>NC_134587.1:68294340-74216840 GCF_037038515.1 Microtus pennsylvanicus | reverse complement strand
ACACATACACTCACGCACACACGTGCACACACATACACTCACGCACACACGCGCACACACATACACTCACGCACGCACCCTTCACTCTTTTATTCTCACTCTCTCTTTGCAGAGGAGAACCTGTGAGTTTTTTTCTACTGACTGGCTGTCTGAGCTTCTCAGTTTGTGACCATGGATAATCAATCATACAGAAGTGAATAAGAGTCCATGGAAGGAACTGTACTTTACAAGGGCTAGTCTCCTGTCTGTCACTAGTGTGTCCCACTGTTTCGCACCTTAGGTTGACTCTCTGTAATCTGATATAGTTATCCGATGATCCAGGGGACTTGAAGTTCTTGCCTCCATTGCTGACAGATCAAAACTGGACACATAGTTTTCTTTCTCATGCGGCGTTCATTTCCTACACAGCGCAAGGCAATATGAAAAACCTATATCTTCAGAATTGGCTCAGAGTTGGCAATTAAAATAGTATTCTCAACTGTGTTTATTTGAAATTGAAGGTACTGATGGTTTTATTATATGTACTTTGAACACTTTTCTTTTTAGAAACTGAAGAACAATTTTATTATAGTTCAAAAGAAAAACTCCAGGGCAGACCAGTCTTGGCAACTGCCCAGGGGAGGAAAATGGAGGTGAGATGGGGAAAAGCCATGTTGTTTGAGGTACCTACCAGCACAGAGGTTCACCATGACAACAGGCAGCCTCAGGGCAAGGGGGAGAGCTCTAGGAAATGAGTAAGGAAGCCCAAAGTCCAGAGAAAGTGTACGCAGGTTTGGGCCAACATTAGAAGCAAAGATAGAGAAAAGGAAAAGTGGGTCTCATGGAAAACTCAAAGCAGCTCATAGGAACTGCCCTCTTGACATTGTTTGATGAGCCTCCTTCTGCATGCCTTGCTCAAGGTCAGTGGTTCTCAACCTTCCTAATGCCACTGCTGTTTAATACAGTTCCTCATGGGGTGGTGGCCCCCAAACCCTAGAATTGATTCACTACTATTTTGTAACTGTAATTTTGCTACTATTATGTATTACAATATAAATATCTGATAGGGAGGATATTTAATATGTGACCCAGTGGGGGTCTTGACCCACAGGTTGAGAACCATTGCTCTGGGTGGAGCTTTTGTTCTGTCTTCAGAGGAAGGATTTTCACATTGAGCAGAGTAGAGCATTGTTTGGTTTGATGCTGTTTGTGGGCAGCGAAAACGTGGCATGTGGCTTCTGAACACATGCTGGCTGCTCTCTGAGTTCAATGAAGTGAAAACAGAGCAGGTTAATTAGCTTTGGGTTAAGGCAAGAGAGTTCTCAGCTCGGCTGCGATTCATTTGAAGGGATAAGGACAGAGGAGACACCTTCTGTGGTCACACCGGGCCAAGGAACGTTGCCATCATTTCATAGCTCCTCAAGCCACTACACACTCCTTGAAGACCATGAGATTTTAATTTCTCTTTGAATTGTCCATGTGTGAAAGGGAGAGAATGGAATAAACAGTGGATAGCTGGTTTTACACCATGTGTGTGTGTGTGTGTGACGGGGGGTTGCAACTTGAACAGTAAAGAGTGATTGTGAAACTGATTTCTTTATAGTTTGATTTATATTTGTTCACAAGTAGTCATAGGAAAACTACTATTCATGTGACAGAATTTTCTCACCAATACAAATATAACCACACAGAGTGGCTGTACTCACTGACATGATTGCCTGTGGATTTCACTAGATGGCTCCTAATTACCAATAGAGTTACGGATTATTTCACTTAAATTATCTAAAATTGCTGCTAACACCAACTTTCTTCCTTGGCTGAAGATGAACTCGGGGTTTCGTGAATGCTGAACAAGTAATCTCTCACAGGGCTACTTCCCCTGTCCCAACTTGGTGATTTCTCATTTGATGATTCATTACAAGATGCTTTCAAAATAATGGTCTTCTGGATTTTTGAAGACAGCATTAAAATATTGTGTGTGTCTGTGTTTGTATGTATATGCGTGTGTGTGTGTGTGTGTGTGTGTGTGTGTGTGTGTGTGTGTGTGTGTATAAAGCAGAAGACAACTATAGGGGTCAGTTCTCCATTCCCACCATGAAGCAGGGAACTTGGGTCATCAGGCTCGGCAGCAGCAAGGGCCTTTATCCATTCTGTCAACCCTCTTCCCCCTTCTTTGATGGATATTCTGATTTGCATACATTTGACTTCTCATCAAGTCCAGCTATTTCAGCCCTAGGGAGCAGGAACCCTGCTTATTCCTACAGCTCCTCAGAAACAAGATTCATATTCATGTAACTCAAAACTTATCTTCAATAGTTCACATATCCCAAAAATTTCATGGCAAATTCCTAAGGCTGTAAATATTAATTTAGATTGTAAAAGATATGAGAAAATTAGGGACGTTCATAGGAGAAGCTTACGCTAAGTTACCAGTTTGATTAAACGTAGTAAATGTATAAAGTAAAGAGTGAGTTTTGAAACAGATAAGCAGTTTTGTCAAGGTGAGGCAAAAACAGATGAAGACAATGTTGTCAGGTTTTTTTTTTTAAGATTTCTTTCCCTGTTTTCATGGGCTTACATCTATGTACATATGTGCCATGTGTGTGCAGCTGCCTGAGGAGTCTAGAAGAGGATGTCAGATCCCTTGGAGCTGGGGTTACAGGGTGCTCTGAGCAGCTTAATCTGGTGACGGAAGCTGGGTACTCCAGAAGAACCGGAAGCAATCTTCACCCCTGAGCAATCACTCCAATCTTGAGACCAAGGTTGCTGTATAGACTACTCAATGGTTACCTTGATTTTAAAACTCCATAGAATGTTCTTGACGTGACACATTCAAATACAAAGCTGTAGCTCAAATTTAAGTTCAATTTACAACTCTTATTAGCCCCTCATAAGACCAGGGAGGTTTAAGAATGACTCTCGATAAAATATTGGTGAATGGTTTAATCTTACTTTCAAAGGTGATTGAACATGCTAAGCATTTAAAGCTTTATTTGTAAATTTAATACACTAAAATTCCTTTTAAGTACTTCAACTGTATAACATGACAAGTGAGGCACTTTTGAATATTTTAGTAGCTAATTAAATATTTACAAGTATGAGCTATAGTTAATAAGTTCTCTTAAACTGCTTAATTTGCCTGTAATCTTAGTAAGGTTTTACGTGAAGTCGTAAACCTAAAGAATTTATTCAATTCCACATTTAAAATTGGAGTCAACCTTCTACTTCATTGTTGCTTTTCCAATTTTTTAAAAAATTAGTAGTATACAAAATGTCAACTACATAGGCTATTTAATACAGCATTATTTTTATGATGAACTTTATTCTTCTTGATTCTGAGTACTATTGGGTCTACAAAGGCTTACCCATCAGAGTCATTGACACGAATCACACATGATGGAAGTTGTTCATTTGGGTTTGTTGGGCTTTCCCTCAGCCTGCTAACGTGGCTTTTGTTTTTTGTTTGTTTGATTGCTAGTACACATAGCTCCTACTTGATATGAGCTCTAATTTCTAATAAACATCCCTGTCACTGTGCATCATTCCTGGGACTCTGTCAGTGTGCTGATGTTATAGGCTATACATTGTGTCCACTCTGTCATCATTGTGGTCATATGGCAGATAGAAGCAGTTAAATAGGAGTGTCAACAGGGGTTTCTGTCCTGTCTGGTACTGCAGCCTTTCAGTCCCAAGGAAACACACAGAGACCAATATTAATTATAAACTGGTTGGCCTATTAGCTCTGGCTTCTTGTTAACTAACTTTTACATCTTAAATTAACCCATAAATTTTGTCTGTGTTAGCCATGTGGCTCGGTACCTTTTATCAGTGAGGCATTCTCATCTTGCTTCCTCTGGGTCTGGGTGACAACTGCAGACTGAACCTTCCCTTTTCTTAGAATTCTTCTGTTCTGGTCACCCCACCTATACTTCCTGCCTGGCTACTGGCAGATCAGCATTTTACTAAACCAATGTAAGTGACAAATCTTTACAGGGTACAAGACCTTTGTCACACAGTACAGGAGGATTTCATTTGGTTCCATTTCAGAAGCTCCAGTACATAGCCATTTGCTCCTCTGCTTTTGAGCAGAACATCTTAGAAGCCTGAGCAGGTAGCACATGTATTCCTTATGGTGAACAGAAAGCAAAAGGAGGGAATACATGAAGGGGTTGGTTAGATATACATATGCCCTACAGCTACCTGTTTTCTTCAACAAGGCCCTGCTTTCTGTGGTTTTGCCATTTCCCAATAATGTATTCAAATTTTTAATCCATTAATGAATTGAGCCATTGCTCCAGAGCCCTCATTTTTAACTGTCTCTGGAAACACCCACTGACACACTCAGAGATGTACTTTCTTCATCTGGGCATCTCTGTGTTGGCAATCAAGATTAATTATCACACATCTCCATAATACTGAATGTATAAAAATAAAATTAATGGTAGTTCACAGAAGCCAAATGATTTCCAACTTGGTCATCATATCAGTTGACTATATTTAATTACTATACTTATTGCAAACTTCTATTTTGTATATTTGCCTATGTATGTGTTCCTATGGGTCTGAGTATATGTATTTAAATTTCCCTATTCACATTACTCTTATGCATATTATACTGAGTTCTAATTTAATCATGAAAATCTCTTAAGATTCCCCCTGTTTCATGGTGACAACATGAAAGGCCATTTATATTCGTCAGAGTTTTCCAGAGCAATGCAACCATTAGAAGAGAGAAATATTCATGACGTAAATTGAATTAATAAGGAGTTGTACCAGCAAACAGTCAGGAACAATGAAATAAAGAATTATAAGAGGGCCCAAAATAACCCTCACTAGACATTCATATGAGCTCCCTAGAACCTGTGACTATTACTTCACCATCGACTGCTAATTACAACTGAGATTCAAGAGATGCAGGACTTAGCCTATCTGCAAACCAGTGTGGCAAATGAAAGCACGTTTCTTAGGAGGGAGGAATGAATGGAAAGTTTTGAGACAGACATAAGGAGAAAACAATTTAAAGATGGGCAGAGGGAGATAAAGCCAACAGCTGCCAGAAACTGGAGGAAGCAAGAATGGGGTTTCTGCCTGGAGCTTCCAGAGGGAGTGCAGCCTTGTCTGTACCTTGAGTTTAGATTTCTGGCCTTTGGAAGTAGGACAGAATAAATTTCTGTGGTTTTACACCACATCTGGGGTGATGCGTCAAAACATTTAAAAGGTTTTAGTGATGCAATGATTTTGAGACAATCAAATATCAATCATATTTGTAATTTTGATGCCGTCACTTATTTGCGTTCTACTAAGAGGAATTTTATTTGATTGTTTGTATAGTCTAAACTAGTATTGAAGATTTCAGAAACACTTTCTGACTGGTCAGATTATAAACAGTTGTCACCCTTATTTATTTAGATGATAACAACCAGAACAAAATTTACATAAGCAAGTAAAAATTGCTCATTTGAATATCTCTGAGAGCCCTAAAATCTTATTTATGAATACCTTTTTTCTATTCTTCCTCACTTTAAGATTGCTGGGTTTCTTTTGTTTTTGTTTTGTTTTGTTTTTTTAACATCTAGCTTGCAGTCTCATGAAGAATCAAATACATTACCCTTCACAGTTAACGTGTGGTCTGAAGTGGGAATATTCCCAGTGAGTTCGGGTGGCACACACCATTATCCGCTCATAATTAGCCGTTCCATTTAGAAGAGGCAAGTTCTCCTGGATCCTCTGACATCTGCTGCCTTCACTCTCAGCTCTAGTCAACCAAATCCAATTATTGCCAGAGAGGCTCGGGGAAGGCTTGCCTCACTTACACGGTTCTCTGTAAATCCTATTTTTTCACAGACCCTTAGTTCTTTGTTTTTCCCCAAGTAGTCGCCCTCTCTCATAATAAACGGCTTTGATTAGTTCTTATTTTCTGGAACCTTGTATCCAAAATAGCAATTACAAGAACTGAAGGTTTATTTATCGGGCCTTAAAATATACTTCCAACACTTGCGATATTAGCATTTCTCAGCGAAATTGACAATTCCAAGAGCCATGGGTCACCTGCTGGCTGTTGTGACTATTAGATATTATTTAAGTTCCCAGCTATAGGAAGGCATTTAAAATGCAACTTTGCCTTGACGATGGTTTGAGCGCTGGGAGATGTCTACTATTATCATTTAGAGATAGTGTGCTTACTCATCTAAGGCAAGTTTTTCACCAATAATGCTTAAAATTTGATAATTCTGCAAGGTGGTGGTGGTGCACACCTTTAATCCCAGCACTCAGGAGGCAGGGGCAGTCAGATCTCTGTGAGTTCGAAGCCAGCCTGGTCTACAAAACGAGTTCCAGGACAGGCTCCAAAGCTACAGAGAAACCCTGCCTCCAAAAAATGAAAAGCAAAGAAAATTGATAATTCTGCAAATTACTTATGTCCTTTTCCAAATTCTACTTTAGGCTCTTAGCGCAAGGATTTGGGATCCATCCTCTTGTTTCTTTGGCTTCCTGCTTCCTCACTGAGGAGACCCACACAGATTTATGTTCTGGTGAGGTCTTCATGTTGCCATTCACTTCAGCTATGCTCTTTGTCTATTTTGATAGAAACACGCAGTCTTTGCAGGGAAATGAAACAATATGAATGGATTCAAAACAAATTTGATTGGTTTCTTTTATGAAAGTCCCTCTTTTAACCAGCTTCCCCTCCCAGAGATGGATCTGCTTTGAGGCAGCATTAACAGTTTTATCACTGTAGGTTACCATCATCTCAAAAAGGGTTGGGCAATGCATGTCCAGACTTCCTGGCTGCTGCGCACAGTCATTGAAGGTTCATAAACAGGCACACACAATACACTGGATTCTTGAGTCTCTATCTGCAGATGTGTGCACTTGTATGTTATTATTGATTATGAAACAAGAAGTAATTGAGGAATGAGAGTAAGGAGGAAACAGAACTTTTTCCCCCCTTTAGTTTTTTGAGACAGGGTTTCTCTGTGTAACATCCCTAGCTGTCCTGGAACTAGCTACTGTAGACCAGGCTAACCTCAAACTCACAGAGATCGGTCTGCCTCTGCCTCCTGAGTGCTGGGGTTAAAGGTGTGCACTACCACCACACAGCTAGAACTTTTTAAAGACATGCGTGTCTTTGGGAAGCTACTTATGTTGTTTCCAATATAAAACATAGGTATGTTTAATATATGACCGTGGAAAGTACCAAGGAGGGGAAAAAATGCAAACTTCACATTCCTGCCATTCCAAACCAAAGGCTTTGAAATACTTACTTCAATCGTATTCCTTCTGCATGCTTTTAAAATGTACTGATAGCATAGTCTTCAATGTTGGTGTTCTGATGTTTTTTTATTAATCCAAAATTATTGTTAAATACTTCTAGGTTGTCCGAAAGTCACTTTCATTGTGATGGATCAAGTAAGCTACTGAAGCCACTCGGCAATAAACAAATGCTGTCTCTTTAGGCCTGAGCGGTGCCTACTGTTATTTCTTTCATTTTAGGATCATTTAAGTTCTGCAGATGGGTTACCCAAGCAGTTTATTCTGAGCCGAGGATATGTACAGCACCTCTACAGGAATCGTGTATAATCAATTACCTAAGTCTGAATGTGAGCCATAGGACAAGGCAAAGTGTTGGGGTTAAAAAAAAAAAGAACTCTTGGCTGAATATGGATGACTTGCCCTTTCGTTGGTGCTTTCTTTGGACACCTCCCAGGCTTTTCAAGCATGAAGGACCCGTTTCTCAGGAAGAAGTTTTGCCAGGGGGGTTGTTTATCTCCATTATCTGAGCACAGCTGGGCACAAACTGGAGTAAGGTCCGGTAGTGATCTTGCGGTGGGGATGGATCTCTGCTTTATTCTGTACCTGATGAGGGATGGGAAGACCACAGCAAGCCAGGTTTTATTTCAGAGCACGGGTAGTGGAAATAATCTTGCAAACCCCACTGATACCATATCATGGCTGCACAGATACCTAAAAGTGCAAAGTCTAGCAAACCAGTAGCTCTGTCTCCATTTATGGTTAATCACATGACGCTATTTGGCAAAGAGAAGCTGTGCATTCCACAGGTGCTCGTATTTAATATAATAGAAGGCTTTGCCATCTATACCACTCAGAGTGGGCTGATTTCTGATTTATTTTTAAATGACTAGGACCCTTAATTTATATATGAGGGCATCACTTAGGTAAAATATTTGAAGGGACACAACGTAATTGCTATAACACTGAAGTAAACGGGAACTTAAAAAGCAACAGAAGCTATTATGGCTAATTAAGTAGATTTATTGACTAATTGGTGTTTCCACATGTAGTTATTTCTGCAATTATTATTCACTTGCTAATTTGCATACTGCTATTCTCTAAAATTATCCTGACATTAAGTGAAGCTAGAAGACATTTGCAATTTTGGAGCTGGATTGAGCAAAGGGTTTGTAACTTAAACTGAGAAGAGTAGAGTCATCCATCAAAGCCCAGCATAACCCATGAGAGTTGGGGAAATCGTACTCTTATGGCCTGCTCCTCTTTGACCAATCTGACAGACTTTCATCTTCTTATCTGATCTATAAAACCGACAGGGTATGGCTTCAACCATAAGACAGGATTAGCAAGTCAGAGTGACAACTGCCAGGTGACATATTGATCATGCCCAAAATTCTATTTCCTTCCCGGCACGTAGACTGCCTAGGAGTTGCTCAAAGGTGGTTTATAGGTAAGTAACCCTTGGAGATTTTATTTCCCTAAGAATTAACAAAAATTTTTAAAAACGAAAAACATGTTGACTTCCCCAGGAACATAAATCTCAGACTCTGCTCAAGACTGGAGAGAAATATGACTCCTGTGGAGAAATAAACTCTAAAAATAAGATTCAAACCTAAGTTATTTGTGCAGTGACTAAACTTAGTAATGACACACACTCTATAAATACATTTTTTATATTTTTAACTGAAAATATTTTGCATACAATATATTCTGATCAACATTTCCCCTTCCTCGTGGCTTCCTAGATCTTTCCCTCAGCTCTCCACCCATCCAGTTCCACACCTTCTTTCTCTGTGTCTCTTCCAATTGCCTGTTTGTTTTTCTTTTTCTTTTTGTCAAAGATGTGTGTGTGTGTGTGTGTGTGTGTGTGTGTGTGTGTGTGTTGGTGAGTGTGGTAGTTTGAATATAATTGGTCTCCCTGAACTCATAGGGAGAGGGACTATTAGGAGGTGTGGCTTTGTTGGAGTAGGTGTGGCCTTGTTGGAGGAAGTCTTTCACTGTAGGGGTGGGCTTTGAGGTCTCATATATGCTCAAGATACCTCCCAGTGTCCTGGGTCATTTCCTGTTGCCTCTGATTAAGATGTAGCCAGCATCATGTTTGCCAGTAGGCTGCCATGGTTCCCGCCATGGTGATAATGGACTGAACCTCTATATTATAAATAAACCACCTCAATTAAGTGTTTTCCTTTATAAGAGTTGCTGTGGTCGTGGTGTCTCTTCACAGCAATAGAAATCCTAACTAAGACAGTGAGGTGATGTCACATGTATGCAGGTGCTTATGGAGGTCAGAAGAAAACATCTTTCTGGAACTAGAGTTTCAGATGGTTCTAAGCTGACCACTGTGAGTGCTAGGAACTCAACCTGGGTCCTTGGGAAGAGCAGCATGGGTTGTTAACTGCTCAGTAATCTTTTACTTCCTACCCTAAAATTTAATAGTTTAATTAATTATTTGAGAATTCAATACAAAGTATTTTGATCTCATTCAGGCCCCACTCCTTTCCTAACCATTCTCAGATCCATCCTCACCTGCACATTCTTTCCTATATCTTCTCACCTTAAAAAATAATAACACATCATGTCCAGTTTGCACTGCCTATGTACTCGTGAGCATAAGGCTACGGAAGTGTGGCTGACCTACCAAGGGCGGTTCCCTTCAAGAAAAATGACACCTTTGTCCTGAGAAATTATCACTTGTCAAGCACTCCTCAGAGGTGGAGGCTTGTGGGTCCTTCACTCCTCCATGCTAAAACGTTAACTGGCTTGTTCTTGTACAGATCTTGCACAGGCACCCACAGATGCTGTCAGATCATGAGTACAACAGTCCTTTCACATCTAGAGGACACTTGTTTTACCTCAGTTGTAACCAACCCTGTGCTCATATGGTGTTTCCACTCCTTTTGTCACTGTGGTCCTTTGGGAAGGTGCAGACATCATGATGTAGATGTGCCACTTTGGGGACTGGGTGCTCTATATGTATTAATAGTGAACTTCTAGGTCAGACACTATTCACTGCACACACACACACAAAAAAACCCTTAAAAACACTTACTAATCTATGAACATAGAGGTACAAATTTAGTGAGTAGTTTGATACGGTGTCCATTAAGCAAAAATAATAGTAGTAGGTTCACCTGTGTGGCCCATGAACTCTGCAACCGTGGGTTCTTAGCCAGATTTACAGTAATAGACATTTCTTTCTGTGGTGCTGGCTTTAAATTCCATCAGAATGCAATTGGTTACCTTTGTAATGTTAGTGTGACTTTTGCACCCATGAGCCTGTTTTGCCACACTGGTCATTACTGAAGTTCAGTGGGGTTATTGCTAGATAAGATTGTTGATGACTTTTATTCTCCAAGCAGCCTACAGGAAGAAGTTCATCAGTCAGCACCAACTTGAGTTTTCTATGTCCTGATACCAACATGGGTGATGTCTTCAGTGATAGGATCTTATCTTTGAGTCCTGCTGGTAACCAAGAACAGAGTCAATAGTCTGTATGGCTTGGGAGGTCTCCAGTGCATCCTTGAGCAACAGCTCAAGGGAAGGTATCCCACACCTAGGACTGACTTTTCATTTAACAGCCTATGACTTCTTGAAGAAGTATTTTTATAGTCATTTTATATAAAATATATGAAGCTTATAGAATTATAGGTTTCCACATGGCTTTTTCAAGAATACTCAGGGTTAGCTTTTGCTACCTTGCCCTTCTTTGTCCTACTAACTCTCTTCCCACCTAAATCTCTCTCTTTAGTATTCCCTTTCCCTTCATTTCCCTTGTATTCTACCATTTCCCCTCCCATCCAGTGGTTCCTTTCTAATAGCCTGTATTCTATAGATACTCCAGGTGTCTAGATCAGAGTCACCTCACTCAGTGTTATGCTTTTCGGGCCTATCCACCTGCATTATAATTTTGATTTTCTTTATAGCTGGACAAAATCCATTTACATGAGTACCACATTTTCATTATCTATTCTTTGGCTGATGGACACCTAAGCTGCTTCTATTTATTGACAGTTATGAATATGCCCAAGTATATACTCAGGAGGTAAAATAATTGGGTTATATGGGAGACTTAGTTTTTTGAGGTGATTGACTACACAAATGTTTTCCCACTAGCAGTGTATGAGGGTTCTCTATTCATGATAGAATTTGTTGTTGTATTCTGTTTGTTTAATCTTAGCTATTCTGATGGGGGAAATATTAAATCTCAGAATAATTCCAGTCTGCATTTTTCTGATGGCCAGGGATATTTTAAAATGTATTTCTTAGTCATGTTCTTTTATTCTAAAATCTCTCTGTTCAGTTCCATAGCCCCCTCCCTTTTAAAAAAACTGGGTTACTTGTTTTCTTGCTGTTTAGTTTAGTTTAGCTTTGTTTTATTCTGTTTTGGTTTTATTCTGTGTGGAGTCTAGACGCTGGTCCTCTATTATGTATAATTTACAAAGGCTCCCCCCCCCTCCACACACACACATTTTGAAGCCTACTTCTTCAGTAGACTGACAGTTTGTTTTGCAGTATAGAAGCTTTTAAATGTCCTGAAGTTCCACATGTTGATTGTTGGTCCTGGGTGACCAGAGTCCTATTCAGAAAGCTCTCACCGAAGCAAATATCCTGGAGCACATTCCCTGCTCTTTCTTCTGGAAGTCTCAACACTATCACTGAGAATCTTAATCCATTTGTGAGTAAGGAGAGAAAAAGAGAGAGAGATCAACTTTCATTCTTCTACATGCAACTATCCAGTTTCCCCAGCACCGTTCATTATTAAGACCCTGTCTTTTATTCAATGTGTATTTTGGGGATCCTTGTCAAAAATCAGCTGTCTGTAATGCTTCAGTTTTATCCCACTGATCAGTCTGTCTCTTTTTGTGCCAGTGCCATGCTGTTTGTATTACTATGGCTCTGTAGTATAACTTGAAATCAGGAATGGCCATACCTCCAGCTGAGGCAGGACCCTAACTCTTCTCCCCAGTATCAATATTGAGCATGGTATCCCACCAAAAGAAATAGGCTCATAAAAAGCTGGTTCATGCACCCAGATAAGTCCTAGTCCCCACTGCCAGACCCTGACACATACACATACCAAGTCACATAAGTGTCACCCACATTCAGAGGGCCTAGTTCTGTTTCATGCAAGTACCCTAGCTGTCAGTCCAGAGTCTGTGAGCCCCCATACATCAGGTCAGCTGTCCCTGTGGTTTTCTGAGTCATGATCTTGACCCCTCTTGCTCATATGATCCCTGCTCTCTCTTCAGCTGAACTCCAGGTGCTCAGCCCAGTGCTTGGCTGTGGATCACTGCACCTGCTTCCATCAGTGATGGATGTAGGTTCTATGATGACAATTAGGTTGGCCACTAATCTGATTATAGGGGAAAGCCAGTTCAGATACCTGATGGAGGAAGGCCATTGGTTAAATAAAAAGAAACTGCTTGGTCCTCATTGGTCAGAAGATAGGTAGGTGGAATAAACAGAACAAAACGCTGAGAGGAAGAGGAAGTGAGCTCAGACTCCAGACACCTCAGAGAGACGCCATGCCCCGCTCCTGGGCAGACGCACGCGATGAAACAAGCTGCCAGTTCAGACATGCTGAGTCTTTCCCAGTAAGACCGGTGCACACAGATTATTAGAGATGGGTTGATTGGGATTATCAGAATTAGCCAGTAAGGGCTAGAGCTAAAGGGCCAAGCAGTGATTAAAAGAATACAGTGTCTGTGTAATTATTTTGGGGCATAAGCTAGCTGAGCAGGCGGCCGGGGTGCTGGGAATGCAGCCCCGCTGCCCCTATTACTACAGATACCCTCTTCACTATGGCTAGGAGTCTTAGCTGGGGTCATCCAGTGTATTCCTGGGAATTTCCCTAGCACCAGGTTTCCCCCTAACCCTCCATAATGGCTCCATCTATCAAGACAGCTCTGTAATTGCTCTCCCTTTCTGACCCTCCCCCAGTTCGGCCATATGAAGAACTGAATTGGTCTTTTGATGGGGATCTCACTGAATCTGTATACTATTTTGGAAAAATGGCCATTTTCACATTTTTATTCCCATGAATAAACTCATGAGCCCAGGAGGTGTCTCTTTTTTTCTGGTACCATCTTCAATTTCTTCAGTGTTTTAAAGTTTTCGTTATGTAAGCCTTTCATCTCCTTGGTTTGATTTATTTCAAGGTAGTTTGGTCTTCTTATTTTTGCTTTGTTCTGGGACTATTGTGAATGGGATCATTTCCATGATTGATGTCTTCCTCAGTCTGTCTTTGATATAAAGCAGTGTTTCTCAAGCTGGTCTCAGATGACCCTTCCACAGGAGTTGCCTAAGACCATCGGAATACACTGATAATTACATTACAATTAATAAGAGTAGTAAAATTACAGTTATGAAGTAGCAACCCAAATAATTTTGTGGTTGGGAGGTCAGCACAGCATGAGGAACTGTATTAAAGGGTTTCAACATTAGGAAGGTTGAGAACCACTGGCATAGAGGGAGGCTACTGACTTGGGTATGTTCATTGTAACCTGCCATTTTTAGGAAAGTGTTCCTTAGTTCCAGGAGTTTCCTGGTGGAATCTTTGGTGTGTCATGGATAGAATCATGCCATCTGCAAATAAGGAAACTCTGACCTTAGACTGAAGATAAATTTGGCACCACTGGAGGAACAAACTCCACAACTAAGGTTCAAGTCTATTTTTACAGTAACTATATTTAGTAAACACACACACACATACTAAAAAGTAGCACCCGAATATTCTCACACTGCTTCTCATTTTTAAACAAGGCAGAACAATTGCCGGGCAGGACCTGATACTGTAGAGACATGCGAGGGAAGGAAAAAAATCCTTAGATCCTTGGGGCAATTCGCTTTCAGTGCTTAAGTGATGGAGAAAGAGGCAGGCTCAGGCTGAATCAACCTGAAGAAGGAGAGCAAAGGCAGACAATTGAACTAAATGAGCACGAGCTAATTTAGAAAGACTCTATCAGAGGCGTGTAGCTAAGCTACCTTCACGATCCTCAGCCATCCGCTCTGCACTGAGAACCTGCTCAGAGCTCTGGAATGACTAAAGACTTGAAATGAACATCCGCCTTGGGGAGCTATTTAGGAAAATGAAAAAAGACCACGCAACGTGATTGAACTCTCAAAGATTTTTAACACTATTTTCAATAAGGTTAAGTAAGTAAAATGATAAATAAAAGTAATTAAAATCATTAATAAGAAAGCGCCAATTCTCAAGCAGTTGTTGTAGGCAAGCTTTATCTTTGTTACTGCTGTACTTCATCAAGGGAAACAAGATTAATTCCGTTTATTTTTATTTTATTTTTTTGTTTTTTTGCTGTGACTGGTTCTGTCAGGAAAACAGATTAATCTTTAAAATATCACCAGAAACTTAGAGTTTCTATTCATAAATATCCCTAAAGGCACCCCACACTGCAGAATAAGTAAATAATGCAGGGAAATATAAACCTAAGGGACACGTGAAAAATGGAATTATGGGCTACAAACACTAAACATTATTCCAGTAGGAACAGAATGGTGGTTACAATGGATGATTAAAGAATGCCATTAAGTTGTCAGGCATAACTGTTGTAGTTTTCTGAAAGAGTCATTTTGCTATTGCTTTGGGTTTAAGGAGCTGGAGTTAGACACACTGGAGACACATATCTGGCTTTAGACAGCAGTTCCTTGAGGAAAATCAGTCACCAGTTATTTCGAGGCTGACAGTCGGTATATGTTATTTTTGAGTTGTAAGAAAATTGCCCAGTTAAAAACTCTGCTTTAATTCACCCGGATGGAAGATGAGCCCTGAGCAAGATGTTCTATACCAAAGCTAAAGCTGCTGTAGGAAAAGCCACTTTCTATATACTGTGTCTCTCAGTAGGCTTTCTGATCAGGTGTTCTGACACTTTCTACACACAGTGTGTCTCAATAGGCTTTCTGATCGGGTGTGCAAAGTGACCCACTTAGCCTACTTCAATTTTGAAGAAATATGGCAAATGCTAATTGAACATCTGTAATCCAAAAATCAACTAACACAGTCATCAGTTTCATACATGCTGATCCTATCATGTAACTTAGAAAATAATTATAGATGATTTATCAATGTTTTTAGTGAGATAAGGTCTCACTGGATAGACCAGGCTGACATTGAACTGATGATAATCCTCCTGCCTCTGTCTTTCACACACTGTGATTACAGATTTGTCAGAATATGTTTTTAAATTCTTTACGAAAATGCTTGTTTCATAGTTTGAAAAGATATGCCCTTAAATTGATTAAAGTATTTGAATAATTCTGACTCATATTATGCTAATGCTGAGATTAATCTTATGAAAAATTTGATTTAGTGAACATGCTCCATGTTTGTGCTATTTAATAATCCAGAAGTAGCTTGAACATCATTTTTGTATATAACATTTTATAGTAGGTTCATCAATGAAAGGAAACCAGAGTGTTTGTCAAATAATTTCCCCCAAATGTTATGATGTTATTTACGACTATTTTTCTCTCAAAAATACACTCTGAAAAGTATCTAGAAGCTGGAACTGGAGAGATGACTTGGATGGTAAAAGAATTTGCTCATGTAGAGGACAGAAGTTTGGTTTCTAGCATCCATCTGTCAGCTCACAATCCATCTGAAACTCCCTCCACTGACTTCTGTAGAAACTGCAGGCACACTGTACCACTTACACACACTCAGGCAGACACTCCTACATAGAAAATAAAAATAAATAGATCTTTAAAAGAAAGGGTATCTCAAAGTTGAATGAAAGGAAGTATTGCTCTTGTCTACTGGTAATTACCAGGAGGCCGTTAGGACACTCTCCCTAGAGCAGCGGCACGCTGTCATTTTGCCACCCTCGTTTGCCATCACGCTATTCATCGTTTGAGCAAAATGAGAGAAGATTGGCTTTGAGCAACCTTTGTAAAAAATAAAAAGCCTCTTCCCCCATTGCTGTTGTTCACTTTGGATAGAGCATCTCACTATGAAGGCACAGGCTGACTTGAAGTGCCTGAGCTCAAGTGTGTTACATTTCCCAGTAGCCAAGGTGACTACAAGCTCATCCATTTAAGACAGACTTTGTTCTAATCCTTAAATTCAATGATTATTTTTCTTCAGGTAATGTCCCATCTCACTGTATACACATGTTTGGCCTGGAACTCATGGACCTTCCTGAGTCTTCTCTTTTCCCCTAGCCTTGCTATTAACGATATCCACATGAGGGCTCTTGATAGTATTTCTCAACATGCCATGTTTTGATTCCGAGGTTCTTAACTTAAGCTGTTTTTCTGGCTGGTGAATAAGGGTCTTTTCAAAAGCCACAATGCATGTGTGGTTTTCTGGGCTGGTAACATGCAGTAGGTAAACAAAATGGACAGTGGAGTTCGGAAGCCTAAGAAAGTCTCCAATGATCATTCTAGTCCTGGTGTCTGTGTGATGCTTGGCCTATCATTTTACGTTCCTGCACTCTTTTTACAGTGTAAAATACAGAGAAAGTTCTTCGGATATTCTTGTAGAAATGAAGTAGGAAAACGTAGCTGAAGTCCCTTAGCAGAGTTCATGGATTCTGTAAATATTAATAAAATGACCCTCAGCTCCCCCTCATAGCAATTTTAAAAACAGAAAGCTTCCCTTCAACATCCGGTTTTTGAAACTGTGCAGAATGATCATGTTCTGGGGCGGATTCACTAGAGAAACTCATATCACACTGTCTCCTGGTACCGATGCATTTAACTGTCAGAAGGGGGAAAATGGCTCAGTTTCTGTAGCCACCCTGGGTAAAATCTCCTTGGGGTTGGGAGTACAAAGGAGGACCCATTGCAGAGGAAAGAATATAACTGCTTGTTTGCATTCGAATAGACTCTAAGGAAACTGGCCTGTGGAGTAAAGTTGAGGTGGGAGTGTGAAGGAGGCGGGCTACCAGCTGAATATTCACCAGGGTCCTTTCTTATGGCACCCCCCCGAGACAAGCAGCCCAGGGTTTTGTACTGAGCCTGGACAGCAGCAAACTGGACAAATGTTGCTGTAGCCCATGTTACTAAGAAATTATGACTACTGATGAGTTCTAATAGTTTCCCAACTCTTTCCATTTGATTTTTAAATCGACCTCTAGAGGCCATGGGTTGTACATTTTAACATTAGCTAAGTCAGGGGAGAAGGGTATTTCTCACAGCACGGGTGAAGAAAGGAGTGAGATTTCTTTTAATTTGAAGACCTTATTAGTTCCTTAAGGGATGTTTGTCCAGGGCCAAATATTAATTAACTACTTTAACATGCTGATAGAGAGGATGCCATTGATCTAGGGACCAACTCCGTGATTCACAGACTGAGGTTCTATCAGGCCTCTTCTGACAGTAGTCTTGCTCACTTAGGACTTAAATTTAATTGAAATGCTAATCCCTACCAGGTTTTAATAACGGGCAATTGTTAGGAGATTAAGAAACAAGATCCTCGTTTCCTAGTTAAAGAGGTCAGGCAGTTGTCATAATACTTTGGAGAGCATGAACGAAGTCATGGTAACAGCAGGAGTCTGTGTCACGTTCCTCTCAAAGTATCTTAATCTGCCCATGTGCGTTCACCTTTCCCCGTGGAATTTATTGATAAATCATGGTAAAAGGAAACCAATTCATGGAAATAGTGGCTGAAGGTGACATTCGTTATCCACAAGAGAAAAGCCAGCAGGTCCTGTTTGCCTCACACGAAAATAACCACCTCTTGAGTCAAAGCACAAAGACCCTTCCGTAGCCAATTCAAGAAGGGAAGAGGGTGGTGCACCCGAAAATCCGGGGCCTGGGGCATTTTCTGGAATGTGTACAGTCAGAACGTGCAAGTTAGTCAGCAAAGAGAATGCACTCAGCCACACCCCTCCCACCTGCCAAAGACTCATTCTCCCTCTGGGATCCGCAAGCATCTGCCTTGGAGAGCTGCAGATTAAAGTCATCTCATTCCAAAGGCCGGACTAGTCATCACCCAAGCCAGCTAGGCCATTTCCTGCTGTGTGAAGACATCCCTGTTGTCACCTTCTCTGTGCTTTGGTTTTCTTACGAGAGAAAATGAGGTTACTGAATCGACCAAGAGAGTTGAAAGCCCCATCCAGGCGGCTCTGAGCTTCCCGGGGCTTCTTAGGTAGCGGAACACACACAGCGGTGAAGAATAGCAATTACATGACCCCGTTACAGCCTTTGTAGGGGAGCCTTCCTATTATCGCTCAGCGTTTCTCTCTGCCTGCGACGTCTCTGTGTGTGTGAGGAACCATTGGCACCAGCTGTGACTGTCTTCTGGCAGTAACGATGAACGTCCCATAGCCTCGAATCTTTTCAGAGAAGACAACGCTGTATCAGCGGTGATCAGCTGACCAACCCCATGGCAGCGGGTGAGGTTGCTTCTGTCACCTGTTCTGAAGCCGGCAGAGCCCGTACCACAATTTCAACAGCACCCACCCAGTTTCCTCTAGGGCTTCTTTGTTTTCCCACTTTTAAGTTAGGGTTAAAGTTTGGTTTTGGTTTTGGTTTTGGTTTTTCCCCCAAGTGGGCATTTCTAAATAGGAAGCCTGATGGTGACTACTTAGATTTCCTTAACTTCCAGGTTAACATCTACCAATAACTTCCGGTCATGTCCTTACCAACTCTAACTTCTTCGTGGTGACAGAGATTTGTGAGATTCATGAGTCGTCACTTCCTTTATTGGGCATCCACGTGAATAGTTTCGTGTTGCTAAATTCTGCTCTCTGGTATATCTGAAATTCCTGCTTGTTGTCTCCCAAGCAGGTCCCATCTTAGACACTATCTCATCCTCTGCCCCTGCCAGATATTGATTATACAGACATTCTCTGATCCCAACCCCTGCAGCTTTGCTCATTGATATGTCTTTGTAGCTCTCCGTAAATACAAGGACACCAGGTTGTTCTTGCAACTCAGGACTTTAACGAGGTCTTGCCCATTTCCAAAACCATCAGGTGCAGTAGAGTGTCATCGTGGGTGGCTCTGCCTTCCTCACAATGACCCTTTTCTGTCTCAGTCAGTTCCCAGGCATAGGGTCCCTTTGCACTATGACCATCAGTGAGAGCCGAGTTGCTCTAAAGGATGCCCTTGGTCATTACAAGTGAAGTGCTCATAGCCAAGAACTTATCCTCTGGGCATGCTCACAAAGGAGGGTACAAAAAGGAGAGAGAATTAACTCCCTTGAGCTGTGATGCCTGCGTGAAGGAGAGTGATGGAAGGCAATGGAAATCTGTGTCCTACAACTTATCTTGTTCCAGGGTCCCATTGAGTGTCCTCAAGAATGTGTCTTAACTAGTGGACTGTGGTGGTCTCCTCCAGCACACCTTCTTGAACAAAGCAGTGATGCACTTGGCCTTCTGTAGGATTCCAGTGCTGATGGCTGCCCTTCTTGCTGCCAGTGCGTACGTTTCATTTTATCTGCTCTAGTTTCTTTTTGTTGTTGTTTGTTTCTGGCACTGAAAACTGAGCCCAGGACCTTACCTTTGTAGGCATTATTGCTTTTGAAAATACTGTTTCTAATCACTTGAAGCTTACCAGGGGGGGGGAGGGGGTGCCTCCTACCCTCACACCTAGGTGCTGACTGGACTAGTTCTGATTTCCAGAGAACTCATATACTCTTGGGAAGTTTGGAATAGATTCTCAACCCACGACGAGTGTTTGTTCCAACTGTCATGACTCTCATTTTGCAGCTTGAAAAAAAAATCCCCATTTGAGGGACACTCTTGTGAAAATAGGCAATGTTATACATGCATTTCTGACAAAAAGGAAAAAAATGTCAAGTCCACCCTAGCTCTGTCCGGACAAGCACAGAGAGAGGCGTGTTGACTTGGCAGGCAAATATTTTCCCCTCGTTTTCCTGAATGAGCCTGATTCACTGCAGGGCTTTTTCCCACACGGGCAGTAGAGGTGGGCTGCCTTAGGAGCGGCCACTGCCCGCTCTCCGGAGGGCACTGCAGTGAATCATCATTTTCATGAATGAAAAGACGAGGAGGCGGGAGGCAAGGACAAGGAGCTTGTTGCTAATGCCTTCAAACAATGCAAACATTTTGTGAATGATTTTAGATGGTATATGACGAGTTGGCTTTGAGGTTTTGTTGTTCCGGATGGAATGCACAGGGGAAAAAAAAGAACTTGTCTGAACAAAAGTTTTATCTGACAACCTATTCGCATGCCAGTTGGTGTTGGGCACAAAGGGGGCAGAGTACTGAATCACATTGTCCTTCAGAAATGGTTCTAAGTTTTCCTAATGCTGCAAACTTTTAATGCGGTTAGTGTTGTAGTGACCGCCCAACCAGAAAATTATTTTCATTGCTACTTCATAACTATGATTTTGCTAATGTAAACAATCATAATGTAAATGTTTTTGGAGATAGAAGTTTGAGAAAGGGGTCTTAACACACAAGTTGGGAACCATTGCTCTTAAGTTTGTGTTGGTGCAGGCCTGAGACCCACTAAGTAAAGTGTCTGTCGTACTACACACAAGAAGAAAGTTTGCCAGAAGAGATGCCCACTTTATGTCTGAGGAAATTTTGGGTCACCAAGCTATACTTTGCCATTTATCTAGGACTAAAAAAATAAATAACTTACCATAGAATACAAAACATTTCTTTAGCAGTGTCTTACATAGATAAGAGATAAAAATCATAGAAAAAAGAAACCCTGGGATTAAAAGAATGAGTTCTGAAATAAAAGTGATAACCATTTTAGTTGCTGGCTCACCTTCAGCCCTTTAACTGACCGCCTCAACTGAAAGTCCAAGTTTCTCCACTCAGTACCTACTTCTCTCTGTGCCTTCATGGTTTGATGATTCAAACTTGAGCTTAGAGTCTTGACTTGGAACATCTCTCTTCACATAACTAATTGTAGTTCTCAGGGTGTAGCCCTGGTGCACTGCCCTCTGCATGATCTTCCTAAGTTCATGGACCACTTTAAATGGAACTCATTGCTAGCCCCTTTCTGTGATACAGTCCAGACTCTGAGGTCCCCAGGGAAGATGACTACGCCATCCGTCAATCATACAGTCACCTAAAAGAGGTTTATTAAGAGCTTATCTGTGTGGTGATTTATTTTAGGGGCCAGAGATGGGTACAGGGTTGAACAAGGCAGGTGGAATTCCTATCAAGGAATATATCCTTCGAGAGAAGATACAGATAAAAAGTAAAACACGGGAGCAAGTTTAATACAACGAAGAAAAGGAAATATAGATTTGTATGACAGGAACTACCAGCAGATTGGGGGAAGACTTTACTAAAGAGCTAGCCTGGAACAGAGACCTCAAATGCAACAAGAATTCAGTGTGAACCTAGAGGTAGATTGTGGGCATCGGGAAAATTCAAACACATAACCTTGAAGGAACAATGAGAGTTAGGACATAAAAACCTGAAAATACGTGGCTAGCAGAGAAGTTCATTCCAGCAGAAGTCAGGGTTAGGTGATGTGGGCTCTGGGGCGGGGGATGGGACGGATAGTAAAAGCTGTGATTTTCCTTGTGGCATAGGAAGTTCCGAAGCAGTGCCCAATAGAGAGCTGAGTGTGATGTTCTGGTTGCAGAAACCACAGGGTCTTTCTCTAGTGAAAAGGTTTTCCTCTGCAATCCCAGAACCTCACAAAACAGCCCCTCTGTTCTGACACCCTAAGGCAGGAGGCTGGTCCATCCATGATAGTACTTCTCCAGGGTGTGTGGCCATCCCAAAAGAGGCAAAAGTCCAGAGTCATTCAGTTCAGTATTAGGTGTGCAGTTTTTCCTGTCTCTTTTGGGTCCATGCCTAACTTTCTAAGATTTCTTGAAAGGGAGTTTCAAGGTTTTTTTTTTTCTATACTCCTTGTACTGAGTTGGACATCCTCAAATAAATTAAGCACTTATTCTGCAAATCCATGAGTGGGATAACAGTAATAGGTGGATTGCAGCTCCTAAGGTCTAAAGGGAACTTTCTAGGGCACGATGAAGATAGCAAAGGAGCCTTATATTCACTCCTGACTTCCTAACTAAGGAAAAAATCTTTTCTGAATCAGCTCCCTGGAGGGTTTCCCTAGGCCCACTCATGGCAATTTGCATGGGAAAGGAAGCCAAGAACCAGGGCCCTTCTGTGAAGCCTCTGGGGAGATGAAGCTGGCTAAGGTAGGAGTGTTTTACTAGCTGGAGAGGGTCAGCATCATATTCCACTGATGGCAATGCATTTATCCTGTGGCAGAGTGATCCTGAATCATCTGTGTGAAGGAGGCACTAACCCTCTGAGAATGACGTCCCTTTGTGTCTTTAATGGAGTATGCTGTTTTACTAGAATACCCTTATGCAACTTACACAATTCTGCATTTCAGCATCATAGTACAATTTCTTTTACTTTTAAAGTTCATATTTTTTTTATTTTTCCATATAAAGTTGATTATTGTCTTCTCCAGATCTGTGAAGAATTTTGATGGGATTTTGATGGGGATTGCATTGAATCTATAGATTGCTTTTGGTAGAATTGCCATTTTTACTATGTTGATCCTCCCAATCCAGGAGCAAGGGAGATCCTTCCATTTTCTTGTGTCCTCTTCAATTTCTTTCTTCAAAGACTTAAAGTTCTTGTCAAATAGATCTTTCACATCCTTGGTCAGAGTTACCCCAAGATATTTTATGCTATTTGTGGCTATCGTGAAAGGTGATGCTTCTCTAATTTCCCTCTCTGTTTCCTTATCCTTAGTGTATAGGAAGGCCACTGATTTTTTGGAGTTGATCTTGTATCCTGCCACATTACTAAAGGTGTTTATCAGCTGTAGGAGTTCTTTGGTTTCTCGGGAAATTCGGGATCAACCTACCCCTGGACCCAGCAATACCACTCTTGGGAATATACCCAAGAGAGGCCCTATCATACAACAAAAGTATATGCTCAACTATGTTCATAGCAGCATTGTTTGTAATAGCCAGAACCTGGAAACAACCTAGATGCCCTTCAACGGAAGAATGGATGAAGAAAGTATGGAATATATACATATTAGAGTACTACTCAGCAGTAAAAAACAAGGGCTTCGTGAATTTTGCATGCAAATGGATGGAAATAGAAAACACTATCCTGAGTGATGTAAGCCAGACCCAAAAAGAGGAACATGGGATGTACTCACTCATATTTGGTTTCTAGCCATAAACCAAGAACATTGAGCCTATAATTAGTGATCCTAGAGAAGATAAATAAGGAGAACCCAAAGAAAAACATATAGGCATCCTCATGAATATTAACCTTCAGCAGGCGATGAAAGGAGACAGAGACAGAGACCCACATTGGAGCACCGGACAGAAATCTCAAGGTCCAAATCAGGAGCAGAAGGAGACGGAGCACGAGCAAGGAACTCAGGATCGCAAGGGGTGCACCCACACACTGAGACAATGGGGATGTTCTACTGGGAACTCACCAAGGCCAGCTGGCCTGGGTCTGGAAAAGCCTGGGATAAAACCGGACTCTCTGAACATAGCGGACAATGAGGACTACTGAGAACTCAAGAACAATGGCAATGGGTTTCTGATCCTACTGCAGGCACTGGCTTTGTGGGAGCCTAGGCAGTTTGGATGCTCAACTTACTAGACCTGGATGGAGGTGGGGGTTCCTTGGACTTCCCACAGGACAGGGAACCCTGATTGCTTTTTGGGCTGGGGGGGGGCTTAGTTGGGGGATGGGGAGGGAAATGGGAGGCGGTGGCGGGGAAGAGACAGAAATCTTTAATAAATAAATAAATTAAAAAAAAGAAAGAGAAAAAGTGAAAAAAAAATAAAGTTCATGTTGCTATAGCTGTTGGGAGTGCAAACTGAAGGGCAACCCAGTTAGGGTATCAGCAACAGTTTTCCTTTGTTTACCTGTGACCCAAGCCTTCTTGCTCCCTGGCATCCCTGCTGTTTTTTAAAATAGCTTGAATCTACACAGCCTTAAATTTCTTTAGAACCGTCTGGGGAGGGTACCTGTGGAGATCAGAGGATAACTTTAAGGAGTCTGTTCTCTCCTTCTGCCTTTGTGTAGGTTCTGGGAATTGAACTCAGGACACCCGGCTTAACACAGCAAATACTTTTACCCAAGTAGCCTTCTTGCCAGCCCCTTACACTTGTGTTTCTACATAGAAGTTAGATGTATTGTAAATAATAAACCCTATGAAAGACATCACTGTCTTGAACTTTTGTAAGATCAGGTTTATAATCCAATATTCCAGATCCTTTGTCTCAAACTGAGACTCACCAGCAGTGGTGAGGATAAGAGTTATTGTGTTTTCTTTCTCAGTAATATTTAGACTGCTATGAAAATGTAGACTTAACTTCTTAGTGTACTTAACTTCTTCAGCTGGCTGCAGCCATGAGCCCAGTGGCCTCTGTTCAAGAACACGGGAGCAAACAATTCATCTGAACAAACTTTGCTCCTGCGAGACTCCCTCTGTTGAGACGTTAGTCATCTTGAATGTCTTCTCAGGCAAGCGCCTGGCCATTCCTTCCCTCTCCCTGACACGGAGAAGGTGAGCTAGGCTGGTTCTTCCCTCCGAGCTGAGGGATGATTGTGACTCCTCACGAGCACAACACAGTGAGTGACTCCACGCGTGTCCTTACACTTGCTGCGTTGGTGCAATGTGCTTCCTCACCTTGACTCTTCTGCTCTTGTTCCTCATTCTCTAGCCAATGTGCCTGCTATGCCACCGCTCTGTCCTCTTCGTGGAGGCTTGAAGCCATCCTCCCCTCTGTGGGAATGTCATTGCCAACCATGACCAGGTTACTTATGACTAGGCTCTGGTCTAATGCGAGTATCACCTCCTCCTAGAAACTTCCTGTCTCTCCTCTCCATGATGTCCTCCAAACTGTCGTGCTAGTTCCTGTTTTCCCTAGACCTTGAGTCACAGTCCAGGCAAATGCCCGTTTACTAATTAGGTTTCCATCCTAGGATATAAAGGCTTTGTAAAGGCCTAAGAATTTTGCTTCCCATTCAATCCCTGCCACCCAATGTGGCGGTGACCAGCGCCTCACAGCGTCCCTTCTTAGACTGTAATGTTGTATAGATTTGTTCATTAGTCTCTACAAGAGTGTGAGAACTGTTGTAGATACAATGTCTGGGAAACTAGGAGACTTGCTGCACTCACCAAACCATAAAAAACAAGACTGCGCCTGCCATTGAGCCGAGTGTGTGAAACGCACTGTTTTGGTTATAGCTTTACTGAGCATCCTTTATGTGTCGCATGTTTCCTCGGTGGTTGCTGAATACACAAGGCCATTTTGGACACATCTAAAGGGAGACTATAAACCAGCATGGAAGAGTTAGAGCAGAAATGCACGCAAACTCTGTTTGTCTTGACAGTGGAGGCTGTGGAAACACAGGGGCTTTCCATTTCATTCTTAAAATTCTGAGGGAAGCTCAGTCTGGTGGCCAGAGAAGCTTGGAGACACCTGGGTTTTGACGAATGTAGATTCCTTGAGAGAGGCAAACTGTATTTCTTGCTTCTGACCCGGAGAAGACAGGCAATTCTTTTCTCCTTTCTTTTTAGGTAGGGAACTGCTTTAAAATGCAATGTTATGCAAGGTTCCCTCCGCTGAAAGTGCAGCACCCAACATCACCTCTCCTTTACCTCACTTGATCCTGGGCTTGAGACTTTGCTCGTCACCCACCGGTTTATTGGGATTTAGCCTCTTCTTGAAAACACATTAGGACTTTTAAATGAATTAGTGGAATCTGCTGAGACAATTGTATCTGAAACCAGTTGTTCAGGCTCGTGGTGCAAAAGATCTTTCTAAAAGAGAAGATTCTAGAATATCCCAAAAAAATACTAGTGGATCCTCTGAATGAGTGGTTGTGGTAAATCGTGAATAGAGCCAACCCCTGGTATAAATTAGACAGATCATGCCCCGTTTATCCAAAGTGACAAATGCAGTTGGCAATAAAAGTCTAGTTTGGATATTATTTTTAAATTATAGACAAATATTTTCCTCCACTAGTGAGTTGAATTCCTGAGAATGATGTGTTATCTCTCTGCAGAATTCTGTAAACATGTTTTCTCAGTGGGAAAAGCAGAGAAATGTTTGGAGTGGAAGAAAGGACTTGCATTTGAAGCCTCACTATAGGAAATGACTTTTCCCCAGTGTTCAGATTTGATTTTTAATAAATTATTTGCTCTGGGAATTAAGATGCTTGGATGTAAGCACATATGAACAGGCCGAGATGCGCATTTGAAAACTGTTCTTTGGGGATCACAATCAGAACACAGGCAGATTCCAAGTCAAGCCAAGGAAGAAGAGTGTTCTTGTGCCCTGCAGAAGTTTCCACTAAGGATATTAGATGCTCGGTGTGGTTTTCAGAGCGATACAACCCCCCTTTTCTTGGTTGAGAGTCAAGGCAGAGACCCCCCAGCTGTGGTCATTCCTATTTAATGAGCCCTATCTAATATTACCTGCAGTTGTTGTGACAGGAGTGTTAGAAATAACAAGAACTCCCAGTTTAAAACTACAGACTACAGCGTAGGGGGAAAACACCCTCAGAACAAATGTAAGAATGAGGAACTATAAGGCATCTCCCAACCATAATTTCACCCTTTAGTAAAGGATGCTACGGAGATGAGAAAGGAGAAGTCCGGACCTGCTCCATCTCAGCTGGGAGAGGACCAGCTCCGTGGCAAAGCTTGCTCTCCCTTAAGCAGTAGAGGGCGCTGTGCTGACGCCAGTGGGGAGGTACTGCAGTTCCAGAAAGGATCTAGGCGCTTCTCTCTCTCTCTCTTCTCTCTCTCTCTCTCTCTCTCTCTCTCTCTCTCTCTCTCTCTCTCTCTCTCTCTCTCTCTCCCTCCCTCCCTCCCTCCCCCCCCTCTCTCCAAAGCATCTGTGCTTCCCAAAAAAAGAGCCGGGAAGAGGAAAAGAAATGATCCCAAGGTTAAAAGGAAGGGCACAGCTGGAATAGCCAGTCCGAAGAGAACACAGAAATAAATCCTTTTGAGAGTCTGGCGAGGTTTGGTATTTTGAAGTACCTGGGGAGAACTAAGGGTACGCGGAGCTTTAAGAAATTATAAGTTTAAGAATTTCTCTGAAGCTTAAGACTGAGACTTTAATCTGTCTGAAAGCAAAATGTAAAATTTTGAGTGCAGTAATGCCTGCAATTACAGGAGACCTTTTGACGAGCAATGAAGTAATTCCTGTAATTTCATTAGAGTTTCTTTTTTCTCTTGCTCTTCGAGTATTTCATACATTTGATGACAGTCCAAATGTTACCGAGATAGAACTGAAATACATTCTGACAAAATTATCCTGAGTTCTCTTTAGAAGCATATATTTCAGGACAGGCCAGCTTGGAATCACTACGATGCCTGTAAAGGCTTTAGCAAAAAGAGACACCCGTGCTGGGAGAGTCAGGAACTCGTCTAAATCAACCAGCCTGTTCATGGCAAGGCAAGTAAGAGAACCCAGAGTCCTTATTCCTGGTTCAAAACTCTCCCTAACCTGAGTCCCTACATTTTATATATTTCTCCTACTGCATTACAGAGCATAGTTCTCAAAGCAGTGTAGGGTAGTCTTCCATGCTTGCATGCCAAAGCGGTCCTTGACTCAAAGAAGTTTTGCCCAGTTTTATGATGGTTGAAGAAAGAAGCCAAATATCACCCGGTAGTTCTGTTTATAACTTTGTGCCCATTTATACCAAGTCAAGCCAGTTGCCTTCTGTTCAGCTGTCCTTTCCTGCCTGTAAACTCCCTGCTTCGTGACTGATTTCGCTATTTCATGTCAACAGTAGAGTAAAGTTCAACTGACTCAGAGTAAGGGAAATGGGCCAGATGGACGGGGTTGTGTAACACCTTCTCCACTTAGACGGGGTAAGAGTGGTGAACAAAGGCCGGCTGCCATCGCTGGTGCTGCACACAGAGGTGAAAAGTTCAAGGCTCCAGAAAACTCCTAGACGGATACCTGAGGAGCTACTGTGATTCTCTGAGAGTGGGCGGAGATGATGCTGGACGGAGAGCCTTAAGGTGTCTCTTGGTGTGCCTTCTTCCCTGATGTGATTAGGCAGAAAGAATGTGGGGCCAGCTGTTTACAGGGACATGGTGGAGACAGGACCAGCCACGCCTAGGCCATCTCATGAAAGTGTGGCTTGTGGATTTCTCACCTGCCTTTCTTAGAGGATAAAAGTTATGGAAAGGAGTTTGTAGTTTGCCAACCAGATTACCCTAGGTAACTGGTCAGAGGCTGCGGAAAGTATATGGACCTGCAAAACCAACCACCTTTGTGAGAAGCAGATGAGGTTCAACAAAATTTCAAGGACCAGGCCGGAAAGAGTGCCTGTGTGTGTCAAAAGTGTTGTAAGCAGGGAATGCTCCAGTTGGGAAGAGCTACTGGAACAAGAATGCCTATAAAATACTCAGGAAGTCGACAGAGGATATGATTTTCTAGTTCCATATGACACCCATGAACCTCATAGTGGGAGCTCTTTTGAGTTTTTTTATCTTGTTTTTTGTTTAAAACTAACAGTTATAATGCTTTATTTAGTACATAGTAAATTATGGAAATTATTGTACCAAGAAAGAACACATGTAGGTTTAAGGATGGGGTATGCAAATTTCACATCCCCAAAGGAGTAATTGAGGAAATTAGGAATAGTTCGACATTATGCCTATTTTTTTATTATACCCTTGAGACTGAGGCTTACCTATAATATGTCTATCCACATAAATATCAAATCAATAGAAATGTAAAATAGCATTTCCCCACAGACTGCCCTAAGTGGGCACTTCACTTACAGATCATGACACCTGGCTGCAGCCTCGCTCTCAGGAGGAGAGGATGGCATAGGTGAAAGAACCCAGTTCTAGCCCTGCCCCGTGAGAGTTCTTGTGACTGTGGCCAAGCTCTTCTCTCACTAGTGAAACAGAAATGCTGGTGTCTGACTGCTTCATGCTGTCAGGGTTTTTACATTATAAATGTTAGCAAGCCCTGCAAGTGATTACCCCTTTGTGGGTACACCATGGGCCTTTCTTTATTCTCTGAATGCTCAAGAACAATTCTTGAGAGTCATTATTAAAATCATCCATTTATGCTATCAACTTATGAAACTATTTCCAAGCCAATATTGTTATTATCTTGTTGGGAAGTTAGTTTGACCTCAACTGTGTTCAAGTAGTTACAAAATGCATGTCATCCTTACACATCTCTGGCATGTGTGTGGGACTTTGCTTTGGAATTTCTTGACTAGTCTTGTTGATCCTGTTATGAGCAATGTATATCTATGGCTTGAAGGCAATCCACACTAGTAATAAATGTGAAAATATGTGTAGCAAGTTCATTGCTTTTTTTTTTTTTGTTTATTTTTGATTGGCTTGGGAAGAAATTTCCATCCTAAAAGTTCTGGCAAGTGTGTGTGTGTGTGTGTGTGTGTGTGTGTGTGTGTGTGTGTGTGTGTGTAGTGTGTGTAGTGTTGGCAAGAATCATCCCTGTGTAATTGTTTCTCAGGAAAATGGTTCCTCTTCATAATATCCTGTGCTACTGATGATCTCTGACATTTTAAGTAACCAAAGTTTGATGCTACCCATGGAAGACACAGCCTCCATTAGAGTATTGCCAATTAAATGATGTTGTATTCCTTGCTTTCAATTTCAAAATAACCTCATAAATCATCAGAGATGTCTGACTATTGCTCAGCCGGCCTCCCACCCCAAGTTCGAAAATATGATTTTATAACTTACATTGGTAATGATTTTTCAAGGGAGTCAAAAGTATTGAGTTTAGGCATCTCGTACCCCTCCATACCTCTTTGGAAGAGCAGCTGACACTGTTTGGTGCTATCAGCATCTTTTTAACCTCGTGGTTACAAACGTTAGGACACGTTTACAGCTAGTGAAAAAGCCTAGATGGCAGTGTTGTCGGGTTTTCTTTTATGTCGCTGTCGCTGTTTTCATCTTTGTTTTATCTTGTTTCTTCTCCTCCTCCACCACATCCCCTGATAATGATTTCCAGGGACTGGAAAAACACGGAGGACAGAAGTATTTCACTGGCTGTGTTTTAAATGGAATTGATAGCTCTGCTAGTGATCTCATAACCTCAAAGCACTTTACACACTGAGTAATCACTGCAGATACTAAATATAGAACATAGAATCTTTAAGACCATCACAGATAAATCCATATTTGAAACTTAGTCTACCACAAAGTAGCCCTGCTTTTGATGTATCTTTTACAATCATCGTGGATGCCTTGATGGAGTTTGGTCCTTACTATTGCCTTTTTGTGTTTGATTGATTTTCTTCACGATGCTTTAAACTAGACCTCACCCTCTTAGTCATTTGGGTTATGTGGAAAGCAGGAAGCGGTCATGGTGGCAACTGTGCACCCAGTGATCTTCATCTAATTTCTTACCCAATTTGTGAGTAAATATCTCATTTCTCGGGTTAAAATAAAATTATTATATTTACTTACAGAGGATTTGCTGGGTATAACATATATAGTATCACTCTAAAGAAATAGACTTTCAACACAGATAAACATATAACTATACCTCTATAGGTACCGAGGATTATAGTTTATACTGAGGATTGATGTTATTTCAGTATAACTCCATTTGTTTGATGTTTTATTTAGACATGGACATGGGTAGTTGATGAATTAAAATTTTGTAAGTATACTAGGATAGAAAAACCTGAAGATAAAGGGTTTTTTTTTTTTTTTTAGCAAAACAATATAAGTAACCACCATTCCCTTCACTCGTATAATCTACATGCCACCAATAACTGGTCCCAGGTCTGAGAGGTGTGATCCATGTCTTCTTTGGTGTGCCCTCATTATTGTGTCAGTGTGACCATTCTTACGTAGCTTTGGACACAATCCTTGAGCAGCTTGAGAAAAGAAGCAATAATCTTCCCTTGGCAAGCTCATCTTGGTTGCAGATGACTTAGTAAATAATAAACTAGAACTCTACATAATTCTTTCCGAAAGTGAGTTTCTCTTACATGACTGAGATAGTTGGCCCCATAAGCACAATTCTCATGTTGGTTTTTTTTTCCTATTTATAAATAACGAAGTAGGTGAAGTGCTTTATAAGGATTTATCCTATCCTTCCATACTAAAGACCTTTGTGATTTCACCACCTCTGTGGTATGCAGGGTTTGGACCTGGGGCCTATAGGAGCCTGAGAATGAGGGCCTCTACATGAGTGTGCGACTTGGTACAGTCACTTAGCTCTGAATCCATTTGGGAGAGTGATGAAGTCTTTACAAAGTACATTTGGTTTCGCTAAATGCTTTTTCCAAAACCACATAAAATAGCACATGACATCACCTCTGATTCCTGTGTAAAGATGAGCCCTCCTTCTTGCCCAATTCCTTCTAGCCCACGCCCCACCCCGCGTGTCTGAGTAACTCGTCCGTGTCTAACTTTCCCTTCTCAACCATGCATTTGGAATGTCTACCCTTTCTTGTGTGTATTTTGTTCTCTGCTTTGATTTTTCTCTCTTTCCGGGTTTCCTTTTGATACTGACATGAATCTCAGGGGCTTCCCTTTGCTTCTTCTGGAAAAATAAATAAATAAAAGAGACAAATTTAGAGCCCAAAGGTGGAAAATCTCAGTCACAAAAGGCAGCCATGGCACATGGCAGTCCAGATACAAAGGCTGCTCACCCCTGCCTTCCCTGAGACACCTCCCTGGGAGGGTATCCCTTTGAAACAGAAGCCACCATCCACCCCTCAGAGATGGAAAACACTGAGCTCTGAACGATAAAGGATTAAGTCATAGGTTATCAATGTGCACATTGCTATGTTGGCCTTTGTCCTGAGGGCATACAAGACACATAACCCCCATCCCTGCCCCTTTAGTGATTGGAATTTGATTCATTTCCTCTTTTTCCTCTTTGGTCTCTGATCTAGAATTCTAAGTTTATCACTGGGAGAGGTTTGAAACCCTGTGCTGAATCTAAGGTGTCTAGGGGTCCCTATGGCAGTAGGCTTTTAGACAGTGGTAGATAATAGACTGTTTCCCAGTCGCTACCAGACTGGCCTTTGAGAAGCTCGGCGTTATCTAGGATTGAAACCCATCTCACAATACTTGGTGTCCAGATTTCCCTGAGAGCTGCTTCCAGAAGTTTTCCAAGGCTAATCTTTACCAGGCCATTGTCTCTCTCTGCCACTCCCATCAGCAGCCCATGAGGAAGAGAATCCACCGCAAAGTAGTTAAGTAACCAGAAACGACAGGTGGACTCCACCGAAAAACCCATCTCCAGTAAGCTATCATCAAAGCCCTTACAAAAATTTTCCATCCTAAAGGGTCACTGTTGTTCAGCTGGGCCTCTGACAACTCCAGGCATACTGCAAGTAAAGACTAGGAGCTTTCTACATCCTTACATCCTGTTTGGGGAAACCTTTGCGGGCTACAGCTAGCAAAACATGGGTGGCCTGTTTTCTTATGGTCCAGCAGGCTTTAAGCCCTACAAAGTGGGGAAACTCCAAAGTGACCAGGAGAGAAGCCACTGATTGGCTATTGGTTCTGTCTGTTCCTTGCAGTCAGCCTGTGGATTAGGAAATGTTAATTGTTGAGTGAGAACTATCATGTTGGGGCTTGCTTCAGTGCTAGTGCCGGGAATTGAAAAGTAAGCTGGCCTGCTTTGGAAGCCTGTTTTGTGATAGAGGTGTGCAGGAAAGGTAATGGGTGGGGCCTTCTACCTAATGGGGAAGATAGCCTGAGAACTAGCTCTGGGATCTGAGCAATCAAGTAGACTTCCCAGTCCCAAACTTTGATGGGAGGGTACTCTGCTCTCTGTGGTTATAGATTAACTGCCGCTTTGTCTTCCCTCTTACCCCTGGATAATGCCCTGCAGAGAAATAAACCAGAAGGTGCAGGTCAGAGTGTGAGAGTTACCTGTAAACAGCTCTCAGGGTCTACAGGCGTATTCTCAAGAACATTCATTTCTTTCTTTTTATTTATTAAAATCTCCCAAAAACTGCTTTGCTCCCTTTCTGCTTGAAAAGAAACCACGCTAGTGTAGCCCTCTGCCAGGTGCTAAGAGCGGCGCCGTAGGGCAAGGAGCCCTGAGTGAGCTGTAAAATCTCTGTGCCTCACTAATGGTCACTGTCAAGTGAGGGACATAAAAGTATGGATTTCAAAGGCTTGTTTTAATGTTTAAATTGTGTTGTAGTATTTAATATTAATTGGCTGCTTTGGATCTAAGCATGATTCTCAATGTTTGTAAGTATGACTTTATTGTAATTATCATCAATGTCAATCATCATACTTACCTTTTACCGCCCATTTTGAGGAACTGTAAAAACAAACAAAAACCCTTTAACCCAAAAAACTGAAATTGGAAATACTCCCAATTCCAAAATTTCAGATTCTGAATTTCTGGATAAAGGATGCCCCATTGGTGAAACTCAAATAAATATTCCCAAATCCAAAATCTCCTTTTCCAAATCCAACTCAGACAAAATAATGCTGGGTCCAAGTGTTTCTGATGAAGGAGATACAACCTGTGCTTGCGTCAATATACCCATATTTATATCATAAACTCACTGGACATGGGATGAGTGATTCCTGAACATGGAGTGCAAAAAGCATATATATACCAGAAGCATCAATTTAAAAGCAAACATTATACTTTTAAAGTTCAGCGGATAGGCACTGAAGTGCTGTCTTCCAGCTTTTATTCCTGGCACCACAAAGAACCATATAAATAAGGAAATAATTAAGGAGAAAAACCATAGTTGAGCAAGTCCCTTTGATCATAGGAGAGTTTTGCCATTGAGATGAGTATTCCAAACCTCAAGGATATTGACGCGTGCTGAGATTCTGATTTCAATAGCTACAGGTTCATGAGAGAGTTCTGGTATATTCTGCTCATCGGTGGAGTAAAGTGAAGCTTTACTCCAGCTATGCACCAGGGCAAAACGTCTCTGACCGCTCTTCATTTTCTAGATGCCAGCAGCGCCATGCTGGCAGTGAGATGAAAGACCGAAGGGGTTCCTCCGCAAGCCCTGATTCTTTGATTTTAAGTCAGAATGGAAAGGAAGCAAAGACAAGGAGAACTGATGATGTAATACAAACTTTCTTTTACATGTGAGCAATAGCATTGACTTCCATGGTATGATTATGCTAACTGCTGCAGTGACAGAGAAGCGGGAATTTCTGACTTTCACAACTTTTTTAAATTAAGAAACAAGGAAAAGAAATCAGTTACATTGCTTTCACAACTTAGCTATTAGAGAGAATCGACCTGGAAAGCAGAAGTCTCTACGCATTCATTTCTGCGGAGGTGGGCTATGGTTTTGCTCCCAGAGATTCATGACTTGGCTTCCAGGATGGTGGTGCTGAGGCTGTGGAAGTTTCAAGAAGTGAGGCATGATGGAACGTGGCTCGGTTCATGTTGGCTCTACCCTCATAAATTCCCATTTCTCTTGGGAACGGCTCAGGTGGAGTAAGAGTGCATTATTTCTCACGGAAGCAGGGAGCCATACAAAGAACTCGCTTGCCTTCCTGCCATCTCTTGCTTACTGTCTCCCCATAGGATCCCTCCTTCCACCTTGCAATGAATTTTCAACATAATGTAGTCCTCCATAGCTCTCAACAGAGCCCAGCTGATGCTGGCCCATATTCTTGATCTTCTAGAACTGTTAGCCAAAGGTTATTTCTTTGTTTACAAATTTTTCAACTTCAGTTATGTTGTAATAGCAAGACAAACTAGTTTGCTAAAGACTGATTTCAATATTATATGACATGCTTTTATTACAATTATTTACTTGGAGTCTGGGGAATGCATGCATGTGGAGTCTTTTGGGAGTCAGTGCTTACTTCCCATCATCTTGGGGCTGGAATAGAGCTCAGATGGTCAGGCTCAGAAACAAGGGCCTTTACCCATTGAGCCATCTGTCCGGTCCTGCGTAATATGATTAAAAGGCAATTTTGTTAGTAACCTAATCAGAAAGGATGATGGGATACTGAGAGTCTGAAGATAATCCCCTGTAAGCTCATCTAGAGTCTCTGAGGCACTTGAGTGCGGACAAAGGCGTAGAGAAATGACAACTAGGTTACAGAACATCCTTTGTTATTACAGAAGGCAAAAACATCAAACATGAAGAACAAACTTGAGGTCATCACATGGAAGTCTGCCATATGAAAGCCTTCACCATAGAAATGGAGCAACTAGAGACTGAGGAAATAGCTTAGTTTACAAATGTGGTTGTAACATAAGCTTGAGGACCTGAGTTCAATTCCCAGCACCAAAGTCAAAAGCTCCCCATAGTGATGCATGCTTTTCATCCCTGAGCTGGGAAAGTGGTGGCTCAGTTCATGCTGGCTCTACCCTCATAAATGGATTACAGCTTTTTCTTGGGAAAGGCTGCCAAGCTACCCTAAAAGTAACCCTTATGCTAATTAAAAAACTTTTTTAAAAATGTTTATGAGTGTCTTTTCCTACATGTATACCTGTGTACCGTGTGCAAGTCTTAAACGACCAGAGGCTTGAAGATGATGTCAGATCCTCAAGAAAATTGTCAGCACTTTTAATTGTTGAACCATCTCTCAATCAGTTAGAGACCACATCTTTAAAAAACAAACAAACAAACAAATGACATAATAAGGGAAAATACCAAAGTTGATTTCTGGCTTCCACATGGACACATATGCATATACATATCATGGAGAGAGAGAGAGAGAGAGAGAGAGAGAGAGAGAGAGAGAGAGAGAGAGAGAGAGAGAGAGAGAGAGATCAATACAGTGAGAGACTAGCCTGGGATTCATATTGAGACCAAGTCTTTTATTAAATTAATTTATTTTTTCCACCCCTATCCATCACAGTTTCCCCTCCCTCACTCTACTCCTCCTTGTTCCACCTCTCAATTCCCCCTCCTCTGCCTTTCTCTTCAGAAAAGGGCAGGCCTCCTGTGTATATCAGCCAGCCGTGGCATACCAAGTTGCAGTGATACTCTCCTATTAAGGCTGAACAAGGCACATGGCAACCCAGTAGGAGAAAAGAATCGAAAAGGCAGGTAACAGAGTCATTGACAACCATGTTCCCACTGTTAATAGTCCCACAAGAAGACTACACTATACAACTGTAACATATGTGCAGAGGGCCTAGGTCAGTCCCATGCAAGCTCTCTGATTGGAGGTTCAGTCTCTATGAGCCCTTATGAGCGCAGCTTAGTTGACTCTATGGGTTTTCTCGTGGTGTCCTTGACCCCTCTGGTTCCCACAACCCTTCCTCCCTCTCTTCCATAGGGTTATCAAGTCTTAAACAAAACAAAATGTAAAAAAGAAGCAAGCCTCCTTCTAAGGTGATGTAGTCACAGACACTGATAAACAGTAGACAAAGTCAGTTGACTCTCAGCAGCGGTGTGAGCTGGACTTTCATCCTACCTTGGAATCTCGGGAGAGATACACAACCTGTCCTTTCATGATTAGAAAACAGGAATAAACACAAAAAGCAATATGATATGTCGAAACCACTTGCCTCTCTTCTCATCTTTAACTTGAAATGGAAAAAAAAAAGTCATATTGTTGTTGGAGCTTAGTCTACACAGAAAGAGAAGGTCTCAAATTAAGACATTTTCTAAGAACACTGTTGTCTTCTTGGGTAGGTAGGAATAACATCTGGCCTCACAGAAAAGATGTGACCATGTGTGGTACAGGGCTTTAAAGGGACTGGGATAGCTGCTGTGGTTAGCATGTCACTGAGGATATTTGTAGGAATTTACTTTGATCAACATGTCACTCAGAGTCAGAAGGCTGTCCTTATAAATTGCTTGTGGAAGATAATATAAGTCAAGTTTGTAGTATATGGTCAAACATTAACAATTATATGTAACGCAATGGGTGAAGTACTTGGCTATATGCCCCCATATTAAAATCGTTTTTTCTCCCTCTGGAGAAAGAAAACATTGCTTAAATTGGGTTCTGAACTCCTTTGTATTTTATATTTTTAAGTAGCTTTATGGCATTAAGCCTGGTCATTTACTTCCAGTTATTTAATTTCAAATCCATCTAGTAGACAGCTCCCATGTCTATGGAGTCGGGACAGCAATAGCAAGACCATAGCAAGAGCTCAGTGTACAGAGATGGCTGGTCCTTCTTAGCATACTGTGGTTGGTTGTAGGACTGCCAACAGTGTTCCTGATTAGGTCCTGAATTGAATCCTGCAGGAGAGCCAACATGATCTACATAGTGAAGGGTGGTGAGAGCAATTGGAAAAGCATAGCTACCCTTGTGAGAATCATATATTCCTCTTGTTTGTGGGGCTGTGGCCTCTCCATGTGTCACTGAAATCTGATGAAAGGTGAGTGTGAGCATAAAGAATGTCTACTTTGTAGTGAAGTAGAGGAAAGTCACTTCTGACTGAGTAAAACACTTTTAGATTATTATCAAATTTTGCATTTGGTAGCCATGGTTTCAGAGTATATAACTTTTTTTTGCAGGTCTTGATATACATTGGCATCCATACAAGAAGAACAAAATTGACAAACACATATTTGATGACTGTTCCAGTGAGCGTGAGCTATAGTAATAGATGAAGTCTAGAGCAATGACTCTTGGCCTTGCTGTAGCAGAGACTGACTACAGCAGGAAGCGCTCTTTGGTTGCTCTGGTAACAATTGCTTAGAGTAGCCTCCCAGCCATTCAAACACTAGAAGGCAAACAAACATCTCAAAGGGAAGAAGTATTAAGGGTATTAATTCGGGCTGGATTTGGACCTGCATTCATGTAAGAAATGTAAGTGATACAGAGCAAGAGTGTTGAGGATATAGGGGCTTTGCCTTTGCTGTCAAGGGCAATGGACTTGATGGCATCCCAGACAAAGAGTGTGATAGGACAGGTCTGATGAATTACTTTCAGTCGATGTCAGAGATGTGGATAGAGATTTCAGTGTTCCGAGTTCAACGGGCTCCACTTGCAGTAGTTCTTGTGACGGAGTGGAGGTGGCAGAGGAAAGCACCTGAGTTTCACTTCCTGCAAAATCTTCAGCCCATCCCACCAGCTCTGAATCCTTAGTAGCCCCTTCGAACTGCCCTGACCTACAAGGATTCCCCGGTCAGGAATGCATGTGTCACTTTGGGAGTCATAGGAGCTTGCCCCAGGAAAAGGTGTGCCTCTGGGGCAGGCAAAAAGATTGTTTTCAGCTGAAAGCGGCTGCTAGGAAGGCTTAAACTATGAGTTGTCATGGGGCCAGATTTCTAGCGGTCGGGATATGAGTTTCCCTGAAGGCTGGAGCTGGGCCATACCTGTGGCACCCAGAGTCATGGCATTGTTTGGGGTGTTAAACTCTTGCTGCTAAAGTACTGTGCAGTCCCTGAAGTCAGGGTATTCTTAGGTCTGGTAGGCGGGTCAGTGAACCCTGTTCTCCTCCGTCTATACTCCCTTTTTCCCTACCTAGAGCTTGAGGTGCTTGCTCCACCCCCACCCGAGTGTACTTTCTTGTTGGCTTTTATTGTTGTGGTTTTCTAGTTTCTATCTCTCCCTTCCCATTATTGCACCCGTGACGATCTCTCTTGCCTTTTTGAGGAATGCTAAAATCCTCCAAATGTCGTCACAATGGAAGTCCCCCAAGGACGAGTTTCTTCCTCCAGCTCTCTAGTTGTGACAATTTCCCATTTTCCTCTCTTCTCCAGGGACAGCAGGTTTTTCCCCTCCCCCTCTTCGCCTCCACTCATCTATTGCTCATCTTTCCAATCAAAGTCTTGCTCATCACTTGTTCCTCCATAGGCTAATAGTCCACAGACACATTTTTTTTCTTTTACAAAGAGAACATTATCTTTCGATCCATATTCAAATCATATGCCCTGAGGTCTTTTACATCATAATCTGAATAAATGCTGAGATAACTGAAGGAAGCGTGAGCAATAAGTCAGTGACGAGGTCAGAAGGAAGAGGGGTGACTAAGCGATCACCACGGGCTCGCTCGGGCATGATGAAACCCCACTGTGTGGTGACCTAACTTGGAACATCTAACGGGGTGTTACACGCGTGTCTGGGCTTTTATGGAAAAGTTCAAATACCGTTGATCAGGTACTTAGCACAGTTTCTTCAGCAAGATGACCATGTTCAATGGAATTGCAACAGGCACAGCAATAGGATGTTGAAGAAGTTATTTGTTCAGAGCAGTAACAGAAGCTGGCTTTAGTGGCTGATATCCATAATCCCAGCCTTGGGGACGATGAGGCAGGAATCACCTTGAACTCAAGGTCAGTCTGGTCTACAGATTGAGATCCTTGTCTGTGAAAGAGGGTGGGGAGAATATGTCCAGTAAAGGAGACAGAAATAGGGTACTTACACAACCCCATGATGGGATAAATAACTTATTCAGATTTCATTCTTCAGACAGGAACAATTTTGACCACCTTTGACCTTGGAAGTAGAAGACAGCAATAGTAGCCCTTTTGCTAGGCTATTGCGTTGTCCTCCTGTATTCCTGGGAAATGTGCTTTTCCATTTTCTGTCTTCTTAGTTCTGAGTTGAACACAGCTTCACCAGGGGTCCAGTTTTATCCTACGTTGAGATACCCTTGCCTCCATGCTCTTCTTCACAGTTGGCTGATTGAGCCGGTCACCTCTCTGCCTTCTCATGGTCTTCAAGGCAATGCCAAGGATGCTCTATTATTGTGCTGGATAATAATTGGACACAAACTAAAGTCATCTGAGAGGAGGGAACCTCAATTAATAATATGCCTCAGGTCCCCTGAGATCAGGCTGTAGGCAAGCCTGGAAGTCATTTTCTTAATTAGTGATTGATGAGGGAGGGCCCAGCCCATTGTGGGCTAGTGGCCCTGGGTTCTAAAAAAAAGCAGGCTGAGCAAACCATGAGAACCAAGCTAGTAAGCAACACCCTCCATGGCCTCTACATCAGCTCCTGCTCCAGGCTCCTGCCCTGTTTGAGTTCCTGTCCTAACTTCAGTGGTGAACAGCAATGCTGAAGTGTAAACCAAATAAACCCTTTCCTCCCCAGCTCGTTTTTTGGTCAAGGTGTTTCATTGCTGCAATCGAAACCCTAAGATAATTATAATGGTATATTTAATATAATAATCATCTGTATAATTTTACTCTCTGTCAGAAATTAATCAAAGTGACTTACAAGTAATTACTGACCGATTCCCTTCACAACTCTATGAAACGCTACTACTGTGGCTAATTTACAGGCAAGGAAACTAGAAGTGTGCAGAATTAAATACACAGTCTTGGTCACACAGGTAGACAAAAAGAACCGGGTTTCAAACCCAGGAACTTTAGATTCAAAACAGATGTGATGTATGACTATACCAAGTGGCTTCCTGCCACCTGCCTGCTTATCCATGTTATACGCCAAGCTATGAATTCACAACTTCTGAAGGCAAAAATAACTTTTTGTTATATAAATCACACATGATCACTATGAAAAAAAAAATGAAACTAAATCCCTAAATACACCTGACAGAGAAGGCTTCCCCAAATCCTATTCCTCTAAAAGGTTACAATTTAGGGTTTTAACCTCTCCTGCATTGTTAGGTGCACCACCCACCCACACCCATGCAGACATAATTTAGTGGGACTGTATCATGCAGACCCTTTTCATGACGGACATCACATGTCGTCCCCTTAGCAGAGGTGTCTATGTGGGAAATACTCAGACACCTGTGCGACCTCTGCATGTGTGTATGTGCTTTTCATCCATGACAACAGAAATCACAAGCATTTTCAACATGTAGTTGTATTCAGTAGAACCTCTTAGTCATTGATTTTTTTTTTCACCCTGCAATTGCTCCAGATCACATGGAAAAATCCAGATGCAGTTTGGTTCACCTGCCTCCTGGCCTTCCTTCCTCAACCTACATATACCACATGCGCTCGGCGACTGACTTAGCTTGTAGGGGCTCTCTTCAATCGGTATGCTTTGGACATTGTGCTGGACATAATGACATCACTTTAATAAGCATGAGTGTTTTTAAAAAAACACGCTTAAAGTAGGATTTTAGAAAAAAAACACTAGCTTAAAGAATAATTAATATTTTAATTCTAATTTCTATGAGTTCGGAAAAAGTCAAATATTAGTGAGGGAATAACTTGAATGTGTAATAAGAACAGACTGCTTAATAAACTCATCTAATAAGTGATTTTATAATGTTTAACAATTATCTATTAATTGTTACCTGATTAAAAACTAATTTCTCCATGTACTAGTGAAATGCTTTCTTAAGGAGACGTACTATAGAACATTGTTACAAACACCGTTGCCCCAGAAAGGACTTTGGGACCTAGTCACAGCTATCAGGTTCTAGCCCATTACTCCATGTAGGGAATGTATGTTCTGCCCAGCTGGAGGTACAATTATTCCTTCATACCACCGCTGTGGTTTTGTGCATGTCAAGCCTTAGCTCGGAGGAATGTCTCTATCTCCACAGGCCCCCTAGGCACTTTGGTTCATCAACACTCAAGTGCAATTTCCTTTGCAAATCCCCCTGAGGCCTTCTTGCTTGGCCTCCCTGGTACACAGGGTCCTGTACAGCCCACCCTTCACTTTAGGACAGTCTTTCAATCTTTTCCATTTAACTCCTCTAGAGCACGCATCAGACTACCTTTTTTTTTTTTTCGTTTGCAAACTTTTCTACCATAGTCCTTTTCGTGCCTGGCCTTCCAAAGGCGCTCGGCAGTGTTTGTTGACTGAGTCACAACCGAGAGCGGGAGAATGTGTTGGATCGGAATCACGAGAGCCTTCCACTTATCGCTACTATGGAAAGGCTCAGTGGAATCCTAGAAAAAATAATCCAAGAGCTGAGGCTTTCCAGAGAGCACTTGCACGGAAAAAGGAGGAGCGAAGCCCGATCAGAAGCTGAGTAAATATCCTCCAAGGCCCCTGATTGTCCAGACATTGACAAAAGAAAGATTCAGCAAGGCCTGCCACCATGACCACGAGGAAGTCCTGACTCAGATGATTCATGGTTAAATATTTGCATCTCTTCGAGCTAAGAAAAACAAAAGCTGTGGCATTCCATAGCCCTTAGGCATGTAAGATCTCGGGCCTTTGCCAGTTATTTCTCCTTAGCAATTGGTTCCTAAGGAGGCCCCGTTTCATAAAACTGAAGGCATGCAAAATGGGAAGGAAGTCACACAGCCAGCTATCGGGTTGGAATTCAGAAAGTAGATCAAGGCCAGCAAAGTAATTGTTCAATTTGATTATTAATGTTTTGATACTTTGATAGACCTGTTTTTCTGTTCTCTAGCAGAAACAAGCAAGATGAAGTATGTTACATGTTTTGAGGAAAGAGGGGGGAAATATAGATAAGTTATTTCCCCCAAATCTATCCAGCAAGCTGAGTGTACAGTCTTCAGACAGCAACAATCGGGGTCATAGTGGGCCTCAGAGCCAGCGGCACGCTTGCTGATGGACACATAGAATGTATTTATCTCACTCCTGCCTGAAAAGTCAGTGTTGTTATTTCCACTTCAGAGATAAGAAAATGGAGGGTAAGAAAAATAATTATCAGAAATTGATAGAGTGAGGAGGACTTGGGCTCAAGTCACAGAGATAGAGGCAATTAGCTAACAGTTGCAGAATGTTAGGCAGAGATTCCTGCCTCTAGACATGAAAACTTACCTACTTGCTACCAAGAAACTCCCTTTTCAGCTTTATTCTTCTGGTTTAAGACAAGGGGGGCTTTCTACATTGCTGAGTCAACCCCCCCCCCCCAAATTTTGGGATCCGTTTCTAATCCACCGCTGTGGATGAGCTTATTAAATCTTTTCAGAAGACAATTTTGATTAAGAAGTAGAAACAAAATTCTTTCATGCCCCACTACTGTCGGGTAAGCAGTGCTCCTGAGCTTTGAATGTCTTCCGTTGTTAACATGGGGCCAAGCTTTCCCTCTTATACCAAAAAGATAGTTATTCATGTTTTATTTTAATTTCATCGAGGTAAACTCCATATCTTGAGGATATCAATCACCTAATCCCTACCTTCTAAACTCAGTTTATCTTCCTTCCAACTTCAAGACATTTTTGGAAAATAACTTTCTGAGTCCAATGAGTATTTCTCACATGCTCACAGCCGTGGGATTATTCACGAAAGCACAGGCAACCTGCCGGGGGCCACCCCTCCAAGAAGTGAGCCTCTGTCATGTAGCAGCCTCAATGGCTTCTCAGATGGGGATGGAGATGGAGCCTCAGGACCCCCTCCTGCCTCCGTGCTGTTTTCTTTCATAAAGGTTGTGTTTGAGAGATGAAAGGCCAAGAACATTCTGAAGGCCTCCATACTGAAATTCTGCTGGGAAATACTGTGAGAGAGTGTGAAAAAAGAACTTACCAGACTCGCATTGCTTTACTAGGGAGATGTTAGTTGACTTGGATTTATATGCGGAACCCCCATTTATGAACCTGGTTCTCTTCCTGACTTGTTTTGGACCTTGGTCATGACAGAAACTCTGACTGACTCTACTTCCTCTGCAGATCTATGACATTGTGGCTAAAAGAAATCACTTATGGCCCCAAAGGCTTTACTTCAGCCCAGGGTTCCAAAGGATTCAGTTCATCACTGTTAGGTCCAGGGACCAATGGTTGAGGTGCCTGTGTAACACATCAAAGCTGACCTGGATGCCAGGTTCTCCCTTAATCCCTGTTACCCCGCCCTCCTGGATGGCATACCCTGTCCCCCTACTCTAAATTTTTCCAGTCCAGGGGCTGGGCTGCTCTTCCCCCAGCTGGCCTTCCTTATATATTCCAACCATTTTGGTTACCTGACTTTTTCAGTCTCATCCTGCCTACCTTTTACCTTCCTGGCCTCCTGGCTTGCCCCTCACCCCACTCCCTTCACATGGCCCAGAGTTCACAGTCTGCTCACTCTTGACTCTCCTAGATGTCCCTGCCTCTTTCTCTTCCACTTTGCCTAGGAACAGTCATGTCCTTTTCTTTTTCTTTTTTTCCTTTCAATCATGGCAGAGAAGGCATGGTAGAGCAGGGATTAGCCTCATGGTAGGCCAGAAAGCAAAGGGAATGCAGAAGAACATATCCCCGCCCTCCTGACCTACTTCCTGCAACTAAGCCTCGTGTCCTGTCTTTCAACACCTCTCCATAATGCCATCATGTTCTGAATCCATCAAAGGATTAATCGATTCCATAGGTCACTGCCCTTCCAGATGATCTAATCTTCAGAAATTCCTTTCAAACCTACCCTGGGGGATATTTTAGTCATTTCCTTGATGACTCTCAATCCAATCAGGTTGATAATCAGGGTTAACCTGATGGTTTGATGTTGGAAAGATATGTAATTTGGAAGAGGTAATGTTTGTGCTACGCTAAGAGGGCCATGGGTCTCAATAAACATGCATAGCCCAGGTTATGACAGTAGGCACCTGATACAATAAGTTATCAGTCCAAGGGAAAAGGGTTATGCCAGGACTCCCTCTTCATCCAAAACGCACATGAGACGATGCCTCTCACATGCCCATATATATGAACACATGCTATGGTAACTGTAAAGGACCGTTACCATTTACAAAGTAGAGGGCATCGTGGTTTACCCAGAGAGCGTTTCTGCTAGATGAGGACCTCACAGCAAGCTCCACTGATGGGACGGCTCATGTGTAGCACAACTCTCCCGGTGCACAGCATTCTTTTCATTTGATTCAAGAGAAAATACCGGAAAGGGTTTCCAGTCTTTGGTTATCACTTTCCTCCTTAATTGTACATTTATTGAGAGCCTTCTGATACACTTACAAATACTCTGAAAATGGAGTGATAGGCAAGAATGGGGGAGACTTTCTATTTTAGTGAGGGTGACTAATAATAATAATAATAATAATAATAATAAACAAGTTGGCAATGTAGAGCAGTGAGTAATGAAGTAGAAATAAAACAGAATTGAGGGAGAGGATATTAACCACAAGTTGTCGTGGACTTCTTTCATGTTGCCTCTCAGAAAATGTCTTCAGTAGACCTGAGGTTGAAAATAGGAGTCCAGGCAAAAAGAATAAAATAAAGTCCCTGAAGTAGAAATGAACCTTAGGGGTTTAAGGCAACTGAAGTTAAAGCCAATGTCTGCCAGTACCAGCTGCGCTATACATCTGTATGCCTCTCCCTCTGCCTGGAGAGGATGCTTCTCACAGTGGACAGTGGATAGCACAGAAAACCCCTAGTCCAAGTGTAGAGAATGAATTTCAGTGGCATGCTGAGCCACAGATATCTATCACACACACACACACACACACACACACACACACACACACACACACCCTCGCAAAGCTCAGGCACTGTTGAAAACAGGAGTCCAGTATAGGTGTGACCAGATCAGGGTGGCATTGAAAATCATCCTCATTGTGGTGGGAGCCATACTGAGTGCTTGATCAGGGAGCTTGTATCTTCTGAAGAGACTGTGTTACGGGAGGTCCTCCCACTCCTCCAGCCTATCGCCGCTGAGATACCAGCCCCTTGGGGCGTGGTCTCTCTCCCTTTAAAAAAGCGGCCACTTCCCTCTCCTCTCTCTCTTCACTTCCTGCTCCGCCGGTGACTTGACTTCCTTCCTGGTTACGCAGAGGGCTGACAGTGATCTGTAAGTTTTTTCCCCTTTAAATAAATACCACCCTATTAATCATAATTCCAAACTGGTGTGGCATTGTTTGTGACTTACGCCTTCATTTGGCGCCCAACGTTTGGTTTTAGAACCTCTCCCGGCTCGCAGCCGCGAGTTCGGCTTGGCGGCCGGAAGTTCGGCTTGGCGGCCGCAAGTTCGGCTTGGCGGGCGCTTGTTCAGCTTGGCGGGAGCCCTTGCTTCCTCAGCCGCTGCCTGTGGATTTAAACTCCACAGGCCCGCGTAGTCTCTGCCCGCCTGGTTTGCTCTTTTCTGAGTGGTTTTTAAATCTCCCTTGCAAGCACAGCTCTTAAGTGGCGCGAACCAGAGCACGCTGTTGCTGAAAGCTGCAACCCCTCAGGGTGACTCTGTCACGTGGAGGCATAAGCGGCTTCCAGGTTGCTCTTCTCTACCCCTGGATTCTGGTTTCTGGTTCCATCTCTGGAATTGATTTAATTACATTTACTTTGTTGAGCAACTTACATTTTCCAGTTTTTAACAAATACTAGGCGGACTCTGAAACAGGACCGTGTTTTCGTCGAGACTTGGCAACAGCGCCACCTGCTGGATAATAGGTAATATGGCAGTTCCCGTTTCCAACGCGAATTTTACTGTTCTGGTTACCAATACAATGGGTTATATCATGCAAGGTTTATATGACTATGGGGATAACTTAATTTACTGGTTACTAGGTTTTAGTATTCTTTTGCATATTTTATCATTTAGGAAGATCATGGCACTCCTAAGAACCATACAATCTTTACTAGAAACTCATGCAGGTCAGGAGATTAAGGATTCAAAAGAGACAATAATAAAAAGACTTGAAATGATTGAAGAAATGATTGGAGCTGGTGAACAGAGTAATAAGGCACAAGGACAGGATACAATGCCAACACCAGCTATTAGAACTGGCTTACCAAAGGTTTTAGCAGCATACCCTATACTTAATTCTGACAAAGCGTCAACTTCTAAAGGCTCAAAGGGAGTCAGAGAAGCTAGATGGACGCCAATAGCAATGAATGATCTAAAAGAAATTAAGCAAGCTATTGTTAATTTTGGCTTGCACTCTGCATACGTAAAGGAAATGATAAGGACTTGGGCTTCTAATGCTAGAGCTACCCCCCATGATTTCCATCAGTTAGTGTCTGCAGTTTTAGATAATGGACCTTCCTTGATGTTTGGAATTTATTTTAGAGAAGAATCCAAACATATGGAACAGCAAGGAAGAGCAAAAGGTATTGAGGTTTCCCAAGACCAAATTCTTGGTGCAGGAGAATATGCTGATCCACAGGTCCAAGCTCTTTATGATGATGAAGTACTGTGTCTATGTCACCAAGCAGCTTTAAATGCTTGGAATAGGATACAAGATCCAGCAAAAAGGGTTGAATCATATACCAGAATTAGGCAGGGACAGAGAGAACCCTTTATTGACTTTTTGCAAAGATTAATTAAGGCTCTGGACATAGGGGTAACAGACCCAGAAGCTAGACGAATACTTCTTGAATCTCTAGCTTTTGAGAATGCAAACATAGAATGCAAAAAGATAATTGGGCCTTTAAAGTCTAGATCAGCACCTATGGATGAATGGATTCAGCATACGATGAATGTTGAGACGTTTAGCTATAACGATGAATCTTGGGTAGGAGAAGCGATTTCCACAGCAATGAGGAGACATCAAACTGCCAGGTGTTTTAATTGTGGTAAATTAGGACATCTGAAAAGGGATTGCAGGCACAGAATTTCTAGGAATATTATCTCCTCTGGGAATGACAAAGATAGGAGACCCAGGCCTTCAGGTATATGTAGGAGATGCGGTAAAGGCCGACATTGGTCCAATGAATGCAGGTCAACAACAGACAAACAAGGCAACCCGATACTGTCGGGAAACTCCTTGAGGGGCCTCTCGCAGGCCCCCAAGCCAACAGTGGCCCAGTCATTCCCAGTCACAGTGGAGAACGTGCCTCACCAAGAAAATTAAAAGCTCCAATTTCTGCTGTAAAAAGTAATACTGGTCTAAATGATGAAATCCATGTGGAGGATGAGTCAAAAAACCCAGTTGGACAGAGTAAACGTATATTTTGGCAGACTTCTATTAATGATCAAAGACCAAAGCTAAGAGTCTGTATAAATGGCACTTTTATTGAAGGCTTATTAGACACAGGTGCGGATGTAAGTATCATTACCCCAGAATCTTGGCATCCGAATTGGCCTCTTCAAGAGGTTGATGTTCAGTTCCTGGGAATTGGAACCCTATCTCGTGTAAAACAAAGCACAAGATGGGTTGAATGCATAGGGCCCGAAGGGCAAATAGGAAGACTAAGGCCATATATAGCCAATATTGCCATAAATTTATGGGGCCGTGACCTGCTACAGCAATGGAATACCCAGATTAACATTCCTGTAGTTCCAGGAACTCATAATTCTGGGAAGGATATGATGAGGTATTATGGAAAAAGGTCACTAGCCATTCAGGCTGTACAAGAACATACAGCAAATACCAAACCTTTAGAGGTACCAACAGCCCTACCTTTAAAATGGCTAACTGAGAAGCCAATATGGATCAAACAGTGGCCTCTAGCTGAAGATAAACTACAGGCATTGGAACAGCTGGTGCAGGAGCAACTAGATGCTCACCACATTGAAGAATCAACCAGCCCTTGGAATTCTCCTGTGTTTGTTGTAAAAAAGAAATCTGGTAAATGGAGAATGGTGACAGATCTAAGAGCTGTCAACAAAGTAATTCAACCTATGGGCTCACTACAATCTGGAATTCCTTTGCCTTCTCTGTTACCAAAAGGATGGCCTCTTATAGTTATTGATTTGAAAGATTGTTTTTTCACTATACCGTTACAAGAAAAGGATAGAGAAAAATTTGCCTTCACAGTGCCTACTTATAATAATTCTCAGCCCAATAGGAGATATCAATGGACTGTCCTCCCACAGGGTATGCTCAATAGTCCTACACTGTGCCAATATTTTGTAAGTAAGCCATTGGAAATAATTCGTAAACAATTCCCCAAGTCCATTATTTATCATTACATGGATGACATCTTGTTATCTGATTCAAATAAAGATACTTTAGAAAGGATGTTTGAAGAAGTAAAGAAAGTCTTGCCTAGGTGGGGATTACAAATTGCCCCTGAAAAGATTCAAAGAGGAAATTCTATTAATTACCTAGGTTACAGAATAGGGTTAGAGAAAATTAAAACGCAAAAGGCACAAATTAGGAGAGACCGGTTAAAGACTCTTAATGACTTCCAAAGATTGTTAGGAGACATTTCCAGTCTACGACCAGCTGTTGGGATAACACCTGATCTAATAGTTCATTTAAACAAAACCTTAGATGGTGATAAAGATTTGAATAGTCCAAGAGAACTGACAGCTGAAGCAGAAAAGGAACTGACAATGATTGAGGAAAAATTACAGGAGGCACATGTGGATAGGGTGAACCCAAATCTTAGCTGCATCCTAGTCATATTGCCTTCCAGAATTTCTCCTACAGGGATTCTAATGCAGAGGGAAGATATTATTTTAGAGTGGATATTTATACCTAATAAACCAAGTAAAAAATTAAAAACTTATGTGGAAAAAGTCTCTGAATTAATTATAAAAGGTAAGCTGAGACTTCGTCAACTAGCAGGTATAGACCCAGCAGAAATTATAGTGCCTTTTACTACTGAAGAAATAAAAAAGTTATGGGAAGACAATGAACCGTGGCAAAGAGCTTGTGCTAATTTTTTGGGAGAAATTAATAGCAACTATCCCAAAAGTGGTAGACTTAACCTCATAAAAAGAACTTCTTGGATTCTTCCTAGAATTGTACGTGATGCTCCAATAACTGGAGCCCGTACGTTCTATACTGATGCAAATAAATCAGGGAAAGCAGGTTACAAGTCAGATGAATTGAGTAAGGTGGAACAAAGCCCTTATAATTCTGTCCAGAAGGCAGAGTTATATGCCATTCTTATGGTGCTAAGGGATTTTAAAGAACCTCTTAATATAGTTACAGATTCACAATATGCAGAAAGAGTTATCTTGCATATTGAAACCGCTGAATTTATACCAGATGACACAGAGTTGACTTCATTGTTTATCCAGGTACAAGACATAATCAGGAACAGGCTTTGTCCGATGTACATAACACACATCCGGTCCCATACAGGTCTGCCTGGTCCTCTAGCCCAAGGCAACGCTGAGATTGATCAATTATTGATTGGAAGTGTGTTGCAGGCCTCAGAATTTCATAAGAAGCATCATGTCAATAGTAAAGGCCTAAAGAAAGAATTTTCCATTACTTGGCAACAAGCTAAGGACATTATAAAGAGATGTCCTACTTGTTCTTTCTATAATCAAACACCGTTGCCTGCAGGGAGTAACCCAAAGGGCACTAAGAGAAATGAAATCTGGCAGATGGATGTGTTCCACTTTATAGAATTTGGTAAATTAAAATATGTACACCACACCATAGACACGTATTCAGGTTTTCAATGGGCTACTGCCCTGAGCTCAGAAAAGGCTGATTCAGTAATCACACATTTATTGGAAGTTATGGCCATCATGGGTATACCTGCGCAAATAAAGACAGATAATGGTCCAGCATATGTATCTAAGAAAATGAAACGCTTTTTTGATTATTATAATATAAAACACATTACAGGTATACCAAATAATCCTACAGGTCAGGCAGTTATAGAAAGATCAAATCGTACTATAAAGGATATGCTGAACAAACAGAAAGGGACCGAAAATACCCCCAGAAATAGATTACATAATGCTTTATTAACCTTGAATTTTCTTAACGCTAATGAGAAAGGAACGACAGCAGCAGAGAGACATTGGATAATGGAAAAGTCTGCTGAACTAAATCAACCGATTTATTTCAAAGATGTGCTGACCTCTCAGTGGAAGCCAGGAGATGTGCTACGTTGGGGAAGGGGTTTTGCTCTTGTTTCCACAGGAGAAGAAAAATTGTGGATACCATCAAAATTAATAAAGTTTCGATTTGAAGAAGAGAAACCTCTTGGAAAGGAGAAATGACAACTCATCCACAATGATTATATTCATACAGGTGGTAAGAAAAACATATAGAATGGGGGCAGGGTTCTGTTCTTATCTCCACAGGAAAACACTCATCTTTGAGAAATTCAAGGGACCCTGGATGTTTGGATACTGACAGATGGAAAAATACCTGCCCGATAGGAAATATCAAGAAAACTGAATGGGCTGTGTAAGTAATATTAAACCATATTTCTAAATTTATAAAGCTGGTTTTGAAGTTGGACTCTGGCTCAGTCCCTCTCCAATTCCAAGCCTGTTAGTAAGAGAAAAACCCAGAGTTTCTGGAGTTTCTGTCTCATGTCAAGAGCCATGATGTGGGACAGAAAGAAATATGAGTTTAGAAAACATCTTTGCTTTTCTTCATATCTATCATACTTTTCATTGAATATATCTATCATGTCTTTCATTGAATATATATATATGTCTATATGATTAATGCTTAAGTTTTTCATAATGAACAATGAGTTTTTCCTGAAGTGACATTTGAAGTTTCCAGGAAGAAGATGGGGCCCCATAACAACAACTCCACCTGGTTGATATGACGTCATGATACTGATAGCGCTACAACAAGACCTGCTTTGGGTACCAGCTGCACAAGACAGTTCCAACTTGGTTAGCTGAAATGGTGCACATCTTATACAACATTTTGGCCAGACCTGCACAAAATACTCAGAGACTATTGGCAATATTAAAAGACTTGATCTTGAAATTTAACCATCATTTTACTTTCACAGGATCCCCCAGAAAGAACGTCGCCCCCATGACAGCTGGAAGTAATTCTAGAGGACGACGTCCCCTCTCCCAGTAAAGTTTGCCCTTGGGTTTAGGGACATCATTTAGGGGTTGATTATAATTAGTATACGATTGAGGGTTGGGGGAGGAATTTTATAAGCTCAGGGATCATTTTGAAAAAAAAAAAAAAAAGAGGGAGATGGGATAATAGATTTGTAATTGTGAGTTACTGTTTTTAGACAAATATATTGGTATAGATTCTTGTATATTGATACAAAGTTAAATTATATTGACTATTGTATGCATGCATGTTTCTACCTTGTTTAAAACATTTTTATGTATTGACATATATTGTATTGTATATATTTACCATATTGCTGTGTACATTTCTACCTCTGATTAAGATACTTATATAATGTTTGTGTATTGATATATATTTACCTACTGCAATGTATATTTGTACATTGTTTATATTTGGAGGTCATTGTCCTCATTTGTTTCACAGTTGTTTATTGTCTTAATCTTTAAGTTAGATAGATATTGAGAATTATATAGACTAATAGTCATCTAAGTTTGTCATTTATAATTAGACTAATCAGGTTCTTTAGATATATAGAGATTATACTCAGTATAGATAGTCTTCAACTTCTTCAAAGAGCTGTAGAAAATGGCCTTTAATCTAACTCAGAGTTTTGTGGTAGTGAGACACAATTGCTCCTGGCAACACCACTCTATTCCCGAGAGAATGTTGAGCACCAAAGACACTCCACCTGGAGCCTTTCCTTTTGGCAGAACTGGCCTTGGGGCAAAGAAATGCCCATACCTCAACCACTGACAAAGATACAGAGCATGCATCAATGGATAAAACAGGGCTGTCTTATCCTGCCAAGACAGGGTAAGATAGTTTTGAAAAGTTGCTTGCCTTTGAAAATGGTGTGTCAGTTATGTTAGGCCTTAGCCAAAGTTGGTTGCTTCAACACTGCTAATGTGACTTTGGGTGATTGCCTAGGTAGCTAGTTGTCTCTGTGATTTGTTGCATGTTTTGGAAGTTGTTTTACTGAACTTCCTAATTAACCAGGTAACATTATTTCCCTTCTCAGATCTTCGATGGGGTTGAAGACTATATAGATGTAGTTACTTTTCTCTCATGACTTGGCCAATTTATTTATTATACAAGACCTAAGCTAGTTAGAATAGGATATTTGTACTTATTGTATATAATTTCATAGTAGGTTTAGAACTCTCTTATTTAAACAAAAGGGGGAGGTGTTACGGGAGGTCCTCCCACTCCTCCAGCCTATCGCCGCTGAGATACCAGCCCCTTGGGGCGTGGTCTCTCTCCCTTTAAAAAAGCGGCCACTTCCCTCTCCTCTCTCTCTTCACTTCCTGCTCCGCCGGTGACTTGACTTCCTTCCTGGTTACGCAGAGGGCTGACAGTGATCTGTAAGTTTTTTCCCCTTTAAATAAATACCACCCTATTAATCATAATTCCAAACTGGTGTGGCATTGTTTGTGACTTACGCCTTCAAGACTGTTTAGAGAGTGAGAAGGCTGCTGTCATGTGACCAAGTGTGGTCTCATGGGGTGCCATGGGGAGAGTGTGACGCAATACTGAGTGATATTAGAAGCGACCAAGGTGATGAAAACATCACACTTGATTTGAACAGCAGAAGCAGATTACCCCCTCTCTCTGCCTGGTGACAGAATGCCTGACACACCATCCTGAGGGAGAACAGGATCATTTGGTTCATGGCTTCAAGTGACTAAGTCTTCATGTCAAGAGAATGTGGCAGAGAGCAGCAGCAGGGCTTGTCATTGAGGCCAGGAAGTGGAACGAAAGGAATGCAGGGAGTCTCCTGGCTTTCTCCCTTTATCCCACCAGGCTCCCAGAGTAGACATGGTGCCAGAAGGCATCGGACTGAATCTTTCCCCTAAGCTAGTCTTCCCTGGAAACAACCTCACAGACACCCTAGAAGTGTGTCTCGTGGTTACCTAGGTGATTTTGGGCGCATTCACGCTGGCAAGGAAGAGTGTCTATCACAAGAGGTCACCAGACCTGAATGGACTCCAGGTGCCAAGTTCATTTGTCTTTGAGGTTAGCACACCACCTGGACTTCTCACTACCCTTTAAGTTACTAAATTTAACAAATTTCATGTGATGTCTTCCCAGGAATCAAAGTTTGGGTTAAGAAAAGGATGTTGAATGTTCAAAGGAACAAAGGAACTTCTGCCCAAAGAAAGGATGGGAAAGAGCGAGGGAGGGAGAAGAGGGGAAAGGAGGGAGTGAGGAAGAAAAACAAGTTGATGCGGAAAGGAAAGGGAACCCTGAGCTGTCAGTGGGCATCACCCCTTCACAGCAGTCCTGCGGGGCCACCAAAGCATCTATCTCCTCGTAAGCTACAAAATCAATTTTCTTGTGACAGCATCAGCATTGGGAAGATCAATAGCTGTTACCGAAGCCATTTGTCTTCTCAGAAATAAAACAACTTAAGCAAGGAGATTTGAAATGCTTTATGGGATGTAACGTAGCTCTGGGTTGAACCAAAGCTTCCAGTCTTGGCTCCATGTTCTCAGAGTTACACTTTGTTATTGTCTTTAGCATTGAGCTTAATTTGCCCCTCATAGACTTGCGACATCCTGTTTGCTCTTTGCCTTAAGGAATCCTAGCTGGACAAACGAAATGTGTCGTGCTGGTGTTGGTCTTTTAACATGCTTCAGCATGAAACGGATCTGTCTTCTTCAGAAGAAAGGAGGGAAGGAGAGCAAAATGGAAGCAATGACCTGGGGAGTGGGGGAGGGGTGGCACAGAAAACAGTCCATAATATGTGGAGAAGATGGCTTTGACGGGGGGGGGGGGGCATGTTTTCTAGGCAAGCGTGAAGACTGGAGTTTAGATCCTCTCAATCTATGTCAGGGCCAATTGGATGTGGTGTCTACCTGTAATCTCGGCACTGGGGGAGGGGTTCACGCAGAGACAGGAGCCCATGGGCCAGCATGACTAACTAGACTAGTGGGGTCTGTGAGCTCCTGGTTGAGGGAGAGACCTTGCCTCCATAAACAGAGTGGCGAGTGCTTGAGACTCAAGTTCATCCTCCACACACACGCATGTGCACCTGCACTCACAGTGAGTATCACCCCTTGTTGGACTTAGTTGCACTGTGGTTAGTTGCTTTGGGTTTTGATCATTTGCTTGGTTCATTTTGTTGAACATATCCGGAAATGCAGTAGCTTGCTTATCCTCTCCCTCGAACAACTTTATCTGAATTGTTTCAGCTGATTTGAGTTTCTCTGTAATCTTAACTTGGTGTTTACTAATCACATTATATTCTAAAACTGCAAAAGGTTTTATAACTATTAAGCATGCTCATCATGAAACCTAGACTTAGAAGCATTTATGTGTTTATGTATATATGCAGAAAATGCAAACAAAAAAGGCAGTCTTTGAAACAAACCCCTGAATTCTTTCCTCAGAAAAACGGGGCTCTCTTATCAAGCTGGTACTGATTTTTATATGACCTTAGATGGACTTCATTCTCAATGTGCCACAATAGCTCCAGGAAGCTATGAAAACGGCTGGTATTTTATGAACTGGTTTTACACCTGTAATTAGAGGAGAATGCATTGGTGTGTACCGTTGCTTCCATTCCCCCACTTGGTCAACAAAAACCAGCACAATCCTACTGGATACACACAAACATGTCAAAACATCCATTCCACGCTTTAGAGCATGTTCACATGTAAATTCATTTTTAAATTTAAATCTAAGTATTAAGCATTTCCCACCAGCTGTTTCAGCTGACACCAAGTCTTCTGACCTATGAGGACTCGGCCAGGGGAGATTTCAAAGCTCAGATATACCTTAGATGGAGAAGCAAGAGAAAACAGAGAACTCTGATAAAAATACATAAGAAACAAACCCCACTGCCAGTTTGGCTGACTGTCATAGAGAAACGTAGCTAGGTAATAACTGGAGACAGAATTATATTTTGAGATGTTTTTTCTTCCTGTACTTATTTCCATATGCTCTGGTTCTGTCTCCCTCAAAAGTCTACATAGATTATCAATTTGAACATAAAGTCAAAACTCACTACATTTTAGTGCCTATCATTAAAAAAAGCAGATAACTCAGATGATATTTTAATAATAACATAAACTCATACTTAATTCGTCTTCTCCCTGTGTTCCTACACTCCCATTTTTACTTCCCTGACATCTTGGAGCAGCTATAAGCTAATGAAGATAAGCTTCCTCGTTATGAAATATTTTAAACGTGCTTATGTGGACTTACTACAGAGATGGAAAAATAGGTCCTTGTATGGTGTGGAAACTAAGTCTATCCCGGTTAAAACCTCATCATTGGAACGGGCTCTGTTCTAGTTGCTTTCCATTGCTGTGCTCAAGACCATAAAGAGAAGCAACTTGGTGAGGAAAAGGTTACTTCACATCACAGTTTACTTACCGTCTTTCATGAAAGGAAGTTGGGGTAGTAACTCAAGGCAGGAAACCTGGAGGCAGGTACTGAGGTAGTAGCTATGGAAGCATGCTGCTTTCTGGCTTGATCCTTCCTTGTAGCTGGTTTAGCTTGCTTTTAATGTACAATGCAAGACCACACCATCCGCAGTGGACAAGACCTTCCCATACCAATCATTAACCAAGAAAATGCCCACAGACTTGCCTACAAGCCAATCTGATGGAAGCGTTTTCATTTCTCATTTTATTCTTATACTGAAATAGATTCTAGTCATAGAATATATTCTGGTTATGATTCCCCTCCCCCCCTACTTTTCCCAGTCCCTCTCCACTCCCCCTCCCATTAAGAGCCACAGCCTTTCTGTCTCTCCTTGGAAAAGAAACAAGCATCTAAAAGACAATAATTAAATTAAGTTAAATACAAAACGGTGTATAAAAACAAATCTGAGTAAGACGAAACAGACGAGAAAAGGAGCAAAAGTTGCTCTCATTCACAGTCTTTATCACAGTCGGAGAGCTGTTGGTTAGGTGTCTCCCTTTCTCCAATAATGTGGAGCGCATGTGCGTGCCAGCCTTGCAGGAAAGGGGCGTGCTAATCTTTTCTGGATCTTTCCAGTTCTAGCATTGCTGAAGAGAACAAGGGAAACATTTTCTCAATCTAGGTTCCTTCTTCCGGGAGGAAAGGGGGGGACAAGACAAAATACCCAACTAATACTGGCCTATAATGCCTGCCAGCTATTTGGGAGGCTGAACAGGAAGATCGTGAGTTCGAGGCCAGCCTGAGTGCTATAGTGAGTCCCTCTTAAAGAAGGCAAGAAGGGTATGAGAAAGATGTCACCGAATGAGTATTCTGAACATTAAACGTCCAGTGTCGTTTACGTCTATTAGAGTTGATAATAATTGTAATGTCTGATACTGAATTCTCATATGTGAGATGCAGAGTTGGGATGCATTGCCCAGCTTAATCTCCACAACCGGTTTATGAAATGGGAATTTTCCATACTGAGAAATCAATTTGTTACTGTCTTCAATAGTCACAGACAGTCAGGCGCTCAACAGCAGTTTAGACCCCCATCTCAAGTTAGAGGAGCATCAACTCTGTGGTTTTTAGTTTCGTTGTCTCGCACTTTCCCCTAGCTGTTGCTGTTTTGTCAGGCTGGTTCAGTCCAGATCTTTTTGGAGTCATCTGAGTTCGTCTGTCAATATACTTTTGCAAATTAAAAAAAAAATAAGTAGAAGCCTACACACTAAGGGTCAAAGTCAAAAGTCTTGAAGTCAGCTGAGAATCACTCTAAAAATTCCACTCCAAAATTTCTTATTCCGTTATGTGGAATTTTAATACCTCTGCTTCACAGTATGTAACAGATTAAACATCGGAAGTTGAAGGTGCTGGCAAAACTACCCAGTAACAAAAGATAAAGATTGATTGACTTTTATGCTGTGGTATTCCCTTTAAAAATTATTTTTTAGATTTGTAAATTTTTATTTTCTGTGTGCAGGTGTTTTGCCTGCATGTTTGGGTTGTCTGTGCATTATGTTGCACGAAGTGCCTGCAGATGCCAGAAAAGGTCTCAGATCCTCCAGAGCTGGAGTTTCATTCAGACTGTCATGAGTCGCTATGTGCATCCTGAGGCTTGAACCCCTGTCCTCTGGAAGAGCAGCCAGCGCTCTGAGTTGCTGAAACATCTCTGCAGTCTCTAATGTGTTCACTTTAAAGCACGAAGCTGCTGTGCCAGAAGCTCAAGAGCACGATTAAATATGCACAGCTAATAAGGGACCGAGGCAGGGTTCGCCAGCAGCCTGGATCCTCAAGGCAATGCTGTGTTCCCTTCCTAGACAAAACAGTCCTCTCATTTCCCTACGTTCTCTGCATTAGTTAAATAGTTAATTATCATAATTGGGATCTTAGGAATTTAGCATCTGTTTCCTATAGCATTTGCAAGAGCACAGGTAGGTACGAACACATATTAGAGACCTCTTTCAATACGGTTACATATAAGTCGATTTTCTTTTTAGCAAACAAGCTTATATTTTCTAGAAAGTTCACTGTCACACATTGACTCATTCCCCACAGTGCAGAATAAATGAGGTGGTGGCCAAGCACACTCCAACAGTAGAGGGCTTTTATCCAAACAGGAGGCCATTCAGCTCTCCACACCGACCTGAATGATTAACTAGTACTAATTGATGGTGATGAGATCTCTAGGCGTAGGCGAAACAAGTCGCCCTCTTAAAGTGTTTTCGGGACCCTCTGTCTTGGGTTTGTGGAGAGACATGACAGGTTCACAGTGGCAGAGCAATCTGTTCTGAAGAGAAAAAGCTCAGTCAACCATTTCATCTGCATTATGCCAAACAGTCACTCACAAGAGCCTTAAAAACTGTTTTGACAGCTTGTTTTGGCTGTCTGTAAATCTACCCTCCAGATACAAACCCCAGAAATGTCTAGAAGGAAAGGAAAGTATAAATTTGATGTTGAGCTACCAATTTTTCTTTATATATCTGACCCACTCCACTGAACCATCTCTGTGGTCCTATTTAATTTTTTAAAGATATGTTAAGTTCATAGTTAGGCTTAAGCCACGATTTTTACATCTTCAAATTTAGGGTTTGCATGAAAAGTCTTACAGAGACTAGCCAATGGTTTTTTGCTCATAGTAGAAATTTAAATAGCTTCCCAGTTGCTTTTATATGTGTGCTAATGGTCTTCCCTGGTAGGAATCTCAGAAAGTTTAGTGGCCATTTAATTATGACACACTCAGCTTCAGTGACCTAACAGACAAATCTGTAGAGTAATAGCCTTGCCTACTTATGTCAGCCAGAAGAAAAAGGGTGAGACGGCGCTGGTAAATGTTTTTTACTTCTTTTTTTTTTTACTTGGTGCTTACCCATAATGAATCAGAGGCTTTTATGAGAAACCTTTTCTGACCCCTGCAAGATTTCCTTGCCAAAGACAGAGAGATTTTTTTCCACTTTATTTGAAAAATTGTTAGTATCTTAATTTTGTATTTATAAGACACTGTTTAAAAGTTCTGCAATTCTTTTTATACGACATCAGATGTCACGCTATCTGGAGTTTAGTGGTATAATGTTATCAGATCCCATAAAAATGTGAAAAAAATTCAAACCCTGCTCATAAGGGATCCATTAGAGGAAATCTTCCGTATATGAAATGGTGACTCGCAAAAGCTTCCTACCTCTATAGCCATAACTAACGTTCCAGAAAGACCATTGTAAAGTCAGTAATTCTTTCATCACAGAGTAGCTTTGTGGCTAAAACTCGACTACACACCTGAATTGCTAACAGCACTTCAATACATGCCAGGGCTGCTCCTCAGATGGGCAGGAGGGCGGGACTCACGCAGATGTTGCTATGCTCACTCTACCCATGCAGAGGCTAATCAATGGCAGGTGTTGGATTCATGTCTTTTTTAAAAAAATACTGAAATAACCCAGTTCTATATACTTTAACATGATAGTAGGAAAATACACATCTAGCCTTGTAGAAAATGCTGCAATTTCTTTTGACCACTCAAAATATAAAAGAGACCAAGCTTATTATTAGATGCTAATGTAAGACATGTATAACTTGATTAGATAACTGCTATTTATTTTGCTGCTCTGAAGCAGCCAAGAGCTGCTGATTCAGAAGGAACTCTGAGACCCTGTGTCACTAGGGGCCGTAGAAGGGATGTCTCACAGTTGGTATCACGTGCAGAGAGAGAGTTCACAAGCACCTTTGTTTCCGTAGCCGTTTAATTGATGGGGTCAGAGGTTTAGCCTCTCCAGTTTTGCCTTTGTACCGATGACATAGATATTAAGTCTGCCACATCCGTGTTGATGAAGGACGTAAGCCATCTTCATCCCAATTAGATCTTGGAGTGGCCCCATGGAGAGTAATTGGAGTCAAGGACACAAACAGGCAATTGCTAGGACCAAATGTTTCACTGTTTCACAATAGCACAATATAGTAGTGCTTTGCATTTGAATATAGAATAAATTAAAAGCGGTATATTTATATGGTAAACGCTCAAGAACAGAAATTAAATGCACACACACACACACACTAAACTGCCCACTTTTCTGAGCAAACTTTTGTCCAGAAATGTCCTGAGGAAACACTAGGTACCTATTATACTTGCATATAAGTACCTGTTCTTCACTAGCCAGCTCAGCAGAGCCCTGAAATAAGAGTGAGTCCCTTAAAAGTCAGTAGAAATACCCAGCTGTGGATTGGAATTCCTACAACCCTGGGCCAAGTCAACCATTTCTCCTTATAATTTAATCATTTCAGATATTCTGTAATAATGATGGAAGGCTAGCATACCTTCCAAATAAGGGAGTCTGCAATTTATTTTAAAGATTTATTTATTATGTACACAATGTTCCTCCTGCATGTACACCTCTATGCCAGAAGAGGGCACCAGATCTCATTACAGATGGTTATGAGCCATTATGTGGTTGCTGGGAATTGAACTCAGGACCGACTGGAAGAACAGTCAGTGTTCTTAACCTCTGAGCCATCTCTCCAGCCCAATTTTATATGACATGTCTCTGTATGTCTCTATTTTGATCATGAGTTCATTAAGCATAGAAACCCTGCAGGGTCTCTAATATACCCACCAAGTACCACATGCTTTGGGCCCATAGTTTTGGGTCCAAAATTAGTTCACTTGCACCTCATAATGTAGGAGAAGGCTGCTTGTTAGTTCCTGGCTGCTTAGCCCCGAAATAATAACACAGAAACTGTATTATTTAAATCATTGCTTGGTCTATTAGATCTAGCTTCTTATTGGCTAACTCTTACATCTTAATTTAACCCATTTCTATTAATCTGTGTATTAAGCTATGTGGCTGTGGCTTACCAGGTAAAGTTTCCAGCATCTGTCTCCAGCAGCTCCATAGCTTCTCTCTGACTCTGCCCTTCTTTTTCCCAGCATTCAGTTTTGTTTTCCCCACCTAGCTCTGTTCCCCTATTATAGCTCTGCTATAGGCCCAAAGCAGCTCTTTTATTAACCAATGCTAATCACAGAATACAGAGGGGAATCCCACATCATCATAAAGCAAATGGTTAGTCATTTCTACTTTGTTAGCCCTTTGTGTTAATACCTTATCTAGTCATGAAGTTATATATGTGATTCTCTCTGGTTCAATGTACTTCTTGCTTTTCCATATACTTTTCAAATATAAAAGAACTATAGCCATGTGTCTCCAATTTTTTTTCCAGGTTTTTAATAGGCAAGATATTTTCATATTCGGCTTTCAATGCATTGAGCAAGGCTGACAGAACAGAGTCCGCAGAGCTCTTGCTGTGAGGGCAATGAGGGTAATGAGCGAAATTAATGAGAGCACAATAGTGGTGACAACAACGTTGTTTTTTTAAAAATGTCACTTGCTCAAACCTTGATTCTCAGTGTACATGCATACAAGATAGTCCTTCCAAATGGAGGCCACAGAGACAGTCCAAAATGTACATTCAACATTTGAGGATACTGTCAGGCTGTGGGCTGTGTTTCTCTGTGTGTCTTGTCCTCCCCGCCCCTCCAAACGAACCCTTAGAGATGCAGGATGCCATATGGTGCCTGGATTTGAGCCTTGTGATTATTTCACCAGTGACATCATGGGGATATAGGAGTGATCTCTCTTGCCCACTTTCCATTTTTCTTTCTAATGATTATTGCATAGCTAACCCTAGATTTAAAAAAAAACAATTCCTATGTTGTGTCTACTTATACATCCTTCTCGAGCTTCTGTTTTCCTCATTTGAGCAATCTATTTCCTGGTTGTCTCAGGAAAGCCTATCACAGAACTTTCTAATCTATTCTGTCTCCTTTCTTTTTTAGTAGCCATAAAATAACATTTATTCTGAACCAATGTAAATATTTGGTTGTCTGAAGAAATACTCTTTGGTGACAAGAAGAAATTCTTTCAGAGAAGAAAGAAATGCATTAGCACAGATTTATTTGATTGGGTATGATAAGTATTTCTTCTAGTATATGACATCCAGGAGGTAGTTAAGGCACAAAATATGAGTAAAACGTCCATATAGTAGTAAAAGAACAGACAAGTATGCCCTGGAGATACCCAACTGCAAGTCTCATATAAAGCCCTAACTGGGGGTTCTAGATTTGCCAACCACTCCCCTGGTGGATGTCTGGTCTCAGAAGTCATTTGAGCCTATTGGGCTCACACTGACTTTCCTCAAGGGCCATTACCTTTGTGATTCTGTGTTTTCCCCCAATAATCTATATAATTACAGATATCTCTCTTCTGGCCAGACTTGAAGGGAGAAGTCTTTTTCCTTCAGGTTTAGAGGAAATGGATCAAGCATTCCAGAAGAAAGGAGTGGGAGATGTGGTTGGGAGCTCCCCCAGACCTCTTTCCTTTCTCAAGGACAGCAACTTGTAAAGGATTGCAAAATGTGCCTTCAGTGGTCTTTGAAGACCATTCCCCTGTTCTATCCCAAGTCTTCTGTAAACACGGACATGAACAGGTCCAGGATGATAAAGCCGCAAGAATGCAAAACGGTAGTTTCCTTCCAACTTAAGCCATTAGACCCAAATATTCCTTTCCTTCCCTCCAAAACTCCAGAACGTTTGCACTTGTTTCCTGGTGTCATGTTCGATACAGGTGCATTCTACAAATCCATGTGTTGGTTAAATTTGAGAGAAAGAGTCTTACCAGCTCATCTAAACAAGGGATGACTTACTTGGTTAGTTCACAGCCAACTACATCCCTTTTCTGATCAGAAAGACAAAATGATAGATGGATATTTGCTTATGTTTAGCTCAGAAGATACAGAATTTCTCTAATAGGCTGAAAGTTGCCTTGAATAATACCCAGTGCATAGCGTGGTGGGAAGCAGCTACTCTATGAGCCCTGTTAGAGGTATATGCTCTGATCCTAGGTAGAGGGGATTCAATCTTTCCAGGCCACTGTCCTGCTTCTATAAATAAGAACACTATCAGCAGCAATGTATTATGTGTTACTATAACCTGTATAATAATAGACAAGGACGGGAATAAATTACAGTAATTATTAGGGACTCTGAATTTGTTACGTATTGATCCGTAATGGGCAATAAGTACCATTTCTATCTGCATCAGCGCTGTGTCTCCTCCGCCCAGTTCTGTGCTGCACCTTACAGATGCTCACTAAATAGTTGTCAAATCAATGATGTCAGTATTCAACGAGAACGCTGACCCTTTGATTGACTGGCTTTCTGCCTGTCCTTCCTTATTTCTGTACCAGTGCCAGTGTCCTGAAGCCGCTGAGTTTGCTCCAGGCATCTCAAAAGGTGTTACTTTTGATATCAGGAAAATGCACCTCAGGGTTTTCTAGAAAATGTTTCCTATTGGTTAACACCCTCCAAGTCAGCTCTCCTGCCCACATTCATGCATGCACACACCTAGATTTTTTTTCTTTTCTCTTTCCTTACTGCATTAAGTCATAGCCAACGGCAGCCTGCTTACTTCTCCAGACTTCACTAGAAGTCCACAAAGCTGGCAGGGCTTGTGAAACCTGCAGATGGGCTGCAAAGCACTCATAAACCCCGATATTGTATGAAATGCATGTGCCTGTTTATAGAGAGGGGATGGTAGTTTTTATGAGATTCTCTGGGGTACTTTGACCCACGGAGTGCTCAGATCCACTCTAGTAAATGACCAAGGCCCAGATGCTTACAAAATTCTGTACTTTCCCGTTGGCGATGGCCTCAATTCCCTTAAGATCGTTTCGGAGGTGATAAAGAAGCACTACCTTGGCTTCCTAGACTTTCACAGTACAGAAAGAACAGCTTAAGTGCGTGTCATAAAGCTTCCATCTCAAAATGTCCTTACTTGTGATCTCCCCAGGCCAGCAATCTACGGCGTAACTTCCAGGCAGCATTCGCTTTACGTTGCCAGTGCTTGCTGTTGGACTATCCCAACACTTGACAAGCAGATGGCCTTAGTGTGCACAGGGACTTGTGCGAAAGTGGTTTCTCACCTCCACCAGCCTTGTGGATGCTGTGCATAAAGATATTGCTGAAAGAGGGGGCATTCTGGAGTATAGTAACAAAGGCACACATTGATGTGCTACAACCAACTTAAAGAAAGAGAGCCCAATCTTGGGGCCGATTGGAGCATAGCCCAATATTAAGGAAGAGTTTCAGCCTTTGGACTTTGTTTTCTCAAAGACCCTAAGGACCCAGGGCAGCACTGTTGGCAGGTTCATTCAGTTTCAGTCTCCATGATATATAGTTCTGGTTGGTCAATGCTAACAAAGGTCATTTAAGGCCTAAAGCCTCAATAATCTTGAGTCCTCTAACATACTAACAAGGGGCTGGAGATTTCCTCAATCATAAATACTGAGAGCCCAAAGAAGGGAGCATTTTAGTGGACAGGAATACTCAATGTTACGGAGCTATGGCTTCCTCTGAAAATGTCAAAACTCCAATTCAGCTCTGACCCAAAGAACAACAGGACTCTGAGAACTTTACAAAGTTTGGAAATGAATACATGGGGATAAGCTTGTCTCATTCCCTGTGAAATTGTAAAAATGGGGGATAAGCCCGTCTCATTCCCTGTGAAATAGTAAAGAGGATAAAAAAATCATACTAGTAGTATCTGAAAAAAAAAGAGCTGCATTTACCATATTACAGAACAGACTGATGAAATAGTTCCACTTATTTCAAATACACTCCCTTGACATCTATATGAAATAGACTTAAAGTTCAAAGACCCAAGCATTAGTTATGATAATGGTAAAAGTATACAGATTGCACACTTCAAATTAAAATAAATTAAGAGCAAACTAACTACTAAAACTAACACTTTTACACTTAAAAACAACTATCCGTACAACAAAAGCATAATAATTTTACAATCATAAAACTATATTTTATGATATAGTGTTATTGTATAACTACATGACTTATTGAAATAATTTGGTAATTGTGTTAGAAATAGTAAAAACAGCTCAGTTAAAAAAAAAACAGTGGGTGAAAGAGTTAAATGGATGCACTTCCCCAAAGTTGCGTTTGTAGCCAATTGTGTGTTCTGATGCTAAAGCACAAGTGATTAGACCAAGGAAAATTAAAGGCCAGATGAGAGTTTTCCTCATCCCTGGTAAAAGGACTGCTTCAGTGAGTATTGACAGGGAAAGCGACCCTCTAGAGCCGTCACTCAGTGATCAGGCCGTGTGCCATCATGAAATACCTCCCTTAACCGTTAGGAACTTAGTCTACCCAGGAAAGCGTTCCTCCCAGGAGGGAGCTTTCTCTCTGGGCCCAGATCCTACACAACCCTGCAGAGCTTTCACAGGCTGCATGGGCTACACCTGTTCTGATAGTAACGAGCCTCCTAGAAGCTGCTACAGGGCAGACGGGAGGCACAGTTCATGTTAGATGATGTCAGAGTCAATCCCTGAGCCTCTTTCTCTGGTGGTACTGGGAATGACCCGAGTAGGCCTGGAAGAGACTGGCCTATTCAGCTGGAGCTCCTGCAGTGTGCCTCTGCCTCATCCCTCCATCCACTCATCTCGGTTACCTTCCCTTTATCCCAAGGCAGAATGCATCCTCATACAGAGAACCTGAACTCCCGGCAGGAGGCACAGCTTTCCAAGACAGAATTATGAAGTCATCAGGAGGTCTCTAAGTTGTAAAGGGAAGTTCCGCCGCTGAAAACAGCTGCAATCCTATGGATTAAATCAATCTGTAAATATGTATTCTTGGATTCCGTCGTGATCCCACAGGCATGTTTAAATGCTGCCTTTAAGGACCGTGGTTTCAACTCATGGCCTGCCTTCTTAGCTCTCCAAAGCTGGCTTAGGAGGAAGAGAGCTTGGCTGCTAAGGCTGCTGCAGCTCACGGAAACCCTGAGCACTAGTTCACACCTGTGTGTACCCGAGAAAAACCAGATGACACACAATTTGTCATCTGTGTCTCTCACCGGAGCATTCTGTCACCCAGTCATTAGAAGACAAGAAAAAAAAATAAGAAAAATAAATGACTTCTAGAAATCCTTAGGAGAAAGAGCCCCAAACTATTAGCACAAAGGAAGACTTTTAAGTGAATGAAATCACCATAGGCAAGATAAAGTTGGCTGAAAGTAAAATGCCAAGGTCCTAACGCAGGTGATAAACAGAGAAATGTACGTATGTAATATATCTTTCGTTCAACTTTTGTCTTTGCCATAAATAGCCATGAGGTAACATGTGTGTGAAGACTTACTTCCCTCCTAAAGAGCTCACCCGGAAGAGGCTTGTTCCCAGCATGCCCTGCTCTTATAAACCAAGCGATAATTTGACATGATTACATAATCGTGTGGCCATCCGTGCTCTTCCTCCTCCTCTAGATCGAAAGGAAAGTCACTCCCCAGGGTATAAAATGCATTGATTTGCTTAGCAACAGTAGTGACTTTCTCACACACACACACACACAAAAAAAAATTCATCTATTTCCTGAATCGTTACTTTGGAAGCCGTGGTGTTGCTGTTGAAAATAGAAAAGATACTACTGGCTTTCCCTTCTGTAGCTTTCCGCTTAGTGGGGGATTCAATTAGCCAGATTGTTTTAAAAGAAAGTACGCAAGTGTGTTGGAAAGTATGGCTTGCCTACTGTGCAGAACATTTTCCCCATTTTTATTGGAAATACACCCAACTCAAAAACCTAATCTAGCTGTTCTATAGCTAACATGCCCATGGTACTCTAGCTACTACTGCCTGAGATGCAAACATAGTTATTCAGGGATATTTCCAGGGTGACTCCTTAAAAGTGAATAACTAAGTTGGAAGGAGAGTGCCTTTTTACCTTACTTTCCTTCTTAGAATTAGGGAGCGACAGCTGGAGGGACAGCCACAGTTCTAAACTGTGAGGTAGTTGTAATTGCGCTAACAAGTTAGAATCCTGGTGCTGTTATACCATGCCACTTCCAAAGTGTCTCCTGCTGGCCGCTTCACATGAGAGGCTGAACTTAAACCGTCCTAGCCAGACTGCTCACTAAGGCAGATGAAAATAATATCAACTGGCCGAACGACATACAAAGGATGAGAAGGGTTCCCAGCTCTCTCCTGGTAGGGGAGGGTTCCCCATGAGAGTGACATTTAAGCTGAGACCTTGGCAAATAGATTAGTGAGGCATCAGAAAGGGTTGAAAGAAGGGATGCTGTGTGAAACTCAGAATCAGAAAACCCTAACATCCAGTGTGCTAAAAGAAAGCAAGTACCGCAGGAACACACAGTATCCTGCACCTGCGTATAAGGGTGGAGGGGGATGGGCACCACCTGGATCCTTCACTGTGCAGAGATGACAGCCATCCACCAGATGTCAAAGGCAGCTGAGGAGCAGCAGTGAAGAGTCCAGGTCTACCTAGGGAAATACTAGCACACACCTAGGCTCGTAGAACTGAATGTTCTTCCCCAGGAAGAGAGCATGTAATGTCAGGAGAAGGTCACAGCCAGAACTCTGAGGCCCAACTATTAGAAGTCAAGTAGAAGAGGATTTCCTAGCTTCTGTTTAAAAAAATATATATTTTCGCTTTTTTTTTTTAGAACTCAAAAACAAAACAAAACTATTAAGATACTTTCATGTCAACAAATTCTAAGAAACCACTGGAGTGGAGGGCAGGGGTGAGGAGGGGTTTGTTTTGCTTTGCGTATAGTTACCCAAAGAAGGAAAGTCTGAAGCAAGAGTCCCAGGAGGGGGACCTGGCCTCTTTGTAGTTTGCTCTTCCTAGAGAACCTGGTGGGTAGACAGTTATTAAGATAACGTTTACAAACAGGAAGAGTCGACGTAAGAGTCCCAGGATCCGCAGTTTCGTTATTTGTAAAGTGAAGCTGATAACACTTACTTTTGGAGTTGTTTGGAAAGCAAATAAGAGTGGGGGATGATTTGTAAGTAGATGAGAGGAACGTAGTGTATTTAGACCTATTTGTGATTCTTTCGCCTTTTTAGAATAGGTGAATTTTAGAAGATTATTTTGTACAGAAATAAATCTGAGTGTGCCGGTCTTGTCCCAATTAGCTGTATGTGTTTTGAAGGTTTTGTATTTTGACTCATTTTTTAGAATTGCTCTATTTCAAGAAAAACTAGAGAAGAGTTTACTCCTTTGAGAGCTCCTGATGGTCTAAGCCTTTACCACAAAGCTACAAAATCTAAACTGTAGTTTTTCGTAAGTGTGACTTTCTCTTCCATCCTGCACGGTATTCCAGCCACGTGTTAACATGCTTACACATTCATGAAAAATATGCAAAGCAGAACGACTAAAGTGCAATGAGTGAGGACCACAGTTTCTTTCTGCTATTATTTCCCTCTAAAATATGCTTCCTGTGTAGCAAGAAGTTAAATGCCTGTGGACATTTTTAGAATCTCACTAAAGGAAAGGTGGAGACACAGCTACAGCTTTTGAGGAATGGTAGGGGTTTCTAGCAAAGTTATAGGTAGGTCACGTTCCCCTTTGCCTGAACATGAGAAATACTACTTTCCTGCCAAGAAGGTGCAGGCCTGGAGGTTGTACCATGCTGTGTATGTCTTGGGATCCCAAGCATCAGTAGTGCAGGTGTGTGAGAGATGGTGGAACAACACATCTGGAAAGGAATGGAGCCAGAAGTTGGCTGGTGTAAAAATGCAACAGAACACCAGACCTTTGCCGTGGTGACTGGGAAGGATGGAGAGCCATGGATGTCGGTCAGGCCTGGCAGGAATACAGAACTATGCCTGATGATTCAGAGTCACCAATTTTTCCCTTCTAAATAGAAATTACAGAATGTCAAATTTATCAAAATCCCTCAGCTTAGAAATCACCAGACTGTCTGTCATAACATTATAGTTTAAGTCTATCTGTAATTAAAAAACAGAAGAAAGAAAACATAGTATGAGTTTTGTGTTATTTGATCAACCTGTGGCTATCTATAAAAAATTACCAAAATAAGTTGTGAAATTGAAAGATGCTTATTTACATATTAATAATAAAAATTTTAAATTCCATTAAAGACTAATTCTCTGCTTTCTCCACAGAAAAGCAGATGCAATACAAAATTACTGCTGGATGAAGGGAAAAGAAATTTTAAAGTATTCATTTCCTCAGCTAATAGACAAAGGGGGAAATACATAAATGTATTAGAAGTGTTGCTGCAAAATATCCTAGGCTAGCCTGTGCTATGGAGTAAGACCCTGTCTCAAAAAAAGGGTAAGAACAAAAAAGAAGAAAGATCTCCATTAGTTAATGAAAGTGTCAGGCTGTTTTGCTGAACTGATGATGTATGTGACTTTGTTGCATCTACCTTTTATAGCGGGCAGGCTTTCTTAACAGGATATTCATTTTTAAGCCTGGTAATTTATTCTTTTCATTAACAGAGTTCTTGAAATTTTATTTAACTCATACCCCATAAAACTTGAACCAGAATATCCCCTTAGCTGATTGTCTATTTTCTGACCACAGTGAGGCCCCTTAATTTTCCTCTGGGCCATTTGTTATATGACCAGACTTCTTATGATTCTCAGAGACTGGGATGGAAACCAGAGCCTAAAAGACTTAAGTCTGGTGACAAGAGACGAAACTGACGACCCTTGGTACCTCTAAGACCAGAACTGAAATCACCAAAGTTCAAGGGAACCCACCCTTGTGCCTTTGTGTGTGGCACTGAGACATGAACTTGACTGTCACAGCTTTATTTATCCATATGACAGACATTATACATCAGTACATCGCTCAGGAAAATTGACCTCACGTATCTGTGATGACTAACCTTGGCTGTCTACTTGACATATCTGGGAAGAGAGAACCTCAGTTGAGGAGCTGCCTCTATCAGATTGGCCTCTGGCTATATCTGTGTGGCATTTTATAGATTGGCAATTGATGTGGGAGGACCCAGGACACTGGGCATGGTGCCGACCTGGGGGTCCCAGAAGGTAGAAGAAAGGCCGATGAACAAAACTGGGAGAATCAAGCCAGTAAGTCGTGTTTGTCCATGGTATCTCTGGTTCCCACCTTGAGCTCCTCACCTGGCTTTCCTCAATAATGGAGTGTAACCTGGAAGCCAAATATACCCTGCCTCCAAGGTGGTTGAGAAAGCAACTTAATAAACTGTCCAAAGTACACTATACTGTAAGGAGTTTTTCACATGATCACATGACCAGTTGATCACTCCTCCTTTCTTCCATCATCCCATAGGAGCCAAGGACCTTCATGACAGAAACACCCTGAGCAGGCAAATTTCAGGGAGCCTTTTCAGAAAGCCATTGTCCAACTTGCACTTATATATATTCCTAAATATATGCTACTCAATATGTGTAATGTTGCTGGTATTCAGGACTGACTACTTGGTAGTATATAAAGAATTGGTGTGCTCTTCCTTGAGGAAGACTATTTCTTCGACTTCCAGCATTCCTTAGGGGCCTGTTCTTCCTTCTCTGTATAGGGTTGAGGACACACGGGCTTTCCCCTGTCAACTCTGGCATGTCTATTACTATCAGTGTTCAACACATGTTTAGACAGTTATGCTGGTGAAATATCATGGCTGTAGCTGCCAACACTCCTAGAAGACACAGTTGCCCGACCAAGTCCCTGGGCCACAGAGAGCTAAACAGGAAATATGTCAGATGAACAATGCAGTCTGGCAGCAAACACTCAGCGTCTCGTCTGCCTGCCATGAGTTGAGAATGTAGTTACAGACAGCACATGAGGAAGAGGGCAGTGTTGTATACATCACAGCTCCTATAGAAAGGCAAATAGTGCCAGGACTGGCGCAGAAGCTCTTTCCTGTCTGCCCCTGGGGAAAGGCCACTTAGTGGTTCCAATCATGTTTAACAAAAGAAGAGTTTTCTCCAGTGATGGGCTCTAGCGCCTGTCCTCTTTGCTCTATTGTTCTTTAGCTCTTGTACACATTCGCCATGTGATTTCTTCATCCTGCCAAAAGACTGACGAGTTACGGGTCATAGGAAAGAAAAAGACAGCGGTCAGGAAAGGGAGGACCGGCATGCATTAGCAAATGACAGTGGGTAGCAGAGCTTTCTTTAGTCAGTAGAAATGGTTTTAAGTGTTTCTGTTGCTGTTCACATGAGTCCGACTTTTCGTTTCCTAAGTGGCCTTGAAAACTGAAGTGAACAGAAGAGGACATCGGAGATCAAGGGAGATATTTTTAGAACAAGTTTGACAGAGGATTGCACAGCTTTAAAATACATAGTCTATGAAAATAATGGCATACATGTGAAAATGGGGGAAATTAAGAGGAAGTGGATGCACCCAAGCCACAAATGGAATGAAAGCAAGACCGTTTTCAGAACTAAGAACACAACATGGTCCTTCAATTCTTTGCGAGGCTAGCCTCCTGAAGGATTGAGAAAGGAAGCTCCAGGGACAATGGTTGTGTGCTGCGTACGTTTTTGTTCAGTAAATGTTAGAGGTTGTTAGTGTTCTTTTCCACCTCCATCTTTATCATTGTCTTGATTGTGTTCCTTTTGCCAAGACAAAACACCATGACCAAAGCCACTTACAGGAGAGTTTATAACCATCATGGCTGGACGCATGGCAGCAGAAGGGTGGAAACAATGCTGGGGTAATAGCTGAGAAGTTGCATCTTAACTGCAAGTAGGTAGTAGAGCGAGCTAATTGGGAGTATCTCTTTTTGTTTTTTTGGTCTGAAGAGAGAATCTATGTATATGGTTGGATCTAGAGCTCTGAAGGGAACTGTCCAGGTACATGAGAGAGCTTGTGCCTTGGAATCGGTGCAGCCCTCACAATCTCCACAGCAAATTCCAGAGGCCTCGCTGGAGATTCGTGTGTTCCTATTTTCTTAGTCTTCCTGCCCCAAGCAGGAGTCATTTCCCTGATGTTTTAGTTATTTTTCTTTCTTTTTTTCTATATTGATTTTATTGAGCTTTAGATTTTTCTCTGTTCCCCTCCCCTTCAACCCTCTCCCAAAGTCCCCATGCTTTCAGTTTACTCAGGAGATCTTGTCTTTTTCTACTTCCCATGTACATTAGATCCATATATGTCTCTCTTAGAGTCCTAATTGTTGTTTAGGTTCTCTGGGATTGTGATTTGTAGGCTGGTTTTCTTTGCCTTATGTCTAAGAACCACTTACGAGTGAATACACATGTTCTTAAAACCTCAAAGTCCACTGTCAGTGACACATGACTCCAACAAGGCCACACACCCTAATTTTTCCCAAACAATTCCATCAACCAGCGACTGTCAAATATATGGGCTTATGGGGTCTTTCTCACTCAGTCCACCGCATCCCATTTCCTGCCTCATAGGTTTTTGGATGTATCCCAATACAAAATACACGTAGTTCAACATCAGATGTCCCCATAGGTCTTCACAGTCTCAACACAGTTTAAAAGTCTAAAACCTCCTCTGAGCCTCAGAAAAATCTCTAAATTATTAATCCCTGTAAATTAAAAAAATATACAAACTTCCAAAATACAGCAGCACAGAATGTACATTACCATTTCAAAACAGAGGGTTGGGGACACAGTGAAAAAATATTGAACCAAAGCAAAACCTAAATTCGGCAGGGCAAACTCCAAACCCTGTGACTGTATGCCTGACTTCAACAGCCTTACACGGCTCTGCCCTTACAGCTTTGCTAACTGCAATATGTTTTCCTCCCTTGGGCTGTTTCTATTTCCTGTATGTAGCTTTCCCGGGCAGGTATCTTGTGGCTCAGGCAACTCCAGAATCCTGGGGTTTTAAATGTAATCTAAGCATCACTTTCACAGCTTCATGCAACGGTTTCTTCAGACCTTCATCCAGGGACTTTTCTGCCACTTGCCTGCCCCAGCAGCTTTCTTTAGCTTCAGGGGAAGGCCCCACATCCCTTTTGCTGCTGTATCCTTGAATCCTGAACCATGTGGCTGAAGCTACAGAAGATCAGCTTCCTACTTGGGATGGGACCTCACTGTCTCCTTGAAATACACTGACATTAACGTTTATTTGTCGATGATTTTTTAGCACCAGAAAAATCCCTCAGACTCTTTCTTTCCCAAATTGCAAGATTAGCTGGGTGGGTTCTTTAGCGACAGAAAAGTGATTAAGGGGGGAGTTGTTACCAGGGAATGAATGAGCTCTTGCTGTGGCAGGCCTGACGGTGCTACTCTTTGGAGGAATGTGGAAGACTGGAACTTTAGACTACGTAAGCAGTTGAATGGCACAAGCAAATAGATTTTTGGGTCATCCTAGTAGGAGCTTGATTGACAGTAGTGCTGACTATGGATGCTCAGCTCAAGAAATTTCTTATCTAACATGGAAGTGCTTTCCTCCTCGAAAGTCACAGCCCTCCACATTCTTCCTAAGAACAGCGTGGTCAGACCTGTTATAGCAACAGCTCATTCCCTGGTACCAACTTCTGTCTCAAAAACTTTCCTGTTTCAAAACAAACAGCAACATAAACCATAACCAGGACAACTTATGAAGGAAAGAGTTTATTTGGAGGCCTATTCTTTCAAAGGGTGAGTTTATGATCACCGCAGGGAGTATGGCAGCAGGCAGGTGGGCAGGATGCTGGAGCAATGAGAACTTACATCCTATCCACAAGTAGGAGGTGGAAGAAATGAGAATGGAATAGGCTTTTAAGACTGCAAATCCTGCCTCCAGTGATAAACCTCCAACAAAGCCATCTCCTTATCTTTCCCAACTGAGACCAGAGCCAAGCATCCTAACATATGAACCTGTGGAGGCCATTCTGATCAAAAACATCATAGTCATTATCAGGTCATGTAATTAAAACCACCCAATGATCAAATAGGATGCTCTCTGGAGTCCTGTGTGGCGCCAAGGAAGCCTTGAATGAGCGTGCACAGAGAGGATGAAGTTGTGAGCGAATGTGTATTGTTGACCTTGGGTCCATGTGAAGGACCCAATGACCCAGACCTAGGGGGATAGCAAAGCCTTCCACATGTGGGTCAAGCTTAGAATCAGCAAAGTCGTCCTCTGGGAATGTGAGCGCAAATGTTGATTGTCCAGATGTGTAAGTATGGATGTTAGTGAATGATCGTCCAGATGTGTAAGTAAGGATGTTAATGAATGATCATCCAGTGTTCGCAAAAACTAGCAACTGCCACTTCTTCTCACCAGATGACTGTAGCCTGAGACTGCTGGGCCACAGAGAACTCCGACAGGCCAGCTACCCCTCCAGCCTGAGCTAAACGTGATAAATACACTGAGGTTTCAGGTTGTAGTATAGCTTGTGCCATTCTATCAGGCTTGACATCTCCCCCTGACCCCAGGTTTTCTGTGTGTGTGTCTGCATGTCTGTCCATTCTTCACTGTGTGTGTGTCTGCACGTCTGTCCATTCTTCACTGTGTGTGTGTCTGCATGTCTGTCCATTCTTCACTGTGTGTGTGTCTGCATGTCTGTCCATTCTTCACTGTGTGTGTGTCTGCATGTCTGTCCATTCTTCACTGTGTGTGTGTCTGCATGTCTGTCCATTCTTCACTGTGTGTGTGTCTGCACGTCTGTCCATTCTTCACTGTGTGTGTCTGCATGTCTGTCTGTTCTTCACTTTCTTGTCATCCCAGGCAGGTTTCCAAGATCAAGGCTCGCAGGATTCAGTGGAGTAAAGAGATTCCTGTTTAAGCTTTTCCTTCCAGGGATTCTATCCCTTAAGGCTGAATACAATATACTAATAAATGTGAGATATTTATCAGAAATTAGGACAGTTCTCTCTGTGTCTTTTAACCCAGTCCCTGCTGTCCCTGTATTTATCAGAAATTAGGACAACTCTCGCTGTGACTTTTAACCCAGTCCCTGCTGTCCCTGTCCTTTTGGCAAATAATGTAGCTCCTCGTGACATATAAAAACAAAACAATCTAGGTTTCAGAATTCCATGTAAATATTTTTAAAAATAAAACAGAAAGGAAATAATGTTTGATAGATTTAGTCTTTGCCCAAACACAGCTGTGTTGTTTATATGTATAAATGTCTACGCAAATTCAGGATGGTTGGGGCAGAAGCAGAGGGCTGTGTAGGGAATGAACAGAAGGGTTTGCAAACCTTCCAGAACGAGAATATAGACGAAACTGGACTCCCAGTTTCCCCTGCCAGGGTTTTAACGTGGGATAACCTAGGCCGTTCATACTTGCGCTCTGCGGTGGAGCCACAAGACAGGTTGTGGATCACAGCAGCGTGGATTATCTGCCACTGGGATTGCAGCGGCTCAAATCCTGGTGTCATTTACATTGTTTGCACTGGGAAAGGTCAAGTGTCAGCAGGGACTACAAGCAAAGGAAAAGCCATCCCCTGGAAGCACAGGCCTGATGGAGAGGGGAAGTGAGTGACAGCCTGCCTCTGGGCTGGATCATTTTCAGGGGTAGCAGACCACTACATCCTGAGGCTTTTTGGCAGAGAGGAAGCCGAAGGACAAACATTTGAAGGAGAAATTAATCTCTGTGAGTAGGTGACGAGCCGCGATAAGCCCTCGGGGTGCATGTCCCAGTAGTACAGATGTTACTGTGAGAACCAGCACTTGAGGCAAGGAAAGTGGGGAGAGGGGTGGGGGAGGGGAGCGCCTGGAAGGAAAAAGACCCACCAGAAGCATTTTCACTGACCGCGGAGCCTTCTCAAAGGCCACGTATCTGTTGGAAAAACAAAATCGCGTACGCCCATGTGGCAAAGGCAGGGTGACATGATTTTTCGCTCTTGATTCTGGCCGTGCAAACTTGCTTTGATGAAGAGTTTGAGGTGTGCTTTGAGAGACACAAGAATACGCAGGTCCATTTAGCCTCAGAATGCACCTGCAGAAGAAACTCAGAAACTTATATGATAAGACTGGTGGATCAGTACAATGGTAGAGTGTTTACCTAGTATGCACAAGGCCCAGCAGCTTGTTTTCAGCATCATGTAGAAAAGTAAAACAAACCATGCACGTACACATTTGAAAATACATTGATAAATTATAAAGTTGCTTTTCCTTAACTGCCTTAGAGAAAAATGAGAGGCCTTCCTAATCTAGTGATAGCCTATTCAATGCTTAGAATTATATTAAAGGTGGAAAAACATGAAAAATTCTCATATAATAGAAATATATAACTAAGTGCCTTACATGACTTCAGCATGCAATTATTATAACTACATGTGGACAGGAACAAACCCCTTGAAGGACAAAAGTAGAGAGATTAGCGACAACATTCTTTTCCCCTTAAAACAATGCTATTACTGTGTGTGTACATTTCTTAAATTAAGTGAAACAAAGGGTAAAAGAAAAGGCTGAAACTTTACCAGATAGGTCAACCAGTCTGAATCTCTCATTTTATGAAGTTGAGTTGAATATAAAATTTCCACAAGAGAGGACAAGCTGATTTCAATAGGAACAATAAGGACTGTTTGCTCCTTAAGTGTTGTTAGAAGCACTGTCACTGTCGGGAGGTCAGGAGGAAACACAAGGCAAAGGCTGCATTAGTGTTGCTGGACCATGTCTCCCAAATCACCCTGTGTCCTTGAACTCTCCTCCCCAAAGCACAGCTCCCTCCCTATCAGTCATACACACTAGGAGGAGGACATCAGGATGACTCCTTAAGGAAGAGAGTGGAGGGGTGGTTCAGGGGCAGCAGGCTTCTTCTCTGCACCTAACCATACCATACACAGTGATGAGGTCAGGAGAATAAAATGGCAACAATTCACATTTCAGCTCTATAAAAATTATCAAATAAATGACCGACTGCACGGTCCTTTGGACAACAAAATAAGACAAACCCAAACTACTTATCGCATACTTCTGTTTCCCAACATGTCTACCCCAAGGAGGACATTACATCATTTTCCTCTGGCTTGACTGTCCCAATAAGATATGACCAGACTGAACTGAGCCATGTGAGGTGAAGGGGGAGGGAAAAGGGGAGGAGAGAGGAGAATCAGGTGGAACAGCCATGAGTCTCAAAAGAGAGTAGACTAAAGTGACCAGCTAACCAAAATATTGGATCCTATAGGGAAGGGCAGCCCAGCTCCTGGGTTGGAGAAATTTAGAATAGGAGGCAGAGTATGCCAGCCATGATGACCCTGTAGCAGGACTGAAGGATGCTAGGTTGACCTGGTGGCCAGGTCCTCTTTGGTATGTTCAATAGGCACATCAGTTATTTCTTCAGGGTTTGAGACCTGGAAAGGGAGGTTTGGAAAGGGAGGATGCCAGTTACAGAGTCAGGAGGCTCCATCAGCAGCCTCGGAGCTTGTAGGAATCCTTTTCTGAATGTCGTCTCTCAGGTGATTCTGTAATCCAAGCTCCTGAGGGAAACCTTCCTCACTTGGCTTAGTGTTTAGTTTCTTCTCACATCTTTGTGCTCTGTCCCGAATTGTTCTTTCTCACTCTGTGTCCAAAAAGAAGTACTTTCTAGTTTCATCATAAGCAAGTTGCTACCACAGGGACAAAGCCAAGGCCACCATGCCAAACAGTGCCCACAACAACCATTCCTTCAGAAAAAGCCTGATGTCTGAGAGGCATATTACAGGACAATGAATTTTATTCTTATCTTTATGATCAAGAAAAGAGTGTTTCTGATTTGAAATACTCATCTAAAGATTTAACAAGTTATCACAGTGAATTCTTTAATCACATTGGCTTGCTGAAATAGCTTAGACATACTTCTTCTGGAAGCGATGTTTAAAAGCTTCTACGAGTAGTAACAGTGATAGACTATAAAGTAAAGTAGAAAACCAAGAAAAAGGGTGAAACGATTTGGACTGAGGTTTGCACATAATTCTTGATACTGGTGGTCATGGCTGCCTCCAGCCTTATTTGTGTTCACAGCATAAAGAAGAGAGACTACTATTTCTGCTCAGGTCTTGTTCTTCTTCAATTATTAGGACTCTCTACTTTGATAAGCTTTGTCTCTTTCTTCTGCTTGGGACTGTCAATGTGCATGCTCCATCACCCTCTGCATAGGACCCTTCCCGCTTCACCTCTAATTGTCCACAGCTTGGTGCCTGACTAACAAGTCAGGATTAATAGAAGTCAGCTTGGTCTATATCAGGCATGGAAACAGACATCAGGGGTAGTTCTTGTTGCCCATAAGAGATGCTAAAGTGGAAAATTATGAATCAGGAGAGATGTGGGACACATTACCAGTTCTGAGGAGCTGAAATGTGTAGCACAAATAATAAAAACCCAGAAAAAGAAATTGAAGTTGAACCTGAAGATCTGAGAAGCAAAGCAACCAGCCACTGGCTCTTACCTCTACCTCTTTTCAAAATGACAATTCTGCCTCCAGCAATCTCAGAATGAGATTGTGTCTGTGAGCTGTCTCCTCCCATTTTATATTCCTCTCTAGGGCTGGGATTAAAGACATGTGCCACTGGGATTAAAGACATGCACTGTCCAGGTTCTATGGCAAACTAATGTGGCTCCATGGATTAAAGGTGTGTGTTACCACTGCCTGGTCTATAAGGCTGACCAATGGGGCTGTTTTACTCTCTGATCCCCAGGCAAGCTTTATTTATTAAAATACAAATGAAATATCCCTACAGCCATGGCTCTAGTGGGAGGAAAGGTAGTAATGGCCAAAACAGACAGATGGAGAGAGGCAGAGGGCCTAGGTCCTGAGTCCTGGCCACTATCCTAAGTACCTGGAGCCTGACTGCTTTGTTAGGTCCTTCCTGTAACCCAAGATTCCTTTATAACAATCTGGCTGGCAGATCTGAGTAGGATGCTACCAGCTGACAGAGAAAGAGCCCTAACACATCTTTCATTATCAGAAAAGAATTGGAATGCCAATTTCACAAGGAAATCATTTTATTTCCTAAAAATAATGTAGAAAGCATCTTCTCCTCTGGGCCTTAATAGCACATACCGAATGATGTCATAGGCGGTGCCCTCACCATGCAATTACAGGAAATGCAGAAATGATTTTCATGTGGTGGTTTCTAGTATAAACCTTGAGTCGAAGCCAAGGGCATAACATTAAGGTATAATTGAGTTGAAACAATTCTTCAAGGTTTTGCCCATATCATATTGAGTGTCCCACATTCTAGTAGTCTAATTTCACTCAGGGGAGCTTCAAGGAGTGGAGAGACAATTTATTATCCCTGGGTCCTTTCCTGCCCATTTGTCCAAACTTCTGCTAAAGGCTGGTTAACAAATATTTAGATACCTTAATTTCTAAAATGACATTTCTAGATAAATGAGTAAGAAATGTATCTTAAAGTGTTTTTTTTGGGGGGGACAGTGTAAAATTAAAGGAAAATAAATATTATTATTATTTGAATATAAAGCACTGACTTCTACTTAGAAGTGATCCACATGGTTTTTGAAGACACCTCTAAACATCGATTTTTTAGTTGGCAGTCACCTTTAGATTTATAGGAGCAATTAAGTAGACCATCAGTTAGATACTCAGAGTTGTAGAATAAAGTGTTCTTAACCTGGAGTAGTTGTTCAATGAGAATATGCACTTATTTTCTCCCATGGAGAAGAGCCATAGAAGACTTGGCCTCCGAATATGCTCTCAGAAGAGAATTGGTTTCAGATGATCATTGGTCTATGTTCATTTATTATCGCAAATGTTGGTTCTAAAAGGACAGATATGTGCGTCTTGCTCACTGGGGCATCTTCAGCACTGAAACAGGGCAACAGATCATTTATGTTGCCATTTAAAATAATTTTTGTATTTTTAGTCAAACATTAACTGTATCTAGATGACTGGCAATAAACACTTGAGAGTCAAACTGGTCTTACAATCATATTTGGTTTTCTACATATGTTCAAATTTTTAATAAAACATCATCAGTTGTTAAATAAATTCATACATAGTAAAAATAGCCAGAAATATTATGAATTTGGCCTTTTAAATTACAACCTATTCAAATTGCAAAAATATGAACATTTTTTCGAACATTACTGAATTCAGAATTAAGGTGTAGGACAATAATCTAAAAGTCAAAGTAAATTCAGAGGAAATATCTGAACGACTTTAAGAAATCATAAATCTAAAAGTGGAAAAGCTTCTAGAAGGCTTAAACTATTGCCCAGTGTTTTCATTTTCACATTATGAAGGATGTAAATTGAATGATAATGGTAATAATAATAATAATAAATTAACTCTAAAATCTTGTACTTCAGAGGACTCAGTTAGGAGCTTTACAAGAATTATCTCTCCACTGTGGTCTTACAACGTGATCTTATTTTCATTTCTACTTTCATAGGTTAAAAATGAAATTTAAAAAAGATTAATACATTGTCACAATGACAAAGTTAGTAGTCAAGAAGTTCCAGCCCTGAGTGGAAATATTAGTAGAAAATAAAAAAAAAGCAATGTGCTGGGAACTAAACAGTTATGATAATTAACAACTATATAATTGTTATTTTATAAATGTGAATGTTATAAATCTGTGTAAAGATAAAATACCACTGTACTTTTTGGACAACATCTTTTAAGTGATGGCATTTGATGCTTGTCTTAAGACAAAAGTGTTAAAGGAAATGGGAGACTTTAGGGCCGTGGTTCTCAACCTATGAGTTGCCACTTCTTTGGGGTCAAATAACCCTTTCATGGGTATCACCTGTGATTCACAATAGTAGCAAAATTAAGTTATAAAGTGGCAATGAAAATAATGTGGTATGGGTACCACAACCTGAGGAACTGGATTAAAGGGTCGCAGCATCAGGAAGGTTGAGAACCAGTGTTCTTGTCATTCTAAGCCTGTTGTAGGAGCTATGGGCTGCATTCTGCCACCCAGCTCCCACCACCGGCTAGCTTTACCCGAAATAACAACACACAAACTGTATTCTTTTAAGAACTGCTTGGCCCATTATATCTAGCCTCTTCTAGGGTAACTCTCACACCTGGACTAGCCCATTTCTAATAATGTGTATAGCACCCCAAGGTGGGCTTACCGGGAAGATTCTAGCCTACATCCATCGTCTGCCCGGGAGAGGGGAGCATGGCCTCTGAGCTCACTTCCTCTTCCTCCCAGCACTCTGCTCTGTTTACTCCTCCCACCTATGTTTTAACCTATGAGGGCCAAGCAGTTTCTTTATTTTTTAACTAATGACCTTCCTCCATCACAAGCCGGCTCCATCTCTGATGCTCTCCAAGACTCCCAGAGCCCCTGACCTTGAACAGATGTCCTATATGCTGGTGGTAAATGAACTTGAAGATTTTTTTTTAAACTTTTTACAAAAAATTATATATAATAAATTTTGGTCATATTTCTTCCCTACCCCACTCCCCTCAGCTCCTTCCTCTGCACTTCCTTGCCCACCCAACTTCATGTTTTTTCTCTCTTTCTCAAAGGGGGGAAGAAAAGAAAAGCAACAACAACAAAAAAAGAATGAACACAGATAGATTTTCAGGCAGTATGGCTATAGTAACACACTCACAATAATCACCTACATTTTCTTTATCAGTCCTTCAAGGACTAGGCTTTAATGTGACCTTGACCTGGAGCCCCTACCTGTAAACAATGGGCTTCTTTGATCAGGGCCTGTAGCTCAGTGGTAGAGTTCACCTTGATTGTGCAAATTCATGAATTGATCCCCAGTAGTAAAAACAAAGGAGCCAATGGACCCTATCTCAGAACTATGAGGAGGAGGAGGAAGCCTGAGGCCAGGCACTGCAGCTAATTCAACCCACAAATGCTCTTTTGACTCTGTCTCATACACCGTAAATAAGCAGAGGACACTCTGCCCTCATGAAGCTCACATGGAGAGAATCAAAGTGTTGATGTGTTTAATTGAAAAAATAAAATCTTGAGGTAAGAAAATAAACAATCTCCTTCATGTCCAAAAGCCACATGTTGAAACGTGATTAAAATCATGTGGAGCTCAAACATATAAAAATCCCTGTTTTATCAGAATGAGAGGACACGCACAAGCCAAGTTTCTCCTCCTTGGAGTCCCTGGGGAGAGCTATGTCTACCTAGCTGTATGGCTGGCAGAGGTAAGCTGCCCCCAGACATTGTCATGTGCCCTTCTTCCATCAGTGTCCTCACCTATGAGGCACCTGGAGAGAAAGAAAAATTTCTTATGTTTGCCTCTGAGCCTATATAAGAAGACTAGAATAGAAAAAATTTAGATTGCTGTATCAGAAAGAAATGGATGTGACTATTAGTGCTCTTATTGTTGCTGGGTTTGTTTGTTTGCATGCTTGTTTTTAAGGAAGAAAAGTTTTTTTCAAAGATTATAGCCAGTGCTTTACGACAAAAATTATCTGACTATAAGGAGATGTGCATTTGTCTCAGATGAACCTTTATCGTTTTTGGACTGTGATGTGGTTTGCTTTGCTCTGTTTGTTGGTGAGTGGTAAGGTGTACGAGTGAGAATTTTTTTTAAACACATAGTTGCTTTACCTTTTCTATTACTGATAACTACTTCTGCGTGATGAAGGAATAGTTATAATAATGACGTTCACAAAATGATCCTCTGATTTAATGTAATATGTAGTAAAATATCAGTCTTGCATGTCCATGTCCCTTTCCTTTCTTATTTCAGCCACCCCCTTTGATATAGTACATGATTTAATCAAACCATATTTTTTAGGGATCCCTGGACACTTATCCCATATATGTAATAAGCCTTATTCTATAAGTCTAGTTCACACCTAGTTCCTCCTCTTCCTTAATGGATGGACAATATCCCCACACATGACATACAACTTTTAAGCTGTGCTATCTGATGAAGTAGTAAACTCAGGAGCAGAATGTTAGAGGTGAAGGCCTCCTAGCCCCTCTGAATGCTCAGCTGATTCAACCCAAATTCAATTCCAAAGCCTTAGGAAATTTTTCAACATATACATTCTTATGTCCCAGTCTCAGATTTAGTAAGATGAAGGGATCTTAGGGATCATGTTTTAAAGAAATTGTTTGAGGTATTTCTGATGTACCAGTGAGCTCAAAAGCTACTGTGTTCATGTAAAGTTGTCATGTTGCAAACAATGAAGTAGAAATTGTGTGATCTGTCCAAAAGGAGGAGAAGCAAAATGCAAGTCTGAAAATGCCTTTTGACACCAATTTTTGTAGCAGGGCCATTGTTAAGTAGTAGAATGAGGGGCTATCATTGATGCAATGCTAGGTAGCAGTGCTAATTACCCCGCGGAGTCTGAATTTCACCTCTCATCCTCCTGGCTTTGAAAGTCTTTTCCTTTTGCCACTGCTCTTGAAAATTATCCTTCAATACTGGTTGACATGGTTCACTTTCTATTGCTGCAATAAAGACCATACCAAAAGCACATGGGAAGGAGGAAGTTTGTGTGGCTGGCATGTCACATATTGCATGATCACAGTCCATAATTGAAGGAAGCCAAGACAGAAACTCAAGGCAAGAGCTTGAAGCAGAAACTAAGAGAGAAGACTACTTCTTATTCACTGGTTCTTTACATTTCCTCCTCTTGCCTATACAACTCTGGAAAGAGAACAAACCAAATCATTAGTGCTTGCCATCAAGAAGCTAGGAAACAAAGCATGTTTGAAAAGAAAATGGTCCTTCAACATATTCTAGGCTGGAAGAAACTGAAGGGGGATCCCATGGAAACTCAATGGAATAAATTTTAAGATGCTTGAATTTGAATAAATAAGTAGTTACTAGATTTGGAAAGACAATTGACACCGAATGCAGAGAGATAAGGAATTTCTTGTTCTGACAATGTGATAACTGGCACATAATTTTATTGACCGCATTTATTGATGAGACTTCTATGATGTCATCGGCAGGTGCTTTGAAGTATAGAATGTGAGAAAGAGATAATGGCAAAGATTGACTTGAGACTATTTTCATTCAAAAAAATGGAAGATTGGGCTTCTAAAGTATGATTAAGCCATGCCCACCTGAAAGGGTAAACACAGTAACTTTTTGCCTTAGCCCAGACTTGTACGGTCTCAAGTGGACAGCTTCTCGAGAGTCTGTGATGGCAATGGAATGCATTCAGAGCCAAGTCTATACAGCCAAGTTCCATTCCCAGGAAGTCTTTCGGCAAGCACCTCCTGGATTAAGTGATATTTACATACTCAATCTCTTTGAAGAGTGTCCTTTCAGGTTTCTTACCCTAAAGAATTCATGTCTCAGCTTACACCCTGTTCCTCTAACAATTATATTACTTTCTTTTTTTTATACCAATCGTTTAGTAATGACATTACAAAAGGAACAAAAGAAAAAGAGAAAGCTGGGTGCTATGATTGACTGTTGAAAAGTTCCCAACAACAACATAAAGTCTTAGGAGCTCTGAGTCTCAACATGTTTCCTCCTAGGTCTTGTGTAAACTGAGATAAACGTTAGAGGAAGACTGGGTTCAGCAAGAGTGCTGAAGCAGCAGCTCTCAGCATTGGTGACATCCAGTGTTTTGTGGATCTAAATTGAGCCGGGATTAGGAGGGCACCTGTCTCCCTGAGCTCCTTGCAATTTAGTCACTTGGGGAAAAAAAAATAGACTTCCCGATGAGGATTTTGAAGCCCTATAGGGCTGGGACTCCAGGTACAGCTTGTCAGTGAGAAATAAGAGAAACCTGATGAGAAATCTTGCTGGCCTTACTCAACACTGCTCGTACCATTGTTCCTCCTGATGTCATTGCCATAGCAGCTTCAGCTGTGCAAAAGATAGGCGTTCTGTCCCTTAAGCTGCAGAAGTGTTAGGGGTGAGACCATTAACTATAAAAGGAGATCAAGTATATTCCCAAAGTTCTCTGTGATCAAAACTAATTAGGTCTCTAGACAAATACGTGAGCTAATCATTCTCTTAGTGAATGTGTACATCCAGGGCCAAGAGAGGATGGCTCATTGATTATTAAGCAGAATTCCTAGTGTTGTTTACCCTAGAATAAGGTCCATTCCCATCACGGAGAACCAGGCCAGGCACTCTCGTGGTTTTTTAATAAATGCTTTCTGAATTAATTAATGCACCAAAAGGCATCTTTGAAGCGGCCGCGATGACATTAAAAGGGTGTGTAGTCATAGAATGCAGTTGGCTCCTGCACTTCTGGTTCCAGGTGGGAACGTCTAGAAAGAACTCATCAGAAGAAGGGTACAGATGTTTGGGGGATTTCGCTTTATCCATTTGGAGGCTGATTTGAAGTGAGTCTCTCCCTACCCCCAACCCTCATTTCTCAGAAGACCGTTTCAATGTTAGGTGTTTTTCTCTTGATCCTTCTATTTTCAGCCTTCTGCTTTTGCTCATAATGAACTTCAGGTGATAAATTAGTAAAAATAAAAAATCAATAAAAGGATGAAGTTTTCATTTTGGAAAGCAAAAGTGATATTTGCATTAAGGAATAAAAGAAACACTGCAGATAGAATTTCCTCTCATCATAGATGCGCTCATCCGGCTTCTGGGAAAGAGTAATATTTATGGGCCTCCCATAGTACAAGGGCAACCTCATGCCACACTCCCTACACCTCACATTAGAAAACAGCCACGTGTCGAGGAACCCTCCTGAACAGACAGTGCGCATTTAGCAAACTGAAGACATAAAAGGCTTTATTTATGAGTCATTATTGAAATTCAAACGCCCTTTCTAGGGCTGGGAGTGGCAGAGTGTGCCCTTAAACAAGCCCAAATGTTCACTCCTCAGCACGAATGAATAAAAACAACTACCACCAGCAACAAAAACCTCATAGGGCACAGACACACACACACACACAACACATGAGGGGGGGAGAGAGAGAAAATCACCTCTCTCATAGCAGCTAAATCATCTGACTTATTCAAGTTGTCCTCTGACCTCTGCATGTATGCTATGCCGTGTTCTGGAATGCATGCAAAGTTGTATAGGCACACATACACACACACACACACACACCAATATGGATAGATAATTTTTATTTTAAATATTTATTTATTTATTATGGACACACTATTCTGTTTGCATATATGTCTATAGGCCAGAAGAGGACACCAGACCTCATTACAGATTGTTGTGAGCCACCATGTGGTTGCTGGGAATCGAACTCGGGTCCTTTGGAAGAGCACGCAATGCTCTTAACCACTGAGCCATGTGAGCACATCATCATAGGCCTTATTGTTCCTCCCACTATGTGTGGAAGAGTCACGAGTCTCAAGGAAAGACACAAGGAACCATAGTTCAATGTCATTTCAAATCAACTCTGAAACCACAGACACACAAACCACAAAAATGGGCTCAGCAGGTTGTGTTCGTATGTATCTGTGAATTCATATGCATACATATATATGTATGTAACAATAATAAATGTAGAGAGGCTATCAACTTGAGAGTGGGTGGGGAACATAACAGGAGTTTGAAGGATGATAGTTGGGAGGGGCTGGAGGAAAGAAAAGGGGCAATGGACTTCTATTTCAATCAAACATATTTAAAAATATTCTAAGGGACAATCCTATGTCTTTTTGCTTTGCTTTGCCTATAGTCCTTTGCACAGGTCTGAGAACCTGAGTTCCATCTCCTTGGAGTCCCAGAAACTGGCATTGGAGAACTGATATCCAAGAGTTGTCGGACCTGCACACAGGCACTGTGACTCCCGCTTGCCTGCACGTCCCTCCATACGCACTAAGTCAACATTTTCTAAAATGGTTCAAAATGCTTTAGACTTTTAACTCTCCTGTACATATGCAATCACATTCATTTCATCTGTTTGACAAAGCTCTAAAATAAACTGATAAGGTCAAATAAATAGTGCATGTGTAGATTCATATTTCTGTCTGTCTATGATATGAGCACACTGTATCAGTGTTCGTGTTCATGTGTGAGTGCAGGCACATGCATGTGTGGATGCTTGTGGACAATAACGGATGTCAATCTTTGTCCTTCACCTTGTTTTTTTTTTTTTAGCACAATTGCTTATTCTCACCATTGCACACTCGAGTTTATCTGACTTGGTGAAATGCCAGGGATTCTCTGGCTTCTGACTCCCACCTCACCTTGAGAGCTTGGGAAGTGCAGACAGACATGTGCCACTATGACCAGCTCTAGGTAGGTTCTTAGGAGCTGAACTCAGTCCTTCACTCTTTCGTGGTAGCTACAAGGCATCCTGCCAGCCCTATCTGCATATTTTAATGGAATAATGCCTACGATGTGACTGAAGAAGCGAGAGATCAGCTAACTTGTTGCTATTTTAGAAATAATGTCCTGCAGCCCCAAGGATAATTCAGCTGGGACAGAAGCGTGAGAAAGTGTGACTATTAAGACACAGATTTACCCAATTCGGGGAACACAGCTGCAGGATGGCAGAAAAGAGCGCTTGGGCACTTTCTGCCAGGAACCGCTGTGATAAAGCACGATGCTAATCATAACGTAGAAATGGTTCTTTGGAAAATTTAAAATAATGAAAGCCTTGGGGGGGGGGGGGCTAGTGATCTCCATTCCATGATGGCAGCCTGCACCACAGGGCTTGAACAAGGGGACCAGATATGACTGAATGACAACTTCAAGAGTCGTAAATCTGTCTTATGGCAGCAGCTTGAAATGGAAATCATATTCTTCTTCTAAGTACTTTTAATTTAACAAAGCTTTTTATTGAGATGTTTACAAGCAAATGTGACATATCAACGATTCTTCCATTCTTTAAAAGCAGTAACTTTGACAGCAGAAAATAAGTCAAATACATCAAGACAGTACTTTTGAACCTTTTATTCACTTGGACATATCTAAAATGTCTTACTCTTTTGTCTCGTTTTAAGTACAGGATTTTTTGTTAGCGTTGATTTATTGTATTTATTATAATATGTCTAGCTAAGTCATCATCAATATGTCCAAGAAACATAGTGGCTTTTAATGACTTCAGGCCTTAAGTTCTATTCTGCACAAGAAAAATCTCTGTATATGTTCCAGTTATTTCTTTCCTTTTGAGTATTATCCAGTAGAAGGAGTTCTTAGGATCTGCTCCTAGCGTAGATTTAACAGTGTGCTCTTCCGTGTTAGTGTTTCATGGATGTTTAGTTACTCTGGTCTTGACCTCCTCGTGTTTTCGGTGACTTAAGAATGGTGAAATGAGTCTTAAGTCAAAATCTTTTAATTAAAGCAAACAAAGGATCAGTTTTTACGGGAAGGCGGTCAGTCAGCAAGTTCTTGTGGTTAAGGGGAGGGGGGATGCTGTGTGGAGAGATGGAGAGAGGGCCCTGGGGTCAGGAGATTACACAGCGCTTAGTTGCCCCTATTCTGCCCACCCCACAAGGCTCTCCTGGATTTCTCTTCTTTCACTTGGACCACTTCATTAGTAATTGGTTTTCTGAGTGTAGTTCAGAAACTTCCAGAAATATTAAGTTTCCCAGACCACACACTTATGAATTCAGGAGCCATCTTACTAAAAAAGAAAAAAAAAGAAAAGAAAGGAAGGAAGGAAGGAAGGAAGGAAGGAAGGAAGGAAGGAAGGAGAGGGAGAGAGGAAAGAAGAAAAGAAAAGAGAAAAAAATCCTTTTATACTTCTTGGCACATTTAGCTTTTTGTTTTTGCTTCATTTTAAGAAAGTCAAAATATGTGTGTTTCATCTTTCACGGGCCTTAGAACATCATTTTGGTCTTACAGAGAGGAAGGTTGTATTTTGTCTAATGCTGCAATTTCTTGTCCTACTGAAGAAAGCGGTTGTTTTTCCGAGTCTTCCCTAAAGTTGGTGTCAGTATCTCATAACTTTGGTCTACACTGTCAAGTGTATTACCATCCTTATTTTCTTTGCCTAAACATTTTCTCTTTCTCTTATTTAGTCCTTCCTAAGATACACTTTCCTGAAGCCTTGCATAAACATTTCATGCCTCTAGATCCACACACTCTTTTGGTTTCTAGTGTCCTTTTAAAACATATTCATAATTGTTGATTTGCTAGCAGTTTTGATTGACTCTTGCTCTCTGTTATTTCTTGCCTTATAACATGATACATTCATTGAGCTACGACATGCCTCACACTGCCACACTAAGAAACTGGCTATAAACCAGGCCATAGCTGTTTCCCAAGTGTCCTTGATATTAAGCATTTTTTTGTGTGTTATTTGCAGAGGTAGAGTGTTTTGATGAAGGTATTTATTATGCATATTTATTATTAGAGACTATAAAAGTATGTGTTTTTATGTATCCTGGACAGTTATTTTGCATATATACAAGGTACAAAGATTTTCTCCAAGTCTGTGATTTGCCTTCTCATGCACCTGACATTACCTTTTGCAGAGAAGATGTTAAATCTGCTGAAATAAAATCCATCAAGACTCACTTTGCATTATGCTTTTGGTAGTGTAGATGAGGAAATTTTGCCTAACCAAGAAAACAAGGATTTTTTTCCTTGAGAAATACTATTATTATTTTAATTTTCTATTTATAAGTTCACTTTTAGCTAGTTTTTGCATGTGATAAGATATGAATCAAATTTCAGGTTTTATCACATGGATATCCTATTACAATATTATAGTTGAAAGAGATAATATTTTCCTCCACTAAATTTCTGCTTTCTTTGTGTGAAAAGATCAATTTACTGTGCATGACTCTCCTTCTGCTATGTTTGCTCTGTTCCACTGATTGACTTATTTGTTTATTCTAATGCCACATACTAGAGTTACATTAACATTGTGATAAATCTTCAGGTCAGGCATGCTGAATCATTCCTCTTTTCTCTCTCTCTCTCTCTCTCTCTCTCTCTCTCTCTCTCTCTCTCTCTTTCTCTCTCTTTAGCTAAAATCAGATAGGAGTTTATATTATTAGTTTCTAAGATTTGGAAATATTTTTCTTTTTTTTTTATTGAGAAAAGGAAAAAAAAGTATCCGCCTCCTCCCAGCCTCCCATTTCCCTCCCCCTCCTCCCACCCCTCTCCCCCACCCCCAAACTCCTCTCCCCCTCCCTCTCCAGTCCAAAGAGCAGTCAGGGTTCCCTGCCCTGTGGAAAGTCCAAGGTCCTCCCCCATCTGTCCATGTCTAGGAAGGTGAACATCCAAACTGACTAGGCTCCCACAAAGCCAGAACATGAAGTAGGGTCAAAACCCTGTGCCATTGTCCTTGGCTTCTCATCAGTCCTCATTGTTCGCCATGTTCAGAGTTTTATCCCATGCTTTTTCAGTCACAGTCCAGCTGGCCTTGGTTGTTGTAATAAGGGCGGCGGGGCTGCGTCCCCAACACCCCAGCCGCCTGCTCGGCTAGCTTATGCCCGAAATAACAACACACAAACTGTATTCATTTAATCACTGCTTGGCTCATTTCTAACTAGCCTCTTCTTAGCTAACTCTCGCACCTGGACTAGCCCATTTCTTATCATCTGTGTAGCACCGGTCTTACCGGGAAGATTCTAGCCTAAGTCCATCCTGGGTCGGAGCTTCATAGCGTGCATCTTGCCTGGAGCGGGGAGCATGGCGTCTCTCTCTGAGGTGTCTGCTCCAGAGAGAAGAGCTGTCTCTTCTACTTTCCTGGTCTCCGCGGGAACGGTGGTTCTGTAAGTCTATTTCTACATTAAAACTATATATATTTTTACAAACTGTCTGCATTCGTTTACACCGCCGCTCATATTACTACAAATGGCGCCCACGTGGGCGTAAACGAATGCAGACAGTTTGTAAAAATATATATAGTTTTAATGTAGAAATAGACTTACAGAACCACCGTTCCCGCGGAGACCAGGAAAGTAGAAGAGACAGCTCGGAGCACTCTCGCCAAATTTATAGGCAGACATTAGCCCGAGGCGAACACGCCCCCTAAGGGGTGGGACTTATCCCTACACTTGGTGAGCTCCCAATAGGTCAGCCCCATTGTCTCAGTGGGTGGGTGTACCCCTCGTGGTCCTGACTTCCTTGCTCATCTTCTCCCTCCTTCCGCTCCTCATTGGGACCTTGGGAGCTCAGTCCAGTGCTCCAGTGTGGGTCTCTGTCTCTATCTCCATCCATCACCAGATGAAGGTTCTATGGTGATATGCAAGATATTCGTCAGTATTGCTATAGGATAGGGTCATTTCAGGTCATTTCAGGTTCCCTATCCTCAGCTGCCCAAGGGACTAACTGGGGACATCACCATGGGCTCCTGGGAGCCACTCTAGGGTCAAGTCTCTTGCCAACCCTAAGGTGGATCCCTTAACTAAGAATTGTGCTTCCGTGCTCCCCTCTCTCTCTCTCTTTAAAAGTCATTTGGGCTATTCAAGGAGCTATGTATTCTGGGGTTGTGAATTTCTATAAAAGAAGCCTGCTGAGATTTTTATTGGGATTCTGTTGAGTCTAATGACAATTTAAAACTTCACAACTTAAATATTGCATCTGATTTCTTAGTATGCTTTGGTCCTTAAATCCTTTTTTTTTAAGATAGTGTTAGAGATCTTGTGCATATTGTGTCAGAATTTATCACAAGTATTGTACTTTTTTGATGTTTTCGTTAAAGTTTTTATTACCTTAAATTTCAAATTGTTCATTTCTAGTACAGAAAATACAATAAATGTTTACAATACTAATGCCTTAAATTTGCTAAATATACTCATCAGTTTTATGTAGATTACTAAAGATGGCATGAAATTTTCTATATAGATGATTTTAATATAAGTAACAAAATGATTGCAGGAAACACATGCCACACTTTGCTGAAATTTATTCAACTTCTACCATGATTTTTGCCACTTTGTAAACTTATTTAAATTTATTTATTTAATTATCAGCTTTTTTTTTATTAATTCGTTGTTGGTTTTACGTCATGCATTCTGATCCCACTCATCTCCCTGTCCCCTTGGCTCTGACCTCTACCCTTCTGACCTCCCACACAAAACAAAACAAATGTAAAGTATAACTTAAAAACAAAAAGAACGAGAAGGAGGAGGAGGAAAAGGAGGAGGAGGAGGAGGAGGAAAAGGAGGAGGAGGAGGAGGAGGAGGAGGAGGAGGAGGAGGAGGAGGAGGAAAGAAAGAAGAAAAAGGAAATCTCTGTGTGGAAACTGTAGTGTGGCTCAGTGAGTCACACATACACCCCTTAGTCCACACATCTTTATGTGCAGTGTCTTTGCAATGGATCTTTCAGGTGGCTCGAGGCTTCTGACTTCTGCTACCCTACTGGACCTTCATTGGGACTTCTCCTTGATATTCCATTGTTGTCCTGTGTCCTGGGGCTCCTGTGGCTATGGATCTGTAGGTTCGGATTTCTGCCACTTGTTAATATGGGAAAAGTTACTTTTATGTCCACGTATATGCTCCTCATTTCTAACTGCAGTCTCACCAGGTTCACATTTATAATAATGTCGGGGACCAGCCTCAACAAAAATACACTTGCCAGGGTAGGGGTGTGGGGGTCAGAAATATAAGTAAAGAGGACAAAGATGTGAAAACAATAAAAAACATAGAATAGTACTGGGAGGGAGGTCCAGTGAATACTGAAATCACCGGCATTTAATTTCCAATTGTTTAAAATACCCTAACTCCAAGAAATAGAAGTAAGATTTTAAAAACAGCATTAACATGATACAAGGAAATGAATAGACCAGTTGTAGGTCCCAGGCTACATTCATAGTTAAATATTCTGTTTCTAGAACAAAATAAATCATGCTCACACCCTAGACCAAAACATTCTGTAGGCAAACCCTTCCCCTGGTAGAATCCAATGTTATCTCCTTAAGGGAACTGGAATCTTAGTTGGATCCTTAGACTTTTGTTTGAGGTAGAAACAGATCTACTTCTCTATTCCTGAAATACAAGGTCTGGCTATTAGCCACACCTGCTCTGGTTCAAGTCTAGGTGGGGCCTTTGTTTGAAGTAGAAACACAGTAACCTTGAAGGAATAGAGGTGAGTTCCAACTCTCTGACCTTTAGTCAAGGTGGAAATAGGCTCACATTTTGGGGTCTCTACGTAATAATATTGATGCTTCAACTAAATTCCTTTGCTAAGCATGATGTTTCTTTTCTCTAAGACATTGATCTCTGGACTTTTGCTTGTTCCTTCCTACGTCCTCACCTGAATCATCCGTAGTCTGTATTTCTGCCAATTGTCCCTTCAAGGCAATCTAGGCATTTGCTAAAATGTACTTCATAGTTCTTCCGGTCTCCATCAGCTCCCTGTGGCCAAAGCTGTTTCCACATATCTGTTAGAACTGTACCTCTCTCCCTAGAATCAGAATATACATAAAGTTTCTGGGGCTCACACAACAAATTGTCACAAACTGAGTGGCTGTGTACCAACGACACTGGTTAACTCATTGCTCTGGAGATGACAAATCCAACATCATGATGTTGGTAGGGCCTTGCTCCCCTTGAGGATACTAGGATTGTCTTTTTCCTGTCCTGCTTTGTCAATTTTCATGGTCACTGTAATCTTTGGCACTTCTTGGAATATGACTACATCACTTGAATTTCTGATTCTGTGGCCCCTTTTATAAAACTAATGGATTTTGAATTCATTTCTCCAAATCAAGTGTGATCTCATCTTTAACACATCAAAATAAAGTCTGTTTATAAATAAGACCACATTTGCAGGTACCAGAGCTTAGGGTCTCAAAATCTCTCAGGGCATGCAATTCAACACAAAACAATGGATTATTTGGCTTCTGGTTTTTAAGTTGTATGACTGTCCTATGTAATTATGTAATTTGAAAACCTTTCATATTACTATATGGATGTCATTTGTTGTTATTGCTGGTGTATATTTGAAGCAATCAATTTCAAAGAAAATCTTTTCATTTTCAAGAAATCTGGTGCAGTTTGTCACGTGTTTTTTCTAGTTCCATAGTAGTTTGTAATAATATTTAAAGACAATCCTGCATAATCTCGTGTCATAAAGATTTATTTCTGTTTTCTTGTTTAATGGATTTTTAGCTTGTCTTACCTTAAATTCTATGATCAATTTTGTTCATCTTTTTTAAACACTGAAGTACAAAAGCTGCCTAAAAGTACATCTTATGCTGTTACGTAAAGGTCAGACTTTACTGTTTCAGCCTTGACACTATGAAAAATTAGTTGATCAGTGCAAAAGCATACAATGCCCTTTAGATTTATTGTAGACTTTTCTAATCATTTCCAACAATGTTTTCATTCCATGTCTTATGGTTCTTCTGTCAAATTTATTCCAAAGTATTTTATAATTTCTCATGCCATTAGAAATGGAATTGGTTTCTTAATTCCAGTTTTGGGTTATTAATTGACAGTAAAGAGCAATATAGTTCATTCTTGTATATTCATCTTACATCCCACAATCTAGCTGAGCTCAATTATCAGTTCTAATAGTTTCTTTGTGAAGATCTTAGAATTTTCTATAAAAATACCATATTATCTATGAATAGAAAGTACTTCTTCCATTTTAATCAAAATAGCTTTATATCTTGTATAATTGCCTGGCTCAGTCATAAAATGACTGTTAAGTAGAACTGTCAAGAACAGCTTTTCTTATTTCTGACTTTTGTGGATGACTTTCATTTTTTTCCACTGCTATGATATGGGCTATGAAAGTGCCCTTTATCTGATTGTGAAAGTTGCCTTCCCCTCCTAATTTGTTGAGTGCTGCCAATAAAAGTGTATTGGATGTTATCAAATGCTTTAGGGATACTTTAAAAGGATTGTGTTGTTTGAGTTCTTGACCTCAAACATGTTATTACATTATGTTGTTCAGAGTGATTTTTTTATATGTTAAATTAATCTCACATTCTCAGAAATTATTTGCATTTGATCATATTGTAATCATTTTTGTATTTTAAACAGCTTTGCCTTGTTAGTATTTGGATATTTTCTGCTTTGGAGTGTTTTGGGGGGAATGGACAAAAATCTTCTAGTTCATAAACTATTTTAATCTGTTGGTGCTTCTGGCCTAACAGATCTACGGTCTCTAGTCTTTGTTTTTGTTGGTTTGCCCTCGAAGTCATTCATCTAACACATTTGGAGGGTGACTGTGTAGTCAAAGGCTTGATGTTCTCTCTAGAGCAGGACTTCATCTTGTGCATTATAGATAGACCAAGCACTTTCTGAACCACCTAGTACTGGTTCCTTTCTACATTCAGTTCTTTCCTCAATGTGTGTCTCATCTTGTATTTTACTATAAACAGTAGGGGGAAAGTTGGCCTTATCTTCTGCACTTTGAAGATATCATCAGATAAATACTCAGCTAAATAAAAGTTCTAATTAAGGCACGATATGCCACATTTTATGCCACTTTGTGATAAGGATCACATTTCATCCAGTTTCAATAATATTTCTTATTTCTTCCTGGGACCCTAACAGGAAACCCGTTAATGTTCATAATTCTTCTCATTCTCTTTTTTTATATAAAATGTAGAAATATATTCAAAATATCTAGATTTTTTTCTATAATATACCTCAAAAAATCTTTTTTAAACTTTTTAATTTTTATGTGTATGTATTTTTTCTGCACATACGTGTGTGCATCGTGTGTTTTCCTGGTGCCCACAGTGTTCAGAAGAGAATATCAGAGCCCCTGAAACTGGAGTTACAGTTGGTTCTGAGCCTTGTAGTTTCTAGGAACCAAACTCGACTCGTCTGAAAGCCCAGGAGTCCCTTTCACCCCTAAGCCATCTCTTCAGTTCCCTACTCAAAATCCTTGAAAATTGCACCATTATTCAGTTCTAAAGTCACTTTTACTTTTAGTTTTCAAGTTTTTAAACTCTTATTTAATTCTTCGGTCAGCACTTCTTGAAAGAGTGGGCTAATGGAAGCGTTCTCTACTGTTCTACAATTTACATTTGGTTTTTAAAATTTTTGAGGATTTTTGTATGTGAGACCTATATTTGTTATTTTTGTTTCCCATTCCCTCTCAAGTTCATTTCCTCATGACATAAATATATATATAAGATGCATGTTGTCTATTATATAATGTATATCACATATATTATGTGTGTATTGTGATATATTTCTATCTACATACATATTATGTGTGTATATACATATATGTATTTATATGTGCATATGCATAGCACAATAATAGTTATACATTTGCCTGTATATGACCTACCAAGTCATTTGATATTGTTGTGTTGCTCTTACGTATGTGTATTTAGAGCTGACCACTTGGAATAGAATAGTTTATTGGGTGTCTCTATCCATTATCAACTGCTGATTGCTGGTAGCTCTTCATCTAGATGTGGGGATCTTGTGAATTTTTCCCTATCTGTGTTAGCATGCTGTCTCATATGATCATCGTATATTCCATATTTTTGAGATTTAATGAGTTATGCTTATCCACAAATGTAAGGATAAGTGTATAGAATACAGTAAGGAAACTCACTGATTTTGGAAAATGGCAATAGTAGATTTCCCTCTAATGAGTTTTTCTTAGCTAAAAAAAGTAAGTGGGTTACTGGAGTAGAATTAATCATCACTTCTTGTAGGCTTTACTCCCTCCTGGCTCTACCTTCTTAGGACCTTTTTGGCTAAGGGTTCCATTGTTTTCCATACTTTCAACACCTATTAGTACAGGTCTAGTTAGCATGTTAGATTCATTTTCACTTAAATATTTATGTATATGTATTTGCATATGTATCATATGATGTGCATGATACATATGTATATGTACATGTGTATGTATGAAGAAGCATCAATCACACAGCTTTCCAGCCATGTTGAGATGCTTGTCCATGCTATTCTACCTCTCACTACAGTTACTGCTTTTGTCTGAAGTCTGGTTATGAAGTTGAAATAATAAATCCTTCGGTTTCGCAGGTGTTCTGTCTTTATATTGTGATGGAATTGCAAAATGTGAGGGAGTTTTAGAGGCATCTGAGAGTAGAAATCATCTTTTCTACATCTTCAGTCTTTCTTATTTTCTAAATCTTGGTCTAATAATGATGTTTTATTAGCCACTTAAAATGAAAAGAAGGCGGCTATATTTATGGAGCCTTGCTCCTCTTGCGATTGCTTTTATTACTGCATAACAGGTGTTATAGAGTAGCAACCATTGTCGGTTTTCGTATTATCTCCAGAAATGTCAAATTCTCCATCTCATCTGCATTGTAAGCACTAGGTGAGGGAGGATAATGCCTTTCAGTCTTTCAATACCATTATCCTCCCTCACCTAGTGCTTACAATGCAGATGAGATGGAGAATTTGAAAGCCTGTTGCACTGCTTGCCCATCACCTCCCTGCACCTCCTCACTCTGCAGGCATCTCCATGGTAACAGAGCCCTCAAATTAGAAACTGTTCAGATGGACCACACCCAACCATAGGGAGACTTTCTTGTTAATATAACTAAGTTTGTAGACTATTGTTTTGTTAATAAGGAAGCCTTGAAGCAATGGTTATTATCCTTCCTAGTCCTACAATCTTTAGTACAGTTCTTCATGTGGTGGTGAACCCCCAGCCATAAAATTCTATTGTTGCTACTTCATAACTGTAATTTTGCTACTGTTATGAATTGTAGTGAATCTGATATGCAGGATATCTGATACGTGAACTGTGTGAAAGGTCATTCCATTACAAAACTGTAGCCATTGGAAAGCATCCTTCTGCCCCCATCTCTGCCCCTAGCCACGTGCCTTTCATTCAGATCTATGCACCTTACCTTTTACTTAACAAATATACTTTGGCATGGTTATGGGAGGTGTTTTTGTGTCAGCAGAGGTACTAGAAACCTAGTCATCTCTGTGTCTGAGGAGAAAGAGTTAAAAGGGGGCTCGCTAGATTGTTTTGTACGTGATGCTGTCTCACACGTCTCAAATGCTGTGGGCACTGGAGTTGCTTGGCAGCCACAGTCAAGAAGTCAAAACTCAGTGAAAAGGGCAGGTGGGATCTTAATGCAAATCAAAGAGATAACCTTGGGTAAACTGTCAACTGTGTAGCAGGCTTCCTCAGTGGCCTGTGTCCTTAGGCAATACGATTTCTGAAGATGCAAGTTGTATTATTATACTTCTGTTGCAAGAACAAAATGTAAGGGAAAGTGGTTCCTTAAGTTTTGGATACTGAAAGTTCAAGACTAGGTAGATTCAACAATTTGGCACATCTGTGAGGCCACATAGCAAATGGCATCATGGCAGCAGGATGTGTACAAGGGCTATTTCAGACCAGTCGAGAAGACAGAGTAAGAAGGAGCCAGACTTGCTTTTGTTTGAGGTGCTTTTTGTTGTTTTAGTTTGGTTTTGTCTTATTGTTGAGACAGGGTCTCACTGTACAGCCCTATCTAGTTTTGAATTCCTTACCTAGAACAGGCTGACCTTGAATTCATAGAAATCTGCCTGCATCTGCCTACTGAGTGCTGAGATTGAAGATTTGAGGCACCATACCCAACCAGTTTAACTCTTTTTATTTTTTTTACAATCTACTCTCTTACATGTTGTAACCAACTCTTTATGGCCAGCATCAATGCCTTTCCCCCAGGCTTGTCCTCTGGAAGGTACCATTTTTATGCCTCCACACTAACATCCAAAAGTCCAGTTCATGATCTTCTAGGGATGAACCACATCCCAAATCGTAGCATGAGGATGACCACCTCACTCAACATTTCATCCTCCTGCCTCAGATATGACTTGACCCATGTTAGGGAAATTAATGAATGAGGGCCCTGAAACTGTTTGGTCTCCAGATGTTCATCAGCATCTATGTTTCATGTCTGTTCCTTCCTTGTTCTAATCTAAAAGGTTAGTTTTCCTATTTAATTCCTCTACCACCTACTCTGTGTGATACAGTTATCTTCTCCTGCAGTTCATTGACTTAGTGTCCAGTCTCTTTCCCTCCTAGGTTATCTGGAAGTTGAGCAGAGATACTCTGTTTTCACATCAGGGTTTTGTTTTCTGTTAACTATGAAAAGGAACAGTTAGAGAAACGGTCACAGTTACAAAAGAATCTGAACCCACCAGCTAGCCACATTGAGGCTATTCCCGTTTCCTCTAGTCTACCCTGGCTCACATTGCATGGTCTTTAGAGAAGGAAGCCATTTGAAACCTTAGTCCTACTGTTCCATGGGGACCTCCCCACCCCCAGTGCTACATTTTACTTCTCGCTCTTCTTCATATTCAAATCCTTGTAGAGTCAGCCGCCTTGGGGGTTCCTATGTTATATTCTCACAAACCTATCTGAAACAACCCATGAAGCCCAGTATTAAATCAGTAACTGTTTCAAGCAGCCACTCCTACTGCCCTTTTCCAGCTAAAGTCCCTGCATTGCAGAGCGGAGGATGTGTGTCCGTTATATAAGTAGATGAGTAATTCAGCTGCTTTGATGGATAGGAGACACATGTCCTTTTTGGGAGTATTTAAACCCAGACACTCAGTTCCATCTCATTTTCCCCCTCTTTTATTGGCTGCACAACTGATTACTTCTCCAATGCTCACACTTAAACAATTACATAGTGACAAAGGCTTGTTTGGAATTCCAGATTTCCCCTTTAATTATTTTCTATGATAACCAGGCAATCTTTATGAAGCTATTACTGTTCAATTTTTAAATTTCGCTTTGCAGTCATGGGGACTACACGATAATCTATGTAATCCCCTTCTGATTGTGTTTGATACATACACGTTCCTGCTTAATGGCATTTAGGCTAAACTGTCTCATGACCTCACTTCATTACTAGGCTTTTTAAAACACGCTTCCATGTGAGAATCTAGTCTCTAAGTGAAAAAAAAAAGGTTATTCTCACAGGTCTTTTCTAAGAAAAATCTGGAAGTTAATAGATGTGATAGTTTTATACCAAGCCACAGGATTTGGAGAAGTCAGCTCAGGATTTGAAACCCTGTCCCACAACTTACTGGTTCTGTGTTTTTTTCTTGGTTAAGAACATAAACATGTTTGAACTTCAATACATAAAAATGACTCTTGCATAAGGTTTATACAAGGATTAAATGGGATTATGTACCTGGTGCTCTTAAGAGCAAAGACTTGGAATTTAGAGTATGTGGGTTTGAACTGTGTAACGTGGGACAAAGACTAAATATAAGCATCTCCTGAATGTATCATCTCTAAAATGGGAATAATTATCTTACTCAGAAGTTATAGTAGGATGTAAAATCTTGTGATGCTACATATTATTATGGTATGGTATGAGCAAAAACCATGTAAGCCCTAATGCATGTCCTGGGTTCCATGTGTCAGTTTTTATTCTTATCTAGTGAAATTATTTACACTATTTATAGTTGCAAATATAGCCCAATGCTTTTATATACAAGGTAAATAAATACAAGCAGCTTTGGAGAAGCCTGTTTGATGCCTCTTCTCTGAGTTTATTCTTATTATACTACTATAAATATGTATATATTCATGGATATCATCCTTCTGTTTTGTGCTTTTATACTATTGTTCATTCATTTGAAGACATGGCTCTCACTATATTGCTCAGGATGCTCTCAAACTCCTGGGTTCAAATCATCCTTCTGCTTCAACCTCCCAAAGAACCGAGACAGCAGATGCCTACTAGCGTGCCCAGCCTTAGGTACATTTTTAAAGCAAAGATTGCCTTCAACTTTGATATCTATTAGGGATTAGAAAATTGACTTGCTGATAACTAATAGTCAAACTTAATATTTCTTAAGTATGGAAATACTAGCACAAGATATAAAGAAACTTTAGCACCAAGTGACCAGCCCCAAGTTATCATGGTAAGGGATCAGAGGCAATCAAAGAGGCATTGTTGAGAGAATTATAGTTCTCAATTTCCAAAATGCAAAGATGCTTCTGTATCATGGAAGGCGTGTAAGATTTGCCTTCAGCCCTGCATTCTCGTTTGGTTGAGCACCACCTCAGGCAAGCTGCAATGGATCTCTCTTTCCCCACCTATAACACAGAGAGCACAATATCCTTGCTCTTCAACAAATTGAGATGCGCCAATTTGTTAACCGAGGTAATGGACAGAGAAGCGCCGCATAAACTTCAAAACATCCATTAGAGTCATCAATGTTCTGAAAAGCAATCCATAACTCTCAAGAAGCAACTTGAAGTTCTCTCTCAGCTGAGTGTTAGGAGTTCAATTTTTATAGCTGAGTTTGGCTTAATCATGCCTACTGAATTTGTTTTGAAAAGAAAAACAGACTACAATTAATTGATTCTTTGGAATATATAACTACTGAGGGTATTGGATGAGTCGATGCTTAAATCTAAGATGTTGTCCTTAGCATTAAAGGGGCACGCACTGTAGTAGAGGGCTTGAAGGCTACATGTAATAAAGAGAGGGCAGAAAGTCTGCTAACCACACCCTGGGCCATCTCCTTCCACAGTCACTCATTCTGCGTACTCTTCAGAATGAGAGTACACTTTCTTGTGTCTCTCCATCTCTGACTGCTACCACATGCACTCTCCTCCAGAGCACAAGGCATTTCTAGCCCTAGCCCTGAGAGCAACCTTGAAGTATGTATGTACCTCTACACACTGGGCATGGTGAATGAAAAGCCCTGGACAATGCCACCCTGAAGAAAGAGCCATCTGCCCAGAGGGTGTCAGCTCCCTGCTAGAGGAGGCACAGCGGTATGTCTGCTCCGTTGCTGAACGGTTTAGAATGGAGGACATCTGAGAGGTCACTGGATTTAAACCTGTGAGTTATGGCAACGTCTGGAGCATTTTCTCATATGCCTGAGAACACAGCGTTTCAGAGCTAATTTATTACCATGGAGAGCGCTCTATGCTCCAGAGCCTTTGCTTGCTTCTCTACCGCACACCCGAAGCTTACGTCATTTCTGACACAAGTGTCTGTGTGGTCACTGAGAATGTTTTGGGTGGGCAGTGGCAACAGGGACCTATGAAAAGATGACGAGCTGTCCTTTAATAACAGAAAAATGACGATTCGTGTGACGGGGGAAGGGGAAGGGCACTTCAAGCTGAGCTCTTCTCCTGTTAGCCATGCACTGAGCCCCTTGCCCTCTCTTGCCCTTTTTTTTCTTGAAGCCCAATGGAGAGAGGGCGTATCATATAGCTGAGAGGTGGAGTCCAGTCCAGAGGTTCACGAATAGCTTGGAACTGAGAGACAAGATAAACTTACTACTATAGAGGAGGGTCATTGTTGTCTCTTCGCATATGGGAACTGCAGCAATCGAATGTGTGAGGGAGAGCTAGGAAAAGCTCTTAGGTCCCCTCTGAGCTCATTACTTTAAGTTAGCTCACATGTTCCGGCAACCAGTACAGGAGGGAGAATCCCCTAAGTTGCAGGAAAGTGGGTGCAAAGATAAGGAAGGGTCCCTAGGAAGAGGCCACTCTGCTCAGCTCTCACAAAGCAAAGGACAGTTCACATATTAGTCATACAAGGAAAGACAAGCCTCATGCACAAGGAGACTGTATCTAGCGCAAACTGAGATGCTCTGCTTCCCAGAATGCGCGGGGATAACAGTTAAGGCTTGGCCAGTCCTTCTCCCTTGGCTGTCTCCTAAGTCGGAATTAACTTCTTGTGCAAACAGAGTGTTGACACTGACTCTCTTCACAGGAAAGCCCTCCGTGAGGATTAGCTGAGTAATGAGGGCAAATTGAAAGGGTGAGAGAAACGCTCAAGGAAATCAGGAAATCGCTGATGGATTTCTCCCAGGAGGAGGCTCCCTTCAAGACTCTTTCATCTGGGTCTTCCTGGCATCCTTATCTATAAGTCTCCTGCTGACCCCTTGCCTTGGAGGACTTTGGATCCTTAATCTTAATGATGGCCCACTTCTCCCACCAATAACCATTAGCACCGACACTCACCATGTCCTTTTAAGGGGAGATACTGAGACAAAAGTTTTGGACACATTATTAGCTGGGCATAGCCATTTCTAACAGAAGGAAAATATCTTTCCAAAAATACTCCTTCTGATTCCGAAGTATGCAAACTCTAGAAAAAGACCCTAACTTAATGTGTACTCAACATTCTCAGAAGTGTGCAGGGCTGGTGTCCACAGAAGACATCTTTCAGCAAATGAACATTTGTCTTTTCGTTTACTCTGATGATTGCTTTGCAAGAGAGAATGTAGTTGCTTTGGAACTCTGCATTAGCAGGGCTTCTCTTGGCCTGCTCATGCTACTGCCTAGATCTGGGAAGTCTGCTTCTAAGTACAACACCGACCTTCCACAGGCTGCATATTCTTTGTAGGCAAGTTTAAGGACATGTTGTTTGCATAAAACATGGGATTGTGGCTGTGAAGAAGTCCAAGGGATCACAGTTCACACCCATTTGACAGGGGATCAGTGTGAGACTCCGGGAAGAGATGGAGCTTCCAGCAAGCAGTCAGACTGATTCCGGGCCGCAGGACAAGTAGAGCACAGAGTCTGCATCATGGCTAAGGGCTGTTCCCTTGATTATATAGGGTGTAGGCAGAAAGAAAGTGAGCCCTGGTAAAGTAGGAAGTGAATACTTGGGCTGTTTCTCATGGCATTTCAAAATCCAGTATGAAGCGTACCTGTGTACTGTGGGACTGTGTACTTCAGTTCATCCATGTTTTCCATTCAAGTGCTGCAATTTTTAGATAATGGAAAAGACTCTTCCTGGCAGTCACTCAGTCAAGTTTCACCATTAAAGTCCCAACAGTCACTTCATTGGGACGTTCTGGGGTGGTGCTTACTAGATGCTGAACTATTTAAATACTCTGATAGTTGCTTTTCCATGGCAATTTTCCTGGCCTGTGGAATCCCAGACATTGGCCAAATATCATTAGCAGCGTGTTTGTGAGAATATTTCTGAGTCATTCTCTCTCAGAGAGAGATGAACACTCTCTCTAGTCAACAAGCTGAACAGAGCAGCTTGCCTGTTTTCTGTGTAGGGCAGCCTCAGCCAATCCACAGAAGACATACATGGAATAAAAAGACTACGATGGAGCCCCTCCTGTCTGCCTGCCTGTTCTCGCCTCAGTCTTTGTTCTTTGAACTTAACTGGAAACACAAGCTCTTTGTGAATGGCTAGCCCGGTGGGTTTAGACTGGCTTGTATGCGAGCCGTTCTCCTTCCCAGTGTTCAGACATGGGCTGGGACTAAAGCATTAGTTCTCCTAGCCAGCCGCAGGTCAGGTGTTTTTGACCTCCACGATCACATGACCCAATTCTTTAGGATAACTCTGTGCCTCTTACTTTCTCTATCTCCCCCTTCTTTATAAGCATGCACTTACACACACACACACACACACACACACACACACACACACACACACCTAATCGTTTTTCTTTCTCTAGAGAAATCAGATATTACACATATAATCTGATACTTTTACATGGTTCTAGCCTCTATCTAAAATTCAGAAGCTATACCTACAATGGTTAAGTTGTTTATTCATCTGGTAGTAATCAGAATTTCCCCAAATCCTCATTCTCCAAAGTCTAGAGCTTGTGTGCATCCCTTGCTAATAATTCACCACAAGTAGCAATTACGTATAACTATAGAAATATGTGTCAGAGCATTTATAATAATAAAATTCTTAACTAACAAACAATGAATTATTGCTGTTCTGTTAAGGTTTTCAGTAGAGTAGACAGCATTTTAAGATGACAGTTTACTTGATTCTTGTCTGAAGTGCTCAGTTCACCCAGAAGTACCCTCACGGACACACCATGAATAGAGTTCATTCAAATGTCTTAATTCCTAGAGCCTAAGAAAGTTGGGAGAAACTGAAGGAGGGAAGGATGTCGAGAGCAAAAGGGTAGGAAGAAGCAGGGAGAGACAGAGAGAGAAGATAATTGGTTATAATTGATAATATAGAGGCTGATAATCCCCGATATTTTCCATCACTCATGAGATATCGTTTTGATATAATTACCCAATGAAATCCCACAAACATGACATATTAGTACCAATTGCTTACTTGACTATTACCTGATCATTCAGAATATATTGATGAGTGTGAAAAGCATGTTAAAAGCCTGAAGAAAGAGGATGACCAACTGAACTGATATTCTAGATAAGATTTTGAAATTACATTTAATTGTGTTTATTTAGCCTTATAGTAAGGTATGCTTACACTTACTCCAGAGAGGGAAAAATGACATTGTGTAAAACTAGCGAAACCTGAGTAAATAGTCTATTTTACTTTAACGTCTATTAAAATTGGTTCATTCATTATGCAGTTTTACAATAGTGGGTCTCTCTGTTCCTGCACAGGATGCTGGGAGGTTTCAGTAGTGAGAGAAACTGGGCGTGGGATATATGGATGGCATTCTGCTACATTCAAGTTTTTCTATAAGTATAAAATTCTGCTAGGGTTAAAGTTTGCTTGTTTAAAATAAATTAAAACTGTAAGAAGAAGGTAACAAATGGTAATTAAAACTATCACCATGGGCCAGCTAGATAGCTTTGTAGATATGAGAACTTGACTTCAATCCCCAGAACCCACATGGCAGAGGAAGACAATCGACTCACAAGTTGTTCTCTGAGTACAACATGCATAGAGCGGTGCATGCACGCTCCACGTGCATACAGAAATGCATGCACACTCCACATGCATACAGCGGTGCATGCACGCTCCACATGCATACAGAAATGCATGCACACTCCACATGCATACAGTGGTGCATGCACGCTCCACATGCATACAGAAATGCATGCACGCTCCACATGCATACAGCGGTGCATGCACGCTCCACATACATACAGAAATGCATGCACGCTCCACATGCATACAGCGGTGCATGCACGCTCCACGTGCATACAGCGGTGCATGCACACTCCACGTGCATACAGCGGTACATGCACACTCCACATGCATACAGAAATGCACGCACACTCCACATGCATACAGAAATGCACGCACACTCCACATGCATACAGTGGTGTTTGCGCACTCCCTCCACCACCACCACAAATAAGTAAATATTAAAACATTAAAAAGAACTCTTGCTCCTCATTGCTTCCATAGTGTCTGAAATTGAAATCATTAATACGCCCCCTTCATTTGTAGATACTTAGAAAGTCTATATTCTCTGAAGAAGAATGCACTAAAATCTTTATTCATTTCATGTGCGTGGATCACCAAGGTAGATAAACTGGATCTCCTTTCAGGGGGAAAAGAAGACGAAGGTGTTTTTAAAGAGTGGAACACAGGCTAGGTGAACACCAGAAAAAGATGAGAAAGCTGGCCTGCAGCTAGACATGCTTGACATGCTGCAGGCTCCATGCAGAGCCAAGAGCAAGATGATGCTTATTCATGTGTTTGCAGATGACTGAGTTATGCAAAGCAGTGCTTGCTTAAAGGAGATTTTTTTTTTCCAAATGGATTGATACCAGGCAACAAGTATAGTTTGGTTTCTTTTGCAAAAATCATTTTCATATGCAAACAACTCTTAGACCTGCAAACTTCCTGAGGCTGATCAGGACCAATGGGACACAGCAGAGAGAAAGACCAGAGTGAGAGCTGAGGTCTAACCCTCATCCAGCTCCGAATTCACACGGTGTTTTCAAATAAAACCCACCAAGTTCACCAGATTTCTGAAATGGAGATCTTGGATAAAATGAATGTTCCTATCCGTGCTCTTCTGAGCCCTGGGAGAGTCCCAAAAGACCCGTGGAGTTATATGAAATTTTCTGAACCCCAAAATCTGATTAATTCTAAGCACCTTTATTTTTACTCGCTTTATAGACCAAACTTCTGGGTACAGTTTGTTTCAGGACAAGATTTTTTTTGTGTGTGTGAAACTATAACACTCATGGACATTCTGAAAATAACATAAACACAATTAGAGTCCAAAATGTGTTTCTTTCTTTTTTTTTTCTGACACTCTGCCCATAAGTGAACATGAAAGAGGAGCAAATGGAGATTTATCATTTCAAAACTAAACTATTTCTACCAGCCTGGCCTCAGAAGCATACCTCCCTCTAGCTGCCCATGTGACACAGCAGGACGTTTTTAAAGCATCTGCAATCACGATCCAGGTTGCCTTCTTTTACAGCCTTGATGCTGCTGAAGCTGCTTCATCAACTCCCAAAGCAATCCAAGTACGAGGCTGTGCAAGGCTTTCACACCCTTGCTCTGTGCAGCATCTACTTAAAGAGTACGAAGTGCCAAGAAGCGGGAACACATGCCGAGAAAGTCCATTCCCCTAGGAAACAAAGGAGGAAAAATGTCTTGCTCCTCTTTCAGTGGAGGTACGTGGACCCAGCTGAGTCATCCCGGAGCTGAGAAGATTACTCTTCTGTTTTTCCTGGCATTTCAACTGCAGCCCTAATGCAGACAGGCAAAGGCCAAAGAGCAAGTGAGCGAGCCAGAAATGCCAATGCTTGGAAGGGTTTTGAAGCTAACTTAGAGCTGTAGTCTGCTCCCATCAAGGCAGCTAGGACCAGAAGCCTGTTAGGACACATCAAGACTGTCACAATAAGAGAAGACTATCTTACCCCACAGCTCCCGCTGGGTCTGAATTTGACTGAGATTAAACCTCCTGTAACCTCCAGATTTATAAATAGCATGTCTCCTCAATCTCCCCTGAGCCATTTGTTATCCTAGGCATCATTATTCTTGGGAACGACAGTTCCAACAGGAAAAATACAGAGAGAAAAGTCTTGATAGATTCTAATATCTGGGTCCTCATTTGCCCTGGAGCAGTGTATTGGTTGCTTTTGTGATACTGTCATCGACATATATATGGCATAAATAAGAGAACAAAGGTTTATTTTGGCTTCGGGTTTCAGGGGGTCCCAGTTCATCATGGCAGAGAAGGCAAGGCAGAGCAGGTGGCAGAGGCCGTACACACCATGGCCATACAGAAAGCTCAAACCAGGAGCTGAGGCATACCCTTGAAAGGCACTTCCATCGGCTGGGTTCCATCTCCTAAACATTCCAGACATTTCCAAAGCAGCACCACCACCTACATAGAAAGCACAGAGAAAGACTAGAGCCTTTGAGGAATAGTTTGAACTCCAGCTTTAACATTCTACTCTTTTCCTTCTAAGGTTTCATGGCTATCCCATAAAACAACAAGAATCCCATCCAAATCGAAGAGTCGCTGTAGCTTTGATGACGCCGACACAGAGCAGTAGTCCAGATTTCAAAGTTGCTTCTGAGACCCTAGGGAAAACTCTTAGTGCCTTTTAGTACTTTCTTTCAAAAAGAAAGTTTTATGTTTCCATTATAAAATGTCACAGGGAAAAAAAAGCATTGTTATTCTAAAAATGGGGCTCTGAAAGATGGCAAGGGAAGATAGCAAGGCAACAAAATCTATCCGAGAAGGCACTGAATCACACAGCTTCGTGTCTGCTACCCAGTCCATGTAGTATCAAGTGCAGGTTTCAAAAAACATGGCAAACCCTTCCTCAGTAGTCTTGTAATCTGTAGCACATATGCCACCCCCTGACCCCCATTGGCCATCTCCACCGGGTGCCTGCAACTTTTCTTGGCTGGCATCCTGTGTTCCTGGCATATCCATTATCCTTGGCCCCCCATCGCAACATGGGCTTCACTCTCATGTCATCATGAATAGCTGTTGAAGGATTCCCTGAGACACATTGCCTGGCCTCCAAGGTGTTTCTCAAAAATCTTGGCGGTAGCCTTCATGACCCTTTGGCATTCTGCATGCCTGAAAAATCATCCCCATGTGTATGACCCATGTGTTTTACCAGCTAGAGAAGAAGCTAGGACCCTTTGCCTCACAGCTAAAGAAATCTGTGTTCCATGGTGTCTCAATTCTCAATACTAACCCCACAAAGCTTTCTCTGTGTTCTCCTTTTCTATAACACCTTAGATACTCTCTCTTTTCAAAACAAAATATTTTCAATACATTTACATTAGAAAAGCTCCTAGGGCCTTCGATCATTGGACTCTCTCTGTGTGTCTCTCTCTCCTCTCTCTGTCTCCTCTCTCTCTCTCTTTCTCTCCATCTCTTGTCCCAGGGTAGAGTGTACAGCATATATTACTGGCACTATTCTTAAAAAACAACCCCTTTGTCCGCCCTTGCTTTATTCACAGGTTTAATGCATTCCTTTACTGTCCAAATGGTGTATCTTCCACATCAGTCTGCTCTGCTTTTTACTCTCCCTTCTTACTATAAACCTGGCAACAATAACAGCTAAAGTAAAGAATGATAAGTTCATAGCCAACTCCTATGCTTTACTAACATTTGCCACGTTGATTGGTTCATTACTTTTTCATTCTGCCTTGCTCAGATTACCAGGACTCATGCAGAACGTAGCATGCTCTCTGTCAGAATGTAAAGCAAGTGGTCTCTAGTCAAAATCCCAGAAAAGTCTGCATTCCTATCTGAAATCTCATTAGTACAATCTTTACTGTCCATGTTCCTGTCAGCATTCTGCTCTTCTGAGCTGCCATCAGAGTTACCCGTTAAGCTCTGTTTCTAGAATTCGAATGCCTCTCTGGTCTGCATCTCCAAACTCTTCTGCAGACCAGTTCCTGAGGCCTGAGAACTGCATGCTCATATATCAGGAATAGCAATAACCTCATTTCCTGTTTCTCTAGTACTAACTTTTTCTTTACCTTCCTTCCTTCCTTCCTTCCTTCCTTCCTTCCTTCCTTCCTTCCTTTCTTTCTTTCTTCATTTTTTCTTCTTTCTTTCATTTTCCTTTGTATACTGGTATGTATTTACTGTGCATAATGATGGATTTCATACAGATATTTTCATTAGAATGTATCACATACTTTGAACATGTTTACCCTATGTACCTTCTCTTTACCTCTTCTCCTCTCCTTTTCTCACTAGCTTACTTCCTTTTCATATGTGTGTGCACACACGTGTACATGTGTGTATATGTGCATGTGCACATGGGCATGTGTATGCACAATATAAAATCTAGGCTCCACCTATAAAGGCAAACTGTATTTGTTTTTTGAGTTTTGGTTTTTTTCACTTACTGTGAAGCTCTCCAGTCTTAACCACTTCTTTCCACTCCTCTTTATCGGAATAAAACCCTTTTGAATATATGGACCGCATTTTATTTACTCACCCACTGACAGGCACCTAGGCGGACTCTGCAACTTGGCTATTACGAATAGGGCTGCAATCACTATGGATGTGTAGATGTCCCTGTAGTATTCTGACTTAAATTCCTTTCCATATATACTCAATTTTCTGTATTACTTAGCTTACAGAATCTATAATGGTTAGAACATTCAAAGCCCCCCATCCCAGTTACCTTCTTCTTTCAGCCAGAAGCCCCCTACATCAAAAAAAAAATCCAAAGATCTTAAATTAGTAATTTAATGATGCGCATTAAAGTCTTAGAAAAACAAGAACATGCAACACTTTCCCAAATAATAGACGGGAAGACATAAAGGCAGAGATTAAACTAACGATACAGAAATACATTCAATACAAAGAATGAAACAATGAGTTGGTTCGTTGAAAAGATCAGCAAAATGACAAAGCTTTAGCCAAAGCAACCAAAAGAAAGAGGATCCAAATCAATAAAATTTGAAATGAAAAAGAAGACATCATTGCAAAAGATACCAAGAAACTTTAGAGAATCATGTGGCCACACTTTACATTTTCGGAGAATTTCATTTATGAGTAGTATACTTGCGTTATTTCCTCCTCTCTCCCTCCTTACTCCAACACCTCCTAGGTCCTCCCACTCCCTCTCAAATTCATGACTTCTCCTCTAATTATTACTGCTACACACTCATACACACAAACACACACACACACAACATTATCTATATCTGTATATATGTATCATCTATATGTATATCTATCTATATCTACATCTAGATGTAGATTCATCTACATATACATACATATATACATATGTACATACATGCATGCATGCATACATACATACACACACAGCCCATTGAGTCCATTTAGTATTGTTTACATATACATGGGATTGGACTGACCTATTAGGGTGCTCATCCTAAAGAAGATCGATTCTCCCTCTCCTAGCAACACAAACACAGCCGATAGCTCTTCATCTAGAGGTGCTTCAGTACATGGGAGACTGATTTCTTAGAGACTGTCCTCAGGATTAGAATTAAGAGGTAGACATATGTAAATGAGCAATACAGTTACACTCTTGCTGTGTGTAAAGTAGCAGAGGCCAGCCAGAGGTGGAGCAGCTTGCTGTTGCCACCCAACTGAACCTGTGGGGAAGAAAGATATGTAAGAATAAGGCACCCTTGGAGTGTTAGCATGTATGCATTGCACTGTACACACTGCCGACACTGAACTTATTTGTTGATCATATTAAGGAATTAAGTTTGGCGTTTCATACAAGTTAGGCAATCATCCTGCCACTGAGCTACACCCCAACCCAAGCTGCCCGTTCTTATGGGAGAAGAACTTGTATTGATTTCTAGACTGTGAATGCATTCCCTAAAACAAACTCCAAAATGAGTCGCGACTGCTGGCAGCAGCCTGGGTATATGAAGCAGGGCTGGTTTAAAGCCACCTCAGGCTTGAACTGATTTCTAGTCATTTTGCTCCATCAGACCAATTCCATCTGTACCTTTAGGAAGGATAAAAGACCCAAAAAGATGACTGGGCAAAGAGAACCGAGTCTATGGTTTTTTCTAAGTGTATTTGAAAATTTACAACTATTCTCTTGCACATCAATTTTGGAAACACAGGACTGGAGAAACAGCTTAGCAACAAAAATATTGTACCAAAAATTAAGGTAAATAAGAAGTCAAAGTAAACCTCAATGTATTGCCAAAATGTCCATCAAAACACAAGCATCTATTCTTTTCCACATACAGAAAATGAAACGTTATTTCTCTTTCTCCGTGGTCCAGAAAATATGTGGAGAAAGCACATCCTCCCACAGGCCTTGTTTATTTTCTACTCTCCTATTTTAATAGATTCAATAAACAGAAGAACCAGAAAAGCACAATGGGGAAGCATCACAAGAAGTTGTCAGTTAACGGCATCAGAGAACTCTGCGTGCTCGCTCTGGTGACTCTTCCATGCAGAAAGCCATCCTCTTTTACGGGTCAGGGCCCAGCATGTCCACGTCAGCCCTCGTGCACTGTGCTTATATCCGGCCGACAGGACACGTTGTACGCTCGCATGCAAAGAACTGTCCGTGTCAACCTTCTGCAGGAGAGGCAGAGAGCATGCTCAGTGGGGTGGAGCAGGCTTCCCCCAGGATTTAAAGAGGGCTTGGCTTATGGCTGCATTTCCTTGCAGGGAAAGGGGCTGTTTGTTGTTCTTTCAGTGCAACATCCTATTTGGATGTCTCAAAAGAGAAGGAAAAACCCTGAGTGCTTCATTTCTGAGTTTCTTCCTCTAAGACCGAGAACATCTGCTGACCTTTTCCAGCTGCCTTGTTACCCAGAACAGCTAAAGGACTGTGAGCCTTTCGAGCCATGGGCTCAACATCAGAAAAGCACTTTAGCTGTTCCTTCCTTCCTTCCTTCCTTTAGTCCTTGCCACTTGATGACGGTTGACTGCACTCATCTCTCGTTTCTCTAACTCAGAATGAAGGCACTAGCCATTTGGAACGAGTCGTTTTTAACCAAAGCAGGCTTTTAGGTGCTCATCATTGCACCACCGGCTGCCTCTGTCTACCTTTCAGACACAGTATCCAGAATACCAAAGGTATCCCGCAGACCTGGTGAGACCTGCCTGAATCCTGTACTCAGATCTCAGCATTGAGGATGAAGAAGAAAGAAATGAATTCGAAACTAATTGTTGGTTGTATGGAGTAACATAAATAATGAGACCACATGTAAGATTCCTGAAACTTCACGTCCATGCTGGAGAGATGGGTTCACTTGGTTAAATGCTTGCTTTCCAAATATCTTCACAATCCACATTAAGAAAACAGGGCATGGTGGCTCAGGATGGTAATCCCTCCATTGCAGAAGTAGAGACAGGTGGATCTCTGGGGCTCACTGGCACCTAGCCCAGCCTTCTTGGTTAACTCTGGGCCCATGAGAGATCCTATCTCTAAAATAAAAAAAAAATGGAGTGAAGTGTGAGGAAAGATGCCCAAGATTATATTCTGGTTTATTTATACATACACACATACACATGTTGTGTTCAAGTACCTTCAAGTCCACACAGAGTCAGCAGAGGGTAAGCACATGTCATGTAATTATAATTCTAGCACTGGGGAGACAGAGGTAGGTGGAAGTCTAGGAAGCACTGGCTAATTTTTCTACCCTTCATGGTGAACTCCAAGCCAGTGAGAGATCTTGTCTCAAAAACCAAGATGTCTGATGAATAATACCTGAAGTTCTCCTCTGGCCTCTACATGTAACACACACACACACACACACACACACACACACACACACACACACACACACACACAATGTGCATCTGCACCTATGCTCACATACAAACAAACATATACCTGCACGTGCATGAATAAACACGTACACATTTCACTTTCTGATCAGAGAATGAACAAAGAGACATTATTGATCCTGAACTGTGGTGAGAGTGAAGCGAGATATCTTTATTTAACTGCTTCTGTTATACTACTTCGAGGCCTGGGCTGAAGTTGGGCCCTCTCTCAGGCACGTGCTCGTGTTTTAAAATGCAAAATAACCACTGGCAGCTAGTGTTCCTTGGCTTGCCGCGCATTGAGTGAGGTCATGTTAATAAAGCCCTCAGAAAGAAAAGCCTGTGGAAGAGCAGGGCTATTATTGTCCCGCGATCATTTCATATAAGTGATTTTAAAGTCCAGGATGGTGATTAACGGGCTATTAGCGCACAGTTATTGACTGCTCTTTTATTTTTTTTTGAAGCAGCTAATGCAGCAAACATCGGTAGACCACAGACCCAAAGCTTCCCCTCTTCCTCTGCACGCGTGTGCTCCATGTTGGTTCTGTCTTGTGGAAAATACAAAGACTTTCACCTGCTCAGTTGGTCATTTTAGTACAGTTGCTAAAAGAATGGAAAATCGCCTCTCTTGATTTTATGTGACTGTTTTTTCTTTCGGATAGGAAAAACAATAGTAAATGCATTTTTAAAATTCAAAATATGAAAAGTAGAAATAAGGAGGAAGAACATTAGTCCCAATTCATCACTGTCCAAAAAGGGCTAGTTTTGTGTTCTATGTATACTGTGCACACATCACATTAAACGTTATGATAAATCATCCTCTATTCTTTTTCTATCCTATTCTTCAGTAATAGTTATATTGTGGATATTTTCTCATATGTACATATTATAAATATGTATAAAACTCTCAATTGCAAGATAGTTAATAATGATGGCTATTTGCTGTTAGTTAATTCACTTAACAAAACACATGTTGATGAGCAGTGTTTACGTTTTTGCCTTCATGCTAACGACCCGATGAGTCCCTTTTGTTCGTCTTGGAGCTCTGAATGGGTTTTCTCTGTGATAAATCTTTGTGAGTAGAATGTTGGAACAAGAGATTTAGAGATTGTCTATCTTAAATGCATTGACACTCCACCTACCAAAAGAGTCATGGGAGATTACATTCCAACCACAATAAAAGGGAACGCCAAATTCTTCCATTCTTGCCAACACTGGGTATTGTCAATGTTTTTGATCTCTGCCAAACTGATAGGGGAATGGAATGTTGACTCGCTTTTATATTGCATTCTAACCATGCCATATCAGACTGTAACTGGATGCAGTTGTTCTTTGGCAGGGGAGCTGGTTTAACTCAAGCACACGGCCCGAGTCTGTGGAATAAGCAACCGTGACATAACGAAGCCTTCCTGTATTTTAGACAAGAAGCCAAACTTGCAGATGGTTTAAATCACTCCCTCATTTACACTCCCAGGGTTTTCTCACCTGAGAAACCCTCGGCAAATCCTCTGGGAATGTTCTATCTGACACAGTACCGGTTAGCTGCTCTGTCCATTAAAAAAGGAAGGAAGGAAGGAAGGAAGGAAGGAAGGAAGGAAGGAAGGAAGGAAGGAAGGAAGGAAGGAGGAAAGAAGGAAGGAAGGAACATTGGATCCCAATGGTCTTGCTCCAGGGGAGCCATGCTGGGGTTGCATTGCTCCACAGCTAGACCGTCTTATGGGGTGGCCCAGTGAATTGATGCACTGGGAACTATTAATTCCTTTGTCAGCAATAACATTTTTCACAGTTTCAATGTGTTGGGGAGGTTATTGTCTCCAGGACAGGTAATTGAGGAGACCTCACACTTCATCAGCACCATTTCATCTTTATTACACAGCCACACACAGGACAGCGTATTTCTCCTTTCACTGACAGATTATGCCAAGATTTACAAGGTCTGGTCTGCTTGAAAGCAAACACATGTGAAGTGATTTAAAGAATGTACGGACAAGAGGGCCAGCATTATCCAAATGTTCAAGACTTTTTCCTGATTTGGGGGCAGTCTCATAACAAGCACACACTTGTGTACACACACACACAAACACACACACACACTAGTTTTGCTGTAGTTCCCATGAAGACACTCACGACTGATTTCTGGGAATCTATCTTCAGGCAAATGCATCTACCCAGAGTTTTCAGCTGGTCGTGGCCGGGTCAGTTTGGAACTCTGCCATGACATATCTTTCTCAAATTCCATACTGATAGTAATGAGGAACCAGAAAGTTCTCTTGAGCCAAAACTTTAAAATCTGGTATTTGGAACTCATCTAGAAATTCGGGTCTTCCACCCCACTTCTGAGCCAGTTTTTTTGAGGTAAGTGTCCAATACAGAGCCATCCAGCATCTGGCCTGGTGCCCACTAGTGGGCATCATCCATTGGACCTAACCTAGGTTCCCAAGCTGTTTCCCAGTTTATTTGTCTTTTGTTTTCCCTGCATCTCCCACTTCTGTGGCAACCACAACAGCATTATGTGGACTTTACATTAAGGTCTGAGAATGAACTGGACATGGACCCTGAAATCTTTTTCTCAGGCCACATAGGAAAGGTTAACTATTGCTAACACTGGACATGCCCACACTAAGAAAACACACACACACACAAAACACACACACTTCAGGCTCTTGATTCAATACAATTCACTCCAGTTGTGGAGAACTACACTCATTTTGAATGTTAATTAAAAATGCATTTTTTAATTTTTTTTTAAATGCATTTTTAAGAGTTCCGTTGGACTTAAAATACTGATGCCAATTTTATTGGTTAAAAATCTGGAAAATGAAGAGAATGGAGAAGCCTTGCAGTTTTGGTAAAACAGACATGCTACTATGAGAAGGAAGATCTGGCATAAGAAAACCTCAGTCTACAGCTTAGAAGTTTAAAATCTTAAGCAAGTTAATTCATGTATTTGAGTCTTAGTTTCCTTATCAGTGACACTCAGGATAGATGAAGCCTTTTAAGATTATCTTCCACATCACGGCTGCATATTGTAGATACTCAGTTTCAAGTGACTATTATGGGACTGGAGAGATGGCTCAGTAGCTAAGAGCACTGGCTGCTCTTTCAGAGGTCCCAGGTTTGATTCCCAGCACTCAACTATCTGTAATTCCCATTCCAACAGATCAAATACCCTTCTCTGGTCTCCTTGGACACCTAGCAATACATGTGGTACACAGACAGATATGTGGGCAAAACACATAAATTATAAGTAAATCTTTAAAATGTTCCTTAAAATTAATAAATAAAAAATGGTTATTAGAGCCAGCAAAATGGCTTAGAAAGTAAGAGCGCATACAGGAGAATTGACCTCCACATACAGGCTATGAGACACAGGTGAACACACACACACACACACACACACACACACACACACACACACGATAGCCATTTTCTCAACATGCCGAATGCCCAAGTCCTAAAGTAAATGAAGTTTAGGGTAAGCGTGCAGGTCATCAGTAGCTGACTTTGTCAGTATGAGACTAAGTAGAAATGGTTATGGATACAGAGATCAGAAAATTCTCTCCTACCACCCTAAGTCACTTCTCCCATCTTTTTTTATAAATAAGTTTTATTAGTTATTTGAGAATTTCATGTGATGTATTTTGATCATACTCAGCCCTCCTCCAACTCCTCTGAGATCCAACCCACCCTTCCCTATCCACCCAAAATTGTGTCTTCTTTATCCACATATATATTATTTGTGTGTATTTGTGTGTGTGTGTGTGTTTAACACCTATAAAGTCCCATTTGTGCTATATGTATATTTTCGGATGTACCATCTTCCAAAGGATCATGATGGACTTATGAAGAACTAAATAGTCTTTAAGAAAAATATCATTCTTCCAGCCATTATTAATTGCCAAATAGCCCTCCCCCTCTGTGTTAGGGTTTTGTCTAGTTTGATCTCCCACAATCTTGTGTTTGCTATTATGACCACCATGAGTTCCTATGCACAGCCGGCCCATTGCATCCAGAAGACACTGATTCCTTGCAGCCATCCACTATGTCTGGCTCTTAGATCCTTTCTACGTCTTCTTCCACAACGATCTCTGAGCCTTAGGAAAAAGGGCGTGTGGTATAGAGGCCTCGTTTAGAGCTGAACATCCCATAGTCACTCATTCTCTGTACTGTGGCCAGTTGTGGATGTCTGGGTTAATCACCATCTACTACACATAAAGACTTTGCTAAATACACTGATTACTAATACATTACTATTATAAATAACATTTCATTCCAATGTATCCACCTGTAAATATCTGTGGTTGTTTGGGGGCTTCCACAACAGCAACAAAGAACCAAAACTCCTTTGTTCTTGAGAACTGTTCTATTGACCCTTTCTGAAAAGCCTGCCAAGCTCTGATGGGACTTGTGGTAGCACTGTTTCTGATTACATAGGTAGTGACTGGTTCCAACAGTTAGCTTCTACTCTTTAAAGCATATATAGTAGAGGATTTGGAAGCATAAAGAAAAGAATGCATGGATTGATTTAGTTAGAAGAGGAAGAAAAACATTCCCGGTACCACCATTAGCTGTCTGTCTAGAGACAAGGCTGGGAAGTAGAGAGTCGAGCTCAGGGCTCATCTGTAGGAAATAGGTACTCTGGCAGCGTGCAGAGGGAAGAGACTGTGGAAAATCATCCTGCCATAGAGAAGTGAGAGTGTAGGTATCTCTATAATGGCAATGAGGAAACGTGGATCTGCTTTGGAGCAAAATCAACTGGACAGTACAGCAAGAAATGGGAGGTCAGTTTCTGTGGCTATATAGGGGAACATGACCACTAGGTAAATACTCACTGAGGAGAAGAAAAAGGCCTTCTGTAATCTTGGCATTGAGAGCTGAGCGGGAGTTTATAGTCCAAGGGAAGTCTGGGTTACATGACAAGTTAAGGCAGCTACCTGGAAAGACTGAGAAGGAGAAAGGAGAGAGGGAGGGAGGGAGGGAGGGAGACAGGAAAAAAGAGAATCAATCATCAACTGCTTCAAGTTGCTGTGAATATCCTATATTTTATATCCTTTCTAAACTTTGTGCGTCTGTGTGTGTGTGTGTGTTGGATGTTTGTGTATGCTCCTGTGTTTAAACTGGGAAGCACACAGATCCTCAGCGAACATGTAGAGGTCAGAGGACAACCCTGAGCCTCCACCTAGTTTGAGACAGGGTCTCTTTATTTTTCACAGCTGTGCACACCAGGCTAACCGGCTCACAGTCATCTGAGAATTCTGTCTTCACCTTACATCTCATTGGAGAAACTCAAAGCTGACAACGGCATGCTACCTTGTCCAGTTTCACATGGACCTGGGGGATCTGAATTCAGACCTCTTGTTTGTATGGCTTTTCTCACTGAGTCATTTCCCTGGCCCTCCAGTGTGGATCTTTAAATTTTAGTACTGATGGATGATTATGAGTAATTCTATGCACACCATAGATTTTTCCCTCGGTCTGCTTTACTGGAAATTACAAAACGACAGTTCAGATCTTTGAAACTTTTCTGATGTAAAACGCTGTGCCGTTCGTAAACAATTCTCTGTATTTTAGCCTCCACTCTTTCCAGAACATGGAACTTACAAACTACCCTAATAACTAGCACAATTTCTCTTGAGGGCTGTTGTTTGTTTGCTAAGTAGTAAACAATCCCTTAGGAAACGTTTGCGTTGGTGACGATGATGAATACGCAGGTGGAAATCCCAGTCACGGGTCCTTCCGTTCAAGGTCCCCACCCTGAGGCTCAAGTCTGTACCTCACACACTGCCTTCCTGAGCACACTTCCCAAACAAAGCACACGCCTGCAAAAAGCTGCCCCTTCGACCATCTTTAGGACTTGCGGCATGTGCTTCGAAAGGATGGTGGCGTTGTTGCGCTCTGACACACACTATAATGTCAGGGTGACAGAAGTGAAGATCCTACTTCTCTGATAAAGATCAGTTGCCGTTTCCTGTCTTGAGGATGAACATTGAGCAAGCGCAAAGGTCATCTGTGTTTGTCTTAACCGAGAAGGAGTTACACTACATTTTCGTAACATCAGCTCATTATTTATCCACTTGTCTTTATTTTTTTTTACTCATCCCTTTGAACTGCCTGCATTTGCTTATCATGATATTTCTATGTCTATAAACAGCTGGAGTATCTGTTCTGTTTCTCCAAATAGAAGCTCAGGTCATTTTACGATCCAACCATTATCAGTCATCGGAATTCACCCATCTGTTGCCCTTCCACATCTGGGTTAACTTTAACTCTTTAAATCGATATAGAAACGAGAAAAGTCATCGTGACATTGGCTGCTAACTTTTTCCTGCCATTTCGATTTCCTTTGGATCATTTCCCCTGCAAACTCACACAGGCGGCAAGTGAAATGACCTACTTCTTACTTTGAGGTAGCATTTAACTCAAGGAGATTCACAGTTACGGCTCTTAGTTTTCTCTTTTACTGATTATTCTCCTTGGAATAGAGCTACTCAGAGCTTCATCCCGAGCCTCTGAAGAGGTGAAGTCATGAAACGCCTTGCCTGGTGGCTGATGGGCAGAGAGAGTGCCCCAGCAGCAGAGTTGTGGGAGGGGCAATGAGCAAAGCCCACTTAGCTCTTTAGTGCTTATGACGTCACCAATATCCCAGCACTCCATTAGAGTTCGGTATGATTTGATTTCCTTTATTTTTGTTTTGGGAGCAACAATGTAGTAGTAGACCTGTTTCCCATCCATTTGAACTGATTTGAATTTTAAAACTCCTCCTGGTAATCCAGAAACAAAGACAAAACATCTTAAATAATCAGATATAAAATGTATTATGTAAGACAGCTCACAAATGGTCACCCGAGTATAAGACACTTCCTACATGTAGGCAAGCTAAGCTCTTCAGCTGTCTACTGTGGAAGCATTTTCAATACTCAGAAGATGGAGAGATGTTTAATCATTATGATGACAGACTTTTAACTATAACATGAACAGAGGCAGTCAGCTATATGATGGCTTCCTTTCTAGTCAGTATGAATTTTAGTAATGATAATCTAGAGAGTTCAGTGGTTACAGATAATCCTCCAAATCTCTGCAGTTTATAACAACCAAATTAATTTTTTTATATAGTACATGTTGGATGCTTGTTGGGATGTTCAGCTTCACATTATGTTCTGTATGGGACCAAGCAGATTGTGTGTATGTGTGCAGGGGTGATCTCTTAATACTCTATGTTCCCCATGGCAACACAAAAAGATAAAGCTATCATCAGCTCCTATTTGGACTTCACATTTCCACTCCCATCTTAGTGGAAGCACAAATAACGCCAAGCCTAGCTTCGATGTTGGGGAATGTAAGTTCATCCTCATGGGGAGAGCAGATACTGGTGGAAGGAAATAAAGCATACCAGTTCATAACACCCTAATATCATTATTTATCTCGGATGAATCTTTATTTTTTTTGTTATCCCATAAAAAATTCCTTGCAAACAAACCATTAGCCTGGAAGCCTAGCTTATGAAGTCAACTTCATTCTAGAAGCACTATTGGAAGGTACAGTTGAACATGCTCGGTTTTCATCAAAGGTTTCTTTGCTGCTGTCATATCCATGAAGCTCTGGGCTTTCCTTCTGGGGGACTTCATCTGCAAAGAGCAGTGCATCATTCTGCTAAGTTAGCTGCTGGTGTTCTTTAATGAGTTGGTAAAAGTGGGTTCAAGTCGAAAAGGGGTTCACTCCTCAGCAAATCCAAGGAAACCATGCTGGTGACAGCACCCTGGGATTTCTGATGATTGCATTGTGCCCTGATGCAAACTCAGCTTTCATTTCAGCAACAGGAGTGAGTCATCCGGGTCCTCTGGCACCACCTCAGGATGCCTTTATTTTGTATCATCCTTACATATTAACCACTTGGTTCAAGAGAGAGAAATTTCTACTGACTCTCCTATCCTATGCAAGTTGGTTACTTTGTTTCATTTTTGTGAAGGACCCAGTAAAATTTAGCCCAACACTGGAACACATAATTAAGCTCATAAGGGGTTTATGTAGTCCAACCCTCACGTTATTGTTTGCATAAATGAACACTGGCTGCACCAACACCAAGTACAATTCATGCAAATTTGCCTGATAACATTGAATCTTCCTAAAGCGAGGAGGTAAATGGAATGAAAGATGTTTTACTTCAAGTCAACTAAAGAAGCAGATTGTATGCTTTACAATGTGGTTTCTGGTGTGAACGGATTAAACCAAGTACTTATCAAAAATTTCCTCTTCTCTCCATTTGGTAGAATGATGGGAAGGAAGGAGGAGAACTTAGACAGAAGGTGTAGGTGTTCTACAGTCGATTCAAATGGGAAGTTAAGTGTTCTGAGACTCTAGCATCGTAAAGTCAAGCCTTTGCCTTATCACACATAGCCATGACCTTCTCTTACCATGTTGGTTCAAACACTGAAGCCTTCTGCCCACCAATACTGTTTCCCTGCCATGTCCTGATGACTAATGCCAGAAAAACACCAAGGCTCCTTGGCAGTAACTTATGCAGGTACGTATGTTTCTAATTAGAGGGAAACTGTCAGAACATGATTTGGACTAGATATTCCCAGCTAATAATCTAGGAAGAAAAGTGCTTTGTTTCCCAACAGAAGATAATAAGAGCTTCATTCATTCCCCGTCACCTTTCTCTCTCTTGTTGTTGGATTGTTTGGATGTCCATGCATGGGCAAGACAAGCTGTTCTTGCAAATGATGTGGGCATTTCCTCTTGGACATTGGACATTGCACGTTTGCTATCTGCTTTGCCATCAATTCACTTCCTTGCAACAATTCCCTTTCCAGAATTCTGTGACCCATATTTCTTTTCTTAGCTAGAATGATGCAAGAATTTTAAGAATTAATGTAAGTTTCTCAAAATTATTTTAAAACATACATCTCCTTGGTTTTGTGCATTTTTCTCTTTGCTTTCTACAGTGCTTTTCTTGTAGGTTAGAAGGCTGAGTGTGGTGTGTGGATAGTGAAACTGAACACACTGTAGGTACAGATGAGCAAAGAAGTCTTTTTAGGGAATCAGCTTTTTTCTTGACTGTGCTATCCTAATTTGGATTCTCAGATCTGCTTGTCTCTGGTCTTAGGAAAGTCTCAGCTCTGCATGTTTCTAGACTTAGGAGAGTGCTACTATTTTTGTTGCCAAATTTTGCAAACTAATCTTGACTCATTACATGAATCACAAAAAATCGCCTAAGGCTTAACTCTCAGTCCACTAGAATTCCCTTTCTACCCATAAGAGCTTTGCCCATCATGATCCTCTTTGTACTTTTCCATATTTTGTGTCTACAGTTGTTTGAGTGAAGAGAAAATGCTCGAATATTCCCATTGCTCCACCATGCCCTAGAAAGTAATCTAATATGTCTCTGAACAGCAATAAGCGGTGTATTCTGCTTTCTCCTAGTCAAGCCTCACTGAACTTCAACACATGTACTAGGTTAGCACCAGGAGTCTGAGGTTAGACCTGAATGCATAGACTGTGGTATCTTCAAGCTGCTGAATTCTGATGTAGGACTGAGCTGCCTTCCGATAACCTAAGTCTTTTCTAATTATGTATGACCTCTTGCATGTGTCATGCTATACTCATCACTAAGGATGCTGACTGTTCTCTTTCATAGTTAAGAGATGAGTAGAGCAGTTATAGAAACACTGAGCCAAAACAGCATCTGTTTGCTAGAAAGTTCATCCTTTTCCACAATAGATACACAGTCTCATTCTCGCCTGGTTTGCTCTGCCACGTTCTTTCTTTCTTTTTTTTCTTCTGACATATCAGAAACCTTTTCAAATTGTAAATTTAAGCCCCAGTGAACATCCATCTACTGTCTTCCAGGACTTCACAGCCCTAAAATGATTCTATAATGATTGCAGTTAGAATATATTGAGCACCAGCTGTCTCGTCTTTGGCATATTGCCTCCTTTAAATTGTATATGTCATTGTAACATAAATATTTGTCACACACATGTAAACACATGTACGTATACAAACACACATGCCCCCTAAACACGTGCATATATACGCATACTCGGTTACTTAGGTAATAAAAGTGAGACTGAGAGAAATCTAGTAAATTACTATCTTGTTACCAGAGAAAGCATAAGAGTTGGAGATTCGATCCCAGAAGTTCCTGATTCCAGAGCCTCTAGTGTTATCTACAGAGCCCATATTGTTTCCATTTCAGTCTAGTGAGCTGAGCGACCCACAGAGTCAAGCAAGAGGCATGACTAGATAGTGACTATGAAAACAGCCTCCACAGATTTTAATTCACAAAGGCACCAGAATCACAGGGTAAGGCCCTAACTTTTACCTGGTTCTGGTACCACTGCAATTGTTGGTAAAGAAGAATCCACATGGTCTGATTTAGAGTTTATTCCTGGGCTCCCCCAATCACTTCCATTCATCCCAGGAGTATGTAAAACCCTGTGCATTGTTGGGAACTTCACGAACATTTACCAAGTTGCCATGTAGTGTGCTAGTCCTCCATGGGGAATTACCATTTCCCAGAGTTCCTTAGAAATACTTTCTTCATCCATAGGGAGCTATCTAGAAAAAGGTATCTTCAGATCCTCTAGTTTGTGTTTATTTTGTATCTTCATAATATGAGCTATTTTAATGAAAATTTAGTTCCATTTGTATTGAATACAACTCCATCACTCTCATAAGCTTTCTTTGTTCTGAGATGAAAATTCTTGTATTTGTCCACTTGTTTTATTTTAAAACAATAAAAGAATTGGCCAGGGAACTTCCATTTGCTCTAACTTGCAAATAATTCCTCAGGTATTCATATTCGAAGTGGGAATAGTGCTTCCTTTACAAGGCTTGTTAAGAAATTTACAATAAGAAATGTCACAAGCAGAAGGGTGCTAAAGGTTACTATGTATTGCACTAGCCCATCTCTCTTCCCAGGAATATTTCTGTTTCTGGCAAGATAAGCAGGCAAATCCAAGATTCAAAACAGCCTACTGATTTGTAATTGCCTGCTATAGTTTTCAACTGGGGAAAGCATACGAGTTTTTTGTTCTGTTTTGTTTTTTTCAGGATGGCTATAGGAAGAATGGGATCCTAGGCAGTATTACTGATATAGCTTCCAGCCTTGCACAGCTCGGTTCCTGTGCATACAGACATACAGTCACAGACAATGAGGATTCAGAAAACAAATGAGAAGAGACAGAATCAGCTGCTAAGTAGCCAGTGAACAGTGCCGCATGCTTACTCTACCGTTACTCACTTATCTAATTTTCTCTATCCCTTACCAGAAAAGATATCACCGTTACTTTTACCTTACAAATAAGAAAACGGTTCCTAAGAGAATTTAAGACCATATACTCTAAGGACAGAAATAAAATTTCAGCCTGGCTTTTCCTTAGTGCATAGGCTACACCTTTCCACACAATCTTGCTGTATTTATTATCAAGACAGAAAAAGAAAAAGAGGAAGAAGAGGAGAGGAAGAAGGAGCAAAAGAAAGAGGTAGGAAGAGAAAGAAAGAAAGAAAGAAAGAAAGAAAGGAAGGAAGGAAGGAAGGAAGAAAGAAAGAACGAACGAACGAACGAAAGAAAGAAAGAAAGAAAGAAAGAAAGAAAGAAAGAGCTTCCTGCCCTCCCTGGAATGACTCAAGATATTCCTGGAAAATCTTACTTAGCAAGAGAAGGATTTTTTTAAATCCCAGTCAGTTAAGTAATGATTAAGTTAAATCTCCCAGGGAAGTGGTGGGACTGAGACGACTATTTTGGGGAAGCATCTGTTCCATGGATAGTTATGGAGTACAACACAGCCTATATTCTGAGAGGTGAGGCCAGGACAAGAACCATACCTCATGACACATTATCCGTCCGCAAAATCCACGCTGACAGCCACCATGCTGGGCGGTGGTAGTTCTGGTGGGTGAGGTAGGACGTACCAGGAGCCTGTTTCCTATCATGTTCATTTGATGGTCAGGCAGCTTTACCTCGAATGGAAGGAACAAGTGTTGAGCCATCAGGAAGATGTCACAGGGCAAGAGAAACACAAAGCTCAAAAGGCAGTTCCAGTTCGTTTCCCCTCCCTGCAATTAGGAAAGAGGTGATAAGGCCACAAAAGGGCAGAGGAACGTCCGAAGGACCAGGAAAATCAACCCGATTCATGGTGGAAAAGTTAGACACGGCCAGCGGTGGGGGCTGTGGAAACTCTTAGACAATTGGGCTAATTGCAGACTTTTTCGAGAGCCGCAGGAAGTGAGAAGGCCCTTCACCCTTTCGGGCTTGTAGTTTGTCCAATTCTCCTTGTTCAGAAAAGAATTAATTCTTTAAGCAGTACACCTCCTGCTCCGATTTCTCAACACCACAAAGGAAGATAATTATAGATTAATAGTGGACAGAAATAGACAACGCTGTGCTATAGCAGATAACTAGGGAATGTTCCGTCTTCTGAACTACATTGTCTCTGTCCTGGCCAGCACAGGAAGGATTCAGACCAATGTGCCTCTAAAGGAGACTAGTAGTCACCTCACTTTCTCCCTGGCATGAATTCTGGGCTTCAGGAGAGCTTAGATCCAGACCTGGAGTAAAAAAAAAATTTCATGACATGGATATTATGTTCTTCTTGAGCTGTGTGCTGAATAGTTTTGCATCAGCTTGACACAAACTAGGGTCATTGATGAGGAAGGAGCCTCAACTGAGCAAAGGCCTCCATAAGATTGGGCTTAGGCAAGGCTGTAGGGCATTTTCTTAATTAGTAATTGATGGGGGAGGGTCCAACCCATTGTGGGCAGTGCCATCCCTGGGCTAGTGGTCCTGGATTCTATAAGAAAACAGGCTGAGCCAGGCTATGGTAGTGCACACCTTGAATCCTAGCACTTGGGAGGTAGAGGCAGGTAGATATATGTGAGTTTGAGGCCATCCTGGTCTACACAGTGAGTTCTAGGACAGCCAGGGCTACCCAGAGCAACCCTGTCTTGAAAAGCAACAAATAAAACAAACAAACAAAAACAGTACCTCAGGCCTACCTGCTTCCTGCCTTCCAAGTGACGATTACCTAGTAAGACCATTGAAAGGGCTAGGAGGAGGTTGCCAGGCTCATTGAGCAATAGCCATCTGGGCACTCTCTGTTAATTGTTAGTAGTGAATTGTATTATTCTGGACAGTTAAAATACACTACTGAATTTTTTTCAGGGAAAAGGAGGTAAGTTGAGATTGTAAGAAAGATGACAGGCAAGCAATATGACAGGGGTTAGGTTGGAATAGAAATGTCCCTGGCAAGTTTCGTTTCATACATTTGGACTACCACCCTTTAGTCAAGATGACCGCTAGAACCACAAAGACCACCCAGTAAATGCAATAAATATGCTATCTCTCCCCCCCCTCTCTCTTCTCTTTGTTTGGACATTGCAGTGACTAAGTAGGTTCTGCAGAACTTTATAATATGGAAAAACAGGTTAAAAAATAACATGATTATCTATGTCCCAGTACGCAAACTAAACCTTCCATAGCCAAATGAGGAAACACACATGTACTTCAACACAAGTCTCAGCACCGACCTTCACTCACAATTCTATTGGTTTCTAGGCAGCCAGGGAGGCAAAATATATGGGGCAAAGTTCACCCATCTGTCACTTATACACAACTGATCTAGTGTATAGAATAGACAAGTCAGTGTGTGGATGCTATCTGAATCCGGACCACAGGACTTTACTCCTTTTGATTGGTCATATTTCTGTCAGCTGGTTGGCTGGTTTGTTCTGATCGTGTGGCTCACAGCTATTCATCACTCAATAACTAAGCAGTCTTAGGAAGTCCCCACTGCCTCGGCATCCCCCAGGTCCTGCGTTGATCTCAGTGTGACTCTTTGTGCCTCCTTCACTCATGTCCCTCTTGTCACAGTGTGTATCCTGTTACATGGTTACAGAGGAAGCCTTTCCCCCTGCTCTCCACTTCTGGGGCAGCTTCTTTGACAGCTAAGATCAGGCCTTGTCTTCCTGTGCCCAGCCAGAGCCTGGTTGTTCTGAGAAGTGATTGTGATGGGTAGGTGAGACCTTGAGAGTGTCATCTGGTCTTCTTCACTGGAGCTCTTCGCTTCATCCAGTTGGTTCTGATGAAGAGTAGTATCAGAGAAGGGAAAAGGGCATGGATTTGCAAACCCTTGTCTGACCATGCTGTAAACATAACCCTGTAATTTGGGGGTTCTTATTTAGTAAGGTTGCTCTTAAAACCAACATACATAATTTTAAATATAACAGAATATGGCCTCTTTCATGCTCTTACTGCTTTGTAGTATGGAATATCTGGTTGAGTACATTTCTGTAACTGCATTTGTTATATTACAAGAGCTACATTTCCTTCACCATATAGATCTCAATCAAGAAGCAACGTTGGTTCTTCTAGAGGGGAAGTTGTTTGAGGAAAGTTGTACCCAAAGTTTCAATGTGTGTGAATATAATAATCAAAGAAAAAGAAGCCATCATTTTGAGATACAGGGACTATGAGAGTGCTTGGAGTGAAGGCACTAGGGAGGGAAGGAAGAAGCAGAATAGGGAAATTATATAATTATATTTTAATTGAAATCTTAAAATTTGTGGAAAAAAATGTCAAACTTTATCTTTTGAGAAACCTTAGATCCTCACATACAATTTTCAAAAATAATGCAGAGGAAATTTTTAGCCCGTTTCTTCTAACAGCAGGGATCTGTGCAGTCACAGCGCTAGGAAATCAGCAAAGCAGCTGGCAAGAAAAAGCACACTTCTACCCCTGAAATGACCCCTGGTGCCCAGCCCTTTAGAGCTGCATCTGCTTCCTTTGCCCATCCCTACTTGAGCAGTAATATTTTGCCGTTTCAAAAATGCTTCATTAGTAGGACCAGCTGGCACATAACTTCTAGGCATAGATTTCTCTCCAGCGTCCCCATTGGAGAGTCCTTACTTAGTATGACTCTTCATCAATCGCCTTGTATATATAAATGATTCCTTTTTAATTGCTGCCTAGTGTCAGCATGATGTTTATCTGTCGCGTACTGAAGAATACTTGGGTTATTTCTAGTTTTCTGTTACTATAAATGAAGGTTTTTTTAAAAAAAAAATCAGCACTCATGCTCAGTTTATTTCCTAAATCAAGTGTTCAGTTTCCTAGTATAAGCACTAGACTAAAGTTGGTGGGTCCTATAGTAGTAGCACATTGCATGTTTTAAAGAAACTACTGATGTTGTCCAAGATAGATACATCATTTTACATTTCTATCATCAGGGTCACACGGGTTGCATCGTTGCTGTCACTTAATATTACCATTAATTTTATTGTGTCTGCTCTGTTAGGTAGTGGTATTAAATAGTGGTGTTTTATTGCTGCTTCAATTCGCATGTCCTTTATTTGCATTTTTCTCTTCTCTGTGTCATCTGTGTATCCCATCTATTAACTATCTTTTCAGATTGGCTTTTAATAGATAGGCTGTGAGAGTTCTTCATATATTATTATTCTATTACTCTGTGTGTATGGCTATTTTCCCAGCATGCGTGTCTGTGTACCATGAGTGTATAGTGCCCTCAGAAGCCAGAATAGAGTGTCGGATATCCTGGCACAGAAGCTACAGATAGTTGTGAGGTGCCAGGTAAGTGCTGAGAATTTAACCTTGGTCCTCTGGAAGAACAGCCAGTGCTCTTAACGGAGCCATCTTCCCAGCCCCTCTCCATATATCTATAAAGAAAAACCTTTTTTGGATGTATGACATCAAATGAATATCTCCCAGTTCATAACTTGGTTTTCAGATCTCTTTACTCGATTCAACCGAGCAGAGGATTTTAATTTTTATTAAAATCATTCTAATATTTACTTGGCTACAAGATGCCTAAAGGATTTTCAGTAGAAAATTTGTCATAAGTAAAATAAAGTGAGTTTTTTATATTCTTAGAGTCTTAGATCCACTCATGTAATGCCATGAAAATTGGGCCTGCACAATTATACCAAAGGCAATATCCTAAATTTTAAATTGGCTAATTGTCCTTTTTTGTTCAAATCTTGGGCTGTACATTCCTTCCAAATTGCTCTATGCCAAAGAATTAGGGTCTAAGGCTAGTACTCTGTGGTCTCTTTGCTTCAGGGTTTTATTTATTGGATTGTACTGGAATTATTTGGTAATTTCCTTCCAGGAAGCTTAGCACAGTGCTGCTTTCTAAATCTTATTGTTCCTTGATGAAAAAGAAGATAAGTTCTTAATTCCTCCTTTAATTATAAAATTTGGAGAGAAAAAAAAAACCTCTTGTGTTCTCCACAAGCTTTTTAAGAACATCTGAGCATCCATTTAAGAGCTAAGTTTTGAGCAATTTTCTTGCATTGTTATAATTTTATTTTTAAAAAATTAAATATGTATTTGGAGCAACATTAAAATCTGAAAGGTGAGTTTTATATTATAGGACTATGGTGATAATTTCTTTTTAAAAATATTGGTTAATATCTAATTGTTTTAAAAAATCATTTCAAATAATCACTCTTAAGTTGTAAAGGTCTAAGTAAAACTGATTTTACTGAGTAGGTCACAAAGGACAGACAAATGACTAAGAGAAGAGTATATCACAAGGTAATATGTCATCATACTTGTTTCCATAGTGATGAACTCTGATATAACAAACTCCCTGAGGTCATGACTCAGTGAACCATTAGACAGCCGATAAAAGTAATGGCAGCTCATCATTGTATATACCGCCTGTGCTTTGCATAATATTAATTAAAATGAAGGGTTGGCCATTTCTCCCACTGAGATTATATAAAGATATTGCATGTATTCAGACCTGCCTGAACATAGCTTTGCTGGAATGGGAGTTTCTCTAATAGCCAAGAAAAGATTCGTAAGCAGAAGCTGATTTAAAATTGCGTATTTATAAGAAAAGACACATTCTTCTCGGATATTGAAATCACCCTCGTTAATCACAGTTAAACTCTGGCAGATTTTCATCATTATGTCTACCCTTTTACCAGTTACAGTTCTTGCTTTTCATTGTTAGACATTGGCGAGAAACAGACAGAAGGGAAAGTTTCAGGGCTCTCCTGCACAAAGACTAAAACAGTACTTTAAAACTTGAAGTCCCTCACTTTCCCTGATCACTGTGACTGGTACATGCTTTGGGCTAGGTTTCTATGGCACCACCAGACGCAAACGACTTGACAGGCATGGTACCTGTCTGCTGTTTGTACCATCTCCGTGGTAACAAACATCCAGGATGCTGGGAGCACATATTTGGCGCTCTGACTCATTTTTATAGACCTGGGAACTTGCAGGCCTTCCTCTCGCTCTGTATCAGTATCTAGAAAAAAAAAAATTCCTATTGAAGGTGTTCAAAGAACTTTTGTGAAAGGCTTTACTTTGGGATCTCAATAAAAAGCGTCACCTTGTAATGAGGAATTTGAATCAAATACTAATATTGGGCTCCTTTGGCCCAGTGGGAAAGACACCAAGCACCTTAACTTCAATACTTGGCTTTACTCTAAAGTTATATGGTCAACTCTAAGATGGGGTTGATTTTGCTGTAAATGTGAAAAGGTACCTGGATCATGATGTCAGGACATCAAAATAAAACATATTTGCTGCTTGGTAAAATGTCAGTGGTTCATAGCTGCCACTTTTCTCCTTTTTAACCAATATTAGAAAGACCTTCCCTATTAATATTTTGCATGGAGAATTATTTCAAGTGACCCCAAGGTACCATTAAGCCTAACCCTTCACTCTTCCCGTGTCCTTAGGGTCCATGGGGAATACATGTCTGTTAATTTGTATTGGGCAATACAAAAGACAAACAGAGACACAGAGGGAAGAGCTGCTTCTCCCAATTCAAATAGCCTGCCCCGCCGAATAGATTTGAAGTCTCTTCTTTCTACAAGTTTGCCTTATGAGCTAAAGGAAGTCAGATCTGCTTTTCTCCTGCATTGCCCCTCTGGCTCTTTGGCACTCAGCACATCCTCACTGGGGAAGGATTCATTCCATGTCTCACAAAGCAACTCTATTGTGTATTTATTCCTACTATTGGGGAAAGGAGCAATGCTTTACTTTGGGGGGTGAGGTACCGTGGAATCCCCTAAAAGGATGGGCCTGAATGATCGCGCCAAGAACCACTGGACTCTTCTAAATCCAATCATTTTTATTATTTTCAAGATATTTTTTTGGTAAAATATTAAATCTAAATGTAAAATCTGAAGTGTAAGTTATTAAAATCTCCTTTGGTGCTTTTGTAAAGCATATGGTTAACCAAAAGGTTTGTTTTACTATGTACCAAAAATAGTATAACTGCTGAAGGAAAAAAAAAGAAAGATGTAGAAATCAATTTATTGAGTATGCACCATGTAAAAAGCTTCTATTGGATCAGCTCTTTTAGAAGATTGCCTTTAAACAAATCTAATCAAAGTAGGGAGTGCATTCCAAACTTCAGAGGGAAAAAAGTGATGGTTTGTATTCTGGGAAATTTAATAACTATTTGTGGAAAAATTGTTGAATGCATGGTGAGCATCTGAGAAAGCCAGAAGACGAGAGGCCCAAGCTTCTGCCTTTGTCTTGTTTGTTCTTGGAGGCTTGGTCTGGCATTTGCAGGCCGTTCACATTCCCGTGCCCCATTCCAAGTGATTAGCCAAGGTAGTGTTGGATCCGTTAGTGATAATAGACTCCAACCCAAGAGAAGGGGTAGTGGGATAGGTGTGTACACGGATTGTTTGATGCGAAAATATACAACAAAGTAAAGTTGGTTAAAAGGTGGGGAGCTGGGAGTCAGCTATAGTAGCACATGCCCATAATCCCAGCTCTTGGGAATGGAAGCAGGAGGGGTTTTTGCTTTCCAGCCCAGCCCAGCCCAGGCTCCATTAGTCAGCCATTGTCTCCAGTTTCAAAAAACAAACACAAGGAATGCAGTTTAATTAAGGAGCTCTCACCTCACCTAACATATGTAAGGTTGGACCAGAGTTTTATCCCTGGAGCTGCCAACATGGAGGGTGTGGTACTTCAGAAAAGAAAGGAACTTGGGGAAGATGGCAGCTGACACAGAAAAAGAAAAGAAAGAAAAAAAGAAAGAAATCTTGTCCTGCCTTTGCTAGAAAATCATGCTTTTTCAAGATGTATTTCCATTGCAAATTTTCTTACATTTAAAGTGAGAAAAAAATATCCATCACAGAAGCCTTTCAAGAGACTTTCATCTACTATGACTCTAAGATCTCTTGTCTTGGTTCAGTATCAAGGACACATGCTTCAGTGTTATCTGGAGATGGTTATGTACAGTAAAGACGTCTCATGTGTTCTGCTTGCATAGAATTATAAGTAGATGAAAAATTTAAATTCTTTTTTTTCCCAGTTTACGAAAGAGCCAAGGTAGCATCCATCAAGCTGTTAAGTCAGTTGGCTTGTTATAGACTCGCATGAGTCAAGCATTTTCCAGAGGGTAAGCCCATCTATTGTGATCCTACGCAATTGCCATATTTTCCTCTAGTGCTGGGATGAGAAAAATCATTCTTTGCGCAAAAGTCTTATAATTTGTTGAAAGCAGAAGAGGGGTTTTCAGCTGGTGCAAATCCTATCTTGATTGCTACTAACAGATAAGGATATCTTTTAAAATCCAGTGTTCCCCTTAAGTGCTACCTACATCACCTTGAACAATAAGTGGAACTAACTTTAAATATTTCTCTCTCTCTCTCTTTCTCTCTCTCTCTCTCTCTCTCTCTCTCTCTCTCTCTCTCTCTCTCTCTCTCTCTCTCTCTCTCTCTTTCTAGAGTATGGTCAAATGACAGCAGTGTTTTCCAGCCACTGCCTTTACAGTCAGGAGTTTGAAGAGACTGTGGTGCGAAGTTGCCATAGATGCTTCTAGAATGTCAATAGCTAGTTTCACCATCTCCTAGGGACCACATGGTAATAGCGGCAGACTAGAATGGCTGAGTGGCAGGCACATCGCTTGTTGACAGATGCTGACCCCAATGACACCTGTATTTTTTAGTGTTCAGCACATGATTTCCCTTACTCTAAGCATCTTGGTCAAGACCTCCACAGAAACATCCATTCAAAAAAAAACATTAATATTTCCCCTTTTTTCCTCTTAATTGTTTTTGAGTTTGTCCTTGCTGTATTGCCCCTACTGGCTTTGAACTCAATATCCTCCTCTGTCTCAGCCTCCTGTATGCTGAGATTATGACTGTGCACCATTGTACTGAACTTGCTCCTGTTTGACTGAGTTCATTTCTTACATGAAATGGACAGGGTGGCTTTTCACTTTATTCCATGACATCACCAATAAAATCTAGTAGGATTGCATAAGGAAGGTCTCATTGATGATCACAACTCACTCTGCATCTACTGAAGCCAAAGATGTTTCTTCTGGATGATTAATTTCTTTAAACAGTGCTCCAAATTCACTAGACTTCCCAGAGGGAAAAAAATTAGCCTTTTATATATGGGAGATTCATTTCTTCAAGAAGAGTGATGAACCACTGGCTTCCCTCATGTGGGAGTAGGAGGAAGGAAGGTTCTTTCCTTTGCATCTCTCCAGAGCAGGAACTCACCAAACCCCAAAAGACTGGTTGAAAATCTCAGTTAGTTCTTAGGAGCATTAAAGGAAGCCAGCGCTAAAATACCAACGTACAAAAATAAAGAGATACAATTATCTTTGCTTAAGATGATATACTCTCTCGGCCATTGGCACACTTTACTACCAAAAAATTGGAAGGAGAGTTTTTTCAAGGTCTGATGATTGATTTGTTTCTCTTAAAGACGTAGTTTTGGCTGGACTTCATAGTAGAAGTCCTGGGAGGGAGTTACCTGTGTGTCTTGGCAGTCTGTTCCTGGTGTCTTCCTTTGGCTTCACTCATTCTCTTGGTGAAAAGCTCAATGCATTCTGCAACCTCCCCCTTGCAGTTTGGTATTGTGTTGGTTCGTTGGAGCAAGCTGTCAGTACTTGTGTTGCAGGACATGCGTAGTGACAAGATGCAGAGGCTTAGGGGGGTTGGTCCTAGGCTCCTGACCTTCTTTGTTTAAGGGATTTCTGACAACACACTGGCATATGTATCTTCATGAGAGAGCTTGACAAGTTTAAGATTGCAGCTAGTCGTGTATACCCAGTAATCTATCTCACTCCTAGATTAAAATTCCGAGGCAATGACATCCATACTTGGGATAGATGCTTGTATCCCCGTGTTGCCAACAGGATGTTTCCCAGTTTTTAGGGGATGAACTCAACCTAACTGTTCACTGATGATAAATAGATCCAGAAAAGATGGCATAGATGCACAGTAATTTCCTCTCCAGCATAGATAAACATGGAACTCTGCCATTTATATCAATTTGTGGGTGGATATGAAGGGCATTATGTTAAATGCAATAGGCATAGAAAGTCAAGCGGTGCATGGTCTTACCCATCAGAGAAATCATAAAAAGGTTGATCTGATAGCAGTTGAGATCTGAGTAGTGACTTCCCAGCACCTGGAAGGCAGAGGCAGGAGGCTCTCTGAGTCTGAAGCAGCCTGGCCATGTTTTAAAGCTTAGATTGCCTCATCAGGTTGCACTGTTCAGACCTTCCATAGCTTGATTATATATATATATTCACTTCAGCTTTAATATCTAAACATAGTCCCTGTTTCTTCCTTTCTTTGGTCTTTCAAGACAAGATCTCATACAGCAAACGTTGGTCTCAAACTCACTGTATAGCTAAGGTTGACCTGGAACTCACTATATAGTTGAAGATGGCCTTTAACTCATAATCCTTGTGCTGCCATCTCCCAAATTATGAAAATATAGGAATATAGGTATGTGCCACTATGCCCAGCTTCCTACCATATTTTGACATGGAAAAAGAAATACAATACCAGTCCTGTAACATTATCAAGGCAACTGGTGAGTCATTGTTACATTTAATCATTATACTAATACCTGGATTGAACCAAAGGAAGCAAGTTAATTTATGTGGGTAACAGAAGTTGAACTACATACTTGGGCAAAGTCAGCACACAAAGAAGAAAGAACTTCTGAAAATACTCTCAGTGATAAACGCTGGATGCCGCCTGCTTACGATTTGGTTTCAAAAGGACTTTAAACCAGTTTCTTTGTTCTAGCAACAGGAGAATAACATCCAGAGTTCAAATTGGTGTAATCTCTCAGGATCTCAAATTTGACACTTCCATAATTTTTCTGTAATAATTGCCTCCGGGGGTTGAAATGGGCCTTTGGCTGGCCTGAGTCTAAGAGGAAGATCTCAAGCCTGGGCTGTTTCATTTGATTTCTTTTTACCCCCTAAAGCGCTGGAAATGGCTGGCCCTGATGAGCTCCTGAGGCAACCACAAGATGAGGTAACACAGGATCAAGATGGAAACCAAGCTCGCCCACATCCTACGTCAATTAGCTATTTTTTTTTCCTCTGTAAACAGAGGGAAGAGTGGTAGAGCTCTTTCGGTAGATACGCTGCACCTTCTGACCTCCCCTGGAGTTTGTTTCTGCTCTACCCACCCCAACTTCCCTGCGTTGCCTTCTGGACTACCCTCCCCCCTTTACACACGCCGACAACAGAAAATGTTGTTTCACAATGCTCCTGTTTACTTTCTTCCAATTTCCTCTGAAAAATCATCATCACAGGGAATTCTCCGGGAGAACCACCAGGAGGTGTGTGTGTGTGTGTGTGTGTGTGTGTAAAGGTGAGGAGGATAGTCTCACTCTAGACTAAAATAAAGTAGGCTGAGGAGAATGCATCTTGGTAAGAGTGCTTGCCTAATAAACAGAAAGCCCTTGCTTCAATCCCCAGCCTCAAGAAGGAAAAAAAAAAGTAAGTTGAGATTCCAAATTTGCTGACATTAATTCTTCCAGGTCCAAGGCCTTTTTTTTTTTAACAGAATTAAAACATACAACCCTTCACAGGGGCATTTACAGGAAGACCAATTTCTTCTTTGATGCACTGAATACCTGTTACATCAGGCAATGGACCAGACACCATTTCAGATCAATAACATGGGGTCTGGGGAGACAGCACAGTCATGAAAGTATTGGCTTTGCAAGTCTGGGGACCTGAGATCAGTCCACAAAATCCACCTGAAAAGCTAGTCACAGTTGCACGATTCCAACTCTGGGTAGGAGACAGGTTATCTGCTCTAATGCATGAGCTTCAGGCCATTCGGGAAATCCATCTCATGAAACGATGTGGGTTACTCCTGAGGAATGAGAACAGAAGATACACAAACACAAAATTGTGTGTTCACTGACACACCTACATGTGTGCTTCCCACAACACACATACACACACACACGATGATTAGCATTTGAACTAAGTCCACAGCTGAAGAGAGTTGACTAAAAGCAAAGAATAGAAATACATCGTGGCAATAAATATGTAAATACACTAGCTTCATAGAGGAACAATCATTTTAGTTCAACTAAAGCATATAGAAGAAGAATGGGCCACTTGAGACAAGGAAAGGGAAGCAGGGTTTTGTGGAGGAAAGAGCGGGTGCCATAGAGGAGAGCAAGGTATGTCTGGGGAAGGGCAGGCGGTTCAGAGTGGCTGGCACAGGAAGTTCAGGGATGGGAACAAGCTGGCAAGGGAAGAGATGATGGGAGCCAAAGTAATTGAACTGTGATTGAATTTCAGATATGATAATGTTTACAAGGATTCTGGCAGTATAGTGAGCAGGTGCCTATGACAGAGCAAAGACAGAATATGTACGCTTCCAGAGGATTAGGCAGGAACAGAATAAATTTTGAACATTCACTACAGAGCAGACATTGTGTGACACTATTTTATGCATTTTGTCTCTTCATTTTCTCCACGACCTTGTAAGTTAAGATTTATTTAAAAATTAAAATTACAATGCAGGGCAGCACAGAGGAGCGTGGGGTCTTGGCCTGGGGCTGTGCGCCGGTGGGTGACAAGGTGCTTCAGAGGATGGTGGGGAGGCTTGGCTGCTCACGGTGATTCTGTCCACTTCTTTGACTGCCTGTGCCAATGCTACACTAATGAGAAACTGGCTGGCAAGTCAAGGAGACAGGAGGCCTTCCAAAACCATGGGAAAACAGACAGAGGCAGTCTCCTGGGAATTGCCCTCAACTACCTTTCAGCAGAAATTGGGAAGTTTTTAAATTCGATCATTCTCAGCCTCTTCTCCCGATGGCGCATACTTCTGTTCTATTTCTTGATTCCATAAAACCTTTAGCTATTCTCCACCTTCCCCATTGTGATGGACCAGGGTGGACCTGAACTCCTGCTTCACCCCAATTCAGAAACCTTTCCTCTAACTCTCCCTTCGATCTTACCGTCGCCCCTCCCAGGCGTCTTCCTTGATGATACATTACCTTCCATTGCCCTCTCACCCATCTTCCTGCCGCTATAGCCGCAGCAAGAGTTCCATAGAGAACAACGTCTGCTATAGCTGCCCTTCGGAAGACAAGCAGAAGACCGGAAGGAAGTGGAGGACCCAACCCAGGCCCTTGTCATCCTTGTTCCTTTTGTCTTTACACTTTCACATCCTATGTGATCTTTATGTCCTTAGCACATCTCTTCGTGTAACTGAATAAGGAAATTTAGGGACACAAATGCCCTGACCCAACTAACTACTCATCAGATTCTCATAGCCACTCTTGCTCCTTGATCTTCTGTGGCTCTTTGTGCTTATCGGGCTGAACTTTCAGAGTTGGATAAGGGTCACTGAAATATCACTTAAAGTCTCTAAATTGGAATTTCAGGCTATATTTTGTGGTCTCCTTTATACTGTTTATTTGTATACATGCTGGGTGTTATCACACTTATCACACCACTAGTTTTTCCTTCAAATTATTTTGCGGGGGGAGGGGACAAAATATTTGACCAAGCGTCTGTAACAGTTATAGGTTGGTTTGGATATGTTAAATGGGATGCCCTTGAGTGGGCTCTGAATCTTCTCAAAGAATGACCTAGAAGGAGTGGGCTGTAAAGGAAGAGTGGCCATGCTTGGTGCCACTGCGGTAGGCATGCTTTGGTTGACTTAGAGATGAGAAGGCTTCACAGAGGACGTGGCACTTGAGTGGGGCCTGCATTAAAGTGTTTCATGACGTAGAAGAAGGGACGAGCATTCCAATGTGATCAAACAGTAAAGGCACAGCGGGGTATGTCATGTCCAAGGACCACAAATAGTTCAGAGCTGCCGAAGTCTACAATGTACAGGCAAAGGTTGAAGGAAGAGGGAAAGAGCTAATCCTTGAAAGATAAATTAGGGGTTTCTTTTCTAAACTTCTGCATGCCATATTGAGGAGCTATGAGCTCATTCAGTTGCCACTATGAACCATGTTGTGTTTCAAAAATTAGATCTAGCGGAAGAAAATCAGTACAGTAAAGTATAAATATCTCCACGGAGTCCAACTACAAAGCTTTCTCCTGAGTCTGTGTCCTGTGCTCTCCCTCAGCTGCTCAGAGAGTGGAAAAATAAGCAGTAGGGCTGATGATGTAGACCAGGGGTAGAGTGATGGCCCAGTGTGTGCAAGGTCCTGCGTTTGAGACACAGAACTTCGAAAAGAAAGAAAACAGGAATAATAAAGTGTTTTCTTAGATATCGTATTTAAGCATCAATCCACAATAACCTCCGTCTAATATGACATTTTCTCCAAAACTGCTGCCATCTCCAAGCAATTTGTTGACTGAGACAAGGAGGATGGTAGGGTAGCTTCTAAGAGACGCTTCAATTTAACATTAACACCTATTCTCCTTGAGAAGAAGCTTCCAGGAAATACTAAGAGAATTAGTTACCCAGATTCTTTACCTGTAGCTCCTTTAAACCTTGAAGTTTATCAGGATTCTAGATCTTTCTTCAGACTTTTAGAGTGCCTCAGAAGGCACTGGGTAACACTGGAAAAAAAAAAGGGAGAGGAAAAAAAAGCAAAGGCCACATATGTTTTGTTCCCCAATACATTCTGTTTGGAATTAAGGTCTTATTGGTGAGCTAAGCACAGACCTCGGTACACAGAAGCTATCGAAATGTTGTGTCAGACGAGAAAATCACGTTCTTTATTTCTCATTCTCAATATAAACGGGTGATAAATCACCACCTAGGGGGTATATGCATTAGGGCTTCCCACATAAACTTCGCCTCCGCGTGTGTAAACATCTTCCTATCATCACAAATAATCAACAGGAGAGTAGCAGATGAAAGTTTAGCTTTTCCCCAGAATGTTTATCGTGCTTGTTTTAAACTGTTTATAGGAGAGACTGAACTATAAATGTCTTTCAGGAGGTGGGTAGACCCATATGGCTCAGAAGGCTTTTCTGTGATAAAATGTTTGGTTAAATTTTAGGCAACACATGGCCCTTTCATAGCGATTGTTTGTCATTTCAAACATTGCTGTTGATACTCGACTCCTAAAACAAATAACGCCACCCTAAAACATTTATAATAACTTAAGAAACAAGGCTCATCTTAGCCCTGCCAGGAGCCAGCTGTGAGCTCTTCAGCCCATCCTTGCTCAGCTGTGGCTCAGGAAGACAGGTTTGTCCATCCCTGCCTAGCGGGACTATGAGGCGGGGTTTCGTTCTCATCTTGAAGGAAACCCTTGGATGCGATCCACATTCAATTCTGGCCACGTGAGGCTTTGCAGTCTGAAATTTCTCTATGTGGCACTGGGGGAGATGGGGGCAAGTCTGCATGTTCGGTAGCCTGGGTAGGTTTGATTTCAGAAGCATAAAGCAATGCCTTGAAAGTGAGTCCCGCCCAGCCTGGGTCTCAACGAGTTAATGGAATAGACAACATTGCATTGAAAGATGCCATCAGGTTAGCTTGCGCAGAGTGTTTCTTGCTTTGTCCAAGCTCAAGCAGTAGTGTAGGAGATTAGCCAAAAAGGGGCAGACCCGGCCCCAAGGCTGCTGCGTTCTCTCTAGTTCATTTTCACGATGGAAAGAAAGTTTATCTGTGTTAAGCCTTCACAGAATCACAGAAGCAAGAACTTAAGCAAGAAAAAGAGAAGCTTTTTGAATAAGTATTTATTTATATTGATGGCATAATACCGTAAGAATAATAAGTTTCAAATGTTTTTGCTTGGAGTTTATTGAGTAGAACAATAAAAATTAAATCCTTTGTGCTTTTCCCTTAACTAACTGTTTTGGCTTTTCTGATTTGATTTCCGTCTAAAGTACTCTATACTCAAAGGCATGCATTCAAGCCCCCCTCCCCTCATTTCTTCATGTATGAAAAGGTCGATTCCATATGTTTACAGTAAACAAGGGAGCCCAGTTGTGCCAGCAGAGAGGGATGGGTGGTGGGGAATTGAGGTGGGGCGTTTTCCCACCATAGGGGTGAACAAACACTCCCAAGGCACAGACAAGAGAGAAATCTCCCTTCTGATGGCTGAGGAGACCAGAGTCCAGAGGACTCCATGGAAGGACTGGCTTTTGAATAGCCTTGAAAGATCAGTTTGGTCTCAGAAGGAAAAGTGTGATGAGAGAAGGCAGGCAGCAGAAAGAACAGAAAGGCCACCCTTTCTTGCACCTACTCTTCCCTGTCTGGATGTAAAAGGAGGATATGCATGTGCCTCTTTTTTTTTTCTTTCTATTTCACTTCTTCCTTTCTTCTTTTCTCCATCTATGGGAAACTAGAACTCCACACCTTATATTGAAAAAGTGGCTTTTGTTTGCCCCAGCACCCTAAACGGGGTGCTATCTGCCTAAATAGCTTCATGTAACTTCCAGGGTTATTTTGTTCGCAGACATTGGAGGGCTACTGGCAGAGGCAAGGGTGCACATGCCAGGCATTGTGCCGTCTCACACCATAGCTCATGTCCCGCGGATAATCAGGCAAGGGAAAGGCTTATTTGTAATAACTTAATCGCTTCAGTCATCTATGTAACATGATTTTGTTTTTTGAGACAGGGTTTCTCTGTAAAACGGTCTTAGCTGTCCTGGAACTCACTTTGTAGACCAGGCTCTGCCTCCTGAGATGATTTTTATAATCTCCTCGGCACTGACATTTCAGATACCCAGCTCCTGTATGACTGTGAATGAAATGCATTTTGACTTGGAAAACTGTACCTATCGAATCTCTTCATAGTGTGCTGTTGTCACAGAATTGCACATTTCCCCGAGACTTGAGTAAGTCACATTGCTCCCACAGCTTGTCATTTAGCCATCGATACAATGCAAGAATGCAGATTCTTCCAAGAAAAAATGGAAGCATCGGGCTGTTTCCCTGGTTGCTTCTGGAGCCAGCTGGCCAAGCTTGTGTCTCCTGCATCTCACTGTGGATGACTGATAAAGCATGCACCGTGAGGTTTGCCTGCATCCTCTAGCAGAGCTTCTTTCTGCATGCTGGCTTCATGACTTTGGGGAGGTGTTTAACATCTCTGAGCTTACTTTCTGATCTATAATACGGTAATAATACTGTACCTAACTTGTAAATATCAAAGAGCATTGAGGGACCTGTGGATGGATGCAATGCTCCATCCTAGAACCTTACCTCCATCCTAGATAAGGTTCCTCTTCCTCCACAGCCTTGCCAATATTTGCTGTCTTTTTTTTTTGTCACAACCATGCTGACTGGAGAGATATAGAATCTCAAATAGTTTTAATATGTGTTTCCTTGATGACTAAAGATTTTAACATGTTTTAATGTTTATCAATTTAAAAAAAATTATTGACATTTTATGCTTCTTCGAGAACATCCCTTTTGTTTCATTAACCTGTTTATTGATCAGCATCTTCGTGATGGGTGTTTAATTTTTGCCATTTTCTGTGTGTTCTAGGTGTCAATTACCATAGGAAGTGTAGGTGGCAAATAGTTTTCTCCAGTTCTTCAGACTATCTTCTCACTCTGCTGATCATTTCTTTCGCTGCATGGAAACATTTTCATTTCATGTGGTCCCGTGCGTTAGTTCTGGGGATGACTTCTTGTGCTCTTGGATTCTAGTCCAGGAGGCTCTTGCCTCCACTTCTAGCTTCAGGGGTTTCCCTCTCATGCTTTCTTCTAGCAGTAGCTGCACTTCTGGCTTTCAAGTGAGGGCTTTGATCTATTTTGAATTGATTTTTGCCCAGGATGAGAGAGATGGATATAGTTTCCCTCTTCTGCAGGAGGATCTCAAAGTTTTCCCTGAACTGTTGGGTGGACGGGCTGTCTTTTCTTCCAAGGTGTGTTCCTGATGCCCTTCTCAAATACTCGGTGACTATGGCTGTGGGAGTTTATTTCTGGGTCAGTTTCTTCAAGGCAGTCTTATGTGTGTATACGGTAAAGACTGTGCAGCACCATTACTGGGAACTGAAGGCAAAGAGCATCTGTCATCAGACCCACTATTTTTTCAACAGATGTCTCCTGGATACTCACAGTTGCTGAGAGAAATAATGACCAGACTAGTTTCCTCTTACATCAGGTTGCGGTGTGATGCTGTAAAATATTTGTGGATGTCTGTGCCACTGTAGGAGATATGGATCTCATTCTTATTCTTAATCATTATTCCTGAATTATTTTAAAAATTTTATTATTTTATTCTTACTTTTAATCTTAATTTTTGTGGCAGATAGTACCTAAGAATTCTTAAGTTATCTTTGTAGATAAATCATAGCGTCTATGAATTTTACTTCAGAAGGGCTCACCTTAAGCCTCACTAACTTTTATAAAGCAAGTCTGATGAGATTGGAGACGGCTAACATGTGGCCTTTAAAAATTGTGTGGGTTGTTATTGGCATGTGTCACTCCATTTGGTACTCATCAAAATCCTGTGAGGAAAAAAACCTTCAGTACATAGAGAGGAAAATGCAGGAACACCTGAACGCTCCTCAAACCTTCGATCGTGCTGACTGAAAGAATGAGTATTGACCGAAGCCTTATGAAGACAGCCCTCCTTCCATTTTGTTTTATTTTGTTTATACACCCGCACCCCCTCCTTGGAGACCTGAGCCTCACAGGTGATGGCCTAAAGTTAAACTGTAGGAGAAAAAGCACCATAATAGAAATGAGCAATTGCCCACCGGAAGGGTTCTTTGTAAACTATGCTATTGCTATTTTAAGCATCCCTTGCTAACCGAACCTTCTTTAAGAGCTAGCAATATTTTCTCTGAAGATGCCTTCCCATAGAAGAAATTATTAAAAATTTTACTGACTTAATCAGCTTTTAAAAAATATCTATGTTGCCAGGTGGTGGTGGTACAGACCTTTAATCCCAGCACTTGGGAGGCAGAGGCAGGTGGATCTCTGTGAGTTCAGGTCCAGCTTGGTCTACAGAGTGCATTACAGGACAGCCAGGACTGTAACACAGAAAAACCCTGTCTCAACAAACAAACAACCAAGAAAAAAATCTATGTCTTACCAACCTGCCCAGACATGAGCTGAACAGGGTGACAGGAAAAGGCCCCAGGGACTTAACACCACACAAACAACTCTAGGACAGTGAGGAAAGCTGAGAGTGGGAGAAGCAGCATTCCCCAGGGGAGAGCATACCCATTGGCTGCCAATGGTCAGCTGTGAAAGCATTCCTACGAGTAACCTAGACTGGATAGATTAGATTTAGGAATACCTATGTCTATACGTATATGCATGTGATTACCATGAATGAAAAATAGACCATGGATTTAAAGGACAGTGAAGTAAATAGGAGGGTTTGGAGGGAGGAAGAGGGAGAAATATTGTAATTATTTCATCATCTCAAAAATTAAAAAAAAATATGAAGGCTACAACAAGCGGCCACTACAGGCCTCACCTCCCACAAGAGGAAAGGCTGCGCGTGCTCCCTCTCACAGTAAGGAGTCCCCATCCATGAGAGGCCCTGATGGTGGGGACCCACAGCCCAGGTCTCCAGACCCAAGGGCACAGGGTCTGAGGGACTGGTCATTCCTTGCCAATAATACACATTCAGTCATGACTTCATTCATTCTTACATCTTCAAGTTTTGACTCTTTTGAAGAGCTAAGGACTTCAAGATGAATTAGGAAGAGCTGGGATAGAACCAGTAAATTATGGTTACTATTCCATTTGTATGGAAGGAAAAGCCTTATGGTACCCATCAGTGACATTCTGGAACAAACAGCAACCTGCTATCCTCCTAGTAAGACTCTGACCTGAGTAACCACACATGAAATTGAATGAAATGCATTCCCTGGTAATGCTGAAGCATGTACGGGCAGCGGGTATACAGCGGTTCTGTTGAACTTGGGTTGCATTGTCTAAGCTGATGAGGACAACTGACCAGGAGGTCTCTTCCTTGAATAAACACACATACTTAAAAAAGTGTGTGTGCGTGTGTCGTGTGTCCTTAATCTTGGTTTCCAATAAGACACACTGCAGATGCTGGTGGCCAGGATGGCTCTAAAAGAAGGTAGCAAACTTAAGTCCAGGCCCTGACATCCCTTGACAAGATAGCATAACAGACTTTGTCCTTTGACTCTCAATAGTTCCCTTTGTTTGGCTGTGAAACCACAGGAAAGTTCAGTTTATAATCACGCGAGCACCACACCTACCTGCCAGGTAGCGCTCCTTGCCTAGTGAACCGCTATTTACATGTCTAGAAAACCAAAGATTTGTGCCGTATCAAGAACCTCTCCTCTTCTGAAATTCAGTCCCCAAAGAGCGATTCCAAACTCTTCCCCCACGGAATCAATCGAGGCCCTGCTGATCATCAGCTAACTCTTCAAATTCTGGGGCTTTCATCGCAACCCTTTCTGAGCCCCCACATAATGACACGCTGCTAATTTCAATGACTCCGCTAATAAATTATATTTCCAAGTTGAATCAAAACAACAATGTGCCAAGCCCTGCTCAAGACAAGAGATAGGAAGAAATCCTGCGAAAGTGGGCAAAAGGCTTTTTGAAAAATCAAGAAGCAATCACCGCGTTGCATTCCTTGATTTCAACAGCAATTATGTTAATAATCGAAAGAGACGGGCAATCAAAGCAGAGGCGCAATCAGCAGGATCGTGATGTATTTCTTTTCGCCTCTTGCCAGACGCAACAGTGAAGCCCTGGAACCCCACTTGCGACCAACGCCCTTTACGCTACTGTTTTACTGGGTGACATTCGTTACTGGGAAAATTGCTTCAGATTGTCTTCGAGTAGTTATCCTTTTCAAAATGTAAGATACTTTACAATGTATACGACTCAGAATTTCCCTGTCCAGAACAAGAAAACAATTCTCTAAGTGAAAAAAAAAAAATGTGTCTTGGGCAACTCTACTCCACAAAAATCAAACAGTGTGTTTTAACCTATTATCAGTAGTATTTGATCATTCACCTTTCTTTTCACAGCTGTTTCCTCTCTTTATAAAAGAGATTCTGTTGTTGTTTGGGGGGATTTTGTTTGTTTGTTTGAAGCTCCTGAGAAGAAAACACTTGCTAAATTGATAAATGAAAAATAAATGCCTTTCTCTCTCACAGGTTTGTCTCTCTCTGTAGCTAGTGTGTCACGGTGAAGCATCCATACACAGTGTTTGAATTGATTGGCTCGTATGATCCTAAGCGGCTCAGAGAGCATCCGTATGTCTGCCAGACACTGCCCCATCTACAAAACAGGTCATAACATATAAGTGCTTTTGTGTTTATATTGGTTCCTTCTCTTCTTGGTTTAGGTCTTTGCTGAAAGCAAGCCATTTCAACCTCATCGCTATATTTTCTCATCCACACAATACCAAGTTGAATACTGACCTTCTTAAAAAGTGGAGGAAATACACACATATATTCATAGTTCTTATCCTGATTTCATTGTTCTTATTGAATTTAAATTTTTTCATTTGCGAATTTTGTACACGAGTACTGTTATGTAGAGCATTTCTACCCTTCCCTCTCCCAACTCCAACTTCTGTGTCTCTTCTAATCTGTTTCAAATTCATAACCTCTTTTTCTTTATATAAACATAAAAATATATGTAGATTTAGATAGATACAAATATAGATATAGATACATAACCTGCTCGGTCTATTTACTGATGCTCATATGTATATGTGTTTAGGGCTGACCATTTGGGATTGGAAAATGTCAGAGAGATAGGAACCGTGGAAGACTGAATGCCCATTTCTTAACAGCCATAGATTCCTGTGGCTCTTCATGAAAGGGTGGGAGCTTGTGAGATTTCCACCATTCACACTGGCATGTCAATTTGACCTGTCATTGTGCTGGACTTGTCGAGGTAAATAAATTGTTGTACTGTCATGGGTGCAGGTTCCCTGTCATTACTGAAGATATAATTTCCCAGCAACTGTACTGATATCTGATTCTTTAATATTTCTGCGGTGATCCCTGAGCATTAGATACATGGGTTGTGTGTCAGTTGGGCTGGGCACCCAGAGTCAACTCCTTTCTTCAATTCGACCAGTTGTGGCCTTCTGTAATGGTCTTTGATGAAGGGTAAGAGCCATACCTATCAGTGGGTATAGGATAGATATTTAGGATGCAGTTAGCAGTTGCAGTAGTTTAGAAAAATGGCAGTAGTAGGTTTGCCTCAAGGATCCGTGACTTCACCAGATTGCTAGTGAGGTTTGCTGTACCAAGCTCCCTTCCTATTGCGCAGGCCATGAATACAGTTGGATGACCTTTAGTTTTCCCCGGGATGTAAAGGCTACTATTGAATGTTTGTGGGTGGATATCTATCCATGTTGGTCACTGTTGTGGTCCATAGGCATCACAGATGGGTAAGATCCTTGATGCTTTTTCTCTCTTGGCTTCTCAAATTACACCCTAGGATTCTATGAGGCATAGTCCTCAGGGAGGTTGTTCCAGGTCAGTTTTAGATTGATTAGTCCAAGTCCTGGGTACAAAGTGTGTGGTATCTTCAGCAGTACAGTTTTGTTTTGATGTATTAGGAGGCAAACAAGGGCAGTGACAATACTGTATATTGTTTTGGGGAGTCTATGACCAACAAAATGAAGAGAAGCTTCCCATGCCTAGCAGAGGAGTTTTATTAGAGAGTCTAAGTCTCCTACAGAAAGGGGGGTCGTTATCAGCCCAAGTACCCAACTTTATTTCATATCTGTGTGTGCATATCTTTAACATTATTTATACCAACTATAATGTGTGTGTTCTTAACATAATTTATTTCTTCTTCTTCTCTTTTTTTCTGTGTTGCCCTCAATCCTGTCTCGCCTCTTAAAGTCTTCCCCTTCTGTAGTAAACCCTTTCAAAGCACTTATGTCCTAATACTTTCTCTCTAGACCTTCTCACCCCATCACAGTCTAGTGTCTGCTGTTACTCCCAGGTTATACACTCACATTTAAATTCAGAACTAAGATCCACAAATAGAGAACATGGGTATATGTCATTCTTGGTCTGGGGTATATCATCAGTATAATATTTATTACTCCCATACATGTATTAACTGTAAATTTTATTATTTCATTTTTCTTTACAGCTTTAGACAAAATTGCATTGTGTATATGTACCACATTTTCATTATCCATTCATCAACTGAAGGTCATTTAGTTTTGTTTGTACTTTTAATTTTTTTCCCTAGCCTTGGGGAACAGAGCAGTAATGAACATGGCTGAGCAAGCATCTGTTAAACAAGATGTTGAGTTCTTTGGGAATAGGCTAATGCAGTGGTTCTCAACCTTTCTGATATTGCAGCCCTTTAATACAGTTCATCATGTTCTGTTGACAACAACCATGAAATTATTTTTCTTGTGACTTCATAATACTATAATTTTGTTACTGTTGTAAATTGTGATGCAAATATCTCTTATGCAGATGGTCTTAGGTGACCCCTATGAAAGGCTTGTTCATCCTCCAAAGGGGTAGCAACCCACTGGTTAAGAACCATTGTGCTAATGAGCTGTATAGCTGGGTCATGCGGTAGGTTTCTTTTAAGTATGTATTTTTTTCATTTCTGTGAAGAATGTTTAGGGATTTCGATTGGAACTGCACTAAATCTGTAAGTTGTGAATATAGAGGGTCTTTTCAAATCACCTAGTGTCTTTCTCAATATCATTCTTCAGAGATTTAAAATAAAAATAAAAACGTGACACATCAAAAGTTCCGAGACACACTAAAAGTAGTCCTCACAGAGAAGGTTACAGTTCCAAGCACCTACAGTAAAAAACAGAAAGAGCAAAAATAAATAACCCAAGTGTGCAACTCAAAATTTGGAAAAACAAGATGAAACTAAAAAAAATTCAGTAGATGCCAAGAAATACTAAAAATCAGAAAATTCATGAAATAAAAACAAAGAAAACAATACAACGAAACAGTGAGTCTAAAAGCTGGATCTTTAGAAAGATCAAGCAAGCTCAACAAACATTTGACCAATTAAACAAAAGGGGAAAAAATGACCCAAATTAATAGAATTGGAGATGAACAAGGAAACATTATAATAAGCAACAAACAAACCTAGGTGGCTAGGAGGAAATACTAAAAATATATAGTACATTAAATTAGAAATTGTTTTAAAGATGTGTTTATAGATTTTCAAAAACCACCAAAGTTAAACTAAAAGGAGGTCAACAACTTAGACTCATAACAAATAAGGAGGTAGTAATAAAAAGCCTTCAAGCTTAAAAAAATAAAAAAATAGAAAAGTTCAAGTCAGATTCACAGCAGAATTTCTGTGAACTTCCAAAGAAGAGCTGCAACCAATACGTATTAAAATATCCAAAGAAATAGAAACAGAGAGGACACTTCCAAACTCCTTCTAGGAAGTCAATATTGCTTAAGAACAAAACCAGGTAAAGACATAGAAAACAAACAAACAAGCAAAAGAACAGAATAGGCTCCTATCTCAGTGAACATAACCATAAAGATCCTCAAGAAAACACTTGCAAACTGAATCTTGCACAGCAAAAAGATCGTTCCCAACACTCTAGTTGGCTTTATCCTAGAGATAGAGAGATGGTTCAATGTCAGTCAAGAAATAATTACAATATGCTTAAAGACAAGTCAAATGATCCTCTTAATAAGTGCACAAAAGACCTTTGACAAAGTGCAACATGCTTTCATGATAAAAATCATCGAGAGAGTAGGAATGGAGGAAGCATATTTTAACATAATAAAAACAATGTATATGCACTGTACATAAATATATTCAAATATATATATACTTATCAGCCAACAACCAGCGTTATCCTGAATACAGAAGAAGTCAGGGATACCCAATTAAAATGAGGAACAAAACAGGCCTGCTCACCATACCCACTCCTTCCAATACAGTGCTGGAAGCACTCAGTCCTTGAGCAATAAAGGAGGAGAATGAAATTAAAGGGGTACAAACAGGGTGGGTAAAAAAGTCAAACTATCCCCATTTACATACAGATGTGATGCTGTACATTGGAGGTCCCAAATATCCTGCCAGAAAACTTCTAAAAATGATCAAGAATGTCAGCAAAGCGGCAGAATACAAAATCAATGTAGAAAATTCAGTAACATTTCTAAACATTAATAAGAAACATGCCAAGAAATAAATCATAGGAACACTGCCATTTACAGTACCCTGAAACAAACAACCAAAAAAAAAAAAATGTAAGAATAAACCTAGCCAAGGAGGTGGGAGAGCTCTACACTAGCTACTCTTTATAAAAAGGTTTACCAAGGTTCTTCTTATAATGCCTAACAGAAAGGAAAGATTTCTTCTTTAATCTTGTCTTTGGAACAGAAGGCCTCGGTGTCGTTTATCGGGATGGCTATCGGCCCAAACACCTGCTCCCAGGACTTGGCATACTAGTGAAGGAACTCCATGATTGCTTTTTGGACATCTATTTTGTTCACTTGTGAGTTTTTTCTTATCAAAACAAAGTCCAGTTAGAGAAGGGAGAGTCTAGCTAGTGCATGTATGTACAGAGGTGATGTATGTGTGCTTGCTAATGGTGACTTAACAAGGTTCATGCGTGTGCCTGCTCTGCATGGAAGATGTTGGCCTCCAGTGTGCAGAGATAGTGTGACAAGAGATATTACCCTGATTGCTTGAATTTTGTAAACAAGTATTTAACCAATCACTCACCAAGAAAAGCTAATTAAGTCTTCCTGGTGTCTATCTTCTTACCTTTTCTCTCTAAAGGTTTTGCTTTACAAACTTGGATATATTTCTGTCGTGTATAGATGGCCATCCCTCTTTCTGTCTCCATGGTACCATAGCAGAGGAAATCATTAGAACTGCTTTTTCTGCCTTCTCCCAGAAGTCATTACAAAAAAATTCGAAATATTGTCTGTGGAGTTTGATTAATTCAGATAATTAACCATTACCAAGAAATTTATATTCATTCTGGAGTGTGCTTGTTGTCCTAAATACAACTAAAGGGGAGGGCAGAATGAGGTAAACCTTCTAGTAGACAAAACTAGTAGATGTCTCTCTTGGTTTTCTTTCTATTTTGCTGGCTAGTCATCTTCTTTTCTTTGACTGTCTCTTGGCAGCCCTTATTCTCTCTACTCATTGCGTGAAGCTGGATGGCTTCATTTACTTTATAAATACTGATGGCACCCAATACTCGAGTTTGAATTCCTGTCTCCCAGAATTCAAGACCCACAGATTCAATTTTCCTCTTGACACAGGTGTCAAGAGGCAGCCATACCTTGATGCTCGCAACAGGATTCTAGGCATTGCCTTCAGCTAGCTTCTCCTGGTCTTGCACATCTCAGTAGGCACTGTCAGTATGAACCGTAACTGCTCAAGCCAGATACCTAGGGATCGCTCCTTTCTTCCCCTTGCTACTTTCCCAACCCTGTATTCTGTAACGTCTGACTCCAATATAACTGCTTCTCCTTAGTCCAAATCATACTCTCTTGGCTGCTTCAGAAGTCATTTTTTTTTATTTTGTGTTTGTTCCTTCCAATGAAGTTACTTAGAATATCCAGTGTGATGTCTTTGAAACCTAGACAGAACATATCGTTCCAGTTTTGAAACTTTGAACTCACTTTTCACCTTGTTTAGAATAAAATCAGAACTCCCTTTTCTGCTCTTACTTGGTCTGAGTTTCTACCACTCCACTTGTCTACTACACCTAAAAACCACCAACCCATCTGTATTGCTCTTCACAAACTCCTTCTTCACAAACTCCTTCAGACCTCGGGACTTTTGTTCAGTAGCCCCGCCCAGCCCCGCCCCTTTCACTTTCAGTTTCACTTCCTGAGGACCCAGGTACATGAAGTCCAAAAATATCAATGGAGAAAGTGAACAATCCCTCATTTTTTTAATTGCGATTTTTTAAAGGGTTATGATAAAATCTCACAGCTTCTCACCTCACCCAAGCAGGAGCGGGAACCGTCCCTTTGGCCACCATTTCCACGTTATATAAGCTGTGGCACGACAGTCAGGCACGAGCCCTCTCGGTTTTTAGACCGTCTGTGAAGGCACCACAGTGCTTGTGATCCATCACACACTGGGCCAGTTCTATGTCACAGTGTTTAGAGCATTGTCCTCACTTCATCCCACTGTGCAGGCACGGCAGAGAGAGAGAGAGAGAGAGAGAGAGAGAGAGAGAGAGAGAGAGAGAGAGAGAGAGAGAGAGAGAGAGAGAGAGAGAGAGAGAGAGACTGTAGTTATACAACTTACACTCCTGTTTGCATTCTTACTGTGGTTAATTTCTAACTGTCTGTAGTTTATAAATTAAAGGAAGCAAGAGTGGATAAGAAAATGCATAGGTGGTTGGGACTGATGCTGTTGGTGGCCTGCTCAGATAAGCGGCATCGGTTGGTACATCTCCAGATGCAGCATCCACAGTCTCATCCAAATAAAGATCAAAAAGATCATTTACTGCATCTCTGTAGAGCATGAATCATTTTCCTTGTCCTCCTTCTTAAACAATGCAGCATAACCATCATTTATGTAAGATTTATAGTATAGTAGGTGTCGTGAAGGAAATTTAGAGGAGCTTTAAAGTACATCGGGAGATTAAAAGGCTGCAGAGGAAGAGCGCAGTGTGTGCATCCACAGATTTTAGATCCTGGAACATCCCTCTCCAGATATGAGGAGAGGACCGTATTTGATAATTTCCTGCAAGTCCATCGTCAGGAGACTGGTATCCTCACTACGAAGAGCTCCAACTAAAGACCACATTCTTAGAGAAACATTCGCCTAAGGCTGGCATCGCCCCTGCACTTTAACAAACCTTACACTAATTTATGTAGCAGGTACATTTTTGCGGCTTTGATATCTTAGAGGTTGACTCTTTTCCTGTATCTTGCCCTGTAATAGAATGTAAATTCCTTGAGAGAACTTTGTATATTCGTTCTGAGAAAGAGCTATCAGCCGTGTGCGGGGCCCATAGGCGAACTCAAACATATTAGAATAAACAAATAAAAATGGTTAGAAAAGTATAATCTGAAGTAAGTCATAACTGCTTCGCAGCCTTTTGGTTAAGATCAAGTTTCAAACAAGTCAGACACATACCTGAATTCTTGCTTGTATGAGTTAGTAACATATTATGAACTGTAACCACTTAGGCAAGTGTCTCAGTTATTACAGAACTTGATGAATGTACGAATTTCACCTTCACAGATGAAGATCAGCAAAAATGCAGCCAGCTGTGGGCCATGGTCAGGCTTCAGCTATAATCCTTAAGTCTGGAAAGCCTTGCTAAACCACTTTCTGAGCTGGACTTTAGTACCTGTTAGGGTTCACAAGTTCATAGCAAATATAAATAAACCTAGATGGCTTTCCAGTTAGAACATTGGATGCTTGAGGGACACTTCTTTTTCCACTGCTTTTGCTAACTGGATCCATTCATCTTTGAATTCCAAAGCTTGATTTCAGTTTTAACAACATTTTCCCAGTCAACATTTTGCAATGCTACCCCTCGAACAAAAGGTGCTAACTGAAGGCTTGGGACAATTCGTTTTCTCCTGGTTTGACTTTCAAATCTTTCCAAGAATAAGATACAACAAGAAGTACAGTTATATATTTCTAAGTTGTACATTTTAATAAAAAATGCATGTTACTTATTGAGCCTGTTGCTACTAGTTTAAAAGTTGCACAGAAAATAATAAAACAAGCATTTGCCCTTCCCTTTAGATAGGGAAATTGAACAGAAGCAAGCAATCATGTCCAGCTGTCAATAGACTACATAATCTAGTTTTTATAGTTCCAAAAAATGATATTGATATAACAAGAAAGGAGGGGCAAGGGGGACTAAAGGAGGGAGGAGAAAAATTAATCAATTGGTCATGGATTTTTTTCAATCCTTTAAAAAGAGAATTTAAATATATAAAAAGAACTTCTGCATTATGAAAGATTGTTTTAAAAATTAAAAATAAAAAAGACTGAACCTTCAATCAGCATGGTGAACAAGAGGTCTTTAGAAGTTTCTCATGTTGATTGACTTCAGTTCCTGAAGGTCAGAGGACAACTTGAGTCTGTTCACTTTTCTACCATATGGGACTTAATAAGAATAAAATTCAGGTCATCAGGCTTGACAACAAGAGTTTTACTCACTGAGCCATCTCAGCAACCTAAGAGAGATTGCTGCTCTGGCTGACCTAGGCTTAGGCTTCGTGTGACTCTAGAATCCTAAACCAGAGCCTGTTTCCATGTTTATCATGGATTCTCCCCGCCCGAAACTAGTAGTTTTATAAAATATAACTGTTGGCCTTGTTCAAGACATTGAGGTTATGAACAGAAATGTAGGCAGAGTTTTCCCATCCCAGCAGCTGCTTCCAGATTGCCACACTGAGGTTTATATCACTTATAAATGTTTTGTCAATAGCTCAGGCTTATTACTAATTAGCTCTTACAACTTTCTGCTACATGATTCATGGCTTTACCTCTCCTCCAGCATGTCCTGCTCCCTCTGAAGTTGGTTGGCTTCTGTCTGACTCCACCCTCCTTCTTCCCATCATTCCCAGCTTTACTTTTCCACCTAACTTCCTATCCAGCTACTGACCTGTCAGCTTTTTATTAACCAATGTTGTTTGTCCCCAGCCACTTAGTCCCAAAATAATCACACTGAAACTGTATTAATTAAATCACTGCTTGGCCCATTAGCTCTAGCTTCTTATTGGCTAACACTTACATATTAATTTAACCTATTTCTATTAATCTGTGTATCACCACATGGCTATGGCGTACTTGCTAAAGTTCCCAGTGTTTGTCTCCAGTGGCTCCATGGCTTCTCCTAGACTCCACCTCCTTTCTCCCAGCATTCAGCTTAGTTTTCTCCACTTAACTAAGTTCTGCCCTGCTATAGGTCCAAAGCAGTTTCTTTATTCATTAATTGTAATCATAGCATACAGAGGGGAACCCCACATCACCAGTGAGAGTAATACATATTCACAGTGTACAGAAGGATTATTCCACAGCACAGAAATGTTAAGGCCCCTGCAGCTTGTGTATCAGAAAGAGTGAAGAGAGAAAACCTAGAGAGATGGCTCAGTGGTTAGCAGCATCTGTGGTTCTTTCAGAGGACCTGTGTTCAATTCCCAGTATCCATGTTGTAACTCATAACCATCCATAACTCCAGTTCTGGGGGATCTGTTGCCCTCTTCTGACCTCTGTGGGCTCCAGGAGGCAAAACATTCATATACATAAAATAAAATAAAATAAAATAATAAACACAACTTTACAAAATATAAAATTTGACAAAAAAAGTGGGGAACTTTTTTTAACTTTTTTCCATTTAGAAAATGTATGGTTTTCTTTTCTTTTTTTTTTTAAAAAAAGATACTCTTATTTATATCTTGAAACTTTTTCACAATAGTGTATGAGGTTTCTTTGTAAATCTGGATGCTTTGTACAACACTGGTACATCTTTCCAGCCCATAGATTTTCTTAAGCATTACCACTGAGCCAGAACCTGTTGGTAGCTGTCAATTAGCCCTGCCATGACTCTGGCCTCCTGTGGTTCCTATTTTTTTTAAAACTTAAAAAAAAAAATTCCAAATTCCCACTCTTTCCCCTCCTCCCAGTCCCCTCCCTCTCCCTCCACACACCCTTCTCCCCACCCCTCCAACCCTAAGGGAGTGCCATGCACCCCACCCTGTGGAAAGTCCAAGGCATGGGATCCTATTCTCTTTGGATGTAAACCTTTCTCCTGTGGTTCTTACAGGTTTATTCTTTGTTTCATTGTTTCTCCTTTCCCTAAACCACCTCATCTAAAAGTGAGTAGTCTGAGAGTTTACAAAGGGGATTGATCTGTCCTCTGGCCTCTTCCTTCTTCAGTGTCATCTTGTGTGATAGTCCTTGTCATTTTACCTCCAACCAACCCCTTATTTGGAAACTGTAGGAAGGGGAAGCTCTGTGTCTTCACTACCAGGTCAGCCTGATATCCATCTCTGGAACAAGTTTTCTTCTTTAAAAGAAGTTGTTGGAGCTGGGAGGTGGTGGCACATGTCTTTAATCCCAGCACTCAGGAGGCAGAAGCAGGCAGAGATCTCTGTGAGTCCAAGGCCATCCTGGTCTACAGAGTAAGTTCCAGGACATCCAGGGCTACAAAAAGAAACCCTGTCTCAGAAAAAAAAAAAATTGTTGGATACATTTACAACCTATTGCTGCCAATCAGCTTTCTCACATTGGGAATCATGCCAAAAGGCAAAGAGGGACTTTTTCAAGACAACTTATTTCTCAGAGTACATAGCACTGGCAGTGGCATTAGTAAAAACATACCAGCAAGCATTTTGCGTATGGATTATTGTTTTCCAGATGTTCATTATCCTGTAATCCAATAATAATTCTTCTGGGAAACCACTCTGAGGATATTCTCTTTCTTATACAAAGGATTTTAGGAACAAGAGCATTTTAATCCAGTGTTATTTGTAAATGATGGAGATGGCCCAAACGCCGAACATTACAGAAGTGACTGCGTCAGATCTACTGCTGGGCTGGAGAGACAGGGTAGACAGTGCACTTTCAGGAAACACAATGACTGGAGGCTTCCCAGAGCCCATGTAAAAGGCAGGAGGTCCTGTGTCCTGCCCAGAACACAGGAATCAGGAGACAGAGACTGGGGATACATGGAGAAAGTGGGCTAGCTAGACTATTTGAGACAGTGAGCACCAGGTTCCAACACTGCCTTGGTGATTAAGATGGAGCTGAGTTGAGATGAGTTGAGATGAGTTGGACATCAGCCTCTGGCCTGCAGAGGGAGGATACCAGCCCCTGGACCCACATAAATATAATCATGAAAAGTCAAGGAAAGAGATCCTCCCACCCCTCTACAAAAAGAAAAACTCAACAAACTAAACAACCAAACAAAAACCTTAGTAATAATTTATTAAATTGATTTATTTTTGATAAAAAAGTCCCAAAAGTATCAGAAAAATCATACTTAAAATAAAAAAACAAATAAATGAAAGAAGGAATAGTTAATAAGCAGAATGCTAATGGCTGAGTTAGCACTGATTGATGAGTTGATGAGTCTTAAGTCATTTTGTTATCTTTTCTATCTTTTGTATATTCTAATATTTTCTTAGTGATCATCAATATTCTTTCAATTTTTTTTAAAAATTCTGATTCATGATATTCACTTAGTGGTGTTAAAAAATAATGTAACTGATATAAGTCATATTAAGAAGGAGAAATATTTCTTTTTCTCATATAAACAGTCTAGATTTAATTCTTTGTGTGCATGTGTATGTGTGTGAGAAAGAGAGAGAGAGATGAAAGTAAAAGGGAATATGCCAGGGAAGATAGAGGTCTTAGAGAAGATTTAGAAGAAAGGGTAGTATAAGAAAAATAAAAAGAAAATATTATATTTTCCCTCCTATGCAGAATCTAGATTTTTACGTGTGTTTATATATTACATACATTATATTATTGCATATAAGTGTAGATTATATAATATATTTATATATCATATAAATCTAGATTTATGTATTATATTATTTATAATATATTGTAATATACAATACAATAATTAAAAATTAGTTTTATAAATATGGCATTAAGTCAGAAGGGGAGCTATTTAAAGGGGAAGCTGGAGACAAACATGAAGGAATAGAGAGTATACGGGAGGTGTGGAAAATATGAGCAAGGCACAATACCATATATGTGAAAATGTTATAAGTGAAATCCATCATTGATACACTAAAAACCAATCAAAACTAAAACAGAATGAATAATGAATACATGAAACAATTTCTAAAATAAGAAAAAGCAAAGACCAAGAAATAGAAATCACAATTGGCTGAAATTTAGGCATGGGAATATCATTGAATGTTTTAATCAATGTGTGCTTGCTTGATTCTGACCCCAACATGTCTCATGTAACAAAAATCATCTCCCTCACATCTTCCATGTCTTCAAAGTGCAATGAAGGAATTAAACTGGATCATTGAGCAAGCTCTCCTAGTGAGGGTTTCTGTAGCTGTGAAGAGACACCATGACCATGGCAACTCTTATAAAGGAAAATCATTTAATTGGAATGGCTAGATTTCAGTTCAGAGATTTAGTTCAAATCATCATGGTGGGATATGGTGGTGTGCTGGCAGGCATGGTGCTGGAGAAGGAGCTGAGAGTCCTTACATCTTGACTCACAGGCAATAGGAAGTGGTCCATTCAACTGGATGTAGCTTGAGCATAGGAGATCTCAAAGCCCAACCCCACAGTAACACACTTCCTCCAACAAAGCCCCGCCTACTCTGGCAAGGCCATACCTCTCTTTGGAAGCCATCTTTCAAACCACCACACGCTCTAAACTCTGCTGGTGTCTTTATTTGAAAGCAGCATTGTGTGATTGGATCTAAGTACTACTAAGCCACATTGCCGGCTTGCTTTTCATCCCACCCCATTGTAGAATAGGATTTTCTATGGGGCAGATGATGGTGTGGATAGGTCACCTGGTTGGTGTGTCTAGTGGCCTTGCTACTCTTTCTTGGGATATTTTCTGAGCATAATTTTCTTCGTGTCATAAAAAGTGTTTGACCTGAGCCAGTAACTATACCAGACATAGTATCTTAGCTATACAACACATATGATAGTGATATTAGAATATTAATGTGTGAATGATACTAGAGTGCTAATAATAAATTAATACCATATGTTACTATATAAGTCATAAAAGCACATACTGCATGCCCCCTCTGGATTGCTCTGACTCTTCTTTCTAGGTGTTTAACTTAGCTTCACAAGCCTTTGTGAAATGTTCTTTTTTTTTTAACCTTGCCTAACAGAAATAAATTCTTAAGATCTAAAATTTTAAGACTGTGCCATAACCTTCTTGAACACATGCAAAGTAAACACGAAGCAGTGCTGACACGAGGCTTGAGTACAAACTTACTCACCCACAGGATAAGACTATGCCCAAAGGGAATCTGATTATCCCCCCCTCCCCTCCACCTTCTTTTTATCCCTTGGGCAAAACGAGTCCTGTAACATGCATCCATTATGTCCAGCCCACGGCTGCTGACTAAGACAGTTGCTTCCCGTGCATGAGAAATATTCCCATAGAAGTTAATTTATGGAAATCACATTCACTCACAAAGCTTTACTGAGTTCCTTTTAAGGGCTACACAATATACTTAGGTAAAGATGCAGATAAGCCGCATAGTACTGAACCACACATTCTTCATATATAGTAACAGGAGTAAAGCCAAAGGAGAGATGCCATTAGGGGAGGGCTGTGCCACTCAAGGTGGGTTTGAAATGTCAGTGACATAGGAAGGTCACGTCAAGTACAGTCTGGCTCCTTCCCTCTTCAGATAGTGGCCAGCTCTTCAGGACTATTGATTGGTGACATCGCTGTTAGTGATTGTCTAGGGCACAGGGCTTCGAAGGTGTTAAGCGCTTTGAAAATCCCAATGATAAACATCTGGACCCAGCACAGAAGCCGCCAGGAAGCTGGCTTGTCTGTGGGGGCAGTCACCTCTATAAAGGCAATAAACACAAGCCGTGTATGTAATGCTCTGGGGATGGTAGTCTTTCTGCCTCCTAATCCCTGGTGCTTTCCCTCTGTAATGACTTGTCAAAAAAAAAAAAAAAAAGCACTCAGAGGAGCATCAGAGCCCAAAGAATGGTTTCCTGCTGGATGAGATACCCTGGCTGGGGAGGTGGGCTCACAAGATACAATGTTACAGAGACACAGGAGAAATTAGACTTCAGTTTGACCTCCATGTGAGGACTCAATCTTGTGTTTCTTTCTGGTTTCTGTCTGCTTGTAACCTGGGGTCAACTGAGGTTAAATCTTTTAGTTGATTCTTTTTTGTTTTATTTTGTTTTCGAGACAGGGTTTCTCTGTGTTGCTTTGGAGCCTGTCCTGGAACTAGCTCTTGTAGACCAGGCTGGCCTAGAACTCACAGAGATCTGCCTGTTTTCGTTGATTCTTGAGAAACCACTTCCAATTTGTATTTTGAGGCACAACTTTTCATCTCAGTAACAACAAAAAGCCAATTACTTCAACCCGCACTTAGCTCGTAGCCTATTTCTCGTCACCGGCCACGGAGATTATGTTCAAAATTATCAAACATAATCAGCTTTGTGCAACTTCTGTTTAACATTTCTTGGAATAACACACCTTTTTATTTCTTTAAATTCTCCTAGAGAGTGTTCTTGGTTTGGATTTTTTTTCTCCACCACTTATTTATATCAGCAAACAATTTTTCTGTCTTTCACATGTTTCTCCATTAACTGCACTCTCCTTTAAATTGCACCCAACTGGCATATTACACAATGCACGTTCATTACACATTCATTACACATCCTGCTATGTGGGATACCTGGGCTGGGGAGATGCGCTCATAGGATACAAAGTTACCGGGGCACAGGACTTTTGCTTCCCTTGAGAGCTCAAGCTTGTGTTTCTTCCTGGTTTCTGGCTGGCTGCAGGAGGGAGGTTGCCAGTCTCATGCCATCAATATGTATTTTTAGTCACCTCTATATTCAGGAGTGTATAAGGGCTCAGTGCAAAGAAAATACAAAGAATTGAAGTCATTCATTCAGCCAACAGTTGTCTCCCCCCCCGGTGTGAGTGTGTGTGTGTGTGTGTGTGTGTGTGTTTAGTATGGTGTGTGTGTGGTATGGCATGTGTGAAGATACACAAGCCGGTGTGGGTATGTGTGGAGGGCAGAGACCAATATCAGAATGTCTTTCTCAGTAGCTTCTCCCCTTTAGTTTTTGAAACATTATCTCTCACTAAGCGTGAAGTTTGCTCTTTCAGACAGCCTGGCTGACCAGTGAGAACCCCCAGGATCTGCCTGTCCTCATCCTCGAGCTCCGGGGTTACACACCACGCTGCCATACTCATATTTTAGCATGGATGCTGGAGATATGTATCCCGGTCCTCATGCTTTCATAACAAGCACTTTCCCCATAAAGACATCTCCCCATCCTTCAACACTTGTTTGCTGAGTACGATGGTAGGACCTCACAAATGAGTGGAAACAGAGTCCTCATCCACCGCAGCATCCCAAATACTGAGTCACCGAGAAACGCTGCACATTAAACATGATGGGAATTCTAACTACAAGTTGATTACAGCCCAATGTACACATCAATCAGTTTATCCATTGTTACTCATAAATGCCTATAAGTGTTACAAATCAGTCACGCATTGTTTTTCAAAAAACAAGAGGGGGCTGGAGAGATGGCTTAAGTTAAAAGCTGATCTTGCAGAGGATCTGAGTTGAATTCCTAGCACCCTCATTGGTGGCCCACAAGTTCCTATAACTCCCGCTCTGTATTGCTTCTCTACTACATAAGCCAGATTAAGCTCGCCCATGAACTTCAGGAATTCTCCTGTCTCCCGGCTCCCACGTCTTCAGAGGAGTCCTGAGGGTACAGACACTCATGCTATTGTGTCCATCTTCAGCCTGGGTCCTGGTGTTTCGATCTCAGGTCCTCGTGTTTATGCAGAAAGCATTCTTATCCATAGACTAGTTTTCCTCATCCTTAACTTTTATCTTCTCATCCTGTCATAAATGCCCTACCCCCAGCGGAGGAGAAAAGCAAGGATCCCTGTGGAATGAAGGAAAGTGTGAGTAGGATCTGGGGTTACTAGCTGTGAGTTTGTTGTCCCTAAGTCCTACCCTCATCTTTATGAAGTGTGACTCACTGGCAACATGGCCCTCCCTGCCAAGAGAGTGCTGTCTCAAAGACAAGAGAGCAATGCCACGCTTCCCCTCACAAACCAGGAATAGGCTCCTTCACCTCACATACCAGGAATTCCTACTTCCACGACTGCATGGTGAACTTCTTAGCCAGCTCACTGCCGCACACTTAGAGCCTCCACTCTCCGTTCTATCTGCTTCACAATCTTTAAACTTGTGTGCCTAAAATGCAACTCTCACTATTGTGCGCAACCATCTACCCATTGTGTTCAGCAGGAATAGGTCTCCTGATTGTTAGTAAGGAGGAGCTTAGAAATGAAGAAAGGTAGTGTTTTAATTGTTACCAAGGTTTGCTTTTCTGCAATGAGGCATTCACGTTTACCTGAAGCTGCCAACGAAGCACCGCTGTGGTCTAACCTTGCTGGGTCTTACAGGCAGTCTGAACACTGGATCCAGCTACACCTGCTGGCTCCTTCCCCTTGCTCGTTTCTATGCAGGCATTAGTCTGTTTCCATTTAACTTCTATCAATGGTTTTATCTTTGCTTTTTTTGCATTATCTGTCTAAGCAACAATAGGATCCCTCACAAACAACGATAGGATACCTTATCACAGGGGCTTAGTCCATGGAAGGGTGGACTGCCCTGGCCTGATTCTGCTTTAAAAAGAAGTCTATTGCGATTGTTCTTGAGTTCCCATTCTTCCTCATTGTCCGCAACGTTCAGCTAGTCCAAATTTATCCCATGCTTTTTCAGACCCAGGCCAGCTGGCCTTGGTGAGTTCCCGATAGAACATCCCCATTGTCTCAGTGTGTGGGTGCACCCCTCACGGTCCTGAGTTCCTTGCTCGTGATTTGGACCTTGAGATTTCTGTCCGGTGCTCCAATGTGGGTCTCTGTCTCTGTCTCCTTTCATCTCCTGATGAAGGTTAATATTCAGGAGGATGCCTATGTGTTTGTCTTTGGATTCACCTTCTTATTTAGCTTCTCTAGGAACATGAATTATAAGCTCAACATCCAGTGGGTTTTTGATCCTACTGCACGTACTGGCTTTGGGGGAGCCTAGGCAGTTTGGATGCTCACCTTATGAGACCTGGATAGAGGTGGGCTGTCCTTGGGCTTCCCACAGGTCAGGGAACCCTGATTGCTCTTAGAGCAGATGAGGGAGGGGGACTTGATCGGGGGAGGGGGAGGGAAATGGGAGGCGGTGGCGGGGAGGAGGCAGAAATCCTTAATAAATAAATAAATTTAAAAAAAAAGATTCAAAAAAAATAAATAAAAAAAAATAAAAAGAAGTCTATTGTCTAACCCCTTTTCCTGGACCCCGGTAGTCTATGCATTTTCTCTACCTCTTGCAGTTTGCCACATTTTCATTCTTGGTGGCTGCTGTAAATCAACAGTCCCAATTAAACCACTGTGATTAGTGATTGGTCACCATCAACCATGCTACTAAACACTTGAGACAGGCCTCTGTTTACATTCTGAGTTTTTTGAGGATAGTTGACTTTGGTAAGACATAAAAATGTGTTTTAAAAATCAAGGAAACCTCCCCTAAGTCAACCACTCTTAAATACCTCTTATGGTTTAAATACCATAAGAGGAAAAAAATATTTCTCTTTTTTTCCCCCTTGACTCCATTAGCCTTCTTAGCACCATTGCCTTCAATTAGATAAGCAATCTATTTTATTATTTATTTATTTAGATTTAGCAAGACAAGGTGTCTCTGGGTAGCCCTCGCTCTCCCAGAACTCCCTCTGTAGACCAAACTGGCCTCAACTCAGACGTCTACCTGCCTCTGCTGGGACTAAAGCCACCACCCAACTAACAAACCGTTTTAAATTACAGTTATATTGTAACTTATTTTTGTTTTGTTCTAAACTCATTTTTAGCCATCTTTAGGACTGCTTCTCGAGACAACTGGAGACTCAGTGTTGTTTAAAAGGGGACAACAGGGCCCCTGCAGGCACTTTCGGTCCTAATCTTGACCATGGAGACAATAAACAGGGGTCTGACTCCTTCCTGTCAGAGCCACAACCCTGAATTTGCCTAGCCAGGTTCCAGCTCCCACCCAGGGATGCTTCTGATTTCAGGAGCCCCTGGGGATTTCCATGGGGACTTATCAAGAAAGAAATTGTATAGATAAAAGAGGGAGGGGAGGTTCCTCCCACAGTTCCTGTTTGTGAGTTCCTGGCCTTTGTCCTTTATTTCTCCTGATATCAGTCCTTAAGGAAATGTTTTTAAGAGTCCATTCATTTTTTGAAGGCAGTTTTTTTTTTCCTGTGGTTGATGGGACTTTTGAATCCGTGTTAAGGCCACAGTGTGGTCGGGAGACCCTATTATTTCAGGTCCCGTGTTTAAGCGCATGTGTCAGCTGCCCAGTCATCACTGTCTACTTCGGGTTCAGGGAAAACTGTCATCTGCTCTGTTTGTGGGAGAGCTTGATACCTTGCAGTGTGCATTTCGTGCAGTTTTTGTTGTCATTGCTTCTTTGAGCCCCTCCACCGTACCCCAGTCCTCCTGTTTGTATCCCCTTAAAGAAGCATGGAAGACAAGCAGGGAAGGAATGGAGCCGCCTGGTAAAGAGTCAAAGGTAAATTCTCACTAATTTAATGAACCTCCCGACAGGTATTTCTACAATTTCGTATTTTTGAAAGGTCTCCATAAAATCCTAGTCATTTTCTCTCTCTCTGGATTTTGTATTTTTGATGTTTAGAAGACACAAGTGTTGATTACTAACCAAAGAAAGGATAGGAGATGTTAAGGTGTGAGGGAAAGGAGAGAGAATACAGCCTCTGCCAATTAATTTGAATCTCTTTAGCTTAACACAAGTTGCCGAATGACTAAGCCTTATTAGTCATTAGGAAAAGCGAGCTGTTAGTGGGATTAGAGGTAGTAAAGGAGCCATCTCCATTGGAGATTTCTGTCTGTCTATAAATCAAGAGTAAATAGAAGAAGAAGCAAGGACCTGAAGGAAAAGAGTAATGTTCAAGTGTTGGCCCTAAGAGTTCAAGGTCACGACAAAACAGACAAGCTAGTCTTCATAGACCTTCTCTGGTGATACTGTCTCCTGGTTTCTCTGTGCAAAACACACGGAGTTGCCCTCAACTGGATGTAGAATATTAGCTTCGAAAGAGCTCATTTCTGCTTCTGCTTTATCTACTCACAGGGACTGAGGACATAGCTGATAATATAGAGTCACAGAAAAGGTTTAATTCCATAGCTCAACCACAAAGATTGTTTTAAAATAGTTGTATTGTTTTATTGGTGCATACATGTGTGGGCCTGCATGAGTCCATGAGCAATATACACGTGCAGAAGTCTCTGAGTCCAGAAGAGGGCGTCAGGTCCTCTGGGACTGGAGTTACAGGCCTTTGTGAGCTGCCATGGGAGTGCTAGGAACCGACACCAGGGACTCCAGAAGAACCGTGAATAAGAACTCACCACTGAGCCATCTCTCTAGTCCCAGATTAATTAATTAATTTAATATTAATTAATTAATTTACTTACTTATACTGAGGCAGCCAAGATGTCTTGTAAGAAAAGGGGTGGGTACGATCTTTCATGGGTGGGTACCACACACCTCTCTTTGATTGCTCTCAGGGGTTGATAGGACATTTTCATTTTCATCTGGATTCAGAAACCCCTAGCTTCTGCAGGACTGACTTCTTGTGTCAGTACAGGAGAATTACCAACAATTCCAGCATTTGCTGCTCATAATAGAATCTCCCCTCCTTCCCTGGTGTCTTGATATATGGCCTGCTGTAAATATTGACAGTTATGTTGCTGGAAAGAATAACATGGAGAAGTCTTTTCTTGGGTTCCAAATTGCATTTCTTGGTTAATTGATTGGCCAGCTGTCTCTGCTGTGTCTTGACCTCCACAAGAGCCAGCAAGATTGATGGTTTCAACAGCCTTTCACGGAGCACTGGAGCATGCAGATCTAGCTTTTGTTAGGTGGGGAACACTAAGGGCTTGTGTAGTGCGTTATTTAGATGGACTCGGAGGCTGATGAGTTGGGAGGCAGACAAATGCCCAACTGAAAGACAATGACTGCAGATCAAAGGAGCCGATGGGATGGGGAGTTCATGAAATGTGAATACAATTCCATGGGAGGACTGATGCTCACGGAAGCAAAAAGCCAATCAAGTTAAATATTCATTCCAGCCACAAGTCTGGAATTCTCTCACCGGGACGGGGGCCTCTAGGAAGTTTGCTCAGCTTTTCAAGGTCTCCACAAGGAGAGAACAAAGCCATCAAGGGTGCTCTCATTCTGGAAAGCCTGCTGCAAGATTTCAGGCATCAGAGGTCAGCAGCTACCACTGAGAGTTCATTGCAGTCGACCCCAGGAAGAATAGGACTGACACCGGAGTTCTGAAGGAGCCCTCGCCATCGTCACCACCAATGAGCCCAATGAATGTGACAGTTCAGAGTTATTGGCCACATTTCCCCAGAACTGGTTTTCTCCCCATATATCAAACAAACCTGAAATGCACAGCTTAATCGACTTGCCATAAATCAGCTGTTAAGAGGGCGTGTATGTATTTTGATGCTGGAATATGGTGCTTTGATTGGAAAGGACCAACACATTAAATAAAAACTGTTGACCACCTTGCAGCCGTGTGCGTCTTCATTGCGATCAAAATCTAAATGGCTTTTGGGAGTGGACAGATAGGACGCTGTTGTGGAAAGAAAGCACAGAAAAGTAGAAACTAAATCCGACTAGTTTAATTGGGCAGTAGGAATTATTCATGCCTGCTGAGGAATTACACTTGACTTTATAGCCGCTCACCATGTGTACCTCAACTCCATATGCAGAGTAATGACTGAATGAAAACTTGTTATACTTTATTTGCTCATATTTTGGAAAATATTCCACAGAGACAACTTACCCCTGTTATGTTCCTTTTCTGCTCAGCTTTTTTTTAGACTTATCTTTACTAATAACATTTTCCACGTGCATAGAATGCAATGGAGGTTTTCAAAATTACACACACACACACACACACACACACACACACACACACACACTTCCTCTGAAATAACGGAGGGGTAGAAACCGCCTCATCCTTTCAACTGAGTGTTGCCACTTTGACACAGGCAAATGAGGAGAAGTAGAATCACGGAGCCACCAAGCTGTCAAGCATCCTTCTGCTGCATAATAACTCAGCAGTAGTCTGCACTAATGGTGTTTATGAGCTGCCAGGCTGGGATCGCCCCAAAGCACGGAGACATTTTCTCAGTGGGCTTCTTCTTGGGGGGGGGGCTCTTTGCAAGCCGGGGGCCCTTTTAGGTACTTCTCAGCCAGAGCTGTCTCCGCTGGTCTGCTGGCCAAAGACTTTTGCCATGAGCTGTGTTCAGTATCACCTTCAGTCCATATTATTTTCAAAATGTTTGGGACATTAATATAATACCATCAAAATTACTATGTAATTACTGTGCTAAGAGGTCATGATTGTAGATGCATAGACATTGTTGGTTTACTTGATATTAAAAGCTAAAATCAGATTCTTACCCGAGTTTTATGGAGATCTTTTTTGTCCTAAATTCAAATAGCATAATTAAATGCAATAACAGCCAGGAGCCATGAGTAAGAAGTAGATTATATATAGACTGAAGTAGAGCCCACCCACGTGGCGATAGGTGAATAAAGGCAAAAGAGAAAGTAATGGAGCAGCATGGGTGAGACCATCTGAGCCGCCCATTGATGGTAAAATGATGCAAATATTTGGGAGGCCAAGAAGGAAATCACTAATCCCTAATATATTTAGGTTTCATTTTGACGCCCACAAGCTGAAACTACCTCTATGGGGTGTGGGCCCTTACCTCAGCAAGGAATATAATTGAATCTGGAAATTATTTCCAGGAATGCTTGTTAGGGCCTGCGAGCTCTGCTCCCTGAACAGAGCATGCACTGAGCTAGTCCTGGGCCGAGTTCTGAGGCAGCAGAGTCTGCTCACAAAGAAGGGCTGTGTCCACCTGCTCTAGAAAAGCCGCCAAAGCACCAACTCCACATGGATTCATGTAAAACATCCTTTTCTGGGAATTTAGGAATAACTTAAGAGACCGGCTCTAGGTGTCGTGAATCCTCAACTGAAAGAAGAGATGAGTCATCAGAGTTGAAACTCAAGGTCTGCCAAGAGCAAGGGTCACATACTTACAGGTGGTAAGGATCACCATCCTCGTGCTTCTTAACATTATGTATTTTCATTCTGCCTCCTATTTTGATTTATGTTAAAAAATAACTTTGTATAGGTTCTTTAGTGGTGACCAAGGGCATGTAAATTTCTCCCCAATATTATGGAAGACTCAGGGAGGTAGCACAAAACATAGGAAGGAATTTCAGTTGTGCAAACACTGAGCAAGGGCTCATTGAGCACATGTGTGTGAAAGACACAGAAAAGCAGAACCCATAGTCCCAGCCCGAGGGTGGTGAAATGAGTTGCCAGAAGCAGTAGGCACTGATCTGGCTTCTATACATATGTTTAGTAAAACAATTGAACACACCCCTAGCAACAGAGAGTATAACAGTAGTCTCCAGGGGCTGGAGTCTGTGATGGGTCTGGGGAAGGGAAGATGTAGATGATCACAGGGTGTAGGGGTTCAGGAAGCTAGACGTAAGTTTCAGTGATCTATTGTACAACATGGTGACAGCGTGTCAGAATGCAATGTGAAATCCAAAATTGCCAAAAGAACAGATATCAAATGTTATCACCACCAAAAGGAGCAATAGTGAGAAGATGAAGCCATAGATATGGTGGTTTGATTCGATCTTTCTGCGATGTATACATCAAAATATCATATTTTATCCCATAAATAATGAAATTATTATTTGTCTTTAAGAAATTAACTTGTTATGATAGAAAATAAAAAGGAAAGAATGTTAGGCAAAATTTGCCACTAAGTAACAAATGTCAAATGAGTGATCAAAAAAACATGAGGGCCACCAAGATGGAAGCCATTGCTGTGGTCCACAGATGACAAACCCTGAGTGAGTCAGTGTTGTACAATGGTACATTTATGAAGCCTGGAGTCAGAAAACCTGGGTTCAAATCTTGCTTTACCACTGAGAACTATAGGACCTTGGGGGAACCTGTCTGTTTTGATTTCTTCTTCTCTAATATAAAGTTGACAGTTAACCTGAAAGAATTGAAATAAAGATTCAGTAGTTTAAGAGTTCTGAAGTGCTTATCACAATGTCTGCTGGGCCTTCCGCTGGTCGTCTTGCAGACAGAGTTAGAGGAAGGAGGAAAGGGGAAGACATCAGGCAGTAGAAAGTGAGGGTTTCTCTCTAAGTAGGAAGGCAAGGTGGAGGAGCATATGGTTTGTGCGCTCACTGGCTACCGAAGCAACAAGTTCTAGTGAGGGTGGAGTACTGTGGCATGAGATATGAGGAGTCCTGAAACACAAGACAGGAAGTTTAGTTTTGATTCTATGAGATAGTCTCCCATCTTCGTCTTCCAAGACAAGCAGTAATGCTATACGAAGACCGACAGACAACCACACGCAACTATAAGCAGACTGAAGTACCTGCAACCAAATAAAATTTACAAATTAATTTATGCTATTTGCAGTACATATGATCAATTAATATTATGTCTACAGCCACCTTTCAAGAAAAAAATCCTAATTTGCTTAAATAGTTTCACCTTGACTAATTGAAGCTGTGATAGTGATGTCACCATAAAGGGAGTGGGGGGCAAAGGGCTGAATATATTCAGGTACAAGTATCCCAGCAGCCTACTGTGTTGTGCTGCGCTTGGTCTCCATGAGTTGTAAGCAAGCCTTGTCCTCTGTTTTATCATTGCCCCTACACTAGGCATCTGATGGTTATATAGTCTGTTGTGACTATATATATACTTTTTGATAGATACATAATGAATCCAAACAATGATTTTAGTTGGATGTTATCTTTATAGAGTCAAACCCAATCTGGTTTGGGGGTGGCTTGTCCCACCTCCTCAATAAGCAGCATCAGGTTTCCCAGCTGTCCTTCACTTATCACTGAAGCATGCCCCAAATTTGGTGATTTGGGCCGTCTGTGCCCCATGCATCATGTGCTTGCAGTTAGGGCAGGCCTCCTGAGTGCTGAGTGACCCTGTGATAAACATAGGCTCTCGTCCACAGCAAAACCAAGAGCAGGTCCCTGACAAGAGGAAATGGATGTAGCACACTTCCTTGGAGCACTGCCTACAAGAAGGCACTATGAGGAAGAGAGAAGGGACCGCGAGGTAAAACAGCCTACAATACACGGACTGAGCTGTACAGAGACTCCCCTCCTGCAACCAGGCATTCTTCAAGCCAAACAGTGTTAGAGAACAGCCAGGCTTTAAAAGCCATTTCACACTCTGGTGTGCTTTTGTTCACCAAGGCATGCTTTTGATCTCTGGGAGCAGACAGAGTGATAAACCGCTGAAGTCCGAGGCTGTCCAGATGTCTTCCTATAATAACCCTCTACCATTTGTCAGTTACACACGGCAGTCACATCTGCATGACAGTAAAGCTGCATGATCCAAGGGAAGCACTGCAGCGTTGTATGTGCGTGCGTGTGTATGTGTGTGTGTGTGGTGGCAGTGGTGGTAGTGGGTGCTGTAGTCACTGTCATTGTCATGGCAGTGTTGGTGGTGACAGGAGCAGCCTGTCCTCTCTGATCCTCCAGTCCATTTAGTTCACTGTCTTGGCCTTTATTGTCACTGAACCCAAGTACAGACCGGCTTGAGTTGTCATCTCTTGCCTGGTGGCCAGGCATGGATCTATACCACAGGGAATTGTCTCTGAGGACAATGGTTGCCCATTCATCTGTCCACATGCAAGGCACTAGAACAGTCGCATTGTTAGAAAGCATTCCATGCAATGTCCTTTGATTTTGCCCCAGTTTGTCCCCCGTACAAATGTCTTCCCAGTCACTTCTTGGTCCTCTATCACCCTGGATTTTAATCAAAGATGTCACTACAACCCCTTGTGTTAGGCATATATCACACTTACTCCTTCCAATGTTGAAAAGAGGAGAGGAGAGAGGAGAAGAAAAGGACCTGTGGAAATGGTGCTACCCTTCACAGTTCTGCCTCAAATGAATCTTCGGCCCACGTGAAATGCTTTCTTCATGTCGGCCTGATCTAGGCTCATGCAAACTCTAGATGTAGCTTGCCTCTCTGTCCACTTCTTCTCCTGCCAGTTCCGCCTACAGTGCAGGCCACCCAATGCTTGGCAAATGTCCTCAGTTGTAGTCTGACGCTGTCAGTTCTCTCTCTCTCATTGACCCCGTTTGTCACTCAAAAGCCAGATAGTCTCTTCTGGGCCTGTGTCCCTGCCCTCTTCCTGCCCAGGCCAGTCCTCCACCTGCTTCTCTGCAGCTCTGTGGTGCAGCCCAAACTTCCTGTTGATTGGTGGACATTTGAGATCTGTAACAACATGCGTGAAAACCGAAAAGTTAACATGAGCATGAACATTGGTCTTAAGAGAATTTAGCTTCACGTTGCTTCTGAAATGCACATGGTGCCCCAGCAAGTGTAGAATCTACTTGGAGTCACTTGGACAACCTTTCAACCGCTGTGTTATCTCTGTGTCTCTGACCTGTTCTAGGCTTACAAGGAAGGCCACTTCTCCATTTATCCAGTTGGCCACTAAGTATATCCTCAGTGGAGAACGGGTCTCTTGGTTTGCTTGCCTGGTTTATTTCTGTTAACTCTAATTGGGAGTTAAACATTTATTTGCGTATTATTAAAATCATAAAGTACTATCATTAGGCTTTGTGTTTTGATTAAAATTTTCCTTATTTAGAACACAATAATGATGACAATTTGCATGAAATGAAAACTTAGCCTGTAAATAATAAGCATTTAAGAAATGCCATAATTACAAGGAAATTTCAGTATAATTAAAACACCCTGCTTCTTGCTTGCAAAAGGTCCTTGAGCTAGGAAGGAACTCAAGGGGATCTGGTTTCTGGCCATCTATTCTGCCTCATCTCCCAGTTATATTATGCTGCAAAGATAACAATTATCTTCTTCACTTTCGTCTTCCTTCTCCTTTCTTCCTCTTCCTCCTTCTTCTTCACGTCCTCCTCCTCTTCTTCACTTAACCCAATCTGTTCCCTAGCTAACGGTCCTCTGGCCTCAGCTTCCTAGATGCTGGGGTTATAGATAGGCACCACTTGCCAAGCTGCCGATTGTCTTGGCTGTCATGTGTTCCAGGGCTGCTCTGTCCATTAGACCTTTTGTGTTACTCTGTGTGGCACCTGCTCTCTCTTGACTTCATTACTCTCTACGTGCCATGTCACTAAATCAGGCTTCCATTGCTGCGTGACTAAAAGTAAGCTTCCGTTTGTTCTGTAAGACCCAACTCAATTGTGGGTTCCTTTGCAAATGACTTTCCCAGTTTCTCAGAATCATAGTTACTCCTTCTTTTGAGTCTTTCCTGACACTGTCCCCAGCATTATATATTGTGTGTTTTACACACACACACACACACACACACACACACACACACACACACACACACCACATATCTTCTGTTTTTGCTCCGATGTTTCATTCCTTAGTTGTTCATATGCTTGCGTGCTTTCCTTTCTTGGCAGTACGAGCTCTCCAAAGGCTAAGCGCATGCTTTATTTTATATCCCCCATACTAGACTGTGTGTGTGTGTGTGTCCTAATTCCCCTGGATCTAGACTGGAGTCCAGAAAGCCCGAGCTACCTATCCTCTCATCTCTGCTGTATACCATGCTGGTGTTACAGATGTGTGTGAGCACACCTCACTGTTCACATGGATTCAGGGGATTTGAACTCAGGTCCTCATGAATCTGTACTGCATCCTCTCCCCAGTACTCTGGAGTTTTGAAATTTAATATTAGTTCTCAGCTTCAGTTCCCTTCTCTGGATGTAGTCAGTGCCAGGTGTCTGACATACACTAATGAACAAACGTGGAGTAAAGAGAAGAGAGAGCCTTTTTATTAAAATCCCTAGAGTCTGTTTTTATCAAATAACCATAATTAGCAAAGAAAGTTTTCAGTGTTTAAATGTCTGACTTTCCACACACAAAAAAATTACATTTGGATGTCCTCTGGCATTGGGTGATTGTACTGTCTCAAACTTAAAAAGAAGGGGAAAAAAGATAAACCATATTTTGGTCTGAAACTGCTGGTTCAAACATGGGGGGGGGGTGATTTCAACCCTGCGTACAACTCAGTTTCCCCTCCTGGAGGACTCAGCCTCACCCCGGAGAACTGGAATCCACTTTTGTCTATTTGGCTTCATACGCCATTGTGAGGACAAGGTGATCTGAACAGCTGTCTTTTTGAGAGTTCGTGTTGTCCTGGTCTTTTATGGTATGGCTTGGAGACTTCTCAGGGTCCCTCCTAAAGGTCTGGTTCTCCTTCCAAAAGTCAGCATTTAATTCCAGGACGAAAAGCCAGTGCCCTTGTGCTGAGCTAATCCTGAGGTAACACCCAGCTGATTTCAGAAATCCAAGAACAAATCAAATGAGCAACTCTTGGTCCATGGATGTTAAAATCCTGGCTGCCAGCCCTCCTGTTCTAGGGATCAGAGTGCTTGTATAGGCCATTGGCACTGCTGGAGGCAAAAGGCAAGGCCCACAGTGTGAATGGGAACATAGAATGACTTCCGTGGATTAGAACCATTGCTCTAAAAAAATCTAAATGTTTTCTTGCACAGAGGAAACGTGTTTACTTGGGAAACCTGTTACCCAGTCCCTTTCACCTAGATGCAAATGAAGACTCTTCAACAGAAGTTTGTGGAGTAGAGGACTTTGAATGAACCTTCGGTCAATAGGGACAGGCCTATTCTGAAGGCATGAGGCTGCGTTGCAGGCTACAAAGGCGACACGTGCTTCGGATTGTAGCACGCCATTGGAAGAGTATTTCGGCAGACAGATGTCTCCTACAGCACCACAGCCTCACCCCCATGGAAAAGGTTCCTGCTGGCGAATTTACTTTCAGTACTTCCTTCCCGGTTGCATCCTGCCTTTTGGGTTGCTAGTTTAATCCCATGTCTAATATGACCAATCATTGGGCCCTCCATTATGTTATCCAAATATTTTGCATTGGACAAAGTGTCAACCAGCCTTTCACTCATGTGTTACTGATTTCATCTTACTTCTCACAATTGTAAACTGCAATAAAAGCAAAAATATCATGCTGAAGCTCTCTTGTCTCCTAAAACTCTTGATTCCTGAGAGAGCTGTTCCATCCAACTTTCTAATGTCCTGTGTAAGAACATGTAATGTGATGAATTTGGTCTCCATGTATTTCAACACCTCGTATGAACATTCCTAAATGATAAAGAATTCAGTTTCATATCTAAACGTGCTGTGGTGTCTGATGCCCAAAGTTCCGCTTGAGTAAATGCATTGCCAAAGCAAATCAGAGGAATTTCATAAGACTGGGAATGTTAAAGTCAGCCTTCCCTTGGCACTGTGATCCTAATGTATGAGCAGAATGTATTAGCACACAAAACCATGAAGATGGGAGGCCATTATCCTCTGGTCATTTGGGAAGGACACAACAAGAAAATGGTTTAAAGGTTTCTTTAGGTTTGTGGTGTTTTCTGAACTGTAGGCTCTATGAAACAGGAAGGCAGAAGTCGAAATGTAGTGAGGTCAGGGGAGCCTCAGATATCACAGAGCTGTGTGACGTCTGGTCACAGCAATGTTTTCAAGTTCAAAGGAACATCAGGACCTGGCCCAGGACCTAGATGACAATTTCTGAAAGCGGGCCTGTAGGTGTGTTCCCGGTGAAGAATAATCAAGATTGTGTGAGTCTGGACACACAGACAAAGCTATTAAGTCATGGAAGGTAAATGTTTAAATGAATAACTGGTAATCATTCTCCCATTGAAGCGGAGTTGGCAAATGTGTCCGTGGAAAACATAGCCAAGAGCTTGCTGGCTCACTCAAATCTTGTCATCACCAGAACTCTAATATTTAAGATTAATGTTTCAGAAGTCTTCCAAAATTTCACTTGGAGTCTGATTGAAAGACTCCTTGGTATTTATCCACAAGCGACTTTAGAGATCTAAATACATTGGAATTGTACCTACAATCTATGGGGAATGTCACCCCTGGACAGACTTGTAACAAATGCGAGTTCTTCATCACCTCACACGTGCCGTAGACTCATTGCACCAGGAGGATGAGAGTAGCATGCATCTATCCAGTGGTTCTCAGCCTTCCTAATGCTTTGACTCCAATACAGTTTCTCACACTGTGATGACCCCCCTCCCATTATGAAATTATTTAGTTGCTACTGAATAGCTGTAATTTCGCCACTGTTATGAATGGTAATATAAATGTCTGTGTTTTCCATGGGTTTTAAGTTCAAGCCCCAGGACAAGAACCTCTTTTAAACATCTCCTGTGATGCTGACGAGCACTCAAATTTTGCATCTGCTGCTCGAGAGTGAGGAACAGACAATAGGCCATGACTGCGGGAGCAGCTCTGCACCAGCCTTGGCAGGTCCTGATGCTGCTCACCTTTGGTCCACATCTAATCAGTACCTGGGAGGCACGTGGCTTCTGTCACTTGTCTAGAACAGAAAAAGGAAGCAGGACTCTTTTCATACATGCCTGGTCACATGGAAAGAGATGACGTCAGAGCTCATTGACACTTGAAATCCTGAAGACCCAAAGAGATCAAATTTATTTGTCTTGAGAAATTTTAAAGATTTTTTTTGTTTTCAAGATTCCCTAAATTTCATCATTTCTTAATGAATATTGACTCAGCTTTCTTCCTTGCTTTACTTCCCATATCAAAATAGTAGAAGCCAAGGGTGGAAAGGAAAACTGTCTGCCATCTGATCTGCCCTTCAGATGGTGTATTTATTCATCTTCTTCTAATACATTCTCTTATATATTATATTTTATGTATATATATATATGTATATATATATATATATATTCTTCAACACTGTTTTGCCTTTGTCCCCTGTATATACTCCTTTTAAAAGCTTTTCATGTGTGGGTGACTATATAAATTTGTGAGTATAAATGTATTTATGTGAACATAAAATAGCATTTTTCTCTACGATGCATACATGGAGGTTTGGGTACAAGCCCAGGGATCAGTCCTTGCTTTGACTTTGTTAGAGACAGGGTCTCTAATACAGAATTATCAAGTTAGCTTTTCCAAGGGTTTTAAGGTTGCTAGTTTTGTCTGCCTTAACTCCAGGGAGTCACTGCTTAATTTTAGTTACAACCCTTTCCAGAAAATCCCTTCAGTGAGACAAACTATACTTACCTCACAGAAATCTTGGAAGATGAGGTAGAGTAAAAAAAAAAATCTATAAAAAGCCTGGCATATTGTCTAATATATAAAACTAATCAGTTACTTAATATTAATACGATTGCTTTAGTTACTATAGAAACCTCTCCTAATTTATCTTAGATTAGTATCCTTGGATTAATCATAAGGAACCAATTTACAAGAAAATCAGTCTCATTTTATTAGAGCATAAATAGGAGGTATTTAAGAATTCAAGGGACTTTTTGAATATATTATTCTTCTATGCTTGGAAAAAATAGTGTTCCTACAAGTTTTCTGATCACTCTGACAATGTAAAAAAGGATGTTTTGCTTTTTAAAATTTGTAAGGATGCGAGGAACACGCAGATGTTTGGTTTTGAAATGAGGATGATATAGGGAAATGAATGCTCTCTTACACAAACACAGTAAGATCATCACTTCCATCCTTCATTTAGGTTAACCCTGTATCACTGGGCAAGTATCAGGTAGGAGAGAACCTCTGCCTGGATGTTTCGTTTAGAATGGACCACAGGGCTAATTATCATGGCTTGAATCTGACTGACAAAAATAGCCTGTGACCAGGCATGGTGTGGCTCACGCCTTTTATCGCAGATTTGAGAGACAGAGACGGGAAGAATTCTGAGAGTTCAAGGACATCCCGACCTAGAGATAGACCCTGTCTCAAAAACCAAACAAACTAACAAATAAACAAACATCAACCTCGTGTTTTGAAGTCTTGTTCTCTGACTGCAGTATCATTTAAAAATGTGATGACACCCTTAGAAAGTAGGGCGTAGATGCTATTACGTGCCTAGGGAGGGTCCTTTGCAAGCTACCTGTCCTTGCTCTCTGTTTCCTGCTGTTGTGAGGTGAGCAGCGTTAGTCACATGCTCCATGAACTGAGTTCAGGTTTTTTTGTCTTCCCTTATGTTGTTTCTATTGGGTATTTTGGTCCCTATGATACAGAAGCAGCTGGCCTACTGTCTGCATAGGTACTAAAGGAGAATGCTGTCTATGTCACAGCCACAGACATCTCTAGGATTCACGTTCACGGAAATGGGCTCCCATGTGCCCAGAGGAAGACCAATCCCGATACACTTGGATCTATGATAGCGATTAACTGATCTTGAGTCGCGTTCTCCATGCTGCTTCTGAAGCCAAGGGGGCGCATGAAGAGCTGAACTATCTTTGGTTTTAATTATAAAATAATATGGGTTGTGACTTTATATGCTTTTACTGCAGCGTGTTATCTTAAAAGATGGATAGCTGACCTCCATTCTCTGTGTCTAGTGAAATATGCTGTGTAAAAAATAGCAGTGTATGATATGTATTGTACGCAGTCTACACTCTTTATGGAATCCCCATAACTATTTCACTTTTACTCTTCAGAGAATTTTATGCCACTTGCATGGGAAACTTCAGTTAAAACACAAAATAGCAATTCTCTCCGCAAATAGTCACAGATGGCAAGGCGCCTTCGTGACTCCAGGACCCAACACCGGACTCTCCAGGGCTAAGCAAACTCTACCAGGGCTCAGGGACCTGTAGTACTGAGTTGTTTGCTTGCTGGGTTACGGTATTGGGTGAGAGCCTGGCTGCCAGACAGTTGACTTTCAGTTGACCTTGCCTGGTAAGTTTTGAACTTTGTTCTCAGTATTCTCCATCGACTTTTGCTCCTTCCCATTGCTGCCGCCTTCTTCTTCTTCTTCTTCTTCTTCTTCTTCTTCTTCTTCTTCTTCTTCTTCTTCTTCTTCTTCTTCTTCTTCTTCTTCTTCTTCTTCTTCTTCTTCTTCTCCTCCTCCTCCTCCTCCTCCTCCTCCTCCTCCTCCTCCTCCTCCTCCTCCTCCTCCTCCTCCTTCTCCTCCTCCTCCTCTTCTTCTTTTTGAAAACATGTATCCAACGTGCAAAACCTCAGCGCATACACACTGGATCTGAGTTCCTGCGCTTAGTTCCTGAAACCCCTAGGTGGATTGATAGACTGCTATAGAAAGAGATGGTTAAGAAACAGGACGGATCCTTTCTTTGTCAAGACAGCGAATTCATACTCAAGGGTTTTTGCACAGAGAAGAAGGTACAGGAACCCAAGACAGTCTAAAGCAGCAGTTCTCAACCTAAGCGCCATGACCCCTTAGGGGGTCACACGTCAGATACTTATATTATATTATAACTCATGACAGTAGCACAATTACAGCTATGAAGGAGCAGTGAAAAATAATTTTATGGTTGGGGGTCACCACAACATGAGGAACTGCATTAAAAGGCTGCAGCATTAGGAAGGTTGAGAGCTGCTAAAGGAACCTTGACTCTTTCGGCTGTGCTAACATCTGTTTTCAGCTTGGTTTTTCCCTTTTTTTAGGCTCTTTCCGGTGTCTCATGCTTACCATCCTAATTCCCTGGAACTTTTCACAGGAAAAGATATAATAGGGATGAATATGATCATAATGTATTATACACATGTAAGAAATGCCATAACAAAACCTATTACTTTATATGTTTATTTTATATAAATAATATAAGCTAATAAAAAAACAACAAAAAGAATTTTTCTGCCCTACACTTAGGCATCTTTTTGTTGCTACATTTTTATTAAATTTAATAAGTTTTTCAGTAGAGGGATAGTGTTATGAGGGTTAAGTTCTTTGCAGTGTTTGTCAACAGTAGAAATAAAACTTTGAAACATATCTTAGACAGTGGCACAGTTTTTTAAGTTAAAAACTAAAGTATGGATGGAGGGCTACTTAAAACAGCTTTTGCATCCAAACGTAGAACTTAACGACCTTGGCCAGATGCACCGCTTTGGAAACCTTTTTGCAAGTGACTTTCAGTGCGCCCCTATGCTCATCCCCCAGTTGGGGGTAATTAAGTGTCTTTCTCTCTGTTAAATTAGGAACTGCAGAAACAAGAAAGCTCCAGGCTTCCATTGTGAGCAGAGCCTCTTTTCTTGTTCACTGTGTTCAAAGAATCTCAAAAGGCAGTAGCCTAGTGACGCTGAGCCCATTAGGAGGAGAGAACGCTGAGTTGAGTGGAGACGCCCCTAGGCTCACACAGATTAGGGGTGCTTTCTGAACTGCTCCCCGGGAGAATCCTCTTCCTCACAATCATCTCCCATTCCAGAAATAGCAAACTCCAAATGACCCTACCCAAATAGCTACTTCTTAAGATGCTCGTAGCTCAATTCTTTCTTCTTTGCTTAAAATTAAATGCAAGGAGTAATTCGGTGGTTTAGAAGGGAGCTTGCGACCGTCATCTGTGGCTTCATCTAGTTAAAAACCAAGTAGTACAGAAGGGAAGCCATTTCGGTGGAGACGCCATTACAACTTTGTAAATGTTTCATATGAAATTTCAAGTCTACAATCTTCCCTGTGGTAATTATCACACCTCACTGTTTTGAGTAGAGCGGAGTGGGCCATTATTAAAAATAAAACAAAACTCATTCCAAGTTACCTTTATTCTTTCAAGAAATTTTTAAACAAATGCATATAGACCAAATGATTTTGCTGTAAGTTGTAAGAATGTGCTGACTTGAAAGGTAATGAGCTCCCTATTTGTTGGAGGATTTCAGGTTCAGGTTGGGTGACTCCCAATGATGCTGGAATTGAGAGACATTGAGGTCCCCTCTAATCCTAAGATTCTATCATTATAAAACTTACCACTTTATGAGAAGAAGGTGTTTGCAAGAAAATGATACCTGTTGGTGACAAAGGCTGTGCTTTAATCAAGTGGCTTTTATGCTAACAGGACCTTCTCAATCATACTGTGCTGGGAAGAGCTGTCTCCACCTTTAAGGTGCTTGTGTACCAGTGTCTCTTATCAATCTGACTTCCTGTCTGTTGTGATGATGCCGTGTGTGATCGCAACATATAGGAGGCTCAAGCAGAGGCAATAAAGCAAGGCTTTGGCTCAGAAGTCAGACAGACAAACAGACAGGCAAGCAGGCAGGCCAACAGACAGACAGACAGATGGATTTCAATAATAATAGTAACACATGTCTACTGTAGAACATACAGAAAGTACAAAGTACAAATCAATCTTTATTGATTCAGTGGCAAAGTCCACTTAAAGTTTGGGGCATTTTGATGTATTTTTCCCAGAATTTTCCTATTAAGGATAAAACTGAGTTTTCAAATTATGTACCCTATTTTAACCTGTTCTTTATGTTCTTGAAATAATTATGAAAAAGTGGCCCATTTAATTCCATCAGGACAAAATAGGCAAATGACTCTTTTATATGGAGGATGATCAAACACTAGTCCTATTCTCCATCAATTGTGACCATATTACAATCAGATGTGATAACAAATTAATTGAAGTAATTTAAGTGGTCATTTATAGAGGCTGAAAGAACGGTCAAAAGCAACAAAAAACAATATAAAAGATAAGGCTAGGCCTAGGCCTACACCTCGGTGTGAAAACATGTTCTTGGCATGCATGAGGCTTTGGGTTCACCCTCAGGACCTAGAAAAAAACACTTATAGTAGAAACTTATAGTTCTTTTTTAAATACATTTTTTATTGATTTTATTGACCAGTCTACATATCACAATCCCAGAGAACCTAGACAATAACAAGAACCTAAGAGAGATATACATGGATCTAATCTACATGGGATGTAGAAAAAGACAAGATCTCCTGAGTAAATTGGGAGCGTGGGGACCTTGGGAAAGAGTCGAAGGAGAGGGGAGAGATGGAGGGGAGCAGAGAAACTCATAGTTCTTTATAAAAATAAAAATGTAGGAAAGCTAATGTTCAGTTATATTCAAACTGAAATTTTTGCCTTGGGCAAATTTCTTCCTTTATATCTATCTTTTTATCTATATATTAAACTTCAGTATTCTGAGGAGTAAGTTCTATATACCCCATTTCCTAATTGTCCAATATAATGGTTGCAATAAGAAGAATACTTCTGGATCAGGATATAATTCCTAGTTAGGAGTAGCTTGTATTCTTACCAAATATTCTCTAAGAGTTGGAAACATTGACAAAGAAATTTATGAGAAATGGTTCAGACAAAATTTAAAAGTTTAAAATCCCATTCCTTCTATGATTCTGAAGTCTTCCTTTTTGGTTCTTTGCTTCAGGACTGAAACAGTCAGTTGGCAAAACTGATTGCAACTGACAACAACCAGGGTGTTTTCTCACACCCATGTGTGCACTGTGTCGGTTTGCCAAACAGGTCTTCTTGGTGTAATGCATCAGGCCAATTATTTTGGGACACAATCATTGCATCTAGCAGACTGGCCATAGGCAATGTATTCATGACTATCTAAAAGAATTCCTCTATGTGTGCTTCAGAAGGAGCGGGAACAGAGACTGGATTCTTACTTTGCAGTAATCTATAATAGAGGAAGGAAACTTTTTGTTAAGTGTTCAGTTTCTTATTTAAAAAAAAAAAGTCCTGAACATTCTATCAAAAATCTCCAATATGATATACGTTTCCTTGGCAGGTATTTTTTGTTTTATAATATCTTTTTCCTCAAACCAGTGATTAACAAGTCAGTAATGTTCGAAAAGAAATGGTTTTGTTATCTACCTGACTGATTTTCATCTCATTAACTCACCATAGGAAGCCCCAGAACATTTTAGATATTGTTCAGAAGAATTCGTTTAAAATTAGAAAGGAGGGGGTGGAGGACAGTTGAATGAGGCATGTGGAGTTCTCTGTCATTTGATTCTTCACAGCCCTATTTTAGGTTTTATCTTTATACTAGAACCCACGGGCTCATTATTAGTAATATTTAAATACACACAGAAAAAATACAGGAAAGAGCTCACAAATCTGGACTCCCTTCTGTATTTAAAGCTAAGTTCTTTTCAACACTTAATAAATCCAATCTCCCTTCAATTCATCCATCTCACTTGATCTTTATTGTGATTTGTGTGGTTTAAGAAAAGTAGGCACACATCCTTACCCTCCTTTACACAAAAAATGAAGATTTAGAGACATAGTAAGTTGCCCAGACTCACATGGCTAGCAGCACAGACTAAGGATGGAACCCATCTCTTCCCAGCTCAGATGTCCAAATACAAATATTTTTGAACTCTGCTAACTGAACTTTGCTGATTAGTTTCATAAAAATCGACTCTTGGTGTAAAGAATTTAACATTTAATGGACTATAACACTGTATGGTATTCACCTTTGACCTCTAAAATAAAATTCAAATGATAGGAACATGAAATTTGGCATAATTATCATTTCTTAGGATATGCAGTTTTCAAGACATCCGGGCATAAAAATTGAAACCCGGGTAACCACGCAGCTAACCTTTCTCTAATCCACGTCGCCTACAGCTTTCCAAAGAAGTGTGCATATATCGTTAGTTCCGTGATAGACAGTGGGAAGAAAATAGCTTTCCCTCTTTTTTTAATTTCATCAGTTAGAGGATATTAAGTCAAGCAACAAAGCAAAAAATGAACTTACTCAGGAATAAAAGTACATTTTCATCAATATATCTATGCAAGAGAGTTTGCAGAAAATAGGTAAAATTCGGAGTGGCGTGGTTAGGAGGCTTACAGTCCATTCTTATTTTAACTATAGTAGGAGAGCTTGGGCCTCAGCAGGAGATAAAGTATAGGAACTGATGAGAAAATAAATTGGGGAAGTAAGAGGGGGCCAGGGTTGTTTTTAATAAGATCTGTTTATACCTAATAACCTGTGTGTCCACCTCCTTTTGATAATAGTTGCTTTTCTTTTTCTGGAGGGAAGAGGGCAGCCCCTTAAAGGGAAACACATCGCGTGCTCTCAGATACACAAGTAAATTCATCCCTCACTTCTTCCTTCTGCTCAACACAACTCTTCTGCTCGCGTGGCAGAGCTTAGAGTGGCGCGAGGGGTCCCGTCACTGCTTCCAGTCTGAAACTTTCTGAAACTTCACTTTGCAACAAACAGCCCTATAAGTGGACTGAGAGGGAGTTAAGAGTTAAGAGAGCTTTAAAGGGGAAGGAAGAGAATCAGACCAAGAGCCGAGAAGCAGAAAGGGGAAAACTGAAGCGTGTGTCTGCATCCATCTTGGCCAGTCTCCCTGTGCTGGCAATAGGGGAGTCCAGTTAAACAATTAAGTTTCATTTCAAGAGCGGACTGCAGGAGGGGATGGGGTCCTCTGACCTTTGACCTTTAGCTGTATGGGCAATAGGGAACTCATAAGGGATCATTTCTGCGGGAAGAAAAGGAAAACAATGACTACTGCTTGGAACAGGCTGGTACTCTTTTGGGGTCCACATGGCAGCCAGGCAGGATTTCCAGAGACTGGGCCTGCCGAGTGTTGAGGTGCTGGTTGCGGATGACTGAGCAGTCACAGCTGAGGGTATTTCCTGGGGAAGGAAGGAACATGTTCTATAGGGGTTCAAACCATGATGATGTTAAAGTGTTCAGGGCAATATCAAATCTTCCACCTTAAGTTTTCAGGCTTTAGGGAAAAGGCAATTTGGCCATTGATTATGCTGACTCACATAACTAGAACAAAGTTCGGATCAAAAAACATGGACTGAGTTTATAAAGAGGTAAAATAGCCCAGTGACAATGAGCAGTCACAAGTCAGAGATAGTTAAAAAGCTAAAATTAGGAGGAGTGGAACAGTATGGTAGTAACCCCTCATCTAGGGAGGAAGCCCAAGGCATCATCATCATCTGGGCATTGATAAGTTTATTATACTTCCAAACACATAATGGTTTCTATGTTTTAATCATGGACACAGAGATATTCTCAAAGAGGATGTGGAAGAATCAGTCCTGTGATCCAATGTCATTCCCAAGGCTAGACACAGGCATGGTGGCACACCCATGTAATGCCAGCACCTAGGAGGCTGATGCAGGAATATGATTGTGTTTCAAGCCTGGCTGCCGGACTGCATAGTAAAATGTTGGAAGAGGGAAAGGGAGAATGAAGGAGAGGAAGGGAGATGGGGAGAAGATGGAGAACAGAGATGACCCTCTTTGATGTGGGGTCTTATGAAAGTGTCCTGAACCAATACTGGCAGGTGACAGTGTGAGGCACTTGCTGAGTGGTGATGAGGCCGTGGGACAGAGACATCAACTGCTCATACAGATGGGAAGTTTTACCTCAGTTTCTTTCCTAACCACCTTGAGATTTGAGATCAACAACCTGTGATCTTCATAAGCAAAAGCACAGGGACAGAAATCCCTTCTGTGGCATAAGACAAGTTCCACAACACGAAGGGGGCCATCTCTGTTTGCCGTGCTGGTGACCCTCATCGGGCTGTGTCAAAGGGGAGCCAGTATAACAAGGACTTTCAGTTCACCAGACGATTCAGACTGGCTTGAGCCATACTCTTCTAACCCTGTGCCAGCATTCAACCGTAGATTTTTTTTTCCTCCTTAGGACAAAACAACACCAAAGGTAGTGAAGAAAGAAAAAACAGTGGCTGTCTGTAGGAAGATAAGAATTAAGCAAAAGTCCTTGAGCCAAAAATCACAAGAGCTTCAATAGCCAAAAGAACTGGCCCCTGGGCACGTTTTCCTCCTGTCAACTTCAATCTGGAAAGGAAAGAGCAAGGAAAGGCTCAAACCGCTCCCATTTGATCAGACCTGTGCAGACAGCTAGGGGCTCGCTTGTTAGGAATGCTTATCAATGCTGGCTCTGGTAGAGATCAGCTGATGTCAGCTCTAGCCCCCTGAGCAAGGAAGCAACCCCAGTCCATCCCTTCTTTGTCAAAACCTCCTGCGGGAAAGAACAGCTTTCCCTAGGACCAGAATAACTAAAGACGGGTTAGCAAGAAAAGAAGCCTTCCTCTGCAGGAGCCCAAGAGTTGGCATAAGAGAAATGAAGTGTAAAAAGTCAGACCAGTGAGGCATTTATACCCGTTTAGCAATGGAAAGCAGGTTTCCCTTCGGAGGGTAAAAAATTATGGGCAAGTGAGAAAATATTAGATTTCTGGAGAGTGAGGGAAGATGAGGCTGTTTTTTAGTAAGGTCTATTTGTAGACGCAAACTCATCCCAGTGTTGACTCCCTTTTCTCTGCATGGCATGCCTATCTGACTCTGTCTCTCACCTGTCCCTGTAGTTCCCTGCCTGGGACTCACTGCCCCTCGTGTTCCATTGCCCACTGCCCCCACTCGGGACCTGCAGTGTTTTATTTTTACCATTACACCTCACACTCATTTAGTCAGAGATCTTAATCATTACTGTATCAGCCATCTGCTCTCTTGGTGGTGGGATGCTGTGGGATATTAGTTTAAGATGTATTACATTTGTTTATGCTGTGGAAAATTTGTCTAATGATGCAAAGATGTGTTGTGTTCTTTTATGTTGTATTTGTTTAGCTCTGTAAAGCTGTGTTACTTTGCTTGTCTAAAATACCTGATTGGTCTAATAAAGAGCTCAATGGCCAATAGATAGATGGGAAAGAGGGACAGGTGGGACTGCCCTGCAGAAAGAATAAATAGGAGGAGAAATCTAGGTTCAGGAGAGGAAGAGAAGCAAAAGGAGAGGGGGAGGAGAGGACAGGAGGGGCCAGCTACCCAGGCACACAGCCACACAGCCAGTCACACAGAAGGAAAGATATGTAGAATAAAGAAAGGTAAAAAGCCCAGAGGCAAAATATAGTTAAAGATAAACGGGATAATTTAAGCTAGAAAACCTGGCTTAAATTAAGCCAAGCAAAAGTCCAGGCATTCATAAATAAGAACAACTCTCTATTTATTTATTTGGGATCTGGGTGCCAGGCCCCCAAAACGTAAATAAACAAACAAACAAGCAAACAAAAACAACTCCAGTAGGATAGCAGCTTGATTATATTTTTTATTCAAATTTTTACTGTATAGTAGGGGAGAGAGAAAATCTATAAATACATTCACGACAGCTGGGTGGTGGTGGCGCATACCTTTAATCCCAGCACTTGGGAGGCAGAGGCAGGAGGATCTTTGGGAATTTGAAGCCAGCCTGGTCTACGAGAGGTAGTTCCGGGACAGGCACTAAAGCTACATAGAAACCCTGTCTCGAAAAACAAACAAAAAAATACATTCACGACAAGTTGCAAATCCGCATGAAAAACACCCCTCAAATTTGCAAAAACAGCAGTATGCAATGTAGTAAAAGGTAGACAAAGGAACTGGATCCTGAAACCAGGTGGTTGCAGGAAGGTGATGGAGGTAGGCAGGGTATGCGGGCACAAGCACCTGTGAAATTTAATTACAAATGTTCTTGGTGGGAGGACTCTAAAATGTACAAAGAGAGAATAATATCTAGGTGGAGATTAAGGTCAGCCTATGACTACAGAGATTTGACTGATCTCTGTCATACAGTAAGTGTATGATCTGCTTTCTTTCTTTTAGGAAAGTAACTTTGGCAGTTGATTAAACATAAATCAATGTGAAGAAAAATGGTGGTCGGGGAGTCAAGAGTATATTCTCATTACCTAGTTGAAAAGTAATGAGGGATTCCCATCTGTGCTTGCAGTAGGCATGTGTGACATTACTTGAAGTAACTCAATAGTATGTAATAATCATTTATATACATATTATGTATATATATATACGTGTGTGTGTATGTGTATATTGCACAGGATACAAAGATTTAGATCAAGAAGTTTTGTGTACTTGGAACTCATGTCTGGAAGCTTTGCTAAACTAAAATACAGTTGTATGAGACAGTACTGTAGCGTTTCCAGTTATGAGAAAGAATGCCTGTGATATGCATCTTAACATGAAAATGTGCTCCCTGCATGATTTTTCTGTTGGGTGTATGAAGGTGGGAGAATGCCAGCAGAATGATGGCAGCTGCCAATCTGATATGCGGAATTCTTAAGTAGCTATACAGTTTTCAAAATGTGTGTGTGGCTTGAATTACTGACTTTATTATTCTCTCTCTCTTTTTTTTTAAATCTAAAAGAAAGTCATGGAGGAGAACTTCTAAAACAGTTATGATCAGAACGGAGATGAAAGTAGTCACATTGGGCTCCAAAAAGACCCTGGGAGCCATGAGGATAGCTGGGGGGAGATGGCTTGATGTGTGAATGATACGAGACAGAGAGAGAGGGGAAAGGATGAAGGGGACAGTAGCTTTCTGTAGATGGTTTTTGGTGGTGTCCTTGACAGAGATAGAATGGCGATGACACCATAGGGATCACTGACAGTGAGTGAGTAAGCTTGGTCTGAGGCTGCCCAAGGCCGCTCTGCCGGCATCCAGATGCTTGCCTCGCTCTCTGCTGTTGTCCACCTTCTCAGGCATCCGACCGTCAGGAAGACTTTGGTAGTATGTGTGCTCACTAGGTCGGGGGGTATGGAGATGGTGTTAGTAGAGGTTAGCATTTCATTCCTCTTGATACTTTTACTGTCCCTCCATTCAGTGCCCTCACAGTCTTTGTTAGAGGCGAGAAATAAATGCCCCATGGCCTGTGATAATCTAATCTTTGTTCCCGTGTGCTTGTGTGTGCACATGTGTTTGTGTGTATGGATGTGTATGTGAGTGTGTGAGTGTGTATGTCTTTGTGTGGGTGCATGCATGTGTCTGTGTGTGAATGTGAGTGCATGTGTGTAAATGTGTGCAACTGTGTAAATGCATGTGAGCAAATGTGCTTGTGTGTGTGTCTCAGGCTTAGTCCTAGAGAGAAAGGACGCTTGATGTAGGAAGAAAATGCCTTTGCTCCAAACAGGGGAAATACATGGTCTACACAGAAGGCAGGATGAAGGAAAGAAGGAATGGAGGAGAGGGAGTAAAAAGAAAGAAGATTCCACTGGGGTGAAGAAAATGGCAGAAGACCAAAGATTTTAGGTACCGAGGGGGGGGGGGCTTATGGTTTACAATCCTCCCATCCCCCACCCCACCCCCATTAATCTGCTGAGACCCTCAGGGCACCGGACCAATAGAGTGGAACCTGCCCTTCTGTTCTTGTTTGTTCCATGGCTGGGCCAAGACCGAGAGTAAGAGGAACAGTGAGAGAAAACAGATTCCAAAGAAGGAAGCCTGACTAGGTTGTGGCCAAGAAGTGTCTGATAGCTACAAGGGACTCAGAGAGTTGCCAACGATCCTTTGGTGGGAGGCAAAAGGTACCACACCCCCATAACCTGCAGAGAGGCCTCTCTGGTGATCAAGAGGATGCCATGCTCCAGGACCATGGGCTAGCTTACTTCCCATCAATCCTGCTTCTGTCCAGTGTGCCCAGCACACCCAAAAACGACTACGGTGAATTTTTTTCATCAGTGCTTAAAACTTTTTGAAAAATAAGGGTGTATTTTTTAAACCTTTGGATTTGGGCTGAGATTGGGTTATCTACCGGACCAGGTAATAATATGTAATGATTCCAATTTACAGAACAACCAAATATTGGTATTCAAATTACAGAAATATCCAACAGATTTTTTTATCAGCAAATACATCAATAAATAAACCTCAGTAATCACGCCTCACTGTCTCTTCGTAAAATACATACAATATACAGATCTATACAACCTTGCACACACCCACATACACACACACATACACACACATACACACACACACACACACTGTTTGTGAATTCTCAACACCTTAAAAATGCACAGAGGTGGGCAACTGCAGCTTAGGGAAATGCATCATCAGAAGTCTTTCCATTCTTTGCTTTTATAGGCATCTTTCACCTTTACTCTTTAATTTCCCTTATCAGGCTTGCATGTGTGTTTAGCACTGGTTATCCAGAAGTGTCTTATTCAGAAAAGAAGCAGTAGTGTTGTGGTACCTTTAGCCTCTTGTGTTGTCTGGGCTTGACAATGTCCTCAGTATGTGTTAAGTAGAACCCAACTGAGCTGTGATGGCTTGTGTTTGAATCAGCCAATATACTCACTGATATCAAAGTAAAGGCTCACAGCTAATGTTAAGCAACCTATGTGAAGGCTAAAGTCTGCTCTAGGGGAAATCTCAGCTCAGCTGCAAAGTTGGGTGGTAGCAATAGACTAGGTACATGCAGTACTGCCCCAAAGCTAGGGCTGCCGGCAAGTTAATAAAGCAGACAGAAACAATCAGTGGAGAATGATGCAGGCATAATGGTGAGTTTGAGATCAGCTTTACTGATCAGGTCATACAAAATATGGAGCTTTAGGAATGCCTTGGCTTGTGGATCCCTTTTCATAATCCAGGACTAATGACAGAAATAGACTCTATTAGAGGCTATTGGGTTAGGAGGAAGAATGAAGGGAAGATAGGCTTTTAGAGGAGCTGGAATACTAGTGAGAAGTCCCTTCTGTTTAGAAACCAAACAAACACTCATAGTCACTATTCTTATAGAATAAAAATGAATCAAATTACTTCAAATATCATGCTTTCTTTGTAAAAGGTTTTGGCCTAGTTCATATAGTTAGAAAATTAGCAGCACTTGACCTGGCTTAACTTGGCATGGCACAACATGGTAGCACAATGCAAACCTGTGGGCATTAGAGCCATAAAAACATCTGCAAAATCAGTGATATTTTTCGTCCTGCTTCTGCCTTTGCTTACATCTCAAAGGGATCTGATACTAACAGCTAACGTCCATTGAGCAGTTATTCTTTGGAGTACTGCTGCTTCATTTGTTCTGTTCATGCTTTTGGTGACTGATGTAGATGGAGCACAGAGAAGACTGGGAATTTACTCATGACCACAGAGTTAGGGGAGTGGGAGACCGGGAATTGAACCGAGCAGACCGATTTCATCATTTACCTTCTTAGACCCCGTGAACAACACACGTACTGCCTCCCTGGTATGGCAAGCACTTTCAGAAACAGGTTAGATATGTTATTAAGAAGAATTTCCATTCTACCTGTCTTGAGGGTCATAAGTTTATTGCTTATAATAAACAGGCCTCTATTTTGCAATCAAAAGCAACAAAAAGAAATGGAACAAAAATTGCTAATCTTTTCAAAAGAGCATGGTATCTGTTTGAGATGATGTGAGCTAAAGCTTCCCTGGCTTTTGTTTATTTATTTTAGTTTTGGAGAGAAGGGAAAGAGAATCACAAAAACCTGGACGGTAATTGGGGCCTGGCTGTATGAACAGAGATGTGTGTACCAGGCTGTTTTAATGAGGTTAGAGAGGTGCCACTTTAGGATCAAATATTAAGCATAATGTTTATTTTATTTGGGGTAATTCTCTGCATTGGCTGGTTTTCTGAAGTGTATGTGTGTGTGCGCACACACACAGTGATATTTATCAATCTTTTCAGTTCCTTTTTACTCTTCAACATGTTTAAGCAAGCGATCCCTTTCCATATAAGGGGCAAAAGAATTTGGAGCAGTGAGGCAAGATGACAAGGAAGAAATGTTTCCTGTCTCAGCAAGAATGGGACAGGAGTGAAACTTCTTGCAACATTTAGCTCTTTGGGAGAAGTGGCTATAATTTCTCCCATAGCAGTTTGAATTAAAGGTCTAGGAACATACTTCTTATTGAAACTATCCAAGAGCTCAGGTTTTACCTGTCACACGTGACCAGTGGGTCTGTGCCCATCATCCGTATGCACTTTGAACTCTCTGTATTAGGAATTCCTCGTCCTGATTCATGCAAATCCAGCAAGAAGGTTCATTAGATTAAAAAGTGGTTGAATCATTTTCAAGGATAGAAGACTCGTTGTGGTTTGAACAAGATGTCCTCCATCATCTTGGGTCTTTGAATACTTGGTCCCCAGTTGGTGATTCTGTTTTGGTCGGCTTAGGAGGTATGGCCTGGCTGGGAGGAGTTTGTTATTGGGGCAGGCTTTGAGAGTTTCAAACTCAAGTCATTGCTAGCTTGCTCTCTGCCTGGTGCTTGTAGTTCAAGGTGTGACCCTGCATCCCTCTGCTCCTGCCACCATGCCTTTGTCTCTGCCATCATGGACTCTATCCTTCTGGAAATGTAAGCCCCAATAAACTTTTCTATAAGTTGCCTTGGTCACGGTGTTTTATCACAGCTGCAGAAAAGTAACTAGTATGAAACGAAAGAGCACCCACCGTTTTATATGTCATGAAACCTGCATCACACAGCAAGGATTTAGTGACAAATAATTCAGTTGGTCTGCGATAGCACACAGTGTGGCATTCCAAGTGGTTGGATAGATGTAGGTGGACTAAGGAAGGATCAGTTATGCTGTTTTCCCATGCCAACCAAAACAATATTTCTGCTTGGAGAAAGAGACCATACAAATGGATTGGAAGAACCGACCAGTGGCCTGCATGCTCTAGAAGGATGTTACACTCTTTAAGGACCAATTAAGATGTGAGGTGGTTCTGATTAGCAGTGCTAATTGAAATTTTTTTTAACGAGTTCATAACCTACGTACATTTCCCAGCTGTGTACGAAGGCTCCCAGGGGTTGGCAAAGCTGAATCATAATATCTCTTTGCCAAGACTTGTCTGCAAATTCTTAACCTTTTTTTTGTTTGCCAGGAACAAAGAAAAATTGTTGTAAATCTAGCTGCTGTTGTAATATATGAGCAGTCTTTTCCTAAAATGCAAATTAGACAAACAAGAACCGTGACGTCATTTGCAGAATGCAGTCATGTTTGGCTTCTGCTGTTTTGTGTATATATGGGTTCATACCTCACTTGATATATTTTATTACGCTTTACAATTTTTCGAGCACTTGCATATGGGTAATATCATTTGATCTTTTCTTAGACCTGATGTTTTTAATAAACTTCATGTTTGAAAATCATAATAGCTGAATTTATATAGTGCTTGTAACAGACGGCAAATGTTTTGATTATTGCTATATGGAAATTTTTTATTATGTCTCAACATGTAGGTTGCACACGAGGCAAAAGAAGCCATTATCAATATTATTGACACATAAAATGGATTTTCAAATATTACCAAATGTATCTGGGTCCTCTTTAATGCAGAAATAATATTTAACAGTTGGGTGGTTACTCATGCCAATATGTAGGAACAACTAAGTATTTTGTCAGGTGGATCACTGTTGAAACTTTGATTACCCTTAACATTTGAAACATTGAAAAGTTAATTGTTTTTTCTTTAAAGATTTATTTTTATTCTAAATCCATTGGTGGTTTATCTGCACATGTGTCTGTGAAAGTACCAGAACCCCTGGAACCAGAGCTATAGACAGTTTTGAGCTGTCACGTAGGTGCTGGGAATTGAATCCATATCTTCTTGGAGAGTGGTTAGTGCTCTTAACCACTGAATGTCTCTCCAGTCAGAAAAGTTGATTGTTAATGTACAACTTACTTAATAAATCTACTTCCAACAAAGTTGTATTTTTGATTTAAAGCTTGTTATTGTTTAAGAAATACCTTAAAAGGTGTTCCATTGCCTCAAAATTGTTCTTCTTAGAAGAATTCACAGTGGCTCAGAATATAAGAGACATAATTCTCTGTAGTTGTAAATGAAGAATTATCAAAAATAACAATTCATAGTTTTGTTTGGCAGCAACAACTACACCCAGAGTTGGCATATAATCTAGAGCAGTGGTTCTCAACTTTCCTTACGCTGTGACCTTAATACAGTTCAAGTTGTGGGGACCCCATCCATAAAGTCATTTTCATTACTACTTCAAAACTGTAAACTTGCTGAAAACTTTATTGCTGTGTGTCTGCCTGTTCTATGCGCATGTGCCTGCAACAGTCCAGAATGTCTGGGGCCTTAAGTGAGTTCTTTGTTCTCCATCTTTACTGCCTTTACTTTTCCCGGGCAGGCTCCCTCAGTGGACCCTGCTCCTGCTGTGCACTCTGCTCCCGCAATTGCTGTATGACACTTACCCCCATGTACTTCGCTAAGGAAACACTGCTGGTCTGGCCTGCCTTTAAGTTACACAGAGGACTCTTTCTAACAAAGCCCAAGTCTCTATGCCCTCCTATACACTCTTTTAGATTCTAGGGCTATGTATATCTTCTTAGTTGTGCATACATACGTTGCTGACATAAGAATATTTTGTATTAGGGAACACATCTGCAAAGAACAGGGCTCAGTGGGAAAAGCTGCATCAAAGCAAGACATGGGGTGTGTTTGTTTATCAGTCATGCATCTTTATGTATTTTGTATTGTTAAAATGCCTAGTAGTCAATGTTACGTTGTTAGGATGTGCCAGACTTTGTGTATGGGAGCATATCCAACTCTGTAAAATATACAAATTTATGACTATAGCCCTTCCTTTAAATTTTTTACTAATTCTCTGAGAATTTTGTACAATGAATTGTGGTCATATTCCTTTCCCTCTCTCAACTCCTCCAACATCCACTCCACTTCTCTACTCACCTACCCACCTAACTTGGTTTCCTCTGCCCCTCCCCCCCGTATCACCCATGAAATACAATTTGTAATGCCTGTATGTTCTGGATATGTGACCTTCCCTGGAGCACGGCCAGCTTGCCAGAGACTATTCTCTTAAAGAAAACTGACTCTCTCTTTCCAGTACCCATCAACTGTCTATTAGTAGCTTGACTAGGGGACGGACTTTGTGCCTTCCCCCTCCAGGCAGGGATTTGGTCTGGCTTGAGACTGCATGGGTCTTACGATGCTACCCTTGAAAGTTGTTATAACATGTATAGTCACCTAAAATTTAATTTATAGTCATAAATTAGTTATAATTGATTTGACGTTACTAAACTCTTTGAGATAACCAGGATATAGACCACCTGCTCCCAAATAACCACTCAGCATCTTACTATTAAATACAAATGCTCAGACAATAGCTTAAGCTTGTTGTTAACTAGCTCTTACAACTTAATCCATTTATATTAAACTCTGTGCTACCCTGAGGTTCGTGGCTTTTGCCTCCTTCCCATATTATGTTTCACACTTGTTCTTCCATCTGGCTAGCAACTCCAGACTCTGCCCTTCTTCCTCCCTGCCTTCTTCTAGTCTGGCTCTCCTGCCTAACCTTATGATGTTCAGCTATTAGCCTGTCAACGTTTTTATTAAACCAACCATAGTGACACGTCTTCTCAGTGGACAAAAGGATTACTCTTACATTTTACGTTAGCCCATATTCCTTACTTATGCTCTCCATGTGGCAGTATCTGTAACACTGCACGTTCATCTCCTGCTCCTTCTGCATTTACAGGCGACTCCTCATCCCATCATTCTCCCAGTCTGGCTCTTCTACCTAACCTTCTCCTGTTCAGCTATTGGCCAGTCAGTTTTTTACTAAACTAATCATAGTAACAAATATTCACAGTGTATAAAAGGATTATTCCACAGCACCAGGACATATCAAAATCTTAAGGAAAATATCTATTTGTTTTAATAAACAATATGGGATAGGTCTGCAGTCAAGATTAGTTTGATCAATGGATAGCTTTACTATAAACATAGAATATTCTCTGACTCCTAAGTGAATTTAATTGATAGGTCTTATCACAGATTAAAAGATTATACTTTATTAGGCTAAGTGATTATTAATGATTTCTTATAGATGAGTCTTTAACTTAAAGAAGCAATGGCTTCAAATACTAATAACAACAAAAAATATCATAATAATACATAGATTATTTATAATCCATAGATTTGAAGTGTTTGAGGCCTGCAGAGAAACATCCACGAATTGGAATACCCCTGAAGTATCGTTTGAGAAGCGAACAATAATGTCTCAAATGTCTTGTATTGTTTTCTTTCAATTTCTACTCTTGAGACAGTAAGAGTATGCAAAACACTGTCAAATAACACAGGGAAGGTTCAAGACACAGGCAAACAAAGTCAATCAGAGTGCTTTTCCCCAAAGAGATTTGAAATCTGGGACTGAGAAATTTAAGTTCTTAGCCTTACTCAATCAAAGCGACTTTGTCAGAAGTTCCTTCAAATACGTGTCTTGGTCTTGGGCTCTCACGCTTCCCTGTGTGTTTAACATAAGAAAAGGATGCCATCTTTTAGCTTCTCATCTTTTCATAAGCATTTTGATCCTTGTGTTGGGCATTTGCACTGAACATGGGAATCTGCACTTGGACACACATACACACAGATAGTGACAGACAGACAGACACACGCACACACACAAACACACACTTCTGGTCCTCAGCAGGGTGGGGTGCAATGCAGTATTAATGAGAAGGTGAGAACTACGCGTTCCCCCTTGGTACTGGTGTGAGGCTGGATGCTTTAGCTAACATTCATCACCTGTAAATGGAGAGAATACCGCCTATCTTTTTTTTTTCGAAGTTCAGTTCAACTGAGTAGAAGGTGTGGAACAAACTGTGAAGCCTGACCCCAAGTAGTTTATTATGGGGGCATATTTAAGCACAGCACAATTTGGTGAAATATTTCTTGGTGATAAATAACTCAATCACTCCTGTGTGCACAGTAAAGCTTAAGACATAACACGTCAAAACTCTTTGTAAAGAGGCCTGGAGGGGACATGGTTAATACCGCCTATCTTATATCATAGAAATTAAATGAGATGACATATGTAATACTCTTCCTATAGGGCCAGCAATAAAGAAAAATAAATGGTATTTTAAACCTCTTGTATACCTCATGTGTGCTGTTTAGGTACTGTCAACTTGACACAAACTGGAGTGATCTGAGAAAATGTCTTACTCAGGTCTATTGGCAAGTTAGAGGGCATTTCCATGATCAATGATTGACGCACAAGGGCCCAGACCACCATGGGTGGGGCCACCCCTGAGCAGGTGGTCCTGGGCTACATTAGAAAGCAAGCTGAGCAATCCACGGTGAGTAACCAGTGAGTAGTTCTCCTCCAGGCGTCTGCTTCATTTCCTGCTTCCAGATTCCTGCCGGAACTTTCTGCCCTGATTTCCATTCGTGACCTATGAGGTGTAAACTAAAACAAACAAACACAAAAAGCAAAAACATAAAATTACTCCCTGCCCTGGTTTGCCTTTGGTCATAGAGGTCTCTTCGCAACAGTAGAAACACAGTTAGGACAATATGGATTTATGGTAAAATTTTGTTTTATTTACATAACACTCCTCCCCCAAATTAGGAAACTAAATAGTTGATTTTGGCATCAAATATACTTTGTATGTTCTCCTATTTTGGTGCTATCTCCCAATATTTCCTCTCGTAGAGACAGAAATAAGGGCACCAGTATTGAACATGCTCATTCTAGGTAATGTGAATTCGAAGTGAGCACTATAAAGAAGCTAGTCAAGCCAAATTAAATATGATTCCCTGGGCTCATGAAAACAATGAATACAGAGAGTGCCTTAAAGATTCTGACCTAAGAAAATAAGATGGGAAATAAAGGTAAAAGAGGAGATAGTATGTTGATATTCATCTCAGTGAAAAACAAAGATGATTTTTAAATGTGTATTATGAACTAATATTCTCAAGCAAAGTGTAGAGTTGGAGGAAACATAATAACCTTGAAAACTGAAAGTGAGTGAAATATTTCAAGATAAAGGAAATCTGCCTTTCCCTAAAGAAAAATGGAAAGATCTCTACTCAAGGAGAGCTTTCTAAAGGAGATACAGAAGGAAATGGCATCTTTTACCCGCTCTTTTGGAAGGAGTGATGGATATAACTTGCTAAAATAGTCCTACAGGAAAACTTTAGTTCTTAATGCTTTTCTTCACCTGATTTTCTGTGCACTTTGGAGCTTTAAGAAATGTGTAGTGGGAGGTTGGAAGGAGATTTTTCTGAATTATAGACCAGCTATCTACAATGCTTACGCAGTACTACACAGAGAGGATGTTACCAGCACAGGAGAACGGCTCCAGAGAGTCAGATCTGAAGGCCCTGTCCATCGTGAACACACACAGGCCTTGGGCTGCCTGCTTCAGAGAAAGAAGCAGCTATCTGGGAACCTGTGAGGATCCCTAAGGAGCAGCATGTGCCCCCTGTGCCAGGCCTCAGTCACTGTATCTTTTCCATCACTCTCTACCTGATGGTGCTGTTTGGGAGGTGGCAGAACCTTTCAAGGTTGAGGACACTGTTAACTCTCAGGTCACTGGGAACCCGTCCTTCAAGAGGGTTGTGAGATCCTGCCCCACCTTTTTTTTTTTTTTTTTTTTGTGCTTTCTGGATGTTGTGAGTTGAATAATTTAACTTTAAATGCATTCTGGCTTGTCACTGTCTCAGAAGAAAGAACACTGACCTAGTAACCGACTATAAACTCAAACCTTTAAGACTGCAGGTCAGAACAAACCTCTCTTTTTAAGCTGATAACCTCAGGTATTTTGCTTCAGGAACGGGAAGCTGAACCATGCTTCCATCAACATGGGGCTGTAGAGAAGGATGTGTTCTTGAGCAGGTCCTCCCGTGAGAACCCTTGTCGCCTGCTTGATTATTGATTCTCTTATCCGTATGCTCCTGCACAGCCGTCTTTCTTCATCTTGAACACAGTGCAAACATTCATGCTTCGAGCAGAGGTTATATCCTTCTTAGCCTGGGACTGGAAGCTTATGCTAATAGTGAGCTAGTACATTCAGGCAGCCTGGGGTTTTCTCAGAAAAACCACTTTCCTGCCTCATGCTCTTGAGTCTCAAAAAAAGGCAGGGATGTTTTTAAAAAATTTTTCTTCTGTCTTTCTGTTCCCAACAGCTCTGCCTCCACTGGGACCTTAATTCAACAATTACCTCTTCTCCTGAATCTCCCATTTCTGTTTTCAGCTCCGTATTCTTAAAAACAAAACAAACAGACTCTAAAACCTGTCAACTCAATGCTGACCTTCAGTTGCTGTTCTGATTGTTTCTTTCCATCATCAGGTTTCTCAATGTCATCCCTGCTCTGGAATCCACGGTGCTCTCTGGGGCTTCTACATTAGGGAGACCCTTTTCCGACATTGGATGTCAGGTTTTCTATCTATACTTAAAGTAGCCCATAAGTGATGCAGATTAAATGCAGCAGCAGATATGAGAGTCCCAATGTCCTCTATCCAGTCAGATATCAGAGACCGGCAGCAATGTAAACCAACGTTCTCTTCTTGCTAAAACATTTTCTTTGGCCAGATTTTTCTAGAAATCAAGGATGCTTAGAAAGTACATAATATACATAAGGAGGGACTTGCTTTTAATACAGTTGAGGAAGGGTTCGTTTTTCCTTTTCTCAGTTTCGGTCTCACTATGTAGCCCTGCTTAGCCATTCTTGCTTCACAGTGTTGGGCAGAAGTGAGAGGGCAAGCATTGTTAGCATGGGCAGAAGTAAGTGGGCAAACGCTGTTAGCATGGGCGGAAGTGAATGGGCAAGCATTGCTTTAATTCACTCTTGCCATCTCTCAGCCGTCCTCTCCCTTTACCCTAGCTTCCGAGGCATGTGACACCCATTTCTAGATCCTGTCTACAATTCTTAAGTTCTTCCCGTGTAGGAACATAGGTCTCAATTTTTTATGACATTTTTATAATTTTTTATGACTTTTTATATGTTGGTTATTACAAACCTTCCCATCTTAGAAAATTTTAATGTCTTTTCTTCCACATCTCATCTAAAATTTCCTTTTCCTGGGCATCATTTCCCACCTTGTTCCTTCGCACTTGTTTTACTAGCTTTTCCAAAACACGTAATACCCTTCTAAGCTGTGTGGGTTCGGTAGCTTTTTAGTTCTGTGGCCAAGACACTTGAAATAACTACCTTAAGGAAGCAGAGAATTACTTTGGTTCACAGATTCAGAGGTTTGAATGTGCATACTTCGAACCTCATGGCTGAGGATGCCGGTAGCCCAGGTGAGCTGTTCATGGCATGACTGGTTAATAAACACAGAGGGAATGTTAGGGCTGATACACTGTTCTCCTTATTCTCTCAAACTCACCAAGTTTGGAGTAGTGCTTTCTAGAATCAAGGTGGTCTTATCTTCTCGCATAGTTCTTTCTGAAATTATCCTTAAAGATGTATCTAGAATGTGTCTCTCCAATCTCCTTGGTGAGTCTAGATCCTGTCAGAGTGACACTGAAGATTGGTTATTACACTGTGGGACAAATTGCCATAAACTCGTGGCTTAGACCCACTTTTCATAAATTATCTCAGTGTTCGTGTCCCTTGAGAGTCTGGACCTGCTTTTACCAGGCTTCCTGCTTCAGAGTGTGTCTCATAAGTCTGTAAAGAAGGGGATAACTACTACTGGGGGCTCATGTGAAGCCCCACAATAGAAGAATCTACTATATTTGTACAGCTCGAGTTCCTTATAAGTTGATGAACCTAGATCCTGAGTACTTTAGTGACTGCCGACCAGAGGCCACCCCTAAGCCCTTGACACATGGCCCTCTCATTTAGCACCTTGCTTAATCCAAGAAGCAATGGGAAACTAAAAATCTGCTAACAACGTGACAGTTACTGTTTCTGTGACATAGCACTCAAATGACACCTCGTCCCTCTTGCCACATCCTAGTCATCAGAAGCAATTTGCTAGGTAAGGGTAAGCTTAATATAAGGGACAAATACAGGCAGGCAGGCTGTGTGCTGATGTGAAGGGTGATGGTTCAGAGTCATAGGTAATACACGTATGTATACAACTTTCTATAGTTAACTGGAGTCTCCACTCTCTCACATCAAACCCCCATTACTCCAGTAGAAGTGGAGGTCAATCATGACCTCCTTCTTGCCCAAGTTGATGACATTTCCCAAAGTGTTATCACATGCAAACAACCAGGAGCAGCTGGCATTCTCTTTCCCTATGGATGGTTCTCTCTTTTCTTCACGTTAGAGTACTACACCGTGGAGAGTGCCTACACTCCACCTTTGACCCTTCCCTCTTCTGTAACTACTCCACCCAAGAAACCGAGGCTTAACGTTCACTTACTTGATGGCTGATGACACTGAACACTTTAAAATCTCTTCTTTTTCATTTTATGAGAACCTGCTTATCAATGTTGACATCATTTCCTGAGCAACCAGAGTTCTGTTAGGAAAGAATGAAATTATGCCAATATCTTGTGGCACATTCTCTACCTTCTCCTCTAGAAGTTTTAGAGTTTCAAATTTTAGGTTGAGGGTATTTTTGCTGCTGTTTTATTTTTCTTTTTTTCCCCTCACTTGGAGGTTTTTTTGGGGGACTGAGGAGTAAGTGCCTTGTTTCTAGATATAGGGGTTTAATTTTCTTTAGGAACACCTCTTGATAAAGATGTTTCTCCCCCCTCCCCAGTGTGTGTGTGTGTGTGTGTGTGTGTGTGTGTGTGTGTTGCCAAAAAAATCAGGTGGTTTTAACTACAGAAACTGAAAGCTGGATCTTCTACTCAATTCCATTAACCTACGTACATGTCTGTTTTTATCCAAATACCATACTGTTTTTACTAGGTGGCTCTGAGATGTAACTTGAGATCAGGCATGGTAATTGGCACTATTCTTTATGTTCAGGATTGTTTCAACTCTCCAAGGTGTTTTGTGTTTCTGTGTGAACTCTAAGACCCCTCTCCCCATTTCTGTGAAGAATGGTATAGGGATTTGGATTAGAACTTTATCGACTCTGTAGACTGTTTTTGCCCTAGTCAGAATAAAGAAACCAAATGACAACATAAATTGGCATCAATGGAAAAAGAAGCAAACATGTTCACCTTTGGTAAGACTGGGAACTGGTCATCCACTGTAGAAATCAGTGTGCAGACTCCTCAAAAAGATGGAAATAGTCCCAGCTATTCAGTTCCTATACCCAAAGGGCTCTACATCCTACTAGAAAGATTCTTGCACATTTTTGTTTATTGATGCCTTGTTCACAGTAGCTAGGAAATGAATCAAGATTGATATTTAACAACTGACAAGTGAATAATGGTACACAGAATAGAATTCTATTCCATTGTAAAGAAAAATTATGAAACTTGTAGGTAGGTAAACAGATAAAACTCGAAAAACAAAGTTTTTTTTCCTAAGTGAGAAATCCTAGGCTCAGAAAGGAAAAAGCTGGATATTTTCCCTCATATAGGGTCCTAGTTTCGAATCTCACATACTTTGTAGTCATCCTGGAGTACCTGCAGAAACCAGAAAACCAGAAAGAGACCATTTGTGGTGCACTAAGTGAGGAAAGAATAGTAGAAGACAGGGCATACAAAAATATCAGGTGGGGGCTACTTGGAATGGATATATGTAAATGTGGTGGGTGGGGGATACGGAAGATGAGGGAGGTGGGAACAGAAGTTTAACCAAACTGAAACACCTGTGAAAAAGCCACATGAAAACCTGCTATTATGCAAGTCAACTAAAAGTGTGTGTGTGTATATATGTGTGTATGTACATATATATTTGTATTTTTATATACAAATATGTATAAATACATATATACAAATATATTCATACACATATCTATTTAAAACATTTAGTCTTGGCGTTTTATATATTGATGACTCTCTAGCAGATATCGTCCTCCATCTTCCTCCAGTGTCAGCCAATTCTAGTTGTCATTTGCATTTTCACTCAACGGCATAAGTTGTGGTAGAATTCTGGATTTCCATCTCTCCTCTTGTCCCCCACACTTTCCTGTGAAATTGACTCTTCCCTGATTGGTCCCAGTGTAGATAAAGGTCAGTGCTATTCACCTTGTTACTGAGCTACGAGTCGAAAGTCTTCTTTGGTGCTTATAGTGTCCCACAGGGAGTCTCCTCAGCATGAGCTGACTCCTGTTCCTCTAGACTCTGATCTCTACCCTAGAGTATGGCCCAACATTCTCCCCGTGCCTCTGTTCATATGGAGCATCAGACCCTGCTGTGTCTTGTCTGGTTGTGATGGGGATGATCTTCCTTCCTTCCTTCCTTCCTTCCTTCCTTCCTTCCTTCCTTCCTTCCTTCCTTCCTTCCTTCCTTTCTTCCTTCCCCCCCCCTCCCTCCCTCCCTCCCTCCTTCCTTCCTTCCTTCCTTCCTTCCTTCCTTCCTTCTTCTCTTCTTTAAAATAAATCATATTATCAACCTTGATCATATTCTCAGCCAATCAAACAAAAACAAAACAACAACAAAAAATTCATACCAAAATAACAACAGCAACAACCGCCTCGCACCGCGTCCCCGTGTCTGTGCTCTGTGCGCTAGAACCCAGTTGGCGAGCTTTCGGGCAAGGGGCTGGAGGCTGAGAACACAGACGCAGAGACACAGAGACAGACTGACACACACAGACTTTTTAACCCTGGTACCAAAAAGCCCCAAGAATTCTCCTTTATTGTGTCCAGGGGCAGATTATATAGAGATAGCCATGCCCCAGCCAAACCCACCAGAAACCACTCTCTTGCCATCAGGAACGCCTGAAGGTCTCGTGCTCAGAGCAGCTGTAGGCACTCAGATCAGGAGAAAACAAGTTGTTTACAAGAAATTCAGGATCTGGAGTCTCACTGCTCCCAACAAACAACAAGAAGCTCACAAAAACCCTGGCGTCTATTTTATGTTGGGTAACTACCTCTGAGCATAGGGCTGGCCTGGGCCTTGGTTGATAGACCAAGCGTCGGACTGGCGTTTTTACTTTCCGTATCCAGCTCAATCTTGTGCTGGGAACTGTGTTTGTGGTTCTCACTGCCTGGATCCTTGTTCCTATTATAACACCATCTGCTTCTTTAAATGTTGATGCTTAACTTCGCGGAAGTCTCCTGTGACCACACCGTTGCTCTCTGTCCTCTTCGGCTCTTCTGTATTTCACTCGTGACAGCTTGAAGGTATCATCTTCGGGTTGTGTGTTTAGTTTGGTTGTCTGAGCGCAGGTTTTATACTGCAATGTTCTGTGACCCTTATTGCTGTGGCCCTGTAATCATAAGACAGTTTGGCAAGCACCAAACATGTGAACAACCTCAGAGACTGAACTTGGGAGATAGGCTTTCTTAAAAGACTTCCCGAGTCCAGTCTACCTGGCGCTCTGATGTGTGTTGGCTAATCGTTTCGGAAGCTGGTGATTTGAAAGCCTGAGTTAATGACAGTCACTTTACTCAGGGTTGAAACCTTAGGCTTTATCTGCACTTGCTCTCACAGCTGCTCTTTTCTTCCCATTCCTCAACTTGTATAATACATTAGTATAGGAGTGCTCAGGTTTTTAAAAAGACTTGGTTCTTGTCATACATTGAACCTACACAGGACAGTAAACTGCGGCTTTAATTCAACACATGTCAGGTTCCTGCATAAACTCTCACTGAACTCTTTGTCATTGAAAATTCTATTTACAATCTGAATAAAAACATTGGAGCAGGATAATACATGAAATAATTGTCAGATGCTCAAGTATGACAGTAACAGCCTTATAGAACATTCCAGAGGAAAGATGTCTGTATACTTTTTAATAATCAGTTAAAGTATTTGCTTTCTAGATTGAAAATCACTTTGGCTATCATGTAGATGGATTTTAATCTCTCAGAATTGATTACATTCCTGTTTTTTTCCTCATTCCCCTTAATCCTGACATCATTCCACATTGTAGAGGGTTGTTTTTTTTTTTTATAATCAGATCACAAATACTATATCTCAAAATGAAGAGATTCTAAAAAAGCTAGACACTTTTTTTCTGGTAAGTAATTGTTCTCATATTCCAAGGACAAAGTACCAATTAGTAATAATTGAGTATCTGAGACTTCAAAGTTGTATCAGGGGGGAATTACCAGAGTCAGTTGAAATGAAAACAACACCTCACACAAGTTCAGTGAAAATTTAGGGAGGGTAAAATGGGAGAGAATTGGTGAAAATTGAGAAGAAGCCGCAATTTCCTGGAACACTGAGTTTTTTTAATTAAAGGGAATAACTCCCTCCCCCCCATCACTTGGAGCTTCTAAGAATGTGACTGCTCTCTGTGTACTTAATGTTCACATCTCCTTTTATCCCTTCTGAAGGGTAATTAAATACTCATTAGCATTACACTCCAGACTGCCTGATAATATCATCAACAAAAGCTAAATTTCTGTCACTTTTTTTCCAATCAAATAATAAAAGAATCTGAAATCTATGTAAGTTAAATGAGCTATCCATTTTCAGCTGGGCGGTGGTGGCACATGCCTTTGATTCCCGGGACTTAGGAGGCAGAGGCAGGCGAATCTCTGTGAGTTCCAGAGCAGCCTGGTCTACAGAATAACTCCAGGATAGACGAGGCAACTGTCTCCAAAAACCAAAACAAACAAACAAAAAAGTCCTTTCTATTTTCAATGATTATTGTAGCCTTGTACAATGGTAGTGTCTCCCATTACCCCAAAATTTAAGAATCCTTTAAAGGTGTTTTTAGTATTACTTGGGGCATTATATAGACAGTCTTAAATACTTTGTTTTTAATATACAAGATTTGGACATTTTTAACTTCGGTTTATGTATCTATAAAATACTATATATACCTCTAGCTGACATTGTGACTCTGCTAGCTAAACAACACAGTAATGACAGACTTAGTCTGTTGGATGGCATGAGAGAAGCCCCAAAGAACAGATGACTTTCCTAGAGATAACCCATTAATGTGACAGGAAATAGTACATGAAGGCAGGCAGAGCTCCCATTCACCCAGAGGGCCTTGAACTAGTGTTCACTAGGATTATGGAGATTTTTGTTTACCAGCAGTGATTTTTTTTCAGAGCTAGCCCCAAGCTGCCTGGGCAGTTTCCACTCCTCTTCCCCATGGGAAAGTTTCCCAGGATGCTGTGATCAGCCTGATTGATGCTAAAACGCCCTCACGTTTGTTATTTCAAAAGAAGCATCACCGCTAAGGAGATATTGTCTCAAAGTGCCTATGAGTTCCTGCTAGAAATTGCCATGACTAATAATGAGAAGAAAATGTGTTCTCATCTGAAATGAAGTTAAATAGACTAGGAAAAACGGTGACTTTCCTAAGGGATGAGCAGCTGTGTTTACCGTCAGCAGTTCTAGCCAAGTTCTAGAACCTGCCTTCCAGAAACATTGACTTTATTTAAGATACACGATTCTCTGAATTGTGGCTGGCAGTAGAAAATGTTATATTCATTAATTTTTTTCTAATCAAGTTAGTTCTATAGAGAATCCTTATTCTTAAGAGTTTGTGGTATGTTTGCTTAGTCAAATATTAATAGATGTTTTACAGTAAATTTTATGGTGTGTGTGTGTGTGTGTGTGTACAACCACATGCAAGTATGAGCTATCCCACACTAGGGGAATGCTCTACCACCAAGTTACACCCCATTTCCCACAGGGTTTTTTTTTTAAGTTATTGCATCTGAGAACTCCCAACAAGAATTTTATTTCACAACCAAATATGATTTATTCATCATTATGCTAAAATTGCAATTTTTTCAAATGCTTTAAGAAATAATTTCTACATAAATTTGTTTAAATTTTGCTAAAAGGCAGAATTGGTAGGTAATTTCCCTGATGTAAGATAAACGTGTCTTTAAGATACTTTTCCACGTTTTCATGGATATGTTTTGTAATTTTTAGATAAAACTGATGCTTTTTGACATAACTAATTGATGTTTCCTTTAAGAAAATCCTTTCATTTCGACATTTATCATTCATGATCTCCCATAGTTCAGGCCATAGCGTTCAGAGAAACACAAATATTCTCTTGTGCAGATATAAATACATGTTCACAAACAATAGGCAAGATACACAATTTCCTAAGATTTGAAGATATCACTACCGCCAACAACATAATAAAAGATTTCCCGTTTGTTATGAGCTCAGTCTTGAACCTGTAACCTTAAACTCCTCAGTTTGGAGAGACCACATAATTAGGCAATGCTGGTAGACATTTGAGCATAATAATGACTTGAATTGGTCCCATAGCTAGGCAAAACCTTGACCTTTTATCTAGGTCTGAGCAGGGCATAGACTTTGGCTAATTTAATTTGAATAATCTTTTTAACTGAAGAGGCTGTTTTAAGAACCTTATAATTAACATTGTTTTATTATTATTAAAATACTGTGTACAAGCTGGGGATGTGACTCAGTTTGTACAGTGTTTGTTTGGCAGGCACAAAACCCAGGGTTTGATCCCTAAGTATTGCACAGGCTATAATCCTGGCACTCTGGAAGTGGAGGCAAGAGGCTCAGAAGTTAAAATATGATATTTTAAAGTAATTGTCAAGGAACTTGCTGTGTTTTCCAGGCTGGCTTCAAGCTCCTATATATGTGTAGTCTTTCTGTATCAGCTTTCCCAATAGCTAGGATTACAGTGCAAGCCACCATGCCCAGCCTAAATGTAATGTCTTAAAAACAAGACATTTGAAGAGTATGTTGGTACACCGCACGCCTAGAATCCCAGCATTCAGGAACTGGGAATAGGAGTTAATGAGTTACAAGTTATCTTGGGCTATACAGAGAGATTTATTTCTTTGTAAGAAGAAGCTAACAAGTGATATTTATCAAATATAAAGAGAAAACCATTCATGGCTCTCAAAATCAAGCACGGTCAATTGACTAAACTAAGAAACTATAGCCATTAAATAGCTAAAGAATATTTCAGTGCAACTAAAAATTAAAAGAATCATTTTCAGTCCCACAGAGCCTGATCTCAAAGAACTTACACATTATCATGTATAAATTAATATGGATTGGTCATTAAGAAGCCAGAGCTGGCTTGGATTTGAAATGTATTAGCAATATAATCAGATAAGGTCCTTATTGTCTGGAATTTTGTCACATAAGACAAAAGGTTGGATTAATGGTAAATCTGAAGTAGGTGTGGTGGTGCATGTTCACAATCCCAGCATCAGGAATTCGAGGTCAGCCTGGGCTACTTAGCAAATTTGAGGCTAACATGGGCTATACTTCACCCTGCCTCCAAAATGGGGGAACAAAAATCATTACTGGACTTTGAACCATTTTAGTAAGAAATTTATGAAAACAGAGTTGCAATGTTGCCTGTTTCTGGTACAGGGTTGGTGAAGACACAGGTGTCAGATCAGTAACCCACAGAGCGTGAACTGTCATTCCCCATCTGCTCTTTCCTTGGGAACTTTTGAAGTTTTGCCACCTTACATGCTCAAGGTGTGGCCACAAGAGGATGCTGTGTGCAGTAGGAATGGAAAGAAGATGGCAGAATTCAGGGAAGCTACTGCAAGACCTGTCCCTTAACAAGCAAAGCCAGTAACAACAAAAATGGCTAGACGAATGTCACATTAGGAACTCTCAACTTGTCTGCATGTCTGCTATATTCTCCAAAGAGGGCAGCATGTTTATCAACCCCTGCTGAAGGGAGCTGACTTTGGAGATGGCTTTTAGAACATAGAGGAAGTTACTAATGCTACGTTAAAATCCCAGGGTTCAGATACGCCCTCACAAGTGAAGTGTGAGTCGCCCCAGGTTTAGGTCCCTTAGTGTCTTGCATTCAGAAGATGGCTGGTGGTACAGTGGAAGACACGTGGAGTTCAAACAAACACTGATTCTAGCAGCACGGAATGATGGCATGCTGCACTATTCAGACCGAGGACTCTCGGATGAGCTCGTGCTCTGCCTGGGGCAGTGGTTCTCACCTTCCTAACTCTGAGACCCCTTTAGGACAGTTCCTCATGCTGTGGTGACCCCCAGCCATAGAACAATTTTCATTGCTACTTCATAACTGGAATTTTGCTATTCTTATGAATTGTAATGTAAATATCTGTGTTTTCCAGTGGCCTTAGGCAGCCTACAGATTGAGAAATATTGATCTGTAATAACATCGATATCTGATGACAGTTTCCTGAAACCAGTCTGCATAGCTCAGGCCTCGATAGCGTTTCCTTGAGAACCAGTGCTCAATTTCTCAAAGTTGAGCTCGCTGGATTCTTTTCATTGGGGGTGGGGAGCAGTGCTAGGGTTTGAACCCAGTGCCCTAGGCATGTTAAGGAAGAACTCTACCATTGAGCTATATCTCCAACCTCACTCAACATGGATGAGTTAAATGAATTGATATTATTGACCAGTTGAGAGCGCTCATGATTGGGCAATTTCATATTACTTTGACTTCTTGGAATCATTTAACATGTACCACAGCTTTCCCTGGAAAACACATGTTAGCCAATGTGGCGGAAGGAAGTGTTATAAGAAGGTTGAGATGAGGCATCACCTGATCAGAGGAGCACAATCCTGTTGAAAGAAATTTTTTATTAACTGCAGGAAGAGCAGTTTATGTGTGCAATCACAAGGCAACTTCTCTTCTCGCAGAGGAAAGCTTCTGTAGCCAAACAGACTCAACACTGTCCAACACATCTCTCTCTCCCATTACAAAAGTTTTGTGCTTTAGGCCAAAACTTCCTGAGGAACCTGTGTACATCTCTCTCCTGGATCCTTAGGGTACGATAAAACTTTGAGCTAAATTGGTATTATTTAGTTCTTTATACCTGCCTTGGATATACAGTGAACGTTTTCCTGCATTCATCTTCATGCAGGTCCTTTATCCTACTGATTATTTTGGAAGAAAACAAATAGCTCAGAGATTCTCGCAAGGAATAGAAATAAGCCATACCCCCCCCTAAAAAAAATTAGAACAAAGTCATTACTCTTTAGGCGCCTCCATGCACGTGTGGACAATTGTCATAAACTTCTCTGGAGTCTGTCTGATGTCTGTGAATCTTGCCGGTTCTCACATGAAGCCTTATGAGAGGATGGTCTCCTGATCACTGAGGAGCTAGGATTTGCAAATCAGGTTTGGTTTTCTGCCCTCTGAGCACTGCTGAGCTGTTTCTCCGTGTGCTTGGGTCTGTCTCATTGAGGAATGGGAGTTTTTAAAGGATGGCTTTAAAATACAATGCCACAGGACTTTGGGTACCCGTGTGTCCTTAGAAGGTGACTTTATCCACTGGGCAGATGGAGAAAACCAAATCTGTGAAAACTAAACTATAGTTTAATCCTTAGAATTAGGAAGTGGAAGGTTATAAAGTCAGTCAATTTCCTTACGTCACAAACGTTGTTTCTTTTTGTTACCCCCACACCTCCCCCAAAAAACCTCTTGTTACAAGTTAAAATGTTTCCAAAGCTGCATTAGTTTGCTGTTGCTGTGTTACAAATTACCCAAGCCAACCCAGTTCCAGTATGTGAAAAGAATAATTCATAGTTCTATGGGGGAGAAGTCTGGACATAGCATGGACTGTGCGCTACCTGTGATCTGAGGAAGATAAATTCACAGCGTTCCCTGGGTCTAATTGTCACCTGGAACTCAGGTCCTCTTCCAAGCCCATTCAGGTGGCTAGCAGGACTGTTTCATGTGCACAGCAGGATGGGTGGAGGGCTCTGTTTTCTTGCCATCTGCCAGTTGTAGGTAGCTCTATGTTCCCAAAGACTTGAAGGTATGTGGGGTTTTTCCACACCAGTAAAAGTCTTTTTCTTTTTATGAATGGCCCATGTCCTATCCTAGGGTGGATGATAATTTTTACCATTCTCACAAGGTTGGGGAGGGGGAGGGGTTCCTATAGGAGATGCGCAATCGGGAGTAAGAATTGTGCGCATTCTCTTAGAATTCCGTTTGCCACATCCACAGTGTAATCACCGCTCAGGATCCACAAATATTTGATTCTAGGACCCCACGGATATGCAAGCTGCAAGCACTCAAATCCGTTACATCAAATGGCACAGGATTTGCAAATTACCTCTGCAGATTCTCCAGTGTACTTGATGCCCTCTCTGGTTTATGGTCGGTACTAATGTAATGCAAATGCTGCGTGTGTAGATGTCACACTGTGCTACTTAGGGAATGACGGTGGGAAAATGACTGTGTATGCTCAATACAGATGCTATCCTGCTAATTATGTTTACGTCTCGGTTGTTTTCACTGTGACTGTGATTTCAGCAGGAATCAGGGACAAACACAAATGTACTCATTTGAATAACCTTTAAAAAAAACTCTTTGTCTGTCTGCTTCCTTGTATTGGGATATGAAAGATTTTTGTAGGTCAGAAAATTCAGAAAATGGTTCATAGTAGCAAGTAGACTTGGAGCAGTGTGGTGAATCTCAAATCTACACATGGTTTTTATTGGCTTTACTCTCCTTAGACATAAGTACCAGTAGCATGGCCTGGGATCATTCAAAATTAATTCAGTCATTAGAATGGCAAAACGGTGTATTCATTAAGCATGAAGTTCCCTTTTGTGAAGTCGGCTCAAATTCCTAAAGAGATGTTGGGGACATCTATGCTGGTCGGCAGGAGCAGGGACCTCTGGAAGGGAGAAGGGCAGCAGGGACCAGAAGATCTGCCAGGTTTTGCAGCGACAACTTTGGCGGGAGCACTGTGTTTACTCACTTGACTGTCACAGAGTGAACTGAGACATAGGAGTGATGCTAAGTTCCATTTCACAGATGATGGACTTCTGTGGAGCAATACAACTGGAATTCTGAGTCTCTGGAGCTTTCCAGGGAATGGGCTCCTCTTTGTCAGGTTTTTAATGCAGGCCCATGGTAATGATGCTCATGCTGAGATCATGTAGAGATACGTACTCTTTGGAAGACAGGCTGTCTCACCAATATCTGTTATGGAGTGACTCTTCACTGCTGTGAAGTTTTCAAAAGTCAAGATCAAGACTGAATATATAAATTTGATTATTATTTTGTTTTTTGTTTTGTTTGTTTTTCTTTGCTTGTTTGTTTTTTTATGACTGGGTTTCTCTGTGTAGCCCTGGATGTCCTTGAATTCATACTGTAGAGTAGACCAGACTGGTCCTAACCTCACAGAGATCTGCCTGCCTCTGCCTCCCAAGTGCTGGGACTAAGGCATGAGGCACCACTACCCCCCCCCCCAAATTTAATTTTCACATAAAATTTTACAAATAAAATTTCTTATGAACTTTTTATAACACTTAACTATCATGGCTATGAGTAACAAGTGTATCATATGAGAATTTGTTAATAAGACCACATAAGCAAAAGGCTGAGGTTGATGTAAGTATGTGGAAATGTAATAATTGAAATTAGCCTTGTTTTGGGACCTTTGTGAACTATAATTTTTTTTTGGTTGAACATGCTATAGATGCAACTGAATATCTAGTCTGAATCGAAGTAAAAGGCTGGATTTGGCAAATAAATTGTTGCCTTTTCTCTGTAAGGAGAGTTAAATACAAACAGCGAATTTTTTACATACATTTAGGTTCATCTCTCTCTATATATATTTGTATATTCATCTCTTTACATGTATGCTGAAGTTGATTTAAATATCGCACACATGTATACATATGTAAAAACATACATACATACATACATACATATAATTTGAGATAAACAGCATCAGTTAGTTCTGATTGAGGATGTCAGAGAAAAGTAGAAGACATGAGTTTTAATTTGAATAGCATAGAAATCTACCACATGAAAACAAAGGGAAAGAAATTTAAGGATAGATAAAAATAATTATACTTTAGTTTGATGTTTTTGTCAGGACTGCTGGCTCTCCAGTAAGGACATGGAGGCTTATTATTAATTATAAAGGCTCGGTCATAGTTTCTGCTTGTTACTAACTTAACTCATTTAAATGAAATTATCCCATTTCTATTAATCTATGTGCTGCCAGGTGGTGGCTCACGGCTTATTATCATGTGTCTTACTTCCTCTGTGTCTCCTCGTGGCCCAGCCTTTTCCTTCCCAGCATTCTCTCTGTCCCCCAAATCCTGCCTAGCTCTTGGCCATTTAGCTTTTTATTAAGCCAATCCAAGTGATACTTCTTCACAGTGTACAAAAAAAATTTTCCATAACATCCCACAATGTGGCTGGTAAGATGATGTATGGTTCAGAGTGGCCAGAGAACACCAAGTCTATAAGAGGAGGGGAAGAAAGGAAATGAGCATTTGCTTCTCACTGAGGTTGAGAAGGACACACTGGTCTTCTATAGAAAACATTCAGAGTCACGGCACCAGGAACCCAACAGAGTCCTTTCACTAAGGACAGACACGATAATGACTGTGTTTGAGAAGATTAACTCTGGCGGCAGCAGGGAGAATATCTGGGTGTGAGAATTGAAAGCATCTCAGGAAAATGAGAACTTAGAATGCAAAAAGATCCAGGGAAAAAGAAGATGAGCCTCCAGCCGAGGAGCTGCAGGGGGCTGGGGCAGCAAATGTCTGGGTGTAGGTAGAAAAGGAAGATGTAAGGAGAGAAAGGAAAGCGATTTCTGACCGGTTCGACCTGGCCTTCTATTCCAGATGTGTCTAGTTTGAAATAGTCTCGGAATCCAGACAAAATGTAGGGCAGTAGATACACAATTGTGGATTAACATTTGAGCTTGCGACAGTGAGTGACATTTTATAGGATTAGCATGTAGTTATGAAGAAAAGTATTTTAAATATTGGGCCATGGGCCAGCATGCATAAAACCCGCAAAATAGAAATCTTAGAGAAAGAGACAAGGAAGCAGTTTCATGAACTACTCTCCGAGTTCCATGGGTAGGAATTGAGACCTGTGAGTATGTATTAGCCCTCCCCAAGCAGGAGGAAGTCAGGCACGGTCTGTGACCATTGAGCAGTCTCCCTGGAGGACCTGAAGGAGGTGATGAGGATCAAAGAAAGAACTAAGGACGTTGGGTGTGAAAAGAAACAAAGAGCCTGAAGAACGTTTCCTATTATGCAATGATGCTTAGAGCAGAAAAAGATCATGTGAACAGAGAAGATGGGTGCGCAGGGTTTCTTGGTACTGCAGTGGGCTGGGGAGACGCACTCAGAAGAGGAAGGGTAAGCACTGGAAATGCTTTAATGACAAAGTCTTAGGTACTAGAGGGTAAAAGGACATGTTGTTAGTTTTTCGAGACAAGAATTCTCTGTAGCTTTGGAGCCTGTCCTGGAACTAGTTCTTGTAGACTAGTCTGGTCTCAAACACACAGAGATCCACCTGCCTCTGCCTCCTGAGTGCTGGGATTAAAGGCATGCACCACCACCGCCCGGCTCTAAAAGCACATTTTCAAAGTGAGTTAAAATAGGTAGTAATTACGCTTCTATATGTGGGAGAACTGCACAGAATAAGTCTTCAACACCCGTGATGCAGACTTGCTGGTGGTACATTCTGTATAAATCCTAGCAAATTGCTGACTAAAAAAATGTGGTTTTTAAATTAGTGTGTGTGTGTGTGTGTGTTTGTACATGTGTATCCCCAGAGGCCAGAAGAGGGTGTTGGATTCCCCCTAGAACTGAACTTCAGTCAACTGTCAGCCGCTGGTTGTTGGTTTTGTGAGCTGATCTAAGATTCTAAGAGAAAAGTCACACATGCGCTCTTAACAACAAGCCATTTCTTCAGTCACAGGGGTGTGCTTGTTGCCATGAAAATAAAAAATGGTTTTTCACGTGATTCTGTCCCACCGTCTCAGAAACAGCAGCAATAATGGGAAAAGGGGTTTTACACCCTAAACGTAACTAAACGTAACTAAACGTAACTAAACGTAGCCTAAAACGTAACTTTCTCATGCCCACTGCAAAACCAAGGTTAGTTAGGGTCATTTCCAAGGTAAGAGTCTAATAGGGTGAAAATAATTGGGGTGTGTGGGTATAACGTTTTATGGGGTCTCCAATATTATAGTGCAATCTGGAAGGGAAGAAATGCCACTGGAAATACCAATTCTGAGCATGTTCCCCGGCAGTTACTTGAACATCTTGAACTCAGAGTAAACACTCAGATTTCTGTACACTTGATGATATCCTAGGCGAGATTAAAGCTTACTGTATTTTGTAACTTATGTGAGTCCCTTGCATGTAGCTAAGTAGTAGAGTGCTTGCCCTGTAGTATACAAATTGCTAGCAACACCCACATGCACGCACACACACACACACACACGCACACACACAAATCTGTGCTCAGGTGGTTTCATCCTGTACCTTTGGAAAAAAGTTGGAACAAACCCAGTCTTTACAATCAAGCAGAAAAGACAAAACACATCAATACTTTTCATATGAGTATTATTTTCTGCATGGTTGATCACCAGTTTTTTTCTTTTCTTCCTTTCTTCTTCTTTTTTTTTTTTTTTTTGGTTTTTTGAGACAGGGTTTCTCTGTGGCTTTCTTTCTTTTTTTGACATGCATTTGATTTCTGTCAAGTTGGTTAATTGTTTTATTAAATTATTCTTAAAACATAGCTTGCTTTCTTAGTTGTTAATACTTGTAAAATTCTTTCCCAAACGAACAAGGCTTGAAAGACATACATGATTTTAGTATACCCACTCGGAATATCTCCCTACATACAGACTGTTGAAACTTGGTCTGAGGGAGAGTAAGCTGATGTCCAGGTCTGGATCCAGGTTGGAGATGACTGGACATTCCAAGAACTTTACTCTTGGCTCAGCTTGGAGTTAAAAATCTCTCATCGAGTCAGATATTTGAACCACTGGACCCTAGGAGAAGGAACTGAAAAACAGAAGGACCATTTTCATTAAGACGTAGAAAGAAACTTTACATTATGTGTGAAGGCCAGTAACAAGTACTTATGGTATTATTCCTTGCCTGAGCCAGGAGCAGCATAGCATAGGGTCAGCCCTTGGTCCCATGCAGCCCAGCTATCGTAATGACGTTACAAAGTAATTTCCTATCATCTGCTTCTGAATGCTTCCTACCAGGTGTCTTTTATGGAACTTACAGACAGGAATTGACCTGCTAAATTACTCTCGCCATTCAAATATTCGACATACTAATTCATCTCTCACAGCATTTTATATTTTAGCATCATTATAAATTTAGCAGGGATGATTCTTCTTCCCAGACACGAGAAAGTGTATTTCAAAGGAAAAGTGTTAACCTTGGAGAAGATCTTGTGGGCTGATGTTTAAAAGCCATCAAGACATCTAATTTCTCTCTTGGAGATATAGTCAATGCTTCCAGAGGCTGCGCTACGAGAACGTACAGAGAGATCCACTTTTATCTGCTGTGTGAATATGGGCAGTGGGCAAAAGCAGGCTGTTAGGGGAGTTCCAGCTGAACTCCAAGCTAGGTCCACGGTGGTGAGTACAACTAGATTCACATATTGGTTGGGGACAGACTGCTCTTGCGTGGAGTGATAAATAATCTGATGAGACAAGGATTGCATACCCCAAGCTCAGAACAAGAACAGATTTCCAACCCTGCCAACGATGCTGTGTTTGTAGATTTAGACCAAGGGAATAAATGAAGCAGCAACTGTGATCCATAGGCGAAACTCAGGAAGGCAATTGAAGGAAAGTATCTTGACATTTTGTATACTGTAGAAGCCACCGTCACACCGGTTAGATTGTTGGGAGAGGTAAGTGAAGATTTTTCATCTTTTTATTTTTAAGTTCTATTTATTTGGTTTATTTTGTTGTTTTATGTGTATGAGTGTGCCTGGTGCCCACAGAGGTAAGAAAGGGCATCAGATCCTCTGGGTTGTGAAGCACCATGTGTGTGTTGGGAATTTAAATCAAGTCTTCTGCAAGAGCCGCAAGATCTTAGCTGCCTAACTAACTCTCCAGACCAAGATTTTTATTTTTCAATTTGTTTTTAAGAGGGTTACTTGGTTGTATATGTAAAGGACTTCTCTAATATATGCAAGGTTACAACCCCAGCTTAGCAACGAATGAAAATCAATCAATCAAACAATAGCTCATTTTGACGGAAGTTACTCCCAAGTGCTATGCTTGGTATCATAATCATAACTATCATTTAAAAATCTGGTTAAGAAGTACATACACAGATGTCTGTTATATTTTTATGGTATGTTGGGAAGGGATTTTATTGGTCTTAGTTTGTCCACTGATTAACAAACTGTATTACTTGTTAAGATTAGACACATGCAGTGTGAGACCTACAAGATTGAAGATGAAATAGTCTGTCCTCAGGGAGAGGAATATCCAGTAGAAGCAGATTATTAAATACTTAAGAAAATCCTTACAAACTGGGGGAATTGCTATATTTGTGGTGGGAGCTTAAAATATTATAGGATCATATTGGTTTGAAAGACAAGAAAAGTGTTGTCTAGGCTAAGAAAGTCAGTCCAGACCTGAGCAACAATGAGATTGGCAAAGCATGGAAGAATTTCAGACAGAGGAAACAGAAACACTCGGTGTAAGAATACACCAGTGTGTGAGGCACAGTGAGACACAGTGATAGGAGGCTGGAGGCTGGAGGCAGACCTTTCCTAGCTCTGCCAGGTTGCTGGCTATAGTTCTCGGAAGCAAAGAGTGACTGGGTGGGAATTACATTTCAGAGAGATGCCTCTGACTGCTGGGTGGGGCAAAAAAAAAAAACCCAACAACCCAGAAACCAACCAACCAAACAAACAAAAACAGAACAAAACAAAACAACAACAACAAAACAACAACAAGGGAAATGACCGTGGGTTTGAAGGTTTCTCTGCAATCACAGCAAAGGAGGCTTGGATTTAGGTTGATACTTATAAAAGAGGAGGAGCTGGGTGGTGGTGGCCTAGGCCTTTAATCCTAGCTCTCGGGAAGCAGAGGCAGGAGGATCTCTGTGAGTTCGAGGCCAGCCTAGTCTACAGAGTGAGTTCCAGAACAGCAAGGAAATCCTGTCTCAAAAATAAAAAAGAAAAACAAAAACAAAGAAAGAAAGAAACAGGAGGGATAAAGCCCTAAGTCAAAATGACAGGACGTGGGGTGGGCTGGCTGCAGAAAACTGGGAGCTGAAATGACTGTTGGTGAGAATTAGTAGTTGACGGAGAGAAAATGGTAACATCAGAACCGGGCTTTTATACTCATTCTGATCCATTCAAATCCATTCTAGACCTGGTGTGGTGTTGCACACTTTTCAACCCAGTACATGGGAGGCAGAGCAAGGAACTTCTTTGAACTTGAGGCCCCGTCTACATAGGAGGCTCCAGGACAGCCAGGACTGCATAGAGAACAAAGAAACAAGCAACACTTCCTCTATCATGCTATTCAAAGTTAGCAAGTCTTGCTAGGTGAACATGGTGGAAGGAAATCTAATGGAGAGTTGTACAGAAAGACCGCAAACGGAACTCCAGTCTCTGTCTTTCATATGCTCGTATTCAAATACAGTATCACTGCCGAAAGAAAAAAGGAACTACATACAAATAAATGTATGATATGTGAATGTCTATATATAAACATATATATATGTTTATGTACATAAATATGTATGTAGTGTAAATTTAAGATATTTGCATCGAATATACACGTGATTTAAGGGCATGGAGCAAGGAGGCTGAGTATGATTAAGATATACAGTGTGAAACTCAGAAAGAATAACTCAAAGATTGAATAGTGTGCAAATTATTATTTTGTTTTCATCAACTTGACTCAATCTAGAGTCACCGGGGAAGAGGAACCCTTGATTGACTAATTGCCTCTTTCAGAGTGGCCCGTAGGCATGTCTGTGGGATATTTTCTTGATTAGTGATTGATGTGGGAGGGCACAGTCCACTGTGGGCAGTGATATCCCTGGGCTGCTGTTTCTGGGCTGAATAAGAAAACAAGATGAGCAAACCAAGGCGAGCAGGCCAGCACTCCCTGCCGATTCTGCTTCAGTCCCTGCCTCCAGGCTCCTGCCCTGGCTTCCCTCAGTGATAGACAGTGACCGGGTATATAAGGCAAATAAGCCCTTTCCTCCCCACAGGGGCATTGTCAGTGTTTTATGACAGCAATAGAAAGCAAACTCAGACAGGCAGCATCCTTTTCTCCAAAGAAATTAAAGTGTATTTTAAAAACCATTGTCTTACACATCTGTCTTATTACCAAAGAGACAGGATGCCGGCTAGATTTGTAAAAGAAAAGAAAGATACTTTGGATATAGCTTAGTGATGGCATTTGCTTAGCATGTGTGAGGACCTAAGTTCAATACCCGAGAAGGTGAAATAAAGAAAGAAAAAGAGCAGGCAGGGCTGGTGGAGAAAGTAAACAAACATTAATATTAGCAGTATCATCGATTTAATCCAAGTTGCAGACCACGGGAGCGTCATCACAAATAATCATACCGTTAATAATAATGACACACAAAAGTAATTATTAGCCTGCCGTAATTATTCAAGTCACGCAAGCAGAAACACATAGCCATACCTTTCAGAATGTTCAGATGACAAATTCACAATTTTGTCATAAAACCGACTTGCTTTGCAGCAGACAGAATACAATTAATTAGCAATTCTATTCATTCTTGGCTGAATGGAGTGGATCATCTCTGCTTTTGCTAGGGAACCATGCTTCTCAAAAGTACGTTGTTTACTAAGGCTGTTTTCTTCCCTGGGAAGGGGATTTTTCACTCCTCTGACCGTTTTTGCTCCATCAGCTTTGCACGCATTTTTGATTATGCGTTATTTATTGCAATAGCACGGGCAGTGATGGTGAATGTATTACCTACTAAGTATGTAACTGTGTCTTACCATGATTGGGACTGCAGTGGAGATGACAGAACAGATTTGAGATCAGTAGAGGTGAATTCATCTTGAAGCTAATGAAATCTCAAGGCCTGTTTAGTGTCCCAGGCCCCTTTCTTGGGTCTGTCTCTTGTTTTGTCCCTGGTGATGTGGAATCAACCCAGGGCTTCTCGTATACTGAAGCATACACTCTGAATTTCATTCCCACCCCAAATTTGTATTTCTAAATTTGCATTGTTTTTCTTCAAAAAGTTTACCTGAATTTTAAAAGTTTCGGTTTTTAGAAAATATATCTAGCCTGGGCTGCACCGGATAATTAGTTTGTGTTTATGTCTTGCTCACAAGATTTTAGGTTTACATGAACCAGGGCAACATTTGTGTTCTTCCATTGTCTACCATTTCTTTGGGAAATGCTTGGTAAATGAGTAAATCACACAGATTTGGACTTGACTCTTAGGAGAGTTTCTTTGAATTAATCAATGTGTTTTATTAACATCAACTTTGTCACAAAATTTTCAAAAGTAATCTCTGTTTAAATTGCCTTGTTACTTTATTTTAACGTGTGAACACCTATAACTCTACCATGCTGGAGGGGAGAGAGGATGGTCACAAGGTTTTGCTGACTGCCAGCCTAATTCTAGGCTCAGTGAGAGACCCTGTCTCAAAGGAATAAGGTGGAGAGTGACAGATGGAACACTCGAGAATACACACGTGCACATACACCTTACAGCCAGCCAGACGGATGGCATCTCAACCTGTCTATGAAATAAAGAGTTCAAGGTCATTCTCAGTTATGTAGGCGTTTAAGGTCAGTCTAGGCTCCAGGAAACTCTCAAAACAACAATAACCAAATCAAAACAAAAACAAGTACAAAAAAGACAAATGAAAAGTTAAAAACAAAAGTGAAAAAGTGAAAAGTATCTGCAGAATCTTAACTTTAATTTTCATTCCTATCAGGAATGGAAGTTTTGCAAAAATGAAATCACATTAGTTCATTTTCATTCCTTTTTTTTACCCCTTTAAATTTTTTTCTTGGACCCGAAAGGAATTATTAAAAGAATATGTTTAACCAACTTTGCAGAGTCTATGAGTTCCCAAAGGCAAGTCTTGATGATAAAAACTGCAATGATTCACAATGGCTCTTCTTAAAGGTGCTGTTTTATATAAGATCTATGTTTTGCCTTTCTTTATTCACAAAGAGATTAAATGATTTTTCTACTCTATTGCCACTTGTCATACAATGACAGTTTGGTGTGTAAGCTGGAAGCTAACAAGCCATATTTGATACCCATTCTAGGAGCATAACAAATTCATTAAAACATGAAGTTATTTCATTCTGAAATGTTTCAATTGAGCTTTACATTTAATATATTGTGTTTAACAATTTTTAAAATGGAGACAGTCTTACTGTGATGCTGAGGCTGGCCTTGGGGATCCTGATGGGACTCTTGCCTCATCCTCCAAAGCGCAGAGACTACAACATGAACTATCACACTTAGCATAATGCTTTTTTTGTTGTTGTTTTTTAAAGAAAACTTTTTATTTTCAGCCCCTAAATTAGTTCCAAGGTATTTTTAAAAACACCAAAACATTTCATTTGCCACTTACTGACCACAGAAATGAATAATTTAAGGACAATTTTGAAGTGTTGACAAATCTCATAAATACTTTAAGTATCAAAGAAATCGACTTTTTGGTTAATCTTCCAGTTGTTTGTAAATAATATAATAAAATATACTCAAGAAATTAACACAAATTACATAAAGAATAAAGCATTAGTACCAAAATGATAGACTTGGTTATGAATTTCCTCCTAACTTAGTTGTAATTGGCAATCATATAGGATTCCAGAATCTGGGCATGGATCTAGGAGGCAGCCTTGTCGTTCAAGTGCGGCTCTATCACATGCCTTCAAAGTTCCTTCAACACTGAGTTCTTCAACTCTTGGTCCCCTTCCTCTTCCTCTTCCCATCCTAAATCACTTTCTCACCATACCCATCCATTCCTCACGCCTACGGTTTCCATGGGGACGCTGCTGGTGTTTTATTCGGAAGCTGCTGGGGCATCTTTCACCTTTCTTGGTAATTTCGGTTGCGGAGGTTTGTGGAGTAACTCAATGGCTTTATTCAAACAGAAACTTTCACGAAGTATAGTCTCCTTTATCCTCCTGGAGATGCTCCTCCTAAGAAGAAAGAGTTGTGGGAAGTAAAGTGTCTAAACCCCAAGCAAAAGGGACAGAAGATGCTCCCATAGACTTGGGTTTTTATTATTCATGTGTTTGGGAAGACGCAGCATTTTGTTTTAAAGTCCAAAATGCAAGTTTGCCTTCAGTCCTTTAATTCTAAAATGCTGGCGTCTGACAGCATGTGGTGAGTAAATCTCTAGCCCCCCTCACATCCTGCAGAGAAGCACGTGAAATGGAAGGGTTTCTGCTTTCAGCGGCTTGCTGCCCCTTGCTGGCTGAGCAGTGGCCCCTCCTGGGAAAGTGGAGTTATTTCAGCCAGCGCTGGGGCCCACCTTTCTTTCACTCCGTGGGGCAGACGGTACAGTGCTGTTCACAGAGTTGGAATCTTCTCGGGTTCTGCCCTTTGCGTGGAACAATGAGATTTGTATGTGGAGTACGCTAGAAGGCTAGCAAGACCTCTGGACACTAACATTTAAGAATAAAAAATGATGTCGATACTGTTGAGATATTTCTTAACAACCACAGCCATCTGATGGAGTTTGATTCTTAGTCGAATGCAAATTAAAGTAGAACAAAATGGTTTTTAAGACTATTTAAAATGAATCTGTTTGCACATTTCCCTTCCCACATGTTTGGAAGGTGCATTCCGGATTTCATTTATTTAAATCTTGGCAGCTAAAGAACACAGGGAAAGCTGTAGATAGCAATGCACCAGTTAGCATTGACTCCAGGAAGAGAAAAGCTCGGAGCCAAGTCACCCTGAAAGTGGGATAGCTGTAAAGTATTGATCTTTTGTGTGAGTCGGCACACATACACCACAGTTCTTAATCACAGTCATTGAGCCGACTAAGTTGGCCACCGCTATGGTGTAATGACGACAGCATCTCTTCAGGGAGACAGTGTGGCTCACTCCTTGATGCGGCTGACACCAGCACCAACTTTTGTCTTTTACAACAGAATTCTTTCTTGATTTAACTGCTCCTTAGTGTTCTCCACCACAGGGAGGATACAGGAAAACTAGGATGCACGTGCCCTTCCCAGAAAGTCTAATCCGGGCAACTAGCACTAATGAACTAATGCTCCGGACTTCAGTTCTAGGGTCTGGGTGTGAAGGTGTGGGGCGGGGAGGGTTACCATAGAGATGTTCCTGACCATGGTGAACTATGGCTCATCGGTTCCTTCAGAAATTAACTAGTAATAAAAGATATTGTGCTTAAAGAGGCTATTTCACAAACAAAAGTGGAGATGGGAAATCCAACACAAGAAGGCAGACACATGCTCAAGTAGGAAGTACTAGCTATTCATGCTTGAAGTTCGCAGAACCCGTCCTGGGTACCGCCAACTCCCTTCCACCCCAGACTTCACCTTCACCCTCGGGGCCAGAGGGAAGCTCCCCTAAAGTGAGAAAGAAATAAACCCTGAACAATTCTGGAAAATAGCAACTGTCCCTCCCCGTCCCGGGGGCCTTCAGATCTCTAGAGTCTTCGTTGTGGGGCAGGTGCCACGGTTGCAAACTTTTCTCCATCTCCCTTCACTTTTCAAGGCTTTCATCAGCTCTGGGGCTGCAGCAGCCTGCGGAGGATTGTGAGCGCCAGGGTTCTTTCCTGGCCTCTCGGGACTGCTCGGTTCGGCCCCGCGGTGGCGGTACAGTCAGCGCAGCTTCCAGCGACCCCTGTCGGGTGTTGCAGGCAGCCGCTGGGCTCGGCCGCCCCCAGCCAGGCCCGGCCGCCAGAAGAAAGGGCCTGGAACCGCGAGCGCCCAGCTCAGGCTCCTCCCGTTGGCGTGTCTGCGCCTCGGGGTGGGGGTGTGGTGGGGAAGAGGGAGGGGGCGAGGCGAGGGGAGGGTGCAAAGGAGGCGCCAGCGTCCAACCTGCGGGCAATTGAAAAAGAGCCGGCTAGGACTTCCCCAAAACTTGTGGGAACTCCGGGCCGCGCGGACGGCAAGAGCGGAGCAGAGCGGCGGCGGTGGCGGCAGCAGCCTGGCGATGCGAGCGCAGACCGGACTGTGAACACCTTTACTTCTTCGTGCTCTAAGGGCGCAAGACAGACGCCACCGGAGCGAGGCCACGCCGGAGCCGGCAGCGGGGGGACACAGGACACCAGAGCAGCCCCGAGTCATCCCAGACGGAGCGGACGCTCCAGGTGACCGAGTCCACGCCGCTCCCCGCAGGCGACAGGCGACGCCCCCCACGCAGCCCGGCAGCTCGCTTTTCCCTCCGGGGACAAACTTTTCTCCAAGCCCTTGGACCAAACTTGTCGCGCGTCACCGTCGCCCAGCAGGTTCCGAGCAGAGCGCTCATCTTCGGCGAGATGTCTGAGCGCAAAGAAGGCAAAGGCAAGGGGAAGGGCAAGAAGAAGGACCGGGGATCCCGCGGGAAGCCCGCGCCTGGCGAGGGCGACCCGAGCCCAGGTGAGTGCCTGCAGCTCCGCTTCTCCCAGGGCGGACGCCTCACTCTGTCCCGAGTGTTTTGAGTTGCGCTCTCCACTCCTGACCGGGTCCCGGCGTTGCGGAACCCCGCGCCTCTCTGCGGGGATTGCCCCCACCTGGCACCCGCCCCCTGCGCGCCCCAAGAGCCTGGCCGTCCATCCCGGACCCTCACGGGTTCGCCCTGCGCGCCCTGCTCTCGGGCTTGGCCCTCGGTCCCCGCGTCGGTCTCGGAGCCCAGCACGGGAGTGCGACTCAGAGTGCGGGATCCCTGCCGGCTGCGCTTGCCCTGCGGCCCGAGGGCTTTGCGCGGGCCCCGCCTGCCCTCTAGCGAGAGAAGCGGGAACGGGCCCGGGTCCGAGAGCCTGCGCCCCACCGCGTGGGCCTTGCTGCGCCGAGGGTGGTCGGAGGAAAAGGGCGGCATAGGTGCCCGGGCGTCGGCGCGGGGGGCGGAGGGAAGCAGTGTACAGCCGCTGTGCGAGCCTGGCTTCGCCCTGATTGCGTGCTGCGATAGGGAAACCCAGAACAGCTGAGAGGGATTCCTAAAGGTCAGCGAAGCACGCAGAAACCCGCCGGGTGCCAAGATTCAGGTCGGCTCTGAACAAATTCTACGATCTCTTGCTTTAGCGGTTCTAGTTTTCAGGGTCACCCTGATAAATATGCCTAGTTTAGTTTCCCAAGAGATGTCAGAAAGCAACAGTTTGCCTGAATTTTGAACCCCTCTTGCTTAGCGGTTATATATAGAACGAAAAAAGGAGTTAGGGTTTTTTTTGTAAAGCGATCTTTTTAATTCCCCCATCAGAGCACGTCAATGAAGGTGTCACCTTAGATATCCCTAGGAAAGGCTGAAGCACCGACTGGCTGCTAAGTAGATGCTTAAAGCGGTGGAGCCTGAGAGGGTCTTCACTGTCCCTCTACAATCCCCTACGGGTGGATCTGGATGCCGTGTGTCTCTTAGAGTGTCTCCAACACACACACTATGAAGTACTTCTCGGAAATTAAACCACACTTGTGCACTGCGTGCCTTAAGAAGAGAGCTGAAGTATCTGCCCCGTGCAGGAAGAAAACAAACCGCATTTTCTTAGCAGTTGTTGGCAGAGACCCTAAGCAAGGTTTAGAACAAAACAGAACCTGAACAGAGGGTAATTGTTTAGCCACTGGCCCTTCTTGGGTCTGCATAAAGATCATAAAGATCATGAAATTCACCTTAATCACCCCGTGTGACCCTTCGTGAAAGCAGACTGACGTTTCGCTAGTGTTTACTGTATATTTTGGAGATTATTTATAACAGTAGTCAGAGTATGAAGTGGGGATCTGGATTAATGTCATCATAGTATGTTAAAGAGATCCAGTCCTAACACTGTAAAGGTATAAAGAAGGTTTTCTTTCTCTTGCCATCACTTGTGGTGTCTGTTTTCTTCAGAAGTTCCTAGGGTCCCCTTAGATCAGCGGTTCTCAACACGTGAGTCGCGACCCCTCTGGGGGTCAAATGACCTCACCCTTTCTCAGGGGTCGCACATCAGATATCCTGCATATCAGATATTTACAGTATCATTCATAACAGAAGCAAAATTACAGTTACGAAGTAGTAACAAAATAATTTTACCTTTGGGGGCAGGGGTCAGCCCAACGTGATGGAAGTGTATTAAAGGATCACAGCATTGGGGAAGTTAAGAACCAGTGTCTTAGATGCTCTCAGATCCTTTCGGTAGCAGGTTTACCTCTTGTCAAGGGTTCCAGTCTACAACGTAACACAGATGACTTAATGATTTTAGTGTCTTAGGCTGGAAATCTCACTGCCCTGCGCTGTAGCCCTTACGCACCAGGTGGGCAGCTGTCTCAGGACTGTCTAATGTTCTCTTTAAGAGAGAATTCTAGAACTTCCTTGATTAATTCCATTTGTTTTTGTAGGCACCCTCTTAACCAGACAAATTGATTAAGTGCTTTTTTCCCCCTCCTATTTCCCCAAAAAAATTTCGATGAACTTGTCTGTGCTCTAGATTTTAGTATATTTGTATCCTGTGCAGTATACTACTACTACTACTACTACTACTACTACTACTACTACTACTACTACTACTACTACTATTAATTATTGATAGAGAAAGTTTTACTCACTCCAGAAGAATTTCTATTCCCTTTAGGATCCTGCCAACAGATTAAAGCAGATTAAGAGTATTCCTTTGATTTACAAATGGTTAACTTGAAATGGTCCTTAAGTAGGAGCACAGGGCATTGTCTAGTCCTGTTTAGGAATCCGTGATTCTGCCTTTACTTTGTCACTTGTCCTTCTAATGGTAAGTGCCAGTCTTGAAAAGGATGAGTAGCTAATAGCCACGTTATGTGTGGGGAAATCCACATTCTTTCTGGTTTTATTTTTAGTTATTTTTTGACTTGGAGATCCGTAGCATTCCCAACAGCCTTCACACTTGCCATGTAGCCCCATTTAGGATTTACCAGGACAACCAACTCTTGAATTGTTCCCGCGTTGGTGCCTTCAATGCCAAGTGCCCCCCTTTCCTTAAAACAATACCGAAGCAGTAGGCGTGTCCTTGGTGATGCATGTGCAATGTTGAGGCCTCTCTGTGGATGTTGTCACGCCAACTTCACAGCAGCTGAGATCACTGAGGGCACGCAGCCCTGCAGTGGACTGCATCATATGCATAGGCACAGCCACTGGTGGGAACTCTTCGGGAGAAGAACACCTTTGAACCTGCTATGTGACATATGTACCTGACAATGTTTCCTGTCATCGATACAGTTAACAAATACCAAATTGCACGCTATTGTGGCTGCAGATGTTCAACAGAATTATTTATTCGGTAATAATGACTGTCATTGATCCAACGCCCTTGAGGCCATTAATTCTTCTTTGCACAAAATAAGCACTCTCAGAGAAACCCCGGGCTTTGTGTCACAGATCCATGTATGAAGGGCCCCGTAATGTCCTGAGCCTCCTGCAAGCTGGACCTCCCAGATCCTGCCTCCAATTGAGCCATTCAACTTAGTATTTTTCTTTAGAAGCTTGTTACAAGACCAGTTTTTCTTTTTATTCCATCAATTTACCAATTGACTTCAGACCTTCCTTAAGATTGCTGATGTTTTTCTTATTCTGTACAATATTATTTTTGCTATTGTTTTGCCCCTTAAATGACCTGGCATGAAACTGCCATCCCACCTAGTCCAGATCTGTAACTATCCTGTGCTAAGTCATGCCTGGTGGATGGAGTATTTGTGAGTGGAAAACCAAAGACACATAGTATCCCAAGTAGCTAGGCGCAGGCTGTAGGCCTCCAGTGATGTCACCCACCTGTTTCCTTAACTAAATGGCTCCAAAGGCTGAAGTGTCTGTAAACATTCTTGGAAATAAAGTGCCCTGTCACTAACAGGGCAGTGTGTGTTTACAGAACAGACAGGAATGTCCAGTGATCTGTTTCAGCCTGGTTACTTGTAACTGCTTACATTATGTAATTATTAAAAACACTAAAGATTATTTACAGAACAAAGTAGGACTTGTTATGAAGAACGAAAATAGCAGGGATAATGAGGGAAGCTTGAATGCTGTTTTCATATATACAAAGTGATGAAATGGTCCCAATAAAGAGACTAGCACTTATACTAGTATTAGAAGAAAGTACTAAGACTATTATGTATATACATGCTCATGTATATATATGTAATATCAGAAAGTGTTGGGCTACTGTGTGAACAGTAATACATTTCCAATGTCCTCTTCCATCTTTTTCTGTTCAGAGTAATGGGGATAACTGTTAGTTAGTGTTCCAGGCAGTGCAACACTGTATATTATATCATTTTTTAAAACAGAAAATATGAAAGTGTCTGAATGTTAGGCAGCATGCTCCAGCCCTTAATTGTCTACAGATTGCCAGGATTTAAACTCCAGTGTCACCAACCATCCTTTAGTTGTAAATTCATGGGAAAGTTACTTAATCTTCCAGTGCCTAGGTTTCTTTTCCTTTTGTAAAGTGGAGATAATTCCTGACTCTCTGGAGTGTGAACAAGATAACCCATGAAAGCCTGCTGACTGCTGGCCAGCAGGGACTCAGTACCCAGCAAATATAAGCTTTCTTTATCAGATTACTCAAGGAAGGAATTGTCTGCAAGGATATGCGACATAATGTTCAGAATTTACCTTTTATGGGAAAGAAAAGCCAGTGCCGACCTTGTGTTAGCGTGGGCATAAATATTAATATGGACTACCTGTAAAGATAGGGGAAAGTGAGTACATCAAGTTTCATAACTGCATGTATGTATTATGAAAACATTGCTGAGCTCAACCTAAATATTGAAAGTAGAGTGAGGTGCAACAGGATTTTATCTGGCAGGAAAATGTGGAGGCTTCAAACTGCAGGATTTTGAAACCCGACTCCTTTTCTGGCAACATTTTCAGAGTTGATGTTTAAGCCTCCTTTTGTAGTACAGAATATGTGTCTTCTCTCTTGGACTTGTGTACATTACAGCCACTAAGAAACCAAAGTGTACATCATCAACATGTCCTTTCCTATCTTTTTTTTATCAGGGATAATGATATATTGCCAGCAAAGTTTATAGACCCTGCTGCAGGTATTTTGAAATAGAAGCAAAACAAGGAATGCAATAGATGTACGTTTCTCCATATGTTCATTTTTTTCTTCCTCCCTCACTAGAATGGTTAAATGTCATGTTTAAGGTTCTTGGGAATATAGTGAATTCTTACTAGATTAGAGTTCTGTTGCTTTTACCAGTAGTAGACTTTAACAGTACTGATTGTTTATTGGGCTCTGTCAAGAGAGAAGAAATCACACCATGTGCCAGTATTTTGGGGGGAGTTACCGAATTTGCTCCAAGAAGTAATTACCACACTTTTTCTTGATTAGTTAACCCCGAAACTTTTCACCTTGGCAAATAGAAGAAGTAAAACCAAACATTAAATTGTAATGCTTTATTTTAATCAAGGGAAAATATGCCTTTTAAATACACTATTAATGAACATAAAGCAAACGTTCTCTACAGGAACAGGCAACATATCTCTCCATCCTAATTCTCTTTGTATCTGCATGAGCTTTAGTTGATTGAAATGAAAGAACAAAAACCAAGCTACCAAAATACCAATAGATGTCAGTGTTTGTTGCTTTAGAAGAGAGGTGTTAGAAGAAAATACACAGTTTAATCTATTCTGTTTATTAATCAGGAAACTAGCTACTTTAAAAAGCTTGATGATTTTGATTATGCTGTATGATCTTGTTTACAAAACTACCTTTTATGAGTGAAAAATCATGTTAAAATATATATTTTTAAATATTAAAAATACCTTGCAAGCACAAAGACCTCCGTTTGTTCCCCAGGGTCTACATTTAAAAAAATAAAAAGCCTGCTGGGGGTCTGCATGTAAATCTAGCATTGGGGAGGTAGAGACAGGCAAATCTAGGGGGCTTATTGGCCAGCCAACCTCACCTGCTTGGCAAGTTCCAGGTCAGTTATAGACTCTCAAAATATTGTGTGGCCCAGGTCAGTTATAGACTCTTGAAATATTGTGTGGCCCTTGAGAACTGTCTTCTGCCATCCACATGCATGCCTTCACATACACATGTATTCCTGTACACACGGGAGTGTAAACAAACACACAATGCCTCTGCATTAAGTCCCCCAAAGAATTCAGAAAGTAGGCAGAAAGCTTGCTAATCAATACTTTTGGAAAGTGACGTAGCAGCATTATTTGAGGATTTTGTGACACACCGATTGGATTTCTCGGCATTTCAAACTGTATGTTCTGCCCATTTTTCAGGGCCCCTTGAAAGCAAATCGTCAAGTTTATTTTTGAGCCTGCCTCGAGTGAGATGGGGCAGATCCTCGCCGTTTTCTCCTTTCTTCCTCTTACAGGTGACACCTTCCTCTGGCCTCCAGAGGGTGCTCTGAGAGCATCACACTGCTGGTCCCCAAAGACAACTTCTGCCTTTTCCTCTTTAGTTTTTCAGTATTCTGGCCAATCTAGTACAATGAACAGTATGGAGATTTGATCAAGGTTAGCTGATTTGATTAGATGATTTTCTTTCCTTAGCTAATCAGTAGCTTTGATTCATTAAGTATTCTGAGTCAGAATGTTTTCAGATATCACGGTACTCACCAGGCTAAATCAATTGACCAGATTCTTTCTCACTGGCATCTTTCCTCTGGGAAGTTGGACATTTAAAGGCCTAGGCACCTCCTGAGCGTTCAAGTAGTACGCATGAGGAGGTTTAGTTGTATTCGGATGTTTCACCCTGGCCTTGGACACTTGTGTTATATTTGGAAGTTTTACCCTGGTCTTAGACACTTTCCGGGAAGCACCATAACTGAACAAAAGATATTTGCCAACAGGTTTGTTTCTATGGCATTAGCTCTGGTCCTGCTGAAGAATGCTACTCTGATATACACGTTTCTGAAAACAAGTTAGAGTACTTCTTGAGAATGATGAGCTAATGTCATGGTAGCCAGCCCATAACTCCTGTTACTTATGGTTCGTCTGCTCATGATGTTTTAAAGATTTATTCTGTTATGTATGTGCGTCTATGTCTGTGTATGTGCACGTGGGTGTAGGTGCCTATGGAGGCCAAAAGAGGGCATCGGATCCCTTGGAGCATGAGTTATGGGTGTTTGTGAGCTGCTCCATGTGGGTGCTGGCTGGGGACGAAACTCAGCAAGCTATCTTAAGCTTTAAGTTATCTCCTCAGCCTGTTCATTTCTGATCTATCCCGCCTTGTACTGGCCATATTTGTCCCCATTCTTGCATTGTATCATTCCCGTTCATAAGGTGTAGTATAGTTTACAAGGCTTCTTGCTGAAAACCAGCATTAGGCAATAGGCTCTGCTCTGCCCCGGTGTCCCAATGCTCTCTTCTCACAGCTTCTGTAGGAAGGCAGCCGCCTGTTCTGGGCAGCTGTTGAGATTTAGTTTAATGATGTTGGAATCAGAGAATGCTCGTGGGCTGAACCATATGAAATCATTGGTTTTTATAGGTCATGCATGGCTGATTACCCTAAATGCCAAAGAGCTCACTGTCAGAAATTTCTTTTGTTTTAGTGATTTGACTTTATGCTTTATATACTATTTTAAACAATGATAACTTTGAAAGTATCCTAGAAGTTTTAGTAATGAAATAGGATTAGAGTCATGTATGAAAGCTGCACTAGGGAGTAGCTGAAGAAGCAGCATTTTCTGTAGTCTGTAGATTAGACTCCTCAGATATCCACAGAGGATGAAGTCAGTATTAAAGTTAGAGGGCTGCACAGTTTTTACATGGAGAAAGAAGGGGAACTTTTGACTGTGAAGCCTCCGTCTTCTCTGGCTTATTAACATGCTGCTTTTCCTGCTATATCTTAGGCGCCAGGTATCTACAGAGCAATCCTGGAGCTGAGAATGGGAACAGTGGTGACGGGTAAATAAATCCAGGCTTTATTTTATCGAATACTATGAAACTAGAAAAGCCCTCTGCCCCAACACTGCCTTCAAAAAATTTGGTGAGACAGGGCCTTTTTCTGTATCGCAGTCTCGCCTGGACTTTCTGCGTAGACCAGGCTAGCCTCAAACCCACAGAGATGATCTGCTTCTGTGTTTCCAGTTCTGGGAGTTAAGGGTGTGCCTGCGCCAACTCACTTTTATACTCTTATGTCAGATTTGGGTTTCTCCTACTATCAAGTGTTAAGAGAGACATCGGATCCCTTGGAACAACAAATGGTTGTGAGCTGCCATGTGGGTACTGGGAACTGAATCTGGGTCCTCTGTATGAACAAAAGCTGTGTTCTTAATCAGTGAGCCATCTCTCCAGCCCCATAGAATTCAGATAACAATTCAGTTAATTATAATTCAGTTAATAATAATTCAGATAATAATTCAGTTTTTAAAATATAGTTTTCTAATTGTAAGTTGTCATAATCAAAACATCCCAATTTTAGAGACTGAAGTTCCATTTTTAATGAAGGGGACATATGACGACTCTAAAGTCAGTCATTGGGATCCTTGAGAACAATGAGGGGTTGGTCCCTTTCTTTAATAGTGATTGACATAATATAGGCTTCAAAATAAGAGTTGAGTTATTTTGGATACCACATAATTTAGAACCCACAGTATGATTATTTGTATTAAATTTAAGAGTCTGTCATAATATTTTTATTGCTCTTTCCCTTTTTTCTCCGTCTTCTTCCGGCTTCCAACTTGGAGGATTTACTTTCTTGGTATGAGTTAATACTACATTAAGGATTATGGGTAATAAGTAAAAGGATTGTATATCTTTTCTTTTTGTATCCTTGCATGCAGACTTCTGCATACCAGCCATTTGAAAGCTCAGTTGGAATTTGTAAGTTGGTAAGGTCTGTAGGCTGACACATGAACCTTCAATCAGCAGTTCCTATGGAATGGAGGACATTTAAAATTATTATTTAATGACTGTTACAAGTTTGAATGATATTTATGCTAAGTAGCATAGTTTTAGTTCATGTTAGAGTGAGGGAGGTATGGATGATAGCGTTTTATACTTATTTATCTGTGTGTGTGTTTATGTGTGTGTGTGTTAGAAGTTGTGAATGAACGCTTGCCACCCTGTGTGGAGTGGGCAGGGGACAGGTGTGTAGAAACTGGTTCTCTCCTATTATGTTGTTTCTAGGGATCAAACTCAAGTTGTCTGGCATGGCAGCCAGCACCTTTACCCAGTGAACCATCTTGCAGGTCCCTGCCTTTTTGATTCACATCAACACGTTCTTATGAGGTATTGGAGAGAACGAAGTCTCCCTAAAAAAGACAGTTTTTTTGGTTCAGGGGCTGTGTCATCACTTCCTCTTGACAGTTGATCCAGCCGTGTCCACCCAAGGCTTCTAATGACTCTTGCACAATCCAGATCTAAGCAAGTCTTTGTCTTCTTCCAAAGTTGTCTGTCCTAGTCACCCTAAAGTAAAGCTCTCTCACACCTGGAGGCATTCTAAATAAAACAGTCTTAGAGTGTTTCTGTGTACGCGCGCGCGCGCGCACACACACACACACACACACACACACACACACACACACAGTGCTGAAAATCAAACTCAGAGCCTTGGACATGCTACCTAGGAAGCATTCAGCTGCTGAGTTATGAGTTACGCTCTTATCACCAAAGATTCTTGTCTTTGAGTCCAATCAAGTGGCATAAGCCTGTCGTCTCTGTTATTCAGAAGGCTGAGGCAGGAGGATCACATACTACCTGGGATACAGAGTGAGTTCAAGGTTCACTTTGTGTGCCCCCTTTTCAAAATTAAAAGTAAAGGAAGGGCTGGAGATACAGTGTGGGGGTGGAACACTGGAGTTATGTCCACAGAGCCCTGGGTTCTCCACTACCCACCCCGGAATCTGCTATCTTGTGTTCCGTGCATTTCAAAACCCATCGTGAAAATCTGACTTCTAACAGAACCTGTCAGTTGTTTCTGTGGCACATCCGTGCCGTCTGGCTTGGAGACTGTCTTAGTTTAAGGAAAGAGGGATACTTGATTTAATCCTGACCGTGTCAGGGATTTCATGGACTGTTAAACAGAACAGTGATGAATAGACAAGGTTCTGGCTCTCATTGGTATGAGGTTAGGCATGACCCTTCCATCCCATGACTCCATCAGTGATCAAGATCTGTAAGCCTCAGTCTCTGTACTTATGCAAGTGGACACCATGACTCTGTCAGTGATCAAATCTGTGAACTTCAGTCTCTGTACTTATACATGTACACAGTAATCTATGAGACTTCATGTGGCCATCCTGGGGTTAAGGTTTTATATTGTGATTGATGTCAAAGCAAAACTAAAATGTCAATTTTCTTAAAATACCAATTATGCTAATAAAACATACTAATTTTTGATCTCTTTTCCTATAATGTTATGCTCTTACTTTATGTGGTTGCCAGTGTCTACCCATATTTAAGCCCACAGAAGATAACTTTATTAACCTGTATTTCTTTTTACTGTTTTTTTTTTAATGCATAGAGAGAGGCTCTTGGTAAGTAATTGTGTTAGCACCACTTGTGAAATATATTTTTGGCATAATTCCTGCTACTTAGAAGATCGGTGAGGGTTGTATAGAAATTTGTAATACATTTGTATAAAGGACAACCAGGCCTTCTTAATTTAAGATGCAGATTGAACTGTAGCATATTCTCAGGGGTAGAGTAACACGTGGTGGGTATTGTCTGAATGGTTTGGTGTAGTAACGCATGTTCCTTCTTTTTAGTTTATTATTTAAACATTTGCAAACTTCCTATGTAAGCACTGTTTCTACGATACTCCTGTCCTGTGTCTCCACCTCCACCTCTCCCTCCCGAATTCTTCATCACTTCTTTAATTATTATTGCTATGTGTATATGTATATAAATAGATAGATGCACACATGTATATACCACCTACCCGTCCATTTAATTCTGCTCATAGGACACATGTCCAGGAATGACTACTTAAGACTGTATAAACCATACAGGACTTTGATTTTAGATGAAACTGAGTCTCCCTCCAGCAGTCACTGAACAGCCCCCCTATCTTGGTATCTTGTTCGTGCATTTTTAAAATACACATACCGATTTCCAACTTTTCAGAAGATATGCCCTTACACACACATATATATATGTATGTATATATATATTATATATATATGTATATATTGGAAGTCAAGAATAGTGTTTAGATGACTGTCTTGCATACTGTGCCTACTCCTGTTCTTTGCATGAGTTTGCAGAATAAATGAATGAAACTAACATATGATTATATATGCATTCATATATGTATTATATATGTTAAATGCACATATAGACCATGTATTACTGTTATACACTATTTCCAGAAACAAAACAATAAATGATTATATTCTGTGAATTGATTTGATAGACATTTTATTGTTATGAGACATTGTATGTTCATTGTCTGAAGTAGCTTTTCATTAGTGTAATAAGTAGATCCTAATTTTGTGCATATGTATCAGATCTCCTTCTATATTCTGTATTCTCTGCTAACAGTGAAGTAGAAATATTGTATTGATACTAAGCATAGCATTTCACTGTCAAAATTTTTGATGCATTTTTCACTCAAAAATTTTATTTTCAGTTTTTTTATTTTTGAGGTTGTATTTTAATTACAATATTTCTCCCTTTCCCCTTCTTCCCAATAACCCCTCCTGTATATTTCACTCCACTCTCCTACAAATTTGTGGCCTCCTTTTTTCATCAATTGTTATTGCATGCATGCATTTTTAATAAGAAAGAAAAAAGGTACTTCACTGAGGCCCGTAGATTTTTATAAACAACTATAATTTCAATAATACTGAAAATTATTACGATCTATTTCTGGGAAAAATATTGAAGATATATATATATATATATATACACATTGTGCTCAGAAGGATTAGATCGAATAAAGACAAAAGGTTATGATTATGACTTGTAGTGAGGTCACCTGGTCCTGTACTTAGCCTCTTCCCTGGGGGATCTGCTTAGGCACTATCCACTTTGGGAGAGAGTTGTACTTATAGGAATTATGGAAATGAGCTGGGGGCTTGTCAGGAGAAAGCCAATTATTTGAATGCTGAGTTGAATGGAAAATGAAATACATGCTTTTCCGTATATTAAATTCAATAGGATCAGGAGACTCCGTTATGAGGGTTTGATTTTTTTTTTAAAGCATGTTGATTACATTGTGTGTTCCCACTTGTCCTTAGTCTGACAGGAGGAGAAGTATCTGTAGAAATAGACACTATATTTTGACATTTGGGGGGGGAATAGTGCATTTTAAGGGCTGTATACATTATATTTACTGCCCATCCAAAGAGACTATGATCCATTTCCAGAAAGCAAGAGAAACAGGGGCCAATCCCTTTCTTGGGGATAGAGTGCCCGATTCATGGTTCCCAGATCAATGGATGTAAGGACCTTCTGTAGGATGAGGGTCTCTGACGTGGACGTGCGTGAGCAGAAGCACATGACTTCCCTCTGCGTTCTGCTTCTTACAGAATAAATATAGAGCATTAGATTTTTACCAGTTTCCTCTTCATATAAGCCCTGTTGCTTTTTGAGAATCAGCCACATCCTGTAAAAGGAAAAGTGTTTTTAGTGTTCACCCCATTCTACCCCGTGGGCAGCGAGAGAAGGGGGAGAAAACCTCTAGTTGGAGAATGAAGTTAAGTAGTCTGGGCTGATGCTCTACAGACACAAAATGCCATCAGTCCTGGTCTCGCGGGACATTAGGACATGCTGTTTGGGTAAACGTCAAGGGACCTTAGCATCTGACATGACAGAATCCAGCAAGAGAGAGGTATTGAATTCTCCTTGTGTCATTTTAGATAGGAGGTATTTCAGCATCAGTGCCAGCTTTAACACAAACACCTCATTGGCGCTCATGTCTGCACAGTTCCACAGCCAGCTGCTTTAGCTCGCTCCAGCTACAGATGTGTCGAGGAAACAGCTCATCACTCCCAAGTTGTCTCACAGCTGTCCTGAGACAGAAACACATTTGAAAGAGCCCCAGTGTTTGGTTAGTGTTATTAATATGTTACCTAAATATAAAATATTCCCGCAGAGATAGTATAAGAATCTGATATTTGATTTCGGACGGAGCAGTTCTTTGTTGAACGTTTTCCTGGTAAGTGAAGAATGGGTCCTCCTCATCATCTTTATTGGGGCACACTTGACACTACAAGTTTATTCTTGTCACTGATGGCTTTATGGGGAAAAAAACTACTTCATGTTACCCTGACAAATAAAAAATGAGAGACAATTACATGTTGGTTACGCGATTTCAGTTCGAAGTGCTAAATTGGTACATCCTCCATCATGTGGTCACAGGCTTTTTATGACTGTAACCTTTCTTTGTGTTTACTTTCAATATCTGTCCAAAGGGCTGAAAGTGTCACTCAGTGATGGAACGCACAGTTCCCTGGGTTTGCTCCTGGGTTTGCACAAAAGTATTAATAATTACAATTAATAATTTTAATTGACTGGAGCTGCTTTCTAATGTAATAAATGTACTTTTCTGTAGGATTATTCTTTATACTTGCTCACTGAAATGATTTTTGAGAGCTTGTATAATTGCTGAACTATTAAGCTAGACATTAAGACATGTAAATAATCCATTATTCCCATTTAGAAGAATTTTGGAGTGGTTATTGATACATGTGTTTGTATCTTCACAAATCTTAGTGGAGGGTGCTGTTTCCCAAGAGTTAAGTCTGGGAAGTATGGAGCTGGGGACGTGCTCTGGAGTGTGGAAGTGGCTGTTAGTTGTGGCGGCAGTTTGTCAGCTGGAGAATGTCAGTACAGATCACCAGGCCCTGAACTGACCAGTCATTATTTTTGTGGGTTAAATTTGCATAATTTATTTAAAAACTCTGAGTAAGTATTTAATCAGTGCTTAGTTATTCTGCCCAATGAATAGGAATTGGGAGTTTTTTCCATCTAAAAGTCTTACTCATCCTAAAATATTTTTGTTCCATTTTGTTTTAAGCATTTAGAGCAGATAAAAAGTAGACGGTTGCCACATAAGGAGTTAATAGTCATGCTTGAATTATTACTATTATTATCATTATTACTATAATGTTCAATAAAGGAAACCTTTGGGTCCAATCAGAACATTGGTCCCAGAACTGGAACTCAGATATTTGGATTCCAGTATATTATGATTTTACTTATTATATTGTTATAGTTTTAAATCTAAGACATTAAATCTGGATACGAATTCATCTTCTCTTTCTAGTGGTTTGGGCATTTTAGGCTTCTAGGCAGAGACATGTATTTATTTCTGTGCCATTAAGTGACATCTTGGGAGACATGGTTGATAGGATTTTATTTCAATACCTGCAGTAAATTTAAATCAACCAAACCTTTATATCTTTATGTTCTTTATTAAAGTATCTTGCACAATACAGTCAGTTAGTTTCATCTGGAAAGATGGCCATTGAAGTCATAATGTCATAACATGGGAGATGATGGCACTAGAAGTGTGCTTATAAGTAGAATTCCTATGTGATGCAGATGATGGTACCATGAGTGTGCTTATAAGTAGAATTCCTATGTGATGCAGATGATGGTACTAGGAGTGTGCTTATGAATGGGATTCCTATGTGTGATACAGATGCTGGTACCATGAGTGTGCTTATGAGTGGAATTCCTATGTGATGCAGATGATGGTACTAGGAGTGTGCTTATGAATGGGATTCCTACATGATGCAGATGCTGGTACTAGGAGTGTGCTTATGAATGGGATTCCTATGTGTGATGCAGATGCTGGTACCATGAGTGTGCTTATGAATGGGATTCCTATGTGATGCAGATGATGGTACTAGGAGTGTGCTTATGAATGGGATTCCTATGTGATGCAGATGATGGTACTAGGAGTGTGCTTATGAATGGGATTCCTATGTGTGATGCAGATGATGGTACTAGGAGTGTGCTTATGAATGGGATTCCTATGTGATGCAGATGATGGTACTAGGAGTGTGCTTATGAATGGGATTCCTTGTGTGATGCAGATGCTGGTACCATGAGTGTGCTTATGAGTGGAATTCCTATGTGATGCAGATGATGGTACTAGGAGTGTGCTTATGAATGGGATTCCTACATGATGCAGATGCTGGTACTAGGAGTGTGCTTATGAATGGGATTCCTACATGATGCAGATGCTGGTACTAGGAGTGTGCTTATGAATGGGATTCCTACATGATGCAGATGCTGGTACCATGAGTGTGCTTATGAGTGGAATTCCTATGTGATGCAGATGATGGTACTAGGAGTGTGCTTATGAATGGGATTCCTATGTGATGCATGTGTGAGCTCCCATACTCTGAAAGCCCTTAATGCAGGAGACCCCAGACTGGGAAGGAATGTTGGGTGTGCTATAGATGCTCTTTGTCAGCAACAGTATTTTCATCCAAAAAGAGCCAAGACCTTTGTGCCTGGATAGCTGCTGAGACACGGAGTTACTCTTGGGGGTGTTAGCTACTGACCATGCTGATGAGATGTGACATTTTACTACCATCAGCCCAGAGGTGAGAGACCTTGTACTCTATCACTGACTTTGCAGGATAAAAATTTAGTTCTCATTAGGGGAATTTGTTATTTATTTAGGTAGTTAGATTATTACTGCTATCATTATATAATAATGTTATTATTATTACTACTACTACTATTATTGGAGGAACTTAGTAGATTAATTTTTTCCGTCCTTAGAAGTTGATTGATCATTATTCATAGAATTTCACAAATTTTTGAAACTAAAGACTCAGCTTATTGTGGCTTTTGTCTGGGCCTGAAATGGAATTTTCCTAAGGAACGGAGGGAAGAAGTCTTCAGATTGGAACTTCACAGGATAATGATGCTTCATGGTTTGCGGTGCAGGGAGGGGCTTTGCCTCGAGGACAGTGCAGCTCCTTTGAGGCTAGTAGAGACACATAGCGTTTGCTGACTCATGCCCAGCCGGCTTCATTAGTGAGGGAGTTAAAGAGTGAAAAGAAAGGGACTCGAGTCCTTTGGGAATGCATCCAAGGAACTGAGAGGACAGCGACCCTCTTTCCAGACTGTCATGGACTGGAAGGAGTTCTGGGTCGTACACAGGAAGTGCTGCTGGACCCAGGCTGAGAGTGTGTGAGAGGGTGAAAGTCTTGTGGGTGAGTGTGGATGAGTGTGAGTGAGCGTGTGCATGCGTGTGCGTGTGTGTGTGTGTGTGTGTGTGTGTGTGTGTGTGAGAGAGAGAGAGAGAGAGAGAGAGAGAGAGAGAGAGAGAGAGAGACAAACAAACATACTCGCACAGAGATTGATGACCTCCTGGGAGGAAGAGGAGCAGGAACCTTGGTCCAAGAGTCCTACGTGCTGGCACAGGCAGGACACTGTCTTGAGCAGCCATTAAGAGGGAAGCAAACTATGTTTCTGTGACTTTAACCATCATTTAAATATTAAGGCATTGTTCCCTTCTCTAGACACTAACCAATGAAAATCTCATGTGGTAGAACATCACGTTCCCAATTTTATCTGTTAGCTCAGTGGTCTCTTGTTTTGTGTGGTCATGTACCTGGTGCACTGTCACCAGGAATCTTCAGTGCTGAGTATCTTTTGGGGGAAGCTGAAGCTGTTTGGGAATGGCTGCTATAAATATCTAGGCAAATCGCAAGTTGGCATTGTGGGGAAAACAGTTTGTCTTCCCTGGACTAGTTGTTGGTGAGTGATGCGATCATCAAGTGTAATTCATCTTAACAGCCGTCTCGGGTTATTAATGTGCGTGAATAATCAGAGGAAATACGGCAAATGACCTGTTAGTACACCATAAACTGTATATACTGTAAAAGCCAGGAGGCATTAGAGAGAATGTCACTGCGGAAACTGCGTACTGACTGAACTGCGGCCCCTCAGCTATTCTTAGTTTACTCATTGCTACCAAGCATGTTATTTAACTGGAGTTTTCTGGAATTTATGCCCTGCGGAATCCTGGGGGTACACAGAGAAGTAAACATTGTAGGCCAGGAAGCACCCTGGAGAAGCTGTTGCTGTAGAGTGATGTTTGTAATGTGGGTGCTAAAACGCAGCCCTTATGCATGACCACTGTGTGCTTCAGTCCAGTGTCTCACCCGAAGACCCAAGAAAGCATCTGGGGTTGTTGTTTGTTTTCTTCCTCCCCTCCACACCTCCACCCCAACTTCTTTTTCTCCATCCCTCCCCCCCTTTTTGAGGCTCAGGGTTTGAATTCCTTGTGCAGCCTGCCTCCATTTCCCTAGTGCTGAGAACACAGGTGTGTGCCCCAGTCCTGCTGGCTCTGAAACTCTTAACATATAGCATTTCCCCTCAGTCATTTATTTTCTTTACATATAGGCTTCTTATTCCTAATTTCTACACATGTTCCTTTCATTCATTTTTTTATATGTGGCCTATTGAATTTCTCTGGAGAGGCTTCCCTTCATCAAAGAGTTTTTCTTCTAGCCCAGTTGACATTTTAGGTTTTCTTACTGTGCCGGGTATAGTACCCAGGACTTCTAGGTTCCCGTCAGCTCCTCTCCCACTGAGCCACACCCAGCCCTTGGCTGAGCATCTTAACTGAGCAAACACAATACTCAGCTGATTTGCAATACCATGTTTTTCATCTGTAGTGACTGAGTTGTCATCAAGCACTTCAGTAAAAGGACACCTTTTAGATTGCTACTACTAACCCCCCAATGCATCTGTTCTCCTCTTGATAGAGCAGGTATTTCATTTGACAAGCTGCAGACAGCTTTGGAAATGGAATGGATTAAGCATTAAAGCTTATTACCCTTTAGTAATATATGGGAAATTCATTTCTTTTCTCTCTTTTTTTTTGGTAGAGGTTGGAGGAAACATAGGACCTTGTGCATGCTTGGCATTGCTCTACCACTGAGCTACATCCAGCCCTGAGGAATCATTTTAATTGCTTTTTTTTTAAATGTAAAAAAAAAAACCATTGAGTGTACCTTCTCCAAAGCATCAGATGTTCTCCGTCATTATAATCCTCATTAAATATGTATTAATATTATACAAATCAAAGATCAAAGGAAAACTAAAGAAAAAAGTTGACCTCCCTCATATATAAATTGCACACACATACATACTTATATATGTAAAATGAGCAAAAATCAGGTGTCCATCAGTGGTCCAGAGATATATTTAGGTGCTGTATCTCCAGGCCGATTTGTCACTAGGGAAGAATCAATTGCACTTTTTCCTTTCTTTCTCCGTGGCCCAGATCCAGGGAGGTATTTTAATTGATTGGTGGGAAGATTTCTAACACAGACAGAAGTGACGAGGCCAGTGCCATCATTTCTAGTACAGTGGCTTTACCACATTATTGGGCAATAAAGCTAAAAGCTGCCGAATGTTTCAGAATTATTTTCAGAAATTTATATCCTCTTTATTGCCATTACCTTGAGAAAGAGTTCAGACAAAGGACTTAGTCAGCATGCAATTATGGTATTAAGTGAAGCCCAGAGCTTGGTCTAGAACTGAGACGAGGTTGTTTGTCAGGGCGCTACCTCATCAGAAGCCCTTGAAAAGTCAGCTGCTGGGCTGACCACCTCTCTTTGAAGGCACCGCCTTTCTTCTCTGCGAGCATCCATCCCAGACTTTGTTCTCTCAGGGCCCAGCCCTGCTGTCTCTTTGATGTGTTCAGGTGTGGGTTCCCTTCTCTTTACTCAGGATCACTAGGCTTCCTGGAAGTTTAAATTTGCGGTTCTGGAGCAGTCTCGTCCGTTTATCTTCTCAGATTTCCTGTATCTTATTCTCTTCTCTCTGAAACTTGAGCTACATGTATGTTGGATCATCTTACTCTGCTCACTAGGGTTTTTATCCCCCTTTCCTACAAATTTGCCGTTATTTCATCCGAGTTTGCTGTTTCTCCTGATCCGTCTTGTATGTCACTTACATGGCTCTGGGCAGTCTGGTGTTAAGACTTCATGAAGTCTTTTCTTTCAATTTATGCATGTTTTTTTGAGATAGGATTTCTTCTGTGTAACAGCTCTCAACTGTCCTGGAACTCACTTTGTAGACCAGGCTGGCCTTGAACTCACAGACACGCGCCTGCCTCTGCCTCCCAAGTGCTGAGACTAAAGGCGTGTGCTGCTGCCATCACCTGGCCAAATTCTTTATTTTAATTACATCCCTTCTTTCACTTACTTTTTTTTTTTAAAAAAAAGGATTTATCTTATATGTATGTGTATATGTGTGTCTGAGCATGAAATTGCAGGCACCTGAGGAGGTCAGAAAAGCGCACTGGATACCCTGACACTGAAGATACCTAGAGATGGCTGTAAGTCACACTAGTGCTGGGAACCAACTCCGGGGCCTTCTGTAAGGACAGCAGGTGCTCTAACCACTGAGCAGTCTTCCTGGCTGCACTCTCCTCCCTGACTTCTTGTTTTGTTTGATCGCTTTCAGGTCCTGTGTTTTACATTTTGTTTTCCTGATACCTGGAGATGTCTTCCAGTGTGGTATTTATTCATTTAGGCAGATTAAACAGAACTGTTTTGTGTTTTCTTGGGAGTCTGAGCCTGGGCCACTTCTTTCTTGCATTTTTCTGATTCTCCTGGTCATTTCTTGTTAAACATGACCTTAGGCCTTCTTGAAGGCATAGAGTAAAGGTGCATCTCTCCAAAGATTGGTATCGTTTTTGCTGGACGTTCCCTTGGATTCAATGGTCAGAACAATTTGTATCATTCTGAAGCTAGAAGATGGGTAAGCTTAGCCTTGGTTATTTGTGGATACAGCTTTGTCTGAGTTCTTCACAGACACAGCCCCTAGGAGCCCCAGTTTATAGTTCTGAAAGACTCTTTCATTTAGCTATGTAGTTTCTCTCATTCAATTTTATCTCATTCCCCTGGAGCAGCTCTCCTTAAGGCAGACTTGGCTGCACATCTGCTGGTGCAGCTCAATGGCTGCCGGACTAATGGTGGAGCTCAGTGTCTGCAGGGCTGATCGTGCAGCTCAGTGTCTGCAGCGCTGGTGGTGCAGCTCAGTGTCTGCAGGGATGATCGTGCAGCTCAGTGTCTGCAGGGCTGGTGGTGCAGCTCAGTGTCTGCAGGGATGAGAGTGCAGCTCAGTGTCTTCAGGGATGAGAGTGCAGCTCAGTGTCTGCAGGGCTGGTGGTGCAGCTCAGTGTCTGCAGGGATGAGAGTGCAGCTCAGTGTCTGCAGGGATGAGAGTGCAGCTCAGTGTCTGCAGGGCTGGTGGTGCAGCTCAGTGTCTGCAGGGATGAGAGTGCAGCTCAGTGTCTGCAGGGATGAGAGTGCAGCTCAGTGTCTGCAGGGCTGGTGGTGCAGCTCAGTGTCTGCAGGGCTGGTGGTGCAGCTCAGTGTCTGCAGGGATGAGAGTGCAGCTCAGTGTCTGCAGGGATGAGAGTGCAGCTCAGTGTCTGCAGGGCTGGTGGTGCAGCTCAGTGTCTGCAGGGATGATAGTGCAGCTCAGTGTCTGCAGCGCTGGTGGTGCAGCTCAGTGTCTGTAGGGCTGGTGGTGCAGCTCAGTATCTGCAGGGCTGGTGGTGCAGCTCAGTGTCTGCAGCGCTGGTGGTGCAGCTCAGTGTCTGCAGCGCTGGTGGTGCAGCTCAGTGTCTGCAGCGCTGGTGGTGCAGCTCAGTGTCTGCAGCGCTGGTGGTGCAGCTCAGTGTCTGCAGGGCTGGTGGTGCAGCTCAGTGTCTGCAGGGCTGGTGGTGCAGCTCAGTGTCTGCAGGGCTGGTGGTGCAGCTCAGTGTCTGCAGGGCTGGTGGTGCAGCTCAGTGTCTGCAGGGATGATCGTGCAGCTCAGTGTCTGCAGGGCTGGTGGTATAACTTGGTGGCTCAGTCCTTGCCCCTCATGCACAATGAGGCCCTGGGTTCAATCCTCAGCACTGAGAAATAGGCTGCATTGTCTTGATATTTTGCTTCCATCTTTAAAATTCAAAGTTTTCCTCAGAATTTGTTCCTGAAGTTCTCTATTTAGTTATACCTTTTCATGGTGATGTTTATTATCTTTAATTACCTTAGATTTTCCTGAAAGTTATTGTGAAAAAGTTACCCTACAGCAGACAAGGGATTCACTCATGGTTAAGAAGAAGTTGGCTCTTTTGGGCAGTATTAATACCTTCATAAAGATCTGCTAGCCTAAAGAGTTCTCACAGGAGGGGTTTTCAGAAGGTGGCATTCTGCGGAAGAATTGACCAGTGTTTGCCCTTTGGATAGGGAAGCTCACGTCTGTTCAATTTTGAGAAAAAGGTCTTTTAGGAATGCCTCACTGGGAACAGGCATGGAGTTTATAGGCTAAAGATCAGTCCAGAAAATAGCAATGAAATAAGTGCAAAATGTGGTTCCAAATATAATTTGACGTTGGGCATAGTGTCACATATCTGTAATGCTTGCACTTAGGAGGCTGAGGCAGGAGGGTTGCTGTGAGTTTCAGGTCAGCTAGACTGCATCATGAGCCCTTACCTAGAAAAGAAATAAGCAACTATCCCGGCCATGCACAGGTGAATTATCTTACTTGTGAACTTAAGATGACTGTAAACAAAATACAGATCTCAAAATACAGGTCTTTGCTTCCAGCAAGCCAACAGACAAGGCAAACATTTTCTTGAGTGTCTCCACCACATTGACAAGAGAGGGGACAGAACATACTAAGGTGTCATTAGGGCCAGGTGGTGTAAGCCTATGATCTCAACCATGGGAAGACCGAAGTAAGATCTCAAGTTGAAGGCTCATCTGGACAGCTTAGGAAAACCCCATTTCAAAACAATAGAAAAAAAAAAGACACAGCTCATGGAGCCCAGAGGGCATGAGGCCTGCGGCGGTTTGAATAAGAATACCCCCCTCATGGGCCCATATATTTGAATGCTTGGTCACTAGGGGATAGAACTGTTTGAAAGGATTACAAGCAATAGGAGGTGTGGCCATGCTGGAAGATGAGCTTGGAGGTTTGAAAAACCCTCGCCAGGCCCAGTGTTTTTGGCCCAGGGATCACAGTGTAGCTCTCGGCTACTGCTGCAGTACCATGCCTGCCGCCATGCTCCCTGCCATGGTAATAATGAACTAAACCTCTGAAACTGTAAGCAAATCTCCAGTTCAGTGCTTTCTTTTATAGAACTTGCCTGGGCAGTGGTATCTCTTCACAGCAATAGAACAGTGGATGAAGACGAGGCTCAAGGCTTAATCTCCGATCTCTCTCCTGCCTTTCCCAATCTTTAGTCTGAAAGAGAAAATATGCCGTAAGATTTGACTAAGTTTTCCCAATCAGGACAGGGCCAGGCTCCATCCTCAGTGTCTACTGTCTGCTGCCACCGCTTCTCCACCATAGACATGATGGACTTGATGCTCTACTTCCCATCTCGCCTGTGTCTGACAGACTTTGATATCCCTTCGTTCAAAGCTTCTGTCAAATGTGGTAGCAGTTGAGATTGCTGTTTTACACAGCAGTGACTGTCTGGTCATCAGCATTACAAACATCCTTGCTGTCTCTTGAGGCGTGTGTACTATGCAGACAGGTGAAGGACTTGACAGTCCACCCGAGTCAGGCCATGGATGCTCTTACTGCTGCCAGAGTTCTGGCCGGAGACTTAGATGTGCTGGAGGGCCGGGGGAGTGGGGACAGCTGTGGGGCCCCGAGAAATGCTGGACTCGAGTAATCAGATTTGGCAGGTCAAAGGTGAGCTTCAGCCTACTGGGATTTGGGCTATATCCTGGGCTAAAGTAGTGTTAAAATTAACTCCAGGTGTTTCCGTTAGTCTTAATGCCGGGGTATTATTAAAGCAAAAAAAAGTAATGTGTTTGAGGATATGAGCAGGAGGGAGTCAGCATTGCTGGCTTGGGAATCACTTGCTTATGAAAGACCCGTTCTCTCTTGATAGTTGCTCCTGCGTGTTTAAAGTCACCCTCCATCTCCAAGTCCCATTCCTTACAAGTGAGCTGTTATCACCCTTGTCTTCAAAAGCATGCTAACTCACCGAGACCTTTTGAGTGTCTTGAGCTTTATTTACACTGTGGAATCTGGACTTTGCACTGGGGTAGCCATACGTTCCTAAGTTAATTTGTAGACAGAAAAGCTCTGAGTCATGGCCTTTAGTTTAAAGAACCTCGGCTATTTCCAAGGGGCTAGTGGTAGGAATACACCCAAGCCAACATGGCAAGTGTCAGAACACCTATTTCAGAGGAGCTACTTCTGCGGGTGGAGAAAAGACAAGGGTAAAGTTACGTTACGAAAACTCCTTGTGGGCTGAAATTTGCTCTATGTGTAGGAGATTTGTTTTTTTTTTTTTCCAATAGCTAAGAACCCCTTGACCTGGTTCTCTAGGATGGCCTACATCTTTCTTTGACTTGGAGTCGTTCTGGTTGGCAGCCTGCAATTGTCCCATGGTGGTGCCAACCTTGTCTTTCTCCTCCGGTTTCTACCACTTCTCTCCCTGCACAAATCTTAAGCCTAGTTGTCGTCTCCTGTTGGGGAGGCTTGTGGTCTTGTTTATTGTTTTCCCAAGAACAGGTGTCTCACTGGGAAAGAGCCTGGCACACACATAAAGCCGAGACTGGACCGCAGCCTCATCTTGGAGGCAATAAGCATTCGTGACTCTGTCTGGGACTTGTGACTGTATAATCAGAGCTCAGTCGATATTAAACATGACAGTGGGTTTTCAAGACGAATATTCTGAATGAGTGAAGTTGAATGAAGACAAATCTTTTCCTCTCTGCTGTGCTTTCTATGCCTGCAGTAGAGCAGGGTGTCTCTCTGATAACTCAGACATGCCCCTGAGCAAATCCCGAGCTTACCACCGTCCAGTCCTCGGCTTAGCTCTCGTTAGCTTTAGTCATCTGGTTTCCCTCTGCTTTCCTCAGCTTTATCTCCACTGCTAGTCCGTTCTCCGTGCTGCAAAGTTAGTTATCCTGCAAAGTGTGAGTTGAACCACATCAGTCCTTTGCTTAAAGGACATTTGTAACACCCCCTTACTTACTTAAACTTTTACCTTACATTTTTCTTGTTCTTTTCTATTCCACAGTAAGAATTCGTTAATTTGAATCTACCACTGGCTAGATAAATGTCTTATGGGATGGACATATGATGTTGTAAATAAATAGCTTGGTAAATGCAAAGAACAACTCATCAGGATAAACTAAACTTGTAACAAATACCTCGTAAGACAATGAAAAATACTGCTCTTAAATGCAGCTGTTATCCCGGTGTTTCTTTGATATCCTAAGTGTCCTGAGAGGAAATATGGTACCCTGGGCTTTAGGCACGGAATAGCCCCTTAAAATACTTTAAACATCATGGAAATAGAGAGGAAAAGGATTCTTGTTTTAATTTGAGAATGTTTTTTTCTTTTTCAAAAAGAAGAGATTGCCCAGCAGACACGTCATTGGCGTCTGTCAGAAAAATGTTATAGACATGATCATTACATGTTCGCCTTTTTTCTCCACACAGACATCATCGTTGGTGAATTTATTTCCTGTGACATTCTTTCATAATTTACCAGGAAAACAGGCTTATAGAGAGGTCCCTAGTTTCTTGCATATTAGTTTATTTAACAAGGAACTATTAAGGGTAAAACCTGCTTTTTTATACTGTCCAATGTGCCGGAGTAAAATAATGAATAGAACATACACAATTATTACCTGCAAGAAACCTGTACTGTGTTAATTTGTATATAAACAAGGTATATATACAAAATTTCAGAAAGACTAGGCTTTGCCGTCCACCTTTAAGATTTGTTTTCTACTTGTACTTTATTCAGTTCATCAGAGAAATATTTAAGTGGGATTTCTTTTTCTTTTTATCAGTTTTTGAGTCTCATGTAGCCAGAGATGACCTAGACTCGAACTCCTCATCCTCCCGTTTCTACATCTGGAGTGCAGGGGCCCGAGACTTCATGGGTGCTAGGCAAGTGCTCTGCCAACCGAACTACATCCCAGTCCCTAACTGGCACTTCGAAATACATACCTGCTCTACTCTATTGTTAAATTTATTAAGATACATGTTAAAACTCAAACACTTATATGCAGTGTCATTGCTAATTAGACATCCGAGTAAAGAGTTAACTAAATATTGACCCTTGTTTTGAAAGGAAACCTTTCTTTAAGATAAAGTGTCACTGAATTATTGATGCTGTGGACTGTGTAGGTAGTCAATGATAAGGTCATCATGCTAATGTGAATAATGACGATGGTTAATGGTGCACAGCGGAGTGGTACTGGTGTGTAAGTTCATCATGCTCACAATGCTACTCCTTTCTAAACCTTGATGGAGGGCCTGTCTTAGCCCTGACTGTTCATTGAAGAAGGAAGCAGTTTACTTGTGATGATCTGGGCAGAAATCCCACACGCGGACATGTGAGCTGTGCTTAGTAGGACCTGGAAAAGAGTGTTGTGGGGGGAAAAGGTGGGTTCAGAGGGTTGAAGTTAGGAATGAACTTGGTACAGTTTTCATACTGCTTCATAAAGTAAGTCAGTAAGGGCAGTGCTTTTAATTAAAGGTTCAACAAGGACATCTCCACCTGAAACCTGTAATAATGCATGTTGGCCCGTGTCATGAATCCCTGCTTAGCCTTCCTTACTCACTGGAGTTATTTTGGGATCATAGCTCTTTGGCAGTTTGAAATGCTTATAAATTTATTTTATTTGGTAATAAATATTGTTCATGGAAGAATTTCTGCATCACCCCCTCACCTCAGTATTCTGGGCCATTACCACTTGACAGCTGGCAGAGCAGGTACTCACTTTCAGGTCTTAGCTTGGGGCTTTGACCGTTCCTTCTTCAGCTCAAGGTCCATCTTCGTGCCTGCTCTTTCCCTCAGCAGAGACTTCATGAACACCTTTGGCATCACACAATAAGGCAGGGGCCAGGGTCTAGATTTGTCTTGACTCATCTCTGTCCTAGGCTATCCTGTACATACCCCCACTCCTCTTGGCCATGATTTTTACCTGGCTCTATTTGAGAACTCTATCCAGCTTTTTCTTTGTGTTGCTGACGAGGGTGAATTGAGTCATCCTCAACTCAAGTAAAGCTGAATAAAAGTTCCACAGTGAGATGATAGAAGTGAACAAGTAGAATATGTCACAATGTGTGTCTTCAAATTGTGGATCCACGCCTAGAAGGCAGGGCCAGAGCTGGAATCCAGGTCTCAACTGGGATCCATGCAGGTGTTTCATGGGGTTCACTGCAAAGCCTTTTTGATGTTCTTCCTATCCTCTGTTTTTCTTAAAGTCTTCTTTAGACTACATCTAAAATTTTGTGTGTCTGACTTTGTTCCTGAAGTATTCTCATCTGGGTCTACTCTCGTTATTCTCACTTCCCCTTTCAAAGAAACAAGTACAACATATTTTAGAATCACAATGTAAGTGGCACACTGATGTGGGATTTTTCTCTGTATGCTGTGATTACCATTAATGAATAAAGAAATTGCTTTGGATCTATAGCAAGGCAGAACTTAGATAGGCAGCAAAAGCTAGGCAGAATGCTGGGAAAAAGAAAAGCAGAGTCAGAAAGAAACCATGAAGACACCAGAGTCAGACATGCCAAAACTTTGCCGGTAAGCCACTGCCATGTGGTGATACACAGATCAATAGAAGTGGGTTAAATTAATATGTAAGAGTTAGTCAATAAGAAGCTAGCGCTAATGGGCCAAGCAGTGATTTAATTAATACAGTTTCTGTGTGATTATTTTGGGTATAAACTAGCCGGGCGGCTGGGAACCAACAAGTGGCCTCTCTTCTAACAGCATATCCTTGAGTCTTTCTGGAGTTCATTTCCTCAACTTTTCAATTTGGATTGGAGGGTTGCTTAGCAGTTCTCAACATGAGATCCCAGTTTTATATACAGTATAAATGACCTCAGAGTCACCACAGGGGACAAATTGTTTGTAGTGTCATCCATACAACATAAGCAAGTCTAAACATAGCATAGTATCATATTATATAATATAAAAGTCTAATATATAATATCATTATATCACTGTATGGATTTCTTTCATTGTGCCCAAATTTCCTTCTTTCTAGAATAATTATACTTCTGATGTCCAGCATAGTTTCCTGTCCAACTGTAGTGTATTATTCCAATTTATTTATTTATTGGATTTTCAAGATATTTTAATACCATCTATCTTTATTAGTCTTGAAAATCACCAACAACCATTAGGATAATGATGCCATGATTCATGAAATTATAAAGAAGAGGAGATTTTTAAAAGAGATTTACTTATTTTCAATTTATATGTATAGGGGGCTGGAGAGATGGCTCAGTGGTTAAGAGCATCGCCTGCTCTTCCAAAGGTCCTGAGTTCAATTCCCAGCAACCACATGGTGGCTCACAACCATCTGTAATGAGATCTGTGCCCTCTTCTGGCCTGCAGGCAGAGTACTGAGAATACTGTATACATAATAAATAAATAAATCTTCAATTTATATGTATAGGCATTTTGCCTACATGTGTGCATGTCTGTATCATGCATGCCTAGTGTCTAGAGGCCAGAAGCTGGAGTTACAGGCTGTTGTGAGATGCCTGGGTCAGTGCTCAGAATTGAATCTGGATCCTCTGCAACAGCAGCAAGTGCTCTTACCCACTAAGCCATCTCTCTAGCCTCCCCCATCCTGCCAAGAGGAGGGTTTTTTAACAGTTCTTCTAGAAACAAAACAAAAACATGGATAGATGTAGCTGTTTTGATTCCTAAGGGGGGTGCAGTCCGTGATTATATATTTAATTTTATATTCTATGAGCCTCAGTTGGTTCTGGTGGTGCCATTGAAAGCTACAGTGCTGGGGAGGCAGAGACAGGCAGATCTCCAGGGCTCTTTGGTCCATCACCTTACCTACTTGGCCATTTCTAGGCCAGTGAGAAACTGTCTCAAACTGTAGAGGGGAGTTGGACAGTACCTGAATACTAACACCTAAAATTTTGTTTTATTTTAAGCATTCTCTTAAAAAGACTTTTGATAAATCTACCCACATATATATCCAAACATACTGCAAGTTCAGCAATTCATTTGTGTAATCTCTGCTGGATGTGTTTTATATTACACTTTTACTGGCTACTTCAGAACTTGTTGAGCCCCAAACACTGCTTGGAATGCCAAAGCATGAGAAACCCAGTTTAAGCTCCCATCTTAAAGAGCTGGCTGTTCTCTACTATTAGGGGGGAAAAAGACATCTAATTAATAGATATGAGCCCTAAACACACCCAAGGCTGAACAGACTAAAGCTAATAACAAATTTTAAATCCCTTTTTTTGCTCCCTAGGAATCTGCCTTCTTCCCGTTCATGATCTGATGCTTACCCAAGTGTTGCAGTCAGTTTTGACAGAGCCCATTCTGGCTGGACAGACCCCCCTGGCATGGACATCCATGCTGAGCACTGCCACCCCCATGATGTACAGTTCTTCTCAGTGCTTCCTCTTTTCCTGTGATGTGTGTGGCGTTGCCTCTGTGGTTGACTAACTCTTTCCCCGCTTTCCCACTTTTGTGGTCACTTTGTAATTGAGTGGTTACATTGGCTCTGCTGATTGCCAAACACTATCACAGTTCCCTTCTTGGAAGATCTGGGGATAGGAGTGGGGGGGAAGTTGGGGGTAGGCAATGGTCATGAAATAAACTGAAATATAGTGGCATAGAGATAGCATGAACACTTGGGAAATCATGTTATCCATGTCCCAGCTGAATACACGTTTGTGCCATTTTTGAGAAAAGCAACGAAGGTCGGGGTCCAACAGGGCAGATCAGTGCTGGAGCTCCTAAGGTCCCTGTAGACATTAATATTCTTGGTTCTCTGGGAGCAATTAGAAAGTTAAAGGACGAGGGGGGTGGTCTTTTCTTCTTAGGGCGCTTGAATGGCTGTGCACTAAGGTAGTAAGGAAGGTGTATCTGTCACTATCAGCTTTTTCTGTAAGATCTTGGGTTACAAAGCCTTTCTCTTTAGACAGAATATGTTGTCTCCTCTGGCTTCCCATCCTCATGTACTGACAGCAGATCTCATACATAGGGCCTGTGTGTGAGGGGAATGCAGACTCACAAAACCTCGCGACATTTTATGTCTTCCCCTGTTTTTGCTACCATCATAGTTAATACTCTTGAGTCTTTTTGGATGCTTAAACCCAAGTGTTGTTCGGAGTGTTGGCCCTGTAGTTCTTAAAAACAGTCCTCAGGGCCAGCCTGTTAGCTGGGCCATACTAGGTCCTGAAGTGTTTATATTTCCACAGCTTTTGAATTCATTTTAGGATTTTCCTCATTACAAGTCGATTTGGTCATACTTCTCCAGGCTCGCTGAGCCCTTCTGGTTCTGTGGTAGAGGAATGCTCCCTTGTGTTATGTAAGACATTTGAGGTATACCAAAGTTATGCAAGAAGCAGCTTTCTGGAGAAGTTGAGTTTAAATAGCAATGGGTAAGGGATTTTATTAGCCCCACCCCAGAGCTGAATGGAATGCTAATTTCTGAAGTCTTCATTTGGGAATTTCGTTTGCTTTGTCCTACTTATTAAAATTTGGTTAGTAAGTGATAGTTTTCAAAACTTACAAAATTGATTGCTCCGTAAATTGCGTGGTCACTAGGGAAAAAATAGGCTTGTTAACTTAAAAGTCAGATTAAAGCACGTTCCTACCAACTTTATATAAGGTTGGTGTCTTGAAACTCAAACCTTTGCAAAGCCTTGGAAGTGTCGGCATAAGTCCTTTCTTGATTTAAAAGACTGTATACTGTTGTTATTAGGCTGCTAATATTTATGCAATAGTCATGCTTAAAGCATAGAATGAATGCAGTGATTGCTTCTATGTCCCCATCACAATGCTCCTGAAGAAGGACTGGTTCTTGTGGCTCCTTAGAAGCCTAGCAGCTTGAAGAATGGTTCCACAATTGCAGAAAACCAAAGTGAAAGGCATGAACGGTTGCTGGAGTCTGTGGCTGGGGCTGAATTTCATTTCCTGAGCATCCACTGGTTTTTACCTCCATCCCTTGACATCTGTAGCCATTTGAGGGTTTCTCTTCTGGACTGGGAGTAGAATATTGGGAAGGTGAAGATGCTTAACTGCACCTAGACTTATCTGTCTTTTGGAGAACTGCACTGGTTTTCTGTTGCTTTTGTAACAGACTTTTTAACCTAAGGGTTCATGTGAAGTTGCTGCTTTTCAGTTCAAATGGGACTCACCAGGCTCAATAAGATGATGGCCCCAAGGCTGCAGGAGGCTCTACCTGAGTATCAATCTTGCCCTTGCTTTCTCGTGGTGTGGTAATAGGAGCGGCGGGGCTGTGTCCCCAGCACCCCGGTCGCCTGGCTAGCTTATGCCCCGAAATAACAACACACAAATTGTATTCATTTAAACACTGATTGGCCCTTTAGCTCTAGCCCTTACTGGCTAATTCTGATATCCCGATCGACCCATCTCTAATAATCTGTGAGCACCAGTCTTACCGGGAAGATTCTAGCCTACGTCCATCCTGGGTAGGAGCTTCATCGCGTGTGTCTGCCCAGGAGTGGGGCATGGCGTCTCTCCGAGCTCACTTCCTCTTCCTCCCAGCATTCTGTTCTGTTTACTCCTCCCACCTATGTTTTAACCTATGAGGGCCAAGCAGTTTCTTTATTGCTTAACCAATGAAATAACAGATTGATATATGACACTCCCACATCATCATGGCAGCCTGAATTCCTTGACTGCAGCCTCCTCTCCTTTGACACTGGTGCATTTTATTACACTAAGGAGGAGAGATGGTCTTTTTTTCAGGCTCACAGGATGAGATCGGAGCACCTGCGGATGGCAGCATAGTCTGCCCTGCTTAAGGTCTTTAACCTCAAGCATATTTCTCCAGGTCTTCTTTGCATGGCTTCTAGGCTTTTTGGCCAAGATCAAACGTCAAGTCTCTGCATGTGAAGTGACGTTCGTGGACTTTGGGGATTACTATCTAAGTATCTGTGGGTCGTTATTCTGCCTGCCACAGAATGAAGTGTTCTTTCTTTGGTGTCAGCTCCAAGAAGGCTGTTTCTTTAAAACCTTATGTTGGTTTAGAAAGCTTGATAAATGGCTAAAATTTACCAAAGAAATTGTTACTCTAGTCTTTCAGAGTGACTTTACATCAATGCAACAGTATCTAACTACTTAATATTAATTGGTGGGTTGTATATAGATTTAATGATCTGCTTTCGAGATCAATTTGAGGCGAAAGCTTCATGACGAAGCTGGATGTACACAGCCACCCAAATATAGCTCTCTTGTCCTCCCAGACTGTGCTGATGAAAGATTTATTTTATAAATCGGATTACAGTGTAATCAGTTCGTGTGTCCTTTATCTGTTTCTCCGCAACCAGGATGGCCGTTTCAGGATGCTGGGGACCACGTTAGTCTTATTGACACCTGTATGTCGAAGAGCTAAAGTCACGGTCGCTCCAGAAGAGGGCACAATAACATGTGCATAATTGAAAGTCATGAAATGTCCAAGAGAATGAAGTTATTTATTTGAATGACCAAGGATCTGGATCCTAGGCAGAGCGCAGATGGGGGCCAATGTCTGGTGCGAAGAACAGAGTATTCAGTGTTAATATGACATGAACAGGAAAGGAGGGATAGAGCCAATAAATCCAGTATGTTTTTTAATAGACATCCCGTGCATTAGAAGGAAAAGAGTAGCTTGTTCGGTGCAGAGAATTTGAGCCAGAGTGTAATGTTGCTTATTTTATTCTTCCACTGAGCGAACATTACCGTGCTAGTTACAGAGGATAAAAAGATGTCGTAGATGACAAAAGAGCGAGCTCTTCATCCCCTTGGAACAAATACCTATAAAGATAGCAAGCACTGAATTAAATGGATAGTAATGGTTTTATGGGAACACAGGACAGAGCTGCTTACTGTAAAATTGAACTTACTCACCATGAGTTCTGGGGGAAATGATTTTAGATTTACAGACTGGTTACAACGATAAGACAGAGTTCCTTTAATGTTCGGTAATCCAATTATACTGCTCAAAAGAAGATACAAGCCTTTGGCCAAACGGCAGAGCTCATTAAGATCTCACCACCTTTTAGCGCTGAGATGAGATGACGTCTTAAACTCCTCCCTGAACAGTAGGCTAAGTCATAGCAGTATATACAGTGCCACCTGGATAGTCCCAAGGCGACCACTAAACTTGCCCTCACTGAATGAAGCCTTAAGCATCTAAACCTGAAGTCTGTATTGAAAATGCTAGTAAGCAAGGCTCGCAGGTCATCAATTCTCTCCATTCTCTATGAACGCTCCATTTCTCTTTTTGCATGGTACCAGGTATTGGACTCAGGGCTACATGTTGAAGATGAGCTTTGTATCACACTAGCCCTCCAGCTTCTGTCCGAAGTCAAACTTTCGCATGCTGGAAACCTCCCATTCAAAGTAGGACATGGTACCTTGGTTCTCCTCAGCTTCTGTGAAGTAGAATCCCACTCTGCAAATCATCAGGTTACAGCTCCATCCAGAAAACCTGTCGCCCAGTCGTAGAGCATTCAGTGGGAAATGAAGAACTGAAACCCGGGTCTGCCTGGCTGACTCCCAAGCCTGTGCTTTTCATTTTTCCACACCGCACGCCCTTATATTCTGCTTCCTGAATCACTTTCCCGTATAGCCTCCCAGAATAAGCATTTTCCAAATTATACTTATTATGCAAAAACTTTGTTTCCCTTTTTATCCTAAAACTATTTGCTTTGTACATCAAAAGTTTTCCATGAATTCCACTGTCCTGTGACTCCATTAAAAAAATGTTTTGGGTTTTTGTCAGTTTTCATGATTTAAAGGACCACAGTTCCTTTCCGTGCTTGTTCTTTGGGATTCCACCATCTTTGGTTCTTTTCTTTTAAACTAGCTTCCCTTCCTTTGGATGTTTAATGTTTTAGTATCCTTTTAAACAGTTGCCACCTTTTAAACAAATCCTTATCCTGAAGAACCCGAAGATATGAAGCTTTCTCCTTCTGGCCTTCCCCATGGGGCAGAAGTATAAAATGATAAGGGTCCCTTTGTTCAGCTGTCCGCAGACAGTCGGTAACAGTGTGAGCCAAACAATCTTTAGTGTCCGCAGAAAGCCTGTGTAGTTTAGAAAATGTAAATAAAATTCCCTCTTTCAAGTGTAAAACGAATATTGTAGTGTTATCAATTAACAAAATGTCTTTCAAGCTTACCTGGCTACTCAAGTGAGAAATGCATCAGAACTTGGAAAGAAAATGGGGGGGGGGGGAGAGGAAAAAAGACAAAAGAAAAAAACAAATAGGATGCTATCTACATCAGTTTTCCATTTTTTTTTTTTTTTTTTTTTGGTAATGTCACAGGTCAGTATGACAAACAAGGGAGGAAAACTTACTTACTTTTGACCACAGAAAACCTAGAATTTCTAAGCTTACATCACCAGAAATTTGCCAGGCACCATCAGGTAAACTCTTCCCTGGCACACGCACGCCAAGTGGACAGCCTGCCAAGAAGCCGGCTAGATGTCTTTGTTGAGCTGAGGGAGAGGGTCTCTAACTGGGGGCAGCTGTGGCCACAGTGCTAATTAGTCAGGCCTGTTGAACACTCAACTATCAAGCTGTTGTCAACCTGGTCACGACTTAATCGAACACGCCATTGTCATGGCGTGTTGCCTCTCCACCTTGACAGGGTGATATTAATCTGTTAGAACCCTTTTGTTACTGTGTCCTCACGTAGGGGTTATCGCATTTCAGTGAATGCCAGCATGAGATAGAGCTCCTTGACCCCTGTGGCACGTGGTCTGTATGGCAGATGGACAGCCACGGATTCTAAAGCATTTTTATCATAGCAAATTCAAGTATTCTGCTTTCTTTTATTTTCTTATAAGTCATCAAGGTTTCTCAGAAAATGCAACAATTGTGCGTATCACCCTTTTCTCCCACCCAGACTGTCTTTTGTGTTTGCAATGAGTACAGAAGTGATCAACCACTTGCTATAGCCCAGATTTTTTTTTTTTTTTTTTGGAAGACATACTCACTATTGAGAACTCATTTATTTCAATCTTGAGGACATTTTCACCATAAGATACAAAGACTTGCATGGAACCATTTCTGGCTTGGTCATTAAAAGGAAGGGATCTACACTCAAGTCTGTATCTTCAGGGGCTGGCTCCCCAATACCAGCTGTGTAATGACAGGCCGGTAACTGTTTTTCCCGGGTTCCATTTCTTTATCTGCATATTTGTTGTGAGGATAATAACCCCGGAACCCTGGAATTGTTATATAACAAGAGGTAATGAGTATAAAGCTCTTAGACCAGAGCCTGGCACCTAGCAGATGTTCAATTAGCTGTTACCGTTCTAAGGGGATTTACCATTGGAGGAGCTGAAAGGAACTTATTGTTGCCTTGCAGAACACTATAATAGTATCTGTGTGCATTTGCTTTAAGTGAACTACTGGGAGTCGGTGAGTGTCTTAAGCAGCTCTAGTTGTGAGGGAGTCGGTTGGTACACACTTGTAACCCCAGGTCAGTGACCTGGGTGGATCAAGACTTTGAAATGTTAAGAAAAGAAGGGCGACGAATTGCAACAAGCATAGCATCAGTTTTGGGTCTGAAAACTTGCTCTGACCTAAAAATTTGCATGCATTTTGCCTTGGAGAGATTTACAGTGCTGTAAGTCTCTTATAGGTGTATATGGAAAAGCGATTTGGCTTTTATAGTTCATTATAAGAACTTACAAATGATTGTAGTTGCTCTGTAATGAAATTCAAGTGACCTTTCCTAATTCTCAGTCTACCGTCCTTTCCCCACTCCATTGCTACCTCCTTCAATCCTGACAAAGGGGCCACAATGTAGAAACGTGCTGGGTCCAGCCTTGGTTCTCCAGAAGCCACACTTGTGTGAGCACAAGCCTCCGTTTCCTCATCAGCAGGTGATCATAGTAACCATCCACCTTAGGTGCTGTCTGAACCGGGACTGCTCAGGGGAAAGGGAATCAAACACAAATAGGGCATTTGAGGATGTGTGACAGCAAAGTTCATTTCAGGGGGAGGCATGTAGAAGAAGCCGTGTAGACTGGGGTTGGCTGATGAATAGGAGCCCCTGAGAGCTGAGGGCAGAGGGATGAGGTTGCATGTAGGCACTCTTGCAGCATGGGAGGGGCACAGTGAGCAGACTCTTAGGGCTGCTGAGATCCATTTGTGGAAGATGCAGGATAGCTCTTGTAGACCAGGCTGACTTCAAATTCACAGAGATCCTCCTACCTCTGCCTCCAATTAAAGGATTAAAGATGTGTGCCACCACCACCCAGCTTGTTTAAATCTTTTTTTAAAAAAATGAAATAAACAGGATTATATTATTTGAATTAACCACATGTCTGAGAGGCACATTTAAATATAATCCATTTACAATGAACTATTTTAATAATTTCTGGCAAAATTTCTCCACTGAAAATGGTCTCTATGGATAAATGAGAAATCACACAAACCATCCAAGATCAAATATTGCTTTGTATTTTTGTGAAAAAAATCTAAGGAACATTCAAGGCTATTGATTTGGAAGGATTTATATTGTCTGGATGCCCTCTATGTACGTGAATTTGGGATCCTCCGGGTGTGAAGAGGGATATTGTTGGCTACTCAAGTACCTTTGAGTCAGGGAGGCAGGTGCATGACTACCGGGAATCTGGGATTTTGCTTCACCATTTACACTGTGGATGCTTTTTATTCTTTTCCTTAAGAAGAGAGACTCCTGACAAAGTGGACAACCTTATGTCTTAAAGGTCATCCATGCCACAAAGGACTAGGGCAAGCTGATAGGAAGTCTGATCTTCTGTGGGGTTTGGTACTGCCTCACACAGAGAAACTCAAAGTGTAAGTGGTGTTCACACATATACATGTTTATACATCCGGATCAGCTGGGGGAACAGACATATTTAAGACCTTATATTCGAAGCCCTTTGTCTCCTGTGCATTCTGTATCTTCTCTTAAGGGAAGCTATGCGCACCCTATGGGCCATTTGGTAAGGACAGGAAAGATACAGATAGTGGTTCTTTTTACCAAAGAACCCCATGGGATCAGCTCCAAAGTCAAGTTTATGACATTGACCCACATAACAATTTCAGTGGAAGACTTTTCAGAATTAAATGGCAGCAGTGATGTTTTTGTTTTTTTTATATTACTACTATTATGATTATTATTATTATTTGCAAAATTATCTCTACAATTGCAAACTTACCCAGGTCACTAAATGGGGAGTAATTAAGGAATGGAAGATAAGTATTCTTGTAATCCTAGTGGGAAGAGGAGGATGAATTCCATGTCAGCTTGGGCTACATAGGAGGACCAATCCTCAAAAGGGAAAGATGAAAGGTACTTAAGGTATTTAAATGCTGGGATGAGGTTTGGTGGTAGCATGGTTTCCTAGTACCTATGTGGCCTGGGTTCACCCCCAGTACTGCAGGGCAAAAGAAGCTCCTGCTTGCTGAAAACAAGAGTCGTTCATTTATTGTCAGAAAGGACCAGATGAGAAAGGTACAAAGGCAAAGAAAAACCCAAGATTCTTTTCCTCTGCATATATCTGCATATACTGTTTTGTATACAGTGTGTATGTTTGCATGTATATCTGACTCATTCCCTTTAAGATGTCCACAAATACTTTCTAAGATTCTTTTGCTCGACTTTAGTGCAGCAATTCCACAAGAGGAACGGAGCTCAACTCTTGTACATTATTTTTTCTGTGATTCCCAATAACGTCCCTCGTAACTATCCTCCAACTCCACCCCCAAGTGGGTTTCATGCAGTAGCTGCACTCTGATTAGTCATGTTTAATTTCTTTTTAATTGGCTTCCTAGTCTTCTCTGGTCATTCATGACATTGACTTTTTTTTTTAAAGCCTTAGAACAATTTTATAGAGTAGCCCTTATTGAACTGATCTGTTTTTATGTGTTTGATATCAAGACTCTGAAGAACTAGGAAATAAATAAACGAAGAGAGAAGCTAGCAGAGAAAGAGATGTGAGAGAAAAGGATAAAGTGAATGGATGAAGAGCACTAGACACTTATTCAATGAGATGTTTATGCAAATGAGAGACAAAAGTCTTATAGTTTGTGTTCAAACTTGTGCTTGGATTCTATAAGCCAAAGCCTGGAGTGGTGGAAGAGGGAACACAGTCTTGCTGAGTTTTAAGTATATCTAACTATATAGGGAATTTTGTTTATTAAAGCAGGGAACCAGACCTTGAGAATTTTGGTGGCATTTCAACTTCAATTTAAAATCCAGTTGTAAAGCACATACTCATTCCCTTAGTTTGTGCAGACGTGCAGCAATTTATTTTACTTAATATATACAAGCCAGTTTCTTTGATGCCATTTGGCTCTCTCCCGTGTGTTTCTTCTGAGCCTTTCAGCGGAGTCGGAAAGTTATAAATGATCTTAAGGAGCTGATGGAGATAAATATTAGGCACTTGTCAGGGATATTAGAATTTAGTGTTCTTAAAACTTCCAAAGCAGGACCGCGATCCATATCTCAAAAGTAAAAGTCCTGTGGAATTTGTTCATAAAGCAAGTTTTACTTTAGAGCCGTCAGTCGGCGATGGTGGTGGGGAGAACAAGAAATAAGACAGACATAATTGCCAAGTACTGAGAGCCGGGAACAGCTGAGTCTTCCAACTTGCTCCCATGTCTGTCTCAGTAGGTTCTTGCTGCACCACCAGCCCCCAAGTAAGTGAGGAGGTGTGTATACGGGGGCTCTGCTATGAGACTGCAGCCCTCGAAGGCTTTGGCTTTAATTCCCATGCTCACTGCTGACAGCTTCGGGGTTCGTTTCCTAAGGGCAGAGCCATAGAAAAACAAATAACCTGAGTGGGCAAGGTATCCCCTTTCTGTGCCTGTGTAAGGCGACCTTGATTGTGTCCCTGGACTCTGGGTCCTTGCCCAGGGAGTAATTATGCCCTGGGCTGGTGAGGCAGAGCCTCATTTGCTTGGGTTTGTTTTCTGGGATTTCCTGATAATTCCTGAACTGAGCAGAAAAGTAGACTTTGTCGCTGGCCTTTGCCAGACTCAGCGGAAACCGCGAGCTGTTGAGGTCTCGGGTTCTCTAAAACGGTTGATTGTTAAGTAAGTTTGTATGTGTAGACGAAAGCCATCTGTTTATTCTTTAATTGGAAATATTTTAATAGAAAAATCAAATGCACTTTGTAGACACTTAAGACAAGGCGCCACCTATACCCATCCCTCAGCTTCTTGGTAGTCTGGGTTCATATTTATGTTGCTTTACTTCTTACTCATCCCTGCACGATTTTATCCATTCATATTCTATCAAAACTGCCCATAGGCAGTTATGTATAAGTCACAATGATATGGATCCTTTGCAGGAAATTGTAAAGTAGCACAATTTGGCTCTTCACAGCTTCCCTTCTGAAGATTCAGAAATGCTAAGTTCATGTTGTATCTAGGACAGGACAACGGGGAGCATCTGGAGTGGTCAGTCACTCCCTGTCTCTGGGATAGCAACAGCAGGCTGGGTCAGGAGTGATGGGGCTGAAGGACTTGTGTCTTACAGGAAGGAGGCACCTGGGATGCTTAATGAGATGAACGTGATTCTACTTTCTACAAACGTCACAACCAAGAGGAAAGGAAAAGTAGACTTCACAGCGTTTACTCTGAAATCAGTTTCCTACTAACACATGGGCATGTAGGACGGTGCCTTCCTACAGGGTTGAGCAGATGTGTGATGTGGGGCCATCAGCTCAAAGACAAAGCCTAGCCCCATCCCCATCTCAGCACTGATTTTGTTAAACCACAAACTAGTTACTAAGAATATGTTTTAGGGATGAGTTTATCATCCAGGCTCCTCCCCTACCCCCACCCCCTATGCTGGCTTTATTTTATTTGGGCATTTTGTTTTTCTCCTAGTTGGGACCCATTTTGGTCTACTCATTTATTATTATTATTATTTTTTGCTTTGGTTAGTAAAACTTTTGGTAATGGGACTTCATCAAGCTCATTCAACATTAGTAATTTTCCTTTTGAAAGGCCAAATTATCATGGTTTTTCTTCTCCCTTTCTCTTTACAGCCTTGCCTCCTCGATTGAAAGAGATGAAAAGCCAGGAGTCGGCTGCAGGTTCCAAGCTAGTGCTTCGGTGTGAAACCAGTTCGGAATACTCTGCACTCAGATTCAAATGGTTTAAGAATGGGAATGAGCTGAACCGAAAAAATAAGCCACAAAACATCAAGATTCAGAAAAAGCCAGGGTAAGTCAAGTGCATTTAGTAGTAGAATCTGTGCCAACAGCAACGGGATAATATAGGATAGAAAATTATATAGATCCTAATATTAAACTTGTTATAAAGTGTGATATATGATGAATAGGAAGACTTTTGATTGAATTGTCGCCAGAGATTGTCATATCAAATAGAAAGGAACTTGGGAATTTATGATGCTTACAACTTTTGAATGAAGAAGTGGGGAGCTGAAGGGGAAGCCGTAGGAAGTCAGATGGGGCTGGCTGGGAGGGAAGGAGGAAGATGGAATTAGTGGTAGCTAATGTAATAGTCACGAAACCTGAGATTCAGTCTCCTTATAATAAGACAAGTGATATTTTAGCGCCAATGTCTAGTGCAGTCAAAATCCCAATGTCATTATAAAGATTAATAATTGCCTTCATTTATGGGATATAATACAGTGAGTTTATATTATTTTCAAACAGTGAGGGTTAACACATATAATTATGTTTTATATAATAACGAGAATTTTTAGTTAACAATACTATTGAAGTTCATCAACACTATAGCAGATTTGACAGTGCAGTAATCTTTAGGCCAAGGACCTTATGTTTTCTACCTTCTTGAGCATGGCAATGCTAGAAGCACCCCATAAGAAACATGTGGTACCTCAGTGGCTACGTTAGATGTCTCTTCTAAGTTAGTGCAGCTTCTAGTATCCAAGCAATTTTCATGTCAGTGTATTTTCTTCTTTAACAATTGCTTTTACTGGACTGGAGAGATGGCTTAGTGGTTAAGAGCACTGACTGTTCTTCTAGAGGACCTGGGTTCAATTCCCAGCACCCATAGTAGCCTACAACTGTCTGTAACTTCAGTTCTAGGGGACCCAATACTCTCACACAGACATACATGCAGGCAAATCACCAATACGAGAGAGAGAGAGAGAGAGAGAGAGAGAGAGAGAGAGAGAGAGAGAGAGAGAGAGGAGAGAGACAATTGCTTTCACAAGGATTAAAATACATTTTGAGGAAATCAGGGAAGAGAACAACAAGTTATATGTTTTCTTTTTCTTCTGAGCAATTCATTAATTGATTTGACATCTTTAATGTGGTTCTCAACTCTGAGAGGCTTTATGCCCCAACATCTCAGAAGACTCCTCTGAAACCAGGGTTTTATAACAAAAGCAACAGCAGAAGGACATCACCCCTTCTTCCCTTTGATTTCATAAGCTGTCTACCAAAACATTGTCACAAACGCATGGGCAAGGGAGAACAGGATGATTCTGCTGCAAATGTAATTGAATGTTATCAAACTGTCTAATCACTCTGATGACAATAATTAGGGATTTCCCCCTAGTTCTATGGCTTTATTAATTACACCACTTATTCTTGATATTGATCATGCCAGAAAGATCTGTTGGCTTGGAAAGATAAAGTGTGAGAAAAGGGGCTGGGTATCACAGCCTACAGCAGGTGTTGTTACAGAGACACAAAACATAGCAATGTAAAGAGCCCAGGCACCCCATAAACATAGTGTTTCTCTACAAACAGCAACAGCATTCTCACGTATGGCAAAGGCAGTCCAGCGGTTGGCATGTGATGACTAATTTTGTAGATTTGAAAACTTAGAGTCAAGCCTGGTGTGCACCTGTCATCCCAGACGTGGGAGGCTGAGGCAGGATGATCACTACATGTTTGAGGCAAGTGGAGCCACATAGCATGGTCCTGTCTAGAAGCAAATTCTTAAGAAAAGGGAAAGAAAAATTGAGGGACAAATGTGTTATATAACACTTTACCTAGGGTCCTGGAACTTGCCAAACACTCAAACACAGATGTATTTATTTATTTATTTATTGATTGATTGATTGATTGATTTCTTATGCCATTCTCTCATTGAAGGTAGGAACCATGCAGGAAGGAGGAAAAACAGTGGAAAATTTGCAAAGATAAGCATGATTCTGAATGGAGGTTAAGACAAAAAAATAATTGTAGATACTGGATTGAACAGGTTTTGCTGTTTGTTCTGATTTCATCAAGTAGGCATATTAAGTTGTGTGTGTGTGTATGTATACACACACATACATGCCAGGTAACTTCTCACGCGTAGCTGTAAACTGGCCCAATGTTAGCAAAACTTAGAAGTTTGTGAGGGGCTTTATGCCAGGGATATAGCCGGATCAAAGAGATAGAAGGCCCCCTTCTGTGCATAGGCAGTCCTATGGTTGTATAGCGACAATCTAATTTAGTCCTAATACAACATGGGTGTTCCAGACCGTGTGCTGAAATACATTGTTGGAGCCTGTACTTGGATAGGCAGACAGATGTGGGCTGAAGGGGAGCAGAAACTTTTTGGAGAACACATGTCCTCCATCTTATATATGTAAAGAAGCAAGTAAAGTTGGGTAAATAAGGTGGGGAAAGAACAAAAATGTGAGAAACTAATACAAGTGTGTTTCTGGAGAGGATACCTGTGCTCTTATAGGCTTATTCGGTTGCCTGACTGGGATAACATATAAAGCTCCATTAGCATTCAGGAAGGCATTTTCATATTGACTGCATAGGTCCAGACAGCTCTGAGCATGGTCTACATACTAATGCAGTTCCCACCCACATCAGAAAGGCCAGCGTTCAGAAATTATTCACTTTAATTCCAGCCTCGCTGCAAAGAAGTAGATGGGGAGAAATTTATTTGAGCTATGTGATTGTGAATTACTCTTGGCACAAAAAGAGTTTATGTATTTGAGTTAAAAATAAGACATGATTTCCGTAGAGTCGGTGGCTGCTCAGGAGGTCGGCTCATCGATTTTCACAATCAGAAGATTTATCATTTCTAAAGCGCTTCAAAATTAGCGTTGCTAGATTTTAGAGTAGCCAACAAGATCTAAATTTAACCTTAGCAAAATGTTCTACTATTCTATTTGTCGTATAAACAAATGGAATGGATATTATTATTAATTATTACAATGTTTTAAAAACAATCACCCTCTTGAGAATGAACTTCTGTAAGTTTCTTTCTATAATGTAATGTAATGGAAAGGGTGTAAGGTTATTAAATAAACCTAGACTTTAAATAGGCCTGACTCCAACATTCATGTTAATTTCACAAGTACTTGTGATTTTTATTATATGAAGTCAAAATACAGTGGCTGGTATTATCAGCTCAGGCTATCACTAAAACCTATTGATACTTCTCTTGTTCAAATACTCATAATGCTTTTTGTTACTTAGATCCTGACACTAGGAATATGTTGAGTTGATTGGTTGGTCATGTGACTTAAATTTACTCTTTGGCTGTTAACAACTAAGCAGGAGTGAATTTTACTTTGAGGTGTAGGATTTCCCTGGGAGTCTGTTCAAATCAAATGCTGACTCTTTCAGCCGTTAGTTATCTAGATTGTAGGTGGCAGCCAAATTTCCCTTTTAATCCCTTCGTGTTATGAGAAGATTTCATACCAATAGGCAGTTTCTGTCTTTGTGTAAACTCATCTTCCTCTTGGACCCCGCCTCCTCTTTTCCTGCATGTTCTTCCTATGGGTTTGAATCTACATGTAAGCCTTTGTTTGTTTTATTTGGTAAGCTGCGTGTGGGACCAATTAAAAGAAATGGGAACCACTCCGTATTGTATATATGTTTATCCCTCTATTCTTGCTGTATGTGCCTGGTGGATGATCTGGATCAAGAAAACGAGCTGAAGGCTTCGGGCCTGTCAGATTGGCCTCACTCATGTATCTGTTCTGGATTAGCCTTGTGAAAGACAAACTTCTAGTTCTTGTCATTTTCATACATATTTATATAACCCTAGTGTTGCTTCAGCTTTTCATTGCAGCTTGTATTTTCATTTGATCTGGAAGTGCTTTTGCTTGTTCAAAACCCGTTTGAAGATTTTCCTGATGCCTGCTCTGGGGCTGGTGAGATGGCTCAGCATGGTAATGGTGCTTGCCACCAAGCCTGGTGACCTGTGGTCAACCCCAAGAACCCATATAAGGGAAGACGGAGAGAGCCAAGTCCACAGGTTGACTTCCACACACATGGGTGGTGGGAAGAGCTCCTTTCAGGCACGGAGAGATTAATGATAAATGAATTTAGGGTGTTCTGCTGTTCTCAGTGGCCACTCATGAATAGCTCTGTATCAGGAAAGTTCATGTATACTCCTTTTCTTAGCTGCTGACGCACTTTGACAGGCCATGGGAACGGTATGTAAGGATTCCTAGTTTCCCTGTATAACGAGTGGTCATTCTGTGTGGTTTATGTGGGCGTTCAGTATGCTGCCTGGTTGCGCTTTCTAAGAAGTTCCTCTTATTCTTCCACATCCCTTCTCACGGAAAGCAGGTTGACATCTGAAGCAGAATTGAAGACATGCATCCATGCACATACAGGCATACTCACACATCCACACACATGTGTGCTGCATGCATGTAGACTTCATAAGAGTGGGCTTGGCAAATGGCTCCCCAGTCTTGGGTCTCAGCGATGGAAAAAAAAGTCATAGATTTCTTATCTGAGTTCCCAAGATTCTCCCATGTAAGACCACCTTGTACTTTCCCTCTTCTTGTTCCCTGGGGCTCAATTTTCTTAGGACACTTGGCCACTCTCAAGTCACTTCTTCTTCCAGGTAGCAGTGCAGTGATGTGTTTAAAGTCATTATACTTCATCCGTCTTCACTTGCGAGACTGTTCTTTTAATAGAATTCTTTCTCTTATTAGAGAAAGACTCTAGACTCTCTCCAATTGTAATTCACCTTCTTCTGAAGCCCTCTGGTTACTGTTGTTTTTTGTTAATCAGCTGTCAGTCAAAAACATACTTCCAGAGTTCCAGCTGTGACCCAGCCCGTTCCAAATGTACTGAGACTCCTAGCCAATTTGATTTTGTATTCTGCTTTAACATTCATTTCACCCAAGAGTAAGTGCATTTTTCTTTCTTTTTCTCAGTTTTTTTTTAAAGCTTCTTTAAAGGGCTGGTGTTGAAAGATAGGCTACTTGAAAGCCCTCTTTTCTTTGTGCATTGGAATTGATGCATCTCTTACCCTTGAGTATTTCCACTCTGGCTTCTGAATCTGGTTGTATCTGTTCCACATGTCTCAATTAAGCTAAGTCTTGGTCTTGAACCACTGATGCTCTGTCCTGGATTCCCAGGGGTGGTCTCTACATTAGTGATTGGATGACCATGTGTAATGCCTGTCTTCGAAATGCACCTTAGAGGTTCGTACATAACTGCCGAGAGACACTTGCAGAAAGAAATCTTTTTTCCATTATTTGGTGAAATATTTTTTGAACACAGAATAGTGCCCCCCAATCCCTTCTGTCCATCATGGCATTTGATTATATTACTTGGGTTTGTATTCCAGGAAGCATGGGCCAGGCCTATTAGGAGAATTTAGATTTTAGAACTATCCTTTAAAGATTATGCCAACTGGAAATTTAATTACCCCGTTTCATATAGTTCAATCCAGTTCAATAGTTAGAATATTAAATTGTGCAGGGTCGAGAAAGAGGTCTTCATATACGAGCGTAGGATTGTTTCTGGAATCACAAATGGGAAGATCAGGGCTTCTTAGTTGCTGTCTATTCTTAGAATATTGTTCTAATTGTCTGACTAAAGAATTTTGGGTCTTAACATTAAAAGTCTCTGTTTTTTAATATTCAGAATTTGTTCTTCCTCTGATATTGAAGATCAGGATTTTTTCTAGTTTTCCTCATAATTTGTTGTTCCCATCTGTTATATCATGATCAGACAGCAAAATTATTCCAAAAAACTTTGCCATCTTTTCAGCTGAAAAGAAATCTTTTACAGTATTTATTCTTATCTTTCTTTTCTTAAGAACCTGCTCCATGAAGCAAACTCATCAGAGATAGACCAAGTATATACAAAGATGATAATCCACTAGAAAATATTTGTTTGAATATCCCAAAGCCTGGCGTGACATCTAATATGGTATTTTGATAAATTTAGGAGCTGCTAAGTATTATTAACACCAAATATCTATTTGTCACGATGTTTGCTGCGAACATGGTCCATTTTGGTTTCTAGAGGTACTTTAGGGAAAGTTTTCTTTGAATAGCCTCTGTGGTTAATGAGTGGCTATTCCTTAAATAGCCCTGGCTGGTTCTCTTATTTAGATAAACAAGGCAATTGCTAGTAAATCTTTCTGACAACTTCTTCTGTGGATTGTTATTTTCCCAAAGTGTGAATAGATGTGCTAAGTGAAAGAAAAAAAGAGTTGGCTAAGTAAGGAGATAGAAGCTACTTCTAATACTCCTGGCTATTCAGAGTCTGTTAGTTATATTAAAGTTTCTGAGAAACGTGAGGGATAGGTAGGGCTTTAATGTTTTCCAGTGTTGTTGAAGAGAACTCATTTGTTATCGTTACATTCCATCATGACCTCTGCTAAGTTTGACTGTTGTTTTGTTGGGAGTTACAGCTAGTAGAGGTAACTTCCTGACTAACAAACTGACCTGGTCATGGTTGCCCTGGGTCTGCCCCTCCTAAAACGGTCACTGCCCCTTTTACAATGCATCTTGCTTCCTGCTGTCTGCATTGGGTATATTAGGGCCTGTGGTAGCATAAGCAGGAACATCCCAAAACTTCTTTGATCCATTCCTACATGTATCCAGTATTGCCTGAGGACAGTCCCAGGGCAATACTGTGCCGTGTGCTGTTGTGAGGAAACCAGTAGCTTTTTTTGAAATTGTAGACTGCTTGCTCTGGTTGTGCCTGGACAGAAGATGTAGTGAGAGAACTGTGGTAAAAGGGGTTTGCAGGAGAGGCAAGGTGATGGCGAGGATCTCGATAAGGAGAGAGATGCTCCAGTTGCATGATTTGGCCATGAAAACTTTATCAAAGGGCTTGACACTGATGACGGCCTTTGAAGATCAGTAAGACCATTAAGGTAGAAACACAAGGCACTCTGAGTGGGGGCGAATTCTGACCTGTCAGAGGCACCAGGGTAGAAGCATGAGGCTTATGTGTGGGATTTTGATTGATTTTGATTAATGCCATCTACTAGAGTGGAGTAGAAGCGGAGGCCTAAAGTTTGAAACCATACTTTCCACCTGAAAATCAATACCATGTGGCAAAAAGACCACATGATATGGAGAAAATAGCAAAACATGAAAGCATCCACCAATATTGCCGTCTTCCCTTCCTGCCCTCTTTCCTCCCATTGTCCTCTCTATAGGGCGTGGCTTCCAGATGCCAAGCTAGAGTACAGAACGGTGCTTATCAGTCTTTGTAAGCCCAGAGTGGTGGCTCATACCTATAATGCCATTATCTGGGAGACCGAGTCGGGAGGTTTTCCATGAATTCAAGCTATCCTTGCTGTAATGAGTTTTGGGTCAACCTGGGCTAATCTGAGAAGCTCCCCCATTTCCACCACATAGAGCCTTTTGCAAACACTGAGCCAGTCCTAGCAGTTCTGAGCTTGGCCATAGATAGCCTAAATTATCGGCCACGCGCAACAATAAAGGAGGTGCAAGTGTACCTCCCACTGGCATCTACATTAAAAAAAAATGGTGGCTATCAATTTAATGGTGAAAGGGTTGTAAAAGTGGGCTACTGTAGCAGGAATATTTATTCCAGTCTCAAGAACCATTTGGGAGGCACTTTGTGCCCAGTAATGGCCATCTGCAAGGAGGACACCTTTCCTATCTCTGGAAATGATAAATATACCCCCTAGAAATTACCTTGACTTTTGATGTTACTCCACAGAGATGTGTGGAGTATTTTTATCTATCCTAGACTCCATTAAATGATTCTTTCTACTGATCTTATAAGAAACCATTTAAATATTTTTCTTCTCTTCCCAAACCTTTGTTTTGAACTTTTGAGATTACAATTTAGTTTTGACATCTCTCCCTTTCCTTTCCTCCCTCCAAGCCCTAAACCCTCTCAATTACCCCTCCCCCACACTCCTTTAAATCCATGGCCTCTTCCGCCCCTGTTAATTATTATGGTATGTGTATATGTATATACATACATATTCTTGAATAAGACCTGGTCCGTCCATACAATGTTACTTTTATGTATGTTCTCAGGGTGACACTGAGATGTAAGGAGGACAGAAAATTTGCCCACCAAGAGGGTCAGCAGTGGTAGCAGAGGAATGAAGGGCACCAACTTCACTATCTGTGCGATAAAATTAAGATTCCATCCTAGGTAGTTTACTCTGATACCGTATGCTTGGTCTGGCTGAAACATACGCCTGAACTGATGTGATAACCAGTGATATTTTAACATTGTATCTGTAGGGTAAGAAGGGGGAATTTGAGAGTGCTGAACCCAGGAAAGCATATTTTATTATTTACAATGCTGAAGATGAACTGCTGCGACGCACTTACACTACTTTGGTCTCCATCTCACAGGAAGTCAGAACTTCGAATTAACAAAGCGTCACTGGCTGATTCCGGGGAGTATATGTGCAAAGTGATCAGCAAGTTAGGGAACGACAGTGCTTCGGCCAACATCACCATCGTCGACTCAAATGGTAAGACACCTGCCGCCTGCTGTTTCTCAGATGTGTGATATATCCATGGGGTAATCTTTACACACACACACACACACACACACACACACACACACACACACACACACACACCTACCTGCTTGAGTTGGTTAGGAAGGGCAGTCAAGTCTTTGGTCCTATCAACCACACAATACAGTTATATGTTTATATACATACTCTACATAAATAAATACACACACACTCAGACACATGTAAAAACAAGAGTACTTATGTATGTGCCCATACATATGAATAAATGCATCTGTTCTATTTATCTGCAAGACCTGAAGTTTTAATGTTCCGGTGTGTATTTTAAGCAATTACACCAAGCTAATAGCAACCTAGACACAGTGACTTTTTAGGGCTGCTAGTTTTGAAATTAGGAACACCTGAGAGGCAGTGAATTTCCTACTTTGTAAAGGCTTCAGGCTTCTGACCCAGCCTCCTTGAGAGCTGTTGGGGAGGATTTGCTTAACACACACAAATGAGTCAGACAGAGGAAGTACTACCTCCCAGCTAACAACTTCCCTCAGCTCTCTTAGGAAATCCGAAGTCTGCAGTTGCTGGCTTGTGTCTTCTATAGCTCAGTAACCCGACCTGTGAAGATCATGTCTAGGAGCTCATGAGAGCCTAACAATGCTTCTTCAAACCTTGGCACTTTTGGGTGCCATTTCAAAAACCTTACTGTGTCTGTTGTGTCTTGAAATGATGTGAATTTTTATAAGCTCAATTCTGCTTTCTCTGCGTCTTGGTAGAGATGAGAAACTTTCTATGGCAGGAAATGGTCTTTTGGAGTAAAAAGGCTAGGATGGCAGGCCTTCATGGGAAGAGTAAGTAACAGTAAGGTTACTTCCTTAAGAGACAGAATTAGTTTGTATCTCTTGATCCTCACATGACCCATTATGTCAGGGAGAGGGGAGTAGAATAAAAAAGATTTGGAGCAGGCTCAGGAAAATCCAGGTTAGTGACTGTTCTTCTCTGGACTTGCCCAGGAAGTCTCGAGTGGCATCGTCAAAGTCTATTACCTTTCTCTGTAGGTTGTTCCCTCTGTTGGGAGTGAAGGAGACTCGATGAGAAGTAGTTCTCATTGCAAGTTTTCGAGGCCATGCTTTTGTTACTTAAAGTGCAAATGGCACTTAACTATGAGCAAGTACAGTGTTACTTCAGTATGTGATCGACACAGGCTGAGCAGAGCATTTTGCTCCTATTACTGTATTCTATATGTGATTTTTTTAGAATTGCTACAGAAAACTCAAAACTTAAGGATTACTTAATTTCAGTAGCTTATTCTTTTTTTTTTTTTTTTTTTGGTTTTTCGAGACAGGGTTTCTCTGTGGTTTTGGAGCCTGTCCTGGAACTAGTTCTTGTAGACCAGGCTGGTCTTGAACTCACAGAGATCCGCCTGCCTCTGCCTCCCAAGTGCTGGGATTAAAGGCATGCGCCACCACCGCCCGGCTTCAGTAGCTTATTCTTTACTGTGGTTTAGGTCATGATTTTTAAAAACAATAATGTTGTCTTTTTTTGAGAATATCATGACCTCTGTGTCCTGTTTTGAAAGCTGTTCTTGTAATTCTATTTTAACATGTCTTCTTTTTTTTTTTTTTTTTATTTATTTATTTATTTATTTATTTATTTATTTATTTATTTATTTATTAAGGATTTCTTCCTCCTCCCCGCAACCGCCTCCCATTTCCCTCCCCCTCCCCCGATCAAGTCACCCTCCCTAATCTGCTCGAAGAGCAATCAGGGTTCCCTGACCTGTGTCTTCTTATGGTAAATTGTGAATTATGATTGTGACATTCAGGCTGGATTTTTGTAGCTATGCATACTATATACTCCCAGATAAATAAAATGAGAGTATTATCATTACTTATAGTATGATTATATTTATCATTCCATAGCTTCTGGTTTATAGGATAAAACAGAGATGATCTACCCTTGTAATAGTCCTGGAAAACATCTCTAGGGTCCTTGTATTGTTAGTTTGGAGGGAGCAAAAGTTTGATAATTTTCATTTTTACATTTCTCATCAGATTAATTTTCAAGTCATGGTCTATTGCTCAAATTTGAATATATAGTACTGATAAATTTAAGTTTTAAGGAATGAAGGTTAGAGGTGCTTATGATATTGGGCCTTTTTTTAACCTAACAAAAAGAAAAAGTTCATGCGACTATTTTATTCTTTTTGCGATATTCTTTTGCTTGTTTGCTTTTCTCACAATATCTGTAGCCCGAGTTAGCCCTTGGATCTGCTAGACTGCAGAGGATGCAATTTTGTAATCTATTTTTCTCTGCCTCTCGAGTGTGAGCTTATAGGCTTGTGCCATTAAACCCAGTTATTACAGTGGCTTTGGAGATAAAGACCAGACCCTGTTCACACTAGATGAGCATTCTACCAACCCAGCCACTCCCCAGCCCAGTCCTGGCTTTTAGTCACTTAAAGCATCAGAGTAGGAGAATGCAGAACCCCAGGAGCAGTGTGCTGTGAGGAGAAGGTCATTGAGCCCTCTCAAAGGTGTGGAGTCTCTAGAAGGATGTGGGGGAAGGGAAAAGCTGGACTCGAATAAGTTGTCTGAAATAAGTTTTTCCATAAAAATGAAATATGAGTCTTCTAATGGTAAACAAACCATCTCAGAAATCAGAAAAGTTGTAGATAGCAAAAGGCAGCCTAAACCTGCTTTTCCTTCCTAGTGTGCAGTAGCCCACGCTGTATCTGAAGGCGTATGTGTGCACAGAGAGGAAAGGCAGACCCTTTCACTTGTCACGAACAGCAAGGAGAAGGGTGTCAGAAGGAGAGAGTCTAGGGGAAAGAGCTTGGCCTTGGGGAGACGGACTTGAACACAAGTATCCCAAAGAGTTTAGACAACGCCATCACGTGACTGTTTTCTAGTTGTTCTATTTTCAGACTGTGTCAGATCTTTTTAAACTTAAAAAACAAAAACCAACCCGCGGTTTTCTCTCTTCCTCATTTGCCATGCTTTCACCTCTGCTTCTTGGTAGATCCCTACCTAACTGGCTTATGCTCCCCCCACTCCGGCAGATTCGTCTCCAGAGCGTTGTTTAAGATACCCTTTGAGATTTACCTCTTTCCTATGGTCCTGACCTTAATCTCCCAAGAAGAGTTGTGCTAGGAAGGATATGATTAGCAGGGACCATGCCACACCATGCCATAAGACCCAGAGAATCTGCAAGGATTTACACCTTGCCATATATCCTGTCCACTGCTTAACCAGTGGAGGTGAAGCCACACCCACGTGTGGCTGAGTAGATCTATTTCAATTAGCACCTAGATAGGAATTGACTAATAAAAATTTAAGAAATTCCTTGTGCTTGTTTTTATTTGCTTCAGTGAAATCGTGACCATATTGCCAAAATATTCAAGCGCTTCAAAAAAGAACACATGTGTAGTCACTCATTTATTAAGCTACATTTGAAGAATTTGTTTATCACTGGCCCTTTCTGATATCTTTTCATTGCTTTGTGGAATTGGAAGAAAGAATTTGCATGTGTAAATATGCATAAATGTGTGTAACCTGCTAGTGTCTAATGTTGATTTTCCTAGAAACATTATCGCCCTGCGGAGAGTTACAAAACACGTATTGGCGGGGGAAAAGGCCACGCATGTTTTCCCTCAGTCCATACACTCTGGACTCATTTTTATTTAGTCATTTGGCTTGGTCTTTCTCTAAGAAATCCTAATTTCACAATTAATTCTTAGCTAACAAGCTCTAGGAAAACACTTGGATATTAGAATAAAGGAGCAAAAATAAGAACCACAGGCATAATTGGTTTGCTATCTGTTCAAAGGTTACTGTGGGAGAATGTACAGCCACTCAATCATATCTTGAGTTTTCTTTTTTAATCAGGAGAAAACTTATATAAGGTTCAGGCTCCCAAGGAATAATTGGGCTCATAGCCATTTGCTGTTCCATTTGCGAAACAGAAAAAAAATTAATAAAGTTTGGATAGCTTATATTTTGTGCTTTAAAATTTTGGCTTATCTGGGTCATGGGCTTAGTTAGCCCTTACCCTTCTCCCAAATGTGGTATTGTGGGAAATATATTGGTAAACAGCTTGTGAAGTCACAGTGAGAAGAATGTCAGGAAGGTTTTGCTTATTTTTATTTTGTGATTATTATTTTGAGACAGGGTCTACTATGCAGCTCTGGCTGGTCTAGAACTTGCTATATAGACCACACTGGCCTGGAACTCAGAAAGAGCTGCTTGCTTTTGCCTCCTGACTAATTGCCAGGGTTAAAGGCATGAACCACCAAGCCTGGAGTCCCGTAGATTTTAAAACTTGTTTGTCATTCTCCATGTGTATTATATTATGTAGGGTGCTCATAAAAGCTAATACACATTAATAATATGGTTAGAATATGACAGATTATGCATAGTGCCCCTATAGCATTTATTAATTTGGAAACCTCTCTGCTGCTTATTTATGCATTGAGTACAATAAGAGTTCGGATATTCTAAGATGTTCCTGAGTTCATGTTTTACCATTGTTAGTGAATTAGTGCACCCACTTTTAAAATCTATTTTAATCACAATTTTGGTATACATAGTAGAGCCTTAGAAGTTTAGGGAAATAAAGAATGACATACAATATGTTAACTCTGCACAGACATCACATAAGTGTGTGTTTCCTGAGTATTTATGTTCTCATTATGCTCATGACGAAGTCTCCAACAAGTCATACATTCTTACTCATTAGAAAAATTATTTTCCAGAAGACACCAGCCATTTCACTTGAGACTCAATCCAGTTTATTAAAATCATTTTTCAAACATGAAAAATACAACAGTATTATGTTTTCAGGTCTACTAAGCGTAAGAAGGTCATCAGTGTTCAATTCCTGACGACTTTAAAGCCTCACTATTTACACCATCGAGTAGACCTTTGTAAATCTAATGAACCAACTTACTGTTCTAAAATACACCACTTAGCTGCTAGCCGAGGAGATTGCAGGACTTAAGTTTGTTTTTTTTTTAATCTGTAAGTGGAATGTAAAATTCCAATTACACTAAAAACAAGCAGATTTTTTGTTTAAATCCTTGAACGCTGCACATGGCGGGGTGGGGGTGTCTTTCTGGGTAATTAGTGTTAATCAATAGGATTGACATTTCTTAATAGCAAAGATCTTTTTAAAGTCTCTGTTTTGAACATATAAGTTATTTGTTAAGCTCCGAGCTTACATTTCCTCAATATTAATTCAGGAAGTATTTTTACTGAAACCACAGTCATTAAAGAGGTTTTAAAAATCTCCAGGATAAATATCTAATTTAGGAAGGGCGCTATCTTCAGGAGCTTCCATGTCCAGAAAGAACTGCTGCAACCATTTGTTACTATGAACATTTGTCTCTAATGCAGCCTTCAATCACAAGAGGAAGTTACAGTTAACCTGTCTTCCGTGCTGAAGTCTTTTTTTTTTCTTTTTTTAATCTTCTTGGAAGGTCACAGTAGACAATCACTCGGTTTGCCAAAAATAAATGTGGAGAAAATTTTGACATCAGGTTGGGCTTGGATCTTTGCCCAATCCTTGTCAGGCAATGTGGTGGTCAAGTCATTGATGTATTCTGAAGGGCAGAATAAGGAGGGATCTGTCAACGTGGGCACAAGGTTGGAAAGCCTTACATTGGAAGCATTCCAGGCGTGTCTGCGGAAGAACAATGATTGTGAATCTGGGATTCAAAAATGTTTCCTCAGTTTCCATGTTTCCAAAAAAGAGCAATTTTATTTTATTTTGTACTTGACTTTGCTTCAGGAACAAGTGTCCCCACTGGTTCAGCTGAGAACATTCCTGTCTGCTGCCCCCTGCATGAGAAAGTTCCAAGGAAGTCATACACCCTCATTCTCAAATCCCTTTTACTTTGTCCCATTGCTAATGAGCATAAGAACTGGTGGAGGAAATTTCGATGTCGTGAAAACAGTCTCACTTTGCAAATGATTGACCTCAGAAGGCACTCTTACTTTGCACCAAGAAGATAACATCTGGGCTTCTTGAAAGACACATTTCTGGTCTTTGATACTTGATCATCCCTCCCGAATCTCACATGACTTTCATTCTGTCTAGTTCCTCAAATTCTTTGGTCCCTCAAGAAATTCAGAAGTTAAAGGGAAATTATCACGTCAATCGATTTTTCTTCCTTGTTAGGCTAGTCCCATCATGGTGGTATCTGTGGTTAAAAGGATTGCATTGGTAATGAGCTCATCACTCTATAATTAATCAAGTATTAGTTTAGACTTAAAATGATAGTCTATATGACCTTCTAAGAGTTTCAGGCAGATGTAGTACTTTTGTATTGTTTTTATTGAGCTTTACATATTTCTCTGCCCCCCCCTCTCGAATTGTATGGTAGCTGACATCATATGAAACTTGGCTTATCTTTGTCCTGGTTAGGAAGGGTGAGAGTATACAGCATTTGATAACTTATACACAGTTGAGGTGGGATGATTCCATCATTTTACCTTTGCATCATCCTAGTATCATAAAACTGCCTTTGTAAAGAATCTAACCAACTAAAGCCAGTCTTAGGACTGAATGCAGAGCTGCATAGACAGTGTAACCCTCCTCTATTCCATCCTTAGAACTGTGAGAAAACAAGGTTAGAGTCTTAAATAAGTCTCATAATTCTCAGGATAATGATGTTTCCTGCTGTGCAAGTTTGTCCTTCTTTCCTTCAGGGAAGTACCTGCTCAGGCAGGCTCTGTCCAGAGTAGCCAACATGTACCAGATGATAATGTTCCCATCTTGCTTTACTCTGGCGATTTGAAGAGTTCCGTGCCAGAACTTGGTGTCGTCTGCCAGTCCCAACAGAAAACACTGCTTGCTTTCATTTTTGAACAAAATAGTAATTTTCCAGACTCCTCAAGATTAGAAATGACCTTGCTTTGGTGTGACAATGGCTTTGACGCTCTTAATTCCCCATTTCTTTTTCCTTTCCAAGGAACCCACCATCCGTCTCTCTGGTGCTTTCTTCCTCATTCACCCCAGGGGGAGCAAACGGTTCCTCATAATTACTTAGCGTAATTCATCTCAGGCTCTTCCCCCACGAAAGAAGAACTAGTTATTTGAACTGTCTTCAGGCAGTGTGCCTTCCTCACACCCGTTCGCATCTGGAAGGCAGGCCATGGCCCCAGATCCCAGGCTCCTGCTGTACCCTATAATCGCCTGTCACCTTTTCTTTTTTGCAGAGTTCATCACTGGCATGCCAGCCTCAACCGAAAGAGCATATGTGTCCTCAGGTAAGGAACAGAGCCTGGCAAGTTTACTAATCAGTGTGAGAGGCTTAACTGCTGGCTGCTTGTCAGTACTAATCAGCACTCCCTTTGCGTCCAAATTTTAGCTCTTCCCATGCTCTGCTCCAGGGTTTTCCTCAGCTTCCTTCTGCCTTTTTGGATTTTACTTGAGGCAGGGATACTTGAGGCTGTATCCCTGAATGGTGGCTCAAGACACAAATAGGAGAGAAAGAGATCATATCTTCATGCTACTTTGTGATATTAGACAAGTAGAAGAGAAACCTTAGGGGTACAGGATCAGATTTTCTATCTTTGAGCCTGCTTCTCTTGGTTGCTTGGGCGACCCATTGGAAGGAGACTGTGTACTTAGACAGTGAACCCAGCATCTGATGTCTGACCTTTGGGATGCTGTTGGCAGATTCTGGTTCACTAAATCTGAAACAACAACCACTTTGACTTTCCCCAAATGATATTGTAATGTTCTGTTTCCTTTCATTTTTGCCTGTAATATTTACTGGTGGTAGTTGCAGGCTGGGAAGACACAAGTTACTTATCTGCCAACTCTACAAATCCATATATAATCAGAATCCACTGGTTCGTATGCTAGTTACAGAATGACTTCATCTGCCTTGTTTTTAATTGTTTTTGAGACAGAGATTTGCTATGTGGCTCAGCCCAGCATCTCTCTTGGGGGTCCTTTCGCTGCTTCCCTGGAACAAAGATTACAGCCGTGCACCACCATGCCCACTCTTCAGTTTTTTTTAGATTATAAATACATCATTTCTCTTTTTTACCCCTCCCTCTAAACCCTCTCATATACCCGTCCTTGTTCTCTTTCAAATGCATGACCTCTCAAATATTCCTAAGTATAACCTGCATGCTCAGTGTGTAAAATCTTACTTGTATATATGTTTTCAAGGCTGACAATTTGATATTGGATAACCAATTGGTATACTTTTCCCTGGGGAAAACTATTTTTTTTACTCTTAACATTCCTTAGTTGCCTGTGGTTCTTTGTGTAGGACTGAGGTCTTGTGGGCTTTCCCTGGTCTACTTTGGTATATCTATTGTTATCTTTGTTCAGCTCCTGTTTAGGCAGTCATGTTGGCGGGACTTCATGGGTGTAGTTTCTCAACTTTCTGGGCTACATAGTCTCACCATAGCTCTCCGAGCCCCTGGCTTTTACAGTCTTTCCACCCCCTCTTCTGCAATATTCCCTAAGTCTTAGATGTGGGTGTGTTTTGAAGATGCATCCGTTGGAAATGAGTGTCTCAGCCCTGGATTTTGATTGATTGTGCTTTTCTGTAATGTTCTCCATCAATTATAGTGAGAAAGTTCATTGATGAGGGATGAGAAGTGTACTTTATTTTCTATGATTTGCTGGTTAAGAGAACTGTAGGAAATTAATAAATTAGTATTTATTTATCAGCAAATTTGTGGAGAGTTGAGACTGAAAACTCATTTCCTTTTTGTAATTTATTTTTTTGGATATAATAAAATTACATCTTTTCCCCCCTTCCCTTTCCCCTCCAAAGTCTCTGATACACCCATCCTTCCTCTCTTTCAAATCCATGGTCTCTCTCTTTCTCTCCTTCTTCCTGGGTTATAATGATAACCTGCTTTTATCTGGTTCCTTTTGATTTATCAAGATTGCAACTCATTTGCCAGTTTTGACAAAATCACGAGACGAGCATTATTTCCCCTCATTTTACAGAAGACCGCTAACGTGCTAGATACATTGAGTTGCGCGTCTCAGGAAGGAGAAGGGTAGGTTCCTGGAGCTGTCTGCATAGCTCCCTGCTCTATTCATGGGTTGGCATAGTTGCCGTTTCTCACCTTGGCCATACCTCTTTAAAGCCATAGCAGTCCAGAGAACCCTGCTCAGCCTTCTTCTATGTTCCCCCTTAGAATTTCCTCTTTTTTTCAACACCACTGTTCAGAATCTGAGAGAAGCATGGGTGGGGACTTGGAAGGTTCAGGGAGGCAGAGAAATGAAGAATAAAGTCAGTCCCTTTACCTTTCATCCAGATATTTATTCAATGTAAGGACTTCATTATCAAGACCAGTAGACACAGTTAGCGAACTGGGCTTTTAAAGTTCTGTGGTGCTTCTCTAGGGTAGTTGGACTGTCTTCCACATTTCCTGAAATGTGACCTGAATATTATATTCTAGCTCTTGATTTTTCAACCTTAAGACTGAGTTTTTGTTTGTTTTTCTGATTTCCTAGGGTTAAAAATCTTTCGGTCTCATTTTTTTTTTTCTCCCTGCATTCCTAATGCTCTGTCAATACTAAAACATTGTTTTATTCTGCCCCTATCCTTACTACCTAAGCAAATCTTGTACCTCCCTAACTTGTTTTTGCTTGCTCAGCATGTTCTGTTGGCTCCTCGTGTGACTGCTGCAATGGGACTTGCATGGACTTTGTTTGGCACTGTTGTTGGTCAGGATGTTTATGCTGACCCAAATTGCCTGGAAATATTTTCACTCTCGAGAACTGAATGTGTGAACGCAGACCCTTCTCTTGCAGTGGAATTCTCTTCGACTTCAAGCCTATACCTAAGGAATGATCTATTTCACCTGTACTGTGGGCTTGCTAAGAATATTTCCCAAAGCTCATTTCACAGTTGGTCTGTGGGTGCCTTTCCAGGTTTGCTCTCTCCTTTCCAGTCTCTTTGAGAAGTCTTCAGAGCAGGGCAGTCTCTCTGTAATCCTTGTGTTGTACGAGCATTTTCCTGTTTTAAGGGTACCACTGTTTGGCTCCTGCACTGCTTTTTAGCACAGCTTTTCAAGGCAATTCCAGAGCCTGGCAACTTTCTAACTTTCCAGTGGCATGACTCAATAAAGCTTTACTCCATTTTTATGTCTTATAGAGTCTCCCATTAGAATATCAGTATCTACAGAAGGCGCAAATACTTCTTCCTGTAAGTATACATACTTCTGCTTGCTAGTCTTTAGCCCAAGGTAATAACTTCTCTCAATGAGCATGTTCACGGGTGTCCTCAGCCTTGGAGATGTGGTGAGCTGAGTTTGTGCAGAACGAGGCCTTGTGTTTCGAGTAGAGATGGTTTCCTACTGTGTTTCAGATTAACTAGAGATCTCCTCCCTGCCAAATAGACATGAGAGAATACTATGAAGCCATGTGTGTGTTGGTTTTTGGATAATCTGGTGCCTTTGAATGTTGAAAAATAATTGCATAGCATCTGAGGCCTAGCTTGGGTTAGGTGTTCGTGGGTTCCTTTTTCAGCTTGTCTTGACACCTTCAGCAACTGCCACAGGCACCATACCCAGCTGTTTGGAATTTTGGTCCAGAGTTCCTCAATTTCATATGACAGTCTGCTGTGACAGAGTGAGCAAACTATATATAGATGCCCTTAATTCAAATTTGATAGCAAGTGAGTAATTATGAAAACGTTTGAAGGCACGTCCCTAGGCAAGATCCCGAATGAGTTTCGCTTGGTTAATGTGAAATGTGCTCTGTGCTCGTGAGCTTCTTCCACTGCTAGATTGATTGGTGCTGTGTGCGACGCCAAGGGAGCTTAAAAAATTAGCAAGGATTAGTAAAACTAGCTTCTGATATTTATTAATTGAAAGCATTGAATTAATTTTTGACATAAAATAGTGAGATGTTATTAAATATTGGCAATCAAACTTAGGGCTATTCTTTCTTCTCCTTAATTTAGGTTTTAATATAAAGCAACTTTTTGATAAGCTCTTTAATAAATACATCCATGTCCCTCTCTTAGTCTACAGAGTGTGTTAAGAGACAATATCTTTCTTACTTAGCAGCAGAAACGGAAACCCAATGGCAGTTGACACTTCTTATAATGTACCTTGTTCCTGTCAATCTGTTTTCATAGACAGCATTTGGTAGTAAAGCTTTTCCCTTCGGGTTAGCAGAGCATACGCTGTAATTTGGTATGAAATATGTTACTTACTAGGAGTGTAGCGTCACTGTAGGGATAGGGGGAGTGCTTAGTGTGGGTGGATTTCTAGGTTTCATCCCCAGCACATAAAACAAACAAAATGAATAAGAAAAATATTATTGCCTGAGTTAGTGTCTTGCCTAAACAGCAGCATTTAAGAGGCTTGATAGCAGCAATCTAAGCATATCAAACAGGAAATGAAATTCTAGGAGAGCTCACAGGCTTCCTCGGACCCCTTGTTACATATTCAAATGATAATTCCTGCTGGCCTGCTTGCAATATTGGTTATTTAGTTCTACTTATGGAAACATTAGGAAAAAAGCGGATGGAATTCAAACTAACGGTAAAGAGTCATGCTGAGCTTTGTTTAAAAAAAGAGTACAGGGGCTGAAGAGATGGCTCAGTGTTTAAGAGCACTGTGTGCTCTTCCAGAGGTCCTGAGTTCAATTCCCAGCAACCGCATGGTGGCTCACAACCATCTGTAATGAGATCTGGCTCCCTCCTCTGGCGTGTGGGTATACATGGAGGCAGAAAGTTGTATAAATAAATAAATAAATAAATAAATAAATAAATAAATAAATAAATCTTAAAAAAATAGTACACAAAAGGAAATAGTAGATTTTTCTCTTTGGCACATTTTTCTGAAAATTTCTCCGTATGTGATTGATTTGAATGACACCATTGAAACCCTCGGGACTGGAGCCTTCATGCTGCCCTGGATAGGGTGGTGGATGTTGTCCTTAAGCACGTGTGAGCACTTCTGGAATGGGAGAATGTCTTACTCTTTGATTGCCCAGGAATTCAGGGAACTGAAATGAATCTCCCGGTTCACGTTTCAGTGTTCATTACAGTGCTGTGAAGAGAGGAGTAAGTTAGGAATCTGACTCCATTTCTCTCTCTCTCAGCAGTGGCTTCCCAGTGTTTGGTACTGGTTTGGGAGGAAGAAAGGCTATGTTTGTGTGCCATTTCCTACATCTCTCTCGTTCTTGGTAGGTCATTGCTACTGAACTAATCAGTAAGTTTCCTTTTAGTGGCGTGAAAATATGTTCTATCATTTGAACATATAAACCAAGTGCGGGCTTCTAGGCCTACTTAGAATAGACCATGGAGTAAGGAAGGAAGCACAGGACTCATTTCAAGGCAACACTAATGTGTTGATTTTAAAAGTTCAAAATAGATTTGTTTTATAGTGAAAAACTATGGAAGAGTTCACATGGGTCAGAGAGACTCAGGCCTGGGGAATGCACCCCATTCCCTGTTTCATTCCAGCAAGCGGGGTGATGTTAGGAAAACCCTTAGTACGGAAAGTAAACTGCTTTCAAACGAAATCCTGCCTGTGTGTGGACTCCGTTTCTGAACAATAGACACCGCTGCTTTCTAAGGTGCAATCTGGAAAGGCTTGTGCAGCAAGCATTTTGTGTGTTGGGACACAGTTCCATGTGATTTGGGGGTTAGTATCAAAAGGCAAAGGCAACCCAGTTCCCTTTCCTCCAGTTCTGCCTGTGTGAATGGACGCTCGTCCAGGAAAGAGATAGAGTAGAGTTGGTGTTGTGTGCATGTTTGTGCACGCATGAGTGCCTTTCTGTGGACGTGGGTGGGTGCTCATGTTTGTATGTGTGTGTGCATATGGTTTTGAGTTTTATTATTTAGGAGTTGTCTACCTTGCTTTCTGAATGGGGTCTTTTATGGCCTGAAACTTATCAGTTAGGTTAGGCTGTTGGTGAAGAAACCCAGAGATCCACTTGTCTCTCCCTCCACTCTTCTGTGATTAAGGGTCTACCACCACACCCAGATAGAACTCGGGAGACTCATATTTGCATTGCAAACGCTTTTCCCCTGAGCATCTCCCCAGCCTATATTAGTTTATATTCTTGTCCTTACTTAGAACCTGCCTGGGTTGCTGTCTGTTCCAGATGCCTTGTCCGACCGTCCCAGACCTAGAGCTGTCCTCACTTCTCTGGATTAGAGACGAGAAGAAGTAGCAGCTTCAAGCAGTCTGGGTCCTTATAGGAAGTAATAGCATTGGCATTGACTTTCTTAACTGGCAGAGTCCGTTTTCTTCTGGTTGGTACTTCTCATTCTGCCCGTATCAGTGACCGCCATCCATCCAGTCTCACAACACAGTGTACACACTGTTCTCATCCTAGCTAGACAGACATGGTTTGGGTGTTTTTCTGATAGGAAATTTCAAACCTAGGGTCTTGCTGTACTATCTCTACCACTTGCCCTCTAGAAAAATACATTTTTGAAATTATAACAATTAAGAAATAATTCCTGACTAAATATTTTAAGGGTTTTACTTAGCTTCTACATATTCCTTGTCATTTTCTCCTTTTTTTATTTTTCATAGAATTTCAAAAATATGGGCGAAACATCAAAGATACTATCCTTCTTCTTATAAAACAAATTTTTGACTATTCCTTCTTGTAAAACTGGGAACATGCATTGCATTGTAGGTTTGCTATATTTTTATTTCTTATATATTCCAGTTTTTTTCTTTAGAATAATTATCCTATTAAGGACCCCAATCCTTTTAAAGTCATTTATTTTATACAAATGGGGCTTGTGTGACTAAGAGAGCTGTGGGTGGATGGGTCAATAAGTGTCCCATTACATTCAGTGACAGATTTTCAAACTGCAGCTTGAATCTGCTCTATAGTCAGTAGAACCAGCTTGTTTCCTCTTACATAGACTCAGCAAAAATGTAAATGGATTGTTTGGAGCAACCTTAATGACCGCTCGGAAGTGCCAGCTGCCGTTGACCCCATTTTGCGGACAAGTCTCCGAATGCTATAAAAAGTGCAGTTCTTACAACAAAGACTTTCTTGAGTTAAGCTTTGCCCATGCCAATTTAATGCATGTGAGAGATAAACAAGAATGAGAAGGCTCATGATCAGCAATAAGAAAGAAAATAAGTATGCGCTCCCGATAAACAGTGTTAAATAGCAAAATATGATTCAAGCAATAGTAGCAGCAGCGTTATCTGTTATTGTTCATTTGTTGGGTGCTAGTTATTGTGCCCTCTGTTCTTGGTGGCAGCTCACGCTGCTCCTAAAGCCTCTTCCACTTTACAAGTGTCCAAAGCGACACCAACAGGAATCAAACCCAGATAACATACTACCCTGGTTGGGTTTTTTTGTTGTTGTTGTTGCCTCAAAGCAAAAGCCTTTCCTATGTAAAGCAATGAGACTCTGCAACTGGATTGGAAAGTAGCCTTTAATTTAGAGTGCATTTGTGATAGATGAAGCTAACGAAGTTGAGTTGCCTTAGACTAGTTGAGTTTTAACAGTTATACCCATGCACATCCGAGTCTCACAAGTGAACAAATAGAAGGGAAACACATGTATGAACTTTTGCTCTGAGTCCAAATAGTCCACAATTATAGTCTGTTCTTAGCTGGTTGCCTACCTCCCTGAGACTCACTCCCTGTTTCTGGGTGTTATGTGTTTGGGAAGCATAATGAGAGGAATACAGATGTGAAAGGTGCTACACAGCTGTGCTTATGGGTGGTCGCTTGGACACTGGAGAATGGCTGGAGCCCTAGAAGGGAAGAAGAAAACCAGGGAATCCTTGCATTTCCTCTGAATCGGGCTGGAAAAATTCTAGCCCTCCAGTTGGGGAAGGAAATGAGTTCGTGATTTCAGCCTCAACAATGACGCTGAAGGTCCTTTGCCAGGAAGTCTCTGCCGTTCATTCCAGCATATTATGTATTCTCAGCAAAGGCAGCGTTTTAAAGGAACATGTCCAGGAAGTTCTCTTTGAAGTCTCTAAAGAAATGAACAATCCATTCTTGGATTTGGCACCTAAATGTGCTAGCTGAAGGCAGGAGGGTGTGTCTTCTGTCTTTATCTTAATGAAATACAGCTTTAGCACTCGGGAATAGCACAGTGATATACATCGACTAGACCAGACCCCGGCTGCCTGGCCCATCGGGACATTTGAGTTATGCTCCTTACCTTCCATCTTCAGCTGTAACCAGCAGAGCCTCTTGAAAGGAGGAAAACTTCTCTGATCTTTGCTAGATGGTTCTCAGCTGGGAAAATGGCATTTTATTTTCAGACCCCTTGTGGTAGCAGAACCAGGATCTTGTCATGGTGGAGAGGTACTTCTGCCCAAGTCCAAATGGTGTTTGTTCAGGTTTCTTCGAACATGGCATTTTCACGGGCATCACATCTATGCCCACTGTAGACAACGAAAAATGACTGTGGGCCATATGGCATTGAAATAAGAATTCAAAAGGGAAATTGGCAACTGGCATAGTTTCATTCTCTCTGGTTGCTTAAGAGTTAAAGTTTCAGGGCAATGCAGTGGGTTAAGCAGGAACCAGGGCACCTATGTTCCATCGTTCATAATACAGACAAATCGTTGCCTTCATGTCCAGTCATTCTTTTCGTAGTCGATTGGACATTATTTTTTTTTCTCGCAGTACTGTCTGCCAATGCTCTTGAGTTTAGCGTTGTCTTGCAGAGTCACTCAGTACCTCTCCTTGTACCTCACTGCTGGAAGGGCCTTTTCCCACTTTGATCAAGATTAGTGTTTTGCACTAGATTGAAAAATGAACCTTGTACGAAATTATTCTTTTGAACTAAAAAGATGTGTGTGCGCGCACCCTCCCACGGGTGACCCATGTGTATAACAGCTATTGTGTCATGCATCTTCTACAGGGCACATTGCCATCCGTGGCGTCACCGACGCACGGAACTCCATGGGCTTGGTTTATCCTCTACGCCAGTGCTTCTCAACCTTCCTGATGCGGTGACCCTTTAATACAGTTCCTCATGTGGTGGCGACCCCCAATTATAAGATTATTTCATTGCTACTTCATAACTGTAATTTTGCTACTACTGTTATGGATATCAGATATGTGACCCCCCCCCCCGCAGGAGTGGTGACCCACAGATTGAGAATCACTGCTCTAACCAAGCATGGGGGCTTGACATTTAAACACTTGTGATTGTTCCAAATTCATTGATTAAGTAGAGAGTGAGCAGAAATTGAATCTGACTCTTCTGACTTCAGATCCTGGGCTTTTAATAAAAACCTTCATGAGATCTGTAACACTAGCTTGAGGGGAGACCTTTTGTTTTTTAGAAAACTTCCAAGTAGAAGTGCTATAAGGACTCAAAAAAACAATAATGATATTTACCCTAGTTAGCCTAATGTTAAGTTTTATGGAAAAATACATTTTTCACAATCAACCAAGTAGCAGAACCTTTGTCAGGGATAGAACCATTCAAGGCTTTCACACTGGAACATCAGGAAAAAATAGTCAGCCTGGGGCCATTTGAGAGGCTTGTTTTTGTTTTGTTTATTTGTTTGTTTATTAATAATGTCTATCTACTTTACAACATGCTATTTACCATAGAGGTGCTGTGTTAAGGAAAATCTGATCCCCTGAACATAGATATTTTACTCTGGTAAATTCAGTCCTTGGGAGAGCTACATGGCCTCTTCAAAGCCAAGTGATAACTTATTACACAGTTTTATAAGTTTGAAAATTATTTGTATGGTAGCTAAATTTGTTAGTAGTCATTTATGAGATACAGGTGATTATATCCCTGTATTTTATTATTTGGGGTGTCTTTGATGGAACACATGCTTCAACATTTTACTAAAATTTTGATTTTCACTATCAACTGGAAGAGAGAAAATTACCTTTATTTTGCCTGTTTTTAAATATTATTATTTTAGTTATCACAATGTAGATTTACAGAACTTAGCATTATATTTCCATACACATGTACTCATCATATTATGAAAATCATCATATCATGAAACTAGCATTTCATGTCTCTTTATCATTTATTTTTAGAGCCATCCAGCTCTGTTTTCCTTTTTGAAGAAATATATACTAAGTTACTGTGACCTCTCATCACCTTCTGTGCTGTGAACACTAGAACCCATTCCTTAATAGTACAGAACACATTATCCTAGCCTCCCTCAGCTCCTGCCTCTACCCTTGCCAGCCACAGGACAATTATTATTCTACTGTTTTGTTTTCAGAGAAGTCTTAAAACTTTGGCATTTTTAATCTTTGGTGATCGGTCAGTGAAATACATTTTTACATAACATTTTAAAACATATCTTAAAGGTTAAGTGGAGACAAGAGAGCAGAGACAGATGTGTCTACCAAGACAATATCTATGGGGGCAGAAAGAGAAAGATTGTGACATCTATGTTAGCCAAACTCTGTGGCTTTCCTGTGATCAAGGAATCCAAGAAGTAGACTATAGGAAAGGTATTTCTTTAAAAGTTAAACAGAGAGAAAACCAAAAGCTGGGAGAAATATTAAAAACCATATAGACAAGCAAAATTAGATACATGGGTGAAGATTTAAGGCGATAATTTCCCAGTAGCAAGTGGCAGAAATGCTGTGCCAAAGACCATAAATGTAAAGAATATACTGCTCCCACTTGTTCCCGAGACTCAGCTAAGGTAATCAGTTGTTCCTCAGGCTTTGTGCTTTGCTTCACTAGGGATGTTAGTTTCAGTTTCAAGGGTTTTTCCAGTGAGACAGAAAGATAGCTCTGTGGTTAACTCTATCTATATCTCCACATGTTCCTGGGACTTACCTTCTGAAAAGGGAGAGAAAGTCTCCTCCTTGGCAATGCAGAAAGCTTTAGGAATGCATCTGATTGGCGCTGTCATAGGATGTTTACTGCTAATATACCCTACCTAGGGAGATAGAGGACTGCCACCAGGTAGGGGGCTGGGCCACCCCTGAGTGTGCTGGGGCGAAAGGAGAACGGATGCCCTGGGTCCCGGGGGATCTCCACAGCATAAGTCCCGGGGGACCTCCACAGCATAGATTCAGTAGACAGCAGAGATGAGAAGCAAGAGGAGAAAATGCCTTACTGAGGAAAGCGTGGGTGTCCAAAACCAGTGAACAGATACGGCTGTGAACATTTAGAGGGAAATTAAAATAGATATCTTTCCAAGCACTGCTCAGTTAGGCAGATGCAAACCTAGCAGGACGGCTACTCAGAGGGAAATAGAGTTAGAAATGGGATTGTAATCTCATTTTTAAAAACTCATCTTTCTGTATGTGCGTGTTCTGCCTGCATGTATGTCAGTGTGCTACGTGAATGTCTGGTGCCTGAGGAAGCCAGAAGAGGCTGTCGGATCTGCTGGGACTGGAGGTACAGATGGTTGTGAGCTGCCATGTGGGTGCTTGGAATCGAACCCCGGTTCTGGAAGAGTAGCCGTGCTCTTACCTCCTGAACCATCTCTTCGTTCCTGCCACCTCATTTTTTAAAGGCTATTTCCTGTTACCTCTAAGGTCATTACAGTAACTCTGAATGTGCTTTTTCCATCCAGGAAAATGTTCAGTTTAGATAAAAACAGCTTTTTATTTTATTTTATTTTATTTTTGGTTTTTCGAGACAGGGTTTCTCTGTAGCTTTTGTGCCCGTCCCGGAACTAGCTCTTGTTTACCAGGCTGGCCTCGAACTCCCAGAGATCCGCCTGCCTCTGCCTCCCAAGTGCTGGGATTAAAGGCATGCACCACCGCCGCCTGGGGAAAACAGCTTTTTAAAAGTAGAGAAATGAGTGACAGTTTTACAAATTTGAATGCGTAGGGAATATTTTGAAATTCTGTGAAGTATTCTTTTGTTAAAGATTTATTTACTTTTATCTGTGTGGGTGTTTTGCTGGCAGGTCTGTGTACCATATGTATGCAGTGCCTTCAGAGGCCAGAAGAGGGCATTGGATCCCTTGGAACTGTACGGAAGCCAGCATCTGAGTGCTGGGCACTGAACCCAGGTCCTCTGCAGCAAGAGCCAGTGTTTTTAACTATAGTGCCTTCTCTCTCACCCCTGTGACGTGTTGTTCCTTTGAGGTTAAAATGTATTAGATCCAGAGTCTTCAAAGGAAGTTTAATTTTAAAACTAAGATTATTTTTAAATGTCACACAAAAACATGCAAATTGTGTCTATTAGTGCAGTCCCATAAATATTTACCCATGTATTCACGAGAGAATATTTGTCAGGTTAAAATACCTCCTCAAACACTGATCATTTCCATTTACGGAAAACCTTTAAAGTCCTTCAGCTTTTTAGTATGCAGAGTTTTGATGGTCTCTGTAGTCAGTTACCGCGCAACGGCTCACCAGGAGATTGCCTCTAAGTGTGTTTAAGTATTCACTGACCCGCCATTCCCTGCCCCTCCTCCCTCCGGCCACTTTGCACAGCTCCCGGCAAGCACCAGAATGTCTGCTCTCAACTTCCTTGAGAGCAGAGGCTTTTGTGTATGACATACATGGGTAAGGCCAAGAGCACTTATCTTTCTGTAGCTGGTTTATAATACAGCTTATTTAAAAAGAAAAATCTGTGATTTAAAAAAAAATACTGCACAGTTGGCCGTTTTCAACCATAGTGACTGTGGGCTGAGAAAGTTATTTCATTTGAAAGGGGAAAGGCATCCCGAATGGCGCACTGTGGCTAGTATTTTACAGCAGGCGTGGTCAAAGAGTCAGAAAATGCAGATTGCGACTTTATTAGTGTCAGAGATGCCATTAAAGGAAGTAATGACTGTGATCGTTGGGCACCGCCCACTCCCGTTCCTACTGTTAAACCAAATCCAGCATGGGAGATGCCTCGATAGTAATTCATTTCTTTAACGGAGCTGCTGTGTGTTCACAGTTCGGCTCATCACAGAGAGACTGCTGGACCAGCACTTTTCATCTAGAGAGGTCAGCAAAGTCTTAGAAACCAATTAAGCCGGATCATGTGGGTTATGGCCCCAAGAGGTACTCACCTCCATTTCCCTTAACTTGTTCCTACAGAGGGAAAATCTGTTTAGGCTCTATTTGTTCATCAGTTATGAGCTCACACGCCTGGGTTTGTTCAGTAATGACTGCCAGAAGTTTTATTTGAAACTGTCAAAACTTTAATCAGGCTTTGTTTAAAAGTTTTAAAGGCTTCGTGCCATTTGGATAGTCAGGAAGCTGATAGGAGGAGGAGGAGGTGGTGGCAGCGGAGCTCCAGGCCTCAAATGTGATGCTTCTGTTCCGAAATCTGTAGAAGTCTGTCTCTGTTAGCTGATCCGTTTGTAGTCCTCTCCCTGTCCACCTCATGTTACATGTTACATGGTGTGTACGTGTTTCTTAGTAGATGGGAGGAGCTTGTGGGGAAGTGGGGGAGGGCATAGTCCATGGCTGAAGGAGTCTGCAGCCAAGGTCAAAGGCCAGTTGTGCCTGTGTACAGATCTTGTGTCATAACAATCAGTTGTGATATAGAGCAGATAAATGGCTTAGAAAAGTAGTATTGGTCAGGAGAAGTCATTTGAAAGGAAATATTGAGTAATGGTATTTGTTATCTTCAAAAGTAGCAGTTTGTTACAATGTATCTAAATCTCAGCTCAGTAAAATGACTTGTCTTACATCATTTATGGAGGACATAATCGGATCTATTTTACATAAATCTTACATAAATATTTTTCACAAATAATTTATACAAAAAAGAATTATCTCACATAAATTATAATCCTGAAGCTTGCTTTTTTTATGACATCCCATCATGTAACATTAAAAGTGATATACTAATAAGAGGTGACAGACATAACACACAGGACCTGGGTTCCTGAAAGCAGTTTGAGAATTCAGAAACTTTGCTAGATGCTGATAGGGGAACAATGATCACACTGTCATAAGTTGAATTGCTGCTGGGAATGCAAAACTCACATCAATACCTAGGTGACTTACAGAGACATACCCAAGAAATGTTGATGCTTAAGGTGTATAGAATGTATGGAAAGATACCATTTCTTAGTTTTGTTTTCAATACATACTAAGGCCTCTTTGGAAAATATTAATTTCTAATGATTAGTCAATCAACCCAAGAAAAAGATAAGTAGGAAATTTTGTGATACAATATGATGAATTAAATAATGAAGGGGATCCATATGTTAAAATTAGATTATAAAAAGTTGAAAGCTAACACCTGCCTTTTTGATAATTCTTCCATCATTGACAGCAAGGACTAATAAATAAGAAGCCTGTATATCACGTTTCACCTGCACATTTCCCATATGAGAAGTATGATATATTAAGAAAAATAATTCTGCCGGGTGAAAATTTTAAGGTCTTATTCTCAAATGTTCTACATAAATACCATCATGCATTCAACCACATCCAGCTATTTAGTCACCCTGTAGAAATCCCTATCCTTCACGAATCGTGTAGCTTTGAGGAGAGATCTTTATCATAGCATCCATTTAAACTTCACCTTCTACAAAGCTGGGAATTGTTAGGGTTCTTCTCTGCCAACACAGAGCTGCAAGAACTATCATGTTCCCCTGTGCCAAAATGCACCACCAATAATCCTCCTTGCTGGGCAGGATGAGTTTATGATAAGTACAATGTGAAGAACGTAAGAAAAAGAGTCTTACATTTATCAAGTAGAAAATTGTTTAAGTAGTCATAAAATAATTTTTGTGACATTTGACCATGACCTATGTTGATTCAAATGAATTCTTTGTCTCGGCCTTCTCCATAGCAGCTTCTGAAGTTCACTTCTCCAAGGCTCAGAAACGTCAGTGAGTCTGGACTTTCTTCAATTTAGCTGTGAAAAGATAATCCGCACAAAGTGCCCATGGATATGTCTTAGGAAGGATAAATATGAGGCAGGGAGAATTCCCTTCTGTGTGTATGGGACCATGTGTGCAGGCTAGATGAAACTCTGTGAGAGACATGGGGATTCATGGGTAGACAGGAGGCTTTCTAGAACCTTCCAAGTAATTCAGCTTCAGGTAAAAACAACTGAGATTGAAGAATATCCTATTTAGTAGAAAAAAATAAACATGAAGCCCACGACCCCCTGTGTGGATAAACAGATGGTATCAAAAAATTGCCTGCTTATTCTTTCAAAGCTGACAAACTGTGAGTTGGCTGTGAGCTTCGGTATAAAACTTGTGTGGAGAAATGTTCCTGTAGAAGCCTCAGGTAGAGAGCGTCTCTGTGGAGACCTGGTTGGTGCTGTGATTGCCCCCTCCATGAGTAGTACCAGTGCTGACCTACTTCAGCATATTCTATTAAAATGATGCTTCCAAACCAGGGGTGAGGTGGGGGCGTTGTCTCATCATACCATAAAAGGAAGAGGCTTCCGTTCTTTTGCTGTTGTCCTAGGATATTCAGACGAACACCTCCCAACTCTCAACCATTCTCTCCTGGTCCTATAGCTCTTGTTTTAATTGGTTATTACCTACCGTGGTGCTCACATCAGTCCCTCCCCAACACCAGGATGTAAGTCCCTGAAGAAGAATGATGAGTATATTCTGTGGTTTTGTTCTCATAACACTTTTGCCATGTCAGTTCCCAGAAAGTATTACATGGATACAGAATACCAACAGTGAGTTAATCGGTCACTTTTCTGTTCACCATTGCTTTCAAATCACTCCTCTATATAATGGAAGGAAAGCTATCTTAATCTTAATTTATGGATAGAGCTCCATTGGTATCTTAAAATCAGGATTTTTGAACTATAACATTGGCTTCCTTATAATGTTTTTTGAACATTTGTGTTATTTCCAGAAATATTGTTACTCTGTTTACTTATCATTTAAAATACTTGGAATTTTTATGTCTTGAGATTTTTGGTTTTTGAGGCTTCACATTGTTTTCATAGTGACTTTTAAGACTGTCTTCCTGTAAGGTTTTCACTAATTTGAGCATGCCTTAGCTGGTCGCTGTTCCTCTCTGTGGTGCTGAAAAATAAACTTGGTTGGGAGTGAGGGAATTGCCGCAATTACGACAGCAAAGTTGTTTTCTTTTGTTCTCACTAAAGTACGTAATAACAAACCAGCAAAGACATCTTTTACTAAGTGTCTAGTACTTTCATCTGGCAGCAGATATGACTAGTCTTGTAATTCAAATGAGGAGGAGAGAAACAGGCCTAACAATACAATATTTGGCAAATCTGTATAACAAGCAGGGACAGGAGCAGTGCTCAGTCCTAGCCTTTCTGTGCTGGTTTTACCTGCATAGAATAAAGGTAGAAGATGGGTGAGAGTCCCCCAGATAGCTTTTCCTGTGTGTTCAAAGGCCACGTAGCACTGCAACTGCTTTTTAAAATGGCCTTCCTGAACCCCTCCATGAGATGAATGACTTGAACCAAATTAGTTTTATGAATCAACATTCCTAAGTAAAGTCTAGGAATGCATAGATGCATTTATTATCATATTTTATGCATATTATGGATATTATTATATGCATAAGAAATTATACATATTTCTTAGATGTATTGAGAATTGTAGGCACCAATTTCCATCTGTTGGGTAGTTTAGAAGGAATACCTTGAATCTCTCCCCACTTCCCATGTCTACACACTTGGGTGGAGGTTAATTGTTGAGCATGTTGTCACAGGTAAAATGTGCTTGCTATAACTCCAATGGACAAGTCTTTTAGAAGAAAGAATACACCTAAAATGGATTATACAGCCTCATTTATGACACCTTTGTTTGGTTTTTTTGTTTTTTGAGATAGAGTTTCTCTGTAGTTTTCAAGCCTGTCCTGGAACTAGCTCTTGTAGACCAGGCTGGCCTCAAACTCACCGAGATCCACCTGCCTCTGCCTCCCAAATGCTGGGATTAAAGGCGTGCGCCACCACTGCCCACCACTACACCTTTGTTTTGCAGGATGCACAATGCAACAATGACTTTATGTTTCATTTTAAAGGCCGCCAGAGGGTTATTGTGATTGTTTGTCGAGGTTGAGGTTCTGGGAGACCTCTCCTTTATACATTAGCATGTGGCAGCCTTGCTCAAAATTACTCGAAAAAGAAGAGAATCTCCATAGTAAGTTTTCATTTTTTTTATCGTGTTTAAATTGACTTAGTTTGCTAGTTTTTATAGTTTTTTTTCCTTTCTCTCTCTCTCAGCTAGATAGAATTTTAACCTGTGGTCGTGTTAACAGTTTGTTGTATTGTGGTGTAAATTCACAGTGACTGACAGTGATTAAGCAGGAAATAAAATCTGAATGGCTGAATCTCAAAATCTACTTAAAGTCTTGACAGGTATCTGTCTATAGCAATATATATATCAGTTTGAACATGTGCAGAAGAAGAACCTGTAGCTGGGTTTCCTTTTCTTGTAATCCAAGAGGAAAATGGGAGTTTTCGTTTGATCTCCAACACTATAGTGTAGATGTCTAAACATAGTGGTCCAGACACAGTAACTAATTATGCTTGACTTTGGGCATCATGTATGTCTCAGTGCCAGTTATAATTCCTAGGGTGTCTAAAGATAATGTCATAACATTTAGAAAAGAAATGTCCGACTATATTTAAGGACAAGGAAGATAAAACAGGAGAATTAATTGGTGTTGCAGCTTCTCTTTGCGCAGTGACTGCAAGGCTTGGTGATCTCCCGAATTGTGTCTCAGCAGTGAACTCAGGCCTCCCTCCAGCCCTAAGGTTCTTCCTTTTTAGCGTTTCTTATTACTTAGCTATTTTATTTGGCAGCGATCCCTTGTAGCTCATCTTCTAATGCACTGGCAGGATTCCTATTGCCAATAGCTTCAAGCCTAGCACTGCTAGGGTAAGCTGCATAGGCGAACTTCCTAGCCTCCGCCTCTTTATAAATAGTACAGCTGCTTTCCTGTAACTACATGAACCGGCAGACTTGAGTCGGCCTTTCTTTGTTAGTCGGGGTAGTAGGGCTGGGAGACAAGCAGGAGTGGAAACAGTTGTAGGCGGTTATTATCACTGATAAGTGCCCGACTTCCATGATCTACCCGTTCATCGCAGCCTTGGTGCTAAAGGAGTGCTTTTGTTTGTCATGGCCATAAGCAGGATATGTGAAAAGGATGTCTGCCGACTAAATGAATGGCTAGCTCCACAAGGGCAGCCTGAAAATGTTAGTCTAGGACCCTATCACAACTGAATGGCCATAACTGCACCCACCTGGCTTTGAAGTTTGAACACTCTCCTTTACAAAACAAAACCCAGAAAACTTTCCTTTAGTTTGTGAGGAAGATACTACATTTGAGGGTAGCCTTGAACTTGAAATGGTCCTCCTGCTTCAGTCTCTGACATTCTGGGAATTACAGACAGGAGCCCACCATACCTGGTTCAGAATGTCTATGAAATTAGTATGTTGCCTTAACAAGTGAAGAGATGGGACTGATTGGACTTCAGAAGTATATATCGGCACCACCGTTCTTTAAGTCTTTAATTCACCAAATAAAGTATAATAATGCTTTATTTTATTTAAATCTACCCACCACAATCATCTTTTTCTCTTTTCTCCTTTGCAATAATATTTTAGTTTTTGATATCATAATATAACCACATCATTTCTTCATCCCCTTTCTTCCCTCAAAAACCTCCCATGGACCCCTGCCTTGTTCTTTTACAGCATCAGTCCTGAAAATAGATGCATACAAGAAACATTATATAGACAGAACAAGTTATATTTTTGTTTCTAAGAACACACATGTAATTATCGGGTTTTCAAATAATCAAGCTGTTACGGTATTGCTACCATGACCAGGTCTGTTTTGGTGGCTGTTTTGCTGGATGGTTACTGGAAATGGAAACAGATGGATTACGTTGCTCTGTCTGTAATCGTCCAGCTCCATGCACAGCCTTTTGTTGAGCCACGATCCTGTCGGGGATGGAATCTTTGCGTTCTTCTTCTATCACTAGTCAAAACAAAACATTATCGGAAGAAAACATTTTCCTCCCGGGCTCTTAAGTGAAGGGAATTCTCAGATGTTCAAACATGCATATACAATAAACAGTGTTTCCTGACAAGCTCATTAAAACAACAAAAATGAAATAAAGAAAAAAAAAACGTTGTCAGTTACACAAAGGAGAATCCACCGTAAGGCACCCAAGTCTCATAGTCACTTCCAACTTGCCAGTGAGCCAGGCTAAGATTTAGAAAGCCCTGGCTTTCATTAGGATGGAATCACCCTGAGAAATAGTTTGTTTTTTTTTTTCTTTCACCTTCTCTTAGTCTTGAATGAAGCCTGATTCTAGTGGGCACTGGTTGAGATAATCATTGAGTGAATGAAATAAGTGAATGAATGAATGAATATTTTCTAAAAGTAGTGAGGACAACATTAACATAGAAAATATCTGAGAAAATGTCAAAGAATGCCATTAAGAAAATTACGGAAAAATCTGTTTCCCCCCACAGGCATTAATGAAAGACCAAACCCCTTTTCAGTTTAATCTGAGAAATTTTTAACAGTAGATTTGTCCAGTGTACCCTGATTCAATTTTGTTGGGGAAAATTGAGAGATTTAATATTTCTGCCAAGTTCTCAGTTTATGGCTCATCTGGTTGATTTTCGAAAAAGCGTGTGAGGGCCACACACTGTTTAGTGTGGAATTATTTTGGTTCATGAACTTACTGGCAAAATTTAAATGGGTTACTTTCATCATCATCAAAATAAGCCACATAAAACAATTAATCAAATGTCTAGTGGTGGAAATGAAGCCCTTATGCTTGGAATGGGCACCGCAGCACAGAGAAGTTCTTCTGATCAGGGTAGCAGTTACATATATTTGAGCATGTGCATTCTTAGCATCGAGTTTGTTCTCGCGCCCTCCCACCCATTCTTAAGTCATTTATAAATCTAACTTAAAATTTGACCATCACACTCAACAACACCAAACATTTTGTTTAATTAATGGTTTTTTTCTGAAAGCATTCTTGCATTGGTTCATTTTGTATGGCATAAAGTATTTGTTCAGTAGGGAAACAGGTCTCTGAAGGAGCCGTAGGCTGCTAGTTGTGTGGTCTTTGTGTTTTCTCAAAGCCTTGTTCCCATCTGTGAAGTGGGAATGCTAACACTTACCCTACAGGCCAACAGAAATAGTTTCAAGGATTGGTGTATATGTTCTCCTTAAAATAATATCTGGCCTACTTGTTTCCAGTTGGCTTCCTCTTCTGCCCTCTAAGGTGAGTCTTGCCGGACTTGAATTATGCTGCCTCTCTCCTTTTCACATAGGAGGAAAAGAGTTCAATTAATATAATAAATATTCTTTTTTATTTATTATTATTATTTTATTAAGCTCTACATTTTTCTCTGTTCCCTTCCCTACCTCTCCTCTACCCTTCAACCCTCTCCCAAGGTCCCTATGCTACCAATTTACTCAGGAGATCTTGTCTTTTAACTTTCTATAGCTGTAACTACACAGCCCAGCACTAGCCTGCCATATAACCAGTCACTTGCTAAACATTCTGAGCATACACATTTAGCTCAGTGCTTTGGAAATGATAACTATTTTTATTGCATGTAATGTATGACCTTAAAAGTTGAAATTTGCTTTTAGAAATCAGGTTATCCTGAGGTTTCTCAGTTTTTTTTTTCTCCCTGCTGACTTACAAAAAGAAATTCATTTGATGTGCTGAGCTTCCAATTTCTTAATTAGTTGCTGAATGTTGGCTAAATTACAGAAATGCCATTTCAGACTGAGTTGGAAAACTCAAGCACCTAGCCCTGATTTTTTGGCATTTCTGTCCTCATTCAGTGAATTCATTTGTTTTTCTCTAGCTATTGGTTATTGTAAAAATCTGCTGTTCCCTGGAGGATGCCTACTTTCTTCCCATGCGATGACAACAGTTGTCTTGTGCTCTTAAAAACAGCTCTGCTGTGTGTTCTTTTGTTTCACTAAATATCTAGAAACCTTGGAAACCTGGTTGGTTAGTAACATTTTCCTCTGTCTCTTCTCAGTGGTCAGTGTTTGGATGAATAACAGCAGGTTAATTCTTATGGACTCTCATGGTTCTCAACTCCAGGTTTTACCTTTGTATCTTTGATGGAAATAAAGAAGGGTAGGGTCCAGTTGTACACAGAGATCATTTAGATGCCTTTAGTACCAGACGGTACATATACACAGATGCTTAGAAAGCTACGGATGAGACGCAAGTGAGCTAAGTCTAGGAACTTAAGCTGCATTGAGGAGATTAACCTGGAGACAGGTAGGTGACTAGTCTAGCCTCCTCCACTGAATTCATCACAGAAGAGCTGCCAGAAGGTTTTGAGAAATACTTTGAAAGATTGATTTCTCACTTTAGAAGCCCATCTAGGCATGTTTTGAACTATTTAATTTCAGTTCTTCCTTTCTTTTGGGAGGTATATGGAGACAGAAAAGAAGCCCATGTCTGGGGCTCTTTGCTCTGTGGTGCTACATTTAAAAAAAAATCCTTTTTCTGCTAGCTTAAGTTGCCATGAATGCTGTCAGTGATCTGGTTTAGTTGACTAGATGCTTTAGAGGGGCCTTACAACATCATACATATTTAATAATGTACACCATACCTACAAGCACAGCTGGGCAGCCATCACAGCTGGAGAGAGGGACCTGTCGTCTGTAGTGTTTGTTGACCAACTGGCTGTTAGAAAAGGCATGTTTGACATGGAACGATCTAAGCAATTCCACTTCGCAGGAGCAGGCCATCTTTCCCATCCTGTTCCACCAGTAGTGTGATGTTAATGGTTTCCCCAATCACCAGGTGTTTGAGTTCCTTGCTAGTTCAAATGCTGGATTTTGGAAGTCCCTTCTCAATAAATATTTAGTACTGGGGTGAAGTTCTTGAAAACGCTCTTAATAGTACTGCAATTAATGGTTTGCCATCTACTTCGTTGCCACTAGAAAATTGCCCCAGTCATGTGAATCTTTTATTTTTGATATAGTTTTAAAATCAGAGAAGGGGAAGGTGGTGGAGGTATAATTGGGGGTTGGATGGAGGAAAAAAGGTGGCTTGTTGTAACTTGCTTTATGTGGAGTTGGTAGAATATTGTGTGTTTAGTTTTAGTAATCAAAGTGCTGGATTTTCTGTTACATAGTTGTGGGCAAAAGCCGCCATGAGGATAATGTTTCTAAGGGTCCCAGTATTTCATTACTGCTATTTGACTGAATTAGTCATTAATCCAATTATTTGGATTTTATCACTAACATTTCCTATATTTGCCTTAGGAAATGTACACTCACTGATTATATTTTCCAAATGATATCCATAGGACATTTTTTTAATCCCAACAACCCCAGCGTGCATAGTATGTACATCTTATCACATTCTTAGGAAGACTATGTATATATGGAAACTGTGGGCTACATCAGAAAAGAGAATATATTTTCTCCAGTACACTGCCATAAGTGGGATTTTTCTGGCCATCATATTTCAGAACAAGTCAGTCATCAGATATGTCTTTTTCCTGCCCTTCTGTCTCCTTGCCTACGCAGTCTGGCCATTCTCCAAGTTAAAAGAAGATGGATAATTCTGCGTAGATCTAGTGCGATTTTGGCCTACTGTGTGGCAATGGCTCTGAGGTGACAATCTTTTTCCCTGAAGTCACATTCCTTTGGAGGACATCTCCTCCCACAGGACAGTGAGTTGTAAGGTTTCCATCAGTTAGTGATTTCCTATCTCCAGCCTGTCCTCAGGGAGAGTTCTTGGGTTCTAGAGCCAATTCTTTCTGGACCCCACCATTTATAAAGTACTGTTGATAGCCGGGGTCTAAACAGGAACTCCAGTCTCTGAATTTCTGAAAAAGGAAGTTGTGCCTCTATGGTGTCATGTGGACATCCCATAGTAATTCTTGATGCAGAGACAATTTTTGTGGTGGGTCTAACAGATTTCCCTTAAAAAGTGGCATTGAATTGTTGTGCTGCCGTGGTAGCATTTGTTAGGCTTAGACCTAGAAGCTGACTCTGAGATTAATCCCCATGGGACTGTAGGTAGGCAATGTTTATGCCTAAGAACTTAGTTTTCTTGCACAAAATCAAATCAAATCAAATGGATGAGCAAGCTCCGACTCCCATCAGTAAAACGTTTAAATCTAATTAGGATTTAGATGACAGAGACGCTTTGTGACAAATCTCCGTCTTTCCACCACTTCTGAAACAAAAAAAGAAATCATTCTTAAACAGGCCTGACTCTACAATCTTATATTATGCACAAGAGAAGAAGGCCTTGCGGTCAAATCATAAGGTGTTTTATCTCATGACTTTCAAATTCATACTTCCTAAAATAAGAAAAAATTGAAAGAACAAAGGGAAAATTTTGACCCCCTTGGACTGAGGAGCCGCAACAGAGGGCGAAGCTGGCATTTCCTTTTAAATGGATATTTCGGCTTCTATGCCCATCACAGTGCTCTGACCTTCTGAGAGCAGCGCGCCAGTTGGGTGACTCACTCAGAATGCAGAATCAGTTCTGGAAACTGCATGTGTATTTCAGTTCCCCGCCCCGTTGATGCGCCTTTGCCTTCTCTTTTGGATCAGCAACAAAAAGAGGGAACCATGGAGACTTTAATTCAACTGTAAGGGATAGGATAGTTTTTTTGTGTCCCGGGTCTTTTATCTTTAGAAATATGGATCATTTAAAATGGCAAAGCACCAGATAATTTCCTCCCAGTGATCCTTTATAGAAGAAAAGCAACATATATATTAGAAGTTTTATTACTTTTTTATTAAAATAAAACAACAGTTCTAGGTATAAATAACACGATGACCCTTTAAAATTAAATACTGGAGAAGCTGAAAGTGTGATAAGTTTTTCACTGAGTGGAAAGTCACATTTAAGAAATTTAAGCATGGGGCTGGAGAGATGGCTCAGTGGTTAAGAGCATTGCCTGCTCTTCCAAAGGTCCTGAGTTCAATTCCCAGCAACCACATGGTGACTCACAACCATCTGTAAAGAGGTCTAGCACCCTCTTCTGGCCTTCAGGCATACAGACAGAATATTGTATACATAATAAATAAATATTTAAAAAAAGAAATTTAAGCATTATGGAGTGGATGGACTCAATTGCAATTATATTTTGTAGTCATTACTTCCACTGAGATCCAAAACATGTTCATTATAATGTCAAAAGAAAATGACATAAGATGTAAAAAATAAGATGCATATTAAAGAAATTATCTGTAGAAAAAGATAATTATTCATGTTTCAATCATGTATTTATATGTATGTATCACTGTACTACATAAATATGTACAATTATGCTTCATTTAAAATAGCAAAATTGAAAAGTTTCCAACCTCTGGAAATGGATTTGTATTTAACTCCACACTGCACTTACGGGAATGTAACATCAGCATTGTAATAGTAAAATAAACTAAACCAAAAGAACTCTCCACACGGCCTCACATTCCACGCTGCCTTCTTGAATTGCATATGAAGGACAAATACGCTCAAGTATAGTTGGTCATCGTGGTTTCAAACTGAGCACAGAGACATAAAGGCAATCGATATGAATATATGGCCTCTCACAGAAATAGTTTTAAAAAACTGAGTAAAATTTACTTCTCCAAGATCATTCCAGTGGGTAGGACAGAGCAAAGCATGGTGTCTTGATTTCTCCTCCAAGTGGGCATAGCATCTGTGTCCCAGAGAGGAAATGGCTTTCTCCTGGCCCTCATCTGTCTTGTGAGTGATCAGGAAACAGCATGCGGGGTTGGTTTGCTTCATCAAGGATCTTTTCACTGGGGAAAGAATTCCTGGAAAAAGAACTAAATATACATTTGTCCTGTTCTTCCTTTAACTTTAATAGGAACTATGATGTCTGGCAATCACTAAGACAGGCTCAGATCACCTAAGACGTATTTTGGGACAATTTATGAGGAAATGTGTGATCTGGACATGAAAGACCAGAAAAAAAAATGGAAGGGAACATGTGGACCAGTTTAGACAGAGAGATATTAAATGCTTGTCAGTTTATTTGAGGAAATAAAATCTATGGAATTCAATCTGAAATAGAAATGAAGATGAAACAGAATAGAGATGTCAGTGGATCACAGCTCTCCTTTTATGCAGTGATTGATCAATTTTTCCCTTTGAGGAAATCATCTTATTTAGCCCCGTGTGCGTGATACAATTGAATAATAACACGTGACTGAAAATGTGTCCAAGAAGTGAGAATGTCCAGAAATCTGATTTGAAGCCATTTGAAGTATGATGGCGTGTGCCTATAAACCCTGATCTTGAGAAGTGGGGGCAGGAGGACTTCTGCAGAGTTGGGGTCATACTGGGATAGATGATGAATTCTAGGTGAGTCTATGCTATGCAAGGAGAATATCACAAAGGGAAAACAAGTAAGTAAGAACACACCCCATAATCTGGTGAAGTATGAGAAGGTCCACATAGACTGAGAGATGTTTTAGTCTGACAAACTTTTAGGCGTTTATGTTCTGATAAAGCAGCCAGTCTGTAATGCTTCATTTGGGCCCGTGAGCTTTCTTTTAAACCTAGTGATTTCATATTTCACTAACAAGTAAATGTATGATTTACCCCTTACACATATAATTATCTCAATATGATATTCCTGTCGTCACCATTCTATATTATATAGCACAAAATAAATTTTCTCTCTCCTCTCTTTTTTTTTTAAATTGTAAAATCTAGAAGAAAGGGTAAACTTTTTCAAATGGAAAGCTAAAGAAAATAAATTTGGGTTATATAGTCAAAAACATTTGTCAACCCCTTTCATCCGCTGAAGCTCGACTAATTACTTCTAATAATAAAATAAATGAAATTAATGCAGAAATAAATAGCTTAACTTATGCTGAATTCATAGCAATTCCTAATGTTTGATTCTTTTTTAAATTGTTTTTTGTTTGCTTTTTTTTTTGCTGTGGCAACTGAGCTGGGGTACTGGGGTCACATACAGGCTAGGCAAGCACATTCTTAGTGAGCTGCATCCCCAGTCCTAAGCATTTCCATTGATAACGTAGTGGGATATTTTCTTCATTGATGCTGGCTTAGGAGGAAACTAGAATCTTTAAAAAGTGGGTTTGAAGTGCATGCACGTTTGACTTGGTTCTGCCAGATCCATTCCAGATTTTGTGACTCCTCTTTAACCTGGCTTAGTTTCTAGCACTGCCTTCCTTCCTTGAAGTGGCTGGTGAGTGGTGGCAACAGATTTTTTCTTATCCCTTTCCATTAAGATGTGTTACTACCGCTCTGAGTCTGGCACCATGACTACTTAACAGCTAAGAAAAATGATAATAGCTTGTGCGACTCCCATAACAAAAGTGATCAGTCGTGCTTCCTGTCTCTGGGGATAGACAGCTCTCACCAACAGCTAACTTGCTAGGAGAAACTCAAGCCATGTGGAGAAGCCCCATGCTGGTATGCATTTTGACACCCTATGGTGTTCCCAGCTGATGTCTGGTTTCACGTGTGAGCCATGAGCCACCTTGAATGCTTCAGCCTAGTTGTGCCCTGAGCTGACAGTTGAGGTCAAATAGAGCAGAGAGGCACCCAGCTGAAACCAGTCCACCTGCAGCCTCGGGGTGCTGGTTATAAAGCTGTTTCAAGTAGTTGGTTTCAGAGCAGCAGGTAATTGAAACATCGTCTCCAGAAGAGTCCCGGAACTGAGGCCCTGGAAGAAGGACTAATGCCATTTCAACTATGAAGAGATAATCTTTGAATTGCTATGTCTAATCCTTATAACTAGTCTTTGAAAGTCACATGGCCAAACTTAAGACTTTCATTTTAGAAACTGGGTACATTTAAGCTTTCTTACATTAAAGTTTATTTGATTTATTGGTTGCATATTCTAGTTTCCTTTTTCTCTCATTGAATGGAGACATAAAATATATAATCGGTATTATATTTTTAAAGGAGTATTTCTTTTCATTAGTAAGAGCATGAGTCTGGCTTCAAAATCTCAGTTCTGTCATTTAATAGTCAGTGCCTGGCTCTATTTCCTGAGTTACCTGTTTCTTTAGTTTGAATGTAAATGGACTTTAAAGGGTGAGAGAACCTCAGACATAATCTGTATTATGATCTTGAGAGTTCCTGGCATATAGGAGGAGCTCAATAAGCACAGCTTTTATTGTTATGAAGGAGGTGATAATTACAGGGTTTTAAAAAGCAGTAAGATTTTGTCTCATTTCATGTTTCTGAGAGCACGTGGGAATGGGTGTTCCTGGGTTTCATTAAGCTGGCATTTACAGGGTTAACAATGGTATGCCCTTGAAGCTCTTCCTATAAACACATAGGTTGCATCCTAAGAAAGCTCCAGTCATTGCCCAGTATTTGCTGGCTTCCTCACAGTTTTATTGCTGTGGAGGATTTGATAGGGGATAAAGGCAGCTCCTGGTCCTCAGGGGAGAAGTCATGGAGACTATCTTTTATTCTGTACGTCTGTCCTCCCTTTTCCAATTCCATCCACTTTCTAATTTAATAGGAAAGAAAGCAGTTTTAGAGGAAGCTGGATTTCTGCAAGCTAATCTTAGGAGCAAAGAGCCCAAGTTCACAAAATGTTCACCCATGGAGGAAATGTACATCTGAAAGTCTGAGTTGTGTAATCCAACCCACAGGGTGGTTGTGACAGCCCAGGAGTCTGTCTCTGATGTTTTGTCCTACCCTGTGGGTAACATGATCCTTTTCTTTGTAACTAACAAGAGTTTTTAAGAGCACAACCAGAAAATTGGCCAGCCCCCTTTGCTGTGATTGAGGTTAATACGACAACCAGAGAATGAGCTAGCAGCCTTTTCTGTGACTGTGGTAATTGCCACTGGTGCCAGCCATAGGACACCTTTACAGAGGCTGTAGGTTATGTTTTTGCTGCTCCCCCAACACCTGCCAGGCTTGAAGCTACCTGATCCCTTCCAGTCTTTGAAATTTAAATGACCTTACGTATGGGTAAGCTCCAGTTCAGTACTTGAAGGTGAGGTTTGGAAACACCGAGTATAACTGGACAGGGTAATCCTTGAAGCAACTATCATAAGTATCCAAATACAAATAGTGAATTGATATACTCAATTATGATGTACTTAAAACCCAAGTTGTAAGTGCTTTAGGAATTTCTTGCACTCTAAAATTTCACATCCATCCCTAGAATCTTTCTTAAGAAAACTCTCGTTTCTTTAAAATTGAGTTGATGGGGGCAGAAAAGAACGCTATGAACCATCGCAAAATATTGGCCGCGGGTTGTGCAGAGGTGAACGCACGATGACTCATTTTGCCTGTGAGCTTGTCATAATCCTGGTTTCCATTATGCAAATCGGGTCAGGCTCTTGTTGTTAGTGATAGGACTGAAAACACAGTTTAAGATACTAATATCCTTTGAATCATTCATAATCATTGAGTAATTTCATCTAGAAGGAAATGATAATATTCTTACCTCCTGGCTATTTGAAAAGACTTGTGTGTGTTTCAAAGCAGTAGAGTTGTGCCGTACAAAACAGAGTGTGTTTAGTGCAGATTTTCCTAAGGCTTGAGCATTATCTTCCACTGCCCTGGGACTGCGTGTGATGGTTCTGTAGGATAGATTTAGAGAGACTTTTTAAGACGCCTATTGACACAGGTAAATAGAATGGTTTCTTGGAAACCATTTGGATGTCCAGGCTCACTGAAGTGTGGCTTTAAGGATCAGATGCACAGAACATGCAGTGATATATTACAGAATGTCCCCTGGAGCCCGTGCTTTCTCTGAGTGTCTTCCATTTCATCCAGTCGTCCAAGGACTGTGCCAGAACATAAACAAACAAACAAACAAAAAATCTGCATTGAAGTTGTTTGTAAATTAAAACTACTGCAACCCAGTCCACAAGGCATGCTCTTATAGAAAAATTTTAATACTTGCAGTGCGATTATAGCCGAGGACATGTGGTGTACATTACGGTGTCCAGGGAATTCAAGCCTCCTCTGCAGCGAGGAGACAACATGAAAGTCTAATTTGAAAATGAAGTGGTAGCCCTTACTCGTCTCACAGCCTAGTGTTTTTTCTCTTACGCTGACATTATTCTGGTCTGCTCTGGATGGGATAAGGGAACTGCAAACAGAACAGAGAGCCAGAGAGAGCCAGGCTTTTCCCCTTCCCCCACCCCACCCCCACACCCCACCCTGCCCCAGCAAGCACTCAGCATTTTGCACCGGGGCACTGCAAAGTCTTAAGCCTCACGGAAGGGTGTGAAGGCAGAGCTGTCCATGGTTAGAAAACAGTGTTCTAACTGCTGGTTGGAAATCAGGTAATAAGAGTCCTTAGTGAACAAAACTTATTAGAGGGCTGGCTAGGGAAGGAATGCTGTCTCTCAGCAGCGGGCAGGGAGAAATTGCTGCTGAAAAGCTTACCTCCCTGGGGAGGAGTCAGATAGCAGACTTTGCCAAGCCTCAGGTCTAACCCAGAAGGTTTCACCTCCACCCCCTACCCCCACCCTCACCCCCTCCATCTCAGCATTGTTAGATTGCTAGCATCGATCCATCCCTGGCTTTTTCTGACCCCATAGTAGGTGTAGGAGAGACAGCCAGCAAGATCAAGCAAGGTGGAGTGTAGGGTGGGAAACTGGGGCCAGCTTTAGTAGGGGGAAATGGAAAGAAAAGGGGTGGGGGCCAGGGAGACCCAGTTTGACTGCTGCCGGGCTGCTTCTCTTTGCTCTGATGGCCTTTATTTCTTCTAATTGGATAAAATAGGAAGTCACTGGCAGCCCTGTGTTGCTGGATGTACTGTACTCATTACAGACCAGCCAGCAGTAGAGTGGGGACAGAGAGAGAGAGAGAGAGAGAGAGAGAGAGAGAGAAGAGAGGAGAGAGGAGAGAGAAGTGTGAGAATATATATTTAGGATAAAGAAGGGCGAAAAGAAAGAAGCCATGAAGAAGGAAGACTGCAGAGGAAGAAAGTGACTGAGCGCAAGAAGGACAAAGAGGAGTGGTTGGGGGTGGGGGTGGAGGCAGGGCGGGGATGGGAGTTACCGCCCCTCCTGGCTCCTGCTGCCCTCGCAGCCCCGTGCAATGGTCCTGTTTGCAGTGATGCTCAGAGGGCAGGCACCTGCTGCTCTGTAATGATTCAGCCTCTTTCAGCCACTGCGTTAACACGACAGGATGCTGTTGCTACTGTCGCTGCTGCCTCTCCTGCTGCCGCCGCTGCTGCTGCCGCCGCCGCCTCTGGTCTTGCTTTTGCTTTTACTTCTTCTGCATGACAGTTGTTTTCTTCCTCTAAGCAGACACCAGCTTCAGACGCTTGAGGTGAGAAACATGCCTTTCAGTTTGGGATACTGGTTTACTTAATGAGTCAGGCATCGGCTCACTTCCTATTTCGGTCCCTGGCTTTCTTGACCAACCAGGATGGTTTGGAGAAGCATTTGAAAGAACTGGAAAAGTGTCCCAGAAACAACAAGCTCAAGATATTTTGGTACACTTCTATTTTGTAGTTGCTAGAAGCCCTTTCTTCTTTTTCTCCTTTTCCTTGGTTCCTCCTTGAGCTCTCTTACTTTTGATAATGGCCTTGGACTTGGATGCCTTATCGATTTCCCCCTCCAAGATGCTGTATCATTTGGTTGGGGGGAGCTCTGCATGGTAACGCACTGTGAGACAGGCCAGGCCTTCTGGAGGTGAGCCGATGGAGATTTATTCCCCAGACATGTCTGAGGTAGCTGGCGGGAGGTCCTCCAGCCCCTCCACTCAGCTGAGTGCAGACCCATCTCTTGATGGGCTTCCGGCCTCGGAGCACATGCCAGACACCCACACTGAAGATGGGAGAAGCCCTGGACTGCTGGGCCTGGCAGTGCCCTGCTGTGTGTGCCTGGAAGCTGAGCGCCTGAGAGGGTGCCTCAACTCCGAGAAGATCTGTATTGTCCCCATTCTGGCTTGCCTAGTCAGCCTCTGCCTCTGCATTGCTGGCCTAAAGTGGGTATTTGTGGACAAGATATTTGAATACGACTCTCCTACTCACCTTGACCCTGGGGGGTTAGGCCAGGACCCTGTTATTTCTCTGGATCCAACTGCTGCCTCGGCTGTTTTGGTGTCGTCCGAGGCATACACCTCACCTGTCTCTAGGGCTCTGTCTGAACCTGAGGTTCATGTTACAGTACAAGTTGACAATGTTGCTGAGGCCTCGGAACCCTCAGCAGGACCAACCCGGAAGAACCGTCTGCCTGCTTTGCCTCCCTTACTGTCTACGGTGCCACCCTTCCCTTCTCCAGCTCGGACCCCTGAGGTGAGAACACCCAAGTCAGCCACTCAGCCACAAGCAACAGAAACTAATCTCCAAACTGCTCCTAAACTTTGTAAGTAGAGAGACGATGATGACGATGATGATGATGATGATGATGGTCATGATAGTGGTGTGGTGGTGGGTAACAGAGAGGGTGGGCAGGAGTTTCTGAAGGGCCAGCTATTTCATTTGCTCTTTCATTTTGACTGGGAGGTTTTGTTTGATGAATCATGTGATGGGGTAAGGTGTGTGTGGGGGGACACAACCAAAGACCCCTCGGATGAATCAGTTGTTTTTTTGTTTTGCTTTTTGTTTTCTGTTTTTTTTCTTAACAGCAGCTTTGTGTAGCAAGTTTAAGTCTGAGGTTGTTTGTCAATCAAAAACTGCAAGCATCTTCATTCATGCTTTGTATTTAAGCTAAGTATGGTTTATTTGCAATAGTTTTAGAAGTTAATGCCTGACTGTCCTTCATATTTTAGTAGGCATGAACTTCTGTATGCCAATAGTATTATTTGATGTCCCCCTCCCCCCATAGAGTTCCTTTTGCCCCTCTTCCACTCAGTCTCCCTGTAGCCCCGAGCTGTCTGTCATCTGTCTTCAGCTCTTCCTCCCGACCCCTCCTCACTTCTCTGTACTTTTGAAATTTCATTGTTTGATCCTGATGCGGCAGCAAGTCTTTGGACAACCTGCTCCCTCCCCTGTCCTCAGACCCTTGCTGTGCTGCCCAGGTCATCCTTTCGGGTACTGAGCACTTGGCAGAGGCAGTTTTATTTTGTTCAAGACAGACTGCAATTCTCCACAAAGGGATTTTCCTAAATTAGTCCTGTCTTCTGTAATCAAATATTTAAATAGATTCCTTGCCAGTCATGAAAAACTGCAGGGACCATTCATAAAGGTACATCTTATTTGAATTTTTCTTTTTTTATTTTTAAGACGTGTCATGTAACCCATCATGTTGCCACAGCCTGGTTTAATAACCCGTGTCTGAAGAGACTCTAAGCTAATAAAACCATATAGAATGAAACACTGGTGTGTGCAGAGGTCATTGCCTTAGCTTTATGACAGAAAGTTGATAGCTCTGTAGCCATGACTGGTCAGGTTCTTCCAAATGTCAGCACAGGGCTTTTTTGGTTGTAACATTTAAAGAAATGTTTTTGGTGTTTCCTGTTTCTTCCTTCTTCTACCATGCTTTATCTTTTGCCATTGGTGAGTGACTTAGTAAAAGGAAGGGAAGAGGGGAGAGAATTTGATTCCCAGTAACATATGGAAAATATTCTACTGTTCAAGAAATCCGAAAGTAGAGAATCTGTGATGAGATGCCCCTTCAGCTTTCCCTCTAGACTCTGAGGAAGAATAAGCGAGACCTCCTTCAGACATTTATGTTAAGAATGAAGTTGTGCCGTGTACTACAGAAACTCAGAAAGAAAAAAAAACCTTGATATGTACTTGTGATTCAAGATCATTCGCCGTGTCCCAGCTTCTGTGCAAAGGTTTCCAAAGGATGCTTGCTTCTCCAGGTGCAATTAGGAGAGACTCCTGTATGCAGCCACTGCTTTGTGTCTTTATCAACTCCCCAAAGTATTGTTAGAGCTCCGACAGACACCTCTGCCTGCGCTGCCTCTTCCCACCTGGCAAAGTGACCGGGAAATAATACCCAGATGAAATGACAGGCTATAAAAAGCAAGTGCGGATCCTGCAGAGAGAGGCAGAATTCGCCATGCAGACAAGGTTGCTGCTTTGTCTTTATGGTTTTCAACTGAGCGCTCCAGTTAAAATGTGCTGGCATAGGTTGAACTGCCCAGAAAAATGAAGGTAGCTCTTTGAAAAACTCTTTAGCCAAACTAACTTTGTCATCTGGTGAGCAAAGAAGCAAACAGCATCATACATCCCTGATCTAGGACCCCATTAAAAAGAGTACTTGGGAACTTTTGAGAAATTGGCTTTGAAAAGAAATATTTACTAAGTATTTTCATAGACTATCCATTCCCCTGTCTGTCTCTCTCTCTCTCTCTCTCTCTCTCTCTCTCTCTCTCTCTCTCTCTCTCTCTCTCTCTTTCTCTCTCTCTCTCTCTCTCTCTCTCGTCAGGGCATTGATTTTATGGCATTAACAATAAGTAGGGAAGATTTACTGCTGCCTAAAAGCTTTACAGAGGCCGGCTCTGGCCTGAGCGCAGCTGCAGCTTTTTCAAATGTGTCGGATGTAATGTCTGGGAAGCAGTTTTCACTTGAAAAGTTGGCGGGGGGGGGGGGACAGTTCATTAAAGCTCTAAACCTGTGGGGTTCTCTATGTGAAAAAAATCTAACTTTTTGGACTAGGCAGCTTAAAGAGCATCCTCAATGTCTTTGAGCCTGGGTCTTGTTGGTCCGAGCATGTTTGTTTGCCTTCTAATCAATCCTTTAGAAAGACTGTAATCGTTCAGTCAAGGGAGAAGGCAATGTTTAGCCTGGCCCTGTCTTCGTGTAAGCTTCTTCATCCATGTCAGTTAAAAAAGTTCAGGTTAGTTGTAGAAAGAACTGGGCTTTTTTTTCGTCGTGCAGGGTTTGACTTGGGCTGAGGCACCATGGCTTCGGTTTTCAAGGGACGTGGCCTCCTCTGAAGCATGCTTTGCCATGAGTTCTGGACCGCACCGCCCCCATTCCCCATTTCCTCCTGTCTCAGCATGTTCAGCATCTCAAGCACAGAGCTCTAGCCTTCAAGGTCATTCTCTGTGAAGGGCTAATTGATTCTTCTTTCTCCTGGAGCCTGAGAGAGGGGAAGAGTGACAGACATAGCCCTTAAGTCTGCTCTTAGTCCCAAGCCTAATTGACTGCCGTAAGTCTTTACGTTATAAATACTTGAATTATTCCCTTCTTCAAGGACTGTCGTCAAATCACAACATTCTCTGTCTTTGGTAGAATAAAAGGCAAAACATGGCATTCCTTTTTAATTGCCTGTAGGTGTAGTATTTATGTTAGATTTCTAAAAATGAGTATTTTATAAGGTAATATAATTTTTCATGTTTTCACTATACTAAGTGAACATCTGATTTTAGGAAATTGAATGCAAAACTGGAATGATGGAAAGAAGATGTCCATATTTGTATTTTTTATTCTGATGTTTTCCTATCATTGCAATGGTTAGGTTATTACTATTAATCTTGTGATTTTTATAAAGTCACATAATACTTTAAATTGTTGTGTCTCTGTGTTGCTATAGTGTAAACCCCAAGGCCTCTTATTGCTAGATATATCTCCTATTATATTCCCAGTCTGAACCATTAATTTATTTTCTTTAGTTAAGCTTTAAAACTTTTTCTGTCCTCCATTTATATGAAAAGAACTGGCCTTAGGGAAGTTAAAAGCTTCTCTTACCAGAAAGGAGCAGATTAATTATATTTTACCCAGGAAAATGTGATACCATCTTGAAAGAAACTGTTTGTTGGATGTTGGACCGTCTTTGTAAACAGACTCTTGCAGACAAGAGTATATTGGTATTTTTATCTTAGGCCAAATTTGTTTGGCTTTGTCTGAAATCATCATTGGGTTGCATGAGAAGCTGTTGTTGCCACAGCAACAGTTTGAACCCCACCATCTGCAAAAAATTTACATGGTGCATTGACCACCCCAAAGCATCTCTTTTCTTGATTTCAAAGCACCTTCCATTTTTAATTTGAACGCATCCTTCTCCCTTCTCTGGAACACAGGAAGGTATTTTGGAACAGCAAAATTCTAGTAACTTCTCTCCACCTTACCCTCCCATGTTTAAAATGGAATACAGTAAGAATTGCAAGAGACTGACAAATGCTTATGGTTTGAGTCCAATGACTGAAACAAGGAAGGTAATCCTTTTACTCCAATTCCAATTCACTAACGGGAAGTGTTCAACGACATCTAAAACAGCAGAAAATAGAGCATGCCATACTCCTGATGTTAAGCAAGCTTGTATGTGTGTACTCGTATGCATGAACACACACACATGTCCATAATCACCACTATTTCCTCCTGTCATCTCATCCCTCTGCTTGTGCCTTAAAGCTGGAGACTAACTCGAGTGTTTTAAGTGGCATTCAACGAACAATTAAGCAGGTACTTCAACCAGGACCATTTGCCAAGCATGTAGGAGTCACATGACTAAAATTGAATTTTCCTCTCATCTTCCTGTTCTGCTTTTATTGAATTTTCTGTCAGGGTATTCTTCTCCCTCTGCACTGGATCATCCATACAGTGTTCTGCTTGCTGATGGAAACAGCTTGGGATGCCCAGGGTGAGCTGTTTTCCGAGATGCAGCAGATGGCTGTGTGGCTCCCCTCTTACTGCGCATCCCACTCCTGAGATTTCCTCCATATTCCTTTGTGACATACAGATCAATCTTTTTCCATCCTGCCTTCCCAGTTGTGCTTTGAATCTGTCTTATTGTCATGTCTTTGCCATTTGGCTTTATACATCAATATCTTGCTGAATTTTAAATATCTCTGCCTGTCTGTTCACACGCCAGTTTATTTCATTTTAATACTGAATGGCATTTATACACACTACAAGCATGCATGCAAAACCCTTGTCTCCAGCTAGTAAAAGACATGCGTGGTTTTTTTTTTAGAACAATCAGCTGAAGCCTTTTTCTTCCTTCTTCATCTCTCCTTTTCCTTTCCTGTGCCAGATGCAAGCTGTTCCACCGACTCAGCGATATCCTTGTACCTGTCACCACTTATGTATTCTCAGAAAATGATAAAATGATTATGTCTCAAGCCAGGCACCTGAGTTCTTCCTCCATTCCCTTTCATTTTAACAGCACTTTACTTAGTATCCCTTCAGAGCAGGAAGGAAGAGATCATATAAATTGGAAAAAAAATGCATTTAAAACGTTCTAGCTGTCTGGAAGCTCCTGAACACTAAAGCTATGACTCTTGCTCTCTGAGCCTACTGAATGTTCAAGTAAGCCCCAAAGTCTGCCGCATCTAGTTTTATACTCGCTTTTTCCATTGTGCCTTCTCACTCTGTCCAGTGTTGCTGGTTTTCTCCTGTGACTTCCTCTTTGTCTCCCTTCACCAAGGGCATAGTAAGTGCACGGTTTGTACTTGCCACTGCGCTTGTCTAGACTGCCTGTGTGCCACTGTAAAGCTCATCGGATGGCAGAAGTGACGGCCCTCATGGAGCTTCAGTGCTGGTGGAAAGAGAAGGACTAAACTCAGGCTATATCATAGATTTTTAAATACATGCCATCTCTCTATGACATTTCCTCTCTTGGCCTCCGTTTAATTCTCATCCTCCATTGCATTTGTCTTTCCTGCCATATGTTCAAACTGAACATGTATCGAAGAAGGACATCCTTTATCATGGAATGATACTGATTCTACTTGCACTACTGACAACGCAGGTGACCCTAGGAAAACTATTTCATCAAGCCCTTTGGGCAGAATACTCTCTAAAGATACAAAGCATGTGCATAATTATTTTAGTATATAAAAGTTGTAAGGTTATTTGCAGATTCTAGTGAGTTTGCTGCTGTAAAGATTTTTGTTTTTATATTTTGCTCATATTTTCTATGTGCTGTCTTGTTTTGTGGAGAACATCAACAGTAATAACATTTTCTCAAGTGTTTTAGTTTCACTGCCCAGAGAAAGGCTAGAATCTGATCATTATTTATGAGTTCTCAAACCACATAAAGACCCAGATCCATACACAATTTGAGTAAAGATTGATTGACTAGACTCACATGAAGTCAGCTGCTGCAATATTTATTGTGGTACATTTGACTCTCTTTTTTTCTTCTCCTCTCTCTCTCTCTCTCTCTCTCTCTCTCTCTCTCTCTCTCTCTCTCTCTCTCTCTCTCTCTGTGTGTGTGTGTGTGTATATGTGTACTTGAAGATGATCCACGTGTTGTACTAGGTACCTTGTACTTGTAGCACTAGGTATGCTGAACAGTTTGGAGATCTGAGTTAGTTCCCAAGTTGAGGAAACACCAGCATGGAATGATGAAGTGACTGAACCACGGTCTCTATACCCCATTAGTGTCAGCAAAGAAGACTAAGGCATATGGGATACTATCCTTGCTCTCTGATTTTCTACCAATTTTTAAGTAGTCAATATTTTACAGTAAATATTACTATAAGAAAGCTTTGTCTTCAAATTTATTCAAATTATAACTAGTAAAGTATTTTTACACCCATGATTTTGATCAGCCCTCTGGAGATTTGACATCATCTTCCAGTGGTTAGTGACTAGTATACGAAAGAAGTTGTTCTTAATTTTATTTTTGCCTTTTTTTCCATCATAGCCATCCCAACTAAAATGTGTCAGTTTGGGGGAAAGAAACTGTATTGGGATTTTTTTTTTTTGTTCTGCCACCCAGCTCCCAAATAACCACACAAAGACTTCTTGTTAAAGTTCAGCTATAGCTTAGGCTTATTACTAACTAGCTCTCACAACTTAAATTAACCCATATCTTTTCATATAAATTCTTTTATGTGGCTTAGTTACCTTTACTCTCTACTCCCCATGCTGCTTCTTCTCCATCTGGCTGGCAACTCTCTGTGTCTCCACCCTCCTTCTTCCCATCATCCTCTCTGTCCCCCAAATCCTGCCTAGCTGTTGGCCATTCAGCTTTTTATTGAACCAATCCATGTGACAAATCTTCAAAGTATACTAAACTATTACTCCACAACAAGAAACTAATTCTGCATTGATAGTATTAAAGTAATGACAAAGACTTCAGGGAGATTTGTGAGCCAACCAAGTTATTAAGTATTTGACCTCTGATATCCCTCACAGTTCCAATCTTTCAGTTCCTTCTCTTAAGACATTATTTTACACCTGTATAGATTTGAAATTTAACCCCACTTGTTTATAACAAGCAAGAATTTCCTCCCATTGTGTGCTTCCTTCTTTGTGTCTGGCAATAGTGATGTCCATGTACTGAGCTTAGTGAATTAACTGGAATGCTGGTGAGCTACAGACCCCAAGCTCTAAACATACTGTATGTTTTCCCTTGTTCTATGTCTGATTCTCTTTCTCACATTGTCCCTTTCGTCCTGTGATCTCGAGAGTGAGGTTTCTAAGTTTTAGTAATAAATTCAGCAGTTAGAGATGCTTATGCAGGTCTCATATGCAAGTGGAATTTGAAGAGACATATTAAGCAAAGCCTTCAAGAGAGGCTTGATTTTCAATGACAGCTCTACTCCTAATAATCACTGTAACCTTAAAAGAATCACCGTGGCAATTTGGTTTTAATATCCAACAAATGGGGTCTTTTCTTGCATTTCAGGCTCATGTCTGCATATGGTCACAGGTGTGACCATTTCTAGGAGAAAAGTAGGCATTTTTACAAGTGAATCACTTTGCTGTGTCTCAGAGTGACAAAAAGATTTACTAATGACTTGAACTCCAGTACTATAAAAAGAGTGACTTTTTCTACTACCCATAAAAATTGGTTGAACATACATAAAGCTTATTACTCTTTGGGCAATGCTGAAAAATCCTCAAGGGAGGGGCTTTACAATAGGCAACATTATAGAGCTACATATACAACAAGAAGCTATGTACAAACGACATGTAATAGAGAGGAAGACAGACTAGAAACTAAAGCTGGATCTGCAGAGTGATTTGGAATACTGGTAGGGAACACTAGAGAAGCAGCAGAAGGAAATGAGTTTGGCTGGAAAGATCAAGAATCTTTGCTTTGAAATAGAGTATGTACTTTTTCTTTGTGATTCCAAGCTCAGATTTCCTAATCCCAGAAGATAGAGGCCTTTGAGCAATAATAAACCCAAAGTAATAACAGTGTACATAGAATAATTTTATGCACTAAATCAAACATATATTTGTTCAGATTGCTATACATAATTCATATATACCTTATATGTATCTACAATATCCTTATATAAAAGAGGAAATGATTTTATGGTAAACAAATACAACTGGATGGATCACTTACTTAAGCTATATGGAAAGAGATGGCTGATTAGCAGATTTGGTGATGAGAGTCTAAGAAAAAAATCTGGGTCCATATAGAATAGCTAGATGTTTTTAAAAAGCATACTATAAAATCTGTTATAGAAGCAGAAAATAATATTCTCTCTCCTCTCTCTTGCGCGCGCGCTTCCCCCCCCCTCTCACACACACACACACACACACACACACACTGACTTCCTCTGTAATGACTTAAGTTGAAATCTTACTTGGGAGAATATTGATTTCGGTCCCAAGGAAGATAATATTTTTGTGGTATACACTGTTTTTTACAGGAGGAAGCAATTTTATAAGAGCTTGTCATGTATGAAACAGTATAATAATAAGTATAATAAATGTGTTTCCATTTGTTCCGTAATGTAGAACTAGGAAAGTATCAGAACTTTCATGGTTTGATCATTCTGATTCTCATTAATTCTGGTATGATAGATGTATTGTGGAAATTGAATTGAGAATCAATAGTGGAGTAATGAGGCAGCTACTTAAATGGAAAAAAATATTTGATAACAATCTAGGACAGATTTTTTACCTGGGTATTGGCAGTCTTCTGACTGCGCAATGCAAATAGGCAAATAGCCCCAATGAAATCTGGTGGGAAAGGGATGGGTTGCTTCCTCAGGTGAGGCATTTTAAAATTCCCATTAGGAGAATGATGTAACATAAGATACACTGTAATTTTGTGTCATATACACTCAAGTGGCTGAATTGCCTTTCTTGGGATGGCCTTCTCCTAGCTGTCAGTTCTCCAGTACAAAAATATCTCATCTCTAACTGACAACCCCATAAGCGAACACTGAACTATGGATACATTTGCATAAATGCACTTAGAAGAGGCGCAGCACTGGAGGCAGCAGCTGCTAGAAGCAAGTTTGAGGGTTAAGCAGAAAACTGACAATAGCTTTCCTAGACCACAGTGACATCGGTATACAACACAGGGATTAGTTCACTTCCCCAGCTTGTCTCCCTTTTGCTCTGTTTTCCTTTGTTTTGTAGTTTACATCCCAGTTGCTTTTCTCTTTCCTCTAGGAGCTAACATAATTATTTCTTCTCCAGGGATCTTCCTCAATGTCTCTCCTCTGCATTTCATTCCCTCTTCCTGTTCTAAGACCCGTATCCCAGAGTACCAGGGTTATGGAGTAGGTGGCCTGGAGTAGCTGTGTTTTCTTACTGCATGGGTTGGAAGAGGAAGCCTATGAGACCCTAACCACAGACTGGACCACTAGTAGCTTGATGACTCTGATGTTGCTCTATTCCTTTGCTAAGTAGCAGGAAGTGTTTACGTTATGAAATATGTTGGAGTCGGAGCAATAAAAGCTACATAAATAAATGAAGTGGAGGAAGGATGGTAGAACTGAACTCGGGTTAGCATTGGTTTGTAATCCCTTGGTGAACTTCCTGGGTCATAATTGCCTACTCTTCTGGGACCAGAAGGAATCAGTAGTCATTGATTGTTACATGATGCTAAGTTTTGCCTACAAAGCAAATCCTAAGAGTGATTAATGGCAAAATTCATGTGTCCACTCTGATCTCCCCTAAGTATAATCCTTAAAGCTGGGGAACATGGTACATTTCCCAGCATGCAGCTTTGGGTCTCTGGAAGAAATAGAAAAATATTGTCAAATAGTCAGTCAACACATTGGTGAGAAAGTGGAAAAAATATGAAATAAAATCTTTATCTTTTGACTTATCTGGAAACTGAGAGACATCTAGTCTCTGCTCAATAAATTCAGTTCTGCAGGAATCTGATCAATAATTTTAGGTGGAACTTTAGTTCTAATATTTATGCCAAAAAATAGCATCATTGTCATGAGGCTTTGGCTTCTCAATTGTTTAGAAATCTTCTATTCAAGATTGTCACGTTTTCTATATAGCTAACGACTTTTCACTTTGAAACTTAACTTTTTTTGGATCGCAGTGATAGTAATCCATGACACTTGTCATTACCATGTTTTTAAATGATATCAGATAGAATGTTGAGACCTTGTGATGTCTTGAGGGTAGACTGTAATCTCATTCAGATCCGAGTAGCCATTCTAGTCTTGCTACTAAGCAACCTCAGGCTTTTTTGTGTATTTTGAAATTGTGGTGGATTATTGCATAACCAAGATTGGGATTTCAGAGTTTTATGGCATCTTAGAGGCAGTGCCTGCCAAAACCTTTAGGACAGAGGAAGTATTTATCGGTGGTCTTATGGAATTAGACGATAGATACCTTAGTATATCCAGTGCTTTCAGTTACATAGTATTGTGAATCAAATCGTTTTTCTATATTTCTAATTTGTAGTTCTCATCAATGGGGTTTATATTTATGGACTCTTATAGTTTTACCCATCCAATCTTAAGCAGATTTAACTTTTATACAAGAATACCGTTTTCCTTAAGGAAGGCTCTGTTCTTTCGGGATTAGTGAGCACTGATGAGAGGTAGCAGGAGAGCCATTCCCTGCTTCTCAGGGTCCTTGGGTTTAGGAGAGTAGAGTTGAGTTCCCAGATAGCTTCACTCTCCAGTGCTGCTCTCTCACATGTTCAGTGGAGGGTCACAAACCATTAGACACTGATCATAGCGCTTCATATGTTTTGGACACATGAACACTACTGGATTATTCATTGTCCTTTATGGGACTTGTTTTGAAACTCATTGTGAAATTTTGTGATTCATAAAGTTGAAGTGATTTTATTTCGTTTTTATTCTTTGAGCCTATCATAGTCAATATTTAGAAAACACCCGCATCGTCTCATAAATTCCTCTCTGGTGTGTAACGTCCTCCCGCAGAAGGACCCCAGACTTGCTATCTAGAGAACTCCAGCTGTCTGCCACCTCCCACCCATATGGACCATATTCTCACCAGCTGGGACTCAAGTCTTGGGTGTTATTTTCTTTCTCCCTTCAATTCTTTTGCTCACTCTATTTCTCTACTGTACATTTTCATTTCCTGTAATCTCTACCTTTCCAAATTCTTCTCAGGACTGAGCTTCACCCTCTAAGTAAGATGTGGTTCCTTGTCCTCCGGTGCCCCTTGCTTGTTGCCTGGACTGTGTTAGGACTTAATCCCAAAGATGACTTGTGACACTCTTACTGTACTGAACATTTTCTAAGTCCTAGAGTTAATTCACTTCTGTGCCCTGAATAGTACCAAACAAAGCATTTTCTATGGGATAGACATGCCATTTGTATGGTTTTTAAGAATAAAAAAGATGCCAATAGTGATCTGAAGACATATATTAAATCTATAAATCTCACCATTACAAAATATATTAAGATAAAATTGGACATTTTAACATAATTTACAAAGCTTGCCTATGTTTCAGTGTCATCTATTCTCTCTTAAAATTTTCATCACCATGCCTGGTGACCTGAGTTCAGTACCTAGTACCCACATGGTAAAAAGAAAGGACCAATTTCTGTAAGTTGTTTTCTGAGTTACAGATCTATAGCATACATACATACACCAATAAATTCCGGAAAAAAAATTGTATCAATGCCAGGCTTTGGGGCACACACACATATGTACATATGTATGTATGTATGTATGCATGTGTGTATGTGTCTCAGAACTCAGGAGGTTGAGACAAGAGGGTCAGGAAGGAGTTCAAAGCCTGCTTAGGCTTTATAATAAGTTTCAGATCAGTCCGAGCTGCAGGAGACTGCCTCAACAAAGAAAACTGAGCAAAAATAAGAACTACAAAACTGATAAAGATTACCATAGTAAGGCAAAATAGACTTTATGTCACTAACGATTTACTCTTGTGGCATAAAGACTAATCACACATCTCAGTTGGAATCTCAGCCTTGTCTCTACTGAGCAAGCCTTCATTTCTTCATTTATAAATGTTAATTTGCTTTATTCATAAGTCTGTGAAGATCAAATTAGTTAATGAATGTTAAAATATTATACTCATAATATACGATGCCTCATAGTGCTCTCCAAACACAAGCTACCATTTCTGCACATTTTAAAGATTTAATTTCACCTATTTGAATTTGAAACTTTGGTGTTACTGTGTTAGGCTGGAAGAGAAAGACAGAGCTTCCAGAGATAGGTTGCTGACGATGTGGACATGTTAGTACTTGGGTTTAGCTTGATCTTTTCCCTGTGTGGTCTGTGTTACCACTGATTCTGTTTTGTTCTCAGGAATCAGAAGAACAGGGAGGGACAATCATTAGTCTACCTTCCAGTATGAGGATGATGCAGTCTGGTACAGGAAACTGCCATCTATTTTCACTGACATAACAATTACATGCATGTATCTAAACTTACCTGATGTGACCTTCCATTGCCCTAAAATGGTAGACCTACTCAAACGATGAGAAAAAGCTTTTCTTAGTTGTGGGAGAAGAGTTAAAGAGTCTCTAAATTCAATAATAATCGCACTCTCATAGGACAATAACCTTATCAAGATAGACTCAGTAAATTAAGCGATGATTGGCACTAGCAATGGCAGCAGTGATTTTGAAGACGATTTTCATTTTGATTTTGAAGGGTTTTATTAAGTAAGATCACAGGAGAACTATTAACATTTGAAGGTTTTAGTGATCATGTAGATAAGCTGGTCAGACTATTTTACTTCATTCATGAAAACTAAAACCCACAAATGTGCAATAATGGGGCCTGGGCCTCCATGTGTATCATTAGCAAACAATAGGAACTGGTCCACCTGAGATCAGAGAAAATGGGGGAGTAACAGAAGCAACCAGTTCATGGCTCCTCACAGTTTGATCTGCTCAAAGACGAAGCCTTGGCTGTTCCTAGGAATATAAGGCGATATGCAGAAAGCATGGATATTTTATGCTTAAAACATTTGAAGTCTTCTTAGAAGACTGATGGCTATGGGAATGATGGAGCTAGGCATTCTCAGATGATGGGCGTTTCGATGTCATCCCTGGAAGCATGTCTGTGACACTGAGGGATTATGGGTATTTCCCATGCCAAGAAAAGCTGAGGGAAAAACAAGCAAGTAAGCACTTATGTTGAATGTATAGGGAATGATCTAGTTTTGTTGGTGTGCAGGGACTGTTTGTTGACAACTTGCATTGGCTAAGTATGTGCTCTTAGATTAGCTTTCCTAATCTTCACATAACTCCACGGTGGGCTGCTATTTTCCTTCTTAGAGAATGAATGACACCAACACTCACACAATGACAGTGATGATGGTGATGGTTCTGGTGATAGTCTGAATAAGATGAGGATGTAGGAAATATAGCAGAGGTGTAAGCCGGATCTTAGGGACAGAATTCCCTGGACTAATCCAATGCGGGCAGGAAATGTGTCCACACACATTAGTGACGTAGAGTTGGTAAATTAATGAATTGCTGAAGAACAGCAACATGCATTCATTCAGCATGTATTATTATGTTCAACTAAGTGTTTTTGTGTTAATTAATGTGTAGAATCAGTGGATTTATGATAGGAAATGACTGCTCCAAATGCAAGGAACATACAGTGTTTCTTCCTGACACAGCCACTCAGATAACGTGAATCAATCATCCTTTGATATGATATAGAAATTAAAATTCCTAAAATATAGACTATAAAGGCATTTTAAATGTATTTTCAATGATATTTATTATTGCTGATAGACTGAACCTTTCAGGACACATATTCCTTTTAATAGGTGCTAGATAGAAACGTATGTGCTAATATGTTTTGGGGGGATAAAACTTACAAATGGAACAACATATTAGGCTTGTATTTAGCCTATCAGAGTTCATAATCTCAGCATAGGATGTTTGTTCCAGGCTGCTGAGCACAGAAAACTTCTCCCCCTGCCCACTTATGCACAGCATAGTCTAAGATGTGCATCCCTGGCATTCAGTTCAAAGCATGACTTGCAAATTGCAACTGTTACATGCAGCTTTTGCAGACAATTGTTAATGCCACTCTCAACTTGTGTCTCTTCCTTCCATGTACTTTTGGTGATGCATGCCCTTTGTCCTAAGGAAAGGGCTGTGACAGAGGCACAGGTGCCGTGTGTGTGGATGTGCAGAGCTTTAGATTCACAAAGCTGGTAAGTGAAGTGAGGTAACCTAGCTTTGTGGATGGGTTAGGCACCAGCTATTGGTATCTGGAGCTGATCAAACATGTGTGGCTACAGATGTAAGTGATCACTGTTGTATTTAAAGTAATCTAGTTGTGTATTTAAAGTAGTAGTAAAGCTAATGCCATTAGCAGGTTATTTTTAGAGTGAAATTTTTAACGTGTAGCGAAATAACCTCTGATAATTAAAACAATTTATGAAAGTCACTTCCTTGCAGAGCCTTCAGATTCGCTGGACCAGATAGGGCAGAGGTCAGAGACCCAACTGTTTCAGGGGGCTTAAGTCTGCACTCTTGGAATCTGCCTGCAGGGGAGCAAATGGAAACTGCCAGTGTTTCCACCTGAATATCTAAACATCAAATATAGGAGAATTAGGTTGAGACCCATCCATTCCCTCCTTCAGTTTGCAACCTTTTAAGCAGGAGCCACGTCTTCAAAGGTGGGAGTCAGAGGCAAGAGTGGGGAGAAAACCCAAACATATCCCATCATTTTTACCTTCTTGCTCTGAACTTGTGTCCGCAAGGGGCACAAACACTGCAGACACCCAAATGAGCCACCTGCTGCTCGGTTTGTTTCAGTTGAGATTATATATATATAAAAAATCTTTTAATATATATATATATATATATATATATATATATATATATATAATGAAATTTTCCATCTCAATCATTTTACAGTGTTCTAAGGTGGTGTTAGGGATATCCAGGTTGCTGTGAAGGAGATCTCTCCAGAATGATCTCAGTTTGCAAATCTGAAACAATTCTTCTTATTGAACACTTTGCTATTTACTATTTACCCCAACGCTTCAGTCCCGTATAGCCACCTCTCTACCTTTGTAAGTTTAATTCTATTAGATATCTCATATCACATGTCTTTCCTGACTGGCTTTTCTTTACTTTACTTTCTCTTTTGGCAGTATAGAACCCTCTGGATTCATCCATAGTATAGCATTCATGAGAAATCCCTTCCTTACTGAGGCCGAATTGCATTCCATTGTATGAATACATCAGCTCATCCACTGTCTATCGGTGAACACTTGGTTGTTTCTGCTTCTTGATTTTTGTGAAGAATACTGATATGAACACAGGTGTGACAACAGTCTCTTTCCTTTAAAAATGTGAAATTAAAATAATACTATTTTTCATGAAATCAGATTTGTGAAAAATACTTCCCATGGAAGCATACTAATAAACTTGATTTCATCATCATATATAAATATTTACTGTGGGGAAGCCTTGGCTTTGATAGACCTATGGATTTGAGAAGATGGATTTGTGCTTCCTAGAAAGATGCTTTTAAGTGTTTTTTTGTCTTTTCTTTTCCTTTGGATCATTTATAACCATCCTTATCAGAAGCATTAAAATTATCTGATTATTCACAAACATAATATTTCAAACTGATCATCAATCTTAAAATGAAGTCGCAGCATGGAATTTTTGTAAGAACAATCTTGTGACTTTTCTTATGGATGTTGGAGATAGTCAGAAGAAAGCAAGGACTACTACTGTGTTGACTCTTTAGACACAAGGCATTAAGATGATGGTGACTTTCTTGGGACTTTGCTGGGATTTAAATCCTGGAGAAGCTATCTGATTAGGGTATCTTTGAGACTGCAACCATCCCACACGTAACCATCTCATCTGGGGCTTTACAACTGCCATACACTATGTACATAAAAGCTAGATAGATATACTCTTTAAATCATATTTTGTCGTACTTAATTGTATAAAGTTTTTTTTTCTTTCGAGAAAGGGTTTCTCTGTATAACAGCCCAGGCTATCCTGGAATTAGCTCTTGTAGACCAGGCTGGCCTCAAACTCACAGAGATTCGCCTGCTCCTGCCTTCTGAGTGCTGGGGTTAAAGGCATGAAGGCATGTGCTACCTCATTTGGTGGTATTTGGCTTTAGTTTGTTTCTCAGAGGTAAACATTACTTTGAAATTGTATTCTCTAAAATTCCTTTGCTCAGGAAATAATAGACCTCTTCTTAGTGAACTTGCAAGCTAAATAATTACATATTTAGAGATAGAGAGAGAGATGAGTTTGGATCCCTCGCTCTTAATATTATCACTATGGATACCACTGGTACTGCAGGCAGAACTCTCTTCTTTTCTCTGTGATAACAACTATCTTTCTTTTGCTCGTCCGGAAGAGAATTCTTCCCTTGATATTTCCTGAGAGTCTTCCTTTTAGAGTACAGAATAAATGCAAGTATCTGAATTTTGCAAGGCAGGATATGGCACTTCACTCTATAGGATTCAAGCGAGATTTTGACAGCTAGATCCTTGCTGGGAGTTACTTACTTAAGCCTTAAAAGACCCCTGCCGGCATCCTGCTTATTTTGTATTGTTTGAGATGTTCATTATCTACTCCTCATCCATGACAAGGACGGGATTGATAAAGGGTCGACATGAAAATTGTAGGGGAAAATGCAAATAGCAAAAGGGAGCATACAGCATGTGTAATGCGTTCCTTGCCCAATTACATGGATATGGACTCATACATAATGTATGAATGTTCAAACATTTTTTGCTTTGCTCTTTACTTATTCTTTCTTTTCCTTTTTTTTTCTTTGTGGATGTCCACTCTATCCTTTCCATACGTGGCCACAGAGCCCAAAAGGAAACTGTAGAGATTAATAAATCCCACCTTCTGTAAAGAGCGAAGCTTTTCCTTTATAAAGCAGTCATTAAAAGAAAATAATCAGAACTGCTGAAGGCTGGATCTATTTTGGAGAGTTCAGATGCTTAAAGCCCAAATGGCTAACTGTGTCCAGTAGGAAGCAGATAGGTAAATCGGATTGGCGCCTGTCTTTTGGGCTTAAGCAGCTTTTCACTGCTGTGTGCTGACATTTAAGTTAATAGAGTGATTTCTGAGAGATTCCCCCCCCCCCATATTACAGCTCATCTGACATTTGATTAAAATGTATTTCATTATTTAATTTTTGATAACATGATTAGAGTTGGTCTTTATAGTGAGTGAGGGCTCTCTGAGTCCACAGTTTTGCCTCATGGTATGGGCTACGAACTCACGTGATTGTCCCAGGCAGCTGGAACCCTACGCGTGCCATCTGAAAAGCGTTCTCTGTTATTTCTGTGCTTATGTTCACTTAAAATGTAGAAGCAACAATCAATTGCAAAAGGTAAAATTATTGCCACAGTACCTTATTCTTTCGGTTTTTCCTTACTGTCTCTAGGAATCATGTGCATTAAATTGCATCTAGCCAAATAATTCTTTCTCATAATTTGTGTTTTACAGTTTAGCATTAGGAGTACTTTTTAATAACATTAAGAGCTGAAACACCTTAAATTTTTGATTTCTTATAGATAAACCATATTTCCCTTTGTTTTGTAAGGATTTTGTTTTTAAATAAAAACATATTTGAGGCTGTATCTCTTTCAGCATACACTGGGACTCTTGTGTATACTTGACCTGTTTTGGCTTTTGCTTTCAAGAGAAAGGAGAGAGATTTGGAAGCTATTAATCAATTTATTTGGTGACAAACAAATGAAAAATATTTCCATATGGAATGCCTGGTTTATTCTTTTCCTGTTCTCTTGGCTTCTCCTTCCACTCTGATGTTGCACAGACAATGACTGGAGGTGCTGGCAGCTGTATTCCCTCCCCAGCCAATCTGGCATCTCTGGAAGCAAGGAAACGTATGGCTATTGCTGGGATTTTCATCCCTTCAGCATCTGTGTTAGAGGCTCCATCCTCAGCCTGGTGCCCTAGTGAGGCAGTTGGGCATTGGAGAGGTGGGCCCCGGTGAGAGGTCTCTAAACCATCACAGAGGGCACAGTCCTGAAAGAGATATTGGAACCCGACCCTTCTCATCTCAGCTTTCCCTTTCTGGCCACGAGAGGCGTGATATTCCTTGACTATGAGCTGGGTCATGATGCGTCCCCACAGGCTCTGAGCAGCAAAGCTAACCAACAGACATCTAGAGACATCTGGAAACTGTGTACCTTTCCATGTGATAATTTGCCTTGCTTATCTCAATTGTTTTAATGATGAAGAGGACTGTTTCATATATCCAGACCTTTATAGTGGTCATTAGCATGCACGCAGAAACCCAGAAGCAACAATGAATCTAATAAATGAACTTTTTTTTGGGGGGGGGGTTTGAAGAATGTGTAAATACTTCTGCACACATAAACTCAAAGCACACAATTGGGCTCAGAAATCATTTGTTAAAGGAGTGTACCCTGGTCAAAGAATTTGGGTGCCAACAATGAGAAAGTGGGTGCTCACAGAACGCCTTGGCTTGCTGGCAATCACATACCTGTAGAAAAGTGATGCGCATATCCCCACTTGGTAGTTTTGTGTTGCGTGTTAATTAGCTTGATTTAACCCCTCCATATTTACACACCATGCCATGACCGTTCACAACCTGTGGGTCATGACCCCTTGCTGGGTTGTCGAATAACCTTTCACAGGGGTTGCCTAAGACCATGAGAAAACAGATATTTACATTTTGCTTCCTAACAGTAAGAAAATTACAGTTCTGAAGTAGCAATGAAATAATTTTATGGCTGGGGTCACTGCAACATGAGCTTGCAGCTTTGGGAAGATTGAGGACCACTGCCATAGGTGCTCTTGATTAGGACTGGGATTTGCCAATTGAAAATAATACTAGCAAGGCTAGGTATAGTGATGCACAGCTATAATCTAATCCCTCAAGGACTGCTAAGGCAGGAGGATTGTTACATTAGAGTTTGTCCTTCTAGGCTACCTAGTGGCTTCTAGATCAGCCTGGGCTGCAGTACGCTATGTAAGGACATGTCTCTAAAGGAAAAGAGTAAGTAATAAAATGAACAAAGGAAGGCACATGTCTCACAGTGAGAGACTGGCAAGCTTCACTTAGACTTCTTATTTGCTTCAGCACTTTGAGGCCATTATGCAAGATTAGGAGAAATGTACATAGGAGGCTTTTCTTATTAAATATTGTTTCTTCTCTCAGACTCCTTTATTCATTTGGGTTTGTCTTTATGCTGTTTAGTCTTTAGGGCACACGTGTGTGTATGCGTGTCTGTCTGTCTGTATATATATAATATATATTAATCTAGGTACAATATAATTTTTTGTGTGTGTGCACACATTGATGTTTGTGTATGAATCCTTGACTAGATCCTGTTTAACTTTGCGTCTATGGGATCCTAGAAGGGAGATCACTGACCAAGGCCACAGTGGCCTTTGATTTTTGCTGACCCTTCCCTTGTTGGCTGTCATCATCCTGCAGCACTCTGCTTCGCAGTCCCTTGGGACTCTTCGCAGGATTGACTGTGGGACCTGACCCGGAAAGTCACAGGCTGATTTGATTAGGATGTCTTTGTTTCAGGTGTATCTCATCAGACAGCCTTTGTTCCAATGGGAAGAGTGGGCAGGCATTTCCTCCGGATGATCTTTGGTTTACACCGTAGGGAAAACCTTGCCTTCAGTAATGAAGGCTCCTGTGGAATATGTGCAGCAGAGGCGGTTTCATTACTAATGGGATTATATGAACATCAATGCATGGCACACAAAGGACACGTTATCAGTTCCTTACTTTCTTCTTCTGGCATGATTATTAAACAGCACGTTTTTATAATAAGGAATATCCCAAAAGGAGAAACTAGTAGTGTTACTATTTCATGAGACCCTGATAATGAGAATCTTAAGATGAAATATCTGAAATATTTGTATAAATTTAAAGTGATTTGATTTAAGTAACATGGCTAGTCAACTCACCAAGTATGGAGGAGGTCCTGAAGCTACACATTAAACTTAGGTTTCTGATAGACGTCATTATGTCATTTACAAGTATATACCATATAAAGAACTTTCTAAACTAATCACAAATATTAAAGCACAAATAGAAATAGCAGAAACGTTATTCTCATTGAGCTTATATGTTAAAGTTAAATTGTATATAAGAATAAACATCTTCTAGCCTGGTCTACAAGAGCTAGTTTCAGGACAGGCACCAAAGCTACAGAGAAATTCTGTCTTGAAAAGAAAAAAGAATAAATATCTTCATTGACTAGAGTATTTACTTGCACAGCTAAGCAAAAGTCAAAGATATATCTTGCAAATGTATGTCATATCATTAACTATTAATTAATGTAATTTCATACTTATCACACTATGTGAAATAAATCTTTCAGAATTTTCAATTATATTAATTATTATATCCCTGTAACTAGAGGAAGGAGATGACAAAGTTTATATATCATTTCCTCGGACAAGGTATCTCCGAGTGTGCTCATGCAGAATTCCCTGTTCTGGCACACCTATTTAAAATGCGTGTATAGAATAACAACACAAAACAAGTAATTTTAAGCAATGACTACATTTTATATGTCACCATCCTCCACTTCCAGCATTTCAGGTTAATAGAGCAAGTTACACGTTGTAATGCAAGCTATAGCTCTTTGCAAGTGGGAAGTAGATTTAGAAATAAATTGACTATAAAATCCCAACCCTCTCCCACGCCCCCCATGTAACCAGGTGCTGTCTGGAGATGGCAAGGCCAGTCTGCCGGAGGGCTCCCCTTTGGGTAGATGCTGCACCCAGCCTTTTTCTATCACCCCCTTCGAGAATCTTTGCATTGTTCTGCATTTCCATGAACCCCTAGATTGCTGCCTTGAATCACCTGGTCTCTGGTTTCTATACAGAAGTGATTTGAGCCCGCCCCACCATAATGCTGACTGTCTTTGACTATTGCAAAAATCTTCCCTTTTTAATGAAGATTCCTGTGGAAATATAGAGAGGATGTGGGTCTTTTCTGAGCTAAAATTACTCTATTATGATGAAAACCTGAAGGGAGCATCTTTGCCTTCTTTTCAGCTGTTTTACTGCATGTCTGATATCAACTTTGTCCTAATGCACACGGCCAAAGAGATGTTCATGGAGTCCCCATTCCCTGTTTCTATACTCCATGGTTATCTTTGAAGAGATAAATACAATTTCATGTGTGTGTTTGTCGTATCAGTGCTGAGCAGGTTTGTTTTTTAACTGAGGAATTACTGTTTTGACACATCAAGGGCTAACAAAGCTGTCCAGTTTTATTTTATGAAGCATCTATAATTACTAAAAGTCCAAAATATGAACAGAAAGTAAAAATAAATGTTCAGTAAACCTAATTAGGAATGACCGAAGCTCATAGACTAAAAGGTTCATGAAAATTTTGCACCCCAATTTTCCTTGCTGTAAATAAAGACTTCTTTAGTTTGTGTGCAGTTTTAGAGACTATGTATTGGGAATAATAGGCAAAAGGTAGCGGCACTGACTATGAATGTATTGTTTTGAATACTTCTTCACTAAATTGACAACTAAAAATATTTGGAAGATTGGCAACTAAAAACATTGGAGGCAGTTTTACTTGGACCACAGGAAGCAGTTGACGGATGCAGCCTTGAGCAGTTGATGCAAGAGGGAAGTAAGAGATGTCCTAAGGACAGAGGAGAGAAATGTCTGTACCTGAAAATTCGCAGGAAATAAACAGCTAAGGTGGTAATGCTTTCAATTCAGTTGCCTAGAATTAGAGAATGACAATGGGCATATTATAAATCTAATTCTATTTCCTTTTTTTTGCAAATTTTGTTTTGGTGGTTGGTGGCTTGGGCAAAATAAGGATGCAGTAGAGAATTGCCACAGTTTGGAGAAGAGGCAGATAATGATGTCAATGTCATCTGTGATCTAAAATGCTATCAATTTCTGATAGCACGGCTATTGCCTCTAAAGCCTCTGTGGCATATACTATTTTCCTTTCTAGTAGTCAAGGATGAAATGACTAGTGTAGACTTTCTCACTGTTTGAGTCCAATTAAGGGTTCTTTAAAGTGCTCATCCTTAGCATTATATGGTGGTCGGGTTTAATGAGAGCTCAGAAGAACTCATTATACACCAGGCTCCTGAAATGAGACCCTGTCTCAATCAATTGCTTTGCCTTCTTCAAAGCAATTAACTTAAGTAGAAAAGAGGTTTCATTGGACTTCTGGGCTTTGGCGAAATTAATTAATACCACTTCACCAGTGGGGGACAAGGGGAAGATAGTCGTTTATTATTACTTTGTATGAAAGACAGATTATCACGAGGGCAGCATGCGGACGGCGACCGTGTTAACCCATGCCGAAGGAGTGGCATTTAGATCCAGGCATTACTAGAGAGTTTTCTCTCATTTCCACAGCTCAAGAGACAAAGTTTCAGTTCACTGATTAATTGAGCTGGGTAAAGGCTGGCAACTGAGCACCAACAGCTGCTCAGGTAAGATAAAAATGGACACATGTTTAGAGAAAGAACGGCATGGGGAAAGTCAACATCTACACTCAGACAGGAAGCTAATCTGTTCCGGCAGTGAGGATTGCTCAGTAATTTTCAAAATGCTGATTCTTATACATAAAAGGTAAATGTCCTGAGGCTTTGATGCCACCTCCTGCCTGGCATGCAGGCAGTCCCAACACCCGGAGGCTAAGGGATGAGGATTAGGGGTCCATGGCCAGCTTGAGCCACATAGAAATGATTTCTACCTTCTATTTTTTGATATTATACATAATTACATCATGTTCCCCCTTCCATTTCCTCCTTCTATATCCTCATATGCCCCCTCCCTGCTCACTTTCAGATTCATGGCCTCTTTTCTCAATCACTGTTATTACATGCATATATTCATATTTATTCCTAAAGTCAACTTCTTCAGTCTGTATGCTACTTATGCATATGGGTTCAGGGCTGACCATTTAGTGCTGGATAACTACTTCGTGGGCTCTTCCCTGGGGACGTCTATTTCTCCCACTCTCAACGGTCTTCATTCTTCAGTTGCCTGTAGTCCTTGTGTAGGATTGAGGCTTCCTCGGCTTCCCATGACCTTCACTTCAGCATGTCTATGGTCATTGTTCAACTCGTGTATTGGCAGCCATATTGGTGAGACTTTATGGGCGTAACTTCTGGCATGATTAGGAGACACCGTCTTGCAACATGCCCTCTGATCCTGTGGCTCTTGCAATCTTTTTTTACTTCTCTTATGCAGTATTCCCTAAGAAGGGGTTGTTTTATAGATGGATACTTGGGGATGGGATTCCACAAAGAAGCATTTTGATTGGTCATGGTTTTCTGTCATGCACTCTCTTGCAAAAAGAAATTTCCTTCCTGAGGAGTGAGGACTGCACTTCTCTGTGGGTATGAGGACAAATATTTAGAACGCAGTTGGGCTAGTTAAGTTAAGTGGTGGTTGTAGATCTGTGACTTCACTAGCCCAGGGTTGTTGGCTAGGTTTCCAGTACCAGGCATGATTTCTTGTGAAGCAGGTTTTAAGTCCAATTAGAGTGCTGTTGGTTACTGCTCGGCTTGCATAGGAACTTTGATGTCAGCCCAGGGCACACAATGAGACCTTGTTACAAAAAGAAAAAAACAAAAAGCCTTGTAGCAATTGTAATGTTTGGATTTCCAGAACTATAACATCCACAGTTTACAAGTCTTGATACTTTAATTTTAACACTATAAAATGCATGCTTTTCTATATTTTCCTAGAGATTACTTTTGGGGTTGTAAATGGAATTTATCGTTGCCAGTATGGACAGAATGATAATTGGGTCTGTACCCTCCACTAGTGGCCTGGTGAAGAAGGGTCTTATGGTTGAAGCATTTAGCTCTTCAAAAACACTCTCAGTTTAGTTTCTTACCTCATTTACTAACACATCTGAAAAGATCCTCCTCCTCTTTGCTGCCTTCAGGCAGTATACATTAGAAGACTGCACACTAGTATTCAAGATTGACTAGTAATTAAAATCACAAGTTGGGTCCTAATAATTTAAATCATCCCACACATATTTTTAAAGACATTTCATGCATGTTTATTAGAACATATGTTCACGTGTGTCTGTTGGAAAGTGCTGGAACACTAGTTCAAATGTCACAGCAGTGAGCAGGGGAGATCTTCTGGAGTAATTACAGGAGTTCATAAGCCTCCTGATGTGAATACTGGCAGTCAAACCTGGCTCCTCTGCAAGAGCAGTATATGCTCTTAACCATCTCTCCAATCCTCCATACTTTGGTTTAAATACAATCACTGTCAAGTCAGGCAAAATGGTTTAGTTTTTGAGTCAGGAGCATGCCTCTAATCTCAGGACTTATAGAGCTGCGGCAGGAGGATCATAATCATAAGGCTAATGTAAGTTGCATAGGGTAACTCTTTTCCAAAAAGAGGGTTTTAATTTTGGATAATTACAGCGGCAATCTACTTCTCTGGTCTCAGATATCTGTCTGAGAGCTGAGAGCCATGTAATAATTCTGATATTCATAAATGGGAGAGCATTCAGTGTGATTAGGATGAAAGGAAGGTTTACTAATGCATTTACAAAATTGCTTAGTTCTGTTGCTAAGTATGCACCTGGACATTATTACTTTTCTCTTTTCTAGTCTCCCAGAGATAAAGAAAACATGATTACTTTCAAAATAAAATGACATACTATTTTAGAAATTGAGAATATCAATTTGTCAATTAACCTATGACATTTTACCTTGTGGTTAATCCTACAGATTTACCTTGTTGACATTTAACTGTGAGTTATGGTAATGAATTGAATTGGATATAGTGCCTAATATAATTACACATAAAATGTTATTGGTAAAGTGTCTAATGGTTTGGTGACTAGGAATTATCTCCAGTTCTGTGTTTTCAAAATGACTGTGAGTGGCAGATCCACTCACTTAGTCATCTTATCCATTAGTGTAGATCTGGCGAGACCATTTGTCTGTATTTTCCAAGGATGTATCTGAGCCTTTCATGTTTAAAACTGGTACTGAGGTGGGGGTCCTGGCTGCTCTGGGATAATACCCTTGTACCCTGTAAAGATTTGACATTCATATTGTACCACCATACCTGGCTAGCACAGGCAACTTTGAAGGCCTAGTCTCATGGCACACCCTGCATACTGGACACTTAGGAAATTCTCAGGGAAGTGATGTGAATGGACCTACCTTCATCGATTCTGGTGCAGTTTAACAAATCCTGTTTGTGAATATGATCCGATTTGCCACTCTGAGAACATGACCCCTGTGAACAAGGACTTTTGGCTGTTGATGGCTAAGATAAAAGATTTTCCTTCAGGAAAGAAGAAAAGCATAGATGCCTGCAGTGATGCTAATGGCCACAATGGTACCAATTTACTGATCATAGAATTGAATTGGCTTCAAGACTAACCCAATGATAGCTAACTAGTCTTCTCTCAGATGTAATTTACCTTTTCTTTCCTTTTCATTCCCAGTGGAGCCTGTACCAAAATTTATGGGAGTGCTTATTATAAACTGTCATTTTTTTCTGATCTCTCTCTACTAGACTTTAAGGCACTTTAAGATAGAAGCCCTCTTTAATTGATTTGCTTACCTTGGCAGTCAAAGATCTGTGTTTAGTGAATAAATGAATGTATCAATGAATAAACTTTATTTTTTAACTCTCCAGAATAACATGACAGCACCCACCACTATGTTTATGGCCTCTATTTTTCTACTGATAGTCTCGAGGATCCAAATACTGTATAATGATCATGAAAACACGGTGTTTGTTTATAACTTATGATGCTTAGATACCCCCATCCGACCTTTCCACTGAAATACCAGTTCTCCTTTTACACTCATCTAAATGATTTTGGCTTCCTGGAAGAGACCTTATCACCCAGGAAAGGAAACATAAATGAAGAACACATCAGTCACTTTCTGTACACTAATTAAGGTTTTCATGTAATATACCTAATGGATTTTATAGTTATCTGCATGGGGTAACTGTGTGACTCCGCATAAGTGGGGCTGGTGCTAATGTGTTTAAACAATGCAGTCAGCACGTATGCTGGTCCCTGCTGAGCAAACACGTTGAATCTGGTCTTAGAAATTGATAAGTAGTTTTTCTTAATAGAATGAGGGGCTTCCCTTTGGGAATTCTTTATTTACCAATACGTCTCTGTGTCCCCTTTCCTTTCTGGCATGTGTTTTTCGTGTGTTGCATCACAATTTAATAAGACAACCTAGCCCCACTGAAGAACAGAATTACCTGAGGATTTTCTCTTTTACACAGTGATGAGGCAAATAAACAAGAAAGTAAGTTTCACAGCTTCTTGGGAAACATTTGTGAGCAAAGCTTCATCCTAATTAATTCTTGGTATACTGTTAACCCATGCAAATACCGCAATTTCGACAGATTTGTAGGGAAATGTTCACTGAAAATAAACAGGCCCGTCTTTTTCAGTTCACAAAAACAAAATGAACTGTTTATACTTGCCTTGTGATAGGGACTTTAAAGATATCACAAAACTCTTGGCAGAAACTACCTGTTTAGTAGTTCAGATTCCCAGTGCAGATAGACAAGTTGTTTACTAAGTAAGTACATTCTTTGAGGACCACACAGCAAGGACTTACCATGTGTAGACCCTGTCCAAGTGTCTATGAGCAATGTGACTTAATACACCTGAATTTGTAAATAGCTTCACTTGTTATATTTTATATGATAAAAATCAATGATAGATAGATAGATAGATAGATAGATAGATAGATAGATAGATAGATAGATAGAAAATAAACTTTGAATAATTATTTTTGTATTAAGTTCATTGTAGTTGTTTGACTTGGCAGCCAATTTAATTTTAGCCAGCCTAGGACTTAGGTGCTACGATTGTTGTTTTATTTTTTTTTAAGACAATGTCTCACTTTGTAGCCCACACTGATTCCTGATCTGTTGTCTCCACCCTTCTTAGTACAGGACCTGTGCCACTATGCCCATTCTGTCTCTCTTTGCATGAGAAAGTAGACTCAACCTGGCTGCCCGTAAATCCCAGGCAGTATCCTTCTACTATGCCTCTGTTTAAGTGCAGTAGACTAACAGAAATGTCCAAAGAAACAATAGAATACAGACTTGATGCCTTTGGGGAGACTTCGGGTGACACAAAGGAGATTGTGTAGGTGACTTTCAGTAGGGTGAAAATGAGGACGAAGCATGGATGGTGTGTGCCTAGCATCATCTGTTTAGGCCACCAAAGGAGCCTTGGAGCATCAAGTTGGAATCTGGAACGAGAAGCTGATGGGATAGTCATTCCAGAGCTTGCAGTCAGTCTGAACTCAGCATAGTGTTGCTTTGATATAATAAAACAGCAATCATAGTGCCTAAGTCCTAGGATGGCTAGAATTAAATTGGCTGCCAAGTCAGACACCTAAAATGGACTTCCTACAAAAATAAAAGTTCAGGGTTAAAGACTAGAAATCAAAAACGCATGATTTAGGCACAGGGAAATACTTGATTTTTCTTACATTAAAGATTACATTTTGAAGATTAAACCTAGGGCCTAATGCATGCTAGTTCACGTGCTCTGCCCCTAGTCTATATCCCCAGACCGCTTACTTTTTTCACCTTTTATTTCTGAGGTTGGGTCTCACTACATTGGCCAGGCTGGTCCTGATCTTGTAAGCCTCCTGCTTTAGCCTCTGGATTAGCAGGGATCGCAAGTTCATTCCTCTAGGTCCCACAGCATTCAGAGTCTGATGCACAGACATGCAGGTAACATTTAAGGACATTAGAAGAAAGAGGATGCCCTGATGGGTACCATAGGGCTTGCTAACAGAGGACCAGGATGCTATGGCATATCTGAACAGTATGGCTGAATATTAGCAGCATTGTGATGGATGATAACCTGCTAAAACATTGAACCCAATCAATTACACTAGGCTATACAGGCTATACAGATACAGAACATGAACATAAGTCTAATTTCCTCAAAGGAAATATTTAACTAAAAACATGAACGATGTATACCGTGTTCTGTCAGGAAACAAAACAACAAAAACACCATACATCCATTATCCCCTATTCTAATGTGAGAACTGTAATTCTTCATCTACATGCAAATCACCACTGTCTCCCCACTCCCCTTCCTGCTTTCCCTGGCAGAATAATCCAGTCCCGAACATAGAACATATTTTTTCTGCCTTCTCGGTAATTGTATTTCCAGTCCTCCTAAATAATGAATATTCACTAGGATCGAGTAAATCTCCAGCAGCTAATTCATTAGCCCCTAGTCAGTCACTGCATATATTGATGATGGGCCAGAAGGTTGAGTTCTTCTTTCTTCCTGTTGCCAGAGTCTGCATCTGACTTAAGAGTGGGTGGGGAAGACATGGTTGGGGCCAGCTGTGAAACAGGTGGTCCTAATGGTGCTACGTCTTTCAGAATCCTGCCGTTTGTCACCATTGCAAAGTGGATTACCAAAGAATTGCTAGCATTTGGGCCATTCTTTTTGCCCAGCAAACAGAATGGTAAGTTTCTCTGCTCACTTGGGCTGTGCTATTGCCATGGCTGGCAATAGCAGATATATAAGTGCTTTTGCTTTGAGGTTGCTCTCCCAGGAGACACGCCTCTCTCTTTGCACATAAACGAGTTTTTACTTACACCAATTTTATGTTATTTAAATCTTTCTGGAAAATAATGAGGTTTTTTGTTTGTTTGTTTGTTTTTGTCTTAGATGGAATTTCAATGCATTGCAAATTTCAACAGACCACATCAGTTTCATACTGTGGACCTTTGGATTTTGTGTGTGCACAGCCTGTTCTGGTTGCATCTAGAATCACAAAAAGACATCCTAACCCCAGAGAATCAAATGCCTAGAAGTCAGGAATCCCCATAAGAAGGGTGTGGCTGTTTTCCTTTTCTTTCTTGTTTTTTCCTCTCTGTCTTTCTTCCTGTGTCTGCTTCTTCCCCTTTCTTTCCCTCTATTTTCCTTTTATCTGGTACTACTTCTACTATGAATCTAATAATAACACACAAACAATTATTCTGCATTTTTACATGACTGTTCAATTGCACCAAAACCATGGACCTAAATGGATTCCATGTACAAATTACCACTTGGAAGACACTATTGAGCATAAAAGTCATTAGCTATGTGCCATACATAGGACTTAAGATTTTACTTGTAGGTTTGGTTTTAAAAATCACCACCTGTAGAAAGTATCCTCTTGGGAGTATCCTGGTTGGGATGTCTTTGTACCTGGTAAGGAAATCTGACCAGTCTTGGAAGAACGGCTGTGAGTCTAATCCCACCAACTGATTAGCTTACAGCAGCCACTGGATACGCAGTGGCTCCCTAGAAGCACCCAAATGGCCCCTTTTGCCACAGAGATCTTAATGGAATAGCCACAAGGTTTCTCTAGCTGACCAGTCTCCATATTAAACGTGAAGACTGCTGTTTGCAGGAGTAACGACCTCCCCATAGCCCCAGAGTTTGTTCCTGCCTGATGCAGCAGGTCCATCATTTCCCCAAATTCTGGGTTCTCTTCACTTCAGATCTTACCTTCTCTGGCAAAACAACAACAACAACAACAACAACAACAACAACAACAACAACAACAAAAGTCATTTCTAAAGTTAGCCAGAAATTAAATAGTTAATACAGAGCTAGTGCTGTTTTGAATCATCAAACAGAAACTATAAACAGTTAGAGAATAACGTCATTTGCTACGTAGTAATTTTGTGATCTTCAGATTTTAAAAATCAACTTCAGTAAGTAAATCATGCAACACATGCAGTTTTTTGTGTGTTGTTGCTGTTGCTTTAAGATGAAGATAGAGCATTGTTACATGGGCAGTGTTGAGTCCTGCTTTCTGATCCTGGAGAACTACATAAGTCCCAGAAGGCCTGAATCAAGCAGCCTACTTCTCTTCTGTTCTATTTGTATGCTTTGTGTTGCTGAGGTTGGACCAAGATTCTGGTCTATATTTGTCTCAGGTTCTACCACTGAGCTACTCTTCCACCCCTAACCGCCTTCTTACAGCTCAGTGCTCCTATGACAATCACCAGCTCTCTTTGCTTTCGTTTCTTTTCTGAGTGCTTGTTCCCTTCTGGAGATAGGGTTTTAGAGGAATAAATCATGCCAAATGCTGATGAGTAAACCTCAATGAGCACCTTCAAGGCAGGAATCCTTTAAATTTCCTCCTTTGCTTCTGTCGATCAAATGCTATGGTGGGAGAAATATTCAGAGCTGAAACTGTAGCAATCAGATAGTGCTTTCAAGAGTGTCTTGGCTCCTCTCACTGTAAGACTGAGCAAGTGGAAGTTGGAGTCTCTGTGTTCATATTTCACGTTTATATGTGTGTTTTTGGGAGCCTGTGGTTTTCAATATGGGCTGGCCTAAACAGATCGTCCAAGTGGTGCTTGGTGATTGAGTAGGCTTATTAAAATTCTCCATGTTAATTTTATGTCCTCCTCCAGGGTCCCCTCCACTTTTTGAATGAAGTACTCCCTTCTCGGAAGTCAAAGCTCCTGTGCTTGAGAGCTATGTTGAAGCCTGCCTTGTCACTTGTTGTCTCTAGTCATTGTCATGAGTAGGATAGCAGGTGTGGTGGCCACAGAAGACGCTGTTTCCATTTTGTCTAGTACGGTATTCTTGCCTAGCCCCAGTTTTGCTTTCTGAGGTTTAATGGATTGTCTGCAGCTCACAGAGGGCTACTGTTCAAAAAATGTTAGAATAATAAATACTTAGAGAAAGACTTCTAGAAGTGAAAACTGTTGTAAATTGTGTAATTTGTAGCAAATTTATTTGGGAAAACTTACTGTTTTCTTTTAAGTAATCCTCCTTTATTGTAATTTAGTTTATAGACTATGTGCCTTATCTAATCTGATTTATGGAGCATGTGTTATTCTTACAAATATCTAAGGAAATCCTAAGATAAACTTTGGAACGACAACAGAAAGCTTAATAGCAATGTCATCTTTGCTTACAGTATAATTAATATCTAACCTTTTGTCTTTATAATAAATATTATCAGGCATTCAGGGCTGGTGATTTTAATTTACAACTTTTGACTTATGGCTTTAGAAATTATCTGTGCATAAAAAGAATTTTCTTTCTTTTTAATTTTTTTTATTTGGCTTTTTGGGGGATAAGGTATCTCTTTGAAGCCATGGCTGTCCTAGAACTAGCATTATAGATCAGGCTGACCTCAAACTCACAGAAATCTGGCTGCCTCTGCCTCTCACATACTAGAAGTAAAAGTATGCACCACCTTGCCTGGCTAAGAACTTTATTTCTTAAAATTAGCTGTAAAATATCAGATCAGCGTCATAAAGAAATATGCTGTCAGATGCAGGCAAACTTAGAAGCTCACCATTCCTGCACTTATGACCAGAAGCCAATAGAGTCTATTTCCATGTTTATTTACTTTTCTATCAGTATATTAAATTAGTTGATACGGTTTCAGAGCTTGTGTTGATCTCAGTTGCCACAAACGAGGAAATATAGGCTGGGGAACTGTTAGGATGCTCAGGACCACAGAACAGCAGAGTTGATGCAAGCATCTGTACAAAGATGCAGTCTTTGGAAATTGACTCTAAGCACAAATTGGCCTCAATGTTGTAGCTTCTCTCTAAGAAAATATAGTAAGAGAAGAACCCCCCAACATGCTGAATGCATTGGTAGGCATGGCAGCTTTCATGAAGACAAAAATAGGCTCTCATTTTCATTCACGATAAATATTCAGTCTCTGCATTCTGCCGTCACGTGTCTTGCTGGAGCCTTCAATTCTCTGAAGGCCTACCTCATTCTAATTCATCTTAATGTATCTCCCCTTTCCAGCACAGGGCAGTCCTCCCTCCCTCCCTACTTCCTAAGGTTAGAGGGAGAGACTTCCTCTTAAGCCAGCCATCTGTCTTGATGTTTTTGTCTTTTTAAATGAATGGAAATGCTATTATGTTTTACTTATGTTTGAATATTGCTAAAATATCCTAATTTATCTTGTATTATTTACATCATCTAATTCGCTTACACAGAACTTTGGGTTTTTTTTAATTATTTGCTTCTTGAACAAAATAGGAATTCTAAAATTCCTCAGATGGGGGGGTCATGGGGAAACACACCACAAATAACATACAGTTTTCAAATGTTGCCTTGCTTATTCTCAGTCTTCCTAAAGTGTTATTGGCATTCAGATTGTTCTGTTGCCAAAGGCATAAGTACATAGGAGTAGATTTTCACTGTTTTCTTCCTTCCTTCCTTCCTTCCTTCCTTTCTTCCTTCCTTCCTTCCTTCCTTCCTTCCTTCCTTCCTTCCTTCCTTTTTTCCTTCCTTCCTTTCTCAAAAGGATTTTAGTAGAGGCTGAGGTTTCCACACTGATAAATTTTACATTTAATGCGATGCACACATATTCATTTCCCCCTTCCTTTACTGAGTCTTCTCTTAAGGAGATGAGTGCTGTTCTTTAGGAAGTAGGCCTAAGAATTCCATTTTACAAACCAAGGATTTCTTTAATATATTCATAGGGAGAGGTTCCAAGTTCCCAAATATTAGCCAACAGCTATAGTCAGTGCTCATTGCTGAGTTTTCTTTGACAGCTTATGTCCATTTGAACATTTCATCAGGAGAGAACTCGTAAATTAGCCATGAGAACTCAGTAATGTGCCAGATGGCAACAATTTTTGATTCTTTTGACACTCCTGACCTTTCCAGAAAAAAAATCAATCAACCAATCAACTTTCTATCCTACATATTTCAAGTTTAATCCAGATGATACGACATTTTAGAACTAAAGACGATTTTGAATTGAAGTAATTATACATATACTTAGAGTTGTAAGACACAATTAGAACAGGCCCACAGTGACATCGACACTACAGAAATATCACAAAGCACAATGTTGGTTTTGATCCCATCGTGATACATGATGACCCCCTCACCACAATTTAAGTAACAATAAAAGGACCATAAATAGACTCTTCAGCACTACATAGTATTTCATCTAGACAAATAGCTAAACCATTGCTTATAGGAGAAATGAATTGAGAGGGCTTGCTAAAACTGAACTTCTCAGCCTGCCTTTCTTACTGATTTACTCACAGTTTAGGAGTCCCAGCTTCATTGTGCCTTAATCTATTCTCTTTTTCTTATTCTTTTGAGATTTGGTTTAAAGCATTTATTGTCAACTAGAATAAAATCCAATCTAGTCTCTTCTCTTGTGGACACTTGCCGGAGAGTCTTGGGTTGTAAATGTGTTTTAATCTTGGTTAGTACATTCCTCAGGCATGGCTTTCTCTACTCTCCTCATCACTCCACCCTCCCCATCACTATTATCTCCTCCCTCCCCATCACCACTGTCTCCACCCTCCCCATCACCACTGTCTCCACCCTCCCCATCACCACTGTCTCCACCCTCCCTATCACCACTGTCTTCACCCTCCCCATCACCACTGTCTCCACACTCCCCATCACCACTGTCTCCACCCTCCCCATCACCACTGTCTCCACCCTCCCCATCACCACTGTCTCCACCCTCCCCATCACCACTGTCTCCACCCTCCCTATCACCACAGACAAATTCTGATTGTTACTTCTGGTGCTCTCCATCCTCCCTCTCCATTAACAATTGCTTGTGTTAACAAGGATATTAACTAGAGAGATATAGATAGATCATTTGTGTCTCTAAGGATGATTTTAGCCTTAGAAATAATGATTTTTTAAAAAAAGTATAATGACATGAGAGGAAAAAAATGCCTTAATGAAATACATTACTTTATATACTGACTTGAAAATTAATTCAAAACCACATCTACTTGAATAAATACAGATTCATCAAGGAAAAAAGCCGCCGCCACTATATGTCTACAAAGGATATTAAAACTCTTTGTTTTATATCTTTGGTTGATGATTACGAAGACTGGAACCAAGCTCGGAGTGGCGCATGAGGACAGCTTCCTTCACCAAGTGAGGGCAGAGAAGAGAGACAAGGAAATTTAGTCTCCACGGAGTATGATGCTGAGCTCCTAGTGGGACTCGTCACTCAGCCTAGAATCTGACCTGCTCCTTATTGTTACCCAGATTTCAGTATTTGTGGGTTTTTCATAGGTAGCTTCCTCTGTAACTTTAAAACCTTCAGTTCAGAACAGTTTAAGATATGATTGCTTTAGCCATGACAGTCACTGTGGTGGCTCCTAGCTGCTGTGCTCCAGTGTGGGTGCTCTGCCTTTGGAACACTTCTGGGCTGGGCTCTGGCAGTTTGAAGGTATCAGTGTGACTCCTTTGCCTTTCTTCCCTTCTGGAGCCAAAAACCCAATTAAAAAAAAAACCCAGGATTCCAAATCACCCACCTAGCTCATATCAGAAGATTGAAACAAAGCAGTGAGTTGGCTCTGAAAACTAAACGTGGAGGTGAGGAAAGGAAAAGGAAACGCAGGATTTCTGCATCCTGTTAGGGATCGTGCATGAAATCAAAGCCTGAAGAGAGCCAAGAGTAACAACGTTTTGTCCAAAATGACAGCTAAATGAGATTTTCTGACCTGTAAGAGAATGAGCCAAGTCAGGGAAGTGGAGGGGTAGAAGCGATGGAAAAGATGGGCTGTGTGTCAGGCCAGCCTCCAGCTTCTTAGTGTGAACGGCAGAGTGATGCTGCCATGCCCTGGAAGTGCAGCCAGTTAGACCGCAGGAAGGAACTGACTTGAATTAGTCCAGTGTCTGGAGCTGGGCAGGAAAGCCTGTGTAGCATGCCAGTTGATGAGACATTCTTCCCATGTTAGCTCCTCGGTGATGCCACATGTACGAGTCTTTGGGATTGTTATTTCCTCTTTAAAACTTGTGTCTTTATGAAAATGATCTATAGTCAACAGTCTTCAGCATATCCCTGTATGTGACGTGAGGAAAGGTATTGGAGATCATCAGCTAAAACAGTGATGAGACAAGGCTGAAAGTAAACAAATTAGTCAAATCTAAACTATATTATTATGACTGGGAGTGTGGTTCAGTGGTAGGTACTCACGTGAAAAACTTAATTCAAACCTATCATCAAAATCAATATATTTTTATATTATATATATATATATGTATGTATAATCATTAACAACACTAAAGGGGTTATGTACTATGTACATTTTTTTAAGCACACCAAAAGAGCTTTCATCTGAAGACACTTGGAGATGCTACATAAGGAAAAATTTAGTAAAGACAAAAACAGTGGAGGAACTGGAAGCCATGTTTGTGCTTAGCAAAACCGAGCAGGAACCTGCCTAGACACATTTCTGGCAGGAAGTGTTATTAAGGTGATTGTCAAAGTGGATGGATGATCCATTACCAGTGGGAACTGAGACTCTCTAAGCCATTAGTGGAGGCTGAAATCCTCTCAGGCAAGGACTGGGCTCTGATCTCCTGGGGAGACAATCAGAATCCACCCAGGAATGGTTGTTGCTTCTTACACAAAGATCATGAAAACAGAGGAAGGCCTAAAGCCCAGCTCTGCTTGGGAACTGTTGGGGAAATGGTTACACTGAAGATAACCCAGAGCTATGGCTCAACTGACGGTCACAAGGGCAACCTCTGTGACAGTGGTAAGCTGTGCTCAAACATTCCTCCCAAAAGGTATGCATGAAATAGCTAATTTTTCAATAATTTGTTCCGCTTATTTGTGGGTGCAGGTGGTGTGTCATTGTTTGTTTCTAGCCACCCCAGACAAGGTAGTGACGTGTAAACACAGATAGTCTCCGAACTGCCTTAGTTTGATGATTGCCTTTATATTAGCTATGTGACCCCAGAAACTTGACCTTTGTGTATCTTAGCTTCTTTACTTGTTCACTGGGCTAGAAGGAGCCCTCGCTCACAGAGTTGGGAGGCTAAAAGGAACTAACCATAAAGCGTGTTGGCAGAATCCACACACAGCAAGGCCCTGCCTGCACATACACCATTCCCTGCATTTATTTCTGCTCTCAACTATGTTGTGTGTGGACATGCGTGCACAATACAGGTAACAGCACAAACACACGGAATTAGCATAGCTGTAGTGGAAGGGGAGGTGAAATGGACCTTCTTTAGCTTCCCACCTAGTTCTCACAAACAAAGCAGCAAGTAGCTTTGGACATAGAGAAGAAAATGCCTGAGATGGCAAACAGGTCTAAATAAGAATTTGTCAAACTACTGGGTGGTGGTGGCACATGCCTTTAATCCCTGCACTCAGGAGGCAGAGGCAGAGGCAGAGGCAGATGGATCTCTGTGAGTTTAAGGCCAGCCTGATCTACAAGAGCTAGTTCCAGGATAGCTAGGACAGTTACACAGAGAAACCCTGTCTTGAAACCCTACCAAACAAACAAAACAGGATTTGTCAGACTTTTCATCAAGGCTAGCTGTTAATTTGCTCCAGTATTTTATTGGACTGGAAACGAAGACGAAGATTCTGCTGCCCGTTCATCATACCGTCACCTGTTTGCGTTCTGCCCAGCCGGCGCTCGGTGTAGTATGTACACAGTTAATAAGTGAGTAATTAATAAATGCCAAATGCGGATGTGTAAGGAGTTTCACCTTCTGGTAATCTCACCATCTTTTCCACACCCCAGTTAGACTCGGTGTAATATTAACGACAGTGTTTCGGCCGTGATTTAAGTAAACCTTGCCCCTCTAGGCTATTCATCACTGAAGAAAATGTATTCTTTGTGCCGTTAGAAGATAAGTTTGGACCTCTGGTTTCTTGTTCCTGTTTTTATTGTTCTCTTGGACGCCCAGCTTGCTGCTGGTTCATCTATTAGGCATTTGAAAATGTTGAACTGCTTTGCATAGCATTGCTCTTGTATTGTCTAGGCCCTCGTCGGCCTCCTAGGGTCGTCACACCATAATCTCAAACACAACATGTGCCTTGTGGCCCAGATGTTTTCCAAGAGGGAAAACTGGAGCCAAGAAAAGCAAGATAGCATCCTGAATACCCAAAGGAATTGATAGGCCTGAAAAGCTGCCTTGCAGCCAACCGTGTGGCTGTCCAAGAAAAAGCAAGCCTATTATTTGTGTCGTTAGGGTTGCTGTGATCAAATAGTAGGATTTGAAAAACGGGTGATAAGATCTTTTGCTTCCCAGATTCTGGTAATATCTGCTTTTGTGATATGGACCTGGGTGTTTGGCATTTTCCAGATAGAACTAGCCTTGTAGCAGCAGTAAGAGAAACAGCAGCAAGAGAGGCGATAGCTCTTGGGCTATTGTATGGTTTCTTCATACATGTGGCACAATTTAAAACTGCCTTTCTGCCCTAATAGTAAAAATTGCAATAATTCAGATAATGGAAAAATTGTATCTGGAACTAAAGCTGAGCTGAGGCAATTATCAAAACCCTACTGTTTGGTTTACTTCTTTGCTTATAGATTTGGGTCCTAACAGAATTTACCTTACATATTTTTGCAGTGCATAACAATATCTGCAAGGGGTGCAGGAGGAAGGGAAGGGGGAGGGAGAAGAACACAGAGAGTTTATGATTCCTTTCTTTTTTAATGGGTATATTGTCTTGTGCATCTTGAAGCAAGGAAGTCTTTGGATTAACTTCCTGAAAACAAATTAATTACTTTATAAAGTTACCCCTGTGTTTTAATTTTATTGCTGTAACTAATTCACAGCCTTTGCATAGCTTATCACTGGTAGGAATCTGTGGCAGTGTGAATGGGGTGCCATGATATGTCATGATGACGCTTTGATCATGTTGGATCCCACATCTTGCTTCAGAAGCTGTGTCGCCTTTTGTTCTAAGCTAGATAGATGAAATAGTGTTCCAGTCTGACTTCTTCTAGATGAGAGGAAGCAGTGAGATGGGGATTTGGTTCTGGGCTCTGTCAGAGACTTTAAGACTGTCATAGGAAAAACAGTTGAGATGTCTGTGTTTTTCCTGGCTAAATGATACACCTTCAATGTGATGAACTTGGAAATGACTCGAACTAGCTACTCGTGACTGAATTAGATCTCCGAGTTTATTGAATTTAAACTTTAAAAGTAGACTTTATATGTATGGGTGTATGCCTGAGTGGATGCATACTGTGTGTGTGTGTGTGTGTGTGTGTGTGTGTGTGTGTGTGTGTGTATGTGTGTGTGTGTGTGTGTGTGTGTGTGTAAGCACCTGCAGAGACCAGAAGAGGAGGTTGAAGCTCCTGAAACTGGTGTTATACATATTGTGAGCCACCTGATGTGGGGCCTGGGAACCGAACTCTAGGACTCTGGAAAAACATCAGGCATTCTTAACGGTTGAGCCATCTCTTCAACCCCTAGAATTCAAACTTGAAATGAGGTTGCTTCTTTGTTTTATTTTGCTTTGTTTTGTTTGTTTGTTTGTTTTTTCCCAAATGAAATCTTGTTTTGTATTTAAAACAGTTTCACCAGATTTCCTACTGGAGAAGAAGTAGCAATCATTATGGGGACCAAGAACCTAAATCTCGTTTGACCTGGGGGTCTATGTCTTGATAGCCAGTGAGGCAACCTTAAAGATGTCCCAAATCACTCTGTACCAGGTGACAAAATGGCTCTCCTGTAGCCACACTGGTCCATTGTCCTTGTAAGATCAACATGAGCAAATCCACTGTGAACACAGATCAGCAATGAAGATCCTTGCAAATGAGCTTCCTTTACCCTCATTTCCATGGAAGAGTTGCTGCCCCAGCAATTTCGTAACCCGAGAAAGTAGCCCTGCTCCATTTTCTATAATCTCTGATGATTCAAGCTCATGGTGGTTCTTTAAGTTTCAGGAGACAGGAAAACACATACTCTCCATCTGTAGATCTGCTGGAAGCTTGCAGTGGGGCCGAATAGAACACAGGAATAAATGTAACAACCTTTGGTTTTTTGTTTTTTTTTTTTTTGGAATATCCCTAGAGACCGTATGCAGAATGACTTCTTTATCAGGGCCTTAATACTCACAAAAGGCAAAATGAGATGATTTTAGTTTTGTTCATTATGCCAGGAATATAGGAGAACATGCTTCAAAAGTACATAGCAACCAGGGCATTTGATTTACCCTGTGTGAGCTGTAAACTTTTGAAAAGTTCATTTTCAGGTAAGTGAGTTGTCTTGCTGACCCCACGCCTGGTGTGAGGCCCCATTTCTACTGGTGATGAAATCCCCCAAGGCTATTCCCAATGCTTCAGTTCTCCAGATGACACCAGACACTTAAGGAACATGCAACCCACAATGTGAAAATTATCCAAATAGAGTTACAACTTCCAAATGGTCTGCAAAGTAGGGTGTGTGTGTGTGTGTGTGTGTGTGTGTGTGTGTGTGTTGGGCAATTCTTCCTCCATCAAATAGCATTTTAGCAAAAGGAAGCCTGAAAGTTGTAAGATATTGCAAAAGTCACATAAAGTCAGTTAGGGCATGGGAATTGTGGGTGTGCCAGAACTATAACTTCCTCAATAACTGGGGAGCTGTTTCCAAGTTACAGGGGAGCTTCAGCAGCAGCTTCTGTCTTTCGCTTTTATATTAATGCTTGCCTACTTTATGCCTTGATAGTTAATAGAATATATCTATATTGCTATCTCTCTATATAGAGAGAGATAGATACAAATACCTATCTATCTATCATACAGATCTATATGATAGATAGATGAATAAGTAGATAGATAGAATTCTCCCAAATCCAAAATATGGCTTCAACTTTATCACACTGTAATCCTCTAATCTTGGCAGTGGGCTTTATTTTATAGCTACTTCATGCATAGGAGTGCCATAGTCCAGAACAAAGAAATCAACCTATGAGGTCTGCTCCTTTTCTTCCTCTGTCATTTCTATAACTTAATTATCTCCCCCAAAGCTCAGTTCTAATATATATAACATTTTAAGTATCTTCCCAATACAGGCTTTTTTCCCCTTGTTTTCTTAGGACAGAGTCAAAATGACATACTTGCATAGATACAGTATCAGAATTTAGCACCTTTGACTGCTGGCAGCAGACATGAAGATTTATTCTGTAGTGCTGTGCACTAACTTATTGGATTCCAGCCAGTTGCCTAATGGATCAGAAGTGAATCCGTTTCCTTTGGCCTCCCAGCCAAAGCCATTTGTCCAGCAGCACCAGTTTCTGTCAGGGAGGGTCATTGCCTGGCATCGTCTTGAGACACACAGTCTACACAGACTGACTTCCATGCATTGCAAGTGGGAATTCGCCATGGAACATATACCTAGTAAGCTGGAATCCTCTCAAAGAAGGAAAAATGGTGGAATAGATACTTCCTGGGATAATACTTAGTTAATCTGTAGTCAAAAGTGGGGCAGAAAACAAACATGTTTGTATATTATATTAAATTCATATTTTATACACCAGCCCAGCTGATCATGTTAAACACTAGGCAAATAATGAATGAAGGATGTGTGTGTGTGTGTGTGTGTGTAAGGATCTAAGTGGCATGTATCAGTGCACCTGAAGTCACAGCCCTGTGTAGGAGCATCTATGCAGCTCTCTTAAAGGAAGTCTGCCCAGTACATAGTATCAGTCAGTCTAGAAGGTAAGAAAACAGTAATTTCTCTGTAGTGCCTCCTGCAGGATTGCTGTACTAGAAACCATTCTTCAGGGGTCTCTGCTCCCAACAGGACCATTCCCAATAAGGTAGCTGGGAGGGAGATACACCTTACACATGAGCATTTTAAACAAAAGAAATCCCCATGGTTCTGGTGGGTAAAAGCTGTGCGTTCTCACAACTGTCTTGACTGATTGTAGACATCCAGAAAGTCACTTTGCTAGGAAAGCATGGGGGGAGGAGGTATTTCTGTTTGTACACACACAATCTTAGAAGAGATAAAAGTCTCATTATGCAAATGTATGGTTGTTTTAATGGTTCTAAAGGCAGCCCAGTTTGTCTTCTCTGCAGGACACTTATTTTAGAGTGAATGCTTTCTGTTTTTAAAAACACAGAGCGGTCCCAAATTGTCCAAGCAGTCCCCAACATTGGGAGTAAAAGACAAAAGCAGCATGTCCTTCCTTTTTAGTTAATCTTCGTTTCAGAAGTCTAAGAATCTGCAGCATTTTGGTTCCCCTGGGAGAAAAAGTGGTTGACAGGTTTCTTGGTTTCCTTCTGCATCGTGGCAGAAAAGTCAAAAGCTTGCAGACATGGTGGGATTTGGAGATTCGCTCCTGTCATAGGAACGTTTTGTGTTCTGTAGTTCCTATGCTTTATTTGATGAACTTGCAAAAACAGATATGGGCAGCATGTACTATAGTTTTGAGAATCAGCAGCAGTTTCCTTACCTCCTGGACTCCCCTCTTAGCAAGTCTTCCTGATTTGCTGGCCCATTGATCCTTGCCTTCCCTTCCTTCCTGTCTAGCCAGCTGAGCAGGGATTTTGGCTTGGGTTCAGCTCTGCTTTCTTGTAAGCACCTTCTAGGTGGAGGAGCCCATGCTCTCTTACTGAGATCCTGAATTCTCTGTCTTCTGTTCTGCTTCTCACCTCTAGCATCTATCCTGTCAAAACTCAACATTTTAAAAATGCATGTCCAAAAGTGTATCTAACACTTGTTAATATCAATTGTTATCATAATTTAAAGCCTAAATTGCAGATGTTCACTGTGATACTAAGCCAACTTCTTATGACTTTTTCCCACAGATGAGTGTTCCAATTTAAATGTGTTTTCTCTTCCAGAGTTTTCTATACGTAGCCGTTCTGACATTTCAGATTGTGATAATTCCTAATATTTAGTCTCATGAGGTGCTTCAGTTTTTGAAAACACTCTTATACTTGTGTTTTCTTTTCTATCCCTTCATTGTTGTGGGCCAGTTTCTTATTTGCTTTTGAGCATGCCTAATGATAATAAAGTCTGAGCTGCTGTCTCATGTTGCACATATTCATCGTCTAAAGCAGCTCTGAAGACCCACACTGACAAGATTTTGAGCCTAAATAAGATTAGGTCATGTCTAAGAGAAACCATGCTGTGGATCCAGCAAACTGTGTGGGTGTAAACATGTGTGCGAGAGACAATATATTTCTCCACAGTCTGTGGTACCAATGTTTCTTCAGACAGCGCCTGCTCTCTGTCACAGCAAAATGGAAGCAGCTTTGGATGGGCAGTGTTAGATCATTTTAAAGATCAAGACCTTAAAACCCAGAAATGAAATCCCCTTAGATGAGAGTTAGATTCTCCCGGAGCTAAGACTCATTCTCCCAGCATGCCCCTCACCTAGGACATCCTCTCTTCATTTTCAGCCGTCTTTGAATGGGAATTGGGACAGTGCCTGACAATTAGGAATTTAGAAGCTAGCAATAATATAAAAGGAAAGGGCCAGTGAAATTTTAGCATTCGAGTCAGTCTAGAAATACCAAATAGTGAGCACAAGGCTATTAAACAAGACTATAGAATAACAGGGTGTCTTTATCTCAGTTCCGTGATGGGGGGGGGGGGGGGCAGAAACAGACATAACCACAAAACAATGAAACTTCCTAGACCCAGTAAATAGAGAAAGAATGAAACAGTCAGGATTTTGTTGGCAGTAAAATGTTCTTTGTAGAATTTAAGAAATGGGAATTGTGAAACACACAGTTCACAATGTTGATACCAAGTGTGAAGTTGGCTGGGGTATGGAGGGCTGCTCTCTCCGGTACTGGTTTTTAGATGATGAAACTCTCCCAAGGGCAGACACCCTGCTCCTTTGCATCCTGGGGACGTTCAGTGGCACTTGGTGAGAATTAGGAACTTAGCCATGAGAGTACATACAGAAGCAAGATTGTGTGCAACCTCTATTATCGAAATATAATTCCAAATAAGGGAATTATCAAATGAACTCTAATAGACCCAGAACAGAGCCAAGGAATTTCCAGGGTTTTAATCCAGCGTCTGGATGCTTAAAAAATCAGACTGGCTAGTCAATGAGAGTGACCACAAAATTAGGTGATTTGGACTTGGAAGAATGCATCAGCCTCCCTTCCAGGAGAAGCTGCCAGTTCTCCATCTCTTGTCTTCCTCCACGTTATGTTCCACCCCAGGTGCACGTAAAGATGACTTTCTAGTCTGTTTGGGGTTTAAAGAAAGTTTACATATGCTTGAGCTAAAATGAAAAGGAAAATGTTCCCATCAAAATCAATATTTTAGAGACACAAGAGTGAAAAACCTGGTGGAGTCTCAGAGTTCTCCCAGAGCGGAATCATAGTGAATGATGTTCTGCTCCTCTTCACTCTCAAAGTTCTTTAATTACCTTGGGGGAGGGGGATGTTAAGTGATAGAAATTTACATAACACTCCTTAATTGAAAACTGTGCCTTTGCTCTCCTCAATTTCCCAGGCTCCTCTGAATTAGGGATAGAATAAGAGCCCTGGATATTAAATAACAGTTCTTCTAAGTAGCCAACATAATTTCTGCTACTTTTTTCCTTTGTGGTCCTGGGATTAAATCTAGAATTTTCATGATGCTAGGCTCGTTAGCACCAAACTACACCCCCAGACCTCTTTTCACATCTTATTTTTAAGATGGGATTTCACTAAGTTGCTCAGATAGGCCTTGAACTTGTTATTCTCTGGCCTCACTGAGTAACAGGTGTATGGGTGTGTATCATCAGGCCCGACTAATTCTTTATGCTTTTGCCTACAGCTGTCTTGATTTTTGGCACAAGCTTATTGAAAATGGAAGTACAGCCTCATGATTTTTTTTCAAGACACTTAGAATGCTCTATAGTCTGTCTACCTTCGGGATTCTTTTGTATGTCCAGGTCATGTGCTGAATTGTTGTTGGCTGGATCTAAGTCATGTGAGCTATAGGACTAGTAGATGCTGCCTGCAGTTCAACTCTGTCTACAGAACAAGGTATATCTTACATTAAGCATGAAAACGGTGAGAGCAGGGTCTTCATAGCAGTTTATTGAGAAATCTGGAGATGCTATTGTGAGGACGGACTCAAGTCATCCCATTCTGCTGAAGACTCTCTAAGTCACCCAGAGAAGACATACATCACGAGCTTTGACTTGCTCATCACGGTCATCAGCAGGCAGTCCTTGAGAGATGTGCGGGTAGTTCTGTGAAACTGTATCAAGTTATAAAACTCTTCTGTCTTTATATTTGCAGTCTGCTGCTCATTTTGGCTTGAGCCAACCAGAGGATTACTTTGTCCCAAGTTCTCACCTCTTCATTCTGTAACTCTGCTCTCTTAGTCTGGCAAAGCATTCTTTCCGTGTGATGCTGCTGACCTGTCCTCCAGACTAAATGCTTCATGAAGAAGAGAACTCTCTGAAATACAGAGCAAGTGACCTATAGCCAATGTATGCATGCATGTGTAGAGACAGTGACAGGAACAGAATAGTCAATGCCATAGCAGTCCCAGAGAGACACACTTGCTAAAGCGGATACAGTTTCATTCATCTACACAGTATGATTCCTTTAGTATTTTAGAATGTCAGGATTCTGCTTTAGGCTTATGAAGAATTAGAAAACTACATTTCTGAACGATGGATGATAACTTTGTATAAAATGGAGCAGTCATCTGGTAGGCAGCAATATGCTGAAGAGGTAACAACCATTTCCAATGAGCAAACTCGTAAGGGAAGCACAGAGAATGAAACTAATTTTTTTATATAAGGAACAGCTGGCAAAGAGACAGTGTGGGAGCAAAACATCGCCAAGCATACATTAGAGATCCCACTGTAGGTAAAGTCAGTGCGACAGAGATATGAGGGCAGACACTATCTTCTAACTGTTAAGGGACTGCTTGCTGTTTATGATGTGCCGCATTTAGCAAGGGCATCATAAGTCATACATTCAGCACAATAAGGTATTACTGTAGCAGCTACACCTGTCTTTGATCACAATGAAGGGAAAGCATTTGAGATTACAGATGGTAGGAGCCACCATGAATAAGGGTCACATAAAGGAGAACTGAGAATTCTTAGGGACAGAGAATGGCAGCTCAGAGACTGCTCCAGGTCTAGTATAGGAAGATAGCTCAAATTCTCCCTGCCTATTCCAGGCCACAAAGCCAGTGTGTGAGATTTATAATCTGTATAATTTGGGGATCATATATATCATAGACATGAGATGATCATTCCCTATAAAGTTGGCTGGGTTGGATCTTTTTTTAATGTAACAGTAAAGTCTTAGGCCAGGAGTGACTTCTAGAAGCACTGAGTCTCATCCCATCACCAGAGAGATGTCCATAAGGAAATCGTTATATACATTCTCCATTCAAGGCTAAAGCAGAAACATTCTTGGAAGGAATTCCACAGTGGTCTTTACTGATACTTAGAAGCTAAATCTGACCCATAAATATTCCACTTTTAGGGGTGATGTGTGCTGTATGCTGCCTGTGAGTTTTTGTTGTGTTTGTACTATATCTGATTTGCATTTGTTCTGTGTTCAATTAGTTTGGAACTATGTACAGGCAATTTTGCATGCATAAAACTACCATACAGCTATAACTTTAATTAAGTAATCATTAAAAATGAAACTCGCCTACTTCCTCCTAGTCTGTAGCTGACAGTGATTGAGGGGTTCAGTGTGCCTACAGTGGCACAAAAATTGAATCAGTAAATGATTGTAGTTTTCAGGCCCAGATGCTAATTAGTTCAACAGCTTGCCTGGTTTAATGATTGATGCAGTTGAGGGGAACGGACTCTTTCCTCAGTGGAGTCAGACCCTTCCATGGAATAGAGACAGTTGTCCAGTTGTGTGGTACATCTTTGAACATAGTCAACATAGATGTACTTAAATGTTGGGGCTTGAAGCAAAAGACGAATTACCTCGAAATGTGAAGGAACAGAATTCCCTAGTCTTCTTGTGTCTATGTAGAAGGGTTTCATTGGGCTTTGTGATATCACTGAGATTTCTTGCTTTTATTGCCATGAGTTTCCATCTTATGAAAATGGGTTACTCATTTCTGGTTCATATTTCTCTGCAGTTTTCCCATGTACGTTGCTACTGAGGAATATAGGAGGGGACGGGAGGTCTTGAGATGGCTTATCAGATCAAAGAGCTTGCTAAACAAGCCTGTGGACCTGAGTTCTAGTCCCAGAACCCATGCAAATGTAGAAGAAAGAGCGCTAACTCCAGAAAGTTGTCTTCTGATGGCCGCCATGGGCACCCCCCCCTCTTTCTCTCTCTCTCTCTCTCTCTCTCTCTCTCTCTCTCTCTCTCTCTCTTTCTCTCTCTCTCTCACACACTATTTTTTAATTAAAAGAATATATGGTTTTGGTTATCAAAAGAACAAAATAAATTTAACCAAATACTGTTATGCATGTACTTACTTGTTCCAAGTATTTTAAACTTTTAAGTTATTGAATTATAAGAATTACTTAATGTAGTAATTCACTAGATATTTTATTATATTCACGAAATTATTCAGACGATGGCAACTTTCCAAATCTAGAACATGTATACAGCCCCCATAACAACTCTCATACCCATTGACAGTCGCTTCCCATTTCCTTTCTCCCATATTATTCTAGTTATTTTTGAAGAACGTATCTCATGAGGACTGATTTTTGTGCTGCTAGCTCACACAGAGTAAATGAATTTAAGGCAATCAAATCTACACATATACATATATATGTGCACATATATATATATATACATAAATTGCTACACATAATTAATCAGAATGCATTTCTTTTTTAAGAGAAGCAGTGAATAACAGAACATTTTAGTATGGCTAAAGTTGCAAAATAAACTTGGCAATATTGTGAATGAAACTAAGTAAAGGACCGAAGTAAGTGTTCTTACCTAACCCTCAGCTGACATGCCAGAAAAATCTTACCAAGACAATATAAAGGTAAAATATCAGGCAAAAAAAAAGCAATTATGTTTCCAATAGTGCAAAAAGTATCAGAGTTATTATATATGCAAATATAAGTAGACCCTAATCAGTGTTCCTGTTAGAAGAGCTGTCAGATTTTACTTATTCAAAAAGTACTTTTTTCACCACACAGATGATAAATCATTATTCCAGTTGCCTTCATTAATGTAATTGGTAGGTGGAGTTAATTCCTCACATTAGCCACAAGAACTGAGCTAAGCTTTATTCCTGTCAACAGAAGACCTTGATAAGCTATTTGATAATGTAAATAATGTAAAACACAAAGGGAATATGTAATTTATTAGGCCAGGTTAACATGGGTTTATATAAATGAAAACACGGCACATTTGAGGGTGAGCAATCGCTATGGTAACACAAACCCCTGCATTCTCCTGTTCTCTCTTTTCAACCATCACTCCATGGATCTCACTTGTCATGTTCTAATTTATTTATGTGCTTTCTGAGCTGATTCCATTCCATAAGGGACCTGAACTCACTGGCTAGAATAAGCTAAGTCCCTTTCTTCCTCTGGAGTTTTAACCCAGGACTCCCTCTGCGGATGTAGATCCAGCCCACCTAACTTTAGATCACGTAGCCCCTTGCTTATTTTGATATCTACTTCTTCAAATCTGTTCCTTTCTGCATCCCTTGGAGAAACTTTTCAGCTAAAGTCAGGTACCTGTTAGTGTCATGAATGGGCCCCAGCTTACAAAGTCTCATCCCCAAGAGTGATAAGTTCTGGCTCAATTGGGTAAGCACATACATGCTCTATGATGTTCATTGTATAGATAGATCAGGCGTGATATCTCTTTAGAAAAAAAAAACCTACAATTGGACTTGTATGAACTTGTACCTCCTTGACTTTCAAGATTTTTGAGTTATTTTACTTTTCACATGTCATAACTGTGGACCTCAGTTCATGTCTTTAATTTAGAGCCAAGAATGCCAGGAAGACTGCTTAGTTAGCCATTAGCCACTAGTCACCTTTGAAAAGCTTATTATCATTTTAACACATTAATGACACAGGGGATACTGGGATAGCCAGATATAAAGCAGTACATTAATCAATAATTTTTGAATATTATTCTGTTTGCCTTGAATCTTAAGTGGCTCTGCCTTTTTAAGGGTTTCATATTTTACTAAACTTCTCATTTTGCCACTTATAATATTAAAATCTGTTTGGAAGTAGGTAAACCTGTCCACTAAAGATGTCCAACTAGCTATGTTCAACTAAAAGATGGCCCACTTTGCTAAACTTGACAGAAATAGAGAAAAATGCAAACTATTGAACAGTTTTCTTTTCCTACCTCATTAGCATGTTTTCTACACTGCATCCTTGTGTGAAGAAGTCCTTACTGCAGTCTAATCCTCTAGTACCTGTTCACCGAGCGAAAGAATGAACAAAATGTGAAGGGTTTTAAGGGCTCATCTGAGTTGAAACTCTGCCGTCAACATTTGAAAGTCCATAACGGAAAGTGAATACCAAATCACAAGAACACAAAACAATGATGTTTCCTTGACATTCTAACCCAAAGCAGTAGATCGCAGTGCTAGAAATTTCATTTTTCTGCTCATCGGAACTACTTCTTCTTTACAGCTTTCTCTCCAAATTAGTATCTCATTTTTGACACCTGACTCTCATAACAAATATCAAAACGAGAGAAATCTTTAAATTAGTTTTCTTCTGCAGTGTTAAGAGTTCTTTATAATGAGTGCCAGAAGATCAAAATCAGTTACAAATGGGCATGAAAGCAGAGCATGCTCAGTGTTACCATCAAATCTTGGTCAGAAGTTACCTATGTCCTAAACAAATGGCTCCAGGATGGCGCTCTCATTTGGTTTTCTCTGATCTTGTGGCAAAGCGTGTGCTTCTGTCCATCAAGCCATGTCCGTGTTCAGATGTGCCTTGGAGCTGTGCAGAGAATCATAGAGGCCTGAACAATTAAGCAACTCGCAGCAGCACCACACAGCTGTGTCAGGGCATTGAGTTGGTTGACATCAGCTTTCAGAGTCCAGTCTGTTAATGGTGGTTGTTTACAGGAGCATTTGACCATCAAGAAATGTTGTGTGTAAAATTATTTGGCTCGTTTTCTTTTGTTTTATACTTCCTTTAGCTTTTCCTTTTCCTCTCTAAGGACAGGTTTTTCAATAACAACAACAACAACAATAATAATAAGCTGGCAAAGAACTTACTAGCGGGAGACAACCCTACATGTACAAATGCATCTAATATTGGTCTACCTGAAATGATTAGTGACATTCAGTTATACTTCCCATTGGTTTATTTTATTTATTATTTTTGTGCTTATATTTTTTTCGTTATTTTTAAGGTTATTTTAGCTTATTGAGACAGGATCTCATTCCTGCTGGCTGCTCTTTAATAGCCCAGGATGTTCTCAGACCTGATGGTCATCCCCCTACTTTAGCTTCCTGAGTGCTGGGATTATTGTTCCACCACACACCCATCTCTGTTGTCATGGTATTTATCATGAGCTGAGGCTGTGAGGTGGTATGGAACAATATCTGAATAGTGGAGGGGCATCCCCACTTTTCTAGCCTTATCTGCTGGCCCTGCAATGTTCCAGGCTCATCTTAGACAACAACATGGGTGAGGGAACAAATACTGAAAAAAATAGCTTCATTTTCCATCTGTTTGACTTCTTTGGAGAAATGCTCTTAAGTATTTTGCTGTACAACAATTCAGAAATGTCCTTCTGATTACTTTCATTTTTTTCTTCTTTTTTATCAACATTTGAATCCTGTGCTTTAATGCCTGGTTGACAACTTACATGCAAAACTACAAAACTGTTCTGATTCTGATTCGTTTTCCAATGGGATCAGAAACATCACGGATTACAAGTCAGAAATCAGTAAAAGGATCAAATAAAACCAAGTTCTTATCCCTCGATAACAGGGACTCATCAAACCCAACCCCGCTCTGCACACGAAGATGAACACAGCTTCAGAGCCATCTTGGCTCCATATTCTCTATTGTGTTCTCCTCTAAGGACAGGAAAAGACACATGTAGAAAACTGGTTTTTATAGTGGTTGTTTCATCGTCTGAATATCAGTTGTGCCTTTGAAGACACATTATTACTTGGATGAGAATAAGAGAATTTTTCTGCCACATAGCCACAACAAAACAAATCTTAAGATTCACATTGAAATAGGTGTACTCTACTGTTTTCTCTTTAACCTGGATGCATTTTTTCTTCCTCTGAAATGGTTTCATTTAGGATTGTGAGCTGATAGATATGCCTAACAAAAAGTATTCAAAATACACGTTCTTCTGTCCTTTTGGTACACCCATAGGTTAGATAATATAATTCACTTTCTTCTGTTCAGTCCACTTATAGGGAAGATAGAATGACAATAGAACCCACATCTGTCCTGACCACCGTGCATGATTTACCTGGCTTAACACACACACACACACACACACACACACACACACACACACACACACGCTACCAAAAGTCTTTCTGCCAACACTGGAAAATTGTTTCAAGTATTTGGAAGAAAATCGCCCACACCACTTAGTTTAGCCTCTGATCTTTAGCAGAGGCCATCGCAAGACCAACTGTGGCTGAGTAGCTACTGTTTCTGTGAAGGAATGCTACAGCACATTCAGTTTTTCCAAAAGTGATGGCTTCCCCAGGCCATGCTGTGCCTGTGCACTAGGGACTCCCGCAGAAGGAGGCCTTGCTGTCACCATCCCTTCCGTCGTCTTTGCCCTTTTGCTCAGATTGCAGTGCATCGATTAATTTTCAATCCCGTCAGCAAGAAATGAAATCTGCTGAACAAGCACCTATAAACTAATGGCGCTTTATAGAAGAGAGCTGTGGCCTTTCAGTAACAAAGACTGATACTGAGGAAATGAGTTAATTTAACAAATTGCCGGTCACCCAGCAGACATCTGAGCAGAGGAATGATATATGCAAGGTGTACTAACGACACTGTTTTCTTCATTTCTTCCTCCTCTAGCCCTCGTCTTTCAATCCCCCCCCCTTTAGGGAGACAGTAAAAATGGGAAAGGCAACTTGGTGAAAATTCATAGTGATTTGTTCAGCTGAATTAAGTGAATTTACACTTGAATCATTAAAATGGTCACTTTTATCTTTTCTCGGAGGTTGTTTATAACCTGGATATCTTTTGTCCATGGAGCAAGGAGGCTGTGAGGCTGAAGGTGCCAGAGTCTACAGTGGCTTTGGAGAAGGCACCGTAAACAGACCAGAAAGTTAATCTGCCTGTGACTTAAATTTTAAAAAGAGTAACCATGGATTTCATTGTATGACATCAGGAATGTAAACAAACTAATGCCAAATCTGTGCTAAAAAGCAAGTTCTTATTTCTCAAAAACCAAGTCGGTTTATAATTTGCAAAATAATATATTCATCTTGCCTATATTTTTGTGTAACAAATCACACTATTCCATGTGTTATTTTACCCATTGTCGGGAATTTAATAGAGCCTGCCGAACCATTTCTCGGTTGGAAGACATCACTACAACACAGTGTACTTAATCCTATCACAAGCAAGCTCATAGGCACCATTTGCCAGCAGATTTGATTGGTCCTCATACATTTAGTGAGCCCCACCCCCATTCATCTGCTGATGGCTGCTAATAAAAGCTATACCACGTCTCATCAATGGAATTAGTAATCTGTGGGGACTGAGATGCCTTAATGCCTGTCACTCTAGATTGATGATTGCTGGAATATGCCTTTTTAGGGGGACTGAAAATGTGGGTGTGACTTAACAAAATTTAGACTTGTTTCTGTTATTGGGTATGTTTATCATATTCTGACACCAAAAGAAGTCCATTGGTAACCATTTAAATTAAAAATAAGATTAATGAAATGTCTATTTTTAGTAGCAGCAATAAGCACGATGACCACATATTTTAAGTAACTTCTGTTGTGCTTAACAACCACAAAAAATATGATTGAATAAAATGAGATGTGTGGAAGGAGAAAATCAATATAGAATATTACTTTTCAGAGGAGGACCAGCTCCTTATTTTCTACCCAGTTGGAACCAGTTTATTAGAGTTAGATCCTTGAAATTAATACCCAGTGTAAATACTCCATGATCTGTAACATCCTTTCACTTCTTCCTTGAAAATGGAAAGTGTTGAGCTTGATCCAAGCTGCTACGGCTGATATTAAGTTTAAATCAGAACAATAGAGCATCAGATTTAGAAGCAACTCAGAGCTGCTCGAAGTTCAGCTCTTTCTCCAGGGCTCTGAAGAGCCCGTCCCACCTTGTCAGTCTGTCTGTGGCTGGCTCTAGAAATAATTTTGAATATTCGGTAGACTATTAGCATTCTGATAGTTTGCTTAGTTGGACCCAGTTTTGACCTGTTACAGATAGAAACCATGTTTGACTTAGATCTAGCCAAAGACTATTCTATCCCCACGTCTATCGGCGGCTCCACCCTAATCAGTATTTCTCATAGAATAAAACTGAGGCTTTGTCAGGCAGATCTGTCCGCTCTAACTTAGCTCTGCTTGGCAGTGTCCTTCCTCCTCTTTTCTATCTGAGGACTGTCCTGTGGGGCCCAGCTAGTGGCCTGAATGGGGCTAGTATAAGGGGCAGATGATCCCAGAGGAGAAGAATCGCCTTTCTTTCTTCCCGTGTGAGCGCTTACGCAGCTCTGCTGAACAACCCACCGTTCTGGGGTGGCCTTCTGCTGCATATTCACCTTGATTGGGGAGACTCTGAGTGCTTCTATCTCTGCAATGGAGAAATTCCTGCAGGAAAAGAGGATTGTTGAAAAGGTGACCATAAAAATTTGTACAGAAACTTCGCCTGGACCCCTTCAGGCACAAAGTTAGCCCTTGCTGATAGTATGTTGACTTCTCGGTTATTACTGCATTTTCACCTGGACCTCCAGACTACGGAAAGACAGAAAGGGCAGCTATATGTGAGGAGAGGGGGTGTCTTTGTTTGCTTGAAGTGACTTTTTTAATTTAAAAGCTTCCTCTAACCTATACAGTTCAATCACAACAGAAATAGAGTGGAAATCCCTGAAGTACAGCAGCAGTGGAATAGGGATTTCTAATCTTTCTGCCAATTTGATAAAGCCAGTTGCAGAACTGATGATGAAAAAAATAGAGCCCTGCGGTTGTTTTCAAGATGCTGTGTGTGTGTGTGTGTGTGTGTGTGTGTGTGTGTGTGTGTGTGATTAACCCATCTTTAGCAAAGGATTGGCTAATGTGAGCATATCTCAGATATTGCAAGGGGTAAATTCACACACCCAAAGATAGCATCATTGTATGAAATCCACATAACAGTCATAAACCTTTGATCCTCTCACCGCATCACCAACTCAGATCAATTGGAAGCAAAGATTTTAGTATTTATTGAACCACTATAGGCATCCAAACCTTGGCAATCTACTGTCAAGTAGGGCAAGTCACTCTGTGAATCGTGGGTGGCTGTGTGGGTGTGTATTGTGTGTTTCTGTGTTTTGCTGGTGATTTATCCCAGGAGCCTGTACATACCACAGCAATACCTGTTTCGCTGAACAACCCCCTCAGCCCCAGCTTGGAAGTTTTCACCCAGAAAAAGGAATTACGCTTGTCTTCCCAGAGAATGAAGCCACTGTTTCTAGCAGGTTGTCTTTAAGCACTTATGATTTGGCATCATTGATTATAAAGCATCAGAAGTCTCATCCCCGGTGTCACCTGCAGTTCCAGGAGGCTGGATGGAAGGGCCAGCACCAAGGAGTTCCTTTCCAAAGCTGTAGCTTGGTCAGGATGAGTATTTTACAGTGTGCTCAGGTATGGAGTGGCCAGAGGATCAGTGAAGATGATAAATAAGAAAGTGAAGCCCACCTCAGAATTATCAAATCTTTCATGAGAAACACTGTCTTAGTTAAATCTCAGGCTAGAGAAAAAAGAAAGAACAGGACACTTTGTAGCCTGGGCACATTTGATTAGTGGACAGAATGGAAAACGATAGACACCCGTGAATACAAGGATCCATTTCTGGCGTGCTTTCAGGCATGATCTCTCAAAATTAGAGAGATTAGACTGATAAAAATTATTCAACCAAAGTGTATGGCTTAAGTAAATCTCACAGCTAATAAATCTGTTTCCCATGGATCTGAACTGATAGGGCATTGCCAAAAGTTTGCAACTGTTATGTAGATTTCTCTCTTGAATGAAAACCTGAGAGATGATTTCAAATGCTAATTATAAATTTAGCAATGCATGTCCTGTTTGAAGAAAGAGAGAATCAGGACTATGGTATAAGATAGTTGGTTGGAAATTGACCTTGGTATTTGAATTAAACGTGCCAGTTATCCAGAAGTAATTATAGCAGTTGAGCATACTTTTTCTTAAAAATATTATCTTTCTTGTCTATACTTTCCACTCTACCTTTTAGGAATATTCTCATAATATAAGACTACAAACATAAAAGTTGACTTCATAGTACAACTTTGTAAACATAGGAATGAAGATAATATTGACTTGTATTTAAAAAGAAACTTCATAGAAATAAAAAATTTTCTTTCCTAAGATTTCTTCCTATTGAAATCCAAATGCAACTGAATTCATTTTACCTGAAACTTCGAATGACCAAGTGTGTCAAAGCAATGTCAGTAAGATCAATATTTGATGACCTCCTAGTTAAAAGCAGCAGAGATGATAAAAAGGAAGCTACCATTATTCTCCAACTTTAAACTTCTGCCTGTATTACTGTTGAATTTTGAAATATATTTTTTTCCAGTTTCATCTTCCCAAGTAAAAATGCTGGTCAGATTTTCCTTAACGACATCCTACAGCCACACCATTGGCAAGTTAAATCTCTGCCTACCCTCCTACACGTATGCACTTACTACATTTTGAAGTTCTTAAGTTTTAGCTAGGAAGCAAATAAACCATGCGGCTACTTATATGCACAGACTACTGTCCCCAATTACGTCAAGAAACTATTCTGTCCCTTGCACATTACCCTGCTGCAAATAAAATGAGAACCTGTAGATGTTTTCATACTGGCCAATACAGACACCTGATCAGATCCCATTTATCCAGTGACAAGCTAAATGAGAGAGAAGTTGTATCAAATACATCTATGCCTATACATCTAATCTACTTGTAAATGCATTGGTTTCATGTCATAGCAAATCATTATTCCAAATCCGTGGTCAATGATTTCTGAAGTGAGAAAACTGTGCATAGCAGAAGGAAACGATGCCAAATGAGCTAGTATACAGAATTGTTCAGGTAATCAATGACGCCCCACTTGTATTTCAGGTCCTAAATTCTTCTGTATAAGGATGGATCTCTTTGTTAAATATTAAAATAGTTGAATTTCTAATAGAAAAAGATACTATAAAAAACTTATCTACAACTGTGTGTTTGAAGCTGTATGCTTTGCCAGCCGTTAATAAAATCCTAACTAAATGGATCATGGTATTTATAGATTGGTTTTCTGTGAAGGAATTAAATTTTTGTTAAAATAAATTATCACTATAGCCTCCTTTTAGAAAATCAGACTTTTCTATTAAACGCTAGCCCAAACCTAAAATAAGAATATTTAAAATTAGCCAGGCGGTGGTGGCGCACGCCTTTAATCCCAGCACTCGGGAGGCAGAGGTAGGCGGATCTCTGTGAGTTCGAGACCAGCCTGGTCTACAAGAGCTAGTTCCAGGAGAGGCTTCAAAACCACAGAGAAACCCTGTCTCGAAAAAAACAAAAAACAAACAAAAAAGAATATTTAAAATTAATAAGTATTTTTAATATAAAAAGAAAGAATCTGTTTATTTCTCACCCATCCCCTAGTTTCTGAGGTCATAGTCTTGAAGTATGTGGGTGTCCTTTTTAGGCTAGAAGGGCATCAATTAAGAAATTATTTTTTCATGGCCTTAGGCAATCTGTAAAACCTACAAACATAGTACATCAATTCTATTAAGTTTGTAAGGGTTAAATCACTCTTCCTAGCCTCAATACAAAGACTGAATGAAGCTCTCATTTTCTAACTCACAGTGTCATGGTCTGCTGATGACATTAGGTATTCTTAACCTTTTTCTATGGTAGCTAAACCATCTTGAGAACCAGAGTAGCTATAAGTCACCTGTAGAGGAATGGTCGCTAATAGCCCAGTGTTGGTATGAACTGCTACTTTATTTACATATGTAAATGAAGATCTAGCTTCCCCCAAATATAGAAAATATTTGGCCCTCAAATTAAAGTACTCCCATTAGGGGGGAAATAACCCTCAAATACCTAACTAGTTTCTTGGAAGGGGCAGGGACTTTGTCATCAGAGATGTGGGTTTGCGTTTTGGCTCTGCCTTTTTCTGTCTGTAGGAATTTGGCAAACACCGTCATGTCTCTGAAATGCTGTTTTCTTTCTGATAAGTGGGGGAAATAATACAGAGCTTTTGGTTATTGTGAGAACACCGTGAGCTCATGCTGAAATCGCTCAATAAATGTGATTTCCTTTCTTCTGATGTCAGTACTCAGAGAGGATGGGGATCAGATCTTCAGTGTTGTAAGTGGGGTTTTCTTCCATGTTGCTGGTACCCTGCTAGGAAGCTCCTAACCCTGACTGCATAGACTGTGGGCTACTGGATAGCTTACACTGGTTTATAATGCACTTCAGTGGCACTAACTGTAGTATGACCCAGGGCAACGCTTGACACATTTTCTATAAAGTAATTTAAGTTACCGCCTTTTGTTTTTATTATGGAGAGAAAATATGAGACTGTTGGCCAGGATGAAGTTTCCATTTTTTTTTCCTTTTTGCCTTTAAAGCTTTTCTCAAGGACATTAAACACTCTTCTTAATTACTTTCTATTGATTTTTTTTGACATTTCTGTTCAAAATTGGCTGCTTATTTTTAGGAAACAAAAGGATGCTAAGCTAAAATGGTACATTTGGAAGTACAGAGTTCAATATTATAGTCATGTTTCTTACGGGCAGTTGTGGCTTAAAAGACATCATATAAAGGTCCTGCTGCGTGTCTCCAGTCTCTTCTCTTACTTCATAAATAACATTTCCATCCTAGCCTTAGCTAATAGTGAATAATTTTATGACTTCACAGTGGTCAACTTTAGGGGAAGACACTATTTATCATACTCATTTGAATAAAAATTTAGTTTTTACTCAGTATCTACTGAATAGAGATCAGAGATAAAATTAGGCACTTTAACTCTGGTTTACATATTCTTTTCCCAATTTTGTGGTCTTTCGCTATTATTCACGCTCTGCTTTAAAGGGTCAGCTTGCAGAGAAGTCTGATTAGATGATGCTTCCTTGTGACTTAACTAAAAGAAAGATGACTTACACCAGGTCTGGGGACAGCCAGGTGTTCATCTGTTCATTTGTTTGGTTTTTGTAGGAATTGTTCATTTAAATTGACACGGAAGTCAAAACTTAACTTTCGTTTGAGAGGATTACCCATTTGAAGCTTGGTGGTGCAAGTCTCAAATCTCAGCTCGAGGGTTGGGGAAGAAGGAGGCAGACAGATGTCTATGATTTTCAGTCTAGTCAGGGATGCTTCGTGAGACCCTTTCTCAACAACAGGGAATAATACAAAGTTATTACTAATTTTAAAAAGCTGCTGTGAAGTTAAAGAATATTATCTAGCTAACAAAAGGAGCCTGCCTACCTCCAAATAGCCCTGAAAATAAATTTTCAGAGCTGCCTGGATTACAGAATCCTTTGCCCTTTTCTCCTTCAGCTTTTGGTGCATATCATCAGCTTTTGGAGGAGCTACTAGTATTAATTTTACATGGAGGTCAGTCAGCTCTTATGCAAATATTAAATATTGCACAGGCATCGTAACTAAATTTAGCACACCATTTGCTACAGTTCCTGCTGTCCTGAGTCCCCCCACTGCTTATAGCTCAGCATATTTCTATTTGTCCATATACCCACAAGTATGCGCATTGCTGTAGCTATGGATTTGTAGAGAAATAATAGGGGGAGTATTTTTTCTACCCTCGGAATGGTCACTAAATGAAAATTAAATTTTCTTAAAAGCGGTTTTAAAAGGAAGATGAGGATAATTTGATTGGAGGCTGAAGAGAATCCATTACAACATTCCAGCCAGTTGATCACTTTCCTAATTTACACTCAGTTCTACAGGATCAGTTAAAGAACGCTTAGCAGAAAACATAGCTATTCTATTCTGGAAGAGCCGAGTGCTAGGTAATGGGACCCGAGCTGTTGCTCATAGTCAAGACTAAAATAGAATGGGTTTGACTAACATTCGCCTCCTGCTTTCTACTCAGAATGTGAAACCGAGAGTAATATACTTTATGTCTCATTCTCTGAAAATACGGTTTGCAGACAAAGGGAATGTTAAGTGAGTATCACTGGATGGAAGGTGGAAGAATATGATCTCCATAAACATGGAAAAAAGGGCTACACTTCTTGTTTTCCTTGCTTATTTTTACTACAAGGTCACAGATGTAGTTATAAAATAACTATCCTGAGCCAGAATGCATTAATGGATACATTATGAGCCTTGGCATCCATCGCCTTGGATGGAATTCATCTTTTGTTGTTGTTTGTTTGTTTCTACTTGTTTTGTTTTATTTGAGACGAGACCCCACTCTGGAGTACAAGCTGGCCTTGGACACACTCTATAGGACAGTCTGGCCTCCAACTTAAAAACATAGTACCCCTGACTCCTGCGTGCTGGGATTCCATTGCATACCATCATATACTGCTGGGCTTCCTCTTTTTTCCGTTCTTTCTTTCTTTTTTCTTTTTTTATGCTGAGAACAGGCAAAATAGCATCTAAGCTCCTTCAGCCTCCATTTCTTCAGCTGTGGAAAATCAGGGGACATTCTTTATTGGGTGGTTTACTGTGAGGATCTGTTATTTCGAATGCTACGCAACCTGGCACAGGACAGTTATTAACGAGTCTCAGTTCTTGTCTCGGCGAAGAATGTTGGTGGCATTTCTGCTCATCTGCAGTGCATTTGCATGTCTCTTCTGCTTCCAGCAGAGAGTTGGGGGACCAGGAAGAGAGCTAGAGCTGCACCTTCGCAGTTTCCAGCTGGCATTATCCCCTGCGGTGAGCAGGCAGGGTGACTGGAGGAAGCGCTTGTCACAGCATAAGTTAAACTCCAGTGCAGGGCTCTAAAGTGTTGATGTTATACAAAGGAAAGCTTAAAGCAAAACGAGATGGCCTAGAGTGCTCAGTCACCAAGTACCACGTTCCTCTTCGCTGCTAACCTCATGTCTCCTGCCCTTGATCTTGCTACAAGATTTACCTTAATGCTAGTACATGGCAAATCACATGCCCATCAAAACAATGGAACTCGTGAGCATATTTAAAGTGCTTTTACTTGCCTCAGAAGATAGTTTGTAGTCACTGCTCTCCTAGAATGAGACTGCTAGGGTTGAATCTGCCTATTTTTTCTGTTGTAAGAGAGGACAAGGGAAGAGTTTGGAGTCACCAGAAAGATAGCAGAACATGGATTACTTCCCTCGAGTTTGGCTGTCAGGTGACATCATGTACTACCATAAAAAGTGAGCCTCCTGTGCACTGGCTTTTTCCTCCCGAGTGTCTTCGGGAGCCCATGCTGACTCTGGTTGCCAAGACCTGGCAGCGTATTTTCTGGACCTCATTTGTAGCAGGGGAAGGCATGAAGACATCTCTCTGGTACTCATGCTTCTGGAGCAGGAGAGTGTCTGTCACAGGGTGTGGTGACAACCAGTCCCAGTCTACTGCGACCTTCCTTCACTGGGGAAGTAATTGCCATTGTGGATGCCATCCTTAGTGGGAATTGTAACCAGACTGATAGTAGCCTTTGACAGAATGGCAACCAGGACTGCCAGTCACCGTACTCTCTTTAGCAAAACACCCTGGAAGTAGGGAGTGAGCGGACAATGAACAGAACTGAGCACGCCTTTCCCCTTTTGGTAGCAACTGTGCCGGTTAAATCAGTATTTGAGTATTTATTAATAATCGTCTCTTTTCATAAATTATGCCTGGTGAATTACAAAGTCTGCATGTGAATTCTTTCCTGGAGTTAACAAAGGGCTATGTCAACCTTATAAGGCATTATTTGTCCCCGGATGTCAGCCATGTTGTTCTCACCTCACTGTGTCATCAAGATAGCTGAACATTGAGTGCGTCCTCTTTGCTACTTGATTCATCAAACATTCCTGGCCTGCCAGGGTAGCCATGGTGAAGTCCTCAGTGGATTAACTCATGGTAGCAACAGATTTCTTCTGTCTGGACCTCTGCTCTCGTGGCTCTGTGATCTAAGCACAGTTGGAACTTTGTTCTGACCTCATGCAATGTCTAGTTGCAGTTTCTTGTTAAATGGAAAATTTTATTGGCTTGGACATATCCTTTATCTTTTGCAATTAGATCATTCGTGACTTCTTTCTCAGGGTCATTAGAATGGTTGCCATTGTTGTCTAGAACTAGTCTCACTAGGCAGTGGCCACAGGATTCAATTCCTGCTCCAACATGTAGACTTCTGCATATCCTCAAGCTTACCTATCTCTAGACTGATTCAGCCATTCAGATCACATTGCTGGTTCCATGGGTGAAATTTCACCAGACATTTTCAACTCTGTGTGGCCCTTGCCGGTATGCTGCTGTTTAGTATGGAAGTTTCAACCTGATATTAAGACTCAAAACTATAACTGTCCACAAATGGTAGCAGCCCCCAGTCTGGCAGCCCTCTGCAGGCTGTGTATTCTCTCCACAAACAGGGACAAGCTAAAGGAAGTAGCTACCTCTGGGTATCAAAAGCTCTTCGTAGTGCAGCATCGCTCCGCTGTGTATGCCTAACGTTAGACCTGAAGAAGCTGACAGTCTGCATCGCCCTACACAGTCTGACTTGGATTTGATGCTCGCTGTCTGCATGTTAAGAAGTGCCAGCGGTTCACATAGCCACCATCCCCACCACACTCATGTGTCTCCGTCATGGCTAGTAGCAGAGTGGTTTTGTTTTTTTTCCCCCTCTCTTATTTATAAGAAAATTGGAAAATGTGCTCGACCACATGCTCTGTAGGAGTTTCTGTGGACATGCCAAATAAACTACCTAGGTTTCTATACCTGAAATTTTTTTGGATGAATGGTGAATTCATATCAATTGAGTAGAAGTAAGCAAGTCCAGAAAACAAAACTTGAAAGTTCTTGGGATGTCTTGGTGTTTTCCTGCATGTAAGAAAATAAAATTGTTTTAGAATGATGAGACAGAGTCAAGAATAAGGTGGCTCACATCTTTATTCCCCAAAGAATACACCAATGCCTGTCATTTCTTTTACAAAATAATAAAATAAAATAATCAAGTTTTCAGACAAAGTTGCAAACTAGTTTGAGTTTTTAAGGGAAGTCATATTCAGGCAAGTTCTCTCTCTCTCTCTCTCTCTCTCTCTCTCTCTCTCTCTCTCTCTCTCTCTCTCTCTCATAATAAAGACCTCTAACAGGTGGGGAATTGGTTTCCCCAAACCTGAGCTATAAGCCAAGGCTACAGTTACAAGTTACATTGATAGAATCTGATTACCTGGTCTAATGGAAAGCAGTCTGGCAGAGGCAGAAAAGATGGCTGTGAATTCTCTTACCTCCTGTCTAATCACGTGGACATTCTCTAATCTCACTAGCTCTCGGGACTGTGTGGCCTCTGGAGAAGAGCAGATGAACTTCTCTGAGTTCCTCAGACTTTGAGAAGCAATCAGTCACTGAATGTATGGAACATCAGTCCTTAACTTATAGGGTAATGGGTCTCCTACCTAGGCAGAAGTCTGTAAGAGACAACCACTTCCCTCTGGTTGAATATCCAACACCAAAGATGTGTGAAATGAAGAAAATTCTCTAGCTCTTTTTAACAAGCTTCTTTGATTTTCTTTTTCTAGAAGTATTCTTTCTCCTTTTCTTTCCTTCCTTCCTTCCTTCCTTCCTTCCTTCCTTCTTTCTTTCTATCTTTCTTATTTTTTTATTTCTTTCTTTGAGACAGGGTTTTTCTGTGCAGCCTTGGCTGTCCTGGAACTCGCTCTGTAGACCAGGCTGTCCTGGAACTCAGAGATCCACCCACCGCTGCCTACCAGGTTCTGTGGGCCACCTGCCCCTCCCCCAGTGAAATAAAGGATTCTTGTTGGCGATGCCACATAGAAATCAGAATAGCGTCAGGTCTAATTTTTTATTGCCAATCTTATTGTCCTGGTATGCTTTCTTTTCTGATTAGAAATCTCACCAGAGTGTGCCAGTAGTCTGTGCTTTTGCTTAGAGGGCTTCACAGGATAAATTGTCACAAGCCCCCTTGTTATGATGTTATGTCACTGGATACTGTGGTGTCCGACAGTCCTCCAACTGCACGTCCTCCCACCCCCACCCCAGGTATGATACTGAACATACCAGGTTTGGCCAGGCCTATGCAAGCTGAACAAGAAATGCAGATTCTACTCAATGTATTATTTATTGTTATTGCAAAGTCATTTACAACGCTTTTAGAAAAATTGGCCAATTTAGACTGAACACCCTCGACTTTTCTAAAATGGTTCGGAAGCTACAGAACGAACTGGGAAGGGAACAGCCCATGGTTTGTGCTGACTGCTTTGGATTCAGGTGGACTTGTAGATCATGCTTGCCTTAGTATGCTGGACAGTTATGATCTCTGCTCAGCATTTCTCTCTTGGCCAGTGTTAGGGCATGAAGCCCTTTAGAAATGAACAGGAAGAACGAAGGTCTTTCTGTCTACCCTTCATAGATATGCTTCGTAGGATGCTTTACGTCCCTAAAAAAAATAAAAAAAAATGGGACGATCTCTGCCCCTTAGAGTTACTATAGCGTTGCGATTTAGAAGTAGTTTATTAGCCCAAGTAAATGGAATGCTACCAGGCAAAGTAAACACATAAATTATAACTAGAGGCCAATACAGGGATGGTTACATCCCCTGTTTCTAGCATAGCAGGGATGGAGCCGGGAAAATTGAGCCAGGCTTGGCTTCTACCCGCTCTTTAGACTGTGTTTCACCATGGCCTCTTTCAGTAGCACATTAACCTGTAGATTCCAGCAACCGGCTGGGGAGAATAAGATGCCAAATGTACAGGTCCAGTTTTTGAAAAACGGTATATGAATTAGGAAAGGAGTTTGTTTGAAACGTAGGTTCTTCTCTAGGAGCCGAAAACTACAGATAGGCATTGAGGCACCTGTGTCATCCTTGTTTCTCCTCTACTCAACAGAGCTTAGTGCCTAGGAAAATAGGTGACTCTTAGGTTTTGGAGGGTGCAGGCTCCAAAAATTCAAGGACATATACATGTGTACTAATGCACACACACAGCCCTGCACACACAGTCTCACAGCCATGGCCCATGTTTTAAAGACAAATTTTTTAGACATGATGCATTCAGAGTCTATTTATCATCTTGTCCCTTTTCTTGATGAAAATGTGCTCAGGGAACTGACTGTTTGTGTCCACAGCTATCTCACGAGTATAGAACTGCAGCTGTTTGGCTAACTGGCTTGAAGCAGTATATATTCAGTGTTTTAGAGAGTCATACTTTGTGCTGTAAGAATAAATATTCTAATGAATATTATCCAGGATGCTTGACTGGAGCTACTACTGTCCCTAGCGACGTGCACTAGAATAAAAACACTTGGAGCATCATATCTGTCTTTCCAGAACCACATTTGAGTTATTTGCTTGTTCCTCCTTGATGAAAAACATAAAACACTTAAGATTTAAAATACTCATCAGAAGCAATCTTCTGTCATTGGGATATTACTGTCTTAACCATGTATTAATGAATGCTATCAGGAAACTATGATACTGTCTTGGGTTGGGGCGTGGTACGCCTGTATATATATATGTGGGGATTGAAAATGCCTCACAGCTGGATCTCATGGAGGCATTTTATCAACTGAGCCTCTTTCATCTCTGATGACTCCAGCTCATGTTAACATAAAACCAACCAGTACAATGGCTATGAAAATATAGAGACTGATAAAATAAGTGTCTGTATAGCTAGCATCCACTCCACAGTTATCATCCTCATCCCTTGATTGCCTTTTCTTCTCACTACCTGACAGCAGATCTCAGATAGCTTATCATTTAATATATCCATATTTTGAGATGTGTTTTTGAAATGTAATGAATATGCTGTTTTTAAACATATCCATGAAACATTTGACAGACACAAAAATTGGTGGTAATGCTAAGTAGTTATTTAGGTAGTGATCGGCCCTTCTCTTAGTTTCTGGGAGCTAGTTTCCAAATGGGGCTCACACACTGTGATTGGCTGATGCTTCTTGACTCATACATGCTTAGTATTGGATTTTTTTTTCTTCTTTCATTCTTTGCCTATAGCTTTGGCTTTCCTATTCCTACCCCCTTGAATCTCTTCAGAAACTCAGGTCATCCATGCTGCAGAGTTCAGTGCTATGGGGTTTTCATACCCAGCCATGGTATGTTTGAGTATATTCCTTAGATCCAATGCCTTTCCTGTACATTTTTATCTGCATGCAAATATCTGACCAAATTAAGATAAAATTTGGAGGAGAGGGATGCTTGACAGTTTTACAGAAATTGATTTTATTCATTAAATGCTGGTTGCGTATCTATTCAAATGACTACAATGCTTTCAGTTTTTGATATGCCATGATCTTTGTTTAAATGTGCTGAACATAGAGATGAACCAGCCTCCTGGTTTCTCTCTTTTGACCCTTTGTCTGCTTTTGTTTCCAAACACATTGAGAGGATGAATAAATTAGCCGATGCCACGAAATGTTGAACTTTAATTCCAGCGCAGGTTGACTAACTGAATCCTTGATCATTGTTGTGAGTTCACTTGTTTTGTTTAGATTTGTTCTGTGGCTGCTACGATTTTTGGCTAGCCTGGACAATGGCAGGCTAATATTCCCTACCCTCGCATGGCCTTCTCCCAACCAAAATGATCGTGGTCGAAAATGCAGAGTAAAGAATGTGTCCCTTCATCATTTGGTACGCTGAGATCTAGATATAGATCAGTCAGTCCCAGATGGGCTGCTGCTATTTGCTTTGTAGCCAGTTAGTCTACGACTGTGCTCCTGTAGCATATACAGTCATGGGAGAAAAATCAAGGGACAGCCTGGACTTCGAAGTATGCGAAGCTTATGCTCATAAAATGTTAGTGGCTTCTTGAAAATATTTAGCAGAACCATGTTTCTGAAACTGGCTTCCTAACTAAAAGAAAAAAAAAAACAAAGCAAAAAAAAAAAAACCCAAAAACTATTGACTTTGCAAAGAAAGTGTGCCTTTCCTATTATCATTCCTCCCAGCCAGTCACCCAAAGATGCTCTCTGTTTATTTGGAAAAGCTGTGACATCCTCTGAGACATTTGTGTCACCGTGATATTGTTGTCTGAGTTGTAGAATAGCGTGATTAGGCTGTGTTGTGAATAAAATGTGCTGTCAGGGACAAAAGGCAACTTGTATATTTGAAAAATAACCTTGTAGACAGTCTTATTTTCCTAAGGATAACACTGTCTAATAACACCATGTGACTTCTTTAGCAACTGCTGGGAGCTTAGAATGAGCTTTCCCCTCAGCTACAGATGACCTTGGTCTTCCATGCATATATATAAATTTTTGTTTTAGGAAGAGAAGCACCCAAAGGTTACTTCTCTTTCTGTTGGAAAGGAAGAAATATTACTAGGGGCTTCTCAGGGATCGAAAAGGGAGACTAGTATCTAAAAACTGTTTTTCATGCCCTCTTCGTCCCTAAAGTAGGTTCACTGAAACAAAACAAACTGTTCCTCATATATTTGTGTGACCTTGGGAAACCTGCTTCGGTGTACATTTGTGAATTCTTAGCTAGCATATTTTGTTAAAGACTGCAGAACCATCTATTCTTTTGAGATGACTTATATTCTCTTTTAAAATTCAGAATGCTATAAAATATACTAAGGTCCTTTCTAGTCCCTTCCGTTTTACAGAAGTTTAAATGGTACCCAAACACACATTCAGCAGTTAAGCTAGTTAATCTCCAGTGGATTTTTTTTATGTCAACTTGTTCTTTAGATAAATTGCCACCTTATAGGGTGTCTGCAAACTTTTAAATTTTCCAAGTTTACTAAGAAAGCCTGGAGTCCATGCAATGAGTTAACCTAGTCTGCTATTGAAACTTGGGGTTTCATTTTGCATGGTGCCGTGAAGTTTTCTTTTCTAACCTTGTTGTCCTTCCTCCTCTTTCCTTGTTCTTCTCTCCCCCTCTCCCCCCTTCCCCTCCTCTCCTCTGCTCTCCTTACTGTATCTTCTCTCTTCTCCTGTGTTGATTGTTTTGTATTTTTTGGGTCTGGGGTTGGAATCCAGGGCTTTGCACATTCTAGACAAGGGCTGTACAAGGGAATAATGCTTACTTCTCTGCTTTCTTCTGGCTTCTTTAGCAAAGTTCAGTGAAGGAGCAGCCATATACATGGTCAACAGAAGAGCAAGCGAGTCATAACCTGTCTGCTTTGTTTGTGCATACAGTCTTACAGTTGAATTTTTTTAGCTATAGCAATTTTAGTTACGACTATTACTTGAGTATAATAATACTTGTGTATAGTAATATAGTAACCTTGTTAGGAAAGGTTATTTTCAGATATACAAATTGCCATGTTCCCCTGACAGCACATTTTATCCCTAAAACTTATTAAACAACGTCTCAGTGACAAAGATGTCTTGGAGGATGTCATAGCTTTTCCAAATAATGGAGAGTATCTTAGGGTAACTGGCTGAGTTACGAGAGCAAAGCCAAGAAATAGTCTCTCCTTAGGGAGCCAGACCAACCCTACCCAGCACCACTTTGTTTAAGCTGGGACTCCCAGGAGCTGGGTGTTCCTTTCGGGTGCATTATGACCTCTGCAGATCTCCCAGATCCAAAAGATATTGTCTCTTATCTCCCCAGCCAGTTTTCTCCTTTTGCAAGTACCTATATGCTATTCAGCAAAGGATTGAATTACTATGCAGGTAAAAAAAAAAATTGCACACCCAGAATGACAGTGCTTCTGTGGTTCCAGGGTGGCTCGGACTCTTCCTGTGGGGAGCTAATGCTTCTTCTCACTGTGACCTCACTGGACAGAGAAGCCATGTGGGCAGGGCAGAGGAGCTCTTCGTGCTTGGCTTCTGCTCCGAAGGGCTTCACCCTCAAGAGCCATCTAAGCAGTTTCTAGCAGTAGAACAGGGTGCTTCCAAGAGGAGCACTAATAATTTGAATGGGTTTGGGCTTAAAAACAGAGAAATAACAGCAACAAGAAATAACAGGATATGGAAGATAAAGAAAACGTGCAGATTTCTAAATACATAAGCATTGAAGATACAGGTAAGGTTCAGAACTTTCATTTCATAGTTTGCCTGCTTCATATAGGAATGTTTAAAAAAGTTTCAAATATTTCATTGAGAAAAGCTCATGGTGACTTCATTTTTCACAAGTAAATCAGTAAAAAGTGTCTGAACATACTGTCCTTCAGGAAGGACAGAGTCTCATAACTCCTCTCAGGTATGATTCCTGCTCATTGTTCAAGGAAGCCGGCCATGACACTCACCTATAATCCCAGCCACTCACAGGGCTGAGGTAGAAGGATGCAGATGTCTGGGTGAACCTGAGCAATGTAATGAGACCTTGTCTTAAAGGAAAGCAAAATAGTTTATATTGTTTAAATGGTCCTACTGAAGTGTATTTAGTTTTTGTAATGGGGAACTTCAGGCAGAAACTAGCCAGAATTGTGTAAATACTGAATGGAGAAAATAATAACTTTGAAAAGAGATTCATTTTTTCCTCTTAACTCATTCATCAGTTTTATTATGTAAGCAAATTAATGGGTTCTGAATCCTTGGCTAACAGTTACAATAGAGTAGGCTGTCTGTATTTACTGAATGCCTGGCAGTTATTCATTGACTTCTATGGCAGACTAGGCCCTCTCCCCCACCACATTCCCTAAGAAAGAACTGATTTCCAATGCAGACGACAATTATGTTTTGCTTTCCTTTGTCCAGGGTTTATGCACCAGTGATGGATCAGTGACACTTAAGAAAACTTTTGTAGCAGACTTCATATCAGCTCCCTTTATCTTGCCTTGCTTCTGAGTTTAAATGAACAGTCTTCGGGGTAGAAGTCTGCTAGTCATTGGTACAGTTGAGGCCTGAGTTGAGGCTTCTGCACATTAATAGTGAAAGTGTTCATTGCTCAGCAACTTACCTCAATAGTTTCCTTTTAAGGGGCATTGGCCAGGGTCAACTAGCTAGAACATTTACCTGTCCATTGCGTAAGCAGTTAGTGAAGTATGAAGGGACAGATTCAGAAAATAACTAGGAAGTGGCGAGAAAGAATCAAAGGAATCTTATCCTATACACAAGGACTTTCCTAGCCCTTAAATACTGGTTTGGGTTTCCTATTGTAAAGGCAGAAAAATGTGCTGCTTCCTCAGCAAGGTCAGCATATTGGCATGACAGATACGTTCTCTGGCAATACGTTACAGCCTCACTTGTGCCTCTTCTCCTTGCTTGGTATTTGCTGATTTACCATGGAAAGTGCATCTGGGTTGATGCATTCATAGACATGGTCATCATAAGAACCATCCTATTTTGAGAACAAAGTTATCTATGTTCGTTTGTTCTGTAGCTCAAACTGGTCTTCAATTTCTATTGTTGCTATTTCATCTGCCCTACTGCAGTGATTATAGGTATGCTTGGGCTAGCCGTGACAGTTTTGTCCTTAATTGTCATTCATAACACTAAGTAAGAGCTAATACCTGCATTATGACAAACTGCTCACAAAGTGAAGGTAGATGGGTGTAATCACCATTGGTTGGAATCTAGCTGAGTGGAAACAGCATTCTTTATGTACTGAAATACATTCTCCTGCAGGCCCTAGTATTTCCTCCCAGCTCCCTCAAAAAGAAGGCTGTTCTTGTGACTTGGTGATTAAGTCCTGTTCTATCTGCTCCGTTGTTTTTTCGGCAGCATTAACAAATGGAATGTGACCTAGCAATGTATGTGTAGAAGGGCAAGGCTATCACTTTGAAATGTATGGACTGCTAGCATAGTCAACTAAGAAGAAGAGAAAAGGCCGCACGCATCCACAGGGTGTGCACAGCACTCTCTCTCCTGCAAGTTCTTCTGGCAGTTGCATCTCATTCTAGAGTTTGGCCTTTGCTTCAGAGCAGCCGTAGCCAGTCAGCACATGCTGTGCATCACTTGGGACTTAATGGCTGCTTTGCAACTCATGCTTTTGGTGTTGCTGTGGATAAAAGCATTAAGCCCAATAACCACTACTGAGAGATGGCTGCTTCTCGTTTCCAGCAATTGGCTTCTATCAAATGTCTCATTACTACCTTTAAGTAATGATCTAAGACTTTTTTTCCAGTGGACTGTGTCAGGGCTAGATACTTTGGGACAGTATTATAAGAGAAAAATCACTTCAGGGAAAAATTTTTAATAGTCAAAAGGTATTGTGGGGTTTTTTTTGTTTTGTTTTAATTGCATTTATTAATCTTAGTTATTTTAATGATCCCACAAGATCAGCAAGTCCAAAGAATAAAGGTGATATAGCTGTCTTTGGCTTTTATCATGGCCTATTTTTATTGTTCATTTATAATTTATGTAGAAATATGTCTATTTATGGAGGATGTTGGTTTTGGTGTTAGTAAATGCCATAGGATTTATTCTGAAAGAACCTTCCAACTGGGCTACTCAAGTGGGGCAAAAGACACCCTTAGGAAAATGTTAGGGCTTCAGATACCACTGGAGACTGCTTGTGGACCGGCACCGTTGTGACAGTTCACTGCAGGTGGCATGTATACTTACTGCTCTATAGGGGCAGGAAGGATACACAGCCCAGTTTGTTATCAAGTGGGATGCTGTCAGCAGCTGAGTCAAAGCAACGTTCTTCCTCACCAATTAAAAGCAGTTGCCATGGATTCAAAACTAATATGCGCATATGAAGTTTTTCACATGAAGACATATTGTTTGGTTCAAAGGATATGTCATGCGGTCTATAGAAATGTCCTCTGCCATGTTATAAACCAAACGGTGCAAATTGCATTCCCCTCATGGTGCTAAAGATTCTGTTAGCACAGCTGATGGTAGGTGGATAATCACCAAGCTTTGGTTTGGTTTGTAGGTTTCTATAGGACACCTTTAGTGACCTTTAGTGAAAGGGGCCCTTTATTGAAGTAAGGAAAGAGTGGACTTAGGCCAGAAGTGATGTAGCTCAATGCTAGAACACCCACCTATCGTGTGGATGTCCCTGGGTTAACTCTCCACGCCACCCAAATGAATCAGTTGGCCTATTTCCTAATTATCCACAGTAGCGATAGAAGAGGAGCAGCACAAGGCATTAGGGCCCCAGGTTTTCTATGTTAAACTTTCCTTTCAGTGTTACAAGTGGAAGCTAAGGTCTTACAAAATCCTAGCAAATGTTCTGCCATTGAACTATGCTTGCAGCCCCTTTATCAAGTTTGTTATTGTTGCTGTTTTTAGATTCTGATTGCTAAATAAGAAAATTACACTTTTCCCTACTCACCCACTAACTCTTCCTCTAGAATGCATATAATCTCTGTGGAAATTTTCTATGGTTGACATCACCCCTGTTTTATGAATGAGAAATTTAGGAGAGTCAGGAATAAAGGTCTCTAGAAGGAATCTGAATGAGATCACTCTTCCAAGTTTGAGGGGCTTTGAGTCTCCATTCTTTTTCCTAAGATCTGTGGTCCCTAGTGTGCCGTAGGTAAGAGAACAGGAAACAAGAAAGGGTTGGGAAGTCGGAAACTAAATCTTCAAGATGTTGACTATTGCAGTCAGAAAGAATGAAAACAAAACAGTAGATGGAATTTGGTTAAAAATCATATCAAAGTGTGATTTAGAAACAAATGAAAAATCAAAGCAGAATAAAATGGGGGAAATCATACAGAGTGGGTCAAGTAAATGCCCAGAGGAACACTGACCCACGCAAGAATAAACTAGATGTGATACAGACAAAGGATTTAAAAATCTATGGGAATAAGTCAGTGGATAAGATAAAAAATTTCATCTCAAAATTGATTTTTTTTTTTACCCTGCAAAAGTAGACAGAATCTTGACTGACTCGAAGCTCTTTGTCCTGATTGATATCAGTGGTGAACACTGATTGACACTAAGCCCTGCCATAGTGTTCACAGCCGTGGAAAGGAGGAGAGGCCTTGATGCTAAATGCCCTTGAGCTGGACCACTAGGTACTTGTTTTCATTGAGGGTATGTACTCAGTGGTCCAGCCGTCGTGTCAGGTTAGAAAGGTCAATGTCAAGTTACCACGTGAAGATCTGATAAACCAAAGGATGGCTTGTTTCTAGCTCCTAACAGATGAGTCTTCTAGCAGGTTGTACATTTCTAGAGATTTCCAACTGCCTCTGTTTCTTGTTGTCAGCTGTCTAAAATCTGCAGAGGGAACACACACATAAAATATAATTGCCAAAATGAGTGATTTTATCAGTCATTTCTATTAAAAAAATTCCTGTCAGTGATGGGTTCTGATACCATCACATTTGAGCCTTGCTGGAGATGGAATTTTATTGAATCACAATGGCAGCTCTCTTTACAGAACAAGGTGTCAAACTTCCTCCTCCTTTTCTCTTTCCTATCCAGCCACGTCTACGTCCACAACTGGGACCAGCCATCTCATAAAGTGCGCTGAGAAGGAGAAGACTTTCTGTGTCAATGGTGGCGAGTGCTTCATGGTGAAAGACCTGACAAACCCTTCGAGATACTTGTGCAAGTAAGAAATGAATTCCTCTCTGTGGCTCCTATCTGTAGCTGATTATTCCGGATGATTCTGGGTCGTGATTTGCTCCATTGCTTCTTGTCCCCATTTTGTTGCATCCTGTTTGAATAACGTGGATTTATTTGTGGAGGGTTTTACAATATTCACACCATCTGTCATTGTCTCTGTCATGTCCAGAACTGATTTAACTCTTTGCAGTGTATGTGGGTGTTCTTTATTTTAGGTTGTTGTTGGGTTGGTTATTTCGTGTTTGTTTTTTTTTTTTTGCTTTCATATGTATAATGTTAATGTTGCTTTCCTATTGGTTTTTTTAATAACTGCCGAAAGAAATGTGCACATATTGTAGAAGGCTTTGATGCTGGATCCCTATTTCTTTCCCCTTGTAGAAACTGAACTGTGAGGTAATATTTGTCTCTTACCCCCGTGCTCACCTGCCGAGTGGACAGGTCAAATAGAGGAAGCAGGAGGGCAGAAGGTTAAGATGATGTTATTGCCCCACAATTATTTCTCCAAACTCTCTAAGTTGATATTTCTAGTTATTTAAAAAAAAAAAGGTACATGTGTTCAGAAGGTTCAGAAGTACATTTGGTGTGTTGCAGCACCATTGTTAGAAGAAAGCAGTGTCTGGTCCATGCTACTGTTACAGACATGTGTAGAATGTCCCTAGGTGTGTGCCTAGATGCACAGTTGAGAAAGTATAAAATTAAGCTGGGCGGTGGTGACACACCATTAGTTCTGAAGACAGAGGCAAATGGATCTGATTTCAGGGCCAGCCTGGCCTGCAGAGCAAGTACCAGGACAGCCCGGTCTAGTCAGAAAAACCCTGTCCTGAAAAATAAAAAGAAAAAAAAACAACAACAAACAACAAAAAAAAGTATCAAATTTATATTCTCTCACTAGCAACATAAAACAGTGTGGAGTTTTTTTGGTACAACAAATATTTAAACTTTATAGTAAAAAGTCAACAGGTGATTAAAATGCATGTCGTTTTCAGTCTATCGGTATTTGTGCTATATTGGTTATATAGACTCATAATATCATGGATAAAAGGAGTTTCATGTCTTCCTCTGGGCCTCTAGCACAGTTGATAGACTGCCTTCCTCACGTGCTCCAAGCTGCATGTGAATTGGATGTGCAGGCAGCGGCAGCTGCCTTTTCCAGCATGGGGAGAAAACAGGGAAGATCAGAAGTTCAGGGCGTTCTACTTCCTAAGCTTTGTCACGAGCTCCACGCTCACTCTAAAAGGTGGGGAAATGTGAGACCCTCTTTTGAAAAACAGAAGAGAAGAGGCTACTTGAGCAGCAACGGTGCCAAGAGTGCGCACCTCCTGGAGATGTGGAAGGAGTTGGTTTTATCAATGGAGACCATTCACAAAAACAAATCGTATCTTAGAGTGGAGTGTAGACTTCTAAGCTCAGTTCCTCAGCTGGGAAGGTTTTTATGTAAGAATCTCATTACGTTTTGAAAGCAAGATAAAAATGGCCCACTATAAAGAAAACTGATTTATTTCACACCCATATGACACCATACCAATTCATTTCATACTCATATAATAATTTTAAATTATTCTTAAAGTTAAGATTAGTTTTAATCATAAAAATCATTCTATCGTGTTTGCTTATAGCCAGTTTTCAGTTTTCGCCTTCAGTTCTACTGAATTGCTATAAAACAGCACAAATGTAACCCTCCCCCCATTTGTCATGGTGAACGGGATGAGCATATTTTATAGCCTCCTAAAGACCTTCTTTTATCACATGGAAAATACCAGATGCAAAGAATTACAACCTGTAAGATGTGAAGTTCATTTATCATGCTGGGAAACCTTGTGATTTTCCTCTGATCTTAGGCACAAAATATCATTGTGTTTTCAAGATCTCCTTGAAAAAAAAAACATTTAAATTATATACCCTCAAGTTTCCCCCCCTTTTAAACAAGTGTCCCCCCATATTATCTTTGTTTTTGCATTTTTACCCTCTGTAGAAAAGCATGTAGAGACCACTATGTTTTAATTACAACAATGAAATACGGTCATCCCTTATCATAGCCTTTGCAGAGGTTTACAGGCTGTGTGGGTACAGACGCGAGTTTCTGAATACCTCTAAGGAGCCAGTGCAGTTCTTTTCCATATATTAATTTCACCTATTCTGTAGCCCTCCTACATCCTCCACAAGACGCACAACCACACGAGTGCTGTTCATCTGCTCCAGTTTGGTACTACGCCAGCAGCTGTGAGTTTTCTTCACCTGCACAGTTTCTCAGTTTTAATTAGTAGTTTCCAGGAAAAAAAAAAAAAAAACTTCCCTTTTTTCGGCAAATCTTACACTGAAAAGTTTTTCATATCTCTAGTAGTTATTGAATTAGCAAAGTGAGAATGAATGCTTTACACCTCTCATAACAATTGTCTGGTGAACCCGGCGTGTATTCCATCTGGTTCTTAGAAAATTACCTTTCCTTTTATTTTTTTTTTGTTTTCATTTCCTTGCTCCCATTGCTAGAATGTTTTTGCCTTTTAAGATTTTTATTATTACCTTCCCTTTTAAAAAGAAAACCTCTGATTTTAGGTCTCAGCTGTTTTTAGAGTGTAACTGGATTGATGTATCAAAATAATTCAGTGCCTTCAATTAAGAATTGGAGTGCATTTTGCATACAAAACAGACCAATCCTTGCTAAATGAAAAACTTTCTCTGATAAAGAAAACCGTGTCTATTATAAACATCCCTAACAATAAAATTAATAACAACTCAGAATTTAAACAAAGTCACATAATATGCCCTATCCTATGATAATATATTGTTCACTAAAGCACTTGAATAAAAACAGAGAGCATAACAATGTTTCATCGGCTCATCGACGTCCTGTCTATGAAGCCAGTTCATAGTTTCCATATGGCCCATCTGCCTAGAACAAAAACATTGCTGAAGCATGAGCCATGTTATTCAAAGTCAACCTTATCCTTGACCAAAGACATGACTCAGAAACAGCACAAGCGTGGAGGTCTCCAAGGAGTCTCTCTGGTCACCTAATCCACCGTTGTCTTCTTGGGAGTTGAACTGGATTTTACAGCAAATCTCCTTTGCCCCACTGCTTAGAACAAGGTGTTCCAAATGAATGAGCCATAATGCAGTTAAGTAGTTCTCCAAGGAGATTTTTGATGCTTACTTGGACTTGCCCATGGGGACTAAGTGGGGATTTGAGCATTGGTTCTCATCTTTTATATTACTCTTCTCTCCACAGTAACTTAAAATTTATCCAAGAGAAAGAATTAGTGACTCTCCAGATTACACAAAGAGGAAGAAACCATTCCAGTTTCTATCCTCTGATGTTCTGTCATCATACGGTTTAAAGCAACAAGATCCTTTGAACATGAAATTGTCCAGATTCTTTCTTCCCTTCCCTTATGTCTGCTGCTCCGTACAGTTGAGCAGAGAACTGACTTGGAAGATGTGAATGGATGTTTTTTAGTCTAAAAGTTATTTTTGCAACAGGCAACGCTTATAAATGTGATCTATTGCCCAGTGGACAGATATAGGCTTACAGTGAGAAATCTGGATTTTAACCACCAGTTTTAGTAAGCAGTCCTGTGTCCTTCCAATTTCAGCCCCCTGGACAATACCTTCATTTATAACATAGAATTACTATATTCTGCAAAATTTTTTCCCTTGGAATCAGAAAAATTAAATGAGTTCATTTTTGCTAAAGTAGTTTTTAAGCAGTAAGACCTTTTTTTCTCCTCTAATAATAAAAAGTAAATGGTACTATTCTCTCTGTAGACAATGACAAAAAATGGTGGAATTATTTAATCCCTAATTTTTCTTTTTATGTAAAAGTTTTTATGTGGCTTTTATGAGGCCACCAGCTAGCTTTGTAACTTTTTACAGGAAGGATAATTTATATATCTGATCACCATATTGATATCTTTGATTACAAGTTTCCTCATTAAAAAATCAAAATTAAAACTCAGAAATCAATCTACACTTAAAAGACAGTTTCCGTCAAACACTATTTCTTATGACTTCTCTATACTCAATGTTTATACACTGTGTAGATCATGCTATATGATGTACTGTTAAAAGGTACATCATTATATATATATATATATATATATATATATATATATATATATATTCCCAATACTATGCTACTTAAATAAAGTAACTAGGCCATGTGAGTGAATGTGTTCCAAAGAGCACAGTGTTGTTTTTGAAGGTAGCTAGAATTTAAAGGGAAAGAAAGGGCTAGAGACAGAAGAGCCTTTACAAACCAAGCTCTCATTGCAGAGCGAGTCATTCTAGTATACCAGGCTGTCCTTGAAGATACACTAGTCTTTCCTTTATTTTTGTATCCACATACAACAAATCGGTTCATTGTGGCATTTTTCAAACAACTTCTTTTTGTCGTTTCTTTTTCCTCCTCCCCGGTATTCTGTTCTCCGGCTCCAGCAGCATCCTTTCTTCCTTCATAGCAGCTCTTGTTCCATGTTCCCCCATCTAGTTCTTCTTTAGAGACTATTCCATCCTTATGCTTCCTTATACACATACACACAAACACTATAAGTTAAGATCCGAATGTGAGCGCCAACATGGTGACATGCCTACCCAGAACAGCACCTCCACTCCAGGAAGTGAAGCAAACATAAAAGCCTGTTAGGTAGTGCAGCTAGTTTGTGGTCTAAAGGCTGGGCAGGGAACTTTGGGCATTGTGATAGCTAGTTAAGGAGCTGGAGTAACTTTGTGAACCAGGAGAATAGCACCATGAACACAAGGATATGTTTAGCTACATACATTTGAGAAATCTAGAGACTAAGTAAGATTCAAAGGAAAAGTCACAGATACTACCTAAGGCTAAAGTTTTACAAAATACTATCGGAGTCCTAACAGTAGTGATGATGTTTACACTTCACTACTTTATATCAGTAAATAGGTTAACATAAATAAGGATGATTAGAATTCATTTGGCTCATACAAGCACTGTAAATGACACTCTGGTTCTAACCACAGATGAGCTTTTTCTCAGGGAACTTCTGTGTTCTTGAATGACATCTCATTTATCAGAAGCAAAGAGTATTTATGCAAGAAATTGATGGGAATCTTAGGAATCTAGACACTGAGCTCTTTAGACAATGATGCCTTCAGTTTCTTTTATGCATAGAATTCTACCACTCTTAATATTTGTGATTATGTTTAGGCTTGGACCTTTTATAGTAGGTGAAGGAAGTCTTGCAGGCACCAATTTTGGAGCAGTTCTGTCTGGAATTGGAACATTGGCTAACCTCTCCACGTACCTCAGTTCCTCTGTCTTTCTTGCACCAGCTAGCAGCCGTGTGTATTTTTGAGTTCCCACGAGGCAGGCCTGGGTTCATGCTGAGCATCCAGGACTGAACAAGACCACACTGACCTCTTCCTTTAAGAGACCTAAGCCATTGAAAATAATACCCATGTTTCAAGCAATTGATTTAATAATCAGTTATTGATGTACTGAGTGCTGTGAAGACATTTAGGGAGCTCAGGGTATGTTTAGTGAGGACCTTAAGGAATGAAAGACAAAGGCTTTGTAGAAGGGACAGAAAATATAAAGTCATCACCTTAAGTCACAATCTATATTAAATAAAAATGCACTGTTTTAAGAATATTTACATTGAATAATTTAAAAGAAATCATTTAGATGCCTCATTATAAAAGGGGTCTGTTAGCATAGAGAGAATGAGAAAATGTCTCAAGACCTCTAATCTGAAGTAAGAGTGTCATCTCCCTGCCCAGAGAAAGACAGACCACAGATGAGCAGCTAGATATGTCACTCTAGCGTAGTAAGGTACAGGGTACATTGATCCTATCTATATCTGTGGAAGTTGTTTGTCTTGACTTAAGGATGCATTGTGTTGGATAAACACTGGTAAGGGTTTTAGTCTCTGGGTGAGCATTTCACTAGAAGCTGTACAAACAGAGTCTTAGGTAAGGTCCAAAGCTCAGTCAAGGAGAGATGTGTTCCTAAGCACTGCCATGACCACTGTTAGTAGGGAAACACAATATTTGAAAGCCAAGGCAATATAGGAGTTTTGTGTGTATGTTTTTCCTTGGTATTTACTTATGAGCCCTATGAAGCCACTATATGTACTCTTGTTATCGCAAGGATTGGAAGCTAGTCCCAGAATCATAATAAAAGAAAGGGAAGACCCATACCAGCTGAGCAGTAATGGGAGGTATATGCTAGATCTGAAAGAAACATTATTGGAACATTTTCTGTTTAGTGTTTTCTTTAATGATGCTACGGAGGGCATTCTCTGGAGGAAATAAATGACTTTTGCAGATGACACTGCAAAGACCACTGAAACACAAATTAGAAAAACATATATAAGCCTCAAGTAATTTCACTTAAAGGCTGATAACAGAATAAGATTCATCTCAGAAACATGCAGACTAATAGTAACAATACGTTTGGGAAAAAAAATAATCTACAATGCAGATACTTAGCCGGTGAGTAGGCGAGCGCTGGCCAGAATACCACGCCAGCTACGGGGTGAGAAAAGTCTGTGTTTGCAATGTGATCCTGGAGACAGTCAGCCGAGCAGTCTGAGAGCTGAATCCAAGGGCAACGCAGGTTTCCAGAGTGACAGCGGGAGGCTGTGACGTGGCGCACAGACTGGCCAGTATTCCCCAGAATGAGTATGTTGGTATCTGTAAATATCAACCCCAAGTACATAAATTCAGGTGTTTTAAGGCGGCAAGTAAATGGCACAGTTAGTCCTGAAGACAACCAGAAAGATGTGATATTCTTTCGAGCAGGGGATTTTAAAAACTGGCCAAATGTTTTGAGTGCGGAGCGATGACTAAAGAGAACACACTGGCTGTCAGCTTCTTCCTTCTAGTGTTCTCGAGGGACAGGGATGAAACCAGGAAACAAAGGAAGGAAGATGTCTAAAGACGGTTTATAAGTTGACTGTAATTAATAAGTTGTCTATAAAATTGGCCAACCCTATAGAACCAGATCTTTCTTGGGGATTTGTAAATATCTTTGAATATGTCTAGAGTATCCACACACTGATTCTCAAAACACATGCACCCATGATTGAATCACTAGGAAATGCATCAGGTCATCCATTAGGTGTTGTCATTATTAAAATGTTTTTTTTAAGTGAGGATCCAGCTATGTTTGTTAGTTTTAATAAAGGATAAGTTATAATTGCCAATATTATTTTGGCAATATTAAATTGCCTGGCTTGAAAAATTATAGAAAAGCATTAGAGATTGCTTATTGGCTGAAAGAAAAGTCATGTACCTTAGAGGCAAAGTAAAGCTTTGGACCTCACATGTAAGGGCAAGCCTGGACTCTGGCTACAGCAATTTTGAGCATTCCTTAATTTCGAATTTATCTTAACATAGACTTAAAAATGAAATTATTTCATCAGGCACTATGCAAAATTAAGAATACATAGTATTATATGCCATTTTTATACTAATGTAGTTTTGAAAAATTCTAGTATTTTTGTTACTGCTGTCAGATAAAAACCTTGGTTAGAACACAGTTCTGGTTTTATTGAGTCTTAGGTAAACTGGTGTTTAAATAACAAAATTTAGTTAGGTAATAGATATTCTCTTCAATAATCATAGCCCTTTCTCTTCAACGGGGCAAGCATAGTGTTAAAGGTTTTTACATGGAGAAGAAAGATCCCCAAGTACTAGTAATTCCTATTAAAACTTTTTTGGAAGTCCACAGAGGAAATTCTTTTGTAAACTCTAAAGACAGAAAGTACATGTCAAGATTGACTTGTTTTGACACATCCGTTTCCTTGTGGAGGTTTTTGATCTACCGTTCTTTGTGGAAAGCCGCAGTTAAAATGAGACAGCATGCAGGCTCTGGGTCAGGCTGTCGAGATACAGGGTGATTTGCGATGAGCACCGTTCCCATCCATCACAGCACAGTAAGCCCAGTTAAAGGGGTCTGGACCAGGCATGGGACAAGGCACAGTGAACGATGCAGGGAAGGAGTCCTTCATAGGCGGAAGAGGTGGAGTCAGCCAGTGTTAGATTGGAAGACCGAATGCACATAGAGAAAAACGCCACTAAGAATAGCTGTATCTAGAACAAAGGTCATTCACTATGTGATGTGTTACTGAACCTAATACTTTTTATGACCACATAGCAGAGATAAAGCAGCATCTGACAGTACTAATCTCTCAGGATGCACACAGAGTTCACAGTAATTAGAAAGTGGGTAGGAAAGATTATTTTTACCCCATTTGTATGCTAGCCACATACTCTTTAGTCACGGGCCTGGCACTTATGATGCCTAAATTGTAATTTCCCAATAAATGCCCTTCTCTTAAGAAACTCTTGATTCCTTAGCTATTTCTTCATGACATAATCTTTAAGTATGAGCAGTAATATCAGTTCTTATGTTAGATGGATCTTTCTTCTCCAACCCCCATCTGTCTGTATGTCTGTCTCTGCCTCTGTCTCTCTCACACACACATAATCTCATACACACATACACAGAATTCTTATTTGCCATATAGCATAGAAAATAAATGGTGTGCTCAATATAAGAATTTTAAATTTTATCAAGAAAGCAAACAGGTAGAATGAAATGGTTACTCTGGGATGTATCTATAATTCTAGAATTAAGTATAGAAATGTCTTATAGGATTTTTTCAGAAATAATTTGGTCAAAAAGCTATATGGAGTGTTTTTTAAAAAATCCATCGAGGCATTTGTATTGAAAATATGAATTTCTTTATAGAAACAGCCCCTACTTTATAGGTCAGTTCTTATATTTTGTTCTAGGTAGATCTTTCTCCCTTCAGCAAAGGATTATCAGCAAAAATAATCATTTTTATTCAAGTATTCTAGAGACTTCACTGGAACCATCTTGATATATTTATTATATATATTTATTGATATTCTTTTTAAAAGATTTATTTTTATAGTTATGTATACGTGTAGTGGGGAATCTGTGCCTATGAGTGCAGGTGCCCACCAAGGCCAGAAGATGACATCAGAGTCTCGGGAGCTAGACTGTAGAGGTAGTTGTTAAGCTGCTTGATGTGGCTGCTGGGAACTGAACTTGGGTCTTTTGCTTGACCAGCATGTACCCTTTACTGCTGACCTATCTCTCTGGCCCTGCTGACGTTATCCTGAATGAGCACAGTTATACTGGGCAGGTAGTCGTGCGGCAGGAACTCTGGTACTGCTGGTATTTTTGCACCTTCATGTAATAAGAGAATTTCCTGTACCAAACTACATGGTAGCATTTCTTTTTTTCTATTGAGTTTAGCCTGTACGTTAAAGAAATCACTCTTATGTTAGCAGAAGTAGTCGATTTATTAACAGTTAATATCAAAATGACAATGTTCAGCCTTATTTACTCTAGAGACAAGAGACTTATATAAAAATCTCTAAGTCAATAAATACTAGCAGAACAACTTAAGCTATTTGGCTGCAGTTTTGAGACAGCTACAATGAACTATGTGGATGTGTGTGCTTGGCACTCAATTATAAATTTTTACCTCTAAGTATATTTGCTTTTAGCCTAGGCAGTTTGGATGCTCACCTTACTAGACCTGGATGGAGGTGGGTGGTCCTTGGACTTCCCACAGGTCAGGGAACCCTGATTGCTCTTTGGGCTGATGAGGGAGGGAGACTTGATCGGGGGAGGGGGAGGGAAATGGGAGGTGGTGGCAGGGAGGAGGCAGAAATCTTTAATAAATAAATAAATATATAAAAAAGTATATTTGCTTTTTAGAACTCTTCAATACCTGCTTATTACGTCATGATACTGGGTCCATCAAACCCAATCTATGGGGTTTAGATACTAGATTAAAGCAAGATGGAACAATAAAGGGTATAATGTCTAAGAATGGCCCTGTTGTATGATCTTAAGAACAAAAGTTATATTGAGTCTTGGATTTTGACAAGTAAATTGAGATGAATAAATAAAATACAACTTTTTACATTAAGTTCAGACTATTTGGCCATAAATATAGAAGTGGCACATCATATGGTGTGCTTCTGTATAAAAATAACTTTTAATTTCAAGAATGTATTTTTCTTTTATTGAAGGTAACTAAATGAATGAAATTGTACCAAGAAAATTCCATTCTGTTTCTTTCAATAGTATTAAAAATAAGACTGAATTCGTTAACTCTTGGAGGGGGAATAGGGATTGTCATTCTCTCATCACTAACCACTGGAGAATAACAGTATTTGACTTATTTTGCTTAAATGCTTCAACTTACAGTTCAGAAAACAGATATGAAATGAGTAGAAATCTCAGGCACACACAATAAGATTACAGGTTGGTCTTTTGATAACAAAAGACATAAGTAGAGCTACAAAAGTTGGTGTCGACACTAGTGTTTTTACACGGCGAGATCAGCACTCTGGGCAAGGCAGCATGAGAGCAACGCCTGCCTTGCCACTCTGTTCAGCTGGCAGCCTCTCTCTAGCTAAATTCCAGTAACTAGTCCTCTGATGACTGAAGCAAACAGCACACTGAGTGAGCTGCAGTTTGGTGGGAGTGGCTTTCTGAGTGGCGTGTTTTTCCCTCTCTGTGTTGTTCAGCACCGGGTCATTTTTAGGACTCCATATGCCATGGGAGGAAGGTTACCAGGCTCAAAGTTCAGTGTCTTGAGCGTTCGATTGCTTATCACGTTTTTGCCCTCTAGGTGCCAACCTGGATTCACTGGAGCAAGATGTACTGAGAATGTGCCCATGAAAGTCCAAACCCAAGAAAGTATGTTCAAATAATCTGAAATCTGCTTTCTCCACCAAACCACAGCAACAATCGCAACCACTTGGTGCTTTTACGGCTCAGTTGTAACTGATTCCTATTGTTCTAATTATGGTGTCTCCACTCAGGGCATGAACCTGTCCACTGTGGTCTCAGTTGCCTGTCATTCACTCAGGTCCCAAAGTTAAAATGTGAAGGAAGGACTGATCAGAGAGGCCATGATTCTGGGAGTCAGCAGTGATCCTACTCCAAATCATTTTCTGCCTATTTCTCCAACTAGATGACTAAACCATCAATTCGTCTGGTGACTTCTTTGGAAAGAAAGCAGTCACCTAGAAATCCTGGAATCTTACTGCCATAGATGGCTGCAAACTGAATTTTTTTGTGTCCAAATTTTGAAGCACTAGGGAGATGCCAGAGTATAAAAGCCATGATCAGGACAAGGATTCAGTTCCTGAGGGTGAACTCACCAAGATCAGTCAATGACACTCAAGGACCTTCTCTAGCGTATATTCACCTCTTCTCTTTTTCTCTGTTTTTTTTCTACCATTGTTTTTTTGTTTCTTCTCTCAGGTGCCCAAATGAGTTTACTGGTGATCGTTGCCAAAACTACGTAATGGCCAGCTTCTACAGTACGTCCACTCCCTTTCTGTCTCTGCCTGAATAGGAGCATGCTCAGTCGGTGCTGCTTTCTTGTTGCTACATCTCCCCTCAGAGTCACCTAGAGCTAGCGTGTTCTACCAGGTCTAATATTGACTGCCTCTGCCTGTCGCATGAGAACATTAACAAAGCCATTGTGTTGCCTCCTCTGTTTGTGACTAGCTCGGCTCTGAGTTGCTAATAGGTGTGTGAGGCTCCGGATATTTCTGAGATGGATCATACATCATGTGGATAGTCCACATGGAGTAGTGAAGTAATAATAAAGACTTTTCAGACGTGCACTTGTATTGATAAAATAAAATCATTGCACCAAGCAGTCCATCTTCTGTATCCAACATCCACGGTCTGCAGAGGCCGGTGTTAGGTTGTAACCACCATACCCTTGAAATGATGGTAAGTTGATTTGGGCTCAGAGTGTGTTATTCATATCAAATAAACATCACGAAAAGAGTTCAGATGTTTTTCTTCATTAAGCAAAGTTCACATCCTGGCAAAAGACAAAAAAAAAAAAAAAGCAAAACACTACTAGGTAGAAAAACTTAAAAACAAATATTTCCCAGCCAAGGCAATATCCAGGCTCATAGTTATGTTTCTTGGGAAGTAATTCAGAATGAGTTTAGATAATCACCATCATCCTAGTGTTTCTTAATCTGAGTATTTATGCTGCTTAAAGGGTGATCTTAGAAAGGAGCTATTACAGTTTTGAATACTATTACTTCAAAATAAAATAACAAATCTAGAATAAATATAAAAGTGTTTAATGCTGAGCTGGCAAGTTTAGTGGATGTCTGTGAGGTCATGATGTTTTAAACATCATTGCTAAACTACTCCGTCCACATTGTAGATAATCTCCGAGTAACTCAACTAGATGTCTGTCAGGCTCCTCGTGAACTGGGGTGGTATCTCTCGGCCTCTGAAACCTTTAGAACATTGCCTTGCCTATATCCCACTTAGTCATGTAAATCGTAAATTGGTAAGGATTTCCTATGAAGCTTCAGATAACAAGTATTTTAAGGTTTGTGGTGATGGTGTCATGTTATGACGAGGCCCCAGTCTCCCGCCTCATAGCTTGAAGACAATCGTAGCCAATAAACAAACTGATGGGCCAGCCTGTGTTCCATTAAATCTTTACTTACAACTATCAGCACAAGGCTGCTTTTGTCAACCCTATCAATTAGTAATCATCAAGAGTATTTTACATAACTCACTATAGTTTAAATTCTTAAAACATTGAAAATGATCACACAAGCTGGTCATTTAGGTAGCCAAAGAATCAGAGATTTACCCTTGGTTCTGATTCATGAGAAGAATAAATTTCTGTTAATCGTCACAGATATCAGTGCTTAGGGAGCAGAGGCAGGTTGATCTCTCTGAATTAGAAGCCAGCCAGAGCTACACAGTGAAACCATGTCTCAAAAAAAGAAAAAATTAAAAGTCATAGATGCTATTAGAATAATAGCCATGTTTTTAGTGAAATAAAGTTTAAGTACTTCAATAGACTATTATCAAAGATTATGCCATAAGCTATAATTTTCCCTTGTAAAAACTGGCAAGTTGGTATTGTTAAATTTTGAAATATATTCACTCTATTAACAAATATTTAAATAACAGCATTTATCAGGCATGATTTTCTCTCAGTAGCTATAGGTATTTTTTAAGTAGATAGGATAGAAAGTAAAAATAGAAGGGAAAGTAGAATTTTATTTAAATAAAATAAAATCAGTTTTTGAATGGTTTGGTTGTATTCAAATAGCATAGATTTAGCGAGCCCACATGACAGTATAGGTAAAAATCTATTTGTTAGAATTTAATGAAAAGGCGTAAGCTATTCTTATATATGTCTTATATATTCTTAGACACTAGAGATGTGTTGTAGAAGGTTGTCTTCCTAGATAATGGCAAGCATTAAAAATGCAAATATTTCTCAGAACAATAATTCTGTTAACTCTGCCATTGGTAATCACCAAATATGTGCTCATTCACTTTTTCACCGTTTTCTCTTTTATTAGACATTATTTAAACTAGCCACTCTGTCTGAGGTCCAGGATGAGGCTCCTAAAATGAAATTTTTAGTAAGCTTTCAGTGACACTTCGGGAAGGCATGCAGGAAATTAGCATTCATGTTTAACTTGATTTAACAAGGATTGATAGGAAGCTCAGTCATGAGGCCAGCACGTAATGGCTGCATTATTGATACCACATGTCTGGAGAAGCAAGCGTTTCCAATCAGACACCACTTTTTCCCTGAATTATCTTGTCCAGAGTTCATTTTCTAATGTCTGTCTCTAAAGTTCTCAGTTTGTATCTTCCCCGGTAGATAGCCAGACAGGGGAGTGAGTTTTGTTACTCCATGTTCAAGTAACAGTGGATGCTGATGGAGAATCTCGAAGATATTCCCACAGAGGTCACTTGAAAAGGTGATTGTTTACAGACACGCTATCTTAGAGAACATGACATGATCTTTAAAGAGAAGAATCCTTCCTCAAACAAGGGTTACAGCTTGCCAAACCATATTCTCAGTTGAAGAACAACATTGCAACGAGAATACAATTCTTCAACATGTTTAACACGTAATTTATATTATTAAGATTATTGATTGATCCACAAATGCTGATTTAAATTAAGAAAGAAAGGGGTACAATTTACAGCAGCCATTTGTCTTGAAATATAACATAGAATACTTCTTAAGAAAGTATCATCCACTTTAGCCTTAAATCTGACTTATTACAGTTTAGTTCCTAGTTAAGCCCTACTTGTGATACTGTGATCCCTAGCATGTGGTGGCAAGTGTGTAGGGAACCCACACACAATGTGTAGACTTTGAGGAGGAAAGAGAAAATACATTCAGAGCTCCAGTACCTGGAGGTAGCATTGGGCAAGCGTGTCCTGGAGAAGCTGGCAAGCCATAGGAACTAAATATAGAACGGCTCACACTATAGATGATTTTGAAGTGGACATTTAGAACTTGAGGCACATTCTCAAAATGAGTAGACTTCTCAGCCTTAAAAGTACTTTTGAGCCATTGGTTATTAGCATATACATTATTTCATTGATTTCTAAATGTTTTAAAGAGGCTGTTAAGATAATGTATAATCAAACATGTATAACATGTATCTTGCTAACAGTAGAATAAAGAGCACTCCACAGATGACAAAATTGTCATAAATTTCAAATGAGTGTGAAATTTGCTGTGTGTGTGTGTGTGTGTGTGTGTGTGTGTGTGTGTGTGCACGCTCTTCTGCACATGAAAACTGGGGAATAGGGCAAAAGTCTATTACATTTCAAAGGGCTCAGTAACAATGCAGATTGTGAAAAACAGCATCTACACTTGTAAAGGTAAGTCTGAAATTAGAGTCAAGACACCAAATTCATCCCATTTAGAAGAGGCATTAGAATATTTTAGGAAAACTCCAGAGATACAGAAAATCAAGACTGCATGTCTTTGAGATTACTTGCATAAACAAGTCCAAAGATGTTAAAAATAGCATCCTGAATGCGTGAAATCTGAACAGAAACCATAATTGCAATGGCTGTACAATTTTGATGAAAGAAAGTTATTTTACTGTTCTTCTCTCTGAAGCAGTTGAAAATTTAAATTAACCTCCAGGTTAATCAGTTTTCGTCAAGTAATTATAAAAGCCTAACACAAAGGATTAGCGAGTCAATATTTAATAGTTTCGGGAGACTTTAGATTTAAGTTAATTTTTTATATTGCCATGGTCCTGGCAGGAAGTCACATGTAGAAAAGGAAACTCAATTGTTTACAGTAACCTTCATGTTTGTGAATTATTAATTGAATTTGAAGAATGTAGTGGCTCGCCAGAAGTTCAGTGGAACCATGTGGCGCACAATGAGCTAGCACCAGCATTAGATTAAATAGAGCAGATAGAAAGAATTTCTTTGCCTAATGGAAAGTTTGTGCATTCCGCTTCTTTTGTTGGCTGTAAAGTGAAAGAGATATAAAGATAAATGAGAGCATCGTTGTTCTGGGTCTAGAATGACTGATGCATGCATCCTCTGCTTGTTTCCTTGTTAGAGCTCGCAGCCAAAAGAGATTCCCATTTTAAGTACCAATTTCCCCTTGAATTATTTAAAATTGGAGCTGCCTGATATGAATGACTTCCCTTGAAATGAAATTATAGTTAGGCTCACAGGCTTACCTATAAAACTGTAAATGCAGTCATATGTATGCACGGACATGCTACTAATTTTATTGAAGACTTAACCAAGCTTTCTATGCAACTAATACAAATCATTAGAAGAGTTCACATAGGAATGGAGTAGTTCTTTGGAAAGGATTTTTTTATAGATATGTCTTGATTTTAACCCTTAAGTTATGAGTGACTTATAGGAGGAAAAAGAAAGAGACACAGAAGCTTCTAGGAAGGAAATTGGATCATAGCCTCGTGAAAGGAATGAGGAAGGAAGTTTATTATCAATTTCCTTAGAAACCAATTTCTTTTCACATTGATGTTTCAAAGTTTATATGAAAAAGCAAATGGGAAAAATGTCAGTCTGACGAATTTCACAGAGGCAAGAGAAATTCATTTGTATTTGAATAGATTATTTCATTATGAATTACTTGTACAATGGAATTAACCCTAAGGCTTCTGGTTCTTAATTTAGGAAAAATTCAGACTACGTGTGGGTGTACACCAGACACACATCAGAAGTCACTGTAGATCATGCCTCCCATTTCCAAGATATATTTTTGACATAGGGATCATCATTTCTTGAAGTGGCTGCAAAAATCTTCATCCATTTTCTTTTTCTGATAGATCCTAGGAGTAGTCAGTGTTTCCCTGCATAAAATTACTCAGAGTAACCATGAATATACTGCACTGTTGGTCCCATGATGCATCTCTAGACGTGTTTTTTTCCCAGAATCCTGAGCCCTCTACTCTTGCAGACCATAGTTCGTTCCATAGGCTCACCAGTGAGCATGCCTTACCATGAATTTGTTCAGTAAGCAATAAGCCTGACCAAAGTTACTAAGCAGGTGAGTGGGAGAGACAGGATCGGAACCAAAATCGACCCTTCCACTTGTCTTGTGTCTTTAAGGGCTGCTCTCTCCGTGTCCCGACTGATGGTTTTGTAAAAGCCACATCCCTGCAGCTTATACTGCAAGAGAGCTGCTTCATTATATTAGTGGAGTGCCCCCAATTTCTCCCTAATTCACTGAGAGACGGGACTACAGACGCCTGCTTCTGATCCCTGCCTCCCACTCACCTTTCACCCAATCACATGGTGCTCACCGAGAGAGAAGGCCTACATGCTTGATGAAACTTGACTGTCAACTTTGGTTGCAAGAAGTCAAAATATCCTTCCTGGAGATTTTTTTTCTCTTTGCCTCATCTTCCTCCCATCGTTGCCCATTTTTGTCTGCTCAGGCTTTGACAGAGTTGTGGAAATGCTGGGCATCGGCTCACACTTCCCTGGGTGGTGCTGTGCTTCTCTTGGCACCTGTGCCCACCGGAGCTCAGCATTGTGGAGTGCTGACCTAATTACCTCTAAGAGTTTGAAAAAAACAGTAAAGACCCCAGAAACTGAATCTCTATATAACACACCTAGGGGGAAAAAAATCTTTTTCTTTTCAACTTGAAAATGGCAAGGTTTCAAGTTGCCCAATCCTACAGAGAAATTATAAGAAAATCTGAAAACAGTCACCAATAACCTGGCTTCCCTTGGTCATGTTTCTGGGTAGAAGCTTTTGTTGCTTTCCTAGAATGAAATGGCTGGTGTATGTAGTGAAGGAACTGGAAAGTTAGGTGTCAGAGGTACAACTTTAAAAAGTAATACTAAAGTATTGCTACCCACCAGCAAGGAAAAGCAAATCCAGTGTGATACAAATTTCAAACCAAATTACTGTCATCTTGACACGTACTCCTGTCTCAGCCACTGGATGCATTTAGTTCAACAAAACAAAACCAAAAAACTCCTTAGAACATCTTCTACAAACAAATCAACTTATTGCAAATGCTTTTGCTGGTTATAAAATACGTCTGTTCTCGAATGACGAGTCATGCATGGTTTCAGCTCCTAACCTCCCTCGGTAGAAGCTTTGGAAGGTTACTAAAGACCCTGTGCTCTCCCCGCTCGCCGGTGGGGTCGCGCGTGCCTGAGCATGCTTCCGTAACACTCACCGCCTGCCCTGTTCAGTGTGCACGCCCAGAGCTGTCGTAGTCATGTTTAATTTGTTTTGGAGTGCGGTGTATTGCTCTTTTCTGAAACTTTTCTCCTTTCTTTTTTCTTTTTTTTTTTTTGTCAACTTTCTGCATTGGCAGAGCATCTTGGGATTGAATTTATGGGTATGGACCAATCATCATTCCTTTTAGCCTGCAGAATGTAGAGCTTCTGAGCTGAACTCTGTTGCCCTTCCTCTTCTTGCTTTTCAGTTCCTAACTAATTTCCTTTTTCTTTAGAAGGGATCATACAGCTATAACACTGGTTTCTCTGCTTTCCATCTACGATTAGTTTATGAAAATGTTATTGGGCTGCAGCAGGATTTAAATTTCCTAGCCTCCCTTTACTTAGATTAGAGGTCTCTCCTGCTGCACCTTATCGTAGACCCCACATTGTGTGACCCATTGATTGGACCATGCTGGTACTTAAAAGCTGGGGTAAGTTGGAGTGGTGCATAGGCTACAGGAGAAATCAAACCAAAGGTCAGAGGGGAAAAAAATTAAGTACATCCACGTAAAAGATAGCCCGATGGGGGTTTACATATAACATAAAATTCTTCTATTCAATATCATAGAATTTAATGTCTTACACTGAGGTAGTATTGTATGCACTGAAGCACTCAGATTTCTTGGAGATACTCAAGGATGACTCTAGTCAACTTCATTTGCTTATATAGAAAATAAAGGATGTTCTTTTAGGTGGACATTCCAGGGCTGATAGAATTAAATTGGAAACACTAAGATTATGATTACTGAGAGGAGTCATCACGTAGAAAAGCTTACCTGTAAATATCAGAACAACAAAGCTCCCAAAGGCAGATGAAATGTAGGCATAGTCCATAAGACCCATCATCCAAAAAAAAAAAAAATGGGCAAAGGGTCCAGTCTCTTTGTGAGAGCAGTCTGAAAGAACCCAACTGGGTCTTGGGTCGAAAGCATCATAAGACAAGCAAATTGTGCACTCTTTTTGCAGCTCACCCTTGGTGCAGCAAGAGAATCCCAAGGCTGTAATCTCCTTTTGGCTGAGAACATCATCTACTCAGAAACATCACTGGTGATGCATGAAGCAGTAGCCAGTCCTGGCAGGGACAGGGAGAGGAGCTTAATTGTCACTCCTTCGAGAAAATAAAAAGAAGATAGCTAGTCATCTTGTAGGTTGAAAAAAAAAAGGCCAAATTTAAATGAATGGGCTTCTTGGCTTTAAAAAGAAAAACAAAAACCTCCTAAGTTTTGGAATCACAAAGAGGATCTACACATCACTCTTGAGGTTTCTGCCTTCCTCAAAGGAAGACTCCCTGTGCCAGAAATCTCATAGCACTATGGGAAACCAATGGCCAAACCCTCAGAATTACCTTTTTCTACTATTTCTATTTCTAGATAGTGGAGTCAGATAGTTATGCTGGGTAAGTGTTCCCTCAGCTGTTTTCCTGGTTCAAAAGGGCAGCATGCTGCCATCCGCACCTCTCAAAGGCTTTGTAGAGGGGAGACCAGTCGTTATATCCTGAAACAACACCTGACCTTCAGGGTCATTGCAAAACAAGAGAGCAAGAGCAAGTGAGTCTGTTTTTTCTCCTGGATGCAGCAGAATGAAAATGTCTCTCTGTGAGTCACTGCAGTCCAGTCCATACAGCCAAACCAGAGAGACTTGGAGCACATCCACTCATGGAGACAGACCAGACCTTTGGACTGATTTTTAGTACTAGCTCTGATTTGCTCTTGCCCTGTGGATAATGTCAAGCAAAAAATTAAAATTAAAAAAAAATACATGAGAAGAGCAATAGGCTAAGGGAGCATGCTGTTTGTCAAAGACTAGTTTTTTTTTTCTTTTAACATTCATATTGTGGAGATAATCTGATGTGACAAAAATCATGAAAAAAAATCAAAAAGTTTAGGTGAGAAATTTTTCTTGTAGTCGGTACTAATGTGTGCACAGGACTTAATCCTGTTTGTGTTCCCTGCCTTTAGTTAACTCCCTTTAGCCCCATTGTCCTTCACTGAACACTTTAGCCCCTGACATAATTGTTTTACTGACGAGCCATAAGAATAAGCCAAAGGCCAGATGCTAGTCGGTCACATACACAACTCAGTCTGTTCTTTCCTAGTCAACAACTGAAAGAGAACTTGTTGTAGGGATCCCTGAGAGTTTTGGGGGGCAACCCATGATACCCCCAATGCTCATTTTAGTCCTTCTGTATGTTCCCATATTTTTGAAGTTTGCAGAAACCATTTTCCTAGCTGTTTCAAAGTATAGGGAGTCATTGAAAAGCAGCAACCAAAGGCTTGGTTTTTACCCTTCCTTCTCCCCTCACCCATCTGTGAAACCAAACCCAGGATCTCCCATATTCCAGGCAAGTGTCCTACCTCTGTACCCTTGCCAAAGATCACCAGCTTAAAAAAAAAAAGTACCTTAGACAAAACACGGGATGTAGGGCTTGCCATTTCTTGATGCCAACATGTGCTCCATTTCCTAACAAGCTTATGCTGTGTGAAGGAAGAGCAATGGAGTGAGATTATGCTTCTTAGACAGACACTCTAAAAACTGTGGATGCCAGGGAGGGAGGCTACAGAGAACACCTCATAAAAGCCAATCCCCTGCGTTTGTCTGGGGGTAACAGATAGGGGGAGTTAACACATAAGCCCTCCCGTCATGTCATTGTTAGACCCCTGCAGTGCACACACCAACACTTTAGCGTCACGACACCACCTGTATGTCTCCTGCATACTTTGGCACCGCAATGCACCAACTGCTTCGCTTTTTAATCATGGCTTCCATGTCACGGCCAGCCCAGTTTAGGAGTTATGCTGTATGGGACTCCCCTTCCCACTCTGTACCCACCTTTTCCTCCCCCTCCCCCCAAGCATCTCCTCTGTCTGGTTTTCATTTCTTTATTTATTTTTTCTCCCTTAATATCAGGCATGCTGTGCCAGGGACTCCAGATGGCTCCCTAACTTTTAACCTTGTTTTTCCCTTATACTGGACGTTCTTGCTCTCTGTCATTCTTTCAGTCTGTCTGTCCTCTTGATTTGTTTTTCCTCTCCACCTCCAACCCTTTCTGTTTGTTTTTGTATAATCTCTTCAGTATTGTCGTCTTTTACTCACTCACTTCAGTTCTCCTCTTAATAATCAGAACTCTATTAATTTGATTTGACAATGTTCTTGACCTGTTAACTGGGACTTGATTATCATGGACTCGGCTTGTAGGAAACGTTTTCTTTTATGATAAGATCCACTAATTGGATAGAAATTTAAATTCACTTATTCATTTTTAAAGAAAACTTCCTGTGGCCTGCCCTTTCTCGATGCAGAGAAAGGTATAGCTTCTGAGACTGAAAAAAAAAGCCTATGATGGAAATAATTTTTGTGCCTTTCTTGTTGATACCCAGATAAGACCATTCTATTTGTGCCATGTTCTCCAGTTCTGGCCCAGCTTATTAATTTTAATGGCGGACAAGCCATTTATAATGCGTGCTGGGTGAATGTGTCAAGATCTTCCAATAAAAATAATTAGATTATTGGAAACTTGGCTTTTAAGCAGCCAGTATCTCCAGTAAGTCTACAAATTTTGTTAACACCCTGACTCACCTTTGTACAAAACCAAGTCATCCTCCAAAGGCCCTGATTTTCACCTAGAAAAGTTTCAACAAATTACAGACTGACTGCATCTGGAGTAGAATGGTACCTTGAGTTCAGATCTCTTGAGAGCACCACCGTTTCCTTAGAATTGTCTGATGTGGGGATGTGTTAATGATGGACTTCTGAATCCAAATTGGGTTTCTAACTTCAGCTAAGAAATTTATAACCATTTTCCTCCAGAGAGCAAACCTTTCTGTGGCCCAAGAGTGCCCTACCCATCAGGTTGGGTTTTATCTGGCCTGAGTCCTGATCCCCCATGGTGTACTGTTTCTTCTGCTTCATTTACTCTACATCATGGGACTGTTGCCTTAACTTACTAACTACAAGCCAAGTTCATGTTTGCAAATACCTTGGAATTAAATTTTGTTTACTGTAGAAATGTCTCTCTGTAAAGACCACTGGATGTGAAATGATGACCTAAAACATGAGGGAAGTGGAAAGAGAATTGGCATGGAGGGTGGTCAATAGAGGAAGGAAAAATGGACCATCTCCCTGATGCCCGTCTTAGCTCTCTTTATCAATATTGATTCCTGTTGTCTTTGCAAGAGATGTTTTGTAAGATATTTAATAAAAATAATAACATCGATAAAGGTTTAATAAATTCTTTTGTAATTAATGTCTATGATTTTCCAGTTTAATACCATATATATATATATATATATATATATAATTATAGCTTGAAATTAGACAAATCATAAAATATAACATTTTTACTTTCAATGGCCCTAGCTAGCTTAGTAATTATGCTCAGAGTACAGCATAGAATACGTTCTCCCTTAGAAATGTATGTAAACCTAAAGAATTGTCAATGTTCATTGTCTGGGGGACATAGGTAATGTCACTAAGCATGCCAGCTGTTCAGTTGTCGTAAATCCTGGCGATGGTAAATGACCTTGGTGACATGTGCTCTCACCCCTTTCCAGAAGCGGAGGAACTCTACCAGAAGAGAGTGTTGACAATCACCGGCATCTGTATCGCCCTGCTGGTGGTCGGCATCATGTGTGTGGTGGCCTACTGCAAAACCAAGTAAACCTTCCTTTCGGCTCATCCACTCCCCCTTGGTGTAGAAGTAGGTTAGGCAGGCAGGGGCTCTGCAGTCCCAGGGCCCATGCTCAAGGCTTGGGGAGCAAAGGAGCACAGGGACTTAACACCTTTATGCTCCCCGAGCATGCACCTTTGCCTGTTTGTGTGCAACTAAGCAAATTTCTCAGTGGTCAGGGCTTTGTGAATGGAAAGAGGCTTAGAGGAACAGGCTTATGGGTCAGAGATCCACACAGGCAAAACCTACTGAGAGCATAAATGCCGAAGATTGAGGATAAGTCCAATGCGATTCATAAGGATAAGTCCAGAAACTTAAGAAATAAAGGAAGCATTTCATAGTATTCAAGATACAGGTGTTTGGGAGGTTTTCATTGTTGGTTTCTTTGGGGGGGGGCGGTGTTGAGAGTTAAAATGAGTATGTTTTAATTCTATGATTTTCTGACATAAATGCTCTATAAATGGGCCGTGTATATAGAAGTTTTTGTGGAAGGATAGGCAAGCCAAATTTGCTTGGAAAGAAAGTTAAAGAGAAAACATTAACGATAATGTAGTCACTATGCCTGGCCTTCTACAGGTGTCCCTGTTAGCACGCATTGGCCTAGCAGGGAGATCCCTGAACTTTTCTTTCCACTGAGGATTTTTTCAAGTCCAAATGTAATACTCAGTTGAGTGTGGCTTCTGTTTTGCCTGATGACATAATATTTTCTGGCCCAAACTCGTCATAGTAATGTCTTGTTCCGAATGTTTTGTTACAGAACAGAAGTCATGTGCATTTTTTGCCACAGAAGCTATAGCATGAATTGTGTTTACACAGTATCCTATGGTTAGAATGCTGTGAGAACTGTCTGATAAATATAAGCTCGCATGGAATTGGCATCATAGGTATTATTAGACTCAAATTTGAATGTTTACCACCTCTTCTACAAGAAGCATTGCAAGTGCTTTTAAAGTCTTGTTCCAATTGTACCAAAATATAATACCAAAATACACCCAGAATTCCACTTACATGAGGGTGATGTGCGCGCACAAACTCGCTGTGTAAAATGTGCAAATAAAAAAGAAGGCTAAGTTAATTTTCTTAATAAAACATTTATAAATGAAACCAGTCTTATCAATTCCATAGTTCAAAATACATGAGACCAATATATAATGTAGATAAAGATGCACCAAGAACATTGAGAATTTAGCCAAATATCAACATTTCTGTTTTTCTCCTTTTTTATCCTCCCTCAGTACAATAGCTATGTATAACATTTTTATGAGAAGTCCATCTCACTATTAAAACCAGCTCTCTAAAGATGTGCGATATTGCTCATTCTGAGATAGAGTGATGTATACTTTTCTTCCCCCCTTATCACCACCAACTGACTGCCTCAACCTGCTCATTAGTGTTAGTAGACTAAAGATTTGGCTGTAGCAAAACAAACAGAAATACAATGTAATAGGAACAAACGTGCTCCTTTTTTTTTCATATCCAGGAAACAGCGGCAAAAGCTTCATGATCGGCTTAGGCAGAGCCTTCGGTCTGAACGGAACAACATGGTGAACATAGCCAATGGGCCTCACCATCCGAACCCACCACCAGAGAACGTGCAGCTGGTGAATGTATGTTGACTGAGCACTGGGGAAGCCAAGCATTCATTTGCCATTCAGGCACACTGAAGTTGGTTTTTGTAATCTTAGGCCATTAGCTGCTGTCACTTATCACAATGACTTCCAGAAACCCGCAGTTTTGCCAGGAAAAAAAATAATGAAAGCTATTTGAAAATGGATTTAGTTATTATATTAGCACATTTTCCCCTTATACAGTGTCATTAAGATTTCGGGGTAATACTTGGTGTGTTCTGCAAAGAGGCCATAGAAAGAAGGAAAAACAAAATAAATAATAAATAATAAAACTGGAGTCATAGGGAATATTTAATTTTAATCATTTAGAAATGAAGGCTACTCTATTATACCACTGGTTTATAGCAAACCAAGCAAAGGACTTTGAAGTATTTCTATGAGATGCCTTTCATGGTACATGTGATTTTCTGATTCCGATTTCCAAAGGAAGATTGGGGTATGAAAAGGGGGGAAATTTCTTAAGTATTCTTTAAGGAGCAAAGCTAGGAGAAGGTAGAACTTACTTATTCCCTGGCTCCACCTGTGTGATGTCATGCCCTCCAGGTGAAATACATCCTTAATCATTTGGGTATTTTGTTTTCATTGTGCCATGTACTTAGTTCTAAATGTGACTAGATTCTAGGTTGATCCTTGAGACCATTTGCATATCCCCATTGAGGTCTTCCACATTAAGAGATCTGGACCAGAGTTCTTGCCAGATGTCCTGAATTCTGAAGCATTGTTATTCATGTTCCAACCCCCATTCCTCCCCCTGGAATGTGTACTCCCCCATTCTCCCCCTGGAATGTGTAGTCTCCATTCTCCCCCTGGAAGGTGTAGTCCCCCATTCCTTCCCTGGAATCTGTAGTCCCCCATTCCTCCCTTGGAATGAGTGGTTTTCTTAATAGACAAAGCTTGAAATTTGTAATATCGCTTTCTGCCCTATAAGAGAAGGTATATCTTAGGTGGAGAAGATGGGTCATAGACTTAAGTCTGGAGCTGGGGGTTACTACAAGCTGGTGGTTACTTCCCCCAAGTCTCATAACACAGAGTTTGGGGAAAATATTGGAACCAAGGGCCAATAGGAAACTTTTGTTTCCCTCCCAATGATGGGGTTCATTAGAATGCTCTTCAAGGTCAAAAAATGCACTCACTAACAGTAAAACTGTAATATTTAATATATATAATGTAATATATATAATTTGACATAGATTGATATATAACATAATATATAACAGCTAAAGGACCGTGACTGTTTGGATTGCAATTATAGCACAAATAACCCCATTTCAACCTTATTTCTTCATTATAGCAGGGCTAAAAATAATACCAAGTTTACTAAAATAATCTGCCTGAAACACTTAACCCAGCACACTTAGTGAGTACTTAGTAATTGCTAGATAGTGTTTTCATTAGATCCACTAGGCGGAAGGTGCCTCCAGAAGGCACTACATAGTAGCAGCTCATGGTGCAGTCTTCATGATAAGCAGTTGTCCCTAGGACAATTGTCCTCAGGAAGTTCCAGAAGGAAAAGTGTTTCTATAAACAGAAAGAGCCAGCCTGTGAAATCCCCCACGTGAATATCAGGTTCTTCAGACTACACAATCTCAGCAGACTTTTAAGTACCCCTTTTATTAAATATCTCTTTTTGGTCCTTGTGGTTTACCTGATTTCACTCAGAGTTTTAGAAATACAAAGAGCCCTTACAACAACTTACAAGAAACTTTTCCAGCATTGCATGTCACTATTAGCCAGCAGTAACAGCTACTGCGCTCTGCTGATGAAAATAAAAGAGATTCACCAGAGATATAGCACTGGGCATGCAATTTGTTCAGACCTTAAAAATATTGTAAGTCTCTCAAATATCGCTCAGCAAGTTAACATCTTCAGTGATATCAGTAGGGCTAGCATAGGCCTATGAAATTCAAAGAGGAAGATCTAAGATATTAAAATTCACATCTCTTTCTAGTGGCATGAATTGAAATAAGCCAGACTATATTACATTTTTGTTTCCCTCATATATCAGTCTTCTTGACTTGGAGAAATGTGGACAAAAATAATACTTGAGCGAATATTTGTGATATTTCTGTTATCAGTTGGAAATGAGAGAAATGAAGTTGAGATTTCTTGTGCAAACAATTGGAAAGGAATTTATTGACCCCATGTATCTAACTTCAAAGCCAGAGAGGCCAGAAAAGGATTTGCCATCTGGCTGGCTGAGATCTATGTGACGTATACACATGAGAACCGACTTGTACCTGGATTGGTGTATTTGTGTTTACACTTGCATTAATTTTCAAGTTGTGTCTCTTTGTTTTTCTAGCAATACGTGTCTAAAAACGTCATCTCCAGTGAGCATATTGTTGAGAGAGAAGCCGAGACCTCCTTTTCCACCAGCCATTACACTTCCACAGCTCATCACTCCACGACTGTCACCCAGACTCCAAGTCACAGGTATGAGGGGGCAAAAAAAAAATCTCAGAGGGAAGAAATTTTCCTAAGAATGGTTTCTTTTGTTTCTTACCCTTTATTTTCAATTCCTAAGAAAAGGCAAAAGAGACAGAAGCAGGGAAATGTACTGAGTTTGAGCATTCATAGATTTGGGGCCTAAACTGCTCTTACCAAGTTAAGTCTAGGCCTAATATTTCCATTAAAACAATAAAGGAGCTTAGTAATTATTACCTTGCAGGCTTGCTGCTCCTCAGTCTAGAAATTGCCATGTCTTGTACTCTGCTATTGCTGCCCAGTATGGGGAAAAAATTGTCTAGATTCTGTGCGATACTTAGAGGTTTGTTCTAAAGGTTAGACTGCCCCGGCAGTGCCCCTGGAAATGCCTACATAGCTGACAGCTCAGTTCCCTGATGCTCCTGTGGTCTTGTGCTGGCGGCACCCACTCCATGGGGCACAGCACCAGGATTCCAGCTGTTAATCACACAACAATCCCTTTGTTTAGCCCAAGCAACCCAAGCACAGTGAAACTGCAATAATACTTAATACATGGTGGCATTTGCTAAATATTTATGGAATGGATAAAGAAATGAATAAACTGTGTTTACAAGTCCAACCCAAATCAAGATTCTCTTTACAAAAAAGAAATCTTGTTATCAATTCTGGACTACTAGTGTATCAATATTTACCAGAATCACTTTTGATCTTTGCCTTTTTTTTTTTCATGTAATTAAACCAGTCTGTCTCACTGCCTCTTACATTTCCCTTCTACCCAGCTGGAGTAACGGGCACACAGAAAGCATCATTTCAGAAAGCCACTCTGTAATCATGATGTCATCAGTAGAAAACAGTAGGCACAGCAGCCCAGCTGGGGGCCCACGAGGACGTCTTCATGGTCTGGGAGGCCCTCGCGAATGTAACAGCTTCCTCAGGCATGCCAGAGAAACCCCTGACTCGTACCGAGACTCTCCTCATAGCGAAAGGTAAAACCGAAGGGCAAAGCTGTCGTGGAGGAGAACCTCATTCAGTAGGAGAATCCCATGAGTACCTGCGGTCTCACCTAAGGAAATTCATCCTTATAGAAGGGGTGTCATCAGTTGCCCGATGCTTTTAGTTGGTGAAGTCATCCTTTTATTTGGCTGAGCTCCTTTCTCCTGAGCCTCTCCCATCATCCCAATGGCTGAAAGGCAGCAGACTCTTAAAGAGTGAGAGTAGTGGGGTGTGGACCGTACAGTCAACATGGAGTTCTCAGACCTGACCCTAGGCTCCGACTCACCCAGGGTCGTACTTTCTTCAGGTGTAACATTTAAGTACCCCCATCTAATTCCAATTGTCCTGTTGTCCATATTCTACCGCCATGGCTGATCTGGCCTTATGTTCTCATATGCTAATTGCCCTACCTCTGCCCTCAGTTAGATCAAGTCAAGGGCTATTGTCTTTGCTAATGGTTATGGGGGAACACCACCTTGTGTGTACACATATCGTGTCCCGTTCATGAAATTCCAAGAAGTGATGGATGAATAAAGGTCTTGTGTGATTAGCCTGACAGCTATTATAGGTGATTTCCAAAGCACATATCGCCTCTGATATTACTCTTTATTCAAGAATGTTTGCCTTTCCTTCGGTGGGAGATGTAGTTTGGGTTGGAGAAGTAACAACAAAGGCAGACTAAAGAATGGAAAAAAATAAATGGAGGAGGTACTAAGTAGGGATGTTGAACTTGGATGTTCTCCTTATCCATTTTCACCTATGCGAGAAGAAAGTCATGGCTAACTGACATTTTAGCCCATCTGCAAGCTGTTACTTGCTGATTTTCCAGTCTAATTGGTTTATTTTCTTGTTATCACAGTCTGGTCTTTTCCCATTGACTAAAAGGTCATTATAATGCCAAATACATTTGTATTTTTCAGTGACATGGGTAGAGATGGTTTCAAAGAATTTTTCATTTAAGGACCTGAAAGTACAGTGAACCACCCATTGGAAACTTTCAGGTCGAAGAACCTATTAACTACCTAAAGCAGTATCAGAAATGCTATAATTTATAGAGTTAGTATTCTCTGTATAACACATCTGTAGAAGAGTGTGGTCAAAAACTGGCTTAGAGCATTTATCTTCTATAATTATATTTTTGCATATTGAAGTCTCTCCATTCCTGTTAAGCCTTCTTGGAACATGCACAGGGAGTAGGGTGAAGGTTCTCTTTATTGCCCTGACTTATCTTTGGAGGATCTGTCTGGTAAAGTAGGCATCCAGGCATCACCCAGATACTACTTAGAATTGTGGAACTGTTTTGAAGTATAAGATCATGGGAGACAAAAAGATCAGTCACTCGTATGTGTTGTCTGAGCTGCGACAAGCATTTCTCGGAGGGTCTAATTTAAGTACCCTCAAAAAAATTTCTGCACACTTGGGCTCCAAATGTTTCAAATTCTGAGACACTTTTTCTAGTTTTAAACACAGCTGGGTCTCACTTATTTATCGCCATGAATCATGGACAAGTGGGAGCATTAATAGTCTTCTTTTCCATTGGCTGGAGTTCAGAGAGCTCCAGTCTCCTGTGTCATCACAGGTCACATCGAATTAGACTGTGTTGTTGTGTGCTAGTAGCATCGTCATCAAAAGCCGAGGAAAATGACTCAGACACAGCCCAAAAGGGCAGGCCTTGGGATGGCACAGCGCTACAGAACAGGAGCACAGTTTCTGGACTGAAATGGTGACCTTCACAAACATAACATGGCATAAGATACCATGGTATACCCAACCCTTGTGTTTACGCAAATGCTTGCTAGGCACTTCGGAGTTTCTTTGACAAATGTTCTCAGAAGGAAACCAAAGGCTGATGCAATGGTGGGATTTGGAAGAGCAATAGATGGGAGATTGGCCACTGTGGGAATATGAAACCAAATTATGGTTCCAATCAGCCTTGCCTTGAATGTGTTGCACCCTGAAACGGAGAGTTGCAAATCTGAATGTGAACTAAGTAGCATTTCATGCAAATTTCAACTGAATGGTACACAAATGTACTACGCTGTTATCAGGAATAAATCTTTAAGTTACTATGCTCTTTTTTTTTCATAAGACATAACCTTATAGCTGAGCTAAGGAGAAACAAGGCTTACAGATCCAAATGCATGCAGATCCAGCTGTCAGCAACTCATCTTAGATCCTCTTCCATTCCCCATTTGGGCTTCATTCTCTAAGACCCCTTGGCCTTTAGGAAGGTATAGTATTTAAGAATACTTCTTTCCCTTCTAAGTCCCCCAAGCCTTGGTCTTTTGAAGCTGAGAGGTTCTTGGGAGCCTTCTTTTCTTGGCTCATGTACCTTTATTTGAATTCATGATGAGACTAAACTCTCGAAAGCTTTAATGAGCTGATCTTTGCATGATTCCTGTAAGGAAACTCTTGGCTTTATAATGATAGGATCCAAGGGTGCCGAACTTCTAGTGTAAAACTTAAGTATTCGATGATGACTGTTCTCTGACTATAGCCCATGATGAACTCTGTCCCCCGCCCTTCCCTGCTCTATGCTTCTTATTTCCACTACGCTCACGTGGGGTATTCTGTGCTCACACAGGTATGTATCAGCCATGACCACCCCGGCTCGTATGTCACCTGTAGATTTCCACACGCCAAGCTCCCCTAAATCACCCCCTTCGGAAATGTCTCCACCCGTGTCCAGCATGACGGTGTCCATGCCTTCCATGGCAGTCAGCCCCTTTGTGGAAGAAGAGAGACCTCTGCTTCTCGTGACACCGCCAAGGCTCCGGGAGAAGAAGTGTGATCGTCACCCCCAGCAACTCAACTCCTTTCATCACAACCCTGCCCATCAGAGTACCAGTCTCCCCCCTAGCCCACTGAGGATAGTGGAGGATGAGGAATACGAGACAACCCAGGAGTATGAGCCAGTTCAAGAGCCTGTTAAGAAACTCACCAACAGCCGGCGGGCCAAAAGAACCAAGCCCAATGGCCACATTGCCGATCGGTTGGAAATGGACAACACAAGTTCTGTGAGCAGTAACTCAGAAAGTGAAACAGAAGATGAAAGAATAGGTGAAGATACACCATTCCTGGGCATACAGAACCCCCTGGCAGCCAGTCTTGAGGCGGCCCCTGCCTTCCGTCTGGCTGATAGCAGGACTAACCCAGCAGGCCGCTTCTCCACGCAGGAAGAATTACAGGCCAGGCTGTCTAGTGTAATCGCTAACCAAGACCCTATCGCTGTATAAACCTAAATAAACACATAGATTCACCTGTAAAACTTTATTTTATATAATAAAGTATTTCACCTTAAATTAAACAATTTATTTTATTTTAGCAGTTCTGCAAATAGAAAACAGGAAAAAAACTTTTATAAATTAAATATATGTATGTAAAAATGTGTTATGTGCCATATGTAGCAATTTTTTACAGTATTTCAAAAAACGAGAAAGATATCAATGGTGCCTTTATGTTATGTTATGTCGAGAGCAAGTTTTATACAGTTACGGTGGTTGCTTTTTCACAGTATTTCAGCCAAACCTCCCATATATTCAGTTGCTGCTGGCTTCTTGTGCATAGCATTATGATGTTGACTGGATGTATGATTTGCAAGGCTAGCAGCTGTCCCTCTGTTTGCTTCCAGTAGCTCCCAACCAGTACTGTCTTGAAATGGCACATCCGCCCAAATACTCTTCTATTTTGTATGAAGTCTTTGCTTTCCGAATATGAAATGAGTTCTCTCTACTCTGTCAGCCAAAGGTTTGCTTCACTGGGCTCTGAGATAATAGTAGACCCAACAGCATGCTACTATTACATATAGCAGGAAACTGCATTAAGTAATGTTAAATATTAGGAAGAAAGTAATACTGTGATTTTTAAAAACAAACTATATTATTAATCAGAAGACAGCTTGTTCTTGCTCAAAGGAGCTACCATTGACTTTAATTTTAACGTTTTGGTTGTTGTTGTTCTTGACAAAGAAGAACAGCTTCAAGTCCAGCTTAGAAAGCGGGTTCTGGCTTGCTATCAGGATAAATCTAGCAACTTAAAAGGACTCAGTTTCACTTTCTCTCTGGGTGGAGGGGGAATGATCCAGCAGCTCATCTGTTGACCAACCAACCATGGCTGCTAAAGGTGCAATCCTTTCTGACATATTTTTTTAACTGACTGGTTGAACCCTCTTCTTGGCTCCAGAAGGGGCACATCATATCATGAAGCCTCATCCCCAAGAGTACACTCAGCCATCCTGTCCAAACCACTTGTAGGGTACAATGTGCCAGCGGTACATTTCGGTGACTTGGCCATTGCAGGGAAATGCCCCACTTGTAGAGTGTTTAGAAGGAGTGAATGTGTAAAAGTCACAAGGGGAAAGCCGCTGTGTGACCCAGTTGACATCTTAAAAGTTTGGTTGGCCACTCCTTTCTCCCCATCATGTGTCTCTCATGTTCAACATAGTCTTGATTAAGTCATAACTATGCATGAATATGTTTTGCCAGGAATGGCCAATGTGCATGTGATTTGTGATTAGCAAGAACTTTCCACAGTGATGCCTCCCTAGGGAATGTCAATAGTGTTGGAAAGATTGCACCTTTTCTTGGAGAAGCGACCCCCACCTGTGGATTGATGATCTCTCTCCAAAGATAGCCTGTATCTCCCATTTGTCCTCTATACGTTTTTTTTCTCATACTGTCTCAAAAGCAGGGCTAGGATTGGTTCTAACTCGTTATGTTCTCTTATGATTGTAAAGCCAATGAATGCTTAGAGATATTAGCATATGAACAAATGTTAATACAGGAAAAAAGGTGGGGAGGTGGAGAATAATCAATCATTCAGAACCTTTTATATTACCTCCCTATTATCTGTCAGTCTGACTGGTGCTCATTGGGTTTCTAAGTAAGTTCCTAGGAGCCACATATGGGAAAATGGGAAATAGTTGAACAGGGGATTGACAAAGTCAAAGACAATTATTGATCCTAGTTCCCAGTTGAACTGAATCTATTTTCTTTACCAGATCTTTGTTACCAGTCAAGGGAACTAATCATACACAAGTAGGGCTCAGAAGAACACTGCAGGCTGACCACAAGTCCATGTTATACTCCTCCATGTTTTGAAGAGAAACTTGTCTGTTACTCTTAGAATTTGATGTCTCTCATTTCCTGCCATTGTTCACATGACAGCTTCTCTGTGCTCAGTGTTGTCCTTTTTCCTTTGTTAGCCCAGACAGAGCAATGCCTGCTGGGAAAAGCCTGCACTGACTTCTCTGTGCTGCAGGTGGTCAACTCTCCACCTCTCCACAGAGAGGACAAGTCAGCAGGCTTGAAGATAGTCTCTCTACTTAACATTGACTTTGAAGGCCTTCACTCATTGATCATCTGATAAAGAAATTTCTTTATTGTTCTTTTAAAAGTCTTAGAAATTCAGTTCCCAATTGGTTGGTCACTAGGGTATTGAGAAAGGCCCTTCTAAAAAGATAGATTCTCCCGATGAAAACAAGGAACAGCATTTTACTAGCACAAGAAGCTCTACAAATTTGCAAATTGCAAGTATACGTGATCTTTTTTCTTCTTCTGTGCTTTACCTGGCAAACACATTTGTCTTATTAGTTGGAAAGCCTTTTCCCCAAGAGAGCAAAGCTTCCTTGGTGAGAGCAGCCACTTAGCCGCTCAGGGCTACCTGTGGCAGCCCCTAGCTTTTATGTTTCTAGGGATGTCGCTACAATGCTTCACTGCCAGGTCTCTCCCAACCATCCTGTTTATGAACCCAGGCAGAACCATAGCAATGCAAAGGAATGCACGCCTGTGTTCCTAGTATGCGTGAAGATGCCTTGTATTTTAAGGGAGTACAAACGACTCAGATTTAACAGAAAATTGATTTCTTGGGCCTGAACTCCAAACCACTGAGAGGTATATAGCAGGGTATAGTAGACACCAAATTCCTTTTGTACTTACTCAAGATGAGTTTTCTGTCCTGCTTTTTCCTCCGTTTCTCCCCCTGCCCTCAAGAGTGCCTAGTGGACAGCCTTCTGCAGCTTTCTACAAAGCAGGCCTCTGTTTAAGAGAGAATGTATCCAGAGCAGCAATATGCCATCTCTTTCTTGTTTCTGTGTGACTGTCCATATAGATGGAGTCTATCCAGGGTAACTTTCTCTGTATCGATTCCTCTTCTGGCCGGAGATTGAAGGTAGATGGCTCCTATCAGTGAATAAGGAAGATCTGACCTTCCCTTTCAGTCCTGGCTGCCTTCCAGCAGCTACAGAAATTTCTGTCCACTAAGATCCATGACACACTATGGAGACATGCAGACAACATGAAATGGCCACAAATCACAATTTCTATTATATATTCTTTTGTAAATACATATTGTATAGTACTTGGATGTTTTCTTAAGTCATATACTGTCTCTATGAGTTAATGTTAGGTTTTACTCTCATACTGTATAACATTGTAAATAACATAATGTCCTTTATTATTTATATTTAAGCATCTAACATAGAGAATTGTTTTCATATAAGTTTAAGATAAATGTTTAAAATATATGTTTTTTTTCTTTGCTTTAAAATTATGTACTTTTTCTTTTTCATTTTTAAAGAATAATTTATTGTTCAGGAGAAAGAATATATATGTAACTGAAACTATTTGAAGAACGCACATTTGAAGGCCATGAGGTACTGATAAACTAAAGAATTTATTATCTCAAATACTAAGCAATAAGTAATTGTGATTTATTTAAAGTTTTGTTCACTTCCCAAGAAAGTCATACTGCAATAAAAATGCTAACTCTATGGAGACATGAGCGTGTTGCTCAGCAGACAAACATTGCAGTCTGTTACAGCAGACTTAGCATCTAGCCATGACAGCTGTGCTACCTAGGACTGTGCTTCGTGGACCCCATGACCATCCTGTCTCTGTTGATTTTGCTGCATTGCCCGTCCTTGAGTCACCTGCCTCCCAACTCTGTTTCACACTTCATTCCTTGCTGTAGGAGACACATAGTCAAGCAATAGGATGCTCCATTCCATAGCCACCAAACCTCCATTTACAAAGACATCAGAGGGAAACATTGCATACCTTTCTGGATCCTGCTTGTCGATATGTGCTGCAGTGACGTCATGAAACTTATTCTCATTAAGGGCAATGACTTTATGTGACAATCCTATGCAAACATAAAGGAAAGCAAAACCTATTATGATTCAATGGTTCAATGGCCACAGTAGCCTCAAAAACATCTATGCTAATCTTCCCTATAATGTCTTTAAATTTACTTCCCATCGTGTGCACCATTTTATAAGAAGGCTAAGGAGCAATGACTTTACTCTCCTCATTCTATCAATAAAACAAACTGATGTCCAAAGTACTGCTCAGGGAGGGGCCTATGCACGAAATATTCCTCACATTCTAGGACTCATCGTAGAATGGAAATAGTGCTTTTTTATTAAGATTAACCTTATGAAGCCATATTTTAACAAATAGATATTTTGTGTGTAATTTTTATATATTTCAACCATTCTACTCATTATCTCAGATAGAGAACATTTAAAGGATGTATAATAAATCTGCCTGCGTTGGAGTTTGAGCATAACCTGAGATTTCCCATCCAAGTTACCTCCATACAGAGTCACATTTCCTGTTCACTCATAAGAGCACCACTAACACCATTCCCAAGTGTCTGGTTGTCCAGGAAATCAAATGTTCTGAAGCCACAAAGTGAATCTACCTATCCGCTAGTCATTCAGCTTTCAAGCCAGGCATCAAATCAAAAGACGAAAGAATATTTTAAAGTTAGAGTCTGGGACCCTTTCCTCAGCTTATGCTGTAAATTTTCCAACCCCATGATCAAACTAAAAGCTGTCCGTGACAATATCAGTAACTTAAGATAGACATGTGTACCTAAGGGGTCATGCCATTTCAGGTAGAAGAGGCTGCGAAGGTAGGTTGTGTAGAAACATGAAAACTCAATTCCATTCAAATTAGAGTCTAGATAGTTTCTATTATTCTCCAGTTGTGTTTGACTCTTGAGGGACAAATCTAAGCCAATTCTGCAAACTAGGAAGACATCTGTTTTTCCAAGAAATCTGCAGAAATTTCTCTTCTCTGCTCCAATGGTGAATCATCAAAGGGCTTAAGGTCAACATCAGTCAAGCTGGGCTGAAATCTAAACAGTAGAGATACTGGAAAGAGTAGGAGTTTCTGTTATCTTAGCATGTTGTGTTCTCTCTCTCTCTCTCTCTCTCTCTCTCTCTCTCGCTCGCTCTCTCTCTTTCTTTCTCTCTCTCTCCCTCCCTCCCTCTGAATTCTCCTCTCAAAACTGATAATAAATTAAAGAAACAATTTATGGAAACTTTTACTCCAAAAGATTAATCTGTTATCAGCTGAGAGCTTCATATTTATGAAGGGAAAACCTCTATGTTGGTTTAGGATGCTGTATCGTGTAACCTAGAAAATAGTTGTTAGATAGGGCAGTGCATGCTCTTTATATATCTATAGGCCTTACTGACACCCTCATTCTGCAACTCTTGTACCTCTCTAATGGTTAGTATTGGTTCTTAACTGGTTGAACTTAAAAGCCTCACTTACCACAAAAAAAGTGTTTCGTTACTGTAAAATATGATTGGTGGCTTTTTACAATAAAAATCAGAAACAGAGAATGTAAAGATGGTTCAACCCAACAATCTTCTAAATGTCCTCTTTCAAATGAACTTACTTGAACAAAAATTTAAGGAGGAAAAGATATCGCTTCTCACCAGCCTATGTTCCAGCAAAGCTGATGAATTGAATATCTTTAATGTCTTATGTATAAATTTACTCATAAAGAATCAAATTATTAAATGTTAATATTTTACACTGTTTATGACTTAAAATACCCTGTATCTTTTTTATTTGCTTCATTATAGAAAAAAATGGTGAAAATTTAAGCCCAGAAAGTTAAAACTCACTCTCAGAGCAGTCTGTCTTCTGAGTTGCAAAGATGTTGTAGATACCTTTTTTCTCTCAGTTCCTTCCCTGGCACTAGCCTAAGCAAAATGAGCTTTTTTATTTCCATATCTCTTGACATAATATGAGTTATATGTCAATCAGCTTTCATTTCTGAGAAACAAATCTTCCTACTTTTGGTTTGCAGATACCCTGGAACCCAATGTGCTTAATGTAGCAACTCTATACATCTTCCCTAACCTCAGCTTTCTAAGAAAATGCCAAGTATAGCCGTGGGAGTGAATTCACAATGTTGATAGCTAGGTGGCAAATACTAGTAGTCCAAAGGAGGGCTGTTTTGGTCATAAAAAGCCCTAACGCTGAAATTTTGTGGACTTGGGCAGCTTCCTCTTCCCATGTTCCTTAGCTATAAAGACTATGGTTCTGTGAGGTTTAAACAGGAGTCATTGTAAGAAACTAGAAAATGTCTAGTATGTAGTGATTATTCAGATTTGTCGCTCCAACAGATTCTTAAGTTTGGAGATCTCAGTTTCTCGGTTCAAATAAAGTATACTGCATTGCACAAGCTGATCAGAAAAACCATTTCACCAACCCCATGTCAGCAAGTAAATGCCTTTTCAGCAACAAATATATGTTGAGAAGCATTATCACCAAATAGCATTTAAAGTGGCAGTTGTAGAAGCTAAGATCTTTGCGTATTGTGAGTAGTTGGCTCTTGTGGGCCCATGCCATTCCATGTCTATTCATTAGTCTTTTAATGGCTTGTGGCAATCTCAGTTTAAGTTCACAGGAAATTAATGAAACACGACTCATTGTATTGTTTTCATAATGCCACCTTCACACGCCATTGTAAATTTCTAATGGGACAATCAAAAACCTCACTTAACCCTGCAGACCATCTGAACTCTAGATGCCTTAATTTTATGCATAATGTTCACATGTAAGTCTATTTCTTTGAAAAAATATAATCCCAGCCTAGGCCTCCCAGGTGATAAAACTAGGGAAGTCTCAGATTAATAAAAAAAATCACATATCTTTATGGATGCTCATTATCTATCCAATAATTCTTCAAGTTTTGTCTTACTCTTTACTCCATGCATAAAATGAGAATCTTTTCTCATCTATATGATGCAATTGATAAGTCATAGGCTTAAGCTATTAGAATTTAGTCTTTTAGTCTTTTAAAACTTGATCCTGCAAGAGGATGTGACTTAGGCTCATGATATTAACCATCACGCTTGCAAATAGGCATTGTTAATAGCAATGGAGTCTGATATAATTGTTCATGAATAATCTTCCCTTTAAATGAATCACTTTTTATTGAGAACAACTGTAAGTTCTAGTCTATCACAAAAACAATGCAAAGGAATATTTCCTCATTTTTAAAAATATAGTCTTTTAAGTAGACACTTTTGCCTCTGATCATTAACATCATGAATTGAGTAGGCATTTGGTCATCACTGACTTTCCTTCTAAAGTGAGGCTCTTGGAAGGTTACTAGATCTCTGTCAGGCTCCTGGAAATCCTCACTACTGTGGTCATCCAGATTCCTGTGATCCCTTAAGAGTGGAGTCTTAAGTGAGCTTTGTATCCCTTTCTAGGAAGAGACTTCCTTTGGGATATTCATCTGTAGCTGTAAGGTACCCAAACCCATAGGTCCTAAGCAATTTCTCCTAGGGCGAATGAGGAGGAGGGTGCTGCACACATTGTATCTCCATTAACCACGCCCTTCTGGCTTAGAAGGCCTGTTGCATTCACACAGGAATACCTGCACAGCCTCCAGCCTCCCCTCTTTATTCTGCCCAGCGTCTCCCTTCACCGATTGCAAAACAAAAGCTACTTATGTTGCGCAATCATTGCAGATCATACACACATATCAAAACTCCCACAGTCTCTCATAACGACATGTGAATATTATGTGTCCATTAAAAAAACTCTAAAGTCATAAAACTATACAACCTTCATACCTTGATCAAAAACCTAGAAATGATTGAATTTAAAGTAATGTTCTTGAACTAAGATGACCTTGGTAGGCTCTTGGAAAAGTGTTAGGGCTGGTGGTGGCACAGCGTTTTTGTTACTTGGCCACAGACTTCTCACAACATGAAAAGACACTAGCTCCAACACTCATTTGGGAGCTCATTCTTCGAGGACTTGGATGTATGGGCATGAATTAGGAGTAAGGCAATCACTTTCTTCCTGTGAATGTGTTAAAACGGAGATGCAGGGTTTCGCTCAGGTTAAAACCACATCAATTATCAAAGAAGCAACTACTGTTGGGAAATAGCTCCCCATCTTGTAGAAGCATCTGACATCCGCAGACCAAGCCACACTAGAACACTATTCTACATGTCTCCTTCCATATCACCTGAGTGACAGGTGACTGTCAGATCATTCCATTTCCTCCTCCATAACCTTGCTTCGTCCTTCATTTCTTGCTCTCATCCTCTGCCACAGGGCCACCAGCATCCCGACTGACCTGCTTCATCTGCTCCTGTGGGCCATCCTTCACATTCTAGTGATGACTCCTAACTGTAACTTCTTAGCAGGCTAGACTGCTGGCTAAACCATGGCTCCCCATGGGTTAAACGCCTCAGCCTGACCTAAGAGGCCCCTCACAGTCTGATTCTATGAGATGGCTCTAGCTTGTCTCCCACCGTCATTGTTCATTCCAACCTTGTGAGTTTCTGTTCCGGAAGTATACCACATCGATGTGATCAAACCCCAGTCATTGGCATACCAACTTCATATTATTGCCATGTACCTCTTGTATTATTATTTGCATATTGTTTTTGATGGACTGCATCTTAACTAAAATAAAGTCATTTCAAATAAAACTTTGTATGGTATGGGTACTATGAATAGAAAACTGCACTCCATAGTTAAAATCAATTATAAAAATAAATAGAAGCAAAATGAAACATTATCTAGTTCTACCAAGATATCATTATCTGCTGAAAGCTCAGAACACAATGCCTGTTCTCTGACGAAAAGGAGACTGGCAAGCGTTACAGAGAGGAAAACTACATTCGAGAAACATGGGAAGATTTCTTCCTTTAGTTTATTAGCACTGAGATGGAATTGATGAGGAAGTTGCTTCTGATATTTTATCAAGTATTGCCTAATGCTTGGTGCTAGATCAGTGTGGATACATTTAGTCATCCCTGCATCTTAAGAAGCCGATACCCACCCCTGTGTAAACTGTTCATTTTGCTAGAATGTCCCTCTCTGCGTAGCCTCCTGATAAGCAGTCTCTTATTTCCTATGGGTAAAACAAGTCTCCATCTGTAGAAATGGTCTCATGGTGAAACTCTGCCTTTCCTGGGTGGCTGTTTTTTTCCTTCCTCCCTCCTATCATGCTGCGCATTTTTTCACAGTGTTTTCTATTTTTGTCTCATGCTTGTAATCACCTGGAATTCCCCTGCAGAAGACGAAGCACCCTTTGAGCACGTGGACACTGTCCTAATTGTGCAGGTTGACTGCCTAGCACAGGGTTCAAAGCATGATAGATAATTTCAGCATCAGTGGCCTGGAACAGGAGCTACTTATATAGACTTCAGACTATGTGAAGAGTCCATATAATTTACGGCATTTTAAAAGCCAGGAACAAAAGAGTAGCCTATGGGTTATTTTTTTTAAGTAGACAATTTGGATTAAGCTTCCTAAATTGTAGGAAAACAAGCAAACAAAACAACACAAACCAAAAAAGTAGAGCCAGTTTCTGAAAAATAGGGGTTCCTGGTCTACATTATATTTTATAGTAAACTCATAAGCATCATACATATCGCACATAACGTTTGCGCTCAGTCTGGCTTTGTCTCCACTGCCCCTCCTCCACCCCTGCTAGTAACCCTTCAACTCCACTCACCCTTCTCCCTGCCTACTTGTTTTCCTAAGATCTCAAAATAGAACTTCTTCACTGGACAAGGGTCACTAGGTCAGTCCAGTAAAGCAGATTTTTACATTCAGTATTGAATTTACACTGACCCGAAGTTTGGAAAGCTGCACAGAAAGCCTTTTATACTACATGCCCCCCCCCCAAGAGTTTCAAATGTTATACTCATTAAAACATGAAGTTAACATCCTATACAAGTACATGGGAATTATAACCTAGTGCAGCCTTGCAACATCCGTGGCCAGAGATCTCTATTCTGGATGGTTCTAGTTCACAGGTAGACATGATATAAATGGTTGCGAGGAACAGGGAGGACTCTGATGGTACCATACAAGACTTCTGTTTCCAGAAGTGTATTTAGTTTTCCTTTTGGATTTAAAAAGAAAATCTGTCAAATTGTTTACTTTAAAGTAAAACCTTCTGCTGTCTATTCACATGGGTGATATTAAGGTCACCCATATTGGAAATGACAGCATTTTTTTCTCAACTATGTAACTTCTTTACTTGTGGATCTAGTAACACCTCTGACCTCTTCAAACTCCATGCCTATCAGATATGGCATCAGTGTCTATGCTGCCAATACTGTGATGCTGGAGGGAGCAGCACCAGCATCTAAGAGGGAAGCCTCATTGCTCCTGATCACAAACCAAACACCCCCCTTCCAAAAAAAAAAAAAAGCACCAGATACTCAAGCAGATTCTGAGAGATGACCATTCCAGGACCTTGTAAATGTTTACACCTATAAGGCTACACTGTCTGTGTTCCATGACTGGGCAAGGGTTTGTGTTCTTCTAAACCACTGTCTGCCACTCTGATGGTGCATGCTTGTCATTGCTAAGCTTAGAGGGCTAAGGCACAAGGATTGTAAAATCTGAACAAGCCTGAGATATCCTGGGGAAGCCTGTCTTGCCCTCTCTCTACCAGAGTCCAAACAAATCACCAAGATGCTTGTGACATTTATCTTTGAAGTCACAGCTAAGACCACAGAACCATTTTGCTGCTCATAGTCACCAAAGCAATAAAATGTGGACCTGGAAAGAGAATCTGGCCTCCTTTCTCAGTGGTGTAGAAATCCCAAGTCCAGTAGCGACCATTCGTTCTTGCCCAGGCTTCTTTGTCAACCCTCCACTCTAAAGGTTCACATTGCGGAACTTTCCCTGGTGCTTGTCTGCACTCAGCAAAGAATAGATATGCTGGAAAGAACGGGAGCCCAGAAATCATCAAGGTCTAGGTTTCGAGCCTCCCTCTCTCACATGGAGGAGATCAAGTGAGATCAAATTATTAAATAAAAGCTTTAGCATACTATGTTGTCATCTAGTAGTATGCAATTAATAATAAGTCTTAGCCAGGCATGGCTATAACCCTAGTATAAGTGAAGACTGAGGATCCAGACAAGGGAATTAAGAGTTCAAAGATAGCCTGAACCATACATACATACATATATATGTATGTATATATGTGTGTATATATATATATATAATTTAAACAATCATATCTTTTTATGTAGACAAATGTTCTGTGTCTGAGAGAGGGAAAGGAATCCTGATTTAGCGACTCAGTTTGTGTTGAAGGGTGAGCAGTAGAGGCGGTGGCTTCAGAGAGTAGAATTTCAGCCTTTGTCTCCAGATTCACACCCCGCAAACCCCATCCACCCACCCACCTATCCCCACTTTCTTCACTCAGCTACCCTAAAACATCAGAGAACAAACTTCCTGAGGACTGGACTGGCCCAGTGGGGGCACATGTTTTTTTTTTCTTCAAGAAGAAAGCAGTTTTGCAAATTCAGAAATGAAGACGATGGTTTGCTCCGTCCAATTAAAGAGAGTTAATTTAGATTTTAAGGCCATTCGTTATGCATAGCCTCCTCGGTCGCAGGCCCAGGACTTTGGCTCCCCTCGAGACCCAGCACCCCTATGAACTTTGTAAACAGTCACACCTTCCAATTTAGGCTTTGGTCTCCTGGCCATGCTACAGTTCTCATTTTGAGGAAATTGGTGCTTGGCAAATAATGAGACGTTTTGCAGATTATGAAGGTTATAGCATAGTGTTCTCCTGCCATATGGCTTAATTTAATTAAATGTGCTATAGTAATAACTGGGCTATAGAATAGGCCCCTGTTTGCCCCAAGGTAACTGTGAGAGCGGCACAAATATGAAATGCGCTGTCCAACTCAGCAGCCTGTGGAGAATTCAGTGAACCCTACTTATTTTTAAGGGGTGTGTGTGAGATGAGTGAGAAGCAACCTTGGGAATTTTTAGCCCAACAGAGCTTTCCAAAATATGCTTGCAAAACAGGAGTCAGCAAAATTTCTGTCTGCCCTTGAAATCATTCCATGGCCACTGGGTCCTAAAGACACTTATGGAAGCAGTTAATGTGGTTGTCTGAGACTTTGATCAGCATGTCTGGTCTGCCTCCTCCCTAAACCCCACTCCCAAGGTGTCAGGGTCTCCAGCAGGAGCATCTTCTTCAGAACGGGGCCCACACACAGGAGTCAGGATGCCTAGATGCATTTCCTTTTCCAGCTGATACCCAGGTAAGTAAATTATTTGTAAGATTTCAGATATGTACAAATACTAAATTACTCTTATTAGTGATGTCTGAGTTATGGTTTCTGTTGCTATGATGAAACGCCATGACCAAAAACAAGTTGTGGAGGAAAGGGTTTATTCAGCTTACACTTCCACATTGTAGTTCATCATTGGAGGAAGTCAGGACAGGAACTCAATCAGAAACATAGTGGGAAGAGCTGATGCAGAGGCCATGGCAAAAATGCTGCTTACTGGCTTGTTTGCAGCCTGGTCTTATGGAGGTATTTTCTCAATTGAGACTCCCTTTCCTCGGGTGACTCTAGATTGTGTCAGGTAGACATAAAACTAGCCAACACAGTTTTATATATTTTTGGTTTTTGAAGATGGCAAAATTAGTGTGCTGAAGACATAAGCTGTTTGGCCTTCCTCCTCAGGCTTGTAGGAAGGCATCCTTGCGGGAGCAGAGCTATTCTCGGCTTCTGTTCCACTTGCTGTCTTCAGAAGATGGAGCAGAAGCCCATTGAGTGGGGTCATGTGACAGCAGTTTACTATCATGTGGAAAGGAGGGAGATTTAGCAACAGATGGCTTCTCAAGCAACTAGTGAAGCCAGTCATCCATCTGTCAATAGCGATACAATCTGAAGCCACTGCTTGAGGTTGCCCAGGAGACGATGCTCATTGGCATGTGGTCAGTTGAGGACTATCTGCCACCTGCCAGGTTGTAGAATGGGCACTGGTTACACTCTGAAACCATGCACAGTTACAACCCCATGCCAATGGTCCTTCAGATGCCTGCTATTTAATTCTCTCGTTATTCATCCCTTCCAAAATCGATCCTCATTCGTTACATGACATGCTATCATTCAACAAGCATGCATTGAGTATCCATGATACACACCACTCAGTGCTAGAACCCACTGGTACAAAGAGAGAAATGCATTTCATTTGAACACATCCAATCCTAAAGAGAGGCACAGTCGGTGATTCAAGAAAAATGCATAAACGATATCAGTGTGACTGGTTTAAAAGAAAAGAACACAAGACTTAGACTGTTTCATTTTATGTTCCCTGCCAGTGCTGCCATGTAGATTTCAGGTGAACTTTGACATAGTCTTAAGCATCTTGACCTTCATTCATTTACCTCTAAGAGTGCAATAACTTTTAAAAGATATGATTATCAGACACATACAGGAACATCTGAATTATCATTTACTCAGGGCAACAGCCTATTAATAACTTTACTGGGACTTTAAAGGCAGACAATGATGCCAGAAGAACAATGAGAGTCCTAAGGATGTAGCTATTGTCTGAGGGTATAGTTTAACTATGTTTGACAATAATTGTTGCTTACCCAAAAGGGAACAGGGAATTTCCTTTCCAAGAGAAAATGCCCAGAGATGTGGCATAAAAGGGGGCATTGCAAGTGGTTTAAAATATAAGGCTCGTGTGGCCAGCTGCAACTCAGTGTTGGGGTGATGTCATTTGGCCATTATATCAACCCTGGAGGAAGTTAATAAAGAAGGTGACATGCTTAGAAATGGGACTTATGAAATTATTTCTAAGAACCACCACATGAAGAAAGGAAGAGAGAGAGAGAGAGGGAGGGAGGGAGGGAGGGAGGGAGGGAGGGAGGGAGGGAGAGAGAGAGAGAGAGAGAGAGAGAGAGAGAGAGAGAGAGAGAGAGAGAGAGAGAAAACATGGTCTGTTGTGGACGATTATTTTACAATGTGTTACATTCATTTATGCTGTGGAACATTTGTTTTATGATACAAAGATGTGTTGCATTCTTTTATGTTGCATTTGTTTAACTCTGTGAAGCTGTGTTACTTTGCCTGTCTAAAACACCTGATTGATCTAAGAATGAGCTGAATGACCAACAGCAAGGCGGGAGAAAGGACAGGCAGGACTGGAAGGCAGAGAGAATAAATAGTAGGAAAAAAATCAGAAAAAAGGAGATGGAGGAGCAAAAGGAAAAGGAGAAGAGGATATCAGAGGCCAGCCACCCAGCTGCACAGTAAACCACAGAGTAAGAAGTAAAGAAAGGTATATAGAATAGGGAAAATAAAAACCCAGAGGCAAAAGGTAAATGGGATAAGTTAAGAAAAACTGGCTAGAAGCAAGCCAAGCTAAGGCCGAGCATTCATAAGTAAGAATAAGATTCCATGTATTTGTTTGGGAACTGGGAGGTGCCCCCCCCCCACACACATACACAAAGAGCCAAAAGAATTAAAAAAAATCAAACTATACAAGTCAATGTTGTAGAACAGGCGACAAGAAAGAACAGCTGGATACTAGGGCAGGGTGTGGAGGGAAAGAGGAGGTGGAGAATGATGGTCCTAATGACTAAATTGCTGTGTAGTGTAAGAGGCGATGCCATCAGATTGGCTTTGGAAGAGTCCCAGTGCCTGTTCTAAGACACTTGGTGAGAAACTTTACATTTGTAGATGGCAAAGAGGCAGGACAGGAAACAGCCTGACACTGTTAATGGGTCAGATCCAGGTTGTCTCTGGTGGTTTCCTGTTGTGTTTTCCTGGGCTGCCATTTCTGTAGGTGCCCTCACTTCACGGCAACACTGCGGGGCCAACAGCAGTTGTGCTGTGGATGAGATCTGAGCTGTAACTGTACTAAGCACCCTTTGCTGATTGTTCGTCAGCCTACAAATCCTAGACCTGGAAATCAAACCAGATTTGCCTAAAGTCAAAGTCGTAAATTCCTCCTGACCTGCTTGTTTTCTTAAACAAATTCTTGCTAATCATGACTCAGGCCTGAGAGACATCACAGAAGATCACATCTTTAAGTGAGATTCATTTCCCTCCACAGTAATAGATTCTTTCACTTGATTAAAATGCAAGAACAATGCTGAAGCCAGCCTACCATCCTCTCTTACACTGCTTTTTATAGGAGTGACATTTGACTAAGCCAGGCACGATGCTCGCACCCTATCCCATGTCTGAATTCCTTTGTTTGCCACTTAGTCACCTATTGAGAGCATCCTACCAACACCCTCTGTTCTTTTAGTACTGTTCCTCTTCTTTGATGATGTCTGGGATGTTTAGGAACCTGGGAATTTGAGAATTCATTGAGGAATGAACCCTTCTTTGGGCATCTTGATAATTCTGAAATCACAGAAAATGTTGCAGATCACCACTTGAGGAAACACGCTGGGATCTGCCCCATGAGTCTTCCTGGAAATGAGGGGTTGCACCTCAAATCAGCCTTCATAGGGACTGGCTGGCTTACTGATGGGCTAGGGTGCCTCAGTATGGACATTTCCCCCACAGAACATGTTGGCTGCTAAGTGTTGCTAAATATTCTGATCATTCCAACATGCATGCCTGCTTTAAAAAAAATAAGAGCCCTGTGTAGAAGCATGAGGTTCTTATGTGCACAGATGAGTACCAGGGAAGCAAGGAATGTCAAACAGATAGGGTTATCTCTTCAACAGAGGATATGTTTATCTGTTTCCACCTAAAATGCCAGGAATTAATAGCCTGGTGATCTGTACTGTCTGTAGTGCCAGGCCATACCCAAATCCCCGAGACTGTTTATTCCAGACTCTTCCTCCCTAGACCTTTATTCTGAGCCTTGTTTCTCAGTCAGTAGAACCCATCCTTGGGGGAGATGCCATATGTACTGTGTAGCTTGGTGACATCTACAATGACCTAAGCCACATCAGATCCTCCCCAGGTCAGTAAGTATAAAACCCATTCTTATGGAAAAGGCCACATGTACTTTGCAAAGACTTTCTGATGTAGTCACGCCTTAAGCTTTACTGTACACATGGAATTCAGGTAATTATTACGAGGAAACTAATCCTTTTTCTCAAGTTGTACTGTACTTAAATCTGCCTAAATAAACTGCCTGGTGTCAGACTTGAGAAGTTTGAACCAACCCCAGCTGCTGAGTCATACAGAACTGGATTTCCTTTTCGCCTCATATAGATCATTGCTCTGCTGGCCATGGTGTTTGCAAAGACACCGCTTTTATAGTAGCATGTTTACTGATGCCGCCATTGCTCCCATCTTGTTTGTGCAGCCGTTTTCTACAAGAGACTGTTTCACAGCCGACTTCCTGGTATTCTGCCTCTCACAATCTTTCCTTGGTGTGCCCTGAGCCACAGATGTGGGAGCTGTGATATAGAGATGTCCTTTGCCATTGGGCTCCCCACAATCTGGTGATCTTTGCTCTGTGACCAGATGTGTTTTCCCAAGATCATCTCCACCTGCTGTGAAGAGAAGCATCGGATAAGGAATGATAGCCTCAGCTGCACTGCCCTGTGAGTATAAGGATAAGACTTAGAATGCAGCATGGAATTATGGTGCTCTAACAAAGAAGAGCATGGTAGGGGTTGCAGAGAGGATACTGGGTGGGGCTGGAGAGATGAAAGGGCAAGATGAAAATGATATAATTCCATTTTAATTAAAAGTGTATTTAAAAAAATAAGAGCCGGGTGGTAGTGGCTCACAGCTTTAATCCCAGCACTTGGGAGGCATATCTAAAGGCAGGTGGATCTTTGTGAGTTCAAAGCCAGTCTGGTCTACAAGAGCTAGTTCCAGGACAGGCTCCAAAGCTGCAGAGAAACCCTCTCTGGAAAAAACAAAAGAAGAAGAAGAGGAGGAGGAGGAGGAGGAGGAGGAGGAGGAGGAGGAGGAGGAGGAGGAGGAGGAGGAGAAGGAGAAGGAGAAGGAGAAGGAGAAGAAGAAGAAGAAGAAGAAGAAGAAGAAGAAGAAGAAGAAGAAGAAGAAGAAGAAGAAGAAGAAGAAGAAGAAGAAGAAGAAGAAGAAGAACTCTTACCCTTAAAAGTGTAGTTAGTGTAAAGGTAGTCTGTGAACTAACATCACATAGTCATGTCCACGCATAGAAGCATAAGCCTGAATTACACACACACGCACACACAAACACAAAATCATAGACTTCAAAGTTAAGTCAAAAAGAACTCTGTTATTCCTTCTATGTCTATGTACATTAGTGTAGCATCAAACTTTGCTGCTTTTTTTTAAATGATCTACCTCCACACTCAACATATCTTATTATATGTCATGAGCACACTATTTCAAAAAAAGGCACATTTGTGTCTTTTCAAAAATGTCAGAATTTATTGAGCCACAAGAAACCCACAAGCTGTCACAGATTCTCTGGCAGCAATTTCCCGGGTAGCCTCCCTTTTGTTGAGAGCACTAGATGAGGCAAAACAGAGTTCTTTTATTCCAGTTTAATTTACTGACATTAAGTCTCAGATCACACATTGTGCGTCTCATGGTAGCTATGTCTCAACAAGTGCGTATGCAAATTACAGAGTAACAACAAAGGATTGAAGAGGCCAAGTCCTGAGAGGAGGCCTTCTTACCCTCTCCAAAGAGCCCTGAGAAGGAATATCTGGGCAATGGACTGAAATGCAAAGGAGACTGCAGGGAGAAAATAAAGAACCAGCTGGGAGTCTCTGGGGAGGTCCCAAGGCTGCTGCTGTAGAGTCTGGCTGCGGGATTAGGGAACAAGGTAACTTGCAGAGGTGAAAGTCAGGAATGGGTCCAGGCTAATGAATGAGCAGATGGATAGGTGGCATGTCCAGATGGGAGAGCAGGAGGGCAGGAAAACCGTAATTTGAGTAACCCACATCAACAGACGGGACAAAGCTAAGCTGAAATCCAAGATAGTCAAGAGTTTTCTGCCTGTTTGTCCTTGACCCTTGAATGGGGAGATGACAGTTGGGTGGGGCCAATACAATGTTAGATATCCTTCTCTTGTGTGATCCAGATGCAAACACTGCACCGTTTCCTCGGTCTGCTGTGTCCAATAAGTTGTGTCTCGGGCCTGATATAATTTTAACACACTCGTGTGCCTCTACCATCCAAATTTATACTGATAAATTTGTAGGGTGGTACACTTTCTATTTCCAGGAATGCGATAACTGTCAGTGACTTGAAGACGGTGCCAGACAGATATGTGGTTTATGGGTCTAGCCACATATAGAGCATCAAAACGCTGTCAAAAACTACTTCTAAATTGTGTCTTTCAGAGCAAGGCAAAATTGAAACAAAACAAAAGAAACAAACAAAAAACGCTGTTTTGCATAGTGTCTTCATTTGCTTTCTGTTGTTGTCGCTGAAGGCTGAGTACAATCAACTTGGGAGGAAAAGGTTTATGTTACTTTCCAGGTTATAGTCCTTCCAGAAGGGAAGTTGGGGCAGGAATCTGAAGGCAGGAACTAATGCAGAGGCCATGGAAGAACTCTGCTTACTGACCTGCTCCCCACAGTTTCCTGTTCTCTTTTACAACTAAGGGTCACCTGCCCAGAAGTGGCATCACCCACATTGGCAGGGCCCTCCCACATCAATTAATCAAGAAAATAGCCCACAGGCTTACCCATAAGTCAATATGGGGGGAGGGGGTCACACATTTTCTCAATTGAGGTTCCTCTTTCCAGATATGTCTAGGTTTGTGTCTATTTGGCAAACAACAGTCAGCACACACTATCTGGAGCACCCCAGGACAGGCGAGCTCTGACATCGACATCATACCTCAGTTTAAGACTGACTTTCAGGACTTTGGGAACCAGATGTTAGGGACTGTATGGCAATCACCTTTGGCCCTCACATTTAGCACAGTGCCTGAAACTTTGAATGTCCTTAATAAACAATGCCCAGTGATGCTTCTTAAGGCAAAGCTGTTGACAAGGACAATTATAAAGCTCCAGAAAAGAAAACAATTTAATTTGTCCAAGATTTTTTCCCTATGCTAGTTTTACCCAAGATAAATGGCAAAAGATGTCCTTGCAGGAAAGTTGGGTAAATGGCTCCCTAAATAAAGACAGATGATAAAATTATAATATTGTTCTTTCGGTATGGATCTAATATGTCATTGGATCTCGCTAATAAATAGTAGACAGTATTACCTTTGGTCTTTTCAATTAGTGTAATGGGGATCTGAATTTAGCAGTAAGAAAGATTCAGGCATGTCTAGGCATGTTTGTGAAATTGGTAGGAGCAGCTGCCAGGAGCCGGTTTGCATATGGAATGAGGGTTCTCTGGGGAGTTTTCTCATGCTGAAGGGAGAAGTTGCCTGGCAACAAGAGTTTGACCCATGGAGAGGTCCTTACTCAACAGTCTGAGTACAGTGTGGTGCTTGTCATCTAGATCCATCTCCTGGCTGGACAGCATGAATATGTGCCTGTGCCCTTCATAGAGAGCAGAGTGTGGATGTACAAAGTGAAAAAAAATGTCTTTTTTAAAAACATAGGAATAAAAGGCAGATCTTCTGGTTCTGTTTAATAGACTGGAACCAAAATATGGGGAAGGTATCCTTTCCTTCACCACAAACTTCTCTGTCTTTTTGGAAATGGGAGTGTTACCAAAGCCTTCATAGCAACGCATGGCACAGCAACAAAAGCCCCGGGAGAAAAGCCCTGAAGGCCACGGATGCGTTAACAATTGATGCTTGTGGGATGCAGTAGCATCCAGATGATACTTCCTTTTCCCACCATTCCTGCTGAGGAGTCCATGTTGTTATTGGGCTGGGAATTGGTACTCCCAACCCCAGCCACCTGGCTTTCACTATATGACTCAGCATTGCCACCAATACCCCGTAGCAGTCTCACGGTCATTGCAGAATCAGTTTCTTAGGTTTACTATAAGCCCAATCCTGTATGGGCTGGTGACCTGGGCACTGAACAAGAGCTTTTCCCCTCATAACAAACAGGAGAGGCTTTGGTCAATCTAACTTACATGGAGGAGTATGTAATTATGGTTCAAAGTACTAAAGCAAGTAGAACATGTGAGATGAAGGGAAAACAAAGAGGTTTTCTGCATTTTCAGAACATAGATATGGCTGGACTTGTACCTAGCTGGAGTAGCTAGGGATATAATGTATGGATGACCAAATTCTGTGTTGGTGGCGAGACCAGCTATTCCCCCCAGGAGTAAGAGTAATGGGTGACCAAGAATTGTAGGAAATTCCTACTACAAACCCTTCCATCGAGAAGGGCTCTCAGAATGGGAGCCTCCCCAGTTACCCCGAAAAGGGTGGCCGAGGTTCCCAGCAGCTCTGAACATCTGTAACCTCACGATGCTTGCGGAGACTAGATGTGACCATGAGCTTAAAGTACATCACCAAAGGTGTCTCCACACTCCCATTATTTGTTCTGGGATGGTGGCTCAGGACTTTGGATCACTGTTCTGCCCATCTTCTTTATAAATACATTGTTACATATGGACAGTGTAGCACTAGCTTTCGAGTGTTTTGCACATTTGGACACTTATTTATGAGACAGGTGAGGGCACCCGAGGAAGCGAGCATAGGAAAATCACACACCAAGCATAGAAATAAAGGTCGGGTAAGGCACAAGAGCTATCCGTAAAGGTGACAGGGAAGAGTCTGAACTAGCCTATTCTTGTAAAGACAAAAGGCTACTCAAAACCTGCAAACAGACACTCCTAGAAGCAATATGGCGGCTAGTTGAGACGCCCAGTACTAGGCATGGGTTATCTCCCTAGGAGTTGTTGACCACAGAGCCCACAGAGGCCCCTGAAACAATGAAGGCCACTGCCACAGTTACTTGTCGCATTTCCGCACCGAAGGATAAGACCCTATGGCCGAAGATGGTCCATGTTTTGGCTGCTTGGATTTTGAGAAATAAATCTGGCCCTGAAATGTCTCCCTGTGAGCTAGCTGCTATAGTGCCAGAAGTCACTATTAATAATTTCAGGGAGAATTAAGCCCACCAGGCCTATTCAGCTGTGGATCCTACATGCCTCACAATGGAAGCCAGAGGCAAGATTTGTCAGCTATACAGTTGTAGTGTGACTGACTGGTCATGGGCAGAACCAATTTTCTCCTTGGATTTAAGGCTCCCAAAGGGGGGAAATTCACACCTGCTATGGAGAACTTAAATAAAATGTGTGTGACCAGGGAAGTCATAGGCCTTGGTATAAAAACAACTACTATTTGATTGTTGAATGACAATCAGCTAACGTCCTTCCCTACATCTGTGCTTATCCTCCCTAACTTGCCCCTGAAGTCCATGTCTAGATATTTTTCCATTTCTCATGTTTCCTCCCTTTTCTCACTTGTATCTTGCAGTAGGAGAAATATACCCAAGACTTGCCAACAGCTGTGTTCGGGTGATGAGACACAACAAAAGGGTACAAGGGTTTATGCTTCACTGCAACGAAATAAAAATGGTCAGGCACCTCTGTCAACCCGCAAACGGGGTAAAGGTGTTGTACAAGACTAACTTCTAGACCAAAAATAAAAAACAAAACAAAAACAAAAAGTCCCTCTGGGGAGTGTAGCTGTGGCTGCTTGCAAAAGATCATCCCACCTGGGCTTGTTGGCTGTTTCCGTCCGCTCTCAGCGGGTGGGGAGGTCGTGAAGTCCTCGCGGAACAGCCAGCTACTCCCTACCACCAGCTGCAGGCAATTCTGCCTTAACCGCGCCCAGTCCTAGAGACTGGCTAGAATGTACAGATCTGGAAAGGCTCTTGGTTGGAGGGGCTCGATTTCTGAGGCTGTGGGAAGCCATCCTGCCTGCTGGGAAGAGACTTTCTAACCCAGACTTTTGTGGAGCAGCTCCCGCACTCCCGTAAGTAACCATGCACCTATGCTCTGTGTAAGCTTAACGAACTCACTGGTTTCTTAGTGAACTTTGGTGGAAGAGTGCCTTGGTTTGTCATTGGGACTTTAAGAGGAGGGTAGATGTTGTTTTGCTTGTTTCTACCCTATGAGGGAAAATTTTCAAAAAATACCCTCCCCTCCCCCCCGCAAGGGCTCCTGGGCAGAGAGAGCTTAAGCAAGCTCACTAACGGTGTTGGTTCACATTTTAGATTCTGGACTCTATCAAAAGATTTGACTAGAGGAGTTGAAGGGGTTGGGGTACTCTCGTGTTGTAGCTGTTCCTCTTTAAAGGCAGTTTTGAGAAAAGTAAATGGGACTCGCTCAGTGACTCGCTGTTGCTGAAGGAACACGACAGTTCTGTCACACATAATCATCTGTAGATGTCCTCAGTGCTCGTAAACTTTTAATTACTGGGTAGCCCAGGGTGACTCCTTGGTCTCAGGGGATTGAATTGTGGGCAGTCTGGATCGTTGGCATGACAAGGTGGGAGGAGACTTCCCAGTTCTCCTCCCCCACAGAGCATGCTCACACACCTTCTTTTCCTCCTGTGGCACAGTGAACAGTTGTCTGGACTTGTTAACTCCCGAAACTCATAGTATCGTCAGAACTAGAAGTGAGAGAAAATCTAAATACACAGAACGGTTAGTTGAAGGAAAGCAGCTACTGAGATTAGTGAGAGCAAAGGTAAGACGTGACTGAGACAGACAGCTCACAGAGAGAAGCGTTCATCTAGATAGAGATTGACTGAGGAAGGGAGGGTAACCGTACCAGGTGCGTGAGTTTCGACGCAGGGTGATTATGTTGTAAAGGGCTGATAATGAACACTACCTGTACTTAACAACACGTAACAACACTATATTTGTGCTTAAACTATGTCAAGCGGTTAGGACTCCTGATAAAACTATTTATGTCTCAATCAGAGAACAGGGGTAGAGAAGCAGAAAAAATGGGGAAACATGCCGAAACAGCTTGGTTTCTGGCTAAAATTTGTGAAGAAAGCCTTCTGCAAGGTAGGGTCAAGCTGTTGGTGGAGCAACTTGACAATCATCATGTTTGTGAGAAAGAGACATATCATCATGGGGTCACTAAGGAATGAAGGAAATCTCCAGAGTAGCAGAGAGTAGCTCCCTTCAGGTAGGGGGTATCAGGATCCAACCAGATGATAAACCCACTTCCCAGAGAGTACAGCTTCATTATGCGTGAACTTCCCATGTCAGGGACAGCACTGCCACAGAGTTGGTCCCTGGCTAACGATGCAGGTCACAGACTGTAGAATTTTTGTCCTGAGCCCTTTGGGTCTATATTCCCATGCTGATTCCTCGTTTGAGCCTTTTCTGCTAAAAGCCAGTGGTGTCTATTACACCGCCAGAGTACTGTACCCTCCCCAGCATTTAATGTTCATGTGATTCCAAGCCACTGCTGGATAAGAGTCAATGACTGACTCGGACCCTAGTGCAAGAACCAGGCTCCTTTAGTAGAGATGGAACGGTGGCCACTAGAGGTACATTAACACTAGACTTCCCTATGAAAGCAACTTCCTAATCACACCCTTTCATTGTGTCTCTTTCCTTCCCTCCTCCTGGTTCTTTTCCTTCCCTGCTGGTTTTGCCAGGAAGCTCTCCTTACTCACTGCCCTGAGTGCTTTGGCTCTGTGACTCCTCTGGAGACAACACAGCTCTAGTAGAAAGGGTAAATGAATCAGAGAGAGTGGAGATTAACATCAGAGCATGCTGCTTGCTGTTGCTATTTTTGTCCTGTGATTGCACAGTCAGGATATTTGGGAGGATGACACAGCCATCCTGAGTTTCAAGGTTTCTGTGGTGACTCTACCTGCGAGAAATACTAAATGACCCATAATCTACTCGGTTTTACCATGGAAGCACAGCTAGCCACTAACTAAACTAAACTTGCGGTCAGTTCCCACTTCTTCAAGCTGAGGTGGCATGCCATGTAATTTGAGAGAAACGAGTGTTGAGTCTAAGCAGAACATGGCATGATAAACCAAATAAATCCTAGGTTTTTAGAGAAAGCTGTAAGAGTAGCTACACATCATAACACCTAGCATTAAGGAGACTTTAGTCTTTGAGGGGAAGTGTGATATCTCAACACTTTACTTCTGAAAATAAACAAACGAACAAGCTTTGCCTGCCCTGGAAAGTTGTGCTCATTAGGAAATAATGAAATTGTAGAAATTTATTGATCATTTCCTTTCTCTTGGGTATATGACTGTGTGTTGTTACACATGACCGACCATGCGTGCATGTCTTGAACCAGAAATCAATGTTCGGTCACTCCTTTTCTCTGCTTCTAGTACCTCATTGACCCTGGAGCTCACTGATTGACAAGGTCGAGTGTGTCCATCTCTAAATGCCAGGGAAACATAGGTTTATACTGCTGTGTCTGGCTTTATAAAAGACGCAAACTCAGAATCTCATGATTGAATAGTGTGCACTTTACCCACTGAGCCATCTCATAGCCCCTGTTTTTCTCTTCCTATTAGGAATTGCATCATAGTGAGATTCATTGCCTTTAGCTTTTGTCCTAGTGTTGACTTTAGGGAGAATGTTAAAAATACTGTAACTGTTGGGAAAAGGAGGGAAGGGAAGATGGGGCAAAAGTTTCTTTTTTTAAATATAAGTCCCTAACATTTTTACCTCTGGTAAAGTAAGATAAATATTGAAAAGCTTGCTAGATTTATTTATTTCAATGATTTTATGTTATCTGTTAATTCCTAAAAGCAAATCTTATTATATAGGTATAGAAATGAAAGGCAAATGCTTTCTTATTTTTCAGTCTAGTGGAATATACCACTTACCTGCATGTAGAAATGGATGCATCTTTGATCATAAGCCAATGAGGCCATAGTTCCTGACTGAAAGATTTATTAGCAGGGTTGGAGAGATGGCTCAGAGGTTAAGAGCTCACTGTTCTTCCAGAGGGCCTGAGATCAATTCCCAGCAACTACATGATGGCTCACAACCATCTGTAATGAGATCTGGTGCCCTCTTCTGGCCTGCATGCATACATGCAGTCAGAACACTGTATACATAATAAACAGTCTTTAAAAGTTTTTTTAAAAAAAGAGATAATGGCTCACCACGAGAATTTAAGAATGTTAAAAGAGAGCCTACTGTAATCCAGGTAACAGTTGGAAAAAAAGATGGTTTTCTATTAAAATTAAGTTGCCCTTGTAACAATCTTTCCTACACGTCTGTCAATTGAAAAATAATAATAAAGATATATATGCTGCTTAATTTCTACAACTACACACAAGCCAGGTGACCTTGGAAACTGGAACTTTAATTGAGAAAATGCCTCCATCACATAGGTCTTTGGGAAATTCTGTGGCTAGTATATTCTTGACTAATGATTGATGTGGGAGGGCCCAGCCCACTGTGGACAGCACCACCTTCCTGCACAAATGGTCCCGAGTTGTATAAAACAGCAAGTTGAGTAAGCCATGGGGTGCAAACCAGTAAGCTATGTTTCTGCATGGTCTCTGCTTCAGTTCCTACCTCTAGATTCCTGCCCTGCTTGAGTACCGGCCTTGTCTTACTTCAGTGATAGACTGTGATCAGGATGTATAAGCCAGATAAACTCTTTCCTCCTCTGACTGTTTCTCATCAGTGTTCTGTCACAGCCATAGAAACCCAACCAATACATAAAGCTGCTAAGCTACACATTTGCAGAAACTTATTTTGTAATTTCACATATTAAAATATAATTACATGAATCTCTCCCTCCTCCCACCTCTCCCAAGTTCATCCTCTCTGCCTCCATCTTAAATTCATAGCTTCATTCTCTTTTTTATAAATATCATTATTTTACACACACACACACACACACACACACACACACATCCTGCTAAGTTTGTTATTGTTGCTTGTGTGTACATGTTTTCAGGACTGACCATTAGTTATTGAATAATTATTTAGGGTGCTCACCCCTGGGGAAAAATGCTTCCCTGCCTCAAGACTTAACTGCCTATAGCACTTGACCTAATGCTGAGGAACTGTGTGGTTTCCCATTTCAATGTCAGCTTATCTGCTGATGTCACTGTCTGGGTCTCATTTTGGCAGGCATATTGTTGAGGTTTCATGGGTGTAGCTTCCCTGTCATTTCTAGGAAACACATTCTTAAAGCACACTTTTTGGTGTTCTGGCTCTTAAAACCATCCCCTTCCCATGTTCTGTGCTGTTCCCTGAGCTGCAGGTACAGAGGTTGTGTTGTGGATATATCAGTTTGAGCTGGACACGCCACGGCCAGTGGTTCTCTACATCATGACCAATTGTGACTTTCTGTAGTGATCTCTCTCTGGTGCAAAACGAAGCACTTGTTTTTAAATTTATTTTTTAGAAATTTTTTTCTTCGTTTTAAAGAATATAAATTACATCATTTTTTCCTTTCCTTTCTCCCAACATCTCACAGAACTCTCCTTGCACTCTTTCCAATTCATCCTCTTTTCCCATTAACTGTTGTTCCATGTGTGTGTACACCTATGCATTCCTCAATACAAACCTGCTCAGTCTCTATAATCTTACACATATGTGTGTTTTGGGACTGACTATCCGGTATTAGATAACCAATTGGTGTGCTGTTTCTTGGAAAAGACTATTTCTCCCATTCAGCATTGCCTTTTGTCCTTTGTATCGGGTTGAGACCTCATGGTCTTTTACCCAATCACTTTGGAATGTCTCTTGGTGTCATCCTTGTTCAGCTCGTGTTTAAGCCAACATGTTGGTGAGATATTATTATGTATATTATACTAGGAGACACAATCTCAGAGCAAACTCCCTGATCTGTTACAATTTTCCACCTTTTCTTCTGCAAAGCCCCTTGAGTCTTAGGTGCAGGACTGTGGCTTTTTTTTTTTTTTTAAGGTGAATCTGTTAGGACTGGGCTCTAGAACTCTGCATTTTTATTGGTTATAGTTTTCTGCAATTGTCACTTTTGTATCCAGAAGTTTCCTTGTTAAAGGGTGAGGTCTATACTTATCTGTGGGTTTAAGGACAAATGTCCAAAATTTAGGTAGGTATTAGCTGGATAGTAAAGTAGTTATAGGTTCTCCTTTTTTTAAAAAAAAAAAAAGCCATTATTTCACTGTTTGAGTCGTCAGCTAGGTCCCCTCTACTAGATACGGCGTCCTTCTTGCTGATCTGGTCTTAATACCAATCAGAGAGCTGTCCCTTACCACCACGGTATGTGTGACACTACAGCACCCTGAAGGTTATTGAGCCATGATGCTCCATGTTGTGGTTCACAGGTGTCATTTCTGGACAGGACTGCTGGTTGCTTCTCTCTTTTGGAAGTTTGCTTAACATGGTGCCTTCCGGTGAAATCTAGACTTCAGGGTGGAAACATTCAGATCAGTTCTCCCTCAGGATACTCTCTTCCCCATTAAAGTGCATGATGAATTCAGCAATAGGGACTTGCTTCCTACCTCTGGAGTGACAACCAAGAAGAACAGCATAGTAGACTGAATGCTTTGGGAGTCTCTTGACCAAGCCTGACCAACAAAGCAAAAGAGAGTTCTCATGCCTTGTGTTTGGGATTTTTGTTGGGTGATCTAGAGCACGGTCAATCCAAATAAGAATTTTTACTTAAACTATATATGTATATTTGTATACAGAATTACCCATATTATAGGTTTTTCTACTTGAATTGCTAGTAGTATGATTCCTAATGACTTTTCCAGACATCCTATTATTTCATCTTCCTACCTCCATCTTCTGTATTTATCCCCCTGACCCTATTAATCAGAGCCTCCCTTTCTCCATTTCTCCTGGTTCACAACCCCTTTGGGATTGAATAGTCCTTTCACAAAAGTCACATATCAGGTATCTCTCTGAAGGAGCAGTCAGTGCTCTTAACCACTTTTTTTCACCTGTTGTGCCATTGTGAGGCTGCATTCCTGCTCAGATTCTGTCTACTTCATGGCCCCACCTGTTCATTTTATCTCTTTTCTTTCCCATGTCGACAAATGGTGATTTGTTTCCCAGGCTGTCATTGCGGAAGGCAGAGAGACAGGATTGGTCTTGGTGGCAGTACAAACGAATCGACTACACAGAGACTAGAGTACTCTGGTCACTCTGGCCGTGAAAACATTCAATTTCAAACTGTGTTCATCTGCCCGGTTCCTTCTGTTTTTAAGCCTCTGATAATCCTCCTTCAGAGAACCCGGGTTCAATTCCCAGCACCCACAAGGCAGCTTGCAGCTGTCTGTAACTCCAGGTTTAAGAGAATCTGACATCGTTATACCAATGCACATGAAATAAAGTTAAATAAAGTTTTTAAAAGGAATTTTTTTTTTGGCTTTTCGAGACAGGGTTTCTCTGTAGCTTTGGAGCCTGTCCTGGTAATAGCTCTTGTAGACCAGGCTGGCCTCGAACTCACAAACATCTGCCTGCCTCTGCCTCCCGAGTGCTGGGATTAAAGGCGTGGGCCACTATTGCCCGGCTTAAAAAAAAAATAAAAAAAGCCTAAATGCCTCAGTTTCAGATAGAAACAGCTTTCTTCTCCTAAAACATCTAAGATGCTACTCTTTTTCTCTCCAGAGAATCTCTATCTTAAGAAAGGAATTTAAATGCCTCAGTTTCAGGTAGGAACAGCTTTCTTCTCCTAAAACATCTAAGGAAGGAATTAGCCTAGCAAAACTCCAGCATGCAGCTGGCTTGCATGAGAAAAATGAGCTCTGAATCATTAACAAGGCAATCGCTGCTACAATGCTAATGGTTCTGTTTCCCCAGTTCTCATCATCTTATACTAATGCACCCCACGGTATGCACTGAATGATACAAAAATGATTGCACGCTTTGGAGATATTTCTCCGCTTGATTGTTTTGTGCCATGCACCACTTGTTTAGGTTATGAATTAACTAATAAATCTGCTCTTCCCCAAGTTTTGAGAATTAAAGACCTTACTCTTTTGCGTGATACCAATTTAATGTAACTATCTCTGGCGACAGAAAAATGAAAACTTAACAATGGCCATTATCGTGATTTACTCCACACACACCAGCTCCCTGAGAGTACCAGTCATCTTTCCTAATGATTGAGATGTATGTCGCTAACATTATGAATAATTCATACTACATATGATGTCATTTGTCTCAGCTTGTAACACATTGCCTATTCTACATTGATCTCAGCAGATATTTACTTAACTGTGTTTGCCATTTTTTCTTATACTTTGACCTATATTTGGGAGAAAATAATTCTAAACATAACGAAAACTTAAAATATTTCAAAGAGAAGTCACTCTACCTTAAGATATAATTAAAAAAAAACCTTTCAACATCCTATTCAGTATTGTGATGTCAAAATTTGTGCATGATCAGGGATAAGCAAAATACAAGTTTTCTTTACAGATTTTTTTTACAGAAACTTTTCTGTTACAGAATTGCTCACACAATACAAAATTCTTCTGTGACAAGATCAATCAGGGATTTCTCCACATACCAAATAGGTCTTCAACAGACCCCACTGGATGTCTGTCTTGGTTAGCTTGTCAACTCGTCACAAGCTAGAGTCAAATGGGAACTCAATTGAGAAAAGCCTTCATCAGATTACCTGTAAGCAAAGCTCAGAGGGCATTTTCTTGATGCTAATTGATAAAGGGCCCAGACCTCTGGAGGCAGTGTGACACCTGGGCAGGTATGTGGTCCTGGCTAATATATGAAAGCGAACAGAACAACCCATGAGGAATAAGCCAGTAATCAGCATTTTTTCATAGCTCTACTTCAATTCCTGCCTATAGGTTTCTGCCTTGCGTTCCTGCCTTGACTTCCTTCCGCAATGGACTGTAATCATCAATGTAAAATAAAGCCTTTTATCCCCAAGTTGTTTGGGGTTGATGTTCTATCACAGCAAAGGAAACCTAACTAAGACAGTGTCCTGTGAGTAGACTGTATTCAGACACTGTGTAGCTAGGGAGAGCTAGCTACAGGTCTTGGTTTCCAAAAAATAAATTCAAAGCCAACACTCTTCTAAGAACGGAGCAAATAAGTATTTAGCAATGGTCACTGTAAGAAAATAATAGATGTTTGATTTTTAATCTGATTTAAATATTATTTTATGTACTGAACATTACATGGTTCTCCATTCATAAATACAATTTTTATGTTTTAATGTGCTGCTAAAATAAATTGCAAAAGACAAAGTAAATGCATGTGAATCAGAATTAAAATTAAATTTAAAAAGAAAAAAGTTACACCCCTGCAATTCTATTATAGATAAAAACGAGAGTGAGAATTTAATGCCTTTAGTGCAAATATACATAAGAAATTTATTCTGACCACAAGCACACTGCAGAACATCTTTTCCATTTTTTTGGTCTTATTTCTGGAGGGGTGTGTGACAAGGACCAAGAGGATGCCCAAAATGAGCTGAGTGCTCAGAGGCAGCCTGAGTCCCCAGTAGCTGGAAGGTGACGGGTGACAGATGACAGGTAAAGGAGTCAGTGGGGAAAGCAGAAGAGCTGGGGGTGGCCTGACACATCACGTTTGTGAAGTGTCAAGGAACAGAGAATGATTTCCCGCCAGGAGACTCTGATGGTTCAGGGCTGGGAAGTGGAAATGAGGACAGCTGAGGGCTGTGAATTCTTGAGTGGATTGGTCGTTTTAAGCCATTGCTGTAGAGAAGAAGCATCAACAATGAAGCCCAAAAGAAACTGCAAAGATTGGCAGCTCATCAGCCCAACCCCAGTCCTCTCTACCAAGACGTCCGCTGAGATTTGCCAGACTTAGGACAATCACCCAGTGCCCAATTCGAATGAAGGTGTTTTCCTTTCTTCCCTCTGTCCCCTCCTATCACTCCTCACCCCTCTCCTCATCCCTTCTCCTTTTCTTCTGTTCCTCCTCTCTTTTGATTTCTTTATGACAAGGTTTCACTGTCCCACAGGCTGGCCTGGCACTCACCTGCTTCAACACCCTCATGCTGGGATGCTGATTTTAGAAAATGTGAAAAAAAGATAATAAAGGAAAGCAAATTTTATGTCCTCCTGCTTTCCCAAGTAATTCCCACTGATATTTTTATGTGGCTTTTTTGTTTATGTAAAAGTTCTATATTGGGATTATAATGCATACAATTTTATTATTCTTTATTCATTTATTTATATTTTGTTATTGTAAATACCTGGTGAGCATCATTTTAATAGCTTCCTGATAAGATCCTTTCGTTGTATTTTCTTGCTATCATAAATGATATCACAATGAATGTGGTCTTGCATGAATAGTATTTCACTACACATTATAGAATAGTGACTTTGGGCATATGCCCAGAAATACAATTAGTGGATGAAAGCGAATAGATATTAATTTTTAAGCCTCTTATATTTATTTTTGAGATATTTTCTCAAATGCATGCCTACAAACAATGCTAGGCTCCTTTGACTCTACCCACTGCACCATTTTTAGAAGTTAATTGCTAATTCTGGATTCTGTGCACTAGGTTTGTATGACCGGCATTTTCTATGTTGTCCAGGATGACCTGGAATTTACTGTATAACCCAGGATAGACCTAAACTCATGGCAGTCATCCTTCCTCAGTCTTTTGAGTATCACCATGCCCAAATTTATTATTGTTTTTAATTGTTTTTTATTGCACTATACATTTTTCTCCACTCCCCTTCCTTCCTCCCCTTCCCCTTCTACAGTTTCCCATGACCTCCACACTCCACGCTTACTCAGGAGATTTTTTTTCTCCTTCCTATGTAGATTCATTAGGGTCCTCTTTGTTGTCCAGAGTCTGTGGAGTTATGGATTGTAGGCTGGTTTTTTCTTTGCCTTATTTCTAAAAGCCACTTAGGATTGAGTACATATTATATTTGTCTTTCTGGGTCTGGATTACCTCACTCAATATTTTTTTCAAGATATTATTTTCTAGCACTGGCTAGACTGTGAGCTTTGTTAGATGCAAAGAATGTACGGCACACTGTAGGGCATTGCGTCTGCCTTCATTGCCTTAATGGGCCCCTCCAATGCAGGAGTGTTCACTGCGGATAGAGGCATCTTCAGACCTCCTCTGTCTCCTGCAGCTCGGCCTTGCACCCATAAACTGAGGCCATCACTGTCTACAGTACTGAAAATGCTGCTGTCCAGCAGGCCTTTCACCAGATCAGAAATACCAGCGCCACAGCAGAAATCCGGGATAAAATCCTTTCTGAGTGGTTTTATGCAACAGGAGAGAGGACCACTCTTAGCCTGATAGCCCAGTATGAGAAATATATACTTGGGAATCACCAACAGGCAGGCCACCCTGCATCAGTGAGAAAGCATACGGGATCAGTCTGTGGTGACCAGTCTCAGTTCGCCAGCTAAGTGCCTATAGCAAAGGGGAAGAGAGCATTAATGATGTAACACAGGATCAGAAAGGAATGGACCATAATGAGAGCGGTGTCCCCCAATATCCACACTGCTATCTCTTGGTCACATTACCATTTAGATACCCTGTTTGCTTTATTTCCATCAATATAAGGCTTTCTTATCAATTGGGGAATTCTCCTCATTTTATAAATAGAGATTCCGAGGCTTCCAGGTGTTCACTAATTTGGCAAAGGTGGCACAGCTGGTTGTTTGGAAGCAAGATTTGAAACAGGTAGGGTGACTCTCAACCTGCATGGTTAACCTGATGAAACGCAGTGGTTGTGGAATAAAGGAATAAATTCACCCTAACCTTAAATCTCTTATGCTTAAAAGAGTAAAATAACAAATAAAAAGTCAGGGGATTGGTATGATTTCATTAATAAAGTTTGTTTACATAGCCATGAACAAAGGGGTCATCTTTGTCAGTATTCATGGGACAGTTAACAGAATGAGTTCAATACAGGGCCAGAAATAAAACTTGACAGAGAAAAAATTATTTACCGATGATAACAGAATTTAAAAATAACAAAATTTAAGCCTGGCATGTTGACTCATGTCTATAAGCCCAAGACTTGAGGGGCCAAGGCAGGAAGATTGCTGTGAGTTCAAGGCCAGCCTGGGCTACTGATAGAAAAAAAACAAACAAATTTAATGATATGAATGAGTGGACAGATCTCTCAAGTCTGAGTAAATCTTTAGAGAAAAAAAACTATAAGAATTATATATTATGAGTGATTCAGTGGCATGGAAAACATGCATTAAATAAACCCTGACATGAGAGAAGATACAGACTGCATAGTAAAACCGAGCTTCAGAGTTTTCTTTTTATAATAAACAGCACTTCACTGTTACTTCCAAGGACAAACTTTCTAAATCTTTGGGTGCTGTGGCTGGCTGATGTGCAACCTTACCCATTTCTTCCTGCAAATGTGTAGAAGGAAGGGCAGCTCACGAGGGAGCAGCACAAATGCCCACTCCTGACTTTGAATGGTGATTCTTCTCCCCACTTTTGGTCTTCCAGCAACCACTAATATGGGCTGGGCACAAAATTGTTCTTGTCTGCCAGTGCTGAAGTCTGCATATTTTGAAGTGGTTGAAAACTGGCAGATGAATTGTGCTGGAAGATTTGAGGTTTCAAAATGCAGAACAGTCAGCTATGCATAAGACCCCCAGTAATTTCCCATTTGAAATGTGTTCACATACTCTTGTGTTGATTGTTATCAGCACACACATTTGCAAAACGGCCCATCGTTTGATGCACTTCTTTTCATTGCTGGGCTGATTTTTCCTCTTTCTTCCATGAAATTCTATTAAATTTTAATGTCTCTAATCACTTGTGTAATTATCTTGAAGATTCTATCATACAGATGTTATGCATTGGTACCTTCATTAGTTTTAGTAAATGGGCCAAAACATTAATTTTGTACTCATATATGAAATTGTTAAAATAAAGCCTTTTTCAATACTTTCCAAGCTGACCTTACTCTCTGTTTCTTCCGTTTTATTGCTCGTATATATTTCTCTTGGCTAACCCGTGAATAACAAATAAATACTTTTCCTATGTTTTCAGGGTACTACATCAATAGTGTCCTTCCTTAAGGGTGACACTTCTCCTGGTTCTTTTATTTTTTGTAATGACTGACTTTTTTCTCACAAGTGTTCGTATTTTTTACATGCATTAAAGCCCCATGTGTGTGAAGTGAGTGTTTCCACTAAGTGTATGGTCCCTTGAGAGGGGATTTTATGTTTGGCATTCTTCTGTTCTCGCTAGCATGTGTTCTATGTATGTACACATACACAAGCACGCTCTGTTTCAAGATGGGGTTTCACTCTCAGAAACTACTTGGTAGGTTTTGTTGTTGTGCCATCCTGGAGTGTAATTTCATATGAGAAGTTGGCTATCACACCTATTAGGTGATAGACTATTCCAGGTTATCCTCACAAATATATTCAGTCTTGATGGAACCATCCTTAGGCAATTCATGATATAGATACTATATATAGCATATATAAATTGTTTATATATTCTAATTCAGAGCCAATAGGCATACATGAAATAAGGAAGCAAATTATGCTTTTGTCTTTTGCAGGCCATTTCCCCCTTTTCACTTCTCTTGGCTTATCTGCATTTTACATGGTTAATTCTGTGACTCTTGAAAATGATGCATTCTTTGCTTGGTCTGTGAACTCTGTATTATGAGACAGATTATAAATATTAAGTATCCCTTGATAAAGCACATGTTGTTACTTTTTAGAAGTCACACTTGGCATCTCATATAAACAGAAGATAAATAGATGGATGGATGGAAAGATAGATTAGATAGATAGATAGATAGATAGATAGATAGATAGATAGATAGATGATAGATAGATAGATAGATAGATAGATAGATAGATAGATAGTCAAGTTTGCTCTAGCAAATTCTTCAAGTAGTTCAGAGGTACATCCTGTCTCAGGATTCTGTTCCTATGATAGAAAACCATAACCAAAACGACTTGGGAAGGAAGTTGAGGCTTATTTCCTCTTACACTTCCAGGTCAGAATGTGACCTGGAAGTAACTGAAGGAAGAATGCTGCTTGCTGACTTGCTCCTAAATGGCTCATCTAGCCTGATATCATATATCACCCAGAACCAACAACTTGAGTGTGGTACCTACCACCATCAATGGACTGGACCCTCCCACATCAATCATTAGTGGTGACAGTGATCCACAGACTTGCCCATAGGCCAGTCTGGTGGGAGCATTTTCTCAATCAAAGTTCTCTCTTCTCAAATGAGCTTGTGTCAATTGGACAGCAAAACCAACCAGTCATGTATGATTTTTCTAGAAATATTACCCAGAGTCATTTCATTAGTCTTCAAAGTCTCTTTTAATTTTAAAGGCTCTAGGCCGGGCGGTGGTGGCGCACGCCTTTAATCCCAGCACTCGGGAGGCAGAGGCAGGCGGATCTCTGAGAGTTCGAGACCAGCCTGGTCTACAAGAGCTAGTTCCAGGACAGGCTCCAAAACCACAGAGAAACCCTGTCTCGAAAAACCAAAAAAAAAAAAAAAGAATAATTTTAAAGGCTCCTCTTACCTATCAAAGTGGTTACAAGGCTAGACAAAGCAATTGATGAACAAAATTGGTCTTCACCAATAAAAACAGGTCAATCTAGACAAATATGAAATCTGATTTAGTAATATGATAGTGGTATCTTTATACATAGAGTCTTTTGTTTTAGAGATGTGGGCTGTGCTGTAATTATTTTCAGTGTGAAAAAGTATTGTTCCCAAACTCATAGTCATTTTGGAGAGACCCGTGAGTTCCTTCCTTTGATGAGATGGTATGTGAACATGTAGCTCTAACTTTCCATTGCTTGCTCTTCTTCACGGCTCCTGGAACTCCAGCACATCTTTGGTTAATGTACAGTTTCACCCAGGCTGGGACCCTGATTCTAAGTAACCCAGGAGTTGGCTACGTGGAAATACGACTTTACTCTTGACAGGATCTTCCAAGAGAAACAGGAAATTTTCCTAACCATAAGATGAAGACTTTTTAAATTTTACTTTAATTTTATTTATAGCCTCATTAAATCATCCTGGAGATTGTTTATGATAAAATTCTTCTATACCCATCCCTGTTTAGTCAGAAAATAAGTTTATTGCAGTTTTGTCTGCATTTATGTGAAATTTGCTCACTCATTTTTTTCTCCACTTCTCCTTGTTATTGGTAATTCAGACATTTCCAACTCTGCTGAACTAGATCACTGAGTTCCTTATATGAAGTAGAATTTATTTCTTCTGCCTACTGTGCCTTATATCTCTCTGCTGATTACACATAGCTTATTCTTTCAGTTGCAGAACAATTTACAAGAACATTTAACTACTCTCTGGGGCATAGCAATATTAGGAGAGATGAATCTAGTCAGGATTTTTCAGAAGAGGAAGCATTCTCTACCCTATCTTTTGATATGTTTGGAATAAATTCTATTGTCAGCTAAGAGATGTCTGTCTTCTTGCTGTGATGTGAGTGCTGATGGGCTGATGTGGGATGTCCTTCTCTATGTGCCACTTTATTGGTTGACGAATAAAACTGTTTTAGCCAATGGTTTAGCAGAGTGGAGCCAGGCAAGAAATCCAAACAGTGATAAAAAGAGAGAATGGGCAGAGTCAGGGAGATGCCATGTAACTGCCAAAGGAGAAGGATACACAAAAACTTTAGAAACCTTACCAGCAGGGCACAGCCTCATGGTGATATAGATTGATAGAAATGGGTTAATTCAAAATGTAAGATCTAGCTAGGAATACGCTAGAGTCATTGGCCATACAGTGTTGTAATTAGTATAGTTTCTGTGTGATTATTTGGGTGTTGGTGTCCGGGAAACAAAAGAGTAGTCTCTGACTACAGTGGGCTGGATATACTTGGCCACCTGAACATGGCAGCCGTGATTTCTCATGTTTTTACCAGTCTTCCTGCAGTACTGTCCAGACAGAAGGGAACAGTGTGCCCCAGACAGGAGCCGTTGCTTAACATGAGAAACATAAGCAGTCGCTCTGACCCTGACAATTACCTAGGGAATGCCCACAGAGTTAGCCTACGGGGAAATGAGAGAACCTGATGTTTATGGTCATTGTTTCCTGAGATTTGATGCTGTTCCTCACAAAATGTTTTCACAAGGGACATATGTCTGGTGGGAGCCAGAGTTTTCATAGACAGTGATAGCCAGTGTTGTTTATTGTTGTCATCGAAGTGTTTGTGTGTGTGTGTGTGTGTGTGTGTGTGTGTGTGTGTGTGTGTGTGTAATATGACTAGATATGCTGCGGGCAAATGTTATATTTTGAGGTTGTCTTCTTAGGGCCAATGCCATGGTTTCAGTATGAATTACGCACCACCCAAAGGCTCATAAACTGAAGGTTTGGATGTCTGCTTTCTTGGAAACTTGAGGAGATGGATCTACCTGGAGGCTGTAGGTCACTGGAAGTGTATTTTTAAGACCTCTATCTTGTCCCTCTACCCACTCCATTCACCCTTTCCCCTCTGTAGTCTACACTAGTGACTGCATACATATGAAGCATCCTTGATCCTATTGAGGATGTGAATTGCTCTCAATCTGTTTGGAGCACCAACATTGCTCAAAAAGGTTCTAATTTTGGAGTGTTTCAGACTTCTGATTAGAGGTACTCCACCATTGAAGTCATGTAAATATTTCAAAATCCAAAAAATGTCTGGAATCTGAAGCATGTGTAGCCACATTTCAGGTAGAAGCCCTGCCCTTAGATAATTTTTTTATCCCAAGTTAGCCCACCCTACAGGGCAGTGGGCACCAGTCCAGATCAAGGTGCCTGCCATTTCTAGCATATTTGTGGAAGGAGAGTTGCAGCAATAACAGCTGCTGATCTTGTAAATGTGACCGTTGGGATAAGCACCAGTTTATTTTTTACATAAGGGTGATAAACTGTTGGGGAAGGTATTTATTTCTAGCTTTAAGCTTAATCTTTAATTCTAATTCCCTAACTCTAAGTCCCCAAAATACACTTCTGTATTTTCCTGAGGTTACTGACTAATCTATACACACAAATATATGTGCCATTGCTTGCCCAGATCTCACACTATCTTTGGTGGTATCATTCCTAAGAAAGTTTGAAAGTAGTAAATAACCTCAAGAATGCATGAGTGTAAATAATCATGAGCAATGTAATAAACATAGATATTTAAATGCAAATGTAATTTTCCTTAAGGAGGACTTAAGGAAAGTACACATTTAAAAAAGTATTATGAAGATAAATAGCTCTATGATAATTCCTTGAATTTCAAGTGGACCCTCAATGGAGAGAATCTTGCAAAGTACAGAGGTCCCGATGCTATGATAAGATATAGAGTAAATTAATTGATATGTAATACTTAAACCACATAGTGGATGTTAATTTGATTCTTGAATAGTATCTTTAAATATAAGTTTATTATTTTACTCATTTGAAAGGAAAAGTTAAATTCAGAGTCAGAGACCTGGTCAGCTGCTGGGAGGTGATATGTTGTAATGAATATCAGATTTTGAAGAAAATTCCTAATTCTAATTCTAGCTGAATGTTTCCTTTGTGGTATTTCAGAACTCATCTATAAAATGGCCCTTCAACTTAGTATGAAGGAAGGCTTAGAAACTCCAGATAACTTGACCCTAGAGTGGCTCCCAGAAGTCCATGGTGATGTCCCCAGTTAGTCCCTTGGGCAGCTGAGGATAGGCAACCTGAAATGACCCTATCCTATAGCAATACTGACGAATATCTTGCATACCACCATAGAACCTTCCTTTGGGGATGGATGGAGATAGAGACAGAGACCCACACTGGAGCACTGATCTGAGCTCCCAAGGTCCCAATGAGGAGCGGAAGGAGGGAGAAGATGAGCAAGGAAGTCGGGACCACGAGGGGCGCACCCACCCACTGAGACAAGGGGGCTGATCTACTGGGAGCTCACCAAGGCCAGCTGGACTGTGACTGAAAAAGCATGGGATAAAACCGGACTCTCTGAACATGGCAAACAATGAGGGCTGATGAGAAGCGGGGTTTTGACCCTACTTCATGTTCTGGCTTTGTGGGAGCCTAGCCAGTTTGGTTGTTCACCTTCCTATACATGGACGGAGGGGGGCGGACCTTGGACTTTCCACAGGGCAGGGAACCCTGACTGCTCTATGGACTGGAGAGGGAGGGGGAGAGGAGTTTGGGGGAGGGGAAGAAGGGTGGGAGGAGGGGGAGGGAAATGGGAGGCTGGGAGGAAGTGGATACTTTTTTTCCCTTTTCTCAATAAAAAAAATAAATAAAAAATTTAAAAAAAAAAAGAAACTCCAGATAAAATAATATGTGCCTGGAACATAGCATGCATTCAATAAAACTGGGAATATTTGTTTGCAGTGTTGTTTTTGGCTAAGGAGTTACTGATTCTCCTCTTCTACATGCTACTAAAGAAAAAAATTAGTCTGTAATATGTAGTTTTACAAGATAACTTAAATCTTTTGTTAACTTTTTAAAGTCAACATACAAAACAATGTGTTTCACTAATATTTTCATTCATATAAAATACCTATGTGTGTGTGTATGTGTGTATATATATATGTATATGTGTATGTATTTCGGAACAACATTTGACTAGGTGTGGATTCGCCTGTCGTCCCAGAGCAGAAGGAAGAAGCCAGACGGTTATCACAGTTTTAAGGCCAGCTTGGTTTACACAGTTTATTCCATAGTTCCTGCTGGATATAGCTAGTTTTTATAGATGAGGCAGAACTATACAGTAAAGATCCTGTCTCCAAACAGCAAACCACCTAAACAAAAATACAGACAGAAAAAATAAATAAAATGCCCTGTCTTTTGCTTTGTTTTGCTTTGTTTTTTGTACCTAGTTTGTAAAAAAAAATTAGCATGGGCAAGCTTTTCAAGGGAAGACCAATGAGTCTTGGCAAGAGGATAGCGCAAGTTTAAGTTCAGCCTGGGTTACACAGTGAAGGAAGATCACACATTGCTGCTCATTCATTATTTTAGCTAACCACATTGATAGGCATGGTCAAGTTTGCTGTGCAGAAATCTTTCAATCCCACAGTATGGTGGCAAACATTAAAACTGGGTGAGTGGCTGCCCATAGCAAGCTCTTGCTTAATGAAAGTGTATTCCTGAGTTCTGAAAAATGCAGGGAACGAGCCATAGACAACTAAATGGTGTGATCAGTGGTCTGATACAAGTCTGTAGCTTCTGCTTCTGGCCTGGTAAGCAACTAGGTTGGCCAGGGGTATCCTGGGAGAAGCCAAAGGAGAAGGGTTTGACCCCTGTCCTTTCACTTGTGTCTCTGACTTTGGGTTATGTCCTTTGCTTCCTTGTGGTTGGTTTTTATGTTAGAGACCATGCCAGAGTCCCTTCAGCCTAAATCTGGCCCAGCATGTGGAATCCGGTCTCACCATGTGCTTACCTACAAAATAAGCTATGCCAAAATAAGGCTAATTGGAGGGCACAACCTGGTATCATTAGCTTCTCAGAATGGCTATTTTAATAATTCGCTCTCCCCACAATCCCACCATAGTTCTAAAATAGTCCACTTATAAGGTCCTTGTGCTGTTTCGGAGAAAGAATCACTTGCTATTCCAAGATTCTTATTTCTCAAAATGTTAATATATTGAAAAGTAAAATGGATGATTCACGTAACTTGAGCTTGAGACTTTATTGTCTACCATAGGAGAGCCTTATGGTTGATTCAGTCGGGGAAAGCTGTCAGGAAGCTGGCTTAAGGATCTTTTCAACCCCCAAAGTCTAGCTGCCCTGTGTTCACACAGGGGCACTTGGCAGCCAACAGGATCCGAAGGCAATCAAGGAAAGTGGCTATTAACTGCTCACAAGCTTTCCTGCAGAGAGAAAGATGCCTTTTGCTAAGAGCAGAATCTATGGATATCCCCGAAGCTCTTTTTCCTCTTGACATATCCGTGTGGCCCTGCTTATGCATCTTTACATTTTTCCCTGATTTCCTTTGTAGCAACAGTCTTCACACATATTTAAACATGATGCTTGCTGAGCACTTACATGGCCGAGTTAAATAAAAAAAATCTCTTGAGCGGTGTTGGCTCCTTGCCATTCCTTGGGATTTCATTGCGGAGGTTTAGCTTGCAGGATAGAAGCCAGCCTCTAATTGCTTTATGTAATCAGAACACTTAATGATGAAATGAACTCCAAGACCCGGTTCCTCTGCGTGTTGTGCATGGAGAGATGACTGTGCTCGAGACTGTCTAGAACCTTTACAACACGGGAGAATGGAATTGAGAGGGAGAAGGCTAGGAAGGATCTTTGCATCTATCTGCAGGGGCATTGCTCAGGTAGCTCCCCATTCCCCCTCCTCCTCTACTCCATGATATGTGAAAATCGATCATCTTTACTTTATTGCAGCCGAGTGGAGAGTTGTATATCACTGAGTCTATAAAAGCCTCCAGCGGCAGAGCCAAGGGAGCGGCTGTCCTAGATGAATTTGCCTAGATGAATTTGCCTTTTCTCTGGGCCACCTGAAAGGCAGAAAGTGTTTGATTTCTGTCAGTTCATCATGGGATTGAAATGGTAATGGAAAACAGTGCCTTAAACTGTGCGTGGAATTACGTTGAGGGGCGGAGTCTTCTTGACATCATCAGGCAGTCATCACCCCACATGCTAAGACCCAGCAGTGTTTTTTTTCTCCTCACTGTTGGGATTGGATGACAGAAGGCAAACGAGCCCAAGACTTCTCTGAGCAACACCCAGAGGCACAAATGAATGGCAGGAACACCTGCGAGTTACTTAACCAACTGAGATGAGTTCTTTTTAGTCGTCATTTTAAAAGTAGCTCTACAAATTCCAATCATCTGTTATCCCAAGCAATTTAATTGTGTTGGGGTGTTGGAAGCAGTGTGGTACAGTGTGGACAAGTGTCTCACAAAGGCTCGTATGTTATAGCCTTGTTCCTCAGGCTGTGCCACTGTTGGGTGGTTATGAACTTTTAGATGGTGAGAGACCTACTTGGAGGTGAAGGTCGTGGGGTCATGCTGTTGAAGAAAATTGTTGTCTTTTGTCCTTTTCTTTCCCTGGACTTCTCTGAAGCCATGGGATAAGCAGGTAATTCTCCCATGACACATTGCCTTAGGCCAACTGACTGACATGGGTTGACAGTTCCAAAGCTGTGACACAAACTGCTGCTTCTTTCCTTTGAAAGAGCCCATTTGTCTCGAGAATTTTGTACTCAGAACAATAGGTCAATGAAGCCAACTACTAGAGAGCTTGCTAAGGACTGTGAAACTCAAGGTCTCTGGTCAAATCCATTAATTTTCTTTGATAACAGCACAGATTTGGACAGCTCAGAAAAGTTGGGTTTTAAAAGAGGTTTTCTCTCCATGTTTACATCGCGGCTTCCTCAGAAGCCAAAGCTTAACCCTCTAATCTGAGTGAATGTGTTCGTGTATGCTAAGGAGACCCTGGATACTGAAGTTTATTTTTCTGAGGTCTTCTATCTGGAATATGGCTCACATAGCACTGGGACCATTTCCTGCTTCCTGGAGGATTTACAAGGTTTCCCCAAGGGCATTTAACAGAGTGAGGTCATCTTAGATTTCCAGCCGCTTTTCACACTAATCCAGTGTCATGTTGCTTTGGTCTTGTTGTCTCTTTCCTTCGTCTGTGAGCCTGACTCCATCCAGCTGCTACTCCTGTGATTCTGCACAAGACAGTAGTGAGACCTGGTGAAGGAGCATCCCCACCCTGGGCCTATCCTTGAACAGCCACCCCAGGGACAGCAGCATCCTGCAGATCGGCCTGGCCAGCAATCAGTGGCTATTTCTTAGGGCAGCTTCATTATTTATTTACAGGGGGAACAGACAGTTCTCTGCAAATAAATCATGTGTCTTTCTTGTAAATCTGGGTGGTTTGCCGCTCCGATGGCAGAGCAAATGTGATTTCCGCAGAGGGCAAGCAGTAGAGGGGAAGTAACCCCACTCCCATCACGGACGATAGATGAGGCTTTTAGCTCTCTGTGGATGTGAAAACACTGGCTCCTGTTCTCATGGCACCCTCCATTCCACGTGCTCTACGTCAGCAGAGGCTACCACGGGAGACGGCCTGTGGGTCTATGACCGAAGATACAAAACGGAATCCTAGCATGTTCATTGAAACGTTGAGAAACTAGGGATTTGTGCGAAGCATTTATAATATTTCATATTTCCAAATCCCATACTGTATTCTAAGAGGTAAGCAGTATTATAATCACCATTTACAGTGGAGACACCTGAAGCTCAGAAAAAGAATCATTCTGTAAAGCCTTTCAGCTAGAAAAAGGAGCTGGCATTGAATATGAACTTCTTACTTATAAACCCCATATCTGTGACCATCAAGGAATGGCCTGAGAATTTGCTGATCTACATCTCTTGCTCACAACTTAAAGCAAAACCCAGATAGCCAGGGCAGCGGAAGGGAATTGGTATCTGTGATGGAGTGAGTTTTCTTCGGATCTGGGCTTGTTGCACACTGGCCAGCAATCTTGGAAAACTTATCCGTTGTTATGGCCCTTTGCGGGACAAGGGTGTGGCAGCATTTACTTTCTAACATCGTCCCCAGTTCCTGCTACTGGAGTCTGTGTATGGATGAGCCTAGGACAGTAAGCCAATCACTAGACTGAGTGACATGTCAATGCCACACTTGTAATCGGTGCCTATTTCAGAGCAAATTGCAAAGCATGGCTCATAGACTGTATGCTGAAAGAGCTTTTAAAAAGGACTTAATTAAATATCATATTAACTTTCTTCCTATACTGGTATGAGTATTAAGTTAAAAAATACAAAAGAATGAAAATGAATAAAACCCATAAATCTTGCCTATAATTCCATCACAGTTTTAATATATCACACCTAACAGTTTGGTGAATACATTTCCAGGCTACCCCCTTCTCTGTGCCCATGTGGGAAAGCTGGCCTTTTCTTCTTACTTTTTTTTTCTTAGTTTTGTGACAGGGTATCTATGGGTAGTCCAGGCTGGCCTCAAACTTTATCAAACTCCATGCTGTCTAGAAAGATGGGATTATGGAGTGTGCTGTGATGTAACACGCTACTAACTTAGCTCTTCCTGAATGAGATAGCGCATAACTTGAATATATAGTTATGTTTAATATATGTATATTAAAATTACATGGCTGCACATTGTTCTACAGAACAACTGAAGGGTGATTGATGACATTTCTACTTTATCGCTCCTATTTTTAGGAATCTCTTTGGCTTTATTTTCTCTATCGTGAGTAACTTGACAAACACTCCCAGTGAAAAATGGTAGCTCTGTTTATTGGAATAAAGGAATGTGAAAAATTCTGTATCAAAGACTGTTACAATCTCCCTAAAAATGTTTATTAGCTTCCATTTTCACCCAGAGCATAGGAGAATGCTGAATTTCTTATTTCTTATCAGTTCTAGCACCAGCTTTATTAAGTACCCTTAAATGTGCCTTCTCAACAGTACCATGCCATAAAATACAATCTTGAAAGTCTGGCTGTAGTAGTAGGAACAGTCTCTGCTTCTAAGTACTGTTGATATTTCATACTTACTTTATTTGAAAATTCTTACTCTTGCCTACAAAGATAGTATGGTTAGTTACCATTTGCCGTGGAGAATCATGAGGCTTAAAACATTATGATTACATAAGTCCTCTTAAGTAGCAAACGGAGTTGGAGTTGAACATGGGTATCTTTGTGCCTGAAAGAATGCACCCATAAGTAGAGCTGGCCTGAGGGTTGCATGTTATCCAAGATAATGTGGGGAAAAGGAAGCTGTGATGCGATTATTAACTATTAAGATTATTCTTTAATTATGAATACATCTGAGCCCTTTAACCTCAATAAGCTTGTTAATAATTTGTTTCTTGTTTTCTCACCTACTGATTCTTATGTTTATTCAATTTGTTCTATTTATTTTATCTGAGAGTTCCTTGTCACCACCAAAGATACATAAGAGAATTCCAATAAACTGAGCAGAAAGGGCATAATCCAGGCTTAATGTGCTGTGGCAAAAAAGCAAAACTGAATCACGGCAGTTTCCAGAGTAAGGGAACGAGGCAGGAGGACAACCTCAAATCTAAGTCCAACCTGGCAACATGGCATGCTCCAGGCCTGCCCAGACTGTATAACAGGACCCTGTTTCAAAACGAAAAAGAGGAAGTGTAGCAACCTAAACTAATGTTCCGTCTTTCTCTAATTGTCCTGTTTTGGAGCCTTTCTATGTAGGAATGCTGTGCTTTTCAGGGAATGGAGCCTGGCTGGCCGTGTTCGTGCTTAAGCCATGTTTGACTGGAGCCTCAGAAACTGCTGCACAGGCTGCTTAGTCTGAACCCTCCTGTGCTTTGAAATATGTGTGGACACCTTCCTAGTTGTCTGCTAGGTCACTCCTTCCTCTCCTTCCCTGCTAAGAGTGTCTTAGGCTTCCTTCCAATGCTTTAGATGCCTGGAGTAGACTCCGGGGCTATGTTTACCCTATTTTCTTACCCAGGCTTCTCTTTCTTAGCTTTTTAAGGGAGGAAACCCTGCTTAGTGTCAGCACTTGCCTAGGATGTGGTACTGTTAGATGTTGGGGACATTTTCTGTTGCCTCGTATATTACAAATAAGTATCACATTTTCAAATAAGATCCCGAAGACCCACACAGATAAGCACCCACGGAGATAAGCTGTGGCCAGTTTAGAGTCGCTTTGTACTTTACAGAGCAATAGTGTTCATGCTGTGGTCTGTCCTCAGCTTATCTAGACTGTTTGGGGCAGAGCTTTCTGGCTGTGCCTTGCCTTTTGTCCCTTGGTTTGGCAACATGGCAGTAGGCTCTGTTTTGAGTGCAAATGCCTCTCGTTTAGGCCAGTGAAGAACCGCCATTTGTCCAGCACAGCACACATGGTACAGACCAATAATAGCTAACTAATCCAGGCAGTTAAATATCACCACATAGGACTAAATCATGAAGTCAGAAACACATGAGCATGGCAGAACCATGTAAGAAAAGTCAGGCCCGTGAAGGCTCAAGACATATCAGACTGAGCCAGAATGGAGCACCAGCACCAGTGATAAAAGAAGCAGGGTCCGAGAGAGAGAGAGAGAGAGAGAGAGAGAGAGAGAGAGAGAGAGAGAGAGAGAGAGAGATGTAACAGTACTCTGACCTGTCAGGTCGTCTCTGGTTATGAGTCTTATATACGAAGATTGTCATAGCAAAAGATCTCTGCCCTTGTCATGAGCCTCCAGACTATGCACCATTTCTCCTGTCAGTGACACTCAGCTCATGTTGAATTCGCTGATGAAACTGCCTCCCGCTGGGCTCGCACTTGGCAGTTCTGCATCTGGAACTGCTCTGTACCTGATGTGAAACGCCACATATCTGGTTCCCACAGGGCTCTCGGCCCTTTGTACTGTTCTATAAGATGTCCATCACTGCATGGAGTGTGTGAGCGTGAGTCAGTAATCAAGGCTGGGGTTGAGGAATGCCCGTGCTAGCCAACAAAATCGGGATTACTTGATGAAGTTTAGTCACTAAAAATGACATAGCTTGTGAATCCATGATTTCTCAATAAATTCTGACATTCTGAGAAAGTCAAAGCTGCCGATGCTTCTGTCCTAGAGAACTCAAAATGCCCCATCTTCTACAGGTCTAGTTAGGGCTCTTCATTTACTTTATTTTTCATTTATTCTTTGAAACAATTGACTTAGTGTTTTCTGCTCTTGTCCAGTTGTCTGTATTACTCTCTTTTTCTTCCAGTTCAGTTTAAATTATATTTAAAGAGATAAATTGATATCTTGTGAACAAAGACCTCTGGAGAAATGGTAATTTTAAAGAAACTGTGAGATTAACTTGTCCCTCTTCAGATGTTTGCTTACACTAGTCTTTCTGCTTCAGTTTCCATCTTGAGAGAGCTTTGCTAACCACAGTCTGTGAGGCAGCATTGGGCCTGTGCGGTACCCACTCCCTGTAGTATGAGAGGGGCTGTGAGGGTGAAGGGTTTTCCCTCCTTTGCTTACCTGACATTGCACAGCAAGCTGGGTAAGCTCCTCAAAGATTCAACAAAAGCCTTGGCTTAATTAACTTGGGGCGAGCCAAAAGGAGACTATCCTGAGTGGTCTTGACTTAATGAAGAAAATCCCTTAAAAGGGGAGACTGCTCAAATGAAAAGCTTGGTCCTCCTGGAACTAGACAGAATGAGTCACACCCAACAGAGCTGTTAGTGACCCCTGGGGCTGAGACTCACCCCTGGTTAAAAGCCAGCAAGGAAGTAAAGACTTCAGTCGGTAAACACAGGAGACTGAGTTCTGCCAACAAGCACATACATTTGGAGGAGGCCTATAAGCCTCAGAGAGGAACACAACTTGGCCAGCACCATGGCTTCATCCCTATGAGAGCCTAAATGGAGGACTTGGCTAAATAGTGCTAGAACTCTTGAGCCATGGAAAATATGAACTGTTTTTTTTAAAGCCACCACGTTTGAAGGAATTTGTTATATAGCTATCAACATTCCTCAGCCTTGTCTACACAGGATGTTTCTTCCATGTATGTTTCTGGGCACTTTGGCATGTGTTGATAACATACATACTTTAGAATTGGATATATCTGAGTGTGTGTTGGTATGTCTCAGTAGACTGATTTTTGTAAGACAAGAAGCCAGGTTTCCTTTGCCCTGTCATTTTGGAGATCTATGAGCACTTGGAGGCTGCTGAGTCAGAGTTCCAGAACAGGATGAGTGTTGGCAAAGTTCTGTGTCTATGTGCTGCTTGAGGTCCTCCTGCCAGACGAGTCTTCAATACAAAGAGGAGCCTTATATATCTGTATAAATCTAAACTTAGCTTTACTGCTGCAGTAGAAGCATTGGGATTTTAAAACACACATGCACGTAAACACACATACACATGCACACACACAGGCATGCACACACAGAGATTACCTGATTCTAACCATCTTTTATTAATTTACTGTATGATCTTGGGCAGGCCACTGACCTTTCTGGACCCTGTTCTCCTTGTGTACCAATGAAGTAATTGGACTTGTTACAGGCTACCCAGCTGAAATTCCAATCCCAGACTTCGAACTAGAAAAATACATATTGGAAAGAAAAGAGCTAAAGGAACTGAGAAGTTGATACCAAAAGAAAACAAAATAATTATGGAAATAACATCAAGCTAGGTTTCACCCAGGAAGAGTGTATCGGTGATGAGAAAGTCTTATTCTCTTTTTTCATGGGGTTGAAATCACCATCTCCTATCTTTTCCCTATCCTATAGTTCTGCTCTACCAACCTCCCTCCTTCCCTATCCCACTCCCTCCCCCTCCTCTGTTCTCCTCATTCTCCTTTCTTCTGTTCAGCTGTTCTATGATTTCTCAGATCTAGAACAGCTGCAAGGAATTCTGAAGCTTAAAGGGAAGAATAAGGACCTCACGTTCATGGTGCAACCATTGTAGTGGTTGCTCTGGTGTTTTTAAGTCTATGCCCGTCATTCCCACTTAGCTCACTTCTGTATGAAAATGGAATCAATCAGCCCCAGTGCATGGACCTCCATTAGCCCCAGCTTCCAGGTGATATTTTCCCCCAAAGGTCGTCGAGGGCCAACCAGGAGCAATAGAAATTTTGCAAGCAATGTGTGTCACATTTGCATATGATAATCAGTCTTTCCATAAATACAATTTGTTCTGCAGATTAACATTTTGTGTCCTCATTAGATAGCAAACATTTCCATATTAGACTCACAGAGCTCCCAGAACCGGCTCTGCTTACATTGCACGATGGTGTTCATGCCTCTGCTTATACGAATGCCAATTAGGAGTGCTCAGTCTTGGAAGAATAAAAGAGATCACTAATGCTATTTATATAAACAGTAATAAGAAAGCCGAGAAGCTCTTGCAAACCTTGTTAACTTCAAAGATCATTAGCAGTAAAGCATTCTTAGGTATGTAAAGTGCAAACATGCCTAGAACTCTTTGCTCTGATCCGGTGAAATAAAGAGGAGCGTGCAATTGAAACACTGTTTTGTTTTGCTACATACATTTATCCAATCAGGAGCTAGATGTGCTTTAGCTAGGAAAAATAATTTCTTCAACTTGCTGGGCTAAGTGCAACAGAGTTTGCTCTGGTGCAGGAGGCTGGCTTCTCCAAGGGGATGAGGTATTTTATGGCCCCATAAAAGGGTTTTATAAAGCAAGATGTACCAGAATTTCCCATGAGGGGATTTCCTTTTTTTTTTTCAGGGCAAGAATGAAACATTCTCTGTTGAGGATACTCTGGAACATATGAGCTAAAGGGTAATGGTTGTATGTTTGTCACGCATGTGCACTTCCTACATCCTCCTACCCACAGAGATTTGAGTTCATAGCACTGACCTGAAGCCTGATTGGAGGAGGCTGCTTTAGGCAGACGATGAGTCCCAAGGGCTGTAGTGCTAGGCTCACTAAGGCTCACTTACCCACAGTTCACTAATGAAGAGATGACCCTGTAGTCACCACTGGGAAGGGCAGGCAGAGGGGGAAGGGTGAGTGGGATCAAGTTATAATGTGTGGCTATGTCACCATGAGACCTAGTATTCTGTACAAATAATAGACACCAAGAGTAAAAGGATGGTCTCTACAGAGGTAAATTAACTTTATTTCCTTGGTGAACATTGGTTTTGATACTGCAGACACACTTTGGTTCGCCATGATTTTAAAAGCATTCATGATGGGACCAGGCAGTTAACTTTTTCTTTGACTGAAATCTAAGTCCATTACCATTGAAAGTCAGACTGTACGAAAATGCAGAATTTTGTATAGTTTCAGAATTCAGACTTCAAAGCTATATGCAAATAGCCATGTTGTGCTGCTTCCCTGACTAACACCAATTTGGGACAGCATAGTTTCTGTGGGTCTTAGTTTTCTCACCCGCAAATTGGAGATGAGAATTGCACTTAAGTCATGGGGCTGAATTGAAGACTCCATTTAACACTGCACCTACACAACATATGAATTGTAAAATGGGCACAGTGGACAAGGGTTACTGCTTGTGGAAAACTTTGTCTCTTTTGTGGGGAGAGAAGAATAACAGAACATCCTTGGGTAATTCGTAAGAACTTTACCTTTCTCCTCCCATGTGCTGAGGATCGAACTCAGGGCCTGGTGAAGGCTTGGCAAGCATGCTGACTCTTCAGTATCTCTACAGCCCTCTTCCTACTTAGTATCTCCTGTTCTTTTAAGGCAGTGGTTCTTTACCTTTCTAGTGCTGTGACCCTTTAATACAGCTCCTCATGTTACGATGACCCCCAACCATAAAGTTATTTTTGTTGCTACTTCAGAATTGTAATTTTCCTACTGTTATGAATCACAATATAAATATCTATGATTTCTGATGAAAGGGTCATTCTCTATGCACTGTCCTGCTGTAGAGCTTATGTTTCTTCTCTTACGTAGCATGGTGGTCTTCACCCCAGCCCCTCCCATCTTATCTGAGATAATCAGCCCAGTTTCCAACTAATGCTTTGTAACCTTGCACTTTCGGTGCTGAGCAAACGCTTTTGTGAAGTTGCCCATGATCCTGTGACCCCCATCTTCCTAAACATCAGAACATATGGAGGAAGTGAACCCACAGGTAGGAACACCTTGTGTCCCTAATCCGTCTTCCTTCCTCATACTGACATTCGACTCCTGAAATAGGACTCCTAGCTGGTTAGTAGGTGTGGTGCTTTGGGCGCGGTCCACGTGGCCCTCAAAGTTGACTATAGTAGTTGTGATGCTACTGAGAGACACTGAAACCCTAGAGAGGTAGGGACTGTGGGACTTCAGTCTTCTTAGAGACATGTCTAGTGGATTAAGTTTCTCTATCAACATTTTCCTTTGCTGTTAGGTGCTACAACTGAAAGAGAAGGCCCACAACCCCACTGAACAATTTGGTTGCCATGGCCTTAAACTTGCAAAACAGAGGATGGTAAGACTCTTCTCTTCATACGTGTGTTTGCCTCTGGTATTGTGTTGTAGTAGCATAAAGCTGACTAATAGAAGTAGCTAGTGATGGTGTCGGCTCTTTGGTCCTTCATGAAATTGGATCCCTGGCTGGTCTACTCTGTCTATTCATGTTTCAGCTCACACGGTGAATAGACATAAGATTCCCAAGCTTAGATTTCTGCTATACATTTATAGCATGAAAAAAAAGAGGGACATTTAATACACTGAAGGCCAACTTAAAGAGGGAAGTGTCAGTTTCTCCAAATACCTGAAGGATTTCCCAGTAGAAAGGTTGATCTGTTCTGACAACCAAGCCCTGTGGTGGAGGCTGAAGGAAAATAAAAGATGCTTCCTAATGGAAAAGAATATTGCAGCTGTGTAATAAGGACTACTTTTGGAGCAAATGACCTCTCTACTCCTAGGGTTGTTCAGGCAAAGTCTGAATAATAATTCATGGGTGGTATAACCACACAGACTTGAGTTTCAGAGAAGCTTAGTCTCAATGACCTTGGTCAGTGGTGGCTCTGTTTTCTTACAAGGTGATCTTAGAGCAACACCACAATTTGAAATATATACTGGAATTGAGGAAAGCTTTAAGAATGGTCTCACAGGTGTATTTTACATAAAATTAGGAGTTAGCAATTATCCTTATCACAGCAAGAAGTGAGAAACTGAAGGTGCCAGTTTACAACCAACATTTGTAAAGCACTTAGCATGCGGCACATGTGTCTGGGTTTTAAAGGAGAATGATACACAAGACTGAGTTCCTGCCCACTGGAGCAAGTGTTCTGCTCAGAGGCGGGGCTGAGCCTGCAGACGGAAGGAAGGGTGATTGTGCAAAAAGCAGCTATGTGTCAAAACGGCTCCAACTTCTCTTTCACCCCTTCTTCCAGGAAACCTTGGTAATTCCTCCCTCAGTCTCTCTGAGATGCTCTACAACATCCCTCAGACCAGGCTCAAGGGGATGCTGTCATGGGCTTGAGTCTTTGCTCCCTCAGTGTGACCAGTAGACTATTTTCCCTACTAGCTGGTTCTCTAATGCAAGAAGTTTGTGTTTGTGGTGGGGGAGTAAGACCTCTCCCACACACAATAGATGTTAAGTAATCAATTATACAATGAGACCGTGCAGAATGGGTTGTGAACAATCACCATGAATCCTTGCTCCATACTACCTGGGAGAAAAGCGACATAAAATCATCTCTCTGGGTCAGGTGTCTGTGAATTTCCAAAGAGCAGACTGCATACCCCGATCCCTCACTATTTCTACCATGAAGCAGATTCTTGGAAGTGAAACAGGCCTGCTAAAAACTCTTTCTTTTATGCAGTGAAGGATGTTAGGAAGCTGGAGGAAGTTCAAAGAAGAGGAACACGAATGATTTAGGGGCTGAGAGTATGATTTATGTTGAATGATTAAAAGGATTAAAATGCAGAACTTGGCCAGTGCTACACACTCAGTGCTAAAAGAAAAATCAAAATTAAGTGCCAAAGCTCTTAGCCCCCATGAAACATAGAAATTTGCATATAATTTGGCACGTGTTTCGACTCATAGTTCAGCAGATCCTTTTTCTGGCAAGGTTCACCATTCCAAAACCACTCGTCTATCTGGTCATTTGAAAGTGCAGCCTGATAGTGTCAGGAAAAACTTGTCATGTGATAGGCAAACAGACACCTTATTCCCACTGTGCCCACTCAGGGCCACCATGCAAAAAGAAGTTAAAATGATGTAACCCGCCACAGTCCCAAGGATTGTAGACCGAAGTCTCTCCTAAAGATAAGTAGCTGGAGGGTGCAGATCCATTGGAGGGGAAGAGCCACTCCGATCTCAACTATTGTCCTCATGATGGAATTTTAGCCAAGAACTGATTGATCTCCTTGTCTGTCAAATGAAGCTTGTGACTTGACATTGTGTGAAGGAGAAGCCTGTGGAGTCAGCGCCTCTCAGAGCTGCCTATCTCCAGAGAAGGGAGAGAGGAGACAGGTAACAGAAGAAGGCTATGTTAGATGAATATAGGGAGAAAGCCAAATGATAGTGATTAGAATTGAAAAATTGCTTCTTGGTCATTCTGTTAAAATTTTGCTTTCTTAAAAATAATTTTCCGGTATTTTTAAGCTGTCCCCCATTTATATCATCTGGGTAATTCCTTCCTTTTTTAGAGTGAGGAGAACTGGGGTTCAAAGAGAGAGAAGCATCAGTGTAAGCCCTGCTGAAGTGCTGTGGCTTGGCAGGTAACTTGGCTTGAGTAATTTAGGCTGAGAGCTTCCAGCTTTCTCTTGGAGGCCTCTTCATGCTGATGAAACAGGGTCATATTTTCCATCTTACCCATTTTCTAATGTGAACTTCAGCGATGGTTACACTCAGCCATTGTACAAGGTTGGTCTCCAGAGGTCTCTTCGTCTTGGAAAAATGAGCTTTACCCATTTCCTCTCCCTCCAGCCCTGACAATCACTATTCTAAACCATCCTAAACTTCCAAACTTTTGCTTTCTTTCTTTTTTGTTTGTTTGTTTTCATTTTGGGAAATTGAACTGAGAGCCTTAGGTATAGGGTCAACCACTGATCTATATCTCCAGCCCTCTTTTTATATTTCAGGTTGAGACAGAGTCTTAAGTATTCCAGGCAAGTCTTGAACCTATTCTCTAGCCCTGGCGGGCCTTCTCCCTGCTTCAGCTTCCCAAGTGGCAAGGATTACAAGCTCGGGCCACTAGCATAAGACCCTAAGTTTCATTTGTATTGTGGAACACTGGAAAATGTAATTTTCTTCCTTTAAAAATATGAATAATAATCCATTGCACATATACCATATTTTCAACATTAATTCACGTATCAATGTACATTTGGGTTGCCCCCTCCTCTTAGTTACTGCATGTAAGAAGCATCATATTGATAGGATAAATTGCCATGAACTGTTTAAACTCACTAAGAAGCTGCCTCTGACAGCTGGTTTGCCTCTTTCTTGTGTCAGGCTGAACATGTTTGTCTCTAAGAATCCTCAAAGACCTTCGAGAATGGGCTGCTCACTCTCCCAACTCCAACAGCCAAACAGTCCATAGTTTTAAAAAAAAATGTGCCCTTGAGAATAGCTAGAAGGTCAGCCACTCTGACAGAGGTTAGTGCTATCTGCTTTACAGTACAAACGTGTTTCCAGTGTGAGTGAGGAGCTGGGACTTTAGCCATGGGAAGCTGAGCCATACAAAGAAAACTCAACCAGGAATTCTTGTTGTTTCTACCGACTAACAGCACATGCCCAATTTGATGATGGTGTCTTGTCTTAGGGTTTCTATTGCTGTGAAGAGACACCATGACCACAGCAATTCTTCTAAAGAAAACATTTATTTGAGGGGGCTCGCTTATAGTTTGAGAGGTTCAGTCCATTGTCATTATGGCAGAACGGAAGGCAGCTTGCTGAAGAAATAGCTCAGAGTCTACAGCTTGCAGGCAACAGAAGTCAACTGACAGTCACACCGAGGGAATCTTGAGCAAAAGAGACCTCAAAACCTGTCCCCACAGTAACACATTTCTTCCAACAGCGCCATAGCTCCAAATAGTGTCACCTGTTTTGGGGGCCATTTTCTTTCAAAACACGTTGTTTGTTCTCTTCCTTGGGAGGGCACTCTTGTTCACCCAAGACTCTTGATCTGGAATTCCAATTGGCTGCCTTGATGGGGTTTCTGCAGTTGGTTTCTGCTAGAGATCATGAACACATGATTTGATTATCTATTTTCTGTTTCTGTTATTCAGTATTCTTTTCATTTTGCTTCCTATATACTTAATAAACTCATTCATTCAAAACCAAAAGCATGGGTATCATAAACCCTTCCACGGGCCATATTGAACATTGTACAATGACAGTGGATGCACACATGTGTCTTGAAGATACTGCTTATAATTATTTTGAATGCATTTCCAGAATGGGAATTGTTGGATCACAGAGCAACTTAAATTATTTTGTTCGTTCATTTATTTTAGATTGTAATTAATTACATTTTTTTTCTTTCTCTTTTCCCCTTCCAAGCCTTCCCATATATTCCTCCCTGTTCACTTTCAGATTCCTGGTCTCCTTTTCATCAATTGTTATTGCATGGATACATGTATATGTTTTTCTATTTAGATATATATTCCTAAATATAACCTGTTGAGTCCATATAATGTATGTTTTCAGGGCTGACCATTTGGCATTGGGCAAATAATTGGTGTGCTCTTCTCTGGGGAGGGAGGATTACTTCCAATGTTCCCAGCTTTACTCAGTTGCCTGTAGTTCTTCGTGTATGATTGAGTCCCCATTGGCTTTTCCCTATGTAGCTTGACATAGTATTCATTGGTGTCCTCCCTATTCAGCTCACGTTTGTGTGGTTGTGTTGCTAAGACTTTACGGGTATAGCTTCTGGTATTACCAGGAAACACAATTTCACAGAAAAGTCCCTGATTCTCCAGCTTTTAGAATCTTTCTGCCCCTTCTTTTGCAATGTTCCTGGAGCCTTAGGTGTGGGAATGTTTTGTAGATATATTCATCGGGACTAAGCTCAACAACTCTGTAGGTTTAAAGCTACAGTGACATTTCATTTGTATTTTAATCAATAAAGCTCAACATGAAGATCAGAAATGTAAAACAGCTGACCACTAGCTCTTATCTCTACCTCAATCCAAAATGGCAATTCTGCCTCCAGGAATCTCAGAATGAGACTGTGTCTGAGAGCTGTCTCCTGTCTTATAATCCTCTCTAGGGCTGGGATTAAAGGTGTGCACCACTACTGCCAGGTTTCTTTTTTTTTTTTTTTTTTTTTTTAGTGCTGTAGACGACTTTATTTCGGTTTCATTGTACTTTTATACATGAAAGAAATGAAGAAAGCAATGATCCAAGAAAGGTTGTTTGAGTTCAGAGAAACATAATCAGAATAACATGTAAATAAACACCATTAAGCACGTAGTAAATATTAGCAGAGCAGCCCTTTCCCAGAACTTCCTCAGGACAGACCAATTTAAACACAGTTGCCTCACATGTACAATAGATTTTATCTGGGAAAGCAGAAAAGCAAAGCAGAAGGCCATATCCAGATATGGGGTACACTGAAGACAGCGCTCAGCACATTCTTTTTTTTTTTTTTTTTTTTTTAACTACTTTTCTGAGGGTATTTGAGCTGCTGCAAATGCTGTTATTTACTATGTTGCTTGAAAACCATCATGTTTCTTTTATTTATTTATTTATTTATTTATTTATTTATTTATTTATTAAAGATTTCTATCTCTTCCCCGCCACCGCCTCCCATTTCCCTCCCCCTCCCCCAATTAAGTCTCCCCCCAGCCCGAAAAGCAATCAGGGTTCCCTGGCCTGTGGGAAGTCCAAGGAACCCCCACCTCCATCCAGGTCTAGTAAGTTGAGCATCCAAACTGCCTAGGCTCCCACAAAGCCAGTGCGTGCAGTAGGATCAGAAACCCATTGCCATTGTTCTTGAGTTGTCAGTAGTCCTCATTGTCCGCTATGTTCAGAGAGTCCGGTTTTATCCCAGGCTTTTCCAGACCCAGGCCAGCTGGCCTTGGTGAGTTCCCAATAGAACATCCCCATTGTCTCAATGTGTGGGTGTACCCCTCGCGGTCCTGAGTTCCATGCTCGTGTTCTCTCTCTTTCTGCTCCTGATTTGGACCTTGAGATTTCAGTCCTGTGCTCCAATTTGGGTCTCTGTCTCTGTCTCCTTTCATCGCTTGCTGAAGGTTAATATTCAGGAGGATGCCTATATGTTTTTCTTTGGGTTCTCCTTATTTAGCTTCTCTAGGATCACTAATTATAAGCTCAATGTCCTTGGTTTATGGCTAGAAACCAAATATGAGTGAGTACATCCCATGTTCCTCTTTTTGGGTCTGGCTTACCTCACTCAGGATAGTGTTTTCTATTTCCATCCATTTGTATGCAAAATTCATGAAGTCCTTGTTTTTTATTGCTGAGTAGTACTCTAATATGTATAAATTCCATACTTTCTTCATCCATTCTTCCATTGAAGGGCATCTAGGTTGTTTCCAGGTTCTGGCTATCACAAACAATGCTGCTATGAACATTGTAGAGCATATACTTTTGTTGTATGATAAGGCCTCTCTTGGGTATATTCCCAAGAGTGGTATTGCTGGGTCCAGGGGTAAGTTGATCCCGAATTTCCTGAGAAACCGCCATACTGCCTTCCAAAGTGGTTGCACAAGTTTGCATTCCCACCAGCAATGGATGAGTGTACCCCTTTCTCCACAACCTCTCCAACAAAGGCTATCATTGGTATTTTTGATTTTAGCCATTCTGACAGGTGTAAGATGGTATCTTAAAGTTGTCTTGATTTGCATTTCCCTGATTGCTAAGGAAGTTGAGCATGACCTTAAGTGTCTTTTGGCCATTTGAAGTTCTTCTGTTGAGAATTCTCTGTTCAGCTCAATGCCCCATTTTATAATTGGGTTGATTAGCCTTTTACGGTCTAGTTTCTTGAGTTCTTTATATATTTTGGAGATCAGACCTTTGTCAGTTGCGGGGTTGGTGAAGATCTTCTCCCAGTTGGTAGGTTGCCTTTGTGTCTTAGTGACAGTGTCCTTTGCTTTACAGAAGCTTCTCAATCTCAGGAGGTCCCATTTATTCAATGAGGTCCTTAATGTCTGTGCTGCTGGGGTTATACGTAAGAAGTGGTCTCCTGTGCCCATGTGTTGTAGAGTGCTTCCCACTTTCTCTTCTATCAGGTTCACTGTGTTCAGACTGATATTGAGGTCTTTAATCCATTTGGACTTGAGTTTTGTGCATGGTGATAGATATGGATCTATTTTCATTCGTCTACAAGTTGACATCCAGTTTTGCCAGCACAATTTGTTGAAGATGCTCTCTTTTTTCCATTGTATACTTTTAGCTCCTTTATCGAAAATCAGGTGTTCATAGGTTTGTGGGTTAATGTCAGGGTCTTCTATTCGATTCCATTGGTCGACTTCTCTGTTTTTATGCCAATACCAAGCTGTTTTCAATACTGTAGCTCTGTAGTAGAGTTTGAAGTCAGGGATGGTAATGCCTCCAGACGAGCCTTTGTTGTATAAGATTGTTTTGGCTATCCTGGGTTTTTTGTTTTTCCATATAAAGTTGATTATTGTCTTCTCCAGATCTGTGAAGAATTTTGATGGGATTTTGATGGGGATTGCATTGAATCTATAGATTGCTTTTGGTAGAATTGCCATTTTTACTATGTTGATCCTCCCAATCCAGGAGCAAGGAAGATCTTTCCATTTTCTGGTGTCCTCTTCAATTTCTTTCTTCAAAGACTTAAAGTTCTTGTCAAATAGATCTTTCACATCCTTGGTCAGAGTTACCCCAAGATATTTTATGCTATTTGTGACTATCGTGAAAGGTGATGCTTCTCTAATTTCCCTCTCTGTTTCCTTATCCTTAGTGTATAGGAAGGCCACTGATTTTTTGGAGTTGATCTTGTATCCTGCCACATTACTAAAGGTGTTTATCAGCTGTAGGAGTTCTTTGGTAGAGTTTTTGGGGTCGCTTATGTATACTATCATATCATCTGCAAATAACGAGAGCTTAACTTCTTCTTTTCCGATACGAATCCCCTTGATCCCTTTATGTTGTCTTATTGCTATTGCTAGAACTTCAAGCACTATATTGAAGAGGTATGGAGAGAGTGGACAGCCTTGTCGTGTTCCTGATTTTAGTGGGATGGCTTTGAGTTTTTCTCCATTTAATTTAATGTTAGCTGACGGCTTGCTGTAAATAGCTTTTATTATAGTTAGGTATGATCCTTGTATCCCTAATCTCTCCAAGACTTTTATCATAAAGGGGTGTTGAATTTTGTCAAATGCTTTTTCAGCATCTAATGAAATGATCATATGGTTTTTTTCTTTCAGTTTATTTATATGGTGGATTACATTGATAGATTTGCGTATGTTGAACCAGCCCTGCATCTCTGGGATGAAGCCTACTTGATCATAATGGATAATTTTTCTAATGTGTTCTTGGATTCGGTTTGCCAGTATTTTATTGAGAATTTTTGCATCGATATTCATGAGTGAGATCGGCCTGTAATTTTCTTTCTTGGTTGGGTCTTTGTGTGGTTTTGGTATCAGGGTAACTGTAGCTTCATAAAAGGAATTTGGCAATGACTCTTCTGTTTCTATATTGTGAAATACATTAAGGAGTATAGGTATTAGCTCTTCTTGGAAGTTCTGGTAGAATTCTGCATTGAAACCATCTGGTCCTGGGCTTTTTTTGGAAGGTAGATTTTTGATAACGGTTTCTAGCTCTTCGCGACTAACAGGTCTATTTAGATCGTTCACCTGGTCTTGGTTTAGCTTTGGTATGTGGTACTTATCTAAAAAAATGTCCATTTCTTTTGCATTTTCTAGTTTTGTGGCATACAGGCTTTTGTAGTAAGATCTAATGAGTCTCTGAATTTCCTCTGTGTCTGTGGTTATGTCCCCCTTTTCATTTCTGATCTTATTTATTTGCGTGTTCTCTCTCTGTCGTTTAATTAGTTTGGATAGGGGTTTGTCGATCTTGTTGATTTTCTCCAAGAACCAACTTTTTGTTTCATTGATTCTTTGGACTGTTTTCTGCGTTTCTATTTTGTTGATTTCAGCCCTCAGTTTGATTATTTCCAGTCTTCTACTCCTCCTGGGCGCATCTGCTTCTTTTTTTTCTAAAGCTTTCAGGTGTGCTGTTAAGTCTCCGATGTATGCTTTCTCTGTTTTCTTTAAGTGGGCACTTAGTGCTATGAACTTTCCTCTTAGCACTGCTTTCATTGTGTCCCATAGGTTTGAGTATGTTGTCCCTTTATTTTCATTAAATTCAAGGAAGACTTTAATTTCTTTCTTGATTTCTTCTTTGACCCAGGTGTGGTTCAGTAGTTGACTGTTCAGTTTCCATGAGTTTGTCGGCTTTCTGGAGGTAGGATTGTTGTTGAATTCTAACTTTAATCCGTGGTGATCTGATAAGACACAGGTGGAGACTGATATTTTTTTGTATCTGTGGAGGTTTCCTTTGTTTCCGAGTATGTGGTCAATTTTCGAGAAGGTTCCATGGGCTGCAGAGAAGAAGGTATATTCTTTCCTATTTGGGTGGAATGTTCTATAGATGTCTGTTAAGTCCATTTGCTTCATTACCTCCAGTAGTTCTCTTACTTCTCTATTAGGTTTCTGTCTGATTGACCTGTCCATTGCTGAGAGAGGTGTATTGAAGTCTCCTACTACTAGTGTGTGTGGTTTGATGTCTGCCTTGAGTTTTAGTAATATTTCTTTTACATACGTGGGTGCTTTTATATTAGGGGCGTAAATATTCAGGATTGAGACTTCATCCTGACAAATTGTTCCTGTTATGAGTATAAAGTGTCCATCTCGATCTCTTCGGATTGATTTTAGTTTGAAGTCAGTTTTGTTAGAAATTAATATGGCCACACCTGCTTTTTTCTTAGGACCATTTGCTTGAAAGATCTTTTCCCAGCCCTTTACTCTGAGTAGATGCCTGTCTTTGTGGTTGAGATGTGTTTCTTGCAAACAGCAGAATGTTGGATCCTGTTTTCGTATCCAATCTCTTAGCCTGTGCCTTTTTATAGGTGAATTGAGACCATTAATGTTAAGTGATATTAATGACCAGTGGTTGTTTACGCCAGATATTCTTATTGTTTTTGGAAGTAGAATTTGTGTGTCTCCCTTCTTTGAGTTGTGCTAGTGAAGGGTCGCTAGATGCCTGAGTTATTGTAAGCAGTGTTGGCAATGTTGGATTCCTTGGGTTGCGATTTTCCTTCTATTACTTTCTGTAGGGCTGGATTCGTGGCTACGTATTGTTTAAATTTGTTTTTATCCTGGAATGTCTTGATTTCTCCATTTATAGTGAACGAAAGCTTGGCTGGGTATAGTAGTCTGGGCTTGCATCCATGGTCTCTTAGCTTCTGCAGTACTTCTATCCAGGACCTTCTGGCTTTCATTGTTTCCATAGAGAAATCAGGTGTAAGTCTGATCGGTTTACCTTTATAAGTTACTTGGCCTTTTTCCTTTGCAGCTCTTAGTATTCTTTCTTTAACCTGTATATTTTGTGTTTTGATTATTATATGGCGAGGGGATGTTTTCCTTTGATCCAGTCTGTTTGGTGTTCTATATGCTTCTTGAATATTCAAAGGAATATCTTTCTTTATGTTGGGAAAGTTTTCTTCCATAATTTTGTTCAAAATATTTTCTGGGCCTTTGAGCTGTGACTCTTCTCCTTCTTCTATTCCTATTATTCTTAGATTTGGTCTTTTTATTGTGTCCCATATTTCCTGAATGTTTTGTGATGAGAATTTGTTGGCTTTGCAGTTTTCTTTGATCAGAGCGTTTATTTTCTCTATGTTGTCCTCAGAATCTGAGATTCTTTCTTCTATTTCTTGTATTCTATTGATTATGCTTGTTTCTGTAGGCTCTGCTCGTTGACCTAGATTTTCCATATCCAGCTGGTCCTCAGTTTGTGTTTTCTTCCTTGCTTCCATTTCAGTTTTCAATTCTTGAACTGTTTCCATTACCTGTTTGATCGTTCTTTCTTGGTTTCCCAGGGTATTATGTACGTATTTACTCATTTCTTCAAATTTTTGGTTATACTTCTCATCCATTTCTATAAGGGCATTTTTCACATGTTGTTTAAGGGACTCTACAGCTTTCATAAAGTCAATTTTTTCCACTTCTTCTGTGTTATGGTGTTGGAGACCTTCTGTTGTAAGATCGTTGGGTTCTGGTGTTTTCATGTTGTTTTTCAGATTATTGGGTGAATTCTTTCCTTGGCGCCTACCCATCTCCTCCTATCGATGCTATCTAAGGAGTCTTTTAAAACTGGTTCAGGTTCCCCTGCTGGCCAGGGGCTCCTCTTACAAAATGCCCTTGCTCTGTTTCCTGGTTCCTGCCGGGGGCCAAGATCCCTCTCACCCCTCAGAAAGGTCTTCAGGAATAGGACCCGGCTCCTCCTTTGCCAGGGACCTCCCCAACCGAAGGCCTACCTCTTTGGTTTCCTACTGCCAGGTTTCTATGGAAAATTAGTGTGGCTACTGGGATGAACTTCATTTATTAAAATATAAATGAAATATCACTACATAAAGCATTTAAATGTTAAAGACTGGGGGAGTTTTTACAGTTGTGTTAGAGTTTATATTGTTATATTGCTATGAGATCTTGGAGATAGAAAGGAAAGGTTATGGTTTAACCATGAAATTTACCTCTGTGATGATGCTTTTGCTTCACGAGGCTTCAAGTTGCAGTCTAGTCTCCTTTCACTTAACCCACAGGTGTCCTTATAGCATTTCTAGTAGGCAGGATCTAGTACTTGTGAACTCTTGCTGAGCTTTCTTTAAAAATCCTGGGATGTGTCAGTTTTTACCTCAACTAAGAGGCAGGATAGACAAACACGTCGTTCTTGTTTGACCTGCCCTTATTTTCTCACCTGATCACCCCCTCTGCCTTCTAATATCTGATGTTTCTAATAAGAAATCCACAGATTATCTTATTGAAGAATGCTCTCATCCACCGAGTTCCTTCTTTCTTGCTTGTGAGATTCTCTCAGCATCTTTAGCAGTACGATGTGGTGGTTTGAAAGAAAATGCTCCCCCAAAGGGAGCAGCAGTATTAAGATGTGTGGATTCATTGGAGGAAGTGTGACACTGAGACCTTTTCCTGTTGCCTGCAAGATGTAGAACCTTCAGCTACCTCTCCAGCACCGTGTCTGTTTGCACACCACCGTGCCCCACTGTGATAGTAATCATCTGAACGTCTAAACTTTAAGTGAACTACCCTAATTCAATGTTTTCCTTTGTAAGAGTTGCTGTGGTCATTGTGTCTTTTTACAGCAGTAGAAACCCTAACTTATACATATGGTTATGATGTATATTTTACATAGAGTTTATTGAGTTCTTAGATGTTTATATCCATGGCCTTCATCAAATAGAATGGATAGCATTTGTTTCTTGAAGTGTTCTCTTTGGCTCTTGCACCATCTTTTTCATCTGGTTCTCTCTGTGATGCATCTATTGGTCCACTTGACAGTATTTTAGTGGTCTCTTAGATTTTCTTGATTCTTCTTCAATCTATTTTCTTAGTTATTAATATTTTAACATTTCAATTGCTTATCTTTATTTTAGTTATATCACTTTTCAGCTCTTAAATTTCTTTTTTTGTTTCCTTTTAGGCTTTTAAAAAATCCTGTCATTGATATTTTCATTTAATTACACACATTTTCAGTTCTTAGAGCAATTTGAAATAGTTGTTTTGACATCTTTGTCTAGTAGTTTTCTCCAAGATGTTTCTATCATTGTTTTCCTTTGAATGGAGCATATTCACCTGTTTTTTATACCTTTGTAATTTAGTTGTTGTTACTAAAAACAAGACATTTGAAACTATAATGTGGTAATTCTAGATATCAGGTGATTCCTCTTCGTCCCCTTTAATTACTGAATCTCTTTTTTCTTGATTTTTGTAGCTATCCTTGTACCAAATATTACTCTGAAACATAAATTCAAGGTTTTTTTGAACTTGGTATTTTCCAGGCATGCCTCTAAACACATTTAGTGTTTTTCTAGTTTCTACTGTATACGTAGTTGTTTTTTAGTATCCTAGTCTTCTCTTTCTGGCTCCCTATATTAGTTATTTTTCTATTACCTTGACCAAAACAAACTTGGGGAAGAGTATATTTTTGGCTTAGTTTGGTTCTACAGAGACAGAGAATTCTTCATTGTAAGAAAGGCATGGTGCAGTGGCAGAAACAGAGAACAAGCAAGGAAGACTTTCTGTGCTTAAAGTCTAGTAATGTACTACCTCTACCTAGACTCTACCTCCTAAGGAAGGTAATGTACTACCTCTACCTAGACTCTACCTCCTAAGGAAGGTAATGTACTACCTCTACCTAGACTCTACCTCCTAAGGGAGGTAATGTACTACCTCTACCTAGACTCTACCTCCTAAGGTAGGTAATGTACTACCTCTACCTAGACTCTACCTCCTAAGGGAGGTAATGTACTACCTCTACCTAGACTCTACCTCCTAAGGGAGGTAATGTACTACCTCTACCTAGACTCTACCTCCTAAGGAAGGTAATGTACTACCTCTACCTAGACTCTACCTCCTAAGGAAGGTAATGTACTACCTCTACCTAGACTCTACCTCCTAAGGAAGGTAATGTACTACCTCTACCTAGACTCTACCTCCTAAGGGAGGTAATGTACTACCTCTACCCAGACTCTACCTCCTAAGGGAGGTAATGTACTACCTCTACCTAGACTCTACCTCCTAAGGGAGGTAATGTACTACCTCTACCTAGACTCTACCTCCTAAGGGAGGTAATGTACTACCTCTACCTAGACTCTACCTCCTAAGGGAGGTAATGTACTACCTCTACCTAGACTCTACCTCCTAAGGGAGGTAATGTACTACCTCTACCTAGACTCTACCTCCTAAGGGAGGTAATGTACTACCTCTACCTAGACTCTACCTCCTTAGGGAGGTAATGTACTACCTCTACCTAGACTCTACCTCCTAAGGGAGGTAATGTACTACCTTTACCTAGATCTACCTCCTAAGGGAGGTAATGTACTACCTCTACCTAGACTCTACCTCCTAAAGTAAAGGCTCCATAACTTCCCCCAACAGGAAACCATGTTTTCAAACACATGAACCTATGGGGTACATTTTCCATTCGAACTACCACTCTAGTATAAGGGAGAAAAAATAAAAATACTTGGAGACTGGACATATCAGCTTTTTCATTCACCCAGAAGTCATTTCAGCCAGAAGATGAGAGCCTATCATCAATAGGGACTATTTGGACACAGCGAGCACATACTCCTTATCTCTTCTTCCATGGTCACAAACAATGACTAGACATTAGAGAATAGATCCCTAATTTGTACTAGGTATGGATGGACATCTTAGCCCATCATGGCTCCTTACAGCTGTAGTCAAAGTCTTCTAAGTACATGTGCATATCTGCCTATCATGGATGGCTCATACCTGTAGAGCTAGGAGCTGAAATAGATGTAAATTAACAAAATGGACCATCTAAGTCTTCACCTAGAAGTTGTACACCTTTAATAAACTGCACAGTCAAAAATTGTTCCTTTAGGTGGATTCTGCCAATATAATTGTCTGATTGGGCAGCTACATTCCTGACGCTTTCAATTCTCTCCTCTTCCCAGAACTGTCCCATAACTTCTAACTTTTCTATATTCGTTAACTATGAAATAAAGATGATGGATTAGCTATATTTATGAGTTATAATTGTGATCCTGACATGCATAGTCATATTTGAATTTTAAGTGTACAATAAGCGTTCATATGCCAAAAACTTAAATGGAACTTCAATGAATATAAATGAAGAGTTTTAAAAAATAATTTTATAGAAATGCATAGATTTGTTGAGGATATTGCATTTCCTTTCTCTCTCCCTCTCTCTCACCCTCACTCTCCCTCTGCCCTGTTAAATAAAACAGCATTTTGCAGTGTAGTCCAGACCTCAACCCATGATGTTCCTGATACTCCTGTCTGTACTTCCTTTGCACTAGGTTGCAGGTATGTGCCACTATTCTCAGTCATTGTTAATAAAGATCCGAGTGTAAAATCCTCATTCAATCTGATCACAGTAGGAGAACTGTCAAGGTAACACTATGAGTACTACAACTTTGGGGATAATTTTGTTGTTAGGCTACATACACATCCAAATCAGGCTACACTCCACTGGCCTAATTGCTGCGATTCCCTTTATATATCTCCTGACCATCCACTGCTATGATGGCTCCTAGAGGTAGAAACAGAACAGAAAATCTCCAAAGGGTGGAGTGCTTGTTCTGACAGGTGAGGTACAACTTCGAGTAAGAGAAAATAGTCTCCATTTCCAGAAAAGGAACATTTGTGCTAAACACCATGAAACATCTTGACAGCAGGAATTATGACTAGAGAAATATACAGTAAAGGAAGTGGTGGGAGCCCCATCCCTGAAGACATCTGAAAGTCAATAGGATAAAGAACTAGAAAAATCTGTACTGGGAAAGCGTCTTCCACTGACTCCCCTGGGACTGCTGGATGACATCATGGGTATCTTCCCTCCCCAGTAATAATAGTTCTCAGACTCATGTATTTCCCAGAGTTTTATAGTGTTAGCCAAACGACTCTGCTCTCTCCAAAATGAAACAACAGCAGATCGACAAAACCTGAACCACCCTAAACAAACCCTAAACTTGTTGCTCCAGTGTGCATAAGGATATTCCCAAATAGGAATCGTGTATCACACAATTTTTCAGTGTGAACTTCACCATGCCCCAAAGGTTTTCTGCTGGAAGAAGTGGCTTCATATATCTTGTTTTCCTTTCTGATTTATTTTAAATTCAGGGGAGAAAAACCAATGGAATACCACATTTTCATAGCACCAGCAGAATAGGATCTGTATTTCTCTCTCTCATCCACCGATTTTTCCACAAGAAGCCTGGTTCCCGCTGTGGTAACAGGGACAGGGGAATTAAAACACAGCAAGGGGAGATGGGGGCCTCCTGTTTGCGCTTTGACTGCTGGTTTATGTGCTTCTTGGACACTTGAATACTGAAGAGAGTGCTGCGTCCTCTCTGTGAAGTGGATTTGGAGTTTGAGGGAAGTAGTTCTGGCTGTGCACGATAGTGTGAATGGTGGTCTGTTTTCACAGCTACTTCAGCAGGTCTGTGTTTGCTCTTTCTATTCTGGGCTTGTGGGCGATACTGGTAAATTGTAGGCTCTTTTGTAAAATACTTACGTATAAAAATAATATATAATATATATATATAAGATCTAAAGCATATCATCATGGTCAGGTATTACAGTGTTCTGTCTGTGGCTGGCTCCAGGGTAACCTAGCAGCACAATCCAAAACAGCGGCACAGATGTGATGAGAGGAGCAAATATCTTCACACAATTCAGATGCGGCACAAATTATAATTGGTATTTGGGATAAGCAGGTGGGATGGCTGGCGGGGCATTTATCTTATTTTGATCTAGGTCATGAAACAGTGGCCGCAGCCCAGACACCCATTCATGGTTTGCTACATACCTTATTTTGCCTCTATATCAAAAAACTATACTTAGAAACCTATACTTTATAAAATTTCCACAATTGCTCTAGATGTATGGCAATTTTTGTAAACTTTTGTGACTGTTTTTTAGAGACCTAAAAGTTTGTTTGGTCTGAAGTGATGCTTATGAATGGGGCCCCAGAGTGTTCTGGTAATCATGTTCATATTGAAAACATCACTGTTCCTAATTGCAGAGCTAATGACCTTGGACTAATGATTACAAGGTATATCTGAATAAAAAAAAGATACAAATTATTTGGACATTGATATCTTTCTATGAATCTCTCTCATGATTACTTACAGTTAGAGTTATCCAAACACCAGAAACAATTGTTGAATCACATCATTAAAAATTGACAAAAACAGAAAAAAAAACAACAACGGCTACCTTAGAACTAGTTATTATTAGATAAATAGTATTAAATTATATATCTCCAACTCAAAGGTGCCTACCCCTCACACTTTCCCCCACCCACTTCTCTCTCTTTCTCTTTAGAAATACCTTAGGACAACTTTCTCTTTGGGTGATTTCTCTACACAGTTTTGGAGCTTTTTGATACTTTTTTCCTCTGTCGCCATTAGGAAACATGTTTTTTTTAGCATCTAAGCATAAAGCCTGTTTGCTGAAATGACCGTGTCACAAATGTCCGATGATGTCATGAAGCCCCGGGAGAAATGGTGAAAGCAGAGACCTCCATTTTATGTCCCCCGAATATTATTGGTACCCAAAGGACCATCACACCAATCTTATATGCACCAGTTGCAGACGTAGTAAGGGCTTAGCTAACTTTGGACATTAAATGTTTGTTCAATTTCTGTAAAATACTGTGCAGAGAATATGGACTTAAGGAGATGAAGTTATTAAAGTGGGGTGGGGTAAGAGGAAGCATGCCAATAAAAACAGACATTGTGGCTTTTTAATCCTTGCACAGGAATTCAGGCGAGAAGGGAATAAACCAATTCCACAGGGCCGCTTGTAATTCAGCTAAAACTAAGCTCGCGAAAGTGAATAATATTTCTCAGAGGCTGATTTATGCACTTAGAGTAACTAAGTCCCAGGTGCCGTAGGAAGTAATACAACTTCTAGCCGTGTCCTAGCCTGCATGCTCACACTAACTGCCTAAATCAATTTTTAACTTCTCCCAAAAACATTTTAGAGTGAGTTCTATGAGGACTGCTCAACCCTGGATTCTCTGTTAGCAGAGGCTTCACGGAGGCAGACTGCACAGAACACTCACAACATGTTCCAAAGCTGATCAGGGAATCATTTCTTTGGACACCCCAAACGTGAGAGAGGGAGAGAAAGAGAGAGCAAGGGAGAGAAAGGCAGAGGGATAGAGAGAGAGTGTGTGTGGAGACAGAGGGGAGATAAAGAGAAAGAGAGAGAGAGAGAGAGAGAGAGAGAGAGAGAGAGAGAGAGAGAGAGAGAGAAGAAACAGAGGTAGATACCCCCTGGCTTTCCTAAGCCTCCAAAGTCTACTTATGTTGTGTACAAGTGAAATCTCCTCTAGTACATAAAAACTAGACAACAATCACACAGTTTAATCAGAAGGGATCTGATTTAGTAAATTTCATTTTTCAACCCCCCTCCATTAATCTCTAAATTCCAAAAGGATAGGAGGTCATTGGGCATTTCCTAGATCTTCTATTAAGGTTTTTTTTTAAAAAAAAAACAAACAAAAAAAAAAAAACACTTTCCAGCATTTTGGAGACTTGTGTGGCATACAGAAACTTTATAAGCAACTATGAATAGTTTAGGTTGTCTGACATAGGAAAGAGCAAGGAAAATGTGTCCATAGAGCAAAAGAGAAGGAAAGAGTTAGCAATCACATCTACCCCTGCTATGGCGGGGCACATATGGGAACCCAAGCATTCCAAAGCAAAATTCACTACTCACCATGACGCCTCATTTCTTTCTACTTGGTTCCAATGACCTCATTCGCCCATGTCCTTATCAGGCGTGCTAATCAAGAGTGAATGAAAACACTGCTGGCAACCTTGGCCATTTCTTTCTCCCCTCAGAGAGGACCTGCCCAGGAAGTACAGGTGAAACTAACAAATCCCAAATGTAAGTATGCAGGAGGGGGTGGAGGGGCCCAGGAGGGCCTGGAGGCTTTACATCTGGATTAAGACCTGGACAGCTTGGTTGTCTGTTGAAAGAGGCTGGGGGATGCATGAAGTGCTTATCTAGAATGTCATTACCCTCTAACCGTGTTGATGCAGGATGTGGTGGAGAAAACTGGAGGCTCTGGCAAGTATAATGGAGACATGGCTGCTTGAGTGTCTTTTCTCACTGTGAGACAGTCTGCACACTTCTGGAATCTAGGGACAGAAGGACTTCAGATAAAACCTTTAAGGAACTCTGCTGGGTCATTCCTCACAAGCTCAGCATCTCAGCTACAAAATGGTAGAACTGAACCTTCCTAGCAATTCCTATTAGGACTATCACTGGAGAGGGCTGGCTGAGAACAGTGTCTCTGACTACTAAGTCTACTTGGGGCTTAGGAGTGATGGGTCAATTTCTAGTAGGTTAAACCCACCTTCAAGTGAGAAGTCATTTGAAAGAGTCCACCTTGGATGTCACAGGGCAGTATTTTTGAGGAAGAATGCTGAAGGCGGTGAATGCATGTGGAAGGGTTTAATTCACAGGGAGTAGACCAAACCAGAGCACAGCTCACACACAAAGCTTCAAGGAATATATTGTATATTGTACAGAGGTTCTTAAATCTTGGCTCATAGACACAAAAGGGAAAATTTCCTCTTTCCCTATCATAAATCAGAGAGAATTTTAACATAGATTGAACATTTTTTACCCAAGGAGCGAAAGCCCAAGACTTCACACAATCTGACATGCTGCCACAAAAGACAAATTCTGCACCTGGCTTCAGTCATGGTTAAAAGGCAAATAGTTAAAAGGTAAAAAATATTATCTATAATTAATTTCAGCCTATGTGCATAGGTGCATATGAAACGTAAATGAATTCTGTGTTTGCATTTGGATTCCATTACAAGAAATTTCATTTTTTAAAATGAATGGGCAGTAGATGGGATAATCTTACATGTGTTGAGTTTGTCATACGATATCAGCTAAGTGGACCTAGACACAGAGTTCTGAGCTTCTTTCTCGGTGCGGACTGTTCTACTCAGGGACTCTGGCCTTTGTCTCCCACCTTCATCTCCACCTTCAGCAGTCACTGTCACCTCAACTCTGACCATTATGCCTTGCTTACACATCCTTCGCACAGATCTTGGGTACACTGTCACAGCTACTGTGAGTTCTTCTGTGCAGAGGTCCTGCTATATCTGAAGATAGCATTTCCTTGTAGTTATCCACCGTCTCTGGGTCCTACATTCCTTCAGCCCCTACTACAATGATCTCAGAGCCTTTGGAGGTAGGTGGATGGTAGATATGCTCTCTTTGGGCTGACCATTATCCAACCTGCTATTCTCTGCACATTGTCTAGATATGGGGTCTTTGTGTTAGTGCCATCTACTCCAAGTAGAAGCCTTTCTGGCAAGTAAGGAGAACTATATTAATTTACAGGCATAACAATAAGTCATTGGGAATTGGTTTAATACTGTCTTCATTTAACAGAATAGCAACATAATGTTCTGTCCATATCATTTGTCTAGCCATAGGCTCTTGGCTTGATAATGGTAGCAAGTATGGGTTTTATCTTGTGGAGCAGGCCTTATATCCAATCAAAAAGCAGTTGATTCCTCCCATAATATTTATGCCACCATTGTGGCAGGTGACATGTGTTGCCAGGCCAGACAGCATTATAGCTCACATGGTCCACAGCTAGCTGCTTTTCTCCTCAGGTAGTGTGTGTAGTACTCCCAGGAAGCTAGACAGCCAAGTCAGAGCCTCCAAGTCAGTGCCAACTTGATTTTCATGTGTTATATGATCCAAGTACACAGTGTCTTTAGTAACAGGGTCTTACCATCTTGTTCTGAAGGGTGACCAGGGGCATTGCAATAGCCTACAACATCTGGGGACATTTCACTTTTTTACATACAAATATCCTAAAATCCCAAAAGAAAATTCCAATCTCCAAGCATCTCTGGTGTTTAGGATAATGGATGCTCGACTTAAATAAAAAATATTGGGGGAAAATTATGTACCAAATTTACACAAGACAGAGTAAAATGGTAGTAAAATAGAAGCAACCTTTCTTTTTGGTAAAATTTTCCTTGACATAGTAATTCACATCACCTGAATTAGTCCCTACAGTGTACTTGATATTGGAAAAAGCACAAGGTGAAGTTAGATTCTTTAAGTATGAGGTCAAAGGCAAAATGAAGAGTTTGTGGTCTAGAGAAAAGGTGAGAGATGGCATGGTGTGAACAGAGTCAAGGGAATGACTCGGGGATGTAGTGTGGAGGTAATCACAAGTATACAACAGAGAAGGGAGAGGAAGCCACGGGTGTTCAGAAGAACACAGTGTGTCGGAGAAGAGACTGCACTGCCCACACCTGATAAACACGATAACGTTCTGAAACCGGAAATAATACAGTAAACAGAGCAAAGAAGAAACCAAAGCTCAAAATGGATGAACTATTTTAAAGGCGTCTGGCCTCTGAGATGTGGTTTAGGTCTAGATATATTCCATCATCCAACACCAGAAGGACTGAACAGACAGGCTATATTGAAATAATTTAATTTTAACTTTTAAGTTTTAACTAAATTTTTAATTTATGTATGGAATCGGAGGATGCTACAAAGAGATACTGTAAGGTTTAATACAATCTTTACCTGCTCTCCCCCGAGAATTCCAGGAGGACGAGATGCTTTTTTCTTAACAAATGCCTTCATTTCTGGGTCCTCACAGAGAACATTAGCAATGCACAAGCAGACAGACAGAAAAACCAATATTTTTTAGGGATATTTTCAAAACTAATGGAAAGATAATGTCTGAAACCTATTATTTGATAAGTTTGCGGTGGATTTCTCAGTTAATTGCTCCATTTTGTCTCCTTTTGCAATGCTGAGGATCCGTCCCTGGTCTCCTGAATGCTTTGCTAAGCAGGAGCTCTACTCCATAACTATATCTCTTGATCTTGCTTTTTTGAGAGAGAGGGTCTTACTATATGGCTCAGAATGGCCTCAAATTATCAATCCACTTACCATAAGGGTCTCACTATGAACAAAGTGGAATATTTACCTATGTTCTTGAGATAATTTTTTTTTGTTTTTGAAATAACTAAATTGATTTTAAATGATCATGATAAAACTAATAGGCTTCACTGGGACATTTTGGTGTGCATGTTTCATAAGACTTGTTTTAAATTTATTCCGCTCCGTCCCCATACTCTGGCCGCCAAATAGTCTGTTCCCCTTTGCCTCATGTCACCTATATTCTTCTGTATTGGAAGAGAATTTCTGGAGTTATAAAAAACCAGCGACTGCAGCCTGTTTTCTGTCTGTGTTGCTTCAGGCTGTTTGGAAAGTTTCTTCACTGAGCATCTGTTGTCGAGAAATTGGTTTTAACTATAGTTTAGTTTGTGAGTTGATAGCCTGTACCACGAGATTAATGAGTCGGGATCAAAACAGAAGGCACGTCCTCTTGTTGGAAGACTGGAGCAAACCTACCAAGGGGAACTGTGATTCCTTTTAAAGAACTGTACTGTGCAAGTTCAAGATGTGAGAAATGTGTTTTTAATAGCGATAATTGTGAGAAAGACTTTGGGACTCTAGTTGGCAACTCGGCATGAATCATAAGTGGGAAAACACAGGATGAGTTGGGACAGAATGTGTTTATTACAAGAGAGGATGGAGTCCCACCCCAGTGAGCACTGCTAAATTTACCTGGAGAACTGGGACCAGCTTCACTCCCAATCTTCAGGTAGACATTAGCAAACCAGAAAAACTAGAGAAAGATGAGATTTGGAAAATGATGACATTTGGTGAACACTTTTTAAAAAGAGATGCTGGGACCTACCTCCTGGTTTGCCAGCATGTCCCTTATATATAGTAAAACCACATGTGTTCAGAGTTTTGGTTTCATGAAACAGCAGACAGGGTATATCATTTAGTTTAATCTAAGGAAAATGCCAATAGGCTCAGGGGTCAAAGATCATTTTTCAGGAAGTTAATTGATTTGAGCATTTGAAGCATGAAGGGGACTGTGAAGGGGGGCACAAACACGGGTGGAAAGCTTCTAGTTTTAATGAAATAGCTGGGCAGTATTTATGGTGTGTGTTAATTTCTAGGGATCCATTTCCTTCTAGTGGATGCCTTCCTGGCTTCAGGAAGCCAAATTGTGCTTGTCTGTGTAAATCTCTGGGGAGACAAAGATCTCCAAACCCTAAAATTGAAGCACGTATAATATTGGGTCAGAGAAGATTTTTGGCTAATGAAAGAATGCTCAAGAAACACTAACCTTCAGTAGATAACAACGTGAATAAAAGAATGAAAAGAAACGTTAAAGAGGCACCAAGGCACGTGGGCAAGGATGACACGAGAAAGAAAACTGAAACGGAGGCCACGAGGAGCAGGTCGAATGCTTAAAAAAGGTTTTTTGAGACAAAAATGACAGAATGAGTGGAAAGGGTAAGACACACCTTTCAAACGAGATGGATGTTGTGCCAAGAGACAACACAAGAGCTGTCTGTTGTCGGATATCTGTACACTGTGTGAGGTGTATTGCTGTGGTTGGTATGGTAAAAAGCTGAACAGTCAAGAGCTAGGCAAGACAGAGGCAAGACAGAAGTATAAGCTAGAAAAAGGAAGGGAAGGAGGAATCTTGGCATGCAAGGGATGCCAGGAGACAAGGAGGAAGCAGCGTGCGCAGTATGTGTCAAAATGTAGGTTAATAGAAATGGGTTCATTCAAGTTGCAAGAGCCACTTGAAAACAAATCTGTTATAGGGCGAGCTTTTTACAATTAACCATAAGGCTCTGTGTCTTTATTTGAGAGCTGGCTGGCAGGACAGAAAAAGACTTGTGACAGCTGTCAGAGGTCAGGTGGCAGACTAATTTAAAATAAATGGTGCAGAGAAGGGCTGCAAGGTGAAATAAAGGAAGGCTTTAGTGGAGGAAGCAGGAGACGCGACGACAACGCGGGATGGAGGAGGCCCGAAGAGCAAGGGCACCTGTGCTTTTATTCTGAAGGAACTGTTAGGCTTTCATCTCCTTTGACGTTTTCCAAAGAATTTCCTCATTCTTCATGCAAGAAGTGCCCACTGGGTGCAGATAACCGCTGTGCCACCTGCTCCATCTCCTACCTCCTGCTGTGAGTATTCTCCCTCCAGGGAAGGAGGAAAGCCAATGAGGAGCTCCCACAGGCTGTGAAGAGGTATCAGAACTGGTCTGGAGAGAAAATCAAGAGCTTCGTTTAGATACGGTCTAAGATTTGTACCATAGCAAAACAACAAGAAAGTAAAAAGCAGTGTACAGAAAAGTTTTGGAGGAGGCCACGTGTGGCTCTGTCATGGCTTGTCTCCTGCCATGACAGTAGACATAGGAAAGGAAGAACAGGTGTGAGAAGCACAGACGAGGCTGGCAAAGCTGAGTTTGACTGCTGAATAAGGTGAGGGGCTGACGTTTGGGAAAGGGTGTGGGTGCACACCTGTAATCCCAGGACTTGGGAACTGGAGGCAGGAAGATTATGAGGTTGAGGTTAGTGTGGGCTACTTTCAAAAACCGGAAAGTTGAGAGTACGTCTCAATTGTATTTTGTCCTCTGGCAGCCAAAATTGTAGGGAAAAAAATGTGTTAGGGTTGGCCTGGAAGTGTTCTAAGGCGAGTTGGGACACTGAGCTAACTGAGCTCTCTGCCCATGCCCTGCACAGAGAGGGGAAGAAAAAAAGGATGGAAGGGAACAGTCACGCATCACTGATATCAGATTGGTATTCATTGTTCAGCCTCCATCAAGAGTCAGGGACCCATGCAACATTTAAAAAATATTGTTTAAACTATAACAATCCATACAAAAATAATAAACTATAGGGAAGAAAAAAGTCAAACACAAATCTTGCCGACTGCCTTAGTTGCTGTAGTCTCTGGTAAGGCCCCTTTTCCTGTAGATAAACAATCTCCTCGTGGGCAAGTCTGGGATTTCGAAGGAAAGAAGAGTGCTCAAGATAAAGAATCGGGAGCCTTTCAGAGGAAGGCCTACTCTGGTAATGGGATCTGTGCATCAAAACTGTCAAGGCTAGACATGAGGATCAAAGACTATTTGCTCATGCAGTGGACAGGGTCATGAGGTCCTGTGGTCCCCACCCTCTGTGACGATAGTGCCGTTATCGCTGGGCTTTGCCTCTGAAACAGGGCACGCAGGCCAGGTGGAAGGACAGCCAGAAGTGCAATGAACACTTGCTTCCTGCTTTGCACCCTACCAGCCACCCTACCCCACCCCCATGGTGTAAGTCTTTGCCAGAGTTTGTGAAGCAGAAGGATCCAGGACTCAGTCATCACACAAACTCCTGCATCCTGCAGAAGAACTGAGCTAACATCTACTGTAAACCCACCAATTATCAACTTGGAGGGATGATTTACTTGGTCTTTATATATTTCATCGTGCCCTTCTCTGTTGAAGAGATGGGGCTACAATGGCGCAAGGCCCCTCAGGACCTACCTGGAAGATGTGGTGAGGCTGTATGTTAGCCACTTTCTCTCAGAGAAGGAGCCCTTGAAAGAGGCGTGTTTCTTGCTTCCAGAGCTTGCTAGAAAAGAAATGTAGCTAAATCCTTTCATGCTGGGTAGATTTAGCTGCATTTCCCACGGGACCAATATTTCTTCTGAGGGTTCTTCTCTTTAAATCCTCGTGAATATTTGAAAAGAGGCCCCTGAAGAGAAAAGCCACCTCGGTCTTCAGGCACAGCAGCCTCTGAATTAGGCTGCAGATTCTAGTTTGAATGCGATGTTAATGCCGTATCCTGGGCTACAGCAAAAATACAGCAAGTCAGGAAATTCAAATTTATGACCTCAGCCACAGCCCTAACTTCTCCAGTTCCAATGCACTTCATGTTTATATATATATATTGTATTGCCAGTGAAATTTATGCATTGTTGTGCCTCATGCGTGAGTTATGCATACTTTGGGAATGTTAATTTTGTTTTTCTCGACTTCTGTGTGTTCAAAAGGACTGGGCTTCAGAAATCACCCCGCAAAATTGCAGGCCAGAGACTGTGAGGAATTGTGTGTGAGAGCGCTGGGAGTCAGTGGCTGGGGTCTGCCTTGAAGCTGTTCCTGGGCCTACCATCTTCAGGGGGAAAGGTGACACTCAGGGAGGGGAATGTCCTGCCTCAGGTAGACATTCAACCCAGGTGGCAAAGCAAAGGTAATGGAGAAGGAAGCCAGTAAGAACTGGTTATTATTGATAGCTATTTATTGAAAACTTACCACATGCTTGGAATTGCTGTAGGCATTTCAGTTTTATGTTTGCTTTGTTAGCTTTATCTCAAGCCTTTGGGGGATGTTCTACCATCTCAGCCATGCTCCAGGAGGACACTGGGTGAAGGAGAAAATGCATTATTCGACGAGAAGAGTTAGAGATCGCATCTAGATCTGTTGTGTGGGGCTCCACTCAGGGCACCTCCCCCCAGGCTCCAGCCCTAAGCCATCCTAACCAGTCTTCACTGAGTGTGTGAAGGAGGCTTCAATCTGGGCTTCTACTCTGGTGAAACACATTTTACACAGTTAACAGACTGATGCTAACGTGAGTGGGGTCAAGGCTGTCTATTGCTCTGCTGATATAGTTGGCTCTCCCTAGTAAGGATTTTAGCCTTATAGGATTGGAACGGACAAAAGAAGAAATAGCCAGGTATGAAAGGTATATCTTGTTATCCATTGTTACAAGCTATCTGGTAGCCAGAATTATTGTCCCTTTTGGTTGTTATATATGTCTAAGGCTTGGAGGAGTACTTTCATGTAGATGTTCTGTACATGTTGACTAAGAGAATGAATGATTTATTTATATTAGGTCACTTCCCAATCCTGTTTTCTTATCTCCTAGCTCCTTAAACACAGACAAGTTAAGAACAAAAAACACCAAAAACAAACTAACAACAACAACAAAAAAAAAACAGTATGTCCCAGTCAGTCCAGCAATTGACATTCTGTTTGGGAAATATTTAGTGTGTTTCTCCCCTTGACCATTCACAAAGCAGTGGGAATTTCCTGTAAACTCTATCAGAACCCAATGCCCTCCTAATGGTGGGACTTATTGAAGCTGTATCAGGCTTTGAGAGGTCTGTTTCAGAAGCAGCTACTGCCAACTGTCTAATCCTTATGGATCAGAGTCAACACTTAGGTTCTTGAAAGAAAAATCTGACTAACAGCAAAAGAAAATGTAGTGTTTGGAGACATGACTCAGTAGTTTAAGAGCACTTGTTGCTCTTGCAGAGGACATGAGTTCAGTTCCTGCACCTACATGGTAGCTCACAACCATCTGTAACTCCAGTTTCAGGGGATATGGCACCCTCTTCTGACCTTTAAAGGTACTGCACACAGGTGGTAGAAATACATGCATGCAGGAAAAACACTCATGCACATAAATACATCTAAACAAAGAAAGAAAGAAAGAAATCAAGAAGCTTGGTCAAACACTACTCTCCAGCAGAACTAGAGTAAGAAAACTGCAAGAAGAAAATATTTATTGGGGCTGTGAGAACTTTGTTTGAGAATCTGATTTCCTTTGCAATCAGTGAATTTTAAAAAACTTTTACTCATCGCACTTCAGCTAAAAATTTCTTTAGCTTTCAGAACACATTTAGTCATCCCTTTTCAGACAACATTGCTCTCGTCTACTTCTTTAAGGAGCTCTCTAAGGTTCCTGAAAGACAGACAGGGTGGCATGGCTTTGGGGTAAGCATTATGGCCTTTCTCCCCCATGCCTAATGAGATGCTGCAGGGACAGGGGCCTGATGCATGCAGTCAGTGGACAGTGAGAGAAGCAAAGGCCTCCATGCAATAGGTCTGTGAGTGCTTCTGATGTGTGTGTGTTGCTGGCAGCTGGGGGTCCTTCTAGACCCTGGTCCCTCCTGTTAGACACTAGAATAACTGCAAGCAACCTCAGTATCAAACATGTCCATGAACTAGACAGTCTCCACTTGCTTCCCTCAACACACACAGCAGACAGCTTCTTCCAGCAACCACATGTCAAGGTTTCAGGATCAACAGGAGATTCTGCTCCACTTTCAAACTTCGTTTCATGCTGTATATTCTAACTTGAGCCTTGCAAGTGTGCAGTCATCACAGAAACAGTGTCTTGTGGGAGGAATTTTTTTTTTACAGTCCTCCTTGGCCCTAGTGACCCTCATCCAATTCCTAAGGACTTTTCAGGGTCCTGGTTTCTCCCATCCTGGTGACTCCGTTTGGTCCTAGAGACCAGTCATATGGATGTCGTTTCAACTGTGCAGCCGGCTTCTCTGTACCTACAAATGGACTAAACCTTAGGAAAGCAGAGATTAAACCAGAGGTTCTCAGCCTTCCTAATGTTGTGGGTACAACCCTACTATAAAATCATTTCTTTACTACTTCATAACTATAATTTTGCTGCTGTCACGAGTTGTAATATAAATATCTGATAAGCAGAATATCTGATCTGCAATTCCCAAAGGGGTCGTGACCCACAGGTTGAGAACCACTGGATTAGGCAGTCCAGGCACCTTTAGTTCTTCGTTCCCTTGTGAATCTTCTTTGTGACCTTGAATACACCATTTAACTACGCAGCTCAGTTTTCTTCCTCTGAAAAATGGAGATAAAATTGGAACCAACTTCCTGGTGTGTCATAACACTTTAACTAGTGCAGTCAGGCTGGGGAAAAAAAGATACAACCTTAGGGCCTGCTTTTAATATTATCATCACTACAAACCACTAGCTAGTATCAGTACAAGTGGTGTTTGCAAGGACACACAGACACACACGGCCTCCTGGAAAAGACAGGAAATAGCAGATGAGGGAGAAGAGGAAGGGAACAGGAGAGAGGAGGTCGGGGTATTTGTCCAAGGGTGTATGTGGGGGGAACGACAAAGGACGGGACAGAGAGGAGACAGATGTGATGCATGGGAAAATGGCAGTTTATAAAAGGGGAAACCATGTGTTTAAGGGTTTAATTAGGTGTGTTTAATTTTAATTGGTGTATTAATTTGGTGAGTAAAAGGGACTTTTGATTGCTGGGCTTCAGTACTTTGATAGCTAGACCTTGGTAGTCAGCCTCAGGAGGAGAGATTGGCCAAATAAGAGAATAGACTTTGGGGGCCAGCTTTGGGGATGTAATCTAACAGTTCTTAGCAAGGCAGAGGAAATGGGAGAGAAAGGCAAGGCCTGTCAGAGCTGTTCCCATCACACTCCAGCTGGCCAGAGTCCCTCCACTGGCTTTTTACTAATGTACCCCGATACCGATACTTGCCTTTTCCATGACCAACTCCATAACAAATCGTGGCATTTGTGTTACAACTTAGCCTGGAATCTGAGCTCTGAGTTTTACCCCCCAAATCTATGTATTTCTTAATATTGACTTATAATTCGATTTGAGTCTTAATGGCACGCTCGTATGGTATATTCTCTGTCCATTCAGATTACTGGTGACCGGGCAATTGTTTCCAGGCTGTTTCACTTAACTCTAACCTCTTCCTCTATCCCTTGCTAAGTTTTTGTCAAGAGTTCAGTCAGCTTGTGCTTGGTTGGAGTGAGGAAGGGTGTCTTTAGCAATTAGAAAGAGGCCAACTCTCTTTCAGAAAATGCAGTCTTAAGATAGGGAGCATGCCTTCTTCCTATCTTTGTCACAACTGTTACACGTTATCTAGATCCATGAAGGACATTAACCTAGAAAATAGGCCTGTAAAATGAAATCTATCTTCTTTCCATTTACCCAGCGCAAAGGGAAAAGAAAAAAATCTGTGAACGTGTTGACTTTTAAACAACAAGCAAGTAAACAACCAAAGCCCCAATCCAGGTGATGACAGAGTAATAAATGACATCATTAAATTTAAAACAGCAAAAATACAGCAAAAATGGAGTGGGGGAGGGAAATCCTAGCCAAGGGACAATGAAAGCAATTTTCCATCAACAGTGACTGCCAAGAACAAGTTGGGTCCTCAGTGGCCTCTGTAGGGAGTTTCAGATGGTACAGAGTAAGGCAAACACAAAGCCATCATTAGTGTGACTTTTGCTGTTGTCCCTGGGTAAAAGCAGGCCCTGGGAAGGATGTATGATAACTGGGCCCAGAGACTGAACACAGCCAGGTAGGGAGGACCATTCTTTGCTTTCTCAGGGTGAACTGTTCGTGTTTAACCTTCTATCCCAACAGCATCATGTGTGAAGAATTGCCACTGTCTCTGCAGGAACATAAACTGGTTTGAATCTGGATTCAACAACAAGCCTGCGTTTAAAACACTTGGTCCCCCCACCTTGTGATGCTGTTTCAAAGGTGGGAGAATAGTTAAGAGGGTAGGCCTACATGGCAGCATCCGGCCACTGGGGTAGGTTTTCAAGAGTCATATCAAATCTGGTTCCAGCTTGTGTGCTCTGGTTCCTGGTGGACTATGGAGCCCCTTCCCTGAATACTCCCAATACTCTATAGTGTCTTCCTATTACCATGGACTGAAACACCCCAGCGAGTGGGAGTCAAAAGATATCACCCTAAGTAGTATCTGTGGGGAGCTGTGTTACAACGATGAGAAAAAGCAAGGACTACAAGGGGTCCTTCAGTGATCAGATAAAGCCTTCACAGGTCTCTGGGAAAGCAAACAGGAAGTCTTCATGCTGAGGCCACCCCCTTCCCTCAGACTTAGCAAACACGAGGGACATAAGGGAATCTTCATGGGACAGTTTCTCATGCCGCATCAGTTCAGGCTTGTAAACAGGGCATTACTAGCCTTCTGGAACCAAAGGTCAGGGTCCTTGCACACAGAATTTCCACTGATAATCTAGAGACTCGAGTGCTATCCAAGTTTCACAAACCAGCTGGATACACTCTGAAGAAAATACCTTGTCAAATGCCAGCAGCAATAGGGAGACCACGTACCCAGAATGAGAAGAAGGCCAATTGCACAAAACCACACCAAAATCCATTAATTTAAAAAAATTTTTCTAAGTGTTTATAAATTTGATTTATTAATCTTTTTGAAAAAGGACAGTCATTGGATTGCTAGCTATTTTGTACTAAAGAATGCTAGGGAAGTATCTGTTAACACCCTAAGCTTAGTTAAACATCAAATATGGGAACTCCTGGGATAGACTCTCGCCTCTACAATGGCTACTGTCTTGGAAGCCATGCTTTCTGCTGAGGTCCTCATGGGACCAACCTTGGTTATCACTGCTCTTCAGGCAAATGTGCTTTGATTTGTTTCGTTTCAGCTTCTCTCCTTCCCACAGTCCACACCTGGCCACAGACCTGAAGACTTTCACGCACCTGGTGTCTATCACTTGCATTCCTAGAGGGCTAGAGGGAGGTTGTTAAGTATAGCCTTTTTCAGCATTTAAAAGGTGTTTTGCTTTCTTTTTTCTTTTTATTTCTTTTCCTTTTTAAGATACATTATTTCCCCCTTCCCTTCCTCCCTTCAAACCTTCCCATATACCCTCCCTTGTTCATTTTCAAATTTATGGCCTCTTTTTGTTCTTTAGTTGTTGTTACATATATGTGTAAATATGTACAAACATATCCCTTAATATGTAAGTGTAACCTGCTTAGCCTGTGCACATTGCTTGTCTGCATGTTTTCAGGGCTGACCATTTGGTATTAGTAAACCAATTGGTGGTGATTTTTTTGTTGCTGTTGCTGTTGGTAGTTTTGGCTTCTATTATTGCTGATAGCCACAATTTCCTGTATTGGTCCCTTTTGTCTTATTGTTCTATGTCTACTAACTTCTGGCTGTTTTTAAGATTCTGTCTTGTCTTTTGTTTGTGGTAATTTGGCTGTGAAGCATGTTGAGGCTCCTACACCTCTTGGGTACCTATCAATCTTCCCAGATTTATTGGTAGATAGTTTTCTATAATCTTTAAATCAATTATTTGGTTATTATTTCTCCAGGTAGTTTTTCTCTGGCCATCTCTTTTTGTTTCTGAGGTGTGGGATAGTTAGACTGTTATTTTTGTCCCACAGGTCACTGCTTCTTTGGATTATACTCTCAGTTGTTCTGTTTTTTATGGTGTTTGCTTGGTTTCTGTGGTTCAGCCTTCCAGCTGTCAGTGATCTTCGGCAGCATCCAATCAGTTGCTGACATGATGATCATTCTATCCATGGACTTTCCCCCTTTTCATGACTTTTAGCTGTGCATGTTCCATTCTTTATTTTGTCCAATGGTGCCCCCCCCCCACCCCATGTTCATTATTTCCACTTAAACCTGCTACAGTATGTTTGGCCCTGTCTTAACGCCTACATAGTCTGAACTGGCCCTTCCCTGTGACCAGATTGGTGCCTAGACCATCTTTCATCAGAAAGGCTTTATTTTGCAACTGATAGAAACAGATGCAGAGACCCACAGTCAAACATTAGGCAGAATTCTGGGAATTCTGCAGAAGAGGGGGTGAAAGGATCATAGGAGCCAAAGGAGTCAAGGACATCACAAGAAAACTCACAGAATCAACTAACCTGAGCTCTCAGGGGCTCACAAAATCTGAAATGACAACCAGGGAGCCTGCATGGGACTGACCTTGGCCTCCCTCTACATATGTGTTACAGTTATGTAGCTTGGTCTTCTTGTGGGACTTCTAACAGTGGATAGAAGGGCTGTCTCTGACTCTCTTAAGGAACTTTGGGACCCTCCTCCTCATACTGGGTCACCCTGCCCAGCCTTAATACATGGGGAGGTACTTAGTCTTACTGCAACTTGATAATCCATGTTTTATTGATACTCATGGGAAACCTGCCATTTCCTAAGCAGAAACATGGGAGGATTGAACTGGGGAGTGGGAAAAAGGGTGGGGTGGGGTGGAGGGAGGGACTGGGAGGAAAGGAAGGAGAGGGAACTGCTGCGAGGATATAAAATAAATAAATTCATTTAAAAAAATGTCCACAGGGGCTGGAGAGATGGCTCAGAGGTTAAGAGCATTGCCTGCTCTTCCAAAGGTCCTGAGTTCAATTCCCAGCAACCACATGGTGGCTCACAACCATCTGTAACAGGGTCTGGTGCCCTCTTCTGGCCTGCAGGCATTCACACAGACAGAATATTGCATACATAATAAATAAATAAATAATAAATAATAAATAAATATTTAAAAAAGTCCACAGATTCCATTATCTTGAATGCTTCTTTTCAGTCCACTGTTGTTTTCATCTAAGCTGTTACATTACCAATAAAGACTGGGAAGCAGCCAAGTAATGGCTGCTGTGGCAGGGAGAAGTAGCAATTTCCGAAGCCACCACATAATCTTGTGCCCACACTGGGCAACAGGTCTTGTCTTTAAGTTTTTCTATTACCAATACAGATTCGGGAGTCAGATATTGGGGTAAAAACCCGATATATGAAAGAAACAACAGAGGAGCAACCAGTTGACCATCCGTCCCAGCAAGCTCCTCTCTCTCCCCACAGCTGAGATGGAAGAGACCATGAAATTGGTCTCTCCCTGCTCCTTCCTGGGCATCCTCTTCGTGTTTCTGGCTTCTCTACAGCTATTTTTTCTCTAGAGCTATTTCTGGCTTTGGCCTTTGATTCAAGGTTAACTTTATTAACACAGTCCCAGGGAGTCACAGGGCAATCAAATGTCTGGCAACATTCCACAGATGTTTCTCCTGCTTACTCCACTTCCCCGCTTTTTCAGAGGCTGCACTATTTTTAGGGAGGGTGTTGACGCCTGTGTCATTCTGCAGTCAGGTGACTGGACCTTGTTTTTCTTTAAAGAATGCTGAACTTTGTTCAGGACAGCATAATCCTTCTGAGACTCCTTGTTAAATGCTGGGGGATGGGTAGGCCATGCCCTGGGGACATTTCTACTCTGCTGCCAAGGGATGCCTCTTCAGGCATTTCTCCTGAGCACCTGGGTATTCAACGTATTATGTGTGCTCCTCTCCATATTCTTGAATATGGAGAATATTGTCTTCTAGTTCTGTGCAAATTCTAGGACTTCCTCCTGTTGAAAATTCTCCAATACTTTTTGTTCAGTGTGGTAGATTTTATGCAGTAAATGACATGATCTTACATGTGTCGGGTTTGTCATGTATCAGCTAAATGGACCTAGATACAGAGTTCTGAACTTCTTTCTTCACTGCAGGCTTTTCTACTCAGGGACTCTGGCCTTTGTATTCCAGCATCCTCTCCACCTTCCACTTCAGTCATTGTGGCCTTGTTGACACATTCTCACTGACGTGATGGTGGGTGGCAACATGCCTGTAGGTTGGACCCAGGGTTACAGAGAGCTCACCAAATTGTTTACCTTTCTTCCTGGTCCATACTCCAGACCTTATTACCAACTGTCTAAATGAAACCGATTTCTGTCATTTCCCTGACATTCTAGTTATTCATGGCATGAGGACAAATCAGGAGAAGTTATGCCTATATGGCCAGAAGTAAGAATTTTACTTACAAAATTTATTTAAATTCCCAGGTTTACATAAAGACCAAATCGTATTCTTTTAAAAAAAACAAGCGTCTTTATCTGCTCTTAACCTTCTTTGGATGGCATTGCTAATTCAAGTTTTCAATGGGGTATGTATGCCAGGGTTCTGGCTTAGCTTCTCCCAACCTACTTGTTTCTATTTCATACTTCTTTAGGATTGCAGCATTAGATTTATGCTACTATGCTGCATTACCAATGGGTGCTGTTACTCAAATAGCTAAAGCTTTTGAAATGTGGACACAAAAGCAAAAGATTAGAATGGTAGCATTCTATGCGATATTCTAGACCCTAGAATAAAGGTGCAGTTGTAAGGTTCCCTTCTCTCAGGTGACTTAAGCTTGGGTCAACTTGACATAACACTAGCCAGGACAAGGAGCAGCTAAGCCCTGTCTGTTGCTACCTGGCAAGGGTCATGAGGTATTCTGTAAACACTTTGTGAGGATAGATACCAGTTAAAGTCATCCGAGAGGAGGGAACTTCAGATGAGAAAATGCCTCCATACGATCAGGCTTCAGGCAATTCTATAGGGCATTTTCTTAATTAGTAATTGATGGAGGAGGGCCTACTCTGTTGTGGGTGGTGCCATCCCTGGGCTAGTGGTCATGGGATCTATAAGAAAGAAGGCAGAGCCAGCCATGAGGAGCAAGCCAGGAAGCTGCACCTTTCTGTTGTGAGGAACTATGGCACTGCTTGCTTGCCCTGCCCAGCCCAGCATGACAGAGCTGTTTGCTGCCTCTGAGAGCCATGCTCACAGCCTCATTTTTAGGCACACAGCCAGTCTATGCCATTAAGCAAGTTGTAGCACTTTTTTCAGAAACCCCATTGAAATTAATGCTCAGTAGCGGGACCTTGTCAGAGTTCATACTGGCAGCATGGCCGATGAAGCCGCAGCCCAGGAAGCGGTAGCCATTTCAAAGCAGCGCAGGTTTTCTTCTGCTACTGCTGAATCAGGAAAACCTCTCTTAAAGGAGCTGCGGAAAGCTGCCAGCTGAAAATAAATGTGGCTAAACTTTGTTTTTTGAGTGTCTAGAATTCCTTTTCAAGTTCTCTGAGATTTTATGTGGATTTTAGTTGGCCACATTGGTGTGCCAATTTGTTGGAAGGAGGCCACTAATGTGTTCCCGGCGACTAGGCAGCTCAGACCCAAAATAGTCACACAGAAACTATAATCTATTGTTTGACCCATTGGTTCCAGGTTCTTATTTGTTAACTCTTACATCTTAATTTAACCGATCTCCATTAATCTGTGCATCACCATGAGGTCGTGGCCTACCAGCAAAGTTTCAGCATGTCTGTCTCCAGCAATGGCTCCATGGTTTTTCTCTGACTCTGCCTTCTTTCTTCCAGAATTCAGTTTAGTTTTCCCCACCTACCTAAGTTCTGCCCTATCAACAGGCCAAGGCAGTTTCTCTGTTTACCAATGGTATTCACAGCACACAGAGGGGACTCCCACATCACCCCTCCATGGCCTCTGCATCAGTTCCTGCTTCCAAGTTCCTGCCCTGCTTGAGTTCCTTCCCTTACTGCTTTTGGTGATACATGTTATACAGAACTATGAGTGAAACAAGCCCTTTCCTCTTTCTCTGAGTTGCTCTTGGTCATAATGTTTCATCACAGCAATAGAAACCCTATGTAAGATACTCCTAAACCAGGGAGGAAAGAGATAGTAACAAGCGGCTATAATAATACCCACAAAAAAACTGTGACAGAGAGGTGAATATAGACACGAACAGTTCACAACAATTTTGATGAAGGGCTTTTTACATAAACTCCATTTCTTTTGTACATGTGTTAGAATCATGATTGGCATTGCAGTCAGTATATTGTTACTATGAATACAATGCACATTCAGTATTCATTCTATTGTGCCACCGTTATGGTTCATTTATACTTTAATGTGATTTTTGCATCCTCTAAGAGGCCTAATTACAAGACAAAAAAAAAGGAAAAGAAAAGAGAGGGAGAAAAATTGAAGATCTGGAAGCCCAGGGCTCTTTTCCTTAATCATGTATCTTGGCAATGAGAGTTGCAATATGTTGCCACCTATTAATTAAATTCATCCTCTGGTGAATTGGCCAAGAGAGAAAACAATTTTTTTTTAAACAAAAGGAACAAGAAAGATAAGGAGGGTTTCCTAAGTCTAGGAAACAGGAAGGTGAATGAACACCTTTCATGTAGCAATTCTCTACCATATTGTGTATCCAAAGGTCACTAGGAAAGTAGCAAAGACAAGAAGCTGGCTACAAAATTTGACTGACTAAAATAACCACTTAGAGTTCACATTGCATCAACGTTAATCACCAACGAAACAGTAACTAATACTGAACCAAGTAGAAGAGCTAGTTTCCAGCTTAATCTGGATGAACCATTTGAGACAGTCTAAGCTTCTGAATGTCACAAACCATCTCTGCATTAAACATGGCTTGGGAAGTCTGTTGAGAGCTATGGAGGCTGTCTCCAGAAAACTGCAAATATACTCGGTTATCCACAGCTCCAGTCTGTCCTTCATGGCACATTTCCTCAATAAAGGAAAAAGAAACACAGATCAGGAAGAGCTGGCACTTTGTTAAAGATCCTGTTGTAAATTGAGGACGGCAAAGTGGTATTACTTGAAAGTGCCTACAGCCCTGACCCTCAATCCTGGGTTTCATCTCAAAATAATTTTGTTCCATATGTAGTAGTGTTCGCTAAATGAAGTCGTTCATTTTATCTGAATAGAATTCTGTGAGATTTCTGCTTCACAAGAGGGAAACTGAAATGAAAATGAATTCCTTCTGTGTTGGCACCACACCAGGTCCTTTGACACATGCCACTGCAACATAGATATTATCTTTACTTCACAGTGAGGAGGTGGAGATTAAAACAGGTAAATAGTGACTTCTCCAAGATGACACAGGAATCGTGAACTAGGATTCCAATATGAATTTCTAGATCTTACCTCTTTGTTTGTTTGTTTGTTTACTTTTTATTTTTCTTTGTAAAGGCCAGGCTGGTCTTGAACTCACAGAGATCAGACTGCCTCTGTCTCTCAAGTGCTGGAATTAAAAGCATGTTGCCACCACCCACTACCCACCACCCAGCTTTATTTTCCTAAGCCTTCTTACCTGTCATGCTAAAGCTGACTGTCTAGGAAAGCTATATTGATAGTGTTTTGTTTTGTTAGTGTTACAGTTAAATCAAGCTTTTGTAACTACTGGCAGGAGCAGCTATGACTAAATATATTTAATGAAAGAAAACCTATGAGAAAACCTACCAACAGAATCATTTAGAACTATCTGTATCTATTCATATTTCTACACAAGGTTTCCAGGTGTTATTCAAACTGTGTTCATCTATATATTTCCTTTCTGCTTAACACTTTAATTAGCCCCAGAGCAGAGCCATTCTGGAAAGCCATCTTTTGGAGGGATGTATAACCTTACAGGTTTGCCTGCATTCTGTCTCCTTAGCTCTATGTGTATCAGTTTCTGAATATCAACAGTGTACTGAGACATATGCATAAAATGTTCCGTGTGACACGCAATTATTGATCAGGGTACAGATAAGGACAGGGCAGCAGGAGGAGACACGGGGCTTTCACACAGGGCAAATATGCAGCCATCAGAGACAGTGCCGGAGACATGCTTATCATGTGACTACATGTGGGACAGATATTTGAATTAAATATATTCTAATATAGATATGTGATCTATAATCTCATTGTTTTCAGTTGTAATACTATACTGTACTGTATATATTTGCCTTCTTTATCTATGTATATTGACTTGTTCCTTTCCCTTTATATTTTTGACTCCATAATGGTCCTCATGCCCCTTTATCAGGGATTTAGAAAAGGTTTTGACCTCAATACTCCACTGCTCAATAGTTCTTGTTTCTCTCAAGGCGCGAACATCGCTTTTCCTTCTCCATTCATGAGAATTTTCTCGCATGACTCTTATATTCCATAGTCAGCTTTATGATCTAGGCCTGTAAGGTCTCATTGTCAAAATATAAAGAAGGGTATAAAACTTAGGAAATGTCCATTTTCATTCAACAAAACAAGGTCTTTAAGGCAATTTCTTTGTTGTGGAATCAAAATTTCTCCACTTAAGCTTAAAATAGTAACCTTGGTCTTTTCTTTTACTTTCCATTTCTACTTAAAAGTTCTTAATTTACCTCTAAATCAGTAAAGACCTCTGGATAAACAGGTCACAAAGAAGGAAACAGGAAAAGATAAAAGCATGTTCGTATACTTAAAAATTATTATCTCTATCAACACTTTTCAAATTGTAGTTTAATTTGGAAAACAAAGTAATATTCATAATAAGTGTTCCCATGCAAAAAGTGTGTTGTATCTTTTCATAACTTAGGCCTTACATCTCCAAGAATGTGTTATAAGTTTTCCAACAACTCAATACATCTATTATTTAATCTGTAGAAAATATCAATGATGATTCTATTGTAACTGATTTCTTTCTCTTCAGTTTAATTTTTAAATTCTTGACTATGTTTAGGAAATCATAGTTTTCATATATATGTGTGTGTATGTGTGTGTGTGTGAATGTAGTGTATTTGCATTCTATATGCATTTATATATGGGGGAGACAGTCAGGAATCCGTCTCTATCCTTCTACTTTGTTTCCATGAGTTAGGGTTTCTCACTGGTTGAAGGCAGTTAGCCAGAAAGCTTTAGGGGTGTGCCTGTCTCTACCTCTCACCATGCTGTGGTTAGAGGCACCTGTGCAACAAAGCCCAAAATTTTAGGTGATGTTGGGACTTGAACCCATGTCCTCAGACTTGTGCTGCAAGCCCTCTTCAACCTCAGAATTTTCTGTTTTGTTTTGTTCGCTGTCAAATTTTGCTTGTTGAAACCTTTATCATTTGTATTCTTTTTCTTAGAGGTGGGAGACATCTTCTATGTCATGGACAGACAACAGTGACAATCTCTCTTTCTTCTGGATGTTTATTCCTCTTATTTCTTGTTATGTGTTTGTCATTGGTTAAAACCTGAAAGAAGATAAGAAAATGTAGAAAGAATGATACAGAACAACTAAATCACACACTGCAGATCAAGCAGTTTTACTGTACATGCTACCAACCTTTCCCCACTAAGTTTGATGTTTCTGTTAGCTATCCATTTAGGCTGTAGTGTTCCCTTTCTGTTCCAACTGACTAGGGTAGGATTTTCATTTGAAAAAGAACTGGAAATGGGTGGTGTCTGCCAACAAGATGACCATGCATTTTCCATCCTTTAATCTCTGATCTCGTGAGCTACAAAGATAACTTCTCCCATGGGAGAGTGTCTTATATTCCTCAGTCAATCCTAATTGGTCATAGCATATGATTAGATTTACTTGGTGTGTACTTTGATATTTTATATCATAATGTTTGATAGTGAAAAATTTTAGAGGTGGGAAGCTGTCCATCAGTTTCTATGCTTTGGATAGTTTATGTCATATAATAATAATCTTTGATATTTTGACACTGTTTAAAGCCAAGGGAGATTTGCATTTCCCTGATCGCTAAGGAAGTTGAGCATGACCTTAAGTGTCTTTTGGCCATTTGAAGTTCTTCTGTTGAGAATTCTCTGTTCAGCTCAATGCCCCATTTTATAATTGGGTTGATTAGCCTTTTACGGTCTAGTTTCCTGAGTTCTTTATATATTTTGGAGATCAGACCTTTGTCAGTTGCGGGGTTGGTGAAGATCTTCTCCCAGTTGGTAATGCAAATCAAGACAACTTTAAGATACCATCTTACACCTGTCAGAATGGCTAAAATCAAAAATACAAATGATAGCCTTTGTTGGAGAGGTTGTGGAGAAAGGGGTACACTCATCCATTGCTGGTGGGAATGCAAACTTGTGCAACCACTTTGGAAGGCAGTATGGCGGTTTCTCAGGAAATTCGGGATCAACTTACCCCTGGACCCAGCAATACCACTCTTGGGAATATACCCAAGAGAGGCCTTATCATACAACAAAAGTATATGCTCTACAATGTTCATAGCAGCATTGTTTGTAATAGCCAGAACCTGGAAACAACCTAGATGCCCTTCAATGGAAGAATGGATGAAGAAAGTATGGAATTTATACATATTAGAGTACTACTCAGCAATAAAAAACAAGGACTTCATGAATTTTGCATACAAATGGATGGAAATAGAAAACACTATCCTGAGTGAGGTAAGCCAGACCCAAAAAGAGGAACATGGGATGTACTCACTCATATATGGTTTCTAGCCATAAACCAAGGACATCGAGCTTATAATTAGTGATCCTAGAGAAGCTAAATAAGGAGAACCCAAAGAAAAACATATAGGCATCCTCCTGAATATTAACCTTCAGCAAGCGATGAAAGGAGACAGAGACAGAGACCTAAATTGGAGCACAGGACTGAAATCTCAAGGTCCAAATCAGGAGCAGAAAGAGAGAGAGCACGAGCATGGAACTCAGGACCGCGAGGGGTGCACCCACACATTGAGACAATGGGGATGTTCTATTGGGAACTCACCAAGGCCAGCTGGCCTGGGTCTGGAAAAGCCTGGGATAAAACCGGACTCTCTGAACATAGCGGACAATGAGGACTACTGAGAACTCAAGAACAATGGCAATGGGTTTCTGATCCTACTGCACGCACTGGCTTTGTGGGAGCCTAGGCAGTTTCGATGCTCAACTTACTAGACCTGGATGGAGGTGGGGGTTCCTTGGACTTCCCACAGGACAGGGAACCCTGATTGCTTTTCGGGCTGGGGGGGAGACTTAATTGGGGGAGGGGGAGGGAAATGGGAGGCGGTGGCGGGGAAGAGACAGAAATCTTTAATAAATAAATAAATTAAAAAAAAAAGAAAGTACTATAAAAAAAAAAAAAAAAAAAAAAAAAAAAGCCAAGGGAGAAAAGAAATTTATAGACTATTATATACAATTGGGATCTATTTTGAAGATAAGACACATACATATAAAAATATGGGTAACTACTAAAAATATCAAATATTAACAAAATCGGAAGAGTTCAATTTTTATTGTTTATTGTTAAACTATATAAATTTTGGCTTGTCTATAGTAGATGTGGATGCTTGACAGGGAACACATAAGGGGCATTAAATGTTATGGGAGTAAAATATTTAAAAGCATGTGACTAGAACACAATTATTTCAAGAACACAATCCCAGGCCCTCTAAGCAAGCACCTATTGATTAGATTTCTCTGTGCCAGCCCTCCTATCCCAGAAAATGCTTTTGCATGCCTCTTGGGTATGGTGGTATTATCCATGAATATTTTTCCATGGCTCCATGCATATTGACCTATCCCAGCACACTGCCTCTTACTGAGAATTTGACACTCACCTTGGTCGGGGTAGTGGTTAAAGAAAACCGTCTAGGTAGGTTTTCTTTCTCTACTTTCAGGATATATGTACATCTAGACATATGAAGCAATGTACTTTTATATTTTGATTAGAAAGTCCTAAAGTGATTCTATTGACTAGAGATGAAGAAGTTGTAAAGTTCCTGTTTAAGGTGCTTCAAGCTTTAATCTTCTGTTTAACCTTAAGCTTGTAGTCTTGTAGAAATAACCCAGGGTAGCACATGTAGATTTTACAGTTGTTGCTAGTTTGGCTTCAGCACAGCATTGCAGCATTGGGAATCTTTTCTTCACCATCATCCCACTCAAGGCTGTGAAGATGCAGGCTGGGTCTTCTCATTTATCACATTAGCACACGGACTGTCTGTCATTCAAGCCCTTTTCTTGACAGAGTGGTACCCTTCCCAGAGAACTGGAAATGGGACTTCCCTTCTTCACAGCTATTTTACACAAAGTGGATTTGTCTGTCTCTTGTGTAAAGGCTTGCCTTTAATCTCTAGAAAATCTTAGTGACTTAAGTGGTTGGGATATTGTAGTTTTTTTCTTTTTTCCCTTTTATTCTTTTCTTACATAATATACCATGATTATGATTTCCCTTCCTTCTACCCCTTTCAGACCCTCCCCACCACCTCTCCCATATGGATCCAATCCCTTGTTTAGTAAAGAACATGCTTCTAAGGGATAACATAAAATATAACCAAATAAGATATAATAAGATAAAAACAAAATCTATCACATTAGAGTTGGACAAGACAATCAGAAAGCGAGAGCCCAAGAGAAGGGATAGGAATCAGAGACCCACTTGTTCATACATTCAGAAATCCCATGCAAACACTAAACTAGAAAGCATTCTGTATACACAGAGGATGTGCTGCAGACCCACGCAGACCCATGCAGACTCATGTAGACCCATGTATACACATGTAGACCCATGCAGACACTTGGCTGGCCTTAGTAGTCTCTGGGAGTTTATATGAGCTTTGCTCACGTTGATTTAGAAGGACCTTGTTTTCTTGGCATCTTCTATACCATCTATCCCACCCTTTCTGCGTTCACTTCAGAGGGGTTGCCTGAACTCTGAGTGTTCCAGGGTCATTCACTGTCTGCATTATGTCTGGCTCTGACTGTGGATCTCTGCTCAAAGGGAGTTCTCATATTGAGCATGTTTGCTCAGTAAAATGTACTGATTTATTTACCCCTTTCTCCTTCCTGGTTGTTTTGGAGATACCGTCTCATTACGCACTTCAAGCTGGCTTGGAATTAACCATCCTCCTATGTAATCCTCCACTGCAAGGATTACAGATGTGCGCCACGAAGCCTGCCACATTGAAAATTAATCTTTCTTCACCACTTTGTCCCAATCCGAGAGTTTGGGGGGTTATAACACCTTTTTGTTATGCATTAAAAAATAAATAGACTTAAAAGAAAAAAAGCTAACGTGACTTATACTGCTCTTTGCAGAGTGTCTGGCTTGTGGCAATTTCCCAGTAAATGTTCTCTGTTCTGATATTTGGAAGTGTGCCCAAGGCCAGGGTCTAATTAGTAGGGATCCTGGCTGGGTGTTCACTTCCCACCCTTATTGCTCTCATTGTACAAACACATCCTCCCTTCCAGTGCATGACTCCACACCTGATCTGTGGGCCCACAGTTTCGGTTGTCCACAGCATCTCCTGAGCTCTTGAGCTGATTTTAATAATCCAATATGTGACATAGGCAAAGCAGCCTGTTCTCTTTGTTCTGAATGTCGTTTTTGACAATCTCTCCCGTTCCTCCCTTGTTAGCTCCAAGAATCATCTCATCCTAGCCCTCAGCACCAGAGCTATGCTGCTTCTTAGATAGGTAAATGATGCAGACTTCCTATGACTTCTGTGATTGTCACTAACTTTCCAAGGAGTCTTCACTTCATTAGTTCTGGAACATCACATGCTCCCCAACACCTTTCCATCCCTGAGTCCCTGAGCTTCTTCCTTTTGTCCCTCTATTTGGCCTGTGATTAATGAGCTTTTATTAGAATACCGTCCTGTCCATCTCTTCTTCCATTATAACTACTTCTAACACTGTTGTCTTTTAGATGAAGATAGCTCCCAGTCCTTACTTCTCAGACAAAACTTATAGAAGAAAAAAAAAGATGAAATAAACTCTTTCAAAGAAGAAGAGAATAAAATACCAGTCTCTTCTTAAGAAGCCATCCTAGGTGACCATATTATTGGACACACAGAAATCTCTGTGTATGTCTACCTGTATCTACCCGAAGCAAGTCAAGTTCTACTTTCTTGATGAAACCTAGGCAAAAGGTTTGACTTGTACAAATCACCTATCCATTTATTTATTCACTGATTTGATGTTTTAAATGAAATGGTGTGTGGTAAGCAACATAGAATTGACCTGAGAAAGAAATATATTTATTTTTTCAAATCTTACTTAGATTTATTGCTTTTTCTGCCTCTTCCGCGATAGTGGAGAGCTAATAAACTAATAGTAGAGCAGCATTCATACTAATATCTATATTCTAGAATCTGGTTTGAGAGGCTTAAGATTGCTGACTCATAGTATTGCTTGGAAACAAATTTGAACATTGGGAAATTATGAATGTAAATTTAATAAGGTTAGATTTTAAAAGACTTTACTGCAATGGAGCATTTTCCAATTATTGGGAAATAGGTAGCCCATATCATGCATTCTATACCATAAATTAGATCATTTCAAGTATTCAAAAAAACCCATTGAAAATACAATGAATGCGTGTGTGCGTGTGTGCGTGTGTGCATGTGTGTGTGTGTGTGTGTGTCTGTGTGTAGTTAATATTAAAGAAGAAGACTGAGTATTCCTTATGGTAAAATGTCAAATTCCACAACAACATTAATAAAGTGCAATTTTTACTATAGATGCAACCACACACCAAATTCAGAATCCTTACTGTATTTTATAATATTTTTAATATTATAATATAATTGTATCATTACTTCCTTCCCTTATCTCCCCCCAACCCCTCCCATGGACCCCCCCTTGCCCTCTTTCAGATTCATGACCCCTTTGCTCTCATTGCAGTTACATCTATACATCTATATTCTGAAAATACATAAACACGCTCAGCTCAGTCTGTATAATGTTACCCTACCATATTTTTAAAGGAATTGCCTCTTCTTTTTGAAGGGTTTTCTTTTTAATTAAGCATATGAGCACATGTGTGTGTATGAGTTGTGTACATAAGAGCAAGCACTTACAGGGGACAGAATTAACTATCAGACACTCAGAACTACAGTTCTAGGCGGTTGTGGACTCCCAGTGTGGGTCCTAGCACCCAAACTCAAGTTCTCCATAAGAGCAGTCCATGCTCTTAACTGCTAAGCCACTCCTCCTCCTCCTCTTCTTAAATAAAAAGGCTTTCGTTCTGTTTCTCTCTACACAAGCTTGCTTTGTTCACTCTGGTTGAGACTTTAAAGAAGATATTCGTCACACTGCAGATGAATGCCTGACCGCCAGTGGGCTGAGGAATGAGCGCGACTCAGCGGGAGAGCTACGTTTCACAGAGCACAAATCAATCCACCTGTGTTTCTTAAGAACGTTCATTATCCATGAAATTTATCTTTGGCACTTTATTTTCTAAGTCAATCCATCACCTCTGCTTACTTAAGGAATGAGAAGCTGGAAGCCGTAGTCTTCGCCAGAGCTTTACTCCTTTGGCCGTGTTTAGTATTTCTTATGAAAACTTTGATTTATGATGGTGCTATTACTGAGGGTTGAAAGAACGGTAGAAGGATGATGGAGGGAGGGAAGGGAGAAAAGTGGCCTAAGAGGGAATGGTTTGCAGGATTAGCAAGCAGTGTTTACACTTAAATTCCACTCAGAGCATCATGGGTAGAGAGAAAGCAGTATGGGCCCTCCATCTAGTGATGCCTTGACCAGGAAAGAGTATGAGCCTCCCATCTCGGGATGCCGTGTTCAGCTTCTGCAGCCGCTATACACAAACAAATTAGGGAGAGCCTTTCTTGGCTCATTGTAGTCATTCATTTAAACCGCAAAAAGGAAAACAGAACACTAGAGAATAACCCTCAGAGCTCCCCATGCTCCTGACTCTCTCTCTCTCTCTCTCTCTCTCTCTCTCTCTCTCTCTCTCTCTCTCTCTCTCTCTCTCTCTCTTTCTATATATATATATATATATATATATATATATATATATATATATATATATATATATATCATGCTCTTGATCATTAGAGTCAAGAGAATCTGTATCCACAAATGCAATGAATAGCAAATTGAACCTACAGCATGGGCAGAATTTTCATAAGGTCTTGATTCCATAACCAACACAGTATAATGACTCTGCATAGTATTTACACCGTGTTAAGGATTGTATACGTGGGACATATGATTTAAGCTATATATGACCTGCTGGTATTAAATGTCATGAATTTGACAGGGAAGGACAAAGAGAGAAGTTGGAGGTTAATAAGTGTTCATGCATGACATTCTAAACATTTTAAATGTAAATAAAGTATATAGGAGGATTACACAGTTATAGGCAAATATTATCTCATTGTATATATGGACCCGAGTGACTCTGGAGTTTGGTATCTGTGTGTATCCAAAACCAATCCCCTGTATATACTAGGGATAACTGTGTGCAGACAAAGGATCTGAAGAAGCTGTGAGGACAGAGTTGTTGATATTGCTGATTAGAGTCAAAGATCCCGACTTCTTTTTAATAGATGTTCTGATGTCACATGAAAGAACAAGGGATTATGGGGTACATTTTCAAAAGATTATGTATGTATCCATTTTGTCCTCCAGATCGGGGTCAGTAAACTCTAGCCTAAGGACCTAATCTGGGCCCCTGGCTGTTTTCTCTGGAGTCTTTAGATCTTAGACACATGCAGGGTTCTCCAGCATCTGGGGCTCTTCCTATGCTTTAGTGGCCGGACTAAGTGATGGTGGCAGATGATGCATATTTGCACAGGGTAACACATTTGCCGCCTTTCTTGTCTCAGAAGAAAGTTTGCTGATTTCTACCCTAGCTTATTACTCTGTGATTTAAAGGAATATGATAGTCTCCAAGCACCAAGTCTCATGAATGCCCAGACATTTCTTGAATACTAAGTAGGGAAATGAAGTGTCTGTAAATGTCCAAATTGAAATTTAAGTGGGGTGTCAAGGAAGCAATGGAGGCTGTACAAACAATTTGGGTAAAGAGGCCAGTAGAGACATCCATCAGGATTCTTCAATGAGGGTCCTCCTTTATATCCTTCTGCGGTGTCTGAGTGTTAAATGCGAGGCTGGTACCTCCTTGCCTGCTGGGTTCTCCCATTGCTCCTTGTAATGGGCTTTACTGTTGGTCAAATGCCCAAATGTTCTTCATCTGGGGACAGGCCATGAAACTAGTGGCAGAGAAAGTGCTTAAGCAGAAGTTGGCTTGTGTCACTCTCAACCGTGACAGCTCAGTGGTTAGATAAGATTCATTTCCTTTATCCACAGCGACTGATAAGGCTCCAGGTGGTAACTCATCTATCATCGTAGACATCATAGAGATGTTGACCAGCATAAAAGCGGTCTCTGCTGACCCACAATGCCATATAATCTGAGTCTGAGATAAATCGTTGTCCTAAAGTTCTGAGATTGCGTATTCTTTTCTCTGAGAAGAAGAAGCCTATCTTAACTGATGTGATTTTTTTTCCACCTGGAAGTCAGAGCTGATGGGTCCTAGGTTCTTCCATGTCCTCATTCTTGTTTGTGTTTTTCTTACCTGTATTATCCTTTTCTTCCTCGTTACTCACAGAGGTCTTCACCTTTCTCTAAACGTTTATCATAAAAGCGTCCCATCACCTCTTTGCCTCCAAAGCCTTTTTTGACCTTGGTGCTCATTCTGGTCCTTACATTGAGTTCCTAGAATTTTAATTACCAATGCCTTTGTCTCCCTGGTTTGTTTCTGTTTTTGTACACTATCATTTCAAGGGCACTTACAACATCCACCACCCAAATATAAGTTCCTTTGAACATCTGTAATCATCCCTCAAAGAACCACCTACTTTGAATTGGATTGCTCACTACCTTGATTAATCTATACAACTAATGTGTCAATAGGTACCAATGCAAGCTTCTTATGAATGTGGGAGAGACCAATTATTAATGAAACCTTTTTCTTTTCTTCCCGGACGCATTAGATAACATTTCCTAGTTTCTATTATAAATGTGTTTGGGCTTAGGACAATGAAATATGCTCTCTTTTAGCATGCATAATAATAAAAACAATAATAAATGCATATGGTGTTCTGGTACCAGTAGTGTCTTTATCTGTTGGTTTCCAGAATGTGATGGAAACTAATATTGTACGAGGCACACCTGAACAATTCTGAACAATTGTATGGAACATAGCCTCCCTCCTTCCCAGGAGTCTGCCACTTGGACTTTATGTGAGTGATGGATCGTGTTTTGGGGCAAGCCATTTTAGACTTAGTGTTTTAACTGTTAGGGCTATAAGCATTGTCCTTTCAAGTGCTGTGGTTCTTAATATGGTCAGAGCATGTCCAGTAAGAAGGTCCCATTTGAGCAGACTTGTAGAGCAAGAGATGGACTTGTGTAAATATATGGAAAAAGAATGGTCCATACTGAAATGATAATAGTGAAATGCCTTTTGACAAAAAAAAAAAAGGGCAGCTCAGACCTTTATGGATTCACAGGAAAATGCATGCTAGAAGAGTTTCAAAGAAGACCTACAGCCAGTTCTTACTGTTAGTAAAAAAGAAATAAAGAAAAAAGCAGAAGGAACACATCAAAACTTCTGCAAATCCAATATTACTTTAAACCCCAAATCAGGTAAAGATTGGACTAAAACAAAAGGCAAAAACAAAAACCTATACGATAATAGCCCTAATGAACATAAATGCAAAATTTTCAATAAAACCTCTGTAAACCAAATACAGGCAAATATTTTTTAAAAATAGCATTTACCATGATCAAGATGGCTTTATTCCAGGTATGCATGTAATTCATATGTAATTAAATAATTATAATAAATTTTATAATTGATTTAAAGAATAAAACACATAAACTACTCAACAGGTGCAGAAAAAGTCATTTGACAAAATCTAACTTGACCCCCTGACAAAAATCCAAAGAGAATAAGATTTTAAGGAACATCCCTCAACATAATAAGCACTGTGTTTAACAATCATACAACCTATATCAACCAAAATGGAGAAAGCCTTGAAGCAGTTTAGCTAAAATCAGGAATGAGACAGGACTGTCTGCTGTCTGCAATCCAAGCAGTTGAAGTCCTAGCTATCCCAATAAAGTAAGAGAAGGAAATTAATGGAATCCAAATAGGCAAATAAATCAGATTATCGCTATTTTCATGTGATATATTATGTATAAGAAACCCAAAAATTGCTTCCAGAGGACTTTTAGAAATGATCAACACTTTGAGCAATGTGTCAGGATATAGAATCGGTTTACAAAAAACAATAGTCTTTCTGTACACCAATAACAAGCATACTAAAAAAGGAGATTGCGGGAAGATTTTTATTCATGAAAGCCTCCAAAATCTATAAATGAGCTTGATCTAAGAAACAAAAGACCTCTTCAATGAAAACTTTCAATCTCTGAGGAAAGGGATTAAGGAAGACACTAAAAGATGGAAAGATACCTCATGCTTATGGAGTGGGAGAATTAATGCTCGTGAAAATGGCCATCCTGACAAGAGCTATTTACAGATTCAGTGCAGCGCCCGTCGGAATTCCCATGATATTCTTCAAAGAAATGAAAAAACCATGCTAAAATTCATATGGAACCACAAAAGACCTTGAGATAGCCAAAGGCCGTCTTGAGGAACAAGAACAATGCCGGTCTGATTCCCATTCCAGAGTTCAAGCTTTATTACAAAGCTATAGTAATCAAAACAGTATGTTACACACACACAACACACAAAACAAAACAAAACAAAAATCCAGACATGTAGGTACATGGGACAAAATTCAAGACCTAAGCAATAGTGCACATAATTACAGGTGTCTGATATTTGGCAAACATGCTAAAAATACACCCTGGAGATTATACAGATTCTTCAACAAATAGCACTGAAAAACAGAATGTCTACATACAGAAGAATGAATTTAGACCTGTTTTATTGCAATGCACAAAAAACAGCTCCAAATGAAGTCCTCAATGTAAAACCTGAAATGGTGGAAATTGCTTGGACAAAAAAAAAAATAGTGGCCATACCCTACAAGGTACAAGTACAGGAAAGGACTGACTGAACAGACTGTTTGCTCAGTAATTAGAGCTAACAATTGACAAATGGGGCCTCTTAAAACTAAAAAAGAATATGTACCCCAAAGGAAACAATCAATCCAATGAAGAGGAAACCCACAGAAAAGCTGGGAACCTTGGCCAGCTATCCATCCAATAGAGGGTTTATATACAAAATATACAAAGAACTCAAAGAACTGAGAAAACAAATGACTAATTTAAAAACGGGCTAAAGATCTGAACAGGGAGTTCACAAAAGAAAACAGTGAGTATGCAATTTAGAAACCTGTTCAACATCATTAGCAATTAGGGAAATGCACGTTTAACTTACTCCACTCAGAATGGTTAAGATCAAGAAAGAACTGACCGCAAGTGAGGGCAACACTGAGCAGAAAGTGGAACCCTCATTTACCATCGGTGGAGCTGAAAACCAGTGCAGTCTCCATGAATATCAGTGCAGAAAACACTCAAAAAAAAAAAAAAACCCTCAAAGTAGGGTCAACTGTATGATGTAGCTCTATCACTCCTTGGAATATACCCAAGGGACTCAATATCCTACTACAATGATACTTGCTCAGTCACGTTAATTGTCATTCCATTTATCACAGGTAGAACAGGGAAGCAGCCAAAATATCCTTCAGATGACCAATGGGTAAAGAAAATATGGTGCATATACAATAGAATTCTATTCCATTGAAAAGAAAAATTCAAATGATGAAGTTTGTGTGTAAATGGATGAAATTGGGACATACTGGATGAGGTAACCTAGACCCAGAAAGACAAATACAAGTGGTTATTCTTGTTTGGGGATCCTAGCTCCAAAGCTTTAGATTTGACTATATGACCTAAAGTAACCCCAGAAGTCAGGAAGGTAGAAAGGACCCATTCAGGCAGATGGGAAGATTGAGCCCTAGAGAAGGGGACACAGGTGCTATGAAGAAGAACTTGGCACGGGTAGAACTTTAACTGGGAAGGGAGGAGGGAGCATAATATAGATGAAAGAAGATTAATGAGAGATAATTAACAATAAGGATGCTTGAAAGAGCCAACGAGAAGCATTATTTTATAAACTTATTAATATATGTATACATATTCACAATATATGTATATGCACATATGTATATATCTAATGGTGGTATGCCACATGGAGTGATTATACCTCTCCAAGAGTAAGAGATTATCTAACAAAAACTCCAGTGCCAGGCCTAGGGAACCTCCCTTCAAGCTGTTATTTGAGGGACCCCGGAAACTACAGAAAAATTGACGGTATTGCCATTGCCCATAATTGCTTCCCAGAACTTGAAGGTAAGACAATATTATGGAAGACTCCAAACGCTTCAGATACAGGACTTAGAGTAAATTGTGCTGGAGCTGAAGTGAACATCTCCTCTTTGAGAAGTGATGCTCACAGTATCAGAAGGGATTATGCAAGCTGCCAAGGGAGTAAAACCATGAAAACAATTTTAAAAATCCCACCAAGCATTTAGAGCCTACCAGCCACAACAATGGCAACAATCATAGAATAGTGTAACTTTGAAGTTGGGAATAACTAAAGGTCATCTAATTGAACTTAAAGCCCACTCAACAGGATGGAACTCATGCCTGCTACTATAAACTGAGTCAACTCTACATGGCTGGAGAGGCCATAACCTGAGTGAAAACTACTACTGCCATTATCTAAAGTGATGTAATTCCCAACTGTATTCTAAGCAGTATCCTTATACCCACTGCTCATCGAAGATGCTTCTTTCTGCAATAGACGGAGACTGTTACAGAGACATGTAGCTGGTCAAAGCGCAGAAAATAAGTAACGATGGATGACCAACCTCAACTGATATATCTGCAAAGCAGCCACTACAGCCAGGATGCAGGGAGAAGTGCGGAAGTGAGGGTGGGAAGAAAGTAAGAGCCGGAGGACCCCGCTGCCTGCTCAAAACCTGTCTTCTAGACGTGATAGGGAAGCAGCCCCCATGAAATCTCAAGCCAGGTTGCCTTAGACCTGCCAATGATGGTACCAGTTTACAGAGCGAAGTGAATGCGAAAAATTTCAAAAGGACTCCCATCCCTAGGAAAAGAGCTGTAAATCATCCATCACTGCTGAGAAGAAGAGAGTCAGTTTTCTCCAAAGAGGAACTCTGATAGGTTGTCTAATCTTAAGTTGTCAGCCTTAAACATATGCACATGTGAACAGCCAGAAATAGACTCGGTAGGTTATATGTACAGGTATATTCATGTAACAGACACAGACACACAATGATACAATGACATATATACTCACACGTACACATATATGCATATGAAAGACACAGACACGTGACACAGCAACATACATACACATACGTGCACATGCACACATGTAACAGACACAGACATACACACCAAGAATAATTAAAGAGGTCATGAATGTGAGGAGAGGGAGGACAGATGAGGGGTTGGAGTGGAGAGGCTAGAAATGGGAAACATTGTACAATTGGACTCATGTATGAAAGGCTCAAGATTTACATTAAAAGGGGAGCATACATTTCTCCCATGGGGATTTTAATATTTTGATGTGCATGTAAGAGAGAGAGGGTATGTATAAGGATGATGTATAAGTAAGAGAGAAAGAGAGTGTGAGAGACAGAGAGAGACCTGGAAAAAAAGACTGATGCCCTGAAAATACTGTTGGTGGCTGCTTTTTATTAAGTTGTGTTTAATTTATTAAGGTGAAAAATGGAAAAACTTAGTTTTCCCTTAAGCTTTTAAGTTCAACTTGGAGTAGCATTATTATAGTTCCAAGTGTGGTGATGGTGCATGATCACCTCCAAGGGAACTTTTTTTTTTTCAAGGGAACTTTGATTAATGTTTTTATTCTCCTAAATATTCTTTCCCACTTATAAACTTTTAAAAGATGTTTTACAGCAATATAAAGTTAAGTCATAAATTTTGTGTAACAGATTTTACTTTTATACATTTTAAATATCAATTCAACAAGAAACCCAAATGTTTTTTGCTTTCACACTGCAATGAAATCTATTACATTGTACTTTAAAATATGAAGAATCTCAAGTGTTTATAGATCTAATCAAAATCCCACACTTTTCAACTTAAAATTCCGAGTCTAAAAATGAATGATTGCTACACGAATCACATTTGCTCAGGAAACTAATCTTCCAGAATTTCAGATGTCAAATTATTTTAAGTATGACAATCATTTGCAAAGAAATAAAAATTCTCACAGATGCTTCCTAAACCTAATGTAACAGTTCCATACCCCTGATATATATATATATATATATATATATATATATATATATATATATATATATATACACACAGATACATACTGTTGTGAACTAACTTTTATCCCTTCCTTCTTCTAAATCCACATAGTAAAGCCTTTGTAGCCTTATTTGGAGAAAGACCCTTTAAAATGTGATTAAATGGAAATGAGAAGGCAGAGGAGAGACCACAGGAGGGTGGGAAGGTGAGGGCAGCCACTATAAAGAGCAAGTTGAATGTTATATGGTCCAGAGAGCAGAGGAACATTGAGATAAGAGAAAAAAGGTCTCACAAGGTGGCAGAAACTTAGCTGCTTGCTAGAAAGAGTTGAAATGTGTTCCAGTGGAAATATGTAAGGGAGTCACAGTGTTCATCCACTCCCACCTTGGTGCTAAAGGTCGTGTGTAGCAGACTCCACTTATAGCGTGCTCACAAACCGGAAGTGCACAGACCAGCTTCTCCGGTCCCTACACCGATCCCCATCTAATTGTGCTCCAGTTCGCCACTCCCCTGAGAATCCTTCCTAAAATCCCTACCCACGTTAATGCCATGCACTCGATGTCTAGCTTAATGTTGGCCGCTGTAAAAACCTAATCTAACATAGTAATGTACAGCTTGGAAGGTTGTGTCCCCAAGGGGAAAACTAGATGGAGTATCTGTGCATTTGGAGAGCAACCTCCTGTCATATGGTGGAAAGGAAAGTCAACTTGAGTCCAAAAATGTGGCTTAAAACCCAAGTCCCATCACTGTCAGAGAGTAAACTTGGAAAACATGTCTCTTCTTTTTAATTCCAATGTTCTATTTTTAAAATAGAAATAAACAGTGAATTAAATGGGAATATTGGTAGGAACTCCACAAAGCAATAGATCCAACCTCTTTGTTCATACCTTTACATTATTAGTACGTAGTCCTGTGACACTCAGAAAGAATGTGTATCAAACAAGTTGAAGCTCTTGGCCTGGAATTCAATCAAAAAATGGCACCTTTCCCCTCTTTTAGAAGTAGGGTGTCAAGGTCCTTTTTATTAGGGATCTTCTCACTCATATATTCCAGGTGGTCAGGATGCAACAAGAGGAAATGCGGGATGCAAAGGCATCTCATGTTGTGGTACTGCCCATTACTCCAAACCCTTCCTCTGACCTATAATAGCGCAACCTTTATGTAACCCAGCCTGTGCCCCGCACTTTGGTGTGTGCATTAACTTCTTTAAATCCCATGACAACATACTAAATAAACTGTCCAACGTCACACACTCAGGAATGGCCATATCTTATATAGACAATACCATAAGAATGAGCAATGCTTCAATGGCCACTTAAGGAGTGTGCCTCCCTCCTATGCTGGAGAAACGTAAGATATCCATTTAGCCCTTTACAAAGGAGGCTCAGGACGAAACATGGCAGGAGTTTCTATTTGGCCGAGCGTGTGAGCATTCTGTGGATGTAAGTGGTTGTGACAGACAAGAAAGTGACATCATCCTCAGTTGACAGTATCTTTCCGTGTCCTTCCCGGAGGCAGCTCTCAATCTCCACAGCAAATAAGTGTGAACAAAAGATCTGAAGATCCAGGTTTGACGGGGCAGCTGGGTCTTGGTCTGTCGGTGTGTGGTGTTATTAGCTCCTGTGAAGAGCCCATACATCTCTGTCAGAAACTGGGCAGGCTGAGTGTATTTTAATGGAGCCAGGCTCCCAAAGTAATTTAAAAAGTGACAGAGGAATGGTAGCCTGGACAGAAGCACCTCAGGCAGTGCCTGGCATTGTGATGGTAGCATGGTACCCACATCCTTAATTCATAAGAACATCTACAGAGAGACAGTAACATACTGTTTCACCCTGATGGGAAGGACCCTGCTGTCTCGGGGGTTTGCTGTATGCAGAACTGCTTTTTCCCCTTTAGTAAAATGGACGTTCTCTACACCAGGATTCATACGGCAGTTTGCAGACTGGGAGCTAAAGTAAGCTTTCATTAGGAAAGAGGACACAGGAAAGAACCCAGCATGGTGGCTACAATCTCAACACTTGGGAAGATGAAAAGATCGTGAACACAAGGGCAGCCTAGGCTATAGAGAAAGACCAGGTCTCAAGGCGATAAAAAAAGGGAAGGAGAACAGACATGGAATTTAATCTTAAGAACAACCTGCCTCACCTACATTAAGAAACTTAACTTAGGCCAACTGAGATATACTTCATAGAAAAATCTATGAAGCAGCAGACTTTTGTACACGTGCTATTAAAAATATGCAACTATTACTTATTATATCATAGATGTCTTCCCAATGCCAGGTCTATCCTCATAGACTCTCTGTGATGTTGGCTTTGTTCCAATATATCCTGCTTTATGCATTAAAAACAGCAACAACAACAAACCCACAAATCTTTACATGGTCCCGATTCTGTTTAGGACTCTATAGCTAATACGGATTGACTCTTAAATATAATTCCTATGCTGAATATGTTTAAGTCTCTAGCAAGCATAGTACCCTTTTACTGTATTTCCAGCAGGCTCAACTTTTGTCTCTAGCCAGAAGATGCCTGTTGGTCCCATCGGGGCAACTTAGGCACCGATGAAGTGAAGTCCCACTCACAGGGTAAGACCTGGGGCATTAGGTCATGTAGAAAAAGCCCGCTACACAAAGTTGTCATCTCTCCCCTTGGGTTTCAGAGTCTGGAGTTCTCCAGGTCTTCCCTGAGACACACGCAGTTGATGCTGAACAATTTGCACTTCAGGTGAAGGGGTTTATAGTTTTGTGTTTATTACTTTGAGATAAAGTCTAAGTAACTCAGGCTGGCTTGCTTTGAACTGGAGGCAATCTGCTTATTTCAGCCTTCAGAGGACAAGCATGAAACCCAAAGTCTAACAAGCGTTTTCCTGAAAACTGATGGGATAGGTCCAGAGAGTCTGGTTATGCTTGAGGTAAATAAATGAACAAGTTGTTGGTATCTACAAGATGTGTGCATGTGTGTGTGTGTGCATGCTGGTATGCATGAGCGCTTGTGTTCCTATGTGTGTGAGTACTTGTGTGCATGCATGCATGTGTGTATGTGTTCAGAGATCCCAAGAAAAACCAATCAACCTATCTTCTATCCCACACAAAAGTTCAATGATAGCCCTACAGGAGGTTGATTCACATTAACTAAGTAGTTAGGAGACTATCGATATCCCACATTGCCTTTTTAATTATTCTGCAAGGGGAAATATTTAGCAGAAGAGCTGTGATTTGTTACCTGCACAGACCTAGCAGTCAAGCCTCCTAAATTTCCATGGACCAGGTTAAAGTCCAAGTCTTTGGTTTTCCCTCTATTTCAAGGGAGCTCTTTTTTAGCCAGGTGATCTACTCAGGAAAGTACAGCATCTGCACACATCTGCCCACTGATTCCAGAGTGAGAAAAAGAAAAAAAATATATCAGAAGATGTGATCAGGCTACCTGATCATCCTTTGCATCTACAGGCATGGACTTTGGGCTCCTACCATGCTAGTCCCTTAAAATGACATTCCCCTGGCCTGGTTTCACCTAGGGTGTCACTCTAGGAGTCCCAAAAGGCATTCTTCTCCTGAAATCTGTTTTAATCCAGACAACAACAATCTTTCCTTCCTGAAATGTGGCTGGTTTCTACTCAGCGTTTGATGGTGTAACATTTCACATCCACAAATGCAGGTTTGCAGAGATGTGATCTTTCTAAAATGAAGGTAATGCATTGTGACAGTTGGGGGCGGGGAATCACCTTAATCACGTCGATTCAAAATTGTTGGTCCATCTTAAGCCCAATGTTTTGTTTTCTGTGCCTGCTAGCCCAGTCCAGGAGTCTCCATTGTACTTTTTTTGCTTGAAGCCAGGGAATTCCAAGGTGACTGACTTACTGTGGCATCACCCTGGGACCAAGTGAGGCTCAAAGGGTTCAGCCTCTGGAAGGATGTCCACATTGACCTCTTTGTTTCAACCAGTCTTGAACATCTATTTCTGGTTCTGCTACATCAGCTGTAGTTGCCTGAGATCCAGTCTGACACCATATTACATTCTGAATCTCGTTAATCCACCATGCAAGCCCAGCTTGGCACTCTCATACTCTTCTCTGGGACTGGAAAGTCCTTACCTGTCCTTTCTATGCCACACTGGAAGCTCACAGCGATGCACTGCCTCTCAAGCACCTCCCTCAGTTTTGATTGGGCCTGGTCTTACTCTGCACTCCAGTGGATCAGGCAGCATGCCTTATCTTCCAGAACCTATGCTTTGTGCTGATGGCCTTTTTATAATCCAGCCTCTGCTGTGGACTCATTCTAGGACCACAGGAGCTGCGGCTGATGGCCTAAGGTTCTCCTGCTGTTTGGCTGTGCTTTGTCTTGTGGGATAAGACGTTTCTCTTGAACTATCACTCACCAACACTTCCCCCATAGTTTATGGCATCAGCACTCTGCCACGGGTCCTCTGTATTGTCTGGCAGAACTTTGGACTTTAATAACTTCCTCTTTATCTAAGATTCAGTGTAACAGGGGTAGAATTCAGGCATTTATTTCTAACCATTTTCACAATGTCCAATTGAAGTTTGGAAATCTAGTATAATATTGTGTTTCTGGCCTTCTCTGTGAACAATGCCTAGAGAAAATAGGTTTTCCTGGGGGCTTTCAGAAAGCTGAATTTCTCCCTTTCATATCTTATTCCAAGGGATATTTTCATAATGACAGCTGGCCATGTTGTCGTCTTTTTATACATATCACTTGATACATTTATTTACATGTCTGATATTTAATTTCAGGAATGTACCTCTGAGGGTGGGAGGTGAGAAAAGGCACTGGATGTATAAAGAGATAGCTGTAATCAGGCTGTGGACCTAGGAGGTTCCCTGTGAATGAAAAAAGAACACTGAGGGTTAGAGAGGCAGCTAACCGAGAACACTATGAGGAAGGAACGACAGGGGTCAGATGAAAGGGTGGGAGGCCTTCTTAATGCTATATTTACAGATTGCAGTCTATTGTGGGAGAAGCAAACAAAGATGCTGTGCTCATTTCTTCAAGATACCTGATGAGAAGTAAGCAAAGTGGGGTTTATTTTGGCTCACATTTTGGGGTGCTTCTATCTTTGATTTGGAAAATGCAATAGGGAGAGGCTTCCTAAGGTAGCAGCAGGAGCTTAAAGCTGTTTGCTCTGATCTAGGATGGTCAGGGAGCAGAGACAGGGAAATATCTGGCCTTCCGTTCCCCACTTTGATTCGGCCCAGGACCCGAGAGGTGGTACAGCTCACAGTCACGGAGGAACTGCTCACCTCAGGTATATGTCATCGGAATTACCCTCTCTCACAGATACACCAAAAACTGGGCCTCACTACGGTCATAGGTGTTTTTCTAATCCAATCAAATAGGCAATCTAACCTTCACCTGTTCTTTTTTAAAAAGTATCTCATGAATAATCCTATCAGACCTTAGCAGACTCTGACCTGGCTCAATCTAATTTCTCTTCAGTAATTGTCCACATTGTACTAACTCATCATTTCATCTTAAGACAAAAACCACTCTACTTTTAAAAACAGAAAATATCTTACAAAAAGAACGTGAGAATGTCCCCTTTGCTCCCAGTAGAGTCACATTCAAATGTGTATTATTTAACTGCTATTTATAGAAGAAAGCAGGAGACAGATAATTTGAAATATTTTATGCAGCAGTAATTTTCAGCAGATACACCAAGTTCATGAATATGCAACTCACAACTCCTACAACCATGTATTATATATAATAATATATAATATGTAACATATTCTTCAAGTACAACTTTGGGAAGCAGTAAAAATAAACATGGTGCTTAACAATGTAGCCCACCCTAAAATTATCTGTCAACTGTTGGAGCAAACATCTAAAGGTACTATATCCCCAGGACACAGGACAACAACAGATTCTCCAGGAGGAGTCCCAGTGAGGGCACAGTATCGAAATGGTAATAGAAGGCAGAGGCCTCAGTCAGACCAACCGTCCATTGCAAAGAACACTCACAAGTAGGACTAGCGGGTTTATATGCTGTGTGACTCATGAGACCACACCAAAGCCCCACGCTGAGATTTTCTTTTTTTATTCCTTCCTCCCTTCCTTTCTTCCTCCCTCCCTCTCTCCCTCCCTTCCTCCCTTCCTCTCTTTTTGTTTTGTTTTGTTTTTAAACTATACTTTTAAACTTTGTTCTGTTTGGAGGGGGGGGCAGTCACAAGGGCAGAGGGTGGAGGAGAGGGGACAGAAGGAAATTTTGGGCAAAGGTTGAACAGTGGTATAGTGGGTCAATTGATTGATCTATTTTCAGTTTTTGAGAATTTCCCAAGCTGATTTCCATAGTGACCACACCAGTTTGCAATCCCATCAACTGTGAATGAGTATTCCCCTTTCCTCATCTCCTCTACAGCATTTGTTTTTTTGATCTTAGGCATTTTTGACAGAGGGCAAGATAGGATCTCAAAGTAGTTTAAATTTCTGTTTCCCTAACAGGTAGGAGTATAAGGAATACTTTTTGAGACATATCTTAGTCGTTTTTTGGGTTTTTTTTTATTTCTTTTTTTTGGAAACTCCCTGTTCAGCTCATCATTTTAGTTGGGTAATTTGTTTTCTTGACACTTTGTTTTTTTGAGTTCTTTATATATTCTGGATATTAATTCCCTATCAAATATATAGCTATTTACCAAATATTTTCTACCATTCTGTGGACTTCTTCCTCAGTGGACTGATTATTTCCTTATACAAAAAGAGCACATTGAAAATATTTGAGATTCAAGGGTCTTTGTTTCCAGAACTTTAAAAACAGGTAATTTTAGGTAAATCATTATTTGTTTCTAAACCAGTAAGAGTGGAGCTTCTTCAAGATATTCTTTAAGTCAATCTCGCAATAAATATGAGGAAGAGAACTAGGAGGTATTCACACAAGAGCCAAAGGCTTTCTGAGTTACAGATGCATAAAGAGATAAGCACAGAAAACCCAATTTAGCTTTAGTTCTGAATTTTCAGCTACGATCATGTGTAAACACAATTAGGAAACACTGGAGTCTATATCAAAGATCTGTTCTATGGATCTTTAATAGACAAGCAGGCAAATAATGACAACTCAGATTTCTCTTACAGCCGTATAAGAAAGGTAAGATCTTCATGAACAAATGCATGTACAAATGGGAACCAAATGAACAAACCCGCAAGAAACAAGAAGCAGAAACAAAGTGTGCCCTCAGCAAGAATCAAAATCGAGCATTGTCGCACTTGCAGTGGACACAGTCCAGAGAACAAGATTTTGGAGTGCAGTAACAGTCAGAAGTGACTCTAAGAAGCCTCTTTGTATTCATGGTATAAGCAAAACATGAAAAAAAACAAGTGATCTTATCTCAGATACGCCACCAAAGATATGAACGATAATACATTTTATTATATACATACAATTAAGGAGATGATTTCCTTAACAAGAAACAGCTCAAAATGGAGGGGAAGAAACGTGGTATTATAGAAGCCAATAAATAAAGACATGAAGGGAAAGGATTCACACTAAGTCTTATAGGATATATAGGGACAATGTTTTTATCTGGGAACATGTGAGGGCATTGTGATCATATTTGGTTAGCTGGTTCCCAGAACATTGGGGAATGTAGACCTTATACATAAAATATTAAGAAAGTATTGTAGACAAATTAGCAACAGTATATCACCTATGTATTTAAACTCACAGTATAGCAATAATACTGTACAGTATGTATATTGTGCACACACACATATATACATGAAATGGTTTTAAACATGGATGAATTGGACTGGTCCCATCCTAACTACCAGGTAGATACTGCCTTTTGCTTTGGCATGTGACTAATGCAAATTGAGACAAGCTGTGGATGCCAACCAGACACTTACCTGAAGATGGAAAAAGCAATATATTTTAAATGTTGATTGCTAAATATATATTTTAAAATAATTGAATTATGTAAAATATATGATTAATTCACTTGATTCTTTTTTTTTTAGGTTTTTCAAGACAGGGTTTCTCTGTAGTTTTGCAGCCTGTCCTGGAACTAGTTTTTGTAGACCAGGCTAGCTTTAAACTCACAGAGATTCCCCTGCCTCTGCATCCCAAGTGCTGGAATTAAAGGTGTGCACCACTACCACCCAGATTCTTTTTCTTTCATAATAGAGATACTGGACAATATTGTATTTCTAGTGAATAACTTCTATATCTAATCCAGCACACTCTTAGGAAATGGGGACAACAGCCACTGAGATGATGGGGGGACCATCGTCTTCTGATGTTCCAACTGCCTTAGGCAGACTAGAAACAAAGATGGCACAAATGTTTCCAGCCTGCTGATTCTGAAGGGGACATTATTGGGGAAATGTGTGATAGGCACTGTCTGTAAGGATTACACGGGGTCAAGAGTAATGTGATACTAAGAGTTCTCAAATTAGTTTGTCATTTTAACAGTTAGAAAATCAAATTTTACTTATTTCAAAACACAATATTTGATAATAAACAAATTTTTGGCACAGATGAATTCATCAAAACCAAGACAATCTTGAAAAGATGTTTACTTACTGCATCACTCCCTTTTGACTTCGGGTATAAAATGCTCTCTCCTCTCTGTCCACATTTTGCATCTTTTGGGACCATTCAGCATTGCCCTCCTCATCCTGCTCAGATCTCACATTTGGAACAAACAGACTAAGACAAAACACTTTTTATCTCAAATAAGAACGTTTTGCAAGCTATTCATACTTCTCTGCCACTGCTATTCCCAGCAATGTCTCAAAATTCACATTACAAAATTAGATATCAAAACAATCAGCGTGTATTTCCTGAAGAACATTGGGATGTAATGTTCTTCATTAATTCTCATTTGTGTCTTACATGAGCATTTTATCAGACTAGCAAAGCTCATGAGCACAGGCCACACAGCCTGCTGCAGCCATTCAGTCCTTTCTACACGTTTTTCATGATGGAAAAACTAAGCTTATTTATCAATGAGACCCACTGGTATAATGTCTATACCATGTCAACACATCACTCAAGACATACACATTTAAATTATATTTAATAATCTGTGCTTTCAAATGTAATCATCCTTAAAAATAATCTGAGTATCTAACTGTTAATCATTCACTAAGTCAATTTTAGTCCTAGGTTTTAAGTTACCTGAAGATGTTGGATATTATGTTCAATCTGACATATCATAAAATGATTATGGATAAAATAAACTTTTCAAAATATCAATTTTCAAATTAAATTTTAACAAATTAACATTTTCACAGTCTTAGATATTATATAATAGCAGCATTATCATTTTCTTGATAAATAATGTAAGTTATTTAGAAAGTTAGCTTTTCATAAGAAAGCAAACCCTAATCTTATAAAAATAAATGTATTCTTCTATTATATTTCATGCTAATAAAGTTTGGAAATAGATACATAGCTTCATTTCTTTTCTTTATTAAACTCAAGTTATTAAACCAAAGATTGTTAAGCACTGATTATATAAACTTGTATTTTTATACAGAAATGTTCTACAGCTCTTGCTTCCTGAAGAAATAATTTTATTATTTTAAGTCCAGTACATTTTAAGCTTTAGTTTAACCTTTTTTTTCCCTATAACTTTGTGTAAAGCATTAAGCCTGGTGCTCCTTTAAGAAAATTAAATTTTAATTCCTTACTCTCCCCAAAGCTAGGAAGACATTTCATGTTTGACAGTAAGAGCAAAAGGTCCACGTGGATAACAGCGTTTCTAGTTTCAGCCACAGACCCAAGCAAACAAAGAAACATGGAAATGTGTTCTCTGGGTCTCAACAGAGTCGTCTTCTACAGCAGGGGACATGGAATTCACAAATAGAAAAGAACACAAAGCGGAGTGTATGGCATGAGACTCTGCTATTCTCATTTAACTCTGACAAGATGTCAGTCATCTTACAGAAATCACTGACGGGCTAGATTATGGCATCAAGTTCCCAACCGTGGGTCCCACCAGTGACTAACTGATCAGCTGTGGACATGGAAATAAAAGAAAAGGATCAACAGCTCAGTTCCTGCAGAAAATAAAAGACAAGGGGGAAAGAACAGGGTGAATCTATTGAGTGAGTGAATCTGGAGAGCAGTGTGTGGAAGGGGTGTAATTCCACACCTGTGAGTCTGGTGCAGCCTCTGTGTCAGACTTCAAGGCACATACAGGTAAATTACACTGACTAGCCTCTGCTTTAAAATGTAAGCCCCCCCCCTAAAACTCATCTGCGTATCCAATGGCTATTCATTAATTAAATCAATATCAGTCCAAGGTTTTAAGTTACCTAAAGGATGTTTGATATCATACTCAATCTGACACATTATAAAATGGCTATTGATCATACAAGATGATTCCCAGAATATCATTTTTTAAAATTAATTTTCACAGATTAACACTTCGATAGCCTTCTGTAAGAACAATATTAATCTTTTTTTGATAGATAATATAAATGGTTTAGAAAGTTCCAATTAGTTTTTCAGGGAGACCCAGAAATAGAAATACTCATGTCACCATATCATTGAAGATATACATATTTGAATTCTATTTACAATCTGGGTTTTAAATTGTAATCATCCTTACAAACAGAAGGGAGACCCAGAACTGGCAAGTTTAAACATCTCCCACCACACTAAAGGAGTCAAAGCAAAACAGGAAACAAATAAAATCGGCTTCTGTACTCAAGCAGCTGATTTCTCTAGTGTATGCTTTATTGGCTTCTGTCAAGGAAGTTCCTTTATCAATTTTGGTACAGCAATGCTGTGGATCTATTTCTTTGTTAATTAAAATTTTCTAAACGGTTTCATTACAAACCATTTTAAACATCTATAAAATAGATAGGGTAGCATAAAGAACACCGTGTGCGTGTCACTGAACTTTGTCATGGAAACAAATTTTCTTTCATCTAAACCTACACTCATTTCCCCCTTACCTTGATTATTTTGAAGCAAATCTTATACATTAGACTTCATTTTCCAAATATTCCACACAATAATGCTCATCAGTAGGAAGCACAAACTCTTGAAAAACAGAAACAAATGCCAATACTGAATCCTGCCTTCTGTCTTTTGGAATCTCTTTGGACTGATAAACTCTGCACAGGCTTGAGATGTCACCAACACTTCAGTGATGTGTTCTGCGATAGCTTTATTTCATCAGACACAAACTCATGCGTCATTCCAACCGGTTCCACTCACTGCTCTTAACATTCAGGGACTCCGCATGAGTATTTCCGTGTGTTTTGTTTGTTTGTTTTACATCTGCCTTTTATTTGTTGAAGAAATGGGACCTTTTGAGCCTTTAAATATTTTGATATTTTGGGTTTTGCCAGGTGTGTCACTGTGGTTCTGTTTAGGATAGCTCTCTAGCCCTTGAGTGTTTTTGTGAACTAATTGAATGTAGATTCTTGTTGACAGAATCCTTTGAGTCCGGTTGTGCTTTTCTCTGAAGGGTGAACTTAGAGCTTCTCTTTTGTGATGCTAAGTGGGTTCAGGTGTTGGGAGCCTGAATCCACCCTTATCATTTTTTTTCAGCCTTTTCCTTGATGATTTTAGATTAATGATCAATGATTAGATTCACTATTTCATTTTTGGGGGCTGAAAAGTTATGATAGTCTATCAAAACTTCATGACTTCCAGTTGGCACAAACTTAAGGAGCCACCTACTTTCAGGAGTCGTGAGCGCAGGGCCGAGTCTTAGGGAAGCATCTTCCACTGTCTTGTATACTGGGTGGCTTGTGAGGCTCACTGAGCTCCTCATAGTGGTGTTTGGGAAGACTTCGAGACTCCTTGTTCATTCCCGGAAGCCAAGACACAAATAAACACATAGCAACTATATTAATTACAACACTATTTGGCCAATAGCTTGGACATATTTCTGGCTAACTCTTTTTTTATTTTTATTTTATTTTTTATTTTATTTTTTATTTATTTATTTATTTATTAAGGATTTCTGCCTCCTCCCCGCAACCGCCTCCCATTTCCCTCCCCCTCCCCCGATCAAGTCACCCTCCCTAATCTGCTCAAAGAGCAATCAGGGTTCCCTGACCTGTGGGAAGCCCAAGGACCGCCCACCTCTATCCAGGTCTCCTAAGGTGAGCATCCAAACTGCCTAGGCTCCCCCAAAGCCAGTACGTGCAGTAGGATCAAAAACCCTCTGCGATTGTTCTCGAGATGGCACGGTGCTGGTGCTTAGGGGCGCTTCCTGCTCTTCTAGACCACCCAAGTTTGGTTCCCAGCACCTACATCAGATGGTTCACAACCATCTAGAACTCCAGCTGCAGAGGAGCCGACACCTCTGTCCTCCTCACGTACTTGTGCTTACTTGCACAAACCCACGTACAAATACACATTTACACATGATTAAAGATAATACAAATAAATCTTTCAAATGAAAAAAAAAACTTCATGACTTATTGAATGAGATGCTATTAACTAGGTTATATTTGAAGAGAAGGAATCAGATCGGGAATGGAAAGGACGAAATTTCACCATGTGAACTGGAGTTGATAATTGATGGAGGGGTGAAGAGGGAGAGAGGGAGAGAGGTGGGGGGTGGCAGACAGACCCCTACCTGGTAGAAATGCAGATTAAAGATCTTGGCATAGAACATGTTGTGACTACCACCACTCTTAGCGAGGGCTGAAAGCTGGGGGAGGGAAGATTTGTTATCAATGTGTTTGTTTCCATTCTCTCCCGTCGCATTTTCTGTTGCTTTCAGGAGCTTCAGCACAATGTCTGAATTCCCACAGGCACCGCCCTCATGAGCTAATATGCATCACCATCTGGAAATTGAAAGATGCTCTTCAACACAGAACCAGAATTTTTATTCTCCATTTTTTCCCTGTCTGAGCTGTAAACACAATCATTTCCAGGGTTTGGGGCAGGGCATTTTATTCTATTTTTTTTGGATTGAGGGTCCATAATGATGACTAAGCTAATTTGGCATTCAGAAGGTTGTCTCTGAAGACCTTTCAGATACATAAACCAAGGCATTTCATTCCATTCTGCTGCCCCCTACTTAACCTCTTTTTATGCCCCTCTAAAAGGTTCTTCTCCCTCTAGTGTTCTTCGGTTTCTGAGCTGTCACTTCCAAGGCTGGCCTCCTGCTTGGGTAACCCATGTGGACAGGATTTAGTACTGGGAGTCTTTGCCCATAAATCACTTTCCAGTTTCATAAGCATGTGTGTCTATTGTTGCTGTGCCCTGGTCTAAGGTTACTTCACATTGGGTAAAACTGTACTTTTCTCAGGCTGTGCCTTGCTCAAGAAGATGCCATTTTATAGGGAGCATTTAATTGCACCTTGAGCACAGACATAGCGCCAGGAGGGCTCAGCACCTGGTTGGTGCGTCGTCTGTCTGGCATCACCCACAGCTGCAGACTGATGGATACCTTATTTTTAAAGGAAAAATGTCACATGTCTATCCATTTATCAAGGGAATCTGGAACCATAGGAAAACCAGGCCTGAGAACTAAATCAGACTGAGGAAAAGAATGCAGCATCCTCATGTGGACCCCATGAAAACAACAGCACCTAACACTGATGACAAGGACCCCATCAATTTGTCATTTGATTACTTGGTGTGTGCATTAAAGAACCAAAGACAACTCTCAACTATCTTAATGTTTTTAACTCGGCTAAGTCCACACTGCTGACCACCCTTATGTCTAGTTGTCTCTGGACCCTGTGCTGCTCAGGTTACACCTGTAACCTATAGTTCAGCATCTCTAGGGTTCTCCAACAAGAGTCCTTATCCAACACCTCCACCTCCCACAGAGACTCTTTGCATCTCATTCAGCTATTTACTTGGGTACCAAAATAGGGCCCTTCCAACATCTTCAACTCTGCCAGGCTTCTTTATCTCTTTTATACTCATTCTCCATATGCATGTATGCACTCCTGCACACACACACACACACACACACACACACACACACACACACAGAGAGAGAGAGAGAGAGAGAGAGAGAGAGAGAGAGAGAGAGAGAGAGAGAGAGAGAGAGAGAGAACAAATAGGAACATTGTGTGATGTATAAGGTGTGGTCTAAGGAGTTGCTATTAGTTAGGATTGGAATAAAATGACCTACACTTGTTGATGAGTAGCTATCAAGAGAAATCAGGATTATTAGCAAACTGCAGATGATAAAACTAGCTTGTGAAGTTATTGCTACTCAATACATTCTCACATTGTGGAAAGACACCCATCTATGTCTGTTTCTGACACATCACCCTCACAAATATTCCCACCTTGCGAGCACAGGAGGTGAATGAGTCACTTACTTCCATGGGCCATATCCAGCTGCCCAGTGGATGGAGGTGATGGTTTAGTACATCACCTCTGCGTCTTCCCACCAGCCAAGAAGGGCAGCTACTGAGAAAGAAGGAGCCAGCAGATGACTCAGAAGGATCTGGGGTTTATGCCTCTTCAAACTCCACAGAAACAATTGGCATATCATAGGGCGTCTTTTGGATACTCTATAAAACAGAATGAGTAGCTTTTATTAACTAAATAGTGAAGTTAATCCTTTTTATCCCTGGCTTTGTAAAGGAAACTAGCCTGCCCCTAGCTTTTTCCATATATACTCCCATTCATAGACCATGAAGTGAGGAGCTAGCCCTGTATAATCCCAGTCCAGAAGCTTTGGAGTGAAGAGCTAGCTCCTGCACACTGCTCTAAGGCTGGGGAGATCACGTTTCTATTTTCTTCATATGATAAACAAGTTTGTGTGAGTCGGGTCCCTTTTAAACTTGGGCAGAGGGAGATCATCACAGAGATGTCTGCACTGATTGACTGACCAATGCATGGCACAGTGTGCTGGGTTTATGAAACCAGCAGGATTGACAATGATTGACTGAGCTCATTAGAATCATTGGGTTGTTAATATTTTATATATAGAAAGCATTCTTTGGGAAGTTAAAAAACAAACACAAAATAAATGTGTTCTGGAAGATAGAAAAACATTGAACCACTCAGTTCTACTCATTCAAAAAGTTATTTGAGTGTTATTCAATTAAATCACACACTTCCCCTGATAATATATTATATAGAAGTTCCAATTTAGCTCAGCCCTCTAGACATAAAGGGTGACCCAGATAGTGAAAACCAGTTATTTGACTGGTTGGAGTTTCATTTTACTGCCTGCTATCTTTTAGTAGATTATAAACACAAAGAATTTCCCCCAAAATGTGTGCTGGGGAGTTCAGTTTTTCTCACCAAATCTAATAGCTAAATGGGGTCATATCCTGTCTGAGTAACTCTAAGCAAGTCACAATCAATGCTGTGCAGCCTACTCTCCTTTTTAAACCCATATTTAAAAGTCTGTGAATTACGGAGCTGGCTGTAATGGATCATGCCTTTAACCTCAGCATTTGGGGAGCAGAGCCGGGTAGAGGATGTCTGTGAGTTCTAGGCCCATCATCTGAATACTCAAAGTCTTAGATGCCAATGTTTGTTCACAGATTTAAGAGCTTTAGTCCATGGTCCTTTGGTCTCATTGCTTTTAGGTGTGTGCAAGGCAGACCATCCCAGGAGGAAGCACATGGTAAAACAAGCTGCTTGTCACAGGGTGATGGAGATCCAAAAGGGAACGGTAGGGAACTGAAGACCCCCAATGACTTAACTTTCTCTCTTGGATATAGCCTTAACATACAAGTCTTTGGGTGGCATCTATCCAACTTGTAATATGAAGGAGAGACAGACAAGACAAAAATACAGACAGAAGACAGACAGACAGACTGAGAGAGAAGGCTGACCCTGAAGCGCCCACAAAATTCTTTCTTCATTCTTAAAAGCCTAAATGAATTGAAACACAAAAGGGTCATGCACATAACCGAGATCATGACCTATGATGATTGGTGGGAGATGAATCATGCCATCCTAAACAAGGACTGGATCTGTAAACCAAGGGCAAAATGTCCATGGACAATAAGTCCCATGCTGGTGACAGGCCACCAGGACTTGTGACAACCTGCTTAATAAAAGATGTTGAGAATACAGTCTGTCTACAGCAGGTTCCTGTTAAAAAGATTCCCCTGGGTCTGAAAATGCCAGAAATATAACAGATTTGTGAATTATCAGTAATGAATTACAGAGACAATTAGCTAAACTCATCTAATTTGTTAAAATTCACAGTTAGGATTTTAATTTACAAGTCAAATGCTGCGGCTGTTTGGCCTTGCAGGATACATTTTTAAAAAGTGTGATTTCTTCCCCATAACGTTAATAACATTGGGTTGGAGCAAAAGCCAACACTGAGTATCCTGTGCTCAATATTTTCATACAGGAGCAAAGGATCCAGACAAACAAATAACCTTGGGACACGGGGAACAGCATCCGTCTACCCTAAGCAATTGTCTCAAGCCATGCTATGTCAGAATGTGGATACATACCAGATTGCTAGCCAGTGAACTTACTGCATTAGGACCTAAGAAATCTAGGGGATAAACTGGCAAGTTTTCCAAAGTTCAACTCATAAAAACTAGTCTTTTTTAAAAATATGATTACTTTTAGTGTTTGGCCTGCCTTTTTCTGCAATTTCTGTGAAATTCAGATAAATGCAAAGTTAAAAAAATTTAAATCCACAAATTAAATAAAGATCAAGGCAAGTTTTTGAGAAAAAATTGTGTTATAAGAAAACAAATTGTAATTAGATCCATTTTCTGTTATGAGTCAGCTTGAGTAACTCTAAAAATGGATGAAACATTTAAGGTTTTCTTCCCTTTACAAAGTCTTATAATGTAAAATAAACTGTTAAGAATTTGATGATCACAGCCATAGGATTGTAACTAATTCACAATTTGTGTGTATTATCACTTATTTTCTGCATTTATAGTGCTTTGTGTGTGTTGATTTATATGCGTGTACACAAATATCCAGTCTGCTGTCATAGAAAAAGTGTGTTTTCTCTTTGTATTAGTTACATTCTCTTCATTGAGACCAAATATATAACAAACAACTTGGGAAGGAAAGTTTAAGTTTTCCCATGGTTTCAAAGGGTTCAGTCTGTGATGTTTTGGGCAGAACATGAGTGGGAGCAGAGAACAGCAACAGGAAGCAGCTAGGGACAAGATATTTCAAGGACCCACCAGCCTAATGACTTACTGTAAGCAGGCCCTATGTGTTAAAGATTCCAGAACCTTCCACAAGTTTGCCAACAACTTGGAATGAAACATCTCCTGTGTTGGGGAATATTATTTTCAGCTGTGTGACTTTTGTTTACGCTGCATTTGTTTAACTCTATGTAGCTGTGTTATTGTGCCTGTCTAAAACACCTGATGGTCTAATAAAGAGCTAAGTGGCCAATAGCAGGGCAGGAGCAAGGATAGATAGGCAAGACTAGCCGGTAGAGAGTATAAATAGATGGAGAAATCTGAGAGGAGGAAGCGGACCATGAGGGGCAGCCACCCAGCTACACAGCAAGCCACAGAGAAAGAAATCCATGAAAAATATCAGCATCTTTATCAGAAAAGTGAAAATCAAAATTTCCTTGAGAGTTCACTTCCCCCTAATCAGTATGGCTGTAACAAACCAACCAGCACAAATGCTGGGGAAGATGTTGGGGAAATACCTTTATCTCCTGCTAGTAGGAGTGGAAATCAGTCCACCCACTGAGAAAATCACTGTGGAGGAATCTCACAAATAAAATAAAAATAGAATTACCATATGAACCAGCCATAGCATTTAAGAGTACACACAAAATATAATCCATCAGCTTATCATAGACCTCCACATCCTGCTTGTTACAACAGCCAATTATGGAATCAGCCTAGGTACCTATTGACAGTGGATAGAGGGAAAAGTGGTATATATATGTACAATGGCTTTTATTTAGCCTTAAAAACTTAAATTAGGTTGTCTGCCACAAATAGGTCGGCCTGAAGAGCATGTTAAATGGAACCGGTCAGTCCCATAAAGAGAACTATTGCATGTTTTTAGTCACATGCAGAAGTAAGGTGAGCAGGTTAGTGCTTTGTCAGCTTGACACAAGCTAGCGTCATCTAGGAAGAGGGAGCCTCAGTTGGGGAATTGTCTCCATCAGAATAGCCTTAGAGTAGGCTGTTGCAGCGTTTTCTAGACTGGTGGGTGATTGATGTGAAGGGCCTATCCCCTGAGCAGGTGGTCCTGGATTCCATAAGGAAACAGGCTGAGCAAACCAAGGAAAGCAAGCTAGCAAGCAGTACTTCTCCATATCCTTTGTGTCAGCTCCTACCTCCAGGCTTCTGCCCTGTTTGAGTTTGTACTCTGACTTCCTTTGATGATAAACAATAATGTGGATGCGTAAGACAAATAAACCCTTTCCTCCCCAATGTGCTTTGGTCATGGTGTTTTAGGACAGCTAACCATAACCAGGACACTAGAGGAGAAAAAAAAAACAAACAATAGTTATCTTCAAAGTTCCTTCTAGTTTCTAATAGATTATCTATGTATTATAATTGTATTGTCGTGATATTTCATTTCTATTTTAATAAATAAAGCTTGCCTAAAAAGTCAGAGAGTAAAACGGCCACACTGGTCAGCCATACAAGCCAGGGAGTGGTGGCACACACCTTTAATCCCAGCACCAGAGAGAAATATAAGATGGGAGGAGACAGGCCTCAGGCTAAGTCTCATTCTGAGGACTTGTGGAGGCAGGATTGCCATTTCCATCTGAGGCTGACTGCTTTGCTTTTCTGATCTTCAGGTTGAACCCCAACATCTGTCTCTGGGCTTTTTTTTTTATTTGTGCTACATTGTATAATTATACAGTATGTGACTCATAATTCTAGGAATTTCAGTGTTTCAGTGAAATTTGGAAAGAAATAATTGGTTTTCTGTGTGCTCTGCCAGCATTAGGTAGCAATTTGGAGGATCCCCAGAATGCTGGTTCTTCAACCCTCTTTGATGTTCTTAGAAGTGGTCCATTTCTCCGAAACAGGGAACATAGCTGTAAACACAACACAGTGATACTTTCAGACCAGGTTGACATCCTTGAAAGTGGCTTCATCCTCTGGAATATTTGTTATGGGAAATATATTTGACTACTGAAGAAGTTTCATTAGAACATTCTTCCTGCTTCCTTCACAATTAAAGACAATGCCCTATGTAGTCATTCCCTTCGAATGCACACTCTACAGCCTTGGTGTTAAATTTCTTCAAGCAGACTTTTCTGTGCAGACAGAGCACCAGGCATGGCAGGCTTTGACTCTGAGGAGATTTCCTTTGATTAAACTCGCTTCAAAATGTCTATGGGAGTCACATTACTTAGCCCTTTGTTTCTCTGAGAGCAGTGGCCTTTGCGCGGCAAGGTGAAGATATCCAAAGCAATTTTCTACAATATTTCGGTTGGTTTCTCAAACTGATAGACTGCCTTACTCTGACATCTAAATCAAGGGAGGCTGTAACCTTCAGGGTGCAAATGAAAGAACCAGCACCAGGCTAACACAGAGAGACTGTGGAGAATCTAGATAGGCCATTTAAACATCACAACTATGTTTCCTTTTGGATGCGTGAGTTTACACGTATTGAGTGGGACAGCTTTTTCTCCAAAGCAGCGAGAGACTCATTAGAAAGTGTCAGTTGGGATTGTAATGTATGTGAAATAAATATGGCCACCACTGAGACAGCCTCATTAACTGGTTAGTGAAGTGTCAGGACGTGAAAGCAGCTTCCAAGTCTTAGTCACGCCAGATTTGGAGACACCTTTCTCTAATGGACTTGCCACAGGGTTTAAAATACAATATCAGAAAAGGATGGGGAAAAAAGGATAGGGTTGAAAAATCTTTTAATTTGCGATGTCTAGCAAAACAATATGCTACGATTTTAAGAAGACAAGTTTTTATTATTATTTTCATGTATTAGTTAAAAAGAAACATTAAAGCATAAAAATGAATTGGACGTCTGCCAATTTTTGTCAGAAAAACAAACATGCACGCCTGCTGTTTGTAGAGCATGCGCCCTTCCTCACAGTAGGATTTCCAGACGTGAAGCTTTACAACAGATTTGAAGCCTTCCAATAGAGTTTAAAGGAATGGGGTTCGCATTACCCTTGAGGGCAGAACGAGCAGTGCTGGTGGCAGCGGCACCCACAGGAATGTCCTTTATGAGATACCCTTGCCGTCCCCAGCTCTCTTGCTTCCCTCGTCTTGAGCTGGTACTCTGGGCCCTTGCCCTCCTAGGCTGTCCCTTTGTGCTCCATCTTATGTCTTCTATTCTGTCTTTATTGAGTGGAATGTTTTCTTTGCCCACGTCAGCTAATGAACGATTCCCCATCGCCTTCCAGCAACCACATATTTCCTGTTTCCCCAGAACTGATGATGATGTCAAAACACAGCTCATAACTGAAAGCAGAACTTACGAGCATAGTTGGCCTTGCCGATCTCTTCAGGATGTCCGTGAGACCGGATATAGAATTCCAGCAGTGGACCCATAGAGATATGGGTCCACTTTATCTTTCTGTATGACATTTTCTGAGTAAAAATTTAAAACTCGCTCATTCTGCCCAAGATGTTTCTTCATCTAGACTGTATTCTGAATTTGACTTAATATTAAGACTGTCTTCAGTCCAGAGATGATCAGTGCTAGCTTTACCACCTAGGAAAATAAAAAAAGACTTGAAGTTTTCAGTTGGAGGTAGTGTATGATTAAATGTTAAAATATTCAACTATTTCTAATAATTGGCCTATCATATAGCCTTATTCAATAAGAAAACAGTGTTTTAATAAAAAAGAATGATGCCATTTATTAAAATGGTTTATTAATCCATATAAAGTTCTTGGAAAATGTCCTGCTTCTTCACTAAGGGCTTTTCGTGATCTTTCTCCATCTGCCTCCTCGGCAATCTTTCTCTGGTCTTGTCTCTTCTCAAGATTACAAACTACAGTGGAGAACTACATACCCCAAGGTGCCTTGCCAGCTTCAGATGGGAGCCAGCTAATGGGAGGAAACATAAGAGTTGGCTGGGAAGAGGAGATAATTAAGTCCTGCTGGGTCCTAACTTGCTCACTACCTGGAAGCAATCCTGTCCCTCCTTGCTAAACTCCACCAGGCTGCTCTCCAGTCCCTGAAGCAGGAATGTTTTCTTCTTCTACTCTTTCAGCCCTGGGTAAGTTAATGCTTTCCTTCCATTTGTTGGTCCCTGAGTGCTTCTATTTCCTATTTTCACTTTGTAACTCTGCCCAGATCCCCGTAAGTAGCCCCTTCTTGCAGTTGAACCACACACCTGGGTGGTTCTCTGGCCCTGCTGCGCATTATAGTCACCATGGAATCCTCTGACAACCACCACCGCTTCGGCTCTTGTCCCCCTGAGAGCCGTGTTACAGGCCTGTGGAGAGGTGCCTTGTTCAACCACTCTGCAGGTACTGAAGCCAGACGTGAGAGCCACTTAGTGAAACCATCTGAGTGGATTCTGTTTCCTACCAAGACCTGCCTGATGAGAGCTCGGTGAATGTTATGTGTGGATTGTTCAAACTACGACCTGATTGCATCCTTTCCCCTCATTTATAGAGTAGACACTTGGAGCTCCTGTTCATATATACAACTTTTCATTCGGTCCTAGAGATTGCGAGTACACGTCCAGCAGTCTTCACTGGCATAAGCAACTCTCTCACACTCCCTTCCAAAACTTCCACGCCGTTCGCATCATTTTCACCTGATGATCTTGCTTCTCACCCCCACTAAGTACCCTAAAGGTATGCCATCACCCCCACCTGCTTCTCTGCATCTGCATCTCCCATCGGAGGCGTGGCCACGGGTGGCCTATTTGTGCTCACATTCCCAACTGCTCTCTCCTGCCCAGCAGATTCCATCTGCTCTTGCTTCTCTCCAGGTCAACACCATCTTCTTAACTAGCTCTCCTTGCGGTCGTTGATAAGATTCACGTGTTCAGCCCAGCGATCAGCTCTGGTCTCCACCTGACTGTTGATCCTTAGTACATTTGATAGTTTGTCCACCTAGATCTTAGAACACAGCATCATTTTAGCTTGTCCGTGTTATCAAGAACTCACTTTGGTTCTTTGTATACCAAGCTGGCCTTAAACTCAGAGATCTGCCTGCTTCTGCTTCCTGAATGCTGAAATTGAAGGCATGCTTCCCGACCAGGCTTCTGTCTTTGATTCTTATCTGTAGTATTTGTGCTGGTATCCTCCAGAAGCATGGCTTTGCATACCATACAGTTACCAGACACCTCTATCTCATGTCTTTTGCCTGAACTCTGACCTTTATAAAACCATTTTTCCTGTGCAATATCTGTATGAGGTATCTAATAGACACCGATGTTTTTCCTTGTTTCCCCATCCTGTTTGTATATATTCACATTCTTTCCAGGTCAGAACCCCTCAACACATCATTCATGTTCCCTTCTTTCACACCTAGCTAATCTAATCATATTGACTTTTCAAAGGATTAAAGAATCCAATTCTTTTTCCGTTACCCACTTTCCTAAGCCTCTTGCTTAGATGCCCAGCCTCTGTAGCCATTCCTTGATGCTACACTGATTACTCAATATCTACAATCTTTTTCTAAGTGGGATCCTTTTAAAATGAGATTCAGATCATGTGATTCCATTGTTCAGTGTCCTGGGGAAGCGTATGTTATTTCCCCTAAAGAATCTACATAACTCCCCTCCTTTCTCCTGGTCCGCCTGACATCACATCCCCCTTCTTTCCTGCAGGCACTTCACTCTAGACATGTTAGCTTCCATTTGCTCCTTGAACTTTGCAGGCAGGCTCTTGCTTCTGCCATCCCTATCTCCCTTGAATATCTTTCCATATCTGCGTGACCAGCCCTGCCACCTTCTAAGCTTTTTCTCAGTTCTCTGGGATCCTCATTCTGGTCATCCTCCCCAAGTGTCTTCTATTATTACGTCCCTGGTTTTCCCGATTCTCATTTCCTTTCTACATTATACAGTCTTCTTTGATATATAAATTTTATTTATCATGTGGAATATAAATTTACAGGTCAGGAATTATGAGATTTTCTTTTCTAATATTTCTTTAAATATAACAACAACAAAAAGTTTCTGGTAGACTATAATACTCAGAAAGTTTTCTTGCTGGTTGGTCCAAAATCAGTCATTTGCAACTACTTGACTAGAACATTTACAACTTGCTCTTTTTCTTTTTCACCCCCCTCCCCACTACTGCCCTGAAGCAGCCTCCAAAAATGTTTTATTGAAGCATGAATGACGAATTTTGATTAGCCTATGAGAGAAAACTTTTTTATTAGACAGAAATCAAGAGTCAAAGTGTTGTAATATGGTAGTGTGATACAGATATGAAAAAATAGAGATAAGTATTCAATCCCTTTCTAGATTTTATTGATCATATAGGATATAAGAAATGAGTTCTGGAGTAAAGTTTATTAATTGTGAAAGTGTCTCTTCCTCAATCTTTGGTCTAGTCCACAACATCTCAGAGAGGTGGGCATCTATTCCTTACATTTTGTACTCAACAACTTCTGCCAGTATTTTATAGCAGCAGAGAATTTGGGCTGGCGATGCGTAGGGGACTCAAGAGGGTTTGGGGAAATGCTCAATATCTCACAGTACACAGTCCTCAGGGTGATACTCTCTAGAACAGTCCATAATTGGAGCTGAACTAAATAGCTTTGTTCCCCTCCAATCTGAGCCTGGTTACTGTATCAAGGAAACAGATGTTTATTGCTTTCAGGCAGAAAATAATAAGTCGGGCAGGTTTACAAGCCAGCTTTCCTCCCAGAAAGCAATTTTGTCAGCTTCTTCATCCTCAGAGAAAATCACCAAATCAAGTCTTGAAAGGTGGATGATTAGTGGGTGGCATGCCTAGCACCTCATTTCTTCTTCCTGACTGGGGATATGGAGATGCTATTGACCTCCCACCAAGGGGAACTCACATTTTTGACAGCAGAGTTGTCTTGGGGGCATTTTCTTGGAGCAGAGAATGCAACTATATGCTAATGTAGGAAATCAATAGAGCCTGGCATGAGGTACCCGATGTGGCTTGGATCATTGCTTACCCACAGTGATTCAATGGCTGGCACTTATTGTAAGGGAGAAATAGATCCTACGTCCTCACCCCCACACCAAGTAATTTGGAACATGAAGGCGTCACCTAGTAACCTCTTTATCCTTTGTAGTATCAAAAGTTTTTATAACTCCCAGAAAAACTCAGGAAGGTGATGACAGTGATAGCTAATGATGAAAATCTTTGGAGGTTTAAATTTAAATTCGTAGGGCACTAAGAAGTTCTTCAAATACATGGGGGCATCTTTAAATGCTTTTGAACAATATAACTCAAACCATTTTAATGATAGTTTTAAACATACATGAGATGTGGGACAGAGTATCTTAGAAGATCTTGTATTCCTTGTAGTGTGTAGGGGAGTCAGAACCAGGGGAGCTTGGGCAATCTTTACCCACTCAAGATCATGGACCAGAATCAAGTGGAATGGAAACTTAGAAACTGCCGTAGATCCAATCTTACATGTTACTAAGCATCACTGTACTTTTCATATGGGTACACCACTGTATAACGGCTCTGAGAATCCTTCAAGATGGCATCAGAGTTGCTTTGGAGTTACTGATAATATAATACAGACCTGGTCCTATCAGTTACATTCTGTCAGTATTTCCTTCACTCTTATTTTATATGAGTATATGTATTATAATATATACAATATATATGTAACACATATAACATATATATTATATGAGGATCATACTTTCTCATAAATTGAGTTACTCTTTGAAGGTTATGGGAAAGCATGGGATTTGGAGATGGGACATGTGGATTTGCATCCAGGCTTTGTGTTAACTGTGGAGGGAAAAACAAGATCTTTCCAAAGCTACCACTTGGTTCCTGGATAAAGTCCCCACAATAAATGATAAACCAATAAGAGGAAAGCATTGTGGTTTGAATAAAAAATGTCCCCAAGCAGCTCATATATTTGTACATGTAGTCTTCAGTTTAGGGCATTGTTTGAGGAGACTATGGAACCTTCAGGAGGTAGAGCCTTGCTGGAAGAAGTCTGCCACTGGGGGTGGGCTTTGAGATTGTATAGCCTCAGCTCACTTCCTGTTTGTTCCCCCTGCTCCAGTGTTTCCTGCATGTGGAGGAAATGTGGTCTGTCAGCTTCCTGTCCCTTCCACCATGCTTTTACTACTTATCACTATGCCTGCCCCATCATGGCGGACTTTATTGCTCTGCAACGGTAAGCTAAAATAAACCCTTTCTCCTTTAAGTTGCCTTTGGTATTTTATCACAACAATAGAAAGTGACTGGTTCAGTCATACAGTTTTATGACATGGAGGAATCTTGGCTCGAAAACCAGGCCCTAAAAATAAGTAAGCTTGAGTATTTTCATGCTGCGTTTGTTAGACATCCATAGTCTTGAATAAAAATAACTGGTCACAGGTGTTAGAGTATAAAGATTAACTGAGGGAATTTTGCCAGGCCAGATCTGCTCAGATTCTCTTCTGTCCCACATGTTCAGATATTAAGTATGCTTGTCTGAGGACAGAGTGGGTACCTCTGGGTTGAAAATGTACTCATTTACTAGAGTGAGGTGGTTGAAAAGGTTAACAATAACCTTCTGCTGTTTCTGCTATATTCTTGAATTCTAAGAAGCCATCCATGCATGCACAAGTATTTATTTGTGTGGGTGTATACACATGTACATGTATTCAAGTGTGTGCAGGTGCACATATACACATACATATGTCTGTGTGTGTGTGTGTGTGTGTGTGTGTGTGTGTGTGTGTGTGTGTAAGTCAGATTTCACTCTTGCCAGTTCTAAGACTCTCCACTTTCCACCTTGGCCTGAAGCTCACCAATTAGGCTAGGCTGGCTAACCAGCCAGCCTGGGAGCATCCGCCTGGTATCACCTGTCCAAGACCAGGAAGGCAAGCACATGCCACCCCATGTGCTTGTGTGTGTAGTTTTTGCTCATGGGTGTCATGAACACATATTCTGGAATGCAGACACCAGACAAGGACACTGGTGTTTTGCTCTACCACTCTTCCAAAGTCTTTCACAAAATCTGGAGACAGGTTTGTGGCCATCAAGTCAACCATCCTCCTGTCTCTGCCCTCTCCCTGTATAGACCTAGAGTTACAGGGCATAGTGACTACCCCCATCTTTTTATATGGGTTTTGGAGATTTAAACCTATGTCTTCTTACTTGTACAGCAACTATTTGTATGCACTGAGCCAACTCCCTAGCCCTACAGCTGGATTATTACATAGGTTCTGGGGATTTGATTCGCGGCCTAATGTTGTTGGCAAGGCAAGGATTTTACCTTCTGAGATACCAGCCCAGTCTCCATAGCAAGATGTCTTGAAGCTCACTATTGAGTGTGAGGAGAGGGCAATTCATCAGCATTTACAGGTTTTATTGCATTTTTTTTTAATTTCAATTGAAAAATAGGAAGATAATCAAGATACCTCCACCACAGGATGACTATAAAGACTGAGTGTTAAAGGTGATTAAATTAAATGTTCCCCAAGTAGTGGTTTCCCAAGTGATACAAAATTCCATGTTGCTCACAGTCTAAGTCAATTATCTATAGTTGTTTACCTGATTTTCTTGGTCTTTGCTGAAGCCTCAAGTCATGTTATCTTAGCAAATTGAGTTAACTGGTGGGGAAGGAGGATATGAGAAAATGGGATTTTGCCTCTCTGAGTGATATAAGTATTGCTACTGTTCTCTTGTTTGTGTTCACACAAACATTTTACATTCGCTCCCTGCCTTGTCCCCCAACATAAACTCAAGCAATTCATTTTTAATGCAGCAATTGCCTTCATAACATCTCCTATGCAGACTGAGTCACAAAGTCAGGCCAGTACAGTGTTTCCTTCCCTCCTTACTCTTGCTGCATAGATCAGGACTTCTGAATGGAATAAAGAATAACACTTGCTTATTTTCCTTTATTGGGAAGTCTGTTTTTCTCTCTCCTCTCTCCATACATATATACATACACACATGCGTGCATGTGCTCTTGTGCACACACACACACACACACACATATATTTCAGGGCTGGGTAGAAATTGTCATAAGCTTGTTGTTGAACATCCAGAGCCTTCTTCACCCTCTTTGTTTTCATTCAATTCTCAGTTCATGTTTTTAATAACTGGGATATAATTTTCTAACTACAGAAATGATTGTATTGGCAGAAAAGAAGTCAGAGACAGGACTTTTGTACAACTCAGAACAATGACTTTCAGAAAGTATAAAATCTTGACTAACAGGTAGCTGCTGGGAGCACTGTGCCCATATATGAGGTAGTAGGGAAATAACATTAAAAATATTAAAAATAGATAAGGAAAAATGTCAAATTACTTTTTCTACAAACATTATCAGAGAACCAACCAACAATGGCATAGCTGAAAGGTAATAAATTAGCTAGAAGATGAACAGAGAATATACTTTGCTGGGATCCTGAGCCCAAAATAGCTTTGTAGTGGACAGGTGTTTTTCTTTTGGACAGTGTCTACTCAAGGTCCCACATCTCTTTAATATCTCTTTCTCCCTCCCTCTTTTTCTCCCTCCCTCCCTTCCTTCCTTTCTCTCTTCCTCCCTTTCCCCCTTTCCTCCCTTCCCCCTCCCTCCCTCTCTCCCTCCCTCCCTCTCTCTCTCCCCCTCTCCCTCCCTCCTTTTTCTTCTTTCCCATATTAGTCCCGATTCTTTTAACGAACGTTGTATTTTCTCAAAGCTACTGAAATTTCCTTTCACAATTAAATCAGAAGAGCATATTGATGATTGTAACTCACTCCTTAGGATTAATAAAGAATGTACCAGCTGCTCATACAAGGGCTTCTATTCTTGGATGGTCCTGTCGTCAGCCAGAGGCTGCCAGCAACAACTCTCATGGCATTCTGTCATCATCTTTAACACAAAGAAAAGGATATCATTTTGAAAGTCAATATTTGCTAGGGAAGAACAAGCCAGGCAGTGAATATTGACAATCTGTGACATAATACTTAAAGCGTCCAATTCTGCAGGATTGCTTCTCGGAGAACAATGAGTACTTTGGCTAATTCACACCAACAGCTGCATATAGCTGATGCTAACAATTCTTTCTCCTCATTAGTCTCATCTTATTAGTTCTTTGAGAATTGTATACAGTGTATTTTTCTCATATATACTTCCTCCCGCTACTCCTCCCAGATCCATCCCCACTTCCCTACCCACCCTGAATCTGTACATACTATGTTCTGAGTATGTGGCTTGCGTGTATATGGTTTCAGGAATGACCACTTTGTACTGAATAATCAATTAGCAGGCTCCTCCCTGGGAAAGACTCATTTTCATTCTTTCATTCATCCTTGTGCCTCTTATTCATGTTTTAGGGTGGTATCCTGCCACACTTCCCCTTCCACATTCGTGTGTCTAGCAGTGCTGTCCTTGTCAGGGTCTCCTTTAGGGCAGCCATATTGTTGAGGGATCATGAGTGTAGCATTCCTGTCATTTCTAGGAGATCTAATCTGACATGAGGTTTCCTGGTCCTCTGGCTTTTACAACCTTCCCACCACCTCTCCTTTGATGTGCCCCGAGCAGTAGGGGCAGGATTTGTATTGCAGATGTGTATGTTAGGCCTCTCTGCATTATGACCAGTTTGGGTTTTCTGTAATGGTCAGTGTTTGCTGCAAAGAGAAGCTTCTCCGATATGGGATCAGAGCTACATTAACCAATCTGTTGATATAAGGATATTTTAGAATGTGCTTAGGAATTATGCTGGCCTCATAAAGTGGCAATAATAGGTTCTCTAGCAACAAGTAGTTGGTTAGGTTTCAGATACCAGGAACAATTTCCCTCCTGTTGAATAAGGGCCTTATGTCCAATTAGATAGCTGTTTATTATTTCCAGGATACGAATGCTGCTACAGTCCCTTTGCATCTTACCATATGAGCTGTTGGTTAGGAAAGGTCTAGTAACTCCCAGAATGACATCAACTCTTTCTGTTGCACTGGCTTGCCCTCAGGGGCTGAAGACACTGTGGACACAGGACCCAGTGCATTCCATCTGGGTCTAATCTGAAAACCTGTTCCCAGCAGTCTAGATTTCCTAGGACCAGAAGGTGAAATATCAGAGTGCTCGGTATTTCTACCCAGCTGGGACACCAACGAGCACAGGAATCTCTCTGAGAACTGAACAGAGTGATTGACAGTAGCGTGCCCGAGCTTTTGAAAGCATGTCCTGCAACTTGTGTATCTACCTTTCCCTCTCTTTCCAGAAAGATCTCATCTAAAAACAGAGAGCTGCAGAAGGAATGGCAATGCAGCATTGTGTCTTCCGTTCTTCTCAGGTGGAAGTCCTCAGCTTTTTATTCCTTGTGCCAAATATTCTTTCCCTAATTTTTCTTCTCGATTTGCAAAAAAGTATAGGAAACAGCATAGCAAAATTTCCTAAATAATAATACAGCATTTCTTGTGTTTTCCAAATCTGGAAAAACATAATTGTTTTAGGAAAATGAATATACCAATATTTATTAAAAGGAATACAGAGAACTAAAATGAACCAATAATTGTGAAAACAGAAAAATAAAACATATCCAAGCTATTTCTTACAGACTTACAGAAGAAAGCTTCAAAGTTTTGGAAGACATATAAATATTTCAATACTTATATTAATATATTTATGTATTATACATTTATTATGTATACATAAACATAAAAATTGAAGTCATATCTTGAATTCAACTAATTATAAGTGTAGACAAACATAAGTGAAGAACATAGATGCTACTTGTCAAAGCAAACAGCATTGTCAAAGTTAAAAACATTTAAAAATTTTCATAGGATGAACAAGTTTGGAAAAATATATATATTTTATTCCCTCAAGTATATCCTGTGATAAATACATATACATACATACATATATATACTGTACATATGTATAATTACATATATATAATTATTTCATCTCCCATCCCATCTAATTCCACTCCCTTTTTCTGTCTCTTTACAAAACAGGCCACCAAAAGAAAAACAAACAAACCAGAATAAGAAATGAGATAAAGAAAACAGAAAAAGCATAGGAAACACAAAAGCATATGCGCACCGAAGCATACACACATACACACACACACACACACACACACACACACACACACACACACACACACCATAAAACACAAAATAAGAAACCATAAAATGCCCACAGCAACATGAGACAAATGTCTAGGAATTTATTTTGTGTTGGTCATCTACTGTTAGGTATGGACCCATCCTTATGTGTGGTTAATATACCTCCAGTAAAGCAGACTAATTTTTCATATGCAAGCAAATATCAATTGCAGATAGCTTTATCATTAGGGATGGGAGCTTGTGTCTATTTACCCCTTTTGTCAGCATTGGGGTGCATCAGGCTTGAACCTGTACAGGCCCTATCCACGCTGGCACACATGTGTGACAGTCCTCTGGCATCTGGAATGCCTTGTGTCCTTGGCATCATTCATTCTCTTTCCCTCTGGCTCCTACAATTTTTCCACTTCTTTTTACAAAGTTCCCTGGGCCTTGCATGTGTGGGGGGGTGGAGTTGGAAGGCTGGGGACTTGATGAAGACAACCCATGTAGGACTGAGTGTTCAAATCTTGTATTTGACTCCACAAAATGTATTATTATAGTTGATTTTCATGGACCATGAAGTTGTTTGATGGACAAGATGATAGGAACTGGAAGGTTATGGAACACAATTGCAGTCATATGGTGAAGAACTAGCAACTAGTTGCCAATAGATTCTTCAGAAAAACTAATCCAGAAGTCTGAAAACTTAACATAAGCATAGTTTGGCATCCAAACCTTGTAGTCAGCAAACTTTGGATCCATGCTTTGCTGAGTCTTTGCTTTTGGAAGCTTTCGAGGATGAGTTTGTCACTGTTGGCCAGGGGGAGGCCCTGTTGTCTATTGTGCTGCTGTTGTTTTTGTGCTGTTGTGTGGCTTTTAACAAGAGTTTTCCTTCACAATATTGCTCTGAAAATGAACAGTGAAATATCTTCCAACTGCCTGAGGAGAACAACATAGATACAGTTACTTAGCTTCGTAAAACTGTAGGCAAGTATTTTGTCTTTTCCTAATCTCCTGAAGATTGTTTAGCCTTGTCTTGATATTGAATGGTAGGAGGTGAAGTTACAGAGCTGTTCAGTACATTTGATAGGCACACATGCTCTGAGATACTAAGGTGGAAACAGAATATACCAGATCTCTAAACATTGATTTCTCATAATTTTTCCAAGTGGTACAACATATACTTTATGTTTACTAAAATGTCTTTTGGGAAACCATAAGAATGTTAGGTAAAAAAAACATATAAAAGGAAATCAAAAATAGTAGAAACATGTCTGATACCTCTATTTTTAAACATTATTTCTAAACTGTTAATACAAAACAATGAAGTATATAGTTTAGTGGATACTAACTATATTAAGGAAAACAGAGGGGAAATATTTTTATTTGGATATTGTAACTTCCTCCAACACAATGCTAAAGAGCTCACAAAACCCCAGGAAAGTTGGTAAAGGAATGGAAGAGAGAATCACAGCCACAGGGCACTCTGCCATAAAGGGCTGCAAAGTAAATTTAAGAACTGAAACTTTCTGATTCTCAGACTTGCCAATTTTGTAAAAGAATGTGGAAATATAAACACTTTTTACTTGGTAAGGACTCTTGCTGAAATAATTTTATAAATGATTTCCCTGGTTTTCTAATGCCCATTTAGGGGACTCTGTCATGTCATGGACTTACCTTGGCCACACGTTAAACACTCTCCACGTTAGTAATCTTCGCCCTTTTCAGTTAAAATAAGCACTTCTTCGGGGACTTTGGTTTTATCGGTATCACTAGCAATATTTTGTTTATTGCACTTTTCCACAAATACACTGCTGTGATCTAGGGTAGGTGGAGAACATAGTTACAGCATATTAAGGAGGGTGAAGCCACAACTACTGCATATTATATGTATGAGCAAGGGCTGAGAACACGTCTACTGCACATTAGAGAGGCCGGGGAACACAGCCACTGCATATTATGTGTATTAGGGAGGATGGCTAACACACCTACTGAGGAGGAGGAGGAAGAGGAGGAGGAGGAAGAGGAGGAGGAGGAAGAGGAGGAGGAGGAGGAGGAGGAGGAGGAGGAGGAGGAGGAGGAAGAGGAGGAGGAGAACACAGCAAATGCATATTGGGAATTTGGAGAACACAGCTAAGGTAAGAAGCCAGCTTGCTCTTTTCCTGTATGCCAGGCATATAGGCTGGTGCAGTTTAAGTCCATACTATCAAAAGATTACTTATTGCTCCGTGAAATGAACCTTTGAAATTGTAGTCAAACATCCTAAGTGCTACACCCAGTTCTGTGGTACTGAATTCCAGAAGCATTAGAGTCCCATCAACAACAAATGCAGGGACCTTTAGTGCCCCCAGGAAGATTTCATAATTTGAAAAAATAGAAAAACCCTAAAGTATTTTCCTTCAGGTCACTTAAGCTTAATTCATCACAAAACTTCACATAACACGTATCTGTTTGCACCCTATCAAAATGCATGTAATGTTGAAAATTGCAAGCTGCCCACCTATAGTCTAATAGTGCAAGGTAAAATGCATTGGGGGATGAATAATGGATGGGAATCTTCAAAATAGTATGTGAGGGCAGATTGTAGATCATCTAGTCTTCAATAATTCATCTGCATACTGCCTTACACCATACAGGCTGTGAGTCCCACTTAACACAAGGGAACCACAGATATCAAGAGGTTAACTAGCCTCTTCAGGGCCACATGGGACATTATTTGTAGACTCCAAGCCAAAGGTCAAGGATTACATCAAACCATTTTTCCTGCTCCTTTTCCTATGATTAGAAACATTTGTTTTAGCTGGTCAAATGTTGGACTATACAATACTGAAATGACCTTAAAGCAGAAGCAGTATGCAGATACACACACACACACATGCACACAGACACACACACACACACACATACTCACATGCACAAACACAAGTATGCCAGGAAATCACTTAGAACCAGTTTCAGTGATTTGGAGCTGTAATTATGATATTTGGCGAGAGAATGATCCTTAGAAAACTTGACCAAGATCCAAAATATTGAAATGGTTTTCAAGCTCCATCATGTTTAAGTCCTGACTCCTGATGATATATATTTCTTAACAGTTACCATATTTTATCCTGAAGCAACTATTCCACAAGCCATACTGGAAGAGACACGGCAGGAAAATATGGAGATTTGGGGATCAAGTAGATCGATATTAAATGAATTAATATAGTACCGTGTCCAGTGAATGTATACAATAGAAATGAGAAAGTAACAAAAATTAAATAATTAAAAAGACATAAGAAGATAAAGGGACAAAAATATAAAGAAAATGTTGTATTCCGTCTTAGCTGGGCATTGTGATGGATCCCCACAGTTGCGTTCAGCGATTGGAGGCATTCCCCAGCATTCAGGTTGAGACCAACTTAGTCTTCACAGTGAGTCCCTGCCACAATACACATTCTGCTGAAGGGGTTGTTCCATCCTTGACTAGATTCCATCCTTGACTAGATTCCTTTGGCAACAGCATGAATTGGAAGTCAGCATTAAGTGGTTAAAGGGGTGATTCCTGAGAGAGGAGTGTGAAGCCCATGGGTGGTAACTATCACCTTCCACTGAGAGAACTTCATTTTTAAGGCCACTTTTGGCTTCTGAGTGGGCCGTGCCTTGGAGCTGCCATGCTCATTGGTAAGAAAACAAATACTCCTTCTGCAGCCACTGCTGAGGCTGTTCAAAGGGAGTCTATGTTCGCTGCTCTCAGCCTGTCCTACATGGCTTAAGAGGATTTAGCCAGCAGAAGGAGTTCTTGGTTTAGAGTGGCTTCCAGGTGAGAAGGTGTGTTTCACGTTTGAACCTATGTATGGGTGGGAATGGCATTCAGAGTCACAAAGACCTAGTGGCTCAGAGGGAACACAGGTTACAATTCACCCTGTATGCGCCTCAGAGACACTCATGTCCCATACTGAGTAGAATGTGTCCCATTAGGGAGTCTTCAAAGGCATACCCAGATAAGTCATTTAGAAAATGACAGCAGGCAGATGACCGTTACCAAGCTAGCTTTATTTACCATCATAGTAACCATTCATGATGTCAAATACTGCTTCATTATCTTCCAAATTCTTTTTTATGTCACCTTTTGTGTGTGTACCTGCTTTTTTTTTTGTATTTGAGTAATACTGGCTGCATTAAAATAAGATTGAAAGCAACCATTCCCTTTATGTTTTATGCATTGATTTGAGGGGTATTAGTGTGGGTTCTTTAAAAGTCTAGTGTAATTATGTGGTGAATCCACATGGGCCTGGCTTTATTTTAATTGAGAGACTTTGTCTTACTACTTGTTGATGTTGATCACTGCTAAACAGTTCAATATGTATATTTAACTTATTTAAATCTTATTGCTTCAATTTTGGTAGATTATATGTGCCTTTATTTTCAATTTTACTGGAATAGAGGTTTTCAAAGTATTTTCTAATGATATTATATACTTCTTTGGTGTTTGCTACAATGTTTCCCTTTTCACCTCTGCTTTTATTAATTTGCTTCTTCTCATTCTTTCTCTTGGCTAATTTGGCTAAAGGTTTGTTAACTTTATTTATGTTTACAAAAAACCAGCTTCTTTACCTTCACTCTTTGTGATTTTATTTGCATTTCATTAATTTCTTCTCTGATCTTTTTTCCCTCTGCTGACTGAATTTGGATTATGACACACAATTCTGATAATTATGAATCTGGGAGCAGTTTATTTGGATGGCTCTAGCTCAAGGGTTTCCATGTTGCTGTTAATAGACAGGCTGTGGTTGTGTTATCTGAAGCTTTATCTGAGACTCGCTGGAGGAGCCTGTTCTGTTCTAGCTTCTCACGGAGATACTCGCTGGAGACCTAGAATCTTTATTATAGCATCACCATAAGATGAAATGTTATTAAAACCTGGCTATATCAGCTCCCAGTCCATCTAAAAGAATAGAGAGCAAGATGAAAGCCCTTTTGCCTTTTATGGCCTGTCACTAATGCCTGTTCTTTCCAGGCTGAAGTTTCACAGTCCCCTTTCAAGGGGCAAGGTTTTAAATTCTAGCTCTTGTAAAAAAGAATATAAAATAGTTTATTGACTTACCTTAAAACAATTACATATTTTGATTACACTTTATACAGTCTTATATAACTGTTAGGCATAACATTTTGTCAGTGCATAACACTTGTACTTAGTAGTTGATAGATGGAGAAATATATAAATCAGAACATATATGACCTAATTACAAACTGGAAAATATATAATGAGAATGCCAACTACAATTGAGGCTTTCTACTTCATATTGTATTATTGGTATGCATAATTGAATATGCATTTCTAATTTGCATCTGTTACTTAAAAAATTAAATTAAAATATATTTCTTATTTTTATACAAGTTCTCCCTATGCTACTAGTCTATAGATTGTCATTAGGAGATAAATATGATTATTTAAAGGTCCTCTTGGTTTGGAATTCTCTGGAAAAGAAAAGAACTTGAGGCAGCTGGAAGACATCTGGAACATTGTTGTCCAGTCCCTGAACATGCTTTTGGCTTTCTAGCTCCATGTCTAACTACTGAGTTTTGCTTAAAAGTATCAATTCCTCTTTTTTTCTAAAATGATTTTTTGCTAAAAGTCTAACTTATTCATTTGTAAATCTCTAAGTTCTGATATAGTAAAATTTCAACTGCAATTTGCTCTCATATATTTTTGCAAATGAGACAAAAGAAAACTCATCAAGCAATTTTAAACGTCTTTTAAACTTCTTTCAATGGAAGAATGGATGAAGAAAGTGTGGAATATATACACATTAGAGTACTACTCAGCGGTTAAAAACAATGACATCTTGAATTTTGCATGCAAATGGATGGAAATAGAAAACTCTATCCTGAGTGAGGTAACCCAGACCCAAGAGTTATTTTTCTAATGGCTTTATTGGTATATTAGTCAGCTTTCTATCACTATGATGAACCTGGGGGCAAGTAACATAAACAGAAAAGGCTTATTTTAGCTCACTGTTTGGGAGAGGTTCCGTGCCAAGAGTGGATGGCACAATTGATTTCAGTCTCTAGTGGTGGTGACATATTGTTGGGAATATAGGGTACAGTGATGAAAATAAGGTTCTATAACCTCTTTAAAGGTCAAGTCCTAGTGACTACATACTTCCTACTTCCCCATGGGGCTCACTTCTTAAAGCTTCCAAAGACTCTCCCAATAGTACCAGCACCCTGAGTACCAAGCCTTTACATATGGAAGATGGCTATCCAAACCATAGTGATGGGTCTCTCAGCACCTCCACTTAGTTGTTGACCTTAGAAGTTTCTCATGCAGTCAACTTCAGTATGCATTGTGATGGGTGATGTGTTGTGATTCCAAAGGAATTTTATGTCCATGATGAGTATTTATTATATACAAATGGAAATAACACGATATCCATATTTTGTCCTCTCCTCACATGTATTTTATATGAACCAATAACTTCATTTATGAATTGAAGTTTGATGCAAAAATATAAGAAACATCAGAAAGGGTACAAGATAACCTTCAAGCATTATGTCCTTCTGAATGTGGGACCCAATGAAATAGCAGAGGATACCCATACTCTAAGCCAGTCCTTGGCCACAGCCTTCCACAGTGTAATAGACAAAAGTGATAACTGATTCAGTTTTAACGGGAGATCACGTAAAACTGCCCATAAAAATCTCCCAACCATATTCCTAAAGCTACTGTTGATAAAGAACACATCTCAGTAAATGTTGTTTTTTTTTTTGTGTGTGTGTGTGTGTGTGTGTGTGCTCCAAAAAGAAATCAGTGCCTTTTATTTAAGTTCAAATGATGTGAGAGCAATGTATTGGTTAATTTTGTTTGTAGCTATTTTGTTTCTAGGAGTTTTACAAAGCTTTTGTTATGCAGCCAGATAAAAGCTCCATTTGGTTTAACTCCCAGTTCTGAGGATTGTGGACCCAAGCCCAAACTTAAGGGTCAAAGACTAGGGACTATTTGGCTCCTTGGAATTATTAGAATTGAGGAGAAAAAAAATGGTTCAAATGACCTCAGCACTGAAGAGGGAAATCTGAGGGTCCATTGCTTTGTGGCACCTCATCCCCTGCTCCTTTGAGCTCTCTCAAGGGGAATCCGTGAGGTTTAGGATGAGCACGACTCGCTGCATGCAGAAGGTGCTGTTTTTAAACTTTTGAATAAATGTACGTGGGATTTCTTGGAAGCTAGGGTCAAAGTACGGTTTGGTCGAGATTATACTAATGAAAACCTGGCCAAATAGCTACACGGAAAACAGGAGATAACTGTGAACTTGTGTTCTCTGCAAGTGACCTTAGTTCCAACGCCAGTACCTTGAGAATCTTGCCTGTTGCATTTCATTACCGGTGATTCGGAGGCCAATAATTGCACTCTTTCGCCACTTTATTTCACTTGGCCTAGGAATATTAAAATAAAGGTCAGAATATTCCCCACACCTCTGGAAGGCAAGGCAAGGGTCTGTCACACAGTTACATGTAGAGTAAAACCAAAGTTCTGGTAGATAAGAACGACTGCACATCAGGTACAGGGCTGGACAAGAGAAAAGGACGGATGCATGATGTGTGTCCTGACATTCACACCCATGTTCTCTGCAGCCGCACACATTTTGGTCTTCCTCTAGGCTCTGGAAATGATTTTTATAAGGTCTGTGGAGTTTCTGCATACTGTTTCATAGGTTTTAGTGCGGCCGATGTTCAGTTTTGCATGTGTTTTATTTAATTCCCCTAATAGTCTTAAAAGTAGGACAAGAATTATTTCAAGGGGAAAAGAGATTATTATTTCAGTTTAAGAGTCCCAGTAGGATGGAGGGAACTTGGAAAGTGTAAAGAGTTCTCGATTCCTATTAAGTGTGACTCGAAAGCCACCCTTGGTTTTACACCCTCTCTCTCTGTAATTTGCTTTCTCCCCAGCATCCTTTGTCAGACTTGCACAACCGCTAATCCTCATAAAGCAGAAGCCACACATGAAATTTAAATTCCAACACATTTGCTAAAATTCCTGCAGGACACTATCTCCCCGCTCCATGACCGTATTAAGTTGACTACATGGAATAGAGTCAACCTTTTTTCTCCAACATTCACTTCTGGAAAGAGTCCAAGATTTAACCGAGAAATGCATAGAGAATCAGGTATGGTCGGATGTGGACTACCTGGACTATGCTTTTATGGCCTTTACAAGTAACACTTCATAGAGGGAAAACATTGCATTAGAGCCCTCTGATTACACTGCATTTACAGTCTATCAGATTTTAGGATATGTCACAGCGTGCGCGATGCATACATCTACGCAAGTGAAGAATTCCAGGGCTCTCTGAGAAGGCTCAGGCTTTATGTTTGTTTTTGCAAAATGGTCCAGATGCTACAAGGCTTTTCCCCCCCAGCCCTTTGTTAGCAAACACTGGGAAAGAAAGGCAAAGGCCATATGAATAGATCCTGCCTCACTCCATTCTGCTAGAGAATCCAGGCCCTGAAATGCTAAGTCTGAAAAACATCAAGAGTCGTGGATTTTACATTCTCTTCCTTGTAGCCCTCAGAGACCTTATTGATTCACAGAAGAAAGGTCAGGTGTGGGCAGGCTCCAAGTCAGGTGGGGGCCGGGTTCCAAGTCAGGTGTGGGCAGGCTCCAAGCCCACTACTGACAGGGCAGGCTTAGTAATGTCCTCCTTTGGTCAGTGTTATGTGGGAATCTGCAAACATTTCATTTGACCATTGCTGTTGTGCTGTGGGGTAAGTGCCCCAATTTTCAGGTAAAGCAAGAGAGAGGAGGAGGACTTTTAGTTTGTATTTTGGTACTTGGGGCAACAGATGCATCCAAAGGCCTCAATCACCTGCTAGCAATAGTATCTGTCACAACATGAAGATAATATCTAAAGAATTATTCATGTACTTTTTCTTTCATAAGTCTCCATTTCCTATTTTAGGTATTGTCAAAGACTCTGTTTTCCTCCCAATATCAAACATTGCCTCCTTGTCATTGTAACAGAAACCTGGTTTGTTTGTTTGTTTGTTATTGTTGTTGTTTTGCTTTGTTTTGTTTGTTTTGAGATAGTGCCTAGATATGTAGTCCAGGCTGGTCTCAGATTTGCTCTGTGGAGGAGGATGAGCTTGAACTTCTGGGCCTCATCCTCCTCTACCTCTCCAGTGCTGGTGTTACAGATATGTATCTGTTTTTATTCAGCGATGGGAACTGGACCAAGTGCTCTGTGCACACGAGGCAAGTCCTCAATGACTCTGCCCGCAGAGAGACTTTGTTCCCCTGAAGTAGCACACATGACAGCGCTCTGTGAAGCAATCAAGCTCCCAGGCTATGGGGGTAGTGAAATGAAAAGGGGGTATAGTGTCCCTTCGCAGAGTGAGCTCACTTAGAGATGGGTGCTTACCCCACCTCTGCGTTCACCCACCAAGCCATCTACCCATCCCAAAGTCTACGCTTCTATTTAGGAGACAGGCCTGGCGTTTAAGCCTTCTATGTTTCCCACATTATCTATGTTTATTTTTCCCAGACAACAAGTCTTTCCCTTCATCCCCACTATAAACATCAGATTATCATGTGTCTCTTTCACTCAGTTTGAGGCCTTCCAAGATAACTCATTTTCAACATTGCCTGAAAGTTAAAATTTCCTCTCCCACGTCAGTTGGCAATTAGGTTTAGCAAAGACCCATTTAGAAGTAGTCAGAATTTCAAGCAGATCAATCTATCTCTCTATCTATTTACTTTTTATTTATTTTTAAGTGACAAGAATGTCTGTTTCCTCTTGGATTTTACATTGCAAACAACTGTCTAATGAAAGTTCTTGGCTCTAAAGAATAGATTCCATGAAAACCAAAGTTCCTTACTCAAAAATTGATAGAGTTGGAAATTGTATCAAGTCCTCAGAATGGTATTTCAGAGTTTGGTTCTGTTTGGCATTGCTTGGTTCTGAGGCAATATCTTATACAGCCTGTTCTGATCGAAAATTCCTTCTCCTCTTGTTTCGGCCCTGTAAATGTCATAATTTATTCTAAAAAGGTGGAAAATGAGTCACACCATACAGCAGGCCAACATAGGAGGTTTACTGAAAGAGAGAGAAGGGTCAGAGACCGGTCCCTGGGGACAAGAGTAGCAGAAGAGAAAGAGAGACAGAGACAGAGACAGACAGAGACAGAGACAGAGACAGACAGGAGGTGGGCAAGGCCCACCTTTTAAAAGGGAATGTAGCAAATGTGCACGAAGATGCTTTTAGAGGTGCAGCGGTGAATGAATCCTGTCAGGACCCCAAGGGCAGATGCCTGAATACTGACAAAATGTCTTAACATGATCATGTGTCACCGAGCTGAGCTTCTAAATTCTTCTTCCATTTTGATAGTAACTTGTACTTGGGTTTTGAAGACTTGAAATATACGTATATCCAAATGCTCCCGAACATACTGAATGTCATTAAGAAAATAGAACACGCAGCAAGAATCCTTCTGATTCCTGAATCCCTGGGGCATGGGATAAACTGGGGTTAATCTCTTTTCCCTTGTATGTTAGTGACCAGAGCAGAAGTAGAGTATCAGTTGTCTTCTGGCCTCATTGGCTCTTCTTTCAGCAGAGAACACTTGTTTTAAATTATATAAAAAGTAAGTTAGTCACATGCCAGCAGAACAGATCGTAGGAGGAAAGACTCTGGATCCCCAATTGGCTTTTGGCGTCTAGGAATCAATGACGTTCATGTCTTCACTTCTTTGGGTACACATTTATTCTCTATAAGGAAGAAGGGAAGAGAACAATTTCTGTTGTTTGCCCCTAGTCCTTAATGACTCCCCCTTGCTGAAGGAGCCTTCCCTTTTCTGCAAGGAAGAAACTGACCCATGCGAAGCCGGGGAGCAAAACAAACAAATCAATATATATATATATATATATATATATATATATTTTATTTATATTTATATGTACTATTTTGCCCAGAAGTGCTTGTGAATAGAAAACGTTTGATTCAGCATAGAGTTTGTGTCTCAGAGCCTGGGGGAAACAAATGAAAGTGAGCATGGATAATCTTCAGGTTAATAGGCTGTTCTCTGTTTCTGAGGCTAGACGGAATGGTGTTATTTTTATACCCAAAATATTCTCAATAATTCCTGATGTATTTTTATAACTTGTGTCATATGCTTGGCATAGTGTCACATACCTGCCATCCCCCAGTGCTTGGGAGGCTAGGGCAGAGCGAGTTTGGGTATGTGGTCAACCTGAGCTAAATAATGACATCCTATATAAGAAGAGAGAGAGAGAGGTGGAGGAGGGAAGAAAGGCATACCTAGCCAAGACACTGACTTTGAAGGTGAATGCTGTACTTCTGCCTATGAACTGGGAAGGATATTGTTGAATGTATTTAAGGACTTAACATTTAGTCCAATTTTCCTGTCTCCTGACTTGATGATGATGATGGTGGGTCTGAGGAATCCTTCAAATCTTCTAGAGATGAGTGAGCCCTTTGCATCAATGAATGCTCACCCCTGCCCCTTTCCAATATAAAATCAATATGAGCTCAGCCCTGGATTCTGGATCAGGTGGCTCCTGGCTGTTTGCAACTGTCTGCCACTCTCTCCTGTACAGCATGGTCCTGCTGGCTTTGAGAGCTGTTTCTGTTCAAGGGCGGAGTCAGATTTCTCATTAGTTGGGAAAAGAGCTGCTAGACTAGCTGTATTCTCAGCTGAAATTCCCAGCCCTGGGTGAGTCATGCCTCAGCTCCTGCTGAAGCCAGTCTAAGCTGCATTCTGCATTTATGGCTACGGGGGAAAAAAAATCAAGAGCTTAACATTTGGAGTCAGGCTGCATTTAGATGTGTCCACTGGACCTTTGACGCTTGATCATCTGAGGGTCTGTTGGAGTTCTCTCTACTTTTAATTATAAGCTATTGAAATCCACCTAAAGAATTATAACTGAAACCAGGAGCCTGGGGTTATAATATAACCAGAGTTTCTATGTTTTTCTGTGAAAGAGGCAAGGAAGTTAGAGCCACTCAATGAACTCTGAATAAATCATATCCCTGGTTCTGGCGCACAGGGACCCAGTACTTCCTCTGTTAGGCCCAGCTGATGGAGCTCTATAAAAATCTTAGCAGGCACTTAGGTCTCAGCAAGAGCTCTGTTGGGATGAAATCATGGAGCACTGGAGGACAGCATCCCATCCCATCCCCATGGCAACTGTCAATCTCATAGGAACACAGGCGATGTCTTGGGTTTGCGATTTCTCTGGGAATGCCCTCTGGGATACAGAAGCCTTATTAAATTTCAACGATTCAAGTACTAAGACTCAAGGGAGAAGTTTTTCTCTTCTGATGTATGAGGTAGGGAAGCAAGCCATTTTTCTTATTGGGAAACAAGGCTAAAAGAGTGATACGGGTTATTGGTGGGCATATTTTGCTCCAAACAATAGATTCCTCCACATAAGAATCGTTCTGTATTGGGATGATCTTGGATATTGAAGCATTCCTCCACATTGTAAAAATTTAAGCAGGGGCCGGCCAGGTGTTTCCTAGTCAAGGGGGATATAGAAGAAAGAAGTTTCAGGAGGTTGGGATTCTCCCATAATACTTGCAATGGATCCATTAGGATTTGTCACCGTGGCATCCAAGCATGCACACCACTCTCCAGGAAGACCTACAGTGGGAGAAGGGAAGATGGGAGAACTGAAAGACAAGATAGGAGGGAAGATAATTGGAGGATACAGGATTGGGGCTGCGTGTACTGTTTTTGCCTCAGTTGCTAGGTGGCCGAGTCATCTGATACTAACGACTCGAACACCCATGGTTTCCGTGTATGATATAAAATGACAGGATGAGCTAGAGATTTTCGGGTTTCTGTGTTCTACTCTCAGTCCCTCACATTGAGATGCTGCAGTGCATTTAGAGAATGACCAACAGAGCAATGCCATTCGGAGTTTGGAGTTTCTGTAGGTAAATGATAGCAGCCCATCTCAGGTGGTGGACACATAGCAACCAGGACGCTGAACATCTCTAGAAACAGGCAGGATGCAGTGATGGTTCTCACGCTGGTTTCTTTGATGTTTCTGAAGCTGATTTGTTTCAGTTGTATTTTTTCCAAGCAAAAAGAAATGATGGAAAGTAGCATACCTGTCCATTTGTCTTTCTCTATTCTCTTTCCTGGTGTTCTTGCCCTCAACCTAATGACGTCTAGAGAGGGATGAGGTATGGGTAAATAAAGCATGGTTATAATAATAAAGGTTAAATAAATAAAGGGTGGTTCATCTTTACTGTCGGCTTGACAGTATTAGAATCCCCTAGGAGGTTCAAGCCTACTTCTGCGTATGTCTGAGAAGGTGGTTCAGGGTGTGCAAACTGAGGGAGAAAGACCTGGATTTGGGTGGCACCATCCAAGGAGCTAGGTATATACATACAATGAAAGAAGGGAAAGAGAAAGAGAGCTGAGTCCCAACCTCTCTGGTCCATAATCCACTGCGGTGTAAGCCTGCCATTGCATGGTCCCAAATCCATATTCACAAGGGTTTCCCGAGGTGCTGCCCTTCTAACAGCAACAGAATACACCCCAGACAGCAAGCCAGAATGAGTGTTCCCCTCAAGCTTTCTACTACGGCAACAAAGTAACTCTTTTAATCCCACTTCCATTTTAACACACACACAGCCCGCCAAGACATGGGGCTCTAAGAACACAGGGACTCTTCCTGCTGGTTCAGGCACTGTCTTCTTGCATCTGCACAGTACGAAGCCCATGCTAGCATGAGAGCGTGAAATCTGCCAATACTGGGCAGGAGGGGTTAAGATTCTAAGTCAAATGCTCTTTCTGTAGAGAGGGGAGAGTACTTTTTGTGTCTTTCTGCAGAGAGCAAAGGGCTCACACACTGAAGCCAAATAACCCCTGGAAAAAGGAGCTGCATTAAGGACCACAGCATTTTTGCTGATGTCACAAATCCCAGAAGATCTTTAAGGTCAGAGGGGGTCAAGCTCTGATCACTTGGGTTGTGTATAAAATCGACTCCATTTCATATAAAACCTATAATAAAAAACCAACAAGAAAATATTTAATGATTGTAAGTTTTATATTTCCATTGATTTCAATACATCTTGTCTTGTTGAGTGTAACAATGCATGTGATGTCTAGAATGGAGAACTGGGCTAGTTTACTTCTGTCATTCATATTTTATAATTAGGAATGCCATGTAATATATGGGCATTCGGAGTTATTCTAAGAGCCCCCTTTTAAGCCAAATCAAACTTTCAGTTACTACAGATTGGAGTTAAGTCAGCAGCTTGTGAGTTAAGGAAGGGGGATCAATGTCAATTACCATTTCTTAATTTAATAAACAAGAAATGTTTCTCCTGTGCGGTGGTAATCTCTGGGATTTCCTGGTACTTGTATTTCATCTCAAAGGATTCCCACACCCTCTGCACAAATCAGCATTGCCTTCCCCACTTTCAGTGTGATTAACTTTCAAAATTCAAATAGCTTCCAGTATAGGAAAGAAGATACAAGTCACTAAGCAACCTGTACATACTATTCGTCATTTTTCATAAGTTTACTAGGCCAAATATTGTAAGAAAGCTAAAAAAAAATAACAAGCTTGCTACCGCAAATAGATTTTGTTAAAGGTAGCCATTCAAAAATGTTTTCCCCTTTAGCTATATAACATCACTGTGCTGGATAGGTTTATATCAACTTGACATAAGTTAGAGTATCTGAAAGTAGGGATCTTCAGTTGAGAAAATACCTCTGTAAGATCTGGTTATAAGGAACATTCTTAATTGGTGATTGAAGGGGAAAAGCCCAGCAAGTTGTGGATGGTGCCATCCCTGGGCAATTGATCCTGGGTTAATTAGAAACCAGGCTGAGCAAGTCGGGAGGAAAAAGCCAGTCAGCAGCACCTGTCCATGGCCTCTGCATCAGCTCCTGCCTCCAGGTTCTTGCTGTGTTTGACTTTCTGTCCTGGCTTTTTTCAGTGATGGACTACAATGTAGAAGTGTGAGCTAAATAAGCCATCCACCCCCCCCCACACACACACACACAATTTGCCTTTTGGTCATGGTGTTTCATTGCCACAATAGAAACCCTGACTAAGACACTCACTGTAATCTTTCTCTTCAAACCCTGTGCCTCTTTTACTCTTGTGTCTCCTAACTATTCACAAGCATGTACGGGTACCAGTGATTCCACTTTTCCTGACGTCTTTTGTTTCACCTTGGAGCTCATGGCCTGAAAGTAACAAGGGATGGAAACGCTGCTTCTGAAGAAAAAAACCAAATAGGTTCAGAAAGCCCACTAATACACCCACTTCACATTGCAAACTGTCATCCAGTAGCACAGCTCTGGCATCTGTTAGAGTAATCCTTTTATGATCTATAAAATCTACCCTAAAATTAATTTCAGAGAAGATATCGTAGCGTCACCCTCATCTGCTTCTTACTTGACCGCTCCCTCAAAGTGGGCCGTCCCTGGGGAGAAGCAGCTGGAATGCCAGGATTCACAGGGCCCAGTTTTATGCAGTTAGCAGCTGTTGCTTTCTGTCATCTTCACTGCTGCGTTTGAACCTCCACATGGGTCATTTGTTGAGGAAAACAGTGACAGCACACAGTCTGAAAGTGACAAAGGGCAGAAACATGCCTCTCAAAACAGCAAACAACAAAAAAGCAACAACAAAAGAAAACAATAAAACTCCCCCAAAAACAAACTAGAAAAGCTCTTGATTCTATGATACGTGGAGGAAATTAACCTTTGTGCCTCTGCTAGTTGTCCAGTCTCTTAGCACTGCCTGGGTCTGAACTCATTGGATGGGTGTATGATCAGAAGTTTTGAGGTCTAGCTACCTCATATCTAGCTCTCAAAAAAAAACTATCCTCTCTGCCTTTATGTGAAGAGGGTCTCTGCCTCTGACCACAGGAATGGCCGATTTCATGGAAGTGGGATCAGGAAGAAGAAACATTCATCACCTTGTGCCTTGGGAAGAAGAGACCAATGGCTGTGCCTTCTTTGACTAAGAGAACAAGTCTCAGTAAAGGGCCAAGATGCTTTGGTGTGCCTAAGCTAAAGAACAAGAAAATCCTACACAGTCCAAACAGAGGAGAGCAACACCCTGCTGCTCCCCATCACGACTGAGGTCTCCACTCCTATGAGCAGCTTTTGCTATACAGTCCCCTGGGTGCTGCGTCCTAATCAAGCCTGTTATGACTTTTAGGCCTTAAAGCCTCAAAACCAAGCTATAATCCCTTTGAGTCTTTGGCACAGGATGGCGGGCTCAGGTGAACTTTTATCCTAAGGCTCTATTTTCTAGCTTTTGCTGGCGCATGAATTATCCATGAAATATTGGGAGAGTATTTTGATCATTTGTGTTTCTCTCTAAATATTTAGGGCTAACACAGCAGAAACAGCTCTTAGGGAGGCAGTGGGGGGGGGGGGTCATTTGATGCTCTTAAGCCTAGAGAATGAAGAACGTCTTTTGGTTTAAGTTAGTAAGACAATACCTCCCAAAACTGCAACTCTCGGGAGCTTCTGTGGTCTTACATGGTTGCAAAACCAAATTTTCTTTCCATATATAAAGAGTACATAACTGTTATTCAAGGCGTAGCATTGTCGTTTAGTGGGTCAGCACCCGGGTTCATCGTTCCCACCCTCCATGCTTGCTTGCCTCTCTGAGCTCCTGCTGTGTCAACACAGGTTTACAAATATTTGTCAGGTTACACATATTTGCTGTTAGAAATAGGCATCAATCCAGCTGTGTTACAGTGGAAGGAACCCACAGAATCGTGCAAGCATTGGAAGGGGCTTCACGCAGATCACCCAGCTGCACTGCCGATAGGACCTCCTAACCTGGTCCAGCAGCAAGGAAATCTATCCCTGCCACCCGAGACAGATGGCCCTGGGGGAGCTACCCAGTTAAGGCCTACTCACAGAGTTGGACTTCAACATTTGGGGAGCTTTTGCTACTGCCTCTGTTTCATTCTCAGACCTACCAGTTAAGTGCGTGGACATGAGAAGACCAGCCCCCTTTAAGCTAGCTTCCTGGCAGCACCGAGTATAGCAGCAAGCAGCCAGCTCCTCTCTCGCCCCTGCCAGATCTCAGACCATGAGCTTTTTCTCAAGTCTTAAGCGGTACTCAATTATTCCCCCTTCTGAAACAGTCTGGCTCTGAAGTCTAGGCTGGCCTTGAACTTCTGATCTTGCTGCTTCAGCCTCTTGCACTAAGTACAGCTGATAGTGTTTGTGATTGCTGGCATGTGTCACCATGCCTGGCTAAAGTGTGCTTCACTGGGATAGTCTCATCCACAGCATTTATAATTCTGCTTGAAGGCATCTAAGAAAAGGAGGTTTTCCCTTTCCGTATTAGAAATGAATAGTTGATGATTATTAGTTTACCATGGCAACCGCAAGTATGTTACTGTTGTTTTTTTTTTTTTTTTGTTCCCCACTCTCAAATTTGTTAAAATGAAAATCTCTTTGGAGCAATAGATTATCGTTCAGTCTACTGGCTTCTCTGTAGTGCCTAGAAGAATTCATGATCTGTAATTATAGATCTATGTCCTGATCATATACCAAGATAGTGAGTGGCTTTTCTTCCTTAACAGAATTCTTTAGCATAGGTTGTGTTTCAGATGCCCCTGGATATTGCAATAACATGAGGCAAACATTCAGAACTTTTGTGATCATGGTGCAAAGAGCAATGGAAGAAGCATTGAAAAGCAGATTGTATCCACTCCAACATGTACTGACTCCACGGCATGACTGCTTCAAGAACACATTGATCTGAGTTTCTATATTTTATCTTTTTACTAAAAGCTGACTTGCAGAAAAAAACGAGCATTTCAGCAGTATCATGAGTATAATTATAGCTTATCTAAACTTAGCTTCAAGAGCTCAAAATAAATGCATGATACAACCTAATAGCAGCACATTAAATGTCTGTATCTAGCAAAACAAACAAACAAAAAAATCCCAAATCGTTTCTTAGGCTGTCTCTGGTGATCATTGGAAGAAGTCCATGAACAAAATGCATCTGCATGTTCTGGGAAAACCACAGCTTTAAGGAAGTTTACAGTGAGGACTCGGAGAATATGCATACATGAGCCTGAGGTAGTGTGATATGCACAGGGCCACATGCCAGCTAAACAGTAAGGCACGATCATAAATTCATGTCCTCTGGATCATGCACCCCTCTTTACCCCATAGCAGGTCAGGTACCTTGCTTTTGCTAAAACTGAGTTTTCATTCCTTAGAAAAGGGCAATGCTTCAAGTCCACTTTCATACACGGTCACGCCTTGCCCTCACAGGTACATTCGGTGACAGTAGATGGTTTGGTCATTGTGTGATGTCACGTACAGAAGTTACACAGCTTTGACTTCACTAGGTGACACAGGACCATTGTTGACTTAGACACTATGTGGCTCATCACCGTATTATAATTTGTATTATGTAAGAATGTCCATCATCATATATGTAAAGCTTTATTCTATGTACTCACAAAACCCATGTGCATAGACTATCATCTGGATGAATGATATAGACCATTCAATTTAGATGTTAACAAAAATACTCACAATGACAGAAGGAAAACTCAAAGTCCCCTTGTGCTGATCAGTTCTAGGACTTCTGTTTTATCCACACAACAATATACTCGAGACACTTATTCCTATGATGAACATCTGAACCTTGTTTTAAAGGGGTCTTTTCAGTGTATGCTTACTTCCGCGTGTGGCGAGATGAGACTGGAAGAGTTATCAACGTGTCCTTCTGTGATGAGAGAATTGAGAAAATGAGGGTCTTAAATGCCAAGAGCTGGCAGTAAATGTTTGGCTGCACTGATGAACTGTTTCCAGGAAATAAATATCATAGATTTAGTCCTTCTGGGAAGACAGAACATACAGCATGCTCGGAGAAGGCAGAAAGGATTGTGTGGCAGGCATGTAAGCAGGACGCTTCCCAGGACTAGCCAAGACCGACTATTACTATCTTTCTAGGGCATGGAGGGACTTTTAACCTTATTTCCATTGGATTTAGTAATTGCTCATAACTGCCAGCCTGAAGTCCATGTTGATCAATGAAAGAGAAGACAAAAAGCAGATGAGGCAGTGCCCTATAGGAAAGCTGCTCCCCAAAGGTCTCCTGTGAAAACTCTCAGCATGTCTAAGATAACAAATGTCAGCCGCAATATGGAGAGGGGTCTTCCTTCTTTCCTGGGGGGAACATCTTATAGCAAATGTGTATTTTAAGGTAACATGTTTATTAAGCAGTCTCAGTGAATACAATAGAGAAAACACCAGTCATTCAGTCTGTATTTAACTTAGTTTCCAAGACTAAGAGACAAGAGCCAGAGTGACTCTGATGGTAATTGTGAAAGAACACTAATGATCTCTTTTTATTTGTGTGGTTTTTCTCAGAGGTGAATTATATTTACATTTGTTCGTACAGTCAGAGCACCAGAGGGACTCAGAGTAACAGTGTAGAGGGCAGCTGGACAGGGCTAAGATTCCCTTCAGAGTCTCAGGGTCCCTGAGCCTTGGGATTTGATGGTGCTGGTCAGAGTTGGTCAGTATTAATCCCTCCCTTTTGTTCTTCTAGGGGAGGAAAGTAGGGGCACCAAGGCTTAACCTGAGGGGGAATATTTGCCTTTTCCTTGGAAAGACAGGCATCAGCCCTTGCACCAGGCCTCGTAGCTTGACAGTTCAGGGTGAAGACCCCAAGCCTCACTCCAGAAGCTTAGGGTTTGGATTCTTTCTCTGCCTCAGAGACTAAAGTAACTACAATACCTTGCTTATTGTCAAGATTCATGTGCTTGAAGCAGCTCTAGTACCTAGACAAGCGATGAGTACTGCAATTCCTGTTGCATAAGCAAGGTTGGGGCGAGCAGGGGGTGATCAACTGGGAGATGTAGCAAGAGGAAGGCGGTTGGGGTTCCAGTATCAACGTGTATCTAGGGAGCTAGGGGCTTAATGTTCAGTTTGACTTTTAACTCTCAGCAGCAACTCCCTGAACCCCTGACCCCCTGACCCCCACCCCCCACCCACTGGAATAGGGAATCTGACCACTGGGCTTCCATTGATATTTGGTGCTGTAGAACTGTTCCTTATCCCCAGGAAGCTAGACTAGGACTCAGTCAAAGCTTAGGATATTTTTGACATGTGGAAAGTGGCCCCCTGGTCCTCTAGGTGGTGACACTGGGACTCAGCCATCAGTTCCAATAGTGGCCAAGGCTATGGGGAGAGTCCACAGAGGAGGATTCAACAAGAGCAGGGTCAACCCTGTTCTTCTTGTAGGAGTCACTGCTCACCACCATCTTCTTGTGGACATTTTCATAAAGAAAGAACTATTTTTCAAATGTCATTGAAAACAGAGAGCAGCTGCCATAGTTGTGGGGGAAGGGAGGCAAATGCCCTAAACATACAAAAATGAGGTCATATCACATTGGTTGACTATGTTAAGAACTTCACATAATTTATTTCTTCCAACCCTTTTACCAGATTTGTAAGAGAGGGGCTATTAATAAAATGTGATATTTTAATATTTATGACCCTCTGGGGATTATTTTAATTACTTTATGTAAATTCACTTTGGAGTCATCAGATCCTGTGATAGAGGCACTGTTTAGCGGAAGGGGAACAGGCTCAAGGATGCTAAGTCATTTGTCTGAAGCACTGCACCATGAAGAAGAGCCAGACTCTGAAGCTAGGCAGTCTTGACTACAGAGGCTGCACTATGCCATATTGTCAGTGTTTGGGAAGATGCTGATGTGGTTGCATTCATTCCCCCTTTCCTAAGCAAGAGAAATGAGCACATCTTCATCCACCTATTTACTTAGCCAGTGCTTGTCAGATGCCGCTCTGAGTGGACTCTCAGGGAACAGGGCTGACTCTTTGTGCTCCTGACTTTTCATCCAGGCCTGTCTCTAGCTCTTCTCACCTTTTCTCACTTCTTCTCACCTTTCCCTTCCCTTCCCTTCCCTTCCCTTCCCTTCTCTTCCCTTCCCTTCCCTTCCCTTCCCTTCCCTTCCCTTCCCTTCCCTTCCCTTCCCTTCCCTTCCCTTCTCTTCTCTTTTCTTATTGTTCCTAAATTTTTATCACCCCCCCCCATTCCTTCCTTCTGTGAAGGCTTATCATATCGCCTAGACTTGCTTCAAAATAATGCTCTCCCTGATCCTGCTTCCTTAGTGCCAGTTCTAGACATATTTTTATCACTTAAGAAAAGACTGGACAGCAGGTGGAAGTCACACAGAAATCCTAAGAAAGTGCTGTCAGATGAAGGTTCAGTTAATAAAACTGACAGAGTAAAAACATGAGTTTCAGAAAAAAAATAATCAGATAGAAGAGAGTTGGTCAAAGGGTTTCCAGAATCATGTTTGGCAAAACTGAGGAAAGTAAGGGTGGAAAATGAAGCAGAAGAGTGAGCTAACACCAGACGGTTGAAGTAATAGCTAGCATGGGGGATCCACTCTGTATAAGGTAGGAACCAGTGCAGAGATTTGAACTGAAAAGTGTGATACTGGGACCTATGGGCTGCTGGACTGTAAGTGGATAGTACAGGGCTGGACATAGATGGTAGAGGGATGGATATAGACGGTAGAGGGATGGATATAGACGGTAGATGGATGGATATAGATGGATATAGATGGTAGAGGGAGGAACATAGATGGTAGAGGGATGGATATAGACGGTAGAGGGATGGATATAGAGGTAGAGGGATGGATATAGACGGTAGAGGGATGGATATAGACGGTAGAGGGATGGATATAGACGGTAGAGGGATGGATATAGACGGTAGAGGGATGGATATAGATGGTAGAGGGAGGAACATAGATGGTAGAGGGATGGATATAGACGGTAGAGGGATGGATATAGAGGTAGAGGGATGGATATAGACGGTAGAGGGATGGATATAGATGGTAGAGGGATGGACATAGATGGTAGAGGGATGGATATAGACGGTAGAGGGATGGATATAGATGGTAGAGGGATGGATATAGATGGTAGAGGGATGGATATAGACGGTAGAGGGATGGATATAGATGGTAGAGGGAGGAACATAGATGGTAGAGGGATGGATATAGACGGTAGAGGGATGGATATAGAGGTAGAGGGATGGATATAGACGGTAGAGGGATGGATATAGAGGTAGAGGGATGGATATAGACGGTAGAGGGATGGATATAGACGGTAGAGGGAGGAACATAGATGGTAGAGGGATGGATATAGATGGTAGAGGGATGGATATAGACGGTAGAGGGATGGATATAGACGGTAGAGGGAGGAACATAGATGGTAGAGGGATGGATATAGATGGTAGAGGGATGGATATAGACGGTAGAGGGATGGATATAGATGGTAGAGGGATGGATATAGACGGTAGAGGGATGGATATAGAGGTAGAGGGATGGATATAGACGGTAGAGGGATGGATATAGACGGTAGAGGGAGGAACATAGATGGTAGAGGGATGGATATAGATGGTAGAGGGATGGATATAGACGGTAGAGGGAGGAACATAGATGGTAGAGGGAGGAACATAGATGGTAGAGGGATGGATATAGACGGTAGAGGGATGGATATAGACGGTAGAGGGATGGATATAGATGGTAGAGGGATGGACATAGATGGTAGAAGGATGGATATAGACGGTAGAGGGATGGATATAGACGGTAGAGGGATGGATATAGACGGTAGAGGGATGGATATAGACGGTAGAGGGATGGATATAGACGGTAGAGGGATGGATATAACGGTAGAGGGATGGATATAGATGGTAGAGGGATGGATATAGATGGTAGAGGGATGGATATAGACGGTAGAGGGAGGAACATAGATGGTAGAGGGATGGATATAGATGGTAGAGGGATGGATATAGATGGTAGATGGATGGATATAGACGGTAGAGGGATGGATATAGACGGTAGAGGGAGGAACATAGATGGTAGAGGGATGGATATAGACGGTAGAGGGATGGATATAGACGGTAGAGGGAGGAACATAGATGGTAGAGGGAGGAACATAGATGGTAGAGGGATGGATATAGACGCTAGAGGGATGGATATAGATGGTAGAGGGATGGATATAGATGGATATAGACGGTAGAGGGATGGATATAGACGGTAGAGGGATGGATATAGACGGTAGAGGGATGGATATAGACGGTAGAGGGATGGATATAGATGGTAGAGGGATGGACATAGACGGTATAGGGATGGATATAGATGGTAGAGGGATGGATATAGATGGTAGAGGGATGGATATAGATGGTAGAGGGATGGATATAGACGGTAGAGGGATGGATATAGATGGTAGAGGGATGGATATAGATGGTAGAGGGATGGATATAGATGGTAGAGGGATGGATATAGATGGTAGAGGGATGGATATAGATGGTAGAGGGATGGACATAGACGGTATAGGGATGGATATAGATGGTAGAGGGATGGATATAGACGGTAGAGGGATGGATATAGATGGTAGAGGGATGGACATAGACGGTATAGGGATGGATATAGATGGTAGAGGGATGGATATAGATGGTAGAGGGATGGATATAGATGGATATAGACGGTAGAGGGATGGATATAGATGGTAGAGGGATGGATATAGATGGTAGAGGGATGGATATAGATGGTAGAGGGATGGATGGATATAGATGGTAGAGGGGGAACATAGACGGTAGAGGGATGGATATAGACAGTAGAGGGATGGATATAGACGGTAGAGGGATGGATATAGACGGTAGAGGGATGGATATAGACGGTAGAGGGATGGATATAGACGGTAGAGGGAGGGATGGATATAGACGGTAGAGGGAGGAACATAGACGGTAGAGGGATGGATATAGACGGTAGAGGGATGGATATAGACGGTAGAGGGATGGATATAGACGGTAGAGGGATGGATATAGACGGTAGAGGGATGGATATAGATGGTAGAGGGATGGATATAGACGGTAGAGGGAGGAACATAGACGGTAGAGGGATGGATATTGATGGTAGAGGGATGGATATAGACGGTAGAGGGATGGATATAGATGGTAGAGGGATGGCTATAGATGGTAGAGGGATGGATATAGACGGTAGATGGATGGATATAGACGGTAGAGGGATGGATATAGACGGTAGAGGGATGGATATAGATGGTAGAGGGATGGATATAGATGGTAGAGGGATGGATATAGACGGTAGAGGGATGGATATAGACGGTAGATGGATGGACATAGATGGTAGAGGGATGGATATAGATGGTAGAGGGATGGATATAGATGGTAGAGGGAGGAAAATAGACGGTAGAGAGATGGATATAGACGGTAGAGGGATGGATATAGATGGTAGAGGGATGGATATAGATGGTAGAGGGATGGATATAGACGGTAGAGGGATGGATATAGATGGTAGAGGGATGGACATAGATGGTAGAGGGATGGATATAGATGGTAGAGGGATGGATATAGATGGTAGAGGGAGGAACATAGAAGGTAGATGGATGGACATAGATGGTACAGGGATGGATATAGATGGTAGAGGGATGGATATAGATGGTAGATGGATGGATATAGATGGTAGAGGGATGGATATAGATGGTAGAGGGAGGAACATAGACGGTAGATGGATGGACATAGATGGTACAGGGATGGATATAGATGGTAGAGGGATGGATATAGATGGTAGAGGGAGGAACATAGACGGTAGAGGGATGGATATAGACGGTAGAGGGATGGATATAGACGGTAGAGGGATGGATATAGACGGTAGATGGATGGACATAGATGGTACAAGGATGGACATAGATGGTAGAGGGATGGATATATATGGTAGAGGGATGGATATAGATGGTAGAGGGATGGATATAGATGGTAGAGGGATGGATATAGATGGTAGAGGGATGGATATAGATGGTAGAGGGATGGATATAGACGGTAGAGGGAGGAACATAGATGGTAGAGGGATGGATATAGACGGTAGAGGGATGGATATAGATGGTAGAGGGATGGATATAGATGGTAGAGGGATGGATATAGACGGTAGAGGGATGGATATAGATGGTAGAGGGAGGAACATAGAAGGTAGATGGATGGACATAGATGGTACAGGGATGGATATAGATGGTAGAGGGATGGATATAGACGGTAGAGGGATGGATATAGACGGTAGAGGGATGGATATAGACGGTAGAGGGATGGATATAGACGGTAGAGGGATGGATATAGACGGTAGAGGGATGGATATAGATGGTAGAGGGATGGATATAGATGGTAGAGGGATGGATATAGATGGTAGAGGGATGGATATAGATGGTAGAGGGATGGATATAGACGGTAGAGGGATGGATATAGATGGTAGAGGGATGGATATAGATGGATATAGACGGTAGAGGGATGGATATAGATGGTAGAGGGATGGATATAGATGGTAGAGGGATGGATATAGATGGTAGAGGGAGGGATGGATATAGATGGTAGAGGGGGAACATAGACGGTAGAGGGATGGATATAGACGGTAGAGGGATGGATATAGACGGTAGAGGGATGGATATAGACGGTAGAGGGATGGATATAGACGGTAGAGGGATGGATATAGATGGTAGAGGGATGGATATAGACGGTAGAGGGAGGAACATAGACGGTAGAGGGATGGATATAGACGGTAGAGGGATGGATATAGACGGTAGAGGGATGGATATAGACGGTAGAGGGATGGATATAGACGGTAGAGGGATGGATATAGACGGTAGAGGGATGGATATAGACGGTAGAGGGATGGATATAGACGGTAGAGGGATGGATATAGACGGTAGAGGGATGGATATAGACGGTAGAGGGATGGATATAGACGGTAGAGGGATGGATATAGACGGTAGAGGGATGGATATAGACGGTAGAGGGATGGATATAGATGGTAGAGGGATGGATATAGATGGTAGAGGGATGGATATAGACGGTAGAGGGATGGTTATAGACGGTAGATGGATGGACATAGATGGTAGAGGGATGGATATAGATGGTAGAGGGATGGATATAGATGGTAGAGGGAGGAACATAGACGGTAGAGAGATGGATATAGACGGTAGAGGGATGGATATAGATGGTAGAGGGATGGATATAGATGGTAGAGGGATGGATATAGACGGTAGAGGGATGGATATAGATGGTAGAGGGATGGACATAGATGGTAGAGGGATGGATATAGATGGTAGAGGGATGGATATAGATGGTAGAGGGAGGAACATAGAAGGTAGATGGATGGACATAGATGGTACAGGGATGGATATAGATGGTAGAGGGATGGATATAGATGGTAGATGGATGGATATAGATGGTAGAGGGATGGATATAGATGGTAGAGGGAGGAACATAGACGGTATATGGATGGACATAGATGGTACAGGGATGGATATAGATGGTAGAGGGATGGATATAGATGGTAGAGGGAGGAACATAGACGGTAGAGGGATGGATATAGACGGTAGAGGGATGGATATAGACGGTAGAGGGATGGATATAGACGGTAGATGGATGGACATAGATGGTACAGGGATGGACATAGATGGTAGAGGGATGGATATAGATGGTAGAGGGATGGATATAGATGGTAGAGGGATGGATATAGAGGTAGAGGGATGGATATAGATGGTAGAGGGATGGATATAGACGGTAGAGGGAGGAACATAGATGGTAGAGGGATGGATATAGACGGTAGAGGGATGGATATAGATGGTAGAGGGATGGATATAGATGGTAGAGGGATGGATATAGACGGTAGAGGGATGGATATAGATGGTAGAGGGAGGAACATAGAAGGTAGATGGATGGACATAGATGGTACAGGGATGGATATAGATGGTAGAGGGATGGATATAGACGGTAGAGGGATGGATATAGACGGTAGAGGGAGGAACATAGATGGTAGAGGGATGGATATAGACGGTAGAGGGATGGATATAGACGGTAGAGGGAGGAACATAGATGGTAGAGGGATGGATATAGACGGTAGAGGGATGTATATAGATGGTAGAGGGATGGATATAGATGGTAGAGGGATGGATATAGATGGTAGAGGGATGGATATAGACGGTAGAGGGATGGATATAGATGGTAGAGGGATGGATATAGACGGTAGAGGGATGGATATGGACGGTAGAGGGATGGATATAGACGGTAGAGGGATGGATATAGACGGTAGAGGGATGGATATAGATGGTAGAGGGAGGAACAAAGAAGGTAGATGGATGGACATAGATGGTACAGGGATGGATATAGATGGTAGAGGGATGGATATAGACGGTAGAGGGAGGAACATAGATGGTAGAAGGATGGATATAGACGGTAGAGGGAGGAACATAGATGGTAGAGGGATGGATATAGATGGTAGAGGGATGGATATAGACGGTAGAGGGAGGAACATAGATGGGAGAGGGAGGAACATAGATGGTAGAGGGATGGATATAGATGGATATAGACGGTAGAGGGATGGATATAGATGGTAGAGGGATGGATATAGAGGTAGAGGGATGGATATGGATGGTTGAGGGATTGATATAGATGGTAGAGGGATGGATATAGACGCTAGAGGGATGGATATAAATGGTAGAGGGATGGATATAGATGGATATAGACGGTAGAGGGATGGATATAGACGGTAGAGGGATGGATATAGACGGTAGAGGGAGGAACATAGATGGTAGAGGGATGGATATAGAGGTAGAGGGATGGATATGGATGGTAGAGCGATGGATATAGATGGTAGAGGGATGGATATGGATGGTAGAGGGATTGATATAGATGGTAGAGGGATGGATATAGACGCTAGAGGGATGGATATAGACGTAGAGGGATGGATATAGACGGTAGAGGGATGGATATAAATGGTAGAGGGATGGATATAGATGGTAGAGGGATGGATATAGATGGATATAGACGGTAGAGGGATGGATATAGATGGTAGAGGGATGGATATAGATGGTAGAGGGATGGATATAGATGGATATAGACGGTAGAGGGATGGATATAGACGGTAGAGGGATGGATATAGATGGTAGAGGGATGGATATAGATGGTAGAGGGATGGATATAGACGGTAGAGGGATGGATATAGATGGTAGAGGGATGGATATAGATGGTAGAGGGATGGATATAGATGGATATAAACGGTAGAGGGATGGATATAGACGGTAGAGGGATGGATATAGACGGTAGAGGGATGGATATAGATGGTAGAGGGATGGATATAGATGGTAGAGGGAGGAACATAGATGGTAGAGGGATGGATATAGATGGTAGAGGGAGGGATGGATATAGATGGTAGAGGGGGAACATAGATGGTAGAGGGATGGATATAGACGGTAGAGGGATGGATATAGATGGTAGAGGGATGGATATAGACGGTAGAGGGAGGAACATAGACGGTAGAGGGATGGATATAGATGGTAGAGGGATGGATATAGACGGTAGAGGGATGGATATAGACGGTAGAGGGAGGAACATAGATGGTAGAGGGATGGATATAGACGGTAGAGGGATGGATATAGACGGTAGAGGGAGGAACATAGATGGTAGAGTGATGGATATAGACGGTAGAGGGATGGATATAGATGGTAGAGGGATGGATATAGATGGTAGAGGGATGGATATAGATGGTAGAGGGATGGATATAGACGGTAGAGGGATGGATATAGATGGTAGAGGGATGGATATAGACGGTAGAGGGATGGATATAGATGGTAGAGGGATGGATATAGACGGTAGAGGGATGGATATAGACGGTAGAGGGATGGATATAGATGGTAGAGGGCGGAACAAAGAAGGTAGATTGATGGACATAGATGGTACAGGGATGGATATAGATGGTAGAGGGATGGATATAGACGGTAGAGGGAGGAACATAGATGGTAGAGGGATGGATATAGACGGTAGAGGGAGGAACATAGATGGTAGAGGGATGGATATAGATGGTAGAGGGATGGATATAGACGGTAGAGGGAGGAACATAGATGGGAGAGGGAGGAACATAGATGGTAGAGGGATGGATATAGATGGATATAGACGGTAGAGGGATGGATATAGAGGTAGAGGGATGGATATGGATGGTAGAGGGATTGATATAGATGGTAGAGGGATGGATATAGACGCTAGAGGGATGGATATAAATGGTAGAGGGATGGATATAGATGGATATAGACGGTAGAGGGATGGATATAGACGGTAGAGGGATGGATATAGACGGTAGAGGGAGGAACATAGATGGTAGAGGGATGGATATAGAGGTAGAGGGATGGATATGGATGGTAGAGCGATGGATATAGATGGTAGAGGGATGGATATGGATGGTAGAGGGATTGATATAGATGGTAGAGGGATGGATATAGACGCTAGAGGGATGGATATAGACGTAGAGGGATGGATATAGACGGTAGAGGGATGGATATAAATGGTAGAGGGATGGATATAGATGGTAGAGGGATGGATATAGATGGATATAGACGGTAGAGGGATGGATATAGATGGTAGAGGGATGGATATAGATGGTAGAGGGATGGATATAGATGGATATAGACGGTAGAGGGATGGATATCGATGGTAGAGGGATGGATATAGATGGTAGAGGGATGGATATAGACGGTAGATGGATGGATATAGACGGTAGAGGGATGGATATAGACGGTAGAGTGATGGATATAGACGGTAGAGGGATGGATATAGATGGTAGAGGGATGGATATAGACGGTAGAGGGATGGATATAGACGGTAGAGGGATGGATATAGACGGTAGAGGGATGGATATAGACGGTAGAGGGATGGATATAGATGGTAGAGGGATGGATATAGACGGTAGAGGGATGGATATAGATGGTAGAGGGATGGATATAGATGGTAGAGGGATGGATATAGATGGTAGAGGGATGGATATCGACGGTAGAGGGATGGATATAGATGGTAGAGGGATGGATATAGATGGTAGAGGGATGGATATAGACGGTAGAGGGATGGATATAGATGGTAGAGGGATGGATATAGACGGTAGAGGGATGGATATAGATGGTAGAGGGATGGATATAGACGGTAGAGGGATGGATATAGACGGTAGAGGGATGGATATAGACGGTAGAGGGATGGATATAGACGGTAGAGGGATGGATATAGACGGTAGAGGGATGGATATAGATGGATATAGATGGTAGAGGGATGGATATAGATGGATATAGATGGTAGAGGGATGGATATAGACGGTAGAGGGATGGATATAGATGGTAGAGGGATGGATATAGACGGTAGAGGGATGGATATAGATGGTAGAGGGATGGATATAGATGGATATAGACGGTAGAGGGATGGATATAGACGGTAGAGGGATGGATATAGATGGTAGAGGGATGGATATAGAGGTAGAGGGATGGATATAGACGGTAGAGGGATGGATATAGACAGTAGAGGGATGGATATAGATGGTAGAGGGATGGATATAGATGGATATAGACGGTAGAGGGATGGATATAGACGGTAGAGGGATGGATATAGATGGTAGAGGGATGGATATAAAGGTAGAGGGATGGATATAGACGGTAGAGGGATGGATATAGACAGTAGAGGGATGGATATAGATGGTAGAGGGATGGATATAGATGGATATAGACGGTAGAGGGATGGATATAGACGGTAGAGGGATGGATATAGATGGTAGAGGGATGGATATAGATGGTAGAGGGATGGATATAGACGGTAGAGGGATGGATATAGATGGTAGAGGGATGGATATAGATGGATATAGACGGTAGAGGGATGGATATAGACGGTAGAGGGATGGATATAGATGGTAGAGGGATGGATATAGATGGTAGAGGGATGGATATAGACGGTAGAGGGATGGATATAGATGGATATAGATGGTAGAGGGATGGATATAGATGGTAGAGGGATGGATATAGACGTTAGAGGGATGGATATAGATGGTAGAGGGATGGATATAGATGGTAGAGGGAGGAACATAGACAGCAGAGAAACGGATATAGATAGTTGAGAGACAGACATTGACGGTAGAGGGGCAAACAAGACGGTATGGGGATGAACATAGAAACACTACTACATTCTTGATGATCAGAGGTAAGAAAGACCAATGCAGAGTGGAATCCAGGAGAGATGAAGGTATCAAGTTCAGGATGTTTATTAGGCTTCTGCATGGACATGTCAGGGAAACGGGGTTAGAGAGACTTTGGGAGAGAGATTTAAGCTAAACATACAACTGGGAATTGAGCAGCTTGATGGGATTTAAGCCATGTGGTTGCATGAGACTAACAAACTACAAAGCAGAGTGGGTGGAAAGGCTAAAGGATTCTCTAGACCCACCAACATTAGTAGGCAGAGCCTGCAAAGGAAGCAGACGGGGCATACACAATTGAGTCTGGAATTCTGCAGGGAATGCAAAGAACGAGTGCCAAGGGGAGTTTTCTCCTTTGAAATTAAAGTCTTGGTTAAAAGGTCTTTGGCCATGCAGTTGCTTATCATCTGGATCAGATACTGGCTACCGCTGCCACTGTGGCCGAATCTATTCACGAGTCTGCAGCCAGCTGGAAAGGCATTGGAGGTAGCTGGCCCAGGCTGAATTTGGCTTGGGTGGGTTAGTTCAGTTTCAGGTGGTCCCTCGTGCTCTAAGACTCATCATTACAGCCAGAGAATGGGTCTGTAAAGCTGAGATCAAGAGCAGAATTGTACGCATAAGCAACTAGAATCCTAGACCACAACTGGAATGGTTATTCTGCTGTTCAGTTGTATCAGCCAAAGCTACTCACAAGGTGAGGTTTATTCACAGTAAATAGAATGTGTGTGTGTGTGGTTTTTTTTTTTTTTTTTTGCTGACTTTTTTTTATTGAGAAAAGGAGAAAAAAAACCAAGTTTCCACCTCCTCCCAGCCTCCCATTTCCCTCCCCCTCCTCCCACCCTTCTCCCCCTCTCCCCACTCCTTTCCCCCTCCCTCTCCAGTCCAAAGAGCAGTCAGGGTTTTCTGCCCTGTGGTAAGTCCTAGGTCCTCCCCCCTCCGTCCATATCTAGGAAGGTGAACATCCAAACTGGCTAGGCTCCCACAAAGCCAGCACATTACGTAGGATCAAAACCCCGTGCCATTGTCCTTTGCGTCTCATCAGCCCTCATTGTTCGCCATGTTCAGAGAGTCCAGTTTTATCCCATGCTTTTTCTGGTAACAGTCCAGCTGGCCTTGGTGAGCTCCCAATAGATCAGCTCCGCTGTCCCAGTGGGTGGGTGCACCCCTCGTGGTCCCTACTTCTTTGCTCATGTTCTCCCTCCTTCTGCTCCTCATTGGGACCTTGGGAGCTCAGTCCAGTGCTCCAGTGTGGGTCTCTGTCTCTATCTCCATCCATCACCAGATGAAGGTTCTAGGATGATATGCAAGATATTCGTCAGTATTGCTCTAGGATAGGGTCATTTCAGGTTCCCTATCCTCAGCTGCCCAAGGAACTAACTGGGGACCTCGGCTTGGGCTCCTGGGAGCCACTCTAGGGTCAGGTCTCTTGCCAAACCTAAAGTGGCTCCCTTAACTAAGAATTGTGGTTCCGTGCTCCCCTGTCCAACCTTCCTTTATCCCAATCCTCCTGTTTCCCCAAGGCCCCACCTCCTTCCCTTCTACCTTTTCTCTCCCCATCTCCCCTTACCCCCATCCCACCACACCCCCAAGATCCCAATTTTCTCCCAGGCAATTTTGTCTATTTCCCTTAGCCAAGAGGATAACTATATGTTTTTCCTTGGGTTCCCCTTCATACTTAGCTTCTTTAGATTCACCTATTGTAGACTCCGTGACCCTTATTTATGGCTAGAAACCAATTATGAGTGAGTACATCCCATGTTCATCTTTTTGGGTCTGGGATACCTCACTCAGGATAGTGTTTTCTATTTCCATCCATTTGCATGCAAAATTCGAGAAGTCATTGTTTTTTACCGCAGCGTAGTACTCTAATGTGTATATATTCCATACTTTCTTCATCCATTCTTCCATGGAAGGGCATCTAGGTTGTTTCCAGGTTCTGGCTATTACAAATAATACTGCTATGAACATAGTTGAACAAATGCTTTTGTCATATGATAGGGCATCTCTTGGGTATATTCCCAAGAGTGGTATTGCTGGGTCCAGGGGTAGGATATGATCATTTCATTAGATGCTGAAAAAGCAGTCAACAAAATTCAACATCCATTTATGTTAAAAGTATTGGAGAGATTAGAGATACAAGGGTCATATCTAAATATAATAAAAGCTATATACAGCAAGCCGACAGCTAACATCAAATTAAACGGAGAGAAACTCAAAGCCATCCCGCTTAACTCAGGAACACGACAAGGCTGTCCACTCTCGCCATACCTCTTCAATATAGTGCTGGAAGTTCTAGCAATAGCAATAAGACAACATAATGGGATCAAGGGGATTCGAATTGGAAAGGAAGAAGTTAAACTTTCGTTATTCGCAGATTATATGATAGTGTACTTAAGCGACCCCCAAAATTCCACCAAAGAACTTTTACAGCTGATAAACAGCTTTAGTAATGTGGCAGGATACAAGATCAACTCCAAAAAATCAGTCGCCCTATTATACACAAAGGATATGGAAGCAGAGAGGGAAATCAGAGAAGCTTCACCATTCACGATAGCCACAAACAGCATAAAATATCTTGGGGTAAATCTAACCAAGGAAGTGAAAGATCTATTTGACAAGAACTTTAAGGCATTGAAGAAAGAAATTGAAGAGGATACCAAAAAATGGATGGACCTCCCTTGCTCTTGGATTGGGAGGATCAACATAGTAAAAATGGCAATTCTACCTAAGGCAATTTATAGATTAAATGCAATCCTCACCAAGATCCCATCAAAATTCTTCACAGATCTGGAGAGGACAATAATCAACTTTATATGGAAAAACAAAAAACCCAGGATAGCCAAAACAATCCTATACAATAAAGGATCTTCTGGAGGCATTACCATCCCTGACTTCAAACTCTATTACAGAGCTACAGTAATGAAAACAGTGTGGTACTGGCATAAAAACAGAGAAGTCGACCAATGGAATTGTATAGAAGACCCGGATTTTAACCCACAAACCTATGAACACCTCATTTTTGATAAAGGAGCTAAAAGTATACAATGGAAGAAAGAAAGCATCTTCAACAAATGGTGCTGGCACAACTGGATGTCAACCTGTAGAAGAATGAAAATAGACCCATATCTATCACCGTGCACAAAATTCAAGTCCAAATGGATTAAAGACCTCAATATCAGCCCAAACACACTGAAAATGATAGAAGAGAAAGTGGGAAATACCCTACAACAGATGGGCACAGGAGATCGCTTCCTATGTATAACCCCAGAAGCACAGACATTAAGGGCAACATTGAATAAATGGGACCTACTAAAACTGAGAAGCTTCCTTAAAGCAAAGGACACTCTCACTAAGACACAAAGCAACCTACTGACTGGGAGAAGATCTTCACCAACCCCACAACAGACAAAGGTCTGATCTCCAAAATATATAGAGAACTCAAGAAACTAGACTTTAAAATGCTAATTAACCCAATTAAAAAATGGGGCACTGATCTGAACAGAGAATTCTCAACAGAAGAAGTTCAAGTGGCCAAAAGACAGTTAAGGTCGTGCTCAACTTCCTTAGCAATCAGGGAAATGCAAATCAAAACAACTTTGAGATATCATCTTACACCTGTCAGAATGGCTAAAGTCAAAAACACCAAGGATAGCCTTTGCTGGAGAGGCTGTGGAGGAAGGGGTACCCTCATCCATTGCTGGTGGGAATGCAATCTTGTGCAACCACTATGGAAGTCAGTGTTTCGGTTTCTCAGGAGAATGTGTGTTTTGTTGAGAATTACAGGTGCATTGTCAAGGGCTTGGCCAGAGAAAGTAAAAATTATCAGATAGTTTTTGTAGCCACTCCTACATGATCCTGGCCAGTCTACCTCTAGGTTCCACCATCAGGACATTCCTCTTGGAATTTCATAAGCCGTTTCTAGATTATGATGAACTTCACTACCTACTTGGGCTTTTCCAGCTCCTTCACCATCTTCTGAAACCATTCTCACCCATGCCTGTCTCCCTTCTCTGAAAGTGCATTAGCCCTTGCGAGTGGAACCACGTGTAATACATTAAAGTGCTTAAGCAACAGACAGGCGTGTAACAAGCTTTCAATAAATGGTAACTATCACCATTACTCTTCTTCCAGTTACAAGGCATCTGAATGTGTTCTCTAATTATTTTTAAGCCGTGTTCTTGTCAAGTTTAGCTGCCATCCCCTTAATGAGAAGGAGATGTCTTCTGCATCTCGATAGCAGTTGGAGGCACATAATGAGTTCTCAATAAAATCCTGTTAATTATTAGGAGCTGATTTAAAGTCTGTGCTAATCCTTAGACCTTGGAGATTTGTACACAAAGTGTCTTCCAGCCACATACATTCTGGAAATGCTAAGAAAGTGCACATCATCGCAAGAATAATGACAAGATTTTTTTTTTTGTCCCTCTAAGGAAATGATGTGATCCTTTTTCCTTTTTATCTTTAGGTAACTTTTTTTTTTATTTCTTACTGTAGGAATGACTCTGGGGTTTTTTGAAACCTCAGACATTACTGAAATCAACTCAGATATTAGTAAGTTTAAAGCTCTCTGCCTGACCCTGCAGCTTCTGCCTTGTCTCATCCATTCAGCGTTCTGCTTGGGATGTCCAAATGGGGCTTGCTCTTGCCACTTGACTTGGAAGAGATGAAAGAAAATACAGGTCCTCTCAAAAATTGAAGTGAGTCGTTGTGACCAAAATAAAACAAACATACAATACTGGGGAAATGTTAGCAAGTGTTTCAAAATTATGTTAACTTCAGTATCTGACTGAAATCTGTGTTCTGCGTCTCTTGTTGAATGGTGGGCAACATTACTTATATATCACATATGTCACAATGTAGGAGACAAAACTACAGCAGTCTTGGGTGTGCATGGGAGGATGAGAGAGGGCAAATGTTGCATTGCTGTGGGATAGTGCTCTTGTACACTGTAAAGTTTTTTTTTTAATTTTATGAATTTATTAGTTTAATCTAGCTTTGAAGTTTTACTTATTTATCTTTCTTTGTTTATTGATTTTATTGAGCTATACATTTTCCTCTGCTCCCTCCCTGCTTCTCCCCTCCACTTCAACCCTCTTTCATGGTCCCAATGCTTTCAATTTACTCAGGAGATCTTGTCTTTCTCTACTTCCCATGTAGATTAGATCTATGTATGTCTCTCTTAGGGTCCACATTGTTGTCTAGGTTCTCTGGGATTGTGATTTGTAGACTGGTTTTCTTTGCTTTATGTTTAAAACCCATTTATCAGTGAGTACATGTGATAATTTTCTTTCTGGGTCTGGGTTACATCACTCAATATAATGTTTTTTATCTCCATCCATTTGCCTGCAAATTTCAAGATGTTATTATTTTTTCTGCTGTGTAATACTCCATTGTGGAAATGTAGCACATTTTCCTTATCCATTCTTTGGTTGAAGGGCATTTAGGTTGTTTCCATGTTCTGGCTATGACAAACAATGCTGCTATGAACATAGTTGAACAATGTCCTTGTGGTATAATTGATTATCCTTTGCTTATATACCAATATATAATAGTGGTATTGCTGGGTCTTGAGGAAGGTTGTTTCCTAATTTTCTGAGAAATCACCACTCTGACATCCAAAGGGGCTGTACCAGCTTACACTGCCATCAACCATGCAGGAATGTTCCCTTTACCCCACATCCTCTCCAGCATAAGTTGTCATCAGTGTTTTTGATCTTGGCCATTCTTATAGGTGTAAGATGGAATCTCAGAGTTGTTTTGATTTGCTTTTCTCTGATGCTTAAGGATGTTGAGCATTTCCTTAAGTGTCTTTCAGCCATTTTAAATTCCTCTGTTTAGAGTTCTCTGTTTAGGTCAGTACTCCATTTTTTAATTGGGCTATTTGTTCTTTTGATGACCAGTTTCTTGAATTCTTTGTATATTTTGGAGATCAGACCTCTGTCTGATGAGGGGTTGTTGAAGATCTTTTCCCATTCTGTAGGCTGCCTTGTTGACAGTGTCCTTTGCTTTACAGAAACTTTCAGTCAGGAGGTCCCCTTTAATAATTGTTTCTCTCAGTGTCTGTGCTACTAGGGTTATATTTAGGAAGTGGTCTCCTGTGCCAATGTGTTCAAGAGTACTTCCTACTTTCTCTTCTATAAGGTTCAGTGTGGCTGGCTTTACATTGAGGTCTTTGATGAATTTGGACTTGAGTTTTGTGCATAGTGATAGATATGGGTCTGTTTTTATTATTCTACATGTTTATATTCAGTTATGCCAGCACCATTTGTTAAATATGCTTTCTTTTTTCCATTTTATATTTTTTTGCTTCTTTGTGGATTAATATCCAGGTCCTTGATTAGATTCCATTGTTCCTCCTGTCTGTTTTTATGCCAATACCCGGCTATTTTCAGTACTGTAGCTCTGTATAGGGTTTGAAGTCAGGGATTGTGATGCCTCCAGAAGTTTTTATTGTACAAGATTGTTCTGACTATCCTGGGTTTTTTGCTTTTCCATATGAAGTTGAGTATTCTTTTTTTAAGATCTAAGAATAATTTTGCTGAGATTTTGATGGACATTGCATTGAATCTGTAGCCTTCTTCAGTAAGATTGCCATTTTTACTATGTTAATTCTGCCTACCCAAAATCATGGGAGATCTTTCCACTTTCTGGTGTCTTCTTCAATCTCTTTCTTCAAAGATTTAAAGTTCTTGTCATACAAGTCTTCCACTTGTTTGGTTAGAGTTATCCAAGATATTTTATGCTATTTGTGGCTATTGTGAAGGGTGATGTTTGTCTGATTTCTTTCTCAGCACATTTATCATCTATGTAAATGAGGGCTACTGATATTTTTGAGTTAATCTTATATTCTGATACATTACTGAAAGTGGTTATGAGTTGTAGAAGTTCCTTGGTAGAATTTTAGGGGTCGCTTATCATCAGCAAACAGTGAGAGTTTGACTTCTTTTCTAATTTGTATACCATTGATCTTATTTTGTTGTCTTATTGCTCTAGCAAGGACCTCAAGAACTATACTGAATAGATATGGAGAGAGTGGACAACCTTGTCTTATTACTGATTTCAGTGGAATTGCTGGAAGTTTCTCTCCATTTAGTTTGATGTTGGCTGTTGTCTTGCTATATATTGCCTTTATTATGTTTAACTTTGTTCCTTGTATCCCTGCTCTCTCCAAGACCTTTATCATGAAAGGAGGTTGTATTTTGTCAATAGATTTTCAGCATCTAATGAGATGATCGTGTGGTTTTTATTTTTCAGTTTGTTTATATATATGTTCATATGTTGAACCATCCCTGCATGGGGGAGTAGGGAGGGCAGAAGGGGAAGATGAGGGGAAGACAAGGGGAGAAGGGAGGAGAACTTGAGACAATGGCATAGTTGAGATCGAGTAAGGAGAAAAATGAGAGCAAGGTAAGAGATATTTTGATTGAGGGAGCCATTAAGGGGCTAGCAAGAAACCTAGCACTAGGGAAATTCCCAGGAATCCACAAGATGACCCCAGCTAAGACCCTAAGCAATAGAGGAGAGAGCGCCTTTCCCTGTAGTCAGACTGATGAATATCTTAAATATCACGTTGGTGGTCATTCTACTAGGTGCCAGTGAATCCAAGACTCAGATGGTTGCTCTTCGTGGTGCTGTCAGTGCCAAGGTTCCAGTTACCCTGTTGATCACTCCCTGTTCCTGGAGGTTGCTCAACACTCCTGGGGTTTGCTCTGGTCCTGTAGAGTTCACTGTCTCAGGCCTATGTCACTGGCTCAATTTCTGTAAATGTCTCTGGTCTAGATACACTTCTGTGGTGGTCACTGGCTTGGGGTTGGTCCTGCAAAGGTCTCTGGCTCCAATCTACTCCCTCGAAGGTCCCAGACTCCAGTACATTTGGACCCTTAGAGGTCCTGGCTCAGGCCTACTCCCTCAGAGGTCCCAGAGTCCCACCGAACCTGCAGAGGTCTCTGGTTCCTTCCTACTCTCTCGGAGGTCCCAAACTCATGTGGGACCTTCAGAGGTCCTGGCTCAGGCCTTCTCCCTCAACAGTTGCTTCCCTGTACCTTCTCCTGTGGAATTTGCTGTCTTGAGCCTGCTCCAGCCTAGGTTGCTGGCTCAGTCCTGTTTCTGTAAATGTTCCTGGTCGGGATTTGCTCCTGCTCCTGTGGAGTTCACTGTCTCAGGCCTGCTCTGATCTAGGTCATTGCCTCTGTCCTGTTCCTGTGGAGTTTGCTGTCTACGGCCTGCTCCATCCTAGGTCACTGTCTCAGTCCTGTTTCTGTAAATGTCCCTGATCTGGGTCTGCTCCTGTTCCTGTGGAGGTCACTGTCTCAGCCACTGTAAAGATTTGTCACTCGTATTGGTTTAATAAAATGCTGATTGGCCAGTAGCCAGGCAGGAAATATAGGCAGGCAACCAGACTAGGAAAATTCCAGGAAGAGGAAAGGCAGTCACCACCCAGACACAGAGGAAGCGAGATGAGAGTGCCTCACTGAGAAAAGGTACCAAGCCACATGGATAAACATAGACAAGAATTATGGGTTAATTTAAGTTGTAAGAGATAGTAATAAATCTTGAAAATAGGCCAAAGAGTTTATAATTAATATAAGCCTCTGTGTGTTTCTTTGGTCTGAATAACTGCAGGACCGGGAAGGACAGAAACTCCTATCAACAAAGTAAAGTCACTGATCCATTTCCATATTCTCTCCTTATGATATTAAATTCACCCTATAAACCATGACAGTCATGAATTTCAACACACTTTAAGAAGTCAAGTCCGAATCGAAGTGTCTTGGTTGCATCAATTCTCAGTGAAATTCCTCACTCTGAACCTCACCAGTCCTCTGTAGGCTTCACATTGAGCACAGCCTCCCAGCTGCAAATATTTGGGTTAACTTTTTTCTTTATGTAATTTATCTGGAACAAAACCAGAATGCAAAGTGAGGAAATGAGAACACTTGACACATCAAGGCACTTTTCATTTTTGATGTATTTCTATAGATAGGACTCTTTTTGAATTTTATAAGGGTCTGGGGCTCTGTCATTGTGTGGGTGCACATTTCTATTTACTGTTTCTAGACATGATAGACATGAGAGCCGTATGTGTGGAATTTTTTTTTTTTAGAAATGTTTGGCTCCTATAGAACAACACTCGGAGATTCCTTTAGATGCCATAATGAGAAGAATGTATTAGAGTAGTTGAAAATGGATGTGTGTTTTGCTGTCAGTCCAATGCTTTGACTACTTCATAGCTGTATCCCCCACTTCCACTGCTACAGTTTGAACTTGAGAGTTATATCCTGACACTAAGACAGATTGTTCTCCTGCATCTTGAGCTGTCCTCATGTCTTTCTCTTCCAATTCATTTTCCTTGCTGCCAAATTAATCTCTCTCAAGTAATAAGTTCATCATAATCAGAGCCTGCTGGAAACCTGCAATTATTCAATTTGACCCTGAGAACAAAGGCAAACCTTAGCATGGTATTTAAAATCTCCCAGAGTTTATATCTGAAATGTTTTTCAAAGGCTTTTGTGTCAAAAATGTGGTCTCTAGCTGATAGCACTATTGGAGAGGGCTAGAAACTACTGGAAGTAAGACCTAGTTGTAGGAAGTAGGCCACTGAGGGTGTGTTTGGAAAGATGTAGTTTGTGTCTCTACCCTGTTCTTCCTCCCCAACTATGCTATGAGAAGACCAGCTTTGCTCTAACATCTCATCACCATGATGTTCAGCCTCAGCTCAGGCCTGAGATACCGAACCAAGCATGATGAATCAAAACCTTTTGAACCTAACTCTCTCCTCCTCCCAGTCATTTTCTGTTATTTAGTCAGAGTGACTAGACCATCCTCCACTGAATTACATCCCACCTTTCTTGTGTTTCCTTCCTCTCTTTGGCAACTCTTCAGACAGCTGCCCTGGCTTTCCTGCCCTTCTCTGTTGTGATATTTTGTTTGTGCCGTAACAAATAAAGCTTGTCTGAATATCAGAGTGCAGGGATAGCCACACTAGATAGCCAATGAGGCCAGGCAGTGTTGGCACACAAATTTAATCCCAGCACTTGGGGTACAGAGGCAGAGGGATCTCTGTGAGTTCAAGGTCACCCTGGGCTACACAAGACTTAATCAGTCTAAAAGAGAAACAGCTCACAACTTTGATCCCAGCCCTTGGGATCCCAGGCCTTTAATCAAAGCACTAGGGAGGTGGAGACAGGAGTGATATGATTGGGTAGAGAGAGGAACATAAAGCAGGAGAAGATAAGCTCAGAACATCCAATCTGAGGTTTCAGAGAGACAGCGTTCAGTCTGAGGACTGGTGGAGACAGGATCTTGCCCACTTTGGTTTGAAGATTCGGTAGAGGTCTTTCTAGTGGCTGACTCCTTGACTTTTCTGATTTTTCAGTATTTGCCCCAATATCTGACTCCAGGTTTTTATTATTAAGACCAATTAGAATTCGCGTTGCACTTTTCAATACATTGATTGCATTTTCTCACTTGACAACGAGGAAGACCTATCTCAGAGGTCCTCTAAGCACTATTGCTGCCTCCTCCCTGTACATCCAACTCTGATGCTTCAACTCAGGCCATATTCTTATGACTAACACTCTCTCATGAACGGTAAGGTGTCAGGCACCTGCCCAGGGCAGGTTGTCACTTTTCTTTAGCAGAGGTCTGGTGGATTTTTGTGTGATGGCATCCAGTGGAGAACACTTAAAACATTTCCACCCCACTGTGGTCTACCCAGGGTTTGTGAGATGTGTGTGTGGGGGTTTCATGCCAGAGCATCCAGAAAAAGTTTCAAGAGGCAACACACTTTTCTGATGTCTACAGTTTGACTTTTGCCCATTTCACTGCTTGGAAAGCCAGGTAGTGGTGGTGCACACCTTTAATTCCAGCACTTGGGAGGCAGAGGCAGGCGGATCTTTGTGAGTCTGAGATCAGGCTAGTCTACAGAGTGAGTTCCAGGACATCCAAGGCTCCACAGGGAAACCCTGTGTCAAAATTCAAAAGTAGATAGATAGATAGATAGATAGATAGATAGATAGATAGATAGATAGATAGATATAGATGAATAGATTAAAAAATAATAGTCATGTGAGGAATATACTTTATCTTATTGAACATACTTTCTGTCTGTTCTCCTGGGAATCCAACCATAAAGAAGCCAGACTGTCAGACACAATCCCACACATTATTTTTGCTTTATTAACTTTCTAAGTTTCCACTCTGTACTTCAACTTGCATTGCTTCTGTTGTTTTTTTTCTTTTCCTTTTTTTTCATTTATTTATTTATTTATTTAAGGTTTCTGTCTCTTCCCCGCCACCGCCTCCCATTTCACCCCCCTCCCCCAATCAAGTCCCCCTCCCTCGTCAGCCCAAAGAGCAATCAGGGTTCCCTGCCCTGTGAGAAGTCCAAGGACCACACACCTCCATCCAGGTCTAGTAAGGTGAGCATCCAAACTGCCTAGGCTCCAACAAAGCCAGTATGTGCAATAGGATCAAAAACCCATTGCCATTGTTCTTGAGTTCTCAGTAGTCCTCATTGTCTGCTATGTTCAGCGAGTCCGGTTTTATCCCATGCTTTTTCAGACCCAGGCCAGCTGGCCTTGGTGAGTTCCCGATAGAACATCCCCATTGTCTTAGTGTGTGCGTGCACCCCTTGTGGTCCTGAGTTCAAATGGCCAAAAGACACTTAAGGTCATGCTCAACTTTTTTAGCGATCAGGGAAATGCAAATCAAGACAACTTTAAGATACCATCTTACACCTGTCAGAATGGCTAAAATAAAAAACACCAATGATAGCCTTTGCTGGAGAGGTTGTGGAGAAAGGGGTACACTCATCCATTGCTGGTGGGAATGCAAACTTGTGCAACCACTTTGGAAAGCAGTGTTTCGGTTTCTCAGGAAATTCGGGATCAACCTACCCCTGGACCCAGCAATACCACTCTTGGGAATATACCCGAGATGCCCTATCATACAACAAAAGTATATGCTTCTGTTGTTCTTTCTTCTGATTTTTTGATCCTTCATTCAGCTGTGTCTAGTCACACTTTATTGTACTCAACCAATATGTTCTATGTTCTAAAGGGTATATTTGTTATATTCCTTGAAAATCTTCTTGTGTATACATGATGTGTGTCTGTGGTGCACGCATGGATCAGAGACAACTCTGTGGAGCTGGTCTCTCCTTCCACCTTTATGTGGATTCTGAGGACTGAACTCAGGTTGTCCAGCTTAAATGACAAATACTTTTATCCCTTGAGCTTTCTTTCTGGTTCCAAAGTATAATACAGACTGACCCCAAATTCATGAACCCCCAACTCTGCTCCTTCAGATGTGGCTCATTTCCCTGTCATCTCTATTGTGAGTAACGCTGTAATCAATAGTAACACAAACGTTTCTTGAGACCTTTATTCCAACTTTTTTTTTGGTGTACTACTACTACTTTTTATTTTAACAAAAAAGGTTTTATTTGTGTTTGTTTTTTATTGTAGTAAGAGCATCAGACACATGAGATCTCAACTAATTTATAAGTACACAAAACAATTAAGGGCACTCTGATCGATGTTAGGTCTATAGAATGAATTCATTTTATACAACTGATACCCTATTCTATGTCCACTGAACATAGGAACATTCTATGGTCCACATTTCCTCCTCCCCACAGTCCTAGAAGCTCATACTTTATTCTCTGTCTCTGTGCAGCTCACTATTTTAGATATGTTGTATAAGCACTACCAGTAAGCATTTGTCTCTATGATTAGCTTGTTTCCCTTAGTACAATTACCCCAGTGATCATCCACAGTGTTACACAAGGCAGACTTTCCCTTTAAAAGCTTTCTGTATTGTTTCTCTTTTATGTGTATTGTTGTGCACATCAGTGTGGTTCTGCGTGATATTTCAGTGCCTGTACAGTGTGCAGGATAAAGAACATGCCATTGTGGGGGTCTAGGGATCTTTGTTTCTCTTATCACTTCAGCTGCTGATGGACATGTGGCTCATTTCCCCGTCATCTCTATTGTGAGTAACGCTGTAATCAATAGCAACACAAACATTTCTTGAGACCTTTATTCCAACTTTTTTGTTCCAGAAAGAGGTATATGTTGGACAGCATTTTCTGGTCCTAGTTCTCAGTTTTTGAGGAATTGATATATTTGTTTGCTTGTTTTTCCATGGATCCTTTGTTTTTCTCCTGAGCTTGAGTATTGCTTTACAAATACAGTGTGCTCTAATTTGGGATAGTATACTTCTTAAAGTGTGATTTTGTTTTTTTGTGGTTACCTGCCCTCATTTTTATATAGGTTTGCTAGAAAACACCCTCAGCTGTTGTTCACCTTGGTTTTTGAACCCCGTGTCTCACTGGTCTAGGCTTTGCTAAGTCTGCTAGGGTACCTACCAAAGCAAAGCTTCCTGTCCCCAGGAATCCATCTGTTCTTGCCCTCCCCACACTGGGGTTGCACATACCATCAGCTAAGTCTGTAGGGTACCTGTTCAGGACACCTCTCCCTGCCTTTCACCACTGGGATTACACATACCATCACACCTTTTGTTGTCGTGATTGTTTTTATTCTATTCTCTTTATGGGGGCCCTGTGGATCTAATTCAGGTCCTCATTCTTTTAAGGCAAATACCCTACAGATTGAGCTTTCTTCTGAGCCCTTGAATGCTTCTATCCATATGTTGAAATTCTTTATCTGTTCTGTTTCCCCTACTTTCTTACATAATAGTAATTTAAAGAGTTTCTCCACCAGATGAAATATATGGGTCATTTGTGGGTCTGTTTCTATTGGCTATTTTGTCTTTGACTGCATCTCAGACTTTGGAGTATCAAATTTTCTTTGATCTTTTATTGTATCACAGATAGAATATACAACACATGATGCTCTTTACATGATAGCATTACCTAACACAGCCTTCCAAAAGCAAACCGAGATGCTGATTACTTCAAGCCAGTTTCATCTGGATCAAAGTCAGATGACACTCTTCATTAATTGCGGGTTACTTTCAGTTTCAAGAGAATGAAACTTGTCTTGAAATACCACTTCTTTCCTTTTTTTTTTTTTTTTTTTTTTTTGTGCTGTGAGACTGTCGGAGGCTCTGTTTCTCCAAATCAGCTTTCGGACTCCTCCAATTCCCAATTATCATTAAAAAGCAGGAGAAAACCAGCAGGAGATGGAAGCTGGCTCCATGTTGAAGGTGTCTTCATGTCCCAATCTGTCATGCCCATTCTTCACAGCAGTTAAAAACTACCAGGGCTTCTCTCTCCCCTCAAGTAATCTATCTAATTTTGACAAGCCAACTTTCTGTTCATACCCAGATTTGGCAAATTCAGTTCACCCCTGGGGAGAGGGGATGTTGAGGAATAGCTGTCTATCTCTGCTCTCTGTCTTTTCCTTTGGTGGAATTGAAACTTTTAAACTGTTTGCATCCACAGCTCTCCCTAAGTTTTCCGAGGTGTTTTTATTGGAGCAGTGTTCTTCTGGGAACTTACATTCTAATTGGAAATGAAATTATTTTTAATGTATGTTATTTATGTGTATGAGTGCTTTCCCTGCAAGTGTATTTGTGCACCATGTGTGTGCCTGCTACTCCCAGAATCCAATGTGCCAGGATCCCATGAGTGAAATCTCATGTGGGTACTGGGGACCAAACCCCTGTTCTCTGCCAGAACAGCAAGTGCTGTTAACTGCTGAGCCATCTCTCCACCTTTTTCTTGTTAACTTCGGAAATTATCAGAAACCAAAGTTAACAGATATTCTAGGATATTCTAGCTATTCTAGAATAAGCCCCAAGCTTTGCTTGCATTCTTGTCTACTGACGTTGTAAGGAGCTATAGTTTTGGCAACTCTGATGATCAGTTTCTTAAACCTGAATCTCCTAAACCTTGAGTCACGTAACTCCAGTGACGGAAAACAAACCAGCTTGGCAAAATATCTGTAGCTATAGATGAGTTTCAATGTGATTGACAGCAGATGCATCAAAGACTAGCTTACTGTGTTGCGATGGCCCCTCAAGTTCTCACAGAAGTCAGAGGCAGTTCAGCTGAACCAAGTCTTAAGGTTCCACCATCACGTGAATATTTGCCATCAGTTTCTTTTATGTAAGTTCCTTTTCTTTACCCAAGGTGACATTTTGAATAATGGAACCTACATGATTTTCTCTACTAATGTTTTTTAAAAGTCTGTTTAAGGCGATCTTTTTATATCTCTTCCTCTGTGTGAATTTTCTCATTTGGACAGCATTTCTCAGTAGCCAGTGAATGTTGGATCTGTAGGTTGTCTATAGAAGAAAATTCCTTAAATAAGTGTGTCCTGGGATTACACTGAAGTAAAATGATTACCTTGATATCATGAGTAGAAATTTGCATATCAAGTGAAGAGTTTTGTGATCCCCAATATACATGCTTTAGCTTGGTTTTGCCTTCTTCCTTTCACTTAGCATGTCCAGATGATGGCTCTACTAAGAAATCATTTTTTTTTCAAATAAAGTGAATCTACTAATAGCCTTTGGATATGGTGTTCTTAGAGGACAGAGGGCAGTGAGGTCACTAAAGACCTCACTGTGAGATCCTTCCGAGTACATGTTGGGGCAGCTCTATCTCAGACAGTCTAGAAAAGTTTCTTCTGCAGAGAATTGAGATCTAATTCCCAAGGCTTTGGAGCACATACGCACTGTGATGTAAGTTGTTGTGTTTCTGAATGTGACGAAGCTTAAGAACAGGTCAGAGCTACCGGCCTTTAGGAAAGCAGGAAGAACACGTTTTTTCTGATATTATGGACTCTCTGGAACGGCAGACACATATTTTGAATGAGAAGGTCTGCCCTGCCCCCCACATACAAGTATGCTAATGTAATGTGCATGTCTTTCCTTGTATCTGAAATCATTTCTGCATATGAAGTTGTGTGTTTGTAAATATCTTTAACCTCACTGGCTAGATCTGTGTATCTGACAATAACATCTTTAAATAAAGGGTGCTGTTTTGATTTCTAGGAAATTAGCTGGATAATCTTTACTAGCTACAGCTTATTTTTAGTCACTATAAATGTCAGATTTTATTCATCAGGAGAAACATTAGACTCTTTCTCTGTGGGTCTCATAGTAAGGATGATGCTCCCTCCATGACATCACCCAGGAAATCTGCACTTTCTAAAAACACAATAGAGGATTCTCTTACCTGGTTGTTGGTTCTTGAATTTTCAAACTGCTGAAAGGCATTTGTGTTTTCTTTATCCCAAGCACAGTCTGGCTTAAATCCTATTCATTCTGGGGTTTGAATTTACGTGACTCCCACCCCCTACAAAGACATCACATTAGGTCTCCCATGTGAGTCTCCTCTCATAACCTATTCTTCTGGAATTGTGTATTTACTTACAATTTTAAACAGCTAATGTCAGCTTTGCCACAGGCTGTGAGCCCTATGACGGGAGACATTTTTATCTTCTTTCTCACCACATTATATTCAGTGCTAGGAACAGTTTTGACACATGGTACTCAATTGTCTGTGGTCAAAGTAATGAATTATATATTCTTTGTATGTGGAATAGGAAAATGCCAAATTCATGGGAACAGAGAGTAGAATGGTAATTATCCAGGACTGGGGCCCAAAGCTTCAGACATGCAATATAAAGTAATTCTGGAGATCTAATGTGCAGCAGGACAACTATAATTAACAATATTGTGCCATGCCTCTGAGATGCGCTAAGAACGTACATCTTCAGCATGGTTGCCACACTGGGGGAAAAGAAAGAACTATGCAAAATGATGCATATGGCTCTGTGTGATTAATAGTTAGCTTAGTGTGATAAATATTTGCCAATCTATTTATATACCATAACATCGAGTTTTAACATGAGTTTTAGGACATGCCCTAGGACAGTTTTGCCTCAACTGTAACATCTTCAGGAAGTGGGCAGGGTGGGGCTCATGAGACTTAGAATGTAAACAAAGTTCCCAGGTTTGGGAAAGCTGAAACCTACAAGATTCATAATGACTCCTCCTGCCTTTAGAAATCATTAAATATCAACTGGAAAAAGACAGTGGCCGGCTGGGCTTCCTCAGGGGGATCTCTCAGACCTATTGAGCTGCCTGCAGGTTGTGCAGAAAGCTCTAGGAGGGCCACAGTTTTCCTGAGCCATTGCCTATCTTGGGGCGGGCTTCTTGGTGATACCTGCGCTTGGCAGTTAATCCTCACCCACATTCCTGCTTCACCCAGCTGGACTCTGGCAGAGCTGTTCCTTCCATCTGCCGTGGGTTTTTTCTCCAGAGTAGACGTGTGTTGTATCTCCCCAGCAAAAGTCTTATATGACGTGACGAAAGTCCTTGCCTCTGACAGCCCCAACAACCTAAGTATGGGCAGTCATCCTGGTGTGCCAATTAAAGACACAGATAATGGTGAAAAATAGAGGAGAGTTCATCAATATGTTGGAAAAACGAGGAGTCCCACGATCCCAAGTCTGGCATGTGTCTCAAATATCAGTAGAGAAGATTTGGGACAAGGACACGGATATGTGTGCTTAGGCTGTCCTGGTCAAAGTGTGATTGTGTTGGTAATTATCTGGGTTATAATTATGGGAAGTGGTCTGCAGAAGTCCTTATTTCTTGAGGGTGCAAGCTGGTTCGCTCCAGGGGTGATTACTTGTGCTCTGGCATACATGTGGCCTTAACATCATGGCTAATGGCCTTGTCTTGGGGATGGCCTGCCCTTTGCAGTTCTGCTGTTCTTAGACTCCAAAGTGACTGCAGGACATTGGCTGGAGATTCTTAGGGTCTGGAACAGAGCATAGTATAAAGCTGACGATAAGATGCGTTAGCCTTGATGGGAACTGAAATGGGCTAGGTAGAAAGACACCCCTTAGTAATGACTGTACCCACACAGTGTTAAGAAGTACGCAAAATGAAGGCAGAGATGCTGGTCTTTCATCCTGCTTTTCCTTATCTTGTGGCCTCAGGTAAAGCCAATGGTCCTTGGCAAAGGTAACTGGGTCCAGCTGCTGTTTTAGTCAAAGTTCTCTAGAGGAACAGGACTAATAGAATGAATCTATTTATAGAAGGGGGATTTATTAGAGTAGTCTATGGTCTGTGATCCAGCCAGTACCACAGTGGCTGTTTTCTAATGGAAAGCCCAAGAATCCAGTAGTTGTTCAGTCCACAAGGCTATATGTCTCAGCCAGTCCTCAGTATATGCTAGAATCCCAAAGAAGAAGCTCTTATGCCAGTTAAGAGAGTGCCAGGTGACAAGAGAGAGAGAAAGAGCAAAAGATTCCTTCTTCTGTGTCCTTTGTATGAGCTGCCAGCCAAAGGTGTGGCCCAGACTAAAGATAGATCTTCCCACCTCAAAATATTTAAAGTTGGGTCTTGCCATTTCAAATGACTGAATAAATACAAATTCCATACAGATGTACTTAGTCTTGGGTTTTTGTTTGTTGCAGATGTAGTCCATTGACAGCAAGAATAGCCATCGTAATTACACATGGTTATTCAGTATATATAAACTTAAAATTTTCACTAAACCTTAATAGATGTGAAAAGACTGTATGTTCAAGCATTTCTCAGTTTTATTACATAATTTAATCTTAGCAGACTCTCCCAACAGCATAGTTGAGTTTGTTTACATCCTCCTTGGCTTCAAAATAAAGGATAGATTGATATTAAAGGTTATGAATCCTAACGAACACCATGGTTTTTATAATTTTCCCCACAGACTGGGAGTTTTAAATATAAAGATAGTATTGCTCTTATCATAGTTACATAACTTATTTAATTGTATGCATAAAATACTTGGGGAATATTTAGACTCCTCTTGCCCTGTTTTCTTGCAAAATGATCCTTCCTGTGTCATTGCAAAGCATATTGGTTAACAAGAAAATTGTCCTGATGAGGTGAAGTAACACTGGTGTTACCTCCTGTCCCTAATTAGATTAGTTGTGGTGTGTGGCCTTTAAGTATTTAGACTGGACCATAAGGGCTGTTTGCAACAGGAAAAGATGATGCAAGTTTTCCACTGTATGGTCTTTCCACTTGCTTTGTAGGAGTCTATAATCCTTCAACTGCTATTGCGTTCCAGGGTAGCCTGGCTGTATCCCTATATGCCTGATGCTGAAACTTGTCCAGAATACTTCAGGAAGAGAACTGCTGGTCAGAAAAAGACATACTGCTGATTATTCCACAAAAGTGAGGATTTTACAACATCTTATAGAACCCTTAGGTGTGAAAGAAGTCTTTGTAATAGCTGCTTATGACTGGGGAAGGTTATTCAGGATAAAGCTACATTGAGTGAATTGTAAAAACATTTTGAAAATACTGCTAGATGTTGGAAGAGTTCCCCTACCTGCTCTTCCTGGGAAACATTTGATGGGATACTCAGGACTGGAAAATTTCAATCCAAAGATGAAGGATTTGTTCCTTCCCAACAACAGAAGGCTATTGTGGGAGAGAAGAATCCATTGCATTTATCACTGCAGCAGAAAAAGGTGGTGATGGGTGATGAAGGGAGAAGACTCTAAGCAGTCTGCCATCTTTCTGTTCTTCCTTTCCAGTCTTCTAGCATCCTTAGGCATGGTCCACTTACAGGAGTCCATTAACCACTCTGTCAATCTTAGAGTTATCTTTAGGATGAAATATCTCTTCTTCGTATGATAGTATGTGTAATTTCGAGATAAAATGCCTTTATGTTTATGGCTTGGTTCCATCAGGTTCGAGCTGACATAAATTGATTTATGGGAGACAAACTTAAAGGGCCAAACCTCTATAATGAATAATTAGCTAATCATACAATTTTTACAGCTGGAAGTTATCTAATCAAATGTCTTCGGTTTGCAGATGTGGATTAAGGCCTTGGCTCTACTCTGAGAACAGTCATAAAAGTTCTTGGCTGCTTCAAGAAACAATTTCAATGACCTCTCATTACCTTCTGTATTAAATGCAAGCCAATGTTGACTGTATAGAGACTTAATAGAAGCCAGAAGTATCTAAAGTGACTCGTTACGTGCTGGGATAGATTTTTTTCAGAGTGACAACTGTTATTTCCTGGGTTGGCCTTTGCTATGCTGGAGATACCCAGGCACTTGAGAGCATCCCTCCAGATAATGCCACACTCTCAAGCCCTTCAAATCTTAAGATGATCCCCCCCCATCAAGTTTTCCGTTTAAACGTTTGGACTAGCATGCTCAATTGTGCATTTTAATGAGCAGAGTGCATTTCTGCATAAGCATGCAGCTGCACTGATCAAACCCAGCCCCTGCTTATCTGTCATCTCCACAGCTATCTTTCCAACCTCTCTCTTTTAAGATTGGCTCTTTTTGCATCCACATATGAAAGGGAGCATGCATTACTTGTCTTTCTGTGCCTGGATTATTTCAGTTAATTTTAATATCCTCTAGTTTTATTGATTTTTCTAGTGACAGCTGTCACCCCCCCACCAAAGGCCAAGTAGCTTCCTATTGTGTAAATATGCCACATTTTAAGAAATCCTGCAGTGGGGAACACCTATGCTGACTCTGTCCTATTGACACTATTACAGCAATATAAGGTTGTGGATTACATGTCTTATCACAGCACAGGTTGCTCATATGGAAAGTCTGTTAGTTTTTTTTTTTTGAACTTCCTCACCGTTTTCCATAGTAACTGTTATGGTATATTCATCTCAAGTGTAAGAGTTCTTGTTTTCCTACATCCTGAACAGTTTGGTTAATTTTTGTTCTTTAGATAATAACCATTTTAGTTGGCGTGAGATGATAAGTCTTTGAGATTTAAAAAAAAAAACTAATTATATTTGTTCTTTGACAATTTTATACATGAAATAGCACATCCCGACTACTCTCACCCCCCAGACCCTTTCTTTTCTCCTTCCATCCCCTGTAAATAGTACCCTCCTCTCCAGAGGTCCTACCTATATTCCTATCTTTTTGGTTTTTGACCCATTTGGCTTTACCAGCACCACCCACACGACTATTGTTTCATCTAGTGGAACTTGGTGGTCCACCAATAGGTACAAATCTGAAGTATTGACACTGGAATCCACTAATAGCCAAGTTCATCGGGGAGAGGTGGCCGTGACTTCACAGGTCCAGTCTTGTTCAGGCCTGGGATATACTGCACAACCGCTGTGAGCTCATGATTAAGAACGCTATGTCATGTCTGGAAGATAGAATGTCTTAACTCTTCTCTGAATCTTCCCTCGCTTACGTTCTTTCTTCGCTGTCTTCTACCATATTCGCTGCACCTAGAAGGGATGATATAAACATCCTGCTTGGGCTAAGCCTGCAGCAATTCCTTATTCTCACATTGAGCATCCAAGGGTCTCTGCATTTGTGGCCACTCTATAAAGAGAAGGTTCTCTGATTATTGTTGAGAGAAGCATCTAGCTTTGGATGTATAGATACATAGAAGGTGGTTTAATGCTACATCAGTGTAGCTAAACAACATTGGTGCCTCCTTAGGGCCCATGACATCTCAATCACGGGTTTTCTTTTACTGGGTTTAAAGTACCAGGCATGAATTCCCTCTTATAGAGAAGGCCTCAAATCCAATCATGTGGTATCTAGTGGATCCCTAAACTTAGTGCCATTACTGCAAAAGTAGACACATCTTGCCTGCTTGTTTAGTGTTATACTTCATAGACTCAGAAGGCCACAGACACTCTTCCTCTCCCGTCAACCTCCATTGCTCCTTCCAGGATTATGAAAGCAAACTAGGAGGAAGAAAGCTTGCTTTCTTCAGTTCCAGCTTGCTTTTTCTCTATCTTGCAAATAAGGTGTACAATGTCTCCAACAATAGGGTCTTGTCACCTAGTTCTGGTGGGCAACCTAGAAGAATGGTAAACACATAATGATGTTTTTGCTGCCTGTGGGACCTTCCTGAACAACAAGGCAACAAGAAAGTATCATGCATTGGGCACTGGAATTTACTTTGAAATATTTTATTTATTATTATAGTTATTATTATTTTGTTATCATCATAATTATTAATATTTGTGTGTGTGTGAGTAAGAGGGCGGGGAGAGAGAGAAAGGTGCCTGCGGAGGCCAGAAGAGAGTCAGGATCCCTTGGAGCTGGAGTTCCAGGCAGCTGTGAGCCACTGACTTAGATGGGCACTGGGGACAGAACTCAGGTCCTCACAAGAGCATCACGTGTTCATGACTACTGATGCATATCTCCAATCCTGAGGGTTTTGTTTAATAATCATGACTTCTTGGAACAGCATTATCTAGCCAAGCCAGGTATCTCCTGGGACTGCTAATCTTGGTTGTTAACTTGACTACATGTGATATAAACTAAAACCCGAGCAGCTGGGGACACCTATGAGAAATTTTCTTCGTTGAATTATTTAAGGTTGGAAGATTCATCCTAAATTGGGGCCACACCTCCTAGAGCAGCCCACACAAAAGGTCTTGAAAGAAGAAAGCTTTTGCTTTTTTACCTGCTTGCCCAGATCCTCACTGGCGTTTTCATCTATCCTGTTGCTGAAGCATTCCTTCCCTGGCATTAGAACCTAACCTACATTTTTGAGAATCCACCCAGACCCAAGCACTAGAGGGGCTGCTGAGACATCCAATCTGTGGCCTGAACATTCAATGGATTCTTGGCCTTTCTGTCATGATACAATGATTGTTGGGCTACCTAGATCACAGCCTATAAGTCATTCTAATAAATCCCCTATGTCTGTCTCCACTTTAACTTTTCCAACCTTGTTATTCCTCATCTCTACTTTCAGATTGCCTATGCTTTGCCAACCTTTCATACCGTAATACATTTCTCAGATGGCCATTTTCTAGTTTCCTGACTTCTCTAAGCACATTTTAAATCCACAGATCTAAAGATCCAAAGATTAATATTGAGGTCACCCAGTGCCAGTTTGTGAGCAGCATAACTGAGTAAATCCCAGTTCAGTACTGGAAGGCTCAACCTCAGACCACAGCAGCCAGTGCTCTGTTCAGGTTAGAGATGGGGAAGTGTTATGGGGTTGGTAAGGTACAGCCTCTGACCTGGGCTGGGAAGCAGGTGAGTGTTCTGTATCAGGGTTTGAGATGGCTGGGTTTTGTGTCATTTCCTCCCTTCCCCTCCTTTTTAAGGCAAGTCTGTCTTTGTAGTCCTAGTTGTCCTGGAACTCTCTGTAGAGACCAGGCTAGCCTCGAACTCACGGAGATCAGCCTGCTTCTGTCTCTCGTGTACTGGGATTAACCACCCTTCTATTTTTTCCTGTTGCCTAATTGCTCTAAATCTAATTTTTGGTGCTATGTAAAAAGCGAGTAGGAGGGTGAACAGTCTTGCCTTGTTCCTAATCCTAGAGGAAACAGTTCCAGCTTTTCTTCATTCTTATGGTGACGTGTGGCTTTGTCACATGCAGTATTTATTGTGAAGAGGCATACCCTCTCTGTATATAACTTGTTAAGGCCCTGTATCATGAAAGCAAGTAAAAATTATATTGAGCAGTTACTGAAAACTTTCAAATTTTATTGAGCATTCAGAAAAAATTGGGTAATTATATGATCTTTATCTCTCATTTTGCCCAACACATCACCTTAGTGATTTCCATATATCAAGCCATCTTTACATCCTTGAGATGAAACCAGTTTGATCATGGCCAATGGTATTTTTGATGAACTATACAGTCTTATTTACTTTTTTAGTACTTTGCTCAGCAACATTGATATACATTTTCTTCCCATGCATCCTTGATTGGTTTTGGTCGTGCAGTATCACTGGTCTCGTGGATTGAATTTAATAGGCTTCCCTCACTTTAAATTCCTTGAGAGAGTTGGCACCTCTGTCACGCCCATTAAAAGTTCTAGTCTATGTCTCTTAAGCAATGAGGTATATGTCCCTTTCCTTTTATTTGAGATGCCTATTATCTCTTTCCTCCCCTGTATCTTTTTGTTCTAATACAGCCAATTGTGAACACATATAATATAATAGCATCTCACCTTGCCTTTGCTGCATAGGTTGGGCTCTTCTGTGGTGTTGCATCCGAGTTCTCGAGCACACCCAGGAAAGACTAGGGTCATTAAAGTGTATTTAGGAACACAGCCAGTTGGGAATACAAGCATAAATGTTCCTGTTTCTCTCCATCAGAAAAAGAGTTAGGGGTGCACATGTGTATCTTCACTAGGTTCAGAGAAAAGTGGAGTTGCTGCCTGCAGTAAGGCAGAATGTACTAGCAGCTCCAGCTCTTTCCCTGTCTTATTTGTCTATGTGTGCTCCTTGTGTTACAGGAAATCTCTTTTCAAAGACACCATCTTTGTTACAAGCCTTTGTATTAGGCTCGGCTCTCCTTCTAGGGCAACTCGGACTCAGACAGCATTCCCCAGGTCTTTACCTTTCTTTCTTCTCAGCAATCAACATTCCAAAGGCTCTTGGTCAGCTAGCTGAGGAGGTGTCCTGCCTCTCTCCTGTGAAGCTGCCTTTCCATTTCATCCTTCCTGTATTGACCCATCTGAGAGAAAGTCACTGTGTATAGTTCTCACTAGAGTGACGTCATGCTCTGCCTTGGGGGTGACTTATTTATAAGAAATCATTTGCCATTCTCTAAGTAGTAGATTCTTCTTCATTCCGGTTTTTAGTGTACTCAGTAATTTATTTAAAGCAGAGAAGAATCATGGAAGTGTATTTTGTAATTTTAGTTATTAGTAATTCCTTCCCCACTCCCAAATTGTCCAGTTTTTTCTCGTGGAGGGTCTTCCAGTTCCCTTTGCATGCTCCCTTAATAGTGTGGTTGACTATTAATATCTTATGCTTTATCATATTATAATCAGCTACCTTTTCTGTGCTGAACATTTGCTTTGCATTCTAATATGCTTTACAAATTGGCTTTTTGTTCACTTGTCTCTCTGCATTTTAGTTATCAGTAGATTTCAAACATTCTCTGGTATTATGCAAATGAGCTAAATAAGATGCAATTTTAATGACAAAATCCTGTGACCTATTAAAGACCCCTATCCCCACACTCTGGTCCCTCTCTTTCAGTCATTCACTGAAGCCCTAATGAGAGTTCATTTGGTACCTCATTCATTCTGATTTTTAAAACGGGCTTTAGAGTACTCTGTTCCAGCTCATAATTTATCTTCTTATCCACAAGAATAAATAAAAGAACAGGAAGTCAAATCGGAGTGTTTCCTGTGGAGAATAATAACCATGAGATAGTTTCACTGCTCCAAAGCAAAAGAAGAATGGCGTTTAGTTGGGGGAATACTCTGGAATTTTATCTTTGTAGGGAAGGAAACCGTTGTCAGGTTTGGGAGGGCAAAAGGTAAGAAACAGAAGATGAATTGGAGTGACTTCCAGGTCTCTGCAGAGACTGTGTGACATCTAAGCAGCAGAGAAATGGTGCCAAGCCCCTTTAGGTTCACATTGTTCCCAAGATTGGAAGAAGTGGGGGTGAAAACAAAATGGTCCCCCATGAATGTGACGGATGACAAGAAAACCAGAGTCCAGATAAGTGTGAAGGTAGAGTTTAAACATGAGCAACTATCACAAATTTTTAAAGTCAAAACCGAAACCACCCATGGCCTTAGCTTCAGCTTCCACTCGCCACTCTGAGTGCATTCTGGTACTTCTGAAATTGACTATTCATAAAGGGAAATAGCACCGATCAGAAGGGAACTCGTGTTCCTGGCTTTGAAAGAACGGTGAATACTATTAAGAAAAAATGGGATTGTATGGATTTCTTTTGAGCTCTTAACAATGCATCTCAGAGTGAAGCCAACTAATGTATTTTGTGACCTGAGGCACTTCCAAGAACATTTGACAAAATGAATGTGCAGATTTGGTCATTTTCAAGCATGCTTAAATAGAGCGATTAAGAGGAGCAGCCACCACCCACTGAATATCTATAACATGCAAGCTCTTATGTTCTTCCTGTTTCCCTCAGCAACGAGAGGAGAATAGATTTCATTCTTATGTTTTTAGATAAGGAACCAGTGTCAGAAAGCTTGAGTCTCCTATATATGATATCACATGACAACAATTTGACCACTCAGGTGCCTCTGGGATTGTGGTAATTATCTCAAAAATACAAAATAATTGATCACAAAGGAAGATAGACATTGTCTCTTAAATGGACACATTTACCTCTGAATGAAGGGGGGTATAAAAATGAGGTCTTGAACCTGATACCTCCAGACACATTAGGTTTGACAAAGCAGCCATTTGCTCTGCTTGCTGCGTGTGGGCTGGGCTGAATCATAACCACGTTGTGCAGATCAGAGCTCTTGAAAGTCATGGCTCCCTAAAGACTGAGAGTCTGACTTGCCAACCTGATCTTTGAAAAGAAAATTTAGAATGAGAACTTGGGCGAAGGGGAATTTAAGAGAAGATGGATACTAACTCATGGGAACTGAGACTTAAAGTTAACTTTGTTTTTGTGAAGGTTAAGAACATCGATTTAAGCTTCTAGGTAGGCCGGAAATTGCCAAGGTCATTCTTGAGGTGACATTTTTCTTTCTCTTTGCCTCTGCCTTCTGCATAGATTCCACTTGTCTTTTCACAGCCCTAGGTGATGGGTCAATCTTTCCTCCATAACAAGTTGACATAAAGTTATGGCAAACTTGAAGGGAAACATCTAATAGGAAGCCTTACTCTGCTGGTCTTCTCATGGGAGAGTTTGTATATTCTTTCTTACACCATCCAAGGAATGTTTACTTCACGAGAAATGCCTTGGAGCTCCTAACTGATTGCCATCCTGGAAGGAACCACGAGGGAACTACCGTTCATGAGCATTTTTGTTAGCACATTCTTCTCGGGAGATAGTATTCTGTAGTCTGCAGTCTGATAATTCTCCAGTCTCAGTCTCCTGGCATGGGGCCACTGTAAATTGAAACGCCTCTCTGTTTTCTCAACCTCGGTGAAAGTTGATGGTTTAATTGTTACTGCTTTTTCTCTAATCATGGCCAAATCCATTGGCATCTGACACAAGCTGTCTGTCCTGCCACGGGCTTCCGGAGCAGTGATCTCATGAAAATTCTTCTAACCTGTGTTTGGCTGTTAATTTAGTGTTTTTGCATCCGAAGGGATGACATCACAACTGCTGTCTCAAAGAGAGAATGAGAAACTAGACAAAGGGGGTGCCAGGTCATAAGCAGTCGCTTGGTGCAAACTTATTTAGACTCTCAAAGAATGAGCAGTTGGTATAGAAGTCTGTGAATTATTCCAATTAACCTGTATGCTGCAGAAACAGAAAACCTTTGAGAAACAGAGGGAGGACGCAGTCATTGAGGTCCATGGGGTGCCTAGGTCATGATACTTAGGATGCCTTTCCTGGCCTCTTCCTCTGCAGGGGACTGAAAGCAGTGGCATCTGTAATTGTCACAACGTAGGAAGTCCCATTGCTACTCTCCCACGCCCTCCTCACAGGACCAAATAGAGTCCATGCTCACTGGCACTTTTCTGGATGAGGATGCTTTTGGGATGCTGCTCGTTGTTATCGTTTGCACTGTAGAAGCCTAACTATTGGTACTCTCCTGTCATCCTTTACTATGGGATTCTTCAATATGCTTTAACCCAGGGGACTCAAAGCCAGTGTCTTAACTCTAGCAATGACAGTCTGCATTTGTTTTTCTGCTTATCTTCTGGGATTCATCCTAGTTCCCCATTAAGAGTCATTGTACCCCCCCCCCCATATTCCAGGGACTAGTATCTCTCCTTTATTTCTCTTTCAAAACTCCATTTGTCCAACACTGGCTACCATTGCACTACAATATCACAATAGAATACTATCATGAAAGTGTTCATTAGGGAATTGTGGTCCTTGTCCCTGGGTGAGGAGCAGGTCTTGATGGGAACCAGTGCAGGATTTTTGTGAGCAGCCCCAGTCAGAGCCTTCTCTTGCTCGGATTGTAGGACCACACTCTGGGGCTATGGCTAGAGATAAACTAGACCTGTGTGAATTCTTCCTTAACTACCATGTATTGAGTGAGGATTTACACAAGACTGTTTTGCTATCCCTTCTGTAATACCTGTATATGTTTATGTTCTCAGCTGGGCAGTTAAGATCAACATAAATGTTCCTGTCTGCTTCCAATTGGGAACAAGAATTCGAATTCTATTAATGTGTCACTCTGGAGCTCCGGTGCAGCCCTGGGTGTGAAGTCAGTGTTTGGTTGTGGCTGTGGAAAGGTTTGACCTCCAGTGCCAGTTATCAGCTGTTGCGATGTCTGGAACGAGACACTACATGGGTGGGAAACTACCAGGAGGTGCTATCGGGATCTTGATGTCGCATAGCTGTATCTGTTATCTCTAGGTTTTCACCTTTTATTAGGAAGAATAGGATTTCACAAGTAGAAGAAAATATCATTAAACGCATCAAGTCATACTGTTTGTAGAAATCATAAAGCGATTTCTTACACAAATGGATAAGCTTATGCTCATGACTAATTTTCATCTTTAAAACCATCATGCATCAAAAAGTGACCCTTTCTCAAATCATACCCCACTGTTTTAACTTTAGCTTAAAAGTAGAGTCATGGAAAGTTATATAAACACCTTTGATGGGTCTCACATCATCTTCTACCCAGTTTCTCCTAATCATAATATCATGGTAGATGTTAACTTATCCAGAATGTAATCAAAGCCAAGAAATTGACATTGGTATTCACATACTATATTCAGATGTCATGAGTTTTACATGCACTAGGATGTTTTGTGCTGTCTGTTGAGTTGTATGCGGTTTTGTAAGTGTAGATTCGTGTACCTACTACCATGATCTAGATAGAGACCTGCTGGAAACCTGACATGATGGTGCATGCCTGTCATCCCAGAACTTGTCAAGGTCACTCTGGGCTACGTAGTAGTGAGATTCTGTTTCAGAAAGTTTCACAAACAAGCAAACAAAACACAAAACAAGAAAGCAAACAGCACAAGAACCCCACAGAGAACAATTTTATCATGGTAAGACCACTGTCATGTAGATATTTACAGTCCCTTGTATCTGCCTTCCTCTCTCACCTTTGGCAATCACCAATCTGTTCTCAACATCTCCAATTTTCCTTGTTTCAAGACTACTATGATAAAGAGATAGGATAATGAGTAACCCTTTGAGGCTGAGATTTTTCATCCAGAGTAATTCCTATGAGATTTACTTAAAATTTGTGTCTTTTTATTGTCATGATAAGTTCCAGTTGCTTTTTAATTCTCTTTCATTGAATGACATCTGATTGTTTCTAGTTAGTCATAAGTAAGGTGACTATAAATATTTTCGGATAGAGATTTTGTGACTGTAACTCTCTATTTCCTTGAGAAACAAACCCAAAGTTATGATTTTTGTACCATGTGGTTCTTTAAAGAGCTAAAGAATTTTCTAGAGTAAGACAAATTGTAGTTAGATAGTAATAGAGATAGGAATTAATTTTTGTCAACTTGACACAAGCTAGAGTCATCTAGGAAAAAGGAGCCTAAGCTGGGGAATCAGCTCTAGCAGATTGGCCTGTACGCAAGTCTATGGGGCATTTTCTTGATTAATGATTGATATGGAAGAGCCCAGCATCCTGTGGGTTGTGCCAACCCAGGGCAGATGGTCTGAATTGTATAAGAATCTATGGACAGCAAACCAATGAGGTGGTTTACTCTGGGGTCTCAGCTTCAGATGCACCTTCAGATTTCTGCTTGAATTTCTGCCCTGGCTTTCCTCGCCGATGGATTCTGGTGGAGAAATGTAAGACAACTTAAACCATTTCATCCACAAATTGGTCAGTGTCTTCTCACAGAAACAGAACACAAAATTAGACATTCCACAGTTTTACATTTCATATATGTGGAGAGGCATCATGCTAGCATGAAGCAGTTTCAGCAGCAAGGACAGGAAGCTGGGAGGGCACATCTGCCATAGAAAGCATAAAACAGACACTTTTAGAAATATACGTTTGCCCACTGTTAGTAATCTGGTTTTCATTTCAACTGTTCTAATGTGTAAATAGTGTTTGCCTCTTTCCTTCCCTATTCCTCTCTCCACTTCCTTTCCTTCAATATAGTCTTATCCTGTGGTTCGAGTTGGCCTGGAAATTACCCGTCACCAGCCTCATCCTCCCAAGTATCAGAATTACCAGCAATCATCTCTACTTTTAAATCTATGGACAGTATGAGCATTGCTGTATAGAAAGTTCATGTTCTGATCATCTACATGATTCACCAACTTAGTCCAATACCAGAAAGATGAAAATCCTAGGTTGTTACAGTTATTTATCATGTTGCGAATTTTGATTGGGATTGTGAGGCTTTTAATAAAGTATTTTTCTCTGGTCAAGCCAGGAACCTTGCCGCTCACTAGATTTACTGCATTGAGTTAAAAGACGACTAGACTAGAAAGTGCTTCCAGACTCTGTATGGAATTTAAACCCCTATCATTTTGTGCTTGCTCCTTGACCGTGTTAGTACTTGAGCAATTCATTGTACCGTTTCATTTGAAGATAGCAAAGTATTGAAGGTCCTATTCACTTCCTCATGGAGACCTAACTATGCCTATTGTTGTCGGGATCCCACTTATCAAGTATGACGTCATCATTCTTTCACTTCTGGGGAGTTTGTTAACCTGGGTCCTTGCATGTGTCCCCTTTCCTAAGCAAAGCTCTAGCATTAACTCCCTGCTTGTTCAGCATTAAAACTGAGATTTATTTTTTCTACCTGGTTCTATTTCGCTATCATATCAGACGCCTAAGAAGATCATTAGCTGTGAATTTTGTACTTAAGACTTCCCTTCAAATATATGAGGTCCATATTTTAGCTTTTATGTATTTCAATTATAAGGACACTCTAGTTCTGAACAACGGGAACGCAACTCAAGGCTGTCAGCTGGAAGAGAGTGGGATCATAAATCCACCAAGACACAGAGAAAGGGCCCAGTGGGGAGAAAAACTGCAGGCTTCAATAGCTTTCAACTACCACCTTTATAACAGTGTGCAAATCAAAGAGAGCCCGAAATCGCACAGCCTGCATTGGTAGTCACTCATTTGCAAGAAATGGGAAAAAATAACGGAGGAAATCTAGAGTAGCTGGGCAGTTGAGAGTCTGCCCATAAATCCTCCCGCAGTGGTGCCACCTGGCAACTCTATGCTGCTTGCAAGGCTCTGTCTTTTGTGGCTTCCAGGGAACTTGGGGGCACAGTCTTAATGGAGACCCATTCTGAGAGGTACTTCCCGCTGCCCGTGCACAGCATTTTTTACATCCTTTTCATTCTGGAAACTTTTAGTTGAAAGCTTCCTCTTAGTAAATGTTAACAGTTGATTGTGGAAATACTTTTGCCTGCTGGTAAGTTTGAACACGTGTCTCTTTTGTGGGGGGACAGGCCAGACAGTTTTCTCAAGTTGTCAGAATTCCCAAGTTCAAGGTTAACAGTTGAACATGGCATGATTTCTACCCAGCGGTTATCAGAGAACAAAGTTCAGAGAACACCAGGACTTGCAGTTCACAGCCCCAAGGGAGGACAATGCAAGACCAATTTTAATGAGTGAGAACAATGAGGGAAAATCCCTGTGAATTCCTGAAGCTTCACGTGAAATAATGTGAGGATTTTAGCTGTGATTTCTTTGAGTGTTCTCTGGGGCAGGTCACAGACTCAGTGTGTGTCGCTGTGGATCTGGGGCTTCGGTTGATTTCCCCTATAACTTGTCCTGTTAGTAATCTCACATATTTGAGACTCCTGAATTAACACAGAAGAAATGGACTTTGACTTGACCAGTGATTATGTCTTATTTATCTCTCATCTTATCCCAGGACCGTCCAGGTTTAAAGACAATGCTATGTACAAGTGGTAGATCATTCTATTGACTTATTCAAATAACATAGGTTCCTAAATTCTGTTAATCACATTTCTCTTTTTAAAAAATCACAATTCAAAGATTATCTTAATACCTTATTAATTAATAACCACTAAGATAGAACATTCTAATAGTTTCTTTTGGTACTAAATATTCTTAATACTAGACTTATCTAATGAATTTGATACCTGAGAAATAAGAACTAATATATAAACATGCATTTATATATGCATCTATATATGGACTTAATGAAGCTATTCCAGCACCCTATACTACACCACTGAGCTATTCCCCCATCCACATGTGTGTATGCATGCACACACAATTCTTTTAAATGAGGAATTCACAACCTGATGTGATTTGCAATGATCAGACACAGTTCCCTGGTGGCCTGGTGGCTCAGATTGAGGCAGTCATATATAAGACTCTGTAGTTACCATGTGTGCTTTCTGCTCCCTTATAACTTGAGCATTGATGTAGTTATTAATTCTATTCTGCCACCACTATTTCTATCATATATTGATATTAATGTTTGCTTAGATTTTTTGCTTTGTTCTTGTTTTTTGTTTTGTTGTTTGGTTGATTTGCTTTTTGTTGTAGTGGGAATGAACCCTGAACATGTTTGTCTGCTCTATGACAATAAGATATTATTCTCTCCAGTCCTGTACTAATGCTTTATTTTCAGTGTATTAGTAAAGGGGTGTACTTAGAAAATCAGAACGGTTGAAAGAGAGTGAGTGACCCTTTCTTCACAGGTTCAGATGTGTCACCTCCTTGTGCTGTTCTTTTTACATTTGTATAATATGGTAAAAGTCCAGGGGTACAGTTCAATGACACAGTATTTACATGGTATGATATGAACAAGACCATGGATTTCATCTCCAGTTCAGAGGGAGGGAGGGAGGAAGGAAAAAAGGAAGGAAGGAAGGAAGGAAGGAAGGAAGGAAGGAAGGAAGGAAGGAAGGAAGGAAGGAAAATATTACCCAGAGATTTTTTACAAACAATTCATTCCAGAACAGCTAAATCTATATTTTGGGTGTTACAAACTGAGAACAAATATTTTTAACACCCCTCCCCCATATATGTCACATGATTCCTTATCCCCAGGAGGCTGAGACAAGAGAATCACTGTACATTCAAAGCCAGCCTGGACACAGAATGAGACTCTGACTCTAAAACTGATTGACAGAACAATGCATGGATGCATACATGCATGAATAGATGGATGCTAAATGCATGAATGGATGCATGGATGGATGCGTGGATGGATGGACAGATTGAAGTTTCCCAGGTGGTAGTCTTGGGATAACAGAGCCAAGAACCTGAACTGAGCATCCTCATCAGTCGAAGCTGGGTCCTTAGCTCCATTTTCCTTCTCCCCTGCTCTGACTCCTCTCAGCCATTGACCTTGACTTTCTGCTTTGACTTCCTTTCAAAAACTCACACGAGACAAGTATCCTTGGAGGAAGGTAATCCAGCTATGCCCCCTTCCAATCCAGACCTCAGAGGTTTCCATGTCTGTAGCCCCTTCATCCCTAATCATTCCTTTCACGTGAAACAAGGAAATTCTTGTTAGTCACAAAGTCATCTCCTTGCATAGACTCTTGGCCCATCTGTTACTACCTGGGAGAGTTTCCAATCCACTAGGTTTCCAGTCTCCCATACTTCCTTACATTTAAGTTTTTCTTTTCAGCATTAACCATGGGCAGACTGTTGCCAGCTTCCAAATACTGAGGATCCCTAGAATAGTCCTACTGTCCTGTTTCCTGGCACACTTTATTTTATTATAGATACTTCAGAAAGGACTACACACTGGTTACTATTTCTCTGTATGATTAGATACTCTCGTGGAGTCAGTAATTAATTCTTCATTGTTTCTATACTTACTTTTTGAAGCCCTCTGTATCAGAAGATTTGCTTGTTCTGGGTTTTTGTTTGTGTGGTTTTGGTTTAATTTCTTATCTTGCCTTCTTGATGTGTCCTCCTTCCTGGATTCTTCTTGACTGATCATTGAGTCCTTTTTTTCTCAACACATTTTTCATTTTAGGTTAATTAAGTCCTCGGGCTCCATTATTATTGACAAACTGGTCATTCCTTAGTCATATATGAATCCCTGAATTCTCTTTGAGATCTATAATCCAGTTCAGTATCCATCAAAATGCTTTTCATTCTCACCTCTCTCTCCTCTTCTAGACTTGAAGATACTCATTTGTATTTTATTTACTAGACACAGAGGGGGTAAAATCTGAAGGCTATACCAAAAAGAAAATCTGAAGGGATGATACGCAAGCCTTATCTAGCTAACAAAAATCAGCACACACACGCACACACACACACACACACGCACACATTCACACACACTAAATTTCACAGGGCAAGATCAACGTGATATAGATATTGAAGCCCAAGATCTGCAAAGCAAATGAATGGGGCAGCCAGGATGGAATTACACACTGCTTTCTTTCTACTTTGCAGATTGACTTCAGCCCTCCTCGAACTAAAGCATCCCTAGACTGAATTATTCAAACACCTCGACAAACCTGCAGAAGAAGTAGACAAGGAAGAGCGAGGACTTGCGGATAAACAGGTTAGTGCTTCTGATGTGGGATGTAGAGCTGGTGCACAACTCTGGATTGTTCCTCACTATTGTCATTAGAGATTAAATAGGAAAGAAAAAACTGTAGTTTTGTATTCCTTGTGCAAAGAGGTTTATAGAGAGACAGTCATTAAACTACTAGAAACCACCTGCTTTGAGAGCATCTTCGGTTAAGTGCAGAAGTGATTGGAGTCTTTCGTCTTTTCATCTAGCTCAGTGGTTCTCGACCTTCCTCATGTTGCAGCTTCTCATGTTATGGTTGACCCTCAACCATAAAATTATTTTCGTTGCTACTTCATAACTGTGATTTTGACACTGTTATGAATCATTATGCAAACATGTGATATGCAGGATATCTGATATGTAACCCCCATGAAAGGGTTGTTCAGCCCCCATAGGGGTCATAACCCCTTTAGGGTTAAGAACCGCTAATCTAGAGAATAGCTACAAGCTAAAAATGATTAGCTCATTTTTAATTAAATAATTTATTTTATGTGCATGGGTGTTTTGTCTGTGCATCAAGTGCATGCCAGAAGTGAGTGTCAGATTTCTTGGAACTGGAGTTACATATGGTTGTGAGATTGCATGTAGAAGCCAAGACTCAAACCTGGGTCCTCTGAAAGAGCAGCCAGTGAGTGCTCTTAACCACTCTCTAGCCATCTCTTATGCCCCACGATGATTACTTTAGAACACAGTTAAAAATCTGAGCATCTCTACGTACCGCCCATCACAGTCTAGAGATAACCTGCCTTCTCAGGTTCACCTTTGACCTTGCCTCCCTGTGATGTGAAAAGTCAAGCCTGACTGAGCGACTTACCTAAGGCCCAGCACGTCACTTGTTCATTTGCTCGGTGCTTCGTTTCTTTGCTTGTTTGACAAACTCCCCCATCATAACATTTACAGGAGTCCTCGATTGGGAAAATGTTAGGAGCATGCTAAGTGGTGGTTATAGCTTTTGAAATAAAAGAAAACTATGTTGAAGGGGAATACTTACTCACAGAAACCTGACTTTTTAGAAATGAAAAGGTCGGGGAACCGGTGTGGGTGTCATGAAGTGGAAAGGGGAGCTGCCAGGAGGCATTTCTACTGTAGGCTGCAAGTGACCAGGCAGGTGCCAAGACAACCGTAGATGAGTGACGAACAGCATGCGTGGTCATGACTTCCCACTGTTTCAAATCTGTGGTTTCTCTTCATATTGGCCTTCATCTACTTTGCTGATTTTCAGCCCAATGCAAAAGCTATATGTTTTTAGCCATTATATGTAGGCCTATAATCTGTCTTGAGTTTTTTTCTGAATGGTTTGAAATAGGGTTCAAGAGGGTTCCCTTCCTGTAAAGGTATCCAGTTGGAATAAAATTGGCCGAAGGATTCTTTTCTGCCCTAAATTATGACAGCAGCTCATCAAACAGCTTTGGCATCTCTGTGTTTGTATTGATTACTTTTTGCTCGGCTTCTTGGGCCTACTTGTTTAGGGTTAAATCAGAATATACTATCTTTGTGGTAGTTTTGGATATTAAAAAAAAAGGTATGCCAGTCTTACGCATTGCTTCTTTTAAAAAATGTTGTGCTGATTCTTCTAGGACTTTTATCTGCCTAGCTAAATGCCATTATTAAGAATTTGCAAAAACAAGCCAAGTGTGTTTACTTATACATCTCTAAATTTTTAATCAATTATGAGTTAAGATATAATATATAGTGCAATTCAGGTCAAGCTTCCTTTTTGACACTTGGCTGATCCCATTTTGATGTATCACACGTTGAAGAGTATCCTTTTCTATTAGGTTGCCTTAGCAACTTGCTCAAAGATCAGATGTTTGATTGGAGGCTTTCTGGAAGATTGAGAATGGCAGCATGCACCAAGCCACCAACACTGAATTGAAGGTACAAGAAGTGTCTATGGTGAATCCTAGAGTCTACCTAAGAAACTGTAATGACAAGTCATTTCAAACCATGGAGCCTCATTCTGGAGATCCTTGGAACAGATGGGGAAAAGAGCTAGCCATGAGATTGAAACTCAAACTTGTCTTCCGGCCACACAAATGAGGTGATTTGTCTCTGCTAAGTTAGCGCATCTAGGAGACTAGGAACACAGAAGTTGCTGAAGGCAGAGGCAACGCATCTAAGGAAACCAGTTTCACAGGGAGTTAGTTGCCTGGAAGGCAATGGTTTCAAATCCCTAGACCATCTAGTTGGGATGATTCCTGACAGTCTCCTGCATGGAAGGCAGTATGCAAAGATGTCAATGTTTTCAAATGCCCCAATTTCAGCTGAATACACGTAGATCTAGATCATAAGACACACTAAGAACAGAGAAATACAACTCAGATGGAGGAGATGCAGCTCCTGAAACCACCACCAAGGAGCAGAACCATAGCCGCCTAAGCACTGTTGTGAAGTCACAGTCACTAAGACACTTCGTGAAGAAAACAACACAGAGGAATAAATAAAACAGTCCACAAACAAAATGAAAATATCAACAAATAAATCAAAGGAATAAATAAGAATAGCAAATTCTGGACTTAGCAAAATCAAATAGCTGAACAGAAAGATTTATAGCAAGGTTTAGGGATCACACTTGATCGGGCAGAAGAAAGAACCAACAAGCTTTAAGATAGATAGTTCAAATTCTTGAGTAATGGGAGCAAAGCAGAAAAGAATGGGGGGGAAAAGAAAAACCCGATGTACTTATATGGCACTCTAAACTGAACATTATACTCACTACGGTAGTCCCAGATAGAGATAAGAGACATAAAAGGGTAGAGAGTTTACTTGAATAAATAATAGCTGAATGACACAAATCTGTGGAAAGAAATGACCACACAGATCCGTGAAACACAGATAACTAGTAGACACTATCCTTGAACTGTCCAAAGTCAAAGATAGGAGTCATGAAACCAAAAAGGAAACAAAAATGTGGCATGCACAGGGGCTTCTACAAAATTATCTGCAGACTTCTTAGAAAAAAAACTGCAGAGCGGAATGCAAAGGATAATGTGGATTGACAAGACACCCTGGCAACCAGGAATATTAATATTGTCTTTGGCCAAATTATCCTTTAAAAATTAAAGGTAATTTAAGATAATCAGATAAGTAAAGCCCGAGGGAGTCTGTCGCCACCGAGATGTCCTACAAGAAAGTTCTTCCAGATGAAATTAAAGGAATTAAATCAAATGCCAGTAGTGTGAAGGTCTATAAAGGTGTTATAATTATTTTATAGCTTATAAGATTATAAAAAATAATTTTTGAGGAGAAAGGAATCTATGACTCCCAAACTGATAAAAACTATAATTGATTCTGTGACATTGGTGCAATAAGGGAAACATGGATCAATGACGTGGACTGGGTAACTCAGAAAGAGGCACATAGAAATAGACCCACTGATTGTCACACGGGTAGGAAAGCAACTAGATAGAAGAAAGGCAGCTTTTCCAACAGATAGTAAGGGGGCAATCAGAGCCCTGCTCCCTGCTTCTCCAGCAGACTGCCTAAATCCCCCTAAGCCTCACACCTAAAATCTTATATTTAAAGGACAATTTTAGAAAAACACACAAGAAATTTTTGAAATCAAAATCAAAGGAAGGAGATTTTAGACCCAATCCCAAGGGGTTGGCTGCATATCTCGGTGGTTGAATGCTTGAATAGGTAATTCAGAACCCTGGGTTTGGTCTCCAGCTGGACATTAAGTCATGCTATTCTTGGGCCTTTTTATGAGTGATGTTTCAAATTTGGATGAACTTTAGTTGACTAATTTTACCTTTAAATTATTAAAGGTAAAATGCTTCTGGAGTTGTGCTTTTTTTTCTACTATGCAGTAGTGTTTCATGTTTCCAGTGCTTTCTGACATATGTTTGTGGTTTACAATACATTAGGTGTACAAAATGCCTATGCTTAGTATGCATCAAGATACGCATACTTTATTATAAGAGGGTTTTCTATTATACAGTTTTGCTCCAATGTATAGCTGTTCTGATCTCATTTAAGGAATACAAGTTTAGCTATACTGTTTGAATGATTAGGTTTGTTGTTGTTTTTGTTTGGTTTGGTTTGGTTTTTTCAGCAAGGTTTCTCTGTGTATCCCTGGCTGTTCTGGTACTCGTTCTCTAGATAAGGCTGGCCTGTGTGTCTCTGGATTTTGTCACCTATGATTTTAATGCCATGTCTAAGAAAGCATTGCCAAGCCCAATGTCACGTTTATCCTATGCTTTCCTCTAGATGTTTACAGTTTTAGATGTTTCATCCTTTCTGAGCTCTTCCTAGCCTATGGCATATTGACAGGGTTTATCTTTACTCTTCTAAAGGAGTATATCTGGTTTTCTCATACCAGTCTCAGCAATATTGGCATGTTTTGACAAAGATCACTTGTTCATATTTGCATATTTATTTTGGGGGTATTCAATTGGCCCATTTGTATGTGTTCCTTCTGGTCCACACTGCTGATCACTACTGCCTTCTAATATGATTGGAAGTTGTTGCCCATTATTATGATAAACACTACAACTGCAAGCTGCCTGGCGAGCAAAGAGTTTGTCTAAGAAAATTAGCTGACCTTCCAGAACCACCTGGAACACCCAGGGATGGCACCGACCACAGTGGGCTAGACCTTCCCACGTGGTCACACAGACATGCCTACAGTCCAATCTGGTGGAGGCATTTCCTCAGTTAAGAGTCCCTGTTCCCAGGTAACTCTAGTTTGTGTGAAACTGACAAAACTAAGCAGCATAGAAACCGTGAGTTCTCCAAGTTCACTCCTCTCTCTCTCTCTCTCTCTCTCTCTCTCTCTCTCTCTCTCTCTCTCCAAAATAGTTATAGGTATTTGGAGTCTTTTAAGACTTTGTATAAATAAGCTATAGATCTTTTTCTTAATATTTCTGTAAAAATGCTTTGGGGAATGTGATTAGGGACTGTGTTAAATATGTAAGTCATGGTAGACAGTGGGAGGACTGTAACATAGTGTTTTCCAGTGAACACAGGGTGGCTTTTAATTCATTTGTGTCTCTAGAGATTTTAAGAAATATTTATTGCTTTAAGTCTGTGTGTTTTGAGATAAGTGTGGTTGTGCATGCCTGAATGAGAGACACCGATACAGTAGGATTATGAATTCTAGGCTAGCTCATTTTCCATAACAACATTCTGTCATGAAACAAAATAATGTAACAAACAGGTGGGTGTGTCTTTCCTCTTCTTAGTTACCTTTATTGCAATATTTTTTGATGCTATTACAAATGAAACTTTTTTCCTTTTTATGTTTTATACTGTTAGAATATGTAATACAGCTGATATTTTCATATTGGTTTTATATCATGGACTTTGTTGGGTTTATTAGTTCTGATGGGATTTTGGGAAACATTTGGAGTCCCATCCGTGTTATATTGGTGATAGCTGTATTTCTTCATTCTGATTTTGATTTAATTATTTTGTTTCTTGCCTTAAGTGCCTTGTGCAGGAAATCTGATACTATGTTGAATAGAAGTGGAAAGAATGAGGAGTCCTGACCATGAGGGAATGAGGGAATAAGTGTCCTGTGTTTCACCACTGAGTAGGAGGGCTTCCACAGATGGCCTTTACTGTATTGAGTTCCTGACTCTTTTGAGCTTTGTCTCGGATAGTTGAGAGCTCTGAAATTTGGTACAGAAATATTTATTGGTGAATTGAGCTGTTTACCACTGTAATAACATTAGTTATTTTTCTTGTTATATTTTTAGTAAGTCCTTATTGCCAATTCTCTATTTTAAATTTTTATTTTGTGTGTTAGAGTTTCTATCTGGATGTTTGTAATCCACTTGCATGCCTGATGCTCACATACGCCAGAGAAAGGGTGTTGGATCTCCTGGAACTGGAATTACAGATGTTTGTGACTTAAAACAAGGTTCCCTATTTAGCCCAGGCTGGCCTGGAACTGACTGTGTAGAGTAGTCTGGACTTGAACTCTCAGAAATCCACCTCAAGGGTAAAGGTTGGCTGGAAATTTCCCTTTTTCTACTATCAGCTTCTAGTTTGGACCCCTTGGTGATTAGAGAACATTTCTTCGTTATTTCAAACTTTAACCTTCTTCGAGTGTGTTATATCAACTAGGATGTGTGTTTTTGAATATGCTCTATGAATACCTGAATGTGTTCCTGAGGCTGTTGAGCTGACTGTTGTATATCTGCTGGCTAGAGTCTTTTGAATGGAAGATTACTGAGTGTTTCCGCCCACTTGGCGCTTTTCTGCGGTCACTCTGTCCATGATTGAGGAACCATGCTTTCCACTGTCCTCGCGGATTCTTCCATTCATCAATTCTGATCCTCACCGTGCTCACATTTGTAACTGCTATGACTTCCTGATGAACCAACCCTTTTATCATTATGCAATGTCTCAGCAGCAGCCAAGCTCTGGAGCTGTAATTGGGAGGTCAAGTCTTACCTGCAAGTTGGAGGCAGATAGAGGCTGGACCTGGTCTGGGCTTTTGAAACCTCAAAGCCCGCTTCCAGTGACACACCTACTTTTATAAGTTCACACCTTCGCAAAACAGGTCTTCCAACGAGGGGCCAGGAATTTAAGTATATGAACCCATTGGGGCCTTTCTCATTCAAACCACCATGGCAGGTATTTGTCAATCTTGCTTATTGATTTCAAAGAATTAATTCTATTTTCTGTGCTTTAATTTTGTCATGATTTTCAGCATTTCTTGGTGCCTTCTGATTTGGAGTTTCAGTTCTTGTTTTCGTAGGACGCTGAGATGTAACAGTGTCGTCACTTGAACCTCTCTGATTTAGTGACTGAAACACTTTATCAATGGCAGCTTTCCTCCTCAGCTCATCCCAGAGGTTCTGGCCAGTTGCGCTTTCATTTTCATTTGATTCTTGGGATTTTTTTTAACATTTCTTTTCTAATTTCTTCAATGATTACTTCAATTCTTTTATGTTCCAAAATAACCTTTTTGTACACTGAAGATGTGTCTTTACCAAGGTGACTTCTGATTAGTTTAATAATAGCTAGACACGAAGAAGTTAGCTGGGCGTGACTTCCAGATAGAGAGAGAGAAGGAGATGAATCTAAGCATGGGAGAGATGCCAGAGGACTTAGAGAGGAAACAGGTGCAACATGGGAAAAAAGTAAAAAGCCATGAGGCAAACCATGGATTAATATTAAGTGTGAGTTTAAGTTTTGAGAACTAGTGGGACAAGCATAAGCTATGGGCTGAGCTTTCATAATTATTAATATATCTCTGTGTTGTTTTTTTGGGAGCTGGCAGCCCAAAGAAAAATTCATTTACACTTTTGTAATTGGTGAGATGTGCCATGTGGCCTAGAATGTGATCTTTTTTTTTTCATTATACATACCAACCCCAGTTCCCCCTCCTTCCTCTTCTCCTGTCCTCCCCACCTTCTCCCTATCCACTCGTCAGAGCAGGTAAGGCCTCCCTTGGGGAGTCAACAAAGTCTAGCATACCAAGTGTAGGCAGGACCAAGTGCTTTCTCCTTGTATCAAGGCTGAACAAGGTCTGCCATCATAGGGATTGTGTTCCAAAAAGCTGATTCATGCAGGCCCTCTGAATGTGGTCTATTCTAAAGAAGTTCTTAACTGTTGAAGGAAATGCTACACACCTATCTGTTAAGTCCATTATGATTCTTTGGAGGAGCTGTGTTGCCTCGTGTTTCCATTTTTCTTGTTTCTGTGCTGTGATTTATGTAATGTATGTATTGTGAATAGATTTTTCCCCTGGATATATTTCTCAGCAAGTTCATTATTGGTATATAGAAAAGCTATTGATTTTTCGCACGTTGCTTTTGCATTCTGCTTCCTTGTTGAGAATGATTATTAGGTACAAGATTTATCTGGTAAAGTCTTTTATTTGTAGGTTCTATTGGCTCAGAGAGACTTCTGATTTTGGTCATAACTTACAAAAGAAAGCAGGTTCATAGGAGGAGATGACATGAAAATGCCCTTCGAGAGACCTACTTCATTAGCATGACAACCTTGATGAGGTCTTTAAGTGGGAGGACATTAGGAGAGATAGGGCATGTATGTAGACACTGCAACGGGGCCGTAAAGGAGAGAGCCTTCAATCCGTAGCTTTTCAGGGAAGGTGGGTAAACCTCGTACCCTATGACTTAACCTAGCCCGATATCAGATAGACACTGATAGAGACGAACTGTAACTCAAGGTCGTCTCAAGCCTGTGAGTGGGAGATAGAGAAGTAACCTCTGTGAGTGTTTTTCAGGTCACAGCAAGCTGAATAGTGGTGGGCTCTGAGTTTAGAGAGAGAGAGAAAACAGTGGACAGATGGTCTGTGAGCCCAAAGTCTTGAAGAGTGATTGAGAAACTTACTCTTTTTTTAATGTTTTGTGTGTGTGTGTGTGTGTGTGTGTGTGTGTGTGTACATGCTCACGTGTGTGAAGGGTCAGATCCCCAGTATCTGAAGCTACAAGCACTTGAGAGCACCATGATATAGGTGTTAGAAACTGAACTCAGGTCCTCTTTCTTCCCTTAAGCCCTGAGCCATTTCTCCAGCCCCTAAAAACTCCTTCTCCCGCTAAGGAGAAAAATGAACTTTAACAACAGTAAAGCACTTTCACATAGAATTATACTCAAAATCTATTATAACCCAATCATATATGACCACTGACCAGAAAACTAAAATATGTTATAAAGTTGAAACCTATTTAAAGCATAAAGGTAGGAATAGGAAATGAGACAAAAGAAAGAGATGGGGAAAGCAGACACACACATACAGACAAGCAAACACAAAACAAAAACCACTGCCCCAATATAATTAGACAAAATTAAATGAATGCATGATGGAGAATAACAAATAAAGACCTAGTTTGAAAAAGAACAGTATAGTAAAAACCCTGTTAAATATAATGCAAGTAAACAAAGAAGCATGAGGTATTGGGACCACTTCATTTTGTGTCCTCAAAAGCAAGAGACTGCCATTTGTGTGTACAAAGAGCGGGAGAGTTGATTGAAATTGTGGGCTCTCCTTCCTGTGGTTCCCACTCTTGCTGAGTCTTTATTGGGCATTTGTCTGTTGTCTACCAGAGCTGTCTTTACTGTGGTCATTTCCCTTCATTGTTACTCAGGATCTTCTGAGGAGCACACTTCCCTTTGCCTTCTGTGGTCTAGGCAGCCTGCTAAGGATACCCCTACACACATCCTACGATCATAGCCCATGGGCTGATGGATTTGGGTGTTTTACCAAAGACTATCTCCCAAGTGCTATAGGAGTGTGGGATACAGTCACTGCACTAAGCTGGCCCAGGCAGAGGGCCTGCCTTCATAGATTCAAGACCTCCTGAGAGTCTGTCACCTAGCAGGAGGATGCTGCTGTGGGTAGCATGCATGTCCCTGGGCTTTCCTGGGCTCTACTACAGTCAATGAAGGACAGGCAGCTCCAGAGTTCTATTGGCCCGATGCCTTTGGGCCCAGAACAATAATAACTAGGGTTATTCTCAGTTGCTGAGATTGGTTCCTGCCCTCTAAGGCTAGGACTATCTCTCTTTGTATATTCTCTAGCCTCAGCCCACCCTCCTGCTCTTGTCCCTTCCAGCCCATCAGCACTTGGTTCTCCTCATCTCCACAATCACCTCTCTGTGCCTTCTCTTACCCCGGGCATGTGGCAGGCCAAAGTGAAGATCCCTGTCCTGGCGTTGTCTCTCTATGTATGTCTGCCAGAGTAGCTTTGCTGTTAGCAGACTTTCTCTCAGTACGCTCTCTGACCTTTGCCCTCAAATTCATAGAGTGTGACATAATAGGGCCCTCTGCATCACTGACTTGTTGACTGAAATCACTGTCTCCTCAAAACATACCACTGGATTTTCAGGGGTGGCATTAAAATAGACCTACAGTCCAGCAGCAAAACTGGTGTCTGAGACACGATGGAGAAGTCTCTGTGGGTCTTCATTCTTTCCTTTGATCGTCATTATACCCACCAGACAAGTCGAGATTATCTCACTTTGAGCCTTTTCATTAAATTCTGCTGATGGAATGTTAACACGTAATCAAATAACCCAAATCCATGCGTCAATAAATCCAGAGATAAGACAAAAATGCTGATAACTCATGGTACTCTGAGTGGCTCACAGTTGCCCCAAAACAATAACCAAGGTGTTAATTTTGTGTTCCTAACTTTGAGCAAATGCATCGTCTCCTTTGCAATACAGTTTACACTCTCATGCAGTAGTTACGCTTCCTAGAATTTCTCTTTGGAAAATCCAGTAGCATAGTCTGTGCTATTGGCTTTCCATGTGCACTGGCTTTTTTCAGATAATATGACCATTATACTTTTTGGTGGTTTTCCATAATATTTTATATGTATGACCTGTCTCCTGATCTCCATGGAATACACTGCTTGCTTTCCTACAGCGTCTAGATGCTTTCTTTTCAGAGGCGTCCTCCCGCCCTTGCTTCTGTGTTGGTCTTTGTGCCTCGTTCTGTTTATCCATCGTCTTACTGCAAGACTCTGAAATTCTATGAGGCTGGATTCTTCCCATACTTTAAGTGAAGTCATCGGACTAAAGGGTCGTAAGTCGCATTCCTACAAAGAAATGCTAACGGAGTAGCAAATCCAAAGAATCCTACTAAGGTAGCCCTGGATGGCTTATCTGGTCTAGCCTGTTATCTCAGGAGAATTCTCAGCATTCAGAGTGTATCTGCAGGAGCATGGAAACTCTGTTTTCTGTCAGTCTCATGGACCAGCTTGAAGTTCTAAGCCCTTATTTATTTTTCCTGCTTTGTTTGTTTGTTTTGAAAGAGGGTCTCACTGTGTACCCCTGAATGGCCTGGAACTCCTACATACACCCGGCTGGCCTTGAACTCACAAAGATTAGCCTGCCTCTGTATCCTAAGGGCTGGAATTAAAAATATGTGGCACACACACTGGGCCCTGAGCCTTATTATTAAGTAACACGGAACACAGAGACAATACAGTTACAAACTGATGGTATTTTGGATTTTTTTTTCCATGTTGGGAGTTGAAACCAGGATCTTTTACATCCTAGGCAAATACTTTTCCTCCTGTGCTATATTCCCAGTTTCTCGTTGCAGTGAATATGGGTCAGGGGATACAGGCCATCCTCTGACACAATCTTCTTCCTTGTCTCTGCCAAGCAGAACTCCCCAGAGGTTCCAGGACCGTCCAAGGTTCAGTTTTCCCCAGTACGGGACAGGAAACTGGACATGAAATAGAAACACTCACGTGACATCCCCTGTCCTCTTCTGTTCCGTGAGCCAAACAGAAAACCAAACTTTGGTTTCAGGAAATAGAAGGAAAGAGGAGAGATTAGCATTTCTCTACACTCCCCATCCAACACCCCCACTTCCAGCCACCGCCCTCCTGACAATGGGACATCTGTTTCCAGGTAACCGGATGATCATGGGAATAGCACTTTTGGACTCCGCCTCTCTGTGGTCCCTTGCAACGTTCCCACAGAGTAATGTAATTTTTTTTTTCCCACAACAAAATGTTTCTCCTTCCTAATTCAATTCTCCCTTCAGTTTGGAACCACGGACACTGATAATTTTGTTAGGAGTTGAACCAGTTGTGGAGCACTGGGGATAAGTATGGTTTAAAACCTCAGGTGAGTTTTGTGGAATTCTGGGCCAACTCCCTTTCCCAGTTGCTCAGAGGAAGCTCCAACTGATGTCATTAGAAGTTGGATGTAGTCTGTGTGTGAGAGAGAGGGAGGGGGTGGGGTGGGTGGGGTGAGATGTGGGTTATGGCGAGGCCTGAAGGACCCGATAAGCTCTCTTGTTTAAGAACAAATCTTTGTAGCAAGCTAATATTTAGCAACCGTGTGAGGCTGGTGGATCCAGCAGACCTTCCTAGGTTTCCAGTCTGTGTTTACACATGACAATGTGTACCCTTATTTTGGGGTGGGAGCATCAGATAAGTTTTTGTTTGACTTAATGTTTCACAGGCAAGAGAGTTTTCAGAATGCTCTTGCCTACTCTCAGGATGTGTATTTAGATCGTTAAGGCCTGAAATTTGGTATTAACTCAAGAAAGTACAAATGCCACACAGGTTAGGTGTTTCTGGGAGTTTTATGAATAGTTGATTGGTCCTTGTCTAAAAAGGGTCAAAGTCCTTTGGTGTAGACAAAATAAACCTTTCTCTATATTAAGGCAATTTAGAGAGAAAGCCGCATCGTGCATCCTATATATATAGGCATCGTTCTATAAAAGTTTAGAGAGAGAGAGAGGTGCTACATAGAGATTGCTCTCAGGCAGCAAGCCCCACTTTATTTCATTCGTTTAAACCAACTTTGCAGTTCCCTTTGCTTTGTCATGACCAATGTCTAGATTTGACTAACAGGAATATATAAAAACGTATCCGCCCCCCCCCCATTCTCCAACGGTTCTGGTCTCTTAATTCCTGAAGTGCTGAACAGGGAACTGGTCTTGTTTGGTTGGAAGATCTAACCAGAAAAAAAATGAAACTCTTGACTTGCCACCAGCGTCCCTTACACCTAGGGGCTCTGTTTGGTTTCTAGCATGTTGCTCACTGTTCTCCAACACACAAACACACCCCACTATCACCACACAAGCGTCAAAAAGCCTAAGCAACTTAATTCTAAATCAGTCACAAAATGTAGCGATTCTGAGTTTTGTTTCTATTTTGGCATAATTTGGCTCTGGTGACTTTTTGCTTCAGGTTTTAATGCAAATAAAGCCCCCTTTTCTTACTTTGTGTTTCTTGTAGGAAATCTTAACTCAATCTCCATCTATCCTTTCCTCCTCCCCTTCCCCATGGCAAATAACTTCTACAACGCCCACCTGCCACAAGAACATTCAGACCTTGCTCGCTGGTCCCTCCATCAGTCCTCTGTATTCATAGCTCCTTGACTCATCTAAGATGTTTGGTTTTCTGGTGTTTCGGGGTCTGCTCACTCTATGCTAAAGAAAGTGAAATGAAAGGGGTAATGTAGAGAATTTCATTTATCTGGTCAAGGTCCCTCTTCTGGCATCATGGATCATCCTAGAATCACCAAACATCCCCTAAGGGGCAAGAGTCCTTCAGTTCTGAGATGTGACAAAGCTTTGTTCCACAAATGTGGGAATTTTCATAGTCTTTATTTACAACACTTAAAACAGTGCCTGGCTCATAGTAAAAATTTAATATATACATATATATTGTATATTATATAAATTGGTAGATTTTTTTTTTGGTTTTTCTAGATAGGATTTTTCTTCTGTAGCCTTGGCTGTCCTGGAACTCTCTCTGTACACCAGGCTGGCCTCAAGCTCACCTGCCTCTGCCTCCCAAGTGCTGGGATTAATGGTGTGTGTCACCATTGCCTGGCAATATTTTTTATAAGCATCAGTTTATGGATTGGAGAATAGTTCATATTTCTTTAAACTTTATCATACAAAACATCTGAAGGCATTTCCCTGAAAAAAATAATTTAAGTTTTTTGTATATCATTAATCAGTAAAGTTATTTTAAAAATAATGAATTATTGAGCGGACTGAGAGGTGGCTCAGACGCAAAGATCACTAAATGCTCTTCCAGTGTGCCCTGGTTATATCTCCAACACTCATGAGGTAGCCTACAGCCATCTGTAACTCCAGTTCCGAGGGATCTGATGCCCTCTTCTGGCCTCTACAGATACGAGGTAAGCACATGGAGCACAGATAAGCATGTAGGTAAGACATCAATACACATGAAGTGAGAAATAAGATCTTTAAAACTTGTAACGAAAACAAACTGATGCTGTGTCAGATGAGAGACTTCTGAAAGAAACATCATGAGAGCTGCCCAAGGGGAATCGAAGTTGTATATAAATATTGTCGTGACATTGTAGAAAACCATAGTTGTGAAATGGCATATCACACATTAATTTGATAACCATGTGGTCACTTTGTTTGATAAGGCCCATTTCTTGTTTCACTCTTACAATCAACCTGCAATAAATTCAATGTCATACATTTGCACTTTGCAACAAATTTCTATTGTATCCAAACTTATTTATCAGCAGGAATTTTAAACATGAACTTAAACATCTTAAACATCACAAGAAAAGAGATGAAAGCATCCTGTGATGTTGCTTGGCAACATAATGACTAGAAGGGGAAGGAGATTTAGAACAAAATTTATCATCTTCCAATGAAAGAAGAATCTTTTGCACTGTGCTGTTTCCGCCAGGAGAAACAGAAACTCTGAAAGGCCGACCATTGACTCGCTAGGAAGTGAGCTGGCAGCCCTGACCTTGAGGCTGTCAGCAGCCACCTTCAGAGGCTCAGTGAACGTGGGATAAATGGTGCTAAGACAAATGTTCTCCTGACAGTGGTTCCCTATGCAAGGACATGGGTGGGCGCTCGGTGTTAGTGGAAATTATTTCTGGCTGTCTGTGACGTAGTGGGGATGCCGTTTTCATACCATCTTAGTATGTGTTCCACTGTTGTGATAAACGCCCTGACCAGAAGCAACTTGGAGAGGAAAAGGTTTATTTAGTTTATACTTCCAAGAAGAGTCCATTAGTGAGGTATTCTGGGCGGGAGCCATAGATGGAAGCTGCGCATTGCCTTGTTCTCTTTAGCAAATGTTCAGTCCTACAAGGAAGGACCACCTCCCCTTGGGTATCCACAGTGGGCTGGACCCTTTCAGTAATCACAACAATTACTTATAAACATGTCCTCAGGCCAATCTGATATGGGAAATCCCTCAATTTCAGACTCATTTTTTTCAGATGACTTCTTGGTTATGTCAAGTTGACAATAAAAATGAATCAAAGTATCTATATAGCAATATAGAAAATATGTCCAATCTTTTGGTTTTTTTCAACCTAAATACTTGACTGTTTGAACCCAGAGTTTCCTTCTGGAGTTATGGATATGAGGGTGTTTTACATAAAGACAGAACAAATTTCTGCCTTTAGGTTCTTTTCTTTAATTGGAAAATATATAAGTGAATCAAATATTCCTGCTAAAGTGAGCAATTCCAATTAGGGTCATTGCTTAGTGGTAAACCATGATATGGCAACTGATTTAAGAGAGATGGTGGTTTGAATAAGAATGCCCCCCCATAGGCTCATATACTTGAATGCTTAGTCACAGGGAGTAGCACTATTTAAAAGGATTAGAAGGATTAGGTGTGACCTTGTTGGAGGAAATGTCTCACTGAGAGTTGGCTTGGGGGTTTCAAAAGTCCATGCCAAACCCAGAGTTCCACTCTCTGCTTATGGACCAGGATGCAGCTCTCAGATACTTCTCCAGCACGATGCCTACATGGCACCGTAGCTGCCTGATACTATGTTCCCCACCATTATGATAATGGACTAAACCTCTGAAACTATAAGAAAGCCCCAATTAAATGTATTCTCTTATAATAGTTGCTTTGGCTTATGGTGTCTCCTCACAATAGAACAGTGACTGAGACAGAATATTATAGCACTCAGAATAGATATCATTAAAACTTTTAGGGGTCTAGGGAGATGGCTCCTTTGGTAAAGTCCTTGCAAATCAAGCATGTGCATCAAATTAGACCCCTACAACTCACAAAAAAAGCTAGTTGTGCCAGTACCGGGACGCAGACAGGAGGATCCGGGAGCTTGCTGGCTAACCAGCATAGCCAAATCTATAAGCTCTGGGTATGGTGAGAACCCCTGTCTCCAAAAATAAGGTGAAGAACAGCCAACATCTAACTATTTCCTCCACATGAACACACACATATTTGTAAAGGACATAAGTAAATACTGATGGTAAACTATTGAGTAAGAAAGAAGAATACAAAGTATACATATTATATGTATGTAAGGTCACAGTTGTAGTTCAGAGTTAAAATCAAACTAAAATTTACATTTTAAAATATGTTATGATGGTATCATGAGTAGCTGCATTCTTCATCTATATGAATTTAACTGGCAGAATCAGATATGACTACATAGAAGTATAATTTGATAACACTTTGTTTTATTTTATCTTATTATATTGGAGGAAAAGTAAACTTTCATTTCAGATGGCAAGTAAAAGTAAATCAGCAGTACCTCAAATATTAAATAACAACAACAAAAACCATGTAAACTACCGTATCAGGTTACGGGGAAACATTTTCAAGTGTAAAAAGTTAATGTATCGTTTATCTCCATAGTATAAACCAATTTAAAAATCACATAGAAACATTGTTCAGTGATGATCCTGCCTCAGATGGGAATTCAAAATAGAGCTTTTGGTAATCAAACCAATACAATTTTGAAAAATTGTTCATCTCCTCTTCTAATTTTATTCCCTAATATGAATCAGTAATTTCTGTGCTTTGGGGCCCTGGCTATTTAAAACTAATTAATAATTGAATGGGTTTATTTACTACTCTAAGCCACGCCCCCTCCCAAATATATCCCGGCTTCAAATTAAGGCAATTACTTTCTTAGAAAACTATTTCTAATAGCTTGGCTCGCCAACCTTAGCCTGATTACTGTGATTACAAGCTATTTACCACAATCTAATGCTATTTGCTCGGTGCTGGCTGCGTTTTACAATGTCCAATTTATTTTTACCTTATTTATATTTATTTCTCTCAATGGATAAAAAAAGAATAAATAACTCTATAGTCTAGTCTACATTCAAACTACTAAAACGTATTGTTTTGTACAGATTTCCCTGCACTGGAATTTAAAGGAGGACTCCCTGGCCTTGTGCCTTCACCCGCTTATTTGTCCTGAGATATTTTTACCTTAGAACAGTTTGATTTACAGAATGGGGAACAAAAATAAGACACTTGCAAAGATTAAATACATAATCCATTGTGTCCTATCCAGTTTTCTTTGTTGTTGACATCCTTATATCTGTATGGTACACTGACCAGGGTGGCAAAACTAACACTGATAACATCATGCCTGACCAGAGTCTGTTACCTTCTTACGAATTCCTTGACTGTAACGTCATGTGCCTCCAGGATACCTTCACATTTCACTGTATTGTCTTCTCAGAGTCCTCTGGGCGGCCATAGCCTCTGTCTTTTCTTGTTTATAAGAAGTAACAAGTATTGTTGAGAATCTTCTATTAGGCTTCGCCTGATTTTTCTTGTAATTGAATGTGGCTGTGGGGGGAAGAAGATCAAGAGGTGGCAGGTTAGTCGCCCTAAAGACACACTGAGAGCATGTTGCGTCATTGCTGAGTGTTGACCTTGTCCGTGTGACTTAGTCAATATTAGTCTTTCCCCCCAGTGAATGCTGTGCTTCTTGCAGAGAAGTCTTGGTCCACTGCTCAGACATGAGGATGGAGATCATGCTCCATTGAACTTAGCAGTGATAGCTTATGTTCAGATAGTAGATGGACTTCTGCATGGGAGATTTGTGTGCTCTTTATTAATGTATTCAGTTGTTTAGTTACATCAGTATGACCTCATGGGAATGAAATTTTTATTTTGAGTAACACCCCAGTATTTTGTTGCTGAGGTTATTACAGATGTAACTAGTTGGAGAATTTTCAGCTGGCTTTGGTATCCCTTTAAGATACTTTGATGCTTGCGCAGTTTAGGGGTTTGTTTTTTATATGTTTTCTATTTATTTTCTATATATTTAGTTATTATTTTGCATACAGAGAATTGTAGAAGTCAGAAGACAACTTGCAGAATCAGCTCTATGTGGGATTAGGGACTAATATCGATTAAATTCAGCTTATCAAGCTTCCTGGCAAGTGCCTCTGCCTGCCGAGCCTTCTCACAGACCCCCCTTTTTTTCTTTTGGAAACCAACTTTCATGATATTTTTTTCATCCATAAACAGGAAGATGGATGCAACTGGAGATAATCATATTAAACTAATTAAGGCCGTCTCAGAAAGATAAATACCACAAAAGGCAAATCCCATATTTTCTCTCATCTGTGCTTTTTAGACCGTATATATAGATATATGATATGTTTTGTGTATATTTGACATCATAGAAGTGGTACTGTCTAGGGGAACCAAGGAAACTAATGAGAATAAGTAGAAAAGAAAGGCTGGGGGATGGTTTATGCTCAACAGACAATTTACACTTGTATGTAGCGTACTATGTGTACAGTGAATATGCACAGTGAAAAAAATTAAAAAAATAATGAAGTCATAATAGTAAAAGGATGGCTGTTTCAAAATGGCAGCACACCAGTTGTGTTTCCTGTGCCATCTGTGAGTTTCCTTTGAAAGGCTATCCAGAGAGATTGAAATCCTAACTCTACTAGAAAACACAAGAGAAGAAAGAATTTAAGAAATTTTCATTAATTTGAATCCAAAAGGATCCTAGAAGTGTTATGCATGTACATAATTAACGCACGTAGACCAAGAAGGATTAAAAATCTATAGTTTGTTTTATCTGACAACCCTAATTTAATAAAAAAGGAATATCTGTATCTAAAAATATCCTCATGAAACCTAAAATGAAATCCATAGCAAACAAAAGCATTAATGAGATGATTTTCTGAGTGCAGACCTAGGAAAGATGTAGGTTTGGGAGAGGGGCTTGGTTAACCACATGTAGAATGGATTTTTACCCATTTGGAAACAGAAGCAGAGGTGATACAGAGACCCATGTGTAGGCCCTATTGTTACACCCATGTCTTTATATTTTAATCAATGAATGTGTATTTGCATAACTTTCTATGGTATACACAAATAAAATGTAATAAATCAAGGTCATAAATGTTTCCATCTCATCCATGATATTTATGTAGATGGCCATTGTATACTCTTGATTCACTTGAATCTTGTCAGACTGTTTTAACCAGGAGTTCTTCTATCATACTTTAGATGAAAGAGAACTGATGCAGGCCCTGCCTGCTTCCATGTTCCTTAGCATCCCCCTATTAAGTCATCTTTATTTGGCCCTCTAAATCCCACAAGCAGCACCGACGTTTGTACTTACTCTGCTTTACACGATGATCTTGAGTTTTATCTGTTTTTCTGTCACGATACCTCAAGCCTAATTACGTATCTTAGGACTGGATAACACTTCAACATAGGCATGCAGGCATCTATAAAGCATTGTTTCTCATTCTCCTTCATGCTACAATCCTTTATTTGATTTGATTGATTGATTTTTTTTTTCAAGACAGGGTTTTTCTGTAGCTTTGGAGCCTGTCCTGGAACTCCCTCTGTGGACCAGGCTGACCTCGAACTCACAGAGATCCACCTTTCTTTGCCTCCTGTGTGCTGGTATTAAAGGTGTGCAGCACACTAACTGCCCGGCTTCTGCAACCCATTAATACAGTTCCTCATGTTATGGTAACCCCCAACCATAAAATTATTTCATTGCTACTTCATAACTGTAATTTTGCTACTTTTATGAGTCCTAATGGAAATATCTAATCTGTAGGGTGTCTGATATGTGACTACCCCAAAGGGGTCATGACCCATACAGGTTGAACCACTGCTCTAAAGGATGCTAACCATCATCCCTTTGGGGACAAAGCAGGAGCACATACCACCTAAAAACAATCTATTCATCACCCGGTTGGGTATCTTAGCTAGATCCATCTTTTAGCTATCATGGATTGTGCTATGTAAATCATGGGAATACAGAGGTGTGTTGAATTGGTTCTTTCTGGATATACACTCAGTAGTGAAGCTGTTGAATCCTATAGCTATATTTTTAGTTGTTTGAGGAGTCTCTGTATTGTTTTCCATGTCTTTATTACCTTACATTCCCACCAATAGTGCATGAGCTCTGTCTGCATACTTATCAGGACTTTTGTCTTTTTAATAGTAGACATTAAAACTAGAATGAGATACTCTCCCGCTGAGATCTTGATGCATTTCTCTGACTAATAATATTGAGTTTTTTCTCATGTACTGTTAGCTGTCTGAATGACTTTTGAGAAGTGTCTATTTGGTTCTTTAGACTACTTTGTAACTAACTGGCTTGCTTCCTTAATGTTCAGCTTCATGGGTTCCTTATGTATTCTGGGTATGAATTTTTTGTCGGATGAATTGTTTGTAAATATTTCCTCCATTTGTATTGTTGCCATTTAATCCTGCTATTTCCTTTGATCTAACAGACTTCCCAATCTACACATAGTCCCATGTGTCTGTCTTCACTGTTGATGTTTACTTGGGTCCTCTCTAAAGTGTAATTGCCTACATAAATGTCTTAATGTGTTTTCTTGTAGTAATCTCATAGACTCAGAGATTTGGGTATCGAACTAATTTTAATTGATTTTTGTGTACAGCAAGAAGACTCCAGTTTTGGTCTTCTATATATGCATATCCAGTTTACCCAACACTATTGATTGAAAAGAACACATTTTCCCCATTTTATGTTTTTTGCACCTTTGTAAATAATTAGTTGGCTATGTGAGTATAGACTTATTTCTGGTTTCTTATTTCTGTGGTGTGGTCTGTGTTTTTATGCCAGTCACATGCTATTCTGGCTATTAAAGCTTTAAGTATGCTTTGAAGTCAAGTATTTTGATTCTTCCAGCTTTACTGTTTTGTTTTGCTTTTTCCTTGGAATTGATTTTTATTGCAATATCTTTCTCATTTCCCTATGACTTTCAGCATAATTTCTGTGAAGAAAGCATTGGTGTTTTGATGAGAATTGCACTGAAACTATTCATTGTTTTTGTATGTACAGACATTGTAACAGTATTAATTCTTCTGAACTATGAACACACATGGATAATTTCCCTACAATTCTTTCATTGGTGTTTGACGATTTTCAGTGTTCAGAGACTTCACTTCCTTGCTTAAATTCATCTCTAAATATTTTCTATTTGTAGGTGAAATTGTTTCCTAAATTTCTTGTCAGCAAGCTCCTAATTTGTGTTTTAAAAAGTAGTACTGGGTTTTGAATGCTGATTTTGGACTTTATACCTTTTTGAGTACATTCAGGCTTTTGGATGGAGTCTTTAGGTTTTTTCAATGTGAGGAATGGGTCGTATTCTTATGTGAATAGCTTAACTTTTTGTTTCTTTGGTCTAACTGCTCTTGTTATATCTCAGTGCTATACTGAGTGGTGAAAATGTCCATTCAGATCTTATCTGTGATCTTAGAGAAAACAGGCCCAACTGTGAGTTTTTCATTTGAGGTTTGAGTCTTCATTTTCCAGCATAAAGTGGGAAATCATATCAGATGCTTTTTCTGATCGAGTGAAATGACTATGATTTTGTTCTTCGCTCTGTGGATATGTTGTATCATAGTCATGATAGACATTATAGAACAACCCTTGAATCCTTGGGATAAACCCCATTCAACCATGGTGTGTATTTTCTGTGTACATTAGTGGGCTTTCTTGTTACCATGAGAGAATGCCAGACTTCAGCAGCTTAAGCGAGGGATGGTTTTGTTTTGCTCAGTGTCGGAAGATAGAGTCCATCATGGTGCAAAAGGAGAAGTATAGCTGGGGTAGTCTGCAGCACGGGACCTTTGGGACTTGGCTGTCTTACTCTTCCGTCCCTGTTCTTCTGTGTAGGCCATAAGCATGTGGATGGTGCCCCGTTGAAGGTCTGAGAAGGAAGATAATATTACTTGATTAGGCAGGGAGTACAATCAAGCAGCTTCCAAATATGCAGTAGATGACTGGACAATCACCCAAAGTCTCATTTGTGACGTTGGAGCAACCAGCTTTGGCTAAGGCCTAAAGTAGCTGACAGACCATTTTCTTACCCTGTCATGGCAAGGTTTGGTAGTCTTTTTTCTTGTATCCTTCTTGTCCAGTCCGGACACTGTACATTTTGTCAATGGTTGAGGCATGGGCAGCTCCTTGCCCAAAAGCAGTTTTGCCAAGAAGAAAAGAAGCTCCAAGTGGAGTGTCTTTGGTGCTCAATACTCTCTCAGGAATAGATAGGTGCTGCCAAGAGCAATCATGTCTTACATCACCAGAACCCTAAGTTATTTAAATGCCATGTTCTACAGTTCTTTGAAGTGGTTGATGATTACCCATCTATGCACAAAACAATCTCTACATATCTAAAGAGCCTGATTAGTCTAACTACAAGTATAAAAAACATGGATGATTATTGACCTATAATTCTTAATCTAATTAGCCAGCCTTTGTTATTAAGTAACAAAAATCTATTTTTTTATAATCAGCATGTCTTAACTTAAAGATAGATACCATCTTAGAGAAAAAGGGTAAGTAAGCAAAAGCACTCTAACCAAATGAGACCAGGAGGCAAGAGGTATCACTATTCTAATAAATGATGAAATAGAATTCAAATTAAAAATAATCAGAAGAGATAAAGAATGAAATTTCATTCTAATCAAGGAAACAGTTAACCAAGAAGACATTACTATCCTAAACATAGATGTACCAAATCCTACTGCACTTAGCTTTTTAAAATGTGTACTACAGGAATTAAAGGTACACATTAGCATCAACCTATTAATAGTAGGTGATTTCAATATCCCACTATCTTTAATAGACAGGTCATGCAGACCAACAATAAGCAGAGAAACATTAAACAATAAATATGTTATAGCAAATGGATATAACAGATTATCTACAGAATATTCTAGCTAAACACTAAAAAAAAATGCATTCTAGTGATCAGGACCTGAGGTCTTCTCCAAATTAAGCCACATTCTGGAACAAAAATCTTAACAAATTCAGAAAGATAGAGATAATTCTGTGTACCCTATCTGACCATACTACACTAAAATTTAAAATCAACAGCAAACAAGTACATCACAGCAAACAAGTACACAAACTTATGAAAGTTAAACAGCACATTGCTGAATGATGAACGAGTCAAAGAAGAAAGACGGAAATAAAATATTTCCTGGAACTAAATGGTCTATTATAAAGATTTTTTAAAAAAGACCCAACAAAACCTGCAGTACACTTTATAAGCAGTCCTACTATAGAAATGTGTAGCTCTACATATAGCCTACATCAAACAATCAGAAAAAAAGCAGAAATAAATGACTTAATGACCAATCCCAAAGATTTGGAAGAACCAAAACAAGCCAAACATAACAAGAAATAAATAGCAAGAAATAATAAAAATCAAAGCAGGAATTAATGCAAAGTGTCAATAAGTCTAAGAGTTCTTTGAAAACATAAATATGATCAACAGTTTTGGCACAGCTAACTGGAGAAAGAAAGAAAGAAAGAAAGAAAGAAAGAAAGAAAGAAAGAAAGAAAGAAAGAAAGAGAGAGAAAGAAGAACCGAGTTAACAGAATCCGAAATGAACACAGAAATTACAACCGGCACCAAAGAAATCCAGAACATTATAAGAGACTATCTTAAAAATATGTACTCTGTTAAGTTAAAATTAAACCAAGAAGTCAACAACCTGAACAGAACCGTAACAAATGAGAAGTTTGAAACAATAATAAAAAGCCTTGCAGCTAAAGTAATTCAAGGGCCAGATGGATTCACAGCAGAATTCTACCAGAATTTCAAAGAAGATTTACAGCCAATCCTTCTTAAACTATTAAAAAAAATAGAAACAGAAGGAGCATTCCCAACTCCTACTATGAAGCCAGTATCACTCTAATACCCAAACAACACAAGTGAAAACTAAGCCAATATCTCTGATGAACATAAAATACAAAAACATTTTAAAACTGAATATAGATATAGATTAAAAAAAAAACATGCACTGGTTCCAAATTGGCTTAATCCTAGAGATACAGGGATGATCAAAGCACCGGTCCAAGCAACAAGGCAAAAGAAGGAAATTAAAAGGATAAAGAGAGGGGGGAAAAGTCAAATTATTTCCATTTGAAGATGACATGATTAGATAGGAAAGTTCCAAAAACTTTACCAAACTCTCTAGAAACAACAGTTTCAACACCATTGCAGGATACAGAATTAACTTGTAGATACATTTTGTTTTTGTGTACTGACAATAAGCACAAAGAGAAGAATCGTGGACATACTCCAATTTACAACACTCTCACAGAAAAGAAAAACCTAACCAAGAAGGTGAACGACCTTCACATTGAAAACTCCAAGTAGTTGAAGAAAGACATAAGGAAAGATAGTAATAAATAGGAAGATATTCCACATTTAAGAATTGGTGGAATTAATACTGTGAAACTGATCGGTCCACCAAAGACCATTGACAGATTCAATGAAATCTTAATTTAAATAATCTCCTTTTCATTTTTCAAAGAAATGGGAAGGAAAAGAACAATGCCAGAGGGGTTACCCGCCCAGTCTTCAGTATCTATCACAGTGTTCTAAAAGTTTCTTAAATGTGGTCCTGACAGAAAAACTGACCTGTAAACTAAAAGAACCAAAACAAAGGCCCAATCATGAGTAAAGATTTAAGTGATTTAATATGGAACAAATATGTGGAAAAAACAAGCTGGAGAAAAGATAACGTCTTCAACAAATGGATCTGTGGGGAAAATGGATGTCTGCACGCAGAAGGAGGAAATTAGACCTGTATCTATCACCTTGTACTGACTGCACATGGATCAAACCCCTAAATGTGAAACACGGAACACTGGGACTTCTCGAGAAATAAAAGGTGGTGCCCTTCAAGGAGCAGGGATAGGAAAGGTCTTTCTGAATACGACTTCATTTGCCCAGGAATTAAAGCTAACAAGCAGGACCTCGTAAGACTAAAAAGTTTCTGTACAGTTTCAGAAATTACCTAGTAAAGATGAAACCCCATAATCAGAGAGACTCTTTGTCAGCTATGCATCTAACAGAAGCCCCACTCTGAAAACTTTAAACATGGCACTCTAAAAACTTAACAAATGTTTTCAATGTTTTTTCTGAAAATTTGGTTTTCTGTATTATAATGCGCTGCCACATATTATTATTTATAGAAATGTTAGCTTTGTTGTAAAGTTATGATGTTAGCATTGAATGGGCCTCCAAAGAGAATATTACAACTCCAGGGTGTCCTATACCTTTAAGGACCATAGTTGATTCAAACCCCTTGAAAGTGGCTTTGGAAGTGAATTTTAATTCAGCAATGTGTGAGAAAACATGAGTTAAGAATTTCCTAAAGTTCGGAACTCGGTTGGGAAATGAGTAAGAAGAAGCAGGCTATAGAAGATGAGAAGGTTTGGGCACACGTGACTGTGGTAGGAAATACACAACACGGCAAACCTGGAAAACGATGAATTCTGTGAAAGCAGATGAAAGTGAGGCCATCGGTGGGATGCAGGGGATCTGTCTGGGTCTGCCTCCTGTACCACTCCTAGGCAGATGTGAGTCAGCCTCCCAACTGCCTTAGATTTTGTCTAAAAGCCCCAGTTACACTCTGACCTGGAGACGTGTCCTCTAGGATTGTTCTTAGCACCGTGGCTGTAACTGTCCGTCTCCCAAGTGCCCTGGAGATGAGGCTTTTCCTCGTTGGGGCAGCCACGCCTTGAGTTGCCCCTCAAGGTAAGGGAAGACTGCCCAGCAAGCCTTGAGCTCCCAGTGCAATCAGACTGAGGTAGACATCATCAGAAACCATGTCTTACTTAGCCTCTCCTCCTGCCTCCCTTCCTCCAGACTTCAGAGAATGCTTCCGCAATAAATCAGTTACACAAAACTCTCTGTCTGGGTCTCGGCTTCTATGAGAACCGCCTGAAGATAGAAGCAGGGAAACGTGAGGGCAAATGACAGAAGAGCGAGCAGGAGAGGAGTGTTAATTTGGACTTTGAAAGATGCTATCAATCTTTCTCTAAAGGTCTCAGCCTCCCCGAGCACTGTTTGCACAGGCAGGATCTGATCACAGTGGGAGGAGGAGGCTGCAAGATGCTGAAGAAGTAGACAGTGTTCAAGTGCCATGATTGAAAATTGACTTTGCACATCTGTTCAACTCGAGAGCCAAGTGCCCACTGAGCTGATTGGAAGTGGGTTTCATTGGATGACCTACATTTTAAAATCTAAGTCATTCCCAAATTTAGAAAGGAGAGCCCATGAGCACCTGGGGATCAGCAAAATATCCCAAACAATTTTTCAAGTGTTTTATTTTTTGGCCAAACTTGATTTAGCTCGTTCTGCAAGTGCTCGTCTCTTTGGCTTTTTAAGCCCTTGGGCATTTCAAAGGAAATTTAATCCACATGTTCCTTATTCATTTACATTTTAAGTCATAAAAATGTTATTTTTATAAGAGCTGCCTGATATCCAAGAAACTTTCTGAGCCTTTTAAAAAATCTCTTTAAAGTCTTGGTTGGAGCCAGGGAGCAGACATGGTGTGTAATGCACCCGCGAAGCAGGGATCCAGACCGCCTCCACCAGAGACCAACCTCAGAACAATGCGAGCCACAGCCAGCCAAGAAACTGATGGCAACGAGATGATCAGAAAAGTCGGTCTGGACACCAGAGGATCCTCGAGAAACGCAGGAACCGGCAACGGCAAAGGCAGCAAAACTTACAGTGGGCTTCATTACTATGTAAGTGAACTGTTTGAGCAAACAAGGAACAGATCAGACGCATTACGGCAAGCTATCCTTTGTGGCAGCTTCCAAGATCTTCTCCGGGACATAGCCGTCTATCACCACCCCAACATTCCATGGAGAGAATGTTGTGTCTTGTCTCAGCAGTTTGTGCAAGATCAAAATAGCCTCCATGAGTGCTAAGAATGCATTACAAGTTCTTTCGGTAAAGTTCAAGAGAGGGCTTTAAATGGTGATTGCAACGTATATCTAATAATATAGAAAAAATGTTTACATTATATTTTTAAGTTTGAAAGGTGACAAATCTGTAGCCAGTCATTAGAACTATGTTTCGTTTTGAATAAATTAATATCAGAACCATGCTTATGATTGATCATTTTCTGTTAAACAGTAATTCTCTTAGGGAGAACGGCAGTGTTGTTTCCCCATTTTCTTGGTTAGCCTCGCTAACTTTCCTGAAATATGCATGTGTAACTCAAGCCCTTTTTTTTCTGTGCTTTAACTTGTATGGAAAGTATTCCATAATATTGAAAGGGAGCAGTGCCCTTCTCTTTCTTCTTGGGGGTCCAAGCTGGAGGGGGTGCTCGAGCAGCACAAGATGATCAAACCGTCTGGGAGTCAATGGAATGCAAGTGATCGTTTGGAATAGCTGAATCCATGGTGACCATCCTTTCTGAACCCCAAATGGGTCACAGGATCGAGCATGGGAAGACTGCAGCCCTGTGGGTTATTTTAAATTAGAACTGTTCTGAGAATTCTAGAGCATATGGTTGTCCCGGCTAGGGGGCTTTAGAAAGGAAGAGACGTTGTAAAAGACAAGAAAATGAAACCCTCTGTGAAGCAGAAGTAGCGGCTGCTAATTTATACAACTGTAGCTGCCCGTACTAGACACCCACTGAATGGGGGCCCTTGAGTCTCCCTCACATAAATGCATGTGGCCATTTCAATCCAAAAGACGCTTGCGTTCACTCAACTGGCACCTGGTCAATTGCTGCTTAAAGTACTGCCTACAAAATTACATGTACAACTGCCAATATTAATTACCTCGCTACTTCTCCTGAAATCTGTTCAGTAAGTGCTTCCCCTTATGAAGCACTCTCTTTAAAATCTCCAGTACCTTCCTGCTCATCTGCCATCCCCACCAACCTCAGACTGGTTCTGCAGACCACTTTGTCTCTGTTTTCCTGCACTTCTTAGAGTCTCTTTGCTCATAGCTGCAATAAAGCATGGCAGAAACATCCCTTTTCCCATCCTGGTTAGTGGAGAGTTGCGATGAATAATCCATCCTTTAAAAGCCGTGACTCACGACATTCAAATCCAATGAACAGGGTAAGCGGGGAGGTGAGTTATCGTGTAAAAGCAATTTATTCCAAAGCCCTACAAAGAAAGGTTTTCTATTTTAACAGTAAAAGATGATTTTATTTCAATGTACTGTGGCCTCGCCTTCTGGAAACACTGAGTGGATCTATTCTAAGTCGGCGTTAACTTGAAAGCTTGGAAATTAAGAAGTTAATTAAACCAATCAGCCATGATGGTTAGTTACTTTCTACCCAGTACTCTGTGCTCAGCTGACAGTCACGTGGGCTTTAGTTTTTGTGTAGTATGAACAACTCCCACATGCTAGCACAGCTTCCGATGGACGTTATTTTCTTCAGAAATTTACAACAGCTCTGGTTGTGGGTAAATATCACATCCATAGGATGACATAAACGAATGCCAAGCATCTTTCATCTCATAGCAAAGTCATGGGAGGTTTCATTGACCCCACTCACTGAGAAAATGTGTGGTGAGACACCCCATTAAAAAGGAAACTTAAGTCAGAACTAAGTTGTGATCACCATCGTTTAAATTAAAATATATTTTGGTTAAATAATGTCTCTAATTCTAAGAAAAACTTTGAGGAAATGAGAGGTCCAATGACATTTTATACTGTTGCTAGGACTAAATCACTTAAATCCAAGCTCAGTTGTCTCCACAAATCACATGGGAGATGGTGCAACGTATGTGGACATATGCTGTTCAGTACAGACTAAATAGTGTGTTTGAAAAAGATGGCCAGCTTGAACCCCAGCTTGCTCACATTACAGCTGAGCATGTTGAGTTTATAATAGCTCAGTTCCCATTAAACTGGATGGGGACAAAATAGGATTCCTTTTGTCTTTCACAGACTCTTCAGAGAATCTAGTTCAGCAGTGTACCTAAAGGACTGTCAGTATCTGCCCTTGGCAATTAGGATGGAGGTCTTAGCAGGGGAAAGAAGTGCCATCAACTCTTCATCCTGAATGCTACGCTCATATTCCTGCAATATATAGATCTGCCTCCCTGGCTTCCTTTCAATTAGTATATTCTGACTCAATCTGATCATATTCTTTTGTATCTGCTGCAGAAAGTAGGATTTAGCTACAGATTTGGGACCACCACAGAGTTTAGGCTTACCATTCCATTTCCACATGGAGAGACACCTGCAGTGGAGCTCCTACCATGGAATAGACTTGTTGCAAGAAATATCCCCCATGGCAGCAGACACACACACACACACAGAGATAATGAGCTCATAAATACTGTCAAGTGGCCTTTCCCTTGCCAAGTATTAAATCGTAAAGGACAGGGGAAGGGATAGATTAGAACTGCATATTTACTACAGAGTTCAAATTCGGGGCTTCTTCCAGCTAACTTTTATTATAATTGACCATATTTTAGGCCTGTCAGTCCTCTAATCCCCTCGCTGCCTGACACAGTGTGTTCTTCAAGGCAGAGACCTCTGCCTCAGAGGCGCGTGTGTGGACGAAAGCACAATGTTCTCCTCTGAACCAGTAAGAGTCTGCTAGAGCAAAGGAAAAAGGACTGCACATCTCTGCTGCAAAACGAGCCGTGCTTAGTCTTGCTTTCTAGTCCAGTTTCTCTTCAGAGACTGTTAGGAACACTTGTTGACAATATTCTCCTTGAAATTTATGAATTTAGGATTTTGAATCCTGACACTCCATCCCTAACATCCACTGTGTTCCAAGCCTCTTTCATCAGACTAACGGTGCAGCTTCTAATTGTTGCTTCACTGTCTAATTACAGCTGGTATGGGGGATTAAAAGGCATCCGCAGATGCTTGGATTCCTTCCAAAGATGGAGTCTGATCCCCCTCATCTGGACAGAGGGCTGCACTCCAATGGCTTCGAACAAACAGAACATGGCAATGAGGATGGTTTGGGGCTGCCCATAGGTAGCATCAAGGTGTCGTGTTTAGTTTTTGCTCAGTCCTGTGGATTGTGTACTTCGGTGGGTTGGGAGTGGGAAGGGTAAGTGTCCTGCTGCGAGAGTTCTCAATTAACCCTGTAGAGGGGCCCACGTAATGAGAAATGCAGGCTTTCTTCCAACAGCGTATGAGGCAGCCATCTTGAAGAGGACCCCTCTAGCTCCAGTCAAACCATTAAATTATTCCAATCTTGGGTGACATCTTTTTGCTACCTCGTAAAAATCCCTGATCCAAACTGACCTTGCTCAGCTGCTCCTGTATTCCTGACACACAGCAGCTATAGAACAATAAATGTCTCTTTTGTGGAGCTACTAAGTTTAAGGATTCATTTTTAATGTAGAAGAAGAAGGTGGTAAAACATGTTCTTGCAGTCTTTGGGGTCATTGGAATCCCTTAGCTCTGTGTGTATTTTCAGGCCCCCTCATTTGCTTACTCATGGATAATAAAATCCTTCTGCTTTGAATGCTTTCATAATTTTTCAAATCCAACTATGAATTTCTCTTCAGCTTTTGTGGAGTTCTATACAATGCCTGCCTCTGTGGAAGGGTTGCAGCACTTCATTTGGCCATCGCTGACTTCAAGTAGCTGTCTGCAGAAGGGTGTAGCCCCAAAGCAGCAAATCACCCCAATGGGCATAACCTTTGCCTTGGTCTCTATTTACTCTGCTGACAGGTTCTACCTACAAGGCAAGGACTAGTTGAGTAAGTGTGAAGCAAGATTAATAAAAACTCAGAGACAGATATTGGGGTTCAACCTGAAGACCAGAAAAGCAAAGCAGCCAGACACTGACTCTTACCTCGACGTCAGTCCAAAAATGGTGATCCTGCCTCCAGGAAACCTCAGAATGAGACTGAGAACTAGCTCCTCCCGTCTTATAATTCTCTCTAGTTCTTGGATTAAGTGCATGTACCACAACCACCTGGTTTCTGTGGCAATCTAGTGTGGCTAATAGGATTAAAAGTGAGTCATTGTGGCTACTGGGATTAAAGGTATCTGCCATTGCTGCCTGGTATGCAAGGGTGGACACTGTGGCTGTTTTACTTTTCTGATCTTCAGGAAAGCTTTATTTATTAAAATACAAATTAAATATCACTACATGAGTATACTGAGAAAGGATAGTACTATGAGATACTAGGTAGGGCTGAATACGGAGCCTAAGCAAGAGAAAATGAGTTTCCAGTGGAGAAATTAAAGCTAGTCAATGTGGGGCTTGGCTTCCAAGCGATAATAGAAATAAAACCCATCTCCATTTGAGGTTCAAGACAAAGACATGCCCAATGGGGGAGTCTGCTGGAGAATGACAAAGGCTTTTAGAGAAATTTTTCACCCTAAATGGCATCAAGATGTTCTGAGTTACAATTACTCATTTCTTGGTAAATAGTTTTAATTCTCACTGGTGAGATCAGAGGCTTTGCCTGGCTTTCCTCCTGAAGTCTTGGAATCCTTTCTACCTCCTCTACTGTTGGCTAAGTTCTGAAGTATCTCAAGATGTCCCCTGGGACCCTCTCTTTCTGTGAACTCTCCAGAGGGGAACAAGTCCAAGTCTACACAGACTTTCCTCTAGATTTCAGAGTCAAGCATCCAGGAAAGCTACTGAATCAGAAGGTAAGCCCCATATCAATCCCTAACCCCACCAGTCAAGTGTAGGCTTTGTGATTGTGGTTTCTGTCTGTGTTTTTGCTTCAAGTGCCTGAGCGCCAACTCTAGATATTGTTCTTGAGTTTTCTTTCTCTTAGCACCCACATTTAGCCCATCATCAACTACTGTACAGCTGACTTACACAAGTCACCTTTGTCTTTCACCTGACCTTGCTCAAATAGCCCACTGGGTCTTACTGTTTACTGCTATGGGATATTTACCATTCAAAATAGCTTACTGAACCTATAAATAATTATTCAGAACACACTTCCAACTATTACTCTAGGAACAAATTTCTAAGTGTTACAGAACTTCCCATGGCCTTGTTTCCATATTGCACTCCCTCTTTCTCCTTCAAATAAATGTGTATACACACACACACACACACACACACACACACCTTCTCTTTCTGTTCCCCCAGCACCTCTCCCACATTCATCCTCAGGACCTTTGTACTTGCCAGAGCTTTTGTTTGCTTTCTGTACTTCTTCATCTTTGCATGCCATATTCAGTCTAACAATCTATTCGCATTCCCAGTATGATTCCACAGAGCCTCCCTTCCCAAGCACTATAGGATTCTCCTCAGCCTGTTACTGCTTCATTCACTTCATTTCTTTGTCCCCATCTCACTCCTTCATTTTTATAGCTGATCACCAAGTATTTTTGCCTTCTTGTGCACAGCAAACCAGATCCTCACTGAGCACAGACATCTGAAATCCATGTGTGTGATGCATACATAATAATTCCTGCTGCTTAACCAACCATATTAGAAAGATACTCAGGGAGGTCTCTGATGGCTCTGGGGACACTTCGGCTTCTAGGCAATTGATCTCAGTGTGTATGTCCTTACTAGATGCCATCAGCATAGGACAAAATTGACTCAGCCTCCTGTCATGTTTTTCAATGAGAATAGCCCTCATAGACTCATGGATTAGAATACTTGGCCAGCAAGGAGTGGCACCATTTGAAAGGATTAGATGTGACTTTGTTGGAGGAAGTGTGTCCCTGGAGGTCGACTTGGAGGCTTGGAGATCCCATGCCCAGAATCTCCGCCCCACTCTCTCTTTCTGCTTGCATACCAGGATGAAGCTCCCACCTACTGCTCAAGTACCATGTGTGCCCCCATACTCCCTGCCATGATGATAACCGACTAAGCCTCTGAAACCATAAGTCAGCACCCCGCTACATGCTTTCTTTTATAAGAATTGCCTTGCTTATGGTGTCTCTTCACAGCAATAGAACATTAAGTAAGGAACCTATGGTCATGGTTTTAAAGCACAGGAGACATTATCAAAGGAAACATAAAAATCTTTTGGTCCTGTCTTCCTTCATCTATAAGACCAAGAGTTCCAACAAACTCCGTTACTTCCCAAAGTCTACCAGGACAATGCAGCACACATACTATTGGAATATAAGTTTAACATATGATAATTTAGTAATTTTGAAATAATATTCAGCCAATTAATGAAAGGTTTTCTCTTCCCTTGCATATTAGGCAGTCCATCCTGTGTTGTGGAATACAGTCAGACCTACCATACACAGACAGTAGAACTCTGTGTCCTGCCCTTTGGCACTGGCTTTGGTTTCCATTTGATAAGCACTAACTACCTTTAACATGTTCCTCCTAACATATAGATTCTCCAACAGAGAAGGCGCTAATGAGTGATAGTTCCCATGATTTACAGGTAAGAACACAGTGATATATCTTAACATGTTTCCAGGGACAAGTCAGGAGTTATGGATGAAAAAAATTCATAAGCGGCATGTTCTCCCTACCCATCCTTCTTCTAGCTCACTCCTCTGAGGAATACTGACATTACTAACAAAAGCCATATGCTGTCAAGAGGGTAAAGCATGCCAGGTTGCTCAGGCTGAGTCTTTACTATACGCTTGACCAGAGTGATTGAAAGCCAGATACAAACTATTATTTCAAATATCATTAATCCATTAGCAATTTTAGTTTGAAAAAGCTAAAAATGTCCAACAATAGATTCTTTGATGGAAATTTTAAAAGGGGGAAGTCAAAGGAAAAACTTAAAGAGATTAAATAGTTCTTCTTTGTACAGCAGGCAATTAGGGAGGTAGAAGATTGGGAAAGAAAAATAGTCTCTTGACAGAGTGTGGGGATATTCAGAAGCTTCCAAAAGCTCCATGGTAGTATCACCTGCTATTGGTGGGACTATGACAATTTTATCTTAAAATAATGTGACTGCAGCGCTCCTGCTCAAAGAAGCAGCTCTGAGCTGGCCTTGACACTGCACTTAGCAGTCCTGGATTTGCCTCAGACTGCATGAGACTTGTGTGTCCTCAGGACTAAAGCACCTCCCCTTACCTTTTAGATGGGTTTCTACAGCTTGGGTAGACTTGTGCCTCCTGTTTCATTTGGGGTTTTGTTTTTTTTAATTGTAATGGAGAAACAATTGTTGACCAGGAACAACTGCTACATAGTCCTACAGAGGAGAGCACAAAGTGCTGATAGTTACTGAGGCTGGGTGAGAGAAACAGATGGGGTTCACTATAATGCCCCCACTTAGCTCTGTGCATTTATAAACATCTAAAATAGAGAGAGCAGAGAGGAAGGAAGATAACATGAAATAAAAATAGGCTTCCTATCTTATGGAAAAGAAGGACCGAGAACTCATCCTCAAGTGAAAGGTAAAGTTGGCCATCCCTGGATGTGAGGGTAATCTGTCTGTGATATGTGTCAGTCCATTGTTCTCCAGGATTGAATCTGCTGATCTGGCTAAAGCAGGTGTTGCCTTCCTCCACCCCCACTCCATGTGCATCCCTCCTATATTTTGTGTAAGAGGTTGGCCTTCACCAATGGCAAAGAACCAATCTCCTTGTTCTTTGACCATAGTCTCCAAACTCTCTGAGCAGCCACAGCAAAGGCGGTGCAGTTATCTGTCTGCAGCCCGTGCGCTGGCTCCCCATCAACACGGGCCTCTCTCTTTTGCTGAAATCACCTCATAGAGCACCTCTGCTCTTAGAAATAAGTAGCTACTTTTGAGAAGTTTCATCGGAAGAGTAGGCGTACAGCCAGAGGCGAAAGTTCAGATGTCAAGTCATGACGCCCACCTTGTCCATCTGGTCCAGCCGGAAAGGCAAAAACCACACATATGCCTCCCCTCTGCACAGCTGCCCTGGCAGCAAGCATAGAGTCAGATTGCACGAATTCCATTTGCCTGCATTGCTTGAAAACCCTACATTATGCACTAGGTCCAGAAATGCGTGTGAGCTTGTCATGTACCACATTAATGTCTTCAGATGCTGAGCTCAGGGGCTGTGGTTGGGGCGTTAGGGCATTTTATTCATGAAGCAGGCATGGTTGGCTTCTGCGGGTGAAGGCGGACCTGCTCACAGGCTAGCCCAGGTTCACTCGTTCTCTCTGCTGCTGAAGTGGCCACAGAACAGCAAAAACTCCACTAGGAGCATTCTTGATATCCCTCAGAAGCAGGTTTCTTTGGACCAGATAAGCAAGTGTACACACTAGGCACCAAGCAGCATGCAGCGTACTGAAAGGGAGATACACATGGACTATAGCCAGGCTGGGTTAAGGACATGACATCTACATGTCCCTATAGTCAAAATCATATGACGACAACTAAAGAGTGGTAAATGAACATAGGATTTGGGTATTATGGAGAAACAGAAGCTCACCATGTACAGAACATGAGGCAGGAAAATGGGGCAATAAGAGCAAAGCCCCAGACCACACACTTCTGTGTAATGTGTCTACCTGGTCCACTGTGAGAGTCAGTGCATCGCAGTGTATCTTCAGTGAGGGTCCAAGCTGGGTGAAGTGATACAAATATCAGTCCCATATAGTCCTTACACAGATGGGCTCAAAGTGAAGCTCACCACTCTGAGGAGAGTTTCCCCTGCATGGGCTTCAGGGAAGGAAACAGAAAGAGCCCTACTCCTGCTCCAGAGAAGAGCAGGCCACTCTAGTATTTCCAGATAGGAATTTGAATGAATAGAAACAGAAGGGCAGGGTAAGCCTTAGGCCTAGAGTGAAACAGTCAGTTATGGCTATCAGCCCTTTCTTATCTCTGTGGATTCTTCTTGATCCATGCTATCTTCCCAGCTTCACAACCATCCTCCCTGTAAACACAGGCTCATCTCCCATGCCAATACCCATAGCCACCTTGATCCTAGCTTTCTTTCCCCAGCAACAACTCCACTTGTGTCTTTGATCCCCCAAGTTTTCCATGCCTTCAACTACAAGGATTTAGCCTTAACAGTAAGTGGAAACGAAGCAAAGTTGCCCTGCTCTTACTGGGGCTAGAAAAACTGAAATGTCCTCAGATCTTCCTAGGGACTGATTATGTTCTCTTTCGACTTCACTGTTCAGCTCCGAACATCTTAGGTGGCATTTCTGTACTTTGGAGTGGATGGCTTCATCTTAATGATCTTTACTGTCTCCAAGCAGAGCACAGGCCTCTGCTTTCCTTGGAGGATGCTCCCTACAGTCACAACTCATGCACAGCATCCTTACTGCTGTCTAACATCTATTGAGAGAGGAGGCAGAACCTGCTATTGAATTTGCCCTATTAGTTTACGATGCATTCAGGATACTTGGGCCGGTCTTCTTGAAGAAAGGCCAACAAGGCCTCATGTGCCCAACGCATCCTACTCCTTTTTCCAAACCTAGAGCCCAGGGTGTTCTTCCATGGAGGCATGGAAGCCCAGATCCCTTGGACAAGCGTCTTACCTTAGACAGGTAAAACCTTCCTAAAGTGCCTTGTTCCTTCTCCAGGGAACCAGACATGACATAGATATCTAGGGCAATTTCTCCTATTAGGAGAGGCTAGATATCCAATCTAGACTTTCCAGAAGTCCTTGGGTCTACAAGACCCCATCACAGGTGTACTGAATCCCTCATCTTCCTCTCTGGCTCTCACATTCTACTCGAGCTAGGCCTCCTCTGAATAGAGGCCATCTTATAGAAGATGCAGCAAGAGGCCTTTCTCAAAGCCTTAGCTTGAAGATCCACCAATAGTTAGTCCATATCCAAAGAGTCCCTGTGGTAATGTCCATGGGCGCGTAGGACCCAATGCTTCCTGTAAGCAAAGTTAAGCCACAGCCCCGGTTGCTTCACTGCTGGAAGGGACAATTTCAAATGAGACCCTGACCGAACTCCTGACAACATGGGAGGATTATCCTGGGGGGACATCTTTCCCTCCCTATATCTCCACTCTCAGCAAAATAGACAAAAGTCATCCCCAGGCATGATGGGACTCTTATCAGTCACAGAGGACTCAAGGAAAGCTCAGCTGCTTTGCAGGCTCGTTTGTTTATTTTCTGTGCAGTCACCCTGATAGCCCCCACTGGGCTCACTTCCCTTCCTTGTAAACAACTGGCTGTAATTAAACCTTTTCTGCTGGGGGAAAAAAGAGTCCATATAACCTTGGAGAGTCCATAAAAAATGGGCCAACTGCTATGACTTCAAAAAGCTCGGGGTCCCTTTGTCAGGCCCTTGACAAGGTCACTGGATGTCATCGCTATCTTCCTCTGAAGGCCTCTGGCTCGCTGCACATCTGTTCTCTGTCTAATCTTGCAGGAGCATGGAGGTGGTCTTGGCAGCTCGGCACATCTCATGGTCCCTTAACTGCTTCCTGCCCAGATCATCCAGTCATCCAGGCCTGGATTCCTTTTCCCTTCTTATTTTGCAAAAACTTTTAAGTTTCATCTCTTCTGACTTTTTTGTGCTCTTACTCCTGCTGAGAGAAAGCATTTTGCACCCCTAATTAGGGGACCTCAAACAATCCCTAAAGAGGATGAAGTAACTTTTCTTTCAATTCTGAAAGTGGAGAAAAGATTGAGCAAGGGAATTGTGCAGAACACATACATACACACACACACATATATAATACACATACACACATACATATATAATACACATACACGTACATAATACATATACACACATGTATATATAATACACACATGTATAATACATATACACACATATGTTAGAATCCACGTCTGTTAAAATTATTAATTTTAATGAGTTATGAATATTATATTAGCATTGGCATTCTTTTCTGGAGCTTTCAATTGTGTGGCTGTACATTGGTGTTGGGGATCATAATGTCCTTCCTTTTTCTAAGTTGTGGTCAAGAGTTTAAAATGACTTGGTGTAGTGTGGAATCTACAAGGAGCTTTCAATCAATATGACCATGAGCACACTCATTTGCTTTTCTGGGTCAATTTGCTCATCTGCAAGCTGGCCATTATCCATGCCTTGTTTTCCTCCTGTGTTGAGAAGCCCTCGATAAGCTCACATGTGCAAGCTGTACTCCAAAGATTTGTATTGCAAACCGTCAAAACTCCATCCCCAGAGAAGAACAGGCTCCATGGAGGACCCCCGGGTATGACACTAGAAGGCCCACGGGAGGCAGCCTCAGGTCCAGGCTAGGTTTTAGGCTATTATATCTACACAGCTTCATTTAAGCAACAATGTTTATCACATGATTACTGTGCATATGAATCTTTAGGGCTGGTGTTCTAGTAGAGGAAGGCAAATTGATAACAGAATGTGACAAGTTAACCTCTATGGGAAGTATGCCATATTGGCTAGTGCATCTGTTAAGTCTGTTACCTGATAGGCCATACAGAGTTGTTTGTTTTATTCTGTTTCTACTCTAGAAAGGTATAATGACTAAAATTTGCAGAAATGTATTGTCTGATTATGTTGCTTTGGTAAAAAGCTACCCAAACATCTATTTTGCAAAGGACTTCCTCAGAGTACTTTCTCCCTGTAAGCTTTATGGGACAATCAGCCCTCGAAATCCCTCAGCAATGTCAGCAACAGTTTTGATAAAATATAGGCTCCAAATTCACAAGAAGGCCCTTCTAGTCTAGAAGGGAAGCACACATATGGAACACATTACCTGAGCCAGTTGTAAAAGCCAAAATATAAACAAGTTCAAGGCAGGTTTAGATAACAAGTAGTTGGGCAATAAATACATAATGGCATTAAATATTTGAAGAGACATTACATAAGTGATTATAAGGTCCCATGAGGTTGTGGGTGCCCTCAGCTCTTGAGTACAGATCTCCCTCTTTGCTCATCATTGCCAATGCTATATGTGCCTTTATGACTGAAATCTCACATCTCAAGGTTTGGGGAGTACTTTTTGCAACCATGTTCAAATCAGCAAACCATAGCAATGAGTTATAGACTACCTGGTAGAAAAAAAAAAACAGCCAATGAATGGGCTCGCATTTGGCATTAACACTTCTATGGCTTACAAAAGAATGGATAAGAAAAAGGTGGTACATTTACACAATAGTATTCTGCACAGCATAAAAAAAAACAATGATATCTTGAAATTTGTGGTCAGATGGATGGATCTAGAAAACATCATATAGAGTGAGGTAACCCAGATTGAGAAAGACAAATATCATATGTACTTACTTTTAAACATAAAGCAAAGAAAACAGTCTCCAATTCACAATCTCAGGGAACCTAATCAACAATGAGGACCCTAAGAGAGACATACATGGATCTAACGTACATGGGAAGTAGAAAAAGACAAGATCTCCTGAGTAAATTGGGAGCATGGCGACCTTGGGGAAAGGTTAAAGGGGAGAGTCAGGGAGGGGAGCTGAGAAAAATGTAGAACTCAATAAAAGAGAGAGAGAGAGAGAGAGAGAGAGAGAGAAAGAAAGAGAAAGAAAAAAAGAAAGAAAGGTTCCTAACCAAAAAAAAAAAAAAATGACCAGGGCCAGGTGTTTATTTCACAGAATTCTCCCAGATTTCAGGGAGTTAATGCCAATATTCCTCAAATTACTTCACAAAAATAGAAGAATCTTTGCCCAAAGTGTGGAGGGCAGGTGGGCCCAGAAAAGAACCAAAGATCCTCGCCCAGGATTCAGTCTAGCCCTTGGCAGCATGGGGCTAGCATGTATATACTCACAGTTGATACCGTGGAAACACAGAGCCAAGTACTAAGTCCAGCTACCCAGGCTGCTTCGGCAGCTTCATGGGCTGACTGGCATCTTATCTCAGAAGTCCAAGGCACAGGCACTTATGGGACAGCTTCAAAGCTTGAAGCTGCAAAATGGCCTGCATAGAGTAACCAGGACTCCACAAACTGCTCACGGAAGTCATTCTCGGGTTAGAAGAGTGGGTACACACAGTGTGGTACAAATCTAGAATATGGTATGTGGGCCCACGTGGAGCAGCTGTGGAGTCAGGTCATGGAGTAATAGCATACGCTAACAGGTCACAGCTTGCAACATCTAGACAACACGCAGATTTGGGAGGTATAGAGATCCCATCCCAGAGCATCACATGGGTAGTGCCTTCCTGAAGCTTATAAATTTGCATCTTTCTCATGGAAGTTGGTGGCATAGATGCATTTTATGACCAAGTGGCAAAAGATGCTAGTGTTATCTGTATCAGAAGCACACCACTGGTGACCATGGCGGCACACTCTATGTGGCTGGTCGCTTCTTCTTTGTTCCTAGCCATCCTGAGCCATCTTGGTCTCTCCCCAGTAATCCTTTGTATATGGCGATTTGGGAGTTTGCTCCCTTTGTGTTGTGGCTTTTATTTTAATGGTCCTCCCAAGGCCATATTTGTTCACAGAAAAGCTTTTGTTTTCTGGAGAGAGATGCTTCCACCATCCCATTGATGATGCCTTCTCCCAGCTGTGATCCCAATTTTCTACTTCTGCTCCCCAGAACTGTGACACTATCAATCTCTCCTCTCCAAAGCCAACCAGTTTGTGACCCTTTGCCGTACCAGTCATAAAGCTCTGAAACATAAAATACTGAACTATACCTTGTGTTTCAGTATATGATTCTATACACACATGATCTATTTCATGCTGCTGCTGTTATAGCTGGACCCTTGGAAGGAAACCAATCTCTCTTTCCAATCTTTAGGAGTGCTTCAGATCCAGCCCCCAACTCCCTCCTATACCTGACAGGGCAGGCCGTTTGTCCCCACTACAAAAATCATTTCTTGTAAACACTAACAAAGGTCATTTCGAAAAGTTTAAAAAAAAAACTGGTTTTGGAAAAGAGCATGTTTCTTTAAAAATGTGTCAAAGTGCCTTTGCCTAGCCATATATAACATGACATTTCTCTTTCCCCTGGGCATAGAGTGGCTTAAGAAACCAAAACCCTTTCTCCCAAGACTGTAATAGACTGTACTACCCATTAACTCTGGCACCTGAAACCCACCTACACCAATCCCCCAAGACAGATCAAACCCAGGTAAATGGACAATCCTTTAAGAAGTATAGACGCTCATACAAGTCTTGGCTCCATCCCTAGTAACTAATAGTGATGATGGCAACAGTACTTTGGGGTCTTCAAAGCCATAAACCGAGCTCAAGAATTTTGATTCATAGCTGGATACAAAATACTGTGTGAACGCAGATTAGCAGGTGGTCCCTTCAGCTCCCATCACCCCTCACACTCCCCCCAGAGTTATTCACAGCTCATTTTCCCTCCCCGGTTTCTAGGTGAGGGTTTAGAGCACTGGGCTGTTTGAGTTTTGAATTGGGGAAGGAATGCAGTGAATGATTTGGCACTCTCTCTTGAGTGATTTACATGATGCTTCCACCGGGCCATTTGTTTTATGCGTGTGTGACAGGATTGGTCCAGGACTTCTGCTTCAGAGACATTCATTCCAGGGTTGCATTTGCTGGCCCTGCTGGACCCTGTAACCTTAACATGTGGATGAAAAACCTCCTTCCCTGAGAGGCTGCTCTAATGTACTCTGAAGGAAGAAATGACTGTTTTTATTGGGAGGAAATCATGAAGAAGGAAGGAGCGGAGGGTGGATTTTCAGACTGGCAGAGAAAATAACCAGCTAAAACAACTTAGAAATCGCCTAGAAATTTCTTTCAGTACCATGATCTATGAAGACCGATGTATTAAAACGCAGATCACCCAAGGCCTCCTAAGAACAGTGAACTCCCCTCAGGCCCCTGGTTAAAGTTTCTCTCTGGTGACCAATAGTTTGTCCAGCTCAGAGTATGAACACTGCCCTTGGAGAGCAGAGAAAAGGGCTGCAGGTAGCTCCACGCTACCCTGAGAGTGAGGGCACAGAAACAAATCCTCACGGAATACCTGTCACGTCCACCCTCCAGTGACAAGCTAACTGATGCACAAAGAGAGATACCCATTGGTGTCACACAGGTGTAAGGCCAGAGTCACTTCCCTGTGGTTTAGACAGGCATAGTCCAGCCAGTGTACTTACACTCTGGGAATAAGATAACACAGTCGCAATCCGTCATAGTTAATTGGGAACCCTACAAGGAGAAGGGTCAAGCTCAAAGCACACACACATAAAAAATAAACTCAGAACACCTCCATTAACAGGGTTTGTGTCTGGAAGCACGGGTTTTCAAAAGTAACCTTGGGTTCACTTGTAAGTACTGAGTCTGGTTCCTTTCTGTCTTTTGTAATCTAGGTAGGGTTATTAGTAGTTTTGTGGTGGTCAGTCATCCTGTAGAGTGCCATGGGAAGGAAAGCCACAGGAACCCACTTCTGTCACTGAAGAGGTAAGTTAAGTCTGAATGGGCATTACATTAATTAGGATCCACGTAGCAGCCCCAGGGCATGCCGACAAACTTAACAAAGGGGTTCAATGAACGGGGCAACGAGAACATCAAGGGAAGTCTAAGTGTAGCAGAAACAGAGCCTGTTACCATTACTCATCTTGGAAAGACTGGCCAGACAGAGTGTAGAGAGCTGGAGTGCAGGAGGGGGTGCCCTTTGCATAGATGGACAACTCTTTCCTGTAGCAGCTGGAAGACAGCAAGACAGTGAGGGCAGAAGCCCTGAGCCCCTTCTTATTCCCATGGTTTCTTACATGTGTCCCACTATCGCCTAGAGTCATGAGGAATGAATGCTAAGCAGAGATGTCTTGGTAGTGCTATCCACATAAAGCATCCTTCTTAGGAGAGAGGATTTGGAGCAGTGAGGGAAGCAATGAATAATTGAGGGCACAATCCCATACCTGTGAAAGAAAGTATTCCTTTATAAAACACACTAAGAGCACAGGTTACCCTCAGATGTACCATTTTTATTCTGCTGAGGGTCATTCTCTGATGTTCCATCTCTTCCTAGCATGTATATTCGTCCTAGTAACTGTACAAATATAGGGCACACAGCTATTCCTCACTGGAGTAGGAAGAATAGTAAAGAAGAATATTGTTACCAGAAATACACAGAACTTGCAATAAGCTTTAGTATGAAAGTGTGGGTCCTGTAAAGAAGTGTGGTGGTTTACAGAAAGAATCAACTGTGTAGCAAAGTGGAAACAACCAAGATTATTATATTGTACATGTGTGAGGGCTGACAACCTGTGCGAGGGCTCTAACCAAAAAACTGTCAGAGTTTTCTTAAGAACTGCTAGTAGAAAGGAATAGGAAAGAGTATTGGAATGGGGAAGATACTGTTGAAAAAGAGAAAAGAATCCAGCAATGGAGTCTGGAGATTGAGGATGCTTCTGCAGCCTGCACTGGGCTCAGAAAAAAAAAATGTTCGGGGATCTGAGTGACATTTTCCGTGAACTGACTAACATTCACCTACCTACTTGAACAATCACTAAAGGTTCTGACATTTACAATATTTTCCAGCCAAAACAACACAGTTTCTTCATATTTCTAATATGTTTCTCTTTCTGTGAAACTACCTTTAAGGTGCTTCTACGTGAATGTTCCAGAAAGCAAGAGCAACAACAAAATAGGCTGCAGCTGACCTTTGCTTCCTAACTCTAAACCTGTCTGTTCACCATGTCTTGATTTTCTTTGTTCTATTAGCTACCACACTGCCTTTCAAAGAGCAACAGTTTAAGATATCTGCTAAATATTTTAAGAAATTTCCTTTAAAAGTCAATACAAACTTCTATTCAAAAATGTCAGATACACCTACTTTCTCCTATGGATTCTCTATGCTCCTTTTCTCTGCTTCCTGTCACTACAATATAAAGATTTTCAGGTACTGTGGGCCATCAGTCCACCCCTTATAAACAAGAGCAAAAACTAACATTGAAAGAAGAAAAGAAGAAACAAGTGAAAGAAAAATAACATCAGAAGGAAGACAACTGAATTCTACTTATAGATGGCATGAGAATGTATGTAGATAATTCTAAAGGAATCAACACAAGTATGAAAATTAATGTGAAACTTAATGCTTCAATTTTGTTTTGTATGCTAGTACTAAATCTTGGAAAATTAGAATTTAAACTTCTGTTTGTAGGAGCACCTAAAAGTGACAGCACCCTTTGAGCACACATAATAAAGGACATAGGACAGCTCTCAAGGAAAACTGGAGAGCATTGCTGAGAGGAACTAAGGAAGAATCCTATGAATAGTTAAAAGAAAACTTGTTCAAAGGTTTTATTGAAAGACTTCAGTTCATAGTTCATTGGAAGTTCATAAGTTCATTGAATGATTCGATTGTTCTGATGTCAATTCTACCCGAATTGATGTGTGCATTCAGAGCAAGCCCCGTCAAAATTCAGCAGAGGCCTCGTCACTGAAGCTAACATGATGATTCAAATATTCCCTTATAGATTTGACGGATCTGGAAAAGCCAAAACAAATTTGAAAAAGAAGAAAGATGGAAAACTCATGCTATCTATACCAATCAAGATGACATCCATAGTAATCAGGATGATGTCGCACTGCTGGGCGAAAGCCCCTGAACAGAGGCCAGAAACAGGCATACTTCTTTAGTCCATGACATTGAGCAAATGTGGCAAGGAGAGCCGGAGATTCCAGAATGCATTAGACCAACTTCTGTTGCTAATAACTGTTGGGGGAAGGGTCGCTTGTTTGTCTTGGCCCCCCAGCCACGAAGTAACCACTCAGAAAACCATATTATTTGCAATACTGTTTGGCCAATAGCTTAAGCGTATTTCTGGCTAAACTCATATCCTAAACTAACCCATCTCTGTTATTCTGTATATTGCCACGTGGCTGTGGCTTACCAGCTAAAGTTCCAACAGGCCTCTATCTCTGGTGGTGGCTCCATGGTGGCTCCCTGACTCCGCCTTCCTCCTCCCATGCTATAGGTCAAGCCAGTTCTTTATTCATTAACCAGTAAAAGAAACACATAGACAGAGACCTCCCACCCAAAATAACACATTGCCACAGATGAGATTAAATGCCTGAACTCACAGTTCAAGAGGTTTAAGGTCAAGGGACCTCATCTTATGATGGCCTTCTGGTTGGTAGAGTATCAGGATGGTGAAGAAATCTCAGGGTGAACGACAGAGAACCCATGTGTCTATCTTCAACTGGCATCCCCCATTCTTTTTCGGGAGCCACCAGAGCCAAAGTTCTACCTTGCTGACCTTGTCGAATCTAAGCACACTGCAAAGGCTTTACCTCTAAACGTAAAACTTTAAGTTTACAGCCTTTTTATGTCCTGCAATAGGGATTAAATGTCAACATAAGTTTCAGAGAGAACATACCACATTCAAACCATAGCATGGAATGATTTTTGATAGCCACATATTTTTTTAAAGAAAATCTTTCATATCTCAAAATACTAAAAATATCACCTCCAAATTATCACAGACCTAAATACAAGTATAAGCAATAAAGTTTCTAGAGAAAAGAAAACAAGGATGAGATTCTATTGATACTAGGTTTTGTCAAGACATCTGGAATAAGACCCCCCCCCCAAAAAAAATGCCAAAGGAAATTACATATAGGATGTACCAAAATTAGTTTTCCTTTTTAAAACACATTGTTAAGCATGAACAGCCATCAAAGTATAAAAAAAAAGGTGCTCACAATGGACATACTCAACAAAGAACCCACATTCAGAATTGATAAGAAAGCAATGAACCTAGCTAAGCCTGGTGGTGCATGTCTAGAATTTTAGCACTCAGGAGGCAGAGACTGGTCACCTTTAGTTCTATGAGTTTGAGACCAGCTTGGACTATGTGAGACTCTGTCTCAAATAAACCACCAAAAAAAAAAAGGAAGGAAAGTGAGGAGAAAGAGAAGGAGAGAAAATCCAATAAAAATAATGATGAGCTTGAACAGATACCTCAAAATGTAGGGAAGAGATGGCCTAGAAATATATTCATCAGCAAAGTGGGAATTAAAACTATAATGAAAAGTCATGAATATCCATTAGAATGGCCATAATTAAAATGATAGGAATTACAAAATGCTAATGAGGATGCTAGGTAACAGGAACCTTGCTGGAATGGAATATGGCATAATCACTTAGAAGAAACTTTTGGTTTCTTAAAAAGTTAAAGCATATGATCCAGACATTCCATTCTAAGTATTTATACAAAAGAAACAGAAACATATGTTCATGCAATGACTTGTACACAAATATTTATATTAGCTCTATGCACAATAACAGAACCTGGAAACACTCCATAGCAATTTTATGCACAATTAGCAAAAACTGGAAGTAATCCAGATGCTCCAACAGGTAATAGATAAACAGTGGAATTGTTAGACAACACAAAGAAACAAGTTTCTAATATATAAAATGAACTACCACCAAGAAATAAGTTTATAAAACAAAGTGAACTACCACCAAGATCATTTTATGTTTAGTTTAAGAAACCTGAAGCAGCCAGGCGGTGGTGGCACATACCTTTATTCCCAGCACTCAGGAGGCAGAGGCAGGTGGATCTCTGTAAGTTCGAGGCCAGCCTGGTCTACAAGAGCTAGTTGTAGGACAGGCTCTAAAACAACACAGAGAAACTCTGCCTCGAAAAAAGCAGAAAGAGAGAGAGAGACAGAGAGAGAGAGAGAGAGGGAGGGAGGGAGGGAGGGAGGGAGGGAAGGAAGGAAGGAAGGAAGGAAGGAAGGAAGGAAGGAAGGAAGGAAGGAAGGAAGGAAGAAGTGAAGACTGCGGTCCCATTTCTATAAAATCTTACTCAATACAATAAGGTTACGACAGAAAAGCCATTCTGTGGTTCAAAGCAAAGGCATGAATAGCAATAGACTGGAGTCAAGAACAAACCCCTGGGGGTTTAAGAACAGTCTTAAGTTTGCTGTAGCAGTGATCTCATAGACACAAGCAGAGCTGTGCGTATAACATGAAAGCAGCAAATCACTCACCAGGAATATTTCGCGCAAGCTGATTTCTAAAGCAAAGTAAACTGTTGTGAGCTCACAAACTAATCTCTGGAATCGGGACCCAAGTTTTTCTAAATAACACAAATCCCCTTCCCAGGCTCATGTAAGGGGAGATCTACCCCCATCTGTTGTCCTTTCCCTTCCATCCTGCATTTCATGCCCCCTTGTCTTTCCTTCCCTTCTGCATCCCATGCCGCCTAGTGTTCTAAGCTTCAAACAATGGCAGGCAAAAAGACCACTTCTACCTAGTACAGAATCTCCAGGTTCTGCTACAGCAGCAAACATCTGTATCTGGGCTCAATATGTCTTTTCTCTCAAAGCAGCCTGAGATAGCTGATCTTTGTTATGTACTTGACTGGACTTGGAAGCACAAAGAGAAGTAAGAGACACCTCTGGTATGTCTGGGGAGCATGTATATAGAGGACTGACTGAGACAGGAAGACCCAGCCTAATGTAGACAACACCATTTCATGGGCTGAGGCCCACATGGAATGTGAGGGAAGGACCATCAGAGGACCAGCCTCTTCCCCTCTATTCTGCTTTCTTGTAGGTCAAGAAATCAACTGCTCTCCTCTGCCTCAAGCTTCCCCATCATGATATACTTCTGATGTTCAAGTTTAGTAACCATGGATTGAACTTTTTGAAATGGTGAGCAAAATAAATCTATACTCCGTTTTTTCTGTCAATTACTTTGTCAAAATAATGCAAAGTTAACTACCCCATTGCCTTGTATGTATGTTGGCGGAGGCTGTTCATTCTTTCTCAGCTGTCCAGACCTAAAATAATCACACAGAAACTATATTATTTGCAATTTTTTTGGTCAATAGCTTAAGCATATTTCTAGCTAGTTCTTATATCCTAAACTAGCCCATCTCCATTAATCTGTGTATCACCATGAGGTTGTGGCCTGTCTCCCTTGGTGGCTACATGGCTTCTCTTTCACACCACCTACTCTCTTGTTATATCTCTTCCAGCCTGGCTATATTCTGTTAAGCCATTGGCTGAAAGCAGCTTCTTTACTAGCCAATGGCAATAAAACATATTATAACATACAGAGGGCAATTCCACATCACCTCCTCTTTTCTGTCTAAATAAAAAGGAAGGTTTTATCTTTAACATAGCAAGATTACATATAACAAAACAGGTATCAAGCAAAATTATAGTCACAGTATTTATATGTATTTAATCTTTATCATAACTAAGGAAAACTATAGCTATAAATATGTATTCTTCAACTCCATCAAACACCCCAGAAGGATATAATATTACCTAAGTAAACCGGAAGTGCATTGTAAGCAACTTCCAAAACTCTAGAATTAACAGAGACATTTCACTGCCTGGACAGTCACCCAAAGTTCTTCTGTAACATTTGGGCACCCATCTTCAATCCTACTGGCCCATAGAATCCAGCGGACTTTTCCGTGAAGCAGGAAATTTCAAAGACAGTTCCACCTATATTAGCATTTTGTCAGTCACGTTCTTCTGTGTCCTGCAGAATGTCTGGCAGACACATTCATGTAGAAGAAACCCCAAAGGAAGATCTCACCTTCTACTTCAATAGGATGATGGGTATCAAAGAGGCTCCTCATGGAGTTTGTTAGACATTTGGGCAAGAAACTTCTCTTGCCCAGACTGCTTGATGGTATACTGTATGAACTGGACATGCAGGAACCACAGAAAAATGACTGCTAAACTTGCCTAAAGACGGTAAGACAGTCCTTTGGGGTTTCTGCTTCATGAAAGAGTCTGCCAGACATTCTGCAGGAAACAGAGAAAGTGATTGATAAACTGCCAATAGAGGCAAAAGAGTCTTTCAAATTTCCTACTTCATGGAAAAGGAAATTGTTTAATTTAAGATATAAGAGCTAACTAGAAAGATGCCTAAGCTATTGGCCAAGCACTGTTGTACTTAATATAGTTTCTATGTGATTAGTTCAGGTCTGGGCAGCTAGGAATGAACAAGCAGCCTCCGCCTACATCCTTCCAGCAACCAGAAATTTTCTTATCAACATAATTTATATACCCAATAGTATTTTGACTAGTATATGGCAAATATTGCTGTAGGCCTTAAGTCCTGTTGCTCTTAAGTCTCATCCATATTGGCTGAGTCAAAGAAAGGGCACCTCAGTGGGACTGGCAGTTTTGTCAAGCTCTGCTTCCCACTGAAGGGCAGTAGGTATTGTTTATCAACTAAAGGACTGGAAAATTTAAATGTTACTGAATATGATTCTAGCATATTTAATTCCTATTAGTTCTCATCTGTTTCAGAAGTGTAATGAGAAGTCTCCAGATAATATTGTCAGGTTTCTAGAAGCATTACAAACCAGAAGCTACCTGCACAGCTATATGAAGTTAAAAATGATTTCATTATATATACCATGTATACACATAAAACTCCATTAGGGAACACTGTGAGACCTTTGCATTTTATTGATAATGTATGATCCGGAAATGCACAGAACACATCAGAGAAAAAAATCAGGGTAGAAATGATACAAGCACAGATGAAATTCTTAATGGTACAGTTTATGTACAGATGGAGTTTATATGATGGTGGATGCCTGTAATTTCAGTACCCAGGAGGTGCAGGCAGGAAGTTCAGGAGTTCAAGGTGAATACTGAATACATAGTGAGTTTGATGTCAGCTTGAGCTATCTGAGACTCTATCTCAGGAAAACAAAAAACAACCAAACATGGAGAATGAGACACCAGACTTAAAACTTGGAGAAGACCATTCCTGAAAAAGAGTTAAGATAACAAAGCCTTTCCCCATGATCCTCAGGAGATATGAGATGGCTTACTTTAAGGCACAGAGAGAAAGTAAGTTAGTTGTCTACAAAGTCTTATTATAAAAGGAAAGCAAGCCCTGTGGTTTCCATTTCATAAATGGCAAAGAATCGCTCCCAATATATAAGGAGCAAAGAGAGTGAGTGATTCACACACCAACTGGGAAACTTAGTGGGAAGAGGTTGGACAACCAAGAACAAAAGGAACCTTTGGAAGAACACTAAGTTATCTGCATGTGCTCAAGGGAGATGATGTAACAGTCAAGGCATGTTGGACTGAATGACCCTTACCATCCTTTCACACAGGATTCCTGGTTGTGTTTTTGGTGGACAGACTTAAGGACTTCTATAAGGATGTCAAACAAAAACCAGTCTTTACCAGGTATTTGTGTTAATGTTTCATTTGGAATATATATTTTTCTTTACAAGAGCAACCCTGGAATGATCCCTGTAAAATCTTTCCATGTTTTCTGAATACTAGGGTAATCCAGTGTCCAGTTTTGAGTTAGCCTCTTCCTGGCTTCGCATACCAGTTCTGCATACCAGTGTGACCCCTTCACTAAACCAGACAGGGAGCCTAATTTCCACATTCTCAAGGATCATCAAGCCATAGGGAAATTTCTCCCAACAGAATGACTAGGAAACTCATGATCAGATTGAATTGTCTGCCTTCACAGGTTACCAACGGCAAGGACTGGCAGGCCTGCCCTGTGGATGCCTGGTTTGCGACTGTAGGAAATGCTAGTAAGTTTGAGGGATTTGGTACCCTGCTCAGATCTGAATTCACACAGAATTTGTCTCAGCCAAGAGCTGGGAAACAACAGAAATGATGAGAGAAGTAAACAAATCCCCCAACCAGAGAATCATCCCTGGAAGTTTTCCTCTAAGTCAGGTTAGACTTTAAAATACAGTTTTCTGAGTAAAGGTTAGTAAAAATGCAGTCCTGGAGGGTATGCTGAGCTTTTTAAACACTCTTGTAATATGAAATCTAAGCTATTAGCCTCAGCTTGTTTTTATTTAAAGAACAACAGCATACTTTCTAAATATGGTTCTATTGAAAAGCATGTTTCTCACAGGTTCTTTGCCCATCATTAACTGTGGAAAGAGACAACGTTTTTTCTTTAAATGAGCAGGATTCTTTTAAAGGCCTTGGCCCTGACTGCTAGAGTGAAGGGAAAGAATGAACACATCGATGTCTGTTCTCATTTCTCTTCTTTCCGGTGGCTTCCCATCCTATGTCCCCATTGCAGTTCTAACTCATTCCGATCTTGTCTAGAAGCATATACACAGTTTTCAGCCAACAGTTATTGAATATATAATGGTATCTAATTTTTGAACACAAGATCAAGTGACTTTTCTACCATGAAAGGAATTAAAATGAAAACACACATCTAGAAAGAGAATTTCCATGTAGCATTTTTTGCAGTCTAATCTTCACCTCTAAATCCTTTCCTCCACACCTTTTATTCCAGAGCTAACTACAGTCCATCACTTTGATTTTTTCATCATACTCTGAGCTGGACTTCAGTTCCAGGGACCGCCGCACCCCTCCTGTGAACTTCATAGTTCCTCGAGAGCAAGTACACAGCTCAAGATATCTGGTATATTACGTGCTACATTTTAAGTTTACTGGGTTAGGTTAGGACAGCTCAAAAGTCATGTGTCCCCGCAAGCTGGCATCTTCCATTGAAGGACCAAAGGCAGACCTGCTCTCGTTCCCCAGGGGTTGCTGTAGTAGGCACTGCTTAGTTCCTATATATGCAGAGACTTGATCTCTACCTGTTGTATCATTATCACCCAAAGGAGGGAGGGAAGGTTGACCACCCTCCCGGAGAACATATTTGGAATGTACAATGGCAATTGCAAAGAATGTATCTCTCCTTGCCAGGGGCAGCAGAAAATAGGCAACTGATTTTTAGTATCTGATTAGCTAGCTCACTAATAATTATGAGCTGTGTTTGGGGTACAAGAATCAGGTTTAAAAATTCAAGCTGAAACAGAAATTCTGTTTTAGTAGACAAAGATACAGCCTAAGCAGGGAGGGGGACATCTATCAAGCATTTGCAAAACATCTACATGTGTTCCCTTACATACAGCGTCATTGGCAATAATTCTTGTGTTGCTGGTATCCATTAGATTATAAGAGCCTGAATGAATAGCCTAAAAATAAATAACTCAGTAAGTTGTTTTAAAATTAAATAAATCCAAGATGTCGGATACACAACATTGTGTCTAGCGTACCAAAGCTGCTCACCACTTGCTCTCCACATATGACACTGTAGACACACTTGGTATGCCACCTGGAATTTCAGATAGGCTTTCGGGAATAGGCTTGGCTACTTGTGTTTTCGGAGCGCTTTGACAGAGCATGCATGCCCTGTTACATGATAAATAAAGGCACGCCGCACCAGGTGAGGATCAGGTCAGGGCTGTTTCATGGGTCATGAGACTAACTAGGCATTCCCCACACACTGCCCTGCTTCCCCTCATCACAGAAGCCAGAGGTGAAAGCAAGCGTGTGGCACACCTGAGAAGTCATTGATATCAGAGGAAAGTTATCTCTGTTACCACCTTTCTGCGAATGGTGTACTTAGGAATGCCACAGCATTGGGATGAATCTCGACAGGGGAAAAGCCTCCCCACAAAATGATCCTACCAGCTTTTGTTGACATTTCTGTGTACACCCTAGGTAGGATTGTGTCTTACTCTTTGTGTGTTTGTGTGTCCATGTGTGCATGTTATACCTCAAGTGCCATCTACATGCTTTCCAAAACGGCGACTCTCATTGGCCTACGAGTCACATGGTAGACTAGCCTGACTGGCCAACAAGCCCCGGGGATCCCCCTGTTTCCGCCTGCTAGGGATGGAATTATAGGTGTGAGCCACCTTGCCTGAGTACTTCACATGGGTTCTGAAGACTGGACTTAAGCCCCTTTCCTTGCCAACCGGGATGTCTTCCCAGCTCCTCTGCCCTGTTCTGGATGAACAATCTTCACACTTGTCTCTTTCTATCTCTACTCATTCTAATAATATCATAGCATGGCAAAGGGCTATGTGAAGGTTGACATAGACCTCTTCCTATTTTGATAAGCGTCGAATGTACAATGTCCTTCAAAAGAAGTGCATCCTCCCCCAAAGAGAGAAAAGAAAACATTGCTTACTTTTTCAAGTATCATGGTTGATACTACTCATCAAGAAAGGAAGTCTTTGCTGAAAATGACAGCTGTGACACCCATGTTCTCACAACAATTTCCCTATGCTTCTTCCAAAACTTATCAAAGCTGCCTCCTCCAACAGACAAAAACATTGAAACTTCTGTATGCAGCCTCTCTCTAGCTAGGGTGTGGCCATGTAATATGGTTCAGCCTAATGATTTCTCAGAGACCACTAGGGAAGAAATACCTGGGAAAGACGTTTCTTCCCTTCAGAAAGACAGGCAGATGTGTCTGCCTTTCATTTGGAAACAATGAAATAGGAATGCCTAATCTAGCCATTTCAGAACCAAAAATAATAATAATAATAAATGACAAATTCTAAAAGCAGAAACCAACATCTTGAAGATGTCCCAACAGAAGAGTAAAGGGAAACCGTGAGTCTTTTATGAGCCCTTTGCTGCAGACCTTCTGTTGAGTAAGCCCTATACTTCCTTTTCCTTTAAGCTGTTTTGACTGAGATCTCCTTACTAGGTATTCCATGATCTAAGAGTTCCAGCCAGATGATAAAAACAAATTTCAGTTCAAACTGATACAGATTGGGGGAAAGGAAGTAAGGCAAACAATGAAACATATACCCCCCCACTAACCCACCACCCCCACTTTACACTCTATACTAAAATTCCCACCATGGGGGCTGGATCATTTTTCCTACAAATAAATATCAACTTCCTAATATGTCTAGGGTTGTCAGATAAATACTCGGAATATATTCACGCAAACATTTTATTCATGATCTCTCAAAAATCCAAATTTTACTTTCCCATTCAGAGTTACTATTTGATAAGCCTGACCTCTTTCAGTTAAGGTCTGTCCTATGATAAGCCCTGAGGATTCAACCATGCTTTACTTCAAGGACCTAATCTTCTTCAAAGCCCCCTGTGATCCCACTCGACAGGCTGGGTGGAAATTCTCTGCCTCTAAGACCTCTAAGACTTTGATGTGCCTGTATCTCGTATGACCAGGGAAACTGGAGCCCGAGTAGGTCATGAGCTTCCCAAAGGCAAAGCTGGGGCTGTTTCCCACACTCAGGCTCTTTCCAGTCTACATCTCTCCAGATGTCCTCTTGTTCTCCTAAGATATATTTTAATATTCTGGTAATGACTTATACTCTCGTCTGTGACCACAGCTTCACTGGAAATTCAAGAGCAGTGTTGGCGGTGGCTCGCTACTGATGGAGTAAAAGCAGACACCATAGGCTTTCCACCTAGCTATCTCTAGAAACTGCTATACGCTTCCAAGTCAAGACGTGAAATTTTACCTGTAAAATTATCTTACCTGTCTGTCTAAGTCTCTTATCTTGCATTATTGGTCCAAATAACATAATCCTAGAACTGAAGAAGATGGAGAACTTATTGAGTCAATTCTTCATACTTGGCTTTGGTGTAACATGGATTTCCTTTTAGTCCTTTCTCGTGTTTACTTTAAGCCAAATCCCATTATCACAAATGAGATGAATTTTACTTTAGTAAAATTAATCCACATATTAGATTAGATAGAGCATTAGATTATTTTTGAAGAAAATAGCATGAAATTATAGGTTCAGTATCAATAGTATAAATTCAAGTGATTTTTGAAACACTTGTAACAGAAAGTAACTAAAACCCAGCTCTTAGATCTGGGCATCCTCAAGTGGGTATATCCAGACATGGTGTGCCAGGTCCTTAGATCTGGGCATCCTCAAGTGGGTATATCCAGACATGGTGTGCCAGGTCCTTCCAACGTCCGCCAAGTGGAGTATGTAAGTGGTCACATTTTGTTCCTTTAATGAGAGGACACATACATTACCAAATCATAACAGCTCTCCGCCTCAACCTGCCCTTACCACAGTAGTAGTGTTCACTTTTCCAGTTCTTCAGACTTCTAAAGTCATCCTTTGTTCCTTCCAAGCTACCTGTATTTGGCCTGTTGACAAAAGTCAAAACCTGTTCTCAAAGACAAGGTTTGTCACTTCTTGGAAGAGATGTTATTTAATATCACATACTCTGCTATGTGAGTGATTTGTTTTTTAAATGAATCTCATTGTCTGAAATCCTCATCAGCGCCGGGGAGACTCTTTTCTCATGGCAAGTGCTTCTGTGTTTGAAACGTTAGAACTGCAAGGTACCCTTGGTGCTTCCAGCTACTGGATGCTAGAGGCGGCCTCACCTGCCCGGGCATGTTGTCTGAATTGAGGTCACAGTGAGTCAAATAACATTCCACACATTTTTCTCCTCCTGAATTAAAGGGGGCAGCTTGAATTTCCCTTGTTCCCATTGGTTAGGAATTCTGACTCAGACACCAAGAGAGCTCTCCAGTGCCAGAATGAACTGATTGCCGCTCACATGACCGGGGTGAGGTGTGAATCCATCTCTCCTACCATTCGTACCCCTGCCCTTTAGCCAGCATGACTCAACACTTGAAAACTGGGCAACCTGACGGTGAATGTTCTACTTGACCTTTGATTTCAAAGGAGTGGCTTGACTTCAATGACTTCAGCCTTGTCCACTTACTAACTAACAGAGAGGATTGAATTACACAAACAGAAATAATGCTTGAAACTAAAAATTTATCACAGGGCAGCTTTCTTAATTCTCTTCCTTATCCTTAATTTCTTGAAGTTTTTTTACTTTAGATAATGTTCTGTCTTAGGGATTTCTATTCTTGTTCTTGCCCAAAACTTGCTGGCCATTTGAAGGTGATTTTTGTTCTTTATCAGACATGCACATTTATAAAAATCATTAAATAATTACTAACAAAAAGTCTACTTATTTCCCAGTTGTGAGGAGTTTCCTTTGAAGGCTATTGTGCCATCAATCATTTCAAGTCATTGATAATCAGAATATACACAGAATGACTATGTGCAAGCTGCTCACTTGGGTGTGTTCTTTCTCAAGGAACTAAATGAAGGGAACATTTTCAATATACAGATGTTCTTTGAATGACATGGAAAACTCTCCTATTTATTAAGATTATGTTAAGTTCAATGATGCATTTAATATACAACCCTTACAGTGCACATTCTAACATAGCAGCACAACTCATAGTGGAAGGTGTGTAAGTGGAAGCCATTGAACTGTCTGGGCTCTAGGATCAGTTAGTACTGAAAGAATTAGGAGCACCTGGATCTATTCTTACTCCCTAAATTGTATGCCAGTGTTTTTACCACCAACAGTCATCCCCAAAAGATGACCAAATATGACAACTATCAGTTTAACCTTAAATGATTTAAGCATTGCTATCCTATTCAGCTTCCTTTCTCCTGGAATTGCTTATGAAGAGGATGTGTAATTTGGTTGAGTAAAAAGAATGTTTAGTTATGTATATATTATTGATATTTTATTATAAGACTATAATCTGTGCTTTTGCTCTAGCACAGTTATTCACGTGAGGACCCAACAACGCTGTCCTTAGCTTTTGCGGTTGCTACCTTTAGCACGATTATTACTCTTGGTACTACCTTTAACACGTGCCAAAAAAGTGGAACAGGCACCTCAGCTTTCTCAGAAGCTGATCTTTCCAGTGATGTCCATTTACCAACATCTTTAATTAATTAGTATTTAACTGGAGATTAAATACCCAGTTCAAGCAATTCTGATAGGCTCATGATGCCATCTAGTGGATAGCCTTTAAAATACCATCCCCATTGGCCATTTTAATTTTCCAACCATCAAAACAGGCTTTCATCTTGAGGAAGTAGTCAGAGCTACTAACCAAAAATGATGGGTTAGGATCTCCAAACTGTCTAACGACTCTATGTAGCATTTCTATCACTGACACCATCATAAGGGAAAGAAATACATAGCATTAAGGACTTTAGTTTCCTCATCTGTTCGCTGGATGTCTCCAGTGCTGTTGGAATTAAAGATATCTGCACAAAGGAGGAATTCAATGAACTGCATTTGTGTCCTTTAGATCTATGATTTCCATTGTTTTGTATATAAGTCTTTTACCATTTTGGGTAATTCTAACAGCTACTTTGTGACGATACATGTAGTCATGATGTGTTAATGAGAACTAAATGGCACAATAGTCAAATACAAGCAGAACGCTCAAACTCAGTCATGGCTTTTCAAAACTAAGGGTCCTGGACACTTTCCACAGACGTGGAGTGATACTTCATGAGAAAGGGGAGCTTCCGTCGAAGGCACAGATGACTGAACACATGCTTACATGTTAGTAACATGTAACTTCAGCAAATTTGAAAGTAGAACCATATGGGTACCTCAACCGATGCTAAGACACATGTCCTAAAGTTCCGCAGTCATTCTTGAGAATAACAAAAGCACATTAGGCAGAAAATTGATGTCATAATGGAAGGATCCAGACAGGAGCACCACCACAATTATAAAGCCCTGTGATGTCTCCAAATTATTTCCAGTAGTAGAGGCAGCATTTATGCCATTGGTACTGTTAATTTAGCCATGTACTTGAATCCCAAAGCAATACAATAAAATATGACATAGATTTCCTCAGCTGGAGAGATGACTAAATGGTAAGGATGTTTGCTGCTCCTGCGTAAGACTTGATTTGAATCATAGCATTCATGTCAATGGTTGTCCAGTGCCCGGGGACCCAGGGCATTTCCTGATCTCCACCAGTACTCACACAGTCCTCTGTCCACTCATACAGACACACACATGTGGAGACATAAAATTAGTAAAATAGTATTTAGAGAAGACATAGACTTCTGGACATGCTTACTGGACAAAATTAACCTGAGAAACAATGCAAACATGAGAGCTTATACAATAGATAGAAATGTGTGGGTGTACATGCATGCTCATGTACATGTGCACACAGGAGAATAATGTCCTATAAAATAGGAAAAACACTGGAAAAGAAAAATAAGAAAAAATAATTAAGCTAAAAATGCTTCAGAACAACCCAAATCAGAATTATACAGGTCTTGTTAGTAAGAGTTGAATCTTACTAAAAGATTTATATGATCTATTGAGATGACTATCTATCATCTAATATATAATAAATATATCTATTACCTATTATATACGGCTAATATAACTGTGTGGCTAGTGCTAACCACACACAATTTTAAAGTGAAATGTTATGAAAATCGAAATGCATATTGAAATATTTCCAATAATTTATTTGAAATATTCTCTTCAATAAACCCTCATTTATATGCCAGTCTTGGTTCAATTACTTTTCTGCTCCTTAATTAATATTCTCATTATTTAGAACATGTATCTCACCTTAGAACAATACACAAATTAGGGTTATTAGCTTAGTAACTTTTAAGTTACTTTCTGCTCTTTCATGAGAGTATGGGAAGCATGAGAACATGAGCTCTGTTCTCCTAAGTGCACATTCTAGAAAGCAACACACTCAATAAACATTAATGAGCACGATAGGGCACAGAGACAACTGAGGAAGACCCTCCAGCCATCATCTCTGACACCCTGATCTAAGCAGCCAATCAAGCACCCAGCTACCAAGTAGGGGCCCACATTGCCTGGTTTCAGTCAGTAGAGGAAAAAAAGCAAGAAACTGTAACAAAAGTGGGAGGAAGAAAGAGCTGCCTATGCTGAAGCATGATTACTAAAAACTCAGAGAAATTGGGGTTCAACTTGAAGATCTGAAAAGCAAAATAGCCAGCTCCTGGCTCTTTCCTCGACCTCAGTCTGAAATGGTGATCCTGCCTTCTGGAATCTCAGAAGGAGACTGTGTCTGAGAGTGGTCTTCCCCCATCTTATATTTCTCTCTAGGGCTGGAATTGAAGACATGTGCCACCATCACTAAAGGCATGCACTGCCCGGTTTCTATAGCAACTAGTGTGGCTACTGAGATTAAAGGTGTGTATCATTATGGCTACTGAAATTAAACGTGCGTGTCATTGTGGCTACTGAGTTTAAAGGTGTATGTTACCATAACCTGGTCTGTAAGGCTGACCAGTGGGACTGTTTTACTTTCGGATCTTCAGGCAGTCTTTATTTATTAAAATACAGTTGAAATGCCACTACACGATGTCATCCTTTCCCTAACTATAAGCAATGTGATGTAGAGAGAACTAGTTCTTGCTTTAGGGATGGAAAGGAATTAAATCTAGTCTTTAAACTTGAGTCCCAGGATCTGGCTGTAGTGCTACAGTGAGGGTCAAACAGAACCCCATGACTGCTGCCTGCCTCTTGGCCAGTGACTATGGACTAAGCCTCTGGAACCTGATTAGGACTGAGTTTAGGGATGGGGTCGTGAAAGCAGACAATAGAGGGAGCAAAACTTCTTCCACTAGGGAATAAGAAAGGATAGCTGCCCCACAGCCTTTGCCATGAAGCTCGGCGCCAACCCTGATGATATGAGATCTAGTACCAGTCATTAACTGGAGTTTCCCCTGTGCTCATGAGGATCACGTAGAATGGATTTGTTTTTTTTAAAAATCACCAAGCACAACCAGAGCTTACAGACACAACTTCCAGACCTTTCCATCATCATATAAAGACTTACATATCAGTGGAATAGACTCAGGGCTTATTTTATATCATGGCCAGTGTTAGAGTGGGCCTGAGGTATATCGTATCTTGGATTGCATAGATCCTACAGCTATAAAAATCAGGCACAATCCTCATTAGCATCATGTGTCTACACCCAACCTCAGACAATGTGATCATCTATCCTCAACTCATGTGGATGGTCTGGAAAAGTCCCAGCTCTGAGTAGATGCTCGTGTGTCACCAGAAGGAGAGACTCGTGTTCGACCATCATCACTGCTAACTAAAACTGAAGTTACAGCCATCGGGCTGAAAACATCATCTGCAGTGCTAAAATGGCAAAAGGAACTGATGGCCCAGAAAATTGGCAGTTTGTTTATAACTTCCAAAACGCAAGCATTAATGAAGTTAGATGGTGTATAGTACTTAATTCCTGAATGTTCCAAAGATGTCACAAAACAGCAAGCATAAGAGCTTTCATGAAATTATTATCTAATAGTCAAAATTATTATCTAGTAGCCACTAAAAATTGATCATAGAGTAATGAGCATGGATGAGTTCTCATATAGATATGCAACAGCTTAACCCAAGGAAACTCAAAAAGCTTCAAGAAGACCACATAATGACTCAATAAGCTCATAGAAACTTAAGAGATAGAAATGAAAAACAAAAATCTTTGAGCTGAAAAATAAACTAAGTGAAAGTTTGAGTGTAATAGAGAGCATCAAGAGCAGAATAATTAAATAGGAGAATAAACTCAACAAAAACTTTTAAAAGTTTCTTGATACAATTAGATATCTGTATGCTTCTTAAATCTAGAGAAGATACTAATATGTAGCCACAAGAGGATCAAAAGTAACCACTCCGCTTCAACCAACATACCCCATAATAAATAATCGAGCCCCAAACATAAGTAGTAAAGAGTAGATTCATGAGAATAAAAAAGAAAAAGCATCAAGGCAAATGAACAAACTCACTGTAAAGGGGTTGTCCCCAAGCATGGTGACTTGAGTTCAATGTCAGGTCCCACACAGTGAAAGAAGGGGCCTGACTCCTGATGGTTGTTCTCTGATCTCTACATGTGTGGACAAAAAATAACTAAATACATAGAAAGAGAGAGTGAGGGGGGAAGAAGGGAAGAATGGAGGGAGGGAAAGAGGGGGATCGAGGGAGAAGGATGGGGGAAAGAGAGGACCGTGAGCAACAAATACTGTCTGAGAGATTTAATTTGCTTAGAGTACAGTAATTTGCAGGAACATCCCATGGCAAGAGAAAATAGCACAGAATCTTCACAGTAGTAATAAAAAAAGTGGAAAGGCTAACCAAGAATACTATAGTTCATGTTGGAGAGACAAAGACATTTCCAGACAAAAGCTGAGAGAACCTATCTCTACTAGACCCAGGCCATCAGAAATTCTAAAGGTAGTTCTTCAAAGACACAAAGGTAAAGGGAAAACAGAGGCAAACCTACTTTTTTAAAAAATGTTTTTATTGAGCTATATATTTTTCTATTTTTATTGAGCTATATATTTTTCTACTTCCCATGTAGATTAGATCCGCATATGTCTCTCTTAGACTCCTCTTTTAGGTATAGGTTCTCTGGATTGTGAATTGTAGGATGATTTTTCGTTGCTTTATGTCTAAATGTGTAAAGCAAAGGACAAGGTCAACAAGACAAAATAGCAGCCTACAGAATGGGAAAAGATCTTCACCAACCCCACATTGGACAGAGGACTGATCTCTAAAATATACAAAGAACTCAAGAAATTGGTCATCAAAAAAACAATCCAATTTTTAAAAACTGGAGTACAGATCTAAACAGAGAACTCTCAACAGAGGAATCCTAAATGATTGAAAGACACTTAAGGAAATGCTCAATATCCTTAGACATCAGAGAAATGCAAAACAATTCTAAGATTCCATCTTAGACCTGTAAGAGTGGCCAAATCAAAAACACTGATGACAACTTATGCTGGAGAGGATGTGGGATAAAGGGAATACACTCCATTGCTGGTGGGAGTGCAAACTGGTGCAGCTGCTCTGGATAGCATTATGGCAAGTTCTCAGAAAATTAGCAAACTCACATTTAATAATAACAGAATAATTCAAAATGTCTTAACAGAAATGTGAAGCATAAACCACTCATATCTTTAGTATGAAGAACAAAAATAAAAATAATAGTAACTACATTAATAAATATATCTCATATAGCAAAGAAGATGGGGCCTCAATAATTTTAAGTGTGGGGTCAGGAATGAAGTTGATAGTAGAGGACTTGCCTTCATTTACAAGCCCCTGGATTCAGATTTCACCACCAAAAGAATAAACTGTTAAAATGTGAGAATTGAAGCCCAAATATAAAATGTTTTATTAGTATTTTCTCCATTATCTTTGTTACAATGTTCATGATCATTGTAACATTATGCTGCACAAATTTAAGAATATTTTTCTGTTATCAAGATGTTCATGTAAATCTCTTCATATCTATTGGGAAAATGTAGTCATGGTTCATTTGTATTTTAATAAATAAAGCTTGCCTGAAGATTAGAGAACAAAATAGCCCCACTGGTCAACCTTACAGACCAGGCAGTTGTGACACACACCTTTTGTCCCAGTATCCACACTAGTTTGCCATAGAAACCAGGCAGTGGTAGTGCATACCTGTAATCCCAGCACTATAAAGGATTTTAAAATGGATGGAGACAACTCTCAGACACAGTCTCACTCTGAGATTCCTGGAGACAGGATCGCCATTTCATACTGAGGTAGAGGTAAGAGCCAGTGACTGGCTGTTTTGCTTTTCTGACCTTCAGGTTGAACCCCAATATCTGTTCCTGAGCTTTTATTAATCATGCTACATTTGAGTCAAAATAATAAACAGGAACCACTGATACTATGAGAAAATTACTATATTAAACATACAACCCAAATTACAAAATACCTGTGATTCCTTGCCTAGATCACTTCAGAAGTAAGTAGATTAACTTCTTATATTAATATATACAAAGAGATGAATGAATAAAATTGTAAGACCAACTAAATGTTGCTCACAAAAATTTCCCTTGACCTCTAAGGAAATGTATAGGCTGAGTGTACTGTATGAAATCAGTACTTTACACAAGGAGTCCAGTAAGAGCCAGGGTGACCATAATTCTATGAAGTGGACTTTAAGTCTAAAGCACTAAAACGAGGAACAGAGGTCACAATATAATAATAAAAAGATCAATTCATCAAGAGAAAACAGTCACAGTATAAACACCCAGGGCTAGGGCACACAAATATATAAAAAACACACATGAATGCACTTAAAGAGAAATAGACTCTTACACAGTCATAGTAGAGCATTAAGACCCCATATTCCAGTGGTGTACAGACCACCAAAGCTTAATTGCAGTCTAGATAAAATGAACCTGACAGCTCCAGAACATTCCTTCCAACAGCTGCTAACTACACACTCCTCTCAAAAGTACATTTTCTAGGATAGATCATATGATAGACCACAAAAGACTTAATTTAAAAAAACATAAAATCCTACTCAATATTGATTAAACACAAAGCAATAAAAACAGAAATCCACATCAAGAAGAACGTCTAGCAAAGTTCCTGGGTCTAACAGTCAATAACACTGCTATATGACACCAGGGGAAATATCTAAAATCAAGAAAGCCATCTCATTTACAATACTACAACATATGCAGGAATAAATTTAATCGAAGTCAGCAAAGGTCTCTACAATGTAAATTTTAGAATGAATTGAAGAGAGAAAAAACAAGAATCAATATTTCTAACATACCAGTGCTCCAAAAGTAATGTCTAAAATCAATACAATTATTCTTAAAAATCTTTATAACATTCATGGAACGAGAAAAAAAATCCTAAAAATGATATAAAACCATTCAAGAAACAAAAACCAGGTTGGAGAGATGACTCGGTGGCTAAGAGCACTGACTGATCTTACAGAAAACCCAGGTTCAATTCCCAGGACACACATGGCAGCTCACAACTGTTTGTAATCCCAGGATCCAACATCCTCACACAAACATACATACAGATAAAAAAAAACACCAATAAAATAAAATTAATTTTAAAAAGGAACAAAAACCAGAACAAATATCCAGTGATAGTTTTGGCTTTCAAGAAGAATAAACAGGTAGTTCATGCCTAGCATCTCAACCCCAACACTGAGATGCTGAGTTAGGGATATTTGAGGTTCTGGCCAGCCTGAGCTACAGTCAAGAATCAACATTTCTTGTCATAATGTTTTAATGTCAAAACTTCTTTCCTTCAATTCTTTAAGTTTTAGTTTTTTCCAAGACATCTGCTCAGTCTTCCATCCTGACTGTGGTCCAAATGGCTGCAAGATTTCTAGGCCACACGGTCCCTGGCTGCAGCTCAGGATGCCAGGATGACTTCCTCCCCCATTTCTGTCCCTAGGAAGCTGTCTTTGTGTACCACACTGGGTACTATTTTGAACATCACTCTGAACCACCTTAGCACTTAGACCCATCAATGAATCCATCATTGTAGAGACTGGTCCATGAAGTTAAAATTCACCTAAGAGTCAGAGGTTCAATAAACTACCAATGACATGGATGTGCTGAATAATGTCTTTGAATCTGGAACTTAAGCTGAGATTTTTAAAGCATTTTCCTATTGCTTCTACACATCATGGTCCCTCTTTCATCCAAGGAAATTCAGATTTCTCATCTTCATTGCTATAAAGATACGGCAGGGCATAGAAATTAAAGTCTTAACATATGATTAGCTAGAATGAATGTCTCCCTGAAGTAGGAGAATAAAAGTCTATGAGAAAGAAGGCACATGGGATAGAATCAATCGAGACAGCCTCTGGTTATGTCAAAAGGAAGGGAGGGAGGGAGAGAAGGAGGGAAGAAGGGAGGAAAGGAGGGAAGAAGGAAAGAAGGGCGAAGGAAGGAAACAGGAGGGAGGGAAAGAAAGAAGAAATATAAGTAATAGGAATTCTACCTATTGACAAAATCAAGAACGGAGTGATCCAGGGTTGCTTTCCATCTTCCTTCCCAAACACAGGATGCCCAGAGACAAGGCTAGAGCTTCCCGGCTCCAGGATAATGAAGGAACCCATTGCGGAAATGCTTGTGGGGTGAAATGTACCTTGGGAAGCTTCACTCAGGCTTTTGTTGTGGCTCCCAAAAGGGGTGGGGACAATGGGATGGTTTTCTAAGCCATAAGAGAGGCTCAAGGCACGGATCTGGAGATCCCTTGCCATCAGTGACAGTAATCCTTACAACTAAGCACTGGATAAAGTCAAGACTATTTCAGACAGGGCCTGGCATTGATGGCACCCTGGAAGGTGGTACCTGAGATCCCCAGTGGTGTGGCGACAACCAAACAGTGCCAGGTGGGGAAAGCAAGAATGAAATAAGACTTTTTTTTTCTGCTCCAAATAAAAGATTAGAGCAATTTAGGTCCATTATAGAGAAGTAGAAGTAAATATACTACACGGACGAGATCCATACTCAGTATTTTTATATGCCAATCAACAGGCAGGCTCTGCGAAGACGACTGACCAATGGTAACAGAGGCAGATCTTCTTTATGCAAATGCATGGCCACTATTTTATGCTAATGAGAAACTATGCAATATAGTGCTTAACGGTTCAGACTCTTTAGGACTGTCTGAAGGTGAACCAGGGTAGGGCACACTGGTGTGGGGACCACACCACCCAATGGTAAAGGCAGAGAACAACCCAAGAGTGATGATGATGATGATGATGATGATGATGATGATGATGACAACGATGACGACGACGACAACGACGCAGGCTCAGACGCACAGGTTCAGGGATCCAAATCAGTTGCAGCAGCAGAGGGGCCAGCTTAGGTGTGAGCCAGAAAGGGGCCAGAGATCTTAAAGAGTGAGAGCAGAGGTAGGTCAGGCTACAAGGTAGCACAGGGCTGTGGACTCAATGTTCTACCAGCACACAAAGAGCTAGTTGAGAAAACTGTCATAAATGACCCCTCTTGGAGTAGAAGGAACCACCATAGTTCTCACATGGAAATAATGAGGACTAACTCTCCTTGAAAGAAATGTGACATAGAAAAAAAAAAGAACCTCACTCAATCACCCAGACTCCAGGTGTGCAAGGCCCACCACAGAAACAAAAGGAACATAAAAACCAAGGCATCTCTCCTCTCAAGACTACTAATCCCCTAGTAATAGCTCCAGCCAGAGTAACTCGGATGAAGTTCCATCCAGCGGATTCCAAAGAATGACTATAAATGTGTCCAAAGAACTCAGCGCAGAGTGAATATTTTCCATCCAAAGGCAACCAGCTGAATAGAGTAAAGGAGTCAATTCAGGATATGAAAGATGGAATTTAATGAAGAGACAGAAGTACTGATGGAAAGCCAAACTGCTATGAGGGAAATGAAAATTTCAAGAAGCTAAATATAATTTCAGTGGAGAAATTCACCAATAGAGTGGCACATGGGACAATATCAGGGTGTGGAGACAAGGAGAAGCGATGGCTCAGTCAGATCAAGGCTAAACTTTTCAAGATGTATGAATGGAATCTGGAGGACTCTTGGAATTACAACCACAATGAGATACCATTGTAGACCTTAGGCTTAGGTTTGAAAAAAAAAGTTGACAACATCAAATAATAGGGCGAGTGCAGAGAAACTGGAATTACCATATATAGTGATGAAGGCTCAAAATGGTACAGAACATTTGAAAACAAAAATGAAAGAAGCATTTGTCAGGTAATCCAAAGTCCACTTCTGCACATTTTCCCAAAACATATGAAATTATATCTATTAAAAGAACTGTATCTTAAAATCAGGAGCAGCCCAAATACCTATCATTCATTAACTGATACACCTATACTGTATAATTCTATTCAGCAGAAAAGGGAAACACACACACACACACACACACACACATACACACAGGTATGTTGCCAGTTTAAATGCTTCTTAGCAGTGCAATGAGTGACTAATCCAGATACGGTCCTATATAGTTCTGTTAGAGAGCATTCTAGAATAGACAAAACTAGATCGAATAAGGATCATGATAGTCAGAACTCTGGTAGGAGGGAAGGGGTTGACTATAAAGGTCAGTACAGAGGAACGTTTCAGATTTTTTGAGCAGGCTCTCACACTGGCATGTTACTCACTACATAGTCCAGGCTTTTCTTATACTCATGACAATCCTCCTGCCTCAGCCTCCTAAGTACTAGCATCAAATACATGAACCATTAAACTCTACTTATAGAAACTTGATGAGCCCAAGGAAATGTTTCTCATATGTTGATTGTGGTACTTACAGGTAGTGTTCAAAAACACTAGCTACTCTAGGACAGACTTACACACACATACAAATTATAAAGGACGAGATACTGAGAAAATATGCTTACAGCTTCCTCTCAAGAGCCAATAAGCATTGTCTCCAACACACTTCAGCTTCTCCCACCTTTTTAAAGTTTGTATGCAACAAGGCAAGTGTTTTTTATGTAAGAATTTTGCTCTTAATATGTAATTATTAGTTTTTAGATATGATTTGTCTTTAACTTTATATTCTTATATATTAGATTATAATATATTAGATAAATTATAAAATTGATCATTTTTTCCATTAAAACCAATTTATAATTTTAAATATGAAAAGAAAGGCAAGAGAGGTATAAGATAACAAAATTATATGTCTTGATATATAACATGAGACACTGTCTTATTTTACTTTCTGTTGTTGTGATAAAGACCATGGCCATTAGCAACTTAGGGATGAAAGAGTTAATTTCATCTTACAGTTTACATAAAGTTCATCAAAAAGAAAAGTCGGGACCTGAATCCAAAACCATGGAAGAATGCTACTATTTTACTGAATTGCTGCCCCTAGCTTGCTCAGTCTGATTTCTTATATAGCCCAGGACTGCTTGCCCAAAGATGCCACCACCTACAGTAGCCTAGACCTCCTTCAACATCAATCACTAATCAAGAAAATGCCCCCACAGGCCAATCTGATGGAGGCATTTTCTCAATGGAGGGTCCTACTTCCCAAATGCCTCTAGCTTGTATCAAGTTGATGAAAGAGTTAACCTAAACATACTCAACATAATTTGTGTTTGCTAGGAATTCCATCAATCTGCACACTCATTTGGTGGTATGGGAAGAGAGCTGTGCATACTCATTTCTCTGCAGTCAAAGGCGTGTCACGGTTTGAGTATGAAAAGTCCCCCTAACAGCTGGCAGTCTTATTTTAGGAACTGGTAAAAGCTTAAATCACTGGTCCTCAACCTGTGGGTTGCAATCCCTCTGAGAAATCTCTATCTCAAAAAAATTTACATTATGGTTCATAACAGTAGCAAAATTATAATTATGAAGTAGCAACAAAAATAATGTTATGTTTGCGGGTCACCACAACATGAGGAACTGTGTTAAAGGATCGCAGGATTAAGAAGGCTGAGAACCAGTGCATAGAGGTTGGTCAGAAAAAACAGGTCCCTGGGGTGTGCTTTTGAAGAATTCAAAGGCCGTACATATCTGGTCCTTCCCTGTCACTCTGCTTTCTGACTTCCATAGTAAACAGAACACTTCTGCTTACTCATGCTCTTCTATATTATGGTGGACTGAAACCATCAACCAAGAGAATTCCTCCTTCCTTTCTGCTAAAACTCTGGTATTTCATGGCAGTGACAGAAAAGCAGACCTGCACGAGGTACTTTGGGGAAATACTTTGCAAAGCACCGCCATAGTAAAACACTTATTAATCTCCTGCAAGTGCTCAGCATTCTGCTTATGTCAAAGGCTTTGCCCGTGTAGATGCCTGGAGGAACAGTGGCTCTGGTTTGCTTTCTTTGAAGTTCCTGTTAATGCAATTGCTCCATTTGACTTTCTGTAGTTGTCTTTGGGAATTTCTGCAGGCGTTTGCCTCGAGTCCTTTTCAGAGAGATCAAAATTTACTGTGGATCTATCTTTAGTATTTTCCCCTCATCATTCTTACTGTAGGACAAAAGGACAGAAATTTTAAAAGTTAACTGTGATCAAGGTCGTATCCCCAAGTTACCCAGTAGCACAGTTAAGATCCTAGAGAAGCTAAGTAAGAAGGAGAACCCAAAGAAAAACATATAGGCATCCTCCTGGATATTAACCTTCATCAGGCAATGAAAGGAAACAGAGACAGAGACCCACACTGGAGTACCGGACTGAAATCCCAAGGTCCAAATCAGGAGCAGAAGGAGAGAGAGCACGAGCAAGGAACTCAGGACCGCAAGGGGTGCACCCACATACTGAGACAATGGGGGATGTTCTATTGGGAACTCACCAAGGCCAGCTGGCCTGGTTCTGAAAAAGCCTGGGATAAAACCGGACTCGCTGAACATAGCAGACGATGAGCACTACTGAGAACTCAAGAACAATGGCAATGGGTTTCTGATCCTACTGCACGTACTGGCTTTGTGGGAGCCTAGGCAGTTTGGATGCTCACCTTGCTAGACCTGGATGGAGGTGGGTGGTCCTTGGACTTCACAAAGGGCAGGGAACCCTGATTGCTCTTTGGGCTGAGGAGGGAGGGGGACTTGATTGGGAAAGGGGGAGGGAAATGGGAGGCGGTGGCGGGGAGGAGGCAGAAATCTTAAATAAATAAATAAATAAATAAATAAAAATTAAAAAAAAGAAATGAAAGCAAGATTTGGCACGCTCAGAAGGAATGAGATTGTAACCAACTTGTTACCTGAATGGGGGGGGGCATCTTAAGTCCAAGTCTTAGGTGTATAAGTGGGTGGCTGTTATTAGCAGAAGTACTTAGCATAATTAAGCCTCAGTACCCCCCTCATATGAGCTGAGAAGGCCATGAACTCTATCATTGATTTTCAAACTCTAACAGCACCATAGTGCCCGCCGCTAGGAACAGGAGTGAAGAGAGGTGCCTGGTCCCTCTACACCCAGTTCAACCATGGTGGGTTTTCTTCTAATTGTATGTACTGAGGCCATAGGGGTATTTTTATTAAAATAATTATATATACACATACATATCTATGTCATGTATTTTATATACAGCACAATTTAAAAAAAAATCCAGGAACAGAAATTGGGGTTCAACCCGAAGGTCAGAAAAGTAAAATAGCCAACCACTGGCTCTTACCTCTTACCTCAGTCTGAAATAGCAATCCTACCTCCAGGAATCTCAGAATGAGATTGTGTCTGAGAGCTGTCTCCTCCCATTTTATAATCCTCTCTAGGGCTGGAATTAAAGGTGTACACCACTATCTCCCGGTTTCTATGGCAAACAAGTGCGGTTACTGAGATTAAAAGTGTGTGTCACCACTGCCTGGTCTGTAAGGCTAACCAATGGAGCTGTTTTACTCTCTGATCTTCAGGCAAGCGTAATTTATTGAAATGCAAATGAAATATCACCACATATAATGCTTTATATATTAGATCATTAAAGTTCTTAAATCTCATAAGAACTACTCCCCCCACACACACACACACACTGGATTCACAGTTAGATGCAAAATGTTTGTGCATTTTAGGCAGACCTACAACCAGTAATAACTCTCTGATTGCTAAATAATATAACTCAAACTTGCTGTAAAAGGAAGACTTACATCAGTAATTCACTCCAGGGAAACTCATATTTAGTATTCTCCACACTTGCGTCATTATAAAGCCTGCAGAAGTGACATCAAGTTTGCAAAAACAACCCAGTGGTTTCTCCTCTTTTAAAATGAAGTGATCCCTCACTCATCTCAGCGAGTTCCAGATCTCTCCATTTCCCTCAGATGTTTTCATCCTCGTGGTCTGTGAGGAAAGAATGCAATAGAAGGGCATAGGGCTCCATCATGCAGAGAATGGAGTAAGGCCTAAGGGATCTGCTTTGGGAGAACTAGACAACACACAGGGTTTCTCCGGGACTTTTAAGCTTATTTTACAGGCTTTTTTTTCTCCTTTAAAAGCATGAATTAGTGTATGTGTGTGTCTATGTGCACATGCACATGCAAACAGGAATACATGTGTGTGAATGTGGTATATGTGCCCTGGTGTAAACAGATGAAGCAGAGGTATTGGTCTAACACTTTCCCTTGTTTGAGACAGGGTTTGTTGTTCTTCTACTGCCCATGTCAGGCTAGTTTTCAGGGCTTCTCCTGTCCCCATCGCCCTTCTTGCTCTATAGGAAGGTGGTGATTACAGATGCTGGTGCCCTCCTCCCAGCTTTTACAAGGGTGCTGCAGTTCAAGCTCAGATTCTCATACGTGCATGGCACCATTTATACCCACAGAGCCATCTCCCTAAAGACTGTTCTTAAGGCTAGTCAGTCACTTGTTTTTCAGTTAGATTTTATTCAGTTTTCATCTCTGAAAGCAACTGTATCTATGTATTAAGCAAAATGTTAATCTGCTAAACAAAAGCTTCTATTCCTTCCGAATTCAGTCTGTGACTAATTCAAGTGGGCACGACTTTCCCTCCTTGGAACACTTTCATCTTATATGCAGATGTATGCTCAGTTTCTGGACTCTTTTTCTCCTTCACTAATGGCATTTTATATGCCAGCCAACTCACATTAATATTAAAAAAATGGATGAATTCCTACTTCTCAGAGAAAGTAAAATCTGTTTATTTCTTAATTATTAGTTAAATCATTTCAGTTATTACTTATAGACGGTGTCAAAAACAAATTTCAGAACTAAATGGAAAACTCGATTAATATTACAAGAATAATCTGGAAGTCTTGGACACTGTCTGAATGAAGAGCACTTCTACAACACCCTTTGCAAAGACTCCGACACAGGCTGTAAGGTTATGATCGTAGAACGAGAAACATCATTCTAACAAAATATACTATAGGACAATGGCTAGGACATTCTGATGTCATTTCATCAATAATTAACGTGGAAATGTTCTTGCTGAGATGCCAAGTTAACTTAGAGGTGCCTAGGATAGATCGTTTATCTGGATGTGATCCACTGATAGGGCTCGGTGAGCCAAACCCCAGTTAGTACAGCTGATTGTGCAGTTAGGACGATGAAGGACCGGACAGGCAACTTTCAAGGTCACCCAGCAGTTTTCAGAGAATATATTTCTACTCCAAAAATTCAGGAAGACAAGTAAACTCTGTGTGACTTCGTAACTGAAGGACGGGAAATGACATAATCTCTGCGAGCTGTGGTTTCCAGTGAGACGGAAGGCCATAACTGAATTACCACCAGCATCGTCGCCAGAGTGGTTTACAAACACAGTGGTGTCAGAGCATAAGGTTAATGCTGATGGGGGATCTCAAAGAAAGCTGCCACTAAGGAGTTCTGCCCGAAGCCAGAATGTCACCATGGCCCTGTCAGGGAGCACTTTACCTCTTACCAAGATTAAAATGACTGATATAGATATCCCCATGGTTCCTTGAATTGCCTTCAAAACAGGAAATTGGCTCTCACAAATCAATACAGACTCGAGTTCTAACTATAACTTCAACAGCTGCTTCATCTATCTTAAATAGAACTAGCTGCACCGCTGAAATCTGAGCATATTCCATGTGACTGACAGTTTTGTTCCTGAAGCTAAACCGGAGCCTGTTGGATAAAGGTTAATTGCTAACTGTGGAGTGCAAATGATACCACATTGATGAAATAACAGGATTGCTGATAGAGAAAAAGGCTCCTAACCGGCTCGGAGCTAGAGGGGCTTCTAAATAACAGTTATTGATCTGTTTCTCTGAAGGCCACTAAGTAGCACAAGCTACTCCATACACTAGAAATTATCCACAGGGTTTCCACTCGTTTATAATTCATGTCTTAACTTCCAAGTTCCTACCTGCCAATAGCCAATTATAGCTTTAATAATTGCGCGCCTCAAAATAAGTAGTTTATGTGTTAGAGAAAGAAATAGCGCCAATTATTCTTGCCTTCTCTTATATTGAGCCGAGTCTCATTGGTTGGGCATGTCATATACTGTAATGATCAGGCAGGAGCTCCTACATGAAGAACCAAAAGAGTGGGGAGTTGGGCATATTTCACAACAAATTCAGAAAAATGCCTCCCGAGTCTTTATTCCTAAGTTAAGCTTCCATCTTGCCCAGCTGTGGTCATAGATTTTACCTCTGTGATTTCTCCCACCCGGCAATAGCTGTGTCTCTCATAACTGGTACTCTTCCCAATGTCATTTCCATGACTCTAGTGTGTGCTGAGTCCCTCCAATCCCACTGTTCAGTTTTAGGCCCATGTGCTCTTTAATTAAGACTTGGTGTTGTTATATCTCCATTTGAAGAAACTAGGAGTCAGGGAAATGGATGTGCTCCCCAAAGTTCAGAGTTGGTATTGTCAAAGTCGTGAGCTAGACTTTTGCATCTGTGTAGACTTCTCCCAGAGACATGGGGAGAAAATATCCTGTTCCAGCTTCTCAGATTTGTAGGCAGATTTTTTTTTCCTTTGGGCCACCAGCTCACAAAAAAAAAAAAGAAGAAGAAGAAGAAAGGAAGAAAAGAAAGAAAGAAAGAAACAAACAAACAAAGCCAGAGACTGATTATTAAAGCTTGGCCTATAACTTAGGCTTTCTCGCTAACTCTTATAACTTAAATTCACCCATTCCTATTCGTCTACGTGTTATCACATGACTCACAACTTTTACCTCTCCTCCTGTATGTCTTGTTCTCTCTGCCTCTGGCTGGCGACTCCGCCTTTCTTCTTCCCAGAGTTTGCTCTGCCCGGAAGTCCCACCTATACCTCCTGCCTGGCTATTGGCCATTCAGCTCTTTATTAAACCAGTCACAGTGACATATCTTCACACAGCGTAAAGGAAAATTCCTCAACACAGATTCTTCCTGGAAATAACCAGATTGTAGACTAACATATCTGTTTTTCTGTGAAATCCGTTTAGACGACCTGAGAGAGACCCACCAAACACTCTGTGTAGTTCGTGTAAGTACATAGTTTTTAGAGTTTTGCCCCATGAATGAAGCCCTGTGCTCAATCACCAGTGTCATGAAAACAGAGGACTATAAATGAGAAGATTTGTCTAAATTCATCCTGACAAATGTGTGGTTCTTCTACAAACAGCAATCCTCCAGTTCCCTGCAGATTTGTCTGTCTTCTCTGCATATTACTCTGATTCTAACCGCACAGAGTCAGGACAGATGCCTCCAGAGCTCACACTCTCTGTCACTTCCAACAGCCATGGCAAGCAGCGGTTTCTCAGCTCATGCCTGCTTTTCATCTGGGGCCTCCGACTCAGGGGTTCTCACCCCACCCCCAGTTCCGATCATTAGCTATAGTACCGCGTAAAGCTTAGACAAACACCTTAGACGACACTGCCAGTTTAATTACAAATTATACAGATGAATACCCAGAGGTACAAAGGCCTGAAAGGGTCCTAAGCAAAAGACCACTGCCCCAGGTCTGCCCAGATATAAGTTATACCAATGTCCTAGTACACGGTTGTGCTCACAAACACAAGAACTCCAGACATATACACACTCACACATGTATACACACTAATATGTACACATACACATGCATATACCTTTAAGTGCCCGAACTGAAATCTATCCTATATTCTAGCTTTCGTGGTTTTTAAAATTTTTATTGGTTTTATTGAGCTATATATTTTTCTGCCCCCCCCCTTACTCTCCCCTCCCTTTCTACCTTTTCCCATGGTCCCCATGCTCTCAATTTACTCAGAAAATCTTGTCTTTTTCTACTTCCCATGTACATTAGATCCATGTTTGTCTCTCTTAGGGTCCTCTTTGTAGTATAGGTTCTCTGGGATTGTGAATTGTAGGCTGTTGGTTTTTGCTGTTGTTGCTTTTTTTCTTTTGCTTTATGTGTAAAAGCCACTTATGAGTGAGTACATATGTTATTTGTATTTCAGGGTATGGCTTAACTCACTCAATATGGTGCTTTCTAGATGAATTCATTTGCCTGAAAATTTCAAGATGTCATTATTTTTGTTCTCTTGTGTAGTACTCTATTGTGTAAATGTACCTGCCACATTGTCCTTATCCATTCTTTAGTCGAGGGTCATATAGGTTGTTTCCAGGTGCTGGCTATAACAAATAATACTCCTATGACCATAGTTGAACATATGTCCTTGTGGTATGATTGAGCATCCTTTGGGTATATACCCAAAAGTGGTATTGCTGGGTTTTGAGGTAGGTTGTTTCCTATTTTTCAGAGAAATCGCTATACTGAAATCCAAAGTAATTGTACCAGTTTATACTCACCCTAGCAATACAGGAGTGTTCCCTTTACCCCACATCCTCTCCAGCATAAGTTGTCATCAGTATTTTTGATCTTGGCCATTCTTACAGGTCTAAGATGAATCTCAGAGTTGTTTTGATTTGCATTTCTCTAATGTCTAAGGATGTTGAGCATTTCCTTAAGTGTCTTTCAGCCATTTTAGATTCATCTGCTTACGTCTGTACCCCATTTTTTATTGGATTATTTGTTCTTTTGATGATCAATTTCTTGAGTTCATTAGATATTTTCTTTTTTTTTTTGAGCTCAGCCTTCTTTTCCATGTGGGGCTGGTGAAGATCTTTTCCGATTCCATAAACTGCCATTTTGTCTTGTTGACCATGTCCTTTGCTTTACAGAAGTTTCTCAGTTTCAGGAGGTCCCATTTATTGTTTCTCTCAGTGTCTGTGCTGCTGGGGTTATATTTAGGGAGTGGTCTCTTGTGCCAGTGCGTAAAAGTGTACTTCCCACTTTCTCTTCTATGAGGTTCAGTGTGGCTGGCTTTATGTTGAGGTCTTTGATCCACTTGGACTTGAGTTTTGTGCATGGCGATAGATATGGGTCTATTTTCATTCCAGTTATGCCAGCACCATTTGTTGAATATGCTTTCTTTTTTCAATTTTATATTCTTTGCTTCTTTGTCAAAAATCAGGTGTTTGTAGGTATGTGGATTGATATCCAGGTCTTCGATTCTGTTCCATGGGTCCTCCTGTCTGTTTTTAAGCCAGCACCAGGCTGCTTTTCAGTACTGTAGCTCTGTAGTAGAGTTTGAAGTCAGGGATTATGATGCCTCCACAAGCTTCACGGATTTAGTTTAACGTGTGATGCCACTGTTATGGGAACAGAGGTGCTCTCTGGCAGTCACGAAATGAGAAAGGATGGAGAGCAAAAGGCAGCAGCATTTCTTCAGTAGCAGCCACTGCACAACACTGAACTGCGGCATAGCGAAATTGCAAAGCTACATGTTTAAGTCCTATACAGTCACAACTGTCAAAATGCACTGGCGGCTTCTCCAGTGGGTGTTGCCTGCGTTTTCCCCCAGGTTTCCTCAGTTGGTCATAGAACTGCTGAAAAGAATTGACTGCAGCTGTCGTGAACACACAGGATTCCCAGACGAGGTGGGACTTCATTATGTTGTCTGGCTCAATGCTGGATTCGTAGACAATGGACAGGAGGGTCCATTAATATGATGGCAAGAGAGGTAAACCCACTTGGCGGCTGTTCTTGGACTGCAGCTAGAACCCTCTGGATTTTCACTAACCACCCTTCCAACCTCACCCAGTTTTCCCCATCGTCTCTTATAGTTTGGGATACGCAGGTAGAACCATGTTATTCCTGTTTAGGCAGACAGGTCATCTAAACAGAGGAACCGTGATATCCCAGGAGACCATGGGGCTCCTTTTCGGATGAGTCAATTTCATTCACTTCTGTATTGCTAGTGTAGAGTCAGTTACACACACACACACAATCATGTACACAGTTCTCAAATGATCTCTGCCTGTAGAAAGTAAGAGAACTTTCTAGTGGGTGTCCATAGACCATAATTCAGAAAACAAAAGAACGACCTAGCTTTGACTGTAGGGAATCCATGTGTCCTCAATGTCTACCTGGGGTGGCTGGCCTTCTGGGTGGGGGTGCAGCTGCTGCAAACCCCGGTTCTCTCTCAGGTGCCAATCACATCACTCCCAGTCGACTGCTGCTTATGGCCTTGCCCTGCTCCTTCAGATGGAAATCAGCACTATAATTAGAAGAAACTGGAGATCTGGTCTCTCCACCCAGCAGCATGGAAGCCTGCTCGAGCTTTGTCTTAAGCTAATTTATAGACTAATATTCTTCAGCTGCACTTGGTATTGTTTTCTTTCCATGGTTAAAGAAACCTTTTGGCAGCTGAGAATTATTAGTTCCAAACACTGGGGACATGTATTTCTATGTAAACTTCAATGTGTTTTCTTTAATGCCCCTGGAAACAGCAAGGTTCTTGCTAGAAAAGCCAAGTCTTGAAGCTTTATCCCAGCATACCTGGTGTGTGTGTGTGTGTGTGTGTGTGTGTGTGTGTGTGTGTGTGTGTGTGTGATTGTCTCCCCATCACTACCTCCCACCTCCCTAGTTTCCTGAGGATCTTGAGTGCCTGGATTCCAGAGATAAGCAGCTGCTTGGTCCAGGACCCAGCCTCTTCCAGAAACTTCTGAGAAACACAGACTTGGTAGACTTCTACACCAAAGCTAGCAAATTAGAGTGTGCATCTTAACGAGATCCCTTGGCGATCCTTTGCTTGTGAAAACTGAGAAGCCTTCTAGGAACCTTCTGGTAATGAAATCCAAGTTCACTTCTCTCCCTTGAGTCTCTTGGGTAAAGACTGCCAGCTTCCCCTGCCTTTTCTAAGACAGAGCTCTAGGCAAAAGCCACTGTCCATAGGAAGATTTCAAGTGATGTCAGGTACCCTGGGGCTGCCCAAGGAGTCCTTGCTTTCAGGCAAACTCTCAAAGCACTGTTGCAAAGAAGACAGCCTTGGGCATCCCAGACAATAGCTCCAGGAGAGTGAACAGCTTGCCTCAGGGAAGGCCACAGAATAAAGTTCCCACCCAGGATCTGGGAGGCAGGGTGAAGGTTGACTGTGTTAAGTTCTACTGCTGTGCTGATTCTCTTGTTTAATTCACCAAGTCCCCCGTGAATGCCAAGTATAAATACCAAATGACAAAAATCATAAGCAGTCTGATTGGCAATGCAGAGTTCCCGGGCTAGAATCTCATGTTAAATGAGACGCTCGCTCAATTCTTCAGACAGTCAGTTACCAGCCAAGTTAGCAGATGCTGTTTCCTTTTGAACACGAATGTTTTCAGTGGCTTTGTGGAAATCCTAACGTCCAACCTTCTCAACAGAGTGGGGCAGATCATCTACAGCAGCAGCTGCACCAGAGCTTAACACAGAATTGGGCACCTTGTTTGTAAGTAAGGTTAGACAACTTCTCCTATTTGTTAGTGTTATTGCGAGGGAAAGCATTGACCTTCTCTGGATCATTGCTCCTTTATAAAACAGAGATAATAGAAACGTACTCTTGAGATGTATTTTCCTTCTGAGAGTCTCTAAACACCTGTGTTGCTTTTCATACTTTCTGTCAGTAGCGGGAATTAAACCTAGGACCTAGCATACGCTAGGTCTTTCCTGACTTCTTTCTGAGTCTACACCTCTAGTCCCCCACAAATGTTAGTTTTTGAGCTATTTTAACCCCAGACCTTCTCAGACTTTCAGCTCTTCTCCCTCCTGTGATCGACTAATGACATTATTAAGTTGAGATCGAAGGCCCATACCTGTGGTCGCCCCCCAGACACTGCCGTTGCGTGCCTGGCTTCCATCTTTTATCTTTCATCTCCAGCCAGGCTTCTGTAACTCCACCTCGGCCCACACAGTTACTGACAGTATATTTTGCAAATGAGATCCTCTGGGATACTAGATCAGATATTTCCCTGAAGTCTAGACACATTCCAGTGAGCCTATTCCATCCATCATTTATGCATGGGTCTGTCACTTAGTCACCCCAGGCCTTTATGATAAAAGCCAGCGCCTACCCTCCTTTAGATGGAAAAGATTAAATTGGAGAAGTTTCTTACATCGGCATCATGCTATACATTTTGTGCTGGTCTGTCACAGGCAAGATCTCATTTTGACTTTCATGAAAACCCTGAGAGATCTACAGGGTAGGATGTTGAACCCATTATGTAAACCTCAGAACGACTCACCCCGATGTCACCAGCTCTCAAGAGGTAGATACGTATCAGTATAAACCTTCAAGTTCTGACCACCATCCCGGGATACCTTATATCACAAAGGCCAGACTACAAAGCAGAATGCAGGGTATAAGTCAGGGCGCGCTCCTTTTGGAATACACAAACACATGCATGCTCCACAGTCTCTGAAACATAATTTACACTCCCCACAAGTGTAGGCATATAACCCCACCTCCTCAGGCTCCCAAAACACTACTTTATACACATACACACGGGGGGTGGGGGGAATCTTTCTATATAGTCCTGGATCATAATGTCCTGAAGATAAGGCTGGCCTTAAACTCACCAACATCTGTCTGCCTCTGCCTTCTGAGTGCTAGGACTGAAGGGATGCCCCGCCAAGCCTGGCCTATGCTTACCCCACCTTGGCATCTCTTTTTACATATCGCTTAGTCTGTTTGTGTGGCTGTAACAAAGTATTTGAGCACAGACACGGGCATAAATGAAGGATGGAAACAGACATTTGTTTGTCTCACTACTCTGGAGGCTTAGAAGTCCAACTTGAAGGCAGTGTGGATATGGGTCATGGTGGGGGCTGCTTTACTGCTTCCTAGCAGATGCCAGAGGAGCTGCTGTATTCTCTTGCATGGCAAAGAGACAGGAGGGCAAGCATACATTAGCGGGACACTATGAGAAGCCTCTCTTTATAAGGGGCTGAATGCAGCTCACCTCGGAGGAGCCTGCATCATCTAAGCACCGTGCGGGCCCTTCTTCTAATACTATTACATTGGTAATAAGCTAAAGCTCCTTAATTTCTAAATTCTTTTCTCCTCCTCATCCTCCTCATCCTCTTTCTCCTTTTTCTCCACCTCCTTCTCCTCATCTTTCTTCTCCTCCCCTTTCCTATTCCCAAAGAAGTCTTTCTGTTACTGGTGTCCAGCAAGAAGATAACACAGCTCCCATGTCTATCTTTATACACTAACGTATCTAGCATTGTGTTCCCATGTGGTAATATTGATTGGGTGAGCTTCAAAAGTCCCAATAAACTGAAGCAAACCGAACAAATGCAATATGGCGGGAAACATGTCAATACTTTGACAAAACACCTGATATAAACATGTTAAGAGGAAGAAAGGATTTATTTGGGTGTACAGGTCACAGGTTGAAATGGAAGGTCACGTGGTTGGTTACTTCCGAGCAGAGAATCATGGTGAAGATCTTAGAGCTGAACAAACTTACTAATCTTGTGATTGCTGGAAAGCAGAGATGAGTAAAAAGCAGCTTGGGACAAGATTCAGCCCCAACACACACAACCAGTCCCTCCGGTGAGGCCTCACCTAAGAATTTCCAAAAATAGGATCACCAGGTAGGTAGGCCTTCAACATAGGAGCCTTCACAAGGTTTGGTGGTTTGAATGGGAAATGCCCTGCATAGGCTCCAATAAGTGAACATTTGGGGAGATTATGGAACTTGGCAGATCACGGAGCCTTACTGGAGGAATTTCGCCAATGTGGGCGCAGACTTTGAGAGTTTATAGCCTGTCCCCAGATCTAGTTCATGCTCTCTGATTTCTGCATGTGGTTGTACATGTGATCTTCTCAGCTTCTGGCTCTTATCACGCTGCTTGCCACTTGTCGCCCCACTACAGTGGACTCATGGCCCTGGAACCACAAGGTGCCTTCATTCTATCTACCTCTCCCTGTATCTGTCTATGTACATGTACATGTATATATGTATAGTCATTGTATTTTATCACAGCAACAGCAACAAACAAAGCAACTGAGACACAAGGCCACCTCATTTACAAACCATAACAACAGACTGAAGGATGTATTAGTTCCGAATGCCTTAACTAGAGGTTGCTAAGTAGCATAAACAACAGAAATTACCCATTATGCCTCAGAAGTTTGAAGTACTATCAGAATCCAGAAAGTTTGGATGCTAATGAGGACTCCCCTCCTGGCTTCTGCCCATGGTACCTCTGCTTATGAGGCCATTAATCTGAACATGCACTCTCTGCCCTTAGGGCCTGATTAACTCCCAAAGTCCCATCACCACATATGGCCGCATTAGGGATTAGGGTTTCAACATATGACTTGGGGGATGGGAACATAAACAGCCAGTTCATAGCAAGATCCCATTTAGAAAATCCATCTAAATCCATCACTGTCCACAAACCTGCGACCTTAACTTTAAACAGCACCTCAGTCTTTGGTAGAGGCAGCTGTCCTTCTAGACATTACTGTGTGGTGACTAAGAGCAGGAACCCTAGACTACACTCACTACCTATCCTCTCTGTAGCTTATGTCCTTGTGTGGTAAGAGAGGGAAAGTAGGTACTTAACCCTTGAGTTTGGAAGGACTAAGTGAATGTATTCTTACACAGCACTTGTATGCATTTGTATTAATTTTATTATCCTCGCTCGTGATTTCCCATTTTATTTTCACATTGGACACCTTGTTGGAGCAGCAAAAAAGAAAACAATAACAACAAAAAGCCACTGAGGGAACACGCCTGGTCAGAGACTAGAAAGTCAATGACTAATTAAGAAAATGACTTCCAGGCTGGCCCACATCCTGATTTTAGGGGATCTGAGGCATTTTCACAACTGAGATTCCCTCCTCTCAAGCGACTTTAGATTGTGTCAATTTGACATAAGACTGTCCAGCTTACCACTGTTCGACATCGATCTGGAAGGACTCTAAGTCCACAGTGGAGACACAGGAACTTCCATGTCTCTTACATTATTCACAATAGTCAAGTCACAGAATCTGCCTAAGGGTCCACAAACATATGAAGAAATGAAGCAATTGTGTATCACCCTTCTTTACATACACACACACACACACACACACACACACACGTCTATTGAGTATTCTGTCTGTCACTATTCTGAACTCTACAGAATTACGCAGCCTATTACAGGGTATAGCTATATAAGCTTACATTTAAATTAATTAAAATTAAATAAGGTAAAAAGAAATCAGTCCTTCAGGTGCACTGGCCACATTTCAAGTATAGAATCACTACATGAGGATAATAGCTACCATACTGGGCAGCTGAAACAGAGAGAAAATTCTTAATGTAGGAAGTTAGGCATGCAAACCTGTACTGCAAATACAGCAATAACTGCATGCATTTCAACAAGGAAGTAAGGTATTAAACAAATAAATCCATAATTATGAACAATTTTATGGATAAGCATATTTATTCAGTTAGTGGATTATACACTAGCAAATTAATTTTGCAAATGATTTCAAGAACCAGCTCTGTTAAACTCCTAGCTGCTGTGCCTATAACAAAAGTGCATTGTTTATCCTGGGAAGTTTAGAAAAGCAGTAACAATAAAAAAAAAAAGTAAAGTGCATATAATTTCATTGAACAAAAGACCCATACATACTTGTACTTTTCACTTCACCATGTAGCCGAATGGTGTACCATGTCAGTCCTAACAATACTTTTTTTTTTTTTTTTGGTTTTTCGAGACAGGGTTTCTCTGTGGCTTTGGAGCCTGTCCTGGAACTAGCTCTGTAGACCAGGCTGCTCTCCAACTCACAGAGATCCGCCTGCCTCTGCCTCCCGAGTGCTGGGATTAAAGGCGTACGCCACCATCGCCCGGCAACAATATTTTTTTTAACATCACATAACAGTACAATTTGTGAGTGACTCATATTATTACCTCATTGAAATTTAAGTTGTTTTCACATTTCTGTTCTGATTAAATGGACATTCATGTTTTTAAGTTTTTGACTTTTCAGTTTCTTCCTGACTCATTCATGGAAATATCCTTTCAGGAACATTGAAAAAAATTGACATATTTTAAATCTTAACTCATATTAAGAAATTAATTTTCAGCTTTTAAACATACACTTGATTATTTCTGGGAAGAGCATACATTTTACTTTTTATTTATTTATTTATTTATTTTTCTAGACAGGGTTTCTCCGTAGCTTTTTGGTTCCTGTCATGGAACTAGCTCTTGTAGACCAGACTGGCCTCGAACTCAAAGAGATCCGCCTGCCTCTGCCTCCCGAGTGCTCGAATTAAAGGCGTGCGCCACCACCGCCCGGCAATTTTACTTTTTATTAATGAGAATGTTTTATTTAAATTGTACCTTCTGGCCCGGGTCTGAAAAAACATGGGATAAAACCGGACTCGCTGAATATAGCAGACAATGAGGACTACTGAGAACTCAAGAACAGTGGCAATGGTTTTTTGATCCTACTGCACACACTGGCTTTGTGGGAGCCTAGGCAGTTTGGATGCTCAACTCGCTAGACCTGGATAGAGGTGGGCAGTCCTTGGACTTCCCACAGGTCAGGGAACCCTGATTGCTCTTTGGGCTGACTGGGCTGACGAGGGAGGGGGACTTGATTGGGGGAGAGGGAGGGAAATGTGAGGCGGTGGCGGGGAGGAGGCAGAAATCTTTAATAAATAAATAAATAAAATAAAATGCTTGTTTGGAAGCCACCTTGATGGCTTTCAACCCCAAAATTGAGAAGGGGGGGCAGATCTGTGAGACATTTGGCGAGTGCATGATAGAATAATTAAGACAATTTAAATAGCCTTTAATGTCACAGCCCAGAGCAAGCCATCAGCTTTGCAGACTATTTTCCCTTGCTCTTCTTTGAGCATTAGAAGTCATGAATAAAATTATCATTGTATAATTGGAAAAAATAAATAAATAAAATTGTACCTTGATGAACAGTGAGAATGGACAGGATTTCATATATTTCTTCATCAGTTAATTTCATTTTGCACTATTTGTTTCAGTTCCATGCTAACTTTTCAACTGACACATTCATGAGCTCTTTTTACTTTAAAATTATTCCGTATTTAGCTCTTTTATTCCTTGGATATCTTAACCATGTTTTTTATATGCAAAGGCTTTGAAATTTTTATGTGGCAAATTCTTTGAATTCCATTCAAGTTTTAACGTTACTGTTTATGAAGATGCCTAAGATATCAATACTCAGCAAATATCTAAAAGCTTACAGGAAGGACTATCCTAAAGTTCATATGGAACCCCAAAAGGGCTCAGATAGCCAAAAGGATCCTAATAAAAGAACAATGCTAAAGAGATTGTCATTCCAAATCTTAAGATATATTACAGAGTCATACTAATAAAACCAGTATGGTACTGGCACAAAAACAGGCATCTAGACCATTGTTACAAAAACCAAAGACACAAACATAAGTGTATATAAATTTAGCCAGTAAATAATTGACAATTTATAAACATTTGTACTTATACCCATAGATAATTGTAGTCTTCACCTCTCATCAAGGCAACTTTCTTTGCAACAGATGGAGATCACTACAGAAAACCACACCCAATGAAAATGCAGAATAACAAAGCACAGTCCCAGTGGAAACATCTACAAAACACTCCTACACCTAAGGCTCAGGGAACATTGCAGAAGAGGGGACAGAAGGATTTTAAGAGCTAGAGAACAAGGGAGTTTGCTGTGAGATTGTGTCCCCTACTAATATCAGAAGATAAACCCACAAAGTCTCACCAAGATAAACTCACAAAGTCTCATGACTGCCTAGACATGAGCTGAACAAGAACAACAGACATGCCAAAGTGGATGGGGGAAGCACACAAGACTTCAAAACCCTACACAAAGAACTACAGGCAATTCAATATTAAATATTCAATAATAGCATTATACAGACTGCTCAGGTTTTATTTAGGAATATATGCATATATGTATACATGCAACAACAATTAATAAAAAACAGTTCATGAATTTGAAAAGAAAGCTATGAGGAGTATATGGGAGGTTTTGGATGGAGGAAAGGGAAGGGTGAGGTGAAATAATTACATAAGAATCTCAAAAATTAAAATTATAAAAATAAAAAGTAGTTTATACTTATTTTTAAAAGTTATAGGGCATTTAGTCTTGACACAGTGCAGATGCAAAAATAATAAGGTGGAAGATGGACAATAACTCTTTAAAGATGTTCTCTAAGCTCTATTGGTGGGTGTAAACCATGTATGCATACACACATATAAAAAATTATAGACATCTTTTATTATTCTATTTGTTTTTTCTCTGCAAGTAAGGAGCTATTTTTTCTTGATAATTACATGAGTTTTACTTGTCTTTAATTTTAACAAGTTTTATTGATACACTTATACCTGTATTTCTCTGAATTCACCCTATGTAGGGGTCTTCTTCAAATATATTTTTAGTACCAATCTAGGGTTTTTTTTTTCTTTAGAGAGTCTATTAAGACAGATACTAGATCTTCTGATACAGCTATCTAGATCCCTGGGAGTTTCAGATGGGCTTTCATTATTCTATATTCAACTATAATGATTGGTTCCTCTGACTTCCAATTTGAACTTTGAGCCCATCACTGGGTTCCTTTTTTTCATATCAGTTACTATATTTCCATTTGACAATATCTTCAAATTCTTTGCTGAGATTTCTTGTTTTGTGTGTCTTTTCTCCATGGGCATATAGCCATTGTTTTATCAAAATATATTTTTATTAATTCTTTGAGAATTTCATACATGTGATTGTGACAGTTTCCTCCAAAATTAAATCATCCCATCCTGCAGGAATCTCCTTAAGCAGGAAGGTGAACAACTCAAAATAGCTTAGGGAAGTCCCTGAAGCTGATCAGATTCACTCAGCTCCTCTCTGCCAGGGTAAGCAATAAAAACTGACAGCTGTCCTCTGAAGGAAGACTCAGATAACACCAGCTATAAAGAACACTTGAGACAGACAGCTGGGCTGCTAGAAGAGCCTTAGACCAACTGAGTCACGTGGAAGGACACTCTTCTCTCCAACCCATGGAACTTCCTGACGGCTGTGAAGTGTACTTCAGGTTCCCAAATTTGTTTGGTGCTCCTATGCCGGGGTGGACCTTGGTGATATAGCTATATTTCAGCCATTTAGCTCCTATAAGTAACCCTTCACCCATATTCCTGTAAGTAATAAAAAAGAACACCTGATTGGTTCACCAATTTGGACTTTGATGGTCTCCATATTTTGATCTGTTATACATTCTCTAGCTGGGGTGAGTAAACATATATGTTGTATCTCCCCAGGAAAACTTTACTTAAGCAACATGTGTACAATTTATTTTGATCATATTCATTCCCTATTCCTCTCCTAACCCCTCTCAAATCCATTGCCTTCTCCACTTAATGTCTTTTTTTTAATAGCACATAGATTCCAATTTATTCTGCCCATATAATATCAGTGTGGGGCAATACACTGGAGCATGGCTGACCTACAGTAGCTACCCCCTTGAAAAAACTGACTCACCCTCCTTGTGATACCATCCACTCTTGGGAGTTCCTCATCTTTGGGGTGGAGCTTAAAAAGTGTCTCCTTCTCCATGTTTAGTGACTTGATACTATTCAGGGAACAATAGCAACTGTGAGTTAGTTCATTAACACAAGGATCCTATCACATCCAGAAGACACTATTTTACAACAGTCTTTCCAACCTCTGGGTATTACAGTTTTCTGCCTACTTTTCTGCAGTAGTCCCTGAGCCTCAGGGGAGGGAATATGGTATAGATGTCCCATTTGTGGCTAAGCACTCCACAGAAACTTTGTCTTTGCATCTTGGCCCATTGTGAGTTTCTATGCTATCATCCATTGCACAGAGAAACTTCTCGGATGTGGTTTGAGAGCTACAGTGGGCAGAGAGACCCAAGTTTAGAGGGCAATTTGATACTCTGTCCATTTAGTAAAATAATAGTAGTAGGTTCAATCATGGGGCCTCTAAGCTTCCCAACTCCTATTCAATATAGTGCTTGAAACACTGGAGTATTAAGACAAAAGAAGGAAACAAAAGGGGCACAATTAAGAAAGAAAGAAGTCAACATATCCCCATGTGCAGATAACATGATTCTATACATGAGAGACCCCTAAAGACTTCACCAGGAAAGTCCTAAAGCTAGTAAACACCACAGCAAAGTAGCAGATTAATTAAAAGGCTAACACATCAAAAACCAGTAGCCTTCCTATATATCAAATTGAAGAGACTGGGAAAGAAAACATAGAGAAAATCCCACTGGCAATAGCTACCAAAATAAAATAAATACTGTGGAATAACCAAGGAAGTGAAAGACCTGTACAATGAAGACCTTAAAACACCAAAAGAAGTCATTTGAAGAAGACAACCAGAAGATGGAGAAACTTCCCATGTGCGTGATCGGCAGGATTAGTGTAGTGAAAGTTGCTCCCATACCAGAAGCAACCCTCCATTCAAATTACAAGGAAATTCTTCTCAGAACTTGAAAAATAATCTCAATTTCATAGGAATATACAAAAGATCCCAAATAACCCCAGTAATTCCAAGCAATAAGGACAACGCTGATGTCATCACAATCTCTGATCTCAAGTTATGCTATAGAGCTACACATCTGTATGATAGGAAGGCAGCATGGTGCTGATGAAAAAGCAAAACACTGGTCAATGCTGCTTTTTGCTTTTCTTGATTTTGGTCCCTGGGGTACATACATTCTCTCCCTAGCTATGGGCAATATTCAAAGTGACTTAAAAGGTGACTCTATAGTATTGCCACCTATCTAATGCACTGAAGACCATTCGCTTTACTTTTGATTTTTAGGACTTGTTTTCTACTTAATTTTGATGTATAATTTTATTTTTTAAAATCTAATGGTTTTGTAGGCAAAAGTATATTTGGCAAAATTCAGCTTAAGCATCTACTCTTTAATTCTTTCTATTTCATGTATGTATCACTTATTAAAGTATAAGGTGTGCTCTCCATTTAAAAAATTATATATAACTGGATATAGTGTGGGATGCTTATCATACCAGAACTCAGGAACCTGAAGCAGAAAGATTGCCACGAGTTTAAGGTTACCCTGAGTTACAAAGTGAGTTACAGGCTAGCCAAAGCCTATATAGAAAGATTCTGTCTCACGAAAGGAAGGAAGGAAGGGAGAGGAGGAAGGGGTTAATTTGCATATGTTATCTCCATAGTTGGTTGTTTTCTATATAAACTTTAGCCTGGCTTCTTTATTTCACTTATTATATTGGGCATTAAAGTATCTCTCACTAAAATAGAGAGACAGTCCTCATCCCTTTTCTCAGACGAATAGTAGTCTATATAAATGTCTTATTGTTTCCATTTAACAAGGTGAATAATAGCCATATCCATATAAGTTTTTCCTTCCTCCTTTCCCCTGTCCCGTACTCTCCCTTTCTTCCTCTTTTCCCTCCCTCTCTTCTTTAATTTTGTTATCCAAGTGGACTAGCCATCCACTTCTCAAGCACCACGGACTACAAGTGACTATCAATATGTCTGCTTCCTCAGGGCCAAGCGCTCAGAACAATCCTGATGGGTTATTCAGACCAACAAGACTGACAGTAGTTTAGGGATATCTTCTCTGAGACCAGCTGCGGTCTAGCATTAGATGGAAATGACCAAGACATGGACATGCTAATTCATGTAGGAGGCTTCAAGTTGTTACATTAAACTCTAAAGACAAAAGTGAAACAGCTTGCTCTCACACATACCAAAGGTGATGCTTACTATGATCATCACTAACTTGTGTGTTATATGGACTGAACCTAGACCAGGTCTCATATGAGCTAAGTGTACACTCTTCTGTTGAGCAACTGAAGCATGTGCCCATGTAAAAGTGCTCACAGAGGCCGGAAGACGATGTCAGATCTCCTGGAGCAGCAATTACAGGTTCTTTGGAGCTGCCTGATGTTGGCACTGGACTCTGGTCCTCTGCAAAATCGGTATGTGCTCTAAGCTGCTGAGCCATCATCTCTCCAGCTCGGGCTTTGGGTTTTTATCTTGACCAAGTACAAACCTTGAAACCATAGTGCTCCATCTAAAGATAAACTGACTACTTCCATGGTTAGTAGCGTAATTAACTTAAAGGTTCTTCATATCACTAGGTTTTGCTTTATGCAAAGTATTCTCTTCCATTATGGACTCATTGCAAACCACAACCTTGTCTATTTTGGGAAACTGAATCAAGGAGACATTAGACAATGCCTACAACTTCCCAGGTACTCTGCCTCCTGAGAAGCTTGTAAGTGACATGTCTTGGCACAGAAGATGCTAAATCTTCGATTCTTATCTCTGAACCTAAACAACAGTTATTTTACCTCACAGACTGATTATAAAGTTGGAACAAGACAAAGTCCACAGACTTACAAGGAAATCAGCTACATATTACAGGAATACAGCTCCTCTGTGATTCACTTCCTTCCCTACAATTCCCCAGGTCTTTGGCTGGCATCTCACACAGATATTTTGTGTGTACATCAGTTGGTCTCAGTGTTTGCTTGCATTTTTTTCTATCTCCAATTAACACAGCATGTCCTCCGTAAATCCCTTTCTGTGTTAAACACAAGTGCCTCCCTTTCTTAATTCCTTTTGCTTATTTCTTCTCTTGCTGTCAACCTTTTCTCCGTGGGGCTCTCATCCCTAGGCTGTGATAATGAGCACATTCAGGCTGTGTTTGCTTTTGCCCCTTAGCTTCTTAAGACAGTGTGTGGAGCTTTCAGGCCTGGGTTAATAGTCCTAGCAACCTTCTTTCTTCTTTTTTTCCTTCTGGAAATAATGTAAACATACAGTGTTTCTGCAAGGCTGAAAGTTTTATTAGGGGCTTTTAATTTCCCTTTAAAGGGTATGACCTATCTATCTATTTAGTGTGTGTGTGTGTGTGTGTGTGTGTGTGTGTGTGTGTGTGTGAGAGAGAGAGAGAGAGAGAGAGAGAGAGAGAGAGAGAGAGAGGGAGAGAGGGAGAGAGGGAGAGGGAGAGGGAGAGAGGGAGAGGGAGAGGGAGAGGGAGAGGGAGAGGGAGAGAGAGAGAGAGAGAGAGAGAGAGAGAGAGAGAGAGAGAGAGAGAGATTTTGCAACTTCCTTTACCATGTCTATTACAAAAATCATTTCTGCAAATATTTGGTGAGTATATTTATATTGTAAAAGTACTGCATAGGATCTCGGACAAAAGATTAGCTTCACATACTCCGCATAACTTTTGACGGTGACAGAGTTCTAAGAATATTCCCCAACTGTGGATGCTTGCAATAGAAACACAGCCTGCCTGAATTTGCAGCTCTCCTAACCTGTTTTTCTTTTACGCAGTTTGGAGAAATGAGAAACATTGAGAAAAGCCCATAAATCAATATTTACGAAACACTTGAATAATTCTAATGCTAAGAAAGCCACTGCAATCAATAACTGGAATAGGAATTGCTCAAGATAAAATTAATGTTATTGAACAGCCTGGTAGAAATTTTAGAATAAGTATATTAAGCATTGAAGGAGATAAACAAAAGGCATACCCGCCACTGTAAAAAGAACGGAAAGTCTTTAACCAACATGAGGAACATGATGTCTTTATTGGTAGAAAGTGCAGGGAGGGGGCGGGAGGGGCAGGAGGGGTGGAAGGGGGTGAGTTTTGAGGAAATGATCACCTGGTCCCACCTCTTGTTCCCTCTTTGCTTTCTGTTACTCTCACCAAGGCTTCTTTGCTTGTGTCTTCTCCACAATGATGGGATCTACCCTTCTGGAACTACAAGCCAAAATAAGCCCCTTCTCCATAAATTGCTTTGGCCGAGGTATTTTATCAAAGCCACGGGAACAAAAGCTAGTACTCCTGGTCACAGAGTAAAAGAAGATGCCACTGACAAAGAGGAGAAATCAGGGCACCTACAGACTGCCAACAGGCTTTCCCACCGGAGGTCAGCCAAGCACTGTGTGAAATAACATTTCAGAGTGCTAAATCCAGGCAAAGCTAAAGGGGGCAGGGGAGATGGCTCAGGAGGGAAAGCGCTCACTGCGCAGGCACGAGGACATGAGCCTCTACACAAAGGGGCACGCGTGGCATGAGCTGAATGAGTGAGCGCCACATGGAGCGCAATGGAGGAAGATATCCAATGTTGACCTCTGGTCTACACACGCACGCGCGCACACACACAACTGGGAACTTAAACGTTGGTAGTTACTGACAGCATTTAAAGGTGTTTTGAAAAGACAGTTTCTAAGCGCACAGTGCATTTGTGTGGTGACAGACCTCCATGGGGCACACCTTGAGTCCTTGGTTTGTGAGACAGGATCTCACAACCAGACCATCCATTTTCCTTCCCGTGGCCTCAGTGTCCTCCGTTTCCTGTTCCTCTTTCTTAGGATGGGGTTTTACAGTTAAGATTCTGCGCATGTATTAGAATAGAGAGATTTTCTGCAGAGCATGTGTTCTGCATGTCCTTTTCAACTTTCTGCTTTGTCACTCAGTTATGTGACAGGGACATGGTAAGAAGGGATATTTCATACCAATATTTTCTTTCAACTATTACTGGATATAAGCTAGACTAACTAGTTGAAGTTTTTCACTGAGAAGAAGTTGAAAATTATTTCTGTAACTGTTTCTGATTGGTCATTCACTGGAAGCTCCTCACAATCAAACAAACTGCTCCCCAGGGTACAAAGTAACAAGCAGGAAACTATATAGACTATGTTATAATCCTAGAAAAAAATTATTTTACATGGCCATTTAAAAAACAATAACAGGCATCTCTTTTTGATAGTCCTATCAAAATGATGGAATAACCTCTAGTGACTGGTAACATCTACAAACCAAATAACAAAAAGAGAAAGAAAACAATGCAAAGAGAAAGAGTGAGAAAGTTGTATACAGGAGAAAGAAAGAGCAATGAGACAAAGAGACAAAGAAAGGAGGGGGGTGAAGAGAGAGGAAGGAAGGGAGGGAGGGATAAAGAGAAAGAAAGAAAGAAAGAAAGAAAGAAAGAAAGAAAGAAAGAAAGAAAGAAAGAAAGAAAGAAAGAGAAAAAGAAGGAGGAAGGGAAGGAAGGAGGGAGGGAGAGAAGGAAGGAGAGAAAGAGGGAGGGAGGGAGGGAGGGAGGGAGAGAAGGAAGGAGAGAAAGAGGTAGGGAGGGAGGGAGGGAGGGAGGGAAAAAGAAGAAAAGAATATGAAATAGAAAAAGAGGCCTGAAAATAATTGAAAAGAGAGCTTCAGGGGTGCGTGCGTGCGTGCGTGCGTGCGTGTGTGCATTTGGAATGACTTGCCCAAGATGACATGAAACATAGGGACTGGATCTCCCGGGGTGCCTTCAGAACACAGAGTGGAAGGTCAAAGAAGCCGCAGGGTAAATAATGAGAGCTAGGGCAGAGCTGTATTAGAACGACAGCAAATGCCAGAGACCCAGAGCATCTCTTCTAGGGAAAACAGCATGAGCTTTGGACTGAGACATTTAATAAGTCTTCTGGTTTCACTGTTTACTGGCAGTGTGTCCTTAAGAGGGGCCATTTCCTCTTCATTAAATATTATTTTTATGATTGCCTTTTTGTAACGGCCTTATAGCAGGAATTGCCAGCAATAAGCTGCTTAGGACAGGCCTGGCACACAGTAAAAGATCAATAAACGGTAGAATCCATTTTCAATAAGCTTATAATTGAAATTAAAAAATTTAAATTGAAAGTGAAAAGGAAAACCAATAAATGTCTATTTCAATTAGCACAGGCCTATAAAGAAACCTAAATCGCATCCAGTCTCTTGGACAAGGAACAGAGCATGCGAAGGAATTATTGTAATTTTCCATTAAGTGTTTAAGACATATAGACAATCCAAGTCTAGCCTTTCCACCCCCACTCCTCAGACCAGGAGAATATTTTAAGCCACAATAAAACTTGGAGCGTGATCAGTGCAGTTCTCCTAGTGGAGTGTCTGATGTGTGCATGCTCACATAACCTTATCTGAAAGACTCTTGGCAAAATCTCTCAGCACCTCTGGCTATGGGGCAGCAGACGATTGGAATCCGTCCTTCCTCATTATTCCCCTTCACCAGACCCCACAACCCAGCTCGCTTCCTGTCTTCAGACCACTGTCTGCTTGCCTTGCTGTTTGGAAAGTTGGCAGTCCGTTCCAGGGACGCTTTTCCCACACCTGGCAGTTCTGCCTCGTTAGTATTTCCCACTGAATAGTTAAGCACCCCCTGAGTTTGAACATTATTTTGTTTCTTTATCAACAACACATTTGGATTTTTGTACTCTTTTTTGGGGGGAGTGGGGGGGGGAGATTCCTCTTTGGCAACAATAATGAGAAGCAGCTGTCCTTGCAGGAAACTGACCGAGGGAAAGGTGTCATCACCGAGTGTTCAAAGCTTACCATGCCCACCGACATGGAATCCTTTTGTTGCTTTGCAGTCTGAGTTCTGGTTCTAGCTCCAGATCTGCTTTTGGGCTGGCAGGTTCACTGCTTTCTTCTTATTTTTCCTGTTGGACATAAGAAAACGGAAGGAATTGATGTGATCTTCATATCTTTGTATGTGATCTTCATATCATATTTGAAAGGTGCAGTCTCGGATCACATCTGTCTGTCTGTCTAGCATCTATTTATCTCCCTTTTCTTCCTTTCATTCAATAGTTTTTTCTAATAAAATTTCAATATGATAAATCAACATAAATAGCTACATCAACTGGGTAAATAAATAATATAAAAGACACTTAAGAAAGCAAATATAAAAAGAGCCAATTTCTAAAGCCCTTGTGCCTCTAGTCCTATACATATACCAAGATATTAATAATCACTTCTAGAATGTGATGTAGATAATTTAATAACCAAAAGTATTGATTTTTCAAGTTATGAACCTGAGCTTTAAGTAAAATAAAATGAAGCCAGGCAGTAGATTTGGAGTTATCAAAGAACACATTCACAAACAAATACATTTATATAAAAATATACTTATATATTACATAATATATTTAATATTTAAATGATACATAGGTCCACAGTTTGGGTGGGTGTCCCCAAAGTTCACTGTGTACAAATTCTGGCTCTAGGCTGGTACTTTTGTGACACTCTTAGAAGGTGATTGGAACATGCTGCTATCCTCAGAAGCACAAATCAATGGCACTTCTTGATCTTGGCTTAGAATCCACAGAACACTGAACAAAGTGATCCCTTTTCTCTTCATAATTGTTTTTTGTTATTTTGTCAGAGCATGTTGTTAGGAGGATCGATGTACAAAAGACCCCCTCCCTTAGGGTTGTAGTTTATCCAGTAAATAAATGGAAGGCTCCAAAGGCAGTTTCCACACCGCTAGTCAAGTTTTAATTGAGAAGAGTCCAGTGCCAGCCATTGCATGGGTATGAATGAGGCCAAATGCGGCAATGGTCCCATTAGTAGGGTTCATGTGAACTAGTATTGAGGTCCTTGGAGATCTCCACAAACATTATACAACACTGTTCATCTGAGTCATAGGTGAATATCTCCATTTGAAACTGTATTTTGATCCATACAATGTTTGATACATACAAGGATAAGGACTTGGGCCAGGCAATCAAGATAAGTCAGTGAGTTCCAGGTCTAGTAAGAATCCCTGCCACAAAGGTATATAATAATAATAATAATAATACATCAATAGAGGGAAATACCCAGGACTGACCTCTTGTCTTTGTATGGGCACACACACGCATGCACACAACACACATTCACACATAAAATATGTTTGATTATGACTACATCGATCATGAAGGACATCTTTCTGAATTCTTAATTCATTAAAATTTTAATATCTAAAAAAAGTTAAAATTTGTAGATCTCATTGCTCTTTTTTCACAAGAGACAAGAAATCGAAACAGCCTAGATGGTGTCAATTTACTGGTGAGGGGATAATGGAAAATGTGGCATACTTACCCAATGGTATACTATTCAGGCATTTAAAAAAATGAAATCATGAAATTCTCAGAAAAACCGATGGGGCCGAAAACAATTTTGAGTGAGATGATCCAGATGCAGAAAGTCAAACATGACATTTTTTTTTCTGATCTATGGATGTTCTCTTTAAACCTTCAGACATTTGCGTTTCATTTAGAACAATCACAGAGGTCAGGAAAAGAGTAGGAGGTGAAGTTGGGGTGGCTTTCAAAGCAGGGGATATAGGAAGGTATAAAGACTTAAAGGGAAATAATGGAGTGAAAAGGGGCAAATTGGGGTGGGGAATAGAAGGGCAAGTTAGGATAGAATACAGGGCTTCCCCTGTATTCTAAATAACAATGAAGAGCATTTGAAAAGGGGGAGAGAGAAGCCTACCTAATACCATATAAGCACTGTGTGTGTGTGTGCGCGTGTGTGTGTGTGTGTGTGTGTGTGTGTGTGTGTGTGTGTGTGTGTGAGAGAGAGAGAGAGAGAGAGAGAGAGAGAGAGAGAGAGAGACGGGGATGGAGAAATGGAGGCATTGTAATTGGGTTACAATGTCCCTACTAGACACCACAGACTAATACAAAGCTCCATCCCTAAAAGAAAGGTAGTTTTCTAAGTCTTCTTTAATACAGGCTCAATATTTTATAATTTTCTAAGTCTTCTATTTTCTATCTATCTATCCATCATCTATCTATCTATCATCTATCTATCTATCATCTATCTATCTATCATCTATCTATCTATCTATCTATCTATCTATCTATCTATCTATCTATCTATCTATCTATCTTATTTATTCTGAACATGGAACCCAAGACCTCATACAGATTAGGCAAGAGTTCCACCTAACTATACCTCCATTTCTCTGTAAAATAATTGGTAGTGGAATTCACAAGGTGTATTGTTACCGCTAAAGACACTGAGGGTGAACTGAGAAAAGCCTCTGGTAAAAATTAGAAAAATAAACCATTTACAAGTTGAAATAGTATTCACACATTAGGTAGCAGTCTGAAACCTAAAGAGAAATCTCATATTAGAAAAAAAATAACCTACCTTCAAAATAAATGCTTAATAGGGTTGGTTCTCTGTATCACATTGCTGTTAAGTTAAAATGGTATCTCTGCCTCATTGTCACTAAGTGTGCATCTCATAGAACCTGAACTCCTGGGAAGGTGTGTTAAGAACTAACTCAATGGCTGAGAACACAGCTCTTTTTTCTAATATTTTTTCTGTTATCTAAGCTTTGCTGTGTTTAAATAATTCACATGCCATTCACCACTATTAAATTATTAGAGGTTTGCCAGGGTCAGAGCTCATAATAGAAACTTCACAAGGTCAAGCTCATAAAAATCGAAACTAAACCCTTGGGGAACACATGTACACTCTGTCCAGCTATTCTGTGCACAGTTACTACGCAAAGAAGACTATCTCTACAATGTAACAGCAGTAAAGCTGAATTAACCATTGGTGAATTGCAATTTAACAATTGATCCTGGATATTGGGAGCTGCCCCATGAGTAAAGCACTTATGAAAACATGAGAATCTGAGTTCAAATTTCTAGAACCCATACAAAGCTGGGTGTGGTAGCACCCATCTGTGATTCCGGGGCTCTGTAGTGAGATGGGAGTGGGAGACAAGTGAATCAAAAGCTCCCAGGACAGCTCGCCTGGCATCTGCAGCAATAAACTACAAGAGACCTTGTCTCAAACAATGTGGAGGGCAAGAACCAACACTTGAGCTTGTCATCTCTTCTCTACTTGAATGCGTGACATGGGCACTTGTACTCACCCACACAAAGATGTATGCACACACATGTACACATATGTGCGCACACATATTTTAAAAAAACAGTTTCTATTAGTATAATAACTGGTGGCACCAAAATTGATTTTTGTTCAAAGTTTTCGTCAATTTGGAAGATTACAACTTATTGTAAACCTGGTTGAGTGTTATTATTGACACGCATACCTGAATGCTAAACTCCACTGAAGATTCTGGCAGTGAGACCATCTCCCCATTTTCCACAATGACACCAATTCCCATCCTGAACACAATACTGTTGAAATTAGGTCATACGTTAGTGTCTTCACGCTTTCTAAATAAATGATTGTGTATAAAACAAGAGAATCATTCCATTTGGTCTCCAAGAATCAATCATTTCAGTGCTAAGTAACTGCTTCTCCATCACAGTACGGGGCACTTGGTTTAGACTCAGAAGGTAATTCCAGCGTTGATGCAGAACAGATGCTACCTCTCACTTTGTAAAAATTGTTGTAGATTTATTTTTACTCTGTGTGTATGAACGTGTATGTGCGAAAATACAAATGTATTGTAGTATCTACTGAGGCTAGAAAAGGGCATCAGATCCTTTGGAGCTGGAGCCACAGATGGTTGGGAGCCACCATGTGTGTGCTGGGAAATGAACTTGGGTCCCCAGCAGGAGCAGTCAGTGCTCTTAGCAGCCACACCTTCTCATCTACCCCAACTTTAGTTTTTTAATCATGGCAATTTATTTAAGTAGGCCTTTATAAAAATGGACACTGTGAGTCATTAAAAAAGCAAGCAAAAAAGACCCCTTCCCCATATTTCTAACTCAAACTTGTCCCAGCTTTCATCCTCAGATGAATATGATAAATACAATGTCAACCTCTAAGCCAATTTGTCTTGTGAAAGTTATCTATTGAAAATATCCTCTGTTTAAGTTTTTTTTAATTATTTATTTATTATGTATACAGTGTTCTGTCTGCATGCCTACCTGCAGGCCAGAAGAGGGCACCAGGTCTCATTACAGGTGGTGGTGAGTCACCATGTGGTTGCTGGGAATTGAACTCAGGATGTCTGAAAGAGCAGTCGATGCTCTTAACCACTGAGCCAACTGTTAAGATTTTTTTTAATTGTGTGATCAGAATAAATACACCTGGTGAATTGAGTGCCATATGGTCGTGCAGGTCTTACATCTAAACATCTTTATTTTTCATTTACAGATTTAATCTGGATGATCTATCACGTGATACTAAGCCTCAAAGCTTTCAGATTACTGATGTCTTCATGGTTATATATTTTACATAGGCAACTAATATTCTTCCTTACAAGTCTCTAAATTCTAACAGCTCCTTATTTTGTTAGATACAAATCATACTCACTATGGTTGTTGTTAGTAGTGGTATATTATTTGTGATACTGGGCTCAAACTTTTAGCCTAATGCATGCCAGGACAGTAATATACACCCAAGCTTTACTTCCCAAGCCCCATTTATCATTAGAGGCCAATTTACAAGATATTGGACTCAAAACAGCTCTGTACTTATGATTTTCCCTTTATATGTATGCTTGAGAAAACACAGTGAGTATACTTATGGACAAAATGAAATACATTCTCATCAATAGATTAACACTGTCTCCACCCCTCACATTGTGAGAAGAGATCTAAGCATAGCGCACAGGGAGAAACTGTGTAGCACATGGCTTGTATCAGCACACAAGTAACAGATTGTTCCAGCAGGCTTGCCATTATCACCAACAGAGGAGTCAGGGTTTGGGCAGGAAATGCTGGCAGGTAGTGTATCTTGGCCAGCTGTGTGCCAAGCATGAACGTGGAGCTATCCACCTGTATTTCTGCTCAGCTTGATTCTCTTGACCTATTGGTTGGGGAAATCAATCAACTCTTAACGGACAGGCCTAAGAAAAGGAAGTGGACAGATAATAGTCAATAAGAAAAGGGCTGTGTGTTCCTTTTATGACCAGGATCCATACCTAAGAAGGATAATGAATAGTGGATTGCTGTGTGGAAAGACAGCCACACCTCAATTTGCTTATTTGTAGACATGGAGTTGGTGAGAGAAGTTGTTCAGAGGTTGTTTTACACAGCCCAGCAGAGTTTCATTTTGGTAGATCTCAGCTCGGCCTCCAGCTCATAGCTAAACAGAATGGCGTTTTGTAGTGGAAGAAATGGTCCTTCACAACTTTCTGTGTCCTAGTCTCAAAATCAAAGAGCATGGATTATATTACCATTTAATTGAAACCTTGGGAAGAAAGTGAGGCACAAGAAGATGCTCTGCCTGAATCACTTGTGTGCATTGTGAGCCAGGAATCTTCCAGAGTGCTGTGGAACTTTGAACCACACTGCTGGACTGTAATTTTAGAGAGAATCAAGAGAATTTATTTCTTGTAGGGGCTTCTCAATGCAAACACTCACTATTCTATCTTCCTGTGCTCTTGTTTACTTTTCTTTTCATTTTTTTTTGGGGGGGGGAGTGTTTCAAGACAGGGTTTCTCTGTAGCTTTGGAGCCTGTCCTGGAACTAGCTCTTGTAGACCAGGCTGGCCTCGAACTCAGAGAGATCTGCCTGCCTCTGCCTCCCGAGTGCTGGGATTAAAGGAATGCACCACTACCACCTGGTTCCTTTTCTATTGCTACTATTATGTACTTTCCCGAGGTGGTGATGAACAGAAACCTGACAGATGTCACTGAGATAAATCTGGCCTGTCAGCAGGGATGCAATCCTTTCTGGAGCAGACCTGTTCCCATCTCCAGCTCTTAGAGGCTGCCCACATGCCTTAGTTTATGAACCTTCCTTGTCATCTTTAAATTTAAATGTTGGGCCAAATAGTTCTCTGTCTGCACCAGGAAATGTTGTCTACTTTGAAAGACCCAAGTGATTGGGTTTGCCTACCTAGGTAACCTATCTCAGCATCTTTAACTACCCACATGACAGAGTACTATGTGTCACATGAGGCAAAATAGCCACAAACTTTAAGGATTGTTGTATGAACGTCTTAAGTAGTGATTATTCTTCCTATTACTCATGTCTTTACAAAAATCAGCCCTGGTGACGGATCAGCTAAGATTGCGTCTTTAAATACTGTAAATTTGTGCCTTAAAGAGTGTGTGTATATATACTTAATGAGCAAGGTTACTGGAAAGGGGGTTATTGACCTTGTATAGTGACATGTAATATTCATGGTACATCATAATAGCTGTCAAAGAAAACCTGTGCATAGAGGGAAAAATAAAATTCAGCCACATGTGCAAATAAGTGTGCAATGTCCCATTTTCCCCAAAGTCTATGTTATAAGAGTACAATTACTGTGACTATTGATGGCCGTTACCCAAGGGAACATGAGCACATAGATTTGGGAAATGTCAAGTTACACAAAGTCAGATTGATTCTTTCTCAGAGACCCTAATGTGCTCATGTAGTCTGAATGTATAAGAAGCAGTAAAAGTTCCTATCTGAGGAAAGAAGTGCTTTCGGTGAATATATCAAACACTGGAAACCAGAGATAGCCATTTATTTCAGAATAGCTTCCTCTCGGTGTTGATTTTAAAGGTTTCCCCTCTCTTCCTTCATCCCTCTTTCCTTCTCCCCTTCTCTCCATCCCCCTTCCTTGTATCTTCCATTCAATTCCTTCTTCTTCCAGTCTTTCTTCGTCTCACCTGTAATCATCTCATCATGTAAATGTTACTCTAAAATGCATGAAACTAAAAAAGAAAATCTTGTTGTTTAAAATTTAAAACATTTTGGAAGACACCTGAGATAAAAGAAATAGGAAAACAGAACGATTGCTGTTGAGTCTCCGTATTTTGTCTGTGGCTTTCTGGTTTACCAGACAACACAAGATGAAGCATTCCCAGAAAAAGAACAGAGATCTATTTCTTAATTTCTCTCTTCTTCTTTTAAAGTTCATAGTCTTTCCAGATTTCTCATCCATTCAGTTCCAGTTCCTCTTGAGAATTGCCTTAATAATGTAATAAATATAGCACGAGGCTATAATAAAGGTTTCCTTCTATGCCACAACAGGGAATAAAGGATTCTGATTTAGTGAGCATTCCAGGTAGCTTAAGCCAAACTATAAACACTAACATTTTCTTTTACTTTAGAGTTTTAAGTACAGGACAAGATTTACAATAGAGTTCCCACATTACTAAGGACATTTTAATTTTTTTGATGGTATCCTTTTGGATAAAATATCATAATAAAATGAAATTCAAATGTGTGTTTATGGCAAGTGTTAAATACAGGACAGCATGCTGAATGGTCCTGAATATGACTTTTCCATTTGCTTAAAAAAAATCCCTTCTTCTATCCAGTTTTTTGTTCTGTCACACTGCTTTGACCTACTCTGCTCTGAGCATCTAGTTCATCAGCCCTCTCTTGATTTCGGGATCTACATATCTACTAGACTGTCGCCTTGCTGTACCCGCCAGTTTAACTCTTTTGTGGCCTTATAAAAACCCAACTTTGATTCTAATAGTCTTTTATGGGTTTTAATTCTTTCCTGTACACACACACACACACACACACATTCTTTTTTTATTAATTCTTTGAGAATTTCATACAACATGTTTTGAACAATTCACCCCCTCCTTGAAGTAATTCACTGCCTCTGGTTCTTGGAATTTATCTGCGTTCTCATCTACAATGTTCCCAGAGCATTAGAAAGACTGGGTGTAACATGGATGCTGCATTTAGGGCTGAGCATTCCACAGATATTTGTTCCCTGCACAGTGGCCAATTGCATGTCCGTGTACTAACTACCGCTTAGTGGTAATCTGTAGTTTCTCTAGCGATGCTAAGGGCTCAGCTTCAGCAGCCTTCCCTCCTTCATCATCACTCAGTATCAACTAGGGTTCTTCATCACCATTCTCTTGAAGCAACACTCTGTTTCACAATGCAATAATCCATTCCCTTCCCATTTCTTGAATTGTGTCTGTGTTTTACTTGTTTTCTTCCCCCTCAGCCCCCAAGGTGTCAACTGTAACTGAGCTTTTAATTTCATCTAATTCCCCTGTCCCACCGCCCACAGTGATAATTGTTGGTTCTTGGATTCTTTTTTAAATGTCATCCCTAGAAGTGCTTCCACCTAACCCTCATCCTTGAGATTTAGTAGTGAAAATGGAATTTAAGATGCCACTGAGTTGTGCAAGATACCACAATTCCTGTAAGGTCTACTGTGCCCCAGTGACTGTATGATAGCTTATCAACATGTCATGCTTCCAGTATATGAAAATAAATATATAGAAATGTCAGAAGATTTTTGGGGGAAAAGACACGTGGAAATTGTTGAGGAGACCATTGTCCTGCATCTGGGCTGAGAGGGGCTTCACTGATCACCTTCACCTGTTAAGTGTGTTTGACTTTTCACCATGGGCTGCAACATTTCAATACTGACTTTAACAAGTGTGTTTAATAATAGTAAGATTACTTAAACCCTGAGGATGACATAAAAAAGACGCCCAGTTTTAAGTATATGAATTTCATATGCACATGAATCTTCAAAAGGGGTCTGCTAGTAAGAAAGTTCATGAGATCATTACCTTCTGTCACATTTTGTTTTATTTTGTTTGAACAGTGGCAACCCTTATGCTTGTTTGTCTAGTAGCACCAAAATGCTGATGTACTAATAGGTGTGTGTGTGTGTGTGTGTGTAGGCTGGATCAACACTGCATATTTTCCTCAATCACTCTCCACCTTTTCTTTCTTTTTTTTTTTTTTAGACAGGGTCTCTCACTGGACACAGGGCTCACTGATTGGCTACACTGTCTGTTCATCAATCCCCAGAGCCCTCCTGTCTCCACCCCTTCTGTGATTGTATAACAAGAACACTCAGTACCCTGCTTTTTAAGTGACTGAACTCAGGTTTTTTTTTTTTTTTTTTTTTTTTGATTTTTCGAGACAGGGTTTCTCTGTGGTTTTGGAGCCTGTCCTGGAACTAGCTCTTGTAGACCAGGTTTGGTCTCGAACTCACAGAGATCCGCCTGCCTCTGCCTCCCAAGTGCTGGGATTAAAGGCGTGCGCCACCACCGCCCGGCTGAACTCAGGTTCTTATGCTTGCAAAACAAACACTTTACCAATCATTTCAGACAAAATTTACAGAACACTGTGTGAGTTTATAGGTTTAAGACTTTTCAGAGTAACTTATTGCCTTATCTCCTTCTGAAATTGAAATAAAGTAGAGAAATTACTAGCACCTTGCCAAAAATTCAAATGCATTCAAACCACTTCCCTTCAACAACTAGTCCAAGAACTCATTTTCCCACCTTCTCTGCAACCTTTCTCTGATTAGTAAAGATTCTAGATTTTCTCATCTATGTTGTATTTATATGCACCATTTCTGAAAAATAAACTATTTCCTACATTGAATTTACAGATTGCTTTGCAAAATTTCCTTTCAAACCCTACTTTTAACGGATTTCAGCTTCAGATTCCTTTGTCTGCACCACAATTTCATACAAATTTCCTTCTAAGGGATGCACAGCAGTTGAAAGAGCACCCGCTGCTCTTTCCTAGGACCCAAGTTCATTTCCCAACTGACTGACTCAAGCTGCTTGGAATCTGTGCGCTCTCTGACCTCTTCGGGAACCTGCACACACATCACATATGCACATATGTGTGTGCGTGCACGCACACACACATGCAATAAAACTAGATCTTTTGTTTTAGTTCCCTCTATCTAAAAAAAGAATTATTTATAGCCCTTGATTATGAACATTCTTTTATGATGAAACTTTAATATGCTTCCATAGCAATAAAATACCACTTATAGTGTGCTTAATTTAAAATCTATTAGCTAAAAACATGTTTACTGGCAATGAACAATTTTCTTTAAAAAAATCTCTCATTAAATTAGCCGCAAAATAGTTATTCATACGTATTCTAATTAGCATTTTATATTTTAATAGCATTTAACTGACAGCTCAACCAAGGAAAATGGATCCAGTTTTAATAATAATTATCTAAGAATTAGGCATCCCAGAGACAAAATTTTGAGCCACTATATTAAGAAAAAGCCAATCCATGCTCCAAGCATCTTCCACTATTAGGTTTGTCCTAGTTAACCTAGGTGGAAGAACTATTGATCAACACCGCAGACAAGGAGCATACGCAGAAGAAGCAAAAGGGCGTGTGACGACCGTTCACATTAACTTCAACTGGGATTTGAATTGAAGCTCTGATGCTTATTACTCATCCAGCCCTAGACTCTAATCTGTGCAAATTGATAATAACAGATTTTTCTACAAGACAATAGGGTAAGATAAATGAGCTTGGCTCACAGAAAGCACTCCTTATACCATAGCTATTATTAATAAGAATAAGGAAGATATAACAGTCTGTAGGAAACGAAATAAAGGTGTTTGCTTTGGTTCATACAGATTTATCATAATGAAAACAGAAATACCGTCATAGTACCAATGTAGTACCAATGTAGTCACTTTGAGGCACTTAATACTAGGATACTTATCAGGCCTCATGATAAGCCAGAGTAATACAGCCTCTGGTTCTAGGGTCCCACCTTTTTAGTGGAGATTTATGCTTTCTAAAGACAAGACTTCCAATGCTCAGTTGGTTGCCAACATGAAGCAAACTGTGGGAGCAAAACTCTTGTCAAGCAGCCTCGTTTGTTTTGAACAGTGAGTGATCCCTGGGGCCCAATCTACCCAAGCTAGAGGGTAAGGAGCAGATCCTCTGATTATCACACACGCCACATGGCATCAGCTTTAGGCAGAGCAATGGGAAAGTGTCACCTTCTCCCAGGAGAAAGGTGTGGGCACGATAGTAACTTGATTCTTTATGGAAATCTGCCTAGAAAAAAATTCCACTGAAAACTTTACAAACATGGTTATACGGCACTCAGGAATTAACTGTTATCTGCCAATTTAAATTCCCTCTCCTGCGCTGTGGACTAAAATCTCTTCTGAGTAAGAAAGTTGGGGAGAGAATAAATCAGATTTATTCAATTGCCTTCTCTTAGGGATCAATGTTTTGTGCCAGTCTGATATCCAAAGTCTGAACACAACTATTTCATATTTTGTCAGCATTTAAAAAATGTTTCAGGCAGGAGAATGTATCTGGCCCCTATTACCCTGGATTGTCCAGAAACAGATGTCTGTAGAATTATGAAATCTCAAAGGGGCAGGAGAAAAGAGGATGCCTGAATGGATCTAGGCGTTCTCAAAGGAGGTTGGAGTTTAGCTAAATCCGTGTTAGACAAATTGGTTTAAAGCAAAATGTTCTGTTGCTAAGTTTCCATATGAACATTCCAGGAAGCCACTGGGGCTAACTAGAGCCTCTGTCGAAGCATGAAAAATAGCAGCCCACCGCCTGGTTGAATTAAGTCCCTTCCTCTCCTCTCTCAAAGTTGGCCCCAGGGAGATGAACCGAAGGTGTCAGTGTGATGACAAGCCTCTTAGAGTCTTTTCATTTATCAAATGAAATGCCAGATCTGGTGTGTAGAAAAGAGTGTAAAACCAGAATAAATGAGAGGGTTCTATACAAGTAGCGACTTCTCTAGAGTTGAGCTATAATTGACTCCAGAAAAGCAAATATACAATATGGATGGATGGAAGAGAATTCTGTTGACAAAAGATAAAAGGGCAAAACGACAAGAAGTGAGCTTCCAGCTCCAAGGTTGAAGGACAGGGAGCGCCTGACTTCACTTGCCCCTCAGACAGCCCACTCTGCACAGAACCATAGCATCACTGAGCCCTTCTCACCCCAACTGCCTGCTTGGCAGCTGCCCTATTAGATGCTGTGCCACTTGTTGGAGACGCGATTAGGGTCAAGACATTCTTTACACATCCTTATCTTCTTTTCAAACCCGAGGGGAGGATCAGTCTGCCAGCTGGGTCTGATAAGACTAATTCCCTGAGCTTATGCAGGAGAAATTAAGTCCTATTGTTTAGATGCTTCTCTATAGAATCTTGCTGTAAAACTCAAGAACTACTGAAAGTGAAGGTGCAACTCTCTCCCCTCCCCAACCAGATGGAAAAGCAATTTAAAAGCCTTGGTTTCCCAGTAGAACATCCCCATTGTCTCAGTGTGTTGGTGCACCAACCAAGACCAGCTGGCCTGGGTCTGGAAAAGCCTGGGATAAAACAGGACTCTCTGAACATAGCGGACAATGAGGACTACTGAGAACTCAAGAACAATGGCAATGGGTTTCTGATCCTACTGCACGCACTGGCTTTGTGGGAGCCTAAGCAGTTTGGATGCTCGACTTACTAGACCTGGATGGTGGTGGGGGTTCCTTGGACTTCCCATAGGACAGGGAACCCTGATTGCTTTTCGGGCTGGGGGGGGGGGGGACTTAATTGGGGGAGGGGGGGGGAATGGGAGGCGGTGGCGGGGAAGAGACAGAAATCTTTAATAAATAAATAAATTTAAAAAAAAAGCCTTGGTTTCTCACGGGACAGGGGCCCATGGCCTGAACTTGCTCTGTGCTGACTGTGGTGACCCTATTCCATCGTTCATCCTTGCCCTCGCTCTCAGACTGTCCAAGCAATTGTCCAAGCACCTGCTGCTGCTGCTGCTGCTGCTGTTTGTCCATCTCTCACCCTATTCAGCAAACTTATAACATTTGTTTATTTTTAGCTTTACATTTTTGTTAGATTTATAACATTTCTTTTTATTATTTTAGTGTACAAATATGTGTAACGTCGCTGCTGATATGTACTGATGTTAGTAGAACCGTCTGGTCCCTGAAATCGATTGGAACCTCTTTAAACCTCCAAAATTCTAATTTATAAGTGAGTCTTTATAGAGCAGCCTTTCGTAAGCTCTCCTGTGTCTTCCTAACATGTGTCCTACAAACTTGCCTCTCTGTGTATCACAAATGTGGAGAATGACACCGTGTGATAAAGTGGCGGGAACACAGGAGCGCCTCAAAGGAAAAGGTTCTGCTGAAAGAGTGCTTCACCTTGAGCTTCAACAAGCTGGATAATGGTACAGAGATTGCCTACAAATTGCCTTCCTCAGTGAAGCAAATCACAAAAACTCTTAAGGTTTTAGAGCTTGGACATGTGAGAAAGCCAATCTCCAGGTGAAAGGAATTGTGATACATTCCCTTTAGGATGCTTCTGTGTTCATGGTGTAGCTGCTGGATACCTAAGGTCATCATAGACAAGAAGCATTATATAGACTGAGCAGATTATATTTAAGGATATACATGTGTATACACACACACATATACATGCACGCAATAACAAATAGTTAAAAAAAAGAGGTGATGGGTTTGGAGGAGTGTGGGTGGAAAATGAAAGGGCTTGGAGGAAGGAAGAAATGCCACAATTATAATCTTAAAAACAAAAAATTTTTTAAACTAATGTTAATCCCTCAGTCATACAAAATGCTTGATATAATTCTTGGTCAGTGGCAGTAGAGTACCACACTGGATATCCCAGATAGGGACTCTTTCCATTGTCAAAGAAAGCTCAGCATCACCCAAGCTCTTGTATGATCCCCAGCTATCAGGACATCATCAATTGCCAATCAAGAGTGGTAATCCAAACACAAATGAGAATTTATGTTGTAGAGAGAAGATGATGTCACAATCATATCATTCTGGACTGGGTATGATCTCCATGGTACAGTGCTTGCCCAGCATAACTAACAGACTGGGATGCAAGGAGGGAGGGAAGCTGAAAGGAGGCAAATATATTGAATGCCAAAGCAAAGTCATTCAGTGATCAGCTATAAACCCTCAATGGCACAAGTTGTTCTTCTAAGATTTTAGAAATGATTAAGTTTAGAACTTGCAGGTAAGAGGAATTAGGACTCAGTAAACCCTAATGCCCTCACTCTGCTATAAGCATTTTGATACGGCCATCTCTGGATTGAGAGGCACTTGTATGATGATACTATTTAACTATGAGGAGTTTGCATTCTGTTGCCCGCATAGACTCTAAGACAGAAGTAAGTAAGACACACTGGGCTAAAGCTTTGAAGACTCTACTTCATATAATTCTATTAAAACTGGAGAAATTGATTTCGGAGGTATCAGCAGGATAGTAAGAGTTTCATTAAGATAGAATTTTATTATATTCTAAGTTTTAAAAAATTAAATTGGAAAGGGGACACTGGTGTAACTCCTCAGACCTTGCTGTCTATTCTGCCACACCAACACCCGCCCTGGAGAACACACAAAAGTTACTTCCTCAAGACATCAACTTCCATTTAAATACCACAGGCAACTCCCAGAAAAGTCTTACAAGTCAGCTTTTACATTCTTATCTATCTACAGTGCATGACCTCATTCCCAGTTTTATCTGAATCTTGTCAGTTCAGGTCATTAAAGCTTCGATCTGCTGCTTCCTGCTTGTGTCTCTGCTTATGCATAACCAGCAAAACACAAATTCCTTATGGTACATGGATTGTTGTGTAAATGACTCTCTATCCAGAGAAAGAGGAGTAGGAGCTTCAGATTGCTGTAGGTGGAGGTCTTCAAATTTTTTGTGTCTTCAAAAATTTGTTCATGATTCTGCTACATGTTTCCAGGAAAGGGGGAAAATGCCTATATGCATTAAAATGAGGATTATAAGGATATTTTTCCACCAACAAAACTTTGGTAAATTCTAATTTTTCTGTGCTGGTTTAAATAAGAATGACCTCCATAGGCTCAATATTCAAGTGCTTTGTCACCAGAGAGGGGCCCTATTTGAAAGACTTAAGAGGTGTGGCCTTGTTGGAGGTGAGCTATGAGGTTTAAAATGCTCAAGCCAAGCCCAGAGTCTCTTTCTTCCTGCTGTCTGCTGATCCAAGATGTAAAACCCTGCACACCAACATACTTCCCTACCATGATGAAAATGGACTAAAACTATAAACCAGCCCCAGATAAATGCTTTCTTTTGTGTTGTCATGGTCACAGTGTCTCTTCCCCAGCAATAGGACACCAACTAAGACACCTTCTCATCACATCTAGATGATTAGGATTTCTCTGAAGTGTTTTTATTTTAAGACAGGGTCTCATGTGGCCCAGGCTAGCCTTGAACTTGCTATATGGACAAAGATAACTTTGGAATTCTGATTCTCTAGCCACTACCTGCCAAATGCTGGAATTAAAGGCATCTTCCACCAGACAGGGATTTAACTATTCTGTAAGCATACTCATATAAATTCTGGATGTGTCTATATATTATATATTAATAACTACTTATATGATAATAAACATACTAATAAAATCATCATAGGAATGATAAGAATAGGAGATCAAAGCTGGCCATGCAGTTTTAGAGACAGGGACCAGAATAAATGAGCAATTGTGATACTTTTCTTTGGTTAGAAGCAAGAAATGCCCTAGCTTCCACCCTGACTGGAGTGATAAATGCTGGAAGGTGACTCCATTCCACTTGGGTTTCTTGTCATCTTTCTTCTCCTTTTATACAACCTACATTAGCAGCACTGCCTAGATGCTAGACATGAGACATGACTGGGACTGGGTATCATGAACTATGTTAGCAGCACTGCCTGGTGCTTGCTTGACACCACAGGCTCTGCAACTCCTGTGTGAGTGTAAAATGATTGCCAAAAGAACTCTACAATAGTAAATATTAAAAAACAATGGTTGTGGAGCTGGAGAGATGGCTCAAAGGTTAAGAGCACCGGTTCTTCTTCTAAAAGTACTGAGTTCAATTACCAGCAACTCAATGGTAGCTCACAATCATCTATAATTAGATCTGGTGCCCTTTTCTGGTGTGCAGGTATACATGCAAGCAGAACACTGTGCACACAATAAGCATTTTTAAAAACAATGATTTAAAAAAAATACAATCGAAAACAAGAATATATAGATATTTCTTGTATATTTTTATAAATTTTATGTCAGTTTTGAATTATGTCAAAATTGAAAAATGTACAAAGCCAACAGGATTTTGGTTTGCTTCTGGAACATTCAGAGAATTGGGCTCTGGGACATGCAGAGGGCTGTAGCACCAAAAGGATGCTGGAAGACCTGTTCTATTGAGAATGCCTGCTGTGATTGAGCACAACCCCAAGGCTTCCAGTACAATGCTATGGGCATGGTCCCCTGAGGATGACACTGTTCACTGTAAGCACAACCCTGAAGCTTCCAGCAGTGCCACTGTGGACACAGAATACCAAGGTTTAAATCATTCATCAGTGTGTCTCAGGAAGCTAAATGTAACTTTTTACCATGTCAAAGAAGTGTCTACACAGTCCCCATTTCTCCACAGGAGAGTCGGATTCAGTCTCTTGCTGCAGACAGACAGTTTGGGTGTCATATAGGTTTGCCAGAAATGTGATTGCGCACCATATCTGTCCTTTATAGAGAAACACTGTCCCTTAAAAGATGCAATTCACTAAGCATAACAAGGAATCGCTAACTGGATCATCAAAAAGACCAATAAAAGTTTTCTACAGACAAGTACCAGAAGGATGCGCTTGACCACACTCTCCTGCCAAGTGGGCTAATTCTCAACCAGGTAAATAAAGGTGGATCAGGTCAAGGAAGCCATCAGAGATGCCAGGCGTCTGAGGTCCAGCAACTGACCAGGGTTTCTCAACACAGATGTCTCAGCGCTGGGTATAAGAGGAAGCTCTTGATACTCAAGGAAAAAGCTGCTTCTGGAGAAGAAGACGGTAAACCTAGGCTTGTGCCAACTGCAGAGATGGGAATGTGGACCCCATGCACTACTGGTGAACGTTAGGGCACTCCCCCTCATCGTTAACAAAAAGCAATCAGGTCTCTAGCAGAGAAAGGCTTGCAACGCTTTTTCTTCTGCTGCTTAATAATTGAAGCAGGCATAGTAGGAAATGGCAAGGATGAAACACTCATAAATTATGCAAAAGTGAAAGAGAGGAGGAAGAAGCCTCCTAAGAAAGGACTAACACTTAAAGAGAAAATAAATATTATTGATAATAAAATTGAGCTAAAGATCATTGAGGACATAAAGTTTGTTCTGCAACTACAAATGACTCATGTGAAAATTATTCAGGCCTATATAAGTGCAGAAATGTAAATTTAGATGTTCAAATCTTGCCAAGTTTCACAAGCACCATGCGGACTTTCAGTTCACCATCCATCTCTCGTACAAATATGAGCCAGCTCAGGGCCAAACCTCTAAGACTGCAGTATTCCCCCGTGAAATCATTTCCATTGACCTCACTAGAATAAGTAACTTGACAAGTTGAAGCTCTGTAATCTTTGTATAAATAAGTAAATTTCACCAAATGCGAATGTACTGTCACTGTTATACGTTGTCAGGTAAAATAATTAATGTTACCCATTACCTGCCCATTCTGAAACTGAAGGAGTTACATACTGTGATCAAATCTATGGAGAATTTTGGCATTTGAGCCAAACGTGTTTCCATCCTGAAGAGTTGATAATATATAACTATATTGATATACATTCACAGATTTATGTTTTTGTTTTTTGAGGCAAGGCCTTGCCACACAGCCCAGGCAGCTTGCAAAGTCACTACATATCCCATCTGGCCTCAGACTCACTCTTGCCTTACCCTGTAGAGTACTGGGATTTTCAGGGTGGGGGAAGGGGAAATCTAACAGGGAAAGGTCAAAGAGTTTCCAGTCACACTCGGTGCTGCAGTGATACTGAGAGAGAATTATCTTAGAAGAATTCCCCAAGGATATTACCATTGCTTCTTCTCTTTTGTTAAAGATTTTATGTTTACTTTTTAATTATGTGTCTACACTGAGAGTCAGGGTGGGGTGGGGGATACAGTGCACATGAGTGCCCTTGTCCATGGAGGCCAGAAGAGGGCACTGAATTCCTCTGCACCTGGAATTTCAGGCAGTTGTGAGCCACCTGGCATGGGTGATGGGGTCTGAACTTGAGTCCTCTGCAAGAGCAGTAAGTACTCTTAAGAGTTGACCCATCTCTCCAGCCTTTTACTTAAAAAACATTAAGTACTGTAATTATTACTGTCTCCTAAAGAGGAAAAAAGCCATTAAGTTATAGAACCTTCAGGGGATTTCATGATTTGTATATCAGTTAAAGCTAAATTATAATGAAAGGACAATAGAATCTGTGTCAGAAATCTATAAGAACTCAAAATTATCTGTGTGAGTGGAAACAGTGTAATAAAATCTAAGGAGCTCCTGGCTGTGGTGGTACACACCTTGAATCCCAGCACTCGGGAGGCAGAGGCAGGCAGATCTCTCTGAGTTCGAGGCCAGCCTGGTCTACAAGAGCTAGTTCCAGGACAGGCTCCAAAGCTACAGAAAAACCCTGTCTTGAAAAACAACCCAAAATGCTCAGAAAAAAGGTTATGAAATTGTACAAATATTAATATATGAAAGAAAGGTTACTTTTGCTTTTACAAAGAATATGTAGAATCATATAACCTTATGATTATTTACTTTTTGTCAAATATTTGCCAGTTGCCATAAATATCAACTTTCTATACAGCCCACACACAAACTCTGGTTTAAACAAGAGGCTGCAGGGCTGCTGAGAGAACAGGCATGGCGAATTGGGGAGTCACCCGGGAAGTGACCTGGAGGGGAAGTGTGGTAAGTCACATCCCAGGGCTTTCCACACAAAACTAAAAAGAAAATCTCTAGGGGTGGGGAACAGAGGCACATGCCTAGAGTCCCAGCACATATAAGACTGAAGGATTATAAGTTCCACGTCTATTTGAGATACATAGATAGATCCTATTTTTAAAAGTTTTTAATACTCTAGAATCAATGACGTCTGAGAAAGCTCCTTGGGTAGACACAGAGATGCATCTGACCATATTGGCCAAGGACTTCAAATGCCATGTTTCATTCTTAAGGAGGAGCCAAGGAAATAGAGCCTAGATTCAGAGGTGACCTCCGGTCCCAGTAAAGAACTTCACTGGAAATCTATACGGCTAGGTACATGAGAATACCAACCACTACATAAACACACATCTGATAAGGAAACCCGATGGATGAGGAAGAGATCTTTCAGATTTCAGATAAACACACAGTTTCCCAAAGCATGCTGGGTAGACTTTATGTTTTGATATTCTGCTACCCATCCTGGTTCTTTCTTTTAATTTTTTCAGTTCTTTTTACCTTTGGGGGGGGTATGGTCTCATGAATCCCATGATTTCTATGATTTCTATTGCTAATAAAAGTTCAGGGATTCACCACTTAGTACCACTAATCTAGTATTTGCATTAACTATTGAAACATTTGAAAGACACAGAACATCTTGGGAAATGAAACAAAATATCCCATAATTCCACCATGCAAAGATGAGGCAAGCATCATTAAATTTTGATATACAGGCTTTCAGCATTTTTCATATTTCATAAACAGGCATATATACTGTTGTTATAAAAGTAGTAAAATATAGTGTGTAGCCTTCAACAGATGATCGCATTATCATAATGACTTATTCATTCATCTCCCCTGCTGGGCCAGGCAAGGGCAGTATTTTATTTACTGTCACTTACTAACTATCTAACATAATATGCCTAGAATAAGAAAAGATTATGTGAGTATATCCGTAACTCGTACACATATTTAAACTCAGTTATGTACGCTCATATAATCTCACAGACATACATACTTGCTTACACTCGAACACACACTCACAAACACATGCACACTCTTATATAAATACATATACTAACACACACAAATCACTCCACAGTTGCAATAATTTAGAGATCCACACACAATTCTGTTCATTTTTCTTTTTTTATTTATTTATTTTTCCATTCAAATATTTACACTTCCTCCCTTCCTCCCATTCCCCTCCTGCTCCCCTACTCATCCTTCTCCCTTCTTCTCCCTCCCTAAGAGAGAGCAGAGAACCCTGCCCTGTGGGAAGTCTAAGCCCCCCCTACATCCAGGCCTAGGAAGCTTTGCACGCAAATAGACTAGGGTTCCCAAAAGCCAGTATATGCAGTAGAAACTGGTCCCAGTGCCTTTATCAATGGCTTCTCAGTCAGCCCCCATTTGCAGCCATATTCAGAGAGTCCAATTTGATTGCATGCTCCTTCAGTCCTGATCCAGCTCAATTTGGTGAGCTCCTATTAGAACAGGCACACTGTCTCAGTGGGTGGACCAACCCCTTGCAGTCCAGACTTCCTTGCTCATATTCTCTCTCCTTCTGCTCTTTGTTTCAATCCAGCGCTTGCTGAGAAAGGACACCATGCACGGTGAGCATCTGAGCCCTGTGCCACTCCCAGGATTCTTCCCTGCCCTTGAGTGTGTGACAACAGAGTTTGAAGATGAACCCGAAAGAGGAAAACGCTAGCGCATAAATTCCAGCCTGGTTCCTCTAATTACCTAGTGACCTTTGGCAAGACAATAAATCCCATCGCTCTGAGCTCCTCATTTAGTAAAACACAATGCCAATTAGTCTTGTCAGGTTATGCAGAGATCCAATGTTATGAAAATGTGTAAAAACCCTCTATAAATAGAAATGTAAGTAGTCGCTGTTGCTCTTGCCTCTCTCTGACTTCCTAGGGGACATTACATCCATCCATCATCAGTTTGGGAGCAAACAGGCAAAGACAGGCTCCTTGTCAAGGCTAAGGCAAAGCACAAGAGAGTCTTGATGCGCCCAGGAGAACCATGTGGCTCTTGAAGTTGGCACTTCCTGAGAAGCTAATGAAGCTAAGCATGAGCTGGCTCCCCGGACACTGGGATGCCATCCTCAGCATAACCCAATTTGCTCCCCTTGTCTTCCCACAGAGAAAAAAAAATCTTGTGGAGATTTATGCCACAAAAGGAAACGCGCTCAGTTCCCTCTCAAGGGTTATTCAAACATGGAGTGTGTTTACCTGCATGAATAGAAGCCCGGCAGTCGGGAAAGGGCTGGGAGGGAATCCCAAATGAGCCAGACTACTTCTAAGACTGGTTATCTCATTTAGAATTTAGAGAGAAAAATCTAGCTTTTTAAAACAAATAATAAATATCTCTTATCTAAGTTTTCTTCAGGCTTCCCACGATTCAGACAAGTGCTGGAACATAGTGAAACCCACCCTTGGTGTCCACACCATATGAGAAGTCCGTGTCTCGGACAGCATTGCATACACAAAATGCTTGCTAGCCAATTATGTTGATTTTGTTCACATGGAAGCACCTAAATATGTCATAATATTTTAGGACTATTTGGAGATTGATCTGTGGGATACAGTTTTCCTTATGTACAATGGAGACTCCGAGCACAGATGTGTACACCAATCCTGGTAATAGATAAAACGGATGAAGCTCATATTTCTTTTTTATTTTTAGTTATTAAAAAACTATCTTTTCTCATTTTACATGCCAAATCCATTTCCCACTCCCTCTCTTCCTCCTGCTTCCTCCACCTTCCCCCCCTCTCACTGCCCATCCCACTCCTCATCCACTCCTCAGAGAGGGTAAGGCTGCCCATAAGAAGTCAACAAAGTCTAGCACATTGCTTTGAAGCAGGACCAAGTCCTTCCACCACTCTGTCTGAGCTGAGCAAGGTATCCCTCCAGAGAGAATGGGTTCTAAAACGCCAGAACAAACAGAATGGATAAATCCTGGTCTCACTGCCAGTGGTCCCACAGTCTGCCCCAGCCATACAACTGTCCCTCACATTCAGAGGGCCTAGTGTGGTCCTATGCTGGTTCCCTCACTGTCAGGCCTGAGTCCACTAGCTCAGGTAAATTGATTCAGTGGGTATCCCCATCATGGTCTGTCCCCTTTGATTATATTCGCACACCCCCCCCCCTCTCTTTGGCTGGACTTTGGGAGCTCAGCACAATGCTCTGAGGTGGTTCTCTGCATCTGCTTCCATCAGTTGCTGGGTGTAGGTTCTATGATGAGATGACATTTAAAATATTCATCAATCTGACTACAGGGCAAGGCCATTTCAGGCACCCTCTCCACTATTGCTTAGGGTCTTAGCTGGGGTCATCCTTGTGGATTCCTGGGAATTTCTCTAGTGCTAGGTTTCTTTGCTAGCCCCATAATGGCTCCCTCAATCAAGATAGCTCTTTACTTGTTCTGTGTCTCTGTCCTTACCCCAACTCGACCATCCCATACCTTTGGTTCTCCTCCCCCTTCCTCTTCTCCCTTCCTCCTTCCCTTCTCTCCCCACCCCATATTCCCAGTTTTCTCAGGATATCCAAGCTCATATTTCTTAAATTGTGGTCCTTGAGTTCCAAGGTCCTGACAGCCTTTTTCAATAATTTTTTTATTCATTTTAGCCACTATAAACTGACCCAGTAGAAGCTTTATATCAACTTTGAGTCTACACCCAAGTTGATCAGACACTCTGGCTATTATAACTAATATAAAAAGAAACCGTTTCTATCCTAGAGGCAGAATTCAAAACTTAGTGAACTAATAACTCAAAATTAATCCATATAAGTTAAAGAGTTGGGAACAATAATTTTATTGAACCAATTTTATAGCGGTGGGAATTGAAACTCAGCACTGCAGTTATTGGCCTGGGATTGGGGTTTGGAGCTATGGCTACAAGTATTTGTTTGCTGTCTACCAAAACCCAACTCTGACGGGGCTCAAAAGGAGCTGCCCGGTCCAATGAAATGGCTCAGCAAATAGAGGCATTCCTTGTCAAGTCTGATCATGTGAGTGCAAAGCCCAGATCCTATGTGGTAGAAGGAGAGAATGGACTCCCACATGGCCTGTGACCCCCACACTCACGTGATAAAACATGCATTTACACATGCACACACACACGCACACACACACACACACAATAAGTTAATTAAATGTTCAAAAAGAGAAAAAAGAAAAGAAAGGGGGCTACTCAGACAATAATAAGTAATTAAATCTCTTGAAAGCTCAGCAGGGAGATAGAAGGCCCATGCAGTAGCCTGGCAGGACCACTCTTACCCTTGTTGGGGGAACACAAAGATAAGGCAGACAAATTCCCTGCCCTGAGAGGACATTAAGCTTAATGGGGTAATATATTTGCATAAACAAGGAATACAAAATCAGAAGCTAAGTGCTGCCAAAGACATAAAGATGAAGAGCTCCTGCAGAGGTTACTAATACAAAGTTTAGATGGTTTCGGTTCAAGCCCAACAATTCATTAGCATATTAAAAGGCCTGTGTTACTAGAGCACCCAGCCAGCTCTACTCAATCCTGGTCGCTTTCATCTGTGAATGAGATGAAACTCTTCTCTGTCTGTTTTTATCTTCCGACATAACAGTCCTGTATGGCATTGAATTAAGTCTCAGGGCAAACAGTGGCTTCTTCCATGAGTTTTTCCTGTCATCTCAGTCAACAACCCTGGGAGAATTCCAGAGCAGGACCCGCTCCTGATGTACTCACGGTGCTTCCTTGTAGAAAGCTGGGGATTGGAGCTGGACAATTTTGAGGGAAAACATTCATAACACTAACAGGTAGGAAAGAAAGGCTTGGTTTGTGGGAGGCTCCTGGAATGGGGGCTGTGATGAGGGGCAGAGGGAGCAGACTCAATTTCCCAGGCAGTAAGGACAGCTGACGGTTTATAAAGGATCAGGGTGGGGTTAACAGAAAAGTAAGAGGAAACATGAAAGGGAGATGCTGGACAGACTCAACAGCGTCTTGCTGAAGGCAGATCGTCGGGGTGGAATGCCAAGGATGAGCGCTTTCTGCTGAACAACTTGGCAAGATTTTGATTAACACCAACTAAATGGGTCATGGTCAGAGCCCAAGGTCAGAGATCCTCAGAAACAGAACAGGAAGAGAGACATTTTATCAATGCTTCGGTCTGACCTTTTATGTCCTAGCATCCTGCCGTATTCTCTTATATTTAGATCAAAGTGAATAGCAAAGGATTCCCCGTTATCTCCCTCCCTCCCCCCACTTTCTTGGCTTTGTCCTGGCTGCTCTTTCGTTCTGAAAAACATCCTGTCCCTTTGTCCCTTTGGCATGGTGACCTTCTGTAACCCTTGCTAACATCCACTCTGCTTCTGAATTCTGGTTGGGTCTGAAAGGGACACACACAGGTAGACCTAGGGTGGCAGCCAGCTGCTGCTTCTGCAAACAGGATGGATTGGCTGTACCCTGGAGGTGTTAGTCTAAGAACAGTAAATAAATAAGCATGATAGATCAGTAGAATCAAAGTAGGTGGCGGGGAAGCTTGAGAGACCAACAGAACTTCTTCCCAGAAATAAATTTAAACCATTGACTTCGCTAGTATTTCTATTGATGTGATTTTAAAAAAAAGTTTATTTCTTCTTACAACTCTCTGGTCATGCTTCATTGCTGAGGGAACTCAGGGCAGGAGCTCAACAGGGCAGGAACCCAGAGGTAGAAGCAAATGCAGAAGCCATAGAGGAGTACTGTTTATTGGTTTGCTTTCCATGCATTGCTGAACCTGCCTTTTTCATGGCACCGAGGATTACCAACCCAGGGGTGGTAGCAGCCACAGTGAGTCAGCCCCTCCTATGTCAATTGCCAATCAAGAAAATACACCACAGGCTTATGCTTAGGCCAATCTGGTGGGGCTATGTTCTCAATTAAGGTTTCTCCTTCCAAAATGGCCCTGGCTTGTATCAACTTGACAGAAAAATTAGCTAGAACAAGAGGGTTCTTGTGGATCCAGCTTGGCATGAATATGCTTAATTGCCTGGCGATATCATAGGATTAACTCAGGTGAATTCTGCCATCTTAAGTAAATTAGAGAAAGATCAAAGTAAGGAACAGCCATGACTTTTCACTTGAGGACATTTTCATTCAAATCTGTAGTCAGCTACTAGACCAGCTAGGAGAGACAGCCCTCTCTCTGGTTTAATCCATGTCTCACTCACTTTTCCCGCATGCCCACAGTTTCTTTACGTCAATGTATGGCATGCAAGTGGTCTGCATTATGTAATCACCAGACATTGAAAGGTGGGTAAATAGTTTACTGGATGTAGATATTCAAGTCTTCAATTGTTTCCTCAGACTGTAAAAATAGGCATTATTAGGAAGAGTATAGAACTGTGGATTCTGTGAAGAGAACAATCATGGATTTGATTTTCAGAAATTCTGATTCTACATGGCTATCCCTCAGCTGTGTCTGTGTTGAAAGAGCAGAATACAGTTTCTGTGAGTTTCCTGGAAGCCCACATCATAAGCCAGAGGCAGGTGGGAATACGACTTTGTCCAGTTTCCTGAAAGAAGGGCCTTTGGGGAGGATAGGAAAGAATTGTTCCTATAGTATAGAGCTAAATGGAAGGAGATGAACGGGATCTGTATATGCCACCCCAAATCGACCACTGTTCCATGTGGATTGCTTTGGATTAAAAACAGTTGAAGGAAATCAGATGCAGGGAGAATTTCCCCACCAGCTGCCCACAAAGAGTGTAAATTTCCTTTTATGACTGTGTCCCAAGCAGGAGTAGAGGGATGTATCTTCTCACCGGAGATAGAAGGCTGGATGAAGATACAGGAACAAGCTCCTCTAGAGGCCACCTGCCTCTCTTCATTACAAACACTAAAAGCCTACATTCTCGTTTCCTTTCTCTAATTATTTCTCCACAATTTATCGCTTTTGCTTACAATGATCGGCAAGTCCCCGAGTGTTTCTCTTCTTTTCCAGGAAGATTCATGAGTGTATGAAATTCTCCAAACAGTGCCATCAGATAAAGTGTGTATGTGCAGCTACCTGTCGGTCTCACTTTTGTCAGCTTTGTTTCCCCAAGCCTTGGGAAAGAAGCGTCAAAAGAGACATGAAAAGCCTTCCCTTCCGTATACGTGGGTTCCCATGGGTTCCCACCATCCATGTGATTTTTATCTCTTGGCTATGTATTGGGACTGCCTAAGAAGACTGAAAGAATCCCAGTATTCAAGCCCCAGCCCAACCCAAGGACTGAAGGATTAGTCTGTTCTCAAATTCCTCAGGCAATTTTGTACAACAAAGATTGAGAACTCCTGCCTTATTTGCTTGGTGTCCAAAGCTACTGAAAGTACATAGTAACCTGGAGACGAGGGAAGTTCAAGATGGAAAGCAAAAGGTACTTAATTCCAGGATGGGTACCAACACCATCTAGGAAAGATTCATTCCATGATGAGGTGCAACAGAGCAGACTGGAACACTGTGGCCTGGGGCATTTCTGAAAGAGTTTTCCCATATATACCATCTTTGAGGACAACTGTCTTAAGAGCATGGCAGGGATGCCAGAATACAGGGCACCTGGAAGTATGTTGTTCCTCTGACTTCCTAATACACTGCCATGTGTTTGTTCAGGTGTCTAGATATCCATAGTATTGGAGCACACCTGCTTAAATACCTGAACGTCTTACTCTATTGGAAGTTTTTCTTGACTAAGAAAAAAATGGGTTGTTTACTTTTTAATATTCTTGCCTATCTGAGGTATTTCCCACTTGAAAAATATGTTGAGTAAATGAATTATTTCTGTGTATATTACTTAGTGTGTTGGTCCATTAAGACATTAAGGCTACTATAACAAAAATGTCATGGACCTCGTGGTGTAAACAACGAACATCTCTCACACTTCTGGAGACAGAGTAGATATTGGTATCTGGTGTCTCTTTAAAAAGCAGGCTAACTTTACTCATGAGAGGTCTACCTTAATGCATTACCTCCCCTAAAGCCCCACCCCCTAGCATTTAACATTGGGGTAACATTTCAACTTCAGAATCTGAAAGGAGCCTGAACATTCAGTCCACAACAACTAACTTTGGGTACAATATTGAGAGCTCACTTTTTTAAAAAAAATAATGAAACCCTTAGATTAAAGACACAAAGAAAATCTTACCGGTATTTCTTATAGAAAATCAAGTACAATTCTTCTCTTTAGGTAGCTCAGCTACAGAAGGTAAATACATAGCCCACATCAAAAGGAGGCAGGATGTTAGACTAGATTTGCTTCAGTGCTATGCAAATGCAAAGGTTAAACTCCAGGCAGAAAGATGGTTTAATTCTAATCTGTGTTTATAATTAATTCATAAGGGAAAAAGTCCCATTTAAGAAGCTGCTCTTAAAAAATCACGTGCTTAAGGCAGGCAAGGATGTAAATCAGAATGAGCAGAGATGGATTCAGGGTTCAAGGGCTTCCTGAGGCTGCCTCTGTCACATTCAAGTTGTATTGGCTTCCTGTCAAATAAAACAAGCGTGCCTTCATAAAAGGAATGGCCTGCTTACCTGGTTACTGTTGTTAAATTAACTGCTTTCATAAAAGAGATTGTGTGTATGGATTAAAGCCCTGGAGATAACCTTTCCAATCAACTAAAGCCCAGTCTGTTCATTCACTCAATCCATGTTCACAGAATCCAGCTCAAGCTACGCCATCCCACCCAGCCTTCTAAAATTGCATTCATGAATAGCTGCCACATTTGCTGTTAAGTCTTGGTCAAGAGAATTGAGTGGAATATTGGTAAACAGATACAAAAGGTAGGATGGAATTCAAGGGCAATCATGAATGCATCCATTCATTCAACTACAATGGCATGTATGAAAAACGGTACATGGATTCTGCTTTCCATCTCAATACCGCATACTACGGTAAATAAGACAACCTCCCCTTCAGTGGAGTTTACAGTTTACTGGGAGAGAAGGCAACAGCATGGAGCAAAACAGCAAAGACATAAATGTGAAGTATTTCTGGAAGGAAAAGACAAGTGTTTGAAAATACTAACAAAAGCCAAAGTTGGTTAGCTTTGGCCTACTAAGGTCCCCTATGCCAAGTCCAATCTCTGTCCACCACGAGGTCCTGAGAACTCATGCCAGGAGTGAGATAGCCTTTCTGCACCCTTGAAGCTCAGCTGGGGAATCCATGTACCCTGCAGGCTGGAAAAGGCTAATCTTTCAATGTCATAGACTCTGTTCCAATGAACCTTGAATTGTTTGGCCCTCTTGGGTCTTTAGTGGCAACTCTCACAGTCTTCCCATAGTTTGTGCAACTAAAGAAAAAACAATGCTTTTGCTGAACTAGCAAATTTCAAATACACATATTGCAAGTCCCTAGGATGGCATAGCAGGGGCCTCAATATTTCAGTAAGGGTTATTTTTAAAGCATTCTGTACAAACAAGTGGATGGCGTTGGATGTGTTTCTATGAGGGGGAATCAAGCTTTGATGTGTTTAAACACGAAGCTTTTGGATTAACTAAGCACCACGGCACATTTTCTCATGCTATATTTAGGCGGCAGGCTTCCATGTTTAAGGGTTTGTGAATTATTGAAAAGCACTTTGCAGAAATTTGGCAGAAATCCCTAAGCCACAGTCTGAATGAGGTTTTTAAGCTTCTGATTTTTCTTCAGTGCAATCCTGTATGAAAGGGGTGCTCAAGGGAATCAGAGCACTAAACAGAGTGAGGATTTTGTAATTAAGTAGCCAAATCAGTGGCAAGGCAAACTGCAGAAAAAGGAGTACCAGATTAGACGTGGAGGACCTGTGGGATTTCTTAAATTGTATTATTTCTTTTAATTATGTGGATGTTGGTGGAGTAAGTGCACGGGAGTGCAGTTGTCCACAGAGGCCAGAAGAACATATTGAAATATTCAGCCCATTCTGAGCTAGAGTAATAGAACTACCCAGCGTGGGTACTGGTAACTGAGCTCAGGTCCTCTACAAAAATGGTAGATGCCCTTAACTACCAAACCATCTTCTATCCCTAAGAACCATGTATTTTGATTCCAGATTTACAACCTAAAAACCATGAGGCACCAGATAGCAGCTACCTTCTCTGGATTTTATTTTTCTTCTATAGAGTAGAGCAAACCTGTCTAAAAAATGAGCCAGGCAGTGGCTCATACCTTAATCCCAACACTTGGGAGGCAGAAGCTGAGGCAGGTGGATCTCCGTGAGTCTGAGGCTAGCCTGACCTACAGAGCTAGTTCCAGGACAGCCAAGGCTGTTATATATAGAAACTGTGCCAAGAAAACAAAACTAAACAAAAAATGTATGTGTGTATATGTATTCACATGCCTATATAGACACACTGTACATATGATATTATTGTTATCATATATATACACTAATATGCATCTCGTGTCCTGGTGCTTGCCTGCCAAGTATTTTTCTAATGGAACAATCACGCCAGCTCTTAAAACAGATCTTAAGAAAAGAAAATATGGCAAGCCCAACATTCTTTTTGTTTGTTTGTTTTTGTTTTTCAAGACAGTATTTCCAGTGTAGCCTTGGTTACCCTGGAACTTGCTTTGTAGACCAGGATAGCCTTGAACACACAAAGATCCACCTGCCTTTTTCTCTTGTATGCTGGGATTAAAGGAGTGTACAACCACTGCCCAGGCCAAGCCCAACATTCTTTTTTGTTTTATTGATTTTTATTGAGCTCTACATTTTTCTCTGCTCCCCTCCCCATCTCTCCCCTCCCCTTTAACCCTCTCCCAAGGTCCCCATGCTCCCAGTTTACTCAGAAGATCTTGTCTTTTTGTACTTCCCACACAGATTAGATATATGTATGTCTCTCTTAGGGTCCTCATTGTTGTCTAGGTTCTCTGAGATTGTGATTTGTGGGCTTGTTTTCTTTGCTTTATGTTTAAAAACCACTTAAGAGTGAGTAAATGTGATAATTATCTTTCTCTGTCTGGGTTATCTCACTCAAAATGATGTTTTTTAGCTCCATTCATTTGCCTGCAAAATTCAAGATGTTATTTTTTTCTGCTATGTAGTACTCCATTGTATAAATGTACCACATTTTCCATATCCATTCTTTGGTCGAGGGGCATTTAGGTTGTTTCCAGGTTCTGGCTATGACAAACAATCAAGCCCAACATTCTTAAGTCCATGACAGAAACAATTGTTTGCTTAGGCTATTTCACACTACAATGTTCTAAAGCAAAATTAAGGGGAAAAAATATCTAATCAGGACCCTAAAGTCATATGTTTGAAGAAAATAGCATTTTTTCTTCATGGAATTCATCTTTTCCCCTCTCCTGATACCTATTCATTTGTGAATATACAGACTTTTGAAATTAGCCAAGTCTGGTATAGAACCAAAGAAACAACTTGACCTTGAACATAGTGGAGCCTTTATATTCTCCTTCTAAACTGGTAGACATGGTAAAGGATGCTTCAAAGATGGGATCAACAAGAGGCAGGTGTGGGGAGCTCTGAAGTTCAAAATATCTGCTTTTTTAAACAATAAATGGCAAGTATAAAAAGAGACTGCAGTAAAACATCAGAGTGAGATTTTAAGAAACGAATATTCATATCATAATAGAGATACTTAAGGGCTGATTCAAATACCAGATTGAACTTGACCATGAAAATTTAAGACTCCTTGATATTCAATCTTATTAAAAGAACATTAAGATTTTAAGAATGAAGCATTTCTAACGTGTTCCTTATCCTTCAAATAGTCACACTGGTGTCTCTGAGTAGAATTGTACAAAATCTGCTTCATAGTAACTCAGAGGAAGAGTGAAATCAGGAGAGTTAGAGGGGAAACAGGGATGCCAGTAGCTTGATTGCTGGAATCGTGTACAGGAGGCTTAATGGTACCATCCTCTGTGTTTTTACAGTCATTTAGAATCTTCCATGTTAGAATGCTTGAAAAGCTAGCTGAATCTTAACAAGGTAACTGAATAAATATTCGTCATTTCATCTAACTGTGTTGATGTAATGTAGACTTAGTCTGAGTAAGGGATTGATTTATTCTTTCCTTTGTTTACCAAGCACAGAAGAGCAAAGAGACACCGACACTAATGCTAATGTAAGCTCTGCAATGCCACTCATCACAGAAGCTATCTGCTTTGTTCTACATCACAGAGAGAGGAGAAAATGCAAAGCATTTTCCTCTGATATGAGTAGGGAAAGCTAGCTACTTTCTCCTATATAAGTGCACTAAGGAAAAATGCAACAGAATGGTCTGTCTTTGCAAAGAAACATAAGGGCTTTGAGCCATTATTCAGATCTCTGAAGAAAAGATGATGGATCCTACTCTTACAGAGAGAAAAACTATATCTAGAGTTTCTTTAATATCGTCTAATCTATTGAAATATAACTGCAAAGCAAAGCACACACCGATGGCTTTGATAGTTTCTATAATATTTTATCTTTTAAAAAATCTCATACAAAGTGGTTAAATCTGTAGACCAGACACATAGCTGTTTGCTATGTTTTCTTTCGTGTTTATTTTCTGATCGCTTTACTACCAGAAATATTTAAGGTTTCCTCAATCAGCTTGCATGCATCTTGAGAATTAAAATAAATGCAGTCAATACACTTGGAAACTCTGGGAGGCAGAGAAAGTCTTTTTACAAGTAATGTGATTGACAGGGCTATGAAAGAGGCTCTTTTCTCTGCCTCCCCTCACACTATTCAAACCATACCAGCCACAATGCAGGAAAAGAAACTGAAGATGCAATCAGATTAGTAAGTGTTGCAGATTAAAATGTGAATACTTTCAGGGAGTTTGGATACCAGCTGTCACTCAACTGAGTGTGTCATAAGGTATGTTCTCTCTGTGAATGTCCCAGTTCATTCTTTCCAATATGAGAACTCCTCATTGGTGAGGTCACGTTTGATTCTCCATAGATGCTTATGTCTTCTGAACTGAATGCGTAATATGACTCACAAATACACATGCTGCCACTTTTCAAATGCATGCTGTTCCCAACTCAGTAGATAATTACTCAACTTACAATTCGTTCTATCATGTGATACACATTTAGAAGAAACCACGCTTCAAGCTTTCAGTTTGATCTTTTCCCAAGGTCATGGTACTGAGGCAGAGTAGGCAGATGGAGAGTAATAAGGAAGAAAAGAGAGGCCTCATTGCCAAGTCTGGCTGAAGCCTCTCACTATCTGGGATGTAAAAATTCCAGCACAATTAACATGAGCTGTGAAGATTGCCCACATTGAGACAATATTTCTTTTATACAGGAATATTTCAAAATAAGAATGTTAAAAAGGCAATAAACCAGGCTCAGGATTGAGCATTTATGACCTCAAATAATGCCTTCCTCCTCCTCTGGATAGTCTCTAAGAATCTCACAAACAAGACTATTAACTTTTTTATACCCTGAAAAGAGGATAATTTATCAACTCTATCTGTAACTTCATTTACGTCAGGTCAAAGAGATGAGCTTCACTTTAATTTCAGAATCATAGAAAAGCAGTCTAATGGCCCTGATGTGAGGAGATCAGTAAAATGCAGATGTTTCTCTGCAAGCAACTGGGCTGTGCCCTGCTAAACTGATGAAGGGTTTAAAATACACAAGTTGACAGTGCACATAACTACCACGAACTACAGATCATCATGGTTTACCTGCTTATCGTCCATGGGAGTAGCATTTGCTAGCTATCTTTCTGGGCCTGCCTCATTTCTTTAACATGAAGTCCTCTAGATTCACCCAGATTTAAATCATCAATCTTTACCTCTGAAGGAGTATTGGAAATGATTTTGATGCTCTGTGCCATGCTTATAGTAAATAGCATCTCACTCGTTATGTGTCTCCTTCTTTGATTTCATCTTGTTAGCTTTTTAAGACAAAGTCTCATTACATGGCTATGGAGCCCAAGCTGTGCCTCAAACTCCACAGACTTTCACCATTTGAAATAATTTTCTTTCTTGTCTATGTCTTTCAACAAAATGTAAGTTTCTTAGAAGCAAAGAAAAACCTTCCTTTATCTTCTCTAATGTCCATTACCTATGGCAGTGTCTAACACAAGATGAGCCTTAGTAGTTAATATCATTATGACAAGTATATAGCCCAGATTTTCCAAAACCATTTTCATCATCCTGTTCCCTTAATTTCACTTGCCCTAGCCAGGCCACATGCCTAGGATGTGTTCCATTCATCTGTGAATCAATTGTGTGTGGGTGTAGATAGGAAAGCAATGAACAACTCTTGTGGGCTTTTTGAGATTGGATTACAACTGACAGTGGTAGTAGACATTGACCATAAAACTAGGTGAGGGGTGCAGAAGGCAGATAGAAGGAGAGCTTTAATGAGGACAGAGAGAGACAGAGGTGGGGAGGGAGAAAGAGGGAGAGGGAGGGAAAGGGTAAGAGAGGGAGGGAGAGAGAGACAGCAGGACATTCACAGGTGAGTGATGTGGTGTTAGGCAAGATGGCAGTCAGCATTTGAGTTACATAGAGGAACAAAATAGATTGAGAATAGGTGGGTGGGGATCAGGTTGTGGAAAATTTACATATACTACTTGGAATTTACTTTTTCCTGGTAGGAAATATGGAGAAATGGGGAGTCATCACAAGTTTTAGTGAGAGAGGCATACATAAATCTATAATCAGGAGGAACACTCTGGTGGCAATGCTATGAATTAATTAGGGGGGAAGAGAAGACTTATTAATAGCAGTTCTTCTCTAAAATAACTTGTGCCAAGCCAGTCCACGTATATTTTATGGAGAACGTTTTTAATAGAACCAGCAGAGTTAGCAGCACACATTTCCCAAATCAGATGACCGAGCAGAGACTCCAAATTCTATCCATTAGCCTTTGCGGCCCAACTATCTGTGTGCGTTGAAGAGTAAAACATATGAATTGTTGAATTGTATTCATTTCCTCAATAAAATGTATGCTTAAACTGATTGGGTTGCATTCATTTTCTGCCAAACCGTATCAGCTTCCTATTCTAATCTAATATTTCTGAAATGCTGAGAATTTTTATAAGCCAAGTACTCTGAATAACCTACACTCTAGAAATGAGTTTAAGACTAATTGGTTAATATTAGGAAATGTCATCAGCTAGCCTTAACCAGTCACCTTTTCTCTTGAGAATAGATATGCCTACGTGGTGAAGTCCAGGCCAAGAATAGGATGGATTTGTCTCTTGCAGTGGTCTCATAAATCTCAGAGAAGACCCTTTGGCATGAGTTTTCCAATCTGAACCAGCTATCGATCAGCTAAAGTGGTTCATTGGCACATCTCCCTTTGAAAAGGGAGATCTTCAGGAATCGTTAGATTCTCCTTGATTGAACACAGCCTTCTCCGACAGGCTGACCCATATGTTATTGAGAGGGAGCAGTTAGTTAAAAGGACAGGACTTTAAAGTCAGATGCTCCTATAGTCAAATCCCTACTGTGCCGCTTACTAGTTGAGTAATATCCATTTAATAAATGTTGGGGAATTATTTTATGCTGACAATGGATTTACATTAGGGTTTCCAAAGCCATGGCTTTAAAGAAACATCTGCCCAGTAAGACAATAATATAAATAATGTACAGTAGAGAAAAAGACTAATAGCATTGAGAACACAGACAAGAAGGTAGCCAAAGAAGGAAACTAAATAAAAGATGCCCCATGGACCAAAGGCACATAGAGACTACAGGTGATGAGTCATGTCCATGATTACTAAATCTCATGATCTAAAAATTAGTAAGATGTGGTTTATTCACATACTGTGCAAACAAAGAGTTAGTCTAACTATACCATTGTAATTTTTCATATCAAAGAGAATATAAGACACATAGAGTGGTATTTAACATATGGTGAAAAAATAAATGAAATAAAAGATGTGTTTGAGAGTAGTGAGAGCTAAAGCTAAGGAAACTAGCAAGGGATGCATTGTGCTAAAGTTTATCCTCCAAGATTTGCTCTTTTCACATGGCTTCTACATATTTTCCAAATTTCCCTAAGTGCTATGTCTTGGCTGTGCGTCCTAGCGGCTTGGTCTCCTGTGTGGTGACATTGAGATGGTAGAGTTCTTAAGAAGTGAGTCCTGGCAGAAAGTAATTAGGTCACTGTGGCACCACCCTCATGAGTAGATTAATGCTCCTCCAAGGAGTGGAGAGGTTACTACAAAAGGAGAAAGCCTAGCTCCTCTTCAGTCTTGTGCCTTGGATTACTCTGTGAGTTTGGCTGCACTGGCTCACAGCTCTGTGAAGCCGCCCATCACAAGGCTCTCACCAGAGCTGAGCAGGTACGGACTCCATGCTCTTGAACCTTCAAACCATAATCTAAATTAACCTTTTTTCTCTATGAAATGTTCAGCCTCAGGTGTTTTGGGACAACAAATGAACAAAGACATTAAGAGTTAGATTCACTTGAATTCTGGATCCCTTGTTAAAATACAGCTTATGGTTCTGGCTCTGATTTTCTTTATAATATGTTTGTGTCTGGTATACATGTATGTCATATGTAAGCAGGTACCTGTGGAGGCCAGAAGAAGGTGTCAGATCCCTAGAGCTGGAGTTACAGCCAATTGTGTACTGCCTGATGTGGGAGCTGGGAACTAAAGGGCAGTCTTCTATGAGAGGAGCACGCAAGCTCTTAAACAATGGCACATCTCTCTAGGACCTGGAATCTTTTTTTTATTTTTTTAAAAATTTAATTAAAATATATTTGTATAATTTCCCTATTTTCCCTTCCTCCTTTCAACTCCTCCCATGCCTCCCTTACTTCCTCTCAAACTCATGACCTCTTTGTCTTTGACTACTGTTAACATATAAATACACACATATATTTATATACATAAATATATAAATATAATCCACTGAATCTGTTCAGTGTTCCTTCTATGTATATGATTTCAAGGTTAGCCACTAGATATTGGGTAGCCTGAACCCTGAGAAAGACTGATTTCCCCCCTCTCAGCAATCAGTAATTGCCCATAAGTCTTTGCCTAGGAATGAGGCCCCTAGGGCACTTCTCCCTTCTGTATTAGCACATCTGTTAGGGTTGACATGTTTCAGTATTGTTTGGGCAGTTGTGTTGTTGATGCCTCATGGGTATAGCCCTCCTGTCATTTCTAGGGAAAACTAATCTTATGGAGGACTTCTCAGTCCTCTGGCACTTTTAGTTTTCTACCCCTGCTTCTGTGATATTCCCTGACCCTTGAGTGCAGGAGTTGTACTGTATCCGTTGGGGCTGGGCACACGGGTTATCTCTACTTTGACCTGATGGGGGTTTTGGTGATGGTCTGTGTCTGTAGGTTAGACAGCGATGGTTAGGTTCTCCTAAGATCCATGACCTCACTAGTCCTAATACTTGCCTATGTTACAGCACCAGCCATAATTTGTCTTTAAATAACTAAGAGTAAATGTCTACAAAAGAACAAAATGTGTGTATTTTAAATAGTTTTGCATCTGATCCTAATGATTGAATGTTTCAGGCAACCAAGGGAAAAGAGCAGAAGTGCTAATAAATAACATGAGGAGAGGTATTTACTTTTGTATTATACACTAACTAAGCAGGCCTGTTAGACTCTTTGATCATTGTAAAATATTAAGGAGAGAGACATATAAGTTTCTGATTTTCATCCCTGGGGTAGTTTGGTATTAAAAATTGAATGAAGAATGCTAGAAAAGAAACTGGGTTTTCTTCTAGTTTAAAGCTAATTTAATAGCATAGTTTGAAACAGAGTATCCCGCATGAGTTGATTGTGCCACTCTTAGGAGTCATAGGTTTTTAGATAAGCATCCCAGGGTTGGTTCTGGGATACATCTCTATGAGTTTTTGTCCAGTGAGGTCCCAGAGGCTCCCAGGACAACATAGGCTACAGTCTCTCTTCCTGATGGGACACTAAAAGTAGAAACCAAACCCAATTGCTGAAGACACCACACACTTTGGTTCCAAGACACAGGGAAACCAAGGTGTAAAACTGAGCTAGAAGATGCCTCCCTCTGAGGCCCAAGGGACATCATGGAAAAGGGAGCAGAAAGGATATAGTATAAATGGTGACAGAATGTGCTGTGCAGATGGCTGGGGAAGAAAACCTATGCACAGTCTTACACAGATGGAAATCCTCTGTACCATTATAGTAACCTGCTAGGCAGGATAGACCCACCAGTGTGATAAATAGCATGGCTCTTTGGCCTTAACCAAACACTTTCTAGTTGGATTTGTTTGAGATCCACTTCAGAGGAGGAATACATTCCAAGCATTGTAAATCTGGTCAAAGTCTGTTGTTTTGCTCAATGGATATGTTTTCAAACTGACTTCTAAATAGTTTACTTTAGCCACAGACTAGTCCTGCTCTCAGCCTTGGGCAGATGATGCTTCTTCTATTATAGTGGGCAACAGTTAATGCAGATACATATATTTAGCCAAGGTACATCATGGAAAATGTGGAAGAAGGAATGTAAGAGCTGAGGGAAAGGGATTCATGTCATGATACATTTTGCCATGTGGATACCTTGGAGGAACTGATATCAAGGTTCAACAGACACTTATTCTCAATACCTTAATCTGTACTTACAGGGTCTGTATAACATTAGGCCTCCAACATTCACCTTGAATGTGAGAGGTATTTGAGGTCCCACCCCTTCCTGGGAAGCTATTTCAGTTAATGCTTGATGGGAAGAGAGTGTCATTTTCTTTAATGGTGTAGCTTACATATCAACAAATAACCCCCTACCTGTGTCCATACAAGCAAATTAGGTGAATTCAGTGGGTCGACAAAAGTAGAGAGAAACCAGAGAGTAGGGAGGGACACTAGTTGGGAAGAGGTTCATAGGTAGTGGAGGATAAGAGAGAGAAATGGGGCAGAATATAATCCCATCACATTGTATATACGTATATATGAAATTGTCAAAACAAAGGAAGGAAGGGTAATTGGGCATTGATTGAAAAACAAAAAAAACTTTAGACAAAGTCCAAGTTTCAAATGCAGAAGTAGTTCCGAAGACTAAAAAGAGAAAAAAACAGTGGCACAGATCCCAAGGAAATTCAACTCAAGTTACAACGTGGAATATATCTGTATACAAAAGGTATAATGTGTCAATCTACACAGATTGTTCCAATAACTTATATTATAAGATGTTGCCATATGACAGAACTCAAGTGGCACGCTCCAATGTTCATTAATTAGATGCTCTGAGAGAAGATTCATGGCCCTTGCCTAATTTGTATGATATGAATTTACCCACCATGCCATATCTCAAACTATAAAACACAAAACGTGAGCTTAGGGAGGGATGCATGCAGTTGGCCATCACCAACACATGAAAGTGCCCCCCCCCCAGAAATTCACTTATAATATGCTTTGGACCATTCTACTTACCCTAGTTTGAAATAAAATCCACTTGAGCAATAAACACAATATATGAAAGAGAGAGCTAGAAAGAGAGAGGAGACAGAGAAAGAGACAGAGAGATGAGAAGAAACCAAGCTGAGTACATTGAAATAAAGTAATTTCTTCCCAAATGTCCCATAAACATCCCATCTGTTTTTTCACAATCCTCCCTGGGTCATAGAACACTGCTCTGTGCCAGCTGGCATTCCCTGAGCCCTGGGTAAAGCCATGACTCACCATCCAGATGTATCATAATTTGCTCAGGTCATGTCTGGGTGTTCTGTAATCCTTCAGTCTTTCTGTCTCCCATCAAAGGATGTAGTTTAACTTCTCATCCTTCATGAGAACCTATGTAGTGACTCAGTGACTCAGTGCGAGGACCAGTGGATTCTGGGGGCTAAGTCACCCAGCCACAGCCAGCATGACTGCTTCTGCGTGTGTCTCTCATGCTACATCACATTCCCATTGTACTTACTGCTTGAGAGAGTTTAGGATCTTCCACTTCCCTTCTCCTAGTCTGGGGAAGGCTTCTTCGCAATTACTTCCTCAAGGGTTGGGAAACAGACTGGGATGAAGTAACCCAAGGATAATAAATATCTCAACTTTAACTACAGAAGGGGACTACAGCAGCCTCTGGCGTCATCTGGCCAAAGAATCAAAGTGGGTCTGTGGTTTACCAAACTTCGCTATCTTGTGTTGCTTGCTTTCAGAGCACAGCTGCTGGATTTTGGTCTGTTTACCCCAGTAAGTACTTCTCTATTTGGGTGTTGCTGTGTAAGAAACCATAAAGTTCTGTTGGTTTTGTTTTGTTTTGAGACTCTCTAAGATGGCAAATGTAGTGGCTTGAATGAGAATGGCCTCTCCAGGATTTTAGATTTGAACACTTGGTAACCAGGGAGTGGCACTATTTGAAAGGATTCGGAGGTGTGGCCTTGTTGGAGGAAGTATGTCATTGGGATGGGCTTTGGGGGTTCAACTGCTCAAGCCAGGCCCAGTGTCTCTCTTTTCCTGCTGTCTATGGATTTAGATGTAGAACTCTCAGCTGCTTCCCTAGCACCATGTCTGTGTGCATGCTGCCTTGCTCCTCATCATTATGATAATGAACTATACCTCTGAAACTGTAAGCCGGTCCCAATTAAACGCTTTCTTTTATAAGAGTTGCCGTGACCATGTGTCTCTTCACAGCAATAGAACAGGAACTAACACAGGATTTCTTATTTTCAGATATCTTACATCTGGCCATAATCCCTGGGTTCTTTTATTTTTTTTCTTTTATTTTATCTTTATGTGTATGGGTGCTTTGCCTGCATGAGTTATGTCCATGTACCACTTGCATGCCTGATGCCAAGGAGGCCAGAAGAAAGCATCAGATCCTTTATGAACTAGAGTTACAGGTGGTTATGAGCATCATTGGGGTGCTGGGAAAGAAACTGGATTCCTTTGAAGTGCACCCAGTGTTCTTCACAGCTGAATCAAATGCCACCAGCTTCTATGTGGTTTTGGGAATTTTTGTTGTTGTTCCTGTTCTCAGATATTAGCTTTTAACCCTTTGAATTTAAAAATAATTATAATTACTTTTAAAGAATTCTCTTTTTGGGTCTGGGTCACCTCACTCAAAATAGTGTTTTTTATTTCCATCCATTTGCATGCAAAATTCAAGAAGTCATTGTTTTTTACCACTGAGTAGTACTCTAATATGTACATATTCCACCCTTTCTTCATCCATTCTTCCATTGAAGGGCATCTAGGTTGTTTCCAGGTTCTGGCTATTACAAATAATGCTGCTATGAACATAGTTGAACAAATGCTTTTGTCATATGATAGGGCATCTCTTGGATATATTCCCAAGAGTGGTATTACTGGGTCTTGGGGTAGGTTGATCCCGAATTTCCTGAGAAATCGCCACACTGATTTCCAAAGTGGTTGCACAAGGAGGAGGGGGAGGGAAATAGGAGGCAGGGAGGAGGCGGAAGTTTTTTTCAACAAAAACAAATAAATAAATATGTCAATGAGATCTTAAAAAAAGAATTCTCTTTGTTGTTGTTTCAGCAGTCTTATTGTGAGGTGCCTTTATATGGTTTTTTTCATAATTATCTTGCTTATGGTTCCAAGTACTAATTTAATATATGACTTGATTTCCTCCATGCTTTTTGGAAATTTTTCCTCCTAACATGAGCCTTTATTTATACAGTTAGTGTGCTACAAGCTGCTTATGTGCTTCTAGTTTTCTGACTCCCCTTTCAGCCATGTCTAATCTGGTACTAAGATTGTCTATTAATTCCTTAGCTAATATTATTTTATTTTTCAATTTTAGAATATTATGATGGTATAATACATTTGTTCCACAAGTGTGCACCGGCCCACAGAGGTCCAGGGAGGGCATTAGTTTCCCCTGGAACTGGACTCACAGGCAGTTGAGAGGTACTACATAAGTGCCGGAAATGGGGAACTTTGTCAACGGTGAGAGCAGTAAGTACTCTCAACTAATGAGCTCTCTAGCCCTTATATGCTTGATTATTAATCACAATTATTTTAATGATAATGTCTAATGATTCACTAGCTTGAAGAAAGGGCTCTGTATAGAGTTTACTTTTTATTTCATTCATTTTTTGGTTTAAGTAATTTTTAGTAATAAAGTTTTTTGGAATAATATTCTAAATAGAATTAATATATGCATATGTATATACAAATATACATACATTATATCATATATATTATATATATGATATATATCAGATTTTAGAAGCTGTTATCTTTCAACAAGGATTTTCATTAATTTGGGATAAAAGTTAGTAGCAACTCACCTTAATCCAATTCCAAACTAAACTTATTCAGGCAGGTCTCAGGTTATGAAAGGAAGTATCTGTTTTCACTTTCTCCAGAAGCCCTTCATAGATCCTGAGTATGTACTGAAAGCTGGGTTTTGATCATGCCCTCAGAATATGCATTTTCTCTGTAGCTCTATCCCTCGACCCAGCAATACCACTCTTGGGAATTTACCCAAGAGATGCTCTATCATATGTCAAAAGCATTTGTTCAACTATGTTCATAGCAGCATTATTTGTAATAGCCAGAACCTGGAAACAACCTAGATGCCCTTCAATGGAAGAATGGATGAAGAAAGTATGGAATATATACACATTAGAGTACTACGCTGCGGTAAAAAACAATGACTTCTCGAATTTTGCATGCAAATGGATGGAAATAGAAAACACTATCCTGAGTGAGGTATCCCAGATCTATGAACTGAGAAGTCACGTAGCCTGTGGCCTCTCAGCCTTCTGCTGTTTATAAATAGACTCTTTGATATGGAAAAGCAGAACAAAATATAAAACTCATTCTTCAATATTTCTCATCACTCTAGAGTCATGGATTATCAAGTCCTTAAACTTTACTTCCTAAACTTCCACATATGCTGCCCTGCTGTGACACAGCAGAAGGCCCCAGTGGGTTTGTCTGCCTCTCACCTGCTACTTCCTGCTGAGCATCTTAACTTTTTACAACAGGCAGCTTCTGACTCCACAAAGGCTGAGCATCAAGGCAAAAAAATAATAATAATAATCCCTCCAACTGTAAATTCTCTTCTCCCTGAAACAGCAGCCACTCAAGCTCTGGCTGTATAGACAGCTCTCTGATACCCTCGAACCCAGGCTTTCTGATTGTTCTCTGAACTAAGATAATTTGGCTACAAGGCAGTTCATCATAGCCAGAAGCAGAAATACCAATGAGTATCAGTTGATTCTGAATATACTTCAAAAGTAGGATATACACCAACAGGCATTATTTCTTAAGAGTGAGGTGGGAGAGATGAATTGAGTCACACTGAGACCTTTGACCTGAGATGATAGGAACCAAGCTGTAAGATATCAATATAGACAGAGCTCATGAAATAAAAAAAGGCTGTGCACAGGAATACTAGAAACATTTTGAGAAGATTGTTTAAAAATAAACAAAATATCCATAAGTATTTTAATGCATGAGCCTGGAACCCAGAGAATAGGTCCAAACTGGATATGTGCATGTGAAAATCAAGGAAATATAAATGAGATTCCAACCAAAAAAGGGGTGAGGTCACCCAGTGTGTGAGTGCAGAGAGCTCTAGAGAGTAAGGCTGGAGGGATGCTCACACTTATGGAGATGCCAGGGAGACAAGAAGACAACAAAGGAGCGTAAGGAGGAGGAGTGAGTGAGATAAAGATGACTTGGGAGGAATATAGCGTACTGAAATCCAAAGAGAAGGGCATCCACTTCTGAAAATTCAAGCAAGATCACTGATAATCCAGCCATGGTGACACTTGGCTGTGATCCCAGCAGTCAGGAGGAGACAGAGACAGGAGGATTGCTTTAAGCCTGAGATTAGCCTGTCTTACATGATGCCCAGGTAATCCAAGGATAGAGATAGACAGAAACACTCTGTCTCTGAAAACACAAGCAAACCCTGAAAGTTGAACATTCAGGCAGTTAGTCATTTAGAATGTTCCATCTTTGATAGCATTTATAGATGTCATTTCAATGCAAGGGTAAAAGGGAGTCTTACGGCTGCAGGTTAAATATGAAATGAGATGGTTTGTTGCTGTTGTTGCTGCTGCTGTTGTTGTTTCTTACCTCAACTCATATTTCCTTCAGTGTTACCTGAAGGGTCTGTTAATGGATGAAGACTTTCTGACCTGAACATAATAAACAGTCACATGTAAGACTTAATTACTTTGTATGCCTTCCATACTCTTCAAACTCTCATCTGGAGCCTTTAGTCTAGAGACTAGCCCTAGTTCGCCCTAGCCCCAAACTAGAATAGATGCGAGTCCTCTTCAACATCATCCTATATGTTCAGTGATGATGAACTAAAACTCCATGTCAGACTGACACAGTGCTTTTTTGCTTGCATTAGAAGCCAACAAAGGATATATTAAAATTCTTTACATTTATCCCAGCATTAATTTGATTCATGAATGTTCATCATGAACTATAATGAAAATGGTTCTGTGCTCCACTGAGGGAGAGAGGGCAAGAGCAGAAACTTCTATAAAGTGTTCATAAAAGAAGGAACAAGGATATATATAATATATATACATATGATTAGTTAAAAAGCAGAAACCGCCTGCTTAGATGTTAGTTAATGTTTTATGATTAGAGAAGCTTAAGTTTTATTTTGCAGTCAACATTAAATTGGACTTCAGAGGGACTCTACAGCCTTGGTCTTATAGCCGCCTCAGTTGAATGACCTCCTGATTAATTGCATATCAACTCCAACATGGACTTTCCTGATCTTATGCTTCTCCTGGGCAGCTCTCCTCCTAATAGTTTCTCAAGGCCCCAGATGGTTTTCAGGTCTTTCTTGCACCTTTAACAGCAGAAAAAAAGGGAAGCGAGAACAAAGCTTGCGTAAATGATTTTGTGGTCCGTTTGGAAGAGGCATGTGTACTTTCTATAGCGTGTCATTGGCCAGAAGAGATTCTTGCTTTTAATCTGACCTCAGAGGAGATGGGAAATGCAGTGTTCCTTTGGTCCCTAGGACAGATTATTGTTTTTAGCCTGCCCCTGCTGTATGTTTCCAGTTCACCCTTCCTCACCTCTTCTCCGCCCTCTGAGGACCAATCAAAGTCACATTAGATTGCTGTATCTTGCTCAGATTTCAGGCTCTTCACATGATGCACAGTTCTTCCATCAAGTGTCGATGTAACTCCTTATGTAACCTACAAATTAATGAATTGGGTATCTGCCTACTATCACCACACAATCATGTACTATAGAGGAACAGCAAAAAACCAAGAGCAATGAACACTACCCCTGGGCAAAGGGAACAATGAGAAAGTCTAGAAACCAAAGCACCCACAATTTTAAAGACCACTCAACAGAAAATAATGAATTCTAGTATAATGGCAGGAGGAAATGACTGCATAAGGTTTTGCTGATGCTGTCAGCAAAGGTGGCTTTGTCCATTTTTTCTGCAACATTGATCCATCCTCAAAGAGTTCATAATGGCCCCTGTTCTCCTTGACCCCATGTGAAGTGAGGAAGAATAGCAAACCTTTCATCCCTGAAGCCAGCCTTGTAGTCAATAGTTCTAGGTTCCAATAGTTTGAAGACATTAGAAACAACCAAAATGTGGTTTGTTTTTTGCTTGATTATTTGGTTTATGACTTACCATAATGGTTTAAAATTTTTCAAGAATGTTCACTTTGTTCATCAGTATTAGTATGTCTCAGAAACCTCACTCATAGACCTGCTTTACAAGCAATTTTTAAAGATAGTTTTTCTCTCTGCTTCTTTCCATTATGGTAACCGTTTCCAATTCATGAAAGCCACCTAGAAGCTACAATATTTTAATAAAAATGCTCTACCAGGAAGTTGGTGTGTGTGTGTGTGTGTGTGTGTGTGTGTGTGTGTGTGTGTGTGTGTGTGTGTGCATAGAAAAAGAGAAAAAGAGAGAGGGTGGAGGGAGGGAGAGAGAGGGAGGGAGAGAGAGGAAGGGAGGAATGGAGGGAGGGAGAGGGAGAGAGACAGAGAGACTTATTTGAAAAGATTCATTAACCTGTTGGCAATCTAGTTTTTTTCCTGCTCCAATTTCTCTTCTTCCTTTCTTTGAAGTTTCCTTCTTAAGTTCTATCTCCTTCTTTCCTTTTGGATTTGAACTTTGGTTGTGTGCATTCTAAGTAAGTTTCTAGAACTGCAAAACTTGAATTTTCAGTTTCTCTGCAAGCTCCCCTTTTTTACAATTGCAAACTAGCCAGTGTTTCCCCAGGTTTTTCTTGGACAGACACAGCCACTACACCCACACACCACTGAAACTGTGTTTCTCATTTCTTCTGCAGTTCAGTTTCCAAGTGCTCACGTTTAATGAAGAGTTTTACCAACTCTTTTGCCATAAAAGGATTACCATTATTCTGGCCAGTTTTAGTTTCTTCACTGATATCTGCCAGTTATTAAGCCAATTCAGCATATCATAAATTCATTGTATAACAGCACTTCAAGATGCCAATGTGTATATTTCCATAGGCTAAACACTGCAGTAAGTATCTAAACGTTGACTGGCTTAGTGAGATGATTTTTAAGAATCCAATCCAATACAAATAGTTGGTTTCATGATTCTCTGAAGTGGTTTTGCTTCAAACAGGGATTGGTGGTTTCAGTGCTTTCACTTTTTACGGCTTTGTCCTTGTACAAATTCAACCTAATCGTGGAATAATCCAGTCAGCAACTGAAGGATGTGAAAAAAGAATAACAGAGGGTTTATGGCATGTCTCACCGGGATGTACATGCTTCTTTCCAGAACCCTAATGCACCCAACTTGACATCAAAGAAAGCTGGAGTGCATGATCTACTCATGTGCTGAGAGACAGGAAATAGGAAAGCTGAACTACCACCGCATTTAGGGGGAAATACAGCTAGAATCACAGACTATCCTAATGTTGGCAAGCAGACATCATGTAAATCTAAAATATGCAACCCAAGCATATAGAAAACCCAGCTGGTACCCTGAAAGTCTACCTTGCTGGTATTTTAGCTTGAAAACATTAAGAGTTTACTATTTGCCAGCCACTCTCCCAACTGTTTAGTAATTATGAAATCATTGTTCATTAAAATAATCTCAGGAAGCAGTACTCCTTATACAGAGAAGGAAACTGGAAAACTTATTCTGGGTCTCATAGTTCTTACTTAGCTCTCGTCCCAGGTTCTAGAGCAGATTTCCCCACTACACTGTCACAATGGCTCTAGTTTCTTCAAAATGTTTCCAGGTGACTAGTTTGCTCAGCATGCTCTTTCCTAATTGCACCTGCCTTCCTTTTTTCCCTTCACACAGAGACATTTTCAGACCTTTGTAAATGGAGACTGCAAGTTTGTTTCCCAGCTGCCCAGAGCCAAATAATCATACAGAAACTATGTTAATGGTAATACTGCTTGGCCTATTAGCTCAGGATCTTTATTAAGTAACTCTTACATCTTAAATTAACCCATTTCTATTCATCTGTGTATCGCCAGGTAAGGTTCCAGCATCTTTCTCCTCCAGCAGCATCATGGCATCTCTCTGACTCTGCCTACTCTCTCCATATATCCCTTCCAGCCTGGCTAGATTCTGCCCTACCATAGGCCAAAGGAGCTTCTTTATTAAGAAATGGTAATAAAACGTATTTACAGCATACAGAGGGGAATCCCAAATCAGGCCTTTGTGTCCACTTGTCCCCAACAGAAAGCTGATTGCACTTTACTGAATTTCTATTCAATGCTTAGGAAATTATCATCCAGTTTAGATCAGTGCCCTCATTCACTTCAGCTGTCAACTTGCCACAGTTCAGAGACATCTGAAGGAGTCTCAGTTGAGGGATTGCCCATATCAGGCTGTCCTCTCAGTATGTCTTGGGACACTGTCTTATTGCTTGCCCTCTAGGATCCGCAGCTGGCAAGACTTAGAAATGAATTTGAAGTCCTTCAGAAATAAAGAAAATGATTCCCTATGATAATACATACAAAGAGTGAAGAATGCCAAAATGCTACTACGTATCAAATATTGATCAAACTTTCCTCATTTTAATCTCTTTGAATTAAACAGATTTAATAACTATAAAATTAAAGAGATTTAATAACTATGAATTAGAGAGGGAAAGAGTTAATCTCTTTAATTAAAGATACTTACTTTAGCACTAGGAATTGAGCCCAGGTCCTCAGGTGTGATATACATTGAGAATACAAGTTCACAATGCTGAGTAGCTTCTCATGAGACACATTCCATAATGATAAGGTGCTGTTTCATCCACAGAACATAATGATGCTGAACCTTCATGTATATCACAAAAGAATTTCAAACTATTTCAACTAAGTTGAAAGGCCTAAAACAGGAAAGAAAGCCACAAGAGAACAGAACTAGGAAATAGGTGCATTTATATTATAGACGACTGTGACATTCCTCCATCAGCAAATGGTTGAAGAGCAGATGGAAAGGCAGGAAAGATGTAAAATGTGCAGATAACTATTTCAGCTAATGTGACCTGACTGACATTCACGGAACGCTTCCCACAGTTTCGACAGAGCATACACATTTTTCTTGAACGTGGAGCATTTACCAAAGCAGACCATATGCTAGGTCGTAAAATGAGTCTTGAAAACTTTAAAAGATAGAAATCTCACCAAGAATGTGCTCAGGCCATAATGCAGTGAAACTGAAAGCCACTGAGAAAGGTATCTGGAAAATGTCTCAAACATGCAGAAGTTGAACAACGTACACCACATCACACATGAAACCAGAAACGAAACCACAAAGGAAATTAGAATATATTCTAAACTGGGCAAAAAGGCAAATGGAACTCCTCAGAACTGTGAGAAGCAGCTAAGAAAGGGCTCAGAGAGAACGCCAGGATTGAATGCTTGTGTGAGAAAGTAGTCTAACAAAAGTTACATTTGAATTAGTGGCCTAAGATTTTGATTTAGAAAACTTAAGAAAAGGAGAGACAATGGCATGTGCCTGTCATCCCAGCCCTCAAGGGGCTGAGGCAGGAGAATCAAGCCCAGCCAGAGCTAGGTAATAAAACCTTGTCTACAAACAAACATCCCAAGAACAAAAAGACCAGACCAAATTAAAGTCAGATAGATTAATGGAACGGAAAAGCAACCAGAAATACAACCACATCATTTTAGCAACGTGGTCTATTAGAAAGGGGATAACACACTTCAATCCAGAGAGAATATTCTTTGCAACAATGGAATTTGAAAGATATATAAATATTTATTTATGCATGTACACATACTGGTGTATATATTTTACACATGCACACATATATAATGTGTGTGTATGCGCGTGTGCGTGCATGTGTGTGTATATATATAATGTGTGTGTGCGTGTGCATATATAGTGTGTGTGCGTGTGTGTGCATGTGTGTGTGTGCGTGCATGTGTGTGTGTGCGCGCGCGTGTGTGCGTGTGTGTGCGCGTGTGTGCGTGTGTGCGTGTGTGTGTATATATAATGTGTGTGTGCTTGTGCGTGTGTGTGTGCGTGCGTGTGTGTGTGTGTGTGTGTGTGTGTGTGTGTGTATAATTCTAGGAAGCAAGAGATTAGAAAAATCTCATGGTCTCCTTCAAGAAAATGTCTTCCAACCTTAAAATCCACTCTAGGCCTCACCACTTAAAGGGTCCAACACCCCCAATATCAACACCTTGGAGACAAAGCTTTGAACACATTGATATTTGGGTAACAGTCAACAACCAAGCCGCACCACTGAGAGAGAAACTAGATTCAATAGTCTAAATATTAAACAGTATACACGTATGCAAAATCTGAGAAAAGAATGAAAGAAAGGAGAGCCGTGTTAACCGAGAATGAAATACAGAATAGAAGACTGATTTTAAAGGGTGATGAAGACAATGTGAAGGTCACAGAAGTACTCTACCTCAAAATTATGACTATGAGCTCATGAATCCAAAAACAGATGCTTATCAAATTGTTTGCAGATTAATGAATGCTACTAACAACCCCAGTCTAACTGATTTTAAAGAATGTATAGCCCAGGAGCTAGAGAGATGTCTCAGCAGCTTAGATCATTCATTGCCCTTGCAGAGGACCCTGGCTCAATTCTCAGCACTCAAAGGATGTTTCACAACCATCAGTAACTCCTTTTCCATCTATCACCTTCTGACATCCATGGACACCAGGCTTGTATATCATACACATGCTTTTACATGGTGAAAACATTCAAACACATTCAAATGACAAATAAATTTATAATTACAAATAAAAATAAACCTAAAATATTAAAAATTAAAACTCAATCTAAAAATTTAAAAATCAAATAATGTAGAGCCCAGAGTAGGATAAGTTATATTCACGTTCAAAGGCAGTAATAGAATAAAAGAACTAAACAAAATATATTTCCTGCTTAAAGTGGATATAAACCCCAACCATTGTGCCAACTGACATCAACAATTGCCAACAGATATCAACAATATTTATTATTTACTGAGGGCTCTTTTGTGCTCTACACGTTTCCAGACTTCTTGAATTAACTTTTAATCTGGATAACAGCCCTGGTATTGAGTCAAGTCTCATACGGATGGCATGGCCAGCACTGTGATGTATTACAATGACAGGCAATGCCAGATGGATACTGGGTAAAAACAAATTAGGAAAATTAAAAACCTACAACATGAATGTAGGCGAATACCTATCAATATGTAGGCTGTTTTCTTTATGGTGTTTACCGAGGGCTCAGTGAGTAAAATGTTTGCTGTACAAACCTAAGAACTTGGGTTTGATCGCCCGAACTCACATACAAATGCCAGCCATGGTAGCATGCACTTTTAACCCCAGTTGTGAGGGTCATAAGCACCAGACCAATGAGAGACTCTGTCTCAAAAAACAAGGAATGACACTCAAGGTTGTCATCAGGATTCAACACTCATGTGCACACACGCACACATACACACATGAACATGAATTGGCCATGAGGAAGAGACTTGATACAGAATTATGGTTAGCAGAATATTTATTTTCTAAGCTTCTAAGATTTCTAACACATTTACATAATATAAGAAAAGGCTTAGAAAAGATGTAATTAGATTGGAGAATGATATGGAAGGACCACTTACTCTTTTGGAAACAACAATTTCTAATTTATAAAAAGAAAAATCATAATTCCAGTTGCACATGTTAGAGTGAAAATTAAACAAAATAAAATATTCTATGTATTCTAGCATAAAGCTTGCTATATTTATCATTGTAATTCTTCGACCTCACTCTCCTTTTGCTATCATACTAGAAGCTCTCTTATACAGGTCCAAGACAGGCACAAAATGTAAGCATGCAGAACCACCATTGCTTCAGGTTTTTCTATGAATCCCACTTGGAAGGGCAGGACCGGAGCTGGAGAGTGCCTGTATGTATTCCAGTGGTTGATGTCTATGCCACAGCCAGGAGCTGAATAGCAAAGGAACTGTGGGAATAAATGTGATGCTCTGGGCACATAGAGAGAGACACACAAGAAACACTGAAATGAGAACATATTTACCCAGAGGAGAAAATGATTGAGCTCACTATCGGAGAGCAGAAGCCGGCCCTTTATCTCAGATGACTGTGTATTAAACTAAGAGGGCATAAGTGTCATGGGCATCTTTGATTGTCCTCCATATGTACTCGGCAATGCAAATCTGCAGAGCAGATGAACTATGTGGCATTAACAGCTATAAAAATGAGATGATTGACTATTGGATTCTTATACTAAAAATTTAAATGACATCAATTGCCTTGGGGATATATAAAAGCATTCAGAAAATGTTGAAGATAAAAATGTTAATTAGAACTTTTTCTTTTTTCTTTTTTTGTCTTGAGCAGGATGAAGCTCTGTCCCTTTTTTTTCGTTTTTGACTTTTGGAAACTTTAAAATTATCTAGCACTCTTCCCTTAAGATTAAAGCAATAGAGAGCTAGGGTGATCAATCTACCAATAATGGTCTTGACTTGCTAGCATGAGAACCTGAGATCCACCCCTAGAACCATTATTAAGAAAAGAGAAACTGGACAAATTTATAGAGGCATGTGTCTTTAAATCCAAGACTCAGTAGTCAGAGATAAATAGATCTCAGAGTTTGAGGCCAGCCTGGTCTGATAGGGAGATCCAGGTTCAGTCAGGGATACACAGTGAGACCTTGTCTCAATATAAAAACAAAAGAAAAAAGAAGAAGAAGGAGAAGAAGGAGGAGGAGGAGGAGAAGGAGAAGGAGAAGGAGAAGGAGAAGGAGAAGAAAGAAGAAGAAGAAAGAAGAAGAAGAAGAAGAAGAAGAAGAAGAAGAAGAAGAAGAAGAAGAAGAAGAAGAAGAAGAAGAAGAAGAAGAAGAAGAAGAAGAAGAACCACCTGAGGAAGCAGAAACAAATTAACTCCTAGGCCTACTTAGCAAGCTTCAGGTCAATGAAAGACCCTGTCTCAAAATAATGGTGGACATCCATTGAAGAATGCCATCCAAAGTTGTCTTGTGGCTTCCACACACGTGTTATCTGGTGCTGGGCTTGTTTTGGCTGGATGGCTTTTAATTACTGCTTCTAGTTCACTTGCAATCTAAAAACACATCAAAAACATCATCCACCACAATGAGACTGGGAGATCGGATTTGGAGAAGGGAGAAGAGTGGACGCCACCTATCTTCTCCCCTGTCGAGCCTGTCTGTTTTGCTCCCAGGGAATGCTTGTGGGAGTTTGTGGATGAGGCAAAGGGATGTGGTGGTGAGGAAGAAGGTGGTAGAAGATCTATGTGAGATGCCTAAGATGGGGGCAGAGAGAAAGGGGAGGCCGCCTTCCACATCCTATGGTCTGCTACAGAGCTGGGAATGAAGCTGGGGGGTTGGATTTGGAGAAAGGAGAAAAAGTGAAGACTGCCTATCTACTTTCCTGGCTGGCATGACTGTGGGAGTTTTCAGACAGTAATTTCTAAGTTAACCACTTATAGACTGTTTTAAAGGAAAGCCTGAAAAGCCAGTCAGTGTGTAGCAAGGTTGAATTCCGGAGACGACAAGCAACCTATAGCAGGGCAATGCATCAAGCTTTGAAGGAAAATTCCACAATTCACTAGGGATCTCAAGATGTTGAAGATGTCAGAAATATGGTAGTCTGTTTAAGCAAAGCTCCTAGTCCCAAGTAATGACAGTCTAAGACTAGGAGACTTCACAAAACTGCACCACCATGTGAGGACCAAACATTCAAAATGCAAGATTGGGTGGACATTTCAGACTCAAATCATAGCATTCCCAAAGACTCATGACATCATCAAAACATGATCTGTATCTAGTCCATTTTCAAGAATCATAAAAGTCTCAATAGTTTCAACAATATTCAAAACACCAAAGTTTAAAGAGCCTTCTGAGATGCAAAGCAACCTATTAACTATGAACCCCTATATAATCAGAAAGTCTATCCGAAATACATGAAGTGATATATATATATATATATATATATATATATACTCCATTCATAAGAATTTCTAGGCCAGCAAGGTAGTCCAGCAAATAAAGGTGCTTTCCACCAAGTCTAACAATCTGAGTTCAATCCAGGCAACCCAGAAGCTGGAAAGAGAACTGGCAACCACAAGTTATCCTCTCAGCTCCACATATGCGCTGTGGAACACACATAGACAATAAATAAATAAATAAATAAATAAATAAATAAATAAATAAATAAATAAATAAATAAATAAATACAAAATTAAGTAATGAGAAGATCACTTGAGACAGCATGGATGGAATAAAAGATTGTTGTGTTAAATGTAATCAGTCAGGCACAGGAATGTCAGCAAAGCATGACCTCACTCATATGAAATTGGAAAATCAGAAATAAGAGCAAAAGGGTGGCTAGCAGGAGCCTTCAAGGCCAATGGTAGGGAGGAGGTGAGAAGCTGGCACATGGTCACATTCAATTACATAGGGTTAATGTGGTGAACTGAAAGAAAGTGCCCCCCTAGGCTCAGAGGGAGTGTCAATATAAGGAGGTGTGGCCTCACTGGAGAAGTATGGCGTTGTTGGAGGGAAGTGCGGCACTGGGGGCAGGTTTTGGGGTTTCAGCTGATCAAGCTAGGCCCAGTGTCTCCCAGTTCTCTTCACGCTGCCTGCTGATCTGGATGTAGAACTCTCAGCTCCTCCTCTAGCACCGTGACTGCTTGCATGCAACCAGGCTTCCAGCCACGGCAAAAACTGACAAAACCTCTGAAGCTGTAAGTCAGCCCCAATTAAGTATTTTCCTTTATTAAACGTTGCCATGGTGACTGTCTCTTCACAGCAATAGAAACTGTAAGACAGTTAAGACTCTCTTGTGTAGTTTTCCAAAGTATGCTGTCTATGGGTGACAACTATGTCCTATACATTTCCAAGGGAGAATTTTGAAAGTTTCACTTCAAAGCAATGGTAAATGAAGAGATAAAAATCTGAAAATCTGATATAAATATCACTCAATAAATATATATATCTCAAATATCACATTGATATGCATGGCTATTAAGTTCTTTGTGAGTCCCTTAAAGATTAATAATATCATAGTTTTAACAGGGAGTAGCCAATATAAGATTGAGCAGTCAGAGGACAGTCATTACTTGACTTGAGACTTGGAAGAAAGTTTCCGTCATCAGTACAGCATGGTGCCGGTGAAATAACGAACAGATGGATCAGTGGAACAGATTTAAGAGCCTTTAAATGTCCACTCAAATAGTCAAATGGCCTTTAACAAAGGGGAAGATCAAGTCAACAAAGGGCAAGTTTTACAACACAGTACTAGAACTTCCAGTTTTAAAAAGAAAGAATCTACATACTTCATGAGGATTAACTCAACATGGATCACAGGCCCAAACAACATAAACCGCAGAAAGTAACATAAGGGAAGAGTCTAGGTTTGAGGGTGACTTTCACAGCACCAATGCCATGATGATGTATGAAAGAAAATTGATGTTTGTTTTCACAAAGAGTAAAATCTTCAAATTCCATTGTGTAACATGCCTATCATAGAGAATGAAAAATAAGCAACACAGAAGAGCTGCTTTTGTAAAACACATAAATTATAGACTGGAATTGAAAACAGAGTAACTCTTAAACTCAACAGCCCATATGTGGCGGTGCAGATTTATAATCCCAGCACTTGGGATATGGAGGTAGGAGGATCAGGAGTTCAAGTGTTGCCTGGGCTGCATGTAACCCTGTCTAAAACCGCTCCCCACCACCACCACCCCTGCAATGAAAAGCAACAATAAAACTCAACAAGAACAAAACAATGACAAAATTTAGACTAGGCATAACATCTGTATACCAAAGTATATATACAGATGGCAAATTAGCATAAAAAATGCTCAATAGTGCATGTCATTTAGGGATTTCAAATTACTCCAACAATGAAGTAGAACTAAATGACCAAGAGAAGGGCAAAGAGCACAAGAGGTGCTGACAAGGATGCAGAGATACAGGAACTGACTGTCAGTAGTCATTGCTCGTGGTAATGCAAATGGAATACTCAGACATATGGTAGTTGACAAGTTTCTAGCAAGCATAAGAATAAGCTTTCCACGATACAACACTTAATGTCTTAAGTATTGCATAAATGAGCTGAACTTTTATGTCCATATAAAAGTTGTCCCATGAATATTTACTGTAACCTTACTCATAAATTTAAATATTGAAAGCAAGATGTCCTTCAGTAGGAGTATTTAAAGTTCAATGTTCATATAATAGAATTTTTTAGCCTATTTACAAGAGAGCTGGGAGTCACTTGGGTAATCTGTGTGTCTCCTACTCAGTTTTCCTCCAGCTTTAAACTTCTCCAAAAATAAAAAAATATATATTTTTAAAATAAACTGCCAAGCCTTTCCCACAAAACCAAGATTTCTTAAAAAGCTAAAACTAAAACTATGATATGCCCTAGCAATACCACTCAAAGAACTCTGTGCCCCACAGCAGAGACTGTGCATGTGTGTTCATTGCTGATCTAGTCACAATAACTAGATAAAGGAATCAGCCTAGATGACCATTAGCTAATAAATGCATAACAAAATGCTATAAGTTTTATTCAGCACTAAAGAAAACAATAAAATATGCAGGAAGTGGATGAATTGGAAAATATTATATTTAGTAAGGTAACTTGGGCCCAAATGTTATATTATCTCTCTCATATGTGGATCCTAGATACAAACATTTAGATTCCTACATTTAACTGGAGTCTCTATAGAGGTCAGGAAACAAGAATAGATTCATGTAAACTATGGAATGGAGCCAAGGTATGGGGGCAGGGACAGTAGAGCACAGGGAAATGCTTGGTATGGAAAGGTTTAAACATGGGTAAGAGGTGTGGGCTGGGGGGAAGAGGAAAGAGGATCAACCAAGATGATGGAAAAGCCATATATAATCCTACTACACAACAAACTCAAATATATATTAAAGGAAACAGAGTTTGAACAGAGATACCTTGCATGGATAGATAATGGTGCTCCCTATAGTTACAGGGTTTTTTATTGTTTTTATTGAGCTATACATGTTTCTCTATTCTCCTTCCTTCCTCTTCTCTCCCTTTCTACCCTCAGTCATAGGTTTTTAAACCAGCATTCTATTAACCAGGTATCTCCCCCTATGAGTAGTTGCCCAGGGAAGTGTCAGAACTTCCTAAAATAATACAGGCTATTGTTACTGTGCTTAGTTGGCCATTAAAACTAGATAGTGAGACTTTATTGTTGAAGACACCATACACTTAGGATACAGAATACAGATAAAATCAAGTGAAAACTGAGCTGGAAGTCTTTTTTCCTAATGGTTAGTGTTCATAGTACCAGGAGGTGTTATGCAGGCTGCTAGGGAAGAAATCTCATCAAAAGTCTTATTCAGCTGTATGTGGTGTGATTCTTACACACCTCAACCTCAAAGACAGACTCATAGTAAAGGGTTGGGGAAAAATTTTCCAATCAAATGGACCTAAGAAAGAAGCAAGTGTAGCTAATCTAATATATAACGAAATAGACATCAAACTAAAATCAATCAAATGAAACAAAGAAAGACATTTCATATTAGTCACAGGAAAAATCCATCAAGAGGAAATCTCAATACTGAACATCTATGCCCCAAATACAAGGGCACCCTCATATGTAAAAGAAAAACTTCTAAAGCTTAAATAACACATTAAACCCCACACACTAATAGTGGGAGAATTTAACACTTCGCTCTCATCACTGGACAGGTCTGTCAGATAGAAAATTAACAGAGAAATAAGGGAGCTGACAGATGTTATGAATCAAGTGGATTTAACAGACATTTATAGAACATTCCATCCAAACACAAAAGAATATGTGTTAATTTCTTCTCAGTACCTCATGGAACCTTCTCAAAAATTGACCAATACTAGGTAAAAGGCAAATATCAACAGATACAAAAAAATTGGAGTCAACATGATATCAGCATGTAGGAGAATTAAAATAGATCTATATCTCTCGCCATGCACAAAACTTAAGTCCAAATGGATCTTCAACATAAAACCAACCACACTGAACCTCATAGAAGAGAAAGTGGAAAGTAAGTTTGAATGCATTGGCACAGGAGACCACTTTCTAACCCCAGTAGCACAGACACTGAGAGAAACAATTAATAAATGGAACCTCCAGAAATTGAGAAGCTTCTCTAAAGCAAAGAACATAATCAACAAGACAAAACAGCAGCCTACAAAATAGGAAAAGATCTTCACCAAACTCACATCGGACAGTGGGATGATCTCCAAAAGATACAAAGAACTCAACAAATTGGTCATCAAAAGAATAACCCAATTTAAAAAAATGGGGTACAGACCTAAACAGAGACCTCTCAACAGAGGAATCTAAAATGGCAGAACTGCTTACAGATGTTCAAGTCTTGTTTATCTTCTTCTCAACCTTTCTCAGGTAAGAGCAGCTTCTCCTCTGATCTCCTTTGAAAATCATAAAACATCGCAATTTAGCAAAATAGAAAATAAAATAATGCTGGCAAACTTCAAGTTGAAAATACAACCTTATGGATTTCTAATAAATCAATAATGTATTTTATTACATTCCAGTGAGAGCCTGAGAAAGCAGCCCAGCCTAACCTCTGACTTCAAGGATTGAACAAAGTCATCTGAGAAAATAAAAAGGAAGAACTCTTAAGTCAGCTATATGTATAATCATCTTTCCAAGCACAAATATATCTGAGCTGGAGATCAGCCTGGCCTCAGTAAGGACTCTCGGGCCCTAATCCCATGTCACAATCAAAACAAAGTTAAAGAGAGCTCTGGGGTAGCTGGCAGGTCATCAGCTGTGCTGGAGCAGATGCAGGCAGCCTACTCTAGGTGACAGTGACTATTGCCACAGGAGGAAGTCTGAATATTGAATAGGCATTACACACAGTCCAGGTGCAACGACCAGTCATGTGGGCCTGGGAGGAAGAGGTGAAGGGTCAAAGTAAAGGTTAAGGTCTAAATTAAAAACATGCCTAGCTCTCAAAGATCAAGCCAGGAGAAAAAAGGTGTTCTATGAAACACCGCAGACTCAAGCAAAAACAATGGAGAAGCATCTCCTCCCACCTCCAAGGAAAAAAACCTCAATGAAATTGCCAGCATCTCTGAGACATGGTGACAATTGCAAATGAACATCTCTAAACAACAGGCTTGTGCTCACCACCACGAATGTGCAAATGGCACGCAGAGGTTTTATTTCTTTGTAACCTAACTTGAGAGGCAGAGATCCAGGCATCCCGAGTAAAGGGGAAGGTGTGATCTGAAGACTAACAGACAATTCAGGGAACAAGAGAACCTGATTATAGCCTTGCTCCTCAGCCTCCCCTACACCCAAGGTGGCCATAAGCTAGGTTAGGGCTTGGGGCTGAACTAACTATTGGAGATGGAAGGTACAGCCTGCAGTCCCTTTGGCTGCCTCCTGGACACAGTTTTAAGTCTCTGCCCTGGAGTCTTCAGATCCAGCTGTTCAGGTCGTCATGCCCACTCCTTCATTTATTCATTGGCCTTTCACCCCACAAATACCCACTGCCTGCAGCTCGCTACTAGAGTTACAGGAATAAGTAGGACCAAAAGTTCAAATCTTTTGAACTAAGAAACTAGCATTTTAGTTGGGGAAATAGACAATAGTATCATATACATCGAAAAACAGCAGCAACAGGGAACGCTAAGAGCTATGAGTTCTATTAAGAGAACAGAAATGAGTAAACACAGTTTAGATCAAGGTGCCAGAAAGTTCTCCTCAGCATAACATTCACATAGATCTTTAAAAAAAAAAAATTTGAGTCAAGATTTTTTTGACAAAGAAGCCAAAAATACACACTGAAGAAAAGATAGCATCTTTAAGAGGTGGAGCTGATGAAACTGAATGTATGTAAAATAATGAAAGTAGATCCACATCTCATTCTGTACAAAACTCAACTACAAATGGATTAGGGATCCCAACAGAAGGACAGGTACCCTAAATCTGATTTGAAAAGAAAGAAAGAAAGAAAGAAAGAAAGAAAGAAAGAAAGAAAGAAAGAAAGAAAGAAAGAAAGGAATAGCCTTGAACTCACTGACACATGAAAGGACTTTCTGAACAGGATACCAATAGCACAAGCATTAAAGCAAAAAATAAACGAAACCACACAAAGCTAAAATGTTCTGTACAGCAAAAGATTCCATCAATCAAGCAAAACAGTAACTACAAAATAGGAAAATGTCTTTATCAATTGTCTATCTAAACTATATAAAGAATTTGAAAAACTGAATGTCACAAAAATCAATAACCAAATTAAGATAGAATATATAACAAGACAGCTTTCCAAAGTTTCATTCACAAATGACTAGAAATATTTTTTTAAATGTCCAACACCCTTAACCAATAGGAAAATGCAAATCAAAGCTACTAGGAACTGGGTTGACTTGTCCAGCCTTAGTATGAGGGATGTGTATAGTCTTATTGCAACTTGATACACTGTGTTCGGTTGATATCCCTGGGAGGCCAGCCCTTTTCTGAAGGGAAACGGAAAAGGAATGGACCTGAGGGAGAAGCGAGGTGTAGGAGGAGGAACAGGAGGAATGGACCTGATGGAGAAGGGAGGTGTAGGAGGAACAGGAGTAGAAGGAAGGGAAACCACAGTAAGGATATGATGGAAGAATAAATTAAAAAAAAAAACCTACTAGGAAACCAGGCATTGTGCCACTTGAATTAGATCCTAGAAGATTCAAGAGGATCTCTGTGAGATTGAGGCCAGTGTGGGCCCATATATCAAGCTCCAAAGTAGCCAGGACTACACAGAAAGACCCTGTCTCACAAAATCAGAAAAGAAACCCACTTGGAAATTTTATCTTACCCCCATCAAAATGGCCAAGATTAATAAGACAATATCACATGCTAGAGAGGATGCAGAGAAAGGACAACACTTACTTATTGCTGGTGGGAGAACAGACAATGACAGTCATTATGGAAATAAATTTGGAAGAGCCCCTAGGTAGCTGAGAACTGATCAACCTCAAAGTCCAGCTATATCCCTCTTGGGCATATACCCAAATATTCTACATCCTACTATAGAGATACTTGCTTATTCGTGTTCATTGCTGCTCTACTCATAACATCTTAGATGTCCACCAACTGAAGAACAGATAATGAAGATATAATACATTTATGCAACAGATTATTATTCAGAACTTAAGAAAAATGGCATTTGGCTGGGCATGGTGGTACATGCCTTTAATCCTAGCACTCTGGAGGCAGAGGCAGGTGGATTGTTATGAGTTCAAGGCCAGTTTAGTCTACATAGTGAGTTGCAAGACAGCCAGTGATATGCGAATAGACACTGTCTCAAAAAAAAAAGGAAAGAAGGAATGAAAAGAAAAAGATACATAAAACTTGTAGTTCAATGGATGGAACTAGGAAAAAATAATCCTGAGTGAAGTTAGCAAGACAGGAAAAAAAAAGTGTTGCATGTTTTCTCTCATCAGAATGACTACAGAGGTTAGATACATAGTAAGAGACAAAGGGGGAAGAGGAATTTTCCTCAACTAGGGAAAACAGAACATTATCTCTATGAAGAGATAAAGGGGAAACCAGCAGAGAAGGGTTAAACTGGGAGGAAGGTTGGAAGGCAGGGTAAAAGAGTCACTACGGTGAAGGACAACTAACACTAAAGGCCTTATGAAAGCCTAATACTGTAGAAGCTTAATAAAATATACACATATACAAAAGGAATTGAAATGAGGAGGAGACAGTCAACCAACTAGACATTTTATGTTACCAAATTAAAACCTCCCATGCCAGAAATAGTTTATACCTTCTTGAGTCATTGGATAAAGAGGTCCCATACACGCTCTCAGACATCACAGGCTCTCTATTACCTGATCACAAGGTCCTATTTCTAAGACACAACTTGCTTATGTCATCAAACATGGAAACATCCAGCTAGTATGCACTAGAAGTTTCATCCCTATTGACTAATATTCGAGGTGCTGAAAGGTTATTTGTACACTACAGGAGAAATGTAATCATCAATACCATTCTGAGTCCTGCAACAGTGATATACCTATGAGAGACAGTAGGTATGTCATAGTGCCACAAATGCTATGGGAGTAACCATTTAGTGTTCATTTGATTTAAGGCGCATACCAGGCACTGCTAACATGGCCAAGACCACATTCAAGGTCATGTGCTTAAATGGAAAACTACTACTATTATTCTGCTGAAGGAAAAGGGCAATAAGATGATTCCTGGTGACATGCTGCTATACCTAAAGGCCAGAGACTCAATCAAGCCACATCAGAAAGGCTTCTTGCAGTAGATGGGAATTAACACAGAAACCCACAACTAGACAATGCTCAAAGAATGAGAGACTTTGGAATACTTAGCCATAAATGGGACCTCAAGACTCAGGGTTCTATTTAGATAAGTAACCAGAAAGATTGTAAGAGCCAGAGATAGTAGGTGACTCTGAGGAAAGGGATCGACACACTTATGAACTCACAGAGGTTGTGACAAGCTTGCATACATTCTAACCAGAGAAAACTCCTCCTCTGAGAAGAGGAAATAGACACAAAACCCTGCCTCAAACTAAGAAGCTACTGGCAAACAATGCCTGCTGTTGAAAAGGAAAGTCGTTTATCATCAATGGTGTGTCTCTGGGTAAATCAACTACATTCCAAGGCACTACCCATGGCGAAGAGTAGGTGGACGACACAAAATTGACTCCATGTTCTTTGGTGTGTGTGCTTTTGTTTTGTTTTGTTTGGGGTATTTTTATCTTGTTAGGTTTTTATTGTCTGATTTTCATTTTTATATTTTGAGAGAGAGAAAGAATATCAAGTTGGGTGGGTAAGGAGGTGGAGAGGATCTGGGAAGAGTTGTCAGTGGGGAAAGAATATGGTCAAAACATAAGCAAATAATTTAATGAAATACAAATTTTAAAAATTAAGCCAGTAGTAGTTTTAATATTCTTTTTAAAAATGTGCTTTTAATCTCAGTACTTGAGATGCAGAGACAGGGTTGTTTTTTTTTTAAACACAAAGATCTGCACCTATCCATTCTAAGTATATAGTTTAATGATAATAAGATTGAAATGAAGGGGGATTTTTATATTACTATAGGCAATAAAAGCCTTGCTAGCTACAACTCAGAAAACTGAAAATGGTTTTGGTAGGCTAGGGGTGACAAAGTGACCAGTAAGCAATGCCTGCTTGGTCCCATGGGAACTCCAATGACTGGTGAGAGCCTGGAGCATGTGTCATATGATTTACCATCTCATGGATACCTCACAGGACTGGCTCTTACCTCAAGGAGCTAAGCCCGCGGGACACTGCAAACTTAGAGCCCCAGAAAGACCACACCTAGTGACTCTCCTTTTTCTCTAAGTCTGACTTTGGGGTTGCACTAAGGAATGAAAAGTCACGTCTGCTGAGGCGAAAACTGTCACTAATTATTTGTGTCCGTGCATAGATTCATGAGAGGGTTTAGACTCTGGGAGCTGTGCTTTCTCAGTCTCGGGGTTTTTTCCAACATGTACAGTTATTTTGCTTTTGAGACAAAACAGCTCCCTTGTCACTCAAGCAGATCTCGGTCCTCATAAAGCTGTTCTGCTACCAGCGATGTCTAATAAATGGCTTCTGTTTCACCTTCTTTTAGAATATTATCCACAAATCCTTCCCAAGAACCTAAACCGGTTGTTGAACTTTTAAAATGACAAGCATTCTGTTTCAAATGCCCAGGCGGCAGCCCCTCCGATAAAAGGAGAAGGGTGTTTATTTTGAAATGGTGATCTATCCCAGGCAAAGTACACAAGATGGCCAGCTTGGGGAAGGGATTGGGCCTTGCTGGAAAATAGCCAAGCTTAACTCCCTGCCCACCAATTAGCAGTTCTGCCTTTGCAGAGTGTTTCCACCTACCCAGGAAAGACCTTGAACCAAAGCTCATAACGTGTGTTGCTGATTACCTCCTAAAAGGCAGTTTCCAAGAGGATTAGACATGAGTCCAGGGGCTTAGATGAGAGAACACACAGAGAAGAATCAAGTGTTCCCAGCAGATAAAACAGTTGGGAGGATGCATCAAGGAACCACTAAGGTTTGTGTGAGCATTTTCTTCCCAAAGGACTTGTTTTTCAGTACAAAATATTTCATAAGATACTCATATCTCCCAAGATGATCCATATAGAAAAAAAAATAGTCCCTGACATTTAAGGGTTCAGTGGTCACAATGATCTTCTTATACAGTATTTCCCTTTAGTGGAAAACATCTTTCTGCAGTTAGGTGATCTTCCTCCAACGACACCTCTCTTCAACACCTTGGGCAACAAAGACCTCGGGCGACAAGCTTTTAAAATGATTTTGTTTCTTGTTTTAGTTTTATTTATATGTGTGTGTTTGGAAGGTTGGGTTGCTTACGCTAGAGAACAGGTTCACACGGAGGTCAGAAAGAGGCACAGGATGCCCAGGAGCTGAGTCACAGGGAGTTGGAAGATACCTCACATGGGTGCTGGAAGCGGAACTTGGGTCCTCTTGAAGATAAAGAGCATTCTGCCCAGCTCCATGACATTTTTCTACTTTAAGAGCTAGAAAAGGATAAATTTAAAATAAAAATGACAGAATTGTGTGTGCATGTTGTAACTTGGGAATGTGAGACCTGGATGGTCGCACATGCTTGGTGACACTGAGGCAAGGGCCACATAGCAGGAAGTTCTGCGTGAGCGCAGGCTCAGATAGCTGCTCCTGGAAAATGGATTTTCACCAAAGAGTGAGAGGAATAGGCGTGGGTGGGGGTGCAGAGAAAAGATTTAATGGATGAACGGGAAAATAAGGCTCTGCATTAGCTTGCAAATGGCTCTGGCTTCCTCTCCGGATCTGCTCAATTTACCCTGTGACTTTAGGGGAGCTGAGTATCCTTGGTCACCACATAACTAATATGCAACCCACAGAAATAAGGTACTGCTCCATGTAAAGTGGCTGCCCAGAGACTGGCACAGGGTGGTCAGGGAGAGCTGGCTGCCTGGCTGGCTGGTCTCACAGCAATCAGAACTCTTAAAGAATGAGTTGCTGATGGGGCGAGAGGCGACATTGTCAAGTTAGAGCAGCCATATCCGAGCTCTGACAACCTGATTTTTCCTGCCAGCGATCAGTGAGCTTCCAATTCAGAACAGACTCAAAACAGGAAGTAGGCTGGCATCGAGAGGAAAGCTGCCAAGGTTTGCTCTTCCTGCTGGTCGCAAATGCCAGCTGAAGTCACAAGGCCACTCTTCTTGACGGCTTCTCTTTGGCTTCCCATAAGTGAGATGCTCTTTAACATGGAGGTTTTCCGTCTTAGCGCTTGGTTGACAGGCCTATATTTGAACCCGAAACACTCTTAAGTTTTCTAAGTAAACTTCATTTGATCAGTGTTTGCCATGACTTCTCCTACGCAAAAAAGTCTTGTATAATTCAATTTATCTTTAATTCTAATAACTTCAAGGACATCAAGGTCATCTTCTTTTATAACGACCATAACCTTGGAGTGTATTAGAATATAAGTGATTTCATGAACAACAACTGCCCAGTGAATACTGACTGAATAAACAATTTTCTGGTAAAGAAGGGCATAGATACATCACCGTGCATGATTGTCATGGTTGCTTAAGAATATATGTCGGTTCATGCAACTAGCATATTTATCTTGAGTCGTGAAGAACAGGAGGAAATGGTGCCTTTGGGCACGTTCAGTGTGGCCCCATGGTGCGCATGACCTTAGGTTTATAAATAAACCCCTGCCTACAAGCACTTTCTTCTAATTTTAAGGTTTAATGAGCAAAGTATTAGATTTCACTGTGGCAATTTCAAACGTAATTTGTTTCTGATCATCTCCTGCCCACCCCCTGCCCTTCCACACCAGTGGCTTCTTATCTACTTCCATGTCACAGGGGTTCTATTACTTCCTCCTTTCCTCAACACTTCTCTCCTCATCCACTTTATGGTCACATGATACATGTGTATATGTGTATAAATACATGCATATATGTATTTAAAACTGGGACCTACATACAAGAAAGAACGTGCTATATTTGTCTTTGTAAGTCTGGGTAACCTTCTTAAAACATTTTCCAGATCTATCAGTTTTCCTGTAAAGTCCTTGTTTCATTTATCTTTATGGTTAAATAAATTTCCATTATATATACAGTTGCACTGTGCATTTTCATTATCCATTCATCTACTGAGAGACATCTAGACTGATCCCATTTCCTAGATAGTGTGAATAGAGCAGCAATAAAGGAGAATGTACAAGAATCTCTATGATAACATATACACTTTGTTAGGAGTATGCCCCAAAATGTCCACAAGTACTTTCTATTTTTCTGTTTTCTCCCAAATATCTAGTTTTAATCATTATCACCAAGAGATTATCCTCATATTGCTAACACTGGTGCACAAACAAAATACCTTTTGTTAGAGACTTTCCCTAGACTCTCAAATGACCTCTTTCTTCAAGCAAATTCTGAAGCAGTTAAGAAGCAAGCTGCAGGAGGAAGACTAGTGGGAAAAGGGAACAGAGAAACAAGCTCTTTGCATATTAGCCTGGAGTCTAACCCTGATCTCAAAGCAAGTCTCCACCTCACAGATTCAACTTTTGGTGCTCTGGCACCATACTTCCTGGTACCCGATTTTGACCCACACAGTTGTGAGTTTGGCAGAAACAGAAGTCAGATGAAAAGCCTGATGTGGTGGCATACACCTGTGATCCCTGCACTCCTGTGGGAAGATGCGAGACAGAGACAAGATAATTGCCTGGATGTTCATGGGCCACCTCACCTAGAGTGTGCAATACAGCGTAACACAAACAATGAGAGAGAACTTGATACAACAAAGAGAAAGGAAACAATTGGCTCCCCCAAATTATCCTCTGGTCTGTACATATGCACTGTGGCATGTATTTATCCACATTCATACATACCACACACACTAATAATGATGATGAAAATAATAATAAAACCATAGCTTTCCAAAAGGCCCATCAGCAAGGGAGTTTGTCTGCCTATCATAAAGCATTAATGCAGGAATATTCACTCATCAAACATATAAAGCCTTTACAACAACATGGGAAATATCTGTGAAATAATGTTCTTAAAGAAAGAAAAGCAAGCCATAAAATTACGCATGCAATGTGGTTGCAACATTTAAAAACATACACATGGGAATAAAGCTTTGGATAGAGCCTGGAAAACAAGGCAATTATTGGGTTTGGGTACTGAGAGTCAACAAATATTTTTTTCTTTAATGCTTAAATAATTAAAGAAACCATGTTTGCTGTCTACTCAGTAGTACTACGTAGACATAACAGCAGCAGCACCCCCATCACCCTCAGTATGAATCACCGCACTCAAGAGCTTAGGGGTGCTAGCAGACTTCCAGCAGGGGCCTGACACCAGACATCCCATGCCTCCCTGATTTGGAGTCGGGCCCTGCTGTTGCCTCCATCTGTCCTCATTTTATATTTAGGACTTTTAAGAGCTTAAAAATTCTGCATTTTAATGGTAATGTCTTTCCCTCCGAAATTCAGATGCCAAATAGAAATATCGCTAGACACCATGGTCCCCGAAGATGTGACACTCGTACAGAGAGCTTTGTATCACTTGAACAGATCCAAGTAACTTTGACAGAACTCATGGTTGTGGGACTTTAAGAGTCCTTTCCTTCAGGAAGGTGTCTGTAATGTAGTCGGCTTTAAGCTTTTTTCATCATTTACAGAGAATGCAAATGAGAAGCAGTCAGTGTCAGCAAAATGTAAGCTAACACACGTGGCACAGATTCCTTGGTTCAAAACATTTCACGTCTCCAGAACTTCTGCCTAACCGGGTGATCACTGTCATCCTTATCTCTGTCTCAGTAGGTATGTCCTCTAAAGTGAGGGACAAAGGGTCCAGTTGTCATTAATTTACCACCCCCATGGCCTGGTTTCCTTAACACGCAGGGAACTTTCCTCAGGCATGAAGAGCTGACTCAAGGTTATTGCAAAATATGCACAATAACAGAAACATCAGACAAGGGCATAAGAGGAATGAGAGAGAGAGAGAGAGAGAGAAAGAGAGAGAGAGAGAGAGAGAGAGAGAGAGAGAGAGAGAGAGAGAGAGAGAGCTACCTCTGGAGCATGTTAGATGGAAGGCTAGAGGGTCTGACAGCTGAAGAAACTGTGGGGATTCTTGCTCAGGGGGATGGCAACTGAAAAAAAAAAACATGAGCCACCACTGAGTGAGACCCTAAAACTCATTTCTTGGGTCAGTGGGGGCAGGAAGAAATCCAGGAGAGTTGACAGATGCAGGGTACATACCAGAAGGCAGTGTGCAGAAAAGCAATTGTGTCTTGCCCAAGGCAACACTCATCCTCGGTTCTCTCTACAAGGTTAGCTGGATGAACTTGGCCTTGGAAAATATTTCCTCCCCTTTCAAGCACTTTTTCCACTCACACTCACAGTCATATGTGTGTGTATGTATATGTCTAAGTTTATATGTATATGTATGTATATGTGTGTTGTTCCATGTCACACACAATTACCCAAGTCCCTGCTCTCTTCTATGCTTGCTGTCATACAACCTTTTCATCTTCTCCTCTATTACGCTCACCCATGCCTTCTAATAATTATTATTATGCTGGTCTTGAGCACCATGCTTTAAATATTCCTTGAGAATGAAGTCCTTTTCATGTGTATCTCTACTCACAGCGTGCTAGGGAGGTTCTCAGCAACTAGTAGATGTTCAATAATCTTTTGATGTATTCGTGGAACCTCTCTAACATAGATACAAGATAATGTGGAATAGTCCCCATCACCTACATTGGTTAGAAGGTCCACAGAGAGGACAAGAGCTTTTATTATCCACAACTCTAATCCAGGGCCCAGCACCCAGAAGTACCCATTACAGATGTGTTAGAAGGTGAAGGTGTGTTTAGAGATACCTGACTCACAGCAACTTTTCATGGATGTTTTTTTTCCATTTATTTTTTCAGCATCAGAAGAAAGGGAGGTGAAGATATAAGGTTGTCCTCCTGAAGAAATGACCTTGGCAATCACCCCTGTTCTGGTCCTCTACCTATTCTGGCATGTTCTGGAATTTAAACAGCAAGCCTAAGATGTGACAGATTAGAAAAGCAGAAGAATCTATGAGACAGCAGTGCAATCGAGATGACATTGCTGCTAACAAAAGCTGATGCTGTGAGCATGCTCATCTCTATTGCAAGTGGAGATGGAGGCGTTTCCTGATGAATATCCTAGGAGCCATTGGCGTGATCACCAGTGTGGTGAACCATCATCCCCAAGGTATGTGCTCAACTCTTTCTCTCTCTGTGTCTCTCTGTCTCTCTGTCTGTCTCTCTCTCTCTCTCTCTGTCTGTCTGTCTCTGTCTCTCTCCTTGCTAATTGGGGATACACTGGGATGAGCTCCATCCGCGCCAATCCCACCATGATAGACTGTACCTCAACCTACCTGTGATCCAAAATTAATCCCTTTCACCTTTAAAAAGGGGGATATAAGCAATGGGGAGATTGCTCAGTTCTGAGAGCGCATGTTATTCTTGCAGAGAACACCCACATGGTGGCTCACAGCTCTCCATAATCCAATTCTGGAAGATCCAACACCCTCTGACCTCTTCAGACACCAGGTATGCAGTTGGTGTACATGCGTATATGTAGGCTAAACACTCAAGCAGATAAACTATATAAATTTTAACAAGCTTTCAACCTATCCTGCACACTGGGCCAAAGAAATGTGAAGATAATTTAATACACATTGAAAAATCAAAACAACTTAGATTCCAGTAAGGAGTGTTTCTAAAACACTCTGAAATTTTGAAGTGAGAATTAATACCATGACTTCTGTTCCTTTTCAGTAGATCAGCATTTTTGCTGTGTTTCTCAATTAAATGCAAACAAGCTATTTGCAGGCTATTCAAGTGAAAGGGTGACTTCCGATAAAGTAAATATTGTTTATTTATTTTTGCAGTGCTGGGAATGGAATCCAGGGCTTGCCATGCTAAGCAAGTGCTGTACCACTGAGCATGTGCCATACCGCTGAGCAAGCTCATCCCACTCTGAGGAAGGCAAGCCTCAGTAAAATCAGATTTATAAGAGTCAAGGGGGGGGGGTCTTCTGCAGAGACTAAGTTGAAAGTTGGACCAAGAGAAATGCAGCAAGTCATGAAAATATCTTGATATATTTAAAGTAAGACGTCTTAGAATTCACTGATCTAGGAGCTTTGGATTGGTCACTGTTTCTCTTTCCAAGAGATGAATATCAATATTTTAATAGCTCTTCAAGAGAACTTTTATAGAAATATTGTTAAGCTCTAAAGACCCAATAAAACCTGGGTAATTATAGAGGAGAAAAAAATATTCCCAGAGCCTTGCAGATTTCAGTTCATTTGAAGGGAACCCGTTGTCCTGATTTACACAGAGCCCAGAAATGATGCAGGACATTCGATGCTGTATCCAGGACAGTTCTGAGCAAGTGAAAATGTTTGTGCACCCTGATTTCTAGCTCTGGAAACAACTGGCTGGTGCCTCATTCCAGATTCTTTTCCAAGTGTCAGTTTCCTCCTCTCTAAAATAGAGAAAGTATAAAATATAATTCCTAGGAAGACTAAATTCTATCAGCAGCCAAATTAACTACTAAGATATTAAGTAAGAAGACAGAGCCCCACCAAACTCTGCATTTCACCTTCTCTTTACCAGAGAAGGGCTTTGCCTTATATTTGTTCTCTCTCCTGTGTCCCATGTACTCTGAACATTTCAAAGGTTTTCTAGTCCACTGTGACTGTGAAGAACAGAAAACCCCACTTAGATGTTATTCATTTTTTAAAAGATATTCTAAAGATTTTTATATCTATAGCTTTTATTTATGCTGATTGTGTGTAATTATGGGTCTGTCACGTGTGTTGGGGGGCGGTGCCGGAAGGTGTCAACTTCCTTTGAGGCTGAAGTTTCCCGTGGTAGCGAGCTAACTGATGTGGTGCTTGGAATCAAACTCGGGTCCACTAGAAAGAACAGAAAGTGCTCTTTACCCCTGAGCCGTCTCTCCAGTCCCCACTGGTTACTTTACAGCATCTTTGTAGAGAATTGGTTTCATGTCAGTTCCAAAGGCTTTTTATTATCTCTCCTTCAGAGACTCCATGTTCTCTGAAGACTCGCCATTTCCCGGAAGGAAGCAGGCTAACAACGAGTCATTCGAGAGACTGTCATGATAACATGGGCTGCTCCAGGTTAATACCAAGATCCAGAGAACACGGTGGACAAGGGCAGGACTCTGTGCACCAAATGGCTCTGCCAGATTCACTTTTGAGTTGGGTAGAGTAATAAAATCCTTTGCATCAGTATGTGGAGTATTGAAAGTACAGAAAGAAACTAAGCGCTATGCCTTCAGGTTGCTGTCTATAATCAGGGGCCTCTCTAGAATTGTGGGGGCAGGGGTGAGGGATATAGGGATAAGACATTCATGCATTCTATCTCAGATGGCAGCAGTAATCTCCCCAGATAGACACAGCATGCAGAGTGGAAGCAGATAGAATGCCACTCATGGCCAAAGATGTTGCCGTGGCCAACAGAGCAGCCATCTAGTTTTGGATCTGGGCAGAACTAGTCAATAAAGGCAAGTAATTATTGCTAGCACCAAAGTAGGTTTGGGGCAATGGGAACTAATCTCATGGAACCAATTGCCTCTAAAATCAGAGGTTTTTCAAAGGGTATTCTTTTTGAAATAAATACAAATGTCATTAGTCATGCTCAATTGGTTAGTTGATTCAAATGTAATGTAAGCAACGTGTCTACTAAAATGTCATATTCCTGTTGTAAAAAAAAAAAAGCATATTCTCCAGTCAGACACACTTTCTGAGCAAGACACAAGGCAACATCCTCTGTTCCCCTCCGCCATTACTCATCTCTAACCTGGTAAGCAGGAAGATGAGTCATGAGATCTGGCCAACCTTTTAAAAACACGTAAAGTTACAAATGCTTTCAATAAGGAAGGGAGGGAGGGCTGACAAGATGGCTCGGTGGGTTAGGGTACTTCCCACCAACCCTGGCAACCTGATCAGTCCCCAGAGCCCACATTGCAGAAGGAATATACTGACTTCCACAAATTGCCCTCCTTCACAATACCCCTTAGTACACAATCATGTGCACACATACGTAAATGTTAAAAGAAAAGGTGCCGCCTAAAGACACTAATAGCCTTGATTGTGAAGTCTTTTAGAACTTATTCCAGGAAGGAGAGAGGCAGGGCACTTAAGGAGAGAAAAAGAAAAGAGGGGGGAAGCAGAGTTGGCATCACACTCTAAGAATAATATTAGAACACCTAATATTCTCAAACAGCTGAGAGATGCTAAGCATGCTAACAGAGCAAGCACACATGCTTGTTGTATGGAAAGTAAACAGAAGAGCAAGGATGCATTCTTGGACTGCCGGGGCTACCGACACAATGTTAACAGATGACCGTGAGATAGGAAGGGACTCAATTTGGATTTTGCATTGCTCTGTTGTGTTAGCAAGCATGACTTGTATTCTGAAATTTACAGAATAAATATTGATAGGCGTGTGTGGTCTAATAAAGCAGCACCTGGCCTCTCTGCAGCAGTTCACTTCCCTGGCTGTACAAACACACAGCCTTCATGGAGTTTGCCTAGAGAATAAAAATGTAGAGTATTTTGTGGCACGGTGGAGACTGGATATAAATGTGTTCCCACTTATCTCAAAGACATACAGACGGGTCCTGTCATTTACGGACTAGTGAGCTTGTCATAAAATGTAGGCAAGTTGCTGGGATAGAATATTAATAGATTGGTTTGGGAATACTTGTCATGGAATACGATGAATGCTAGGAAAACTTCAGTAGACACATTAAGGATAAATCATGTCGAACGTATCTCACACGCATGCGCGCGCGCACACACACACACACACACACACACAATTGAAAAGCAAATGCTTCAGATGAATCTTGATGGCTGAATAGCCCTTGTCAAGGCTTCCTGTGGCATCCTTAAAGAAGAAATGTAAATGTATAGAGAGAGACCAAAGGGAAAATCCCACTTAATGATGATTATACCTGGCATCTTTCCAAAGGACTATAAATTAACATAAGTTAATGCATTTTGTCTGCATGTGGCAGATTCCTCTCCTGGTTAATCAATAACAAATGATACCTTCATGATCAGTTATGTCAACTACAAGAAAAGGGAAGAGAGATTTAATATATCAAGTGGTGAAATCTGAAAACTGCTTTTAGTGGAAAGGACAAATTCATGATGCTTTTGAAAAGAAATGTGTTTACTTGACGGTCACTATTAGACAGGTGGAATTGGATATAATGTGATAGGAAATATTTAGAAGTTAAGTTTTGAGAAAATTCTATGAATTCATCCTGTGACTTGCTAAACAATGACATCAATTAATTCTAGAACATATGAGGCCATGGTAGAATGTTCCCAAAAATGGTCACTCAAAACTAGAAGATATGTTCTTTTAAATTTGCAATGTTCAATGCTGACATTTCTGATGAAGATGATGATATTGGAATCATGGCACAGAGCCAAAATAGAGAGAGCTGGAGCCATTACACACAGTATGCTAGACAGCAAGTAAGAATGATGTCCAACTGCCAACAAGCAGTCATGGTTTGGTGAGGGTCTTATGGGGCCCTGCTCATCCCTGATGGCTATGGATGGACGCTGATGAAAGGGCAGGCACTGTCTCCAGTTGTGAACCTACTGATGAGCCCCCCCCCCCGCAGGCTCCAGTGGACATCCCCAAACCCATATTTACCCACACAGTCCTGGTTAAACTCAGTAGGGAAAAATAAAATGTTATAACAAAGACAGGACAAGTCCGAGACGTTTCAAAGCCTTAGAACCACCAGAGGGCAATGACTTTCCTTATGACCTCACCTGCACAGGCATAAATATGGGGGTTTTATGCATTTTGTGGGACTAAATAAAAGCCAATGGGGAAATCTACCCAAGCATCTAATGTGCAAATAGAAAAACAAGGACTTTTGTGTCTGTGTTTTTAGCACATGAAACACAGGGTTAGTTTTTAAGGTGTTATCCTGAGAAGGGATCAGTTTTAAAAATCAGAGTGTGTGTATATAGTACACACACACACACACACACACACACACACACCAAGGAGTATCTAAGGATATACCATCGCCTCAATTACAGGGACAGGAGGCTTAGGTCTAATGGTGAGTCTATAATACCCTATCTTTAGTTCTTGAAAATATGGACTTATAAGACAATCTGTTTATTCAAGTTATAACAAGGATATGGTTCTAACAATATCTCCGTGCCCCACGGATGGTGGCATTGTCTTGATCTTAGTAGTGACTTTCTATACCTCTTACAAGGAATAGTGGCCAAGGATTTCCTTCAGATCTGAGAAAAATTTACTTGGATATACGAATGGCTTTTGAAGAGAAGATGCTAAAATGCTAAACACTGTCATAGTAAAAAGTACAAGCTCCGATGTTCTCTAGGGTCTAACAGATGGCTCAGTGGAGTATAGGTTCTTGCTGTCAAGCCTGACCACCTGCATTCAGTTCCTGGAACCAGCATAATGGAAGGACAGACAGAACTGACACTCAGAATTGTTCTCTGGCCTCTACACATACAGTACGACACATTTGCATCTACCCACAGACACACACTAAATAAATGCAGGACATTTTCAATCAGCCCATCTCCAAAAGTTCTTATAACATACCTATTCGTTTCCACATATAATTGCTTTTGAACTAATTATAGCTAGAAGTAAATTTTCAGATATTATAATAAAGTGAAGGAGGAAATGGTTATTATTTAATCAAGATAAAAAATAAACTTTGAGACAGAGACTGGGTGTGTTTTGAGTGTTTGCATATCCTTGCATATGTGTGCATCCAAGCATACACATATAGCAAGCTTGCACAGGGTATGCATAAATGGGCTCTTACTAATTAAAATCCCCTTACTCTTAAACTAGAGAGTGATGGGGTAGGTACTCAAACCAAAGACAGATGGTCATAGAAGGTTCTTATGTCCTTCTACATTGGTACTCTTCTGCAAGTGAACAGAGAATCACCAGGGAAGCATTAGAAGCAGAGGCCCCAGTCCCAGACTGACCTATTTCAGATGGTATAAGCCTGTGGAAGATTCCACTGAGAGGCAAGTCAGCCTCAAACTTCATCATGAGTCATATTTCAAGGGTTTGTTAATACAGCTTGATGGATTCCATCCTCAATTTCTATTTCAACATGCCTAAGCTAGAGGTTTAAAAATCTATATTTCTAACAAGCTCTCAAGTGATATTCATACTCTTGATCTGAAGATCACACTCTTATAACTCAGGTCCACTTAAATCGTGAGTTAGCGTTTTTTAATGTCTCACTACATACTAAGAGCCCAGGTCCCAGATTCAACGTCATTCAGAGACCTGAACTTCAACAAATTGCCATGTTTCCTATGCAAGTATTACTCTGAGAAATACCAGCTTACACCCTTTGCTCCCTGAGTATATTCACAATAGCAACTTTTTTGTCTAGCCCACAATCCTTTCTTGCTCTTTGAAGCCTTGTTTTGTTTTGTTTTGTTCATTGTTGAGACAGGCCTCCAACTCAAAATTCCCCTGCCTCGGTCTCTTGAGTTTTGAGATTACAGGTCTATTCTATCATATATGGTTCTTATACATATTTATGATAACTGTAAGGACAAAGCCCTAGATTGACAAATGTTTCTATGGATTTTGAGTGTGTCCCCAAATTCTATACTTGCTATAAATGGGTATAATTGAAGAAACCAGTAACATTGTCTTCCACACAGCACCAGCTTTGATTTCAGAAGTGGGTCTTTAGAGATTGTATGACACACCAGGGATCCTTGGACTTCAGAGATGACAAACACACCCAGGGAGAGCAGGATACTAAGTTATGCTGGAAGCATGCCTTTGAGATCAGCAGGATTTTTTTTTTGGAAGGGGTGACATATCAAATAGATGGCTTGTATTTCTTAATGTCTCCCCTTCAAAGAATTCTCACTCAACATTCTGGCCCATGGTTGTGCATATATCCTTTTCCTAGGTCTTTTCTGTAAGGAGATATTTCAACTCAATCAAGAAGGGTGGAGTCTCCAGTAATGGCAGAAACAAGGGGTTGACACTGAGCAGGAAACCCTGAGTGACGGGGTATACTGATGCAGAATTAAGCCTCTGGGATGCAGTAATTGAAACAAGTGGTCATTTCCCCTGTTTAGGGCTCCCAGCCTTGTCCTGTAAATAACAAATAAGCTATCCCTATAATGTGGACCAGTGCTGGCCCCACGGCACACTTACTGGTCCATGGGCAAGATCTCCAAACTGGTGGACATCAGATAAGATGGGTCTTATCTGAGGTTATGCAGTAATTAATTCATGACATGATACATGCTTCAGTAACTTAAAACAGTAAGTGGAAGAACTTTTGATAAATACAGAGGGGTGAATTGGCATATATGCATTGAAATATAATAAAACCCATTAATTTTTACTAACAGACCCAGATTGACAAAAAAAAAAAGAGGGACTGGAGGGATGGTTTGGCCATCAGAGCACTGGCTGCTCCTGCAGAGGACCCAGGTTTGAACCCAGCACCCACATGGTGGTCTGTAGTTATCTGTAATTCAGTTCCAGGGGACCCAACACACTCTTCTGGTCTCTGTGGACACATGATGCACAGGTGTGTAGGCAGATAAATACCCATCCACTTAAAGTAATAAATAGATCTCTAAAGAAAAAAAGAAAGGAAAAGAAATTCACAATGGTTCATTAGTCTCCAAGCTCACACTCAATAGTTTCATAAATATATTTAACCTTCCTTTCCATAGGAAATTCACAGTTTGAATGGCAGCTCTGTACCCCCTTTTGGAAAAGTGAACCTCTGTACAAATCAGATTTTTTATGTATAACATGAAAAGGACTCTTATTTCTCCCTCATGTGGTATTATGTAGATTAAATGAGATCGTTTATTCAAAATATTTGTCACTGTGTCTGCTATCCAGGAACTACTCAATCAGAACCATATCCTTTCTTGACACGGAGTTTCCAGTAAATGGCATTTCTTTCCAGGAGACTTTTTCTAAAGCATTAGCGCTGGCCTCTGGGAATGATCCTTGGGCGAGTCCAGCAATGTCTGTCAGTGATGCGAAGCAGAGCATTCGGACAACTCATTATTGCAACAAACAAAACCAGCTGACCATTTCTGCTGTCTCATTTTAACAGCAGATACAGGAAGAGTGACTGCGGCTCCTCTCTTTCGGAATCCTAAACATCTGGAAAGCCCCAATAAGCAAACACCTTAAGACAGTGACTCGGCTGGAAGTCTGGAAACACTCTCTGTCTCAGGTCTTCTGGGAAGACCTAGATATTCTCTGCCTCTGGCATGTCGGGGCTTTCCTCCCACCTCTGACCTGTTTGTGGTAACTGACCTTCAGCTTCAGCCTTGTGGCTTTCAATGTCCCTTGAAATTTCCCCTCAGAGCCTGAATTAATTATTCATCAACTTCCTAGGTGGCACTGTGATGTCGCTGCCAAGTTTGCCCTAATGAGCAAATTGGTTACAGGAACACGTTCATTTTGACTGTGGCTAGATTCCCCTTTCCGATCGGTATCATGGGTAATGATTTTTTCCCCCATTTCGATGATGGCTTAGTTTTACTGTAGTGTGCCATTGCTTGGTTCCACCTCAGATAACTGAGAGGGTTTTTATAACATGGATCAATGTAAAAGATCTGTACGCTCTTGCTCCGTGTCCCTTAAAGGAAAAGAGGAGTCAGACTCTAAGCTACATGGGTTGCAGATTCTTGGAGGGTCAAGTTGGAGAGGATAATGGCCTTCCTCTGGGAAGATTCCTGGTGAACTGACTTCATTGGAATTTCCTCAGCCAGCTGTCTTAATGACCCCTAGATCCCCAAGGTATTACCGTATTAATATATAGAATTGAGCCTATCTGAAATAATAATAGCATCACCCTCTGTTGACATGGCATTTTAGGGTTCATCTTGTTCTTTTTACACTCTACGTACACGTTGGAGTGAGTGTCTCTGGGGGGGAAGAGTAGTTATAGTTAGGCACAAAGAAGTCTCCACAATATACAATCTGCTCATTTTGAGTCAGTTACAACCTACTCCTTAAATCATTAACTGGTTCCTAATCTCTTTACTAATCACTGATTGATGCACAATACTGCCACCTTCAGGAAGTTCTAGAAAATGCCCCTAGATGTGGGTGAAAAAAATGTTAATTCTGGTATGAGACTGGAGTACCCACAAGAAATAACTGAGGCAAGTATGTAAAATTTTTAAAAATTAAATAAAAAATAGATGAAACAATATTTGTTTGAGTTGCAAGCCAGGAAAGAAAGGCCTGTGTTGTTGGGATGCCCCGACAATTGTGAGAAGGGAATTTTAGTTGTTTTAACAAAGGCAAAGTGAAAGCAGGCATTTATGAGAGTTCTCGGGGGTTTCCACAGGAGTGGGATGAATGCCCCAGCTCCAAATACTTCAGAAGCGACTCAGGGACGAAATGTCAGCTGGCACAGTTTGCTTACTGCTGACCCCATGAGGAAGTGCTTTTTGTCACCAAGGTCATTTTGGAGGTCCCCCCTCCTCCCGGTTTTCTTTTGTGGCTGAAGGTCACCAGTTTCCTGATGGCCCCACGTTAGTGTGCAATCAAAAGACATCTTTGTCCCATTGAGATTGCAAATGAATATAGCTGCTCCCAGAAGCTTAGAAGGCCTTTCCCTTTGATCTCTAAGGAGCTCAGCCTTCTCAAGGCCATGACTGTCTCAGGGACACTTTCTGCTCAAATGTCTGCTGGATCAATGACATCCATTAAGCAAGCTGGAACAAGCTCTCTGGTCAGGCACTGGCCAGGAAAGCCAGCCCTGACCAAGTCATCTTCAGCAAGCTCTCCTTTTTTCCCACTCGTATGGGAAATATGAAATGCTTGGGAAAGGCCAGTAAGCCTGTAACCGCCTCCCAGACTCCTCACTTAGAACAGGTCTACTGTCATGACAGCTGTGTCCAAAATCTGACCATCAGAGAAGGTGTTCTGTCACTGCCTTCAAGTAGTCTGTTTATCAAATGGGCGATAATAGTTCCTCCCTTTGATACAGGAAAGGCTATCCGCAATCCTAACCACTCTTTTTTTTTTTTTTTTTTTGGTGAAGCTCATGCAATGTTACTCTAGGTAAATATCATCTGCTTTCTTGTTTCTTTGTTTAAAAGCTGCTCTTACTTCGTGATAGAGGGAGCCATTATGGGGCTAGGAAGAAGCCTGGCTTTAGGGAAATTCCCAGGAATCCACAAGGATGACCCTAGCTAAGACCCTAAGCAATAATGGAGAGGGTTTCTGAACTGGCCTTCCCCTGTAATCAGATTGATGACTACCCTAATTGTCATCATAGAAACTTCACCCAGTAACTGATGGAAGCAGATACAGAGATCCACAGCTAAGCACTGGGTCCAGTTCCTAAAGTCCAGTCAAAGAGAGGGAGGAGCGATAATATGAGCAAATGGATCAAGAACTGACTTTTTGGATCCCATTCCCTATGGAAGGATACCTTGCTCAACATACATATAGGAGAGAGGGCCTTGGTCCTGCCTCAAGGTGATGTGATAGACTTTGTTGACTCCCCTTATTCTCTCTGAGGAGTGAAGGGGGGTAGAGTGGGGAGGAGGTAGGGAGAGTGGGAGGAGGGGAGGAAGGGAACTAGGAGAGGTTTGTAAAATTAAAAAAAGAAGTTTAAAAAACGTGTCTATTATCAAACCCTAGAAATATAAAATCCACTGACTTCTAGAAACTTCCTGATCAGAATTTCTCCTGAAAGTGAGTGGTGAGTCTGCTTTAGGAAGAGCACAAAGAAAAGGGAAGTGGCCGGGGAGCAAGGAAAGTTGAGACTGAGACCCAAGGCAGGAGTTTGCTCTGCCCGATTACACCTTCATTAAAGAGTATCCTACACACAGACCTGAAGTTCATTTGGAACGGTGACTTATTAGTCTTTACATTGACTGCTTGCTAGTCTAAAAATGTATGTAACAGAAAAAAGGGGGAGGATTAAGGGGAAAGAAAGGAGAGAGGGAGGGAGAGAGACGGAGACAGAAAGAGAGACAGATTAGTACAAACCAGCTTTTGAGCTGTGTGTGGCTCAAGATGGCCCCCTCAAGTCACAGCTTCAGCTCCACACAGCGACGAGACCAAACAACCCAGACAAATGACCATTGTTTATCTTTTACACTGAAAAAAATCCCTATAAATCACTGATGTTCTAATAAAACGAAAATGCTAAAAAGCTATTAGAGAACAAATATAATCTTATAATGCCAGATAATTAGCTTGAAATATGCCTGATCCAGCAGTTTAGCTGAAGAATTAAACGTTATTGCAGAGAATTATAGCGAGCTCACGGTTGCAAGCTGAAATGGCACTGTGGAGAGGAAGTATCTTTCCCCTACATCACATTTGTCTCAGCATCTATTCTCAATGCCTAATGTATTTGCTTATCCTAATGACCATGCTGAGCGCCATTAGAAAGCATAATTTGAAGATTTGCATTTTAAATCTAACTGACCCAGTCTCTTAATTGTTATCTGTGCTGAGAATGAAGATGTTCTCTCTGTGTGCTGAGGGCTGCACAGGACACCATGAGTCCAGGTGCTTCACCCATGCAAAGTCAACGGCAGTGATTGCTTACTGATTGGCATCTGGACCAACAAGAGCAAACAAAAGCGCCCCCAAAACCAAAGCCCAGTGTTTCTAAATAAGGCATGGAAAGTGTCGCTGAAACCTACCACAATGGCACACGTTTGTGGACCTAGAACCCCAGAGGCTGTGGAAGAACTACCCAAGTCCCGGGCCAGCCTGGTCTACACTGCAAACTGCTACTGTCACAAACAGACAAACAGAGGTAATAGCAGCAGGAGTGCTCATCATTCTTAGAAATCCACTTCACATGTGATCATAGCTGGGACCAGAAACAGTATCAAGAACAAACACCAAATAAAGGTTTAGGGCCAAAATGCTAACTTTGCGATCTTGAGAGGCCTTTTTCATTCACATGGGCTATTCATCATTCGTTCATTCATTCTTTCGCATAGCTCACAAATATTTATGGCGCACTAGTGAGGTGTCCCAAGACAGAACAATGACAATTCAGTTAGAAGCCTTTTATAATGTCCCATGTGAGAAGTCGATTCTAGCTGATATCAGCAACTAGACAGGGTGCGGATGTGGGCAGAGGAGATGTTGTATCCATGTGACTGAAGTCAGGCCACATACCCACTGGTGAATTTCCAGTCTGAGTCTGCAAGGCTTTCCTGTATGTTGTTTTATTCCCCTAAAGCATATTCTATTTAAGCTAATTCTTAAACTACATCTTAGACCAGAAGACGTTAATGTCTTCAAACCCTGCAAGTTGCTGCCCAAGCAGCTTCCATAACTGATGAGCATAGATTCCTGCCCGGTCTCCATTACCACACAATACAGGAAGAGACACATGGAAGTTGCCATCTAAGTAGAATGCCTTCGGCCATTTTCAGATTGCTAAACCTGCCAAGGTTGACAAATACCACTGGGAAGCCTATGAGGGCCAGATCCCTAGGAACAGTAAACAATATTTGTTGGAGCTGTAAGCTCAGAGAGAAAAGTCAGGATTGTAGAGATGTTCGTTAAGTTAGAAAGAGGGAAATGAAGTTATTTTAACAAAAGCTAAATGAAAACTGGAATTCGAAAGTGTTGTCCCAATATTCAGCGGCTGCGGTGGGAGATTGTAGTAATTCTGTAGCATTGTGAATTTGCTATCGGGAGTAGTTGAGTTCCTCAGCCTCTGCATCCTGTCAGATGAAAGCGAAGCTTCTCAGAATGGCAAGGGCTCTCAGCGGACTCTCTGTCCACATCAGCTGCTCTGCTTAACTCTCACAGACTTCTCTCTTGATGGCCTAAGCTGCCATTATGGCTTGTGTTCGTTCTCTATCCTGGAAATAACACAGTTCGCTCATGCTCGCTCACTCTCTTCCCCACCCCCCAACCCAAATGATAAAGCTGTATTTGACCACTTGGAGTAATCCATGCACCTAATAATACCTGCGATATTGAGGAGCACGAGAAAGCTTTTTCCGGATCTATGGATGGTGATGAGGTAACAGAACTTCAGAAATAGCCCCTTCCTGCTTACAGAGCCGGAGCGGTGACCGTTAACTGCCAGAGTGGCGGCAGCACACAGCTTGAAGGAAACAATATCCCAGGATTTATGGCTCTAATGAGAACATAGCTGCAAACAAGGTGAGCATTTAGAGCAAAGAAATGTGTTTGAGGGTAAATAACTCTGTTGCATTTTGCTCCATTCAAGAACATAACTATTAGACAATTGCGGCCTTCGTTTCCTACTATTAAAGCCCAAGGACTGAAAGTCAAATAGGAAGAGGAGAGGTAAATGGAAGGAAGGATGGCTTCCCACAAGCTCTGAATATAGAAGGGGGTGGTTAACAGCATGGCCTTCGTCGTCACCCACTGATGAAACAACAATTTACAGCACCTATTGTGTGCCAAGTCCGGGTTAGTTTCTAGAGGTGAGACATGGCTTCTTAACTCCTCAAGTTCCTGGCAAAGGAAGGAAGATAGAAGCCAAGTTGCTATCAATGAAAAGAACATGAAAGGGAGCATGCGCTGATGGAGCCTCTCACTATTGCAAGGGGCGCCAGGAAATCTTGGTGCAGGAGAGATATTGCCACAAAGGAGGTAGACAGCATTCCTGAGGATGACACCCAAGGTTGTCCCTTGCCCTCCACATACACCTATAGACACATGCAGTGCACTCCATACAGTTATACACCTGCACACACGAAAACATGCACCACGAAACATGTGAATAAAAAAAGCACAGGTTAATAAATAAATGAAATTAGTATATACAATACGAATTCAGTGAAAAGCATAAGATTGAAATAAATTATAATAGCATAAAATCTTAGAAATTTGAACAAAAAAATACAGCCTCACCACACCACGCATACACATTCACGTGTGCCTGGGAGAACTTAGGGTCAGGAGAGTGTCATGATTAAGCCTGCAGTGTTTATAGCTTAGCACCATTAGCCTGGAATTCAATACCACTCTATAATTTAGTTAGCTGTATCATTTAATTTTGTAATTTGTACCATATCTTCGCACCTAGAGTTCCTTACAAGCACTTTGTGGTAACTGATATTTTCCTCAAAAGTTTGTTGAGGCTTGGATGAGTTAATGCACATAAAACATGTTCCAACATGTAGTCAGCACTCTGAACATGTTAATCGCTGTGATGGGGGAAGAAAATCCCAATAAAAGCATTATGTTCATTTGAACATCTTCCAGGCTGCTCATTGTATCATGCAACATGAATGGGATTCTGAGAGATGTAAAAGTAAGCGAGACCTGTCCTGTCTTCAGAGAGTGGAGTTTGCACATGAATATGGGTTAGCAACGTATCTACTCACTAGTACGCTCCAAAGGTGAGTTTGGGAGCAGAATAGCAGCTACCCAACACAGCCTGAACACGGTGCAGACCTAATTTCTGTTCATGTTATGAGCAAATGAAAATGCTGCCTGTCATAAATTCACTCTGCTCCATACATATGCTATCATTCATCATTGCGATACGAGTCTTTCGGGGAAACAGATTATGAATAGTGCAATAACTATGACCAATAATAAGCAAGGCTATTTGCTGCTTGCTTCGAGGGAAATAAATCAGCCCAGAGGTAGCTGCATTCCCTGATGTACTACCTCCACCTCCCGAAAGAGAGCTATCTATTACTGGGAAGCATCTGCAATTTAAAATACTTGACTGATCAGCCCAAAATCAAGACAAACTGCATCAATACTGCAGAAAATTTTTCAAATATTTCAGGATCTTTGCAAAGAATTTAGGATATGTTCCGGTTCCTGACTTCATAACTCAAACCTATTTGTAGCACCAATTGCATTTTGAAATGAATTCCTCCTAGTTTGGGGTATCCCTCTATTTAGTTTGGGTAGTATCAGGCACACAGTATCTAGACCAAGCCAGCCCTTCTATACATATTAGCTCTTCCAACACCTGTGAATGTAGAAGGACGGGAACCACTGAGCCAAACCACTCCACCGGCCTTTTGGTCTTGTTCTCTTAGATGTGAGCCTTGTGATGACATCAGGTTTCCAGTTAGGTAGGAAGGGCAGTGGGTTACAAGTCACTCACCCATCTAGGAACTCTCTGGGTCTTGGCATGCTCATGGCAAAAGGGAAGGGAGGCATGAGAACAGTCTTTAAAGTCATTTCCAAACATGACCCTCTATGAATTTTCTGCACACTTATCTCACCCACTTACTTTGGAAACCTTCCCTTGGCCCTCGTCTGCGGTCCACTTTGAATAGAATTCTGTCATGAAATCGCCTCTCCCAGCTACGACGTGGTCCCACTTCTGTTTACTATGGGGCAGCTCTCAGCCAATCACTGAGCTTCCAGGACTCTCTTTTCCCGCCTTGGAAATAAAAATAACATCAGCTATTCTCACTTCTCTGGACCACTGTGACTTGGGGGGATAGGGAATGAACTGTGCAGCACGCTGCATAAACAGAATGAAAAGGGGCTCATTACAAGGTTGCTTTCCCGGAAAACTGAAAAGCACCATGGGTCATGGGGGGATATCTTTAACATCACTGTTACTGTTATCACAGAATGTGTGACATTTAAATCTTGTTGACCTCGGGTCTGCGAACTTGTTTTACACTTTGACGGAGCATTGTAAATCTGGCCTGACGTTGATGAAATGTGCCCGATTGCTTTCTATACACCAATCTTCTGAGTGGGTGGCCACACTCGGGAGAAAATTGCCTCTGCCTTTTAATGTAATTATGGTGCAATTACGAGGTGCATATCATCTTGCTAGGGCTGACTGTATAAGTTAAACATATCAATTTTTCATCACAGCCAAGAAACTAAACAGAGCATACCAAAAAGAAAATTGCCTGATTCTGATGTTGGTGAAACGCTGGCAGAAATTCCCTGTCTTCGGTCCCTAGTGGTCACGTTGCTCCAGTTCTCCACCTCTCTTTCATCCTGTTTACATCCTTTTCCCTGCCTTCAATATCTCCTCATACTCTTCACATGGAAGATGAGTCTTCTTCCTTTCACTATAGGAAGGAGCTGATAATAACTTAGTAATGAAATAGATTAAATATGATTAAATTTATAAGCTTCGTTAGATTGCAACCGATTTGACATTTGAAAGGTATTTTTTGTTTTGATTTACCTGTGTTTTGTTTTGAGGTAGGTCATTCTACATAGTGTAGGATGGCCTTGGATTCATCCTCCTTCTGCCTGTGTACCACCACTCCCAGCTTGCTAGTTAGCCCTGGAGGTCCTGGAACTCACTATGTACATTAGACTAGCATCAAACTCAGATCTACCTGCCTCTGCCTCCTGGATTCTGAGATTAAAGATGTGCACCCCACAACCCCAGCCACAGCTATAATTGGGCATTTCTTCTCTTTTCTTTGCCACAGATCCCTTTCAAGAATGATCTGCAAAAGCCACCTAGGCACTGCTCTGAAAACGTTCACCAAAGATTACCTCTGGACACATAAGCTAGTGACTGATAAGTTTACTGAGCCCTCTGTAACACCTGTTCTACTTGATCTCAACTGCAGATGATGGTGCAAATGGCCACCTATTCATTCCACAGCTCTCATCCTCTGACAGTCATAATGGACAGCTCCCCAGTCTGACTCACACCCACTGTATCCTTCTCAGTTAGCCATTTTTACTGTGTAAGACAGAAGCACCAATGACTATATTGCACACAGGCTCAAAGCCAAGCCCTGCTTTTCTATATAGTAACCAGTTAAAAAGCCCAGGCATAACTAGCTGATGTCCAGAGGATAGGTTTAAATCAGCATGTTAAGACAACAGTGAAAAAGAGCAAGACTTATTTTTTTGCTCAAGGGGATTTCATCACACTTGACTGAGAACCACTACAAGGGAGGCCTTGGTTTTCATGTACAGTCTGTCTTTCACTGCTGGAGCCACTTGCTTCTCTTAAAAAAATTAAAGTTGAGGAGCTGGAGAGATGGCTCAGTGATTAAGAGCATTGTCTGCTCTTCCAAAGGTCATAGTTCAATTCCCGGCAACCACATGGTGGCTCACAACCATTTGTAATGAGGTCTGCTGCCCTCTTCTGGTCTGCAGACATACACACAGACAGAATATTGTATACTGTATACAAAATAAATAAATAAATAAATCTTTTTTAAAAATTAAAGTTGAACCTAGCATCCAAAGGAAAGAATATTTCTGTATTAAAGACAACATAAAGTAAAGTTTTGTTTTTAACACGTATGATAGGAAACATAATGGATGCTCAAAAATTTAGTTTTGAATGAAAAGAAAAGAAAAATCACAGGATCAGTTAGTGGTTAGCCACAGTGTAACCTCTCTGGACTCAGTTTCCCAACATGTAAAATGAGAAAAGACTTAATGAATTTGTGTGTTCTTTTTTATTTAAAATAGTCCTTGATTTTATAAAAAAAATTACTGGAACAATCTAGCAATTCTTTCATAATATAGAAACTAAATTTCATAGACTACTCTTTAGTCAGAAGAATATTAAGTTGAAGATGGAAAGAATTTCTCTTTTTCTTTAAATATGTTCTCATATTGCTGGATGAAATGTGTTAGTTCTGGAGAGAAGCCAATACAAGGCTTAGACAAGAGTTAAGAGCCAATAGAGATATTGCATTTAATTATATTAAAAGCATATTGTAAATTTCCCATCAGTTACATTATAATTTCTCTCCATTAATCACGGAGGACTAATGTTTCACGTTTGGTCTCTCGTGTATAAAATTGGGATATATGTCTAAATTTTCTCAAGGCCTTGTCAACCTAAGATACACACAGTTATGTGAGTGTGCACACTAGTGTAAGTGTGTGTGCTTCAGTCTTCCCTTCAACACCTCTTTCTCCTGCCCCTAGAGAAAAGTTGAGTTCCAGATTTTTTAAATGTAGTTTGGTGGAAGACAAACTGAATGTGATAGATACCTGCAGTGTCTGGAGAAAAGATCCAAGCTGGCGGTGGGTTGAGCTGAAGGAATTGCCTGTCTTGATTCACAGCAAGGCAGGAAGATGTGTGGCACTGTCTGCCGGGATGAAAAATCGAGAGTCACAGCAGCTAATTCTGACTCTGCCATCAGCATATTCTGTGACCTTGGAACCAATGACTCTGTAAGATCCCTAGACCAGGCCAGCCACCTGAACCTCCCTCTTTACTGTACGAGGGCTCCTCCCAGGGTCAACCTCCATTGACTTCACTTTCAATGCTCTGCCGCTGGTTTTTATGGAAGGCCATCACTCAGAGGCAAGAATGTGAACTCTAGTGCTAATGTAAGCATAAACCTGTGTCAGTAGCCGCACTGGAGAAAGTATCTATGAAAACCCATGAGAAATAAACTCATAGAAATTAATTATAAGAAAACGGCCTTTTCCAGGACCTTATCACAGCAATTATGTATTTGTACAGGTAATATTTTCTGTGCTACCAGATTTGTCTTTCATTTTTATTTTTAAATTTTAATTAGCAAACGGTAAAAAGAATATATACTATATATGTATATAAATGTACGTGTGTATATATGTATTTAATGCATATGTGTATGTATGTATATCTGCATGTATGTATGTGTATATGTATATGTGTGTATGTATTTGCCCAGTCTGAAGAATGCTGTATGTATGTGTGTATGTGTATGTATGTGTATATGTGTGTACCTATATGTGAGTATATATGTTTGTATGTGCATATGTATTTGCCCATCCTGAAGTTAATTATATTAAAATGTTAATATGCTCCCCTCAACCTCTTAAGTTTTCTTCAAGTTTGTTCTCCATGGTTAAACTCATTCTACACATACATGTGCTCCCTTTTAATATTATTGCATCTTAACAGCATCCATGTAATTAGAAAGCTGAAACACCTTTGTTGTCATTAACAGACAGTCCAAATTAAGTCTAGAGCAGTAACATCAGCCTCTATCATTAACTGCAATAATTTCCCTCCCATGGTCCTTTTGGAATGATTGAAATTCTTCACTATGGCAGCCTGAGAGGACTGCCAAAGGTGTCAAGATGCAAACAGAAGGGTTCCAATAAAGAAGGCTCGTCAGTGTGGCAATTTCCCAGAAAATTAGGAACAACCTTCTGCAAGACCCAGCAATAACACTTTTGGGTATATATCCAAAGGATGCTCAATTGTGCCACAAGGACATGTGCTCAGCTATGTTCATAGCAGCTTTGTTTGTCATAGCTAGAAACTGGAAACAACCTAAATGCCCCTCGACCGAAGAATGGACAAGGAAAATATGGTACATTTACACAATGGAGTACTACACAGCAGAAAAAAATAACGACATCTTGAAACTTCAGGCAAATGGATGGAGCTAGAAAACATCATTTTGAGTGAGGTAACCCAGACCCAGAAAGACAATTATCATACATATTCATTCATAAGTGGTTTTTTAAACATAAAGCAAAGAAAACCAGCCTACAAATCACAATCTCAGAGAACCTAGACAACAATGAGGACTCTAAGAGAGACTTACATGGGCATAACATACATGGGAAGTAGAAAAAGACAAGATCTCCTGAGTAAATTGGGAGCACAGGGACCATGGGAGAGGTTGAAGGGAAGGGGAGAGATAGGGAGGGGAGCAGAGAAAAATGTAAAGCTCAATAAAAATAAATATAAAATAAATAAATATAAAAAGAAAGAAAAAAACCCCATGTATAAAAGGATAGGCAAGAGAAGGTGGCCTAGGACCCAAAATAGACAATAGTCTCACATAGGTTCTAACACAGTTGCCTTGTAGGCTTATGTAAGATCTCTAGAAAAGCCGACAAGGTCATATTTCTTTTGTTCCTAAACAGTATCAAGAACTCTAACTGAAAGGTGGACATCATGCAATTAAAATCAAGACCGGAAAAAGATAGGCAGCATGTCCATTCAATGTGCAACCGAGCAACAGACTCACAAAGGTTCCTGGGATATACTTATCTCTTCTCTGGCTGCGCATTTCTATATACATGCATGTGATGTTACTTGCTAACTGTAGCTTTTTGTTGACTTGTAGTACAAATAATTTCAGCATAGTAGGAGAGACCATTCCAAAGACTCATGACTTCTTGGACATTAAACATTTATATTCTGTGCAACAGTCTTACCATAATATTTTATTGCTAAATTGCACATAAATCACTGGTTTCTTAAGTGCTTTTCCAGGCCATCACAATGTTGTACTATCTTTTTTATTAATTAAGTTATTTAACAATACCTAAATTCCAAGTTTTTTCTTCTCAAGTCCATGTCACCCAGTTCTCTCCCTATGTTACAGGCAGTTTATAAACTTTTATTTTCAATGTGGATCTCATTTATCCCATCTTCACTGCCTCTGGTCATCTCTGAACAACCTTCCCCAGGTGACCTTTGATCTTTTGTCATATGTGATCTTATGAAGCCAACCACTAAATCCAAAAACAAGACTGAGACAAGATTATAACCAACACTATAAGCTTTATTCAAAAGCTCAAAGAAGTACCGTGTGTGAATGGGCTATTTCTTGACATTTGAAACACAGCAGAAGAAAGACCACCACCACTGTCTTCTCCTGACTTTCTCTGAGGCAGGTCAAGAGACCCAGGAAGAATATTCTGACCTTCTTCTGAGGGCGGTCCTAAGGTCCTCATTTAAGAAGAAACCAAACACAAGAGAAGAAATGAAAACATTGAAAAGTTACAAGACTCTGGACATGCAAGGACATGCATATTTTCTCCCAGTCTCTCATAGCACCATATACTATGCAACCATGCTTCCCCATGGCCACCCTCTTGTCATCAAGTTGCTGTCCTCTTGTCATGAAAGTCATTCAATTTGCATACAAATGGATGGAAATAGAAAACACTATCCTGAGTGAGGTAAGCCAGACCCAAAAAGAGGAACATGGGATGTACTCACTCATATTTGGTTTCTAGCCATAAATAAAGGGCATTGAGCCTATAATTCGCCATCCTAGAGAAGCTAAATAAGGTGAACCCAAAGAAAAACATATAGGCATCCTCCTGAATATTAACCTTCATCAGGCGATGAAAGGAGACAGAGACAGAGACCCACATTGGAGCATCGGACAGAAATCTCAAGGTCCAAATCAGGAGCAGAAGGAGAGAGAGCACAAGCAAGGAACTCAGGACCGCAAGGGGTGCACCCACACAATGAGACAATGGGGATGTTCTATCGGGAACTCACCAAGGCCAGCTGGCCTGGGTCTGAAAAAGCATGGGATAAAACAGGACTCGCTGAACATAGGGGACAATGAGGAATACTGAGAACTCAAGAACAATGGCAATGGGTTTTTTATCCTACTGCACGTACTGGCTTTGTGGGAGCCTAGGCAGTTTGGATGCTCACCTTACTAGACCTGGATGGAGGTGGGTGGTCCTTGGACTTCCCACAGGTCAGGGAACCCTGATTGCTCTTCGGGCTGATGAGGGAGGGGGACTTGATCCGGGGAGGCGGAGGGAAATGGGAGGCGGTGGCGGGGAGGAGGCAGAAATCTTTAATAAATAAATAAATTTTTAAAAAATAAAGTCATTTAAGTCTCCTTGATGATTTGTGTCACTTCTGAAGGCTCCCATGTAATTCAAATTTATATTAAGCAATTGTTTGCTAGGAAAAGATAAAGTTATTACAAATTTAAAGACTAATTGATTTTTATTGATGACTCTAATGCTGAAGAAAGCTCTGTTCTATAAAATGCAATGGGTGGTCTATGAGATTGGCTCTTCAGGCAGAAATTGGCTAAAGAAAGCAAAAACTGGAGACAAAAAGTGGGCTCATCATTCAAAGATGACTCCCTTAAAGGAGTGGAGATATCTAAGCATGTTGGCTCAGGTAAGATGGGCCCCTTCAACTGTTATGAATAACCTGGTATAGAAAAAAACAGGTTGACATCCACCAGCCTGACTGCATGGCATTAGCATAAGTGGCTCTATCTGATTCGGTTTGGTCTGCTGAAGCCCAAGAACCTGCTTCAAAATAATGGCCTCTCACCAGTTTTGTTTAATAGTATTCTCCATTTTCAGTCTGCTTCTTATCATAGTCACACACACGGGCACACACACTCACACACAAAGGTGTATATTCACATATGTAGACATGTACGTATGAATACATGTGATATGGGATTTTCCACTGTATGCTGTGAATATGTTTTATTACTATTGGTTAATAAAGAGGTTTATTTTGGGCCTATGGCAGTGCAGAATAAAGCAAGGTAGGAATCCCAAGCAGAGATAGAGAAAGAAAGACAGAGTCATAGAGATGCCATGTAGCTGCTGAAGGAGACAGGCACTCCAGAACCTTGCCAGTAAACCGCAAGCCTCGTGGTAAAATATAAAATTATCGGAATGGGTTGATTTAAGATGTAAGAGTTAACAAAAATCCTGAGCTAATAGGACAAGCAGTATTGCAATTTATAATATAGTTTCTGTGTGATTATTTCAGGTCTGGGGGCCAGGAAATGAACAAGCAGTCCCTGCCTACAAACATGCACATGCATGTATACTTGGCAGATACTCTCAGGTACACATGTGCTTGCACCCACAGACACACATGTACAGACACAGGTAAGCACACACTCAAATATACAAACACAAACTCATGGGCCCATTTGTGCACACATTAAAATGCTGGTCCACGCAAATGCTGGTCCATTTATGCATGATAATACATATAAATGTGAAAATGCACAGGAATATACATTCATACAGATACATACACAGACACAAAAAGATATGTGCACATTCTATAACTACACACATGTACACACACCATAAATATTCATGTGCACAAATATACATTCATACTCTTGTGCTGTGGCCCATAGTAATGTACATATGCATGCATGTACATGATCACATAGATGCACAGACTAAGGCATGTTCATGAACAATTCACACACACATGCATATGCATACAAACATACACACACAGGGACACACACACACTGCTTCTTTCACTTGCTGCCTCTGAGAAACCTTTCAGCGACATAATTAACAAGTTTTTGCTTAGACTAACATTCAAATTATTGAAATTCTATGCAGCCATGTAACTAGCCAGGTTCTTTTCTAAACCTGGGCTCTGACTGATAGGACAGCATCACATGGACTCGAGCTAAGCCAGGCAGGTTGCCTTCACCATCTGTCCTGTAGACCAGGGCAGGGACAAACAAACATAAAGCGAGTTTGAATTTCCCTTTACTCATCAACACAAGCCAGCCTCATCTCACACCTAATCTCAGGCCCTGATTCACCCAGGAGGAAATCAACCTTGGACACAGCCAAGCAGAGCAGCTTAGCATCTCACTGTCTCCTTTCCAGCATGGGATTGGGCTTTAACTTTTTTAAACACCATTGTGTGCTTTTTTCTAAAATAAAAAAAAAGGCTGTTAGTCTCCCCCAAAGGTACCATCAATTCCAGCAACAAGGAAAAACTGACGTTTTGAAAGAAAAATAAAATAAAGTGTCATATTTTTTTAGGTTTCACGTATCTCAGAGCCAATTCCCCAAGAGAACTCTAGCTCAAAGTATTTTCTTCTCAAAGATCCCTTCTAAGTTGTCGGTGCCATGGCCTGATATGAAGAAGCAGAGAGCTGCCCTGGGGTCAAGTACTCACTAGTGGTTCCGGTCGTGTTACTTTGACTGTTTATTGAACTCATTAAGGGTGATTTAAAAACAAATGTAAAAATGTTATTAACAAGTCAAGCGAGCCGAACCAGGGGAAATGCTTTGGCTATTTGTACTCAGTAGTGTATAAGTCTAAGGGTGGATTTTAATGGTGCCTGTATCTCTGTTCTACTTTTTGTCTGTGTAACTCCTTTTAATTGCTTTTTTCTTTTCCAGTGGGACCAATAGATAGAGCAGTGGAACTTCTGAAACCATGAGCCAATGTCTTTCTCTTTTAAGCTGTTTGTATCTGGTATTGTGTCACAGGGATGGAAAACCAACTCAAAAAAGCAAGTTCTTCATTTTTAGGGACTGTGAACAAAGAAGGAGCCATCGTTAACAGAGCTAGACCATGCTCGTGTAAAGTATCCAGGGTCACTTACGGTTTCTCTCTGTCTTTATTTAGTACTCAGTCCCATGTCAGATACTAGCTAAAAAAATAAAATATCAGATTTAATCTTCTAAATGATAAAATAAAGCAATGAAAATAAATGTTGAACAAATGCTGGAGGTTTACTTTGTTTTGTTTTGAAATTGTATTTTAATAATAACATAGTTATTCATTTCTTTTCTACCCTCAATGTTTACCAATGTACACTTTTCTTGGTCTCCTTCAAATGCATGGCCTCTTTTTTCATTCATTGTTATTGTATGCATATACATATGCATACCACTACACTTGGTGGTGGGTTCAGCACAAATGTTTATAGATTGTTGTTTGGGTTTATGCTGGCTTGGCAAATTAGTGGCTATAGACTCTCCTCCAGTAACTATGATTTCACTAGCATTAATTTATTGATGCTACTAGAATCCAGTACCAAGCATCATTTCATATTGAATATGTCTTCAGTCCAACTAGAGAGCAGTTGATTACCACCAAGGTATGTGTGCCGCTACTGCACCTGTAAGGTTATTTTGCCATGCTGGCCATTAATGTGGTTCCTAGACATCAAAAGACAGTTGGGTGTCTCTCTCCTTTGGGATCTTGAATGGCAACTTCTGGTACCATGAAAATTAGTCCTCAACAAGGAAGCTGAATGCTTAGTTCCAATGCTGGAGGTCTTGATACAGACACCTTGCTTTAAGAATTAGAAGAGAATAAAATAGAAAGTATAGTAGAAGAGGAAAGATGTGCCAAGGTAGTAAATCCTCCAGAGACATAATAAATGCCGGGTCACATTTTTTATCATCATCATTATTGTTATGTACAATTTATACTCCCCCACAGAAAATATTATAGGACTACAATGATTACAGCACATGATACAATAAAACCTTTCCAGTAGTGGAGTAAGAAGAGAAAAGAAAGAACTGTGCCATGCTGAGAAGCTCATAGAAGAATCATGGCTGGGTAGCATAGTTTCATCTACAAGGTATTCCCACAGCCAAGAACTCACTTTGAATGATTGACCATTTGACCCTGGGCATCCATAGGTGCCAGGGCACTACTTTGATCCCTGCTCCTAGGATATTGTGCTATTTAAACCTCTCTTCCCCTCCCTCCCTCATTCTCTCCCTCCCTCTCTCCATCCATCCATCCATCCATCCATCCATTCATCCAATCTTTAACTCCTCAGACTGGCACAGTCCACAGGTTTAGCCCTTTGAAGCTACACTTATTGACCATGGACCATGGCCTGGGTTGCTCCAGCCAATCTTTGTTACCACAATCAAGCCTGTCTCAATCAGGAACTGTGACAGTCCCATCTGTGTCCACTCACTGGCCTCTAAAATGGTGAGCAGCCACTATGCCTGCAACAATTCATCATCCTGGCTGGGAAATGCTCCTTCTTCCTTCCACGTTGAGTAACAGAGAAACACCTGAGCAGAGGGTTTGGGTAGAGCTCAGATAGCTATCTGAGATAAATACCTCCAGAAAACTGAGAATTTGGAGGATGGGAAGCAGTGGCTGTTAAACTTCACAATGTTCTGATTTGGGTGACTTCCATGTCCTTATTTTATAGTTCCTGACAATTCTATTAGAGCTTAGCTTTGCCTAAACATCAATTAGCCTTGATGAAAATGAATATATGGTCAAGGAGAAGCCTTTAAACTCTTGAGGTCCAAGTTCCTATCATTCCTTTAAGGAATCTTATTAAATTCAACTGTGATTTTGAGTAAAATGCATTCACTTTCAGAAATACCAACTAATATTGCAGCTCATCTACAACTGAGGAGAGTCTACAATGGAAATTCTTTTACCAGCGCTCTTACCTCTTTGTCTTCCTATAGTATTTTGGTCAGGGCATCAGAATAAATTCATGGCTGATAATAATAGATCTTGGAAAGCTCCATTTAGGAACTCCCAAGTTTAACATTCATATCCATTTCAACTATATTTTATTATTTAATGGTGTTATCTATTTTAAAGTTTTTATAGAGCTAAGAAGTATTTTCACATTTATTAAGATAATACAAGAAAGAAGAATGAAAACCCTTCATCATTTTTACACATTTGACCACAGGAGATACAATAATGACTGCTCCCTAGCCTGTGTGAGGAATGGCCCTGCTGCTGATCCTCTTTGAAACGCAATGATACACTCTGCTACTCACCCTGAAACATCATGAATGATAAGGAGAAAAGTGTGCTTATTAGAGCTCTTTCTCAACTCAGATGGCCCTATTGGGTTCTTTTCTCAGAGAACTGCACAAACGGAGATGCATTCTGCCACGACAGGCTCATACACAAAACAATTTCCCAACAATATTGAACTGCCAAAGGGTGAAAACCTGATTATATTCTGATCACAGAAAATAAGAGATGGTGCCTTGTCTGAAAGTGAATGGAGATAAAATGATTAAAGTGTAATCAAATATTTTGCTTTGGCAGAGTGAGAAAGATCAGAGGATAACTAGAAAACAAGAATAAGCTATGATCTTAAAGAAAAAGCAGACACTGTGAGGGGGGGGGGAGTATACAATAGTGGGAGACAAGTCAACGTGCACGTGAATACACGTTCAGACGTCTAAAGCTGTTGAAGTCATAAAACAGACGACATTTACTTATGCCTGGGAAAGTGGAGGAAACTAAAATCTAAACAAATTATCATGGAATATTAGAGAAAAAAGTTGCTACATACACATTAGAGGGTAAGACTTTCTAGGAAGAAAGGGTGCATAGTAGCCTTCCTTTTACCGTACTCTCTGTGTATTCTCCATAAGGGCTTCCGAGAAGGCAGCTGTTCACCTGCCTTGTTCAAATGGATTCCTATAGCGTTTAAATTGATGGTTCAAACTCCTATATAAAGTATAAGAGATTGAGGTGTGTATAGATTTATATCTGAACATATTTTTTTCAACTGTTTGAATGTTGGATCACTGCATGAGAGTCATTCTATGTGAGTGCAGTGTCTGACGAGAGACTGTATCCTGTAAAACCAGGTGGGTCTGTGGGGAGATTGCTCCTTTCGAGTTCTTCTCCCAAGGCCGTAAATGATTTTGTCTCTCATGACTGGAGATAACTGTAAGATGCTGTGGGGCACTGGGAGAAAGTAATTAAAAAATAATGCCTGGCTAATAGACAGCACGCAGCCAAAGTGGAAGGTAGGGATGGGTTTGTGAATCTCAAGGACAACGGGTCAAACAAGGAAACCCAAGGACTTAGAATGAAAACACCATATGCAAAGGTCTATTCTGCCACTCACTGAGTGACTACCCACGCTGCTTTTGTGCCCTGCACTATGTGTCAAACGGAGATTGTGGCAAACACTGCCCATTCAGCAAATGCGACTGTTAAACGGAATCTCCTATAAAAAATTGTAGCCTCGAGCTCGGTACCTCAGAAGCACTACAAAGTCCTGGCATTGTTTCCACAAGTGTTAGAAGAGACTTTAAATCTCTCACCTTGTCACTTCAACCTGCTGACAGACACAGGTAATGACAAGAGACCTCCAGGCAGACAGAGGCTCTTGTGTTAAAGACATCTATCAGCAAAGGAGAATATGTTCCTTAAATGATTCTGGAAGGAAGTATAGGCTTCCAAACAAATTGAATGATTCAGACATAATACTTAAAGGCTTCAATTTTAACATACATAAAAGCAAAATCCAGGGAGGGTTACATTTGAAAGACTGACCACACTCTCTCAAGAAGAGCTAAGCCATCTTTTCAACAGACAGCTCATCCTGCTGACCACACTCCAGTAAGAAGAGCCAAGCCACCTTTTTTCAACAGGCCACTCATCTTGCCCAACATACTCACAAAGGGAGGGCTTGGGGGCCCCCAAGAACTTCACACAGCACTAGTCTTACTATTTCAAGATCATAGCTAAAGCAGAACCATAGCAATCACCTTCCAGAACAGGTCTTGGTATGCACATTCAGGAGATGGAGGAGGGGTTATTTCCACCCCCATCTTGGTCTGCCTCCCCCTCCCCGTTTCCTCCTGCTCCCAGGCTCTTTCCCAAGACATTCTTCATATGGGAAAGCAAAAGCGAAGTCACAGGATTCAGAGTTACTGTTTAATCAACATTTTACTGCTCTTGCAAGGTTTTCGATAACCTTCTATACGGTCTTGCCCTCTTATTTATTTATATATTTAAGTATTAATAAAAGTTTTAGAAATAAATTTGCCCTGGTGGGTTTTCAGTCCTCTAATCTTCTCCCCCCCATAAATGTAAGCTTTCCCCAATCTTGATTTATTCTACAGGTAATGTCATCGCAATTCCGGGATGATGGAGGAGACGTTTCTGCACTTCACACTTATTACGTTTTTAGGCCAAGAAGAAGACCATGAAATACAATGTGAGCTGTAAATGGGCTTTGCCTCACATCCTGAGATGGAAAATTCTTTCTGACAATAGCAATAAGGGGAGCTACCCAAGTTATGCTTAACCAAGGTTGAGCTATGCTCTTGTCTTATGAATAAGGCACATGTGTGTATACGTTTTATATATATATTGCTCTCTGAGCAAAAATATCTTAGACAGTGAATTAGATACCTGAGACTCACATGATAACAGGAGGGAAACAACTCCTAAAAGTTACCACTGATCTCCACCCACAAATAAATGAATGTAACCAAAAAAATATTGAGAAACTTTCATTTAGTAGATTATACCATGGCTTATGAAGAGCCCTTGACTACATCACTTCTTTTTTTTTTCTTTTTTTTTTTTTTGGTTTTTCGAGTCAGGGTTTCTCTGTGGTTTTGGAGTCTGTCCTGGAACTAGCTCTTGTAGACCAGGCTGGTCTCGAACTCACAGAGATCCGCCTGCCTCTGCCTCCCAAGTGCTGGGATTAAAGTCATGCATCACCACCACCCGGCTTACATCACTTCTTTTGTCCTGAGATAATCCATGATTAGATAGAAGGCACTTTTAGATTTATCAATCAGCTATGAAGATTGTCACAAGCAGTGAGGAAGATATACGACATAAACTACTTCTGCATTCCCCTGAGTTATGTTTGAACTGCTTATGCTATAACAAAATAATGTGGCCAGGATGGACTTTAGACTGGGATCAACTTATCTGCTCAGCTTCTATACCCTTGACAAAATCTGTCTCCTTGACAAAAACTGAAAGGTGATTTCAATGCTGATGTGGATAGAATTTCAATTTCAATGCTATGTGGATAGGATGGAGGATTTAAAGCTGGGGTAGTCATGAGAAAGTAATTGGAAAAGGACATGAGATTACTCTGGAGAAAAAAGCGGTGTTTATCCTCTTCACTGTGATCGTGGTGGGTAGACAGGTATACATATGTAAACTTACCAAATTATGTCAATTAAGTACTAATAACATGATCACTAAGGTGTTACTTTTATAATTCATTAAAATTTGAAAAGGGAACTATACAATTCTATTATAGTGCTATATTTAATACATAAACTATATTGCTAAATATACAAACCATTCTATTATAGTGCTTTTTAATATGTAAGGTATATTGCTATATGTATAAAGTATACTTTATGAAATTAAGCAAAAAAGTTGGTAAAAAAATTAGAAGATTAATACTAAAGGTTTATAATTATGCCTTCCTCCCCAGATATAGTTGACATCTTTATATTACAGCAATCTGCTGGTGTGATTTCATTAACAAGCGAGAGTACTTGAGAATCACCCATTTTTCTCTGGAATAGATTAGAGCTTTCCTCACAATACCCAGTCCTCTGAGACTACTCTGTATCTTACTTAAAAATCAAACCTTTGGAGAATCATAATGGAGAGATTCTGGCTTATTAGGTTTATATCACAAGAGGTAAACAGAGAGCAAACAGCCCGTCTTCCTATGCTGTTTACACTGGTTTCACCCAGGCTATTTTATTTTCACTTTTTTTTCTTTTAAATAGAGGCCATAGAGAGTCTAAACATGAAAATAGAAATAAACTCCAGAAGCCTGAAGGTGTGAGAGCATCTTCATTTCACACTCTAATCGCCGGAGTGCTAGTCACCTATCTCTAGAATCAACCAGGCAGTCAGGGAGGCCACAGCCAGGAGGCTAACTATTGCACAATGACATCTTTCCAGGATTGCAGATCCCCCCACCCCTATCTATCTCTCAGACTGTCCATCTCACTCTGTCTGTAAGACTGTCAGAGCAAATTCTCTCTCTCTCTCTCTCTCTCTCTCTCTCTCTCTCTCTCTCTCTCTCTCTCTCTCCTCTGTGTGTGTGTGTGTGTGTGTGTTCTCTCTGGTCTCTGTCTGTCTGTCTGTCTCTCTCTCTCTGTGTGTGTGTGTGTGTGTGTGTGTGTGTGTGTGTGTGTGTGTTCTCTCTGGTCTCTGTCTTTTTCTTTCTCTCTGTCTCTGTGTTTGTCTGTCTGTCTGTCTCTCTCTCTCTGTTCTCTCTGGTCTCTCTTCTGACCCCTCTCTCTTGTTTAACTCATCTCTCAACTCCCCCTCTCTCTCTCCCTCCCCACCTCTTCTGATTAATCACTTATCAGAAGTGTAATTAGGGGATAAGTTACCTTCCCATTTTAATAATTGATTCCTAGTTCTGGCTCAGCTCTTGAAAATCTGTCTTTTTCCTTCCTTGCCAATAGCCCCAACCTGGCTAGAATTTGACAGTTCAAACAAACAAGCTGACATATTTTATCCCATTAAGAAAAAAACGATGCCTTTTCGCCTGTGTCACCTTGCTGGGTCTGTAGCTCTGAGTTCAGTAGGTGAGGGTCTACTCCTTGGGATAGAGTTTGTTGAAGCTGTGAGTATAAGGTCTACTTTAAGAGACATCAATTTAAAAGATAAGAGGGTAAAAATGACTGCCACGCTTGGAAGTGCTTGATAATCCAGGACATTAGTAAGCAGAACACAGCCAGACACCGGACAACAGTTCATCTCCTCAACAGAGGTTCTTTGTCAGATATTTATGTCTATATGGAAAGGGGTGTGATTGTCTGCATAGAACATAAACTACAAACATAGAGTCAGAGTGCTTGATCTCATAGATATGTTTGCAGCCTATTGTACTAGCCTGCCACAGGTCCATAAGCTTCTCCATAGATCTGACAAGGTCAAAGTCTATGAAGGTCAGATGGAGTGGACACAATATGGAAAGGCACTGATGCTGATCAACTTGTTGTCTTCATCTGCTATTTGGATGCAAACCTTGCCAGAAATACAGCTCCAATAACAGTTTCAGGTCCCCTGGATGGAGAATTCTCCATCAATCTTTGTCACAAATGGAAGTGTTTAGAAGAAACACTGTTAGTGCAGAAATCTCAAGCCGCTATACAAGGGGATGTTATCTATGAGAATAAAGATGTCAAAAGGAAGAAGCTAAGCCATTCCAAAATGTCCATTGCCCAGAAGAAAGAAAATGGATAACCAAAAACAACAAAAAGTGAGCATCCTCAGAGTTCAAGTTGCCTAACTGGTTTTCTATGACGATTTTTATCTATTAAAGACAATAAATTCGTTAACCAGGTAGCTTAGAAAAATGAAGAGGAAAAAGGAAAAAGAAAGGAAGGAAGGAAACAAGACTCACTGGTCCTTAGAGTTCTGGTTTTCTTCCTATGGGATCCGAGCACCATCTAAAACTCTCATCATGTTCCCATTTCCTGAAAGATTATTTCAAACCTCTTATGGCCTCTTGTACTCTTCCAGCATCCTTAGTCTCAGCCAGTAACATTCTTTCACACTTAACTCAGAAAACTGACCTTCTACACACATCTCCCACCTCCCCACGTAAGTACCCCTCATGTTACTGTCTAAAACCACATCCCCATGAGGAATCAGATCTGATGTTCTCTGCTACAGGTCTACCCTGTCGAAATTTCTCCTCTCCTAATCATCTCCTTATCAGCCACTTCTGGACCATCCCTCTGAGAACCCTTAACAAGTTAAGAGCTCCATTTATCTTAAAGAAGTAAAATCTTTTCTTGATATACTTTCTCCCATCATCCGTTAACTAAACTCTTTGTTGCCATTTGTCAAAAAAATCTCTTTAGAGTTTACTTTCTCTTGTTTGTCTTATCCCTTAATCTATTGCTATCAGAGACTACCTAAGATGAGGTTAATTTACAAAATAATAGTGGTTCAGATGGCTTTTGGAAGCTGCAGCATCTAAGGACATGGTACCAGCCTCGGGTGAGGATGTGCAAAACACTTGATCTCATCACAGGAGGGTGAGGTGCTGGTCTGCTATCTGGTCCTATTACAAAATGCCTGAAAATCAACTCAAATCCAGGAAGATTTATTTGGGCTCACAAATTCAGAAGTTTCAGTTCATTTTCCCTTGACTCCATCACCTCAGAACCTGTGTCTAGGACATAATCACAATGGGAGCTGAAAGGGGTGCAAGACCACTCACTTCATCACTAATATGAAACAAAGAAAGAACAGAAAGGGCCAGGGACACAATGTACTTTCTTTGAGAGAACTTCACAAACATATCCATTCCAGGTAAAGTACCGGTAACAGAAAAAAGAAACAATTTCACCCAGTTCTACTTTGGTGAATCAACAGCATTCTGGGGTTACATACGGGAGCATGCATGAGGCTTTACTTATAGGAGCACAGGTGAAGGGATGTCTACAGAAACATGGTGAATCAGTAGGCAGCTGCATTAGCAAGAAGTCCATCCCAGCATGGAAGACTGATAAAAGCTATGCTCTGGAGCTTCCCGAACAATTCCCGGGCAGCTTCACCAGTTTCCTGTATCCCATTGTTTGGTGCTCCTTGGGAAGGAGCCTCATAAGCCTTAGTTCTGTGAGTTTCCTACATTCTTATGAAACTTCCTTGCTCCTGGAGGAATGCTTCAACAGTACCTCTCAAGGGTGCACGCCCAGTGATCTACTTCTGTGTCCCATCTCTGAAGTTCCCACCACCACAGAGCCTATGAAGCTATGTATCCATCAATAAATGGATTCATGATGGACTATATCCTTTCACAATCTAATCACCTTGAACACCAGTGCGTGTAAGACCAAGCCTTCAGCACCTGAGCCTTTGGGGGATAATTAGAATACAAACCATCATAAATAAGGAAAAATAGAGAAAGTGCAAGCGAGCAAGAAGGAGCCAAACTCACCTTTATAACCAACCTGCTGCTGTGAAAAGAATGTTGATCCATTCATAACCCAATCACCTCTTAGGAGGTATACCTTCCAACATGCTTGCCTTGGAAATTATTTCTAACATATGAACTTTGGGTGAAACATTTAAAACATACCAAAATCTCTGCAACCACTTCCATTAATATCCACCATGCCACTCACTGTACGCAAACTGCTTTTTTATCAAAGTTGGGAACCACCTGAACATTCTAAAATATAACAGTTAGCTAGCTCTCTGTCCTATTCTTAGCTCATCAGCATAACTTCATCCATTTCCTCACTATTTTCTTCCTAGCACTGTCTTGACTCCAATTAACAAGATAACATATTCTGTGTTCTACCTGTCTATCACCAGTGATGTCTCTGTGTCATCTACTGAACTTTTCTCCTCTGCATGAGACAACTAATGTTTGAACATTCCAGAATGGAGACTTCAATCCTCTCGGCTTTCCTATCTACCTTCACTATCTTAATACTCTTAATGAGTCTGATTGCTTTAAATACTACCTACCTTCACTGTTTTCAAACATAGAGATCAACAGGTTGTGGAGAGGCCCAATAATTACATCTATATCACAGTTTCTGCATCTATAGCTCAGGATACATCATGAGAGAAGGGGCAGAAAGATAATAAGAGCCAGCATTTCAGAAAGTCCCTCTTAGAAGTGGCTGTACAAACAAGACCAGAATTGCAGCACCGTCAATGAATAGGCTAATGTGGAAGCTAGAAAATCTTTCAAGGTCCTACCCCTAAAAAAAGATCTACAAGAAACTGACAACTGCTCAGAGAAGGAGATTTAGCTTTTCTCAGAGATAAGTTCCTCTATTGGTTGTCCAAGGCACAATGGTCAATCCTAAAACCATATATACACAATAAAAACAGACTCAATGCACTGTATTTATATATTAGTACATGCACATATACAAATATATGCATAAGTGTAACAATAATCAAGAAAAAGAGGCTATCTGAATGGAGGAGGACATTGGAGGCCCCTCAGAGGGGCTGGACATAATGGGGAAAGATGTAATTCTGTTTCAAATTAAAATGTATTTAAAAAATAAAAATAGATTTTAAACCCAGAATTCCATTGTAAACATTAATTCATATAATGACTTTCTTCCGCATTTCTGCCTGCATGCCTACATTTTTCTCAGCCAATGCAACCCAAATTTGTTCTTCCTTATATTCCAAGGAAATGACCAGTACTGTCTTATCTCCATTGTCACTCCATCTTGCCAATAGCCAGTCTTAAAATTATCTCTGACATCACACTTTATTCTACTCTATACAACCAATCTGTGAGCATACTGTTTCTAGTTCTAAAATATAACCAGAAATAGCTACTTTTGGCAACCATAATTTATTTCTAATATCCATATACAAATAATGATCCCTTGTTGAGGTATTTGAGAAGCCACTGTACAGGCTTCCCTGTATTCATGAGTGATTTTTCTGTGTATTTGTTTTTTGTTTTGTTTTTTATTTGTGTTTGTTTGTTTGAGAGGCTTTTGTTGTTGTGTTGTGTTTTTTGAGACAGGTTTTCTCTGTATAACAGCTTTGCTGTCCTGGAACTCACTTTGTAGACCAGACTGGCCTTGAACTCACAATGTTCCACCTGCCTCTGCCTCCTGAGTGCTGAGATTAAAGGCATACACCACCACCACCTGGCTAGCATCCATAATTATTGCAAAGCATATTCTCAGGAAGCAAAGAGTACGATTCTTTTTGTTAAAAATTTTTAGATGACCTGGAATGGTGGCACACACCTTTAATCCCAGAACTCGGGAGTCAGAGCCAGTGACATCTCTGTAAACTCAAGTTGAATTCAGTCTGTGTAGAGAGTTCCATGACACAGATAGAAACACCATCTCTAAACAGACACACACACCTACCTAAGCGCGCACACACACACACACACGCACACACACACACACACACACACACACACCTGAACAAGCTTCAAATACAGAAAAGAATACACTACAGATTTCCTTATGGGTTGGAGAGTTGGCTCCATGCTTAAGAGCATTTGTTACTCTTTCAGGGGAACCAGGTTTGAATCCTGGCTTCTCAACAGTCTTTAACTCCAGTCCCAAGGGATCTGAAACCCTTTTCTGGCCTCCAAGATCACCAGATAGGCATGTGGCACACATGTGTAAGCAAAATAATCATACCCATAAAATAATCTGAAAGTTTTAATTCTCGGAATGTGTCCACTCAGTGTAAAATCAGAGGAAACATCGTTCATAATCCTTACAACACTGCTTCTGCTTTAATCCCTCACCCTAGTTCTCTCTCCCATCTCATTCTGCTCCTGCAATCCTAGCCTTCCCCCAACCCACACCAGTCACGAAGGGGCTATTGTCTTGCTCTAACAATACTGCTAGTTTCTTTATTCTAACCTAATTTATTTTCCATACTTTTTATCACCTTTTAGAAACCTTTATACTGTATTTGTTATGTTCATTACTGTCTGTCTCTCCAGTTAGATTGTAAGCGCCATGATAGAATGGGTCTTTTCTCTTGTTTTCATTAAGTGGTTTCTATGTGTCATAAACAGTACCTAACACATAGTAGACACTTAGTTAAAAAAAATGACCAAATGGACTTAGTGGCATAATAAATCTTGCTATCGTATCATGATGTTGGTCATGGGAATTTGTAATGCTGTCCATAGCAGCCAAATAGTGATGGATACTGTCCCAAATGTAGCTAGACATAAGGCCAACGACGTATGAGGGAGGTTGGCAGAAACGTCTCCGGACTAGAACCACTCTTTTTGGACTTCATCTGACTCAAACCATCCAGCAGCCTATGGATCACAAACAGAATATAAATCATAGACAGCAAGATGCACAGGAGCCAAACCAGGCATATGCTGAGAGAAGAAAGCTAGTCAAAGTCACAAGTAAACAAAAGCCATGGAGCTGTCAGTCTACAGTAGATTAAGAAAGAGGCAAAAGAACTTAAGACCCAAGAATGCTTGCCTGAGAGTTCTATTTTACACTGCAGCATATCACTCAATGACAGAATCGTTGGCAAAATGTGCTGTTAGGCAACGTTAGCATTTGTGCAAAATACCATGGAAACTACTTCCACAGACCTAGACTGAACAGTCTAGTACACACCTCAGCCTCAGAGTGTAGCAGATGGATCTTGTTGGCTCTGCTAGACCATGCTCACCAAATACATTCAAGCAAGTAATTCCCTCCACAAACAGATTGTATGGAGCTTCCAGAAATTTTTCAACTGCCTTCACTTCGGCATTAGAGACTCACTATGCACCTTTCATGTTGTGTAATAAATAATGAAATAAATAATGATTCTCAAATTGTTTTAAACCCATAGAATTAGCAGTAACTTCCACAAAATATCCTGTTTCATCTTTTCATTCAACTTTGCTCTCAATCTTTTCCCATTGGCAGCCATGGGGACAGCACTGAGAGCACGGAGTGTTCCGTGTGAGCTCTGTCTTTGGTCCAAGCATTGGAAGTCTCTCCATGTCTGACACAGGCCTTTCTCAAAAGTTTTCTTAGTGTCATTGCTTCAACAAAGCAGATCCCTTAACAGTTACTGTAGCTCTCTCCTTGTCATTCAGTATCAGTGAGTGTGGCAAAATGAATCAAGCCACCAACAGCAGATTCTTCATCTCTGTGGGGCTTCATAAACACATAGTTCTACTTCCGGTCAATTACTCAATATAACCTCATACTAGCTACTGTGAGTGTGTGTGTGTGTGTGTGTGTGTGTGTGTGTGTGTGTGTGTGTGTGTGTGTGTTTAGGGGATATGATTGAAACAACATGAGATTGAATCAAGTAGGAGAGAAACATTGCAATTAAGTGATGCAGTGAATATAAACTATGTAGTCTACTGCAGACAGCAAAGGCATATTGCTTCACAACAATGAAAAAGAAATTTTCTATAGTCTTATTCTGTAGTCTCTCCTAGTCTTGTTTCCCTTTATTCTCCCGCCTCTGCCTCCCAAGTACTGGGGTTATTGCCATGTGACACCATGGCTACCTAGTAAACAATTTGATCAATAGAAGTACACTTTAAATCACTGATAAAATGTAGCATAATACATAAGCTGTTTGTTTTATGTGTGCATGCAGGTGTCCAGGTGTGTGTGTGTGCCTGTTCAAGTGTGTATAGGTACATGTGTGTATGCAGGTAAATGTGTGGAGACCAGAAGCAAAAGCTCAGGTTCATTTATCCTTACATGTTAACTACCTTGTTTTTGAGACAGGGTTTCTCACTGGGACAAGGGACTCATGGATTAAGCTAGGCTGGCTGACCCATGAGCAACAGGGACCATGTTTACTGACTCTCCAGAACTGGGATTAAAAGCATGAACCACCATACCTGACGATTTATATATCCATGCATAGCTAGGAATGGAACTCAGGTCCTCGTGTTGTCATAAGTACTGAGATATCTGTCCAGTGATATCATGATCAAGCATTTTGTGTGTAACTATATATGGTGTACTTTATACTACTACAGTCCAGTAGGTCTGATTACACCAACAGCCCACAAACGTAACATTTTGTGCTATGATGCTACAGGAGCTGGGAACACCACTGAGAAATGAGAATTATTCCACTTTATCTTAGCACTGTGGGCCACTGTGTATGCAGTCTCTTGATTAAAGCATCATTGAGTAGGGCATAGCAACCATGTACTGTCGCTATGGAATAGTGACAAGGTTTTAGTCCTCCACAAAACCTAACATTTCCATTGCTAGAATTCTGCTCCATTTTCTATCCCATTTCTCACCATTCTAAGTAACATAAGTTTAGGTTTTTTTTCTTATGACCTAAATTTGTTAATAGAGTCTCTAATTGTTGGCCTCCTATGCCTGCTTAGTGACTCTCAAAATGGTACCAAGGGGTAGGAAAATGGACGAATTTAGAATGTGAGTTCTTGAGGCAGGATGAAAACCCAGCTCTGCCTCTATCCGATTACTTGTTTAAACAAAGTTACTTATTCTCTTTCTACATACCTTGGTCCCTTTTTAATGAAAACATGCTAGGTATGTACATTAAAGCTTGTTTAATAAACTTAGAAATTATATATAGCATGCATCAATATCCTAAATGGATTGTTCTTAATTAGAGTCAGTTATTTATAGTGGTGCTAGTATCTATCATAAATATGAATCATATATATAATTTTAATGTTTTGGCAGCCATATTTACAACAATAGATAAGAATAGGTAGAATTAATTTTAATTATTTGTCTAAGAACCCAAAATATTATTTCAACCTAGAATAAATATAAAAATCATAAATAAGATAGTGTATATTCTTGAGATGCCTTTAAAACTCCAGTGCATGTTACACCTGTAGTATAGCTCAATTCATACTCAACAGATTAATAGCCCATAGTCTTAGAAAGTTAGTGACTAGGAAAGAATCCTATGGGGGAAGTTGCCTGCCCTCTTTTGTCTTTCTAGAACCAAAATTTCAGATTATTGATGGCCCCTTATAAAACAAGCCATTTTCATTAGAGCTAGAGTCCAAGGTTCAAGCCAACACCAGTGTCAAAATCTGAAAAATAGTGGGGAAATTGAGTTTACAATGAATCATGCTAATCTATCCTTTCCTTGTGACACCATCTATTTCTTCATCAGATGGTACCTAGTGCTGGCCTTCTGCCATCTTCTCCTCCTCATAGACATCTTTGCCTTTCCTTTGATTCATGTTCTAATTCATATGTTAATTTCTGCTTCCCATCTTTTTTCTTGCTTTTCTCCTCATCATTTTGGGAGATGAGACGTGAAATCACATGATATCTAAGTAGAGGAGAATAGGGCAGGAGGTCTAAAGAAATCGCTTTGTAAGAATCAAGAGTAAATGAAATATAAATAGTAAAAATATTGTAAGCCCATATGTGGGTGGTGGAGTGAGAGAAAGGGGTGTCAAATCCATCAGGGTCTCTTCATCTTCATTATCATTCCTTAACGACTTCACCACCCTCTCTACTGGATCCCAACAGCAGTCACTTTGAACAGAATACTAGGCATGGATCATGCATCATCTATCACTGTGATAACCACCATAACCTAAGCATCCTGGGGAGGAAAGGGGTTATTTCTCCTTTATAGCATGATAAAGAGAAATTAGGGCAGGAACCTAAGTCAGGAAAACCTGGTGGTGGGAATAAGAGAAAAGACCACCAAAGAAAGATGCTTACTGTCTTACTTTGCGGCTTGATCTCAGCACTCTCTCTTATATAACCCTGGATCTCTTCCCAGGGATGACCCCACCACAGTGGTCTCCCCCTACACATTCAAGTATTAATCAAAAAAATGCCCTCACAGACTTGTTTACAGACCAATCTGATGGAGACATTTTCTCAAGTATGCCTTCTTCCTACCAGATGGATCTAGATGATGTCAAGCTGACCATAAACTAACCAACACGGACACCAAGGCTGAATCTCTTGCTCTTTTGTTTGGCTCACTATCTCTAGTGTTACAAAATACCTGTAGATGTAAGTGCTCATGGGCTAACTGGAGAAGGAAAAGAACAAAAGGCAGAAAAGGAGGAATGGAAGAGAAAGAGGAAGGAGATGGAGAGTTTTGCTCTTTGATACCCTTCAATCCATTTCCCCTTCCCTCCACATTTGTTCTCAAACCCAATACCACAGTTGGAAAGCTTATGCTTTGACATTGCTCCTTGCTCATGCCCTACCTATTTTGACTCACTCCTCCCCTACCACAGCATCCTAACTTCATCTTTTTGGTTCCTGGGCCCAGCTAAGGCTATCCTTTCGTTACACCTTTGTTTTGCCATTCTTTGTTAGGAATCCTCTCTTAGTAACTTCCCCTTTGTCCTTGAAGTTGCACCTTTAATTTTGCCAATTAAGGCATGCATCGTGTGATCTTCCTTCATAGTCCATTATAATATCTTTTTTGTAGGATATTAGCATCCTATAATTAGATATTCGTGGATTTGTTTACCTACTTATGAGCCATTCTGTCCCTACTTGTCAACGAGTCACACAAAGGGCAGGGTCCTTTGTCTATTTCATTCATCTCTGTGCACCAGCACCTGGTAGTGTCTGCCATATATTAGATATTCAACCTATAAGACATGTATCTATTAAAGAATTCCTTGTCATAAAAATGTTTCTCTGGGCTAACTTACGTTAGCTTTCCCTGTAACTTTTGGCCTCACTCATTCTGGAAACGGAGAGCACATACAGAGGTCTGAATAGCCTGTTTGCCTGCCATCGGTCCCTTCTGCACCTCCTCTGCACTGAGTGATGGTTCAGCATGCTGGAGTCTAACTCTGGTGTGCTGTTCTGCTAACTGTGGAGAAAATTGTAGTGGTGCAATTCGATCCTCCCAACAGGGCACCTTGAAGCCCAGACAGACAAGAGTTCTGGGAGAATCGCCTCTTTAAAGATAACAAGGAACCTGGTGACTGAGAAAAAACTGATTCGGGATATTCTGAAAGAGAAATTATGATGATATAGGATATTACATAAGGCATATTGCCATCTTCTTGTTCAGTCACCAAATTGTTTGCCTCCTAATGACATAATGATTTTAAGAGCACTAACAATATCCCAGTCATTCTGATAACCCCTTTCATGCATGGTTTCATTTAATCCTATAACGCTCACAACAACCCTATACAGTCAGGATTATGATTGTATCCATTTTACAAATGTAAAAAATCATTTACAGAGTGACTTCACCATTTACCCACATTCAGCTCTTAAATTGCAGAGCTAACATTTGAATACATGTCTAATGGCTCTGTGCCTTCATTTCATACCCTGGGGTCAGCAGCAGGAGATGAAAAATAAATTGAATACTGCTATGGTTTGGATGCAGTTTTTGCCCTAGGTCATATATTAGAGTCTTTGCTCTCAATGTGGCAATGTGAGAAAAGATAAAGCTTTGGAGAGTGGAGAGGCCTGGTGGGAAGTCCTTGAGTCATTGGGACACACTTGTGGAAATGACTGTGGGATCTCAGAAACTCCGTGGCTTCCTGTTAAGACCTGATACCCACTGCTGTGCGTGCTCCTGTCATGATACAAACTAGACACTCGCCAAAGACCAAATCAAGGAAGCCACCAAGTATTGGACTTGAAACCTCCAGAACTATTCCCTAATTAAAACCCTTATCTTTAAAAGGTCAGCCCCTATCACGTATTTCATCATAATAATGAGAAATGGATTAATATACAGACTAATGTCTCCTCTGGCCCAGAACACATGCTGACCTCCAGAGCAGGGAAGTAACTGGTTGGATGGTGCACAGTGAGTGTTTAGAAGGTGGAGTGGCTTCCTCCTGGGAGTAAAAGGAACATGGGAACAAGAGAAGCATTCTTGAGTGGCTGATAGGACTTTAGCTCATGAAATGTGATATTTTGGCAGTTTTTAGTTCTGACTCATATTATCTTTCTTACCCAGACTCTACACCCTTTTCACAGAACCTCTCTCTATTTTTTTGTTTCCCCAAGAAAGGGAAAAGAAGAGCAGAAATCAGTTTCCCAACAGCAAATCAGAGGTACCTTCAACTTCCCCCTGCTGTAGAAGCAAAAGACACTGGGTATTGGTTTGCATTATTCTATTATTTGTGGGTTTGCCTACTTTTTGTGATGATGATGATGACAACATTTTCTTATTGTATATAATTAACTAAAACAGAGGAATAAAACCGAAAGTGACCCCCCCCCCAATAAACTCACGCAAGCCCACTCCTCAGAATGGCGGGGAAGTTGTGATTGTATTGCTGTCTGGGGCCAGAGCTTTTGAGAAGGAGCAAGGATCTGAAAAAGAAGCACGCCGTCCTCACATCCTGGGTATGCCTGTGCAGGCTAACCAAATACAGCTTTAAAAAAATCACCATGCTAGAGAGATGGTTCAGGCATTAAACACCAGGCTTACAACCACCAAAATGACTAAAACACACCAACAATTATTTCCTAATCATCTGTAAACAAGCAACATATTCCAAGGGCTCCCAAATCAAAACTGTGTAAAAAACAATTAACCTTGAACGGTCTTGTGTCAACTCAGCTTCTAGGACTCTGTCACTAGAGACAGCGACATTTTGTTTTACCCTATCTGCCACTATTGTGGCATCGCCAACAAGTGTGAGCATGTTCTCATATTTCCTCTGCTCAAGGTATAGTTTAGATGAAAGTACTATTTACAGCTAGCTAACTATCCATCCCTTTTTGCCAAAAATAAAATAAAATAAAAAATAAACATTTCAACCTTACACTCAATACTAGGACATAAGGATTGAACAGTATAAGTTATGGAAGTTATTGAAAGTATGAGAGTTGAGGCCCCTGTTCCATGTTTCACCATGGTATAATATGCACCATTTTTCCCCAATATGGCAAATTTATAAGGAGACAGGTGCTTTGTACTAGTGTTGCCTTAAAACCCAATGTTGAAATCATTTTGAACAACTTCTACGATGTCTGCAAAAATAGGATATAGGCTATTCCTTCAGAGAAGGTAACTGTGCAGACTTTTTAAAAAATGTCTCTTTTATTCAAGATTATAATAGCATAGACATCAACAAGGAAACATCTCTGCAACAGAGACCACTACAGAGAACCGCAACCAATCAAAATATAGAGCAAGGGAAACATCTATAAAACAACGTCCTCACTTAAGGCTCAGGGATCACTGTGCAAGAAGGGGAGGAAAGATTGTAGGAAGAAGGAGGACCAGGGAGTTTGCTACAAGACTGTGTTTCCTACTAACATCAGAAGCTACACACAAAAGATGTCACCAACATTACTGCCTAAACAAGGTCTGAACAAAGATGAGATGATTGCCTTATTTGCAGACTCACAGTAACTATGGCTGCCTGCATAAGATCAAGTCAGTTATTAGCCTAGCATGGAAAAAGAGGGGTTCAGGAACCCCCATTCACAGCTGAAATGCTACTGACAACTGACGATTTCTGGGAAGGAGAGAAACCTTTTGCTTTATAAGAATCTGGTCCCTGATAAGCAGACCATGTGTTCCAGTGCATGTCCCCAACCCCATAAGTATAAGGGGATCATAAATTGGAATCGATGAGCCATTTAAAATGAGAAGACAGGATGTGAAGTTTGGAGGGGGTGGAAGAGTGGGATGAGGAGCTAGGGATAGAGATAGGAAGAGATAGGGGCAGAAGTGTGGAGTAAATATGGTCGTAGTACATGAGAAAGAGATAGTTATTAAAGGCTAGGCTGTCATCCAAAAGACAAAATACATTGTATACATATGGGAAATTCTCAAAAAGTTAATGAGGTTGTGTGTGTGTGTGTACATATATATGTGTGTATGTATATGTGTGTGTATGTGTGTACATGTGTGTATACGTGCATGCCCAAGCATAATTGTCGTGGAATATTAGTTTGAGGTGTGTTTTATTTGTTTAGGCTGCGTTTGTTTGTGGATACCTGCAATCCTGTTGGGCAGGGCCCAACTCTGTAGATGTTGTGGTTGTTCCCACGGAGATAAATACACATACTTGCACTGAAGTTTAACTTATGAATTAGGCATGGTAGAGAGTAATAAAAATAAAATGTAACAATGGTAGCAAAATCTTATAACCAAAGTTGTTTAAACTGTATCAATTATTTCTGCATTTCTTTGTAACATTCTGAAGTTAGCAGTAGGTACCTGAAGCAGAAGAAAGTAAAACTAGGGTGGAGAGGTATAATTCAAAACAAATACATCCAATCCTGTAACGAGCCAGAAATGATGCACAGTTCAAACCCAATTCAGTATTCATTTTCAAAACTTATTTCTTAAAACATTTGTAAACTTTGTCTAGTTTCAATCGTCATTATAGTCATCAGTGAGTCAAGGTGACTTCTCTTGTTCACTGAACACAGCTGGTGTTTATCTGGGGGCTAGATGTCCTTAGCTTACCATCGACAGCAGGGACATTATGTCCTTGCTCAGATCTGTCAGATTTTCTTCACAGAATCCTCAAGTAAACCTGGTCTCCTCCATGTTCAATGTGTTACTCTGTATGCACTAATCTTCAGCATAGCCATAAAGACCTATACACTAGCTAGAGGTCATTTGCATGTTCACATTTTTGAAAATTATCTTCTCTCATGTGCATATTTGAATTTTTGGACATAATTAATTTTCTCCCATTTGGTCTCTCTCTCTTTCTCTACCTACCCTATCTACCACTCTCCCCCTCTCTTTCAACCTCTCCCTCCTGCCCTACACACGAAATGAAACAAAATCTTCTGAATACCCATGAATGTGACATACATGGAAATAGGGTCCTTGTGTGTATCATCAGGTTAAGGTAAGATAATCTGAGTTGGAGTCTACCTAATTCATTGACTGGAGTCCTTAGAAAAAGAGCAAAATTCAGACCAAGAATCTCAAGAAGAGATTGGCAATGCATCTATTCCCCCAAGGGATTTTAAGGATTTCCAGTATCCACAATACTAGGAAAAGTCAAGCCTTCAGAGAGAATGGGAATTAATGCCTTCCACACTCACGTCTTCCATCTACAGCCTCCAGTTCTGAAGAGTGAGCCCTAATAACAACTTCCATGGGATTTTTATATTCCAATAAAAAATACTCTCGTGGTACCAAAGTCCACCAAAATGAAATTTTTAACAATCTAGAACGTTCTTCCGTGAACATAAATATTCTAGCTTTCATTCTAGGATTCTTCCTGCCCAGTTCATGGCAACAGTTCAGAGCCACAGTGTCTATCAAATCCTCAGAGAGCTAGAAAGCCATTCTGATCCTTTCCCTTCAGCTCCTAGAGTTCATAAAACCACTAGTCTAAAAATGGCCATGCAACCCGGCCTCCACCTGACAGCCATCCAGTCTCCGGATCAGATTTCTGAGACATAAATACCACCCTCTCTCCCTTCAGCCTTCCTACATCTGCTGCTGATGCTGCACCAATCCGTTCAATCAGCCAGTGATATATATTATTAATATCGATGGAGCGTGTGCTTTGTCTAATACGCTACTCTAAGCATTGGGACTGTAGCAAGTTGAAACAGGATAACAAGCAGTCTTGAAAAGGACTGGATATCATAAATTCAAGTGTTGATAAAGACTCTATGAGAGAATCAAGTAGAGATATTCGAGAGACTTAGGAGAAGGCACCATTTTGAAATGGCAATATATTGTTAAGCAATCCCTGGTTAACAAAACACAACTACCAAGAGCACTTGGTACAATGAATTCTATTTATTGTTTTGAATGGCTGCAATTCCTCTTCACTGTCTAGGACATACCATCCCCCAGGTCCACGAGCATCAGGCTCGCTCTTGTCTCTTGGGGAAGGCATCTCTTCTAGCCCTCGCCACTGCCTAGTTGTAACACTCCCCTCCCTTTGGGATTGATGGCTGGAAGCTTGTTGGCTCTGTGCCAGATGTGCATTCTCTGAGCATGGTGCACAGAACTGATATCCCTTCATCCACATTAACTCTAACACAGTAAAAGGAACCCACCGCCTCTGCTCTTCTTTATTCCGCATACTTTATGTGCGATGGTGCACATGCGACCGTCCGCATTCTTCTTAGTTTTCTTTGCTGTAATCATATTACACTATTGACTCACACAGAGGCCACTAAATTGCTAAGGATTTCTGTTCGTTTCCCAATTCTTCAACCCCAGGCCCTTTCTACTCCATAGAGTCTCCTCCCTCTTGATTTTATTAGTTTTTAGGAAAAATTAAATGAGGTAGGGGCAGTGGCTGTAACAGTGGGGACACTCAGCATGTAGTGACCTCTAGGTAACCTCTCTGCTCCCTATAAGTCTGCCTAGTTCATTTAGAGATTTGATTAATGCCACCCTAAATCTTCAAAACACTGAGTGATCATCTGCCTATTGCCTTCTACTATTTAAGAAGGAATCCATCAATAGCAGCTCATGTTTCTGTCTTTTGTTTCCCTTACCAGAGGTGAATTCTGCTGTCCCCAAATGAGGGCAGGCTGTGTGTCTCCCTGAAGCCCTCTAGTTACTAGTGGAGTCACAGAAACATCTAAATTCTCTCTGCCTGAAACTCCCTCCTTTAATTATGATAACTAAACCATGTGGCATGGAGGCTAACCCTCTCACACACAGCAATGTATTCCTTTGGACTCTTTCCTTCTAAAACCCAAAGAAATAAGTATTAAAAAAAAAGGCACCTAGAGGGCCTACTACAGCAGTCTTGGTGGTTTAACCCCACAAGCGAGTATCTCTGGGTTATTAGGCACACTGCTTGGCTTCACATTGGCTGTTCTTTCCCTGTAAGATGAAGTTAATAACAGTAGCGGTTTTCAAATCACTCAGTAAACATTAAATGAATCCACATGCATAAGGCACTTGAGACAGGAACTGGCACATAGGAATCATCAATGAAGAGTTACCTTTCATTTGATCTTAAAATTAAATGCATTAAATTCATAGTTTGCTGCCAAACATTTGAAGGCAGGTTATCTGTACCATGATTTCCTCTGAGAAACTAGTCATGTAATAGGTACTCAAGCCAGACAGACACACAGTAGTGTCTGGATTTAGCTGCATGGCATTGAAAATGGTATTTAGCCCACGTGAGCCTCAACTGCATGCTGTAGAGTTGTACAGCATATCCTAGAGCGGATGTGAGACTGACGTGATCATATTAGATGGACAGACAGCTTCAGACATACAAACAGCCAAGTGTGTTCTCAATCCCAGAATACGGGCTTGCCATTTTAGAGAGTCTCGTAGCACAGGTTGATCTCTAGCTAGCTATGAAGCTTAGGATAGCCTTGAATTTCTACTTCTCCTACCTCAGCTTACTGAGCAGTGGGACAACAGGTCTCTGTTGCCATGGCAGTTTCAGATGGTGCTGGAGAAATGAACCAAGAGTTTCATAAATGCTAAGCAAGTACTCTACAAATTGAGCTACATCCCCAGACCCTGAGTCATGTTTTCCAACAAGAGGCCACACTCTTCTCTGTTCTGCTGATTCAAGCTGCACTGTATCTCCAGAAGGTTAAAAAATTCCTCAGTCCTAATCCTTGTATGCTGTTCTGGTTCCATGACGTCACAAGACTATCCTCACTCATATTGGTTCTCTTTGTCAAGAGCCCATTCATTATTCAAAACTATCTTCTAAATTGAACTCCAGTTAATGAAACCATAAAGACTCTCCCCAGTGATTATGAACTCTACAGGTTACCCTTTGCAGGTCCGTTAATATTAGAGGCTTTCCTTGAACAAGAACAACAGAAAATCACCAGTAAGATGGTCACTTTGGAAACTCAAGCAACTGTTGACAACGTGGAAAGCGCAGCATTTCAGAGACAACTCAATCGCTCAACAAAGTGGCCAAGTAGCAACAAGTGGCACACACAATCCTGTGTGTGCAGTATTTTGGTCAGAGAAAAGGCACATAATGCCAACAGAGCATCGCTTCCAATTCTATCAGGCTTCCCTTTGGTAAACCAGTGATAGAAACGTCCAGTTCTACTTAGGAAATAGAGCTCAAAGTACCTTCAGGATCATTTCGTCCACATCACACATTAATATGAGTAAACTTATGAGTGACTTATTCATGACCACACAGGGAAGGAATGATAGCTACATCTAGAGCCCTGGTGCCAAGTTCTGTTTTGTTTGACACAAGGTTTTACTATGGAGTCCAACCTGGTCTTGAACTCACAACCTTCCTGTCTTTGCTTTTCTACTATTGATATGATAGGTACTACTACACCAGGCTCATAATTTGTTCTATCTTTTCTCCTACTGCATTATACCTTACTCCTTCTGAACCTCAGACTCTGCCCCACAATGAGTGTTCTAAGCAGCCCATACTTTCCTCACTCTGTTACTCAAACCCAGATTGTTCACTTTGAAGGAAAAGAGATCACAAGTGTACTTCACACCAAAGCCAAAATGCTCCAAACATTTTAACCTTAAAGAAAATTATGCCCAAAGTGTGCCCCCCATTACCAGTCAACCATTCTGGATGCATTTGTAGCTTGTGCATCTAATGTTCCAGGAAAATGTCACCAACCACCTTGAAGCAGGTCATGCCCTGCCGAACAACAGCCCTTAACAAGGGTATAGGCATTTGGCGTTTCTGCCTGGTCAGTACCTGCTGGAAATGCCCTAGCTCCACATTCTTAATTGCTTAAACAAATGGTTTCCATGGGTGATTAAGCACTAGAGGGAGTCCAGTGCCTGCTGATAGCGAAAATGTATCCACACAGTTCCAGGACCATGGAGGGAGAAGCTGAGAGAACAGTGGTGGTCCTGAAGAGGGGTGTGAAGGTCAGATCATTCTGAGAGGAGGGGGAACTAGAGACTGTGGGCAAGTGTGACAGATGGGTCTGGCAAGAACACTTGGGTGTTAATGGGATTTTAAGTCTCAGTTATAATTATGATGAGACGCTTTTGACAGAGGGATCCTTAGATGGGATCTGAGGAGCCTTGAGTTGTTGGGAAATGTCTCACGGTGTCATGTTATACCTGCCTCAGCATCTCTCTCTTGCACATCCAATAACAGCCAAGCACTTGAACACTGTTTTCCTGCCTTGAATCCAGAAGACACTGAGAAAGGCTATCTTATAAATAAAATGAAACAAACTGACTCTAATAAATGAACACATCAGAGGTGGCTGTCATGAACTCCACCCCTCATGCTCACTGTTCTGAAGTGCGTCTGCAACCCTGATTTGGTACTTTAGGAAGACCTCCCATCACTTGAATAAGAATATCCCTTTCATTTTAGCCAGAGAGGAACTGGATTTGAGAAGACTCCCATGATTATCTCCTCTCCTTTGACTTGCCTTCCTGGTGGACTGTTTAAATCTAATGGGCTCTCCTATTCGTTCTTTAAAATATATGTTTTCCTCCTATTTGGATTATAATTAGACTGAGATGAGGAGCTCAAGAGAAATGAACCTGGCATTTCTCAATACTGTCTGGTGGTGAGTAGGGAAATTATCACTGCTGCCAGAGATCTAGAACACCTGTATCCACGTGGAAACACAGTCGATACTAACAGAGAGGTGATGCCCAAGGACAGGCTTGCTCCCCTAGATCTCTCCTATTACAGGGGTTCTCAACCTTACTAATGCTGAAACCCTTTAATACAGTCCCTTGAGTCCTGGTGACCCCCAACCATAAAATTATTTTCACTGATACTTCGTAATTGTAATTTTGCTGTTATGAATCATAATATAAATACTTTTGGAGATAGAGGTTTGGTAGAGGGATTGCAAGCCACAGGCTGGGAACCTCTGTCCTACTATATACTACATGATGATGATGATGATGATTATAGCTATCACAGGGCATGAGTGAATGGCCCTGGGATGTGAACTTGAAAAGTCGCCTTCCTATTCCTGTGGTCCTGAGTAGGATCAGGAGGTAGGCTAGAGTCCTAGATTTGTGACGCAAGAATAGTTTCTATCTCCACTGATTAACTTGGTAGACACAGAGGAGCTAAAGGGAAACCTCTCTCTGAAGTCATCTGTGGTCATGGAGTAGAAACAAAATTATTGTAGATCATGAAAAACTGGTTTCAAGGGCAAAAAAAGTCGTATGTGTGACCATGATGAAAGATTATACAGCGTGAAACCAAACATTATCTCCTTTTCTCCCACTCCCTTCCCACTGAACCGTGTCCCTGTTGGGAGGTATTCACTGCCACTGAGTCTCCATTTGAAGGCAACTTGTGACTAGTTCATAAAGGATGCAATGTCTTCTGACTCTTCCCGCACTGTGTGCAGTGCGCAGACGCCAAACAAGGTTCTTGCCTGTCTTCATTTCCTCTAAAAGAACCTTAGGTGTCTCCAACCTTAAGTCTTGACCCTCTACTCTCTTAGTTAAAGTTACTATTGCTATGATGAGATACAATGACCAAAACAAGTGGAGGAGGAAAGGGTTTATTCAGCTTATACTTCCATATCCATAGTCTGTCTGAAGGAAGTCAAGAAAGGAACATCAGACTGAGAATGTGGAGGCAGAAGCTGATGCAGAGGCCATTGAGCGGTGCTGCTTACTGAATTACTCTTCATGGCTTGCTCAAGCTGTTTTCTTATAGAACCCAGGACCAGGAATGGCCCCACCTACAGTGAGGCAGGGTATTCCTATATCACTAATTTTAAAAATATTCTTTAGACTTCCCTCCAACCTGATCTAATAGAGACCTTTTATTAACTGGGGTTTCCCCTTCTTAGATAATCTAGCCTGTGACAAACAGACATAAAACTAAACAGCAAAATTGACCCCTCGTCAGCTTGGCATCCATGTTTTAAGACATGACCTCCCCCCCATTCATCCTCAAGATCTCAGATTGATAAATATCACAAATATAAAACATACCACAAACTTGAATGACTCACAGTCTTTACCAGTTCAAACACTGTGCAAGCCCACTCTCAGTTTCTTTTAAAAACCAAATCTCTCTTAAAAATTCAGTCTCTCAATTGTGGGTTCCTATAAAGTCAACCATAAGTTAAATACTTCCTTACTTCAAGGGGGAAGGACCAGGGAGGGCACAGTCACAATTCGAACAAAACAACACCACACCCCAACAGTATAAATAATTCAACGTTCTATATCTAGAACTTACAATACTCTGGGCTTCTCCAAGGAATTTGGGTCACTTCTCCAGCTCTTCCCTCTAGAACACACACAGTTTGTCTTCTAAGCTTAGGTCATCCGCATCCCACTTCTGCTGTCTTACTTGGTAGTAATCCCCTGGCACTGCCATCTCCAAAGAGCTGGGGTCTTCTGCTGTAATTGGGCTGCTCCTCTGCTGAACTCTCTTCATGGTCCAAAGTCTCAGCTGTTCTCCATGATCCCTTCAGTTCTGGGGCTTCAACTGGCACCCCAGCTGTACCTTCCCCAATGGCCTCTCCAGGTCTCTCCCAGTACCCAAGTCTCAGCTTTTCTCCATGATCCCTTCATGCCTTCAAAACCAGTAGCACCTGAGACACTCTTACACGTGACAGAGTTTGATTGCCAGCACGAGCTACAACCTTGGCCACCTCTGAGCGCAGCTTGCATGCACTGACTCCGAGAAAACACTTCCCAGAAGACTTCACCTCAACAATGCAGACTTCTTAATCACAGCGGATTCTTCAGCCCCAACAAACTAATATCCAGTGTCCCGGCAAAACTAAGGGTTGTCATTAGTGGTTCTGGGTTCGTGTTCATCACAGCTGATACTTCAGCCCCAGCTGATCAGCTTCAACAGAGTCTTCACACAAATGGCCCAGTAGCGTCGTATCTTCCCCCTGAAACTTCACAAGCCAGACCTCCATCATCCGTGCTGCTCCCAATTCTTGTCTTCCAAGTTCCTACAGAAGAGCCCACTCAACGGTTTTTCCAGCCCAGAGTTCCAAAGTTCTTCCACAGTTCTCCCGAATGTCCCATGGCCAGGTCTATCACACCAATACCCCACTGTCCTAGTTTTGTCTTAGTTTGAGTTCCTATTATTATGATGAAACATGTCCAAAAGGAAATTGGGAGGAAGGGTGCATTTGGCTTACTTACACACCCATAATCCATCACCTAAGGAAATCCTTCACTCAAACAGGCTAAGAATCTGGAGGTAGGAGCTAATACAGAGGCCATGGAGAGGTTCTCCTTACTGGCTCAGCCTGCTTCCTTATAGAACCCAGAATGACTAACCCAGGAATAACTCCACCCACAATGGGCTGGGCTTTCTCATATCCATCACTAATTAAGAAAATGCTCTACAGGCTTGCCTCCAGCCCAGTTTTATGGAGGCATTTTCTCAGTTGGGGTTCCCTCCTCTAAGTCGATTCTAGCCTCTGTCAAATTGGCATAAACTCAGTCAGCACATCCCCTCCATTGCCTCCTGTATGGTCACGCTCTTGTTTTCACAATCTCGTTCTCTGTTGTTTTCTCTACGGTCAGTGAATCACCTCTTTAATATATTCACAAGCAATGCGCTATGAACAATATCCCAATCTCAAAGAAAGTGAAAAAACGGTAGGACTGGGTGTTGAATCTTTTGAAGATGTAGGCACAAACAACCTGTTACCCACGCTTCAGCCCAGCCCATCTGTAAACAAGGGTTTGCATAGAAGCCCTTGCAGTGAAGTATGTGGGCTTATTTTGTTTCATACTGGTATACGTTTATTGAAAGCCTTTCTTCTTGGATTTTCAGCTGTTCCACCACACACTGGTTCTCTCAACATTTTGAAAAGAATATATTGAGTGTTCAGAACTTTATGCATGCTTTAAAACTCCAAGTTAGGACCCAGGCAGTGGTGGCACACGCCTTTAATCCTGGCACTCGGGAGGCAGAGGCAGGCGGATCTCTATGAGTTCAAGACCAACATGGTCTACAAGAGCTAGTTCCAGGACAGGCTCCAAAGCTACAGAGAAACATCTTTCAGGAAAAAAAAATCAGGTTAGGATCAGACACTTACCTTAGCCCTGTGGTAAGTGAGAAAAAGGAAAGGTTTTATACACATATAAACGTGTGTATGCATGTGTGTGTGTGTGTGTATACAAATGCATTTTATGTATACACATATAACTTTACATATGTGTGTTTATATACACACACACAATGTTAGCTCTAATGGAATGGTCTGATAATGGTTGGAAATCTTTCAGATTTTCAAGCCCGCTGAGAGTTTCAGAAGATATAGTGTCCCCCGCACTTGACTTACGGAACACCACTCAATTCTGAAGCTCCATATGGCACAATCAGTGGAGAGTGACTGTGGATCAGCCACGTGCCCGTCCCTGCGTTCCGCACGCTGCTGCTTATCATTTTGCATTCCCACAACCACTGCATAGAATAAGCAACTTGGAAAATTCTGACGTTACCTAAGAAGATGGACTTTGCCGCAGCTAAGAGATCCTTAGAATTAATCTGCTAGTGGATTAGCTGATGCGATGCTCTGGCTGCCAACACATACGCAATCAAGACACCAGATTCATGCTTTTGTGTTCTTCCCTTCTCAGAACAAATTCAGGGAAAGCTGTTGTGGAAATCACTGTAACTGTGTAAAGATGTGTTACATTTGTTTATGCTCTGGAGCATTAGTTTAACTATGTGAAGGTGTGTTACATTCATTTCTGTTGCCTTTGTTAGTGATGGATAGGTGTGTTACCTTTGTTTATGCTCTGCTTGTTTAATTGCGTAGAGATGTGTTGTGTTTGCTGCACCGTGCCTAGCTAAGGAACCTGATTAGTCTAATAAAAAAAAAAAGCTGAACGGTCAGTAGCTCGGAGGAGAGGGATAGGTGGAGCTGGCAGGCAGAAAGAATGAGTAGGAAAATGTAGACTAGCAGAGAGAAGAAGATGAAGAAGAGAATGAGGGAGAAAGAGAAGGACATGTCTGGGGCCAGAAGCCAGGCAGCTACTAGACAGCAGGAAAGTAAGATATAAAGAAGCAAAGACAAAAAGCCCCAAGGCAAAACATAGATAAAGAGAAACAGATTAAAGTAAGAGTTAAGTTAAGGCTGAGCAATCAAAACTAATAATAAGTCTCCATATTATTATATGGGAAAAGGTTGGTGGCCCAAAAGTAAAAGCTTCATACAAGAGTATATCCAATAAAATGTTGAAGTGGAGCAAAATTGAGTCATGATGAATGGTAATAGGGACATTTGCAAAACACTGTTTTTCTTTCAAAACCTAGAAAGCTACATTTTATTTTTTCGTTGGTGTTGATCTATCCTAAATTCTTCTAGATTTGGGGGTTTGATAGGAAAATGTTCCAAAATAAGAGTTGCAATTGATTCTCTATCACTTTATACACTTGAAATCAATAATTAAATACCAGGCATACAGCTATAATCATAGCACTTGGGAGGCTGAAACAATAGGATCATGGATTTAAAGCCATGCTAGATATCTAGTCTCAAAACAGAATCCAACAATTAGTAGTTGAACCAAAATGGGTCTTCTTACCTAAGGTCTCAAACTCTGCCTTGAGGCAGAGCTTCCTTGTGCTTGTCTGGGCTGAACAAATAAGATAGCCCCTCTGTGGCTATCTTATCTTGGAACCCAAGCCACTGCTGAGGACCATTCAGGGGTCCATGGTCCTACTGCAGTTGGGGTCTGTGTTGATGCCCATGGCCCATATTCCCACCAAAGGCTACATGATACACAGGATCTGGGCTGCTACCTGTGGCCATGTTGGTACCTGAGGGCCATGCCACTGCCAGGGCCATACTGATCTGAGTGGCCTACATTGTCACACATGGTGACATCTGGGCCCAAGCTTCTACCAAGGGCCATACCTGAGTTTGTGGTCCTGCTATAGGTGGGGTCTGTGTTGATTTCTGTGCCCCATATTACCACTGGGGGCCACGTAAACCGTATGTGTTAAAATCTGAGGACCATGATGAACTGCCCCAGGCCTTCAGTGGCCATGGGAGATCTGTACCTGCCCCTTGCTGGCTGATGCAGTGGGACAGCTGGTCTCAATGACCCTGGCCCTGGGAGGTCTGGCCCTACCGCTCGTCGGGGCATGGGAGAGCTGACCCGATGGTATGGGCACACAAGAATGGCTCTTCCCCTTTCCTGAAGGAGGCAGTCCCAGCAGAGGTCCAGACTAACCAGCCCAGCTACCACCCAGGTCCACATCCCGTGCTTTGAGTTGGCCCACCCCAATATCTATCCCATCTATAGCCTGCTGGAAAGCGTGAAGGGACTGGTCCAGTGGAATCAGAGCTGCAGGGTCTTCATAACTCCAGGCAATAGTAGGATACCCAAGAGGAATTTCGGTGAGGGTTCACAATTGATGGTGTACTAAAAGTCAGAGGTTTTGAACCAAACCAACAACTCATTACAATGAACATTTGCATATAAAGCTGTTCAGACAAAAGGGCCAACTGCATGGCATACCGCAGCTCCCAGTGCTGCTAAGATAAGTGAAGAGATGGGTGGGTGGTAAGGCAGGAAAGACAGAGGAGCAAAGTGGTTTTCATTTTAATTAATATATTTTTCCCTTTGGGTGGGACGCTGCAAGGGTGAATGGTAGATATGGAGGGACTAGGAAATGAGTCAAATTTGGGTCTATAATGTTAAATTCCCAAAGAATCAATTTAAAAATTATGTTTAAAAACAGATAGCCCCTCTGTGTGTTGGGCTTATGCTACTTAAAAGACTGGGAACGAGCAGGGATTTAAACTGGAGTGCTTACTGATAGACTCCACAGGGCTTTAGTGGCTAGCTAGGCTTCTTGGAAGCTGGGTTTAAGTGGTAGAGTCAAACAAGCAAATATTTCAAGAGGCTTGTGGGGGGGCAAATTATAAAGCTTCTATCATCAGACATTATCACCTATGGTTCATTTTTGCTTGCCAGCAGTGAACCATTCAGATTCAAGGAAAGAAGATAACATTAGGTAACAGTCAAGGGCTTGGCTCACTGGAAAAGCATCCTTAGGGACTAGCCACAGTCTGGTCACTAGTGAGTCAGTATGCCTTACGCATGCAAAGGCATTTCCCTCTCCTAAAGCCCCTACGTCTGGTCTCATTATGCCATAAAGATTCAGTTCGGTTATAAAGCCTAGTATCTTGTCATCAAATCAAGTCTAGGCACTGAGAGGCTCCAAAGGTGTAGTTCCCCAGATGCAATTTCTCATTTGGTATTAATGAGAATTGTTTTTTTTTTTTTTTGGTTTTTTCGAGACAGGGTTTCTCTGTGGTTTTGGAGCCTGTCCTGGAACTAGCTCTTGTAGACCAGGCTGGTCTCGAACTCACAGAGATCCGCCTGCCTCTGCCTCCCGAGTGCTGGGATTAAAGGCGTGCGCCACCACCGCCCGGCTATTAATGAGAATTATTAATTCTTCAGCTCCTGAGCTATCAGTGCATAACAAGCTACTCTGAATCCAGCCACTTACAACAAGCATGTTGTGAATCTGAAGTTTTCAAAGAAACAGCTGGCTTGCTTGTGGCATGGCACCTACTGAGACAACGGTGGCTGGTGCATTACTTTGAAGATGTCGTCTTCACTTACAAAGTTGGTATCTTAGTGCAACCTGTTCTCATCTATCTCTCTGTCTGTCTATCTATCATCTACCCATCTATCTATCCTCTCTATCCTTTATCTATCTATCTATCTACCTATCATCTACCCATCTTTCACCTATCTATCTAGCATATATCTCTATCCTCTATCTATCAACTATCTATTCATCTCTATCCTCTATCTACCTACCCACCCGCCTACTTGCCTATCTATCATCTATCCTCTTCTGTCTATCATCTATCTACCTCTATTTCTATCTATCTCTATTTCCCCCCGACCCCTCCATGAACCTCAAACCTTTTACATATCTTCATAGGACATCGGCTTTGGTATATATGATGTTTCCTGATGACTGCCTTTCCCAAAAGAAGTTCTAGAAGGTCTCAGAAAGTTGCCTTTACCATAACTAAAGCAAGAAATGCTCAGATTCAATGGAAAGAAAATAGATTCCTCTTTGTCAGTGTTTCTCAACCTGTGATTTATAACACCCTTGGGGTTGAACAATCCTTTCACAGGAGTCCCATATCCAACAACCTGCATATCAGATATTTACATTACTATTCATAACTGTAGCATAATTATGGCTGTGAAGTAGCATCAGAAATAATTTTATGGTCCGGTATCACCACTGCATCATGAAGGTTGAGAACCACGACTCTATGTGGAAAGAAGGAATGCATGAAGGAAATTACTTGAAGGTAGCCATTCTAGAGACAAGCTACTAATACTCCTTTATTACCCATCCAAAGCCTGGGACTCTCCTAGGAATATGCTTTTGTCTGCCAAAGCTCATGGCAATGCTACTTGCCTTGACCCCCTAGAACACTTAGATGTCCCTTCTGGTTGTGCCTATAATAGGCACAGCTGCCATGCCCATTCCTTCTCCATTTACTGATACACCTTAATGATGTGTCTCCTTGACTAGTTGCTGCCGTGAGCATCCGTCTTGCTCTCCTTTGCACCTACAATAGCTAGAATGATACACTGTCCAAGGTGAACCTTCAGGGAATGCTTTATGGATGGAAAGTTGAAGCTGACTATGTTCACAAACAACTTGGAGATATCCCTTGGTTTCTGAGGTAGGACTGAATCCTTGGCCTTTGAATTACCTTTCTATTCTCCCTCCCCAGCCCCACTCCCGAGTATAGAAGAGCACCTGTTTCCACCCTAAGGATACCAGCAGGGATTGCCCTGAACTCATTTGTTCTGCTTTAGAAGAACAACATGAATATCATGCACAGGGCAAAAGGGGACAAGCCTCAGTTGCTTCTGGAAATTCATCTACCATTGATGCACCAGCCAGGAGATGACTTAATAAGGAACATGCTCTTCGATTTGCTGAGCCTACACTCTGCAAGGAGCCCCAAGTAGGGTTTGTGACAGGCCACTTCCCAGAGGGTTCCCGCTGCAGCAGCTGCTCTAGGGAAGGACTGACGACGTAGAAAGGGACTTGAACACAGTCCTCTTATTACACAGAGGGCTAGGATGGTCAGGCTAACTGGCAAGGCAGGCATGTGCGTGTGCATACCATACATAGTGATGCATGTAAATTATATGAGGAGCATCATGGATTGGTAAAATCTTTAAGGGTAAAGCAGAAGCCAGAAGGACAAAGGCAACAGGCAATCTAATCCACCTAATGGGGCAAGAAGCTCCGAGCGGAGCCATAAATGCATCATTTGATAATGGTAATGAAAAAGACAGCAATCTATATGTACAAATAGCATTAAGGTAGATTTCGTTTAGAGGCCAAACTAAGTTGATGTGAAATTTACGAGACTAACTGTCTCTCAGATATGCTTGGTGAGGGGGTGGGGTGCATATAATTGCTTCCATTTTCCTTTGGAGAGCACTGAAAATTAGATTTTCTTTCCAAGGTGGGGCTTTCCTAATATGTGGGACTTCTCTTTTTTTTCTTTTTTTAAATAGCAATTAATCATTTGTTTCACAAGCTTGTGTTCGTGATGAGGCTGCCAATTTTACGAGTGAGGTCTATTTTAAAATACTTTCGAGTATTGTATTTCCTGTCTAGTGTTTGTGGCTCTTTGAGGGAGAGAGAGAAAGAGAGAGAGAGAGAGAGAGAGAGAGAGAGAGAGAGAGAGAGAGAGAGAGTTGCAGGTGACTTCAACTGTTGTTTGTACTAGGACACATGCCTGAATCCTGACTTAGCAGCTGGTCCAAGAAAATATTTATATTTGAAATGTTTCTTGATGACTTGGAGTGTGTGCTTCGCAACTGCAAACCCCATTATAATATTCCCATGCAAAACGCTATTGGCAAGCGGCTCTCCTTTCGAGCAAGGTTCTCAGGCATTCTCCGTGGTAATGACAGCCGACCGCATTACACATATGCAAGGTGCAGTAAGCTTTTTCTGCTTGGTTGATATCAAGTGGCAGGCACAGAGGGTAATGAAGTCTGCTTTCAACACGGCTGTGCGCTGATTGGCCTTCACTCCCCATGGCACCTGGGCTAAAAAGGAGACCCGCTCCGTTGGGCAGCATGGAGCACGCACGTGCAAGTCAGATGCCTCGGGCAGTGAGCTGGTCCCAGCTGTGTGAAACGGGAGGGTTTGTTCAGTCCCTGTTCCTAATTCAAGAAAAGGGAAACAGGTGAGGGCAGGGGGCAAAGGGGGGGGGGACAAAGGAGAGAGATGACTTGCTAAATCAATTCTCTCTTTCCAGCCACACAGAGGCCTCCTAACAACATCATAGCTGATGTGATCAATTTTTAGTAGCTATTGGATACCGTACAGTTTTGTGATCCGGGTATAAGCGAGCTGTTTCTTCTTTTTCTAACCGAACATTCTTCAGCATAAGGAGGAAGAAAAACAGTGCTGGAAGCAGAATCGCTTTGCACGGTTTTGAATTGCTAAGGCACAGTCCCTGAGGCTGGGTACTTTATAAGAAAGTTTATTTCATTCAGAGTCTTGGAAGGTTAATCTGAGACCAGATGACCTCATCGATTTCGCCTTAGGTGAGGCCCCTTCAACTGCAGCACAACATGGCTGCTGGCATCGTGGCAATCGCTTGTATGAGAAAGAGATTGTGTGCTCAGTAGATTCTGCTGAGTCAAGCAGCCAGGGAGAGCAGGAAGGACTCAGTCTTGATCTTTACTACAACCTGCTCTCCTCCTAACTGAACAGAGTCTTGGGAAACCTTCACTAGTTCAATAAAAATATACCTTTCCCATGATCTGATCTTTTCCCTCCAGGCTCCAGCCAAGCTTCAGTGCCTCTCAACCAAGGTCAGGGTTGTAGAGCTTGAACCTTTGAGGGATACACCAATGACAACCATAGCAGGCTATTCCTGGACTCACTGTGGTTACAAGGCAGGTGGCTTCCAATGAAGAGTGTGGATGGTGTATTTTCAGAGAAGATCAGCTTCAACCCAATACCATCCGCAACTGAGTGCCTCTCCCAGAAGACCCCCACCATCTGTTCACACCACAACTACACCTCTGGGTTAAGCGATATGCTGTCTTTCACAGGGTTGCACAAGGTAGACCTGCAATGGCTGCCTCTCTGGCAGCCTGGAGATGTTCACGTGGAACTTCTGAGAGAGATGGGGACCTCCCTTACCCCTTCTGCATGTGACCTCTCAGGGACTAGGGTGAACTCAAAGCTGCTGCCTCAGTTGCCCACTTTGTACTACACTCTATTTCAAGACTTCCAGCATGTCTGAGTCGTGGTCCTTTCCTCTTCAAAAATCTCTAGACCTGAATTCTTGGAGTTCAAGCATGCCTCCAGGCCTCAGAGAACATGAAAGAGCATGAGCCTTGAAGGAGGACGCAGCACCGCTCCCGAAGTCCAGGATGCTTCTCTCACACCCTCGAAGCGTTCACTACCTAGAACATCTTTGGGATTCTAGAGGGTTGATAGCTTAGTGTCCATCCAGTCAAAGCGTAGAACACCACTCTCCAGTTCCTGAAGCAGACTCCAGGCTTTGGGTGAAGCTCTCTCTGATCCCCTCTGGCTTGGCCTTGGGGATAAGAATCATTAACTCCTCCCTAGAGCACAAAGCTCAGTGCTCACTTAGCCAAAACACTCCTTCCTTCCTCGGCCCACCTGCTGAAAGAAGAGACTGAGGGGTGGTAACAGGCATACCACATATACTTTTCCTTCTTCTCTAGGAATTCTTGGAGAAGGGCAGTGGGCCTGGTATACTGAAGAACTTGTGGGATATGGTGTGTTTAGGGCCTTTCCTCTTCAGCTTTGTGTCTTGTATATAGTCATGGCACTGGGGAAAGACTGTTTTGCAACTCTTTTAAACTTGTAGAGATAAAGACATCTGTGTACCTTGTCACTGTTCCATTTTATACATATATAGACTGAATATATAGAACTGAATATATAGAACATATAGAATATATTATGTGTGTAGATATATGTGTGTATATGTGTATGTATGTATATGTACATATATATATATGTATATATATATATATATATATATTCATTCCCTACATATACTGGAAACCCTTTAAAGGAATACATCCTCTTCCTTTGCTCTCTCCCTCTCTCAGCACAGTCTGGAGCATCTCATGGGCATGCAATCAATGTCTGCTATACTCTTTCCTAATCCCCAACAAAGCTAAAGAAAAACCCCAGCATCATGAGATGCCAAGCTCCTCATTTTTCAGAAGGCATTCAGGCCCAGAAAGATGAGGTCATTTATCCAAGGGCACACAGCTAGCTGGGATTCCATTTCTCATACAAATTCATATGCTTAATAGTGCCGCCGAAGCAGAAGCAAGCCAAGCACATTTGATGACTGGCCTTTGGAGAGTCGAGAGTGGGTAATGGAAAACACTCTACAAATTCCAAAAAGTTAATTTTTGCAGATGAAGCACATTTCTCATTCCCTGATCTGGTAGAGTTTGCCAGTGTGCACTGTGACTAATGTTGGCTCAGCCCAGACTTCCTGTTTGCAGGGCAGCATGACAGATTTGTTGGTATAATTTGGCTTTAATTCACTTCAGGCCAACCCTGGAAACGAGAGGCTATGTCATGTCTCATTGCAACATTAGCTCCATTTCTCTGCCTTCTCTCCTTCTATTAATAAGCAGAGGCCACTCGATAGGCTAATCTTAACAGCCTGCTGCAGGTGACAGCCAGCAGTATAAATAACTTCTCATTTAGCCTTTTATTCCTTTCCAGGAAAGCTGACGGTTTCGGCTCATATCTCTCCAGTGGATCCAAGGCTGATAAACTCATTCTAGGCAGTTCCCATGTTTCTTGGTGAAATGGATTCCCAGGGTGGACTGTTAGAGAAGGGGTTGCTTTTGTGATGATAACTGATGACCTTAAAGGGACTTGGGGTTAATAAAATATTTCCCCTGGGTCCCGGCGGTCTGTCCTCATTTAACTCCATCTATTTAGAGCACCGGGTGGATGGAATCTGCTTTTCTCCTGCTTTTCCTAGAATTCATCTTTTCCGAATTCTACGTGGAAGACGGAAGCACGAGAGGCTAGGAGCCAAAGTCTGCAGGTGCAGAAGGAGCTCTCCATGCGAAGGTGGCTCCAGACATACGTGATGGAGAGCGGCCTTCGAGGAGTAGTCCTAGGGAGGAAGCAGTGCCTGAGTCAGTATCGTCCTTTATCACGAGGATACCTATGCATATTGTCACCTTCAAGTATTGAAAAGTGCCTGATCTAAAAACCTATCCGTGCCCCAAGGTTCTCCTTGGTAGAAAAATAGAAGCCACAATTCTTCACTCCCTGATGAGTTTTGTACACACCAATGACCATGGTAGACATAGAACATAGAGTGGGCAGACTGTGGTGGCCACACCAGATCCCAGTGAATGACAAAGCCACACCTGCGGAGACTTGAGGGCAAGGGAAGGCTGCCTCCTGAGGAATCGCTGCTACTGATCAGAGAAAAGGCCCCCGTGTACTTTTTAATTCATATTTTAAAATCCAGTCATTCACAAATTACCTATGCTGGTATTCCACGTGTCTTTTGTGTATCTTACGGAATGGTTAGTGAATCATTTGGACATAATGCCAAAGCACATGCTCCATAGACTGCTAAATGTACATTTCAAACCTGGGAATCACATATAATGCTGTCTTCTGGTTTCCCAAAAAGACAGCCCACAGAGGTAGAGGCAGAATTTGACCCAGGCAGGATGCAGTGTGAGGAGGTGACTGTATATTCCACCCGATTTATTTCCTTCCTTCGTCGAGGAGTAATGTGGGGGAAATTTTAGAAAGAAGAATGAAACAGACAGAAAAGCTTCTGTGCACCCCTGATAGAAGTGTTTTATTAGAAACAAAAATGGCCAGCCTAAGGTGGTGCATGCCTTTAATCCCAACAGAGGCAGAGGTAGGTGGATCTCTGGGAGTTTGAGGTCAACCTGGTCTAGAGAACTAGTTCAGGAAAGCCAAGTCTCTACAGAGAAGCCCTGTCTCAAAAACAAACAAAACTTGACACGGTGCAGTCCACACGGAACTGATTATTTTCCATCACAGTGTGAAAAACCAAAGTAGCGACCAAATTTTCTGAGGCTGAAAGCTGGTTTGCACAAGGTCTATTAGAAACTCTGATACCTTTATTTGGGGCTGGAAAACTAAGAGTCTCCCTTCTGGCCACGCTTCTCCTCGCCTTATTATAAGACTGGACTCACAACCAGCACTTCTGAGACAAATGACCTAACACTGCAAAGGGAAATTAGCCTATTGTCCCATTCATCACACGATGTGACTTGGCGTCCCCAGTGTTCCAAACAACGCCACTCCCCAATCCCCAATCATTTCACTCTGAAGCAAATATGGACAGCCAAGAATTATGTGAACTCATAATGAAGCGTTCTGGCAAGATTTAATATGTTTCTAGGTGGCCATCAGTACAAGAATAGACCGTGGGTATTTTCATAAATGGACCTTTCCTCTACAAAGTGGTTTTAGTTGCTTTCCATCCAAAGATTCACTTAAGCAAATGCATAGCTGGAAGGGGGAAACAAAAGAATAATAGTTCTTTTTACCTTCTCATTCACCTCTGCCTGAAGATACTAGGGGAGAGAGAGGAGAGAAATAGGGAGCATCTAGAGAAGGAAGATGCTTTGGGGAAGGCAAGGTGGAAACAGGGAGAAGGAATCACAGTTCTCTAAATGTTTGCTGCATTCCAAATGCTCCAGGGTGTTAGCAATGAACGCTGGGCTGGTGAGATAGCTCCATGCATAAAGTGCTTTATGTGGCCCCTTGTTAAGCCAGATACAGTAGCTCCTGTCTACGATCCCAGCATGCCCATGCCTGGAAATGGGAAACAGCGCCAGGAGATTCCCCAGAAAGGAAGAGGGAAGGGAACACACATTTATTATCAAAAGAACAAATTTGTTTTGCAGAAGAAAAAAAGTTGGCTTGTTGACTTCATTTTAGCTTCTCCCCTGCATCAATTATATTGACGCATGAGCATTGGGAAAGGAAGGGGTCTGAGCTGTTGGACTGATAAGCCAACAAATTACAAACAACCCTTAGTGCCGTTAAATCCCTCTTCCTTCATCCAAGCACCCTTTGCCCCAGTCCATTATTTCCTATGGCCTGAAGGGAACTCACTTACTCCTTAAGAGGCGCAGTGCTTCACTACACAACAGCCATCTCTTGTGTGAGTTGTCTCATAGTATGACATTATGGAGAAGTCAACCCAGAAACCTACATGTTAGGGACGAAGGCTTCACCAGAATCATATCTTTGTACTATGTTGATAACAACTCAGCTGTTCTCAACTTAAGTGGGCAAGAAAACAGTCCACTGAAAAGTAGGGAAAATAGACTTACACCAACGCTAACTGCTGAACTTCCCATGAGAACGAGATCTGCCTCTAATACATGACAGGGAGTCGGTCCAGAATGGAAGGAAAGGGCCCACAGAGAAGAATGAGCCAGGCCCCGTGCAGGATGGACTTTACATAGAGCATTGAGAGACAACAAGACAAACAACGTGAAGGAAAGGAGTGAGGACAGGAGTGGTCAGAAGAGCTGGGAGCAGGGAGCCCCAGGGTCGCTGGAAGTAGGTATCAGACCACCCAGGAAGTTGACAGTTGTGACAGCAGCACAGATGAACAGACACACCCACTGCCTTCCTCTACAGTATACTAAGCAGGGAAGGCTTAAAAGTAATATCCAACAGGAGAACTGTAAACCAAAACCTCAGGAAATGAAGGAAGAATGAAATGCATAGGATGAAGTTTGTGTTTGTGGGCTTTAGAAGAGGTGAGGATGATACATCATTCCCAGGACAGGAAACAAAATAGACAAAGTCAAGCATTGAGAGAGAGTTTGATAAAATGTCAATGACAGCCGTCATTGAACGTAGGAGCAGAGTGTAGAGACGTGAAGCTAGGAAGCAAGACAGCTGAAACCACGAAGCCCCTGTGAGTCTCAGCAGAGCCGTAGGTCCATATCCACAGGACACGGAGAAGCTGGGCTCAACGGTGGAGTGACACCATCAGACTAAAGTTTCAATAAGGCTGAGTGGTCAGATAGCAGTGTGATGGGCGCAAGTGCCAGAAGAGATTGCCGAAGTCACCCATGGCTGTGTGAAAAAAGAATCTAGAAAGAATATTCTAGGAAGGAAGGGAGAGCACAAGAAGGAAGGAGGGAAGGAAGGAAGAAGGGGACAGAGAAAAGGAGGTATAGAAGGGAAGAGGAAGGGGAGGTTTAGTAATCTAACATGCAGCAGAGCATGCTAACACTTGCCTTGGAAGCATCCATTCTTCAACTAACTTCCTTTTTGTTGCTTTTGAGAACATCTTATTATCAGTTTGACTGTAATTGTCAACACGTGGCTCATTTATATTAGTTCTCCTCCTGCTTGCCTGGCTATATTTAAGAATCCACTGTCCCACTTTACAAGGCAGGTTTATACCTATGCTCAGGTCTGGGGCAGAGTCCACATGGCTCTATTTCTGGCATGCTCTACAGTGATTCCCTGAATGCTGTTCAGTAAATCACAGTTTGAATAACAAGACCATGTTCAGTCTAGAGCCAGGCAGGCATTTAGATGAGTTTAAAATACACATCTGGCCCAAAAGGTATGGAACTGTTCCCATAGTACTAGAAAGATAGAAGTCAGAGAATCACAAGTTCAAAGTCATCTTGGGCAACTTAGTGAGAAGGTGTCTCAAAATAAAAACACCAAGAGTGGATTGAGTTAAAGCTCAGAGGTAGAACTGGAGAGATGGAGGCTCACAACCAAAAATATAAAACTGGGTGGTAGAGCCCTTACACAGTATGTGTAAAACCCTATGTTCAAACCCCAGCATCACCAAACAAAACCAATTCATTTTGCCTCTGTCATTTCATTGTCTGTTTTCATAGTACATGGGTGTGACACGTTTTCCATCAAGTAAATGTAGATGTTTAATTCACTTTGAAACAATTCAATGCTAGTCCTTCCTCCAGAAGCCTGGAGCGCCTCTGACTGTGACCCTACACCACAGTGACACCTGCTGGTCAATTGATGAGTTACAGTTAAAATCTATGCTCTAGGAAGGCTTTGGAGCAAAACTACATGAAGTGAGGATGCTTTTCCACACTTTACCTGAACTGGATCTTCTGGGTGGAGGCGAGGAGAGTTACGTGTAAATGTATTGATATTATGGGTCACAGCATGTGAATCACCGTAGAGCACGTTAGAAATAGGACCTTGTGGGCTCTACCCCAGACCTGGACATGGATAAGAACCTACCTTTTAAAATAGTACAGGAGATTCTTAAACATAACCAGGCAAATATGATGACAACTAATATTATATGATAATAACTAATATAAATGAGCCATGTGTTGACAAATTGCAATGAATCCAAGGATTGGATTCTCACAGAATGCCTTAGGTTGTTTTTTTTTTTTTTTTGCCAAATTTGTGTAATAGTTTCTAACCTATCATTCCAGTCCAATCATTATTTGACAAAGAGATAAAAACCAAGCGCTTGGTTAGCGCATAATTTAACAAAGGAACCACCTAAGTCACTGTTGTCAGGAATGCAACCCTGACACTAGGGTTGATTGTTGTTTTCGTTTGCATTTAAGAAGCAAGAGGAAAGCAACACACACACAGACGCATGCTATAACGTTACTCATTTGTTAGTGCAAGCCTGACATCTTCACAGGACTTGGTAACAGTTTTGAATAATGGAAGACGGTCTTCAATTTGGAGGCTACTTACAACATGGCAGCTTCAGCCATGACACAAATTTTAAATCCATGTTAACATTTTCCCATCTTTTCTTGAGATAGTAAACAAAACAACAAAGCCAACCCACATGTGTAGCATAAAAAATCACATGTAAATTGTTTCACCAAAAAAAAAAAGCATGAAAGGATGCTTAACATGACTGTTAGGGCACTGCCAGTCAAACTATGAGATGCCACCTCACACCCGTTAGCATGGTTTCTATTAAGATGAGTGTGTGTGTGTGTGTGTGTGTGTGTGTGTGTGAGAGAGAGAGAGAGAGAGAGAGAGAGAGAGAGAGAGAGAGGGACCAAGCGTTTGTTAAAATGGAAAGAAATTGGAGACTTTCCTCTTTGCAGATGGAAATGTAAATGAGTATCCCCATTGTGAAAACAGTACCATGGTCCATCAGAAAATTAAACATGGATCCAACAATTCCAGTTGTGGGTGTGTAATTTATGTATGTGTGTAAAAGAAATGAAGCAGGGAATAAAGCAGATCCTTTTCCACCAAGTTGCAGTGGTAGCTGTCACATTTGTCAAAAGGCACCGGCAATCCAAGCAGCCAAGAAAATGTAATATATACACATGGTGGTATAGATTCAACTGTAAACAAATGGAAGTTCTGACCCATGCCACTATATGGATGGAACTTGTAAACACAGTGCTTAGCGAATGAGCCAAACACAAAGGAAAATATTGCGCCTTCTATTTCTATGAGGTACCCAGAGCCATTGCACTTCAATGCAGCAAACAGAAGTTTGGTTGCCAAGTGCTCGGAGGAGGAGGAAACAGATTTCATTCAGAGTTTTACTTTGGGAAGATGAAATTTTCTAGAGGCAGATGGTGGTGGGTTGCATAGTAGTATGGATGTTTTTAATGCTAGTGAACTGGGCACTTAAAATAGTCAATGCATTCGTTACCCTATGTTTTCCAAAACAAAAATTAAAAAGGTAAACACAAGAAAAATGACCACTGCCTGGCTCAGATTCCATTCTCTTGCCGAATCAACTTGGCAAATCGACAATCGTGGCACTGTCTATTCCTCTTGCTTTGGAGGCTTCGGTTTTGTTGGTTGATTGGGTTTTGATACAGGGACTCTCCCTGACTTAGAACTTGCCAAATAGACCATGCTGGCTCAACAGCAAGCTCAAGTTCTTCATTTGCCACCTCCTCACTTCTGGGATCATGAGCATACATTACCACGTAGGCTTTTATTTTTCATGTGAGTTCTAAAGACTCATCTCAGGCCCACGCATTTGTAAGACAAGCGCTTTACCCACCGAGCCATCTCCCTGGCTCCATATGTGATTACCAAATTGTACATATACAATTATATTAAAGGCCAAAAGTATACTCCAAACTACAAGTTATGTCATTTGAAATACTTACAAAGAAATACTTATAAAGGCAATAATAAACACATATTGACTGTAAAATAACATAAAAAGAGGTATCATGCAAACATTGATCAAAGAGCAATCTCTAACTCCTACATTGACTTGAAATAAGGTATACTTCAAAGCCAACCATATAGAGGGTCATTATATAATGACCAAAGGGGCATTTTGCCAAGAAAACATAGTAATTCCGAGTAAGCACCAAATGGTAGAGCTATATGCAAGGAAAATAATAATAGGACAGACAGGACAGACAGAAGTCGTCACATCTGAAGTTGACAACACTGCTTAAACATTGACAGAGCATTAGATAAAAATAAACACTGCTGAGAATTTAACTACCAACCAATAGAATCTTATTTTACTTAAAAATCACTCTTTATTTATATTGAGGTCTTTAATCTATTTAAACTTGAGTTTTGTGCATGGTGATAGATATGAATCTATTTTCATTCTTCTACAGGTTGACATCCAGTTATGCCAGCACCATTTGTTAAAGATGCTTTCTTTCTTCCATTGTATAATTTTAGCTCCTTTGTCAAAAATCAGGTGTTCATAGGTTTGTGGGTTAATATCCAGGTCTTCGATTCTATTCCATTGGCCAACGTCTTTGTTTTTATGCCAATACCAAGCTGTTTTCATTACTGTAGCTCTGTAATAAAGTTTGAAGTCAGGGATGGTAATGCCTCCGGAAGTACTTTTATTGTATAGGATTGCTTTGGCTATCCTGGGTTTTTTGTTTTTCCATATAAAGTTGATTATTGTTCTTTCAAGGTCTGTGAAGAATTTTGTTGGGATTGTGATGGGGATTGCATTGAATCTATAGATTGCCTTTGGTAGAATTGCCATTTTTACTATGTTGATCATACCAATCCAAGAGCATGGGAGATCCTTCCATTTTCTGGTATCCTCTTCATTTTCTTTCTTCAAAGACTTAAAGTTCTTGTCAAATAGATCTTTCACTTTCTTGGTTAGTGTTACCCAGAGATACTTTATGCTATGTGTAGCTATCTTGAAAGGTGATCTTTCTCTGATTTCCCTCTCTGCTTCTTTATTCTTTGTGCACTGAGATTTGATTCTACTGCATGTACTAGCTTTTTAGGATCCTAGTCTGTTTGGATACACACCTTCCTAGGCCTGGAGGGAGAGGGGAGGGCCTTGGACTTCCCACAGGGCAGGGTACCCTGTCCTCTCTTGGGGTTGGAGGGGGAGGGGAGAGGGGAAGGAAATGGGAGGAGGGGAGGAGGTGAAAATTTTGAATGGTATTATTTATAAAGCAATAAAAAAGAAAATCACTCTTTATCAGAACACAAGCTTTGCAAGTGCTCAAGAAATACATACCAATATAAACCAACCCTGAATGAAAATAAACAAATATATAGATAAACAAACAAACCTAAAATGTTTTGAAAGATTGAAAGCATACACTGTGTTCACTGACACTGGAATATGATCAAAGTGCATCATGTGTGTGAGTGCATGTGCATGCATGCACACATGTGTGTGTGTGAAACTATCAAAGAAGACATTTAAAATTTTTATTTCTAAATATATTTTAAATTAAAATGTAATCACATCATTTCTTCACTCTCTTTCCTCCCTTTATTCAGTTCTGTGTTCCCCTCTTGGCTTCCTATCAAAATCATGACCTTTCTCTTCATTATTGTTACATATATGTAAAAATACCCAAATAAATAGGCGAAACCTGCAGAGTCTGTTGAGCGTTGCTTATGTGTGCATGATTTTTGGAAAGACCACTTTGCATCGGATAATCAATGGGGGGCTTATCCCTAGGAATGACCAATTCTCCTCTCAGTAATCCTTTGATATCTGGAGTTCTTTTAGGGATGGGGTTCTATGAAATTTCTCCCTTCTATGATAAGATGTCTAAAGGTGTAGTTTTTCAGATCCTGTTTAGAAGCCATATTGTTAAGGTGTCATTAGTGGGACTTCCCCGTCATTTCTAGAAGACATAATCTCACAACAGATTTCTTGGTCCTGGTCTAGTTTTAATTTTTTTTAGTTAGCCATAGACTTGCTATATAACCAAGCAGTCTTACTGTATTGTATTTGCCCAAAAGAATTAAAAACAGGTAATAAAACAAAAAAGATGAGAAAAACAATTTAAATCCACAGCACTCAGTGAGACTGGAACAGTACTCACAACACAGAGAAGCTCATGACCAGATAGATTGACTGGCCAATTTTCCCAAGGCTAACACCCATGCTCTTTAAACTGCCCTGTAAAAGGCAGTGGGTCTTATCAATATGGCTTCTTAAACAAAACCTTAACAGTAACACCAGTTGACATACCAACATGGATAGGGATGGAGGAATGACATGGGTCTCCAATCCTAGATGAAGAGCTAGAAGCATTTAACAACTGCTGAGACTATATTCGTTTTCCCCAGGGATGAGCTCCCTGAATGGTTAAGGATGGCCATGAGTTTCAGAAGGAGAAACAGTGTGGGGACACAAGAGAAATCAAAGGGAACTGATACAATTATATTTTAGGGAAACACTACTACTAAACTCACTCTATGAAGCCAGCATTACTGGGGTTTTAAAATCAGAAAAGGACACAACAGAGAAAGAAAACTATAGACTAATTTCTCTAATTAATGCAAAATATTTTGTATTACTAAGATAGAAAACTTATAAATAAAATTCTTTTTTTAAAAATATTTATTTATTATGTATACAATATTCTGTCTGTATGCCTGCAGGCCAGAAATGGATACCAGATCTCATTACAGATGGTTGTGAGCCACCATGTGGTAGCTGGGAATTGAATTCAGGACCTTTGGAAGAGCAGGCAATGCTCTTAACCACTGAGCCATCTCTCCAGCCCTATAAATAAAATTCTTACAAGTTGATTTCATAAACACATTAAGAAGAGCACACACCCTGAACAAGCTGGTTTCATTCCAGGGATGCAAAGTCAAAATATGGCAATCAAAAAGTGTAATTTCACCTGTGATTTAAGGACAAAAATCATCTCAATTGCCGTAGAAAAGTTCTTTTACGATGCTCAAATTTTTTTAATAAAAAATTCCCCTCAAAGAAACAAGGAATGGAGAGAATGAACCTCATTGTCAGAAGTGCTATCTGTGACAAGCCTGTAGTCATTATATTACATGGAGGGAAACCTGAGACCATTACATCCACCACCTAGAAGAGGACACGGATGCTCCCTGTCTCCACTCATATTCCATATAATTCTCAATAGCATTTTATTACCTATAACAATAAAACAAAGAGAAAAATTAAAAGGAATTCAAATGAGAAAAGAAGAAGTCAAATTCTCTGATTCTGCAAGTGACGTTGTCCTATATTTAAGAAACTCAGGTTAAAGTCTCAGAAAAAAAAATATTTTAAAGCAAATAAAAGAAGAAAAGTTCACCAACCTAAAGAAGGAGATGCCTACCAAGGTACAAGAAGCAGACAGAACACCAAATAGATTGGACCAGGAAAGAAAGTACCCTCGGCACATTAAAAATCAAAACACTAAAGGTACGGAAAATAGAATGCTAAAAGCTACAAGGGGAAAAGACAAGTAACATATAAAGGCAGACAGACATATTAGAATAAAACCATACTTTACAATGGAGACTCTAAAAGCCAGAAAGGTCTGATCAGATGTACTACAGACTCTAAAAGACTACAGATGGCAGCCCAGACTACAATACCCAGTAAAACTGCCATTCACATTGGTGGAGAAACTAAGGCATTTCATGCTAAAACTAAACTTAAGCAATATCTATTTACAACCCAGCCCTACAAAGGTACTAGAAGGGAAACTAACCTAAAGAGGTTGGCCATACTCATAAAAATACCGGGAATAAATAATATCAGACTAGTAAATCAAAAGAGGGGACACATACACCCCACAACAGGAAAATAACAGAAATCAACGATGTTCATTGATATCTCTCAACATCAATGGTCTCAATTTCCCCAATAAAAAGACACAGAGTAACAGCTGAATGGTTGCAAAAACAGTATCCATCCTTCTGCAGCATCCAAAAACACACCTTAATATTGCGGACAGTCATAATCTCAGGGTAACAGGGCAGGAAAAGATATTTCAAGTGAATGGACCTAAGAAGCAAGCTTGTGTAGTCATTTTAATATCTGACAACATAGAATTCAAACCAAAACTAATCAGAAGAGATAGGGTAGGACACTCCATTTTCATCAAAGGAAAAATCCACCAAGATCTTGCAATTCCTAACATCTATGAACCCAACACAAGGGCACCTATGCTCACAAAAGAAACACTACTACATCTGAAATCACATGTTAACCCTCACACACTGATAGTACCCTGTTCTCAGCAATACACAGGTCATTCAGAGAAATGCTGGAGTTGACTGACATCATAAACCAAGTGGCCCTAACAGACATTTCAGAACAGCCCACCCAAACACAAACACCTTCTTCTCTGCATCTCATGGATCTTCCTCCAAAACTGACCACACACTTGAACACAAAGCAAGTCTCAAGTCTCAACAGATAGAAAAAAAATTGAAATAACACCCTACATCCTATGTGGCCACCATGGATTAAAGCTGGATATCAACAAGAGAAAGTTTATAGACTCGTGGAAACTGAACGACTCACTAATGAATGAAAAACAGGTCAAGACAGAAATTGAAAAAGAAACTTCCTAGAATTGAATAAAAATAAATACACATCATATTCAAACTTATGGGTGGGGTATAATGAAATTGGTAAATCGGTTCTAAGAGGCAAGTTCCTATCACTAAGGGCCTACATAAAAAAAAAAAAATGGGCAGGGCCGGGCAGTGATGGTGCATGCCTTTAATCCCAGCATTAAATTAAAAGCAAAATATCCAAGCAGCTCGCTCTCTGTGTAGACCAGGCTGGCCTCAAACTCAAAGATTCACCTGCCTCTGCCTCCCGAGTTCTGGGATTAAAAGTTACACCACCACCACCCGACTTGTTTGACTTGTGGCCAGGTGTTAACTCTAAGGTTCAGGCATAGCAGGCAAACCAGTCTAGCACTGAGCTGTACTCCCAACTCTAGAACTGACACTTGATTACCTTCCTCAGTATCTCCCCATCAGGAATCCCATGGTAAGGCTCAGAACTCAGCTCATGACCTTGAAGTCTACAAAACATGGAAAAATAAGCCTTCATTAAACTCTTGTTTGTTGAGCTCTCCATAAAATTCCATCAGCAATTAAGCACTTTAAATTTAAAAAACTGGTTTGATTTTAGTTTGCAGCAGCTAAAATCAATAACTCATTAAGGGCACAAGACGCACTTCTCACTCAATTGTCACCTGTTTGGCTCCCAACTCTAATAGCACTACTGCCACCACCAAAAGACTCTCAGGAACATTTTATCCCAGCATGGTGTGGCACACCTTCTATCTGAGCACTGGGAAGAAAGAAGCAGGAGAATCTTTGTGAGTTTGTGGACACACTAGTCTACATAGGGAATTCCAGAACAGCAGGGCTACACGGAGAGACCCTGTCTTAAAGAAAAAAAACTTTCTTTCTTTTTATTATTAATTAACTGATTAATTTTTGTATCCCAATCCCAGTTCCCCCTCCTTTCTCTTCTCCTTTTCTCCTACTCCCCCAAGCCCCCAACCCTGCCACCCATCCGCTGCTCAGAGAGATTAAGGTCTCCCCTGGGAAGGCAACTATGACCATCCTCTTTCCTCATTGAGCAGGACCAAGGTCCTCTCCCCACCCCGTGCCTAGGCTGAACAAGGTATCTCTACACAGAGAATGGGCTCCACTAAGTTAGTTCACGCATTAGAGTTAGATCCTGGTCCCACTGCCAGTGGCCCCATACCCTGCCCAAGCCACACCATTGTCACCTGTATTCAGGGGGCCTAGTTCAGTCCTATGCAGGTGCCTCAGTTGTCAGTCTGAAGTCAGTGATCTCCCCCTAGCTCATGTCAGCTGATTCTATGGGCTTCCCCATCATGGTCTTGATCCCTTTGTTTATATTATGGTTTGTCCCTATCTTCACCTGGAGCTCAGCCCAGTGGTTAGTTGTGAATCTCTCCATCTGCTTCCATCTGTTTCTGGAAGAGGGTTCTAACTTCTCTGGGGTTGTGGACTGTAGGCTGGTTATCCTTTGCTTTATGCCTGGTATCCACTTATGAGTGAGGAGTACATATGATATTTGTCTTTCTGAGTCTGGTTAGTTCACTCAGGATGGTGTAATCAAAGACTGTGCATTCATTTCCCAGTCAGTCAGACCTGAATAATCACACAGAAACTATATTAATTATAACACTGTTTGACTAATGGCTCAGACATATTTCTAACTAACTCTTGCATCTTAAATTAACCCATTTCTATTGATCTGTGTATCGTCACGAGGGTGGTTTACTGGTAAGATTCTGGCATCTTTCTCCTTCAGCAGCTTCACGTTGTCTGCCTCACTCCATTTTCTTTGCTCCTCTATTTCTGCGTGGATTTCCCACCTTGATGTATTCTGTTCTACCATAGGCCAATGCAGCTTCTTTATTAACCAAAGGCCATGAAACATATTCACAGCATACAGAGGGAAATCCTACATCAGACTGGTCCTGCCTATTATGAATAATGCTTTTATAAACATAGTTGAGCCCATGTCCTTGTGATGTGATTGTGCATCCTTTGGGTATATGCCCAAAGGTGGTATTGAGGCTGACTGATTCCTAATTTTATGAGGAGTCACCATACTGATTTCCACAGTGGCTGAACAAGTTTGCACTCCCACCAGCAATGGAGGAGTGCTCCCCTTATTCCACATCCTCTCCAGCATAGGCTGTCATCCGTGATTTTGATTTTAACATTCTGATCAGTGTATGATGGTATCTCAGAGTTGTTTTGATTTGCATTTCCCTGATGACTAAGGATATTGAGCATTTCCTTCAGTGTCTTTTGGCCATTTGGGATTCTTCTGTTGAGAATTTTCTTTCTTTTTTATTTTATTTTTTTATTTTATTTTTTAATTTATTTATTTATTAAAGATTTCTGTCTCTTCCCCCCCACTGCCTCCCATTTCCCTCCCCTCCCCCAATCAAGTCCCCCTCCCTCCTCAGCCCGAAGAGCAATCAGGGTTCCCTGCCCTGTGGAAAGTCCAAGGAACCCCCCACCTCCATCCAGTTCTAGTAAGGTGAGCATCCGAACTGCCTAGGCTCCTACAAAGCCAGTACGTGCAGTAGGATCAGAAACCCATTGCCATTGTTCTTGAGTTTTCAGTAGTCCTCATTTGAGTTCTCAGTAGTCCTCATTGTCCGCTATGTTCAGCGAGTCCAGGTTTATCCCATGCTTTTTCAGACCCAGGCCAGCTGGCCTTGGTGAGTTCCCAATAGAACATCCCCCATTGTCTCAGTGTGTGGGTGCACCCCTCGCAGTCCTGAGTTCCTTGCTCGTGCTCTCTCTCCTTCTGCTCCTGATTTGGACCTTGGGATTTCAGTCCGGTACTCCAATGTGGGTCTCTGTCTCTGTCTCCTTTCATCGCCTGATGAAGGTTAATATTCAGGAGGATGCCTATATGTTTTTCTTTGGGTTCTGTTGAGAATTTTCTGTTCAGATCTGTATTCCATTTTTAATTGGATTATTTGGTAGTTTGATGTCTAGTTTCTTGAGTTCTTTGTATATTTCGGAGCTCAGTCCTCTGTCTGATGTGGGGTTGGTGAAGATCTTTTCCCATTCTGTAGGCTATCATTTTATCTTGTTGACTGTGTCCTTTGCTTTACTGAAGCTTTTCAGTTTCAGGAGGTCCCATTTATTAATTGTTTCTCTCAGTGTCTGTGCTGCTGGGTTATATTTAGGAAGTGGTCTCCTGTGCCAATGCATTCAAGGGTACTTCCCACTTTCTCTTCTTTGTGGTTCAGTGTGGATGGATTTATGTTGGGGTCTTTGATCCATTTGAACTTGAGTTTTGTGCATGGTGATAGATATGGGTCTATTTTCATTCTTATACACATCGACAACCAGTTTTACCCGCAACATTTGTTGAATATGCTTTATTTTTTCCATTTTATACATTTAACTTCTTTGTCAAAAATTAAGTGCTCATAGATGTGCCACGCCTCTTTTCTCTAGAAGAGATTAGTTGAAATGATAGGAAGTTGACATGGGTAAAGTGTGGATAATAAAGGGTGGGGATAATTATCATAATGCACTATATAGGGATGAAATTGTTAAAGAACAAAAAAAAAAGGATTTGCACTGTCCCTCTATAACCTTTAACAGATGGTGTCAGATGCCAGCATCTAGGCACGGTCCTCTAACATAAAGAAAGAATCACTGGGGGCCCGCCTCGGCCGCCGCCGCCGCCGCCCCCGCCGCCGGGGGATGATCTGGGTGGCCGCGGGCGGCCCTGGCTAGCGGCCCGTGCCCGTGCGGCCGGCCGGGGCAGCGAAGGTCGAGGGTCGCGTCGTCTTCCTCCCCGCCTCCGGGAGGGGCTAGAGGGAGCCGCGACTGATGTCAGAAATACACTCTCGGGAAATGGCCTCTAAATCTTGGCTGAATTTTTTAATCTTCCTCTGTGGATCAGCAATAGGATTTTTTTTTATGTTCTCAACTGTTCAGTATTTTGTTGGGAGAGGAAGGTGACACCCAGCCTAGTATGCTTCATAATGACCCTCATGCTGGACATTTAGATGATAATGGACACAGTCACCTCAAGGGACAAGTGGACTTCAATGCAGACTCTAGCCAACATAAAGATGAGAACACGGACATTGCTGAGAACCTCTATCAGAAAGTTAAAATTCTTTGTTGGGTTATGACAAGCCCTCAAAATCTAGAGAAAAAGGCCAAACATGTCAAAGCTACATGGGCCCAGCGTTGTAATAAAGTATTATTTATGAGTTCAGAAGAAAATCAAGACTTCCCTACTGTGGGATTGAAAACCAAAGAAGGCAGAGAGCAGCTCTACTGGAAAACAATTAAAGCTTTTCAGTATGTGTATGACCATAATTTAGAAGATGCTGATTGGTTTATGAAAGCAGATGATGACACATATGTCATACTGGACAATCTGAGATGGCTTCTGTCAAAGTATAACCCTGAACAACCCATTTACTTTGGGAGAAGGTTTAAGCCCTATGTGAAGCAGGGATACATGAGTGGAGGAGCAGGATATGTACTAAGCAAAGAAGCCTTGAGAAGATTTGTAGATGCATTTAAAACAGAGAAATGTACACATAGTTCCTCCATTGAAGACTTAGCCCTGGGAAGGTGCATGGAAATTATAAACGTAGAAGCTGGAGATTCCAGAGACACCACTGGAAAAGAAACTTTTCACCCGTTTGTACCAGAACACCACTTGATCAAAGGTTATCTACCGAAAACATTTTGGTACTGGAACTACAACTATTATCCTCCTGTAGAGGGTCCTGGTTGCTGTTCTGATATTGCAGTTTCTTTTCACTATGTCGATTCGACAACTATGTATGAATTAGAATACCTCATGTATCATCTTCGTCCATATGGCTACTTATACAGATATCAGCCTGCCTTACCCGAGGATATACTAAAAGAAATTAATCAAGCAAACAAAAACCAAGATACGAAAGTAAAATTAAGCAACCTTGAAAAAAGACCGTGAGTGGACTGAGGTCAAATGGTCTACATTGCACTGAAGGACTTCTTCCTTTCTGACAGAATCCTGAAATCCCAGTGAGGAACTGATCGGAAGTGAATATTCCATATAGAATTTTTTCCAATGGATGACTATAATCTGAAGCATTTAAAGAGCTCTGAAGTCTGTTAAAATGTGTTTTGATACAGTAATATATAAATATAAATGAAGAATTTGTGTTTTAAATGGTAACAGAAGAGCTAGAAAGGCTCTGTCCTCTGTTCCTGACAGTGTGTGTTGTTGTCACTAGAGCTGGAGGGGTTCCGTTTGTGATCACCTACTATGCCACACCGTGAGAACACAATGCTGAACAAATCTGCCTTAAAACTAGAAAGAAATACTGTCGCTCAATATACACTCTGCTCACGTGTATGATACAAACCAGCCTCCCAGTTGCCGCCTGAAAACTTTGCTGTGATTGTATGACTTATAATTGGCAGTGTTTCCTCAAGAAGAAATAGCATAAGAATGCCCCCTGAAGTTCACTAATAAACCACATTTTCCAATTAAAAAAGAAAAAGAAAGAAAGAATCACTGAAGATTCCCATAATTATCCTTTTTAAATATGGTACTTTTAAGTTCAGGTATATACATCGCTTTCTTAGATATAAGTGCCTTGCAAAACTCAAGTCCAAATGGATTAAAGACCTCAATATCAGCCCGAACACACTGAACCTAATAGAAAAGAAAGTGGGAAATATCCTACAACAGATGGGCACAGGAGATCTCTTCCTGTGTATAACCCCAGAAGCACAGACATTAAGGGCAACATTGAATAAATGGGACCTCCTAAAACTGAGAAGCTTCTGTAAAGCAAAGGACACTCTCACTATGACAAAAAGGCAACCTACTGACTGGGAGAAGATCTTCACCAACCCCGCAACAGACAAAGGTCTGATCTCCAAAATATATAGAGAACTCAGGAAACTAGACTTTAAAATGCTAATTAACCCAATTAAAAAATGGGGCACTGAACTGAGCAGAGAATTCTCAACAGAAGAAGTTCAAATGGCCAAAAGACACTTAAGGTCGTGCTCAACTTCCTTAGCAATCAGGGAAATGCAAATCAAAACAACTCTGAGATATCATCTTACACCTGTCAGAATGGCTAAAGTCAAAAACACCAAGGATAGCCTTTGCTGGAGAGGCTGTGGAGGAAGGGGTACCCTCATCCATTGCTGGTGGGAATGCAATCTTGTGCAACCACTGTGGAAGTCAGTGTTTCGGTTTCTCAGGAAATTCGGGATCAACCTACCCCTGGACCCAGCAATACCACTCTTGGGAATATACCCAAGAGATGCCCTATCATATGACAAAAGCATTTGTTCAACTATGTTCATAGCAGTATTATTTGTAATAGCCAGAGCCTGGAAACAACCTAGATGCCCTTCAATGGAAGAATGGATGAAGAAAGTATGGAATATATACACATTAGAGTACTATGCTGCGGTAAAAAACAATGACTTCTCGAATTTTGCATGCAAATGGATGGAAATAGAAAACACTATCCTGAGTGAGGTAACCCAGACCCAAAAAGATGAACATGGGATGTACTCACTCATAATTGGTTTCTAGCCATAAATAAGGGTCACGGAGTCTACAATAGGTGAACCTAAAGAAACTAAATAAGAAGGTGAATCCAAGGAAAAACATATATTTATCCTCTTGGCTATGGGAAGTAGACAAAATTGCCGGGGAGAACATTGGGATCTTGGGGGTGGGGTGGGATGGGGGTAAGGGGAGATGGGGAGAGAAAAGTTAGAAGGGAAGGAGGTGGGAACTTGGGGAAACAGGAGGATTGGGATAAAGGAAGGTTGGACAAGGGAGCACGGAACCACAATTCTTAGTTAAGGGAGCCACTTTAGGGTTGGCAAGAGACTTGACCCTAGAGGGGCTCCCAGGAACCCATGGTGATGTCCCCTGTTAGCCCCTTGGGCAGCTGAGGATAGGCAACCTGAAATGACCCTATCCTATAGCAATACTGGCGAATATCTTGCATACCACCATAGAACCTTCATCTGGTGATGGATGGAGATAGAGACAGAGACCCACACTGGAGCACTAGTCTGAGCTCCCAAGGTCCCAATGAGGAGCGGAAGGAGGGAGAACATGAGCAAGGAAGTCAGGACCACGAGGGGTGCACCCACCCACTGAGACAGTGGAGCTGATCTATTGGGAGCTCACCAAGGCCAGCTGGACTGTGACTGAAAAAGCATGGGATAAAACCGGACTCCCTGAACATGGCGAACAATGAGGGCTGATGAGAAGCCAAGGACATTGGCACGGGGTTTTGACCCTGCTTCATGTTCTGGCTTTGTGGGAGCCTAGCCAGTCTGGTTGTTCACCTTCCTAGACCAGGATGGAGGGGGGGGGCACTTTGGACTTTCCACAGGGCAGGGAAACCTGACTGCTCTATGGACTGGAGAGGGAGGGGGAGAGGAGTTTGGGGGAGGGGGAGAAGGGTGGGAGGAGAGGGAGGGAAAGGGGAGGCTGGGAGAAAGCAGATACTTTTTTTCCTTTTCTCAAAAAAAAAATATCAGTTTGAGGGCTGGGCATGTGGCTCAGTTTGTAGGGCACTTGCCAGCATGCACAAAGCCTGGGATTCTATTCCCAGCTTCATAAACCTGGTGGCACGCCCTGCACCTGGGAGAGTGAAGGAAGGAGGGTGAGATATAGTTGGAGGCCAGCCTGGGCTATATGGAAGTCACTCTTCTAAAAAGAGGTGGAGGACAGAAAGAGATTTTTCAGCTCAGTCTTCCTACATGTTGGCAGGCCTGCCTGGGGCCTGTCCCAAACAATGCCCTTGTGGTGGCAGGGTGCAGGCATCTTGGACGACCTATGGCCCTGAGGGGGCGCCTGCCTCTTGGCCGCTGCCAGCCTCAGATTTCCTCCCAGCACTAAAGAGCTTAATTGATCCCAGAGGGGGTGGCATTTAGAACAATTAATATGCAAAATAAAGTAAATCGCCTCGTTTGAGGTCCCCACAAAAAAAAAAGAATAAGTGCCCTGAACAGTTCATAGACTATATGATTATGTAAACATAAAGCTTATTTGTACTGGGAATCCAGAACATTCATGCAGGTCCCTTTATTGTGGTATTTGCTTTACTGCTGTGATCCAGAATTGAATGTCAGATCTCCAGGCTATGTCTGGTTAATGCCTTACTGATACTCATACCAAAGTAGCACCTGTGGTCAAGGAAACCAAAGAAGAAATCAAAGCTATGCCCTGCACTTGCTATCTGATCTCTCTATGATAGCAAAACCATGCTTGGTTTCCAGGAACCGACACTAAGCCAAGTGTGGCAATGCCAGTAATGTTAGCACTGGGGATGCTGAAGCTAGAAGATCAGGAGTTCAAAGTCAGCCTGAGCTATATCTAGAGACAAACTGTCACAATAAAATAAATTAAAGCATAACTTCTTATTTCAGGTCAACAATTTTTTTCTTTGAAGTAAAAGTATTTTACTTATCTCACCCATCACAAATATCTTACTCGTCCAATCATTCGTCACAAACATCTTAATTCTGGTGGTCTCTAGGGGGAAAAATGGGAGATCATTCTAGGTAATACGCAACCCCAAAATTTCAAAGAGAAACTTTCTCGTCATCATCAGTCAGACTAAAGAGTCCTCAGGGTAGGAAGTGTCTGTGCTGCATCATTTGCGAAGTGGTAAAGAGGCAAAATGGGACGCCCAGCCCTCCACACACCTTAATCATCTTTCCACCTACACAGACCGCATAACAACGGGCGGGGAATTTATAAGCTCTTTAGGCTTTGAAAATTAAGAGATTTTATTTTTTTTCTGTTAGTTCTCTTGGTCTGCTAAGATCAAAGAGATCACTAAGAATGAATAAATGGAGTTGTGTTAAACTGTCCATGTCTTCTTGATGTGCTCAAGCTATTCAAAGTGGACAAGATGCCAGCTTCTTGAATCCTTCATGGCTGAGAACAAGCTATGCTCAGGGATTTGAATTCATCACTGGCTCCTTTGGTCCTGACATCTTGCAGTAAGGTCCCTTAGTAACCGTGTATCTATGGTTAGTGAATATTTGTAGATTTGAGGACCTGGCTTCTGAGTTGGCCTGACACTTGATCTCTGGAGTGAAACTAATGCTAACAACTCATTGTGTCCTCCAGAAGCCTTCCTTGCCCTAAATTGCTGCCAATCCCCCACCTTATCTCAGGCGGCACTGAAAGCTTGCAATTAAAATGGCTAATTGGATAAAGACAGAAGAGCATCCTTCTAATGGAGTGAGGGATTGTTGCCTGGGTTTTTTCCTTCATTTGCTGAAGCAAAACAAAACCACACGTGAGGGCTCTGATGCGGAAAACACAAATTAGCTCATGCCAGACCACAGAGTATAGGCCTCGGCTAAACCTAAGGTGTTTCAGAGACTCCTAACACATATCCAAAAGACCTGCAGCAACCCAAGACAGCAACGGCCAAATTATCCAAGAGGCAGCCTAGTAAAACCCTTGCTCAATATACATTTTAACAGTACAATTTACCTCTACACACAGGCAATTTAGTTGTACCTAAAGATAATTTTATTATGGCATGATTTTATGGCATTTTTACAACGGTGACAACTTATGTGGGTCTCAGGAATAAACAGAGCAGAATAATAAGACACCCAAATAAGGATTGAATGTGAAATTGCCTAATGCAATTGAGAGTCACAATAAAGCCAATGTGACATCTTTTTCGTGAACATTCTGCTGTTGCACTAATTTCTTATGGACTAATATGGTCTGCATTAAAATGAAATCTGCACTTGATTTCAGAGGGAAGACTATGTTACATCAACCTATTTTATATAGAGATGTAATTAAAATGTACATGGAGCAATCTCATCTTTTTTATTAAATTACCCTAAAGAAAAAGCAGTATTGCCACAGAGTGATTACGATCCTCAGATTCAAAGGAGTTTGAGAGTGGGATAACTTACTGAATTCATCCACTGGAAAGCCGGGTCCAAGACGAAGGTGATGTTAATGTTCTTCTGACACTTCAGGTCCATGTGTGATACATTTTAATGTATTGTTATACTCTGTCCTTGAGGGATAGAATTAGTAAGTGCAGGGAAGAGGTACTACCATGATGGTGAAGGGGGCAGGGAAGAGGTACTACCATGATGGTGGAGGGGGCAGGGAAGAGGTACTACCATGATGGCAGAGGGGGCAGGGGAGAGGTACTACCATGATGGTGAAGGGGGCAGGGGAGAGGTATTACCATGATGGTGGAGGGGGCAGGGAAGAGGTACTACCATGATGGTGGAGGGGGCAGGGAAGAGGTACTACCATGATGGTGGAGGGGGCAGGGAAGAGGTACTACCATGATGGTGGAGGGGGCAGGGAAGAGGTATTACCATGATGGTGGAGGGGGCAGGGAAGAGGTACTACCATGATGGTGGAGGGGGCAGGGAAGAGGTACTACCATGATGGTGGAGGGGGCAGGGAAGAGGTGCTACCATGGTGGTGGAGGGGGCAGGGAAGAGGTACTACCATGGTGGTGGAGGGGGCAGGGGAGAGGTACTACCATGATGGTGGAGGGGCCAGGGGAGAGGTACTACCATGATGGTGGAGAGGGCAGGGAAGAGTTACTACCATGATGGTGAAGGGGGCAGGGAAGAGGTACTACCATGATGGTGGAGGGGGCAGGGAAGAGGTACTACCATGATGGTGAAGGGGGCAGGGAAGAGTTACTACCATGATGGTGAAGGGGGCAGGGAAGAGGTACTACCATGATGGTGAAGGGGGCAGGGAAGAGGTACTACCATGATGGTGGAGGGGGCAGGGAAGAGGTACTACCATGATGGTGAAGGGGGCAGGGAAGAGGTACTACCATGATGATGGAGGGGGCAGGGAAGAGGTACTACCATGATGGTGGAGGGGGCAGGGGAGAGGTACTACCATGATGGCAGAGGGGGCAGGGGAGAGGTACTACCATGTTGGTGGAGGGGGCAGGGAAGAGGTACTACCATGATGGTGAAGGGGGCAGGGAAGAGGTACTATCATGATGGCAGAGGGGGCAGGGAAGAGGTACTACCATGATGGTGGAGAGGGGCAGGGGAGAGGTACTACCATGATGGTGGAGGGGGCAGGGGAGAGGTACTACCATGATGGTGGAGGGGGCAGGGAAGAGGTACTACCATGATGGTGGAGGGGGCAGGGAAGAGGTACTACCATGATGGTGAAGGGGGCAGGGAAGAGGTACTACCATGATGGTGGAGGGGGCAGGGAAGAGGTACTACCATGATGGTGAAGGGGGCAGGGAAGAGGTACTACCATGATGGCAGAGGGGGCAGGGAAGACGTACTACCATGATGGTGAAGGGGGCAGGGGAGAGGTACTACCATGATAGCAGGGGATGGGGCCAGTGAGGAAAGAACAAAGTTGACCAACAGGAAATAACAGAATCTTGGGTCTATTCAACTTTTAAAAAGTTGTGCAATGCTTAGTTCAGGAGAAAAAGACAATTCTGTGAGAAACACTTAAAACGCATAGTTAATTATAAGCTAAATTTCCTTTAGTTTTTTTCTTACTGTTCATTGTTTTAAACATTGGTGTATTTTCGTTGTAAGAGGTTCTGGATTTTGCAAGGGCATGTTCACACATGTATATGATGTACTTTAAGCATGTCCCTCTCTACACCCCCTCCTCCCCTCCCACTAGTCCCTTTCATTTCCATGGACACCTTTGCTTCTATTTTCATGTATACATATATTTTATATATACATACATGGTTTTTTTTTCCTCTCCCTACAAAATCTAGGCTCTACAGCTGAAAGAAACTGTGTTGCCTTCCTGAATGTGACTCAATTTGCTTAATATAAAAATCTCCACTGCATCCATTTTCTTGCATAGGAAATAATTTTGTGTTTGGCAGTTTACGGGGGGACTATTCCATGGTATACGTGATTTTTTAAATTATTCTTTGGCAATTTCATACATATATACAACAAATCGTGGGCATTTTCATCCCCACTGCCCTCTCACCTCCTCCTCTATCACTGAATCCTTTCTTTTCCCAGCATGCCCCCTTTTATACTTTGATGGCATTGGTTTGGTTTGGTGGTCCACTGCGTTCATTTACGGTTGCTAGCGTGAGCATGGATAGGAGTTTATTTTCTAGAACATGGGCAAAGCAACAATGGCTAAAGAATGACACCCCTCCCCCAAGCATTTTCGCCTGGGAAAGAAGCATGATACTCCTGCCACCCAACTTGAAACGATACTGCACAAGCGTTGGTGTTTGTGACTATAATGCACTGCCGGTGTCTAGATCTCCAGGGGGCTTCTTGAGTACTTTACCGGGTGCTGGAGTACTTAGCAACACAACCTATTCTTCAAATCATTTTATCAAGACCCGAAGGATCTCCGGCATTCCCACTCCTGGGTCTATCACAGGCGCACAAGAACAAGAGAACTCTCTGCGTTCTTCCAATGCCAGAGGAAAACTGCACGGCCCCGCCCCGGTTTGTGCCGTTCACGTGCTGCAGACACTGCTTCCTCCTCTCAAAGTGCTCATGAGAGAAACGGTGCGTGCTCTTCTACGATTGTTAATTTTCTTCCCTGTTAAAATCTACATGCTCTATGAACATGAATGTTATTGTCTGTGGCTGGAAAGCGATCAAATGAATTATCTGGGCTTGGATTGAATTTCTGCCTTAAAATGTAACGCGATGGTTTAAAAACATCGGCACCTGAAAGTATTGCCCAGGCTTGCTCCTAATTTTAAGAGGAAAAGTAATTGGAAATAAAACACGTCTGCAGACAGGAAAGCACATTTTCTCACGTTCATAAACAGGTTTTTAATTAAGTCAGAACTTTGTACTTAATATATTATTAACTTTAATAATAGAAATACAGGTAGGATTCAAGTACATAAATTCATTCACTGATTCTGCCAGGCAGGCACTGTGCATAGGAGAAAAGATATCGCCTGATCTTCAAGGAACTCAGGCAATAGAAGACAAACAGGTAAACAGATTTTAAAAAGAATGTGAATCCTTCTATAGGTTTCAGCTGCTAAGAGCATACTAAGCTAACATATTGGGCAATAAAAGAAAAGGCAGGGGATAATTCAGCAAGAACTCTATGGATTATTCATATGGTATTGTAGATGCTACAAAATCCAAAACATGAGTGTTCACTGTCCCACTTCTAACTCTTCACTGAAGCCTAAAGAACTGGAATGTAGAACTCTGCCCAAAAGCCGGTATATGTGTTACTCCAGCTCACCAGTATGCGATTGTGCACACAAGTGAGTGTTTATGTGTTAACTTGTGCAGTTATCTGTGAGACCATTTGCGGAATAGGTTATACCACTTCCTCCATTCTATACTCGAGTATAGCCTTGAGATTACACAAGAAACACACATACACACAATGTGTAATGAAAGAAGGAGGAGCCAGGCACCTTTAATCCCAGCACTCAGAGGGAGATGGAGGCAAGAATAAAAAGTTTAAGGCTAGCCTCAGCTACAAAGTGAGTTCAAATTCTGCCTCTACATGTTATCCTGCAAAGAGAGGAGGGGGAAATGACCACATCTGAGATTATTAGGACAGACTTCACTGAGAACATAGTTAGATCTGAGTCTTACAGGATAAGTAGAGAATCATTAAGCTAATATTCCCAGCAAAGGAAATAAAAACAGTATACACAAAATGCAGAGGTATGAAGACAGTAGGATGAACCCAGACCACTTGTATTTACATTACAGCCAGAACTTGGATACATACTGAGAATATACTTGGAAAGTCAAGAAAAGGCGAGGTATGGCCATTTTGATCATGATAAAGGGTGTTGTTTGATATGCGGGGAGGGGCATGCTGAGGAGAAAAGACCTGAAGTGAGGAGAATATAGTTTGGAGAAAAGACTGTACAGAAAAGTCATCTAAGTGAGAAACCAGAACTGTATGGACACGGCCTTGAAAGAGTGAGTCTAAGCTGGGTGTGCACACCTAGGAAAGCCCAGTGGGACAGAGTGATTGCATCTCTCTAAAGAGCACTAGTGCCGGAGAAGGGCACGGACCATAGTGGCCACAGGCAGTACCCAGGACAATAGTCCTGCCAGCTGCTTTTCCTCTGGCTTTTTAACAAGGGCTCTGTGCGTCTTCTGTGGGACATTGTAAGTGTGAGATTTGTCTGTTATCTGGTAAGTCCATCTGGAATGACCCGATGCCGCCACATCCCTTTTCAGGATCCTGTGTTTTCATTTACTCCTTGAAACCCAAGGGATCCTTGGTGACAAAGGAGACAAAATATGTGGTGTGGAAATGGAAATGTCCCTGCTCTGTGACAATATAGCTCTGAACATTGCCCAAGAACCTGCTGAGAAAGCAAACAAGGCACTATTTTCATATGTCAGTGAGGACCAAGAAAGAGGAGCCAAATGTGGTGACCCACAAGTCCCAGTGCTTGGGAGGTTGCAGCAGATGGTTTAGCGATTCAAGGCTAGCCTCTGCTACACAGTGAGGTCAAGGTTAGCCTAGACTATATCAAACACTCAAAAACTAATGAAGAGAACATATGGTGATGCTACATAATACATCTTAAATACTTATTACATGCATGTTTGCGTGCATTCATGTGACATGTGACAGCACAAGTATGGATGTCGAAGGACAGCTCGTAGGACTAGTCCTCTTCTTCCACTATTTAGGTACTGGGCATTGAACTCGGGTCACCAGACTTGGCAGCAAGTTCCTTTACCCATTGAGCCATCTCCATGACCCCCTATTCAATAATTTCACAAGCCCAGTACGTTTGAGTTTTAATTTTTCTATAACACTTCTTCTGTTTACAGTGAAAGAGGAGAAAGAAAAATAGATTTTTATCAGTGAATAGCTAACAGATGGAACCAGAAACATTTAGGGGAGAGGACACAGAGACAACTATGGTTGCCATGGTTTCTATGAAATGAAGTAAACATAGGGACCCAAATGGACAGTGAAGTCCCCCATTGGGAAGAGCCACATGTTGCTGCTTTCTTTCTTGGATAATTGCCAGCAGAGACTGTGAATGATGGGGGTCCATGCAAGATGAGCCGGAACTATTGCTCACCCCAGCTAGTCTCAGATTAGATTAGCCTGGACTATGCTATCTTTCTATACAACAGTCATAAATAGGTACTGGCTACTTTAAACTAGTCATGAACCCGGTGGGCAGTGCCTAAAGGAAATATGTAAACTCAAGAGAAGATGGGTGTGACCCAAGCCAGAGCTCTGTTTCCCTGCAAGACAGAAGGTAACAGAACATTTCAAATGAGTAGTCAATTCTGGTTGACACATTCAGGCCCCTGGTCCTTAGCATCACTTTCCGGTCATCTACAAATTTGTCCAAACCCCAAACTTCCATATAACAGCCTACCATACTTACATTGTCAAATGTTTCCCCCAAATATGTTTGTGTGGGTGATAAAAACAGAGAGAGTGTAGGTAGTGAGCCCTTTTGAGATTTCCCAGTGCAGTGCAAACGGGGCCTGAATACTGTCAAACAAACATTGAACACACGGTTTGGCTAAACTTGTATGTTTCGTCTACAGGACTTGATCAAGTTGACACAGACTAAAAAGCCTTTTTCCAAGGTCATTTCAGAGGCTGCCAGAGATGAGATCACTGTTTAACAGAGTTATCCAGCAAGGCCTTTCTCACCACAGCCAAAACAGATTCTAGTCCACACCAGATCACCACGGGTGGTTCCCTCTGTTTTCCATGTCTTCTACAACTGACTGTCCAGTTCACCGGAGGGTTGTGCGACCTCGACGGGGGCTGTGTGAGGTTCCGAGGGTGATGGTTGTGTGGATCAAATATGGATCTGCAGTAATGGGTGGCAATGCTGAGGGCACCTGAGTGGCATTGGGAGCCAGGCAATGTCGCTTCTCCTTGGCTCGGTGACATGTCTTCAGAAGCTAATGTGTCACAGAAACCCTTCTTAGACCATTGAAATTTGTCTCTTCTGAGTCTGTCCCCGAAGCCCAAAGCTCGCAACATCATATTTCCTGTTTGGGGATTTCTTGCAAATGAAGTATAGCTTTGTGGGGAAAATAAAAACCCACAGGAAGCCTTTCTTTCTGGAACTATCCTTGTATCAGCTTTGCCGAACAATCTGCCCCAGCAGTTTGACACTCTTCTATCACTTCAGAAAGGGCTTCTCTAACTCTCTTTCTGTTTTCCAGACTTCTCTGTTTCGTGTTGCTACTCTTCCAGAGTTTGGGAAAATTTGAGAGTCGTTTTATAACAGATGGTCCCAGACTTATGATGGCTCAACTTACAGTGTTTTCAACATGATGATGTTATGAAAGTAATACACATTTATGGGACTGTACTTCAAATTTTGAATTGTAATCTCTTCCCACACTGGGGCCATGCAATCTGAGACTCTCTAGTGAGTTTGGGTGGCGGCAGCAGGTCAGCCACCAGTGAGGCACACAGGGTGAGTGGGGGGGGGGTGACCAACAGGACTGCATGGAGCGCTCCCTGGCTGAGAAGGAATGCAGTACTCAAGGTGGGGACATTTTTAACCTACAAATGTTCGGAAAGTATGTTCTAAAGAAAGTATATTCTAAGTCAAGGAACAGATGTTTATTTGGGGATAGCTATCTTTCAAAAATACATGAGAACACAAATTTGGGAAAGAATCAATAGGTAATACAGATGATATTGGCATAGCTATAGGTGAAGACAGGCATAAAGAAGGACAAATGTCATGAGATTTATTGTGGGATTTGCCTCATGTGATTATGGTTACCAAAAAGCCCCTCTGCCTGCCATCTGCGGCTGGAGAACTGGGGGACTGTAAGTATAATTCCTGGTCTAGTAATCATATAAAGACTGGAAAGGGAAGGTTGTGAGGTATCAGAGGAATCCCAAGCCTGAGTCCAAAGGTCCATCCCCAAACCAAGAGCATCACCCCAAACCAAGCATCTGGGAAGAAGAAGATAGATGTTCTGGCTCAGGAAGAGCAAGGAGATGCACCTTACTGGGCCTTGCTTCAAAGTGGTAATTAATAAAATCCCATTTCTTTTAGTATGAGCATCTATCCTTTCTATCTCAAAATCCTCTTTTATGACTATTCTAATGAATTTAATAACTTTAAGCGATTGTCAGTTCTTGGTTATTATTGCTTCAGAAAGAAAATTGGGCAATAACTTGTTCACTGGAAAGCCCCGTTCTCAGCTGGCATTACTCACTTGCTATCACAGCTACTAATAAGTTCCTTTGTGAACCTTAGTTTTCTCTTTCTTCTCCTGACTTTTTTTCCATTTTTTTTTTTTTTGCCTTCCTGTTATGGTTTGAAATGTCCCTAAAAGCCATTTGCAAAAGACTAGGTCCCTGGAGGGTGGCGTTGTAGGAAGGGTGAAAATTTCATAACGCAGAACAAGTTACAGGAGATTAGATAACTGGGACTCTGTGTGTGTGTGTGTTATAGTGTGTGTGTGTGTGCGTGTTTATGTGTGCTATAATGTATGTATCTTCATGTATATATGGTAGCCAGAGATTAACATTGAGTGCCTGCCTTTATCAACTTATGCCTTATTTTTTAAACTTGTATTATTATTGTATGTAATCTGTGCAGGTATGTATGTCATGTGGGGGAAGGCATTGCCACAGTGCATATGTAGACACCAGAGGACAACACTGTGGAGTCAGTTCTCTCCATCCAACTTCGTGTAGACTTGAAGGATCAAACTCAGGTTGTCAGCTGTGTGGCCAGTGCTTTACCCACTGAGCCATCTCTCAAGCCTGCCACCTTAATTTTGAGACAGGATATCTCAGTGAGCCCAGAGGTCACTGTTGGTTAGACAGCCTGGCCAGAGAGCTTTAAGGATCTGCCTGTCTCTGTCCACATGCCCCAGTTCTAGGGTGGCAGATGCAAACCACCATACTGGGCTTTGTGACATGTTCCGTAGACCATCTATTGGAATCCTGACTTTCCTTTTCTATCTCCATCACTTCTCACACCCTTCCTCTTACTGCCTTCTTGCACCATGAAGTCAGCACATTCAAAATGATGCTTCCAAGTTGTATGGATGGAAACTCTGAAATTATGAGACGAAATGAATCTCACCTCCTTTACACTAGTTCACCATATTGCCATAGAGGTGAAATACACTCCTTTTCCTTGTCTTAATCTCAAGCATTTATATATCACATACCATCCAATGCATACAACCAACTGTCCCATTGACCTGGGTATCAATAATGGGTTATCATTCCTGGCTTCCTTTCCCATAAGTCTCTATCCAGAGGCAACAAATGTCTGGTGATAAGTGGTCTCAGTCATGGTATGGTTTCTTCAGTTCATCAAGATGTTCTAAATAATAGTAAACTATAAGAAGAAATTTGAGAATTTAATAATGAAACAGCAATTAGATAAACCTAGATCATGAGATATTCTGCAAGACAAATGGTTTTGACCCTTCATAAATGTCAAGGTCATAAAACGCCCAAAATAAAGCAATATAGGCAGCCAAATTGTTCTAGACTAAACAATATAAGGCTATAAAAAACTAATTCAGGGTGTGATATTCAACTGGATCCAAAGACTGGGAAGGAAGTGAGCCACAAATACCTAGCAATGTGTGCTCTAGGGTACTAGTGATGTGGGCCCTGAGAAATGGGTCAACGTTGACAGGACACAGGGTTGCAGCATGCCTGCTGGGACAGACTCAGTCAGGGCATCTGCACTTTGGAAGATACTCCCCACGGCAAGCCTGAGAAAGCACAGGAATTTGTTCTCGAATGACAGAACTGTGTGCCATTTTCCATGGGAGTTACTGAAAGATGAAGGGCGGGGACACTTGGAAAGGCTCTACATGAAAAGGAACACCCTAACGACTCGGGTACCATCATTCAAACAACAGCCATTGAGTCCCTGAGCCATTAGGTCCCTTGTAAACCTCAGAACTGCCTCAGAAACTGCTCCGAAATTGGGTGTCTGGAGATTCACTTCACCATTGGTTAGCCAAGGGCCAACTACAACTCTTACCACCGGAGGTTTGTGATTTCAAGGATCTGGAGACAGCAGACAATTCTATCAATCATTTGGTAACTTTACCCCAGAGGTTTACCTGTACCTTTCTCTATAATGCTTCACCAAAGACAGCAATAAGCTATGGCGTGTGCCATGCTGACTACCCCAGCTGCCCAGCTTCAACAAACTCCATTGCTGGAAACCATGCTACATTTTTTGGCAATTGATTTAGATCAATGTGAAGACCTACAATGCATAAATATGAAAAACAGCACACGTGACAAGCTCACTATCTTATTTGTGGTGTCACTGGGTGCAGGGACTGTGGCGTCCCCTTCAAAAGGATATGACAGCCATGGCCTGTCTCTAAAGGAGTTGACCATATGGAATCGTAAACATGCCTAAGACATGTCTGAAGGATGTGAACTTTCTGATTCTCACTATCACCAGAATTCCCTGGAGCTGCTGTACTGCCCAGCGGGGCACTGCCACTGATGTAGTGAACTCTTGTTTGCTGTCATCTACGCCAAGCTCTTCCCACCCCTTGAGAGAGACCCTGATGGCAGGGCTCTCTGAGAGGACAACTGTTCATTCTGTGGCTTGCTGTTGTGTCATTGTGGTGACAGAGAAATCAGAGGGCAGACTATCGATTTTTTTTACAATGATTTGAATATGCTTTGTCTCCCCAGAAGATATGTTGAAATTAAACAACTGTGGAACAGTAAGAGTGGAAACTTTATGCTGTCTAGATGTGCGGCCTTCGGGATTAGACTCAGGGAAGGTCTGAATACTGGTAGCTGCATAAGAAAACAGGGTAGGGTGGAGATGTAGCTCAGTGTTAAAGCATTCGCCCAGCAAACGTAAAACTTTGGAGTTAATTCCTAAGTTGGGTAGAAACCACGAGGGGAAAGTCAGAGGATGCACACAGTTTCCCTATCTCTTACAGGTGGTTCCCTGAACATTCCTGGGACTCTTACTGTGAGAAGCCATTCCAGCCTGGAACAGAAAGACAAGACAAAAAAATCCCTTTCTTTTTCAATACTTACCCAGTCTCTGCTATTGTGCACCAGATGGCCATAAGATGGCCGTCATTTCCACTCTATCACTTCAGGTTGACTGAGTACTGGCGCTGCATCCAGGAGGACAGAAAGCAGACCACACCTGTGACTGACTCTGATCCTGAGGGATGCTCATCTGAGTCACCTGCCATCCCTCAGGCCAGCAGACCGGCTCAGGGGCCAACGGTTCTTCTTATTAATGGTGTGTGAACTATGGAGATTCTGATTGAATGCAGGCCGTAAGATAAAACTTCGCCTCTTTGGAGCAGCTCTGGCTAAGTACACAGTACTCAGGGCCTTTCTACAGATGTGAACAAGCTGGACAACCATTTGCTTCCACGGCCTGACTATTTTTATTTCCACCCCCCACCCCACCCTCATCTGATTTCTTGTCAAAAATTGTCCAACTCCTGGGCAACAGGACTAAACACTGGGGTCACGAGTGAAGAGAAAAAAAGAACCGCAAACGGCTGCTTCTAGCCATGCCAACTGTAGAACAGACCTCTCTTGGCATGAATATAGCCCATTTAATATGCTCCATAAGTACTGCACACTTATATCATATTTCACACGAAGCAGTAGGGGTCCAGAGGTAAGCTTCCTCTCACCAAGCTCTTAGGAAAAGAAATAAAAGCTTCCCTGAATGTTTAATGTTCTGCTGAAGCATTTTGATTATTTTATCCCCTCCTCTAGAATTAAGAACACGATTTGCACCCATTAGACTCTCTTGTATGCTCAATAAAATTTTTTTAAATCTTTAATAAGTTCTGCACTGTTTGTCAAAATAATAATTTTCTTGTTTTAATACATATACACATGTTTTTTATTCCTTAATTATGTTTCCCAAACAAGAAACTAAAGCCTCCTTTTCCTTGTTGATAACTATAATTGTTACTTATGTTACATTTATTTTCAAATAATCAGTGTTTGGTTTTGTTACTTGTTGTTTCTTTTTAGAGGCAGGGAGTCTTGAGTTGTAATCTCAGTTGGTCTTGATATTGATCCCCACCCCTCCCAAGCCCCCACTCCCCCTACCCCCCCCCCTCAGTTCACTGAGCACTGTGACTAGAGTGGCGAGCCATCAATGTCCTATCCCAATCAATATTGTTGAAACCTCGCCTACGGCATGTTTCAAGTAAAATAAATAAATAAACAAACAATTCTCTCTCTATCACACTATCCCTCCTTTCTTTAGAATTACAGAGACCAACAGTGAAGAACAGCCCCATGCCATCGCTGTATCTTCCTTCTGTGCCAAACATTCCACATCTCCTTGGGAAAGTCTGTACTGGGCCGCTATCAGGTTTAATGCAAGTAGATGTTAGTTTCCCAAATATTCCATTTTCACTTGAAGGCTGTTTTGTTTTGAATCACTGATACCCAATTCGATCGGTCTTTTAGAGTGAGAGTCTCATGTTGGTTTCAAGAACATAACTGGCAAGAACTCAAGGCTGCGATCGTGCCGTTCTCCGGATGGTCTTTTTGAGTATACGTGCTCTCTGGAAAGCACCTGCAGTCTGCTCTCCTTCCACCACACGGGACCTGTCCCTCCCGATCCTGCTATACTGTGTAACAGAATCACCTGTATTTGAAGTCTATGTGTGTCTGTGCACCTGTGCATGTGTGCCTATGGATGTGTGTTTGCACATGTGTACACACGGATGTGGAAGCCTGAGGTTTCAGTGGGGTGTCTTCCTCAATAATAATCTACCTGTAATTTTCAGTAGTGTCTCTCACTGTACCTGGAGCTCACGGCTGTGACTACACTGGCTGGCCAGCATGCCCAGAAATCCTCCTGTCTCTACCTCCCAGCACTGAGATTATAGACGTGACATGGCAGCCAACATTTTTATGTGAGTGATGGGGATCCAAACTCAGGTCTTTGGGCTTACATGGCAAGCATTTTAACAAGTGAGCCATCTCCCCAGTCCAGGGACACTCTTGTGTGCATCCCAATTTTGTCACTGTGGTTGTTGGTTTTAATGTCAACTTGCCACAAATCCGAGACACCTGAGTAGGAAGCCTCACCAGAAGATTGCCTAAAAACCCACCTGATTGTGAGTAGAACCTTCTGGAAGCAGTCCACAAATGAAGGGGCAGCAGAAGATTCTTCACGTTTTGGTCATCCGATTTCCCTCTTGGTGGGTTGATTTCAGTTGCTGCTGCTTCCTTCACTGATACCAAAACCAGTGTTGCCAGACTGTCTTCGTGGACTAAGGACATGGAATCTCCCAGGTTTTAGGCCCCCAGCCTTGTGGACTGAGCAACTGCTGGGTGGCTGGGGAAATCCAGCTGCTGCAGGACCACTACTCCCACAGCTGAGTCCTTGGGCCTCAGGGCTGGGCATCTACACAGTCCTTAGCTTCTTAGGTGTGATTCGGCTGCTGTTACTGTTTTAGGGTAACCTAACCAAAGAAATTCTTTATATATTAAATATGAATATATATCCACCCCATAATTACTGTTCTCTGGAGAAACCTGACTAATACAGTCATACAGAATAAAAAGACACACGGTGGTTTAATTAATCACTTTTATTGCTTTATCAAGGGCATTATTCCACAAAACTGTCCTTTTTCCCCTCCTTTGAGTTGTCTCATCAAAGGAGTTTATTCTGTGTGTTTGAAAAATAACTGAGTTCATTTCAAAGACTCTTGGAATATACCCAGCCTCAAAACCATTAATATCCCATCAACTACAATGTCAGTTTTAAGTCTGCCAATCAGCTCAATCACTGAAAAAAAAAACCTAAAACTTAAGTCCATGGTAGTAAAATTTTGAATATTCATAACAGCCCGTGTAGGTTGGTTGTAGAATTTCTTCTCGTGCTCTCGATTGGATGATGTGGTTCTCATTTTGCACACTAAGTGATATGGAGGGCACACTTATGGCCTGATAATCAGATGTGCTAGGAACATTCATCACTGTCCACTCCTGACTCATGTCAGAAGCCTCAGAGGCACAGACTAAAGAAACCAAGGAGTAAAAAGGAACAAGGGAGGGCAGTCAAGAAGACAAATACAGGTCTCTCTGTTGTTCAGGCCTGAGATGTTCAGATGGCCTCACCTCTGACTGGTTATAATTAAGCTGTTGAGAGGATAAAATCTTAGAGTCACCTCTGCTCCTGCTCACACCGTGGTCCCTTGCCCATCTCCCCAGTAAATCCTATCTCCAGCCACACCTAGGTTTGACGTTAATGTGGGAGAGCCTGGAGGAGCGATGGGTCCACAGTTACAGGTAGAGAAGTCACTAGGACATATAAGCTCACTCTGGTGTGCTGTACCCAGTCTCACATCCTGGAACACAGGAATGGGCAGATCTGCTCTGGGAAGACTGAGACTGGTTTCTCTTCTTTTCTTTTCCTTATTGATCTTCTGTGAAGGAGTAATTGGGGTCCAGATCTACAGACTTGGTCATTTCTATGTCCTCTTTCTTGGTCAAGTACCAAGATTCATGTTCCAAGATTCAGGACAAGGTAATGGAGAAGTAACAAAACATCCTCTTTGGGTTTCAGGTCTGAACTGTACTCATCCATCAAGCAGGAAGGTTTATTAGGGTTTGTCACCTACTATCATGGGACCAGGTCAGTGTTCATTATGTCATTTGAAGCTGTGCACAAAACTATCAGAAATCCTATAGGGGTAACCAAGAATATTCTGGGAATTCACTAGCTATTTGTTTGGGTTTTTTTTTATTACTGTGAGGGTGTGTGTGTGAGAGAGTGTGTGTGTGTGTATGTGCGTGTGTGTAAAAGAGAGGGTACGGGACATATGGATATGTGTAAAGACATTGGATTCCCTGGAGCTGGAGCTACAGTCTGTCAAACATGGGTACTGAGAACTGAACTTCCTCTACAAGCACTCTCATCACTGAGCCATCTTTGTAGCCTCCTAGTCCCTGGGTTTAGTACCAACATAAAATCACAACGCCTTTCCCGGAACCCTTCCCCTTCTTTCTCTCATGCCTGTCACCATGCCGATTTCACAGCAGTCAATAAAATCCATACTAAATAATAAACAAGAACAAGGGGGCATCTCCCTAAAACTACCATTCATCTATCTCTCTTAGTGGACAAATTTTAGTAACAGTCTTCACAAATGGCTACAGATAACAACATTTATATAAAAATATAAAGTGTGAACACTTGCTTATCTAATCATCACCCTGTAACACAGGGTTAGCTAATACAGCAGGTGTATGGCAGAATAGGTAGAAAGACCAAGTAATGTGAACAAGATAATAGAGGTAATACATTGCAGAGTGTCAACTTAGGCTATATTTTCTTACTCTAGTGTCATAATGCATAATTTCATACCCCCTGAATTTTTCCAATACTTTTGGTAATATAATTTATTATTATACTATAGGTACTATACCTTATAGTATATATTTGTTGTATTATATAGTATATATATGTTAATACAATATGCAATAAAGATACTAATAATAAAAATTTTAAAAACAACAAAAAATAAAGAACCGTAAGAATGTTTTATAAAGATATTCAAGACTACAAGGTTTTCTGTAACATAAACTAATCACCACTGCTCTTTGAACCTCCACACTACATACTTTGATGATTCCAAGATGCATTACTTGAACAGAATTGTGCCCATCCTGCTCTAGGGCAATTAACTTACTCTACACTAGTGCTACGGACAATATGCTAAAATTTTAATGTCAAATATTAGGCATTTTCCAAGTGTGGTGGTGCACACCTTTAATCCCAGCACTTGGGAGGCAGAACTCTGAAATTTGAAGCCAGCCAAATCTACAAAGAGAGTTCTAGGCCAGTCAGAGATATATAGTAAGACCCTGTTTATTTTTAATGAATAAATAAATACCATATATAGAAAGGTGGAGCCTTTGGAAAGTAAGTAGGGAATGAGTGGACCAGTGCTGTAATAAACCTCAGAGAACTCACTCACCTAGGGTCACATGAGTCACAGGAAGAGAACAGCTGTCTATGAATCAAGATGCCACCTACATTTCTCAGCCTCCAAAAATAAGAAGTAAATCTGTGTTATTTTTTAAGAAACCAAGTCTGTGGTATTCTATAAAAAAGAAAGACTAAGACAGAACTTGGTATCAGAAGCGGGGTGCTGCTATACAAGGACCCCAAGTGAGTTAATTCTTGGAACTGGGGAAAGGGAAGGCTAGAAGAGATCCCTGATTATATCTAGTAGGAACTGTACTATGATGGTTTTGAAAACTACATAACATCACTGAGGTTTTTTTTGGGGTTCAGGTCTGCCCTACCCTGTGTTCTGTAGACACTGAACTGGCTTTCCTATGTGTAACATACAATGGACAACTGGAAAAATGAAACTCGTTTTCACTTGTTCTTCTGAGCAACATACTAAGCATCCAGTTACTAAGGATAATAATGGCCCGGACAGATATTCTAACTACTAGAAGTCAGTCCTTAAGGCAACAAGAATTTAGGTTCTGAAACTTTAGATTTGTTACATGGCCAAAGTCAAAGTTGTCAGGAGCAGAAGTGAAGGCAACTGGCAAAGACTAGAAATCGTCTTCATAACAATTCTGGTAGGAAAAAAAAAAACAATTCTGGTAGGTTTTCTGTCCACTTCACTATACTGCTTTGAAGCTTTGTCCTTGTGAACAATCTAAGTAAAATACACTGAGGCACTGAAGTGACTATTGCATAGCGTTTATTGTGACCCCTTGCGGCAGCTCACAGAAGTGTCACATGATAGCACGAACACAGGCCAAGTACACTTAGGCATTCAGAGGGCAGCTCTTATTTATAGCAGAGCCCTGCTATATTAGGACACATTTCTCACACAATTGTCTGAAGCAAGAAGGCATCTTATTAAGAAAAACCTAAAGACAAGAGAAGCATATGCTAAGTATCAAAAATTAGTCTCAAAGCATTTAAGTCTCAAATCTGTAAGAGTCCTATAGTACCACATTTATTTTCATTGAAATGTACTCCATTAAAAATAGTTTTTTTTAATTCTTTGAGAACTTCAAACAATGTGTTTCAATAATATTTACTCACAAGCTCTGCCCCTATATTTTCCCAAATACATCTGACCGCCTATGTCCCACAATGTCATTTTCTTTTTTTTTAATAGCCCAGAGAATCCAATTATTCCTGGGTATGGGATGAGTGACATGAGCATGGCTAACCTGCCAGGAGCTATACCATTGAAGAAAAATGACCCTCTCTTCCCTAGAATACATCTACTGTCCACAGCTCCTTGGTTGCTGGTCAGGGTTCAAGAATCCATTCCCACACCAGACTTGGTCTTGTGCCGGCAACCAGAGCTTCTGCGAGTTCATGCATGCAGCAGGCTGTAATATCTAGAAGACAGCAGCATTTCAGTACAGTCCTCCCTGACCTTCACTTCTTACATGGTTTCTGCCTCCTCTTCCTCAATGGTCCCTGAACCTTGGGGAAGAGTGTGAGGTACATGTCCCATGTGGAGCTGAGCTCTCCCCTGACACTCATTCTCTGCACTTTGACCAGCTGTGGCTTTCTGCTCTAACTACTATCCACGGCACAAAGAAATGCCTCTTTGTGTCTGACAGCTAGAATAATCTCCAGTTAAAGGGCTACGAGTTCAGCCGGAGGTTTTACATGAATAAAGATACTATGATTGTTTTGTTTTATGGACAGAGTACCAAACTGCTTCTTTTTTCTGTACTATAGCTTTTAATCCCATGGAATTTTCTCTTTTCCATCTTCCACAAATGAGGATGGGCTAGCATAATAAAAAACTTTATTTCATTTAAAAATTCTTAAGAGAGACACTCCAATGAAGTTTAGGCAGAATTTTGTTACGGAACTCTGGAAAAGAAGTATGATGGAGCAAGAAGGCCTGGAATACGCAATAGTGGCACTTTTATCTTGATGGAAACTAATTGGACTTAAGAACCTCATGCCAATGACCCATATCTGGAGATGACACTGAACCTAGAGAAGAACTCACTTCTCCCATCTTGCTAGATCAATACAGCTTCTAACTGTAGTCTAACTTTTACTCTTATACCCAGACAATGGTAATTCTCATCATTGGGGGTGGGGCTCATCATGGAAGGCTACTCTAGAGATCCATGAAGGTCAAGATACAGAGAATAAGTGAACGTGGGGTGTCCAGCACCAATAAGTACATGTACAACACAATACTGAGCAGGGGAAGTGTACACAGGCTCCTCCCTACTAACCTAGAAGCTATGTTTAATTTATAACTGCTGGCAAAGGAAAACTTAGCTTTTTCCAATGCAATCTCACTGGGTATATCAACCACACTTCAGGGTAGGACTCACTGGCCAACACAACACAAACTCAATGCTTATACCTATAACAGAACCTGAGTAGAGGAAACTTCCTTTTACAGTGGGCAGCAGTCACTAGAGAGCTGCTCAGCCTTTTATTTTAGCCTGTTGGCCAGTTGTGCAGCTCTCTATATATGGGTCAAGGCTCGGGAAACACTGAGGAAAATGGGCTAGAAAGGATGCAAAAGCCAGAAGGCAGGAAGGAGTGTTGTGAAATGCTGTCCTCTGGTCATGGCAATGCTATCACATGGATGAACTCACAGCAGCCCATGGTACCTGGAAAAGACCAGCATTAGATCACATCAGTCAAAGTCCCTGCAAAAGTGGGAAAGATGATCTCCAGGCTATTTACAGAGGAGCTATTTCCAAGAAAGAATGTGGCCACTGGCAATGCTCCTATGAGCCAGTGTATGGCCCCTCACCTGTGCACATATGAGCAGAACTGATTAGATTTCGTGCGTTCTAATGCATTTTTAAAAGACAAAGTTGGGAAGAGTGGACATTGCAGGGACACTGGGAAAGGTGGAGAAAGAATCATTCTCATCACACATGTATCATATTTGAAGTTCTCACAATGTTAATAACCATCTGAAATATTGATATTTAAGACACACGTGAAGTACTCAGCATTTGTTTTAGACATTTATGGAGAGAAGGTAAAGCTACTACGTTATTTTGTCAAAGGCATAAATCCTTTTGAAGACCATTTCTGAGAATTCAGAAAGAATTCCACTTCATTCAGTATACACTTTAAAGCCTGACCTTACACCAACAACCCCTTTCAGACCTCGCTGCTTTGATGTCATTACATAAAATGGAAGAAAATCCCTTTCACTCCTAATACTGTGTAAAATACATATGGTCCATTCGCCAAAGAATAAACTTCTCTTGAAAAACACACATCTAAGCCAGTTTATTCCCACGTTAGTAAAAGCACCTATAAAATTAAACATCTCAAATTTTCATGAGGAATTAAAGAATGTTACAACCTCAAAGATAAGTTCAGTCACTTCTTAAGATCCAAAACCCAAGGTCCAGGGAGGTTAAGAGACTTGTCTAAAATCATGTTGAATTCAGAACAGCCAGGGCTGTTACACAGAGAAACCCTGTTTTAAAAAACAAAAACAAACAAACAAAAAAATCATGTTGAACTAACGACAGATGTAGAGTTGAGGAGAATCTCTCCACAGACGGGTTCTTCCACCAGCAAGGGACCCTACTACTCATCAAGAAAGTGCTGTTTGGGGCTGGAGAGATGGCTCACAGTTAAGAGTACTGCCTGCTCTTCCAAAGGTCCTGAGTTCAATTCCCAGCAACCACATGGTGGCTCACAACCATGTGTAATGAGATCTGGTGCCCTTGTCTAACCTGCAGGCATACAAGCAGGCATAACACTGTGTATATACAATAAATAAATCTTTTTTTAAAAAAAAAAGACTATGCTGCTTTTTATCCTCATTTTTAACAGGCTGTCAGTCAGAGCTTGAGAGCAATGGTGTATGTATTTCCACAGTTAAGAACACTGACGTCAACACAACAGTTACCAACAGGCTTTTAAGTAAACCAGCAGTCTCCTTACCATCTAATGGATTGAACGCCAGTGTTATTTCTCTTTGTTTTCAGAGGGCACCAGTAGGTAACCAGTAGGCTGAACGTTCTCTGACCACATTAGAAACCAGCAATGCTCAACAGCAGACGAACTGCCTACGATGATAGAATGAATACACCATACTCATGACAATCAGATTCACCCCAGAGGAGAGCCCAGGGCATTCACTTCCACCACCCGGACCAAAACAAATGGCTCTTTGCCGTGAACCGGACATCTCTTCCTCTCCCGCTCCATGGTATAAGAAACAATTAGTGACATCTCACAGATAGAAAAACTAGGAGACATATTTTTAGAGAAAACTGCACTTCAGAGAGAAATCAGAGGAGGCCACAGGTGAAGAGAATATAGACAGACTGGTTGAAAGGACATCGAAGTGGGCACGAGACAGCCCAAGACCAAGTTCTCAGCACAAAGGAGGTTTACTTTACCCAGAGTGACAAAGAACAGGAAATAAAAGACAAGGGCAGGAGACAGAGGACCAGAGGATGAGAGGGAAGGGACATTTGCCACAGTGGGACAGACTGCCTCTCAATAGAGAGGAGACCCACAGATAAACGGCAGTGTATAAAGAAAAAGGGGGACACCTATGTTAGAACGAGATGTTTAACTTTGGTTGAGCATGTTAATTGGGGCAGCCAAAAGGAGGCTTTTGATTGTTGGACTTTAAAACTTCGATAGCTGGGCCTTGGTGGTCATCCTCAGGGGCAAGAAGTGGCCAAATAAGGGAAGAGACCTTGGCTGCTAACTTTACAAGCATAACCTAACAGTTTAGCAAGACGGAGGGAACAGGGGAAGGGCAAGGCCTGCCTGAGCCATGAGTGCCATGCTCGGGCCAAATAGAGCCCCTTCGCTAGTGAGGTGGCTTGGGGGTGTAAGACGAAGGAAGTTGTGTCCTTTAGACTGGGAGGACAGAGATGCCTGACACCGCTTTTCTTACTCCCATCCCTGAGAACAGATGGAATCTCTCATTGCCAAGTTCTAATGCGCTTCACTCATTCTCCGCACCAAGAAACTGGGCTTGCCAAACACCAACGAGCTGCTGACAGGGAGGTGAGGATCGCCCTTCCACAGCTAGATCTGCAGCCAGGAGCGCACTTGACCTTAGGTCAGTCTCCACAGAAGACGGCGAGCATATGGGTCCAAGCGCAGAGACCGAAATATAGAGGCAACCTCTAAAAGTTAACTCACAGCTATTATTTGACAGGGCTCTTTGTGAGAATGGCTACAATTAATTCTTGTTCTAAAGGATACTCAATGGAATGGCTATTATCTCCAAATATTAAGGCATCCAAGAAAATTAGTCTAATTCTGTCATTCTAGTACCGTGTAAAACTAGTCCTTGAAGACCAGGGCCCAAAACTCTTCAGACGAAAAGTTTTGATTCCTATCCACCAGCCACCTTAGGGCCTGGGCTTCTCTCTTAGACTGCTGAAAGCTGGGGAGCCACAGCTCTCTCAACGATCTCCCACGCAGGGCCGGAGCAGCTGGGGATGAGAAGGCGAACAGGCTAGGCTCTGGGCAACTCAGGTGGCTAACGTCTGCCCTCCACTGTTTGGGTGGTAAGCCCTGCATTGAAAGAAGGAGAAAAGGAATTTAAAACATACAGTAAGGAAATGCAGTCCCCATATTCCCACCACCAATAGGGGGACACAGCACACTTTCCATAAAGTAAATACTTTCCCTCCAGTCATGGCAGTTATATGGTTGAAGTGTCCATAAGGAAAGTACAACATTTATTGAGACTGTTCCCTGCATTGGACACTACCAGGTCCTAGCTGAGATAGTCTCACTTAATTCTCCTGGCAATCAAATGAAACAAATACAACCACCATATTTTATAGAGACCGGTAGTGGCATTCTAAGTACAGTCCCAAATCAATGTATCAGCACACCTAAGATGGATCCCAGTTCTTCCCAGCGTCCTCTTCCCTCTCCTGCCTGTTGACTTATTTAAATATTTTTATCCTGTAGGTCAATGCCCATATCCTCTGCACAGGAAAGCTTTTTAATGTGATTAATATAGTTCTTGATATTTTGATTTAATGTTACTTTTCTATTGCTGTAACAAAACCCCATGATAAAGGCTACTTATAGAGAAAGAAGTGTTTAATTGGCTTTATAGTTCCAGAGGGTTAGAGTCTTTGATTGTAAAGACGTAGCAAGAGGAACAGCTGAATGCTCATAACCTCACCTACAAGTAGGAGGCAGAAAGGACACACTGGGAATGGTGTGGTTCTTTTGCTACCTCAAAGCCTACCCCCAGTGACATACCTCCCCCAATAATGTCCCAAATAATTCCTAATTCTTCCTAAATAATTCCACCAACTGGGGACTAAGTAATCATATGCTTTCCCCTCCCCATCATCACTCCCACACACATGAAAGTTCATGTTCTTTCTGACTCTTAAAAAAAAATCACAAATAGGCACATAGCTTCCTTGCCTATTCTGTAATACACAACCCCAGGATCCCCAGACCCCTCCTGGCTTGCCTGCCAAAAACAAACCAACCAACCAACAAACAGAAAACCTAAATGGAGCTGAAAAGACTCAGTTATCCTTAAAGGAGTGGCCACTGGGAGCTTGACCATGTTCCAACGAGTGCATAGACCACACAAATTGGATTGCTGTATTTTTTTCCTTTTTATGTTTTTTAGGGGAGGGGAACACAAAGATGGGAGGGTGACCTGGGGGAACAAGAAGTGAGTGTGATTGGGCTGAATTGTATGAAATTCCTAATCAATAATCAATAAAAATATTATGTTGAGCAAAAAACTAAACAGCCTGATTTGTGTTAGTCAATGACTCCAGGGCATGCAACCTGCCCTGGAGTGTGGCTGACATACAACCCTGTTAGAGAAAGGTGATTTTCTCTTTCTCCAACTATCAATTCCAAATAGCTGGAGATATTTAAAAAGAAAAAAAAACAAGTTTCTCTACAGTGAAATATGCCTGGAATCTGTAATTCACTTAGTAGTGATGTTAGTGATGTACCAATAGTAATTTCTTAATGTATATAAAATGTTAGCATTAGGAAAGGCTAGGGAAAGGGTTTTTTTTCTTCTTCTTCTTCTTTTCTTTTTTTTAAAATTTATTTATTTATTAAAGATTTCTGTCTCTTCCCCGCCACCGCCTCCCATTTCCCTCCCCCTCCCCCATTTAAGTCCCCCCCCAGCCCGAAAAGCAATCAGGGTTCCCTGTCCTGTGGGAAGTCCAAGGAACCCCCACCTCCATCCAGGTCTAGTAAGTTGAACATCCAAACTGCCTAGGCTCCCACAAAGCCAGTGCGTGCAGTAGGATCAGAAACCCATTGCCAGGGAAAGAGTTTAAAGGGTTTACAGACAGTTGCTTTTCATTGTAACTCTTCTGTGAATAAAACTCGTTCAAGAGAAGCATTATTAAAGGCAATGGCAAAATACCTTAAAATTCCCAGAAAAACTGATGTTTCCATAGTTTATATTTGGCTAAGCTATGTCATACACATTAGAGGATAATAAAGATGTCTCACACAGCTGTCAGGAAGCCACTGGAGGCTGTGATCGACCAAAACGAGGGAGCAAAGCGAGAGAACCACAAAGCAGTGTCAACACGGGAAAGGACGGAATTCCCACGAGGCTATGGAAGCTACCGCGGGCTGACAGGCCACATCACCAAATGCAGTGCGGGAAGCGACAGTGCCCATAGCACAGTGGTGATGGGGGGCTTTGTTTTAAATGTGTAGGATTATTTGATGCTTTCGCCTATAGGCAGAAGTATCTTTTTTCTAAAAGTAAGCTGTTCGGCATAAAAATAACAGTAATGTATCAGGTTTATAATGAATATAATCCTAGTATATCTCAAATTTAGAAAGCAGAGCAGTAGGCCAAACTTAGAAATATAGTAGCAATTTTGATGCTACCCATGGTTAGGTCAATATACTTTCTTTTCTTTAAAGTGCCCATAGGAAACATAGGCAAAGACACTGGGGTGCTTACTTTGAGGGAGAGAGGGAAGTGGGCGAACAGCCTTTTTAACATCTGACGTGACCGTCAAGGGAAGGCAAGCCCTCCCAACTCTCCTTCTCTTAAGTTTGGTTTCTATTAGTTTTGGCACTGTTACTGGCACACCATATCTATCTCCAGTAAGGCTTGCCCTAACCTTAGTGCTTTTCCCAGCACATGTGCTTAGACAAAGAACTAGAGACCAGAAGAGAAAGTGGGGGGGGGGGGGCTTTTAACAAAACCAGAGTACGGGGAGGGAGATTGGAGCTTCGGAATAAGGGACAAAGGCAGACAAAAGGGGTAGGGGACAGTCACATTGTGTCTCTGACTCTTAGCCGAGGCTTTTATTAGAGCAGACATGAAAACTGCACTTCTGTCCCTCGGACCAGGGGAGGAAGAAAAGAGTCATCACTGTGTTTCTGGCCGTTTTAAACTTTGTGTCAGTTAAATGCTATTTGTAGACCCTAAGATTCAAGATGCGTGTGTGAGAGGAGACAGCTAGCTGAATTTACTAGCTGGGTTCACCTGCTAGTTTGTGCCAGCCATGCGGCGAGAAGGGCCAGAAGAGCGCCTACTGCTTCCAGTTTATCTTTTAGTTTTGTGGCCAGTTCGAGAACCCACGTTTCTCTTTGGACTTCTTTTTTAACTAAGCGGTAACACTCAGTTTAAAGACTGTTTTCTGAAATGTTAGCAACTGAATGTTGTAAGTTGCCATTTTGACAATCAGCTGCCTCTCCCAAATCCCTAACTCTTGGCCCACCCCCACAACACCGCACCCAAGAGTTCTTTACTGAGGCATTTCTGAGCACAGAGACCCAAACTGCAGGCTGTGAAGAAATGCTCAGACTTAGACTCCAAAGTGGGGTTGCTTTGACCACGCATTGTGTTGGGGTACCCCTGGGCAGGAGATAAAGAGATTCCACAAAAGGATACCAAAGTGAAAACCAGAAACAGTGGTTCACATTCTCAGCACTGGAAGAACCAGAGGCAGGTAGTTAAGAACTGACCACCAAGGGGCAACTTGGGATGCATACAAAGCACCACACACCTGTCCCGACTGATGGAGGATAAACTAAGCTGTCTTTAAAAAGTCATGGAATCACTGATACTGGGAATGCGCTGGAGACAAGGATAGTCTGAACCATTAGCCAGCTACTAACTGTATTGGTCACATTTGGGAGTCCTTCTCCATCATGACCCTTTACAGATGTTTATATGAGGCCGTCAGCAATAAAAGCATTCTTCTGCCACTCAAGAGAAGGTTCTACTGAACGCTGTAGTGTTAAGTTCCATCTGCAGGTAACACTACAGAGAGAAGAGACATAAGAAACGCACTGTGGCTGCCTAAGGGTCTACCAGGAACCTTTCACGACATGACCTGAAGTGTGTTTGATGAACCGGCTATGGCATTTTTAGGAATAACTAAGTTTCCGCACCTCCTTCCAGCTGAGGACTTGAGTAGAAAAGCCAGCTGTGTCTAAAATATGGTTTTCAAAAACTGTGCTTCCAAAGAGAATACATCTCCTAGGTTAAGTGATTCCAAGTCCTACGCTTCTGAACTCTTCCAGTCTGTTAGGAGCTGAACCACCAAGAGTGAGAATCCCTTCCCAGGAAAAGAAGTGTGAACTGTAGCGTTGGGCACTAGACTGGAAAGGGGTGGCTACCACACAGGTAACGAGGAATCAGCCAACATTTCCCCAAATTCCTAAAGGTCAAGAATGCTCTACCATACAGTGTGGGACAACTGGGAGCCCCAGTGCAAATAAAGCTCAAATGCGCTCACTGTTCCTCTCTGTGAGCTTCCATGAAACACCAAGGAGGAATGAAAACACAGCAGAAAACACAGAGGGTCCCCTCTTCGGTACAATGTAAGAACGGTGAGCATTCAAGAATCCCAGGTTCTTTTCTCATAAGGAAAAGCATCTAGTGTCACTAAGCGATTCTAAGAAACTCCTACCCCTAGATCTTCTTCCGTGGGGAAAACAAAACCAAAAATATCATCTTTCTAATGGTTGTGGAAAGTCTAGAAATGATTTTGTGACCAGCAGGCCACAGTGATACTAAAAGTCGCCTGCTATTGGTGAGGGACATGGAATTCTCCCATCCAAATTGCCCAGAAATATCAAGTATAATCTGTCATGGGAAGGAGAATCATGAAAATCTACACAGCCTTACCCTTAGATTGAGGAAATGAGAGCTGGCCTGAGTTTAGGGCTTCCAAGACAAAAACAAAACAACAACAACAAAAAAAACCCAGCATGCCCCACCATGAGCCTACCTCGTCATAATCCACAGCAGCAAGAGGGAAAACATTGAAGCCTGTGGCTAATTAAAAGCAAGCAACAATGGTCTGGAAGAGCTGCTCCATGGTGGAGTACTTGTCTAATACATACAAAAGCCAGAGGGTGATCTGCAGCACTGGGGCAAGGGAAAAAAATGCAAAAGCAAAATCCAGCTCCACTCTTAACTAGACTGACGGAAGCCAGACAGTGACAGAAGCATGTCCACGTTGAAATAATAATGTTGGACGCCTCCATGTTGCAGCGCCAACAATCAGTCAAGGACGGTGGGGCACATGACAAGACAGTAGCTAAGTAAGCATTATCACGAGAAAAGGAAATGAATGGAAACAAACCCGGAGATGACTCAGACATTGACACCCTTGGGGGGGGGGGGGGCATTTAAGATGATGGCCAGTAACATGCTAAAAACACAGTGGATACTGGGGAAAGTAGGCGATCACTATGGTGATTTTATTGAGAAATAGAAAATGAGTCGAACGGAAATGTAAGTTTCAGTAGCCACAGGGATGTTCTATGATTTAATTTTTTAAACAAGTATTTGCTTAGGGAGAGTAGGGGACGCCATAGTGTACACGTGGGTGCCGGAAGACAGCTTGTGGAAGTCACGCCACGCCTTCCCCAACACAGGTACTAAGGACTCTAACTCAGGTCACCAGAGTTGAGTGACCAGCACATTTACCCAGTGAGCCATCTCATCAGCCCATCCATCTCTGATTTTAAAACCACCACATCAAGAGGAGGAGAGAAGAAAAGCAAAACAAGGACGTTCGTGGTTTTTCTGTGGGAACTATGAGGCTACCAACAGTCTCAGAGCTCTCCCCTCACATCTATCTATAACAAAAAGAACAGAGACATTTCCAGGCAACTCTTGTTACAGCAAATTCTATTAGCCTGAAGTCAGGCTGCTTTGTTTTGTGGACGTGGAAATAGGAAATGTTTAAATTCTCCTGCACAGTCAGGCCAGAAGTATCCCCCATCTTCATATAGTAGTTAGCATTCTGATCCCTCCAACGTCATCCAAACTACATAAAATACTGTTTAGCATTTAAGAAACATTTTGACCCAGGATATGTTCGTTGGATAACTTTTAACAGCGAGTGTCTGATACAGGAAGTACTAGTCTGTGCATTCAGTAGATGGTAGATAAAAGTCTGTTCATAGAAAGCTAGCTAAGTGATAATGTACAACTGCAAACCCAGTGCTGCTGAGGTGAGATGGGGTGCCAAGACAAGGGACTCCCCAGAAACTCACAGGGAGCTAGCCTGGTCTACACAGTGGTACCACACAGCAACGGCCCTGTTTCAGATATGGTGGAAGATGAGAAGCAACCCGAGGCTGTCATCTCCCCTCCACACCTTGTCTGTGGCACGCATAACCATACTCACACATGTAAACGTCTGCACACATACACACACATGCACACCTGCTCTCTCCCTCCCTTTCTCTCTCTCCAAAAACAAACAAACAAAAAGGAATAAAGCAATTCATTCTCTCCTGGCAAGTGTCCAGCTGATGATTTATGGTTATGATGAGGGTGCTCATTTAGTACCAATAGCTGTGTGTATCTTGCCAGGAAATTCTGAAACGTGACTCTGACTCTGTTTAATTCTATCTTTCGTTACTGGAGTGCGTACTCTCTGGGTAGTTAATGGAGTCACTGTTGACAGTGTGTATCCTCAGAACTGTGGCAACTGTACTAAAACGTTTCTTCTGATACTGAGGACGGCCCTTTAGAGGATTCTAATAGAATCTGTACTGTAAATATTCATGTACCCCATCAGAGACTTTTTCCTTCACAGAGCCTGTCAAGGTTTATTTCCGTAAGTACCCAATGCTGTCTGTTCAAACTGCAAGCACATGACAAAGGCAATGTCTTTTATTGACGGCTATTATCTAAGTCAGTCAGTCCAAGATGGGGGAGCTGCCTAATAATATTTTTTTTTTTTTTGGTTTTTCAAGACAGGGTTTCTCTGAAGCTTTGGAGCCTGTCCTGGAACTAGCTCTTGTAGACCAGGCTGGTCTCGAACTCACAGAGATCCGCCTGCCTCTGCCTCCCAAGTGCTGGGATTAAAGGCGTGCGCCACCACCGCCCGGCTAATGCCTAATAATATTTTTACAGCATTATTTTTCTGTAAATAAAATAGAGATGTCCAAATAAAACAGCATTGACTGGACACATAGTTTAATTTCATTCTCTCCTGAATTCCCACAAGATGAAAAATAATAGTATTTTGTGTTATGGTATGAATTCATAAAGAAAAACAAAAATGATGAAGAAAAGAATAGCCAAATTTTGGAAATCGTGAGTTATTAATAGATGGGTAGCAAATGATTTCGCTGAGCAGAGAAAGCCCAATTCCAACATGCCGCAAGTACAAGGAGACATTCTGGAACATGGTGAGAGACGGGGTCCCTGGGCATAGCTGTGAAGCTGAGGCTAGCAGCAAAGCTACAGCCCCCTGTGGTCTGAGTTAGAGGCGACTGGTGCGCTCGCGTCATTCCTCTGCATGCAGAAACTGCGACGCGTGCCATTCCCAGAGAAAACAGGTCCGCTCCGAGAGCCTAAAGAGTAGACTTATTTTGTTAATAACGACTCACAGCCGACTTTCTTTCTTTTCCTTGTGGACGGGAGGGAGAGGGGTGTACATGCTGACGCGAGAGAAAGACCCTGCGAGTCAGTTCTCTCCTTCCATCACTTGGTTTCTGGGGATCCGACTCAGGTTGTCGGCCTTGGCACCAAGCACCCTTAATTACTGAGCCACCTCACTGCCTACCAATGAGACTTTAGATCCCAAAGTTAAGGGAGAGTAGGCTTAGATGAGGGTAGGGACACTGAATTCCAGCAGATAGTTTACTATAATTTTGACATATCTCCCAAAAGACTCAACGTATTAAAACCTCGGTCCTCGGCTGATGGCGCCGTTCTAGGAGGCTCTGGGACTTTAGGATACTGGATATAACTAGGTGAAGTAGATCACTGGGGCCCCTCAGGGAGTCCCTCTCCCTCTCCTTCCACCCCGCCCCTATCTTCCACTTCCATTCTGCCCTGAGGTAACTTAACTGGCCCCATTCTTGCCGCCATGGCATTCTCCCATCAGCACTCCAAGAACAAGCTCAAGGACGGAGAACTGACATTTCTAAATACAAGAGCTAAGGGAACCCTGTGCCCTACGCTGTCTGCATTGGAGATGTACCACGGTGATTTGACTGCCACACATCTCAGGGGCCTGAAGAGCTCAGATCACTCTTGTTGCAGCTGAGGAGGGAGGGCTGTGACCAAATGCATACCTCACCTCCCTCTGTGGGACTCTCCTTTTCTATCTTCAAAGTTAACGACTGAAGTCATGGAAGTCCTCGTTGTCATATCCCAGCCCAACACAAAAAAGGGCGCTCTGGGGTGCCCTCTTTTTAGTCAATGGAAGACAGGTTCTGTCCCCTTCCTACCCTGAAGAAATTGTCCTGAGACGCACGGTATGTGTCACAGTGGAAAGGTACAAAAATTAGCTGATGAAGCTCACAGAAAAGACCTCGGCCCTGTCACATCCTGTCTGGTCCCCTCCCTTCACGGCTTTCTTCTCTCCCCTCTTCCCCTCCTCCTCTCTGGGGTTGTACTCCCTAATAAAACCGCAGTCCTTAAGACTTAGCTTCCAGTCTTGCTTCCTGTGAAGACTGGTGAAGCGGTCCCACAGAGCGTGTTCTCCCTGATGACAGCATGCTCCACAGCTGTGATCAAGGGTCTCGCGTGTTAACAAGGGTAGCGCCCAGCTGTCACCAGCTCTGAGAAGAGTCAGCCTGAATGAACCTCGAGAATCCTCTGGCAGAGCTGAGCAGGCCGTGCTGGCAAGAGCTAGGGAAGCCATGTGGAGCCCATCGTGAGGTGTGTGGGCTGAGGTGGAAGGTACACAGAGCAGCTTTCACAAGACCTGGAGGGACACACTCATGAAACTCAATGCTGTCACAAGAATAACTGAAGCTGTTGCTAGTGACATGTTGAGTGGCTCCGTGAACTTGGCTGCGCTGACAACCTGCTGTAAATAGAGACGTCAGGGCTTCCTTGGCGGAACACTGAGCAAGGTGGTCCAAAAGCTCTGGGAGCTGGGAAAGCTAGGATCAGTTTTTACTATGTGATTATGATCCCTGTGGCAGAGGGCATTCCCCCTAAGATATCAATATGGAAAGCACTAGCAAGAGGACTGACTATATAAATGTGTGTGTGTAATTGTACATAGTACCCAAAATGTTGCATTTAAATAATAGTAAATACATGACTTTCTGGGATTGTAATTACATCTCTCCCTTTCCTTTCCTCCCTCCAAACCTCCCTAGAGACCCCTCCCTGCTCTCCTTCCCATTCACGGTCTCCTTCTTCACAACTGTCATCGCATATGTTTATGTATATACATATATGTTCTTAACTATAACCTGTTCAGTCTAGGCAATGTTACTTGTCTGCATGTTTTCGGGGCTGATTATTTGGCACTGGACAATCAATTGGTATGTTCTTCCCTGAGGAATTCTCCTGCTCCCAGCATTCCTTGGTTGCCTATAGTTATTTGTGTGGGGTTGAAACAGGATTAGGGAGCCCAGTGCCAATGGATCACACACACACACACACACACACACACACACACACACACACACACACACAAATACTCCCTCACCTAAGGCTCAGGGAACTTTGCAGAAGAGGGGATGGAAAGATGCCAGAGTCAGATGATCCAGAAGCTTGCTTTGAGATTGTGCTCCCTACTAATATCAGAAGCTACCTCAGAAAGTCTCACCAAGATGATCACCCAAAGGTGAGCTGACCAAGGATGACACTGATGGACATGCCAACTGGACAGGAAAAGGCCTATGAGACCTCAACCCTACATTATATATTTCTTAAAACTTTATTATCATTTATTGTACCTGTTTCTCTGTTATATTTAGGCATTTTTATATAAATATATATGATACATAGAATCTAATTCTCCCCATATCACTCTCCTCCCCCCTAAGCCCTCCCATTTCCATTAATTCCCTTTGTTTCCTTAGACAGTTTTGTTTTTTTTTAAGTTATTTGTTTAAATGTGGATTTATGAATCTAGTTAATCAGGGAACCACATATGAGAGACATTTATCTGAGACTGGATTAATTCATTTAGCATGATTTCCTTGCTAACAATTTAATGTCGTCAGAGTTAAACAAAACTCCATTTCTATGAACCATGTTTCCTTTCTCCATCTGTCCGCTGCTGGACAACTGGTTGATTCCATAACAGTTCCTGTGAACGGTTCTGCAATAAGCATCAGTGTGCAAGTTTCTGAGATGCATTGATCTGCAGCATCTTATGCAAATACCCGGAAGTGGTATAACTCTAATGTGTGATAGATACATTCTTAGCGTCCTTAGGCACCTCCACACTGAGTAGACTAATTCCATCGTGAGTAGACTAATTTACATGCCTACCAGGGTTCCGTCATGACCATAACCCCATCATCATTTGGTGTCTTCATAATCACTGCCATCCCTAATGGAGACGGGATTTTAGGGCTTTCATTTATCTCTCTCTGATGACTAATGGGGTTGAGCATGTTTTCATACATTTCAACGGCCATTTGTGTTTCATCTTTTAGGGCTTGTCTGTTTAGATCATTGGCCCATTTATTGTTTTGGTTTTCGATTTAATATTTGCCGTTCTTTATATAGTCCAGATATATCAACACCACTGCCTTAAGCATAGCTGACAACAATTTCCTCCCATTCTGTAGGCTGTGTTGCTTCTGCTGATAGTTTCTTAGACTATGCAAAAGCTTTTTAATTTCATGAACTCCCATTTGTCATTTCTTGAGGGTATTTGCTGTGTCCAAGGGGGTATATTTAGAAAGTTCTTGCCTATTCCTATACCTAGAAGTCTTTTCCTCTAGGAGTTGTTTTTAAAATTAAGGTCCTTGATCCACTTTGAGCTGATTTTTGTGCACGGTAAGAGAGAGGGGTTTAATGTCATTCTTCTGCAGGTTCCACTGTGTATTTTTAAATCTTTGTCAAAATGTATAGAAAGTCTTTCATTTCAATTAATTCTTTAAGATTTTAATTCAATGTATTTTGATTATATTTACTCTCTAGTCCTCTCCCGACGTCTTCTAGATCCATCCCTACCTTTCTACCCTCCTTCATACTTCATGACTTCTTTTATTTTTTAAATAATCCATCCAGTCCAATATGTGCTGCCCTTATACTTACTCCAGGGTGTGGGGCCATCCACCAGAGTATGGCCCTACCTACCAAGGGTCACTCCCTTAAAGAAAACCGATTCTTCCTCTCCCATAATCAACCATCAATATATCTTCAGCTAGGAGTGAGACTTCCTGACCACCGCTCCCTCCATGCTGAGATGTGTCTGTCTTGAGTTTGTACAAATCTTGCGTATGCTGTCACAATCTCTGTGAGGGGGAGTCCGTGGGACCAACAAGTCAAAAAGCAGAGGTAACTCATTCTTACATTTAGCTTTTGATAGCCTATGGGGTCTAGGTGGGGCATTGTCCTCATATTAAATAGTATCTCCATTTAAAAATACATATGCATGTCTATACATATATGTTTCTATAGTATTAGGTTTCTCTGACCTTTTCAAAGGTCTGAAGTGTTAGTTATCCCTCCCCATAATCCTTCATTTGCCCTACAAGCCCACTTAATCCTCCTTGCTCCATCATTTCCTATCTCCTTTCACGTTACCTTCATTTTATATTCCTTCCCTTGAACCCAACCCCTCAAGCCTCTTACCAGTTTCTTGGCCTCTATGGATATTCCAAAAATATCTAAAGATTCAGTGCTACTATCCACAATTGTGAGAAAAAAAAATGCTATGTTTGTCTTCTTGGTCTAGGTTATCTCACTAAGAATATTTATGTCTAGCTCTATCCATTTACCTGCAAATTTCATGTTAGTTTAGGTCATCTACTTTTCCATAAAGTTTTTATGTTCATTTGTCAGTTGCTATAAAAATACTTGATAGACTTTCTATTGATATTATGTTAAATCTCTATCAATTTTAGAACCGACAACAATATTGGGAAAATCCTTGGACATGATTTATCTATCCATTGATTTAGCTCCTCCTCAGGTTCTCTGAATGGTATTTTTCACTTCTGGAGTGTGTTACTTCTAACTGGCCAAACAACTCTAATTAGTATATATTTTATGGTAGTGTAATAGTATTTTTAAACAACTTATTTTTCTATCTATTGCTAGAATATGGAGAAATCATTTTATCAACTTTGTATACATTTTTATTCAATTCAATTTTCACAAATTAGTTCCGCCATTTTCCTGTACGTAACCCTTGTTTACTATCCTACATTATATCTTAGGGTAGTCACTAAGTATTCTGCTATAGAACACTACAAAGTAGGTGTTTCTAACAATTCTTGAGTCTGGGTAGTACAAGATCAAAGAGCTAGAAATTTCCATGTTCAATGAGATCCTGTCTCTGCTGCAGGCATCTGGGGTCTGACTCAGATCTGATCCCCTGCATAAACCCCTTCCTGTAAGAAAGTACCATAAAAATTTCCCAGTCTTGGTAATTCCAAGTCAAGGTAAAGACCCCCCCCCCCACTGTGCTAACTGCCGCTTCTTACTTCTGTTAAACAGCTTGCTTGCTCTACTTCTGCTTGCAACTGACAACCAGGATATGATTTTCGCCTTTTAAAGCTCCCTGCAGAAAGTAGTCAGGACTGCTCTGTGAAAACTGTTTCTCTCCATATTAAGTACTACCAAATTAGTAATCCTATTTTGTTGAGTGGTCCTTGTGGTCTTCACCCCACAATATTAACCTCATTGTTATTCAAAGTCTTCATATAGGTTGAAGGTCCCTCACCTGAGACCCGAGACTCTGAGCATCCCTCAAGTGAGACCTGAGGATCTGAAATCTGAAATGCTCCGAAGTCTGCAACTTTTGGAGCAGCAAACTGACATTCAACACTTTCTAATTTTAGAACATTTCAGGTTTGGGATTTGAGGATCAGAAATGTTCAAATGGTAAAGGCTGTGCAAATAATTTATAAACTGAAACACTTCAGTATCTGAAATTCTCCTGATCCCAAGCATTAAGGGTTAGAACAATTAAATTACATTAGTCAGCGTTGAGTATATGTCAGAAAGAACAAGATCAAGAATGGAGACAGAGACGGGCTGGTGAGATGGCTCAGTGGTTAAGAGCACTGACTGCCCCTCCAGAGTTCAATTCCCAGCACCCACATGGCAGCTCGCAGCTGTCTGTAGCTCCAGTTTCCAGAGAATCTGACATCGTTCTACCAATGCGCATGAAATAAAGTTAAAAAAAAGAATATAAAAACAAACAAAAAAAAAAGAATGGAGACAGAGGTAGCTAAATGCATACGCAAGGTGAGTTTCCTAATGGCAGGCTGTGGGATTGAGAGAAGGGGGCTGGCACAACTCACAAGGTCCTTAACAACAGAATCGAGGGCGAGATTACAGGATTGCTTGTGCAGATGGAAAGCAGACCTCTTAAGTTTCTGATCTGGGTACCTTCTCCCTTCTTCTGCAGCCCCGTGTATCAATGCCCAGGACCTGTAGCAAAAGTCTTCTTCAGAAGAAACAAGGAGGACTGAAGAGCTTCAGAAGGTCCTGAATTGTAACCATGCCAGTGTCCCTAAAGAGTAAAATGATCTTCTAACTTCTTGTATGGCACACCACTCTGCTAGGAATGGAGAATGGTGGCAGGTAGCAGCCACAGACAGAAGATCCACACCACACAGAGAGGCAGAGACAGTACACACACACACTTGCACTAACTCACCTGCTCCTGTAGCCTGCTGTTTTCCCACACCCTGTGGCACACCATACACTCAAACGTATCAATGTAGTTGTCCTGATTGATGTCTTGCACTCCCCACTTCCGTTCCCGGAGAGCTGTCAGAAGTCGCTGGTTAGAGATCTTGCCCTTCAGTTTCCACTCTACATAGGCCTCATATGATCGGTCATCATAATCCAGCTGCCTAATGAAATTTGCCAGTTCTCTGGGGTGAGAAAATTCCGAAACAAGAATGGCACTTCTGTTACTTGGCAGCCAGTCTGCGATGGTGGGGGATCCATAATACACGGGCACGACCCCCAGTTTCAGCGGTCTCCAGAACTTCTCTGTGATGTAATCATCACAGACGGCATTCTCGAAGGCCAGGATGAACTTATACTGGGCGATGATTCTGTAGAAGCCATCAGCGTCCATGGAGGCTGGGTTTTTCAGCTGCTGAGGAAGCTCTTTGTTCCGTAAACACTCACCGTAGGAATCCACTTCGATGTAAGCCATCAGCTCCCGAACATAGCTGTCCCTGTCTGACGGTGGATCACAGTCGGACTGTACGTAAACCAGCGGAGCAAGCCTTTGTCTTAGATTGTTTTTCGACTGCAAAGGAACTAGGTATCTGCGTGATGTCAGGACTTCCACATCCTCCAAGTACTGGGTGGTCAGCGGCAAGTGGGAATGCCTGCTGAAGGTGGCTGTGTGGTTGAATAAGGTGATGACCGGCTCATGGAAGAGCTTATAGTTGTTTTTGGGGGACTCTTCATGGAAAAGGGCCCAGTCATGATGGGCTTTCCGAGGCAGAGGTAAGCTGTCTATGTTAAAGTCAGTACCTAGGAGGAGAAAATAAAATATGAATATGTCCAAAGGAAGCATGAGACATCAGGGTACAAGCATACTCTAAAGGGATGTGATGCTATAAATAACAAGTGTATATGTCAGCGCTCCTCCAAAGCACCTAGAAGTCAACGGTAAAGGATGTGCCAAAAATGAATAAGAAAAGAATTGCCAAACGTAAGGATTGTCGTTTTCATTCTTTAAAAAAGGCACAGGGAAGAGTGCCTGGGTAGATTTAAAAAGAGGCATTAGTCTATTGCCTTCTGCAAATGGCTCTTCATTCCAGAGCTGTCGTCTACAAGATAGCAAGGAAATAAAGACATCAAGACAGACAGTTCCTTAAAAAGAGAAAAGCAAGAAAGGGAAGTCAAAATGGAGAAAAGCGACTGGGCTGGCAGACTGATTAATCAAGCTAAGTGGGGAGGAATCATGCGAGAGTAGCCTTAAGAAATAGGCAGGATGGATTTTTTTTTTAATCCAAAATGATTGATTTCAACAGAGTGCAGTTGATCAATCTTAGTCAAAACAGTAGACAGGAGGCTTTTAAAGACAAAAGCACTGATAATAGCCCTATGTTACAGACTGCTGCAAGGGTAGGCATGAATTAACAAGTACATCAAAAAATAAAGAGGCCTAACAGGCTTATAATTAGGAGTGATGCTGGCTTCCATGGGATTAATTGGAAAACCTCTAAAATACGATAATATGCAGATCGGCGTGATGGATGTGGTCAGCAGTCGTTTCCTAACCATGGGGGTAGAGATCCGTTCAGGGAGAACGAATTTCTATGACTAAGGAAGAAAAATGAAGACTTCATCACAATATGAAATGTCCGGATGCTCCTGACAAAGATGCTGTGAACACTGGCTTGAGGTTGTTAAACACTAATGTACAGAAATAGCAAAACCGAAACACACATGCACACATACACACACACTAACACGCACGCATGCACGCACACCAGAAGAAGAAAACTCCATCTTCGGCCACCTACAGTGGGATCAAAATGTACCAGATAACTATGGCAGTATGAAACAGCCTCTGGTGGGCTCACAAAAATCAGTCACTTGATGTTAGTTCAAATGCTCTCAAGTGAATACAAACTCTTTGATACCAACAGTGCTTTAGTCCAATTTGGAGAGGATGAATGTGGCAACCTGGAACTGCTTACTCACAGCCGACTGAGCTCACATGGTGGGCAGGGTGAGAGTCCCGTGAGTCATCCCGTGATGTGGGAGTGTCATATATCAATCTGTTGATTTCATTGGCTAAGCAATAAAGAAACTGCTAGGCCCATTGGATAGGCCCACCCTTAGGTGGGTGGAGTAAAGAGAACAGAATGCCGGGAGGAAGAGGAAGTGAGCTCAGACTCCACAGCGCTCCTCTCGGGAGCAGACGTCCGCCATGCTCCCGGCTCCTGGGCAGACACACGCGATGAAGCTCTGAAGCTCCGACCCAGGATGGACTTAGGCTAGAATCTTCCCGGTAAGACCGGTGCTACACAGATGATAAGAAATGGGCTAGTCCAGGTGCGAGAGTTAGCCTAGAAGAGGCTAGATAGAGATGGGTCAAGCAGTGTTTAAAAGAATACAGTGTCCGTGTAATTATTTCGGGGCATAAGCTAGCCGGGCAGGGCAGGCGGCTGGGGTGTTTGGGGACGCAGCCCCGCCGCCGCCCCATATTACTACAAATGACGCCCAGACGTGTGGCTAACTGAGTCCACAGAAAGCCTGAGAAAGCTTGGGAAAGAGTAAAGCATGTTTTCTTGATTGTGACAATTTCTCTGGTCTACTCTGCTTGCTAGAGGCAAGCAAGCGCCTCATCTAAGAGAGTCTTCCTGACTCAGCATTAGCTGCAAAGCCTGCAGCTCATTAAGAGGTCCTGCCACAAAACACTTAAACAGTGTTGATGAAAAGCTGAACACATGCTTTTCGGTTTTCAGCCGTAGCAGGAAAAAAGCTCCGCGTTTAAAAATGCCGGCTTTCTGGGCCATCCTGCCAGGGCAAACTCTGACTGTTTGAGGCAGGGGGCCGGCTACTGAGAGAGGACTTGAGTGTTGTCTATTGTAGCTTGCTGGCTGGCAGGGACCTTGCAGCCAGTACCTCAGCCATGAGGCTGAAAAGCTAAGGAATGGGCTGGATCCAGCCGTCAAAGCCACGCCTTTACTCCTACTGATATTGCTTGGTAAATTAAAGGCTCTTGCGGTCAGAAAAAGAGAGATATACAGTAAAGAGAGATTCAAAGACAGAGAAAATTTCTGAATGGTTTAAAGTGTGTTAAAAATATATGCAGGCTAAAAGTTAAAATTCTTAAAGTAAACCTCTGTGACTTCAAGGTGTGGTAGCACACGCCTTTAATCCCAGTGCCTAGAAGGCAGAGACTAACAGATCTCTGTGAGTTCAAGGTGTAGTGGCAAACACCTTTAATCCCAATGCCTGGGAGGCAGAGACAGGCGGATTTCTGAGAGTTCAAAGACAGCCTGGTCAAAGATGTATGCTCAAAAAGCAAAAAGTTAACCTAGAAATGTCACAGCTGAGATTCTTAAGCGCCTAGTGATTTAAAGGTGCAAATCAAAAGTGCTCCTGGATAGTAAAAAATTGCAGATTCACAATAGGACAGATTCAGACCACTAAACGAGTCACACTGTTGGATGAATGTACGTAGGCTTGGGAGAGAGAAGAAAAGGAATATAGAGAATAAAGTTAATGGTTTAAAAAGAAAAAAGTAAAAGTAAAGTCTTTAAAGAGACAGAGTACAGATAGTTATAGATATAAATAAAAATAAGCCGCGTAAAGATGGAAAATTCACAGAGAGTCTAGATTATGTACATTGTGTTTTCTTTAAAATTTTTGACTGTAAAGGAGCTAAGTACAGACAGACATTTCATTATATGGACTGCCAAGCTAAACCAGAATGGATATAAGGGTATTACAATTTCAGAATTTGGGTCTAAGGATATGATGCTTTGGAGAGAGTCTTCTTTTGTTTTCACAGAGGATGAGACTCTATGGATTTCTTCTATTCCGATTTGGTATGATGGACCACGTCCCCCTGAAGGGTTGCTGTGAACATCTTCAGAAAATTGCTTTGCTCAACTGCCAACTGAGATGAAACTAGCACACAGGTTATACCATGAAAGACCTAATTAACGACGCCCCTATTCAGCAGGAAGCAGTTTGGAGAGAAAAACCTGCGCCCATGTTCCCAAAATATTGTTTATAAATATTCTTTTACATTTAAAGGGGGAAATGATATAGGTATGAATAATTTGCATTGGTATGGATTTTAAGGTCAATTTTGTTATATGTATATGTATTTCTTGATCTTGATTAAGGTATTGTGATTGTGTAGTTCATTTAAATATGTACTATATAATTTAAGAAATATAGGTTGTTAATGGATAATCATCGATAATAGTAAAGCTTGTCATGTTAGTTAGAATTTCTAGATATATAGAGATATATTTTAGATAGACATTCTTCATGTCTTTTAAAGATTACAGAATAGGACATTTAATGTTTTAATAACTTAGGACTTTTCATGACAATGAGACACTCCGCTCCTGGCAGCACCAATCTACTTCAAGAGGAAGATGGGCATCGAAGAGGATCCTTATGGAGTTTGAAAGCCATTTGGGCAAGAAACTGCTCTTGCCTGGACTATTGCAAAAACTGGACACAGAGAACCCGCAGAGAGAGGACTACTGAACTTGCCTAAGGTGAGATGATCTTTCGGGGTTCCTGATTCATGAAAGAGTCTGCGAGACATTCTGCAGGACACAACAGATAGTGACTGAACTGACTTTGAATTTTCCTGCTTTATGGAAATGTCTGCTGGATACCATGGGCCTGAAGGCTGAAGATGGATGCCCCAACGGTACAGAGGAACTTTGGGTGACTGTCCAGGCAGCGAGATGTCTCTGTCATTTCTAGAGTTTTGAAAGTTGCTTTTTTCTTGTTTGTTTATGTAGTATTGTATCTTTCTGGAGTCTTTGATGGAGTTAAGAATAGTTAGTTATAGTTATAGTTTTCCTTAGTTATGATAAAGATTATTGTAACTTTTACTTGATAACTGTTTTGTTATATGTAATTTTGCTATGTTAAGGTTAAAGCCTTCCTTTTTTTGTTTAAACAGAAAAAGGGGAAGTGATGTGGGAGTGTCATATATCAATCTGTTGATTTCATTGGCTAAGCAATAAAGAAACTGCTAGGCCCATTGGATAGGCCCACCCTTAGGTGGGTGGAGTAAAGAGAACAGAATGCCGGGAGGAAGAGGAAGTGAGCTCAGACTCCACAGCTCTCCTCTCCGGAGCAGACGCAGGAGAGACGCCATGCTACCTGCTCCAGGGAAGACGCACGCTATGAAGCTCCGACCCAGGATGGACTTAGGCTAGAATCTTCCCGGTAAGACCGGTGCTCACAGATTGTTAGAGATGGGTTGATTGGAATATCAGAATTAGCCAGTAAGGGCTAGAGCTAAGGGCCAAGCAGTGTTTAAAAGAATACAGTTTCCGTGTAATTATTTCGGGGCATAAGCTAGCCGAGCCGGGCAGGCGGCTGGGGTGTTTGGGGACGCAACCCTGCCGCCGCCCATATTACTACAATCCCGTACCTCCAAGCCAACAGTCCTCGTTGACCACGTGAAATTCAGCCACAACTTCACAGCTAGATAATATCCAAAGTGAAGGGACCTGTGCTGATAGCGGCTGCAGATATCTCAGACCTGGCTGACTGGAGGTATGAGCATGATGGGGCATGTCTGAGAACAGGGAATAGAGAGGCTAGAGCATCCCTGCAATGTCCAGAATCTGGGGGTCTGTTCCCATCAAGCGCAAGATCCCCGACATGCTGCAAAGTGACAGGGGAACTAGACACAGCCAACTTTGCATTTTGTGACCATGTATACCCAACGTTGCTCACCGATTCTTTCCTCTTCACTAGTTCTGCCACGTGTGATGCCAACTTAATCCAACAACACACCGCGCAGTGTTCCTGAGTTCCACGGAACATATATTTTTCTCATTCATGACTTAAAACAAAGAAGGAAAACAGGCTTTAAACCTTTATAGGTGACACTAGATTACATCAGAAACTGCTCCTATGGATACTGGCTAAATAACCCTGTCTTCTTAATGCCAAACTCATCACCTTCTTGCTTTTCTGTATGTAATAATCTCCCCTCCTTGTTCATCTGTACACAATAGCCCTGCCTCTCTGTTCAATTCTACATAAGACACACAATGAGCTTTTGGGCTGCTGTGGTTTCTTCAGCAGAGAGCCAAGACTACCCAATCACAGCAAATCATGTGTTCATCTATGATTTTTTTTTCTTCATTCCCTCGTCACCTAGACAAAGACATCTCTGGAGCCTTGCTGTGTGCAGCAGAGCAGGGACACAGAACCCACAAGGCACAGAGAGCCTGAGCTCTACCTCTGCCTGTCTACATCAGTGAAGCGCAGCAGGAAGGAAAAAGAGCTGCACCAAGACTTCTGTGACCACTAGGAAGGGCCAGCCTTGTTGGATTGGTAACATGAATGGGACTAAAATCAGCCTGTTATTCATGACTCACGTGCTGCGCCTCTACATGAGCTGCTACAGAATGCCAGCATCAGATAGGCCAGAAGATGATGAATATTCCACATATGCAGTCTATGGTAACAAAATCAAACAAAACCATGCCCTGCAGAATCTTAGCAAAACTATGCTTGTTTACTAAGAATCAATACACAGAGCTGGACATGGTGGCACATGCCAATAATGCTAGAATTCAGGAGACTGGGGGAAAAAGAATGAGTTCAAGGCTAGCCTGGACTACAGACAGAACAACACAGCATGACCCTGTCTCCAAAACCAAGTATTGAGAATTTACCTCAATGGCAGAACATGGTACCCAGCAGGCACAAGAATATAGGTTCAGTGCCCAGTAACCCACCCCCCAAAAAACCTAAATATGAAAGCGTGGAGTTCCCATTCTCTCCTCTTAATTCTGTTGAGTCTGCAGGGATAGGAAAATGCCCCTATTAGTGGGATATGTCACTTTAACAGACAGAAAAGTTAAAGGGCCTAACTTACCAGAAATACTTTACATATAAAAAGCATTTCCCAGCACCAGGCAGTAGTGGTGCACACCTTTAATCCCAGCACTCAGGAGGCAGAGGCAGGTGAGTCTTTGAGTATGAGGCCAGGCTGGTTACAGACAGAGTTCCAGGACAGCGGGGCAACATAGAGAAACCCTGTCTCAAAGAAAACAAAAACAAACAAACATAAAAAAGCATTTCTCAGTATCTTTCCTAAGAAAGATGATTTTTAAAATGTCACTTTGTTCCCATAACACTCAGAAAGAGTAAAATCAAAGCCACCACAGACCTCAACTACCACACTGGGGACATCATAGCCTACAGCAGAGTCAGTGCTAGGCCATTCTAAAGGAAGTGGCTGGAAAACCAGGTGAATGATTTGACTTCAGCTCCAGGATAATGTCTATTACAGGAGTGGAGCCGAGCAAAGCAATGGAAATGAAAACATGGAGCTCCATAAAATTCTATCTATGTTTATATGATCACTTTGGCTGCCTCTTCCACTTAACAACTTTGGATTCAAACTTTCATTTCTCTGGGTTATTTTGTGTTTGCTGAATATTGATACATTTATTAGTTAATTTAAGCAGCTGCTGATGAACAGAACTCACACACTAAAATACACTGTAAAGGGCACATGGGTATCTTTCACCATCCCTGCACAAACTGGGAAGACAGACGGCAACTTGGATTATTGACCCCACTGCAATCACAAAGGTTGGCTCGCTCATCTAGAACTAAAAAGGCAGATGAGGACCAGGAGTCAAACTGGCCAATGTCAGGAAACCAGAATAATGGCTGTGGTGCTGATTCTAGAGAGCGAAGAGTATAAATGAAGGACTATGGGCATCCTCAAGTGCTCCCACAAAAATACACCCTTAAACCTTAGTACCTCTAGTCAATACAGTTTGCTTCGAAAGAAGGCACGGCTTAACCTAGAAGAGAGACGTGATTCCCAAAGCGTCTTCCAAACTTTACAACAAAATATTCCCATTGTGAAGCCCCGAACAGCCTATGAAAACCCAGTCTACCAAAAATACTCAACAAGGAGAATTAAAACTTTCTGAGGAAAGTAGTGTAGAACAAAGGGAAGCCTGGTGTGTTGCTCAGCGAGTACATGTACTGGTGCTTTTAAAACCTTTTCCTGTGAATTTTCTTGACTTACCCACACAACTCCAGGGTTCTAAGCAGTAACTAACATTATGAAATAATATTAGGAAGAGGATCTTGTCATGTGAAACTAAATTCTGAACAAACGAACTAGCCACAAGCACCTCTACAGACATCCTTTCTCTCTACCAGTTGAGAAGGGGTTCTGACAGGGCCCTTGGCTCAGAAAGTCCTCCAACCAACTGCTGGGCCCATATTCCTCCTGCTCCTCCCACTAACTCTCTCCAAGAGTCCCTCTTCCTGCCTCTTAACCACATCACCATCACGCAGCCTCCCTCTCTCAATTACACACACTCATCAAGCACACCTATTCCACCCCAGACACAGACATTCCTCAAGCTCCTTATGGAGTCTGTGCTGAGGGCCAGTCAATAACTTTGCAATCCCCTTCGTAATAGGTGCAGGGCCTAAGGCAAAAGAAAGATCGAGTCCCATACACCATGTACCTAAGTATTTAAAGGCTAGAGATCAATCTAACAGGCAATTCAGTGTTCTCTCCTTTTGCAAACATAACTTTATGATTACTAATGTGCACACATATGCACTGTGTAAAGCAGTAAATGATATATATTTAAAACAAAGGTTTTTTTAAAGTATAGTAGTACATGCCGTTAATCCTAGCATACTGAAGGCTGAGGCAGGAAGAGCGAGAGTTCAAGGTCAGCCTAGGCTACACAGCAAGTGAAAACAGCTTGGGCTACACATAAGGAGACCAGCCTTTAAAAAAAATTTAAAAAGTGAGGCATCCCTGTTATCCGAGCATTCCAGAGAGCAGAGCAGAAGGACCACAAGCTCAAATTAGCCTGGGCTTTATAGGGAGAGCCTGTCTCAAAAAATAAATCAAAGATGATGATTCTCTTTAGAAGCTTGTTGGCATGAAGTGAGGAAAACAGGAGATTGTACTGGTCAGTATCATTAGATGTGACAGAATCCAGAGCCACCTAGGAGACAAACCTCTAGCTATGTCTATGAGGGAGTCTCTAGGCTGGGTTGACCGGGGTGGGATGATTGTGGGCAGCACAGTCTCATGGACTGGAGTCTGATATGGGGAAGCTGAGTACCGAGATTCACCTCTCTGCCCTGACTGTGGATTCAGTGTGACCAGCAGTCTCCAGTTCCTGCCACTGACTTCACCGCCACAGCGGTAGCCTTGAGCTGGGAGCCAAATTGCTCCTGTCAGAGTTTCTGTTCTAGCAATGAGGAAAGCAACTACACACTGACTCCCCTTTCATTTACTTCATTACTTCATTACTACCACAGTTGAAGAACCCCTCTTCTCTTCCTCCCACTGTCCAGATGACCCCAGAAGTCCCTCATCTTGTTGCTTCTGTGATTTCTCCCAAGCTTCTCTTTCACAGACAACCTCTGTCCTACATCCCTGCCAGTACCAATGGATTAAGGTCTTCAAAGCAAAGAGTAGAAACAGAAAGCTGGGGTTCATACTTAGAATGCTTAGATCCTAAAAGGTGCAAGCAAGACTTCTCCTGCCACTGGACCTGACCCACTCCTTAAAAGAGCAATCTATGAATATGCCTATGGATATCTCAATCTACAGTGCCAGGTTTCATGGCACCAAAGTCTCCCTCCTCAACCAAACTCTAGTCAAACTCCCCGGAGAGCCTTTCACAACTAGATCCTATCCTCAGCCTGCGGAGTCTAGTTATTTCAAAGGATTCCGCCATATCAAGTGGACAAGAATCTCCTACCTGGGTACCCTAATTTCCTACACTTGATATCTAAGGTCACTACCTGCCTTTAGTAAGAGCCTCCTCTTGATCTACTCTCTGCAATTTTCTTTCCTCTATCCTACCTTACTGGTTGACTATTAACCTCAGCTATCTCTCCTATGTTCATAGTTGAACCGAGGTTCATAGCAAAGTATCTATCCCCTGCTGTAGTAAAGCAAATAAAATGTCTTTCTGTTTTTAACAAGTATTTAGTGCAGAACTTTTATGACCCATAATTTGCTATCACCCTTTGGCTAACCACCAAGCCCTACGTACACCCTAGCAGTACAGCCTGCCTTGGAGACGGCAAACCAGGAGGCACGCCAGCGCAGGTTCTGGAAGGGGACTGATGTGATGCCTCTGGGGCAGAGAATTCTCTAGTACTGTTTCTTGAATGCGATGCTGTGCCAATACTCTGTATTACATGAGACTTCATCCTGCAAACCTGCTCTCTCAGAATCCCTGAGCAACTGCCCTGCAATTAGGTCTAACCAAAGGGAGCATGGGGGGGGGGGGGCTGGAGAGTAAGAAGGAGCCTCCCTCAGTGCAGCCTCAAGAGGAGCAGCTAAGGCTGTCACTTTGCAAGAAGCCACTGCCTGTGAGCTTCACCAGCACACAGGGGTTTGTCATAACTGCTCCTTTCCGTATCTTCCTCCTCCTGTTGCTCTATCAGTCGGTGCTTCAAGCGCTGTGCAACCGGCCCTCTGCTGAAGGCCTGCTGTTCGTCATGCCTAGACTGACTTCCGCTTTCTTCTGTCAACAACTTATCCATCAATTTTCTCTTGTTCTTCTGCTCCCCTCACTTTTCTGAAAATACTGGTTTTCTGTTTGTTTGTTTGTTTGTTTGTTTTGCTCACATGTGTAACACCTTGTCAGCACCACTGGGCTTCTATTTCCTTACCCAAGGGAAATGTCTACTTTCCCTGCCCAAGATTAACTTTCTAGTTTATTTCCCTTAGAACATCTGATAAAATATGAAAACACAAAAATGCATGCTTCCTTTTTATATAAAAAAGAAATGTTTTTAAGAAAGAACCATCAAATTACTTAAAACCAAACCAAAAAAGCCCACATTTTTTTCATCCCTGTACTCCTTCATAATTCTCCTCTGGGATGTGAGCTAAATCGTACAGGACACTAAGATCCACGCAGCAACAGATTTTTAAAAATGCAAAGGGAAACTGTATCAGAGTAGATTCAGAGGGACGGCTCAGCAGGTGAAGGTGCTCGCTGCCAAGCTTGAGGACCTAAGTTCGATCCCTAGTCCTCCCTAGTGCAAAACAAGAACTGGCCCCATGAGTTGTCATCTAATTTATGTGTTTGCCATGGCATGAGCATGCCCTCCTTCCCTTCAACACAAGCATGCACATGTGCATACACACACACACACACACACACACTCTCACACGCATCAAACAGGAAATAAATGTAAAAGAAAAATTAAAGCCATGTTAACATCCTTCCATGAAACACATCCTTGTTACTCATATATGCAGTCAACATGCATGGAGACGGCAATACTGAGAGCGGTACAACCACCCCTAAAGAGCACAGATTTGCTACATCCTGCTAATTGAACATTAAACTAAAACTCGGGAACTTCAAAGAGGAACAAAATGAGCCTCAGGGGATCTTATGATGATGATGTAAATGTTAAGCTATTAGCTGAAATTCAAACTAGAGTAGGGTACATACACGCCGTCACTGCCGAAGAAAGAAAAGAATAATTATGTCTGACTAGTCCAAGAGAATGGTGCTGAACTACTGACAAGTACACAGAAGACCTAGTAATCAAAAAATTAGGCTCAATTACTAGCCCAAGACAAACAAGTAAAGCCATCGTTGTATTCTCTGGTTTAGCTACGAATATAATCTGCATGATGATGATGATAATGATCTACCAAGCGTGGTGATTAGCCGTTTAGGAGGAGAAATACAGGAAGACTGAGCATGAGCGCTATCAGGAATGAGTAAATGAATGAGCGCTCGCTCATCCAGCAAGGCAAGGAGTCAGCGGATGATGATCAATACTGAAAATCGCGACAGGGTGCTAGACTGTCACACACACTTATTTCAGAAACATGAAAACCTAGAAAGGGGAAATTGTTTTATAATGAGAAGAGCTTTTCGCATAAATTGAAACCATGTACAGCTGTGAACCTGGCATTATCCATGTAAACAGAGGGAGTATTTCTGCCGTGGTGCACACAAGTCTTTCAATTCTCACATGGCATTACGCCACTGTGTGTAATGCAGTCATGTCCATATGCTCCCAAGACCTCCAGCTTATGAGGATAGGTCCATAGTATGAAAGCAATCAAGAAAACACTCTTAGGCCCACTGACTCCTAAGGCAATCGAAAGAGCAGTTATCTTCAACCACAAACAAAATTTCAGGGGCAGTATGTGTGTCTGTCACAGACTAAAGGTATACTTAAGTCAAAACCTAATGCTGAATCAGTCTACAGTCTAGTCAAGGTAGCAATGGCACATTTTTTCAAAGCAAGTCTATCCAGCAGGTACAAACGGAAAGTACCAAGTCATTTTTCCCCAATCTTAACGTTATCTAGAAGCTAAGACTTACAAAAATGAATTCATTCTCCAAACCTGTGGTTTAACTCCATTTAATCATGCTAGAGTCTCTCTCTATATTGAAGGGAGAGGCAATATAGAATAAAGCACTGTCCTCCCACATCCATCACATCTAGACAATATCTATATAGTATCTCCAGCCAGCTTTTAATGGCATGCCTTCATCATTTAGGCAACAGAGTCAATCAAGGATCTGAGATCCACATTAAGAATCTCTACTAATAAAAACTCCATGAATTTTATCTTAGAAATTCAGATTTAATGGTGTAGACAAGATTCAAGGCTCTGTCAGCAAAGAAAAAGCAAGGTGGTAAGTGTTGATGTAAAGCAACAGAAAATCTGTGTTTTCAAATAGCTTTTCTCAATTAACTGTTCCCATGAAATTTTTAGTACTAAAACATACATTACTACCATAAATTCTATTGAACTCAAATATGTGGTTTGTGTGTGTGTGTGTGTAAAAAGGAAGCAGAAGAAAAGGAAAACAGCCCCACCCATGTTCCTCACTCAACATGGAAACTTGTGGGCTTTTCCCTGTAACATGTGTTTTGTGTATGTCCAAGGGGAAGGAGAGTATGTATGTATGTATGTATGTATGCATGTATGTATGAGCAAGAGTGTAGCATGCACATATGTATGAGAAAGAGTGTCTGTAGAAATAAATGAAAGAATATTCTAAATTCACCAACAGGGTAGGTCACTATTGACAAGTCTGCATTCCCTCATTCTCTCTCTGTCTCTGTCTCTGTCTCTCTCTCTCTCTCTGTGTGTGTATGTGTATGTGTGTGTGTGTGTGTAATATTCCTTTTCACTGAGTGAATATGTGTCACTGTGGTTTGGGTTAACAAAGGAGCTGGACAGGTAGAGGTTAGGTGGGACCTGCAGAAAAAAGAGAATGCGAAGAAGGGGAGGAGCCTCACAGGCTCAGGAGAGATGACACAGAGAGGAGATAAACTTGTCACACTGAGAAAAGGTTCCAAGTCATCTGACAGAACATAGATATATGGGTTAATTTAAAATATGAGTTAGCAAATAAAAAGTCTGAGCTATTGGTGGAACATTTATAATTAATAAGTCTCTGAATGGTTATTTGGGAGTGGCTGCTGGGACATGAAGAAACTCCATCTACATGTGTCTGCGTATAGTTTCTATATGAGTTCAGGCATGTCCATGGAAGTCAGAAGACAACATTGGATTTGGTCTTTCCCTTTCACCTTGTTTGAGGCACGGTCTCTCTTGTTCACTACTTCATAAGTCACTAACTGGCCCATGAACTGCAGGCAATTCTCCTGTCTCTGCCTCCCAATGCCCAGCTGGAGGTACACTGGGATTGCTGATGTGTATCGCAACTGCATCCATTCTTCTAGGAATCTGAATTCCATGTAGCTTGCATAGCAAGCACTTCACTTACAGCGCCATCTTCCCAACTCTCAACAAGTCTTGAGAAAATCAATCTATAGTAAGATATAATGTATAATTATATAATATAAATATTATATTACTACAATAATAATATATTTTATTACTCATATATAAATTTGAAATATGTATCCTAAACTTTATCCTGTAAAGACTATGACTCAAGGAAAGAATAGAACAGGCCCCAAATGAGAAATGACAGTCCCTACCACCCTGATCATAATAGTAATACCTGAAAGGCAAAGCTCCCTGCTTCCTGGCCCATCCACCACTGTCTCTGGATATGAGTGCAGCTCAGGTCTGCAGTTGGGCACAGAGGCAATCAGCAGGCAAGCAGATACACAGAGGCACAAGCACAGCACACGGCAGCGAGCGGGAGCTCATTAGACAAAGTGTAGGCTTTGCTGGCTACTCTTGAATAAATGATGTCATGATGCCTTCATCTGGTGCAGCCATCATTTTATCACATGGAAAGCCTCACCAACATGTGGAGAAATGACAGCGTTAAAAAAAATATGTTTCAATGAAACTGAACTCCTAAACAAGTCTGCTTGCTCTGAACTTCTGCTTAAAAGTTAATAAATAAAGGTCCTTATTGCTAAGCCACTTGGAACCAGGCTTTTGACAGTTATAATCTAATACGCCTGAATGACACCGGTATTAAAGTATGGTCTAATATATGGAGGTCTACACACGGGAGTTTCAGAAGCAGTGTAGATGGGACCTTTCCCCGTTTTCTTTTTCTAAATAGTTTAAGTAGATTCTGACAGTAAGATTCTAGGAAGCAAATATTTCTCCAGGGAGAATTTTTCATGTTGCCCAACTGCTGGATGTTCCTATTCAGTTATCACATGGCCTTTTGCAAGTATCGTGACAAAAGCACTTACCATATTCAACTATAATTGTATATGTACTTGGCTGGCTCCCTATGGGTCAGGGAGCCCTTTGAAAACACAAGTTTATTTATCTTTGCCTGAAGAACTCAACACTGATTGCCATCTAGTAGGTATCCAAAGGTACTCAGAAAAAATAAATAAATGTATTGTCAGCTCTTACGATGTAAACACTCAGGTCATAGCTTATTCTGTCAATTCTATGTCAAGAATAAGGAAGAAGAAAGAGTCCAGCTGTGGACTAAAAGCAAGTCTCCAACAAGGGGCATAGCTTAAACATGGATGCACTGGGAATTCTAAAACAAAATCCTAAATACTGAAATATGGGACAGCTCTCTATGTAACTGTCATGTGTAGGCTCTCATCACACAAGAGCAAGTATTCCGGTTCACACGCTAGCTGTTAGATTCTGGGGCCTGCATTTCACCCAATGAGGTCAAAAAGTGGTGCAGCAATTTGCTGAGAATAATCACTTGTCTTATGAAATCTTTATTGCCTTATTTTCTTGGGTGAGTTTTATTTTAATTTCTCATGATAATATTTCATAGCAAATGAGTATGTTACAGTACCACCTTGTTAAAATAATACTATGCAATAAAATATAAGCAATAATTTACAATAATATAAGCTATTCGTTTCACAAATTTATAAAGTCGGTATTTAAGAAAGAACTAAGGAGTTACAGGCATGGAAAATGAGACTTAAAAAATGTTAGGCTCTCAATTTAAGCTTTGAAATTGAAAGACCTTTTGATTGGCTGTAACTTCTTGGTTATCCCATGCGACTGGACCCTACTTGCCCAAGTGTTTATCATCAGTGGTCGGCCATGGAGAAACACTAAGTTTCACTCTGAAACCATGGGAAATCCTGAAGTTATCACTGGCAAACAAATCAAACAAAACATACTAAGTATGTCTGAGAAGCTTTATACAGGTCAGATGTATAAGTAAACAAGTCATATTTTGCTTCGAGTAAGAAAATTTATGACACTAGGCAGGGTGGCGCATGTCTTTAATCCCAGCACTCAGGAGGCAGAGGCAGGTGGATCTCTGTGAGTTCGAGGCCAGCCTGGTCTACAAGCGCTAGTTCCAGGACAGGCACCAAAGCTACAGAGAAACCTTGTCTCGAAAAAAACCAAAAAAGAAAAAAGAAAATTTATGACTCAATGGTGCTTGAAATTTTTTACTACATATATCAAATGTTGAGATATATATATAGATACCTAACAATTCAGATAAAGAACTAATAATACAAAGAACAACAAACAAGTTCACAGTTACTGTTACAGTAACTCTGAAGCATACTATGAAGACTTGTGTGTTAACAGCCTTGGTGACTGGCCTGCCCCTTCAGTCTGCAGTGGTAGAACCTTCCAGATCTGAGACCTAGCATAAGGCAGTTGGGACTTGAGTGGGAGTTCCCCTGGGGGATGATGGAAGCCTGGTCCTCCTCCCCTCTTTGCTTCCTGGCTGTCACGAGGCCATCAGATTTGCTCTATCACAGACTCCCCACCAACCTCCTGTCTTGTGTCACTGCAAGTGACAAATGAGGCAAGGGTCAAGCTCTGGAACTCTGAGGCATTTCCCTCTCTTGTGTCCCTCAGGTATTTCGTCAAAGGGTGGAGATCTTCCTAACACAGCACAACACAAGAAGGGACGATAGGCAGGGGAGTAGTAAATGTTTAAAACAAAGTACATGTACAAGTGGAATCAACATAGCTTTAAAACAGCAAAGTTTGAAAAATACTTAAATATATATGTTCATTTGTATATATGTATATATATATATATGTACACATACATATAGTATGTGTGAATCAGATCAATAAAGTAGACAAAACTACAGGCCAAACAATTTTATATTAAAATTCTAGAAGAACAGCCTTTATTACGACTGAAATGTGGATTGTAAAAGATGAAATTTCATTGTTTCCTGGGAGACTTCTTTATGGTTTAAATTTTTCTATGGTGATATATTCGTGCACTATTTGTCTAATTTTTCAAAACCAGAAATTTATAGAGAAAGGCAAAGAAAAGCATAAGAAGGCCTCAGAAATTTAGTAAAGTGTGGAAGGGCTCAGACACATTCCTAAAACTGCCACCTGGTCCCACTGCTTCTAAGAAATACTGCCGCTGGCATCCTGCCTGCTTGTAATAGTAGCACAGATCACAATTTAGATGGAAAATTATGTAGTACAGTAAACGATGCAGTAGGTCTGTGTTGCCGTTAAGCAAATGGTAGCAATCTGCTCACAAACCCCATTTAAGTGCTCTGTAGCTGGACTACCTGACAGTGCCAAAGATGTTCTTGCCACCAGGATAAACCAGGAAGCTGTCTCTTAAAGAAGCCAAGCATCTGCTTGTGGCCAGGAAACAAAGTCTGAAAGAAACGTGGTGACCAAGAAGCAGAAATTGATACTGGCTATTTTTTGTCTTGAAGCACATTTTAAGCTTCCTTTGGCTTTATGTGGATGTACACCGAAGATGGAATTTATAAAATAATCCCATACTAGCTCAGAACTGAGTAAGCCAAGGGTTTCATCTACCTCAGAGAGCGAAAGCACAGATTATACTTGAACATCAGGAGGTGAGGCGTTCTGCTAATTCCCATCTAATGATTGATTCCAGATGCAGGTGAAGATCAACACCCACCTGCTCAGAAGTCCTGCTAGGAAAATGCCTGACAGTTCAGCCTAAAAACTGGCTAGATTTTAAAAATTAAGCTGACATCAAAATAATCAAACTGGAGCCTGTCAAACCAAGCACCTTACCTTGAAATAATAATACCTCGTAGATTAAGGTATTAATCTTAATGCTTCTGGTTGGGTACTACTTTTCAGTATATTAAAAACCTAAGTGAAGGTGATGCTCTTAAAATAGTATGGTGGAAGACAGAAAAGTAATAAAACATAATATGTACATAATTTTTAAAAAGAAACTAAGTTATAAAAATAATTTTTTGAAAAAAATTAACTAATTGAAATCAGGGGATGCTTTTTGCCTTCAGCAAATACTCTAGCTGGACCTGGTTTCCAAATGGAGCCTCTCCAAATGCCTACCTCTGTCTCTAGTGTTGTTTACAGTATGTCCTAAAGGAGACTACAGTGGCCAAATAATTCCAGTTTGCCCAGAATGCATATTTTCCCACTGAAAGCCCTTTAACAAAGTGTCTCCCTGATTCTGGGCACGTCGAAATGGATCCATATTCCCATTCAAAACAAACAAAACAAAACAAACAACAACAAAAGCCCTCCAATCGTATCAGCACGAGGAAAGGCATATAACTATGTTCAGCTATGCTTAACTCTTTGCCATAAAAATTTTCAGTGTGGCCTAAAGATCAGAATTTAGTTCCTTAAATGAAAAAAAAGAGGAATGTCAAAAGCATGCTGTCCAAGAAGATGCCAAATGCAAGAGGCAAGAGGACAGAATGTACAATCCAATTCACATGAAGTCTTCAAACTGACAAAAAATGAGACTCTGGTGACAAAAATCAGGTCAGTGCTTGCCTGGTTCCTGGGAGGTGGCAGGAAGTGAGGTGACCTTACTTTCTGGAATTTGGAAATTTTCTGTACTTTGTCTAAGGTCGTGAGAACAAGATGCATTTGTCCAAGATCACCAACCGGAAGCTTAAACCATCAACTTGCCCTTTAGATAGTTTGAACTGAAGCTAATCTTGTAGAGGTTTCAAGTAGCCTAAAGGCTACTAAAGGCTAGGGGAGACTAGAGTGGGTGGCGAGGGAAATGGGAAGAGTTGATGGATGGGTACCAAGCCACAGAAGTAAGAAGCCTTACAATGTTACTGCACAGAAGGGAGCCATCATTAACAATAATAATCTGTGTTTTAAGGAGCGAGGCAAGATTTTTAATTTTTATGGTTAATCACTTAGAAGTTATAAATGATACACCAGATATTTTTAAACAGACTTAAAGTCATTCGATTTAAACAAGCTAATCATAACATGTATGTATACATGTCCTGATACAGTATAACCTTGAATCCTGTTTACAGGCTCAATGAGTGTGTACCTGTTTGAAAGACTTATTATTTTACAAGGCTGACTTTGAACTCATAATACTCTTGCCTCAGTCTCCTAAGGGCTGAAATTATAGTCATCACACCCGACCCAACTTTTGTGCTTTTATATATCAGCTTAAAAAATATTTGTAGGGGTACTGGAGAGATGGCTCAGCATGTAAAAATATACATTGTTCTTACAGAGGACCAGGTTCCATTCCCAGAACCCACAAAGTGTCGCACAACCATCTGCAACTTTAGTTCCCAGGGATCCAATGCCTCTTCTGATCTCAGTTATATCAGACACACACATGACGCACATACATGCATACAGGCAAAGCTTCATACACATAACATAAATAAAAATCTAAACAAAGATTTAATAATGTTAATAACTGAAAAACAACCTTCGTTCAGGAAGTGGTCTGTGATTTCAATGCCTTAGCTGCTTACTTCAAAGAATGTTTACGAGTCAGTTAGGTAAAAGCCATAGACATTCTGAATAGAAGGACAGATGTACCAAGAGAGGACCAGGAAATACAGATAACCTTTGGTAAAAAGATGCAGCCATGGAACATTTGGGATGCTCTAAAACATTAGTTTTAGAGTGTTAGCTTGCCCTGATCTGAGGAAACCATGATTCTAATGCACCCCCGAAAACTGGTATGCACTGCCCACAGCTGGCATGTGGGGTTGCAACTGACGGAATCCACCTTGTTGCTAAGCAGCCAGAGACGGTGCTGTGTGCCAGTGGTAAAGGTAGACGGCAAAGGCAGCTCAACCCTTAAAATGACCCACAAGGACCCTTCGGTGAACTTGCATGGAAAATGTCTCAAGTACAACAGCCAGAAGTCTCTCACTTGATACATATTTGGCAAGGGACAAGGCCTGGGAGCACGCGGGTGTGTGCAAGCACATACATTTCTACGTGCCAGACGTCTTGCCGGTTTCTGTTAGCCAACAAGGCAGGTCTTTGCACTGCACCAATTGAGCCAAGCATCTTCCTGGAATTATTTCCCGGCTGGGAAATGGAAACGTTGTTGGATGGCCTCTTCCATCTAATGGTATGTAACGAAGTCTAGTACACAGTGGAGACCCTGGCCCAGTAAAACATCAGAGCCAATTGGATCCTCTGCAACCTGAGAGTCAAACAGGCACTCAGGGGCCCAACACGGTGCAGTCTGCCCAAGTCGGATCCTTCAGGACGGCAGCCTGTTCCTGATGACCACCCCTAACAGCCACTGCGCTCAGGTTTCCTACCACACGCTGGTCCCCTCTGCCTAATAATGTGCAGTGGACAGCCATAGGCTGGGCTATTTAGATGCCAAATGGAGAAAATAAATCCTCCCCCAGTACCTCACAGCTGGTGCTTGGGAAAATAATGGCACTATAGAGATATTGTTGGGTCTGCAAGAAAGGAATTAGAGGATCAGAACGGGTGAATGACGTTATGAGAAAAATACCACATGCACTGATCCAAGGTGAGAAAATTAAGATAGAATAACGGGAAGGAGAAGGCACGGGAGACAGGGAGCGCGAGGCAGTTTTCATCTACAGCATGGCTAGACGGGGGGGGAGGGGGGCAAGGTCAACTACGGAATCACAGCTTTACAGTTTACAAACCTGCTCTCTGACAGATAGGGCAAAGAGGGTGTGCTGATTTCAATTTATTAAATGATTCTGTCCCAAAGGGGAAAACCTATAGTTAATAAGAAAATAAAAGACAGACATGGTTGCACACACCTATGATCTCAAAATGAACTCTATATGGCTGAATATTCATTTTGGATTTAACAGAGTTGTATGACATACTAAGAGGGTGTAATCTAGAATACCGTCATAGGACCAGCTATGTACCAACCACAGTGAGTGCCACCAGATGACATCAGTTCCACAGCCCAAACACTTGCCATGGCTGCTCAGGCATCCAATACTCATATCTCTCAAGACAGATGAATTTGCCAGTTCCTGAGTTCTGATTGATTCACAGACTGCACACCAAAAATCAAGTGGCACTGTACAGCAACAGGAGACATTTGATAGAGCTAACCCATGAACACTGACTGAAAAACAAGCTTTTGTATTTAAAACCCATCCTTACCAAATACAGCTTTTTCACCTTCTGTCTAAACTCTTGGGGCTGGAAAATATTCAACAATCACAAAACTCGGACCCTTTGAAGTCAGCCATTACCAAGGTAGTTTCTTTGAATGATGCCTCAACATGTCTTCAAAGGCATTAGCTACAAGGCCAAGGAAAATGAAAGTGATACACTGGGAATTAAGAGTAAGTCGACTGTGAACTGGTAGACAGGGATGCCTCTCACACAGGCTGCACCTGCCTCTGCTCCATTCACTCTGGCACCAGAGACACACACAGCAGGGAAGAGTCAGAACCTGTCACTCACAAGCCTCACAATGGAGGAGGCGTAGCCTAGGGAGCTACTCAAACTACTCCACTAGTGTTAGCTCTGGGTCTGACTAGATTCACGACACAAAGCGTGCCCAGCTATGGCAAAGATGTATTCTGTACCGAAACCTTTCCAAGCAATTATTGTATCTCTGCTTTTCCATCTTAAGACCTTGTTTACTGAGGTAAGGGTTCATGAATTAAGAGAACGAAAATGTGTACTCCTTAGCCATATAATGCTATCATAGTATTATATTTTCATTTGTTTATATTTATCTTCAAACCTGAAAATGCTAACGTGTTAGCACTTAATTTAATTGTTAAATTTAATTTAATTGTTAAAACCCTAATTTGTAGCCAGGCATGGTGACTCACATCTTTGATCCCAGCATTTAGGGGGCAGAAGCAGAAGGATCTCTGTGAGTTCAAGGCCAGCCTGGTCTACAGAGTGAGTTCCAGGACAGCCAGATCTATACAGAGAAACCCTGTCTTGAAAACAAAAACAAACTCTAATTTGTTGATAATTTAATGTTTGACCTCTAAGAGGTAATTAGGTTCATATGAGCTTGTGAGAGGTGGAGACTAGTGTCCCTCCAAGAGAAAGAGAAACTGTCCTCTCATTCTCTCTAACAAGTGTAGACACAGCAAGAAAACCAATATCTACAAGCCAGGAAGAGGACCTTACCCAATGCAGGCTTCAAAGCTCTTCGACCCTGTACTTCCCAAGTTGGGGACTGTGAGAAACGCTCCTTAAGCACTTAGCCTATGGGATATAATTGCAGCCCAAACTAAGGCACACTGCTGTCCTGGAGAACTGTCTTCTTTCTTTTTTTTTTTTCTGCTGCCTCTACTATGGTCAAGTTACTCTACCCAATTTCAGTACCATTATTTCACCAAGTAAGTCAGCAAGAGGTTAGGTGAGCAATGTGATGATGATGTGGTATGTATACATTAGTGTACAATGCCATAATATATCCCACCAAAAAAGCAAGCAGTTCCAAGACATATAACACATGCACTTCTCAAGCTCTAAAATAAGCTAAAACAGTAGAATGTTTAACATGCGCTGGGTTATGGTCCAGCTCCCACTGCTTATAAACAATAAATAAATAAACCAAAAGAATTTGATAGAAAGATGAACTTGACCTGTACTTAGAATTTACTAATATTCGCACCAACTTTAGTATTGTAAGGAACACCAGGGTGGATCAACTTTTAATGAGAATGTTAATGTTGGCACTCAGCTTTGGTGATTTGAGGCCATGCTCTACCAGCCCAGTTGCTTTAGGTTCATGGTGGCTGATGTGGTTGAGTATATGATGGAGAAAAATTGCTTATTTCATGGCTGGAACATGAAGAAATACAAAGGGAGGAGTTGTACTGTCCATACCCTCATCTGTGGTGGGCTTCCTTATAATCTAAAACCTCCCACTAGGCACCAGCTTTCAAAGGTTCCACTACCTCCAAGTAGCTCCACATGGTGGAACAATGGGCCTTTGGGGAGCACCTAAGATCCCAACTATGGCAGTGTCTTTCTTTCAAAAGCACAAATCTCTGAGATTAGCAACCAAAACCTAACACCTAACAATTTAAACTCCCTTACCTTAGGCACTGTCTTCCTTCTTTTATTCCTAAATCAATATACTGTCCATTTCTCTCTCTCTCTCTCTCTCTCTCTCTCTCTCTCTCTCTCTCTCTCTCTCTCTTTCTCTCTCTCTCTCTCTCTCTCGTGTGTGTGTGTGTGTGTGTGTGTGTGTGTGTGTGTGTGTGTTAAATACACAATATGAAGTTGGATACATGAAGCTCGCAGACAGCATAAAGGAAAGTACTGAGCTCAGCTCACTGGGTTACACATTCCTCAATTACTGGCTAAAGACAAGTCAGCTGTCTCTCCATCCCAAACCACCACTGAAATGGGGAAAATAGAAACCTACAATACAAAGCCAGAGGAAATCACTGAATCAGCAAGGGATTTAAATGCACAATGTGAAAGGTACAGATTGTGGTAGTTTGAATGTGGTTAGCCCCCATACACTCATAGGGAGTGGCACTATTAGGAGATGTGGCTTTGTTAGAGTAGGTATAGCCTTCCGGGAGGAAGTGTGTCACTGTGGAGGTGGGCCTTGAAGGCTCATATACGCTCAAGCCACACCCAGTGTCTCAGTTCACTTCCTGTTGCTTTCAGATATAGAATGCACCATGTTAGCTTGCATGTCACCCTGTTCCCTGCCGCCATCATAATAATGGACTCTGAAGAGTAAGCGAGCCCCAGTTAAAATTTTCCCTTTATAACAGTTTCTGTGATCCTGGTGTCTCTTCACAGCAACAGAAACCCTAACTATGACACACAGATGAAGAACCCAAGGAGGAAGGTGATATGGAAGAGGGGTCTACTGGATCTTGAAAACTGCAGGACCACGCCAATAACAGACAGGCCTTGGAGGATGGGAGTAAAAAGGTTGGGATTAATAAAAAGTCTAATCACAGATAAATGAAATACCACACAGCAAGTGACCCATGTGTTCTAACCCAGAAAAACAAGGTTCTGTCTAAAATGAAAATCATCAGTCTTGGTTGGCACACAGTACAATAAATGGTAAGATTGAAGTCCCGGCAACAACCCCTACCACCCCAGGTCCCATAACATTGGCAGTCTGGATTTACAGAGTGATAACATTCCCTTCAGAAACCAAGCAGCTCAATGAAAAGGATCTACGTTAAGTTAATACTTAATAAACCCCTGCGAGGAAGACAAGGCCATCAGCTTCCCCTACAACCTACCAGAGAGAATAAGCAGACAGGAAAAAATGGAACTGAGGAAGAAAAACATTTAAGTATTAAGAGCTTACTATGGAGATTTGTGTGACCACAACCACTCAACAAAAATATTAAAAGGAAAAAATGAAACTAAAAGCATTATAAGAAAACGTTATAAACTATAATAAAAAAAAAAAAAAAGACTTGAAGTTAAAACCGAAATCTCCATGAAAGCTGAGCAAGGGCTAACGAGCTGGCTCAGCAGGTAAAGACAGAGCTGATGACCAGTTCCATCCCCAGCACCCACTTGGAGAAAGGAGCATTGACTCTCACAAGCTGTCCTCTGACCTGCATATCTGTGCTTGTGACCTGAGCATATGCCTATGTGTACACACACAAATAAGTAAATGTCAAAAAAAATTTTTTTAAATTAACAAAGTAATGGAAAAGAAAAAATTTAGAAGTAGCAAACTTGAAATTTTCAATATCATCTTCACAGTAGCTTCAAAAGCTACAGTCAGAGAGGACACCGTGGTGAAAACACCATGACACACTTTTTTCAGGCTACAAGGTTTGCTAGGTGGCCATTCTGAAGAAGAAAGAGGCCCATAACAAGCTACATCCACTCGAATTCTTGAAATCTTATTTATAAAAGAAAGAAAATCAAAACAATTCCGTATACAAATAGGACTGATCTAAGAGTCAACCCAACTCTAGACAGAAACACTTCTAGTTAGAATGCATGGTACCTTTTCTTCAAAGACACGACATGGGATAGGAACTCGGGGAGATGAACAACCTGATGAACTGTAATGAAATTGCTCTGTGTGAATTACTGGTTACAAGGGTAAGAAGAAGAAAAGCAGAACCACAGCCATATCTAAAAGACAGGAGCCTTGAGTTCTCAGGAAAATAATGCCCAACCTCAACTCCATACTCCCTTCACACCGACCTTAGATAGGGTTTCTACTGCTGTGAAGAGACACCATGACTGGGCTGGAGAGATGCGTCAGCAGTTAAGAGCACTGGCTGTTCTTCGAGAGGTCCTGAGTTCAATTCCCAGCAACCATATCGTGGCTCACAACCATCCATAATGAGATCAGGTACACATGCAGGAGACAAAACACTATATACATAATAAATAAATAAACCTGAGTGAGAAAGAGAGAGAGAGAGATCATGACCATGGCAACTCTTATAAAGGAAAGCGTTAGCTTTGAGTTTCTGAGTTCAGTCCATTATCATCATGGCAGAAAGCATGGAGGTATGCAGGCAGACATGATGCTGGAGAGGTAGCTGGGAGTTCTACATTTTGATCTGCACGCAGCAAGAAGAGATGGTCACACTGGGGACGGCTTGAGCATATAAGAGACCTCAAAACCCACCAGGACTGTGACGTGCTTCCTCCAACAAGGCCACACCTACTCCAACAAGGTCATACCTCCTAATACTGCCACTCCCTATAGACCAAGTATTCAAAGGAGTCTATGGGGGGAGGGGGGGCATACCAATTCAAACTACCACAACACCCTTCCTAGGAAACAATTAGAAAATGGGCGGTAGCTACTCAGGGGGAACAAAACACAGCACCAACAATAGGGACTCCACCATAAAGCAGCAAAAACGGGGAGAAAAAAACTCTCAGACTATCTGAAACTCCAGAATGAAGACAGTCCATAATGTTCAGCACGATTAAAAAGCAAAACAAATTTCCCTATGAGAAAATTAATTTAATTAACAGGTCATTGTAATAGGAGACCTTTTACTTCAACCTTATTCATTAACACTTATTTACAGATAACTTTACGTGTGTCTTATCTGTCTAATGGAACACAGACTTAACCGTAAGCAATTAATAAAATTTCACAGACTTGGAAGATTTAGTTCAAGTAAATAAAATATAGCAAAAAAAAAAATGAAGAAAGAGAGAAAAAAAATAAAGTCATTGGATCTAAGCAAGGTTTCCATGGTGACAGTAATGTAAACAACGATGATCTAGGATCTATTTACAGGCATGTGAGGAGGAAGATGATGACCTGGGAGTAATCAAACCCAAACAGGAAGCTGAAGGCTGCTGCAGAGGGGGGAGAACTGGAGATTTTTTTCATTCTATCCGCTCTGGGTCTCATGTGAAGTGTGCCATGAGGAAAAGTTAAATTACAGCACTGCATTGAAACATATTTCTGATGTAATCTAATGTAACTATATTATATTTGAGGTAGAGAAATATATGCGTCTGGGGAAATTTATTAAAAAATGAAGCTAACAGGGCCAGTAAAATGGCTCAGCAGGTGAAATAACTGCTGCATAGCCTGATGCCAGGAGTTTGATCCCCTGGACTGGCATAAAGGCAGAAGGGGAAAACCAGCTCCACAAAGGTGTCCTCTGACTTCCTCACATGTACCAGGACACACATGCACCCTACACACACATGCACCCTACACACACATGCACCCTACACACACATGCACCATACACACACATGCACCCTACACACACATGCACCCTACACACGCATGCACCCTTCCACACGCATGCACCCTACACACACATGCACCCTTCCACACACATGCACCCTTCCACACACATGCACCCTTCCACACACATGCACCCTACACACACATGCACCCTACACACACATGCACCCTACACATACATGCACCCTTACGCACACGTGCACCCTTCCGCACACATGCACCCTACACACACATGCACCCTTCCACACACATGCACCCTACACACACATGCACCCTACACACACATGCACCCTACACAAACATGCACCCTACACACACATGCACCCTACACACACATGCACCCTACACACACATGCACCCTACACACACATGCACCCTACACACACATGCACCCTACACACACATGCACCCTACACACACATGCACCCTACACACACATGCACCCTACACACACATGCACCCTACACACACATGCACCCTACACAAACATGCACCCTACAAACACATGCACCCTACACACACATGCACCCTACACACACATGCACTCTTCCACACACATGCACCCTACACAAACATGCACCCTACACACACATGCACCCTACACACACATGCACCCTACACACACATGCACCCTATACACACATGCACCCTACACACACATGCACCCTACACACACATGCACCCTACACACACACGCACCCTACACACACACGCACCCTACACACACGCACCCTACACACACACGCACCCTACACACACACGCACCCTACACACACACGCACCCTACACACACACGCACCCTACACACACACGCACCCTACACACACACGCACCCTACACACACACGCACCCTACACACACACGCACCCTACACACACACGCACCCTACACACACACGCACCCTACACACACATGCACCCTACACACACATGCACCCTACACACATGCACCCTACAAACACACGGACCCTACACACACACGCACCCTACACACACACGCACCCTACACACACATGCACCCTACACACACATGCACCCTTCCACAAACATGCACCCTAAACACACATGCACCCTACACACACATGCACCCTACACACACATGCACCCTACACACACACGCACCCTACACACACACGCACCCTACACACACACGCACCCTTCCACACACATGCACCCTACACACACATGCACCCTACACACACATGCACCCTACACACACATGCACCCTACACACACATGCACCCTACACACACATGCACCCTACACACACATGCACCCTACACACACATGCACCCTACACACACATGCACCCTACACACACATGCACCCTACACACACATGCACCCTACACACACATGCACCCTACACACACGTGCACCCTACAAACACATGAACCCTACACACACGTGCACCCTTACACACACATGCACCCTACACACACATGCACCCTACACACACATGCAATCTACACACACATGCACCCTACACACACATGCACCCTACACACATTCACCCTTACACATATATGCACCCTACACACACATGCACCATTCCACAAACATGCACCCTAAACACACATGCACCCTACACACACATGCACCCTACACACACATGCACCCTACACACACATGCACCCTACACACACATGCACCCTACACACACATGCACCCTACACACACATGCATCCTACACACACATGCACCCTACACACACATGCACCCTACACACACATGCACCCTACACATACATGCACCCTTCACACGCATGCACCCTACACACACATGCACCCTTCCACACACATGCACCCTACACACACATGCACCCTACACACACATGCATCCTACACATACATGCACCCTACACACACATGCACCCTACACACACATGCATCCTACACACACATGCACCCTACACACACATGCACCCTACACACACATGCACCCTACACACACACACACCCTACACACACATGCACCCTTCCACATACATGCACCCTACACACACATGCACCCTACACACACACGCACCCTACACACACACGCACCCTACACACACATGCACCCTACACACACATGCACCCTACACACACATGCACCCTACACACACATGCACCCTACACACACACGCACCCTACACACACATGCACCCTACACATACATGCACCCTACACACACATGCACCCTTCGACAAACATGCACCCTAAACACACATGCACCCTACACACACATGCACCCTACACACACATGCACCCTACACACACATGCACCCTACACACACATGCACCCTTCCACACACATGCACCCTACACACACATGCACCCTACACACACATGCACCCTACACACACATGCACCCTACACACACGTGCACCCTTACGCACACGTGCACCCTTCCACACACGTGCACCTAACACACACATGCACCCTTCCACACACATGCACCCTACACACACATGCACCCTACACACATTCACCCTTACACATACATGCACCCTACACACACATGCACTCTTCCACAAACATGCACCCTAAACACACATGCACCCTACACACACATGCACCCTACACACACATGCACCCTACACACACATGCACCCTACACACACACGCACCCTACACACACACGCACCCTACACACACACGCACCCTACACACAAACGCACCCTACACACACACGCACCCTACACACACACGCACCCTACACACACACGCACCCTACACACACACGCACCCTACACACACACGCACCCTACACACACGTGCACCCTTACACACACATGCAGCCTACACACACACGCACCCTACACAAACACGCACCCTTCCACGTACACGCACCCTTCCACGTACATGCACCCTACACACACATGCACCCTACACACACACGCACCCTACACACACACGCACCCTACACACACACGCACCCTACACACACACGCACCCTTCCACGTACACGCACCCTTCCACGTACACGCACCCTTCCACGTACATGCACCCTACACACACATGCACCCTACACACACACGCACCCTACACACACACGCACCCTACACACACATGCACCCTACACACACATGCACCCTTCCACAAACATGCACCCTAAACACACATGCACCCTACACACACATGCACCCTACACACACATGCACCCTACACACACATGCACCCTACACACACATGCACCCTACACACACATGCACCCTACACACACACGCACCCTACACACACACGCACCCTTCAACACACATGCACCCTACACACACATGCATACTACACACACATGCTCCCTACACACACATGCACCCTACACACACATGCATCCTACACACACATGCACCCTACACACACATGCACCCTTCCACACATGCACCCTTCCACACACATGCACCCTACACACACATGCACCCTACACACACATGCACCCTACACACACATGCACCCTACACACACGTGCACCCTACACACACATGAACACTACACACACGTGCACCCTTACACACACATGCACCCTACACACATGCACCCTACACACACATGCACCCTACACACACATGCACCCTACACACACGTGCACCCTTACGCACACGTGCACCCTTCCACACACGTGCACCCTACACACACATGCACCCTTCCACACACATGCACCCTACACACACATGCACCCTACACACATTCACCCTTACACATACATGCACCCTACACACACATGCACCATTCCACAAACATGCACCCTAAACACACATGCACCCTACACACACATGCACCCTACACACACATGCACCCTACACACACATGCACCCTACACACACATGCACCCTACACACACATGAACCCTACACACACATGCATCTTACACACACATGCACCCTACACACACATGCACCCTACACACACATGCACCCTACACATACATGCACCCTTCACACGCATGCACCCTACACTCACATGCACCCTTCCACACACATGCACCCTACACACCCATGCACCCTACACACACATGCATCCTACACATACATGCACCCTACACACACATGCACCCTACACACACATGCATCCTACACACACATGCACCCTACACACACATGCACCCTACACACACATGCACCCTACACACACATGCACCCTACACACACACGCACCCTACACACACATGCACCCTTCCACATACATGCACCCTACACACACATGCACCCTACACACACACGCACCCTACACACACACGCACCCTACACACACATGCACCCTACACACACATGCACCCTACACACACATGCACCCTACACACACATGCACCATACACACACATGCACCCTACACACACATGCACCCTACACACACACGCACCCTACACACACATGCACCCTACACATACATGCACCCTACACACACATGCACCCTTCGACAAACATGCACCCTAAACACACATGCACCCTACACACACATGCACCCTACACACACATGCACCCTACACACACATGCACCCTACACACACATGCACCCTTCCACACACATGCACCCTACACACACATGTACCCTACACACACATGCACCCTACACACACGTGCACCCTTACGCACACGTGCACCCTTCCACACACGTGCACCCTACACACACATGCACCCTTCCACACACATGCACCCTACACACACATGCACCCTACACACATTCACCCTTACACATACATGCCCACTACACACACATGCTCCCTTCCACAAACATGCACCCTAAACACACATGCACCCTACACACACATGCACCCTATACACACATGCACCCTACACACACATGCACCCTACACACACATGCACCCTACACACACATGCACCCTACACACACACGCACCCTACACACACGCACCCTACACACACACGCACCCTACACACACACGCACCCTACACACACACGCACCCTACACACACACGCACCCTACACACACACGCACCCTACACACACACGCACCCTACACACACACGCACCCTACACACACACGCACCCTACACACACGTGCACCCTTACACACACATGCACCCTACACACACACGCACCCTACACACACACGCACCCTTCCACGTACACGCACCCTTCCACGTACATGCACCCTACACACACATGCACCCTACACACACACGCACCCTACACACACACGCACCCTACACACACACGCACCCTACACACACACTCACCCTTCCACGTACACGCACCCTTCCACGTACACGCACCCTTCCACGTACATGCACCCTACACACACATGCACCCTACACACACACGCACCCTACACACACATGCACCTTACACACACATGCACCCTTCCACAAACATGCACCCTAAACACACATGCACCCTACACACACATGCACCCTACACACACATGCACCCTACACACACATGCACCCTACACACACATGCACCCTTCACACACACGCACCCTACACACACATGCACCCTTCAACACACATGCACCCTACACACACATGCACCCTACACACACATGCACCCTACACACACATGCATCCTACACACACATGCACCCTACACACACATGCACCCTTCCACACATGCACCCTTCCACACACATGCACCCTACACACACATGCACCCTACACACACATGCACCCTACACACACATGCACCCTACACACACGTGCACCCTACACACACATGAACACTACACACACGTGCACCCTTACACACACATGCACCCTACACACATGCACCCTACACACACATGCACCCTACACACACATGCACCCTACACACACGTGCACCCTTACACACACATGCACCCTACACACACATGCACCCTACACACACACATGCACCCTACACACACATGCACCCTACACACACATGCACCCTACACACACGTGCACCCTTACGCACACGTGCACCCTTCCACACACGTGCACCCTACACACACATGCACCCTTCCACACACATGCACCCTACACACACATGCACCCTACACACATTCACCCTTACACATACATGCACCCTACACATACATGCACCCTTCCACAAACATGCACCCTACACACACATGCATCCTACACACACATGCACCCTACACACACATGCACCCTACACACACATGCACCCTACACACACACGCACCCTACACACACACACACCCTACACACACACGCACCCTTCCACATACATGCACCCTACACACACATGCACCCTACACACACACGCACCCTACACACACACGCACCCTACACACACACGCACCCTACACACACACGCACTCTACACACACACGCACCCTACACACACATGCACCCTACACACACATGCACCCTACACACACACGCACCCTACACACACGCACCCTACACATACATGCACCCTACACACACATGCACCCTTCCACAAACATGCACCCTAAACACACATGCACCCTACACACACATGCACCCTACACACACATGCACCCTACACACACATGCACCCTACACACACATGCACCCTACACACACATGCACCCTACACAACATGCACCCTACACACACACGCACCCTACACACACATGCACCCTTCCACATACATGCACCCTACACACACATGCACCCTACACACACATGCACCCTACACACACATGCACCCTACACACACATGCACCCTACACATACATGCACCCTACACACACATGCACCCTTCCACAAACATGCACCCTAAACACACATGCACCCTACACACACATGCACCCTACACACACATGCACCCTACACACACATGAACCCTACACACACATGCACCCTACACACACATGCACCCTTACGCACACGTGCACCCTTCCACACACATGCACCCTACACACACATGCACCCTTCCACACACACATGCACCCTACACACATGCACCCTTACACATACATGCACCCTACACACACATGCACCCTTCCACAAACATGCACCCTAAACACACATGCACCCTACACACACATGCACCCTACACACACATGCACCCTACACACACATGCACCCTACACACACATGCACCCTACACACACATGCATCCTACACAGACATGCACCCTACACACACATGCACCCTACACACACATGCACCCTACACACACATGCACCCTACACACACATGCACCCTACACACACATGCACCCTACACACGCATGCACCCTACACACGCATGCACCCTACACACGCATGCACCCTTCACACGCATGCACCCTTCCACACACATGCACCCTACACACACATGCACCCTTCCACACACATGCACCCTACACACACATGCACCCTACACACACATGCACCCTACACACACATGCACCCTACACACACATGCACCCTACACACACATGCACCCTACACACACATGCACCCTACACACACATGCACCCTACATACACATGCACCCTTCCACACACATGCACCCTACACACATGCACCCTTACACACACATGCACCCTACACACACATGCACCCTACACACACATGCACCCTACAGACACATGCACCCTACACACACATGCACCCTACACACACACGCACCCTACACACACACGCACCCTACACACACATGCACCCTTCCACACACATGCACCCTACACACATGCACCCTACACACACATGCACCCTACACACATGCACCCTTACACATACATGCACCCTACAGACACATGCACCCTACACACACATGCACCCTACACACACATGCACCCTACACACACATGTACCCTACACACACATGCACCCTACACACACATGCACCCTACACACACATGCACCCTACACACACATGCATCCTACACATACATGCACCCTACACACACATGCACCCTACACACACATGCACCATACACACACATGCATCCTACACATACATGCACCCTACACACACATGCACCCTACACATACATGCACCCTACACACACATGCACCCTTACACACATGCACCATACACACACATGCACCCTACACACACATGCACCATACACACACATGCACCCTACACACACATGCACCCTACACACACATGCACCCTACACACACATGCACCCTACACACATGCATCCTACACATACATGCACCCTACACACACATGCACCCTACACACACATGCACCCTACACACACGTGCACCCTTACGCACACGTGCACCCTTCCACACACTTGCACCCTACACACACATGCACCCTTCCACACACATGCATCCTACACATACATGCACCCTACACACACATGCACCCTTCCACACACATGCACCCTACACACACATGCACCCTACACACACGTGCACCCTACACACACATGCACCCTACACACACATGCACCCTACACACACATGCACCCTTCCACACACATGCATCCTACACATACATGCACCCTACACACACATGCACCCTTCCACACACATGTACCCTACACATACATTATATCCTGTTCCTTCAACCTCGTGTGTTCTGGAATAGGCAAGGGCCACCGCACTAAGAGTGATTTTGTTTGTGTGTGTTACTTAAAAAAGAAAAAAGTTTGACTTTGAACATTAAATTTAAATATTAACTTGATAAAATGATCAAAATTCTTCATCCCAAGGTCGTTTGTGCTCCTCTAGTATATTACCCCCACGCTGCTTTTTTCCTTTGTGTAGAGAGATGAAGCATTAAAGAATGACACGTGAACATTTTAAAGCATAATTGGGGGAATAAAAATCAAGGCCCTTCTCCGTTACCAGGTTTAATTGTACATAGCGCCCTCTAGTGTCCCCGCATGAGAAACCATCCTGAAATCTGTAAATGAAATTTACTGAACAATGAACTCTTGAATCTTCGATTATCTTTGTGTGCTCAGTCTCCTAATTCTAGCCCCCAGAATTAGGCTAGGACAATTTCTTTGAATGCACTGCTTCACTGTGGTCTTTTGCAAAAGTTTTCACCAGATCATCATGGAACCTAGTTAATGATAAATTTAGAGAGAAATAAGTTCTAAGTCCCAAACAAATGCTTCTTCAGTTGATGAAAAAGAACCCTTTTGCTGTTCCCAGCACCTTTCCAATCTACAGGTGCTTTCCGAATCCAAAGCAGAGTCGGAGGGACGCTTGACATGATGGGGTGTGCACACTGAGAACCGGAAGTGCTTGTGGCAGTAGCTGCTTCCGCGACCCTTACTGATGTCTGCAGGCATCTGAAGGACAGCTATACTGTCACCATTAGTAACTGCTTGACCAAAATTACCTAAGAAGGGCAAGGCAATATAGATAATGTACCTAAATCATCCCTGCTGGAGAACGGGAAGGGTCAACAGCAAAAGGCCACACTGATGCTCCCATTCCTTCCAAAAAGGAAAAATGAACAAGCTCAACAGGAACAATTGCTTTTATCACTCACTTCTGTGCACGGAGAAGAGTGTGTTTCCTTCCTAAGCATTACTGACTGTTTGATAAAGTTGCATATTTCTCCCTGCCAAAACAGTGGCTCGTGTTCAGTTCTCTGTTGCTGGCTGACAGACAGAGTCCCCTGCATTTCCTCAACCTGCTGACTCTCGGTGTCTTGAGGTGATGTTCTGCCCTCCAGGTCACAGACCTCCTACCCACACTGGCTCTGCTGATCATTTAGTCCAGGATTTGGGCTGCGGTGCTCAGGCATAGCAAGTCAGAGCCAAGTGGGACCACTGGGGGCAATAAGGACAGCAGGGGCACTGAAAGCAGAGGGGACAGTGAGGGCAGTGGAGACAGTGGGGGCAATGGGCATAGCACGTGTTATTTCCACCAACCAAAGTTGCCAACGTCCTGGCAGAATGCTTACCTACCCAAGCACTGGCACTTCCAGGTTCCACAGGCGCACATGCACAATCAAGCGTTCAGGCAACTTACATAGCCACCCAGAGTCCTCAAGCCCTACATGGTCTATGCGTAGCCTGGTCGTGTGATCTACGTGTGCTGCAGCTACGTAAGTCCCTGTGCGCATGCGCTAGACGGCCTTTAAAAGCTGGACACCCGGTCCATGCTGTCTTCCCGCAACACACTTCAGACAGGCCTGAGCGTCCCCTCTTATTCCCTCTTCATAATAAACTCTTAAAGTGGGTTCCGTTATGTGTCTTGTGATCCATTCTCGTGCTCGGTTATTTCAGTATGGGTAGTGGAGGTAGTGGGGGTGAGAGAGCCCTCTCCTAAGGCCCTCACAGAAACCCATGGCTCAAGGTCAGAAATTCGGTGTCTCTAAAAAGATTTTAAGGCTGGTTCCTGAACTGCAAGCCGATAAACCGCTTCCCTCCCTACACTGGTATCAGCTTTGACCAAGAAACCCTCACTAAACGTTCGCTTTGTTTCCATGTAAAATCGCCAGAACAATGCTGACAAAATTCTCCTATACAGACCAGCCAAACAGGACTCGGACACCAGCCTAAAATACAATATTACTTCCCAGGAACCAAACAAATACATAATTAGGATAACAGTGTTCTGTGTAGCTTTTCTGTGTGAGATGCTGAGAATGGAATCCGGGGCCTTCAAGTACACTTAAGCAAATCCTCCTCCACCAAGCTGGCCTCGAACTCACAGAGATCCGCCTGCCTCTGCCTCCCGAGTGCTTGGATTAAAGGCGTGCGCCACCACCGCCCAGCTTAAAAAGAACATATGTCTTTTAAGTTAAAAAAAAAAATGGGGGCTGAAGAGATGGCTCAGAGGTTAAGAGCATTGCCTGCTCTTCCAAAGGTTCTGAGTTCAATTCCCAGCAACCACATGGTGGCTCACAACCATCTGTAATAAGGTCTGGTGTCCTCTTCTGGCCTGCAGGCACACACACAGACTGAATATTGTATACATAATAAATAAATAAATAAATCAAAATGCCAGAATCGTCACGCCTTCTGAGTATATGAGAGACACATAGATTTGTGAACCAAAAGGCTAGGGTTAAAAGTTCGGGTTAGCTTGTGCATGATTGACAATGACGACCATAACTCACAGAGCAGGGCACAGTCGTCTCTCAAATGAGTTAAATTAGGATGGTCTCAGCAGACAGAGAACTTTGAAAATGTTAGTTTGCACCCTTTTCCTTGTCTCAAGGTCCAGCCTGTTAGTCCTGGATCCTGTGGAGGGACAGAACTGCCACCATCTATGCGCCTTGAGCTCCCAAAGGAGAGAAGGGGCTGGCCAAAACAAAGTGCCGCCCCTTATCCCCCCCCACCCCCTTACCCTCACCCCCCAACCCCCCCACCCCCCCCCACCCCCCGCGTCCTCATGCACCAGCCAGTCTGCAGTATGGTTTCCCTGTATACTGACTGGGGAGGGATCCTCTCCAGTCCCGGAAGGAACCCTGTGAATGAGGATGCCCAGATACAGACTGAGGCTTGCTCACACACCCTGCCAGCTCCCCTTCCCTAACTCCAGCTAGAAGCTTCTCACTCTCACCCCATTTTTTGTCTGAACAAATTGTTCTCTGGCTTCTCGGTTTCCAAGTTGACATTTCTCCCTCCCATAACCTGTTCCTAATTAAACTTCCTGACAAACTTGGTCTGCTAACCTCACAGCGACGGCTCCTCTGACAGCTCTCTGCTGCCCCCTCTTGTCACCGTGTGGAACAGGAGACTCTTGAAACACTGAGTCTTTTGGCCATGGCGATTCTTTTGACAATACTTGGCAAGCCTGGCACCGTGCTCAGTACTAGAAATGCCATAGGGAGCAAAATGAAAACTGCCCTCCTTTCTGTGAAACTCACGATGCAATAGAAAGGGCGCACATTGACCAATCACATAGTAAACGTTACGTCAGAGCTCAGAGGGCTTAGAAGATGTTTTAAGAGTAGGTATAACGTTGCCAGGGGATTAGAGGAGACCTTCTACAGTAGAGATGCAAGCTGGGATGGAAGGGTGAGTGAAACAAGGAGACTGAGGAGGGGGGCGGAGTAGAAGGGACATCCCAGAGGGGGAAGCAGCATTGTGGTCTCAGGTGGCAGGAAATCATGGAAATTACATGAGAAGAAAGAAAATCAGCCTGGTTAGAGGAAGCTGCCAACTGGAAGGCAAAGCCACAGAAGAGGCAGACAGCTGCAGGGAGGACCACTGGAGGCTGCTGGGAGTGGGCAGTGTCCAGGGACGAGGTAGTGGTACTTAAGTCGAGAAGTTAAGGTGGAGCACGGGAGAAAAGAAGAAATTTGGTAAAGAGACGGAGGCAAGAAAACGTTTGCAAAGCCGGGCGATGGTGGCACATGCCTTTAATCGCAGCACTCGGGAGGCAGAGGCAGGCGGATCTCTGTGAGTTCGAGACCAACCTGGTCTACAGAGTGAGTTCCAGGACAGGCTCCAAAGCCACAGAGAAACCCTGTCTCAAAAAAAACAAAAACAAAAAAAAAAAACGTTTTCAAGATTTAGGAGACATTATGAAAGCAAGGGAGGCGTACGACGAACTGGCTCCCTACAAAAGGAAAAGGAAGCCCAGGGAGGACTTCCAGTTTCTAGATCTCATGATAGGTCAACACTAGAGCCATTTTCTGGGTTTGGAGGTGACTAAGAGGCCCTTGAAATGGACAGCAAGCACAGAACAGGCACTGTGGTGGTCTGAATAAAAATGGCCTCCACAATCTCACAAGGAGTGGCATTGGTAATTAAGTGTGGTCTTGTTACAGGAGGTGTGTCGCTCAGGACAGACTGGGAGATTTCAGGCCAGCTGGCACTCTGTCTTCCCGCTGCCTACAGATCCTGTGGGACTCCCAACTACTTCTCCAGCACCACGTCTGCCTGCATGCCACCATGCTTCCCACCATGATAATAATGGACTAAACAGCCCCAATTAAATGTTTCCCTTTAAGAGCTGCCATGGTCATGGTGTCTCTTCGCAGCAAGACAGGCACTCGGAACCGACAACCAGGAAGCCTGTATGGGACTGACCTAAGCCCTCCGCATATATGTTACAGTTGTGTAGCTTGGTCTTCTTGTGGGACTTCTAACAGTGGGTTCAAGGCTGTCTCTGACCCTTTGGCCATCTTTTGGAACCCTATTTTTCATACTGGGTTGCTTTGTCCAACCTTAATACAAGGGAGGTAATTAGTCTTACTGCAACATGATAAGCCATGTTTTGTTGATATCCATGGGAAGTCTGCCCTTTTCTAAATAGAAACTGAAAAAGAAGTGGGTTTGCTGGGGGGAGGACAGGGGGAACCAGGAGAAGAGAATGGACAAAAAACTGTTGTTGGGATGTTAGAAGAATGGAAGGAAAGAAGGAAGGAAGGAAGGAAGGAAGGGAGGGAGGGAGGGAGAAAAGAAAGAAGGAATTCAGGCACTCAGAAAAGAGATCTGCAAAAAGGGTGTATGCACTTGGGCCATCAGCCAGGGTCCTGTATGAGTCTCAACACTAAGTAGGGCCTTGCCTTATTCCATTTTCTGCTGCTATAACGGGTTACCCAAATAGAAAAGTATGAGGAAAATCAATTTATTTCTAACATTTTTAGAACTGAAGAAGAAGGAGCCTTATTGTTTGGTCATTACATAGTGGAGGGCTTTGTGGCATACACGTGGGGGCATGCAGGAGAGAGGAGGGACCCACTTTTATAATAACACACTCCCTTCTCAGATAAGCCTCTCCTGCAGGGAGGACATTACCACACTCACGCAGAGTCCTCGTGGTCTAAGCACTGCTTATGAAACCGCATCTTCAACACCGGTGCACTGGAACTAACATTCAAGCATCAAACTTCAGGGATCCGTTCAAACCAAGGGAGCCCTTCGGGAACTGGGGGTGTGAGACTCCTTGGGGAGCTTGTGGAATTATTTTTTTTCAAGAGTGATGCAATAGGAACATGTTTCCATCAGCGATTTGGGGTTGCTACTGTCACTGATGGGAGGAGTTCAGGGAGACCAGCAAATCTCAGCACAACCCAGAGATCAAATGTCCCATGTCCCACTGCATCAAGGATGCTGAAAAGCTTTATTTTTAATTAGCTGAGCCTGGGATCGAACCTAATCTTATTATCAACACCGAGGCTTGTACTCCTTCCCTGCTTTCAATTTATATTCAATCTTCTAGGAGTGTAGGATTGTAAAGATTATAGGGAAAGTGGTCTCTTGTTGAGTGCCTCCCCAGCACTACTCCCCAGTGGAGGAAACCCCATGAGCACTGAAGGGAACTCACTGTTTCTCTATCATCCACACTGGGGACTGAGTAAAAGACCCGTGGTCACCATCAGTGACTCTACAAATATATACAATCGTCTATTACAGCCTCCGCATGCCCAAACACACAAAGACTGAAACACTTACTAAACACAAGTCATTTTTCTTTATAAGTCAGGAGGGCATAACATACATTTTGAATTGGTCTCTGCTGTACCACATGGACATCATTGTACCAAGTCTGATGGGATTATCAACCACCATCCCAAGGAGGACAATGAGAATGAGAAACCAGGCCTTAGTGGTGTGAGTTCTGATTAATTCCACCCTGGAGTTCCAGCTAGACAACGGTGGCCTTGCCAGTCAGACAAAAAAAAAAAAAAAGGTGAGAAGCCAGAAATTCTGGGTAGGCAGAGACTCATCCCCACCATAAATACTAGAAAGAGGACTTGCTTCAGGCTGCGAAATTACACAGTAACTGCTTAACCATCTTTTCACGAGTGACTCATCAGAGCCAGGGGCCCTGATAAAGGTTAAACCATAACTGAAGAAAATTTGGGAGCTATTGCTTTGTGAATACAGTAGCTATCTTGCTGGAGATTTTCGCCATAGCTAGCTCCTTCTGTTGCATATTTGGGGATTAATTCTCACAGTTTAGAACAGTCTCCTATGCCGTTGGAGTTTACAAATCACATTCCCCTAGCTATGTGTGATCCCGCTGCTGGGCCCTCCTTCCTCTCTCCAAGGTAAACACTGAGACCTGCCTTCCTGCAGTTATCTTTATCAACAGGCATTTGTTTAGGGTTCAGGCAAAAGCACCCCATTTAAGATATTCTCAGCTATCCAAGGACACAGAATTACTGCTTGCCCAAAGCTGCTGGTTCATAGCTGCTCAGAGAGACAGAAGAATAAGATGCCCTGGTTTTAGCTCACTTAAAAGACTCCTAGCTCCTTCTGCTCACCTTCGCCTCAGTTTACTGATGATTTACTGCTTGTGTCTAACTCTCAAGGACAGCAGGAGACATAATTAACTGCGACCCAGAGAAAGACCCACAATGCCCACGATCAGAGCTACTGATAACAGCGTACTGCGGAACTGATAATTTAGAGGCCTGGGTCTACTCTTTGTTTCCTACCACTTAGAGCAATAAGTGTAAACTGCAGATCTAGACCCAGAGAAATTGCAGCGTCTGGTGAACGTGCTGATCAGATCAGGAGCCATTAGCTTCCTTCTGACTGCTTATGTAGGTTGCCTGGTTACCCGGTATCATCTATGCATGCTGGGAGGGAAAAAAAAAGTGGTACGCTGATTAAAAAAAAAAAATCTGTGCCCTATTCATTTTACTCTTTACTAACCACCTAAAAATGTAGTGTAAGGCACTAGCCTTCCCCTCCAGAATTCCCTGATTTAATTTCTTTCTTAACTAACTTTCTCCACTAAGGAGCTCACCAGACACCTTTGAGCTGACAGCCATGGATCTTATTCAGCAGTATGGATGATTTTACACCAGGGGAGTCTGGGAAAAACAGGCAAGAGGTGGAATGCAAGGAATTCTGGGGAATGAGTAGAGACTGGTGAGGAGACAGAGATGGCTTGGACACAACTTTGTGGAACTTAGGATAAAAGAGGAATCGCCCATGACCATGGAAAGATAAACTAGAAACTGTGTTTCCAAGGAAAAGAAGGTACACAGAGTTTCCTAGTGCGGTCTTCCCTCTTTGGGTGGGCACTAATTCTCTGGACTCCCTCCAAGAGCAAGTGAGGAAAAGAAGTCATGATCTCAAGTGCTCCTGGAAGAGGAATCCAGGTAAGATCTGGTCTGGTCCCCAATCAGCATGTGGCACTTCAGAGTGCCCATAAGGTGGACATTACGGCAATTCATGCAATTAAGGTCTAATCTATGATCTCTAAATTGACCCTTCATATAACATCTCAAGAGCAAATCATTGGCTAAGAAATGGCGAGACCTGCCCAACTCAGCCTGCTGAGAGGACAAAAGAATAGACTGCTTTAAGACTACCACACAGAAATTCATCACATCAGGATGAATATGATTAAAAAATACATGGTGTGAATTTATCGAAGAATTGATAAAAATAGTTTAAATAAGACTAGTTTTATTTTGACTTTTCCAGAAATTTACACTGAATTTTCCAGAAATGTAGAATTGTATAAATTGAAGGGAAAGTGGTCCGCTCCCTGACAAAACAGGGACCCCAGCCTAACTAGAAAATTAAGTGTGGGGCATACAGATCTGCAGTCCTGGACAGTCACCAAGCAGAGTCCTGTTTTACCAGATCCGACCAGTCCCAGCTATTTGCGTTCCTGCCAGGATAGAAGGAAACCGTCACCCAGCAGAGCAATTGTTAACTGATAAAAACACAGATTCTATATAATGCCTGAGAAGGAAGAGGGAGGCTAAAGCACACTGTGCACAATGGGTGTGTGTGTGTGTGTGTGTGTGTGTGTGTGTGTGTGTGTGTGTGTGTGCGCATGTGTGTGTGTTGAAAGGCATAGGTGCTCAACTTGTTTCCCTGGGCAGAAGCCACTGCTACGCTTAAATAAATGTCTACTGGAGATTCCTAATAGCATCTACAATATTCAGTATTATTTTTCACATTTCAAAACTTGTAGGTAGAGGAAAAAAGTCAGTGACGAAGCACTTACTTAGCCTAAATGAGGCTCTGGTTCAATCCTCAGTGCTTTGCAAATAAACATCCAATTTGGTTGCTGAGGAGATGGCTCAACCAATGCTACCAAAGCGATGGTGGAACTGTCTGGGAAAGATTAGGAGGTGTAGCTTGTTGGAGAGCTGATATTGGGGATGGGCTTTGAGGTTTCAAAAATCCTCACCATTCCGGATGACTATCTCTTCCTCCCTATCTCCAACTTTTGGATAAGATGTAAGCTCTCAGCTACCGCTCCTGTGTCATGTCTTCCTGCCTGCTGCATTCTCCCCACCACGGTGGTCACAGACTCTGCTACCCTCTGGAACTGTGAGCTTTCTAAGTTGCATTTGTCATGGTGTCTCTTCACAGCGACAGAAAAGTTTCCATAGCAATCACCTTAACGACTTAGCTCTCTCCTCAGCCACTCTTTGATTCTGATTAATCTAACGTCAAAGAAATAAACAACATCATGCTTGTTTATGTCCACTTACATGTCTGTCATGATCATCAAAATTCCCTGCCTTCATCACAAATGGATATTTCAACTGATGTCAGCAATACCAAATTCCATGCAACAGATTTAGTAAGCACTGCATTCACCTATGAAACCACTGAGCAGCCCATCCAACCAAGCCTATGCTGGTGTCTTAGCTGCAGTTCTATGATACGAAGAGACCTCATGACCAAGGTGTCGTAGAATATAATTTTAAGATGTGTTACATTTGTTTATGCTGTGGAACATTTGTTTAATGATGCAAAGATGGGTTGCGTTCTTTTATGTTGCATTTGTTTAACTCTGTGAAACTGTGTTATTTTGCCTGCCTAACACACCTGATTGGTCTAATAAAGAGCTAAATGGTCAATAACAAGGCAGGAGAAAGGATAGGCTCCAAAACCACAGAGAAACCCTGTCTCGAAAAACCAAAAAAAAAAAAAGATCATCACTGTGGGAAGCACGGTGGCAGGCAGGCAGGTAGACATGGTGCTGGAGCAGTAGCTAAGACCTGACAGAGGAGACTGGGCCTGGCACGGGCTTTTGAAACCTCAAAGCCCACCCCCAGTGACAAACCTCCTCTAATAAGATCACACCTCCTCCTCAACCTTCATTCAAAAGTAAGAACCAAGTAGGGCCAACCAACACAGTTGACCAGGATGGTCTGAAATCTGCTCAATGCCTCCGGCCTTCCACATAGCCAACACTGAAGGAATCAGGTGTTCTAATATATATTCAAGGAGAGCTCTGGCCTCTCAGGGGGGATGAGTAGTAACTCGCCTTTGAACAAGACATTAACAGGCAAAAGGAGGAAGGAGACGCCCAACTCACCGTAGAAGAGGAAGGCCTTGGTCATGTGATGCTGTTGGAAGGTCCGGTTGATGGTGAAGAAGCAAGCGTCTGCCCCACACTGGCCCAGCCTGCCAGTCTCTCCTGTCAGTGGGGACCACCACAGCACAATGGGGTAGCTCCCAACGTCCACCGTGTTCTTCACACCCAAGGCTAGGGCTTCCTTTCCAGGAAATGGGTGGAGACGGTGAGGCTCTTCCTCCACTTTTTTATGTCCATCTTGCAAATTGGAATTTTTAAACTTCTTCCTTTCAAATCTTCCAAGCTCAACCACGACCTGAGAGCGAAGACAACTGTTATCAGAATTTGATGCTTCCATTTCATTCGACACAGCTCTCACTGACGAAGATTTAGCTTCCTGTCAGTTTTCTGTAACAACATACCACAAATCCTTTAAAATAACACACTTACAACCTCACGGTTCTGGAGGGCAGAAGCTAGAGACGGGCACATAGTCTAAAATCAAAGGGCCAGAATAGCTACATCCTCTACAGAGCCTACGGGACAGTACAACCTCTTGCTTTTTCTTTTAGGCTTAGCTCACAATGCTTATCTGGCTCTCGGTCCCATTTTCAATCTTCAGATCTATTGCCACCACTCCTCTTGCTCCTGACACTGCCCCCTCTGTGAAGAAATCCAGGAAAGGCTCTCTGGTTTTAATGACCTGTGTGATTACCTTCGACCTCTGTGGACAATTCTGGATAACCTCCTGTCTTGTTCCACTGGGTACTGCTATAACAGAATACCTGAGGCTGGTAATCTCTAAAGAATAAAAATTTGTTTCTCAAAGCTCTGGAGACTGTGCTGTCCACGTTGAGGAGGCCAACAGAAGGAAAGGGACAGGAAGGGTTACGGCGTAGCTCAGTGCTGGAATGCTTGCCCCATACACTAGCAGCCGTGGGCTTCATCCTGGCACATACCCTCCACTAAAGACATTCTTTTAGAGCCAGAGCGATGGTATATACATGTGATCCTGGCACTTAAGAAGCTGAGGAAGAGGTTGGGCGGTGGTGGCGCAAGCCTTTAAACCCAGCACTCAGGAGGCAGAAGTGAATCTCTATGAGTTTAAGGCCAACCTGGACTGCAGAGCAATTTCCAGGACAGGCTCCAAAGCTACACAGAGAAACCCTGTCTCAAAAAACCAAAAACAAATAAAAAAGAGGCTGTGGCAGTAAGATATCAAGTTCAGGGTCAACATGGGGTACAGAGTGAGATCTTTTTTTTTTTTTTTGATTTTTCGAGACAGGGTTTCTCTGTAGCTTTTTGGTTCCTGTCCTGGAACTAGCTCTTGTAGACCAGGCTGGCCTCGAACTCACAGAGATCAGCCTGCCTCTGCCTCCCGAGTGCTGGGATTAGAGGCGTGCGCCACCACCGCGCGGCCAGAGTGAGATCTTATACCAAAAAAAGGGAAGCAAGAAAGAATCAAATTCATCTTTTATCAGCAAACTGCTCCTATGATAGCGTGATTCCATTATAATAGCACTAATATTAATAATAATAGTGTCCACAAGCGGACACGCACCCAGTAACCAAGGGCAGCTCCTTTTCAATGGGCTTGCTACACCTGGCGTGAGAAAAGAGCCACTGACCACCACACATCACCTGGAGTCCATAACTCCCCTAAGGAAAAGGTAAAACTTCGACTAGATTCTCAACAGTACCCAGGCCAACTAAGATGTTAGGACCTCCTCTATGAAAGCCAAGTGCTATTCCAGAAGACTTAAAAAATACATTAGCTTTAAGAGACTGAAACCAAGTCAGCCCTTGACAAGAGCTTCCTCAGCACTTTTATAATGTAATAACATGGCTCTTCCCCCAAAGCTTGATGGGGGAAGTTAATTTACAGCCCCAGACCCCTCTCTTCATCTGACCTTTCTTCTTACTAATGTACAACCAGCAACTTAAGGAAAAAGAAAGAAAAGACTGTCAAAACTCCATGAGCCCCTAGAACAGGAGTGAGTTTGAAGTTAGCCTGGGCAGGAGAGACAGGGACAGGGACAGATCTACCAAACCAGTCTCAAAAAGAAAAATGATCCATATTTGTTAGAGAAAAAAGAAAACCATACTGCAAGAGTCTAACCCCGGCCCACGAGTGGACTCCAGCAGCAGCCATGCGGCCGGGGTGGGTGAAGCTCAACCAGATGCATCTACCAAGAGCCTGCCTGCACCTATAACAGACTCTTTGTGATAAGGAAGCATGGTCCAGCCTAGCATCACAGTGAACTGAGTGGGACAACAGGAACCAAACTCAGGCCTGGAGCTGTCTGCCCCGGGCTTTGAGGAGAAAACATGGGCCCACCTGGCACCTTGCAGCACCTGTCAGATGGGCACGATATGAGTGAGCAGAGGTATGGAATGCTGTAGTAAGGGAGGGACAGGGAGACAGACAGACAGACAGGCTGGTTCATGGCCTGTGAACAGAGGCATAGCAGATGAGGTGAGAGAGGAAGGGAGCAGGCTGAGGGGAGTGGCTTGATTGCTACCCAGCGTCAAGATGATATCCGGCCTTGAGCTGCTGCTGGGACTCACGGCTGTGTTCCTGGCTTGACAACCATGGTCTGTTGATGTCGCTGGCCTCTGACGCCAACCAAAGCAGAGAGGCCAGAGCTATACAGAGCTGGCCCCAGGCTGTTACCAAGGTTACTAGTTGCTCTCCACAAACTGGTGGTGAGGCCCTACTGCTGAAAATGCACTCCCTTATGTCACTGAACACTGAGACATCCATCTGGGGATCAATTAGAAGCTTCACCCCTATTGAATAGCATCCACAGTGCTGGAAGGTACTCTGCATACTATCAGAGGAGAGAGGGAATGATCAATACCAGCCAGCTACAAACCCTGCGACCTATAACACCTACCTACCTGCCTGATATAACGGTTCAACAGTAGCACAACAGTTATGGTAGTAACTGATCGGTTTCTGATTGGATGTAAGGCCCGCTCCTTAAATAGAACTGCTGAGACTCCTAGGGTATCCAAGAACAGACTGGATAGGTCACGGGCCTACAGGCAAACTATGAATACTATTGTCCTGCTAAAGGAACAGATCAATAAAATAACTCCTAAGGCATCCTTTTACACCAGTAGATCAGGGCCTTACTCAGTCCGGCTTAGAAACGCTTCTTCTTGCAGTGTGTGGCAAGCAACACAGAGTCCGATGACTGGACAGTGTGCAGAGAGTGAGAGACTTTGGAGCCCTCGGTTCTAAACGGGATGTTGTCATCAAACCTCTCACATCAGGGGTCAGGATCTCCGTGGAAGAGGAGGCAGAAAAGCCAGAGGTAGTGGCGTCTTCCACACAAAACAGTATTGACGCCCATATCAGACTCACAGAGACCGTAGCTGCATGCGCAGGACCTGCAGAGTCAAGCAGATGCTGTCCCAGCACTGAGACAGGAAAATGGGCTCTGGCTCCCATCCCTGACTAAGACGCTATCTAGACATGATACAACCTGGCAATGGAAAAATCAATTTTCTCCAATGGGGTGTCAGGGGATGGATCAACCACACTGCATGGCAGGCTCCAGGCCAACACAAAAATGCTCCATTATTTTTCTGTGGGCTCTTTGTTTCATTTTGACTTTTTTGGTCTTGTTTTTGTTTGTTTTGATTTTAGTTTTTGTGTTTCTCTGCTTTTTTTAAGAGAGAGAACAAAGAGCTGGATAGGTAGGAATGAGTGGAGAAAAGTTGGAAGAGAGGAAAAACATGATCAAAATATATATATATGAGAACAATTTTAAATAAATTTTTTTAAAAAAATGACTGAACGTGGTGACGTACGACTGTAGTCACACACTTGGGACACTAGAGGCAGGAAAATGAGATTTTCAAGATTACCTTTGAATACGTTATCAATTCTGAGGCCCACCTGGACTACATGAGACAATTCTAAAAAGAAAAAGAGAAAAAGAAAATGTTCTCCCAAATGGGCCTGGTGGCTCCTTCCTTTAATCCCAACACTTAGGAATCAGAAACAGAAGTATCCAGAGTTCCATACCATGCTGGTCTACACAGCAGAAACCTAGACACACACACATACACACACACATGCACACACAGGAAAATAAGAGAAGAAAAACGGAACTAGTATGCTCTCTTTTGTATTGTGTAGCATGGGCTCAGGATGCAGAAAAGTTAAGCAGACAGCAATTACTCAGAGTTCTCTGAGGAAAGGGAAGGGAACTGGGGAGAAAGGGGCTGCTAAGGGCCTAGCAACGAACCCGCTCTTCACAGTCCGGATTCCCAGTACCTGCAGTGTGACCATCAGAAAGACGGTAGCCGTCATGCACAGACAAGATGCCAGAAGCTTCCGCCTCTGAATCCGCACCATGCTGCCCTGTCCCGGATGACTGAGAGAGGGCTGGTCTGGCTACCAGGTGTCCTCCAGTCAGCCCGCAGCCAGAGACAACTTCACATAGAGGAACCATCTGGGTGCCAATTTCCTGCCGGGAGCTGGTCTCCATGAAGGACTGAGATCCAAGGTTCAGAATAGGTCCAGCTTGGCACTGGGAAGGAACAGCATGCCGTCTTCTCAGGCTATTATCAGAGCAGTCGGAGTCCTCAGACACAGCGCCATCCGAAAACACTGCAACAAATGAATAATCTTTTAGTCTTATGAGCTGATAGACATAGGTTTAGTGCATAAAAGCACTGAAGAAACCTTTTAGATCAGATCATATACCTCACTAAACTGAATACCTAATCACGCATATGCCTAACACCTCACTCAGAAAGAAAATAGCTGAGACCAGAATGGTTACCTAACTTGCCCAAGGCCACACAGCCCCATCAAATCCCATGTCTCGAATCTTCCCCTAATTTCTCTGCCATTAGAAGACTGGACTTGAACCTAGAGTGGCTCCCAAAAGCCCAAGGCGATGTCCCCAGTTAGTTCCTTGGGCAGCTGAGGACAGGGAACCTGAAATGACCCTATCCTATAGCAATACTGACGAATATCTTGCATATCACCATAGAACCTTCATCTGGTGATGGATGGAGATAGAGACAGAGACCCACACTGGAGCACTGGACTGAGCTCCCAAGGTCCCAATGAGGAGCAGAAGGAGGGAGAACATGAGCAAAGAAGTCGGGACCACGAGGGGTGCACCCACCCACTGAGACAGTGGAGCTGATCTACTGGGAGCTCACCAAGGCCAGCTGGACTGTGACTGAAAAAGCATGGGATAAAACTGGACTCCCTGAACATGGCGAACAATGAGGGCTGATGAGAAGCCAAGGACAATGGCACGGGGTTTTGATCCTACGTAATATGCTGGCTTTGTGAGAGCCTAGCCAGTTTGGATGTTCACCTTCCTAGACATGGACGGAGGGGGGAGGACCTTGGACTTTCCACAGGGCAGGGAACCCTGACTGCTCTTTGGACTGGAGAAGGAGGGGGAGAGGAGTGGGGGGAGGGGGAGAAGGGTGGGAGGAAGGGGAGGGAAATCGGAGGCTGGGAGGAGGAGGAAACTTTTTTTTCTTTTTCTCAATGAAGAAGAAGAAGAAGAAGAAGAAGAAGAAGAAGAAGAAGAAGAAGAAGAAGAAGAAGAAGAAGAAGAAGAAGAAGAAGAAGAAGAAGAAGAAGAAGAAGAAGAAGAAGAAGAACAACAACAACAACAACAACAACAACAACAACAACAACAACGACTGGATTCCAGAGTCACTTAGATGAAGTCACTTCTTAATCAGGTCTCAAAGGAGTAAGAAATAGACCACATGCCCACTTCTGAAAAGGGTGGAGGAAAAAAATAATGAAGGCTCAGGCTTTGGTTAAAGATGAAACAGTGATGAACTGAAGAAACCAACCAGCACGGGGGGGGGGGGGGGGGGTGGATTCTGCTTACTGGATTATTTGCTGAGTCTTTTGTGAAAAGTACGAGAAAGCAATGGTTTGAATCCCAGGTTCGGGTCTGCCATTCAGACCGTATAAATTTGGGGAAGTGACTAAGTATTTCTGATCCTCAGTGGATTAACTGTAAGTAATAAACCTCATCCTTTCCCTTGCATGGCAGAGAGGGTATTAAACTTTCATTGTATGTGCAAAAGTAATTTACTATAGCTATAATTAATATGACCCAGATTAGGTAGTGAACTATTAACATCTTAGATGAGAATAAAACTACACCACCTCAGACCAGCAAGATGGCTCAGTGGGTAAAATGATTTATCATGAAAAGCCGCCAACCTATGTTCGATCCCTGAACTCGTGGTGGAAGACCAGAAACAACTTCCAGAAAACCATCCTCTGACCTTCACAGGTACCCGCTGGCACACGCCACTGCATTCACCCCACGCCAATCACATACACAATCATATAAGCCATTAAAAGTCAATTTTAGACTGTAACATTTTCTGAAGAGTTTTAAATCGGTAACTTCGTTTAATATTACTTGTAACCACCTTGGGAAAACAAGGTGGGTATTATTAATTCCACTTATAACAAAACTAAAGTTAAGCCTCACTAAATTTAAGCAGTTGGTCTGGGATCATATTTTTAGCAGTGGGTCTAAATCAGGTCACCTGACTCCAAGATCAATAGAAAGGAAAGAGACACCAGAAACAGTGGCGGCTTTAGGACAGGAAGGTAGAGAGAAAAGGAAAACAGAAGGTAAAGATTCTGAAACTAGCTTGGGATATATTTATAGCTAAGATCTCAGGATGACTGGAGGGCCTTTTTGCAATTTTTAATCGGTCATATCAACTACCAACAAATAATTCAAGAGTACAAATTCCCTTGCATGTAGAGAACCTCAAGTTAGTTTCCTGCCGAAGCCAGGAGTGAAGGAAGGTGTCAGGAACCTGGCTGTGATTAAATATTCACCCCCCGAAGAGCAGCCTTTAGTAGCTGAATTACACTCTCAGCAACCTGCCAGGCCTTCAGGTACATTTACAATAATAGCACTCAATCTAACCCATGCTAGGAATTAGCCAGGACGTGTCATCAAGTCATCAAGTCCTAAGTCCTCCAGCTGGTAAGGACAGGTGGACCCACAGAGAGTACCATGAAAGCCCTCAAGCTCCAATGTAATGGCACCCCAAGAGGAGGAGGCTCCCTGTGTTTCTGTTTCATCCTTGCCTCCCGGGTGAACCTGAGTCATTCAGGACAATGCCCCGTAATATTCTTTTCCCAGACAGAGGAATGTATCTGTTTATAGGCCGCAGTCTGTAATGTCTAAAATGGTCTCTAACTAACCAACTCCTAACTCTAAGAGCTGAGCTGAGCCATGCATGGCTGGTGTACACTACCCAGGGTTGCCCGTCTCGTTGGTATTCGGGTATCTCTACTGGTCTGCTCTTGGGGTTCTCACAGGATACAAGTGCTCAGCTGCAGCCACTAAGAGCACCTGTCTTGAAAGCAAAACAAACGAACAAAAATCTCTAGTACACCCCTTAAAGTGTGGCCGTCCTTAGGAAGAAATGTCATGGTAGGCTGGCAGGAATGTGTCTTATTTTCAAGCACTTTTTACTGCCTCCTTTCAACTACACCACATCAAGACCCCTCATTTATCCCGATGGTGGTTGCCCTCAAAGCCCCAAAACTGGTGCTCTTTCCAGCCCCAGCCCCTTGGATTCTGCACTCGGCTAAGTATAAATTAATGTCCTAGAATGAAAATCTTACTGAAGTCTGTGCATGCCTTTGCAAAGGTTCTAAAAAGAGGCTCAGTATGGGGCTGTAGCTCATTGGTAGATCGCCTGCTCACCATACACAGGACCCTGTGCTTCATCCCTAACGTGGAAAAAATAACATGGATGTGTACCCCACTTTATTTCTCTAGCTTACTCCCTGGTCTCCACCTCGAGGTCTGTGTTCCTGCTGCTCCCAGAATGTAACTTGCCTTTTCTGTACTGCTGAACCAACTTTGGACACCAGTACCTCTTGGGAAATGTCGTAGACATTCTAGACATTTCCCAAGACTTCTGGGGGTGGGGAGGGGCTATGGCCTGAACTAAGGACTTCAAACACACTAATTAGGCAAATGATCTACCACTGACCTACATGATTGCAATTATTTTTATTTTCCTTTTTGTTTTTTGTTTCTTTTATTTTGTGGTTTTGTTTTGTTTCTGTTTTGGAGACAGGGTTTCTCTGTGTAGCTCTGGTTGTCCTGGAACTTGCTCTGTAGACCAGGCTGGGCTCGAACTCACACAGATCCCTGTGCCTCTGCCTCTAGGATGCTGGGATTAAAGGCGTGCCCAGCTCTGTTACCCTTTTTAGTAATTCAGTATTTCTTTCTGAAAACTACGGTTTTACATAAGCTTTTTCAAACAGTATTTAGAAAGCATGTCAATTAGAATAAGCTTGATGTTTCCTTTTTCCAAAGCCCATTTCGGGAATGCTCCCTGTATTCACTAAGTGTTGTCGCTGTAAGGAAAACAAAGCCTGACAGCAGCAGCTGACAGGAGGAAGGACTTACTTTGGCTTTCCATTTCAAAGGATTTCAGTTCATCCTGCTGGAGAAGGATGATAGATCAAATAGCTCCCTCCATGGTAATGGGAGTACAAGGCGGTAAGTGCTCTCACAAATCAGAACCAGTGGCTAATATAACCTTCACAGTCCACCCCCAGGCGCTGTAGGACCCAGCTCAAAAGAGGCCGGAGTGTCAGTGCTTTACACTAAGGCAATACCTGTTCAGAAAGACCACAAACTGAGACCACCAAGGCACCACCCGGCAACACACCATCCAAAAGAAATTCCAACCATCGTAGATAGGATCACCTGCCAACACACACCCATTGCTTTTCACCAGGACACCCCTAGACAAATGTCAGCCAATCAGGAGTCCTGAATCTTAGAAATCTCTCACTCCCACCTTTGCTACTATAAAACCCCAACCCCAACTGAGCTGGGGCTCTCCGATCATGCCAATAGTTGGACACGCGGAGAGTCCGAGGTCAAACTTGAATAAGAATAGGGTTTGGTCTCCTAGTTGGTTTTGGGGTTACTCTGTAATCTGGGCATAACAGTCACCTCCTTCCATCACTGAGGCCATGCCTCCTGAAGGCTCCACATCACAAAACAGCATCATCAGCCGAGAACCAAGTGTGCAGACATGAGCCTAGGGGGAGAAGGCGTTGGGTGTAAAATGATGAAAGCTGAGTGAGATGCTACGTTTCTTGGGAAAATCAACTCTACATAAGTATACGAGCACTTAAATATAGGCTGGGAAGGTTTCTGTATGACGCCAAATTTATACATACATGTAATATGGACCAAATTATAACCTTTTCCTCTTCTTTCCTAGATATAATCCTAAGGAGGGGCTTATGAATGTTGTTTATAAGAACAAACTTGGGGACTGCTTTACTTTGGTCCTTGAAGAATACAAAGTGAGCAATAACACAGTAACAATGGAGTCTTTGATTCACTATTAGACACTGCCACCTAGCAGGAAAGCAGATGAGTTATTACAATTTCAGAATTTTAACACACCTTATTTGTCATCTGATGCACTGCCTTTGGCTTAGAGGCAAGAGAGGGGTTCTGGATTTCTATTTTGTTTTTTTTTTCTTTTCTTTTCTTTTCTTTTCTAAGACAGCATCTGGCTACATAGCCTGGGCTGGCCTCTAAATCGCTTTCTCCCACCTTGGAATCCAGAATGAGCGTAAGAGACACAGGAAACAAGAAATAAAAGGAGGACACCGCTGCTCCTGGGTATGGTGGAGGAGAAGGTTTACTGTCGATAAAAGGAAGCATAGTCAGAGGCAGGGACATCTGAGAGTCCAGAGTGGACGTGACTGGCAGGCTGAGCCACGTGAGGAGAGAGAGGAGAGACAGGAGACCAAGAGGCCAAGAGGGCTGCCATAGACAAATGGCTGAGTTATATGAGGAAAGGGGGCTGGAGGAGGGTAGCCTAGACCAGTCCCCGGGCTGGAGAAGTTTAGGGTAGGGGTAGTGTATTCTAGCCAGATGGATTCTGTAACAGGTTGGGACTCAGGGATGCTGTGAGAGTCTGGTAGGCCACCAGCATACGCTTTGATGTGTTCATGGACACCTCAGGCGATTGTGAACTACAAGAGTCTTGGAAAGCATTTGAGAGACAGGCATAAGACAGAGACCATGGTGCTGTCTGTATTGGGGGATGGAAACTCGAGTGTTCAAACACTTGAGCTGTTTATTCAAGTCAGACATCAATCCAGGTCCTGCCTGAAAGAACTCCATCTGAGAGTATGATGAGCCAAAGAGATGCAAGACTAGAGTTTGTGATATGACATCTCTGGCCCAAGCTTGTGCAGAGTGCGGCACTTCATCTGAGAGAAGAGAAGCTACATCTGAAGACATTAAGGTCCTGAACAGGTTCTGCATCTTATGATACGACATGAGTCTCATACTGAGCGCCCTAGCTGGGTACAAAAGTCCTGAAAAACAGCTTGTGTGTAGATAATCAAAGCCAGCTTCTGCAGAGACTCTTCCAAAGAATTACTAAATGCACAAAGTTTCCACCTCAGGAAAGGCAAAACTGCTACTCGCTGGGCACAAGATTCTATCAACAAGTGTTTCTCGGTGAGCACCCAGGTACCAGGGAGCAGTTCAAGGCAGCGGGGTGGGGGGTGGGGGGGAGAGTGAGACTTTTGCCTGGGGCCTTGCAAAGGAAGCTGGGCTGCTGCCCTGGCCCCGCCAGGAAGAGCATTAAATCACACCCTCGGGATACCATGCTCCTCCTCCCTGCTCCCCGAACCCAAGGCTCCAGTGCTTTCAGAGGCCAGATCAGCTTGCACCCCAGTTTCTGACTTGAAAAGCGGCACCAGGGTTTCTAGGCTCTCCCAGCAGACATGGGCTCTTTGCCTGGGCCCAGAAAATTGTTTTCTCTTACACTCCGCTTCCGCGCAGAGCAGCGGTGTCCTTCAGCTAGCACCAGCAGGCGCCCAGTCTCCGCCAGCCCAGAAGACTCACCTTAGGCTTCCGAGAATCAAAACAAACCCCCATCAATGTACTTCAACCAGCCTCTGGGGTGCGCGACGCTCGGTGCACCCCAGAGTCCTCATTTTCTATCTAGGCTCCAGAGCTCTCCCGAAGACCCGGAAAGATGGAATGGCAGGCGCAGCTTCAGGATCACCCCGCCGCAGTTAGCTTACAGAATCCAGGATCCATGTTTTCATGGGTGCTGTGTTTAAAAACTCCCGGTTTCTACTTCAAAAAAACTTTGGACCGCCCCCTCACCCGCGTACCACAGGACCGAAGGCTCAAGAACCCCTCACTCACGTCCTGAAAAGTTTGGAAAGTTCTCTATAAAAGTCCCCTGGAGCTGCTCTTCCAGAGGACCCGGGTTCAATTCCCAGCATCCACATGGCAGCATACAACTGTCTCTTAACTCCAGGATCCAACACCTCACACACACATACATGTAGACAAAACTCCAATGCACACAAAATAAAAATAAATTATATATCTTTTTAAAAGCTTCTCAAGAAAGGAAGACTCATGAGACAAGTAGGGAGATGGGGAGGGGAGGGTAAGTGACACGGGAAGAGGGAAACCAGGTGCAGCAGCCAGGAAGCCCAAAGGTACAAAGAAAGCGGAAACCCAAATGTTTGAATTATATTGGGAAGGACAGTCCTGGGCTAGAGAAGTTTAGCGTAGGTAGTGGGGTAAGTCATTTAGGAGGGCCCAGTAACAGATATGGACTGAGGGATTGCCGGGAGAGCATCGCTGCCAGGTCCTCTCTGATGTGTTAAAGAGGCACCTCAGCCTCTTTAAGTGTTAGGTTTGAAACCTAACACTTTAAAGTCTCAGGAAACTGCCCTCACTCTCTCAGAGGACAGAAACACAAAGTCAACTTTCAACTAAATTAAACCAAAGCACCCAGCAGGGGTTTGCTATGGGCTCAGTGTTTTAGATGCCCGCACATTCCTGGTGCCCATGGTGTTAGGAGCTGGGACACCTTGGTGACTAATGAAATTTGACCCCTTATGAAAAGGTAGGGGCGCCCACTTCAAACGATCAGTTTAAGCATTCAGATCCTAACAGGTATGTTACACAGCAAGACTAATTGGAAAAAAAAAAAAAACAGCATCTGAAGTTTTCTGTTTGTTTTTTTTGTTTTTGGAGACAAAGTTTCTCCTGGCTGTCCTGGAAATCCCTCTGTAGACCAGGCTGGCCTGGGACTCAAACTCACCCAGTAGACCAGGCTGGCCTCTGCCTCCTGGTGCCGGATTAAAGTCATACAATGCCCAGTTTAAAGTAGTCTGTGTTGTTGTTGTTGTTGTTGTTGTTGACAAGACCACTGTGGCACTGGCCTTGTGACAATGTGGGGCTCAAAGGCTGAGAAAGGTGCCTGAGTCAGAAAGCAGCATCTTTAACTTTTCTTCCCCGATGAATAAAGGATCTCTCTGTGCAAACAGGTGTTTGGATGTGGTTTGTGCCTAATCTAGGGGCCAGGAAGACGCCTCGGTTATGAAGGAGTCCCCATAACTCGGTTGGGAGTGTTTGTTCCTTTTGTCAACTTGGCACAAACTAGAGTCAATCAGCAGGAGAAACCTTAACAGAAAAGATGCCTCCACTATATTGGCCTGTAAGCAAGCATGGATATATGGGAAGGGGGCAATGCATTTTCTTGATTAATGATTCACGTGGAAGAGCCCAGTCCACTGTGGGAGGTGCCACCCCTGGGAAAGTCCTGGGATCTATAAGAAAGGTAGCTGAATACGAGCCAGAAAACAAGCCAGTAAGCAACATTCCTTCATAGCCTTTGCTTCAGCTCCTGTCTCAAAGTCCTGCCCTCTCTTCCCCTCACAATGGACTATAAGCTGTAAACTGAAATAATCCTTTACTCTCCAAGTTGTTTTTGGCCATGGTGTTTTATCCCAACAACAGAAAGCCAACTAGAACAAAAAGAAAGAAAATTGTTGTAAAAAGCTGTAGAATCTTCATGATGCGTTGTGTCGTTATTAAATATGAGGTAAACTCTCTCCTCTAGCCACTGCCCACATTCGAAGCACACACACTGAGCTTCTATACCCTTAGATGGGTAGGTAACCGTGCCCAATGGTATAGCTACATCCTGGAAGGGGGGACTCTACAGACGGAACTTCGAAGAAATAAAAAGGAAGTATCAAAATTTATAAAACTGTAAAATAAGTCTGGACTGAAGCTAAAAGACCCTCGACGAGGACCTTTTGTGGGGAGGAGACCTCCCCAACACCAAGGAACAGGCCAAGACTGCACGGATGCAAATCGCAAGAGGTTTATTGAGTAGACACAGGTACCAGCGGGCGGCAAGATCTCTCGGAAGACTTGCGCGCTTGCCAACTGGAGGGCGGGCTTTTTATAGGGAAGAGCAAAAAGCAAGTTTACAGAAGCAAAAGCGTGGTTATTGGAATGAGGCGGGCGGGGGGGGGGGGGGGGGCGGGAGTGGGCATGAATGGTTTCCTCTCTCAGCATGGATGTCTGGCAACAGTCATCCTGTTCCTATCTTATAGATATCCTGTTTTGCAGTCAACCTGCTTTGTTGATGTCCTATCTTATTGATATCCTGCCTTGCAGTCTTCCTATCTCATAGACATCCTGCTCTCTCAAGCACATGGGATGTTCTTACGAAAGCAAACTGGACATTCCCCAGGGAGCATGCTAGCTGCGGGTTTTGAGGAGGGGGTCTGTAGGGTCTTTCAAAGCTTGATTAATAAAAACCCAGAGATAGAAACTGGGGTTCAATCTGAAGGTCAGAAAGCAAAACAGCCAGCCACTGGCTCGTACCTCAGTCCAAAATGGCGATCCCGCCTCCAGGAGTCTCAGAATGGGGCTGTGAGTGAGAACTGTCTCCTCTTATACTCCTCTCCAGTGCTGGGATTAAGGGCGCGCACCACTAGGTCAGAAAAGCAAAACTGGACTCTTCTCGAGGATGTCCTGCCTGAGAAAGAGCCACAAGGCGAGGCTGGAGATTCTTCGTTAAGACGCCACAAGCCCAGTGCAGCGCATGGCAGGTGCTTTCGGTCAGAAACATGTCTCCCTACCTCACAGCACCCTAACATGCCCGAGGTAATCAACCTCAAATCCACAGAGTTTTATCTGAAAAAGGAAGGGAGGAAGGAAGGAAAGAAGGAAGGAAGGAAGGAAGGAAGGAAGGAAGGAAGGAAGGAAGGAAGGAAGGAAGGAAGGATGGATCCAGTTTTTGTCAGAGTAAATTTAAAATCAAGAGGCTGCACAGTGTGCTTGCCATGTTTTTTAAAGTCTCACACGGTGAAAACCACACCCAGCTGGGATGTAAAGGGCTGAAAGGAGCACTGGGCCGCCGAAGGGCACGGCTTTAATCCCAGCACTCACTCTGAAGGCACAGTTAGGCAGATCTTTTAGTTTGAGGCCAGTCTGGTCTACAGAGTGAGTTCCAGGACAGCCGGAGATACACGGAGAAAAACAGTCCATCCTGACTATTGTCTTTATAGCAGCTCTCTTGCCACAGCTTTTCTCCAATGGCACTGAGCCTTTTACCACAGAAGAAATGAAGCCAACATGAGGGCCTACGGGTATAAGCCAGATGGGGTCCCAGTGCTGAGACTGGACGTGAACACAAGTCCCCACTCCTAACCCAGAAGATTAACCACTCGCAAAGGAAAAGTTAGTTTTCTCCAACAGACTCTTATTGGGCACACAAACCACAGACTGCTGCCCAGGGTTGGCAGTAGATGCCCAAAATAAACTGAACTCAGTAGAATTTTGGCAGGTTTTATCTTGCAATGCTTTGTTGTGGTTTGGGTTTTTTTTTTTGTTTTTTGTTTTGTTTTGTTTGTTTCAAGACAGGGTTTCTCTGTGTAGCCCTGTCTGCCCTAGAACTCATTCTGTAGACCAGGCTGTCCTCAGACTCACAGAGATCCTCCTGCCTCTGCCTCTCAAGTGCTGGGATTAAAGGCCTATGCCATCACCCCCAGCCGGGCATTTTGTTTTTAACCTTACAAACCTTTTGTCTCTATATTATCATTTCCTATTTTACTTTTATAGATTTTCTGTGTGTGCAAATATGTGTGTCTCAGAGTCCGTATGTGTTTCTTGTGATTTTTCTTTGGACTTTTTTTTTCCTGTTTATTTGTTTTGTCCTGTCCTGGTTTGTTTGTTTTTATTTTATTATTACTATTTTAATATTACTATTTTAGATGTCTGTTTTCTATTCTAGTGAGAGAACTGTGGATTTGGTGGGTGGGGAAGTGGGGAGGATCTGGAAGGAGTTGGGGGACAGCAAACCATAATCAGAATACGTTAGATGAAAATATCTATTTTCAATAAAAAAACAAATATCAAAACAGATAAACAGATGAACAGAACAGTACATGGTAATCACATATAATGGAATACTATGCTGTCTCACCTTGTAGCCCAGGCTGGCCTTGAACTCACTGTGCTTCCCAAGAGGGCCTTAAACTGTGGCAATCCTCCTGCCTCAGTCTTAAAGTCCTGAGATTGTAGGTGATCCCATCATGCCCAGCTATTATTTGAAGTTTTGGTTCTAAGTCTTAGCCTTTAACAACCAAGCTTTCTCTCCAGCCCAATTATTCAGATTTTAAAGGAAATGAGATTTCAATACATGCTATAAAATAAAATGAAAAATAGTATATAAGTCTTTTAATAAAAAAAAGTCATAGTAACATAAAATAAAATTTGCTGGTGTGTGGATTTCAGAGGGGACTAGGGATATTTTGTTTAACAGACAATGTCACTTTGAAGTGATGAGAAAACCTGGAGATTGACGTATGGTGGTGATTGTTATTCAACAATGTGTGTAGTATACTTAAAGACACTGAATCGAACACTCTTCCAATGATGTTTCCTCCAGTGGAGTCTCACTAGGTATATTCGCCAAACTTCAAGGTAGGCCCCATGCCTAGCAGTAGTTGGCCAACATAAATAAAATTAATTTATCTTGTTGATCTTTTGGTTATGTATTTTGGGTTTCATTTTTTGTGTTTTTGGGTGGTAGTTTACATATGTTTCGTTGTTCTTTAATGAGAGAGAGAGAGAAAGGGCATGCATTAATTTGGCTGGTGGGAGGTGGGAAGGATCTGAAAAGTTTAGGGGATGAGAAAGTGTGATCAGATATATTGTATGAAAATGTTTTTTTCAATTAAAGGTTTTAAAAAAGCAGCATATGTATGTATATATATATATACATGCATACATTCATATGGAGGATAGTAACGTGTAAGGCCATGAATTACCTGGATCAGGCTATTTCTCTGACTTTATTACCTCTGTAGGATCTTCACCGCTAAAATCTAGAGAAGGTCTTCCCCAAGATTTTCAGGGGTCACTTTTCACTTCAATATTGTATTTGACTCCTAAGAGAGGCTTTATTTGACTCCCTGTTCGAAACAGCCTTCCCACCGCTCCTTAGTCCATGTCCTGTTCCTTTTCTCATCCAGCATGCCAGTGTTGTTTGCTCCATCAGAATCTTAAGTTTTCTGAAGACAAGATGGAAAGAGGTTATACTCTCAAAGTTCAGACACATTTAAGACTTGCAGCCTATTTTCACTGAATCGAACAATGCAGAATGTATAATGTTTAATTGATAATATACATATATAATATAATGCTTATGCTAAGATAGAAATTCATGTATTATGAAAAATAGGAGCTTTTCCTTGGAATTTTAGAATCTCTATCGTTTTGGACTGGGGTTACAAAAACATGCTTTTCCTCCTTTATCTTTCAGCTCATAAGCTCCTGAAGAGTGCCTCAAAAAGACTCTGTTGGAGGATACTTTCAAAGCGAGAGATCAAGGACAGAAGAGCAAACTGTCAATTGAAGAGGACTCTTAGCCCTGCTATTTCAAAAACCACTCCACGGCTGGGTGAAGGCTGCCAGACAGGCTTCCGCAGTACTTTAAGTGAATCCAGGCTCCTCATCTAAGATTTCTCTGTGCTAACTCTAGAGAGATTCTTTAAGTCACTTGACTTAAAGATGAAGCTCTTGATAACATCTTTGTTCCACTTCCTGCATTTTCCCACTTGGCTTCAAGCGGTATACCTGAGTTTCAAAGCAATGTCCCTCCAGTCCTGTCGTCGGAATCCTTCCACTTCACCAATCCAGAAGGACAGGCTAAGGTACTTCTTAAAGGTGAGGGAAAAAAATGTAAACATTATTCCCAATAATAATGTCCTAACAAGTCTCACTAAATAGAAGCCCAGTAGTCAGAGTCACTAATACAAAAGTCAAAAATACAAGCAAGATATATATGTGAGGCCTTTCATGCTAGAACATTTGCTATTTCTCCTTGGAAAAGATGAGCACACTGTTTCTGACTGACTGACTGACTGACAGATGTGGTTTCTGCAGCTCAGAGGAGGTGGCCCGTTCAGACTGAGGCAGCTCCGGGTGTCACCCACAGTGCCCAAGCTGTCAGAAAACACCCAACGTCAGCCAACCGGTTCTACAACACTGAATTAAAAGGCCCAGTGCTGTGAACTCCGGTACAGAAGCCACACACCACAGGGATTTGTGCATTTAGTTATTCAAATACTAAACTGGATTTGGGGGATTGTGTTTGCTGGTTGATTGGTTTTTACAGTCCTGGAAAACAAGGCTTAAAGTGAGCAAGTTAATTATCGCAAAGGAATTTAACAGCTGGGCCGTGGTGTGGCCGTACAGATCTATAGCCCCAGAGACTCAGGAAGCTACTGGCAAGAGGAATGATTGGTCAAAGAGGCCTGCCTGGGCTACAGAGCAAGTTACAAGTCAGTACTCTAGGCAACTTGGTGAGATCCTGTGTGAAAAGTGAATTTATAAAAGTCTTTATTATGATGATTCAAAAGGGAAATACAGAGTCGCAAAATACAGGACAAGGTTGAAGCCGCGGTGGGTCCAGTTGTGCCGATCTGCCCCGGGGAGATGTGAACAACCCCTCAAGCTTGCTTCTGCTCCGACCTCCCAAGAGACCAAAGGAGACCCCCTCCTCTTCCTTATCGTGTCCTCACAAGCACGGCACCCCAAAAGCTATTGGGGGAAACAGGTCTAGCATGCGTGAAGCCGCAATCCAACTCCCAAGAACCCCCCATCTGCTCCACAGTACTTAAACACAACATTTTTGATATGCTTAGGCATTGCTCTGCAAGGTTTGAACAGCAAGAAAAGTGACATGGTACACTTTAAACATGTGACCAGGGATCCCATTTGGCTTCCCATTCTCAGAATAGCAGTAACAATTACAGACAATATTAACTATGTACCCAGCAATTCTGTTAAATGTGTCATGAAGATCATATCATTCATATCAACTCTTTGAAGAAGTTTTTCTTTGTTCCCATTTGGCTGGTGAGAAATGAAGCTAATAAAGAGGCTAAGCGAGTTTCCCAGGGTTGCTGTTCTAGTTACTTTTCTACCAATGTGAAAAAACACCATGGCCAAGGCAACTTATAAAAGAAAGAATTTATTTGGGGCTCATGGTTCCACAGGGTTTAGGGCCTACGATGGTGGACAGAAGCAGCAGACATCCGCCTGTGGCTGGAGCAGCAGCTGAGAGCTGAGGGCTCACATCCTGAGTCACAGCAGGAAGCAGAGAAGGTGAACTGGGAACTGTGTGCATCCTTTGAAACCTCAAAACCTGCCGTCCCCCCACTTCCCAGTTAGATCCCCATTTCTCTTCATGGCAGCTGTGTCCTACTAAGCCCCTAGTTTCTGATGTGATGCAGGGTTCCATATGTTGTGGAATAATCTTTTTGTACACTGTGAAGATGTGTCACTCAGATTGGTTTAATAAAAAGCTAACAGCTAACAGCTAGGCTTATTCTTAGCTATAAATGTCCAGTCTTAGCTTGGCTTGTTTCTTGCCAGCTTTCCTTAACTTATGTTATCCCATCTGCCTTTTGCCTCTGGGCTTTCCCATTCTCTTACTTCTGTAAATCTTACTCTTATTCCGTGAATTGCTGTGCAGCTGGATGGCTGGCCCCTGATGTACTCCCCCTTCTCTGACTACTATCCTTCTTCTCCCAGATTTCTCTGTCTATTTAGCCCTGTCCATCCTTTGTCCTGACTTGTTATTGGCAGTACAGATCTTTATTAAATCATCAGGTGTTTATTAGATCATAGACAGGCAAAGTATCACAGCTTCACAGAGTTAAACAAATGCAACTATGTGACTAGACAAAAGGCACACACCTGAACATAATATTCCCAACAGTTTATACTCTCATCAACAGTGAATGAGGGTTCCTCTTTGCCCCGACTTTAACAAGCCAAGGTCAAGATGGATTCACAGCAAAATTCTATCATATCTTTGAAAAAGAACTACAACTAATGCCTTACAGATTGTTCCACAAAATATAAATAGAACACTTCCAAACACCATTTATGAAGTCAATACCAAAACCAAACAATGATACAAGAGAAAACTACAGTCCAATATCCTTAATGAACAAAGATGCAAAAGTTGTCAACAAAATACTGGCCAAACAAATTCAGATAAACAATATAAATATAATTCATCATGACCAACTTGATTTTATCTTAGATGCAGAGATTGGTCAACATCTGCAAGCTGATAAGGGTATATGTTCATATAAATGGAATGAAAGACAAAAATCAAATAATCATCTCAATGGATATAGAAAAGACATGAGAAAACCCAGTATGTCTTAATGATAAAAATTCTAGAGATAATAGAACAAGAGAGAATATACCTCAACCTCATAAAGGCTATATGACAATCCTATAGTCAACATCATCCTATGTGTAGAACAATTCAAAGCAATCCCATTGAAATCAGAAATAAGACAGAGATGGCTGAGCAGAGATGGCACATACCCTTAATCTCAGCAGTCAGGAGGCAGAGGCAGGCAGATCTCTGTGAGTTCGAGGCCAGCCTGGTCTCCAAGAGCTAGTTTCAGGACAGGCACCAAAGCTACACAGGGAAACCCTGTCTCAATAAATAAATAAGTAAATAAATAAATAAATAAACAAACCCAAACAAGACAGACATGCTCACTGTCTCTACTCCTGTTCAATATAGGCTCAAAATCTTAGCTAGAGCACAATACAAAAGAAAGAAATAACCAGGACACAAGTAGGAAAATAAGTCAAGCTATCTCTATGTGTAGATGATTCTGCTCTATGCAGGAGACCCTAGAGACTACACAGAATCCCCTGGAACTAAATAACACATCCAGCAAATTAGCAGAGTACAAAATCAGCACACAAAACTCAATAGACTGTCTATAAACCAATGACAAAGATGCTGAGAGGAAATGAAGGAAGCGCTCCCATTCACAATAGCACCAGTAACAATAGGCACACAGCAGATCTCACCAAGGAGATGAGGAACCTCTATGACAAAAACTTTAAAACTAAGGAAAGAGATCTAGAAAGAAACTAAATGATGGAGAAACCCCCCAAGCTCAAGGACTAGTAGAATATTAGAAAAAAAATGACTATCCTACCAAAAGCAATTTATGGATCTAACACTGTCTAAATCAAAATCCCCATGTAAGTTTTCAAAAAAGTAGAAAACCAATCATAGAATTCATACGGAAACACAAAATTCCCTAGATAGCCCAGGCAATCCTAAGCAAAAAGAATAATGGTGCAGGCATTATTGTATCTTTTTAAAAATATCACATTCATTTATCTATTGTGTTGGGGTTGGGATGGGACACACGCATGCCAACACACAATGTGTGCGTGTGTGTGTGTGTGTGTGTGTGTGTGTGTAGTGGGGGATGGGGAAGGACTTCCTGGGGGAGTCAATTCTTCCCCTCCATTACGACACCTGGGAATCAAACTCAGGTCACCAAATTTGATAGCAAGCACTTTTACCAACGCTGAGCTCAGGAATAAGAGTCTCATCATTAACTGGTTCAAGTAAGCAGCCGTGTTAAGAAATTTCACATCACAGGGCAGTGGTGGTGCACACCTTTAATCCCAGCACTTGGGAGGCAGAGGCAGTGAAACTCTGTGAGTTCAAGGTCAGCCTGGTCTACAAAAAGAAACCATGTCTCCAAAAACCAAAATCACCACCATCATCATCATCCCATGTGGCAGGGAGCTGCAGTCTGATTCTTAGGCCTGAGGACAGACCATGGCTGTGGATCACAAAAATTTGGGTCCAGCACAGGCACTTAGAAAAACGATTAATAAATGGAACCTCATGAAACTGAAAACATCTGTATGGCAAAGGGCACAAACATTTGGAAAAAGTGGCAGGCTATAGAACAGGGGGGAAATTTTACCAGTTACACATGAGATAGTCAATATAATTAAAAACCTGGATATCAAGGAAACATATAACCCAGTTTAAAATGGAGTACAGACTGGGCGATTGTGGTACACGCTTTTAATCCCAGCACTCAGGAGGCAGAGGCAGGCGGATCTCTGTGAGTTCAAGGCCAGCCTGGTCTACAAGCTAGTTCCAGGACAGGCTCCAAAGCCACGAAGAAACCCTGTCTCGAAAAACCAACCAAACAAACAAACAAATAAAAATAAATAAATAAGTGGAGTACAGAACTAAATAGAGAGTTCTCAATAAAGGAATCCCAAGTGACTGAGAAACACTGAAATGTTCAACAACCTTAGTCTCTGTTCTTTGTCTTCTTCACTGGTAGGCGTGTTGTCCTGACGCATTATAGCTTCACCTCATTGGCATTTTCTGTTAGTTATCGCTTCTATGGAGCTCTCCCAATAAAACCTTTCTGAAAACCCTCTCTATCTCCACTCTTCCTTTGCTTTATCATTCTAGTTATCACCAACACCGTGGAGATGCGGTCTCCCTATAGTACTCAAGCTCCTGAACAAAAGCAATCCTCCTGTCTCTGCTTCCCAAACAGCGAAAAGGGATTTCTATGGTGCAGAGCTGCTTCATTGCTTTTGCAACACTTGCTAGTACCTAAATATTACATTTTATAGTATATAGCATCATTTATTTTACTATTTTCTGAATCCCCATGGCTAAGTAAGTACCTTGAGACCTTGAGGGCACAGAACAATTTCCCTTTTTGCTGTTGTTTGCCTACACCCTGTGAATGCATCTGGTACATGGCAGTCGCTCCAGAATCACTTGGTGAATTATTTCATGGCTTTTGGGGAAGAGAAATGGGGAAGCAAACCTCAATTTTGTTATTACCCCTGATGACCTTTTGAAAGCATTTTTCTCAGTGGTTGTATGAGCCTAGTAACCTGAGTTTGATTCCCAGCATTATGGGAGAAGCAAGGCTGAGGGGAGAATTTGTCAGTTTGGTGGGTCATTTGCACACAGTTTTTTTTTGTTCGCTTTGCTTTAAAGTAGTTCTACAGTGTGTATTTCAAAGTGAAGAGGGAGCTAGCCGTCAGAAGTCGCAGCAGGAGCCGGTTCGTGGTGGAGCACGTCTTTAATCCCATCACTCAAAAGGCAGAGGCAGGCGTTTCTCTGTGAGTTCGAGGCCAGCCTGGTCTACAAGAGCAAGTTCCAGGGCAGACTCCAAAGCTACAAAGAAACCCTGTCTCGAAAAACCAAAAAAGTCGCAGCAGGCTGGTAAAAGAGCAGACACCTTTAGTCCTTACAGGCTCGCGGCCACAGCCCGGAAGCAGGACGGCGTTAGCATCGAGTCCCCGCGCGTGCACAATGGGAGGCTCGGGAGCGCGCCTACCAATTAGAGAGGACAAATGAGACCCACTTTTTAAAGGTTTTGGGAGAGTGCACAACGTTGCCTGTCACTGAGGAAGACGCTAGAGCGCTCCTAAAACAAACCAAGCAGGACACGCGTGGCGCCGCCTTCGCCGGTAGGGTAAAGGATGCAGGCGGCGAGCACGACCAGAACTGATCGAGCGCGAGACAGCGGAAGCGCGCACGCACAGTCCACTAGGAGACGTCACTGCCTCCCACGAGATTGAGACACTCTCGCGATAGGCTATGCCGGGCTCTCCGGAAGTGACTCCCCGGAAGGAGCATGTCTGCTTTCCTTGTCCTGCCTAACGCGGCGTGCTGATCCTCCGGCACCATGCAGTCGGATGATGTGAGTTCCCTCCTATTGCTCTGGAGCCCCGGGGTTTATGCGGGCCACTTCGTTCTCTTAGGACTCAAACCCACATACTTAGATGGCCCGTTCGTCTCCTGTTTTCTCGGATTGCGAGACTTGCAGAACCCGGTTTTCAAAACTGGGTCCCCACTCGAGCCCCACTGCGGTTAAAAGGCCAGGACACCCCACCCTCCCGCCGGATCGACTCACTTAGTCCCTGGTGCCTAGCGGTAAAGGCCCTTGTGCCGTTGCCAGCTGAGTGACTTGGAAGGCAGGAGAGGTGCCAAGTTTGCTCGTCCATGAGCGTTCCTTTTCTGTATACGTATCCTGTGTTAGGCTTTTCTCTACCTTGCTCTACTGTCTGGGTCATAATTTCGGCAGTATCCCACGTTCGTCGGTTTGCAGGGGTTGTTAGCACTTATCAATTCCAGTAGGCACTGTGGTAATTACTGAGTACTTGGTTATTAATCAGTCAGACAACACTTGTGTTTTCATAAGCACTGTTGGGATGGAGAATAAACGGATGAAACGTTTGCATGGTAAACGATACCACGAAAGAGGAGTTATGAGGAAGAGTGGGGAGGAGAGACCACTGCAGAAATGGCCAGTCAGGCATTTCAATAAAAAGCAAAGAAATCGGGAACGAACCAGCCACTGAAGGAGGGTAGGAATGGTAAAGGTACAAAGATCGGAGATGGGACAGGCGGAATACAGAGGGCATCGGAGGGGCTTGTTATAGGAATCAAGATGGTGAGAGAGGGATGATGAATTTGATATCCTTGCCAGGGCGAGGTCAGGTGGAATCTTGAAGGAAACGTTTTTAGGTCGTTTTAGTGGGAACTGGGAAGAATGTTGTATTCGTTGGAGGAGTGTGGAATTAAAAGTGTCATCTCGGTGTGCTTATCATTGGGATCCTTTCACAGATGCTAAGTGGGCAGCTAGATACACAGACAAATGTGGTGCTTAGGAGAGATCTGATCCAATGCTGCTTAAAAGCCACAGTGTTAATGTATCCGCACTCACTCATTAATTTGTTTCCTACTTCCCCACCAGACACCCCTATTAAATACTCAATATACGCTTTATGCTTTGGCCCTTCTTCGTTTTTTCTTTAATTGCTTTAGAGTCTTTCTCAGTTCCTCTAGGCGGTCCATCCAAAGACTTCTTCTATGTTCTCATACACCCATATACAGCTCTTAAATTGACTGCAACTTGTTGCAGCGTCATTCATATACTTTCTCATAACTAAATACTGCACTTGAAGGCTGTACTTTTTTTCATCCACAAACATTACAGTGTTTTATGATGTCAGGGCCTGGAGATGTCAGTGCTTTTGCGTTAGCATAAAGAACACGTTAGCTAGAGAGACAGTGAAAGGGGATAAAGTTGTGAGATGTATGTCTAAGTATGTAGTACTGTGAAAGGGATGTAGTACTGTGATAAAGTTGTGGGATGTATGTCTTAAGTATGTAGTACTGTGAAAGGGGATAAAGTTGTGGGATGTATGTCTTAAGTATGTAGTACTGTAAAAGGGGATAAAGTTGTGGGATGTATGTCTTAAGTATGTAGTACTGTGAAAGGGGATAAAGTTGTGGGATGTATGTCTAAGTATGTAGTATTGTGAAAGGGGATAAAGTTGTGGGATGCATGTCTAAGTATGTAGTACTGTGAAAGAGGATAAAGTTGTGGGATGTATCTTAAGTATCTAGTACTGTGCAGCCTTTGACAGTGGATAATGAACACACGTGAAAAAGAAAAGTCACCGGGTATCTATGATGTGACTCTTTAACACTATGCACAGGTACATACTACAGATGATAGAATGTTTGTATATACTGGAAAAAAAAGTTGCCGACTATTAATTAAATTTTGTTGCTAAATAAGCTCTGTAGACCAGGCTGGCCTTTAATTTACAGAGATCCGCCTACTTCTGCTTCCCAAATGCTGGGATTAAAGTCATGTACCACCACCGCCTAGCTGTATTTAGGGCTTTAAAAAAAACAAAAACAAACCAACAAGACTATGTTACTGTGTAAAGGAAATAAGTCAGGCCTATTAAAAGAATACTTATTTTCTTTCCCTTTATATTTGGGTGCTGCAGCACTGTGCTATGACAAGATCCTCGTCTTTTTTGTTTGTATTTTGGTGGTAGTGGTGTTGGACTTAACCGAGGGCTTTGCACATGCTGGGAAGAATTCTACCAGTGAGCACCATTTGCAGCCTGGAGAACACTGTCTCTTTTTACATTAAACAGCACCTTTGGGGCCAGAGTAAATGGGTTTTCACTTTGTCTTGCAGGTTATCTGGAATACACTAGGAAACAAACAATTTTGTTCTTTCAAAATAAGGTGAGTATATTGCAGTCTAGACTAAACCATATTTAGTTGCCCCCTTGGTTGGAAACATTTTTTTCCTTGCATCCTAGAACCAAGACTCAGGGCTTCTGCAGAAATGAGTACAGTCTGACTGGGCTGTGCAATCGGTCATCTTGTCCTCTGGCAAACAGTCAGTATGCGACCATTAAAGAAGAGAAAGGTATGAAAACCACACAAGAGTTTATAAAAGGTTCTTTCTAGTTTGTCTGTAAATAGTAACATGGCTGTTTAATTTATCCTCAGGACAGTGCTACCTGTATATGAAGGTCATAGAACGAGCAGCTTTTCCCCGGCGGCTCTGGGAACGGGTAAGGCTCACTGAGAAAACTGCAGGGACCGTTGCTCAAGAGTAAGAGTGACACTTTGGCCATCTCTAGACATTGAAGCCATCTTCTGTGTGCCCTGTCATTACTAACTAATGATTTACCATCCCCCTTGTTTCCCTTTTCTGTTCCACAGGTCCGACTTAGTAAAAACTATGAGAAGGCTTTGGAACAAATAGATGAAAATTTAATTTACTGGCCTCGCTTCATTCGACACAAATGTAAGCAGAGGTTTACCAAGATTACCCAGTACCTGATTCGAATTAGAAAACTTACACTGAAGCGGCGGTAAGGGCCAAGTTCATTCCTTTATTTACGTTCAGCCTTCCCCTAGACCGTGTCACAAATAGCGCTTCCTATTAAACTCACCTGTGACTAATCCTTTATGCTATGCCAAGACAAAACTGGGATATGGATGTGCCCAGTGGCTCTGCAGGATTTTAAGGCAGAAGATGTGTGCCCTACCCACCTGAAATTTTTTCTGTGTAGGTTCCTGAGAAAAGCTGAAATGAAAGGTTTCAAAATGATGTAAAAATGTGATTATCAGAAGTATGAACTACACTCAGGGTAGAGATGACATGGAATCCACAGGACTAATAGTTCTGAAGGAGGCCAAATGGAGGCCTTTTCATTGAGATCAGCAGAGAATGTTAAAAATCATGTGAACCTTTTTCAGAAAATTCCCGTTTCTTGGTTCACTGAAGCATTAATCCTAGTGTAATGAACCTAAAGAAAATAAAAGTAACCACATTAAAACACATGTTAAAAGCCAGGCAGTGGTGGTGCACGCCTTTAATCCCAGCACTCAGGAGGCAGAGGCAGGCCGATCTCTGTGAGTTTGAGGCCAGCCTGGGCTACAAGAGCTAGTTCCAGGGCAGGCTCCAAAGCTACAGTGAAACCCTGATTTGAAAAACAAAAACCCACGTTAAAATATCTCACTTCTATAGCTGGGCATGGCAGCGCACGCCTTTAATCACTTGGGAAGCAGAGGTTGGTTGATCTCTGTGAGTTCAAGGCCAGCCTGGTTTACAGAGCTAGTTCAAATCTTCTGACCCTGTAGTACACACTGGCCTAGAACTTAATACGTAGCTTCCAACTCACAGTGATCCTTCTGCCTCAGGTCAGTGCTAAGTTACTGATGTGAATGAGCCACTACTTGGGCTCCTGGCTTTTCCTACCATTCAATTGTAGGTGTGTGTGTTCATGCTCAAATGCACATAGCAATCAAACCTAGAGCTTGTGTGTGCTGGGCAGATGTGCTGTCAAGAGAAAACCAATTCTAATTCTTTAATCTTTAGAATGAACTTGAATTTTCTAATATAATGTATTTGATTTCTGCTAGGAAGAAACTTGTTCCTTTGAGCAAGAAGGTTGAGCGGAGGGAGAAGAGAAGAGAGGTAAACACTGTTCTGATGCTTCCATAGCTTCTCTATCTCCATGTGAGAAAGGGGTTGGTGCCTGGGTTTCATCATAATGAGTCAAATTGGGGAGTGTCTCTTTAGTGACATATGACCACTTCGATATCTTCAGATTATGATTTTCACTGAAGGCTAAAAGCAGATACTCTCCATTTGGATACAATGGAAAACAGTAAAAAGGTATTTTAGATAACTCCGTATCTAAAATTCCTCAGACAGACATTTCAGAATTTAGAATTTTGACATTATCTGACTCATGCATTATCTTTAGCCGAGTTTAAACCCTGTCTGTAAGTAGCCTTATGGCTATTTTGGTTATATAACTTAGAAAATTGAAAAGTTTTGGTTATTGGTTAAAAATAAACAAAGAATGGGACACACTGCTCTGATCTCGGGTTAAGCTACTCTGAAGTAAACTGGGTTGTTTTGTTATGCATGGAGAGGACAGCGTGCTCCAGAAATTCCAGCTGTTGTCCAGAGTAGTCTCTGTCCTCCTCTCTGATATTTCTGAGTTGGGCTGAGCTTCCTCCTCAGAATCAGCTGTTCCGACAAGTTCCAGTTCTCATTCCTTCTTGGCATTTACAGTGCTCTCTCTTTCACCAAATGACATTCACTTCCTTTTGTCCTTTTAAGGAGCACCTTCAATAATATTTGGTACTTTTATTCCTACTAATCACATGGACCTTTAGATCTCTAATCTGTTGTTTCGTTGCTGTCCAAGACAGCCTCTTACTATGTGACCTAAACTGGCCCAACATGATCCTCCTTCAGCAGCCCAGGGTACTGGAATTACAGGTGTGTATCACCACACAGAGCTTAGATGATTGGAGACTGCACTGAATTCTTAATTCTCCACTAATTATACACCAGTTTTTATTCAAGTCCAGCTAGTGACTTTCCATATTCCCTAATTATCAAACAGGTGCTCTTGTAAACATTGTGGAGAAAGTTACACTTTTCCCACGTGAATTCAGAGGCCTCCTTCCCACCAAAAGTATTTTCTGACACTTTTAAAATCCACTTATATATTTATAGTGTACATAGATCACACATGCATGACATAGATGCATGTGGAAGTCAAAGGACAGCCTTGAGTGAGTCCTCAAGCTCCTCCTATTTTCTTGAGAGATCTTTAATTGACTTGAACTCTGTAGGCCAGGATCTTTCCCACAAGCTTCCAGGGGTCCACCTATCTGCCTCCTTTCTTGCAGTTGGCACAGTTAGTAGTGTGTGCCATCATGTGCCATTCTGTGTGGATCTTTGGAGTCCAAACTCAGGTCCTCATATTCACAGGTCAAACACTTTACCAACTGAACCATCTCTCCAGCCCCTCCTGACATTCTTAATGTATGTAAGCATGTATGTGTAGTTTGTCTATCGAGAACTTGTTAAAAATCCAGAATACTATTGCTGAAGTCATAGGAATTATTTTCTTTGTTATATTTATACAAATTATAGATGGGAATTTTGAATTGAAAGGTCCCAAGAGCTTTTGAGAGGGAAAGAAGAAATGTGTCTGGCTAGAGAGGCAAAAGCCTCACTAATGGAGGCAAGTAGAAAATAACTACACTACATCATACTGCTATTAAAAGCTGGTAATTATATTTGTACAGGCTAGAAAATAAGTCCTAATGGAGTAATGGATTTGTACTTTTTCTTATAGGAAAAAGCATTAATAGCTGCCCAGTTGGACAACGCCATTGAGAAGGAATTACTGGAAAGACTCAAACAAGAAACGGTGAGAAAGCTAGTAGCATTGGCAGGTGTTTTCTTAGGTAGTAGCACCATGCTAGGAAATACAGAAAATGCATTTTTAAATTTTTATTTGTTAGTTAGTTTATTTACTTATTTAGGTGGGGGTGTTTGTTTGTTTGTTTGTTTGTTTGAGACGTGGTTTCCTGGTTGTCCTGGAACTCATTTTGTAGACCAGGCTGGCCCCAAACTCACAGAGATCCACCTGCCTCTGCCTCCCAAGTGCTGGGATTAAAGGTGTGCACCACCACTGCCCATGTAATCTGTTTATTTTTTAACATCACAAATAGCTGTCCCATGGCAATTTGTGCATGGAATAAAACAAATACATGTAGACCTGTCCTGGTGAGACTTTTTTTTGCCCTTATTTCCAGTTGACACTTCCAAGCTCAACAGTTCTGTATAAAAACATAGAAGTCATAGGTTTTCCCTCCGTCCATGCATAGCCTCCAGGGACAGACCTGATTCCGGGCAGCAAAGAGCAAAAAAGAGAGATATGCAGAAAGCTGGGATTGGATGGACTGGGGTCTTGGATGAAAAACCTGAGCACCCTGGAAGCTCATCATGTTTACTATATAGAGTTGAACAGGGAGGCAGATTTTTACACACAGCTGAACAAGGGAGTAGGGTATTACATGCAGACAAGTAAGGAGGCAGGGTTTATGGTACACAGCTGGACCAAGGAGACAGGTTTAGCTAAATCTTAGTAGGGGCAGTCTCTGTAGTGGGGACTACTTCAGACCATAAATGTTGGTGGAGGCAGAGCTATAGTTTACATTTCTGTACACATTGTCAGCATGTGCACTCAAACAAGAGGACAGCTTTGCCATTCTTTCAGGGTCTTATGCTCTGGGGTCCTTGGCATAGCCGTACCATATCAGCAAACATTCACTCCAGTACCTCCCTATAGTTGATTTTGCTGTTTTGAGACTATATCTCATGATAGCATCTTTGTAGCAAAAGATGATTTTAATTTCTTGATCTTCCTATCTCCAACCTCCCACGTGGTTGGTATAGGGAGGTCACCATGCAGGTGTATATGATGTTGGAAATTGAACCTAGGAATTTATATGTGCTAAACAAGTACTCTGTCGATCAACCTCCATCCTCAGTCCCAATGGGTAGAGTGTTTACTTCTATGTGTTACTCTAGTCTTTTAAAACGTGTTATTTCCCTTTCTAAACAAAATTAGATTTGTCCCAATGCCCGTGGTTTCATAAACTAGTAGATTTGAAATGACTTGGCTTTCTTCTCCACAGAAGCTATCTATTTAATATCAACTGCTGATTGTTCAAAGTTGTAAATATACTGTACAGAGGTTGGAAAGCTATAGAAATATTGTTTATCATAGTTTTCCTTATTTAGTCCCTGATGATGAATAATATGCTTGTTGATCAGAGGAACTTTGAAAAATGTAATACTCAAAAACAGTTAAAGGTAGTCTATGTTTATTCTTCAGTATGGCGACATCTACAACTTCCCCATCCATGCCTTCGACAAGGCCCTTGAGAAACAGGAAGCAGAGAGTGACTCTGAAGATGAAGAAGAAGATGAGGAGGAGGAAGATGAAGAGGTAAGTATGGTTTGTCTTGTTTTAAAACACAGCAATCTTTAGAATAACATGTTTTCATGTAATTCAGAGGCAGCATTACTTTCCCCTTTTGTTCTTTGTCTTTGTTTTGTTTTAAAGATTTGTTACATATACAGTGTTCTGCCTGCATGTCAGAAGAGGGCACCAGATCTCATTACAGATGGCTGTGAGCCACCATGTGGTTGCTGGGACTTAAACTCAGGACCTCTGAAGAAGAGCCAGTGCTCTTAACCTCTGAGCCATTTCTCCAGTTCTCCACCCCCCTTTTGTATCATGTGATGATTAATTCTGGTTCAGCAGAGTTCAGCCAATAAACTATAGGCTTTTATATCCTTAATTTTTCTTTTTAATTTATAATTGTTAAACTTGAGAGTAATAGGTTTAGAAGACTCTGATTCACTTATTTATGAAAAGAGGTAAAACTACGTGTCTAAACTGGATCTTCATTTTTTTTTTCCTAACCTGGTAACTATGTTTTATCTTAGGATGCAGGTAAAAGAGAGTTTGTAGAAGACGATGATGTGGATGAGAGTGACCTGAGTGATTTTGAGGTGAGCTCTGTGGAATAAAGAATGTTTTGTGGCATGCTACAAAAGGGGGGAGCAGGGGGAACCTGAACACAGGAGCAGATAAACTCTTGTCTGTTCTGTACTGGCTGAGCAGGGAAAAGTCTGGAGAAATTGTGCACTTCCCTGTCTGACTTCTATCTCTACGTATTAGGATATGGATAAACTGGATGCTGGCAGTGATGAAGAACAGGATGACGACTCCTCCAGTGAAGAAGAAGAGAAGGCCCTTAAGGCCAAACACAAAGGCAAAGGACCCTTGAAAGGACCTTTGCGGAAAAAACGGGCCTATGTGGAGATAGAGTATGAGCAGGAGACAGAGCCCACAGCCAAAGCCAAAACCACATGAGTCTCCTTCATGTTTTATCCTGAAAAGTCAACACTTCCAACTGTGCTCCTTTATGCTATATTTCATAGTATTTATATTGTTAATATATATGTCACTCCAGGGAGTGAGTGGAGAAGAGAGCGCCTTACAGTGTAAAGAATATTTTTGTAACATGTGCTGTTTGTAACAGCCTGAGCCCAGGGATCTGACAGAGGAGTCCCTGGAGCTGGACTGACACTGTGTGTAAATGGTTCTAAATTACAAGTGCTAAATTTTCCCTTCCCAGTTTTGACTTAGAAATGCCAGTGTTTCTTTATCCTTTTTAGTTTTTTGAGACAGGGTTTTTCTACGTAGCCTGGGCTGTTCCGTAACTCTTTCTGTAGACCAGACTGGCCTCAAACTCAGATCCACCTCTGCCTGCTGAATGCTGGGATTAAAGGCTTGTGCCACCACCACCCAGCTTCAATTTTTTCCCCTTGTTTAGTTTCTCCTATAAACTGAAGAAAACAAAAGTTCCAACTTACAATGTTTAGTATAAAAATAGATTTTTCCATAACTCCACCCACACCCTTCCTTGCTGGTTGGTCATGGTGTCACTCAGGGACACCTGCAGAACACTGCTGCACTTTACTGATGCAGCTCACCACTGTGCTGTCTTCACAGGACAGGACGATTCTAGACAGGAGACCCTGAAACATGAAAACAAACAAGCAGTAAATTTGTAAAACCTGTTTGCCCATTGTCTTAATTCATATACATTCGAGTGTGGGCACTAAAGGAAGTACCTCTACCGGAGCAGGTGTCAGTTAAACCTGTTCCGCGAGTGTAGGTAGCCCACTGGCTTCTAAGAGCCTGCTTCATTCTAGCCAAAACAACTCAAGTGGACCTCTGGCTGGAAAACCACACAAACGCGTGTAAAGAGCAACAGTGAAATGTTTGAATAAACTGAAAAGCAAACCACACCTGAGATCTACATATTTTGGAGCATGAATTTCTTCTCATGCTCCTTTAATCTTTAGAGATTCTTATTGTAATAAAAATGGGCAATTAGTCTTTCAATTACATGTAAATAAATACATGTTATAGATTCCATAAACTGTAGTTCTGAGAATTTTGTGGGACATGAAAATGAAGAACTTCCTGTTGGTAAATTGAGTATTTGGAAATTGGGGAGCTAGCTCAGTGGGATGAGCATGAGGACCTGGGTTCAGTCCATGTTTAAAACTCACACTTGTCATCAGTGGGAGCACACACCTGTAACCTAAGTATGGGGAAGAGGAAACAGGTAGATCCCTGGGGCCTACTTGGCCCACCAACCAACCAGCCAAGCTTGCTTGAAGAATTCCGTGTCAGTGAGAGATCTGTCTTAAAAAGTGTGGACGGTGCGTGAATGGCACCCTATGTCCCATATACCTGCACTTGCACACAAGAATATGGCCAAACATCTCAAAAGGTGTCCCTCCATAGGAACACCGTGGTATCTCAATTACAGTAGTACTCCTTTGCAGCTAAGAACCTCATTTCTTTGGGCTTTGTTGGTACTGGTTTTAATTCAAAGTCTAGAGCAGAACTTTAAGGTGTCTGTCTCACTAACAGTGGGTGTCTTGTCAATCTCAGAGCACAATTGTGTAAAATCCTGGTGGCTTGTTCTATCTTGTTCTCAATGCCAGTAATATCTCATCTTTTTTGCTCTAAATGGTTTTGAATAGCATTAAAAGAATTTGGCCCTACCACCAAAAATAAATAGGGTAAGGTATCGGACAAACAGTCCAAGACTACAGAGTACAGAGGTAGGGGCCTAACACTCTATGTTCATGTCCAAACATGCTTGGGCATACAAGTAGTTAAATCACAATCACTGGGGTTACCTAGGAACGAGGCCAACTGAAACTGACTTGCAGACTCTTGCCTTACCTTCACTTGCCCCTGAGAACAATGGTCCAGAAGAATCAGGCAGTCTGTGGCTTCCTGGAGCAGGGTGCTCTTAGTGGCCTCGGATGTGAGGCTTGTATCCCTTGCTACATCGCATATCAGTTTCAGGAGAGCCTTCAGCAAGACCACAACTCTGCAGGAAATTCTGAAATCACAAAAAACAACAACAACAAAAAACTTCATATTGCAAACTGGAATGTTAAACTTGGACAAAACTTGGTCAAGATATGGGAAAACTGAAGTCAAATGATGTTTGCTTTCGCAGCACTACAAACAGGACCAAAGGCAGACTGCAGATTGTTAGCCTCAAAGTTCCTTTCTACTACACCCAGCCTGTGTACATACATTGGCTCACTTGCTCAGGAACACTTGATACCAGTTAGGAAGCAGAGACAGGTGGCTCTGAGATTTTTGAGCTGCCGGGGCTACAGCAAGACCCTGCTGTCTCAAACAAACCACCAGGAAACTGTTTCCTGCCAATGCTTTGGGCTGAGATTATCCTGCTCAAGGCCCTATAATTTTGACCTGAGATGAGACAGCCTAGTCATGTGAGTTAATGCTAGGACATCAAGGGCTGCAGGCAGTGGTATGTACTTAGACTCCCAGCACTGAGGACACGGAGGCTCTAGAACGTGAGCTTTACTACAGAGAAAAACCTTGCCTTAGAGAAATAAGGATGACTGGCAGGGCTTAAGTGTCACTATGAACTTTCAGTCATTGGCTACTCACTTGCCTAGTCTATTATTCTATTTTATTATTAATTGCTTTTCTCTAAGTCTTCATCCTTTTGATGAAATAGACACAACTATTGGCTACACGACGTTCTGACTACACCATGCCACTGTTACAGGCTTTAACGTGCTAAGTTTTATAAGCCAGACTTTAATGAAAGGTGGAAAATAACATGAACTGTGGGACACAGACACTTGCACGCACACACACAAACACACCCGATATTTCTGGATAGTACTGTAACTAGAAAACTCATTTCCATCACTTCATCTCAACTGCTCAGTGTTTCCCAGCTTGTGTCTCTAACCACTCACTGCAGTGTGCGTGTTCACCACTCCCATGCTATGCGTTTACACAGAGGTGCACATGCCCCTGCCCTCACATCCCGACATGTCTGCACTTTTCTCTTTTAATGGCCCAGTTTAGAATGAGTTTGATTCAATTTCATTTAATCCATCTCTTCGTCCTCTAAATACTTATGGACCTAATAACAGGTACCAAGTACTTCAGGAATACATTCGATGTTGTCTTCTATTCTGTAGTTTAGTGGGGGACAAAGATGACAGGTGAAGAAATGCAGTACAGTAACAAATGTGACGAAGTTTCTTGACTCCTGGTATATTTATAAGAAAGAAAATACAGGGGCTGGAGAGATGGCTCAGTGGTTAAGAGCATTGCCTGCTCTTCCAAAGGTCCTGAGTTCAATTCCCAGCAACCACATGGTGGCTCACAACCATCTGCAATGAGGTCTGGCGCCCTCTTCTGGCCTGTAGGCATACAGACAGAACATTGTATACTAAATAAATAAATAAATAAATATTTTTAAAAAAAAAAGAAAGAAAGAAAGAAAATACACTCCCAAACAGACTAAGTTGGGCTCTTGATTTTCTGGCTGCATTCCAGAATTCTGTCCATTCATGCAAGAAAGCCATTAGGTGACTAGGCAGTTCAGGTGGTCCTTTCCTCCTGACACCGTCAAGCCACATAAGGAATGCCTTCTAAATAAGCGCATCCTCAGCAACCGAGTCACTGCTCTGCGGATGTTGAACGATGCGCCCTGGAGCACTCCAAGCACACCATTCTCCCGTTAGACTGAGGACCTGTAGGAAGAACACTTAAACACGCCTATTCAAGCACTTCTCTAAGTAGCCTTTTTGGGGAGGAACAGTGATAAGGATGGAACTCTCGAACATGACAGACAAGTGCTCTACCACTTAACTACACATCAATCCTAAACAGCCTTTAGTATTTTGATATAAATTCTAATTACAATCTGGACCGACCATCTGTGTGCTGTGCTGAATGAAAATGGACCCCTTAGGCTTATATATTTGAATGCTTGGTCCCATCTGGTGGAACTGTTTTGGAAAAACTTAGGAGGTGTGGCACCAGGGGTGGGCTCTGTTTTAAAAGCCCATTCCGTTCCTAGTTGGCTCTCTCTTCCTTCATCCTTTGTGTCTCAGGATGTGAGCACTCAGCTACTGCAGCAAAGCCATACCTGCCTGTCTGCTGCCATGCTCCCTTCTGCAATGGTCAGGGACTCTAACCCGCTGAAGCTGTAAGCCCCAGATAAACTTTCTTCTATAAACTGCCTTGGTCATGGTATCTTACCAGAGAAATAGAAAACTAATACAATCTACAATGTTTCCCAACTTCCATGACCATAGAATTTTTGTTGTTTTCATGTGTGGGGTTTTGTTTTGTTTTCTGTTTTTTTGAGAAAGCTCTCTATGTAGCCCTGGCTGGCCTGAAACTCATTAAATATACTAGGCTTGCTTCAAACCTACTGCCTCTGCTTCAAATCTGCCTACCTCTGTGTCCTGAGTGCTGGAATTCAAGGGTTGTGCCACAATGCCCAGACTTAGAACTTTTAAGGAAGAGAAGTAATTTAATTGTGTCAGAACCTAGAACCATTGGCGGATGAAAGGGGTTCAAATATGAGTAATTTGAAGTAGCTGAATATCCTAGAGATGAACCAAGTGAAAAAGATTCAGATACATTGCATGTCCCGAATAGTTGATCTGGGTAAGTTCTGAACTGAAAGCTAACCTATGCACGCCCTTCCAGCACATCTGTAAGCCTGGATGCTATACCTGGGCCAAGTATACTGCATGACAAGTTTCAGGGTTTCCAGTATCTTCAACCTCGTTTCTTCTTCTGGTCCATCATAAACCTCCAGATAACCAACAATAACTTGCTGCAGCCTCTTCATGTGCCGGACAGTTAGGATCCCCAACCTAAAAACAGAAGAGGAAATGAGATGCTAACAAGTTGAACATGGTGTGTGTGACCAGAGCAGCCCAGGCACGTACTTCTTCACAAAGGCGGGAAGGTTTCTGGCGTACGTCCTGCGTAAGAGAAGGCGATGCTCTGGCTCCATGTGGGTGAGGATGAGTTGAAGTACGTCATGACAGTGTGCAGTGGCTCGAGCTGCATCTCCCTTCCAGTGCAGAGCTTTCTCTAGGACAGGGAATAAATCTAGGAGGCACAGGAGCACAGCCTAGAGAAAAGAATGAAAGGAAACCAGAGCTCATTCATTTGCATCCACAGCATTTCTGACTCTTCTAAGATCTTCATTAATCTACTGCCCCTAGGATATGTCACAGAACTCTAAAAGACATATTACTGCAAATTTTCAAACCTCCTCTCAAGAACTGTTCTTTACTAATCTGTGACGTGGAAAGAATGGCTGAGCTCAGGCCTTGCTTAACCCAGGAATCTAGATCTATTATCCCTTAGACTTAGTGATCCATGATAGTCACAGGCACTTTATATCAAACTGCCCGACAGAATCTAAGATGGCCCAAACTTCTTTATTTGAAGTCATCATGTCCAGGCATTCCCTTTTAGCACTCTGGCTTTTCTAGGTGACTGACAATTTTAAAAATCTCCTTTCTCCACCATGCTAATAAATTTTCGATCTAATATTAAGTGGATTTCCAGGACCCAAAATATTACAGGTAGAGAAAGCACAGAAAAGAAGCAGGGAGGAGCTGCTGATCACTGTGCTGTGCACCTGTCATCTGCCTTCCCAGCACTTAGCAGTCAGAGTCAGTGCAGGTTTCCGGCCAGCTAGAATCAGACCCTGATACAGAAAACGAGCAACAAGTTGAGGAGGCTCAGTGGAGAGCACTTTCTTTGTATGTATGAGGACTGGGATTCAATCCCAGCACAGAGAAAACCAAGATAGCTCTACTAATAACTTTCTATAGCTTGTTTCTTCTGTCTTCACGGTGTTCTCCCTCCTAAGAACCTACTTTTTACCCTTCATTAACATCTATCCTGTCATTCCCAGTCTCCTAAAGCCACCCTCAAACTTGCTAGTTGCCTATTGCTGCTGGTCACACATTGCACCTCTCGTAATACAGCTATTGCTGTATTGTACATACACAGGGATCGCTGTATGCAGTCATGTATTTACATAGAAGTTTCCCAAAGGGCTTCAAGCTAGAAACACTCCCTGAATCACTTATTCTTGAACCTACCACAAACACGTGACAACTATCAGTTAATGGTGTTGGCTGGAGAATGACACTGAAGTATCCACATACAAGAGGTTTCAAATCCATTTGTTGACATGGACCAGCACAGAGGAACATTTAATTTATAAAAACAGACCTACCCGCAAGTAGCGTATAGTTGACACTCATGAAGATAAAAGTCGGGCTGCTCTGCAGATGCTCAGGAGAGTGGATGCCCGCTTAACACTGAGATGCAGCAGCTTTCAGGTGCCCTCCTTTCCCCAGGGGACAACAGCTCTAAACTGCTCTGGCTTATGCAATACAACCCTTGACGCATCCTAGAACCCAGGCGGTTAGGAGTAAATCTTACACACCTGAATGAGGTGGTGCTCTGGCATGTACAAGTGGTTGAAAAGGGCGTGGTACAGGACCTGGGCTCTGTTGTACTGCAGCAAATCAGCAGCGGGCTGCAAACACACAAATTATCCGGTTAAAGCTTTCTCAAGAGTGGCAAAATGTTGCTAATTTTAAATTAGATTGGGGGGGGGGTGCCAGAGAGATGGCTCAGAGGTTAAGAGCACTGGCTGCTCTTCCAAAGATCCTGAGTTCAATTCCCGGTAACCACATGGTGGCTATAACCATCGGTATTAAAATTTGATGCCCTCTTCTGGCCTGCAAGTGTACATGCAGAGTACATAAAAAATATAAATAAATAAAATTAGAAACAAACAAAAATAAATAAATAAATTAGATATGGGTATATGCAAACTTAGTAAACCACTCTCTTCTGCATGTATTTTAGGAGCACCACAGTACAAAAGTCTCCTTCAGCAACACTCTGTACATTTTTTGAGTTCTGACTTTTTTTTTTTTTTTTTTTAGTTTTTTTCGGGACAAGGTTTCTCTGTAGTTTTGGAGCCTGTCCTGGAACTAGCTCTTATAGACCAGGCTGGCCTCAAACTCACAGAGATCTGCCTGTCTCTGTCTCCCGAGTGCTGGGATTAAAGGTGTGTGTCATCACTGCCTGGCCTGACTTTTTTTTAAACTTGAGAGGTACCAGTTAATTTCTATAAGCATGTTTTGTTTTTGCTTTTAGTTTCATTTAATATATATATTTATATAAATATATATATAAAATGAAGAATGACTTTACGTCTCTTTTAAAATTGCCATTTTATTTATTATATTATCAGTGAGATACTATTTCTACCAGATTGGGGGAGAAAGATATATATATGTGGAGAAAAAATATAAATAAGTACATTAAATGACAACATGAAGAGAAAGCTACTTGTAAGACATAAGCAGAGAAAAACAGCTGAGAAAGGAAGCGCAGCCGTGAGTAGCTCAGCCCGCCCAATCAGCACAGGCCGGAGCGAGGCTGCTCACCACGTTAATCACAATGTGATGGAGGCACTGCACACCCAGGACTTTATTCTCTGTCTGATAGTCATCTGAGATGATCAAAGACGGAGGAAGTATCTTCTCCAGGTGCTGGCTCAGCCAGGGCTGCGTGACCTGCTGCAGAGTCCAGGAGAAAACATGTTTAACAGCGGGATTATTCTTCCAGGATTCCCTGCAAGGACCACATGAAAAGCACACTAAATAAAATGACACAGTATTAGCAAAGAAACTATTTAAACTTTAACCGATTTATACATATACATTTATGCATGTATGTGTGTGTGTGTATATATATATATATATATATCTCCTATACAACTTGTTTTCTCAAATACATTTTATGATTTGAATTGAATTACTTTACATAACCTGCATTATATACATTCATCCACTGCCCAAACTCTGGGTAATCTAAGCTTATCAAATAAGCAGCAGCCATGTACGACAGCTATGTAAAAGTCCTCTAGGGTCCGTGGTCATGTTGGCGGATGATGTGCCAGGTGCTGAGAAGAGAGAGAAGAGGAAAGGTGTCTCATCATTACAGTGTCCAAGTATCAAATCAGAACACGAGCACCAACTCCTAGTTTATAAAAGGAGTCTGGACATCTGACTCAACCTCCTCAAAATAATTGCTGTGTAACAGCTATATTGCCTTGAGTTACAAATAATAAAACAAGATTCATGGACACTACCTGACCTAGTCCTAGCCAAAACAATAAAAGAACACCAAAACTGTGCAGAGTGTTGCACCTCTGTAATCTTAAGCATGAAGCAAACTGAGGCAGGAGGGTCTCTCAAGGTTGAGGCCAACGTGGAATACGTGAGGAGCTCAGAGACAGGCTATAAAGTAAGCACGTCAGAAAGAAAGAAAGAAAGAAAGAAAGAAAGAAAGAAAGAAAGAAAGAAAGAAAGAAAGAAAGAAAGACAGACAAACAGACAGACAGACAGACAGACAGACAGACAGAGAAAGAAAGAAAGAAAGAGGCGCTAGTTTCAAAGCCTTTTAGCGCCAAGTTTATTTTGTGTCAGCATCTGGTGCCAGAAGACTAGGGATCCAGCTCAGGCAGTAACGGGCTTCCTAACGCGCACAAAGCCCTGGGCTCAATCTGAGGCAGTGCACACAGCAGGCATGATGGGGCACGCCTATGGGGCACATAATTAAAAATAATAAAATCCTTTTAAAAGGGGGAAAAAAACTGCCTGGAATAGATGTGGTGACACACAAAGAAATTAGAGGCAGACCAATCTGTTGGTTCCATGTTGGCCTGGTCTATAGAAGAGTTTCGGGTCAGCCGGGGCTATATAGTGAGACTCTACCTCAAAAATGAATAAATAAAATATAAATAAACAAAATTAAAACCTGGCTGAAAACAAAACAAAAAACTAAATGTAGCAAGTCAAAATTCACAGCAAGTACTTTAGCTAATAAAATCCAATTCAGTCTACTTTATAGTTTTAAGTGGTTTTCATCATTTTATTTCTATTAGTTCTTTATTTAATAATCATCCTAATTTAATAATTAACAGTTATCAGAGTTAGAGGTCCCAATATTTAAATCCAAGCTGAAAGATTGGTGCTTAGCATAAGATACTTGATTCCATACAAATGGGACAGAATTTCCAACTTCCCAAGGCAGTCGTTCTATGCAGAAAAATGGAGTTAGAAGACTACTGTTCTAACGTGGAGTTTGCTTCTATCTAGTTGGTTACCTCGTTTCTAGCGGGACACAACCGCTCTGGCCCTTAAGAGACCGAATATGCCAACATTTCTATCTGCCTGCTAGTAGTCAAAGGTGCAGTACTCACTTATTCAAATGGGGTTTCAGAAGCCCCAAGACCGCAGCAAATCTCCCTCGGTCATCCTCATTTTCCCCGCATAAGAATCCTGCCACAGAACTGCACTCCGTAACCCGAATCAGTAAGGACAGCGCCTCATCAGCCACCTGCTGAGACCTTGTACTGGTCCAGGGCTGCTTCAGTCTGTGTGTGATGGCAAAAACATACACGGGTCCCGCCAAGTGGCGGAGGCCTGTCTTCCACGCAGGGCAGACGGGAGAACTTTTTGCAGTACTTTCCACCTTCCCCAGCAGCTTGAGAAACAGTAGCCCGACCTCGGTTGCCTTCTCGGGCACTTCGGAATGGCCATCGCCTCCCTCTGTCTTCTCCTGGGGCGGGGCTGCGAACTTCTCCAGGGCCTTCGCCACCTGTCCCAGGACCTCGGGAATCCCCCGGGTCCCACTCCCCACAAATAACTCGTCCCCATCGGCGGCCTCGATTAAAGCACTGAGGTCGTGCAGGACGGAGGGTCTGGCGTGGCCCCGGCCTGACGCCTGGCTAAGACCGTGCAGAATCTTGGAGAGGGAATTTTCGAGGGTGCGGGCAGAGCCCTCGGAGGGCGGGGAGGTGTCGTCCAGCTTCATTCCCGCTCGCTCCCGGGTGGGTTGGGTTCCCCACCGGGGACGAAGACCCAAGCGTGGAGGGCTCTGGAGTCTCAGAGGGAAGGTCGCCCCCGGGAGGGGAGTCTCCCAACGAACGGCACGGAAACCAGAGACAGACAAGTCGAGTGCAAGGGGCCTTGCTAGGGCGAGAGCCTCAAACTCCTAACACGTGGCAGAATTAATCCCTCTGAAGACCGAGCACCAAAAAAAGTAAGTTTTAAAGATAAACTACTGAGCCATGACACCTGCGAGGATCCCAGGACCTAGAACTTTCCCCGTGCAGACTCTGCACTCAGCAACTTCCGGCTCCGGGCTCATTGTCGCCGTAAAGTGCAAAAATTACTTCCGCCAGGGGAGCCGCAACGCTTCTGGTCACGACTTACAGCCGAAAAGCAACAGCAGAGCGGAGAGGGAACACAGTGAAAGGTGGAGCTATGAAGAATATATTTGCATAATTAAGCGTCCACTCGATAATTTTGTTGCTGATTTTATTTTTCTAGAGCAAGGACAAAAGCCTGCTCACAAAAATCTCCCTTATAGATTTTAATTGTAAGAGATTTTGTGTGCAGAAGCTAAATAGGGCCGCACTATATCAGTCGCCCTCTCTGTAAAACCTGTAGGACTGACTTGACTGTTCCTCTCGCACGCAGAAAACCCGATCCTTTCATGGTTCATAAGCGTGATGATTGGGGTTTCACGCTAGTGCGTGATATGTGCCGCCCATTAAACCTTGTTACGACGTGGGCACATTACCCGTCTGACGTGAACTTAAGAGGATCCTTAGTTTTGGTTTGAATTTTAAGCTGAGTCACTAATCCTGGATACCTTAGAGCATACATTATTATGAGTATACTTCTTTTGAGGAATATTGTAATGTGTGTGTTTTTTTAGTCCACAAGCATATCCGTGTATCGCCTGTGCATCTGGGTCTGTAGAAGCCAGTAAAGGATGTTCATATGCTCCTAAGAGCATACACTTCTCTTAATAGAGGTTATTGTTACAAGTAATTACTCTATTTTTGTAAATATTTAGTTCATACGTTTAACCATGTTGTCTCGTGCGTTCCTGGACCCTGTGGAAGTCAGGAAGTCTGGTTCGCTGAACTTGAGTTTGTGAAGGTTGTTAGTCATGGCATGCCTTTAACTGCCGAGCCATATTTTGGTTGTGAGCCCAGCCTTTAAGGGCTGAGCCATTTCTCCAGTCAACAATCCCTTGAGCTCCACAACACGCACTTCATGGTGCATTGTCTGCAACTACCCTGTGATGCCTAACTGCCCCCCTTTTCCTGTGTGACATTTTGCATAAGTGCAATAGCTCAGATCTCTGTGTCTTAGTTTCTGCATTGGGGAAATTTTTTTAGATAATGAGTTCCCACTTCTTAGGACTGTTGGGAGAATTTATTTTTAAGTTTAATGCACGTAAATGCTTAGAACAGCATCTGATAGGCATAAAGGTCATACAGATGTCACTCCTGTGGTTAGGCCACAGCACTAGCAGTAACTTGTGTTTCTTCTTTCCGAGAAAATTTGGTCATTAGAATCCTAACTCAAGGTCTCTTTCGCTTGGCTTTTCCTACATTGACCAATTGGTGGCACTCCTGATCAATCACTGTTAAGCACATCCAAAAGAACCTTCCCACACAAAAGCCCAAGTGCAGCATGGCGCTGGTCAATAAGAGGTTATTGTGTTCATTCTGTGTGGGACGTTTCTTCTTGGTAACATGTGCCCCTTGTTTTCAGTGGATCCAGGCGTCCTCTTGGACTTAAGGAAGGCTCTTTATTGTAGAGATCTCTCGCTGAGCTTCCTGAAGCCAGAGTTGGCCTTGCCTTTACTCCTAGTGCCTGGCACAATGTAGCCGGGCAACAAATGTATCCCGAACCTCTATGTCCAACACACAGAGGACAGACTGAATTGATCACGGTCCATGCACGCATTGAAGCTGCATGGATCTGCATCCACACAATGCTGCTCGGTACAGCTGCACTGAGAAAAAGACAGCAATCTTTGTGTAATGTTGTGAAACTCCGGGATATATAATGAGTGAAAAGAGTAGAGGGGACACAGTGTAAGTTTTGCCTTGTAAAAAAGATGGGAAAATAGATAGCAAAAATGTACGCATTTTTTTTGTAGAAATGGAACCTAAACAACAAACTCATAAAAATAATTACATGTAGGGTGTACAGGCTTATTTTGTAACAACTTGACACAAGCTAGAGTCATTGGAGAAGAAGGAGCCTCAGCTGAGAAAATGCCTTCATGAGATACAGTTGTAAGGCATTTTCTCTATTAATGACTAATGGGGGAGAGCCCAGCATTGTAGGTGGTCCCATCCCTGTGTTTATGACTTTAGTTCTATAAGAAAGCAGTAAGAAGAATGAAAGCTAGACACTTCCCCCTCTCTCTCACACACACATGGTTTTGACTTTGGAATCATGTAAATGCTTACATAGTTATTATCAGGCATAGCAGCACAAAACTATAATACCCGTATTTGGGAGGCTAAGACGGGAAGATCCAGGCCAGCCTTGGCTAAATAATAATGCAGTTTATTTGGGGGGCATGTGTGCCTAGCATGCACAAGACAATGAATTATAATTCCCAGCACCTCATGAAGCTACGTGAAGGCCTGACTCGAAAGGAAGGAAGGAAGGAAGGAAGGAAGGAAGGAAGGAAAAAAGGAAGGAAGGAAGGAAGGAAGGAAGGAAGGAAGGAAGGAAGGAAGGAAGGGAGAGAATTACAAAGTCACATTCACTAGAATGGCTAAAATGAACAAAACTGAAAACTTTGGCAAGGACTTGGGGAATCTGGGAAAGAATATGAAATGCCCTCACGGTGGTGAATGAAGTGGTGAAAATGTTGTGGAACAGTCTGACAGCTTTTCTGAGAATTAAACAGACTTAACGGAGTTGAACAGGATTCAGCAATTCTCTTCCTAGATATATAACCAAGACAACTAAATTCTTGTACTGATACAAAAATTTGGACATGAATGTTCACAGCTACAATCTTCTTAAGCAGTGAAATCAGTTCAACAGAAAAAAAAAATGGATAAACACTATAGCTCATAGGGCAGACATCACCTAAGGCCCATATCAAAGGCTTGTTTCCCTGAGTGATCCTGGAGGTTTTGCCAGTCAGGCATTCATTGCTGTGTTAATACTTGAGAGTGTTCTCCCCCATTCCCAAGACAGGGTTTCTCTACATAACAGCAAGGAACTCTCCCGACCAGGCTGGCCTTGAACTCAGAGGTCCAACTGCGACTGCCTCCTGAGTTCTGGGATTAAAGAAAGGCATATGCCACCACTGCCTGGTGAGACGGTTTTTTTTGGGGGGGGGGTTTAAGACAGGGTTTCTCTATGTAACACTCCTAGCTGTCCTGCAAATAGCTCTTGTAGACCAGGCCTCGAACTCACAGAGATCCACTCGCCTCTGCCTCCCAAGTGCTGGGATTAAAGGCGTGCGCCACCACTGCCTGGAATGAGACTGTTCTTATAAGGGAGGAAAGATTATTTTGGCTTATAGTCCCAGATGTTCTATGCCTTTGAGTATGTGGTAACACAGTAGATCATGGTGGGAGAAAATGAAAAAGACTGCTCCTCCTGTAGCATCTGGAAAGACAGGCAGGCACACACACACACACACACACACTCAAGTGGGAGGCAGGAAGAATGACTAGGACCATATCTCCAATGTTTCCTTTGAAGCCAGGCCTCTGATGATCCAAACGCTTCCTGCCAGGCCTTCCTTCGAAAGGTTCTACCACCTTTAAGTAGTGCCTCAATTTGGAGACCAAGTTTTTGTCATGTGAAACTTTGGGATAATAGTTCACATCCAAACAAGCCTTTGAGGGGAGTGATTGTGCTCTGCCATGAACTCCCTGGATGATTCGCCACAGGTCCAAAGCAACCTGGCCAATAGATTACGTACTAGAATCGGCATAACGATGAAACAAACCTTTCTTCTTCTGCAGAAGTTGACTACCAGCGCCACTTCACTATGATGACAAAAAACTAGAAAGAAAATAAGGGTGATAGATACATTGATGTGGGAGGTCCTTCTGTATATGTTTTGCTTTTATTGGTTGATGAACAAAACTGTTTTGGCCAATGGCTTAACAGAGTAAAGCCAGGTGGGAAATCCAAACTGAGATATGGACAGAGAGAGAGAAAGAGAGAGAGAGAGAGAGAGAGAGAGAGAGAGAGAGAGGGAGAGAGAGAGAGTAGGCAGTGTCAAGGGGATGCCAACTAGCCACCGAAGAAACAAGACATGTAGAAAATGAGGTAATGACATGGCCACATGGCAATATATAGACTAATAGAAATGGGTTAATATAAGATGTAAGAGCTAGCTAGAAATATTTCTGAGCCATCAGTTAAACAGTGTTATAATTAATATAATTTCTGTGTGACTATTCGGGTCTGGGCAGCTGGGAAGAGGAAGCACAGTCTCTGTTTACAGTACACACAGTAGGATTTTGCTTAGCCATAATTAATGAAAGTTTTTGGTTTGTTCTGTTTTGTTTGGTGATCATGTTTAGTGCTGGGAATTGAACCTGCGGCCTTACCCATGCCAGACACATGCTGCATCCCTGAACTGTGGCCTCAGCTGTGAGATGCTGATGCATACTACAAAATGGATGAACCTTCAAGACATTATGCAAAGCAAAATAAGCCAGTCATAAAGGCACATGTTTATAACTTTACTGACGTGAAATCTCCAGAGTACCCATATCAATAATGTCACAGCAAAGACCAGTGGTTCCTAGGAGATGGAGGGGGAAATGGAGGATAAATGAGAACATTTACGGGGTTTGCTTTTAGGATGCTAAAAATGTCCTGAATGTGGTTAGTGGTATGATTGCCCTAAAATGGAACATTATGGTTTGTACATAAAATTTCAGTTAAAAAGTGCTAAGGGGGCTGGAGAGATGGCTCAGCGGTTAAGAGCATTGCCTGCTCTTCCAAAGGTCCTGAGTTCAATTCCCAGCAACCACATGGTGTCTCACAACCATCTGTAGAGAGGTCTGGTGCCCTCTTCTGGCCTGCAATACACACAGACAGAACATTGTATATATAATAAATAAATAAATAAATATTTTAAAAATAATAATAATAAAAAAAGTGCTAAGGGCCAGCGAGATGTTTTCATACACTGAAATCCATGTAAAGGTGGGAAAAGAATCAACGCAACTATCAAATGCAAATAATTATATGTAAAGATATGGGCTCTGGACCGCAAGGATAAATAAGTAGCTTTTGGTTCATACAGCAAAAACACGAGGACAAAGAGCAGGCGTTTTGGTGTCACACCACACTAGCCTGAGGATTCTCCAGCCATGTGTTTCGATTTTGTTTTTTGTTTGTTTGTTTGTTTGTTTGTTTTTTCAGGGATGCAAAGCTAAACCAAGTAACCTTGCTAAATAATGCATGGACAATGTACAAGGTAATGTGGGACTACGTGTATATAACAGTGCTTTTTTTAAAAAAAGAATATCAGTGCTAGGTTTGTGTAGGCTCATGCGAAGGTCAAAGGTGAAGCCTAGATTTACAAGCGCAGGTAGATGATGCCTACTCTGAGGGGCAGAGTAGACAGTGTTGACGTGAGGGAAGGCAGACTGAGAAGGCGATGGACACAGCCAGGCAGGCACTAGATGACCTCAGCTTTTACAAGTCACTCACGCACTATGGACGTAGATACATTCATGTACTTATCTAAAATAGGTATCACGTGCATTCATGTATAAAGGGATTACATTTTAGATATTCCTGTGACGGGAAACAGAAGACTACCGTCACTTGCAGGAAGCCCTTACCTAAGGATCCAGGAAGACTTCTCAGCTTTCCAGGGACTATATCCTGAACAGTTTGGGGCCGCGGTGGAACGAACTTGTCCTCTCAGCCTTTGAGATGTTGACGAAAGAGGATCAGCAGTTCAAGCCCAACCTCGACTGCATTCTCTCACCAAACCTGGCTCTAAAAATAAAAAATAAAAATCCATACCAAACACTAAAACAGTTTTTGGTTAAAATTAACTTCATAAGGAAAAGCAAAATGAGAGAAAGTCTAAAGGAGCAATAGTTTCTTTATTTTCCTGAAAATAGCAACTACAAGGGATTGAAACATGACGCTATTCCTCAGGTGGCTGTCAAGGTCTCTGTGGCCCAAACACGGTTCATAGCAGGTTTTGAAATACTCTAAGCAAGGCCGGGCGGTGGTAGCGCACGCCTTTAATCCCAGCACTTGGGAGGCAGAGGCAGGCGGATCTCTGTGAGTTCGAGACCAGCTTGGTCTACAAGAGCTCAATCCAGGACAGGCTCCAAAACCACAGAGAAACCCTGTCTCAAAAAAAAAAAAAAAGAAAAGTCTTCCAGCCACATTTGCTTTGAGCCATTTGTTATTATCCCCAGGTTTAGAGGTGGTGCAACAGCATGCTCCGTTAGCTTGCTGTGAATATCACCTGACCCTGGGGTCATGGTGGCAATTTCCCCCACAGGAAATCAGAGGTAAATTGCACTTCACTTGTGCCGAAGTGCCAACCTGAGAGTGCCCGTGCCAAGTTCTTGGCATGCATTCCATGATGAGCGTAACACCATAGCCTGTTCCCACACTTTCCAGACCACCCTGTTTCTGTCTTGTAAGTACCCCTAGATATCACCAGGGAGGAGTGCTTGAGATTTGGGGTTCCTGTCTACTTGTTTTGGGCTGCCCATGAGTACATTTTGTTTCAGTGACTGCTGTACTGTGTCGCTGGTGAGACGAACCTGGCCTGGTAAGAGAACAAGACAACCACTATAGCGTTTTTCATATGGGACCATAAGCACTTTAACATTCATTGTAAAGACAGCTTTGGGCTCAAGGACTCACTAGTTAGTTTGAAGAACATACTAGTGAGATAGGAGATATGCCCTGTATTTAGTAGGGGGGTAGGGCCCATAGTGAAAACTGCAGGTTGGGCCACTACTTTGATTCACGTGGCCCACTGTCACTCTCCATGGTACACTGAAAGAGTAAGGTTGTTCACTTATGTCACAGGACAAAGACTGGATTTAAAAGAAAATTAAGGGCTGAAGTGGCAGGGTCTTGAGTACTGAGAAAGATGAATGAGAAGGCCTATAGCCCAAATGAAATATGTTTTTTCTCCTCCTCCTCCTCCTCCTCCTTCTCTTTCTCTTCCTTCTTCTTTTCTCCTCCTTCTCCTCCTCTTCCTCCTCCTTCCTCTTTTTCTTTTTTCTTTTTCTTTTTTGGTTTTTCGAGGCAGGGTTTCTTTGTGTACTAGCCTTGGCTATACTAGCACTTGCTCTGTAGACCAGGCTGTCCTCGAACTCACAGAGATCTTCCTGCCTCTGCCTACAGAGTGCTGGGATTAAAGACGTGCGCCACTACCACCCAGCTTATACCCTAGCTTCTAATGTAGTTGATTGTAACAGACCAAGTAGCGATAGCTTCTAAAAATGCCTCCACCTGTTTCAATAAGCTGCAGACCACCTTGTAGACAAAGAGTTAACTCAGAATAACTGGAGTCACCATAAGGAACAAAGAGAGCTTAAAATAACCAATAGCGCTGACTCACTTCCAACATTAGGCAGAAATACCAGTCAAGTGATGAGCAGAGAGCCAAGGTCAATAGCTCACAAAATCTGAGTCAAAGCTGAACAGGAGGGGGATTCCACCACCTCTAACTTGGTGGGCAGTGCATAAACAGCGTGTGATTATCTCCCCAGGCCAGGACAACATGCCTAGTGTATGGGTCCACCATTGGCTTCACTCATGATAACTAGAGCTGATCAATCTCTATAGCAATTACCTCAGTTTCTGCTATGACTACAAAAATTCAAGACAAGAAATGGCTTTTTCCTTTTTGGAAACCCAGCCCTCTGTTGGGAGCTTATTTCATTTTCCAATAATTTCTCACTTTTCCTCAAAGTCTCATTTTTTTCCTTTCTGGAATTCTCCCTAATAAATTTTCACTTTGCATACACCCACAGCAGCTCTAATCTCCATGGGTGTGAGACAACAAAACCAAGAGTCACTACCCCTGGCTGTTATTTGGTGACTGTGTCCAGCACCCTAGGTCCTTGCCTAAGACTCTAGACCTGTGGTACTCAAAAGCCCTTTATCACGAACGCACGGAAATTTGTATTTGGAAAGTCAGTCGAAGCATGTCAGAATCATAGTGAAACAAAAATCTTTGAACAATTGAGACTATACCTATAAACTAAAGAGTGCCGTGAACATGAACTATCCATCAGAAGAGTTAGGGGAGAACCCATATTGGAAACTGGACTAACTCGACTTTCTTCCTATGATAGAAACTCATCTCATCTCCCACGGTCCCTTTCACCCTCAAGACTCCAGGACTGTTCAGCTTCCCTTTTTGCTCCATGCTTCCATTTTGTGTTTGCTGCAGTCAATTTTTTTTAGGGTAGGACACGATCTATCCCAAAGCTCATTCTCCCATGAGGTCAGTTCCTGCTGTCTGCTTCCTGTAGACCCCTCCAATTGTCTTCCCTTGGCCTCCTGTTTTTCAGCCATTTTCTTTACTGTGCCCGAAAGCTCAGTTTCATGGAGAGCGTGTTCTCCCTGGTTCTTCTAGCAACTATAATTATCTCTCTGTGATACAAAATGTTTAAAAACAGAACAACAGACTTTCCCGTGGTACAATTGTACATGTCCAGTTTCCCTACCTGTCAGTCCCTATCACATGAGTTCTCTGTAATTAGAGAAAGTTGGCATTTGGTTATGCCTCTTCAGTATTTCAGGATTTACAATGAGTTATTTTGCTTGCTTCTTTATTCAAGCTTTATCACCATGTGAGGTAAGTGATTTACCACCAAGGAAGATGAATGAGAGGGCTTAGCCCAAATAAAATCTTCTTTTTTCTTCTCCTCTTTCTTCTCCTCTTTCTTCTCCTCTTCTTCCTTCTCCTCTTCCTCCTTCTCCTCCTCCTCTTCCTTCTTCTTTTCTCCTTCTCCTTCTACTTCTCTTCCTCCTCCTCCCTCTTTTTTGTTTTTCTCTGTTGGTTTTTCGAGGCAGGGTTTCTTTGTGTACTAGCCTTGGCTATACTAGCACTTGCTCTGTAGACCAGGCTGTCCTCAAACTCACAGAGATCTTCCTGCCTCTGCCTACAGAGTGCTGGGATTAAAGGCCTGTGCCACTACCACCCAGCTTATACCCTAGCTTCTAATGTAGTTGATTGTAACAGACCAAGTAGCGACTTTTTTTCATGTTGTTTTGAGAGGTATGACTTAGTGGCACAGCTAACGGTTAGTATGTACAAAGCAAATAAACAGGGCCATTTGTCCTAGAAAGTCTCCGACAACTGCATTTAGCATATTGCTTGTTCTTAGTATTTTTGTAAGTTTCTGGAGGATCAAACTCAGGCCTTATACATGCTAGGCAGATGCTCTCTGAGCTATGTTCTTCTTTCAATTTCTTTCACTTGGTAGCATTTAATTTATTCCTCTAAATCCCACTTTTCTGGCTTGAGGTGTAGCTTTTTTTAATCATATTATTTAATTAACATTTTTAAAATTTACTTTACATACTGACCAGTTTCTCCTCCTTCCTTTCCTCCCATTCCTTCTTCACCCCATTCACCCCGAACTCCATCTCTCCCACTCCCCATCCACTTCTCTGTTTCCATTCAGAAAGGAACAGGCCTCCCATGGGTTAGAACAAAACATGACACATCAGGTTTTGCTAGAACCAAGTTCCTCCTCCTGCATCAAGACTGGGAGAGGTAAAAGCCAGCTAAGCACCAGGGACAGGTTCTGGTCTCACTGCTAGGAGTCTTACAAACAGTTCAAGCTACACAACTGTCACACACATGCAGAGGGCCTAGGTCGGTTCCCTTTCAGGCTCCCTAACTGTTGGTCTATCTATCCAGAGTCCACGTGCTCCCACGAGCTCAGGTTAGCTGTCTCTGTGGGTTCCCTCATCATGACCTTGCCCTCCCGGCTCGTATAATCCCTCCTCCCTTTCTTCAGGAGGACTCCTGCAGTTTGCCTCCCATGCTTGGCTGTGGATCACTGTATCTGCTTCCATCAGTTACTGGATAAAGGCTCTCTGATGACAATTAGGGTAGTCACCAATCTGATTATGGTAGATAGCCAGTTCAGGCCCCCGCTCCTCTATTGCTAGGAGTCTTAACTGGGGTCATCAAAATACCAATAATCCAATTTAAAAAATGGATATAGGTCTAAACAGAGAATTCTCAACAGAAGAATCTTAAATGATCAATACACATAAAGAATTGTTCAGCGAAAGTATAAAAAGACAAGATCTCCTGAGTAAATTGGGAGCATGGGGACCTTGGGGGAGGATTGAAGAGGGGAGGGGAGGGGAGAGGCAGGGAGAGGAGCAGAGAAAAATGTAGAGCTCAATAAATATCAATTAAAAAAAAAGAATTGTTCAGCTTCCTTAGTCCTCAGGGAAATGCAAATCAAAATGACTCTAAGATACAATCTTACACCTGTCAGAATGGCTAAGAGCAAAAACACTGATGACAACTTACGTTGGAGAGGATGTGGAGTAAGAGGAACACTCTTCCATTGCTGGTGGGAGTGCAAACTTGTACAGTCACTTTGGAAATCGGTATGAGAGTTTCTCAGGAAAAAGGGTATCAATCTACCTCAAGACCCAGCTATACCAATCTTGGGCATATATTCAAAGGATGCTTAATCATACCACAAGGACACTTGCTCCACTATGTTCATAGCAGCACTATTTGTAATATCCAGAACCTGGAAACAACTTAGATGCTCCTCAACTGAAGAATGAATAAAGAAAATGTAGTACATTTCACAATGGAGTATTACTCTGCTGTTAAAAACAATGATGTCAGGGGCTGGAGAGATGACTCAGCGGTTAAGAGCATTGACTGCTTTTCCAGAGGACCCAGGTTTGATTCCCAGCACCCATAGGGAAGCTCACTACTTTGTCTGTAACTCCCAAATCTGACACCCTCACACAAATAGACAGATATACATGCAGGCAAAACACCAATGCACATAAAATAAAAATAAATTATTTCAAAAAAGCAATGACATTATGAAATTTTCAGGCAAATAGATGGAACTAGAAAAACAAATCATCCTGAGTGAGTTAGCCCAGACCCGGAAAGAGAAGCATGTACTCATTCATAAGTGGATATTAGGAGTCAGAGACAGGATAACCAACATTCAATTCATAGCCCCAGAGAAACTAGATAACAAAAAGGGCCCAAAGAGGGATGCATGGATTTCCCTGGGAAGGGGAAATAGAAGGGATCTCCTGGGTAAACTGGGGGTGGGGGTGGACTGAGGGGGGATGGGCGATGGGACCGTGAAGGGATAGGGCAGCCTGGGCACCTGAGGCAGGTTGGGAGTGATTTGGAGAAGAGTGAGAGACGTCTTGATGGGTGAGGCTTTTTGGGGTTAGGGAGAGACCAGGGAAACCCCTGAAACTCTTTGGAGAGGTAGATTTGTTATAAATGTCCACATCTTCTTTGCCCTGGTGGCTTTAACAGAACCATACCGTGACTGTTGCTTAATTTCATGACTTCATTAAGATTATGAAATGGGAATTTTCTAGTTTCATTTCCTTTGGCATTCTTTTAATGGGAACTACTCTGTAAGTAGGCCTTTCCATCTGTAGCTGGTTATTTGATCACCCGGAATGCCACTCGCATGGAGAAGGCAGGGAAAATGCCTGACTCCTTCCCTTCGTGAACCGGTGTTTACAGTAATGAGCCTAGCGCTCCAGTGGCCTTCAATCAACACCCAGCGTTTGCTCCCTGCTGTTCCTGTCAGTCTCATCCGGTCTCAAGGAATTCTGTACATGTGATGAGTTTTTTTCCCAAAAGTTATACTTAGGTTGACCGGACTATTGCCAACAGAAGTCTTTTCATTTTGGCTACTATGTCCCTTGTCACGTAATCTTGGAATGTTTCCCGGATTTCCAGAAACAGCAAGATTGCATCAGCCATTTCTCCAGAGAGCCCCGGTACTTTCTGAGAGGAACATTATTTAAAAGCTACAGCTGAGTATTAAAATGCCATTTCTACGGGAGTTCCAACTGATTCCCTTCTTCGGCCTCACTAGTCTTGTGGACACACCTAGGAAGTACAGGCTTCAGCATTAGAGACTACCTGAGTTTAATCCCCTCCCTTCCCACATGCAACCTATCAGAAAATTTTGTTGGTTTTTTTTTTTACCTCTAAAATATGCCTTAAATTCTCCTCCTCCTGCCCCTCCCCTCCTTCTCTTCTTCTGCTCTTTCTCCTCTTCCTTCTCTCCCTTCTTCTCCTCCTTTTCTTCTTCCAGTGCTATAGACTGAATCCGCGGTTTCCCCATGCTAAACAATTATTCTACCATTAAGCTGCACTCCCAGTCCCCTCTCCCGTTTGCTCTCCTTACTGTCTCATGCCAAGCCCATTTACAAGGCTTCAACCTGACTTTTCTCCATCCATTCCCACACTTTTATTTTTATTAAAATTCAGACGCTCTCATTTCTCTATTTAAGTCTCATTGCCATAACTGAAACTCCTTACGATTGCTGCTCGGCCCTACGTGGTCTCGCTGTGTCCCTTGAATCCCATCTCGTACCTTTCTTCTCCCTGGCTTGCTGTGCTCCAGGTACGTGGAATTTGCTTTTCTTCAGTCTACGATCTGTTGGGCCCCCAAGTTCTTCTATCTGTCCTTCTGTCTCAACTCTTATCTCCTGCCATTCTTCTGCCCTTAGCTGAGACCCCCTCCTGCTTGGAAAGACTTTATCCCATGCCCAGCTCAGTTTAGCATAGACAGACACTGCCTGGCCGATTGTGGTTGTGGGTATGCATATGCATGTTTGTTTAATAGCCATGTCCCTCAGGACCCAATATCCTGGGGGGGTCGAAATCATTTAGTGCTCGGTCACTGGAACAGTACTGCTGTCTACAAGGCACCCCGTAAATAAGTGCTAGCTGGTGAATACATTTGACAGAGAAAGATTACCCATGTCAGGTTCTCTATGGACGGCACGTTCAGTGGATGTCCCCTATTTCCACTAAAGTAGAGCAAATCCTGACTGAAGTCCTATGACACAGCTCTGGTCAGCAAGGAAAACAACAGCTGCATTCATTCAGATGGCTCTTTTGTTGTTTACTCAAGTCTTTTGTCTTTTGATGCTGGGTCTCGCTATGCAGTCCCAACTGCTCTGGAACTCACTACATAGACCAGGTTAGCCTCAAATTTGCAGCAGTCCTCCGGTCTCTGCTTCCTGACTGCTGGGATTGCATAACGAGCTACACGTTTTGATTTCTTTTCTCTCCATGTGTATATGTGTGGGTAAATGTATGTTTACAGGTACGTGTGCATTTGAGTGTAAGCATGCGGAGGCCAGAGGTTGACATCAGTGTCTTCATCGGTTTTTCTTCACCTTATATAAAGGGGCAGGGGTCTCTTGTATTCAGAGCTCATGAATTTCCCTAGTTTGCTAACTTGCCCTGAGGGTCTCCTCCTAAGCACTGGGATTACACAGTGTGGTGAAACACCATAATCTTCCTGTCATTTACATGGGTGCCAAGAATCCAACCTCTGGTCTTCACACTGTGTAATAAGCATCTTTGCCCACTGAGCTGCCACCCGAGCCCATTCCGTATATCCTCCAGTCTTTTTATCCAGTCCCCTTCTTTGTTTGCATGGCTCCCGATGACCTGAAATGTGAAGAGAGCTCATAACTGTTATGGTTTGGAGGCTTTCATGTCCATTCAAAAATTTAGGATCTTGGTCTTTCCTTCTTGCCTTTGTACAGAGCCAAAAGGGACACATTGGCTACTTTAACAACCTTAAAGCGGACTCCAGGAATATCACCTACAGCATGACCCTTTCGACCAAATCCAGCAACCAGAACTTCATCGTTTTCCTCAATGAAGTTCAAGCAACCATCACTGGGGACGAAAGCTGTGATCTTCTTGCCGTTCTTGATGAGCTGCACCCTGACACACTTCCTGATAGCAGAATTTGGCTGCTTGGCTTCAACTCCTACTTTTTCCAGCACGATTCCCTTGGCATGAGAGGCACCTCCAAAAGGATTGGCCTTCAGGGCTGTGCCCAAGTGGGCTTTCTTGTATTGTTTGTCATGCCACTTCTGGTTCCGTCGGTGGCTGTGGAGCTTCCTGGCAGTACGGAGACCACGACACTTGCCCATCTTGCCGACGCCACGGGCCCGAGAGAAAGAGCCTGTTACCTCTATTGATAGAGGAGGGACAACGCGTCCAGCACAGCTGAGGACTTGACCCGAGTCAGGTGATGAAGAATAAAGAAGGGACAGACACACAGTTGGGCAGACAGTTACATGTCTAGAAGGGCAGAATCAGGTGGGTCTCCCATCTGTCGACTACACGGATCCGCTCAGGACCTCCTTCTCTCCTTACACATTCGCCCAAGCATCCTTGACTCCCCATCAGGGAAAACTGAACATAGAAACACTGAGGAACTAGCCGGGCAAGATGACATACATTTAAGACCAGCCTTGAATACACATTGAGTTCAAAGCCAGATTTGGGGTACACGAGACACTGTTTCACATACACACCCTCCATAATATTTTATAAAAGAAAGGGAAAAAATTGAGGAGCTAGACTGGGAATTCCTAGCTAAGGTGAGGAAGGCTGACTTTAAACTCACTCTTCGGATTCCAGTCTTAGTTTTGTTTACTCCGCTACATCTCATAACGAGGAGAGAAGAGTATCCGTATTTTCCGAAAACAGCCACATGTCATCACTGATTCTTGGCAGTGGACTTTTTTGTTTATAAAAGACTGGGAATTTGGGGGTTGGAGAGATGGCTCAGCAGTTAAGAGCACTTGCTGTTTTTCTAGATGGACCCAGTTCCCAGCACTCACAATGGATGGCTCATGCCTGCCTGAACTTAAGCTCCATGGGCTCCGACATCCTCTCTGGTCTCCATGGCTACCCACACATATAGCATAAATAAACACATATCCATAAATAAAATATTTTTATTTTAAACCTTATTATTAAAAATAAAATGTTGCAAATAAGAAAAATCACACATGAAAATATTTTTGGTTGTGAGCCTAGCCTTTAATGGCTGAGCTATCTCTTTAGCCCCATACATGGAAATAAACCAGGCCCAAAGACTATACATTGAGGAAAAGACTTGCTCAGTCATTCTCATCAACTTAGACCATTGAAGCCAATATGGACAAGTTCAACAGGACCACCATATACAAGCTGCCCATGCGTGCTTCAGCATTGTAAGGGCATAAATTTCATTTTTTCAAAAAGACTATACAACTCAAATGAACTTCAATTCAGTTGGAATAAAATATATAGATAAAATACTGAGAACCAACTGTCTTGTGTTTGCTTATGAGGCAGGAGGACCATTATTAGTTCAAGGTTAGTGTGGACATTAGGTGGTGAGATCCTGTCTCTAAAACTAGCAAACAAAGCTAATTTCTGCCTGAAGATCCCAGTATAATCAAGAAGAGACCACATAACAAAGGGCGGTCTGAACAGCCTCTTTCCCTCAAGCACAGGGGAGGGAGGGCAGAGCTACCCTTGGCCTGGAATGAAGGCTTCATCTGCCTACAACCAGCAGAGGGCCTTTGTGGGAAGGGTGCCTCCAAAATGCCGCACACGGGGAGTGTGGCAGGGGTCAGGGAGTTTAGTTTAGTGTGCAAGTTCAAAGCCTCAGCTTTGCTGGGAAAGGGTGGGAGAAAGGGCAGCTGTGAGATTGTTCCCACGCAGGCCTGGGAGTCCCTCTCTATTTAAAAGGAGTAGCTGAGTAAAGCTAATTTAGAACTGTCCTCTCCTTCATCTGTGTCCACTTTATGATTTTCTCTTCATAAGTAAGATTTCAAGGAAATTATTTCTAATTGTTTTATACATGTACCCCACTTTAAAATAAACTTACAATTTCGTACACAGATTTTAATGTTTTAAGGCTTTGAATCCCACTTTAAAGAATGCGTCAGAGCTAGGGATATAGTTCAGGGATCAGCGATTGCCTAGCCTGGCCTAGGTCCTGGTTTTGACTACCCAGCAGTTTTAAAAAATGCTGCTTTCGGGGGCTGGAAAGATGGCTCAGAGGTTAAGAGCATTGCCTACTCTTCCAAAGGTCCTGAGTTCAATTCCCAGCAACCACATGGTGGTGGCTCACAACCATCCGTAATGGGGTCTGGTGTCCTCTTCTGGCCTGCAGGCATACACACAGACAGAATATTGTATACATAATAAACAAATAAATATTAAAAAAATGCTGCTTTCTCTATCAAAAGATGCTATGTAAAATCCTGCTAAATAATAGGAAAAACTCCCTGGCACACAGAAGGCCATTATTCAACTCCACGTACAGTTTCCCAAACATGCAGAGGATGTAATTCGTTACGGAGTCTTGTGTCTCAATCTGAATGGGTAACTTTTGACCCTTTAAAATCTGTGATGCATTTTCTGCATTTCTCTCTCTGCAGAGTCGTATGCATATAATAAAACTCTGCTCCTTGCTTGAGTGACCGAGTCAGGGATTGCATTTTAAACGTGAGGAAACAGATTTTTTTCCCCCCTTGTTGGCATTCCTTTCAAAAAGGTTGCTCAAAGTGGTGCTTAAAAGATAATTCTAGCTTGCTAAATTTAGGGTGTGGATAAAGTCCAAAGTGAGAAGACTCCATTGGTAATTGTGCAAGACATGTTAACGTGTGAGGCGAGGGAGGGTGTTTCCAACTCCGAATGACTCTTCCCTCCCTCCCTCTCTGACACACACCATGTAATTTAACAAGATTCAGATCCAAAGTTATCTGTGTCAGTGACAAGCTGTTTACTACCATGACTGAATTCCAAATATAAAACTAGGGGAGTTTTATATATAAAATACGGTTTAGGGGGATGATACAGGCTTAGTAGATACTAAGTCCTGGTTTCAATTCCTAGCACATTTAAATAATATAATATACTAATAAATAAAATGTAAAATAGTAAATAAATGGTTTCATATTTGAGTTGTTCTTTAAAAAAAACCTCCTTTAAGTCAGAGATACTCTTCAAAATCAATAAGTTATTTTATTATTTTTGGGGTACCAAGGCATCAAATGCAGGGTACTGGGCAAGGCTAGGGAAGCCCCTCCTGCTAATCTTCATTCTCAGGCTTTGGGGTTTTGGTCAGTATGTATCACAGACTGACCTTGAAATCCTGATCTTCCTGAATGAGCCTCTAAGAATTCTAGCTTCATAAAGGCATGTTACCATGACTGGCTTGCTTATCTTTGTATTTAAGATGTTGTTCTTTAGTCTTCTATCCAAAAACAAACAAAAAAAAGCAGCAGCAGCAGCTCTCTATACAGATTGGTACAAGAAGTGTACTATTGTCTGTAGCCTGCTTTGAAAAGCATTGAAAACATATTGATGATGAAAAGATGTGTAATATAGATATATAGCAGAATGTTTTTGTAATAATTAAAGTGGTTCACTCTACAACCATTTTGCTATAAAAGGGTGGAGGTAGGGATTACACAAGTTGAGACCAGATTTATTTCCCAGGTAGGACCAGAGAGCTGGTACCAGACAGGACAGCCGTGGGGACCTAGATGTCTTCAGCTTTGGACATGTCATTAAACTCTCCACCTTCCGACCTGGTCCCAGATGACAGGCTGGTAGCAGTAAGTGAGGTCTTTGGTGGCACAAAAGACAATCCAGGTTACCAAATGCAGAAGGATGGAGTAGAATATTGATCTGTGTTCCCTGAATATTTCAGGAAGGGATATGTTGCAGTTTCAAAGTGAAATGTCCCTGACAGGTTCACAGGCTGAACCAGTCCACCTGGTATTGCTGTTTGACTAGGTTCTAGGACCCTCAGGTGGAGACCTTGCAGGAAAGGCAGTGGACCTTGAGATTTTATAGCATGGACCTGCTTCCTATCTCGACTGCTGATGAAATGGAACCAGCTGACACCCATTGCTAGCACCACACAGTCTTTCAGCACCATGCCTTTCCTATAAGAATGGGCTGCATCTCCTCAAACCATGAAGGAATCATTCCTTCCTCCTTCATGATGCGTCTTGTTGGGTATCTGATCACAGCAATGAGAGCACGACAAACATGCAGATGAGATGTGCTCCCACTAGCTCAGAAAGGAAATGGTCATGGCTTACAGCAAAAGCAGCTTGCTAAAGGCCACCAGTGGCTTCCTTGTTCTTTGGACCTCCTCCCTCCAGACACAATCTTTCAGTGTCTTACTTTCTGGGCCTTTTGTTTAGGGGGCACTGGAGACAGACTCTAGGGCCTTGCCCAAGCTAAGTAAGTGTTCCACAAGCAATGACACCCCCAAGCCCTCCACCACTTTCTAAGCTATCCATGGCTTTCTATAGACATTAAACCTGAGTCGACCCAACAGAGATCTGAATGCAGCAAGTAACAGAGAAACAATCCCCTGACATAATTGCATTTCGGATTTGGGTTCCAGTTGTCACAAATGTTATTCATGTCTTTGAGGAGACGGGTACCTTCTTGAGATACAATGCTTATTTTTCATTGAACATTCAGAACTCAGAGACAGTCTCTGTGGGGATTCACACCTTCATTTAGGCATGAAAGCAGTGCCTGTGGTTTGTCTTTTTGCAGGGGTTGTTTTTTGTCTTCCTTTCACGGTAACAGCAACTCATCTGGAGAATTCTACAAGAATATGGTAGTCTTAGTAATATCAGCCAATAGGCATAGATGAGGAAAAATGTGCTGTTTTGTAAGAGATCATGACTGACGACACTCAGTAACCATCAAGTGCCCCCCAATGTTGCCTACTCCTCTGCAGAGCACAAAAGGTATCTTGATGAGCTGTCACAGAGGTAAAGAATCCAAAGCACAAAGCAACAGTTTTTGTCTTTCCCTCAGAAAGGAAATGGGCATGGCTCTTAATTTCTTACATTGGCTCAGTTGCAAACCACTACTATTGAGTTGGAATAAACAGCTCAACGCGTTCCATGGATTTGTACAAGCTTGTACAGCTGGTCATGCTTCCAAATCCATCACATTTGTCCCTCTGAACCTGTGCGCACAGCTTCAGCAGAAGGTTGAGCTGTAAGTGACATGGCCAGGACAGTGAAGGTGGGAGGCTGATGCTCAGAGAGACGGGACAAAACCAAAGAATAAAGGACTTTAGTGAAAATGGTGAAAACCCTGGTTGGGGTGGGCTGAGCAGGAACTATCAGGAGGAACGGCAGACCTTCTGTGTATGTGGGTGTGTGACCAGGGTCTATTTACATAGCCTGGCTATGTACATGGCTACTTATATGGCTCTGTTAGAACTCACTATGTGGACAGGCTGGCTCTGAACTCGGATCTGCCCGCCTCTGCCTCCCAGCTGCCTCTGCCTCCCAGCTGTTGGGATTAAAGGCGTGTGCCTCTATGCCCAGCCCAAGGTTACCAAAGCTGGTCTGTATAGTACAACACAACTTTCTTTGATCTGGTTCCCTTTCAAACATATTCAGGGTGTAAGTTCTTTGTTAATTTAAGGAGGACTGGGCATGTTGTAGCTGCCTATGACTATGTGGGACTCAGAGGAGAACGAATTAGCTTGGTTCTCAGATGGTGCTTAGTGGTTTGGGTTTTTAAGTTTATCTGCATAAACTTCAGGAAGCTACTGTATCAAAGCCTTTGTTCCTGGTCTCCACATAGTACTTGCCACCACCACCCCCATATCCTACCCTATGGTTCATCCCCACATTAGCTTCATATAGAATGCATTCTTTGGTCCCCCAAAAGTCTGGTTAATCATGGTAAATGGCCACATGACAACTCTCAAGGTTGGGCACACTCCTGCTGTTGCTGTCAGCTGAGTAAAGACACCTGCAAAGCTAAGTTGGAGGACTCAGATGATCGAGGCCATGAGTTGCCACCATGTGGAATTCTAAACGGGGGATAGAAGGCCAGGATCTACTACTGGTCAGGGAATGTAGCGACACAAAAGGAGTAGAGATTGGGTCCCAGAGTAGCCACATGGACCTTTCAGGTTCCAAAGTCATAGGCAGTGAACTTACAGACAGAATCCTATCGTTCCAAGACTTAGTTGGTGAATGACATGGGAAGACATCGATTTTAAAACATTTCCAAAAATCCTGGCGATTGATTTGGCTTCATCAGATCTTACTTCACACCGAAGTTCAACAGGTAATCCTTTTTCTTATTCATTGCCGGAAACCGAACCCAGGTCCTTGAGCACATTAGCCAAGCACTCCACCACTGAGCTGTGCCCAGCCCTCAGTTTCCTTTTTTTCAAAAGGACTAGAAATGCCAAGTGTGGTCTGACTCGGGGAGGAGGAAGAAGCAGGGTGAAGGGTTCTGTTCCCGCTTCTGGCACAGGTCACAACCACGAGCCAAATTTGATTAGAGAAACATGTTATTAAATTTAATTTTCTTTAAATACATAACCTTTTCCCACTCTCAGCTGCTCGGCTGAAGAAGAGACTCCACCCCCTCCGTCCTCGAGGGGCCACATATGTAAAGCCTGAGATGGTGAGGATGAAGTATAAAAATACTGTTTACAGAGGGAAGCAGACGTCCGCACTATGGTAACCTCCTGACACCCCATCCCAGGGTCCTTTTTGTTTCAAAATAATAATAATAACAGCCCCTAGCAATGTGCTGATAAAAAAGTCCCTTCCTCTAGAATGGGGTCTCTTCAAAACCAGCAAGGAATAGGAAGCTCTGAGATTAACCAGGGTCAGGGAGAGAATAGATAGCACCTAACATCCTAACAGGGGATGGTTGGTCCCATCACCCTGCCGTTGGCCAGGACAAGGCTGGCCTTTGTTTCCTACACCCCATGTAAACATCGACTTTTCCCTTGTCTGGGGCCCTGCCCTCCTTTATTTCATGCTGAATCTTTCACCTTGGTTCTTTTGATCTTTCCTTCCTTCCCTTTAAACTATCCCAAGGCTCTGGCAGGAGTAAGGGATATGGGCGGAGCGGAGCCACCTCCTCCAAAGTTGGAGTAGCTTCTTCTCCAAAGGGAAGTATCCACATCCACAGTCACAGGGTTGACTCCTTCCCAGGGCAAGGATGAGGCAGGCAGATAGTGTAGTACCAGATAGAGTAGTCTGGCTGGGTGAGGCCATTCATTGAGACTGGGTAACAGGGAAAGAAGCACTGGGAGACAGAGAGCTGGGGCAAGTCTGGTACTGGTCCGGCACTGCTGGTGGAAGCCCAGCCCTGTCACCTTTGCCTTTAGGCAAGTAAGAAAGTCACCACCCAGAAGTCTTGTTCATTGTAAGAGGATCCTCGGCGTCCACAAAGTAAGCTGTCTTCTCAAGTGTCCATGTACAAGGAGCTCTCACACCAGCTCATCCAACAGGATCCCAATGCTCTGCGTGGTCTCTGTGGGGCCAGCAATGGGCTTGTTGCACATGGGGCAGACGCAACGCACTTCTAGCCACTTCACCAGACACCTGTGAACAAGAGGATGGTTATCTCGGAGGAGCCATTCCAGATGGCTCCAGCTGTCTCTGAGTCCAGCTGCTTCTGAGAACAAAGTAGCCCTGTGCCTGCCCTGAGCTCACCCTTCTGGGGTGCAGAACCTAGGGCATCACTGTTGAACAGCATAGGCGGGATTAGAAGGTTCTTAAAGATACTCCGTAATTATTTCTCCTCTACAGAACCCCCCCCCCCCGACACACACACACACACAATCACATCCCCACATACTTGCGGTGAAAGGCATGCTGGCATGGAAGCACACCTAGTTCATCCTTTCCTTTGAAGTCTTCCAGGCAAACTGCACAGGTCTGCTATGGGGAGAGAGGGAGGGAGGGAAAGGGAGAGAGAGAGAATCTGTGAGCTAAGAGTCTAGAGAGACCCTCTTCACTCATCCCTCCTGAGTATCCACCATCAAATTTTCAAACAAGGAAACCAAACTTCAGCCCAGTCTCTTGCCTCCCGCATCAGCCAGCAGAAGCTCAGTTATAAATATAACACTGCATTGACAGGATAACAGCCAACACGGCTGCTTAAACTAAAATCAACCAAAATGAAGAAATTATAAACATGGCTCATCAGAAGCACCAGTTACATTTCTCCAAATGTTGATCTCAGAATGGAACTGTGGGCTGGGGTATGGGTCAGTGGCCGAGTTTTGCACACCATCTGTGAGATCCTAAATTGGATCCCCTGCATCACAAACACTAAACAAAGAGTGTGTGCTGATTTTTGCTCTTAGTGACAAGGCCCTTGGGAGAGGAAGCATGGATCTTTCTGCTCAACATCCTGGCTTTATTTTAGGTTTTGTCTCTTTGAGGGACAGACTCTCACATAGCCCAAGCTGACCTCAGACACACTGTATAACCAAGGCTGTCTCTTGAATTTCTCATCTTCCAGCCTCCACCTCCCTAGTGTTGGGACTGTAGATTTGTGTTAGCACTTTCAGGTCATTGTTTATATGCATGCCAATTCTTTTCCCATGATGCACTATTTCCTCATGTGGACACCATTCTAGGTTGCTCTGGTACTCAACAGCTACCATCTTCTCACAATCTTACATCTAACAAGCCACAGTGTGATCAAATCCCTACAGTACCCCTTAGACATGGATGCTATTATTTAGTGTTACTGATAACTTCCCAGCTATTCACACCGCATATATTTTGGCTCAGGAGAAAGAGTTGGGCTCATAGTGCCTATTTAGCAGATGCAGGCCACTTTGGTATGAGTTCGTTCTAAGGCTCTCTCAAACCCTGGAGGTGGCCGTCCATATTTCCAAAGCTCAACAGTTACCTATGCCCTGATGGGTCCCAGATTGGAGAGGATAAACTCAGAACATTCTTATGAACACACAAATTTTGAACTGACAGTGTTGGTCTCAAATTCTAGCCTACAGCATGGGCTAAGGAGGAACACAGTAATAAAAAGGACTAGGATAGATGTCATGGTTATCTTGGCTGTCAATTTGACTACATCTGCAATTTACTAAAACCCAAATGGCTGGGCAAACCTGAGAGTTTTTCTTCTTTCTTCCCTTCCTTTTTTTTTTTTCTGAGACAGGATTTCTCTGTGTAGCCTTGACTGTCCTTGAACTCAGAGAGCTGTCTGTCTTTGAAGAGTAGGATTAAAGGCATATCCCATCACCACTTGGCAGTGAGAGATTTTTCTAAACTAAATCTCTTTGGATCTTTGAGGTGAAAAATCCACCTGTACTCTGGTCCACACCTGCTGGCAGCCTATGGAGAGGACAATGGGAGAAGGAAGTAGCTCTTTGCTTGTTGTTCTCTCTCACTGGCAGGCCCATTCCTTCACTGGCATTAGAGTCTACTTCTTTGGGATTCCAGTATATAATGAAGACTAGCTGAGACATCCAGTCTTGCGGATTAAACAACTACTAGATTCTTAGACCTTTTAGTAGACGGCCATTGTTGGACTAGCTGGACCACAGCCTGTCAGCAATTCTAATAAATTCTTTATATATATTCATTCTGTAAGTTCTGTTCCACTAGAGAACTCTGACTAATACAGATATATGTGCTGTAACATTCTTCAAATCCATAATTACAATTCCATTTATGAAACTCCACGATCTCAGCTGAACGACTGTGAAAGGCTTAGGAAACACCTGAAATTACTTTAAGGACCGGAGGTGTGGTAGCAATGTGAAAACCAAGAATAAAATGAGGCCATGTCTAGGGAGTCTCATGTTTGGTGATGCTGGAATCCTCCTCATTTTCAGACAACCACAAACGACTCACTCTCTGGTTAGGCTGTCTGTGGTTATGGATGGAAGCCTTGGGAGATGAGTTAGGTAACCTCAAAGGCTGAGGGGACTTTGGGAAATGGTCCAATGAAAGATGGGGCTGGGGGGAAAGAAGGGAAGGAGGAATAATGTAATTATATTTTAATTGAAATAAAAAGGTCAAAGTTGAGAGACCCAATGGAATTGGTCTTATATTGGGAGGTTTGGGGGAAAGGAGGGGAAACAGGCCAGAACTATTGCAAGGGATACAAGTCACTGATCTGTTAGGACAATGTCATATACATAAGTAAAAGGACCTTATTTTCTTTAGTCAAAGACCAGGCTACAGGATGTGAATAAAGGGAAAGTTAGTAGCACACTGCCTATGCACAAGAGTGTGTGACACCTTTAAAGATTCAACACAGCACACTGCCTATGACCACACATAGATTTTGCCCAGCATACTGCCTATGGCATAGAGCCTAGGGCCACCTGTATAGATTCTACACAGCATACTGCTTATGGCACAGAGCCTGTGCCATCCGTACAGATTCTACACAGAACATTGTCTATGACATAGAGACCGTGACACCCTGTTCCCATTTATTTTGAGTCTTTTGTGATCCCTTTGTTTCATGCCTTATCTGACTCTAGACAAAATGCTTTACCTACTGGGTTGAAGTCCTTCTGTTTGGACACAGGAATCTGAAGGCAGGGACTAAAGAGTCTGGAGAAGGTCCAAAGAGCTCGAGAAAGATGCTCTAAGCAGGATCCTCCCAAACATTATCCCAAGATACTTACCCCATAGAGCTGCAACTTCTTGGCATCACCTTTAAGCACCACCTGAGGAAGAAAGAGGCAGCTGATGTCTGTAGGTACCAACCACAGAGGCCAGGGAGGCTCACTGAATGATGCGACCCCCTCTCTCTCCATGAAGGTGAAGGGCAAACCCAATTTGAAGACAGTAGCAGGAGTGGTAGACCTCCAGGATGCCCAGGAAGTGAGGGAATTGTAGACTATGAAAGTTTGGGCTTGCTCTCTCTATCAGGGCAAGTGGTGAAGAAGAAAGTTTAATGTAAAGAGACAGTATTTACCTCCTTATAGCCGTACCGTTCGCTCTGTGCCTGGTTCCGGAGTTTACTAGGTGAAGAAAAAGAGGAGAGGGCAGATTACCATTTCTTCTTTCTTTCTTTCTTTCTTTTTAAGATGCGCAGACAATGACAGTATATGTGAAGAGGGCTGACTGCTTGGACATTTTCTGGAGATGAAACAGGTACTTGTTTCATAGACACCAGTGGTGGCACAGTTCAGAGGTATGCAAGCCAACCAGAGATGATAAGAATTAAGGCTTTACCAGGTCCCAGTCACATTCTGGGTTGTTCTCCAGTGGGGCATCTTACGTGGCTTATCTGCTTTGTCTTTTCCCAGATGGTAAATTCCTCCAGGTATCCAAACTACAGAGATCAACTGTATTCTTACCATGTGCAGAAGGAGCTAGATGTTTTTAGCTGCTTGTCTGTACACAACCACTCGATAGCCAAAACACAGCATGTTGATATTCATAACAATAGTATAATAGTCCATCCAGGTATGTTGTGTGTCCCTTGGAGACTGACATTGTCTCACTGAATCCAAGTGACTACAGGAAGGAGGAACGTTCCATTTTATAGATGAAAAAAAAAATAAATGAACCCCAAAGAAATCAAGCAAGTTGCCCAAACTTCATAGAGATGATGGGGAGCAGCTCCTGGGTTAAATAAAAGTCAGTCTCTGTGATTAGGGAGCCTGTACTGTTTACCACAGAACATGATCCCCCCGCCTCCTCAATTAGGTAGAATACATCAGAGTCATGAGTTCTTATTTGACTGTGAGATACCCAGCATGCTTTATTAAGCCTTTGACTTCGGGTGACCCACAGTACAGATGACGGGAAGCAGGGAAGCATGAATGAAACTGATTCTGCCATCTTACATCAGTGGGGAAATTCCTCCTGTGAGTTCTACACATAGTCCAGATGGACTTCAAATCCATGACCTTCAAAAAGAACTGGGACCATAGGCCTATGCTACTGTGCCCAGCTGCAGGTAGGTGGAGAGGCCTCCCATATATGGGCATAGAACTGTCTCTCACCTTTTTTTTTTTTTTTTTTTTGCTGTTGTTGAGTGCTAGGAATTAACCCCAGTGTCCCTGGCATGCTATAATGATCAAGTTAATTTGATTAAGAAATACCTTAGAAGCCAGCGGTGGTGGCACATACCTTTAATCCCAGCACTTGGGAGACAGAGGCAGGAGGATCTCTGTGAGTTTGAGGCTAGTCATGTCTACAAGAGCTAGTTCTAGGACAAGCTCCAAGGCAACAGAGAAACCATGTCTCAAAAATCAAAAAAGAAAAACAAAACAAAAAACCCTTAATATCTCAGTATTAAGTAAAATATATCTCAGGGTATGCCTATGGGGTCTATGATGTCATTTCCAGACATAATCCAATAATGAGAGTTTTAATCTAGTCTTTCAATGGTATTAAGGTTGCAGAAAGAGGAATCTTGCCCTGGCCCTGCTGTTTTCTTTACTTTCTGTTCTTGTCCAGTAAGAATTGACCAATAGCCTCTGTCACAAGTTCCTGCCACCACAATTTTCTGCTTATGCATTTGAGACTACGTGACCATGGATGAAACCATTCGAAACCACAAATTAAATCAAGCATCTTTCATAGCAATGATAAAAGCATATAGCTAATATGATCTGTTTACTGCATACATGCTTTACCACGGAGCTACACACCCAGCACTTCGAACATAGATTTGGCTGGAGTATGGGAGGGAAACCTGGCTCTACTGGAGTGGGGCCAAGTCCTGTTCTTAGAGAATCGACAGGCTAAGAACGGCTTTTATTCTTCACTATGTAAAAATAGAAAGAAAAAAAAAATAACGTCTCCTAGTATAAAAACTTTCATCTCACAATCTGAAACTTCAGCTCAGCAGCAGGGCACTTGTTTCCCACATATGAAGGGGTTTTTTTTTTTTTTTTTTTTTTTTTTGGTTTTTTGAGACAGGGTTTCTCTGTGGCTTTGGAGCCTGTCCTGGAACTAGCTCTGTAGACCAGGCTGGTCTCGAACTCACAGAGATCCGCCTACCTCTGCCTCCCGAGTGCTGGGATTAAAGGCGTGCGCCACCATCGCCCGGCCATATGAAGGTTTTGATCTCCTGCACTACCAAAGAAAAAAATCTTTTCTAAAATGCCATTGGCCCATCAGTTTATGAATTGTCCGTGATTGCCTTTGGAACTGGCTATGACGGTTTAAGAGCATGGCTGGGTGGCTGGGAGACTTTACAACCAAGAAAGCCTGCAAATAAAAAGGTTGCTGGCCCGAGTGACGAAAACAGATCACCTCATTTCTGTGGTAGCAGCTCCTCCCAAGGTGGCGAAGAAGCAGAGCGCAGAGCCCTGCCTGAGAGGTGGGTCAGGACAGATAAGATCTGGCCGCCAGCCTCCTCCATCCTTTCTGACAGGAAGTCACGTGGTCTGGCGAGGCTGAATGTTCTTGGAGCCTCTGGGAAAGTCCCAGCCAGGTGGACTCCTGCCAGGGCTTGGGGCTGAGGCAGCACTGCCATTGCACCCCCCCTTCCCCGCCGCCCCCCTTCCTGCCCTCTCTACCGTATGCTTTCTGCTCACTTTCAGGCCCAACTATCTAATCCTTTAATGTGCAGAACTACCCAGCCCTAGAAAGGCTTTCATATATCATGTAAGTGTGTTTTTCTCAGCTCCCAAAAGAGATGGACAGGGAAGGGTGTCTAAAGCAGGAGTGAGCTATTACCTGACCATACTGTATGCGGTTTTTTCTTTAGAAAAAAAAAAAAACCCTTTCATTTTCTCTCCTGTTTTTGAGAGTCTTAAGTAACCCAGGTTAGCCTCGGCACTTGCTATGCAGCCAAGGATGACCCTGACCTTCTGATCTCCCTTCCTCCATCTCTGAGATGCTAGGATTACGTTCTTGCTAGGCACTCTTCAGTTCAGCAATAACCCAGTTCATTGAGCTCATTCTTAACCTGCCCTCTAGGTCTAAGGACCGAATGCTTGCTAGGTCCCTGAGCGACATTCCAACCTTGTCTGGGGGTAGAAGTTTAAGGGAGAATGCCACAGATTCTTTTAAAGGTTCAACCGCCTCACCATCAATGCTGATACACTTGGGCAGTGTGTGCTACACTTTATGAGCACTGGGGTTCCTGGGGTCCATTCACCTATTGTGTATGGCAGGCTCCCTTTAATGGAGGGATCCAGAACCCTCAAAACTCCGATTTCATCCTGCGTGGCTATTTCGGCTCTGGAAGGATTAGGCTGTGAGGGGATGGGGCTCAAATAGTTGCAAAGAAAACAGCAGAAAGCATACTCTGGGCTGTCTTAGCCAGGGATGGAGAGCCAAGAACTCCGGACAGGTGGCTCTCTCAGCTGCTGGCTGAGCAAAGCAACTAAAAATACCCTGATTTCAGTGAGACCATTGCAAGCCACGGCCAGCAGGCTCTCTCTTCCCTCTTTTCCCTCTGAGAGCAAAACAATGCAGCCAGCTCCTGAAAATAATTGTTCCTTTCCTGCCTGTTTGTATCCCACTGATCCCTCCATCCTGTGTAAGCAGAGGTCAGCTCTGAGGGAAAAGAGGAGACCAGGGGCAGCTGGCAGTTGAGGCGTCCTTGGCTCATGAGCTCACCGGGTCAGGAGTGGCAGTCACGGACCTATTTTGGCTGAGGTGGAAAGTGAGAAGCAGAGAGAGGAAGTAGCTTATGTGCCTGTGTGTCTTTCTATATATAGACACACACGCCACATGCCAGCGGGCCTTTGGAACCATGAGACCCAGGGGTCAGCTGGCTCTGGACAGGCTACAGCATACAGGGTGGGGCGGTGAAGGGGCCGGACACTGCCGAGAGGACAGATGGCACCGCGCTGCACCACAGTGGAGACGGCTTTTAGTATCACGTGGTCATGACTCTCTGTTCTGCTACAGCCAAAAACAAAACAAGTCAGTAACAGACATCACCCTAGCCTGTCTCCTATAGGACCCCGACACCCAGCTGAAAGGGGCTGGCCATGGAGGTCTCAGCTGCAGGCTCTACTTCCCACGCAAGAAAGAAGACGCACAAAAGACAAACACGGAGGAGAGCATGAAAGGCTAAATTGTCAGATGAACCCACCTCAGCATCTTCCTGGACAAATTCTCAACTGTTTAGACATGAATGTCTTCATTTATGCAGCTCCCTAACCCTTACATTGGAGGCTTGTTCACAGAATTAAGTGAGCTAAATGGTTTACCACAATGCCTGACACTAGAAAGCCCATAGCAAAGACTAGCCCAAAATGCAAGGTCACGCCTGTTAGTGCCAATTAGGAAAGGGATTTCAGCCATCTGCTTGTTGGTCAGAGTGCTGGCCTCTGGATTTTCTTCTGTTCAGCACCAGTGTGTGTGTGTGTGTGTGTGTGTGTGTGTGTGTGTGTGTGTGTATAAAGGAACCAAATATAGTTTGTTTTTTTTTTTTGTGTGTGTGTGTTGAGACAGGGTTTCTCTGTAGCTTTGGAGCCTGTTCTGAAAATCACTCTGTAGACCAGGCTGGACTTGAACTTACAGAGATCTACCTGCCTCCCAGTGCTGGGGTTAAAGGTGTGCGCCACCATCACCTGGCTTTCTCCTTTGTTTTTGTTATGGCTTTTTTTGAGACAGGGTCTCTCTGTGTAGACCTGGTTGTCCTGGTACTTTCTCTGTAAACCAGGCTAGCCTCAAACTCACAGATATCTACACACTTCTGCCTCCCGAGTGCTGGGATTAAAAGTGTGTACCACCACTGCCCAGAAGAGTAGCTTTTTTTTTTTTGGTATAAATTTATAATTCTCCTGGGCAGTGGCGGTGCATGCCTTTAATTCCAGCACTTGGGAGGTAGAGGCATGCAGATCTATGAGTTCGAGGACAGCCTAGTCTATAAGAGTTAGTTCCAGGACAGGCTCCAAAGCCACAGAGAAACCCTGTCTTGAAAAACAAAAACAAAAACAAACAAAACAAAAAGTTTATATTTTTACCAGTCACATCCTAAAGAAATCTTTGATACTTGCAACATTCATAACTTGACCCTTGCTGAGAATTAAGTTAATTGCTTGATACAGGGTTTGAGGGAAAAGACCAGTGAATAAGAATGGTTTGGGGAGGGAAACATAGAGATGGGGAACATTAAAGAGAATATAGAACAGAAAAGAGGATGTAGAAGAGAAAAAGTGCTCCCACTTAGCAGCCAAATGTGGGCTTTGCACTAATTAAATCAGAGGAAAAATCGAGCACTATTTTCTCTGCCCACTTAGGTGGGGAAATTCAAGTTTCAAGCTTTAAGATCTGTTTGGAGGCCAGGCAGTGGTGGTGCACAACTTTAATCCCAGCACTCAGGAGGCAGAGGCAGGTGGATCTCTGTGAGTTCAAGTCCAGCCTGGTCTGCAAAATGAGTTCCAGGACAGCCAGGGCTACACAGAGAAACTCTTGTCTCAAAAAACCAACAAAAGACCTGTTTGCGAAGGTTCTGAAGAGCCCTACAGCAGCCATGGGCTGGGGAAGTAGTGCTTGGCTCATGTACTTCCAAGCATCTGCCTTTCAGGCAGAAGTCATCCTCCAGCAGAGAATCCCAACAAGGTACAAAGACCCCGGCTCTTAATTTCCTAAATGATTCGATTAGACCTTTCCTAGCCCGTGTCTCTCCAGGCATTAGGCAATGTGTATGCCAGGGAAGGGGCCAGTTGTTACAAAGACTCTAAGGACTATTAACATGTTCTATTGACCGAAGATGCTCCATTGTCTCCAATGTACAGGGCAGACCCATGGGACCAAAGAACCCTAAGTACCAACAGAACACCCCGCTAGCATGCTGCTTTGGTTTCTACTCTAAGTCCCAAGCATGTCTAACACTTTCCCCATGTGCATGCACATCCATATTAATATGTGTGTTAGCACATATGTGTACATGTAGGAGACTGACACAGGAAGTCTTCCTCACAGCTCTCCATCACATTCACTGAGGCAGCTTCTTGTCATTGAACTCAGAGCTTCACTAGGCGGTTGGTCTAGATTGCTAGCTTGCTCTAGACACCCTATCTCCACATTCCAGGGCTGGAATTACCTAGGGCCAGTGTTCACCCAGCATTAACAGAGGTTCTGGTATTCAAATTTCACTCCCGATACAGGCACTTTACCTACTGAACCATCATCTCCCCAGCTTTTTAGTAGATAGCAGCTACAAGCTCGTGCGGCCTTCACCATAAGGAGAAATAGTTCCTGGAGCTCAGCTACCCCTGCCAAGCAAAAGTCCTTTCCTCGATCCTTAAGCAACTAAGAGTACTTGCCATTCTTTCTTTCCCCTCTCAAAAGTAAAAGCTGACAAGAAAGACAGAGTAAACAAGGAGTTTTCCTTATGAGTCTGCTAACACCAGCATTGGGAGAACTGGCAATTTCACAGGAGGGCGAAAGAACCAATACCTACCGACCGACCTCTCCCTGGCTGTGAGTGGGAAGCAGGTTAAGAGTGCTGGCTTTATCGCTAAGCTAACAGTCATTCTAGACAGCCTTAGACTAACTGGCCAACTGGTGGAATGCAGTCCAACCCTCGGTGACCTTATGTGCTCTGGGATAACTTGATAGGTTGATATAAATAGAAATACCAGACCTCAAGAGTCCAGCGGAGCAAGCTAATGTACATCCTCCCACCAGAGGCTCTAGCACAAAGCTCTGGTGTGTTTGTGCACGTGCATGCACACGCACACATGCGCTTGATTTGCTTAATATCCTCCATGCCCTAGTCTCCTTCTTTCTTTGTTTCCCTCCCCAGATCAGCCAGCCAGCAACCAACCTGATGAAGTAGCAGCAGAAGATGAGGCTGAGCATGAAGACAAAGATGCCTGTACCGAAGATGACCATGTAGATGTTGAGGGGAAGGTCTTGGAAACTGATAGGTGGCATTGAGCAGGACTTGTTGGTGCTAACCAGTCCCAGGCCACAGAAACACCCTGCAAAGCAAGAGGCAAAGAATACTAAAGTTAGACACTTACCACTGGGGCCCGTGGCACACTGTGTTAGTAGGAATGTCAGGCACTAACTTAAACTTATATATTAACACTAACTACTGAATACATGGTCCTGAGTAAATTACTCCATCAATCTATGAAATGAAATGGTAGGCAAAGTACTTAAATGGATTAATAATTTAGAAATCTAGCATGGTGGTGCACACCTTTAGTCCTCTGTGTGGCAGAGGCAGGTGGATCTGAGTTCAAGGCCCGCATGGTGTACAGAGTGGGTGCCAGGACTATACAAAGAAACTATGTCTCAAAAAAGCAAAGAATTTAGGTAAGGGTAGAAAGTAGAAAAAGAAAATATCAAAATTGCCTCCAAGTAGGAGACACTGAGTATATAATAAAAGAAGCCTTAGGGGAGAAAATACATTGAGTCTTGACTTAAGTCTCCTAAGCAAGCTCTGTGATGTTCAATGAGTTATTGCTATAGAATTAACCTCATAGGAAAACTTGCAAAATCGAGTAATAGAAATGATGGTATAAGAAATAACAAACGCAAAGAGCAATTGCAGAGGTCATTTGTCACTATTAACCGCCTGTTCCATAGACAAGCTGTATCAGAACCGGAACAGAAATCGTTCACTAGAAGTCTAGGCCGGCATTCCACAAGGTGTGATGGGGACTGTTACCAGGGAATGTCAGCTTCCTTCTACTCACAGCCTCAAAGTTCCATCCTCGAGTGTATCCCCTAAGAACTTGTTAAAATGGTGCGGTCTTGGACCTATATCACACTAAATGAACTGGATTCATTAAGAAGATCCTTGGAAGATTGGGTGGTGGTGGCGCACGCCTTTAATCCCAGCATTTGGGAGGCCGAGGCGGGTGGCTCTCAGTGAGTTCAAGGCCAGCCTGGATAGCCAGGCTGTCAAGAGCTCCAGGACAGCCAGGACTGTTACAGAGAAACCCTGTTTCGAAAAACAAACAAAAAGATCCATGGAGACCCTCCTGTACGGTCAGTTCGGAAGCACTGACTGCCACTTGCTGCTTCCTTCTCACTGGCCCTCCCATGAGGCAATGTCTTCCCTTGCCCATGTCTGGTGTTGAAGTGGGTGTGAGCAAGACTGGGCAATAAACCAAAGAAAGTCTTCAGAAAAAGGCAAGATATTCTTAACTGGGCATGATGTCATAACATTATAACCCCAATTATCTGGGAAGTGTCTACTCAGGCTGGAACAAGGGAATCAGGGGTTCTAGGCTAGCCCAGGCTATGCAGTGATATCCCTGACCCCCCCCCCCAAAAAAACTCACCACAAACAAAAAAAATCAAATTCCTTTAAGGAAATATTTCCTTCTTATATCACCTCAGACATGTAGGAAGGTATAGATAAGACAGAGCTGGGAAGAGAATCACCAAAAGCATTAAAGAGTGGTATCTCCAATGAACCAGAATCTGTGTCCTACATCCCAATCACTAATCACATTCTCCACTCCCAGGCTTTACGTTCCCAGTTCCTTCCAGACCTTAGGGACTAGCTTCTCTCCTGGCTCTCTGGTTAGGAGCTAGGATTCTACCTGGTAATTACTACAAGTGAGTGCTACCACAACTGCAGGAGACCAGCTACAGAAACAGCAATCAGTTGTGACAGTGTTATGGTCTGGACTTGAGGCCACCCTGCAGTAGACTTAGATGGTGACCCCTTTTCCCCCCTGCTTCTTGGACCCCATGACATAAAGCTACAACCTCCCCACTTGATAGACTTAAACCTTAAAAAGCTATGAGCTAAAGATTTTCTAAGTCATGTATGAGTATGATTCTGTCAGTAATGACAAAGCCATCACACACGAGGCACGCCATTCCTCTAACTCTTCTATTAGTGGATGACCTAAGCCTTCATTCAAAAGTCAAAGACCATGACCCATCCTATTGCCACACCCCTATTCCTGCCTTATTGATGTCACCACCCTTTCTAGTTTCTCTAATTATCCTACACGTCTGGCACATCTGCCAACTTCACTTACCATGTAATTTCCAAACCCCTGTCTGGTTTCAAGTCTATATGAACATGCATCTGCCCCCTTGCAATATCCTGTGAGCATTCTCTGCCTGGGCCAGTCTTTTTAAATCTTGCCCAACCATGTCTTTGTCTCCACCCCTTTGTCTATGAAGCCTTCTCTGCCTAGAATTCTCTCCTTTCTGAAGTCTAGTGTTGGTCTTCCTGAGAATTTTCCTTTCCGATGCCAAGGCTGTGGGTTGAACTAGTACCTTGCATAGGCTAGGCAGTGGTCTACTGAGATGAATCCTAAGCCCCTGCCATGATCTTTAGGATACTCCAATAATATCTCTGTCATGGAATTCTACAATGCTAAGGACTTGCATCACTTGCCATGGGTTTTGCTCAGAATACCTTGTTACACTGTTGTTGCTAGTACCAACTTAAATTGACCTTTGTTTTACTCTGCATTGTTAAGATGACAAGCATGATAGTTGAGATTAAGAATAATCCAGTGCATAGAGGATTGGATGACTTTCCATATAGGAAAAAGACAGCTCAAGCACTTTCCTTGACAGATGTTATGGTAGAGGTGAGTCTATAATTCTAGGAGCAAATAAAGCCCGGGAATTAAGTGTCCTTCTAACAAGCTTGAACCTTTCTAGATCTGGGGATACTAACCTGGACTCCTAAGCATTTGGCAGTGCCCTAAGCTAATGTTTGATCTGCCTATATAGCTAGTTAACAGACAGATCCCTGTTTTCTCAAAGCAACCTAGTCTTCTTGGCAAAAGCTCCTACTTCAAAGAAGGAAGACTGATGTTTGGGAAAACTGCCCAGAAACTGCCCTCAGCTAATAAATCACTAGTCAACCAACAGGTTTTGTTCCGGGTGTGTTTTATATACTGACCTAGACCTTGTGGGGGAAACAGAAAGCGAAAGAAGCTCTTGTTCTGTAAGAATTTTCAATTAGGGGAGATTAAAGAAGCAATTAGCTACTAGCATTTGCTTTGCTCAAGAGGATGCTTCTTACTTCTAGGTTCCACTGGAGGGTTAGAAAGAATACCATTTTCATCCCTGATTCCCACTTGAGGATTTGCTTTCTGTGGGCCTTTCTCAGAGAAACTCTCTAAGATATCATGCTAGATCTGCCCCAGCATCCTTCGCTCTGCCCTAGAAAAGGGCCTCAGGAACTCTCTTCCAGAAAGTTGTACGTTTAGGACCAACAGGACCTTGTACTGCCAGTAGCCTCCTTCATCCTACCAGAAATATCTGATACTGTAAGAGGGCCAGCATCCTCTCCACTTTTGCCATGGCTTTTCTATGGAACTTATTTAAGCAGGACTCTGGTATTTACTGGGTCCTAAAGATCCTCTATTTCTATTCTGGAAAACCAGAACTGTGTGTGCAGGGTTTACACTTGCACACAGTTTTGGTACCTTGGTTCCAGCAATCCTAGATCAGTTATCTCCATCTGTTCCCAATTCCTAAAAGCCTCTCTCTGGGGCTCTAGGACTGGATCAGCGAACTTGGGACTTTATGAAATGTATAAGGAGGCAGCTTCAAGAATAAATGTTCAAGCTTGCGTTGTGTAATAGTTTCTTTGAGAATAAAATATTTCATTCTGCAGGAAGGCGAACAACTCAAATAGCTTCAGGAAGTCCCTAAAACCGAACAGATTCACCAGGCCCCTCCCCACCAGAGTTAACAACGAAAGCTGAGAATCTGAACTCTGAAGGAAGCTGAGCTGCAAAAAAAAAAAAAAAAAGAAAAAGAAAAAAAAAGACTCTGAAAACCTACCAGCTACCTGAAAGAGGGTTAGCCCAACTAGATCACCTATTGAGCTGCCGGCTGTGCAGTGTGCTTCAGGTTTCCCAGCTTTTGTGAGCAGTCACCCATGCTGGGGTGGGCTTTAGTGATATAGCTATCTGAACCATTTCTGCTCGCCCATATTCCTGTAAGTAACCCCAATGAAACTGATTGGCTCACCCAAGTTGGACTTCAGTGGTGCCTGTATTTTGGCCGGTTGTGGAATGCAGGGGGGGGGGAATAGACATGCAAGGTGCATCTCCCCAGGAAAAACTGTTGACACACAACGGCCTGCTGTCAAAGTAGCTTATGTGACCCCAGCAGTCTGAAGGGCTCAGGCAGAGTTTTTCTGAGGCCAGCATGGGTGACGGTGAAAACCCACCTCATTTTTTTTTTAATTTTTCTTTTTTTTGGGGGGGGTTCAAGACAGGGTTTCTCTGGAGCTTTGGAGTCTGTCCTGGAACTAACTCTTGTAGATAGGGCTGGCCTTGAACTCACAGAGATCTGCCCGCCTCTGTCTCCCAAGTCGTAAGATTAAAAGGCATGTGCCACCACCGCCTGGCTTGAAAACCCCACCTCATGAGGATTTTAAATGTTTTTCCTTTAGAATATTTGTACATAGTTTGGTATCTCCAGGACAGGGCTCAAGCCTAAATGTGAAATTCATCCTATGTTTTATATACACCTTGTTCACGTAGCCTGAAGAATACATTACACATTTTAAGCAATTCTGTATACAGAGCAAAGTTTAATGATGTGAAACTGTCTCTTGTGATTTCACATTTGAATTTTATATAATTTGAACTTTCCAGGAATTTTAATTTTCAGATTGGGAATGTTCAACTTATACTCTTGAAGAGAAATGGAAAAAAATAGTTATTGTCCAAATTGTACAGTTGAGTTTTTCTTTGAAACTTTAAGGTCAAAGAATATGCATCCCAGATATAGGGTCTCTAAGAGGTTTTTCAAGGGGGCAGAAATCACTTCAAGAAGTGCAAGATAGCCGGGCGATGGTGGCGGACGCCTTTAATCCCAGCACTCGGGAGGCAGAGGCAGGCGGATCTCTGTGAGTTCGAGACCAGCCTGATCTACAGAGCTAGTTCCAGGACAGGTTCCAAAACCACAGAGAAACCCTGTCTCGAAAAACAAAACAAAACAAAACAAAACAAAAACCAAAAAAAAAAAAAAAAAGAAGTGCAAGATAAGCCAGTGGTGGTGCATGCCTTTAATCCCAGCACTGGGAGGCAGAGACAGGTGGATCTCTGAGAGTTCGAGGCTAGCCTGGTCTACAGAACAAATTCCAGGACAGGCTCCAAAGCTACACAGAGAAACCCTGTCTCGAAACACACACACACACACACACACAAAGACAGGGTGCATTGCACGTCAGTGATGGAGTATGTTCAGAATGAGCAAGGCCTGGGTCCCACACCACGCGGATGGGGCAGGGAAGGTGCAAGTTTCCAAAGGGAACTGCTCAGAAGAAAGTTCGGGGTTATTAACAGCTTAGTCCTCCCTAAGTCTCTGGTCCATTGTCTTGACACCAGCGCATCTCAGCTGGCAGGCGGCATGTAGGAATGACGTCAGAGCAGGTCTGGCCAAGACCAGCAGATCTGGGAACTGCTTCTTTCCAGCCAAAGGGAATCTTTCCCAGATGCTGGGACACACCGTCAGCCTCAACCCTCATCCCCCGCCCCTCTCTACTACCCGCCTATCACACACAGCTTGGTTCATTTTCAGGAAATTAGATCTGACTTGCAAAAGGAGGAAGGACAGGGGGCGGGGGAGGGGAGGGGAGGACAGGGGCAGCCGAAACTCTGCCTTAAAACAAAAGACTCTTGAAATAATTAATCCAAGATCTGGCAGAAATCTACTCAAGAATAGATCCTCCCCCCCCCCACCCCGAGTAACCAGTCAACCATACAAAAAGAAAAAAAAAGCTCCAGCTACTTTTCACCTCGCCCAACTCTTCATGTCTAGAGAGAGGGGCCAAGATTCTGGGGATCCGTGGTGGGGAAGGGTGGGTGGTTTTAACATCTAAGTGACCGCCTCAGAAAGATTTATCAGCTCCTTAGACGGGGAATCCAGACCCGCTCTTAACCCGTAACAACTGAGCCACCAAAAAAGCCTCAGGTGAATTAATTTAGCATGATTACTCGGTGGAGTGTGGGGTAGGGGTTGGTGGCGGGTGGCTGGCTGAGCATAGAGGGGCTGTCACCATCTAGACTAAAAGCAGACCCCGCGGTCTGGTCTTCTTGTCAGAAAGCGAAGCTCTTGCCAGGCCAGCCCTGAGCTGGGGGCCCAGCAATAATCTGCAAGGCTTTATCTATTCAGTATTGACGCTCTTTAATCCTGCCCCTGGAAGCCGGTGGGAACCAACAAAGATGGGGAAAGTCACCCCGCGCCCGGTCCCGCACGTTGCACTGTATACATATTTAAAAGAGCCTGCAAAGTTTCAGAGCCGGAACTTGAGCTCCCTCTAGGAGATCCTAGCCCGAGCGCGGATTTAATTTTCCAACCACCACAACAAAGAACAGAGTTTGAGAGCGCACAAAGGCAGGCGAAGGGGGTAGAAGAGCCAGACCGCCACACAAAGACCGGGAAGCCCTCGGCTCACACGCCCCTGGCCCTCCACTTGCTTCCAGACCCTTTTTATCCCCAGACACTGAGAATGGGTCGTTTCAAACTGCGCGCTGTGCAGAGCACCGCAGGACGCCAGGACGTCTCTGGGACGGGGAAACTTGGCTCGGGACCTGGACCTGAGCGGTGTCCGCTCACCCGCCAGACCCGGGACTCACCGTTACACCACTGAAATGGGTGCATCAATGAAGTCAAGGACGGCTTCCCGGGGCGAACGGAGACAGAGTGTTGAGACCTGGCGGGGTTGTGCACGGCGATCGCCGGGCTGGAGATGCAACTCCCGGAGGAGTCAGATGCTGTGGAGAGGCCGGTTTGCAGAGCAACAAAGAGGGCAGAGGAGGAAACAAAGTCTTTCGGAGCGAAGCTCTGCCGAGAGAATTCGCAAAAGACACGGGGCGGGAGGGCAGCGGAGTGGGCCGCGACGCCCAGCCGAGGAGGCAGCAGCCGGGGCACTGAGCCGGGCTGGGGTCCCACGGCACCGAGCTGTGCGCGCTGGGATTCCGAAAACTGACACCGCGCCGCGCACACCCCCTCCCTATGACTGCCCCCTCCCGGGAGTCCGCCCCCTGCTCGTCACCTGCCCTCCGGCCAATGGGAGCCTTTCTCCTGCCCCCGGGTATTATTTACAGGCGGGTCCCCCTCTCTGCAAAAGGGAGCCTTTTTAGCTTGGTAGGCTCCGACCCCGCCTCCTAGCTAGACCTGGGGAGTCCCCGGTCTGCGGCGCGCCGCCTTCTAGGACCGGGGCGGGGGGTAGGGGTGGGGAAGCAGGGCAGGGGGAAGCGACCAGACGATTAGTGCCGCTTTTGTTTTCCGCCTACAGATCCGTGCCTGTCTCGAATTTCTATAGCTCTGTGGCAGCCAGTCCTGGAGGGTTGTGCGTGGCAGCTAGCGCATTCCCAGACTCACTGCGACAGGAGGGGACGGAGACAACAAGGCAAAGCGGATGAAACAAAACTCGGATCTTCAAAGGGCTATTGTTCTCACCTTGCTCCAGGACAGCGCCCAAGGATTTAAGTCCCAAAGCTGAGCGACCGTCACTTGCCGGGGTTCCAATCTCCCAGATTGTGACTGAAAACCCCGAGAAGCTGGCTTTGTCAGTGCAGGGGGTCTTAAGTGGGTGTTGAATGAACAGAGGATGAAGGAAAGATAATCCCAGTTCTCTGTGCAGTATTACTTTTTTTGCATGACGTTCCACCGTTTATTTCACTTTTTCAAACGAAATTTATTTAGTCCTGACTGACCTTCAACTCAGTTCGGCCATTCTCTGCTTCCTGATTGCTGGGTTTACAGGCCTACACTAACTACCACACCCAACAGGTTTATCTCTGTTTTTGTTTATCTTTCCACGTGAAGAATTATCAACAAGTGTGCACTATTATTCGAAGTACCTTAGAACACAGGAGCCTCATCCAGGTTGAGAGGCAGTGTCCGAGGAGAGCCACGAATAAGCCATGAATAAGAGTCCTGCCATTTGTGTGACACTTTTTATCTCACTATTGATCTGTCTATTGGAAGTGAGTACTTTCCCTAACTCTGGGGAGTTCCTGGCACCTAAGTAAGCTAATGCGTGTGAGTGGCTTTGCCACTCCGAAGTGTAGTCCTTAAAGTATCAGATGTTCTGCTTAGCAGAAAGGCAGCCTTTCGTATCTCTGGGGATGGTCAGATGGTCTCCAAATTCAAAAGGTCCTTGTGGGCAGCAACTTGTGGTGTTTGCAAGTAAGCTATACATCCCTTAAACGTCAAATCATCTTTCCTTCCTAATTGGATAATTTGACAATGTGGAGGGCTCACTGGAGTTTATCAATTGGTTCGTTAACAATTCTGTTTGTTCCAAGGCTAGTCGGGGGACAGTGATGTCACTTGCAGATCTGATTTCTCTGGTTTTTTGATGTTTGGGTTTTTGTTGTTTTGGGTTTTTTTTTGCTTTGTTTTGAGACAGGGTTTTAGTAACGACGTAGCTCCGACTGATTTGAAACTTACTGGAAATCAGAGATCTGCCTGTGTCTGCCTCCTGCGTGCTGGGATGAACGATGTCAGGAATGACACACTGGATTCTCAATGAGGTCACTGCAAAGAGTGCCTAATGGCCTCTGATCCTTTTCTCTGACTTCAGAGTCACAGGAATCACGCTAATGGGAGCCATGTGACCTCTACTGACACCCAAGCCCGGGCCCAGAGCTTCTGTTTTAAAAGCCTGCTCCAGAAATCCTTCTGATAGATAGGCCTTGTTTCCTGCAACAATCCTGCTAGTTGTTGAGAGAAACAGAGCTCTGATTCTATAGTGACCCAGAGTTATTTTTCTAATGCATATAATCTGATTATTTCTTTTGCTTAATAACTTTTGCTGGTTTCTGGTGCTTACAGGTTTGTGTGGCATTTGCATCCCTTCAGCCCTCAGCTTCCATCCTTCCTTCCTTCCTTCCTTCCTTCCTTCCTTCCTTCCTTCCTTCCTTCCTCTCTTCTTTTCTTTCTTTTTCCCTTTTTGTAGTTGTGGAGGGCTTTACATGCCATTGCTGGAACATTGAAGTCAGAGGACAGCTTGTGGAAGTCACTTTTCTCCTTCTACTATTTGAGTCCTGGGGCTCAAATTCAGTTTGAGATGCTTGGCAACACGCACCCATTCTCACTGAGGCATCTCAGTACCTTCTTTTTGAACTGATTTTTTTTCCTTTCCGTGTGTGTGTGTGTGTGTGTGTGTGTGTGTGTGTAAGGCTGGCTACGTTGATCTCCAACTCTATCCCACACCCTCCAGCTGGTGTGGAACTTGCGTTGCTGTGTAAGCAAGGTTGGCCCTGAACTCACAGAGATGCCCCTACCTCTGCCTCCTGAGTTGTTGTTAAATAAAGTGGGGGCCACCATGTCTGTGTAGGTTAAACAGTTATACACACCCATCATTTTGGTGGGGGATGTAGGCAAGGAGAGGAGGGAAGTTGTGCATGCCTTGAGACAGGAAGTCTATGGGGATTTTCTGATGCTTCCCATACATTTTGCTGTGACCTAAAATAAGCAAACAAAAAAATCTTTAATCCTGATTGAAAATCAAACTCCAAGTGTGCACAACCTTTACTAGATAGACGGCAATTTCTCCACGTTGATTCCAAGTCAGGTGTGATGGGTGATCTTGCTTTGATTAAGGCTGTCAGATGCCCGGGCCCAAAGTTGTAAAAGAGGAAGAGCCTTTGAAGGGGATAGTGACAGGAAGAGAGAAGTCCCTTTCCCTACCCATTCACCTTCAGGCTAAATTGAGCCTCCTAGGGAAAACACCTAGAAGGCAGGGCCAGGGAGGTGTCTCTGCTGACAGCTGGGAAAACTGAGCGGTGAAGATCCCAGGACTGACTCACAGAAGCCCTGCTATAGTGGGTACCACATGGTCCATACTTTATACCTTTTTGTGACTTTGTTTTGCTTTTCAAGAAAGGGTTTTTCTGTAACTTTGGAACCTGTCCTGGAACTCGCCCTGTAGGCCAGACTGGCTTTGAACTCACAGAGATCCGCCTGTCTCTGCTTCCCACGTGCTGGGATTAAAGGCATGCACCACCATCGCCTGGCTAATCATTTATATGTTTACGCCCACCATTTCATGGTCCCGGTAATTTCTCCCGAGGCCAGCCATCCTCATCCCTCTTGACGCTGGCTACAGTTCAGCGCCTCAGATGATGGTTTGTTTGGCAATGGGCACAGCAGATGGGGAAAGCTTTGGCCTTGAACATTTTAATGATTCAGTTCATCAGAAATCAATCTGTCCTCACATCACCAACTAGTTTCTGACAGAAGTGCCAAGACCAGTGGGGAAAAGACGGTCAATAAATAGTGTCTGGGAAACTTTTTGCGGAAGAGTGAAAGTAGCTCTCTCTGTGTGTCATCAACCCACCAGACCAAATCAAAATGAATCAAAGATCCAGATATTAAGCTTGAAAGCCGAAGCCAGGTGAATCAGCTCAAACATTGTTTAATCCTAGCGCCATCTGGGAGGCGAAGGTGGGAGAATTACCGTGCCAGGGCCAAGCTGGGTGACTGGGTGTGATGACCCAGTCACAAAAACCAACAAACAAAACCAAAATAGTAAGAAAACAAAACCCCACAAGAACTGTATAAAACACAGCTGCAAGAAGACACAGGGGAAAGGCTTCGGGATATTGGTGTAGGCGGGAATGCGGTAGATAAAACGCCAAAGGCACAGGCCACTTGCAAAAGTGGAGAGGCTTGGCATAGTGAGGGAAATAATAGATTTAAAAACAGCCTGGCGTAGCGGATGAGTGCCTTTCACAGCAGTGGTCTGAAGGTAGGGGCAGGCAGATCTCTGAGTTCGAGGTCAGTCTGGAGGACACCCAGGGCAACTCAGAGAAACCCTGTCTTGGAAAAACAAATCAAACAAACAAATCTAATTCTCAGCCAGTTTGGTTCTTGGGTCATTAGCTCTGAGGGAAGTCACTACCAGCCATAATGACACTTACCAGCAGAGAAGTCACATGGTAAGGCGCTTGGTCTGGCTGCGTGACAGCAGCCCAAAAGTGAGCTTGAGAGATGTTTCTGACTATTGCGGTCACCATGATGGTCACAGTGCTGGCTGCCACCTCCTGAGAGATCCTCAGGCAGCCGGCAGAGACAGGCTCTGCAGAACGGCCCACAGACATCACTAGACAATAACAAGTATTTGGGTTTTAATTATTGATTTACTTACTTTTGAGACAGGGTTTTGTCATGGCCTTAACCTTACAATGCTTTCCATGCATGTCCTTGCCTACTTGCATCTGCTTCTCCAGGAAGCTCCACGCCGTAATGCTGAGCCCATGTTCCTGGGCTGTACCCTTTCCCCTGTCAGCTCTCTCTTTCTTGCAATAAATGGTTTTTTGTTTCTTAGTTTGTTGCAATAGATTGCTGCCAGTCATATGCCCTGTGTTACAGCGCAAGGGAAAGGAACAAGGAAGGGACAACCATTTCCTAAGAAACAGCCCCACTTCCATTCTCCTTCTGCTGGAGAAAACTTTGTCCCGTGGTTCCATTACTCTGCGAGATTATGTGGGGCATAATCTGTAGCTGGGCAGTGATGTGTGTGGGTTTAGCTCAGGGCCATCTCATTAATGTGAGGAAGATTAGGGTGCAAAATGGGGTGATAGCTGCTAGCAGGTGCTTGACAATGCTCCCACCTGAGCCCTGGTTTTGGTTTTCTTCCTTTTCCCTTCCTCCTTCTCTCTTTCCTTCCCTCCCTCTCTTTATCCTGACTGCATTTAATTGACAAAGCTTCAGACAGACGAGTATGACCTAGAACTCACTACATAACCACGGATGGTCCTCTTGCCTTTACCTCTCCAAAGTATTGGAATAATGCATGTGGCTTTTTAAAAACAAGTGTGTGTGTGTGTGTGTGTGTGTGTGTGTGTGTTTGTGTAAGTTTATTTGAAAGGCAAAGCACAAAGATAAACCTTAGGAGTTGGTTCTCTTTTGAATCTAGGATTGTTAGGCCATGTGCAAGGAACTCTACCCACTATGCCATCCTGCCTGCCCCAAGCCTGGCTTTTACATAGTATCTCTACCCACTCTGCAATCTTTAATCCCAGCACTCGGAAGGCAAAGACAGGCAGATCTCTGTAAATTCGAGGCCAGCATAGGCACCAAAGCTACAGAGAAACTCTGTCTTGAAAAAAAACAAAAGTAACCAACTAACTAACTAACTAACTAACTAACTAAATACATGGCAAGGGCTGATATACCTCAGAGTAGTGTGTGTCCTCAACACACATGAGTTTTCAATCTCTTGTAATAAAATGATCAACATAAAACCTACGTCTATAAGACAAAAACAGAACTGTTTCTTTGAATCACAATGGGCCCCCTTTCCTGTTCTCCCAGGAACAGCTGTTTGAAATACTAGCACTCAGAGTTGGGGTTACAGGTTCCTGGTAACGCACTTGTCTCCCGTGTGCCAGTTCCTGGGTTCAGCAAAGGAAGACAAAATCATTGACTTCATGACTCGCTTCAAAAAATATACAGAAGTGTATAAATAAGCAAGAGACTAATGTCTACCTGACGTATGTGCTTAAACATTGCTTTCTTCTGAATCCCAGGTGACATGAATAGAAAAAAAGGAACAGCTATTGGGGCTAGAGAGATGACAGCATTAAGAGCTCTTGCTGCTTTGGCAGAGGATCCAAGTTCGGGGCCCAGCACAAACATCAAGCGGCTGGCTCACAGCCTCCTGTAACTCCAGCTCCAGGGTATATGGAGTTCTTGTCTGGCCTCCCCAGGCACACACAGGTAGGTATTTACACACACACACACAAATCAAAATAATAAAAATATGTCTTGAAAAAAGAGCAGTTGTATTTACCCACAACATACCATAAATCATCCGACAGCATAAGCCTCCTGCCGTGCCGTTTATCTGTGGATGCCGACTAGAACTCGTTCTTGTGTTAGCATGTGGGATCGTACATTTTGTGGTCTGATACAGACAAGGATCGCGAACTAATGCTCTTGCTCCCAGATGGTTGCTTTCCCAGTATTGTCTTTTGAAAACACTGCCAGCTGAGAAGGCAAGCATAATGTTTACAAATATGCTTTCAAAAATGTTTGCCAAATTGTTGTGGAATCCTTAATAAAGCTGTTGGTCTCCTACGTCAATCCGAAAAGGAAAGGAAGAAAAAGGAAGAAGGAAACAGACAGGCAGGGGCGGGGAGAGTCACTAACCTTGAACATTCTCCCGGCCGCCTTCCAGCTATGGTAATTTTGAGGTTGTGATTATTCACCTGTGTGAACCTGCCAACCCTCTTCTGGCTTGGCAGCAGGGAAACTTTTGTACCAGGCAGGCATTACCAAAAGAAAATGGAAAGAGCCCCTGCCTGAGTGTCCAGCTTGCCTTCTCTTCCTCTTCCTCCCTAGGTGACACATCTTGGGACATGCTTCTCTCTTTTTTTTTTTTTTTTTTGGTTTTTCAAGACAGGGTTTCTCTTTTCTCTATAGCTTTGGAGCCTGTCCTGGAACTAACTCTTTACCAGGCTGGCCTCGAACTCAGAGACCCGCCTGCCTCTGCCTCCTGAGTGCTGGGATTAAAGGCGTGCACCACCACCGCTCAACACTTCTCCTTAATTCTAATAAAAGTGAGGGTCTCTTCTCTCCCTGGTACAAGGGTCAAGACACATGGGGCTGGGATGAAGGGTTGTGAGAAGTCAGTGTCTTTTCACCTCTGATGACCAGGACTTACACATTCTCAGGGCAGACTGTGCTCCGTCTCCAGGTTAGTATTTTGATTTGCCCTCTGGATGTGTCCTCTCCACGCTAGGATTGGTCATTGGCCTCATCTGGGATTAGGAGCTCTCACTCCTTTCCAGGTACTGGGCTGAGATTGTGGACTCACTGGAGCTTTGATCCAGTTGATGAATAAACTCTATGAGTAAAGTAGGAGGGGCTGGATTTAATCTCTGTGTCTGTTAACAACAGAAAACTGATCAGGGAAAATTACTGGGCAGGGTGACAGCTTGTCTTGCTGTCTGAGAAATATCAGAAGCTGGCCTGTGAGCTGAGAAACACTCCCCGTGCCCCAGGACAGGTGGGGCTGGGCTCCTCTCCGAGCTTTCTGCTTGAGAACCTCATAATGCCAATCCCCTTCTCCCAGTTGGCTCCCAATGCTTACTGGGAGTTTGCTTGGAGAAAAAAGAAAGAAAACTATTTTTTTCATTATACATACCAATCCAAGCTCCCACTCCTTCCCCTTCTCCCATTCCCTCCACATACCTTCCCACTCCACCCCCATCCACTCCTCAGAGAGGGTAAGGCACTTTGCTTTGGGAAAGATCCAAGGTCTTCCCTACTATATTTAGGCTGAGCAAGGTATCCATCCAAAGAGAACAGATTCCCAAAAGTCAGTACATGCAGTAGAGATAAATCCTGGTCCCACTGCTAGTAGCCCCTCAGTCTGCCCCAGCTATGCAACTGCCAACCACATTCAGAAGGACTATGTTTCTTCCCAGTCTGCTGATGTTGGTGAGCTCCCATTAGCTCAGGTAGACTGTTTCAGTAGGGGTACCTATCATGGTCATGGCCTCTTTGCTCATATTCTCATTCCTCCCACTTTTCTTTTTTTTTTTTTTTTCTTTTTTTTTTTTGGTTTTTCGAGACAGGGTTTCTCTGTGGCTTTGGAGCCTGTCCTGGAACTAGCTCTGTAGACCAGGCTGGTCTCGAACTCCTCCCACTTTTCAACTGGACTTTGAGAGCTCAGTCCAGTGCTCTGATGCGGGTCTTGGCCTCTGTTTCCATTAGTTGGTGGATGATGGTTCTATGGTGATATTTAAGATATTCATCAGTGCCGGGCAGTGGTGGCGCATGCTTTTAATCCCACCACTTGGGAGGCAGAGGCAGACAGATCTCTGTGAGTTTGAGGCCAGCCTGGTCTACAAGAACTAGTTCCAAGACAGGCTCCAAAAGCTACAGAGAAACCCTGTGTTGAAAAACAAAACAAAAACAAACAAACAAACAGCAACAACAACAAAAAGATATTCATCAGTTTGACTACAAGGCAAGGCTAGCTCAAGCATCCTCTCCTCTGTTGCTTAGGGTCTTAGCTGTGTCATTCTTGTGGATTCCTGGGAATTTCTCTAAAACCAGGTTTCTTGCTAACCTCAATCAAGATATCTCTTTCCTTGCTTTTATCTCTGTCCTTTTTCTCCATCTCATGAATAGCCCGTTCCTTCAATTCTCCTGGCCTCTCCCCTTCTCCACTCCTCTTTCCCTTCTACCCTCCCTTCTCCACTTACCCCCATGCTCCCAATTTTGTCAGGCAATCTTGTCTATTTCGACTTTCCAGGTGGATCTATATATGTTTTTCTTAGGGTTCACCTTATTACTTAGCTTCTCTAGGATCATGAACTATAAGCTCAATATCCTTTGTTTATAGCTAGTTTCCACTTATGAGTGAATACATACCATATTCATCTTTTTGGGTCTGGGTTACTTCACTCAGGGTAGTGTTTTCTAGTTCCATCCACTGCTGAGTAGTACTCTAATGCATTTCGTCTATCTTTAACTTCAAAAGCCAGAACCATATGAACGGCAGAAGCTACCAAGTTCTGTTACTTTCTGGGGCTGGAATGGACCCTTATTCAATTATATCTTCACCAGCTTTTTGTTCTTCACTGCCTAAGATGGCTGTCCTGAAACTAGCTCTCCAGACCAGGCTGACCTCAAACTCAGAGATCCTCCAGCCTCTGCCTCCGAGTGCTGAGATTAAAGGTGTGCCCCACCATACCCAGCTCTAAGCTTTTCTTTAGTTTCTTTCCACAACTTGGAAACTTAGCCGGATGGGATCTTGCCGTGAGGGCACCACTTTCTTAATTGCATTTCTTAACCCATTTATCTCCTCTCCATTCCACTTTCTTGTGCCCTTTTTCTCCTCAAAATTTACATCTTGTAATTTACTCTTTCTCAGCTTGCTTCTTTTCATTAGAAATCTTTATTAGAGTTACTGTAATGGCAAAAGTAAAATGCTGTGGATCCCCGAGTGTTTGCAGCAGGCCACGAGTCCCAGGCAGGGAGCTGCATGGTGGGTAAGAGACCTTGATGGGGCAGCCAGTCCCACGAGAGACAGACAGATGGGCATGTCACGAGACCTCGCTGCAGGTCTCCGAAGGCAGCTGGTCCTGGGCAGGGAGCCACCTGGCAGGTGAGAGACAGAGACATGGATAGGCACGCCATGCAGAGTGAAGTTGGATGTTTATTTGGTGGGTTATGGAAGGGAAGGGGAGAAGGGGGAAGAGCAGAGAGAGACATGGAGAGAGAGACAGAGATGGGGAAAAGGAGAAGTGGGGAGAAGAGAGACAGAAGCTGCTTCTTTGAGAGGGAGACAAGAAAGGACTGGACTCAGTCTGAAAGCTGAAGATCAGCTTGCCTCCGTGGGTGGGGGTGAGGGGTGGGCATGGCTTGTCTCTTAAAGGGACAGAGCAGAAATTACAGTTACCACTAATAATAATAACCCTATGACAGAGTCTATACTAGGTTGATTTGAGGATTTCCTTTGCCAATAGAACTAATCCAGAATTCTTTACTTTAGCCTTAGGCAGACTCTTCGGACAAGGACAAAAGGCAATCATTTTCGTCACCAAATTAGCACAGGAATGACCTCTAGGCTACATATTAGTCTTCTCCTCTGAAACGCCTTGAGCCAGTCTCCTACAGTTCAAGTCATTTTGAGCACCTTTGTCTTTGATGTTCGTGCTGTTATGGCACATTATGTGGTACTTAGAGCATTTCCTAAACCAAAAGCACTAAAGTTCAAATTCTTCCAAAAACACACAGCAATACCCCAGTCCCTGGTAAAAACTTTTGCCTTTGTTAGGGTTTCTATTGCTATGAAGAGACACCATAACCCGGGCAACTCTTATAAAAGAGAGCATTTAATTGAGGTGATGACTTACAGTTCAGAGGTTCAGTCCATTACCATCATGGCAGGGATGATGGCCACATGTAGGCAGATTTGGTGCTGGCTACACCTTGATCATGAGGCAACAGGAAATGGACTGGGAGTGGATTGGACGGTTATGAGAACTCAAAGCCCACCCTCACAGTAACATATTTTCTCCAACAAGGCCATGTCTATTCCAACAAAGCCATACCTTCTAATAATCCCACTCCCTATGAGTTTATGGGGGCCAATTACATTCAAACTACCACAATCACCCACTGATCTACCCATTGGAGACTTGTGGACTCACTTGTGGGCACATAGGTGAAAACAATGATTGCTTCTACCCAGAACCCACCAGCGTCCAAATTAAGGAGAGTGGTCCTAGCATTCATAGCCCCTTTCCTGATCTTCTGGCTCTTATGTGCTTTCTGCCCACTCTTCCTCAATGTTCTCTGACTGCAGAGGTGTTGACAGAGGTTTCTGTCCTGCCCAGTCCTGCAGCCATTCAGTCCCAAAGAAACACACAGAGGTCTACATTCATCATAAACTGGTTGGCCTATTAGCTCAGGCTTCTTGTTAACTCTTATATACTGCATTAACCCATAATTGTTGTCCGTGTTAACCACGTGGCTTGGTACCTTTTATCAGCCAGGCACGTGGCTTGGTACCTTTTATCAGCCACGCATGTGGCTTGGTACCTTTTATCAGCGAGGAATTCTCATCTTGCTTCCTCTGTTTCTGTGTTACAACTGAAGCCTCAGCTTTTCCTCTTCTCAGAATTTACCTGTTCTCATCACCCTGCCTATACTTCCTGCCTGGCTACTGGCCAATCAGCATTTTATTAAAACAATACAATGTAAGTAACAGGGTGCAAAACCATTATCCCACAGCACAAAGGTGTTGCTATAGGTGTCCAGGGCTGACCACTGAACTATCATGTATTCTCAGTACCTTGAACAGTCATGAGTCTCCGTATTTATCACAGTTCATTATGAAGGGAAGCTGGCTGGAGACTAGGTGTAAATAGGACTATTAGAACACAGTTTGGCATCATGTCTCTTTAACTAAATGGTAAGTTCCCTTCTAGGGCCCAAGACCAACACACCGAGGCATACACACAGACCCTTAGATCTAGATTGTTTATATGAGGAAAACACACAGCGTTTGTCTTTCTGAGCCTGGCTTATTTCAGTTAGCGCATTCGTCTTTACCTCTATTCATTTTCCAACAAATGTTACAACTTCATTCTTTGTTATGGCTGGAAAAAAAATCTATTGTGCATATGCACTAGTGTTGTTATTTTTCAGTGAGGGCTCTACACGGGGACAGGTCTTCACGGTGAGCCCAAAGGCTTATACTAGTGTCTTATCAATGCTGGAAAGCTATCACCATCCTGATGAATCTTGATTAACCAACAATCATGAATTATTTTACAGCTGGGTGAGTCACATGCCTGATAGATCTCACTGGATCAGTTCCTCTCAGGGGCCCCCGGGTGTAGCCCTGTTGAGGCCCCTGCAGGCCAGCCTAATTGTAAGGTGCCCCTGTCTCCTTGGGCTCACAAGCAGCAGTTGGCTCTGAGCTGTGCTGCTTGCTGCACTTCCCAGCTGGGATGAGTGACAGGGATGAAGAATTGGGCGAGCATTTCTCCCCTTCCCCAGAGATAGCTAGGTCTCCTAGGCCTGCTTCGAGTCATCACTGCAGAGGAGGAGGCTGGAAGATGGAGAAGAAGCACAATGACCAGACAGACTGGAACTGGTTCTAGAGGGTTCTGGAGGGTTGTGGCTTAGTCAGCTGGAGGCATATCCTGTTGTGTCTAATGGCACTAGTAATACACATTTATGATCTAAAGGAAGATGGCTATTCTACTGCATGCTATACATGCTATATATGCTATCATAGCTATGGAGAGTCCTGCTATGAGCCTGAGTTATATTTTTAGTCGTAGTCGTCGTCATCATCATCATCATCATCATCACATCATCATCATCACTGTGTGTTGGGAATTGAATACCGGCCCTCTTGGAAAAAACATTTTAGACATCTACCATTCGTCATATCCCTATCCCCTGAGTCATTTTTAATTATATTTAATTCTTTTAACACACGATTTTCATTATTAACTTGACATTTCTGTGTGGTGAGGCTGGTCTGGGACTCTCAATGTGCTACCTCCATGTCCAGAATGCTGGGATTACATCCATGTACCACCACACCTGGATTGGGCTCATGACTCTAATAGGGAACCAATGCGTTTGGATCAGAATCAGCATTGCTTATGAAGGCTCCCCTCTGTCCCTTTAGTAAACGTGTCCTCAGGGAAGACCACATTTTGAGTCCCCAGCTGAGGAGCCTGCTTTCTTCCCACCTCACAGGTCTCCCTGGATGTTCAGGGTCTCTAAATTCTGAGATGAGAATTCTGCTTGCTGCACATAGGGAGAGACGCCAGTATCGGCAAGGCTGGTGGGGTAGGTGGACGTATGACAAATGCTGGTGGTGGAGAAGAAAGAACTAGATGATGGTGGGAAAGAACTGGGCCAGGAGAGAGCCACGGGAGCTAGGTTTAAACCAGAGGACTCTGTGTCTCAAGATATGGACTAACTGTAAGAGGTGATGAGAGCCCCGTGGTCTCCTGGAGCCCAAGCTTAACTCTTCCCTATGAAATGACCACAATAACCCCACAGAAGGAGCCAGAACTACCGCCAGTAAACAGGACGTAGAGATGCCAAAGTCTCCGGAGTGAGGGCAGGTTGCATGGTTTGAGGTCAGCAGAGGTGTTCAAGCACTGGAAAAGGTGAGTAGAAACCTAGAGAGTAGGGGATTGGAGAGATGGCTCAGTGGTTAAGAGCACTGGCTGCTTGTCCAGAGGACCAGGGTTCAATTCCCAACATCCACATGGCAGCTCACGGCTGTCTGCAACTCCAGTTCCAGGGGATCTGACACCTTCGCACCAATGCACATAAAATAAAGTTAAATAAATAGATAAATAAGTAATCTTAAGGAATTGAAACGCCATCTGTGGACGCGCCTTCCGACCTTAGACGTCTATACTCTATACTGGGATATAGACTTCATATGTGAACGTTTTTAGGACCTATGTTTATTTGCATGTGACTGTGTGTGTGCTACAGTGGGCACATGAAACTCAGGATAGCTTGTGGGAGATGGCTCTTTTCCTGCCATTGTGTGGGTCCCAGGATCAAGCTCAGTCACCCAGCTTGGTGGGAACTGCCTTTACTGGCGGCGGAGCTGTCTTGCTACCTCTCCCCTGGACGTTTCACTTGCACGTCTGTCTATCCTCTTTCCCCATTCCGACAGATACTGAGCACACTTTTTGCTTCCTTGCTTCCTTCCTTCCTTTTCTTTTTCTTTTTTTGGGCAAGAGTTGTGGTGGTAATCTGGCAGTTGAGATAGCACGCTGTCCTTCCTGGACGTCTGACTTTTTAAAAAATATTTATTTATTTATTATGTATACAATATTCTATCTGTGTGTAAAAGCCTGCAGGCCAGAAGAGGCATACACACCAGACCTTATTACAGATGGTTGTGAGCCACCATGTGGTTGCTGGGAATTGAACTCAGGACCTTTGGAAGAGCAGGCAATGCTCTTAACCACTGAGCCGTCTCTCCAGCCTGACGTCTGACATTTTTTATGAAGTTTCCCAAGGTTACATTCCTCTAAGCGAAACCTGTAAGGATTAGAAAAGAAACAGCTGTCCATTAATACTTTGGCTCCTGAAGTAGGGCACTTAGGGCTGATCTTGATTTAAGATTGATATTCTGTTGTTTTCTCAGCCTGACGGGGACAGACGGACATATCCTTGGAAGATGTAAGATATCTCTCCTGGGCAGCATCCAGAAGCTGCTGCGACCTCAAGATTTTAGTCCTCTGCTGTCCCCTTGTGGACAAGTTAGGAATAGCACTTTAAGATTTCATAGGGCTAGGCAAGAATTGGTGGAGGGCTAATGAGTGGGAAAGTGAGACTGGGGTGCCCAGAAGAGAGGGGTCAAACTGTTAATGATGGAAAAACACTCTCGTCTTTTTCAGATCTTTATTTTTACTCCAGACACATGATTTTCAGTGAGAATATGACCACCTAAAGACTCACAGCCATTCACCGGTGTCCCTCCTTTGACCTTGAGCAGCTCCCCTGGGGTGTCCCGTCAGCCTTCCCACACCTCCTCTTCCTGGAGTTGCAGGCCTGTAGGTTTCTCCTTCTGGCTTTGTGGCTTCCACACCACCCCATCCCCGACTCTTTCTCCACTGTTTTCTGCAACCTGTATACCTTCCTTTACATCCCTGCTGCTGCATGCTGACACCCCTGGGACCCCACACTGCTCAGGTACTGCACAGCAGTGGTCCCTTTGTTTGGAATGTGAGAGAGGGGAACACTTGCACACAATGAGAGAAAAGGGGTTCTGAGTCACTGGGCCCACCCTGTTGGAATCTGGTGCTGTCCTAATCGTAGAACCAGCTTCTACCTACAGCCCAGCTGTTTCCTTCCCGGGTTAGCAGCCCCCACCTACCACACTGCCCAACCTGGCTCTCCATCCCCTTCCACAATGAGGACAGTGGCGTGGGGGCCCTTCTCTCTCCTGCCACTGGGGGAGGATGGGTTGTCTGGCCTTTCTACCTCCTGCCACCTGGCTCTCCTCTTCCCAGCTGGGAGCCAGGAAACCACCCAGGAACCTGGCCCGATTTCCCTTCCCTCATGCCTCCAGACCCTGCCGCAGCCTCCGGTCCAGGGCTAGGAGCTGCCTCAAGAATCCCCGGTTGGGGATGATGCCGCGGTGGTCCTTGACTTTCTTGATGGCCTCCACAAGGGTGAAGTGGTGGTACAGCATGAGGTAGGCCAGCACCAGGGTGGCCGATCTGCTCACTCCCACAGCACAGTGTACCAGGATCTTCCCTGTGAAGAGGAGGCAAAGAGACATCGGAGAGACTGCTGAGTGATGGCCTGGAGGAGGCTTGGGAAGAGGTCAGCATGAGAGGGTAAACCAAGGCACGCAGAGGTGGGGATGGATGAGGATGAGCGGGGCGTACAATGTAGATCCTGGGCTGGTGAGATGCCTCAGCAGGGAAGGACATTTTACATACAAGCCTGATGATTTGAGTTCTGGTCCCAGAACCCATGTAAAGATCATAAAGACCTGACTCCACAGCGTTGTTCCCTGACTGTCATAGATCCACCAGGGCACATAATGAGTGCACACCACACACATGCGCACACACACACACACACACACACTCAGTAGCAGAGTGTGTGCTTAGCATGAACAAGGCCCAGGGTTCGATCCCCAGCACTTCCAAACAAATAGTGAAGGTCCCTGGCAAAGGGGAGAGACCTGGGCAGACCAGGATGGAGAAGGAATTCTGTAGTGTTCGTGAACCAGAGCAGAGCTCAGTGGTTCTGTCTCATTCTTGATGTAAACCGGAGCTCTGAACAGAGCAGGGACTCCGCTGACATTGGATGCATCAAGAGGAATCCATCCATGTTGAATCTAGCCTGAGGTCTTCCCCAACCCTCCTTCTGTGTACATGTGTAAGGTAGATATGTGTATGTGTGTGTGTACAGATGTGAGTGTGCTTGTGGAGGCCAGAAGTCAATGTTGGGTGTCTTCCTTAGCTGTTCTCATCTTATTATTATTATTTTTTGACCTGTGCTCTCTTGCTGAACCTGGAGTTTGCAGAGTAGGCTAGACAGGCTGGCCAGCAAGCCTGAAGAGCCTTGTAAGATTTTCCTCACCAGTGCTGGGAGATAGTGCCCCTGTATGGCAAGTTCTTTCCCACCAGAGTCATGCCCTCAGTTCCTCCTTAATGCTTCTTTTGGTTCTCGAATATTTTGTATTTGAGGCTGGGTCTTGGTATGTTGCCCAAACAAAGCTTGACTTTCGTTCAGATAGGGCCTCAGCCTGTGGAGTAATTGGGTCTATGAATACACTGCATCACACCCTACTTCCCCACCCTTCTATCTTGCTTTTTCTCCACTGACTACATTTTCTCTCTCTATATATGGTTGCCTCTTGCTATTCAGCATGGGTAGATTCCCAGAAAAACCTTCCCATCACCAACCCCCATGGATGTTCAGTTCCTGCATATAAAATGATACAGCAATGGCATACACCCTGCCCTCTTGTATACTTTTGATGATTCCTGGATTTTTATGTCCACTATTGTAATGTTAATTCTCTGTAGATAGTTGTTATGCTATATTGTCCATAAAAAGAAGTCCAAACATATTCTGTATGTACGTCCACCCCAAATATTTTCAGTCTGTGGTTGGTTGAATCCAATAATGTAGAACTTGGCAATACAGAGGGCCAACGTCCCGCCTCCCTCCACCTATAGCTAAAGCATTTTAAAACCAGTTTTAGCTGGGCGGTGGTGGCACACGCCTTTAATCCCAGCACTCCGGAGGCAGAGGCAGAGGCAGGTGGATCTCTGTGAGTTTGAGGCCAGCCTTGCCTACAGGATCTAGTTCCAGGACATGCTCTAAACAAAAATGTAAAAGCTACACCATTCATAACCTCAGCATATGGGAGTAGCTTTCTACCTTAAATGAGGCCCTCATCCCTTTTGAAAACAACCTCGAAAAGGATGATTGAGAGAACATTTTTCTTTCCTTAGCTCCGGTTCCTAAGCAGTTGGTCTCATTGCCAAGTTCTTGCTCCATCCGTGAACCCTGGGGCTTCTGAACACTGTACCTATTTCTCCCCCCTCCCCTTCTGCATTTTCTCCTACCTCCTGGCTGGCTCAGTGCCCGATGGATGAAGTCCGCAGCTGTCTGAAAGTGGATGCTCATGTCAAAGGCTGGCGAGTCATGGGCTTCGACACCCAGGTAGCGGATGCCCAGTCCCTCGTAGGCCTCCGGGGTGCCTCTCCACCTGCTGTGTGAGGCATTGAGGACATGGGTGATGCCCAGGCGACGGAGCTCACGGCGGTTGTTGGCCATGTCCCTGTGTTAAACAGACGTTAGAGGGGGGATGGGGAAACCAAGATGCCAGAAAACTTCAGCCTAGATGCTGTTGTTGGCTACAAATCTTCACGGTACTCACTAATGCCCTAGATCAGAGGAAGGTGGCAGACTTGGGGTCATGTCCTGTGAGCAGTGTTTGAGAGGTCTGGGAATGATTGGGCTAGAGAAGAGTCTGAGGGGGTGGGGTCAAGACGACTGTAATCAAATACCGGGACTGCTCCAAGGAAGTGGAATTTTCCTTATCTTCAGGCTCTAAAGGATGGACCCAGGGTCAAAGAATTCAAGATCCGGGAAACCAGTGCTGAGGTTTCACAGTGAGGACAGTGCACCATATTAAGAGAGAACTCTAGCGGAGCCAGGTTAGAGCACTTCAAGAAAGTAATTTTCCTGCCACCAGGGTGTCCAGGCAGAGAGAAGTCCTCGGTGGACAGAGCCTGGAAACTGGAGGGATGTGTGTGTCAGGGGAGTTGTGGGGCCAGCTCCTATTTCAGGCCTTAGCTAGGGCTATGTGAGTAATTTCACAGCAGCGTGTGTACCCAGTTTGTGCAATACTCTAGATTTGGCTCCCAGAACCAATAAACAAATGCAGGGTCTGGAAAGATGGCTCAGTGGTTAAAAGCACTGGTTGTTCTCCTAGAGGTCCCGAGTTCAATTCCCAGCTCCCACATGGCAGCTCACAACTGTCTATAATTTTGGATCCAATGCCTTCTACTGGGGTGCAGACAGACATACATGCAGATGAAACACCCATATGCATAAAACACACAAATAAATAAATGCATGGATGAATAAATAAATCACTAATAAACTCTAGATTATATGGGTTTGCTTTATATTCTCCTGGACCCCTAGAAACCTCTTCTGTTTGCTACTTACTCAAGGGCTCTTGTGTGCTCTGATCTATAGCCATCCTCATACACCAACTGGCCCATACCCTAGCAGCTTAGTGACAGAAACCCCTCAGACAAGTTGTCAGGTACTAGCCTAGGCAAGCAATCTAGGAAGGCCACCGAACCCACCCCACAAACTGTTGGCACTCCCGTTTCTAACCCGGATGATCTTGGTGCAGTCACAACTTCTCAGAGCTCCTTTTTCCTCCTCTGTAACCCAAGGAGAGGGACCCCCCCAGCTCACAAAGCTACCGGGAGGATTAATAAAGTGTCATTAAAAAGAAAAAGCTCACAATTAGAGAGTGCGCCCCCTTCGATGGCTCTCTCTTCATGACCCTGGACTGTGGTTGCTTCGCAGGGTCTCCTCTTCAGTTTACTGTCTACTGTTTCTGTCTTAGTGACTACCTTTTCTCAGAGCTACGCCCCAATAGCTGGAAGGTCAGAACAACCTGTCTGGTCTATACTGTTGGCACTTCATATGAGATCTTTTCTACATGAGTACCACAATTTACTTAACAGAGTTTCTCTGTCTAGAGTGGAGTATTTTAATAAATCTGCCCCCCAAATCCCTCAAGCCCTCCAGCTTCTTCTCTTTGTTCATATGCCTACTCCCTTCACTCTTCAACCTGGAACTGGCAAGGTGAGTCCGTGTCTGCCTGCCACCTTTCTCCTTGTACACACACATGCACAAGCACACACGCGCGTGCACACACGCATATGCACACACTCAGGCCTGGTCCCCCTGCCACCTTTCTCCTTGTACACACACACACACACACACACACACACACACACACACACACACTCAGGCCTGGTCCCTCCTGCCGCCCATTACATACTGGTCTCCGAGGTAGAGGCCTGGCCAGACCTCGTCGGCATGGTTACAGGCCGTCTTGCCTGTATAGAGGAGCCTCTCCAACTCAAAGACGTTGAGGAAGGGATGGTGAGCAGAGGACATCTCCTCCAGGCTCCCTCGAGTGCGAACAGGGGACCTTGAGCTGCTGCGGGAGAAGCGGGCCATAAACGTCATGGAGGCCCAGAGCCAGTTGCCGGGACACATCTTCAAGGTGGCAGGAGCTGTGGCTTGAGGGATGGTGGGCTCAGTTACCAGGAAGCTGATGCTGCAAGCAAAGGAGGGTCGGGTATACTTGAGTGAGTCCAGAGAAGCTATTTCCTTTCCTTCCCACGGGGCTGGGTCTGGAGGAGTAGGCCCTTCAGCAGCAGAAGGCAAGGCTAGCCTAAGCTCTTAAATACCTCCTTTCTCTAGCTGCTGTGGGTCCCTCCACTAAGCTCTGGCTCTGTCACCCAAGGAGGTGGGAGTCACATGTCCTTGTTTACGAGAAGGAGTTGCCCAGCTGCTGTTTCTCCTCCATCTCCCCACCCCCACAGCCAATAAACCCAGAAACACACACACACATACGTTGGACACTTTGGTGCTTCTACACACTGCTGGGACACTTGCCAGCCCAAATCTGGGTCTCATCTGGCTGGGGTTATAGGCAGAGCATCTAGGGAACTGGGGATAGGGATGGAAGCAGCGGCGGTAGAGCCAGCCAGAGAGAATTATCAGGAAGATAACAGCAGCTGGGACCATGACATATGCCAGACATGTCTCCTGTGTGCCGGAGAGATGAAGTACCTTAACCCCTCCCTGCCCTGCTTGTGGCCAAGCTTGTCACGGGGAAGGCTATCAGGAAGGCAAGAGTAGGGAATGATACAAAGAAGAAAAGGGACTTTTGGAAAATCCTTGCTGACTGAGAGCCGCTGGAAGAAGGCTTCAGGCTGTGCATACAAGCCTGTGAGTGGGAGGAGCGAGCCCCTCCTTTGGCTAAACCTCATCTCTAAGGAGAGAAGTCTGAGTCAAAGCAGGGTTGGAGCTTTGTGTCTGTGTCTGGTGGGGGTGGGGTAGAAGTGGGAGAAGCAAGCAGGAGATGATGGGGCGGGGGAGATAAGAGATCCCGCAGGCTAAGGGGTAGCTGAAAGGCTCAGAATGGTCACCTTTGTTGGTGGTGGTGTCAACTGGTCCTGGACACTACATGGAGCAGTGTCAGCCATGAGGGGCCTAGCAGGTGTGTCTCAGAGTACCTGTAGAGAGAGGGCCCTCGGGAAAGTGGGCTTCTGCCTGAGCCTCCCCCGAAAGAGCTTGTCTTTGAGGCTTGCCCTAGGACATTTGGCCAGCCCGACATCTATAGAAGACCCCAGTCTTCAATTCCAGGTGTGGTCTTGCCTTTTTGCAAGGGTGGGCTAACCTGCTGAATTCCCTCCCATTCCCTTTGCTGCCATCTGCCTTAGGGACCTCAACTGAATGTCCAGCAGTAAGAAGCCATCTTGGCCCATGGCCATACAGAGATCCCATTGCACACTCCCAGCCAGGCCTCTCTCTCTCTTCTCCCAGGGTCAGGAGCCACCAATCTCCCAGGAAACACCACAAACTAGGACTGGGGGATTGCTCCTAGTAAGGGATGAGTGCATATTCAGGAGTTCAGGAACAGGTAGGTTTTCAAAGATTGGGTTAGAAGTAGCACAGAAATCTAGCGCTAGAGTAGACACATCCACCACCACCACCGCCACCCCTCTACGCCCCCCCCCACCTCTCCTCCTGGGCCTCAAAGACACCCCTCTCCCCTTCACTGCCACCATCAACAACAACAACCACCTTCCTCAGAATAGATTCCTTAGTGATGATGAAAGGCGAGGAGCTGGGAGGAGAGCCAAAGCAGAGAGCAACATTCCTCGGGTCTGGGTTTGCTCCTCCTAATGTGTAGGATCCTGGCTCAGTCACTGGGCCTTCTCCAGTCCCTTTAACCCGCCGCCAGAGGCTCTGGCCCCTGCCCCCCTCCCTGCCTCTGCTGTCGCGGTAGTAACAGGTTCCTGGCTGTCGCCTTAGCCCTGTGACAATCCAGACAGTCAGGCACTGAGGAGAAACGAGACGCGTGGCAATGCCCCTATGTCCCTGTTGCTCTCCGACCCCCGTCCCCTCGCCCACACGTCCCTACCTCCTGGTCGCTAGGGTCTCAGATCCCGAGGTGGCCTGCGGGCTCCCGCAGTCCGGCTCCCATGACTCCTGCGCGGTTCCCCGCCGCTGCGCCGCCGCCCCGGCGCGCAGGTGGATCGCAGCTATTTTTAAGCCATGACACGCACATCGAAGCAGGTTCCTATCGGTGTGCGCCCTGGTGACACCCAGGGACACCGTCTCACGCAAAGGTGGGAGCCACCACACCGCTGCGACACAGCCCGCCCCCGTTTACAGCCCCGCGCAGCCCCGCAGCCCCGCCTCGTCGGCACGGCAGGGCTGCTGCCCGGCAGGCCAATGGCAAAGCCTTGTGCAAGCCTTCTCAGGCAGGGTCTTCACGCTGCTCGCTCTTCCCAGACAGAATTAATGAGTCACAGACAGAGCCTGCTCTCCTCATCTGTACACTCTCTCTAGAGAACAATCCTCAGCCACCCTTACTATTAATAGCGTTTGCCATATGCTAAGCGCTTCACCTGTCTTAGTGAGTTTTATACTCACCAGCAGGCATTTTCATCTGCATTTTGTGAAGGAAGAGACCGAAGTATAGAGAGGCTAAGCCCAGATCACCAGCTAGGTATTGGCAGAGCCGAGCTTCCGACGATGGTGGCGAGACTCTGAAGTCCATGTCATGACCTGTCCCAACCGTGATTCTCCCATAAGGAGTATGCATCTTGGGGTTCATTCAGAAAGCCACTTCTACATGTTCCATGCACGGTGCCCTTCCTTTTCCCTGAAGAAATTAATCTTCATTTTTTTTTCTCACAAGCTTGTCTTTTAGTGGTGTTCACCAACACCTGCTTCTCTGTGGGTCAACATCAGGATCGTAAGCATTTTGAGTCAAGGTGGGTATTGCTTTTCCTAAATGTCTTCCTCACTGCTTGTCTTAGGGTTTCTTTTGCTGAGATGAAACACCATGACCAAAAAGCAAGTTGGGGGAGGAAAGGGTTTATTTGGCCTTACACTTCAACAGTATTGTTCATTGTTGAAAGAAGTCAGGACAAGTACTCAGACAGGGCAGGAACCTGGAGGCAGGAGAGGATGCAGAGGCTATGAATGGATGTTGCTTGCTGGCTTGCTCCCCATGGCTTGCTCTGCCTGTTTTCTTACAGAGCCCAGGACTCCCACCAGGGATGGTCCCATCCATGAAGGGCTGAGCCCTCCCCCATCAATTACTAATTAAGAAAATGACTTACTGACTTGCCTCTGAGTTAAGTTTCTTCCCAGACCAAGAGTCTGGGGACAAATTTTGCTCCAAGTCACTTATGTGATGAAACCCTTAAGGAGAATGCCTCTCTGTGTCTTGTTCCAACTCTGAAAATCTAGTTCTAGAAATTTCTGGACTTCTCATCCAGAAGGACAGAGCTCCTGTGTCGAAGAGACAAAGCCGCAGTTGAGACGCTGCATCCCTGAGGTCAAGGGACTGTTTCTGCCCGAGTGAGGTTCCTCAGAGCTCATTTCTGTGGCTTTCATGTATTTATGTCGTGACTCAAATTTGGATGCTCATCCTCTTAAATGTAATAGTTTCAAGAAAGATAATTTAAAAAATAATGTGATACGCTGTGGATGGTAGACAAGAACGTACATAAGACATACATGACAGCAAACATGCCTAGCACTCAATGGTCTACATTGTTCTAGAAGGAACTCAGAGTCCAAAACCCTTTCCTCAAGCCAAAGTTCAAAGAGAAAGTATAAAACAAAATCTCTTATTTTTTTAAAATTTTTCTTGTGTGTGTATCTATGTGGATATATGTGGAAGGCCAGAGGACAGCCTTGGGTGTTGTTCTGCAGGTTGACTTTGAGATGGGGCCTCTCGCTGACCTAGAACTTGCAAAGTAGGCTAGACTGGATGGTCAGTGAGCCCCAGGGGTCCTCTGGCCTCTGCCTCCCTTGCACACTCTGCCTACAATTACAAGTTCATGTCACCACATCCAGGCCCTTTCTGCCCGCAAGGCAATCGCTTCACCAAAGATCCACATCCTTGACGCCACACCTCTTTCAGACTTCCCCAAACCACAACCACAAACCACAGCCTTTCTTCTCCTATCATCATCTGGCACCCTCTGTTCTTTAGCTTTCATCTGCCCCAATCTCTCCCTCAAATCTGCCTCGTCCCCCGCTGCATGGGCAGAAACCCTCAAAGATCAATTGCTCTTAAAATTAAACTGTTCCTTCAACAAGGAAAAGTCTTTATACTTGATTTTAAGCTCTTATCTCACCCTTAGTGGAGAGTTAGTGTCAAAAGCTTTAGAAAATCTACACAGGATAGAGAGAAATTTGCAGAGAGAGAGAGAGTGAAAAAAAAAACCTGCTTGAAATGGTGTTTTTAACATGGAAAATTACAGCCCGTCTTTCCAGTGTCAGAGGCACTCATTTTACTGGGACTGGTATTAAAGATCTTTTCAAAGCCTGTCACACTTGGATACTCAGAAATATGAAATTCAAAGCTACAAAATTCTTTGAGACTTTGGCTTTTATGACCAATGGTATTGGTTTAAATAATAAGATAACTGCTTCTGTACCTTACTGACTTGGAGCATGAGTTAATAACTGGCTGGCACACAGGCACCAGAATATACCACCTCCAAGTCTAGACTCTACACTTTCATAAGAAGACAAAGTCAAATGTTTTATAGACTCCTGCGATATACCCAGTCTTTCCTCAACAAGCAAGAACACCCCTGACTTCAGCACCTTTTCTAAGCAACAACTGTACTACCTAAAACCTGTAAATAAGTTCTTTCAGAAGCAGCAGGATGGTAGCCCTGGAGTGGTGATGGACAAACCACTCTCGTGGACAGCAAACTCATTGGCGCCACAGTGAAACCGTAAAGGCAGATGTGGTGATTAATGATTGTCAGCTTGGCAAGTGGCAAGGCCCTGGGCACAGCTGTGAGAGTTTAGCCCCTGGGCATGTCTTGTGAAGAATTTTCTTGATGACATTAATTGAAATGGGAGACCCACCTTAAATGTGGACCCCTCCTCCTGCACCGCAGCTATTAGGATGTCCAAAGGGAAAAGGTTTTGCTTTTTGTTCTCTATTCTTTGAGTTCTGCTGGGGAGTTCACCCACCTGGTTCCCGCTGCCGTAGCTAATGGCCATCATATGTTTCTGACATCAGAATTCAGACTATGTGGCCTTCTAGTGTGAACTGAAGACCAGCGGCCTTCAATTTTTTAGACCTTCAGCACCCAGCATTTCTTGTAACCTGGACAAGAACAGGATACGTAGGCAACCCACTGATGCTTCCAGAAGAGTCTCGACTGCTCCCAGGGCCTGTTTTGGCCTCTTACTTTCTCTGCTATGGAAAAGAGATTACTAAATGACTTAACCGAGTACAAGAAAAAGTGAGGCCTTGACCCTTCTGAAAATCTCCATCTCACTCACTTGAGAATGATGACTTGCTCTCGCTCCTCTCCAAGAAGAGTCCTGAAAGGTAAAGAAACCTTAGGAGGCAGGAGCCTACTTAGCTCATGTGGGACTGTGCACTGGCACATACAAGGGCTTGGGCAGGCAATGCTACAGCATGCAGTGCCTTGGGTTTGATTCTTTTCCTTAGTAAGGAATGCTTTTGAAAGGGAAGCGTATGAACTCACGTTCCTGCAGACCATGGGAACACGCTCTTGGGAAGACAAAAAAGAATCTGAGAGGCAAACACAGGTTTAAGAAAAGTCAGATAACTCAGCTAGGAACGCCAAATTTGGTTTTGTAGTCTGTTCAGATTAGCAATATGATCTAGGCTTTGATTTAATTTCAGTCTACTTGATTCCTGTGGAGGAGGTGGACTTCAACCAACCATGGTTCTTCTCTTAGTATGTTTACCTGTGTTGCCATGTTCAGACGAGCGATCTCTAGGGTGTTAACTGCTGAAGCACACAGCCATGGAACAGAAAACACAAAGCAATGCAACAGAGAGTCCAACAGCAAGAATGAGACATTCGGATGCTATGGGAAGTTGGATCAGGTATCACCAGACCGTTGGAGGGTCAGTCGTATTTCTCAGGAACTTTCTTTTGATTTTGAGGTGCTGAAAATTAAGCCTGGGGCTCATGTGTGCCAGACAAGTTCTGTACCACTGTAATCCCAGCCTTTCCCCCTGGTTTTTAGAAATGCTTATTTTTGAGGCTAGGGCTTATGAAATTACCCATGCTGGGCTCAAGCAATTTTGAACTTGCCTCAGCCACCTGTGTGGTTGGGTTTGTGCCACCAGGCTAGACCCTGGGGACTTGATATACGGCTGTGACAGCTCAACTAGAGCAAAGATCTGGACGGATCATAACCTGGATATTAATGGTTTCTCCTTTAGCTCAGGATAAGGAATGATCAGAGGGGAAGAATAGAGCCCATGGCTGCCTGTGTGCTGACATGTCTCTACCGGTCTGCTGTCCCCAGTAGTGTGACTTCACAATCCCAGAGGCTTGACCAGGGAGGCAAATTGTCCCATAGCTTCGTTGTTTATTCTAGGAACTCAGCAAAGACCCAGCAACTCTACACAGCATCAATTTACAGCTTACGTCCAACTCTTCGAATGTCTCATCTCCGCATCCTTGGTTACCTTTGTCCACAAAACTTACACTGTTATATCATGACGACCACGGGATTCTAATTAAGTCCTTGCATCGATCCACTTTAACTAAATTTGAAAGTCTCGGTAAGTCAGGCCTTGTTCTGCCTTTGTGGAGACACTGTCTACCACGTTGGTATTTTCTCTCACTGTGACAATGAATAAACGGAGCCTTGTGTTTTCCTGGTGACATCTGGGAAGGCAGCATTCTACAAGCACTAAGGAGAAAATGTTAAGCCAAGAAAGAGAGTAAGCAGATTTTATTATTAAAAAGAAATGGAAAGGAAAAAACCTCATCAGCAAAATAAATGCTAGAAAACAGTGAGATAATATGTTCCATGTGCTGAAGAAACACATTTGGAGACCCAAATTTCTAAACTCAGGCAAAAATGTCATTTACAAGTCAAGGAAAATTATAATTTTTTTAAAAGAAACCCAAACACTTAGATATTGTTTTTACCAGTAGTAGTCTCTTAGAAAAAGAACTACTAAAGAAGAAAAAAAAATAACTCAGAGGGAACTAACAGAATAAAGAAGCAACAGTATGCAAAAAGATTGTTTAAAAAATGCTGGTAAATTTAAATAACTATCAAGTGTAAAAATTAGAATAGCAATCACTTTCATATATTTTAAAAAACCAGCTGGCACACTGAATGATAGTAGATTAAAAATAAGCATTTTAATTCTGCTTCTTTCCAAAACTCTACAAGAATGAGACTAGATTAAAGAATAATAAAATCTAAGACTTACTCAACAAAAAGTATGGGAAATATTTTTCATAGTTACAGACTCTTAGATACTAAAAACAGGAGGCAAGTCAGTTTAGGCATACTGACAATCTGATTTCCTCTATAGAACTTCCAAAAGGCCAGAGGACCCAGGGAGTCAGCATGAGGACAGACTAAAGGCACAGGCCTGACTGGAAGTCTGCTCACAGTAAGTTCTCAACTCTCCCGTGACCTCCTCTCCTTCCCACAGAGCCAGCATCTCCCGTGAAGGAGGACGTCTTGGCTGGAGCAAAGCCAGGGATATTTGAGCACCTTGGGTCATTCTAAAATTAGAGCTTGTTATTCAGTCTGTCGCCTCGCTATGACCAACTACCTGAATAAACAGTTTGGGATGGGAGAGGTTTGTTCCCGCTTGAGTATCCTGAGATGCCAGTCAGTTCTTGGTTCCTGGCAACGCTGAGTCCAAGTCTTTGGTTGTGTGGAACATCAAGGAGGCAGGACTTTTGGAAGGGGAGTCTGTTTGCCTCGTGATTGGCAGGAAACACATAAAGATGAAGGGAGCCAGAGCAAACCTTCAAAGGCATACCCCCAGGAACCCATTTCCTTCAGCTAAGCCTCACATCCCGAAAGAGCACCAGCCAGAGGCCAATCATTCATTGAAAACCGGAGCCTGTTAGGGATAATTGACTGGAAAACCACAAGGTCCTACTCTCTGAGTCTCCAACATCCCCCAACAATATGATTAGATTATGAAGCCATCAGGGAGTTGTTCCAGCGAATAGACCAGAGCCCTGAGCACCTAATCACTTCCTTAAAGTCTACCAGCTGGAAACCAAACCTTCAATGCATGAGTCTGTCTGGGGCATTTCATATTTAAACAACAACACAAAGATGATTCTCAATAACCCGATTACTTTATGTGATTAAACCATGACATAATAAAATAAAAACAAAGGGTGTCTAGCAACAAGACACCCAAATGGAAAAGAAATCTCTACCATGAGACTCAAGGAGACCCTGGAGCGATAGTTCTGCACACCAGTCCCCCTTTAAAAGTCTTATTTATTAAAAGTAATATCAAGTAATAACCGTCTTGAGTAAGTGAAGATAGAGGCAACTGGAAAAGAGGTTGAAATATGAGTTAGTGAGGCAGTCATTGAAACTTAAGAAAACGAAACAAAAAACACTGTCTAATTGAAGGGAGACAGAGAAGAAGGAAAATGAATGACAACTCATGGTTCTGAATAATGATGCACACTTTCAATGCCCTAAACCTAGCAATTGTTCAAAATTATGATATGACTGTATAATAAGATAGAGGAAGAGGGATGCTTGCCCTTGCTTTAAAAATTTGTTTTATTTAGGAGAGAGAGAGAGAGAGAGAGAGAGAGAGAGAGAGAGAGAGAGAGAGAGAGAGAGAGAGAGAGCGCAAGCAGTTAAGAGCACTTGCTGCTCTTGCAGAAGACCTGGGTTTGGTTCACAGCTTCTACAAGCAACTACCAAGCATATAGAACCTATACCTCCAAAGGATCCGACTCTGGCAAGCAAGCCTGACTGTATCTCTTCTGGTTTCTGTGGGTATCACGTTCATATGAAGTACAGACATGCATACAGACAACGCATCATACATACGAAATAAAAATAAATGCATTTAAAAATCGCTTGATGGTGGTGATGACAATGGTGTGTGGACGTGGTGAAATATGGCCCATTGCATATGTGCAGGTCGGAGGACAAGCTTGTGGTTTTAGTTTGCTCCTTCCACTACAGATAGGGCTCGAACTCACATAGCCCAACTCTCTTGCCAGTAGTTTTACCCGCAGAGCCATCTCTCTGGCTCTGCTTGCGTATTAAACAAAAGCAAATCCTCAATTTTTAACTTTTAAAAAGGTTTATTATTTTTGCTTTTGTGTCTGTGTCCGTGTGCATGTGTGTGCCCATGGAGGCTAGGGGAGGGAGCTGGCTCACCTGGAGCTGGACATACGGGGGGTCCTGAGTTATTGATGGTGGTGGGTGGGTGCTGGGAACTGAACTGCTGCCCTCCACAAGAACAGCAAGTGCTTTTTACCACTGAGCCATCTCTCCAGCTCCAATCCTCGGCTTAGAAAAGCTCACTATAAGGTGAGAAATTCACAATATTTAGAAATGAAAAACCAAGAAAGAGCAATCAGATCATATGAAGAGACACAATATTAAATAAACATGGAAAGGACATCTATGGTTCATCTGTCTGCTTCCAGGCGGTGGGAAATGGGGAGAGCAGGCAGAGGCTAAAGTAGGTCTTGCAGAACCCACTGTATCTTTATTTAAACTGTGTGTTTGTGTTATATGACTAATGGAAGAGTGTTTTTATGCTATATTTAAAGTAATAATAACAATAATAGATATAATAAGCCTGTGTGTTCTCTCGCCTATTTAAAAAAATGGGACATAGCCTCGTGCATCTGAAAGGCCAGCATTTGGAGGCCCAGGCAAAGGGATTATGCGTTGGAAGCCAGCTGTGGCTACACAGCAGAACCCCACATCAAAAATAAAATACAATAAATGCAGGAAATGAAAATTCCTGTCTTGTTTGGAGAGAGTAAACATGCCACTTAAATTTAGGCTTTAACTGTCGAATCAACAGAGCTTAATGGGGGGAGTAAAGCACACTAGATAAACTCAACCAAAGAGGGAAGAAGATAGCATATAAACAGAGAAGATGAAATAAGATGGAACAAGGTAATTTAAATGTATTGTATATAGCGTTTAATACACACAGAAGAAATGTATCACAGACTACAAGATCCTTATAATGGATGTGGTCCTTACCAGCGACCCTGAGACGCTGTGTCTTGTGAGCCCACTGGGATACTCGCAGTCGGGGTCAGTGCAGGTTGGAGGTGATATGGAAACGCTTTGAAAGGGGCTCGCAGCTCTGCTGTAAATCTAAAATTATTTCAATACAGATAGTTTAAAAAAAAACAAATTTTCTGTTGCCCCAGAGCAATGAACCTAATCCATAGAGCACATTTTTATCTGGATGCCACATACGAATTATTGCTACTCACATGTCCTTATCAGAGCATTTTCACCTTTTAGCGGATATCATTCCAATGCGATTGGTTTATCCTAAATCTGTAGGAGATGAAAGGAAGAGAATCAGAAGTCTGGACCCACAATGCTCAGCTTCCCTAATGGCAAGGGAAGGAACCGGAAAAAAGGAAAGACTTAAACACTATAAAGAAAACGTATTTCATTCAAAATATTTCAGGACCTCCCAGGCATTGCTATTCCACAGTGTTGCAAAAATAATTGAATGCATGAGGTAATGCCAGCTAATGCTGTATCTACATAAAGCAATCGGGCAGGATAAATATTTCATCTTAGATTTATCATTAGATTCTTGTGTTGCCACAGAAAGAGTAAATTCTATTATTCCCAGGAAGGGAAGACAGTTTATATCATGTTGGGCAAAGAGTATCGGGAGACAGGTAAGTCTGATGCCTCCCCATATCTGTGAGAAATGTAGACTCAGCTCCCTCTTGCCCCATGCCCTTTGGGTTGAATGGCTGATGCTTATGGGTTGTGTTCTGCCAGGGCACTTGTGTCCCCTGTGGACATGGTGGCTCGTGTTTGGAGTCAACCGTACATCGACTATCCCAGATGGTTTATAGGTAGTTGAGGGAGCTAGAGGAGACAGAAGATAGAGGAAGCAGAAGGAGCGAGTGCTCTCCACACTGGCACACTGGCACACTGTTTTAAAGCCCATCTGGCATCCAGGGTTTCTTTCTAATTGTGAGGTAAAAGAAAGGCTGTGCTTTTGGCAAAGGATCAGTAGAGACCAAGAAATCGGAGTAAATAAGAAACCTGGGGTTCTAGTATCCACCCTGTGTTCACTGCCTGTGGCTGTCTCTTCCTTCCTCCCTCCCTCCCTCCCTCCCTCCCTCCCTCCCTCCCTCCCTCCCTCCCTCCCTTCTTTTCTTTTGGTGTTGGGGACTGAATCCACACTTCTGCACACGCCAAACAGACACTTCCCCACTGACCCACACCACATATCCAGATATAATTTTAACTCCCCCTCATCCAAGTTGGTACAAAAGAACCCAGATGAGTTGTCATGGATAATTTGGGAGGTAATGTATGCTGTCTACATTTTTTGAGATGAGAATCAAAATATATGGTATTAAGAAAGGCAGAAATGTAAACAGGGGTATCCATCGGGGCAGGGTGTTTGACATGGAACTGCCTCAGAAAAATCTCCGCCTTGTAGCATGGGTAGAGGGGGAGTAAGTAAAAAGCCCGGCTGTGGGTTAGGAGAGAGAAAGGAGACCGAGTGGGAATTCACTTTGCAGCCACTGGAGGTTGCTCTGGTTTTTCGTATAAGTAGCTGTACACAGCAAAGGAGCTTTACCAGACACATGGAGCCAACACAGGAGGGGACGGGGATGTGGAGGAAGAAAAGAGAGCAGCATGATCTTGGCAGGGTAGGGGCGGGACAAGAAGAGGCTTCTCCTCTGGAAACGAAACAGTTTCTGTATGGGTAGCATGATATTGGCAGGGTAGGGGCGGGACAAGAAGAGGCTTCTCCTCTGGAAACGAAACAGTCTCTGTATGGGGTATTAGGTGGGCTTCCCATGGGACATATGAACTTTCTAGAAATTCATTTTCTTTCTGATTAATCAGCATAAAGGAAAGGTGACTGCCTCTGGGGATGACCTATCCAGCTCACACTGAGGTGCAAATGATTCCTATCAGGACTTTTCCTGCAAACAAACTCGGTCGGAAGGCAAATGAATCTGTTTCCTTCTGAAAACCTGTTTCTAATTACCCGCATTTCAAATGAAATGTAAAAGATTATGGGGAAAACATATTACTCTTACTCCTATAATCCAAAGATAAATTCTGCTGACTTGGTGGATTTATTTTCCGTTTTACTAGGCATGTAGAATAAATTCATTTTTGCTTGACACTGGGAGTGTAGAATAAATTCATAAGACAAAATATTTGGAAACAATATTAATTTTTAAACTCTAGCCTATCAAATATTTATTGTTTGGACCTTAGCAGATACATAAAGATGGCAGAAGGGTCCTTCATTGTCTCGCCGCCCATCCTCTTTTGTGTGCAAAAGTATGCATTTTTAACACTTATAAAAATGTTTGTCGTCTATCTCAAAACAACGATAACTCATAATCTCCATCATGGAAAGTACGTTAAATACGAAATCTTGAATCAGAAAATTTGCGAAAGTGTTACATTAATTCATTGATTTCTTTTTGTATTACAAAGCTTGATTCTCTACAGTTTTGATCTTGTAGCTGCTTTTAAGATACCATGGTCCTGTAAGTGACACCTCACCCATATCCTTGCAAACAAAATTCATTATATTTTTATTTTAAGTATTTTGCTTGCCTGCAAGTACGTGCCACAGTGCTTGGAGAGGCTAGAAGAGGCTATAGGGGGTATCAGAGTCTTTGGAACTGAAATTACAAATGACTGTGAACCATCATATAGGTGCTAGGAAATGAACTTGGGGACTCTGGGATGACCAGTAAGTGCTTTTAATCGCCCAGTCACCTCTCCAGACCCCAATACACTCCCCCACCCCCACCCCAAGGCAGGGTTTTTCTGTGCAGCCCTGGCTGTCTAGACTAGGCTGACCTCGAACTCAGAGGTTCACCCGCTTCTGCCTCTGGGGTGTTGGAATTACTATTATTATTATTATTTTTTTTTTTGGTTTTTTGAGACAGGGTTTCTCTGTGGCTTTGGAGCCTGTCCTGGAACTAGCTCTGTAGACCAGGCTGGTCTCGAACTCACAGAGATCCGCCTGCCTCTGCCTCCCAAGTGCTGGGATTAAAGGCGTGCGCCACCACCGCCCGGCTGGGGTGTTGGAATTAAAACATGCACCACCACCGCCTGGCAGAAAGGGATTTTTTTTTTTTAATTTTTTAATTTATTTTTTGTATTTTTTTTTTTTTTTTTGGTTTTTCGAGATAGGGTTTCTCTGTGGTTTTGGAGCCTGTCCTGGAACTAGCTCTTGTAGACCAGGCTGGTCTTGAACTCACAGAGATCTGCCTGCCTCTGCCTCCCAAGTGCTGGGATTAAAGGCATGCGCCACCACCACCCGGCTGGATTATTTTTTTTAATTGAAGGAAGTGGACTGGGAATGTAGATCAGTTGGTACAGTACTTGCCTAGTATACACAAGGCACTCCTGTCAAACAGGAAACAACAAACCAAACCAAAACACAAAGCAGTAAATAAAGCAAAACGAAAGTGTAAATGCTATCTTTCTATAATTTAGTTTGCTATTAATTCAAATCAGTCTCTGCCTAATGGGCCCAAACCAATAAGAAATATTAGCACCTGTCTTGCAAGTGCTCAAGCTCGGTACCTCTAAGCCGGAGCTGACTGATGCTGAGTGCTCACTGCTTGGTTAGTCCAGGCTTGCATTGAATTCCTGATCTTCCTGCCTTTACCTCAAAACACTTAGTGCCAAGTCCTGCTGGGTCTCCCAGTCTTTTTTTTTTTAAACTTTTATTTATTTATTTAACTTTATTATGTTTGTTGGTGTGAAGGTGTCAGATCTCATGGAACTGCATTTTCAGACAGTTGTGAGCTGCCATGTGGGTGCTGGGAATCGAACCTGGGTCCTCTGGAAGAGCAATCAGTGCTCTTAACCGCTGAGCCATCTCTCCAGCCCCTGGGTCTCCCAGTCTTGAAGCTTAAGTCTGAACTCCCTCATTTTTATTTAATAGGTTAGTAGTTATGGCGACACTACAGCTACTCTTTCAGGTCACCTTCCTTCTCTGATGTCATCCTTGCTTCCTGGGAGAGCCCTCTTCATTTTATTCTTCTGGTTGTGGTACTGGGGGCTGAACTAACGACTTTGTCCCAGCCTGGTACATGCTACTCAAGTACCCTGTGGCTGAGCCGCACTGGGCTGAGCCTGGTCATTTTCTCCTGTGGATTATTCCAGCGACTTCCAACTGGTCTCTCACTCTGTTTTAGTTAGGTTTAGTTCTGCTTAGTTGGTTGGTTGGTTATTTAGTTCTATTCCTGTGAAGGGACACCATGAGCATGTGGTGCTTGTTAAGGAAAACATTTACTTGGGGCTGGCATACAGTTCAGAGGTTTAGACCGTTGTCAGCCCTGTGGGGAAGCAGGGCGGCATTCAGGCAGACATGGTATTAGAGAGGAGATGGAAGCTGGGGAGCACACCTGGGCAGTGACAATTGAAGGAAAGCTCGAGGACTGACTAATTACCACCCAGAACCAGAACCAGGAAGGTAGCCCGCCCCAGAATCCAAGTCATCTATGAACCGCTGGAGCCTGTAAAGGGGCCGGAGCTGCAGATCCAAAGCTACAGGATCTCCCTGACACAAGGCACCAATAGGATGTCCAAGAAAAGTCCTAGTGAGGGCTAGGTAGGGTAGCAGAAGCCAGAGGCCCCGAGTCAAGCAAGGAGCCACTGCATACAAAGATGTATGGAGTAAGGGGTGTACTGCGTGACTCACTCGACCACACCAGAGCTTCCACACAGAATTCTTTTCTTTCCTTTTCTCTTCCCTTCTTTTCTTCCCCTCCCTTCCCTCTTTTCGTTTCTTTCTGTTTATTTTGTTTTTAGGCTATACTTTTAAATTCTGTTTTGTTTTGTGGGGTCTCAAGGACAGAGGGTGGAGGTCCGTGGGCAGGGAGATAAGTGCATGCTATGAAAACCACAAAGAAACAATAGAAGCTTAAAAAAAATGGCTTTAGGAAATCCCTGAAACTGACTAGATTCACTAGGTTCCCTTCATCCCCAGGAGTATACAAGCAATCGAGATGGCTGAGAGTCCCTCTTAGGTGAGCCAGGCTGCAAGGAAGACTCTCAAACAAGCCTGTTTCCCTGGAAGAGCCAGAGACCAGGCCATCAGCCAGGAAGAAGCAAAGACCAGCTAAATGTCCTAGCAGAAGAAAGGCTGGCAGAGCTTCCTGGAAGAGGCTTAGACCAATGAGCCAGTTGGAACGGACATTCTCCAACTGTCGAGCTGTCTCTCAGGTGGTGCAGTGGGTTCCAGGTTTTCAGATTTTTTTGTGAGCTGTCACTCATGCTGGGGTGGGTTTAGTGATGCAGCTGTCTTTGAGTTGTGTCTGCTGTTGTAAGTAAACCCTAGGCCACATTCCTATAAGTAATCCAAATAAAACTCATTGATTCAAAACAAAACAAAACAAAATAAAACAAACAGAAAAAGAAGTGGACTTTTCTAGCCTGCTTCAGGTTTCCCTTCCCCCTCTCCTCTCCGCCTCTTTCCTTCACGTCCTCTCCTTCTTCCTTTTATTTTTTCCCTTCTTCCTTTTATTCCCTCCCCGCCTGTTCCCCACACCTTTCTCCTTATACCTCTTCCCCTTTGTTCTCTTCCCTTCTTCTTATTCCCTTTCTCTCTTCTCTCCCTCTCTATCCCCCATTCCTTCTTTTCCTTCCTTTCTTTTTTCCTTTCTTCTTGAATCAAATCTGGTTCAGTTTTCAAAAGACTGCAGTACCAGCCAACATCCAAACGTTGACATTAGAAAACCCCCTGATCCATATGCTGTTTGAATTCCCTACCTACAGAAACTGCGACATAATTAAAGTCTATTGGCCTATTTGTTTAACTGTGGCGGGTCTGTTAAAAAGCAGTAGACATAAACACAGGTGTAAGGGAAAGATGACTTGGGCTCCATCTGCTGGAGCCAGGCTGATTTCTGGCAGGCAACACTGTGAACTCAAAACTTGGTACTCTTCTGGTCCCAATGAAAACACTGTCACCTGAAGGCTTTTATAGGTACCCAAGGGCCCTTGAGAGCTCCACACACAGAATAAATAGGCAGGTGCTATATCAGATCTTATATATGACTGTTACTTAATATCAGAAAAAACAAACAAACAAACAAAAAACATAAACAAAATGAAGGTTTCTGGGACAGTTCCTGCCCTGTTACTTGACATCAAACCTCAAAACATAGTTTACTTGGCGGGGGTGGGGGGTGGGCATCCAATACTCTGGGCCTATTACCTTTGTTTTGTTTCTAAATCAGTTTTTTTTAAAAATTGAGAATATATTTTTAATACAATATATTTTAATTACAGTTTTGCCTCCTGCCAGCTCTTCCCAGTTTTTACCCACTTCCCTCCCATCCAGAGTTGTACTCTTTCTCTCTCTTCTTAAAAACAAACAGACCTCTGGGAGATAATATGAAAACAGTTTAAAGAGGGGACAAAGCTATTCAAAAGCAAAATGTTATCCTTTATCCTTTTCTTTTTAAAATTTATTTTGCATTAGTGTGTGTCTTAGGGTTTCTGTTGCTGTGAAGAGCCACAATGACCAAGGCAACACTTAGAAATAAAAATATTTATTGTTCAGAGGTTCAGTCCATTATTATCATGGTGCGACAGTGCAAACATCGTGCTGGAGAGGTGGCTGGAGAGTGCTACAGTTTGCACAGACAAAATGAATTGTCACTGGGCATGGATTGAGCATCTATGACACCTCAAAGCCTGCCTCTACAGTGACACACTTCCTCTGACAAGATCACACCTACTCCAACAAGGCCACACCTCCTAATAGTGCCACTCCCTTTGGGGAATCATTTTCTTTTAAACCACCACAATGTGGATGAGTGTTTTTCCTGCATACATGCCTGTGTGCCATGGGTATGTCCGGTGCCCACGAAAGTCAGAAGAGGGCATTTGATCCCCTGGAACTGAAGTGACAGGTGGTTGTGAGCCACCAAGTGGTTGCTGGGAACTGAACTCAGGTCCTCTGCAAGAACAATAAGTGCAATTAATTGTTGAGCCCTTTCTCCAGCTCCTCAGATCTTTTGCCCCAGCCTCATTATAAAGGCCTAGTGATGGGGGAGTGTCATATATCAATCTGTTGATTTCATTGGTTAAGCAATAAAGAAACTGCTTGGCCCTCATAGGTTAAAACATAGGTGGGAGGAGTAAACAGAAGAGAATGCTGGGAGAAAGAAGCTGAGTCAGAGAGTTGCCATGATTCTCCCACTCCAGGTTAAGATCATTCCTGGTAAGCCAGCTCGTGGGCTACAGCAGATTATTAGAAATGGGCTAGTCCAGGTGCGAGAGCTAGCCTAGAAGAGGCTAGATAGAAATGGGCCAAGCGATGTTTAAAAGAATACAGTTTCGGCGTAATTATTTCGGGGCATAAGCTAGAGCTAGCCATGTGGGCGGCCGGGTGCTGGGGATGCAGCCCCACCGCTCATACTACTATAGCCTAGTCTTTGAGTTATGTTTTAACAGCTAAGCTAGAGGGATCTTCAGTGGACATTGGGGGAAATTCTCGTGGAACATTATGAGAAAACAAGAAAGGATGACCAAATGGGACATGCAGACGAGGCCCATGTTAATGTAAGTTCTTAGACACTGGTCAAGGATTTACGTAGAGTGCTAACTATGGACTTGGAAGGGTCTGGGCTCAAATCCAGGTACTCTGTTATTAAGCTCCATGTCTCTGGACACATTTCTAACTCTATTGTGTTAGCTTCCTCATGTTCAAAAGGATCGTAAGTCAGGCTCTGGATATGTTAGTGACTCAGGTTCTTATATACCTCTCAGCTTAGTAGAGGGAGGAGTAAAGAAAGAACCTGTTTTAATTTAAACATCTGCCTGGCACCTTTGATGGTTAAATTTCATTGTTAGAATAAATGTAGGATCACCATGAAAACGCACGCGTGGGTGTGTCTATGACGGCGTTCCCAGAAAGGTTTGACTGACGAGGGAAGACACACTCTGAATCCTATGGGCTGGGTTTCTGGACAGGACTGAATACACGGAGAAACAAATGAATTAGTGACAGTATTCACTGCCCTCACCATTCTGACTCTCTTGCCTCACTGTCTGCCATCCTTGCCACAATGGACCGACTCTTCTTTTAATCCCTGAGACAAAATCAATAGTTTCCTCCTTAAGTTGCTTTAGTCAGGTGACCAATTAGAAAACGTATTAATAGGTGTCATCACAGGGGAGCCTGAAGGGCAAGCAGCTGCCTCAGTCTTGGGAGAGAAGAGATAGTCAGGAAAGTTTTTAGGATGAATGATTCTTTGATGAATCCTGAAAGATGGGCAGACATTAGCTAGCAGGATGTGGGGAGAGGTGGTTGATGATTCTCAGGCAGAAGAAACACTATAGTATAAGGGACAAAGAAACAGTTTTTCAAGTATAAGGGAGAAGGAAACATTAGTTCAAGTATAAGGGAAAAGGAAACATTTTTTTTTTCAAGTATAAGGGAAAAGTGCCAGGCCTAAGAAACTCAGCGGAGCTCTGCGTGGCTGGAAAACAGAAGGAGAAGCACAAATTTGCAAGAGAGGTTAAGAGAAAGGGAAAAGAAGGAGCCAGATTAACGGCCACTCACCCAGGTGATACAATGTTAAATGAGATTACATACAGAATGCACACCCATTATCCCTTCTTCCTCCTTTACCCTTGCGCAATGAAAAAGACATCCTGCAGTTGGGAGCTCTTTATAGTGAAGAATTCTTTTTCTTTTCTTTTCTTTTTTTGAGACAGGGTCTCTGTGTAGTCTTGGGTTGGCCTGCAACTCATGGTGTAGACCAGATTAACCTTGAACTCCTACAAATCTGCCTGCCTTTGCCCCCTGGGTGTTGGGATTAAAGGCGGGCATCACTGCTGCTGCTTAAGAGAAGGATTCTTGAACAAACAGAGTAACTTGCTCCTCAGGAGACACAGGACTAGTGTTAGTTGTCTGTGTTTTCTATGTCGCGCGAAGCCTTGTTCCGGATGTGTTCAGAACAACTTCTTTCCAGCAGTTCCCCTTTGCTACCATTTTCCCGTCCTTTCCTTTCCAGGCTTTCTCAGTCTGTTTCTGCTGTGGATGTGTAGAGTGATGTGCGGGTGTGTTGGGTAGGAGTAGGCGTTGATAACAGCTGAGCTTACAATAAATAAAGCCTATCGAAAGCAGTTGTTTGCAAAGAAAAATACTTGACAAAAGCACTCAGATTTGATAAGTCTTGGGGAAGCAGTGGGCGTGGCAGATACCTCCTAAGCCTACTGCCCAGGGACAAGAGTGTCAGCAGGTGCTGGAGAAGGAAGGAAGGGAAGGGGAAAGGCTCTGTCTATTAGGTCTTTATAATATACTAACAGAGATGCAAGAATGAGAACTGAGCTCTGCTTATCTGTGGGGTCCCCGGGTCTGTGTTGTCTACATGTGTGTGGGTCCACATCCTCTGATTCGGGCAACTTATGGAAAAAGCACGCATCTATGCTAAATATGTTCAGACCTATTTTTGTTTATTTGTCTCTAAACAATATGGTATAACAATAATTTAAATGGAACTCACACATTGTCTTTGGCTGTTATAAGGAGTCTTGACATGATTGGAATTATATGGATAGAGGGAGGAATCGTTATGTTGAGTAAGTTATGCCAAATTCAGAAAGATAAATATCGCATGTTTTTTTTCTCCTATGTGGAATTTAGATGAAAAGAAAAAGGGACAGGGCTGAGGAGATGTTCGGTTTGTAAAACATTTGGTGCACCTGCACGAGGGCCTGGATTCAGTTTCCAGCACTCATGAGCAAACCGGGCACCTGTGGCCGCAGCTGGAACGTGATGCCACAGACTACGTAGTTTGTAAACAAACGTCACTTTTCCGGTTTATACATTGAACCGCTCCAGATAAAGATGCCAGCATATTTGGTGTCTGGTTTGCTGCCCATCATTGTGCTGTATCTGCACCCAGCCAAGAGAGCTCTGGTTTCCTTTCGTTTTTTTTTTTCAAGGCATTAATTCTATTATGGGAGCTCTTACTCCATTGATCACATCAAACTTAATTAGTTTCTGTCCTACTTGGCTCCACGTCGCTGTGATAAAATACTGACCAGACCAATTTAGGGTGGGAAATGTTTTTTTTTTTCTGGGTTAGAATTCCATATCACAGGCAATCACAGAGGGAAGGAAGCGCGGGGACTCAGGGTTGGAACCTGGAGCCAGAAATGAAACACAGACCACGGAGGAACACTGCTAGAAGCTCTGGGGACGCACTTCTTTCCTTAGCCAGGAGACCAGTAGGCCCCAGATCCGGGGCTGATCCTTCTACCTAAAAGCCAGAACACAAGGAGCACAGCCACAACTAACTACAGGGGCGTGCTGTGAGAGCGGAGGATTCTGGGACTGCTGGCTCCCAGGTGGCTGTGTAATTTAGTGGAGGTGCAGGCAAGGCAGGAGGGGAGCCACTTTCGTCACTTTGTGGCTATCTTTAGGGAAGACGAGAATTATAGTGGTTTTGTGTTAGAAATAAGTGGGAGACCAGAGGGATGCACTGGAGGAACGAAAGCCATTTTGGTTGAAGAGGTTTTACCCGAGCGAACTTGGCAATTAGAAGAAAATGAAGGCGTTAGTGACATGGAAACGAGGGGGAACACCCTGGTAGGAAGAAATGCCTGACTGAGGTAGGGAAGTACGAAAGGGAATGGCTTCTGTAAAAAGAGCATTAGGGGGTGCGGTGTTGTGTACGACTCGGAGGGATTTGGATTTATTCCTAAACTCTCTAGGGAGCCGATGAAGACTTTTAGGTGGGAGTGATGGGATCACGCTTAGATTTTAGATTGGAGGGAGCAGCGGTTGATCATTTAGACGATAGGACGCCTGGAAAACATTTGCTGAGAGGCTGAAAGGAAGTGGTGAGAGCCTCTGCCTGGGAGCTCTCCTTGGTAAGGTGTTTGCAAAGGTGTTCTGGGCCCACAGCATCAAAGGCAGCAGCAGCTGGTTCCACTCTCTACTGAAAAATATATAGGGTGGTTGTTGAATATTTTTGCCCTTTTAAAAGGGAGCAACGTGTGATCGTCTAAGTGTATTTTAAACAAGTGCCTTGCAATTCTGCGCGGTGGAATTACCACGCAGCTGAGTACCATTAGCTGCCATGGTGATCTTTATAAACTTGGCGATTTTTCTCTTAATGATGCTTTAATATATTCATATAATGGGCCACCTGTTGGAGAAAGGAAGCGTGGGGGCACAGATGTTTAAACGTAGCTGGTTAGGATATGCTGAAACTCCGAAAATTCACTTTATCAAGGTCTCTATCCCGTGAGGGATCTGCCGAGCACGGAACACTTCTGGTTAGAAAGAGGAAAATCGGGGCGGTTATACTCGCTTCCTCTTGCTTAAATGCGAGTAAATTCTATCCACTTCGCAGTGTGTGTTTGCAGAGAATCATTTGCCAATACCAGCTTGAAATCTCTTTTCTTGTCTAATGATAATGGAGCATTCAAATATTAAAGTAAGCCATTTTATTTTAGATAAAATGCAATTAATATTTTAATATAAAATATGTGCACCCTGAGGTTTAGGCAATGAAGGTAGTTTTTGCCCAGGCTTACTGACTGGATGGAGGGTCAACTTGATGCATATTTTGATATAAATTCTGGGTTTCAATAGTGTGTTTTATGAGGCTTGTTTGGAATTTATCTTAACAACAAAATACTTTTATGCATAAATGAGAAACTACTATCTAATTTATTAAATGAGAATAAGCTAAATGGTGCCTATATAATATTTCAAGATATATTGATCTAAAGCAGTATCTTTTGAGATAAAATGATTATCAAAGATCTAGTAAACTGTTGAAATAATTTTAGGAAAAACATTTTATTTTTGAGACAGGATCTCACTGTGTAGCCCTAGCTGGCCGGGAAGTAATGTAGACAAGGCCAGCCTCAAACTCAAAGATGCCTGCCTCTCTGTCTTCTGAGTGCTGGGATTAAAGGTGTGTGCCACCACCGCCCGGCTGGATTGTTACTCTTATCGAAAAGAGCAACTGTGAAGGCCTGAAAGAGACGGTAGCTTTAAGGCAGACTAGAGTGTTGATTACCTTTAATGGGAATAAAACGCTGTTCATAGCATCCCCCACCCCCGCCATACACACTGCAGAGTTCAGCCAGGCCCTATGGGTAAGAGATGAGTAAGTACGAGAGACCTGGGAGGAGACATAAGGCGGGGAGCCCATAGGAGGAGGGCGGGATTTCAAGCAAATAAAAGGAATTAAGAGGATGGGAGCGAGACAGAAAGAACTACAGCAAAGGTTCATCGTCTCTCCAGGAACAATGAGAATTTACCTTAGGAAAGGGCAGGGAGGTGTCAGCGGATACCCAGCATTGTCTGGCTGTGAAAGGAGCAACCTTTCTAGGGAACAAGGGATTTGACACGGGGAAGAGTGGGCGAGGCGTTGCTCTTTGCGAGGGGCCCAGATAGAATGTCACTTTTATTAAAATAAGAAAGGTCGAAAGAGACAGGTGTTGAAAGTGGGCGGAGTTCTAGCAGAGCCAGTCACGGGGGTTCAAGGAAGAGGTGCTCCCTTCCATCCTGGCGGCTACAGCCTTTTGCAACTGCCTCTTGTGTGAGACCTGGCTGGGTACCACTCTGAGCTGCTATGCTCTGCACCAGCCTCCTCAGGAGGAATAGCCAGCTACGCTCCTTTTAAATTTAATGGAAACACACAGCGTTAAATCTCTATGGGTTCTGTGTGAAGGAACTCGGGTGAGTTATAAATATTCAGGTTGACTTCAACATGATCAAGAATCCACGTGGAATAGTTGTCTCTGCAGAATGCTGTGCACTGTTCTAATATGTGATCAAGGACGCTGGTTCCCAGTATAAGGTGCTGATGATGAGGGTATAATTTATAGTTTCTCCTTTGTTAGCTATTAAAACTCACTCCTCGGTGTCTAGTTTGCTTCCTAATGTTGTGGTGAACACTATGGCCAAGAGCAATGTGGAGGAGAAAGGGGCATATTTCAAATTACAGTTTACTGTCTATCATGAAGGGAAGTCAGGGCAGGAACCTGGAGGCAGAAGCTGAAGCAGAGGCCGTGGAAGAATGCCTCTAATGATTACCCTCCAGCCTCATGTTTAGCTACCTTTCTTATACCTCTCAGGACCACCCGCCAATGGATGACATCACCCAAAGTGTTGGGTTCTGGGTGCTCTCCCATCAATCATTCATCAAGAAAAGTACCTCATAGTCTTGGCTCCAGGCTAATCTGATGAAGAAATTTTCTCGGCTGAGATTCCCAGATGACTCTTGTACGTATTCAGTTGACAAAAATTAACCAGCATATTTGGAGTTCCTTTTCCAAGAGAGGCTGATGTAATGTTGAGTCCCCTACTATCTTACAATTCTTTGGTTATTCCCCAAACAAACAAGATATATTAAAGATTTTTATTATTGACTCTGTGGGCTGAACTGTTTCCTACTATAGTTGTATCTTAAATATTCCTCCAAAGGTACATGTACTACAAACACGGTACCCAGGGTGGTGGTGTTATTGAGAGTTATTAAAACTTTCCATAGTGGGGGAATACATGGTAGGGAGGTCAAAGGGGAAAGCCAGTAATGGAGGTAGCAGCCTTCCAGCATCTTCTCTGTGAGCGTATGTGTTCAGGTGTGTGTTTATACGTGTGTATGGTGTGCACGCGCATACATGTGGCAGGCAGAGATCAGTGCTGGATGTTGAACATTTTCCTCTCCAACTTATTTAAACAATATCTTTAGCTTTATTCATGTGTTCATGTGTGTGTTTGCACGGGTGCCAGGGCGAGTGTGTGGAGGTTAGAGGATAGCTTAGCTTTTAAGAGTTGATTTTCTCCTTCCACTATGTGGAGGGAATGAGGCTTCCCATTTTTTAAACTCATCTTTTACCCACTCAGTCTTGCTGGCCCTCCACTTTATTTATTGATTGACTGATTGGTTTTTGGAGACAGCGTTTCTCTGTAGTGGTCCTGGCTGTCCTGGAACTCACAGAGATCCACCTGCCTCTGACTCCCAAGTGCTAGGTATAAAGGTGTGCACCACCACTGCCTGGCTATCTGATTTATTCTTTGAGACAGAGTCTCCCATTGAATCTGGAGCCCACCAATTGTGCAGATGGCCTGGACACTGAGCCCCAGAGATCCTCCTGCCTCTGCCTCCCAAATGCTGGGATTAGAGATGTACACTGCTATGCCTGGCTTTTTCTGTAGGTGTGGGGATACCAACTCATATCTTCTAGCATTCATGAAGCCATCTCTGTTTCCTGTGTTTTATTCTGGGACGACATGCTCACAAAATGATGACCCATCTTTCTGCAGGCCTAACTGATTATGGACTGAAATCTCAAAACTGTGAGCCAAGGGCTGGAGAGACGGCTTAGCAGTTAAGAGCACTGACTGCTTTTCCAGAGGACTGGGTTCCATTCCCAGCACCTATATGGCAGCTAAGAAACCTTCTGTATCTCCAATATCTGACCACCTCACCAGACATACATACAAAACACCAATGCACATAAATTAAAAATATCAAACCAAACTGTGAGCCAAGAAGATGCTATTCTCTTTAGAAATTGGTTTGTATTATGCTTCGGATCTGGAAGGTCACCAGAGGCTGGTGATCCCCATTGTGGCAATGTTCAGAAGTGGAACTTTGGAAGGTGATTGAATCATGACAGCTTTATCAGGGGATCAATTCTCTAGTGAATTCATACTCTGATGGCACCATTGGGAGGTGCCAACAACTCTAGGAGGTCCATCCTAGTGGGAAAAGTACCTCACCAGAGTCATGGCCTGGAGGTCATATCTTATTCTTGGTTACTAACTTGTTCCCTTCCATTGCTTCCTGGTTGCCATGAGGTAAGAAGTCCCTTCTGTCGCATGCTCCTACCACTGTGCTATTCTGCCTCAACTCAAATCCAAAGCAAGGGAACCAGCCAGTCTTGGACTAAAACTTCTCAAACCATGAGCCCAAATAAATGTTTCCCCATATAATTTTTTTTTTTTGCGTCAGGTATTTTATTACAGTGAAGGAAAGCTAATCCAGTTATCTTAGGTATTTGTCATCATGACAAGCTAACTAAAATGTCCCTCTGTTTCCCAACGTGACCTTATTTGTACACAGAGCCATTGCCAATGAAATTAGACGTAGCCATACTGAAGCAGGACGGACTCTAACATATTATTGGTCCTTGTGTATAAAGGGAATATTTGGGACAAATGTGTGCATAAGAAGACAGGTATGTGAATGTGAAGAGGCCACCCACAAGCTCAGAAATGATGCCCAGAGGACACCTTTTCCTAGGCCTCTCAGAGGGGGCAGACTATTTATCTTCTTAGACTTTTAGCCTTCAGGTCTATGAGATCATTCTCCTGTGGTTGAAGTTGCCCAGTATGTGGTACTTTGTCATGACAGTCCCAGCAAATGAAAAGTGACCCTTGCAAGTAGAGATAACAGACATGTGGACATTGCAAAGGTAATTAAAAGTCCAGAGTTTGCAAAAGGCTCTTTCGTCTTTGTCAGGGATGGTTGGCTTTAGAATGTTTCTTGACTCTTCCTTTTTCATTACATCCCCATCCCAAACAACCTGGCAAACCTCATTTGGAATTATTCAGGGTCTTTGTATTACGTACTCCATGATGAAATGTGTTATTTGTCCAAATCATTTCTTTTCTTTTCTTGGTTTGCTAGCTTTGAATGTGGCCCCTGTGACTTGAGTTGGACAGTGGAGTATAGGTGGTGACTGAGCATTGGAATTTAACATGGGGAGATGGTGATGGACTAGCTGACTAGTTCATCATGATCAATTGAACCCTTTAAAAAACAAACAAACAAACAAGGCAAAACAGAAATGAATCACAAAGATTTGACCTGGGCTCAGGATATAGCTCAGTTGGTAGAATATGTGCTTTTCATATATGAAACTATGAGTTTGCTCACCAGCACTGAAAAACATCAAACCAGCTAATGTTCCATTACAGGCCTTAAAGAAGGAGCTAGGGCTTGCAGGTAGCTTCTAGATGCTCTCAGTGATCCCCGGATGGCAGTCAGCAAAGAGGTAGAGATCTGTGCCCTTCAATCACAGGAAAGAGAATTCAGTGAAGAGCTGGGCAGCCAGGCTGCTTCCACAGAGCGTCTAGATGAGAGCCGGAAGGACTGAAGCAGTCGCCTGGTTTCTGAGCCACAGAACTGTGGGGCATCCAGTATGTGCCGTTCTGAGCCTGGAAGTCTGCAGTGATTTGTTGTGTGAGCTAGCCTGCTTCCTCTTGCCCCCCCTTGCTCTTGAGGGTCATTTGAGTTTTCTTCTCCTTGGCTGCTAGGATTACAGATATAGCTGATCTTGGCTAGTGTTTTGTTGCTGTGAAGAGACACCATGACCACGACAACTCTCACAAAGGAAAACATTTCATTGGGGCTGGTTTACAGTTTCAGGGGTTTAGTCCGTTAGCCTCATGCTGGGAAGTATGGTGGCCCACAGGCAGATGCGGTGCTGGAGAAGGAGCTGAGGGGCCTACATCAGGATTTGTAGGCAGCATGAAGAGAGAGGGATTGGGGCTAACTTGGGCTTCTGAAACCCCAAAGGCTCCCCTCCCCCAGCGACATACTTACTCCAACAAGGCCATACCTCCTTGGCTACTCCCCAGTCATTCAGATATATGAGCCTCTGGGGGCCACGCTTCAAACCAGCACACATCTGTTATGATTAATGGTTATTAATGTGATGCTGGGGATAGGAAATGCTCTACCAGCGAGCTATATCCGAGTGGTCAGCATTACAGTTTGGAGTCAAATCAAATGGTTACTGTTCCTGCCTATGCAACCTCTCTGTCTGCTTTGCTGTGAGGAAATGTTCAAAATCTTTAGTCATCAAAGAAATGCAAATCAAAACAACTCTGAGATTCCATCTTACACCTTTAAGAATGGCCAAAATCAAAAACACTGATGACAACTTATGCTGGAGAGGTTGTGAAGAAAACGAAGACTTCTGCATTGTGGTGGGAATGCAAGCTAGTACAGCCCCTTTGGATGTTAGTGTGGTGATTTCTCAGAAAATTAGGAAACAACCTTCCTCAAGATCTAGGAATACCACTTTTGGGTATATATCCAAAGGATGCTCAATCGTGCCACAAGGACATGGGCTCAACTATGTTCATAGCAGCTTTGTTTGTCATATCCAGAACCTAGAAACAACCTAAATGTCCCTTGATCAAAGAATGGATAAGGAAAGCATGGTACATTTACACAATGGAGTACTATACAGCAGAAAAAAATTGATGGAGCTAGAAAACATTATTTTGAGTGAGGTAACTCAGTCACAGAAAGACGGTTATCACATGTATTCACTCATAGGTGGTTTTTAAACATAAAGCAAAGAAAGCCAGCCTACAAATCACAATCCCAGAGAATTTAGTCAACAATGCGGACACTCAGAGAGACTTACATAGATATAATCTACATGGGAAGTAGAAAGTAACAAAAGACAAGATCTCCTGACTAAATTGGGATCATGGGGACCTTGGGGGAGGTTTGAAGGGGGGAGAGGAGAGACAGGGAGAAGAGCAGAGGAAATACAATATATATATATATATATATATATATATGTATATATAAAATCAAATCTTAGGAGTTTGCGAAAGTATCTCAGAGCTTTGAGATTAGCAAGACGGTAGGGTACTGTGGTTGGAATAGGAAATGCCTCTCATTTCTTCTTGCCAGCTGAAAAGCTTTTGTGAAGTATTTGGTTCCTGAGGGCTCTGACCTAATCCATGGGCTAATTCTTTGGTGGATTAATAACGTAATGACATTATGGGAATGGGATGAAATGTGGGTGTCAGATCCGAGTTTGAGGACATGAGTTACTGGGGGAGTGCCCTTGAAGGCTGTATCTTGTCCTGACTCTTATTCGGTTCTTGTCTGCTGCTCGTCGGTGTTGACGTGAGCTGTTCCACCATGCCGTCCCCACCATGGAGGATAGAAGCCCTGGGAACTGTGATCCAAATAAGCCCTTCCTCCCTCACCTGATTTACGTCAGGCGTTTGGATTACTGTAACCCAACGTGCGACCCCTACAGAGAGCTTGCTGGAATCATCCATCTTTCTAATCTGCGCTTGTGTCTCATGTCACCTTCATGTAGAAAAACACTGTAGAGGGGACAGGAAGGGCTTATAGAATTCCATTCCGAAACCCTGCTCGCTTTCAGACAGAGCTTCCTGGAGGCTAACTCTTCAGTCAGAGATAGCTAAGCAATCGTTGTCAGTTGCAAAGCTGATCTTGCTTTTCCTTTGATTCACAACTTCAATGGTATTCTGTATCTTCCAAAATACATCTGAAGCCTCGAACTGTTCTGTACCCCAAGTCCTCAAGCCCTTGATGGTATCCTAGAAACAAGAGCTACTGAAACTGCGCTCTCATGCTGAATTTCCCACCATGCAGTACGCTGCCTCCAGGTTACAGGGCTCACCAATCCTTCTGCCTGGAATGCTTTCTCTCTTCCCCCACTCACTTCATTTGGACTCAGTTCTTACATTACTTCTTCCAAGAAATACTTCCCAATGTCTTCAGTCAGATTAGACTAATTTCTCTTCCTCTGTGCTCCACTGGCAACCTGTACAGACTTCTAAACTAAACGAAGGTAAACACTGCTTCATTATGTTTGCTTCTCTGCCGGTTTTCCTCAGTAGCCTCAAGCTCCGAGAGGGAATAGACCAAGTCTTAATTGTCTTGGCATGTGTCTAAGAACAAATAGAATGCTTGGCTCTCAGGATGTGTCTTGACTTAGTGATGCATGTCCAGAATCAAGGGAATTCTGGTATCAATTTCGTTATGATTAAATCACATTTGCAAGAACATTTCTAGAATCTTAAGGAACGTAGGAATGGAACACAAAGTCTGGTCTTTATCGTAAGATCAATACTCACATAAGCCTCTGGTGTACTTGAGGGCGAAGAGAGATGGTTTAATTTTATAAGTGCTGTAAGGATAAAGCAGGATAAATCGGAGCAGGTGACTAGTGCTTTCAACATATAAGAAAAGCTCACACTCAATTCTCCCTCTCTCCCTTCTCTTTGCTTCATTTCTTTTTTCTCTCCTTTTCCATCTAAGACATGATGACGGACTAGAGAATTTTGTACACAAAGATAGGAGATGGAATCCTCATCCTGTTGCTGATAATAGTTTTTTAAAGTGTACAAGTTGTTTTCATTTGATCATTGAATGACATTTTTTTTTCTTCCCATTCAACCTCAGGCCTTCACATAGCGCTGGGCACAGAGTTTATTTATTCAAGAAGTATCCACGGGCCCCCGTGTTTTCTTCTCCTTTTTTGTTTTTAAAGGTCCAGCAGAAAGAAAGAGCCCTGTGATGGACAGGACAGACAAGTTCCGGGCTGAGACCGCAGCTGCTGACTTGCACATTCTAGACGAGCTTCAGCCATCTGCTTGGTCAGCCCTTGATTGGTTGGACACGGAAGGGAAGGAAAACCAATCAAGGAAGATGACCTTTATTGGAAGCAAACAATTTGCAAGCAGCTGCTGGGGACCCCGAGACCCCAGGAAGAGGAGCAGATTCACAAGGCTTTTATGTTAGATTCACATCAGACTCCTTAATGTCAATAAGAGAGAAATTGAGCCCGTCTTTGTTGTGAGGCTAATGAAGCCTTTGCTGCTTGGTCTAAATTTCTCTCTTTGATTTCCCTCTTTGCCTTTTCTGTTTCCTTTTATTTAGTGCCCCTCTTGGCAGTAGCTCTTTTCACTAATTTCAAACAGAGGAGAGAGGAGAGGGGAGAAAGTAAGTTCAAAAACCAAGAAAAACTTTCAAATGAGTTGTTAGCCTTTCTCTATAGTGGGATGCTTTGATCCTTCTGAATTCAAGTCCAAGGAAATGCTGTTACAGATTGATTGGCCTTGGGCAATGCGGGGATGGGGTAGCCTTATCCTGTAGATCAACATTCACGTCAAAGGAGGACTGATGCCTTCCTTCTTGCGGTACCTTTCTACTCCGTGGGAAGTATGTTTGAATTGAAGATTGGTAAGGCCTCTAATTTGTGTTATTTCTCGCTCCCCACCCCCGTCTCTGTCATTTGCAACTGGGGGAGATGTTGAACCTGGGTCTTTATACATACTAAACAAACTCTCTACCACCGAGCCACACCTGTGGGTCATATAACTTACTTCTTAGTGGAAAAGCATATTGTAGCTAGCATGAAACCCATTAAGGAAAAACAAAACAAACAATTATGTACATATATAGGAGGAATAGGAAAACAACCCCAGAGGGAAGCTGGCTCTAAGGTTGGACACGAGGAATCTGTTTCTGTCTATCTCGATGCCAGCTGTGTGTGTGAGCTGTCACAGCTGCAGTATAGCAACTTCCTATATCTAATTTCAAAAAAAAAAAAAAAAACAAACCCAAGCCAAAGCATGAAAGAGTGCCTGCGTCTGCATCTCCTGCATAAATCGTGGCCTCAACTAGAATTGGAACAATGGATTATTACTGAACTAGTCATGACCCTAGTATTTCCTTATCCCTTATCCAGTGAGTCACTGTGAACATATAAGCTAGTTCTAGCCAGTTGACCAACTTCATTAGCAACCAATCAATCGTTCTCTTTCCCTACCCTCTTTCTTTCTTTTCCCGCACCCCCATTTCCCTTGTCCCATTTATGGAAGAGTTTATCTAGCTTTGTATGTTTTCACACCTTTGTTAGTGATCATATATGCACAATGCACTTTTAGGTTTTCTATTCTGCAACATTGGTTCAGGTCTGTCTTTGGGTAGTACCACACTGTTTTAATGGTTATAGCTTTGCAATCTTTTTTTTTTTTTTTTTTGGAACCTGGAAGTGTGATTGATGCTCCCAGGAAGTGTTTTGTTCTTCCTTATGAGTGTTATATTTTTCAGTTTCTCTAAAAAAAAAGGGTCAATATTATTTCATTTATTTCCTATGTAGGAATCAAAACCAGGACCTTGCATATGCAAGAGATGTATGTATCACTGAGAGATAGTCCAGGCTTCTCATTTTCTCATTAGGATGTCTAGTACTATTTTGGATAAAACTAAGAAAAGTGCCTCTCCTGGTTTGGTTCTTGACTGGGAGGGAAAGATTTCATTTTCTCACTATTGAGTATGCTGTCGGCTGTGGCTTTGCAGGTATGGCCTTTCCCATGCTGGGGTGGTTTCCTTCTGGTCCATCTGGTCCTTAGCATCCTGAAAGGTTGCTGAAGATTGTGAGATGCTTTTCCTGCATCTGCTGAGAAGCTCATGTGATTGTTCTTTTCTTTAACCCATGAATGTGCTTTTATCACATTAATTGATTTTCTCATGTTGAACCAACCACCCAGGATAAATCTCACATTGTCATGGTGTAAGTAGGGCTTTTGTGTATTGTTAAATTTGATTCTATAGTATTTTGTGGAGGATTTTCATTCACAAGGGATGTTGGCCTATGGTAGTTTGAATGCAAATGGCCCCCATAGGCTCATAGGGAGTGGCTTGACTTGAAAGGATTGGAATGTGTGTCCTTGTTGGAATAGGTTTGGCACTAGTGGAGAAAGTGTGTCACTGGGGGTGGGGACTGATGTTTTAGAAGTTTGAGCCAGGCCCAGGCTCATTCTGTCTTCCTGTTGACTGCTGATCCAGATGTAGAACTCTTGGCTGCTTCTCCAGTACCATGTCTCCCAAGTCCTGCTCTGGTGATAATGGGCTAATCTTTGAGCCTGTAAGCCAGTCCCAATTAGATGCTTTCCTTTATAAGAGTTACTGTGCTCATGTGTCTCTTTTCAGCAATGGAACTCTAACTAAGACACAGTCTATAACTTTTTGTTGTTGTTGTTGTGCCTGACTTCAGGGGTTAGGTAATGCTAATTTTAATATTTTATTGGTGACATACTTTTTTCTCTAAATGTTTGGTATAATTTAACATTGCTGTTATCTGTCTTATGCTTTTTTCATTGTAAGTTTGTGATTCAACTTCCAGATAAGTTCTAGGTATGCTTTGACTTCCTGTTTTTTTCATGGGTTAGCCTTGGCAGGCTGCACACATCCAGGGATTTATCCTTCTCTTCTTGTTCATGAAGTCTCTTGGCATTGACTATTCCTTTTTACTTTAGACTAGAATGTCTCACACTACTTTTTGGTTCTTCTCAAAAGCTGACAGAATAATTTTCTTCTGGTCTTTAAAATATTTATTTTTGGGTTACTAATTGGAAGAAAAAAAATCTGGATCACTCAAGCTCCATAATCAGAGTATATAAAGACCTGGCGAAAAACTAAAACCGTGTCAGTGAGAGACATGTGGCAAGATATTTTGTGATTTTTTTTTTTTTTTTAGAATTGAGAGGGCAGATTGGAGATTTATTTTCAATAAAGAGTATCATGGACAGAACTTGAAGAATGAGGAAACAATTGGAAAAATATTTATAATATCTAAAATCTACAATGGAATAGTTTCAAGAATATGCAAATTTATAAATTAGCAATAGAAATGCCAATAAAGGGAATGGGGAAAGATAGAAAAAGGAAGTTTGTAGGGAGTGAGATTTTTGAAAGGTCAGCAAGTGTAAGAACAGACATTAGTATCAGAGACACATGACTTAGAAATAACTACCATTGATCTCAGGAGATGTCTAAGTAGTGATGAGAATTGTCTGCTCTTCTAGAAGACCTGAGTTCAATCCTCAGTACTCACATTGTGGTTCACAACCATCTGTAACTCCAATTCCTGAGGATCCCATACCTTCTTCTGGCATCTTTGGGTACCAGGTATACATGTGGTACCCAAACATACATGCAGGTAAAACACCACACACATAAATAAATTAATTGAAGATGACTCTTATGCACCCATTGCTAGAAGAGGAAAACGTGGGAGGCTGGGAGTTCAAGTGTTGATGGTTATTTAGGAGTCAAATACCAGCTCTTATAGACAGTTCTTACTTAGTAGAGAACTCAAGAAGTAGTTGGTTAAGTCACATAGTAACCCTGGGACCTAGCAATAGTACCTTACCTCTATGGGGTACATATAGCCCCAGATTTCATGCCCATCAAAGGGCATTAATGAGGATGTGTTGTTTGGGGAGGTGGTACGTTAATCAAAGTCCAATCAGAAAAAAGAAACCAAATAAAAATTTTAACAGAAAATTTGGATATGAAAATTGTTAGATATAATAGGGCATTAGAGAAATGTGCTCTTGGTGATTGGAAGTTGAGGGCACAGAAGAATATGGGCATGACAGGTATAGGGAATTGTCATGCCACAAGTTCTGAGAGAGAGAGAGAGAGAGAGAGAGAGAGAGAGAGAGAGAGAGAGAGAGAGAAGCCCTCCCATTCTCAGGTCCTACTTTCTGGCCTTTTTCAAGAGGGGTGATCTAAGGCAGACAAGACTGGGTGGTGGCAGGCCAGTGTTCCCTGCCAACATCCGTGCTCTGAAGTACTGGGGAAAGCTTTTCATGGGATGTGTCTCCCCAGACACTCTGCCACAGGACTCCCTGCACGAATGACAAGTACTAGAGAAAACTTGTGGGTAGTCTCAGTTGTGCCCATCAGGAACCAGGAACTAGGGAAGCCATGAGGGATATTGTTGCAAAGCCCAGCATTCACAACAGAGTGGTGTCAGGAGAAGCTGTGGTCGCTGGTTCCAACAGCTGCTGTGGGGTAGCTGTCTGTTCAGAAGCAAAATGAGGTATCTAATCAGAGCTCAGGAGAAAGAAATGACTTCCTCTTGGACTGTTTTTCCATCTGACTTTAGAGTTTTAACTGTATCAACTGATAAAACTATTCAAAAGGGCCCAGATTTATTTTTATTGAGTAGGCAGTGCAGGGTCAATCTGGAGCTGAAAGGCAGTAAACCGATAACTAGAACAGGTGGAGAGCTGAAGGTAATTTGAGTGTGCATTATAGTGAAAACAGGTTGGTTAAATGTCAAGGATGTAGCAAGCGCTACATGGTATTTAGGAGCTAAGGCTATATGGATATGATGTATCTAAGGCTATATGTATCAATATGGGTAGAATTTTAAATTATGTGTTGGGTGAAGTAAAATCACAATGGGCCCTTGGGCCCGCCACTGTATTGCAAACACACACGTACACAGTCCATGCTTTTGAACATTTGAACGAGGATATCCTTTTCCTTGAGGATGGAGGGTTGAGACGTTCCGAGTGGTAGGGGATGCCAGCTAGCATCTGTAAGGTCACAGAAATTGACATGGTTGTCGCCAGGTTGGAGTCTAAAGCAAGTGTCTGTGATAAAAACAACTTCCTGGAACAAGTTTGTTTGCTACAGAAGTATTTTAATAAATGCCAAATCCTACAACAGACACTATCTAATTAGAAGTCAATCCTCGGGTCTATTAAAGTAAATCTTGCAATATTACAGGAAAGCGGTTTGCCAGTCCTGGTAAATGGTCTTAGACGGAAACACAGCTTTACGCTGACAAGATAAGGAATAAGGGCTCATTTCTCTGAAGCGTCATGGCAAGTTGCACATGGAGGGTCCCTACACTCTCTATGAGCATGAACAAGATGGATTGTCTAAGGGAACACTTCATCTTCCCAAGTCCTCCGGCAGTAGCCCTCAGTTCTCTTCCAGGCCTTTCATTCAGTTGCTAATTGGCTCTTGTAGCCATTGGGTTAAACTGTGCTTTCTAGTCAAGGCTGTGAAAACGTGGGTTCTTCTGAAGGAACAGGGTTCCGGTTGATCCCTGACTTCTCTCAAGGACTAATGGCTTGGGATTGTGACCTGTGGTGCTGGAATTTTACATTTCAGCTGGATAGAGACTCAGGAAGGACATTACCACACCAAATCTGACTGCTCTGCCTACAGACTTTCTCTTAGGTTCCTTCCTACATGAAATACACATAAACAATATATAACACATTTGAAGCTATTTCCCTTATCCACTCTGTATCCATGGCAATACCAAGAGAGTGAACAATGCTAGTGGCTACTCCCATGTCCACACTTTGGACTGAACAGGTTTTATGTTCATACCGCGGCTCTCCCAAGTATGTTTTCATCTTTTTCTGGCTGATGTTTTTGAGGTGGGGTATTACTATGAAGTCTCGGTGTTACTGGTGTGTAGTCTCAGGGTTACTGGTGTGTAGTCTCAGGGTTACTGGTGTGTAGTCTCAGGGTTACTGGTGTGTAGTCTCAGGGTTACTGGTGTGTAGTCTCAGTGTTACTGGTGTGTAGTCTCAGAGTTACTGGTGTGTAGTCTCAGGGTTACTGGTGTGTAGTCTCAGGGTTACTGGTGTGTAGTCTCAGGGTTACTGGTGTGTAGTCTCAGGGTTACTGGTGTGTAGTCTCAGGGTTACTGGTGTGTAGTCTCAGGGTTACTGGTGTGTAGTCTCAGGGTTACTGGTGTGTAGTCTCAGGGTTACTGGTGTGTAGTCTCAGGGTTACTGGTGTGTAGTCTCAGGGTTACTGGTGTGTAGTCTCAGGGTTACTGGTGTGTAGTCTCAGGGTTACTGGTGTGTAGTCTTAGTGTTACTGGTGTATAGTCTAGGTGTTCCTGGTGTGAGTACAGATGTTCCTCTTGCCTCATCCTCCAGTAACATCTATTACTGGGGACATGGATTCTGAATCACTTGTCATGGCATGATTTTGGTAAAATATACCATTTTTGGATCTCTGATGTAGCTTCAGGGAACCGTCACCTAATAACAGATCCTGTTACCTGTTTCTCTACCACACTTTGGATTTCTTTTCCTGTATGAGTTGCTTCAAAGGGATTGGATGCCTTTCAGACAGGACCACTATGATATACAAGGAACTTCTGAGAAAGGTTATAGACATTAACCCAGGATGATGAGAAGGCTCACCTGATGTTCCTTGCCGTGAGAAATCTAGGTTTGCCCTGCAGTTCATCCTCTTGTTACCTGAGCTCTACATGTGTGCAGCGACTGCAGACTCATGGAGAGAACCCACAGTCTGCCACTGCTTCCCGTGTGTGTGTGTGTGTATGTATGTATGTGGGCACGTGCATGCGCAAATGTGTAGGGACTTCCTACACACAGGCAAAAGCAGAGAACTACCCTCTGTATGACTTAAGGACTGTCTCTGATCATTTAATGAGTCCCCCTACTGCAAGATTCTCTGTTGTGACCCTTTAATACAGTTCCTCATATTATGGTGACCCCCAACCATAAAATTATTTTTGCTACTTAATACTTGTGATCTTGCTTCTATTATAAGCTGTAATGTCAATATCAGTGTTTTCTGAGGGTTTTAGGTGACCCCTGTGAAAGGGTCAGTCAATCCCTCAGATGGATTGTGACCCACAGGTTGAGAACTGTTGCCCTACTGACTTTGTTAATATTCAAGATACAATTTTGTGAGTTACTCATGCTTGTAATTGAGTTATGGTTGATGGGGGGCCTCTGTCAACAAGTGAATGTCCGAGACTAGATCCTATATTAAATAATTAGTCATATGCTCAATCCATATGATTTGCCATAAATAATTCGCTGTTAGAATAGGAGGACTTTGGACAAGGAGGAGCCAGAAGTCATCCTGAGTCTGGAAGGTCCCAAGTCTTTGGTCTTCTTCAGTAAGTATCTCAAAGGGATAATCAGAACAATTAAGCCTTGTAAAAATAGTTTGGACATGGAAAAAAGCAGAAAAGGGAAACATATCTTCAAAAGGTGACTGGAACACTGAAGATCAACATTGTATATAGCATGAATTTCCTGAAATACAGTCATCTTAAACAAACAAACAAACAAACAAACACACACACACACAAACAATACCAACAACAAGGTGCTTAAGTGAGTGTGTATGATTCTGGGCACAAGACGATCTTAACTCATATTTGTCCTTAACTCAGTAGACTTTTTATGACTACTTAAAAAAACCATCCTTGTCAGTATGCTGTGTGCCTGCGCGCATGTGTGTGTGTATGTGTGTGTGCCTTTGCACGCATTGGAGAAGTGGTAGGTGACATACACACATTGGTGTTTGCAGAGGGAAGTACTCATTACCTCATGGGCTGGCTGCCTTATAAAATAAGACACTGCAGATGGTGACTGGCCATTAAAGATTTCATCTTAAATAAATGAGAGGAAAGAAAACTGCAAGCCGAGTTGCTTATATGGTGGTTAATCTTGACTGCCAGCTTGACACGAGCTAGAGTTGTCAGGAAGAAGGAACCTCCATGGAGGGAATGCCTTCATAAGATCAGGATGTAGGCAAGACTTTAAGGTATCTTCTTAATTAATGACTCACGGAGGGAGAGCCTAGCCCATTGATGGTGCCACTCCTGGGCTGGTGGGCCTGTGTTCTGTAAGGAAGCAGGCTGAGCGGGTAATAGCGGGGAAGCCAGTAAGCAGGAGCCCTCCCTGGCATCTGCATCAGCTCCTGCCTCCAGTTCCCAGCCTTGGTTGAGCACCTGCCCTGACTTCCTCTAGTGATGGACCATGGTGTGAAAGTGTAAGCCAAATAACCCCTTTCCTGCCGAAGTTGCTTTGGTCATGGTTTTTCATCACAGCAAGAGTAACCCTAACTAGAACAGACATTGGTCCCAGGATAGAGGGGTGTTGCTGTGACAGACCTGACCATGTTTTGGGAGAGGATTGTAGAAGGACTTTGGAACTTTGGATTAGAAAAGTGAATGCCGACAGCTCACTGAGCTGTTCTGTTGGACTTTTGAAGATACAAATATTGAGAGCCATACAGATGACAGAGACCGGGATTGTGAAGTTGCTGGGGGAAGCCTAAAGACTCGATTGGGCCATTCGCTATTTTTGAATTAAGATTCTGTTGTTCTGGTCAGCTGGGGCCAAAGAGGCAGCTGTGACTGACAAGAGTCCAGCTCCATTGAAGTGAAACCTTTTCATCACTGGGATAGTGGATGCTGGTCAGCTGGAGCTAAGAAATCAGCAGTGACAGAGGAGATCAGGATCTGGAGGTGAAGTCTCCCGGAAGTGTTTCCTCAACGTCAGCACGCACAGCCCTGTTTGAGAGGCGGTCAAGGTTATACTTTGTGCCGGCAGCCAAATTTGGGAATGTGTAAGAGCCACCCAGGTGGTATGGTGGTACCGGTTTTGAAGGTGCAAAGGTATCGCGGAGAGCAGTCTGACCTTTGCATCAGCTCCTGTGTCCAGGTTCCTGTTTGAGTTCTTGTCCTTCTGTACTGGATTACAAGGTGGGAGTGTAAGCCAAACACACCCTTTCCTCCCCAGCTTGCTTTCAGTCATGGTGTTTCATCCCAGCGATATTAATCCTATGACAAACAATGAGCCCAAACAAACCCTTCCTTCCTTAAGTTGCTGTTGTCAAAGAGTTTGTCAGGGCAAGGAGAAAAGAAACCCATACACCACATAACTGGGTAAGTGAAACGGTTAATAAAGTTTGGTGAAACAACCCGTGAGTTTGGCTAGGTAGAAGAGGAACCTGTTAAAATATGCACAACGTTTCTAGGATAATAGATCTATTTATCCAAATAGGGCAGCACCGATTTGTCAAGGCAATTGATTAAACAAAACAAAACAAAACAAAACAAAAAACCAACTTTGCCTCAGAGGGACGCGATTCCACTTTCGCGCAGCAGGCGGCAGTGTTACCACCGCAATCCCGCTTCGCCTTGGTTGGCTGCATCCGTGTGGCGAATGTGCCAAGGCAGACATGCTTGTTTGTATTACAGGGGTCTGCTGCTTTTCAGAGTTTCATTAGGGAGAGAAAGGCTATTCTCACGGCTATTACAACCGCTTTACATTTCCAGTGCGCCTCTAGTTTAGGCAGAGACCCGTAGCAGTGTCCAAGACCCGTAGCAGTGTCGAAAGTGCCCCAGTTTTTTCGAAAACAGAAGCAGGGATCTGCTGAGTTCCCGCCTGCAGTGAAATCACTCTTTTAATCATATTTACAGAAGGAGATTCGTGGTAAATCCTGAGATTGTATTGGCTTTATCTCCACTGTTCGTTTTCAGATGATGTATTTCATTGTCTCGGTCCTTTCATATCTGTTGAAAATGTTTTATTATCTGAACAAAATTTGGTAAGTTTTTCCTTTCATCTATCTATCTGTCTGTCTGTCTATCATCTATCTATCTATCTATCTATCTATCTATCATCTATCTATCATCTATCTATCTATCTATCTATCTATCTATCTATCTATCTATCTATCATCTATTTATTTATTTTACCATTTTCCTTGTTAGGCACAGAACATATGAATCTTTGAACTCGATATCCTTGAGAGTAGCCGTTGTATCTTAATTTTCATGTAGTCTTCATCCTGATAGAAAATTTGGTGAAATAACGGCATTGAGTTCTTCCCCTAGCCAGCCGTTTGGGGGAGTTGGGAGTTAGACGCCTCCGAGTGCCAGACGTATTATTCTCGAAAGCTGAAACAAAGCAACATTCATATACTTGAAATGTCTTATTTTCTCATTATGCAAATTGCGCATGATTCCACTTAGACAGGGTCCCTCGAGCAGTCAAATTCATAGCAACAAAGCAGACTGGTGGCCAGCCGGGCTTAGGGGAGGGAGAGTGGAGGCTGTTTACGGGTGCGGTTTCTGTTTTGCTTGCTGAATGGATTCTGGGAAATTCTCGTGAATCCATGTGAATATACTGAACAGTCAGCTGTGCATTGAAAAGTGATTTAGTTGGTGCCTTTTCTGTTAACATCTTTGCCATAATTAAGCATTAAGAATAGAGGGTGTGGGCAGTGGTGGTGGCCTATGGTTGGCATGAAAGCCTAGACTGACTCGCTTGCCCTTGAATGCAGGGGCCACAGGGCTGCAGGACACTACCTAAGACAGTAGAGGAGAGTCAGGCCCAGCGACTGTGTGCTATGCTCTGAGCTCTTCAGTGGGACAGGCTCCATGCCCACAGTCATCCCCTACTAGGAAGGCGGATGTTCTCTTCACGGCTTTTTCCAAAATTGTCAGATCCTGCCTTTGCACCGAGATGTGCTATCAACTTCCCTCAGAGCCTGGAAGACCTGTAGGCCACTGTTTGGCTCCCCAGGGAACAGCTGCTTCTATATATGTAAAAGGAGTAGCCAGAAGACCCACACTCAGGACTCGTCTTGAGCCTCCTGCCGGCCTGGGAAGGACCCGAGCGTGGTCCTCTATCCTGTAGCAAGGCCTGTGGTCAGCCTCTTCCCGGGCAGTTCCCTTGCCCACTTCCTCCGTGCTTGTGCTGAGGTAACTCCTCTGTCCATATGGTAGGCGATGGTGTGACATTCGTCTATGTGCTCCCTGCTGCACGGTCGGCCTCGGTAACTTCCGGGGAGGTCTTCAAGCCTGTGCGCAGAGCATACGCTGGAGTGGCTGCTGCAGGCAAACCTGATCATTCCCTTCGGGGCCTGCTTTCTTTTTTTTTTTTTAACCTCCAGGCAAAAATAAAAATTCTGAAAGAAAGAAGCATCTAGACCTTGGCTTCTATGAATCCCTTTTGCCTTCTGAGCTTTCCTCTCCTCTCAGGGGCTGTTATCCAGCCTAAGCAAACAAATTACTCATCGCATGAAACAAGTAACTCTTCCTTTACCACCACGGTCCCCCAACAGAAGACCACAAAACATCAACAAAAAAACCTATACAACCCTATCTCCCCCCCCCCCCCCCCAAATAACCAAGAAAGAATCCTGGCCAGGAGAAACAAAGATGCATTCGTTCTGTCGCTTAAATATGTGATAAATTCAGTTTGTAGTTAAGTAAAATTGTATTGAGACTTGTAGCACATTAAAATCCTATTTGTTGAGCCAGCATGCAAAGTGATATGCTTGCTTATTTTTTCAATTATATTCCTAACAACTAAATGTGGGTATATGTGTATGTGTACGACTGTGTTTGTGTGTGTATATGTGTATGTGTGTGAATGTTTGTGTATATGTGTATGTGTGTGAATGTGTGTATGTGTGAGTGTGTATATATGTGCATGTGTGTGTATATGTGTGTGTGAATACGTGTGTATGTGTGAGTGTTTGTGTGTGTGTGTACAATGTGTGTGTTTGTATGCAAAATAGCAAAGTCTCTAAGAAGGAAACTTTTGATAGGCAGTTTTTCTTCTAGTATTTTCTATTTTTTGGTTTTTGAGATAAGGTCTCACTGTATGCTCTAGGCCACTCTGAAATTCACTGGCCCAGGCTGTCTTCACAATGAGGATCCCTCTGTCCCACCTCCTGCTCACTTATCTCTACCTGTGCTACCATACCCAGTAGCAGTTTCTAAGTGGAAGAAGAAAAGGTGAATACAGGAACAATGCACCCGCTCTTAGTCTGCAGAAGTTACAATGGTTATGGAACTCTAGGAAGAGTCTTGGTCTTAGGAAATGAAGGACTTGGATTCAATTATTATGCCTCATAGTAATTAGTTATGTTAATTAAGGTAGCTCCTGCAAGCCACCCCACATCTCAAAAGCCTGTCTTCCTAGTGCATCTCCCAGAATTGCTGGATGGGTTATCTGAGTTGATGGCTGTGGTGGTTTGGTTAAGAACGGCCCGCGTGGGCTCACATATTTGAATGTGTAGTCACCAGGGTGTGGAACTCTGACAGGGTCAGGAGGTGTGGCCTTGTTGGAGGAAGTGTGTCACTGGGGGTGAGTCTTGAGGTTTTAGAAACCCAAGCAATGCCCAGTGTCAATTGTCTCTCGGCCTGTGGACCAGGATGTAGCTCTCAGCTGCTGCTCCAGTACCACATATGCCGCCATATTCCCTGCCATGATAAGGGCTGAGCCTCTGCAGCTGTAAGCAAGCCCCAGTGAAACGCTTTCTTTGATAAGAATTGCATTGGTCATGGTGTCTCTTCACAGCAGCAGCAGAGCAGTGACTCAGACATGGCAAACTAACACTTAGGGATACTAAAGACTTTATTATAAAATTTGATCAGAGTGGTTAATGATTGACAATTGTCCAGCACATTTATACAGAGACTACACTTTCTGTCAGAGTTGGCTCTTTGAGTTGCTCTCTGAGATGCTGGAAAGTAGAACCCCAAGCAGGAAGAGCGTGGGAAAGGACAGCGTGTACTCCTAACAGGGCTATTCTGTTCCTTGACCCTCACATCTAAGCCAAACCAATCTGGCTTCCAAGGGTAGCCCTTACTATGCGCTTGAATAGGCAGGTTTCTTCCTTTTTCCTCTCGGTTCATTCACCTCACCACTCAGAGACTTGGAACTATGGCTGTTATCACCTGGGGACACCCTTGCCTCCTGTTCTTATGTCTGCTTTCTTATAGAGTGGGGATCAGGTTTGCTAAAGTTTGTGGATAGAAACCTGCTCCTAATGCTCAGGTGTTAAAGGCCTTGCTCGCCATTCTGGTGCTATTGGGAGACAGTGGAACCTTTGAGAGGTGGGGCCCAGTGGGAGGAAGTTAGGAGAGAGGAGACGCTGCTGAAGAGCCTATCATGTTCTGGAGCCCTCTTCTCTCTGTCATGCTCTGGCTGTGAGGGGAATGGTTTGTTACATTATTCTGCGATGAGATGTTGCCTTACCAGGGGCTCCAAAGCAATTATTGCATCATGGGCTGAAGGCTCCATAATCAAACCTTTCTCATGCTTAAATATTACATGTAAAACCATATGTAGATATATTTTCTATGTCTTTAACTTTCCATAAATCTTGTTAGTAGATGTAGAATATATGTTGTATTTATTTTAATTGACTTAGACAGTTACTTTAAATTACCCATTTAAAAAAATTATTTATTTTTATTTTATGTGCGTTGGTGTTTGGCCTGCATGTATGTCCGTGTGAGGGTGTCAGATCTTGGCATTACAGTCAGTTGTGAGCTGTCATGTGGGTACTGGGAACAGAACGCAGGTTCGCTGGAGGGACAGTCAGTGCTCTTAACCTCTGAGCCATCTCTCCAATACACCCCATTTTTAAAAATATAAATACCAAGATTTTGTTACTCTCTCTGATCCAGACTCAACTCTATATCCTTGTTAGGAGAGCAAGCAACTCTCGATGAGTTATGATTCTTATGAGAAGTCTCAGTCAGATAGCCTTGCAGAGGGAAGGTGGGGGTCTCCATGAGATTTGAAGTATCTGTAACCATGTCGGCCCCCTCAAATTTCTTTTGTGAAGAATGGACCGGCCTGTGGTATTTCTGTTTGCTCCGTAAAGTCATCGCTGACCTGTCGTTTCAGTAGCATCTTAACAAATGAAAACCCCACTCTGAGTCAATAGTAATTATAGGAATTTATCACAATTGCCAATCAAGGTGTTCTGAAGAGACTCATCTTTCTTGTTAAATTAGCTTTTGCTGCACGCAAACAGTGAGTTATCTTTAGGAAATCAATTGAGGGAAATTGCAGCTTTCATGGAGCAATATAACCTTGCCAGCCATCTTGTTACACATAATTTCTTTAGCAAGAAATTCTGTTGGGCTTCACACGACTTATTTGTTAGGGTTGTATTTCTTTTTACTTTTTTAAATTTAACTTTATTTTATGTGCATGGGTGTGAAGGTATCAGGTTCCTTTGAACTGAAGTAACAGATAGTTGTAAGGTGCCGTGTGGGTACTGGGAATTGAAACCGGGTCCTTTGGAAGAGCAGCCAGGGTATTTAACCACTGAACCATCTCTCCAGCCCCTTGGGGTGGTATTTCAATGGAGCAAACAGGGAAAAAGTGACTGACTTCTGAAAGCCTAAGAAGAAAACAAAGCCGAGGACCTAGGGACTGTCTTAAGACACTGCAGCCAGTTAAGCAATCAGTCTGAAGGAGGTCAGGAGGCTGGGGCTGGTCATTTTCGAAGACTTTGAGCCAATAGATTTAAGAATGGGTGCCAATGGTAGGATATTCTACTTGTTTCTTTTCAGTACCTGCAATAGGAAGAACTTCAGTTGGAGGAGACTTTGAGTAATTACTGAGATTTTAGAAAAAAACAGTTCCATGGAATTACTATTATTGCTGAGAAGGCTTGGTGCTATGGAGTGGTCAGGGATCATTCACGAACACAGTTGGAGAAGCGGCATTTAGCACTTGAGCTCCGCAGCAGGCTCCTCCATCAGATGTATGGCTGATTGATGCTATAACAAGATGGAAATTAATATGCAATTAGCCTGGAATTACTGTGTGGCTTTCAATGAACTAGGGCTTAGAAATTTTATATTTACTGGCTGTCTTTTCCTCCTGGCACATTTACAGATGTGCTGGGTGGTGCCAACTATGGAAAATGTGATAGAGGCCTGGACTGTCTTCAGGATGGCCCAGCTGAGCCCAGCTTGTGACAAAGCATTGGACATCACCAGGAGAACTTCTAAATGAGACTTCTGGACATCATGCTGTTCCTGAGAGCACCAGGAACAATTTCTTCAAGCAGAAGCTTGGTCCTCCTTTGGTAAGTGGCCGAGTGCAGGAAGGTTCTGGTTGAGCTTGAGGTTGATGGTAAGGTTGATGAGAATGGCTAACTTTTATTACTTATTTTTGCAACAAAAAATACATTCAGTCTTTATCTCAGACTCCTTAGGCTGATATAAACAATTCATAAAATGGGTTGGTAAGATGGATCAGTGGATAAATGATGTGGGATTTCCCTCTGTATGCTGTGAATGTGTTTTATTAGCATTGGTTAATAAAGAAGCTGCTTTGGGCCTATGGCAGTGCAGAATAGAGCAAGGCAGGAATTCCAAGCAGAGATAGAGGAGAAAAGAAGGCTGAGTCAGACGCCATGTAGCTGCCGAAAGAGACAGATGGTGGAACTTTACCTGGTAAACTACAGCCTTGTGGCAATACATAGAATAGTAGGAATGGGCTAATTTAAGATGTAAGAGTTAGTTAATTAGAAACCGGAGCTAATATGCCGAGCAGTGTTGCATTTAATACAGTTTCTGTGTGATTATTTTAGGTCTGGGCAGCCGGGAAATGAACCAGTGGCCTCTGACTACAGGTAAAGGCACTTGCTGACAAGAGTTTGTTGTCTGGGACCCACATGTTGGAGAGAACAGACTCCCACCAGTAGATCAGTTGTCCTATGACTTTTTTTTCTTTTTTTGATTTTAGAGACAGGGTTTCTCTGTAGCTTTTGGTTCCTGTCCTGGAACTAGCTCTTCTAGACCAGGCTGCCCTCGAACTTACAGAGATCCGCCTGCCTCTGCCTCCCAAGTGCTGGTATTAAAGGCATGTGCCACCACCTCCCGGCATCCTATGACTTTTTTAGTTCTATACATTAGTACATGCACTCTCTCACACCTGTGCACAAACACACACATGCAAAAATGAATAAGATTTAAGATATAATTAAAACCTATATCATAATTGACTAGGTGACTTAGGAATAACAGAAATGACTCCCAGCTCTTAAGGCTGTGAGGCCTGAGCTCAAAGCGGCAGCATGTTTAGGGTTCTGCTGAGGTGTTTTTTGTAGTCTGCAGCTTCCAGACATTTCTCTGTACACTCGACATGGCAAAAGGGGCAAGCTCTGGTCTTCTTAGCCTCTTATATGAACTTATTTGAGCCCTTTCATGAGGGCTTCGTCTCCATGACCTAGCTCTCTACTAAGTCCACCATGCTGAGAATCAGGTTTCAGCGCATACATGAACATTCAGTTCACACAGTGACTCTACATTCCTATCTTCTGTTGCTCAGTTCTGTTTACAAATGATTTACAAATGATTCAGTTTTAGCAGATGGAGGCTATGATCCCTTTCAGATAGCAGATTTGCTGTGAGCTCCCAGGCCAGGTGAGGGATGGTAGAGTGTTGCCCATACCTGGACATCTTTGAGAGCATGGCAGAAATGGGGCTGTTCCTTACCTAGATCAGGCCTGGTCTCATTTACTCCAGAGAGACCAAGGTCATGCCATTTTAGAGTCCTTTAAACTTCTGTTTTCCTGCCAGAGAACTGACTCCTCGGGAGTCACGTGACCTGCAGTCTGCTAACCTAAATGCTTGGAAAGTCCCTGCCTCTGCTGCACTTTGGTATTTAAATTGGTGCATCATTAATGTTTACCTGCCTTCAATCAGGTCTGCATATGCAAATTAGGTTTGTTTTCTCCCTTGTTTGGTTGTCCTCCCCTCCCTCCCTCCTGACTGGAGCTATACAAGCAAGCTCAGGTATTTCAACAAACGAGCTGCCCTCTGAAACACTCTCCTGGCCTACTTACTACAGTCCAAGACCGGACTCTGCCACCCCCCCCCCATCCCAGGAGCACCTGTGCACAGTGGCTGATTGATTATTTTATACACATGTATGAATTATCTCTTCTATAGTTTCAAGCCTTTAAAACATTGTTTGCAAATCAGAAATTTCAATAGAAAGTCTGGATTAGGACTCATGATGACATAGCTATCAAAGGTCACGAAGGCTGGGAAGACCCGAGTGAAAGGAGTTAGAGCTATGAGAGAAAGGCAGCCAATGACACAGCATGTGAAAGGGGTTGTTGAGGAGGGTAGTGATGGGCAGCTGATATTTGTCGAGGGTCAAAACCTACGGTCCACAGAAGGAAGTTATAGAATATCCTGGGAAAGAGCTGTTGACTACAAGATCTAAAAGAGGCATAGGGCAGCATGTGGGCGTCTCCTGAACTTTAGAGAGAAAATGAAACAAGATTCTAGGTCTCCCTACCTGGAGGAAGAGTGCAAGGCAGATCTCTGTGCTGTAGACAGGACAGGCGGGCAGGCAAGGATGACTTTCCCTGTTAATTTGTGTGTGTGTGTGTGTGTGTGTGTGTATGTGTGTGTGCAGGCATTGTATGCTACAGCACGTGTGTGACTATCAGAGGGCAACCTTGGGCACCTGTTCTTGCCTTTTCCCTTATTGGAGGCAGAGTCTCTGTGTTGTTTCCTGTTGTGCACACCAGGCTACCAGGCATCTTCCTGTCTCCATGCCCCCTTTCACCGTAGGAGCTCTTTGGCTGCAGGCACATGCTACTGTGCCCAGGTCAACCTGCCTTCTGGGCATTTGAACTCTTGGCTTTCTGTGGCAAGTGCTTCATCCATTTCCCAAGTCTACCCAAGTCTGCTGATGTTTGATAAGAGTCAGAGAATGTTGTCACACGTCAGGCCTTTCACCACGAGAAGGATTTTCCTTTTGCTCATGGCTTCGGAGTCCATACTTCTTAGCCTTGCTGACTTTGGTGCCCTGAAGAATATCATGACAAAGGGAGGATGTGGTAGAGGCTGCTTCCCCCATATTGACCAAGAGGCAGAGAGAGACAAAGAGAAAGGGAAAATAGATGCCCTTTAAAGACCCCCCTATTGTGACTTCCTCCACCAGCTATGGCCTTCCATAGTTTCTACTGTCTCTCAAGCAGTTTATGCAGAATATAGCTCCATCACTGGGTCTTGTGAGGCAATCATCTCTGGAAATGCTCTACATACACAAGTGAGCTTTGCTAACCTCTCAGACAGCCCTTAATCCAATCAAGCTGACAATAGAGATTGCAGACCTCAAGGCGGATTCTGCCCCTTCACAGTGTGACTGGGGAATCAGATTGTGATCTAGATCAGTGGTTTGCAACCCTTCTAATGCTGCGACCCTTTAACACAGTTCCTCATGTTGTGATGACCCCCACCCATAAAATTATTTTCATTGCTACGTCATAACTGCAATTTTGCTCCTGTTACAAATCGTAAGGCAAATATCTGTGTTTTCCAATGGTCTTAGGCCTTGTGAAAAGCTCGTTTGACCCCAGAGGGGTTTGTGACTCATAGGTTGAGAACCATTACTCTAGGCAGCAGCTAGAGTGCCCAGCATCCCATGGGTGGCGGGCATTTGTTCCCTGCTATCCTTAGTCAGGCGCTTTTCTGCATGGACAGCTGTGCAGTGCACACAGTAGCTCCACTTTGGGAATAGCGGTCCTGATACTGCAGAATCAAAGGCTCTGGCCGAAAGGCACAGCTGTTTGGGTATGACTAAACAGTTTTCTCTGCCCAGGAGAGTGGCCTTCTAGATGCACAGAGAAATTGAGATGTCTCTGTGATTCTGTTTCTGTTTTTTATAGGCCGCAGCTTCTGATGTATGTCAGGGGTGCTAATGCTCGCTAGTTCTACAGGTTGATAGACTGAAGAGCTAGCGCGAAGGCATAAAACCAACCTGCCACTCCTGGTTTCTCTCCTTGAGCTAGTTATGAGCTTAGCAGCCCAAATAGTTTATGGCCCATTCCTGTCTGGAAAGGCTGATGGGGAAGCCCTGCTTTGAGAAATAATGTCCCTGCACTAATTCAGTGTGTCTCAGGCAATCAAAAAACGAGGCTTGCAAGTGCTTGTGGGAGTCAGAATGGGAAAGACAAGGGCCTTGTCTTTCAGAGTTAGAAGGGCAAGGGCCTAGGAAGCTTCGGCCTTTGAATCAGAGCCCAAGGCCAAACACAATTTGATGGCTTTTCTTGTGCCCTTAGTGTTCCCTGTAGCCTAGAGTCACAAATCTATAGAAGGTAGCTGCTCTTTACCCTGAAGGGGCCTTAGAGCATCCTCCTGTTGTTCAGTGTAAACTTCTATCATTGCTAGAAGCAAATCCTGCCCTCTGCACCCAAGGACCTCAAGGTAGAGCCTTGGAGTATCTTAGAAACTGGAGTGGGAAAGGGGTGAGAGTGTTTATCTCAAGAGACCGTGAGATAAACGTGGAAGAAGGGCGGAGGACAGTTTCCTTCTTGTCCTGATTCATTGTCACGAAAATAACAAAACACCACAAAATGAAATTAAAAACAGAAACATGCAACCCACAGTCACTCATCACCAGCCAGCAGAGATGTTCACTTCGGCAGATTGACTTTCAGCCCTTGCTCTTGTATCTGTGGATTTACATAGCTATAAATCAGGCTGCAGTTACACCATGTAAGGTGAAGGAAACAGAACGCTGAATGCCTTCTCATTTTTCTCCTTCTTCTGTTTCTCAATTGTAATGGATAGATAATACTCATGCACGGAATAACTCAAAACCTCACTCTTTAACCTTTAACCCTTATATCTCTTTTAACGTCATGGTGTGTAGGATGGGAAAGAGAGACTTAGGCTTATACTGATATAATGTAAGGGACTTGTCTGTTCTTCTAGTCAAATGCTTTTTTGTTGTTTTGATAGAACACCCGGATCAAAAGCTACGTAGGGGAGGTTATTTCATCTTATACTTCCAGGTCACAGTCTATCTTGGAGGGAAGTCAAGGCAGGAACCCAAGGCATGAAGCTGAATGGGGAACTATGGAGGACTGCTGATCACTGGCTTTCTTTTTGGCTTGCAGGCTCATGCTGGCTTTTGTAAATAGCACGGGACTCCCTGTCTAGGGGTGGTGCTGCCCACAATGGGCTGGGCTCTCATGGATAAACTAGCAATTGAGACATTCCTCCACAGAAATACCCACAGGCCAGTCTGATCTAGGTAATTTTTCAGCTGATGGTCCGTCTTACCAGGTAGCTTTAGTTTTTGTCAAATTGACAGTAAAAGCTAGCTAGCACACCCGTTGTAACTTGACTTCAAATAACTTGTCAAATAATGGTCAATTTTCATTTGTTTGTGCTTTTGAGACAGGGTCTCCTATATTCCAAACTGATTCAGACTGATTTATGTTAATGAGGGTGACCCGACCTTGAACTCCTGCCCACACCTACCAATTGCTAGTATTACAGACACGTCACCATGCCTATCTTTGCCAGTGGCATTTTCTCACTTAATCTTTCTTTAATTCGGAAAGTCTTTCTGTCTCCCCAGAGAGCCTCAGCACAGTGTATGGTAGATCTTTTATAGGTAAGACTGTAGAGCATCATAAAAGCTAAGTAGTAAGTGCAGGCTTAATGTCAGAGTTTCTAACTCATCAGTCAGTGAAGAGTTAGCTAGTAACAAGCCTGAGCTACTGGCTGAGCATTTATAATCGATATTAAGCCTCTGTGTGGTTACTTGGGAGCAGCTAGCAGGACAGAAACTTGTACCTACAGAACTCCTTTTTACCCCCATAGCCCATTTCAAAAGTCATTATTATTCTTTTCTTGTCAATTCTCAAATTTTATCCATATGGAATTAAAACAAAACACTCTTTGTTGCTTGAAGAAATGGCAAGACACTTATAGTATTATGGTTTGGAATGAAATCTTCTCCCGAAAGACTCTTGTATTGAAATCTTGCTACCCAACTGGTTCTGCTATTCTGGAATGTTCTGAAAACTTTAGAAGCTGGGGGACTCTTGCTAGAGGAAGTATGCCCCTGGGGGTATCTTCTTGAGAGCTTAGCTTGTCTTAGACCTATGTCTCTTTCTCTCTCTGCTTCCTGGTTGCTAGGACACTTTTCAGTGTAGCCTTTGTGGGGGAAGAACACCCACACCTTTGTAGATAATCTCTCACCTAGGCTCTGTAAGTAAGCTCAATGAATTCATTGCTTTCCCAGAGTGAACTTTGGTGGAATAGTGCCTGGGCTTATGGTTGGGGCCTTAGGAGGAGAGGTAGACATTGTTTACATTTATCTGAGGCAAGGAATTTTAGTACCAACCCCTCTGGGGACAAAACCTTTAACACGTGAACCCTTGGGAAAAATTCAATGTCCAAGGTGATCTGGCATTTTAGTGCCTGGCTCCTGTGGAAGATCTGAGGTGGATGCAGGGAGACTGTTCAATGTCAGCCTTTGTCAGAGTCCAGGCACAGCACAAACACTTGCAAGTGTGTGCACTGTGTGCACTGATGGTTCACGCTCCTTAGATTTACTTGCTGCTGCTCTTTGTCAAAAATGCCCTTTTATTGTTCTGGCACATTACGGAGAGATGAGGATAAACAGGAATTGTGTTCCCCGAGGAGTCTAAATGGAAGAATGAACTAGCTTGGCATAATTTGGCCTTTACATTTTTTATCAGAGCTACCCAAAGTCTTGCAACTTAACAGTATCTTCCCTGGCTTTCATTTCATAACATATTCGAGAGCAGCTATTATATGGCAGATAATGGGTTGAGGCTAAGAATCCGCAATTGAACAAGACACAGTGCTGTACTTGAGAAATTCCCGGCTTATTGGAGAAATATAGATAAACAGAGTAAGAAAACAGTGTGGAAAGGGGGCATTACTTACTAAACCACGATAAAACCGAGGAAGGTGGAACTGAGCATATCTGAGAATTGGCCCTGAATTTGTGGCAATTCTCCTGCCTCAGCAGCCTGAGTGCTGGAATTAGAGGTCTCGGACCCAGCCATTATTTTTGATAATTATCGTCTTAATAAGTGTGAAATGTCACCTTCATGGTCTTAGGGTGGTTAGTGTTGGTTGCCAACCTGGCAAAATCTTGCATCACCCAGGAGGCTAGTCTTCAGGCACACCTGTGGGGGATTATTTAAATCAAGTTAGCCTCTGGGTATGTCTGTGAGGGGCATGGCAATGAGTATCCTGAAAGAGCAGGGTTTGGGGAAGCACTGTGAGCTTTATTTAATCATTTAAGATTAATGTAAGTCAGGGAGCAGAGGGTGCAAAAGAAGTGAGCAGACCCACTGGGGAGATTTTGCCATGAATATTTTGGAGAAAGAAGATGGAGGACTGGAACCCGTCACTGAGAGAAGCCATCGACAGAGATGGATGTGACAGGCACTGTTCGGGCTAGAATGGCAGAACACACATGATGGCCAGTTAATTAATTAATTAGAAGAGAAAGAGTTGAGCGGATGACTCCACATTTCTTCACGATGGACTCTGTTATTCTTTCATGTTTTCAGAGCGTTTAAAAGGCAACAGTACATGATGAGTCTTTTATCAGGTTACTGCTAGAACGGAGTGTGACCCGGAAGTGCAGGTTCCCATGACATTTACTTTTTTGTTTTTGGTTCTTTAAAGGTGAGTGTGTTTGTGTTTTTGATTTGCCATTACCAACATATCATAGATTGTCACATTTTAAGGGCCCGTTACTGGTCACATGTTCCACACATATCTATCCTTCTCAAATCCCTGCAGGTAGATAATCTTATTCCCTTGTAGAAGATACGTCACGGGTTGGGTACAGAAGGCAGCGTATTACTTTCTCTAAATTAAACCATTCTGACTCTGTGTGCCCTGTCCCACTGAGTGGCAGAAAATTTAGTCTAGCTTTATTGTGGTTCTGGTCCACAACCCTTTCCAGAGGATCATAGAAAAGACTTAACGGTTTAACCCAACCAGGAACTTCAGAAAGAGCACATGGATCACAGTTTGTGTACTTCTTGTTCAAATCCACATAGGTCCTTAAAGACAATCCTTCTCAAGGCTGGGGATAGGAGTGCTTAGGTTCATGCCTCCCTGGGATGCCACCTAGTAATTCCCTCTCTTGTTCTCCAGCCTCTTAGTGAACCCACTAGGTTAGCTTTTTGGAGACATAATGAACAAAGAAAAGCTGTCTTCTGCCATCACAAGCGAGGTGAGGGGGACCCAAATGAGGTACACAATGCTATGACAAAACAAAAAAAGCAAAAAGCATCCTTCCATATCCCCTTCAGAGTAATCCCTCAAGTCAGTCACAAAGGGAGGCAGAAAGAAATGACCCCTCAAAATGTCCCTGTCACATCTCTGGCAGCAGTGATTCTGTTAGCCCTTGAGGCGCTGGGGAGTTTGCAAATGTGCTTCATGGGAAAATTTCCTGAAGGATTTGGGTGGATTCAATCTTACCTTGTGAGTCCTTGGAAACAGAGGAGGGAGCCAGGAGACAGGTTGGATACAGATTGCTGGTTTTGAAGATGTCAGAGGGACCCACTATTCAAATGGCTTTTAGAAGCTGTGGCCAGCCCTTCGCTATAACTGACATCTTGTTTTCGGGACCATAGTCAATAGTCACAAGAGCTAAAATTTGTCCACAAGCTGAAGGCTCAAGGAAGGGGTCCCCCCTCCCTGGAACTCCATGAAGGAGCAGCTTTTCGTGCACCTTGAGGTTAGCCAATGAGTCTGTTAGGGTGACTTGTGAGCTGCAAGATCATAAATGTGTGTTGTTGAAACCACTACGCTTGTAATTTACCAGAGCAGCAGTAGAAAGCTCGCAATATCACAATGCTAATAAAAGCCAAATTGCACCTCAGGTGTGGCCTACTCTAAAGCTCATGTCTGCCTCCATTATACTGTTGCATTATTTTCAAGTGTTCCTGCACTCAGCCCTATCATACACAAACTTAAATTAGAAAATGGAAGATGCGGATTTTTTTCCCTTTTGGAAATAAGCGTATTGTTGTCAAGACAATAGATCTTATTTAAAGGGAATAAAATATGTAAACACACACACACACACACACACACACACACACACACACGAGAGAGAGAGAGAGAGAGAGAGAGAGAGAGAGAGAGAGAGAGAGAGAGAGAAAGAGAGAGAGAGAGAGAGAGAGAGAGAAGAAAGTAAAAGCCTCCAGAAATTTAATAATCTCAAAACCAGGGCTAGTATTAGTCTCACACAAAAACTTCCAGAAAGTTTGCTTTGCATGTGTCTGTGGTGAACATTTGTATTTTTATGTATGTTTCTGTGATGATTGCTTTTTGGACTAGATGATTCTTTTCATAGGTGTCATTGTGGCCATAAGTGAGATCAACATCATGATTTTGGGTGACTGAGTAATATCCCAGCATATGGACATTTTGTAATTTAAGCAGTTCTCATAAATGGGCAGTAATAATGTCCCCAACATTTCACTCTTGTGAGCCAACTGTGATCGATACCTTCATCTTCCCCTTCTAGTAGGAGCATCCCATTAAAGTCATTCCTGGAAACAGAGACTTTTCTGAGCATGCAAAACATACACTTTCATATACTTTGGAAGAGCTGTCAGCTGCCCCCCGCCCCCTAATGGTTTTAGAACTTGAAAGAAGACCTCCCCTGGTTTCCCAACTTACAGTGGCAACAACAGGGTATGTAGTATTTATTATATATGTTACATGTCTTAAATACAATATGACATTGTTTACATTAGTGAGCTGCTTTCTATTAACTCATTAACATTGCTTTTTCTGATACTTCTTCAATTCATCTGTTTGAAAAGTAAGTAAATAATAGTCTCTTTCATTTTTGTTTCTGATTTTTGCTTACCATCTATGAGGGGTAAATCTTTATTGTCAACGTTGGGTGAGAAGGACCTAGGGGATTAGCAAAGCTCACTCATGTGTGACTATGAGGTCATCACTGGAGACAATTAGATCGTGAGGCGGTGACCTAATCAATGGATCAATCCCTTGATGGATTCATAATGTGAGGGCATTATTGGGAGGTAGTAAGAAGCAGAAGGTAGGACCTTGCTAGGTGAAGTAGGTCATAGGAGTCAGGGCTTTATAGATTGTGTCTTATGCAGTTTCCTTGTGTATTTCCCCACCCTTCTGTCATTTGCCATCTTGGGGTTAGCTTTGCTTTCCCACGGGTTCTCTGCTACCATAGACTGAATCCATAGAAACAGTGATCCAAAGGAAATCCTGCCTCTTTTATACTGTTCTTCTCAGGGATTTGCAGACTGATGAGAAAATCTAACGTGCTGTCACATCTAATACATTATTAAGGTTTTTGGTTAGTTGTGTTTCTTCTTTTATGAGTTCCTTATAAAAAGTTCATAATGTGGCATGCGGAAGTCTATCTTGGGTATCTGTTTTATCGTTGCCAATTTTATGCTCTAATTTAATGAGCCTCAAGTTTTCCATCTGCCAGTTGGGTCATATAATCCATTCCTGAAAGTTTTTGAATGAGTTAATCTAGAGGAGATAATCTAGATAAGATCATAGCCTGAGACTGGCATATTGTATACAAGTATTTTCCTCCCTCCCTCCCTCCCTCCCTCCGTCCCTCCGTCCCTCCCTCCCTCCCTCCGTCCCTCCCTCCCTCCGTTTCTCCTTCCTTCCTCCCTTCCTTCTTCCTTCCTTCTTCCTTCTTCCTTCCTTCCTTCCTTCCTTCCTTCCTTCCTTCCTTCCTTCCTTCTCTTTTCCTCTCTTTATTTCTTTAGATTTATTATTTTTTATGCTATGTGTGAGTACCTGCATGCATCTATGTTGGAAGAAGGTGGTGGATCCTATGGAACTGGAATTAAGTGGTTATGAGCTGGGCTGTGTTGGCGCATGCCTTTAATCCTAGCACTTGGGAGACAGAAGCACTTGTATTTCTGTGAGTTCAAGGCCAGCCCAATCTACAAAGGAGAGTTTCAGGACTACCAGGGCTGCACAGAGAAACCCTGTCTTGTAAAAACAAACAAACAAACAAACAAACAAACAAACAAACCAAAATCCAGGATACACAAGTGGTTATGAGCCTGACATGGGTGCTGTGGACCAAAACCCCAGTCCTCTGGAAGAGCAGCAAGTGCTCCTAACCACCGAGCCCTGTCTCCTACTGAAAGCATTTCTTGGATATTATTTATTTTAGTGTTTGAGACAGCATCTGACTCTGTAGCCTCTGTGTGCAGAACTTGCTATATAGCCCAGGGTGGCCCCAAACTCATACTAATCTCCCTGCCTCACCTCTCAGGAACTGAGGCTATAGGTATGAGTCACCATGCCTGGCAATACTATTTGTTATTAATGACTTGTTTTTCCTTGATTTGCAAGAGTTTACATGCGAACTCTTTCAGAACAAAAACAGAAACAAAATAAATGTAATAAAATATAATAACAAGACAAGACAACAGAAAAATAAAAGAGCCCCAAGAGAAATGACAAGAATCAGATGCCCACTTGTTTACACAACTCAGGAGTTCCGTAAGAGTACTACACTGAAAGCTACAGGGTATACACAGTATATACACAGAGGACCTGAAACAGACCCATGTAGGCTCTGTGCTTGCTGCTGTAGCCTCTGTGAGTTCATGCGAGCTTTGCTCAATTGTTTTAGAGGGCCTTGCTCTCATGGTGTCGTCCATCCCTCTGTCTTCCAGCCCCACTGCCTTCTTCCTCCTCTTCCCCAGGATATGCTGGTCCCTGAGGGGAGGGGTCTGCTGGAGACCTCTCATTCAGAGCTGAGTGTTCTAAGGTCTCTCTATCGACCTACTGTCTAGCTGAGGGTCTCTGCATTTGTTCCCACCTGCGGGAGGATGCTTCTCTGATGGTGGCTAAATAAGGCACTGGTCTTTGCATATCATTAAAAGTCATTGGACTGTCCATCTCGTGGACTGCACACAAACTCTAAATCGTTAAGGCTGCTTATCTCTTGTCGTAGATGATGCTCTGTGTTTTGTGTGAATGGTTTTTTAATGAGGATAAACCTCCCCTAGACAAGGCACCCAGAATCGTGGTGACTCTGAGATTCTTTCCAAGGCGAGTCTGTGCTACAGCTCCAACCCCTTTTCATCCCTTGGGAGTTTCATCTCTTGGGGAGGATGCCCATGGCCTTTCTGTGCTTTAGAACATCAGTCATTTCTTGCCTCAGGCTCTCATTAGTTCTCAGGGATCTTGGTCGAGCTACAGAGTTTGCATTTGATCACAGAATCAAGAGGGGACCTTTTGATTTTACTCCGCGCTGCCTTCGCTAGCCACATCCTTGCCAAGGTTCTCACGCTCGATGCAGTTAATTAATCAAACCAACTCTTGATCCTTGCGGTCAGTGGGTCTCTTAGACTTTTGCCAGGCCCTTATGAGGAAGCCCTGCCTTCTATGGCCCCGCCCATCTCTGTGGGGTGAGACTTTCTGCGCCTCTCTGCAGGGCCCTGGATTGGTCCTTAGGTAGAGCTGGTGGGAATGGCAGGAGTTAGGAGCCAGAGCACTGTGCGTTCTTTTGTTGGGCTTTTTCCTGAATCGTCAATTTTCTTCCTCTGCACTGATTGACTCGGGCCCGCCCGCCTGCCACTGACAGAGGAGCGATTCATTGATTCATGTTAACTTCTATTAATAGAGCTCATTATTTTTCTGGAAACCGGCAGGCCGACGCTCCTCCTTGTCGTCTGTTTTCAGGACACCATTGATTCTTCTTCACCACATTAAGTGGTAGCCGTTTAAATCATACTGATGTCTTCAGTTCCAAGAGACGCCTCGGATGTCTCCGGAGTGAGCGAATTAAAAATGGGTGCTGGACACCTGAGCAGATCATTTACCTGTTTGCTGTGGTTTTTAACTTTGAAATACAGATATGGCATCCAGCCTATCTGTGTGCAGCCTACACAGATGTTTCTTTGTGTCCGCTGCTTGGGCGTGCATTCTTTTCATCATCTCCTGAAAGTATGATTTTCTCAATTAATTTATTTAGAGCTGGGGTTTCATCTAAACTAGACTGGACTTGAACTCACTGTGTAGTGTAGCATGACCTTGAACCGTGATCTCTTGGTGCTCACCCCTCTACCTCTAGGGTGCTAGATTACACACGTTTGCTGCTACTACAGATATGGAGGGTTTATGTTGCCCAGGGTGGCTTCTAGTTTGCTATGTAGTCAATTTCCTGGTTCTTCTGCCTCCATCTCCCATGTGCTGGGGTTACAGACTTATACCAGCACAGTAGATACCAGGGACTTTTACCCCAGGATTTCAGTGGCTTTAAGAGCACTTTTATAAGATGTGCGGGTAGTTTTCTTTTCTTTTTGTCAACTTGATACAACTGGCGTCACTTGGGGAGAAGAGCCTCTTGAGGAATTGCTTCTATCAGAGTGTCCTGTGGGTATGTTTCTGGGGGTACTTTCTTGACTGATGGTTGATGTGGGAAGGTCCAGCCTATTGTGGGGGGTGTCACCTCTGGGCAAAGTGGTCCTGGGTTGTACAAGAAAGAAAACTGGATAGGCCACGGGAACCAAATCAGTAGGAGAAACTTTCCTAAAGACTGATGTGTCATGACTTTGCAAAGTGCACCGGCGTCAAAGAGAGTGGCAAGAGGCAGGAATTTGTGTGGTGATCGCTTCCCTCACACCCCGCAAGTGAGTTGGCAGCTTGAGCCTCTGCCAATGGCATACCTGATTGATTGATTTAACATTACAGCCATGCAAAAAAAAAAAAAAAGAAAGAAAGAAAAAAAAGGAAGAAGAAGCATGGAGGAGCTGTAATTGTTGCTGGAGGTGGCTGTCAGCCTCTTGCTGAGTGAGTGACTGGTGTCTTAGGGACCCCTGGGGGTGCCTGCTGGCTCAACAGGAGGGATCTTTCTGCTCTGTGCTGTTACTCTCTGGAGAACCTTTGAGGCCAGATGCTTTAAGGACTCTGGAGACAGTGCGTGTGCTCTCTCTCTCTCTCTCTCTCTCTCTCTCTCTCTCTCTCTCTCTCTCTCTGTCTCTCTCTCTCTCTCACACACACACACACACACGCCTGCATGCACATGCACAGAGAATCTATTGGGGTTTTGTTAAAGTAGCCAGGAAAGTGGTTGTGCTCCCGGTGTACCTTTTTCTGGCAATCTGATTGCAGGAAGATATGGTGGGAGGCTTGGTTGAGCTCTGGGCATGACCAGGTATTTTTTTTTTTTGGCCATCTTTGTAGTCTGACTTCCATCTCTTTCCTCTTCTCTCTCTTCCCCTCCTTATTTGGTGACTGAATTTAGGCCCTTGTACATACATGCTGGTACATGTTCTACCACTGAGTTACAGCTTTAGTCCTACAAGCTTGATGTTGCAAAGATGATACAGAGTGGAGGGTTAATAATAACGAGAGCATCTGGACAGTTGGGTATTGTCTTGGCAGGGTCACAGTACGTGCCTCCCCCTGCAAATCTAATGGTGTGTGGGCAAGTATGAAGTGTGTGGACCTCCAGAGGACCTGCCATCCTCTCTGGATAGGTCAGGATGGAACAACGAAGGTTCCTCTGTGCCGTGCTACTGGCCCCTAAGTTACCTTAAGTTGTGGACTCAGTGGACTGATCTTTTCTTGTTCTGTCCTTAGGTTTGGCGCTTGGGCTACTTAAAAATTCAACTGTTCCCCCAGGGAACACATTTTCCAAACTTTCCCAGACTCATTTACACTCTCCCAGGTGTCAGTTTATCAGATCTCCAGTGAACATGTTTTGAGGGGGTGAGGGAGTGGGAGGTGACACGAAGAAACTGTAGGAGATAATGAGGATGGCTCCACGGGGGACCGTGGGATCATTCACGATCTAGCTGCAGGTGTCTGCTGTGGACTGATGGGAGACAAGGCAAAGGCAGCGGGTGGGTGTGCGATGGGCAAGCCCACGTGGGTGCCGTGGCCACCGAACGCACTGCCTTGCTTTCAGGGGGCTCTTCTGCAGATTTGTTTGTTGCCTGGCACTGGGGAAACTGAGGACTTAGAAAATGCTTTCAGATTGGATTGTTCCTCCCTGAACTGCGAGGATAGGCAGACTGCCCCACAAGTTTGAGGCCAGCCTGGCTCTACACAGTGAGTTCCTGATCAGCCAAGGATGTAAAGCAAGACCCCATCTCATCCCCCACTAAAAGAAGCTATCTCGATGGCTCGGTGGGTAAAGTGCTTGCTGCTAAGCCTCATGACAGCGTTCTGTCCCCAGGACTCACGTGGCAGAAGGAGAGAATGACTCCCAAAAGTTGTCCTCTGATTACCCCATGTACTCTGTGGCATGGGTCACCTCTCCAAACACATAAATAAAACTGCATAAATAATTAAGTAAATACATTTAAAAATAACTAAAAACAAAAGCTTCATTGTTCGATCAGGGGTGTGCTCCCAACAGAACTGAGTAGTTTCCATAGCCACACATGCACAGCTTCTCCGTCTAGAACACTAAACGTCTGTGAATAGCCCCCAGCAGTGCTCCACGTTTGTTACAATTGATGGACCTACATTGACACATCATTATCTCCCCAAATCCAGAGTTTACCCCAGGGTTCACTGGTGCCGCACATAGGATGGGCTTTGACAAATGTAAAATGACAGGGATCTGTCATTATAGTGTCATACTGTGTAGTTTTCAGGTAGAGGAGATAGACACAGGGGACAAAAAGAGACAAGCTGAACAGTGGCTAGAAGCAGAAGAAAGACAGAGCTGTGTGGCCAGCCTGAACAGTAAAGACAGAATCACCCCAAATTGTTCGCTGGGACCAACAGCCAACCCACACGATATGGGAGCCCACAGAAGGGCGTTCGTTCTACTTTGACCAGAAGTCAGAGAATTAAAGCCTATTCCTGCTCCTTCGAGGAGGTTTGACCCAGGGAGTGGCTGCCTACAGGATGCTTGGTCTAAGGTGTGGTTATTGCATGTCCTGCCTAAACAACAGATTACTTAATTCAGGATATAGTTGCTTGATGTTTCAGGTACTTAAGAAGTAATTGCTCTGTTTGTTCTTTGTACCAGGTTAAAGCAATCTTTTTCTTCTTACTCCCCTTTTAGATTGGGGGTATAAAGCATATGGAAAATAAACACAGGTGAATTTAGTATTTTCTGGATTGCCCTCCCGACTTTATTCTGCATCTCTGTTCCTTTTCTTTTATATCTCTGTTCCTTCTGCCTAAAATTTAAAATCTCTAATCCACACACTTGCCCCTGCCCTGAAATGTGTGAACCCTGTTGAGGCTGGACCCCAGCAACATGACTGTTGACCGTGCATCTCCATGCTATCAGTCTTGCAAAACAGGCGGCTCCCACCGGGTATCGGATACCATGATTCATAAGATCTTATATAAGGACAGGAGAAGGTAGTAAACCCTCGTCACAGAAAATCCCATCTCACCCCTGGAATTGCCTGCATTTCACCTGCCTTGACTCATGAATAGTCCTTCCCTCTGATGAATTTTCCCTATGAAATGAACTATTTAAACACAGGCCACACCTCTCCTAAGAGAACCCTCCATTGTCTTACCGGTGTAGGCTATTGTTTTTAACAAAGCTTCATGCCAGTTCCTTCCTTTGCCTCCTCTGGATTCCTGCCCTGGTGTGAAGAACCTGCCTGTGTTGCCAACAGCATTTCCACTGCCCCACCCTCCTTGCATTTACCTTCTCATCCCTCTTTCCCTTAACCTGGAACAACTGAGCAGCTTTCCTTCTCCAGAATGCCATACAGACGGAATCAAAAAGCATGTCGCCTCTCTGATGAGCTTCTTCTACTTAATAATATGCATTTAATGTTCTTTTACACATAGTAGAGAACTCTCTCGGGCTCAAAAAAAAAATTACACTCTGTGGCCCAGAGTTTCAATTCATTCAAACATGCCTGATTTTTACCACCTGAATGCACTCATGCAATAGATATTTATAAGAGGCCTAATTATAGCTGATTGTGCACATGCAATATGATTTCATTTGTTCTGCATTTCCCCATCCCAGCCCTCAACCTCTTGAAGATGGACCCCCTTCCAAGACCATAGCAACAGGACTCCGAGTTGGTGGCTTCCTTCTAGCTAATGAGGGGTAAATGGTAAGACAAGCAGGAGGGGGAAGCAGCAGCCAGAAAGGAGGAGGCTGCAGACCAGGGACTCGGTGACCTCTGATTATCCGAAGCTGCTTCTTGAACACATTTTTGTGAGACCGCCTGCTGTCTCTAGTCGGCAGGCTGCCTTCACTCCTCCTAATTAAAGCCAGCAGGCTCCCACGGAAGAAAACAATTTCAAAGCAAAGGGATGGGGTGGGGAGAAAGCCTTAGCCTTCTTCTCTTCTTCCAGGGAGACTCTGAGCTTGTTGGAGGTGAAGCTGGGCTGAAAGACCAGCCTGGGGAATTAAAATCCAGCAGGCCACAGGCTTCCTTTGAATTGACTTCGTTCTATTTTACTGGGACCTTGGGACTACACCCAATGAGTTATAAGAAAGGAATCTATAAATGGCACCTGACTTCCCGCCCACCCTACATGAGCACTCCTACCACGGTGGGTGGGTAGCATTGCTAGCAAGTGGGCCCCCTGAGGCTGAGTTCTGGTCTGTCAACTAACCCCAGAGTAACGGAATGTTTGGGACTTGGAGCGTGAGCTCACCTGATTCCATAAGTCTGGGTTCACCTCCCATCTGCTGGGATCCTCCATCTGCTAGGAAAGGGCTGAAGCTATGCCTGGGTGTCCCTAGCCTCTACTTCGCACCCTCGATCATTGCCCTATCCCTGAGCCGTCGTTGTCACCCACTGCCTCTACTGTGACCTTCTACCACCTCCTTTTGCAGCAAGACTGAGTTCTGTAGGACTCGTCAGAGATTGGAGCTGCTGTTACAGGGATAAGTGCCCATCCTGCTCATGTCCTGGATACTTCTTCCAGAGTTGCCGCCTCTCAACTCTTCCGAGACCCCGTTGACCCCAAACCCCAAGTGCTGTCAAACAGTCTGTTTCTTGGGCCTGCCTTTAGGCAGCCATGCCTGGGGGGCCTACCCTTGCCTTCACATTCCTTCTAGTCCTCCAGCTCCCTGCCACCACCTGGGAACCCTCCACATCTCTTCTTTATCTCCTCTGCTGCCTCTGGAATCCCTTTGACCATAGAAGGGCAACCACCTGAGTCTATTCCCCTTCTGCTAAGCTCTGCTCCTGGCATCACCCACAGGAGCCCTTAGGAGGCCTGACTCAGGCTTTCTGACCCTTTCTGGAATCTGACCTCAAATGAATACATCAGCAGGGGCCTCAAGCTTGTAGCACTGCCCCCCCCCCCCCCAGGGTGCATGTGCACGTGCTCACCTATCCTTGAGGCTGAGGTTTCTGGGACCGCATCAGCTCTCTCTAGCCCCTCCCATCTTCAGTTGCATCTCCATAACAGCCAGGTCCAAAGAGGAGAGAGATACTTGTGCGGTGGGAATTAACTCCTGAGTTAATCAAGTGTCTGTCTTCTTACATTCCAGAATGCACCAGTTGACGCCTCTGATGGCCAGGGTGGGGCAGTTTCCAGTGTGCAAGCTTGGTGTGTGTGTATGCTCAGAAATGTTCCCCGCAGTTCCTAAGAAGCAGCATATTTCATAGGGGCGGTGAGGTGTCACCCTTGCTCAACTTTTTTTCTTATTTAGTATTTTTGTAGCCTATAATCCCCCGCCTCAGCCACTGAATGTTGGGATCTCAGATTGCACCAACACACTCCGACCCTGCTCAACTCCTGTCTTCTGAAATCTTATGCACTGGACATAGTTGGTTCCCACGGTCTTTCCCAGTTTCCCCTAGACAACCAAGGTTCAGTGTCTTTCAACTGAATCCTGGCACTCCAAACTCCTGCCATAGGCAAGTAGCCAAAGTCTTTGCAGAATCCCTCCTGCCTGACCAGGCAGCCCTTTGTTAATGATGGCTTTATTTGTTCAAATAAGATTTCGTAGTATTTACATATATTTTAACATCTGTTTCCTATGAAATGCCTTTCTTTTGCAAAGACTGGAAATGATGGTATAATCACTGTAAGATACGATATAAAACAGTGTATTAAGTAATATGTATTAGTATTATTACTGTATAGGTCTATACTTTTTTTTTTTTAAAGTAAAGGAATCTTGTGTGTGATGAAGAGAAAAGGAGTGATGAATGACGGGGACTTAAGTTTTCTCAGGCTGGTGTTAACCAGCATGGCCCCTCTCGCCTTGGTTATTATTGTGTGGAGCAATGATGAGAGAATGTGCCTACGCCATTCCTTCTTCAGTATCACACACAGCTGGTTTTAAGTGGTTGTGGACTTGGGAATCACCTGTGAGACTGGCGGCATGTCAGTAGAACCAGGTGGGATGCAAGAACGTTTGTCTCTGATGCATTCCCAGTTGTCGTTGGAGCTGCTGGCCCGGGGCCATTCTTGTAGCATTGTTGCTCTAAATCAGATGTTCTCAGACATTCTCAACTATTGATCTTGAACAAGTCCATCCTGGCTGACACTGTCCCCAGAGTGTGTGGCACTGATGTGTGTTTGAATGGGTGATGATACTTTCTGCTCAGTGTATTCTGAGCACCCGGCTTGTCATTGGTGAACCCTCCATCCAGGCTCCCAGGCCCAGGAGGAAGACCTGAACAATTTGAACCAGAGTTTGTTACTATTTAGGCATCTGTATTGGCCTGCCTTTAGGGTCCTGATAGAATATGTCCTCCGCTGCAGCCACTGAGAGCATCTCCTATGCACATTTGCTACATTCCCTTTTGAAAGATGGGCCTTGCCCACCTCCTGTCTCTCCCTCCCTCCTCCTCCATCCCTCTCTCTCTCTCCCCCTTCCTCCCTTCCTCTCCCTTCCTATCCTCTCCCTCTATTTCTGTCTCTCTCTCCCTCCCCCTCTTTTCTGCCACTCTTTCCCCCAAGACCAGTCTCTGTTTCCTTGCTGTTCCCTTCTGTTTCTTTTTTCTCCTCTTCCAATAAACCTCCTATGTGAGCCTTGTTGCATGGCATAACTTGACTTCATGGCGTTTTTAAAAATTCAACAGAGTTGGTTTAGGCAAGAAGGACATAGGGCAAGAAAGAGTTGGTGGCTGGATCTATTTCTATCATATAGATGAAAGAGCGTGCATTTGGTTAATTCTGAATGTGTTATTTAACTTCTTTTGCATTGCTATTTTTTTACCTGTAAAATGTATTTATTTCACAAATATTAAGTTCAAACCATTTCTTAGCTTCCAGGGATACAGCAGGAAGGAGGTGCAGTTCCAGACTCAGGGAACTTAGATTTTGCTGACCTAGCATAAAGTCAACCTAGTCAGAAACAAAGAACATTTGGTTATTTGGGACTAATTAGGATTGCAATCTGAGCAAACACTGATCCGAGCAATCTTAGAAATGAGCTTCAAGGTTTTACAAAATGACAGCTGTATTTATAGATGCGAGCTGGAGGAGGCTGGTAATTTTAACACTCATTAGGAATGATAGGTGCTGGCAAAATCCAAGTTGCTTTGTAAGAGACATCGGGTGTGGTCTCAGGTTCTTGGTTATTTGGTGGGTAGTTAGGAGAGGAGCCAATTGTATGAAGGGTCAGGAGGTTTTAGCGGAGATTCAGAGGTCAACTCTAGGGCTGGGATCAGGGTGTATGGGGCTAGTCAGAGAGGCCCTGCGTTGCCTTTCTTTTGGGTTGCTGTGAGATGCTAGGTTGATCAGGTGGGTCTGCAACCAAGTCGGAAGGTTCAGTTAGAAGCAGATGCCTGGGATGTCATTAACGATGGCCTTTTGGCTACATTTTAAATGACCCCCAATACTGCTCCAGTTTGATTTTTTTCCTCAACAATTCCAATTTAGGGAGTGAAAATGGGGCAGAAGAGACATGAGCAAATGGATGTTAACAATTTCAGCTAATGATATGGGCAATAGAAAAACAAATTAGCGGAAGCACGAGTTCTGTCAGACTGTCTTGTGGGTAAAAAATAAGTCATGCAAATGAATGCCCTGGCCATAGGAAGAGCACAGCTGACATTAGTGGCTTCTCTTGCTTTGCTAGGAAACATTGCAGCAGGAGGTGGTGACCGGGTCTCCAGGCCAGACTTTGTTGCCTCTCTCAGCTCTTGGAGAAGATGTCTATGGTGGTTTAAAAGAAAATGGCCTCCAGAGGGAGTGGCACTGTGAGGAGGGGTAGCTTTGTCAGAGTGGGTGTGGCCTTGTTGGAGGAAGTGTGTCACTATGGAGGCGGGCTTTGAGATCTCATATATGCTCAAAGCCTCGTCCTGTGAGACAGACTACTTCCTGTTTCTGTGAGATAAGATGTGGAACTCATGGCTACTTCTCCAGCACCATGTCTACCTGCACGCTGCTATGTGTGAGCATGATGATAATGGACTGAATCTCTGAAAATGTAAGCTGGCCTCAATGAAATGTTTTCCCTTATAAGAGTTACTGTGGTCATGGCCTCTCTTCACAGCAATAGAAACCCCAACTAAGACAATGTCCCTTGCAGGAGGAGCACAGTGGTACACGCTTGGGGCAAGCAAACTCTAAGCCTGGGCAGAGCATCTGAATTAGGGTCCATGTCCACCTTGCTCCATGTTCTACAAGGCAACACTTCCTGCCCCTCTAAAATGAATTCAGATGGACTACCTGGAGCCCCAGACAGCCTTGACTGGGAGTCTAAGCATGAAAAGGAACAGGCAGGAAAAACCCCATAGAATCAATAGGGCAAACTAGAATGGGGTAGGGTGAAGTAGGGTGACATGTTTAAGAGTGAACCCGACTTTCTGTTTGAAACAGCCACAGTTCCCCCAATGCAGCTTGACTGAGAGGCCATATGCTTCCTTCCCTTAGGGCTGTGAGACTATATGTTTGCCAGAGGGTGTCTGAGCTTAAGCTTGAAAAGATAACTGGATGCCTTTTTGGCACTTTATTCCTGGCTCTGAGGATCCAAATTCCCTGTCATGGAGGTTCTCAGATTGGCCACTGAGGTGGTAGAGATTTTCAGGTCCCAGGAGCATCTCCGTGCCCTGCCTCTGCTCCCCACACTGACACACTGACATGCCCACAGGTACAAATATGACCTTGTGCTTGCCACCTCACCCTGGTGTTTGAAAGTCTTTTAAGAGATTTCAGAATCTCTCACAGTAATTCATGCGGTTCTAAGTCAATGGGTTTGTCCTTCTCCCTTGAGTTGTCTGTGGTCTCTTAAGGTGTAAGTGACACATAATTAGACTCCTTGAGCTCATTTTTGGGGGAGGAGGCTGAAAAAGGAGAACAGTTCTGCACTGTGCATCCTCCTATGGGGAAGGATGTGTGGCCCGGCATTGCATCCTAGCAACTCTACTTGGACCTTGGGCAGATAACGTAACCTTATTTGTCATCCAGGAAATAACAACGCCACTGATGGTGGTGATACTTTACAGAACCGTAGTTGATGAATGAAGAATGATTCTTGGTCTGAAGTGTTTGCTCCTTGCCAGCTCCTTCTCTGTCTGGCCGTTCCCTCCTTGCTTAGGGAAAAGTACCTTCTGTGCTATCTGGTTCTCACCTTTTAGGGAAGAGAGAGTTAAAATGTGAGAATTCAGGTAGGAGCTAGTGTGAGACTGCGATACAAGTAACACACTATTTTCAATGGTGCTGTGCTTTAAGAGAGAACATCTGACAGAGACAGCAGAGCCTCTTAAACAGGTTTGAATTTCAGGCTTCCATGACTAAGCAAATTCGGACTGATGGTATGCACGGGAGCTTGTTGGTGTTAATGAAGACACCTTTCAAAACCACTTCCTGACTCCCATCCTTGGTGGTGCAGGACTTTTCCTGGGGATATGGGTACCAACAGAAGAGAGACAAGGCTCTGTCATTGGCCATCATGGTAAAGCCAATGAGTTTACTGGAACCACTTAGCAAGGGCATGGGTAATGCACAGGTATATAACCACTCTACTGGGAAGTCCCCTGGGTGACAGGGTAGAAACACCACTGATAGGTTCCGACTCCTGCCAATCCTTTACTTCCTCTACAGTGCTGATTGGAGTCTCTGTGGGAGGTGGAGTGTGGTGAGGACTTCCTGAAGCCCCCTCCGTATTCTGATCTCAAAATCAGTAATAACGCCAATGCTTGTGAGGGCTGCAAGCGTGTCGTCACAGCTGTTTTGCTCAGGGAGCATCATGGGGGAGAAACAGCTACACTATGCATGGATCTTAGGATGTGTGTATTTGGTTTGCTTTGCTCTGGGTACAGTGTTGGAGCAATGGGAGGGGCTGTCCTACCCGAGGAGGCAGGTAAGCCAAACGCTTCTTGGACCTCAAGAGGTTCTATTAGTCTCTGCCGTCAATCATCTGGTGGTAGCTGTCGGTAGGCAGAGGGCATGTATGTGGTTTTATGTATGTGTTTTATTCGCAACACAGAAAGCTGCCAGAGCAGTTGTATGTGTGGAAGTCTCCATGGAGAAACCATGTGGGTTGTTCTTAACAGATCAGTGAGGGGGCTGGAAGGGCATTCTGGGCAGAAGGAGAGACATACCAACGGCACTTAGGGAGTGGGGTGACTTGGGGTGGGGTGGACTGCAGGATCATGGCATAGCTACTGGGCCTGGAGTCCTTGGCCAAATTCTGTTCCTACCAGAGATTTGAAACCAAACTCCCAAGTGTGTGCAGATTCAGCACCCCTCTTTGACTGGAATACCGTGTTCTTAAGGTGTCAGGTCCCAAATGGCCATGGCATGACCACATTGTCAACCCACGTACGCCTGTTTGAGAGGCAACTGTAACCTGCTTGGTCCCTGGGTGACTTAACACCTATGATCGTTTTGCCCATTTGCTATAAATGACTATCTCTAGAACTTGGTTAATTATGTGATTACAGCACCTAGTGACAAGGAGAAAATTAAAAATCTATGCTGCATCTTCTAGAAGACTTTATTGCTCTATGCAAAAGAGGGCAAATGCAATTTAGCAGAGCCGCTATGAACAAGAGCTGCTTCCTTCCTCTCGTTGCCCGCCCCTCCCTCCCTCTCCTCCCCCTGGAGAGAGGCTGTGCTAGCAATTGACTAAGGCGAGGAAGAGAGCAGGTGTGGACGTAAACATAAATTACCATTATCCCTGACAACTCTGGACAGTGCTGCCCATGGAGAAGGAGCTCAGCCCACTTCCTCCTGATCCCATTAAGTTGCCTGCTGCCAGTGAGGGCATTTGTATAGAATGCAGCCTCACTTGGAGCAAGTGCGTTTTGGTCTTTATTTCTCTATGCCAAACCATTCTGACTAAAACCTTCTGAAAAGATCTGAGCACTTGACAGGTCGAGGAAAAGGGGAGATCCACAGTTCCAAGTTGGCAGTGGCTAGACAGTGAGTTCAAGGCTAGCCTGGGCTACACAGCAAGGTCCTCTTTCAAAATAATGATGTAACAAAACCAAATAGTCAAGCAAGCAAGCAAATGAACAAACAAACAGAAAGGGGAGAGACAGAATGAATATGATTCTTGGGATCAAGAGAACAGAAGTCACCTAGCACATGCACAAGACTGTGTCAGACGTTGGGCCGTTATTTGAGCTTTAGCTCCTTCAGGTAATGCGCGGCTTTTAAGGTTCCATTTCCCTTAGGACGCCAAATCTCCGAAATGAGGAGTCACTTATAATGCATGGTGTTTTAGAACGTGTCAAAGTTTAATTGAGCTCCCTTTTTCATTTTTAGTGTTCCATAAAGTAATATGTCTTAGAATTGGTGTTTTAGACTTAATGAAATAAGGTGCAATACAGGCTGCAGAGGACGAGAAGCAAAGTGCACACCCAGTTTGTGTGACTCCTTTTGATACTGTCAGACCTTCTAGGGCATGAATTCTAATGCTGATGGTCACCTGGACAAGTGACCTGTCCCCCACTCATGATCCAAGGGTATATTCTCGTTTCCCAGATGGAAAGATTATATCCTAGAGGGAGAGAAAGGGAATAAACAACTCAAAAGAGTACCACAAAGTCCCTGATACTTACCAGATTCACTGGATTCATTCTCCCCCCCCAAAAAAAAACCCCAAATTAAAGATAGTTGAGAGTCCCAAGACAAGCAAGGTTGCAAAGAGGAGGCTCAGACCAAGCCACTTGGAGTGAGCAGAGACCAGACCAGTCAAGGACCCTGGAAGGAGCAGACATCAACCAAATTGCCTAGAAGAAATAGCAACTAATGGAGACACCTGTATGTTTGTTGACTGAAGTTTTCTGTCCTGCCCAGTTCCTGCAGTCGTTAGGTCCCAAAGAAACACACAGAGGCCTACATTAATCATAAACCAATTGGCCTAGTAGCTCAGACTTCTTATTAACTCTTATAACTTTTATTAGCCTATTATTCTTGTTTATGTCAGCCACATGACTCGGTACCTTATTTCGCGAGGCAGTCACATCTTGCTTTTTCCATGGCTAGGTCACGACTGCAGACTGAGCTTTCCTCTTCCCAGAATTCTCCTGTTCTCATCGCCCTGCCTCTACCACCTGCATGGTTGTCCCACCTATACTTCCTGTCTGGATACTGGCCAATCAGCATTTTATTAAAATTCAATTGACAGGGTACAAACCATTGTTCCACAGCACCCCCCCCCCTCTTTTTTTAACAAGAACTCTCAGAGCAACCCAGCTCTAGGGGAGGACACTCCCTAGCCTGCTGAGCTGCCTGTAGACCATGCAGTGAACTCCAGGTATCTCACTTTTATGAACTGTCACCCACGGTTCACAAAGATGACAGCATAGGCCACCAGAGTTTTTCACTCGAGATCCGCAGGAGCTTCTCACCGCCCTACAGCATAGCAAGGCTTCTCTGTGTGAGCTGAATACACTACTAATGGTTTCTCTTCAAACATGAGCTATAAATCTACATTTTTTATCTCGCCTCCAGGGTCTCCAGGCCCGGAATCAGTCATTCTCCCCTCTGCTCCTGCCATCCTCACCCCCTGCTCTGGACACTGCTCCCTAGGGCCTTATGGGATGTTGGCTTGATCAGATCATAACCTAGAGCATGACTGAGATCTCAGCCCTCCTGATCCCTATTACTTTGTTTAACTTTTTCCCAAAGGATGAAAGGTGAGGAGGGAGAGGAGACTGGTTGGTATGTAAAATAATTTAAAAAAATGTTATTTAGATTAAAAAATAAAACTAAAGCTAAAAAGGAAATTCTTGTTTACTTGCTTAGTTTGCTTTCCTTCAACTAGTTTTTCTTTTTCTCCCTTCCATTCTTTTTTTAATTATGTATTTTATTTGTTTTATTTATTTTTTATTTAAGACAACCTTCACTATGTAGCCCAGGTTGACCTTGAACTCTTAGTTCACCCTGCTTCTTGAGTGCTGGGATTGGAAGCATGCGCTCCTATGTCCCACTTTCTGTCTCCTACCCTAAGAAACTGGGCATCTTAACTGTCTGATGTTTCCAGCTATCTCTCATGACCAGAACAATGTCTGGTTCTCTGTAGACGTTTATTGACTAAAAAAGCAATACTAGAGCACACAGTTGAGGCCAGATTTTAGAGTACTTGGTGCCATGCGCAGGACGCTAGACTTCACACAGAATTGTTTTTTAATCTTTGAACATGGCCGTAATGGTAAGTTTTGAATCCCCAGTTATTCCTCTGCTGCTGATTATATATATATATATAATAGTAATAAGCCAGTCAAACCAAATTAATAAATTCAGGTTTAATGAACAGAGCAAAGAACTCCTGGGTCACCCTCAGGAGGGCGAGAGAGTTATCACGTGGCAAACATGGCTACCAGGTCTTAAGTAGCCTGTAGGTGTGGTCTTGAGGAGCCCCAAGAAGGGGCTGACTTTTGATGGACTTTTGAGGGGGTGGGGTTTGAAATGGGAGATGGGGGAAGGGCCTTGGGGTGGTACTTCCACCAGAGCATTCCAGATTCTTTGGGTATATGGATGCCAGGGGCTGAGGTGAAGCTTCCACCAGAACAAGTAACCCAGTTAGAAAATTGAATGTTAGGAGTGCTAAGCCAATTTAGAAGGCTAGAGGGAAGAGACCAACAGGCAACTCAAATCTTGTATGCTAGACAGCTTGACTCTTTGCAAAATAAAGAATATTTTTCTCATCACTGTCTTGACTTATGCATAAGAAGCAGTATTTGAATGATTCTATAATAATGTAGACGAAAGTACTAGGGAGATGTTCACTTTGAAATGTCCTTATTTGTTGGGGAATTTGTCTTCCTTTTCTTCCCTGCATTATGTTGTAGACTGTGAGCCCACCAAGGATGAAGACCGTACCGTGTTTATCTCTTCATCTGAGCATCTTGCACAGCGGAAAGCACACAGCAAGTGCTTAATGCGTGTGCGTGGGATGAATAGATGTAAGAAGTAAATCCTTTTAAGTGTTTCCAGGCGTCTGGTTCATTGGAAAAAAGGAAGAAAAAAACCTTTCTGTTAGAGATGCCAAGAGACGGAGCCTTTGATGGACTCGGAGGCCGAGGTAGAGATGAAAGACGAGGGGAAGGATGTTGAGTCTTTGTTTTGGTCTCATCTTCAGGCTTTATCCTTTCAATACAGAAGTTTTCAGGTCATAAATGCAGAAGAGATGTTTCGGTCATTTCTTGGAGCACTGTAAATGCATGCGGCCATAATTCAATGTGTTTTGTTTTGGAGAATGAGAAAATCCTGTTTTCATTTCATTAGTTGTTGCTAAGCTCTGAAGATGGGCAATTAGCCCTTGCCCTCACTGGATGTCTTGGTAAATTTTTAAAACTCGTGGCCCTCGAAAAAACAAAAGCAGACAAGCTTATTATTTTTCTGGACTTTTTGTATCTTTATTATAGCGTGTGTAGTCTATTCGGTATCATGGTTATTTGATGGAGTGCTTTTTTTCTCAGCTGGAATAGAAACCCTTAAAGGTGATGGTTGTGCTCATTCCTCTCACAGCATGGTGCCTGAAATGTAGGAGCTTAATTGATGAAGACTGCACTGTAGTAATTGTGTGTGAAAACACAGGAAAGGGGACATTCAATTTTCTTTTGGTCTCCTTGGGGAGTAGATATTAATATCGTGCTTCTATCTTTGCCTGAGTTGAAAACATTTCTATTTCATATCAGGGATATGTATGTATGTATGTATGTATGTATGTATCTTTTTATCTATCTATCTATCTATCTATCTATCTATCTATCTATCTATCTATCTATCTATCTATCTATCCTATCCATCCTCCAAAAATCCAGTTGTTTGTCCTGAAGGACACTGTTCTTCAGGAATTAGGTAATATCTATGTTATAAAAATCCATCATTTAGAGACCTCCATTGGTGTCTGTTATGCTTTGAATATGTCTTCTCTCCTTTGAAACTCACATTAATTTTGATTGCTCTTGTGGTAGTGTTGGGAGGTGGGAGTGGTTAGGGATTAATGCCTTGCTTTTGTGAGTGAGTTCTTGCTCTCAAGGGACCAAATGAATCCCATAAGAGCTGGCTCTCATAAAGCAAGGTTACACATTATGCTTTTTTTCTTTGATTGGTTTTTACATACCTGTTTTCTATTTGTGTCCTCTGAGAGTTGAAGCATAAACTACAGGCGCCATGTTCTTGGATTTCCAAGCTGTCACTGCCATGAATTGAAACAGACTTCTTTCTTCTGTAAGCTACCTAGTCACAGGCCTTTTGTTTCCACAACAGAAAACAGTTTGGGCTAGTTTCTGAAATTTTTATGTTTTGTGGTTTCAGGGCTTTGGGATGGGAAATGTTTACTGAGTCCTCATCAAAGAGAACTTCTGGGGAATGTTCCTAGGAGGGGACTGTATGGACTAGAGGGGGAGAAAAAGAGCTCAATATGATATTCTTCCTTGAAGTAGGTATATGACTGGTACCTTTGAGAATAATAGGTTTCTGAGACTTTCAAGATTAACTGGTATAAAAATATACCAGTTAGTAAGTGGCCATGCTAATAATGTAGAAAGTGATTATTGTTGAATGAACTAAATTCATCTTGGAGATGCAAAAGAAATAGTCAGATTTAGGTGCACAAGGTTTACAAGTCATGCCAGGTTGTGGGTTCATGTCTACATTTTCTTGTAGCATGTGTCACAGAAGGAGGAGACATTATTCATATAGCTGTGTGGAGTATTCCTTTACACTATGTGAATATATGTCCCTGTGATTGGTTCAATAAAGAAGTTGACTGGCCTATAGCTAGGCAGGGTAAGGTTAGGTGGAAGAATCAGACTAGGGGAATGCTGGAAAGAAGAAGTCAAGAGGAGATGCCACAAGATGCAGAGCAAGCAGGATGGGACGTATGTACATGAAGTAAACAAGTCTTGGAACAGCAAGTAGATTAATAGAAATGGGTCAATTTAAGTTATAAGAGCTAACTAAAACAAGCCTAAACTATTTAGCCAAGCATTTATAATTAATAAGTCTCTGTGTGGTTATTTGGAGAGTGGCTGGTGGGACAGAACTGATTTGGGGTCTTGCTGGAAAATTTTACCTCTGCTTGCTACAGAGTTAGAAACCACCAACTCATTCATATTGCTGAAGGTGTTTCTTTCTGAGATGGTACTTTATAAGTAGCCCTTCCGTTTCTGACTAGGACAGGCAGCTATGATTTTGTGTGGGACACTGGAATGGCTACCCATCTGTATCCTATCTGTATCTCCTGAATGAGGCCGAAGAGCCCCAGGGAAGAGTAAAAGTCAACCATGGGGCTCTGACTAGGGAGATAGCAATTGTGGTTTAGGTAGTAAGAGCTTCATATCCTTCCCAGCACACACAGCCTGTGGAATCTGGGCCTGTGTTTAATGTCTCCTTGCTCTATGGAGCATAATGGCTTTATGCCAATTGTAAAAAAAAATAAAATAAAATTACTGTCTATATAGGATTTTTCTGCAGAAAAGAAAATAGTTTTAAGTATTGTTAGAGAACAGGTAGCCATAAGCTATATCATTCCACTGCTTTCAGTTAATAACATTTTTTCATTATAGCCATACTCATTCATTTTCTATGCTCTATGAGTATTTACTACTATGGCAGAATTGAATAGTTATGACACACCCGATCTCCCACAGAGTCTGAAATATTGATACTCCGGCTGTTTGCAGAAGAAAGTGTCCCAGCTCTCATTAGAGGTTTCTAGTGACAGCCACCATAATCATAAAGAATGAGGCCACTAAACAGATGAGATAAGGCATGCACCATGCCTTATGGTCAACAGGTTGAGAAGATGGGGGGTGTGGATGAAGAGCGCTCTTTGATATACAGCCGCATTTTTCTGAAACTCTTGTCATATTAAGAACCAAGCATGCTTGAACAGCTTTCTCACTGCAGCCCATGTCTCATCTCCAGGGTTGTGCTGTCTGCCTGTCATTCAGCGTCTGCAACACACCCAGGCCAGGTTCCTTGTGAGGAAAAGACGTTGGCTGCTCTAGACATTCCTTTATTATTATGATTTTTTGTTCCTGGCATTCCTACCCATCCTTCCTTGATTATGAAACCCAGTGGTGTCTTAGGCTATTCCTAGTCAGGAGGATGGGAAGAAAGATGAAAGGGCAAGACACAGAAGAGTGTAGTTTTTTGTTTGTTTGTGTTGAACTTAATAGTTTTTTTTTTTATCACACTCCCCACACTGAAGCCTGCACCCTCACAAAAGCAAGTGTACTTTCTGACTGAATTTAAATTTGAGTTCACCTAGGGGAATGATAAGGAAACGCTTTGGGTCTGAAGCCCCAGGGGGACTGGACAGATTTTGTGTGTGTGTGTGATAACTGAAAGGATTCAAATAAGATGCATTTGAGCCAAAACATCCCTAGCAAGTCACAAGTCTCAATGCTGAAGTGTTCTTAAAGGGAGACGTATTCTGATAGTATTCACACTACCTGTTAACCAGGAGAGCCAACACATTTGAAGGAATTGGGGCTTGGGATCAGAAGATGACAGGACATGGTAGGTCTATAGACATCAACCAATCGTTTCTGCATGATGTAAAGTAGAGGCTCATAAGGGAGAGGAGACCTGTGTCATATCATCCAACCAATCACGGACCACTTTGTGCTGCGCACCACGCCCCCGTGTCTGTACTCTGTGCACTATTACCCAGTTACCGAGCTTCGCACAAGGGGGCTGGAGGTTAAAATACACAGACACACACAGACAGAGAGACAGTGACACGGGTCATCCTTGAATTCCCCAAGAATGTCCCCTTTATTGTGTTCATCGGCAGATTATATAGAGAGAGCCATGCCCCAGCCAAACCCACCAGAAACCACTCTCCTGCCATCAGGAACTCCTGAAGGGCTCGTGCTCAGAGCAACTGTAGGCACTCAGATTAGGGGATTACGAGAAATTCAGGATCTGGGGTCTCACTGCTCCCAACAACTTTGACCTTCTAAAAGACAGGACAGAGCACACCTCAGACCTGTAGGGTATCTTGAAATTTTTGTTGGGAGACTGTGCATACTTTTCTGTGTTTTGAGAAGCCATGCCTATATTTTTTTCATGGTAAGGTTATTAAACTAAAATGTCAGGCTTTATTATTCTGGTTGGAAATATATTAGCCTAGTATGTTAACACTGGTTATTTTATAAAAATCTGCCAATCAGAATTGTTGAGCTATATGTGTGTGCACACATACACATATGAGTCTGCCAATCAGAGCCTATTATATACATATAATCAGAGCATTTATATAAAAGTCTGCCAATCAGAGCTCATTGTAGAAACATACATTGTGTAGTTTATTTATAATTAAAGCAGAGCACTAATTCAATTCACACCCAATGCTGTAGGGTTGATAAACATGTTTTTGAAGTATGACATTCATAAGGGGATGTGTAATAAAGGGGCTTCTCGTTAAGAAATCACTGGAAACTACTGATCTAGTTCAGGAGTTCTCAGACTAAAGCAGGCTGACTATACTCAGCTTGCTGGTTTTTTTATAAATAAAGTTTTATTAGGATAGAGTGTTGTTTATAGCCACTTTCCTGTTCCATGATAGAGTTCGGAAGATGCTGGAGTTTGCAAAATCCATTCGTCCTTAGGCTCCTTTCGAAAAAGAAACAACTCTGTTGTAGTCTAGCCCTCTCATTTCAGATAGTGAAAACCATGAGGAGGTGCAACAACCTGCCCCAGCACACAGAGATGGACCTGAGGAAGTAGGACTTGAGCCATGGACTCAGTTTCCCTCTTTGATTTCACACACTGCTCTAGGTTCCACTTGTCCCATCACTTGTTAAGTTTGGGTGTGCAACATGCCTCATGAGCTCTTGGGGTGCATGGTGGTTCTTCAGGCAGTGTGGTGCAATTTTGGGAGGTTCTGGAAGCTTTAGGAGATGAGTCTCATTGGAGGAAGTAGGTCATGGGGGAACAGGTCCTTAGAGGTATTTCGTCACTCACCCATCCCTGTCTCTTTATGTTTCCTTCTTATCTGTGACAAACGGGAAAGCTCTGTCATGTTCTCCTGTGGCCAAGGTCTGTCTGTCGAAGCATAGGCGACCAAGCAAATATTTACCAAACTCTCTGAATTCATGAGCCCAAACCCACCCTTCCTCCTCTTAACTTGTTTCTGCCAGGTGTTCTGTCACAGTGAAAAACAAAATAAAAAAGCCAAAAGCCAAAATATAAAACCCAGCTAATGCAGTATCCATTTTTATCCAGAGGACAGAGGTTCAGCCAAGAGTAAGATTTTAAGAAGAAGAAGAAGACAGAGAGCTAGCTGGAAAATGGGAAACCTCTGTGGCTAACGGGGATCACAGCGGCAGAGTGTGGACTTGGTCCGCAGATGAGGATTCAACTGGATGTGGTCATTGTTCTCCACACGAGCATTTTCCTTTCTGCCGCAGTCAGCTTTGTTGTCTTGTGTGGAAGCAGCGTTCTCAGAGCGTGTGTGGCACTTCTTGACAACTCCCCGCCATCAGCACACGCAGGATGGACTGGGGAGAGCAAGTCTCTTTTAAAAAGGATGAGATCAAGGCACAGTTCCCAGCAACGAATATGGTGTGTGGTAGAACTGGGTTTGCCAGCCTTGTCTGAGTCACCCCGTGTTTATGATTTCCCTGCTTCTTTTCCCTGACAGCCTGTCAGTGAGGGAGAAATGCTGCTTCTTTCTTTTGGAAAGAAATCAGAGTTTATTTTGATGCAAGCCATGGCTGTATTAACTGTGACTAAGTGAAGAGAATCTTTTCATGTCTTCGTGCAGGACAAGGCTACTTATTCTCCAGATATCGCGGGAAGTATAGCAACTGATATCAAGAGTGTGGCCTGCTCCGCAGCCCTTCTGCCGTGGGTCTTACAAAGAGACAAAGAACTGGCATAACTAGGTTCTCAAGGGAAGTGGTAGGATCCAAACTGTAGTCCTTTCTTAATAAGAAACAAGGGTGATTGAAGTGAAATTGTCCTTTTAAAATACGATTTTGAGACTTATATTCTTCTTTCCTTTTTGCCCGTGAAGGGAACTGAGGGTGTCATGCATGCTGATACTGAGTTCTGTACCACTGAGTCACACATTCAATCCCAAGAACTTACAGTCTTTAAGGATTTGGTGTCTGCTAAGTCACTATCATTATAATAAGTTGTAATAAAGAAAAGGAAGAGATAGTTAAAACTACAGGGAAGGCCGTTCCCTTAACTGTGACACCTTGTAGAGCTATTTTGGGATGTCCGAACCAGGAAGCTGCTGTGGGTGCAGTCACATAGCTTAGGCATTGCTTTTCATGAACTCATCTGTGTGTACAGTTCTATGCAGCTCATCCCATGTGGATTTGTGTGATGAACAGCACAGTCTGGATAGGGACTCTGGGAGTGGGCATGGCAGCTCAGGTCTGTAATCCAGAATGCAGGACGTTGAGGCAGGAGGAATGCCTTGAGTTTGAGGCCAGTCTGGCTTATATAGTGACTACTAGCCAAAGCTACAGAGTGAAACCTTGTCCCAAAAAACCAAAAATCAACCAACTAACCAGCCAAACAAACAACCCCAAACAATTCTCACGATACCTAAAACCAAAACATAGAATTTTTCATTACCAGAAGCCTCTCCCTTACTCCTCATCTATAGCCTTTAACAACCTCGATTTCTATCTCTTTAATATTGTCATTTAAAGAGTATTCTAAAGATGCGGTCATAGATCTTTAGTTTTTTTTTCTTCTCTCCCCTAGCCCACTTATCACAGTGCCCTGGAAATGCATTGACCTGTTGTATATGTCTGTAGTTCCATCTCTTTTCATGTAGGCAGTGTTCCATGACATGGCTATGACACTGTTTAGTCATGTGATGAAGGGCATTCGCCAAGTTCTGTTACTAAGGTTGCCACAAACATTCATGTATGTGTGTGTGTGTGTGTGTGTGTGTGTGTATGTATGTGTGTATGAGAGGATGTGTATGCATGTGTGAGTGCATGTATATGGATGTATATGTGTATATGTGTACATGTATGTGTGAATGTGTACGTGTGTGCATGTGTGTTTGTACATGTGTGCACATGAACACGCAGTACAGGCTATGTGTTCTTGTGCATAGGCTGGGGTAACTTTGCAACATTGTGTCCTATAATAAGTGCGTGATTCATCCGCAGTGACGCTATCAAACTATTTTCCTGAGTGGCTGTAGTTCTCATGTTCCCTGAGTGCTGTGCACCATGCAGTTTTCTGAGTTTATCTGACTTGCAGCTTTCTCCACTGTTCCCATGGCCTTTTGTGTAGGTGTGCAGAGGTCATTTGCATTTCCGTGATGTCTGAAGCTTGTCCAAGGGTGCACCTGTGTTAATTTGCTATTTGTGTCTTCTCTGCAGTGAAGTGTTCTGTTCATATATTTTACCTATTTGAGAGTTAGATTTTGCCCGTTTTTTACTTTTGAGGGTTCTTTGTAGATTTTACTCATAAGGCCTTCTCAGAATATGTTATTTGAAACAATTTTAAGCTATTTTGGCTGGGTTTTTTTTTTGCCATCTTCCTACTAGTTTCTTCTCTTGGGGTAAAACTTTCCAACTTTAAAAATGTTTAATTGATAAGACTTTTTATTTTACGGGTTGTGCTTTTGATATCAAACGGAATGATATTTTCAAAAGATGGCGGGAGTTGGATGGGACTGATGTTACAAAAAGAACTCCTGTATCAACGACAAAATACTAGAAGGTTAAGTGGTCCCTGCATTCTCTATGGGCGAAGGATGCTCTCCTGCCTTGTTGGAGCAACAGTAGGCAGGGGGCTTCCAAGCTGAGTTCCCTACATGCTGTAAACATCTGTAAAGGAAGCGGGGATGGGCATTTTGCGTCAGTTATGTGGGTGCAGAACAAACCTGAAAGAGCCCGGAGCGATCTGTGAGAATTAATGAATGACATCCTCTGCCCTATTCAAAGAACCCAGCTCATTTCACATGAGATAAATTTCAGCACCTTGTCACCCTGACTCCCAGAGGAGGACACTTCTATGATTGATCATTACTTGCCCCTGGGAGCTTTAGATGTGGCAGAGCAGACCTGTCTGGCTGATGGATGATTTGTGGCCCCTCTGCTGACCTTGCTGCAAGGCTGCTGCTGCTCAAGGAGCAGGGCAGAGGAGAGATGAAGCCGCCACCCAAAGGAAGGGTTGGAACATGTCACACAGTAGAGAGAGCCTTAACAGCTACTGCTGGCTTAAAGCCAGCAACACTGGTTAACAGTCTTGTTAACAGGACTTAAGCAAAAGGCTATTATTGCTTAACCTTGCTGCATTTAGTCATTGTTATTGTTGGTGGTTTTGAGGGATGGCACTGGGAGTGAAGGTTGAAGTCTTTGGTTAGGGTGGGGGACTGTATTGCAAGGAAGAAGGGCATTCTAGGTGCAAGGAATGATGAGGTCTGCCAGTCTAGGGTGTGATCTTGGGACAATGTGTGATTTCATGCTTGTACATGAAATCTTTGTAGCTACTGAGATTAATATAAACAAACCACAAAGAAATGGACTCTCACTCTACAGCCCAGGCTGGCCTCCAATTCACTGCAATTTTGTTGTCTCAGTGTGGTGGTCTAAATGAGAATGGCTCCCATAGGTTCATAGGTTTGAACACTTGGTAACCAGGGAGCGGCACTATTTGAAAGGATTAGGAGGTGTGGCTTTGTTGGAGAAAGTGTGTCCCTAGGTGTTGGTGGAGGGAGCGGACCTACTTTTCGTTCCAGCCGCTTCACTAGCTTACACCTGAAATAACCACACAGAAATTGTATTAATTAAATTATTGCCTGGCCCATTATCTCTAGCCTCTTATTGACTAATTCTTACATATTAGTTTAACCCATCTCCATTAATGTGTATCGGCACTTGACTGTGGCTTACCGGCATGAGTCTAACCAGCATCTGTCTCAGGCAGGAGAACCATGGCGCCTGCCAGTCTCTGCTTTCTTCCTCCCAGAATTCTGTTCTGTCTATCCTGCCTGCCTGAGTTCTGCCCTATCAAAAGGCCAAGGCAGTTTCTTTATTCAACCAATGAAAGCAACACAAATACAGAAGGACCTCTTACACCACCTAGGGGTGCATTTTGAGGTTTCAAAAAGTCCGTTTCAAGCCCAGAGTTGTTCCCTTCCTGGAGATTAGGATATAGAACTCTCAGTTACTTCTCCAGCACCATGTCTACCATGCTCCCCATTATGATGACAAAAACTAAGTCTCTGAACTATAAGTCAGTCTTCACTAAATATTTTCATTTATAAGAGTTGTCATGGTCATGGTGTCTCTTCACAGCTATAGAACACCACCTAAGACACTCAACCTCCTACATACTAAGATTAGAGACCTGAGCTACTATAGTTGGATTTTTTTTAATTTTTGCTTTTGTTTTTTAAAGAGACTCTCAGTATATTGCCAAGGCTGATCTTGAACTTGCTGACCCTGCGGCCTCAGCTTCCTCAGTGCTAGGATTACAGTGGTGTGCCACCATGCCAAGCTTCTATTGCTTCCGTTAGCTGATTTGCTGCAGTTCACAGTGCCAATGAACTCAGTAAATGAACCTACATCTAAACCCAGTTCTATCATGAGCCTTCAAAAATTTGAGCTCGGCACCTTCTGGAAAAGACAAGAAACTTCTAACCCACAGTAGAACTATAGCCCTGCATGGCAGGGCCTCCTCTCTAGAGCTGTATCTCTCTGCCTTTGAAACAACTGTGTCCCGTCTGTCCAGACACAGGCATTGCCGGTTCAACTGTAGGTACTATCTAAGGGCAGGAATCCTGATTTCCTCTACAATGGAAAGACAGGAGGCCAGCAAAGGACCCCATCCACCATGAGAGGGGATGGGGAGTGGGCAGTTCTTCTGAATTTGCATGGGCAGCAGGATGGAGAGCAATGCACTCTGGGAGTTCAGGACTCTTATCCATCCCCCTCTTTCCCCGCAAACTTCACAAAAGCAGACTTTTATCACCATACTGCATCGAAAGCATGATGTAAGCGACTCACTAGCTTTATGATTTTTGTTTTTCTAAGAAAAACTTAGGAATGGGTGATCCTTGCCTAACTGAGGAAAGAGAGGCTTAGAGAAAAACTTAAGTAGCGAATGTCATGGGACTGGTTACTCGTAATGGGAACAACGAATCTAGTTCTCCTATTGCGAGGTTTGGATTTGGAAAACAAATCTCAAGCCAGTTCATCCCCCTTCTCCCCAGTCTTTCCCTCCTTCTTTTCTTTCCTCCCGTCCTCCATCTTTTCCCATGGAAGAAGTTGGTTGATTCCTTTAAAGCACAAAGAGAGTTCTAGCTGCTCAAACTCTGGCCCTCCGCCCTTACCTGCATCACTCAGAGATGTGTTTTCTTTGCCCCCTTTGGACCACTTAATTACATTCTCCCTTCTTTAGGAGGAAAGCTGACATGTAATTATTTTCATGATTAACACTCCTGTGCAGCTAATTGTAATTATGCCTTATAATCACAGTTATGATCGTCAATTACTCGTTCCTGCCTCATTTGAATGTTTTTCTTTATCTGAGCTTCACCACGTTGATGGAGCTAATGTTCCTACTTAGGAGTGTGTCCCCCCTCCCACTTAGAAGCGTGTCCTCCCTTCCACTAATAAATTCGCCCCCCCCAACAAAGAGTTTTCAACCCTGTCATTATTTTGGCCTTTTCTGTTTTCACCTTCTTTATTGTCCCACATCCCATCATGGTTCCTCACTGCCCTCTCTGTTTCTCATATCCGGATTGGCTTCTTGACTCTCTTTTTCTTCCCTGCTGCTGAGAGGAGCTAGGATTATGAGGGACGTCTGTACACATGATACCTGTGTCTGGACAGATGTATGAGAACAGTTTTCAAGTCACAGCCACTCACACATCTGGGGAAGAGGACCATGTGGCACAGAGTCTCACAGCAGCTACGCCTAGGAATAGAGTAGAAACCCCAGGGCTGTGGGCAGTAGGCTTTGTAGGATTTAGACGGTGGGGTGGCCCTTGGTTCCTACTGAAGAAAGTGATTAGATTGTGGAACTAATCTGAATTGGCAGGGAACTAGGCTGGGTTACTCTGGATGAAGCAGGAACTAAGTGAGCATCATGATCACAATGAAGAAGGTTGTTTGGCTATGCGTCCTTTCTAGGAATGGGGACAGGAACTTGCTCTTTGACCATGTGAGGATTTCATCTGATGTCAAGGTAGCACATAATATTGTGCTGCTCTGACTTAGGAACAGTGCAATAAGATGATGAGATTATGGGCCCAGGCCCTGGAGATAAGCTGTTGGCCTGAGCTCTGGCTGTACTAGCTCTTTGGCCATGGAAAAGATGATTAACATTTCCATGCCTTGATTTCCCTGTATGTATTTGGGAAGTATTCAACAGCCATCTTGTAAGATTGTTGGGGAGATTCATCATGTTCTAGCTCCTCTAAGGCACCTAGTTCAGTGCCTGTTCCACCACAGTGCTTAAAATGTTTGTTTAGTCTTCTTTGACCAAGTATTTTCTTCTTTTTATCATTGACTTGTCTAAGGTCTGAAGGAAATTGCATTCTCTCTCTCTCTCTCTCTCTCTCTCTCTCTCTCTCTCTATATATATATATATATATATATATATATATATATATATATATATATATATGAGATATCTGATATAATAAGATATCTGAGAAAACAAACCAGTCTGGTCTAATTTGATCATAGATTGCACAGGTCACCATGAGGGAGAGCCAAGTATAGACCAAGGGACCCATTCCTCCTGCACTGAGAGTCTGGGGGATCACCGGATCATTCAAACAGCAAGAACTTCATCATAACTACTATTTCTCAAGGACTTTGCCCTTTGCTGCAGTTTGAACAGCCCCAGCTAATCTATTTCATATTGTACCTTATCAATGTGTACCTGATACATTGAGACAAACAGGAAGCCCTCTCTTAGCCCATTTCACTATTGTACCGTGGGCACATCTTGTCTTGCATGTCAGTATTGTGGCATGTAGGGACCAGTGCTGGGTGAAACTACTGATGCTTTTTCTTTCCCAGAAAGCCATGATACTAGCCAGCAATGAGAGTTTTTTTTTCTCAGCTTCAGTTTTATTTCTTTATGTCCTGAAATAAGAGTGTGTTGTTTTGAGCGCCTCTGGGACCTCCCTGAGCAAGAGCCTACAGGGAGGTAAACTCTACCTGGGATTGAGATTTTCATTTAATAACCCATGTCCAACCATGTGGGTAACTCTGTTCAAACTCCCATTGTGAAAAACGTTCTATTATTAATTAGCTTGTAACAAGACAACATGTCTCCTTCAAAAAGTACCAGTCCTCCAGTGATGGCCCGCAATGAGAAAGACCTGAAAGAACTTCCAGACAAAGAGTTCAAAAGAATGACTGCAACTCTATCTAAACAACTCAAGAAGATATGAATGTACTACAAGAGAACAAAAACAAAGAGTTGAATGAAATAAGGAAGTCAATCCCACGTATGAAAATAGAATCCAATAAGGAGAATTGCTAAAGAAGGACAAACTGAAATGATGTTGGAAGTGAATAACTCAATAAGCCAAATAAAAGCCTCAGTGCAAAACCTTACTAATAGAATAGATGATGTTCATAAATTACTGAGGATTAATTTTCCAAAAAATGCATGTGGTAATCTGTGCTGGCTAGTTTTATGTCAACTTGACACAAGTGTCATCTAAGAGGAGGGAACCTCAACTGAGAAAATACTTCCATAAAATCTGGCTGTGTGCTGGCCTGTAGGGCATTTTCTTAGTTAGTGATTGGAGGGGGAGGTCTAGCCCATTGTGGACCCACCCCTAGGCTTGTACTCCAGGACTTTGTTAGAAAGCAGGCTGTGCCAGGTGGTGGTGGCATATCCCTTTAATTTCAGCACTATGGAGACAGAGGCAAGAGCAAGCCATGCGGAACAGGCCAAGAAGCAGCATCCCTTCATGGCCTCTTCATCAGCTCCTGCCACCAAATTTCTGCCCTGTTTGAGTTCCTGTCCTGACTTCCTTCAATATTTAACAGTGGTATGGAAGTGTTAGCCAAATAAACCCTTTCCTCCCCAACTTGCTTTTTGGTCATGGGTTTTATTACAATAATTGAAACCCAAGCTAGGGCAAGCATCTAGATACTTGAGAGTTTAGTAGTAGATTTGCTGAAAAAACAAACAAACAAAAACAACAGCAACAAAAACCAAAACCCACTGGGATAGCTGAAAGGAAAGAGCCCTTCACTGAACTTCTTTAGTTGGATGCATTGTCTGACAGCCATCACCATCCCCAAACCATCATTCTCTTGGATCCACCTGTAGTGTGAATGTGGATCACCTGGAAAGCAGCCCTGAGACAGAGACTGGAAGGTGCAAAGTTTTTAAAGGAGGGTTTGATGGCTAGTTCCAGTGGACTGCGGATAGGTACCAAGAATTGGCAGAAAGGAGACCCTGGACTATATTACAGTTATCACAAAGACCTCAGCAATTGCACAAGAAGGTCTCAGGCTGGTTTGACCCATTATGGGTATCCTGCATTGGGAGAATGGGCTCTGTAGTGTGGTATGAAGCTTGCTGTAGGGTCTTCAGTGTGCTGTGGGGTCTGCAGTGTGCAGTGGGTCTGCAGTGTGCAGTGGGGTCTGCAGTGTGCAGTGGGGCCTGCAGTGTGCAGTGGGGTCTGCAGTGTGCAGTGGGGCCTGCAGTGTGCAGTGGGGTCTGCAGTGTGCAGTGGGGCCTGCAGTGTGCAGTGGGGTATTTAGTGTGCAGTGGGGCCTGCAGTGTGCAGTGGAGCCTGCAGTGTGCAGTGGGGTATTCAGTGTGCAGTGGGGGTATTTAGTGGGCAGTGGGGCCTGCAGTGTGCAGTGGGGTGTGCAGTGTGCAGTGGGGTCTGCAGTGTGCAGTGAAATCTGCAGTGTGAAGTGGGGTCTACAGAGTGCTGTGGGGTCTGCAATGTGCTGTAGGGTCTGCAGTGTGCAGTGGGGTCTGCAGTGTGCAGTGGGGTATTTAGTGTGCAGTGGGGTATTTAGTGTGCAGTGGGGTATTTAGTGTGCAATGGGGCCTGCAGTGTGCTGTGGGGTCTGCAGTGTGCAGTGGGGTCTGCAGTGTGCAGTGGGGTATTTAGTGTGCAGTGGGGTATTTAGTGTGCAGTGGGGTCTGCAGTGTGCTGTGGGATCTTCAGTGTGCTGTGGGGTCTGCAGTGTGCAGTGAGGTCTGCAGTGTGCAGTGGGGTCTGCAGTGTGCTGTGGGGTCTGCAGTGTGCAGTGGGGTCTGCAATGTGCTGTAGGGTCTACAGTGTGCAGTGGGGTATTTAGTGTGCAATGGGGCCTGCAGTGTGCAGTGGGGCCTGCAGAGTGCTGTGGGGTCTGCAGTGTGCAGTGGGGTCTGCAGTGTGCTGTGGGGTCTGCAGTGTGCAGTGGGGTCTGCAGTGTGCTGTGGGGTCTGCAGTGTGCAGTGGGGTCTGCAGTGTGCAGTGGGGTCTGCAGTGTGCAGTGGGGTCTGCAGAGTGCTGTGGGGTCTGCAGTGTGCAGTGAGGTCTGCAGTGTGCAGTGGGGTCTGCAGTGTGCTGTGGGGTCTGCAGTGTGCTGTGGGGTCTGCAGTGTGCAGTGGGGTCTGCAGTGTGCAGTGGGGTCTGCAGTGTGCTGTGGGATGGGAAATGTGCTGCAGAGTCAGTCCCATTAAAGTTGCAAAGGCAGATGATGGCTCGGGAACATTCTGCATAGCAACACTGTCTGTTCTGTGTCAAATTTCCCCTATTCAAGAGCAAATTTCTTCTCAAAATAAGGCTAGGTACAGATAAGAAGTAAACAAATTAGGGAGGAACGAGCCAGAGGCTGCTGTGAAGTTCGCTGTCCTCACTCCCATCTTTTTTTGACCTAACTATCTTATCTTGGGAGTCTCAAAAATAGATCTTTTATGAACTCTGAATGTTCTGAATCCTGGATGTTGACAGCTGGAGGAGAAGAGAGGAGAACTGTGGTTTTCTTTCAGAACACAGCCTACCCATTGTCCATTCCAGACACGCCTGAGCGTGGGATGCTGGAGTTCTGTCGCTTACAATAGAGTGCTGCACGGGCTGCTGTTTTGTCACCCGCTGACAACCTTTACAGGTGTCCCCTTTCTTTGTGGAGACCCTGGCAAGCAGGGGCCTGTTGTTACCTGTAGAGATCAAGGACACATTAGCCCACTAGTTCCTATCTACTCCATTTTCAGGCCAACCATGATAGTGAAGAAGAGAACAGTGGTTTCCTGTAAGGCAAATGGATGTTTGTTTCCTGCCCTTGTGTGTGTGTGTGTGTGTGTGTGTGTGTGTGTGTGTGTGTGTGTGTGAAGGTAACAGAATTTGATGTACAAAAATTTTGCAGGGTATTATGTGCCTTCAAGAGGGACACAATTGAATGTGTGTGCACACATGCTTATGCGTGTACTTGAGCATGCATGGGTTATGGATGAAAGTATGCATTATGTAGGAATAGTGGCTATATGCTGTCAAATGCTAAAATTAAGAGGTAGTTCCCCACTTCTTATTTTGCTTTGTGTCTCTGAGACCAAGTCTTGCTCGGTTACCTAGGCTGGCTTCAAACTCCAGCTGCTCCTAGCCGAGCCAGCCGAGTGCTAGGACTCCAGATGTGTGGCACTGTGCCCAGTTTGTTCCCATCTCCTCACATTAAGTAATGTAATTTTGAGAAGTTGTTTCTGTGCTAGAGTTTGTTCCGGCTCAAATTCAGCCCGTGTTTCTCCTCACCTCTTGTGCAGCTGAGGGCAGGGGGCAGAGCCCTCCCTGGAGAGGGTTTCTATTACCTATTCGGAAGCAGTCCGTGTCCTCTTCAGATGAATAAATAAAGAGCAGACCTCCAACCCCGAGGTGATGGCTTTATTAATAAAGTCTACAGGACAATATTTGTTTTGGGTGCTAATGTGGTCCAAAAGTCTATGTCTGAGCTCTTCATTCCTTTGAACACTTTCATGTTCTGTATAAGCTCCTGCTGTGACGTTTGTGACTCTTGAATGCTTCAGTGGTTTGTGTCCTGAGGATTCTTCTCAAAAAGTCACAAGCCACTGTGACACAGACCTGGTAACATAGAAACGTCCTCACCAAGTTAGACTGCCTATCTGGCAGAGGAATCTTACTGCGCTTAATGTCCTGATTTAATTGGATCAGAACCTAAAGATTTATGTCATTTAATTATATGTGTGTATCTCTGTGTAGGTATGGACAGGTGCCGCCAAAGGCTAGTGGTAATAATCCCTAGAGAACTGGAGTTCCAGGTGGTCATGAGGCACTGGACATAGACGCTGGGAACAAAACTTGGGTCCCCTGGAGGATAGTTAGGTGTTTTTAACCATTGAAACATCTTTCTGTCTCTCCAGCCCCTAGATTCAGAGGAGTTGGAAGTCCAGACTCAGGAAGACAAAGTGGTTGTGCCTAATAAAGCCCAGAAATTGCCTATGAGAAAATGAAAACTCAGGGCCCTGTGACCCTACCCATGAACCCATCTGTACTTCTGATTTTATGGTAGTCAGTATTACCTGTTTAGACCCTTGTACTTCCCAAATAACTATAAGTAATCCATACAAGTTTTGAATTCATATTTAATATCCTAACTTATTTCCAGAAACCAAGGATGGCAGTTGTTCACCTCATTACACACGAGAAACAGTAAAAAAATTCTTCTAGCTTGCTTTGTGTTGCTGTGATAAACACCATGACCAAAAGCAGCTCAGGGAAGAAAGGGTTTATTTGGCTTGCTGTTTACAGTCCATGATGGAGGTGAGCCAGGACAGATACTCGAGTCATGAACCTGGAGGCAGTTAGTGAAGCTGTGGTCATGGAGGAACACTGTTTACTGGCTTGTTCCTAGGCTTATGTCTCACTAGCTACATTTCTCATGCTTCTCGGGACCACTTGCTAAGGGTGACGTTACCCACAATGCACCGGGCACTCCCATATCAATTGTTAATCAAGAGCATGCTACACAGGCTTGCTCATTTGACAATTTTAGGGAAGCATTTCTTCTGTTGAAGTTTCCTCCTGCAATCTGACTCGAGTTTGTGTTGAGTTTACAAAAGGTAGCTGACGCAGCATTTAATAAACACCATCCAGAATGGTGAAGTACATGACCCCCTTGTGGTTTTTGAATGTATTGGGACCTTTATTGATTGATCCTGACTTTGGGATTCTTATACCTGTTATATACTGGGAAGGACTTTGTGACAGAGACATGGACAAAGCTTGCTGTTGCAGATCTTATGGGCTTCTGTTCTGTTGACAAATTGGAAAGTGGCAGAAAGTCCCTCAGAGTGCCGGGCACTGGGATGCATGGACAGATACACCCTTCGCAGAAAAGGATTGAAAAGAAGAGCTTGATCAGCGGGATGACTTCTGAGAACAGATCATATAATGTTCCGAGAATACTCAGGAACCTGGAAATGGCTTCTTTGAAATGGAAGAACAGGATTTTAATTGCCTAGCTATGATTTCCAGCTATCAGATTTTTTGAAAAATGTGGTCAGAATTTGTCAAGAGATTTATGGAAATCATCTGATTCTGGAGATTTAGACGAGACGATCATTTTTGTTGTTAGCCGAAGAGCTGAACTTCCTGTAAGTGATAGGGTGAAGTAATAACTGTGAGGCTGGGTTCCAGGAACACTGCCCATTTTCTGCCATTAACTGAGTCAGGTGATGGACGTGCTGCCAACGACCTGAAGAATACTCTCAAGTGTCCCGTCTCCTTAATGGGCTTTCTTCTTTGCCTCCTTATAAGTACTCATCCCCCCCCCCATTCTCAATTGTCCATACAGAAAGCTAATTTCCAATTTCCATCAAATTCCATGTGACTGTGAATATTGAAGCCATTATAAACATGAAACTTGGCAGAAGTAGGGACCTCTTCTGGCCACCTACAGATAGGTTAAGAAGAGCACTACACTAGGAAGGTAGGAAGAAGACCCAGTGTCTCAAATTCAGTGACAGTTGCAAGAATAATTGGGTTGGGAGTCTAGGTCCATCAGACAGCAGAGTGCTTGCCTAGCACACAAGGCTGTGGGTTCCATCCATAGCACCAGATGTCAGCAATCCTGGTATTCAGGAGGATCAGAAGTTTAAGCTATGTACCAAGTCAAGCCCAACCTGAGATATGTGAGAGCCTGTCTCAAAAACAACACGATATGAAACAGTTCCTCCCAACCAACTCTTGCACCCTGACACCAGGTAAAGATTCTTGTACAAGAAGGATGGAGAAGGGAAATGCTGTTTGAGTGTCCCGTCCACTCTGTTAGCTCTGTTCAGCAAGAAGCCTGAGTTAACTCAGTCTTCAGTGACTTCATACTGTAGTTGAAGTTCAGCTTCATACTGTAGTTGCTACAGCAAGTCTATAGGTGTGTATTTGGAGACGGTTGTTCCCAACATTATAGCAACAGAAAATAAAAGCAAATTCTCACCCACCATATGAAAGCAGTTTTCATAAAGAGCATTAGTGTTGATAACTCCACATATGCACGCTGAACATGTAAATAAGGAGAAGCGAGTAATCTAGGAGAATGGAATGGGATGACTATGTTGTCTCCAGCACAAAACAGTCATTTTAGTCTCATAAGGGGTTAGAAGAAGAAAGAAATAAGTGAATTTATAGGCTCCATTGAACTTATAAAAACCTTTGCATCAGGAGTTATTAGTTTTTAAAAGGTTTCCTTTAATGTTATGAGAAAAGACTGAGGGAAACATTAAGAAATTGAGTTGTTGTGCAAGGTATGTACTCCCCATTTCCATTTTTGATAGAACAAGTGATTCTTTGCCACGAAGATGAAGAAGAAATTACTGTTTGAGCAGCTCTCCCGATAGACTCCCCCATTCCTACCCCTGACTACTATTTTTCTAACCACATCTGTGTTGATGACATTTATGTTTTACTCTGTAACTATAATCCTACTTGTAAGAGTTGTGAAATCCCACGGGCTGTAACACAGTTCTCAATGGTAACCCTTTGTTCTCCCTCCTGTGTGTTCCTGGAGCTAAGCTCCCCCCCTCCCATCTGCAGCCCCTGCTCCTTTCACGCTACTCTTTGGGGTTGGACTTTGTGTTGCCTACACGAAAAGGCATTTGTCTTTTTTCCTAGTTTGTTACATATAGGCTATAAGTTCAAAATAAATATTAGATTAACTTTCTGAGACTTTTGTTTTGTGAAGATAGACCTTTTTTTTAAAAAAAAGATTTGATTTTGATTTAATTGTGTGCGTGTGTGTGTGTGTCGGTGTGTGTGTCGGTGTGTCTGTCTGTGAGTGAGTGTAGGTGCCCTTGTTGTCTAGAAGAGAGTGTCAGATCCTCTGGAACTAGAGCTGCAGGTGGATGGGATTTGCCCAATGTAGGTGCTGGAAACTGGACTTCACTCCTTTGCAAGAGCAGTATGTGCTCTTAATCCCCGAGCCATGCCTCCACCCCCAAAGACAGATTATTTCAAACTATTTGTGGGGCATCAGGTGTAGGTCAGTGGCACAACACTAGCTGGGCATGTACCATACACAGGAGCACTGTGAGTTCCTCAGGGGAAGGGGCTTCGTAGCCTCCCCCTCCCTTGAGAGTCTATACACCATGTTTACTGGGGGAGGAAGAGATTTCCTCGTCGGTGATGTAGCTACTGGAAGGGTATGCATTCTTCCAGATATACCCTACTATCTATCCACGCTCCTCTAAGCAACCCTAAGGAAAACCATTGAGTCACAAAAACAGGAGAAGGAATGAAAACAAAAGCTGGGTGGGAGGTGTGGATGGGGATTGTTTGGGAAGTGGGAGAGGATCAATGGAAGTGGTAAGGACCAGAGAGGGCAATGGTGAGTGAACACGCTCAGAATACGTCATATAAATGTATGGAAATGTTGTAACAAACCCATTACTATGTATAATTAATGAATACTAATAAAACATAAAACATCGTGAATTGTTCCATCTGATAAATCTGTTGGCTGCTGACAACACAGGGAAAGCTATTAGAAATCTCTTACAAATTGATTTGAGGAGTTGAGACTTTTGGACATTTTATTGTCTAAAAATTATGATATCTAAAACCAAACATGTTCTTTATATATAATTTAGAAATATAGACAAACAAACAAAAAAATAACATGACTCTCAAATCCACCATTTAGGAGCAAGAATTCTTAGCAATTAGGTTCTTTTGTATTCTTCCAGTCTCTCTTTTATTTATAGAAAAATACCTATTAGCTTCAAAAATAGAGCCCTGATTGTGGCACAGTATTGTTTGTAATCTTATTTTAAAGCATGTAATACACTGAGAAATATTTTCACTTATTGTTTAAATGAGTATAGCCTTTTAAAGCAGTTCAGAAACTGCGAGAGGCAGGAGAGTCTGAAATAACATCCTCAGGTCACCCTTCCAAGTGGCTGAGAATTTACTGCAGCTGAGTTATTCTGTAGTGTTGGGGGCCTGGACTCAGAACTACAGGCATGCTGGGTGTGCATTCTACCAGGGAGGCATGCCCTTCTCTCTTAGCTCCCAGAGCCTTGCCTATATTATTAATTTTATTAAACACGGGGTGGGAGTAGACTCAAAAGCATAGATGGATATGAATAGCTTACTTTTCTTTTAAGAACAAGAATTGAGGGAGGCGATGACTGCCATGGAAACGGTGACAGCTCTTCTGACTCCAGTTGTATCTTTCTCTGTAATGCACCCCGCATGGGAAGGGTGGCTGGCATTTATCTCAGCTTCCCAAAGCCTTACAGGTGTCTCAAATGTACAGTGATAGATGGGGCAAGCTTTGTGTGTCCTGTCTCAGCTGCCCCATTGTCTAATGAAGATCTAAGTCAATGCTATGCATGAATGCTGGAAAACATATTTACTTCCCCACCTATATATTTCCTTCACTCATCTATAGATGATTCTTGAAGTGGAAGCCTCACAGCAATGCCAAAGTCTGCAGTAGAAAGACATCTGCTAAGGTGTCTGGAGCCACAGGGGCAGAGAGGTGTCATGCTTCCTTTCAGACTATGCACACGTAATGAAGACTAGGGAAAGGCACGACTAAATGGCTACATGAGTTCCCAAGGGATGCTTTGTTAGTCAGGGTTCTCTAGAGTCACAGAACATATGGAATGAATCTCTCTATACATAAAAGGAATTTATTGCAATGACCTAAAGGCTGCAGTCCAACTAATCCGACAATGGTTAGCTGTGAATGGAAAATCCAAGAATCTACTAGTTGCTCAGTCCCATGAGGCTGTGTGTCTCAGCTGGTGTGTTTTTGTTTTGTTTTTATTGAGCTATACATTTTTCCCACTCCCCTCACTTCCTCCCCACTCCTATTCTACCCTCTCCCATGACCCCCATGCTCCCAATTCAGCTGGTGTTTTGAATATGCTGTAATTCCAAGGAAGCAGGCAGGCTCCAAATGCCAGCGAAGGAGTGGATGTGCTGACAAGCTTAGGGCAAGCAGGGGAAGGACCAATGGACCCTTTCTTTTTTCATTGTCCTTATATAGGCTTCCAGCAGAAGGTGTGGCCCAGATTAAATGTCTTCCAGCCTCAAGATCAGGATCAAAGACATGCTGTCTTCCTGTCTCAAGATCTGGATTACAAATGTGCCCCCCCCCATTTCTGGATGATAGTTCATTCTAGATAGAATCAAGTTGACCACCAAGAATCGCCATGATAGATACCTTATCTATCACAAACCAATTGGCCTAACAACTGAAAAGTTATTCTTTCAGAATTCTGCAAGGTAGAAGTCCAATCAGGGCCATGCTCTTTTGAGTCTCTGGATAGAATCCCTCCATAGCCTTGTCCTAACTTCTCAACAGCTTTCACCCTTTGGTGAAAGTCTTGAGCTGGAAACTTACAACACAAATTCCTGTCCTCACCCTCTTGTTGTCCTTTCCTTGTGTCCCCACTCTGCTTGGTTTTATCTTTGGGGTGATGGGGATGGAACCCTAGGTCTTGTAAATGTGTGTTCTCTACAACTGCACAGATTGTCTAGGCTCCATCAGATCCTTTTATGGGGACTCTGGTGGTGTTGGAATACGGGTTTATCCTGCTCTCCATGACACCACTTAAGTAATTGCATCTGCATCCACCCTTCTTCCAGAGAGGTCCCATTCTGAGGTGCTTTCACCTTCCTTGTCGGATGACACAATTCAGCCTGTAACAAGTGGTCCTGAAGAAGCTAGCTGTGGATGCAACGGTTTATGAACAGACAGAGAAATGCCTCACAGATAGGATGCCTTCCTTTCCTTTCTACCAAACCTATACTTTTTTGATGACAGCGAGGCAAAGGGCAGAGTAAATGATACGATACTTGGTTTTCTGAGAGATAGTGACTCTCTCACGGGTCTAGTTGTCAGAAGCAATTTTTTAAACAACAAACACCATGCCTAGCCTTAGCATAGCATTTAGAGTTTACAGACTGCTGCCACATACCTTATTGCCTTGACCCTGACTATGCTCCTGAGAAGTGGGCAGTGTAAATGTCGCCGCTGTCTCCATCTACAGAAGTGGAATGGGAGATTAAGACAGGCTGCACCACTAATACGAGCTGTGCCTCCTGACGGCAGATTATGGTTTTTTTTTCTGCCCACAGAAGTCTGGATCTCCCCCACCCCGCCCTCTTCCCTTCTCTCTTTCTGACTCCCACCATGATGACGATGGACTAAATCTCTGAACTGTAAGCCAGCCCCTATTAAATGGGGTCACTTTGCAGAAATAGAAACTAAGACACCTGTAAAGCTTTTTTTTTTCTCACTTTTTCCAACCCCATCTTGGTCCATCCAGGCTAGAGTAACAGAACAACGTAGACTGGGAGGCTTTTAAACACCAGGAGTTTATTTCTCACAGTGGGGCTGGGAAACTCAAGAACCACACCAGCAGATTGAGTATTTGATGAAGCTTGTTTCTTGACTCAGGGTTGCAATCTTCTGTTCTTTCTTTCTCTTCTTTTTTCTTTTTTTTCTTTATTTTATTTTACATACCAACCACACTTTCCCCTCCTTCCTTTCCTCTGTTCTCTCCCTCACCTCCCTTCTACCTTACCTCCGACCTTAACTACCTCTATTCCGATGGGGTAAGCTGTATCAAGTTGATACAGGATCAAGCTCCTCCCTCCTGCATCAAGGCTGAACGAGGCATGTCACCATAGGCAATAGGTTCCAAAGGGCCAGCTCATGCATCAGGGACAGGTCCTGGTCCTACTGCTAGGTGCCCTACAAAAAAAAAAAAAAAACAAGCAATACAACTGTTACCCAGATACAAAGGGCCTAGGTTGGTCCCATGCTGGCTCCCGAGATGTTCGTCAAGAATCTGTGAGCTTCCACAAGCTCAGGTCAGCTGACTTTGTGGGTTTTCCCATCATGATCTTGACTACCCCTTGCTCATAAAATCCCTCCTCTCTCTCTTCAACTGGACTCCTGGAGCTCAGCCCAGTGCTTGGCTGTGGACCTCTGTATCTGCTTCCATCAGGTATAGAGTGAACTACCTGTATTTTCTTATGGTGGGGGAGCATGGGGTCTCTCTGAAACACTTTTATAAAGTCAGTAATCTCATAGTGTGAAGCAGAACTTTCATGACCCAAGCACCTCCCAACAGACCTACTAAACCTACTACACCAATGCACTAGGAAGAAAATAGGTGACATTATTTTGGAGGTTAAGATTTTATCATAGTTTGTGCTGCTATGAGAAACAATCCCTACATGGGATGATTTATAAATAGGCAAGTGTAGTGCTCTCTGTTTTGGAGGCTGGAAGGCCAAAATCAAGGTCCTGAGAGGTTTGGTTTTGGTATGGGCATGAATGGTACTGAATGTTTTGCCCTTGTAGGGCAGAATGTATGGGAAGACCAAGAAGGAGATGATTACTTGTATCTCACTGTTCTGAGGCCTCTACCAGTGACATAATTACCCCCCCCAAATCCTCCCCTCTTTTCATGAGGATGCTAGGGAATCAAAGGGCCCTATTTATCCTCTCTAATTTTGATATGTGATATCACTATGCAGTCCAGTCTGGTCTTGAGCTTATGACTGTCTCATCTCAGCTTCCCAAGCACTGATATTATAGCTAAGCACCACTATCCAGCTTTCTTTTCTTAATGTTATCACACTGGTGATTAAGTTTTAATTATAAATTCTGGCAGGAACATTCAACACATGATAGATACCAGCAAGAATTTAAGGACTCAATAAAAATCATAGTTTAGTACACTTTTCATGTGTAGTAATAAGGGCGGCGGGGCTGCGTCCCCAGCACCCCGGTTGCCTGGCTAGCTTATGCCCGAAATAACAACACACAAACTGTATTCATTTAATCACTGCTTGGCCCATTTCTATCTAGCCTCTTCTAGGCTAATTCTCACATATTAATTTAGCTCATTTCTAATCATCTGTGTAGCGCCCCTAGGTGCGCTTACCGGGAAGATTCTAGCCTATGTCCATCCTGGGTCAGAGCTTCATCGCATGCGTCTGCCTGGGATCTGGGAGCATGGCGTCTCTCTGAGGCGTCTGCTCCCGAGAGGAGAGCTGTGGAGTCTGAGCTCACTTCCTCTTCCTCCCAGCGTTCTGTTCTGTTTACTCCTCCCACCTATCTTCTAGCCAATGAGGGCCAAGCAGTTTCTTTTTATTTAAACAATGACCTTCCTCCATCATTTCCCCTTTTTCGGTTTAAACAAAAAAAAAAGGCTTTAACTTTAACATAGCAAAATTACATATAACGAAACAGTTATCAAGTAAAAATTACAATAATCTTTATCATAACTAAGGAAAACTATAACTATAACTAACTATTCTTACTCCATCAAAGACTCCAGAAAGATACAATACTACCTAAGCAAACAAGAAAAAAGCAACTTTTAAAACTCAAGAAATGACAGAGACATCTCGCTGCCTGGACAGTCACCCAACGTTCCTCTGTACCGTTGGGGCATCCATCTTCAGCCTTCAGGCCCCTGGTATCCAGCAGACATTTCCATAAAGCAGGAAAATTCAAAGTCAGTTCAGTCACTATCTGTTGTGTCCTGCAGAATGTCTCGCAGACTCTTTCATGAGTCATGAACCCCGAAAGACCGTCTCACCTTAGGCACGTTCAGCAGTCCTCTCTCTGCAGGTTCTCTGTGTCCATTTTATGCAACAGTCCAGGCAAGAGCAGTTTCTTGCCCAAATGGCTATCAAACTCCATAAGGATCCTCTTGAATGCCCATCTTCCTGTCGAAGTAGATTGGTGCTAGATATATAGAGATTATACTCAGTATAGATAGATAATCTTCGACCTCTTCAAAGAGCTGTAGAAAATGGTCTTTAATCTAACTCAGAGTTTCGTGATAGTGAGACACAATTGCTCCTGGCAACACTGCTCTATTCCCGAGAGAATGTTGAGCACCAAAGACACTCCATCTGGAGCCTTTCTATTTGGCAGAACTGGCCTTTGGGCAAAGAAATGCCCATACCTCAACCACTGATAGAGATACAGAGCGTGCATCAATGGATAAAACAGGACTGTCATATCCTGCCAAGACAGGGTAAGATAGTTTTGAAAAGTTCCTTGCCTTTAATAATGGTATGTCCGTTATGTTAGGCCTTAGCCAAAATTGGTTGACTCAACGTTGCAAACGAGACTTTGGGTGATTGCCCAGGTAGTCAGTTGTCTCTGTCAATTGTTGCACATTTTGGATATATCTCGTTTGTTGAGTAGTGTTTATTCCCTTCTCAGATCTTTGACGGAGTTGAAGATTATATAATTGTAGTTACTCTCTACATTATTTGGACTCCTTGAGATAGAATGTTTAGCAAAGCTTTTGTTCTCAATATTGTTTGTTATATTTATTATTTGTTGTTATTGTATATAGTTGTATTTGGTTTAGTTCTGTCTTATTTAGACAAAAAGGGGAGATGTAGGGATAAGTCCCGCCCCTTAGGGGGCGTGTTCGCCTGGGGCTAATGTTTGCCTATAAATTTGGCAAGCGTGCTCCCAGCCGTCCCTTCTTCTGCTTTTCCTGGTCTCCACGGGAACGGTGGTTCTGTAAGTCTATTTTGACATTAAAGCTATATATATATATTTACAATCTGTCTGCATTTGTTTACGCCGTTACAGTCATGTTTTTCAAAAAGGGAGCACACTATGCATAGTCCTCTAGGAGAGGGAGCACACTGCTCTTAGTCCTCCAGGAGAGGGAGCACGCTGTGCATAGTCTTCTAGGAGAGGGAGCACGCTGCGCACAGTCCTCCAGGAGAGGGAACACGCTGCGCACAGTCCTCCAGGAGAGGGAGCACACTGTGCATAGTCCTCCAGGAGAGGGAGCACACTGTGCATAGTCTTCTAGGAGAGGGAGCACGCTGCGCACAGTCCTCTAGGAGATGGAGCACGCTGTGCACAGTCTTCCAGGAGAGGGAGCACACTGTGCATAGTCCTCCAGGAGAGAAAGCACACTGTGCATAGTCCTCTAGGAGAGGGAGCACGCTGCGCATAGTCCTTAAATGCTGTGCACAGTCTTCCAGGAGAGGGAGCACGCTGCGTATAGTCCTCCAGGAGAGGGAGCATGCTGCGTATAGTCCTCCAGGAGAGGGAGCACACTGTGCATAGTCCTCCAGGAGAGGGAGCACACTGTGCATAGTCCTCTAGGAGAGGGAGCACACTGTGCATAGTCCTCTAGGAGAGGGAGCACACTGTGCATAGTCCTCCAGGAGGGGGAGCACACTGTGCATAGTCCTCCAGGAGAGGGAGCACACTGTGCATAGTCCTCTAGGAGAGGGAGCACACTGTGCATAGTCCTCCAGGAGGGGGAGCACACTGTGCATAGTCCTCCAGGAGAGGGAACACGCTGCGCACAGTCCTCCAGGAGAGGGAGCACACTGTGCATAGTCCTCCAGGAGAGGGAGCACACTGTGCATAGTCCTCTAGGAGAGGGAGCACACTGTGCATAGTCCTCCAGGAGAGGGAGCACACTGTGCATAGTCCTCCAGGAGAGAAAGCACACTGTGCATAGTCCTCCAGGAGAGGGAGCACACTGTGCATAGTCCTCCAGGAGAGAAAGCACACTGTGCATAGTCCTCTAGGAGAGAAAGCACACTGTGCATAGTCCTCTAGGAGAGGGAGCACACTGTGCATAGTCCTCCAGGAGAGAAAGCACACTGTGCATAGTCCTCCAGGAGAGAAAGCACACTGTGCATAGTCCTCCAGGAGAGAAAGCACACTGTGCATAGTCCTCTAGGAGAGAAAGCACACTGTGCATAGTCCTCTAGGAGAGGGAGCACACTGCACTTAGTTCTCTAGACTTTGTTACTTTTCCTCTTCTCAAAGAATCTTAGTAGCTTTTGCATAATAAAGTATGAGGAACTTCTTAACTCCACATTCCATTGTACACTATGGTGTCGGTCCCATCAAATTTTAAGTCAGCCCCTAATTATGGAACACTTGGGTTGATTCAAATTGGTGTTCTACACTCAGCCCTGGAGAAAAAAAACATACCACTTAGTATGTACATGCATGTATTTATGAAAATTCTCAGAAATGAGATTGCTGGGTCAAAGGCTAAATATACTTTTTACTTTGAAAATGACATTAGTTAGCTTTGCCTTGCTATAATAAATACCTGGGGACAGCGGGACCTTCTTGTGAGAAGACAGTCCAGTGAAATTATTTCTTTTCCTGAGCTGGAGATCCAAGGTGTGGCCTTGCCCAGGTTACAGCAGCACTCTACCACTAATCCTAATTTCTACCTTAGGGGAAAATCTTTTTATTTTTATTTTTTTACAGCTAGATAAGAAAATTAAGTTCCATTTTAGTTGCAGAGTTTATAAAAAAAGTAATAACATTTCAAGACTTCTAGAAGAGTTTTGAATGTTTTCATAACAAAGAAGTAGTTAATCTGTGAAGTGCTAAATATCCTGACTTCAATGGCTATTTATTTATATGTTTTCAAATATAGTGGGACATAATTGTATTATCTTTTGATGTTCTCTCTCCCCCTTGCTTATACTTTCTTCTCCTTCTATTTCTACATTTAGCAAAATCTATAAAATTCGTGAAGATAGCGAGTTAATTTTATTTTTAAAGTATGTATACTTACTAATGAAATGGATGTGGGTTTTCTTTTTTGTTTTAAAATTATTGTTCATTTTACATTCTAACTACAGCTCCCCTTTCCTCCCCTCCTCCAGGTCCCCCTACCTCCCCCCACCTCCAGCTGCTCCTCAGAAAGGATAAACACATGGGAAGTCAACAAAACCTGGCACATCACGTTGAGGTAGGACCAACTTCCTTCCCCCACCCATCGCCACTGCATCAAGGCTGAGCAAGGCATCCCACCATAGGGAATGAGCTCCAAAAAGCCAGCCCATGCATCAGGGATAGATCCTGGTCTCACTGCCAGGGTCCCCACAAACAGATCAAGTCACACAACTGTCACCCGCATGCAGAGGGCCTAATTTGGTCCCATGCAGGCTCCCAGCTGTTGGTCTAGAGTCTGTGAGCTCCCATGAGCTTGCGTCAGTTGTCTGTGTTGGGATTTCCTTGTCATGATCTTAACTTCCCTTGTTCATATGATCCCTCCTCCCTCTCTTTGACTGGACTCCCAGAGCTCAGCTGGTTTTTGGCTGTGGATCTTCGTATCTACTTTCATCAGTTACTGGATGAGGTTCTATGGTGACAATTAGGCAGTCATTATGGTGAAATCTTAACAAAAGATCTATTTACAACTTATGGGCAATTCTGTTCAGTGTGTTTTGATCATATTTACTATATACCCCCCATGCCCGGACTCTTTGCAGATCCACAGCCCCTTTTCTACCCATCCAACTTTGTGCCTTTTATACTTTTTTTCCCATTAAGATCAATTTATGCTGCCCAAATATTCTTGGATATCTGACCAAGGACCAGGTTGGCCTTACTAGGTGTCACACTGTTAGAGAAAGCATCTTCTCCCTCTCTCAGCAGCTGACAGTTGCCAATAGCTACGTAGCTAGGGGTGGACCTTTGTGTTCAGTTACCCTCTCTATGCAGGGATTTGGTCTGGACTGGGCTTCCACAGGCCTTGCACATACTGTCCCAGCCACTGTGAGTTCTTATGGGCAGCTGCCCTGATGTGACCTGAAAACACTGTTGCTATCCACCACCTCTGGCTTTTTCTCTCTTTCTGCATTTTCTTCCACAATGAAGCCTAAATCCATTTCTACTGAAATTTTTGTTGGAAAGTAGAAACTGTTCTTAAAAGAAAGTTTTTTTTTTGTGTGTGTGCAAGTGTGTACGTCCACGTAAGTGTGTGTACTACATGCATGGAATGCCCACAGGGGCCTGGAGATGGTGCAAAATCTCCTTACATTGGAATTACAGGCAGTAATGTTGGATGCTGGGAAAGCAAACCTGAGTCTTCTGGAAGAGTAGCTAGTGATCTTAACTGAGGAGCTGCCTCTCTGCTTTGTAGAAAGGGTTTTTTGTTTCCTCTTCTGGCAAACGTATGAGTTCAGTTTATTCTTTAATTATAGAATATAATTCTAAATATAGAATTATAGAGGAAGGTGAGGAGGTCCAGGAGGATGCTCAGTTGTCAAGAACTGGAGTTGATATTTCAACTGAGGTACCTTGGTTTTAGGGAAAAGAAACGACACAGGTGCAGGCATGAATGTGTGTGCTTGTGTATGTAGGAGAGAAGATAAGATGGGGTACACACTAATAGTTAAGTTTCTGGTCTTTATACCATAGGGAATCTGAATTGTAAATAGATCTTAAGTTCTAAAAGTCTGTTCAGAAATGTAGGCATCTTTGTGATCTTGAATTAGGCAGTTCCTCCTTGAAACAAAAGAAAAAAAAGGACACAACAAAAATGAATAACTTGTACTGCAAGATACCATTAAAACAGTGGAAAGTTGCGCCATAGAGTGGGAGAAAACATTTGCAAAGCACATATTTGATGAAGGGAATGTGTGTTGAGATTGTGTGACTGCTCAGTACTCGATAGTTACAACCCCATAAAAAATAGGCCCAGGATTTGAATAATTCTGCAAAGATGATATAGAAACAGTCAATACATGCTTTAAAAGATCCTCACATCCTTAGTCATTAGGGAAATGCAAATCAAATCTAAAACGAGATACTATTTTATACCCAGCAGGGTGGTTAAAATAAAAATGACAGATAATAACAAGTGTTGATGATGTGCAGAAATTGGAACCCATATAATGCTGCTGATGAGAATGTAAAAATGATGCAGCTACTCTCAGAAGGAGTTTGGCAGTTCCTTAAGATGCTAAGCATAGAGTTACCACCTAGCAATTTTGCTCCTAAGTTTATATTCCCAGGGAAACGAAAACATATGTGGACCCAAAACCTCATATAAAAATGTTTGTAGTATCATTATTCATAATAGCCCTGACGTGTAAACAAGCCAAGTGTCTACTAACGGAGGAATCGATAAATGATATGTAGTATGTATTATATATAAAATGGAATATTATTTGACAATAAAACAATGATATGCTTATGTGCTCTGTAATGTGGATGGAGTTTTGGAGACATATGTTAAATGAAAGAAGGCAGACATAAAAAGGACATGCACTGTGTGCTTCTATTGTTTGGGAAATGTTTAGTTAAGCAAAACTGGACACGGAAGGTGTATTAGTGGAATGTCAGAGACTGGAAAGAAGAACGAGCAAGACCATGATAGCTAGTAGACACTGACTTTCTTCTGAAGGCCATGAAACATACTGCAATTTGATAGTGGTATTTACCGAACTCCGTGGAGATACTAAAGACCACCGAATTGTACATCTTCTTGATGCTGAGGATTGGACAAGATCTTTGCATTGCTAAATATCAGTTCAACTTCCAAGTTGCAGTCAGCTTAGTTAACCACTTTGAAAGGCTGAGTTTTGTTTTGTAAAATCATATCTCAACAAAGCCAAGTCAATAGTTTTGAACCTGGGACCTAAGGGGGCAGTGGATTGGTGGTTCATTGTCCCAGCTGCGCTACAGTTTCCAGAGAGACCACCGGAGTAGCCAAGAAAGACTTTGTCCTTTGTCACTAGATTCTCATGTATTGCTGGGAGACCCTTGCCCTTAAATATCCTGAAAACTAAGTTCAAAAAAATCAATTCCAAGGCTGAATTAGAAGGAACCCTCAGGAAGGAAATAGTTCCTACTCCTTCCGACATGATACAATGTAGCACAGATATGCAGGCAACTTAGGGAGCCAGGACCCCCACAGGCCGAGTTGCGGATTTCATTACTGTAGGTGTCTTTACTCATTATTCTGATGGAAGGTGGGAGCCTTTGCCTCCCAGTCCAAATGAAGATGGACTTGGGGTAGCTGTTGGAAGGTGTCAACATTCCAGCTGGCTGCTGTATCTCAAGGAACGCAGAGTTCAGACTTAATCAGCAGCAAATGCAGTCCTCCACGCTCTCTGTTGCTGGTCCAGGTCACCCTGAAGAGGTCACCAGCTGGTGTTCTGGGACCAAGCTGATGAGATATTATTGTCTGCCAGTCTTCATTTTTGAAAAATGAAAAGAGATTCAAATGCCTGCCTGCAGGGATATCTGTTTCCGGCTCTCAGTCAAAGGGTGTCTGCAGGCTGGGCTGCTGTTTGAAGTATAGAGGGGAGAAGAATGGAAGGGCTTTGAGGCAGTTGTTCTTGCTGCCATGGAGGAGGATGGCAGCAGATAAACACGTTCTTCCCTTTTCTCGTTCCAACGTCCTCCCAATGGCCTAGCCTGTCTTCAGAACGTCCTCGACAAATTTCTCTAACTTCGCTTTTTTCTTCTTAAAAAATGATTACTGCTTGTTTTCTTCCTCAACTCAAATTTCAAGCAGTTGTGTTCTTGCTGGGAAGATGTGTGGTGATTGTTTTGAGCCATAGGAGAAAGGGCAAAGCTTTTGCACAGCACTGAAACTCTTCATAATGCCCATAATGCATCTGTCTATTTGCTTTCCTGACGCACATCCAGTCCCAGACACAGAGCTAGGAGCATTTGTGTCTTACTCTACCCTGGACGTTCTTATGTATCCTTGAAGGCTCAGCTCAACTTTATCTTCTATGAAACCTTTTCTGAATCCCCCAAGAAGGATTAAACATTGCCTCTGTAGCGTTCCAACAACCTTTTGCTGGCTCCCATTATTCCCAGAATGCTTTGCATGGTTGTGTCACTTTCTACAGAAGGCTGATGGCTCTAGTCAGGCTCTTTCTCAGCTAAGCGTTCTCGTGTCCTACCATAATGCCTTGCCTGTTGCAGCCTCCCCCCATCCCCCATGAAGAAGGCCATTCTGAGGCTAGATGTATGAAAAAAGAACAGGTTAAGATGGGAAAACCAGACTGTTTTAGAAAATCTGCACCACTAAAACGCTTGTAACTTAACACTTCATGTTTCTCATTGAAAATGGAGTGTACCAAAAAAAAAAAAAAACCGAAGGTGCCAAGAATGAAGGCAAGGAAACGTCGGAATCCTCTGGGTTTTTTGCCATTTGAAATTAGTGCCCTTACCAGGAAATTAAACCGAGCTCATTATCTCATTAACTTCTGCCCGGAGAGGGAATAGTTGGCTGAAATTGTATTATCTTTCCAATATGACAAGTTGGTAACAACCTGGGATTTTGAAAGATGCTTTGTTTTCTTAGTAAGAAATTCCACTAATACAAATGAGCATCCATGGAGAGGAATTCCATTTAAGAAAAATCCTTACAGGCAGGAACCAGGCGTGTCTAAATTGCTTTGTGTTCATGATAAATCCCTATGGCTAATCAAGAAATCCTTACACTCAGATTACATCTTAGCCCCAACATATTGGAGTAGTTAAAAAATTTAACTGCTATACATAGTAATTGTGCTTGATCAACTTTTTCCCCTTCTCCCAAGAGAGTCTTTGGAATGCAGATAACAATCCCAGCATGCTTATTAGTAGACACCAGTTTTTACATCCTTCACCTTCTAAAGGGCCATTTTAAACTTCCTTGGATCAGATTGTTTACATTGAAGCCTTACTTTTCACAGCCAACAGGAGGTATATTGAGATTCCTAACCTGCGCTTTGGTGAGATCAGCACTATCTTTAACAGCATCCATGCTTTGGGAGGACATAATCTCATTTCTAGAGGTGGAAGATGGGAGTATATTGGGGAGGAAAGGAAACTGAACATGGGGTGTAACAGGGAGAACATCCACGGTTTGGAAAGGTCACCAACTGTAATCCAAATCAAAGAAAACTTGGAATTTTGCCTCACCTGTGATGGACCCAATGTGTTAGCCTGGTCAGAGCCCTTCTGAGGAAGTGCCAAGTAGACATGATGGGGTGTGATTTTTCCCTGATGCCTCTCAAGGAAGCCTCCTTAAATGCTGTGCTTTTAAGAAAATATTTTTATACTTCTGCTCAACACTAAGCAGGGAGGTGATATTTTTAACTCCTTTAAGAGACCATCATTTCTGTTTTTCAGGGTGCGTATCTGTAAACACAGTACTTGGACGTGACAGAAGGAAGCTGTAGAGGCAGGCAGCAAGGTCACCTGTCCATGCAGCAAGCTTCTACATCTGTGTGGAGGTAGGTTAAAGTGATGGAGTGCTACCAGGCTGGCTTCAAAATCCCTCAAGGTTGTTATTTAAAATCTGCTCTAACTCTGAAATAATGAGAATTTATACTCGAGAAACTCAACTCACACCCTCGCTTGCTGGATGTCGTTCTTTCTGCTCTCTACAGCTGGTGCAATGACAAGGTTGCAAGCAGAGGCATTAGGAGTTGTTCTAAAAATGGCCCACAGGATTCCAACACAGAGTTAAAGATCTGCAGCGGGAGATGAAGGAGAAGCCAGAATCCCATGCTCAGGAAGAGAGAGACAGCTTCGCCAAGGTGGGCTTGCCAGGCTGCGGTGGAGCAAACTGCTCATCTCCTCCAAACTTTGTACTAAGGTGGAGGGAAGCAGCAGCCCTGAATGAGAGCTCCAGGTGGCTGAATTAATCACCTCCCAATCCCCACACCCCAGACCATCCGCTGCTGGGAATGGGAAACCAGAGCTAGTTTACCAGTGACTCCCAAATTGCAGACATTATTTGGATTCAAATTGGAACTGTGGCGGTTGAATCCTGGGCAGGGCTCGGGGTGTAGTTGGCTGGGGGAATGGGGTAAATGAGGTGATTATGTATTTTATTTCTCTGGGAGAAGGACTGCCTCTTAATTCTCTCACAACCCTTTTGGACTGTTCTCTTGGTTGTTTTCTCCCATCAGCCTCCTCAGTGCAGGGTCTCTCACCTATTTCTAGTTCTACTTTTCTGCTCTTAAGATTCTCTTCTTGCCTATCCTTTTCTTTCATCTGTGGGTTATCTGTTACTGGAAGGCATAAGTGTCTTGCTTAATGAGTTGCCATTCAAAAACATTTGTTTCCACTAAACAAGTGAAAAAAAAAAACACCCAAAATTCTGCCAAGGTGAAAATGGAGATATTAAAGATGAAAACGAACATCCATTAAGTAGGGCAAATATGCATAAAAGTTGATTCCAAAGACCACATTAAGCCCACCATTAGTGAGGTGACCTTGGTGACTAACAGGTAACCTTTTCAAGAGAACTAAATACTCTGATATCAACCCGAAGACTGCTTGCTTTCCTCAGCTCCTGTGGCAGTATTTCTGAGGGAAAGGATGAGATGTAAGAACTGCTGTGGGACAGTGGTTTTACCATATAAAGATTTGTTTCTTGTACTTGTTTAGTAAAATGCAGATTGGCCAGTAGCCAGGCAGGAAGTAAAGGCAGGCAAAGAGGCAGGAAGTAGAGGTGGGGCAATGAGAAGAGGAGAATTCTGGGAAGAGAAAGAGTCAGTCTGTACTCATCATCCAGACACAGAGGAAGCAAGATGTGACTGTCTCGCCAAAATAGGTACCAAGCCACATGGCTATCAGAGACAAGAATTATGGGCTAATATAAGTTATAATAGTTAATAAGAGGCCTGAGCTAATAGACCAATCAGTTTGTAATTAATGTAGACCTCTGTGTGATTCTTTGGGACTTAATGGCTGTGGGACTGGACGGAACAGAAACATCAGTCAACAGAGAACATAAACCGGGTGAATATATTACTCACAAGAATCTTAGAATTAGAGCAGGGATAGAGTTTATGAGGGAAGGTGAGGTCAGTGCTACTTCTCATCACCTTCATGCTGAGCCACCCTGGTAGTGCGTGTGTGCGTGTGAGATTGGTGACAGTGGCATTTACAGAAAGCACGGATTTGCAGTTAGGCAGCCTTTGGTATGAACCTGCACTCGGCTACTTAAATGCATTTATACAGCATTTACACAACAGGAGATAGAAACTGACTAAGTAGGGTAGGAGCCCCAAAGCAGCAGTCCTAAGACTGTCTTTGCTGGAGGACATGGATGCCAGAGAGAGCTCTGGCCTGGTTCCTTGGATCCTTAACGAGCACCTCTGCCTAAAGCCTATCTGTGCCTACATCCTCCTCATCACACCTCACCCCAGTTTCTGTCAACAGTCCTTTGAAAAGATCCCAGTCAAGGATTGTGATTGTCCCCCATTTTCTGTGACCCCCTTCTGCTAGTCTCCACTTTTCTCAAAGGCACCCCAAAATTCTTTATTTGACTTTGAATGCCTTAGAATTGGTTCATTTATCTAGCAGGTAAGAATGATGAAACTTCCTGGCAGCCATTGCTGAGATGTATATTAATACACATCTGGAATTGTCTCGTGGAGTTTTGTGGAATAGCTTAGAACATTATCTTTTCGTTTCTTTCAATGTGATAAGACACCAAAAAGCGGGTTAGGGAGGAAAGTGTTTATAAGGCTCACACTTCCATGTCACTCACTGTTCATCATTAAGGAAGTCAGGACAGGAACAGGGCAGGAAGCTGGAGGTAGGAGCTGATACAGAGGTCATGGAGGGGTGCTGCTTACTGGCTTGCTTATCATGGCTTGCTCAACCTGCGTCCTTGTAGAACCCAAGACCACCAGCCCAGGGATAGCACGACCCACCATGGGCTGGGCCTTCCCCCATCAATTATTAATTAAGAAAATGCCCCAAGGCCAAATGTTAAGGAAGCATTTTTTTTTTTTTTTTTTTTTTACAGAAGACTAGGTTGTGTCAAGCTGGCAACCAAGAGCAGCCATCACAAACATTGTCAGTTAACTTTTCCCACAAAGACTGAGGTAAGTAAATATTTTAGACTTGTAATGATCCTATTTGCCATTGTGGTGACTCTACTTCTATGTCACTGTTGTATAGGGTTGTAGAGCAAAGACAGTCAGAGATAGTATTTTCTGTGTGTCTAACCAATCTTTATTGTGACTACTGAAGTGTGAATTTTACATACTTTTTATGTATTGTAAAGGTCATTTTAAATAAGATTTTTAATAGCCAGTTAAAAATGCAAAAGACATGTTCGTTAGCAGAAAGTGCAAAAACAGACAGCTGGTTAGAACTATTCTCCAGGCTGGGGTTGGTTGACCCTTGTCTTAGATCTCTAGGATACTGAGACAGTGGGTGGCTCCTTTCCTTTGGTCACAGATAAGGACTCAGCACTCTGATGTGGCAGCAGTTAGCTCTTAGCAGAGAGGCAGAGCTGGGATTAGAGCCTACATCTTGTAAATACTGGTCTACTGCCTGTCATTCTGGGTTGTCATGGCCTTTAGTTTCCTCTTGCCTTATTTTACACTGTTTGTTTCTCTTAGAACATTCCCAGTCTGCCTGTGTCTTGATTTCTGGAGACATTCCTTGAGCAAGGGAGACAAAAACCAGGGAATCTTATGGACTAAGAAGTTAACAAACCATCTACAAGAGCATGCACAGAGGGAGGACATAAAACAAGTTAGGAGAATATCTCATATCCAAAGGAGAAAGGTTCTGTCCAGCTCGGACCACCGAGGTTCTTGCCAATGAGTTGCAGATGGCAGGTCTCCTGACATTTGTAGGAGATGCCAGAAATCCAGATTTCTGTACTGTCCCATCTTTCTGTCGGAAAACGTGTGTGTGTGTGTGTGTGTGTGTGTGTGTGTGTGTGTGTGTGTGTTGAGACAGGGCCTCCTGTAGACTGGAGTGGGTTCAAACTTACTATATAGTCAAATATGACTTAGAACTCCTGATCCTACTTCTTCTACTTCTCAAATTTGGGATCAAATGCATGTACCATCGTGCCTGGTCTTTGAATGGGCAATTCTAAGATACTTACACATTACTTTTTAAAAGTCCATGATGACCTAAAACAGCAGACAAACACCACTAGCAAAGACATACCAAGGACTAGGGGTAGTGTACAGTTAAGTTCCTGATCTTCATCTTAGATTGTGATGACTTCATAGCCCAATGTAACTGGGAGATGTAGAGAGAAGCATGGAGAGCTCTCGTGTTGAGGGTGAATCTTCACAAGATTTCCACATGCCCTGTGATTTCTTTTGCCTTGGATTCTATTTAATTTTAGAGTAAATGTCTTACTGTGTGCCCCAGGCTATTATTCTTCCTGTGTCTGCCTCTGTAGCGCTAGGATTACAGGTATGAGCCAGCACACCAGATTGCATTGCCTTTTTAAATTTTCATTTTTTAGTTATATCTTTATTTTAATTTTATGTGCATTAGTATCTTGCCTGCATGTATGCCTGAGTGAGGGTGTCAGATCCCCTGGAACTGGAGTTGCAGATAGTTGTGAGCTGCCATGTGGTTGCTGGGAATTGAAACTGGGTTCTCTGGAAGAGCAACCAGTTCTCTTAACCATTGAGCCATCTTTCCAGCCCCTTGACTGCCTCTAAAGAGTCTTGTATAATAGATGCCTTTGGAAGATAGAGGTGGCCTATGCCTCTTCTTCACAGAGCAGCTGTGTTTCTCACAGCACAGTAGCACTATCTCTATGCAGCAAGAGTGGAATTTTTGCTGGTAGTATCTTATAGGACAGGGAGTTTCCTGCAAGGTCTATGTAGCATGTATGGGATGGAGATGGACTAATGTTGATTGCATCATCTACTGGGCCATGCTCTCTTGTTCCCATGAATTATTAGTGGGCAGGGGCTGCAGTGGGCCACAGAACCCAACCAATGTTGTTTGCATCATCTCCTGGCCCATGGTGACTAGCATCCCCTGTTTCTCACGCAGACTTCCTGCCAGCATCTATGGAACTGTGATAGGATAATTTGTCAGCTGGCAAGCAGGGGACATTCTCAGATCTCTTGCAAGTCTTGTCATCTGCTTAGCTCCCAGCTTCTGTTGATATCCAAACAGACAACAGATGTGTGAGTGACGAAGCCACTGTGTACGTTTCAGCCCCAGCAGATGCCACATGGAGGAGAGCTGCCCAGCTGAGCCCGGCTAGGATGTCACCCAAGAGAACCGAGAAGTTCTCAGCCAAGTTTGGGGATGGTTCGACATGCAGCAGGAGATGAGCTAGGAAAGACTGGAGTTGTTACCTTCTTCTAAGATCAGCCCGGCTTCCATGGTCCTTTCTGTTCAAGCAAATGACACCAAATTTCACTCCTGACAGATACAGACCAGGAATGTTTGTGTGACCACAGGATTGGAACTGTCCATTGGGGTCTAGTGGATTCACTAGTTGGTACAGAATTGAAGACAACAGCTCCCCTTCTAGAGTGTGTCAGTTGGTAAGGACTAATTCAGCAGGATCCCATGAGCTCATAGTTCATCCATGACTCACTGTTGAGAGGGCCTTGTGCAAGCCCAGAGCAAACAATTGTACCTTCTGTGAGGATGCAAGGACAGTGCCAGTGTTGTATGTCCAGGATGGGATTTTGATGCCCTTCTCCCTGTCTTGCAACTCTTACATTCTTTTGGTCCTTACTTCCACAACATTCCCTGAGCTGTAGAGAAGGTAATATAAGCGAGATCACAGAGATCTGCCTGTATTGGCCTTCTGAGTGCTGGGATTAAAAGCATGCCCCACGACCACCTGGCTCACTGCTACTTTTAATTAATTGCCCATAGCTCTGGGGTCTATCATCTTCTGGATCTGGATGAAATGTTATTGCTGAGCAGTAGAGGCCTTCTGTATCTGATTGTTGTTCTGTTTAGTAAGTCCAGCACAATGGAGAGAGGAAATAATGATAGGTACTGTTGACATATGTATACGCATATACAATCTAGGGAATCTTGTTGCATGCTCATATATTTAGGGATAACCTCTTCTGATTGGATAAACTATCAGGGAGTTTTCCCCTGGAATAAACTGATTCTTCCTCTTCCAGAAGCAACTGATTGCCTATAGCTTTTCCTCTAGGGATGGGACCCTGTGAAATTTTCTCACTAAAGTTGGCATGTCAGCTGGTATTGTCATTATACATGTCTTGTTTAGGGAGCCATGTGGTTGGTATTTCCCTGATGCAGCTTCCCTGTCATCCTGTAAGACACCATCTAGCAACAGAAATCTTGGTCCCTTGGTTGGTGCATCTTTCTTCACCATCTTCTTGTGATTTCCCCCGAGTCTTAGTTACAGAGGTTGCCCAGTAGCTATACCAGCTGGAGCTGGGCACCCCAGAGTCATTTATCCTTTTGACCAATGACAACATTCTTAATACTAGATTTATTCTAAAATGTATGAATATTATAAGTTTGTAAGCAAGAGAAGGATTTATATAGTACTTGCTACACATAAAAAGTATTTTTATTTCATATATGTACATATGTGTAAAATGTATTTTGATCCCATCGCCTCCTAATTGCCTTCTCTTCTTGGTCTCCATTCCCTCTGTACTCTTTTCTATCCCTCCATCTCTTCCTGTCTTTTCCATCCCTCCAACTTTTCATGTCTGTGTGTGCTCGTGCGTGCATGTGTGTGTGTGTGTGTGTGTGTGTGTGTGTGTGTGTGTGTGACCTGCTGAAGTTATTATGGCTGCTGGCATAAGGACAGGTATGGGAGTATTTACTGGTGCACAGGCAGCTTACAAGTGGCACCATCGAGGGCATGATTCCTGCACATTCTCACCTTGATACATTGTGAATGAAGACTAAATAACAGCAACACCATGGAGTTAGGGCCGGGGTCAGAGGGTAAGCATGTTTTGAAGGCTGTTGACATTGTTATTAAACCGGGACACTTACAGCTGTTTATTACTGTACTCATGGTGGATGGCAAGATGCTTTCCTCCTTTCTCGCCGAGCTTGGATATTTTTAGATTTTGGCAATGTCAGTGCTCTTTTATGCCACTTCTCGGTTATCATCTTCAGGCTTCGCAATGCACAGGAAGTCTTCACAAATCTCCTTTGATCTCCACAGCGATGCCATGAGTCAGAAGGACATAGACTTTTCAGATCTCTACTTGAGAAAAATAAGAAATCAAAACCGAGAGAAGCCGATAGCTCACATGAGAGCCCAGAAGAGAACTCAGCGCCTTTACCAGAGCTCTTGGGTATCCCTCCGACTGTTTCATCTGGAGTTGGAGGATGTTGCATTTCTTCCGTGAGGTGTGCCTTGGTGGCCTGTCTGATGAGATCGCTGCTGCTCATTGGGAGCTTTTCTCCCTGGGATGCTCATGAGCCTGGTGGTTTTCAACTGGCAATGTACAAGCTCCAGATTCCCGTCCCTGAATTAAAAGGAACGTAAAAGACACCTTGAGGGACCCGAGAAAGATCAGCCACTTTCTTCATTAACCACGGTAGCTGCTGTTCCCCAAGGTAAGGAGGGAGGGCGCTTAGGGCAGCAGGCAGCTGAGAACGAGAGAGTGTCACCTGGGATACATGTGTCACTTTGGATTGCTCTTCCCTAAAATGCCAGCCAGCCCTGCACGGAGTGATGGCCGATGCCCCGCCCCACTGGTACACGAGCAAACCTTGCTTAATGCAATGGAAATGATAATTATTCCCAGCCCCGAGTATTTCACTTTCTCTGGCCTACAGGGGTATTAAAGTTGATTAAACACATATGCTTTGGGTAGACAGCAACTCCAGTCACATATGGAGCAATCAGTCTCGTTCTTGCTCAGTAAGACAGAGAGACCTCAAGGCCACAAAGAGCTGGGGCTGAGCTTGGGCTGGAAGATAGGAAGTGAGTCCAGATGCTTCATTACACACACACCAGGGGAGCAAGCCAAGCCCTCAAATATTTTTATTATAACTCTCTTATTTCTGTGCACAAAACTCAGAAATGCTTATTAAAGTTACATTTTAGTTTTAATAATCTGTGATTTCCCTCTCCTGCCAAAGACACGTTTTGATGTTTTAGTAAGATGTGCCCATTAGCCTAAAATTTGGTGTCTATGTTACAAATGTACACATATGTGCCCTGAACTACAACCTGGAAGGATGGTTTTTCAGTGCATGGGAGATGACTCATATGCCCTCAGGATTCAATTAGTTTTTAAGAAACATATTTCTAAAGGTGGCTGATCTATTCTGCAACACGTTGTTTAATTAATCACAGCTTGATTTTCCTCACCATTGGCATGGGGAAATATTAAGAAGCTGGATAAACACACTTTGGAATAATTGATCCTGAGAGAAACCCCTGAACTTAGTATTTGTCCATCTCGACTGGTCTCTCCCAGCAGTGATAGGGAGAGTATTACTAGGCTGTAGTGCCGCCAGTGCAGAGGGAAATGGGGCCGTAGGCAGTAGGCCAGAGGATGGATGCTGGAATCGACACTACCAGGCTTCTGCCATCCCAGAGTTAATTTTCTTGGCTGATGGTACTGTGTCAATACAGTGAAAGGTCCCCCCTCTACACAGTTAGGTCATGTGGATCATCTCTGTAAGAAGGGGGTTCGTGTAATTAGGCATACAATTGCTTTTTCATTAGTAACATTGGTGCATGCACGTGTGTGCATGTGCTGTGTGTGTGTTTGTATGTACGCATGTGTGGTGTGCCTATGTACATGTCGTGGTGTACTTGTGAGTCAGAAGACAGCTTCTGGGAGTCAATTCTCTTCTCCTGTGGGCTTCAAGGATTGAACTCAGGTCATTAGGCTTGTGAGGCAAGACCATTTACCATGAGCCATCTCACCAGCTCCCCATAAAGATGAAAAATATCTTAAATATTAAAATAATAAATATTAAAAACACTGTCCATTTTGACAGTATGAGCTCTTCTACTTTTTTTTTAAAAAAAACTTCAGATGAATATTTTTATGTTGTTTATTTTATCCTAATTTAGGATTAAATGAGGAAATTGCTAAAACAACCTACCCCGGTCATTTAGTGAAATCAGTGCTCATATTTGAATATATTTCTCTTTTTATATCTATAGCTACTGGGCAGAGTTGGAATGATAAGAATGTATCCTTTTAAAAAATTTATTTTATTTTTGAGATTATAAGTTGATTACAATATTTTTTCTTTTCTCCCCCCAAACCTTCTCATATACTAACCCCTACAATTCTCTTTCAAATTAATGGTCTTTCTCCCTCTATCTTTTTTAATTCTTATTGTATGTATTCTAGTATGTGCGTACATATATTTCAAAATATAAATCATTCAGTTCAAATAATGCTATGCAATAATGCTACTGTATGTTAGCATTATGTACGGTAAGGCCTGGCCATTTGGTTTTGAACATCCAATTAGTATGTTCTTCCCTGGGTATGGCCACCTCTCCTGCTCCCAGCTTTCCTCAGCTGAATAGTCATTTGTGTGGGGTTGAGGCCTCGTGGGCTTTTCTTTGTCCTGCTTGGCATATCCATTGATGTCATCATTGTGCAGCTTATATTTGGGTGGTCATGGTGAAATGTATGATATATACTTACCCATAAAGTGTATGTATATATGTATATATAATATATATACAAGCATACTTTATGGGTATAGCTTCTGACATTACTAGGAGACAGAATCTCACAGCAACCTCCCAATCCTTCAGCTCTTGCAGTCTTGACTCTCTTCCTCAATGTTTCCTGAGCCTTTGATATGGGTGTGTTTTGTAGAGGTGACTACTGGGACTGGAATCCACAACTCTGCGATTTGATTAGTTGTGGTTGTGTGTGGTAGTCTCCATCTTATATAAAGAGAAGTTTCCTTGATGAAAGAATGAAGACTTCACCTATCCGTGGGCATAAGGAGAAATGTTTATTATAGATTATTCTTAGGGACTGGGTTGGGTTAATAAATGAGTGGCTGTAGATTCTCCTTTTTTTTTTAAATCTAGGCATTTTAGGGCCTGAAGAGATGGGTCAGCAGTCGTGAGCACTTGCTGCTCTCGCACAGGACCCAGGACCAGCTTGCAACTGCCTGTAACTCCAGGTCCAGGGAATCTGACACCCTCTCTGGCCTATGTGGACACCAGACATGCATGTGGTGCACAGACATACATGCAGGCAAACATTCACACACATAAAATATTTTAAAAGTAAGCCTTTTTCATGTCCTAGTCACTGTTTTCAAATATAATTTTGAGAGTTTAATACCCAACTTTCATTTGAAAATAATATTTCTTTTTCTTGATTATATTCAAAAAGGATATTCTTACTGGATGATTTGCAAAATATAGGCAGATTTTAAAGAAGAATAAAACTCATACGTGCTCCCCTCATGTGATAAGATACACGTATTTCCATGTTTATCTCTCAATCTTTCACTCTGCTTTCAGTCTCTCAATGTCTTTTCCTTTTTCGATACACATTACATGTTATATATAAACAAGTACAAATTGTATATGTGGATGTGTTAAGTTTTGAAAAAGATTGGATTTAATGTGTTTTATGTGTTTTTAATGTATATAATGTGTTTGAAAAAGATTGGATTTAATGTGTTTTAAACTATAGCTTTTGTCCTATTATGAAATCTTTGAAAAGTTAATCTAATGAATACATAGTATTTTGAAATAGTAATTTATTTTTATTTTACGTGTATGGTTGTTTTGCTTGCATGTATATCTGTGCATCATGTGACCAAGAAGGCCAGGAGAGGGCATTGGGTACCCTGGAACTGAAGTTACAGACAATTGTTACACAGTACCATGTGGGTACTGTGAATTCAACCAGGGTTTTCTTAGGGTTTTTCTGTGTAGCTTTGGTGCCTGCTCTAAAACTTGCTCTTGGCCTTGGACTCACAGAGATCTGCCTGCCTCTGCTTCCCAAGTGCTGGGATTAAGGGCGTGTGCGACCACTGCCTGGCCAGTATTCTTAACCTCTGAGCCATTTCTTTGGACCTACTAAAATAGTATTTAACCATACAATCATATAAGTTACAGGACACAAATCATTGTCACCTAGATCGGCTATAATGTTTCCTTATTACAGAGGAGGGAACACTTCTTTCTAGTCAGCTGAGTAAAGGAGCCCGCCTCAGACCAAAGTGCGCACTTGCCATTGGTGACACAAGGCGCCTTTCTTTTGGGGTTGCTAACAGAAGTATGGGTGAGAAGTTGCTTACAAAGGCAATTGCATCACCAGTAATCTCTTCCCAGCCTGGGTCCTGAAAACTAAATGCCAGAAGCTCTCTGCGCAGTTTACAGGAAGCTCCACAGTCCAATCTCTCTATGGTTTAGCTGGTCAGCCTGGAACCTCCAGCAGCTCCTTTCATACTGCTGGGTGGCTATGGCTCTAAGCACACACTATAGGGTGCTTCCACTGTTCTCTTCCTCTCTTATGTACCTCTTTGGCTTGCCCGAGAAGGCTCATCGCACTGCTGGCAACCTCATGTTCTCTCATCTGTATCCAAGGGTGGGGCACAGAGAGCAGTGAGAAGGATAATAGCCTCGTGTTTTTATTCTTATATTGTGTGTGTGAGTGAGTGTGTGTGTGTGTGTGTGTGTGTGTGTGTGTGTGTGAGAGAGAGAGAGAGAGAGAGAGAGAGAGAGAGAGAGAGAACTGCACATGTAGGGAGTTCAGAGAGTAAAGTGGGGGAGTTGATCCTTTCTTTCTGCCATGTAAGTCCTGGGGCTCCAACTTGGGTCCGGCTCCCAGTCAGAACACGGGGCAAGCAAACGGTTAAGAAGAGGAGCTGAGGGTCTTGAATGCTAACTCTTTGATAGATCCTTTAGCCCAAACCAACCCAAATAAACAACTTGTTTATGCCCCAAGGCAGTGGCACTGACAAATAGCAGCAGAAGAGACACAAAGCAACAGGTCATCTGGCACTTTCGCCTGCCGGTGGAGACTCTAAGGGAGCGACAGAAATAGCCGTGGCTGTGGCATGTAATTGCCTTGGTCTGTCTAGGGAAAAAGGCGTGCGAGTGCTACTTTGTAGAAGCCACAGACTAAAGAGCTTTGAAATGTGCTTGGAGGAAACCCCCAGAATGCTGAGGCAGCTTTGTTCTCCAACAGCCACAATAGGAATTTGGGGTAGTTAAGGGTTTTTAATCAGACTTTGAGGTTATTCTCTTGGTGGTAGTTGCATTCTTTTTGTTTTTAAATAATGAACCAGACAAAGATTCTTCAGGCTGAATATCTGTGACCTAGATTACGCTCACAGAAAGCACAACTCAAGCTGTTAACACTTTATTGGGCCACCGTATTTGATTTGTTTTTCTTTCAGTGCTGGGGACTGAACCTCAGGCCTCGTTCCCTTTCAGGCATTCATTCTACCACCAAGCCACATCCCGAGGCCTTGTACTTGAGAGAGATCTCAAGAGCTCTATAACTGGATACCACCGACGAGTTAGTCCCGATGCTGGGGACTCTGTGCTTGCAGTTGCCGTTGGTCCATATCTAAACCAGTTTCCCAAGTCCTGGCCCTCCGAGCCCACACTGTTTCACGTGTGGATATTTACTGCCCCACAGCTGGTTAACAACAGGAGCAGAAAGTCAGTGCGAACACAGTTAATACCACGCTGTAATAAGGAGCCGTCACCAAGAGAAACATTTTCCAAATTGATGATTATGGGGCGAAGGAGGATGCCTATAATGATACCGTGATTAATACTGCCATTACTGGTTACAGACTCGGGGAAGGAAGGTACGTTCGTCTGGCTTTGTTTGTACTGTTGCCATCGTTCATGCTCCAGTGAGCCACATGGGCCGGATTTATACAACTGCAGACACGCTCTGCCTTGTTCCGAATTCTCTCTGTAATGGACAGAATCAAATCCAATAGGATTCAGGTGGATAATGAAGTGACATCCAAATGCCAATTGATAGATGTGAACTTGACTGGAGTTGGCCTAGTTTTCCCAAAGAGGACCGAATGGGTGGAATCTGATTTTAAAAGGGACCCAGGAGGCTCTGCCAGTCTAGTCTTCCTCACTACCTTGGGAGAGAAATGTTAGAATTTGCCTGCCCTGCGTGAGTTTCTCCCCTCAGCATGCTCATTGCATTTTGGAGAAAGCTCTGCTGTGGGCCTGTCTTGAAAGTATTCTGTATACCTTTGGCTGTCAGTCAATTTATGAACCAGAAGCAGTCTGTGTCCTTTGAGGTTGCCACCGTTGCTAATGCTCCCCTGGCCTGGGTCATGGAAGTCACTTGGCTTTGTTCAGTTTAGTTGACTTTCAAGACAATAAACAGTCATTGAGGCTTGTGAGTTCCACTCACAGTATGATACAAAGAGCATGTCGGGATTGGTGATGTCTTAAAAGGTTTCCTTAAAACTGCATCTAAAATTCTACCCCTGGAAGCTAAACTAAGTTTGGGACACAAAGTCCCATCCATGTGTCTTATTACCTGGGCCCAAGTCCAGATTTCTTTACTTATTAGCTGGCTTGGATCCGATATCTCTCAGAGACTAAGTCCTGAAGTCGTGTTCACCGCCCTGCTAGTGCTGCCGGGAGATGGGGCAGCACCAGTAGCACTAGGTGGTGCGGCCTAGTCCCAGGAAGCAGGCTGATGGGCCATCTTCACTTTCCTATTGCTGTGATGAAACACTAGCACCAAGGCAGCTTTTAAAGGAAAACATTTAATTTGGGCATCATGGTTGCAGAGGGTTAGAATGCATGACTGCCATGGTGAGGAGCATGGCAGGAGGTAGGCAGATCTGGTACCGTGAGCTTACATCCTTAACCACAGGGAGGAGGCAGAGAGAGCTAACTGGGCCTGGTGTGGGATTTTGAAACCTTAAGGCACAATCCCAATGACACTCATCCTCCAACAAGGCCACGCCTTATAATCCTTCCCAAACAGGTCCACCAACTGGGGGCAAAGTATTCAAAGCACTCAAATGGAGCCTATGGGACCATTCTTATTCAAACTACCACATGAGGGTACACTCTTAAAGGGAATATTCCCCCCCCACCCCCCGCTTCTCATTTACTGAGATCAGTTCTTGAGCTGTGTAGTAATAGTGGCTGCTGAAGTAGCCAGTTTTGGGGACTACAGCTGTCATCCAGGGAGGTGCTGGCTGCAAGAGATATGTAGGGGACACTAAACCCCTGCTAACCAAGGATGCCCAAATTTGATTTAGCTTTATCATTACTCCTACTATTGCTGACTGAGAGGAACCATTTTTAGATCGTGAAGGCCCACACAGAAGGACAAATCTGCAACAACTTCCTTCTCATGGGCAGCAGAGCTCCATAGAAGCAACAGGTTTATGTCTTAGAAATCCCCTAGGCTGGTGGTTCTCCATCTTCCCTGTAAAAAGATTCTCACAGACAGAGACCACTCTTGCACATCGCTGTCTGGGTTCCAGTGGACTGTGTACCCAGTCCGATATCCACTTTTAGAGTCCTCTCCAACAGTGTGAATGATGGTCAAAGATGTCCTGAGAATGCTAGTGTCCCCAACCTCAGTATTAGGACCTCTCTATTTTTTATGACCTTTCAGATTTTTCTTTCAAGCTTCAAACGCTCTAATTTGACCATTAAAGGTAAATCCCGGAGGATCATTCATAAGCCATTTTTAAAAAGGGATCTTTGACATTTGCTTTAATGAGGGGTGGCATTTCCATTCATCGGGAGAGAATGGGAAGAGAGTGGAAGGAAGTGGGAGGGGATGAGGCTTCGGTTGCTGCGATACAACTCTTGTACAAGTTTCTGGAACCTTTCCCTTTGCTCCTCATTCTCGGTGAGTGGATGTCTATGGAGCAACCGAGGGGGTGTTTCTGGTTGTAGGAACTGTATTTGCTATTGCGCCACCAAATGTGCTTTTATGTCATTTTCAAGTGCATTTTGCAAAAGCCAGCATCACTCTCTCCCACCCTGCCAACAGGCCGGCTCTGACTCTGCACCTGCCAGCCAGTGTTCTCGGGCTGGGTGACGACTCACTGCTTGGCATTCTGTGCGGGAGCAGCTGGGTGTCAGCCTCCCTCCTTAATGGAATAATGTTCATTGTAATAATATTATCGCCCATTTCTTATGTCAAACGCGATGCCAAAATGCATTGTGTGTGTAATTTCTCATTTCGTCCACACAAACACTTGGGAGACAAATGCTACAGTTACCGTTTGAGGATTGCAACGCTGCAGCTGAAGCCTGGGGCAGAAACTTCCCAAGACTGCACTGTTGAAAGCAGTATGGCAAGGGTCAAGATGCCATGACTCCCAGGCCTGTGTTGCTAACTCCAGGAGTTGGCCCTCTGTATTCATGGGTTCTGTCTCCATGGCTTCAGCAAAGAATTCAACTGTGGAATGTAAATCTTCAGGACAAACAAAAACAAAAACAACAGATAAACAAACCCTGACATCTGTATTGAACATCAGCAGACCTTTTTTTGTCATCATTCCCTAAAGAATATGATATGGCAAACATTCACATAGCACTTATGTTAAGTGCCCAAGGTAACCTAGAATACTGTAGAATAACCTAGAATACTGTAGAATATTTCAGTAGATACACATGCACTACAACTACATGCGAATACTACAGTAGTTAGAAAAGAGACTTGATCACCTAAGGATTTTGGTATCTGATGCACTTCTGGTTGGGGACAAGGATGCTTCTTAAACAGTTTCTTGTTGTAGCAGCACACACCTGAGATAAAGCAACTGAAAAAGAGAGGTTTATCACCACCCAGTTTTGGATGCAGCAGTACGTGTCTGGTTGTTCCCATTGCTTTGGTCCGGTTGCTGCAGGGAGTAGCATGGTAGGAGTTCCCAGCAGAGGAGTTGCCTACCTCCTGGAATCCAGGCGAGTGGAAGGCACTGAGGTCTTATAGTTCCTTTCAAGAACCTGTCTCCTGTCACCTCAGACCTTTCATGACAACAACGAGACCCTGACTACTACATCTTGCTATGGCTCTATTTTCTTTCATCGTTGCTTCATTCTTTCTGGATTCTCTCCTGATCATTGCAATAAAGTTGAACTCTTTCCTGATCATTGCAATGAAATATACCATGGTTTTTGCCTTGGCTGAAATTCAGGTGTAGATAAAACACTAATGTTGTTGTGATTTTTCTATTAGCAGCCTCGATTTCGCTTATAGAGCTTGCCCCCATTTTAGTATCTCACGTGACAGGTGCTATGAGGACTATAGGATCTCCTTTCCCCTCCTCTGTCAAAAAAATTCTTGACAGAGAGCCGAAGAAAAACTCACTTTCCTTAACCGTTAGCTAAGATGCTAACTTCCTTTATTCACAAGGGGGACGGAATTGATTGACAGAGTAGGGAGAGCTGTTACTCATTTAACCTACCAGAAGATATTATATGGCTTTAAGCTGTGTTCAGAAGGCTGCGAAGGTAATAAACTACGTGTATAGGCTCAATTCTCATGGGAGGGAGCTGCCGCAAACTCGACGCTCAAATCGTTTCTTCTTTCCTTTCTTAGGCCCTCAGCGTACACCGTGCTTAATAAAGGCAATAAAAAGGCAAGATTATGAGGAAGAAAGAGGCCCATCAAGGAACGGGGTCTCTTTATTTGTTCTGCTGTCATGGTGCTCTCGTGGCTTCTCTGGCATTTCAACACGTCAGCGGTGAATGGCAGGAGCGCACAGATGAGAGGTAGGTGGTTTCAGAAATGAATTTGCCACATCCCCAATGTTGTAGTAGTCTTTTGATGGAAACTCAGTTATTTTCCTCTCAGGAGATTTTTATCTAGTTCTCAGAGAGCAGAGCTGCTTCTGGGACTTTAAATGCCACTGCTGTGAGGCCACAGTGTGGTGTTGGGACTCAGGCTCTGGCCATGTGCTGGATCTCCTTAGAGAAGTGGTGTGTCTCAGTGCACCCTGAACTGTTGGGGCTCACTGTGGGTGCCATGTAAATGTCTGCTTATCTCTTTTCCCTGCCTTTGAGGTCTCATTTCCAACACACTATAAATGGTTTCCCAGGTCTTTGTGTAGGAAAGGTAAAAATTCTTCGCCAGCGAACCATTCTCCAGGTGGAATGTCCTATTTCTTAACATAGTGTGCTTATAAATGATCAACAGAGAGAGCATAATTTGTATTTTTCTAGAATCTTCCAGCTTTCTTGAAGAGAGTCTTTACAGGGCCTGGCGACCATGAGACTGATGCTAACTCAGCAATAATCATTAACACTTATTAACTTAGCTATCATTCTCTATCCACCCACCATCCATCCATTTCTCCTTGCTCTTGGCTCTTAGGTATGTTGATTTAATTAATCCTCATAACACAAGGGAAGTACAACCACTGTCTCCATCTTATAGACAGCAGAACCGAGAGTTTATGTGACGACGTCTCCCACGAATAACAGTGGCAGAACTAAGATTCGAACCTAAGCTATGTAGTTCCAGAAAGTTCACCTGCAGGCACCAAACTACTGAGTCTTTAGTAGCTAACACACTGCGGGGCTTCTATGGTAACCCGGACTAAGCTTCCCTGAGAGTGGAAATGTGATGGCTTCGTCAGGCACGTTAACTTGTTTAGAGTTTGTCACCCCCACCCCGACCACACACACTGCAGTGCTCATTGTGTGAAGCAGGAAAATGACTCTTTAGGGAGAATATGAAAATTCCTTCTCCATCATTCGTTCAACCACTCATCCGGGACACTGTATTTACTACAGGCTGAGGACAGTGCATAGAGTGTGTGGACCATGATTTCTGTCCTCGGAGAGGCTTTCAATCCCAATGGTGAAACAAGAAAATACCCACGAATGTTTATAAGAAAAAGAAAGAAACAGAAGCAGCATTTGGTATGTGTCTGAGGGGATTGCACAGGCATCACGCTGTGGAGATGGGAGAGCTCTCGGGAATGTCGTGGACAATGAGCGACTTGGCTCTGACGACACGGGATGGGTTGGGTCTTGATGGGAACAGAGATGTGTAAACACAGCGCCAGCCTGGTGTGACAATAAGGAGGAGCTGTTCACGGGCTACTAGAGAATTGTCTGGAGTGGGAGTTCTTAGGTTCTAATCTCGGTTCTGCTACTTGCTACTTTGTAACTCTCAGGTAAGCACCAGTTTAACCTCTTTGGACTTTTGAGTTTTCTCATCTTTAAGGAGGTGGAGAGTTGGGAAGAAGGCCTTCCAGTTATGGCTTCAACAAGGCAACAGGACTACTGACCTTGCAGATAAGAGGTGCTTGTTGATCAGAGTCCAGTAATCTGATGGAGAGGGGAGGAGAAAGGAAGTTATCCTCATATCCATAGGACTGTGTAGGGGTCTATATCCAGTTAGAACAAGTAAGATCAGGGTAGGTAAAGCCACCTCTCACAGAGCAGGGCATTTTAGGTGACAGCTATCTAAAGGAACCCCAGAGAGAAGGAGCCAAGACAGTAAGTGCTAAGGTTATTCTCCATCTCTATGGTCGCCTGCCTAGCTCTGTCTCTTTTCTCAGTCAAACCCAGCCAGGAAGACAGGATCCTTGACAAACGGCAGCAATTTCGGGAGTCGGGCTTGCGGGATGAGAACATGGAGAATAGGCTCTGGGGGTTAGACAGAAAGCGTCTAGTGTGGAGTGGGAACACTAACCTGTGCCACCGTCCTCTTGCCCGAGGTGTGTGCTTATGGCCACTTTGGGTAGATCTTGCAAATCAGACTTTGGATTGGGGCTTTATTATAACGGCAGTGGGAACCATAAAGAGAATTTGAGCAGAAGGATGACATATGAGAGAGCAAAGCAACATCAGCATCAGAGGCAACTGTCAAGAGGAAAGTGTGAGGTACCCGGCTGAACAGCAGGCTTCCCTCACTTACGCCTCTTGCACGTTTTCCTTGCGACAGCCGCCAAATCTCTCAGGACTCTCTTCTCAAGCTGTTGTCCCTGTCCATGTCTTCCCCTACCTCCTTGCTGGTGACTTTAAGTCCTGCCCCAACAACTTCAGCCTGGGCTATTCAGAAAGGGTGTCAGCTGGGTTTTAAAAGCTTCTCCTGGAGCCACAGTCTCAGGTCTGTCCAGGAGCCAGGCTGTGAGATGCTCGGTTGCAGAGAGAAAGTTAACACGCTTCATTTCACCCTGCTGCGGAGACTCCCTGTGACAGACACACGTGGTAATGGCTCGGAATGAACACACTCCCACGAACAATTGGAAAAAGAGACTTTGCGTTGTTCTTCAGGCCCATAATTGCTCCGCTGTGAAGATGACTGCGTTGGTTGTACTACACATTTCCCCCCTGAACAATGCCTTTATTGGACCAAGTTAAGTGTATGAGGAATGAGGTACTTTGGGAAAGAAGCAAGCAGCATTCGCAGGTGGCTTCACCAAACCAAGGTGTCCCTGGAATCAAGGCTCGAGGGACTGATTCTCTGTCCTGACAGTTGTGTTTGTGTCTGCCAGTCTTAAAGAGTTTGAGTTTTTCTTTCATCATCTGAGAGACAAAGCCTTGTAGGGGTTGGGAACAACCAGAGAAGCATCAGCCTTTAACCCCAGTCAATGGATGTATCTGCCCATCGCTGAAGAACACATTGGGAAAGGTATGGTAGGGCTTCTTGGTTATATCAGTCCTGAATTTTAGTTATTTCACCTTCCAGGTGCTAATTCCAGGACACTAAGTCCCAAACTAGGTGTGGCACTGCTTCCTTAGAGAAACAATGACACGAGGGGATGCATTTCTTTCTAGAAAGTGACTCATTCATGCTCCTCTTATCAAATTGTAGGCCACTCAGAAAGATGGCTGATTACAGAGAGGCTAGATTTCAGGGTGGAACAAGTGCCTGAGCCTTACTTCCTGTTGAACACAGATAAAGTTGTAATCAACAGCACTGGGTGACTTCAGCAAAGGCTACCGATTACCTATGCTTTTAAAATAGAAATCTGAGATCCCTTCCTATATGGTCCGCAAGGTCAGCATTCTGCCCTTTCCCACAATGCCCTCACTTAGAGGATGATCTCACACAAATCTGGATTGGTCTTGAATTTTGCTTTTGAATGCACATCAAATAATTACTTTCAAGACAATACCCGCATGATTAAAAAACCACCGCAGCTAAAAATATTGAAATCAGGAAGCATCCCAAATAAAAGACTCGGCAAAACACATCAGATATGACAAAATTTTTTGCTGCAGAATGTGAAATAGATATCAAAAGACTGAGCAACACACAAGGCGCCATGAGGAGCCAGGTCTCTGCTTGTTCTCATTTTGCTGAGATGTTTCTACATCTCCACGCAATTTCAGCTAATCATATCAATTCTTTGTTTCACTCTGCAATCTGTTCAGGTTGGCACTTATCCTTTTGTGTTGATTATTTTTCTTCCATTTCTGATCTTTCTGACATTTTAAGAGAATAAATGATTGGCAGAGCATGGGCTGGAGCTGCAGGGGTTTGATTCGATTAAATTCTTTTATCTGCGCCTTCCTCCTTTTCCGATGTTGACCCCCGGTGACTCTTGATCTTAATTTCCTGTCCTATTTTAGGTTTCTCAAAAAATCATTAATTTAATTTCCTCCCCCTCCATCTTTTCTTACCTTTCCCCAAGTTTTCTCCCTATAGGCTATATATAGTGTACAAAAAAGGGCTTTCTTCCTTGATAGAAGATGTCACACTGAGTTTGTCACATCAATTTTCATACTTAGATGGTGTTGTAGCTGGGATTTTTATTTCTGTGAAGAGACACCATAAATAACCACAGCAACTCTTATAAAGAAAGCATTTAATTGGGGTGGCTCACTTACAGTTTTAGAGGTTCGGTCCATTATCAACATGACAGGGACATGGTGCCGAGAATGCTATGTCTTTTAGGCAACAGGAAGTCAACTGACACATTGGTGGTATCCTGAACATAGGAATCCCTGCAGTGACACACTTCCTCCAACAAGGCTACAACACACTCTATCAAAGCCACACCTCTTCTAGCACCACGCCCTGAGATTATAGAGGCCAATCACATTCAAGCTACTACAGCTGGGAAAGCTCATTCTGCGTCCAGTTCAGCTTTTCCCTTGGTTGGTTCCTTCACTATTTCACCAAATTCAAGTGTGATCATAGAAAGGGTGAACAATAGCTATGACTTATACCTTCACTGGACTCGCAAGGAAGCTTCACGCTGGGACTGTGAGGTTTGTAGGCAGATTGGCATGATCCACAAAAGCTTGGAGAGTTCCTGTAGGGAGCATTTTGGAGGACCAGAGCAGCAGAAGTGTGATGATAAGACAGAGCAGAATGTGGTCTCATGCCAGTGTTCTCTTGTAGCCCTGTGTCCCCTGTGAGTGACCAGAGTCCAGGCATCTCCGTGGCATATGAGACAGGACTTTCCTTTCCCACTGACACTCTGCTTCTCTGGAGCTTCCCTGTAACTCTTAGTTGGGTGGTCTTGATGTGGAGATCCAGGAGCTGTTATGTCTCCAGATGACTTAAAGGGCAGGAACCGCAGCACCATTTTAGGATACATCTTCTTTAGCAAAATCTCAATTAATTTAGTCCCCTCTGCTTGACTTTTCCTTTGCCAAAGAAACTCTCCTCATGTTGAAACACTCGTTATTAGTTCCCATTTAGAACTTGTTAGGTTTCGGTTTTTTTCTCCCAACCCCTGTTTTTTAAAGGATGAAATTTATTTTTTAAGTGTGTGTATGCGTTAGTCTGTCTGTGCACTGTGTGAGTGCCAATACTTTCAGAGTCCAGAAGAGGACTTTTGATCCCCTGTAATTAATGCTATAGGCAGTCAGAGGTGCCAGGAATGGAATGCAGGTCCTTTGGGAGAAAAGCAAATGCTCTTAACTGCTGAGTTATCTCTCCAGCCTCCCATGCCCTCACTGTAGTGAGTGCTAAACCCACAGTGAACTTTGTATTGCCCATTGCCATGTACACTACATGCTCTCCTTGCGGGTAGGCATAGCTTCTTGTCATCCTTGAATCCCTGGTGCAGAGCCAGAGACCTTCGACTCAAAGAACTGAATAAATGCATTTTGGCGGGTTCCATGTAGTAGTCTTCTCCATGTAAATATATTTTGTCTCCTAGCTACTCTTTAAGTCCCTGAGGACAGGACACCTTGTAAACACTAAAGAGTGTGTGTTGCCCCTAACATGAAGAAGGCACTCATGGTAGACTTGTTCTGATGATGATAACTAAAGCTCTGCACATATTTTATTGGGATAAATCCTGTGTCTGAATGTGCAGCAAGCATGTAGAATGTAGACTTACCAGGAGAAAGAAAGGAAGGAATGAATGAAGAAAGGAAGAAAGAGTAAAGAACCCTTTTCTCCAGAAAGTCAAATGATTGTATCTTCATGAACACAGTCTAGCTTCATATCTAGTTGCTGCATCCCTGGTGTCTGGAAGAGAGATTCATCTGAACAAAAATGCTTGTCGCTTTTATTTCTATTATTTCAAGCCATTTTGGATGTAGCTGGGTTGATATTTGGATTTCCTTTGGTCGGCTGCATGTTTGGTGCAAAACTAGGATTCAAGTAATTGCGTTCGAGGTACCCTGGGCTTTTTAACCAACAAACTTCATGTACTGCTTCTCACTTAGTGACTTCTCCAGATGCGTTCAAGTCAGCCATCAACTTTAACTCTGTGCTAGGCATGGGACTGAGAGACGAGATGTATTTAACAGCTTACTGTTGCCAAGGACTCACAGCTGGGGCACAGATGCTCCTTACTCCTGCTTGGATGCCGACTCTGCTGAGTGCGAGACTAGAGATCAAAAAGAGAGCCTTTGCAGTGATCAATGTGGACTCCAGTAATGCCAACAGACCTCGCAAAGAAATTGACATCTGAGTTGCCCCTTGATATTGGATTTTGACAGGCAAAGGCTAGAGGAAAGAGCAACGCAGACAGGTGAAACAGGATAAACCGAAGCACGGAAGTGTGAAGGGTTTTGCCCTAACTAGACAGTGGAGGCCTGCACTGGGTGTGGTTTGAATATAGATTTTTCAAGGCCTGAGACCGAGGAGTTGTACTTACCTTTTCTAGGTCAACTCAGGCCTCTGGCTAAGTGTTGTTTGGTCCAGCACATGCTTTTCTCTTCTGTTTTTTGAGTTGCTGCCAACATTTCAAAATCAGGAGATTTCACATCCATCCCAGATTTCTGGCTGCTTTGGAAAGAAATCTAACAATAGCGAGTCCACATTTCCTGAAGGCAGCAACTGGCTGTCCTGAGTAATGGTTTCTCTTTGGAGACATGTCTTACCTACTTCCTGTCCATGACAGTCAGGTCTCACCAGCAGCAGTCAATCAGCCCAGGCAGGTCTGAGTTTGCACCTTGTGACCTCCAAGCTTTACTGCCTGCTCCATGCTGGGAGGAAGTGGCAACAGATCCAGGGAGCTTTATCCAGAATTTGACTAAATGCACACCTGGATGACTCACGGGAATCTGCAAACTCTTGAAGGGGAAGAAAAGAGTCAGCAAGTCATCCGAGTTGCTGCTCTGAGGACTCCGGTTTGACTAATTCTGTTTTAGGCTGGCACACCTGAGGGATTTTCCGAGGCCTGGGATAACGACCCTCACGCTTTAAAAGATCTCTTGCCATGGCAACCTACAACGCTTTTGTCAATTTGAGAGCTTGTTAGCATCACATCTTTGGTTTGTCTTTTCCTTACAAGCGAATTTTCTTTTCTTCTATGGTGCACAGTAGCAGCATGCTAACAAAAGCCCCAATCCATTTTCTGAACAAAGGAGAGAATATATGTTTTTATTTTTTTTCCATTTTACTTCCTTTGTTCAGCTCTTAGGTCAATCAGATGTTCACACTCATTGGACCTTTGTGAACCGCCCCTTGTTTTTCCTTTTTCTCATGGGAAAAAAAAGTACACTTGGCCCTGGTAGGCAGCGCCAGTGCTGGATTTTGGAAGGCGTGCACATCCGCAAATACAAACGCCCAGCAATATACATGACAAAACAGTTGTTTGTGTTCTCCGTACACAGGGAGACCTGGGAGCATAAACATGTTCCCTGACGGTTGCCTCTTAAGAGTGAGAGGTTCCTGACTGACATAACCTTCTTTTCAGAAGAATAAAAGAGAAGGTTATTGAGTCTATGAGCTAATCTGTCTAATTAGATGCCTCTAAGCAAAATGCATAAGATTAGCATGAATTATCTTAACATGCAAAGAATAGGACACGGGAAGGAAAAACTCGAGGAAATTTGCATTTAGATGGTGAGGGGGGGAGTTTACCAACTAGGGTCCGTTCTTTTATGTTTTGGAGCTATGCTTTAGAGGAGCTGCAGATGGGTGGTTAAGTCTGTAAAGACTGCCATGCATTCTTAGACTTTCAAGCAGTTGCTCCAAGCTCCGTCTGCCCCATGCAGGGTGAAACAGGCCTGGAGCTCCCAGTCAGGAAGCTTCATTAAAGCAGTGCGTGGGAATCCGTTTCAGTCCTGGCGGCTGGCAGGCTTGCAGGAAAATCCCTTCTTGGCCTCTAGGTGGCACTGTTGTATCTAGTCTAAGAGGTACTGCGCTTTGGCTGGCTACATTGCGGAGATGGAAAATTGTGGAAAAGGAGAGGAAAGAAAAGAAAAGGAAAAGGACTACATGCCTCCTTCTCCTTTTCCATCTAACTTCCTAGCACCACTGTCCACGCTACCTGAGAGCATCCTTCCATGTCATTTTGCAGACATCATGAGTTAACTCTGCATATGGTTTATTTAATTTAAAATCAGTGGTTCTTGGGCTTCTAAGGTCTGCTCCGTTCATTTGGAAGCTCCGCTGCCCGAGAGTTTGCTTGCCTCCTTCAGTCCTTCCTGTTTCTCACTTCCACACGGTTGCTGACACTCACAGGTTGATGGGGGCGGTCTGGAATAAGGGATGTCCAGTTGTGTGTTGGCTCCAGAAGATGTTAGCAGTGAAAGTCAGAGCTAAAGGGAGTGTCTGTGATGGGACGTGGCAGACAGACAGGAGTGGGATTTCGGGAAGGAAGCGAATCGCTACCTGTCCTGCTCCATTTTCTGGTGGTCTACAAAGTATGCTCTTTCCTGAGCTGACAGGTTTGAACCGAGAAGTTGGTAAGACATGCCTTCTGATGGTTGGGGAAATCAGACTAGAGTTTTTAAGACTGCCTCAGTCTCCACAGAGCTAAGATGGGGCATTCTGCAGACCCCATCTGGAAATCGGGTGTTCTGGAAGGTTCAGGAGATAGGAATCAATTCTCCAAACATTGTAGTATATAAAGGAACAGCAACAAAAAATATACTATTGAAGTTGGACAGTGGTGGCAGCGGCAGTGCACACCTTTAATCCCAGCACTTCGGAGGTAGACGCAGGCAGATCTTTGAGTTCGAGGCCAGCCTGATCTACAGAGCAAGTTCCAAAACAGTCAGGGCTACACAGAGAAACACTGTCTTGAGAAAAAAAAATTTAGTTAGTACTTTTCCAACCTTCCATCTTGTTATGATTTGAATGTGAAATATCCTTTACCAGGTTATCTTTGGAACATGTTTCATCCCTGACTAGGGGTATTATTTTTTTTTTAAATTTTATTGATTTTTTTAATTGGGCTCTACATTTTTCTCTGCTCCCCTCCCTGCCTCTCCCCTCCCCTTCAACTCTCTCCCAAGTTCCTCATGCTCCCAATTTACTCAGGAGATCTTGTCTTTTTCTACTTCCCATGTAGATTAGATCTTAGGGTCCTCACTGTTGTCTAGGTTCTGAGATGGCTCAGTGGTTAAAACCACTTACAGATTCTTATAGAGGACCCAGGTGTTGTTTTATTTTGGCAGGTGATGGGAACTTTGGGAAGAAGTTGCATGCCTGGGTGATTATACTTGATCCCTGGTTCCTTTCTCACTCTCTGCTTCCCCATGAAGGATTCATGCACTCACATATTCCTACATGATGTTCTATCCAAACCCATGAGGCCTGGCAGCCATGGGCACTCTCTGAAAGAGAGAACCCACATGAGTCTCTCCCTGTAAGGTATTTTCTGAGATATTTGATGGGCAAATTACCCCTTGTCTTCCTGTCCTAATGATTCCCTGCCCTCTGCATAGCATTATGGTTACAAAAGCATTCAGCATCTTCAAGGCATCGGGAGAGCCGGATTCAGTTCCTCAGGTTCTCATTTTCTTCTGTGTCCTCATGCACTTCCGCTGAGAAGCAATATTCAAGGCTGACAGAATAACATTTGCTCTACTCGACACCTAAGAATCAAACTAGAGATTATGCTTAAGGCAAAGTAATAAACGTGCCAGCCTTCTCTTGCAGTTTCTATTATTTTATCTTCTTAAATGAAAAATCTGACTTCACATTGACTCCAGAAGCAAAACCTGTAGGGTACAAGGCCTGTTTTCTTGTCAAATTTGCTCTAGTTTCTTTGGTTTATCGCTTTCTTTTCCTATGCCTCAGTGGTATTCTCTGTAAAATAGGTTGAGTTTCTAGACTTTGGACAACTAGGGGAAATAAATTAATATTTTAAGTGTCAACAGGTTTTTTTCTTTTTAAATTTTTACAAAGGTGACAGACAAGCATTAGTTTTTATCAGTGCCTTGATACCAACTTATTAAGCCCAAACCTTCCGGATTTCCTTAAGAATAGGTGATCTCCTTTGCCCGATTACATCTTTGAGTTTTGTAAAAGTTGATAACGGATGAAATTGTACTTAACAGCTTCATAAACCAAGGATTCTGCACGTTTAAACGGTCTCCACTCTTATTATCTTAACTAATGAATTTTGCCAGGCATCTCTGTTATAGCTGTATGATTTATAAAGATTATATTTACTTTTTCTCCTTCGAAGAACCTAATGAGACCAAATTGGTTGCATGTAATCAGACACCGGCCTTTCTCATCTCTTCGGGTTTTATTTACGAAGGCTTATTAGAGCAAACGCGCTGGGTAATGTGCAGCGCGAGCTAGGTTCTGCCTAATGATCCCAAACAGCTAACACAGAATGCAGATAATGAAATGACAGGATGGCTACAAATGCGGGCAGGGAAGGAGAAGCAGCCAGGGCTACTTCTAAAATCCTTACCTCGGCAGAATGCCCGTTCACTGGCTTCGACCTCAGAACACACACTGAACAGATAACAGGCCCAAGAGTATAACCATTTATCTGAGAAACTGAGGGTTGGGTTCTGTTTCCTAGACATGTAGGACTCGTTAGAAGGACTCTGCGTAAAGGGTCCTTGCAAAATGATGTACGATGAAGTGGCCGAGATTGGAGAGCCAATTCACAAGCTAGAGAAGGCAATTCATTAGGCTACTTTCAGCACCTACAATTAAAATGAACACTTATGGGTGTTTTCCTTTTTAGAGGCAACTGGATGGAGTTTGTTACTTGTCCATCCTCTCTAAAGATGTAAATAAAGCATTACGCTGTCATGACTGTCATTGACAGCCTTTAATGCAGAACATCTTCATGGCTTCCTTAATATCGCAATCCTTTATTCCTAATTAAATAAAGATGAGTGATCATCTCATGAGATGCTGAAACAGCTTTCGACAAAATCTAACATCTTTCATGATAAAGGTCTTGGAGAGAGCAGGGATACAAGGAACATACCTAAACATAATAAAGGCAATATACAGCAAGCCAACAACCAACATCAAACTAAATGGGGATAAATTCACAGCGATCCCACAGAAATCAGGAACAAGACAAGGTTGTCTACTCTCTCCATATCTATTCAATATAGTTCTTGAGGTCCTAGATAGAGCAGTAAGACAACAAAAGGAGATCAAGAGGATACAAATCCAGAAAAGAAGAAGTCTATCTCTCACTATTTACTGATGATAAGAGAGTTTACATAAGCGACCCCAAAAATTCTACCAAGGGACTTCTACAACTCATAAACACCTTGAGTAATGTGACAGGATACAAGATTAACTCAAAAAGGCAGTAGCCCTCTTTACACAGATGACAAATGGGCTGAGAAAGAAATCAGAGAACTATCACCATTCACAATAACCACAAATAGTGTAAAATATCTTGGAGTAACTCTAACCAAACAAGTGGAAGACTTGTATGACAAGAACTTTAAATCTTTGAAGAAAGAAATTGAAGAAGACACCAGAAAGTGGAAAGATTTCTCATGCTCTTGGGTAGGTAGAATTAACATAGTAAAAATGGCAATCTTACCAAAACCAATCTGCAGATTCAATGCAATGCCCATCAAAATCCAGCAAAATTCTTTTCAGACTTCGAAAGAACAATACTCAACTTCATATAGAAAAGCAAAAAGCCTAGGATAGCCAAAACAATCCTGTACAATAAAGGAACTTCTAGAGGCAATACCATCCCTGACTTCAAACTCTACTACAGAGCTACAGTACTGAAAACAGCCCGGTATTGGCATGAAATCAGAAAGAAGAACCAATGGAACTGAATCAAAGACCCAGATATTAATCTACACACCTATGAACACCTGATTTTTGGCAAAGAAGAAAAATTATAAAATAGAAAAAGAAAGCAAATGGTGCTGGTATAACTGGATATCAACATGTAGAGGAATGAAAATAGCTCCATATCTATCACCATGCACAAAACTCAAGTCCAAATGAATAAAAACCCTCAACATAAAGTCAGCCACACTGAACCTCATAGAAGAGAAAGTGGGAATATACTTAAACGTATTGGCACAGGAGACCACTTCCTAAATAAAACACCAGTAGCACAGACACTGAGAGAAACAATTAATAATTGGGACCTCCTGAAACTGAAAAGCTTCTGTAAAGCAAAGGACACAGTCAACAAGACAAAACGACAGCCTACAGAATGGGAAAAGATCTTCACCAATCCTACATCAGACAAATGTCTGATCTCCAAAATATACAAAGAACTTAAGAAATTGGTCATCAAAAGAACAAATAATCCAATAAAAAATGGAGTACAGACCTAAACAGAGAACTCTCAACAGAGGAATCTAAAATGGCTGAAAGACATTTAAGGAAATGCTCAACATCTTTAGCCATCAGAGAAATGCAAATCAAAACAACTCTGTGATTCCATCTTACACCTGTAGGAATGGCCAAGATCAAAAACACTGGTGACAACTTATGCTGAAGAGGATGTGGGGTAAAGGGAACATTCCTGCATTGCTGGTGGGAGTGCAAGCTGGTACAACCTTATTGGATGTCAGTGTGGTGATTTCTCAGAAAATTAGGAAACAACCTTCCTCAAGGCCCAGCAATACCATTTTTGGGTATATATCCAAAGGATGCTCAAACGTACCACAAGGACATTTGCTCAACTATGTTCATAGCAGCATTGTTTGTCATAGCCAGAACTTGGAAACAGCCTAAATGCCCCTCGACTGAAGAATGGATAAGGAAAATGTGGTACATTTACACAATGGAGTACTACCCAGCAGAAAAGAAATAATAATGACATCCTGAAATTTGTAGGCAAATGGCTGGATCTAGAAAACATCATATTGAGTGAGGTAACTCAGACACGGAAAGACAATTTCACATGTATTCACTCATAAGTGGTTTTTAAAAATAAAGCAAAGAAAGCCAGCCTACAAACCACAATCCCAGAGAACTTAGACAACAATAAAAACCTTTAGAGAGACTTACATAGATCTAATCTACATGGGAATTAGAAAAAGAAAAAAAAATCATCTCCTGAGTGAATTGGGAGCATGGGGACCTTGGGGGAGGGTTAAAGGGGAGGGCAGAGGATGGAAGGGGAGCAGAGAAAATTGTAGAGCTCAATAAAATCAATAAAAAAAAGAAAAAAAGAGATGTGTTCCAATTTTAGCAGTAGAACATTGACCTAATTGGTTTTTCTTTCTTTTTTTTTTAAACTCTTTTTTTAAAGATTTATTTATTATATATACAGCATGTTTGCCTGCAAACCAGAAGAGGGCATCAGATCTTACTACAGATGGTTGTTAAGTACCATGTGGTTGCTGGGAATTGAACTCAGGACCTCTGGAAGAGCAGTCAGTGCTCTTAAACACTGAGCCATCTCTCCAGCTCTCTAATTGGTTTTTCTTTTCTTTTTTTTAAATTAATTTATTTATTAAAGATTTCTGTCTCTTCCCCGCCACTAATTGGTTTTTCTAATTGAATGCAGAATCCCCCAAAGATGAGGGATAGCTTGATGTTTTCCTAGATGGCACCTTTAAATATTTTGAATCCTCTGCAATATTCTACTGCTTTGATGACATGGAAATTAATGAAATTTGCCAAGCCATGTCTGAAACCATTTATACACGTATTTCCTTTCTTTACTACCTGCTAGTGTGATGTGTTTGGTAAGTTTATTTTCCTTTGGGTGAACTACTTCCTCCATAAAGTTGCAGAGTGTCCCCTTTGACCGGTAGTTTGAAATTTGGCGCATAAATCGCTTTGCCTTCCGTTACTGGAGATTTTATAGTTTAACACGATATTCCCTGTCTACTTCATATTTCAGGCATCCGATAACAGACCTTGGGCATCTAGGTAGCTTGTGAAGCATTCTCTTCACACCAGGAGAGCAATGTTGGACATGTATTTATTCATTTACTCTTTTTCTGAACTGTGCTGAACTAGTTCAGGATAACTGAAAGGAGGAGACGACAGTGATTATGAAATCAGAGACCTTCAGAGGATAATATTATTATAGAATGAAGAAAACCAGGCTCGAAGGAGTGGGGCCAGCTGTTCAAGGTCATGCTGCTAAATAAAAAGGGATACAAATTGGGGCTGGACCCTCAGAATAATGTATTTTCCAGACTTACTGATGTTTCATTTGGAAACCTCTTGTTTCTCTGCTACCCATATGAAATCCTAAGTTATCATAGTCACGAGCATCTAGGGTCATTTTGCGATGCAGGCCAGTCTTTTCCAGAGCTCTTCTTTGCTTGCTATTGTATCATCCACACCGATGAATGAATACACACACTTACCAGGCAACTGGTGCTGCGGTGGTACTTCCTATATCCCCAGGGCTCGCCATGATTACTAATGTGACCTTCATGGGCCATTCTTGCATTTCCTAGTGAAGTTTTCAGCTGTTGCTGAATTGTCTTGACCTATTATACAGTTCTGTGTCAGGATTTTCTTGTCTGATATCACTGTGTTGGGGGTCTTTGGTCCCTAAGGATAACAGTTTGATTGGTTATTTGTTCTTAAGAGAGATACCCAGGATACCAAATTCTTAAGTTTTTTTCCTCCTTCTTTTCTTTTTTTCTGAATTACATAGAGAGTGAATATTTGGGAGTTGAGTATCTGGGAGTTCACAAGTTCTCACTCTGGCAGGGAGGCCTTTCTCAGGGTTCACTGTTTGCTAATGCTGACTGGTTGCAGCTGTTTTTTTTTTTTTGTGTGTGTGTGTGTGTCTTGTTCTAATCCCAACTTTGGCAGAGCTACAGCTCCCCCATTCTGAGATCCCGGAGGAATGCAGGGGGCAAAAATGATCACGGATATGACTAGACATAGGGTCCATTCAGAAACAGCCTGGCCATGTCAGTATGAGAATCCCCAACACAAGAATGCACAAGGCAGAGGGGAGCGACCGAGGAAGGTGAGCTTTCTTTACAAGTGTGTTATCACCCGTCGCTCATTTTTTTTTATTGCATCTTCTATCCTGCAGCTTCTGCTTCACTTTCCCCCATTTTATCCTGTCTTATAGTTTTTAATCTCTTTACTCTGTTGCTCCCTTTGAACCTCTTGCAGTTCCCTCTTTGGCTCATTTCTTCTTGGCCATTACATTATCCCAGAGAAGTTTCTCCTGGTGAATTTTTTTTTTTTTTTTTTTTTTTTTTTTTTTTTTTTTTTTTTTTGGTTTTTCGAGACAGGGTTTCTCTGTGGTTTTGGAGCCTGTCCTGGAACTAGCTCTTGTAGACCAGGCTGGTCTCGAACTCACAGAGATCCGCCTGCCTCTGCCTCCCAAGTGCTGGGATTAAAGGCGTGCGCCACCACCGCCCGGCACTCTCCTGGTGAATTTTCTCCACTTCTCTGCCTGTTTTAGCTGTCTTTGCCTGTTTCCCTGTTTTGCTTGTGCTGTTTGAGAAACCTTTATTCCCTTTGCATGCAAGGTCTATAAGATGTCATTCCAAGGCTTGGAGATCCCCTTTCCTCCATACTGTAGCATTTGTGCCTGAAAGAATTCATTCCCCAAGCATCTTAGACCGACCCTTGTGGGTATCTTCTTGTACCAATGGCACAAATTATAACTGGCATGGCATTTTGCAGTTTGCTGGGGGTCTTTATAGGCTTTGCTTTCAAGGAAGCTACTTGACATGCCTGCTCTATAAAGTTCCCAACACGGGACAATCCTACCTCTGTAAGCCCAGAGGTAGCGAATCCTTGAATTCCTTCTACCACATTGTGTAGAAGTTCCCTGCACATAATAGACACTCAACTTTCACAACGGGCTTGTAAATTTAAGTCCTTATCTGAGATGGGCCCTGTACAGCCTTATTCTATTTTTGGAAAGTCAGCATGGAACACTAGAATTTACGGAAACGTTTATTGTTTGTTTTATAAAAGAATTTATCACAGGACGTATAGCCCTCTCCTTAGCGTATTCAGGATGTATTTATTTTATATGCCGATTTAATTGGTATGGAAAATAAAAACAGATTTGACTCAGAGTCAAATGGATAGCATAGAAAATTACTTAAGTTTTGATTAGTGACTTCTGACCTGATAGTATGTCATGGACAGAGATGACTTTGTCAGCTAGTAGGTGTATAATGACACTTTGGTCAACAGTGGACCACATAAATGGTGGTCCATGAGAGTCTAGTAACACCACAGGCATCTTGTGTGTGTGTGTGTGTGTGTGTGTGTGTGTGTGTATGTGTGTATGCGTGTAACTAACTTAACTCCCTGTACTGTTTGAAGTTCACCCAGTGATATAATTGCCTCGTGGCGTATTTCCCAGTGTGTCTCCATAGTTAAGCCATATGTTACTATGTTATGAATCATAAGTTATAAATTTGCAGAAAGGTAAAGACAGAAAACATGCAGGGAAGGAACAATGGTCCCCCAGGGTTTTGCCCAGACCCTCAAATCTAAAATCTGTCCTATGGCAACTAACCAGAGGGAACTGCATTCCAGTGTCTCACATTCTCCCATCAGCCCTCTCTTCGTCTCTGTCTTATGCTCATATGCTTGCTTTTCAATTCCGAAGGGGACAGCCCCAGTACCACCATGGCCTTGCTGGTGACCGTCCTCAACCTCGTTTTGACTGCTATTCTAAGTTCCCTGAGATTCATTCCCTGCTCCAGAGGTCACTTTTCCCATGGCCAAAGCATTGTTCCTGCATCCCAGGGCAGGGCCAGGAAGCCTACCAGCTCCTTGAGCTGGCCCCGCCCCTTGCTTAGCCCAGCCAGGAGAGAATGAACCTTCCTTGGCTCTCTCTCTTTCTTCTAACGGAAACAGCCAACCTTAGTGTGCTCTTTTCTCTCTCTTGCTCTTGAAAGCCAATTTCCTGCTTCAATCTTATTCTTATGAATAGAAACACAGAGCCTGCATGGAGAATGAGAAAACTACTGTATCATAGGAAGCAATCACACAGAACACAAAAAGCCATTCAAAGTAATTAAACTACTCCCATCCCCTTTCCTATATTTCTTTTCAGCTCTGCTCTGATGGGCTGTTTATCTTTGCCACACAACAGCCTCAGCAGCCGGCAGCCGCAGTGGCGGCAAGCGGAAACGCAAGCCATTTTCTGCAGGGGCTCATGCCGAGAGGGCAGAATTAAGACAAACACTTTCACTCTTGGCTGCCAGAGCGTTTTAGCTTCCGAAAAACAAGGGAAACAAACGCCATCACACCCCTCCTCCGCGGTCCCCCCCCCCCCACGACCCCGCTTCCCCCCCCCCCCCCCGCCCGAACAGAAATAAATAAAGACCTTGGGGTGGCTGTGGGGGAACTTTGAGATGGGTTTCCACTTGTCGGGGGAGGGAAGGGAGTTGGCTTTGGTAGGGAGGTGGGGGTGCGGAGACTCATTATCTTTGTAGGCTCTTGGAAGCCTTTGTTCTCTTCAGCTGTGCTGGGGAGCTGCAGCTCTGCTCCCAGCTGCGCAGAAGCTTGCAAGCCTCGAAGAAAAGTGTCTGAGACTGGCACTGGCCCAGGAGGGGACAGCTGGGCAGAGAGGTGGCACCACAGGTTCAGAGTGATCAGGGATGAGTTAACGGGGCACCCCTTGATAAGACCTGCAGAGACTGTCTTTCCAGGGCAGCTTCATAAAGAGGGAGCTGAGAGGTTGGTCTGAGGGCTCTTTAAATCCGGCCTGAGAATGTTTGGGGCGGCTGTTTCAGCCAAGGGGGCGCGGCGGGACAGAGCTCTTGAGGTAGCATCAAGGGACTTGAGAGCTGGAGAAAAGAGGAAAGACTTGGAGGGGCTGGACAGCATCCACTCTGCCACTTGCCCCGTAAGCTGGGAGGTCTGTTGTGTTGTGAGTGGACTTCAGTTAGAATAGGTACTGTTGGGACTTTGGCGAGAGTACTCGAAAGAGTTGCCTTCAAAAGAGCTTCCAAGCACTCCATAAGCCATTTTCTCAAGAACTGCACTTCTTAGGTGGGAAAAGAGAGGTGTTGAAAAGAACCTGTTGGAAGAACTCACTCCAGATGGGCATGATTATTGCAAATCTGAAAGGTGGAAACAGGGGTTCTGGAGTTTGAGGTCAACGTGAGGTTCATAGAGGGACCCTGTCAACACACTCACATGAACACACACACACACACACACACACACACACACACACACACACACACACACCCCACCACCACCAAAAAACCCTACTGAAACAAAACCACCATCACCGCTGCCTCCAACACTGCCAGGAAGCTTCAGGCTTCCTGGGGAGCAGGCTGAGCTACTTCTGCTTCTAAACAAACCCCTGAGAGGCCATCAGAGATCACTCTTACCCTGACTCTGCCCAATCTTCTATGAACCTTTATGGGTTTCAAAAAGCTTTCTTCTACCAGAGACTGGTTCAGGCTGGTTTTTGTTTGTTTGTTTTTGTTTTTTGTTTTGTTTTGTTTTTTTTGGCTTAAAGGTGGTTTGAAGATAAAACTGGTCAATTAAGCAAGCTGTGTGCCCACCTCAACCTTCATGTAACACCTGCATTTTGAACTTTCTTCCGGGTGCTGCTCCCTCTCTGCTAGAGCCATATTTCCCATGGTAGGGTTGGCATCCTACTCAAAAAATGCCACTTTCAAATGACTCCAGTGGCTCTGTGTCGCATCCCGGGGCAGTCCCACTAGCCCTGCCTGGAGAGTCCTGCTTGGTTCAGGGGAGAGCTGGCACCTTGCCCATTCTGCAGTGAGAGGTCTGCACTGTTCTGCAGCCTTGTTTTGCATCTGTCATTATCTTTTGTATGCAACGAGGCTTAATGTGCAATAAATGTAAATGGGCAATGCATATTCTGTGTTTTATTAACTCTCATTGAGGCTTTTGGTGCCAGCAACCGCTCCGCCTCACCAGGATGCATCAGAGAGAACTTTTTCCACTGCGTGTGCCATCTCACTTAGGAAACCTGTTTTCCTCGGGGTCTATACCGCCGTCAGGCACTCTTCTAGATTTCGGGCGATGGCATACCCACATTTCTGAAGCTGTTTAGTGCAACCATCACTCGGATGAGGGAGCAGAGGACCAAAGCATTTGTTGCTAGTCTTACTTGTGAACATAGGAACAGGTATAGCCCTGAAAACATACAGAGTTCAGGTAAAATCAAATGCTACCGCTTAGATAGGTGCATAAATCCTTAACCCCTATGCGAACACTTCTGAAAGACCCAGTCTTGTAACAATTTCATTCACTTGCAAAAGTGTTCAATATTCTAAATGAAATGATAATTCAATTTATTCTCTCGGTAGGAATCCTTCTAAGGTACAAGGGAGCCAGGATGGCGTCTACCCAAAAGGAAATTGAGTCTGTGGGGGTCATGGCCAGAGAGTCCAGGGTTTCACCATTCAAGTCACTGGGTTTAATGGACTTCTTTAAAGAGTTACCTTATTACTGGGGTTGCTTCAGTGAATGCAGAGAAATTGTCATCCTCGCTTTTCAGTGAAAACTCAGACTAGCAAATCGATGGAGAATGCATTTTCTAGGACAGAGCAAATCCATTAAGGCAAAGCCGTGGATGCACACAGGAGTGCAGAGAACTCCCAGTCACAGTAGGAGTGGCATTGCTGGACTATTCGGTAACTGTGATGGTTAATATTGATCATCAACCTGATCCGATCTAGAATCACTTAGGACACAGCTTCTAGTCATGTTTAGAAGGGGTTACCTGGATCAGGTCGGCTTCAGACAGAACACTCATTCTAACAGTGGATTTTACCATTCCCTGGGCTTGGGTTCTGAACTGCATAGACAGGAGAAAGCTCCTTGGGCACTAGTATTCACCAGCCTCTGCTTCCCAGCTGTGAGTAAGATGTGACCAGCTGCCTCAAACTCCCACTACATGACTTCCCCACCACAATAAACGGTCCGCCTTTGAACTCTAACCTGAAAACAAATGCTCCCTCCTTTAAGTTTTCCTGTGGGCGTGTTAGCACACCAAGGAGACAACACAGGAACTCTGTGTTTACCATTTTTTTCTTTTAAAATTTTTGATTAACGTGAATCAAATATATGCATTACGTTGTGCCCATAGTGGTACAGTGTTTATTTCGTATGTGGGAGGCTCTGGGTTAATTTCCCTGGATAACAAAAACATAAGCAAACACATACCAATGGGCTTCAGTGTGGTATTTCAACGCTTGCGCACACGAATGCTGACTGTGTTCAGCCTGTCTTCCTCCATCCACCTCCACTTCCCAACTGCTAGTAATCGACAGCCAGGCTAACATTTTTGTTAGCTTACAGATATAAGAAAGGACATGCGAACCTTTCTTTCTTTGTCTGACAATTAGCCGAATTCACTAATTTCATGCATTTTGTGGTAAATGACAGGATTTTATTCTTCTTTATGGTTGAATACCATTTCACTCTCTCTCTCTCTCTCTCTCTCTCTCTCTCTCTCTCTCTCTCTCTCTCTCTCTCTCTCTCTCTCTCTCTCTCTCTCTCTCTCTCTCTCTCTCTCTCTCTCCCTCTCTGTATGTGTGTTTGTGCATGTGTGTATGTGTGTGTGTGTGTGTGTGTGCATGCGTGTGTGTGTGTATGTGTGATGCATGGGTAGGCACACACCTCCCATATCATGTGTATGAGTGTGGATGTAAGAGGTCAACCTTGAGTTTCAGTCCTTGTCCTCCACCTTGTTTACAGAGGGGCTCTTCTTTGTTTTTCAGATGTGTCCAACAGGCTACCTAGCTTGATAGCTTCCATGGATTCTACTGTCTCTGCCTTCCCTCTCATTGTAGAATCACTAAGATTTTAGACCCAAGCGCTACACTGAATTTTGTGGGGGTTCTGGAGATACGACCCACAATCCTTATGCCTGTGCAGAACCTCTGTACCCAGGGAGCCATTTCCCCAGTCCTTCCTATAGATCGTGCAGAACTGATAAAGTGTTTATCAGACCGGCTGTAGTATATTACATCGATACCAACAATTTACGGGTTTCATTATTTTCCTCATCCTTATCAGTTTGTTACCATTTGTCTTTTATTCTGTAGTAGTCCATTAGGAATCATTTGACATCTTTGTGGCTTGAGGTAACTTTTTGCTAACAGAACAATGCTTAAACATCTCTGCATGTGCTTCTTGCCACTTGCACATCGCCTTTGAAAACACGTCTTTTAAGATCCTTTGCCCATTTTTCAGTGGGACTATTTATCTTTTTGATTGTTGAATTTTGAGAGCGATGTTTATATTGAAGATACAAACTCTTTATTTTTTTTACAATTTTGAAATACCTTTCCTCATTCTGAATTTGAAGTCTTCATTTCCTTGATGTGTCACTTATAGCTCAAAAATTTAAAAATTTGATAAAACCCCATTTATTTACCTTTTCTGTGTTGTTTGTGCTGTTCTTGACATATTTGAGGGGTAGCTCTTGATGAAGAGGAGTAAAGTGCTCCTCCCCCAGCACAGGAAGGGTGCACTGGGGTGAGGCTGAGGTATCAGAAGGCAGAGCACCCTACTGAGGGAAGTTTTCTCTGCCTCAGCAGGCAGACAAGTTCCTGCCTGTCCTATGGAAGGCTGTGCTTTTAAAGGCTTCTCTGGTTAAACATATTTTAGACTCATACAAGTGTTTTGTTTGCACATATTATATTTTCATTTGAGGAAAGAGGAAGTGTTTAAGTCTTATATTTACCTCTTACTCTATCAAGACAACTGTGATTTGATTTAAATAAGGCTTTTCTGTCTTGAATGTACAGTTTCTTCAGCTTGAGAATTAATTTCATGATGTTCTTTTCCGTGGGATGCCAATCCGTGCCCTCCCAGCTGTCCTTGTGCCGAGCTCACGAGGGCTTAACCTCTGTTCTCTGGTGATTGAAAGCTCTCAGTGGCTTTGTGATTGGTAGAAGCAAGGTCAAAACATGTGCAAATTAAATAGGAAAATTAAAATAGAAAATTAAATTCAAACACTTGGAGGGTTTGGTGTAGTATGTTTGAGAAGTATTTTGTGTCAATAGGAGTATAGAGTAAATAAAATTATTTCACATCCTTTGAAATACACTGATACATATATATATAATATGTACATATATATGTGTTTATATATATATGTATGTATATGCACTACTTGGTAGAAATTTTCAAAGGGAAAATGTTAAAAACAAAATCAATGTTTTCAACTCATTTTTAAAAATTGTTTTTATTTATTCCCTTTTCCCAAATCCTCTCCAGCATAAGTTGTCACCAGTGTTTTTGATCTTGGCCATTCTTACAGGTGTAAGATGGAATCTCAGAGTTGTTTTGATTTGCATTTCTCTGATGACTAAGGATGTTGAGCATTTCCTTAAATGTCTTTGAGCCATTTTAGATTCCTCTGTTGAGAGTTTTCTGTTTAGGTCTGTACTCCATTTTTTAAATTGGATTATTTATTCGTTTGATGACCAGTTTTTTGAGTTCTTTCTATATTTTGGAGATCAGACCTCTGTTTGATGTGGTATTGATGAAGATCTTTTCCCATTCTGTAGGCTGTCGTTTTGTCTTGTTGACAGTGTCCTTTGCTTTACAGAAGCTTTTCAGTTTCAGGAGGTCCCATTTATTAATTGTTTCTCTCAGTGTTTGTGTTGCTGGGGTTCTGTTTAGGAAGTGGTCTCCTGTACCAATGCATTCAAGTGTATTTCCCACTCTCTCTTCTATGAGGTTCAGTGTGGCTCGCTTTATATTGAGGTCTTCGATCCATTTAGATTTGAGTTTTGTACATGGTGATAGATATGGATCCATTTTCATTCTTCTACATGTTGATATCCAGTTATCCCAGCACCATTTGTTAAATATGCTTTCTTTTTTCCATCTTATAATTTTTCTTACTTATCAAAAACCAGATGTTCATAGGTTTGTGGATTGATATCTGGGTCTTTGATTCATTTCCCTTGGTCCTCCTGTCTGTTTTTATACCAATACCAGGCTGTTTTCAGTACTATAGCTCTGTAGTGGAGTTTGAAGTCAGGGATTGTGATGCCTCTAGAAGTTCCTTTATTGTACAGGATTGTTTTGGCTATCCTGTTTTTTTTTTGTTGTTGTTTTTTGCTTTTCTTTATGAAATTGAGTATTGTTCTTTTGAGGTCTGTGAAGAAATTTTCTGGGAATTTGATGGGCATTGCATTGAATCTGTAGATTGCTATTTTTACTATGTTAATTCTGTCTACTCAAGGGCATGGGAGAGCTTTCCATTTTTTAGTGTTTTTTTCAAGTTCTTTTTTTCAAAGATTTAAAGTTCTTGTCATACAAGTCTTCTGCTTGTTTGATTAGTTACTCCACAATATTTTGTATTATTTGTGGCTATTGTGAAGGGTGATATTTCTCTGATTTCTTTCTCAACCTACTTATCATCTGTATAAAGGTGGGCTACTGATTTTTTTTGAGTTAATCTTGTATTCTGTCACATTACTCAAGGTGTTTATGAGTTGTAGAAGTTCCTTGGTAGAATTTTTGGGGTCACTTATGTAAACTATCATATCATCTTCAAATAGTGAGAATTTGACTTTTCTTTTCTGATTTGTATCCCCTTGATCTCCTTTTGTTGTCTTATTGCTCTAACTAGAATCTCAAGTACTATATTGAATAGATATGGAGAGAGTGGACAACCTTGTCTTGTTCCTGATTTCAGTGGGATTGCTGTGAGTTTCTCTCCATTTAGTTTGATGTTGGCTGTTGGCTTGCTGTATATTGCCTTTATTATGTTTAGGTATGTTCCTTGTATTCCTGCTCTTTCCAAGACCTTCATCATAAAGGGATGTTGTGTGTCTGTGCTCCATGTGCCGCCATACAGTTTGTGAACCAGGCAAGGGACTTGAGATTGAAACTCAGAAAGACTCACAGACAGACAGAGACACAGGTCATCCTTGAAACACGAATGCCCCAAGAATACCTCTTTATTGTGTTCAGGGGCAGCTTATATAGGGATATCCACACCCCAGCCAAGCGCACTAGAAACCACTCTCCTGCCAACAGGATCTCCAGAGGGTCTCATGCTCAGAGCAGCTGTAGGCACTCAGATCAGGAGAAAACAAGTTGTTTCAGGATCTGGGGGTTCACAGCTTCGAACAATGTTGTATTTCGTCAAAGTCTTTTTCAGCATCTAATGAAATGATCATGTTGTGTTCTTTTTTCCAGTTTGTTTATATGGTGGATTACATTGACGGATTTTCATATGTGGAGCCATCCCTGTATCTCTGGGATGAAGCTGAGTTGATTACAGTGGATGGTGTTTTTGATGTGTTCTTGGTCAACTCATTTTTATTTTATTTCATATTTATCAGTGTTTTGCTTGCATGTATGTCTGTTTATCATATGCATGCTTGGTGCCAACAAAGGTAAGAAAGAGGGCTTGGAATCTCCTGGAATGGGAGTTATAGATCTTTGAGAGTTGCTGTTTGGGTGCTGGGATTTGAACCCAGGTTCTCTGGTAGAGCATCAAGTGCACTTAACTGCTGACTCATTTCTCCAGCCTCAGAATGTGTTTAAAATCAGTACCTGCTCTATGGCCATGCACATACCTGTTGTAGTCTGCGCTACGAGAAGCAGAGACCTCAAATTGTATGCATGAGTGATTAATTAGTTTATGTTCATCAGAGAGACAGAACCAAGAGAGCATACAAAGGTGAGAAACTGGCTCATGGTATAATGGAAGCAGGCAAGTAACAAATTCACAGTGTATGTGCTTGGGAGCCAGCAGTACTGATGGTTTAGTTCCAGACTGAATCAGATGGCCTGAGAGGCAGAAAAGTTGATGCTTTCGGCTCCAGCCAAGTCCAAAGTCAGGAGAAGACCATATATCAGCTAGGAAACAGTCATTAACTCCGTTCTGTTCTGTTCAGATCTTCAGCTGCTAGGAGGATACTCACACACATGGGGGACGGCAATCTGAGTGTCCCAATCTCACAATTCAAATATTTATCTCGTCTAGAAACAATCGTCAGAGATGTCTCCAGAATAATATTTTACCGGATATCTGGGTATCACACAGTCCAGTCAAGGTGACACATACAATTAACCATCCCAAGAGTATCATTAAAGCTTAGCTTCATTTTTCACTAAAATCTCTAGAAAATAACTTCTTAAAATTATATGCAGTAGACAATGGAGTAATATGACACCATAGGTTTCTATATCAGGATGCTGAAGCAACCTAAGAAAAGAAGTGTTTCAAGGTGACAGGGTGAATGTTAATCTGATCTTGCTTGCACACCTTCTTTGCCAACATCTGAGACCACTCCTTATTATAGATTCACATAATTGGATAAGGTTGAAACAGTGCCCAGGATTCAGGGCAGGAGATGAGTCTGCTAATCCTTTCAGTGGGCAAGCGGACTCTCCTTCTGTACACATTGGGGAGATCAAGCTCTCGAGGCAGTGATTGCTAGTGGTCCTGAATTTAATTATTACCAACTCTTGCATTAATAATGGAAAATGCAGCTTCAGCAGGCCAAGAATGTAGCCTTCAATCTGTTCCCAGGCTTAGAAATCACAGCACCTTCAGATGGGAAGGACTCTTCATATCACTAGTGTTGCCATTTTGGAAATGTCAATGACTGCTCAGTGTGTCCCAGGGAAGGTTTTGGCTCGGGGATGTGAAGAGAGAGATGGCATTCTCTCTACAAGCCTGTGCACAGCATGGCTGCTCTTTACGCCCTTCTATCTGTATCTTTAGGAAAAAAAATAATATTTTAAGCTTTCTGGTGGCTGAATGCTAAATTGTACTTATTATTATAAGATGTTAAAGGGTTCCATAAACAGAGAGCCAGGAAAAATAGTTGGAAAAAGAAAAGTTTAGTTAAACAAGGAATAGTTCAGAGGAGAGGGCCAGAGAGGCAGTGCACAGAAGGACATGGGTGACACTATATCAGGTAACTCTTACTTTTTATTCCCTTCAGTGAACTTACGGGATGTGTGTAGGGTGTATGAAAACAAGGCAGCCAGCTAACGCGGTCATCCAGTCAGTTTGCACTGTCTTGTTTTTTGTTTTTAGACTTGTTCTCTGAGGTGACTATAAATTATACAGGATATGAGTTTATGGTTTGGGGCAGGTCATTCAGTTTTCTGTCATGGTCAGGTTAAAACAGAGAAGCAATCCTTTCTACAAATGTGTGTGTGTGCGCGCGCGCGCGGGCAAGTTCTAAGATTTTAACCCAGGCCTTGGGCATGTTAGTCTAGTGCTCAGTCACTGAATTCCTTCCTTTCTGGTTTAACACAGCACAATTTGGGGTCAGAAGAAAATAGACCCAATGATGATGAATGCAGCTACTGACCGCTTTCAACCAGACAAACCTGGGATATAAGCAAGAGGCTAAAACACTTTTTCTTGCTGTTTTCAAACCAAGAGAACATTTTTAGTCTAATCCCAGTCCTGTCTCCTTCAATCATAGGAAGACACTCTGTTTTGAACTCCCTTGCTGCATGTGGTTATTATCGTTATTATTTCTACCTTTTAAATCTGATAATACAGCTATTTCGGTAGTCTCTATAACACAACAAACTTTACATGTGTTTTGCAAATGAATGACTATACCCAATTCAGCTTGAACCATAATAGATTGCATAATGAGTAAGAGAAAGAATTAAGACTCTTTAAGAGATGATATATTCTAAATCCTGGAAGCTGAGTTGAATTTCAAAACAGTCATTTTTTTTAAGCAAAGGTTTTCTTTTTTTTTTTTTTAATTTATTTATTTATTAAAGATTTCTGTCTCTTCCCCGCCACCGCCTCCCATTTCCCTCCCCCTCCCCCAATTAAGTCTCCCCCCCAGCCCGAAAAGCAATCAGGGTTCCCTGTCCTGTGGGAAGTCCAAGGAACCCCCACCTCCATCCAGGTCTAGTAAGTTGAGCATCCAAACTGCCTAGGCTCCCACAAAGCCAGTGCGTGCAGTAGGATCAGAAACCCATTGCCATTGTTCTTGAGTTCTCAGTAGTCCTCATTGTCCACTATGTTCAGAGAGTCCGGTTTTATCCCAGGCTTTTCCAGACCCAGGCCAGCTGGCCTTGGTGAGTTCCCAATAGAACATCCCCATTGTCTCAATGTGTGGGTGCACCCCTCGCGGTCCTGAGTTCCATGCTCGTGCTCTCTCTCTTTCTGCTCCTGATTTGGACCTTGAGATTTCAGTCCTGTGCTCCAATTTAGGTCTCTGTCTCTGTCTCCTTTCATCGCTTGCTGAAGGTTAATATTCAGGAGGATGCCTATATATTTTTCTTTGGGTTCTCCTTATTTAGCTTCTCTAGGATCACTAATTATAAGCTCAATGTCCTTGGTTTATGGCTAGAAACCAAATATGAGTGAGTACATCCCATGTTCCTCTTTTTGGGTCTGGCTTACCTCACTCAGGATAGTGTTTTCTATTTCCATCCATTTGTATGCAAAATTCATGAAGTCCTTGTTTTTTATTGCTGAGTAGTACTCTAATATGTATAAATTCCATACTTTCTTCATCCATTCTTCCATTGAAGGGCATCTAGGTTGTTTCCAGGTTCTGGCTATCACAAACAATGCTGCTATGCACATTGTAGAGCATATACTTTTGTTGTATGATAAGGCCTCTCTTGGGTATATTCCCAAGAGTGGTATTGCTGGGTCCAGGGGTAAGTTGATCCCGAATTTCCTGAGAAACCGCCATACTGCCTTCCAAAGTGGTTGCACAAGTTTGCATTCCCACCAGCAATGGATGAGTGTACCCCTTTCTCCACAACCTCTCCAACAAAGGCTATCATTGGTATTTTTGATTTTAGCCATTCTGACAGGTGCAAGATGGTATCTTAAAGTTGTCTTGATTTGCATTTCCCTGATCGCTAAGGAAGTTGAGCATGACCTTAAGTGTCTTTTGGCCATTTGAAGTTCTTCTGTTGAGAATTCTCTGTTCAGCTCAATGCCCCATTTTATAATTGGGTTGATTAGCCTTTTACGGTCTAGTTTCCTGAGTTCTTTATATATTTTGGAGATCAGACCTTTGTCAGTTGCGGGGTTGGTGAAGATCTTCTCCCAGTTGGTGGGTTGCCTTTGTGTCTTAGTGACAGTGTCCTTTGCTTTACAGAAGCTTCTCAGTCTCAGGAGGTCCCATTTATTCAATGAGGTCCTTAATGTCTGTGCTGCTGGGGTTATACGTAAGAAGTGGTCTCCTGTGCCCATGTGTTGTAGAGTACTTCCCACTTTCTCTTCTATCAGGTTTACTGTGTTCATACTGATATTGAGGTCTTTAATCCATTTGGACTTGAGTTTTGTGCATGGTGATAGATATGGATCTATTTTCATTCTTCTACAGGTTGACATCCAGTTTTGCCAGCACAATTTGTTGAAGATGCTCTCTTTTTTCCATTGTATACTTTTAGCTCCTTTATCGAAAATCAGGTGTTCATAGGTTTGTGGGTTAATGTCAGGGTCTTCTATTCGATTCCATTGGTCGACTTCTCTGTTTTTATGCCAATACCAAGCTGTTTTCAATACTGTAGCTCTGTAGTAGAGTTTGAAGTCAGGGATGGTAATGCCTCCAGACGATCCTTTGTTGTATAAGATTGTTTTGGCTATCCTGGGTTTTTTGTTTTTCCATATAAAGTTGATTATTGTCTTCTCCAGATCTGTGAAGAATTTTGATGGGATTTTGATGGGGATTGCATTGAATCTATAGATTGCTTTTGGTAGAATTGCCATTTTTACTATGTTGATCCTCCCAATCCAGGAGCAAGGAAGATCTTTCCATTTTCTGGTGTCCTCTTCAATTTCTTTCTTCAAAGACTTAAAGTTCTTGTCAAATAGATCTTTCACATCCTTGGTCAGAGTTACCCCAAGATATTTTATGCTATTTGTGACTATCGTAAAGGTGATGCTTCTCTAATTTCCCTCTCTGTTTCCTTATCCTTAGTGTATAGGAAGGCCACTGATTTTTTGGAGTTGATCTTGTATCCTGCCACATTACTAAAGGTGTTTATCAGCTGTAGGAGTTCTTTGGTAGAGTTTTTGGGGTCGCTTATGTATACTATCATATCATCTGCAAATAACGAGAGCTTAACTTCTTCTTTTCCGATACGAATCCCCTTGATCCCTTTATGTTGTCTTATTGCTATTGCTAGAACTTCAAGCACTATATTGAAGAGGTATGGAGAGAGTGGACAGCCTTGTCGTGTTCCTGATTTTAGTGGGATGGCTTTGAGTTTTTCTCCATTTAATTTAATGTTAGCTGACGGCTTGCTGTAAATAGCTTTTATTATATTTAGGTATGATCCTTGTATCCCTAATCTCTCCAAGACTTTTATCATAAAGGGGTGTTGAATTTTGTCAAATGCTTTTTCAGCATCTAATGAAATGATCATATGGTTTTTTTCTTTCAGTTTATTTATATGGTGGATTACATTGATAGATTTGCGTATGTTGAACCAGCCCTGCATCTCTGGGATGAAGCCTACTTGATCATAATGGATAATTTTTCTAATGTGTTCTTGGATTCGGTTTGCCAGTATTTTATTGAGAATTTTTGCATCGATATTCATGAGTGAGATCAGCCTGTAATTTTCTTTCTTGGTTGGGTCTTTGTGTGGTTTTGGTATCAGGGTAACTGTAGCTTCATAAAAGGAATTTGGCAATGACTCTTCTGTTTCTATATTGTGAAATACATTAAGGAGTATAGGTATTAGCTCTTCTTGGAAGTTCTGGTAGAATTCTGCATTGAAACCATCTGGTCCTGGGCTTTTTTTGGAAGGTAGATTTTTGATAACGGTTTCTAGCTCTTCGCGACTAACAGGTCTATTTAGATCGTTCACCTGGTCTTGGTTTAGCTTTGGTATGTGGTACTTATCTAAAAAAATGTCCATTTCTTTTGTATTTTCTAGTTTTGTGGCATACAGGCTTTTGTAGGAAGATCTAATGAGTCTCTGAATTTTCTCTGTGTCTGTGGTTATGTCCCCCTTTTCATTTCTGATCTTATTTATTTGCGTGTTCTCTCTCTGTCGTTTAATTAGTTTGGATAGGGGTTTGTCGATCTTGTTGATTTTCTCCAAGAACCAACTTTTTGTTTCATTGATTCTTTGGACTGTTTTCTGCGTTTCTATTTTGTTGATTTCCGCCCTCAGTTTGATTATTTCCAGTCTTCTACTCCTCCTGGGCGCATCTGCTTCTTTTTTTTCTAAAGCTTTCAGGTGTGCTGTTAAGTCTCCGATGTATGCTTTCTCTGTTTTCTTTAAGTGGGCACTTAGTGCTATGAACTTTCCTCTTAGCACTGCTTTCATGGTGTCCCATAGGTTTGAGTATGTTGTCCCTTTATTTTCATTAAATTCAAGGAAGACTTTAATTTCTTTCTTGATTTCTTCCTTGACCCAGGTGTGGTTCAGTAGTTGACTGTTCAGTTTCCATGAGTTTGTCGGCTTTCTGGAGGTAGGATTGTTGTTGAATTCTAACTTTAATCCGTGGTGATCTGATAAGACACAGGTGGACACTGATATTTTTTTGTATCTGTGGAGGTTTCCTTTGTTTCCGAGTATGTGGTCAATTTTCGAGAAGGTTCCATGGGCTGCAGAGAAGAAGGTATATTCTTTCCTATTTGGGTGGAATGTTCTATAGATGTCTGTTAAGTCCATTTGCTTCATTACCTCCAGTAGTTCTCTTACTTCTCTATTAGGTTTCTGTCTGATTGACCTGTCCATTGCTGAGAGAGGTGTATTGAAGTCTCCTGCTACTAGTGTGTGTGGTTTGATGTCTGCCTTGAGTTTTAGTAATATTTCTTTTACATACGTGGGTGCTTTTATATTAGGGGCGTAAATATTCAGGATTGAGACTTCATCCTGACAAATTGTTCCTGTTATGAGTATAAAGTGTCCATCTCGATCTCTTTGGATTGATTTTAGTTTGAAGTCAGTTTTGTTAGAAATTAATATGGCCACACCTGCTTTTTTCTTAGGACCATTTGCTTGAAAGATCTTTTCCCAGCCCTTTACTCTGAGTAGATGCCTGTCTTTGTGGTTGAGATGTGTTTCTTGCAAACAGCAGAATGTTGGATCCTGTTTTCGTATCCAATCTCTTAGCCTGTGCCTTTTTATAGGTGAATTGAGACCATTAATATTAAGTGATATTAATGACCAGTGGTTGTTTACGCCAGATATTCTTATTGTTTTTGGAAGTAGAATTTGTATGTCTCCCTTCTTTGAGTTGTGCTAGTGAAGGGTCGCTAGATGCCTGAGTTATTGTAAGCAGTGTTGGCAATGTTGGATTCCTTGGGTTGCGATTTTCCTTCTATTACTTTCTGTAGGGCTGGATTCGTGGCTACATATTGTTTAAATTTGTTTTTATCCTGGAATGTCTTGATTTCTCCATTTATAGTGAACGAAAGCTTGGCTGGGTATAGTAGTCTGGGCTTGCATCCATGGTCTCTTAGCTTCTGCAGTACTTCTATCCAGGACCTTCTGGCTTTCATTGTTTCCATAGAGAAATCAGGTGTAAGTCTGATCGGTTTACCTTTATAAGTTACTTGGCCTTTTTCCTTTGCAGCTCTTAGTATTCTTTCTTTAACCTGTATATTTTGTGTTTTGATTATTATATGGCGAGGGGATGTTTTCCTTTGATCCAGTCTGTTTGGTGTTCTATATGCTTCTTGAATATTCAAAGGAATATCTTTCTTTATGTTGGGAAAGTTTTCTTCCATAATTTTGTTCAAAATATTTTCTGGGCCTTTGAGCTGTGACTCTTCTCCTTCTTCTATTCCTATTATTCTTAGATTTGGTCTTTTTATTGTGTCCCATATTTCCTGAATGTTTTGTGATGAGAATTTGTTGGCTTTGCAGTTTTCTTTGATCAGAGCGTTTATTTTCTCTATGTTGTCCTCAGAATCTGAGATTCTCTCTTCTATTTCTTGTATTCTATTGATTATGCTTGTTTCTGTAGGCTCTGCTCGTTGACCTAGATTTTCCATATCCAGCTGGGCCTCAGTTTGTGTTTTCTTCCTTGCTTCCATTTCAGTTTTCAATTCTTGAACTGTTTCCATTACCTGTTTGATCGTTCTTTCTTGGTTTCCCAGGGTATTATGTACGTATTTACTCATTTCTTCAAATTTTTGGTTATACTTCTCATCCATTTCTATAAGGGCATTTTTCACATGTTGTTTAAGGGACTCTACAGCTTTCATAAAGTCAATTTTTTCCACTTCTTCTGTGTTATGGTGTTGGAGACCTTCTGTTGTAAGATCGTTGGGTTCTGGTGTTTTCATGTTGTTTTTCAGATTATTGGGTGAATTCTTTCCTTGGCGCCTGCCCATCTCCTCCTATCGATGCTATCTAAGGGGTCTTTTAAAACTGGTTCAGGTTCCCCTGCTGGCCAGGGGCTCCTCTTACAAAATGCCCTTGCTCTGTTTCCTGGTTCCTGCCGGGGGCCAAGATCCCTCTCACCCCTCAGAAAGGTCTTCAGGAATAGGACCCGGCTCCTCCTTTGCCAGGGACCTCCCCAACCGAAGGCCTACCTCTTTGGTTTAATTGTAGTGGGGCGATCTGTTCTTGGTGTTGCGCGCGCGGTCCCTGCAGCCTGCTTCTCCTGCTGGGACGGTTCCCGCCGCCAGCAGCCTGTGTCCTCTGCTGCCGCTCCGGTCCCAGTCAGCAAAGGTTTTCTTAATCATTTACTACTTATGTTTATATTATGTGAAGGAAAAAGTTTAACATTTGAATACTTGTGTTCTAAATCAATTAGTGTCCCAAATATCTTTGATTCTATATCCTAACGTTTGTCTTGTGAAACATGCCATGCATGCAACCAGGGCAGCGAAATGAATCCACAAGTGGAAAGAACAACATGACACAAATCTCCATATATTCTCTTAGCCTGGCTATTCAGTTCCCTCCGTCTAGAGGCTGCTCTATATGTTTCCTTTAAACATCCCAAGACACACCCTTCATTCTTCAACCACTGGTCAGGGAGTGAATTATTCTCTTGCTGTTGTTTGTGCAACAATATTGCTTTGTATCTTTATTAGTGCACACCTGTGTACTAATAGCAAAGATGGTATTCTTTGGTGTCTTCTAAATCATTTACAATAATGTTCTTGACTGAAAGGATAGTGTAATAATAGCATCATTTATTCGTGGTTTGAATGAGCGATTTCTGAAATTTCAATAAAAACATCCCAAGGAATTTTAAAACACAATTATAAAACTTATATGTTTTATGAAAAGCAAAAAGTACCAACACTCCTGAAAATTGGAGTAACGTATGTGTGGTACATAGGTGCTTTACCTCCCAGATATCAGGAGCTGGGGTGTAAGACAGTATGGCCCTAGTATAGAGATGGACAAGGTGAAATATAGGACAGAACAATTAGACTAGAGAAAGACCCATTGCTTTATAGTAACTTGATCTAGAAGATGCTCTGCAGATCACAAGGGAAGGAATGGATCTATCTAGTTAATAATCATCAACAAGGGCAAAAATGAAATTGTGTGTCACTAAATCATGCACAATAATGCATTCTTATTTAAGGAACAGGAATATCAAAATTAAGAGGGTTAAAACATATTTGAGAAGAAAAATATCATAGAATGTTCTCATGAGGTTTGGTTATTAATGATTTTTTTTATAAGATTAATAAAAAAACCACAAAACTATAGGAAATGTGGATAAATTCAGATTAATTAAAAGATAAAACTCCAGTTTTTGGAACACATTGTAAAAGAGAAATGATAACCCCAAAATATACTTGGAGCAAATGTAATGGATAAAGATTTAATGGTCTGATCATATTAAAGACCTTCTATCAGTGCTGAGCAGAAGTGATCTAAATTTGAAGTTGTGCAAAAGGCATTCATGTAAATTTAAAAAATCTATATCCATAAACATAAAAAAAGATGTGCAACCTTGTTATAGTCTGTGAAATTCAAATCAATATCACAGTAAAACTATTTCACATCTTTCATATTGGCAAAAGAGAAGGATGGTGTACCAAATATTTTTGAGAATGTGAAGAAACATAATAAGATCTCATCCATCTGTGATAGAACATAAACTAGTTCAAAACATTGCGATACTGAGAAACACAAACTCTGCATATTGCTGCTTTTATTTGGAAACTAAAATTGTTGACCTCACAGAAATAGAGTACAGAATATAGTGTTTAACCAAAGGCTGAAAATGACATTGAGGAGAAGTGATATAGGGCTAATGATCAAGGGGTTCAGACATAAAGCATCCCACTTTGTAGGAGAAACACAGGTCATCAACAAGTCAGGGAAACGTTCTGTCTTGCAGACAAACTCATTAAGACACAGATGTTAAATAGGAGGTGCAATAAGAGGATGTCCTAAAGAGAGGTGAAACATTGCATCCCGAAAAAAGTTTATTAAGGAAGTCAACAACTTAAAGGTTTCAGGAAGACCCTGAAACTGACTAAATGCACTAGGCTCCTCCTTTCCCAGGCATATATAATCAATCAGTAAGGACTGCTGAGAGGCACTCTTAGACAGTTTAAGCTACTGAAAAAACAAAAAGGCAGTTTCATCTAGCTTCCTGGAAGAAGCAGAATGAAACTGAAATGCTTGGAAGGGCTTCAGAGCAGCTGAACTACCTGCGTAGGATGCCCATCCAGCCAGCTGAGTTGCCTGCAGGCTGTGCAGTGTGCTCCAGGTTTTCTACTTCTGTGAACTGACACCCATGCTCGAGTGGGCTTTGGTGCTGCAGCTGTCTTTGAGTAGGTCCTCAAGAACATTGCTTAAGTAAACCCATTAAAACTCATTGGCTCACCAAGTTGGACTTTAGTGGTCATCTCGCTTTGGTCTGCCATCAGTTCCATATCTACGGTGATTTAAGGTTTGTTCACATCGGCTCAGGATAGTGAGTGTCACATAGCACATATAAAATGATGTTGTGCAGCACAGTAGGGTAAGTACTATTGACAAAGTTGATTATGTATTTCATAAAAGACTGTAAATATTATTTGAAATTTTCAAAATTATTTGTTTAATTTTGTGTGTGTGAGAGACAGAGATAGAGAGAGAAAAAGAGAGGGGGAGAGAGGGAGAGAGAGAGACAGAGAGAGCGAGCATATGCCTGAATGTATGTATGTGTTCCACATGCATGCAGGAGCTTGCAGAGCTCAGAAAAGACATTGGATTCCTTGAATGTAGACTTACATATATGGTTGTGAGCCACTATGTGGATGGTCCTCTGAAAGAACAGTAAGCACTTTTAGTCTCTGAGACCTCTCTCCAGCCCCATGCAGATAGCTTTAAACTTTTCTACTACAAGAAAATGATAGATATTTGAGGTGGTGTGTATGCCAGTGTATATTTATATGTAATGAAATGTCATACTGTACCTAATAAAATATATAGCCCCATCAATTGAAAATAATATTTTAAAAGCCCAGTGTTATACACTTAATAAATTTAAGTGTACCATATTACTTTACTTTAGTAATGGAATTTAATGCCATAGAAGGTGTCTGGTCCTTGGAATTATCATTGGTACCTCTTAGAAATATGGTTGTCCCGACAAGAGACAGCAGAAGGTTTGAGTCCAACCAGAGCTCCAAACATTGTTGGGTGAATAGCTCCTGTGAAATACCATTTTCCACTCAAAGTAACTAGTGATCCACAGAAGGATGGCAAAGTCTAAGCATGAGTGAGAAAATGTGGAAGATTAACTTGGAAAATCTTCTCTGAAAAGATAGCAAGGAAGCTACCAAAAACCACTGAGGTTTTGCCAAAATGTTTCAGGAGATAACTTAGGTTTGTTCAGGTGTGGAGTAAATGAACTCCAATAAGATATCTGTAATGAATTTAAATGAAAAGGTGATTAAATCCATGAGCGCCTCATAAGTTTATAATTTTTCTAGGAAAAGAAATGTGCCTGCTTATCACAGAAGGACAAGAGGGGACCCACTCGCCAGTTTTAAAACTGAAGAAAAAGGGAAAGGGGCATACATTTATCTGACTGTTATCATAAAATATATTAATAGAAACTTGAACATTAGATATATGTAAGTTAACCTTTGTGGAATTTCTACAAATAAACAAAGGAGTGATTCAATTAGAATATCACCATTTAGCTTCCCTTGTTGATCTCTTGTAGCTAAGCATTGAATGCTAGTGACTGCTGACATTCTAAAAAGAGAAGGAACAGTATGTTCAGAGCTGCGGTTGAAGGGCACACCACTGTTCATGAAGTGGTCTAGCTAAAGCAATCATATCTTAGGCAAATCAACACTCTATCTACCCATCAATACAGAAAAAGTTATGGATAAAGGCGCCATAAGGATTAACCAGAGGAATCCAGATAATTGGAAATTGTATAAGTGACCCGGTTTTTCTCGTTAACAGATGATTGCACAAAAAGAGTAAGAAGGGACATTTATAAATCCAACATGTCAACTATTTGGCAATGTGAAATTCATTTCGGTTTTGTTCCAAACAAGCAGACTATAAAGTTAAACAAAAATGTTACCTTTGCTCATCTCAGTGTTCAAAAGACTAAGTATTCCCTCCCAAATGCCAGTTTTCTTATGTATATGAAAAAGAATTTAATCAACTTGTCTTTTTCCTAGGGCTTTAGTTGAGATTAAATGAAATTATGTTTGGAGAGCATTTAACACAACACCAAGGGCATTGTGATAACTAAATAAGTATCTCTTGTTGCTATTTTTATGATGCTTGTCACAGAAATCTTGGAAAAAGTCTGGAATCTGACAGACATATGCAAAATTGGCAAAAAAGGAGAACAAGTCACAAGAGCTGACATGGACTGTCAAACAGGTTGGCCATGGGGATGACCGTGAATGAGAAGACAGATGTAGGCTGTATGAGAAGGAAGGCTGAGTACACCTTTGTCTAGATTTTTTAAAGTATTCATACCTGCTATGAAGCATTCAGAGCCACAGGCATGCCTTTACTAAAAGTGGAGAACACAGCCACAGGGGAGTGGACACAGCATCCAGGGAACTTCTGGTTAAGCTGGACATTTGTTCAAGGCCACCATTCAAGACTGGTAGACCAGAACTCTAATCCAGCTCTCAGGGCTGTTGAGATCATAGATTGCTTTCCTCCTCAATTCTCCATCCTCACATACAGATTCTCTTCAAGGTCAAAATGACAAAGTGGAGGTTGGTACATGAAGGATAAGTGCTGTTTTCTTTGCAATGTTGCCAGAAATGTCTTTGGAACAGCAAAATATACCACAAGTTGTGTTGGTGCAGGACAATTGTCTATATTAAGTAGAGGCGGGTCAATGAGAACAGAATTCTGGGAAGAGGGAAGCTCCCTCTGCATTCCTGTCCAGACACAGAAGAAGCAAGCTGTGACTACACTGAAAAAGGTACTGAGCCATGTGGCTAACACAGATAAGAATAATGGGCTAATATATGAGTTAAGAAGAAGCCTAAGCTAATGGGCCAATCAGTTAATGTGGATCTCTGTGTGATTTCTTTGGGACTTAATGACTGCGGGAACTGGGCAGGACAGAAAACCAAAGACAACACTGTGTCAAGAAGGAAGTCAGGCACCTTCTATTTTACCACCCCATCTTTATTCATTTTAGTGTTTCTTGAATGGTAAGAACAGATGAAAGTCTCTAGATGAGTTTCCATGAACCTAACAGGAAGGAAGCGTGCAACAGCAAAGCAAGAGTGCACATGCCTGAATCTTCAGAATGACTTTTGGGGTGACTATGTGACAACTATAACATACTTCAGTTGTGGAAACTCTGGGTTATCAAAGTGCAGGACCAGCTAAGAGCAAATAATGCAAAAAAGGTTTGAGCTGGCTCCCATATCCCAGCATCTTGTATATGTCACCTCAGTACTGAAATTCAACAGAGCCTTAAACAAAGGGGCTTGTTCTGGCATTTCTACAATAAGAAAACCATTTCTCACTAGTTAAAGGAAACCAGGTAATTCCCAGTTTTTCCCTTCCTTCCTTTTAAGACATGAATGTAAACCCCCAAACTGGCTGATTATCTGGTCTAGCGTGAATGGTAGAAAGCTCACTTGGCGTGTGCAAAACTCTGGGCTCCATTTCTAGCACCTAAAAAACAAGCCAGAGGAGGGAGATTATTTCAGGTGGACTAATGCTTCAATGAGATTGCACTTATTCCCCTTTCAGTGCCCTATGTACCTCCTGTTCCTTCAAGATGCTACTCACTGCTTGTGGTTGCCTCTCTGACATGCTCCTCCATGCTGGCAATTGTTCCTATTCAGTTTCTTAATGATTATTATGCAGCAGCAGAAGGTGATCAATCTCACTGAAGACTTTACCAGTATTAAAACAAATTTTTCTCTTGTTCTTGTAATTTGCTGTTATTATCATTATGGAAATCATATCGTCTAATGATGGAAGAAAATTTTCATTTCTGGTGGTTTTAATAATACAGATTGCATTTAAGGATACAAATTTTTATTTGAAACTTGGTTTTGAGCTGCACTTGGGTTAAGAAGCTACAAGGGATGTTCCTAACCTTGAGTAATCTTTCTGGGACTGAAAATATGGGCACAGACCAGTCATTTGGGTCCCTCTGTAGAGCTGTGGTAAAGACAGCAGACAGAACATAAACGTTACCTCCCTGGCTTAATTTTTCCTTCCTCCAAGGCCTTTGTATTAGTTAGCTTTCTCATAGCTGTGACCAAGAACAGTAAAGAAACAAGTTAATGGAGGAAGGTTTTTTTTCTGACTTATAGTTCTGGGGGATCATTCCACCATGGAGGGAAGGCATGGTGGGAGAAGCAGGAGGCTGGAAGATCACATGGCATTCACACTAGGAGGAAGAAAAAGTTCAGGAAGTGGGGATGGCCTATAAAACCCCAAGGCCTATTCTCAGTGACCCACATTTTTTTCAGCAAACATCTACCTTCTAATGGTCCTGCAGCCTTCTTAAACAGCAACACCATCTTGGAAACACGTATCCAAATACATGAGCCTACGGGGGCATTCTACATGAAAACCACAAGCATCATTAAAAGGCCAAGGGCTATTTTTGGTTTATTTTTGGGCTTTCCATGTTACCAAATCTTCCCTCCATGCAGGGATTATGTCTAGCTTGAGCATACTGTCAGAATTGCTGTGAGGTCTGTTGTATCCAGAAAACAGCTTCCCTGAAGTAACTCACCGTTACCGCTACTGAATCTCCCACTCTGAGAGAAAAATCTTAAGGGTTATGAAAGAAAACTGGAGATGATTATGGAAGACAAGTTTTTCTAACACATCTTATAGATGGTCATAGATGATTACAGTGTTGTCAGGTGCCTCTGCTGTTTCTTTCATGTCTGCATCCACCCTGCTGTGTTTAGAAGGTTTCATTACCTTGTATCTCATCCCTTTTTGGGTCTTAAAGTCTTAAAATCTTTTCACCTCCCTGAGCCTTTGAAGGGAGAGAATTCATGGAGACATTCCATGTAGGACTGAGTGTTCTAAGGTCTCGTACTTTCTGCATATTGTCCAGTTGTGGATCAGATCTACTAAAGGAGGAATCTTCTCTGATTATGGTTGAGTGAGATGTTGATCTGTGGATATGGCAGAATGTGATTAGGAGTCATTTTATTGCTATGTTCCTTCGTTGGTTTTCATTTGCACTTCCCTGATGACCAAGGAGGATGAACATTTCTTTAAGCTTTTCTCAACCATTTGTGGCCCCTCATTTGGGAATACTCTGTTGAAATCTGAACCCCAGTTTTTCATTGGGTCATATGTTTACTTGGTGTCCAGTTTTTAAAGTTATTTATACATTTTGGATATTAGGCCTCTATTGGATGTATACATGGTAAAATCTTTTCCAGTTTTGTATCCTGTTGCTTTGTCTAGATGATGGTGTCCTTTGTCATACAGAAGCTTTTAAGTGTCATGAGGTCCCACTTATTAATTGTGGTTCTCAGAGCCAGTTTTTATCAGTGTTCTGTTCAGAAATTTTTTTACTGTACTAATGAGTTCAAGACTATTCCCCACTTCCTCTTAATCATGTCTGTTCTTATGCTGAGGTGCTGGATCGATTTGGAGTTAAGTTTTGTTCAGGGTGGTAAGTATGAATCTATTTAGGTTCTACACACAGCAATCCAGTTTGGCCAGAACCATTTGTTGACAATGCTGTAATTTTTTCAGCTAATATTTCTAATTTTATTTAAAAAACAGACATCTATAGCTGTGTAGATTTATGTTGGTGGTCTTCAATTTGATTCAACTTATCAGTCTGTGTGTTTTTATGCCAATTCAATGCTATTTTATTGCTATAGTTCTGTAGGACAAGTTGAAATTGATGATGATGATACCCTCCAGCAGTCTTTATTATTCAGGATTGTTTTTTTTTGTTTTGTTTTTATGTGTTTATGTTTCATAAAAGGCTAAAGATTGTCATTTCAAGTTCTGTGAAGAATTGTGTTGGAGTTTTGGTGAGGATTGCATTTAATCTGTAGATTGCTTTTGGTAGATGGGCATTTTTACTATATAAATTCTACCAATTCATGAGCATGGGATATCTTTCAATTTCCTCATATCTTTTTTTTTATGTCTTCAAGTTTTTATTTTATAAGTCTTTCACATGCTTGGTTAGTCAATCCAAGTTATTTTCTTTCTTTCTTTCTTTCTTTCTTTTCAAGGCTATGGGAAATGATATATTTCTCTGATTTCTTTCTCAGCCTATTTGTCCTTTGTATAGTATATATTCTGCCACCTGTCTTAGTTTTGAAGTATCAATAGAGAGCAAGAGGGAGTCTTGAAAATGTATAAAAAAATCATAAGAAGTAGTAAGGAGTTACTTTGAGTCTAGTGACTTTTTTTTTTTTTTGGATTGGGATGGTGGAAGAGAAGCTCTTTTTTCTGGGCAGTTGGCTAAGCTGGAAAGGTCACCTGGTTGCTCCTCAGCCTCTCTGAGCTAACAGGTTTTCATCCCAGCATCAGACTCCCAAGTCTTTATTGAGTTGTCCCCTTTCAGAAACTATTGTTGAGCTTTGCTCTTTTTTTTTGTGTTCTCTCTCTCTCTCTCTCTCTCTCTCTCTCTCTCTCTCTCTCTCTCTCTCTCCCTCCCTCCTTGTCACAGGAGACTGCATGCTGCATGTACATTTCCCAGCAGCCCAAACCTGAATACTCTCACAGAAACTATATTAATTATAACACTGTTTGGCCAATGACTCAAGCGTATCCATAGCTAGCCCTTATATCTTAAATTAACCCATTTCTATTAACCTGTGTATCGCCATGAGGTTGTGTTCTGTTGTGTCCTTCACCTTTGGCAGCTACAGGGTGTCTCCTTAACCCCTCCCCTTTCTCTTTATATTTCTTCTAGTCTGGCTATATTCTGCCCGGCCATTGGCCAAAGCAAACCTTATTCATTAACCAATAAAAGCAACACATATACAGAAGGACCTACCACAGCATTTGTTTATTTATTTGTTTGTTTGTTTATGTTCATTGATGACCATTTTACAAAATACCATGAATCACAGGATTCTAATTCGCCATAGGTGGGACTTCAGGAAACTATCCCATGCTTGTTGAGTGAGCCATAGCAAAATATTCAAATTAACAAACTTCTTTAAACATTGGCCTTTTTGTGTGGTGGGGGAAGAAGCTGTATGAAGCTGCCTTTCACTTTGGAGCCACAAAACTAGAGCACACGTTTGGAAGACTGAAGTGGCCCTGAAGTAGGACAGTGAAAATGAACTTCTGGAAGTAAACCACTTTTGGGTGAGCTTTGTTTTATGCATAAATAACAAAGCATTTTACAGATTAATGCTGCTGCTGGGTGCCTTAGCATGTGTCTGTCTGTTCCAGCCGAGACCACCTCGAGATTGAAAGATTCATTCCTGAGTATGTTTGCGATAATTTACAGTCCTGTGTCAAGACTCATCTGCTCTTTGCACAAGCCAAACCAGAGTTGCGTGGGATTCTGGGAGTCAGCATCCCTGCACGTCTCTCACGTTTCACACTGGTGTTAATCTGTTCAGGTCTTGGGATGAGGTTTACTCTGTGAGAGGGACATGTGGCTCAGTGCCCTCTGGAGGCTCTTCCTGGGCATTGATCATAGTGCAGAAGGGTGAGGGAGATTGTGTAGGGGTTTTGCTATTCATGCTGTATACCTACTTTGGCAGCGCAGGCTCTTCATGTCCTCCTGTTCCTCACCACCATCACGTCTCCAACTCCACCTCTCTCCACAGCACAGGCACCATTTTGTCCATCTCTCCATCACACACCCTAGCTTTCCCATCTCTCCAGTAAATATTTGTTCATCATAGCGGCACCCACTGCCCTGCGTTACCACATGGGTCCCGGGAATTGATTCAGGTCCTCAGGTTCTGCAGCAAGCCCCAAGACCTAACTAAGCATCTCACAGGTTACTGTTTTTCTTTTTTGTATCCATTATCTACTGCCAGAAATACCTTGTCCAGCCATTCTGATTTCCTCAAAGCCCCGATGCCTGTTTTGGTGATTGTGCCCACCTGGCTGTAATAGTGACATTTGCCTTCAACTTGGCTTTAAGTCTATCTCCATGGCAATATGAGAGCTAATTTCACTGGTAGCGCTTCTCAACTTTATCTCTGGCCAACAGAGTGCAGCCAATATATAGTATTTCCAAGGATTTTAGAGTTCCAGTCTCAAAACTGTGATAAAGGAAGAGTCTTGTGGCCCTTCTGGGAAAATGTACTGAGAGCATGGGTAAACAAGCACCTCTGATAAATCCATTCACACGCATGTATTCCTACCTCTCCAGTATAGCCATTCAGTATAGCTATTCAGTGTCATTTCGTACAGAACACACCATATAGGTTTTGCTCATATATATGCATATATGCATACATAAGTGGACGCATGCATACATTATAGGAATGGTCACTACTTCTAGTGGTTGCAGGCTCATCAGACTTTGGAATGAAGTGAGAATGAAATTATCAAAATTTGTCAAGTACCTTCATTAAAATTCTGAAAGTACCATGCTTTAACCTAAGGGTTTATAAAACAGATTTTAACCTATGGAATAATTTGTGTACTGCAAGAGCAGAGTGTTTGATTTTAATAGATGTCAGCCATGACCAGAAGACATAAAATATCTATAGAACAAAGACATTATAGCGATTTGAAGTGAATACATAAAACATGTCTCCCTTCCTTTCTCCCTTCCTCCCTCCCTTCTTCCCTTACAGACCCTGCATTCCACATGCTCCCCACCATAATCTGTGGTACGTGTTCTGCGGTCTTTTAGTTTTTCCTTGACTAGGCACATCATTCCTTTGTGCACAGGTGATTGCTCAAATCAACATTTTTGCCTATGAGTTCTACACATTGCCAGCAGCTCATTCTTGAGGGCTCCATACGGGTTTGCTAGCTTTGAGACCGCAGCTGGATCAGAAAGCAGACAGCTGACTCCTTTCCTTGAGGCTTCTCAATAGCTTTTTGTAATGTGTGTGTGTGTGTGTGTGTATGCATGTACAAATAAAACTGTTTTAGGGTAAAATGAAGACTCCTCCATACCTAGTTCAAACTCAAGAAAATTTAATAATATCTTAATTATCTTATAATGTTTCTTGAAGTCAAAGAAAGTTATCACATAATTAAGAGAATCAGTGCTTAGGTGTAGTAATATGGAGCAGAGCGGCGGCGGGGCTGCGTCCCCAACCTCCAGCCGCCTGCCCAGCTAGCTTTACCCGAAATAATTACACGGACACTGTATTCTTTTAAACACTGCTTGACCCATCTCTATCTAGCCTCTTCTAGGCTAACTCTCGCACCTGGACTAGCCCATTTCTTATCATCTGTGTAGCACCGGTCTTACTGGGAAGATTCTAGCCTAAGTCCATCCTGGGTCGGAGCTTCATAGCGTGCGTCTTCCCTGGAGCAGGTAGCATGGCGTCTCTCTTGCGTCTGCTCCGGAGAGGAGAGCTGCGGAGTCTGACCTCACTTCCTCTTCCTCCCAGTGTTCTGCTCTGTTTACTCCACCCACCTAAGGGTGGGCCTATCAAATGGGCCTAGCAGTTTCTTTATTGCTTAACCAATGAAATCAACAGATTGATATATGACACTCCCACATCACTTCTCCTTTTTCTGTTTAAACAAAAAAAGGAAGGCTTTAACCTTAACATAGCAAAATTACATATAACAAAACAGTTATCAAGTAAAGTTACTTCAGAAACATTTATACATATAACAAAATTGACCGTAAATCTCTATCAATAAAGCAAAATCTATACTAATGCAAATTATTCATGTCTATATCATATCCCCCTTTAAATGTAAAAGAACATTTATAAACTATATTTGGGAACATGGGCGCAGTTTTTTCTCTCCAAACTGCTTCCTGCTGAATGGGGGCGTCGTTAATTAGGTCTTTCATGGTATAACCTGTGTGCTAGTTTCATCTCAGTTGGCAGTTGAGCAAAGCAATTTTCTGAAGATGTTCACAGCAACCCTTCAGGAGGACGTGGTCCATCATACCAAATCGGGATAGAAGAAATCCAAAGGGTCTGGTTCTCTGTGAAAACAAAAGAAGACTCTCTCCAAAGCATCATATCCTTAGACCCAAATTCTGAAGTCATACCCTCATGATATCCATTCTGGTTCTACTTGGCAGCCCATATAATGAAATGTCTCTCTGTACTTAGCTCCTTCACAGTCAAAAATTTTAAAGAAAACACAATGTACATAATCCAGACTCTCTGTGAATTTTTCATTTTTACGCGGCTTATTTTTATTTATATCTATAACTATCTGTACTCTGTCTCTTTAAAGACTTTACTTTTACTTTTTTCTTTTTAAACCATTAACTTTATTCTCTATATTCTTTTTCTTCTCTCTCCCAAGCCTACGTACATTCATCCAACAGTGTGACTCATTTAGTGGTCTGAATCTGTCCTATTGTGAATCTGCAATTTTTTACTATCCAGGAGCACTTTTGATTTGTGCCTTTAAATCACCAGGCACTTAAGAATCTAAGCTGTGACATTCCTACGTTAACTTTTTGCTTTTTGAGCGTATATCTTTGACCTGGAATAACCCTGTAGACCAGGCTGTCTTTGAACTCTCAGAGATCCTCCTGTCTCTGCCTCCCAGGCATTGGGATTAAAGGTGTTTGCTACCACACCTTGAACTCACAGAGATCTGTTTGTCTCTGCCTCCCAGGCATTAGGATTAAAGGCGTGTGCTACCACACCTTGAAGTCACAGAGGTTTACTTTAAGAATTTTAACTTTTAGTCTGCATATATTTTTAACACACTTTAAACCATTCAGAAATTTTCTCTGTCTTTGAATCTCTCTTTACTGTATATCTCTCTTTTTCTGACCACAAGAGCCTTTAATTTACCAAGCAATATCAGTAGGACTAAAGGCTTGGCTTTGCCAGCTAGATCCAGTCCATTCCTTAGCTTTCCAGCCTCATGGCGGATATACAGGCTGCAGCCATGTTTATAGCCACACCTCTATGGCGTTTCAAGGTCCCTGCCAGCCAGCAAGCTACAACAGACAACACTCAAATCCTCTCTTGGTAGCCGGCCCTCCTGCCTCAAACAGTCAGAGTTCGCCCTGGCAGGATGGCCCAGAAAGCCGGCATTTTTAAATGGCGCAGCTTTTTCCTGCTACGGCTGAAAACCGAAAAGCATGCGTTCAGCTTTTCGTCAACACCATTTAAGTGTTTCGTGGCAGGACCTCTTAATGAGCTGCAGGGATTTGCAGCTGAAGCTGAGTCAGGAAAATTTCAAAATGGAGGACGTACCATTTTGTGCTAGCTCTGGGGCCACCAGGTAGGAGCGGCACTCAGCACTTTAATTCTGAGACTGAGCGTGCAGCACAGAAATTCTTTTCATCCAAGTTACATCCAAATCTGACACGCAGAGCACTACACAGTCTGAAAACACGTCTCTGTATGGCAGCAGGAATCCGCCATGCTCTTTGAGTCATTGTCAAGGTCTCAGAGCACTCTCCTTCCGATCCCAAGTGGGAACACAAACATAAAGACAGAGTTTGCACTGGCGGCAAAGCCCCAGGAAGCCACACTTTAAAATAACGCAGCTTTTTTTTCTGCTGCTGTTGCTGAATCAGGAAATCTCTCTACAGCACGCCACCAACAAACAGCAAAAATCTGTGTTAAATGCTCTCTCCCTTATTTTTAAGCCTTCTCAGGTTTTTTAAGTGGGTTTAGTCCATCACGTGGGCGCCATTCTGTAGTAATATGGAGCGGAGCGGCGGCGGGGCTGCGTCCCTAACCTCCAGCCGCCTGCCCGGCTAGCTTTACCCGAAATAATTACACGGACACTGTATTCTTTTAAACTCTGCTTGACCCATCTCTATCTAGCCTCTTCTAGGCTAACTCTCGCACCTGGACTAGCCCATTTCTTATCATCTGTGTAGCACCGGTCTTACCGGGAAGATTCTAGCCTAAGTCCATCCTGGGTCGGAGCTTCATAGCGTGCGTCTTCCCTGGAGCAGGTAGCATGGCGTCTCTCTTGCGTCTGCTCCGGAGAGGAGAGCTGCGGAGTCTGACCTCACTTCCTCTTCCTCCCAGTGTTCTGCTCTGTTTACTCCACCCACCTAAGGGTGGGCCTATCAAATGGGCCTAGCAGTTTCTTTATTGCTTAACCAATGAAATCAACAGATTGATATATGACACTCCCACATCACTTAGGTATGTCTGGCTTCCAACTCTCAGCTTCATTGCTATATTCCCTCCCCTTTCCTGCTTGTTTTTAGTACCATTTATCACATGAAATATTATTATCCATAATACACATCCATACATAATACACCTATTACCATTTTCTGCTCAGCTTACATTTCTGCTCACTTCTATTTACTAATGAGGGGGCAATTTCACTTCGTTTCTTCACTAATGTATACTTTGAAAAGCATGAGAAATACATTATGTATGTGGCACACAATTGTTTATATTGTATAAATGTTTCTCGGGCTTCTCTGTGGATGACCACCAGCATCAACACCACCACCAGCACCACCAGTACCACCAACGCCATCAGCACCACCAGCACCACCACCAGCAGCAACAAAACACTAGGGAAGGCAGTAGTCTGTTCTCTTCATCAGCTATGGGTAGTGGGCTAGGTTTACAGTACCAGGCATGCATTCTCTCTTATGGAGTTGGTCTTTGGTCTAATTAGCTAGCAGTATATAAGTGCCAGGATAATAAGTGCCAGTGTTGTACATTTCAGAATATCTTCCATTCGTTGTTGCTGTATTTTGCAGGCAACACAGCTGTATAAGGCTCTTCAGTGCTTTTCTCTCTTGGCAGCTTGCAAAGCTCCTGTTCATACTCAGAGAACTGTTCCCCAGGGAGGAGAGTTCTGGTTAGCACTATCTGCATGCCTCTAAGTCCTCTGTCCAAAGTGTGTGGTGTCTTCAACCATCGAGTCCTACTTCGATTTATTGCAGCCAAGGGCAACAGAAAGAGCTTATATTGTTTAGAGGTTTGCTGGCCCCCATCGACTAACAGTTGTAAAGAAAGTTTCCTATGGCTAGTACTGGGGTTTTTGTAGGATAATATGAATGCCCCTCCAAATATATTCATGATCAAATTGAACAGAACAGACATGACTATTGCAATCTCTCTCTCTCTCTCTCTCTCTCTCTCTCTCTCTCTCTCTCTCTCTCTGTGCATGCGTGTGTAACTATGTTGATTTTAAAATTAGCATACACATGAAATGGGCTACAAACAATCAAGGCAATTTACTGAATGAACTATCTCTCAGCTCCTACTTTATGTTTCTGTTATTGAATAATATTTCTTTGTATTATTATACTGTATTTTATTTTCTTCTCATTACTTTTAGCTATTAGGAATAATTCTGCTATGAATATTTGTTTATGTTTTAAGACTTAAGTGACATTTCTGGGCCTTACAAGATTCTGTACATATTTATTGTTTTAGAAAGTACCAAATGTTTTCCCAAGTGAGCACATCGGTTTCTGCTCTCACCAGTAATGGGAAGTTCCAACATCTCAGCGTCTTTTGTCAATACTCATTTTCTGTGCTTTTGAAAAGCCCTAGTCGTCCAAAATGGTATCGATACCATAGTGTGACTTTTATTTGTGCTTCCCCAGTGACTTGTGATGTAAGGACTCTCTTTCTCTGCTTGGTGGCCATTAGTATATCATCTCTGGAGAAATATCTATTTAGTGCCTTATCTCATTTTTTTCTTTTTATTGAGTAGCATTTATTTTGCCACTGAATTATAAAGAATTTTGTAAGCTGTCTGAATACGAGACTCCTACATGGATTTTCAAATATTCTCTGCCTTTCTGTGGGTTGTATTTTCACTCTCTTGATAATATCCTTTGATGAATAAAAGCATCTGACTTGATGACATCAAACGTTTCTTCTTTTGTGGCTTATGCTTTTAGCATCATATCGAAGAAGCAAATCCCAGGTCAAAGTTTTATTCTGATATTTTATTGTAAGAATTTTTTAGATCTTTGTGCTAAACATGATTATCTAGAGAAACATTAGCAAGAGAATATGTGTGTATGTGTATAATATATGTGATTATATATATATTTACTTATAATGTATGTGATATAAGTACATCAGAAAGGGGGTTCAAGGGAACAGTTTACACAACAAAAGCTGGGACTCCAGCAGCAGTTATGTACATTCTGGATGGTCTGAGAGCCCAGTAGCTGCTTAGGTCAGGAAGCAGGGTTTGTCAGGAGTCCCCATACGGTACTGACATCCTGGAAGGATCTTGGAGTGTTCCCGATCTTCAGGCCACAGAAGACGATAGGGAAACCTGGAGACTGTTGTCAGGGAAGTGGGACAGCAGAAAGAGCAGCAACAGCAGCATCACCTGAACCTGTGGCAGACCCTTCTGTTCTGGGTGCCCCTCAAAGCTAGCAGTCCTGGGGCACTCAGTGTATGGGCTAGAGTAACACACCCAAGTGAGGAATAAATTGTCTTCAAAATCCAAACAGTCCCCGTATGCTTCTTTCTTGGTGGGAGGAGGGGCCAGGTACACCAACACATTCTTTGTATTAGAAAAATAGCTCTGTCTGCCTCAGAGGTCTGGAATCTTGGATATTTAATTTTTATACATTTATTTTTATGTGTATGTATGTGTGCCTGTGTGTATGTATGTGGACCGCAGGCAGGAGCCCAAAGGAGGTCAGAAGAGGGTATTAAATGCTGTGAAACTGGAGTTACAGGATGCTGTGAGCCATGTAATTTTTGGAAACTGAACCCCAGTCTTTGGCTATATCTGTAAGTGCCTTTAACTCTGGCGCCATTTTAATAATGTAGAAATTCCTTAATTTTGGTTGGATTCCCCCCACCACCCCAGATTTTGATATGTATGTCTTTTAGCAAGAAGTCCAGGTGGTAGCTTCTTATTTAGTGTAATCAACATAACTCATCAGTGTAGCGGATGAGTACAGTAACTTGACGAAGATAGGTGAACAAGTTGCCTGCAAGCTGAGTTCTTAACCCGGGCTGGGGAATGAACAGGTCTTTGAGGTGGGGCAGTCCAGGTGTGCTTCTGGCCTTGACAGCCGAAAGCAGATTTATTCTGGAACTTATTATGGACAAGGAAAGGTGCTAACTTGCTTGTGAGATTAAAAGTTGCATATTGGAATCTAGGAGAGTTCTTAATTTTCTCAAGCAAAGAAACCACCAGGCGTAGTGAAGCTACAACTGGAGTCATCACGTGACTGAGCTGGAGATAATCAACTGTCATTTTCTAAGAATCATCTGTCTTTGTTAATGGCCAAATATGGGAGGTAAAGTGAGATGTGTTGAGAGCCACTATAACCCCCTCTTTTAGGTTCTTAATAATGGCACTGATCCCGGCAATCCCAGTAGGGTTGCACTGTTATTTTGGACTCACGATTTCTCTGATAGAAGCAGCCTTAATGTCTTCAGCTGGCATTTCCAACCACAGTAGTTCTTACTCCACAAATCAAGGAATCAATTCTACTAACTCCCAAGTATATCTATCTCATTTAAACATTTTGGAGCTCGCATAATACCACACGATGAGTTCAGAGACCCAGGGGACTCACAGCAAATCAACATTAGCTAAAATTCCATTGATCACTGGACCTCCCAAACTCCTACTTTGACTGGAGGGCCACAAACACTGTTTGAAATCACTTGGAATCGATGAGAATCCAGAGGCCTCAAACGGTGTGATTATTTCCCTTTCCCCAAGGCGTTAGATATCTTTGTGGAGGGACTGGAGGAAGATTAGCTGTAAAACTTTTTGGTTTTCCGGCAAGGTCCTTCTTCTGAAGTTTCCGCCCTCCCTTTGTCGAGGGGTTCTGGGTCTCTAAATGAGCTCAGGTCTTCGAATTGTTTGAGGTGCTATGCTTCAAGGTAGCCTTTTATTTATTTGCTCTGGAATTTTCTGCTTATGGAGCTTGAACAAGACTTAGTAGACTCCCTACCTCTTTCACTCCGGGGAAGGCCATAATTAGCCAGGACAGAAGCTCTTTAGTGATCCACACCACTCAATCACGGCTTAGCCTATGCTGCCTGTTAAGTAAGGCAAGCATCTCACCTTGTCCTTTTCACTTCAGGGATGCCACTGACCCTTGCGATTCCCAGTTCCAATTAAGCCCATTGCTTCTAAATTATCCCACTGAGCAGCCTGGATTCCTACTCTCAGGTTGCTGAGAAGAGCCATGACGGAGCTCTTCGGGGATGTGAGCACGCTTCTTCTGTGTTTCCTGGAACTCACCACAGTGGGCGAGCAGACTTTACAAGGCAAATTTGCTCCTGTCTCCCAATTCTTTTGAGTCTTTCAATCCTTCCTTTAACATTAAGTCGCTATCACAGCCACCTCTAGCTCATTCACAGGAGACTGCTTTTGACCTAGACTTCAGCAGTCAAATAAATTGTTAGCACCTGCTTTAACTGTGCGACTATTCAACGTCAAACCCTGCTCGGCAGACCCATCTTGTTAAAGTCAGCGGATCTAGTTTTATGTTCCCTCTATCATTTATTCCACACTCTTAAAATCATTTTTCCACACAATTTTCCAGTTCCCTGTTTGTATGAATTAAAATCTCAAGCCATTCTTTAGAGATGTAGAACACTTCATCCTGCGTTACTCTGTACTCTGTCTCTTGGGGGTCTGTCAAGACTTGAGTCTGGTTATAAGATGAGAAGTGAATATGGGTGGGAGGTTGGTTCCTTAGGGGCATCAAGATGGTTTTACTGGACATCTTCTTCTGGGAAGACCACTGCCAATTCCATATATGGCGCACGATTAACTCCTTCAAGGAATGATGAAGGGGATGATATTGCAGGGATGAGAGAGCATCTGCTACCATGGAGGGAGAAATGACTTCATCGGTGAAAACAAACCAATCATAATTTGAGAACTCATTGCTTTTGGCCTCATCAGGAATATACTATTAAACTCGTTAACCATTGGTTCCCTCATCTGAATTGCTGGCGCTCTTAAACTTGTGCCGTAAAGCAGCTAGTCATATGATGGAGGCTTGGGTTTGGTTCACGCTAATTTCAGCTTTATGAGGGTTGAAGAGGTTCTTCTTTAGAGAACACAAGCCTTCAGCAGGGAATTCTCGTCTCTGCACTCATTTTCTTGTTACTTTACCTGGAGGTGTTAGAAGCAACCAGTCTGCATCATTATAGTCTGGTTTTTACAGAAATGTTCAAGAATGTTTCTTTTAAAAAAATATAGTTAGCAAATATTTTGCTTCTCATGAGAGGTGAATTAGAGTATCAAACATATCTATGCTGCATGTTTCCTTTAACAGTTCACATAATCAATTATGTGCTCTCTATAATGCCAGGAAAGTCCCTAGCAACTACACAAAACTTAGGTATAGTTGAACCGGAGAGCCAGCTTCAAATACCATTTACCCAGTAAAAATGAATTTCTCTTTATGAATCTGTTTCTCTAGAACAGTGGTTCTCAACCTTCCTAACACTGAGCTCCTTTAATACAGTTCCTCATGTTGTGGTGACCCCCAACCATAACATTATTTTTCCTTGCTACTTCACCACTGTAATTTGTCTACTGTTATGAGTCATAATGTAAATCTCTGTGGTTTGATGGCCTTAGGTGACCCCAGTGAAAGCGTTGTTTGACCCCAAAGGGGTTGTGACTCATAGGTTGAGAACCACCGCTCTAGTACTGCTCCTGGTGCCACAATCTGTGTTTAGCAGGGTTCTCTATAGAGGAACAGGATGGATTTCATAGACCACAAAATGGGAGTCTCTAGGATGGTTTACATGATAAAGACTGGCAGTCCAACAACAGACAGTTGCAAGCTGGTGAAGCTGAGAACCTGGACCTGATAACAGCTCTGCCTGCCCAGTTGGCTGCATCAGTAGTCTCTAGGTAGGAGGTAGAAGGCTAGAGAGATTCCTGGCTACTGGGTTTACATGTTAGAAGGCCAAAGAAGGTAGAGTGTGATGTAGGCATCATCACTGTCACCATCATCATCATCACCATCATCATCATCCACACTATTATCACCATCACTATCATCCCTACCACAATCACCATCATCATCCCCATCACCACCTCCATCATCAGCATCAGGATCAGCAAAACAACAAAAGAAAAGAGATGGGAACACTTCCCAGCAGCTAGTGAAAGCAGACAGACAAGTAATACTGCTTTTTCCTGGAGTCTCTGTTATATCTGGGATACTTTTTTGGAAGGATTCATTCACTCTGAAAGAGGGTATTTCCCCCTTAGTTATTGTTTTTTAGAAATGTCCTCATAGACTTACCCAGAGACGTATCTCTTAATTTATCTTAGATCCCATCAAATTGGTAATCAGGGTTAACCTCCATGGTATTCTATCCCATTTCAGTTAGCTTTTGTCTGTAATCTAAGAGAAAGGTCTTCGTTCCTTCTTTTGTTTGTGAACATGTAACTTAAAGCATTATTTTAAATTTATTTTATTCATTGTTATTGCACACATTGTGTATGTGTGTGTGTGTGTGAAGAGTCAGATCCTTCTACCTGGTTTTTGAGGCAGAGTCTCCTCTTGTTTCTGCCACACTGAGTATTCCTGGCTACCAGCCTACAAACTTCCAGGAGCTCCCCCCTTTCTACCTCCCATTTTGCCACAGAGATGCAAGGATTACAGGTGTGTACTATTGCTTCCTGCTTTATACGTAGGACCAGGAAGTGAACTCCCATTGTCTTGTTCAGTAGGTGCTTTCACCCGTGCAACTATCTCACTAGTCTACCGTTATATTTTTTCCAAAGATTATTTCTCTATATTGAATTACAATTTCAAGGTAATATAATCAAATGGAAAAAGGTAATAGCAATCAAATCAGAAAAAGACCAAACATAATCTTTGGGTTTTATAATGAAAACATTGGAATAGTTGGGAAAGACTGTGAAGGGGAGTAGACAGGTCAGAAGCCATATTGAAATGTATTTGCAAGCAAGTGGGACGCTATGGTAGAGAACTGGAATGGTTGCTGTGTTGGGGCCAAGACCTCAGTTAAGAAGCAGCTACATTTTGGCATATGTGAGACATCAAGGATGGCAAGATCTGCCATGAGGCTTCAATGCAGATTTGACTTTCAATTCAACGTGTTATTTGGAGTTAACTTTGTAAGACATAAGCTTTTATTTCTGAGCTAAAATATCTGGTTAGATGGAGTCACCGAATTTCATGTTAATCTTCTAAGGCCAAGTCTTATGGTTTCAATAAAGACATCATTAGTGATCCAGAGCACTGGGATTCATTGTCCATTCCAGGGTGCACTTTTTTATTTTTGATAAATAGTTGATCTTATCCTCTCATAGATGCCACTATGGGAAGCTAACTTTTCTTTTAAGAGTTATTACTAAATAGGAGCTGGTGATAGCATTAGGTTTCCCACGCTTTGAAAATAGACTGGAAAGCTAATCCTTTGGAATTATTTCTGTCTTGAACCTTTGGCATTACAGACAGCTGTGCTCCCATGGGGTTTACAGGAAGCCGCCTCCCTCCCTTCTACAGGAAGCCACCCCAGTCCTTCTACATTCTCCCATTGCAGCTTTCTACACGTGAGAAAGAAAGAGCTTTCTTCTCTGGAGCTAAAAGATCTTAGTTTGACTGAACAGACACAAGAATGTTCCCAATGAGTTTGGAAAGACGGTCACGGCAATAAGACTGTTAATAATATATACCCCAAAATGGAGCAGAGGAAATATCCCCCTCCTGAAGCAGGCACTAAAAATTTTATAAACAATATCCATGTGTGCTTAAAAATGAAGGTGCTTGGCTCAGTTCAGGAAGTTAGTTTTGTGGATAAAATTCAAGAAACTTAGAAGCCAATGGTACCTGCTTTGTTTGTCCCCCTGGGATTTTTATTTTTAGAAGAATGGAGTAGCACAAAGTGATTTATGCAGGTCCCCTGAGCATGAACTCAGACAGACAGCATCTAATAAAGTGCCCACCTGCTCCTCCACAAGCCCCTCTCCCCCTAGGACTGCTTGGTTGATTTATTTTCTCAGCATTTCTCTTCCTGGAAAAATACAGCCTTGTTAGTCTGATTTCCTTATTCTCAGCGGTTCTCTTTCTCAATCACAATGCATTCCTCACTAGAATGAGGATGCTCAGTGTAGAGGAAATCTGGAGTAAGGCTCCTGAGAGTCTAATGTCAATCTACAAGTCAGGTCTCTCAGCACAGGGTCATCAGGAAGTCAGAGCTATAGGAAACACCAGCTGACAAGAGAAGGAGCTGGGCTACAATGTCCTCTGTCCTTTCTCATATTTGGCCACAACAAGAAGTTTATGTGTCTTGTGTTAAAGAGGCTGCAATTGTTTTAAATCAACCAGGAGAACACAATATTTGTTAAAAAATGTAAATCAGTTTTTTTTTCTAGCTTTGGAGCCTGTCCTGGATCTAGCTTTTGTAGACCAGGCTGGCCTTGAACTCACAGAGATCTGCCTACCTCTGCCTCCCGAGTGTTGGGATTAAAGGTGTGTGCCACCACCGCATGACAAAAATTTGTTTTTTAAGGTAAAACACACTCTATAGAACATAGAATAAAAGCATTGTAGCGCACACAGATATGTGTGAGCAAGTCTGTCTATCTGTATGTCTCTCTCTCCCTCTCTGTTTGTGTGTGTGTGTTTGTGTGTGTAGGTCAGTGGTCCACCTTCCTCAGAAGCTATCCATCTCATTTTCTAGGGAAGAGAAACTAATTTCACTAATTAGGCTAAGTAGAGCCCTAGAGAATCCTCCAGTCCCTGCCTCCCGAGGATTGGGATCACAGAAGACTACTACAACACCTGGATTTACTGATTTATTTGTTTCTTACGTGGGTACTAGGTATTGAACTCAGTCCCTCATGCTTGCAGATTACTGACTGAACTCTCCCTTCAGCCACTCCTCCCCACCCCCGTGAGTCTGATTGGCTGTATTCAGAGACTTCTCGCTCTATCTGAAAAACGAGTGTCTATCATCTTCGGCCAGATGAGCAGCATTAGCCCACGTGGTCGACCGATGGCATAACTACATCCCGGGAATTACATGCTCCATTGTCAAACTACTTATGTCTTCTCTTCCATAGTGATTCTGATTTGCTTTAGCCAATGGGACATCACAGATGTGACCACATACCAAGGACTTATGTATTGGAATGGTGGAACATATTTTAATTGTTGCCATGCTGGGGGGCAGAGATAGATAGATAGATAGATAGATAGATAGATAGATAGATAGATAGATAGAAGACAGACAGAGACAGAGGCAGAGAGACAACAGACACATACACACACACACAGAAAGAGAGAGAGAGAGAGAGAGAGAGAGAGAGAGAGAGCACAAACATTTATTAAAGGGTACCACCTGTCTTCATACCTATCAGAGATCTAAACCTCTTGATGATTTTGGCACAGATGCTTGCTTCTTGTTAGATATGAAAAATTAGAAGCAGTTTTAATCAAATCCTTCTCAATCCTTCCCTAATTACCTTGCTATTATAACACTGGTAATTTCTTAGGAAGAAATCACTCAATGTGAAGCAAATACTCCTTGCCAAATGTCCCATTTGAGTCACCGGGTTAGCCAGAATTTTTCTATCGAGAGAATGGCTACAGCAGGAATGAAAAGGAAGAAGGCGTGGTTGCTTGTCTGTCAGACGCTCCTGGGGTGCAGTGATGCCTGCCATTGCAAAGAAGGGGGTCCAAGGGGACCACCAGATGTCTGGTTTCTAAGTGATTATCTTAAGCACTCTTCATTTCTGCACAGAAATTAAACTTTACAATCTCCCATCTTCCTGCCTCCTGTCACGGTACACCTCTTGCTTGTCACCTCCCTCCACCTAGCATGTTCTCTGCATATCAAACTGCAGGACTCAGTGAGCCTGAAGTGAAGGGGAGGTGGTTCAACAGACCTTTCAATGAGCTGGGGTTAAACAACGGTACTTTTGCTTTTAAAGCATTGCCTCTTAAAGTGTAGTCTGGAGGCCTGTGGTTTAACCGAGGGTAAATAGCACCCAGGGGCAATTCAGTGTTTGTACCTGATCTCTTAAGGCCCTGCTAGAATTCTCCTGGGATGAGAGGTTTCTGTGTTCCTAGGAAAACAAATTTGGAGATAAATAGCTTAATAAATCTTGCTCTCCTGGCACTTTTGTAGCAGCTCAGCACCCCTGCTCTCTTCTTTTTGCAGATGAGCAGCCCCAGAACAACTTACTGAGGATGATTATGAAAGCACAGGTATCTAGCACATTTTCTGATCAGCAGGTGCCTGGGATCATGTGTCTTCATCCACCCATCTCTGCATCCTAACTATTCATTGCTAAGGTTCTATGTGAGAGAGAAACCAGTCTCTACAAAGTTTAAGTCAATGTTCTATAACTTGCAGTCAAAGTTGTTTCTTGTGCGTACCATTTTTGGTTTATTATTATTATTGCTTTTGGTTTATTATTATTATTATTTATCATTATTGTTTTAGGGGTATTATGAAAAATGAATCTCTGATAGTTGAAGATGTTCACAGCCTCAGCATCATGGATCTGCTCAGAAGTCAACACTTTAGGGGTGACTTGATGTCTATAGGCTGCCATGAGGGCTCTGGAGTAGTGAAAGCCTTTGTTATAAAATTCATCATGAGTGTGATAGGATGTAAAAGGTAGGGTAGGGTTGGAGAACGCAGGTCACTAGAGACATGTCCCAGGGGATGTGTCTTGTTATGGCCCCTTTCCTATTACCAGTTAGCTGTGATTCCTGTCCACTGCGAGGTAAGCAATCTTCTCTTCCAGATGCTCTTGTCACTTTCCTTTCTGCCTTCTTATTGGCTCAGAATTATAAGAGATGGTTGGTACTGATGGTGGATGACCTGAAACTGTGATCTGAAATCTTTCCTGAGCGTTTCTCTCACAGTAGTGAGAAAGCTAACTACCAAGTCTTTTATCTGTTTTCTCTATTGTTGGCCAATATTCCTTTGTTCCTAAGTCCACTTTCCGATCTTTTCTGATGTCTTCCATATAACAGCAAGTATTTGGTCCACATTTCCAGAATTTCTCAGAATTAGAAAGCAGACACATATGCACGGTGAATGGCTTCTACTGGTGTTTTTTTTCCCAAGGTTTTTTTATTGACTGAGGACCAGAAAGATCACTGACCAGGACAGCATTCAATGGATTCTCTTTTGCTTCAGCTTAAACTAGAGGAACAGGAAACATTATAAGAGGACAGGAAGGGGAGAGGAGAGGAGGGTTAGGTTCCTGTTCCTCTTGATTGATTGCTACATTTGGCTGTTTCCTGATTAGAAGCTTACACCAGTCAGCTACTGCTACGTAATGAGCCTTGATCAGTTGAATGACTGAAAGGTAGCTGTTTTAGCTCACACCTTTGTAGGGTTCAGTTGATTTGCTTCTTTGCTCCGAGTCCTGATCTCTGTCACTTCTAAAGCTTCACCAAGTTTGTAGGATGGTAGAGTGACTAGCTGGTTAAGGATCATTTCTCCTCAGATTCTTACTGTTGGAAGGTTGTTAGGTGGGGTCAATGACAGGGCAGATGACTTTTGTTATCCAGCAAGATGCTAAGTCAGGGTCAATCTCATGGGGTCTGAGCAAGTGTTCAGGAGTGTGGAGGCTTCATCTTCACTTCTATTATATTTCTATTGTCTAGTACAACACACAAGTATTCTATATTCTTAAGATGGAGAAATTAGTCAACATAGATTCTAGCTTTCAATGAGACAAATAATAAAACTGTATCATGGAGAGGATAGATATGGGAAGAAATGAAATATTGCTGCTATTGAGATAAGATGCTATAGGTTCAAGTGTTTTGTCCAAAATCTCTTTCCATGGAATGCTTTCAGTGGGTTCTTTTCTGTACTCTTAGGGACAGTAACAGCTCCATGCTGCCATTAGCTTGAGTGCTTTTCCGTCCTTATGCATAGCTTTCTGAACAGACTCTTCGTGACAATTGCTTTAGTTAGCCGACTGGAATTTATTATTTGCTTCCTACCAGGGCCTGGACTGATGCTTCGGAATTTCTGTGAAGCACAATGCATGGAGCGTCTGTTCCCGCCTTGGGTAGCCCTGCTTATGGGGGAGAATGATTTAAATCCATATGAATAAAACGAATGCGAGGGAGGAAATGAAGTTCACCTGGCCACACTGTCGAAATGTAAGCAGAGAAACTGGAAGTGAAGAACCTGGACAGAGCTAAGACAATGGCAGATAATTCCTGCTGCAGGGAATTCAGGTCTCAGCTGCTTTTGAAAGGAGAGATGGAGCGGGAGGCTGGAAGCAGGCGTGATGCCACGTCTGGGAAGGACTTTTAAACTCTTGCTGAAAATGGATTACTTTACAGAAACCTGGCATTTGCTGGTTCCTGATTTGGTGATGAGCAGGACAATTGCCTTACTAATGGCAGGACAAGGAAGCTAAAGATTAAGCACTAAAAGTCTCACAGTTCTGCCTTTGCTTCCAGCCAGGGGCAAGCTGCCTCTACTCTTGAGGGGCAGAATGGATATTCTCTTCATGGAAGTTAAACTTTGCGAAAAATTCTTAGAAACTGATATTTGGGTGTCCTTGTGTTGAAAAGGTCAGGCCAGACATGGTAAAGGAAAACACTTGCTGTCAATCTACCTCCCCACACAGACTTTCTGTCAACGTTTTAGAGGCTCAATCCTAAATATTCCATTTTTTCCTGAGGCTCCCTACACAATTAAGACAAGTCCCAAACATAAGGCAGTGGCACAAATCAGCCACATGAATGGAAGCAAATTTGAAGACCAGAAACAATGCACCGAGCAAGAGAAAATTTGGAATCAAAGCACAGAATAACTGGGCTTGAATTTCTCAGAAAGCAGACTTTGTACCCTTGAAACAATGCAGCAGCCTCATCAGGAGCAAAGACAAGAAAAATCAACTATCAAGTCTACTAATTAACAATATCAGAAAAGCAACTGGAAGGAAGCAGTTAGCTATCTTGGTATATGAAGATACATCACTAAGTACACATAATAGTAAAAAAAGACAGGCACGAAGGTCTTCATCATGGTTTGAAGGCAGAGGGAGAAGTTCCTAAATGTCTCTTTGAGATGGAAAACCAGGTCACACTTACAAGACCAAGAACTCTGCTGGACCTGAATCCTTCTAGCACAGTGGTTCTCAACCTTTCTATTGCTGTGGCATTTTAATACCTTTCCTCAGGTTGTGGTTTCCCCCAACCATAAAATTATTTTGCTGCTACTTCATAATAGTAATTTTGCTACTTCCATGAACGGTAATGTAAATATCTGATATATAGGATACCTAATATGTGGATCCTAAAGGGGTTGAGACCACAGGTTGACAACAGCTATTTTAGGGTCTCATATGATTGTGAAAAGACAGGGCACCAATGTCTTCAAAATACTGAGGTGAATTGTTTCCAAACAAAATTCTAAGTCTAGTTCCTGTATGTTCTCTCTAAGAGAGTCGTTCTGAGCTATGACTGCTACCATATGCCTCAAGAAGAAGATTTCAGAGGCAATTAAGGATCTTCATATGACACAATTAGCCGGAATCATCCATGTGGGTCCAGTGTAGTCACATAGGTGCTTCTGGAAGGATGTGAGCGAGCCAATCTACAGGGCTGTGTGAAGATAGAGAAGAGCGGCAGGTGGAAGCTGCCAGGCAAAGGTCATGGAAAGAGGTCACAGAAACCTCCTGATTTCCGGAAGAGGGAATGAGTAAGGAAATGGATTTTTATTTTCTGGGTCATCTAGTAGCAAAGTTCCCTGTCTGCTTAGTTAGATTTCTGATCTCTTGTGGTGTGAGATAAATTTATGTTCCAAAGCATCAGTTTCATGGTAATTTATTAGAGCACCAAACGGGAGACACACACAGTCAAACCTTAATCCAATGTGCAAACCTAGGGCAGTTACCACAAACTCACATCTCTTTGACTTTACCCCTGACTGGTGGTAGGGAAGGGATTCATTCATGCCCAACTACAGAAAGAGTGTGTTGTGGCATATTAGTTTAGCTATGTAATGATGTGTTACATTTGTTTGTGTTGCAGAATAATTGTTTAACCAGGCAAAGATGTGATACTTTTGTTTATGCTACATTTGCTTAACTAGGCTGTTTTACTATGTGTTGCCGGTTTACCCATGTTAGGAATTTTTCCTAATGTGAGTTCTCTGCCGACACAAAAGTCCCAATCAAGCCAAATCACAGCAAGCCAAATTAAAAAAATATCCAGGTTTAATGGGATTCCTGCGCTCTCTGGTGGTCCCGAGGGGGAACCAGGAGGCCTTGAAAGTGACCACCAGGAGAAAGGAAAAGAGGCCACCATGTTTGGCTTTTGGGAGTTCACTTAAATACCCTGTGGGAGTGGGCCTGATTCCCCCCAGGGAGGGGTCAGGACCTGGCATGCTGGAATTTGGAGTGCAGACCAATACAACTCTCAGGCCTGGGGGATGGGCTGGATGCCAGGGGCTGGGGTCTACGCTTTCAACTTAACAACCCTGCCTCTCTAATGCACCTGATTGGTCTAATAAAAATTACTAAATGACAATTAGCTAGGAAAATGCCCTACAGCCTGATCTTATGGAGGATTGTCTCAACTGAGGTTCCTCCCCTTAAATGACTTTAGTTTGTGTCAAATTGACATAAAACTATCCAGCATACAGCCGTTCCCCAGGGTACAGTGCTTTTTAATATTCTTAGATGTTTACTGTCTTCTCCTTGTCAAAGGGCCAGGGGCCAGGGGCCAGTGCTCCAGGACATGGAAGTTTGGAGATAATTGGAATAAACTTGCTAGAATTTGAGGCAAGGGGCTGGTCTCTTGTTCTCTGAGTTAGCATTTAAAAAGGGCAGGCCACACATGGCAAAATAGCAATATGATTTATATTTCCAATATGATTTGTATTATGTTCCCAATATGATTTATATTACCTTGGACGCCAAGGAAGAGGTTCATGGACAGATTTCCAATGGACCAGTGTAGACAGTGATTGCAGTGATGACTGAGCTTGATCACTCCAGATTTCATCAGACTGGCCAACACTGCTGAGTGGGCACGGATGCCATGGCAATGTTACTACCTGCAGAAAGGAGAGTGCCACCAGCTTCCTGGAAGACAGATCCATCTTTGACAGCAGGGATGCAGGAAATGTTCAGAAAGGCCTATCTCCACATCAGGGCTCTAGGAACTCTCAAGTTAAGAAAGTTGGTGGGGACAATTCCACAGAACTCTGTAAAATGAGAAGCTTAAGGTAGGGAACGCCAAGACTTCCCGAGTGTTAAGCCCAGTGACTACATACCCTGAAAAGAAGAGTTACAGTGAAAATCAAAGGCTTGGATGAGACCTTCAAGCACTGGAAGATGAGTATGAATCTTCCCCACCCCAACTCCCGAGACTTGGTTTTAGAAACTCATAGCCAAACACTGTTATAGGTTGAATCTTACATATTCCTAAAAGTGCAAGTAAAAGTTTTATATCTAGTCTTGATTTGAAGATACTGGAACCTCTAGAAGTAGGGCCTAGTGGGAGGAAGTCAGGTCATTTGGATGTGCCCTTGAAGGAGATGAGGGATATTGAGATCGCAACCTCCCCTTCTGTCCTGGGAACCCACAGTCCTCTCTGCTGCGCATTCATACCATGATGTACTGTGCTATCACGAGCCAACACTAACAGGACCAAGTGACCATGGACAGCAACATCCGAGGCAGAATAAACCTTTCTATTTTGATCATAGTGATAGAAAGCTAACTAATGCAAGAAAGGACATGGAGGATGTTTCTTCTTCACTCTGTCTGAGTCAGTGTTTCCTGGCTCCTGTCTTCCTCTTCTACCCCCTTATGTCCGTAGAATTATTTAAGACATTTTCAAGAGTAAGCCGCTCCATGGGGGAAATGAAGCATGGTGAACAAGTATTTGTTTTTCCTTTGGTTTTAACCTTTCATAGACCCCTTAAAGATTTAACCCCCTTTTCCCATCTTGTTATTTAAGGCCTGGCCCCCTCCCTCCACCCTGGTTTGATTCATGTCCTGCGAATGCCATCTTTTGCAAAACAGCAGACAGTTTAGCTCATCAGTTTCCCACTGATCACAGAACTAGTTAAGGTAGGTAGCAAGTGCACAGTGACCCGCCACGGAAGACACATCCCTTGTCCTGCTTTACCAGGCATGAACAAGTGTGAGTCAGTCAGTCCACTTGTGTGACAGAGGGTAGGCACCCCACTTTCCACGACGATGAAGCCTTCACTATGAGAACATACTATGATTTCCCAAGGCCTCACACAAGGCCCAACACATGGGTGGTTGTTAACATACTCATTGAAAAGCAATCATAACTGTGGTATGTAATTAATGGGTTCATTCACAAGTGTTCTTATCAGCCTGTTACTGTTTACATCTCAGTGGGAATAATTAACAAATAAAATAAATCCTTAGAAATATATGAATATAAGATGAATTTGAATCTAATTAATTGGAAAGATCAGATTTTAAGAGGAATAATTCAAGGTCTTCCAAGTTGGATATTCTTAGAAACCCACAGGCTAGCTTTTGCCCAGAAATATTTATTACTGGAGTAATTTTGTCTTTTGTCTTTAAAAAAGGTTGAGTTTCTGGAATGACCCAGTTTTTCTTACTGAATAAACTGCGTGCTCACTTTCATTTACTACTTCTGATCTTTGGGGATGTTGAATGTGAAACTGACTCTCTCTCTCATCTCTTGCTAAGACTTATTTTAAATAAATTTAGAGATGACTTGAAGCTACACAATAGGATTCATCAAGTGACTATGGTATGATAATATATATATCTTTGGTGGTTTATGCTTGTAATCTTAGCACTCAGGAAGCTGAGGCAGGAGGATTAACATGAGTTTGAAAATATCCTGGGAAACATAGTGAGTTCAAGCCCAGCCTGGGGTAAAGGATGAGACTTTCTCCATGTGAATCCTTGCAGAGAGCAGTATGTAAATGAAGGTGGCGCTTTTGTTTCCCAGCCATATAGTCCGGAATAATCACACAGAAACTTACATTAATTACAAACTGTTTAGCCTATAACTCAGACTTATTATTAACTAGTTATTACATTTAAACTAACCCATTTCTGTTAATTCATGTATTGCCATGAGGCCGTGACATTTACTGGTCTGCTGGCATCTTATTTCTTGGGTGGCTGTCTTGTATCTCTCTTGACTCCAACCTTCTTTCTCCCTGTATTCTGCTGTGTTATAGGCCATGGCAGATTTGTTATCAATCAATGAAAGCAATGTATATTCACATTGTACAAAAAGGTTATTCCTTTTGTAAGCAGTAAGTCTTTTTGGCAGAATAATATAATGCATATTATATATTATTAGCTATTCTTAAAATGCAATTTTACACATATAATTTATACATAAGTATATAAAATATAAAAAAATATAAAATAAAACAATATGTTAGCTTCAGGGGAAATTTTGGAGGGCAACTGAAAAGCAGTGCTTCTTCATTGGCATGTAAAATCATCTGAACCAAATGAATCAGGGAAATTCAGAAAGTTTTCATTTTTTTTTTAACCTAATAGGTAGGAACTATTTCAGCAGGCCACTCCTTCAGTGCCTGCGTAGTATGACAGACATATATGTCATGTTTTTTTTCTAAGTAATATTTTAAATTAGTATGATAAGTAATAATTTTCATTATGACAGTTCGTATACATGTTTTATTGTATTTTGTTATTATTCATCCTCTTCTTCTACCAAGCAACCTCATTTTCCTGGTTCCTTCTTGCTGGATCTTGTCACGCTCACCAGTAGACTTTTAGGCTTTAATGTCATATGTATTCCCTCACCTCCGGTCTCTTAAAATCACACACACACACACATACACACACACACACACACACACACACACACAGAACATACTCACACTTTAAATCTATATTTTGCATATGAGAAGTATGCACTTTTTGGTGTTTGACTTTTTCTCAATACAATGAATTCTAGTTTCCTCCATTTTCTTGCAAATCATTTTCTTTTTCTTCATATCTGCAAAGCACCATGTTTTCCTTCTCCATCCATCTAGTCATGAATCTCCCTAGGCTGGTTCCATTCTTTAGCTCTTGTGTATGAGAACAGATGCGCAGCATCTCTGTGCTAGGCGTACTCAGAGCTCTTCAGGGACATTCAGCAAGGGTGACACTTGGTCATATACAAGTTTTATTTTGAGTTTTTTTTTTTTTGAGGAGCCTCTATGCTGATTTCCACAGGGACCATATAAGTTTGTCTTTCTGCCTGCAGCAAATAAGGGCTCCCACCTACATCCTAATTCAGTATTTGCTGTCTTCTTGACGCTAGCCAGTCGAATGGTGGTGAGAGAGACTCTCAAATTTATTTTAAACATTTGCATTTTCCCAATTATTAATCATGTTAGACGCCCTTTTCAAATACTCCCTAGTGATTTGTATTTATTTTGAATACTCTTTATTCAACTCTTATCCCATTTATTGATTGGGTGATGCCTTAGTGTTACTATTGTCGTGATGAAACACCACAACCAAAAGCAATTGGGGAGGAAAGAGTTTATTTCTCCTATAGTTCCATATAACAATTCATTCTCAAAAGCAGTGAGGGTAGGAACTCAAGCAGGGCAGGATCCTGGAGACAGGAACTGAAGCAGAGGCCATGGAGGAATGCTGTTTACTGGCTTGCTGTCCATGGCCTACTCAGCTTACATTTTTATAGAACCCAGGACCACCAGCCCAGAGATAGCACCACTCCAAATGGGCTGAGCCTTCCCCTACTAATAATCATCAGTTAAGAAAATGCCTTACAGCTGGATCTTATGGAGGCATTTTCTCAATAGTGTCCCTTCTCTGATGACTCTACTTTGTGTCAAGTTGACATAAAACTAGCAAGTTCAGGTGATTTTGTTGTAGTGTACATTTGGGATTCTTTATAAATTCTATATAATAGTTCTCTGTCAGATTGTGTTTATTACTTTTCTCATCGCTCTCAAACAAATACCTGACAAGAGGCCCCTTGGTGCAGGAGGATATTTTCTCTGACTCACAGTCCAGAGGATTTTAGTCTAGCATGGAGGAGAGGGCAGGGCAACATGTGGCTCCATTCATGGTACAAACCAACAAGTAGTGAGAGATGAATGGCGATTCTCAGCTGGCTTCCTTTATTTCTCTTTATTCAGTCTGGGGCCTCAGTCCACGAGGTGGGACCACCCATCGCCAGGGCTGGTCATCTGTCTCCTGTTAAATCTCTTTGGACATGTCCTCCCATGCATGTCCAGAGATGTTTAAATCCAGTCATGTGGACCATGTGTGTATTTGGCATAGTTGGTTTTCCTATGCTGTGCAGAAGCTGTTTAATTGCATAAAATCTCATCCGTCAAATTTTGTATTACTTTCTCTGCTGCAGAGTCTTTCCCAGAGAGTCTATACCTATTACTTCATCTTCAAGTATTTTACCCATGTTTTTTTTTCCCCCTCTAGCAGTTTTCAGGTATTTTTAGTAAGGTCTTTGGTGACTTTAAATTGATTTTTGGGAATACTGAGCAATACAGATATGGCTTTGTTCTTTAACTTTTACCTGGCAGTTAAAGAGACTTTTTCCTCTAGTGAATGTTTTTGGTGGTTGTGTAAATAATTAGATATCTTAATTAAATAATCTCTGTGGGCTTACTTCTGGGTCCCCTAATTTATTCCATTGGTCTCTGTCTCCCCACCCCCCCCCCCCAGCATCATAGTTTCTGTTAGAATGATTCTATAGTTTAATTTGAGCTCATGTATTACATTACCTTCTAAACTTGTCTTTCTTTGACTATTTAAGGTCTTTTATGCTTTGATAGTAACTTTGGAAATATGTTTTGCCTAGTTCTGGGATGAATTTTCTTGTGATTTCTATGGGGATTTCATGGAATTTGTAGGTTCCTCTCAGCAACAAACTCATTTCACGATATTAATCCTTCCAGTCTAGGAACATGAGAGCTTCCCCCTTCTTTTAGTGCTATCTTCAATTTCTCCAGTGTTTCAAGGTTTTCATTGCAGAGATCTCGCACCTATTTGGTTACATTTATTACTGAATTTTTTGAAAACATTGTGACTGAGATTTTTTCATGATTTATTTCCTGGTTAATTTGCTATTTGCTTAATGCAATAGTGAAGTTATGTTTTTTGCATACTCCCACTTTTCTGAAAGTCTTATTGGGTTTAATTATTTTTCTCTAGTGGATTTTTACAGTCTTTCACATGTTAGATCATATCTGCAAATAGGAATATGTCTCTTCTTGTCTTATTCACATCTGAGACTGTAGGATTGATTCCCCAATCTTGCTGTAACTCCCTTTGTTATTTCCATTAATGTAGTTTTTAAAATGTCTTGGTTTATAGCATTCTCTGTTCTGTTTATATAAAACCTCCATGAAACTATTTCCTTGTTGAAACATTATATTTGGGGAGAACTGAATGTACGTATGTTCTGACGAGATAGCTACTCAAAATTTTGGCTTTAGAATAAAGCATGCCTTGTGTTCCTTTGGGGGTGAAAACTGTTTCTCTTGATGATAGGAACTTCTCTGTATAGAGCCTCTCTTCCCAAATGGCTGTAGATGGTGTCAAGTTGACACAAACTAATCAGTATACTGATCTTTCTTGCCACCTACTGTTTTGGCTTTGGCCTCTTATTTTTCTTATAAAAATTTAAGTTACATCATTAGGTTATTTATTGAGTTCTCTTTTTAAAAAAGATATATAACTGTAAATACATATAATTTTAATCCATATGAATATATATTTGCTTTTATTATTGTGCTATTTTCCAAGATTCTGATATACTGTTCTTTTCAGTTTATTCTATGACAAATTTTAAATTTTTCTCCCTGGTTAATTCAGTGATATACTGATCATTCTTATTTTAAATTCTTCCTATAATATATTTGTGCATTTTCTTTAGATCTACTTGCTATTTACTTCTAGTTTTATCCTTTTAGGATTTGGTAAGTTCTTAAAAAATATTTTGATCTTTTATAATTTTGGACAGAGTGTCGTAGAGAAGGTCCCATGTATTGTTGAGAAGAATGTTTATTCTGTGTCTGTTAGGTGAGAGATACTGCATATATCTGTGGAACTCATTTGATCTACAGTATAGTTTAACTCTGCAATTTCTTTGATGATTACTAATTTGGTTGACCTATCTGAAGACAAAAACAAGATATTAAAGATAGATATTCCCATCAGTCTGTTTCATGAAGTTAGGAGCTCCAATATTCAACAAAAACATTTGTAATCATTACATCTTAGTGAACTATTCCCTGTACTTATGTGTAGTGGCCTACTTTGTCTTTTCTAACTAGTTTTGGTTTGAAGTCTAATTTTTCAAATACTATAATAGGTACTCCAAATTGTTTTAGGCTTGTATTTGCCAAGCAGATCTACTTTTATCTATTGACTATGGTCTGTTGATATCTTTGCCTGTGAAGTAAGCTTTTCCTTTTTTAAAGATTGAATGTCATTATAAAACCCAGCTTTAACATTTGTGTTTCTTTGTTGCTAAATCAAGTAATTTACCTTTGAAGTTATTATTGAGGGCTATTTACTAATTTCTGTAATTTTGTTGATTGCTTTCTGGTTCATTAGATCATTGTGTTTTTAATTTTTTGCTATTAGTGCTATGTATTTGCTCTTGTGTGTGCATGTGTGTGTGTGCACATGCTAAATATGATGGATTCCTTCCTAGTTCTTCTTTGCTTACTCATTCTCATTAAATCTTTTCTTTTTTGTTCTCTCATGATTGAAGCTGTCTTTATTCTTCTTCTGTTTATTGTATCCCTTTAATTGCCTCCTACAGTGCTCACTTAGTGGTCACGAACTATTCCATTTTATGCTTGTCTTGAAACATCTTTATTTCTCCATCAATTTTAAGAGATAGTCATGCTGGATATAACCATCTTGGTTGATAGCTATTTACCTTAATTGCCTGAAATATGCCATCCTAAGCTTCCTTACTTTTAGGTGTGCTAATGTGGGCTCGTGTTATTCTGATGATTTTGCTTTTGGGGTGAGTTGGTGTTTTTCTCTTATAGTTTTTCCTATTGTTTTGTATTTTTGTCACCTTGATGACAATATGTTACTTGTTCTTCTCTGGTCATATCTATATAGGGGTCCAAAAGCCTTGTGTTTCATGTCCCCTTCTTTTCTCTGGATTCGGGAACTTTTTCATTATAATTTCATTGAATAGATCTTCTGTGTCTTTAGCTTTTGTCTCAGCTTCTTCTATGCGAATAGAATTTTTTCTGAATTTTTGTTAGATCCTTGGGCATATCTCAGAGTTCTTGGATGTTGTTCCACCTACTTATTATTTTTTTGAATAAACTATTTCATTGACCTTGTTCTTTATCTCCAATATTTTTTATTCTACTAGGTTGAAACTATTGGTCAAGCTCTCCACTGAGTTTCTTTAATTTAATTAATTAAATCTTTTATCAACATTTCTTTTTTTGCAAAACTTGAATTTCCTGGCTGAATTTAATCCCACTTTTCTTACTTTTACATTCATTTATTTTGCTGACTTTCTTATTCATTTTGCTGACCGTTCTTTCCAGATTCTGGACTGAATCCATCTACTTGTTTGTGTCCCTTTTGACCTACTGTTTGATCTCTTTTGAGATCCCTTTTACTCATAAGCTTTGTTGTTTTCACTCCGCATCCCAAGCTGAACTCATGGCAGCCATCTTTTCTTAATCGTCCCAAAACTGGGATTGGAGGCAAGAATCACCATGACCAGGAACTAGGAAATATTTTATTCTTCGGTCAACACTTAACCTATTCACTATTCTTCATTATAGCCACTGTGTTATGAAATTATAGTTTTGTTTTAATATTTATTTATTTATTATGTATACAATATTCTTTCTACATGTATGCCTGCAGGCCAGAAGAGGGCACCAGACGTCATTACACATGTGAGCCACCCTGTGGTTGCCGGGAATTGAACTCAGGACCTTTGGAAGAGCAGGCAATGCTCTTAACCACTGAGCCTTCTCTCCAGTCCCGAAATTATAGTTTTGAAGAGTCATTTTGGCTTGCTTACGTGATTCTTAGGTTTTGTGTTGCGATGTACTGGTACTCTTCATATTTCTTCAGGTTTTAGTTTACACTTTCTTCTCGAGCAGGCAAATCTTGAGGCCTTAATTTCCTCGTGTCACTCATGAGCGAGAAGACAAACTGTGGTGCCAGCAGCAGCATTAAGTTACTCAAGAGAGAAAGAAATAAACCATGATTAGTTAAAACTCACTAATATAACCCTAATTACCATCAAATAGAAAATGGCAGAGCTAATGGTGCAGAGTGTGCTAAGCGGTAAAAATTATTCACTGTGGTGTGGAACCAGTACATAAATGAGCTGGAGAAAGAGGGCACATGAGGGGAAGGACAGCCAGAAGCAAGATCCAGCTCAAGGTGGGAGGAAGAGTGGAACATTGTGGAGGAGAAAAGACAAAGATTATAAAGTAGGAGAAGACAGAGCAGGACAAGAAAAAGATCTCATAATGAGAAAGATTGAAGCCTAATTAGGTAAGCTCACAAAGGAGAATAAAATATAAAAGTCGAGGGGTACTAAAAAAAATTAAGAAGCCAGTGTGTTAATGTCAGATTATACTAAAGTATAATGTGAAGAAGAGGGGAGGAAACACAAGGGTCAGAAAAGACAGCAAACAAAAACTGAAAGTTTACTCGGAAATGAGAAAGTGTAGACAAAATAAGATGAATGTATAAAGGGAAATAGGAATGAAAACTTTAAAGAGTTTTGCATATAATATTAATACTGTATTTTTATAGTAAATAAAATTTTAATATTGTAAGGTGAAACTATTGTTAAAAATGTAATACAGCGTAGTACCAGGGGAAGTACAAGGGAATAGAACAAGATTTTACAAAGATTTTACAAAGGAAATCTCCTGTAAAAAAAAATAATTCAACACATTTTTATAGTGCTTAAAGTTGATTTAGTAATCTTTTAATTAAGAAAGCAACATTTATAATATGCAACATTATTATGATAACTGCTTAGTTGAAGGAAAAGAACTGCCCGGTACAGCACCAACTCTGTTCAAAGCTGCTGCAAGTAAATGACGTAATCTTCCAGAGAGCAATTTGGCAATCTGAGCGAAACACCATTTAACGTACATTTTTGTCCATCCAGTAATTCTCATGATGGGCATTTGCTACAAAGAAATAATGTTGTATGCACAAAAGATAAGTGTACCAAGGACATTCAACACAGCCTGGATCATCCTGCTAAGAAACTGGAACCAAGTTAAGTGTTCAGTAACCGAGACCTGGTGGCATAAATTAGCACCTGTCAAAAGTGATGCTGCCTATCCATCTCTGTAAAGAACGCGTTGCTAAGGGAAAAGCAGTTTCAACACAAAAGGCAAGGGATGAAACCGTTTTCCCTGCCAAAATAATTATAAAAAAAAGCTTCAAGTGTAAAACACTTGGCAGGCTATTAATTAGTTTCACCTGTGGTTATATTCAACCGATAGAATTAGTGTATGTCTTTTATTTGGATCTTTCGATTTTATTTCCTATAAAGAACATGAATTAAGTATGTAATCATTAAACCTAGAATATGCATAAAATCTATGGTTATCAATTAATTATGTTACCAATATTTGTTATACAGCAATGCTTGGGAACTACGTGGAACTTTCGAATAGGAGATATTACGATTTTATTTGTTTGCATGGTGCCACTGCATACCGGGCCTTGTTTTCTTTTGGTTCCTTTTTTCACTTTAGCTTCCTCCTTTACTTTCCACCCTCCCCTTCAGCCCTTCTTCCCATTCTTTCATCATTAGTTTCTTCTTCTCTCCCACTTTGTGTATTTTAAAATGGTGGTATCATTGTAGTATCTTTAGTACAGAGGTTTATGAATTTTTAAACACTCATCTGGTAGTGTCCCACCAGCACGCTCAATGCACAGAACAGCTCAGAGGGCCCACATTTGCTTGTGCTAGTGCCCAGGGGCTGGCTGTGCTCGAGTCCGTGGTAATGCTGTGTGGCCGTTCTCCTGGTCGTACCTTTCCCAGAAGTCATATCATTGCAATGGCAGAGTACAGAGCTGTTAGCATCTGGCTGCTTTTCCTCGGTACAATGCATCTGAGATTCATTTGTGTTGCTGAGTTTGTCAATAGTTAGCCGCTCTTTAGTGCTGAACAAACAGTTTTCAATTATGTGGATCGTCTACAGTTTGTTTATCCATTCCCCAACTGAAGGGCATTTGATTTGCCTCCAGTTTGGGGCAATAATGAGTAAAATAGCAGGGTTTTTTAATGTGGACATATGTTTTCATTTCTCAAGGGCCAATTATGTGGGGATGAGATTGCTGGTTAGTGTGTGTTTAACTTTTCAAAAGCTACCAATGTGTTTTCCTGAGCGGTTGCATTGTTCAACAGTCCTACTAGCAATTCGGACAACCAGAGCCGCTTGGCCTCCTTGGGATCACTAAGTTCTTCTGTTGATTTATCTAGTCTTTATGAACTTCATATATGCTTATGATGCATTTTGATTAAACCAGCCTCACTGCTCCCTCCAACTTCTCTCATATCTCCCTAACATCCTCCTCGAACATGATATCTTCTCCCCCCCCCTTAATAGTCCACAGAGTCCAGTTAGCAATATCAATATGCTCACAGGAGTAAGGCTCTCCAGTGGAGCACAGGAAACCTATGAGAGGCCATATTTCTGAAGAAAATGGACTTTTCTTCCCCTATCAATAACCAATAGCTCTCAACTAGAGTTGGGGCCTCCAGAGCTCCTCCTTGCCCTTGCTGGAATATTGACAAACTTGATTTTGCTCAGGTCTTGTACAGGTGGCCAGTACTGCACAGTGTTCTTGAGTGCAGCAGCCTTGTAATGCCCATAAGACATGATGTCATCCCAGTCATCCCTGGCCTCTGGATCTTACAATCTTTGTACCTCCTCTTCCACAATGTTGCTCGAGCCTTGGGAGGAGGTGGTGTGATACAGATGTCCCGTTTAGGGTCAAGGATTCCACAGATAGTTATTCTCTGCACTCTGACCTATTGTGACTCTCTCCAACAACCACCTGCAGTTAGAAGTTTCTCTGATAAGAAGCGAGATCTCTGCTAACCTATATGTAAAAGGGTAAGTATTCAGAAGGTATTTTGATATTAAGTCCATGTATCAAAACAGTAGTAGGTGATCTCCTAGGACATATGACCGCTACCCATCCCAGGTTCTTAGCTAGTTTTGCAATACTAGGTATGAGCTCTGTCTTGTGGAGAGGGCCTGAAATCCAACCTGGAAAACTGTTGGTTACGCTCATAACGTTCATACCAATATAGCACTATTGAGAATATCTTCCTAGGGTTGTCATATATGGTGAACGTCACAGCTGGGTGAGTCCCTTGACTTCTATCCCTTCCCCCAGGAACCTGCATAACAGTTCCCAGCACTGTGAAAGCTAGCCAGCAAGGAAGGAGTTTGCAGCTAAGTTTCAGCTGGATCTGTCCAAGTCCTATGACTAGAGTTAGTCTTATTTTCAAGTTGGAGTTGCTGATGTAAGACTTTAAAAATAGTAATTCACTACTGTATGAAATGAAGAGTATTCTTACCTTAATTAACTTAACTCTATGAGATGAAGAGTAGTATTACTTTAATTTTACTGAGAACATACAACAAGCATCAGGATACTATTTCAAGTCACAGAGCAAGGAAATGCCAGCTCTGGATTTGAACCCATACATTCTAACTTCATAATAAGTACTCCTTTTGCTTGTTTTGGTTTTGGTTTTTTTTGAGACAGGGTTTCTCTGTATAACAGTTCTAGTTGTCCTTTGTACAGGCTGGCCTTGAACTCATGGAGATCTGTCTACCTCTGTCTCCCTAGTGGTGGGCATGCACCACCACCGCCCAAACCCAGAAACCTAATTGGGGTCTCTGACAGGAAACCTAACTCAGCCATGCTGTAGAACTTGGGATAGAAAGTTCATGAGATATTGATGTGTTAAACCTAATGGGAATTTATTAATTGAAGGGGATAAATGCCCCTTTTATTTGACAGTACATTTTCTCCCAGTAGAAGAATGGCATGAGAATTAAATGATAATAATCAGTTTCTAGGTTGCCTGGAAACATAAGGAGGTGATCCTGACCTTAATAGGCACAAGCTTTTAGAAACTTACCATAAAATGAAGTCCTAGTATTTTGTGTGAAAATATCCCTCTTTCTTTCATTTTTCACAAATGTGCATTAGTTATCCCAGAAGCCACTGAGGAAGACTGGGCCCCCGCCTTTCCATCACAGCAGCTCCCTTCTACCCAATTTTCCTTTGATGTCTTTGTTACTAAGACATGAAACTTCATCCTCATTAAAATAAACTCTTATTCATCTTCATTAACTCAGTCTTTGTTGGCAATCACTCACATGTCAATACTTCTAGGGTATGGATGTTGCTCATTTCATTTTATCTTTCAAGAATTTTCAGATTCTCTCCACAGATTCATCTTGTGTTAAGAAAGCTTATGACTGTCTCAGGACAATCTGGCTCTGACTCTCTTTTTCTTTAGACACATTGAGTTTAGTTTGTGTTGCCTAACTCCTTCCTTGTGTGAGACCTACCTTAGAGTACAGTTGACCTACAGTGGTGTCCCTAAAACCCATCATGGTGAAAGGAGATAGGCATGAAATCTTACCCCTAGCTGAAGACAGGGAGAATCAGTTTTCTTTTAGGTGCTTCTCTTCACTCCCAGCCACATCAGCAAAGTCTGCCCTGCAGCATTCTGAGAGAAAAGATGTATTTGTTGTGCACAGGAGGTGTTTGTATCCTTCCTACTCTATCAGGCTTCTACTGTAGGTGGAACCTGGGTGTATTAACATTCAGGCACTGTCACAACTGAGTTGCTTCTCTGCTGCTTAAATAGATGGATGGCTTGGATCTACTGACTCAAGGAATGACAGGATAAGTCCCAGCAGTCTTCAACCAGATTCTGCAATTTCATTTGTTCTCCCTTCATGCAACATCCTCATTCTGTAATTTTCTCTTTAGCCTTATACATGTACATGAATCAATATACTCAGACAAATCCAGATGCTGTTCGCTTTGATCACCTGACAGCTTCATCAGACTACATGGCCCTGACCGTGCCTCATTCCACTGGTTTCCTTTTTTTTTTTTAATCCAGCTCCACATATACAGGCAGTAGCCTTTCCACTCTCCATTTTCTGTGTAGGAAATTCCTGATATAATAGCCTGTCCTGAAATGTCACCAAGGCAGATTGGTGCTGGCTCCTAGCCCAATGCAAACAGCAGGGAGAAACAACAGTGCTCTGCTCAGTCCTTCACCGGTTAAGCTGTCATTAAAAGGGAAACACCTGCTACCTAGAGAGTCTTTGTATTTCACCTGACCACAGGTCTCTACTCTGGACTTGGCAACTGATTGCTTTGGAGCTAAGTTGGGACGATAAAAATGCATCCTCTCAGTGTGCTACTATCAAGTAAGTAAGGAAATTTGCTCTGTATGATTAGGCCCATCTACAAAACAGGCCCATGGAGGGCAGAGATCCACATGCTAGACTTTAGAAAAGATACAGCGTGTATAGTTGTTATATGGATAAGCAAAAAGGAGCAGACAACATCTTTGTGTGGCAGGAATACTGAAGACAGTGGGAGCTTCTGCTCCACACAGCAGTTTTCTCTGTTATTCCAGAATTATTTGCAACAGCTTGAAATACAGCAGCATAGGGGAAGATGTAAAGAAATGTAGGGAGGGACCCTCTTGTTGGTTCCCAGCTGCTTTGCTCTGAAATAATCACACAGAAACTGTATTAATTAAATCACTGCTTGGCACATTAGCTCTAGCTTCTTATTGGCTGACTCTTATATTAATTTAACCCATTTATTTTAACCTATTTTTATTAATCTGTATACTGCCACGTGGCTGTGGCTTACCAGGTTAAGTTCCCAGCGTCTGTCTACAGTGGCTCCATGGCTTCTCTCTGACTTTGCCCTTCCTTCTCCCAGCATACAGCCTGGTTTTCCCCACCTGTTCTGTTCTTCCCTGCCATAGGCTCAAAGCAGTTCTTTATTCATTAACCAGTAAAAGCAACACATAGACAGAAGAACCTCCCACACTAAAGTAAGGGCAACTCTGATTCCCTGTTGGTAGGACTATAAACTGTTACATTCCATTATGGAAAATAGCAGAGTGACTACTTGATGTACTAAAGCATATACTAGTAATTTCACCACTGGATGATACCCCAAAGAAATAAAATTAACAAAGTAAACAGACATTGGAACCCCCATGTTTGTTTCAGCATGATTCACAACAGCTATGATGTACAATCAAACTAAATGACCATCAAGAGGTGAACAGATGAAGAAAATGTGGTACATGTATCAATAGCATACCATTCTGCCAGAAAAAGCACAGAATCCTGTCATAGCAACTTGGATAAACTCAAGTTTATTTTGCCAGGCAAAATAAGCCAGAGACAGAAAGACAAACACTGTATAATCCCCTCATATGTGGAATCTAAAATGTCTGATCTCACAGAAGCTGAGAATGGGATTATGGCAACCATGACCTAGAGAGAGTCAGGAAGGCAGGGAAGGCAGATAAAAAAAATCAAAAAATAGTACAAAGTGCAGTCTTCTGAATATAAACAGCTTGCATGTGAGTTCAAGTCTCCACTTCCTATCTTACGGTTTGACTCAGGGTCACAATGAGATTTCATTATTTTCAGATGGGAGCCTGGACTTTGTTATGTCAGAATTTGAGGGCATGGTTCCAGTAGTCTAGTGATGGATACTTGTGACTTTAGTTGCACTCTTAGGTAGAATTCATGCTCTGCCCAGGCTAGATCCATGCAACTTGAAGCACCAGTCAGTAGCATTTATGAGGCAGAACATTTCCTTGGATTTATGTGAGATCCCCCTGGTCTGTGCTCAGAGAATAGGGTAGTGAGTAGATTGAATTATGGTACACTTTTTCAGAAATGCCATTTTTTATTACTTTCAAATGGGCATAGTAAATATGCTAGGCTAACAAAATGTTACCAGGATGTTTTGCCAAATATAGATCTTTGTGTGAATGTATCAGAATGATATGTAATTAACTTTTATTGTCCATACATCAATGTGTGTTTCCAAAGTGCTTAAATACAATTTATTCCCTTAAATAGCTTTATGAATACATCTATTGCCATGATGCCCTAAGTGACGGTTAATTTTGCATATCAACTTGACTAGTGCCTTAGTTAGGGTTTCTGTTGCTGTGAACATGCACAATAACCAGGGTAGCATTTATGAAGGAAAACATTTAATTGGGGCTGCCTTACACTTAAGAGGTTTAGCTCATTGCCATCATGGTGAAGAGATGGCGTGTATGCAAACATACACGATGCTGACAAGGTAGCTGAGAGTTCTATATCCATATCAGCAGACAGCAGGAAGAGACTGTGAGCCACTAGGCCTGGTTTGAGTTTCTGAGACCTCAAAGTCCACCCCAATGACACACTTTCTCCAACAAAGCCACACCTACTCCAGCAAGGGTACACTTTCCAATAGTGCCATCCCTATGAGCCTATGAGGCCATTTTTATTCCAATTATTACAACTGGGCTAAGCAATGCCAAGATGCCTAGTAAAACATCATTTCTAGGTATGTTGGGGAAGGTATTTGTAAAAAGAATATTTGAGTCAGATTTGCCTTCAGCAGTGTTGGCTGATATCAACTCATTGAGGAGCTTGCTAGCTCAGAAAGATATGGGAAAGGCATATTCGGTGTGTTTAAAAGGGCTGTGTAGTTTCAAGCAACCTCACACATCAGTGATCTTGATTTTGACCCTTTATTCCCTGGATTGAACTATAATGCCTGTCCATTTTCTTGGTTCTTCATCTTGTTCATGGTCTTCCTGCGAGTCAATTCCAAAGATAAAGTCACTCATCTACATACATTTGTTTACATTTCTTTGGGAAACTGAAATTTACTGGTGCCAGGTAAAGTTTAACTCATTGTCTGATGACTAAAGTCAAAGGTAAATGGTGTTTATGATTCTTAATGATGAACTGATAGTGTAAGGTTGCATCCAATGCACTTCTCTTCTGTGTAAGCATCATTACTAAGCTGTGTCTTGAGGTCCCTACAGTAAGTGTCAGTTACTAAGCCAGATTCTGAGTTCCTGCAGGCTTTATCTTCACACTTAGACCAATTTTAGTTCTTTATCCCACTGTAACTCGAAGTAGAAGCCATGCTGAAATGAAAAGAGATTCTTTGGAGTTGGATCTCTTGGAAACAGTGGGTCATGGAACCTCCCCTCTTCCTTACCCTTCAGGTTGCAATTTTCTCGATATCTAAATATACCGTAGGCTACTCATGTTTTATTCTCCCAGAGATTCCAACTTCACAGCTTTTTAGTTGTTCTCAGGAAATGCCAGTCTCTATAGGGTAAGTGTTGCAACCTAGGAAATAATTGATCGCACCGACAAACAGGGTTTCCAGCAAAGCTTCTGTTTTTTTTTTTTCATTAAGTCCCTAACTCTTTATTGAATAGAAAAGTGAGCCAGGAACGAAGGATAACAAACTGATGACATTTAATGAGAGGAGTGGGAGTGGGAGCAAAAAGGGAAGAAAACCAATGGGTTTCTTTTAAAGTATCAACAGCTCTAGGGGGGGAAAATGTATTGAAGGGTGACAAGACCATGACTTTCATTGTTTCTTTTTGATTTCTCTTGATCAAGAATGATAGCTGAGGTTACTCAGTGTGGGACAGACCACCCGTGCAGGTGGACACCTGTGCTGGAAATTCTGATGGTTTTGCTATAAACTAAACCAAGCTCTGAGGGATTCTACCGGGGGACAGAGGTAGGTTTCTATGGGATATGTGCTTCTTGGTTTTTCTCCATCAGAACAGTGCATATGAGAGTTGTTAGCTTACAGATCCCTCCAGCTGCCTCTCCTCCTCTTCCAGATGTCAAGCTATGCTCCCTTGCAGCTTACCCTCCATCTGTTGGTAGGATGCTGTACCCTTTTCTCCCTTGCACTTGGAGCTGTGAGCAAGCCCTGTACTGCCTCCCCCCACCCCCACCCGTAGTCAAAGGATAACCTTGTATTATTGCTGATCTTCATCCTGATTTCTAGCATGTAGGCTTGGCCAGCCTAGATCACGTAGGAGGGAGCATCCCTACCACCCTATGCAAACCTGTAAGAGTCAGAAATCTGCTTGTTTGCTGGAACGGAAGGGCCGGCTCTCCCATTAGGGCTCTATTACCCCACGTATAATGCAGAGCCCCAACTCTCCTAGTACTGTAGGATTTGAACGGAAGCCTTTCTAGCTCTTCAATACACCACCCTGCTGCTTCTGGTATGACGCTCTCTATGCTAATGCTGTCTCACTTCAAACCCAGTCATGGCTACTCACGCTTGTGCTGTTCTCACTCCTGAATAACCTTATAGGAAGGGTACTGTTGTGTCAGTTCCTTTCTATAAAGTTGCTTTCTCTTTAATTTTTTTTCTTTTCTTTTTTTGAGACTGGGTTTCTCTGTGTAACAGTCCTGGCTGTCCTGGAACTAGCTCTTGTAGACCAGTTGGGCCTCGAACTCACAGAGATCCACCCATCTCTGCCTCCCGAGTGGCGTCATTAAAGGTATGTGCCACCACCACCCGGTTCTCTTTAAATTTCTAAAAAGAGGTAATGTAAGTGGGTGTGGTTCAGGTAATTACCTGCCTTGTTCCTAACTGGACATATTTACATAGTCCCTAACTGCTCATATTTTATAAAAGCAAAACAAAGGTAGAGTCTGAGACCCGGATTCTCTATGCATCATTATCTTAGAAATAAAGTTTAATTTCACAACAAGGCACCATCCTCAACTCTCCCTTACTGCTTGAACAGAACCTCATGGGCAGGGGAGTTGATCCAGGGCTGCTCAGGAAAGCTCTTCCCAAACTCTCTGAACCTGCTGAGTCATCTTCCCTGCAAAGCCTGCCTGTGAGGTCCCTAAGGTATGCCCAGCCCAGCCGGGCCCTGAGCTGGGTAGTAGTCATCTAGCAAAGGCAGAAGCTTGAATTTTAATATAACAAGTGGAGCCAATTTACAGAAGTAATATGATTTTCTAAATCATTGGAATTAGCTAGTCAAGCTTGAGCGTTACAATCACTCAGAGGCTCGCAAGCCCTAATAACATCTGGCGAACTCCGGCTGGGGCAGAAGGAGAGAGAAAGCTGTACACACATACACAACGGCAAGCAGATAAACAAACCACGAACCCCGAGGCAGCAGCATCCATTTTTATTATGACATCCTTAAGGTCACCGTGTCAAGGGATGGGAGGAAATTAAAAGGCAGCTTCTCAGAGGACACAGTTTACAAGGATTCCTTTACTTAGAGCTTGTTAATTTCCACAGTACAGTTGCCCTGGGTTGTGAATTAAAGAAACAGATGAAGAAAATACGAAGCCTTTAACTGTACCGGAGGCCCCTGCCTACCCCGTGCCTTTTGATGAGAAACATTAAACATTTTTAATTTAGCACATCAATTTGAAAATCTAATTTTTTTTAATGCTTTGTCGCAGCCGACGTGTTCACGGTGCTGTCACGACCACAGAAGAATTATGAGAGACTTGAACCGCGAAAAGTAAATTAGAAAAATCTCATTTCAGTTACTCTAAAAAGAGGGGAAATTAGATTTTGATTAAAATCACTCACACATACAATTTTAGGTAAACTAATTTAGCAAGACTGACTATATAATTTTTTTTCCCTGGCAGTATGTCCTTTTAATATGGGCTGCGAGGTATTTGTACCCATAACCTTTCTTACAACCAATGGATGAAAAAAAGCAAGCCTAATAAAGTGGCCTCTTGACCACGGAGTGAGAGGCCTGGCAGGGAGAGATTAAAGTGGTGTGTTTGTCAATAGAACAGGCAGAAGATGGGAATGAATTAAAACTCCTATATAAGGCACTTCCAGTTGCTACTCAGCTTTGCCTTTCAACTATTTTCAGGTTTTTCCACTTGGAGATTTTTTTCCTTTAAGGAGTGATGTGTCAGCCAGTGCAGGAGATCAATGGCATCATTAGCGATGCTTAAGGTACAGTCCCCGGCCAGAGGCTCCAGTCTGGGTTAGGCAAAAGTTGCTGCCTGCAAGGTGAGATGTGAGCCAAGTGCCCAGAGCAATGAAAGGCACTCATGCCCTCCACAGTGGTGTTGCTACTGAAACGGAAGTGACACTCGTGGATGCGTTTCACAAACTGTGAAGTGCTCCTCGAGACTGGAGTTGTCCGTCTTCTTCTGGTATCTGAGTCGATGAGCATCCTGTGGTATCTGAACTCATCTCTCTAGAATCCCAGCAGAGAATCTAGGCTTTAGGGATACATCTCATACCAGCCTCGTTTTGGAAATTGCGTTGCTAATGGTTAGAAGCATTTAAATTAAGGTTGTGGGTGGATAACTAATTTTCTGTAGGACAGGAATGGACGGTATCCAAAGTGGACATTCTCTCCAAATGAATATAAGTCATGAAGAATTAAGTGTCTTTGAACTTGACCATAAGGTGTTTTGATTGACTGTGGCATGACAGGTATGCAGACCTCTGAAAAGAGCCAGCACATGATGTATGGGCATCACTTAAAATAAGAAGCTAAACCACGAGAGCACAGAAGGATATATATATATATATATATATATATATATATATATATATATATGCATCTGAAAGACACAGAGAACTTGTTCTTGCTATTTTCCCAAACCCTGGATTCAGAAGGATGAGAGTAGCATGAAAGAACCAGGAAGTATCCAAGACCTTCTCAAAGAAGGCATGGAAGGAAAAGTATGTGACAAAGTAATTTAGGGTAGAGAAGTAGAGAACAGAAAGGAGGAGAGAAGGACATGGGGAGGTGGAAGGAAAGGGGCAGAAAACCAAGAAAAGGGAGCATATGAGAAGAAAGTGGTTGAGACAGGAAACAGGAAGAAGGTGTCATGGACAAGGGACAGGAAGAAGGTATCAGGGGTAGGAAACAGGAAGAAGGTGTCAAGGACAGGGGATAGGAAGAAGGTGACAGGGACAGGAAGAAGGTGTCAGAAACTGGGGATGGGAAGAAGGTGTCAGAAACTGGGGATGGGAAGAAGGTATCAGGGATGGGGGACAAGGGTTAGAAGAGCAGGGGTGGGCCCAGGAAAAAGGTGGCAGGGACAGACACGGCTTCCTTAATGAGCCCCATCTATTTTTGGTACACATGAAAGAGCCATGGCTCAGGTGTCACTGCCAGTCTCAAAAATGCCACCAACTTTCCTGTGAACATCCACAGGAGGACAGGACCAGTGAAAATTCTCACTAGGCAGCCCCTCTTGCAAGGATGCCATTTGGCCAACCTCTTTCTTGTCTTCTCTTCCCAAACACTATCTAAACCCAATTTTTACCTCCAGCTTTTCTGTATTAGTGGAGTTTAATATTTCTGCATAAAAATCACAAAGTAGAACACTGGCTTCTCTTTAAATCACTGACAACCATGTCCCAGATTAACAGCTGGCATTTCCTGGCAATGTTGGCCCATCTTCTAGGAAGTGCCAACAGGCCTATCTGTCAGAATACCTTTCTTGTTAACATTGTCTTAATTTTTATATTCTAAATGCTTTCACAGGACATGAAGTTTTTTTTAAAATCTCCTATTAGAGGGCGATGTTTTTAAATGCAGTATTTGTGTTTACAAGCCTTCAACTCAGTCTGATACCTTCAACAGAAAGATGAGTAGAGAAAGACTCCAGTTGAATTCCCGATGCAGTTGGCAGACTAAGTGTCCCCTGTGGATGTTTGGAAAGCAGGCGGAGTGTCAGCAACGGGATGCTTCTAGCATGTTGAGAGAAGCCAAGTGACACAGCAAACATCCACTTGTTAGCAACGGTTAGTTTTAGAGATAAGGATGTCTTAAACATACATCTGCGTTGTCAGAGGTTCATCATTGTGAGAAAATACCCAAGGCAATCAGCTCATTTGAAGGAAAGGTTTAGTTTTGCCACAGTCTTAGAGGATTCCATTCATGGTTGCTGTACTGTTTCTTGGACTGCTGGTGACACGCACCTCATGGCAGGGTTGTGTGGCGATATCTACTTACCTCATGGAGCCTGGAAACCAACTAGAGAGAAAGGAATGTGGTCTCAACATCTCTTCCATATATGTCTAGTGACATAAATGCCTTTCTCCCAAATTCAGCTTCCCAAAGGATCTACCATCTCCCAATAGTGTTATGAACTGCAGATGAAGCCTTTAGTATGTGACATTTGGGAGCCTTTAACACCTAAACTATTGTAACATCTAGCTCTGATAGTTCATCCTACACACACACACACACACACACACACACACACACACACACACACACCTGAGAAATTCCCATACTCAGAAACAAAATAGACAAGGAAAAACTAGCAAATGATACTAAAGCAGAAATAGGTGTATGTATTTAATATATGTACATATATTAAAATTTACATATATGTGCAATGTGAATATATAGTGTGACCACATGAACACATACACACACACACTTTTCTGTTTCATAGTTAACTTTGAGACACTTTAGGGGGGCATTCTAAATCACTCCTTAGTACATCATGACTTCTCTTTAAAAGGAATGGCAACCAGGTTCCTGGCTAACATTTCCCTGCAGGATGCTTTCTCTGCAGACATTTAGACCCATGATGTACTACAACATTGGGAACCCTTCTGGAGCAGGATGCATGGCAGGCTCTAGCTTTTGTCTCAGCAGTCTTTGCAGCAGGTGGAGTATCCTCCTTGCAGAACTGCCTTCCTGCTTTCCGTCTTGTCCACTGTAACAGGTCCCTCGTCGGTGTTGTCTGTTGGCTGTTTTTCTTTCTCTTTCTTTTTTTTTGTTTGTTTTCCTCTTTGCTTCTGAATGTTGAAATTTGTCACTACTCAGCTTCCTTTTGTCACCTCTACTTCCCGTGAAGCTGAATGAATTATAAACCCAGGAATTTAAGAATATTTATATACATACTAACTTTTTTTTTTGATTTTTTGAGACAGGGTTTCTCTGTGTAGTTTTGGAATCTGTCTTGGAACTAGCTCTTGTAGACCAGGTTGGCCTCGAACTCACAGAGATCCGCCTGCTTCTGCCTCCCAAGTGGTAGGATTAAAGGTGTGTGCCACCACCATCTGGTAATAAGAACACTTTCAAGTTCCTTCAGTCTCATGGGTCTTGCCTATCTATGTTGGGTCACAGATCCCTTTAAACTGGGGCTATAGATATTCTAAATGTAAGGAGCACAAAAACGGTTTTAGAAAAGTTTCTACTCAAGGGTTTCTCTTCCCACTCTTCCCACCTATATGTGATACTTCTGCTTAGTTACCATGCTGGAAAACGATGACTCATCCTTGAATTCCCCCTAAGCCTTTTTCTGATACACTTCTCACACCTACACAGAAATCCACCCACCCACCCTGCTGGTTCCCTCTCTGGCACACCAAAAACGCAGGCATACCTTCCTCTAAGCGAGCACCACTGGCCGCAACATGGCTTCCTCACCCATCCGTGCAGCAGGTCTACACTGTGCTTCCCGCCTTCTGCTTACAATCTGTTCTTTCCAGAGACACGGGCAAGCTCATTTCAAAGATGAAAACTGGATCATATATTATCCTAGATTGAAAACCTTCGAAGGCTTCTCATCCAATAGGCCCGCAGTCTTGTCGGATCTCAGGATGGCTAACCTCTCCTGATCAATAAAAGTGTTCTGTTCAGCCAGAGTACTTCACTATCTTCCGGACATTTTCCTTGTTACTCCACCACCCCTTTGCTCTGCTCATTTCCACAATATTCTAGGCAAGCTGGTGTGTGCCGAGTGCTTTTTTATTACTTGATGCATATTTATTCATTGCCCGGATCTCCTAAAATGTGAGTTTTGAGATGGCAGGAATCGCATTTGTTTTAAGAGTTGTATTCTTGTAAACTTACAGCCCAGGAAAAATAATCCTGTCATCTAACGTGTGCTTACTAATTATTGGAGCAGTCGCTGCTGTGTATATCATGCACCATTTGAAAAGATTCAATGTATTTATTTTTGTTTTTGTGCTGGTTATTGGGGATTAATCCCAGGATCTGGCTCATGCTAGTGTTCCCCTACCCTGCTATAAATCAGTCCCTCTTTTATTTATTTCATTGGAGGTGTTGTCTCATTACATTGCCTGCTGTCTTAACCAACCCAGAACCCCTTGCTTTAGGCCAGTACCACCCACAGTGAGCTGAGTCCTTCCAAATCAATCATCAGTCAAGAAAATACCCCCTAGACATGCCCATAGACCAAACTGATGAAGGCAGTCTGTCAAGAGGAATTGATGCGTTTCCTTCCCAGGTTACTCTAGTTTGTGTCAAGTTGATAACAACTAACCAGCATAGCATCAAAAGAGAATTTCTTGTTATCATTACATAATTTATGCGCACATTTTTTTTTGAAGAAGCATCTAGCAGTGCAGATATTAGGCCACAGAGTGTATTTAATGGCATTAGCTTAGTCATTTAAAACATTTCTGAAGTGGTTGTGTTTGTGGCTCATTATAGTCCCACAAGTATTGCTTGAGAATTTCTGTGTTCCACGTTCTTGTTAACATTCGATACTGCGTTTTAAAATTGTAGCCATTTGGGTGAGAGTCTAATGTTATCTCATTGCAGTTTTAATTAAATATCTTCAGTGATAAATGAGATTAAATATCAATTCATGTGCTTATCTCTATATCAGCTTTTGCAAACTGCTGTCTACATTTTTTTGTCCTATTTAAAAAAACAGGTTGGCTATTGTTTTCCAACTGATTTGCAGCTGCTCTTTTTCTCTTCTGAATCCAGACCTGTTCACTGGTTTGTGTTGCCAATATCCTCTTGCATTCTTTTCAAATAGTGTATTTTGATAATTAAGAGCTTTCCATTTTAAAAAAATGATTTATTCATTTGTAAGATGTTTAAAAACAAAATTAATCTCAGGGATTAAATGTCAAAATGGTTACTGGGGAGAAAAGGAAAAAGTTAGTCTGGGGCCAGGCAAGAAAGAGGTGGGAATTCTAAGTGTTTCATGCCTTAGTCTAACTAAGTGGAGCTCACCAATGTATTCTGTTTATTGCAAATCAATGGAAAAAACCCCTAATATTTAGATGTATGTGTTTCAGAGATAGGTATAAGAGGCCAGAGGTGTTTTTTTTTTGTTTTTTTGTTTTTGTTTTGTTTTGTTTTGGGAAGGGGAGAGAACACATCCATATAAAGATGGAAGAAGAATAATGGATCAGGATGGGCTAAATGGGGTAGAGGATGGTTGGGCCGGGTTGAGGAAGGCATAGAGGAAAATAACTAACATTAGAGACTTTCTGAAAAAGCCATATGGAAGCCTACTTCTCTAGAAGCTCCTAAAATATAAACATACAAGGATATAAAGAGTGTAAATAGTTAACCCACAATAGCATAACAATACCTCTACTGTACTATATAAATTAACAAATTAAAAAGGTCAGTGTAATGAATGGGTTACCTTTTTTGACCTGTTGGCCAGTGGTGTCCTCTATAAGACCTCCCAGACATTATAGGAAACTGCAATTGTTCTTGGTTACTCCCAGAACTTGATGGTGGCAAAACCCTGTTGCTGAAGGCATCACATATTTGAGTCATGAAACATGGAAAAATCATTCTAGCACTAACCTGGAAGCTTCATCCTTACTTGCTAGTTTTCTTAATGCTGGAGGATGCTATACATACTTCTGGAGGAGGAAAATAATGTGGATTTTATACAGCTATGAGCCTTCTAAGGGACAATAGTGACCAGAGTGGCAAGGTGTGCTCACTGGCATAATAGTGTTAAGAATGTTAAGGGAGTAGCCAACCACTTTCTGAATGAATTTAGTGCCCACTCTGCAGGATGGAACTTATACTTGGCACTGTTATCAGGGCCAAGAACCCATGACTAGACAGGATAAGAATCTTAGGGGAGAATTACTATAATTACTCCACTAAAGGGGAGTAGTGTTAAACCAACTCCTAATGACTTGTCCTTATACCCATAGATTAATACATCTTTCAGACCTCTTCAGAGAGGTTTCATCTTATAGACGATGGTGATTATCACAGAGACATATAGCTGGCCATAGTGTAGAGAAATTTGGACTGGAAAATTCTCAGACATAATGGGACTCCCATATCACACCTTTTCCTTTCAAAGCTCAGGGGTTATGGTAGAAGAAGGGGTAGAAAACTTGTACAAGCCAGAAGTGCAACAAAATATTTCCCTAACACAACAGGACAGTTGCATGTATGAACTCAGAGTGATTATGACATCATGCATAAGATCTGTGTGGGTTCAATCCAGAGAAACTCCCATCATGGGAGGAGGTGGGGGACACAAAACACAGTACCAGGCCAAGTGGTATTAGTAACTGTTAGCTGTTGTGAGAGAGTGATTTAGTTTTCTTTAAGATAGTTCTAACATGCTATAGTGGGGGCTGCACTGCCAAGCATATATGGGCAGCACAAATTGACCTTGGTCTTAAAAAAATGAGGAACCAGTTGCCTGGGTAGCAAATAGGACCTAGATGTAGGAGGAGTTGGAGGAGGTGGGTGACTATTACCAAAATACTGTATAGTAAGTTCCTCTTTTCTTTCTTTCGAGACAGGGTTTCTCTGTGTATCCCTGGCTTTCCCAGAACTCACTCTGTGGACCATACTGGCCTTGAATTTGGAGATCCACCTGCCTCTGCCTCCAAAGTGCTGGGATTAAGGGCATGAGCCACCACTGCCTAACTGAAATTCTTAAAGAATCAATACAATTAAAATTTATTTATTTCACAATTTTATATCACACACACACACACACACACACACACACACACAATTTTTTGGTCATATTTCCCCGTTATGGTCTTTTATTCCTTACCCCCTTTCACTTAACCACTTAACTCCTTCTATGTCTTTGTGTGTTTTCTTGAATTTAGTTGAGGTTGACTGTGTTAGCTTGGGTGGGTTTTTTTTTTAAACTTGGGCAGAAACAACTCACACTGGATAGATATATCATCCTAGACTGTGATTCTCCCTTCCCTCAGTAACCATTAACTGTCCATCAGTCCTTAAGGGGAGTGTCTTATAAACTCCTTTCTCCAAACCATATAATGAAGTATCGGTGTGCCCTGTCCTGTGCAGGTACTGAGCACACGTGAATTCTCGGGTGCATCATCCATGCCAAGTGCAGACGATAGCATTTCATGTTTTTAGTTTTAATGGAGTCCAGCTTTCTGTTTTCCTTGACACATGTAATTCTCTGCTCTTTCTTACTATGGCTGATGTGCTGATGTGGGAGTGTCATATATCAATCTGTTGATTTCATTGGTCAAGCAATAAAGAAACTGCTTGGCCCTGATAGGTTAAAACATAGGTGGGAGGAGTAAACAGAACAGAATGCTGGGAGGAAGAGGAAGTGAGCTTAGAGAGAGGCCATGCTCCCCTCTCCCGAGCAGATACATAGCTCTGCACTCTGAGGCACACGAGATGAAGCTCCGACCCAGGATGGATGTAGGCTAGAATCTTCCCGGTAAGCGCACCTTGGTGCTATACAGATTATTAGAAATGGGTAAACAAGATGTAAGAATTAGCCAGTAAGAAGCTAGAGCTAATGGGCCAGGCAGTGTTTAAATGAATATAGTTTGTGTGTTGTTATTTTGGGGCATAAGCTAGTCAGGCAGCTGGGAGCCGGGCTGTGGGAATAGGCCCGCAGCTCCCTCAACAGTGGGAGGGGAATTCTTGCTAAGATTTATAGAGACTATTTTCAATAAACCATTTGAAAATTGTCATCTTTATAGTATTTGTACTTTTAAAGTTTATTTTTAAATTTCATTTTATGTTCCACCCACAGTTCTCTCTTCCACTCTTCCTCCTCCCCTTCTCCCCCAAGTCCACCTCCCATCCACTACTACCAATGGGTAACAGCTCCCATGGGAAGTCAACTGGCACATTAAGTTGGGACAGGACCAAGCTCCTCCCCACAATGTTAAGGCTGAGCATGGATGTAATCCTACCATTGGGAATAGGCTCCAATAGGTCATGCACCAGCGATAAATCCTGCTCCTGCTGCCAGGTACCTCACAGATAGTCCAAGGTTCACCACCATCTCCCACATATAGAGAACCTAGTTTGGTCTCATGGAGGGTCCACCGCTGTTAGTCTACAGTTCCTGAGTTTCCATGAGCTTGGTTCTGTTGTAAGGAGGCCACTTATTTCTTTCCTGGCTGCTTAGCCTCTGAAATAATCTCACAGAAACTATATTATTTAAATCACTGCTTGGTCAATCACTTAAATGTATTGCTAGTGAGCTCTTAATCCAGTATTAGCCCATATCCAGTATTTTATAATATTTTATCATGAGTTTCGTCACCTACCGGCAAGGTTCCAATGTCTATCCCTGGTGGGACTACATGGATTCTCTTGACTCCACCTTCTTCCTCCCAGCATTCAGTTTAGTTTTCCCCACCTAGCTCTGTTTTACCCTACCAGGCCAGCCTGTTTCTTTATTAGCCAATGGTATTCATGGCATACAGAGGGGAATCACACATCATGGTTCGGCTATAGAACCTTCACCAAACAACTGACAGGACCAGATGCAGAGATCCACATCCAAGTATCTGTGCTTTTAATCTATAAACATTTACCCAAGTATTTTAATTTTTTAATGTTGTTTTCTGGTTCTCAGTTTAGACATCTTATGCATGTTTCATTGAATGTATTCTTTGGCACTAGTATTTTGGATGAAATTATAAATGCTTAATGTTATTGGTTTCAAAATTAATTTTATATCAGGGAACTTGGTTTGGAATAATGACTGCCACATGACTGAAAAGATTGTTTAACTGCATAAGAATCCTAACTGTGGTTTTTTGGGCCTGTTCTATGGTATATAATCATATGTCTACCAATAATTAGTCTATTTTTTAACACCTTTGCACTTTAAATTTTTTGACTTCTTATCTTAGCTAAAACAATAGCATACTAATGAGGGCAAAGGGTGTTGACAGACATCTGTGTCTTAGTCAGTATCGATATGTGAAAGGTTCTAGCACTTATTACCAAATTTAAATTTTCTATAGATTTTTACAGAGGTCCTTTATTAGGCTGAGGAGAAAGTTACTTCTTTTTTAGTTTGCTAAGAGCTTTTAAATATCATAAATTTATATAAAATTTTATTAAATGTACTTCCCTGATCTACTGAGACAGCAATAGAGATTTTATAAAACTTATTGTGCTAAGGTATTAGTTATATTAATTGAATTCCATAATTTAACTAACATGGTACATTTGTGGGATTGATCCCACTTGGTACTAATGAATTCTTATTTTATACATCACATATTGGCTTGCTAATATTTTATAATATTTTGCTCATTATTTTCCTCTTGGAATTCATGTTATGCTGGTCATATATAATTAGCAATCCTGTATTTAAAAAGTCTTTTGAATGAATTTCTATAAACCTGACCTGGAGGTCTTGAAATGCATTCTTTTATAACTACATTCATACATACATACAGTGTACTTTGGTTATATCCCTCCATTTTTAATCTTCTCTTATTTCCCTCAGTCCTACAACTGAATCTCTTCTCTGTAGGAGGTGGCCACTTGTTCATCCCGGCTGCCCAAAACCAAAATAACCACACAGAAACTGTATTATTTAAATCACTGTTTGGCCTATTAGCTTCTTATTACCTAACTTACATTTCAGTTTAACCCATCTCCATTAATCTGTGCATCACCATGAGGTCGTGGCCTACCAGCAAAGTTTCAGCATGTCTGTCTCTGGATTTGTTGTGGGGAGGCTGCTAGTTAGTTCCCGACTGCATAGGGCCAAAATAATCATACAGAAACTATATTAATTAAATCACTATTTGGCCCATTAGCTCTAGCTTCTTATTGGCTAACTGTTACATATTAATTTAACCCATTTCTAGTAATCTGTGTATTGCTATGAGGCTGTGGTTTACCAGGTAAAGTTTCAGCATCTATCTCTGGTGGGGCTACATGGCTTCTCTCTGACTCCTCCTTCTTTCTCCCAGCATTCTGTTTAGTTTTCCCCTCCTACCTCTATTCCCCTATAGCTCTACTATAGTCCCATAGTAGTTCCTTTATTAGCCAATGATATTCACAGTATACAGAGCAGAATCCCACATCACTTCTCTTACAACAAGTACCTTCAACTACCTTAAAGTCACTACCTTTTTGAGTTGTGACCCATTAGATTTAATTAGGTTTGCTTGCATGAACATAGGTGGGAAGAGATTATTTTCCTGAATGATTTACTGATGGCTACTCTCACTGAGAAATAGAACCCCATCCCTCCAGTTATCCCTTACCACCTAATGCTCCTTAGGGATGTCTGGGCCTTCAGGAACTCCTTCTCCATCTGTGGTGAATTATTGACAGGACTGTCTTAGGCAGGGTTTTTGCAGGTAACTATCACTGCACTGAGTTCATGCAAACAGTCATGGCATGTCCAGATGCACCCCTTCTGGGCAACCCTCCACATCTCCAGCTCTTTTGTTCCTCCCACCCCTTATTCTCCAAGCCTTGGTGGGGTGATGGATATGGATATGTGCAGATTAGAGATGAATAGTCACTTCAGTACTCGCTTATTATCAACATTTAGACGAGTTATGACTCTCTGCCATCACTGCCACTCACTGCAAAAAGCCCTCCCCCCCTTTTCTTTCTGGAGAAGGAGAGAGGTGTTTTGAAATTGTGGGGTCAATTTCTGGATAATAAAAGGTACAATCATATTCCATATTGCCTGTCAGTTTTAATGAGGTACATTTTCTGTGACAGTGTCCATTTAAATCCAATCAGCCTAAAACTGTTTATTTTGTATCATTTTGTGTCTGTAGAATTCAAAGAATTGACTCCTCCCAACAATCTGCATTGCCTACTCCTCTCCTCTTGATTTTTGTAGGAAGGTGGGTTCTTTTCAAGGGAACAATCTTTGATTTTGCTGATCTACTTTGCAGGGTTACTCAACACTCTATTAGAGACTGGAAATCTGTGAAATGCTTATTACGGATCTGCAAAGTGGTAGCTATTGGAAAGTGAGAATGCTCATGGAAACACTATGGTATGTGAAACTTTTTATATAATTTGACGTTGCTATGGCATCCAAGCACATGATTATTCCTAAAGTGCTTCTATTTTATACAATTATTTACAGGAAAATTTCAAAACATTTTGAAGTTTGCAACACTCACATGTGCCTTGTATATTCCTATATATAAATACACATTGATATTGACTGTACATGTATATCTTTGGTTTTCAAAGTAAAAGTTTAATGACATATACGGTTGATATCATGTAAAGGCCAATAATGTATTTTAGATTGTGAGACTTATCCACAGAATGATAAAAAATAAATTAAAGTTCCTAGAAGAAAATATTAGAGGAAATAGAGATGATCTTGAATTTGTCAATAACTTTTAAGATATTACAAAATCATTACTTAGTCTCTTAAAAAATTCAATAAGTTAGCTCGCTAAAACTAAAAACATTAGCTCTACAAAAGATATAGGTAAAAGGATGAGAAGACAAACCACACATTTATTTATTTATTTATTTATTTATTTGTGTGTGTGTGTCTGTGTATGTGTGTATGTGTGTGTTGACTTCACATGCCAAGGCGAGTGTGTAGAGGGTCAGAGAACAAAGTTGGTTCTCCTTCCCCCACTATGTTTGGTTGAGGTATTGAATTCTGGTTATTTGTATTGCTGGCAGATGCCTTTACCCACACGGCCATTGTGCCAGAATACTTTTCAGAAACAGTAATCACTCTTTAAAAAGTATCATTCCAAATATTTGTTGACTATCCTGTTTTTAGTTTTAAATTTTGCTTTTAGAAGAATATTATATATATATGAATCCTGTGTTTACATCATTACTAGTCCTCCGCCTCTTCCCTCCAACTTTTTCTGTGTTTTTCTACTTCCTCTTAAATCCATGATTTTTCAATTATGTGCCAAGTCCATTTAGTCTTGCTTGTATATACATGTGTTTAAGGGTGATCCTTTGGTACTACATAACCCAATTAGGAGTCTTGAAACTGGGGAAGATTGATCCTCCCTCTCCTAGTAGTTGGTAAGTAACTGCACAATAGTACATATGCTGCTAGAACAATGGATTGCTAAGCTCTCCAAACACATAGAAGCTTCAATGTATTTTAGACGGGACATAAAAAGAATGCTCTAACTGAAAAATCTTCCAATAAAAGGAAATAAAAGGTCAAAGATAAAGTAGAAAGCAAACATAGCCCATGAGTGCAAAGTACAGGATGACACTAACGATAACCATAAAGTTCTTGTCAGAATGGGAAGTTGTGATGGCAGTTAATAGATAGATGTTTCTAAAGTGGAGCGAAGGGAGTAGAGAAGATGCCTGAGAAAAACCCCATTAAACCAAATGTAAAGGAATCCAGTGGTAAGAACTCGAGAAAACAGACACATTAAGTTGAAATAAATGTGTTCATAATAATTTCAATGAGAAAATGTCCTAATAAATCTTCCTAAAGATTTATTGTTGCAAGAAACTCAATTTTTAAAATATTTATTTATTTTTATTCTTTTTTACTGAGCTATATCTTTTTCTCTATTCCCCTTCCACACTCCCCTCTCCCCTTCTATTCTCTCCTGTGTCCCCCATGCTCCCAATTTACTCAGGAGATCTTGTTTGTTTCTCCTTGCTATATAGACCCATGTATGTCATTATTTTTAATTCTGTGTGTATGTATGTGTCTGTGTGTTTGTGTGTGCACAAGAGTACAGGAGCTAGCCAAGGAGAAAAGAGGGAAAGAGATGGACTTCTATGTGGTTGTGAGCTGCCTAATATAGATGCTGAGACCAAATTCTAGTTCTCTATAGTAAAGTACATCCTCTTAACTGCCGAGCCATCTATCCAGTCCTCACAGTTTTAATTAAAAAATGATAAGGAATAATCAACCTTGAGATGGAATATAATTAATTTCACAGATATCAAATGAAAGAGAAATCCTATGGAGAAGGAGCTGTGTGAGACTGACTTCAGTTTATTTCACCATTTGATTTTACAATAAGGTGGACAGATGTCTATTGCTTTCCACAGGATTAAAAGTAACACATCTGTTATCCCGTACAAGTTTGTCTTCCATATAAAAAGGAAAACATCTGTTGTTGTTTGTTTTCTGTGGCTGTGATAAAACATTCTGACCAAAAGCAACTAAGGGAAAGAAATTTACTTGTTTGACACTAAGGTCAAGTCCATCACTGAGGGAAGTCAAGGTAAGAACACAGGACTTGGGTTCAGAAACCCTAGAGAAATGTTTCTAGTAGGCTTTGTCACAGTCTCAACCACAGCTCATCTGTCTTATACAGCCCAGACCCACATGCCTAGGGGTGGTGCTTCCCAGAGTGAACCATTCTGTACCATTTCATAATAAAGACAATGCCCCTAGACATGCCCACAGTCAAATGTGATTGAGGCAATGTCTCGATCAAGCCTTTTTAGGTGACTTGAAGCTGTGTTAAGTTTCCAGTTAAAGCTAACTTAGGACAGCATCCTTGTGTGTGTGTGTGTGTGTGTGTGTGTGTGTGTGTAAATGTGGTGCCTGCACATTTGCACACACATTTTCATGTGCTTGGGCACATATACATGTGTGGGTGTTCTTGTATGTGCAGGTGTGGAGGTCAGAGAGTGGCAATGCCGAGGAGCGTAGCCCTCTGTCCTGTACTGCACAGGACTTTGTGGCTCACTCACTTTTGTAGCATGCATTATGGGGACAGCTGCTCTTGACATTCTTGTGTTTGTGTACTCCTGTCAGTCACATTTGAGCAGGTGTTTAATAGACTCAGAGTAGTTCCTTGCACAGAAATTATCAGTTGAAACTTTTTAAAAGTATCTTCAAAAGGCTCTGTGATTGAAAATCTTGTTTTGTTTATTGTTGCTCTGGAAACCTTTTCTGGGACACCTTGCCTATGGAGTAAGCTGTTCCCAAGCCTCTGGGAAGGAGATTAACACTCATAAAGAAAGAGGACCCACCAGTGTCCTAAAAAATCCATCATTCCGAGAAGGAAAGGGTGTTTGTTAATTATCTCATTGCTGGGACCCAAAATAAACTACAGGGAGGGCCTATTTTGGCTACAGATTTGGGGGTAGAGTCCATCATGGCTGTGGAAGTGTGGTGTCAGGGACAGGAAGTCACATCACATTGCATTAGCCACCAGGAAGCAGAGGGCGGTCAATGCTGCTGCTGGACCCACTCCTCACGGAGTGGTGCCAGAAACACCATGGCGCTTCTTCATTTCTTAGTTAATCTCATCTAGATAACCCCTCGCAGACATATCCTGTTTGTTTGATGGTGATTGAAATTACATCAAGTGGACAACCAAGATTAGCCATCACAAAAAAAGCATCTTCATCTGTATCAAGCCTGTAAGTTAAGGTCAGTGCTTGTAACAGCCGGTACAAGGATGTGATAATTAATATTAAAAATAGTTCATGTTTTTAATACTGAAATTCTTTCCGTGTTAAAACCAGCTGAGAAGACCTCCCAGGAAGGTGGATTTGTTAGTACAACATGCTGTCAATCATTTCTCATCTTTCCCTTCGGTGGCTCTTTCTAAATTTAATTTATAGCAACAAAATATTTAAAGCTGGATTAATTAAGCTTTGTGTTTTAGGGAAATCTGCACTGAGATAATAATTCATCTCAGACTCACAGAGCAATTTTTAAAAGTTCAAGAAAGGTGTTGACTATAATCTGAGTTATTTAATAGGATCAGGAACAAATATCCATGTAATGCCTTTTCATCTTCTGTAATTCTATTACACATATTTTTGACCAGAGTTCTGTAGCACGAATAATAAAAACCCAGAGACAGATATGAGGGTTCTACCTGAAGATCAGAAAAGCAAAGCAGTCAACCACTGACTTTACCTCCACCTCAGTCTGAAATGGTGATCCTGCCTCCAAGAATCCTCAGAATGAGACTGAGCCGAGGCCTCTCTTCTCCCATTTTATATTCCTCTCTGGGGCTGGGATTAAAGGCATGCACCACTACTGCCTGGCTTCTATGGTGGACTAGTGTGGCTACTGGATTAATGGTGTGTGTTACCACTGCCTGGTCTGTCAGGCTGACCAGTGGGGCTGTTTTACTCTCTGATTTTCAGACAAGTTTTATTAAAATACAAAGGAAATATCATTATGGAGTTTGTTGACAAATGCACTGTGCAAAGTACTATGGGCATTCAGGAGTAAAAGAAGCAGTGATTACATTGTCATCCAGGTCAGAGTATGACTTGTACATGCATGAGCTTGATTTTAGATAAGAGAAGAGAGAGGTACAGTGTAGTAATTGGTGGGGAAGTGAGAACATTGAGATCCCAGAGCCAGCAGAGATTACTCTGTTGGAGAACCAAGAAAGACAATATTTGATGTGAACTTGGGAAATAGCCAAGATTTTAATACACAGAGACATGCAGCAGAACAGCATTGCCCTCCAAGTTCTAGAAACTTCTAATTATCCTCCTTAGGTCCTTATTTGAATGCCAACTCCATTCCCATTTAGATGCTCCATTCTGGTCAGTAACAGTTCTGATCTCTGTGTTTGGGGTCTGCATGGTGCTACAGTTCCAAAGGAAGATGTAGACAGAAGACGTGACCTCCTCAGGACCCCAGGCTGATGGATCACCGAATACATGCGACTCAGAGCATGGATCCCATCTGTCCTTCTGTGCCCCTGGCTGAACGTTCTCTCAGCCACCTGCTCCTGCCAGCTGTCCATTACATTACATTTTATCTTCTTGTAAAGATGCTAGTTACACAAGTACTGGATTAATTTTTCATTTCTTAAGAGCATTAGGGTGCCAATCAAGGGCCCTTAGTGTGTGTATTACTTATTGTATAAATATATATGTATATCTATACACTAAACAATGTATATTTATACACTAAACAAAAATAGTTACTTCGTGGTGTTCTACTATTCACTGATTTTAGTGAAGCCGTTTTACATCTCTGGATTCAGTTTTTCAACTTGAAAATATTGGCCCTGAATTTTTCTCTGTCATGTAAAACAATTGAGAGACTAAAAGAATCTGAAGGTGTTGCATTGAATTTGGCATTGTTTATTTGTTTACATGAAAATGGATGTATCTCAATCTTTGGACAAGATTTGGTTCTGTGGAATTGAGTTGTGGAATATTTTCAGCAAACTAAAATAAGAAGTGTTTTCTATATTTTTATTCAAGCAAGAAATATTTGCAGAGGGCAGAACCTCAGGGCCCCAAATCATAAGTGAATGAACTTTGGGAGTTTCATATCCAGAATTATGGTTTTGCTAACTCTTTATTATCAATGCTTGAAATATGATACACAATAGTAGAATTTACTTGAATTAAAGTATCCTATATTATCTCCTAAACTATTACTTAGAATTAATCTCACATGAGAAGACAACAGGCTTTCTGGGTGGCTTCTTAGTTAAAAATAATGCATTTCTGTTTTAGTAACGGCCTAGAAGTAATTTTAGCTATAGCAAGCATTTAATATTCTTGGTCACCCGTCTTCATGGATCACAGGCCTGTAAACTGGCAGAAACCTCTTGGAGAGTAAATTGGCAAATATATTACAAAGACCTTAAATCCATTCATATTTTTGACCTCACAATCCCCTGGCTGGGAATTTATCTTAAGGCAATAATCAGAGATGGGGTTAAAGATTTATGTCTGGTGATTTTTATCACAGAATATTTACAAAATCCCACAATGAAAACACCATAAATGTCAGATCATAGGGAGTTGGTTAAACAAATTAGGATGCATTTGAATGCAGAATACTATGTGGTCATTAAAAATAATGTTCTCAGTGAAGTTTGCTAAGGCTATGGGTTAACATGTTGTTAGTGAAGAAGAAGCACCTGCAGAGCCGGTCCAAATCTGCTCTAGCAACAAGATACGTACCATAATGATGATTATGCTTGGTAGAAAAAGGGATTATATTTTTCCTTTAGCTTTTGGTTTTATGAGACAAAGAATCAATACGCAGCGCAGATTAGGTCTGGAACTCACTCTACTGCTCCGGATGGCCTCAAACTTAGTCTCCTCCTTCTTCAGCATCTTGCTGAGTGCTAGAATTACAGGCGTGTACTGTCAGGCACAGCTATTTTGTTTTTATCCCGTTTTTTTAATGTTATATACATGCTACTAAAATCTTCAGAAATAGCTCCTTCTCTTTTGTGGGCATATAGCATCACCTACAATTTCCTGCTAATTCTTTTTTTTTAACTTTCTTTTTTTTTTATTGAGAAAAAAACAATTTCCGCCTCCTCCCAGCCTCCCACTCCTCCCCCCCCACTCCTCTCCCTTTCCCCCGACTCCTCTCCCCCTCCCTCTCAAGTCTGAAGAGCAGTCAGGGTTCCCTGCCCTGTGGAAAGTCCAAAGTCCTTCCCCCTTCCATCCTGGTCTAGGAAGGTGAACATCCAAACTGGCTAGGCTCCCACACAGCCAAAACATGAAGTAGGATCAAAACCCAGTGCCATTGTCCTTGGCTTCTCAGCAGCCCTCATTGTCCACCATATTCAGAGAGTCCGGTTTTATCCCCTGCTTTTTCAGTTTCAGTCCAGCTGGCCTTGGTGAGCTCCCAATAGATCAGCCCCACTGTCTCCGTGGGTGGGTGCACCCCCTGCTAATTCTTATAACTCCCCCAAGGCTTGATTTATGGTGATTGATTGTCAGTATTCCACAAGGTTAGAAACTCCATCCTTCTTCTGTTTTCGGGACATAACCTAACTCATGGAGCGGGTTTTCACCTCTGTAACTGTAAACTGTAAACCTCTGTACTGTACGTGAGCCACTACAATGAAATGTTCTCCTTTGTAAGAGTTGCCATGGCCATGGTGTCTCTTCACAGTAGTAGAAACCCTAACTAAGGCAACAATCAAGGTAATCCTTCACAGACTTGCTCACAGGCCAACCTAGATGATCTTCAATTAAAACATCTAGATGATTGCTATGTTGGCAATGAAAACCAACCATCACTTTCACATTTCCCAGATGTATAAGATCTGCTTGTGGCCCTTGTTTACTGTGAAATGGTTCTTCTTTTGCATGGAGACAGTTGTCTTTTACCTGAATCCCATATTGGCCTCTGAACTGCGGAAGTAGTTTAAATACTATGGTATTTTGTTTATAATACTTTAGGGAAGTCCTCATTCAAAGCCACCAGAGAGAGCAGTGTACCTGGGTTGTGCTACTGAAACCCCATGTTCTATTCTATTTTTTGTTTTGTTTTTTTGACTAGGGAACTGTCTTTCTAAGCTATGTCCCTGTCTCCTATTTGTTTCTTGAGTAGTTATTTTTGCATTATGTATTGTCTATGTGGAGTATTTTTTATGTACTTGCAGTCTATCATTACTGAAAGCAATTTCATATGATTTTGAAGGCAAGCTAGCAGGGGATGATATGAAGGCTGTAACAGAGGAAAATAAAGCAAATGCCTCCTGACTTCCCTGCCTTTCTCTATGAGCATTTCATTTCTATATCTGGGGTCTACAGTGAGTTGGCGAGAGAGGGCAAGTGCATGAGGGATTCTGCATAGATAAAATCAGTACAACTGTGCTACATTTTCCTATTAGATTCCAAACATCACCTGGAGATAATCTGGAAGGTGTAGGTGCCGAAAATTAAGCCCTATAAGTAATGTCTGGAAAATTAAAAAACACAATTGATTATATTATCTTTTTTAAATTCATCTAATTGCAAAGGTTAGGATTTGTTTTGTTTAACTTTTCAACTTGCCCAGCCAAGTTTACACAGACAACAAGCAGGTAAGAGAAGTTGCCAAATGACTCTTTTAGAAATTGCAACTGCCATGTACAATTTTAGTTGATATTCTTTTTTGATGACAGACTTTCTAATACAGAAAATAAGAAAAATAATAAATTCACCAGGTCCCCAGATGATCCGCATACTTTCCCAGTAAGTTATTCTTCAGTAGAGAGGGCTAAGAAGATGGAAAGCACGTAGAGCTTTCTTTCTTGCTTCAATAAAAATGATTATTTTTTATTTGCGAATTTTATCACTGAGGTTTAAAGTCCAAAAAAATCACTGGTGAAATTTTTAAAATGTCTTATCTTCTTTAATTTTTTATTTTTGAATTATAATTTAATCACAGCATTTTCCTTCCATTTCCTTTCTTCAAACCTCCAATATATCTCTTCCTGATCTCATTCGAATTCATGGCCTCAGTTTTTACTAATTGTTATTGCATGCATACATGATATATATGTATATGTATGCAAATATATACATAAATATAATATGTATAAGTCCAATATTTAAGGACAGTATGTATAAGTCCATATAATGTCACTTGAATATATATTTTCAGGTCTGTTCACTTGGCACTGGACAACCAAGTGGTGTGGTTTTCCTTGGAAGAGACCTTCTCCCAGATTTCCTCAATTGCCTAGAGTTCTGTGAAGGGTTGAGGCCCCATTGACTTTTCTCTGTCCAGTTTGGCATATTTGTTGGTGTCATCCTTGTTCAGCTCCTGTTTGGGTCATCATGTTGGTGAGACTTTAGGGCTGTTGCTTCTTATGTTACCAAGACACAGAATCTCACCTAATCTCATTGATCCTCTGACTCGTATGCTCTTTCCACCCCCTCTTCTGCAATGTTCACTGAGCTTTAGATGCAATACTCTTTTGTAGATGTATCCATTGGGACTGGACTCCATGAGTCTGCATTTTGATTGGTTGTAGATTGGTCTCCGTTTGTTGCAAAGAGAAGTTTCTTTGATGGGTATTATTATTTTAAAAAGAGTATTTGTTTTTGAGAATTTTGTACATGTTTTGATCTGATTCACTTCCCTCCCTCAACTCCTCTAAGACCCACACTCTTTCCCTATCCATCCAACTTTGTGTTTATTTTTTTAATCCTTTACGTCTAATTTGTGTTCCCCAAATATTCTTGGACATGTAGCCTTCCATTGGAGTACAGTCAACTTACCAGGAGCTACCCTCTTTCAGAAAACTGCCTCTTCTTCCTCACCAGCTAATAGAGGGAGTGAGGCTGAGAGCTGTGGCCAGAGAGATCCCAAGCCGGCTGTTCTTGAAGCTGCAGTGACTGGGGTGCCTTGGGATGCCCTAGGTACCACCACTGAGGGTATTGTCGTCCTCAAGCTTCTGTCCGTTCACTCTGTGCTTACTGAGCCCACTTCAGTTGCCTCTCAAAGTCACCTTTTATCCCCCTGAATTTTCTTTTATTGAAAATAGAATTTTTCTCTACACTATATTCTGATTACAGGTTCTCTTCTGCCAACTTTCCCCAGATCCTCCCAGCCTCCCCTCCCACCCGAATCTGCACCCTTTCTATTGCTCCTTAGAAAACCTTTTACCATCATTGCTTGCCTTGAACACACCTGTCGCTATGGCCTGCTCTTCTCTCACCTTCACTATAGGAAGCAAACACTTTCCAGGAAGCACACAGCAGCCAGGACCAGCGGTGGCTGCAATGCATTCCTATTTTGGGTGTCACTGGTCCAGAGACAGCAGATGCCAGGTTAGGACTGTCCCTGCATTCTGCCTTGGGCCTTACCTTTCTGCAGGGCCTTGTTCCTGGCATTTAGCTTCACTTCCGGTGTGCCCCATTTTACCGAATCGCAGCATGACAAAGCGCTTGCCTCCTTAAGTGACCTGAGTGGAAGAGCAGTTCCTTTTCTAGTGACCCAGGCAAGGCTGTCTTCCACAGTCACACATGGAGGACTGTCTTTATTATGACCGCGCAAAATAAATTTCTGTGCCTCACTAGTGATAAGGAGTCAAGCCGCATTAATTAAGGCCCCACTAATTCAGAATTTAAGATAATTTGTTCCCAGGCCCAGCTAAAATTTACGTTTGTACTGTCTGTGGGGGGAAAAAAGGTTCATTAAGTAAATCAATAAAGTCAGGGAGATTGTGGGAAGCTTGTTAAATCTAATTAAGAAAACAAACTATTTTCAAGCTCTTCATAATCCCATTGACATATAAACAATGTGCTCAGTACAAATGACTTTTATATGTTCATTAAAGTGGAGAGAGGAAGACTTATGTGTGGCACCTTTTCTCTCCCTGAGCGAGCATGCCAAGTCAATTATTCAGTGGGAGATAAGGAAACAGCTTCTAGGAGTAGCCAGCAGTCTGCAGTTTTGGCCTTTCCCAAAAGTGAACGTATCACTTTGGGAGGGCTTGGTCAAAGGCGGAACAGATGTGAGAGTCAGCCTAGAGCTCTCTTGGCCCTGCTAGAGAACTTGGCCAAAGCCTTTTCTCCCTACGAGCTGTGATTTCCTTTTCTCAAAGAGGTTTTGAGAGGAAGAAATGAAATCAGACAGGTAAACAGCATTTCTCTGTCCTGCGCATAAGAATCCACAGCCCAATGCAGCTGTTTTGTTTTGGCTGACCCATATACAGAGCCCAAGAAAACTTATGATTCTCATTTTCCACATGAGGAAACATGGGCTTAGAAATGGGGAGTAACTTCTCCAGGGAGAAAGTGGAGGAAGTGTGCCCAAAACAGTACAGCGAGGCTCTGCCTAGTCTCCTGCCCTATTCTGATCTGTTTGGTGCCAGTCCATAGGGTAATTTCTGGCTAGTGTACCCCACGGAGAGACCTATTGTTTCTGCCAGTTGCACTGGATCCTTGTGTGGTGTAACTCAGGTATGGTTTATACCTTTTTGGTCTCAATTAAGGGACAATAGATAAAAAGAAACCTATTTTCTGTTGTTATTTATTTTATTTTTAAGTTTTGGGGAAAATTAACTTGGCAGTGGTAGATAAGGCAAAGTTAAGGGCCTCTGAAATGGGGTGTCTGAGAGATGCAGGAAATTCCTATTGTCTCAGGAAAAGAAAAGGAGAGAAAATTCAACCTCACTGTATGGAAAGCCCCAGGCAGACTCCATCCGCACACAAAATCATGTAGAAAAATAGGCCCAAGTGCTGCTGTGCTCAGTGCCAAAACCAGCTTCCAAAATGATGGAAATCTATTGTTGACATGAAGGAAGAAATATGGATTAAACCTATAACTGTGTTGGAGCATCAGGGGATGAATTAGCCTAATTGGAATATTAGTCTCAGTTACAGAGAGTAATCACTACAGGCTGCCTCTGTTTTCATTAGAAATTTAATTAAGTTTATCAATGTTTGGCTTCTCCAGCCTTCGTCTTCCAGACTCTCCATGGACAGCCCCATTGCTGAACGGGAGCTTTCTTTCATTTGGTTCCTGGGAAGGGGTCTAGGCTGATACTCCAGATGAACCCTGGCTATTGGAAGGAGAATGAGAGGGGTACGAGTGTGGCTCGTGGTAACTCATGAGCATCTGTGCCCATTCTGAGAAGGGTTGGTTGACATTGCTGGCGAGGCATCAAGTCTCCGCTGCACTGGTGGCATAGCCAGCTTATTCTCCCCGGGGAGCATACAGTCTGAATCAGAGATCTGGCCATTTACCATGGGAAAGTGCTGGAGTACACCGTGAGATGCCCGCAGTAAAAGCACAGAGACAGCTCTCAATAATTTGGTAATTGGAGTTTTGACAGGTAAGTCTCCTCCAGGAAAATAGATGATTTTTATCTCATCACACAGTGCCTGTGGCCACTATTTATAGAGAGGGCTGTGTGCATGCACAGTGCAGGTGCTTATGAGAAGAAAGGCTTTCGGCTCAGCAGAGTACACTCCTCCCCTCCCTCCCTCTCTCCCTTCCTTCTTCCTTACTACCTTTCTCCCCATATTGCTCTCTCCCATCGTATCTTACTCTCCACCTCTTTTGGGATGAACAAAGATCCCTAATGGATGACTCCCCATTTAGTAGTTTTCCCACCCATACCAACTACTTATTTCCACATTTATAGTTTATTAGTTTTCCATATTTGTTTCTTCCATTGTTCAATAGGTGTATATGTATGTACATATAGAAGGTATACTTTGTTTTTTTTTTCTGGACACATTTGTGAGAGTGTACATGTGTGTAGTGTGTGTATATGTGTCTATGGGTATGCATGTGTGTGTGTGTGCCAGGCAGAGGTTGACACCGATAATCATGTGTTTTTTGGGGTTCAGTTTATTTATACGGTGGATTGCATTGACAGATTTTAATATGTTGAACCATCCCTGCATCTCTGGGATGAAGCCTACCTGGTCATGGTGAATGATTTTTCTGATGTGTTTTTGGATTTGGTTGCCAGTATTTTTTATTGGATATTTTTGCCTCAAATCCCAGCAATACCACTTCTGGGTATATATCCAAAGAATGATCAATCATACCACAGGGACATGTGCTCAACTATGTTCATAGCAGCATTATTTGTCATAGCTACAACCTGGAAACAACCTAAATAACCATCAACCAAAGAATGGGTAAGGAAAATGTGGGACATTTACCCAATGAAGTACTACACAGTGAAAAAAAAATAATGACATCTTGATATTTGCAGGCAAATGAATGGATCTAGAAAACACCATATTGAGTGAGGTAACCCAGACCCAGAAAGACAAATATCATATGTACTCACTTATAAGTGGCTTTTAGACATGAAACAAAAAAAAAACAGCCTACAATTCATAACCCCAGAGAATGTAGACAACAAAAAGGACCCTAAGAGAGATATACATGGATCTAATCTACATGGGAAGTAGAAAAAGACAAGATCTCCTGAGTAAATTGGGAGCATGGGGATCATGGGAAAGGGTAAAAGGGGAGGGGAGAGAAAGGGAGAGGAGCGGATAAAAATATATAGCTCAATAAAAATAAAAAAATTCAAGTTAAAACAAGATGTTTCAAGTGCTTAAATGCTGATATTCAGTAAAATAAAACCACTTTAAGTATGAATTCAATGCATTTTACAGGTTTGTTCATTTGTATATCTACCGCCCAAGTCAACATGGAATAATTCTTCTCCCTCAGAATGTTCTCTGGGACTACTCTGTCATAAATTCCTGTGATGAAGCCTTGACATCATCCTGGGATCTCTCCTTCCAAGGACCTTGGAAATTGGCCAAGCATACTTTAGGTTGAATCTGTGAGTACATTTTCAGAAGAGATTAAACAGATAGAAAGACCAGCCCTGTGTGAATGTGGCTACCTCCCATAGGTTGAGGGAACCACACAGTATAAAAGGGGAAAACAAGAATACCCACTAAAAGATACAACTCTTTCCCTGGTTCCTAGCCACCATGAGAAGGGAGCATGTTACAGGATCCTGCTGCCATGACTTTCTGTCTTATCTCAGACCCCCAAACAATGGCTTCATTGTGTAGAATCTTCTATCACATGCCTTATGGTTCAGTACCTCCCAGTTTTCTGCTGCCTGAAAAATATCTTAATATTTCTGAGCTGCATGTTGGTTGGATATGTCAAGTTGATGGGGTCATTTATTTTTATCCTCTCTGTAATTTAATGACACTTTTCTTTGAGTTGTGTCCCCCCCCCAGGAACTCAGTAGTAAATCCTACTGTATTTCCTGCCATCTAGTGCCCACCCACCTTTTAGGGGTTCTCATTCTTTTATTATATTTCTGTTTTACATATGTATGGATGTTTATGTTGCACACATATTACAGCACATGTGTTGATGTCAGAGGACCACTGTGGTAATCAGTTCTCTTCTCACTATGTGTGACTGAACTCAGATCTTCTGACTTGGCAATAGTTGCCTTTACCCACTGTGTCATGCTATGACCAGGTTTTCTCTTTTATTATGGGTTTTAGTTACTTAGAGTCATATTCGCAGGCATGGGGTTTGTTCATGTCTATCTGTTCATGAATATCTTGAAAATTTTCCAATAAATACAGTTTTCCTGAAACTCAGAAAACACTGGAATTATTATGGTTGCTTCATCCTTCCTTTTCTTTTTCTTCTTATTTTCTAGCTTCACTGCTGAACAGCAGTGTCTACAGTGAGAAAAATTACATAGAATATGGGCAGTTTTCTTTTAAAAATCAGCTTAATTAACATATAATTACCTATAACAAAGTACATCTATTTGAAGTGTAAAACAAAAGGTATATATAGAAAGCCTATTCTACATAACGTATAGTGTAAATTGTATAATTCCTATATAATGTATAATAAATGTATAATCAAAATGATATGCTTTTGTCTCTGCAATCATCTTTTTCTTTATGTTTTGTCCTTAATAATTTTTAACAACTTTTAAAAAGTTATTGTTTATTGAAATCATTACCACTGTTATTGCTAAGTCTGTTTTATTATTAGTCTTTATTCTGGTTATGGATCAAAATTTATTTATTTTTTTCTGTTTTTGCATTTAGAGTTTTATTGGCTCTTGATATTTTTATGATGTTGAGAGTTTGTATTTTTGGCTTTTTTTAAAAATCCCTTATGCTTGCTCTGGTATGAAGGAAAAGCATTTGCATAATGCCTTGTTATATGGGTATTTGTAAGTTTTGTTAAGGGCTGCAGTGGCTTCATCCCACTTGGCACACCGTGTCCTAGCTGCAGACTTTACTGATGTTGAGTGTTCAAGGACACCTTGCGGAGTCTTGTGCAAACACAGCCTAGTATTAGCATTAGCAGCAGTCCCTTGAGGAGCCTCAGGCAGTTGTCTGGGTCTCTGACTTGGTGTCACTCTTTGTGTGACACTGCCATGTCCCACAGATTTCAGCAGCCTCTGTCTGGCTGAATTCCTATCTCTTCAGCCCCATGGAGCTGTCCTTCCAGTCTGGGATCCTGAGATTGGACAGTGTCCTTGGGGAGACAGGTTTCAAAGCCTTCCTAATTTTCTTGTCTGAAGGGTCACCAGTCAATGCTGCCTGTTTCCTGGGTTATAGCGAGAGAGGGACAGTCAGGGATCTTCCTTCACAGCCAGTATCATTGTTGATCTCTGTATTCTACCACCTGCAGACTTAACTGTGCATTATTAGACTTTAGGACCAGCAAAACATCACATACTCATTCATTTCCACAAAATGATAAAAACCCACTGTGTTCTGAATATGAAATAACTGTTTGAAGAAAGAAGCAAAGTTGGTGTTGTGCATATCTCTGCATTTGAGTCCTTTTTTCCTGACCTACACACACACACACACACACACACACACTTTTTCCTAGTGACTTATCAGGATTTATGTCTATATTTCTGTATCAACATCTATATCTTATTTTGTCTCCATTTCCACATCAAAAATTTTATTTTATCTATGTAGGAATCAATGCATATCTGTTTCTTTTTTTTTTATTGAGAAAAGGAGAAAAAAAAACAAGTTTCCACCTCCTCCCAGCCTCCCATTTCCCTACCCTCCTCCCACCCTTCGCCCCCTCCTACCACCCTTCTCCCCCTCCCCCCACTCCTTTCCCCCTCCCTCTCCAGTCCAAAGAGCAGTCAGGGTTTTCTGCCCTGTGGTAAGTCCTAGGTCCTCCCCCCTCCGTCCATATCTAGGAAGGTGAACATCCAAACTGGCTAGGCTCCCACCAAGCCAGCACATTACGTAGGATCAAAACCCCGTGCCATTGTCCTTTGCGTCTCATCAGCCCTCATTGTTCGCCATGTTCAGAGAGTCCAGTTTTATGCCATGCTATTTCAGTCACAGTCCAGCTGGCTTTGGTGAGCTCCCAGTAGATCAGCTCCACTGTCTCAGTGGGTGGGTGCACCCCTCGTGGTCCCGACTTCTTTGCTCATGTTCTCCCTCCTTCTGCTCCTCATTGGGACCTTGGGAGCTCAGTCCAGTGCTCCAGTGTGGGTCTCTGTCTCTATCTCCATCCATCACCAAATGAAGGTTCTATGATGATATGCAAGATATTCATCAGTATTGCTCTAGGATAGGGTCATTTCAGGTTCCCTATCCTCAGCTGCCCAAGGAACTAACTGGGGACCTCGGCTTGGGCACCTGGGAGCCCCTCTAGGGTCAGGTCTCTTGCCAACCCTAAAGTGGCTCCCTTAACTAAGAATTGTGGTTCCGTGCTCCCCTATCCAACCTTCCTTTTCCCAATCCTCCTGTTTCCCCAAGGCCCCACCTCCTTCCCTTCTAACTTTTCTCTCCCCATCTCCCCTTACCCACATCCCACCCCACCCCCAAGATCCCAGTTATCTCCCCAGCAATTTTGTCTACTTCCCTTAGCCAAGAGGATAACTATATGTTTTTCCTTGGGTTCACCTTCTTACTTAGCTTCTTTAGGTTCACCTATTGTAGACTCCGTGACCCCTATTTATGGCTAGAAACCAATTATGAGTGAGTACATCTCATGTTCATCTTTTTGGTTCTGGGATACCTCACTCAGGATAGTGTTTTCTATTTCCATCCATTTGCATGCAAAATTCGAGAAGTCATTGTTTTTTACCGCAGCGTAGTACTCTAGTGTGTATATATTCCATACTTTCTTCATCCATTCTTCCATTGAAGGGCATCTAGGTTGTTTCCAGGTTCTGGCTATTACAAATAATACTGCTATGAACATAGTTGAACAAATGCTTGTGTCATATGATAGAGCATCTCTTGGGTATATTCCCAAGAGTGGTATTGCTGGGTCGAGGGGTAGGTTGATCCCGAATTTCCTGAGAAACCGAAACACTGACTTCCACAGTGGTTGCACAAGATTGCATTCCCACCAGCAATGGATGAGTGTACCCCTTCCTCCACAGCCTCTCCAGCAAAGGCTATCCTTGGTGTTTTTGACTTTAGCCATTCTGACAGGTGTAAGATGATATCTCAAAGTTGTTTTGATTTGCATTTCCCTGATTGCTAAGGAAATTGAACACGACCTTAAGTGTCTTTTGGCCATTTGAACTTCTTCTGTTGAGAATTCTCTGTTCAGTTCAGTGCCCCATTTTTTAATTGGGTTAATTAGCATTTTAAAGTCTAGTTTCTTGAGTTCTCTATATATTTTGGAGATCAGACCTTTGTCTGTTGCGGGGTTGGTGAAGATCTTCTCCCAGTCAGTAGGTTGCCTTTGTGTCTTAGTGACAGTGTCCTTTGCTTTACAGAAGCTTCTCAGTTTTAGTAGGTCCCATTTATTCAATGTTGCCCTTAATGTCTGTGCTTCTGGGGTTATACCTAAGAAGCGATCACCTGTGCCCATCTGTTGTAGGGTATTTCCCACTTTCTCTTCTATCAGGTTCAGTGTTTTTGGGCTGATATTGAGGTCTTTAATCCATTTGGACTTGAGTTTTGTGCACGGTGATAGATATGGGTCTATATTCATTCTTCTACAGGTTGACATCCAGTTGTGCCAGCACCATTTGTTGAAGATGCTTTCTTTCTTCCATTGTATACTTTTAGCTCCTTTATCGAAAATGAGGTGTTCATAGGTTTGTGGGATAAAATCCGGAGACCCCACTTCTGATTAAGGCTGCCGAATGGGTCAGCAAGTGGTTGTTTCCTTCTGTGTCTTTAACTCAAGGGATGCTTTTCTCTTAATTGATTCCCGTAGAAGAGAAGAAGGGAATGTGGGAAAATAGGAGAGATATTTCAATTACCTGTAGGCACCTAGATCATTGTGTATTTATTCCACGTGGCTCTGAGGGCCTAAATGATGGATGTTTTCTTCTCTTTGCTGTGGGTGGTGCACACCTGGGTTGGAATCGGGCTATTTTCATTGTGCCATGCTCTCGAACTGTGGGGAGAGCTTTGGTTTATGAGTCATAGAGGTAGGTACAAAACAAGAAGACACTGGACTTGTTCCAAACTGAAGAAAGGCAATTGCTGAGATCTGACAGCTTCACGGATGCTTTCCAATCCAGTCAGTGACACGGCTTATTGTGTGGGCTTGCCAGTGAAGACAATTAAATAATAGCTAACATTTTCCTATTAAAAAAAAACATAGCTCATGATTGATTGTCTGACTTCAGCCCTGCTGAGAACTAGAGAAGGAATTAATGCGGGCTGCATTTAGTGTTTGTCAGATGCGGCAAGCTGGGCTTGGTTTAAAAGGTAGAGGTGTGTGACTCTTTTATAGCAAATATCTTCCGGTAAGCAGATATTAAATGATGACACCATTGATAGATCTACCTGGTCCTCTAGCAGTAGGACACAGGCGTCTCTGGGATCCATCTTGTTAATGTACAGGTTTCTAGGATGACACTGTACTTTATCATCGCACCTTGCAAGCCCAATGCATATGCGCAACATGAAGCGTACTTAGCATTCGTCATGAGAGCAAAGGGGTCCAGCAGCAGCTTTACACCCTGATGCATTGTCTAAATTAATCCATTGAGGGATATCGAATCACTTCATCACAACACAGACTTGCTGCCTTGGTAGGCACGCGCTCCCTTCATTAGATTTAATATATTTCTCATTATACAAATCTGCCGCCGTGACGATAAGTCTTGTTCATAAATCAGTTTGCCCTTTTGCTTTGCAGATGCGGAGAACTTTCATCAAACAAGACATAAATGGGCTGGTTAGACAGGAGGTCAGAGCAGCCACTGCCAGATATTAATATCTATTCATTAAGATGATTTTTAATTGCATATCTTCATGGGTAGCAGTAAAACAATTATGATTCTAACTTCTCGTTTACATTGTCAACAAGAGAGAGGAAACACAGTCAGGAAGAGCACTCAGAATTCCTAAGGTATGTCCCCAAACTTCTCGTCGTTCCTTCTGATGTAAACCAAATGTTTGGGGAATCAAAAAGCACAGCAGTTGTCTCCCCCATTATCTTCAATAACTGGTATAAACACCCGGGCCTAGGAAATGCAGGCGATTTAGTACACACAAAATTTTGAAAGTGCTTGGTAATAGATTTGGGGTAACAGAGCCCCACCTTTGTTTATTGACCTCCGAAAATTTAGTTTTGCTTCTGTGGTAAGAGAGAACGCTGTAGACTAAACTGAACAGTATTTTCGTAAGTCAAAACCTGATTCATGGTGTATTTAACACACATTCTTGCATGGTATTGACCCTCTTCTTTTTTTTACTGATCATATCCTCCAAAGAATTGTCTCTGTTATTGATCTTTTCAAAGAACAAGCTTTTCTTTTACATTGATCAACTCAATTGTTTTCATTGTGTTATTGCTTTATTTCATTAATGTCTCTTTTTATCTTTGTTAATCTTTCTTCCTCTCATTCCTTGGCTATTGTTGTTTTATTAGCTTTCGTGTGCTGAAGTTTTATTTTGGTTTGTCTCCTCTACATCTGAGATACGCAGAAACGCCTCAGCAACAGTCTCTGCCTTCTGACATACCAATTTATCTGATTGTTTATTTTATTAAAAAGCTCATGAAGATAGCATCCCAAGCCAAATAATGAACTTCGCAGTGTCTTCATCTTGCCATGAGGCCTCCTTACCTCATTTGCCTCCCTCCCTCTGCTTGAGATGTAAGTCATGCAATTCTTGGGTGTTTGTTTACATGATCTTGGTATAGGCATATATATATATGTGTGTGTGTGTGTGTGTGTGTGTGTGTGTGTGTATATATATATATATATGTATATATATCCAAAGCTGTGTCTTTAGACTGGTGATTTCATACTTCATGACAGGAGCACTATGCTTTATGTAATATTTTAGGAACTTTTATTTATTTGCTTCATGTGTGAATATATTCTACAACTGTCTGTATATTGTGTTTTTCATATATCAAACTTGATGTGGGAGTGTCATATATCAATCTGTTGATTTCATTGGCTAAGCAATAAAGAAACTGCTAGGCCCATTGGATAGGCCCACCCTTAGGTGGGTGGAGTAAACAGAACAGAATGCCGGGAGGAAGAGGAAGTGAGGTCAGACTCGACAGCTCTCCTCTCGGGAGCAGACGCCATCCTCCCCGCTCCAGGGAAGATGCACGCTATGAAGCTCCCACCCAGGATGGACTTAGGCTAGAATCTTCCCGGTAAGACCGGTGCTCACAGATTGTTAGAGATGGGTTGATAGGGATATCAGAATTAGCCAGTAAGGGCTAGAGCTAAAGGCCAAGCAGTGTTTAAAAGAATACAGTTTCCGTGTAATTATTTCGGGGCATAAGCTAGCCGAGCCGGGTAGGCGGCTGGGGTGTTTGGGGACGCAACCCTGCCGCCGCTCCCTACTACTACACAAACTCATGAAGTATAGACTATGCTTTAAACCCTTTCTACATTTAACAACTCTCTCTGTTTTACGCTATACCTCCAGAGAGGAAGAGAGGTACAAAACTTGTCTCCCAGACTGTGGCCATGTCTACATCTCTTGTTTTTTCTTTATATACTTTTAAGCTGCGTTGTAATAAAAACACAAATTTAAATTTATCATAGTTCTCATGGAAAAACGGACCCCCCCTTTTTTTTCAAGCATGACTGTGCACTACTTTATATTTATGGTTGTGAGCCCAGCCTTTAATGGCTGAGCCATCTTTCCAGCCCACTGTGCACTACTTTAAATGCCATGCTCTGGAGACAGGCAGAAGCTGGCCAATCTCTGTGTGTTCAGGGCCAGTGGGGTCTAAAACGGACTTCTTAGCATTAAGAAACAGCACGTTTATCCCTTTGATGATGCTTTTGTCATGAAGTATACATAGCCTGACATTTATATATCAATATTAAGTAGGTAAAAGACCTAAGACATGATGAATAAAAGAACAAAAGAGACAAAAGGCATTTTACAGGAAAATCAAGGCAAAGAGCCTTTACACCTACAAAAGGATCTTAACCTCACTCATGAGAGAAATGCTTACTGAAATTCCCCTGAGATATCATTTCTCATCTATGACATCTAAATAATTCAAACACTTGCAAAATCCAGTGCCCTGGAGAAAGAGGCTTTCCTACATGGGAGCTGGCCGTCTGCAGAGAAACAAATCCTGTATGAAGGATTTCCCCAATCCAACACAATCCAAGGTAGCCTTTGATCAGGGCCTCTCAGTCTATCTCGAGGAGAATCCGTAGGGAACATAATGGAAAGCCACTCAGATACTCAGTGTGGTTTCATTTGCAATATTGAGGTTGGGGAAGCAACCAGGGCACTTCAGCAGTAATTGCTTGAGTGAACACTAGGACATCACCAAGCCGAAGCTCCGTGTAGATCCGAGATGGGCATGAAGTCGTGCTGGTGGACCGAGGCTAGTTTCTAGGCAATACATAACGGGGGAAAGCAGCTCCCAGAGCACAGTGTACTGGAGCTTTCTTTTGTGTGGGAAAAGAGAAGTCAGATCAAGTATTTAAACACTCTTTGAAAAAGAAACACAAAGAGGATAAACTAGCAACTAGTGAAAATGGTTACCAACAGTTGTGTGCGTGAATGTGTGTGATGACTGTGTGTGAATGTGTGTGTGAGTATGTGTGTGTGTGTGACAGGGATGAGGAGAGAAGTGGCCTGGGATGCCTCTGAGAAGGCAGTTTGGACTATAACCATGTGTATTTGACACATTCCAAAACTTACTTGAAATCGAACATAAATAGAAAAAGAAATTCTATATCAAACTGACACAGGGGGAACAATGATTTCAAAGTCCTGCCTTGCCCATATTTAGTAAGATGTATTTTAAGGGAAAAACTGTCTGCAACGAAGTCTTAAATTTCATCAAGTAGTTTATTGGTAGCAGTGAAAACTGTAGATTAGAAATAAATCTATGAAATACATTATAGGCTAAAGTAAATAAGTTAATATATTCAGATTTTTTTCCCTAAGAGAAAGTAAAAAAGAAAAGTGCTACAATCTGAATTCAAGTTAGAAATACCAACGTGGATGTTGCTTTTGAAACATGGACACTTGAAGGACAATGGGTACGCCGAGAGGCCTCATCTTTCCCCAGGAAGACAGCCAGAGCATCTCCAAGAAATGACTGATGTCATGTGGGCTGGGGCAGCACAAGGCAGTGTCTTGTGGATAGTTTGTGGCATGAAATAAAGTGCTCAACAACTAATGAGATTCTCTCTGAGGGACAGAGAAGTCAGTTTGAAGAGCTGTCACTGAGTCCATTTGGGGCAGTCTGAGGATCAAAAAATAATGACGATAGTCTATTACCGTGTGTGGAATGAACAAAATGTCAGGATGGGCCCGACTTTAGTGCTGAGCAACGTTAGCTAATAAATGTAGAAGAATGATAGAATCCGCAGTCACCCTTTCAATGCACACAGAGTAGAGGCCTCTTTAATTCAGGTGAGCATCAACAGTCAGCGCTAACGCTGTTTGATGGATTGTTTGGAAGTAGAACACTCACATAAAGCAATCACATCACCTTACAGATTAGTTATTAAAAGGAAAAATGCATTCTACAACAGAAAAACCTGCTAGGTATGATTGCAACCCAGTGGCTGTCATGTTACTGACAGTGGGCTGAGCTAACATCGTCATCTTCTTGAGACGATGCAATGCAAAGCAAAGAATCACACTTGTGAGCTAGATTTGGCTAAAGCAACTAAATGGGAACCCATTCCCAGATCAAGGCATAGTTCTGCAAAGAGGTGTATATCTGTAATATCCCAGCACTTTGGAGGCCTAAGAAAGAGGACTCCGGTGGGTTTGAGACCAGCTGGGCTGCATACATTCCAGACCAGCCTTAGCTATAGTATGGAGACCCTGTCTCCAGAAAAAAAAAGTATCTAGGCAGAATATTCATTCAAAGGCAATGCTCAGTAAAATCACAAGGAAAGACTGATGTAGATGATGAGATAACCTCAAAAATAATTGGTTTGGTTAAAATAATATTATTGTCATAAAAGAATAAATATGTAGAGAAAGAAGAGGAAGAAAAGCAGAAGAGACAGAGAGATGCATAGAAACAGACAGAGATGCATACAGACAGACACAGAGAGTAAGGCAGGTAGAGTGATATACACAGAGCGACACAGAGAGAAGAATGGGGGTAGTGAGTTAAGGCACTGTTAAAGCAATTCCTAAACAATGTCACATCGTCCTTTCAAAGTAGCTACAAAAGACAGCACAATTCAGGGCACCTGAATATGCACAAGCTCTTAGTTAATGTACAGAACTGGAATTACTGTATATTTTCTGAAGTGCATTAATTAATTGAAAATAGTTTTATCCTTGGAAGATAAGAGATGAAATATTTATGGGTGAAGAATCACAGTATCTTCAACTTCATGTGGCTGGAGAAGAAAGGCTCGTACCTAGAGGGATTGAGAGAAGGAGGAATAAGGCAGAGAGCAAGCAGAGACGATGTTAAGGGAGAATGTGCATGTGTGTGTGTGTGTGTGTGTGTGTGTGTGTGTGTGTGTGATGGGGCAGCAGAGAGGAATGAAGGAGGGAGAAATGGAGGCAGGGATTGGGACTGGTGAGAATCAAACACCAACAATTCTGGCTTCTAGTTGATGAGTACACACGTAACTTGCTTTACTCTTTAGCCTGCCTCATGTTCATAGTCAAATGGAGAGAACCAATGAGTTTAGCCTACGAGAAAAACACACCTACACAGACGTCCTGAAAACAGCACCCATGTACCAAACACACCCACACAGATGTCCTGAAAATAGCACCCATGTACCAAACACACCCACACAAATGTCCTGAAAACAGCACCCATGTACCTGAATTGCACACCAGAGGTTAGCTCTGGAATCTTTGCACACAAAGGATGTTCTGAGAGTAGGCGGCTCAGTGGTGCCTTGAGGCTCATAGGAAATGCACTATCAGCACTCACGCCGTAGGGTCTGAGTCAGAACCAGGACATAAACCCAATTTCTAGGTAATCTTTTTTTTTTTCCACACTAGGCTTTAAGAAACACTGGTAAAAAAGCAAAACACTTGCATGGATACCAATGCTTTCTTTCTGTGTAGTTGTAACTGTGAGAATATACATACAGTTCATGTAACTTAAATGGCCACGGAACATATCCCTTCCACATCAAAAGGAACGCAGACTAATCAGCTCCACAATTGCATATTTCAGGGTAGGGAGCCTGAGAGTCAATATGGAAGGAGACTCCAAGCAAAGACTCGGATGGGCCTGTGCACAGCTGTTTCTGTCTCTCCTTTTTATCAATTCCAGAAACATAAAGTGGCTCAGTAGAGGGAGGAACCAAGTGTCTGAGGATTCTGCTCTGGCTTTCCTCTGGCTCAGGGTTTTCAGACTTCATTTGAACAGCTTTCCGCTTTCACCAGGGAGACGGCTGACCTGCAGAAGGGAATTGTCAACCAGTAAAGCCCCTTCTTCAGAAACTGCAAATCGATGGTGGCTGTAGAAAGCCAGGATCCGGGGAAGATTTCCTGAAACTGTGTGTGAGCACCTGAAATCCCGATGTTGTTCAACCTCCTTGAGAGGGCCGTATTAGCATCTCTCTCTTCCTGATCCTTTTGCCCTGAGATGTCTAGGGAAGGTTTTCTATGTCTGTAAACCCTCTCATGTAGAAAAAGTTCTACATTAATTCAAGAACCCTACAACAATGCTGTCATCTTTTGTCTATCGTTTCTTATATATGTGTGCATTTAATTAATGCGATTTGCTGCATCTCTCCCCATTTTCCTGTTAAGCCTTGGTAAGAAGTCTCTCCCCTGATTGTGTGTGTGTGTGTGTGTGTAAGGGGTTCACCCCTTCTCTCCTTTATTCCCCAAATTACGGTTCAGCTGCTAATGTTTCTGCATCTTCCACATTCATATAAACCACCTAGGCTACCCAAGAGCTGCACATAACAGCTGGGCAGAGCAGGTAATAAGGCTGACAAACAGCTCCCTCTTCCTGACACCACTGGATGCAATTAAGAGGTGATAGCCTGCGTGAGATGGGCTAATGCATGCAGTTTGGTGGTGAACAAACTCTTGGCACTTTGATTCCCACTGCTCCTTTATTCACAGCTTCCGTTCCCAATCTGCTTTCGGGATCTTCAGCAGCGATTTCTGCTCGGTTTCCTCTGCAAAGAGGAATGGACCGTGTGAGACCTGAAGCCTTTCCTCTGAGAACCGCTTTGGAGCAGCTTTGCCTCATCATCCCTAGTTAATAATACAGACAAGCGCCAGCTCTGTTTTCCCTGGGAAAAAGGCAGCAAGGGTTACGTCCCTGCTGCAAGGTTTTTTATTCTCATTCTTCTGCAATGATTACTGATTTGCTGACCTTGTGGACTGCTCCGTACCAACTGGAAGTCTCTGTCATCTCTAGGAAGTTTAAACAATTGATGCATTCATGTGAAGGTTACAGATGGAGGCCATAGATTAAAAACTGAATTTCTTTCTATCCTTGTGAATTTTAGAAAATCTCTTTTTTACCCCCTGGGGAGCCCCGATTTTTCTAATTTTTATGTTTAAATTATGTGTGTGTGTGTGTGCTCCTCTGCCACAGTATGTATGTAGATGTCAGAGAACAGAAAACAACTTTCAAGAGTTTTTCTATCCTATCATCTTGTAGATTTTGTGTTTTTAACTCAGGTCACCAGACTTGGGAGCAAGCACCTTATTCACTGAGCCATCTCACCAGCCCAGTTTTCTCTTTTTGAAACTGGGCTTTTGAATGTATCTTTCTGGTTTATTTCCCAAGGACAACTTGAGGAGCCAATATGTACTTGATGTCAGTCCACTTTTTGTTTCGAGATAATTACAGATTCACATGAAGTTGGGAGAAACAATACAGTTAAATTTTGTGTATCCCCAACCCCCAGGTTCCAGTGGTGATGCTTGTGCAATTACAGTGGGGCACTACAGTCCACTCACCGATGATGTTCAGATATGCAAGTTCCACGTGCATTTATTTGCACGTGTGTGTACATCTAGTTCTCTTTTAATTCTCCCAGGCTGCTATAACAAGGTACCACGAACCACCTGGCTTATAACAACAGAACACTTTCTTTTCTTTGGGATCGAGACTAGACATCCAAATACTAAGGTGTTTCTGGGCTTGGGCTTCCTCCCCAGCCTCCAGGGGAGGATGTTCCATGTCTCTTCCAGCTGTCACTAATTTCTTGATATAGCACCCCATTTTCTGTTGCTAAAAGTATGATAGCATAAACCACGAAACTAATAAATGAAACAGGTTATCTGAGCTTAGTTCGGGTCTACGATCATTGAGAGACTGGAGGGTGTGAAGGACTGAGGGGCTGAAGGATCAGGAATTTGAGAGTTTAAGAGCTTGGCGGCCACCACTGGTCATGGCTTTCAGGCTGATGGAGTCCTACCCCGGAGCAGCGCCGGGCTTCTTGTAGTAAGAAATGACGCATTGACACTACGTAATACAGAGCAGATGTGATATCTTTCTTCCGAGTCTTACTGATTTTGCTAAACATGATGACCTCTGATTCTATTTTTTTCTGAAAATTACATATTTTTTTACTACAAATTTTATTAGTTGCTCTTATGTTGCTGAAGTAAAATATGAGTTACAGTCAAAAGCAACTCAACGAAGACTTTAGTTTTGGTCTTGGTTTCAGAGGGACAGTCTTTATGGGGGTAACACCCAGAATGGTGGCAAGCCTGACCGCAGGAGCAGGAAGCTGACTCACTCATAGGAAGCAGAGAGGGGCAAGAAATGGGGAGAGCCCCTAAACCAGCAAAGACTACCCCCCACAACAAACTTTCTTCCACAAGGCTGCACTTCCCAAAGACTCCATAACCTCTTCAAGCAGCACTGTGAACTTGAGACCCAGTGTTCGAATACATGAGTCTATGTGAGACATTCCTCATTCAAATCACTACATAGCTGAAAAGTAACTGATTGTGTACATATACCACATCTTATCAGTTCATCTGCTGATGCACATATAGGCTGGTTCCACAACATTGATATGGTACATAAAGATAATGAGAATATGAGTATGAATATGTTACAGTTACTTAGAAATGTGAAAACCATTCTTTCCATTTTCCTCCTTTTATTGAAAATGCATTTGCACGGGTAGAGGGAATAAACATTCATTGCAATACACTCAGCTGTTCTCCAGATTTCATAATTGACATCTTATGAAAAGGTTGCATGTCCTTTATGTCTTAAGTATTGGGGATGAGGACTTCAATGCATTATTATTATTGTTATAATTATTTATTATTATTATTATTATTATTATTATTTTGGTGGACCTAATTTAGTGGGTGTACTCAAATTGCAAAAGAAATTCTATGCAATTTTGACACACAGTAGATTTGTATGGTACCTTCCCACTGGACAAAGTGACCAGTCCGGTTTCAATAAGGATCATTTTATAGTCATAGGTATTCCTTTTCCTTCTTTTTCTCATGTTCGTGATCTATCTATCTATCTGTCTGTCTGTCTGTCTTTCTGTCTGTCTATTTTCTCTTTATTGATATGTGGCACAGTGCAGTTTCCATATAGGAAATACTGTTTATGCAAATCTCTATAATTACAGCATTTGAAGACTATTATACAAATGTGATTATACAGATCATTTCCTGGCCAAAAGTCTTGCCCTTACACACACACACACACACACACACATATACACATATATAAAGCATATAGTGAGATGTTCCTGTGAATTTTCTGTTAATAAATGATAAGAGGTTTATAGTGTGTTCTCAATTTTTTTCTTCTTTTGGCTTGAGTAATATGATGGTCAGTACTTTATTCTTTCTTATCTCTTTATGAAGAGAGGATTTGGAGTCATGGGAAATATTTGTTGACTGATGAGAGAATAGAGACCCTGCTTCTACCCTGATCCTTTACTCTACCTTTATTTATTGTGGTAGAAATGGAATTTTATTTTCAATGTGAATAATTGTAATTCTTAATGAAACATCATAAAATTTCTAAGGACTATTGACAGAAGAAATGCACAACATACCAGCTATTGAATTACACAATATGCGGATTACATGGAAATATGAAAACAGTTCTGTGCCTCCTGACACTTAGAAAGCATGGTCACACATGGATGCAGGGAAGAAGACGCATTCTGCTGGAACCCACTGACAGGCTTTCGAGATTGTTTATATAGTTGGGAGAGAGCCTTTGTCTAAAAAGGCTAAATGCTTGTTTATGCAGGATTGTTAATCTTAGTGTTTCACACGATTTGCTTAAACCAACTGTATCTTGTTTGTTGTATGTATTCTAGGTCCACTCTCTAAGCCTAAGGTATCAAAAATTATATTTCTAAAGAGACAGAACCAAACAGATATCTGAATGTCTCTAAATGAAGATAAATGTTGACCACTCCCTGAGGTCCAGAATTGCCAAGCCATTTTCTTTCTAGAGAGTAAGTAGGACCTCTCCCCAAGGTTCTTCATTGTTTGACACTGCAGCTGTTTTTGTCCCTTACAAGTGTGGTAGCAATTTAACAATCTATAGACTTGACTTTTCCCCCATAAACACACTTCCCGTTACATGCATAATTCAAATTCACACACACATTCTGAGATGTTTGCTTATCAAGAGCTATAATTTAAATGTAACCTCTGTAGAAAGCCATTCAGCGGAGCCTGAGTGTAAAGTGTAATTTAGTCTGCAGAAGCGATCGTTCCCCTCCACCTTCTCATATGTGAGCTTGTTTGCTAAATAATCATTGTAGCGTTTTGCTCAAAGCAGTAGTTTTATGTATTTTTCCCCACCACTCATAAATGTTGCCAAGGTAAATGAGAGTTCTTTGCAAACTGCTACTGCCACATAGTTTTCGTTCAGAAATGTCACAATAAAGCCATACCCTTTGATGCCAAGATGCATGGAATGTTGGCACATGATAAACACAGCACCTAAACACATAGTATAATGAATTGCCCAACTTTCTTTAAAATGAGAGGCTTTTTGTTGCTTTTATTTTCAAAGGTCTGGATGGGGGACAGAGATGGGAGTAATGTAGAATTTATACAATGCCACAGAGCTGGGAGGTTAGAGGAAATTATTATTATTTGCAGCTTGGCCCAAATGGAAAGGAAGAGAAATTCAGGAGAATAAAAATGTACTTCAAATAAGTGAAATGGAGATTACAGTCCAAAAATATGCCATTATCATCAAATTACAAAAGTCTTTTCCAGAAACCAAAAGGAGCAGGGTAAAAGCAAAGTTTTAAGGTGTAATTTAAGAAATGAGGGGGAAAAAAAAAGAAATGAGGGGAACATATAAACACAAGGAGAGTCACAGAGACAGCAAGATAGGGGAGAGGTACCCCTCCTATCTCCTGTTCTCTCAATATCTATCTATCTATCTATCTATCTATCTATCTATCTATCTATCTATCCATCCATCCATCTATCTATCTATCTCTATCATCTATCTTTCATCTATTGATTTATCTATCATCTATCTATCTATCTCTATCATCTATTTTCATGTATTGATCTATCTATCATCTATCTATCTATATATCTACCTCTATCATCTATTTTCATGTATTGATCTATCTATCTATCTATCTATCTATCTATCTATCTATCTATCTCTATAATCTATTTTCATCTATTGATCTATCATCTATCTATCTCTATCATCTATTTTCATGTATTGATCTATCTATCTATCTATCTATCTATCTATCTATCTATCTATCTATCTCTATCATCTATTTTCATGTATTGATCTATCATCTATCTATCTATCTATCTATCTATCTATCTATCTATCTATCTATCTATCTCGATCATCTATTTTCATGTATTGATCTATCATCTATCTATCTATCTATCTATTTATCTCTATCATCTATTTTCATCTATTGATCTATCTGTCTGTCTATCTATCTATCTATCTATCTATCTATCTATCTATCTATCTATCTCCTATTGATCTGTCTATATTGAGAAATTATATACATGCACAATCACACACACACACACACACACACACAGTCACTGTATATTCATGGTACCTGTACTACAGTGCATAGGGACACTGTCATACAAGAATAGAATAGAACTTGACTGCATTTCTGTCATCCTCCACTTCTCCAATTGTCTTTCTTTCCCAACAGTTCCCATTGCCCTTCTAGATGCATTTGATTTTATTTTCATGTCATATGCACAAACATACGTGAGATTTTGTGTTATCTATATTATACCCAGGAAGCACAAATAAAGAAAAACATATTTATCTTTTTGAAACTGACTTAATTTGGTTAAATATGATTGTCTCCTGTTATGTCTGTTTTTCTGTAAATGGCATAACTTCATTTTTATTACGCCTGAAAAGTTCCATTGTGTAAATATACTGTAGACTTCTTTATCCTTTCTGTGTTGAACACCTAGGCTGGTCCCATGACTTATCTATTGTGAATAGTGCCTCTGCGCTCCATTGTGGAATATTAGTTTTGTTGTATGAAAGGTTGCTTGTTGGTTGCCAGCTGCTCAGCTAGTGTAGACCTGAAATAACTACACAGAAACTATAATAATTAAATCACTGCTTGGCCCATTAGCTCTAGCTTCTTATTGGATAACTCTTACATATTAATTTAACCCATTTCTACTAATCGGTATATTGCCACTTGGCAGTGGCTTACCAGCAAAGTTTCCGCAAGTATGACTCTGGCAGTGGCTCCATGGCATCTCTCTGACTCTGCCTTCTTCCTCCCAGCATTCAGTTCCATCTTCCCCGACTACCTAAGTTATGCCCTGATATAGGTCCAAAGCAGTTTCTTTATTCATTAACCAATAAAAGCAACACATAGACAGAAGGACCTCCCACACCATGTTTTAAGATGTGTTACATTTGTTTATGCTCTGGAATATTTGCTTAATGATGCAAATATGTGTTGCATTCTTTTATGTTGCATTTGTTTAATTCTGTGAAGTTATGTTACTGTGCCTGTCTAAAACATCTGATTAGTTTAATAAAAAGCTGAACAACCAATATCAAAGCAGGAAAAAAAGTATAGGTGGGGCTGTAAGGCAGAGAGAGTAAATAGGAGAAATTTGGGGAGAGAGATTGTGGAACAAGAAAAGAAGAAGGAGGACATCAGAGGTCAGTCACCCAACTACACAACCATCCAGGAGTAATAGTGAAAGTGAGATATACAGAAGTCAGCAATAGAAAAAGACAAGAAGCCAAAGGTAGATGGTATAATTTAAGTTAAGGAAAGCTGGCTAGAAACAAGACAAGTTAAGGCTGGGCATTTATAAGCAAGAATAGGCCTCTCTCTGTGATTTATTTGGAATTTATTTAATATGTGGGCCCCCAAAAGAGCCAAAGAGTAAAAACCAACAATAGAGTGATTGCTATTCTGACTAGGGTGCAATGGAATTGCAATACAGTTTTGATTTGCCCTTCTCTGATGACTAGTGGGTTTGGAGAGGTTTTCATGTTTATTGTTGATTTGGCTGTTTATATTTTGAGTATTGTCTGCTCCTTTCATTAATTTATTTATTGACCAGGTTGTTTGATTTACTACTTACTTTTGGGAGTGCTTTATATATTCTAGGTACTAATTCTTTGTCAGATATATAGTTAGAAAAGATTCTCTCCCTTTTCAAGGCTGCCTTTTCACTTGGTTTGCTGTTTCCTTTGCTTGCAGAAATGTCACATTTGTTAATTGTTGATATTATTTCCTGAGTGACTAAGGGCTGTTTAGGAAGTCATTATCTATGCCTACATCTTGAAATGTTTTTGTTAATTTTTTCTCAGTTTCAGGTTTTAACATTAAGGTTTTTGGTCCATTTGGAGTTGATTAATATATCATGAGAGCTAGGGAATCAGTCTCATTATTTTACGTGTAAATATCCAGTTTCTCCAGCACTATTTATTGAAGAGGCTGTATTCTTGAATATATATTTTTGGATATATTGTACTGACTAGTCTTATGTCAAATTGACACAAACTACAGTTATGTGGAAGAAGAGAACCCAGTTGAGAATAATGCTTCCATAAGATCCAGTTGAAAGTTGTTTTCTTAATTAGTGATTGATAGATAGGGGAGGATCTAGCCCATCATGGGTGGTGCCATCCCTGGGTCAGTGGTTCTGAGTTCTATAAGAAAGTAGCCTAAGAAATCCATGAGTAGAAAGACAGTAAATAATGTCCTTTCATGGACTCTGGATCAGCTCTTGCCTCCAGGCTCCTGCCTGTTTGAGTTCTTGTCCTGACTTCCTTTGACGAAGAACAGTGATACAGAAGTGTAAGCCAAATAAACCCTTTGTTCTCCAACTTGTGTTTTGGTCATAGTGTTTCATCACAGCAATAGAAACTCCAACTAAGACAAGTTGGTACCAGGATTGTTGGGTATTGCTGTGATAGACCTGATCATGTTCTTTTGGAGGATTATGGAAGGACTTTGGAGCTTTGGGATTGAAAAGTCATTGAGTGATGAGACCTCAGTGTGATGTTCTTCAGGAGCTTGGGAGATAATGTTGAGAGCTGTGCAGATGATGGAGGCCTGGCTTGTCAAGTTTCAGAGGGAAGTTTAAAGCCTCTATCAGGGCTGTTTGTTATTTTGACTTAAGATTCTGTCTTTCTGGTGAGCTGGGGTTGAAGATTCAGCTGTGATTAGCAAGAGACCAGCTCCACTGAAGTGAAACTTCTGTGTTACTGGAACAATTATGCTGGTTAGCTGGAGCTAAGCGATTAGTGGCTATTAAGAAGAGACCAGAATCATTGAGGTGAACTTTTCCAATGCAAGCTATGTTCCAGAACTAAGGTTGTACTTCATGCTGGCAACCAAATTTGGTAGCATGAGAGTCTCCCAGGTGATTCTGGCTTTGCAGACATGAAGGGTCATGGAGAGCAGCTGTGGCTTGGCACCAAGAAGAGAGTCTATGAGAGGCTATTTGTGAAAGTGTAGCCCAGCTGTAGCAGAAGATACCAGCATTTTGGAGAGGTCAGTACAATGTAATAACCACCAAGAACATCAACAGAGGTGGAGTGGAGTCTGTCTAGATTTTGAAGACAAGCTATGTGTCCTGTGGAGAGTTTAGGGTTTTACTTTTTTCTTTGATTCAATTGTGACTATGCCCTGTGACTATGGCCTCTTGAATGAAAAAAGTTCAAAATATTTTTGATCTTACTGGACCCCAAAGTTGAGAGATTGAATTTTAAAGACTTTGGATTTTTAAAAAGATTGGACTTTAAAAAAGACTGAAAATTTAGTTTGTTTGACTTATGATTATTGCCTTCTGTAAATACAATAGTAGTTTTTAATTATCTGCTATATTCTCATCTTGTGGAAGTTTACTGAGTGGCCAGGTACTGTGTTGTACACCCATAGTCCTAGCATTTTAGAGATAACAGAAGAGGATCCTAAGTACAAGGCTAGCCTGGGCTACACAGCAAGATTGTGTCAAAACTAATAAACTATACCAAGAAAAATGGCTTTCTTTGTGTGTGACTACTGTGTGACAGTAACTCACAATTGGCATTATATTTTAAAAGTTGATTTTGCTTCCTGCTATGAGACACTCAGGGTTTTGTAGCTTCTTAATGGTAAGTTTCAAGGAAGGTTGGGAGTGTCTTATTTTCCCTTCTGAATCATTTCATGTCTAAGGTTTCTCAGGGTATTAAGAAACTACCTCTATCCCAGTAATTTGTCATCCTCTAAGGAACTACAAAAGAATTAATCTTTTCCTATTAGAGCTGATATTTTGTTCTGATTACTAATCTTAGACAAAGTTATTCATCATCCTGAACTATTATTGCTTCCTGAGAAAACAATCACTACTTTATGGAACTTTCAACCATTGAGGAATTCTGAAAGAATGATTCTGCTCTAAAGCCAATATTAAAGCAAATATCAAACATATTTCAAACAATGATAGTATCTATACAATTTATTCAAAGAGAAAGTATTCATTTAGATACTTTTTATGAAGTATGCATTTATTTTTTATTTTTGAGAATGTATTTTAATTGCAGCATTTCTCCTTTCTGTTCTCTTAAACTTCCACTCTCTCTTAAAATTCATGCCCTTGTGGTGGCATATGCCTTTACTCCCAGCACTCAGGAGGCAGAAGCAGGCCGATCTCTGTTTGTTCAAGAACAGTCTGGTCTACAAGAGCTAGTTCCAGGACAGGCTCCAAAGATACAGAGAAACCCTGTCTCTAAAAAAAAAACATGGCCTTTTTCTTAATCAATTATTGTTGCATGCATATATGTAAATACAGCTATAATCTAAAAAAAGGCCTATTTAGTACATATAATGTTATTTGTATGTACGTTTCAGGTCTGACCATTTGGCACTGGACAACCATTGGTGTGCTCTTCCCTGGGGTGGACCACCTCTCCCTTTCCCAGCTTTACTCAGTTGCCTGTAGTTCATTGGGTAGGGCTGAAGCCTCATAGCCTTTCTCTCATCTAGTTTTGCTGGTTTCCTGGTGTCCTCCTTGTTTCAGATCACATTTAGTGAAACTTTATGGGTATAGGGTGTAGATTTTGATATTATTAGGAGACAGACGCTCATGAATTTTACAATCTTTTTGGCCCCTCTTCTTCAGTGTTCCCTGAGCCTTGGCCAAAGGAGTGTTTTGCAGACGCATTGGTTGGAACTGAGTTCCACAACTTCAGACATTGATTAGTTATGGCTCTCTGTAATAGTCTCTGTTCCACAGGGAAGCCTCCCTGATAAGAGGTGAAGACTACACTTATTTGTGGGTATAGGAAAAATGTTTATAGATCATTGTTAGCGATTATGATGGTTTAATAAATTAGTAGTTGTAGATTTTCTTCTAATAACCATGACTTCATTAGCACTAAGTAAATAGTTGGTTTCCAGTACTAGGCATGACTTTCCTTTTATTGAGCAGCTCTTAAATACATCAGATCAGAGATCTGTGTGCTATTGTACCCCTAGGGTTATCATACCAAGCTGGTTATTGATGTGATTCATAGGTATCTGTTGCTTAACAGTCCTTGGAGAATGAAACATTTCATCCTAAAAGGAAACTCCTAAAGCAGAAGGTAAACGACTCAGAATAGCTTTAGGAAGTTCCTGAAACTTATCAGCTTCACTAAACCCCAGAGCACTCAATAAAAAGCTGAGAGTTCTCTTCAGAGGAAAAGAAGCTGAGCTGCAAGGAAGACTCTCAGAGGAGAAAAGTCCCAAAGACTCTGAGATCAGGACAACGCCCAAGAAAAGCAGAAACCAGCCAGCCTCACTGCCTGGAAGAGATTTAGACCAACTGAGGCATATAGAAAGGATACTCTCCAACCTGTTGAGCTACATGCAGGCTGTGCAGGGTGCTCCAGGTTCCCAGTTTTTATGAACTGTCATCCATGCTGGGGTGGGCTTGGTGACACAGTTGTCTTTGAGTCATTTCTGTTCCTGTAACAGCCACGCATATTCTTGTCAGTAATCTCAATAGTACTCCTTAGTTCAACACGTTGGACTTTGGTGGTATTCATATTTCCATCTGCTGTGGGTTCCCAGTCTGGCGTGAGTAGTCGTGGGAGTTTCATCTCACCAGGAGACACGTTATCACATAATACCCAGCCTCATATCTGGGTAAGATTATTGTCTTCCGTTTTTGGAAGATTGTATGTAATTTTCTGGTAATGGGGAAGCTAGTCCTCAAAGAAGGAACAGTTTGGTCAGTTCCAACTCAAGTATCTCTGGGCCCTGTTTCTTAAGTGCATGTTGTCTTTAACAATAGGGACTTACTATTTACTGCTGGGCATTAACTACTGACAACAGTGATAGGATGTATGTTTGGGGAGTCTCTCGTATTGCCTTGGCCAATAACTCATTCCTGGTATTGAGGGTTTTGGTAGGTCGTCTTTGGCTCTCGGAGGTTGTATCATCAGTCCAAATGAAAAAAGGTTTGTTAAAACTAGGTACATATATTTATTAACTAATTGCATGCATTATAAGTGTTTTTCTGGAGGGGGTGTCAATAGTTAATTGTATGATTCCTATATTGTTTTACCTATTTCCCTTCTTTTGTATTTACTTCCCTCTCCATTTCCTAATGGAGCCCACCTTTCACTTCTTTTATCCTGTCAATTGTATCCTGTTATCCCCTTTAATTTCCTCTTATCTTCTGTCTTAACCTCTCTCCAAGTCCCTAAGGAGTCCCTATTTCCCCATTTCCTTTTTTCAGATTACTAGTACCCTGCTGTTCCCCTTTACCTTCCTCCCACCTTTTTATGAAGTTTTTAAAAAGATTCTTTATTTTAATCATACTTTGTACATGTTGTTATTTATTGAAAATTAAGTAGTGTGTCAATCCTTACATTAATGTCTTAGCTTAAGATTGTCTGCTATTTAGCAATTTGAAGACCGAAACAAAAGAAAACATCTACTTTACTATGAATATTTAGCTTTCTTTGTTCCAAAAAACCCATAATAATGAAACATGCCATTATATCGTCTCTTTTCACACAATGGGTTGTCATTCAAATTAAAATGGCATTGCAATATTTTGTACTTGTTGTCTTTCTTTAAAGTATAGATTTCTACGTAAAACCCTAGCTATGATGTAGATTTTTAATAAGTGGGACTGAATGTGTTCTTTGATAACTCATATCTTTCTTTGGGTGCTCCAGGACATGGCTCACATTCTGTACCCACAATTTCAAAGCTTGACTTATGTTCAGCATTACATAGATTTATTAGAATTATTTTGAGTGACTTTGGTCAAAGGGGATATGAAATAATGGAAAAGTTAACTTGACAAAAAGTACAGAATATGGGACTAGGCCAAGAAATAGATCCAAATAACTGGAGAAAGGCTGTGACTTTGTAACATGAAGTGGCTATTTTAAAAAGGAGTTAATGTGACATGGGCAATGTTGCCTATAAGGAATTCAGAAAGCTTTTCAGATCAACCACTTTGTTATGTTCAATTCATTTAATAGACTTTTTCTGCTCGGCCACCCTCAGCAACCTTGTGTAAACCTGAGATCATTGACACATCTTTCAAGTCCAGCTATGGTATCTACGAAGGTTTTGCATTATCAAGAGTGGAGTGGTTTTCAGAACCAGCTATAATTCTTGATGAGGGACTTCATGCTGTAAAACTTCATCATGTGATGTGGGAGTGTCATATATCAATCTGTTGATTTCATTGGCTAAGCAATAAAGGAACTGCCTCGGCCCATTTCATTGGTTAGAAGATAGGTGGGAGGAGTAGACAGAACAGAATGCCAGGAGGAAGAGGAAGTGAGGTCAGACTCCACAGCTCTCCTCTCCAGAGCAGACGCCTTCAGAGAGACGCCATGCTACCTGCTCCAGGGAAGACGCACGCTATGAAGCTCCGACCCAGGATGGACTTAGGCTAGAATCTTCCCGGTAAGACCGGTGTCACAGATTGTTAGAGATGGGTTGATAGGGATATCAGAATTAGCCAGGAAGGGCTAGAGCTAAGGGCCAAGCAGTGTTTAAAAGAATACAGTGTCTGTGTAATTATTTCGGGGCATAAGCTAGCCGGGCAGGGCAGGCGGCTGGGGTGTTTGGGGACGCAGCCCCACTGCCGCCCCTATTACTACAATCATGAGTGGCTCATGTGGAGCTGGCTGTGCCACCGGAAGAGGTACTTTGTTCGTTACCTGTCTTAAGTATTAGCTTGATTCCTAAGGGATAAGTGTGTGTGTGTGTGTGTGTGTGTGTGTGTGTGTGCGTGCATGTGCATGGGTAGGAGAATGAGCACAGGGCTATGCACATGCAAATTAAGTACTGTACCACTGAGTTGTATTCTCAGTGTTAGTTTTTTTAAGACAGTTTTTTTTTTTTTACATCTAGCCCAGGTTACTCTTGCATTCGATGTCTTCTGCCTCTAAAGTGCTAAGATTATAGTCATATGCCCCCATATATGGTGTTAGGATGAGTGTGTCTGAATCTTTTCACTGGTTCTAGGTGCTTTAGAAAAGCCCATAGCTTCAGTAAGTAGGGAGTTGTTCCTCTGAAGCTAAGACACGATTGCAGTATGATCAGGCACTTGATAAATTTGCTGAGGCAGTAATTATAAACAGAGGCAATCTATGTTGCAATAAGAAATATTTCCACACTAGCCCAAAATGGAGTATAATAAAGCTTTATTTATAATGGGATAAACTCAAAGAATTGGTAGTGATCTTCAGTCCTTTCTTTGTGCTGGGAAGTGGAACTAAATTCAGCAGTTAAGGAGCTCACACATGCCCCTACATCTGCATATATAGTACATGAGACCATGCCCAAAGTAGCTAGCATCCCAAAGGCCATTGACTGAAAAAGTTCCCACAGCAAGTTTAGACAAAGGAGGTAATGATTGGTCCTGGTTATGAGCCATCATAGTTGCTTTTGTCTGTCACAACCAAATGTGTGCCTCACAGATGAGAAAGAACATTTTGTCTTTCTGGGCCTAGGCTACCTCGCCACTTAGAATAGTCTTTTCTAGATCTTTCCATTTGTCTAAAATTTCTTTATAGCTGAGTAGTATTCCGTAGTGTATATGTACCACATTTTCATTATCTCTTCATCAGTTGAACATTTAAGTGGTTTCTATTTTCTAGCTATTGTGAATAGGGCAGCAATGAACATGGCTAAGCAACTCGCTGTGGACTAAGGTGTCCAGTACTTTAGACATATGCCAAGGAGTGGTATGACTGGGTCCTATGGGGGATTTAGTTTTGTTTTTTGTAGGGTGTCCCACAGTGTTTTTTTTTTCCCAGAATGCCACATCAATTTGTACCCACACCAACAATGAATGAATGAGGGTTCCTCTTTTCCCACATTCTCTCCACCATCAGTCGTCAGTTGTTTGGTTAGTATTTGACATTTGGACTGGGTTGATGTAAAATCTCAAAGTTATTTTAATTTATGTTTCCCTAATTGCTGAGGGTACTCTTTGTAGTATTTCTTAGCCATTTTCTTTCTCCTATTGAGAACTCTCTGCTATGATACAGTTTCTTGTACAAATGGCTGCATAAATGAAATTTTAACAATGGCAACATCAGTAGGCATGCTAACACAGAAAAGTGGGGGGATCTCAGGGCATCATGCCCAGAGAAAAGGAGTTCTACTAAGGATAAATTCCCTAATTGGTTGTCTAATATAAAGCAATCATCCCTGAAATCATATATACACAAACAACAACAATGAACTCATCAGCTTGTATTTATATATCTGTATATGTATATATGTATGTAGCAATAATACTTGGGGGTGAAGAGACTATAAATTTGCAAGTGGGTGGGACAGAGAAAAAGCTGGAGAAATGAGACCTGAAAGATGCTGGAGGGAGGAAAGCAAAGGAGAACGAAGCATCATATGGTGATGCCAAGTGTCCCGGAGCTGCTGCTGGACAAAAATCACAGCACTCAGACGACTTGGACTGACCCTTTAGTGCCCTTGCTGAAAGCTGCTGCACAACTCTGGCCCATGTCTTTGACGTGTTTAATGCTTGAACTCCTTGCTGTTAAGAGCCCCTCACCAAAGACTAGAACTGGGACAATGTAACAATTCTCGGGAAAGTTGATGTTAAGAATAAAACTTATGGTGATTTTTTTTTGAAGAGTTAGTTATGTAAGAAATTGAGTCTTCTATAGAAATTATTACTTGAGTGGTACTAATGAGCATGAGATATAAGATCATCTAAGAAGAAGAAGTTATGGGAATTTTAGAAGCCAAGCCACACGATGGCTTCTATGCCACATTTACTTGTCATCTTTACCTGTTGCATACTTGGAAAACTTTTAATTTTTGTACAATTTGGGGATCTTGAATTGATGGACTATTTCTTGTGAATCCTTTATGCCTTCTCCCAGGAATGCTATTTCTAAGTTTCCTGAGGACAGTCCTGAACATACTATTCCTCCCACTTTAGGGAGATAGCCTTACCAACTTGAAGGACTTCCTTGTGCCTTGGAGGTTGTGACACACATAAAGAAGCCAGAGGTCTCTTTATGAGGCTATGAGGAATTCTTAAAACATCTATCCCTGTACTTACTCAGGAACAAGATAATCAAAACAAAGTAAACGTTAAAAGGTCAGTAAGATTTGGTGGGCTAGAGGAGTTGGCCACAGATCATATTATAAACGTCTTCCTACTCTACACTCAGGCAATTATGTGGCAGATACAGCAAGAAAGTTAGGCTAGCTGAAGTTACCTCTGTCTTACACAGAGACTCATATTGATAGGCAAAGAATGTTGCAGACAGATGATAAAAGAATGAGATGTCAGGACCACACCTCCCTTTCTTAGAAAAGTAATCTCATGCAGAGCCACTGTGGTGTTGTATGACCAAGGAACAACAGACTGCCAGGATTAGACATATGGACAAATTCTATAAAGATATAAAATGTAAACATTGTATTATACCAGAATTTGAATAATTACTGCAGCAGCTTTGGCCTGTGAATATTTCTTGGGCACTCTAAGCATTAAGAGTTAATAATACACTGCTTAGGACATTGCAATCTGCTCAGACTTAACTTGGAGATTTTGTTTTGGTCTAGGGTCCTTGAAGCAAGCAGAGCTACCAGCTTTGAGAACAAGTTTAGATATGTGTCCAGATTCTTTAAAAATTGGGTTATGGCGTTAATGAGCAACAATGATAGCTCTGTGTAGGAGGAAGCTACTTGTTGGTTCCCAGCTGCTTATCCCCGAAATAATCACACAGAAACTGTATTAATTAAATCATTGCTTGGCCCATGCGCTTTAGCTTCTTATTGACTAACTCATACATATTAATTTAACACATTTCTATTAATCTGTGTATCACCATGTGGCTGTGTCTTACCTGCTAAAGTTCTGGTGTCTGTCTCTGGCAGGGCTACATGGCTTCTCTCTGAATCCACCTCCTTTCTCCCAGCATTCAGCTTAGTTTTCTCCATCTACCTTAGTTCTGCCCTATCAACAGGCTAAAACAGTTTCTTTATTCAATAATGGTAATCACAACATACAGAGGGGAATCTCACATCAGCTCTGTTTATCAATGATGTCAAAATTTGAGGGAAAATGATTGGAAATGATAACTCTGTTCTGTGATGATTATTAACGGTGACTAAAAGAAGAAGTGAAACACATGCTCAAAACCAAAAATGATATGATCTATGTTTTGGAACAACATGAATGTATCCATACTTACTAAATTCTGCATAAATAAAGAGGCACTCTTCATGCTAGTCAGTCAGGCTACAAGAATATCCCAGCCATCATGACCTGTCTTACTTTCAACCCTCACCATCTCCTTACCTTTTCTCCTGGGACCTGTTCACCACCGGGGATGGCTCCCAGCAATCATATTCAGTTAAAAGCATATTTTAAAAAGAATGGCTTTCATAGTTTTACAGGGTAGAAAGTCAAAGATTTAAGGTGCTGGTCAACTTGAAGAACAATGAAGGTCTACATCCTTGTGCATAGAAGACAGTTTCTAGTTGCATCCTTGTATAGCGAAAGGGACCCTTTTTTTCCTCTTTTTTTTTATTGAGAAAAGGAGAAAAAAAAAACAAGTTTCCACCTCCTCCCAGCCTCCCATTTCCCTCCCCCTCCTCCCGCCCTTCTCCCCCTCCTCCCACCCTTCTCCCCCTCCCCCCACTCCTTTCCCCCTCCCTCTCCAGTCCAAAGAGCAGTCAGGGTTTTCTGCCCTGTGGTAAGTCCTAGGTCCTCCCCCCTCCGTCCATATCTAGGAAGGTGAACATCCAAACTGGCTAGGCTCCCACCAAGCCAGCACATTACGTAGGATCAAAACCCCGTGCCATTGTCCTTTGCATCTCATCAGCCCTCATTGTTCGCCATGTTCAGAGAGTCCAGTGAAAAAGCATGGGATAAAAAAAAAGGGACCCTTTTAAAATAAAGGCACTCATATTATTACTCATCTTTTGATGATCTAAACATGTGCTCAAGTTTCCTATTCTGTATGCTACCACTGTGAGGATCACATTTCAACACGAGAGTTCAGGAAGACACTGGCACTCAGAGCATGGCAGCCAGGGGTCCTTTTAGAGTATGATAGGTGTATTCTTTCATGACACCAATTTTGGAATTTCCAGATGATTCTTTCCCATATTTTTGTGCTTCCAGCTTCTTTATTTCCAATAAAATTGGCCTATAGTTCTCCAAGGCTGCTGATAGCCAATTCCTTTGGTAGCGCTTCCTCCCACTTCTTGTCCTTCCTGGTTTTCATTCCCACTGACTTCCTTGTGCCTAAGTGTGCTGATTTCTTTCTGCTATTGCTGCCTTGGGAAGATCAGACATTCACCCTGTCTTATTCGTAGTAATTTGGCTTTACCTAGCATATTGGTGCTCCTTAGGACCAGGGCAGAATTTTGTCATAGAACTTGGGGAGGGTTTCTCATGGTCAGTAGATGTCACTCCTGTGTAGGTAGAAGTGATAGGTTTTTCACGTCTGATGGCTCATTTTCATCTTTGTTTCCTGGGGTAATTTCTTCTAGCTTCAGAATATTTTAGGTGTAGCAGTCTGTGGCAGCGTTTTGGAGTTTCATCTGTGGGTAAAGCAGAAAAGAACTGCTTTCTCTTGAGACTACAGTTGCCTCAAGAACACTTTCCCACCTCCCACCATTAGGACACATCACTAGTTCACATTCTTTATTGCCACTTCCTTTTTTAGTGTATCTTAGTTCTCTGGAGTCAATGACATTGTAGAAGAAAATAGAAGTTAATATGCATAGGTTTGTTATAAATTGTTTTTCTTTTCTAGTGGATTAAATTAGGTTCCATCATGTTCAGAACCTGGAACTTGTCAAACAAAGTATAAAATTTTATTCTTTCTGGATGATCCTAGCTAATGGTAATTAACACATATATGACTTTTAAAATGATTTATGTAAAGTACATCTTTTGTCTATTATTTCAGTTGTTTGGTTTTTCACATAAAATTTGAATTCATTATGAGTGGTTCATTTCTACTTGTGAGAAATGAAATAGAAGGAGGAGGAAGAAGAGGAGGAAGTAAAGAAGAAAAGGAGGAGGAGAGAGAGGAGGGAAGGAGGAAGAAGAAGAGAAAGAAGGGGGATAGATAAAAGTAGAAGAGGACTTTTCTTTAGGATTCGTCACTTGATTATGTTCCTCCATGATTTTTCTTGAGTTAATTAAAAAGTAACTACACTTTTGGTCAATCCTTAAGGGAATTATTGTGCTTAAGAGTGTAAGTTATGATATTTTAATGCTCTAAACTCTGATAAAATATATTGAAGGACTCATCAAGCAACGAAAGCTCCAGAGAATTTATTAGCAATTATGGTAGGATTTATAGGTCATGAGAGAATGCTAATTTTACTTACTAGAAAAAAGCACAAAGACAGCAGTCATTATGAGCAATACTTGATGACCGTATGAGCCTGAGGATATGAAGGTGATGACTACGTAGATATATGCAGAATAAACACATCCTTTGATGTCAAGGAACAGAGGCATGCATGGTGTAGTTTGATCCAGATTCTCCTTTCTGCAATCTAATGAATTACAGTGACTTCTGAAGTGGGGTTTCCCTCTGTATGCTGTGATTACCGTTAATGAATAAAGAACTGCTTTGAGCCTATAGCAGGGCAGAGCAGGGTGTGGAGCAGAGCTAGACAGGGAGGACTGGACTGAATGCCGGGAGAAAGAAGGGCAGAGTCAGAGAGATGACATGTAGCCAGAGACAGACGCCAGAACTTTAGCCAGTAAGCCAAAGCCGCATGGCGAAACACAGATTAATAGAAATGGGATAAATTAATATGTAATAGTTAGCCAATAAGAAGCTAGAGCTAATGGGCCAAGCAGTGATTTAATTAATACAGTTTATGTGTGATTATTTTGGGTCTAAGCTAGCCGGGTATTTGGGAACCAACAAGTGACCTCCCTCCAACAGACTTGTCTCTTTATATAAGTGATGTCACTTGGTTCTATGGTTTTGATCTGCTTAGGTAGGTAGTACCTATAGGCTAGGTTATGCAAGTAGATCACTAAGCTTCAACTACTCCAGTAAAAATTTATATCTCCTCCCAGTTGATTTACATCTCTTACCTTTTCTCTGGTTCATATACACACCATACTGTTCTTAGCTTCCTTTTTATCTATAACAATTAGTGCCTTTGGATCTAACTGGATCTTAAGAAATTAGGAAAAGTATACTTTTAAATGATCTCTTTACATAAACAAGTTCAGAAAGCCATATATGTATAAGGAAACTGAAGCTCAAAGAAGTTGTATTGTGAAAAATACAGGTGTATACAAGATACCCTTAGCTAGATGTTTTTTTCTAGTATGCTGCTTTAATTACTTCTATTGGCTTGTAGCAAATTTCATTATTCCAAAAAATGAAAACTTGAACTTTGGAATACAACATCCTAGGGGCTGAAGAGATGAATCAGAGGTTAATAACGTTGGCTGCTCTTCCAGAGGATCAGGGTTTGACTCCCAACACCCATTTTGTGGCTCAAAACTGTCTATAATTTCAATTCCAGGGGACTGGGTATCTTTTTTCTGACCACTATTGTACAAGGCACAAATGTAACTGTTCATTGTCACACACACAGGCTTGCTCCTCGTGAACTACTCATCCTGGCTCTACTTTTTTTCTTAGCATAACCCAGGACTATCTGCCCAGAGGTTGCACTTTCCCAGTTGGCCCTCCCATATTAATCATTAATCAACAAAATGCATATAGACTTTCCTACAGGTGATCTGTTGGATACATTTTCTCAGTTGAGATTCCTTTCCCCAGATAACTCTAGCTTGTGGTGAGTTGACAACAACAAATAAAAATCCACATATCCACACAGGACACTTGGGTCTTAGATGAATTATTTTCTTCTGAGAGGTATTTGTTCATTAATAACTAATGCTTGGTAAATACCAGCTGCCTATGGTAATTAACAATACTAAACTGTTAGAAACATTATCTTGTTTAATCCTCACTGTATCTGCCTATGAGAATTTACTATTTTGTACACACTTTGTGAGAAAACAACCAAATAGAAGTCAGAAACATGTTCAGTGTCACATGACTGGTAAGTGCCAAAGCAAAGACAGAAAGGTCAATTGTATTTCCATCTGGTCTTTTAAAACCTGTTCCACATAGACAAAGATTTCAGTGAAGGCCTTCATACTCCATAAGTTCAACCAGCATAGATAACGTTATTACGTGAATTAGGATTCTTGAGTAGATAATGCAGTCTACTCAACAGTTCGAATGATTCTTCTTCTTTGTTGTGTAAGTGATATGATTGTGCTGAGTGAGGGCACTGGGAGTTGGAGAATCAAAGCTGGACAAGAGATAGTCTTAGAAGAGAGTGCTGAGTAGGAGCTGTTGCTATCTCAGATTACTCACACACGAGCACCCAGAGAAACTTGTAAAAGCGTAGAAGATGATGATAGAGCTGGAAAGGGATGGGGGAAACCAAGCTAGACAGCAGAGCACCACAGCTGGGTAGCATGACTAACAGAAACGTGTTTCTTTGATACTTTAATACCTTGGAGTCTCAGATCAAGGTGCCTGAGAGGTCAAGCCTTTGGAGCCTTCTCGTTTTGGCTTCCAGACGGCCACTTTATCACTGTATTCTCACTGTGTTCTCATTTCTCCGAGTCTGCAAATCCTTGGTGTCTCTTTTTGGGTGCTAATCTTTTAAGGACACCATCCATCTTGGATTAAGACCCCTCATAATGGCTTATTTTTAACTTTATTATCTCTTTACAGCCCTATCTCTAAATACTGTTTTATGCTGAGGTCTTAGAGGCTGGGATAGCATCTGAATTTGGAATATAGAGCTGGGTCCATAATGCTGTGCACATGAAACAAAGCAAGGTTTCTGCTGTCTTGGCTAAGATAATCAGTAAGATGATCACACCGGACAAATGGACGGCAGGTGTCAGCTCCCCAGTGCTTTTTGGATATTTGTTGCCCGTCTTCCATAGATTTGTTGAAGGAGTAATGCTATACTAGGAGTTATACCCCAGGGAACATAAGACTCCTAACTTGCTCTACCAATGCTCAGAGCAGCGTTCTCCCCATCTCAGCATTGACAGAATCACTTGGCAGCCTGTGCTGGCAGATTGAGGATCAATTTCTGACTCACAGATGGAGAAATTTCATAAAAATATTCCTTAGTCCTGCAGTAATTCTGGAGGCCATGCAAACAGCCAAGGTCCTGCTGACCCCAGGAGGGCTCTAGACAACTGTGAAGTTGTTCTAGAGCAACACCGTGTGCATCCTCCATTCTCTTTTGCGGGGGTTGGGGTTTGCTGGAACTCTTTTCTGACTCTCATTTTTAGGAAGCTCATTTGTTCACTAGAGATTAAAATCACAAAGCTCCCTGTACCCGTTCCATTTTTTCCTTTTTGTTGTAAATTCCTCTTAGCATGTTGATTTCTAGCCATGAAAAAGATTGGAATTTGTTATTGTTTAGTATGGTTTATATTTCCTTAGCAATCACTCCCACCCTGTGTGTGTGTGTGTGTGTGTGTGTGTGTGTGTGTGTGTGTAATGACAAAAGGAAGCAAGTCTATCTCTTTTAGTTCTTTTAGTGGGTTTTCCGTCATAAGATTGCAGTGTTGTATTTATCCTTAAGGCAACTCATGTTGGGGGTTGGCGCTTTTCCTTGCTCTCTTGAAGCTGGGTAGTTAAGATTTAATGCCATCTACTACTAATAATCATAAAACAAAGCTTAAGGAATTATGTTGATAACATTCTGTTCTCCAGGCACTAAGTTGGCTACAAAAGCATCCATTATCATTATGGACATTAGTTTTAAGTGGGTGCATTAATATTTTACTTTGTATTATCAAGCTTGGATGATAGTAAACACTAGTAGGCAAAACACTGAGAACTTAAAGCAGACATGTTTTCTTTCATTCTTTGTTTGTACATACTTCTAACTCTATGGGCACTGCAGCAACTTTAGTGACTGGAGCCACTCCACTGTGAATCTGGCCCAACCAGGAATAGGAAAGGGGCAAAAGAAAATCAAGTATCAGTGGGAGTGTTGTCCTCTGGCAGATACCACTTGTCTGGGTTATGAACTTTGTCTTAGAAAGTGGTATAGCAGATGGAGCACGCACCTGGAGTCTCTGGTTGTGCTGTTGTGTCTATTGGATGGCAATAAACTGTAATTCAAAGATATTTGGCAGGTACAGTGGCAAAGAAAAGGTCAACAGGGAATCTTTTGTTTTGCTCACTGGTGGTTGTTTGGTCTGGATGGTTAAAAAGACACATTTCCAAAAATCTAAATCCTTCTGGAGATGGCTGTCTTGGTTGCCCATTCAAGCAATAAACTCAGAATACTTTCTATACACCAAGCCCTTGGATTAACCACTGTGAACAGAGCAGTTAATAACATAACAAACACATTGTACCATGAATAATAAATCCCAGAGACAGATATTGGGGTTCAACCTAAAGATCAGAAAAGCAAAGTAGCCAAGCCACTAGAGAGCTCTTACTTCTAAGAAGTCCTCAGACTGAAGGAGGATGAGTTCCTGTCTCATTGCAGCTTATATTTAATTCTCTAGTGCTGGAATTAAAGGTGTGAGCCACCACCACCTGGATCTGTTTTTGTATTGATCTTGTGTAGCCTTGAACTCACAGAGGTACATCTGCTTCTGTCTCCCAAATCCTGGGATTACAGGGTGTGACACTACTGCCTGGCCTTTAGTGGCTTAATTTTACCTTCTGTTCTTCAGGCAAGCTTTATTTATAAAACATAAATAAAATATCACTATAACACATGGTTTTTTCATGGGACTTCTTATATTTTGAAACAAGTAAGGATCAAAGAGGCAGCTAGATAAAATGGTGGAGTTCCAGGAGTTATATGACAGATGACTGGGGTGGTGAGGATATGGCTAATAAAACATTGATATTCACTTTTGCTATAGGAAGAAGAGAATAGTCCAGTTAAGTTAAAGGAAGAAAGCAACTCAGACAGGGACCACAAGTGGGAGAGCACTAAAATATCAAAACACTAATTTTTTGGTTTGAGAGAATTATTCTGATGCAAGGAATGTATATTTTCCCTGGTAGTTTGAAGCCCAACTAATTGAAGTTGAACTTCTTGGCAAAAGAACAACTTGGTGATTACACAGACAGTGACTCAGTGCAGGAAGAAGGTAAATGTCGCAGTGGCATTTGTCTTAATTAGGGTTTCTATTGATATGAAGAGATACCATGACCATGATACCAAAGATCTAATTGGGATTGGCTTATAGTTTCAGAGGTTTAGTTCATTATCAATCATGGTATGAAGCATGGCAGTACACAGGTAGAAATGGTGCTGGAGAAGGAGTTGAGAGTTTTACATCTTGATCCACAGGTAGCAGAAACTATTACACCATGTGCTGAGTGTAGCTTGAGCATATATGAGACTTCAAAATCTGCCCCCACAATGACACATTTCCTTCAACAAAACTACACCTCTTCCAACAAGGCCACACTTCCTAATAGTACCACTTCCTATGGGCCAAGAATTCAAACACATGAGTCTATGGGGGTTTGATGTGGGAGTCTCCTAAAGTTAAAATCTTCCTTTTTTATTTAAACAGAAAAGGGGAGGTGATTTTGGATTTCCTTCCATATGCTGTGGATATCATTAATTAATAAAGGATCTGCTTTGGGTTTATAGCAGAGGTATAGGGGAATAGAGCTAGACAAGGAAAAATATACAGAATGCTGAGAGGAAGAAGGGCGGAGTCAGAGGAGAAGCCATGGAGCCGCCACCAGAAACAGACACTGGAAACATTAGCCAGTAAGCCATTGCCATGTGGCAATACACAAATTAATGGAAATAGGTTAAATTAAGATACAAGTGTTACCCAATAAGAAGCTAGAGCTAATGGGCCAAGCAGTGATTTAATTAATACAGTTTCTGTGTGATTATTTTGGGTCTAAGCTAGTTTGGTGGCTGGGAACCAATAAGCGGCTCCCTTCTCCAACAGGGGTTATACCCACTCAACCCACCACAGCATGATTCTTAGCTTCTCAATAATACGCCTTTAATCCTATCACTCGGGAGGCAGAGGCAGGAGGATCTTTGTGAGTTTGAGACCAGCCTGGTCTACAAGAGCTAGTTCCAGGACAGGCCCCAAAGCTATAGAGAAACCCTGTCTCGAAAAATCCAAAAAAAAATGATGATATTGTGTGTACTAGACCCTGTGTACTATGAGAAATCTACCTCCACTAGCATCCATCAAGAAAAGACAGGACTCCTTAGCTTTTGGCCTCTTCACGTTTTGTGGTTAACTATGCTGAGTAACCATGGAGACAGATGCATGCATCTTTCCCTTTTATAGTTTTATTCACTTGCCTAGACTGTGGGCATGATGGGCCACATTTCACCTGTGTAAATAATATAGGCCTATTTAGACTTTTCTACAAGGTCTGCCCTGTACTTGTAGTGGCTGTTTGGCAGAGGATGGGAGTCTGGCCTTGTATTCTGTATCAGCCTTGTTCTCAGAAGCAAAATCCAGTTTGGAATCAAAATTTCATTCAATCAACTCATTGTTTAATGTTCAAAACATTTAAACAGTTTGATAATTTGACTGAATTGGCCATAATTTGGATGGGCATGAGAACTATCTGAATGAGCCAGAATGAAACAGGAGATCAAGATAATTCTTCTGATCTAATCATTCATTCAAACATTTAATGAGAACCTTTCATATGTGACTAAAATCATCTACTCTTCCAGGGGGCAAGGGGTTTTCAGAAATGGAAGAGCTACTCCAGTTGAGACTGTATGACCATGGAATACCCAGGCCCAACTCTGTGGTTACTAAATCACATTTCATTTAACATTTCAGATATGAAACATAATAAGCGCACAGCCAAGCTCTAGTCAAAGCCTTGGGTGCTGATTTTCAAATATGTTTTCAGAATCATAAAAGGATCTATTCATTAAGATGAAGAGGAGTTTGTGGAACTGTTAGAGAGGAAGCTGTCTGGCAAGGGGACCAATGGGCATTGAGTTGTGAGGATGGAAAAAAGCTCTCTCTGCTTGTGTTCATTGATTTTGTGTGTTAGTATTTAGGACTAGTGGGAAGAATGAGGATAAAAGCAGCACAGTCAGAGAAGGCTTATGAAGGAGTTTATAAGCACCATGCTGAAAAACCTCAAACATTATTTTCAGGGTAGTCGTTCTGAAACATTTGAAGATCATATAAAGGGGTAGGGATGATAAAAATGTGAAATTTTGCATTGCCTCTGGAGTCAACTATTATTAGCTCATGCTCAAGACGTGAATAGAAGTGGGCCTAGTTGACTAGTATTTCAGATTATTCATATGTATTAGGTCCCAAAATTGCCATGTGGGAAGTTTTGGGCAGGTTGAAAGCTGGGAGGTGCTTTAAATGATTCTAATATCCTAAGTAGATGAATTCTTCCATTGGTTTGTTCAACTACTGGCTTTCTTGGTGCTATGGTTGGTAGCCTGGTTTTGTGTAGTTCCCTTCTGGTCACTGTCAGCTCTTACCCATGGGAAACAATTTTTATAAGAGGAAAGCAAAGGCTCCTTGGAGTTACAATGTATAGTGCCTATACATTGGAATCTTCTTTGATACATTGAAATATATAGTTGTGATTTGATTTAGAAATGTCCCCAAATATAAATAAGCCTTATCTACTTTGCATGGTGGTATTTGTTGTACGTTACTAGCATCTCGTGACAATTTTATTCCACACTAAGTGATTTTTTTCCCTATCTTATCTATTAGAGAAGCCATTCAAAGTATTCAGGTAAGGTCCTCTCACCATTCATTATTGCAATGTTTCCTTAAATGATATCTAGTATCAATGCCCTGCCTCTCTTTAAATTAATAACTGAGCCAGTTTCCCAACATGTTGGGAAAGATCATGCTGCTTCTTCTGATCACTCTCAGTTGTTCTTCAGGGTTCCATTTTTCATTTTTAGAATGGTTTTTCTTTTCTTTTTTTTTCTTGGAGTTAAGGTCTTTCCAAGTGGGCCAGCTTTTTGAATTTGCAATCCTCTGCCTTAGCCTTCTACATCCTGGGATTGCAGACGTTTGATGCCACAGATTCCTCTGTTAGGATTCTTAGAACAGTCACACAACCGGAGATGATGCTTGTTCAGGCTGGCATTGGTATCACTGCGTACTCAAGCTGGCCTTGAACTCTTGATCTTCCTTCCTCCACTTCTCAAGTTCTAGTATAAGAGACATGCCCGCTGTGCCTTGCTCCCAAAGATGGCTTTACTTATTTCACAATTATCTTTTCTTTCAATGTCCTTTTCGCTGTTCAACTGTGAAAAATCACCTTATCCTTTGAGATCCTTTCATGAAAAGTTTGTAGAATTCCCTAGTACTAACAATTATCCCATAATATTTTTTCAATGTACATTTTCTATCTAGTACAGCTAATCTAATTTTGCCATATCACATATATCTGTGCGTTATCTAGGTTTCATAGTTATTTTCTTGTTCTCCATAATCCTTTACCCTCTGCTAAATAATGGTATGACACACTATCTGTCATAGGCTGAGATATAAAGTGACTTAGTTTTGTCTTAGTTATCTTTATATTGCAGCAATAACATATCATGACTATAGTAAGTCTGTAGAAGAAAGAGTTGATTTGGTGCTTGACCAATCAACCAATGTGATCAAGACCATCACAGAGGACAGCATAGCAGCAGGTGGGCAGGGATTGCTCTGGAGCAGTTGCTGAGAGCTTGAGACAGAACCATGAAGCAGAGGCGGGAGGGAGGGAGAGAGGGAGAGAGAGAGGAAGTGAGGGAAGAGGGAGAGAGATTGGGAATAAAGGCTTCTGAAACCACATAGTTTGCCTTGCCTCTAATGGCACATCTCGTTCAATAAGATCATACACCATAATCCTTCCCAAATAGTTCCAACAATTGGAGACCAGGTAGTAAAATATATGAGCCTATGGGGGCCATTCTCATGGAATCCACTGCAGATGTCTTCAAGGTAATCACAGGGCAGACAGAGGCATGGGCACTGCTCCTGCTGACTTGTGTTCACTTGGGCAGCCTTAGTGCTGTGGTGAGAAATTCCCAAACATCAATGGATAGTTTAGTAAACGTTTATGGTTTCTGCTAACGTCAGAACACAGTACACGTTGGTTGAGGAGCCCCGTTTCTCAGAAACACATTTTTTGAGCTAGTTTCTAGTTTCTAGTATCTCAATAATTCCTTGGAGTCATGAAGTTTGCTCTCCTCTGTGTTTTCCTTTGAATAGTGCTGAAGATCATGCACATGACAGACAAGGAAACCTATGTGAGATTTTACCACTGATTTTGGACTGACAAAAACCCTTTCCATCCATTCCCCTTTTGGATAAGTTCTGTCTTAGGGTTTTAATTGCAAGGGAGTCTTGGCAATGTAGTTTATCTGTGAGTCCACAATGAAAAGTGCAAGTTTGATGGGAATTTTGTCCCATTGTCCCCCACAGGCTTCAATGTTTTGAGAAGTATACTTCGGAACAAAAAAAAACATTTAACTGAGTCACTTAGACATCAGGGAGAGTACAGTGCCCAGGAGACACTGTACTCCATGGGAAAATGTTTATTGGTATCTTGATGGCGACTTCACTGCTGTAGTTTGGCTTAGTGTCTCCCAGAGGCCCATTTATTAAATGCTTCTTCTGTAGCCTGCTGAGTCACAGGGAAAGACATAAACTTTTAAGATATTGGGCTTAGTGAGAAGGTAGAGCATGAAATTGTATCCTGAAGGTGATCTTCAAGCCAATGCTCCTAGCTGTCTCTGCTTTCAGATACCATGAGGTCCACTGACTATCTGCCTCGTGCTTCTTACAACATGTGTCTGTGCTACCCAAGGCTCTGAGCAGCAGAGGAGTCAGCTGTCCTGGACATAAACCTCTGAACCTGAGAAACAAAATAAACCCTATCTCTTATTAACTGATGATTTCAGATATAATGTTACAAGTAACATGAAACTGATTTACACATCTTTGGAGTTTAGATCCAAATGCCTCCAGGTTGGACGTTCGGGGCAGAGTCAGGAATATTTTGTCTTTGGAGTCATGATCTCAGACCACAGAGCATTCAGTTTGGCCATAAATCGAAACTTTCCTTCGAAAAGTTGAACGACTTTGTGTCTGCTTTTCTCTGGATGCGATGCACCAGCCTGCCTCCTTTGTGGAATTGCGAGAGAGGAGTCTGCGCTGTTCTGCTCAGGGTGGAGGAGGGCGCCCGTCATGTCTTGCAGTTGATTGATCTAAGCAGTTTGCTTCAAAGGCTCATCTGACACCCCAGTCTCTTGTTACTCACTCAATCCTCTGCTTTCCCTAAATCCTTTACACCGATGGGCATTTTTGAGTTTGACAAATTGCACTGTCTGCGAGGAGATAAACGAGAGCAGTCTTGGTTCTTATTTAAGCCCGGCCACTCTGTGGTTACCAGACATGTGTTCAAACAGACAGCAACACCTGGAGCCCACCAGAAAAAAAAAAAAAGATGGGAAACAGGGCCGGCTAAGAATGGAGCCAAAGACAAGAGTGGCCTGGGGGAAGCTGCAGAAAGCATTCCCTCAAAGAGATGAGGGAAGGGACCAGATGAGTTCTGACATGTTAATGAGCGAGACTTTCCAGCAGCAAGGGAGGTTCATGTGGACCAAGACCAGCCCCATATTGCTGAAGAAATGAATTGACTGCTCCCTCCCCGCCGCCCCCAGGGGAAGCTCAGGGACCTCTCGAAAGTTCTCACCTCTCACATTTACTTGTTTAAAAGAAAGCGTTTGCTGAGACCACCCCCATGAAGATGACTCCTGCTATCTATCATCCTGCCAGGCTCCCTGACAGCAGCTTGGGTGTTTTTAAAAATAGTTTTTCTTCCAAAATGAAGAAAAGTGAACCGCGAAGCTCGTCATGTGGTAGGCAGCCTCGACATTTGTCCTCTGGTTGCTATTGTTCCTGCCTAGGGAGCCTGTGGGTCTCGCCTCAATTTGCTAAAGATGAAAGCTCAGTTGCCCAAGCACAAAAGACAGCAAAGGGCAAATCATGGAGAAAGCTTTCCCGTACTAATCCTGGGTACACACATTGAAGGAGAATCTGGGGACCTGTCGGGGTTGCTAGGCTTATATGAGACTGTCCCCAATTTGAGTTGTCAGACTTGTATCCTGGAAATCTCTGAAGTTCCTGGGGGTGAAGAAGAAGCAGCGTTTTGTAAAGACAGTCTATTTTTTAGTGTGCCTTTAGAAAAAAAAATATTATCCTGTTTATTGAGGGCAGTTTTCAGGTCCTAAATTCGGTCTTTATTTCCTTTATCCCACCCGTCAGGCGATTCTAAATCCTCTCCATTATTGAAGGCGGTTACTGCATCAATGTTGACAACATGGGAGCAGGAAGAGAAGGAAGGGATGGATCTCTATCAATTGCAGATTGATAGGATGGGAAGGTAGAAAGACCAGGCACCGGAAGTGATTGCAGGCAGACAGGAGGACCTATACACAGCTTCCTAGCTCCCTGGCCATAGAAGAAACACCACAGCTGTTTGGATTTTGTTTCCTAAACTGTGGGAAATGTGGGCTGTTTAATGTCTGTGGCTCTTTGGTGCTTCCTGTGTGTGGGTAGACCCAGCTCTGTTTCCATTACTCCTACTGATGATGGCCAATGAAATGAGGGACTAGAGATAATTTGCTTGCCCTTGGGCAAATATGGCCTAAGCTTCTCATATTTTAAATGAGAATAATGGTAATACCTATGCTATGAAATTGTTCTGGATGTCAAAGGACAAGAAATTGGGAGGTATTTACCATAATTACAGCCATATTGCTAATGACCAACATATATTAACTATTACTACTTTGCCTCATAGACGCAGAAAGCAAATAGTGGTTTGGAGTCTTATATTAGTTATTCTTTGCAAAGAGAATATGCGTTGTCTGCCTGAAGTTCAAAGCAGAAGTTAGGTCTCATAAAAGGGGGATGCTCTATTCCATGAGGTCACGTGGGATTCCATTCAGCGGCTGCAAACCTGTGAGCCACAGGCTAAGAAGTGGGACTTGGAGTGAAGCTCAAAGATTGATTTTGTGTTGTCAGGAGAAGTAAAGGAACATCCAGGCTCCACTATGCACGTTTTTGATATCCAGGAAGAGTGGTGGACTCCTGACTGGATCACTATGTAAGGGAGTTTTAAGATGACAACACATGGAAGTCAGGAATTGTGAGGGTCGTGGCTGCAATCTGAGTTTGCCAGCCTCATTATAAATCATGCAGAATCTCAGTTTATGGGTGTCCTTTCTAGTCATGAAAACAGAGTAAGGATCAAGGAAATTCTGATAAAGATTCAGCTGGATGCCAGAAACTTCAAATTTGCACTCTCAATGTGTCCCTCTGGTGCTAGCCACATGCACACTCCCCCATGCCTTCCTACCCTAAAGTCCATACCTATACACCCCCAGTCACCCCTTCTCTGAGGGCCATACCTACACCCCTCATGCCTCTTTGCCCTGCTAACCATACCTGCACTAACCTGCTGTTCATCGCTATACTCTTCCATGACTACTGTACTGGCCATGCCTGTACTGCCTCATGCCTTCCTGCCCTGCTGACTGGTCAAATGAATGGATTTTCTGGGTCAAACGCCACTTTATCTTATTATTGGGTAGTGCTGTTCCTTCCTCAGGGTTTCAACCCTTTCCTGGTTTTAGCTTGGCCATACCACACAAATTAATTGGGATATAGTATCCCACTCCCCTTGACTTTATAGATCAAAGTTTGATTAGGTATTGATTCATCATTTAACAGAGCCATGTTTTCAGGGGGCTGACAAGGACTCCTCAAGTTGTTCCGTGTTTGGCATTTTGCGAAAGCCGAGTTGTCTCACGGTTGCTGTACGCTTTAAATATGCTTTCAGGTGATCGAAACTCGCAGACACAAATGAAAAAAAATTAGCATATTTTCCTTCACGCGTAGGTGGATGCAGATGTAAATGTGTAGTCTGCTGATTTCAGTGTGTGTTAACACGGGAGTGTATGAGTGAGTGATGGATGAGAGAGGCACGGTGATGGCAATTTCATTAATTCTGCTGACATCGTTATGCTTTCAGATGCAAGGAAGATCCGAGCGCGGAGCTGCCTAGAAATCCCTATGGTTGCTATTGATCTTACTTTTCTGTGCAGTGAAAAATAGAACTGCAAATTAACAAAACAAACCAACCCCGGGCAACTGATGGGCTTATTGATGAAGGACTCTCAGAGGCAGTTTTAGGAATGACCTATTGTCCGGAAAGGAGGGACTGCTGAGCCCCCTGTGCTTCAGAGCACAATGAGTAACAGGCTTTTCACTTCAAGGAAAGGAGGGAGGTGGATGTTAGGGGAACCACCTCTTTTGCTTCTGTATATCTCTGTCATGTCCTGAATGCTAATTAGCAGAAACGCTTCCCTGACAACCACCATTAGCAGCAATTTAGCCACAAAAGTTCTGAAGAAGGAAACTTTAAATACTTGAAAGGAGAAGAAAACTGGGTCAACTTCCTGTGCTTTATTTGATTTGTCTGCATATGTGAATGGAGCCCAGTACGCTAATTAGAAGCAGTTTCTATTCCAGAAGTCCAGGGAGATGGCAGACTGGTATATAACCGTGGAACATGCCACCAAGTAGTGGGAAGTGGACAAGGAACATTACTTCCTTGAGATGTGCATCCCATGTTTTAAAGTTAGACTGCAGTGCTGAATAGTGTCTAAGGCTCTTACTAGTCCTATGATCTGCAATTCTGTTTTTGTTCCAATACTGGACATATTCAAATAGTTCCAACTGTCTCCTCTGGGGAATATTTCCCAATACCTGAAGACATTTTTATTGATTATTTTTGTTAATTGGGGTTTTCTAGAAGAGTAGAAAGGAACATTTGCTGCCTGGACTCCTCATCTTCCACTCGTATTCCATCCAGGGTCCCAGTCCACTGGATGGTGCCACCCACATTCAGCGTGGGTCTTTCACTTCTATTGTTTGACCTGTCATTCCTCTCTAGAGAAGCTCTCGCAGACAGACCCAGAGGCGTCTTTTCAGTCCAGCCAAGCTGACCACTGTGGTTGGGGAGAAAGGGAGGGATGCTAGTGATATATCTTGGGAACATAATGGAAAGCAGACAGCAATTCTGCAATGTGCAGAATAGGTTGTCACAACAGACAAGTGTGTCCCCAAGTGCCAGTGGGGCAGAGAGTGAAATATCCTGCTCTACCTAAATAAATTGTTAATTCATACCTGTGTAAAAGCACCTGCTGACTCCAGGGATCTCCATCCACACTTTACTTGGCCAGGGAGTTCCTGAAGGACCTGCTGACAAGCTTGGCCTTGCTGCCCAGCTCTTCCTTTATTCTGATGATGTGATTGTACTTGGCCAGGTGCTCAGATCAGCAAGGGGTACCACTTTTGATCTATCCAGTGCAGAGCTCCACCTCCAGTTCAGCGATGATAGTATTCTCAGTCTCCCCAGAGTGATGGGACACCATGATACCCCAACCATTGAATGGGGACAGCTTACACACCTGCAAAGATGGAGCCACGGAGCTAATCTGGTTCACTTTAAGTAGGAGGCAACTGTGGGACTTCTCACTGACAGCCTTGGCAATCAATCCTTTTCGAGTTGGCTACTCTGAGATCATCCCCAACCACCCAGTTGCCTGAACTAACTGTGAACTTCTTCCAGGCTTCCCAGTCATCCTGGTCAAAGGGGTCCTCAATGGACACCCGTGGACACTCCTAGATGAAGGACTTATACAGCTTAGCCAGCTGTTTGGGTGTGATGGACCTACCTGCTAGAGTCATCAGGAGACTTGAAGTCCAGGTCCTACTTGCCAGACCTGAAGAACTCAGAGGCAGCCAGGTCCATGCCAGTGACAATCTGATCAGAGTAACCAGCCTTCCCAATTGTATTCTTCAGCAATCCCAGAGCTTCTTTGTTCTCTAGGATGTTAGGTGCAAACCCACTCTCATCACCCATATTGATGGCATCCTTCCTGTATTTTTTCCTTCATGACATTCTTCAGGTTGTGATAAACCTCTGCCTCAATGCCCATGGCTTCCCAGAAACTGGACATCCTCACAGGGAGGACATGAACTTCTCCTGCATGGCCAACTTGTTGACAGCATGAAAACCACCGTTGATCACATTAAAAGCTGGGACCAGCAGGATGACTTCACGGTTGCCAGTCAAGTCAGTGATATGACAGTAAAGGGGTACCCCCTTTTCTGCAGTACCAGCTTTGCAGACAGCCAGGGACCCACCCAGGATGGCATCTGTGCCAAATTTAGATTTATTTTCAGAACCATCCATTTCAACCATCAGTTTTTCGATCTTCTCTTCTACAATAGTTTCTTGCTAACAAAAGCAGGTGTCATAGTTTTGCTGACATGTTCAGCAGCCTTTGAGACATCCATGTAGTACATCTCATCACTGTCATGGAGATCTAGGGCTCATAGATGCCAGTGAAGGCACCACTGGGCACGGCAGCTTGGAAGAGTCCATTCGAGGTTTAGAGATCAACTCAACAGTGTGATTCCATGGAAATCAAGGATCTCTCTGGCTTGGATATTGAGAATGACATGGTGAGTTTCTGACCTTTGGGTTGGCATGCAGGAAAAGGACAAAGGTTTCTCCAGACACCATGAAGAGTAATTAGGAGAGTCATGTACATGATCCTGTTCCTGAACCCACAATGGCTTTTCTTGGTTGTGAACTTGGCTATATCTGGAACTAAAACCCCAGACATGGAGGGTATACCTGGGATTTTCTTTCTTTCTTCCTTTTTTTTTTTTTGCTTAATTTGAAGAAGGAAGAACTACATTTAATCCAGATCTTTGAAGTAGGAAAACAAGTTCTTTGAGTGTGCTCACATCTTAGGCTTGTGGTCTCTTTTACTGTTTTCCAGGGTAGCTGTCTTCCATCTCTCTGATCAGACTTCTATAGTCCAATCTCTTCTTGACTCCAGTGCACATGAAGAAAGAAAACATTTAAGAATGCACATGATGAAATTTGGCTCAGACCTATAATCCAGAACAACTGCCTCTGTCCATGGTTCTTAATCATATTTACAGTTGTCTGCCATGTGGAGTAACATAATAATAGCTTGTGATGTTCAGTGTGTGAATCTCTTCCAAGGGCTGTAGTTCTGCCTATAATCATGATAAGTTAAATATACTGGATGCTATGGTACCATTCCCATCTTCAGGACAGGAGCAGTGATTTTCCCCAGATGCAGAGAGTTTGGTAGGGGCAAGTCTCAGCTGGGTTTCTTTCCAAGACTTTCTTCCAGAGCAGTGGTTCGCAACCTTCCCAATGCTGCAATTTTTAAATACAGTTCCTTATGTGATGGCAACCCCATCCACAAAATTATTTTCATTGTTACTTCATAACTGTAATTTTGCTATTGTTGTGAATAACAGTGTAAATATCTGACAGCTGGCCCCTGTGGAGTGGGTTGAGACCTCCTGGTTTAGCGAAACAGAACTGTCAAATTCAAAAATCCTTTCCAGGAGTGGCCCACAACCAATGGCTGGTCAATTCAGGTCTATAAAAGTTTTAGTTCCCTGTTTAAAGTTAGTGCAACTCTGCTGATAAGTTCTGGGTCTGGAGCTGCTCACACGAGGAATCTACTAGTGTAAGCCCTGAAGATACCTTTCAATAAACTTTCTGCAGCTAGATGCATCCCAGAGTCTGCTCCTGAACTATTAATACCAAGAATTATATGAGGAGGCAAAGCTATAGTAAGGCCCAGTCATTGTTGAAAGGCATGGATGGTTTCTAATAGGAGACTGACTTGTTTAGATGGTCACTGGTTGGAGCTGGAGAGAGAGCACAGCAATTAAGAGCACTTGCACTTTCTGCTCTTGCAAAGGACCTAATTTAGCTCCCAGCATCCACATCAGCTGGCTTACAATCTCTGTAACTCTAATTGCAGAGGATCCAACATTCTCTTTAGCCTCTCAGGGATCTTCACATGGTGGTGCACATATAGTTAGGTATATACATGTAAATATAAAAAATAAATATGAAAATAAAAGCACCCATAACTGGTAATAAGCCAAAATCTTATACTGGTGCAAAGACTTGGTAAAAGCAGTACCTGAGATATTAGGGGACTTTGAAAGGGCAGTAATTATAAAGATTTTGGATTTTCTGGGGACAATTTGCATAAGAATACAAAAGTGGATAGGGAGGTTTGGGGGTAATTTATCACCAGGTAAAGGCTTGTTTGAACACAGGAAATCCTCTGTTGAAGATTTTGAATGAGTACCTCTGTCCAGGGAATAGAAAATACTGAAGACCCTTCCTAGCATTGAGTGATCAGTGTAACTGAGTTGCAGAAATGGCTGAAGTTTCATTCTCTTGCAAGATCAGTGCCTTCATCAGGCATGGGATGAAGACATCTGGATGGATACAATTGACACCCAAGTCTACAGATCCCTTTGTATAATCCTGGACCACAGAAGCAACCCACTTCTTCTGCTAAATGACATCTGAAGTTCTTGGTTAAGGCACAAAATGGGATATGAGGTTGGCTAAAGGAGCAGTTTTTTTTTTTTTTGTGGGAAAGAAAATCATAACACCGAATTAATGAAACTGGCAGAAACCTTTGGAGATAATATGAATGTGTCACTAGCTTGGTGTGATGCTGGGAATTTAGAGAGGGTTTTGGACATTCTGAAGGAACTAGAAGTGAGAGAGTTGCTGAGGAAACATGTAGCAAAAATTAGTAAGACACACAGAGAACTTGGCATGCTAAGTGAGCAATACTGTTCCCAAGATGATTCCAGGAGAAACCGTGTTTATAACAGTGGGTAAGAACTCTTGATTCCACTCCAAGGCTAGGTGTGGGAGGGGAGTGAGGGGGCTTGTACACGGGCAATCCTTGCTGTGAGGGAGGGGGCAGCAGAAGGCATTGATGGCCTTGGTCCCATTCGGGGACAGAGGGAAGGAAGACCTAGGAGGAGGAGGGTGATGTGCCATGAGGCTACTTGTTGAGAAGCTTCCTGGTTTGTGGCCTGCTGTTCTATAGCAGTCATATACCAGAATGGCTCTTCTAGGACTTTGTAAGTGGGTCTGATGCCATTTACTTGGGTAGTCTTAGAGAAAAGAAAATAAACAAATAGGTCAGTCATCAGAATCCACACAAATAGCAGGCAACATAAAGTGTCATCTTTGACCTCATATGTCAGTATATGGAGGCCATGTGATAACAGGATCCTGGACCAGAGTGGTCCACAGGGAGCCTCTAGCAGCCAGTTCTCTAGGCCTGCATATATGGTTGGACTGATACACCTTAGAGCTGGTAGAAGTTCTACATTATGGCCATGGTTTGTAGGTCTGAGTAGTGAGAGAGGCCAAGTGGGAACCAATGAAACATACCACAATCCAATATATTTAAATTTAAACAAGTAATATTGCAGCATTCATAGTTTTAAAAAGCCACAATAAATAAAATGACAATTTGTGACATTTTTAAAATTGTGAAGGATACAAGGGTGAGAACCATGTTAGATGACCACTCAATTTCTCATTTTGTACCCTATGGAAATGAAACATATCCTAGGGAATGACAATGGTCTGCTCAACCTCTGCCAGATGTAGTATGCTTATGAAAGCAAATTAACAGGTCTCAGACACATGGGATACAGCCGTTGGAAAATGTATTCCATCCATTCCTATTTAAAAAAAAAATCTATAACCTGGTTCACACCCACTGTGGATGGAAAGTGGTGTGAACACTCTCAGTCTCACTCTCTGTAATATGGTATTCCTAAGAAGCTGGTCCATGTGGATAGTTCATGGAGCACGGCACTGGTGTAACTACACTCATGTTATTGCATGCAGATGAGCATTCGAATGTAAATAATTTAGCTAGACACATGAATCCCGGAAACTGAAAAATAAAACCTGCTTTATCATCCTGAAGGCTGCATCGCATCAATGGAGGGGCTAAGTTGTCTGTGGCATACCAACACAAGCCATCCAAAATGAAGGGGCAAATGATTGCATCTCTTCTTTCCCACAATTCAGAAATTAAAATAGAAGATAGACCTTGTGAGAGTTTGGAGGAAACTCACTCCATATTACATTCCGGGTGACGTGAAAGGCTTGCAGCTTTGACTTGGGTTCACAGTAGGCAGCTCTGGTCTCACAGCACTGATCTTTGAATCATATGACGTTATATGCTCTGTGAGAGACAAATAAACCATCTGACCTTTTATGCTCTAAGGGGTGGAGAGGTACTGGGTAGAGTTGATGACCAGGCCAAAACTGGAATTATAACCCAGTCTTCTAGGCTTTTAGAACAATGCCATGACTTCTGTAATGGAGAATTAATGTGTCACCTAAATAAGTGTACATGTATCAAAGGACCCCAGGAGGAGCAGAACATCTCATTGAGAGATGCTCAGGATCCTAGGTAGATAGAGTTGCTCTTGGGCTCTCACTTCTGTTAGATTCAATTAAATTGCACGGACCTAGTACCACTTTGCTGTAAGAGGCCATATCTGATTTATCAGGCATTCCTCTGACCCGTCCACAAAACCAATGACCATGGAGTGATCACAGTTTCCACTTACTGAACTTGATCTAGCTACCGTTTTCCTCAGCTCTCCAACCTGCCACATGCCAACCAAAGATTCCAACATCTTCTATGGTCATACTCCTTGAGTGGGGACGGTTTGTACCATTCATTGTTGGTATGCATCTGTGAAGAATAATTCCACGTTTGGAGCCAGGCTTTGTTGCTGGTGCTGTTTCCATCTCTGTTCAAATATATCTCCTTTACTTTCCAAAATAAGTAAATACCAATCCAGAGGATACCCTATGGTAAAACTGGTGCGTATGCACAGTCTCTGAATCTGTTTCTTGAAGAACCTTGTTCAAAACAATATGTACATCTGATAAATATCTGTATCTTCAGGCAAATATTCCTCCGTTTAAGAAAAGTGATAGAATATTCATTGAATGCTGTTGGTGGACATCACACAAAGCATTTCACATGTTCTATCTCATTAAATTCTCAAACTGTCTCTGCAGGACTCTAATTGTGATTATACTTGTTTGACAGATGAGAAAAACGAAAGGTTCATTTCCAGCGTGCTATTGCTTCTAAGAGCAGAAAGAGAAAGGGGAAATGTTGAAACCAGCCCTGCTTGAAAACAACCTCACTGTTTGATAGGTAAAGCCCTCAAACCTGAGTGGTATAAATCTGGCTCTAAAAATTTCAATGACTATTTTACAGCTGTAAGAAATCACTTATGATGTAATTACTCTTCAAGGATTTATGCCTGGAACACCCTGGCTTGCTAATAACAACACATCTCGCTTATACCAGGCCTACCAAATTATCTAATCTCTGATTCTGTGTAATGCAAAACATTTGACTTCTATTTTTACTGGTCACAACTTTTTTTTTTAAAGGAATTTTGTGAAACAGCATTTTAAAGCCAAGTGTACCTTCGATGGCATTTGGTTCAAAGCTCCATCACACTTGAGCTTTTAAAGTGCAGGGCCTGTGTTCCACCACCAGCCAGTGCATTGCCAGGAACTTAGCTTTGCTAACTCAATGTTGGATGCACCCTGATGAGCCCCAAAGAAAATTGTTACTACTCCGAGATTAGAAAGTATGCTTTGTGGCGATGCAAATGTGTGCCTAGTTTTCTTTTTTCTTTAGGATTTATTTATTATATATATGGTGTTCTGCCTGCAGACTAAAAGAGGGCACCAGATCTCATTATTGATGGTTGTGAGCCACCATGCAGTTTCTGGGAATTGAACGCAGGACCTTTGGAAGAGCAGGCAGTGCTCTTAACTACTGAGCCATCAGTCCAACCCTGAGCCTAGTTTTTAAAAAGTTTTTCGTAAGATCTTTCCTCTGCATTTACTAATTATTATTGTGCTAAGTTTTCAGTCACAAAATGTAAATGTCCTTGAGCGGCAAGGTATTAATCCTGTTCATCTAGGGAAAAAAGTTTGTTTTCACCATTGGTTGGTTGAGTTCTCCGCAGCAAAAAGATGGATAAAAACTTGTGAATGCGTGCAAGAACGCCCTGCCGGGAGCTCCAAGACATTGCTTTCCTGACTGATGCTCTCTTCACCTGGCTTGCCAATAGCAATTAACGTGTATGGTGGTAGAACTGCCGTTCTCAAAGGAGCCAGGAGTAAGGGCGAGTTTAAGCCACTCGAATCTCTTGCTGTGTGTAGTATGAGAACAGCTCTCAGTCCTAGCTGACATCCTTCATGTATTCTTACTACATTCATCCATGTCAAGAGTGTGTGTGTGCGCACACGTGTGCTACTTCCTGCTAATGAGTAAGTCTGAGTTTGGAAAAGATTTTAGACAGGCCCATTTGACTACATTGTAAGATTTTTTTTTTTTTTAGCAGGACTTTGGTTTTGGACATCCCTTTAGACTTTTTTTTATGTTTCTAATTTTACTGATTTTTATTGAGCTCTACATTTTTCTCTGCTTCCCTGCCTGTCTCTCCCCTCCCATTCAACCTCTTCCCAAGGTCCCCATGCTCCCAATTTACTCAAGAGATCTTGTCTTTTTCTACTTCCCATGTAGATTAGATCTATGTATGTCTCTTTTAGGGTCCTCATTGTTGTCTAGGTTCTCTGGGATTGTTGTTTGTAGGCTGATTTTCTTTGCTTTATGTTTAAAAACCATTTATGAGTGAGTACATGTGATAATTATCTGTCTGGGTCTGGGTTACCTCATTCAAAATGATGTTTTCTAGCTCCTTCCATTTTCCAGCAAAATTTAAGATGTTGTTATTTTTTCTTTTCTTTTCTTTTTCTTTCTTTCTTTCTTTCTTTCTTTTTTTTTTTTTTGCTATTTAGTACTCCATTGTGTAAACGTACCACATTTTCCTTATCCATTCTTCGATCGAGGGGCATTTAAGTTGTTTCCGGGTTCTGGCTATGGCAAACAATGCTGCTGTGGACATAGTTGAGCACATGTCCTTGTGGCATGATTGAGCATCCCTTTAGACTTTTAAACTTTCTCTGCTTCTTTCCTCTCTTTCTACTCTTCTTCCTCCTCATATTCTTTCTTGTCTTCCTCTTTCTTCAAAAAATGATACTAGATTATTATTTACAGAGAAAAGTCTAGGTCACAAATACATGTTTATATATGAGAAATGTTTGTGAACTTTCATATAATGTGATGACATTTATTTTTATTTCATTGTTTTCCTGTTGCATTCATCTCTTATGAACATATAGTAACTGCCATAACAACGGGTTCCACTGTAACATTTTCACACAAGCATTAGAGATGCTTTAATCACTGTAACCCTCCCATTCTCCCTTTCCTTCCCCGTCCTATGATCACCCCTCTTCAAGACTCTCCTTGCCAAATTCTCCTTTATTCTCCATTTGTTTCTGCAGCTGTAAAAACTCATCATAGTCTGATGGTATCTTATCTAATACTTTTATACTCTTCATTTATTTTAGCATCTACTTCTCAGAAAGATAGATACTATTGATGTGTTAGAGTGGGCCAAGAGAGAAGACAGGTAGATGAAGGTTTGGTACTGACTCACATTCAATGGCAAAGAGAACAAGCTTCTAAAAGGTGGATTGCACATGAATGACTGTGTGTTGTCATGTGGATCTTCAGTGTCTCTCCAAGATCTGTGTGCCAGAAGCTTCTCCCCTACTTAGACTTGTTTGGAGAAGATGGTAAACTTCAGAGAGCAGGAGCTTTGTGGGAAGCTTTAGGTCTTTGGGGATTGCCTTCAAAGTACTGTAGAACTCTAAGATCTTTGTTATATTTTAATATCCTGGTCATAAGGTCAATGGCCTTTGCCATGGCACATGTTCCCTGCCACAACTTTCTGCTTTGCCACAGGCCCCAAAGCAATGAGGTCAATAGGTAAGGGATTGGGATTTGCTAAACTGTGAGTTAAAATGAGCCTTCTGCCTTTGTAAATTTATTATCTCAGATTAGTTCCAATGATGGAACATTGACTCACACATGGCAAAAATATCTCCACTGAGACACTGGAAAATGTTCTGATGGTGGGAATGCAGTTAAAATGGGATGATTTGGGAATTTGAAAGATAAGGGGTTTGGGTAATGCCTACAAGCACAATAGGGCTGACTGACAACTGGTAAGCTCCTTGGAAACCATCCAAACAATAAGAAATCAAAGGCCACAGTGAAAATAAGAGAGACTGTGATTTAACAAATAGATAAGAAAAATAGATATGGAACCAAAGACTAATCAACTTCACCAGCCCATTATGTACCCGATGGTGATAGATTTTCATTTAATTATGGTGTGTGTGCATAGGGGTGTGTCTCTAACACATTACAGAAAGCAAGAATGCATAGACTTTGCATATCTAAATCACACCCATGTGTCCTAGTGAGGACAGTAAGCTCATTCAATGCTGAATTGCATATTTCTAATTTTAAAATTCACAGATGGTGTAACTGATGAGATTCATTTATATCTTAGATTTGCATAGCATTTTTGTTCCAAACAATCCAGAACCTGTACAGATATCATAAAAATACATGGTTTACTTTTCTTGAAAATTTAATCAGGAAAAACAATGAAACAAATCTTGATTATAATAAAGTAGATATAAAAATGACAGTCGATACTTAAGATGCTAAGCAGAAATCATATTGTTCTGTGTTTTTACTCTGTTGTTTCCATTGCATTTTTTTTGATGGGATGGCCCTCTCTGTTGCTCTCTCCCTTTTCCTGAGTCTACCTCTGTCTCAATGCAGGACGTCTTCTCCACACCTGATCCCTCATGGCGTTCAATTCCTTTTTCAGATGGTACCAAATCCCTTCTGTTTTGAAAGCAACTTTTTTTTTTGCCTTGTCTTTTATTGTGAATGTTCCTAAGCAATGACACATAGGTATAGGTCTCAGAGTTTTATTTAACACCTTCTGATGTGTTTTTTCTAAATAAGATAATTTGTATTCTCTTAGTTATTATACAGAAACATTTCATAAAATCTTAATATTAATAGTATAATTCTAAGTTAATACTATAAATATCAGATCTTATTAATTTTAACAAGTTAAAGGCTTTAGCTAATATAAGAATGATGGAAAAATCTAAGTTGGAGAAGGGAGTGGGTGGTACATGTGATCTAAATATATTATATTCATTTTTGAAGTTATCAGATAATTTTAAACATATGTGATTCACAGTTGCTATATAGTTAATGAAAAATTTTGATGTTGAGATATATTAAAACTTGTAGCCTCGCTGGGTGGTTGTGGTGGTGCATGCCTTTATACCCTGCATTTAAGAGGCAGAGGCAGGCAGATTTCTATGAGTTTGAGGCCAGCTTTGCCTCCAGAGTGAATTCCAGGACAGTCTCCAAAGCTACAGAGAAACCCTGTTTTGGAAAACCAAAACCAACCAACTAAACAAACAAACAAAAACTTGCAGCCTCTGTTATATAGGAACAATAGAGAGGATTCCACCATTTGAGGTAACTGTACCTTGATTATCAATGGAACTATGTGCCTCATAATCTTCTGCAAAGAGTTAATCTGGGGTCCTATAATTTTCCACAATCTGTTTCAATGACGTTAAGAAGAATTCCTTAGTATAATATCAAGAGGACTTTAAGTTCACAGTTCATACCCACCACCCTGGAGAGAGAGGGAGTCGTTGGGAGACATGGAATGGGAAGAGTGGTGGAAAATCCTTTAAATACACTGGAAAAAGTGCCACATTTTTAATAAAGGTTGTAAAATTATGTTGTAATATTTCGACGTCCAAAATGGAAGCTATTAAAAGAATATATATAAATTTAAAACCTCGAGATTTGCAAATAAAAAAAATATAACTACCCAGAAGTGCCTTGTTAGTCTCTCCTCCAACACAGGGCTATTCTACTTCCTGTTAGCCACTCTGTGCTCCTGAAACAGCATGGTGCCCTTTACTCAATACTTCCCCAATACTCAGATTTCTTTAAAACGTCTAAGTTCTAAGTGTCTGTTATTTATTTTGTACCTATTTTATTTCTTAAACTCTTTATATATCCACAGTTGGGCACATCTGGTCTGCAGCTTGTTTTTAAATAAAGGTTTATTGGATATAATAATTCTATTGCTGAAATGTCATCTATGGATTTTGAATAAGGGTAGTTTCAGTAGTGATGACGTGGCCTTTGAACCCAAAATAGTTTCCATTTTGCCTTCTTTAGAAAACGCTCACTGGACTCATAAAAAGTCCCTTGTGCCCCTTTACTCTCCATTGACTGTTAGAAATGAAGCATTTTCCCATAGGGCACCCCACATTCTAATTTGCCTGATTTTTTTAAAAAAAATGTTGGTTAGCTTGTTTCTTTATCACCCTCTTTGTTTCTTTTAATAAACTAGAAATTAGCTTTAAAAATCTTTATTAAATTAATGAAGCTGTTTTTAATCTATAAATTTCCTTGTTATCTCCGGGGTCTCTCTTTATTTAATTAGTACTTGGATTGCTCAGAAGAGAAATGAAAATAAAAAACAGCTAATAAACATTTTTCAAATATACTTGCCCATGGTGGAGAGATGGTGAATATGCAAAGGAGTGCAGGAAAGAGCAGTCAGGTTGATTGACATAGTAAAAGTGAGAGCAGGAGGTACTTTAGGAGAGGGCTAGAGAGATAGCCCAGTGGTTAGCACTGCTTGTTGGTCTTTAATATGACTTGCCTTCAGTTCTGAGCACCCAGATTGGGAAGCTTTCGACTGCTTACAACTCCAGCTCCAAAGGATCTGATGTCCTTTTCTGGGCTCCTTGAGCACCTTCAAAAATGTAGCATACAAGTGCCAGCCCACAGGAGGGAAAGCCAGGCTCACAGAAGGCTGTTCATTTAGAAGAAAGCAACACTAAACATCTATACAAGTTCCTGAGTTTGCGTTTTTCACAGAAAGCCTTATCAAGTTTAGTGACTCTACCAAGACAATGTAACTGTGTTTGATTTTATAAAGTATACAACAGTGAGCTCCTATTTTGGTGTCATATTTTCAATAAAGTTTTAATTATAGACAAGTTAAAAAAACAAAAATGTAGCATACACAATAAATAAAAAGATAAACAAACCAACAAGTAGAAATCGCAGAGAAAGTCCCCACTTAGAATACCTTGAAGGAAAACAGAGGAAGAAGGGAGGTAGAAACTGCAGCATGATTGTGTCCTTGTGGTTTGAAAGAAAATTATACCACAGGTACAGTCGAGATGTTGTGCAGAAGAGTTAGCATTGCAACAGACTCAAAGCCATAATGGATGAGCTTCCAATGCCCTGATATGAGACCTGTTCTGACTGGCCTGTGTTTCGTATCCATTTCCTTGAATCTCTTTGCTATTCTCCCTTCCTATGCTTTGTTGCCAGAAGCTGACTTCATGGGGCAAGTCCTTTCCCTCTTTTACCCATGGAGCTGGTTAGATCTCCGCGGCCATTGCAACACTCCATCAGTGTAGGCTGAGGCTTGTCTCACTTAGGTAGGTGCCTGGTGTGGTTTATCCAAGGTAGAGGCAACACGTAAGAAATCTGAATAGGGGTAAATGGAAGGATGAAAGCACAGGGAAGGAATGCCAGGTAGATGAGAGGCAGAGAAATGGCAATGGTGCTAGAAATAAATGTTTATTTTATTTTTGAAGTTATAATATAACTTCCATCTTGTCCCTCCAAGCCCCCCATATACTCACCACTCTCCCTCAAATTTATAGTCTCTTTGTTTACTATGTATACATATCTGTTTTAAAATATAACCTGTTCAGTCCATATGTTACTTGTATGTGTGTCTTCAGGGATAACTCTCAGGCATTGGACAACCAATTGGTGTGCTCTTCCCTGGGGAAGGCCACATAAGTAATTTCCTTAACATGTTCCTTGTTACCAAGAGATCTTAGATATAACCAGGCACAAAAATACAGTACACTATGAAGGACTTTATCCTTCAATATTGAGTCTAATTGTACTATTTTATGATCAAAGTCTTCATTTAAAAATATTTATCTTATATTTAACTATGTGTAGTCGTGTGTGGGTTCTCTGTGTATGTGTGTTTTTATGTTCACACCCATGCTTGTAAATACTCTGGTTCCCTCAGAGCTGAAGTTATAGTCCGTTGTGAGCCACCCAACATAGGTGCTGAGAAACAAATAATAAACTGAGTTCCTCTGTGAGAACCAACATGTACTCAGCCACTGAGCAATCTCTGCAACTCCCGGATTCTTCCTATTCTATAGAATACTGATCTCAGCCAGGTTTCTTTTATTCACTAGTTTCCTATTCTTTAGAGAAACTAAGCATATAATAGAGTCACACCTTCCCAATCCCAAGGCAAAAGGGATTCCAGGTATCTAGTATCTGGTCATCTTCCTCCTCCTCCTCTTCCTCCTCCTCCTCCTCCTCCTCCTCCTCCTCCTCTTCTTTTTCTGGCAAGGGAAGAGTTTTTGTTTTGAAACAAGTACACCAGAATTGCACGCCTTTAATCCCAGTACTCGGGAGGCAGAGGCAGGCGGATCTCTGTGAGTTCGAGGCCAGCCTGGTCTACAAGAGCTAGTTCCAGAACAGACACCAAAAAGCTATGGAGAAACCCTGTTTTGAAAATTCAAAAAAAGCATTGTCTTTTCTGTTTTTTTATTTAATAATCATCATATGAGATGTACTTACCAATCTGGTGCTTGACCGTGGGGAGAGACAGAGAGGCAAGCAAATGGAATTAGATTCCCGGTACGAGAGTATTTTAAGTGGACAATTACATTTTAAAAGAGCCAGCCACCAGAGGTGGAGGCTAAGATACAATTTCAAAATGAGGAAGCAGCTTTTCCTTTAAACAATGCTCCGGATTTTCTTTCTCCACGTACTGCATCAGTGTTGCACTCCGGGTTGACACCTGAATATTTCATGGCTGTAGGGGGTGGTTGGAATAACAAAGTGATAGTGTCGTTTCTTAAGAATCAAAGAGAAAGATCTCAATTGCATTCATCTTCTATGTGGGCTGTAACAAATTATCTCAGATTTCGTGGTGGCAAGCCACAATTTATCAGCTGACAGTGCTGTGCTTTAGAAGCCGAACAGGGGTCTTATTGAATGAAAATCAGGCATTGGCCAAGCCTTCTTGGAGACTCAGGGTAGCATCAATTTCTCTTCCTCACAGTTCCTCGAGGTCATTGTGCTCTCTGGTTGTAAGTCTTTGGGTCTCCCTTCAAAGTCAGCAATGAATAGACTATCAAGACATTCCTGCATGATGCTACAGACCTCCACTGCCAGGCTGTGATTCCTCTGTTGCCTCTTTCCTTTCTTAATGATTAGGTGACTACACTGGGCACAGTGCTATGGTGCATAATAATCTTTTTAAAATTTATTCTTCTCTCATGCAACACATTCCAACTGCAGTTTCCCCTCACTCCACTCCCCCCAGAGATCCCCTCCCCTCTCCCCCAGATCCATTTCATTTCTGTTCAGAAAGGAGCAGGTTTCCCAGGAATACAAACCAAATGTGGCCTGGCAAGATAAAAGAAGACTAGGCATAAACCCTCAAATCAAGGCTGGGTGAGGCATCCCAGTAAGAGGGAAAGAGTACCAAGATTAGGCCAAAGAGTCAGAGACACTGTTAGGAGTCTCAAAAAACCAAAACCAAAACAAACAAGGAAACAAAAAAAACAAAAAGAAACCAGTAAGCTGCACAATCAGTGTTTATGCAGAGAACCTAGCTCAGACCCATACAGACTCTGTGATTGCTGTTTTAGTCTCATGTGAGCCCCTATGAGCCCTGTTTTGTTGATTCTGTGGGCTGTGTTCTCCTGATGTCCTTGACCCTGCTGGCTCCCACAGTTCTTCCTCTTCTCCTTCTGTGGGGTTTACCAAGTTTCAGGCCAGCTGATCAAAAACTTTAATTTCTCTTTGCCTCAAGATACAGCATTGTAGGCTCTGGGATTCAGAACGTGGGCATCTTCAGAGACAGGGCCACTACTTTGCATGCACACTACCTGATTAGTAGTAATCATTGATGAACATTTGGTATGTTTCTATGTTTGTGTTAGACACTGGAGGATGCAAGAGATGGTTAAGAAATGAAGTCTGAGCCGGGCGGTGGTGGCACACGCCTTTAATCCCAGCACTTGGGAGGCAGAGACAGGCGGATCTCTGTGAGTTCGAGACCAGCCTGGTCTACAGAGCTAGTTCCAGGACAGGCTCCAAAGCCACAGAGAAACCCTGTCTCAAAAAACCAAAAAAAAAAAAAAAAGAAAAAAAAGAAATGAAGTCTGAGTGCTGGGACAAAGGTTCACTGTATAAAATGCTGGCCCTGAAAGTCTGTGACAGCTAGAGTCTGGATCCATAGCTGGCACATAAAAACGGGTCAAGCGTGGTAGTCCACTTGTGAGGGAGGCAGAGAGGAGATCCCCAGGTCAAAGTAGCTAGATGGACTATTTAAATTGGCAAACTCCAGGTTCACTAAGAGATTCTTCTGCAGTAATGAAAGTGAATATTGATCAAATAAGACCCTTGACATCACTGACTTCCACATTCATAAATGTGCACTGGTGTAGGAGGTCCTTCTGTATTTGTGTTGCTTTCATTGGTTATTAAAGAAACTGTCTTGGCCTAGTTGATAGGGCAGATCTCAGGTAGGTGGGGAAGACAGAACAGAATTCTGGGAAGAAGGGCAGAGTGGCAGACACCATGGTTCTCCTGCCTGAGATGGACGCTGGTTAGACTCATGCTGGTAAGCCACAGTCAAGTGGTAATATACATGAATGGAAATGGGTTAAAATAATATGTGAGAGTTAGCCACACATAATGGGCCAGGCAGTGTTTAAATGAATAGTTTTGTGTGATTATTTTGGGTGTAAGCTAGCAGGGCGGCCAGGACGAAATACAGGCTCCTCTCCCTCAACAGTGCACCTGCACACATTCACACATGCATGCACACACATACATATGGGGGCTTATCTCCTCTAAAGTAATTTAGGCAGTTGGTAGTTGGTAGTAAAGACAATGAATGAGTGTCCTGCTATTTAGACATCACATTCTGGCTGTTGGCGAATATACCTTGTGCTGTATATATGTCCCTTTGGTGAAGACGTTTCCCTTCTACTCCTGCTCTGGCCTCAACTACACTTTATTTTCTGACATTCGGACAGTTTTGTTCATTTGTACCACTAGGTTTCAAAAGTGTCTGCAACTTTCATCAGCTAAATCATAATACGCATTCTCTGTGTAGGGATAATTCAGACAAGGGAAGAATCAGAGGTCCCATGCAAAACAACTCCAAATGGCTCTTTTCCCAAAAAACTTAGTCAACATCTATCTTCTCTATTAAATCTTTATTCTTCAGAATCAGGTATTTGGAAATGCTTAAATAATGTAGGTACAAGAACTAGAATTTCTCCAACAATTAGTTGTGTTTAGATGTTTCTTTTGCCTCTATTATCTCAGTAGCATATAATTAACTACTTCTTGTTAGTCTAAAGGCATAGATTAAAAACCAGGTGTAGACAATGGTAATTCTAGAAGTATCTGAGAAAAAGCTTGTCTTTTTTTTTTTAAATTAGCTTCTCACTTTCCTGGTAAGAAATTCAAGCATCTGGAAGCATTTTCTAAACCCCAGCCACTCAAAGGACATATAGATGCAGCATCCTAACAGACAGTGCTTGTGGATGATAGAACAGTGCATTCCCTGAGCACCAATAAAAGTCTTTCCAATAAGTCTTAGAAGGATTCACCTGTGCTAAATGATTAAGCCATTAACCTCAACAATGCCAATGTCTGTTCACATTCCAAACCCACTAATCAGTGTCCAAGGTAATATTTAAGAGCATACTTTATACAGCAAAGCATGTAAAAAGCATCAGCGACTCATAAACACAAGAATCTTCTGAGATATAGTCAAAGGGAAAAAAACAGGCATAATATAAACTGATATCTGTATGAAAGGGGTGGAAATCTGAGCTGTGAGGATGGGTCCTATGCAGCATTGGCACAAACTGTTCTCCAAGAACAGGATTGAGCTATAGCTGCGCTACCGATACGGTAACCACTACCCATATGTTTGATTGTATTTAGATATTCTACCAACTGGTTTTATTTTTCTTTTCATGTCCAGAGCAACTGAAGTACTTAATTTTAAGTTTTATTTGATCTTAATTTGAGATTTAAATTCAGTAGCACACATGGCTTGGAACCATCCTTATTGACAATGTATCTTCATTGATTCAGCTCCTTATTTTATCTTACTGACTCTTTTCATACCTGGTTCTTGACAATAGACAAGAGAAATAACAGGAATAGTATATAGACCCTGCTTATCAGAGTTATCTGGAGAGACAGAACTAATGGGATGGCTATACAGACTGATAGAAGCTAGGTTAATAGACAAGATAGATCAAAAGGAGCTACAAGGATCATTGGGCCATACATGGAGAGAGGTCGAGAAGTCAGGGGACATCTCTGAATTATTACCCAGTCCAGGCAGTGAATAGGCATGTTTCCAAGAGGGGCAGCCATAGTACATACCTGTATCAGGAAACATGAAGGTCTAGGTAGAACTGAGGATTTCACAAGGAATCATCAGAGTGGACAGACATGGAATGGCCATTTCCTAGATTTAGCTCAGAAAGTTAGTGTTCCAGATAGTCCCTGGGTCTGTGGCCCCAAATTTGCTCATGGTTCAACGTGGAAGGACAGAGGCAGTGATCTATTCAGACGGGAATAACAATGTCTTTAGAGCTTAGCATCAGTTAGCTACTGTACATGCCTCTATTACAAAAGGTCTAACAAAAACATCCTAAGTACGGATGGGCTTACATTGGATCACGCTTTGAGGTGATCTCTGCATCACAGGAGGAAAGACAGACCAGCATGTGGGAATACACAGCTAAAGGAGCATATATCAACTGGTCACATTTACATCCTTAGTCTAAAAGTGGAGTGGGAACCAACATTGGTTCTCAGGTGCCTTTCCCTATGTAATCAGTCTAGGACCTCAACGCAGCAAGTGGTGGTTCTACTACTTCACTTAACCTTGACAATGCCTCAGAGGAGTACCCAAGGCTTATCTACTTATCTAAATTCTGAGCCTGGCGGTGGTGGCACACGCCTTTAATCCCAGCACTCGGGAGGCAGAAGCAGGCGGATCTCTGTGAGTTCGAGACCAGCCTGGTCTACAAGAGCTAGTTCCAGGACAGGCTCCAAAACCACAGAGAAACCCTGTCTCGAAAAACCAAAATAAATAAATAAATAAATAAATAAATAAATAAATAAATAAATAAATAAATAAATAAATTCTGTCAGGTTAGTAAGCAGTATAAATACTCATTAGCCAAATGCGATTCATTTATTGGATATAACTAAGTGAATACAAACGCATGCAGTTTTAATTGTCTTAAATAATGCTAGCTGAATAAGCAATGTGCTTATATGTATCCCTTTCCTCAAAATCCTCTGTCTTTAACTGGAGTGGGCTCAGAAGTCCTTGGTTGTATAGATACACCTTATAAAAAGAAAAGGTACCACTACTGAACTCACTGTGTTCATCAGGTCAAAGTACAATCGATAGATGAAGATCTTTCTTAATGTGTGCCAATGTTATTTAAGAAAATAACTTTCCTCCAAACTTCCAGGCGGCTATGCTCGATTGATTAGTTACAAACCAGCCTTGTCCCTCCACTGTATTTGCTAAGGGCAATAGTGCACCAAGGCTTCGTCTTGGGGCTTTGATTAATTAGTCAGGAAAATTTCTTTATTGCTCACTATCTGACAGGTGTTTATGGGTATATTTGATGTGTGTCTTTATAACTCCTAGGACACACATCTCTAAATGATGGCATCGCCTAGATCTAGTTGGCTTATGACACATAAAGATGTTCAGAATCATCTATAAAGTGAAGGACAAAGACCACATCCTAAATACCCAGAGGCCAATTATCTTCATGGCATTTTAGCAGCGCTATACAGCTTATGGTTATGGATCAAGTCAGTTATCATCCAGCAATTCTGCTTACTCCGTGTCTAACAACTGTCTGTAGGCTTCAGGCAGTGTCTTTACTGACAAGAAACGTGCTTTGCTACTCTTCTTTGCTTGTCCACCCCTTCTTTCCATTTCAAAATCTTTAAAAGTAATCACAGTCATATAAACATGCTTTGTGCTTGACGTGATCCAATGTCCTGAGACAACTTATACTTTTGTTAAAGTGCTAAGTTCATGGAAGCTCTTCTGCACATGCTGGCTGTCAGAACTAGAACAATACTGGATACTTTTTTTTGATTTTTTGTTTTTTTTAATTGATTTGATTGAGTTATACATTCTCTATGCTTCCCTCCCTACATCTCCCCTCCCCTTCAGCCCTCTCACATAGTCCCCACGCTCCCAATTTACTCAGGAGATCTTGTCTTTTACAACTTCCCATGTAGATTAGATTCATGTATGTCTCTCTTAGGGTCTTCATTGTTGTCTAGGTTCTTTGGAATTGTAATTTGTAGGATGGATTTCTTTGCTTTATGTTTAAAAACCACTTATGAGTGAGTATATATGATAATAGTCTTTCTGGCTCTGGGTTATCTTACTCAATATGGTATTTTCTAGATCCATCCATTTGCCTGCAAATTTCAAAATGTCATTATTTTTCTTTGCTGTGTAGTACTCCGCTGTGTAAATATACTACATTTTCCTTATTCATTCTTTGGTCGAGGGGCATTTAGGTTGTTTCCAGGTTCTGGCTATGACAAAATATACTGCTATGAACATAGTTGAGCACATGTCTTTGTGGCATGATTGAGCATCCTTTGGATATATACTTAAAAGTGGTACATCTGGTTCTTGAGGAAGGTTGTTTGTCTTAAGCTGTATACCAGTTACATGTATTATTCCTGGGACCCAAAGTGATAGCAAGAGGGAGAGACTCTAGGGAGCTTGGAAAGAACTGGAACTCAATAGGCCCAGAATGAAAATGGTGTTGATGAGATGAGTGACTAGGTATTTCTTTAAATGGCCACTCTTTAGCCTCCACATGCTTGTATGAGAAAAATCCAAAGGCAGGGTCCTGTTAGGTTACCACCAGACAACTGAATTTGAAATATGAAATGTTAATTATTTTAGATGATGACTGAGATAAGGAAGAGTTAGAAAACACACTAGGTTGGCGATAAAGCGTTAGAAAAGGTCCCCGTTCATAATCATAATCAGCTTATATTCTGTAGGTGATGGTTTGGGAATAAATCAAATCAACCAGTTCTTGTTTAACAAATGCCTCATCCTTTTCTACATTAGAACTATAAGCTAATATTATTGGGGACTTCATGATTTCTACACATTGAGAACAAGCTCTCCCAATCAAGGAAGTTTCCCTATGTGGTTCAGATGTTAGTGATGTACAAAGCGAGTTGTGGTGTAACACTCACAGACCTTGGGATACCATGGCAAAGAAACAATAAAATATAAACTAAAGTGAGCTTCCTGGAGACTTCAGGACAATGGGGCAGGTTTGTCACTCTTGCTATGTTTAAGTCCTGTGCTAGGGAGGCTGGGCAATCTAGATCATCCCAAAAATACCTTGGACTCCTCTTCCCATTGGATTTAATCAATGTGAAACCCTCCCAAGAAAGCAGAGGGAAAGAGAATGAAGTCAAGTTTGGAACCTTCTGACTTTCTACTGGGAACCCTGATGGGCCTGCTCGCTCTGTCGATCAAAAGGTTAAGACCAGTGGTTTTCTTTGTATGACTGAGCTCCAGGTTGTGGGAACAAATGTACTTCATTATTCTTTTGGTTCTGGAAACTGCATCACTGGTCCTGAGGGATTTTCAATCCCTCCCTACCACTTTGAATCCCTTCCCACTCCCTTGTAAAGACACCTTATGACACTTTCTTCAACTGTCCTACTTGACTGAGTTGTCATTTCAAGCAGTTTTGAGATTGGCAGCCAGGCAGGAGCACTCACAAGCACTCGGCCAGCATCCTGTTGGACCATTTCTTCCGAGCTACTTTGAAGTGCTAATTTGGGCTCTAAGTGAAAGTCTGAGGCTGAAGTAAGCTTAGTTGATGGTGAGGGCTGTTCCGGTGGTCAAATAACCAGTAATTCACTTGAAAATGTACTCACCTTCCACAGTTTGTCCACTCTGCCTTTTAAGAGAGCTGCAGAATCTTAAAGCAACCAAGCCATCTAGCTGTAGGCACAAGGCAGCGGTAGTGCTGTCTGCCAGCCACCCGATCCAGCATTCTCTGGTACTGTACCACTATGGTTTCCCACTTGTGTTTGCAAAACTCATTGAATTACACCCGCTGCTCAATTAGCTAAAGCCCTAACAGCCCAATTTGCATGTGAAAATGCTGTTTGCACAGGGAAAAAATATAGAGTTTGTGCACACAAATGATTTGCTTATGCAAAATTGTATCTAAAATTTTTGGTTTTCAAAACTTATTATTTAAAAAGCTTATGGTCTTAGAGCAGCTATGACAGACAGGAAAGCATCCCAATGATAGTCTTTCTCCAAGTGCATTCTTACCCAAGACCTGCAAATATATCTGCAAATAATCATCAATGATTTTTCCTCAATATGCTAAGGAGATTCAAGGGGGCGGGGGAAGCATCAAGGAGGAGCAGGCTTCATTTTCCTCTGACAGCTGAGCCTCTTCCTAGAGTCCTGCATGATCTCATGTGGCATGCAAGGCCAAGTCCCAGGTGGAGCCCAAAGCAAAGGCATTTACAAAATCAAATGTCTTTTGACATGTGAACTGATTAAGTGTGACATTCTTTTCCCCTACTGGGGGATCAGCTCAGGGAGATCTGAGGTGCCACCAGAGTTGTGGCTGCCCACCCTGATGCCAGTCACCCAGCTTGAGGTGGGACTTGACAGTCCCTGAGGCAAACTTGGGGATTTCCCCTGGAGCTTAGTGAAAATGCATCGTTGAGCAGCTCTGGACTGTACAGAGCCTGGACAGTGTTCCAGGCACAAAGCGATGCTTACTCTTTAAGGGGAACCGCACTTGCAACTGCAGCGTGACTCCTGAGAAAGCACTGAGCACCTTCACGTCATTAATGTCTGTCAAGCAAATGTGTATTACCTGCTCTTGGTTTGTACCACTTAGACTTGGTCATGATCCTTGGCTTCAAGAAACTTCTCACTATGGGAGTTAGAACTGTATACAGGAGAGGAAGTAATGAAGGGTCCAGCCAAGTCCCACATTCAAATCAATATGTACTAAGCATCTGCTAGATGTCAGCTATTACATTTGGTCTAAAAAGGCAGATGTGCATTCGACTGGTTTTGAGATGCTTACGACGGAGGAATTGGTATGTGACATGGCACAGGCTTTTGTGTTATAGATCTTAGAAGAAGGAGAGGGTGTCCTGGGTGGAGAGAGTCTAGACATCGGGTAGAATTGGAAGGAGGATTTAAATAATGGGGTACGGGGGGCATAAAGGCTTGGAATGTAGGATACACATCAGGGCTGATGGCACAAGGTGAGAACTTTATTTTCTGGCTTGATAATGTCTGGAGAGTGGACAGGATAGTGTCTTTGTGTTGTGGAATCTCGACCTTTAAAGACAGTGACTGTCACAGTGAAGTAGATGGCAGACCCCAGGTAAATGATGGTCAGTCGGCCAGTCTCTGGATTCCCTTTATCTTCTTCCCTGGCAGGCCTCTCTCTGGATTTTTTACAAGTGCATACTTTTTCTGTAGGGAAGTGCTATGTAAATCCCCTTTTTATATGTGGGGCATTTCAGCAGTTTCCCTAGCAAACAGCAAGTCATCCATCACCAGGACAAACCCTGAAATGAAGGAGGAGGAGACATCACTTGTAATCTAGGGAGGGACAAAGGTCAGAACAGCTGTTTGCCATAGGGCTTTTCGGTCTCAGTATTTCACTGGACACTTCCCCTTTTTCCCCTTGTCAGGCTAGCAGCTTGTTTTGCCCTTTTCAACTTCGCCTTTCTATGAAATGTGTTTTACAGGTTTCTGTCAAGTTCCTCACAAAATATCCCATATACACAAAGTCCAGGGGGCCTTTTCAAAGTTTTCTCATCTTGTACTATGCAGGGAACGCTGCTCAGCGCTCTTCTGTCCAGAGTCCCGTGCTCTCTGCTCAGCAGTGAGTACAGCACTGGAGAGTCTTAGTGATGATGAAAAGAGAAGCCTTTCTCTACAAGCCAGCAACTTGAGGACTCAGACTAGCTAGTCTTGTGGAGCAAGGAAATAGCCCTCAAGGGACTGAGGCTTGGAGGTAGGTAGGTAGGCTGGGATGCAAAGGGCATGTGAGGTCAGATCGTTTGAGTATACCATCAGATGCTATCTCGTGCTAACCTGGATGATCAAGGTCTGGGTGTATCTCAGTGACCCAGTAAAAAGGATTCACAGGGTTCAGATGAGGAGATGGAAACCACTCACCTTCAGAGACCCCTACCATAAAGGAAGACACGCTGTCCCTTAGGAGCAATGCTTAACTATAGGGGCAGAATTGAATGGCCACAGTGCCAGGCTGGCGACTGAAGAGTGAAGCCTAAGGAAATATATTATAAGGGAGTGGTGAGGACTGCGGCCAACTGGAAGCCACTCTCGCCTCCAGTCTGAAGGGCATGGGTCCCCTCAGTGACAGTGCAGAGTTGTCCTGAGGGAAAAAAGCCCAATGCTGCTGGTGGTGCATCTAGTGTCTAGTATTTTTAAGGGAGATTAAAAGATTGTATTTTTTTAAAAGAAAAAAAAATCTACTGATTTTTATTTATTTTCTGTTTTAAAAGTTGAAAGCAAGTTGTACTAGTTTGGATTGTTATTGTTATGATGAAACAACATGAAGGAAAGCAAGTTGGGGAGGAAAGAGTTTGTTTGGCTTACACTTCCACATCCTAGTCCATCACTGGAGGAAGCTAGGGCAGGAGCTCAAGCAGAGCAGGGTCCTGAAAGCAGGAGCTGATGCAGAGGCCATGGAGGGGTGCTGCTTCCTGACTTGCTCATCATGACTTCCTCATCCTGCTTTCTTATAGAACCCAGGATCACTAGCCTGGAGATGGCACCATCAACATTGGGCTGGACCCTCCCCAAACAATCACTAATCAATAAAACATGATTAAAACTGGAGTTTATAAAGACATTTTCTCAATTGAGGTTCCTTCCTTTCAGATGACTCTGGCTTGTATCAAGTTGACATAAAATTAGCTAGTACACAGATCAAGGTTTTGTTTGTTTGTTTTTGTTTGCTGATTTTTTTTGAAGAACAGTCCAGAGGCCAAGATTGTGGGAGAAAAACCAAATATATCTTCAGGCTATTCCATTGGTAGTACAGGTTTGAGCCTGAAGGTGAATAGCCTTGTCTCACCTTCCTGTGCTTGACTGTCTAGGTCTGAAAACTGCTACTTGTCTGGCAAGAAGTTGACAATGATTCTTTTGTCACATAACATTGCAATTGTTACTAACCATATATGTAAATTTGCTTGTCTATTGTGTCCTTTTTAATTTTTTTTGTGTCTCTGTGTGTTTCTATGTGTACATTCTTTAAGGTGCCTGTGGAGGCCAGAAGAGGGCATCAGATTCTTTGGAATTGGAGTTATAAGCAGTTGTGAGCTGTACAGTTTGGGTGCTGGTCCTCTATAAGAGCAATAAGCCATGTTTCCAGCCTCTTATGTATTACTAAGAAAGGCCTTACTACTGGTGGCTGCTTATGAACAAAATGGAAAACTGATACAAATTAATGAGCAAGTAGCCAGAACTTACAAGAAGCTATGGTAAGATTTAGCCTATTGCTGGTAGGACCCAAGGATGGCTTTTGAGTCTGTATTCAAAGGAAAATCATGAAAGAAAAGAAGGAGAGTCAATAACTCCTGAGGAATGATGTTTCTGAGAGAAAACTAGAGCCAAATCAGTTTCAGCAAGGATACTAAGAGGAAAATGGGAGGAAGAACCTATTCCTTTCACACTAAGTAGGTTCCATTGTTTTATATATAGTTTACTTAGAGTAGAGAAAGGGGAAAGGAGAAAGAGGAAAGGAGGATATTGCTTGGTTATTGCTCAGACTTCCAGTTAATAATAAAAATAGTTTAAAGTTATCCTATGTCTACAATATGTCAGACTCATACTAGATTTAATATAGGTTAGAAACTGTATTACTTGTTTCTCAACACTGTGCAAAAATATCCAAAATAAATAATTTAAAGAAAGGAGGCTTTGTTTGGGTTCATGATTTCAGAGGGTTCAGTCCATGGATGCTTGGATACATTAATTGGCATGTGTAATAAAAGAGGAATATTATGTCATAACAGAGAGGGAGCAGAGAAGAAGGAAGAGCTTGGGTCCAAGGAGAGCATTCAAGAATAATATTACATCATGACAGAGAGGGAATAGAGACGGAGGCAAGGGGGCTGGGGTCGAGGCAGAACATTCAATAGGGAGATTGACAATGATCCCATCTAACATTTTTGTAATGTCCCCAATGTAGTGTTAAGAGTGGCGGGCCACTTCCCGCCACCCAGCTAGCTTTACCCGAAATAATTACACGGAAACTGTATTCTTTTGAACACTGCCTGGCCCTTCAGTTCCAGCCTCGTATTGGCTAGCTCTTACATATTGATTTAACCCATTTCTAATAATCTGTGTAGCCCATGAGGTGTCTTACCAGGGAAGATCTTAACCTGCGTCTGTCTGGAGTGAGAGAATCATGGCGACTCCCTGATTCAGTTTCTCCCAGCGTTCTGTTCTGTTTTCTCCACCTACCTAAGGGTTGGCCTATCAAATGGGCCTAGGCAGTTTCTTTATTAATAAGAAATCACTCCCACATCATCCCAAACCTGCTGGGAATCAAATTTCTAACACAGGAGCCTGTGAGTGAGAGATAATTGGAATTTAAAGCATAATGGGTAACCAGTTCTTCAAGAACATCTTTATTTTAACCACCAAGGAAACCAAGCCTCAGAGCAGCACAGACTTCAGTGGCAGACTTCGATAGTCAGATGAGGATTTGAGTTTCTTTGAGAATTCCCCTTATGTAATGCTGCCTCACAGGCAGGGACTGACGGGGGAGGAGGGAGGACATGTGTGCTGCCAAAACTTGTTTTATTTGAACTTTAAGATGGCCATGTTCTGTAACTTTGGAGGAAAACCCAAACCACATCTTTTATTTCAGCAGGGATTAAATCAAATTGGTCCGGGATTGATGCATTCTGAGAAATTAGCATATAGAGACATTTAAGTCATGCAGGAAAATGTCTGAGCTGCTCTTTCCTGTGTTTTCCCAGATTTTCTCCCTATCCCCTCTTCATTCATTTACAAAGGGATAGACTTACGTTCTGTACACTGGTCCCTATGTGTTAAGAGTCTATTTTCCTTCAAAGAGGTTAGCACTTGGGGACAAATTCATACTCTGCAGGCACCATAAACCTACAGCTTCATTTGCAGAAGAGATGCTGGGAAAATTTGGAATGTCCAAAGAGTTTTCCTTGATTGTGTAGAGAGTATGGCTGTAGAACAATTTTCAAAGAGCGATAACAAAAACCACTACAAAGACCACTACAGAGAAGAAAGTGAAAGGCAATTTAGTTCGACACATCTACTAATTCTGCTCTGCTGAAGGACAGGCATGTGGGGGATCAAGGATAGGCTGATGGGATAAAAAATTGGAAGAGGTGGGGTGGGGGAGACTTAGGGAAGTTAGTCAACCAAATAATGAATCAAGCGCCAGTTATTACCTGCAAGGAGCTCGCGCCCATTCACTGTCTCTAGAGACTGCATAGGCATTTAGAGTTCTCGGCATCAGGATTTCCTTCAGGGATAGAGCAAGTCTTTGTCAAATAAAGAAACAACACAAGAATAGAATCAACAACCAAGTAATATGCGATTTATTTTTGACCCTTCATTGGCCCTAGTGTTATCGACAGCATGCATGGAACAGGTGATAGTCATGTCCCAAATAACTCACCAAATCACAGGCTGGAGGGCTTATTATTGCTTATTCCAGGAACAGAGTGGTACCATATCAGGAACTTGACATCAGCTGCCTTTCTCCCCCATCAGTCTCATTCTTTGTCCCAAAAGAGACATGTCGTTTTCTTTCCTTTCAAATCTACCTCTTTGGCTCCACCTGATGTCTCACACTTTATGATGTAATCCAGATGGCTGTTCTATCCGGCTGATTCTTCGTTCCATACATTTTCCTTAAATCCCTTTATCCTTCTGCTGCTAACATTGCTTCACGTTTTTCTTTCAATCTCAGCTGCTCCATCTAGAATTATGTGCCACTTTGATGCCGTTCTTATCCGTAGAAATCTGTAGTGACTCTGTTGTCCCTTAGCGAAGGCTAAGCTCCTTGATACACTATTCTAAGCCCTTTTCTGCCTTTTTCCTTTCATAGGCCACATTTTCTGCTTCTCTTTCCCATCCACACTGAAGTCTTTAGGTTCAGAAACTGTATGCTAAATGAGACCTCTGTAGGTTCTTTCATTATCAAAGGATATCTCAGTTCTGTGGTATTTCAAATTTGAAACATGCTTTACAATTGTTTAGGAACACATTCTGCCAGTAAGCATTTCTCCTCCCTTAGTATTAATAATGTTATCCCAATAACAGAATCCATCATTAGAAAAGACTTGGTTGGAAGTTTCTCTAAGAGCCGTGCTTTTTTTGATGTATTATTCCATCCTCGGTCATGGCAGTCTTGTGATGCATTATGTCACTCAATATTTTCACCGAGAATAATAAGTTGGAGGAATGGGACATCTACCTACAATATATTCCTGTTATGTATTCTCCTTTGTGAAAAAGAAACAGCAACAAATGAGAAAAAGATAGGTCAGCTTCATCCACCACAACCAACAATGGGACAATTACATTGTTTTTATGGGGTTTTGTGCATTTGATTAAAACCCTAAATTTCCTTGGAGAACTGTCCTATTAATTAACTGAGGAGTAAAGGGAAATGTATACTGTGCCAGCTACAGAACACACAGGTAGACAGAGCCGCAGGCAAGGGCTGATTAAGTGTGTTCAGGACCTGGAGGCATGGGCTTAGGACTTAAATCCTGTTTTTCTCATGTGCAAAGTATTTATTCCTGATTTTGTGACTGTCTGTAGATCATGCATTTTTTTTCAACTGATGAAATGAACATGGTCATAGACATTGCATAGGGTTGGGCAAAGGAGAGTGAGTTAATATATGAAGAAGGTCTAGTGCATGCATAAACCTTCAGTGAATAGTTACTATGTTTTCTCAGTTTGGAGAACAGAAATACAAGCTACCATAAGAGAGTTCATAATTTATCCTATAAATAAGGAAAATACTATATTCTCCAAGGATTATGTTGCTGCAGTAGTGACTAATGTTTAATTCCCACAGTATTGTTTTTAATCACCAGTGTGTTGGGTTTTCGTTTATTTGTTTTGGTAGATACTGTTGCCTGTTTTATATCTCCGAGGGGTTGGAGACCACAGGAAGGTTAAGTTCATCTAGGGTGACATGGCTTCTTCCAGGGCTCAGGAAAGATTTTCAAGGAGAGGGGCAGCTATTGGGCAGACTGGAAAGTCTCTGAATATATGAGAAAGAGCGTAGATGGAAATTTGGTGTGACAGCAGCTTTCAGCTCACGCATACAGCACCACGCTTTTAAGTAAAACTGTAGTCTACAAATCACCCCCAGTCATTATGCAGTGATCCTCTCAGGTCTGTATTGGAAGAAGGGAGCCTGATGGCAGCTAACTGAGTGTTTTGGGTCATCAGTGAAGTGTGGATAGACTCAGTGTCAATGTCCATCATCTGATTGGAAGTTCAGTACTTTTATTTCCTTCAGGGTGGTCGGTCTGTGAAGATCAAAAATGAGTTGGGATCCATGGTCTCTTTCCATTTGTATTCAGAGAACCCATAGAAATAAAGATGGCGTGTGTAGTATGGTAATTCAATTATCATTGTACTTTATGATTCTGTCATTATTTCTTTTAATCAGTTCAGTAGAGTCCATTTATTTCTTGGGACATGTATACTAATTATAGTATATATTTTAAAGTTGAAAAAGACCTTAAGTGTATCAGAATTCATGCTATGTAATGATAGCCATAAGTAGATATCTTCAGTATACTTGGGCATTGGGTTCAGAATCCCTACTTCAGCCTGCAGCTGCTATAATCTGCAGACATTTATGTCTCTCCTATAAAATGAAATAGTCCTTGCTTATAACTCATGTACACCCCTCCATGGACTTTAAATCATAACTAGATTGCTTTTAGTACCTGAAACAATGTAAATGCTGAGGGAGTAGTTGCTTTACTGCAGTATCTAGGGAATAATGAAAAGCTTTCACACTTGTACATATACACAATTAAAAAATGATCCATCACTAAAGCAAAACTGTCATCCCTGAAGCACTGGGTATGAAAGGCTGATTATATGATTTACTACATACCCCCATGATCTATAAGCTTTTCCATGAGTCTAAACGGATTGCCATAGCAAAATACAACAGGTAGAAACTGGACATCCAACATCAAGTTATCATCAAGGCTAGTTTCTGCTAATGCTCTCTTCTAAGTCTGTGAGTGGCTGCCTTTTCATTGGGTCCTCACATAACCTTTTCTTCAAAGGCGCACACTCCGTATAATGCCCCATTCTTGCACACCAGTCAGATTGAATTAGGAGTTACCCACATGACTACACTTGGCCTTAACTACCCCTTTATAGGCCTGTTTCCGCATACAGGCACAACCTGAGGTCCTCAGGGTTAAGATGATGCCCATAAACAATTCCCAGAGGAACAGAGTTCAGTTCATAAATCCTCTAAGGTGTGGTGTTGAACATCAGCGTTTGTGGTGGTTGGCACTTATGTCAACTTGGCAGGGTCTAAAATCACCCAGGAGACACATATCTAGCCACTGCTGAGCGGGGTTTTGTAGATTAGGTTCACTGGAGTTAGAAGACCCATCTTAAATGTGAGTGGCAGTTTCCATGGACTGGGTTACCTCAAAAGGGGAAAGCAGGCTGAATCCCACCTTTCATCACTTTCTCCTTCCCGACTGGAGGCAAAATGTAAGCAGCTGCCTCAAGAACCTGCTGTAACTCCTTCCCTGACAGGATGGATTTCCCTTGAACCATGAGTCACAATAAACCCTCTTTCCTTAAGCTTTCATCATGCATTTTCTCACAGTGATAACGGAAGTAACCAATGAAGTCTTCAACTCTTCTAGAGAATTCTGACAAGTGCTAATGAGTGTAGGCATCTAGAAGTGGTTATGGATGTTTTAAAGACAATATTGCCTATAGAAACATCATGCCAGCCACAAAAGAACTGAGTTTTCTAGTAGTTCCATTTTAAAGATGGGGAAAATTTAAAAGTATAGTAAGTCTAGTTTACCCTGTATTAGGGTTCTTGAGAGGAACAGAACCAATGGGATATGTGTGTGTGTGTGTGTGTGTGTGTGTGAGAGAGAGAGAGAGAGAGAGAGAGAGAGAGAGAGAGAGAGAGAGGAAGGGAGAGAGAATTAGTTCAGGTTTCGTAACAATAGCTGAAGCATCCCTGAGAAGCTGAAATTCAGGTAGTTTGCTCAGTCCTTGAAGATAGTAACCTCAGCAACCCTACTCTGGCACCTAAAACATGGCAGGTGTCTGTGGTGCTCCTAGGTCATAGTCATTCATGGAAGCCTTACAATACTATTTCACTAGAGGAAACCTAGGTGATGGCAAGACAAAAAGTCAGGCAAGCAAAACGTTCTCCATCTTCTTTCTGTCACACCCTTTTTATCTGGTGTTGGATCCTCCTAAGCTGTTCAAAACAATCAGGATGCTTTTCAGTTGAGGCTCTGTACTCAGGTAATTCTCAATTATGGTAAATTGACATTAAAACTAACCACAACATACCACAAATAATATTTATTTTTTATCACATATAAGCATACAATTATAAAATATACTTTATTTTTTCAAAATCTGGTATATGCTTATGTCTACCACAGCATATCTTAGTGGAAACAAGCCATATTTCAAATACCCCATAGCTCCTTTCAGTAAGTGGCTGCCATTCAAAAGCCAGGCTTGCCTTCAGATCTCACATGGCTTCTTGCTCTAAGCTTTGACATTGATGTCTTCATCTTTCCTCAAGCACACACCACTGATTCTGACTCACCCATCAGTAGATTTCAAGGGAAAGCATGGCTTCTCAAAAATGTGCTCTAAAGTCTTTAGCGACAACCAGTCTCCCCCATGGTCTCAAAGTGAAATTCTAAACACAGAGACAACACAAATGTGTGACTCTCTAGCCAAGTATAAGATACAAGAAATGTTTGAACTTCTGGGCAATCTAAAGAATTGTGGACTCTGTGTGAAATTGAAAGTAGCAACAGAAACCAAACCAAAGAAAACAAAAAACAGAACAAAGCAAACAAACAAAAAAACAGAAAAATCCCATACCACAATAGCTAAGATGTAGAGTCGGCTCAAGTCCCAATCAGCAGCAAAGTAACTAAAAATACATAGGGCATTTTCTGGACATGGTGACACATACCTGTAATTTCAGCGCTTAGAAAACAGAGGATTATTCAGCAAGACCTTGTCTCAAAGACAACACCAAAGTTCAAAGTGTGTATGTATAGTGGAGTATTGTATAGACACAAAGAAGAATAGAGTCTTGTCATTTTCACTAAAATAGATGTAACAGGACACTGTGATAAGCTAGACGTAAGTGTCTCATACTCTCTTATGTTTGGAGGCTGAGAAAACCAGTTCAAAAGTAAGGATTGAAAAGGATGCACAACAAGGAAAGGGTTGGAGAAAGAGGCTGGAATTGATACCTGCATATTGTAGATTTGTATGGAAACATCACGCCAAAGCCAACTAATGTATCTAGTTAATATTTGATAGTCTAAAATGTTCCCTGGGACAGTATTTTATTTGGGTGAAGCAAATGGTCACTTTATATCCAATCCATTTTGAACGTCATTGCTTAAGTTCCTGATTCCACTGTCAAATAAATGTCCACCATCAGCTATAGTACACAGTCAGGGACTCCACCCTTGGGGATCCTCTGGTATTTCCCTTTCTTGACCATGAGGAATTTTGTCACAGGACAAACAACTATGAGAAAGGCCCTTACCTCAGCTACATACAGGGAACACTCACTGCGTGCATGGGCAACAGCCTGGGTTTGCTTACGACAGCAGAATTGCCATTGTACTTAAGCTATTGTGTCTTGCTGGTCATTATGGTGGTAAACAGTGGGGAAATCTGTGTCTGCTCTCAGCTGGAGGAGTTGCTGTGTCATTCTGCAGCCCTCAGATAGTACCAATTTTCATCTGGTTTCCTTCTCCTCACCTTTACCTCCTGCTCTGTCTGCAGCAATAACACAGTTGCTTATGATACATAATGTTTAAATGACTACATTTCGAGGGGAGCATCTGGAAAATTAAGAACTTGAAAATCATCTGCTTTCCCCTTCCTGTGTATTACATAAAGATTGGTTATGCCAAATTTGCTTTTCTGTGTTCTGTTAACAGTCTCCTTATTATCCAAAGTAGCTTCAATGGCTAATCGATAACCCTACAGGGAGTATTTGTGCATTGCACAGAAGAGGAGAATCCAGTTCAAAGGGGAGTAAAAATTCAGAGTCTTTAGGCAAACTGTTATGTAAACAAACGTGTGTGTGTGTGTTTCATACTCTCTGTGTATAGCCTGTGTTTCCCTCTCTCTTAGTCTTTCTTCTGTGTTTGCATTTCTCTCTGTGTGTATGTGTGTATATTGAGTGTTTCTCTTCATGTGTGTGTTTCTTTCTCTTTGCACATGTTGTATTTTCTTTGTGCTTGTGCACATCCCCTCTTTGTCCCTCACCCCTCTATCTCTCTTTCTCTTTGTGTGCGTATGTGTACCTCTGTGTATGTGTGTATGTGTGTACAGTTTTCAATTGAAATGTTGATTTTTTAAAATCTATTTCCTGCTAACTGAAGCTTGAGCCATCTAGTTATTAGAACAGGCCGTGAAAGTCAGGGGGCGGGGAGGAAGGAGAACAAAACAGAAAAGCTTCATAATATAAATCTGTTCCTTATTGCTTACAGCTCCAGGCAGCTTTAAGAATCAACTTTTATTAGCTTCCTATTAGAAGAACATTTGCCTTATAATTTGATTATTAGGATGGATATATTTGAAATCTACATTTCCATATAGATAGAACCATTCTGTTTTTATGACCTGATGCACTCTTAAAGACTCACAATGAGTCTCCATCTAAAATTTCCTCAGTTGACTCTTTTAAAAAAAGATGGCGGGGGGACAAACCAAAACCTATTAAGACAGAGAAGGACAAGACTGGGGATAGGGAAATGGCAGAGCACCTCATTATAAATAGGCCAAATTTTCTCTGTCTTTGTAAAACACATGAATTAAGACCATATTACTCTTAGTATTTTCCCCTTTTATCCATCCAAGGAAATAATTATTTTCTTTTTCCTCTCTCCTTTTCCCACCTCCTTGCCATATAATACACACACAGGATGCACAAACACTAGGCAAAATCATGATGGCCCATTGGCTCTAAGTGCCCGTTACCCAATTGCATGCTAGAATTGACAATAACTGATATCTATTGACCATTTGCTTTGTCCTGGGCACTAAATAGCTCTGTGCAATTTTATCTTCATAACTGCCTGTGTGGTAGGTGCAATTATTATTCCAGTCAATTGATAAGAAATATGTGGGTTGGAGAGTTTAAAGGATTGCCTTCAGTGATACAGAGAGGTGACAAATGATGACTTAGGCACTACAGTTAGAAAACATGAGTCCCAAGTCACATCCTGCCTTCTGGCTGTAAAGTATAGGCATCTCCATGGGCTTGTTTGGTTTCTAAGCAGGTCCGTAAGTGTGTTATTGTTGTTCTCATTCTGGAGCCATTTAGACAAGAAAGATGACATCACCAGAACACATTCAGTAGCTGGGTAAATGACAGTACCATTATCATTGTTGCTCCTGCTCAAAAGACATCTGGAGGTATAGGTATATTCCTGTCTCCGGAATCTGGGAAGATGCTTCTGGAGAGATGCCAGACTTCCTAATTTGGGGAGGTATGAAGCTCAGAATGAAGTTGACATTTAGAGTAAGGTGTGAGGATTTGGGTGCCAGGAAGATGGTGGATGTCTTTACACCCACGCACCCCAAGCAATTTTGTTTCCACTTGGCTGTGGTTGGGAAATGCTGGCTCTTTTAAGACATTCAGAATGACAAGTAGAAAATCATTCCATTAGTAGAACAAGGGGAAATTAATCCTTTCCAGCAGTTTCCCCCTTTTGGTCGTGAAAACCTTGGATTGAATGTGCAATAATGAGTAGATCAAGTTGATTAAATACAATCATATAAAAATAGAGCTGCTCCAAATCAATTCCCCCCCCCCCTCATATTTTATATTCCATGTTTTGTTTCTGGGCAGCATTCACTCAAGAAATACCATTTTCTGAATGTATAATGACCAGACCTTTGTTTTTTATTTTTGGTAGTAGGAATCCTGCTGGGTTAAAGTATGAGTCTTTCACCCATGAGCAGGTGACATGCCAGTGCTGACACAGCAGGGGCTGAGAGGTGAGCTACTAGTCTCAAATGCTCTCTGGCGAAGTCATCTCTGGTGAGATTTTAGGAAACACTTTATTAATGATAATGTGTCGGAGCTCAAAGTTACATCAGAGCTAATCTACTCCAAAGCTCTTTACAGTGAGTGGCTCAGTTAAGTGATGCAGAAATTTGCCAATCTGTTTCCAGGATCGGGCTGTCAGAGATGCAGGGACATAGGACCATAAGAAAGCAATGGGGAAGGGTGAGCATCCGAAAGCATACACGGCAAGATGAACAGGTGGTTTTCCAGGTCACAGGCCACTAGGAGACTGGGAGGGTTTAGCTGTAGAACCTAAGAAGAGGAGTGGCAGAGACAGCAAGGCTGGGTTATTTGAGTGACATTCCAGATGCAGTGGCATCTTCAGTGTCACCTACTGGAATCTCTTTGTCATACCCAAACTTGAATGGGCAATGTTTTTCCAAGTTCATTCAGAGAATTTGAGAGAAAAGAAAGGACAATGTCCTAGATCGCTTTATACCTACCTATTTTGCAGCATCCGTGCTGAAAAGGTCACAGTGTGCATGAAGACGTGGGCTCTGGAGTGTCAGGTGAGAAATGGAGTCCTCATTCAGCTCTGTTACTATGACCTGAAAGAAATTACTTCTCTTGGTTTTCTCAGGGTTAAATTGCAGTAAAGACTAAAGGATCTGTGAAGATGAAAAATGTAATATATGAAAATCATTTATGCAGTTTCTGGCACAAAATGAATTTGCAGTAAGCGATAGGTGTGAAATCGTAGTACATTTTGTGTTTTCAGGAATTATACATCTCTGCAATACCAGTCCCCCTCTTGATACTGGGGCAGATGTTTGAGAGTTTAGGCTGGGGCCTCAATGCCACATACAGCTGTGAAAGGGAATCTTTCTGAGTGAACTCTGTTTTCTACAACTGTTGGGTCCAGCATTAGCTTGTTCTGACCAATTGAACACAGAGCCTAGGGGAAAAAAATTGCCTATTAAAAGCATAGCTCAGATAGGACGCTTGGTACCAAGCAGATAAAGCTAGTTTACTAGACAAAAATTAGGACATTGGTCTAGTATTAGGGGTATCACAAATTTACAACGGGGGAACTCCTGTATCTCTCTTATTTTTGGCATATTCTTTTGTCTCTTCTGAGATGGAAATAAAAATATCTGCCTAGCCAAAAGGTAAATCATTTATATGAAAAACTGTTGGTAATCTCTGTTTAGAAATAAGAGAGAGGAGAAAATGGACAGAAAATACTGATGACTCAGCAATTCGAGGACCATTTATACAAAGGCCATAAATAACAGAATTCCCCAGTATACGGGTACAGAAGAAAACTTACCTATTAATTTTTTTCTATATTCAGGAAAGGGCAGGTTATATCTACTTTTGGACTAATGTACTCAAATAATTTAGGATCAACATGGGAGATTGGAAAGGACTAATTTTTCTAAGCACAATAGGAGAATAATAATTGCACATTGACATAAACACTGAATAAAACAATAAATCAAGTGTACACATACACATCCTTTTGGAAAGCCAGTGGGTAGTATAGTAGAAAATGGAACTTGAACTATAAAAGTCAATGATAGTAACAATATTAGTTAGCTTATTGGATAACCATTATACATGTTATTGTCTTGTGTGTTATGTATGTTAACTTATGAATTACCTTAGAGCTAGGCACTATTATTAACCCCATTTTACAGATGAAATAGAAATCAGTTGCATTAGTCATGCAGAACTATAGCAGTATGGAGTAGTAGTTGCCTGAATAAGGCAGAGGATAGTAAGGGAATGCCTTCTGAGTAAAGAGAGCATCTGCATATTTGTACTAAATAAAGGAAGGCTGCATTGTAGCAAATAAGCTATCCAGTGTATTTGGAGCACAGATTTAAAGAGTTGCTGGTGATGATTTGGAGCTGATGAGAAAGAAGAAGCCAAATCCTTGGATAGCAATGGGAGAATCAGATTTTAAAGTTGAGAAGGGCATGTTTTATCTCCTGTTTAGAGAGATTGTACTAGGTAAGTGTGAAGACTTAATCTGAAATGGTCAAAGTAAGGGAAGAGTAACCATTGTCAGGCTGGAGAGATGGCTCAGAGGTTAAGATCACTGTCTGCTCTTCCAAAGGTCCTGAGTTCAATTCCCAGCAACCACATGGTGACTCACAACCATCTATGATGAGATCTGGTGCCCTCTTGAGGAAGAGACCTGGTCAGTCATCCTTATCAACTTAGACCATGAAACCCAATATGGACATGTTTAACAGTACCGCCATATACAGGCAGCCCATGCTTGCTTCACCATTCCCAGGGCATAAATTTCATTTCAAGTTCAGTGTGAAAGCTGAATTGGAAATGGCCAGAGTAAGGGAAGAGAGATCATTGTCAGACAGTACAAGATGGTGGCGGCTTGAATTACAGCACAGAAGCAGAAATAGAGAGGCAAGATATAAGAAATAGCAAAGAGAGAGACTGCCAGATTTGGAATGAGTAAGTGTGAGATGAGTAAGAAGGATCATCCAAAGGTCACTCATTACTGCTTTTCTTACTCCTCCTGGTTTAGGGGATGGACTCGATTATCATATCATTAACTGAGCTACCCTGCGCAGGAAGTCTGAAAGTCAAGATGTAGATGAGCTTAGTTTTGCATAGACTGACTTTGAAAAATGTGTTGATTACCAAGTGGGTGGGGACTCCTACACAGGCCACCTGGACTTGGCACTTGCTATGGTGGTGAGTATAACTCAGGTCCTAGAAATAAGTGGCCTGGCAAGAGAGGGGTGTTCAGAGAAGAAGCAGTTTGAGAAGAGAAGGGGTTCAACTGGACTCTCCACCCTTCTCATCTTAAATGCCTCGCTTCTCTATGTATCTAGGGTGATGATTAGAACTGTACATAAAACTAAAGATAGCCATGACCTACACTGGATAATTTTGAGGCATGAGAAGCCCATTCATTTGAATATAAATGAATTATGAAGTTGTTCAGTGTCTAACATGTAAATTATTGATGCTGATAATATGAACCCTGAAAAAGAAATCTTTAGGACCACAGGAGAGTGGGAAATGCTAGTCTTTCTAAGAATAATAGGAAATAACAATCACAATTAAGTACAGAATTATGCTATAGATGATGAACAATATATAAAACAGATAGTCTAAATAACTCTCAGGTCCCAAAACCTAAGTTAATAAATGTTACAGTCATGAGACAGTATAAGGAACCATGCTTTGTAATCATGTGAGGTCTAAGTTTGGGTCAGACATGCTACTAAAGGCTTCATGCCATCTGTCATATAAGAAACAGGCATTTCCATTTGCTAGTTATCATTTCAGCAAGAATTTCTTAGCACAAGGAAAAAGTCCATTGGAAAAGTAAAATCAGAGCTGGAGATGTCAAGCTAGGTGTATGACAGGACGAAGGAAGAAAACAAACCTAGGAGGACTTTGTGTCTGGAATGTGTAGGAGTGTCTTCCAGCTTGTCTTGGGCAGGTGTTCATCCCTGGCTCTAAAACATAGGTGGGTGCAAGGGTTCTCAAACACAGCCTCGTTCAGTTGTACCATGCACTAACATATTGGGTGGGCTCTCCTGCCAGCTTCAGTGAGGTTCAGCCCCCTAAAGATGGATGTTAGAAATATAAGGAGTGTTTCTTCAGCACAGGATATGTTTTGGGAACAACACTGCTGTGTGTTTCAAGATTGATTTACTCTATTGGTCAGCTGATTGCAAAGATACTTGGTGAACACTTTCCCCTTGTTTCTGGAGTTCTGACAGTTTTCTCTCAGCTGGTCTGTCAAGTCCATATTGAGGACTTGTACAAAAGGAGAGGCTTTGAAAACTTCCGCATCACATGCTTTCACATTTGTGGTTGCCAAACCACAAGGTCAGGAAGTGATCTTTTCTCTATATTATATTATCCTGGTTCCAAAAGCACTTGCCCCAAGAGCCAACAGATCCTATCTCCTTTCTTCTCTCTCTCTCTCTCTCTCTCTCTCTCTCTCTCTCTCTCTCTCTCTCTCACACACACACACACACACACACACACTCATAAATGAAGAGGAAAGTATCTACTATTTCACCTCAGTCAAGCCTTTAGATGACAAACCCCTTCTCCCATTTCAGGGAGCTTGTATCCCCATCTCTTCTGCCAGTGTGTGTGAGGGAAAGGTTTTATCAATCGTTGGGGCTCAAGCCGGGCGGTGGTGGCACACGCCTTTAATCCCAGCACTCGGGAGGCAGAGGCAGGCGGATCTCTGTGAGTTCGAGGCCAGCCTGGTCTACAAGAGCTAGTTCCAGGACAGGAACCAAAAGCTACGGAGAAACCCTGTCTCGAAAAATAAATAAATAAATAAATAAATAAATAAATGGTTGGGGCTCATGGTTCAGCAGCCTTGTTCTCAGGATATGGTGAAAGCTATGGGGGTATGAATTGTATGGCTTTGAAAATGCCTAATGGTACAACCTGTCCATTTTAAGTTAGAAAGTACATCATTATTACAACTTGGCTTTGGTCTGCAGTGCTGGGTACTGGAGAGGCAGAAAGTGAGCTACTGTTTCACTCAGTATGCAGTGCAGAATAAGGCAGAGCATCATTGTCAGAAGTACGGGGTGGAAGTCTTCAGTCTAATGGGTCTTTAAAGGTTTTATTTAAATAGTTTTTTCCTCCAGCTGAGCATTATTGTCTTGAGTGTCATTTTCAGAGCCTGGAACAGTGTGTTAAATGAAGACAGTCTACTGGGGCACAGAGCTCAGAACAATGTGACTTGAATTGGGAACGCCATCAATAGCTTACATAGGGTTGCAAGGAGGCTGATTGTTGGTTCCTGGCTGCTCGGCAGCTTAGACCTGAAATAATCACACAGAAACTATATTATTTAAATCACTGCTTGGCCCATTAGCTCTAGCTTCTTATTGGCTAACTCTTACATCTTAATTTAGCCCATCTCCATTAATCTGTGCATCACCACAAGGTTATGGCTACCAGCAAAGTTTCAGCACATCTGTCTCCAGCAGCTACTCCATGGCTACTCCTTGATTCTTCCTTCTTTTTCCCAGCATTCAGTTTGGTTTTCCCCACCTACCTCTATTCCTTGTACAGGCCCAAGATAGTTTCATTATTAACCAATGGTATTCACAGCATTCAGAGGGGAATCCCACATCACCAGAGGATCTGGGTTGTGGAGGTGGGTCAAGGAAATAGTAATGCAGAGAACTCTGGGCCAGGACGGAGTGCTGGGGTTGTTTCTTGAATGCAGTGGTGATCCAATCCATGATTTTAAATAAGATGGTAACTTCTCAAAGCTGTATTTTCTTATGATCTGTTGGTGGGGGATAGTGTGTTCCAAGGGATGAGGTGAAGGATAGAACATAGAAGGGTGGTAGATAGTAAGGAATCTTACAGTTACCTCAAATGAGAGGTGCTGCCAGCCTGAATGGACAGTGAGTGACATTCAGGCATAGCCATGGATTAGAAGTCTTTAGAAAACAGGGCTTTTAGGTTAAATGGCCAGTTACTTTGAGTGTTTTGGAACAAAAACAACTAGAAGATCACTCCTAAGTCCTAGAACTCTCATATAAACAGTGGTAGATTTACCAAGATAAGTACAAAAAAACAGATGCATATATCTGGGTGGAGCTTGCACCCCAGTCTTACAGGAGTCAATCAAGAAACAAGTCTAATTGATCTATAGGACCCTGGGGCTCAACGTGACATATGAAATGCAACATTTGAATGCAGCATATGAAATGATTTCCTTTAAAAAAAACTGGCTTGTTAACTTGGTTGCAGGCTAGAAAAGCAAGGAGACATCTATTCTGACAGGTCTATAAGCATCACAAACTCATAAGGACAACCCTGTCAGATTGTGCGCTTGGCCTTTATTGGAGGCAATTATTCTGGACTCCTGAAGCATATTTATAAGGGCACCTGTAAGAAACGTCTCAGTCTTGGCTGCCCACTCTTCCTCCCAATGTCATTGCAGGCAGAAGAAGGTCTGTGATCATGGTGGCTCCCTGATAACTTGATTTTCTACTGCAGTCAGGAAGACATGACTGCCAGTAGAGTAGCCCCTAGACACCTAGGCTGAATCAACCTTTTCCATGTATTAAACTAGTCCTAGACACTTGAAAACCATGAGACTCTTTTAGGATCAGAAGTTGTATAGGAGTTTATGTTCGAGGCACGAATATTGAACCACTCTATTCTATGAAGCAATAAGCTATTTAACAGCTATACAATATGATATAGCATTCTAATAATCCTCTATAATAGTTAAGTTGTGTAATAGTGGCACTCAGATGCCTGTGATTTATTCCTTCCTGGTCAGAAATTGTGAAAAAGTAGCTGATGTTACTGAATACTGAAAGTCTTGCAACTATTTACACAGGCCAGCTACTATTGTTTGAATGTGAAATGTCCTACACAGGCTCATTTGTTTGAACCTGTGATACTCAGCTGTTGACACTGGACAAATTATTGAATCTTTGTGAGGTTCAGCCTTCTTGGAGAAAGTGACTCACTAGAGTTAGGCATTGAGTATTCTATAGTCCTGTCCTATTTCCTATTTCTCCTTTGCTTCCCGAGTTCAGCTGCATTGTGAACAGCTCCATGTGTCCTTCACCATGATGGCCTATATCCCTTGGAACTGTAAGTCAAAATAAACCTTTTCTCCTATAAGTTATTTTGACCAGGGTATTTTTATCATGGTTAAGGGAAAGTTACTAAGACACCCACTCATCACCCTTCCGAAATCCTTGTTGGGATAATGTGTTTCTCTGAATGTGCTGAGGAAATTAAGGTTCAGAAAAACTAAGAAGTGAGTCGGGACTGTTGGCATGTGCCTGCTAAGCACAGTATGGAAAAGCTACAGCACAAAGGATGGGAGTTCAAGACTAGCTTGGGCTAAATCGTGAATGCCTTTCTCAAAAAGTAAGATAAAAGCAAAACCACAAAGATGCTAAGATAGCACAGCATTGATATGCTATCATGCTCCCCACCCCTCCACCTGCTTGATGCCTTCTTTGTGTTCTTCTTTTCCTCCCTTCTCCTGAAGCAACTTGAGTAGCATGAGACATGATTACAGTGCCAAGTTTGCTTTTGATGTGGCATTTCAGACTCTCTCCTTTCTAATACTGTCTTATTTTTTTCTTATATTCAGGCTTACCATTTCTTAGATTAAAGCCGTTATTGGTCTGTTTCCTCTGTCACGTTTTGTTCATGCTTGTATAGTCTAGTTTCGTGGTATGCAGTGTCATATATGATTATATAGTGTTTTAAATGAAAATGACCCACATAGGCTCAGATGTTTGGTTCCCTGTTGATGGAGCCATTTGGGAGGCTCAGGAGGTAAGACACTGTTGGAGGAAGTACATTACTTGGGGTAGGCTTTGAGATTTTAAGCTGTGAGCTACTTGAGTTTGTTCTCTCTGTTTCATACTTGCTGTTGATGATGTGAACTTTCAGCTCCTGATACCAGGCCAACTTGTAGCATGCCTCCCTGCTGTGATGGACTCTAACCCTCAGGAAACATACACCTAAATAAACTCTTGCTTCTCTAAGTTACACTGATCAGAAGGTCTTATCACAGCCACAGAAAAGCCATCAGTGCAGACTGATTTCTAGTTATGACTCTGGAGAAATTTGTAAAAATGGAGAAGCTTTGTATTTCTATCGGATATCAGTACATAGCTCCATAATGAATTGACAGAGAGCAAGTTAAAGTTGGAGCATCTCTTAGCCTTCTATGACATAGTGTTACCCAGGATCATCATGAACTTCTGTAGAGCCAGTTGCTCTGCATTTTCTTTTCCTCTCCCCTTAGAGTTAGCCTTCTGAAGTTCCATGGGTAGGAGGAGAAGAGGAACTGCTGAACTCTGGCTTAGCTGGCCTCAACTTTGTTTGAGGAAGTTCTCCCTCCCCCAATCTCCCTGGCCTCTAAATCTGCATCCTTTTAGTGGCAATTACTCCACCTGAGAATGAGGTTTGTGGACCCAGCAGCTACCCTGACAGCAACCACCACGATGTAGCTCTAGTTCTCATCTTACACATTTATTGATAGTCATTCTTTCAAAATATTGCTCTCCATTACTCTGTGTTCTTCAAATCCTCAAGTGTTTCTACAGTTCATTTATCTAGATAAATTGTAGCCAAATCTTTATTTGGAGATATTTTATATAAGCTAGAGAAAATAGAGCATTACTATCAATAGCAAGAATTATGTTGATAAAACCAGAATCACGAAAAGGATAGCATTTTAAATTAATTAATTAGCTAATTAATTAATTTTACATTCCAGCCACACTTTTCCTTCCCTTCTCTCCTCCCAGTCCCTTCCCTACATCCCTCTGCTCCCATAGCCTCCTCCTCAATCCACTCCTCCTCTGTTTCTGTTCAGGAAAGGGAGAGAGTTTTTATCATTTATGCCAGAAGCTGTGAGACACGATTTGGGGATGAAGTGGTAGGTCATTGAGAAGGACAATGGTACTCAGCTGTTGGGTCTAAAGTGAACCAATATGGGATGACTTTCTAAAGGTCATACTGAAAGAAAGAAAACGAGGCCCGAGGAATTAGTTTAGTGCTTGCCTTGCAAACAGGAGGACTTCAATTTAAACTGCAGAACTCACACAGAAAAGCTAAACATGATGGTACAGCCTTCTAATTCCAGTGCTATGGAGGTAGATCCATGGACTACTGGCCAGCCATCCTAGTCTGCTTGGCAAACTGCAGAACACTGAGAAAATGAAGGGTGGGCAGCACCCTATGAATGCTGAGGAATGAGGTTGTCCTCTGGGATACACATACGTGCAAACACATCCACACAAATCTGTACCAGAAGACGAATATGCAACCCACATGTATACACAAAGCAAACAAAAATAAATAAATATACAAAGATAAAAAACTCAAGATTTGGATTAGAAGTATGGAAGTCTCCTTCATAGAACAGAGACTTGAAGGAAATCTAACTAGAAGCTGACTAACCCCACACATCTAAAATACCATAACTTCTATATTAAATGCACTATGTTGTTTGCAAAGTATTTTCAAACACTCACCATTTGTTGCATTTAATTCTAACATTAGCAGTAGGAAGAAGGTTATCATCTTTAACATTCTATAGGAAATGTCACAGGGGGCCTGGCACTTGCCTGCAAGCACAGTAACTGGCGAGTTTTGATAAACACTCTGGTCCTCTGATAGGAAGTTCAATTTTCTTCTCTACCACACCCATATTCCTACCTTCTCTGGAAGCCCGAGGCCTCTTGTGCTCTAAATTGTTGGTGGAATATGAGGGTCCTGATGAGTTCACATTCTGGAAAAGGCAGGCAATACAATCAAGGACAGCAACTCTGCGGCTGTGGGATTGTTGACAGGAGTAACTAAAGGGATTCTTGTGGGTCCTAAGGTTGAAAAGGAAGTTCTCCTAAAGCATGTTTCAGACCACATCACATCTCTAAGGCTGACACAGTCAAACTGTGGGTATCCATGCTGCCTGTTGTCAAACATTTCAGCGTTTTATTGCTCATCATGAATATGGGACAGAAGTGTCGCGTTCAGCCTAGACCAGCAAGAATGACACAACACCCGGAGCTCTTCCTGCTAGCAGTTTATTCAGGACCTTTTTTTTTTTTTTTTTTAACAATTGTATCTCTCTCTCTCTCTCTCTCTCTCTCTCTCTCTCTCTCTCTCTCTCTCTCCCCCTCTCTCCCTGGGCAAACCTCTCCCAGCCCTTAAAAAGGCACAGGCCGCTAACCCCGGATTGCCAGATGGGCACTGCCCATAGGTCCACGTATATACAAGCAGCTGACAATCATTGCATGATCACAGCATAAGTCAGGTCTTAGCCATAATTAGGAGCTGATTATCAGGTGTGGCTCCATGCTTTTCTCTACACAGAAGTGTATACTAGACTACCAGGCATGTTCAGTGTCTTCTCTTTTCAATCTCTCTCACATTGCCCCTGTGGATCTCCCTTCAGGAATCCGCCTTCCATCTATTCCTATGGGTACAATACTCTTTCTCTCAGTTTCTGGTTCATGAACTATTCATCCATGACACGAGTCATGTTTCCTCTGTCTACGGTAGCATGTAACCTAATCCTGTTAAATCCTGTGTCCTGTTTGTAACCTGTGTTGCAAGCCCAAATAGTACTCATGAACCAGCTTGGTGTCCAATGTTAAATGTTAAGTTGTTGAGTATGTAAAACTAGGAGAAAATGGGAGATAAGGAGATCATTCAGAGGGTCTGGGGAGATGGTTCAGTGGGGAAAGGAAAAGTGTTTTCTGTACAAGCATGAGTTCCGATTCCTAGCACCCATGTATGAGATAAGCGTGTTGGCATGTACCTGTTACCTGGGCATTGGTGGGTAGGAGACGACAGGTAGATCTATGGAGCTTCCTGACAAATCAGTTTAGTTAAACAATGAATTCCAAGCTCAATGAAAGACCCTATCTCCAAAAGTAAGACAGGGAGCCATGAAGAAGACATCTAATAACAGTTACTGGCCTCTACATGCATGGGCAAGAGCATTTACATGTGCATATGTACACAGGCATACACATGCACACCCATATATAAGGTTAGAGAGATCCTCAAGATCCTTACACAATACATAGCTACTCTTTGGTACTGAGCATTGTAAAAGTGAAAACTGAGCCCAATGTATCCCTTCTCTCTTCTTCCCTCCTTCCCTTGCTCTGTCTGTGTGTGTGTGTGTGTGTGTGTGTGTACCCTCTCTCACTGCACATGTGTGTCTGTGTGTATGTTTGTGTGTGTGTGTGTGAAAGAGAGAGAGAGATTGAGATCATGTGTTATCTCTTTAAAAAACTACTAAATAAGTGCTTTTGAAAAGTTGGAAGCTGGGGAGATGGCTCCGTGGGTAAAACACTAGCCTTGTAAGCTGAGGACCATTGTTCGTATCTCCAGAACCCAAGTAAGTGCTAAATGGTGTGGTTTTCTTCCCATATTTCCAGCCATGGACAGCAGAGACATATGATCCCTGGAATAATCTGGTTAATGAGCAAATCAGGCGCTTTAAGTAATCCCATTGCTCATGAAAGTCCCTGAAATTTTTCAGGAAATAGTGCTGAGTTTCCTCAAGTCAGTAACTGTTGAGTTTGATTCTGATACCCTACCTCAAAAGAAAAAGATGGAAGAGTTGTCACGGGAGAGCCCCAACACCAATTCTAGGCCTCCACATGCATATAAACTACACAGGCAATACGCGTGTCTCCACACATGTAAATTTGCATATATGCATGCAGGTACATATACATGTGCATGCGAGGAAATGCTAAATGAGTAACTACATGCTTTTGGAAAATGGTCGAGCTTTAAAACAGCCTGCCTGAAAATTGCCTTTGTCCCATATCCCCAGTTTAGAACCTTTCCATATAAAATTTGGAGGCATATACATGGTCCAAGTAAGAACAAAGTGGCCCTGCTAATTATAAATGCTCAAAGAATGAGAGATGGTCACATTTCAAACCTTAGAGATGCCAAAGTCCTTAACATACAGCTGTCCGAGTGCAAGGCGTCTGCAGAGGTGAAGAGTGCTGACGAGCATGAGAGGGCTGGGTGGAGGCAGGACATACTGGGAGCACTTTTTGTAAACCATTCCAGTTTGATGTTTTATTAATCATTGCTGCTGAATTTAAATATTTTAATGATTGGTATATCCTACTCTTCACAGGCCCTGGGGCTTTGCAAAAGAGCAATGCCAGTTTAAAAATTAAAATGGAATCTCTATTCAATCCGCATTCAAACTGCCCGGTGGCATAAAGGGGTTCACGCTGGTCTATTTGGGTCATCCTGGCATTTGGTGACTGGGAAACTTAGTTTACCTGCATAGTAGCTTTCAGATGATATGCTTAAATCATACTCTTTAAGTAATTTCAGCTGTCATGAGACGGCCTCTGAAAAATTACAGGAAATAAAGCTCTGTTTGAATATGAGTCTCCATACTTTCAACAAAATTTGGGTGAAGAAAGGCACACCACATTTAAATAGTATTCTTTCAACTATTAAAATATATTTTGCTGCAAAACTATATAAATTATAGATTATGTATCTATGGGGAGTCTTTTTTATATCTCTGTATATAAATTCAGAGTTGCTTAAGGCAACAAAAGCATTTTAAAAAAACGCAGAGGTTGAAGAAGGCGAGTCTATTTGTCAAACTTAAGCTTAAGGCAGCTCAAGTCCCTTACTCAAAATGGTGACTCTGAGTCTAACCAGTGCGCCTACCTCCTGCTCCACTCATCTCTCAACTACTTCAGTGCTCTTGCTGTGTTTGCTCATGCTCTATTAGTTGGGGGAATAAAAGGGGGTTGTAGATATTCAGAAAAAGTTGTAAATTTGTTTACAAATATTTTAAATCTGAAGTTGATTGAATCAATGGCTCCTGAACCCGCAGATGCAGGGAGCTGACAGTCACGTGAACAGATGGGCCTGTGGGGATTTGCTTCTTATTACTTTATTTTGGATGTAAGGGTATTCTTGTATCAAATTGTTAGCCAAGTCACTGTCCAGTGGAGACACTCTTGCTTTAGTGCTCCCTGAACTATTGAAATGACCCCCAAAGTCTAATTTTATGTCAGTGCCTCCCTGTGCCCACTCATATGACTCTAGGATGGGGGTCAGGGCCCAGTGGCTTGCTGCTTTCTGGGTGTTTCTTCCTACTTTTCTTGATATATCATCCAGGACCTGCCCCGTGGCCTCATTTGTGATGTCCCTTTCTGCCTCCTCACCATTTTGTCCTTCCAGTGAAGGTGTCTCTCATTTTCTCTCCGCATTGCTACCCAAGGTTTGGAGCCCATCACATCACAGGCTTGTGGGTTTTCTTTCCTTCCCATTCAAGCATCTCCGCAGTCACTTTTCAGTCAGTTCTTAGCAGCAGAGTTTAAACACAAGTAGCTTTGTGATCACCTGAGGGATGCTCTGACCTTTCATTCCCATTGTTTGCACCTTCCCTCTGTGGGAAACCAGGAGTTTGCATTTCAAAACAGACTTACTACTCCTCTTTAGTAAAGGTGAAGTGGAAAGGGAAGGGTTTAAAAGCATCTTCCTCACAGGGAAGAATTGGGGACAGGGAGGGTGTGAGCCTTAATGAATAAAGAGGAAAATGAGAATGAAGGTCTTGATAAATTAAAAGATATTAAAATAATCCAGGGCAAATGGAGCAAGAGGGAAAGGACCTGTGGTGCCCTAGGCTCACAGAAACGCACATCTACATGGCTTAGTCTCAACCAAAGCAACGTACCTGGACTCTCACCTGTAGATAGACACAGCGTGAAGCTCAGATTTTAGCACTCACCCAAGGTCTTGAGAAGTGGTCTGTCAATGTGCTTCTCACAAGGGTATAGGTCTGTAAACTTTTGTAAGAAGTAAGATTGTTTTCAGTGTATGATTGTTGTATCTACTTCAACTTTCTGAATGAACTACTGTCCCTAGCAATCCTTGGTACATCTGGGGTTGGAACATAGACCCTGTACATAGATAGTTCCTGCTCATAACCTCTTGGCATTTTAAGGCTCTCCTCAAAGGGTTGAGAGTACAGTTAGTTTTGATTTAGAGAGCTACGTTCGCTGAATTATCTGTCCCTCCCATGCACAATTACTTCAAATCATCCAGCACTAGGGAAACGTCTAGGAATATTTCGACCATTGACTGTGCCCCCTACAGACCTCTCTAGTAAATACGTTGCTATCATTCAACAGCAGATTTAAATTGATTAGTACACGAGGACATTTAAGATGCTTTAAGTCCTGCAGCTTCAAGCTGGAAGAATCCTGAAAGAGCATGGACGGCAATTATAAAAACACAGGTATCACCAGTATTGAGTGGTGGTGCAGAAAAATCTCTGAACTGTTGGTAATAAAAGGATGTGATGAGCAGCCAGAGCTAAATTGCTCATCTTTTCCTGCTTACTTTATAGAAAATTGTCTAAATGAAATTACTATGTAAAGATGTGATCAAAATATAAGCAATCAAGAATGTGGGGAAATGTTTCATATATATATATATATATATATATGAAGATTAATGAGAATATTAAATATCATGCTCTTTTCTCCATTTTTGCTATGTTTGTTGTGGTATCTGCCAGAATTGAATAACTTTTTCTTTTAATTTCCTTTAGTGTGCTCATTGTTTTCTTCTAAATTTCATGTTCATTTTCTTATAGAGGGTCTCCAAGGGTGTAATAGCTTCTAAACCTGGATCCATCTTGATCCGAGCCCTCTGCAGGCAGTGACAGTTTCCATACCCTAGTTGCTTGGTTTCTCTGAGAGGCACAGTGGCTTCATGAGATTAAGAAGTTTGACCACACATCAGATCCCAGGAAAGTTTTGGGAATCTATGATCCTCACTTGTTCAGAAATTAAATAATGTTGAGAACCTGGAGAAATTGGTAGTTTATACTTTGCTAAAGCACTCAAAAGCGAAAATGTACCTTAAAAGAAACTAGAAAAATACCTGCAGGAAAGGTGAGCTAATGAGAGCAACATTTTTGAAACACATGTATACACCAGTGTGCCTCAGCATGAATGTGGATGGTAGAGGACAGACTGCTGGGGTCAACTGAGTCCCTGCTTCCACCACCATGTTCCTGAGGATGGACCTCAGGTCATCAGGTTTGTTGGTGGTGCTTTTGTCCACAGACCCATCTCTGGCGTGGTAACAATCTTAACATGAAATCTATTAGATTCTATTTTAAGGTTTGAATACTCAATTTTCTGCCATCTAAGAAAGTCTATTATCATGGGCTTTGGTCCTCTGCTGAATAAAAGGGAGAGAGCAAACTGAGCATCAGAGCTCTTCTATACTTCCTGACTGTATCTCTGTGTTCATCTATACTTCCTGACTGTGTCTCTGCATCATCTCTGCTTCCTGGCTGTGTCTCTGTGTTTTTCTTTGCTTCAGGACCCTGTACCTTAAGCTTTTTCTGATTTAGGGCTTCCCTGCTCCGATGCATTACAGCTCTTGAACTGTAAGTCAAAATAAGGTCCTCCTTTCTGAAGCTGCTTTTCTAAAGACTCTTGTCCCAGCAGTTAAGGATAGCATCCAATCCAGCCCTCTATTTCAATGTTTTTTTACCTGTTACTCTGCTTCTGCTTTTGCATATTTTTCTGACCTCTTTGATTTTAACAAAAAAATTATGTGACTCTATTTTTTCTCTTAGCATATCAATTATACTTTTAAAAAAAGAACAAAAAAAGATTCTCTTTTCCTCCTGTCTTTTCCTCTCTGTTTCGGGGGTTGAATCCAGGGCATGTGTAGTTAGGAAGAGCAGCACCACAGAGGTATAGCCCCAATCCTAAAGAATCCTTTGACTCAGTTGCCATGTGTGGTGATTTGAATAAGAACGGCCCCAGAGACTTATACATTTGAGTGCTTACTCACCAGGGAGTGGCACTATTGGGAGGGATTAGAAAGATTAGAAAATGTGGCCTTGTTGGAAAAAGTGTGTTGCCATCACCAGGGGTGGGCTTGGAGTCCATCTCTGTGCTCACAGTTCAGGATATAGTTCCCAGCTACTGCTTCAGAGTCTGATTGCCACCATGCTTCCCGCCTTGATAATAATGGACTGAATGTCTGAAACTAAGCAAGCCCCCAATCAAGTGCCTTCTCTTTTAATAGTTGCATCTCCTCACAGCAATAGAACAGTGACTAAGATGCCAGAAAACTTGCAAATACATTTATGGCTAGTCCTGTTTTCTTTTCAAACAATGCTGTGTTACATCACACCTAACTAAACATTTCATCACATTCCTCAATCCCTCCTGTCATTCATTCCCCTACTCATAATCTGTAACCACTGAGCTCAAGACAGGGCTCCTAGAAGTGAAGCTGAAATATCAATAATCCTTAGATTGGGGCCCCTCTGAGGTTTTATCCCACAAACCACTTTTACTGAGCTTAGTAACTTGTCGGTTTAAAGTATTCCCCAAAATACTGTCTTTTGTTGTTGGCTTCTGGTCTGTAGCCAGCCAGCCATGTCTAATTTTGCAGTAGTAACTGCAATTCCTGAGACCTCAATTCTCTAATGTATCTAACATACTAGTTGGTTTTCAGGTTGTCCAGAATCTTACTTGTAAGGAAGGAATTATTGACTTCTAAGCTCTTGAAATTCCAGCCTCCAAAACAGTGAGAAAATCAATTTCTTTTGTCTAAGCAGCCAGTCTGGGGCTTTTTCATGCCCACGGAGACTGGAGTACAGTTGGCCTCCCTTGTCCATTTTACACGTCGGTGGATTCAATCAAGTATTGTTCAAAAATACTTGAAAACCTTGCATCTGTACTGATCATGTGTATGCTTTGTTTTCTTGCCAATATAGTAAAAAAAAACAACACTTAGAATTTATATTGCATGAGATACAAGTCACTTAGAGATGGTTTAATGTATATGAGAGGATGTGTACAGATCATATGTAAATCCTTTGCAATATTATATATTGAATTTAAGCATTCAAAAAGTTTGGTTTCTACAGGGGAGAATGGAACAGATTGTCTAGGGATATGGGAGGAGGACTCTTATTTCAAAGAAGATAATAGGAAATATGAACAGAAAGTTTATTAGCTCAGGAGTGACTGACAGATACTAGAATTGAAATGATTACTTTGTAAGGATTTGCATTGTGTTAGATTCCTCTGACAGGAGTCCTTTGAAAGAATTAATATTCATACATGAGTTGGAAGGAATAGAAGGAAATGAGGCTACAACCAAACAAAGAGAAAATAATATGCTCTCAAAACTTGTCTTTATCATGTTAGTTTGGGGGATGAAGGTCCAAACTTCTGCACTCAGGGTAGTCAAATAAGCCACCAAGAAATGAGAGATAAAGTTTGCATATGAAGATTTATCAAGTATGTTAGGTAATTTTCTTATTGCTCTGATAAAATGTATTTTGGAAGCAACCAAAGAGAGGAGAAATTTAGTTTTTGCTCATAGTTTCATAGACCCTTTGTGTTAGATGGACATCATGATGTTAGGAGTATCGGTGGAAGTTACTCAAGTCATAGCAGCTGAAAAGTAAAAAGTATAGGTCCAGGAAACAATTTAACCCTCGAAGACATATCTACCGTGACCCCCTTCCTTCACCCACCATGCCCAATAGTCTCTTTACATTTTGAATCATTCAGGGCATTGACTTCTATCATGTCAGAACCTTCAGGAGCTGATCATGCCTGGGAATTGACACAGATATTCTTAGAACTGTGCTTTGTGTGTTCCTAGGCATTTCCTCAACCCAATCAAGTTGACAATTGAGATAAACTATCATACCAGTTTATACCATAAATGGACATGGTTACAATGACATGTTATGGTGCTATTTGGAAGAGGTATGTCAGTGGTAAAGCTGCATGGACAAAATCCAGGAGAGGATCAGCACAATGGTGATGGCTAGAAGCCCCATCCATCACTCACACCTTACTATTTGATAAGTTGTCTAGTTCTTCTCATTTTATTTTCCTGGGAAAAGAAGGCGATTGTCACTCCACTCTCCCTACAGCTGTTGTGTTAGGTAAAACGGAGTATTAGAGTTGGCCTTCGCCTCCTGCAACAATGAAGAGTGAATGTGGCTGTTATAAATTATATTATGTAGGTGCAAACTTGTGATAGAGTGCTCAGCCCAAGGTTGGCACTCAATAAATGATTACTGAATAAAGGATAACTGCTGGATGGCCTGTTAGACCTCTGATATTCCGGATTCCAGTCTTCTGGAAACTCCAGAGAGAACGATGCTCTAGGCTTTTATAATATAGTCTAGCTAGCATGGTAAAGGGGGGACTCTGGAGGTAATAAAAGTGAAACTCTATTTCTTAGCCAACTCTAAATCATTAACATGTTTTTGTATGGATGAGTTACTTTTCTTTGTCCTTAGATGGGAAATTTGACGTATCTCATAATTTCCCTGTCCTTTCAGGTAAGTGACAGTAATATGATCAAGAGTCATAAAGTGCTAGCCCTGCTTTTCCTTGGTAACTGGGATGTAGCTCATTTGAGATGTTAATCAATTTTCCTCTCTCTTCCTACCAAAATACATCTTTCTTTTCTTTGTGTGTGGAGTTAGTAGCAGCCTACCTTCACGCTTGGTTCCTTTTCCCCCTTATTCATTCCCTTCAATAGTTAGCAGATTTCACAGCCTTGGGACCCTCTTTCAGACGTGATAGATTAGGGCAAAGCAATAAGGTAAGATCCTAGGTGGATGGGCAACTTAAAACCCTCTGAGCCTGGACAATGGACAGAATTGACTTTCTTGATACTTTCATAGGTTTGTCAGAGTTTCTAGTCTTTTGTAATTCCAGATGCAGAAGTGACATGCTCTGTGTGACCGTTGCCCTCCATGTCCCAAACCCAAGTCTCCAGTGGGTGACTGTATCTGCTCTGTCTGATCTTACTCTCTCTCTTCCCGTGTGTTTGTTTTGAGGCAAGTCTCTGTAAACACCATCGACTATCTGGAGCATAGTATATTGGTCAATGGATTGAAATTCACACTCCCCTCACTGACAATTCCCTATGGCTGGGATTATATGTGTGCACTACCATACCTGGGTGTTTATGATGTTATTGAAGATGGGGATGGAATTTTAAAGGCCCATGGCAGCAGTCTCTTTCCTGTCCATATTTTAGCCAGAACACAGTCTCGTAAATGTTTTCTCTTTTCAAATTATGAAGAAATTAATCAACAGAGACATTTTAGCATGCCACAACAGGGCGCTTACTTGATCTGGACATCTGTGGGAATGATGCTGTTTGAAGCCATTGCTACTCTCCGTGAGTTAATGCTAGCATCCCTCTCATCAGCGCTGCTTCCCTCCTTGTCGGAAAGGTGTCAGATGTTGAACAGCTCTCTGGCAAAAAAAGGCTTTCCAATCTCTTTCTCTGCTTTCTGACACCATTTCTTTCCTTGATTCTTATTAGAGATCTGAGGTTTAAGGAGTCACATCTCAATTATTTCTCATATATTTTTATGCAAGACTCATCCACATTAACATCTGTAATGTGGATCTCTAGTAATGGCCCTTTATTTAAAGCTTCAATTTTTTACATTCTATTACACAAGTAATAATTTTTTTTCCACCAAACTATGCAATATTAATCCCTCCGGTGAAACTGCTTATTGTTTGTAACTCTTTGTGTAACTGAGACCAGCAGCAAATATTACTAGTAAAGAATTCCACACTAAGAACATTATGAAATTAAGGCATTAATGAAATCACTTTTTCTAACTGTTCTCCACGTTTCTAATAGGACAATTATTTCTCACTCAGAAAATAAGTCTTTTATAAATATTGTTCAGCTGATTTCCAGACAGGGGCTATTGCCTTCATGGTCACCATTTAAACTAAAAGTAAGGCAACCAAAGGGTCATGCCAGATACTTCATTTCTTTGAGTTCCATGTGCCAGCTCTCATTGTCTTCCTCTCAGTCATTTTATTTGCTTGGTCATGTTGAAGATACGGGGTGGGTGACAGGGAGAAGGATTCGTGTAAAGAGCTCACAGCATGAGTAGAGTTTTATGTATTTCCCAGATACTACTCTTTTCCTCCCCTTTCTCTTCTCCTCTTCTCAGAGGAAGAAGAAACTTCATCTGTCCTCATACCGCTCAGTTAAATTCTATCTCTCAGAGTTTGCACATTCAGCAGTTTTTAAAACAGGTACAGTTCATTTCGTATGAGAAATTTTGGAGTATTTAACTTAACCTTCATATTATATTAATAATGACATAACACACATTTTCAGAACACTTGGCAGCTTATAAAACATACTTTAAATGACCTTTGTGTCTTTATCATTTTCATAGGTTGTGGAAAATATGGACACTATTATCCACACTAGGGACTGGAAACCATTTCTAGTGTTGACGTTCACAATCTAGAAACGGTAGTGATAGAAATACTGAGAAAACAATGTTTTTCAAAATATGGAAATGAAGTAGTGCTTTGTAGTTGTTGTTCTTTTGGTCCCTGCCCTAGCCACGCCCACTCCTTTTAACTCCTGACCTCCACCCCAATCGCGCTTCTTTCTGCTTTTCCTCTCACATGGGGCTTTTGCCTCTCTCCTCTCTCTCTCTCTCTCTCTCTCTCTCTCTCTCTCTCTCTCTCTCTCCCCCCCCTCTCTCTCTCTCTCTCTCTCTCTCTCTCTCTCTCTCTCTCTCTCTCTCTCCCCATCCCTCTTTTTAATAAACATTTATGGCTATTTTCTGTGTTTATATGTCTGACCCGCCGCGTGTGTGCCCTCCCGCTGGTGAGAAGCTGTAGCCGCTTGCTCGGGTGCCGGACCCTAGAGCTGGCGCCCGGCACTGCTGTGACCCGCCGGAGTTTGCTGCGGGTGGGGGGACCCCAAGGATATTTTTTAAGAATAAGAGTAGTATACCTTAGACAATAATCACTACAGATTTTATAGTTCAGATAAGGTCACAAGGAGAAAGATTAGACTGACTGCTGAAAAGAGGGAGAGAATCTTGCCACATCAACAGAAAAGGGGATAGGAAAAGTCTAGGCAGATGTGTTATAAGGATATACACATATGTAGGCAAACATGAAGCATGTTTAGGCAGGATGATACTTAGGAGCTAAATTATAGATGTTAAGCTTGTGGGTCATGGAAGAATAAACAGATGTGGGGTGAGTTAAAAGCATTGTGGATGTCAAGGGTAATATCTCAGTATCTAAACACGTTTACCATGTTGACAGTCCCCAAGGATGACCTGTGACCTACATCTTTCAGCAACCCCCTCCTAAAGTTTCTAGATCCCTAAAGCAACAGCAACAGCTAGAGGCTAAACCTGCAATCAAGGAGATTTGGGGAAGAAATTTCATGTTAAATCGTCAGCTTCCACTTCTTGTGCACGTGAAGCTCACGATCTTGGCACAGTGCAGAGTGAGCCCAGTGCATCTGGAAGGAGACACCCCCACAATCCTTATAATTCCCATAGAGAAGTAGGATCACTTCTGTAATTAACTGACCATGTGTCTCAGAGTGCTGGAAGAGAGGGAAGAGGGGGTCATATGAGCAATGCGTGCAAGCAAGATCTTGATGGGGAAATCTACAGAGACAGTAGACCTGAGCTCTTGGCAGCTTCTAGAATCTAGACTGACAGCAGGGAAGCCTGCAACTAAACCGAACTAGGCTCTCTGCATGTGGGTGACAGTTGTCTAGGTTGGTCTGTTTGAGGGGCCCCTGACACTGGGACATCTATCTCTGGTACCTGAGTTGGCTTTTTGGAGTACATTCCCTAGGGTGGAATACCTTGCTCAGCCTTGATGCAGGGGGGAGGGGCTTGGCCCTGCCTCAATACATTGTGCCAGGCTCTGTTGTTTCCACATGGAAGGCCATATACGGCAGTGAATGGGGGGTGGTGCTTGTAGGGGGAGGTGGGGAAAGGATGAAAAGAAAGGGATGGAAGGGGAACGTGGTTGATGTGTAAAATGAATAAAAATATTTAAAATAAAAAATTCTTAACAAAAAAGAACATTGAATTGGATTGGTTTGTGGGAGGAATCGAAGAAGTCTGGAGAAATGAGCTAATAAAAAATAAAAAGAAAGAGTGCAGATGGCTATCTGTAGAGTTTAATGGGGGGATTTTGGGGAGTCTTTCAGAAGAAAACAAAAGCATTAACAGGAATGTGTATGGTAAATGCTTACTCCTGAACTTTTGGTTGGAAGCAAGAATGCCTTGGGTTATTTGTGTGACAGATTGTCAAGGAACTTGTGCACACTATGTCCTTGTCCTGACAGTGTGTGGAATGCTCAGTTTAACAACGATGGCCTAATCGCACCTGATAGGGCACCTTTCAAGGGCAGTCTGGCATTCAGGTGGTGGTGTGGGCATTAACGTCTATTGAGCCAGGTTCGGACTGAGAGTTGTGGACCCAAAGCAGAGCTCCCAGATGCTCGCTGCTTGGTCAGGCAAGGACAATGTTTGACGTGGAGTGTGGTGGCACACACTTTACCTGATATTCCTAGCATCTGAGAGGTATAGGCAGGAAGACCAGGAGTTCAAGGTTGTCCTCAATTATTTAATAAATCTGAAACCTGAGGTACACTGTTCCTTGTCTCAAAGAAAATAAAAAGGAAAGACATGATTTTCAAATTGCAGATGGCAGTCAGGGAGAGGTCTCAGTGGACAAAGCACTCATCATGTAACTTCAGGACGAGAGTTTAGATTCTTAGCACTCATTTAAATATCAGGTGGGCTGAATATATATGTGGCCGGATATGTGGCTGGATATATCGCTACAAGGCTTAGATTTTCCTTCTAGGTTTCAGTTTTGTCCTGGTTCCATGCCCCTTGTGAGTGTCCAGTGCCCTGCCCTCCTCCTCCTCCTCCTCCTCCTCCTCCTCCTCCTCCTCCTCCTCCTCCTCCTCCTCCTCCTCCTCCTCCTCCTCCTCCTCCTCCTCTTCTTCTTCTTCTTCTTCTTCTTCTTCTTCTTCTTCTTCTTCTTCTTCTTCCTCTTCCTCTTTTTCCTCCTCCTGTTTCTTCTCTTCTGGTGTGTGGAATGGAGTTGTACATAGAGAGCCTATAGAGGTTTCTAATACATACAAGAGTTTAACTCTCAGAAGAGTTTATGAACTTGGGTTTTTATCCATGATGGAACCCTTATGACTCTGGAGATGCCTTGGGATGGGTAAAATGAATTTTGCATTATGAGATAGCCTCAAATTTTAGGGGAAGATTGTTATGGTTAGGATATGACAATCCCTCATAGCATATGTGTTGAAGTATTGGTCTTCAATTGTTTGGGCTACTTTGAAAAGTTCTGGAAAATTAAGAATTCTAGCTGGAGGAAGTAAGTCCCTTTAAGTGTATCCTAACTGTTATTTCTCATCCTGATTTTTTCCAGGATTCCTGGGTTACCATGACAGGACAAAGGGTTCTGCTTCATGCTCTCCCTGTCTTGACACTCTGCCTCCCATGTCTAGAAACAACAGAGCCACGGACGGTGACCTCTGAAACTGTGAGGTAAAAAGAATCATTCCTATGAAGTTGTTCTTTTTGTTGGTCTGTTTATTTATTTATTTATTTTTGGCAATGAGAAAAGGTCTAACCAACAAATCTTGGAATTTATAGAATTCTCTGGATGTATGATATGGGTTCTAGTTTTGCATATGACATTGCTTTGACTTTAGAATTTATTTTTTAATGTGACCTGAATACTGTTCATTCCTGGGTACCAGAAAATGCCAGTGTAGTCCTGGGTCACCACTCAGATAAGCCTTGGTGACTGCTTTATACTTTTGAGAATAATGGCCCAGATTCTATTCTCTGCAAGGGTCGAAAACTACCTTCTTCCCGGGTATTGATGGTTTTTTGGTTAGCAAAATACCACAAGGAATTTTGTTCTTAGTTCACACTTATTGCTGTAGTTTTGAGTTTGCTTGTGTTTCTAGCACCTGTGGAATTTTCTTTCTTGGTGTCAAGATTGATTATTTTTCACTGAAGTTATGTTATATGTTGTTCAGCTTTCTTGGTTTGGTTGAAGTGATGATATGTGTGTGTCTTTACCAGTTCAGCACATCTTTCTGGAATGTCAGAACTGGTGATATTTTCTGTCTTTTTAGTAATCCCCATGAAACCTGTGACTTTCACATGGGTTAATTAGACATTTGAACATCAATAAACAGAATTTATACTATGATAATTATAAAAATATTTTTAAAATTAGAGCCAGCTGACAAATTAAGATAGTGTTTGTATCTTCATGTTATATAATTGCCGTTATGCTATTGAAAGCTCTATCATTAAGTTTAAATCCACAGACAGGTGGATTATAGGTTCTGGACTTCATTTGCTGCCCTGCTGGGGGGTGATCTCCATGGCTTTAATAAATTTCTATACACCATAGGAGGAAAGACTCAGCTTGTACTTGCGGATCGTCTTCCTCAGACTGTGCAGTATTTGGTCATAAATCATAGAGCTCATCATCTTTCTGGAGCAGAGGACAGACAACCCTACTGTCCTTTATAAAAGATTTTCTTTCTTTCAGCTGAGGAATATATTATTTTTTATATAATTATAAATATTCCTAATATCATATAACTGAGATTTCTTTTGCTATGCTACTCATCCTGGGTCCATTGTTGTTACCTCTCTATTGTTTGGGAATTGGGGGTTTCCCCAAGAAGGGGAAAAGAGAATAAAAAAGCAAATATTGACCCTTCTTGGTCTGCCTCCACACTCCTGCAGGCGCCTTGCTCTAGAAAAATTTCACCATCTCCTATGAAGCTTCAACGATTACAGATTCCATTTAAAGACTCCAGCATGTGATGCTTGATGTAATCTATACAGCAGAGGGATACACGTGGGCTTCTGTTGGGTAGCTTCCGCTCGGTGGTTCCAGAGTCCAGGCAAGCCGCGGGATCCAGTGTAGCCTGATCGGCCGCTTAGTCCCAGAAAAGAGTTTATGTAAGACCAGGCGCCTGTACCCACAGGTTGTTTAATTATAGTTGTGAGGAAATGAAGGCGCATGCGCTAAATCCATTACACTAACTAGAAAAACAACCTACAACTCATTCTCACAGATCACGGTGGCTGGCGATGCCCCAATCTCTCCACAGTGTACGAGGCAAGGAAACCTGAATTGGCAATATCAGGAAAGGAAAAACCGATTTTGCGTTAGCTCTCCTCCCCCTCCGCTCTCCTGTGTACCCCCGGGGACAGGCTATTGTGGTCATTAGCTTTTCCTGTACTAAATCTACTTGGTCTGACGAGGCCGTTTGATTTTAGCTTTATCCTAAAGCTGGGGAAATCGAGTTGCTGGGTATTTACTTGGGATTAATGACCAGTTAGGAGCAGCCGAGCTTTATATCATTAACCCTACCCAGGTGCTAATTCCTAGAACATGCCCTGCGAGCAGAGGTCATTATTGCTGTTCCAAACCGCGAACACTGCCTTGCAGAATGTAAGCTTTATTTAAAGAGGGAGCCATTTTGATTGGGACAACATGACATATTTCCGTAGAATTAATGCCCTATGTATAAGCAGTCTGATTGCCTGGAAACATCTCCTTACACTGGTGCTGTTCAGCTGATAATCTACTTCAAGACACCGGGCAGGCTGGAAACTGAAGCCGGTTCTATTTTTGGCATCTAAAATCAATGTCCCACTCTGGCAGCCTGGTCTGCAGCCTCATTATCCCCCCCCCTCCTGCCTGGTGCGCTGAGCGCAGCTTCCTTTGTGGGAGATTAAAGCGAGTCAGACTGTGTGATAAATGCTTTCAGTCATATCTGCTGTCATTTGAATAATACTAGGTGTCAGGAAGAAATACGTCCCTAGCCGGTTTTAACCAACCAAACTCTTTTGATATTCTCTTCCCCCTCAGTGAAATAAGAAACATGATTTAGAAAACCACCACCCTGCCCCCTCCAACACCACCATAAAACAAAACAACCCCCCCCCCCAAAAAAAAAACCCCAAACAAACAAAAAAGCAAGCCAACGACAACAAAATAACTCTCCGGCAAATACCTATTAGATTTTCTGGGTGGTTTAGACAATCTTTCTGGACCCTTTCCTTATTTATCCCATTATCCAAAAAGTCTGTTTGGTTAGGGAGGGGCACTTCCTCTATGAGAAGAAGACAAGGTTCCATTTTGCTGGGGAAACTACACAAGCTCGGTCCCTTATTTTGCCTTGGTCTTTAAGTCATCATCACCTGATATGCTTTTTATGATTCAGCATCAATCACTGGTTAAAACTGAAAGGAAAGGAAGGTTTGATTATAGGCACAAGGAGAAGAGTGGGTAAGATAGGACATAGATAGCCTTTCTTCTCCAAGCCGGCTAGGCTCTGACTTCTATGCTGGGTTCTTGTCTGGCCAGAGCCAGCCGTACCTGTACTAGCACAAGCGAGGTTGCCTGCAGTTGCCCCAGCCTTGACTATCTGTTACAAAGACGAGTCTCCCTCTATGCTCCCCTCCAGAAAGCAAGGGTCCTCAGAGTTTCTACTCTCTTCTCCCCTGACACTCCCCAAACACACCAGAGACGGTTTCAAAAAACGGGTCTGATGGCTTTGTCCTTGATGTGGTATTGATAGAAGGAATCTTCCCAGAGTAACAGGAGACTGGCACACTTGAATACCATTTTGCGTAGATCCATCTGGTCATTTCAAATCTTTGAATGGCGGCCAGAGGCACTGGTATCTGGCAGTTTTAGATTGTAGTACTTGGTGCCTTCAGGCTCCACAATGCACGCTGCACACATTCTCCACTAAGAAAGGCTTGATTTGGGCCTCAGGGTTTAGACAGAGAACCTTTGCTTTGACTCTAGTCTTTTCTGTTGCTTACTCTTTATGACTTAGGACAGTTTAATGGCACCAAGCCTTTGCTTCCTTGACTATAAAAATGAAGACAACACGTAACTCTTAGGCATGTCCTAGAAATAAGATTGTATAAAATACGTTTAAAAAGCTGGTGCATATTTGTGGCTGAATAAATTCTCGGAGTCTTTTTCTGAGAACTGGCTTTTACTTAGCAAATATCATACCCATCTTTTTCTTTTCTTTTTCCTTTTTTTTTGTTTCTGTTTTTTAAAAAAAAGTACAAAATTCCAACCATGAATGAGTTCAGATATGAAAATGCCCATTGCCCAAAATTAATTTTGAACTAAAAAAAAGATTTGTGAAAATCCGTGATGGCTCTTGCCATAGAGAGAACATCAGTTCTCTCCAGGCCCCTGATAGGCTGCTCAAATGCTAGTGGAGAGACTTACACTCAGCAACAGCTGGGGGCAGCACTGCAAAACAGAGTGTAATGCAAGTGGAATGAGAAAGTGGTGAGAGGGTGTGGGAGGAACTGGAATGAAGGGGGTGGAGTGAGTCTGTTGGTCACATGTTCTGTGCACATGCAAAATTCTCAATAAATTAAAAATCATCCTACCATTCATCAAATTCAAGATAATGCACGAATTATATGCCTTTTTTTTTCTTAAAAAGTGCTTAAAATTTAAAAACAAGATTTAAAGAAGGAGAACTCATTTAAAAAGTGAGAAGCTCGAGTGTCTCTTGAGAAGATCTTGGTCCCTCTCAGGCCCATTATAGTTACATTGTCTATCTTCTTCTCATGCAGCCTCCCTCTCATTGCTACACTTGACCCTCTTTCCTCCATTTTATTTCTTCCCAACAGCATCCTCTTTTAGCCACCATCAGTGCCTCTCCTCTTAGTTTGTCTTTTTGGTACCCTAATTCCATCCTATCCTAATCTTACTGGTAGGAGTGAAGCATCCATCTGCTCTCTATTCTACCTTAAGGTTTCCTGGAAATCTGAGATCCTCCGTGAGGGACTTAGTCTTGTTCATAAATGAATTTAAGAATAAGGAAAAGTACAAAAGAAAGAAAATGCTCATTGCTTATGAAAAGGGAGGCTGTCTCTTTTCCTTCAGTGATTTTTCTCTTCTTGGGGGGTCTTGTTGAATTGAATGGTAGAGAACTGGTCAAGAACCAGCAGTCTCCTTAGAGGATGGTGATGAAGAAGACTAACGGACTTATTTCTCTTTCTTCTTGTCTTAAGCTATGTGTGCATGGTGTTAGGGACTGGTGCATTTGGTTTTCAAATATACCCTTTATCTCTATAAAGTGATTTTGCATTTTAATAAGGATAAGGAGTTTTTTGTATTTTTATTTTTTGTTTGTTTATTTATTTATTAAAGATCTCTGCCTCCTCCCCGCCAATGCCTCCCATTTCCCTTCCCCTCCCCCGATGGGATAAGGAGTTTGATTCAAGAAAATGGATATAATAGCTAACATCCAGTCCTGTTTACTACATTTGGGAGATGGCATTAGGCTTTTAAAAAGGATAGACTCATTTAGTCTTCACAATAAGCCAAGAGATGGGTAATATTATCCCATAATACAAATACAACATTCATAACTTATAGATGTTAAATACTTTGCTCAAGGTCATGGGAGTGAAGAATGCTTAATCTTTAATTATGGAATTTCAAGCATCACTAAACCTACATGTAAAGTAAATTGGGAAAAAAGATTTTTTTTTTTTTAGGAGTTGAACAACCTTGCCTCGTTGGCATTCTTTGCTAGGATAACTTTATTAACACTCCACTACCATACTTTCTATGAGGGCAGGAATATCATTCTGTTCTTCCAGCATCTTTTCACCAGTTCCCAGTGCAGTGCTTTGCCACGAGGTAAATCCTCAGCTAAGGAAAACTGAACTAAACTTTATTTTACTCAACACAGTTTTATAAGATGCCTACTACTTGAGTGTTCTAGGCACTGGAGGAGGGCTAGGAGAAAACAAAACCCAAATACTTCTTTGTTTGCATGTAATTTGCATTGTTAGAAAAAGACTAATAAAGAATACAGTTAATGAGTTAGTATGTTAGTTCGCAAATGCTACAGGCAAGCAAGACAAGCTAAAGATGAAGGACGATTATCAAAGGAGGTTCTATGAAAAGAACATTATTTGGGCAGAGACCGAAAGAGTTCCTTGTGTGGATGTATGTGCAAGAGATTTGTATGTACTGGGAAGGTTATGCTTTACCCATGATGGAATAGCAAAATGGTTATTGTGGTGGTGCAGGGGGAATGGGAGGGGTAGAGGGGATATAATCAGAGAGCTTAGGGATGGGCATCTATAAGGCTCTGTAAGAAATCTAGCTTTTGTAGTGATGAAATGGAAAGCAACTGAAGGCTGAGATGGGGAAAGACAAAACAGGAAGCTACAATAGTAACCTACACATGTAATGAAGATAGAACTGGAGAGAGATCAATAGAGCTGGCCAAGGTGAGAGAGGACTCAAAGATGATTCTAAGGGAAGTTGGACATTTGTAATAGCCAGGGAGGGTGATTACTAGAACAGGTTTGGGTGAGGAAAGGGGGATCATTATTTTAATGTTAGCTAGGTTAAATTTGAAATTTCTAGTAACATCCTTACACAAGGCAGATGAACATGGGGATACACAGTTCAGAGGAGAAGGCTGGCTAGAGATCCTTTTAAATTGGAATGATTGGCATCTGGATGGAATATAAAACCAAGAAATCAAAGGGGAATACCAAGGAATTCAAGGACTACATCTTTGGGGCCTAAAGTCGTACTTAAAATAGGATTTAGTAGACAGTGCTAAAAGTGTGGTGAGAGTCTCAAGAAAATCAGAATGAGATGCAGTACTAGAGGGAAGGGGCAGTATTTAGAAGAAAATTATGAACAAATGTGTTAATCACTGTTTGTAATCTCAAATAAGATAAGAATTAATATTGGCCTAAGAGTTACAGTGTGACCTTGACAAGAACAATTTCAGTGATGCTGGCAACACAAACCCATTGGCATCGATTCAAGAAAAGGATGGAGTGAAAAAAAATCTCAAGACGAGGCAGAGGGGCAACCCCTTATACAAGGAAGTTTGATGTATGGGGAACAGAAATTAGACAACAGCGAGAGAGAGAAGGGAGACTAAGGGAAGATAGCAGCTATGTTATCATCTGGGAAGTTGCAGCAAATCTGAGGTAGAAGTATAAGCGGACAGCAGGAGAGAGGTGCGGCTCAGATGTCCTTGTACAGCGGAGGAGAGGTAAGATTCTGTTCATGTGTGAGGTGAGCTGGTGTTGGGTGGGGAGCACAAGTTATGGCACAAATAGGAATGCAGTCAAGGTATATATGCACTATTTTATTTATTAATTTAAATTTCCTATTGTTTGGATATATACATATATATGTGCATGTGTGTGTATGTAAACACATATAATTTGTGTGTGATGAATGTGTATACATAATTCTGTTGCTACAAAACACAACTTGTACTCTAAAGGAAATAAATGATCATTTATTTTGAGCCAAATATGAGTGACCAAGGCCCAGGAATATGCATTCAGGTTGCCTTGGGTGATATGTCCTACTATGGATGTTCTTAATGAACTTTTTCTGCTCAGAGAACAAAGAAAGTCATAAATCAATCATACACCAAGTATATTGGTGGTACGGCTAGTAGGAGGTAATAGCAAAGCAGAAACAAAACTCTATGTTTTTATGCTATTTAGTGATACTCGCAGCCATAACGAAACACTTCTACAAGGTTGGTAGAAGCTAGTAGTCTACTGTGTTAGTACAGTTCTGAAGCTTACCTAGAAGTAGAGACTCTATCTGGAACAGAGTAGGGTCAGTAACTGACTGTTAAGAAGACTAAAGATAGCTAAGTTCATTTTGACTTTGATGTGCCACATGATAAATCTCTCCAACCATTTACTTCCCATCAATCTGTTTGCCAACTCTTCAATTTAGTTGTGGATCTTTGCAGGGAACTGCAGTTTGGGATATCTATAAGATATACATGTATGTATCTGTATAGTAAACAAACGTGTGTATTGCAGATACACATATATGTAAATATAATAAATGAAAACTTCTACTTGGCATACACACATTTACATATGAAATACATTAACATATATTATTATGGGCTATTCACATAGGAGTATATGTTGTATACACACCTACCTAGCAGAAATGGTTTTTTCTAGGGTTGAAAATAACCGATGGAGGAGTTCTCGTTCTATGACATTTCCAAACTCTGTAGCATTGCAACCATTTAAAACTTTCCAGCCTTCCAGAAGAGTTATTGTTAAAGCTCAATGAGTCTTTAAAAAAAAAAAAACCTCCCAATACCAAATTAAAATGAAGGAGCAGTTAAGTGTATTTAGGATACTTTATTTAAAGTGTTTTACAATCAGGCAACAATGCATTTTTTTTTTTAAGAGTGGATTTTTGAAGTGCATCAGCTGCTGCCTCTCCCTCCCAAAACTGAAGCGAGAAGAAATGATATAGAAAGAGTCCAGGGTGCTCTTTAGCGCAGACAAAGCTGTGATGATTAGGAGAATGAATTGCAAATGAGGAAAACAATAGGGGAGAAGGTTCTATTATGGAGGGAGAGATGGTGGGTGTTGCAGAAGGGACACTTAATAATGACAAGCCGGGCTGGGGAAGCACTTGGGGAAAGTGAATAATTCAGCAGCCACTAGAGAAAAGGAAATCTTTAGAGAATGTCAGTCTGTGGGCATCCAATTGTAAGCCAGGGGTGAAACATCTGTGCCTTCCCAGAATGGTCCCAGCTGATGATGGACAGGAAACAACAAATGCAGCCACTTTACCCAGCACTCTCAATTAAGAAAGATACAAACATGAATGATTTTATTTTTCTATAGCTGCTGCTCCCAACCTCGCTCTGCCAAATCTCTCTCCCCTGTGAGAACAGATATTAATTCCTGTTGGCAGTGTGCATGGCTTCTCAAAATGCTTTTGGTTAGGAAAAGACTATCCAGTAAAATTTTGGTCTTATCTGCCATTCTAAGTTTTCCATGCTACTAGTCCATGGAAGGTTTGCAAACCAAAGGCATGGCAGTACTGCTTCAGTCCAGCTGTTTCTGGTGCTGCTATATGTTTATCTTCCATCAACTCTGTGATTATGTACATGATCTAGAGTTTCAAGCCCAGGAAAGTGGGACATCTGGTTAAAAACCAGGTTGATGTGGAAGACAGGCTCTTTCTTGGCCCCGGATGAACATGATGGCTGAAAATATATTAGAAGACAAGGCAAACTCATGACCAAGAACCTATTTATGGCGAAAAGTATCACGGCGTCTTCTGGGTTTAAACCAGTATGCTATCATCTGAGCAATTGAATCTTCTTCTTGAAGAATCATGGTAGACAGTAAAGTAGAGTGGAGAGGGGAGTCCTAAAGAAGACCTTACCCAATGGCTTGAAATTAGCATAAGAAATAAATCTCTTGTCAAAAAATAAGGTTGGAAACCTCGTGACCGACCAAGGCTAATATTAAACCAATAGAGCTTGGGTGAAAAAGCCCACACTGTGCAAGTGACCCATAAAATCTCCAGTCCTTTGTGTAGTGTTGTCCTCGTTAAAGCTTCCAAATTTCCCCTTCATCCTGATTCCTCTCTTGGAAGTATAGTATGTCCTAAATTACCTCGCTTTATTTCTTAGTGAGTTAGGTCTTTGAGAGTTAATGGAGCCTTCTCCATGCAGCTGAGGTTGATCCAAAGACTAAGGTGCTAGGCAATTAATGGTCACCAAAAGTCAACCTGAAACAGACTCGTGGGTACATCATTTCTCAGTGATGAGGGATAAAGACAAAGACAGAGGAGTAGTTAAGCAGCAAGACAAAGCTTATTAAGAAAGAAGAAAACTCCCGTATTGGCTGTGGAAGGAATCCCAAGGGGTTTGCCATCCAGCTGCCCGTTATGGCAATAGTTGTACAAAGGCTGAGGCAATTTCTATTGGGATTGATTAATTCTTCAGACATATCATAGGCAAATAAAATGGGGAACTTCATACTCTGTGCATGTCCCAGTGGCCAAGAGAGATTATCACAAGTAGGGGGTTGGTTTCATTGCTGACCTGCTTTGTCAAGTGATATTGACTTTTAATTTAACAACAACAATAGCGAAAATTAAACAGGGAACTAGATGCATTTATAATTGTCTTAGTTTGGTGTTGGAAGAAGGTCTAATGACATTGCTTGAGGGAATGGCCTGGCCTTCAAGAGATTATTGTTTTTTCTCCACTGTCCAATATTTCCCTCATGGAGGATTGTCTTTATCTAAGGCTGTCCTTTTAGGCTTTGCTGTTTCTGGAACCTAAGGACAATAACCTACCTCTGTGCTTTGATGTCCTTATATACGGATATAAGCAAGAAACTCAAAAAAAAAAAGGGATATTGGGACCCCTGATACTCCAAGTTAACTTTCAAATTTGACTTTTCAAGTTTTCAAGAACATAAGCAGAGGGTCTAAAAGATCCAATAGAAGTGACTACAGACAAAAAAGGAAACCCAGTCGATACCCTTAGCTAAGTGGAACAATTTGTTTCCCCAAGCAGATCACAGCCTAGACTGAGCAATGAAGACGCCAAAAGGAAAAAGCTTTCAATAGTTCCCATAAGCCAGGACACTGCAGTAGAACTGCCTTCAGTGAGCTTCTAAAATTCAGGGATATGTCACCTTTACAAAAAGGGAAAGCACTGTGAAGGACAATGGTTTTTGCTCCAGAGAGTGCAGGTCTTCAATTCTAGTGATGGCTATATTTGAAGGCCTGATACTGCCCAAGGTTCCTGAGTGAAGCCCCAAACACAAGCAACTACAAGGAAGCGTTGAGGCTCCTTGGCTAACTACAGGTAAAATATATATTTTTTTCTCATATTGAGGTTTCGTTCTCTATTTCAATCAATAGCACAGGAGCCCTTAGAAACAAACAAGGAAACCAACAAATGTCAATGAATGCCCCAAAGCCAGCCCCAGCCTTGGGAACTGCTCTATAAATGGCTTAGAAACAAAGCACAGCATTTCACACCCTCACCTGTAAGTTGGAGACATTTCTAGACTCACGCTTCACTTCTCCGGCTACTGCATAATGTGTGGATATCAGGTAGGTTACTTGTAAACTGTGCAGCTAAAGCAATGTTGGGAGACAAGCCTTGTCAAACTTATAAATATCTTCTGGTGTGTTCTCACACCTTCTCAGGGATATCCCACCCAGGTGGAAAGAAACACAAAAAGTCATTTTTTCTAAAATAAAACTTCTTTCTTATAGTCTCTAGAGCCTCCAGGGCATCTTAAAAACCAATCTGCTTTTATCTGTGATTATATACATAACTATATGATTACATATCTAGCAATATCAGTATTTATATATGTATATATGGTGATCTATATCAATATATGTATAATCACTTATATCAGTGGTTCTCAACCTTCCTATTCAATACAGTTTCTCATATTGTGGTGATCTCCAGCCATAAAATTATTTCATTGTGACAGTCCGGGTTTTCTAACACTGGCCTGCAGGGTGACTCCAGCCATACTTCTGCCCTGTGTCATGCTGCTGGGGTGGGCAGAACTCAACCAAATGCAGCCTGTGCTTTCTAGCCCCAGCCATCAAGAGGACTCCAACCACACCTCCTAACCAACCACAAGACAGAGGTGTGGTTGGACACTCTTATAATTTCTTCATGATGAGGAAACATGGACATACCCAGTGTCATGACAGACTAGGTGGGACAAGGAGACCCACATACAGGCCTGGGCCTGTCTGCCCTGGGCTCTGAGGAGAAAGCACGGGATCACCCAGAACCTTGTGGCACCAGGCAGAGAGACACTATTATGGTGCACAAATGTATGGTGTGGTATGGGAGAGAGACAGACAGACAGAATGGTTTAGGTCCTGTGGAGTGAGGCATATCTCAAGAGGCAAAAGAGGTGAGGAGTGGGCTGAGGTGGGTAGCTTGATTGCCACCTAGGGCCATGGTGATGTCTGGGCCTGGGCTACTGCTGGGGCCCATGTTTAGGTTCAGATATCCGTGGCTTCTGATGCCCCCAAAGGTTGAGAGGATATGGCTGTACAGAGTTGCCCCTGCCCCTCACTAGCTGCAACACTAGGGAGAACTGGTCCTGCCTCTGACCCACTGAACACTCAGGAGAGTTCCTACATGTCACCTGGGCAGCACAATAGAGCCGGCCCTCTTTGAAAGGGCATGGGCAAGCAGACCCTAAGGATGTGAGAATGGGTGAGCAGGTCATGCCCTCTTGTATTTCATGTGGTGGCATGGCTGAGCCAAAGATGTCTTCCTCCCCTCACACTTTGCCACCCGATCCCTCCCCTCTGCAGCTGCAGCACTTGGGAGAGCAGGCCCTGCACCTTGCATGGGCAACAGAGAAGAGCCGACCCTGTTGGCAGTGCTGTGGGTGAGCCAGCTCCAAAGTTAAGAGTGTGGGAGAGCTGTCCCCACCATTTGTCTGCCATGTGGTGGTGTGGGCAGGTGAGGGATGTCCTTGCCTTACTCTTTGCCCTTCACCGCCTAAGACAGATGAGAGAGCCAAACCTCTCCTTTACCAGTACTCAGGAAAGTGGGTCCTGCTCCTTGCTTGGGCAACACAGTAGAGGAGTCCCAGTGAGGGCCCAGTATTGATAGTGTACCAGAAATCAGAGCCTCAAACCAGGTCAATGGCTCTTTACAATGAACATTTGCAAGTAAGGATAATACAGACAAAAGGGTTTACTGTGTGAGTCACTTGTCATGCTACAAGCTACCATGATGAGATTTTTCCTTTTTCTCCCATTTTTTTTTCTCTTAAATTTTATTATTTTGGGGGAAGAGATTGCAAAGGCAGAGGGTGGATGCAAAGGGATGGAGAAATGAATGGGCTCATGATGCATGATGTGAAAGACATAAAGAATAAAGAAAAAGTTAAAAAGTATTTTTTTGCTACTACACAACTGTCATTTTGCTACTTTTATGGATTGTAATGCAAATACACTTTTGAAAACAGATTTGCCAAGGGGGTAGTGACCCACAGATTGAGAACCACTGCTATAAACTATTCAGTGAGTTAAACTTTCTCTTCAAACAAGGAAAAGTTATTTATTAGTTTCTAATGCGAAAATAACTTCTATTTATCAATCTGTCAGGAGTTGTAACTTTTCTTTGTTTTGGTTTTCTCCCCCCCCCCCTTTATTCTGACCTCATTGTTATAATCTATGCTCACCGATTACAATTTCACATACTTTCCTTTTAATCCACTCTGGTTTTGGATTCCTTCCGAGAATTATTATTTCGGTTTTACCAAATTCTTAATATATAACCATTAGTATTTTACTTTATTTGTTTATTTTGTTTTCAATCTAGGGGAATCTCACTTCTGGGAGATACACATAAGCAAGCTCTCTTGAGAACAAAACACTGGCGTGGTTTCCTAGACCTTATGTCTTTGAGACCATTGGCTGCTATAATCATGTTACTTTTATTTGGACCTTGTATTTTTAACCTTTTTGTCAATGTTGATTGTTGTCTGACATCAGTTTCCAGACTCAATTCCTTGTGATGCAGGGCTTCTAGCCCTTTTCTACTGCAGAAGGTAGACCCCCTCCTCCCTGGGAAGTCTAGAGAGAGCTTTGTGGTCCTTCTTAGGCAGGTATGACCCTCAAAAGCACCAAACAATCATTCAGCACCTCAGGATTTCTGAGATCCTGGCTCTTGAAGGAGCTTTAAGACAGAATGGGGTGGAGAGTGAGATCCAAGTCTCACATAAAGGCTGTGAAATTAGCATATGAAAACAGTGTTTTCAAAGAGGAAACCTTTGACAGCCTCCCGCATTCTGATGTGTAGCGGAGTAGGAGGGACTAGCAACCTGTATACAGTTTATTATTAATCATAGCATTGCTGTGTGGCACTTGAGTGGCGCACCAGTGACATCTTAGATCCTGGTCAAGGCCAAGAAGGTAAGAGGTTGAGGCAGACAAGGAGATATGGGAACAAGCACAAGAGGGTAATGCAGGCACACTTATGATTCTGATGATATTTGCATTACCCATTAACACCTATCAGAAAGCAATTACCACAAAGAGGCAGTAAATTTCCAATTAGATAAATTGAATCAGTCAGTTGATATTAGCCAGCCTTGTCAGCTGCCACCCTTAATAGCTGGAAAAATGGGCGCGTGAGCTTAGTGGCAGTGGCGAAACTTTCCTTGGGATTAAAAGCACAGACTCCCCGCTTAGCAAGGGATCAACGACACCGTCCCCACTTAGCAAGTCCAATCAGGCCATTATCACTTCAGCATTCCCGAAATGTGAAGAGCAGAAAGCAAAACTGAGCCTGGCACTGAACATCTGTGAACATCAGCATTTGATGAGCACCTCTGGAGAGGTTCCAGGTTCCTGCAGCCTGGAACACAGAAATGGACAGGGATGTGGGATAGTAGCAAGAAAAACAGAGAACAGAAAAATTAAGAAATGCTGTATCACCAAGGAGGAAAGAAGCTGGACCAAGGAAACTTAGTGGGCATTTAACGAAAATTTAGATACTTCTGGTCATTTATATATCCCGGGCTTTCCCTCTATGCCCTATCCACTATCAGAAGGCTGAGGGCTTTTTTTTATAACAAGGCTCATTCATGCTGTCTCAGCAGGACCTTTTCTTCTCTTAAGGTGAATGGTATCCCACCGCATGTGTTTCATGCCCATCTCTTTTCTCTATTCATCCATTCATGAACATTTGCGTTGCTTTCATGTCTTGTCTTTTGTGAATAATGCTGCAATGAACTTGAATGAGCCAATGTCCCTTTGAGTTCTTGATTTCAATTCTTTTGAGCATTTTGTTTTGTTTTGTTTTGCTTCTCAAGACAGGGTTTTTCTGTGTAAGCCTTAGCTGTCCTAGAACTCGTTCTATAGATCAGGTTGGCTTTGAACTCACGAAAGTCCACCTGCCTCTGTCTCCCGAGAACTGGGATTAAAGGTTTCCACCACCATTACCTAGTGGGTATTTTTGAGAGATGTAATTTAACTTTCTTGAGGCACCTCCACAGGGGTTGGCAGAGTGATTGTACCAAATCAAATTCATACCAATGAATACCCAAGGGTTTCTTTTTATACACACTCTCATCAATATTTATTGTTTACTTTTGGATAGTGTCCATCCTAATAGGTGTGAGCAATTTCTCCTTATGACTTTTGATTTCCATAATGATCAGTGACACTGAGCACTGTATTAGTTCTTGGTTGTTAGAATGAAATGCCTTGGGCTAAGTACTTATGAGGGGAGGAGTTTTATTTAGATTACAATTTGGGAGGCTGAAAATCCAAACAATGTGGCATTATACTTGTATTAGCCTTAGTATATTATATTTAATACTTATACTCACTTAAATAATTAATATAATGCTTATATTAATACTAATATATAGCTAATACAATTCTTATGATAACATAGGTATTAGTGTTAATACTTATATTAACAGATACTCAGGCTCATGTTAGGTCCTCTGTGGCTACATCATTACACAGTGGGTGGACTCACTGTGGTGGGGACACACACAAAAGGAAGAGATATTAACTAACAGAAAGTCCAATGAGGAGGGTGGTGGGGCTTGCTCTTAATAATAAGCTCTCATGAAAAACAACTAGGGTCTTAAAATGCTTTCCTAAACTTTGTCTGTGACAGTGCCTCCAACTGAACCAAATTGCATTCCCCTGAACCTGTAAGCCAAAGTAAAACATTTTCTTATAAGTTTATTGCCAAAAATATTTTTGTCACAGGGATAGAAAGTAACATAGTAATACATGCAATACCGTGTAGTACTGCTACTTTATGTCTGGCTTATTTACGTATATCAACATATCCCCAGGCTCATCGTGCTGTCTCAGACAACAGACTCCTTTCTTTTCTTACAGGTAAAGGACATCCCAAGGAGGGTTTCTGTTAGGTACAGTTCTTAAACATCCCACCATCTCATAACAGTACCACAGTTGAAGCAACCACCTAACACATGACATCAGGGGGACAAACTGTGCCCAAATCATTGCAAACATTTTGTCATATAGCTGTAGGCTATTTCAAGAAATATCCTAAGAAGTTTTATTTTTACTTTTGAGTTGTAGAAATTTCTGGTTGATTATACACATAATGTTGTATTGGATTCTGGTTTTCAAGTTTTCCTCTTATTCTGGATTGTCTTTTTCATCTATTAACTGTCTTTGCTTTCTAAAGGTCTGTTATGTGGGTGTAATCCTGATGACTGATTTTTGCTTTTATTGCTTGTACTTTTGATACTGTATTCAAGAACTCATTGTTAAGGCCAATGCCAATTATCTTTTCTTGTTTTCTTCTAGAATTTTTGGGTTTCGGGTCTCAGATTTAGGTTTTTAATCCATTTTGAGTTGATTTTGGTGCAAGGTGTAAGGTGAAGGTCCCCTTTTGTTCTTTTGCTATGTTCCTGTCTTTTTTTTTTCTTTCAGCTGCTTCTGTCTCTCAGGTGACAGGTCTATGAGACCTCTGCTTTATCCTTAGTTACACACCTCCCGCATGCTATTGCCTTTTGCACAGCAGGTGCGTCATAGCATAGTGTGGTGGCAAAAGTGGCATCTATCCACAGGTGGTCTGTTTTGATTCTCCTTTACTGACCCGCATAGAAATAAAACCCTCATCAAATCCTAGCTGCTGATCACTCACTGCATTCCAAGCTAATTTACTTTGACAGCAGCTTGACCTACGTGGTGGCAATGATAAGGCTAAAGGGAGTTCGCTGTAGGGGTCAGTCCTTCAGCAACAGCCCAGTTTCTGTAAAGGGTGATGTGAGAATTAAATGCAGCTATATGGACTGCCTTTGCTACATCCTTTAACTATGTAAGAACACAAGTAGTCTGACATTTTCCCCAGGATGCAACTCTGTTTGCAATTTATGATATGAGGCTCAGTTTGGGAAGATTATACGTGATCACTCCACACTCAATAAATCTTACTTCCAGAGGCCAAGAGTCCAATGCAAGTTTAACTCTAACTCAACGAAGTGGCCATAGGTCACTTTGATAAAGAACTCAGAGAATCATTACAATACATATTTTCCCCGTAGCTAAAGGAGGAACTCAGTTTTTTATGGAGCTGGTCTCTGTGGTTCTCTGCTCCTCTGGTCTCACTTTTTCTCACTGTATATTATGGAGTATTCTTCCTGACTGTCTTATTCCTTTTTTCATATTTTTTACAGTGAATATTTAAGTAAGAGTATGTTCTAGACTAATGAAAAGATATACAGTATAATAGATACATAAATGAGGAAGTCAGCCATCTAGCATGATTAAGTAGTCGGTACTGTATGTAATTGTCTATGCTATAGATTATGTGACTAAGTGCAGTGGGATGGTTTAGCTAAGTATCTATATTAGGTTCTGTAGAGGAATAGAACTGAGAGAATAAATGTATGTATGTATATAAACACATTTAATATTTATATGTGTGTGTATAAAAGGGATTTATTAGAGTAGCTTACAGGTTGTGGTCCAGCTAGTCCAACAATGGCTGTTTGTCAATGAAAAGCCCAAGAATCCAGTAACTCATTCAGTCTGTGTGACTGGGTGTCTCCATTAGTCTTAAGTACATGCTACAGTCTCAAAGAAGTAGATCATGGTTCTCAACCGCCCTAGTGCTGTTACTCTTTAATACAGCTCCCCATGTGTAGCAATGACAACCATAAAATTATTTTTGTTGCTATTCCATAACTGTAATTTTGCTACTGTTATGAATCGTAATGTAAGTATCTATGTTTTCTGGTGGTTTTAGGTGGTGCTTGTGAAAGTGTTGTTTGATCCCCAAAGGGGTCATGACCTTGAGGTTGAGAACTACTGAAATAGACTCTAATGGCAGTAAAAGTATGACCTTGCCAGTGTAAGGGCAAGCAGGCAAAGAGCAAGAGTTTCGTTTCCTTCCTTTATATAAACCAGGAAGTGTGACCCAGATTAAAGATGGATTTTCTCACCTCAAAAGATCTAGATTAAAGGTGGGTCTTCTCACTTCAAATGATTTAATTAAGAAAAATCCCTCACAGGTATACCCAGCTCTTTGGATTTAATTCCAGATGAGGTCAAGTTGACAACCAAGAACAGACATTGCTGCATCAGGTACCTTCAAACTTTAGTTTAGTGGTAGGCTGTTAGCTCTGCATACTGGAAAAATACCATCCTGCCCCTACAGGGAGCTTTCTGTCTCCCGGGGTACATATTACTTCTTTATCCTAAACACAGCTCTCTGGTCACCCACTTTAGGGTAAGAGGAACCCCAGTTTTCGGGAGCAGTGACTCGAGTAGGTAGGGAAGATTAAGAGCTTTGTGCTCATATTGCAATGATCTCTGTTCAGCTCTTCTAGGCTGCAGTCATAGAGAGGAGTGTCACTGTGAGAAACGGCAGCTTCCCGAGTTGGAGGAGAGTAATGCTGGCTAGGAGTGCAATGTGGCGGAGGAAGAACCTCCATGGGGTCCATATGAAAGTCTAATTAAAATCTGATGCCAGTACTTACTGCACCACGTCAGTAAGCGTTCTCTGTGATCTGCCTTCAAAATTGGTGATCACACATTTTCCCTCTCTCTCTCTCTCTCTCTCTCTCTCTCTCTCTCTCTCTCTCTCTCTCTCTCTCTCTCTCTCACACACACACACACACACACACACACACACACAACTGGTTTGATGATTAAACAAGATTGTGGCTTTGCAGCCACACTGCAAAGTGGTGAATTATTTTCAAAGGCAAGGTGACACTCTTCTGAAAGTAGAGTGCTACCCAGGTCATTTTTGAGGGCATCAGATTCAAGGGTGAAGGTTGAATGAAGAAATGGCTGCCGTTGTTCACATCCAGCCCACTAACCTGATGGCTCATGTCTTCATTTATACTTTCATTTATCTAATAATACCTAAGCACAGGTCACATTCTGGGTGCTAGAGGCACAAAATTGAAGGGAAGATGTAACATTTTCTCTATGATCTTATAATATAGCGGGGGAAAAACAAAAGTGTCCTAACACCCTTCAGTGGGATTGAAGATTACAGGGGACACATAAGTAGCAGATATGTGACATCTACTGCCTGAGAAAGTCAGACTAGGTGAAGTTCCCATCGTCGGAAGGCTAGAAGAATGAACACATTCTGAATTAGATTGGACACCTTTTGGGACTTGTCCCACGATGAAAATTACTTCCTGGTTTGTGTTCTCAGATGCTGCCAATTTTCCTGCCAGGCAACATCTGCTGTAGCACCTGTAGCCTCATGCTAATGATTATTAATGGTGTTCTCTCCCTGCACTGTGGTAGATGGCAGTGGAAGCTGGCAGCAGCAGCCCCTCCACACAGGCAGGGCCACAGTCACTCTGAAGGGATCAGTCTCACCTCTAGTGAAACTAGTTTGGAAGCCCACCCATCATGAGTCATGCCTGCATGCATCACCCTTGCTAGCTTGGGCTTTTTCTTTTTGTGTCTTTGGACAAGAAAATTATTTAGGAAAGAGGGGCCATCTCCCTCTCCCCCCCCCTCTCTCTCTCACACACACACACACACACACACACACACACACACACACACACACACGTGTGGGTGTAAATGCTACCTATCAGGAAGAACATTAACCATAAGATCAGATTCCAATGTGTACTTCTGCATTTGACAACGTCAGTCAACTGTGGTATCTGTGGTATGCAAGAGTGCTGCTGACTTGCTCCACAGGCCAGTCCATACATGGTCTTCCTGTTAGACGGAAGGAGTTTCTTAGCTTAGGTATACCATATGGATATAAGGTACTTTTCCTGGAGTCAGGTAGAATTTGGTTTGGAGCCTGCATTCAGAATTTATAGACATATAACCTTGGATTGTTTCTCCAAACCTCAGATTTCTTCCAAAGTGCTCTCTCCATAGAGGATTTAGAAATAACGGAGATGTTGCATATGAAACACTTGCTAAGGTGTTAGTACATTGTAGGAACACTAGCAGTGAAAATAGAACGACCACTGGTCTCATCCTTCCTAGCGGGTAGGATTAATATGAAGTAAAAAACCCCAGAACACAGAGAAGAGAAATCATTCCTGCTACTTTATTTGTCAATAGCATGATAATTAAGAATTTCCCTTTCCTCAATTCAAACACCATTACTGTTTATAGTGAACACTGTATAATGCCACAAGAACAACATTTCCTTGCCTGGCACCACAAATACCCTTCTCTGATTGATCTGAGGTCTTATCTACTCTTCCAGAGTGTCTTTAAGCTGGTTTCCCCCCAGTAACCACAGGCACACCTGAATGGATTTGGTGATGTATTCACAGAGCCTGGGCACGGAACAACTGGTGTGTAAAGGAACTTGGTGGTGGTCTAACTGGAGAACACACCATGACCTTTCATAAGCCAGCATTTGTTTTTTATCTCTTGGCCACTTCAATTTAAATCATATGTTATTTTTTATTTTAATTAAAATCTAGTTACATCACCTTCCCCTCTTTTCTCCTATACCTCCCATGTCTGCCCACCACCTTTAAATTCATGGCCTCCAATAAGGTGGGAAGTCCTACCTTAATTGTAGGCCATACCATTCAGTCAGCTGGGCCCTTAGAGGAGAAAGTGAGCTTAGCAGTCATTGCTCTCTGCTTCCTAATTGACTACAAATGCAATGCGACAAGCTGCCTCAACCTTCTGCCACCATTAAGACATCCTCACCAAGTCAAGGCTTTTGTCCGGAGACAAGTAAGTACCAATAAACCATCAACCCATCATTAAGAACAAGGGCATGTAGCCATACATACTGTTTCTACCTCGCCATGTCTTCAAATAGAAGTCAAACAGAAGCTCCTGATTTGTGAAGCTCATGCATTATCTAATGTGGTTTAGTCCTGGTGACAACGTCATATACAGAAACATTGAAACTTTCTCCTAACAACTCTACCAAGGTCTGACTCCTTTCTCTCTCTCTCCTTTTCCTTTCTTGATTTCACTCAGTGAGAATTGCCAATGAAAATCCATGCTGTAGAAGGGGATAATGTGTGAGAAGAAAAGAAGCACTTAATCTCTTAATAAAATGATTGTCTTTCCAAGAAAGTGAGAGGGAATTCAATAGAAGTGGGTGCAGTCAGGAGACAAGTGTGTAAGGTAGCTTATTGGAAAACCTTTGAAAACACGTCTCTTTGATTTGTGCAGGATCCTTTTGAAGCCTCTGGTTTAACTCAATGTGGTTCCTTTCTGGTACTCTACCTAATATAAAGGAAGCTGGCTTATTACATCTGCACATCTACTTCAATGTCAGAAGACGACCATGTATCTGTGGACCATTATTCATAAGTCAGAGTCACATTTTCGTTTCTGTACTTCTAGCTGAAATGATAGCCTCCATTCCATCACCCAAGTAAGTACCTGAGTTCTCTCTGCTGCTTATGTTGCCAAAATTCATTTCTTGCCTAGAGTCCAGCCTTTTTCCTAAGAAGACAAACACTGCATTTGCAGACTTTCGTCCATCACCTTGTCTACCATATATTCTTTCTTTCTTGAATTTGATCCAAATTCCTAAAATATGATGGAAACTGCAAGTAGACAAGGTTTCTCTAAGTTCTGCCCCCCCCCAATTCTGTATAAAGAATGAACTATGAGCTTAGGCATGTTGCATTGTCATGGTGAATTCAACACAGGTCAGTTTTCTATCTTGTGTTGACAGAACATTTTGTTTGAGTTTTGTGTTAGATAAGCAGCTAGCTTGTGTCTTACATCTAAACATCCCTGTTATTTTTTAATATGACCTTGCACATTTGAATTCATACAAGCTAAATATCATCACATTGTACCTATCAAGGGTATTGAAGATACCTATATTAGCACTTGGAATTATAATTATAACAAAAAAAACTAGATCACTGTATACTGCCAGTGATGTCATGCCACAAGGAGAAAGTAGAGTTTGGGAACATTTTATACCTTGGGTAGCTTTCACTTCTCTGAATTTCTTCATTGTTTGTTTGATAAAACATGTCATGTTCTGTCACCAAATGTTAGTTCATGCTACTCCATCTACAGCAACAGTCTTGAAGTTATTGGCTCTTTATCTGCATTGAGAAAATTTATGTTCCCTTGGATTTATGAAGGTTGGGTTTATGTGTAAGATATAAATTTGAATAAATAACACTTTACAGAGTAACCAGAATCCAGAAGAGTTCATATTCAAGGGAGAATCTCAAACATGCCCACCCTTTTAACTCTAGAGAGGGTGCCACTGGAAATATCTCAAACTCTCTGAGCCTGTGTAGGTGGGAAAGATGAAATACTTGCCTCTCTAGTTCTGAATGTGCATGAAGATTAGTATGTAGGAAAGCATTTTTTTGTGTGTGAAATGAGTGAACTTACTAAAATGGTGTAAATTTATATTATGAATATTTGAACCTTTATGATTTTAGGACACTGTTTTGAACTATTTATTGATATCTCATATATGAGCAACTTGGTTTTTAATTAGAAAGAAGAAATCATTGCACCTTTAGAAAAAAATCACTTAGAGAAAAAATATCAGCTAACTGCATTTGACAGTATTAAATTAATTAGCTTTTTGTAAACACAAAAGAGAAGGGAAATCAATGTAGAAAAAAGAAATTTAAAATAATTGCAGCATACAAGCTAGCTGTAAGTGCTGTTAAGGAAAGTTGGTGTGTTTAATATACAAATTTGGACAAGGCCTGCTAGTTAAAAGGGAATATATATGGCATGCCTTTTGTAGACTTCAGGATTTGGCTAGCAAATTCTACATAACACATAACATGTAATGTTCCTCGTGAACTTTTGGTTCACAAAGATGGTCAGTTGCATGGGGGAATGTGTCAGCAGATCCACATGCTTTGTTGGTAGGTTACTTTCCCAAGTCATGGATTATCTCTCTGATCTTTGGTTTGTCCTGAAGAGCTATTGGGGTGTCATACTATCTCATCAATGGACTGCGTATGTACTGACTCTTCAAGAGTCCATTGAAGATAGGGAACAATTTGGTCCATTTACTTCAGAGTCTTTCTTAATGACTGAGAACATTATCCAGGATTACACACAGAACAGAACCCTGAGGAACTTTTTGTCATTTCTTTTAATTTCATTCATATACCAAGTGCCCAGAGAAGATCTTTGTCTAAGGTCACATAATCAATCTGTTAAAATTTGGCTTCCAAGCCCAGTTGAGCTGTGACTTTATAGCAAAACAAAATGAAAATGAAAACTAAAGGTAGGGCAGCCATGTTCTGTTTCACTGGCCACTTTGGTCCCATTAGCTGTGAACTTGCCAAGTTTTCAGTTTATCCTCATCTGTGAGAGAAACCTATGACATTTACCCTCAAAATGAACTTCTATTGAGTAAAATTGCGTTAAAGTTTACCCTATTTTATTATAGCAACAAAAAATAGAATTCTGGAAGTCAGAAAGGTCAGCAATATTGCAACCACCCAAAGCAAAGTCGAGAGGAGATTACTTTTTCTAACTTGAAATTATGTCAGTTTAGCAGGGAGGAATTGCCATTAAATCATCTCCCAGGATGATTTTCAGTCTGAAGGGGACACCCAAAGTCAGGGTAGTTTGAAATGTACTTAACATTCTTCGATACAATTTCTTTCCATGTATAGGTTCTCATTTTCATCTTCTGTAACTTGACTTAGTGTCTTGCAACAGAAAAGAACAAAAGCAATAGTCAAGTACTTTGGGAACTCAGTCATGGAAAAGGGTCTACTCTTCCTTCCTTACCAATGCATTTCTTGTGGCTTCATCTGGATGAACTGTGTTTCCAAACTGTGAAATTATTCAAGCAGCACACACATGAAGATCCTGTGACAAAAGACTAAGACACCCAACTGATGGCCATTTAAATGTGCCACATTCGAAGCAGATCCTGTGGCCCTTGTTAGATGTCTGCAGAGCCTCTTGATACCAGGCTTCCATTTGGCACATCACCCAGGGTGATCAAGCTGACGCGATTTGACTGAATGTCTGAATGTTATCCTGAAAACCTAAGTTCAAGGAATTCTCTCAGTTCAGGCATATTTAGTTTGTCATTTTAATCTTTCCCAACATCCAGAAAGTGTGATGTAAGTGCTTTGTTAAACTAGTAAGTCTAAGGCTAACATCATACATAGGAATAGTGCTAGAGTTATGGTTTACTCAAAACAAACAGGGAATTATCTAAGCCAAGGTGGCGTGTGTCCACAATATAAGAACCTGGCATCAGAATTCTGTATGCCGGTTAGGCTTCCAGTTGACTCCTAGATGCTGATGTAAGAGAAATGATTCAAGGAGTCCTGCCATTAGCATCCATTTTTCAAACTGGTAGAAACAATGTGTTGAATATAATTTGCTGTGAAAGGGCTGCTATTGATAACAGGATTACAATTACCCCTGGTTTCAGTCTTTCCGACTTTACTGGGGAGCAGACGATGATGCAGTGACAGAGCAGATGGATGAGATCAGTGATTGCTTTCAGAGGATGGATAACAGGTCAGCAAACATGCAGCAGCCTCATTTGGGGACGTGTCTAGTGTTGTGCAGTGGTGGGAGCAGAGGAAAACAGTTGAAAGTCTGATGGTCATAAGGTCTCTGCATATGTACCCTTTCCTGTAAAGTTGCATCGACATTGGAAAGCCCAACTAATCTGCTACAAATCCAAGCAATTATAACTGGAGTCTGGCAGTTTTTTTGAAGAGAGATGAGCACAAGGAAGACAAATTGAGGAGGCAAAGAACAGTCAGAATGAGAAAAGTGTTCTCAGCTCCAAGAGAATGACAAACATGAATAATGAACACGCCCCCTTCCCAGTTTACACATCGCTGCCAAGAAACACTATTATACAAATAACATGTCCGTCACAGAGTCGGGGCATACCACAGTGAAATGATTAGGGGTGGCAATGCATCCCGGGAAGGACGGAATGTAGCAGAAGCAACAGATGGAAGCTAGTGGAAGAAAAAGAAAGGGAGGTGCTGAGAGCTTGCCGCTAATGTAAACAGAGCAGGAAGTCAAGGCATAGACGGAGGGCAAAGAAGTGAATCTTAAATAGCAAATTTTCTCTCTTTGATGCACACATTTACTTGGCGTAGGTTTGATTAGTTTCAATTCAGTTAAACTTAATTCAACTCAATTGAATATTATTAACTCTGTAACACACTCCATTTAAGCATCAATGTTACTCAGGAATGAATAAAATCGTACTCTTCAGCACTGAGATTGTGAGAAACGTATAATCTAGAGTGCTGGGTGGCAGAGAAAACAGATACACACGAAATTGTGTGGTGATTGTAACGGTCTATACTGGGAGGCGCCGTGCTTGCCATCCTCGGTGTCCTAAAAAATGTTTCATGGGATCTTCTCACTGAGTGAAGGCTAAGCATTCTGTGGATCTATCCCAACTGTTCGCCTGCAAAATTCTTGCTGTTTTGTTACAGTTGATACTGAGTTGTTGCCTCAGATTTTCTAAACCACAGCTCTTTATTTCTTCAGAGAGAAATAACGGGAGAGTTTATTGGATGAAAACCACCTAGAGAAAAATACTTCTTTATGACATCAGTTATCTAAATGATAGCAGGTATTTATAAACATAAAGTTTTCACTAATCCACATGATACTTATATGGCATAGCTATTATTCTCCACAGTTTTGAGCTAATGAGAAGAGGCTGGGGCAATTTAAAGGAAGTAGCTGCCCAAGGTCACGCAGCAGTGATGGGTAAGCCTGTGACTATAGCCTAGGTCTCTCTAATCCCATTAGCATGCCTTGTTAAAATCCCTTCAGCTGACTTTTGAGGTAGCACAGAAAGAAAGGAATAAGGGCTAAGCCTATGTACAAATAAGCTGTAGGCATTCAAATTAAGAGACAATTATTTCTGACCTGGGGTTATTCAATCTAAAGGCGTGGTGGCAAGTGAATTGGGTTTTGAAGAGAGATGAATTATAATAAAGAGCTGCCATTTGGAGATCAGCAGGAGCAAAAACATTAAGACACAAGCTAAGGGTATTTTGAAGTTGTGAATAACATAACATAATATCGAGTTATATTGAAGACTAAGGATATAATGGTTGACTGAGGTTCCTGTCCTGTCCAATCCCACAGTCGTTCAGTCCCAAAGAAACAGAAAGATGTCTACATTAATTATAAACTGCTTGTCCTATTAGCTCAGGCTTCTTATTAACTAATTCTTACATCTTACAGTAACCCATAATTCTTGTCTGTGTTAGCCACGAGGTATGGTACCTCTATCAGTGAAGCATTCTAATCTTGTTTCCTCTGTGTCTGGGTGATGACAGTAGACTCAGCTTTTCTTCCCAGAATTCTCCTGTTCTCATCGGCCTCCCTATACTTCCTGCCGCTATTTAAAATAATAAAAGTTTGGGTTTGTATTTTGTATACAAAAAGGAGCCCATATAGTTGTTGAGAAAGGAAATGAAATGATTTTGGTTGATAGAAAATGGGGATGTGACATGGTAGTCTGGTTTATTTCTTTTTTTTAAATTTGTTTTTATTGAGCTTTATATTTTCCCCCTCCCCGCTCACCTTCTACCCTTTCCCATAATTCATACACTCCCAATTTACTCAGGATAGCTTGTCTTTTTCTACTTCCCATGTAGATTAGATCCATGTATGTCTCTCTTAGGGTCCTGTTTGTTGGCTAGGTTTTCTGGGGTTGTGAATTGTAAGGTGGTTTTTCTTTATGTCTAGAAGCCACTTATGCGTGAATACATACTGTATTTGTTTTTCTGGGTCTGAGTTACCTCACTCAAATAATGTGTTTTCTAGATTCATCCATTTGTCTGCAAATTTCAAGATGTGATTATGTTTTTCCACTGTGAAGTATTCCCTCATGTCTTAACATCTCAACAAAACACCTCACAGAAGCAACTTAAAAGAGAAAGGACTTAGCTTGTGGTTCCAGACGGACTTTAAATATATGAGAAGGGGGGAGGCACGGCAGAGTTCTTTGTAACCAAAGTGTGGGGCAGAAGCATTGTCACTTGCTGGTTGACTACAACAAAGAGGGAGCAAGCCGGAAGTGGAAGCAGCAGAACAGGATGGAAGCTGCCGCTACTGTGTAGCTGCACACATGGTCAAGGACTGATTGTGTTATTCAACAGCTCAGAGAAGCAGCCTTCTGAAGAATTCAGCTTTAAAACTCTGAAATCTAGAAACCAGGAAACTGTATTGTAGAACCAAAGAGAAAGGTGGAGGGGAGAGGGAGGGAAGGGCAGAAGGAATGCATATGTGGAGAGGATTAAAACTTGGCATTTGGATGGGGATGAATATTGGGTGAGTTGGAAGATCATTCTAGTTTATAAGTAAGAAACTACAGGTGAAAACAGAACATTGACCTCCTATGATTATCATCTGAATTAAAGATACTGATCTGCAACAATATTTTAGGGCAACAAGGCACAAACTCTGGTCATTATAATGAGCCTTTATCCAAAGAAGAGGGGGAAACATCTAGAAATAGTCTATATAGTTCTCTAGATACCTCATAAAATTAAATGAACACACATAGTAGGTGTTTTGGAGATGTGAAGGTCTATATTGAGACATATGCTAAACTTTGCAGGAAAAGGCTACAGATAGTTAGCCTAAAGGTCTATATTTGTAGCTGGCACTTTTGATGACTCATCATTTCATCTTTACTTATATGAAGACTGATTTTAGTAGAAAAACATTCTTTCTGAATTTTTGATGTTGTTCTCCATATAAAAAATTTATAAGTAGAAACAGCATGTATTGCAAATAGAGAATATGTTTTATCTTTCATGTTAACTAAAGATATTTGGAGCTATCATTTGGAAACAATCATTTTCATGTTACTTGGGTAGCATATTATTACATTATTTTAGCAATACTAGAACCATTTCTTTAACCATGATACTATTGGGCTACAAGAATAATTGTAATTGTTCTGAGCAAGTTTAAATGGGTGAGTGCTATTTTATGGCAAGAGAAAATATTCTTTTTATTATAGCTGTCTGTAGTATAACTTTAAACTTTTAATTTCTGAAGTATGGATATTAGAAATTTCTTTCCTTAGTGTCTAGATATCCTTCTAATTACAAAAGTTCCAGAACCTAGCCTCTGAAGCTGTGGATAGCCAGGAGACAATCCAAACAATTCATCCTTTCTCTTGCCTGTCTCCTAGATGATTTCCTCATCTTTCTGAGGACACTTTTGGCTCTAGAGAAGCAGCAGAGATGTTTGTGGGATCTAGCTTCCTCAAGGATGATTCATTCCAGAATGTCAGTGTCTTTGGAACAGAAGTGAAAAGAGAAAAATCTTATAGATTGCTTTAATGGGACCAAGCCTAACTTTCCAAAGCCATGTATTCACTTCTGTTTTAAACTGTAGAAGTAGGACTCTCGCTATCACCAACCTGTTCACAGGACAGGGTTCACAGGATGCCTGGAAGTACACATCTGTACCTCCCAGGAAGTGAATGCTCTCAAGTGAGTAGTGGACCATGATGAGTGAAATCTCTGTTTTGTTCATGCTGTGTTGAAGGTTCGCTGGGGGCTTAGTTACTATGCCTACATGGTAAGAAGGCTGAACAGTTTGTGTGGTCATATCTGCCATCTTGAGTCAGTCATTCCTATGGGGTTACTCATCCTAGAAGAGTAAATTCTCCAAAAAAATCATATAATATTTTAGTAACTCTTAAGAAAGACCTAAAGTCTTTAAAGCAATGTGTTTAGTATGAAAGCTATTAAAGTATCCTGAGCATGAGATCTCGTCTCATGAGAATAATTAAACCATAAGATTTCCAAGGAAACAAAAGCAAGAGCACTTGAGTTTGGACTTTTATGCCACACAGTGCTGACTTGAGGGCAGTTCTGCCATTTGTCAAGGGGAAACACCTGGTCAAATCAACTGCAGAAATCCCTAATTCTCATAGTAACATAGTTACATCATAGAGTTTGTAAGATCAAATGAGATACTGCATGGAAAGTCTAAGCATAAAAACTGAGTCTATGCAAGGTTTGCATCTGGACTATTCATTGTCTATGGGAATATTTGTGCATGGCAGAGGGCTTATTCACATTATGGTGAGTAAACTTGGACTAAGGGAGCATAGTGGTGTGAGGCAAGTGATATTCTGCATCCTCCCACTTCAGCGAAGATGTGGTCAGTACACATATAGAGAGATGTTCAGCTGCTCATTTACAAGTGTTGAGGGTAGGAATGTAGTTTTGTAAAGATGTATAACTAACATAACATTCCAGGGAAAGGAATAATTAAAAAGCTATTATTCAGCACTGTGTGTGTGTGTGTGTGGGGGGGGGGGGGGGGGAGAGAGAGAGAGAGAGAGAGAGAGAGAGAGAGAGAGAGAGAGAGAGAACAACATGGTGAGCCCAGGCTAGACACAGACAGTAAGCAGTAGACAGAGTTGTTATAAGGATATTGAAGAAGTGACACCTTCAACAAGGCAAACTAGGATAGACCCATTTCAACACTGGTAGTGAGGAAACCTCCTGGAATATGGTTTGGGCTCTATGGGGGGGTTCTCATTTGTTTACCAGGGGTTTCTAAGTAAAATTATCTGGATAGACACACAAAGAGCTCACAGGCTTATCCAGAGGCTGTGTAAGTGCCTTGGGTAGCCTAATAGGACAGGCCATCATATGTTGTGCTAAGGACTGCAGTGTTAATGGCAGATCTGAGACAAGGGAAAGCACAGTCAGGAGTCCATAAGCAAACGAGGCTTATTCACAACTCCAACAGCTGCCTGGAGGATGAACTTGTGCGCCTGCATCCTTCAGTCTCTGGCATTGAGAAGGACCTGAGCTACTGGACAATTACATTGATCCCAGAAGCTCAAGGAACCTATCAGGTGGTGCATGAGATAGCCATTCAGTTTCCTTATTCTTTGCTGCATCTTCTGGCAGTTTCATGGGCTTCCCAACATAAAACTCTCACTTGTCATATCTTATTTGGAATGCTGACTCGTGGGTGCCTGAATCCATAGCTTGCAAATTGTAATGACTAAGATCCAAAAATAAAGTACCTTTTCCTTCTGTATTCTGTGATACTGTTGTTGTTGTTGTGCTTTTGTTGCTTCTGGTTTAAATTTTCTTTCTTTCTTTCTTTCTTTCTTTCTTTCTTTCTTTCTTTCTTTCTTTCTTTCTTCCTTCCTTCCTTCCTTCCTTCCTTTCTCCTTCCTTCCTTTCTCCTTCCTTCCTTCCTTCCTTCCTTCCTTCCTTCCTTCCTTCCTTCCTTCCTTCCTTCCTTCCTTCCTTCCTTCCTTCACTGTACCCAGAGTATTGTGAATTCTGGCCAAGTGTTCTTGCCATGTGTCCACCAAGCCAAGTTCCCAGACCACCAGAAAAATGAGGCACCTTTTTCAGTTTTATTTCACACTGTCTGAGTTTAAATGGATTGACATCTGCACTTGGCTTCTTCCTCCCTTAGTCATACCTTCAACTATTTTGTTATTTATTAATGCAATGAATATTTGGGAGTTATTAGTTGTACCCCAGAAACTCTCCTAGATGCTGGGAAAATGCCAATGAGTAATGCTTCGTTCTCATAATATTATGCTTGTGGCTAGGAGAGAGGGTGGGTACTAGACAATCCAGAGACATATTAAAAAGAAGTCAAATTTTCCAGAGTGATACGTACTTTGACAAATCCTTAAAGTTTGTGAAAAGAGTCAGTGATTGAAGAAAGACAGCTGAGGGAACAAGCCATGGTTAGCCATGGTAGTCAGGAAAGTTCTCTGTACACAGACAAGTTGGAGAAGGGAGAAAATAGAGGGAAAAAAGTGAGACTACAGGAGAGTTAATCACTGTGGAACCATGTCCCTGCCTCGGAGAGTAGAGATGAGCCGTGGCATGCCACAAAAGACACACAGAGGTGCCTGCATTATCAAAAGTACAGCTGTGTTTGGGTCTCACTGTTTTTCTTCTAACTCAAACCAAATAAAGTCGGATGAATTTAGTAACATTTATCCCCTCCCCCAACTCCCTTCATTTCCTCCTAGCAGAATGTATTGTTGGAGAAGTCAAATTAACTAGGAAAGCACAAACTGACAACATGGAACTCTGATTCTCCTGCACACAGCCCTGATTATTACAAAATCTGCCTGTGACAGGTCTAATATGTCTCTCTTTGCTGGTAAATTATCATTCATCCTGCAAAGAGTGGAAACATAATCCTTTGTATTTAAGGGTCTCAGAATCTGAGCATTGCAATTATCAGCCCATTTTGGTAGATTTTCTTAAAATGCCCCAGTGTACTTTTGCTTAGGGCTTAGGTTAACTCTGCTGACTGTGCCCATTTTTGTTATGTTTTCTTATTGGGAGCAGTCTTGATGTTGCTAATGTTTGAGACAGAGGTTTGTTGCTTGGTACCTCAATAAAGCACAGGCAAGTATTTCACTTACACTATTTCCCCAACTTTGACTTTCTTCACAGTTAGTATAAAATGTGGGCTAGAATAGAGATGTTTGAAGTCAGATCAATTTGAATTCTCACCATACATTGTAGGCAGAGACTGCTCATTTGTTCCCGGCTGCCCTTACCCCAAATAATAACACAGAAAGTATATTAATTACAACACTGTTTGGCTAATAGCTTATGCATATGTCTAGCTATCTCTTACATCTTATATTAACTCATTTCTACTAATCTATGAATCACCATGAAGCTGTGGCTTACCAGTAAATTCCTGGCTGGCATCTGTCATCTGTCTCCTTTGGCAGCTACATGGCATCTCTTTGACTCTGCCTACTCTTTCTCTCTATCTCTTCCAGCCTGGCTATATTCTGCCTTGCTATAGACCAAAGCAGCTTCTTTATTAACCAATGATAATAAAACATAATCACAGCATACAGAGGGGACTCCCACACCAATATATCATAATCATCATATGCTGCTGTTTGAGCTCAATATACCCCTGCCACACCCTTCCTGAGCTATGGATTTGTCTTGTACACATATAACTAGTATGACTATACTTCTGTAGTTTTATTGAAGAAAATATAAAATATAGTGCCTAGGTGTCAGGTCTTGCCCTAAGAAATGGTGAGGCCTTTCACTTGCTCTTAACCCACTCTTCAAAAATGTAACATTAATGAGTATTGATTAGACACCTTCCTATTATCCATAGAATGGTCTATCATTCTTCCCAGTATCTTCCAGTACTGTGAATTCTCATGGTTCCTTGAGATCCTTCTGGCTTTGACCATGCTTCATTTGCAATCTTCATGTTGCCCAAGAATTATTCTCACTGTCCTTCATTTTATGTATTTATGTATTATTTATTTATTAGTTTATCTGGTGGAATTTGAAAAATCTTTATTTGCAGAACAACTTTCTTTTTTTAAAGAACATTTTTGAAAAGCAGCAAATCACAAGTGTATGAATAAATAGATATAAGTTAACTCATGAGAAAACACTACATTTAACTCGCTACTTAGTGAGGCCACCAGTAAGCTATTATTATTAGAGCTGCTTCAAAGGAATATTCAAAATAGCGTCTACATATATATGACAGCAGTGGTCACTACTTATAGGCAATCAGAAATAGCATGACTTCCCGACAAAATCTACATATGTATGGACAAGAATCATTTACATGGACTCTGTAAATCCCTCAACTGTAAAAGAACAGTAGGTCAATGAAATACAGATATAATCTGGAAGGTGGCTGGAGACAGGATGCTGGATTTCTTTTCTTCATTTCAAAGTCCTGACAATGCCCTGGCAACTTACCCTGATTATGCACAGAAGGATTATTTTCACAATATTTATTTTGTTCATCAACTTAAGGCATAGACTAAACAAAGACGTATACTTTCTTCCCTGCAGCCATTTTTGTTTCTCTTCCTCTGCCATCTAACAAGCTACTCAGGACACTGCAGCCATCTAGGCAGCTCTCTAGACCTCTTGCCCTTCGCAACAACTTCTTCAATCCTCAACTAGGCATTTTAGGTTTTCTAAACCTTGTCTGGTACTACCAAGTATCACACAGTTGCGCTGTTGTTGTTCCATTGCCAAGAGTACTAATTCAAGCCAGGTGGTGGTGGCACACACCCTTAATCCCAATACTCAGGAGGCAGAGACAGGTTGAGCTATGTGAGTTCGAAACCAGGAATGTCTACAGAGCAAGTTCCAGGACAGCCAGAGTTATGTAGTGAGACCCTATCTCAAAAAGAGAGTGCTAATTCAAAGAAAATGGCTGTCAAGTGTTCTCATTTTACTCGGCTCACAAGTGAGGTACCACATTTGTGAACGGCAAAGATTTAACTGTTCTGCAGTATATATACATTTCAAAACATCTTGTTGTACACAATGAGGATGTAGAATTGCAATCTGTCAGCTTACTCAAAAGGAAAACAGAGCTGTTACCCTAAGGGGCTGCTGTCTTGTCTCCTTTACTTCTAGAAGATCTGCACTGGATGACTTTGGTCTCTGAGTAGTCTTCACACAATCTACAAACCAAAATCAAGAAATATGGGCAAAAAGAGATGGTGGCTTAGGTTTGTCATCATTTTCAGCATCTCTATCTTCTTCAGTATCAGGATATACTCCTGAAATAAAAGGTAGGTCTGAGTCAACAGCATTGAATCTAGGAGAAAGTGAAAAAAATAGAAATATTTTCTAATTATAAGCTTCATTGAAAAGATAAAAAATATTTTTCTCAATTAGTGAGGTTAAAATTGAGAGATAATTTAATTGTCTTTCATGCAATGCTAAGGCAATGCTTCTCAGTCTGTTTATCATTGTTTTAGCCCATCATGTAAAACTGTATTTCTAAGTGGGGTCCATGATTTAACTCATTGTGGGGGTTTGAAAACAAGTTTGAAACTAGGATTTTGGGTAACACCATCAAAATCAGAATCTCTGGGGATGAGTCTCAAGAGTGTGAATTTTTATAGAAGACAATAATTTTTCTTTTTCAAATGATTGATGTTTAATTTGCAGCAAGCTTATGTTGTTTTTCTTAGGTGCTTATGAGAAGCCAGCTTAAGCTTATTCAGTGATGGTCCCTGATGTTCACTATACCGTGTTTGAAGTCCAGTGTTCAGTGACTGGATGGAGTTTTAGACTTTGTTGGGGATCACTGAGTGGACACATGGGGCATCTGCATGCTTTCAGATTACTCTGTGACTTCAGTTCATCCTGAAGTTGCTTCTGTCGCAGCTTCTCCATCCATCCTCTGCTCTTCCTTGTCACTTTTCTCAGCAGCTCCGTAGAAGCAGAGGTCAGCACACACTATGCCTGTTCTTGGAAGAGGTTCCTGTACATGTGCATAACTTTCCAGGTGGTCATCCGCAGTATCAGATAAACTGAACGCATTCCTTGGTGGAGCGTGGAATGGTAGTCACACGATAGACAGGAGAATCTGTGCTATATGAGCAATCATATGGGGGTGATGTAGGATGACGCTATGCAAGGCCGGCTGGTGGCCTGTGTTGGGATTAGTCACTGGCAAGTGTGACATCTGCCAGGACACTGCCTGGTAAAGGATCTGGTCAGGAAAAGGCCCACGAGTGGAGCTGCGAGTAGACTGTGATGGCAGCAGGTTTCGGCATGGTCTGCAGCTTGGATTCCTATGGGATAAGACACTGGTCTCAGGAAGACTTTGAGTGAATCCAATGACAGGAATATCTGACCTAGACCCTCTTCAAATGATCACATAGATGCTACCACTTCCCTTCTGTAGATAGACTGTTGCCAGGGAAGGCCAGGTTGCTGCCTCCTCAATGTGTTCTTGTTATAATATAAGAAATATGAAGCCACCCTTCTTTCATTTGTTGGGCATTGAGGACTCTGGACACTAAGTTTCCCTTTAAGTTATGATGGAATCCTAGAGCAATCGATACTGAAATCCCTCTCTTGGTGGTGTAGAGGGGCATAGAGGGTATTTATGTTTGCTATAGTATGAGAAACCTGTGACAGAAAATACATTTTTTTTTAAATCTCCAATAGAATTGACATGGAAGTCCTACTAACATGGTCAACAGCCGTGTAGCCCAACAGAAAGAGCAACTGCTCTTAAAGACAGGAGGGTGTATTTAGTACTGTCACAAACTAGAAGGTCAGTTTAATGGCCCTCCATTTCTTTCAGGTAGAGTATTGAAATAAATAATCTCTGTGTATCTTCCAGTCCTAAATGGGGTTGACTCTGCCTGTGTATGCAGAAGGTGAAACATTTCTTCCCACAATAGCGCATTTGGAGAGCACCACACAGTTCTTTGAGTCCTCGCTAACAAGTCAATCACCCTGACAACAGATTGCTCCAGAGAAAGGCACTATGTGAGGTTCACTAATATTATTTCATGACCCATTAATTATCTTTGTTGTATTCATGGGGTCGATTTGTATGTTTCCTTTCGTTTAGATGTGTTTCCATTCTTTTCTCCTGAAAGGACCACAGCCAAAGATTACTTTTGAATTTCCTTCCCTGCAGGTACAGTGCACCTGAAAACTATAAGAGCATTAAATAAGAATGCGGGCACTAGGCATTATGAACAATAAAAGTCCCATTGTTCTTTCTGAAATAGACTGAATGGCATGCTCGCCTCCCTTCTACTAGAGCTCAATTAATTTGGTTAGACTAATTTTTCTTCCTTTATTAACTGTCCTCTGTGTTTAATGGGACCAAATGAGAGACGGAAAGATGGAGTGCTTGGGTGTCTGTAGGACTCATTTTAGCATCAGGCCTGGTTGTGAGAGACGCAGAGCCAGGTGCATTTCAGCCTTAATGAGGTGGTCCCTTCTTGAGACTTTTGACCTTGCCCATTGTAGGTGGGAATTTGCGGGAACCATTTAGACAGCTTAAAGTACAGTTGACAGAACTGTCTGCATCATTCACCCTTGTTCATTTGAGTTCCAGCAGCACAGGCCAAATGCTATTCCCTGTGAGGAGTGAAAAACCTACATTTATCCCGCCATGGGATAGACACAAATGTGAGCTGACACCTCCTCTTGGCTCCCCTGTCCAACAAGAGATCAGCATTAATAAATCTAAAACCGTCCCAGTTCTGCTTAGGAGTCTTACAGCAAATTGACAGGTTTCTCATGCACCACCATGGGTAGCCAATGCCCAACTCCAGAAAACGTGTGGTAAAAGCCATTGAATGAGGCTGCATGTGTAGGGCAGGCTCTCTCTTGTCACCCCTCACTACGTTCCCTTGTTTCTTCTTCACAAAGAAGCATTGATGGGATGCAGCTCAATATGAGAATCTCTTTGTTGTCCCAGGCTTTGTGCAGGATAGACAGAAGATAGGCTGGGTTCTCTCATGACTTCGTGGCTGGGCTGTTGGGTTAGGAGCACCTCTCTGACACAGTGGTGCTTTTAAAGCCTTGGTAGCCTTGCTTGAAAAATTTTGTTAATGTCTTCATTTTCTGACAATAGACAGTAAGTTGGTCCTTATGGTGGTTTGAATGAGAATGCTAAGCCTGCCCTCCTGCCCTCCCAAAAGTTCATACATTTGAATGTTTGGGTCCCAGTTGGTGAGACTGTTTAGGAAGGATTAGGATGTATGGGCTTGTTGGAGGAGATGTATCACTGGGGTGGGATTTGACATTTCAAAAGCCCATATCAGGTCAGTCACTCCATTTCTGTCTCCATCTTGCAGATAAGATGTAAGCCTTTAGATAATGCTCTAGCACCATGTCTGCCTGCCTGCCTGCCACCAAGCTTTTATCTATGACAGACTAAAGGGATGAAACTGTAAACAAATCCCCAAATAAATGCTCCCTTTTATGAATTGCCTTGCTGTCTCTTTACAGCTATAGAAAAATAAGTAAGACAGTCCTTGTTGGGCTATGGGTTGTACACAGATAGATGGTCTCACAATAGGAAGGCATGTATGTATTGACAGACTAAGCTCATGACTTAAGAAATATTAAACACCCATGCATTTGTGCATCCCAGGATCCTCAGATCCCAGTATGTCAATAAACCATGACCTGTAGAACGGCTGTACCACAGGAATGCATGAGCAATGGATATACAGAAAGAGACAATGATCACACTGTTTTGTCTCTTGGAACCTCCAACTTCATTCTCCAAGCTTCAAGTGTATAGTCAACATTCTGGGACATGCTTCTACTCTCTTCTATTGCTCTTTGATTGATATTTCACTATTTTATCCGTATTAATTTTACCTCTCTCCACATACCTAACTATCTGTACCCCCCAAAGCTTAGTAAAGGTAGGGGTGTATAGCCAGACATAGAATAATATTGATAAGGGAAATAATTTTAATTCCAGTGTAAAGCACAATATCAAAAGGAACCTGAGCTCAGAATTAAATTAGCCATGTCTTTCCTGTTCTACTGTCTAGATGTATGACTATTGATATTTCAACTCCTTGAAGGTAAATATCCTATTTCAAAGAGAACTAGGGGTTTTGTGTGTAGCTCAGCTGTTAAAGTGCTTGCCTACCATGTACAAAACCGTTGCTGGCTTTGATTCACAGCATTGCATAAAATCACACATCTTAGAAAATGTTATCATCTTAGTACTTGGTGCGTGGAAATAGGTTGCTTAGAATGAGATCATCTTTACCTATATAGCCTGCTTGAGCTCAGCCAGGGCTACATATTACCCTAAACCAGAAGAAAAAGAAGGGTATAATAGTGTCTTCTTTGAAACATCAGAGGAACATAAATGCTAAATAAGATTAGCTAAAAATATAGCCACAGACTGATTAAAAAGTTAAAAGAAAATACGAGTAGAAAATTTTTGTTCCCTTGCAAATAGCAAGTTGAGCATGAGTACTTTAATTATATATTAACAAAAATATAACTACATTTTTTCCCTTTGGAAAAATAGTAGTCTCTTTCTGAACCTTTCTCAAAGAGTACTCCTTGTGTTGAATCAGATCAGATTTCTATGACTCTAGTTTGGGAGTCAAGGATCGACCAAGCTAGGGTAATCATGGAAACTGGGGAGTCTGTGCAAACAGGAGAGAGTGACAGTGTGAAGCCATGGTAGAAAGCACAATTGCTGCTTCTACCATTCAGTCACAATGGACAGCAAGCATGCCCCTTGGATCCAACCTGCCCCTTATGGCTGAGGTGAGTCCTGGGCAAGAGTTTTAAATAAGGGAGCAGTCATAAGTCTGGTAATATAATGCCAGCAACTAGAGCCAGTGTAGAATATAGTAGCGGCCCATGCACACATGGTATAACAGATACACATTAGTGAGATGGTTCTCCAGTTTGGACAAAAAGACTACTCTTTTCTGCACCAATGTATTATGATGCATGAGCATGCAAATACAAAGAGACAGAGATGGATGAAAAGCAACCATAGCAAGGAATCGTAGGGAATTTTCCAATACATGCCTTACACAGCTCAAAGTAGGCTTGAATAAATACAGTAATATTCGGCACTGACCTTTTTGATAGGACCCTAGAAATATTGAGGCTATATAAAAATGAGACTAAATATAGGTAATTATAGGATTTTAGTAATGATTGATGGCACATAATACCACGACTACTAAGTTAGCAGTCCTCCAGCAAGGTAAGATTGGGAATTAAAGCAGAACTATACCTGTGTTTTATACTTATTAGGGCAAAAGCTCTCATGCCTGCCTTTATAAAATGGAATCATTTATTTTCATAGCATAACTGTCTCCTTAAAAATTGACTATCAGTAGAATAGAATTGGCCAAATTTAAGGAGCTCCAACTAAAATGTGTACAAGAGATATTAACCTTGGCAAACTACAAAACTCACTGCAAGAACATTAAGACCCAGTTGGACTGTCTTGGAAACAAGTGTCAGAAAAGCCAGAGAAGAGTTTGGTGGATATCCTAAGATGAGACATGAAGTTTTCTTAATAAAACCACGTATATGTTACAACAGAGATCTTAGAGTGCTTAATTGACTACCCACCTCCATTCAGTTTGCTTATCCTCTACCTGGTACCATCATGAGATAATAGCAATTATATTTCTTCAGAAACACAAAAAGATAAATCTGTATCTAGGTTTATCTTCTGGCTACCATGTAAGATAATATTTGCCTGCTAACTCTTTCTTGCTAACACAATTTCCTTTGTTGATTTTCTGGTTTGTCAATTTCTCCCATGGGTGCTCATCTTTCTTCATTCAGTGATGACCCATGCCTGCTGTGCTCTGTACTCTTACGGACTCTGGGTATTGGATAAGGGGATAAATTCCCTGATCCGCAGGAAACAAACAGAACAGAGGACGCAGAAATCTCATGTCATCGCATTTCTGTGGATGAAAGACACATGTCAGTATAAACTGACCAGGGGGTAATGAGATGGCGGAAATGAGAGAGAGTCTCTATCAATCATCATAGCCGTGTGGATGAAGTGTCTCAGCGGTGCTTCATCTGACACCTGAAATGTCATGGAAATGGGGCCATGTGTACTGGGACAAGAACATTTCAAGGAGAGAGCAATGTGCCCCATGAGCTGACCCAGAGTTGTCAAGTTCACAAAATCAATAGAAAGCAAGATGACCCACGTAGCTGGAGGAAGGTTGGCTACAATGTGGTTCAGCAGTCTCAGTCTCTGGCTAAGTATGCAGGTTTTATCCCATGTGGGATTCACCAGATACTTGTTTACTGCACACTGCACAATCTCATCTTTACCTCTGCTCTGACCTCTTAATTATTATCCATGACAATGTCTGCGGTTCTAACTCTGTGGACTCTACAAACCCTGTGTACTGCGAAAGTTGCCTCAGACTGTATATGCTTAGACAATTTTCTCGTCCTTGTTTCCTGAACTACATAGTGCAGATGTCATTTGCATTGCACCAAATATCAACTAGTTTATGGGATGATGTGCATAGGTTATGTGAAAACGATGAACAGCTATGGAAGGGACTTGACCGTCCACGGGATTTGGTGTCTGAGGCGGGTTCCTGCAGCCAGTGCTGCATAGACATTAGAGGATGTCTGTATTTCTGATCCCTTTATGCTGAAATATTTCCAAACAACTCTTTTTTTGTCACTGGAGATTTCCAGGTTGCTCTTCTCAGGATTTTATCCAAGATGTGAAGAAGACATGGATGAGAGACGACACATACTAGAATGTGTGATAGAAAAGAGAACAACTATGGAGGAAATTACCATGTTTAAAAAACACGACACACAAGGTATCAAATGACCAGGGTGTCTCTGTACTTCATACGACTGGTGTACCCAGAAATGAGTCTGGTAGAGGCAGACCTCTGGGAAATCCCCGTGCGGGAGAGGGAGGATGGATGTGGATGCAGTGAAAGTCGCTCGCCCAATCTCCAAAGGCGAGCAGAGGACAAGAGGGCTATTTTAGAGGGACACAAGTTTTACTTTACTTTTCTTAGCAACAATACAAGCTGAACCCCAATTCATCATTCAGACAGTTGTTTGTCGTACAAGCAAATCACAAAGAATTCTAAAACTCAGTGCACACTAGCAACACTGAGGGTTGTTCATCCTGGCTGGACATTTCTGCTGCCCTGACCACTGTGACCCTACCTATGATGTTTTCCAAGGAGCCTGTCAGCTCACTTCGTGGAGGTCTTTGTTGATTTTACATGTCACCAAAGCCCTCATTGAACTTCAGGCTCAGGGGGAACAGGGAATTCCACAAGACTGTTTGCTTTGGAGGATTTGTTTTTAATCTTTTAACTTTTCTCCACCCCCTCACATCCATCATATTGCCCACACCCGCTCTCTGAGGAGAACTGGGAGGCCATGAGGTTCTCAGGTTTTTCCCTAGAGGAAAACCCCAGTGGAGATGTCTGTGTAAGAGCTCCGCTATTAATAATATTCATCTTGGAAAAGAATTTATATAAACACAGTAGCTAGGGGCTCTACAAATTGTTTAAAAAGAAACAATGAGGCTATAGAAAATAAAAGTAATGTTAGCATCATTAAGTACATTACAAAAATTGCCTTAAAACAGTAATTAATTAATAGGCTAATTATTAATGTTATTTTATTACTAACTTCTCTTCAGAAAAATGTAATCACAGGAATTTCCATACCGGGACTGTAGGCACCAACCTCCTTTCTCTGGCGTGTCACTTGATTATTTATGTCTAAGGTAGGAAAAACAGTTAGCAAACCCTGTAGGGGATCAACTATTAGAAATCGTCCTTTAAATCTAAATGTGTGAGTTTAACTACAGCTCAAAGTGAGAGTCCTGGGGGTGTAGCCCCTGAGAGAACTATGTAGCAATCCTTCCTATTCCTCTTTTGCATATCCCATGTTACTGTCTTCTAACTATATTATGTACTTCTCTAGGGAAACTCTCATAGGCATAAAGGAAGAATTAATAATAATAATACCTAGTCATATTATTTTCTGGCAATACTCTATTCTAACCCGCTGGGTGGGTTCATAATAACAATGAATGGGAGACAGCAGGAGACAGTCCTGAGTAGGAAGAAAGTAGCTGCTCGTCAGAATCCCTGGGAAGTGATCTAGCGGGGCTACAAATGTGGAGAACTGGTTTAGCTAAATCGTCTGTCTCCCCTAAAAGGGTGGTTTCTGTAACTTCAGGGAGAACAGCTTTGGTTTGCTGCATTCACAGGCCTGGCTAGCCACTTAACCATAGCTACAGAAAGGAGCCAAGGCAAACAGAGAGTGAGTACATTCTAAAGAACTTTATTTTGGATCAATCTGACTTTTGTTCTGAAATACCCTGGCAGTCATACGAAGGGCATAAGTGTAGTGCTATGGCAAAAGTGATCTAGGAGACATGGGAAGCCTACTGAACTTTGTAACAGGACCGATGTGGTAGTGGTTGCCTGTAATGCCAGCATTCAGGAGACAAAGGTAGGAGGACTGTAAGTTTGAGGAAGCTTTGACTACATGGCAGGACCTTGTCTTAAAGAAAGCAAAACCAGGCCCTGTTCCTATATGTAGAGCTATAGGCAATTAATTGTTGCAGAGAGAGAGAGAAAATGAGTCAGAGAATCCATGTTCTCCAAGGAAAAGCCTTTTCACAGGTTCTCCAACCCCCAAATCTTATCCCTAAACACATATTAACAATGCTAAATGATTCAGTAGGTCGTATTATATACTTAGAGTTTATTCTACAAATTTAATTGTGAGTTTAAATACAAATTAAAGAAAAGAGGTTGTAAATTTGAAGAATGTTTGTGTGTTGGGGGAATAGGAGAAGATGGAGAGAAGAGAGAGAGGTAGATGGTGTAAATACAGTGTCATAGATGAAATTCTTAAATATCAGTAAAAATATTTAAAGTGATAAAATCAGGCATGCAAAACGTTTACATCTTTACTTAGAATTTGATGCAATAATTCTACTACATAGATATTTACCCCCAATATTAGAAACATCCATGAGTATATCTGCACAAAGATGTTTAAAGTAAAATATCCTCATTCATAACAGGGAAAAATCTGGAAATAACCCAAAATGTTCCACAACTGAATCTTGAATGAAACAAGCGGAATGTGGCCTATCAGTACAATGGAACACTATTGGGAAAAAAAAGTAAAGCTACAGATGTATGTGTTTAAAAAAAAAAGAAAGAAAACAAAAACTAAAAACAAATAAAAAAAAAACATATACACAAAATGTAAATTGTGGGAGAATACTAGAAGCTAGAGGAAAAGTGATTTAAGGACTTCTTATGAGGAGAACTGTCAGGATGAACTGATCCCTGAAACAGAAAAAACCAAGGACAGGAACACATTAGTGATGCTCGGTTCTCTAAGAATGTAGGTCCTGTTGGTGACACAAGACATGTTAATTAGTCCAGGGTATGCTGTGCCAACAAGCAAGCTGCAATTCATAGAGACTTTATACAGCCAATATTTTTTGTTCATTTTATTCTGGCTTGTGGCCTAGGCACCATAGTCACTGTCCTAATTAGGCTTCTATTGTGATAAAGACCATGACCTAAAGCAACTTGGGGAAGAAAGGGTTTGGTTTTGATAACCTAATTCACACAGTCAATTGGTGGAAGCCAAGGCAGGAACCTGGAAGGATGGGCTAAAGCAAAGACTGTTGAGGATTGCACTTACTGGTTTGCTAAGTTGTATGGTTATATATTTCAGGACCACCTACCTGCCTAATGTCGGCACCACCCACGGTAGGCTAGATCCTCCCACAACAATTATTAATCAAGGAAATGAACCACAGACTTGCCTATGGGCTAGTAGAACGGAGGCAATTTCTCACTTGAGATTCTCGCTTCCCAGATAGCTCTCTAGCTTGAGTCAAGTTGACAAAAAACTAACTAGGAGAGTCAGTAGCGGTTGCAGATCGATAAGTTGCCACAATGTCACTGTTTTAATGTTTCCTTCCACATACTGAATCTGAGGAAGAGATTGGTCATGGAAATAAAAACACACAGGAAACTGCTAATATTTCATTATTGGCCAGAAGCATTACAAAGCCATCCTCGTTAGTAATGGATGAGAGGTATAACTTTCCATTGCCTGAAACTAAAAGGGAGCCAGAAGTGGGTGAGAATGAGTGATGTTTCCCACCATTGTAGGAACAGGAAGAGAAGCAGGGGGGGGTGTGGTCGTGACTATCCTGATGGAAGAGAGCCTGTAACTGGCATCAGATTGTTTGAGCAATATAGAAAGAAGAGAATTACATTGTATATCGTGTTGGAGTTCACTTGTGAAACTATAGCTATTCAACTTCCAGATAAAAAGTTAGGTACTTAATCGCTATACAGCCCAGGAGAAAGACCTAGGAGGAGATGGCAATTTCACATCATCAATTGTTAGGTTGCTTATAGTGGTGGAACTATACAGAAGCTTATAAGAATAGTGCATCAAGGATGGGAGGAATTCAAACAGGAATGGGACTTCAGAGAGCTCCAACAGTTAGAGCTAGATAAAACAGAACAAGATAATAACAATAATGACAAGTCAAACTCAGACAAATGGTTACTGGTCGTGTGGGATGTGTAAAATATATGATTCAATTTTTAAAAAGAGAACATAGAAAAATATGCAATTATGTATTTGCCTGGGTGAAAAAAAAGACTTAAACCATAATTCTTTGGATTCCAACAAACACGCCACACTCCGGTACACAGAGTCCCTCACTGTAACCTTGAAGCAGTTCCTTCTGTCAGCAGCAGAGTAGAGCTGGAAGAAATTAAATGGCTCACACAGTGAGGAGGCAATCTTGTTAAGCCAGTTTCCAAGTGACCCCTGACTGACATATCTCAAACTTGGGAAGTCTTTGACTTTCACAGTGTGGAGATTGAGTTTTAAAAAGTGGTTTGTCTTTTTGGAGTAATGATTATAGGACACACACACCACACAGACACACAGGGACACACACACACACACACACACACACACACACACACACACACACACCGGAAACTTCCAAAATGAAGCCTGAAACTGCTCAAAGTGACCCTTGATGCTGTTAAAAGGCAGTTACCCTGATGGCTAGGGGTGGCCAGAGGGGTCATGTGACTATTTTGGTAGAGCCAAAGTTTTTATATTCAGGAGCACATAGAGCAGTGGTTCTTAACCTTTTAAATGCTGTGAGCCTTTAATACAGTTTCTCATGTTGTGGTGAGCCCCAACCGTGTAATTATTTTTGTTACTACTCCATAACTGTAATTTTCCTACTGTTATGAACTGTAATGCAAATATCTATGTTTTCAGTAGTCTTAGGTGATCCCTGTGAAAGGGTCATTTAACCTCCCCAAAGGGGTCAAGACCTCCAGGTTGAGTACCACTGAGATCGAGCTGGGAAGCTTGGAAAAATTGGGTATAATTAGCAAAGTAGTATGTTTGTGATTTCTGAACGAGGACTTATTAGAAATGCCATCGGCTCTGTGATAGGCAGCCTGACAGATTCTAGAAGGACCCATCCAAGGCAGACAGCTTTGCTGTTCCTTCCCTTCAGTATGCTTCTTAGGGCCTCAGAGACACTGACTTGACATTCCTTTGGTTGGAAGTGGCTTGCTAATATTTTGCAGATGATGAAAGCATGGTGGCAGGATGATAAGGACAGAAAGAAGAGCTTGTGAACGGAAGCTTTTATAAAGACATTGGAAAGGGAATGGTGACCACTTGGGGTAGAGTCCTTAATTTGTTGTTGGGATCATTGTTTGTGAGTCATGGTAAAGTCTCTGCTCAAAGAGACTTTATGCTCACAAGGAGAAGGTGAACTCAGTGGGCACGCAAGAAATAGGTTACTTTGAATAAAGAAAGATTAGACAGTTTTCCTCTGATCCTCAGAAAGTTTTGGCCTGAGGAGGGCAACACACTGGGAGTTGTGGTTTAGCAGCAGATCTGGAGAGAATCAGTCTGGATACAAAGTTGAAATCCAGAGTGTTCAAAGACAGTCTGAGTTCATTGAAAGAAGAGCAAACCACCACTGCATTGGTGTGGATTTCTAGTTTTGCTTTCGTAGGTACCAGAATGTGGTCTATGGTTTGCCACTTCATGGATGTTAGTTTGATTTTACAGCCAAGAGAGTCAGAAGCATGGAACAGAGTACCAAAAGGCATCTTTTTCAGGCATTCCTCATCAACCCATACAGAGGGACATGAGAGACAGTCTGGCTTCTGTTCCCCCTTTAATAACTGATGACTTCTCGTCTTCCCTTGGAGTCATGTGATATTCTCATATATAAATCTTGGGACACAGGGATTCATCTAATTCTTGTGTTCCTCTTTTCTGCACTAGTTGGGCCTGAATTTTACTGATTTTATTTCTCGTGGTTGAATAGGCTTAACGTAATAAATGCAATTTTGTTACTGTTCTCTGGACAGCATCTGTACCTGGAGACCTTCAGGGGTTGAGAGTGAAGGCTTCTTAACCTGCCTTCCATCCACATCTGTGTATTAGCTGGAACTTGATGAATTGCCCACTGGGGCTGGTTTGAGTCTTCTGTCACTCTTTTAACAAAAGGAAAGGTTTCTAAATCCCTGGTAGGAAAAACAAACACAAAACAGAACAAAACAAAAAACCCACCTCCCATGAGCGCAGTGTTTGTCCAACTTGGTCGAATCTCTCTGCAGGAAGCCTTTATAGAGAATTGGTTCTATCCTCATTAACGATTTTTGAATCACCTTCTATCTCCTCTATTTTCTGTTTATTTCCTTATTGCCTGAAGGGCCCATAATGCTTTGTAACCTTACCACAAATTGATCATGAAAAATAGAGATGGAGGTATGAAGTTGAGATCAGAAACCCATTACCTTCAGAAGAAGGATGGGAGTAGGCAGGGTGATAAACCATATTCCAACAGGAAAAGCTTCTTGCCTGTAATGGGAATCTTTGTATCTGCAGTAATGCCAGCACAAATATACTTTGTAATGAGAACCTGAGTTCAAAGTATGCTTCATGGACCACTGGAACCAGGATTGGGGGGGGGTAGAGGGTGGGGATGAGAGGGGGGATTTGTCTGAAATGCCAGGGTCAGTACTCACTCTAGACATACTCAGTGGTTATTTGATCCATTGAATTGATTGGACCCATAAGGTGTTCAAATATTAACAACACTATTTTGAGTTTGTTAAAAAAATGTAGTTTTAGATGAAATCAACATTGTAATGGGTAGACAAGGTAGGAAGATTGCTCTCGCCAGCTGGGTGGCTGCAAAGACAGGGCAAAGGAGAATTTCCTAGCTGTTCGAGTTTTCAGCTTGCTGTATTTGTTTTCAGTACTTGGAATGACATTCTGTCATCAGCTCCCTAGTTCTGAGATTTTTACAGTTGTAGTGAAAATATAATTCTGGATCTCCTGAGTGTCTAGAAACTCTTGGTAATTATCTGCCCCATAATTGTGTGAACCATTTCCTCATGTTAAAAGCCTTTCTCTACATATATGTATATATATACACATATGTATAATATCTCCACATATATATGTATTGTATCTATTTTTCTACCATCTGTGTTTATGCTATATCATATATACTACCAGTAATAAGAAATCCCAGGCTGTTACTGAATTAGAGGCTCTAAGGCCCATAGCTTCTAGATTCCTGGAGAGGATGTTTAGAAAAAGATGTAGAAAGATGTAAGAGTGAAAAAGGAAAAAGGATACTGAAAATTTCTCTCATGACTTCCTTTGCATATGTTGATACTAAGAAACCATTCCCACTGTGGCATTAAGGATTATATGCTTTTTTGTTTTATCATCTGTCTATACATATCATTTTGACCTACTTCATGGTTAAGACATTGGTGCAGGAGCCCATAAATGTGAGTGTAAATTGCCTTAATCTTTGGTTCTGCCTGCATCTTGCTTTTTGCCTCAGATATTCTTTGCTAGACCTGATGTCTAATATCTGTGGGGTTCCACTGGGTCATTCTTCTATATGTACAGAGCTACAAATGGTACCGAATGATGCACTACTTGACACGCAGCCAAAATCACCCATAAGACAATTATTCCCCCTTTCCCGTTCTCAGGTAGATAGCAGTAGGAGAAAGCTAAGTTTTCCCAGCGTTTGTTGTAATAAAGTTATTACAATAAGGTACTGCTAGTGTTCTGTTTGATTTCATATGCCTCCTTTTACCCATCTCTCCAGTTTCTAGCTATTGCTAGAGGATTGCCTTCCAGACAAAGTAGCCCTAGGTAAGCCTGTTGTCTTTTCCAGCAGAAATCCAGCCAAGACGCTTTTGACATTCAACCATTCTCCTTTGCAGGGTGTAAGTATTTTACTCTCATTTTTTGTGGTGCTTGAGATTGAATCAGGTCTTTGTGCATGGTAGGCAAATGCTTTATGAGTGGGTTCTATCCTAGGATTTCTCCATTTGTATCCTTTCTGGTGCAAAGCCTTATTCAAGTAGAAGTAACTCAGTATATTTTAATCAAACCATTTTTGTATCCATTTTATATTTATAGAAAAGTGGCTGTAATATTTCAGAGTCCCTTCATATTTAAGTCCAGATTGTGTTCTTGTTCACTTATTGTACTAGTATAGGCAGAGACTTCTTGTTCATTTCCAGGCCCAGACCTGGATAATAACACAGATACTATATTAAGTACAACACTGTTTGGCCAATAGCTTATGCATACTTTTATCTATCTCTTACATCTGAATTAACCCATTTCTACTAATCTGTGTATCACCACGAGGCTGTGGTCTATCAGTAAGTTTCTGACTGGCAACTGGTATCTTTCTCCTTTGGCAGCTACATTGTATCTCTCTGACTCCACCACCTTTCTCTCTCTGTCTCTGTTTGGATTTCCCACCTGGCTTTACTTTACTAAGCCATCAACTAAAACAGCTTCTTTAATAACCAATTGAAAAAATAAATTCATATCATACAAAGGGGAATCCCACATCATCTCCTCCTTTCTGCCTAAATAAAAAAGAAGGTTTTAACTTTAACATAGTAAAATTACATGTAACAAAACAGGTCTCAAGCAAGAATTAAAGTTACAATATTTATGTCTGTTTAATCTTTTATCATAACTAAGGAAAACTATAATTATAACTATATATTCTTCAACTCCATCAAAGACCCCAGAAGGATATAATATTACCTAAGTTAACAGGACATGCATTGTAAGCAGCTTTCAAGACTCTAGAATTAACAGAGACATCTCGCTGCCTAGACAGTCACTCCAAGTTCTTCTGTAACACTGGGGCATTCATCTTCAGCCTACAGGTCCATAACATTCTGCAAATTTTCCATGAAGCAGAAAATTGGAAAAACTGTTTTGCCTCTATTGGCAGTTTGTCAGTTACTTTTGTTTCCTGCAGAATGTCTGACACACTCTTTTATGAAGCACAAACCCTCAAGATTGTCTCACCTTTAGGCAAGTTTAGCAGTCATTTTTTGTGGGTCCTGCATGTCCAATTCATACAACATACTGTCAAGTAGTTTAGACAAGAGCAGTTTCTTGCTGAAATGACTAACAAACTCCATAAGGAGAGCCTCTTTGATGCCCATCATCCTCTTGAAGTAGATTGGAGTTGCCAGAAGTAGATGTGTCTCATTGTCACAAAAAGTCCTAAGTTCTTAAAACATTTTAAATACCATTTGAAAGTTTTGAAGAACACCTATTCATCTGAAATATATCTCCATACAACTAGAAAACCTAACATGACTACAAGCTTGATAGTTATAGATGACTATCTATTAACCTGTATTTCTTAATTATACATTTTTATTTTTATTTATTTATTTTGTTTTGTTTTTCGAGACAGGGTTTCTCTGTGGTTTTGGAGCCTGTCCTGGAACTAGCTCTTGTAGACCAGGCTGGTCTCGAACTCACAGAGATCCGCCTGCCTCTGCCTCCTGAGTGCTGGGATTTAAAGGCGTGTGCCACCACCGCCAGGCTTAATTATACATTTTTAAATGAGCTGCACAAACACAATACCTTAATCAAGAGCAGAAATATACATATAACAAAATTAACATTAAATTTGTATCAATAAACCAAGATCCATACCAATGCAAAGTATTCATCTCTATAGCATATCCCCCTTTAAATGTAAACAAACATTTGCAAACAATCATTAGGGAATTTGGGTATTGTTGTCTGGACTATTTCCTGATGATGGGGCCACTGTTAATCCGGTCTTTTATGGACTATCCTGTGTGGTAGGTTTATCTCAGTCTGCAGTCCTGAAGCTGTCATGGATGTTGGACCATCTGAGCCACTGATTTAGTGGGTTTTGTTTCATCAAACCATATTAGCCGGTAAGGAATCCATAGCTTTCTGTCTTCTATGGAAACAAAAGAAGAACCTCTTTGCCATGAATTTGCTACCATTAAGAGACCAATATATTAGATATCCTTGGTTTTAACTTAATGCCCCTTTTCAGTATTTCCAACCAATATCATTCCAGTATATTTAGTATCATAATGCCATATGCACCTTTTCATGAACTTCCATGACAAGTTAGACTTTTTCTAACCTTATCCATTTTATTGTGTGAACAGAAGTCATAGATCCCTCATGAGAAAAATAAGTTATAGTTCATCTCTTAGAGTGCATTGAGTAAATAAATTAATTTAAATTCTGCAGAAGAAATTGATAAATTTTATTTATGCATTTGTTATTTATTTTTATCACCACAGATTAATGTATATTTATTATACTTTGGGTTATAAAAAAGTGTTCTGTTCTATTTTTTGCACAAGTAGTTTATTCTTTGGCCATTTGGAAGGTATTTCGGTGCATTATTTGTCCTTTAAACATAGATCCATCAGTGCAGGTTACACTATATTGAATGTGACATTAGAAGATGCCTCAGGTTCATCTTGTAAATTTTCCTATGCAGTTTTAAGATCTGCCTTTTCTCCAAAGTGCTTTGTTCTTTATATTGGAAAGTTGCATTAGGAATTAAGATACTGGTGCTAGGAATTTTATACAAAGCTTTTTGATTTCTATACAAAATCTGATCTGTTTGTTGTTTGTAACGCAGTCCTTCCTATCACACATACTTGCAGGCTGTGTAATATCTGTTTCAGATAGTTGTCATCTATTCTTAGGGTGACTTACACCCTCTTTCATACTCAACCAAATCACACTTATTTTCTAGGCATGAGATTCTCATCTTTTCGATAGAATGGGGTATATAGTCTCATAGAATTAGAAATCACTCAGAGTTGACTAGCCAATGAGATGGACAGTTAAAATTCATTATAAATTATAGATTGGAGATAATTTCTATGGGGTTGGAGAGCTATCCTTCAAGGCTCTATGCATATACTAAACCAATGGCTAACAGACATAATGATGTCCCCTATGGCTAGAAGTACAAGTTGAGAAACTGTGAAATTGGGTTGATCCCTCTTACAATGTTTCCAAATGTCCTATCTGTGCCATTTGTCATTACCATGCATGCATCCTTGGTTATTGTTGGCTTTTAGATTTTGGTTTTCAGGGAAGGAAAATGTATGTGAGAGAATAAGCAAGTCCTTCTGGAATGTAAGTGATCTGTATTATGATGAAAAGCCAGTATATTAACAAAGGGAAGATTATCCATAAAACTAGAACTCAAATGGCTTGCTGAGTTGTCTGATGATACTTCCATGGTTTTTGAAAATGAGGAATGGAAAATCATAGAGAGCAAGGCCTGCTGAGTTTAAGGCAATCAAGGGATGAAAGTTCCAAGGGAACAGATTGTGTTACATCATCAGGAAAATATCCTGAGCCATTGAAGTTTTGGCTTAAATACAAGGATATTTGAAACACCAGATGAGAATCAGAAAATAATCATATAAAGTGGGAATTTTATTGAGCTTATCAATATCCTAAGGTTTTATAGTGGTAAGAATCAATTCAGGAAACAGATATATCCAAGAGGTCTGAGAGGTGGCCTGTAACACCTTCCTTCATTAGGTTTTTCTCTTATATGGCCACCTTGACTTCAGCTGGGTGTGAGTTTCCTGATTTCTTCTTTAACCATTTTCTGTGATTGCCATATGGGATGCTTGCAGGGGTTCAGTTAGCCTCTTTCAAGTAGTTGGAGTTAGAGTTAACCTCCCTTGGAGTAATCCCTAACCCACGATGAAATTTCATTATATTTCTAGCTGGTGACTACAATTTCATTCCCCAAATGCTGCCAGCTAAATCAAGTGTCTGTCATCTGAAGGGATGACTGTGTCGTTTCACCTTCTTCTGTTAAGATAACTTTATTTTTCTTCCTGTACCACACTCTCCAGGTTCCCACTCTGCCTTTCTTGGCTTCTCTACCATGTGAGCTGGCGATGTAAACATCCTGGCATTGGGAGCACAAAGGTCTTTTTACCCACAGGTCACTAGGGAAAACAGGAATGTTCATCATGAAAGGGTGTTTCCTCAAAGGAAGAAGTACTTGTTTTCCAACCCAGGCGTAATATGGTTAATGACTTGGTAGACTTCTTACTACCCGGGGAGGCAGACCTCACCTACCTTTGGCTCTAGTGGCAGGTCTCACCCAAATTCCCCACTATGCTTATCCCAGAGTCTTCCTTCCGTAGACCATTGTCTTAACTCCCAGTTAATAAAACCCATCCTTAAGGGAAATGTCACATATAATGCTGACTAGCATGTAGTCTCAGTTAGAGACCCTACTAGATTCTCGACCTTTCAGTTACAGTGCACACCTATATAGTCATGTGTACATTGCCAAGGAGTTTCTATGTAGTCACACCTTAAGCTTTATTGTGTATCGGGAATTGGGATGAGCCTTGCATGGAAACTTGGAACGGAATGATTGTTACCTGGAAACATTTTCTCAAATCCTACTGTGTTTTAAATATGCTGACAATGAAGTACTTGGCATCAGACTCCCTGAAGTCTTGATTAAGGTTGATAAAGTTCATTTGAACAGTGTTTTCATTTCCACCTCTTTCCCTTTGAGGGTCATTTCCCTGCTGTGATCACCTGCAGGGCCCCCTCACTCTGGCATTGTGTTATACTTTTGTGGTAATCTTAATTAAAACAGGTGGTCTAAGGGGGAAGAAAAATATGATTAGAAGGGTTTGACATTACAGCAGAAAGCCTCACTACAGTTCAGAAACTAGGTTTGAATTTTTTCCTTAAGTTGTAAACCTGGAGAGTTTCTTTTTTCCCCTGCATTAAGAGCTGGGGTCAAATGCAGTGATATTCATCAAACTGGAAGAATGTTTTATCAACTAAAAACATTTCAATGTGGCATTGATTTCATATGAATGCAGGTTAATATGAAAATCCATATACATGTCTTACAGAATATGCTTATTGGTATAGTATGCACACATACCAGAACATGCTTTTTCTTTTTCTATAATCGTGGGTAGGGATGGGGAAAAGAGTGCAAGCTGAGGTCTGTATATGTGTGATGTCTCTTAGAGAGAGATTGGGAGGGGTCATATTGAATAGCTGTGTATCTTGAGACTGTGTGAAAGGAAATGTACTTTGTGAAAGGCATGAATGACCAATGTCACAACCTAATGAAAACATAGTCTGTATGACAGTATGAAATGAGAGATATAAGCAGAAATATAGGATTTCAAGGAAGTACTTTAAGTAAATTAGTAAGAGGTAAAACCTTGCAGATGGGAACAACATTATGGAGAGACAGAGACAGAGACGGACAGAGAGAGAGATGGAGAGAGAGAGAGAGAGAGAGAGAGAGAGAGAGAGAGAGAGAGAGAGCGCTTTGAACACATAGCTTTAAATGTGATGTCTCCATCAAATCCCTTTTCTCAAAACTCAAGGAATATCCTACAGAAGAGGAGGGAGAATGAGGGCAAGAGCCAGAGGGGATGGACGACAACAGGGACACCAGGGAAACAAGGACTTCCAAGTCAACCAAACAAAGTTTACAGAGAATGACATAGCAAACACAGAGCCTTCCACGGGTCTGCATCAGGTCCTCTGAATATATATTATAGCTTTCAATTTAGCATTTTATGGGACTCCTGAGTATGTGAACGAGTAAGTCTCTGACTTTTGTGCTTTCTCTTGGTGCTCTTTGTTTTCTGTTGATAAGCCCCACCCAACAATGCTGTGATAGTTTTGTTTTTACTTTATTTTATTATGTGGCCAACTACTTCATGCTCCCGGTGATGTGGGATTCCCTTCTGTATAGCATTGGTTAATAAAGAATCTGCTTTGGGCCTCTAGCTGAACAGAATAGAGCAAGGCGGGAATTAGAGGAGAAAAGTAGGCGGAGTCAGAGAGAAGCTATGTAGCTGCTGATGGAGAAAGATGCCTGTGGAATCTCATCATCAGAATTTTGCCAGTAGATCACCACCTTGTGGTGATACACAAATTAATAGAGATGGGTTAATTTAGGATATAAGAGCTAGCTAGAAAGATGCCTAGGCAGTGATTTAATTAATATGGTTTCTATGTAATTATTTTGGGTCTTGGTGGCTGGGAACTAAATGAGCAGACTCCACCAACATCCTGCTGCCAGGCTTCCCCCATTCCTACCATGAAAAATGTTCATGAAGGCATTTAACAGAACAAACCCTTCTTTCTTTAAGCTGTTTTTCCCCCAGGTATTTTGCAATAGCAGTAGGAAATAACTAATGTAAGCCTGAAGGAGAATACCAAGTGGTGATAGAAGGAAGAGCATCTAGTTTGGCTAAGTATTTTTTCTTTCCTTGGCCCCCTACCCCTGTCTCTAATGGAAAACATCTGTACATTTTTAGAGTTTCAATTTCTCCTGAGAATGGGCAACCTGTCCATGCTGGTTAGTCTTTGACCACTTGACGTCAACTAGAGTTGCCTGGGATGAGCAAACCTCAGTTGAGGAATTCCCTCCATCAGCTTCAACCTTGCATGCAGGCTTGACTGTGAGTGTTCTCTTAATTGTTAATTAATATGGGAAAGCCAAGAACACCATGACAAGTGACACTCCTGGACAGTTGGTCTGGGCTGTGTAAGAAAGGTGGCTAAACAAGCCAGGGAGAGCCAACTAGTAAGCAGCATTGCTCTATGGCCTCTGCATCAGCTCCTGCCTTCAGGGTTCTGCCTTGAGTTCCTGCTTTAACTTCCAGCAACCATGAACTGTAAGTGGTAAAATGAAATAAACAATTTCCTTAACTAAGTTACCTTTGGTCAGTGTTTTATCACAGCAATAGAAAGGCGATCTAGTATGCTGTCTTTTTCTAATGTTCCTTTTCTTTCCTTGTCCTTTCCTCCTCTAGTCTGGCTAAATTGATCCTACTTCCCTTAAAGGATTAGTTAAAGTGTTCTACTCCCCAAGGGTTAATTTCCTGCTTGTAGCATTAGAATCCCTTCCCTTTAACCTCTGACAGTATCTATGCCCTTGCATCCCTTATCTGCTGTACCTACCTCAGATACAGGTTTCTAACCAGGCTGTAAACATACAAAGGGCTGCATCATTTTTTGCATCTCTTCTGCTGAGTAGAATCCTTTCGATTCATAGAAGATTTACAAATGATGATTTTATTAATCAAGTTTGCTTCTTGACAGAATCCTTTCGATTCATAGATGTTGTATTAAGGAGCGACAGGCTGCGTCCCTGGCACCCGGCAGCCCGCACAGCTAGCTTTACAGAAATAATTACACAGAAACTGTATTCTTTTAAACACCGCTTGGCCCATTTCTATCTAGCTTCTTCTAGGCTAGCTCTCGCACTTGGACTAGCCCATTTCTAATAATCTGCTGTAGCCCACAAGCTGGCTTACCAGGAATGATCTTAACCTGAATCTGCCTGGAGTGGGAGAATCATGGCGACTCCTTGACTCAGCTTCTTTCTCCCAGCATTCTGTTCTGTTTACTCCACCCACCTATGTTTTAACCTATGAGGGCCAAGCAGTTTCATTATTGCTTAACCAATGAAATCAACAGATTGATATATGACACTCCCACATCACATAGAAGATTTACAAATGATGATTTTATTAATCAAGTTTTCTCCTTGACAATTTCATATACATATAAAAGACATTCTGATTACTTTTTCCTTCCATCCATTATTACCTCCCTCCTATTCCTATCCAGTTGTCCTTATCTGTCCCTTTCCTAGACTGATGACTTTTGGCTTTGTTTCATCACCCACTGAGTTTAAACAGGGTCATATCTGTGATCGCAGAATTGGGACTGTACATTGGAACCTTGTGGGGTCACTAATGGATACACATCTGAAGAAACAAGTTCTCCCTGAATGTTTCTGTAGCAAATATTTCAGCTGTGAAAGAGGTGACCTCTTGAACCTTTCTTCTACCCATGGTTGTTTCTCAGCAGGCCTATTCTTAGCAGATATGTATTATCTTAGAATATGTATTCAGATTATATTATGATCTCTTCTTGAGACACTATACTCTTTAGAACACTCTTTGAAACATTTCAATGGCGTCTTTGAGGAGATGAGTGGAGAGTATTTTTCTATGTCACTGTATGGAATAGGTGGAATAAAATTTCTTAGCTTCATAAACTATTTAATACAACTTCTCTCACATCACAATATCAATAACAGAAAAGTTAATAACAAGATTCTTAAACACTTGTGTGAGGCAGGAAAAAAGCTATGTCTATTGGAAAAATAATAATATTCAACAGTTAATAAGATTTTCTGGCATTGTGGGCTCTGTTTAAAAATACGGCTTCATATAAAAATTAATTTAGTTTTTCTAACTACTCTGTGAACTCAGTAATATTATTATGGGTTGCCTTTCATAGGTAGAGAAAGTAAGATGTAGATGATAGATAGTATCTATACACAAGTGTTTATTTCATTCTATGCAAGTGTATCTAGGACCTCTTTCCTTCATACTTGACTTTCCTATCTTCTCTATGGGAGAAGTATATTTCTCTGTACATTGATAGCAGCACTAAATTCAATAAGGTGAGTAGAAGGGTTAATATGTGTGCTTTAGCTAAAAACTTTAAGAACTGACACGGCTGACCATTACCTTCCTATACATCTGCTACTAGGTTGTGTCTCTGTCTCAAGCATATCAACAAGGAGGCTGGTGGGTTGAGACACAGTGCTTCCTAGCTATGACAGACCCTCAGCTATAAGGCAGAAGTAGTGAAGAACAAACCTTCCTCCTGATAAGTCACTGGGATCTTTGGTGTTACAAGTATCAGCCACCTAACAGAAAGTTTGAACACCCTGCCCAAGGTGACATGGCAAATATGTGGTGATGTTTAGATTCAAAATGAAGTCTGGTTTGCTAAGTCACAAACTTAACCAGATTACCACATTACTTTATGGCAGCTAAAGATGCAGACCACAGAGGTCATCATTTTAGCTTATACAAATCACACAGGCACTAAAGGTCTTGGATGATACCGTTAGGGTTTTGCAGAGAACAGCTTTTGCTACCATGCCCGGCAGGTAGTGTTCTGCTTCCATTACACAAAAAAGTTTGCAGCTCACTCCTTTGCTGTGACCTGGCTGCAAAATGATTCTCTGAGGTAGAGCTGGAGTTATTATGCTCTCCTCAGCATTCAGGCCCTGTCTCTGCGGTCATCCTTCTTGGGGATTATTTATGAAGGATGAAGGAAGAGGGGGGCTGTGCAGTTATTTGTTTTCTGTGAACCTAGGGGATTGGAAATGTTTTAGAAACATAACTGGTTGACATAAAGGATAAAAAGTTAAACATACAGAACCCAACATGTCCTCTCTCGGGACCCCTGTCTAGCTAACAACAGGATTCAATCCAACAGTGTGCTGCTACCAGAATGAGGAAAAGACAACCCTGCTCAAACAAAGACTTGAATACAGTGATTCTGAAGGCTTCACACTGAGCTCTGTGTGCTGTTCATGAGAAAGCAGCTCGAGTGCCTCACCAGATGTAAGGCAGACATGGAACGTGTTGCTACAGGTCAGAAAGCTTCAGGAATGAGCCCAGGGCTTCTTTGCAGCCTGCAAAGACATGGTGAGGAATTAAAGAGGGCTATGCAATGACGAATACCTGCCCATCCTTCACGGCTAGCATTGTGTCCCTGTGCCTGGGTGTAGTTCCTCCCTCAAAGTCTATGTCAATAAAATATAAAAATGACAATTGCAACAATTTGTTGCAACACATTCTCCGATTTTAACTCTTCTGATTTGTGTAACACAATGGCAAAGACTTCATAGTGTTAGATGATTTACTGAATATTGCCTAGCAGAATCAGAGAGTAATGGCTCCTTTCCTAGCCAATCTCTAACAGCAGAGATTTTGATCAGATGATATTTATGACCTTGCAATGTACAGTGGACTTGCTTGAGACTGTGCTATCAACTAAGTAGCAAATTGGGATGAACGTGAAGATGTTCAGGGCAAGCAAAAAAAAAATTATCTATGCCTCCAAGAAAGCAAAATGCCTTGCCCTGTTGTATGAAGAATAATTTCACCACACAACACACAGATGGAAAGAAAAACCATTTTGGTTCTGAGATAAATTTAAATTCAAATCACACCCTATGGAACTGGTCTTTCAAAGAAATGGAGCCCAGAGTTCTGGTTAGTTGCTGTTCACCAGGGAAAGAAGTTCTATTGCTTCATTTTGCAAATATGGGTCCTATGACCATGACATTACCTCTGCATTTAAGATAATCTTGGGAAGAGACAAATTTAGCCACCAGTGACAGATTTAACGTGCCTTTGCATTGGATCACATCTCCCAGGAAGCTGACGTGAAAACAATAGGTTTAGAGAGGACAAAAAGAAAAAAAAAACAAGAACAAAAATAAAACAAAACAAAAAGCAACTTTCTAGTAGGTAATATTTGTGAAGGATGAAGAAGAGGGAGAAAGAAGAATGAAGAACAACCCTTAGACAACAACACAATTTGATACCCCTGGAAGTCAGTTTTCTATAACCATAACAAGATAACTGAAATAATTAGCTAGCCAGGAGAAAAGGAATTTTCAAGGCTTTAGAGTAGTAGACCTGTTTTTTGATTCTGCTAGGTAGGGAACATCTTCCTGAGGTGAGGAAGAAAAGACATAAAGAGAAGAGGCTGTTCTTTGAAGATATGCTCCCCAGAACCTAGGTACCTCCTACTTGGGCCCCATCTTTTAAAAGTTTTCCTACCTGACAGTAGCATCTTCCTTGGGACCAAATTTAGCATATGGGATTTGGAGGTGGGGATCCAGCATCTAAACTATAGTAACACATGTATAAGTTCAAGAATGAAGGAGTGGGTAGAAACAACTTTATATGATTCATTGGTTTTGTGAATGACTTGGTTAAAATTATGAGTTGACCCATAGCCATAATAGTCTGACAGAGGAATCTCATGGAGAGAAATTGTCCACTTCTAATACTTCCTTGTGATTAGTGCTTGGTTAAAACAGCCTAAGCAATCATTGCATGCTGTGAACATAATAGTGGAATAAAAGATGTGGCTTCTGAGGCTGCCAGCTGTCTATGTTCTGTGAAGTTGATTCAGTGGAAGGGATCCTGGACCTGCACAATTTGATAGTCTAGTGGGTTTTCCTCTTTAATACATCCAGCTTATAATAACCTTTATTTGTGAATTTAATCCTTTATAAGGCTTGAATTTTTGACAAGCATGGCATAGAACTATAATTTAATGCTTTTATAGCTTTATTTCATGAACAATATTTTATAATAATTTATTAATTATTACTATGAGAGGTTGTTTCTGAACACAGTAATGAAAAAATGTGCAATTTATGCTCTCATGGAATAAATATTCTCTGAGCTGGATATGGCAGATCTTAAATATGAATGTTTGAGAAGGGTTGACATGTTCTTTGAATAGAATAATGTTGAGGGTGTATTGTAGGAATAAGTGGAATGTTTGAGCCAGGCTTTACCAAGGCAATGATATTTGGATAAAGATTTGGGATATGAAAATCCAGGATTTGAGATTAAATTCTATTTGATATTCCCACACATCACAGGCTAGATTGTTGAGCCTTGGAAGCTAGATACTGTCTTCTTAGGAAGGCAGGTTTATTTCCTTACAGATATAATAAAGATGGAGAGCATCTTTCTCTCTCTAGAGACTTCCTAAGAGCCTCTGTGATACCAAGAGTATTTTTTGAAGACTCATTAATTAGACAATATCTTTGTCTTTGGAAGGGGCTATTGGAGTCCCTTTATAAGACTAGAATTCCTGCCACTGCCATATGACCACCAGCTACCTTGGAGTACCACTGTGAGATGTAAATATGCAAATAAACTGATGGAGCCCCAACTTCATGCTACTTGCTACTCAATAAGTAGTAGTTGGTCAAGATCATTTGAAGTTAAGCTTTTACTGATTCAACATATGATAATTAAACCTTATATTCCCAGTAGTGCTTAGGGAATGTTTGACTTCTTAGGCAGTATGGCTATTGATGGGAATAGTGTTCTACACAAACAGAAGTACCAGTAAGAAGCTGTCTTAGGTAGGGTTTCTATTGCTATGAAGCGATATCATGATGACGGCATCTCTTATGAAGGAAAATACCTAATCTTACAGTTTCAGAAGTCCAGTCAATTGTCATCATGGTGGAACGCAGTGGCAGACAGGCAGGCAGGCAGGCATGGTGCTGGAGGAGTTGGGATTTTACAACTTGATATGCAGGAAACAGGAAGCGGTCTGTCTCACTGGGTGTGGCTTGAGAATAAGTGAGACTTCAAAGCCTACCTCCATAGGGACACACTTTCTCCAACAAGGCCACACCTACCTTAACAAGGCCACACCTCCTAACAGTTCTACTGCCCTTGAGGGCCATTTCTTTCAAACCACCACATCCCACTCCCTGGTCCCCATATGCTTGTGATGATAATGCAAAATGTGTTTGGTCCAACTTCAAAAGTTCTCAGAGTCTACAATTGTCTCAGTAGTGTTTGAAAGTCCAAAGCCAGAACCTGGAAACAACCTAAATGTTCCTCCACAGAAGAATGGATAAGGAAAGTGTGGTCCATTTCCACAATGGAGTACTACACAGCAGAAAAAAATAATGACATCTTGAATTTTGCAGGAAAATGGCTGGACCTAGAAAACATCATTTTGAGTGAGGTAACCCAGACCCAAAAAGACAATTATTACATGTACTCACTCATAAGTAGTTTTAAAACATAGAGCAAAGAAAAACAGCCTACAAATCACAATCCCAGAGAACCTAGACAACAATGAGGACCCTAAGAGAGACATACATAGATCTAATCTACAGGGGAAGTAGAAAAAGACAAGATCTCCTGAGTAAATTGGAAGCATGGCGACCTTGCGAGAGGGTTGAAGCAGAGGGAAGAGGCAGGGAGGGGAGCATAGAAAAACGTAGAGATCAATAAAAATCAATAAAAGAAACAACAAAAAAGAAAGTTCAAAGTCTCTTCTGAAATTCATGCAATATCTTAACTGTAATCCCCTATAAAGTCAAAATATAAAAAACGGATCACATACTTCCAACTTATAATAGCACAGGATATACATGATCATTGCAAAACATAAGAAAGGGAGCATAGTGAGGATATACTAGAACAAAGCAAGACCAAAAACCATCCAGGCAAACTCCAAACTGCATGTCTATGTCTGAAGTCAAAATGTTCTTCAGATCTCCAACTCCTTTCTGTGTTGGTGACTGCAACACACTTCTCTGTCTTGGAATGGTTCCATTCCCTGTTAGCATTTTTCCCTGGCAAGTATCCCATAGTCTGGCATCTCCAACATCTTAGGGTCTCCAAGCCAATCCAGGCTTCGACGTCAGAGCTTCACACAATAGCCTCTTTAGGCCTCCATTCAGGGACACACCTGACACATGCCTAGCCTCAGCAACTTTCCTTAGTTGCAGAAGCAAATTCCATAACCCCTTTCTTCTATCCTTAACTCTAAATCCAGAACCATGTGGCCAAAGCTGCCAAGTTTTGCTGTTTGCTGGGTCTGGAACATGGTTCACTTGTTCAATTACATCTTCACCTGCTTTCTGGTTTTGATGGTTACCTTAAACCGCCTAGGATTGGCTGTCCTTAAACTTGCTCTATAGATCAGATTGGCCTCAAACTCAGCAATCCATGAGCCTCTGCCTTCCCAGTGCTGACTGTGCACCATCACACCCTGCTCTAAGCTTTTCAAAAATTCTTTTTCACAAGTTGGAAATTTAGCAGGGTAGGAACTTGCCTCAAGATCACCACTCCCTGTATTCATTTTTTTTTAAAAAAAATCTGTTTATCTCCTTGATTACAGGACTTAACTCCATCCCACTTTCTCGTACTCATTTTTTCCCTTGCGCAACTTGCTTTTTTTCTTTATAAATCTTCCTTAGAGTTACAATATATATATATATATATATATATATATATATATATATATATATATTCAAATGTAAAATTTGTTGAAACCAAAGCTGTCTAACAGTTCATAGATGCTGTATTAATCTCTCTCTCTCTTTCTCTCTCTCTCTCTCTCTCTCTCTCTCTCTCTCTCTCTCTCTCTCTCACACACACACACACACACACATTGACTTTCTGTATTTCATCTTGATTGATTTCTGTTTATGTGTATTTAAGTTCCTTAATCTTTTTATCTGGAGTGCTGAGTGAGCCTTTAACTCCATCCTATATAATTTTCATTTTGCACTTTGTGGTTTTAACCTTAAAAGATCTCCTTACATTTCTTATGGTTACACTTAGCATTTGGTTGCAATAGCTTTTTCATGTCCTTGCCTACTAATTCTAGCTCTGACCTCCATTCTGGGTTTATTTTAAGCAGTTTTAACCCTCATTCCATTTTTTAATTTCTTTCTTATTTGTGTCTCTGATATTCTGAAGTTTACTCACTTAATGCTTAGGTAGCTTCCTATTCTTATGTATATTTTGAGCTTCGCTCTGGGCATAGGTAAACTTTCTTGGAATCAAGCAAATACTTCCGATCAACCGTTGAAATGGGAAGGGTAGAAATGAGTGGTGTTTCTCTGTTGACTAGGCCCCATTGCCTTTCTGATAACTGTGAATCGTGGTGCCCCTCAACCTTAGTGATGGTAGTGGATGCTGTCGTGGACCAGCCTGAGCTCTGACACCAAATGAAAGTGCTACTGAGTGGTTCATAATTAGCTTCCCAGTGACACTTCGCAGATCTCTGCTGGATTCCCCATGTAGTTGTCTCCTATTATAGTTTTCTATTTCAGGCTTCTCAGCACTAAGTCACTGATTTCATGGATCTATAAAGAACTTTGCTTGGATTTCTTCCTTCCTTTTATGGGTTATAAATCTCCTCAAAGTGTGGAGTTGGGGCAGTTTTATGCCTTGCACTAGTGGCTTTCTGTTTATTTGGCTACTCTCTAGAACTTCAATACTGTTGTTCCACAAGCTTTATTGTTTGGTTTGATTCAAATGGAAGGGACAAATGCAGCGTCTGTTGTTCCAAGGGAGCCAGAAGTGTAGGTAAAATCCTTCTGTGCTATGCTAAAGCTCCCATACCAGCTGCCTGTAAGTAGATTGAATACGAAAATACCTGAAAAACGAGAGAACTACATTAAACAATATCACTGTCATTTTTCTGACCTTAGGGTTTCTTAGGCTACTTCCATGAATGAAAGACAATCTGACCTGAAAAACCAAATAAGCTCTTTCTGATCCTCTATTTGAACTAGTTTAAGGTTATACAACTCAAGAGGTATTGGGAAAACCAGATGTAATCCATATTTGGGGGATTCTGAGAGTCTTCACTGACAGTTTATGTTTTCTTAATTCTGATTTCCAAGCTCAATCATTAGACAAGTGCATAGCACGCTTGATGGTGTTGCCAAAGCAAAAGCAAGCTCATCTTTGGTGTCTCCCTGCTTCATCCAGACACAGATTTTTCCAATCCAGAAACACTGGCACACTTATCTTATGTTTTATAAAAAATTTTCATTTTTAACTTTGTGCATGTCCATGTGAGGTGCCCACAGAGGGCAGGAGAGGGCCCTGGATCCACTGGGGTTGGAGTTAATAGGCAGTTTTGAACAAGGCAATGTCTTTTCTGCAAACCAAACTTGGGTTCACTGCAAGAGCATGTGCACATAGCCTCTGTCCATCTGTCTCTCCAGCCTGGAACACTTACTTTTTCTTTATTTTAGAATGTATTTATTCATTTGTGTTGTCTTGGCCCTCCTTTTCCTCACTTGCTGACTGACGTCTCCCTCCTACCACTTCTTCTTGTTCTGGATGCATTTTCTTCCTCTAACTGTTAACGCAAAGCCCAGGGTTCTCTTCGGTTCTCAGCTTCTCGTCCAGCGTCCATTTCAGGCAGCGTTACTGTGTCAGACTTCCCTGTTTGTCATTTTTTCATGCTGCTACCTTTTCTTAGCATTCAGCTCTCACCAAACTATGATTCTCATTCTCATTTATCCTCATGCCAACCCCATGTTTCTGTTTCATTAATGCATTCTTTATTTATTAATCATTCCAACAAATATCACGAAACTCCTTTTCTGAACATGGCACTGGACTCATGTCCCAAATGATAGTCTCCATTTGCATAGGAATGATATGCCTACTAGGAGGCTGAAATAGTAGCATTCATTTAGCATGAATTAAGAAAAGATGTGCAATAAATATGTTCTTAAATTCAAATGATGCAATAAAAAATAGATACTAGATAATCCCATAATTGGATGAGAGGGCTTAGTGTGGTTTGGGGTGGGAACAGAGACATAAGTAAGGACATCCGTGGCAGGAAAAGATTCTTGAAGAATAAATAGTATTTATTCAAATGAAAAGAATTTTGAAGGAAATAACCTCACTTCTAATAAATAATAAAAGAAGAAACGTGAATGAGGATAGCCTTTCTTATGTACTGAAGCCAGTAAAGAACATATAACCAAGCTATTTCATCTCACAATAATAGACATGTTAGTATAGGATTGCTGTCTATTAAGCTCTTATTTTGTTCTGGACTTTTACATATTATCTTATGTAAATCTTCACCCTCATGCTAAATTCATTGGTTTTAATATGAGTTTAATGAGTTTAAATATGAGAGCGGAGGAACTCAGAGTCGTGATGTCCAGTCTGAGATGTGAGCACGATGTTGATGTTTCTGGTCCTCCTAACTGCCTCCCTCTGCGCATATCTGGTGAGCTCCTCACTGCCTCCCTCTGCGCATCTCTGGTGAGCTCCTCACTGCCTCCCTCTGCGCATCTCTGCTGAGTTTCTAGTGAAAGCCCAGGACTGGGGAGATGTGGGGCAGGTGAATGCAGAAGGAGACTGGTTAAAGAGTACATTTTACTGTACAGTGGATTGGGGATAAAGAATTGTAGCCAAATAGCCGGGTGGTGGTGGCGCACGCCTTTAATCCCAGCACTCAGGAGGCAGAGGCAGGCGGATCTCTGGGAGTTCAAGGCCAGCCTGGTCTACAAGAGTTAGTTCCGGGACAGGCACCAAAGCTACAGAGAAACCCTGTCTTGAAAAAAAAAAGAATTGTAGCCAAATAAATAGGTGGGAGAGAGAGCTAGAGATAGAATTGCCTAGGTAAGGAAATGTGTTAGTTTTTGTCAATTTGACCCAAATTATAGACACCTGGGCAGAGGGAAGCTCAGTTGAGAAAATTTCTCCAACATTTACTCTGTGGGTATATCTTTAGGAGCAATTTTTCGATCGATGTGGGAGGGCTAAGCAAGGACAGGTATTCTCTGGGTCTTGGTCTGAGGTTTCTCATCTGTTATTGTCTGGGAAGCATAGCAGTAGGAATGGCTTCTGCTGGGGCAGCAGGAGTGTGAATTTGTTTCTCCCATCTCAGAGGACCAGAGAGGAGGGAAGAAAATGGGGATGCTCCAGTTGGACTCCTTTATCATTTTTGTGGTAAAGTCTGAACAGAGCCCATGGGACTGTGCTGTCCCTGTTGGAGTCAAGTCTTCCGCCTTCAGTTAACTATTTCTGGGAATGTCTTCACAGGCAGATCCAAAGGTGTGCCTTACTAAAGCTCCAGATGTTTCCTAATCTAGTCAATTTGACCATAGATATGACTGACCATCCTAGATCCTAAGATCTAGGACATACATAAAATCATTCACCATGCTATAGTTTTTCCACATACCTATGATATTATAGAGAAGCATATAATTACTGGAATACCTTGCTTTCTAAGTGAAAGCTTAAGGTGATTTTGAGACTTTAAAAGGTTTATTTTGAAACATAAATATAAAAAGCATTTAAATTTAGGTTTTAAGAATCTTATCCTACTTAATTATAATTGTTGAGTTTAAGTGCTCTTTTAGATGGCCTAGAGAGAGGGGTCACTGGGCATGGGTGTTTACTGGGAAAACATGGAGACCTGAGCTCAGATTCAAGTATCCTTGTAAAAAGATGAACATGGCTGCACATATGCCTGTAATTCCAGCACTGATGTGGGAAAGGAAGATCTTTGGGATCTACTGACTGCTGACTTAGCTTAAGTTGTATTGAGAGATCCTCTTTCAACACTTTATGGTCTCCTATAACCTCCAAATCCATGTTGGTATTTACATACACATCTATACACACACATTAACACATTCACACATACGCACTGATAGTATGAGGTTGGAGATGTAGTGCTATGGTACAGTGCAGTGCTCCTCTAGCATACACAAACATCTAGCTTCAATACATGACAAAACATATAAAATGTGATTCACTATAGAGAATTATATATTGGGTATTAAATGTGATAGAAGGGTATGTTCATATGTTTGGTATAATCTGTTCAATGGACAAACACTAATTGAACATCTTTTTGGTACATGCATTGTGATAATTACTAGGGACATAAGACATAACAAGTACTCTCAACTACCAAGAAGTTGACAGCCTATATGGGAGACAAATGGATAAATTATTATAGTACCAAGCTTCCAGTGGAGGTCAGAGAGCATTATGACACTGAGAAGCCAGGACTGTGTTGTAAGGCATGAGCACGAGGTATGCTTTTACCTCCTTCTTAGATGTGTGCCTTTGCACAGCGTGTTTAGCCTTTCTGTGACAGGAAGGAAATTAAACCTGCCACTCAGAGTTCTTGTGAGTATTCTACATATTGTTTCGGTGATGCCAATACAGCTCCTATTCACAGCGGATAGGTTTTCAAGTAAGGATTCCTGTGCTGTGGCTCACAGTAATGAATACAATGAGACTGATAATGAAGGAACAGAAAGACAGGAAGACTGAGGAGGGCGGCTTAAAGAGGGGTATGGGTGGAAGACCTTTGTGTGTGTGTAGAGTTTTAGCAGAGTTAAGGGCCTGAAGAACCATATCCAAATGCCTGGAAACATCACAAATGGCAGTGATAAAGTTAACTCTAAGATAAGGATTATTTTGTTACCGTTTCAAAAGCATGCATATAGAGGATTATACATAGTCAGCATCCACAGAACCTAGGTATCCTTTTCTATAGTCTTCTACGAATTATCTGAGGAGGAAAAGCATATGTGGAAAACCTGCCAACAAGAAGTTTTATTTAAAGTTCTAAAGGCTCTGGCAAGCTTCTACTTCCACCCTTTAAGTTTTCTCTTTCCTAATGAGAACATGAAGAGCTTGAGTGGGTGAGGAACTTGTTGAGGTCACACCAGTTAGGTGGTGCCGGGCTGGAATTGGAACATTTGAGAGCTGACTGGATTTCGCATTCTTTCCACCATGGCTCTGCCTCACTAATGAGAAAGCAATGCCTATTAGCGTGCTTAAATTGTTATTATCGTAGCAGCATGTCAGATAACTTTATATCCCTATAACATTTTGAACTTTTCAAAATACTTTCACATCTGCTCTCTAATTTGATTCTCACAATAGCCTGTGAGGTATTTATAAAGCAATTTCATTTGAAAAAAAAATAAAATAGAGATAATGCTGCTAATTAGGGCAAGCCCCAAAGTTTTAAATGAGCGTTTCCAATCAGGCAGATGGAGAAAATGTTCACCATTCTCTGACTGTGACTTCCAGGTCAGAGATGGGGAAAACTGTTGACAGTCCGTTTTGTAGATAATGCCTTCCGACATGTCTTGAGATAGTCCCAACTGTCAGAATGGATACATGTAGGGTCACACTTATCTTCTGTTGCTCTGGTGTGCAGAGGAATCTTTCCTTTTAATTTTTACCTTTTCTGACCTTTTATTGATATACATGGCTAGTTAATAGGGACAAAATTGATTTTAATATAATCTTATATGATACCTGATCAGCACTAAAACTAAAATCTTCCCCTTAGGTACTGCCAAACCTGTCTTAAAAAAACATTTTGCCTGTCAGATTCCTTTATCCTGTGCAGTAAGAACACCAAGAAATAGGGAGGACACCTGTGATTTATAGTGGAATGCAAGACTTTGGGGGTCCATGGATGAAGGCCCTTTAGCCTTAATGGAGCATCAATTCATGCTCCCTGTCTGTTGGGTGCTTTTTGCACTATTGGGACGGATGTGTGCATGGATCTACAATTGGTACAAATCCTTTTGGTTGGTCACTCCTGGCTTGGTTGTTTGTGAAAGGGATTTGCTGGCCGACCTGCTTTCCCGTGGTGTCTCACTGACATGACAATTTCCTCATGATTCATCTAATACCATTCTGGGCAGGCTAAATAGCTCCAGGTGGCAGACTTCAGTGGGATCTCCAATTGTTCACCTCTCTCTTTATCCAGGGCCTTTGCAAGGACTTTACCTTTTCTCAATTAAAGGCATAGACCCCAGCATTCAAGCAGTCCTGCATCTGCTTTGCTTTTGCACTGTGCCTTGAACATTCAAAAATGCAAGATGAATTTTTTCATTTCACAAGGCAACAGTGATGTAGTGTGAGATCTGTGCACACACGTTTCTTCTTGCTCTGCGTTGTGTTTACTTGCACCATGAGGTGAGCGCTGGGTATGCTAACTTTCCATTAGTTTAACAAATACCCCAGATAACCAACTCTACAAGAAAAGAACCCTACCTTGGGTCACAGTTTTGGTGGTTCAAGCTCATGACTGATTGGTCATTTTGCTGTTTGCTTTGGGGTGAGGCAGCACTTCAGTGAAGAAGACATTGTGGAACAAGCTATTTACTTCAATGCCAAGAAGCAAAAATACTGAGTAAGAGCCTGGGGTCCCACAGTCTCCTTGTAATGAATACCCACAGTGGCTTAACAAATTCCCAGTAGGTATGGGCTCTTAACAATTCTCCATGCTATAAATGTAAGCTAAGGAACAAGCATTAACACACATCTTTTTGGTATATTCCAGGTCCAAATCATAACACAGGCCCAGCCTTTTGAGGGGTGAGAGACACATGAAACAAAACTGAAGCAACTAACCACAGCAGTTCAACCTTCTTCCTAGAGTAGTGACCTTTGCTCTGAAGCCCTAGAGTATAGCCCAACTTAAGCATTAGATTCAACAGTGAGTGCTTCTACTTGGTTATTGTTTGGTTTCTGTAGTTTCTGTTATACTCAAAGCTAACAGAAGTACTGAGGTAGTGTCTTAGCAAATAAAGTGCCTGTTGTATGAGAATGCAAACCTGGGTCTGGATTCCCAGTGTCCACATAAAACCAGAAGTGGTGACTTGTGTCTGTAACTCTAGTGCTGGCAAAGGAGGTATAGCTACTTTACATAGGCAGGCTCTGTTACTCCTTGGCTAGGCCAACCTAGTGAATTGATGAACTCTCGGTTCAGTATGAGATCTTGTTTTAAAACACAAGGTGAGTGATCAAGAAAGACATCCAACATGAACCTCTGGTTTCCACTTGTATGTACACACCTGGGGACACGCACCCACCCACCTACATGTATATACACACAGACAGTATGTATGTATGTATATACATCTATCTATCTATCTATCTATCTATCTATCTATCTATCTATCTATCTATCTATGCACACAGGAACCATATGAATATACCTATATACACATACATACACATATATGTGTATATACATATATATACATACAGACCTAATTGATAATCGACTTTGGCAAATATACAGCAGCCCTCTCTCAAAGTCCTTTCAGCTACTTTTGTTTAACATCAATATCTTTTAATTAAAGACCACAGGGACACACTTTCAGGTAAATGAGTTTGCTAGTAAGAACTACTGAGAACCCTATCTTATGTTAGTAAAAGGGTTTTAGGATGATCTTTGTAGGATGTAGGCTTCATGGGGCCAATCTGGAAGAGAGCAAGAAGGAAGCAAAGTCTCATTGCTCATTGACTACTGTCAGAAAGTAGGGGAGATTCTACAGTCATTTCAACGATTTTAGTATGGCAGGCAGACTACAGGAAGGCTGTCGCAGTAGGTATAAAGCAGCAGTCTCTCATTTCTGACCTTGTTTGAATTGTGTTTGGTAATTCTTTTAGAATGATCCTAATTTACACAATGTTCTGGAAGAACAATGGACTTACAGGACATCAGGCAAGCCTGTGATGGTACTGATAATTATGTTTTGCATTAAATCCAGACCCCCAAATTACCACCATGAGACATAGTCCAATGGAAAAGCAAAGTGTCCTTATGGTGACTTGGATTCCTCTGTCTGTCCATCCGGAGTGATAGCAATCACGCAGAAGTAGTGTGGGAGAGACTCAGAGCTCATGGGAAGAGGATTTTTATAGAGGCCAGGCAAGAAGGGGAGGGCTTGGGGAATTCCAAACATGAGAGGTGCTGCCCATTCCTGATTGGTCTCTCTCAGTGGGGTGATGTGCTGCCTATTTCTGATCAGCCCCTCCTAATGAGCTAAGGTCAGGGGCAGACACGCCTTGCTGATTGGAAGAGGCTACCTCCTGTTAATGCCAGGTGGAGGTCATGCCTTTAGACTACTTCTCTGCTTAGGGACTGGTTGGTTTTCCTGCTCAAGGATTGGTTGGTGGGGTCAGAGATGGCTCTGATTTGGGGGGTCAAACTATCTTTCTTTCTCTGGTTCTTTTTAGCTATTAGACTCCAATTTTAGAGCCAGGGTGAATTTTTTTTAACAGGTTTTGATTCTGGGGGTAAATAGTGTTCCTTTGGCTCTGGTTTCTGACTCAGGGTATTTTCTCCTGGTTTTGGGTTCAGGGATAAAGTGTTTCTTTCACTGGCTCATGTCCCAAATCCAGGGTGTGTTTCTTTCACCAGGTCTGGGCTCAGAGCCAGGGTACTCAGGGATTGTGCTAGGGCTATGGATCACAGACCTGCTGGGGCCTGGGACTCTCATTTAGATATGTCAGGTCAGTTCCTTTTACTTCACCTCTGAGATTTTTCTATAGGACGCACAATGCTTGCTGATTTCCATAAATGAAGGCCCGACTTGGCCAAAGGACATCCTGGGAAATGACGCTCTCTTATCTTTCCTCAGCATTCTACAGTACGATACCTGTTACCTTAATGAAGGCACCTCTCAGTTGGTGTGGGAGGAGGCAAAGGCAGTGAGAAATTAACTGAAGAGTCAGGGGAGAGCCTGCCCCCTCTTTATACTGACTCCACCTCTGACCACTGCTGACCTCACCCCCGAGCTTGCAGGGCTTCTCTTCTGCTCCCACCTAGACAGAGAGTCCAGCATTCATTTTCTCTCGTTCTCTTCCTCAGCTCTAGGACTGGACAAAGTGCTCATTTTATGGTCACTTTATCTGACACATGAGTACCATGTATCAGAGCTGCTGAGGTCTGGCTCTGTCTCTGGGTGACTAGATCTACTTTGTTTTCCTTTTTTTTTTTTTTTTGAGACAGGATCTAACTCTGTACCTCTAGGCTGGACTTAACCTCACTCCCAAGTGGAGAGATTACAGAGGTACATTGTTACTAATTCTAACTAGATGATATACATAGAAAAAAACTTTCCAAATATAGTGCCTGTCACAAGAACCCATGATTCCTTTTTCCTCTACACAGTGACTTTTCCCACTCCTTCTTCCTACTGGGAATTTTCCTGGGTTATTCAAAGAGAAGGTGGAATGGAAGAGCATCCTTGGTTTTAGACACAAAAAGCAGTTCTTAGCTTTTTGCTACATTCAGTAATTCTATCACAGCTTGTAATAAGATGATCAAGGTCCTCCTGAGAAACCCCTCCTGCTTGACCAATAGGGATAACACAATTTCTCTTATTGTCCCATTTCTCACAATACTTAGGTCGCATCAGGTTAGAGAGTGGCCAGTGTTCTGTGGTCATTACAACGTGAAGGGTGAGCTAAGGAGATGAGCTGCGGGGGGCCCGCTTCTGAAGGAAGTTCAGATAGGAAATTTACCTACCTTTGTTCTCCTAGCTTGATGTATATAGTGTGATTGTGACATTAAAATTGGCCCAGTGTGTTCATCGTGATGATAGCATAAATGATCCAGCAGCAGCCCACAGAAGAAGGTCTTATTTCTAGCTAATAAAAATCAAGTAGATACTTAGAGTTGTGACTGTCATGTAACTTTATATCTATTTAATATGACTGCTATTAATACTTTTACTTATATATTAAGTCTGGTTTTATGAAGCCAAGGGAGTATTTCCTGCTCCTTTCTGCAGATAGATCATAAATATGTCATCCCCCAATACTCTCTCTTCAGGAAGAGAATGATAGGGGATGAATGAGATGAGCATTTGCCCCCACCCCTATTTCTACAATTTAGTTCTTTGTAATGCCTTTAACCCTGAAACCCACACACATGTAATGGAAGCCCATAATTATAAAATGAATGAGCAAGTAGTTTTTCCACAATTCTTTATTTCTCCCATTATTCAAGAACTTAGACCTGGTTAAGTTGGGAGCTGCTGTGCAAAGTTGCCATTTTGAATACACAGGCATCCACTGGAGACTGATGTACGAGCTCTTAAGAGGTAGTGGCAGGAAGGTGGCTAGGAATAAGTTCATTACATGAGGCCTGCCCTTTACAGAGCATTTGAGGAATGGCAAGTGGGTTTGAACTGACAGAAACTGGGAAGATTACTTACCCATTGTGTTCATTTCCTACTATTGTCTTTTTGGCTAGAAGATGTAAGTACTTCTTCATATTCAGACAGTAGAAAATCTCACCAATATATTGTTTTTAAATCTAAGTGATAATTGTTCTGACTACTTATTTTATGAAAAGCAATGTGGACTTTAAAGGTGATAAGATTATGCAGATGCCAAGAAAGATAAAAATCAAGATGAAAGAAGGATGCTTGGTACACCCTAGAGCTATTCTACTGAACCCAAAGTGGAGGACTCAGGGACCTCCGTTTCACCTCTGCCCTTCAGTGGCAGTTCTGTGCTTGCTACTACAGAGCACACATTTGGGGGTATTTTGATGGTCTTGGATTTAAAGGAGACAAGAAAGGCGACAAAGCTATAAAAGACAAGATTTCTGCTTTAATTTGCAAGGCAAAACATAATTATACTATGATACCATTTAGAGCTAGTTTACATCACTTTGAGCTCAAAGGGGCTTTATATTCCATAGTATGAATGTAGTGATCTGTCTTTCCCAAGCCCCAAGATCCTTTCAGGGGTACACACACATGTACTGACATTTTGTAAGTAAATACAGTTCAACAGAATCAAACACTACAGAGGGTGAATTCTATAGTGAATTGTATAGTGGCAAAGCTTTCCTGAGGAGCGTTGTGGTTTCCAAGCCTGGGAGTTCGATGGGAGAAATGGAAGCAAATGAAAGCTTTGTTTTCCTGGGTGTGGAATCACAGCATTATTGTGGATTCACAGATCTGAAGCAATCCATAACAGTGGTCTCTGCAGTAGCGACCTGCAGGGAGGCTGTATTAGAGCTGATGCTTGCAGAGAGTTTTTAACTCATCTAAAAATTTATATAGGCATCAATACACATGCATTACTGATCTTACTCAAAAGATTAACAAGGTCTTGGATTTGCAAAAACAAAACAAACAAACAAAAAACATTGCTTTAGAGTTGGGAAGGCTCTTCAAGGTGTTTCATCTTGTTCTATCCTACATATCCCAGAGTCTTTCTATGAGATCATTGCTGTGCATTCTTCCCCAGACATTATGGCTTAAAGCAAAAAGCTTTTGTGATTGTATGCAGTCTACAGGACTGAGTTCTGTGGGTCTAAGTATGTCTCTAGTAACCTCAGAGGGACTGGTTTTTTCACTTGTGGCTGTCTGATGACTTCCTGATGGTCTTGCTCATGGATCCAATGGGTGGATGATGACTACCTGAAGTGATGCAGATAATCGTCTAGCGCTCATTTAGCAGGCTTGTCAGGGTTATGGGACAATAAATGCTTTGAAAGCCAAAGCTCTATAGCATTGCCCTTGATATTCTGCTATTTATTTTTTTATTGAATTTTAAAATTTATTTTACATACCAACCACAGTTTCCCCTCCCTCTTCTCCTCATATTCCTTCCCATACCTCCTTTTTGCCACAATCCACTCCTCAGAAATGGTAAGGCCTCCCATGGGATATAACAAAGCTTCACACATCAAGATGAGGCAGGACCAAGCTTTTACCCCCTGTACAAGGCTAAAGGAGGCATCCCATGGAGGAATAGGTTCTAAAACGTCAGCTATTTTTTTGTTCTGTTCTATTCTATTATATCCTATTCTACTTTTTTCTTTTCCTTCTCTTCAAGTCAGCTATAGCCAGTCCATACTCTAGAGCATGGATATGGTCACAACTTCATTCTTTGGAGGAAAAAGGTGCTCACTCCTATGGCAAAATATTTGATTATAGAAAAGGGACTGACTGTGCCATCTTTGCCTCAAGATGGTTCTAATTACATTCTTGTCAAGTAAATGAATGAGTTTGAATGACGTCTTTTCCCCATCTAATGTTCTTTCCAACTTAACCAAATGGCTTTCCACCCTCTGCTTGAGGATAACCTGCAGTAGGGAACCCTGCGTTCAATTGCATCATACCTTATCCGTCGAAGTCAATAAACTGAATTAAATATGTTATTTTACAGTGTTGGAATCCTATTTATCTGTGAAATATTGAAAATATTTTCAAATTATATGATAGACCGGACAGTATGTTTTCTTGCCACTGCACGCAATGTTTCTGAAATGCAATTACTTCTCCTCATCTTTCCCCTTCTCTGTAGTACACAAGAGTCATATATTCTTGAGGATGGAGACACTGTAAGACTATCTTTCTCTGCCCTGCCAAGTACCTGGAGGTTAGAAACTGCTATGATCCAGTATGTTTTCTATATCCATTTTCTTACAGTGTCTGCTATAGAATATTTCTTGCTAATAAAGACATTGCCATTTCTGAAGGGCTTTGCAAGCATTCTGAGTTTCCCCTGTGGAAGTTCTGTGAGACCAGCAATTGCTTTCATTCTTTTCAATTTATAGGTAAAGGTTTAGACACAGGTGGTATGTCCTAGTTCACAGGCTATGTCAATGATTGAACTCGTGTAAAACCTCGAGCCCAAGGCTCTGTCAAGCTTGTTGACCTGTAATTTTACTGCTCTGTGAAAGAGATTGAGTTCATGGGTTTGGGTTCTACCTTACATCTCTCACTCAGATGATAGTCATAACGTTACACAGCACAGTAGGAAGGGCACAGAGGGGCGTTTCTGTCTGGGGTTAAATTCTGATCTGATTGTGGAGTTTAGTGAGTTGTAGATAAGCATTTAAAATGGAGCAATAGAGAATAGATTTGAAAATGAATTTGATTCATGTAGTAAATGTCAATCAAATTCTCAATAGAATTACATGCATATGAACACACACAGGTACATGTATGAATGAAGGTATGATTCACTGTGGCATGCGTCTGAGAAGTTTAGAACTCAGGAAACTAAAATGCGTAGATGTGAAGTAGCCTCACTTAAATCATCCAGATGGTTGGCTTGTGAAATTGTGTTTAGTTTTGGTATTTCCAGTTTTCAGAAGAATTGTGTATGTGGCAGAAAATACAAGTTTTGAGTCAAAAGTAAGTTGCCTCATTTCTTCTGCCCATTATACGCTCTTCATGTAATAATAGATGGATTGCTTATCCTCATTGTATATGTAAAAAATTTCTCTGTATGTATGCATACAAAATTGTTATGCAATTTGCCTAATAAGACATAACATTTCTTTTGGTAAATCTGTTAGAGCATAACAGAGACTTGTGGGGCTGAAATAATGACACCAATGATGTCAATTCCAAATTTTCAGAACTTTGCATACCTCCATGGTGCCACCTGCCTTTTCACCTCTTCTCCATTTGTTTTGTGGGGTCTGGAGGCAGTAGACTGGCTTCATTGAACCTTAGTTCCTACTTTCTCAGGTGAGGCTGGTATAGCTCTGCCTCAGCGAATTCTACTATTGCTGAGTGAGAGCCTTTCTGCTCACATGGAACCCACTGGGCTAAGACTTGAATCTGATGCATGGGATAGGAGATCTGGTTTCAACAGAGGGCAATTGAGGGTCGGGTAACACCGACTGATTTGGGAAGACATTAATGCCCACAGGATACAATTGGACCAAATTGCAAGCAAGAGACAGAACCAGTAGTTTGTTTTTAATTTCTCCTTTCAGTGATCGTTCTGATGTGCATTTGGTAGAAGGTTTCTGTGTGAATGAAAAGCATCCACTTCCTATGAAGCTGCAGGTAGTAAGGTGATATGCTCTGTATTTTCTGTGTTCCTTACTTTTGTGCATTTTTTTGCTTTACATTTCTCTCTCTCTCTCTCGCCCTCTCTCTCTCTTCCATAAGAGGAATAGCATCAGACTTGGGGTCCTCTTCCTAGCTTGCGCTAAGTCATGATCTGAGTTTATAGTCCCAGGTGCAGCAAATACCAAGTATTTTTCATGTAGTTCAGATGATGTATTGAAAAATTGTGGCACTTACATGTATGTAGTAGGAGGCTGCTTGTTTGTTCCTGGCTTCTCAGCCCCAAAATAATCACAGAGAAACTATATTATTTGCAATGCTTTTTGGTCAATAGCTTAAGTAAGTTTCTCGCTAACTCTTATATTTTAAATTAACCCACCTCCATTAAATCTGTGTATCACCATGTGGCTGTGGCTTACTGGGTAAAATTTTGTCTGGCGTCAGTGTTTGGTGGGACTACATGGCTTCTTTCTGACTCTACTTTCTCCCAGCATGCAGTTTAGTTTTCCCTACCTACCTAAGTTCTGCCTTGCTACAGGCCAAAGAAGTTTCTTTATTCATTAATCAATAAAAGCAACACATAGACAGAAGGACCTCCCATGCCACATGTAGACTTACATTACCGAAGAGGGAATTTGTATTTGTGTTTTACATGTAATCTTCCATCAAACTACAATGTTTCTAAGAGTAAAGGGCTTAATAGAGATGAATGTGGAATTTAGCAGTAGAATTTAAGCAAATTCTAACTGTGTTATGCTTTTATGTCATTTAACAAATTTAAAGACACTGGCTTTAAGGTCATCCAGGTTTTTCTGCTTAATGAGTTCCGAATAATGCATGATCCCTTTAACTTTGTCTCCACTGCTTTCTTCTTCTCTCCCACCCGTCCTCTCTCCCTCACTCCTAAGTTTCCCCACTTCCTAAAAACAGAGAGGAACTCTGTTTTTGTTCCCTTTTTCTTCACCGTTTTTTTTCTTTCTCTTTGCTTGGGCACATTCTGCTGAGATGAGTTTTGGCGTGCAAAAATGGCTCACCTTTGTTTGTCTCTTGGAGAAAAGACTTAGAAATGGAAAACAATCAAAGGATTCAAGTGTGGTGTAGTCAGGCTACTGGGCTGGGGGTGGGGGCAGGGATTGCCAAACTGTCTTACTAGTTCATCGGATTCATTTGTACCAGTATGAAGCATCAAAATTTATATTTTGCTATCATCCTGTTGCTCTCATATTTAATTGACATAGTTGAACATACGTGTTCCTTTAATAGGCTTGGCATTCATTTTCATTTGGTAATAACATGTAGCAGCAATATTATTAACTTCTGAAAAAGTGTACGTTAGAAATAATATTTTCTTTCCTGAGTATTTTTCATATTTTTCTTAACTTAGTGTTTGATTTTTGAGTTGTGATTTTACTTTATGAGCATGTAAAAATTTTTTTGAGTCCTGCCTATCAATACTTGGCATTAGTTTGACTTCCAATTTTGTTTCTGCTGCAAATTACACAAGATATAAAAGACAATGTTGTTTTTAAAAGTGCAAACTCAAAACATAGAGCCCAGTCGTGCCCAGTTTGGAATTTCTCTGGCCCGTAATCCTATCTTGCTTGGTGACATCCCCTGGTTGCATCTCCGTTAGACACAAATATATTTTCATAGGCCAGTGTTTCTAGCCTTCTGAATGCTATGATCCTTTAAGATAGTTCCGCATGTTGTGCTGACCCCCAAGCATAAAATTATTTTATTGCTATTCCGCAACTGCAATATTGCTGCTGTTATGAATCATAACGTAAATATCTGATATACCTGATATCTGATAGCTGACCCCCCCCAAAGAGTCTTGATCCACAGGTTGAAAACAACTATGATTATGACAGGCTCTATGATATTTGATCTCAATAAAGTGCCACCATCTGCACAGAATACTCCTGCTACAACATTTTGCTGTTCCATTAATTAACATTTAGCTAAACAAAATGGGTTCATTATAATTGGTTCCATTATGACATTTAATACATTTATATCACCTGGCCATAGACTACCCATAGCCCATTCTTTTTATCTTCCTTTCTTCCTTCCTTTCCTCCTCTCCTTTCTCTCTCTCTCTCTCTCTCTCTCTCTCTCTCTCTCTCTCTCTCTCTCTCTTTTAAAAAATTGTTTATTTTGCATCCCCACAGCAGTTTCTGCTCCTTGCTCTCCTTCCTCATCCACCTTTTCTGTTCTTACTGCCCCAATCCACTCCTCCTCTTCTGTTCAGGAAAGGGCAGGTCTCCTATGAATAGCAACAAAGCATGGCATATCAAGTTGCAGTAAAACTAAGCACCTCCCCCTCTGTGAAGGCTATGTAGCCCATTCTTTAATAGAGCAGATGTTTATTTTTTAAACATGTATCTGGAAATTATTTTAATTCAATGAAAATTGCTTTTTTTCCTTCCTTTGGGGGAAAGAATTAGTCTATGATTTTGTAAAAATAAGTACTGCTTTGTGCAATTCATATTGTCTTGCCTGAACTCTCATATCCCTATTATAAAACTTCACCTCTCTAAAGGGCTTCTATTACTGTATTCATCTTCACATTCTAGGTTTCAATAATACTTTGGTTTTAGCTAAACAGTTCACATTAGTTAAAATAAAGAAACTGAGCATAGTGCTACATACGTGGAATCCCTTTGCTTAATCAGCTGGGGTAAGAAGGCTGAAAGTCAAATTCAGCCTGGGCAAAAAAGTGAGACTTTGACTCACAAACAGTAAATAATATTAATAAGAAGTGAGGTAACCAATCGCAAAACCGAGTAGATTAAATAAAAGAATTAGGAAAATTTTTATGTGAATAACTATGCAATGTAGGAAAAAAAAATGTCAGAGTCCATGGTTATAAAGTTAGGTAGAAATGTCTCTACCTAGCAGATTTTAATGGGACGGGAGCTGAACTTCCATGATATACCACCTTGGTGTTTACAATTCCTTCTCAACCTTGTGTTGATTTGGAGATACATAGCTTTTAAATTATCAGCTTTAATAGAGCTGCTAGGAACCAATTAGGGCTAGTCTCATCTCTCTGTCATCCTTATAGCACAGGAGCGTGTTGAACCGATGGCTTCATTGGCTTTAGATCTTTATTTGTGTCCTTTCTTTCAGGCCTACAAGGCTGAGATCAGTAGGCGTGAAATCAGTATTCACAATGTGTGGGATGAGCGTGGGTTGGAGCTGTCTGAGGTTTATGGGCTGATCATCTTCCCTGCTGAGTGCACACAGAGGAGGACTCCCCCGCTGGAACTCACTCTTGACCCTGCCAAGGCCTCTCTCAGACCATGCATCCATCACCTGGCACTTTGAGCTACAGACTAACATTTTTATTCTGCAGGGCAGGGCTGAGACCTCAGGAACTAAGCTTGTTTATGCTGCATCACTCTGCTTATGTCTTATGCCTGTCAACACACTAATTTACCTTATTTCTTAGTGTCTAGTTTTGGTAAGAGAAAGGGGCTTCCCAAGTCAGACATCTGTTCCTCCACCTTGGGGTCCTCCTCTCCTTTCCTAAGCAAGATTCTGGAAAAAGATCTTCACCTTGTTTGGTGCACTGTTCCCCAGACTGTCGCCACAAGTCTGACTAAAGAAGATGAAAGAGTCTGCTTTGCTGAGAATGTCTCTATGCCATTTAACTTTTAGGCCAATAAATGTCCCTGGGGTCCAACCACCGAGATGGATAACACCCGGCTTTAGCTATAACCTGCAAGCTGTTGGGGGCAAAGAGCAGAGGAAATTCAATTCCAGGCTCTGGATTTTCTGATCAGACTTGACATGAGCGCCTGGACAATAAGATTTGTGACCTACACAGAATAAATGTAAACCCAATACCAATTAACATGTATGAAGAGCAGTGCCCTGAATACTGGCTTCAGATTTTGGACTCTGCAACATGCAGAAAGTGATAGATTCCAACTTGGGATGAAGTCCCTGGGTGTTAATTCTTCAGTCTTTTCATACTAATCCATGCCAAACTTCAGGTTCCCTAGCTAAGATGGAGAATAAAGGTAGTTCCTCTTTTATAATTTTGTGAAATTAAGCAAGAGCATAGCATGATAAGTGCTTAGCTTTGGTTTTTGCATGCAATTTATGTAAGGTGATAATGGTAGCAGTCATAAAAGTAATATAAAAATTTTGTGCCTAATAATGATTATATGATGATATATTTTATCTATTTTTCATTCTTACAATAAGCGTATTTGTAATAAACATGCTTTCCATTATCACTGTAAGTTGCAAAGAGACAGTTCACCTAGGATCACTCTACACATGTGATGGTTTTTCTAAAGATATTAGGCAATCGATAGACACCAAGTTTTTCTCGCTCTCATGGTACTATTCTTATTTCAAGGCCAAGGAATGCAGTGTGTATCCTGCTCTGTCTCACTTCTACTCACTCATATCAGCCACAGATGAGAGTCCGTCTACAGGAGAGAGTCTCTGATGCAGTTATGAGTGAAATTTTTCCAGAAGTCAGGGTGGGCATAGGGAAAATGTACCGAAAATAAGCTTTGGAGCTTCTAAGGATGTGGGACTACTTAGAGAATGTCATTATCACTTTAGACTTACAAATCAATTCCAAAATCTTGAAACTTATGCTCCCCCATCTCCTTCTTGAAATAAGGCAGGCATAAGACACAGAGCTTTGCCATATGTTGGGACTTGTGTGTGGTAAAGATTAATCACAAGTTGCAAATCTTTGTTTCCAGCCCTAATTCAACAAAATCTGTAGCTACTTGTGGAATAGTCAGCCACAGAGCTAGTAAATTTGTAAGAGTGCTAACATTAGGAATGGGAATTCTCTAGTGACCTGAAAAATAGAAAGAACTTACGTGTTTTTCATGCCAAACACTGTGCTGTCTCCTTCATAGTCTCAAACAAGTTTAAACTTCCAAGAAATTGGTGTTATGGAAGAGTCAAAGGTGAAGAAACACCAAAGGCCATTTTAAGTCTTAAGAAAAGATTTAATGAGCACCTACCATGTGCTGGAAGGAGTTGAGGATATTGCCATAAAAGAGTAGCCAAGAATCTGCATTTTGGTGCTTAGTGTCTAGCAATAAGGCAAAGGAAAATCCAGCTCAGCTGCAGTAAGGTAGCTGCAGCAAGGGCTAAGGCAAAAGTCATTGCAGGAAGAAGAAATGTTAGACAATATCAAGGGAAAGCTGCAGTTTTAGATGTGTAACCATAGAAACCTGACTAAGAAGCTGACATTTGAGTCAGACCTACAGAAACTAAATCCACACATCTGCAGGAAGAGCTTTGGAGGATGAGACGCAGAGCACAGCGGCCAAGCTGAGAACATGTCCTCAGTATGAAGAATGTGTGAACGACGAGAGTGACAACAGAAGGCTGGCATCATCCACGAGTTGCAACAGAGGGGCCAGGCTGTAGAGCCATGGGGGACAGGGTACTTCTGAGAGCCCGAGGACTGAAACAACTTTTGCATGTGTATGCTTTTTAAAAGTTTGCAGTAAGATCCTATTTGGAACACCATTTTCTAGTTGCCCATTGTCACCATAGCCCACTCACTTAGTTTCCTCTGATGCTTGTACCTTATATAACAGTGGCACACCTGCTGAAACCAGGGTTTAATCATTTACATTACCATCCACTTGTCTCCAGAACTATGTACTAAGATCAAGGATTACAAACATGGACGGCATTTAGATTATCATTTAGTCCTTTTCCATCTTCATTAAGTACTTCTCATAACTTGGTCCTAATTTCTGGGGTGTGAAGCATTCTATACCTTCTATCCGGGGTGTTACCTTTTAACATGTGCATTAGAGGCTTGGGCCCCAGTATATGATACTACTAGGAAGTGACAGGAACCTTTTGTGGTGGTAGCTACGGGGAAATTTTTGGTCATTGGGTCAGTGTCTTTGGATGTCACTTTGTCTCCTCTACTTTATTTCCTGGCCTTCTTGAGGTGAGCAGATTTGCTCTATTGTGCGTATCTTACCATGATATATAACTGTATTGCCACTGGCAAAAAGTGGATGAGCCAATTTATGTGTTGAAAACTCTGAAACTGAGCCAAAGTAGATCTTTATTCTTTTTAAGTTTATTATTTCAAGTATTTTATTATAGTAACAGAAAATAAACCCAAACTTCCCCTTCTTTGCAGTTTCATGAACACAAGCTTCTTTCTTAGTGTAAATATCAACATATGATATTTTCCATTTCTTATTAAATCATAAAAGTTCAGTTTCCCTTAAAGAACTGCACCGCTTCACTTTAGTATATCTAAATTACCAAAATCATCGCTTTTGCATATTGAAGACATAATTAAATAAAATAACAATTACTTGAATGGAAGAATTTTGAGATAAAATAGCCAACCTAATAACCGAGACAGCTACTAACTGGTGAACAGGAAGGTAGCACATAAACATGGATACGCTGGACAACAAAATTATTCAGGTCTTAGTAAGGATGGAGCAGAACACCTCAAGATTTCGTTGTGCTACTCAGAGTAGGACACAGCTTACAATTACAATTTGTGAAATTTTTAACTTTATATTTTTGTTTCCTGACTGGCCATGAGTGATGAAAACCATGGAAAGAAAGGTCACAGTCAAGCCAGGACTGCTGTACAGTTGGTATCTAGACTTCGGCCAGCTGGGTTCCTAAGGATGTTATTTTTGTGTCCCAGGACACCATATTGTGTTTATGTGTTATGTCTCTTTGATCTTTTTTGGTTCTTCAGTATTTATTTACTTTTGTAACTTTGAGAGTTTTGAGGGCTACTGTTTACACTGTAGGATGTCTTTCGATTTACTTTTGCCTGTTTCCTTGTTATGGGACCAGGTTAATGGTGTTTGGGCAGAATCCCACTGAGAAAACCTGCCTTTTTTCATGACACCATTCATACGGCATCACTTCTCACTGGTAATGGAAGCTTCATTGTTTGATGAGACTGGTCTCTGCATGTGTCTCCACTAGAAGGTGCACTCTGTCTCCATAATTTTTGGAAGGGGCTCAGTGAGTCCAGCCCATACTCAAAAAGAAGTGAATGAATTGCCTTTGTTTTGATCCACTCTCTTGACAGGTCTTTATGACTGTGGTATTGCGATATTGAGAGGGACAGCATCTAATAGTGGGTTAGAAAATATCACACATATCTAAAAAGAGACAGTGAGGGGCATTGTGGCTTTGCAGGAAGGGGAAATGGCTGGATTCTCAATGTGTGCTGCAAGTCAAGCCTAATGTGTTTGATGGAAGTATGTAAAGAGAAGAGTCAGGGATGACTCCAACTACTTGATGGATGGAGGAACCATTTGCTGAAAGGTGGACCAGCATACCGTTACAGGCATAGGGAGAGTCAGACTGCCATCAGAGGGCTGAATCACAAACCCGAACTCATGGCTTTTTCCTCCTGTTTCCATAGCTCACTCTCACCATCTTGGAAGAGACTGCTGCTGAAGTGTAGCCTAAAAGTTCAACATATCCACACTGCGTTTTCCCTCAGCTCCTTTGCATGCAGCTGGGTTTCATCAGCAAGACCTTGTCCCAGGTGCTCAGCAGGGCTGTTTCCTCTTTCCCAGCAGGCACACAGACTGCCAACAGCAATACTTAGAATGGGGAGGACCTGGGGACTGCCAGCCTATTACGATTGTCATGGGCTTTTATTGAATTCTTTCATTATCTCCCTGTGAATGCAACAGCGTTCTTTCCCTTCTAATTAAACAACAACTTTTATTATCGTTGATGGAATTATTCAATAGCACATGCCCTAAAGCATTTAGTCAACGCTGGTCAAAGTGTTCTGTGATGGCCAGCCCTCAAAGCAATGCCGATTTGGAGACCCTTAGCTATGTTGGAGGAGTTGATTTCACAGCCTAAAAACAAATTGATGCAGAGACATTTGCTCATTTTTACATCTTCCGTATTAGCCAACGTTTTACTGTCATGAGAAAATAGCTGAAACAATCCTCTTTCGAGAATGGCAGATGGGATTGGAGAGATGGCTCTGGTTAGGAGCCTTTGTTGCTCTTCTAGAGGATCCAGGTTTGGATCCCATCACTTACATGGCAGATCACAACCATCTTTAATAGAAGACACCAGTTCCAGGGAATCCAGCATGTCTTTTGACCTCTACAGGCACCAGGCACACACATAGACATACATGTAGGCAAAACACCCATGAACATAAAATAAGATAAAACTCAATATTTTTAAAAAGGATTAAAGGTAAGATTTATCTCATGATTCTGAGGTTCCAGTCCATGGTTGCTCGGCTCTGTGGATGGAAAATAAAGTGAATGAAAAGGCAACAAGGAAAACAAGAAAGAGCCAGCATCCAAGTGTCTTTCTCAAGGATACACCTGGTGACCCAACTCCTTTTCACTAGGCCTCCCCTCCAGAAAGTTCTATGTGGTGGTGGACAAGGCTCCAGCACAGTGTCACTGGGGATAATACATGTCTAAGCTACAGTAGTTTCACACCCTGGACTTTTTATTTTCCTTACTTTGGAAGCTCTGCAGTTGCCCTGAGCCCAGGTCCAAGTGTGAGACATTTTTCGCTAGCTACAAGCATGTGCTCATGTGTACCTACCTGCTGCAATGTCACGGCGCTTTGTCTGTAATAACACCCAAACTTCTCATTATGATAAGCAGAACATTCTAGGATCTGCTGCTGTTTATCTCTGTTCAGAGCTCACAGTGCCCAGAGCCTCTATCTACCACACAGTCTTTCTTCACTCAAGTAAGTTGTCTGACGGTCTATTACCCCCACCCCACCCCATTTTTATGTGCACAACTAATTTTTCATTTTTACTTTTTCTCTTCAAACGTTGTCTTTCCAGACAGAACATCCCCTCCACTAGTCCTCAAGTTGGGAAGTTCTAGTGTTGTTACCTGACTCAGCAACCCATTCCCCTCAGCAGCCACTTACTAGCCTGGGTCCCTAGTTCACTTTAACTCTGGAACTTTGTGTATTTTGAGACCATTTCTGCTTATTTTGTCATGACTTTGCTTGTTTTCTGGCTTCTTGGAGGATATTTATTTGCGCCTAACCAACCCCTGAGTTCTCAACAGCTGAGTAGAAACAATGCCTCAAAGTAATTGACCAGCATGTGTTTGTTAAGAGAGTGAATGATGGTTCTGAGAATCTGAGGATTCAGGTTTCAGGTAGTGAACTCTACTTCATTTAACAGGAGCACCCTGGAAATATATCCAGGGAAAAATAAATTACAGAAAGCCTTTTTCATTTGAGGATTCATAGGACTTGGCTTTTAGGTTTTTTTTTCTGGTTTTGTGTGTGATGTCCATGTGCATGGGCAGTGTGTGTGTGTGTGTGTGTGTGTGTGTGTGTGTGTGTGCATATGTGTATATGGGGGGTAATAGCTGGAGATTGATCCCAGTGCTTCTGTGATGCCATTAATTGCTCTTCCACTAATTGGAATCCAGTCTTCGAAGGGCAAGCTTGAACTGGGTTAGAAGAAGCAGCCAGAGAGGGCTGGACCAGGGTTCCAATAAGAGGAAACAGCATAATAAGTTGGAAGAATCATAAGAGCAGAAATAGCAAATGTTTCCCGATATGCAGCAGCCAAGCCAAGCACACCCAACCCTCAAGAGACATGGTTCTCTGTGCGCTCCTGCCACACACCATGTGCCACTGGAATCCTGAGTTGGTTTATACGCTGTTCCCAGGGGGACCATCCAATAGCAGAGAACGGAGGACAGGAGAAGATTTGGGAAGCCAATTATCTTTAAAAGTTCATTTATTCACTTCCATTCCAGTCTCTTGAGAGCAATGGAAGAATTCTCTAATGGCTGTTTATTTAAATTTGGAAACCTAATGGGAATGTGGGCACCAGTAGCTGGATAATAGGAGAATATGATGCACATGTTAACAGTGAAAAGGCATATATATATATATATATATATATATATATATATATATATATACATGTATGTATGTATATGTAGTGATATTTTGTTTATAATCTAACAAATAAACCTTGCCTGAAGATAAGAGTGCAGAACTAAGCCACTAGTTAACTGTAGAGGCCAGGCAGTGGTGGCACACTCCTTTAATCCCAGCACTCAGGAGGCAGAGGCAGATGGAGCTCTGTGAGTTCAAAACCACCCTGAGCTACACAAGATCGATCTAGTCTAAAAGAGAAACAGAGCCAGGTGGTGGGAAATACCTTTAATCCCAGTACTTGGGAGTCACAGGCCTTTAATTCCAGTACTAGGTAGGTAGAGATAGGAGTGATATGACTGTATGGAGAGAGAAATAGAAGGCAGGAGGAGACAGAAGCTCAGATACAGTTTGAGAATGTATCTTATTAGACAGTCTGGGGATTCAGTCTGAGGATTCAGTCTGAGAATTTAGTCTGAGTGTTCAGTCTGAGGATTTGTAGAGACAATATGGCCCCTTCTCTCTTAGCATTGGTAGAGGTACGAACTCTCTAGTGGCTGGCTCCTCTGTTTCTCTGATCTTCCAGCATTAACCCCTATATCTGACTCTGGGTTTTTATTATTGAGACCAGTTAGAATTCATGCTATATGTGTATCTGCCAAACCAAGTTAATATCATTCTGTGTGCTTTAGAGGTTGTGGTATTTGATAACAAGTCTCTCACAGTGTCCCTTTCTCTAGAGTCTTTGGCCTTTGGATATGCATCAAAATTTATAAGTGTGAGCATGGAGATGATGTCCAGATACAATTCTGAGATATAATATCTGGGCTTCAAATTCACTGAATCTTATCAGGAGGCAAAGGTGCTCTGCGTCCAGAGGCAGGAGGGGCACTGAGCATGTCTCTATAACCAGAGGCTGTAAGTGCAGGAAGGGTGAGGGGAGAAGGTGCATCCTGGCTCAAATCAGATTTCCCAAGAAGTCAGGGTGAGGACACATGTATGTCAAAACATAGTGGGTTTTCTTTTCAGATAAATCACGGGAAAGAAGCAGAAGCATAGATGAGCTCAGGTTTATACTTCACCCATAGAGTTTTGTTGAATTTTTCCCATTCCCGTCTTTTTGCTTTCCCTCCCTCCGTCTTCCATTCCTTCCCCCTCCCTCCCTCCTTTTCTTTTTTCTTTCCACTTAAAAGCCTGTTATTTTTGACCTTCATTCTCTTGTGGAAGGTCTGTAAATGAGTCACTATTTCCCCGAAAGGCACACACGATTGAATACAGATAGTTATGTAGATGATAGAGAGAAATCATAGATGCTACATAGACGTGTGACAGGAGATGGCATTAGTGTAGTTGGTTCACACAGCTATGGAGACTCGGACATCTGACAACAAGTTGACCATAAGCTGGAGACCCCTGGGTGTGGTGGCATGGCCCAGTGTAAACCTTAAGGTTTTATAACTGGGATAACTATTATTCCAAGGCCAAAGTCACCTGGGTATATCTTGGAGTCTTAAGGTCAGAAAGTTTACAGTTCTGAAGTCCATGGAAAGTATTACAGCTGCCAGAGAGAAAAAACTAACTCCCCTTTGATGTTTCTGTTCTATCCCGGCCTCCTGGGCCTGATGGAAACCACCCATATTGACTGCAGGTCTTTCCTGCTCCCTTAAGTAGAATTACACAGAGATCTCCAGAAATTTTCTCAGTCATGCCACCAAATAATGCTTTAGCAGTCCCTTAATCCTGTTAACGTCACCTAAATTTGCCATCACCTTCTCTGGTTTTGTTTTGCGGATTTACTTTGCAGATCGACTTATTTTATTGCCCTTTCCCTCTGCCTAGTCCTGTTCAGGTTGAGCAGCAGTGTCGCCTCCCTGCTTTCTTCAGGCTCCTCTGTGAAACATGTGTTGTGCCTGTATTGCAGCCTATATTCTGCTCTCCCTCCAACCCAGAAGAAACTTCAATGACATTTCACACAAAGGTGTTAAAGACTGGAGAAAACATTATTCCCAAGACAGACATGTTAAGAATGGAGAGGAGGGATGGCATTTTTGGAACGAGCAACCAGATAGCTTAGTTCCTGGCTGTTTATCACTGGGTTCTATTATGGTGGGGTTAGGAGTGGGAGAAGGGATTGTTGCATGACGTTGAAACCCTTAGACGTCTCATCTAGCACCCCCTGCTTCCTGATGTATCCCCTTCATCCTGGTGTATTCTTTGAGGATGTATCTCCCTTTCCATGAGTGATGTCAAAGAGCTGACAAGACTGCAGAGGTCTGGCCTGACTGAGAAGCTGCCCAGCACTCCTGCAGCCAACACAATCCCTTAGTTCTGCTGAGGCTGGTAGGTGAACTGTGCAAGGTTGGGCCCTGTGTCAAGGGTGGGAACACCTGTAGAAAAGTAAATCCAATCTGTAACCACAGTTGTTCCTTCCTCCATCTACCACATATCCCAGGGAAATAAGATCTGGCAGCCCAAGTGCCTGAGACTGGTACACTGTGTACTTTCTCCTTCCCACAAATTAGACTTGTATGAGGAAGAGAGACAGCAGCAGAAAAGGAGAAAGTCAGAAAAGAGGCAGGGACAGGTGGCCTCTGCGTCTCCCTGCTTCCGTTCTTTCCTGTAGGGAAGACGTCGAGTGAGAGATACCTTTATAAGAAGTCCACCTGCTTGCTTTGCCCCTTGCTTCCAAAGTGAGGGAATTAGCCAGGAAATAGATGTGCCCTGCGCACACTCTCAGAACCCTTCCGCTCAGTGGGTTATATGAGACGGGGTTTTGTTAGCATGCACATTTTGTGACATAATGTGCCTCTTTCGAGGGTGACTTCTAATTCTCAGGTTGCTGTCTCTGTGCGGTGATCTGGCATACTAATTTTGGTCACAAAAGCAGCCCAAGACCCAGGCTGCTGCCCTGAGACACGGCTGGAACAAGTCACCAGCATGAGGTATTAACAGGACCAGATGTTACCAACAGATGTGGACTCAGGTTGGATGGAGTTGGTCTGTTTAGGAGCTACTTAAAACCAGAAAAATTTGAGCAGGACCTGAGATCCTCTGGGCATGTGACGGGCTGGCAGAAGAGGGATATCTTAAGGAGGAGGGCTTGGTCGCCAGTTGTTGAGAGCAGTTGATATTCAATCTGGCGTGGGATTTTAGAGAAACTGTTGGCATTGGCTCTGGCCCAAGGCTGTCCTTTGTCCATAAGTCCAGCTGGATCTGGCAGGTAATTAGGACCTTCTCTAGCCAAGAGCTGGCGGCGCATGCTCTTGAGACAGCTGACTTCACATTACAGCCCATGGCTTTGGGGAGACACCGTGCTCTTCTACATCTAGAAAGGGCAGGGTTGCATCACCTTCTTTAAGATAACCTTTTCATTGCTCTGCTAACACAGACACTATGCTTGGGGTAGAACTAGTGTGGCACAAATAAAATATACAGAGGCACTGCCCCCTTCAGTTCAGACAATTGACATTTTAATATAATAGTCTCAAACTAAAAATGAATGCCAAAATAGTCCATGGAGAACCAATTATCAAAATGTTCAGGAAGGATGGGCTCAGCATTACTGGTTCCATAGCTTCTGAGTGCCGACCCTGTCATCATCATTCTGAGGACAGAGGAACCTCCTCCAAGGTTCCTCCCTCACCAAAGCAGGAGAATTCATAGCGGTGTAGCAGCTAAATTCAAGCTGGAGGCAAGAGCAAATGCTCCAAAGATCAATTGTAGTAACTAAGCCCTCTTCTGAAGACAGCTTTCTAATTAATTGAGCAACACAGCTCCTAGCTGGCTGGGAACAGGGCTAGTTAATCCATCGGTGCTCTGATCCCAGCAGGTCAGAAGATGTGAGGTTAGTGTTGCGTGTCTCAGCTCTCTTACGTGGTAGTACAGCCTTTTGGGAAGACATTAGAGGTGAGGCCACAGGCAAGATCCCCTGTGCCCTGCAATGCAAATGGTCACTATTAAGCTCGTTCCCTAACACAAAGGTTTAGGTCCCTTCTTTTTGTTTCACCTTCTGACCACATCTCACTGGTATCAAAGGTTCCAAACTGATTTCACATCACAGTGCAAACTGTGGATGATCTACAAGCACCCCTGGCTGGGTGGGAGCATCAACTTAAGGTTTTGATCTCTCCCAATGGTAACAGTGCATTGGGCAAGAAACAGAGAAGGCGAAACAGAAACCATAATTGCTTCTTCCCACCAGTATGAAGAGTGAGCTATGAAAGTCTCATTAGCTGATATTTTTAAGGAGATAGTGGTACCATTTAAGAATGTGTGGGCATTTTATTTTCAAAACTTGAAATAAAAAGAGTGTTGGCAGGGAAAAGATACATCTTTTGACTTCAACATGCCCCTCTTGTTGTGACCAGTGGAGGGAAGCAAGGTGTTTTGCAGATTATGAATTATTTCATAGGTTCATTGGCCTTAGGGTAACTTCTCTGTGGTAGAAAGCAACACAAATATTGTCTTCAAGAGAAAACTTAAGTTTGAAAGAGGAAAGCTCAAGGTTTTAGAGTGAATATTCACGTAACAGAATTGGGGTGCAACCCAGGTAAAGTGACTCTATATTAGGGCTTATTATTTGTTGAGTTATGAAGAGTCTCCCCCAAAAGTTCAAGTGTTGAGGTGGAGGCTTGATCATCAACTAGTGTAGTTTTGTTGGGAGATGGTTGGTTGACCATGGAACCTAATCCTTGAACCAACCCACTGATAGATTTATAGTGTATTTTATGTAGAAGAAATAGGAAAGAAAGCCCTGTTAGGGGTAGGTCCCTGGGGGTGCTTGTCTTGGAATAGTGGGCATTGTCCCTGCTTCTCCCTCATTTGATCTTTGCTTCCTGGCTGCTATGAAGGGAGCAGCTTTTTCTGCCCTCACTACAGACAGTAATAGAAACAGCCAACCATGAAATCACAAAACCCCTGAAGGATCTGACATAATGAGTCCACACAGATGACTCCTTCTCGAAATTATTTTCCTCAAGTATGTTGCCAGTGCAACAGAAGTAAATGAACACAGGGCTCTTTAAAAATTCAGGCTTCTTTAAAACCACTCTGATGTATCTGCATTCTCTTATCCCCACAGTTCCCTAGCTCAAGCTGGGAAGCTATTAGGTCTGATTCCTTCCCTAAATGGCAGCCCATCGAGACAACCACAGTTGAATAATGCCCTGCATCAAACGTGGCTTGCCCACAAGCCTTTAGTTTGCCTCCACAAACTGGAGCTATTTGCATAGGTTTCTTCCCTCTGGCGGCACTGTATTCCTGCTATGAAAATAGCATGTCAGATTCAGGAGAATGAAACTGATGAAAATCTGCCCTTGAGAAACATTTATGTATGCAACTTCTGAGGTTGGCGAGGCTGAGCCTTGGGACACTTATAAATTCCCTTCAAGCTGGAACTTTACTGCATTGGCGCCTGGACATCTCGGCACTGTGTGTACTCAGAAGTGTTAGAGCTGAAAGAAAATCCTTGTAGTTAGTGTCTAAATTAGTCATCATATTGGGAGAGATGTGGCATGCCTAGAAGTATTGACTGGATATGCATTACAAACTGGGGTATAACAGGACCAGTAATCATTATTTCCTGGTTAGGGATGAAAGCCTTCCAAGACACAGTGGGTATTAGAAACCATGGTAGATAGTAATGGCCCTCTGTCCACTCTGTTTTGTACCTATACATTCCTCGAATAGTACTTAATTAGGTATAGTTATAGGTTGCCGACAGTACGTAGTACTGTAAGACAGCATGATTATAACAAGGTAGTATAGTAAAAGTTCTGTGAGTGTGGTCTCTCACTAAATATTGTGCTTTCAACTGTTCACTTAAAGGAAGCAGTTTACGGCTTCCCCATGCCATTTCGGAGTTGGTACCACCATCTCTCTTGCTCTTTGGGACATTAAACAAAATAAGGGTTGCTTGAACACAGGCATTGCAATACTGTGACAGTCAGTCTTATAACCTAACTGAGATAGCAGCTAAGTGGCTAATGGGCAGGTAGCATGTACACTGGCTATGCACAATAAGGGGATGGTACACTCCCCTGCTGGGAAGGCTTTCTGTTTCATTCAGATGCCCAGAGAAGCATGCAATTGAGTACTCAGAAACGGTTTCCTCTGGAATTTTCCATTTTATATTTTCAAAGAACTGTTGACTCTGGGCAGCTGAAACTAAAGAAATCAATACTGTATAAGGAGAAACTACTGGCCAATACAGCATTTAGTGAGTCTGTTTTATCATTGACCAAACAGACTCTTTTGGAGAAATTATAAACTAGGCTGAGTTTTCTTGTGATGTAAAAGGAGTACGTCTTTTGCTATCTTCCTTTGAAGAAATCAAATATCCAACCCAGACTCTGCCTCCAAAACAAACTTCTTTATCCTCGACCTCAAGGTGTTCTTACATGATCCAGAACAGTAAAACTGGAGCAAAATGCCAAGTTTATGAAAAGTAAAATGAAAGGGGGGATAAAAAATGGAAAAGTTTGTGAAGTTGCAGGATGGAGGTTACGCAGGAGTCATGGAGCTGGGAAAGAGGGATGGGAACATGGCGTTACCCTCGCTTTAATGTGGCCTGAGCCACAAACGAAGTGGCAGCCTGTCCACTCCCTGCAACATAAGCAAATTTTCCTCTGCAAGACACACTCGGAGAAGGGTAGAAAATCAAAGTCACATGAGGCAGGAGAAACTTGAACTGTCTCAGCCTACAGTAGGTGGAGACACCATGCCTTTAACGAGCTTGATAAATAGCTTCTACTCCATTTCTTGCTATATGGCAACACACACACACATATAATCCTTTATTATATTGTCACATATATTGTCACATATATTGCTTCCTCAGAGAAGCCCCTTCATAATGACAGACCTTGCTATCATTCTTTGTGCATGTATAGGGTTAGTTATTGATTGATTGAGCTATTTTAATGTTTCAAGAGAAAAACATTTAATGCAAGGAGTGATTGTCTTAAAGGCCCAGAATAATTAAGGATAACAGAAGAGTTAGGTCTATCATCGTTTTCTTATTTATATATTTTATTGAGTTTTGCTTGAAACCTAATGCTATGTGGACACTTGGGAAGCTTTTCTCTCATCACTATTGACAGAGATAAAAGTGTGATTTTTTTTCTGTGCGAAAGGAAAGTATATTAATTGTTCACTTTTGACTAAAGGCTACTACATTTGACTGTATACATACAAAAACATAGACACATATTAACACACAAAAGTCAGTCATGTTAACCCATTCTGGGAAGACAATTTTTAGTTTATATTATTATTATTTTTGAAACGCTGTAGTGCAGGGTGTCTTGGGAATCACAGGTAGCCCAGGGTGGCCTCAAAATCATGATGATCTTCCTGCCTCAGCCTCCTGGCTGCTGTCAACTTCCTTCCATTTCCAGATCTTACCCGTGGGCCTTTTGTTTCTCACCCCTTTCCATCCTTACTGCCTTTCATACTTTTTTTTTTGTAAATTTTAGAACCAAAGCTATACATCAGGAAGCACCAACAGCCAGTGTGCTGTGTCTTCAGAATCTTCCTCCTGTTCTGCAGCTTCCTGGACCAGGCAGCTCCAATGAGGTATTCTATGCTCAACAGCTAAATTACACTTTCTGAAGCTTGTCAAGTATCTGGATATAATTTAAGGGAAGGTAACCACATAGGGTTATGCTATGATGTTAAAAACATTATGTTAAAAAGTTCCTAGTAACATTTTTCATAGGTTTTGCTTTAAAATGTCTAGTCTGTTTCTTAATAGATGAAAACCCTGTGTTTTCCTTGAACCTCTGCTGCAAAATGGAAGTCTTTGTCTTTAGTTAAGGCCATAAGAGATTGTCTTAAATTTGTTGAAGATCTCTCAGTATTTACATCTGCGAATCTTCATCTTTGCTACCGTTTCTTTCTCTTTCTTTCTTTTTTTTTTCACTCGGTCAAAAAGGCACTGTTGTGAAGATTCAATGATTTTGCTCAGAACATTTTCCAGGAAACCTGGAAATAGAGTCTCTTCTTTAATAAGCTGGATCTGATGTTAGCCTCAGGGCAGCAGAGAAATGAAATCTCTTCTCTCTCCCCCTCCTCCGCCCGGCTTCCTCTTTGTAGCTCTTTATGCCTTCTGCTTAGAAGTTATTTTTCTGGTCTATTTCTTATCTTCCTCTTTTCATGTAATAATTGGTGTATTCAATCTATGTGTGCCAGGCAGGAAGTCCAGAGCCGTCCTAGATTGAAAAAAGAAAAAAAAATCAGGGTTTTCAGTATTTCTAGCCCATTGCCTCCCTTTAGGCCAAGTCTCTGCAAAGCTGGAAGCATATGACCTGTCAACAAAAAGAACTTAGATTTGGGGCACTGTGCCGTCATCCTCCTCTTGGTGATCTTGTTGCATTAATGCCACCACATAAAGTATCTCGCCATCTCTGCATCTTTTACCATCCTCTCATATGATGGCAGGCATCTCGCTTGGTTTAACTCTGCTAATAGTGTAATTGACATCTGAGTGGCATCAATTTCTTTAACATCTGGAGTTACTGCTCAGGTTATTGAGGTGGCTAAATTTGAGAGATATAAAGTAATAGCTTCAAATACTGTTTCTTCTAAGATTTAAATAGGAAAAAAAATGGAGCATGATAATTTTCAAATGAGCCTTTAAAGCCAATGTAATCAGTGGCATGCTGGAGCTGGCTCATACTAGCTAGCAAGAGTTCCTTATTACATTTTCAGGAATTTTGAGAGCTTGTTATAAAACACAGACATTATTAGAAGTTGAATCAGAGAAAACTTACAGTGAAATAAATTATATTAAAAATGGTAATAAAAAAACTCATTACTCCCTAATTATTTTACTACATTTTGCCATTATCTATGCTTCTGAGGTTATTTAATCTATTGTTTATGTAATGTGGACACACCGTAAGATGTAATGCACTCCATCTCTTCTCAACTATGTGCTATGGGTTGGAATTAACTTCACGGGTTGATTTAAACCATAGAAATTTGTGACATACTGTGAGCATCCAGAAAGATGGTAAACAGGTATAACACACAACTGCGTAGAATTATTCTTTTCTTATAAGTGAGGGTTTGGAAGCCGGGCGATGGTGGCGCAGGCCTTTAATCCCAGCCCTTGAGAGGCAGAGGCAGGTGGATCTTTGTGAGTTCGAGACCAGCCTGGTCTACAAGAGCTAGTTCTAGGACAGGCTCCAAAACCACAGAAAAACCCTGTCTTGAAAAACCAAAAAAAAAAAAGTGAGGGTTTGGGGATTAGGAAGCAAAGAAATCTTGAAAAGTTTGGAAAAATAGAAGTCTCTGTCATTATTGATCGTGAAACACCTAGAACAGGGTGAACATTTGGGCTACTCTGTTGACAAGTATTAGTGGGTAGGGAATAGATTCCCTTTCTTAATCTCTAGTCTCTGCTTTCGTCCTGCCAGAGTGTCTGCAAATACCATCTTATCTTTCACTACCTTCTGTCCAACTCGTTCCATAGCCACCGTAATCCATTTGCAATCCCCTGCTTACAAATATTTCGTTGAATTAAAGAGCTGCGGTTTCTTGAGCTGCATCACATCTAGACTTCCAGATACTCTGGTTATTCCAATCAGGTGTGACTTAGGATTTCAAGAAGAGCCTCAGGTAGTGGTAAGAAATTTAGACACATCGGGACATGGGTGGATCAATTAGGATGGGCACAGGGAAAAACTGTAAGTGGAAGAATCCAGGAAGTCACATGCATGCAAAGAAGGAGATGTGGGCTGAGCAGGTGTTTGTGATGACACTTTAACTACTAATCCTTGTGCAGGGAGGATGCTGACTAAGATGCAGAGAGGCACCCTTCAAAGGGATGCTTAAGTATGAGTGCCGAGAATCCTTTGGAAGATTCCTGAATAAATTAGATAATGATAACTGTGGTGGTTTGAATGAGAAATGTCCCTACAGGCTCATGTATCTGAACACTTGAACAGATGGCTGGTCTTCTTGGGAAGGTTACTGAATCATTGGGAGCGATGTCCTTGCTGGAGGAACTGCTTCACTGATAGTGGAATTGGGGAGTTTTTAGCCTTATCCTGCTTCCAGTGTGCTCTGTGCTCTCTGTATCTGGATAAAGAAGTAAGATACAGACAAGTAACTTTAGACGAGCTAAGCAGGCTCTATTTATATATTTAAGAAAAAAATATATGTAACAACAATGAAAGGAAAAGAGCCTTTGAATTTAGAGAGAGCTGGAGGTGGGGGGCACATGAAAGCAGGAAATGGAAGGGGGATATGGTGTACTTATATCTTAATTTGAAACTATTTATTTTATTTGTTTTTTAAAAAAGTTATACTCTGTCTGCTTCCTTTCCAGCTGCCTGCTGCCATACCTCCCCAACATTATAGACTTTCCCTCTGGAACCATAAGACAAAATAAGCTTTTGGGCATGGTGTTTTCTAACAGCAACAGAGAAGTAATTCATATAGTAGCCAATTTATACAATCATCATCATTATTCTCCTTTCTACTTCTGGGTAACTTTGGAAATTGTAAAACGTTTGCTAATAAAATTACGTGTGAACTGGATAGCACCTTTAACAATCTTGTTTATAATCAGATTCTCTTAGGCATAGGGAAGACATTTTCCTCAAGATTCAGCAGATAACGAGAACACTATGAAATCTGAATTGATTTTGAACATCTATTCTGAACTAGCAAATACTTGATTTACATGGAACATCTCTAGGTGCTTTTACATATACCATTTTATTTTGCCTTGTTATGGTAATTTAAAATCTTTTCTTTCCTTCCTTCCTTCCTTCCTTCCTTCCTTCCTTCCTTCCTTCCTTCCTTCCTTCCTTCCTTCCTTCCTTTCTCCCCCTCTCCTTTTTTGTTGAGAATTTCACAGATGAATAGTGTATTTACACAACTTTCCACTCCTTCTTATACCTTCAGTTCCTTCCATGGCCCCATTACTTCTCAGTGTCATGACCATGACCTCTTATATTTTTATGTATGTATGTATGTATATATATAAAATAAAGCACAATCTTTTAGGTCTCTTTAATGTAGTTCATATGTATATATGATATATGTTAGGGCTGAGCATGTGGGATTGGACAACCTCTTAGGGTTTCATCATTGGAGAAGATAGGTTCTCTATCATTGACCATTAATTGTTTGTAGCTCTTTATCTGGGGTGAGGGATTTTGACATGCTGACATGTTACCTACTATTGTTGTTTTCATGATCTATTTAGGCAACCATCTTAAAACTTCATAGGTACCATTCCCCTTTCATGAATAAAAGATACCATCTAGCCCAAATGGTCAGATCTTCTGGTTCTTACAATTTTTCTTCTGCCCTATTCCATGATATTTCCTGAGCCTTTGGTGTAAGGCAGCTAAGTTCTACAAAGTTCATTGTTCTACACATTCTTACCAATTGTTGGAGGAGCATTTCAGGTTAGATCCAGTTCAAATTCTTTGAGTCCTCTTTATTTATTTAGTAGTGAGGTGTTTATTCTCCATGATTTGGAGCACTGTATGTACTTGCGAGAAATTTATTTTCTCTCCACTTGAAGTTTTGTTGCATTATAGTCATATAGGGCAGAGTTAGTTCACTTTTTTCTGATTTTTTAAAGATTTATTTTGTGTCACATAATGTGGTCTATATTAAAGAAGTTTTGTTGACTACTGATGATAATGAAGTTTGTTTCTTTGCTTCTCCTGACTTGTCTTGAAAATTGACTTGAAGTCTATTTTGTTAGATAATATGATAGTAACATCTACTTACTTCCTGGTCCCATCTGCTTGAAATACTTCCCCCATTTTTTCACTTTAAGTTGGTTCCTATTTTTGAAGATATGATGAGCTTCTTGTAGAAAACAAATAGATGGACTTTGTTTCTTTAACCAACCAATCCATGTCTTTTGATCTGGCTGCTAAGGGTATCAGTATTTATTTATTTATTTATTTATTTATTTATTTATTTATTTATTTATTAAGGATTTCTACCTCCCCCCCTCATCCGCCTCCCATTTCCCTCCCCCTCCCCCGATCAAGTCACCCTCCCTCATCTGCTCGAAGAGCAATCTGGGTTCCCTGACCTGTGGGAAGCCCAAGGACCGCCCACCTCTATCCAGGTCTCCAAAGGTGAGCATCCAAACTGCCTAGGCTCCCCCAAAGCCAGTACGTGCAGTAGGATCAAAAACCCACTGCTATTATAGAGCTACAGTATTGAAAACAGCCTGGTATTGGCATAAAAACAGAGAAGTCGACCAATGGAATCGAATAGAAGACCCTGACTTTAACCCACAAACCTATGAGCACCTGATTTTCGATAAAGGAGCTAAAAGTATACAATGGAAAAAAGACAGCATTTTCAACAAATTGTGCTGGCAAAACTGGATGTCAATCTGTAAAAGAATGAAAATAGATCCATATCTATCACCATGCACAAAACTCAAGTCCAAATGGATTAAAGACCTCAATATCAGTCCGAACACACTGAACCGGATAGAAGAGGAAGTGGGAAGTACTCTACAGCACATGGGCACAGGAGACCACTTCCTACGTATAACCCCAGCAGCACAGACACTAAGGGCATCATTGAATAAATGGGACCTCCTGAGGCTGAGAAGCTTCTGTAAAGCAAAGGACACTGTCACTAAGACAAAAAGGCAACCCACTTACTGGGAGAAGATTTTCACCAACCCCGCAACTGACAAAGGGCTGATCTCCAAAATATATAAAGAAATCAAGAAACTTGACCGTAAAAGGCTAATCAATCCAATTATAAAATGGGGCACTGAGCTGAACAGAGAATTCTCAACAGAAGAACTTCAAATGGCCAAAAGACACTTAAGGTCATGCTCAACTTCCCTAGCGATCAGGGAAATGCAAATCAAGACAACTTTAAGATACCATCTTACATCTGTCAGAATGGCTAAAATAAAAATCACCAATGATAGCCTTTGCTGGAGAGGTTGTGGAGAAAGGGGGACACTCACCCATTGCTGGTGGGAATGCAAACTTGTGCAACCACTCTGGAAAGCAGTGTTTCAGTTTCTCAGGAAATTCGGAATCAACCTACCCCTGGATCCAGCAATACCACTCTTGGGAATATACCCAAGAGAGGCCCTATCATACAACAAAAGTATATGTTCAACTATGTTCATGGCAGCATTGTTTGTAATAGCCAGAACCTGGAAACAACCTAGATGCCCTTCAACGGAAGAATGGATGAAGAAAGTATGGAATATATACATATTAGAGTATTACTCAGCAGTAAAAAACAAGGACTTCTTGAATTTTGCATACAAATGGATGGAAATAGAAAACACTATCCTGAGTGAGGTAAGCCAGACCCAAAAAGAGGAACATGGGATGTACTCACTCATATTTGGTTTCTAGCCATAAATAAAGGACAATGAGCTTATAATGCATGTTCCTAGAGAAGCTAAGTAAGAAGGTGAACCCAAAGACAAACACATAGTCATCCTCATGAATATTAACCTTCATCAGGTGATGAAAGGAGACAGAGACAGAGGAGCACGGGACAGAAATCTCAAGGTCCAAATCAGGAGCAGAAGGAGATGGAGCACAAGCAAGGACCTCAGGACCGCGAGGGGTGCACCCACACACTGAGATAATGGGGATGTTCTATCGGGAACTCACCAAGGCCAGCTGGCCTGGGTCTGAAAAAGCATGGGATAAATCCGGACTAGCTGAACATAGAGGACAATGAGGAATACTGAGAACTCAGGGTATCAGTATTTAAAGTTGTTATTATTGAAAGGGGTGTGTTGAGTGCTGTCTTTTTTCCTGTTATATTCTTAGTCCTATTTTTCATTTCAGTGATTATTGCTGCATTTGGTTTTTTTTTATAGAATTTCTAAATTATTTTTTTATTCCTCTCTTCAGTCTGAAATATTCCTTCCTGTATTCTCCACAGGGCCAGTCGAGGAACCTTGGGTTCTTCCAGTCTGTTTATATCATGGCAAGTTTTTTTCTATTCAACTATGGCATGTAGTTTTGCTGGGTACAGGTGTCTAGTTTGACATCAATGGCTTTTTAAAACTGGAAGCGCATTGCTCCAGGCTCTTTCGGCTCTTTATTGAACTCAGTTCTCAAATTCTACACAGTCTTTGTCATTTCATTCAACCGTATAGTTGTGTTGTCTTCTATATCACTCAGGTGTGTGTTGTTGTCCTATTTAAGTTCTTTGAGCTTTTTGTGTGTTTTTCATGTCCTCTTTCAACTCCCGACTCATTTGATAAAGCTTATGATTGTTCTTTTAAATTCTCAGCCTCAGGCTTCATCTCGGCAATTCTCATTGGAGAACATTTCTAGAGGACTATTGATTTTGAGGGAGAATGTACTATTTTGCCTTTCATAAGGTTTATGTTTTTTCAATATGGGATGGAAATATGGACATCTTCCTTCACCTGTGTTTCTAGTGTGTGACTTAGCTTGCTTCAGGTTGGCCTGGGACATGAACTCCTCGACTGGAGCTAGGCATGAGAATGTGGAGACAGCAAGGTGGGCAGGTGATGGTAGTAGAACCCAACAGACAAAGGTGGTGTTAGAGGTACACAACCAGAGCAAGCCCTGCAAGCGTAGAGATGACATGGTAAGGGGTGAGGGCCACAGGAACTCAGCAGGCAAAGGCAGTATGTGAACTGGGGTGTGTTCATAGCCTAGCGGCGTGGAGATGGTGCCAGAGTAGGTAAAGGTCAGAGGAGCTCAAAGAATTTTTGTCTTAGATTTCTGCAGGAAGAAAGTGGGATATAAACTAAGGTATGTTTTTTTCCCCCCTAAAATCCTTCAATAAGTTGTTAAGAGAGGAGAATTAAAGCTAAACTCTTTCTGACTTCAGCAGAGATGTTCTGCTCTATGTAACTTGAGGTAAGGGTTCCAAGCATGGATAAGGCATACTATCTTAGTGTGAATTCCATTCATGGTAAAAACATGCTGAAATCTTCCTGAATTTAGCTCTATACCTAATCCTAATAAACTAAATTCATTTAGGGTCTTGGGATCTTAGAACTACAATGAAAAACGTAAGTGAATTCTCAATGATCCTGCTGCTTTGCCTTTGAACTCTGATGTCTAGTCAGTCACCAGTAGACTTGGGTCATGGGAAAGTGATCTAAAAATGTAAAGTACCCAAATCTCAACCATTGAACTGAGGTTCAGTTCAAACACAAGTTTGTCTCTGCACGTCATTTAGTGTTTCATTTTCTACTCCACAGATCCTGCATCCCAAGAGAACACTGCAGGGAGGTTTCTGTGGAAATACAATCCAAACACTTTTTGGGTGTGAATCAAAGGAGCTTCCCTATGTTAGCCCATGGGATGCAAATGTTTTGGCGTTCTTAATAGATACAACTTCATAAACAGGAACAAATCAGAGGATGCTGTAGACCCAGACTCTCCATCATCATGTAGTCTTCAGTCAACTTCAAGTTACTTTGGAAAGAAGTCAGAATCCTGGCTTTGCTGTAGATGAAGTATGTCTGCTCAGTCATTTAGAGTAGCTTTCTTAGAAATGAGCAGTCGGGTAGATGCCACTGGGAAAGGGCCGACTTGTAAGGAGCTAGGAAAATTTCCAGCTTCATGGATTGCTGATAATCTTCATGTTTTGTGTGCTTTAAGGGATCATATAGATTTTAAAATTTCCTAATGAGAAATTAAACCCTCCAAATAGCATTTGACTTTTCTGATGTGAATCAATCACACCTTAATGACGTCTGATTTCGATCACTGCATAGTTGCTTACTCTGAAACTTGACAGCTTGAAACAGTCACTTCATTTTCATCACAGTTTTGTGGATCAGGGGTTCTAGAAGGGCAACAGTAGGTAGATTTCTCATGGAGTCCTCCACAGAGTTGCAGTCAGATGCGGGTAGGGGTTGGCACTAGTTGAAGTCTTGGCATACTGAATGCACGCATTTGGTCATTCCCATGGTAGGTAGTCAAAGGTGACTGCATGTGATGGCCTTTAACAAAACAAAACAAAACAACAACAGTTATGTGTTGCCTACCCAACATGTTGGCATAGTGAGACATTGTCTGGCCTACTTGGATTCTCCGAGAGTCCATGTTCCAATGAAGCGGGTGGATACTGCATGGTTGGTTATCACTTGTCCTCAGACATTATGCTGTGTCACACATAGTACGTTCTATTAGACAGTCAGTCGCATCCTCACCCAGTTCTAACAGGGCCACCAATTCCTCCATTGCTTTCAATTTGTTAAAAAAAAAAAGAAGCGTCACATCTCATCTTAACAGAATCAAAGAATTTGTCATAATATCAAAATGCATTTGCAATGGTAAAAACTGTATCAGATTTCCTGTCACTCTACAGCAAATGACAACAAAATTTAAAGGAGCTATGTGTTTAGCTTACTGTTCTCCGGTGGGTAATTTAGGTGACGTTTATTTAGCTCGCTCTAATGGGTTCTGTTTGGCCCCCTCATGCTTCTGCAATCAGTTTTAAGTCAGTTCTGCTGATATTTCCCAGGAGCTCTTGACCCTGGTGGTGGTGGTCTCTATTCTGCAGATAACTATTAGTTGCTTCTTGGAGTAGAGAGAAAGACCAAGGCAATCTGTAGACATATGTGGTTTCTTGAGTCATAGGCACAACACTATTCCTTTATCAGATATATTAACCTGACCCAGGGGTGAGCCCAGATCTGCTCTCAGAGCTGTGAAAATAGATCCCATTCATTTACGGAAGTTGCTGTGTTGTCCTTTGTATAGGATGAGGGAGGGGGACAGTTGCAGCCCTTAACAACATAACCTGACGTCCTAGTGGTGCTTGCATAGCACTTTCTTTTTGCAAGCTACTTTAGGCATACACTTCATTTTTCTCATTAAAACAACCCTAACTACAGTTACTGATATTACTCATATTTTATAGGTAAGAAAACAGAGTACAATGACTTGCTCAAAATCACACAAATATTCATCGGTTGCACAGGGATCCTAATGCCAGAATTGTACTATTAAGGTGGTTTATTTTATAGGAACAACATGACAGCAGCTACGGCAGCATTCATATTGATACAGGACTCAAGGTTAAGTGCTGCCAACATGCTACTGTTGGAGTCAAGGATTAATAGCTGGTCCACAGAGCAGAACCTTTGAATTGTTAGACTGTTTCACATTAAAGCAAATACATCTTTCATTGGAGTTACAAGGAGATTCTACCAGATATCTAGAGAACCAGTTATACAGAAGTGATATTTTTATGGGATTTAAAAATAGGAATATTGGTGTTTGCTTCATTTTTCTTCCTGTTCAAAAAAATTGGAGGGCTTTGCTTGAAGAAACCTAAATTCTAAGTTTTCTCACCCAATTTGGGGATAGTTTTCTGTCAGCTCTTCAGATATGAAGTCATTGGCCTTTTCAGTCCTGAGGTCTGTTACTTTCTGGCTGACAAATATCTGTGATTTCCTTACAAAAGGGAATGTATGCCTAGGCATTTCAGGGCGACTGCCCAAGGAAGACAGTCATGATAATAATAGGGAGGTGTAATGAAGAAGAGAGACACACAAGAAGAAATGAAGAGAGAAGAATCAAGACAGAAAATGAGGTGGGTGGGAAACTGGCTCAAAGTGACATTTATTTCACTTTGTGAAGACTTCACAAAGCTTCCTGCTGGGACGCTGGTTGGCAGAGGCGCTGTTTGGCACAGCTTGGTGTCCTCAGGGAAATGCGAAAAGACATCTGTTTCTCAGAGGTACTTTTCTCGATTGATCTGGCTGAGAACACCTCAAGAGGGTGCCAGCACCTGGACAGCTGGCCATGGTGCCAGTCCCTTGGAAGCACCTGGAGCCTTTTATTATAGGCTATGTTGGTGGAAGCATAAAGCGATCACAATACTTTTAGGCAAATATCAGAAGCAGGACAACAGCCTAGATCAGAAGGGGGGTCGGTATCCTGAGGTGCGAGAACAGCCATAGCATTTGCCTTCACCCTGCTGATCTCTCTTCTCTTCTGTGTGTAACTGGAGTTAGAGTGCAGTAAGTAATGCTATCCAGGCTATTACCCTGGATACACACACACACACCACACACACACACACACACACACACACACACACACTTCATCTCGTCATTTCTGATTTTGTTAAATCAGTGACAAAATTCTAATTTTGCATAGCATTCTGAACTAAAGTGGACTGTCCAGCCAGAACGACCCTTGTATAAACAAGTCTCAACTCGTGCTCATGATAGCTCATATTCTGAAATTTTTCTTTAGTTAATTGTCACTTGTATAAGCTGGCTTCAGCACACATGACCATAGCCCCCTCCCTCCAAGAAAATAAGAAAGCTGGAAATACTCCATATCCAGACCAATGAGAGAGGCCAAGGTGGATCTATGGCTACCCAGGTAATAAAAACCTCACTGCAGGGGAGCTGAGAATTTTATGTCAACCCCAAAGAGGAGATACAGCCATAATAGAGAGACTCTCATGAGACTGATAGCTGAGCTGAGACAAGAGCAGGAAATTGGGACCTCTCCAGAGCTGATCCCTTTATCAGGTGGACAGGAGAGCATCATATGTTCTCAGAATCAACAAAGAAGAATACCTCTCGTCTATGCTTTTGGTAGGAAAAAGATTCCCCATTAAGATCCAAAGCCAAAGCTCATACCAAACCCAGGTATGGAATAACAATTCACAGCCTGTGTACAGGCATGAATTCTAAGCTGGTAAATTAGAAGATATAAATAGCGATCCTGGGCAGCGAGTTTTAAGAGGTGTCAAGTAAAACGCTCTTTAGGGCTGCCACAGTACGGGTGGTGGGGGGAGTGTACAATGAAAACACTCATCCAGAAATTACAGGCCACGGAGGGAAAAGATCCTAAGAGACAAAAAATCAGCAGATACAATATCCTGTGGGATTCATGTGGTAAGCACTTGAGATAGAGGAAATAAATGAAAACATGCCATGAAAGAACTGGCATCCATAATGAGAAACTGAATGAAAAAGTCGGTTGGAAGATAAAAAATAATAACCTTCAAAACCTTCACTGGAAGCTTTCCTTCTGGAAAAACGGGGAGATGCACTTCTTTATTTTTCCACTGAAAACAGCTGCAAACTCTGGGCTATGCATCATAATGCAGCTCAAAAGAGAGAAGGCTAATTTCTGCTTCCACCATAGACCATTGTCCATCATGGAATGGGTTGCACTGGCAGGATCTTGAAGCAGCTACATTACATCAAATCCACAGTCAAGAGCAGAAAGAAATAAATACATGGGTGCTTGTTACCTGTCTTATACTCAGCTCAGTTTCTCCACTCTTACACAGTTCAGGGCTTTCTGCCTAGGGAATGCTGCCACCCACACAGAGATGCATCTTCCTACATCAGCTAATTTATTTAGCCCATACTCCCGTAGACAGCATTCTCACAGGGCAACCCAATGCAAACTCACTGCTCAGGTGATTCTAAATTGTGACAAACAGACAATGAAAGCTAACAATGAGAAAGACCCAGATCAAAATTTTATTTCTGAGCAACATAGTTGAAAAGAATGGAATGTTTAATAAAAAGAATAGGTTGAATGCCAATTGAAAAAAAAGAGCCAGCAATTGAAGATAGAATGATAGAAATGACTGCATCTGAGCAAGCAGAAGACATAGATTAGAGATAACACGCACACACACACACAAAAGAACTAAGACAAACAGTCAAAGATATCTAAGAACAGAACAAAAAATCTGGATATTGGTGAATATTGAGGCATGGTAGATTCATCCTGGGAGAGGAAAGTTCTCTGTCAAGGACCAAATAGTTGGACAGACACAAGGATAGTAACAAGGAAGTGAGAGAATTTATTAAGAACGTCTACCCTTCTAAGAGAGGAGGCGGGCCAGAGCAGGGAGAACTTCAGGAACTCAGCCGCTGGTTCACTGCACAGAGTGGGACTTTCACCCCACTTTGTTGCCGTGTGTACATGTGTGTGTGTGTTTGTGTGTGTGTGTGTGTGTGTGTGTGTGTGCACTCGTATTTGAATGGGGATGTGTCTTTGCCTCAGTAAGTGTTTGGATTCTCATCATTTGCATAAAAACGGAAGAAAATAGAGAGAGGCATTCTAAGAGAAGTAAGCCAGAGTCAGGAAAGGAGCTCTCATGTTGTCTTTCTTGTGTGGGGACTAGAAAAAAGCTCAAAGACAGAATGTTGAATTAGAAGAGAAGAGGAAGTGGATCAGGATGGGTCAGAGGAGAGCTTTTGTGGGTTAGTTTTTTTTTTACTCCCTTGTGGGATCCTGGGATTGAATTCAGGTCTTCAGCCTTGAGCATGATCATTCTACCCACTTTGCCATCTCACAGGCCCAGACCTGTACTTCTAATATTAGTATTCACTCTTTCATTGCTAGCATTTAGTAAAAGTGTGTCCTTACATGTTTTGTAAAGTTGTTGAACTCAGCTATTAATACTGATACTTTTTTATATATTCTATATGATCTTCTAAATAAATATGCATTTCTTCTAACATGGGTTTCCCCCTGCATTCTTTTATGGCCCTGGCTTCAGCTTGTGTCACAATGTGAAACCGAGAAGAGAACAGAGCTCCTTGCATTGCTCTGTTTCCAATAAGAATAGCCTGACTTGTAAGCCATTAACAGTAGTCACGTGTTTTAAATTTTCTGACAGTTTTAGTCAAATTTTCCCAGCATGAGAATGGGAACCTTTTGATTCTGTAGTCTGTTTTTATCTAATTCTACGATGACATTTCATCAGCAATCTTTTAAACCATGGACTTTTAAATTATTTCTCTAGAATGTTTCTCTTGTTTCTTTTTGGCAGCCCCTTTTTGATAAAGAGATCTTCTGTTTGAGAAGACTTCTTTTTAAGAAAGTCTTTTAAAACTATCATTCCATTTCCTTGACTGTGTTTTCCTTCTTGTCTTCACTTTGTCATGCGTTAAATTTCAGTGTTGGGTCATGCTTGGTTCCTGGTTAGTATTGGAGAGAATGGGGTGCTAAAAAGTAAATTGGAAGTAATCTGTTCACCATCATGACTAATCAAGGTTATTGGGAATACAAATTTAAGTGATGCAGAAAACTTTCAGAAATGCTAAGAAGTACAAGTAAAAGAATTTTTTTTAGTTTTGGAGATGAACTCGAACATTGAGCTATACTCCCAATCTGAAAAACAATTTTCAGGAAAGGATCATGTCTGGCTCAGGACGATGCCCATCACGTCTTCACATGGTAGGCAGACCAAGAATGTTATTACATATTTGAAGAACAAAAATCTTCTTTCATACTAATTGCAAGCCTTTTATAAAACAAAACATAAAATTAAAATTAGAAAAGATTTTTTTTTTTTGGTTTTTCGAGACAGGGTTTCTCTGTAGCTTTGGTGCCCGTCCCGGAACTAGCTCTTGTAGACCAGGCTGGCCTCGAACTCCCAGAGATCCGCCTGCCTCTGCCTCCCGAGTGCTGGGATTAAAGGCGTGCACCACCACCGCCCGGCTAGAAAAGATGTTTTAAAGATACATTTATTTTCTTTGTAGACAAGAAAATAGCTTTCCAAATAAATAATAGACAGCTCTAAGTGGTTTTCAGCATCGCTTTATGAAATCAATTGGTTAATCCTATCTGAAACATGATCCAAACCCAACATTATGTAGAACATTGATACTGAAGAAAGAAGGAAAGAGGAAGGGAATGTTGACTGAAAATCTAGACTGGTTGCTAAAGCTTTTCCTTTAGTCTTTTTCCATTGTCTTCCAAACTTTCACGGTATTTTTCTGTGGAAACAGGCTGGTTTCCAAAATTATCAGCTCACTTGCCATGTGCCACACATCAAGTACTAAAAAGAACTCCATTAGCCCCCAGTCTCCTGATTTCATACCCAGAGCCTTAATTTACTCAGGGGCTGTTTAAGGTGCTTTACTCATTTGAAGTTTACACAGCCACATCAGAGGAAGGAAGACAACATTGAGCTGTATGAACTACCAATCCCCAATTGGGAATAAATTGCCTAGAACCACCAAGGGTACCAGGGGGACTATAGAGCTGAGATGTTCTCTCCCATCCATAGCAACCAATCTATATCTTACCAGCACTCAGGTGATGATGGGTTTAAGTGTTTGAAGTGGGAAAAGAATTTCTCAAGCAGACAGAACTAATTTTCATCCATGAATAATATGTCTGTTTCTATTTGCTATCTGACATCTATGGGACCATATTAAAAGCTCAGTGACCTGCCACATTTAACTTGGTTTAACAACCCACTTTTGTGATCACAGGAGAAGCAAACATTCACTTTCACCTGGGAAACTAAAATTACTGCTTAAGGTTTGAAAATCTTTACAGTGTGAATGTATCATCATTGTTGTAGGGGGCTGCTAATTCATTTCCTGACTGCCTGGCAGCTCAGACTCAAAATAACCTCACAGAAACCATATTATTTGCTATACTGTTTGGCCAATAGTTTAAGCATATTTCTGGCTAACTCATATCTTAAATTAACCCATCTCCATTAATCTGTGTATTGCCACATGGCTGTGGCTTACTGGATAAACTTCTGTCCAGTGTCTGTCTCTGGCAGGCCTACATGGTGTCTCACATGACTCTGCCCACTGTCTTTCTATATATCTCTTCCAGTTTGGCTATACTCTGCTAAGTTGTTGGCCAAAAGCAGCTTCTTTATTCATTGATCAATAAAAGCAACACATAGACAGAAGGGCCTCCCACATCATATCATCATTATTAGAACAGAAAATATCTCTAGATTTTCAGAAAAGGGTTATTTTGCTATATTCTTCTTAAAAGAACAATGATCTTTTGGCATGTAAGAATATGTAAAAAATACATTCTTATGACTTTATTGAATTTTGCTTCTCCCAGATTTCTCTTGTATCTGGGCCTTCTACTGAGTGAGGTGACAAAAAGTTAGACACTTAGTGAAAAACCATCATAATTGTTCTGGGTTTAACCAGTAGGGGTGGGTTTTGTTATATAGCAAACTCTACAACTTTAGTTATCTACATACATGCACTCCCATTTTTATGAGAAAAAACATTGCAGGGGTTAGAGAGATGGCTCAGTATAGAAGAGTACTTGGTGTTTATGCAAATATACATGGAAAGCTAAATTTAAAACTCCAGACCAGTATGAGAAGTTAGGCTTGGCTATGCACACCTATAAACACAGGCTGCAGGGTACAGAAAAGCAGTTTTTGTTAGCTTTCTGGCTACTCAGCTGAGTCCAAATGAGCCTTTGGTTCAGTGAAAGAACTGTCCCAAGGGAATAGATGGTAAAAAACAGAAGAGAAAAAAGTAAGAAAAAGTCATCTGACATCCTCCTTTGGCCTTACCTGTGTGTATTCATGCATGTACAGCTGCATACTCACAAGCATCGTACACACTCACACACACACACGCATATGCACACGTGTGCACACATACACACATGCACATCATATACAAAAAAACAAACTCCATGTTTAAAGCAAAGACAGATACTAATAATCATTGTAGCCAGTACATCACCTTCACTGATGCAATATTTATTGGGTACCTACTCTACACCTGATGTTTGCTCTTATCACAAAATGAACCCAATCTAAACCAAGATTTTGTTCTTTAAAATTTATATTCCTGGGGGGGGGGTTGTAGAATCAAACCTATTACAGGCACAGCATGCAAAATAAAAGTTGGGAGAAAAACTGTGGGCATGCAAAGATAGTCTGTTTTTTGTTTCTGTGCTCTTAAATAGGGCCCCCAAAGAAAGGTTCAATCAAATATGACTTCTGAAGGGCAGGAAAAAGTTCGAGGAGGATGAGCAGCAAGGGCTGGACATGGGCAGGTCTGGTGAATTTGCCTAGAACATTTGACCAAAAGACCAAAGATGCCCAGGAGGAGCCAGTTGTGCTGGGGATGAGAAAGTAGGAAGAAGACTTCCAAATGAAGTAATAGGGGCAGTGACAAACTCGGCACCCTATGCCAATTGCACTTAAAACTTACTGAAGAGTTATGACAGAGCAGAGGGATCTGATGCAAACCATCCAAGCAGTTAAGATCTCCCATGGATTGGTTAGTGGTTGTGTTATGGGGACAGTTCAATCTGTCTGGCACCCTCTGGTCTAGAAGTTTTCCTACATATGTCTGCTGAATGTGATGCTAGGTAGAAACTGAAATAAACAATACATTCATTCACTGGCATGTTCTCTGTCTTGCTGCGAGGGAGGGATGATGTTCATGCATGATGGAATCATTCAGTAACTGGCATCTGGGAACAGGGTAGAAACCCAGACAGATTCCAACATGGTGACAGTCCTGCCACAAAGCCCTAGACGAACAGTTGGCAGACATCTGCAGCCTCTATTCTCTGACAATAATATGCCCTCTCAGATGCGCTGGTGAGGATCAGGTGGGCAGTGAACTTCTGCCTTGTCCTGTAATGCAGCTAATGCTGCACAGGTGTAGGAACCTGGTCTCTTCAGCATTCTCACCTCTAAATGAGGAATACATTCTGAGGTACACGAACATAAAATGTAAGGGACCATCTTTCATGGGTTGGGAGCAGCCACCTAGGAAGTTAAATGCAGAATGTAGACTTGAATTTCAGAACCTCTGAGTTACAGTTACTCTGTTTCCATGGTTATTCAGCAAACCATTGGGCTGATAGGAAGGTCCACTTAAATATGCTTGCATGCCCATGTTAGGTATGCCTGCATTATCAGAGATATGCTTCTTTTCTTTTGCACATTTCTATAGTACATGAGCCTGGAAAACTCTCATTCCACAGTTAGGGGAAGTTGTTTAAGTCGAAGGTACTTTTTGCTCATTTTAATTCTGTTTATGGTTCTAGAAATGCTGATATTTAACATTGCTAGGCTATTAAAAGATATTTTAGTCAATATTTTTTCCTTATAAGTTGGTTAGAGACCTGAAGAACTGTCTCAGTAGCTAAACACTTGCTGCTCTTGCAGAGGATACTGCGCTGGTTCCTAGAACGCACATTGGATGGCTCACACCTGTTTATAACTTCAGTTGCAGGGTCTGACTCCCTCTTCTGGCCTCCAAGGGCACCTCTACCCACAAGGGGCACATACATGCACTCAAGTACACATATGTACACATAAAGTTAATTTTTTAAAAAGGTACAAGCCAGACAAAATTACTCAGATTCTTTTTATAATTAGTGAACCTGGTGTTTAGAGGTATGGTGAACTTGCTAAAGCAAAAGTCAGCGGAGGGCTTGCTTATAGTGTTTTTTCAGTGCATGCCTATGGAGTGTTAAATGTGCTGGCTTGATTCTCACCCTCATGGACCAGATATTCATGAATGGATAACATGTATAATTAAATGTATTGATCTGAAAAACAGGAATATTGAAAGGAAAATCTCACAGGTTGCTGGTGCCAAAAAGAGGATACTGTATCCAAAAGTTGGCTTTTAGCTTTATGTTTTATGGAACATTTGACAAATTTTAAGTAGGAAGGCAATCATATTTGTAATCTACAATGTACAATTGAACTGCAATGTAAAATACTCACATTTATACGTATATAGGAAGAAGGTGATTAAGTCAACCAAGTCAGAGATAAAGTCAGGTCTATGTCCTGGGGCTGTGGAACCTCAGCTAATTGCATGTATGCTTTTCATCTGTTTTATCTAGTGCTCAGATAGAAATATGTGCATTGCTGTTGAATGGGAAGTGTTTCTGAGAATCAAGCAGGATTCAGCTAATGGTGTTGTGATGGCTGTGTGCCTATCTGCAAAAATAAAGTAATTAATATAATAAAATAAAACAAAACTGGAGCCCTTCTTGGATGAAAGAATCATGGTGGATTCCAGAGTTAATGCTATCTTAAGGAAAAGTTTTGAAGACGCCTGTGGATGAACTATATAAATGCAAACTTAAATGACTATTTTATATATGTGAATTTGTTTATGCATATTTTGTATGTGAAAGTTTATGTGTAGAAAATGAAACTGTAATTCATATGAAAAGGATTTATGAACATAACTAGTTTACCATCATCATCACCATCTGTATAACTTACTTACCCATTTCTGACTGTTGAAGGGCCCATTCTGATGAAAACCCAGAGTGGCTGATGGTGATGAAAATTCCCAGAAAAGGTCCAGGTAGCATTCCTTTTGTCTGTGCATCCCACAGACATCATGCGTATTAAGTTTAATTTTTCTTTCAGGGAAAAAACTCATGCCCATAATTATGTGCCTCTTACTTGTCAGTTCATAAGAGATCTTCTGACAGATAGGGTGCCAATTATATTGACAGATCCTGGTTCTCGAATTCCACAGAGGCATGCCTGAGCTATGGCCTCTCCCTCCTGCCAAGTGTAGATCATTAGAGCAGGTGGAGAGAGGCCTTTCGAAAAGGTACACAGTCAACAAGGTGGAGGGGCCAAGCTTTCTTTTAATCATAATCCCCCCTCCAACTGAGCAAGTTCCAGGAAGGAGACTCTTGTAGAACAAGAAGCCTCAGAAGCACAGAGTTGTGAGAACACAGAGAAAGGCTAAGAGAGGTCCCATGCTGGGCTCATTGAAATGAGTCTGGCTGAACACAAGCATCCAGTTCATTGCTTGGTTTTGCGGTTGTTATTTGATTTTAAAAACAGAGTATCTGGCAGGGCTAATGTCCAGACTTAAGTATGAAAGGAGTTATAGGTTTGATTTGGTTTTTGCTCATATAATTGGGAGAACTCAAAATATTGACCTGGCTAAGCAATTGTGTCCAAACCAAAATAGCTACACGAGATTACTTACTCCACTTAACCAGCAAATATTAAATTTGGAATTGATAGTCACTGTTAGCGAAGAGCAAATGGGCACTTTAAAGCTTATGAGTTTGTGTTAAATTTGTGCAACTTTTCTAGAGAGCTTTAAGAATGTTTTGACATTGTTAAAAGATTTAGATATGTTCAATCAACAGTTCTACAAGGATTTTTTTTTCTGAAGAAAATATTTAGACAAGTACAGATATGTATGCAGGAATTTTTATAGCAGATTTGACTATAGTAGTTAAATACTGTAATCCATTTAAGTATCCAGAATTATAGGATTTGGAGTAAGTAACATTAAGCTATTATAATAGCATCAATCTGTGTCAATATGGATATATGCTCATAGGTACAGTGAGAAGATAGTTTACAAAATCACATTTGTAATGTGAGTCTGTTTTTAGGAGTTTGGTGTGCATAGTCTATGTATGTGAGAATATATGGAAAGACATGACCATCTTTCTCTTAGTGCAATATAGACAAAACACTCAGGCTCAAAAAAAAAAAAGCAAGTGAAGTCTTTCAAAAAGATGAATGCTGAAGGAACCACCTCTCTCTCTCTCTCTCTCTCTCTCTCTCTCTCTCTCTCTCTCTCTCTCTCTCTCCCCCTCTCTCATGTTCTTGCCAGCAGTTTCAGTGTTGTGCCTAAGTTTGAGTTTCCTGTTTTTAAGTTGGCAAGGAGAGAACCAGTCACAATTATCTACACTTTTGTTTTCTGCTGTCACCAGTGGATAGCTTTCTTGTTTTTTCTTGTAGCTGTGAGAAAATCTGCACGGTAGAAAGAGAGAAAAGTGAACAAATCTAAATCTACAGAGTTTATTTTACAGTTTCAATCAGAAGATTGAACTCTTTTTGTTTGTTTTGTTTTATTTTTGTTTTCTCTTTCAAGACAGGGTTTCTCTGTGTAACAGTCCTAGCTGTCCTGGAACTAGCTCTTGTAGACCAGGCTGGCCTTGAACTCACAGAGATCCACCTGCTTCTATCTCCCAAGTGCTGGGATTAAATGCATGCGCCACCACCACTCAGCAAAGATTTAATCTTATAAAGCATATTTTACATCTTCCTCACAAAACCACAGCTTCCAAAGCAAAGTAGTTGCGGGCTTAAGTGGTTGCATGCTTTTATTTACAAATTTCAGTACCCATGGTCAACAAACACAGTAAAATAATCTCAGATCTGAGGTTAAAGAGTTTATGTATTTTAACAACAGAACACCCTGATTCTGTCTATGTTGTAAAAAAAAGTTGCTAGAATACAGGTAGAAAATAAACACTGGTTCTTTATCTTTTAACTGGTGGGTAAAAAAAAAAAATCACTTCATGGTCTTTGGTACTGCAATTAGTTTTACTGTAATTATCTACAACCAGTCAAAGACTATAAAGTTCATTGTGCTTGACTTGTATATCCCATTTATAATAGTAGACTCCAAACTCTATGATCTTTGAGGACATTTTCATGTTTGAATTGTCAGGTCTACAAATGGGTAGTTGGAGTCATTATTTGATGTGGAACGGTGCTTGCTAACATTACATTCCAGCTTGTGTGGGCATGTGGCTCTGTGATTTCAAATGTTTATCATTTATTTATGCTAGTGATGAAACCCAGGGTTTTTATAAATGCTTCACTGGTTCTCTGTCATTTAACTAACATCTCTAACACTAGGCTCTAAATAATTTTAATGTTCACTTATTCAATTAACACTGAAGGAATACTTACTAAATGCTAATAGCAGTTCAAAGAACAAGATTAACATTTAGTCACATGAGCAGCCCAGTTTATGTTTTAAAGATATTGGAGAAAAACAAACATTCAAGACTTCTTAGACAGTGCAAAGCCCCGAGAAGAGAATATTGTGGCAACTGGCTGCCACGGAGATTATGTCAGATCAAATTGTCACAAAATTCCTTTTGAGAAGCTGGCAGCTAAGCTCTGTCTGTTCTTAGAGACCTTTCTCTGTGACCTATGTCAAAGAACTCAGGATATTCAACAATGGCCTTGGGAATCTTTTGTTTGTTTATTTTAAATAAACTCTATTTTAAAATAGTTTTAAACTTCAAGAAAAATTGTGAATTTTTTATAGAAATACTTTATAGAAACTAGTTTTAACCTCATAGAAAAATTATCAGCGTTCCCCATGATTTGATTTGATTTTATCTTTATTGTTAACAATCTATATTAATGTGGTTCATTGTCCCAGTGAATGAATCAGAGAATGAATAAATGAATGAATTCTGGCACAATTATTAGCTTACAACTTGTCAGTTAAAAAGCTAGTGTTGAAGAAGAATCCTTTTAGGAATTTATTCTGAATTGTATTGTACTTAGAAACAAATTTTAAATAGTATTGCGTTATCATGTATATGTACTAAGTTACATTTCAAATTATTTGATATCATTTCTAAATAGTCATGCTTTTACTAATGAGGTATCATATGATAAGAACATAGGAGTATGTGGGTGAGAGACAGTAGAAGGGAAAAAAATCATTAAAGGACAGAAAATCAAAAAAGAAAAGCCTACATCTCTGTTCTAACATTTTATTAGGAAGACATCCGTGTGCTACTTTTAGAAACATTCCTAATTATGATTTGTGTCAATGTTAGAGAGAGCAAAAGTGAGCCAGCAGGGAAATTCTTTAAAGAATCCCAGGGTTATTTGCAAGGCTCACAGAAGATATGAGTACCTGTGGTACTTGTCGTCTAATACTTTGAGACTCTTTGAAATACTCATCGAATGGAAAGAAGGATAATGACTTAGGAGGAGCAATGAAGACCACACAAACCATATCGTTATGCCAGGAGAGAGCTGCGGTTATATTTAGGGAATAAATATGTATTATTTTTACACCCAGTATCTAGACAAAGCGGGGGGATTGTGGTTGTAATTTCTTTTTCTGGCATTATTCTTTTTCGTTAAAAGTAATTAACTAATTAATTTTACATCCTGATTGCAGTTTCCTCTTCCTCCTCTCCTCCCATTCCTTGCCTTTACCTTTACCTCCACTCCTCCTCCTCAATTCACCCCTCCTCTTTCTGTTCAGAAAGGGGTAGGCCTCCCATGGGCATCAGGGAAGTATGGCATATCAAATTGTAGAAAGTCTAAGCACCTCCCCTTTTATTTAGTCTAGGCAAAGCAATCCAGTGTGAGGAAGAGGTTCCTAACAGCCAGCTAAACCACTAGGAACAGCCCTTGCTCCCATTGTTAGGATTCCCACAAATATACCAAGCTGTAAAACTGTCACAATATGTAGAGGGCTTTTGTTGGTCTCATGTAGGCTCTCTTTTTGTTAGTCCAGACTCTGTGAGTTCCTGTAAGTCAGGATAGCTGTCTCTGGGGATTTTCTTTTGATGTTCTTGACCCTTCTGGCTCCTGCACTCCTTCTTCCCTCTCTTTAGCAGGATTCCCTGAGCTCAGCCTAATGTTTGTCTGTAGATCTCTGTATGTTTCCATCAGTTACTGGATGAAGGCTCTCTGGTGACAATTGGGATAGTCATCAATCTGATCAAAAGGAGATGGTCAGTTTAGGCTACATATCCACTCTTGCTAAGAGTCTTAACTGGGATCATCCTGTAGATTTATGGGAGTTTCCCTTTCATCTGGTTTCTACCTGACCCCAAAAGCCCAGCCCTGTTTTCTAGTCACCTCCTTCAGTACTCCTCTTTCTATCCACCCACCCCAACCTGATCTCTCAAGTTTCTATATCCTTACCTGTCCCCAGTCCACCCAGGAGATCTCTTCTATTTCCGCTTCTCAAGGAGATCCATGTGTGCCCCTTGGACCCTCCTTGTTTCCTAACCTCTCTGAGTCTGTGGATTGTAGCATGGTTATCCTTTACTTTAAAGTTAACATCCAGTTATGAGTGAGTACACACCATGCTTGTCTCTTTCGTTCTGGGTTACCTCACTCAGGGTGACTTTTTCTAGTCAAAGAACCAAATAATCCATTTAAAAATGGGGTACAGACCTATATATATATAATTCTCAACAAAAGAATCTCAAATGGCAGAGAGACTCTTAAAAATGTTCAACATCCTTAGCCATTAGGGAAATGCAAATCAAAATGACTGAGACTTTATCTTAAACCTGCCAGAATGGCTAAGATCAAAAACACAAGTGACAGCTCATGTTGAGGAGGGTAGTGAAAATTTGTTCTGCCCCTTTGGAAGTCAGTGTGGCAGTTTCTCAGAAAAATGAAAGTCAATTTACCACAAGACCCAGCTATATTTCTCTTAGGTGTATACCCGAAGGATGCTCAATCATACCAAAAGGATGCTTGTTCAACTATGTTCACAGCATTTTTTTTTGTAATATCCAGAACCTAGAAAAAACCTAGATGTCCTTCAACTGAGGAATGGATAAAGAAAATGTGTTACATTCACACAATGAACTATCAACAGCTAAAAACAATGACACCAGGAAATTGGAAGGCAAATGGATGGAGATGATATTATTGTTAATGTACGCTGTATCATTCTAAGAAGACAGACTTTCAGTGTGGTGTTATAGCATAGGGGTTTTAGTCCTTGTTTTGTGTTGCTACTTTCAGAGTGGTTTTCCCAACACTGTTGAAAGTCAAAGTTCAAGTCCATCATTTCCAAGTCTACTGTTGCAGTCATATTCACAGCCAGGAAATTACAGGTTCCTGATTACTGCTCTCATTTGCTTTCCACTTTATTTGTTCTCTGAGAGGTATGGCACTAACTTTATGAATCTTACATCAAATACATTATTGTTTTCATTTCTTGAGACATGGTTTATCTGTTCTGCCTGTCCTGAAAATTGTTCTGTAGACCAGGCTGACCTCGAACTCACAGAGAGACCCACTTGCCTTTGTCTCCCAAGTGCTGGGATTAAAGACAGACCACTGTCTGGCCCTCAAATATGTTTTTTAAAAAGGTGTCTATATTAACTTCTAGCCTTTTAAATGAACTTATGTTAATTTAACATAGTTCTCTTTACTTCTAAATTCTTAAAAATAGATAGGATAAAAAATAATGTGATATTGATACTTGAAGCAATGGAATGAGGTGTATAACTTTAAATGAAACAAGCCAGACACAGAATGGCAATTACTACATGTCCTTTCTCACACATGGAAGCCAAAAAATCTGACTGTATGTCAGAACAGTGATGAATAAAGGTTGAAAATAGATGATGCATGAGTAAAGAGTTGTTGGAAAGCAGACGCTAAAACACAGCTATGTGGGTAGCCAAAATTATTTGTGTTGTTCTTCAGCATAAAGGAATGACTGTAGTTCACAATGAGCTATTACATATTTTATGAAGATATGGAAGAACAAAATTAGGCTCTAAACATAAAGAAATGATGAGAAAGAAAGTGCTGATTGTTCCAACCTGGTCAGCATATGTTTCAGTCTTGTTGAGACTGTACCTTCTTATGCCATTAATGCAGGTTAATAAAAAGATTAAATAATGGGAATAAAGACATTTAGGTGAAGCTCAGTTCACAATATAATATCACAAATGGCTTGAAATATAGCAAAACACATAACCCTTGTGGCAGCTTTGAACATTTTAAAAGCTAACCCATTTTCTTGTAGCACACTATACAATATATGTTGTTCAAATATTTCATGTGACTCAGCCAGTTCATTTCTACTTTATGAAAAACACTGCAAATGGTCAAATTGTATAATGTCATTTATACAGGTAGCTATTTTCTCAAGTAGCTGAATAGTGTATGCATGTGTAACAGATGATAGGCATTAAAATATTTGAATTACACTCAGTGTATTTTCATAAAAGTGCTTGAATATCAACCACTATTTGTAAAATGATCATTTGAACAATGAAGATTTGAGACACCCCAATAATAGGTTAACTCAAGGCAGTGACTTTATAAGCAAAGCCACATAAGGATCTATCCCATGTGACAGGGGAGAGACCTTATTCCTTCCAACTTTGTTGGGAGGATATTGACATTTTCTGGTTTCTGTACCCTCCCCTTCTGTTTAAATGTTAGGGCATCAGTGAGTGATTCCTTCTATCTACAATCTCAGTATTAAAATATTTATAGACAGAAGTTTCTGTCCCATCTGGTCCTGAAGTCATTCAGTCTTAAAGAAACACACACAGGCATATCGTAATTATAAACTGGCCTTTTAGCTCAGGCTTATTATTAAGTAGTTCTTACAACTAAATTAACCCATAGCTCACGTCTGTGTTTAGCTATGTGGCTTGATACCTTTTTTTAGTAAGGCATTCTCATCTGGCTTCTTCTGTGTCTGACTAACAACTGTATCTCTGCTTCCCTTTTCCCAGAATTTTCCTTGTCTGGTTGACCCACCTATACTTATTGCCTAGCTACTGACAAATCAGAATGTTATTAAACTAATATGAGCAACACATCTTTACACTGTACAGGAGCATTGTCCCACAGCATTTCCCCTTTTTTCTTTTCAAAACAAAAATTGTAAATCTAATCTCCTTTCTTTAGCTTTTGCTTAACCAATGCTGGAAAAGTTCTAGAAATGTAGCAACTGTTCCATTCCTGGGGCATGGCATGGTAAGCTTATCAATCTTTTAAAAAAAAATTAGAAGGGGCAATAATATAGCTAAATTAGAAGCTTTTAAATTTTCTCTCAAGAGGTAACATGGGATCACAAATTATTGGCAGAGAAACTTAGAGTGACTCAAAATGTTTGTATATAGACAGAAGCTGTTCAAGAGGTTAGGTACTCAAAAATATGTTGGGAATACATCTCCCTACATATCCCATCACTATGGGAACAAATATTAATTGGGCAGTTTTATCCCTATCACTTCTTTTACTTTTTTATTTAAGGTGTGTACATATGAGTGAGTGTGTGAGTGTGTGAGTGTGTGTGTGTGTGTATGTGTGTACCACATGTGTTTAGGAGCCTAGAGAGTCCAGAAGAAAGTGTTGGATCCTCAAGGGAATTGAGTTACAGTGGTGTTTGTGGGCCACTATATGAGTGCTGGGTACTGAACCCAACTTCTCTGTGATGCTTGTAACTCCTGACCCTCACCTTCAGCTCTGCCATTGATTTTTTTCATGATAGTAAGTCTTTCCTGATGAAGAGGAACTTAATGGCTCCTCCTGGTCCCTGGAGGCAACATCCGCTTCACTGCCCGATGCTGTAATGGGGACTTTAAGAGATACAGCATTCCTCTCTAGGTTGCTGAAGACCCACAGGCTTTCAGGGCAATCCCAGAGGCATATATAATCCAGTGCCTGTACAGCTTGATGGAAATGGATAGTTCCAGCTCCATGTAAATCTGTGTCTCTTTTTCTTTCAAGGAAACCAGATGCCAAAACATGGCAAGAAATGGGCCATTGGTACTGATTTCTGACCCATTCAGAAATACTGGGAATCTCCTGAGAAGCAATTCTAAGAAAATTTATAGCTCAATTTTGCTGACCTGGTTGGTTGAGACTAGAATCAAATGTATTATTGCCTTTTGTGATATTTTTTACTTTGGGGGACAGTTGTCAGATCATGAAGGAAGCCCTAAAAAAATTAGACATCAAAATCCATCCATAATATTGCATCAATGGACAAACACTCCAGAAACAAAGAGGCTGGGGGTAGTATTCCCTCTTTGTTGTTCTTTCTCCACTTCCTGTGCTTCTTTTTTCTGAGACTGAAAATCCAACAGAAAAACAGCAATTTAAGCACAATAGCAGGAGATACAAATCAATTCTTATCTAGTTTTTCTTTGTTAAGAGTGGGATCTTTGGAGATATTAATTCTCTATTTTTTGTAACTGCCACATAAATAGAGAGTAATGATAGAAGCATGCATTTAATTATCTATGTTTTGTCTGGAGAATAGAGAAGTGTCTACAATAGCTTAAATACAGAATCACCCAACAGACCTCAGAAGAAATGATAGAAGCAGAGGCCGGTGACCTGGGCTTTCTTACATTGTAAGAAACAGGAAGTCAAGAGGGGGTTGAAGAGATTCAGGACCATTCCCTCCATCCTTCCAAAGACTAAAAGAGTTGGAAGAATTCTCCACACCCCTATTTCAGTCTCAGGAACCCAGATTTGCATTCAAAACAAGAAGTCATGGGAAGAAGGGCAGCAAGTGAAAAACTGACCAGCTGTCTGAGAGGTGATTTCTCCAAAGCAAGCTGCCAAAATCTTGTTCCTGAAGAAAGAAGTTTGGTGGGTAAACTGCAAAAGGAAGAGAAAGTGGGGAGGGGGAAGAGGCCTGACAAATGCGTAGCATGGTATGTCCATTTCTTCCCTAATTGGCAGTTAATTCAAGTTTCTTTGTTAAAGTCCACACACACTATGCTTCCATCACAAATTAATCGGCAGAGTCGAAAGCAACAGGGACCAGAGCAAAAGATGCAGACAACAAACTGAGCATCACTCCATTTCAGCTGACATCCTGCCAATTAGTGAAACCTGCTCTCCACTGCTGCTGTGCCTCATTGCAAACGTCCAGAGCATTGTCATGTCAGGATGAAAAGCAAACAGGGAAGCAATACACGCAGGCATTCTGTTCGTTTCCTAGGACAACCGTACAAAAAACACTCACACTGGCTCACACAAAAGCAGTCTATGACCTGTTCTGAAAGCTGTAAGTTCAAGATTAAGGTGTTGGTGAATTCCTTCCCATGGAGGAGTCACCAGGGTGGGGTTCATAACTATCTCCCTAGATTCAGGGTTCACTGGCACTGTTTGGTTGTGGAATTGATTCTTATTTTATCCTCTCATGGTAATCTTTTACCATTCTCCTGACTGGGTACTCTTTGTAGGCAACACACTTCAAAAAACAAAAACAAACAAAAAAATACCACCTACATATTAAGAGCCAAATATGACAAATGCAAGTAAGATGGCCAGTTAAGTATAAGTAGGGCTTCTCCATGTGACTAATTTTGAGCACACTGTCTACAAAGGGTGCCCAAGCAGAAGGGGAGTCAAAAACAAGGATATATTCAGACTATGGAGATTTAGACTTTTAAGTGAGAATTTTGAGGAAAATTCTTTACATCTCATAACAGACATGACTATAGTTATTTAAAAAATATATACGAATATACATATGTATGCATGCATATATGTATGTATATGTATATATGTATTGCATATATACACATACTACATACACACATATACGCCATGCACACACACACACACACACATACATATATACACATCCACATATAATATCATTAGTTTGTGTAGGAGGTTATTCTGTCTATGTGTTGCTTTCATTGGTAGAATAAAGAAACTGCCTTGGCCTTTTGATAGGGCAGCACTTAGGTAGGTGGAGTAGACAGAACTGAATGCTGGAAAGAAGGGAGACAGAGAGCTGCCATAGATCTGCCTGAGACAGACATGCCAAATCTTTCCCGGTAGGCCACTGCCACGTGGTAATATACAGATGAACAGAAATGGCTTAAATCAACATGTGAGAGTTAGCCAATAAGAGGCTAGAGATAATGGGCCAGCCAGTGAGTTAAATGAATACAATTTCTGTGTGATTATTTTGGGTATTAGCTAGCCATGCAGCTGGAACAAGGGGTGCCCAATCAACTTCAGCAATTAATACTTCTGATCAAGTGGTGAAATGTCTTAAAGAGAAGAAAAGTCAACAGGTACCGTGGAACATAATTCTGTAACACAAATATTTCTTGCATTCTAAGCAGCACAGCCCAGTTTTTGCTAGAAGTAAACTATTTACTGATTTCTGTTCTCCTCTAGAGCCAGGCCTGAGTCTGCCCCCTCCATTGCCTGATTCCTTTGCTGATTTAATTGCTTAACACCTGGGGTTTTTGTCTAAGACATAAATTGGCATAGCCTTTATTTATTATTATTATTTTTTGAGTTAGGCACACGGAATAAACACTTCCCTTTGAGCATAATTTGGTTAGGAAACAGGTGAACGTACTTTTAGCATGATGCAAAATTACAAACAAGCCTCTGATCATGGAAATTATCCCTTGATTTTATTCATATTTATCATACTCTGAATATCTTAGGAAATGAATCACCATCACACGATTAAAATATTCTCTGTATTTTAATTCTCAGAGTCCTGGAAGGAATGAGACCAACCTGCTCCCTCTGTAAACTGGAATTTCAGGAGAAAATGTTGGTAGCATAGAAAGATAGAGAAGAGAAAATAAAAATGTTTTAGAACATTAACCCTTAAAACACACACACATGCACACACACAGTCACGAAATTGCCCCAGTACCAAGTTTCCAATGTTATATAGCACATATGTGCCCTATGGTGTGTTATGCTGAAGAAGCTGGGCTGACAGTGTGATAGTACCAAGTTTCTGACTAATTCGCATGGAGGAGGCCTTGCATCTGCCGTCATTCCATCCTTCATCACCCACACTATAACACAGAGTCATGGCAGAGCTTGAAGAAGCTGGTGATCACTTGTCCTGTCCTCCTGGAATTGCAGACACAGATACGGTGATCGGCTTGTGCTCACTTGTGGATTTGGGAAGATTCTGGAATTCAAGGATCCCTTACATTTGTCCACTCTATCCCAGCAGGCTTGTTGGCTTTTAGTTCCCTGTGTGGAAATAGTCTTTCCTTTCTTCCCCGACACTTCAAATTTATGAGCAGAGACAAGCCTACTGCCTCGAGTGTGAGAAAGCATTATTGAGCATCCTCTGGTTATTTGAGTAAACGTGTTTGGGGGCTCAGAGCGAGTGACGGTAGAAGGAAGAGAGATCAGTCTCACCAGCGAGGTACATTGCCAGTCATCTAGTTGAAAGAAGGGATAGAAGGAGGGCAGAAACCTTCCAGAGTTTGTTTATAATATGTACTTATATGACCTGACAGTCTCACTTTGCAAAATTGAATTAATAAATCATCTACAGTACTGGCTGGAATAGTTAATACACTTTTTGTGCCCCGGCAGAGAGGAAAATGGCCCTGCTTTCCATCGCTTTATGACACATTAAACCTAAATAGAATTAATGATTGAACTGTTGAATCATATTTAGTGGGAAGAACTCTACACGAAGGCTGGGTGAGCTACAGAAATGCATAAAAGACTTTTCATGTCATTAAAAATAGTTTCTTGCTCTCTCAAAGTTCTTTTTCTAGTTGTTCAAATAGCATTACTCAGCGGCAGAAACTGTCTCTGTGTCCTGGTATTTGTGAATTTGCTACTTTTTATGTATATTAAAACTATTAGGAGAAGTCACAAATAGTTTCTCACTATTTGTTGTACATTATTGCACTGCCTACTGATACCTTGACTATTCTCAACCCACACATCGTGTGTGAAGGATAAAGAAGGAAATGTGATGAGAGCAAATGAAGAAAAGAAGGACAGACTCCAACAGAGAGGAAAATGAACTGAAACACAACCCCTGGGGCCCTTTGAGGGACTTTTTGGAAGAACAAGTCACTCTGCATCTTTAGACCTCACTTAGATTATATTTTGAAGGGTATAAATAAGCAACTCAGGCTTTCTCTTCTGTTGCTAGAGTGGTTAATTATTGAAATGTTAAGTGTGTTACACCAAATGAATAATTTAATCATATTTTTAATGAAATACCTGCTAATGTTTTCAAGTTAACAAAACATGTTCATTTCCCTTCAACAATGTTGGAGCTTGTCTTTCCGTAGCAAATATTCTACTTCAGAAAATCCCATTTCTGTGATCAGAATATATTTCCCCCCATCTTAGAACTGGAGGACCTGAAGCTCAATTAAAGAGTTTATTTCACGTATTCCTCTGGCTTTAGAGCAAATTACACTCAGAGTGGCTTGCAAAGGACCCCAACACAAAAGTGGTTTGTGTGTCTTTTCACAATGCACATAGTTTTCAAAGTCTTACGTGGCCGATGCGCTTTCAGCTCTCCAGGCGCTTCTCCAGCGTCTGGAACAGTGCATTGCAAGCCAGCACACAAGCTCCAGACACAGATGTTCCACTAAATCATTAGACACTTCTTTTTTAAATGTCAAGATTTCATTTTCCTCTTTTACTAAAAAAAAATTTAGTATATTGGAGATTTTCAAAAGAAAAATAAAATTGAAGGACCAAAGTAGATACGAAAGTGGAAAATATTGTAACATTTATCAAATGATGTGTGATAAAATATAACAATCATAAATTAATAAGCAAGAAAGGGGAGACCACCTCTTTGTGTCCCAACCCAGTGCTTTTCTCTCTACACATGTCAGTGACATCACTGTCAAGGTTTGAGTTGGAAATGTCCCCACAGACTCAGGTGTGGTATATGTGGTCCCCAGCTGGTGATATTATTTTAGGCAATGATGGAATCATTAGGAGGTGTGGCTGAGCGGGACAAAGTAGATCATGGGGGGCCAACTTTGTTAGTGGGTTCTTACCCCACTCTAATTCATTCTCTGATCTGTCCTAAGGAACAGATTCCTTAGGAAATGAGGAGTCTCCTCTTTCATATACTTCCGCTATCAGTGACATTCCTCAAATATATGAGACCTCGGGACCATGAATTAGATTCCCTGAAATCATGAGTAAATGAATTATCCCCCTCCCTGTACGTACTTTTAAATATTCTCATAGGCATTTTGATCACAGATACAGAAAGCAACTAACAAGATAACATTATTCACCTCTTTACGTGACAAACGTTTTTCTATTCTCTTCTGAATATTATCGCAAGTGTTCAGACGTTTATAGCATCAACACATAGCATCTGGGGAGAATGGAGAGCCTTTTAAGTTCTTAGGTAGATGATCCCAGTTAACAGTGGTAGAGTCTGGCTAGAGAAAGTAACCAGGGTAACCAAGAACAACATTATAATTTCATAAACCTGAAGCTGAATGTACAAAACATGAGTGTGTGTTAAATTTCTTTTTTTTGAAAATTCGGAAAATCCCAACAGAAGCTGTAAGGATTATCTTAAAACCTCCAGCTACACTTGAGCACTAGCCTGGTTTTTAGGGGGAGTTTCATAGGTATTACCTGTTCTAAAATGAAAAAGATAAGAGAGGCGTGACTTTTTGTTGTTGTTGTTTTTGCACTGCAAAACAATGATCTCAACAAGACACCAAGTAAAGAATTTTGTCTTCTTCTGACATGCTAAAGTATTTATTGAAAATACTAGATTAATTGTATTTTTCAGCCAGTGGCACACAGGGAATGAACATTACTTTCAGCCCATCATCTAGCCTTTACCCAGGGCTGGGTGGGTATGCCATTGCCAAATTAATTAATCCCACTGAGATTTCTCTCCATATCTGTTTTTTGTCTTATTTTTGACAACTTAAATTGATAGTGACATGAAAAGCTCTCCAATCCCCAACTTATCACTTGAGAACAATAATAGATTGTAAATTAATCAATTTTTGACATAATAATCAAGCAAAAGTATAAGAAAGAAAAAGACACAGACTTGTGATTTATTTGATTTTAATGTTTTATTTTCTATCATGTGTATCTCAAGATGGTAATTGATTTTATTTTCTTAACTCAAGACCCTAAATTCCTAGGTTTATAAATCTTTGTCAACAAACAGGGGGAGTGAGAAAGATAACAGTGGCTTGTGGGCTGCATAGGAAGAGGTGGGGCTAAAGCAGTAGGAAGCCAATAAGAAGTGAATGCAAACTAAGATGCATTTTTCTCCCAAAGCTTGAAGGGCTTACGGTACTTCGCACTTGACATAATTTCAGGCATTGTTTATCTAAGTGAAGTGGTAACCAATTTACTACAAGACATCTACTTATGAAAAATAAATAATGCTGATATGCGTGGGGGGATGTTGCAGCAGGAGAATGCTGGTGATGTTTCTAATGAGAGGGGAAAGCCATTCAGATCTTAGATTTAGTCAGAGTACCCAGACAACTCTTCCCCTTGGTCAAGTGTAGATCTAACAGTGACAAGGGATACAGGTATGGCTATACCCTCCCTGATTTCCAGTTCTGGATCTGTCTTTGTCACCTATCCTGTAGCTGGCAGTCTCTCAGGACTCAGGGTCCTCTCCTTAGGAGACTCTTTCCTCACTGCCATCTCTGAAGAACTCCCAGGTCCCTGTTTATTTAATGACATCACCGCTTGTCAACCTTTTGACTTGTGTTTGCCTTGTCCTCTTGCTATGACTGCAGCTCATGAGGGGGCTTATCCTATTTCTTTACGGCTGTCTTTCTTACCTCTAACACAGTGTCTCTTGGAGCACAACCGGAATTCCTCAATGAGTATGCACTCAACAAAAATGCTTCAGACTACTCTTTTTTACTCAACAGTTGTGCAACCTAGGATATATAATTGAACTTCTTGGGCCTCTCTTTTATTCTTTGTAAAATGGAAAGAATGTTTATATTCTTTCACGGTGTCTCATGAGCATGAAAGAAGATGGTAAGCATAAGAGGATCTTTTTAGCATTCCTAATTTATCTAATAAACACCCACTATCACTGTGTTGTTGGGTATGGAGTTTCTAAGGCTTGGGAGTGACTACTAAAAAAATTGTAGCTAAAATCTCAAAGGGAGCTCTTCAAAAGGTTAACAGTATCCAAGTTAAGGTGTCCACTAAAATTGAGAGAGTTGTACCTACTCAAATGGCAATAAAGACAATAGGAGAGTAAGCCCTAAATAAAAACAGATCCTGAAAATGCAAGCACCTGTCTCCAAAGAAAAGGATCAGTAGAGAATCCAGAGCAAGTGCCCTGCCTTTCAGATGAGCGCTGCCACCCCGAACTGGCTTGCTGCAGTAAGAAAGTCCCTGTCGATTCCACATCTCTTCATATGATGCAGCTTAATACCAGGAAGCATGATCCATTAATCAAATTTAAGGTGCTAAATCCGGGAGCTATAACCTCCATTACTTTCCCCCAGGTAAGTAGGAATGTGTTTTCTATAAATTGCTTCAAAGTGCCCTGGGATTTCTCTAATCTAATCACAAGAAATGATGACCAGTACTTTATTAGATGGGGCATCTTGTCTCATCCTTCCTCTCCTTCCTTTGCATTTCTACCCAGGTAATGAGGCTCCACAGGCTGAATTAAAAATAAAACCAAAACTGAAATAAAATGTATTATTGATATCACAAAGGGAAGAGGTAGAAAAAAGAATGTATTACCTGCGGGACTTTTACTGTCCAACAAGAGCTGGAACTTTGTTGGTTGGATTTTCAAAAGATTGGAAGGTGAAAAACTCAGCTTGTGACTGGGAAACTGTTAGCTTCCATGAGACAACCCAGGCAGCCAGCTCAAACATTTCAATCAAACCTGTAAGATCTAACAAAAGATTCGTGAATAGTGCTCAGCAGTGTCCTGAGAAATGGCCAGTCTGTTTACCAACATTTAAACCTCACTCTGTCTAGGCCTAGAATGACTGCCTCCTGGAATACTGCAATTTCCTCCCAGTGAGACACACATTGATACCGGGAAGATGCATATTCTTTACTCACCTTTGACTAGTAGAGAGACATCAAAAGTGTCATCACTGTATTTTTTTAAGATTAGTTATTTGTTATCCCCTTAGTTATTAGTAATGCATAAGCAGAGAGGTCTTTGGCTCTCTTTTGGATGGTTTGTTTCTTTATTCCTGTGTTTCCTCAGCAGGAAGATTTATCAAAGCGGCCTCTCTAATCTATTGTTCTTTGCCTTGAATATGCCTTGTCAGATGCTTATCTTTGAGGTTTTAAGCTTTTGAAAACACTCTTTTAATCTCCCTTTATCACTTTGCACTGTATCTGGCTACAAGCACTCCTATTGCCACCTCTCCTCTTTGCTTACATCCAGGTCTGAATGCTCAGATAAAAGGTAGCTGGGACACAAGTTATTTTACCAGGAACCCTTACGAACCACACATCGTACAAGAGGCATGGTCCATCAGTCTCTCAAAAACATCTAATTTTTTTATTTTGAGAACTGAGTTTCCAGTCCTAACCTCACAGCTGCTAAATCCAGTTTTCTGATCCTGTTTTTATCCTGCACCCGTCCTGACATTTCACAGATGGGAAGGGCATGTCTGATCTCCACTCAATTCGGCCATTATCTACTACTACACACCTCAGCTGCTGGTTTTTCAACTGAGCAAAAGCAGAGGGGATGTTTCGGGTCTTACTACTACGTTTCCTGTGACATTACTCTGCTATGCATCTGAGGTTAAAAACAGCTGAATCTTCTGTGCCCATATTTCCCTGCTGTCTACTAATTTCTTATGTGATGCTTGAATTTCCCTTATACTCTGTTCTTGGATCCATGCCCAGTCTTAGCTCTATCACTTATGTCTCATCCTTTTCTCCCCTGCATTTACTCTTATACTTGAACACTTGACAGTCAGTGGTCCTTAAAATTGGCTGCACATTGGAATCATTTAGGAAACTTTAAAATATTTCCAGTGCCTCGATGCCCACCCCAGACCAATTAAATGAGAATTCTTGATGGAAATTTTCCTCAGAGGATTAGAAAACACAGTAAGGATTGAAAACTACGGTTAACCCATTGTTAGCCCTGTTCTGTGAGATCATTGCCTAACTGGCTGTAAGGCAATGCTTGCAAAAGCCCCTTTACTATCTCTGAAGTTCAGCTCATGACTCTGGGGTGCTTTTTGCAAAGGTCAGTACTAAAGATCTGATTATCTGACTTAATATACCTTCACATCCAGATCTCTTAGGGATCACACAATGGAGCCTCAGTAACTCAACAGCATATTCTGATTTTATTAGGGAAGGCAAAAAAAATTGTCAGGAAGGGAGGAAGGGAAAGAGCAGAGAGGCTTTACACCCACCCAAGGTTAGGATGGAATGACAATAATATTCCCTTTAGACCGTTCAGCTAGCCATTGACTACCTCAAGTTCTGCATGTTCAAGAAAACTCAACATCTCTTTCTACCTTAAATGAATGCTGTGCTGTGTGGGCGGAGTCACATGTGTGCTCTGCCGGTTCCACTGGGATGTGCTTATTGAGAGAAAATGCTTACCTGTCGCTACTGTCGTGTTGTGGAACCAGATGGCTTCAGGATAAGCTCCCTCCCATGCAAATGATATTCACAGAGGGTTGCTTGGGATGTAAATTAAAGCATCACTCCACAATAAACTATACGTGCTCGGCGATCAATACAGAACTCTAATTTTCTCAAGTGTAATGCCTTCTAATGACAGGTTCCCAATGTTAGCTGTAGACAGTTACATGCAAGATTATACATCATGGGGATGTCTCAGCGGTGAATTATTAATCTTTGCTCCCCCTCTGCATTACATAATTGATAATGACTCCATTGACAGTTCCAAGAGGCTCCTGAGATGGATTTGTGCAGGGAAAGGGAGGCACTGCCAGCTGGGAGAGGAGAAAGTGCGGGGAAGGCATGCTGTGTGTTCTAAGGAGTTCATTCCGTAGCTGCAGTCCCACCCTGGAGTTTTCGTTTCTCTTGGAAACTTAGCCACAAGCCAAATGTGCTTGTAGAAATGAGCCACCTTCTTGCTGTGGATATGTGTTTTCTGTGAATCTTCATGTTGCTGGTGAAGAATTTTGCTGGTGGGAAAATACGTTTCATTCTCCATCTGGACCCCAAGACCCAGTAAAGCTGAGAAAGCGACCACTGGCTTCTTCTCAGCAGATCTTTTCTTTACAGATTTATCGTGTGTATAAACAGAAGGCAGAGGTAGAGGAAATAAGAGAATTAGGGAAGAGAAGATGCCTCATGGCCCATCACATCAACCGCATTTTTACAATGCATGCCTATCTTGGAAAGAGAAGCAAACTCATTTACAAAGGGTCTTTTCCTTCCTCAATTTGGCTGGCTTCAAGTGACAAAGAGGATAAATGTAAATTATTTTTCACAGTTTACCTTAGAAAGACAGGCTGATCCAGAAGGCGAAATCTGTTTGCATGTGACTGCTCTGTGAAGCCTATCCACAGTGTAATTTTTTTTCTTTTTCTGTACAGTTGGATCATTTCCTAAGTGACAACTGGCTTTTCATAATTTGACTATAAATATACCCAAGACGGTAACACCCCCATTGACCATTTTGTTCTCAGTTTATCCTCTCATTTAGGGCTTTCACTACACCACACATGGGAGAACACTTGCTCTCCCCATCCTCATCCCCCCAAAAGAAAAGGAAGCATGAAACAGGCCATTTCATTAAACTAGAAAAGAACTGGCCTAATAGTAGATACCATATAGTCTTTCCATCTCTTGTTCCTGACACTAAACAGAATACTTTGTGGGGTTACAGGCCTGCATCATTAGGGCCACCATGAGCCAGTATCTGCAAATGTACTCCTAAATTATTTCATGAGAGTTCAAATTATTTATTTCTTCAAGCACATGGCACTTGCCCATGATGCCGATTATGGTTCACTATTACAGAGTGTCTTCTGCTGTATGCAGATAGGAATGACAGCTGTGGCCATTAACTTTTTCAGGTAAGTCTCAGAGTGAGAAGGGCTGTGCTGTTGGAGTAAGAGTAGACGGTGTCCCACCTGATCTGGTTTATACGGATCCCAATTAGCATCTGCTAAATAATGAGTATTTTTGACTTCTGACAAAGAAAGTAAGCCATGATGTAGTGTGAACACTTGGTCTGACATGTATGACAAGAATGTATATTGCATTCTTAGATACAACTTCCTATTTTAACCCATGTATATTTGTGTTAGTCGGGTGTTTGGGGGTTTAAATAAATATTACGGAATGAATGTTTTTCTTTCCTTCTTTCTTCTTCTTCTTCTTCTTCTTCTTCTTCTTCTTCTTCTTCTTCTTCTTCTTCTTCTTCTTCTTCTTCTTCTTCCTCCTCCTCCTCTTTCTTTTCCTCCTCCTCCTCCTCTTCTTCTTTTTTTTTTTTTTGAGACAGGATTTCTCTATAGCCTTAGAGCCTGTCCTAAAACGAGCTCTTGTAGACAAGGCTGGCATCGAACTCACAGAGATCTGCCTACCTCTGCCTCCCAAGTGCTGGGACTAAAGGCATGTGCCACCACTGCCAAGCCTGAGATTAATGTTTCTTATTTTAGTGAATATATAAGTCTCTTAATGTACATGAATACTACATATGGAAATAGATTGCAGCTATGGTGAATTCACTGCTAATCATTTTTAGCTGTATAATCAACTTATGGAAAGAGGATTGACTTGAGATTACTTGCAGAAAAATATCCCTTCATTTTGCTAATGAATAGAAACATTTATCCTAATAACATGATGGCAAAATCTAATTTGGCACCAACCATTAAAGAATACTTCAGACTTACATCTTTTTAGTGCCCATGTTTCTGACACATGTATATGTACGTGTAGAATATATATATATATATATATATATATATATATATATATATATATATACCACATATATAAATATTTTACTTTATTATTCTTTTACTTACTAAGTATTTCAATAAATAATATTTGCTTCTCAGTTTGATAGATACTGTAATCTTTATACCTTTTAGTCATTTTTCTGGAAAAAGATTCTTCTTTAATTCCTTACAAATACAGCTGAATGTGGATGCCAGTTTCAGAACATGCTGGAGGAGCACACATCTGTACCAGCCCATCTTCATTCTGCTGCTTTCTTTGCTGGTAGTCAGCTCAGTTCGCATTATAACATAAATATTATGTTGTCAGGAATTCTTCCTTTTCCTTTCTTTCTCCTCTCTTCCTCCCTTCTATCCCCCTCTTCTTGTCTCCCCTCCTGCTCCCTCCCACACTAAGGCAGACTCATTAAGGGCCTCCAATCCCTGTTTGATCATCTCACTATTGATCCAGCTGCCTCTATCCCACAGTCATGAAGTAAACACCTCTGAATCACGGATATTTCTTGAGTTCATCTCCACCTTCCCCTCCTCTTCGTAATGAGCAGCCTACCAACTGACAGATTGCCATTCACTGAGGCATCCATTCCTGTGCGACAAGGACAGCATTGCTTCAGTTGTCTTTTCTTGGTAGCATCCTATTCCAATTTCATTCTGTTACTGCAGGAAAAGCACCATGATCAAAAGCAGCTATAGGAGGAAAGGGTTTATATTGCTTCTTACACTTCTAGACCACAGTCCGTCATTGAGAGAAGTCAGCGCAGGAACTCAAGCAGACACTGATGCAGAACCCATGGAGGAAGACTCACTCTCTAAATTCCTTGGGTAGCTTTCTCATACATTGGGGAACTGCCTACCTAGAAACAGCACAGCCCACTGTGGGTTGGACGGGCCCACCTTAATCAACACCCAAGATGCTTGCTCACAGATCGAACCACAGGACAATGTGAATGAAGCAATTCTTAAACTGAGAGTCCTTTCTTCCACTTGACTTTAGCTTGGGTCAGGCTGACAATAAATACTAATCATGACTGGTACAGTTAGGAACAGGCAGCGGCAGATATATTTTGTATCTAGTTGAAACTTGATAGATATCTTAGTGCTATTGAAAATATTACTCAAAGGAATTTCTGGCTTTTTAGAAGTGAGCAAGAAAAGAACACAGCAAATTATGGAGAACTGAGGTAATTGGGCAAAGGCTGGATGATCAGGTTCTTCTGAACAACTGTGTGCTTGTAAACAATTTTTACTTTTTTAAATTTTATGTACATGTATGTGTCTGTGTGTGTCTGTGTACATGCGTGTGCAAGTAACCATGGAGGCCAGAAGTGGCAGATCCCTCTGGAGTTATAGGTGCTCATGAGTCTAGACAAGAGTGCTAGGAAATAAAGTCAGATCTTCTGCAAGAACAGCAAGTACTTTCAACCACTGAGACACATTTCCAGCCCCTATAAAAGTTGTTTTTCATTAATTTTTCTCATTTTCTATATCTGCCCCGCATACAGTCATTTGCTCAGTTTTTTTGATAGGATTCTTTAAAGCTATACACTCATTCATCCAGTTTTTTGTAAAAATAGGATTCTCTAAAGTTATAACAATTCTCACTATAAACTACTGTCATTTTGCATTCTAATTCTGAGTTTGTTTATTTATTCCTCATTAAATATCTTGTTTTATTTGAAGTGTGAGAATGTTTTTCTGAAAAGCATGCCTGTACAACACACACATTCCTGGAGCCCGTGGAGGCCAGAAGAGTGTTTGATGACCTGGAACTGGAGTTGTAGATGGTAGGAGTTGCCTTATTGGTACTGGAAACTGAACCCGAGTCCTCTGCAAGAGTAGTCAATGCTTTTCAACACCAAGTCACAGAGCCATCTCTCTGAATGCCAAATGCCTGTTTTAAATTGTGTATTATCCCAAGTATTATAAGGAACAACCATATTCTGTATTTCCAGAAACTTTCATTTTCCAGCAACCTTTATTCTTCTCTCATACATTAAATAATGACCACAGTTTTCTCGCCCTCCACTCCTCCCAGTCTCCCTACAACCTCCCCTTATCCCCATATCCATTGTTCCTCTGTTTCCTTTCAGAAAAAGGAAGGCCTCTCAGGTATATCAACCAAACACAGCATAAAAATTGTAATAGGACTAGGCCCAAACTCTCATATTAAGGCTGGGTCAGGCAACTCAGTAGGAGGAAAGGGGTCCTAAGAGCAGGCAAAAGAGTCAGAGACACCACTCACTCCCACTGTTTGGAGTCCTACAAGAACACCAAGCTACAGAATCATAACATATATGCAGAAACTTTTCTTCATGGTAGTATGGTCTCATCATATCTTTAAGAGTATGAAAGAGATCCTGGTGAATGAGATGTAGAGGCTGCGTGCAGGATCCTGAAGACATAATTGTAAAACTACATAGAGAGTTAAAACAGATAACCACCTGCCCTGTTTTTATGGCATGACTCCATCTAAAAAGTAAGGCACGCTTAGTGTCAATAAAATATATGCAGAAGTTAGTAATCAGGCCCATTTCGTTGAGACAGAGTCTTCAGAAAGCTCTTTTTTCCCATTCCTCCTGTACTTCTCAATCACAGTTCTGAAACAACATTGGTTTGATTAATATTTACATTTGGATTTTTATAATTAATTGATTATGTTATATTCTGATCATATACCTTGTTTATGTTTCCCAATGGAACCATATTCTCTCTATAAACAGAAATTCATTTCAGGTTGTGAAATAGGGTCATTCTTATGGAATTCTCTAGCTGGGCACTGCTCTACCCCTGGTAAAATCTGATTGGCATAGTCTTTGTCTCCTGGGTTACTCTTTACCTGTTTCCTCAGTTATATTTGGTGTGGTCCCTCTTCTTTATTTGTTTACATGTTAAGACAGCAACAACAGTCTCTTGGAGAAAAAGGGAAGAATAGATTTCCCTTTAAACTTTGAGGGAGATACTTTTAAAACCTAGAATATATGAAGATGTATTATCTCTCTTTCAAGTTTGCCTAACAATTTGGTAGCATTTACAATTATTGTCGGAAAGCCACCACCCTCAAAACTTTGAAGGAATTGCTCTGTCATCTAGATGTGAGTGATGTTGCCGAACAGTCCAAGGTCATTGTATTTCTTGATGCTTTTTTATGTTATCTGATTTCTTTCTTTTTTGGAAGCCTTTGGATCTTTTTTTTTCTTTTCTTTTTGAAATTGCATTTTGATGTGATTTGGGTCATTTATCATTCATTATTCTGGGAACTTAGCAGAGTCTTTTGATCTGTAAAAAATATTATCTTAAACCTTTTGGGGTTATTGTACAGAGAATTAGCTTCTCTGAACAGTGTTGCATGAGGTGGAGCCCAGTGTGTAGGAGGCCTAGACCACTGGGTTGAACCTGGAGTTTGTGTTTGTGGATATTCCTAACTGTCCTGCTTCACCGCACAATCGCTAAATAAGAATTCAGTACTTTCATGGAGGGATCCCCAAAGAACAGGGTTTATGTACTTTTTGGATATTCATAAATTTTCAGGGAAACTGACTGCAAGTCTTGCCTGGAGCCTTGGCTGAATGGAGTAAAGTTGGGAAAGTGAGAGTGTTCATGAATGAGCAACCCTCCAGAATGGTGTCCTTCCTCCATATGCCTTCTGTGCTCACTATGTTTAAACCCAGAACTACTAAGTTTAGTTTTTCCTCAAAATGAGCTGCAGAATTTTGGGGATATGCCAAGTGTCTGAACACATCCACAAAGATTTTGTTTTAGTATCATGCCTCACCTCATCCTTCTGTGGGTCTGGTATCAACGTATACCAATATTTTCAAGTTCTGTGCAGGGTCCAGCCTTTTTAAATCGGTATCATTCGCCTTCCCATACATTGCCCATATATCTGTATTGTCTCGTAGTTCCTGTCTCTTCTCCTTGTGTTTCCATTCTTAACATTTCTAGATCTGAAAAGGATTTCGATAAGAAGTACACACACACACACACACACACACACACACACACACACACACATATGTACTCATTTGAAGTTCTTACCTTCTCTTTTAAGACAATTTTATTTATTATTTGGTAATCTTATACCTGAAAGCAATGTATTTAGATCACTGTTCCCCCTCCCTTTATAGAAGTTCTTAGTTTCCATGTAAGATGTAATATCCCAAGGAAGTGGCAGGAAAAGAGATGATTTGGTGTATGGAGACATGAATGCAGTAAGTAGGCTTTAATCTACATGAAGCTGTCTTTTCAGAGTATGCAATAGACTGGGCAGATGACTTTTTGTGAGACTGTTGGATTTCATCTGGTAAGACAACTTATTGATTTTTTTTCCTCTTTGGTATTGCCCAACAATGGCTATTTTTTTGTTCTATCTTCATTCTTATTGAATTTTTTTAAAAAGGAAAAAAGAAAAAGCAAATGTATTGTGACTAGGGTTAGATTGGCCTCTCTTTTCATATCCACTTTCTCTGTTCCAAGCAGAATTAAAGCATTGAGGCTGAAAGGTGCTTAACAAATAGGACTTGTTCTTGCTGCGGATGCTATCATTAATCTAATAGCACTGCTCAAGTTCTGTGGCCATTTCATTTAGTAATGTCCAAATAACCTTGTTAAAGAAAAATGCTGAACTTGACCTTCCAAATCCATGCCCTTGTCTTTGCTATTTATTATTGAATTTGTCTTTCAGGATCAAGTAAGTGAAAGTTATCTTTAAGAAACTCTACTGTGTTTATTTACTTGTATCTTTTTGGAGAAACTCTCTAGATATCTCTGGTAGGCTGGCACATCAGAAACTGTGATTATCCATATTTATAATTTCACACTGAATGCACACCAAAAATCTCTTGAGTGCATGAGAAGAGGGGAAGTCACACTCTGTCCACTTTTCTTCTAGATGCTCTGGGTTGCTCATGAGAAGGTAAAATCTTACTGGTATAGAGGACCTTGTTTGCTTGGTTTCCCCCATCCCCTTTTGTTCTTACAATCTACACATCCTCATGAGAGTAGCTTCCTAAGTCCTGAGGGAAGGGATTTGATGGAGACTTCATTTAGGTTTGAGTGTTCCAAGACCACTTACGCTGCATAATGCCACCTGCTGCAGGAGGAAGCGTCCCTGGTGATGGGTGAGCAAAGCACTGCTGATACATGAGTATAGCAGATTGTCATGAGAAGTCATTTATTGCTCTCTCTTTTTAAAAAATTTCAAACAACAGCATTTGTTTTACCCTAGGTCCCTGGCCTGTATTGTCTGAGGTTCTTGGTCACCCAAGCTGTGTAAGTTATGTGTTCCATCTCGTAGGGCGAACCTTCAGTCAAATGAATATTGACTGGTTACTCTCACAAATTTTGTTTCAACATTGTCCTAACATATCTTCTAGGTGGGACACCGTTGTAGGTCAAAGATTTTTTTAGCTGTGTTGGTGTTTATGTTTCTCCTTTGGTAGCATTCCTGTACCAAAAATCCTAGCCCACTGGGGTGAAAGTTCTACGAAGGCACCAGGCCAACTTCTCCATGTTCACTGGGTTGTATAGATATTGCCTACAGCAATGGTTCTTTACTGTTGGTTTGTGGAGAGCAACCTATAGTTTTGGCAACAGCCTGGGATATTTTGGCATTTCTACAGGACTCCTTTGCCCAACAATTCAATTAGATGTAATTATGTAATTGAATCTAGGTACTGGAAACTTCATTTTATCACAAGAAATGTCCAGTTAGGTCTCTGTATCCTCCATCATTTGGTAATTTTATTTATATTACCTTTCTAAACATATATTTGAGGAAGCTTCTGTTGTATTAGGTTTCCATATAAAGCTATGTTTCTCCATTATTCCCTCTGTAGACCTCCCTCTTCCTACTTGATAATCCCTTTTCAGAGCCTCCCCATTCATAACTATCCTGCTTCCCTTTCCTGGGAGAACTCTCAGTCCCCCTGTGTTTCACAGATTGCAACTTGGTTGTAATTGACTTAGCAGATAATATCAACATATAAACAAATTATATCATATTTGTTTTTCTGGGTCTGGGATTGTCACTCAGGATGATTTTTTTCTAATTCTGTACATTTACTTTCAAATTTTATGATTTCATTTTTTAATCGTTAGGTAACATTGTATTGTGTAAAATTACCACATTTTCTTTATCCATTCTTCTGTTGAGGAGCACCTAGGTTGTTTCCAATATTTATTATAAATAGAACCACAATTAACATACTTGACAAGAGTCTTTTTTATTTATTTATTTATTAAAGATTTCTGCCTCCTCCCAACCACTGCCTCCCATTTCCCTCCTTCTTCCCCAATTAAGTCCCCCTCCCTCATCAGTCCAAAGGGCAATCAGTGTTCCCTGCCCTGTGGGAAGTCCAAGGACCACCCACCTCCATCCAGGTCTAGTAAGGTGAGCATCCAAACAGCCTAGGCTCCCCCAAAGCCAGTACGTGCAGTAGGATCAAAACCCAGTGCCATTGTTCTTGAGTTCTCAGTAGTCCTCATTGTCTGCTTTGACAAGAGTCTTTATGGTAGGATGAAGCATCCTTTGGGTATATGTCCAACAACGGTAAAGTTGGATCTTGGGGTTGATCAATTTCCATCTTACTGAGAAAGTGCTATACAGAACACCATGACCAAAGCTCATATGAACTCACAGAGGTGGAGATAGCATGCACAGGGCCTGCACAGGTCTGCACCAGGTCTTCAACATACATACATACATACACTCACACATGCACACACACACACACACACACACACATAATGGCTTTCAGTTTAGTGCTTTTTCTATGAAATTCTTGAGTATGTGAATAAGTGGCTCTTTTTTCCTTGTGCCTTCTCTTGCATTTTTCCTTCTATTTTTGTTCTGTTTTGTTTAACTCTTATGTGCTATTTTTTATGTTATTTCATTTTATTATTATCCTTTAGAAGCCTGTTTGTTTTCTAATGAGTGACAGAAAGAGAGTAGATCTGGATGCAAGGAAAGACAGAGAAGAACTGTGAGAAATAGCATGAAGAAAAGCTATATTCAGGATGTATCATGTGAAAAAAAATCTATTTTCAATAAAAGGAAAAAAAGACAAGGTAAAATCTACTAATTTAGTGATTGCACATTATCGCACTCACTTATTTACAGAATATATAAAGAGTATTCACTGTACCTTTCTAGATTATTCTTTTGGATAGTGTACAAAATAATAAATTTATTTATGTAATTTTCATGTTATGTATCATATATATTGTCTAATGATAAGTATTTCTTAAAAGTTAAGTGGCATGATGAGTGAGGTACCAAGAGACAGAGCCTGGTCTCCACACCTAGTACTACTCTCAGTTTGTCTCTTCCAGTATTCACAATGATCAGCTCGTTGATGCCTAATGGCCTGTTCTAGGTTTCTGAATTTTCACGGAGTCTGTATTAGTGAGTGATTGAGAGAGGTCTTGAAAGATGTACGTTCTCACAATTTGCTGCTCCCCAGTTGATCAGTGAACCTTCTCTGAGTGTGAGTGTGCACGCGAGCTGTGCATGGTGGTCGCAGTGTCACCTCTGAATATCTCCAAGCCAGGAGGTCATGCGCCTGTTGCTCTCTCACTGAAATTAGGCACTTGCCATTCGGATTTGAGATGTAATCTTTAATCTCTTAAATTCTTTGTCATTTTTTTTAACTATGACTACTCTCCGTCAACATGTCCCTCTTTATTTTATCTCCTGGCCAATTATTTAGCATTTTGCTTCTAGAACTTGGGAATTAAGACATTCAGCCAACTAACCCAACAGTCTCCCATTCAGTCCATCTTCTCTTAGAGACACCATCAATGGGAAATTAGACAATTTATTTTATCCACCTCTCTGAGTATTGATACTCACTAAGTTCCAATACCTATATACCCATTTGATGAGCTATGTTATTTGAAGAATATTCTGAGGCTGACTGTAATCTACAATCCGATTTAAGTTTATCTCCCATTCTTCTGTAGAAACCATGCTTTACCCTCATATTGTATGTCACAGATTAGGTGATCTTACTTCTTAGCCTCTGCATCAGTTGCAGCCTCATTCCTTGGAGTTAGAAACACTCTTCTCTCAGCTAATGCACACACGACGCTAGTTTACTCCAAGGAGTATCCTCTGGTCACCCTGAAACTCCGTCATTTCCCATCCATTGGGAGCATGTTCCTCAGATAGTTGACCGCTGAGTCACTTGGGTTATGGCTTATGTACTTCTTCATCGAGCCTTCTCAATATATTTGTTCTCACCTTTCCCGCTTTTGTCACGACACCAAATACTCTCTAATGCTTCCTTGGTGGTAATCATTTTTCCAAATCCTCCACAAGAGGATCAAATGCATGTATGGAACTTGTTTTATCTACATATTGAGTAGAAATTGACATTCAGTAAGTACTTACTTCCTGATAAAGAAATTTAAAACAAGCACTAAGAGGATGTCCTTCCACGGACATCCATTTTTATTACTCTGTGCATTGTTATGAACTTACTATTCACAGAGCTTGCACAATTAACTCCATCTCCAGCTATAGTAATTCTGTTACATGACCACAATTTCCCGGTCCCAAAATTCAGAGTGGAAATTTGAACTCAATACACATAAGCTTCATTTATTTTTCCATTATCCTTTATCCAAAGCCCCTAATAAGTGGTAAAATAATGATATACACATTTTCTTTAAATCTACAGTAATATACTTGAGCGTGGGAAATGATCTGTCATTATTTTTTGTCTCCTATAGAGTTTAGAATTGTTTTCAAATGGACAAGATATAACAATAAGTCTGATGTCACAATTAAACCCACTAACACCCTTCAGAACTGTCCAAGTGGGTATAGCTGTTAAGAAAGGAGGGGAAGACATGGAAAGGAGAGTAAGGAAACGCGGAGTCAGCCACTACGTTGTCTCCCAATGAGTCTGTTCCTCTCTGTGCAGGCAGATGATGTACACAGATGATGCCAAGAACTGAAACCAGGAAACCACTGTGTTTTATAGCTTCTCATCAAAGTAGAATCGATGTCTGTATTACTGACCTGTAAGCACTGAAGGTTTGGGAAATAGGAAGTAAAGGACAGTTTCTGCCTCTGCTACGACACCAGTCCAACCCTGTCACACGATCAGATTTCTTAAGCTGTTTACCTGTTTCTCTTTATGTCCCCAACCAGGAACAACTGCAATTGATGAACAACTTTTCTTAGTGGACCACACACCTCATTTCCTGTCTTGAAAAATTTGGCATAGTATCAAAACTGTCCCTGGAGGTGGAAAAATTGTAACATACCAAATCAGGGCTATTTTGAACTCTGGTTGTCACATTCTAAAGATATGCCCTATATTGATTTGTGTAGTTTGACCAGGTATTACTATATGAGAATTTCCCATTGTAAAACAGTCAAATCAATGTTTCAGAATCTGTGAATTTGAGGTGTAAATAAATTAATCCTTTAGTTGAATGTCTGTATACATAACTCAAAAATAGCCAATAAATTGGCGAGATCTGGGAGTAATTTTGAGGTAGATTTCATTTAAATCATTACAAACTTACTAGGAGCAGCAGGAGCCTAAGTACAGCATTTGCCCCTATGGCTTCCACCTGTGCAAGCAGCTAGATTTCATCTCATGTTGCTTCGTTATTATCATGCCATGTCTTTTAAGCCACCCTGCTGTTAAACATGTACAGATGTTCTAAATGGGAGGAAGATGAATGGTTCGCTGTGGCTGGAATGGGAGCGGATGGGTTAAATTGGCAGCGAGGCATAGCATCATCGTATCAAGCACAGGTCTCATCCCAGCTCTTCTCTTGGCTGCGTGTCATTTCTACTTTTACACTACTTTATTGCTAGCCTGGCTTATTCCATCAAATCCCTACCTTACGCTGCAGAGTACCCATTCTCCTCCCCGCCCCATCTCTGCTCAGGAAGCCCATATCAATAAGATGCTGTTACATAGCTGTCATCTCTGCCCTACAACAAATCTCACTGTGGCCGAGTGTCCTGTGGCTGCAGGTGCTGTTAATGCTTTCCTCGCTCTCAATTGATTTCAAGGCTGCCTCCCCATCACGCAGCATCCTCCTTCTCAAAGCACATAAGCCAAAGTGAAGGAAAGATCATAAAAGTGTCTGGCAAGCTCACATCATCTTCACAGGACTTGACATTGCTGGATAAATTCTTCCCATGTGAATCCTTTTCTAAGTTTCCCCAACTCTCTAGTTAGCCTTCTTCGTTTCCATTTTGTGAAGGCTTTTTAACCGACCCCAGTAAACCATCAGGCTGGCTTGCAGCCACTAGGGGGTGTCAAACTCCTATTTTGTTAGATTTTCTTTTATTGATAAATATATTTGTATTTTTAATTATCATGTAATTGTTCCAATGTACATGCATACTGCATAATGTTTAAATCATGGTAGCCATTTCTATTTCCTTAAACAGTCATCATTTCATTATCATAAGTTTAGTAAGAGATTCCTCTCTGAGTTCTTGGAAATATACAGTCCATTATCATTATCTAGAGTCACTCACTGACCACACCTCGTTGCCTTATTCCTACAGTGCAATCAATACACCTTGATTAGCCTTTTCTTAGTCTTCTTCTTCTTAATCTCCCCAGCATTTACTAATCACTATTCCCTGCTCAACTTCAATGAGATCAACATTTTTGTTTTTCACATGAATGTGGGATCACACAATATGTTCTATGAGTGATGTATTTCCTTTATTATAATGATACCCATTTCCACCCACACTTTCATAAGAGGATTGCATCCTTTATATAGTTCACTAATATTCCCTTGGGTGTATGTTTCACCTTTGCCTTATCTAATCAGCAGCCAATGGTGCAAAGCAGATGACTTCTCTTAATTTATTAAACTAGATCATCCTTAACATAACCTATCCCTTTAAAACCTTTCATTTTAACTTAAGGAAAGCTACCTGAGGTCTTCTTTCACTGAGGAGTGCTTGCCTTGGACGCAGATCCTGCACACAACACTGTTTCAGCTCACACAGAGGGCAGTATAACTGTGCTTACTTGAAATCCATGAAAGGGAATGGCATGTTGTCAAGAAAATGTCCTGCATGAAAAGAAAATAGGGAACTATCAGAAAATATTACATGACCCAAAGATATTCCTATTCTTCTTCTAGTCCATCATGAGTCACCAACATGGGGGTCATTCGATCTTTTCATGATGGACCATGACATGAAAACACAAGCCAAATAAACTATTTCTTCTCCAAGGTACTTCTGGATGTGGTCTTCATCACAGCAACAGAAATTTACCCAGGATAGTTTGTGACTCTCCCCTTTCTCCCTCCCAGGCAGTGTTGTGATACAGGATCTTTGTCAGCAACCTTTAGGTTTGTGTGATAGTCAAGACAATGAAGAACAGCTCTGCCCATGATAGCAGGGAATACAAGTGTTTCTACTGAAGGTTCCCAAAGCTATGCCTATGATCTAATGTGCCCCAGACACACACAGCTGCTTTATCTACAACCTTCTTTCCTTCCTTTGTGATAATACAGAAACTATGTAGCATTCATTAAGGCCTTCGAGTTCGGGTTCCAGCAAACCCTATGACATTGGCTCTATATCCACTTATTACCCATCCAGTCCCCTGCATCACACGTTCTGGTTCTTCTTTCTCCATGACTCACCCTTTCAGATCTATAAGTTGAGCGCATGCATTTTCCTGCTTTCAACAGTATGCACGCTCACTGCAATAAGCAGTTTTATTTTTAAAAGTAGTTTCATTCTATTTTCACGTTGCAGTTGGATTAGACCAAATGACCGCATGTGACATAATTCCCCAGATCAACCCTCTGTTGGCCTCTCATCAGCTCTAGGGCAAGAGGAATCGCTGTGTACACCTGGCACACACATCAGGTGTTTGACAGGGTTTGCGTCAGGTAGGATAAAAAGTCTAGCTGAAGCCAAAAACTCGAGAGAGAAAAATAAATCTTATTTGAAGTATCTCGTGAGCTATATAAACCTTTGACTTTCCCCATCTCTTCATAGTCATTATTCTTACCATGTTGACATGTTTTTGGGGATTCTTTTTTATCTATAAGTAGCTATCTCTAAATGAGGAGGATGCAACAACCAAATAAAGCGAGAATGGAGACAACAGTGTAGGAGAAGAGGTGCTACTTGGAAATCAGGAAGGATGCAAGCCCTTAAAAGGAAGCAGACATTATCCCAAAGGTTTAGTTTCGGGGTGTATGTCAGGGGTAGATACCCTTCTTTCCCCAGGGCCAAATGTACCACATTTTCTTCTCTAATAAACATTGTTGCTTTTACCTTGAACTTTTCATAAGAACAAACCCAGCATCACTCTTTGGCAAGTGACAATAGCAAAAATGCTTTGGAGGCCAATAAAATTGTGCAGGTGTTGTCAAACATCACATGTGCCTCTGACCAATGCTGTCCTTGCTTCCTGCCTTCCACTTACTACACCTGCTTGGCTTTTCCCTTGATGTCTGTAGATCCTGTTCTTCAGTGTGGATGCTTGAAGAAGCAGTACAGGAAAGGGGATTTGGATTGAAATCCCTCTTGCATTATCTAAGAGGAGACTGGGGACATTGCTACACCACGTCATAGAGATGGAGTGGGAGAAGAAGGACCTCTAAGTCACTGGTCTCTACATGATGTCCCTGCTGTCACCCAGGCAGTTCTACATCAAAAACAGATAAAACCATCAAATGAGAGAAACAGCACATATGCCTAAAAAAAAATAGCTTGCCAAATGCCCAATAAGAACTCAAATGGGGCATCTATCCAATGTGCATCAGATCAGTGTTGCTGTAAAATGGGAGGATTATTGTTTCATTAGGAGGCATTTTAAATATCCAAGCAGAGTGAGCTCACTGGAGCTAAATGAATAAGCTGTTGTGAAGGGCATGGAAAGACATGGAGATAGGGATGAAGCAGGCTGTGCTCGCTGGTGGAAAACAGCTCTTATCTTTTCTCTCCTCTTTTTATGCACCTGTGAGATAATAGCATATGTACTCATTCAAAGTGAACTATTGATGGGGACTTAGTGCAGCCACGCTGCCTTTTCTTTAAACTAATTCTAGTAAGATTTGCAATGTTATCGCTGCACTGCCCGACCCTTCTGAACCTGTCAAATAAGTCTGCTCACTATGCATATTAATCTGGGATGTGTGATTGGAAGAAAGAGCTGATAAGTCCATCTTCAAGATGTGATAAGTCCAAAGTATTTCTAATGAATGAGTTTTGTGTTAAACATCTGCAGAAACACCAAGCCTGGGGATCTTTAATTAAACACACATGCATGTGCGTGCGCGCGTGCGCACGCACACACACACACACACACACACACACACACACACACACACACACACACGTACAAATATAATGAGGAGGGAGGGGAGATCATTCCTGTATGTGATTTCAATTCCTGCAAGAGAACTATCTTTTGTTGTATTTCTCATAATTAAATATTTCATTAAAGTCTCACACTGATCTTGGAAGGAAAGCTGTCACTAGTACTTTCTTCAATTTATATGATTTCATGGGTGTTGTAATAATTTTGAATAATTTAGGATAAATCACTCATAAATACAACATTGACGCTAGCAAAATTTACTATAAGATGATGTTGTATTAGTGATAAAAAAGACGTACTTTCTTGTAATAGGAAAGAACACAGGCAGTAAACAGACTTCTTAAAACTGCAGTCTGAAGCTAAACTGGGAAGTTAAATAACCATTCCTGAACAAAGGAAGAAATTCTTATGGGGTATTTCTGTCAAGGAGAGTTTGGTTGAAAGAGAAAAATTCCTCATCCCATGAAAAACTGTGATCTACACTCTAAGGGCCCCGTGGCTTGTCGCCATGGGTTTGCTAGCTCCAGGTGTTTAAGAAGCACAGTAATTTCACACACCGAAAGAGAGGGGATGCGCCTTGGGAAATTTTAGTATCCTTGGACTCTATAGAGACCACAGGGCTTTTATCTGCTCTCTAGTAGCTCAAAGTGTATATATATATATATATATATATATATATATATATATATATATATATATCCTTTTGCTCTTTTCAAAGGTCAGGGTCAGCAGACATTTTTCTGTAAGGGGCACATCTGAAGTGAAGAGACAAGCGTGTGCAGTGACAGAAAGAAGTTGCCGAGAATGAGTTGAAGTGGAAAAAAAAGCAAAGGTCACAATCCCAGAAACCTTCCTGGGGCAAAAGGATAAGAAACCCCACTGAGCAATGACCAGAGGGATGATAGGGTGTCAAGAGGGAAGATTCTGGCATTGGGACTCTTCATTTATTGAACTTTCCTGTTAAAGAACTCTTGCCAAGGGAGAAGGGTCACAATGTAAAAAAGGGCCCAAGGGTCCACTGATCTCTCTTCTTCTCTACTACAGGACCTCCTTGTTTTTAGTGCATCTAATCCCCTGTTCAAATATGGTATTAATTGTGTGCAGAGGTAGAATGGTAAAACAGTGATGATTCCCAGTTCCTTCAAAAACCATGAACATATTGGAAAGCAAAACATCCTGATGTAGTTTGTAGCATTAATTTTTAAATATGCCCTTCCAGTTGAACATCCTATCCTCATCCCCTTTACTTCTTTCCTGCCTCTCACCTGAATTCAAGGCACAATACAGCTGCTTAGAAATGGCTTCACTCCCTGTGTCAAAACAGCCATGCACATTTCCAAAAAAGGGAATAGTCCTGCCTAGCTATCATGCCTGTGAACGAAAACAACCTGTAGCTGTCTTGTTAGACTTGAAACCCATTGAACAAGAGGAAAATCATGCTTGGAACTGGAAACCTCACCCAATACCCGGGGTAGAGAAGTCATGGATCTTGGAGGAGAGCCTACAACCACCACTTTGTTAAACCAATACAATCCCTAACTTTATTATAAATATTTATCCTTACACCCATAGATATGTGTTTGTTTGTTGGCTTTTTGGTTTCCTTTTCCTTTTCTTTCTTTCTTCTTCTTTTTTCAGCAGATGGAGGTAATTGCAGAAAAACACAGCTAATCAAACCTCAGAGTTGTGGTGACCAGTCCTACTGAATACATCTACAATATAACCCACCTGTCCCACACCTAAGACTCTGGAAACATTGTGGAAGAAGGGATAGAAAGGCTGTAAGAGCCAGAGGAGTTTGGTGATATATATTGAGTCTCCTAGTAATATCCTAGGAATTTAAGAGCAACACCTATAAAGTCTCACCAACATAATTGCTTAAAATGTGAGCAGAACAAAAAGAACTACAAAAGACATACTAAAGAAAGTCCACGAGGCCCCAATACTACACATACACACATACACACACAAAACCAAATAAACAAAATACAAAAACAACCCACAGGGATCTAAGGAATGCTGAGGGGAGGAGAAATAGTCTTCTTCAAGAAAGAGCACAATTAGTTATCCAGTACCAAATGGGCAGCCCTGAAACACACACACACACACACACACACACACACACACACACACACACACACATATAAAACATATAGATCGAACAGGTTGTATTTATGTGTCTAGGAATATAATATATGCATGAAATAACTAATGAAAAAAGAGACATGAGTTTGAAAGAGAGAACGGGATTTATGGAAGGGTTTAGAGAAAGGACAGGGAAGGGATAAATGATATAATTATATTATGATCTCAGAAAAAGAAAATAAATTTTAAAGCAGCCATAGTCATGTACGACCTCACTCTAAGACATTCCAAGACAGTAAAAAAGACGGGTGGTTTTTAAGGGTTGTAGTTGTGGAGTATAAGGTGAAGAGCAGTTTGTAGAGCAGGGAAAGTATTGTATATGACTGATGTTTGCTTTTGTTAATGACGGACCTTATTTGAATAAGATAGGCCTGGCCTAACTCTAAAGTAGAAAAGAAACCACCAACTTCATCATTGTGTTTCTCCAATGAAGCTATAGTTCTGCAATAAAGGAACACTCCAGGGAAACTATGACGAAAAAGAAATTTAGAGTATTTGATTTACATTGTTTTTTTTTTCTTTCCCTAAACAACTTTAAAATTTCTGCTTTCCCTAAGGATGCTCATTCCACATTTATATGTAATTTATCTTCATGTTAAAAGTTCTGCATACCTCTGAGAGTTTATAACCTGGAACCAATTTTTTAGTCTACAATGAAATTTCTTTTTAAAATTGTGTTTATTTTAGATCCCTAAAAATAAGGCTGTATGTTCTGTATGCCTATACTAGTTCATCAAAAGAGAAATATGTGGCAGTTTTTTTTTTTTAGAAAGTCTATGGATAGAATAGATAGAATTTGACTAAACTAAGATGATAAAAAAATACTGATATCCTAAGAATTGTCTCTGCTACTGAGAAAGGTTCGATTAAGAGAAGCTATTGATGGATGCTGACCTGGTACAGGTGTGTGAACATGGTTGTTTATGAACCAGTACGCTTCTCTGTAGTAGGAAAGGACAGTTCATATTTGAAGTCTATAGATGTCTCTTTACATCGATGTTTTCTTCGCACAGCTTTCTGCTGCTTCTGTCTCATGTTTGTGCTGGTTTCATTCTCAGGTAAATAAACATCTCGCAACAGACTCTTCCTTCCCCATCCTTTTTCCTCTTATTGATGTTTCCTTTAATGGGATTTTGTTCTTATAAATGACCCTTTCTTTCTCAGTAAACAAAATGGCTGGAACTTTGTGTGAAAAGAAAATGGCAAGCCACACACAAAGCAACAACCACTGGGAAAACACAGATCAAACCACTCAAATCTTTTAATTTTGACTTCTGTAACATAGAAGTTTTATTTGAAATAATACCAGTGCTCTAGTGATAAAAATTAGTCTTTTGGAAGATTTTTTTTTATTACTCAATCCGTAGGTATGATTCTTTTATACACGTCATCAGAAGATATCTGTTAATCAGACATTTATGCACTGGTAACCATTTATGCATTGGTAACCATCTGGTAAAACACAGAAAGTGAGGGTTTATAATTTCTCCGTTTGCATTTTAAGTGGTTTCCATGGACATTTATTTATATTTGCTATAAATCCTTCCTTATTAACTACATCATGTTAGCTAGCCAGGGGTAATCAATTACGACCACGTTAAATCCTAAGTCTACATCCTCGTATTACCACTTTATTCCTTCAGCCCTGACGAGATCCACTTATTTTCACATCATTTAAACATCAAGATGATGAAGTTTATTTATAAGCAAGGACTCTAAGGATGAATGGGGCTATCTAAATGCAAAGATCATTATTTTATCCTAAACTAAGGAGTGCCCCCAAATCAATACTATGATGCATCGTTGAATCTATTCTTCTATTCCTAATGGCACACACATTATATTGTCAATTTCAAGTTACTGGGTAACTTGTTCCAAACTACGCCCGTTCATCATATTGATGGTGATGTTAATCAAATTGACTATCCTTAACAAACAGCCCTGCTTCATTTGCGTTATATTGCTTTTCTGCCTATGGGGACCATTTACACAATTAACAAAAGCAAATCTAATGCTAATAAAGGAAACAAATGAAGATTTATTCATAACCCTCAAAAGAATTGTAATAATTTAATTAAGGTATATGGTACTCTTGGAACAACAGTGATAAAATTGGGGGGTATAGTTTCCTTGTGGGATGTGAGGGGAGGGGTAAAGTAGCTGTTAGTGAATTCGTTTGCTTTTGTAATTTTCATTGACTGAATCTCAAAGAACAATAGTCAGGAATTCATTGAAGATAGAAGTTAACACTTGGGGGAGAAGGAACAAAATAAAAGGGGGTAGATCAATCAAAATGTGCAGCTTGTCAAATATTTGAAAGATATAAGACAGCCAGAAGGGAGAACAACAGTATGGGGTGCTGTGAGGGGATTAAAGAAATATTTAATGAGATGAAGCCAAGGAGAAAAAGAAAATTCAAAGTGATGATCAAGTAATGTTTCCTGGCGGCCTCAGATTACTCATTCCTAAGCGATCGTAGACACCCCACCGAGATGCTTTGCTTTAAAGTTTTATTCTCAGCCATTACAGAGGAAGCAAAGCTTCCTAAACTGTGATGTGAATGAAGCATCAATGTTTGTAAAGATTGTTGGCTCAGCTAAAATGTAGCCAAGTCTTTGCAGGTACAAATATAATGGAATCATAGCTTTCGGGCCTCCTTGGAAACACTGAGGTGTGTCAGCTAACTAGTGAACCAGACACTTCAAGTATTTCAGAATAATTTGGGGAAAGCATTCCTTAAAGTCAGCAAAGGATGGGTTGATTAGGTATTTCTAGTTTATATAGTTAAGAAGGAAGTTCTACTGATTACCATACCGTGGGTGGGGAAGCAATTGTTTGTCATGGGTTGACATCATGCATATTCTTTTTGGAAACATATGACTGCTATGGACTGTTTAAGAGGATCATTCAGCACTGAAGGACTCAAGGCTGACTATATATATAAGCCAATGAATGATGTTCCTTAGGAAACCTTCATGGAGATGGGCAATACAAATGACAAGTTTGCACTTGTGAAAAAGATATGGACATATAAGCAAAGAGCATCTGGGGGAGGTTTTACTGGAAGCAGAACATGTTCTTGAATATCACAGTAATATGAAATCGATGAATTCTATATGTTTTGTTTTCTAAAACATTCTAATTACTTAGAAGAAATTTTGACAGATGAGGGAACACAAACTATTATATTTTTAGAAGTAAAATATATTTTAAAAAGCTAGGGTGTACTCAGAAAGATGACTATCCAAAGGGATCACTATATGCCATTGAGTAAGTACTAGACTGAAACATCTTAGGAACAGGCGCTAAGCACTGCTCTGCTTTCAGTGAGCATCAAAATGCTGATAAGCAACTTCAGTTCTTTGAACCACTGTTTATCCATCAATACCAAATGAATTGATTAAATGAACCAAATCAATAGTTAAATAGGTGATGTTTCACAGTTGTCTCAATGCTACTTTCCTTTTATATACTTCTAAAATTCCCTTTGAAATAGGTAGGAGGCAATGTAGTACTATAAATGAACTGGTGGCTTTGAGTATGAGAAATTACATTGGATGTTAAAGTTGATGTGGGACTATATGGCAAATACCAGCTGAAGTGAATTGAATGAGGAAATCCATCCTTCTCCCTTTTTTTTTTGAACTGTATCTTGACTTTGAGAGTCTTTCTCCAAGTGACATGGTGGTTTGTTCTCAGCTACATTTCATGGAGAATAACCAAACAAGCATATGATAGAAGCAGCATTACTTAGCTAACCATTTGTGAGTGAATCTAGATGTCTGATTGGGAAGAAAGTGTCTAATATCATTGGTTTGATAGCTGGGATTCCCTTTCTGTTTACAGTTTATATTTCATTGGAAAATAATCTCAAATTTTAGGTACTACTCAAAATATTTCTATCACATACCCTCAGAAGGAGGAATTCTTCATGTTTAAGTAAGCATTTGAAAATTTTGTTTAATAGGGAAACTTTAAAATCAGTAGAATGGGGAGGGGTATGCTATGCATAAAGAATGCCTCCTGTATTTTAACACACCTACTTTCTGTAGTGCTTCTTACTATGCAGCTTATTTTATTCTAGGATAAGTAAGATATATACTTGTGATATCTTATTATGTTTTTGTTGAAGTATGAAAGACAATCATGTCTCTGGAGACCTGTTGTGTGTATTGGGAAGCAAGATAGGGTTAGAGATGACATGGGCTGATTTCACTTATATTGCAGTAATTTATTGCTCTACTTTGACAATAGAAATCAAATGTTAGAAAGGACAGACTTACCACAAATCCATTTTAAGGGAAGTTAAAGATAAAAGGTACGAGAAGGCGTGTGTGCTTTGTTTTACATAATGCTTTTAAATATCAAGATTCATTTCTCTAGTCTTTGACACACTGATTAATGCCTAAACAGATGGCTATAACTTATAAAGATTATTTATAAACTAAAGTGAAGTCTGGACAGATTTCATGTCAAAACTAGAAACCTGACCAGGAACTATAATTGGATTGCTGGTCAAACACCTGCTATCCCAAGTATCTCAGAAGATGGCAGGTTCTGTCTAGAACTGCCATCCTACATGTTTCATTAGTTCGTCTAAGATGAGACTTAGTGACAGGTGGTAGAAGACTCAGTCACTAGAAACTAAGCTCATTAGCCCAAGTATTATAATTCAAACATCCTTAATTTCTATAAGTGACAGAAGTGCTCAGTGTTACTTTGTACATTTTAAAAATGAGAAAAGTGATGCTGAGAATGGTCAAGTTGTTCATCCTGGTTTTGATAGAGAGAACTTGACTGTAAGTCACCTTTTCTGATCTTGAAAACCTGCATCTTTTTCACTAAGCCAGAGGACACTTGGAAAGTAGTACAAAGCAGACTATGGAGCTGTCATTGTATAGTGTTTCTCCAATGTGTCTGCTTTGGCTTTGCCTGCCATGGTAGATGACAGCTGAAGGTTGCATATTTCCCCAAACCAATTGCAAATACTACTTAGTGTGCAGAGCCATGTGAACTCCTCATCAGAACTAGCTGATAGTCACTTGGGTCAATATGGCTTCCAGCATTTTTAATATTGTGTTTGTACTTTCCTATGCCTAGTTTTTCCTTTAGGCCAGAGCTGGTCAATAAAATGATCATTGGCACCATTTTGATATATAAATTAAAATGAGGTGAAATTGAAAATGTAGTTCCTTAGAGGCATGTTAGCCACATGTTTAGGGTACATGGGCTGCATGTTGCTTTTGGCAGCTGTATTTATAACATAGACAAGGGCACCTTCATCACTGCAGAGAATCTGTAAGACATGTTGCTCTAGGCCAGTCAATAAAAACTACTGTGGGTTAAACACAGTCTTCTTTCTGCTTTTGTAGATGCTTTATTGAAATATAGTCATGCTCTTGTTTCGTGTCTTCATTGGCTTCTTTTATTCTGCAGTGAAAGAACTGGAGAGTTCTGCCATACCCTGAGTGGCCCACTAAGCTTAGAAGATTAACTACATGACACTTTCAGAAAGGATTTGTAGATTTCCAGTCTGAATTGCAAAACGTTGGGTGCTTACATCTCCAAGTAAGCATTTTTAGTTTGGGTCTTTTTGTTTTAGGTTGGCCAACAAGATCCAGTGTTCCTAGAAAGGGGTAAATGCAGGTTGTTAAATGTGCTGATTTGCTCAACCATAGCAGTCAAGCTGAGAAATTTTAAGTAAGTCAAAACATGATGCTGAGTACCTAAAATATATGTAATCAACAAGAAGGCAGATTACAGGTGGCTCAGTACTAAAAGACAGTATTCACCAGGACTATATGAGCCCTGGGTTTGAACAACAGGTTTGAGACAAAAAAGAATGAATAAATAAATTAAAAGAAGAAAAAATGCCGAGAGATAGAAAGATGGAAAAAATAAAGGAAAGGAAGACACAAAGAAAAGAAGAAAAAACAGATGGTAAGAAAGAACAGAATAAGAATTAAAAGAACATTCTAGATGCTTTAATGCTGCCTGTATTCAACACAGCTCCATCAGATAGCATATTAGGTGCTAGCTTTACCCCATCATGCTGCCTCTTGAGCCTCTTGGATCCTTAGTACATGAGTCAGAAGCTACAAGTGGTCATGGCCATGGTCAGGGACCATGCTCTGCAACCAAATTAGATTTTGGTTTCCAAATATGGCTTATATGGCTTCTAACTATGTGATCTTCATTTAAGAGTCATTTCTGTGAACAGATTTCCAATTACTTTCTCATAGACTGCTGTGTAGCTTGCTCTCACTCCTCCAGCTACCGTACTGGCTCCCCTCTCCACTCGGTACACCTTCCCTTTTTAATGAACCCACTTTATTCTCATGAATCCAGCACTTTATGGTTGCTCTGCTTCTACCCACCTGAGCACAAAGGCTGTGTGGGCTTTTTCAGTGTGCACACATTTGAAAGTATAAGTGTCCACAGACTTCTTGTTTTCAATAATTTTCTTTTCTGTACATACACACAGTGGCTCTCTTCTTAGATCCTTTCAAGGTCATGTTTGCTCCCTGCCATCGTGAAGCAGCCCCATCTATTCTCAAGCATTTTTATTCAACTCTATTTATCTAACATTTATATTATATTATAGGATAATATCTTCATATTCCTGTTCATTTACCATATCCATTAAAGAAAATACTCCAGGAATACTGGCTATTTCATTTGCTGCTACTTATAAGAATTCCCTGATGATTTTTATCTACAATCCCTATTGCTTCCCTCTAAATATTTATGCTGTCTGTCATATCTTAAAGCATCAGAGGTGAAGTAAATGGTTAAACTTACAGCACCAAGAGCAATCACCCCTGTCTAAGACTTTTTGTGAGCTTCCCTCTCTCTTAAATCATAAAGAAATTATTTTGAAATCTAGATATATGAGTAGGTCAAGGAATAAGTGTCCTGGTTGAAATTTAGAATAATAACATTTAGGTCTATGAATATACAAAAAAAGAGGAAACCAAGAACATCAGTTTATTTATCAGAAGTGAAATGGTCTGTTGTTTTAGCCAAATGCTAATGAAATTGTGTTTAGCTAAATGGTGACAAATACATGAAAGCTACTGAATAGTCTGTTGTGGTCACTGATCAACGCACTCACTGTGGGTGCTCGGTAACTGTGGAGAGACTTAAAGAGTCCAATAAGCTTTCTTCTCATTCCTTCCTAGAAGATTCTTTTTCTTCTTACCAGAAAAACAGAGGTTGTCCATAAATCAGACAGAAAGATCGTAAGAGGGAGAGTGAAGTATTCTCTTAGCCTTCCAGTGGCTTCCTTCAGTTTTACTCTCTAAATATATTGAAAGATCAGTTCTACTCCTTTGAATCAGTTTTCTTCACTGAAGGGAACAATACCTGCACTGTCATTTCAAAGAGTTGATTAATTTTACATAATCTGGACTGATAAGAAAATCAGGCTCAGTGTTGAGGAGCATTTAAAAGAGTCTGGTGCAGAACGTGCTTCCTGGGTAATTTTGTGTTGATGCCAATCTCTTAACTGCCTCTGAAGGGGGACTGAAGACTGTGATTGCCAAGATAATTACAAAAGGATATTCAGACTTTGTACCGGCTGAAATGGGATAATTAGTTCAGGAATTTTTGAATCATGTGAAGGACAGGAATAGAGTAAATCACAACAAAACAAAACAAAAATTGAGGACCTGATTCTTCACAAATCAGGCTTGTCAGGAATGACTAACTGCTGTGTCACAAGAGCAGACAGGATCTGAATTTGCAAAAGAGAAGTTGCAATGAAGAGAAATGCATCTAATACAGGGTAACAATAAAAGAGGAAGGTATGTAGTGCCTTATGTTCAATAGTGCTAACTTTCTCAGTGTTTCCAGGCCTATTTCCCCTTTTATCCCTTTCAATACTATCATGTGTAGGTCTAAAGGATTTGATAGCTAGAAAGAAAAACAAGAGAAAACAGGATGGCTTATCCTATAAAGGTGCTTGGCTGTGGAAATCTGGCAACCTGAATTCGGTTGCCAGAACCCATAACAGAAGAAAATTGACTCTACAAAGTTCTTTGACTTATCTAGAAACAACTGTTGCATGTGAACACACACACACACACACACACACACACACACACACACACACACGCTCACACTAAACATTTTAAAGATAAAATAAAACCTATACCCACTTAGGCTCTGCCTTTCCCTTTTCCCCGTTGCCTGGTGTCCTCCTAATTTCCTGAGAAGGAATAAAAGCACTGTAAGTTCCCATCATTTGTGTTAAATGATGCAAGTCTGCATGTGATGCATGACACCTCTTGTCTTCTTCGCATCATCTCTAACTCTGTTTATCTACCTCAACTTTATTGTTTTAACTTTTTAAAATACTGGTTTGAGATTCTTTAGCTGACAATAATTAAACATACTTATAGGATACAGTGTGGTAGTTGAATACAAATAGAAACTCTGAATTGATCACAGCAGGGTAATGGACGTATCAGTCACTTTAAACATTTACCATTTTGTGTGTTGAAAATATCAAAATCATTTCTAGTGCCATTTTTGAAATACCCAGATAAGCGTCATCATCCACAACACCATATTCCAGGCTACAGAACATGAAAAAACTTTCCTAACCAGATCTTTTCCCCACCTCTTTTTTCTCTAGTTTCCCTTCTGCTACTTCAGTTAGATCAATTTAGGACATGGTTTACAGAATTAAAAACTGAGGCGGTATCTTTCTCTGCCTGTGCTGTTTTATTGACTACGGTCTTTTAAGTTCACAATGCTACACAAACTACAGAATTTCTTTCTTTTCAGGGCTTGACAAGAGTCCATGAATAAATACATAAACACAACCTCCTGGGTTCATTTACTATTGCTTCTATGTATATGCCTTTAGTTTTGATCATTTGGTATTGTGGGATGAATTACCGGGCTTATACCCGAGGAAAGTCAATTCCCCTTGTCTCAGTTGTCATTAATTTCTTATACCTCTTCATCTAGGGTCAGCAGAAATATCGACATGTCATTTTCTTTTTGTCATTGTGTCTTTTTCTGGTTTTGCTGTTAGAGTAATAATGGCTTCATAGAAGAAGTTTGGGAATGTTCCTTTGCTTCTATGATTTTTTTTTAGATTAGTTAAAAAAGGATTGACTATAGACAGTCTTTGAAAATCTGGTGAAATTATTTTGCAAATCCTTCTGGCCCTGTCCTTCTTTTTCTGGAAGGCTTTTTATGACTATTAATCACCTCATTTGTTATCTGTCTGTTTAGGTTTTGGTTTTGTTATTGTTTAACTTTAGTGGTTTGGCTGAGTCTAGAAATTCATCTATTTATTTTAGGGTTTCTAGCATAATGGAGGACATATATTCACTGATACTATTCTGAATTTCTTTGATATTAGTTATAACGTTTATTGAGTCTGTTAATTTGGGTCTTGTCTCTTTTGATTAGCTGGGCCAAGGGTCTGTCTATCTTGTTTATCTTTTTGAGACAACACTTAGAATGATTGATTCTTTATATTATTTCATTAATTTCTATTTTACTGATCATTATTATTTCTTGCAATAGACTGACTTTGTATCTGGTTTGTTCTTGCTTTTTTAAAAGTTTTAGTTACATCACGACATAATTTATTTGTGGTCTTCCTAATTCTTGATGTATACACTTATTTTCTCCTCTGTCTCTGCTTCCAATTCCTGTTTTGCTCTATTCTGATAAGCCATTGACCAAAAGCCGCTTCTTTACTAACCAATGGCAATAAAACATATTCACAGCATACAGAGGGGAATCCCACATCATTCTTATGTATGTTTGATTAGATATTTACATAGCAAAATGATAAATTTTGATAATAAAACCATTTATTCAAAAGTTTGTTCTACATTTGTTATTCTAAGTGAGTATGTGTTCCTGTGTGTGGACATGAAAAACAATAAATGGAAAAAGAGAAAATAAGGAAGATGTGGAGACAAAGGGGGCAGGAAAGGGGGGAGGGGAAGAGAGAAAGACAGAGACACAGAGAGACAGAGAACCACTCAGAGAGAAATACACAAAGAGAAAGACAGAGAGACACACAGGGAAACAGGGAAAGACAGAGACAGAGACATACAGAGAGATAGACAGATACTCACATACAGAGAGAGAGGGAGAGAGAGAGAGAGAGAGAGAGGGAGGGAGGGAGGGAGAGAGAGGGGGGAGAGGGAGGGAGGGAGGGAGGAGAGAGAGAGAGAGAGAGAGAGAGAGAGAGAGAGAGAGAGAGAGAGAGAGAGAGAGATTGATCTTTTCATTTTGGAGGTCCCAAAAAATCCAATTGACCTTTTTAATAACATCTAATTGCCACGCACTCAGGTACTTTCCGTGCTCAAACTGGCAGTCAAATATCACAAGAAAGGTTATTCTTGTTATTTCAAAACTTACATGAACCAAGAAGTATTGCATTTTCTTGGAGAGATCCCAATTAAACTCATCATGGTATTCTGTTTAATTAATTAATTACTTAATGTTTGTCAAGTGTTTTGAAGATGCTAACTCGAATGTATGTGTTAATTACCATTATTTATGGAAAGCAAATAAGATATTAATCCTTTTCATTTACAAGCAGGTATAAACTCAAGGAACAGACACATTTTGTATCTTAAGATGTACAACACAAAGAGAATTGTGCATATATTCAAAGGTGGGATGGGATTAGAGCATACATCTTCCTCCATCTTTTTACTTATTATAGAAGCAGTCTAAAATAATCAATGACAAGATGCCACTGTAGAATACTATAAATAATATGTAATGTCTCGTGGTATTCTACAGTGTTCTTTGTATTATTTAAACAAACTTTAGTATTGTATGAGAACCTTGAAACCCTATCTGAACTTAGAAGAAGGATTTAAGACTAGCAGGACTAGATGTCCCATGACATCTCTTGCTGATTCTTAATAAAGTATCTCTTTTTCCTTATCTTTCACTTTTATACTATTAAAGATAAAAGGCAAGTTCAGTCTGTTTGAGGTCAACTAGATTCTGTATCTTGCTGACATACAGTGCTCATGAAAACAGAATCAAAGGACTTGCTTGTGACTTGCAAAACTCACATGGAAAAGTGTGGAAATCGAAGGCCAACAGTGACAGCTAACAACTCTAGGGCTTTCTCCAGACAATGTCCTCCATTTATCACTAGTGATTTCAGTCCCAAGAGGCACCAGAGTATGCTTGAAAGGCAATTTCGGAGACTTTGAAACATGTAATCTTTGTTATCAAACTGGGTGTAGCTGCAAATCGTGTTTTAAATATAAAATTGCAGAAGGTTTTGCGACCTGTAAATCTTCTCTTGTCATTTTATGTTTCTGGTGTTAAATTTTGCTGTGTTAATGTCATCTTCACTTGGTAATATTTACAGCACCTAAATCAATGTTCAGGACAGACAGAATATTGAAGGATCAACTCTACTTACTCTAAATACACTTTAATATTTGACTGCCAGACCAGAGTTCAAGAAATAACTGCCGTAGAATGATAATGAGAAGTTTAACCGTTTTATGATGGCTGCAGCTGACTTTATGAAAGTTGATAAATTTCATCTTGTAGGTTTCAATTTCTCATTCCCTACCCAGAGATGGAGAATACATTGATACTGCATTTCAAATTGGCTAGATCAGAAGGAACAGCAGCTAAAATCCATTACAACCCAATTACGCCCATCAGCTGAAGCTGTGTGCATTCACTCGCGAACATTAGCATTTAACCCATAAAGAGGAACTAATGAGAAATTTGAAAATGGAATCCACGCATCAGTAAGTTTGGAGAGATTTTCCTGGGATTAATGATCTGTCAGAGAATCTTCAGCATGCTGGAAAGCTTTTCTCTCCCGGATTGTTTAGTGACCATGAGAGGAGGTTGTTTTTTTATTTTTTTATTTTTTCTGTCTACTCATCAAATATTTGAAACATTCACTCATCATAGTCATTGGAAATGTGTAGCGAAAGCATGAGCATTGGAACGAAGGTATGTGTTGGTGGGCACTGCCTGTTATTAATTGTTAACAAAATATAGTATTGGCATTTGATTAAGACCTGGAGTCTAGACGCAAGTTCCCTGAACAAATTCTTTCACTTCTATTGGTACTCACACAGTACTATCATTCCAGTTTGAAACCTGGAATTGTGCCTGTGGTTGCCCATCTTAGTAGCAATTCGGTGGTGCTGAAATTTGAGAATGAGGTGTTTTTCTTTTGTGATTGTGTTGGTAGAAATAAATATTGTACTTTCTCAGAGTCCATTGCTTCAGGAAAAACATGGCATATTCTGTGGGGGTTCGCAATGCAATAGTCTTGTATGTTTAATTTCTGAGTGAAACTTTAGCATCTGTGAGTTAAGAGTAAGTTAGCACTTCATTAGAGAAGATGGTTTATGCTATTCTGCCTGAGGTCTGGGAAGTGTGCTTTATCAGATGAAACAAATGCATGTGTAGAATGAGTAGATGGACATGCGACACAGAGGATGCAGGGCCCTGCTCAATTCTTTGGATACAGTGGAAATGCATAAATTCAATGTGCAAATTGCACCATGTAGGATTTCTTATCATCTTTCTCTGTTTCTGAGGTACTAATCCATGTAACTGTGAGTATAGTTCCCTGTGATCTTGCTGCTTCTAGTGGAAGTTAAGATATTATGAAGTTCACTTTCTTATTTTTTTTCCTCATTGAACATGTCAGAGGTTTAGTCTCTTTCCAACTTTGGTGATATAAATAGGAAAGGGCACACAAAAGACACTGAACATGAATTTCTATGCATGAGAAGCCACAGGGAGGATTCCAGAGAAAGGAACACACTTTAGAGTAACCGTGGGAGATTCAAAACCTGGTTTGGGGTGAGACAGCTCTAGAGGATGCAGAGATGAGAATGAATTTCATTGTATTTTGTACATTGGCCATGGCAGAAACTTTAGGAGAAGAGACACTTAGAGGTATGTCCTGGGAGTAGACCAGACAAAATTCGTTGTTTGAAATACCAGAGATTTCTCTAGAATCAGTTCTTTACCTTCTTAATTTTGAAGATTTTTATTAATAGTTTTTAATTAGATTACTCATTTGACTTTATACATCTACAAGAAATCAAAGACACGAGAGGATGGAATTTTATCACATTTCTTCAAAGGCTGACTTATTTTTGTTTATCATACAACGTCAAAACAAAAAAGTATGTATATGCACTTTGTTTCATGCTATCTTAGCTGTAAAATACTCCGCAAAAACAACAAAATAAAGAAGGTGTTAATTCTGGGTCACTATTGGAGGGTGCAGTGTACCATGGTGGGAAGATCCTAGTGTTAGGAGTTCGAAACAGCTGATGGCATTGCATCTGGAGTCTGTGGGCATGACAGCTGTGGGCGGCATTCATACAGTTTTCTTCTTTTTATTCAGGCCCAAGTCCAAGCTCAGGGAATGGTGCTGCCCTCCTGTAGAGTGAGTCTTTTTCACCTCAGTTAGCCTAATTAAGACATTCTCCTCACAGACAGGGTCAGAGTCTAACCCAATCAAAATAATCCCCACCAGTGCATGTGGCGACTTGCCTTCTACAAGATTCCAGATCCCATAAATATTGCACAGCAATCAGAGTATACAACTCTTTCACCAGGGAAAGATTCACTGGTACTTAACTGAATGTGTTAGCCACTGGAGAAAAATGTGGAGATTTTTTTTGTTTTTGTTTTACTTTTCCTTAGGTAGAGCATAATCATCAAAAGACCTCTGCATGTATTAACAGTCAAAGCAGAATATTATATGTTTCGTTTCTTGCTTGCTTGTTTGTTTCAACACTCAACCTAATATGTAAAAGTCAAGAAGAGAAGCAAGGTCTATTGAGTTCGCTATGTTATTTTTTTGCCCTCTCCTCTCTACTATTATCCTTGATATTGGGAGAATACTTTTATCGACTTTGTTTCTGTGACTTCTCTCTCTCTGTCAGAGAAAGTCTATTTACAACAAATTCTTCCAGTGTTTATTTGGAGAAGTCTTGATTTTCCCTGTTTTCCTAAAAGCTTTAGTTGGGTCAAGGATCATGGGTTTCTTTCTTTCCGTGTTTATACACACACCAGTTCTTGCTGCTATCGCTTCCTTTGAAAAACCTACTGTCCCCAAATCCCCCTCTTCCCTTCAGGTAAGGGATCATTTTTCTCTAGTTATTTTCAAGAACTTTTCTTTGTTTTTACTTTCCCCGAGTTTTTGGCACACGTTCACATGCATTCTTACAAGTTTATCCTACGTGATCTTTGTTGACCCTTCTAAGGTACAGGCAGGTGTCTTTTAGAAAACACAAGACAATGTTTTCCATCATTGTGCCTTGCAATCACCCTTTACTTCTTTTCCTCTTAGGGCGTCAATAGCACATTAATAATTGCGTATTGGAAAAAATCTTTTTTTATATATTTATACTGGTTCCTAGGTTTTTATTGTTTTTCAAAACGTTTGTCCTTCTGTTGTGCAAGCTGAGTAATTTTTCACGCTCTGTCTTCAATGTCATTGATTCTCTGCTCTCTCTGTTCTCTTCATTCTGACGTCAAGTCTTTGGACTACTTCCTTTAATGAATTAAGTTTTAATTATTATATTTAATTTTTTATGTGATTATTTTAAAACATTTCTTTACTAAGGTATTTTTAAAATCCTTTCCAATTAGTTTGCTACTAATTTATTTGTGAAATGTTTTTATGATGACTGTCTTAGAATATTCCTCAGAAAATTACAAGTTCCATAGCATCTTGGTGTTGTCTCTTCCCAATGAAGCTGAAATTATCTAAGTTCCTGGAAGATCAGGTGATCTTTATGTATTATATTTTGACATTTTACATAACATAAAACCCTGGATATTATCTAAATTTTCTGTATCAGCAGATCTTTACAATGCCATGTTGCGGGAACAGCACAGGGAGGGACCGCTTTGTTGCTGATGAAAGTGAGAAGGGAAGTTTAAATTCCAGACTATCTCACCAGCATTTAGGAGTTACAAAGATTGATCCAACCACTCCTGAGTAGAGGAGAGATTTCAGATTTCTTGGGTAGGAAAAAAAGCATGTCTTACTACTCTCTTCAGTTAGGATCCACTGACACTGGAAGATGCAGGGAAGATGTTTTGTCTCTGAATGATGATAAATTTTCCATTTCTACCTTTCTCTATGAGCCCCTCTGATGGAATCTTAAGGAGAAGTGGAGGTTACCTTGTAACTACTGTCTGTCTTAATCAGCTGGCTATTATCATACTAGATAGTCCAGACACATCAGATTGTTTTTTAAAAAACCCTAGAGGTATCAGGCCATGAAAACATTTGATTTTTGGTGACAAATTTTGACATGTGGTTCTTAAACCTTTAGATTGGGTTTGTGGAAAGATTGTGGAAGACTTGAGAGATATAGCCTAGAAAAACTCTTCAAGTTAAATGTAGTTTAGTGATCTTTGGTGGTGGAATCTTGGAAGACAACAATGCAGAGAGAAGCAAGGATGCTGGAGGCCCAGCTCCTGACCTTTAATTGTGGGAGGGATCAAGGACATTGTTGTGAACGGGTGAGGAGCCATTTGTGAAATGCTATGACAAAAAAAAATCTGATTTGATTCTGTCTGTGGCTTAAGAATGTGTGTGAAAGCCAGGCGGTGTTGGTGCACGCCTTTAATCCCAGCACTTGGGAGGCAGAGGCAGGCGGATCTCTGTGAGTTCGAGACCAGCCTGGTCTACAGAGCTAGTTCCAGGACAGGCTCCAAAGCCACAGAGAAACCCTGTCTCAAAAAACCAAAAAAAAAAAAAAAATGTGTGTGGAGTTGAATATAAATTTAATGAGATAATTTGTTTAGCAGAGGATAGTTCAGGACTAAATAGCAAGCATTCAAGCTGTGTCATGGTTACACAGTTTTATCATCCAGATCTATGTTGAGAAAGAGCAAAATGTGGTACAGAAACACGAAAAAAGACTGACAATAAAAGTACATATGACAACACATCTATAATTGTTAAGGTGATCATCATCATTAAAAAAAGAGCCCAGCACTCTGCATTGGAACAATAAGAAAGATATCCTAATAGAAAGACCCCACTCAATGAATCCCCAATGCTAGGAAAATATAAGTTTGTTTGAGAGTTAGAGAGCTTAAACTGAGAATCACTGTTGAAGGAATTCTCTGCTGTAAACAACTACATAACAATATGTTTCCTCAGAGTCACCATATAAAGGCCAATGCAATGTGGTCCAAGGGGACCAGATCCATCCTGAGAAGGCAACAGAAGCATCTGGTGGGGGTATTCATACAGTGCTGGTTCTGTAGACATAAAAATGTGGGGTTGGGGGAGTTTTGGAACCTGTGGACAAATGAAAAAGCAATACTCCACCCCACACCTCTCTTTTGCCCTCCACAGCATCTACAACAGTTCATTCGCTTAAATCCATACAATATAGAATATTAGCTAAAGTTATATTTTTATTAATTTTAATTATTTATTTATATTTTACATACCAATCCCAGTTCCCCCTCACTCTTCTCCTGCTTCTTCCTTCCCTCACCCCACCCCTATCTGCTTCTCAGAGAATTAAGTCCTCCCCTGGGAAGTCAATTAAGTCTGTCTCATGATCTCCTTAAAGCAGAACCAAGCCCCCACCCCGCCCCCTCTGTGCCTTAGCTGAGTAAGGTATCTGTCCATAGAGAATGGGCTCCAGAAAGTCAGTTCATGCATTAGAGTTAGATCCTGCCTCCACTGCCAGTAAACTTTCTTTTCTTTGAAGTTCAAGAGGAATCTGGGAAGAAGATGAGAATGCGTGACTTAACAGAAACTGCTAATAACTGGCACAAATGCCAAGAATGTCATTTATTCATCTCTCAAAAATTATTCTCTCAGTTCATGTAATAAAATTGTATAGCCTTTCTCCAATTAAATTTATCTATTGTCACTTCAGTTACTTCAACCTTCAGAGGGTGAGGGTGAAGTCTTTTCTTTGCTCCAATATCAAGTTTTGCTAAACTCCTAAAATTAAAAGCAAAATTATTACCTTTCAGCTTTTAATTTGAATCACTCTTATTAAAGTGAAGTTGGTTGTTTTTTATACTTACATCACGATGTTCATCTCTTGTTCTGGAAATTACCTTTTTATTATAATTCAACCTTCGGATGTTAGGGTTTTAACTTCTAATTTCTTTTTTTATTAATAAATTTTATCTTCACATGTATAAAATGCATTTTGATTACTCTCCCCACACCCTTTCTTCTTTCTCTCCCACTCCTGCCAGATAGCTGTTGTATTGTGTTTAATCTATAAGTAAATTTTGAGAAAAGGGACCCCTATCAATAGTTTCTTTATCTGTGTGTTTGTGTGTGTATGTGTGTGTGTGTGTGTGGGCATGTGTGTGTGGTGTATGCATGTATGTACATGCATAGTTTGGGGGGTATTCACTTCTTTGAAGACAAATGCAGAAGCTTGAGATTAACGTCAAGATGATTTCTCTATAACTCTCAGCCTTGTATGTGTTTTTGGATGGGTCTTTTCTCTGAACCTGAAGTTTGTGCCCTTGGATAGATTGGCTGACTGGGGAACACTTGGGATCCACCAGTCTCTCCTGTCCAATGCTGGGGTTAGAGATAACAAGACAACTTTTGGCTTTTACGTCAGTGATCCCTATCTAATCTTAGCTCCTCATGCTTGGGCGATAGGTGAGCTATGGCAATCAATTATTCTTAAAAACTCTGAGTTTTCCTTGCTCTTTTCTCCGTTACTTGAAACTATCATTTTTCTTTCTTGTCTTATTGTCATAAATAACAACCATACTCAGTACAATACTGAGTAAAATAGGAGTAGTGAGTCCACCCTCTTGTTGTTACCAGTCTTAGGGTTGGTGCTGGCTGCTTTTATGTCAACTTGATATGAGCAAGAATCAGTTGGAAACATGGAATTTCAATTGAGAAAATACCCTTGTGGGCAAGTCTAGTATGGTGCATTTTTTGATTGATAATTGGTGTGAGAGATTCCAGCTCACTGTGGACTGAGCTATCAATAGCTTGAAAGGAGGTAAGTCATACATGGCACAGGGATTTTCATTTGATAACCAATGATGTCTGAAGAAGGCACTGGCCCTTTGTCATAGGGTAACTCAACTTAAATTCCTTTGTGTGTGTGTGTGTGTGCGCGTGTGTGTGTGCACGTGCGCGCATGCGCCCATGCTTGTGAGTGTACGACTTGTTAGGAACCTTCTCTGTTAGGATTTCATTGGAATTTTCAAAGTTCTTTAGTGTTAGTCATTCTTTTCCATACTTCTTTTTATTAGAAAATATCTTGATGCATGTACAAATGCTGTACTTATTGCAGTACATAATGCAAAACTATTTTTAAGGTTGTATCTTTATTATGGAGTATATTCTTTATTACTACAATGAGAACATTTTAGCATTTATTTTTAAAACTTAATTTTAATGTGGTATTGATATTATATATTTTGTTTTTTCTTAATATAATACCAATTTATTTTTAACTGAATGGTTCTTATAAACAATACCTTTTATTCTTTTAAATGTAATTTAAAAAGATTAAAATTCTTTTAAAAGAGACTATTTATTATAAATGTAATTTATAATTATAATCCTGCTATGAACTTTCTTTTGTGTGTTTTGGTGGCAGATACTTGCATAAAGAATATTCAGCTCTGAAAGTGTAATTTAAATTTTAAACTTCATGACTTTTATTTTCAATGCTCATTTTAACTGTATGAGAGATAATTAAGTCATATAGTTTTGGGTCTTGTGAATTTTGGTATGCGACGTTTTTATTTACTTCCAAGCATTTTCTTATACTGAAGCAAAACAATATGCTTTGGGTTTAATGTTAAGTTTATGCACACAATAAATATGCATGATATTACTTCCAAATGAAGTAATGGAATTTGGCATTGGAGAGAGAAAACATAGCTTTTTCTACAATAAATAGGACATATAAAAAATATAACAAGAATTTATGCTTTATGAAAAATGGTTCCTGAATATAATTCATTAAAATCAGAAGTTTAAAATATTGATACAGGTAACCCTTAAAAAATCTTTTTCCTGTAAGTAAGTTGTGAAATAAAGACAATGTTTAAAATGAAATGAACACCTATTTTTTTTGCATTTTTTTTATTTTTTAAATTTATTTATTTATTAAGGATTTCTGCCTCCTCCCCACCACCGGCTCCCATTTCCCTCCCCATCCCCCAATCAAGTCCCCCTCCCTCATCAGCTCAAAGAGCAATCAGGGTTCCCTGACCTGTGGGAAGTCCAAGGACTGCCCACCTCCATCCAGGTTTAGTAAGGTGAGCATCCAAACTGCCTAGGCTCCCCCAAAGCCAGTACGTGCAGTAGGATCAAAAACCCATTGCCATTGTTCTTGAGTTCTCATTAGTCCTCATTGTCCGCTATGTTCAGCAAGTCTGGTTTTATCCCATGCTTTTTCAGACCCAGGCCAGCTGGCCTTGGTGAGTTCCCGATAGAACATCCCCATTGTCTCAGTGTGTGGGTGTACCCCTGAACACCTATTTTGGTGGTAAAACACATTAAAAGCAATAAACCAGAAAGAATATCTCATCAAAATATACCTAAGCTAAAAATTTATAGTAAAACTTGAATACTTGGAATAAAATATTTTGAATTAGCAAACTATTCTTAAAAACAATAACTTAGAGCTATCCTATAAAACAAATATAAAAATACTCAAGAAAATGAAAATAATTAATAGAGATAAAGGCAGGAAAACATAGGCGAGGGGTGCAAGACATTGGTAGAATCCTTGCTTAGCATGTGACACTCTGTGACTTGATCTTTAGTACAGGAGGGGTTGGGGCAAACAAGACTGACTAAGAAGAAAATATAAGGTATAAATGATCAGTAAAATTACAAACTGGCTCTTAAAATGGTCAAAAATGGACAAAGAGGCAAGTTTCACAGATTAGAAGTAGAAACAAAAGGAGGAATGAAAATTAAACCCTACTAAGTAAAGAGCTAAGTTTATGATAAACATTGAACACATTAGTAAGAATAACTTTCTGGGACCACAAAGGGATCTGAGAAATAATAGAAAAGGCTGATAAAATGAAGGAAATACTTTAAACTTTCCTGTCATAATAATATGGGATGGGACTTTTATAATTTTATAGGCAAAACTAACTGTATTTTGTTTGTTTGTTTGTTTTTTTCAAGATGGGGTTTCTCTGTAGCTTTGGAGCCTGTCCTGGAACTTTCTCTGTAGACCAGGCTGGCCTTGAACTCAGAGATCCACCTGCCTCTGCCTCCTGAGTGCTGGAAATAAAGGCATGCACCACTACTGCCTGGCTAAAACTAACTATATTTTTATAAAGATAACTTCTTAATGATATAGCAATTTCTTTTAAATAAAGAAACAAAATCCTTTGCAAAGCATTGTGTGGTTATATACTCTATTAGTAAAATTAACCAAAGACAGCAGATAAAAGAAAACTCATAAACAAATGCAATAATCATAATGGACCTATTTGCAAATTAATTTTAAAATGCGTTAGTAGACTGATATATTATGTCCAAGAGGCAAATACTGTGGATGCAAAGGCATTTCACATTATGAAACAAGTGAATTAATTTAATTGGGCAGCAACAAATTAGGCAAAAAAAAATGAACAAACATCTAAGCTTCTCCATACAGGTGAATAAATCATTTGATTCATTACAATATTTGTTACTGACTCAGAAAAGACAAATGTTACTAAGCTAAATATTGAATTTGACTTAAATATTAAACCTTGACTTAAAAATCTTCTGTAACCACTAAGAAAACTTCATAAATAATGCTAAAATATTGTAAATTGGGATGTAAGTTAGGTAAGCTCCCTCTTCCCAAACGTCCCCATCCTTGAGAATTGTGGTAAAGGAGCACTATAGTTGTGATGAATTCAAGGAACTTGTCATGCGAAGATTATGATTGGTTATGTGAGTGACAGGACATTGCGTGTAAATGGTGGAAGCCAGAACTTGGGGGTTGTGAGGAAGGACCCTTGAGGGATGCACGCTGTGGAAGCCCAGAGAAGTAAGTCAAACATCTTGAGTTGTATTGTGTGTGAATACTCAGGCTATGTGGGTTTTTGACCCCTAGAACTATGATATTTAGACTCTCTGTGGATGTCTACTAGGGTAGCACATACAAAAATTAATTCATAAAGGATTCATAATATGTTTAAAATAAATATAGGATTAGTATCAGTTAGAGATACCTGATCATGTCCAAAATGTAGAAGTACAAATACAAGGAAACTCATAGGAGAAGATAAACTGATTGTCAATCAAAGAAAATAGAAAAATCAGCCAAAAGCAATGGGAAAATTGTCAGAAGTGGTAAGCATCCAGGAAGTAGCCAGATTTAAAAAAAGAAGTCAATATTGAAAAATCAATAGCTTTCTTATACACAAGGAATGGCTGATTTAAAGTGTAATAGAAAAATGGGATTCATTTAGAATGGACACAAAGCTCATTAAATACTTATGATTAGGTACAACAAGCAACTTGTAAGCCTATTAAAAGAAAACTATAGAAGTTTATTGAAGGTCATAAAAGAAACACTGAAAAGAAGGGGGCTGGTTGTACTGTGCCCTTGGTGAAGAAAAACTCAATATTAGAGAGAATTCTCTTCTCAAAACTTGCACAAATTAAACTTAAAAATTAAAATTTCAGTGTAACTTCTATGAATAGATACTGTGGATTTTAAATCTATGCCAGAAGATAATGTCTAAATAAAGATAGAAAACATCAGAAAGGAAGATCACAGACCCAAGCCCTGTCCTTGAATATCAGCACATACAGAATTTCAGCAATTTAAATTTATGTGATTATTACTGGAAACAATAAGAAAGTTAAAAGAACATAATATAATGTTCAAATGTCTGCTTTGGTGGGAATCCAACCAATCAAATATTTTTTGGCCTAATCACAGTGATGTGCTTTCTCTCCATTTCTTTGAAATTTTTTACCTGGCTCTCTGTAACCTAACTATAAACAGCCTAACTACAGGTGGGCTAAAAAGCTAAGGAGAGAACAAGTTCAGAACTACCTAGAATAAAACACAGAAAACCACTAAAAATCTAGGAATTGACATTTCTTCTAAATACAATACAAAGTGCAAACATGACAGAGAAACAATCCATAAATTTGACTACACACAAATTACATATTATATATTGTTTAGCAGAAGGAAAGTAATTGTGCCACCTATGAAAACACAAAGCATTGATCATTTAAATACTTTAGAAAGCCTCAAACCCAAAACTCAGAAATTCAAACTGAAGAAAATTGAGAAATGTAGAGAAATGCACAATAGATTGAAAAAAAAACCAACACGTAAGTGACTGAGTCAACGGGGCGCTTGCTCAGAAAAGGCTGGCAACATCCTATCTAAACACATGCAGAATAAGCAAGAGTTGGTCAGGTTTACAGTTTGCCGTGGACAAGGTACTCTAAAACTAATCAGTTTAACATGACAAGTGTTTACCTCATAGTTTGTGTGGTCCAGAATCTGTGAGGTTCTTGGCTGTTTTGTGACTTGGATATCTCCCTAGGCTCTTCAGCTGATAGGTTGAAGGTGTTGTAGGTTGCAGCTTCAGCATTGACCAGAAAACCACCTGCTGAGCCAGCTCAGTGGATATCATCAGGTTTCAGTCTCCTGAATCTTTCTGACTGGGATCATTACTCCTTGCCATGGCGCATGGTGTCTCCATGGCATCTGGATTGCCCAGCACGGGAAGGAGACAGAAAGCCCAGGCAGGAAGCTGCTTCCTCTTTATAACATCCTGCCACTGGGAATATATTTTTGTTAAAAATCAAGTTATTCTTGGATTATATTCTAGTAGGTTTTTTTTCAAACAATTGTGAAATCTGCTTTAAGATCTACTCAATTAACATATTTTGAAGTGTACAATATTTTAACTAAGCACTTTGACGTACAGCAAATACCTAAAATGTATTCATCCTTCATGACAAAAACTCAGTATTTAGCGAAGACCTCATCACCTTTTCCTAGCTCCCAGGCTCTAGTAACCAAAATTTAATTGAATTTATTTATTTGGCAATCTTAGAGAGTTCATTCATTGAAATTGAATCTAACAATATTTGTCCTTCTGTGACTGAGGAAGCTGTATTATTGATAAGAGATAAATTATAAATGATGTCTCGATTAAGTCCAGATCCCATTATGTGAAATAAATAAAATGAATAAATGAATAATTGCCAGACAAAAAGTAACAAAAGTGACTTTGTACGTAAATATATAAAAGGAATATTTTGCCTTAAAAATCCATAAGTCACTGCTGGGTGGGTAGTGGTGGTGCACGCCTTTAATCCCAGCACTTGGAAGTAGAGGCAGGTGGATCTCTGTGAGTTCGAGGCCAGCCTGGTCTACAAGAGCTAGTTCTAGGATAGGCTCCAAAGCTACAGAGAAACCCTGTCTCGAAACACCAAAAAATGAAAAGCATCCATAAGTCACTTTAATTAACTTTGAAGATGAAAATGAAATTAAAAATTAATTTTTTTAATTGAGGGACATTCATAAGAATAAGTAATTTTTAAGCACTGATATTACTGATGGTCCTTCATTTTCCCCAAAGCTTAAGAAATTTGGCGTGCTTCAGGTAAACATTACTTCAGATACAGATATTATTCTTTTATTTACTAGACATCAGTTGCAAATCTTAGGATCCGTTATTATAGTTCATGGTGAAGATAAACTGAAATTCAAGTACTGAAAAAAATATGTACTGAGACAGTTGTAGATAAACCAGGGCAAGTCATGTTTTCCTGACAATCTCTGTAGGGTGATAAATGGATGGAGCATTAAACATGGAAGGGCAGCTCACTGGAAATTTCTTTATGATTAAAAACTATAATAATAAATAAAGAAGGCAGCCAAACTGAAGTTTGTAATATGTCAATGGTTCCATCTCCTCCCCCACGCATTATGACATTTATTATTTGGGTTTCTGCTTTGTGGTAATATAGCATGCTAGAACAAACAGTGTTCAGATTAAATGTTCATATGTAAACACAAAAATCCCACAAATCGTCGGTGTGTAGTTTGATGCATTTTCACACAGTAAATACATCCTGTAGTTTCTTATCGCCAGCATTCAAAAAAAAATAACTCATTTATGTTCTCTATTAGTCACCACCTTCTGGGAAACACCATAACAAGTGTAAAGTATAATACTCAAGAGGAGACTTTTTCTATTCTTTGTGAGAAAGGACTTTTTCCAGAAGAAAGGTCAAGCTGAGATGGGTGTTTTGGGGAATGTTGTTGTTTACAAGATTACAGTGGAAGGATGGGAACATTAGGGGTCATGGTTAGAAGAGGAATGCTTTCTCTTTGTAAGGACAATCCTGTTTTATTTGCATGTGCTCATTCTTCTGTGAGACAGTTTAGTGCTCATGCGGCGACTCAGCGGTAGGACCCCCACCCTCCCACACATGCTCTTTTATTGATCATTTCCATCATACACACGTGTTCAAATGTCTTTCCTCGGAAAAACAGATATATTCTCTTGTCTTTGTGATTATACAGAGTTCACTTTGCCCTTAACTCTAAATTTGGAGGGTTTATCTTTCTATAATGCTTTCAAGTTCTCCTCTTTTGAATTCAGAGAGATAAAGTATTGTCTCTCTTCTCACTTTCTCATTAAACAGAGAAAACTGCATTCTCAGTAGAGTTCCTTCTGAAAGTCCATCTTAGGGAACACCTTTAATTTTCATATCTTTTTCCATTGAGCGTCATGAATGACCTTATTAATTTTGGAACTCTACCTTGAGATTATGACACTGCGGATTTTCTCACGGTGTGCTTAATTATCATTTGGGTTTTTTTTTCTTTACTGAATGGTGATTAACGCACAGGCTAACTGTCCAAAATGCCAACTATAATTAACAGAGGGCTCAGATGCAGATGGTTCATCTGTTTCGATCACCCACCATCCAAAGCTCAGGAAATTTCACAGAAGGGGTCAGTGAAAGAATGTAAGAGCTAGTGGGTGAGGAGAAGAAGTATAAAATGTTGACCTCTGGACATGGCATGCCTGTTGTACTCATTCAACTCTCAACAACTCTGTTTACCTGCACAAGACCTGCACGAGATCAAGCCAGTCGAATTCCCAGCATGGATAAACAAGGACTCTCAAGGCCCCACACTTATCTGAGGCGCTATTGGCAGATGCTGACTGCTGAGAGAGGGAGGCTGGTTCTCTTTCAAGGACATGGCTGCATCTAGGCTGCTCATACCCCAGAGAATGGTCACATACCCATGTGAGTATGGACCATAATAACTGGAGACAAATTGGAGGGTTGAAAAGAGGCTTTAAAGCTGAGAGGGAGACAGGGGAAGAGGAGTTGGAGAGAGGTAGAGGTGGGCACATAGGATCAATGTATATTGTATAAATGTATAGAATTCTCTAAGAATAAAAATACAGACTTTGTTCACCTATCCACTTATATATTCATTCATACATACATTCAGTAAACATTGATTACTCAACACTTGTTAACATTACCTTTGACACTATGGCTAGAATAATTGAAAGACAAAAGTGAAAGGAAGGAAATGCTTACTCTCTAGAAGGAAGAGATAATTAACAAAATAATAAATATAATGTATACTTGAAAATGTTGAGTGAATGCAAAAATTTAGAGCAGGAGCAAGAAATAACATGTCAGTTGGGGATATAGAAAGCATTTAAATTGGGGTGATAAAGGGCCTCACTGAATGGTATAGAGTAGGAGAAGACATATGTTAATTGAGCGATTAATACAGGTGGAATGACTGAATACTGTTGACTTGCAGATTGTTTTTGAAGTGTATATGCTAGAAACAGAATACACCATTTTATTTTTGTTCAGTTTGGGTTCAGTTTGCTTAGTTTGATTACTCATTCAGTTTAATAATTGCAGCCATAAAAGTTTCTGTTTTGCAGCTCCATTAAATAATGGAGAGTGATTAGATGGAGTTTAACCCACAACTCAGCACAGCTCATATTGTGGGTAATGTGAAATATGAAGAAAGGATGCTTTTCATCTTTTGTGCTATTGATTCTGGTTATAATGACCTGGCCAAGGTAAGAATTGATAATAAAAACATGGATAGCTTTGATGTAAGACAAAGAAAACTCCAAAGGAGGATTGCAATTACAGTCTGATATTATGTAAGTTCTAGGAATGCTTCTGAGAATACTTTTTAAGATCTTCATCAGTGTTCTCGTGTTTGAGTTGAAAGGTAGTTTGCAATCTCTAACTTTGATTTAAGTTTTAGATTGAGAACATTAAACATCGTGCCTGCACACTGGCAGCATCATTTTCAGCTCTCACTTTCAGACATTAGCAAGATATCTAAAGGATCAGCTTTGACAGCTGCTACTCAAAGACTCCTCTCCTGTGTGCCTCCTTTAGTAGAAGTGACAGTCATAGCTGGGGTACAAGATCCTAGCGAAACAACAAAAAGACAAAACTCATGAAGCATCGATAATGAGAAATGTCAGAGCCATGGGAAATCGTTCAAGAGGCATAGGAGCAATCTGTGTTGTTGGCTTCTTTATGTCTGTGAAATTAAACAAAATCAGGAATTGGAGAATGAAAATTCTTAGACACCCAGTAATTCTCATTTGGAATTAAATTGTGCTAGGGAAATAATATCTGATTGACACTCATCTCGCTTAACCCTTCCTTAATTTACTTAGGACAGACACACACGGGGGGGGGGGGGCACCTGCATATCCTTGCCATTCTTTATCTCATATTTCAGTCACTGCCAAGACCAGTACACTCTGATTTATAAGTATTCCAATTGCCAACTTCTTATTAATGTATTCAAGAAATATTTATGAGGTATCTTTTATGCTTTGGGTTCTTTCCTAAGCACTGGTGATTTAGCAGTAAACAGAATGGGTAAAATGCATGATCCTTATAGAAGTATCCATTCTAGTGTCCATAACGAGGGAATAGAAATAATAAATATGCATGCCAACAGTATGCTGCCTTGGTATATTATAAATAGGAAAACCAAATTTTCTTCATGAATCACATAGACTTATATATGTGTGTGCTGGAAATATATTTGATCACAGGGCTTGGAGGACATTGAAGACATGTGTCATAAATTATTGTGTTAGTTTCATTAAAAGGAAATTTGGGACAGAGATGGCGATCATAAATTGTATTAAGTCAAATTAAACTTGTGAACTTAGCAATTACTGTTAGTCAAATCAATATTTAATTTCAATTTAAAGGCTAGTTTATTTCTCAATAACCCTGAAAAACCTGGACAAATCCCTTCAATTACCTAGCAACTTAAACTACGTAAAGTGCCTTACCATATAGACTAATGCTGTTACCTTTTAGTCTGAATGTTGGTGACCGTTTGGTTACCATCAACCCCTTCCTTCATGTTCATAAAGTCTCATCCTTGTAGTTTTCCTGCATGTGGGTAGACAATTATCAATTGCTTGGTTCCCTGGCTTCCGTTTTCATAGAAGAAAGTGACGGAAACCTGAAAGGTTGTCAGATTGGGACTCAGTGAGCCCCAGAGAATCTGCATTGGTGTGGAGGAGGTCTTCCCACCAGACAAAAGTCTGAAACAACAGTCTACCGTTTATTGCATTCTTCGAGCAGCAGAGAACCTTCAGCAAAGATGCTGCTGCTGCCGGGCTTAATAGGATGAGTTTGATCCCTGGAATCCACATTGTGGATGGAGACAACCAATTCTGTACAAGATGTTCTCTGAATTCCATAAGCACTGTGGCATGCATGGATACATGTATCCATGCTAAATAAATATTTTTTTTAAAAAGTAAAATAAAGTTAAAAATTAAACCATTGAAAGTGTGAGGAGTTAACATTCTCATTTCACCTCAAAGGACGTTGTTTTCTAACAAACTGCCAAATCACCATTTATTTTGTACAAATATGTCACTTAGTAAATTCTAATGTTGTCACATTAATGAATGTTGTTTCTCTCCTAGTTTCAGTAAGTATTTAAGACTGGGTATAAGTAATGTATGGAAATGTGATATAAGGTGAGGCAGTGGGTGAAAAATGAAAGCACATGAGCAAAATACAAGTTTCAGGTTATGACCACAGTCTTCTTCAATAATGGGGTAAAATACTGACTCCCAACTTGTTCTCAATCTCACCTAAAGAGGGAGATTCTAATGTTGTATATCTTAGAAATATTAAGTGAAAGTACACCAAGAAAACAACAGGTGTAAATACTTAGAAGCTTCTCTCAAAGTTCTCAGAAGTAAGATAATGTATGCTATAAAAATGGTTCCCTCTTAACCTCTTGAATGTGGGTACAATAGAGGCCCCAATAGATACTTCTTTTGTAGGCCTATCATGCGGAACAAGAATGCCACTTTCCTGAGCCTCTCCATAGGGCCTGAGGACAAAGGTTCTCAAACTTCAGTGGCTATTCAGGCCTGTTGAGCAGCTCTGTAATGTACAGATTTCCAGGCCTTTCCTTCCCTTTGCTCAGTTGTTTTTGCTCAGTTGACCTGAAATGGCGCCCTTGAAGGTGCATTTAAGAAGCACTCTGGGTTCCTCTGACAAAGTGTGTGTTTAAGGGTATTTAAAGTTCAGTTACGGCTCTTTTAAAATATGGCAGGTGATTATTCTGTGACAAAGTCACAGAATGTGTGTGTGTGTTATAGATATTTTAACCACCTAGATGTTTGAAGATTTCCCTATGTATGCTCTAATTGTTTTAAAAGCAATAAGCTATCAGGGTCTTTCTGAGAAGCAATCTAAGTATATATGTTCTAGCAAGGAGCAAAGAATGTCCCCTGCAGTGCATATTATTATGTGGATTCACATCAATCACCTTAAGGAAGAAGGAACACCATGTGGATTACCAAGTTCTGTTGCCATATGGAGTCATTAAATGTATGGAAGTCAACTGAGCTTTCAAAGATCTGGGACAATGGCCTTCAAAGTGACATAGGAGGTGATCTCAGTAGAGTTTTCAATTAGCTCTGTTAAAATAAATACATATAGCTCATGCTATTTATAAGATATCACCCAACATACCGGGATAGTGAATAAATGGTATCTTTATGAAAACAGTGTGTGTACTGTCAAAAGTCTGAGTGCCTTGCTCCTGTGCCTCTCGAGCCCATTCTCTCTGCAGGGCCATGTTGAACACCAACTCTGTAATAATCCCTTTTGAAATGGAAATAGTGAGTGACAGGCAAGTCCCCACATGGAAGACCCCACGTCTTTTCGTACAGAGTTTCCAGCAGGACCCTCTACTCTCATTTCTTAGAGGGAGATGATGTTCCTTTAGGTGAGTAAAGGTGTACATTACCACCTGATCGGCTAATGCTAAGTATTTCTCTTTCTGTGAAGTACCCAATTATACTAAAATCTGTGTTCTCATTGACCAATATAGGACACAAGAAAATTCAAATGGCTTAATATGTCCAGACTTACCTTTTTGTGAATCAATTTCTCTTCGATGTAATTCTTTCTCTTATATCTTCTCCTTTAATTGGAGGGAATCCAGCGTGAGGTACACATTTCTATTTCCTTTGTATAATTGGAGGAAAAAGGGGCTCAGAAAATCTGCATAGCTTGCTTCTGGGTCTCCCCAGTTCTGTTTGTAGTGACAAAAGTGATTTCACCTTCCTGAACTAATAACAGGTTAGCCAGAGTTCACTGCAACATGACTAACAAGCCAAACTTCTGTTCATAAAATTAAAAAGAAAAAAATATCATTCTGAGCATGGGTTTGCTTTTAAATACCTCTGGCTGACTGATTTTAAATAAAAAAAAAAACCACCAGAATTGTTATCCTTTTGGCTGAGAGCTTTTAAAGACTCAAGAAAATGTGCAAATTTTGTCAGTAATTGTATCACAAAAAAATCCAATGAAAACTGAAAGTCATCTTCATGTCTTCACTACAGAAAAAGAACACCCGATTAAAATGAGTCTTTGTTGATAACTTAGTTGCTATAATTAAGGCAGACAAAAATATTGTTATGTGGAGTTCACAAATGGAACATTCTGGAAGTATTAACCATCCAACTTTCAGGAATCATCCATCCTTCATCCTTCTGTGCATGAGATGCTAAACTCATTTGCACACACTTGTAACCTAATTAGGTCTTCAGAGGTAGTCTCCCGCGGCCAGAGACTAACATTCCATCCCTCAGTTTGGCTTTATTCACGTTAAAGAAGAGCCTTCGGTCCTTCACAGGAATCACCGTTTCATTAAAGCAAGCAAATTTCAGAGAAAACCAATCGGCTTGTAAAGAATTTACATCCCTCTTTTTATAAATGATCCTCCTGGCTCTCTCTTTTTTAATCTTCCTTAAAGTTGGTTGGTTTTTTAATCTTCTTAAAACTGTCACTTCTCTTCCCTTCTCCCATTTTTGCCCAACTACAGTCACCTTGATATATTGGTAGCAGCCACAAGCCCATTGCTGAAGACGTATGTTCTAAATATTTTCATCGGATTCCATGTGGCTACGAATCATGTAGGGACATTTTTCAGTGGTGCTGGGTACTGTCTCGGGGATTCAAAAGTACCCCTTGAGGCTCAAAATTCTCTGTGTTAAACCTAAAATAGTAATGTTCATTTCAATCATCTAGATTATAGCTATAGAAATGTCCTACGGGTTAGACTTTCATCACTAGCGAGGCTTCTGCAGCCATGCTTGCTTGAGGTTTAAACCCTCTTAATGTGTTTTTCCTTCGTGAGCAACCTGGTCTAACTCACCTGCTGTTTCTATGAAATAGAGCAAAAATGTGGCTTGCTGAAACTTAACAGCTGATGCTTGTTTAGACATAATCTTCTCAATCAAGTTATTCCAGGGGTGCACCTGGTTTGGACTGTAACTGCTTCTCTGGGGTGGCAGGAAACAGATGAATAACTCAGCAGTAAAGGTGAGACAAAGACGGGCTAGGGGGGAGGTGTTTCCTTAGGGATGTTGAGTGTTTTGTGATAGGGAAAAGAACAGAGACATTTTTTTGACATAGCATTTCATTCCCAAATTGGTTTAAAACTGGTTGATTACCCAAATAGGCTCTCAGAATAGAAAAACAGAGCTCAAATTAAATATATCTGAAAATGAAAGAGTGGTATTGTTGTCAACAATTACCACAGGAAGCAAATACTGCGCAAATTACATATTTGCGTTTGCATTAGCTCCTTAATGACTCTAGTTCATTGTCAGGTTAAATATATTGGAGTGAGGATCCCATGGAACTAAGCTATTTTAATGACAATAATTCTTCCCTTCGCCATGGTGAACTATGACTCGAAACTCTTTTTTTTATCTTCTGCTTTCATATTTTAAACATAGTTTTATGAGACTCTTTGGTCTTTAATATATGAATTATTTTATGACCACACTTAATAAAATAGCTGGGTGCCTTTCTAGACGACGTGGCTTGAGGCAGATAAATTGATGCCTTTTGTACAATATAAATGAAGGGTCACCTGTGGGTCAGGTAACACATATAACGGGGCACAGAAAAAGTTGATTCTGTTAGAATATGCCTTGGGGCTGCCTTTCTATCATGCTGACATTTCTTTTTGACTGTTTATTCTCAGGGATAGCTTAGGTCTATGAATAGCATCTACCGGTCAAATGCAACTTATTTATTGAAACACCCATGTAGTTGAGTTTCATGACATGTGTACTGTTTTCTCATCAAAACCACAGTCTTGTCATGAGAGCCTCCATAAATCATACTCTAAGAACAGCTCCTAACTGCCGACCGTTTTCTTTTCAAATACCTGTTGTTAATCTTCCTGACAGTGCTGACAGTCCTGTGCCTGCAGCTCAAATTCCACACGTTGGAAGCAGCTAGAAGCCTCAAGCTAACTGAAAGACAATTTCTATTCAAGGTGGTGACCCTATCTTCTCATGGACGGTGTCAGCATCAATAGGCTCAGCTTAAAGGAGCTTTTCATAAGAATCTGGAATTCATTCTTTATCCATTAGTACTAGGAATTGCTAAAGTTCACCATTGGTGGCACTAAAGATAGGATCTACCATTTGTTTAGAGCCAGTTATTTGTCCATACATTCACTTAACGTGTGAATAGATAAAAAAGACAAATAGTACTTAATGTATATAGATGACGACCCGAATGTGCAAAAGGTTGTCACTACAGTGATAGCAGGAGTGGTAATTATTAAGTCTGACCCTATTTGCTGTTTTATCAAGTTGACCTATCCTTAGTTTGCCATTTTTAACTTGGAGGGCACTACAACACTTAGATTCCTCTCACTCTTTACTGGAGGCGCTCAGCTTTATAATACACACCAGAAGTCTTCATAGAGTTTCTGTCCCAGGCCACAGTTGGAATGCAAGCTCACTGGGTAAAGTGGGCTCCAGGTCCCTCTGAGTTTACCAGTGCAGCTCCATGTTTCCTGAAGCATTGTGTCAAGCGTGGTCCCAAATTCTCTGTGGCGGCTGGATATTGCTTCTTCACGCCTGGGCTGAGGATAATCCTAGAAGTTGCTCTTTTTGTTTTTGCTCACTCTGTAAGTCAGTACATAGGAAGAAAGAGATATTTGAGACCCTTCTTTGAGCTGTACTCTTGCTTTACTCTCTTCTTCCAAACTAGGCCTGCTCTTGTCCACATATCTTTGTGTGTGCGTGTGTGTGTAGTTCTTGTGTAGGTTGCCACAGCTGCTGTGTGTTCCTGATAGTCACTTCCATTCCCCATCCGGAAGACAGAGTTTGACAGCAATATTTTCCATCCTTTAGCTCTCAGAATGTTTCTGCCCCTCTCCCTTGATGGTCCCTGAGTCTTGCATGGGTAATATATGTCCTCTTTATGGCTTAACACTTAACAGCCAGTTGGTGTCATCACTTTCATCAGATGTGAGTCTTTGCACAGGCAGAGCTTCTACAAAGAAATCAGGAATTCTCTGGTCAAGGTGATGAATTTCCCACAATTCACTGCTTCCATTCTTTAGAATGTCTAAATTTATATCAACTAAAATATATGTAAATCCATAATAACAACAAAAATAAGAAATTGTAACACATTTGCAAGTAACACATGTTAAATAGGTTGATTTGGAACAAAACCTACCAGAAGACTTCTGAATTTCTGAACTTAGCAAGGGCCTGGCACACAATATTTCATATTTCCAGGGTGAAAACATGAATGAGAAGATGTATTTAACAGCATACAGGTAAGCATTGAAAAAATAAAACAGCAGACACATGCAGGTGTTCTGTGGGACTCATAATGGGGATTACAGTAGCCAGGGCTTGCTGGCTTTCATTTTAACTTAACCTTTCATGGTATTTTATTCTTCATTAATGTATGAGCATGTTTGAGGAAACACACAAAATTTATTTTTAATGCTTTATGGAGAGGTGTGTGAGAGGTGAAACATCCCTAGTTCTTCTGTTTCTACTGAGAGAATCTTAATGTGGACACTGATTTCAGTAGTCCTGGAATCCATACAATGTTGATCTGAGAGAATCTTGGAGTTGATCACCAATTTTGGCAGAGTGAAGAATGTCTGTAAGGAAAATCACAGGTTATCAGAAAGCAGCACAAAATGCTGGTTGATTGATTTTGGGGGAAATGAGCTATTTTGAAGCAGCTGAGTATGATTACGGACAACCAGGGAAAAAGAGATTGCTTATCTCTTTTGCACACTGATAAATATTTGTGGAATTAAGGACAGAGTGAACTATATCGGTGATTATAAATTCCCCCTTTTGTTAAGTCTGGACAATCTCATTTTATGCCAGAGAATTTCTCCGAAGGACTGTATGTATTTTTGATCAAATTAGATCAACAGATCGATGACTGTAACAGGAGGTTTATTTACCCAAATCAATATACAGTAATTATTATATTCACATCATGCTTGAGAGTTGGCTGGAGTGTATTGGCAAAGTTAACCTCATTCCCCAAGTAAGTGGGAGTGTTAGGAGGGACGGAGTGTGAAATTTCAACCATCAGGTGTTCAAGCTAAAGGGTAGGTCAAGGAGGGGATGAAGTGTGGGAAATGCAGGGGTGGGACACAGGAGTGGCCTGCTCTTTACAGAGAGCAACAGAGAGCCTCTCTGCATTCCCTATTTGGGAGCCACACCAGAAAAGTAGCTGCATCAGTGATCTAGGGTCATTCTCTTTTAAAATCTGATAATATAAATCATGAATTTCTGCCCACTTATTTTGTTATCTGCAACTTTTGCTTGGAGTGGTGTGGTAGGGAATCGGGATCCAAACGTATATTTATATTTTTCTGTTTTGACTTCAATTTTCTCTGATTTACATTTCTCAGAACCCTATTCTTATCACTATCCTATTACAAAACACACTCTGTCTTCCTCTTAAGCATTTGGGTAAGCACAACCAAACAACCAGAAGGCTTTATTCTCCAAACTCTGCTTGTATGCACTCGGGTTTTTTCTCAGTTCTGTTTCTTAGGATCTCATGTAGTTGTGGCTCTTCTCTTTCTAACCCAATGGTTCTCAACCTTCCTCATGCAATGACCCTATACTGCAGTACCTCGTGTTTTGGTGACCCACCCACCCCCAGCCGTAAAACTATTTTCATTGCTACTTTATAGATGTAAGTTTGCTACTATTATGAATCATAACATAAATGCTTGTATTTTCTGATGGTCTTAGGTGACTCCCACCATGAAAAGGTCATCTGACCTTAAAGGGGTGGTGGCCTACAAGGTGAGAACCATTGTTCTAACCTGTAATCTGATTGAACTAGGAAGAGGAACATGGTAGGTCTTCAGGGTTTCAGGATTATCCCTTCATTTTCTCCTTCCTTCTCTCAGGCTGTGAACTGCCCACTGATGACACAAGCTGGCAGTTAAATAAACATACAGACCCCACTCACTGTTCCACACACTGTTCTTATGCAGTATTGGCATTTCTCATGCTAATATGTGACAGTGAATTTTGTGTGTTTGTGTGTTTTTGGTTTTGCCTTTTGTTTTAAACTGGCAGTTCAGCTGCGTCAGCTCCCCATGATCTTTCTTCCACCTGTGCAGCAGTTTAGGGGGAAGCAGGCCCATTAATGTACCTACCAAAACTTGACAGAGCAGTAGAGGCTAATCTAAACATAGCTTTCGTATTCTCTATGTTTTTTTTCTTCATTTAATTTTTGAACTGCTTTCTTAATCCATCTGTCCTGAGTGAGGTACTTAGTCTCTTGAAGCCAAATGAAGCTTTGGAAGGCTAACACCTTGGGCTCTCAGGAACCACTTGATGCTGCCCACCGAATCATGACTTGATACATGTACCACAAGTCCATTCTCTCTCAGCGCCAAGCTCCTTACACTATTTATGGTGCATCAGCTCCCTCATTTGAGAGGACAAAGCTGAGGGCCTTCTAGCCTATCTGGGGACACAGAGGAGAAGGAATGCAGATCCTGTGACTCCATAAACTACAAAATGAGTGCCGTAATAATTCTAGCTACTAGGATGCTCTTCTGTTGTGGAACTCAAGCATTTCCCACCTATTTATTAAATCTTTTAATTTAAAAAGTCTTCTTAGGGGAGAGGAACAGCCACAGTTCCTCCTCTTTATTATTATATGAGTATCTTGGAGAATTGACCTTTGCTGTATTCATCACTAAAGCAGGTGAGCCTGCTGGCATAGGAAAATGGTGTTTGAAAATAAACTGCATCAATGTACCATTGCAGCTTGTTCAAGGCCCATTTACCTGTATCATGCAGCCTAACTGCTTATGTATTGTGTTTACCCTTTGTTATCTGTCTCTTCCCAGTGATGACATAAAGCTGCGTGGCAGCAGGGTTTCTCACCTGATATTTTGAAAGCTGATGGATCAAGAATGTTTAGAACAGTTCTTGGTACATCATAGCTGCTTAGTAAATATTAACTAAGTGGCTATATGAGTGAAAAATCTCTGTTCTTTGCTCCTTTTATGAGTCTATGTAAATTAAATAATATTCCTTGAAAGTGGTTCTTGGTTTTGGGAATTTGAGAGGCTAAAATACATTTTTATAACTGGTAGGAGAGGTGAAAGTGGTGCTGTTGTCTATAAATATTAAATGTATTTTTACATGAAGCTAACAAAAATCCAAACGTATCTAGTCAAAACTTTTAATAAGAGGAATTTCAAGAAAGGAAATCATCTAAAATAACAATGTTATGCTTAATTGTTAGAAAGCATTGTCTGCTGAAAGAATTTTTTATCCAGCTCTTCACCTGAACAGCACAGATACCAGTTCAGATTCAACTGAAACAGCTTCTCTACAGATGTCTAAGCCAAAGGACATGCTGGCTTCAGACTAGAGAACTCACTGACTTAGAAACAGAGCCTTAAAGGGAATCTGAGAGATCATCTGGTCCAGTAACTTCAGGCAAGTGAAATCCTACATCATGCAGTTCTGTTGGGTAGCTTCCATTGCCAGTTTGATTCCTTTTGAGTGACAAGATGCTTCAGTATGGAGAGGAGGCATTCCAGCTGGCATTGTAGAGACATCCCTTCTCCATCCTGTTCCCTCATGGAAGTTTGGCATCCAAAGACCCAGATTCAGAAAACAGCTCCTGGTCACCTACTTTCCCCTGGTAACTCCTTTTCAGCAAATATTTGTCTCTTCAACTTTGATTTTAGGAATAATCCATTAAGAATTTTATGAGCATATTTTCCTCTTTGTCAAAATCTGGGTACTTTGCACAGACTATTAAATTTTTTATATAAACACATACACACGCACACAGACTTGCACACATGATCAGTACATGCCCAGCACACACACCCACACAAATGTAGACATATAATCCTTGTTCCCTTTCCAGTTATGCGAGTCCCGATCCTCTGCACCCCTATTTCTCTCATAGCTTTGCTCTCTGAATTCCTGCCAGCAGTAGGGTTGTTCCTCAACTTTTTATTTGCCTAGGTCACATTGGTCAGGGAAGCATGTAAACTTAAACTTTTCAGACTTCATGTTATTTGTTTGTTTTGAGCTCCCTGATAGCTCTTTCTGCCATGCACTTGAAAAGTAGGCAGTAAGTATTATATCAGTCTGAATAATTGAGTCCCTCTGTGGTAACTTGTCTGCTTACTCAGTACTCCTATTCTCAAACCTTAGCTGCTCTTGTGGGTACTTACAGCCTGGACTGGAGACCATTTCTCATCTTGGGTGTAACTCATGACTGAAGAGGGAGTCCAAAAGTAGAGATGGGCAATAAGGAAAACATCTGAGATTTCCCTCAAAGATGATGGGGGAGAGATAACTCCTATAAAAATGTACAAATGGCATCTCAGCATAAGCCATATCTGAACTGAATTTTGTTTTCCTTTTCACATCCTCTAAGTGCAGTTTGCCGCAGAAAATGAAAAGCTAAGGGAAAAAAGCCACTTTCAGTAAAGGAAAGAAATCTTGTAAATGGAATATTGTTATATCTAGAATAAGAAGGTACTTTTTCAAGTCTTAATTTCTTATGTTTGTGGATTTCTCTGCAATGACTTTTACAAAAGAAAAAAATGTCCACTCAGCAACCAATATTTTTGCTGCCTGAATTTCAGTTCTTTTCTCCCCTTAAGACAAGATACTTGAGCAAACTAAGTTTAGGCCAGAGAGATTTATGTCAACTCATAGTTTCATAGGAGATGCTCTGTCATATGGGGGCAGGCTCAGCAAAGAAGACAGGAAGTGGAGAGTCAGAGAATGCCAGTGTTGGCATACAAGGCCCCACAACCATTGAGGTGGTGACAATAAAATCAGACCCTATAGTATTTCCACCCAGAAGGACACAAGAACACAACCACCAGAGTTGTGCTTTACTCTAGTCTCCTAGGTATTTCTCAATCCAATTTAGTTGACAGTCAAAAATTAATAATCACCATTTTTTCTTGCAAATATAAGATTTAATTAACACCAGTTTTGACCTAGCAGCTAGGTTACCAGTAGACTTTTATAGAATCCTAAGTGCTACCTGATCTAGCTGTATTGCTGTCAATGGACACATGACCAGCTCTGATTAAGCCAGATCCATTTGTTATTAAGAATTAGGTTCCATAGAAGAATGACCAAGTAGTCTTCCTCCCAGAGTTGCAAGGTTGGTTCAACATACAAAAATCTGTCAATGTGATCCACCATATAAACAACTCAAAGAAAAAATAAAGCACATGATCATCTCATTAAATGCTGAAAAGCCTTCAACAAAATCCAACACGCCTTCATGATATAGGTCTTGGAGAGATCAGGGATACAAGGAACATACCTAAACATAATAAAAGCAATTTACAGCAAACCAACAACCAACATCAAATTAATTGTAGAGAAACTGTATGATTCCACTAATATCAGGAATAAGACAAGGCCGTCCACTCTCTCCATATATATTCAATATAGTACTTGAAGATCTAAGTAGAGCAATAGACAACAAAAGGACATGAAGGGAATACAAACTGGAAAGAAGTCAAACTATCGCTGTTCACAGATAATATGATAGTATACATAAGTGACCCCAAAAATTCTACCTGGGAACTCCAGCAGCTGATAAACACCTTCAGTAAGGTTGTGGGATACAAGATTAACTCAAAAAGATCAGTAGCCCAGCCAGTGGTGGTAGTACACACCTTTAATCTCAATTCTTAGGAGGTAGAGGTAGGTGGATCCCCGTGTTCGAGGCCAACCTGGTCTACAAGAGCTAGTTCCAGGACAGCTAGGAATGTTATTTAGAGAAACTGTGTCTCAAAATCCTCCCTCCACCACAAAAATCATTAGCCCTCTGTTGGAGGAAGCCACTTGTTGTTTCCCAGCCACTTAGCCCTGAAATAATCACACAGAAACTATATTATTTAAATCACTGCTTGGCCCATTAGCTCTAGCTTCTTGCTGGCTAACTCTTATGTATTAATTGAACCCATCTCCATTAATCTGTGTATTGCTATGTGGCAGTGGTTTACCAGGTAAAGTTCTGTCCAGCAGGGCTATATGGCTTCTCTATGACTCTGCCTTCTTCCTTCCAGTACTCAGTTTCGTTTTCTTCACCTACCTCTGTTCCTCTATAGCTGGCTATAGTCCCAAAGCAGTTCCTTTATTAACCAATGATATTCACAACATACAGAGGGGAATCCCTTATCAGCCCTCCTATATATAAATGATAAATAGGACAAGAAAGAAATCAGAGAAACATCACCCTTAACAAAGCCCCAAATATACAGTATCTTGGGGTAACTCTAACCAAACAAATAAAACACCTGTATGACAAGAACTTTAAGTCTCTAAAGAAAGAAATTGAAGAAGATATCAGAAAATGGAATGATCTCTTATGCCCTTGGATAGGTAGGATCAAAAAGCAATCTACAGATTCAATGCAATTCCCATCAGAATTCTAACACAATTCTTTACTGACATTGAAAGAACAATACTTAATATAAAAAAAACAACAAACCCCCCCCAAAATAATAAAACAATCTTGTACAATAAAGGAACTTCTGGAGGCATCGCCATTCCTGACTTCAAACTCTGCTATAGAGCTAAAGTAATAAAAGCAGCTTGGTATTGACATAACATAGACAGGTGGACCAATGGAATTGAATGAAAGACTCTGACATTAATATGCGCACTTATGAACACTTGATTTTTGACAAAGAGTCCAAAAATATACAATGGAGAAAAGAAAGTATTCTCCAGCACACAAGTGGTGCTGGCTTAACTGGATGTCGACATGTGGAGATTACATAGTATATATTCACTCATATGTAGATACTAGACCAAAGCAAAACAAAAGATAACCAAACTATAAACCACAGCTCCAGAGAAGCTAGGTGACAAGGAGAACCCTAAGAGGGACACATGGATTGCCCTGGAAAGGGGATTAGGTGAGATCTCCTGGGTAAACTGGGAGCCAGAGGGGCAGTAAAAAAAGGGGATGGGGGATGAGAACATGAGGGAACAGGATAGTAAATTTGGGGGAAGGACAAAATGGGAGAGCAATGAAAGAGATATCTTGATAGAGGGAGACATTATGAGGTTAGGGAGAAGTCTGGTGCTAGGGAATTTCCCAGAAATCCCCAAGGATGACCCTAGTGAAGTCTCCTAGTAATAATGGAGAGGGTTACTGAACTGGCCTTCCCCTGTAATCAGATTGGTGATTATCCCACTGCTATTATAGTCTTCATCCAGTAATTGATGGAACCAAATGCAGGACAAATTCTGGGAATCAAGTTGAAGAGAGAGAAGAGGGATATGTGAGCAAGGGAGGTCAAGATCATGAAGGGGAAATCTACAGATACAGCTGAAACAAGTTTGTAGAAACTCATTAACTCTAGACCAACAGTTGTGGAGCCTCCATGGGACTGACCTAGGGAGACAGTTTGTGTGGCTTGGCCTATAGGAGAGGCCCCTGGTAGTAGGATCAGGATAGAACCCTGGTGCATGAGCTAACTTGCTGGAGCCCATTCCCTATGGTGGGATGCCAGGGTCAGCCTTAATGCAGAGAGGAGGGGCCTGGTTCTTTCTCAACTTAATGAGCCAGGCTTTGTGGACTCCCCATAGAATTACCCTTTAGGAGGAGTTAATGGGGGTGGGCTGGGAAGGAGGTGAGGTGGGTGGGAGGAGGGATGGGAAGGAGAACTGGGCTTGGAATATAAATTAAATTTTTAAAATATATACATATATAAAGAATTAGGTCCCAATCTTTTTTTTTCTTTTTTTTTAATTTATTTATTTATTAAAGATTTCTGTCTCTTCCCCGCCACCGCCTCCCATTTCCCTCCCCCTCCCCCAATTAAGTCTCCCCCCCAGCCCGAAAAGCAATCAGGGTTCCCTGTCCTGTGGGAAGTCCAAGGAACCCCCACCTCCATCCAGGTCTAGTAAGTTGAGCATCCAAACTGCCTCGGCTCCCACAAAGCCAGTGCGTGCAGTAGGATCAGAAACCCATTGCCATTGTTCTTGAGTTCTCAGTAGTCCTCATTGTCCGCTATGTTCAGAGAGTCCGGTTTTATCCCAGGCTTTTCCAGACCCAGGCCAGCTGGCCTTGGTGAGTTCCCGATAGAACATCCCCATTGTCTCAATGTGTGGGTGCACCCCTCGCGGTCCTGAGTTCCATGCTCGTGCTCTCTCACTTTCTGCTCCTGATTTGGACCTTGAGATTTCAGTCCTGTGCTCCAATTTGGGTCTCTGTCTCTGTCTCCTTTCATTGCTTGCTGAAGGTCCCAATCTTTTCTTGTTAATTAGGCGAACGCTGATGCCTGGAAACCAGCAGTATTTGGATCTTAATTTCTACGTAAATCTGATTCCTTCAAAGTATTTATGAAGTGGCATGATACTTAAAGAGTTACTGTGAAATATGCTTGATATACTTAAAAATAATGACATTTCTTTTAGCTGCACTGTTAATATTCAAGTGACTGAAGAACCTCAAAGTGGAGCAAAAAGAAATCCAAGCCAGAGCAGCTTTGCTCACTAGACCTTACCTGAATGTAAAAGCCGTCTCAATATTCTTTGGCTTTAGGGCAATTAACTGCAATGTTTTCAACAGAGATGATGGAAGGGAGCGTTTACCAACATCTTTAATGAAGAAACATCCAGAAAGTTGATTCCTTCTCTGCCTCTAATGTCCCTTTTCCCTCAGACAATATCCCAAGTACAATGTAAATCATCCCTGAGTTATAAAACCAAACCATCCAAACACATATTTTTTTCTTTTCACAATTATTTAATTGTCTTTCTAATTAATTCCACACTCTGAAATAAATTATTGACTTAGGAGACTCTCTTGTTTTCTGTGACAGCTTTGCCAGTAAACAGGACATTAACAATTCATAATGAGCTGGGACAAGTTTGCTTTTCCTTCTGCTAATTTGCCTCTCCATCAGAGAGAGTTTGACTCTTTCCTTCCTGCCCAGTCTCTTAGGAAGAGAGTGACAAACTGTGTTCAGTGTATGTTGAAATAACAAGCACTGAAAAAAATAATGTACAATTAAGTCTTGCCATACGTAGGGATGCAGAAACAATTGATTGGACCTTTGCTCTTCTCTCTCTCTCTCTCTCTCTCTCTCTCTCTCTCTCTCTCTCTCTCTCTCTCTCTCTCTCTCTCTCTTTCTCTCTTTGTGTGTGTGTTTTCTTCATTTTTTGTAGAAAACTGAAGTGTACTACTACACAGAGACTGCCACCTTCCTGACCCTGAGTTCTTGTCAATAGTCTGTGGATGTTATAGGTAGAGGGTTAAGCTGTACACACAAATGTGTATGCACGCACATACACATACACACATGCACACAAACATACACAAAGTAGATCAGATAATTCTTGATGAAATGTGTCTGTGGCATAGTTCCCGATGATGAGTGAGACTCTTCTATTCACACTCAGAGAATAGCATTTCTGATAGGAAACATAAATAAGAATGTCAAGAAAAACCCTAATTAGATGATGAAGAATGTGTAGGAAAATACAATTCCAATTGACAGAGTTCAGTTTCGAACATAAAGATAGGAGATAATGAAGGGAAGAGGGCCTATTTAGTGAGGGAACAAAGTAGCTTAAGTTTGGTGTCACAGACTTAATAAACTATGGTTGGGTCAAACTTGCAGTGGTCATCAGAAAGAATACTTGTGTAATATGAGCCTGGGGCTGTCATGGAGGTTGGATAAAGAAGGACAGGTAGATAAAGGTAAACAAATAATGTTGCTTATGCTTTTACGTGAGGAAGTTTGGTGAAGTCCACGTGCTATGACAGCTCAGTCATTGGAGAAGAGATGCTGAAAATTAAGTAGATTTGGGATCCACCTCAGATATGCATCTCAATTTTCTCATCTCCCTGAATTGGTAATATATACTTCCTCAAAAGCGAAAATGAGGTCAGGGATGCCACTTAGCGATAGAGTACTTGTGCAAGTACCTGGATTCCATACCTAGCCCTCTCACAAGATAAAATATCAGAGAGAAAAGTGGGGAGAGGGAGAAAATGTAATTTAATGTACAACTGATATGTAGTAATTATTTAATAAATGATAGTAAATATTATTTACTATGTTTATTATTATAAATATGAAAAATTGCAGTTTACTTGGTAGCATTCTTACTGAGTTTGTACAAGCCTCTGAGTTCAGTTCCTAGCATCATACAAATGGGACCGGGCATATGGTGGCACCTACAACCATGGAGGTAGAGGTAAGGGTCATGAGTTTATCATCGAGGGTTACATATTTAGGTCAAGGCAAACAGACTTGCTTCAAACTAAATGAATACAATTAAAGTCAATAAAATAAATATGTAGGATACTTGCATTTTATCCTTGATATTAAATCATACTGTAAGAGATGTAGCATTGAAAGAATTTTCATAGTTTGGATACTGGAGCTTTTGGTTAACTTGCTAAGCAGGAAGGCATTGGGTCTTTGATCTGTGGTTCTCTCCCTCTCTTATGCCAGCACTGATGGAGACCCTATTGCCAGAGAATGCCTAATCTTTCTCGTAGGTGGGAGATAACTCAATTGATAACCAAATGGAAACAGGAACCCCAGAAGAAAAGTTTTAATAATAAGGGCTAATGGTATCAGGACGGTCAAAGAGAGGAGCAATGAGAAGCTGCATGAGGGAGAATATTATGCAAATTTGTCTGGAAATTGCTGGTAGCTACACTACCTCCAAAAAAAACCATCCCTGCTAATTCAAGGAGATATTTCTTTTCTCCACACAAAGTACTCTGGGCAATAGGAAAAGCTTAGAATAATCAGACAGACATTGGACATCCCCTGGTTCCTTGAAAGGGCAGACCTCACACAAGTGGGTCAAGGAATTAGTTTTCTACCAGGAAACAAATTTTGATGAATCTTGGCCAAGTTTTCTGTCTTTCTGCTCCCTTCTTTTTGTGTCCAGCATGGACTGTAGTCTTCAAAATATAGCATTCATGTAGTGTGATTAAGGCATAATTTTATACTTCTTTTCATAAATAATTTCAGCTGGATGGGAAGTTAACTCATTGAATAGTAGGTCTGAAATATTTTTTTGTGTGAGTTTTTAGGTGCATTTGTGCTTGTATGTATGGTGGGCATGTATTGTGATACATGCATGAAAAGATTTACTTTTCTCTTCCTACCAATATATTATTCACTGTCCGAAACTGGATACACATAGCCTGCAGAGCCAACAGAAAGTACAGGAAACCGGATGAGTGACACTGCCTCCTTTTGCCCCACACTTTTTCACTCCTTTTATGAGGATGCTGAAAGACTGGACCGCAGGCCTTCTTCCAATGTCATCACTCATTTCAAGCATCTTCACTCTCTGACCTTAGTTTTACCATCTGTACATAGGGAATCACATTTAGAAATGTACGCAACTGGACCGAGTCTGCAACACAAAAACATTCCCATGCCCTATCTAGTCTCATTCTTATTCATATCACTGCATTTGAGTTATTCTCAGAATTTTGACGATCATACTTTTAAATCATTCCCAAAGCTGTCAGTAATTTGCATCACAGTTGAACGAGAAGATTGAAAAATTGCATATTCATACAAGTACAAATCATTTCATTCAACTTCTCTATGGACCTCAAGCAAAGGAACTTTAGTTTAAATTTTCATCAACATGGGTACTTGGTAGCTGTTCCTGCTCATTTGCAAACAGCTACCTACAATACTGTATTCCAATTTGTAGTCTGGGGCACACTTGCTCCCTTTCATAAATCACTTCCCAATATTTTCCTAGAAATTGCCTTATATGACTGATAGTGTTTTCCAAGACAATCATACAAACAACTAACCTGGATTTGTTTAAGTACCTACTTTAGCTCTAGTAGCAAGTTTTGGCAATTTGAAAACTATTGAGGAGGCATTTAGAGAGCTGCTGTTAACCAAGAGCTCAAGTTCAGAGGTATTGATTTTGTGGTGCCGAGCAGACTGCATCTTAGCATACTTCTGTCAAACCATGTCTCAGAAGGAGAAATGAACATGCACAGAGTTGATGGAGAAAATTCTACAATCACAAAGGACTAATATGATAAGGGATAGTGGAGAGAAATATCAGAAGGAGCATACAGATATGTAAACGGTTGTGTATGTTGGGGCTGAGCAACTTTTGGAGTATTGTTCACAAAGTAGACAATGTTTATCTATAGCTGTACAGTAAGCAGCCTGCCTGTCTTGCTCTGATAAAAATTATAAGAAAATCGTAGTGGGAACCAGTTAGAGAACCCATAAGAGCTGGAGCTGTGCCTTCACCATACTCTGTAGATGGCTTTCTGGGATCACCAGGCCCCAAATCATGACGTGGAAACTTATTATTAATTATGAAAACATAATCTTAGCCCTAGCTTGTTTTTAACTCTCTGTTATAACGTAAATCAATCTATTTCTATTAATCTGCCTGCTGTCATGTGGCTAGTGGCTTTTACCTCTCCTCCTCCAGGTCCTGTTTCCTCTGAATTTGGCTGGAAACTCCTCCTTTCTTCTTTCCAGAGAACCTTCTGCCTCCAGAAGTCCTGCCTAACCTCTTCCTTCCTTGGCCATTCAGCTATTTATTAAACCAATCACCGTGACATGTCTTCATACAATGTAAAGGAATATTCTACAGCATTCAATCCGGTTTTCCTTGTCTACCTAAGTTCTGCCCTATCAACAGGCCAAGGCAGATTGTTTTCACTAATGGTAATCACAGCACACAGAGGGGACTCCCACATCACTCAGTTTTAGTTTTTTCACTCAACATATACCAAGCTTATAAAGTTGTCACTCATTTATGACTGAAACAAAAAGCAAAGAAGATAGTAACACTTAAATATTATTCAGCACACTACTGGCTATTATACTAAATTTTATTTTAACTACTACTACTTTTTTTGGTGGGGATTAGATAAGAGTCAAATTTGAGTGACCATGGTTATAACATTTATATGTGATATCTAACAGGATTAATATGCTTAGGATTAAAATAATCAAGAACACTGATTGGCCTGAGTAACAGGTGAAGAAAACATGCATTTTAAATAATAAAACTTACAAACTTTAAAATATCTATCTTAGCTAATTATTTCTCCCATATTTACAGTGACCTCCACTCTATGAGCCATATTACTTTAATCTGGAATACTGAAACAAAATTATTATCTTCTAATTTTAGTTTGAAAGGTAAATGGAAACTACATTATGAAATATAACAGCACAGGATGTTTAAAACTTTTTAAAAAACAAGACTGTCCTTTTGATGTACTAAATATTACTAATAATATTAACAAGTATGGTATCAGACCTGTTAGAAATCAGAGTTTTATAGCCTTTGTAAGGATAACTAAATCTTACTTTTTATTTAAATGGTCAGACATAGAAATGGGACACTGGAGGAGTCACTGTAGCACTGGAATTTCCTTTTAATTAGCAAAATACAGATATTGCTTGATTAATTTTATTATATTATTATATTGTAGGACACGGCAGATACCAATGTAACCAAGAAACATCAGTACTTAAGACATAAAATTATGGTGTTATAAGAGATTGATGTATTTAGAATAATTTTGACAAGAGCAGTTGATCCAAATCACTGGGTATCTTTAGCTAGAGTAACTGTAGTTAATGTTCAATTTATGAACTAGATTTTTAAATAATATTATACTATATAATGAAAAAAGTCTGTAAAGCTAGTGAAAATACTTGCACCCTTTAAACATGAAAACTAGTTTTGAAGAAGGATGCAATTTGGAGTGAACAAACAATAACTAAAAACACAATTAATGAAAAATCTTGATTTAATCTAGTTTCTAGAATTAGAAATTAAAAGCATGAAATTTACTATTCCCTCTCATGATTGTACAGATAGAGAATGAAAGGCTAGTAAAACAGAAAATCCAGGAGCAGTAGATTTCATGGGAAACAATGCTGTCAATTCTGGAGTTTATCTGTGCTAGCTAAAAGCTCCAGAGGACATAATCAAAAGGTTTGCACTCACTGATTTGTGGGTTCTATCTCCTGGAGCTTCCCAGATTCTCACAGGGAAATTTCTGGAAGAATGTCTGTATTTCAGCAGGAGCTGGAGTACCCAACTGACCTGGAATGAGCAATGTCCAAACACACTCTCCGCCCCATGTTTAGCTGTCTATCACCTACCTACCAAAGAGGCAAAAGAAGTAAGCAGCATGGGCGAAGGTTACAGTCTAGAGAGCCAGGCTCATTCTAAAACTAAAACACAAAAGATTATAGAGAACAATTTCCTACACACTGTAGTACCAATGCTATATTATTGATGATATTTTTGCCAGTAGATTATGTCTAGCTATCAAGAAATTTTCCTGGGGCTGGAGAGATGGCTCAGAAGTCAAGAGCATTGCCTGCTCTTCCAAAGGTCCTGAGTTCAATTCCCAGCAACCACATGGTGGCTCACAACCATCTTTAATGGGGTCTGGTGCCCTCTTCTGGCCTGCAGGCGTACACACAGACAGAATATTGTATACATAATAAATAAATAAATAAATATTAAAAAAAGAAATTTTCCTGTAAGATGTACTTAAATACAGGAAAAAACACAGCTAGAGGAAAAGAGAGTAAACTTTGAACGTTTATACAGCATATAGGGCAGGACTTAAAATTACAATAATTAGCATGCTGAGGGCTTTAGTGATCAGGAAGAAGAGAACAGCAATGGGAGCAGACGGTGAAAATTCTGAGAAAGAAATAGTAAACATCAGAAGCACTGTAGCAGAAACAAAGAACACCTTTGATGGTCTTGTTAGCAGACTGGCCATGGCTGAGGAATGAATTTCTGACCTTGAGGATATCGCAACAGGAGTCTGCAAAATTGAAAAGCAGAGAAAAATAAGGAGGAAGAATCCTGCAACAAACAGAATATTCGAGAACTGCGGCAGAGCTGCGTAAGTGTAAGATGCATGCAGTACAAAGGCTGAAAGAAAAAAGAATAAAAGACAGATTTGAAACAATGATGACCAAGAGTTTCACCAAATTAACCCCAGACACCAATTTACAAATCTAATAGGCAAAGAGAACACGGAGGAAGGATATATTACAAAAAATAAACACAAGCCCATCACGTTAAATTACAGAAAATGAGAAGCAAAGGAATGATTCTGAAATAAGCCAGAGGGGAAACAGCACCTTCGCTATGGAAGGGCAAAGCTAAGGATTACATCTGATACCTCGGAATCTATAAAGGCAAGAAGCAAGCAAAGGGAGACGTTTAAAGTGTTGAGAGTAAGACAAAAACAGCACCCTGGAATCATCTCCTCTGTTATTTTACCCTTCGAGAGTGAAGAAATAAGGACTTTCTCAAGTCAACAAAAATTGAGAGTTTTTGTTGGTAATTGGGAAAGAGAGAGTTGGGGGATCTTTAAAACAAGATAGATTATTTATAGGTATGTAGATATATATATATATATAATAGAAGCTTGGATATATAAATGAAATTTATGGATTTGTAGAGCATTTGAATAGGAAGGAATGACTACAACTTTAAGTTCTATCATTCTGGAATTAGTTAACAGCTAATTCAATAACAATAGGAATAATAATATATATAGTAGATAGATATAAGTCTACATATATGTTTATGCACAAGTGGATTGAATAACAACAATAATAAAGGGAATAATGAAGAAAAATTAGAATTATTTTATTTCAAAGGATTCACATTGCCCACAAAGCAGAATATGTTGTTTGGAATACTGTGTGAATTCAGAAGAAATACAACTAATTTACTAAGAAGGAAGAATGTAAACATGCCAGATGTTCAATTAAAATTACACACACACACAAACAAACAAATAAATTAAAGAGTAGAAGGCAATAGGAGTAAAGAACAAATTCGACAAATAAAAACAGCAGCAAATTTAATAGGTACTCATCAAGATATTAATAACTCTTTTTTATCTCAGTGGCATAAATGCACTGACTAAATGAGATATTATTAAAGGGGGTCAAAAATGAAGACCAATTTTCTCCACAGCAACTTTGTCTACTTCCCATAGCCAAGAGGATAACTATGTTTTTCCTTTGGTTCACCTTCTTACTTAGCTTCTTTAGGATCACCAATTATAGGCTCCGTGTCCCTTATTTATGGCTAGAAACCAATTATGAGTGAGTACATCCCGTATTCATCTTTTTGGGTTTGGGTTACCTCACTCAATATAGTGTTTTCTATTTCCATCCATTTGCATGCAAAATTCGAGAAGTCATTGTTTTTTACCGCAGCATAGTACTCTAATGTGTAGATATTCCACACTTTCTTCATCCATTCTTCCATTGAAGGGCATCTAGGTTGTTTTCAGGTTCTGGCTATTGCAAATAATACTGCTATGAACATAGTTGAACAAATGTTCTTGTCATATGATAGGGCATCTCTTGGGAATATTCCCAGGAGTGGTATTGTAGGGTCCAGGGGTAGGTTGATCCCAAATTTCCTGAGAAACCGAAACACTGATTTCCAAAGTGGTTGCACAAGATTGCATTCCCACCAGCAATGGATGAGGGTACCCCTTCCTCCACAGCCTCTCCAGCAAAGGCTATCATTGGAGTTTTTTATTTTAGCCATTCTGACAGGTGTAAGATGATATCTCAAAGTTGTTTTGTTTTGCATTTCCCTGATCGCTAAGGAGGTTGAGCATGACCTTAAGTGTCTTTTGGCCATTTGAACTTCCTCTGCTGAGAATTCTCTGTTCAGATCAGTGCCCCATTTTTTAATTGGGTTAATTAGCATTTTAAAGTCTAGTTTCCTGAGTTCTCTATATATTTTGGAGATCAGACCTTTGTCTTTTGTGGGGTTGGTGATTGAGATCTTGGGGGTGGGGTGGGATGGGGGTAAGGGGAGATGGGGAGAAAAAAGGGAGAAGGGGAGGAAGGGGGGAACTTGGGGAAAAAGGAGGATTGGGATAAAGGAAGGTTGGATAGGGGAGCACGGAAGCACAATTCTTAGTTAAGGGAGCCACCTTAGGGTTGGCAAGAGACTCGAACCTAGAGTGGCTCCCAGGTGCCCAAGCCGAGGTCCCCAGTTAGTTCCTTGGGCAGCTGGGGATAGGGAACCTGAAATGACCCTATCCTATAGCAATACTGACGAATATCTTGCATATCATCCTAGAACCTTCATCTTGTGATGGATGGAGATAGAGACAGAGACCCACACTGGAGCACTGGACTGAGCTCCCAAGGTCCCAATGAGGAGCAGAAGGAGGGAGAACATGAGCAAAGAAGTCGGGACCACGAGGGGTGCACCCATCCACTGAGACAGTGGAGCTGATCTATTGGGAGCTCACCAAGGCCAGCTGGACTGTGACTGAAAAAGCATGGGATAAAACTGGACTCTCTGAACATGGCGAACAATGAGGGCTGATGAGACGCCAAGGACAATGGCAAGGGGTTTTGATCCTACGTAATGTGCTGGCTTTGTGGGAGCCTAGCCAGTTTGGATGTTCACCTTCCTAGATATGGACAGAGGGGGAAGGACCTAGGACTTACCACAGGGCAGGGAACCCTGACTGCTCTTTGGACTGGAGAAGGAGGGGGAAAGGAGTGGGGGGAGGGGGAGAAGGGTGGGAGGAGGGGGAGAAGGGTGGGAGGAGGGGGAGGGAAATGGGAGGCTGGGAGGAGGTGGAAACTTGTTTTTTTTCTCATTTTCTCAATAAAAAAAAAGATTTAAAAAAAAGTGAAGACCAAACTATGCATTTTCCACAAAATACCCCAATATATATATATATAAGGACACATACAGATCCAAAGTGAAAACTAATACTAATTGAAACAAAGCTTCTGGATTAATCTTGAATTTATTCTGGATAAGAAGACTATCACAAATTAATGGTGACATTATTTTTCCCATAAGATGCAGCAATCCTAATAAGTATGCATTTAACCATGACAGGTGAAGCAAACATAACAGAATGACAAGGAGAAACAGTGAATCTGTTGTTAGGTACCTCAGTACTCAGCTAACAGAAATGGCCCTGTTTAATATGCAGAAAATCAGTATGGACATAGTCAAACTCTGCACCAGTTATCAGCTGAACACAGTGGACATCTGTAGAACATCTCTTTCAAAAGCGACAGAACACAAATTACTACCTAGTTCACATGGGACATTTAGCAATGCAGGTCACATTCTAGACCATAAAGGTGTTCTATAAGTTTAAGAGAAAAGAAATTGTGCAATGTCTATGTTTAGGTGACCAGAACACAGTGAAATCAAACTAGAACTCTCTAAAAGAAAGGCAGCTAGAATATCCCTCAGTGTTTGGGGATTGATGAACACACTTCTAAATAACATAGGTTGAAAAAGAAATCTTCAGAGAGAATAACACTTGAATTAAATCAGAGATGTGTACAAAATCTGTGGGAAACATGGAATTTTACAATAGCAAATGGCACACATTAACAGAAAATAGGACTATATAAATTTATATTTGTTTCTAACAAAGAAATCTTGAGAAAGAAGAGTAAGGGAAACCCAGTGTAAGAAGAAAAAAAATAAAGATGAATAAAGAATTAATGAACTTGAAAAAGACAAACTAATGGAGAAAAATTAATGAAACAAAAGCTAGTTTCTTAGAAGTTAGTAAAATCAATTAACCCCAAACAAATATAAGATTTGAAACTCTAAATAAGATATCTGAATATTAAGCTTTAATATTTATGTGTGTGTGTGTGTGTGTGTGTGTGTGTGTGTGTGTGTGTGTGTGTGTGTGTATCAGAGTGTGGGCATCTGTAAAACCAGTGGACATAAGAACCCAGAGTGACATAAAATGCTGATCCCTGTGAAATGTGGACTGGGAACTTCTGCAAGACAGTATTGTCTAGAAACTACTGATCCATTTGTCCAGCTCCAATATGCTATCTGAGTAAGAATATATCCATTTGAAAAGATCTTCACTAACTCCACATCAGACAGAGGTCTGATCTCCAAAATATACTAAAACCTCAAGAAATTGGACACCAAAAGATCACATAATCCAATAAAAAAAATGGAGTACAGACCTAAACAGAGACCTCTCAATAGAGGAATCTAAAATGGCTGAAAGACACTAAGGAAATTTTCAACATCCTTAGTCATCAGAGAAATGCAAATCAAAACAACTCTGAGATTGCATCTTACACCTGTAAGAATGGCCAAGATCAAAAACACTGATGAGAACTTATGCTGGAGAGGTTGTGGGGAAAAGGGAACACTTCTGCATTGCTGGTGGGAATGCAAGCTGTTACAACCCCTTTGGATGTCAGTGTGGCGATTTCTCAGAAAATTAGGAAACCTTTCTCAAGACCCACTTTTTGGTATATACCCAAAGGATGCTCAATCGTCCCACAAGGACGTGTGCTCAGCTATGTTCATAGCAGCTTTGTTTGTCATAGCCAGAACCTGGAAACAACCTAAATGCCCCTCAACTGAAGAATGGATAAGGAAAATGTAGTACATTTACACAATGGAGTACTACACAGCAGAAAAAATGACAGCTTGAATTTTGCAGAAAAATGGATATAGCTAGAAAACATTATTTTGAGTGAGGCAACCCAGACACAGAAAGACAATTATCATATGTACTCACTCATAGGTTGTTTTTAAACACAAAACAAAGAAAACCAGCTTACACAATCCCAGAAAACTTAGGCAACAATGAGACACTAAGAGAGACTTACATAGATCTAATCTACATGGGAAGTAGAAGGTATAAAAAGGCAAGATCTCCTGAGTAAATTGGGAGCATGGGTACCTTGGGGGAGGACTGAATGGGGGAGGGGGGAAACCGGGAGGGGAGGCAGAGAAAAATGTAGTGCTCAGTAAATTTCAAAAAAGAATATGCCCATTTGAAGTTGAAATAATAAAAATAAAAAGATAGTACTAGGTTTAAAATGTTTCTTGGTGAATTACACCACACAGTTAGGGCAGTATGTGGTTTCTCTATAGTATCTTTCAAAGATAAAAGCAGAACATTTTCCTGACTTATTTTGTGATGGAGACATTACACTAAAGCAAAATCAGATAAACAAAGTTCAAGGAACAAAACCACAGATCATATTTCTGACGAACACAAATGCAACAATACTCAACTAAATACTAATAAAAAAAATCACTGAACAGTACCAGAAAGGAACTGTTAAATACCACAAGGGGATAATTTATGCCAAGTAACCAAGGTAGATTTAGCACTCAATAATCATAGGCTGAAGATGAAGCTCTATAATCAGTCTTGGTTGACACACAAATTTCTGAGGCTCAATCCATGCCTTTGTTAAAAAAATACTATTGATCGTTCATCACATGAAGAGGCAAAAAGAAAAAAAATAGTATGATAGGAAATACTATAAAACTCTGGCAAAAGAAAGCAAAAAACAATTAACTTATTATAGGATAATGCCACCTACAGATAGAGATACTTTTAATTTTTTGATTTTAATTTGCATGACTTACATTTCTTCTTCATGTCTCATTGCTCCTGCTACTACTTCCAGTGCTGTGCTGACTAGAAGTGGTGAGAATGGGTATTTGTGTCCCCTATGGAAACATGGAAGAAAAACTTTTTTCAAGGTGATTATGGAGATGGCCCTACATTTCACACATGACATGTGTTTTGTGGAGATAATTTTGTCTATTTTTAAATAATTGAGAAAGTTTTATTTTAATCTGAAGTAGATATTAACTTTGTTTAATGCTTTGTCCCTAGGTCTGTTGTGATAGTCATGTGGGTTTTATTTTTCTTTCTGTTAATGTGAAATTCATATATTAAACCTTAAACCCAAGAGGGGTATGCAGAAATATATAGATAGATGATAGTCAGATAGATAGATAGATGACAGACACATAGAAATATGCATAAATACATAAATGATAGAAGCAGATACAGAAATAAAATAAAATATTACACATGTACATATCTTACTAAGAAAATATATATTACTTCTAAGAAAACACCACTAATTCGTATACACTACTAAGTAATGTATTAGTTTAAAAATGTTACCATCTATAAAATTCCAATTATATGACCTTGTAGAAAAGACAAAATTATGAGTATAGTAAAACCATCACCTACACCTAGGGACTGTGGGAGAAGTGATGAATAGAAGAAATAAAGTAGATTTTTAGTGAACTGAAATTACTCTCTCTGGTCTACAATAGAAGACACAGGTAATTATAAGCTTGTCTAAATCCTTAGGATGCGTCCCACCAAGATTGAATCATAATATAGACATTGCCATTGCCTTGACCTTGGAGTTTTCACCTTTCACAACTGTTAGGAATAAACTTCTATTGTTTCTAAGCTACCTGGTCTATAATATTTTGTGTGAGGGTCAGTAGCCCCAAACATACTAAGATATAACTAAAGATCGGCATTGAATGATAATGATACATCAGTCTAAGTTCAACAGTTGTACCACCTTGTCCCTTTCTGGTGGGAGTGTGAATGGCTAGACGTTAGACATTGCCATTGACCTGGATATGAAGAACATACCTTTTATTCCATTTTGCTGTGAACCTTAAAGCTTCTCCTGAACAGTTTGTTTATTATTATTACAAAACAATAAATGCTAGAGAGAGCCCCTGTAGCTTCTTTGGGTCATCCCGAGACAGTATAAGAACCAGAAGGAATACATGACACTAAGGAAACATGACCTTCTAAATACAACAGGACTGGTGCACATATGAAGTCCCAGAGTCTGGGTGAGGCAGCATTCACAAGGCCTGCACAGGTCTGCACCAAAAGGTGTCCTGAGGTAGAAAGAAGAAGGGGACACATGCCCCCAACCATAACTCAGAAGCTATCTCCAACTGATAACCACTTGCAAATGAAAATTTAGCTTCAAGTGGAAAACTGTCAAGGTAAATTTGTTGGTGTGTATTTATGGACATACATACATTGCAGTGTGGCTATGGTGTGGATGTGTTGCAGGGATCTCTGTGAACACCACAGCCTACAGAGTAGTGATCCATGAGAGGCAAGAAGTTAGTTTCATTTAACATGACACATTCTGAGGGGCTGTGCATGCTAAGGTGTGCATTTGGGTAGGAGAGCTGGAAGTAGGGGAAGAAATAATGTGAATACAGAGCTATAAACAAAAGCTTCTAGAATGTCTATAGAGATGCATGATCTTTATACTGGTTCTTTTCTTGCTTAAAAGGAACTAACCAATAAAATTTATGTTCCTTATGTGTTTGTAAAATAGTTTAATAAACAGTAGAGGATATTATAATTTTTGATAGAATTTTTAATAGAATTTTTGATATAATTTTTGAAAAAGCAGGGGACAGTTTCATTTCCTTCTAGCTGCTAACACTTTATTTCTTCTTGACCACTTCTCATGCATTTTTTTGTCTTGTTCTACCCCTAGTGTATATACCATTTCTCATCTCCCCTTATGCCCAGGAATATCCATTTTTTCTCACACTGCTAAATCATCTGTATGACTACTCACACAGCATTGTCAAATGAAAGCTAAGCATCTATCAAGACCCTACTATTGGACAGAGTATCCTTTGGTCTTTTGATATTATGAAGCCCGCCTATCTATCTTACTGTCAGATGCCTTTCCAAGAGTTTGTTTTCTTTTCCTTTGAGAAGATATATTGAATTGAATCAATAAACAAATTATGCAAATCTTCATAGAGTTAAATGTAATTTCTAGGTCTCTCTTTCTTAAAAGGAACCAGATGTCTAGTGTTTGATTATGCACTTTCCCAAAGTCCAACTCCCTAGTCTCCAGATCCTATGACCTATACTCCCTTCTAAAACACAGTACATTTATTTCTGTTGCTGTAGAAGTCAAGACACGCTGTCGCTATTTTTTCTTTACTTTTTATTGAAATTTTTTTCATATGATATATTTTCATCATATTTTTCTCCACCCTCCAACATCCTTCCCAGTCAAAGAACTCTCTTCAATTTCTGTTGCCAGCATAATTCTAATAGCAAACCAAACCATGCACTTCTTAAATAGAAGTGGAGCTAAATTAACACCTAAAGTCAAGCTTGTTGCGGACTTTTATTTCCCTCACTCCCAGATGTAGAAGATATGATTTTACCTTCTGCATGAGGCCATCACTGGCTTTGTAGATCAGCATAGATTGGTGTTGGAAAAGCGTGGAAATCGCAATCAACTGGCTTATTTCTAGTATTGGGAGGAACCCCAGCACTGAAACAAATATGAAAGAAAAAGCAAAATGGATGCAATATTAAGCACCCAACTTCTTGCTATTCTGGCCTGAGTAGGTGAAGAAAATACATAAATACAAATTAAATGAAAGAAAGGGTCTAAAAATCACACAAAAGGAATGAAAGTGAAACTCCGAATGCAAATATAATTATACTTCTTTGGTGAAGCCCATAACCAGATTTTAGCAAGGCCCATCTGACTTGTTCATTGAATTGCAAAATGAAAGAATATAAATCAGAGTTGACAACAAGGTCTTATTTCTCTTTCTAGAGGTTGTAACTGAATAATAAATCATACAGACCCAGCATTGTGTTCTTCTCAGGATTCAATTCCACACTCATTGTGGGAACCTACAAATCGTGTTTTCTACGATGTGATACACGTGGAAAGCAAACCTCCTTCCTGCTGCCTCCTCCTGTTCTAATTAAGCAAGTCAGTGAGGACGGAGTGGATTTGCCTGCAGGAGCCAGCAGGTGGAGAAATGGCTACCCACCTGAAAAACACTCAGGATTTGGTCCTCTGATTGTCACTATCAAGTTATTTTTAAAACAGAGTTTTCTTACTTTAATATTTCATGGCAAATGTGGCTATCTGTTAAAAGTTTAAACACTCAGCAGCATAGAGAACAGTAAATTATAGTTTTAGGACATTCTCCATACCAGTCTTCCCAACTACTGCAGAATTAATTGTCAATGCAATTTAATTGTCTATCTTATGATATTTAATTTATATGCTTACATATATGTACATACATATATATATAATATGAATACATACAAGTACACATGTTTTAGTGTAGGCTTCTACTGAATTATACTGTATACATTATATATTATTTTGTGTCTTAATAGGATTGTGACTATTTCTCTATTGTTTTGTATACATACACACATCTATGAGTGAATATATATGTACATGCATGTGTAGTTTCTTCACATTATTTAAATAACATTGCATTCTTTCCATAACTACACAATAATTTACTGAAGAGTTTATCACTAAATCACTCTTGGATGGTATCCAGATTTTAACTTTTAAAAAGTAGTGTGTAGTAAAACACATACATGTATATTTGTAACCATTCAGTGTTCAGGTGTCAATAAATAAAATAGATACAAGTATATGTGAAGATTTAAATTTATAAAAATTTGTCAAATTATTCTTTGAATGTATAGAAGAATAGCATTTTCCTTACAATCCTTTTTTTCCGACACACATTTGCCAAGAGTGTGTAGTATGAATACATTTGCAAAAGTACAGTAGAAAAAATTGCCTTCTATTAAACTCAAGTTTTGAAAACACTTATCACCCAAATTGTACTTCTTTTTCTGTGGATTTATACTCCTATCATTTCTTTGTCTTTCCCCCTCTTTTTCTGTTAGTTGTCTTTTTATTGATTGGGGTAAATATATTGAGGAAAGTTTATTTTCCTTTTGCTTGGAACAAGTACTTAAATTTTCTGTTATTACCAGTGTTGACCCCTGATTTGGTTCATGGACCCTTTTTTTTTGGACATCGGAACTTTTATCCTAGTCGTGTGAGTTTCTCTGTTTTCAATTATTAAATTATATCTGTTGGTTTTTATCTGATCTGGTTAATTCTAGTGCACCGGTCAAATATGCCTTCAAGTCTCAAGCAGAAAAAATGGTTGTGAGAGGCCTCAGAGTTCGTTATATCAGCCCTCAGTGTCTTCTTCAGGGCAGTATGATCAACTACCATGTGCAGCGAGCAGTTTTTTGCCTACACTGATAATCTCACTTACCAGCCCTCCCTCAGAAGATTGCACTCTGATCATTGACCATTGACAATGTTTCAGAGGTTGACACAGTCATTGCAAAGGCCCTGGTGGGAGGGAGTGGCTTCATTAACCATGATTGTGCCCTAGAGTTCTATATCAAAGGTTAGGAAGATTAAAAAGTATGAACGTGGGTTCTGGAAGGATCAGTAGTAGGGAACTCCTCTGACAATGTGACTGATGCACTGGAGGTCAATATTCTGTATGACTTCTGTAGCATCCATACCAACCTAGCAGGCACTAAGATAGAGACTTGATTAAAAGGACCACATCACCTTCCTTGGTAAAGTGATGATACAATGACCTGAACTGGCGATGGCTATAATCAACACAGCACAGATAATGGCAAGCAAGATTCTGTAGCAAAATCAAAAAAGGGCAACAGCCTATTATCAATGGTCACCATTAGCAGCTGGTCATATATGCATGTAGAAGAGCCTAGGCTACACTCTGGTTTCAAAGGGCTCCCATAAACACTTTCTAGGTGTGGCATTGGTGAATGCCAAAGAGAAGAGCAAATGCTGTCTGGATCTGCTCACCAAGAAGCAGAAGTGATGCCACAGTGCTTAGATTCATCCCAAGGGAACTCTGGATCAGAGAGCCATGGTATACTACCCCAATCAGAGTTATTATTCCCTGTAGGAGAGGACTGCTCATTTGTTTCCTGGGTGCCCAGACCTGAGGCTGCTCATTTATTCCAGGCCTCCCAGATCCCAAATAATCACACAGACTGTATTAATTAAAACACTGCTTGGACAATCACTTAGGCATAATGCTCTTATATTTTAAATTAACCAATTTCTATTATTTTATATTTTACCTCAAGGCTGGTGGTTTACTGGCAGCTACATGGTTTCTCCCTGTCTCCGCCTACTTTCTTCTCTATCTCTCCTTGGAATTCCTGCCTTACTTGATTCTGCTCTATAATAGGCCCAAGGAAGATTCTTTATTAACCAATGGTATACAGAGGGGAATCCTACATCAGTTCCCACTTCCTGACGATTGAGAGTATGGTGATAGCAAAATAGTCCAAGAATCACCTGATTGCATATGGTAGATGGGTTGCAGGTGGGCATAGGCTGAGGTCCACATGCTTCACCCAGGAAGTGATGACCTCTGACTGGCATTAAGGCACTGTCATGTACAAGATGCTCAAGCACACCTGATAATTTGTTGTGCAGTAATAACTGATGGTCAAGACTCTGGTCTTTAAAACATTCCCAGTGATGATGGGCACCCTGCTGGAGCCTATCACCATGGAAACTCCCAACAAGTACTTTTTCTTTTATGGGTGAAGTTGTAAAAGTGCCTGGAGGCCATGAAGAAGAACAGCAGTATCCAGAAGAGATACCTCACAGTGGGGATTAAGGTGAAGATCACAGGGGGCACTTCTTGTTCTACTCACTTAGAAGCAAGGCTCTGCATCACAGTGGGAGTCAGAGTCTGCCTAGCCATGGGTCATGATGAATTCTGGTTGGCTTAATTTCAACATAGGGATAACAGCTTAGATCAAAGGCATTTAGAATACTCTGCAGCCTGATGAGAAGTGGCTATACTGAGGGCATTTGTGAATGGTGAGGGATTGAAGGATTACACCTCCAAGTCTCCCTTTATGGGTATTATCTGTGTACAGTTTCACGATATAAATTCTTTAGGTTCTTTGCAAAGAAATAGAGCAGACAGAAAGTCCTGAGGGGACTACAGCTACACCTGTGAAGCCATTGTAGGGTGATACTGCTCCAGGAAAACCATGGATTTTTTCTTTTACAGTCTCCTGAGTCCAGCCACCTCAGATTCCGAGACTCAATGCTTACCTCTGGTCTTCCTGTAGCTGGTTCCAGCCAGCCTGCTACTACTGGGTCAGGTGATTCTTCCTGGTTTTATTGAAGGACCTGCTATCTTTGTCCTCCATTCCCCAGGAAACAATCCTCTCCTGTCCTGCCTTTGGCCTCTTCTCAAGTTGCAGCTCTCTCAGGTATGTGGGACTCAGGGCCATTGACCTACACCCAGGGGAGTATCTGTTCCTTTCTACTGGCTAAAGTTTGCCTTGAACCTTGTTCCTTAGTTTATACCCCCCATTCTTGAACCTGGGGAAGAAGCTTCTCTAATGACCTTATTTCCTTCCTTCTGACTTATCTCCAGGTGTGCTGTCCCTTGCTCTCCTCTTAGGTGCAGTTGGTTACATATGTATCACTTTGTTATATAAACTGAATTTAGAAAGCATGCTTTTACAAAAAATGCAAACCTAGCCCTCCTCAGACATTTTGACCTTGAGTCATCTCTTATGGTTCTCCCTTCTGCACATACTATGGTATCATAGTCTATAAACAATGCCACACTACTTAGGCTGTCGAAATCCAAATACAAGATCTAGGCAACTCTCTTCTCTTCATAATGTGTCCAACTCCAAATACTTCATTGTGGGGAGGCCTTGAGGGTCAGAATTCGCAGTCTATCATGGGCTGGAAGCTCTCTTTAATGTTGGGCAACCTGAGGGACTCCCTCTCCAGTGAGACTTCCTACACTCTACTTGCTGTTATCTGGAGAATGTCACTAGGCCCAGGACTGACCTTATCTGAAAGCTCTCTCTAAGCCTGGATGTTTGACTTCTCTCTAGTGTGGTCTTTGGCTCAGTTTCTTGCTAGAAGTTTTTCCCCTGATGTCCATATGGTAGCTAAGACTTGTATTAGCTTTGCTATAGGACACTAACCCAGCTTTATGATAGGGGTATGTCATTTGATACAAATTAAGGTTTGTCCCCAGGCTTCCCAATCCTATGTATTTCCTATAATCTGGAATAAAGTTGGACTGATTCACAAAAGTCATGTTCCAGGAGGGCTATCTCTGTCATATCCCCAGCAATCTGAAGCTTGTTCCCCACTTTAGTTGCTCCCCATTCCCCAGAGAATCCACCAACAATACTGAGGAAGGAGAACAACACTTCATGACAGTTCTTAGAAAAGACCAAAATATTCCCCCCCTTGAGTGGAACTTGTTTTAATAATAGATAAAGGACCACTTATGATATCATCTCTGTGACTCAAAGTCATAAAGATACAACTTTGATGTTGTCTGTAGCCTCTCTTTCCTGATGTTTAGACTAACTTTGATAAAGTAATTGGTCATCTGGAAAAACCGATAGGGTAAGGAATTATTGAAAACCATTTGATCTTGAACACAGACTCTTTCCATGTTGAACCAAAAGTAAATCTTACTTCAGTTAACATCTTTTTTCACAGACTTGTGGGGAAGAAAAAAAAATCATGGTTCCAGATAAGTTTTTCCTGTCTTCCCAACCCACAGAAACTGTAGGATTCCCATTGTGTTGCTTAAGGCTGAGAGGTTTGTAGTTGTTTGTTGTTAAGCACTAGGCATGACAGGTGTTTTGATTAATAAGCTAATACCGTTGCCTCTGAGTCATCAGGACTCTGGTTTATAACAGAGGTACACGTGTGTTTTGTGGTATTGTTTTATATTAACTGTACAAGAATCCCTCCATCAGGACAGTCTGGGGGAGAAAGAAAACACAAAATAAAGACTCTCAGAGTCCCGAACATGGTGCATTGATTCTTTCTCTTGCCCTCCACTTGGAGAGTGCAATCAGGACCTCAATTGATTGCTCTTCTGAGGGTCCTTGACTCTTCTCTGTGTCCTCTTCATTAACTGCTTTAAACTTTGTCTGATTTTAAGCTTGGACTCCAGACTCTATCCAACTGTTTGATCTTCTTTCCCTCCTTCAGTCTTTTCCACTATCGTTATAGAATCTTCTCCCCCAGCATCAAGTCCTTTTTCTTTTTAAAGCCAAACACATTACTTCATGTTACCCCACCCTCTTGCTTTCTTTTTCCTTGGACTTAATGTATCAATTATCTATTCTCTTGAGCTCACCTTCACACAACCCTTCCTGTTATAACATGCTCATGTTCTCTGATCTTCACAAACAAATAATAAAATAATCCCTACCCCAAACTGTTGTAGTATGAAAAATTTCCACACTAACCAAGAATGGAGTTTAATAAGGGCTGATTTATTAGGGGTTAAACTCACAAAATTTATTAGGGGATAACCACTTAGAAACGGTAGTGATCCACAGTTCTCTGTGTGTTGGGGGAACTGGAACCAAATCCAGCAGCCAAGGGCCCTCACATGCTTTTTGTTGGCATATATAGTACATCAAACCATGCCCAAAGTAGGCCAGTATCTTAAAGGCTGTTGTATGAAGAAGTTCCCACAGTACCTAGCCCTTTTGTCTAAATAAGAGAGTTCTAAACCTAATACAAAACTATATATAATAAGAACAAATATCATTTATTAAATTAGAATTACAACCAGCATAAACAATATCAAACAAGAAACATATGCTAAATGTTTTAATAGTTATCCTATCCTAAGGAGTCTAAGTCTTAGAAATGGCTTGAATAGTTCATGAGGGGAGACTATGACTATCTAGTCTTCAATCCCATCAAAGACATGAGAAGGAAAGTAATATTACTTGAATAAACAGGAAGTACAATCAAGCAACTTTCCCAAAGGTACAAGAAATGAGAGACAACCGACTACCTGGTCATTAAAATGTAGCGGCATGAAAGCAAATCTGTATTCAGACCCCAACCTCCCCTCCTTTTCTCTATTTCTGAATATCTTGAGAAATATGTTAAGCATCTATACTCAGAGTTATATTTCTATTGGGGTTATTTCATCAAAGATGGGTTAGAAGTCTACAGCTCCAATCACTGCTTCCCTCTTAAATCCCTGGGCTCTAAATCCTTAATGCACTGCTAAAACTACTGTCCTAATGATTCTTTATGGCTACTGCTCAGTAATTTGAATCGAGTTTTAAAATAAATTCTTATATATCCAATTTATTATAACATTGAGAAAAATTGTTCATTCTGTGCTAGAATCTCATTTGCCATATTTCAGAAAACACAAATTTCTTTGTTTTAATTTCTGATTGTTATCTATGTCTACTTTTATTTCTGTCCCAGGTCATTCCTCAAAGACATCCTATTATGATGTTATGATATAGTTCTGTATTTTTAACTTTAACTATGGTACTCAATACCCTCACTGTTTCTTCTAAATGCTTTATCAGTGTTCCTGAGACCCAGTGGAAATCCTTGCATGGAATCCTACCTTGAACTGGCCATATCCTCAACATTGTTGTGTGTCTACTATTGGTGTGCTTATCTGAGAGTCTACTATGTGTTGTTTTCTATCTCCAGCTTCATAAATGATTTCAAGCATTTTAGATCTTCCTTACGCAATCTTGTATGAACTTCTTTCTCTCAAGTTTTACCTCTACTATCTTAGTTATTCCTAGTTTTTCTTAGGCTCATTCCCAGTAGGTATTAATACTGAAATCTGGACCACAACTTCCTGATTACTCCTATCCTTTTAACTGTTCCCTATTGCAAAAAAAAGTTATTACTATTCTCCTATGCGAAACTCTGTAATGTTTCAAGATTTATTTAACAAACCATTTCTTGATGCTATCTTTATTCTTTAAACCTCATGCTTATTTATGTTCATACTGGAGATTCTCCCAATGTATTTTAGATACTGCCAAGCATAGTTCTCCATTTTTATTATCATTTTGATACAAAAATCATTTTCCTTCTGTGTCTATACTCACTAAGACAATTTTGGAAACATAGCAAATTTCCCAATAAACATTAGGTTTGTACATTTGATGACTGTAAAGCATTCTTTTGCTCAGCAAATACAGTGAAAATAATTTTACATTAAATATGCATCTGTGGCTAAGTGGGAGCTTATCATTACAATTTCTGTCAAATCTCCAAATTGCCCAAATGCTATAAAGTCGTTGATAACCCAGTTTTCACATCAGCATGAGTAGATTCCTTGTTCTAATAGGCCAGTGTGGTACAATGGAAGAAAAAGAGAGTTTTGAGTACAACTTCAAATTTACAACTCTTCTTATCCAACACTGAGAGACTGCTAGTCTCTCCTTATTCCACAGCCGAAGTTTTAAAATACTGTTATGCTATTTCTCACATTGGGCCATTTGAAAGCTAAATTTAAGGTTACAATATGAATATTTATAAATAATATGTTATAAATAATATGCTTTAATATAAATATTGAACCTAGATTTTGAAAGAACTGGAGTCATCCCAGAACACACCAAGATCAAGTTCTCAACAAAAAGATTTATTTGCCCCAGAGGGAAAAGGGCGGGGAATAAGAGGCAAATACAGAAGACAGAGGATGAGAGAGTAGGAGAAAGGAACAAGGGAGGAAAGAAGAAATATTTTCCCCAGAGGGATAAAGGACTGCCTCTAGATAAAGAGGAAACAGACTTAGCCCATTGGAAAATAGAAGTTTATAAAGGGAAGTTTATAAAGGGAAAAATCCATGTTAGCATGAGGTGTTTAAGTTTGATTGGAAAGGCTAATTAGGATAGTCAAAAGGGGGCTTTTGATTTCTTAAATTCAATGCATTGGTAGCTGGACCTTGTGGGCAGTCTCTAAAGGAATTTGCCAAATAAGGAAATATACTTTAGTGACTAGCTTTAGGAATGTAGCCTAGCAGTTTTTTAGCAAGGTGGGGAAGGGTAAAAGGGAAAACCTGTTAGTGTCTTGTTTGCCATGCTTGGGCCTGTTAGATCTTTTCAGATTTCCATAGTATATGTCTCAAATTCTAAATTTCTTTGCAAGATTCCTTGTATTGATTTCAGTCCTTCAATTTTTCTAGGCTAAATAAGTTGAGAGGTGCAAAGTGTTAATTTAATACAGAAAGAAGTAAGAAATTATCCATTCATCAGTTGATAGCTACCTCGGCTATTTTCATATCCTAGCTTTTGTGTATTGGACAACAATGAGCAAGGATGTAGGAAGACATAGATCCTGTGGGTATATATGTGCCCAAGGGTGATATCGGGGGATCATGTAGTAGATCTATTTTTAACTTTGTGAAGGGCTTCCACACTGATATTCATGGTGGTTGTGCTACTTTGCATTTCTCCAGCAGTGAGTAAATGTTCCCCTTTCTGCATCCTCACAAGAATCTGCTGTCATTTGTAGGTTTTTGTTTGTTTTCTTTATTTCAGCCATGTTTACTGGGTAAGATGAGGTCTTAAAGTAGTTTTAATTTACAGTTGCCTGGTGACCAAGATTTACTTATTTTTGTTTTTGATATGCGTGAATATTTTTGAAGTGTGCACTGTGTAGCATGTGTGTGAAGTACATGCAGAGTCCATCAGACCCTCCGAACTGGATTTACAGAAGACTGTGGGATGAGATGTGGGTGCTGAGAATTAAACCTGGCTTATTTGGATGAGTAGACAGGGCTCTTAGCTACTATCTCTCCAGAATCTCTCCAGAATCTCTCCAGCATTGATGGTGAATATTAAAAGAAGTTTCCTAGTCCTTTGTATATTTTCTTTGAGAGTTCTACGTTTAGTTTCATTACTCTATTTTTTTAAAAGTTGCATTCTCTTCTTGATGATCAGATGTTTTGAATTCTTTGTTTATTATAGACACTAACCCATCGTGAGGATTAGTCAGTCTAGCCCTAAACAGGGGAGTAATACCCAAATTAGAAAACACATTCCTAGCAAATGAAATCCCACTATCAGGTGCAGATTACCTCTTGGTAAGTTAATTGAAAATAGTCTTGGTTACCATCTAAAACTTGATGGTAAGACTCTGTAACTAAAGACCCCCACTTTATGAACTAACACAATGTGAAGAATTCTAGCAGATCATTGCTTGGAAACTTTATCACTACTGGCTAATTCTCATGGATCTATGAATATGTGGTCTGTGATATCCATATTCCTGGAGGAGAAAAGTAGTCCTCAGTTTACACAGCCGTGAAACACTGTAAGTTACGATAACAACCGAAGTGGTGAGATATGCCTGCTGATGCAGTAGTGGCACAACTGCCATGGGCATAATCAATCATTTTCTGATTGAATCCATGAGAAAGAAACAGTTTCTGGCCCTGATCATAGAGCTAAGAACTTGAGGCAATATAGATTATAGGCCCTATTAGAGAACACAATTCTATTTTTCTGCTAAATAGACAGGGTTTTTTAAGGACCCCTAATGACTTTCTGCTTTATTTGTAGAACCATGCATTCTTCTCAAGCACCATCAAAGAATCTTCTTCTTGCAGTAGGTGATAACTAACATAGAGACCCTTTGCTGGCCAAGATGCAGAGAATAAGACTGTATATTCAGCTTTAAATGAGATGTATGCATCACCCTTAAGACTCCATAAACATTGTTAAAGAATTAGAAGATGACTTCAAGCAGTGTTTTCTTGATTTAGGAGGTTAGTTATACATAAGGACCCACAACAGTTGTGACACATACACAAGACTTTGACAATCAAAAACTAAACAAAACAATGCCAGGATGGAGACGGTAAGGGTTGAGCACAGATTCCCACCACTAGTGGAGAAACTATTGACATTTGAAAACTGCTGGGAAAGGGAGATTCTGATTTCTTTAATGACCCTGAGTGGGTTGATCACATTTCAGGGCAGACCCTAGACTACTCCGCAAATACTCTTGACGGATTAAAGATAATGAAGGCGGAGGAGATTGTTGCAGAATATTATTTACATTTGTTTATACTGTGGAATATTTGTTTAATAATGCAAAATTTTTAATGCAAAAATGTAAATTTGTTTAATGATGCAAAAACTGTGTTGGATTCTTTTATGTTGCATTTGTTTAACTCTGTGAAGCTGTGCTGCTTTGACTGTCTAAAACATCTGCTTGGTCTAATAAAGTGCTGAATGGCCAATATGTAGGCAAGACCAAGGATAGGCAGGGCTGGTAGGCAGAGAGAATAAATAGGAGGAGAAATCCAGGAAGCAAGAGAAGAAAGAGGAGGATAGTAGCTGTCAGCTACCCAGATGCACAGCAAGCAATGGAGTAAGAAATAAAGAAAGGTATATGTGATAGAGAAAGATAAAAATCCAGAAGCAAAGATAGACAGGGTAATTTAAGTTAAGAAAAACAGGCAAGAAACAAGTCAAGTTAATGCCAAGCATTCATAAGAAAGAATAAGACACCTTTTATTTATTGATTTATTTGGGAACTTGGTGGCAGATCCCCAAAGACCAAAAGTGTAAAAGAGCCAGAAGAGTAAAAAAGAACTAGCAGAGAAGAAAAAGAAAAGGAGGAAGAAGAGAAGAAAACCCAAAGATGGGTGTTTAGGGATGTGAGTGTGGATAAACAGAATGAAATGATCAAATTACATTGTATGAAATTTTTAAAATATTAATAATAAATTATTTAAAACCATAGAACATTCATGGTATACAACAGTTATTTGTTGCTCTGTAAGTTATTTCAGTGCCAGAAAAAATTCTGTTATTCTCTGAATGTTTATAACTTTAATAAAATTATTTGTATATAAATGAGGGAGGATGGGAAGGTTCAGTAGCCAAGGTCATTATTGCTTGTGTAGCTCTGTTCTGTGAGTAGACTATACTCCTTCCAGATAGTAAAGAAGAAAAAGGTTTCTGTTCTCACAGGTGTTACAAGTTTAGTTTTATAAGTCCTATTATTTTGGAAAAAAATTGAAAAAGTAACAGGAGTATTCAGATCCACATGGGAAAGGCTTTTGATTAATTATTCTGATCAAATTTAAACAACACCTTCTCACTTCTCTTCTTTGCCTATTTAAGCCAGGAGAGTAATGCTCTCTGTCTCTCTTTCTTTCTCTCTCTCTCTCTTGAAAATACTAGAATTGGAGAATTTTTGTTGAATTATGAAGCAATGTGAACTGTTTCTGTTAGCACATCTATGGAGACTACCATCTCCTACGTGGCACTTACTGTTTGATAGATTTTGCTTTCTCACATACTTATTGGTTCACTCCCAGAATTGTGTCATTTGCTTCCTGCACAGTCTTCTTCATGAAGAACTCTGCATGTCGCATACAAATGAGCAAGTATTTCATGCTCTTGACTTCCTTAGTCCTTGGGTTCTTTGCAAGATTTCAATTCACCTTTAAAAGGAAGAACCCTAGTACCATGTAATATATAATCATACAAAATAATCATGGAATATGCAAATTCAAAGTCTTGTGATTAAAATGTGAATGAATTCTAATTTTTTGAACATAATACAAAATTATGCAAATGTTCTGAATTGAAATATTTTCCCAGGAATCACACAGTTTCAGAATTGGCAGGCTGAAAAAACTCTGTTGACATTGACTACCACACGGTAGTGCTGCTTCAGCTGGTAAACAGAGAAATCTGCCTTCATTTGACAGGATTGGATGCAATAAGTGAATTATTTCAAATTTCATGTGGCCTTTAGTGTTCTACCTCTTAAATGAAATGCAGGGATTTGGCATGTAAATAATAAAATTGCTGTATGCAGGTTATACATAATTGTCAATCCATGAAAAGCAAAAGCACTTTTTGCACAGGTTAAAAAAAAAAACTGACTGGAAGAAAAGTCTGAATCTAGGAGTAGATAGCGATGGTAAAGGAAAAGGAAGGCGGGTCAAGGCTTTTAGAAGATAATGATCAGGGTAACCACGGTATATAGAACTCCTATGAGAGCCGGCCAGGGGAGGAGCACCGTGGGCCTCTGGGTTACCCAGCAGAGAAAACCCTCAGGGGAAACGAATCTTCAGATAATTTCCATTTGGTCCATTGGATTCCCAAATAGATCCAGGCATGACTAGACAGCATAAAAAAGGCTCTGCTCAGAGTTCCAGCTCCTATAACTACTTCCCTGTAACTTGAGACCAGGCTATTTCGTGGCATCTTCATGAACTTATCAACTTCGGTCTCAGCTTCTGTTTCCTTCTGTTTCTCTTTCTTCCATTTTCTTACTACCTGGATGCACATGAAGGTTTATTCATTCCACAAATACAATGAGACTAGCCACTCTACTTAGGGAGCACAGTCTTCATAAGTCATTAGTGAGTAATTGATTCTAGGGTTCTCTTCACAGGAATAATATCATTTACAGTCTCTCACATTAAATACTATAGCATCTGCATAGAGTATACCTCACCAGCAAGTTTTAAATAATTTATATAATACTTATAATGTAAATACTATGTAAACAATTACTTTGCATATTGTTTATACAATAAGCAAAAAAAAAGTTTGTACATATTCAGTTCACATATAGCTTATTTTTTGAATATTTTGTGTTCACAATTGCTTGAATCTGCTGATGAAGACCCGGGGTATAAGAAAGACCAACTGTATTTGATATGAGATTTCAAGCATTTTATCTAATAATATAAGATAGTTACCTACTTCTCTATTGCAGGAACATAGGTATGATTTGCACCTCTTGAATGTGGAACATGTATAGGGAGTCTTTCTACATCAATACAGTTTTTTTTCCTTTTGCTTGTGAGTGAAAGAGCACCTGCTAATAATTGTGGCTACTATCAGGCACGTCAAGGCTTCTATTATGTGCTTTTTTTCTAAACACACTTTGATGCATAGCTCTTTAATTATTGTGTTCCTGCAAACTAGCCTCTTACATGGAGATTGAGTGTTTAATCTGAAAATAACTGTGGTTTTATGCAAAAATAGCTTCCTGACACGGTGTTACTCCTTTTACACAGTAATCTGCACAGCCTATGAACAATGGCGAAATGGCAAGTGCTAATGGAACCGCCCCTAATCTCCTGGTGGGTGAAAGAGTATCATACATTCTATTAGTGTAAGAATAGATTTATTGTTAGCTAAAATATGTAATTATAAATGCATATTATCAATATTGCCAGTTTGATTCCTGGACTTAGGTTTGCATTGATTGAAACACTGCAGTTTTAAAATTAATTAGAAGGAGAGTTAATGATCACTTACACTTTGCCACATGAGAGAAAGTATTGGAATAAAGTATGCTTGCTAGTGAGTGATAATATATAATATTGTCAATGCTTTAATAAATGTGTGATGGGGACAAGATTTATTAGCATGAAAGAGATGCCTTGAGAATTTCCATCTGAAGTAGAAAAAGTACTTAAAATACCCAGAAAATCTACAAGACAAAAAAGCAGACAGAGATAAAATGTGTTGGTCAAAAAAAAAAATGGATGAGCTGTGCAGTCTGAGTATTGGGATTTTTATTTTTCTCTTTGATTAAGGAATTAAATGAGTAGATGTGCTATAGCTTTAGGCACTGGGAGATTAAGTCTACATAGGACAGAGAGTTTGGAAAGTCATGAATTATTAATTAAGTCTACTTGTGTGACCTATACAAGTCACAAATACAAAGTGGAGTTTATTTTAAATTAATTTTGGCTACTGACTGTACTTACTGCACTACTAATACTCTATGCACAGGAGACTCACAAGGAGTCCCGGGAGAATCCACATTATACACACTGTGTTTAAGGAGGGCTGTGATCTGAACATGGCTACCAAATTTCATGTGTTGGAAATGGAAACCTCAGTACAGCAGGGTATAAAGGTGGATCTTTGCAGCAGACATTTTGATCACAAGGACTCTGTTCTCATAAATAGATTAATGCCATTATCAAAGGGCACAGCAGCAGGAATTTAGCTCTACTTCCTACCCTTTCATAGCATTACTATGAGAGGACAGTGGATTTTTTTCTCCCCTGAAGATGCAGCATCAAGGCACTAGCTTGGGAGGAGACAGTAACCCTCACAAGATTGCTGAACCTATGACTGTATTGATTATGATTTTCTAGCATCGAGAACTATTAGAAATACACTTTGTTCTTTAAAGAAGTTTGCATATCTGTACACAGTGTGTGTGAGTGTGTATGTGTATTTTGTTCTCCAGTGGACTTCACCAATGTGTTAAGGAGGGCTCAGTGTGGACATATTTCCAATTCTGAGAAATGATGCTTTCATGTGCAGCAACAAAAGAAAAGGATGCTGGATTTCATTTGCAAGGAAGAATTACTTCAACAGGATAGGGAAAGTAACATACTTGATTGGTAGTTAAATGTTTCAGGGGATGGGGATAACAAAACCTATCCCTTCCTTGGTATCTATAGACAGTAAATGTTTAAAAGGGGTGGCATCTTGTCTTCTGAGGGAAGTTTTTGACTCTCCTTTAAATAACTGTTTACCTGTGCTCTTATAAACAGTACTAAGTAAACCTGTTGGGTTGCCAAATAACAGGCAAACATTGGGGAAGCAGAATGGAGGGGTGAGGAGAAAAAGAAGAGAGGCATAAGTGGTAGAGATGATAATGGGAATGAATATGATGTGACATACATCATGTATGTATAAAAAGACATATAACATTTATTCTTATGGATAATGAATGAATTCATGCTAAAACAAACTTTTTTAAAAAAGGAATCTAGACAAAAAAGCCATTTTGGATTTTTTAAAAGTTTACTAAACTTTTAGACTTAAATTTAAACTGCAGCCCATAAGATCCATCCCTAGCTTTTTTACCCCACGCAAAGTGAAGATGGATACGCATGCAAACATTTGTATGTGAATGTCCTCAGCAGCAGTCTCTATAAACCATGATTAGAAAGATTTCAGATAGATGCCTAAACAAATACATGGAAGAAAATAAAGATTTGGGCTGAACATTTGGTTGGCCTTCTGTGAATAACAAATAGGGCTCTCTAGAAATTATGAGTTAAATCGAATTTAGGAAAACGACAAGATGAGCCTTGAGAAACTGATGAGGGTGGGGTGTAAGTGGAGCTTTTATAATCAGTTTTATGTAGTTGTTCACTATTAATCTTTAAATCTAGCCTAAATAGGCACAATTTCCTGAAAGTTAATTGCTTATGGAGAATACTTTTAATACCGTTAGACCATAACAGAACATATGTATTATACTGAACATAGCTTAAAATGTAAGATATTAAACCATAAATCATAGTCCTTGAAGCAATTCTAGTTCATTTCTCTGATTTTTCTTTCAGATGATCTTGATACATAGTGCTGTCAAGCTTCAGATCCTTCCTGCCTCTGCTTTCTGAGTGTTTGAATATTAAGAGTTAATGCACACCTGGCTCAGACTTTTTTATACTTGAATGAGAATAGATACATGATGTCAGAATCATGGTAACATTCCTTTGTCCAAATGGCCTTGACAGGATGTAGTTTCTAGCAATTTGGTTGATTTCTCTCAATAGAGGCCTTCTTCATACAAAAGCAGCTGCTTCTGTAGTCTAAAACTGGACTTGCTGAACATAGCGGACAATGAGGACTACTGAGAACTCAAGAACAATGGCAATGGGTTTTTGATCCCACTGCACGTACTGGCTTTGTGGGAGCCTAGGCAGTTTGGATGCTCACCTTACTAGACCTGGATGGAGGTGGGGGTTCCTTGAACTTCCCACAGGGCAGGGAACCCTGATTGCTCTTTGGGCTGACGAGGGACGGGGACTTATTTGGTGGAGGGGGAGGGAAATGGGAGGCGGTGGTGGGGAAGAGAAAGAAATCTTTAATAAATGAATAAAAAAAAAAAGAAAGTCCAGCTACAGAGGAGTAGTCTCTCTAAGGGCAGCTAGCGCCTAGACTGCTAAATATTTACTTTATGTCTGTCATAGGGGTGATCTTTAGAAAGAAGGTTCTGCTAAGGCCAAGACTTCCAAAGAGCAGCCATAAAACCAAGGAGTTGTATATATCAGATGCTTAAAACAAAAATCTCAGGAAAGGGGCACAAAACTGTAGCTCAGTATACCCTCCCCAGGAGAGCAATGAAGTTGGAGAGATGGCTAAGTGGTTAAGAGCATTGCCTGCTCTTCCAAAGGTCCTGAGTTCAATTCCCAGCAACCACATGGTGGTTCACAACCATCTGTAATGAGGTCTGGTGCCCTCTTCTGGCCTTTAGGTATACACGCCAACAGAATATTGTATACATAATAAATAAATATTTTTTAAAAAAACAAATTGTGTTCGCATTGTTGATTGTGCATTATGAGCACTGTGTTTTTGTTAGATGAGAGAATTCTCCATCCAACAAATGATGAGAGAAAAACAGCAGCAGAAGGAGGTGTCAGTGAAGGAAAACCCCCTAACCGGTATTTCTGGGCCCAAAGAAATCCGTGAAGACCTATAAATCCCAGAGGGCAGTAATAGTCAGATATCACCATCTGCCATGAATCCTGCCATCTCATCAGACAAACTTAGGGGAGAAAAGAGTGTCTACATGTAGGGGTTTCTTGTTTGTTAGCTTGTTTGTTTTGGGGTTCTCTCCTGCTTGGTGTTTGACCAAATGCTTCAGCCTCATTCTTTTGTGCTCGCTATTTTCAGAAGCTCTGGAGTTGACATCTTTCCATAAAGGGAATCCTGACAGACCTTTCCTGTCATTTCCTTCCATGTCTGTCTTTGTATTTTCAGCTCCAACAGGTGCAGATTTGCCAAAGTGAATGTTAATTGCCTATTTACTGTCTCCCGGCTTGTTCAATTTACTCGTACATCATTTCCTATTCAAAGCTCTGCAGCAGTTGCTCTCTCGTTTACTCCTTTAATTGGTTAGGTTCTAAGAAAACCATACTAAAAAAAAAGAAGACCTAGCCTTCCATAACTTTACCTTCATCCATAAAACCCCCAGCTATGCCCACAGTTGAGCTAATCTTGTTGAGAGGCAGACAGGAAGCCAAAGAAGAAAACGGTCTGGTTACCGAATCTGCCTTAGAGCACACCATCAGGAAGCTCCGAGGCTGTGTTTTAGCAGATACATCTTTCTGCGGGCTGAATTATCCTTCTCCATTTCCCTGCCATGCATTCAAGGCATTTCCTGAAGTTCAGCCCTTTTACTCAGTCGCTCAGCAGAACATTTTAGTTTCATACCACTGATTTCATCACCCGGTAAATTTTCCCCCATTTGTTCTAATGGTTAAGCAATGGAAAGGAGAGAAGCAGAGAGCAAATACCGAGGATCATCACAAAAGCCTGCCTAAAAGATCTGATAGATGAGCTGAGAGATTTTCTAGTGGCCTTGGGAATATGGGAATTCTTGTGAAATCAATTCCCAGGACATCAGACCACTTGTGTGCAGTCAATAATTTAGACTCGATTTAAGGCTTCAAACCTCTCTTTTCAGACATAAAATTTATATATTAATTTTATATATAATATAAAATATAAAATTGTTGATTGTATATCATTTATATATTACATTTGTAATATATATATATATATATATATATATATATATATATATATATTTTAGATGATTAAGAACCCAGCGATTTGGTAGCATGTCTAATATTAACAAACCAATCTGGAAAATTGAGATACACACCATTATTCAGAGAACTACTATTTCAAACACCTAGTTGTGTCCTAATAAAGACGCTAGGAAATGCAGGCCTTTGTGTTAGTCATACTTGCAGGTTGGTAGGAAAGATGAAAAAGATTTTCACCATGGAACCTCGTTTGACTAGGTCCTGTGTGTATGGGACCACATTGGTTTAAATAAGAAAAGGCTACATGAAAGTCATAACTTGTAAACTTCTTCCATTTCTGACAACTTTTCACCCAAGAAATCTTAGGGGATCCTTAATATATTGGTATATACAAAAGGTATGTAAATCCAATATTACTGATAAAATATCATAAGTAAAATTATTTGTCTTAGGGTTTCTATCGCTGTGATAAAATGCCATGACCCACTTGAGGACAGTTTATTTAGCTTAAAGTTCCTTGATTGAAGGCAATCAGGGCAGAAACCTAGAGGCAGGAACTGAAATAGAAGCTGTGAAGGAATGCAACTTATTGGCTTCATCTATAGGGCTTGCTCAGTTTGCTTTCTTATGTTACTGAGACCCATCTTGGGGGGTGAGGGGTGAACAAACTGCTTTACATAAATTTGTATTACAAAATTCAACACTGTTATTAGGGACATTTCAAAATTGTTGGAAAGTTTTTTAATTTCAAACCAAAATCCATTCAATGATCTTCTATGAAAATTCATTATTTAAGGCATCTGTTTTCTGTGAATGGCTTATTTTATCCACCATGGTATCGGTTGAGTTGATTCATGTTATCACAAGCATCAAAGCTTATGACCATTTATGAAACTTCAGGAAATATCTTGAGGGACTATGGTGTGGGAGGTCCTTCTGTTTGTGTATTGACTTGATTAGTTAATGAATAAAGAACTGCTTTGGGCCTATAGCAGGGGAGAACAGAACTAGTGGGGAAAGCTAGGCTGTATGCTGGGAGAAAGAAGGGCAGAGTCAGAGAGAAGCCATGGAGCCACCAAAGACAGATGCTGGGAACTTTAGCCAGTAAGCCTCAGCCATGTGGTGATAGAGAGATTAATAGAAATGGGTTAGATTAATATGTAAGAGTTAGCCAATAAGAAGCTAGAGCTAATGGACCAAGCAGTGACTTAATTAATACAGTTTCTGTGTGATTATTTCTGGTAAGCTGGTCATTCATCCAGGAACCAACAAGCAGCTCTTTCCTCCAACAAGAGTAGGTACGATGAATACTATATTTAGTTTATGTAAAATTAAATTTTGAAATGACCAGCCTTGAGCATTCTTAAATTTTAGATCCTGAATATTTAGTATGATGCATGGTTGACAATGGGAACCGAGATTTATAGCATCTGTGTATCTAGCTCATCTTGCATAAATAACATTATATCAGTTGAGCAGCAGATGTTCATTTCCTACCTCTGACGCTAGCAATCACCTTCTATCCTCCACTTCTGTGAATTTCAATTATTTAATGCAGCCAATGCAAGTAGAACCTGTTTTTATTCAATTTTCAAAATCAAACAATCAAAGCAGACATTAAACGTGCAGCTTCCATGCTGAAGGACAACAGTAGAAAAACTGGAGTCTTTTGCCTGAGTCCAGCTCCAGCAGGGTTCAGGTCCCAAACAGAAAGTGTAGAGTCAGCCAGGGAAGGAGACTGACAGCAACTAAGGATGAATCAGAATGGCTGCCACTTTATTGAAAGAAGACTACACCTTTTTACTCTATAATTGCACAAAAGATTAAATGGGAGGAGGAGATAGGGGGTTTGTGTGCTTGGGTGGGGCTTCTGAGAGGAGGAGTTAGCACTGACAAGTTAATAGGTACCACAGTCATATGTTAATGGAAGGACCACAGTTCCTCTTGCCAGGGATAAGCATGACTCTCTTTATAGCAAGTAGAAACTTTCTTCAAACCCCTGAAGAATTGCTAACTTTTGTCTAAATGCCTGACCTTGGGAAAAGATCCCTCTCAGGGTACAAGACACTCCATTATAGAATATTGCAGTTTTTTGTATGACTTGGTTTATCCAAATAACTAAAGCTTAAAGTAATCAAAGAAATGAAGCTATACAAATATTACTTTGAGCCTGAGTAGCCTTAGGAATTTATGAATCTTGATTGTCAAATATGCATTAATTTATCAAATACACCTTATTTATCTAGAATATGTGGCATATCTAAATTTTCTAGCAGCTTGGTATTAACTTGGGTGGCAGCAGGTAGAGTTACCACACTATATGGTTCTGCCATGGCAGGGATTTTTTCCAAAGAATTATTTTGTTTAAAGAGGTTGTCAGGGTATACATTCTCGTCCTTCACTGAAGCCCACATGAAATTTCTCAAAGGACAAGGCATAAGGGAACTCCCACAACACAGAGTGAGGATCATTACAAATGGAAATAAAAAGATGCTGAAGAATTCTGTCTCTAATGCTGAAATGCTGGAACTTCGGCCAAGTCACACTGGCGGCCTTGCAGTCTCTGCCATCTTTGTGTCCCGTGAAGCATTGTGTTTTGGCAGGTGCAGAAAGCCTTGTGTCATAGAGTGACTCATAGCTGACAATAGTCTCAAATCTGAGCTGAGGTGTTCCAGGTGATGGCCATCGCCTTTCTGCGGTGTGATAGAATTGTGTGGTTAAGTCCATACGTGCTCTGGGAACAGAAGGCAGAGAAGTCTCCTAGTGTAATGTGGGCAGACTGCCAGAAATGGCTTGCATTTGTTATGCATTTGGTTTTTAATTAACATTTGGCCGCGGAGTGTTCAGAACCTTTTACAGTTGTTAAGGCTACATGAGCCCCCTGCGTACACAGAGTTCCACGGTTAAGAAGCTGTGGTGAGACAAATATAAACGTATTGTTTATAGTTGCACTGATGAGGAAGGCAGCCATTAGATACTCTGACTGTTTAAGCTTAACTTTAAAACAATTCATCTTAAGAATTTTCAAATTTTAGTTCCTGCACATTTAACTTGCTGTATAGATAATAAATCACTGCTGGTTACTGTATTTGACAGGGAGAACCAATTTTCTAACTGCGGAAAGTTTTTTTTTTGAGCAATCTGAGTTAACTGTGTCCTCAGGATGAATATTCTAGTCTTTTATCATGGAGTCAGGGGGACTTGTCTTAGATAGACACCTCCCTTGTTACAATCTGAGTCTTCCCAGGTAGTTGGGGACACTGTAGTGAGGAGGGAGGATTCCTACCATCTGTAAAAGAAAGAGAAAGTCGCAAAGGGATTTCAAGGGCAAGAGAGTAGTCTCTTGCCTTTAGGAACTTTATTTTCCATCACGGTGAGGCCAAGTCAAATGTAACAGTAAACCCCTGTTTGCTTGTGAAAAACAATCCAACTTACTTGGAAGCTTAGTGAAACAGGCTCCCTACTGCTGCCACTGCAAGTCCTGATAGTGTTAAGGAGATACAATGGATAGATAACAAAGCATGTATTTAGTGCGTGTAGCTCAGTGAGTTTGGCTATAATAACACATTATTCATCCTACTGAGAGAATAAGGCCACAAGTACAGTTTAAAGCCAAATTTGAAGCAAACTTTAATTAAATACTGGCTAGGTAGACGGGCTCTGGCCAGGTCTATACCCAGGTTCCCATGAAATGGCCCAGAATCAAGTATTTCAGGAAGTATCTGTCCTTGGGCAAGGAGCTCACAGATCAGAGGCATTTTTGTTTCATGGATCTCTCAGGTATAGCAATTAAAACTTGAAGTGTAGCTTTGGCTGTCGCAGCATATCCGTAAAACCATTGCCCTATCATATCCATCACCTCTAAGATATCTTTTCTTGTTTATTTTTAACCATTCTTTTTTATTTTCTTTAATTTTTTGTGGCTTGAGTGCTTAACTGAAATACAAAATCTAATCTTTTTTATAGCGGGCACTAAGACATACAACAGATTTTCATATGTAGTTCATCATTGCTGCAGGTGATTACACTTTATCCTCTACTGGTGTGACTGTCATTGCTTAAGGTTCCACAAATAAGTAGAAAACTGTTCTTTTTTTTTCCTGCCAGTTTCAAGTTGCTGATTTTATCTAGCATGGTACCGTCTAGGTTAATCCATGTTCTGACAAATGTATTTCTTAGTTTTTAAGACTGAGCAATATTTTATTGTGTGTGTACTGTATATTCTTTGGAAAAATGCAAACTCATTTATGATACTAATCTTATTTTCATGCCAAAAGTCATGACAGGAAAAGTATAGGCCAATAGCCTGTATAAATGCAGGTACAGAAAGTTTCAATGAATACTACGAAACTTAATTCCATACCACAATAAAAGAATCTATGCTGTAGCTAAATAGAATTTATCATGGGATGCAAGATGGAAAATCTTGCATGTGGAAACCAATATATCATATTAAAAAAATGATGGATAGAAGCCACATAGTCATCTCAGAAGACTCACTAAAAGCTTTAAATAAAATCCACATGAATCTCAAGAGGCCCCACTACTGATATAGAAGCTATTGACAGTTAATAGCTTTTAGGATAGATAGTTTACTTTGAGGGTCTGGCTCCTGATGTGGTGGTTTGAAAGAAAATGGCCGTCACATCAGGTATAGAGAAATATTATCCTAATATAATAAGTTTGTAAATGGAAAGCTTATAGCCATCACTAGACTCAACAGTAAAAAACAGACTTCTTGCTCTATGATGAGAAGACAGAAAGGCCATTCAATGTGGTATTCAAAGCCATACCTTTGACAAAGGAGGTAAGAAAAAGAATGAATACTTCTAAATAGCAAACAGGGAAGAAAAACTATATTTGAAGATGGTATTATCATATACATAGACAATTTTAAGGACGAAGGAACTCTTAAAGCTGAATTGCAAACACATCAATTACAAGTTGGCAGAGGATGTGGAGAGATGAGACACAATGGTCAACATACAAACAGAAATATGCCCAGCATCACTGCAATTAAGAAAAGAACTATCCTGTTATCCACAATGCTCCCAAGAGAATTGAAATCAGCACCTGGAAGATATACCTGCACTCTCTCTGTTCCTTGAAGTATTATTTATAATGGTCATATGATGGATGGTGTGGGACAATGGTCTGTATTCTGTCAATTATATTTTAAATAAACACCAATTGGCCAGTAGCCGGGCAGAAAATATAGGCAGGACAACCACACAGGAAGTAGAGGTGGGTCAACGAGAACGGGAGAATTCTAGGAAGAAGGAAGTCCTTGTGTGAAGTGCTGACCCAGCCACAAAAAAAGCAAGATGTAACTGCCTCACCAAATAAGATACTAAGCCACGTGGCTAACATAGACAAGAATAATGAGCTAATATAAGTTATAAGAGTTAATAAAAAGTCTGAGCTACTAGGTCAATCAGTTTATAACTAATATAGATCTCTGTGTGATTTCTGTGGGCCTTAATGATTACAGGAACCAGGGAGAAAAGAAACCTCAGACAAAAGATGGAAACAAGCCAAACACTATGTAGCACATTCTGCACTTGTTATATACAGATATTAACATGATTATGTTTTGTTTCTTTGCTTTGTTTACCAACAAGTTCTGAAGAGCCTGGGTAATATGCAGTGAAACAGTTGACATTACCATCTTTTTTCAAAAATTACCTTAAAAACTTTCTAAAACATCTTAGTCCTCATTCAGCTATTTGTGTTGATTTTGCCCACAAGTATTAGGCTTACACAATGGAAATTCTACTTATGAAATATCTGCAAGGAAGTTAAGTAGTATAGGCAAAATATCTAAATCGTTAAGACAAATTGAGACTCAGAAAAGAGGCAAGGGCCATTTCAGGGAAGGGAACCCTTTTTTTTTTTTTGGTTTCTCATCCCTTCTGAGATAGTGGCTTGTTTTATTTTGATTTTTTCTTTTGAGTATCAAAGATGAGGTGTATCAAACTATTTGAGCTTGGTGATGGACTGTTCTTGGTGTTTCTGTCCTGCCTGGTTCCCACAATCATTAGGTCCCAAAGAAATCACACAAAGGTCTACATTAGTTATAAGCTGATAGGACCATTAGCTCAGGGTTCTTAATAACTCTTATATTAGCCCATTATTCTTGTCTATGCTAGACACATGGCTCGGTATCTTTTTCAGCGGGGTAGTCACATCTTTCTTCTGTGGCTGGCTCACAACCGCAGAAAGGGCTTCCTTTTTCCCAGAATACTCCTGTTCATTGACCCACCTCTACTTCCTGTCTGGTTGTCCCACCTATACTTCCTGCCTGGCTACTGACCAGTCAGCCTTTATTTAAAATATAATTGGCAGAATGAAATTGTCCCACACCAATGAACTATGCAGGTGTAATTTTATTTGACAGTTTGGGAGAAAAATGCACATTATTTGTGTAATGATATAATTTTTTTCTCAAAAATATGCACAGGGTTGGGGAGATGGCTGAGTAGGTAAAGCTCTTACCTTGAGTTGAGATCCCTAGAACTCATGAGAAATCAGAAATGTTAGTACATGTCTGTCATTCAACATTTCTACCGAGAAAAAGAAGTGGAAACAGAAGAATTCCTGGGAGGTTGTGAGCCAGTTAGGCACCAGTTTTTGCAGCAGTCAAAAAGACACCCTGTATCAACTAAAGTGGCAGGGGAGGACTGACAACAGTCATTTCCTGACTTCCACACATGTATCCTGGTATGTGTTCACGCACATACATATATACACATATTCACTGAATAAAAATAAAACCACAGTATTAAAATGGTTTAAAAAGAGGAGACAATATTTATAAATGTCATCTCTGAGTGGAAAGAAAAATGAAACTCTTTGTACTGCTTTGCATTAAAATCATTTTGGAAAACAATGACCATTCATGATACCATCTGTAGGCTCTGTATAACAAGAACTAATTTCACTTTTTGTTCCCTATCAATGAGTTGATGTGGTCTTACATGATTATGTCTGTGGGCTACATGAAATATTTCTTTCTACTTTAAGGAACATAAGTATATGTAAAGTGGGAACAAGCTGTATATAATGAAAAGGAAAATAAAGCAAAACAAAAAAAAAAACAAAATCATACACTTAGGTGTATGAACCTTAAACTTTAGCAAGAAATAATGGATATGTAAAACTTGATTCCTCTTGATAAATGGTAGAATTATCTTCTAAAACAGAGCAAGTAAAACTGGGGAAAAACAGAGAAAAAAATTTTAAAAGTTGACCTTCAGCTTGTCAGGATCAAGAGTCCCAACAATAACTGATTTTCAGTATATGTGTTTGTACATATGTTCACATATATGACCCATGTATGTGACTATGTGTGGAGTCCACAGGACAACCTTTGGATGTTCTCCTCAGAAAGTCTAAACATCTTTATTGAGGCAGGGCCGATGCCTGGCCTGAAGTGCACGAATTAGGCTAGAATGACTGCTCAGAGCATCCCAGGGATCCCCTTGTCTGTGGCCCCTGATATTATAAGCATGTACATGGTGTTAGTGACTTTCTTGGGTTTAAGCACAGGTCCTCATGCTTACAGGCAATCAACTTCGTTAAGTGAACTATGTTACCAGTCCTATACTGGCTAAATGCTCATAATTTCACAACATCTCTATTGATTGTTACATCACATTTTCCCTAACTTCTGTAATTATTATTATAATAGCATCCACTACTTAGTTATATTTTTCCTTTCACTATCTTTGTTGTTGCTATGCTCAAACTTAATTCAAAAAATCTCATTCATAAGAATACACCTGGAAGGAATTGCTCAAATGGAGAAAAAGAATGCATAACCCTGGTTATATTTTCATGATTGTCAGCATATATTACAAATTACTATAATAATTACCTCTTATTAATTTCTGGATTCACTTTGATACTTGATTTGTACTTTGATATTTTTGTTCTTTGTTAACTAAGACCTTAGCAAATTCATATTTTTGACATAATTCTACCATCAATTTCTGGTGGAAACTTTGACTAAAAGCCGGATGTTAGAAGCAGCAGTGTTCATCTGAAAATTTAAATAAGCCAGTCTTAGTGATCCCAGGCTGTAATGATTAACTTGGGTTGAGCTTTATTTTAAGTTAAAGAAAAACAGTTTGTAGGTATTCAATATTTCAGTGCAATGAAACTATCTTAAAATGAAGAAGCTTTTTAAAGTATAGGCAATGGGTAAAACAAACAAGAATATCTGTTGTATATAGGTACCTCAGAAACTATTTCTTAAAAAATTACAGATAACTCTAAGTAAAATGGCCCTGGAAACATTTTATAGAAGAAATAGAATTGAATAATGAATACACAGGAAAACTTCGCATGCAAACAGAGAAATGTGGTCTAAAAGTGAGATACCGTTTTTTTCAATGAGGAAGATAAAAGTTGGAAATGACAGCTCTTTTGTTCAAGAGTGGGAAAAGATGCTGCAACAATATTGGTGGTCATGCACTGGTGTTTTGAAAGAAAATTGGTCATGATCATAAAAGAATTTGGAGACATATCATAAACCTCAAAGTAATCTTTGTTCTTGTATCTAGGGACCTCCAACCTGTACATGGACTATCTCTGGACTACTAGCTCCCCAAATAATAACACAGAGATTTCTTACTAATTATGAAAGTTTAGCTTTAGCTTAGGCTTTTTCCCAGCTAGCTCTTACAACTTAAATTAACCCATTTATATTAATCAACATCTGCCACGTGGTTCGTGAGCTCCCCTCCCTACCGTATGTCTGACTTCCTCCACATCTCACTGGAAAAATTCCCCTCCTCTCAGATTCTTTCCCCAAGTTCCTCCCTGCCCTTGCCCCGCAAAGTCCTGTTTAGCTATTGGATGTTAAGGTTAAACCAATCAGAAGGTACCTTAGGCAGATGAGGTAAAATAGACACATCTTCACAGTGTACGAAAAGATTATTCCACAACACCAACCTGCAGTCATTTATAGCTACAAAGGGTGGTGGCTATTACTTTGTCTCATTACGTTACATTCTTATCCTGGACCAGTTGGTCCAGGTTGAGGCAGCCTTTCTAAGGGGTATCTTTGGCAGAGTAAAAGGAAATCACTGAAGACTGCTTCTGAAGTTCATGCTCAAGGGACTTAGGACTATTCTGCTAAGATTTTATTGGCAAAACCATGTCACATGACCAATTCTATTGACTATGAAACAGGGGCATAGTCTTCCTTCTGTGCAGGCTTTGTAGGCAAAAGACAAATCCTGTGAGGAATAAAAACATTCACATTCAGCTTTTGACCCGTCTGCTGATCTCTGTTGCTATCTCTTTTACAAATCATATGCTTAACAACAGGCATCCAAGGAAGAGTGAGGAAACCTCTATGAAACAAGATGAACAGACAAAGCGATGCAAGCAAACTCTTAAAGTTCTGAGACAGCTCTGCAGCTAGCACCTGGGCATGGAGGGATGCATGGATTGCAGAGTTGAGAACAAGATATTGGATATTGGTATCCTACTTCTTCTTTAACAAAGTACCACATGCAGATGCCCAAAAGCACACAATGCTTTAGCTCTTATAGCTCTCCATGTAAGAAGTCTAACATCAAGATGCCCACAGGGCTGGCATCTTTCTGTGGAGGGAACCAGGAAGTATCTTTGCTTATTCATATATTCCTGGGACTCAGATGTGGCAACTAACATTCAAAATGGAACCAAGATTACATAGCTGGTAATATCTCTCTATAAATGGTGTTTGGGACAAATAAGTATCTACAGGCATAAATATGCAGCAGGATATTTACTTTATTATACTACAACATCCTACAAATACATTCAAAATGTATTAATGACTTAAACATGAGAAAAAAATTATAAAACTGATAGAGAAAATTTATGGGAAAGCTTATTGACATTATTCATTGCAGGAATATGTATATATTACATATACATATATACATGTACAAGCAAAGTAAAAGCAAAGAGACAAAAAGGAACAGTAAAATCAAGAGAGTGGAAGAGCTCTACAAGGAGTGGGAGAAATACTTGCAAAACGTATCTAATTAACATATGAAATAGACAAGAAACTCCTATAATTTAATCACATTAAAAATTAATACAGTGTTGAAGGACCAGAAGAGACATTTGTAAAAATAAAGGAATAAATAAATGTAAATTTAAAAAACCCTAAATTTTAAACAAGGCAAAAGTTAGCCAACAGGTATGTGAAAATATGCCTGAAATTATTAGGAAGTTTAAATCAAAACAAGAATAAAGTAAAACATCATACTTAATAGGATGCCTATTATTTTTAAATAAGATTCAGTAATTGGTTGCTAGTGAATGGAAAAGGGAAGACTTCCATATTGTTGTGGGAATTTAAACTGACATAACTTCAAGGAACAGAATCAAGAGTTTCCTTAGGAAATTAAAGCTATAATTAGTATGCAATTCAGCAATCTTGTTTCTTGGTATATGACCAAAATGAATGAATCAAGATTTTGAAGATAGCTTTTCTTCAATATTCCTTACATTATTGGTAGAAGTCAACTGTGACGGTTAAGTATAATGTCAACTTTGATGATCTGTGAGTGATTGTCTGAGAATGCTTGTGGGGATTATTCTCATTGGGTTAACTGAGGTTAGTAGACCTGCTCAGTGTGGGTGACATCATTCCAGGAGCTCAGATGCTAGACTACAGAAAAGCAAATGGGAGCTGAGCACCAGGGTTCATTCACGTCTGCTTCTTCTCTAGGGATGCAATGCGATCAAGTGCTTCAAGCTCCCATTGCTGTGACTTTCCTACCACAGGGGACTTGAACTTAACTCTGTGTACTTTCTCCCTTCAAGTGCCTTTGTCAGATCGTTGTATCTCATGAACAGGAAAAGTTGCCAGGACACTAAGCATGGAAACAATGTTTACTCCTGATGGGTGGATGCTTGCATGCATGCATGGATACGTGGATGGTAGGGAAATTTAATTGTAGTGTATTAAAAATTGAACATTTATTAAACATTAAATGAAGAAAACTGTGACGTTTGAATGGATAGATCTAAAGCACATAATACAAGGTAAAATGAGCCATGTGCCAAAAGTCAAATAAGATTTGACTCACATACATATCTAAAATAGTTAAATTTGTAGATGTAAGAGGAGTTTAAGTTGCCAGAGCTGGCAGAATGGCAATAATAGGGAAATGATGGACAAGGGGCATAGAGTCATCACTTACACATGAGGAATAATTTCTATAGCTAAATATGCAGCAGAATGTCTATGATTAATAATACCATGATAAGCTTAGAATTTCTGATTAATAATAATAACAATAATAATAATAACAATAATAATAATAAACTGGCCTGAGAGGAAACTGGGAATTAATGTTTCTGACAATGATGAGTGATGACATCACAGGTTTTGCACGTCTCTAAGGTTACAGAGATGACTATTGTTAAGTATGTACCACTTTGTGTATATGTGTGGGTGAGCATGCCATTGCAGGAATGTGGAACGCTGATGGAAACCTGAAGAGATAGGTACTCTCCAATATGGGCAGGCAGCATGTATGTGACAAACTAACTTCAGGAAAGTGTTTGTTTTTTTTTTTAATTTTTATTTTTAAAAGAATTTTTTTTAAATCTTGTAGAATTCTGCACATTAAGGGAGCCATTACGGGGCTAGCAAGAAACCTGGCACTAGAGGAATTCCCAGAAATTCACAAGAATGACCCAAGCTAGGACCCTAAGCAGTAGTGGAGAGGGTGCATGAACTGGCCTTGCCCTGTAGTCAGACTGCTGAGTATCTTAAACATCACCATCGAACCTTCATACAGCAACTGATGGAAACAGAGGCAGAGACTCGCAGTGGAGCACTGGGCTGAGCTCCCAAAGTCCAGCTGAAAAGTTGGAGGAGTGAGACTATGAGAAAAGAGGTCAAGACCATGATGTAAAACACCCACGGAGACAGCTTACCTGAGCTAATTGGAGCCCACCAATCCGGCCTGACAGTGAGGGAACCAGCATAGGACCAAATTAGGCCCTCTGAATATGGGAGACAGTTGTATGCCTGGGGCAGTCTGTGGGACCACTGGCAGTGAGATCAGGATTTTTCTCTACTGTTTGTTCTGCTTTTGTGAAACCCATTTTCTCTGGAAAGATACCTTGCTCAGCCTAGATATAGTGGGGATGCCTCAGTTCTGCCTCAAACCAATGTGCCCAAGATACCCTGGCTGGTGGTCTAGCCCTTGCCTAGGATGCTTTTGACCCTAGATTTAATCTCCATCACCACAACACATAACGACTTTAAAGGAAATTTAAGCCTAGTTTTGTTTCTAAAGATGTCTACTGATAAATTAAAATAGTAAGATAGAAGTAAGACTGCGCTGCATAGGGTCATAACCCTGGAGCCATGGGAGGCTAACTTAGCTGCTGCTTAGCCATGCATGGCTTGGCTCTAGACGGGTTGCTTTTTCCCATTTGCCTGGAGACGCTGTCAGCTTGCCAGGCTGTGCTCCCATGGGATGCTTGCCATCCAGAAGCCCTGTTCACAGGGGAGAAAAGAAGCTTCATTGATTTGCTTAAGCATATCCTACATAGAAGCATAGTAAAAATTTCTGAGTGATGCTTTATCAAATTTACTAACTTAAAGGACATAAAGCAGGCAAGATTGAAACTCACTATAGAATTTAAATGACACAGTAAACGGTGTGGTATTAGAGAAAGGAACATTTTGAATGCTGATGCCCCTCACAACAAATAAAAAGTAAAATAAATTCAAGAAGAGAACTCTAGATCAATTCATCTGTTTATTCAATAATTCATTTTGAAGACAAGGAGCTGTTAAACATCACAGGACTTTCAAAGCTAAGATCTACAGAATTTTTTTAGGGTTCACTGAGGTTATATGCGTTTGGCGAGGAGGGGGCCACGAAGATTTCAAGTGCCCCCAATCCCTGGCAGAGAGCAGCTCAGAGTGCTTGGATGGTATTCCAGCATTTAAAGAAACTTGGATGGCTTAGCTAAATTTGTAAATAACAGTCTTGGAGACTTGGTGATGGCTACGCTTATTGTTTGTTCGTCATGTAACAGTTACAGTTATCACAGATTTAATCTTTACAATAGCCATAATAGGGCTGCTTATCTTCTTTATATACAAAACTGGCTTTGGAAAAAGTTAAACAGCTTCTTTCATATTGCCCAGTTGGTAATAGGCAACTCTGATTTCCTTTGGAAGTGTTACTATCAATGAATTCTATAAATTAGATATGTTGGTTTTCTAGTTTGCTCTCTGCTGCAAAAATAAAAAAAAATATTATGACCAAGAACAGCTCAGAGAAGGAAATGTTTATTTATTTGGCTTATACTTCAAAGTCAAAATCTGTCATTGATGAAATCAGGGCAGGAACCGTATAGGAAAACTGATACGGGCTCAGTATTAGGGTCACTCTTAGTTGTTCGTTTCTTTCCTGCTTGCTTTCATGTTTGTTTGTTTGTTTGTTTGTTTGTTTTTTGGTTTTTTCGAGACAGGGTTTCTCTATGGTTTTGGAGCCTGTCCTGGAACTAGCTCTTGTAGACCAGGCTGATCTCGAACTGACAGAGATCTGCCTGCTTCTGCCTCCCAAGTGCTGGGATTAAAGGCGTGCGCCACAACCGCCCAGCTTTCATTTTTAAATTTCAACCTTGGAATCTTCTCAATGAGTAGTTCTATGCTCAATGGGTGGACCTTCCACATCAATCAATAATCAAGACAACACCACACAGAAGTTTCCACAGCCAAACCTCACCTAGGAAATTTCTCAGTTTGAGGCTATCCTGTAGAGAGGGATGTATAACCACACAGCTCCCAAGGGACTACTGACACCAGAGAGGCCCCTCAAGCTTTCAGGGAGATTCTTGCTGTTTTTCTCACCAATACTATTCACTCCACATTATTCACATTTGTATGAATTCTGCATCTTCTCTAGCATGCTTTAAACTTCATTTGGAGCAAAGACATAGATGTTTCATTCATTATTTTGTTACATCTCTCTTTCTAAATGCGATACCTCAATCAAACTCCTTCCTCGAGAGGGAATTATTTGCACAAGGAGTCATAAGGATTTTAAGAGCCAGAGTGGTGGGGGATACCAAGGAAACAGATTCTTCCAGACACCTCAGGACTTCTGCACATGTGAACTCCCAGGGACTATGGCAGCATGCACAGGTCCAAGCTAGATGGTATCACTGAACTGAAATGCTGAAGTGGACATTAGTTTCCATCCCTAACGACCTAACCAAGAGCTATCTCCAATTGGCAATCGCTTGCAGAGAAGAATTAGATGTCTTTTTTTTTCCAACAAAGTCTCACCGGGTATACAAACTACATTTAAGGGCAGGCCCAAGATCTAGCAGTAGAGAGCCAACACAAAATAAATTCAGTGGTATTTTTAGAGATTTTTTTTCCTGATATTACTTTGGGCATGTTTTAAACCTTACCAGGCCTTTACTTGTATATTATGGTTTTTGATTTTTTTTTTTTTTTTTTTTTTTTTTTTATTTTTTTTATTTTTTTTTTTTTATTTTTTTTTTTTTATTGATAAAAGGAGGATAAAGAAAAGAAAAAAAAAAAAACAAATTTCCACCTCCTCCCACCAGCCTCCCATTTCCCTCCCCCTCCTCCCATTCTTCTCCCCCTCCTCCCACTCTTCTCCCCCTCCTCCCACCCCTCTCCCCTTCCCCCCACTCCTCTCCCCCTCCCTTTCCAGTCCAAAGAGCTGTCAGGGTTCCCTGCCCTGTGGTACGTCCTAGGTCCTCCCCCCTCCATCCATATCTAGGAAGGTGAACATCCAGACTGGCTAGGCTCCCACCAAGCCAGCACATTGCGTAGGATCAAAACCGCGTGCCATTGTCCTTGGCGTCTCATCAGCCCTCATTGTTCGCCATGTTCCGAGAGTCCAGTTTTATCCCATGCTTTTTCTGGTAACAGTCCAGCTGGCCTTGGTGAGCTCCCAGTAGGTCATCTCCACTGTCTCAGTGGGTGGGTGCACTCCTCGTGGTCCCGACATCTTTGCTCATGTTCTCACTCCTTCTGCTCCTCATTGGGACCTTGGGAGCTCAGTCTAGTGCTCCAGTGTGGGTCTCTGTCTCTATCTCCATCCATTGCCAGATGCAAGTTCTAGGATGATATGCAATATATTCGTCAGTATTGCTCTAGGGTAGGGTCATTTCAGGTTCCCTATCCTCAGCTGCCCAGGGAACTAACTGGGGACCTCAGCTTGGGGACCTGGGAGCCCCTCTAGGGTCAAGTCTCCTGCCCACCCTAAAGTGGGTCCCTTAACTAAGAATTGTGGTTCCGTGCTCCCCTATCCAACCTTCCTTTATCCCGATCCTCCTGTTTCCCCAAGTCCACCCTCCTACCCTTCTACCTTTTCTCTCCCCATCTCCCCTAACCCCCATCCCACCCCACCCCCAAGATCCCACTTTCCCCCCCGGCAATTTTGTCTACTTCCCTTATCCAAGAGGATAACTATATGTTTTTCCTTGGGTTCACCTTCTTACTTAGCTTCTTTAGATTCGCCTATTGTAGACTCCGTGAACCCTATTTATGGCTAGAAACCAATTATGAGTGAGTACATCCCATGTTCGTCTTTTTGGGCCTGGGATACCTCACTCAGGATAGTGTTTTCTATTTCCATCCATTTGCATGCAAAATTCGAGAAGTCATTGTTTTTTACCGCAGCGTAGTACTCTAGTGTGTATATATTCCATACTTTCTTCATCCATTCTTCCATTGAAGGGCATCTAGGTTGTTTCCAGGTTCTGGCTATTACAAATAATACTGCTATGAACATAGTTGAACAAATGCTTTTGACATGTGATAGAGCATCTCTTGGGTAAATTCCCAAGAGTGGTATTGCTGGGTCCAGGGGTAGGTTGATCCCGAATTTCCGGAGAAACCGAAACACTGACTTCCACAGTGGTTGCACAAGATTGCATTCCCACCAGCAATGGATGAGGGTACCCCTTCCTCCACAGCCTCTCCAGCAAAGGCTATCCTTGGTGTTTTTGACTTTAGCCAATCTTACAGGTGTAAGATGATATCTCAAAGTTGTTTTGATTTGCATTTCCCTGATCGCTAAGGAGGTTGAGCATGACCTTAAGTGTCTTTTGGCCATTTGAACTTCTTCTGTTGAGAATTCTCTGTTCAGTTCAGCGCCCCATTTTTTAATTGGGTTAATTAGCATTTTAAGGTCTAGTTTCTTGAGTTCTCTATATATTTTGGAGATCAGACCTTTGTCTGTTGCGGGGTTGGTGAAGATCTTCTCCCAGTCAGTAGGTTGCCTTTGTGTCTTAGTGACAGTGTCCTTTGCTTTACAGAAGCTTCTCAGTTTTAGTAGGTCCCATTTATTCAATGTTGCCCTTAATGTCTGTGCTTCTGGGGTTATACCTAAGAAGCGATCGCCTGTGCCCATCTGTTGTAGGGTATTGCCCACTTTCTCTTCTATCAGATTCAGTGTTTTCGGGCTGATATTGAGGTCTTTAATCCATTTGGACTTGAGTTTTGTGCACGGTGATAGATATGGGTCTATTTTCATTCTTCTACAGGTTGACATCCAGTTGTGCCAGCACCATTTGTTGAAGATGCTTTCTTTCTTCCAATGTAAACTTTTAGCTCCTTTATCGAAAATGAGGTGTTCATAAGTTTGTGGGATAAAGTCCGGGTCTTCTATACGATTCCATTGGTCGACTTCTCTGTTTTTATGCCAGTACCACCCTGTTTTCATTACTGTAGCTCGGTAATAGAGTTTGAAGTCAGGGATGGTAATGCCTCCAGAAGATCCTTTATTGTATAGGATTGTTTTGGCTATCCTGGGTTTTTTGTTTTTCCATATAAAGTTGATTATTGTCCTCTCCAGATCTGTGAAGAATTTTGATGGGATCTTGATGGGGATTGCATTGAATCTATAAATTGCCTTTGGTAGAATTGCCATTTTTACTATGTTGATCCTCCCAATCCAAGAGCAAGGGATGTCCATCCATTTTTTGGTATCCTCTTCAATTTCTTTCTTCAATGCCTTAAAGTTCTTGTCAAATAGATCTTTCACTTCCTTGGTTAGATTTACCCCAAGATATTTTATGCTGTTTGTGGCTATCGTGAATGGAGAAGCTTCTCTGATTTCCCTCTCTGCTTCCATATCCTTTGAGTATAGGAGGGCGACTGATTTTTTGGAGTTGATCTTGTATCCTGCCACATTACTAAAGCTGTTTATCAGCTGTAAAAGTTCTTTGGTGGAATTTTGGGGGTCGCTTATGTACACTATCATATCATCTGCGAATAACGAAAGTTTAACTTCTTCATTTCCAATTCGAATCCCCTTGATCCCATTATGCTGTCTTATTGCTATTGCTAGAACTTCCAGCACTATATTGAAGAGGTATGGCGAAAGTGGGCAGCCTTGTCGTGTTCCTGAGTTAAGCGGGATGGCTTTGAGTTTCTCTCCATTTAATTTGATGTTAGCTGTCGGCTTGCTGTATATAGCTTTTATTATATTTAGGTATGACCCTTGTATCCCTAATCTCTCCAAGACTTTTAACATAGATGGATGTTGAATTTTGTCAAATGCTTTTTCAGCATCTAATGAAATGATCATATGGTTTTTTTCTTTCAGTTTATTTATATGATGGATTACATTGATAGATTTTCGTATGTTGAACCAGCCCTGCATCTCAGGAATGAAGCCTACTTGATCATAATGGATAATTTTTCGGATGTGTTCTTGGATTCGGTTTGCCAGTATTTTGTTGAGGATTTTTGCGTCGATATTCATGAGTGAGATCGGCCTGTAATTCTCTTTCCTGGTTGAGTCTTTGTGTGGTTTTGGTATCAGAGTAACTGTAGCTTCATAAAAGGAATTTGGTAATGACCCTTCTGTTTCTATATTGTGGAATACATTGAGGAGTATAGGTATTAGGTCTTCTTGGAAGTTCTGGTAGAATTCCGCATTGAAACCATCTGGCCCTGGGCTTTTTTTGGTAGGGAGGTTTTTGATAACAGCTTCTAGTTCTTCGCGACTGACAGGTCTGTTTAGCTTGTTCACCTGGTCCTGATTTAATTTTGGTAAATCGTATTTATCTAAGAAAGTGTCCATTTCTTTTACATTTTCCAGTTTAGTGGCATACAAGCTTTTGTAGTAAGATCTAATGACTCTCTGAATTTCCTCTGTGTTTGTGGTTATGACCCCCCTTTCATTTCTGATCTTATTAATTTGCAAATTTTCTCTCTGCCGTTTGATTAGTTTGGATAGGGGTTTGTCAATCTTGTTGATTTTTTCCAGGAACCAGCTTCTTGATTCATTGATTCTTTGGATTGTTTTTTGTGTTTCTATTTTGTTGATTTCAGCCCTCAGTTTGATTATTTCCAGTCTTCTACTCCTCCTAGGTGAGTCTGCTTCTTTTTTTTCTAGAGCTTTCAGGTGGGCTGTTAAGTCTCCAATATGTGCTTTCTCTGTTTTCTTTAAGTGGGCACTTAGTGCTATGAACTTTCCTCTCAGGACTGCTTTCATGGTGTCCCATAAGTTCGAGTATGTTGTTTCTTTATTTTCATTGAATTCAAGGAAGACTTTAATTTCTTTCTTTATTTCCTCCTTAATCCAGGTATGGTTCAGTAGTTGACTGTTCAGTTTCCATGAGTTTGTAGGCTTTCTGGGGGTAGCATTGTTGTTGAATTCTAACTTTAATCCATGGTGGTCTGATAAGACACAGGTGGTTAGTAATATTTTTTTGTAGCTGTGTAAGTTAGCTTTGTTACCAAGTATGTGGTCAATTTTCGAGAAAGTTCCATGAGCTGCAGAGAAAAAGGTATATTCTTTCCTATTTGGGTGGAATGTTCTATAGATGTCTGTTAAGTCCATTTGCTTCATTACCTCCATTAATTCTCTAATTTCTCTGTTAGGTTTCTGTCTGATTGACCTGTCCATTGGTGAAAGAGGAGTGTTGAAGTCTCCTACTATTAGTGTGTGCGGTTTGATGGCTGCCTTGAATTTTAGCAATGTTTCTTTTACATACGTGGGTGCTTTTATATTAGGGGCATAGATATTCAGGATTGAGATTTCTTCCTGATGAATTTTTCCTGTTATGAGTATAAAATGTCCCTCTCCATCTCTTTTGATTGATTTAAGTTTGAAGTCAACTTTGTTAGAAATTAGTATGGCCACACCTGCTTGTTTCTTAGGTCCATTTGCTTGATAAGCCTTTTCCCAGCCCTTTACTCTGAGTAGGTGCCTGTCTTTGTGGTTGAGGTGTGTTTCTTGTAGACAGCAGAATGTTGGATCCTGTTTTCGTATCCAGTCTCTTAGCCTGTGCCTTTTTATAGGTGAGTTGAGTCCATTGACATTAAGTGATATTAATGACCAGTGGTTGTTAACTCCGGTCACTTTTTAAGTAGTAGGGTTTGTGTGTTTCCCTTCTTTGAGTTGCGCTGGTGAAGGGTCTCTAGATGTCTGAGTTATTGAGGTCTCTGTTGGACTCCTTGGTTAGTGATTTTCCTTCTATTATTTTCTGTAAGGCTGGATTTGTGGCTACGTATTGCTTAAATTTGTTTTTATCCTGGAAAATTTTGTTTTCTCCATTTATGGTGAACGAAAGCTTGGCTGGATATAGTAGTCTGGGCTTGCATCCATGGTCTCTTAGTTTTTGCAGTACATCTATCCAGGACCTTCTGGCTTTCATGGTTTCCATAGAGAAGTCAGGTGTAAGTCTAATAGGTTTACCTTTATAAGTAAGTTGGCCTTTTTCCTTTGCGGCTCTTAATATTCTTTCTTTATTCTGTATATTTTGTGTTTTGATTATTATATGGCGAGGGGATGTTTTTTTTTGATCCAGCCTATTTGGGGTTCTGTATGCCTCTTGAACCTTCATAGGTACATCCTTCTTCAGGTTGGGAAAGTTTTCTTCTATAATTTTGTTAAGTATATTTTCTGGACCGTTGAGCTGCACTTCTTCTCCTTCTTCTACTCCAATAATTCTTAGGTTTGGTCTTTTTATTGTGTCCCATATTTCCTGAATGTTTTGTGATGAGAGTTTGTTGGACTTGCTGTTTTCTTTGATCAGTGCGTTTATTTTCTCTATGTTATCCTCAGACTCTGAGATTCTTTCTTCTATCTCTTGTATTCTGCTGGTTATGCTTGTTTCTGTAGTCTCTATTCGTTTACCTAGATTTTCCATGTCCAGCCGGCCCTCTGTTTGTGTTTTCTTCTTTGCCTCCATTTCATTTTTCAAATCATGAACTGTTTCCATTATCTGCTTGATTGTTTTTCCTTGCTTTCCTAGGGTATCATTCACTGATTTACTCAATTCCTCGAACTTTCTGTTATACTTCTCATCCATTTCTATAAGGGCGTTTTTTATATGCTGTTTAAGGGTGTCAATCACTGTCATGAAGTCAGTTTTTTCTCCTTCTTCATGATTAAGGTGTTCATGTCCTCCTGTTGTGAGGTCGCTGGCTTCTGGTGGTTTCGTGTTGTTTTTCAGATTGTTGGGTGAATTCTTGCATTGGCGTCTCCCCATCTCTTCCTTCCAATATTCTCCTATGGATCTTCTTTTACAGGATCAGGTCTTCTTGCCAACTGATGTACCTTCCAAGTGATGTCACTCCCCCGTGATGTTTCTCCTGGAGTCCAGTTCCGATCTCCTTGCTGCTTGGTTAGCTTGCAAACAAAGGCCCACCCTGCTTGCTGCAGGCAGGTTATGGAGACAAAGGAGCTACCACCTTCCCCTTTGCACTCACCTTCGGGTTCAGTCCCAGCGCCCAGGCAGGCTGAACAGGGAGGCCCTCTGCCCCAAGAAGGGAGGGATGGAGGGAGACAGAGGGTAGGGGGATCTGGATGTAAGCTGGATGGGATAGGAAGAGAGAGGAGGAACCGGGCAGTGTAGCCCTGTAGGTTGATCAGGAAGTGTAGGCGGGCTGTTCCCGGGTGCCACAGCACTCACTCACCACAATGATGTCTCACTAGGTGCCCTGATCGAAACTCCGTGCTGCTTGGTTCGCTCGCAGACAAAGGGCCCACCCTGCTTGCTGCAGGCGGGCTATGGGGACAAAGAAGCCCCCGAGCTCCCCTTTACCCTACGCTTGGGGTTAGGACCCAGCGCCCAAGCAGGCTGAGCACTAGGCGCTCTGCCACCAGGGAAGGGAGGGGGGAGAGAAACAGAGGGTGGGGGGATCTGGATGTAAGCTGGATGGGATAGGAAGAGAGAGGAGGTACCGGGCAGTGTAGCCCTGTAGGTTGATCAGGAAGTGTAGGCGGGCTGTTCCCGGGTGCCACAGCACTCACTCACCACAATGATGTCTCACTAGGTGCCCTGATCGAAACTCCGTGCTGCTTGGTTCGCTCGCAGACAAAGGGCCCACCCTGCTTGCTGCAGGCGGGCTATGGGGACAAAGAAGCTCCCAAGCTCCCCTTTACCCTAAGCTTGGGGTTAGGACCCAGCGCCCAAGCAGGCTGAGCACTAGGCGCTCTGCCACCAGGGAAGGGAGGGGGGAGAGAAACAGAGGGTGGGGGGATCTGGATGTAAGCTGGATGGGATAGGAAGAGAGAGGAGGTACCGGGCAGTGTAGCCCTGTAGGTTGATCAGGAAGTGTAGGCGGGCTGTTCCCGGGTGCCACAGCACTCACTCACCACAATGATGTCTCACTAGGTGCCCTGATCGAAACTCCGTGCTGCTTGGTTCGCTCGCAGACAAAGGGCCCACCCTGCTTGCTGCAGGCGGGCTATGGGGACAAAGAAGCCCCCGAGCTCCCCTTTACCCTACGCTTGGGGTTAGGACCCAGCGCCCAAGCAGGCTGAGCACTAGGCGCTCTGCCACCAGGGAAGGGAGGGGGGAGAGAAACAGAGGGTGGGGGGATCTGGATGTAAGCTGGATGGGATAGGAAGAGAGAGGAGGTACCGGGCAGTGTAGCCCTGTAGGTTGATCAGGAAGTGTAGGCGGGCTGTTCCCGGGTGCCACAGCACTCACTCACCACAATGATGTCTCACTAGGTGCCCTGATCGAAACTCCGTGCTGCTTGGTTCGCTCGCAGACAAAGGGCCCACCCTGCTTGCTGCAGGCGGGCTATGGGGACAAAGAAGCTCCCGAGCTCCCCTTTACCCTACGCTTGGGGTTAGGACCCAGCGCCCAAGCAGGCTGAGCACTAGGCGCTCTGCCACCAGGGAAGGGAGGGGGGAGAGAAACAGAGGGTGGGGGGATCTGGATGTAAGCTGGATGGGATAGGAAGAGAGAGGAGGTACCGGGCAGTGTAGCCCTGTAGGTTGATCAGGAAGTGTAGGCGGGCTGTTCCCGGGTGCCACAGCACTCACTCACCACAATGATGTCTCACTAGGTGCCCTGATCGAAACTCCGCGCTGCTTGGTTCGCTCGCAGACAAAGGGCCCACCCTGCTTGCTGCAGGCGGGCTATGGGGACAAAGAAGCCCCCGAGCTCCCCTTTACCCTACGCTTGGGGTTAGGACCCAGCGCCCAAGCAGGCTGAGCACTAGGCGCTCTTCCACCAGGGAAGGGAGGGGGGAGAGAAACAGAGGGTGGGGGGATCTGGATGTAAGCTGGATGGGATAGGAAGAGAGAGGAGGTACCGGGCAGTGTAGCCCTGTAGGTTGATCAGGAAGTGTAGGCGGGCTGTTCCCGGGTGCCACAGCACTCACTCACCACAATGATGTCTCACTAGGTGCCCTGATCGAAACTCCGTGCTGCTTGGTTCGCTCGCAGACAAAGGGCCCACCCTGCTTGCTGCAGGCGGGCTATGGGGACAAAGAAGCTCCCGAGCTCCCCTTTACCCTACGCTTGGGGTTAGGACCCAGCGCCCAAGCAGGCTGAGCACTAGGCGCTCTGCCACCAGGGAAGGGAGGGGGGAGAGCTGGTTTTTGATTTTTTAAAAAGAGTTTTATGCCTGTTTATTTCTTATGCTTTTTTTCTTTGTTTTTTATTTATTCTGATTTGTTTTTATTTGCCTGTTTATTTTCTAAAGAAAGATAAAGAAAAAAGGCATGGGGTTGAATGGATTAGGAAGTAGGGGAGATCTGGATGGAGATGAGGGAGGGAAAAGTGATAAGAATACATTGTATGAAAAATAATTTGTTTTCAATAAAAATAGGCAAACAAAAACAGAATGCAATATAGAATACAAAGTCATTGCAGTGTTATAAATGTATCCTGCAGAATATTGTAATAATTTGGGGTCAGTATTTATATTGAGTTTTCTTTGCATTAGTAATGAGACTTAAAGCAAAACATTTCATCAGGCATTTAATTGCATGAGGTGTTGAGTCTTATTAGAGATAAATAGTTACTGTCATATCTTTGCACTAACAGTTTTACGTTCAGTCATGGAATAATTGTTACTCTAACCACAGGGTTTATTCTGGGGATAAAGGCAAAGCTCATGAATCTAACACAAGTTAGAAGATTAGATCAATTATCTATGGTACAATATGGCCTGAGAGGTTTAGCCAATTGTATTGTTTCATACTGAGTGATGACTCCATTCCATCCGATATTCTTTATTGTAAAAATTTTTATGAAAGTGACAGGAACACACAAGAAGAACAAAACATGTTGACAGTGGTCTTAGTAATGTCAGAGAAGAAATATTTGAGCAAAGACAGGTCCAGAGATAAGGAGTTGCTGACGAGGCTGCCTGATAAGATTCTGAAAGCCAGCAGATGAGCAAGATAGCCAGCAAAGCCCCCACAGTCATATATGCTACTGTTTCCCTCTGGCCTGTGATGATAGGCCCTCCCATTCTCCATGAGATTTGACCAGTTTCCCCCAGCACATTCTGTTTCTTTCCTATTTCTACAGCCTATGTACTTGTTTCCTATGAGGTTACCGAAATGTTTGAGGCTCTTCCAGGTTCCTTTGGGCACATAATTCTTTCTATGAGGCTTCAGGTAAGGAAGTGAAAAGTTAATGATCTCAGGCTAACTAGGACTTCACTGTATAGTTACGTAAATTTGTTTATGGACAAATTTTGTTTCTAAGCAATCAATATGTTTCAGTAGTGTTTACTTATCAATGACAAACACTAAAGATGTGGGCAGAGGTTCTCATTTCTCCATTGCCCATATCCTATTTGTTGGCATTTCTAGTAAATAGAAATATCATAGAATTTCCTAAGGGATCAAAGTTAATCATAGTATCAATTATAAAACAAGGCTAAAGGAGATGGGGAGACTCAATTGTTAAGTCTCAGAAAACTGATATTATTATGTAACTATGATATAATAAAAGAGCTCCGAAGTAATATAATGAAGATCCCTCTCCACTACAGTAATGTTCATGAATGAAATTGAGAAAAGCAGAAGTGAAAATAAAAAGCAGTAGACTGGATTAAATTTTTTTGGAGATCCTTTTTCACAGGTGAAACTCTGATCTTTGTATACAGTGCAGAGCAGAATTCATAATAGGAGCTTTAAAAATGAAAAGATGAGACATAGTCAATCAAGGGCTATAGATTTTTGTTTTAATAAGGCTGATAGTATGTAGTAAACACATTGAAATATCAGAATACTAATGATTCGGTGCCATTAGGAATTATCGCAATCACAGAGGTGATTAGGAATGCTCTGTGTCGGAGTGGATAATGATCTTAATGAATTGTTATTACTGGAAATGTCCCCTTCTGCTAAGCTGTCCTGCTGTTTCAGTGTGTCTGTGGTTGGTTCATATGATTTGAAGCTGTAAACAGGACCAAGGTCAGTTGAATGAGGGTACTACAAGCACAGGTACTTCCCTGACAGGCAAGAGCCACACTGGGTCTAGACACAGTGGGATTTCCCACATGCATCAGACCTGCTCACAAACTCACATGGGAGTCAACATGTCTTCACAAAGCCTTTAGCAACTGAAACGATTTATTATCCCTGAGCTTTTCTGAACAGAACTAAACTCAAAGGAAGGACTTTCCATTCGCTCCCAGCTTCCTAAGAATAAAAAGCACATATACAAATAACCAAGATGATCTGAAGCTTTTGGACAGTGTGTTGGGGGTCCTTTGGGGCAAGCACTCCCCCGATACACACCCCTTTCAGCTAGGAAAGCTGCTTTTGTAGATCAGTGGTCATTTCCATCACCTCCTCCTCACAGATCATTTGGTAATTACTTTGTTCATTCTCTTGCTCTCTGAGTTCACAGTGGGCCAAGTACTAGACAAGCCAGAGCCAGACAAACATAAAAAGAAATGTTTATGGGGAATGGAGAAATGACTCAGAAGTTAAGAGCATTTGCTGCCCTTCCAGAAGATCTGCATTTGAGTCTCAGCGGCTACATGGTGTCTCACAACTGTCTGAAACTCCAGTTCAGACACCCTCTTCTGGTCTCTGCCACTGGGTATGCAAATGGTACAAGAACCTATGTTCAAGTAAAACACACATGCACATAAAGTAACACAAAAAGTCTGAAAGTAAGTGCAAGTATCTTCTGTGGAGAAGTGTCTGGAATAATGATTATTCATAATTTATCATTAAAGACAAAACCAAAAGAAAAATCCTAGCGATAATGAACCAACAGCTTTTTAAGGATTTCCCTATAGAAGCTTGTATGGTACCTAGACCTATAGCATACGTGTGTTGAGTTTTCTCGGAGCCTGGGGCTTGGTAAGAAAATAGGGTCAAGAGAATTCAGATTCTATTGAAGATGCAGCGCAGTGTCTTCTGATTCTCACAGCAAACCAACTAAGTGCAAGTTCTGAAAGAAATTTCTCATGACGCTTTTTCTGCCGTGGTTCCTCCATGATATAATCCCACGGGATGAGTTTATATTATTAATGGTGCATTTTTGCTCCTGGATTTATATTATGGATGTCTGAAGCCCACATCTCTAAAAGCTACTTCCTCTACGCTAGCATTTGTTAATAGCTCCCCAGTCTGTAGCTGTAATTCTGGCCACAGGCACTAACCACCAACCCTTAATCAGAATCTGACAGATATGAGAAAAGGTAGGAACAAACCCTAAAACTTTGTCTAGAGGGAAAAAAAAGCCTTGCAGAGTCATTAGAACAAAGTAATAGTCCCCACCAACAATAAATAACATTTATTAAAAACAAAATCTATACGAGACTTGCCTTTGGACACTTTGTTCATAGATTATTTCAGCAAATGCTTTCTCTCACTCTATAAGGTAGAAATTATTTTTCTAAGTTTATACAGGAGACAACAGGTTCAATTGAATGGCTTGTTTTATGTCACCCAGGTAGTAATTGGATTGAAATGAAAATTTGTCTGACTTCAAATCTAAATCCTTACCTCCTCACCCAAGAATAAATGGCTGGCCAGGTACTGCATGCATGCTAGGTTGTATTCCAAGTGCAAAGGCTCTCAGTTCTGGATAGAAGTTCCTCATTCATAAGAATTTAAGTATAGTATGAGTCAGACCATTTGTAGGCATGCCATATTAAACAGCCTACACCCTTGGGTTTCATTTATAATCTGAGGCTCCCATTGTACTAGATTGCCTAGGCATTTTCAAAAGCTAAAATAACATAACGTGTATCTCATAAGTTTCCTTTTGGCATTACAACAAGCTACCACACACATGCTGAGTAAAAGCAACACAGATTAATCACCTTCCACTCTGTCCTTCAGAAGTCTTCATGATTCTTGTTGGTAGGAATCAGGGATGCTTCTCTGAGAAGTTTTAGGAAAAGTCCAATTCATTGTTTTTCCCACTGTTTGGAAGATGTTCATACACCCTTCCTTCCAAGCTGGTATGGTTTATTGAAGATTTCTTATTTTTATCACTGTGACTGCCATTCGCCCTTTGTTTTCTGCCTCATTTTCTGCAGACCACAATGGTTACACTGGGTACAGCCAGAAAGTCTCAAAGAATGTCCCTAATTTAAAGTCATCTGGCTAAAAATCCAGATTTCTCTTTGCTATTAACATACCGTATTTGGATTCTAACCATTAGGATGTGTGCATCTTTTTGAGGGAGGTGAGGTTTTCTCCACATATCACAAATAAAAAGTGGCTTGTAGTTTCAAATTACTCAATGCAAATCTTCTGATGCCATAATTAACATTTTAATATGAAAAATATGTGGTGATATGAAAGAGAATTTTGCCCTTAGACTTGGGTATTTGATGACTTGATCCTCAGCTAGTGGTGTCGTTTGGGGATATTTTAGGGGTGTGACTTTGCAAGAGGAAGATCTAAGGCTGATGTTGATAGTAGGTGCCTTCGTCTATCTCTATTCCTCTTGGTTTTGTCCTGGCAGAGTTCCTCAGTGAACCTGGAGTTCAGTGGTTCATTAGACCAGCTGGCCAGGGAGCTCCTGAGATTCGTCTGTGTCTTCAGTCCCCAGACCCCAAAGCTGGGGGCACACTGTCACACCTGGCTGCCTTTTTTGTCGGATTTTGGGGATTCTAACCGAATTCCTCATATTTACACAGCAAGCTCTTTATCTTCCAAGCCATTTCTCCAGCACAGATTTATACTGCTTTTGTCACTGTAAATAATGCTGCGAAGAACATCTTTGTTCACTCTTTCAAGTGTATCTCCGAAAGGGTTTCTTAGAAGAGAATTAATGTGGCTAAACGATATCATGTCAATCCTTTCAAACAGATGCATCACGAGTTCCCCAAAATGGACATGTACAAACAAATCTTGCACTCTCCATCTTCTCTCCCTGTCTGTGTCCACACCCACCTGACAGGCTGGTTCCCTCTCCAGCAGTAATGAGAAAAAGAGCTTCCATTTGTAGACTTTAGCCAGAGGTACATAAATCAAAGAAAAACGAGTTATCATTACCATTATAACACAGACAACTTTGTGTATAATTATCGGTCACTTAGACGTGCCTTTTGGTAAATTATTCAGATCATTTCCTCATTACTCTATTGGGATGGTTGACTTCTCATTACTAGTACATAAATATTCTTTATTGTGCAGACTAACCCTGTGTATATGAGTTACATAAATATTTTCTCAATCTGTTAACATTCTATAGACTTAATTTATGATAGACCTCACGATAATTTTTCTTCACTTTGTGTAGTAAACTGCTCTCACGGAGCTTCTGGTTTCTACTCTTCACTAAGGAAGTCTCTCGTACACATATTATTTTGATTTCTTCCAAATCACTCATAAAATTTAGTTTGCTTAGTTTTGAATAGTTTGTTTTCCTTTTAAGAGGCTTTAGAGATGTTTCGGTGGTTAAGAGGGCTGCTCTTGCAGAGGGACCAGGGTCAGTCCCCAACACCCACACAGTAACACACAAGGATATAAAATTCAATTGATAAGGGATCTGGTAGTCTCTTCATTTCTTTGCAAATATGAAAATACATTCAGGCAAACACTCATACACATAAAATAAAAATGCATAAATTGTTTTTTCAGGAATGTATTTTATGCCTGACAGAAAAAACATCATATTTGTCTTGTATGATTGTGTTGCCAGTGATGTGTTATTTACTAAACCTCCTTTCACTGGATATCAGATTAAACTGACACTTTTTCATATATTAAATTTTGAAATAGCTGAGATATATCTCTGGACTTTTCACTCTTCTCTACTGCTTATAGTTCCATCAAGACTATAGTTATAGCTAATGGATATATAGCATGACTGGTGAACAGGAAAATTCCTCCTTCACTCTTTTATTATTGTGATGTTTTCCTTAACTATGCTTGAAACATTGACTTTTCCTTAAAATCTTTAAGAAAAAACAAACTCAGCTTGTTTGGAGTCAACAAAACTAGCCCAAAAGGCTGAAAACAAAAATACAACAAAAGCCCCTTGAGTGTCCACATGTAAGTACATTAATGTATTTATCTTGAAAAAAAATTATTTCTGTTCTGTATCTTAGCAATGCAGCTCTCAGTTCCGAGCTGGGTGCTGAGTGTGTGGTGACCTGGGATAAAGTCTGCATTTAATAACATTCTCTGCAGATGAGTGAGCCGCATGCTCATATTCTGATAATATTCCTGCTGTCCTCTGCTAGCCCCTTGACTGCAGAGGGTGAAATTGATGGTGACTTTTTTTTTTTTTTGCTATAATTAAGTGTTCCCTGTCACTGGCTGTGGAAATGCAGCTCCTTAAGTCTGCTTTCATCACAGTTTCCATCTCGCCCTCTTCGTCATTCATTTAACAAACACAATCCACGAACTACTTTAAGTTCATATGACTCCATGACGACTCAGAAGATTCTTGGAAGTGGTTAGTTCCCCATTTAATGGAGTGAGATTCGTCATTTGGTTAGGGTTCAAAGATGTTTCAGCATATGCATTGTGGGTAATCCTATTTCCACTTTGTCCTAGATCTCATTCCTTGTAACACCTCTTCCGTATTTAAGGGTGATAAAATAAATTTGTTTAATTTTCCTACTTGGTTCACTTTGTGGTGGCTGTATATTGGTTTCCTATGAGTAGAAACATTCCATACTAGAGGGAAGTGCATTAAGACTAGGAAGGGAAGAAAACAACTTAGAAGTTTGAAAAAGTCCCTGAAACCTACTAGATTCACAAGGACCCTACCTACAATTACCAAAATAGTAAAACAAAATTGCTGGGGTGGATGGAGGAGGCAAAGCTGCATAGAGGGGGTTCTCCAACTAGTTGTGGAGCCTGGGGGGAGTTTCACTGATGTGTAAAACTGCTTGTAGGTTGTATAGAAAGGGACTCCAGGGTTGTGGCTTACTTAATTTACCAGTGTTGAATTAGGCTTTTGGGCGTTGCAGCTGCCTTGCTAACAGAACTAACTGGTTCTGTTAGTGCCTCTCAGTCATACTCCAATTAAGTAATCCCAATAAACTCATTGGTTCACCAAGTTAGACTTTGGGGGAATTGTTTCTTTAGCTTGTTGTTGGTTCCTTATCTAATAATAAAAGTCCTTTGTGTTGTTATCAAGTGATTACTGGGGCAGAGAATATATCCATGAGTGTATTTCTCATATGTTCACTGCATCTCTCCACTGAGGTTCCCACCTCTTGTCAGAAGCTTTTCCCCACAGTAATGCCCAGAACTCCTTGCTTATACCCCTTGCTTGGTAAAGAAAATAAAAACAACAGTTGACAGCTGAAGAAACTCCTGTGTATTCAGTTTGGCTGTGATGTTTTCTAGTATCTGGTCCTTCACAATACAAACTATTAGACTCTGTTCCCTACTGCCTTTGATGTCTCCCAATACAGTTCCCTAAAAGCTGTCTAACCCCTCCCAAGGTTCTGCTTTGGTTAGACAATTAGTTTTCTATGAGTAATAATTTAACTGTTATTGAAAGACAGCTCTCCAGAGGGCTTGGTCAAGTTCTCCTCATCTTTCTTGCACTTACTATTCCATTATAAGTCTGGAGTGTGATGGGGATGTCAGGTCTTGAGCTAAGGAAGACCTGGATAGAACAGGTTAGCATAAGTTCTTCTTCTTCACCCCAAACAGGATGCCTTCTAGATACAAAACCAATGAAACTTGTGGCGTTGGGCTCTAAAGGCTGAGTGAGCTAGTGGTCAAGGTCCCTGAAGTACAAATGGGAATTCTGCAGATGGTTCTGCCCACCCCGAGGAGCTTTACTGAATCCTTACATGTAGTGTTTGTCTTCTATTATAATTTGCTGTTCACCTGATAGTTAGAAACCTACTCCACGGACTTCTATTGCATTTTCTCTCTCACCTCTTGTTCAGATTTAAAACTTATTTTAGTGATACACAAGTCAAAACACAGTTCAGAACAGAGAACCTACTTTACAATCACAGGTGTAAAAATCTATGCACTTGTAGATAGAAGTTTGAACTTGGCATAATTGGGTCTCCTTGGATTTCATAAAACTGAAATCAAGGAAATTACAGGGCTATTTGGCTGCAATTTATTCTTTTTTTCTGTTTATCTTTCTTGTTGTTTTCATCGTTGGAATCATATTCCGGACCTAGTTCATGTGCAACAAATACAGAACAATCAATCTAGACTTTCTGTCCTGGCCCTGGCTGTGTTTCTGTATGAAGTCTGTGTTTCTTTTAAAACTTCATTCAGTTTGTAGAAAGATGTAATTTCTTCTTATAGATTGAAATTCCTGATTTAGCTTTTTAAAAACTGAGTTGTCTGGTAACATGGTCTTCTCACAATATGGCAACTATTTCTTTAAAGTCAGTAGGTAAGTCTTTCCAGCCTTCTGTAAAGGAGTTATTGCATTAAAAAGGAATTAAATAATTTCACCCAGTGACAAGAGCAATGGCTACAGCACCTTTGCTATATAAAGTGAACAAATCAGAGGAGCGATAATATATTAATCCACAAATACTCCCTAAATTCAAGCTAAGAGAGCATGTCCTGTATGTATTCCCTACAGGGAATTTCATAAGCAGAATTCTGAATGACTGGGAATCTTAGCAGCCATTCAAAGATTCTTCTTACCACAACAGTGGAGAAGCTTTGGGAGTATCTAACAGTTTTGGATGTTTCTTTGACTTTGCAATTTTTTTTTAATTCCTGTATTTTTCATTTGTGAGAGGATCAGCCTTATTGTAGCTTTTAAGTATAAAATTTCTTGTTGGTTTATATTAATATAACATGACATAATGACTTGATTTCTCCAGAGACAGCTAACTCACTGATCTCCTGCATAGGGTAGGGTGTGAAGAGAGATGAGGAAAAACAGGGTATGGCTCTTGTGCAGTTGGCTCGGGTTTACTAAATGAAGACCTTTCCACCAGATATGCAGACTTATGCTTAGTTACTCACCTTAGATGGTTTCTGCTTCTAACTAAAATTCTAGAATTTCTCTGGCCTGAAAATGTGCTGGCTTGTTCTGGCCAGGTCTTCCTTACCTCGTGAAGGTCCATTCTCAATACACTCTGATGGTATGCTTGAAGACTGAGCATTTCCTGTGAAGGTGCTTGCAGGGCGGCTGTCTGTTTGTTCCAAGTGGAGCTGGGAGCCTTGGCTATTGGCTATTTCTCTGAGTCTTCTAAACAAGATAACCAGATGCACCTTTTTATTTTTATTTCCCTCTAATATCTCCAACATCTCTAGTTCCTCAGGTTCTTTCAATTTGAAATTACTTGCCGTAATAACTCATTTGCTATTCCTAACAGCTTTTCATTTCCAATCACTGTGCTTTGGAAGTACAGTAAAACATGAAGCCTCTTATTATAATTTTGCTTCTGTGTCTGTTATTATTGTTCTGGAAGACTGATGACTATTGGGTAAAATTGGGACACACGTTTCTTCATTCTTTGATAGAAACCACAGGTCAGTGTTCTGATAATTATTAATGTTGTTATTTTGTAATGAAGTCCCTCAAGCATAATATCTGTTCAGGGAACTTGATCTGTTTTGATGGAAAGAAAGATTAAACCCCTTGTCTCTGAAGGGATGGATGGCCCACAAGGACAAGGGGGACACTATCTTCATGTACTACCGGTGTCAAGTTGACAGTATTTCTGTACTCTACAGTGCGTAATGCTCCACCATCCCAGGGAAGGCTCTCCAAGAAGGAATCTCCTTCCAGGAAAAAAAAAAAGTATCAGTAACAGACCTTTTATCAGAATTTGTATTATCCAAAACCACCTCTGTCTTTAAAATGTGGCTAATAAACACAAGGATCAGTGATTTGAGTGAGAAACACAAAAGACACAGTACTTTCAAAGAAGCATTACCAGTAAAATGTCCAAAATGAGACAGATATCTTTGATACCTTAATAAAAATCCAGCATTGTGGAGCTATTTGGCTAACTGAAAGAATCATAAACTATTTCTATTTAGAGAAACAATATTCCAGCTTGTGGCTATGACACTGTGGGAGATACTGAGATGAAAAAGACATGGTGAGCTTAAAGAACTAAGAATGCAGCAGTATTAATCACGACACAAACGTTGTCATTATTTTAGTAAAGAGGTAGATTAAGTTGTATTGCGGGCTTGAAATAAGCATACTTTATCCCACAGATTTTTCTATTTATTGTAAATAAGCAAACAAACAATTAAATACAGTGAATTGGGATTTCATGTATAGACTTGCTTATATGCAAGTTTGAGATCTTACATCTTATGGCTTCTTAGATATGTAAATAACATTGAGTATCAATGAGATAAGGCCAGAGGTAACTTTGGAGGAAGTTAGGAAGCAGATAATAGTTATGTTTTTTTGTACTGCTGGCTTGTTTTGTAAACTGCAAGAAAACTATGGAAGAAAAACCTGAACTTTCTGCTCTTCTCACTTAGGGATGAGAGCAGAAGATGATTGTCACTGAATATCAATGTCATATAAGGAAGATAAAATTGTAGACCTTAAGCGCAAAGGCAGTCAATTAGCATTAAAAAAACGTTCCCCACTTCTAGAAGGAGATTTTCCACCATCCTTCCACTATAATCAAGCCACCAATTGCCATTCTATCATCTTAATCACAGGCTTCCTTTTGAAGGGTCTGCTGCCGAGGAACTCGTTTCCAGGGTCACAGAACCTCTGTGAGAGCCTCACCTCTAAGGCCACAGGTGCTCATTTCAATTCAAAGGCTTGTCTGCTCAGATCTCCGCTGCAAAGCTTGGGATGTCAGGCTGCACAAACATCGCTTGGAAATGAAGTTATGAGGGCTTGACTAGCCCACGTGAAGGGACTCAGTTCCTCTCTTATTTTTTTCATCATGTTTAAAGATGAGATCCCTTTTTTATTTCTTGTAATAAAACCTGCCTTTCATTCTAAAAGCAAGCAAAAGGAAGAACCAAAAAGAGTGCCATAAATGCCTATGGCAGATTACATGTATTGTGGACATATTTCAGAATTATGGATGAAAAAAATGAATATCTTTTTTTTTATTTGCGTGGCTTAATCCCAAGAAAAAAATTCTCATCTATTATCAGGGTCAAGAGTGAGTCTCAATGATACTCTCCCTTTCAGAATTAGATTCTCTTCTTTTTTCCTGACACACATGGCTTTATTCTGTGTGTTTTAACCTGAAAAGACGCCCATAGTTGGGAATATAACTGAACTAGTTACATTCTATTTCACATATCAGTGAACAAAGCCATCCTCTGAAAAATTATTGCGAATTCTTCATTACCTATGACAATGATGGAACAAGAAGGGCCAGATGGAGGTCTGAATCCCCAGTGGATTCTTCATCTCAGAAGAAGCATGTGGTTGAAGGTGGGAAACTGGGTTTGATTTGAAAACTTGTCATGAAATGAATACAGAATGCATCATTGTTGGTTTAACCAACTCATAATCTCTGGAATAATATTGTAATTGTACGTATCTCCTTTCCTCCCTGTAGAGTGTGTAAGGGATGGGTAGATATGTTCTCTAGAGAAGTATGAAAAGGAGAGCAGGAAAGAACAGCAAATACTGTCAGTCTTCAGTGGCGCTATATAAATTTAGGATACTGAATGTGTATTTTCCTCCAGTGTGCTGCTTATTCAATTCCTCAGATTTTATAGTTGAATAGTTACCAGCTGAATGTGAGCAGACTATTTTTAATAAAGAAGGAAAAACAAATCTTTTAAATCATATTCAATTATTGAAATACTTTCTTTGAAAGTAATTACAACTTCATGTTTTCCAATTTTCTAAGGTCTTTTAAAGACACTTTCAGTTATTTTAACACTTGGAGTGGGTTAGACAGCTACTGTTCATCACAAATTTTGTCTAGATGTCTTTGCTTAGCTTTTCTAGCCACTGGAAACCTAAGGGAAAATGTGCTTTTCTTATCATTTTGCCCGTCAAAATTTACAAATTTCAGTCTATGAGAATCAGGACTGTGTTTGTGATTTGCTCAAACTGGGTTGCAAGAAGTTGTCCTAGAATAGTTGCAACTGCATCTCTTTGTGCTGTGCTTGAAGACATCAGTTTTCTCAGGTACCTCTTATCTTCTGTTGATCTAATACTCTATAGACATAATTCTGTCTATGAACTATGTGACAGAATTGAATTAGTTTTTCTCTTAGTCCAATAATCAACTTTTACAGCTCTATGTTAAGAAAATGTCAGTCTGCATTTCAGCTGGACATGTGAACCACATGTGGGTTGAGAGACAGTAGTATTTCTGTAGATAGGTGTTATGAAGAGATTGAGGATGGGTGGATACTAGATGTTTCTCACACTTTTTACTTTCTTCCATGAATTCCTGAGAGAGTACCAGGAAGACATTGCTTCATTCATACATTTTGAGGCCTTCTGAAATAATAGGCTGGCCACAAAAATAGTATAAGTATGTGAGCAATAAAAGAATTCCATGGGATACAATCAGATCAACAGAACACTGTCTCACATGAGCAAAGGCTGCAGACACTCCTTCATTCTATGCATGTTCAGTCTTGTCTGGAGTGTGCTGTGTAGCAGGCAGGTGTTTTTGGTACAGCAGACCTTCTCATCTCTGAAGATCCACCAACCCAATACCTCATCACTTACACTGCTTAGATGAGGCTAAGAGCTTGCTGCCTCTCTGGGATCACTACTCTAAGTCAACTTTGACTTTTTCACACGTGTAAGTAGTTCATGAGATGTGAATCCTTCCCTTTCTTTTTTTTTATAAATTTATTTATTTATTAAAGATTTCTGTCTCTTCCCCGCCACCGCCTCCCATTTCCCTCCCCTCCCCCAATTAAGTCCCCCCCACAGCCCGAAAAGCAATCAGGGTTCCCTGCCCTGTGGGAAGTCCAAGAACCACCCACCTCCATCCAGGTCTAGTAAGTTGAGCATCCAAACTGCCTAGGCTCCCACAAAGCCAGTGCATGCAGTAGGATCAGAAACCCATTGCCATTGTTCTTGAGTTCTCATTAGTCCTCATTGTCCGCTATGTTCAGAGAGTCCGGTTTTGTTTCTCATCCACTCTTTAATGTCTGAAATTAGCCACGAGATAAAGTAAAAAATTAACTAAACAAATTCACCAAAGGCTGATACATATTAATCGCTAAAGGTGCCCTATAAAAATCTAATCATTCATTTATACCTCAGTGTGATTTAGTCCAGACATATATCTTATCAGAGCCAAATTTAAAGTGAAGAAAAGAAAGGATAGAGATAACTTTTTTAAAGGATTAAACAAATTAATTGCATTTCTTCAGATAATCCAGAACCCCAATGAATTATGCATACTTATTAAAAAGGATTTTCCAGAGTAAAAGGCTAAGTTAGTTGCTCCAGCTGTCCCAGGCAGTAACACAGGCAATAAACATCTACTTCTATGTGAATACAAATTATTGAGGACGAGACAACAGGAAGAGAAAGAAGATGGGCAAGACAAGCAGAAGGAAGAGGAGGGAGAAGACATGAGCACACAGAGTTCTTTTATTTTGCTTAAATGTCCAAATTAAACTATATCTCTCTGCAGTACTAATGGAAAAAAATAATTACAAATTCTGGGCCAATTGTATCACATGTAATGTGTATAATCTAATTGCATCTAGACCAGGAGGGATGAGTGAGTGATAAAGTCAAGACAAAACATGAAACAACAAACTGACAACATTTGCCTTACCAGCTTAGTATTTTCTTACTGACATCGAAAACTAAAGAAACGTTGGTGAGTTTGTGCTTCAGGATCTGCAGATTGCCATGCAGGTTGAATGGTTCTCGTGCATGCTGAGTCCTACTGTTCAGCAACTTAAGGTTGGCAACCAGGGACTATTAAGTAGGCACAGCAAGAAACCATTGAACATAGGCATTCTCTGTGGAGAGAAAGAAGAGTTGAATTAAAAAAAGAAAACTAAACCAATAATTGTCTGATCGCCTCAACAGTAAAGGGTAGTGCAAAAGCTTATTGGCTTTTTTATGGGAAGATGCCAAGGGGAAGCAACTGGAAAGCTGGAATAGCAAGGTGGTCAGTGTGGGGACTTTGGCAGACAGATGAGGGACATTCAGCCAGCCTTTCAGAGCTTTTGAGATATGCCTTGGATTTCTGTTCCCCAGCAAATGCAAGCTCAGGTGGGACCCAGACCATCACCCTAAAATATTGCCATTAGCACTGCCTTTTGGGGCCTGTTTGGGGATTCTAACAGACATTACACATCATAGCATTGCTAACAAAAGGACAGTTTGGAAGAAGTTCTAACATGAAAATGATGGGGAGCTTTACAGGAATACATTGCCTGGTAACTCATGCTTATATGGTACAGAAATCTTCAAAATCAAGCAGCATTTTTTTTTTCTTAAACATATGTACCATTTGAAACCCATATGAAATCCTTCTGCATTAATAACGTAAAAGCCAAGAGACCGGCTTTGCAGACGTATTCTTTGCTTGGCTCTGGTGATGTAGGCAAATGTTTTGTGTATAAAATTTAAAAGTTAAATATTTAAACAAATAATAATGTGTTGTTGATGTAAAAATAAGATTACATCATAATGTGACACAAAGGTTCATTTAAGTACTGAGGGTCTATAAAGTGGTAAAATATAAAGGTAGTGCTGTATAAACAATATCTTTGTATTAAAACCACGAGGAATGATGCATGAATGAAGTGCAGAATAAAACAGCCCACAAAGTGAACTACAGCAAGTAGGGAACCAAGAGTTCTTTTTCTTGTGTTATAGTTCTACACTCTTGTTTGGAACCCGGAAAGTATTAGATGTTCAGAAATTTGGGGGTAAACTAATGCAAAATAAATTTTTGAAACTCAAATATTTCTCTGCTGATGTGAGAGGAAATGTATATTCCTTCTAAATTGTTAATCATGAATCTATAAAATAATGATAATTATAGTCTTATAAGCCTGTACCGATTTTATGAAATACAAATAAAGCAATACAGAAAAAAATTATTTTACAAATTGATAAATATAGAAAGCCAAAGTAACATTATATTGATTTAAGCTGCCATATAGTAGATTGGTAATAGAGGTAAATCAGTTATCACTATAGTGGTGAAGTCCATACATATTCTGAAAAGTTTCCTGCTCCCAGGGTATTTCGCTGTTTTCATTTAAGCACCACAAGAAGCAGACATATGCTATATAGCTTTGTCGGCAGGCACTGATCACTCATTATGTTTTTAATCAAAACTCAAGTCGCTCTTCTGTTTCAGAGCAGAAGTAACCTAAGTTCTGTGAACATGTATTATAAAAGCCTAAAACAGACAATGAGCTGTGTGCCTTACAGAGAACCTGTACAATGCTCACAAAGTCTACTTCAATAATTGTCAGTTTTTCGTTATTGTTAGGACTGGCCCAGAAATTAACATTATGATAGATTATCCATGCACACAGAAAATTTATCACTCTTCTTGCTAAGAGACATTCCTTCATCTGGAGTCTGGACTTGCCTTAACAAACACTCCCATTTCCTCTACATTCTGTTGATTAACAGCCTTTCTAGATACAAGAAACTGGTGCAGAAGAATTGTCTGTATTCTGTCAATCATGTTTTGAATAAATGCTGATTGGCCAGACAGGAAGTATAGGTGGGTCAACCAGATAGGAAGTAGAGGCAGGGAGATGAGAACAGGAGAATTCTAAGAAGGAGGAAACCCATTTCTCCCAGTCCTGCCCAGACCACCCAAGAAGCAGGATGTGACCTGCCCTGCTGAAAAAGGTACTGAGCCATGTGGTTAACATAGATAAGAATAAAATAGGTTAATATAAGCTACAAGAGCTAGGAAGAAGCCTGAACTAATGGGCCAATCAGTTTATAACCTAATGTAGACTCTCTGCATGATTTTCTTTGGGGGCTTACTAGCTGTAGGAACTGGGCAGGACATAAACCCCAACAAGCTGGCCCTCTTGTTACAAGAAACCATCAACCTCCTTATTCTATGTTTAAGAACACAATAGAAGGTCTACATATAACACCCTCAAGTCCTTGAGGATTGTCATTTTGGAGAAGCCATTGATAGACATCTTGATAGACATCACAGCTAAGCCTCGCCTCCCAACAGTCCCTATTCAGACTCCACAGAACAATGTCATCTTGGAGCTTCCTGACCAGGCTCTCTGCCAGCTGAATACTGAAGGACCTCATTAGCAACTCAGGCGAATGAAGAGCTCTCCAGCCCCTCTTGATTCCTGACATACAAAACTGCAAAATAAAGTGAGCCAGTTGTTTTCCCACATACTTGAGTCATTCTAACACAATAGTAAGTAGAGTCCTCAGCTCTGAACCTATGATACTTTCTGTATTTCACCCAGATTCATTTCCATATGATTAATACATTGTTTTCATGAAAGGTCTATTTTCACTAATCTTACATTCCCTATTCATTAATTCATACAAATCAGTCAGTACATTGGGAGTATATTTATGTAGTAAAATAGTATTTTTCATGGAAACACTGAAATTTCAAAACTTCACTGAGACACACACTGAAAAACATTTCAATATAGACATAGGGAATCATTTTTTATGTATTAAAATAGATGAGCCTTGGTACACGATCTATTACATGAAAAGTAAGAGAAAATGAAAGTCTATAAGCAAATATTTAAAGACTCAGGTTGCTATGTTTGCTGTTAAATTTCATCATCTGGTAGCATAAAATTTACTGAATCTTTCATGTTATTTACAAAGAAAGTGATGCTACCTCTCCAGCAATCCAAATGACTATTTTTTTTTCACAAAGAACAGGTCCAAGACACCATTTTCAAGTAAAAATTGAGATCTCTTAGGCATCATTCATAATTGTTCATGTTCTAACTAAAATGAGGTTCAATCCCCATTGAAACAAAGACACTCTTAATAGTCTTGGTATTACCCACAAGTATTATTCCCTAAACCTTATCTGTAGAATGCCATTCTAGTTACAATAGTGTGATGTACATAGTACAGAGTGAAGCAGTGGAGAGGCAGCTACCAATGTTTGCATCTCTGTCAACAGAAGAGAAAGACAACTTTGCCACAGTTGTTTTAAGTAGGACATATATAAGTCAGAGGCTCAACAACTCAGGGCTTTTTAATCATTGGTAGCACAAGCTACAGGGGAAAATATTTTTGGTTTACTTTATGACAGCTTCTTAAAACCTGATGTAGCCTACTGCCCATGATTCAGGTCGGCTCTCACTGTATGTATAGTATGGATTGCTCTAAGAATAAAACTTTCTTTACACACAGAGAAATCTGTTATCTGTGATATGTTACCCAGTACATACTTAGTGTCTACAAAAATGCCAAGCCTTCTGTACAGGATTGAGTTTTAGCCATAGCAAGTTCAGACAGAAAGTGTGGTTCAAAGAAACATTCCACAGTTTTGTCATAGTGACCATGCAGGAAATGATGGTTGCATATGATTTTTCAAATTGAGAGAATAAAAATATTTATTAATACAATAATGTGTTCATCACCATTCCTGTACCTCTGGCAAAAGATTTGACTAAGACAATTAAAAGAACTAGAGGTTGTTCTGATTAACTGTGTTAAATAATCTGTCATGGTATAGAAAGCATCATGGTGGAATTGATAATGAGCCACCTGGTCACACTGGGACCTCATTCAGAATAATAAATGATTGACACTCAGCTGTATTCCTCCTTAACCTTCTTACTATTCCATCTAACAAGATGTTTTATTCAGTCCGAGATACCAGCTCAACATGATTGCACCCACATTGAAGGTATGTCTTTCACTTCAGTTCAACATTCTAGGCAGTCCTTGAAAGACATACCCAAGGTATGTCTTCCTGACCAAGGTAATTCCAAATCTGGTCAAACTGACAGGCAAGACTAACCAGCATACACAGTATAATCAGTGTAATGATTCCAGGGATTGACCAAGATCTGTATTCAGACCTTGAATTACCTAAATACATTGCTTCATAAGAAAACTGAGGCAAATTTTTATCCTTGAGGCAATGTAAGAGTTAAAGTATACTGAATCACCAAGAAAACAAGTGAGAATTAGTTTTATGTTGATAATCTTACTTAGCAACTAGAGGTGATGTGTTTATTCATGATATGGATGATACGGTAGAGATGCCAAGTTACAGTTTATTTCCAAGCTGGACCATTTAAACTTGTAACTTTAACAAGCAAATGCTTGCATTTTGGCCATCATACAGGGCATGGCAAATAGGCTCCCTGTGTCTGTACTTGAAAACTCAAGGAGTCTTTCCAACTGAGTATTCAGAATTTTTTGTCAACAACACTGAAAATTCATTTCCAGTCTAAGGTCTATAATTATGTTGATCTTTTTTGTCTTATTTAGTTTTCATGTAGAAATTAGAGAAGCTAGATTTGATATCTGACCTAAATAAACCTCATCTATTCATTATTGGGTTGGCTGTATTATATATAGCTCCATTAGTGAAAGTTTGTGAACATAATGAAATATTCATTTAAAATATTGAATTATTTTTTATAAATCTATAGTACTTATGAAAAGGCAAAGAGTGGAAAGGAAGAGCAAATCAAGGTTGTCAAAGGGGAAAGAGTTGAGAAAACTCTGAGTATGATGTGTCCTTATTAGGAGTTCTGGATACGCTGATGGTATTGTGTTTATCACCTGGATGGTGGTTACACATCTCTTCAAATCTACATGTGCAAAAGCTCAGGGAGTCATATGCCCAAGGCAGTAAATATCACTATTTGGTCAAACATTTACGATGAGTTTACTTTAATTGATAGAAAATTAGCACTTCCGATTTGCATTCAACTCTAATTTAATTGAAAGGCCGAGAAACATTGTCCTTTGTTCTAGTATACATAGACTTTTATTACATCAATTTTTTCTTGATTCATACTACCATGAAGTCTACAGTGAGATGGAAATGGTGAGAAAAGAGATTATAAACAACAAAAACAGAAGTGAAGTCAAGAAACACATGGGAGCTTAGACTGGAAAGCCTGCCCTGCTGTTGCTAATTCTAGAAAAGTTCTCAACACTCATGAATCAGGTGCAAATGAGCACATCTGGATCTATCAGCAGTGTGTTCCCAGGGAAACTCAGGAGACAGTGGATAAAATATTCTGCTGTTATACACATGTCTTTGCATTGAAGTTGTCTAAAGATTCTTTCTGAAATTGCACTTTCGGTCTTATACTCTATTTAAACATATTTAATCCAGATAAAATAAGGAGACTAAATGATTCAAGCAAAGGCTCATTTCTAGTTTTCTCAATACTTAGAATATTTACTTAAATGAGTGGTTCGGCAATTGACCAGGCCTTTTGAATAACTTCCATTGCTGACTATAAGGCATCTTTTGCAAGCAATCTGCCAAGTGCTTGAGCGCAGGAATTCTATTCTGCAGGATCTGGGAACTAAGACTTCTATAGTATGCATTCCCAATCTACCTCAGACTTTGATGGGATCTTCTTGGATGAGGCTGATTGTGATGGAGACCAGGACATCAAATATTCCTTCCTGCCAAATCTAAGACCAACAATGGATTCCCCCCTCAGCACCATGCACTGTATTGCTGGGAAAAGGAAAATAAAACCAAACGGTGTGATCTGGATGGAGAGTGGTGCTGTCTGCAAACATGCCTGGCTGATACACTTAAAATGACTAAAAGGGTAATTTTGTTCATTTTATTACAAGAGGCTTGAAATAACCGCATAGGCAAAGAGCAGCTATCTCCCATGCTATCTCTTTGTAGTCCTTATGATAATTCTACTGAAGGTAAAATCAGAGTCACTATCAGCTATTTGCATGATGAATTTGCCACACCTACAAAGTCCTAAAATAGATAAAAAGAGTAAGGCATAATATTCTTAATGCTGAGGATGTAGCGCACCAGATCTGGCATTCAATCCCTATCATTACACAGACTAGTTTGGTGGTTCATTACTTCTACCATCCAAAAACAAAAACAAAACAAAAAACAAAGAAACAAACAAAAACAAAAACAAAAAAACCTCTCAAAGCAGATAACAGCATCCCCATCCCCACTCTCATCCCGTGTCTGTGTGTTACTGTATCAGTGACTAAAGAATGTGCACTGGGTAAGAAAATAAATCCTCCTCTAATTCAGCTGAGTTTCCCAATAATCAGGCCTGAAAAGCCTTTATGTGCCAATAGTTGCAGTCTCTTCTTCCACATCTTTGCTTCATGTTAGGAAACCCCATGTGGAGGACCTTGGTGTGTCTATTTTTGTATGCATTTGTCCTTTGTCAGGGACCCTAGACAGCACAGTAAATAATTTGGTCCCACCAGAATGCTGTCCTTCTCCTGAGCCTTTCTTCTCTGTAGAGGGAGCTCCACTGCTGCTGAGCTGGGTGTTCCTCATGTATTTCTTTCCCAGAGAAGAAACTTACTCAGATCATTGCCTTTGAGGAGACAAATGAGGCATGCAGAGCCCAGTCTCTTTCTCATCCCTCCCTCTGGGAAGCAGCTTTGTCCACATAGATTATGCATTGTCTCCTGCTTCTACCAGAGGCTGGATAAATCTGTGTAGTTTCAGGCATACCATCCGAAAGCATTATGTGATTTTTGTCTTTTTATCATTCTATAAGTCCGTTCACTTTCTTCCTTGATGCTGAGAGCTTAGGTAGACAAGACAGTTGCTATTTATTCAGATGAAAGAAACCTTCTAGCATCTGCTGTGTGGATTGCTAAATTTGAAAGATAGGATGAGTAAAATACAGAAGCATAGAATATGCGAGAACTAATAGAAGTTTCTTGTGTGCCTAGAGAAGGTTGAGATTTGGAATTCATTAGAGCCATTTGAGTAGGATGACTTGCTTTTAATCAAAGGTACATAAACTTCAAAAAAAGTTTGGACTTCTGTTTTGACGGTCTATGTAAAGGTATGAGTCAAGTTGGATAATCCATGAGTCAGTCGCTGTCTGTTACTGTAACAAAGTATCTGATGCAGGCTACAAAGAGAAAAGAGGCTTGATTGCTTTACAGATTTCAAAGTTCAGGGATGACTATTGGTCAGCTGCGTTATGGGGATATAAGGACATGTGTAGTCCCACATTATGAAGGAATGCACATAGCAGCAACCTTCATCAATTCTTAAAAATGTTGCATCTTTGTAAGTTAAGTAATGCATGTATGATTTAAAGAAAGAAATAGGCTATTCACTAGTAGCATTTAAATATATTTTGGGGTAGATTTAATATTATATGCTTTTGTTTTATCAAACCATGGTATTCTGAAAAAAAAAATGAGATTTGCATATGATGAATGGGGAAAGGAGGACTGCTGGGTTCTTTGGCAGAAAGAACAGAACAGAGCTGGAACCCTGAACTCTCTCTGGGGCAAGATGGTGAGTGTTGAATGACCCAGCCCCTCCCGCACTTGACCATGGGGATAAACACACCCACTGTGTCTGGAGTCTGTCAAAGCAGGTTCTCCCTTAATGGTATCAAGTGGGGACTTATATAGGGTTGTAATCATGGTGGAGAAGCTTGGGATGGGTTGAGGTAGAGTAAGGGACAATGGCCAATACTATTCTGCCATGCTAGTGGTGGCTGGGCAGAGGCAGATCTAGGTTGGAAAGCCAGAGACAGGTTTCCAAACTCTAGCTAGGATCAGAAAGTTACACTGTAGCTAGGCTCAAGAAATTACCTGGGACTCACACCTGGTCCTCATGAGGCCCAACAGAAAGCATCTGAGACACTATCTTCTTTCTGATAAGCTTTATTAACTACTAAATCTAGACATGATTTGAAACCATTAAATGAATTAGGAATTTCATTTTCATGTTTGAGTATGGGGTCAATTTAATAAAAATATTTGGGTGGCCAACTTAGAGCCTCTCATGGGGCAAAAACACCCCAATGACTGAGGAAAGAAATCAAGAAATTGGTGTGTTCATTGTTTCATAAACACAGATGCAAGACTGTCTTAGGGCACACACATCCCTAGAATGAAATAATGCAACTCTAGTTAACCTTGTATGATAATTGTTGGATGTGTCACAGTTATGCTCACCTAGCTGAGAAAACATCACCAATTCTCAGAGCTTTAGTAGGCTTTTAGCTTATCCTTCCTGTATCGGAAGGGATGCTCAGGATGTGAGTGCAAAGCAGCATCCCAGATGGGTCTCTGTGGGTACCACCTGAGGAGACTGATGTCCAGAAGAATAGTGACAAGATGGACTAAGAGGAATGACAAAGGAGTCTTCAGAGCCAGAATCCATTGTTCTCTTGTTCTTCTATGTCAGGACTCCAAGGTCTTTGGCCCTGGTCTCTGGGTTTTATACTAGGTACCCACAAACTCTCAGTCTGTAAGTTCTAAACTTACTCTGCTGGCTTCAATATGATATGAGGCTTCTGAATGGGACTAAAGCAGTCTACCAACTTTCCTTATTCCCACAAAGGCCTTCTCATAATCAATGATTAATTCCCCTGATAAATCCCTCTGCATAGAGTGTGCTCTCTGTTTAGAGTTCCCATATAGAATCACTAAAAGTTGAATGAAAATCAGTCACTGACAGAATGAATAGTTGCGTATTTATAAAGCCTTACTTTCCTTCTCTAGACCTTGGTTCTCCTTTCAACTGTGAGCCCATCGAAAAGCACTGTAGGCTACACCTGTCCCCATCCATGCTTTCCAACGGGGAGAGTCATAATGCTTTCTGATTCCTGGAAGAACAACCTGGCGGTAAGAAGATATAAAGGAATAATGGTAATTCTCTCCTGTGTGCCTCTCTTAGTCACATCCTCCACCCACAAAGGAGCTAGGGTGATAACAGTCACCTACTGCATGAGAACCAGAGAGGGCCTGATCAAGTAGCTTCTATCATTAAGTAGAATGGCATTGGGTAGAACCCCAAGCAACCCTTGATAGATATGGAACATGAATCCCAGTGTTTGGGAAGATTTGCTCTCATAGCTATAATGTAAACTGTCTTTACTGATATAAGAAATAGCTGCCAGAAATGAGATGTTTTCATAAAAAACAAATAAAAATCTCAGCTTTGCAGCATTGTTCTAATTATTAGGAAAGAGTGAATGAAGTTATGAATATTTCTGCCTAGAGATATGGTAATGACATTTTTCAGTGGCATAATATTTGGTAAAAGCATTGGGTGCAGTAACCCCAAAGACAGATAATGTATCTTGATGTCACAGTGAAGAGTTCAGAGAAAAGAATACCGTGCCATATGTTGGGGCTGTTTGCAGCATCTGAATAGGTGTGATAGTCTCACAAAAGACCTTTAAGAAAAACAAATATAGAAAGGGTGTGGGATTTGAGGAGGCAATTAGTTATTCATTCTACAGAAAAATTTAACACAAGCTTCTTCAGTGACAGATACTACAAAATTGACAGAATTTGGCTTGATTGAGGATAAAACCAAGGATTTTAGTCTTTCCAAACACAGTTAAGACCTTTAGAAGCAGGCTTATATAGTAGTAAGTAATTACTGTCAGTCACACAATATGTCTTAGAGATTGAAAATGAAAAATCATTTTTTTTCTAGAGTCAGGGAAGTTAAAAACCAAATGCTGGAGAGCACTTTGACTCTTTGAGACCTAAAAGGCTATTCTTAGAACTCTCTCATTTGTGACCAGAAAGAAAGCTCAAAGATATGCTTGGCACTCCAAGAGGTTCTCTTCTATATTGTCTTCTTGTATTGTGGTTATGCAGAAATGGCACAGGTTCTTAACACAAGGTGGAACCAAATTTCCCTAGAGCGTATTGGACCATGGACTTTTCCTGTGAAGACAACTTGAGGACTGAGTATGTCTCTGAAGGGAAGGTGATCCCACAGAGTCAGCTCAGTGAGCCTTAGAATTACTATGAAATCGTGAAGGAGTACAAGGCGTTTGCTCCCAATGGGAATGCCAAGAGGGTCATTTTGTTTCATCATTGTGCGTTTTATGTGATGGGGAAGTGAGAAGATGAGAAAAATGTATTTCTTTGGTGTCTGTGTTAAGAAAAATTAACATCTGATTGAAAGATTATTTCCAACACCTCTGGTTGTGGAAAGTACTATTATACTCAAAGATTTCATCTTTCTTTAATTTGCCTCTTTCTTCTAGTTAAACTTGAAATTCCCTTCCTCGGAAGATGAATTCATCTACTTAGTGCAGGAGGGAAAAGAAATCAAATATATAATGAAAAGAATGGGGACTTGGGGAAGTATTGAGGCTGCCCATATATATTCTGCTTACTTTTCAAATACTGAACACGGTGTATGCTTAGCCTTCATTGCTTTTGTGTAGACAGAAGTGCCACCACTAGGTGATATCTTCAGGCCTTTCTTTGAGTTTTGCAGTTTAATGTTAACTGTATGGGGTATTCCTATCAGTAAAGTACAAGCAGAATCAGTATCTTGACAACTGTATGTTTGTCCAGATCTTGTCACTATCACCACAGTTTCAGACACTGCTCCAAACATTGAGATTTGGTCTCTTTGAGATTTCTGTATGCACAGCACCCCTAGTGACTGTCATGAGCAATGCCAGACGAGTTAAAAAAAAATAAAACAAATTTGGCTGACATGCTTACATCGTTATTTCTTCTTTCTAATTCTTAGATGCAATCTTGACCTTGACAAGACCATAGTCACTTCTTTTATATGTTGTAAGTTTTACAGGCACTATGACATGGAGGACACATATAAGAGATATCAATGGTCTAGAGATTATGCAATTTGTTAATTTGAAATATTACAAGTTCTTGCCAGATGATGGTGGCACACACCTTCAATCCTTGTACTCAGGAGGCAGAGATAGGAGGTTCTCTGAGTCTGATGCCAGTCCAGTCTACAGTGCAAGTTTTAGGACAAAGAGCTACACAGAGAAATCCTGTCTCAAAACAAAAACAGAAACAAAAACACCACCTCCATCCAAAACAACAACCAGACAAAAATATTAGTTCTTAGAAAATTTGGTTCTGTGTATTTGATCATGTTCGCCCTCCATGAACTCCTTATCCCTTCTCTAGCTAGGCAACTTTGTGTCTCTATTTTTTTTAATTCCTATGCAATTCAACTTGTGCTCTTCATAAAACCTTGGATGTATGACTTAACATTGGCGTTCAGCCAACATACAAGGGAAAACAACCAAACTGGAAAACCGATGCTTGCTCTCCCAGAAATTATCAATTACCCTAATCCCTATGACTAGGGCTGACATTTTACCCCTGCTCTACTCTTCGTGCTGTGGGTTTGTCTGGGTTAGGCTTGCACATGTCTTGTGTCTGCTGTCACAATTACCATGAGTCCTTACGTGCAACTGCTCTGCTGTGGCTGGAAGACAGTGTTTTCTTGTATTCTCTTTACACTCTTTCTGTCCCCCTTTTCCACAATGGTTCCCATGCTTTTGGGAGGAAGTGGTCTGATACAGATGTTCCATTTACGGCTGAGCATTCTGCAGTCCCTTAATCTCTGTATCTTGGGCTGTTGTAGGTCACTGTGTTAATTCCATCTACTTCAAAGATAAACTTTCTGGTGAGGACTGAGAGATGCATTCATATGTGTAGAATAAATAATTTGGAGTGTGTTTAATAATATATTTAGTGGAATATTAGAAGATTCTCTCCTAAAAGAATGACCTGTTTAACCAGTGGTTCATAGCCCTAATACTGGTGTCAGTTATTGCTTTTATCATATGAAGCTAGACTTAAACCTGATCAGAAAGTACTTGGTCACCCCATGGTGCTCTCTTCATTATTGCATCCACAGGCATCCTTGCCAGGCTGGCAGCTACGGTAGCTTTCAGCACTCACAGCTGGTGAGTCTGATGGTTACTTTTCTCCTCTGCTAGTGTGTATAGCACCTTCTAGCACTACGGGATCTAGCCTGTGGAGTCATTTACACTTTCTTATTCTGACTTTAGAAGTACTAAAAGTGATTTTATCCCTTCTCGGTGACAGCATTCTCTGGTTCTCTGTTTTTAGGAAATCCAAGTGTGGAAGAGAAGGGTTCATTTGGTTACAACAAATATGTTTGCCAGGCTCTCGTCTTGCAGGTGTTTAAACTGCCCTGGTCGAAATTATATTAGTTCCTTTTACATTGTTGAAACCACAATACCCCAAAGAATTAATTAAAGAAAGATAGATTTATTGAGTACATGGCTTCAGAGGACTTAACTGGGCTGTGTTGGGCAAAGTATCAAGGGAACAGTGTGGTTCATGGCGGTGGAGGATGTGTCCAGGGCTCTTCACACTCAAATAGAACAGGAAGCAGAGAGTGAGGGGTGAAAAAGACCTTCAAAAACCCACTCCTACTGATCTACCTTTGCAAGCTATAGCTCACCATCTTCTAGTTCCCCAGTTCCTCTAAAATAGCACTACCAGTATTCAAAATGCAAACCTATGGAAGAATTTTATAGGCTTGCCACAATAGAAAGAATTTGTATAAACACAGTCTTATACCTAGTGTATTTGCAATATCAAAAATATCCTAATGCCACATATACTAATGCATACATGTAATCCCAGGAGCATTTGGGAAACTGAGACAGAAGGGTCACTACCTTGAAGTCAGCATAGGGTACAGTATTGAGACCATGTCTAAAAAATAAATAACTCATTGATTATTTAGTAATTTATATCTGTTATAATTAATTGGCTCGGAGTTTACCTAAATATATGTCATCTCTTGGTGTACAGATGTGAAGGAAAACACTTCCTGTTGTGAACAGAATGTTCTTGTTGCCATTTTCCATAGTATGATGCCTTATTTCCCAATATGATGCTGGAAGGGAGGCCTTTGATGAGCTTAATGTCCTTAAATGAAGATGAGTGATCAGGAGGTGTTTTTCTCCTGGCTCTGATCCTTTGCTCTCTCTCCATTGTGAGGCTACAAGAAAAGTACTCTCTGTAAACAAGGTAAGCAGCTCTCACTGTGCTCAGCATCACCAACCAGCATCTTGAATTTAGACTTTCTGGCTTCTAAAGACTAAGAAATGAACATTTTCTCCTTGAGCCACTCAGTCCATAAAATTCCTATAGAAAAACCTGTATCGATCATACCAGCATATTCCCTGCATTTTTATTTTACTAGTTTACTGTGGAAACACAAGATAATAATTATCACTTAAGAAAGAAATTTGATAATTCAACCTACAATGTTATATGGAGATAAACAGTCTTTCTAAAGTATAAAAATAGATGTGTTTCTTTTAGTAGAATGAAACTAAGCTCTAGCACTAGGTCTGATGTCATTTCCAAAAACATAATAATATATCTGATGGGAAGAGTGAACATTAACGGAAGGTTAGTGTGTGGAAGGATGGGGTGAAAAGTTCTTTATTCCCAACATCCTCTAGCTCATGTATGTCACCTACCAATGCAACCTCTACTCTAGTGTATATGCATCTAATTGTTTAAGAATATTATGGGCACCTTTTCTTCCAAAACGGTGCCATTACCACATTTCCTACACAGCAGCTTTAGCCACAGCCTCTTCTCCCAATCTGCTCACCGCATAACCTTGTTTTCTAGCATACGTTTGCCTTGAGTTGGTCTGGGGCTAGGCTTCTGGCAGGTAGAGAAGGGCAACTAATAAAGTTAGTGCTTCTCCCCTCACTTGCTCCTCGGGAAATAACACCATTAAGTTACACCAGGTGGAGGGAGAATCTTCAGCATAAAAAGGTTATACAAAGAAATGCAATTAAGTAGGGGAGGTGAAGCACACTGTGTTTTAAGAGTTCTCAATGCTAGAAAATTCTAATGTTTATACAATTTTGTCCTAGCGCTTTCTACATAATGTATCGTCGAGTACAGCTTTTTTTTCATTGTTAATTAGAGTATCTTTGATCTTGCTCCTTTTGTAATCAGAATCTGCCTGATGGATCAGACAAGAAGATAGGACCGAATAGTTCTCATAATAGGCCATTAGATATCTGATATATCCTCATTAGCATTCATACAAATGTTTTAAAGGACAAGAGGTCTCATGTGTATTTCAACTCTAAAGTAGTAGGTAGTATATATCAGTAATTTAATCTTCTGAGAACAAAGGTATGGATATTAAGGAATTCTACCACTGAAAAGCATATTCAAGCAAAAAATACCGCTGATCATTCAGGAAACACTTAGCTGGAGATGCTCATTATTCGAATTCAGACTATTTCTAGTGTGTAAAGCAGCACAGCTTAGCTTTCTAAGGAAAGTGAGCGTGCTTCATAATCTATAGCTAAGCACTGTAAAACCCCTCTTGTTAATACAATGCAAAGATATTTTCCATACCCGGAATTGTGTTGTTCCTGATATGGCTGTCTGGGTTGGGTGTTTATGTCTTTACTTTTCAAAGGAATTTGTTAAGACTCAGCTTCAATGTCACTATAAAAGGATAGGAGACGAATGAAAGCATTTGATTTCTATGTTCACTGATCTTCTTAGACGACCCATTATAGGTTAGCTGTAAAGTGTGGCCACAAAACTCAGTGTGGACTCAAGTTTGCATAAAAGTACACAAGGAAGAATAGAACTACCACATATTCTCTTAAAAGTAGCCTAAAGTAGTTCAGATGGATTAATGGCTTCCCAATTTACCTTCTATAAATAAGACAGAAGACAACATACAACATAAGCTCCCAGCAGAGAAATAACCATTGAAGTAGCTGAGGCAAGTGCTTCTTATATGACTACTAGCCAGACAATAGTTAATGTCCTGTTTAATCTCTATGGTACAAGTAGCCAACACTGGTGTGAGCATTTATGCCTCTCTTAGGTGCGTTTTTTTGATTGTTTGTTTGCTTGCCTTTGAGATAGTTTTACCACTATCTAGCCCTGGCTGTCTGGAACTCACTGAGTAGACTGGACTCAAACTAATAAAGATCCTTCTGCCCCTGCCTCCTGAATGCTGGGTTTTAAGGAAGGTGCCTCCAGGCCTTTCTATTTTATGTATATGTATGAGTACACAATACAAGCCTGCATGCTTATGTCATATGTGTTTATGTGCAGGGACCTGAAATTGATGTTGAGAGTACTATGAATAGTCCCTATGTTTTGTTTCTTGATGCAGGTATCACTGAACCCAGAGTTGGAAAATTCCTGAAAATCTAGGGAATCCCCTTTCTTTGCTTCCTAATAAGTGCTATGATTACAGGGAGGTTACCATGACTACCTGCCCTTTGTGTGGGTTCTGAGGATCTGAACTCAGGTCTTCAGTCTTGAACAACAAAGGATTGCTTGCTGGGCAAGCAATTTATCAGCTGAGCCATCGCCAGAGCCTCAAGGTTCTCAGTTCTTAACACTATCTTATAATCATTGTTCATACCCTAAAGTTTCAAATAATCTGACAATTAAAGGATTTTTGCACCTATCTAGTTTGTATTATCCTGTAAGGCCATGAGAAATTATATTGGGGTGTGATTTTGTTGTATAAACATTATAGAATGTATTTACAGAAACTAAGACACAGACAGGTAATATTACCTTGTGGGATTCTGTTTGTATATTGCTAGGCACTGACTTAAATAATTGTATGCATCACCATACTGGTTTCTAGCTTTGTATCTTAACTCTCAGTCACTTCTAACTTTCGGACATCATTGATTCTCGAGGCTACATAAAAATAAATTCTTGTCATATGCTCTGTCATTTCCTCAGGTGCTATGTCAGACCCAAGAAATGATCCAGATAAAAAGAAAACTACTAAATTTGGGTAGATTATACTCATACAAATAAAGGAATATGGGCCACAGTGACCTATTTAAATACTTATTAGATGTGTGGGATTTCAGAAGCCTCATATTAAATGTGCTATTCGGCTCTGGCATCTGACAGAGTGGTCACTGCCTGGCCGCTGCATCCCATTTTGGAAATGGCTGTCATGTGGCAAAGGATGAATTAACATTTCCTATGTTGAAGACTGAGATGAAAATGCTCTGTGTAAGTTATTAACAACCATTTGCAGGATTAAGGAGTTCCTCCATAGAGGCTGATGGCAGATATGCTAATGGTCCTGAAGAAGCCATTACAGTTTATGGTATCAGTGATCTGATGAGAGAATGTAATAGGAACATCATTGCTCTGACCTAGCAAAATATCATTCATACCTTATGAGATAGAATAAAAGGTATTAAACTTATGTGATAGCTTAAGGTACAAAGAATTGTGGGAAAATGGTAGGTGACCTTGTGAATCATGTCTTTTAGCTGTTACCAGGGAAAATAATGACAGACAAAATGGCAAAAAATGTTTATTTACCTAAGAAGTATTTCCAGTGTATCTGGGAAGATTCACTAAATGATTAAAATAACATAATCACAAATAATAAAATAGTAGAAATCAACTACAGCATTAATAGCCATACAGAATTTCTTCAAATGCCTATGTGATCCAGATATGTGTTTTTCCTGGTGTTGTGAATCATCCTGAAGAAAACTCACAATTCCTTACTCTTCCAATTCCTGGTCTCAGATGATTAGATATGTAAACAACCATTTTACATAATGGAATTTTGAAGTTTATTTGTCTATGAGGTTTGTAACACTCTCTGCACATTTACATTTGAATATGACTATTCCACCAGCTTGCTTTATCTATCTACCTACCTATGTATCTGTCTATCTATCTGTCTATCTATCTATCTATCTATCTATCTATCTATCTATCTATCTATCTGTCTATCTATCTCTTATATGAATCTTTTATGTGTTTTACTTGTGGGGATTGTGTTTTGTATTTCTCTTGATTTGTCATAGCTGTACCTTGGAAGACACTAGGGGAGTCTGAATCAATATGCTTAAACAGTATCACTGGTAGGGAAATTAGAATTTAAGTGAGAAACAGCTTGAATGAAAATTAAGAGAAATAAATTAAAGAGGGGAAAATCCTTCCCATAACTACATATTTCTTATTGTATTTGTATTTATTTCAATAAGAGGAGAAAAACAAATCAGGGGAACCCTCTGGAGAGCAAACAGACTTTCCACTCATCTCAGCTGTATCAAGAGTAATTATGCTTTGTCCAGTCATGTGGCTTTATTGGCAGTATCATATTTATTCACTTTAGTCTATTAACTAAGCCTCCTTCCCTTTTCTCAGAATATTATAGCCTTCACAAAGGTAAGATAGCATGGATATTTCAAATACAGACATCAGGACAGAGACTTGCTGTACAAATTGCCTGTGCTCACAGAGATCATGGCAGAGACGATATTTAAAGTGTGTGTGTGTGTGTGTGTGTGTGTGTGTGTGTGTGTGTTATAATGCATGGCTAGCAGTGGGTTCAAGAGTCAGATGTTCTGTGAAAATGTTGCCCTTAATCTAGGACTCATGGTCTTTTCTTAAAAATAACACAGAAGTTATCACTTTAATAAATAGACATTTTGGAAAAGAGCAGTTCTGTTGTTGTAGAAGATGCACAAGGTACAGGGGCTAGAAGTTTGGAAATGAAAAAAGGATGAAACAAAGTCCATTGAGCAGTTTGAACATACATGCCATCATCATTTTCTTCTGTTTTCAAATCCTCATATGTTTATACTGATCCATTTTCTCAGTGGTTTCCAAAGAAAGGGAAAAGCCAAATGCTCTCAGCATCATTTTCCTACGGGGGATGCTGATGGAGTCAAAACGGAAATGTGACAGCTTAAAAAATGACTACTTACATCATTGCTGTAGACTACTTCTTCATCAGTGAGTGTATGCTGGTACTCTCACAGATGGACTAGAAAGTTTCTTTAGAGTTCTCTCCACACTCATGACTCAGAGTAAACACTCAGTGTATCATACATAGCAAGCTAGCAAATGTGTGGACAGAAAGGAGTCTAGAAAGAGCTTGGAAGTAAAAGACCATCAAACAAAAAGAGATGACTCTGCCAATTGAAATAAATCAAACCACATTCTAATTTATACTTCCATTCGTCTTCAGCATCCAGGGGACAGATCTTCTCCTCTATATCTCTTGTATTTATTGTAAAGGAAGAAACCAGTGTTTTTTTTTTCTCTCTCTCTCTGCTTGTCTCTCTGTCTCTCTTTGTGTCTGCCTCTGTCTCTATCTCTGTCTCTCTCCACCTTTCTCTTCTCTTGCTCTTCTTCTGAATTTTAAGATAACCATATATTTACCGAAGAGTGACAGGTATCTAGATGGTCTCAGCACATCCATCATCATGTATGAGTTTGCATTTGGACATGAACACAGCTGACATGGTGAGTTTGTCTCAACAGAAATTCAGTCTTGGTACGTGCAGGCCAAGCCTCGTTCTGCTTTCACTGGTCTCCCCCAAGGCCACTGTTCTGTTTTGCCAGCTTTGAGTGATTCACACATTTTTTGTTTTTAAACTTCAAGAGCTCTGGGGAGTCATGTAGTGGTTGACAATTTTGTAGAAAAATTATGAACTTGCAATTGTGAGATGCTTTCCTTCTGGTTACATGGGGCTTCATGTTACATGGGGAGAAGGGTCACTGTCTTTATATAGTGTCCAGACCACATGCCGCCAATGTGATTTGGTCCTGAAAGCGTTAACCACTGTCAATGAAGCTAAGGTAAAGTTTTCTCAGTCTCTCTACTAGAAGTTTCCTCACCCTCTAGCCTATGGGTTAGAACATCTACAGAGAAGTGGTCTGCTGAAAGACAAAACATCCCCAAACCAAATTAAAGAGCAAGAACAGTTCTGCTTTTGTTCGCCTATAAGTGAGTTTTCAAAAATGCCTTCTTTTTAAAAAGAATATCTTTGCTGAATATAGAATTCTAATTTAACCAGTTTGTGTTGCTGATAACCCTTTCAATAGTCCTTGCATTCTTTCCTGGACTGCACTGTTTCTCATGAATGGTAACAGCTGCCCCTGTTTGAATCCCACACAGGTAAAGACAGTTTCAAGGTTTTCTCTTTATCCTCTTTAGCAATTTGTCTTTTTAATTCATTTTATTTTCCCTGTACATTTTGTATGTTTTCATTGAGAACATAATCCAACTAGTAAATTTTTGTCATTATTTCTTCAAGTACTTAAACTCAAAACTCTGTCCTCCTTTCTATAATTCAATATTACAAATGTCATACACCATTTAATAGCACTTCATTTCTCTTTGCGAGAGGGGTATAAATATGTGACTGTATGTGTGCTTGCATGCACGAGCGTGCCTATGTGTCTTCACATGCACGCATATGTGTGAAGGTTAGAAGTAAATCTTGCTGATGAGGCTACATTGCCTGCTTCTTCAGTGCTGGAAGTCAGCACAAATCATCATGTTCAACCAATTTTCACATGGGTTTAGGGGACTGAACTCACCTGAAGTGCTTTTCCAGCTGAGGCTTCTCCACAGCCTAATATTGTTTCATTTCTGACAAAAGCTTTGACTTACTACTGGTTATAGTGCTTTGTCTCTTGCTCATTAGTTTATATGCAAGTGTGTTAGTGTATCTTTTATTTCCATTTGTCAAATTTTACTTGATTTCTCTTTACATCAATCAGTATATTCTTTTTTCTTTTTTTATTTTTATTTTTTAAATTTATTTATTTATTAAGGATTTCTGCCTCCTTCCCGCCACAGCCTCCCATTTCCCTCCCCCTCCCCTGATCAAGTCCCTCTCCCTCATCACTATCCTGAGTGAGGTAAGCCAGACCCAAAAAGAGGAGCATGGAACGTACTCACTCATATTTGGTTTCTAGCCATAAATCAGTATATTCTTATTGAGGAGTCCTCCAGTTTGTTGTTAAACCAAATCTCTCTCTCTCTCTCTCTCTCTCTCTCTCTCTCTCTCTCTCTCTCTCTCTCTGTGTGTGTGTGTGTGTGTGTGTGTGTCCCTCTCCCTCTCCCCCCTTCCTCACACACACTCACACACAGAGTAAACTTTCATTTTATACTTTTCATTTTTCTATGCAGTTTCTATCCCCCTGTTGTGATTCCATATCCATTCACTCCTTCTCAGAGGGTAAAATAAGATGTTGTTTGTAGGCCTAATCATTATTAAAATTGTTTCTATCCTTTAATTTCAATACCAGTGACATCTCTGTTTCCACTAATATTTCTTTCATTGATTGTTGATGATAGTGTTATCCAGTTTTATCTAGTAGATAATTATTTGGTGCTACATATTGAAAACATTATATTACTGAGGATGAATTAACTAGCTTACTTGGGTCCTTTGGGGACTTAGGTTTTCTAGAAAATGTCTAGAGGCTTTATTCCTCAAATGAGACCTCATTGGAGAGCGATGAACGGGCTTTCCATTTGTCTTGTCATAACTCCAGTACTTCTTTATTCTTCACCATTTTCAGAGCTTTTCATTAAATCCACAACTTTCAGTTTCCTCTTCGGTTTCTGAAGGCCTTACATAGTGATATCCAGTATATACAAAACTTTGTATTTAGCCATAAATGTAAGTTATGTCTTCTGTAGCTTTCCATATATGTTAATGCATGCATGTTCTTTCTCTGTGGTGTCCAGAACCATTGGTAGCATCTTCCTCCGACATCCTGGTCCTCTGCCTCTATCCTGACTTATAGGTCTCCTCTTTCTTTGTTCTCCAACTCCTTGTTCCAGTTTGGGCATGGCTGTACACAGGAAGCCATGGTGAATTGCAGGTTCAAATTCTCTCTTTCTCATTATCTTAAAGATAATATTGATGAATTGTCTTCCGCTGCATACAAACAATATCTTCAGATATTTGTCCAGTTTCAGGGTTTCTTAAGGTACAATTTTAAGTTTGTGCAATATATTTTGAAATGTTTTATCTTTCTACAAATTTGGCTAATGTGGAATTGCGATACCCACATAGAACTTTTTTGTTTAAGTAGTTTTAACTATATGAACAAATAATGATATCACCAAACTTCAGTCTTTTTCATGTAATATTCATAGTAAGAAATAACTCTAAAGAACAATGTGTGTTTAAATATTTTAAATGGCAACATGTCACAAACTGGGTATTTATATGGTATAAGAAATCCCCAAAATAAGCAACATATCTCTTGCTAGATAACAATCATGCTGAAAAGTCCTCTCGTTTCCCTTTGTTTAAGATATTGACCTATATGAGCCCTGATTGGACTTGTATAAATATTTACATTGTGTAACTATTGGGGAAAGGGAAAAATGGACTTAATAAAAAGTATTTTTATTTTATAGCATATAAAATAAATGAAATATATTTCATTTCCCCTTCCTTTTCCTTACTCCAAACCCTCTCAGGCAACATTGTCGAAAAGGAAGCAGAAAGATTTTAAAAGAGAGAGAGGAACAGCAAATTTGCTACGAGATTGTGTCTCCTAGAAATGTCTAATACTATACCCATAAGGTCACATGAACATAACTGCCTACACATGAACTGAACGAGGACAGCACCAATGGATATTCTAACTTGAACAGAGGAAAGTCCATGAAGTCTCAAGCCTACACAAGGGATTATAGACAACTAAGAAATGCCAAGAGAAAAGGCTTTCACCACAGAAGAGCACACCAATTGTTTATTCCGTACCGAAAGGAAGAGAAAACTTCTGAGAGGAGAAGGTATACAGACGTTCTGTAGCATGGTGTGCCATGGCTCAAAGCGACCTGGGATGAGGAAATGATATGATATGAAAGAAAAAACACAAAGTCAAACTGAGCCTTGCAAGAAGGAAAGGACTTGGAGGAAGTTTTTTTTTTCCCCTTGAACTTTGGCTTAAATCTCACCTTGCCTGGAGGCTTTGTTCAGGATTCAATTTATCCGTCATTGGAGTACTCATATATAAGAGCAAAATTTCAAGCTATTGGAGAGGATTGGAGATAATATAACTTTAGTTTGAAGTTTAATATATTTTAGTAAGTATATTATAATATATAATATAATAATAAGTTTAATATAAACAAGTCAAGAAATGACTCATTCCCCTGACAGAGCTAGTGTTGGTTCCATGACCAGATCTCATGGTCTTTTGTTCTTGGCCACTTTTTCTTTCTGTCTTTTGATTTCACTTTATTATTATTGTTGTTATTATTTTGGTTATTGGCACAGTACAAAGGAATGTGGCCAGACTACAACACTCAACAGTCAAGATTTAAAAGTTCCAATTTTCAATTGATTTCAAATCTCTCTAAAGATGATCTGGTAAAGTCTGGGACAGAATATAGAAACCAACTCCTATCTGTAGACAATAGCCTGAACTTGGAGTATTGTTTATAACATCCTGCTGGTTTTGTGGCTACCCAAGTTGTTGAACAGATTGAAGCATGACCTGAAGCTTTTTCCTCTTTCAAGCTCCCTCCATGTTTGAATCATTGCCAAGTCTGTAATTTCTAAGATTGTATAGGACTAGCAACTAGTAACCCATGCAAAGTCCTGTCCTTAAACTATGAATTGATGGTTTGTATGGGTGGAAAACTTGGGGCACAGAGTGACAAACCAGTAGCTCAGATTAATCTTCTATACACGTAAGCCTATGACAATGTAGGGATTACTTCCAATTCATTATTTTGTAATTCATAAACATAAAGTAACAAAATTGGAAAGTCCAATTCTGTTTTGCAAATGAGAAAAAAAGACTTTAAAAGGTTAAATAACTGGAATAAGGTCACACAGTTAATATGAGGCTATGCTATAAGATCAGTCCCAGGGGCTAGGGCTCCTAAAAGACCTGGTCTTATTGCCATGGGAAAACTCTAGAATGGAGAAATACTATGAACAACTGAGTTAGTATTTCACTTTTTGAAAAGAATGAAACAATAAAATATTGTATAATAAGTTGTCAAAACATGTCTTCTACTGGGTATGGCACGCATGATGAGACACGTAAACACAAATGTGTACATATATAGCCTCAGAAAGTTATTCTGTTAAAAAATGGGCAAAATTCCCCAAGTTGCTGCCATGTCAGCGACAGATACCATCAAATGTTTCTAATCTCTTTTCTAAGCATAGCTCTGATATTCAACAGCTGGGAATAAATAAGCAATATAAATCTCCATTTCTCAAGAACAGAATAAAGTCTATACCTTTCAGATAACTTAATAACCTCCAGCATCAGCAGTAAATGCCCAGCTTTCTGTGTAAATTACACTGGGCCTTGGAATATTATACTCAGACCCAAGTTATTTGTTTCATATCTCATATCTATAGGTATACAGATTAAAAAGAAGTGCTTTGGAATGTGCTCATGGTTGGAGGGAGGTGTGTTAGCAGGGTGACGCTGAGAAGTCCTTCTCTCTGTTGCCTCTCTTGTTCTTTCCCATGATTGCATTTACTGGAATAAACGCACTATAAATCCAGAATAAGGGAATCTTGAGTGTCAAGAGGAATAATTTAACCAGCTTCATGTTCATGCCTTCTAACCCGGCTCTGAACAAGGGGTCTCGACACCTGATAATGGCCACAGAGTCTTTATTACTTGTCCCTGCCTTTAGAGAGAGCCAGGGTTAGAGACACGTATGGCAAAGTTTGAATTGTTTCATGGCTTGGCTGAGTGATAATACATTACGTTCAACTGTAAGAAAATGCTTTTTTGCCACATGCCCAAATAATTCTTTTATCTGTGGTAAAAGCAAATTTTGACCTCTAATGTCCTGCCGATGACAAAGCTGATTATAATCAAACCCATTCCTCCACACACTAAGCCGTAAGATTACAGGGCTTAGGTAGTTCTGCAAGCCCACAGAAAGGCTTTGTAACATTAAAATGGGTAGGGTCATGAAACCAGTGAGCATGGGCTCTGACTAAATGAGTCCCTATATTGTAGCAGAAACTTGTGGGGATAGTTTTGGCAGTTCATTCATTATCACCTCAACACTTGATTTGTGTCAAAGTGTAGTCCTATGTCACATACCAGACATAGACAACAGTGATGAATTCATATCTGCCTGTGGTGCATAGCCCCATGCATAAAAAGAAATCACCCACAGCTACAGATGTATCAGCCCTTCTCCATGCTAACCACTCTGTTCTAAACACAGAGATTTCATTATAGAAGCAGGGCCAAAACATCATCATGAAGTTTTCTTGCCCCACCGAGTTCATGAACTTTGTTGTTGCTTTAGCAATATATTATTAAATTCAAGTTATTAAGATTTTGAAAATACTGGAGGGAAAATTAAATCCATGTGCATAGATATAATTTGAATTGAATGGAGGTTTTTCTTATGGTTTTATTTATTTATTTTTGGTAAGGCTTAGAAGGCTGCAAGTCACAATGTGAAAGTGGTGAGTCTCTCTCTCACACACACATATATGGTTTATTTTGTTTTGATTTGTTTCTGTGTTTGTTGGTAGATAGATAAGAGGACAGACTCGAGAAATGAGTTATCTTTTCCCATCTTTGTGTTATGTTAGGACACAAATGAACTATTCTGTAGACCTGTCACACATAGTATATTCTTCTTGCTTGGAATAATAATAGAATACCTCTTTGCTTTGATAATTTATGCTATTGCTTTAAGGGGTGAACTGGGGTGTGTGGTTGCAGATGTCATAGAAACCATCGTTTTATCATGTCACAGTTCCTCTCGTAACAGGTAAATGTTGGCGTGTGGGAAACGGGAGTACAGGCCCACCTCATTTACAATTTGATCAACATTTGAAACTTGGATCACACATTTTTTTCTTCATTGATTCATTGATTAAATTTTTTTCCTTTATTATATATACTGACCACAGTTTCTCCTCCCTCCTTTCCTCCAGTTCTTTCGCCCTGCCTTCCATTTAATCCCCATTTAGCCTCCACTTCCCCTCAGTCTCCATTCAGAAAGGGGCAGGCTTCCCATGGGAGTCAATAAAGATTGACACATCAAATTGAGGAAGGACCAAGCTCCTTTCCCTGCATCAAGACTGGGAGATACAGCCCAGAATGGGGATAGGTTAGCAAAAGACAACTCAAGCACCAGGGGAAGGTCCTGATCCCACTGCTAGGACCCACACAAACAAACCAAGCTAGGTGACCGACCGACACATGCAGAGGGCCTAAGTGGTCCCATGCAGGCTCCCTAGCTAATGGTCCAGAGTCTATGAGCTCCCAGGAGTTCTGGAAAGCTGTCTCTGTGGGTTCTCCCATCATAACTTAACCCTCTTGGCTTCGCCAATCTTTCCTCCCTCTCTTCAACAGAATCACACATTCCTATTGTCACCTAACCAATGAGAAAACCAGCAGTTCCCCAAGGCCTTCACTTCTTCCTTAGCATGAGAGACTTATGATAGCTTGTATACACATGACAGACTGATTAGTATCATCAACACTGCAACTTCAAGTGATCCCTTGGAGTACCTTCTGTTTGTAAAAGACACAGCAGAAGGCCTACGTTATGCTGTGGTTTGATAAGCAATACCTGACAATGCATAATGACGTAGTCGTTGGAGACAAACAGCCTTGGGTTGTAATTAAGCTTAAACTTATTAACAACATGATTTTAAACATGTTCACTCACCCCTAGCCCCAATATGGCTCGGTTTTAAAATAAAGTACTTATTAAAATATTTCTACCTTTAGACTTTGTGTGGGCTTGGTTGATTGATGCCCATAAAGTAATTAAACATCTCAATAGATATTAAATATATTATAACAAAGCAGTGGATACTATATTTAATATGGTTTGAGATGTTTCACACAGTGCTTCATTAAAGGAAAAAGATGGAAATAGAAATCTGTATACTATGCTGATTTCAATGGAAGCTAACATTTCAGAAACTTCCAAACTACATGACAACATGGGTGAAATGGGTTATATCTCCACAATTACATTTGTAGAGTTATTTCTCAATATCTTATTGTGTTTATTATTGTCTGTATTTCTTTCACCCATCCTGATGGGTATAAAGTTTTATCTCATTCTGGTTTCTCTATTTCCCAACTGACTAGCAATGTTGATCATTCTTTTTCATGTACTCATTAGCAATTTGTATATACTCAAGGATATTTCTGTCCAAATCCCTTTTCCATTCCCTTTAGCAATTATAATTATAAGAATGTGGGTCTGTAATTTCCTTGCATCTCCTTTCACTGTTACTTTCATTCTATTCTCATAAAATGAAAGTGTCTCTTTCAATTCTCTTTCTTCTTTTTGTTGGAGGAGTTTGGAATGCATTGTTGTTAAGGCTTACTTTAACATTTTTTTTTTAAGATTCATCAGTGAAACCATTGTTCCAGGGCTTTTCTTTGTGAAGAAACTTTTGATATTACAAAGACAACTACATTATAGATACTGACAGAATTCTGCACTAAATCTTCTTTCCCTGGGCATTTTTTATTAAAATTGGATGTTTTACTTTCTGCTGATATATTGAATGTTATGTATGGATATATTTAAATTGCTTATTTTATCTTAATTTAGCTTCAATGGGCCATTTATATCTAGAAATTAAGCTATTTCTCTTAGGTTCTCCCGTTTGGATTTTGAACTTTTGAGATTGTAATTGGATCACGTGTCTCCCTTTCCTTCCTCCCTCTAAGTCCTTTCATGCATGCTTCCCTGCTCTCTCTCAAATTCATGACCTTTTCAAAAATAAATTGTTATTTCAAACACGCATGCACACACACACACACACACACACACACACACACACACACACACACACATATATAACTTGTTCTGTTCATAGGCTACTTGGCACTGGATTCTTCCCTGGCATAGTACACATATCCCATTCCATATCCCATTCCCAGTTCTCCTTAGTTTTCTATAGCTCTTGTGCAGTACCGCGGCTTCATAGGCTTTTCTTGATCTACTTTGATATGATCATTGTTGTCATCCTTGTTCAATCTACATTTCTGAAGTTATGTTAGTGAGACATTTTGGGTATAGCTTACTATGAGACACAATTATACAGCAAACTCCCTGACTCTGAATCTTTCTACCATATTTTCTATTATGGTTCCTGAGCAGTAGGTGCTGGGAGTGTTTTGTAGATCTATCCATTGACTCTGGGATCCACAACTCTTGCATTTTGTAAAGTTGTGGCTTTCTGGTCTCTGCTGCAAATAGACGATTTCTTGATGTGACGTAAGATTAAGAACAAGTGTCTATAGATTGCTATTAGGGATTATGCGGGTTTAATAAATTAATGCTTCTAGATTATCTTCCAATAGTAATGAATGCACTAGCACTTAGTAGTTTTCTAGAGTTCCCACACCAGGCATGGTCTCCCTTGGTCTTAAGTCCAATTAGAGAGCTGTTGCACCACTACTGAACCCTTAGTGTTTCTTGCTGGTTGCCCATGTGATTCATAGCCCTCATAACTGGGCAGGACTGCTGGTTGCCTCCCTCCATTGAAAGTTTGCAAGGTACCTTGTGGTGCCTTGAAAGCTAATCTTCACAGACAGGGCATTCAGGTCAGTTCCATCTCAGAGGTCTCTAGGCCCAGTTTCTGAAAGGCGTGGCATCTTTAGAAATATGGACACCACTTCCACCTCTGGAGTGTAATCAAGGGCAATGGTGAAAAGCTATGTATTTAGAGAGACTATTGGACATTGCTGGCCAACAAGTCAAAAGGGGCTTCTCATGTCTGGTATTGCAGTTTTTGTTAGGTGGTATTTGGCTCATGGGTAAGCACCATAAATCCAGATAAGAAAAGATGATTAAACTAAATATGTACATAAAAAGAAGATGCAGATACATACATTAACTTAAAAGCAATTGATAATGGACATTTTAGTGTTTTTTTGAAGATAGCTAATGTTAAAAAAATCACCATGCTTTATTTACTAAACATTTTACCTCAAAATAACCCAAAACAATCCTGGAAAATATTATGGTAATTTCTAGATTTAAGAAAAATATGTTTTATTGATTGTTGTGGAAGAAAAAGCCAAGAAATGGGGAAAGTAAGATGTCAGAATCTGTCAGTTAATGGTCTAGAGGGATTGGCTGTGGCATTATGCCCATAGCTTCTCTTCCAGAAGAGGTTTCCATTCATAAATAGTTTTTCTTAGTTTTTTGTTTGTCTGTTTGTTTTCATCCAACATGAAATGATGATATTTTAGTAATAGGTTCAAAATATTAAAGGTAAATACAGGTGCCAATGAAGAAAGTTTGTGCTTATGGAAGTGGAAAATAGGAAGAGTTCAGCTATAATTCAAGAAGAAGTTGCAGACTGAACTCTTGGAATCCATCTGAGAGCTGTTTTAGGGACATCAGCATTCGTGAAGACAATGACAACCTAACAGCTCAGGGCTTCTCAACTATACATAAACTCTTGTGACTTCTTTCATTTAAAGGAAAACCCTGTTGCTACCAGAGTGAGCTCTATACTGTCAGTTCACCATTCCACTGCTGACTGGACTTGTCTAGTAAGGGACCATACATATGTAAACCTTGTCTTTCTTTAGAAGCAGATCAGCAAAGATGATTTTCCATGGAATTTAGCACTAAACTCAGGCAATCTGTACAGCTGTGCATATAAATGGCTTTGCACATAATCTCTAGAGGCCAGGGTCAATGTTCCTCCTACATTTTAATGCTGGAGATGACATAGCGACATCCTTCCAATTCATGTTCCCTCATAATTGAAAGGGGCTTAATAAAAGTCAGGAAGATGCAGTGTGTACACAGTAACATTGATTTCCGCTGACAGTTGAGCAGAAGTTAATGGTAATTTTAATGTAATTTGTTCCATGGTTAATGTTGAACCCTGGAACGTACCTGAGTTCATTTTAAAGGAAACTATGTTTGTGTGTACACTATATTAGAGTGACCCAATTATATAGCGTTCATGAAGACCCCAAATATAACTTCCCCAGAAGAATACTTTAATTTAATTTTTTTTACGCACAGGTATGTGTGTTTAAAGAAACAGAAAACTGGTCTCTGTTCTCAACACAGAGTGCTACCCAGTCAGATGCCAATGTTATGGTACTTGAAATAAATGCACACATGAGTTGCCTAAGTAGCAGCACAACACCGTTCTAATTGCTAAATTTAAGCTTATCTGTGTGAGCTGTAGTTAATATTTATTCTGGGTGAAATAGTTTATATTAAGTTATTTTTTCATTTAGTAGAGCTAATAGTTTTGTTGATAATTCAAACATGTCCTGCTGTGAGTTAAAAACAAATGCAAAACTGAAGAATGCTGATGTTCTTCAACTCTCAGATTTGCTAATTGCATAGTTATTCAATTATAGGTAATATCCTTTTATTGCTAATAAGATTACCATGTGTCAACACAACTGCAGTTCTGAAATGGAGTTTGTCCTGTTTGCTTTGTATGGAATTTAAAACCGTTCTGGGTAAAAGACTATGGAAAATTAACACTGAGCTATGAATGACAAGGCAAAGAATTTAGTAAAAAAAATAGACTGAATGTTTTTCCATGCAGATGCTTTTTGCGGGGGATGCCTTCACAATGGATTTCTTTGTCATCCAAAAGTAAATAAACAACACTCCCTTGTTATGTAGTTGCATCTATTGTCATCTAAGTTAAAAAAAATTCTCAAGTAATTAAAAATGGTTTTGTGCAACAATGCTATCTAAACCGCTATCTCCTAGGTAGGGTTTAGTACTATGTTGAGTACAGAATAAGCCAAAAATGACCACAAAGCTATGCCTTTAATATGAGAATAAAGGTATTAGACTACTATAACTGAGGAGATAATGACATACAAAATGCATTATTACTGTCTTACCTCAGAGCAAATGTGTAAGACTCATAGTACAGAGTATAAGAATGTGTATGTTTACATTGATCTAGTGTTATTCTTATACTCTTGGACATTTAGAACTATTTGCCTGAAAGAATCATTGGATGTCTGGTTAATGACTATAGTTCAGATCTGATTGGGTGGATTTTGATTTTGACTTTGGCTGGAAGAACGATGGAATAACTTTCTATCCTTTGCTAAGGAGAACATTAGTTATTCACTTGCTGGTTAGTAGAGCTAAATAGAAGTCTTCCATGGGTCCTGAACTTTAGTGAAGTATGACTAGTTTCTTTTCAAAGAGATGATAGTGTTAAGGCACTTTGGGATACAGTACCTCTCTCCTCTACTTTCATATCACATGAGTTCTATTTCTTCTTGAAGACCCATTGGCCCATTTCTAGTTTCCCATATTCTCCAGACATTTCAAACTAAACATACAGTTTAAGTCGAGTTGACGTAGGAGGGTGAGATATAGGAAAGATAAGGAGGCTGGGTTAACAGAAACTAAGGAAATGTGAAAAATTCTACATAGGGACCTATGAATTTATAAGCTAATAGACTACAATATAGGTGAATATAAATGGAGATACCAAGCATGCAGGGATAACTTTGCTCCTATATGTTCTATACGATTAAGAAAAGATTCCAGTACCAGGTATGGGATACCTTCTCATGAGTTATTGGTCAGGAAATTCTCAGGGGATCCCTAAACAGTACAGGATAATGCTTCTGCCCTTAGTTACTCACCAGAAATGGATGGTAGGACCCCCATTACTTAGGATATCACACTAATATACTGTTTTCTTAAAAGAAAAATCAAGTTGGACCCGAAATCATTTTATTCAGCAGTGTAGTCTTTGGTTAATTGTCCAAGCCCCAGTAAATAACCCCCAAGTATGCTCATGTCAACAACATTAATTAAACTCAGTGGACCATTCACAAAAATGATATGAAAGCAGGAACAGAAGTTGTTCGGAAGGAGAAAGAGTTTAATGAGAAAGGATTTTAAAAGGGGTGAGGGCTGTACACATGGGCAAAATACATTATATGCCTGAATGAAATTGTAGAAGAAAAAAATCATTCCAGGATACAACTTGTTAGGGAAAGGGATATATTTGACTCACTTCCTATTTAAACTTTGCATACTACTTCATATTTGATACATAATATGCTCTTGTTGAATAAAGAAATCAATGGAATTAAAGAAAATATAAAAGGAGCATGAAATCGCTTAGGAAGCATAATTTATCCTTCAAAAATGCTATTCTACAAGTGTGATCTGTGAACCATTGATATTAGATTAACTTAACTTAGGAAGATATTAACAGTGTAACCTATGCAACTGAATACAAGAAAATGGATCAAAAATGCGTTAGAATGTTATTCAAAATTCAGCTCTGGTTCCTAGTAGAATCATATGCAGTAGGTGACCTCAGGGAAGCTCTCCCTACTCTTCTTCCTGCTCCTAAACTCAACAAGGCAGGCAGCCTACACAGTGGGTGTGGGCCTCACCTAGCTTTAGTTTTGGATGGTACAAGTCCTGGGAAATCCCACATTCCCAAGAAAATCAGTATATTTCTTCCCCTAAAACCTAATTTCAAATCCTATTTTACCAGTGTGCCTGTTATAGGTCTTTGAGTACAGCACTAAACCATGTTGAGATTCAATTTCCTCAACTTTTAATGTCTGTTTTACAGAGATATTGTGTGGATTAAATGGAATTAGATGTGATTACATATTTGAATTGTCTACCAAGCAGACCTTCCACAAACGTTATTTCCTTTTTCTACCATTGCAAATAGTATTCTTAGGTCCAGTGGGAGCCTCCTGTTGCAGCAGAAAGGTGGATTCCACTTAATTTATTCCTTACACAAAAAGGAGGTACTTCTTTGTCAGTAAATAACAGGCTGTTATAACTGTTTTAAGACAGGTATAGGTTTTTTTTTGCAATTTGCAAGTATGCAAATTGAGTCATGATTCACTTCATTTTCATGTAAAATTAACTATAAAACTCTGTATATAAATAAAAGGAAGGAAAGGAGACTTTGGAAGGAAAGGAGACTTTAAAATATGGAGATATAAGTCTTAGAATTTAGGCAAGATGTTTGAAGCTATCTAAAACAGAGCTGGTCTTGCTGTTACAGTTTGACCAGATATGTGGACAGAGCACTAAGGTCAGGTTATATCCCCAGAGCTGTCTTCAATATACAGCATGGAATAAGATAATTTTCTATTTTTCTAGTTCTCAGATTCCAATCTTACAGAAGGAAGGGGTTAAATCGTACATTAAATTGATCTTGAAAGTTCCTTCAAGTGGCATGATCCTATTTGAGATACATTATTTTGAATATACTTGAGTTTTCTCAGTCAAAGGGATGATTTTAGATTTTCTTCAATTTTGATTGAAATCTTTTTGCTATAATTTACTTCCAGTACTTATAAATCTATTCTTACACAAAGTCAGAATCGTTTCTTAAGTTCTGTTCGATGGAGCAGTTTTTCAGTTGTTTGCAATGGACAACTACCCGGGCCCATGCTATTTCCCCTGCTGGAAGCAGTCATGCCATAGTCATGCTTGACCATGGTAGCCTTGATTGGAGCAGACGCAAACACTCTAATTAACTTGTGACGGAATAGCTGAATGCTCCCTGATAACCTGGAAAAGTGTATACAGAGATCACAGCATGAGTAATGAAGAGTGTAAACGTTTCTAGGCATCCAATTAGAATGAAAGTCAGAAGCCGAAGACAGCACAAACTGAGCAAAGGTTAAAGTTAAGGAAAGGCTCATGTCTAAAGAAACCACAGAACAGAGGCTCAGGAATGCACTCGACAAGGAAACTGGGAGGATGGTGTGTAGTTAATTTCTCACCAGTGAAACGACCACCAAACTTAATGTAGAAAAGATTCAATTTTGGTTCATACCTTTGAAACATTCTCTCAGTGAATGCTTGGCCCAGTGAATTGAAGCAGATCATTGTGATAGCCAGAGCATGGAGTCGAATCTTCTTTTCAGTTATTCAAAGACAGGAGGCAGGAAAGGGGGATTCAGGAAGAATTTAGAGCAAGATATACCCTCCAAGGACATGTTCGCAGTAATCTACTTCTTCCAACTGAGTCTCTCCACCTGCCTTTGCCACCTCCCAATAACGTTGCTGTAATATGAGTCCATAAAAGAGGAGATTAACCCACTTCCTAGATCTCAACCTTCCCCTAAAAATGCCATGAAACAAAGGGAATTTTAACTAATATCCCAGATGTTTCTTGATGCAATCTAGTTGACAATCTAAATTACGCACCTCCGAAAGTGTTTAATCAATGCTAATATCCAAAATTGAATCTGAGGAAACAGAGGGCTCACACTCAGATGAGTGATACTAATTTCACCCTGCATTAATTAACCAAGTATTTACTAACTCTCTGTTGTATGGTAATTGAGACTTGAGACCCATATTGAGTTAAAGTAAGCTTGGGTTTGCACAATCATAAAAATCTAATTTTACTAGTGGTAACTAATAAAAATGTCTACCGGTAACACCTAAATGGACTGAGTCACCCTGTCACTAAAATGCCTGAAAAAATATTGCATTTAATACCCATAGCTGGGCAGAGTGTACACATTTATAACTCCAGTACCCAGAGGGCAGAGGCAGGAGGATCACTGTGAGCTTAAGGCCAGCCTGATGTCTAAAGCATGTTCTAAGCAGACTAGCTAGCCAACAGTGAGATTCTGTCTCCAACCATCAATCAGCCACGCATTTAATTTTGATTGAGAGGTTTCCCATTAGACTCAAGGATACACACTTTAAATCCACTTTCAGTTTTTTTTAGAACCTAAGGTGAGATACTTTGAAAAAATTATAAGAAAGAAAAATCAAATCTCCAAAACTATTAATCAGATCTTTTTTCAACTATTAAGGAGTCATAACATACCTAGCACCGTTTAAGTAATGTTTTCTGTTTATTGATACATGCATTATTCAGGACTCTGACAAATCCTTTATCATTTTACATATTCATGATGCCTTCTTACTTTAAGGTACAAAACAGATGATTTTCCTTGTGAAAGTTGCTCTTTACGTGCCTTCAAGATACACTAGTAGAATAGTAACCCAAAAGTTGAGGGAGGAAACAACTACTACTTAATAAAAATTAAGACACACCTGCTCTATGAAATTGAACCCTCACCTGACACAGACTGGGTAGCAAAGAACCTGAGACTAGATAGGCCATAGACCTAGGGGAAAACTCAATGCTATGGCTCTTTCAAATGAACATCACAATTAAATGACCACTGAGGACCTTCTGCTATACTCATAGATCAGTGTCTTGCTCAGGCAACATCAGAGAAACTTCCTCCTGCAAGTAGATGGGAACGAATACAGAGACCCACTGGAAAATGGGCAGGGAGTAAGAGACCTTAGCACGTTCAGTGCTAAACAAATGTCTCCATCAATTCTCTCCCCACAAGGCTCAGAAAAATCTGCAGAAGTGAGGACAAAAATATTGTAACAGTTAGTGGGGATGGGCTAGGCAGTGGTGGCACACACCTTTAATCCCAGCACTCGGGAGGCAGAGACAGGCAGATCTCTGTGAGCTTGAGGGCTAGGTCCAGGACTGACTCCAAAGCTACAGCAAACCCTGTCTTACTCCCCCTGCCCCAAGATAGTGGTAATGGGAGACACTAAAGAATCTAGGCCTTCTAGACACAGCAGGACTGATACACACATGAAATCACAAAGGCTGTGGCAGCATGCACAGCCACCGCAGGGGCCCCAGTGCTGAGACTGGAAGTAGTCACAAGCATCTATCCCTAACCCAAAAGCTATGTCCAATTGATGACTACACATAAAAGAAAAGATAGTTTTCTCCAACAGAATCTCAGTGAGTATATAATCCACATGTAAGGGCAGGTGCCATGCCCAGCAATAAGCTACCAACACAAAATGACTCGGTGGGGTTTTATGAGGCTTTTTTGTTTTTGGCCCTACAATATTTTTTTCTAAGATTTTTTTTTTAATTTTACAGGTCTGTTGCTTTTATGGGTTTTCTGTGTGTGTGAATATGTTTGTCTCAGCATCGGAATATTCCTTGTTCTTTTTCTTTGATCTTCTTTTTATGTTTGTTCATTTTGCCCCATTCTAGTTTGTTTTAATTTTTTGTTTTTTTTTAGTTTTTTTTAATTTTATGTTAGTATTATTACTTTGTAGATGAATTTTTTTATCCTGGTGAAAGAGAGAAAGGGTGTAGATTTAGTTGGTTGGAGAAGGGAGCTGGGAGATGTTGGGAAAGGAAAAACTGTAATCAGAACATATTGTATGAAATAAATATCATTCCAACACAAAAAATGTAAAAGAGGGTAAAATGGGGGAATGTTAACTGAACTATAATAATATATATTATAGATGTTATAGACATGTGTGTGTAATTGTAAAAATAAAAACAAAGTGGCATATTTTCTCTCAAAATAATGACCCAGAATTAGTCAAGTTTCTCTGGTATCTTTAACCAGATAGTTGATATATTTGCTTTTTTTTGACTAGTAAATGCTTACTGGTGACTTAAAAATGTTTTGTATGTCAGTGTATCTATGTTTTCATATGTTATTGATCTTGCTCTCAGAACATCTTTGACATATTTCTGAAGTGAAATCACACCATCCAATCAAGTCTGTTTATACAAGTGCTCCTTTACAGAGCATTAAATATATCAGACTTTAATTATTCTAGGTTTCACCAGTCTCACATTACCTTCAAGGGCTACAGGTTGCTGCTTCAAGTCATTTAATCTCTTGAATCATTTCCATAGTTACTATGCCACACCTACACACTTGAATATCTGCAGATAGCCAAATTTCAGAATTTTATCATGTGGGACTGCTGATTATGCCACCCATGGTCATTGACACCCACTGCTCAGATCCTATGTCCCACAAGTGTGTCTGCACCAATCCTCCAGTGACTTCTATATCACATCACAGGCATTCTCTATTCCGTTCTCATCCTGTTCTTTGAATGATACTGTTATTCTGTTGCTTAAGTGAAAAGGGACTGCACCAAAGACATCATATCTCAATAACATCCTAAATGAAGACACTTTCATGTACTGCACTCCATACTATACGGTGTGCTTCCAAACCCAAGAGCACTTGAAAAACATTTCTTCTCCTTTCATCTTCAAATAAGAGGTATTTAAATAAATTGTACCCATGAAACGTTTTTAAGCCCCTCTTCAGTCACTATTACCTATACCAACTGGCACTTTTATGTTCCATTGGGCTTGACTCCATATTCTGAGTTTTCAAATCTTATGCCTATACCTACTACAGTACCTGAACCTTGACCAATTTGTTCCCAAAGTTTTATTTCAAATCCAGTAGGCCACACATTTTATGGTTTGTGATTTCTCATTGACTGTCCTATATGCTATCCTAAACTTGATCATTGATATATTTCAGTCTTGGACTATCAATTTCTTTCCTTAAGCCATTTATACAAATAGTTATTTCCAATAATTCTTCAGCCAATGAGAACTTTCAGTTTGTTTTACCTAATACTTTACACCATGTACCAAGTGTGGATCTTCATTTCCCATGAAAGCTTAGGCCCTTTATCTCAGTCTCTGAGCCTCTCTAGAACACTGCTACCTCTGTTCAACTGGAATATCCCTGAGCCTGGAAAAGTTCAACTTTTCTTTTTGTAACTATGAATGAATGACTCAGCAGCAAGCAACACTCAGAGAAGCCTTGCTGATTGGACTCGCTTTAAATTTATGTCTAGAGTACGAAAATAAATCTCCACACTGACAGACACTCCTGCTAAAGTTTCCTATTAAATTAACTTAGCCACTTTATAGAGTGACAATCCACGTCTTTCCCTAAATCTTCAATGCCTACTACCCACATACTAATAAGGTGAAATACCAAAAATGAACTTAAATGATAATTAACTTAAGCTTCACCAAAAATTCCACGAGTTTCAATGTTGCTAATGCTATAGTTTTCTTTGTTGTGGCTTCATCTACTATAGTAAAAATGATGGCCCTGATAAGTCCACGTTAGTTTCTGCCACAATTTTCATCAATTATTAGCATCTTAAAAGTTTAATTTGTACCTCTAAATAATTTATTTTCCAAGCCACCATTCTTTGCTAATTCTCTCAAACATGTTAAAAAAAGTCTCTTATTCTCATGTAATCTTGAAGTTTATAATTCAGAGCTTTATTAATTAATTAAGAGCTTTATTAATCTGTCCAGATTCATAGAAAAAATGATAGCACAACATGTTCCTTGTCTTTGTTGGTTTTTTTCACATGTTCACTTCACATCTCATTTTCTACCCTTTCTAGCTAGAATTTAACCTCATGACTCAGAATGAAATATATTTTTTATGACTTATAGTTAGTTCTTAGCTTTCCACCATTGTGAGATATCATAGCTGAGAGAGCAAATGAAAAAGGTGCAAGTACTGACTTTTGCTGTAGCTTCAGAGGCTTCTGATCACTGTTAGGTGGCACCTTTGCTGTGGAACTCATGACAACACAGAACAGTGTGGCATGGAGCATGCTGTGAGAAAAGCTGCTTACCTCATGACCACCTCACGGAGTAAAGACAAAGGTATCCCCTTAAGGACCTACTTTCCTCCCACTAAGATTTCCATTTTAAAAATGGTCTATCATCTTCCAGTAATTCTACCACCTGATGACTAAGATTCCAACATGTTGTATTTGGAGGGTATTTAAAGTTTAGGTCCTAATAGTTCTCTGTAAGGTTACTAAGTGGTATTGGTAATATTTAATATGATAGATTAGTTCAACCATCCTAACGCACTACTTCCTTTTCTTTTATGTCATCATATTCTATTATGATAGATTAGCTCAACCATCCTAACACACAATCTCCTTTACTTTTATGTAACCATTTTCTTCTGGTCTCCTTCTTATTTTACTAACTTAATTTTTACATCTTATTTCATAACTTCATGATAGCTACACAATCACCAGTAGATAGAATGGCCCAGGACTCTGGCCTTAGCCCTGAACCTCTAATCCTCTTTATTTATACTATCACCGGGTGATTGCATATAATTATGTTGTTTCAAATACTACTTTTATCTCATTTATCTTTTAAAATGTATTCATTCAAATATTGACTGCATGGGAATTGAATATTGCAGTTAACAAACTCTATAAATCAGTTCTGGACTATTTCCTAGATTTCTAAGACAAAATATGGCAGAATAGAGCTACTAATCATAACTCTTCCAGCTTGATGAACAACATTCCATCTGCTCAGAAAATGGAATCATGAATTTAATGAAGAGTTCAATCTATCAACCTAGGAGTTAGTATTCTTGGTGCTTTTCTCTTTCTTTCATATTTTAGATCAAATCTATTAAATAGGTCTTCCCATATGTCCTGCCAAATATAAGTAACGTTTAGCTCTTCTCCTCGTGACTGGTAACATACCACAGACCTAGAAAGCCTTTATTCTTTATGGTACCCCCTTTTATGTTATCCCGCATCCACGTTCATCTCTTGTAGATGACTTTAAACAAAAACAGATACAGTGATCATTCAAAAACTAACTAGTTCATGTATTTAGTATATCATGATGCTATGGCCTTTCATTTTATTTGGAAGAAAATATTATTGAGTCCTACGAGGACATTCGTGATTGGGTATGTGTTTACATACCTACTGCTGTGATAAAACAATATGACTAAGGCAGATTATTAAAAATGTGATTAACTTGGCTTTCAGGGGGTTAGAGTCCATGATGGTGGAAGCAAAAATACATCTGAGAGCCTACGTATTGATCCACAACCGTGAGACTGGGAGAGATACTAGGAATGGCATGATCTTTTGAACCTCAAAGATCATCCTAATGGTATACCTTCTCCAACAAGGCCATAACTCCTAATTCTTTCCAAAAAATTCTACCAAAGAAGAACCAATTATTGAAATATATGAGCCCGTAAGGACCATTCTTATTTAAGCCACCACAGTCCCTAGTTCATCTCTGTAAATTGTCTCAGTTGCTCATAACTTCACCTATTCACTGAAATTATTTATGAACTTAAAGCACAACAGTCTTTCCATCTCTTTCTTTAAATTTGAAAATTTCCTGGCCATTTTATATCATTGTTTTTATTTCAAATATTTGTATAACTATCTGCTTATTATTTGGAAAAATATGAAGAAAATTTTAATTTTCAAAGTAAATTCCTCACCAGTGTATTCTTGCCCCCAGCTACTACAGAAAAAGGAGCCCTCTCAGCCACTTGTCACATTAGTGACTTTATATTTTTTATTAAAATTTGGGCTATTCAGGTCCTGAAATTTACTTCTGTATGTTTACAATGTTTCTTATATACATAAATACATAAATATTCTTATAAACATTAGTGGCTATATTCCTAGAACCTAAAAATAGCACCCAACAAATAGCAAACAGTCAATACTTTTTGATTGACCAAAGGCCATGCTAGTACTTGGCCAATACTTATAGATCTTCTGTGCAACCACTCAAATGTAGACTTACAAGATAGATCAATATTCCATTCCATTAGTTCTGGTCATCTGATCTGATTCACTGAGATTTCTTTATGCCATAAATCTCACACCTATCTATTACCTTTCTTCTTGATTCTTTGATTTTTTTTTATTCAACTGAATTGTGTTTTCTAGCTTATACTTATTTTATATACTTTTTGAAGCATCCATACATTTTTGAGAAGTAAAATTTTTAAGTTGATAGCTTTTTGAGAAGGCACTAATAGCTTTTTTAAATAAAAAAGTCAACCATTAAAAATGCAGAGAACAAATAACTGTGTGGTACCCAGCCCCAACTGACCCATCTACAAGACAACTCCTGCATCTGAGGCTCAGGATACATGGAGAAAGAGAGGGTGGGATGTATTGTAAATGTCAGAAGAACAAGAAGTCTGCAGTGAGATTGTGTTTCCTAGAAACATCAGAAAAACTACACACATGAAGTATCAAGAACATGGCCATGTTAAAATGACCTGAATAAGGAAGGACATGTAGTATCAAGTTCAGGTAGCTAATATATTTATATTCTTAAACATTAAAAAATCTATTGATTAATCTATAATGACACTTTTTAGCTGTGAGACCTTCAACAAAACCTTAAGTGTCTCTAACTGTCAGTTGTCTCATTTGTAATAATTGGCATACCATCTCCCTCATAACTCTTACTTTAGATGGTTGCCCAAATGAATTTTAAATAAAATGAAACAATTAATCAATATTTCCCAACCTTTCCCAATAATAAAAATCACCTGGGATTTTTTTTCAAATACTCAAATCATAATTATCTACCCCAAGAAAGTGATTCAGTAGATTCCATTTAGTGATCAGAATTTATGCCTTTAAAGGTCATCAAAGTTCGTTAACTTGAGGCAAGTATGAAAGTATGATAGTGTTTTGCAATAATCATGTTATTACTTAGCAGTTTTGTAAGAGCTAAGAGTCCTTCCATTAAATAAGCCTGTGCAAGATTAGGGGTGGGAGATACCTTTTCCTTCATCCAGTTCTCATTTGCATGGGGTACAGGGCTCTGTCTATCCCAGTGAATTGCTCTTTAGAGGGAGACATGGAAGTATTTCAAGACATTTTGGTTTTAATGGTAGTGATAGGTCTCAATGTATTCAGGCTTGCCTCAAACTCACAATCCTCCTGTTTCAGCCTCCCAAGTACTAAGATTATGGGTTTGTACCACCCCCCCCCACTGCTAGTCAATTTAGAAATTGAAACTGATACTGTCTCATTACTTCAGCTTTACCTGATTCTTCGGATTACTTGTTCAAAGGTAAAGAATCATGCTTACTTTGATCTTTTGCCTCAGAGAGTAGTAGTAGCATGGGCTAAACAGGCTTCTCTAATCACTATAAGGAGTAGGTTGAGCACAGGCTAAGATACAGAACAATAGGAAACAAGAGGCAGCAACACATTGCACAACACATCACCAAGTCACTCATTCCCTGGATTATTATTGGTCAAAACTATTTAATGATATCTTAGCTAGCTAGATGATTTTAGTCTGTGTGACTTGTAGCTGATCTCCACACAACATTATGGCCATGAGGACGGAGAAAGATGAACATGTACCCTGCCTTCTTGTAAGAATTCTCCTGTCACTGCTTTTGGCATTCGTTCCAGAAGTACCTTTGCCAGATGTAGCAAAAATGAAACAAAATATAACTTATATTCATCAGAAATTTTCTTTCATCATTTCCCAAAGTCCTTATCTTCTAGTGCCATCACCTTGGGGATGAGGACATTAACAGGTGAATTTAGAAGAACTGTAAAGGTCCAAGTTACTATATTTATCCAGTTTCAGCTCCTGTGCTTCCACCTTTTTGCCTAACTCTCCATAATCCCAGTTCCTGATATAGACTTCAATTTGGCCAGTTCATATCTGAAAAAGTATTGCTATAGGTTAGTCATAAACAGATTAATCTAATCAGCCTATTAATATTTTGATACTAAGAGCTCTTAGTGATGTAACAAGATGTCGATGTTAGTAACTTCCAGCCTAATTTACAACAGGACGCCTACATATTCCTTCTTCATAAATCACCATCGTGCATGTAAACAATAAACATTACTATCCTGTAAATTCTAGGGTTGGAAACGTGGAGTTTGCTTAGGTGGATTTTTGGCATAGTGGCTTTCCTCATTATTATCCTGGAGAACTCACCTAGTCCATAGTAATCTGGTATGTGTAAAATAAAATATAACCCTTCCTTCCTTCCTTCCTTCCTTCCTTCCTTCCTTCCTTCCTTCCTTCCTTCCTTCCTTCCTTCCTTCCTTTCTTCCTTCCTTCCTTCCTTTCTTCCTCAGAAGACTCCACATGGGTCAGAATTAACACCTATTTTTTCTTTACTAGGCATAGAGACACGTACGTGTGAACCAAGTGTTCCAGAGTCTGAGACAGGGAATTATTGGTTCTAGTCTAGTCTATGCTACATCCTCAGATACTGTCAGGGTAAAACAAATAAAAAGGTAAAAGTAACAGTAAAAGAATTTTCTTTGCAATTATTGAGATAATCCCCATACCCACAAACCTCTCCTTTTAAACAAATGCAGTATTTTGTCTATTTCATGACTGAAAAAGCAGTAATTTATTCAACATTTCTCTGCTAATAAGTAGGATGGTGTTGTAGTTGGCTACTAGTTCATTTTCTGACTTTCTGGAAGTTCCAACCTGAAATAATCGTGATACTGTTTGGCCAATAGCTTAAGTGTATTTCTGGCTAACTCTTACATCTTAAACTATCCCATCTCCATTAACCTGTGTATTGCCACATGGCTGTAGCTTACCATGTAAAGTTCTATCCCCAGGGTCTGTCTCTGGGGTGTGGGGGGCCACATGGCTTTCCTGACTCTTCCTTCTTTCTCCCAGCATTCAGTTTAGTTTTCCCCATCTAGCTCTACTCTTCCCTGAGCAACTGGGAACAAACAAGCAGCCTCCTACTACAGGAAGGTTAGGTTTTAAACCTGGACAGGTTAATGCTTCAGCGTTTGAATTTTATAGAGTAACACACGCCTTTCTCTCACCCCGACTTTCCCTAATAATTTGGTGTTCCTAAGTGTAGGCATCTTCATTACACTGCCATTATCCTTTTTGGTTTTTTCCATGATAAAGTCAAGTCACAAATTAAGTGTAATTTCCTCCCATCCAGATGCATTATATCTCCCTCCTATGATTTCTTTTCTTCTGATCCCTAAGTAGATGAAAGATCACAAGAGAACCACTACTTTGGAATATCTAATTTCCTAAATAAAGAGTATCCACATTTGCCAGCAGTAAAATTCCATCTTTAAGAACACCATCATGAGGGATTGCAATTCTCCTGTGATTCTGGCTAACATCACTCTTGGAAAGAATCAGTGGACAAGCCCTTCTTCAGTCAGAATGTTAATTTTTGTGATGTAGATGGAAAAGGATATTTTATCTCCTACTTATGAGTCTCTGTGGCTCCTTCTGCTTGCCCAGATTCATTCTCCCTTGGGGAATAAGTGTGTATAATAAGTGCAATTTTTATTCCCACCACACATCTCAGGGTACAGAGTCCCGAGGTTTTGCTGTGCCTTTGTCTTGATTTATGACAATTTTAATGCCTACGGTTAGCGTTTATTGCACAGGTTTCAACTATAAAAACAAAGAGACTCCTGCTAAAGATGTAGAATAAAGAGCAAGCTGTTCTTCCAATAGTGGTAGCTCAACTTAGTTTCCCCAAAAGTTGAAGATTCATGGTGTGGCATACAAATCAATTGAACCAGAATGCTTTGGAGTTCACATGTATGAGTCGGGCTCATAGAGGTTTAATGTTTGAGTGCTCACTCATTTTTACAATTTCTATTGTTACCCTGTCTTTATCTGTGTTTCATTTATCAGTCTCCTGGATTCAAATATTGAGACTGATTTCTAGGAACCTTTGAGACACTAATCAAATCAGAACATCTTCACTTTCACCCATTGTCCACTATCATGCCTGGCATGAGAAAGAAATAAAAACTACCAAAGAGTCCCTAGTACTTTACGATATCACTGAAGATGTAAATCTATGCATGTGATTTAATGACCAGTCTCGCTCAGTTTGAGTACACCAAGTGTTTACAGGAAAAATTTGAGAATTTTTGGTTGTTCTTAGGAGAAGTGGCATAACTGATGATCATTTATAATGAAAAATATTAAATGAAAAAAGCTGTTTCGCTTCCTTTTACTGTTATATATTATTTGTATGATGGGCTTTATGATCATATTTTCAAGTATAACATACTTTAATCATCTTGAATATAATAATGATTTTGTGGTTTTGTAGGAAAATGTCTTCATTTTCCAAACATTCATGTTCCATCGTACAGGGTCAAAATGGCCATTGTCTATAATTTGTGGTAAACATCATCATCAGTAAAACAGGTGAAGTAAATCTAGCAAATGCAGGTGTCAAGTTCAGGCAATTAATATTTTGAAATGAAACATTTGCTACTTAGTTACTGTGAGAAGTAAAATGAACATGGAGTAAGGTCCAAAACTATGAGAGCAAACTTCATAGTTCAGGACAGTGGTAGCTAAGATGAACCTTGAGTGGAAGTAAGAAGCTTATCTGTTAGCTTTATTGCTTATTTCTCCTTAAGGCAGCAGTCACATTACTGTGTAAATAAGTAATGAGCAAATATTTAAAAATTGTATTCGAATAAATGTTAAATGATGTCCCTGCCTAGAAGTTTGGCTTTTAACAGTAACTTTTCCCGTATCTCTAGGTCAGAAACGTAGCCAATGGAAGAACACCAAAGCTATCAAGAAAATGGAGGGCATTAAGCATATGGCCACAGGAAGACCTTGCATATGGTAAAGTTAGATATGGAGAATGATTCTGTTCCTACAAAGTTTACAGACAAGGACTTCCGGAGCCAACCCACAGAGACAACTCTACAATAGTCCCCAAGGTATATAGTCCTGTTTACAGGGACCATTCAAACTTTAAAACAAAACAAAAAATGTTTTTTATAGAATGATAAAGAAATAAAGTAAATTTTTACTATGGTTTCCATGAATAACTGTAGAAGTGTGATAATTGTGAACTATTCCATTAGTTACCTGTAAATAAGGTTTATTATCAAATTTTATTAAAATACAAAGTAAGCGAAATAAAGGGTTATGGGCAATGAGGACTTTATATAAGGCATCATTGAGGAATAGTTTACTATATTAAGCCTCTGGACTCCTTTTCAGTACAACAATATGCACACTAGTTGTTTAAGTCTCTCTTTCACATATACTCAGGCATGGATTCTCTCTCTCTCTCTCTCTCTCTCTCTCTCTCTCTCTCTCTCTCTCTCTCTCCTTCCATAACCATTTTCACTTTTCTTATCAATAGGTGATCTTATCAAATGCATTCTAAAAAGACTAACCATGAAACATACAGTGTTTCATTGAAGGTCAACCTAGATATGGGAAGAAAATACAATCATTAAAAACTTATTTTTCTATTATTTTCCTTTGGTGAAAATTATCATGGTCTAGAGCAAGGATGATGTCAAAAAGCAGGTAACTAACTATACATCAAAGAGGAAAGACTTCAGAGAGAAACTGAAATGTTCCAGCCAGGTGCTTTCTTTAACTTTGTCTCTAGCAATGAGTGTGTGCTATTCATTAAAGTCAGTGGTGAATAGCCCTGGCTGTTCTTCCAGATGTCCTGAGTTCAATTTCCAGCAACCACATGGTGGCTCACTACTATCTATGGTGGGTCTGATGCCTTTTTCTGGCATGAAGGCATACAGGCAGAGAGAATACTCATATACATAAAATAAATAAATCTTTAAAAAATCAATAAACTATGAAGACAAGATCAAGGAGGAAGTTAGGTCTTCATTCTTTTATGTATGCCATTTTTTCCCATTATTTTTTCAATAAGTAACCTACTATATATTTTTAAATAATTACTAAATCAATGTATATCTACATTGAATATGCTATGCATCACAGTAATCACAGTATATATGTTATATGTACAAACATGTAAGTATGTATATAGGTTGTTGGAGGCCATAAGTAGACTTTTTCTTCGAGGGTTTACTCACCTTACATTTTGACATGAGTTTTTAATTGAGCCAGGAACTCTATTTTAGATACACTGCCTGAGAAGGAGTCTTGGAATCTCTCTGTCTCCAGCCCTGGAATTATAAGTTCATACCACCACTCTTAGTTCCTTCAATGGGTGCCAGCAATCACAACTCAGGACCTCATGCTTATTCATCTAATATTTTCCCATCAAGCTGTTCCCCTAGCCATGGAAATATATATTACTTGCCATAATGTTGTCCCAGGTTAGTCTTTCCTTAAGTAACACCAACATTGATGAAATTTGGGAAAAAAATTGAAATTAGGAACATTCTTTTGTGTTATGTATAAAATACAATTTCAAACCTGAATCCTTGTAACAAAGAATGAGGAAGTTTTTGTTAATAAGTTATAATTTTCAGGCTTTCTTTTTAGGCTTGAAATGGAATTTAATTAGTGAATATCGTAATTCTATAGATAAAAATATAGTCAAAAGAAGTGCAATTTTTCTTTTCAATAAAATATTTTTTATTTTGTTTGGGAAGGGTACTCGCAAAACATCTTGCTTCTAATACTCTCTTTAATTAGTAGAAATAATCATGAATTTTACAACAAACTGCTTTGAATTATTTCTGTAATATAGTTGAAGGATAATAATTTTTTACACCACTGTAGAGTTGAATCAACATTTGATATTGTTTGTTTTGAAATATTATTAGGGAAAGACACATCGTAGGTCATCACTAGGAAGACAGTTATTATTCAAACTACATGGTAAAAACAAAGGATTAAGTATGGAATTGTTTACCTTTCAATCTACCCATCTGTCTTTATCTCTATATTTACCTTCAGAAACATAAAAACCTGAACACTTCTTTAAACAGTGAGCTACAATTAGAAAGGTAGGGGAAACTATGGGAAGGATTCACCAACTGTCAGGAGCTACAAAGGCCACAGATTCTCCCCTTCCACAGTGAGAGTCTCAGTGTCACCAAAAGCTCAGCACACGTGGTTTTGAAAGAAGTGCAACACCGTATCAAGACTTCTGAACACAAGAAATACAAGTTTAACGGGATTAAGGTGAGAGATGGTCATCCCCTGTTTCATTTGGTTCCTGTTTTTCCAAGAGCAGATTCCTTTACTGTCATTTTCTTTTCCCATTATAGATTCTGGCATCAGGGCAAGATATTTAGATTTTAATATCTTAATATATTCTATGAAATATACTAGTGTACTTTACTATTTTGACCTTTTGGCACATCATATTTTGCTTCAGATGGCCAATTCACTTTTGCCTCTCAAGCTCAGGGAGGCCATAAAAGAGTGAAATGAATGGATTGACTACAGCTAGTCACAATACAGAATACTGAAAAGGTCATTGTATCTCATCATCTGCGCTATTATTCATGGAATATACAGGATCTTAAATATTTGATAGTGCAGTCTTCTGACAGAGAGATGTAGGAAAAATTAAATAAAAAAATCACTTTTCATGGCAAAATTTCACCACTATTCAAGAAAAAAAAATTAGCTTAATCCTAGTACAAGGAAAGAAAGAAAAAAGCGTTTCATTCTGTTCTTCTCTTTCCTTTAGGTAAAATATGTATATGCTTTTAAAAGAAATGAACAGAGTTTTGCAGGCAATCTGGAAATGTTGAGAAACAAGCTTGACCCTAACTGGATTCAAGACCTCAGATTTTGGCAGGGGTTTTTCAAGAGTTTCTGAGTCATGTTTACCTATTTTGTGGACAAGGGGTTGGATAATTTCATCTGTAATAGAAGTGTAAGAAAACTTACCCATTGGACAGAGTTACAATAGAAAGCTTCAAAGAACACTCTCTGTAAAAGAAACTCCAAAATATGTTTGTTTTTCACCATTATGATATGATCAAATGACCAGGAGAACACCAGCCTCCTTGTCTAGAGGAGATTCCTAGGTGGTCCATTAAATAACATAAACCATCTCTTATGGAGAGTAATTTTGATGGTAGAACGAATAAAATCGGGTATGAAAGTGGGGAAAGTGAGTTAATTTGAGCAAATGCAAAGAAGAAATTCATCCAAAGATGAGATGCAGACCATACGTCCTCAAAGGCAAAAGCTAAGCCTCACCAGTAAAGTGTTAAATGAATTTGATCTTAAAGGTAGGATGGAGCAGTAGATGATGCATTGGACCAAGTAGAGACATATAGTTAAGGGAAGATGAAATAGCCTGCTAAACGACCATGGCAAGCTGTTCTCACTGACTTTCCCTGAGTCACTGAATATCATTTATTACCCACACTCTGGAACTTCTACCAACAGACCTTATCTGTCAGAAGGACATCAATGCTGCCACTAGGACAGAAGCAACCAATATGACCATAGATTCCACTCTCACCATATCGAACAGAATTAACTGTTGCTGATGATGATCAAGCCACAAGAATGACACCAGCATAGTCACAGCCAGAAAGTCCAGGTAGAGGAAGACAAAACAAGCAGAGAGAAGGGCACAGGATAGAAGGAAGCACATATAACAGAACTATGGGCAGTGAAGTCACCTGAGGGGGTCAGAGAATAGTACTGGTTCTCCTCAATCCTTGCTCACAAGGATTGCCAAGGGGCCACTGAAAAGATGCTATAGCACACAGGACAGAGTACTGAACAGATGCTATAGCATAGAGGGCATAGTTCTGACTGCACACAAAAACAGCTCTGTGGGTTGGCTTTTATTCAGAACCTGAGTGGGAGAAGGTCCTGCCTGGGAAGAACTTACTTGGTTCCTAATTCAGCAGGGTAAAAATAGTAAATCTCTAGGGAGGCATAAGATCTATATTCAGATAATTATGGCAGAAAATAGACTACCCACATACAAATATTTCTCATCTGAAAAGATACACTAAGTTAGCATGTGAATTATGTGGGTTAGTAGTCCTAACTCTGCTACCTAGACTGAGAAAAATGACAATGTCCCCAAAAGAAGAAATTTTGACTAAACATAAACAGTGTATTTCATGTCATTGCACATTTCAAAACCATTTTAATTTAGAACTTCTCCTGCAAAGTATTAAATTTATAAGTTTGTACTTTGTTAAATTACTGTTTTAACTTCTACCTCGTCAGAAAAGGCTTTAATGATTATCATGTCTTCTTCTGTGCCTATAGAATCTTTGTTTCTATATTTCCACATCTACAGTAGTCTTTGTAGCACCATTTAAGACATTTAAGACACACCAATATGGATTTCATTTTTTCATGTCCATGAAGACTGAATGTTAACATATGATTATTCCCTGTGAACCCATAGAGCACAAGCTGGTATTTGATGAATCCAGAGAGCCAAAAAGCAATAATGTTTTAACACTTGCATAAAACTGCCTTTTGTTTAATAGGAATAAGTAATGTTCCCATCGTAATAAAGCTAACTCTGTGCACACAGAACAGTGGCCTCTAATGAGATGGGATTTCTGAATGGGAAGTAAGTGCAGTAGCCTGCAGAATGCCACAGTTCTGATCTAATGTTCTATTACATAAAATTGCAGAGGAGAACACCATATAATTAAACTAATTTTCTCATGATTCATAAAGTTATAGATTGATGGAGTTTAAAATTAGGGACAGGGAACACAAATTTTTCAAAGTAGAATTACAGTAGTCATCAGAGCTCCTGAATTAAAAAAAAATTAAAAAGACTACAGAAAACATAAAACAAGAAAAAAAAATCTTTCCTAGTCTTGTTTCTATACTTACTTAGTACTTCCCATGTTCCTCTATGTCTCTCAAATTATGGAATTGTGTGTCTTTTTTCAGTCTGTGTTGTGTTACTATCAACCTATAAAGCAAAAAAATATTTTGAATCATCATTTTAGAGATTTCAACCCATAAGAAAGTTGACCCATGGGTTTTATGCTTGTGGTGAAGATATCTAATGGTAATCACATGGAGGCTCACTTTATGGCCAGAGAGTATACAATGAAAAATAAATGAACATCCAATAGTCTCATGATGACACTAAAAGACATGACTTCAATGACATAAAGGACCCCCTTCAACTTCATTTTTTTAAGTTCTACTACCTCAGCATAGCACCATCTAGGGAAAAAAAAACATTAACATGAGTCTACAAACCACAGCAGTGGTAATTGATACCTTATGCTGGCCTTTAAATTTTTTTTTTTTGTAAAATGATGTTAGTCCAATATATATTTGTAGAATCAATATGCTGAACACTGGGTTCTCTTCTGGAATTTTCTTCAAGAGCTCTCTGACATCAATCCTCTTTTAGTGGTATTTGTACTTAGTTTTCCAGGACTTTAGACATTACACCCTCTGTGTTGACCCAAAGGTTGCCCTCACCTTACACAAGATATGTCCTGTCAGATGTGTGTGGGTCCTCCTTATTTTTATTCCATCCGTATCATCGTTTCTCTTGATACCACTATGCCTTCATACGTTTCTGCTTTGTATGCTTTCTTGATTTCTCTATGATCATTCTACAAAGGTATATCCAGAATAACCCAAACCATATTCAAAATAAGTACATGACAATAGAATTGAAACCTAAGGCATAACCAGAAAAGTATAGAGAAAACGCTATGAGAATCAGTATAACCCTAAAACACTACCAATATCAGTCGACACCAACTAAGCAGGTGATGGGTTGACTCTTACTACCCTGAAATTAAGGTATTCTACAGCCTATTCAGCAGTCAAACTGTTTTTATTAAAGTGTTTTTTATATAAATGAATTCCTTTTCTTGTTGATATGTTTCTCTAAAATCTTAGGTGACAACTATTTTTAGGTGTCTGTCTAGTAAAACATTTTGTGTGAGATAGGGTATTGTCGGGGTCCATATTCGACAAGTATACCATTTATCAGGGTAGATTGGGATTAGAAAAATAAGTAAAGAGAATGAAGATATGAGTAAAAATAATAAAACAGAAACATAGAATAGTACTGGGAGGGAGTTCCAGTAAATACTGAAAATTTCCTGCATTTAATTTTCCATACACTTTTATACCCCAATACAACAGGGGGAGAAAACAAAGGACTGCTTTAATGTGTTACCGGGAGCTGGGTAGTCGTGGTGCTCGCCTTTAACCCAAGCACTCAAAAGGCAGAGACCTGCAGATCTCTGTGAGCTCAAGGACAGCCTGGTTTACAAGAACTGGTTCCAAGACAGACACCAGAGTTACACAAAGAAACCCTGTCTTGAAAAACCAAAAACCAAACCAAAACAAAACAAAACAAAAAAACCCCAGCAAAACCACCAAACCAAACCATACAAACAAATAACAAAAATAAATCATGATACAAAAATCAACTAGAACAGTTACTCGATTCAATGCTTTGAACCATCAAGTCATTAATACATAAGAAAATCATTCCCTTGTTTAGGCAGTGAACCCATCCTAGACCAAGTATCCTGAAGGCAGCCACTCCCTAGGTCAAACCTCTTAATTCTAAAGAAGGAGCAGAAGTATTCTTGAATTCTCTGACCTTTGGATAGAGTAGAGAGAATCTACCTTTGTGGGACCTGTTAATGTCCAAAGTACCAAGCAACCACACCCTAGGTCAGGGTGTGTGGCCACACTTGACAACAACCTTGAGCAAGCTGAAACCCTCTTATCTTCAGACAGGGTAAAAAGAGGCTCATGCTTTTTGGGCCTCCACAGTTTATGTCTATATTAACCAACAGGTTCACCAGCTCTGGGAGTGAGAATTTAACATATATCCAGAGAAGAGGTTTCTCTGAAAGGCTGATGAAAGAGATATGGAGAGGAGAGCAGACAAAGTAAGAAAGTCAAAAGGCTGAGGGAGTGAAAACTTGTGTTGTATTTTTAAGGGATTTAGAGTGAGAAACACTGAGACAGTTGAACACTTTACAGTTTTTGAAGTGTTGTAATTGATGATTGGTTAAAGAACGTGATTTCTGCTTCCCTCATAAAAGGTAGAAGGACTCAGAATTAGCTTTCTAAATCATTGATCAATCCTTTCCTTTGAAACAGAGTTTCATCACGGCAAATTGACCAGAGTTTACTCATTACTTGATTTGGTTAGATTCACAAAAATGCTTAGACTCTCAACTCTTCCCAAACTGCCTCCTCATCTATCTGTAGCTGCAGGAATGACTTCCTTGTGCTTATGTAAGAACAATTATTGCTGATTGTAAGGGCCATTCTTTTCTTCATTGATCACTGACTATCAGGAGCTCCTGAAAGACCTTCCCCAAAGGCAGTTTCCATGTAAATACCGGGAGGATTTTCTGTACCCAAGGGACCCAGTTCTGAGTGCTGAGCTTGTAGAGGGGATAACGGAAATTGACATACTCAAAAAGGACCCCCTGATCTGGGTCCACGTATAAAGTTTAGCAATTTGAGAAGAGACAGGCTGCTCTTTTCTGAATCACTTGCTTGCCATTCCTCATACACCTACCCGATCTTCTCATGCTAATTCTCATCTCATAGACACAGCCTGTTGTTTGTCTCATTGTCTTAAACTGAAAATAAACACAGCCGCCAGCAATGCTGTCTATACAATATGCTCTCCCACTGCAAGACTCCCACAGAGCAGATGAGTGTTTATACATGTGCGAGTTCACTTTCCACAGGCTGTTGTGAGTATTTGCCAAGACTATCACTACTTGAGAATTTTTCACATTTGATCATAAATTCCTTTTTATTCTCTCATACACATTGTTATTTATTGAGAGATAATTCCTATGCAATATTGAAATGTTGTTGGCTAACTTTTACTTTATATATCCATGAAGTTTAAAACCAGGAATGATTGCACCAAATACGACATACATAGACCACTTCCATCTCCCAAAAAGGTCTTTTGAATCTTTTTCTAATATGCTTAATATTTCTTTCCCCAACTCTCTTCCCAGCCCAAGATTTCCCAGGCATGCTCACTATAATTTCACCATAGGCTGCCCTGCCTGTTTTTAGTCCTCGTATAAATAGATCTGTACAGTATGCTGTCTTTTGGGTTTGGGTTTGTTCTCTAATCATAACATTTTGATTTGTCCATGTTGAGTGTATAAGAAGTTATGTTCCATTTTACTGCATGGTTGTGTTTCATTATGCGATAATACCCCAGTTTGCCAATTCATTCTTTATTGGTGGCTATTCTAATTGTTCACAGTGAGGGGCTATTATTGTTAAAGTTGTTGTAAATATTCACATACGATATTTCAAATACAAATCATGTTTTCATCTCTGTTTTATTTACTAAGCAGGTGAACACTGGGTCATTTGATAGGTATTAATATTTAGCTTACATGAAACGGCAGACCAAGAATGGGGAAGACTGATTATGTTATAGTATTCTTTTGACAGCAGAACGTAATATACATTCAAAGAGTGGAAGACATTTTGCATATTCCCACGATGAAGAAATAAACTTTGTTTGAGGAAATGCACGTTTTTACTCACATCTGACTATTAACAAAACCATCCACAGTGTTGAAACACTAAGTAGTTAAAAAGTAACACACATGGCAAAGGTAATTGCAGGATTTCACATTTTTACAAACAATGAGAATCAATATTTTTTTTGCCAATTTTAACCCAAATCTGGCATTTTCACCAGATTCATTTTTTTTCTTATAACCAATCTAGCATGTGGAGCCCCATTATATTGTGAGGCTGATTTGTACTTCCTTGATAACTAATGATATAAAGTGCTTACCATGTTTTCTTGACAATTCTTGTTTTACTTTACCTTTGTGACTTTTTGTCTGTTTAAGACTATTTGTATGTTTTTGTCCACACTTTTAAAAGAATATTTATAAACAGTATTTGGGAATATGGGCTCGCATGTAAAACTTGGCACGTAGCTGGCTGGATTAATGTAGAAAGTGGCAGACATTTTAGGAACTAGAACTAAGTTTGAGGAAGTCACATTAGTGTGCAGTGGAGGCTGTGCCTTGTCTCCAGTCTCCTTTCTTCTTTCTCTTGCTTCCAGGTGGTGAAGAGTTGTCTTTCTGCACTCTCCCCAGGATGACTCTGTTGTTGTTGTTATTGTTGCAACTCCCACCCACAAGAACAGAACAACCTAACCAGGAACAGAGGCACCCACCCCTTAAGTTGTCATGCTAGGGTATTTGAAATGTACACCAGCAAAGGGAGATGGTTTGTTAGGACTACCTAATCTACCATGCAGAGCCTTTGGAAAATGGCTTGTCAGTGTAATTTGGAAAGTTTCCAGATGTGCAGTAGAAAAATATCTCAAATGTTGTAGGTAGAGCTTTATCCGTGATCCTGGGAAGAGTTCAAGAGAGTAGATGACTGACAAAGGTCAGTCGGGACTGCCAACAAAACAGAAAATTATTATGCCGCTTCAGATAAGAATAAGGACTTATTCTATAGAGAATTGGACTAGAAATTAATTCGTGTTGTATTTTAGTAAAGAACTGATTTCTACTCTGTCCATTCCCTAAGATGTATGGTGGAGGACGGTTTAAAGGGATGGGCTAGTAAATCTTCCAGAGAAATTTCCAAGGCAGAACAGCCTTCAGGCTACAGTATGGTTACTGCTGACTGCTTCCAACTATGTTTACAGTTAAAATTTCGAGCAACAATCACATTGTAAAGAGTTGGAAAATTTGCAGTTTGCCAATATACTAAATCTATGAAAGTTTGGGGATAAGGAAATCATAACTGCTAAAAATCTTATGGCTGCTAGAAACAAAACTGAAAAAAAAAAACCCTAACGCCTTCCACAGGGACAAAAGATGCTTTAAAATTATTTTAGGAATTGGCCTTATTCTAACAACTACAGGTTCAAGGATGTAACTAATTTAGAAGATGCTGTTTTGGAAAGAGAGCTCCAGCACTCTGCGTGACACAGGACAATGAAGGAAGTGTTTCCTTGTATTCAGGAATCCAGGTACTCCGTGGTCATCAAAGCTCTGTCCAAAGCAACATGGCTACTGCTTGAGTTGGTAGCATACTTTATATGATGATGGCTTTACAAAGCTGTAGCCTCTAAGGATTGTAGGCTCATGGAGGCTTCTACCCAGATCTCAAAGGAAAGCCTAGAAGGCTAGGGAATCTATATTAGGGTCTGAATCACCAAAGGCCATCCAGAGAGGGTAGTGTGTAAAGTTCTGACACTGATGACAGATGGGCGGTCGAGGAAGCTTACAGCAGGAGCATCAGGCATCTACTGAGTGGTGATGAATTTAGCGAGGTAACATAGGTAAACAAGACTACAGGCATGTGGCTGGTTGCCTGAGGCCTCGGGAACTGTCAGAACACCAGCACATATGACTCGCTGCAAGACATGGAGACACAGGATTTACCCTTTGCCATCTGCTTTCTGTTTTTGTTTCCTGTGATTTACCTACAATAAGCCAAGATGGATGTTAATGTTTTTCTTTTCTTTCCATGTTGTATTCACTTAATGAATTTTCAACAATGTGGAAGTAAAGTCATTGGCTCTTTAAATGTTGCTTCTGTTCCATTTTTTCCCCCCTATTCTTTCCTTAGATACACCAGATAGCCATATGGTAGACTATTAGATAATGCGTCACACCTTTCAATGCTTTATTTTGGTCCTTTAATTCTTTATATTTCACATGTTGGCTTGTTATTCTACCGAGGCTCCTTTCAATTCATTAATCTTTCATTTTGCTGTGTTCAGTGACTTGAAGCACATTTGGAGAGTTTTTAATTTTCATGAGTTTTTCATTTATTGCATTTCTTGGCACATTTTAACAACTCAGATTTCTTCTGCAGTATTTCCACTCACACCTGCTTTCTATCACTCCTAAGCTGCTGCTGGATACAGTAATATGTTAACAGGGAAACCAGGTGATAAGCTTTATAGTCCATTCTGAATCTGTGTCTACCAACCACGTCCTAGTGAGCCATGCTTCACAAAGTCTTGCTTCTTCATTTATGTTGTCGTTCTTTTACTGTATCTTTTAGGCATGTGAAAGAAGATGTATTTATCTATCATTGGTTAAAGAGTTATTTGCACAGAAGGCCAGCCCACTGAAGCTTGTATCCACAATGTTAATGTGGGGGGGGGATCTGAATTTGGATTTGGGCAGCTTTGGTTGGATTTTATTTTTTACCTGTATTTCACAGTAAGACTAAGTTGTTCCATTAAAGAGGATGTGAGCACTTGTTTTAGAGTTGAATTACAGCTTTTGAGTTGCTTGATTCTTTTGCTATTAGGAGGCATTGACCTTGGTGGCCTGCACCCAGGTTCCTCCTGGCTAGTGCCTTGTTTGCTATGGAGACCTGACGTCCCAGAGTGGTTTTTCAGCTCTCCTACCCAATTTCCATCTTGGTCTATAGAATCTACCCGATGGTTACAGCCATCTCCTAATGTGGTTGTGTTTGCAATGATTGATAGCTCCATAGATTATCTGGATTACAGCAGGCTTTTGTTTATGTCTACATGTGTGATTTGTTTTCCCCATCGCATAGGGAAATAAATCTGATGTACAGTGCTTACTTAGGAAATTCTGGTAGTTCTTTTCCTCTGAGCACCTTACTCCAATTTCTTTAGATGATTTAATATGTATATTTTATGAAAATATTTTTAAACTGACAGTGTATTTTATGATATTGCATGTACACATACAGATAGACAGACATATAAGTTGAGAAAGAAAATGTTTCTGTGTTGTTTGTAAAAGTCAACGGAAGAAACTGTCTGTGTGGTAAGTGATTATTTTAGTGCCGTGGATTAAGTCACAAGTCCAGACACTTTGGTTCAGGACAGCATTAAACTTAACTGGCAAGGTACTGTGTTGCCAGGTTAACCAGGTTCTCAGTCTCCGGGCCGTCACTTGAAGCCATTTCAAAAATGGCTCTGAAATGGTGCATGCTTGTAATCCTATTGGTGCATGCTTGTAATCCCATTACCATTATGTGGAAGGCCGAGGTAGGAGGATCACAGGATCAAAGTCTGCCTATTATGCAGGATGACTTTGAGCTCAGTTTGGCAAATGTGTGAGACCCTGCCCTAAAATAAAAACTGCAAATGTCTGGGGTTAGAGACCAGGGGTAGAGCACTACTCTGCTGCCGCTATAGTGCCAGAAGAATAAGACTGCACAGGAGAATCCATGAATGGGAGAAGAGTTTGAACCCCCAGGCTTCCAGGTGAATTTGTTTACCATCATTTAAAAGTAATCCAAGTCAGCATAAGGAGGAAATCACAGTAAGGCTGCTGCTCAGTCTTTGTCCTCATCCTAGACAGTCAACACGTAATCCACACATGACGAAACTCTCCACCAATCTTAAAGGTCTCTTGAGGCAGCAGGGAACCCCAGTGGTATTTAGTAACCTTTAGATCAAGGGTATCTATCACATTGGACTAACTCTGACAGTAATGGCCTGAAGATTAAGCACAAAAAGTAGACTTCCATGAAACAAATTATTACTCTGGTAGATCTTTAGGAATTTGAAATCAACAATGATTAAAATTTTTTTGCTTATACGCTCAAGTAGTCCTAAAATTGGAATTTATTTAATATTCATATGACTTATTCCATATAGAAATCAAATTGGTTATTTTTGTAATAGAAATATTTAATTTCAACAGTGTTTTGCTAAATATTTTACAAATATTGTCTCATTAAATAGTTATAAAAATGATATAAATATTAATTTATCTTTATTTCTCTATCAGGAAGCAGAAATACAGACTGTCATGAATAGTGTGTTGCAAAAGATATATGTAATAACTACTTTTGTCATTTCCATCACATCCTGAGTCCCATGGACCATTCAGGCAAAATGCTTAGTTACCCTATGTGCTAACATTTCCAGGGTCCCATGGCAGCTCATGCATGCAAATTGCCTAGTGACCCTATGGCCTTACACCCTACATTATCTATGCACATACATAGTGTGGCCACATATTCTACGCACATGTATGGTGTGGCTATGTAAGTCACAGATTCACGTGCTAAGCTACCTTTTAAAAGTGGTTACTTCCACCCCACGTTCTCTTGTCACATTTCTTTCAGCAGGGTTGTGTGCCCCCCCACTTTCCTCTCCCTACTATTTATTAATAAAAACTCTTAAAGTGGGTTTTGTTGTATATCCTATAGTTCGTTCTCATGCACATAATGTCAACTACATATATATACATATATATTATATAATCTTTTGTAACACGCTATTTTATGATATATATATATATATATATGGTTTATGAGTCCATTGTTATTTCCTACAATGAAATCAATTTCCACTGTTTCTGTAATAACTTATTAAAATAAAGCATAATTTTCTGTAGACAAAAATGATTAAATTATTTCATGTTTATACATAAAAGTCATTATGATTTGTGAATAAAAACGCTAATATAGTATTTTGGTCACTAGTGTTTAGGACCTCACTAGCCATAGGCTGTTTAACTAGGTTCATGGTATTAAAGCATGAACTAACCTCTTATTGAGTGAGACTTAGGTTTAATTAGGCAGCTCTCGCTTACTGCAAGATATAAGTGCTATTATTGTAATTTTGAGTTTATCTTGACACACTGATCATGGCCTTTAATGCTGGGTATAACTTTTAATTTTTTTCTCTCTTGTAGGCTTTCATAACACCTTTGAATGACAAGAGAAGTAGTCTTAACCTGCCCCCCTCCCCAAATATTCAGTCAAACAGTGGTGAGTGCATGCTTTCAATTCCAGCACTCTGGAAGCAGAGGGAGAATTTGAGCCCAGTCTGGTTTATAAAGTGAGTTTGAGGACAGTCAGGGCTATAAAGAGAAATACTATCTCAAAACACTCTCTCTCTCTCTCTCTCTCTCTCTCTCTCTCTCTCTCTCACACACACACACACACACACACACACACACACACACACACAGAGAGAGAGAGAGAGAGAGAGAGAGAGAGAGAGAGAGAGGCAGAGTATTTAGGGAGGCTTCTTTGTCAGTTGATGCTTGAGTCTTCAAGTCCTGTGTATGAAATGAGTTATTTCTCTAGCAATAGAATCTTTTCTTCAACTTCTGAGCAGCAACAAGTGGAAATAGCCAATAATATTTAGGGAGTCTCTTGGAAAACTGGGGAATACTGATTCTCCCTCTCTCAGTAGCCATGAATTGCCTTGTAGGTATGGATGGGTCAGTCCTCAGTGTTCTTTCTTGCTCCTTCTTTCTTGACCTTGACTGCTTTGTCCTTACTTAACTATATTGACCTTTCCCACTTTCTTTAGCATACAGTTTGTTTACTTTAACCAAATAAAAAACTCCCAAGAGTCCCATATATATTATCTTTTGGCTGCTCCTGAGACTTTTCCCCTCCTATTGGGTTGCCTTGTCTAGCCTTTCGCCTTGTTTTATTGTAACTTGTTTTGTCCTGTTTTGCTGTGGTCTCTTGGAGGCTTGCTCTTTTCTGAATAGGAAACTGAAGAGTAGATCTGAATCTGGAGGAAAGGAGAGATGGAGAGACTTGGGGGAGCTGAGTAAAATGGAGGGTGTGGAACCCGTCATTGGAATGTATTATATGAAAGAAGAATCTATTTCACAAAAAAAGAAAGAAAATAAATAAAATAGCTAGAGAAAGTTTTCACTATAGAATCTTGCATCCCATTTGTTGGCCGTCATATTTACCATGTGTGTGTGATGCCTGATCACATGATGTGTTCTAGAGATGACTGTAAGGTTAACTTTTATTGTGGAATTAAATGATGTCTTTTAGAAATTACAAATCTATTTCAAAATTCAGCTATATTTCGTTAAATATGAACTTTTTAAAAGCTATCACAGAGATCTGCCTGCCTCTGTCTCCAAAATGCTGGGATTAAATGTCTGTGTCAACACTGCCCAGCTAGAAAGTGAGTTTATCTATCTTTTCTTCAAATTCATTTTCAACATTTTGATACCTACATGAGCGAACTTTATTTTTATTCTCTTAAATATACAAGATCATAGTAACCCTGTTCTATTAGATAAAGACAAAGGCAGAAAACGAAAAACAAAAAAATGCTCAAAAGCAAGGTAAGACAAAAATACTAGAGGAGAATCATATGGGAAAATATAAAACATATTCATGTTTATATATCTGCATATAAACACCATTTGCAATAGTATAAATCAATAAATATTCACATTCTTTATATAGGAATAAATGTTTGGAGACAATTATGAAACAAAAAATTTTAAATCCATATTCTGTGTATTTAAATCTTTATTATGAAGCATTTTGATTTAGATATGCACATTTTACTTGGATATAAGTTTCTCTGTGGATTTACAAGCCAATGCACACAAATATGTTTTCCTTCTTGGAGGCCCTTTTAAAATTATCTCCGAAAAATGGAAAGAAGGCAGGGAAGGGAGATATACATACAAAGAGAGCAGAAAATGAGGCACAGCCTGACATATCCAGCACTCTTTTTTCTTATCCTTTCGGTGATGAGAATCCATTTATTGCTATAAGCAGGGGATTGACTTAGTAAAAATATGCAGAAAGTCAATTCCACTAAAATTATTGAATAAAACTGCCTAGAAGATAAATAAAAAGCTACTTAAGCTGCAGGCTATTCTAAACAATGAAGATCTTCCCTAAGGCGTATAGACAAAAGGATGCTACATATTTAGAGCGTAATTAGGTGCTATGGTCAACTATATTACAGAGCAGTGGGTAGGAAGGACTGGGAGAGAAGGAGGAATCTGTTGACTCCCACCCTGGATGGAGATTATTGCGATTTCACCTGAGATAGGTGTACTGTGAAGTTGGACTCCGTTTTTATTTCTTTTCTCTTCCCCTCAGCCTAGAAGTCACTCACACAAGAGTCCCTCAAGATGTTTGTTAGTGAAGTTTTCTTCTACTCCTTCAGCTGCCAATGGTGGTATTAAAGCTTGTGTAGAGAGTAATCAATATTCTCCAGCCCTTTCACCAGAGGCTAACAAATGGAATGGCGATCAAACCTTTTTGTTCTTTTTGAAATTGGGAATCAATCAACATGATTCATTTTCCCATTACCATTTATCCATGGTTCATCAAATGTTAATGTTGATGAGTATCAGAAAGGACCATTTGAACCCCAGTGGCCTTTAACTGATGCTTATATTTCTAACAGGCAAATTTGATGAGCATGATCAACAGCTCTTGCAACAAAACTCGGTCTCTTCCCCCAGTTCTTTGTTAGCATTTGTATATCTCACGACACCTACGGGCAAGTAGTATACTAGTTCAAAAGTAACTTCATAGACATGGTCACAGACAATATAGCACTTCAAGGAAAACCCTGGTAAGTGGTCTGAGCTGCTCAGAGACCTGCCCACATGCCTTTGCTTATCAGCAGGCAAGCTAACAGGTAAAATTCAGCCCTTCTGTCCACAGAGGTTTTGCTCCCAACTCTTCTCCCATAAGTGAAATATCTCCGTAGCCTAGTCAGGAATCTAGCGTCATCAACCTTTCATTTCACCACAGGGTCCTCTTCTGCTCCCTCAGCCTTCAGTCAGGGATCATAGTCCATCATTTACAATTCAGAGTAAGCGAGCTATATATCTTGAACTTCTTGATTTAATTGAGAGCACATCAATCTCCAGTGACAATGCTGCTCATTTCATGCAGATTTCTTCTGTAGTTTTATGTCTCTGATATTTTACTAAAACATGAGTCAAAATATTTAACATCATTTTTTTTTCTTATAAACTGCAATCTTGTCACAATATAGAAGTCTGGAAAAGTGTGTAGGTGAGATATATTTGTATTTGATACCAAATCAATGAGCCTTTCTGATTTTGACCTTCTATAACAAGAGCAAAAAAAATCATTATTTAGTTAATATATTAGAGTAACGAAATACCATGACCAAAGAAACTTGGTGAGGAAAGGGTTTATCTGGCTTATCCTTTTGCAGCACTGCCCATCACTGAAGGAAGTCAAGACAAGAACTCGAACAGGACAGGAACCTTGATATAGAAGCTGATGCTGAGAACATGAGGGGGTGCTGCTTACTGACTTGCTCCGTGGCTTTGCTCAGCCTGCTTTTATATAGAATCCAGGACCACCAGCTGAAGGATAACATCACTCACTAATGGCTAAACCAGTGGTTGTCAAACTTCCTAGTGCTTTGACCCTTTCATATATTTTCTCAAGTTGTGAACCCAACCATAAAATTATTTATGCTGCAATTTCATAACTGTAATTTTGATACTGTATGAACTGTATGAATGCAAATACTTTTGGAGATAGAGGTTTGCCAAAGGGGTCATGACCCACAGGTTGAGAACTGCTGGGTAGACTCTCCTCATCAATCACTAATTAAGAAAATGTCGTACAGCAGGATATCATGGAGGCATTTTCTCTATTGAGGCTCCATCCTTTCAGAAGTCTCAAGCTTGTGTCAAGTTGACATTAAACTAGTCAAGAGAGTTAATAAATATTTATTGAGCTCCCACATGGCAGACAAGATATGAACTCTAAGAATCAGCTAAGAATAGCTCTTTCAAGCAGACATTTGTCCCTTCAGTCCCATTGTGTATAAAGCCTGTGAATTTATGGTATAGCTCATTGCCAACTTAAACATCAATCCTGGGACCTGCCCACTGCCACCCACTTCTATAAGCTGGCCACCACCTCTGGCCCCAGCAGAGCTCCTGATCTTGGATGAGTCACCAGAATCAGTGGGCAGGCTCATTAGAATAGGGGCAGCTTCTGTTTACATATAAATATTCTGCGAATCACCATGGCAAGAGAGGAAACAGGCAAATGTCAGTTCAGTGGAGTTTGAAGTGTTCTTGAAAACTGTTTTTGTTGTGCTTGGTGGAGGGTGGCAAAGCTTCTTTAATCCTAGGAAGAAGGCTTTAGAAATGAGTTGGCCTCAGGCTAAGTTAAAGGGAATAGTTGTCTTAGGAAGCCTGTGTATGCAAACCTTGTCTTTTGTTGATTCTGCAAAGGAGAGCTTCCAAGTGTGTATAGATTTTTCTCACTGAGTGAGTACATGTGCATATAAAGGGTCTCTTGATTAGCAAAACATAGAGCATCTTTATTAAATGGGTTAATCATGAACTTAGTCTCAAGTGTACCCTTTCCTGCCACTTCAGGAAGGTACGGTCACACAGTAGTTGGTGCTACTTTACTCTTTTATATTTTATAAGTCACATAGTCAATTTACAAATTTGGGGGAACCATTTTCTCTCCTTCATTTGGGCTGTCAAAGTCTTCATGATGATTTCTGACTGATGTAAGGAAAAAAAAACACCCTAAATAGTTTATCTGTAAGACCACAACATGGTTAATATTACAGGTTGAGAATAGCAGATTACACACAGGGAATTCTATAGAATCTGCTAAGCAGAAGAGCTAGGGTAGACAGTCTACAATGAACAAAAATTGACAGAAATTCCATGCTACCTACTGTAGGGTTCTCATCTTGCATATATTCTGTGTATATACTCCATAATTCCAGAAACAGATTAATAATAAAAAATAAAACAGTTGTTGTTCCTTTGGTCCCTGCCCTAGCCACACCCACTCCTTTTAACTCCTGACCCCGCCCTGACATTGCTCTCTTTCTGCTTTTCCTCTCACACGGGGCTTTTGCCTCTCTCTCTCTCTCCTCTCTCTCTCTCCCTCCCCCCTTCTCTCTCTCTCTCTCTCTCTCTCTCTCTCTCTCTCTCTCTCTCCCTTTATTTCTTTCTCTCCTTGTTAATAAATTCTTATATAGCTATTTCCTGTGTTTATATGTCTGACCCGCCGCCACCGCCACAGCCGCCACCGCCGGGACCCGCCGGAGTTTGCTGCGGGCGGGGGGACCCCAGATATTTAATTAATTAACAACAACAGTTATCCTAAATGTCCCACTAACAAATATTAAAATCCCCAAAGATCAAAATCCCATGAATATAATTATTCAAAAATACTTTTTTTTTTCCGGCGGACATCTTTATTAATAGATCATCAACTTCTCCAAATCTACAGCTGGAATTTCATCTTATTTCCATGCTGAGTCATGAACAGTGACAAAGCCAACCAGAGGTAATCAAAGAGGACTAAGCTTTCATAGCTCACTTTCTTCTACAGGCAGAATATAAATAGATGCACTCTAGAATGCACAATGGCTTTAGTCACTATGGAATTAAAATGGGATCTTGAAGAATGTTGGGAGGAGCTAAAGTTGCAGACAAGATCCAGCTGATCAATAATATGTTGGACAAAGTCAATGAGATGATCATTGGTGGTGGAATGGCTTTTACCTTCCTTAAGGGGCTCAACAACATGGAGATCGGAACTTCTCTGTATGATGAAGAAGGAGCCAAGATTGTCAAAGACCTCACGGCTAAAGCTGAGAAAAATGGTGTGAAGATTACCTTGCCCGTTGACTTTGTCACTGCTGACAAATTTGATGAGAATGCCAAGACTGGCCAAGCTACTGTGGCCTCTGGTATACCCGCTGGCTGGCTGGGCCTGGACTGTGTTCCTGAGAGCAGCAAGAAATATGCCGAGGCTGTGGTTGGAGCCAAGCAGATTGTTTGGAATGGACCTGTTGGGGTCTTTGAATGGGAAGCTTTTGCCAGGGGAACCAAGTCCCGCATGGATGAGGTGGTAAAAGCCACTTCTAGGGGTTGCATCACTATCATAGGCGGTGGAGACACTGCCACCTGCTGTGCCAAATGGAATACAGAGGATAAAGTCAGCCATGTGAGCACTGGGGGTGGTGCCGGTCTAGAGCTCCTGGAAGGTAAAGTCCTTCCTGGGGTGGATGCTCTCAGCAATGTTTAGTATTTTCCTGCCTTTTGGTTCCTGTGCACAACCCCTAAGTCAACTTAGTGTGTTTTCCGCATCTCCATTTGGTGTTAGTACAAGATTCAGCTAGTGACCGAGATGCAGCACCAGGAACCCTTAAACAGTTGCACAGCATCTCAGCTCGTCCTTCCTTCATCGGGATTTGTCTACATTCTTCAAAAATACTTTTAAGACAATTTTAAAGAGGGCAATTAAGGAAACACTTAGAACGCAATAAACACTTCTTAGGCCTCTTTTTACCATGAAGTAAGTAATAATGTATTGCTTATTTTTCTCAGTGTGTGATCAAACAATCACTAAAGGGAGGAATGGTTTATTTTGTTCCACCATTTAAGGGTTCATTGTAGCAGAAGTATAGAGAAGGAGGAGCATCTCATTATTGCGGCAGCAGGTTGTGAGCTGCTTTATATGGGTGCTGGGTACCAAACTCTTGTCCCCTGCAAGAGTAGTAAACACTTTTCATGGTGTCTCCAACCAAGTTAATCTGCTAGCAGTTGCAGTATATATTTAAATGGTGTTATTGTAGCTGAGGAGGTGAAGGTATAGCCCAGGGTAAACTTAAACTCATGACAGTCCTGCCTCTGCCTCTTAAACATACCTTATTTAGTGTGTGCTACCACAGTTATAAGTGACTATCAAAGAATCTACCCATTATGGATATAGGAATATTATATATCTCATATTAAAACAATGAATTGTTACATATGAGGTAAATGTTCCTGTGATGTCCCCTACCCCCAGCCCTATGAAAGTAAGGGATTTTCATTTGTTTTGTTTTGAAACAGGGTCTTCTTACAAGGCCCAGGCTCTTTTTCTTTATCGTTTATAAACATATTGCTTCATTGACTAGCTCATACACCATCACAGTGAAATTAGGAATTACATTAGGACTGCCATTTTTCAGGTGAGGAAATGACCTTCTATCAGTGTTCTTAAACCTTTCCTTGTGGTCATACAACTTACAGATAAAAAGACTTAAGTTCAGATGCTTTGGCTATAGATCCCATCAATTACTGGGAGTGTTCTTAAACCTTTCCTTGTGGTCATACAACTTACAGATAAAAAGACTTAAGTTCAGATGCTTTGGCTATAGAGCCTATCAATCACTGGGAGTGTTTGAATTGCCAGGAATTCAAATCCAAAAGGTTGTTTCTCGTCTCATTATCTCAAATCATGGTATCTCAGATTAAATCTTATTTTCCCAGACATTTTTTATGTTGTTCATACTACTGCTATTCCCAGATCTATCTTTTCTTTTGACTTAAGCACTTTAATAACCTTCATTATTATCCTATTGATAGGTTTGATGATCTCTTCCTTCCCCTTGAGGGAAGATCTATCTATCTTTCTTTCTTTTTTCCCCTGTTTTATTGCTTTTTAATCAAGTACCTGGAACAAGTCAGAAAAACATAGCTCATAGTTGGGGGTGGGGGTTGGAATGATCATTTCTATAAAACAAAAATTCTTTATATTTTTTAAGGATTTAATTCAGAATAACAAAATAAGGCTAATGTAAGTATATGAGAGAGAACATACATGGCCCACAAAGATTGCGGTCTTTACTGTCTGGTCCCCAATATTTTCAGACTTCTGGCTCCATGTATGTGTTGAATGAAAGACAACAGCCATGCATGTAGGTTGAAGTGGTCAGTCCATATATTACTTTCTGGTAGTATGATCATTCTATATAGGCATATCTGAGCTCTTTCTTTTACTGTGAACCACTGGCATCTGGCAAAGAGGATGGTGTCTCTGGTCCCATTGTTATTTCCATCTCCCTAACACAGATGTAAGTTAGACATCTCGAAATCAGGAGCTATTCATCAGCTACTGGAGAATATTCATTGTTATTTGGGCTGCCAGTGTAATTAGCTCATCTTTTAGAAGGCTTTGCACCAAGGCTTGTTTGTGATTGGTGACTTTGCCTCATCACTACCATTCACATGCATATTAGCGTTTCAAAGAGCGTGTTGCTATTTTGAATTTTTTTAGGAGTTAAGATAAAATATTCAATATCTTTCCCCCGTCCTCTCACAGCCATTGAAGACAAAGCCTCTTGGTCTGCATGCAGCTAATGGCCAATATTCCACAGGAGCCTTTGATAATGGCCCAGATAAGAACGAAGAGCAGCCAAGCACAAAGTACACTGTAATAAGGTCACTAAAGCTGTAAATTACTGGTTTTCATCCTTAGATATGCCTTACAGTGGCCTGAGCGAGTCTCGCTTCATTAAATGTGTGAAGTCGCAACTCAAGCTAAATCTCCCCAGAGATATTAAATGCTGAACATATGCAATTACAGCAAATGATGCTCCCAACTTGAACAGCCCAAGCTTGTGTTTAAAACTGTTATCTCAATTTCTTCTCCATGTTTCCTCTGTCTTCGCTGTCCCCTTACCCTGACCCACCATGCCCTCAGTAATGAGAAACATTGAAACTATCAGAAAGGGTCCAGGCAGAGTTGGCTGGCTGGCTGGCTCCTCCTCACAGTTCTCTGATTCTCTGATGATTGCCACAGGTTTTCAGCATCAAACCTGCCTTTGCCTTTCACCGCAGCCTTTCCTGGTTATAGTTTAATTAATTCCGTTTGGTACAATGATGATAATTTGGCCCCAAATAAAAGTGAGATAGAGTTAATGCTGTTATTAGGAAGATTTAAATATACAGAAGCAATTAGGACATTCTGGAAGGACTATGGAGTGTGAAGGAGTTGGTGCCAAAAACTCATTTATCATATTAACAAACGTGAGAACATGAGGTCCTTGGGGGGCTCTCTTCTGAGCCCCTTCCTCGATCACATCTGCTACTGAGTTCTACTTAACATCGGTGCAACCTGTGTTTTCATTATCACCTGCTTGGTATTGAGAGCAGGCACAAAATCCAGAGAGACCAAAATATCCTGGCTTTTCCGTATCACCTTGAGCATCTCTGTAGATCAGGCTTTCCTTCATAATTGTTTTTGGATACAGTACAGTTTCAACTTGGTTTCTTTCTCTCTCTCTCTCTCTCTCTCTCTCTCTCTCTCTCTCTCTCTCTCTCTCTCTCTCTCTCTCTCTGTCTCTCTGTCTCTCTCTCTGTCTCTCTCCTCTCTCTCTCTCTCTCTCTCTCTCTCTCTCTCTCTCTCTCTCTCTCTCTCTCTCTCTCTCTCCTTCAGTGAAATTGTTGTCCTGGCCCTAATTGCTAGCCACATAGCTGGATATCCCTATTACAAAGGCAGTCCCTAGACCCTGGGCAGTATCCTTTCTAAACCAGAAACTGTGTTAACCACTGTTACACTGGGGTAAAGAGACCAATGACCAATACTGATAAGAGAAATCACTTAATTGAGGACTTGTTCACAGTTTCAGAGATCTAGCTCACTATCATCATATCAGGGAGCATGGCAGGATGTAGGCAGGTACTGGAGCAGTGCTGAGATCTACATCTTGATGCCCAGGTTGAGAACAAGAGACAGGGTTTGGCGTAGGCTTTTGAAATCTCCAAGCCCACCCCACAGTGATATATTTCCTTCAAGGCTACACTTCTTATTCCTTCTAATTTTATCAAACAATTCTACTCCCTGATGACTATACATTCAAACGTATGAGCCTATGGGGGCTTTCTTGTTCAAACCACCACAGATATTAAAGCTCATCTGCCAACACTTTCATCAATGGGGTGTGGTTGTAACTAGTCCAAGATTGGATCTAATATGAGCAAGTAAAGATGTCTCTGGTTTATAATGGGATTAATTTGAAAATGTCATTATTTAAAAGTTATGTTGGCTAGGCAGAAGGGTAAAGGTAGTGAGTTTGAGAACATTTTGAGCTTTAATAAGACCTTATCCCAAAAAATCAAAGCAGAAGAAAAGGTGAAAAGGCCAGAGAGAAATAAGTAAAAAGGGAAGAAGGGGAGATAGATTAATGGAATATACTTGCTGTACTGTAGTTTGTGTCTAGTCTTATTGTAACTTGTTAGTCTCAGTTTAATTTAGCCACACAGTGCCATTTGGAGCATCAACTAATCACCCTTGAAGTCATAAGGCTGACTCTGGCAAGAGTAAACTCCCAGTTCTATGGGAATGAATGCCCTGAGAAAAGATTGAAGTAAACATGCAAATTGTTTTTATCTAGATGCGTGTTGTTGCACAACATCATAACACTAAAAGACATCAAGTCCAAGCATTGCCTGATGGGGATCACCAATATCCCTGGTAATAATTAGTGCCCTTGATAGTGAGCTTTATATAACAACAGTAAATGAGAGAGCAAGTCAAGTCCTTCATTATACCACAGTGTTTAGATATGTGATAGATTGACTCTGAGAGGGATGTGGTCCCACTCACATCACCACCAACAGTTGCTAATTACACTCCATCTTCCTTGATGCTTGGAGGATACTCTTGTAGACATGTTTCTCACTCTAGTTTATACTACCAAATATCTACTCACCATCAGAAACTTCAACACACAACTAATGCAGTTCTGTTTTAAAAAAAAATCATAGAGATGAGAAGGAAAAGGTCATTGGCTTTGCTGTCTCTCCAACCTTTATTCTGGCTTTGCTGTCTTTCCAACCTTTATTCTACTTATTTGCCAACTTGTGCAGCAGAACTCTGGTTATGACTATCTCCCTACTCTCTATCCTACCTTCCTATGTGTGTAGTTGTGGGTGTAATTATTCTACCTCTCCAGTTTACTCTCAATAGAGCTCACATTTGACAAAATTCACCCCATTTCCTTTAGGCCCAATTGAATTGAACTTTTTCCTCCATATTGGCACTCTTATATAATTATGAATTCCAATGACATGGATGTGTGCCTAAACTTAATAGTCATTCATCAATTCTCAACTAACTTGTCTAAGAAAAATTTTAGCCATTTTGTAATTTTCTTTTATATGATATAGTCATTTGTTTTTGGAGATGGACAAATGCTCCTGATTTTTCTGTGGTGTCACTGTTTCCTACACAATGTTTGCTAGATCCATTTCTTTCTCCAGCTTTCTAATTTTAAAAGCTTTCCAGACTTAATCTTTGGTCTGTCTCAATTCATATTTGTGTTTTTTCTTGCTCCCAGTTAGCTTCATACCTCTACACCCCAAGAATAGATGTTTCTTCCTCTGTATGTATAGCTCCCAATTCTCCACCTCAAGTTGGATTTTTAAAGAGATATCTCATATTTAGTGTGTCTGTAATAAACCATTGGTCTATCAAATACTTGTTTCTTCTGCAATCAATGAGAATGTCATCTTGCCACTATAGAGATCAATTCAATTAAAAGTCTTGATGTCATTAGCCCATGTTTCTCATTCAGTCAATCTAGCCTGTGATTGGTTCTGATTTCTGTGTGTAGACTGACTGCATATTGCCATCTTTCCTATCATCTCACCCATGCAGTAGGTTACTATAAAGGTTTACAGAAGATCCCTGACTGTAATCTTGTTCCCCTAGAGTCTATTCTCAACAAAGCACCTGTGGTGAAAAATCTAAATGTGCAGATTTTGTCTTGTCTGTTCAAAACACTTCAGTGGCTTTTCCTTACTTAGGACAGAATTGAAAACACAATAGTAAACCTATGGTGTCCCTTATGATCTGGGCCTTCTTATTGTGTCCTCTTCCCATATTCAGAATTTCCCCAGCACACTCTGGCTACAATGCATCTTTGTTTCTGCCTTACATATGAGTCTGCTTGGATCTCTTTATCTATTTTATCCACTTTTTCCAGACTACTTTGCCTCATAAATCTGCTTTGCAAACATCTGTCTGACTTTCCCATCTTTGCTCTTGTGTCTCTTTTAAGTACATGGCTTCTTTAACATCTCCTAGCATTTCTATCTTCTTTTCTTCTTGCTAGTGGGGACTATAACACTTATGACTTCCAAAATACTATATCACCTATTTATCGCTCATGTAATTGGCTAGCTTTTGACTCTTTTGGTATCACATATTTTCATACTGTTCTGTTATCCCATCTCTAGTAAATACCAATGAATATCAATGAAAGGTATCTCTCTCTGTCTCTCAGTGGTGTGTGTGTGTGTGTGTGTGTTAGTGCTGAATGCAAATAGCTTGGGTTCAGTTTAAATTCCATTGTGTCTTACAAGACTTGAGTGGTTCTGTATAATCTGCTCTGCATTTAATAGTTTCCTCTTAGCTGAAAATGTGTTAATGACTATAACTTCCTTATGGAGGCTGTACAGAGGTGACAATACAGGTGCCTTAGAACTGACCCAAACATATAATAACAATTTGATGAAGTAAATTCCATTTTAATCTATGTTTTACAAGTGAAAGAAAAAGAAATTTAAAAGTCTAAATACTTTATGAGCCACACACTAAGCATCAGAGCTGGGAAACAAACTCGGTTTCATTTTGTAAAGCATTTACTGTTCAGCCTCTCCTTCTAGTTCACAATACATTTTCAAATGGAATATTACTTTCCTATTGTATTTCTATTTGCTCGAATATAAGAAAGCATTGATTTTTGCATCTTATCTAGCCTATAATATGAACTTTGTCCTTTAATTCCTATTTCAAATCTTGTTTCACAGACTTATTTCAGATGTTATTATATGCTTAAGGATTTTTAGAAATTGTTTAATAGCAGAGGTAAGTGAACAACCCTTACTAACTCAGGAATTTTATTCTATTTATAAAAATCTCTTAGTGTTTATTATTAGGTTCACGATGGATTTAAAATATGAGTTCTCTGTATCGCTATAGAGGTATCCCTGGACCTCTGTGATTTTTGTTGAGAATACAGAAATTTATCAACTATTCCTATTCCTACATATTATTTTATATGATCATGGGAGAATAAATAAATAATTGTAAAAGGCCACTGAAAGTTATGAATAGAAATAGTTTGTGAGTTGTAGCTTCATCAAAACAACAGTGATTTAACCTTTGCTTATTAAGGAATCTGAGATGCTTTCTAGCGCTGTTGTCTACTCTCCATTGCAGACCAGTTCTTCTATCTTCGAGATCTCTTTCCATTTTTGAGATGATTGACAATTGTGAAGAAGTGTCTTCTGCATAACTTGGTAACAAAGGCTATCACTGTAGGGACTAATTCACTGTGAAAATACAGAAACGGATATTAGATGCAGTGACAAGTACTAGTTGTACATTGTGAACAGAATCTCCAAGGCCAGGTTTACTTAGAGGATTTTAATAATCATAACAATGTTATGCCATAATACTTTTCCCCAGCCACTATTGCAAGAATAGCATGCCCAACATATGACTATGCCCTTCTAACTCAGCCCCAGAACTCAGACACAAGAGAAATACCTCCAGACTAGGGAAGATGATATCTATCATGGAGAAGGACTAAATGTACACTCAAGGTGGAAGGAGGGAAGCAAACCTTTGAGATCAAGTGTAAATTTTAGAAAACTGTCTTTTCCCAAGAACTACGCCCTTCAATTATGACATCCATTGCAATGCGACTCACTTTGCCAATAAAGTGATGGCAGAAAGGACTCATGCTCTACCCAAGAGAAGCTTGATGGTTTCTTAGTCATTATCAGAATCATGTGCTAAAATATGAACTCCTTCAGTCTGATTTCCTGATTGAAGCTGAGTAATAATGGGAAGGCAAGCAAAGACACACTGAATAAAGACACACAGGGTAAATCCTAGTAGTTCTGAGCCAAGAATATTTGGAATTTTTTTCTGATCATTTTGAAAGATGGCAGACATGCCTCATTTTCTTCATTCCTAGTTTTCTTCACCAAGTATAATGACCAAATTCTTAGAATCTATATTGAACAAACAATGTGTAAAAAATAATTATATAAAAATATGCTATAACCTTACTCCAAACACATTAATGTAGGTACACATGAAAAATTTGCATTGTTTTGTGGTAGCTTTATGTTGCGCTAATACTGCCATTTATGCTAAAAATGATTAGGTAATGATGATAGTTAAGAGTAAAAATGTTAGGAATAATTAAAGTATATGAAAATATTTTTCAGTAATTTTGTCACTTTGATAGAATGGTTTCTTTTTAACTTTTTAGAGACTCACATGGCTATACAAATTTGTAGACTGTTTGGCCTTGTAGTTTAATATAATGAATGTGAAGAAGATGCTGCTATGTATTTCTTTCTAAGTTACAAGTATTCTTATTTTTATTTTTATTTTATTGCTATTTATTCTTAGAAATTTGTTTTTAAATTACAGGAAGGTTTTGGAAAATAATGCTTTTTTATATAGTCATTAAAATGCCCACAAGTGTGCAGTTTATTGAGAGTTTTAGCTTGGCTTTTAGAAGTCCCCCCCAAGCCGGGTGATGGTGGCGCATGCCTTTAATCCCAGCACTCAGGAGGCAGAGGCAGGCGGATCTCTGTGAGTTCGAGACCAGCCTGGTCTACAGAGCTAGTTCCAGGACAGGCTCCAAAGCCACAGAGAAACCTGTCTCGAAAAAAACCAAAAAAAAAAAAAGAAGTCCCCCCCAACTCCACCATGTACTTGTGTCCATTGTTAATCCATGTAATACTATCAAATCAAGTATTTTTTTTTTTCAAGAAAACACCAGAGCATGGATTTCTTGGGATATTACTTACTGGCCACAGTAGTTCTTCAGATCGTGGAATTATTTTACAGTACTTCAAACTGTGTATTTGCTTTTCACAGGCAAACTTATTCTGGTAGGACCAGTTGCTTTTCAGTCCTAAGCAGAACATACAGAGTATCAGGTTCTAAAATGTAAGCCGTTTGAAACATATCAAATTCCACTGTAAACTAAACTTTTCTTTATCAGAGAAAAAGGTGTGAAAGCACTGAGGTACTATAAAAATTTCAAATCATCTTGATTTCAAATAGCTATCTTAATGAAGAAATGAAGATAAGTTTATATATTTTGGATTCCCTTTTTAAATGACTTTTCTTTTTTCTTTAGGTTTCTGAAACAGTATTATTTGCACCAAAAGGAGTCACTTTATTTTACAAGAGCTTTGTCTCAAGGTTCTCTTAATATCTTACAGATCACAGGGAGCTGTTCACTGTTCTAACACAGTATGACTACTTTAAGGATCACCAAACAATTATAAAGATACTATTGGATGATGTTTTATTTTAACCATTTCCTCTTTTTATTTTTAGTATATATGGCACTCATTCTCCTTGCCATACAATTTTGAGATAATGGTTTTGTGAAGTCAACATTTTAATTTCATTTCTATGACCAGTAACAACAACCATCTTGTAGTCATAATTTGGGCTGACTATAGATATAAAGAAATATATTGTAAAGTGTTCCTACATGTTTGGAGGAAAGTGAATAGTGGTCTAGAACTTTCACTACTAAAGAATTATATCCTGGACAACTTTAAATCACCCTCTTTCTTAGTCATGCTGCTCCAGAGAAAAGATTCAGGATACTTAATATTTATGAACTTTTCCTGTTGGGAATAAACCCTAGGATGAATGCAGCTCACCAACAGGGACTTTTGCTTGTCTCCCAAATATGTAGATGTATGGACAAATTAAGTTTGGGATAAGATTAAAGGTCTCTTGGATAACAAGTAAACCTGAAATTATTTTTTTTTCAACTCGAAATACTCCAGAGGTAGAGAGAGTTTGCACTGAGATTCAATTTTTCACTTGACACACTGCTGAAAGTACAGTTGTGCATCAGACTTGACAGAACCAACTCCACACTCTAAAGTACAGAAAACATTGCTTTCCACAGTTTAGGTGCAATATCTACATCAGGAGCTGTAATTTTATTTTGTTTTGCTTTTCATAATAATCAGAAGAATTGTAGGAATATACATATGTAAGCCTTTACTAATGTGGCATTTATTTTCAAATTGGCACTGGAGGTAGTTGGGTAGATGAGAATGCACTGGCTTACAAGTTCTCAGGTAACATAATCAACTTGTGTGATGTGTTTCCATATGAATTTTCATATTGCAATTTTTCATTACGCCTAAAGCAAAGTCTTGGACACATTGCACAGAACACTCTATTTTGATTATTTTCTTGTTAATCCTTTTATTTATTATTAACACAACTACTTAGCCTTCTTTGTTGATTGTATCCTGGGACCAGGATAATCATCCTTATGTTAATTCCCAAATTAGAAGAAACATCATCACAATTACATAGCTAAAATTTGAACCTCTAACCTGCCCCCCCCTCTCGTTTTCTGTGTCTGTCTCTCTCTCTTCCTCTGTGTGTGTCTCCCTCTACCCTCCTCTCTCAGTGTCTTTTGTGTTTGTGCATGTAGAAACAGACCCATGAATAACATAGTATACATGCGTGGGTCAATTCTTGCTTTCCTCCTTTCTGAAACATGACCATTCTTTTGTTTTTTGCTGCGTACACCTGACTAACCTGCCCACAAGGAGCCTCCCTCTTCTTCCCATCTTCATCTCTCAGTAGGAGCACTAAGATTACAAGTATAGGTTACAAAATTCAACATTTAGATGGTTTCTGGGGATTCGAATTCAGGTCCTTGTGCTGGGTGGCAAACACTTTCCAGCAGGCCATCCCCAAAGCCCTAACATGGTAGCATTTTGTCCAAGACATCTTATTTGTGGCTGCAGTTGAAGATGAATTGCTAAAGCACATGCTCACAATGCACCTGAGTTGTGCCTGCTGAAGAACCAGTGAAGGGTGAGTAGGATGAATCTCAAGTCATAGCTGTCAGCACCAGAATCTAGGGAGAAAATTCTTGCAACAATTACATAAGATGCAATCACATGTTTTATTCATTTCACAGTGAAGCTGCATGTCCTTGCTTTCATACTGTCAATCGGTAATAATATCTGGTAAGGTATCTATTTATTACTAAAATTTTTACATTAAAATCACTGAATTCTGGCACTTTTGAATTCTGTGTTGAGGATCTCCCTGGGATGCTGAAATGTTCGTGATGAAGCTTTAATAGTTACTGCCAAGTGGACTGCACTATAGGAATACTCTCAGAGTGTTAACTTCTTTGACTGTTTGCTTAGACCGTTAATACAGTGCTATATCTATTACCTTCTTTGGCTTTGTTTTCTAGATCTTCAGGGTTGTTTTCCAGGATTTTGAAACCATAGAATCTTAAGGGTTTCATTTTTTGAAAAGGTCTCTGCTAATTTATTTTCACACTTAAGTTATCACATTTAAATTTGTTACTTTCGTGTTGCTGTGACAAAATCAGAGAGAGTTTAAGGGAAAAATATTATTCTGGCCCATTGTTTAGGGACTATAGTCTATCATGGCAGGGCAAATGCAGTGGATGGAATGGCTTATAGTTGTAGAAGTAGGATAATGAGGGGAAGGGATACATCTATATAGATCAGGAAATAAAGATCTGATTCCTGAAGTGGAGGCAGATTATAACATGAAGATCCCATCCTTTTGGACCTGCTCACTCCAGCTAGACCTTTGTCCAAAAGGAGCCACAACATTCCAAATCATTGCCACCAGCTAAGCAGAAAGCCTGAGCAAACACCTTTCCCAAATTATAAATTACCATCTTTGACTCCCATAGGCTCATGGTCATCTCATAATGCCAAATGCATTCAATTTCACTTCAAGAATCTCCAGAGCACTCCAATTCCAACCAATACAAAAATGCAGAGTCCCATCGGACACTCCAGGTAATGGTTTCATTGTGAGCCTGTATAAAATTAAAAAAAAATGCCTATATGATGACACAGGAAAAACACTCCCATTACAAAGTCAGAAATGGGGAAAGGCTCAACCCAAGCAAGACAGAAAAGTCACAGGGAAAACACTAGTGCTGTATCTGCATCACCAGCATGCGGGGTGTGAAGTGGGACTTTTCAGGCACTGATAGGATGGGTATTACTCCTACACTCAATGTCTTCAGAGTTCCTTGGCAGATGCCCACATAAATGGCATCTCCAGTATCCTGAGAATGCCAATGCCCGAGGTTTCAGTTTCTGACTTTCATGCTCAACCCACTCAGGAGTCCCTGAAACAGATTCTGATTCTGGTACAAGTTTTATGGCTTCAGTCACTTTGCTGAACTGCTCTACTAGCTTTTATGACCTTGCCTTGCAACTTGCTTGATTGACACTGTGGGATGATCCACACCAAGTTCTGCTGTCAGCTTGAGATGGAGTCTAACCCAGAGCTACAGTGGATCCTTACACCTCATTAGTTTCACTGGGGAAAACATTTCCCTACATACACTTTTTATTAGGATACCAACAGTCACAGTGTTCAAGCATTCTCATTTCCAAATGAAAGTTTTCACCTGAGATTTCATTTTCCATCCTGGTGTCTTCAGTGGATAGACTGTTTTCCTCAAGACACCCCTTTGGACTACCACACTGTGAAACCCGAGCTTTCTCCTTAGTTGCCATTATCCACCAATTACCTCCACCTTATCCACAGAGATTTTCGTTCACAGCCATTTTGTCTAGTTTAAATCTGTTCAGGCTACCCTTTTGCCCAAATTCACATTTTCTCTCTCTTTTCTGCCCTGATTTATCGTGGGGAATCTTTCTACAAGCTTGTAGTCAAATTCTCCTGAGTCCTTGGTCCTCTCGGCGTATAGTCTTTGCAGCCATCTTTGCTGTCTATGTTCTGATCCTTTCTTGTCATCTAGGAGGTTTCACTGTCTTCCTTTCTCTCTATTGTCTTGGCCTTCTGTGCTAACATGAGATTTCTCTTACTACATTTTGGCGACCTCTTCAGCCTGAGCCACGGAACCCTTTTACATTTACCTCCAAAAACCAGTGGCTATTATGTACCTACCATCTAGTCATATCTATCACAGTAATGATCCCCAGTTCTAGGTACCACTCTCTGAATTCATTAACTTCCTTATTGCTATGACAAAGGCCCTGACAGGAACTACTTAAAGAATGAGAATTTATTCTAGATTAAAGTTCAGGGACTATAGCCCATCTAGCCATCATGACGACATCAGTTTATGGTTGCATTATGAGGAAATCGATCAAACTGAGGACAACTCCACATGGCAGAAATCTGAACCTGGATGTGAACCATCAGACTCTATGTATGAACTTTAAGCTATTTCCCTTTGGTCCTGCATTGGTCACCTAATCACTACATACAAATATTTCTATAGCATCTAAAGCCTATGCCACCATTAGGGAATCAAGCTGCAACTTGTTAGCCTGTAGAGTAACATTTTCTTAGAAACTCTATCAACAATAAAATAATGTTTACCTCAATGCACCTACCTTAGCATGGCTCATTTTCAATCTTCTCTCAGTTTCCTTGGTCGTGAATATTTTTAGTGCTGAATGTATACCTGGAGCCCTTCAACAAACAGACAGAAAATTTTCAAGATGGATTTAAAATTTTAGGACTGATTTTAGTGTTGTGTTTTTCTTCCTCCAAGACACTGATCAAGGACTGGCAAAGCTATTATGGATGTAGAAGGAATAGCTCATTTGCTTAGAGCCTGATCTAAGTGCTTTGGTCCTTTTGAAAATGCTTACATCTCATTTCTATCCTGAAATATCCACAGTGATTTATGGAGCTGTTTCTTTGGTATTACGGCTTCTCTAAAAGGCAAAACAGGTGTTTGTGGGGGCTGAGGATGGGATGTTGTTGAGACACATCTATAAATGTTGTGAAAAAAAATAACCAGGAGTGTGTGATATCCATAGTCAGACCATATGCCTCCTGCATCGGATTTGTCATTGCTCTGAGGAGGGGAATCACTACCACCTCTGGGCCTGTGAAATCTACACTGTGCTCAGTAACTCTCCTTTAATGTCATCAATTATTAATTTATTTATTTATCTCCGTATCTTGTAAATAAATGTGAGGTGTCTTCGACAACATGGTCTTGTCATTTAGTTCTGATGGCAAACAAAGGAAGTAGCATAGAGTGGCATTGTTTGGGGAGACCCAGGGACGGTCCTATCATAAGGCATATATTATTCCAGGCACTGGAGTTTCTTGTTTCATAACATACAGCTTCTGGAACAGGATTAATCAACCAAGTAGAATATGTCTAACTTTCTAACTGTAACATTTTAAATTACATCTTTTTAAGTTGGGTTACAAAACAGTAGGCTACCACATGTATTTTTGTGCAACATTAGTTTCAGTTAATTCTTCTTCTGTCCTTTATCTTCTCTTTCACCCTGCCCTTATCAGACAGATGAGCAAGGCTTTCTGTAGTAGGATATAGAACCCTATGGATAGAAGTCCAACAGTGATGTAGTTGGCTTCCTGTAGTTCTAGTTTTATCTTTTGAGAAACCTCCACATGATGTCCATAATGGCGGCCGCTGTTTACACCACCACCAGCAGCCCCTTTCCCTGCTTCCTCTCCAGAATTTGTTTTCATGCCTGGGTTAATAAGAGATCTTCAAGAAGTTTTAATTTGCATTTCCTTGATGGATAGTGGTATTTCATACTTAAACTTATTCATTAGCCATTTATATTTTTTCTTTTAACCTATAGCTCTTTTTTCTTTGGATTAATCATTGTCTTAATGTTCAGGGAGAATCTTTGAAGCGTAGCTAAGAATAACCATTTTCTTACTGTTTGAGGAAAATCTGTGAGGCATGACTAAGATGATATTCTACTTTCCAAATGATGCAGAGTACACAGACTCTAATGCTGGTTCTCTTCTGCTTGACCTCCAGGAATTTTGTGAGCTGCTCCGTGTCTATTGTTGTGGATCAACTTCCTATTAGACAAAGGTAGATCATTTCCAAGTGATGGCTTCTGAGGAAATAAAATAAATCCTAAGATGCCCTTAAATCAGAGAGGTAATAGTCTTTAATCATTGAAACCCAATTTCACTCAGTTTGGGCAAGAGGTATTGTGTTTATCATGGATCACAAAATATTGTTGCTTTTATAACAGTCAGTGAATAATTAAATTTTGGCAAATAAATATAGTAAGTTCCTTCAACTGAACCCTGCCCTTCCTTCTGGGACAGATTATTAGAGGTGAAAAGTGTGCCCTATATTAGATGCATTGATTCTTTTAGAAACCATTGGCATACCATGACCTCTAGGGAAATCTCACAGACAAGACTTGACTGCACTGTATGGCTCGCCAGGGAAAGACTTGTGCATATCACACAGCAGGGACGAAAATTCCCATCTCCTCTAGAACTCAGTGAAAGGCTTCTCTCTGCAAATATTTTGAATGAGTTGTTTTTAGTGTCCAGCCTCAGAACTGAGAGTTCGTTTGGACAGTGTCTCAGTTTTGAAGAGACGGGCTGCGGCATGGGGAGAAACAAAAAGCTCATGACTTATAACATCAAGCAGTAAGGCCTGCAGTTTTACACAATACAAATTATTTTCTACTCTTTGCAGAGGCCCTGAAGAAAGAAAGTGAGACAAAAAAATATGTCCAAATTATCACATGGAACAGATTACCTCACAGATGAACACACAGCAAAAATGGAGAGTAAAATCAAATGTATTTCAGCTGGTTTCTCCAGATAAAAAGTGATTATACCCTTTATATGTCACGTTCATATTTCCTATTTTAAATAATAAAAAGAATACATAAATATACATAACCAAAACAAAATGCTCAACTTACAAAATGTTTGACTTACTTTGGCTGCCTCTCATAAAACATTACAGTTGGCAAACCAGAAGGTGCCTATTAGGTTTCTTTGTTTTTTTTTTTTCACTCTGAGAAACTCAATCTAGGTATATGGGCACATCTTCCAAAGAACATAAAGCACTAATTATTTGTCCACTACCAACTATTTCATATTTGTGTTTGCATTCTGAAACAATAATTACAATTAACATATTGCATGCACTTTATGAGAAACCTCTGGTGTATGTGTCTTTTACTAACAGAACCAACTTGACTATTACGTTGTTGGTATATTTTATTTATTTATTTCCATATGTGTTTGATTGCACTGTAGTTTTTCATTTTTGACTGTTGTGTAATTTGGGCTTTATACAACATTGTGGCTCACGTGAGTCACACCTATCTTATTAGAGAGGGTGCAATTTTCATAGTGCGAAAAGTAAGCTAAACTCTTGGAAAATACTGTTTGTTTGTTTTGCCATAGACCTCACTGATAAACCATTTCTTCATGACACTTCAAATTTGGCCCTATGTATTTAAAGTTCTTTTTTTTTAATCTCCTCGAATCTCAAATAACATTTTCAAAGGTCAAACAGTTATATTCTTGTTATAGCTTCCTATGTCTTATTAGTACCTAACAAGGAACTGGAAAATAACACTTCCCGTAATATCAGGAGCTGACAGAAGACTCTGGCTTCAATTTGGTAACTCAGATAGTAGAATCGGAAATGTGCATACCCTCTGTGAATTTACTTTTGACATTTAACCAAATTGGCATCATTTCTGACACATCTATCAGTGATAGGATCCACAGACATTTATCTGTCCAGTGGCAACTAAATCACCAATAGCTCATTGAGGCCAATTTTCAAAGGTTAAGCATAAGAATCAATCCTCAAAACTTTTTTAGATTTTGAATTCTGGAAATGTTTGGGCAATAAGTCAAGTTAAAATGTTGCTTTGCCAATGGATATGGTTACTTATACCTGTAACCCCAGCATCTAAGAAGTTCAAGCGGAAAGGTTGCCTAGATAAAAACTGTAACTTTAGTCATAAAATTACTGAAATATTTTACTAGTCTCTAGTTTTTAGGAATCCTTCAAATTTTACAGAGCTTCCATTACCCTCTGGAGGGGTACTAAGGCACAGAAGATAGTCTGAACAAGGAATGACCTTGAGTGTGAGGAATTGGAGAATAGGAGGTGGGTAAAGTATGCAGGTGAGGTAGGTCAACGACAAAATGCAGGGCCATAGTGAATGTGGTGTCCTGGAATTCACCTGCTGCGATAGTTATGATTAAACTCTTGCTCAGACAGTCCACACGGTCCTAGATTAAGCCATTGTTTCCAGAATCACCTAATACTAATAATCTATTCATCAGAATGAAAGTGATTTCTGGATTTCAAACCTGTTTAAACACCAGTTCATACCTTTCTCTGCTTGCTCTTCCCCCAGCCTCCAGTATAAAAACCCAAAACCCTTGAGCTTTGACTTCAGTACCATGTATGAGCTATCACCTGATTGCTTCTACAGCTCCTTTCATTTGTCCTCACCTAATCTGTCAGCTTCTTAATGCTTCTTAAATGTGTTGTGCTACTCACTTGTCAGGGAAGCTGTCTTTGAACAGGAAGGTTGCTGGATTCCATTTTCATCTATCTCCTTATCTCCCAAAGGCAGCCCATCTTTCCTTGGCACATCTACTCCCACAGTGACCTCCTTATTTAGATGTCTCTCCTCTGCTGCCTTAGAAACCAGGACTTCCTTTTATGTTGATAATGATACTGGTTTTAAATTGACTCCTTATTTAAGTGCCTTGCCTAATACAGGGTAGCCTCCAGGCAGGCAGGGGTTTTCACATTTCTCTTTATTTAGAAGACCTACCAAGGATGCTCAAATATCTGTTGACTCAATAGGTATATCAGGTAATGTGATGTATTATTTGAACTGCAGTTTAGACAACTTAATCTGACATCAGTGAGGATGGGTTAGGAAAGAAAGAGAAACACTGAAGGTAGGGACGAGGATGGGGTGAGGGAGACAGTGTCATAAGGATTTTGTTTTAGCCAGTAATCACTAGTGTGTGCATGAAAATTTCCCTCAATGAAATAATGTGTTTGCACACAAGTGCGTGGGTTTGCATGTACATGCTGTCCTTGTGTGTGTGTGTTTGTTTGTGTGTGTGTGTGTGTGTGTGTGTGTGTGTGTGTGTGTGTGTGTGAGAGAGAGAGAGAGAGAGAGAGAGAGAGAGAGAGAGAGAGAGAGAGAGAGAGAGTGCTTGAGCAGGTATATGAGTTTTTATGTAGAGGCAGGAGGAAGTCATTTCAACCTCAGGTGACATTACAATTTTTTTTTAAATCAGGAGAGAGTTTCTCAGTGGCTTTAGGTTGATGTGGAATTCTCCTCTGCATGGTGTGAATATGTTTTATTGCCATTGGTTAATAACGAAGCTATTTTGGGCCCATGGCAGTGCAGAATAGAGCAAGGTGGGAATTCTAAGCAGGGATAAATTAGAAAAGAAGGCAGAGTCAGAGAGATGCCATGTGGTTGCTGAAAGAGACAGTTAGTTGCCATAACCTTACCCGATAAGCCACAGCCTCATGGTGATACAAAAAATAATAGAAATGGATTATTTTAAGATATAAGACATTTTTCACTGAAAGCCATGCTTGTTTCTTGCTTCAATAGTGCTCATAGAGAACCTGCCGTTCTACACATCCAACCCAAGAGGGATGCCCCAAACCAGAGTTCTCTACTAGTGTGAGGTCGGCTTCCCACTCCAGCACCACCACCAAACATCATCCCACAATTGCCACAACCACCACATCCTCTTAGAAGGAGCACTGGAATAACTCCTGGATTCTTGGAGGCTTCCACAAACTGCAGATCAACGTGAGGCCTATGCCTGTCTATTTATTTCTGACAGTAAACTTCAACTGAGATGAAGTGGCTTTGAGGAACTTTGGCAAATACTGTCTTAAGCAATCTGACTAGGGAAGTAGAACATGCTGAGAAACCAAAGAATCTCCAACATCAATGATATAGCAAAATATTCCTGCAGGATATAATAAAAACAGGCAATGAGAACCGGGAGAATGCAATGGAAAGGGAACTGCACTTGGAAGAACGTGTATAAGCCTTCAGGAGAGCTCGAGCTAGCCATTGACAAAATGACCCCATTTATGTGATTTCATTGAGACTCACTACTTGAATAAGCAGGTGAAATCTGTCAAAAACCTGGATGACCTCCGTAACCAACTCATGTAAGATGGGAGCCTCAATGTCTGGCATGGCAAAATATCTCTTCCACAAGTATGATAACAAAAGACAAGCTGAATTTCCTAAAGCTACAGAGTAACTTCACTGGCCACCATGCATGCTGGGTCCGTCTTTACCATATCAGTCAAACAAAACATTTTCTCAAGTTCATCAAATTAGTTCATTTTATTCCTTCAAATAAATAAAATTTGGTAACCTTCCCCCAAAATAAAAATAAGAAAATCCAGTGACTTGTACAATTATACAAGTATACATTTTAATAATTCACATTAAAAATCACTGCTTTGTCGAATTTTGTTTAAATATGTTTTTCAAGTGAAACTTACTCTGTGTATGAAGACCACATTGTAATGTTCATAGGTCATGTTTTGAGACTTATTAACTCTAACTCAGCTTAAAATTTCTGGACAAGTCCGTTGAAAATTTTCACTTGCAAATACTGGGAAATTAGCATTCCCCTAGAAGAACTTCCTGCTGCTGCTCGTGATGCTGCTGCTTCTGTTGCTCAAAGTCCAGATTGATTTATGACCTCTATTGAATCAGTCCAGATTCTTTTGAATTGATCTAGAAACTAATGAAAACATCTACTGACATGATGTTAGTTCCAATATTTATCCTCTCTTGGTGTTATTTTTGAATTATGTCCCAGCTCCACGACCAGTGAGAGAGCACCTGCATTATAGATATAACATCCTTCAAGATGGCTGTTTTAGAATGACACCATTAGAGTGTATCCTAACCCAATGAATAACCATAAAAAGAAGAAGAGGCGAGGGTCCAAAATCATGAAAAGGAGGATGTAAAGGTATGGGAGGCCACAATCATTGTCTCTTCCTCTTCTTTTTCTTTTACTTCTCCTACTCTCCATTCTCCTCTCTTCCCCCCTCTTCTAACTGCACTCCTTTTCTCTTTCCTTCTCTGCCCTCCCCCCATTTTAGTGCTAGGAATGAATTATGCCTCTTAGCAGCAATATGAGCCTCTGACTTTGGCATTGTCTATAGAGAATGTTACACACACACACACGTTAATATTTGTCTGTGCCTTTTGTGTCATTTACTTACTTATAGACACAAATGCACACACCTGCTGGGATGTATCTGATTGTGAAATGGAAAAGTCACTAGCAAAATAGAATTTATCAGTCAAATGAGTATTTGGGGTGTAAAGGAACTTTTAACAGGCTCTGGCATATCACTAAGTTTGACTGGTGTAAACTAGGGTGTTTCTTTCTGCATTCTGATCCTAGCATGTGTACATTCAACTTTGGTTGATAACGCTACGTGTTTTTACAAGATGATGTAATTCTGACTCCCAGTAGCAGTATATAAGATTTCCAGTTCGCCATTTCTTCAGAAATTCTTGGTACAAGTGTGCATGTGTGTGCGTGTGTGTGTGTGTCTGTTATTGTCTCTTTTTTTTTTAATTTAGGACTTCTGTGATCATAGATGGCAGTAACAAGTTCAAACATGTCACTGTGATTTGCACATCTGCTTCACTGTAGCGCTGCTTTACTCTCTTACCGACTTTTACGTACTGCTGTTGATTTTTTTTATCATTAGTTGATTATTTTTATACTAAGAAGAGAAGCCAAAACACGTTTGTATTAATTTTTGTGTCCACGTTTAAACTGCCATTTCCAGACTCACATCTACAGTGACAATTTTAATTTGATGGGTTAGCATGGAACCTTTGGATCAAATTGGATTGACATTATGTTTGCATGAATTACCTAGGGCATTTTTTATAGTTTCAAAAAGATTCCTATAGAAAAGGGGAGATGATAACCAGTTCTAGGTTCAGGTGCTTCCCTCTGTGAGCTAAATTTGGAACAGAGGGAGATGGGCTAGGCAGATGTTGAGGCTTGTAAGCTTTCTCCCATGGTCAATGGTCTTTATGGAGCCCATTGTTAGTACAAATTGCTTCACCCCCTGATCAAAGAAGAATAGATGAGGTCATTACCCATTCCCCCCTTTTCTATAGTACAAATAATTAAGTTTAACAATATGTTCTCTAGACTTAATGAGAAAATGAGATATCAGTTCGTCATCTGGAAGTAGATGTAACCTATTAATAAAGAGGTTACCTCCTCTGCCAACTACTCTCCCTGAATCATTGAATCATTCTGTTTTAACATCCTTCAATATGAAGAGCCAAGTTGAGCCGCTTTTGTATTCATAACCCCCCCCATATTTGTAAATCTCTGCATTTTTATGACCATCTGTTCATTTTCTGTTTCCCAGGATACAGAGTAGAGTTCAATTCCAGATCTTCTGTTTTTTTCCTCTCTCTCTTTATTCAATCAGATTTTTATTATTTATCATTTTTTTAACTCCTGGAAGAACCCAGGACCTGATAACACTCCATTTTGAGTGATAGCTGCCTCTTTCTTTTACAGAACATCAATATTTCCCATCCTGTCTTCCATGTCCCTGTTCTCATTACCACAGCTCCCGGCTTCACCCATATTGCTGGGAAACAATGTGCCAATCTTCCCTCAGTAATTACCTTAACTCCCCAGAAAGAGCTTTTTTATCTTAAAGGTTCAGAGTCTCATTGTGAAGATATAATTGTAATTTATTTTCAAGTTCTTAAGCTGTTTTGTGCATTGTGTGTGTATGTCAGAGAGAGGGAGAAAGAGAGAGAGAGACTCGAAGACAGATGTCACGGACAGAGCATAAGCACGGATAAGACAGATTTAAAAAATACATTCTCAGAACTTTGTTGTTTCATTTCTAAATGCATCAAATAAATGGCTATGTTTTGTATCCAACTATTCTCTGACACTGGCCCCACTTAACTTCCTTAATAATATGGTCTCATGCTGCTATTCAATTATTACATATTAATTAGAAGTACAAATGCTAGGCAGTTAAGGGGCTGTGAACACCGCATTTAAATCTTATGTATTTATTGAAAAAAAATGATAACAATGTGCAATCCTATTCTGTTCAAATGATTTATAATAATTTTAATCAGGACTATTTACATGCCTTGTAATGTGATCTTCAAGTTCCAAGAGTCAACATGCCAAAAACATATTACTTCCAAGTCTTAAAAATTCCAGCTTAGGTGTTTCTGGACTTTCTTGAGTGGCTATACTCCACATTCTGATTCAGGAGTCAGGCCTATTCTATGGAGTGACCCTTGCCCAGGTGCTCTGCTTAACTGCTACATCTGTCACGTGATGTAACCTATAAGTCATTACGTAGAGAGTTCAGGGGTCAAAGGCAGAATAACATTGGTTTTATATCCTGTTAAGCCTAGTTTGGAGTATCATCCAATCTAGACAGAAGAGTACTGGAAACTGTAATCCTTCATATTCCGATGACAACACTTAATTATTAAATTGAATTGTCTCTAAATGCAAGGTATAGCCAGTAGTGACAGTCACCTCCTAGACTGTACTTACAGTATGCCTGACGGTAGGAAGTTTGTAATAAATGTTATTATTCAGTAAACTTCTGAGACAAAACTTCATTAGCTGTCACATCAAAAGCTCTTAAAATATTACGTACTCCCAATTCTGTGAAGAAAACAAGAAACAATTTGCCACTTACAGCCACAGGATGAGGTAAGAGTGGGTAGGAATGCCATAGGTGAAAGACAACAGCTCTCTGCAGACTTTCACCAAACTGCCAAAACAGCAGCAGCAGCAACAACAGAACCAAAGGTTTCTGTTCTCTCACAATTTTCATTTGTTACAAAACAAATGCAGTTCTTAATCTGATATTGTGTGACATCTGAAACTCTCCGGGGGGAAGAATAGGTAGGTATACTCTGTGGACTTGGGGTTGTTTGTGCAATGCCATAATGCTTTCCACAGACTCACTGGTCAACAGTGGGCAGTCATAGCACAGTGTTTCCATAAGATGATGTCATCTAGAGATACACTAGCCAACCTAGTTGGTGAACATATACTATATCACACTTGCACAGTGACAAAATTGCCTAATGACACATTTCTCAGAATATGACCTGTCATTTTGAACTGCATAACTGCAACGAATGTGTGCAGTTATAATTACACCTTTCTGAAAGAAGAAGGGTATGGCTAAATCACTTCCTTAAATGGTTCTGTGTCCTATATAAGCCAAGAACTATTGGTAGTGAAGTAGCTATGGTGTGAATTCATTGTGTCCTGGTTGAGATTCGGCTAATTCCCCAAGGACTTCTATTTTGATTAGAGAAAGTGAAGGGGCATTAGTGAAAGGTTAGGGAGAATCCTTGCCAGGCTTCTCCTGTGCTCTGCCTGGTGGGTTGCAAATGCCAACTGTTGGTTTCTTCATTTTGCATTTTCTGGGTTGGGGAGGGGGAAGACTTTAGTTATGACATTATCCCATAGTGTAATGCCTTTCTAGACTTCTAGATTTGTCCCTAATTTTATCCCTTTTAAATTTGCTTCGGTGATCTTCAGTGCAGTCGTGGTAGGAGCCCATTACCCTTAATTGAATTATATTGACTGGATGCTAGCATACCCTCTGTTCTTCCCGCAGAACAGTGTGGAATCTTCTCATGCTACCAGCTCTGAGCAGCTGGAGCTCACTTCTCAGCTCCACTGCTAAATGGACTTTCTGTTTTTAATTAGCCGATGAAACTTCACAGCCTTTTCTTGGCTAGCTTTCCTACAGCTCTTCACTCAGTGGACCTGTTTTAACAATCCCCTATCCTGTGGCTATTTGCATACCTGGGGTAGATAGTGACCTTATGAGTTGAAAGTAACTGGATCCAAGGCTCAAACGAGATGTGGACATTTTGGTTGTACTGGGTTTCTAATAGTAAATATAGAGGAAAGTAATATAATTTTAGTTAGGTGGCTAAAACACACAACTTTGTGAGAATGTTTGTGGGCAGAATGGGAGAAAAATGTCTTGAGCAAATGACTGAGCTCACCAATGACCAGTTGCTGTCTTGATCTTCTCTTCCTTCTTCGTGTGAACAATGTTACTTTTCTTCAAGTTTCAGATGGATTTGTGAATTGTCCTGCATCCTTTCAAAAGGAGGAAATACAGGTTGTACTGAGGATTGAACTCAAGGCTTCTTAGGTGCTTAATAAATGCTCTGCCAATGAGCTATATCCTTGACTGTTTTGATTCCTTGAATACCATAACTATTTGTAATTTATTTTATTTTTAATGTCAAAATATATTTTATTTTTGATCATATCAGTCCATCTCCACTGCTACTTCATTTTTTTAAAACCATGTTTGTTCTACAAATACACGATCACCCTTATTGGTTTATTCCTTTCAATTGTTGCTCATTCTATTCCAGTCTTTATAAATGAGCAATAGGAGCAGCTAGAGAGATGGCTCAGTGCTTAAAAAATTGGCTGTTTTCCAGAGAGCCTCAGTGGGATTCTCAGTACCCATGCGGTTGATTATCACCATTGTAACTACAGACCCAGGGGATCTAACGCCCTTTTCTTTACTCCATGGACATCAAGCATGCATATGGTACTAAGACGTACATGCAAGCAAAACATCTGAACACATATACAAATAAAAAATGAAGCAATAAGAATCATATTCAAATGTGACCCAGATCATGGAACTACCAGATTTAAATTCCAATGATCATTGCTGCATTTAAATTAAAATCCAAGCCAGTTATTTTGATCTGTAGGTCCCCTGAATGTCTTTGTTCACAGAGCTCTCCATTCTATTCTTTGTTTATTAAGCTGTCTTTAGAAAAGTTGCAAACCAGTTGAAAGGAAGAATTGCCTCAGTATTCAAAGAACTGGCAAAATTTGAAATTGCAGTAAATGCTACAGAGAATTAACAGGGACCACATGAGCATTTTCTTGGGGAAAAAAAGAGGAAGAAAATTCTTTAAAAAATAGCAAACAAGGATAAGAAGAGTCATCACAGGTTTGAGAAACAGGTGAAGGCCAGAGTGTCACGTGATGAGCAGGAGGTTCCTTGAGTGTGAGGTAGAAATGAGGGCTGGGTAAGACCAGGGTGAGAGTCACAAGACATCAGTGGTTTACTTTTTTGTCAGGACCAAAAAAGGAGGTCAGGAATGCTTATACTTCAGGCAGAATTGTGAAATCAGATGAATATTTTCACACATCAGTGTGCTTGCCAATGAAGGTTTTGTGAAGCTCAGTCAGGGATGCTATTACCAGTTTGGAGATGAGTTTCAGTGAAGTGAGGTGTATAGAAATGTCTATGATGTCAAAGATGGAATTGTAAATAAAAGGTCACAACACAGAGGAAGGCTATTAAGAGACTGTTCAATGCAAATCTATTATTTATCAGTTAATTTCAGGAACAGTAAACTATTAGACAAGTTGTATACACTCAAGTAATTGGCGAACTCATTGTAAATGGGGAAAATAAATTCTTACCATGCTGAGACTTGAATGCCATCTTTTTTTTTTTTTGAGTGGGAATAATTTCTTTTTTTTTTTATTGAGAAAAGAAAAAAAACAAGTTTCCGCCTCCTCCCAGCCTCCCATTTCCCTCCTCCTCCTCCCACCTTTCTCCCCCTCCTCCCACCCTCTCCCCCTCCTCCCACCCTTCTCCCCCTCCTCCCACCCTTCTCCCCCTCCTCCCACCCTTCTCCCCCTCCCCCTACTCCTCTCCCCCTCCCTCTCCAGTCCAAAGAGTAGTCAGGGTTCCCTGCCCTGTGGAAAGTCCTAGGTCCTCCCCCCTCCGTCCATATCTAGGAAGGGGAACATCCAAACTGGTTAGGCTCCCACAAAGCCAGCACATTAAGTAGGATCAAAACCCCGTGCCATTGTCCTTGGCTTCTCATCAGCCCTCATTGTTAGCCATGTTCAGAGAGTCCGGTTTTATCCCATGCTTTTTCAGTCACAGTCCAGCTGGCCTTGGTGAGCTCCCAATACATCAGCTCCACTGTCTCAGTGGGTGGGTGCACCCTTCGTAGTCCCGACTTCTTTGCTCATGTTCTCCCTCCTTCTGCTCCTCATTGGGACCTTGGGAGCTCAGTCCAGTGCTCCAGTGTGGGTCTCTATCTCTATCTCCTTCCATCACCAGATGAAGGTTCTATGATGATATGCAAGATATTCGTCAGTATTGCTATAGGATAGGGTCATTTCAGGTTCCCTATCCTCTGCTTCCCTGGGAACTAACTGGGGACATCGCCTTGGGCTCCTGGGAGCCACTCTAGGTTCAAGCCTCTTGCCAAACCTAAGGTGGCTCCCTTAACTAAGAATTGTTCTTCCGTGCTCCCCCTTCCAGCCTTCGTTTATCCCAATCAGCCTGTTTCCCCAAGTTCCCCCCAATCCTCCCCTTCTCCCTTTTCTTTCCCCATCTCCCTTTACCCCCATCCCACCCCACCCCCAAGATCCCAATTTTCTCCCCGGCAATTTTGTCTACTTCCCATAGCCAAGAGGATAACTATATGTTTTTCCTTTGGTAAACCTTCTTACTTAGCTTCTTTAGGTTCAATAATTGTAGACTCCATGGCCCTTATTTATGACTAGAAACCAATTATTAGTGAGTACATCCCATGTTCATCTTTTTGGGTCTGGGTTACCTCACTCAGTATAGTGTTTTCTATTTCCATCCATTTGCATGCAAAATTCGAGAAGTCATTGTTTTTTACCACAGCTTAGTAATCTAATTTGTATATATTCCATACTTTCTTCATCCATTCTTCCATTGAGGGGCATCTAGGTTGTTTCCAGGTTCTGGCTATTACAAATAATACTGCTATGAACATAGTTGAACAAATGCTCTTGTCATATGATTGGGCATCTCTTGGGTATATTCCCAGGAGTGGTATTGCTGGGTCCAGGGGTAGGTTGATCCCGAATTATTTGAGAAAACGAAACACTAATTTCCAAAGTGGTTGCACAAGATTGCATTCCCACCAGCAATGGATGAGGGTACCCCTTCCTCCACAGCCTCTCCAGCAAAGGCTATCATTGGAGTTTTTTATTTTAGCCATTCTGACAGGTGTAAGATGATATCTCAAAGTTGTTTTGATTTGCATTTCCCTGATCGCTAAGGAGGTTGAGCATGACCTTAAGTGTCTTTTGGCCATTTGAAATTCCTCTGCTGAGAATTCTCTGTTCAGTTCAGTTCCCCATTTTTTAATTGGGTTAATTAGCATTTTAAAGTCTAGTTTCCTGAGTTCTCTATATATTTTGGAGATCAGTCCTTTGTCTGTTGCGGGGTTGGTGAAGATCTCCCAGTCAGTAGGTTGCCTTTTTGTCTTGGTGACAGTGTCCTTTGCTTTACAGAAGCTTCTCAGTTTTAGTAGGTCCCATTTATTCAATGTTGCCCTTAATATCTGTGCTGCTGGGGTTATACACAGGAAGCGATCTCCTGTGCCCATCTGTTGTAGGGTATTTCCCACTTTCTCTTCTATCAGGTTCAATGTGTTCTGACTGATAGTGAGGTCTTTAATCCATTTGGCCTTTAGTTTTGTGCATGGTGATAGATATGGGTCTATTTTCATTCTTCTACAGGTTGACATCCAGTTATGCCAGCACCATTTGTTGAAGATGCTTTCTTTCTTCTATTGTATACTTTTAGCTTCTTTATCGAAAATGAAGTGTTCATAGTTTGTGGGTTAATGTCATGGTCTTCTATACGATTCCATTGGTCGACTTCTCTGTTTTTATGCCAGTACCACACTGTTTTCATCACTGTAGCTCTGTAATAGAGTTTGAAGTCAGGGACGGTAATGCCTCCAGAAGATCCTTTATTGTATAGGATTGTCTTGGCTATCCTGTTTTTTTTTTTTCCATATAAAGTTGATTATTTTCCTCTCAAGATCTGTGAAGAATTTTGATGGTACCTTGATGGGGATTGCATTGAATCTATAAATTGCCTTTGGTCGAATTGCCATTTTTACTATGTTGATCCTCCCAATCCAAGAGCAAGGGAGGTCCTTCCATTTTCTGGTTTCCTCCTCAATTTCTTTCTTTAATGCCTTAAAGTTCTTGTCAAATAGATCTTTCACTTCTTTGGTTAGAGTTACCCCAAGATATTTTATGCTGTTTGTGGCTATCATGAAAGGTGATCCTTCTCTGATTTCCCTCTCTGTTTCCTTATCCTTAGTGTATAGGAAGGCGACTGAGTTTTTGGAGTTGATCTTGTATCCTGCCACATTACTAAAGGTGTCTATCAGCTGTAAAAGTTCTTTGGTGGAGTTTTGGAGGTCCCTTATGTACACTATCATGTCATCTGCAAATAACGAAAGTTTCACTTATTCCTTTCCAATTCAAATCCCCTTGATCCCCTTATGTTGTCTTATTGCTATTGCTAGAACTTCAAGCACTATATTGACAAGGTATGGCGAGAGTGGACAGCCTTGTCGTGTTCCTGAGTTTAGTGGGATGGCTTTGAGTTTCTCTCCGTTTAATTTGATGTTAGCTGTCGGCTTGCAGTATATAGCTTTTATTATATTTAGGTATTACCCTTGTATCCCTAATCTCTCCAATACTTTTATCATAAAGGGATGTTGAATTTTGTCAAATGATTTTTCAGCATCTAATGAAATGATCATATGGTTTTTTTCTTTCAGTTTATTTATATGATGGATTATATTGATAGATTTTTTGTTGAACCAGCCCTGCATCTCTGGGATGAAGCCTACTTCATCATAATGGTTAATTTTTCTAATGTGTTCTTGGATTCGGTTTGCCAGTATTTTGTTGAGGATTTTTGTGTCGATGTTCATGAGTGAGATTGGCTTATAATTCTGTTTCTTGGTTGAGTCTTTGTTCGGTTTTGGTATCAGAGTAACTGTAGCTTCCTAAAAGGAATTTGGCAATGCCTCTTCTGTTTCTATATTGTGAAATACATTAAGGAGTATAGGTATTAGCTCTTCTTGGAAGTTCTGGTAGAATTCCGCATTGAAACCATCTGGTCCTGGGCTTTTTTTGGTAGGGAGGTTTTTGATAACCTCTTCTAATTCTTCGCAACTAACAGGTCTATTTCGATTGTTCACCTGGTCCTGGTTTAACTTTGGTATATGGTATTTATCTAAAAAAAGTGTCCATTTCCTTTACATTTTCCAGTTTTGTGGCACACAGGCTTTTGTAGTAAGATCTAATGATTCTCTGAATTTCCTATGTGTCTGTGGTTATGTCCCCCTTTTCATTTCTGATCTTATTAATTTGCAAATTCTCTCTCTGCCGTTTGATTCGTTTCGATAGGGTTTTGTCAATCTTGTTGATTTTCTCCAGGAACCAACTTTTTGTTTCATTGATTCTTTGGATTGTTTTCTGTGTTTCTATTTTGTTGATTTCAGCCCTCATTTGATTATTTCCAGTCTTCTACTCCCCCTAGGTGAGTCTGCTTCTTTTTTTTTCTAGAGCTTTCAGGTGGGCTGTTAAGTCTCCAATGTGAGCTTTCTGTTTTCTTTAAGTGGGCACTTAGTGCTATGAACTTTCCTCTTAGGACTGTTTTCATAGTGTCCCATAAGTTTGAGTATGTTGTTTCTTTATTTTCATTGAATTCCAGGAAGACTTTAATTTCTTTCTTTAATTCTTCCTTAATCCAGGTATGGTTCAGTAGTTGACTGTTCAGTTTCCATGAATTTGTAGGCTTTCTGGGGGTAGCATTGTTGTTGAATTCTAACTTTAATCTGTGGTGATCTGATAAGACACAGGTGGTTACTAATATTTTTTTGTAACTGTGGATGTTTGCTTTGTTACCGACTATGTGGTCGATTTTCGAGAAGGTTCCATGAGCTGCAGAGAAGAAGGTATATTCTTTCCTATTTGGGTGGAATGTTTTATAGATGTCTGTTAAGTCCATTTGCTTCATTACCCCCATTAATTCTCTTATTTCTCTGTTAGGTTTCTGTCTGATTGACCTGTCCATTGGTAAGAGAGGAGTGTTGAAGTCTCCTACTATTAGGGTGTGCGGTTTGATGGCTGCCTTGAGTTTTAGCAATGTTTCTTTTATGTACATGGGTGCTTTTATATTAGGGGCATAGATGTTCAGGATTGAGACTTCATCCTGATGAACTGTTCCTGTTATGAGTATAAAATGCCCCTCTCCATCTCTTCTGATTGATTTAAATTTGAAGTCAATTTTGTTAGAGATTAGTATGGCCACACCTGCTTGTTTTTAGGTTCATTTGCTTGGTAAGCCTTTTCCCTGTCTTTGTGGTTGAGGTGTGTTTCTTGTAAACAGCAGAATGTTGGATCCTGTTTTCTTATCCAATCTCTTAGCCTGTGCCTTTTTATAGGTGAGTTGAGTTCATTGACATTAAGTGATATTAATGACCAGTGGTTGTTAACTCCGGTCACTTTTTTAGTCATAGAGTTTGTGTGTTTCCCTTCTTTGAATTGTGTTGGTGAAGGGTCTCTAGATGTCTGAGTTATTGTGGTCATTGTTGGACTCCTTGGATAGTGATTTTCCTTCTATTACTTTCTGTAAGGCTGGATTTGTGGGTGCTTATTGTTTAAATTTGTTTTTATCCTGGAAAATTTTATTTTCTCCATTTATAGTGAATGAAAGCTTGGCTGGGTATAGTAGTCTGGGCTTGCATCCATGGTCTCTCAGTTTCTGCAGTACATCTATCCAGGACCTTCTGGCTTTCATGGTTTCCATGGAGAAGTCAAGTGTAAGTCTGATAGGTTTACCTTTATAAGTGACTTGGCCTTTTTCCTTTGCAGCTCTTAAAATTCTTTCCTTATTCTGCATGCTTTGTGTTTTGATTATTATACGGCGAGGGGATGTTTTTTTTTTTTTTTGATCCAGCCTATTCAGTGTTCTGTATGCTTCTTGAACCTTCGTAGGTATATCTTTCTTTAGGTTGGGAAAGTTTTCTTTTACAATTTTATTAAATATATTTTCTGGACCATTGAGCTGCACTTCTTCTCCTTCTTCTACTCCTATTATTCCTAGGTTTGGTCTTTTTTATTGTATCCCAGATTTCCTGAATGTTTTGTGATGAGAGTTTGTTGGACTTGCTGTTTTCTTTGATCAGTGTGTTTATTTTCTCTATGGTATCTTCAGAATCTGAGATTCTTTCTTCTAACTCTTGTATTCTGTTGGTTATGCTTGTTTCTGTAGACTCTGTTTACTTAAATTTTCCTTGTCCAGTCGGCCCTCTGTTTGTCTTTTTTCTTTGCCTCCATTTCAGTTTTCAAGTCTTGAACTGTTTTCATTATCTGTTTGATTGTTTTCCTTGGTTTTCTAGGGTATCATTCACTGATTTATTCAATTCTTCAAACTTTCTGTTATATTTCTCATCCATTTCTATAAGGGCGTTCTTTACATGCTGTTTAAGGGCGTCAATCACTTTCATGAAGTCAATCTTTTCTAATTCTTCTTGATTAAGGTGTTCATGTCCTCCTGTTGTGAGGTTGCTGGTTTCTGGTGGCTTCATGTTGCTTTTCAGATTATTGGGTGAATTCTTGCATTGGCGTCTTCCCATCTCTTCTTCCAAATGCTCCCCTATGGATCTTCTTTTACCGGATCAGGTCTCCTTGCCTACTGATGTACCTTCTGAATGATGGCTCTCCCCAGTGATGGCTCTCCTGGTGCCGAGATCAGATCTCCATGCCCAATGATGGCTCTCCCCAATGGTGGCTCTCCTGGCACCCAGGTCAGGTCTCTGTGCTGGTTGGGTAGCTCGTAAACAAAGCACCTACCTTGCTTGGTGCAGGCAGGCTATAGAAACAAAGGAACTCCACCCGTTGGGTGCCCTGAGGATTCGGACCCAATGCCCAGACAGGCTGGGCTGGGTGATGTTATGTGCCGAAAGAGGGCAGGGGGGCCGAAGTGGGGAGGGTTCTGGATGCAAGCTGGGTGGGATAGGAAGAAAGAGGCAGTATGCAGGGAGTAGAGGCCCTGCAGAGAGCCCAAGAAGGATAGGGGGTTGAGGAACTTCTGAGTTCCATGTCCCGGGCTGGGGCCATGGGGTCAGAAACTCAACCCAATGGTGGCTCTCCTGGCACCGAGAGATCAGGGCTCCATGAGGGTTGGGTAGCTCATAAACAAAGTTTGAATGCCATCTTTATTGTAGATGCTTCAATCAAAATTGTTGAGTGGTACTCACAACCATTGCAAATAATAAGGTGGTTATTTAGCATTAATAAAATATAACAGACTATAGAATAACTGTTATGCCTCTTAGTACAGCCTCTTGTCCCTAATTGAATATGCTCCATCCCAATGGAGTCTTACCTAGAGACTGCTTGACAATTTTCATGGGTCCTGTAATTTACTTCTGTCTTACATATGGATATCTAAATATAAAACTTAAGATGTTCACAGATATGTCTGAATATATTTATATCTATAGTTTAAATTGGATATAAAGATAGAAATCTATCTCTATTTGTAATATTATCTCAATTTTCTTTGACCCCACCACAGCATTCTCAACCTGACTTCAAATCATTTGATATCTATGTGTGTAGAATTGCAGCCTTACTCAAAATGATGATTTCTAGCTCCATCCATTTTCCTGAAAAATTCAAGGTGTTATCTTTTCTGCTCTGTAGTACTCCATTGTATAAATGTACCAGATTATTTTGAGTGAGGTAACCCACACCCAGAAAGACAATTATCACATGTATTAACTCATAAGTGGTTTTTAAACATAAAGCAAAGAAAACAAGCCTACAAATCACAATCCCAGAGAACTCAGACAACAATGAGGACACTAAAAGAGACATACATAGATCTAATCTACATGGCAAGTAGAAAAACACAAGATTTCTTGAGTAAACTGGGAGTGTGGGGACCTTGGGGGAAGGTTGAAGAGGAGGAGAGAGGCAGGGAGGGGAACAGAGAAAATTGTAGAGCTCAATAAAAATCAATTAAAAAAAGAATTGCAGCATTTATCCAACATGGACATAAGCATGAAATATCTTCAAAATCTATTCCTGTTTATTTTTCATATCAAATGTATCCAGTCTAAATTATTTGATTATCATTTGCCACAGATACTGTCATGATCCCATGCTGAAGTCAGTACTAAAGTTTATGATGTTATTTACTTCCCACAGCTCCATCCGATCTCAGTATTATTGATTTAATGACCCTTCTCTCTCTCTCTTTTTATAACCAACTCCATAGTTAGCCATTGGTTTATTAGCATGCCAATGCTCAGAGCCTTTATTACATATCTGTACATTTATTTCTAAGATGTGTGCCCATAAATTACTCACAACTGTTTAAATGCAGCACTAGAACATAAAAAAATTGGGGAAAACAGACCAAGTCTGGGCTCAAATCTCTTCTTTATCTTTTCCTGGTAAGGATGCTTCCCAGTAAATGAACACAAGGAATTGAAAGGAAAATGTCACCTGGCATGGGGCATATCAGTGCCTTGGAACAGATGGCATGGTTCTGCATGGGGAGAGGGATGAAATGCCACATGCATGGCTGTGGTGCAAGGATTTTGAGAAAGTGGCATCCCTGGGAAGCTAGCCGGCGGGCTCTGACATTAGCTGTTTTATTAAGTTCAGCTGTAGGCTGGAGCTGCCTTTGTGTCCAAGGTTTCCATTGTTTCATGGCTGTATCTCTGATTCATGTGAGGTGGTGTGAAAAGCAACTATAGCGGGTGACAGGACTGTCGGGATTGAGCCAGATGGGGGATATAATGTGAGTTGGTCTAGTTTTTTCATTTAATCGGGAAGAAAAGGAAACACGGGTGAATTACTCAAAGAATGAAATTTGTTTTCAAAGAGAAATTACCTGAGCAAGGTGACACTCTGTCCAATTTTCCAAATTTTCCAAATTACAGTTCCAGTAAATCCTGCATTATAAACAAAAATTGCACATCCCACTGTGAAGTCATAGTCACGGAGAAAGAGAGTTTGCAAACACCCTGCCCTCTAAGGAAGCTTAGCAGGCTTTATCAGAATGATATTTGCAAATATTGGGGTGTCATTTACACACACAGAGGGAAGTATTTCTCTTGCTTTCATTCAGCATGACTTTCAAAAGGGAAGAGACAAATTTGTATGATGAGAGTTTACTGTGCTCTCATCTATGTAGTATCCTTTGTGCCCTTACTGGTTTCCTTCTAAAGACAATGTTTTGTTGGGTAGCTTGATTGCTCTGCTAATCATTTCCAGAATAATCGTAAAGAGGAGGTGTAGAATTTGGCATAATATTCTGGATAGTAGAAATAGAATATGCTAGGTCTGGGTTACAATGTTTGTCTGTCTGTTATGTAAGAAGGAAGCAGACAATTGAGGTTGCTGATCATTACGTCTATTCACTAACCAGTTCTGCAACTTGTTTTTATTTTGCTATTTGACATTTATCAGCACTAAAATTAAAACAATCTTTACTTCTGTGTCATGAACTTTTGCCTATAAGTAAAGTCACAAGTTAATTTAATAATGTGTCTTAAACCAATTGTATGTACATGGCAATATAGAAATGGTGTTTACTGTAGAAGTGGAGCTATTAGTATCTAAAACAATTACATGTTATCATATATAAAAGAGCAATGCAAAATAGGATGTCAGCAGTCACAATAACTAGGTGGTTTTATGCAAATTAAACTTTTTCTACCTATTCATCACAATTATTTTAATATTATTTCTGTTTTCTTATTCATCTAGGAAGGAAAGCTACTCATAAATATCTTGAGAATTATGAAAAAAAGACAGTTTCCAAAATGTTTATGATGTTTTCCTTCTTAAAGTAGACTAGTGCTTATTTTTATAGCAATGATAGTTAGATGTAAGTAAACTGTAATGAGTACAGATGAGGGATCAGCACGCACAATGCAGATGGAATCCAGAGTGCCCCACTCCGCTGCATACCAAATCACATCCTAAGTGACCTATTTTCTTAGTTATAAAAAATGTGCTTTCATCACATTACTATCAGGTATTTTTCTGTATTTTATTCTGTCTCGTAGTGAGGCAAAGCTACGTGGTTAAACAGGCAAAAATGGGAAAGAAATGCAAATAGTCAGAACAGTATTTCCAACTCTGGAGAAAGGATAAACATCAGTTGACTATATAGAGGATTTTCTTTTTATTGTGTAGTATGATTTATTCCCACCTACCAAGGAAATGATTAGCATCTTAAGTTAGACAATTTCCACATGGCTCTTGAACTGAAGAAGCACCTTCCCAAGCTGAGGCTGCTCCAAGGGTCAAGTTCTGTGGTGTCTTGCAGTCTCTGCTGCCCCAGATCTTTGAATCAACTTTGCATTAACTAACAACAAAAGAAGTGATCGAAAGTGAGCAAGCATCTGCACAGACATTACTCAAAAGAAGTTTTAAAAATGGACAAGTATATGAAAAATTTCTCCATGTCATGAATCCTGAACAAATTGCAAATCAAAACAACTCAAGATATACTCTCACCCCATTTGGAACTATGTTCAAATATCACAACCCCAACCACTGACAAAGATGTGGAGAAAGGAGGAGTCATATACACTGTTGGTAAGACTATGGATTAGTCCAGCTACTGGGGAAAACAGTATAAAGGGTCCTCAAAAACTAAAAATATGATAATTGTTTGTTGCTAAGTATGTCTTCAAAGAAAGAGAAGTCACTATATACAGGTACCCCAGCATTATTTTCTATCTGAAATCACCTAGCCTTCATTGTTTTTTTTTTCAGCAAACTCTTTGTTTCCTTGGCTACTGTAAGGTTACTCTCTGCTGGACATTTCAGCAGAAAATGTAATTGACTTAATTGACAGATGATAGATGATTGATATTAACAGACAGCTGATATGAAATGTAGTGATTTTAGCCTTACTTCACTTCAAATTCATTGATAACTGTGAGTAACCAGTTGTATTAATGTAAGTCTTATTAAAATATGAGTATGGAGAAGAGTCAGCACAAGAACACCCTACAGAGATGTTCACATTTGTTTTATGGGAATGATGTTTGAAATTAGACCCATAGAGATAGTTTTTACTTTAAGATTCTACTAATCTCTTCATTGCTTTTATAAAGACATCTTCCTTTTGTTCTCATACTATTTCTGGTGAATCTTTAGTATTCAGTTGCAATCTAAAAAGAATTAAAAGCCAGAAGTATATTAGTGTTGAATAAGTAGAAGAGAAGAAGTTGAAAACAGTGTCTATAAGTCCCCGAATTTTTTAGATGTCAATCATAAAGAGACAGTGTGTCCCAGTGGAAGGACCAGACCACACTACAGTAGACAGGACATTAAGAAAAGAGCATCAAAGAGCTCACAGGATGGGTCCATTATCCTGTCACGGGTGCCCATTGGTGCAAGCCAGTAATTGCCAACTCCTTTGGTTTGAATATTTGTGTGCCTCCATCATGCAAGTTGAAAGCTTAATCACCAGTGTAAAATAGGAAGAGGTAAAGCGACTGAGTTATGAGGTCTTTACACTATTATGAGTGTTGAGCACATTTATAAAAGGAATTGAAGGAGTCTGTTTGTCTCTTGTGACTTTTGTGTTGTGGCAAGTGTTGCCCTTTGACAAAAAAAAGTTCTTGCTGTATATAATACTCACTACTACTTGTACAGAAGTTCCAATTTTCAGAACTGTGGGAAACATGTTTGAAAATTACTAGTTGAGATATCTTATTACAGCAACTCAGATGGGCAGAGGTGCCTGATTTGGTCATGCATCATTAATATACTGCCTGCACATTATTAACCTTGCCCTGTTCTGTTTGTAACATTTCTTAAAAGGACACCCTGACTTAATGAATGTCTCTGCTTGAAGAGGGGGAGTTCTGTGTTAAAATCTCAGAACCTTTCCAAAACAAAAACTAAGATTTGGGTGAAAACACTGTTTCTTTCTCATTTGTCTCCTTTTCTATAAAATGTAATTTATATCTATATTAGATGTTTTAAATAAATTCTGGTAAGAACCAGCCAGTCTCGTACTGAATGTCTTATCAACTTACTCACTGAAGTTTCATAACAACCTGATGCCACATCTGCTTTCCTTTGTCCATGTTAAGGGAGAAAGAATTAGAGGAAAATACAGTGAATAAATCACCCCGAAACAGCAGAGATGAAATGATGTAGCCCTAAGAACCAAAAGCAGGCATTCCTCAGTCTTCAGTCTTAGACTATGTTCTCTGGCATTCAGTGCTGCCTCCGATAGAGGCTTTCTGCAAATGCAATGCTTTGATATCAATATCATTATTTAAAAATCACTACTTCTTATTTTTGCATCATGAAAGGAAACTAAGAGTATTCCTAATGTTTTAAGAACAAAGATCAGTTGAACAAATGCTTTTGACATGAGATAGAGCATCTCTTGGGTAAATTCCCAAGAGTGGTATTGCTGGGTCCAGGGGTAGGTTGATCCCGAATTTCCGGAGAAACCGAAACACTGACTTCCACAGTGGTTGCACAAGATTGCATTCCCACCAGCAATGGATGAGGGTACCCCTTCCTCCACAGCCTCTCCAGCAAAGGCTATCCTTGGTGTTTTTGACTTTAGCCAATCTTACAGGTGTAAGATGATATCTCAAAGTTGTTTTGATTTGCATTTCCCTGATCGCTAAGGAGGTTGAGCATGACCTTAAGTGTCTTTTGGTCATTTGAACTTCTTCTGTTGAGAATTCTCTGTTCAGTTCAGCGCCCCATTTTTTAATTGGGTTAATTAGCATTTTAAAGTCTAGTTTCTTGAGTTCTCTATATATTTTGGAGATCAGACCTTTGTCTGTTGCGGGGTTGGTGAAGATCTTCTCCCAGTCAGTAGGTTGCCTTTGTGTCTTAGTGACAGTGTCCTTTGCTTTACAGAAGCTTCTCAGTTTTAGTAGGTCCCATTTATTCAATGTTGCCCTTAATGTCTGTGCTTCTGGGGTTATACCTAAGAAGCGATCGCCTGTGCCCATCTGTTGTAGGGTATTGCCCACTTTCTCTTCTATCAGGTTCAGTGTTTTCGGGCTGATATTGAGGTCTTTAATCCATTTGGACTTGAGTTTTGTGCACGGTGATAGATATGGGTCTATTTTCATTCTTCTACAGGTTGACATCCAGTTGTGCCAGCACCATTTGTTGAAGATGCTTTCTTTCTTCCAATGTAAACTTTTAGCTCCTTTATCGAAAATGAGGTGTTCATAGGTTTGTGGGATAAAGTCCGGGTCTTCTATACGATTCCATTGGTCGACTTCTCTGTTTTTATGCCAGTACCACCCTGTTTTCATTACTGAAGGGGAGAGGGGTGGGAGGAGGGGGAGAAGAGTGGGAGGAGGGGGAGAAGAGTGGGAGGAGGGGGAGGGAAATGGGAGGCTGGTGGGAGGAGGTGGAAATATGTTTTTTTTTTTCTCTTTTCTTTATCCTCCTTTTATCAATAAAAAAATAAAAAAAAAAAAAGAACAAAGATCAGTAGAAGTCTGAGATGTTGTGAGGCATTTGTGATTGATTATAGGTCTGCAGGGGTGCAGCGCTGCACTAGGTTCTGACCACATGTTGGGGATCTGTGTGTGTTGAGTTCATTTGTAATAGAATCAATGATTTGCTTCATAAGCTAAATCATATTGAACCAACATAGACTTTCCTCATTTAGGATCTTTGATTAAATATTGATGTGTGATAGTTAGACTCGACAGAGACACCAAAAGACCTTAACATTTGTATGCTGACTGTGCATTTAGAACCATGGTAAACACCTTGAGTGCTCTGTTTCATCTAGCCTTCTTACTGAAAGCATGTTTTTTATGGCTGGATATTTATCAATGTAGAGGCCAAGAAAGTTTCAATAACATGTATAGGATAAGGGTTGGCTGTAATTCCAATCAGAAAATCCTAACTTTTAACTGTAAAGTTTCAAGTGATCCACAATATTTACTCCCTTATCAAGTAAAGACACAACAACATTGAACATATATTCAGTGGTCACACATCGTGTTGTAGACCGGAAATCTTAGTACTCAGGAAACTGAGGCTGGAGGATGGAAGTAAGTCTGAGACCAGCCTGAGTAATAGTAAGACACTGTGTCAAAAATATAAAAACTGCTCTTGGATTAAGAATGCTCCATAAAGAAGTATCTTAGCACCAGTGTTAGTTAAGCTCACTCTCAGAAAATCAAGTTGTTGTATTTTTTCACAAAAGGAGTGAGACCATGTTACTTCAAATAACTCTCTATAAAACTGACCTGTCTAGTACATATGGGAGCTTTAGGAAGAAAAGATGCTTAATCAAGAAAAACATGATTGGAACACATCTGTAATCAGCAGAAAGGAAGTCTGAAGAAATTTTCTGCCATAATTTGCTAATTGGCCAAAAGGAGGTCTGCATGACAACTATAAAAAGAAATAGTTGTTATTTCTGATTTTCTCAGGAAAAGACACCATGACTTCAACATCTTCACTCAACAAAAATCTATTCTGTGTTCATCCTGTTAAAAGACAGTGTTGAACATTACAGAAAAAGTTCAGAAAGACTTCTTCCCAGAAGGAACTTACACTTAAGAAGAGTTAAAAAAATACAAACAAATCAGTAAACAATAGATAGAGCTAGATAGAGAGAGTGCCCTGAAATAAAAGACAACTGAGTCAAGAGACAGAGCCATTGTGAAAACTACAATGCATAGCATAAATTTAAGCATGATAGCCAAGGACAGAGGGAAATGAACTGAGTATATATCCCGGGTCTCTTGGTACAATACATTCAGTTAGAGGTCACAAGAGATGCCCAGACTCTGAGGCAGGAATGGGCATGCATGGAGGATGGACAGCTAGAAGCAAATGATTCAGGAATGTGGTAGGGAATGAGGCATGGAGCAATGGGAAAGGTCCTGAAGCTGGTGGCACAATGTTAAATTCTCCCACATCAAGAAAAAAACACTGCATGACTATATCTCGATCACGTGGTATGACTTGGATGTTGAGACGATCATGCTGACTGTTCTGTGAATAAATAACTTGAGGTCAAGAGAAGAAAGAGATTAAAGAGGACAATAAAGATGCTGTGGACCTGGACCATTGTGTAAATAGTGAGGCCTGGTGGAGGTACTGGAGTCAAATAGTCTTTCAGTAGAGAATTATCAGGACAAGAACACTTTATGGTTACATCTCATGGCAGAATGTCTGTTGAAAAATGAAACATCTCCAATAAGGCTCACATTGCATTGGTGTGTTGTTACTGTGCTAAATTACACGCTCTTTGAGTTGCTATGCTAAATCACATGTTCTCAAATGGCTTGTGTGTCTGTATGTGTAGATGTGTGTGTGTGTGTGGGTGTGAGTGTATAGGTATGTGTGTAGATGTGTGTGTGGAGGTGGAGGTGTGTGGATACCCTTCATCTGTTGTGTTCATGTATTATTCAGAGGGTCAGAAGACAGTGTGGAGGGGTCTGTTCACCATGTGGGTTAGAGGGTTCAGAATCAGGTTATCAGATTTGGAAGTAAGCACTTTTCCTGGGAAAGCCAAATCACTGACCCTTTGCCTCCTTTAAAAATAACATATGTATTTTTTTGTTTTCATTTTAGCTACTTATTGTATATGAACGTTTCTGAAATACAGTTCTAAACATATTAGCTTTGTTTCATTGTCTCTTCATTGCTTATGAGACAAGATACAAATTCCTCAGTCCCAAACTTAACCTTTTCAATGATTCTTATTATGATATAAACATTGGTTTTGTTCTCTTTATTTCATCTTACAAAACTTTGAACTGAAAGAAGATTCACCACCTACTCCATTTTGTCCTCAGCAGCGCAGCTAAGGCTGTTCCCAGATTCTGGCCTTTTCTTGCCCTTCTTATTTTGACAATCTGTTCCTTTGCAAAAACAAAACAAAACAAAGAACAAAAAGAAAAACATCATTTTAAAAAATTCGTTCTCCAAATCTCTCCAATGCCTAATCTCTTACCTCTTTCCCATTACTTGAAAATACTTAAGTATCTACAGTAACGTCAATTCTTTTTCAACCAGATACATACCTGACTTTATTCTGTAAAATATTTAGTCAGCAAAGGCAAGAGCCTTTCTTTTCTCTGAACACCTTAGCATCCCAGTGACGCTCAGACCCCACATCAGCACCTCCCCCCATGTTGTCATCTTTCTTTGAGAGCAGGATACAGAGCAAATAACACAATTAGTCTCTCGGGACATTTGAGCCTTGCTCTCTTTCTACTCTCATATCATTGGACCACATTTCTGTCTATCAATTTTATGAAATTGCTCTTCTCTTTTACCTGAAGATGCCTTAACTTACAAAAAGCTTCTTCAGGAGCTTCACGCATTTCCTTCTTTTATGCCTCCTCCTTGGCAATAATTTTTTCATTGAAATAGATTTTACATTCTAATCTTCAGAGACTGAGGTTTCACAGAGATTCTTGCTGTGGGAGAAAAAGAGGAAGTTGAGGCAATTGATTTTCTAGAAGTCTTCTATCTTTACAGTCTTAGTTGTCACACTTATGTGTGATACAATCCTTTATCTACTAGGGCTAAACACATATAGGCGCGTGCACACACTGACACTTGTGCTTTTTCTTTGTCGAGATGAGTCTGTTCTTTAAAGGTATTTTAAAAATTGAATATCTGACCTGCATTAGCCCAGGAATTTTCAATTTCCAATTTCCTTTGTATCAAATTCTCAAGCACATTTGTGATTTCATTTTCAAGTTGATGAGCTGCAAGTTATGGGCTTTGTCTAGGCTCAAGTTCTCCCAATAAAAATCACAGATAATAGAGCTGCAAAGATGCATTCTGAACTGCCCATACAGCATCTGCTTTTTACAGATGATGAAAATAGGCCTGACGAGGGACTGATTTGCTCACACTGATACAGTTACTTAGTGCAGAAGTCAGTAGATCAAAAATCAGATATAGGTTTCAAGAAAGTAGTTCATTCTATCTTCCATCTTGCCCAAACTGCCAGTATTTTCTTTTGCGTTAAGTTAGCCTTGTATAGTCCTCAATCAGTGAAAGCAAAACGTGTCTCCTATAAGTTCAAGGATCTACCAGATATTCTGAGCTTACCTTGCAAAGGCTGTCAGCAACAGCATTCCTAGCGAGTTTCTACTCGCATTCCTTCTAGTCACTTAGCCAGTCTTATTGTGTGTTGTGAATGGTGCCCTGGCACAGGCAGATGACAGATAGGCTCTAAGGACAGAGGCTGTAGAGTGGATAGTGTAGGATATGTGGAAAGAAGATATTATTAGCTGTGTGTTTTAGTTTGGGGGGGGGGTCAGTCCATGGGGCTTAGCAAGGTTTTATAGTGGAGGAAATCACTAGCTGTCTGCTCTGGGGAGATCCAGGAATCTAAGATGGTCAGCGAGGTCTTATAGAACCAACCTGAAAACACACAAGAGAGCTTAATTTCCTGCTCTGCAAACAGTGCGAGGCCAGGGCAAGCTGCTTAGTATTTCTGAGCTTGCTTGGTTTCCTCATCAAACATTAAAGCAGCAACAATAATAGTATTGTTGCATAGATTAAATTGGATAAATTATGTAAGAGACAACGCTTCGGACTACTCTTCTAATAAACTGTAGGTGATGGTAATTGGGTAACATAACCTGACTAATAATATAATAATAATATAAAATTAAGAGGGAAAATACTACATTATTAATATGATATCTAATGGTAGACATACCAACTGAATAATTTTACTTGCCCTGCTACAATGGTCACATCGCTTGTATATTTTTAATGAAACCGTGAAGCCCCCATAATTTTGCACCAGAAATTCTGTTTAGGCTGATCATAATGAGAAGGCACTGAATGCACAACACATAACAAATCCATGTTTCTGAATCTTTGAATATAAATATAAAATCTTTCGTGTAACACCCTTTGTCTGGCACAGGTCCTCTGGTGATGTGTGACTTTGCTTTATTTTATTTAGTTAGGTTAAAGAGAAGGAACAAGTGATGAGCCTACTTTGCCATCATTTCTTCTGAACCAATCAAATGCCACAGTGAGATTAATGCCATTTACATGCAGATATCTGGAAGGAAAGGGAACTGCTGACCTCCTGTTCTGCTGTGTGAAATCTCCCCGGACACTGGAACAGAGAGTTTGAAATATTAATGCCTCGAATAGCAAATTAGAATACATAGCAAATGAGGTGTGCGCACAACAATTTTAATTAGTTTAGGCACATTTTAATGATTGTTTGTCCATTAGTTCCAGTAAACACAAAAATTAAAGGGGGGGGGGGGAGATGTACGAGATCCTTCCTAGTTAGCTTCACTTTAACTGAAGCTTTTGCAGAGATGTATATCATTTTAATTTTGGTTCCAAAGGCTTTTATGTAAATTAATTGCATTGGAGAATTGGCAAGAACATTTTATCCAATTTGGAACAGCAGTGATTATAAGCTTTACATTAATATAACAACAATTTAACAATGGCTGATAGATGGGTCACAGCCATGCAATTATCAAAAGTGAGCCCCCCTCTTGATCTCTAATTAGGTCTATAAGCAAATAGAGTTTTGCTGGCACTAATTGCCATATGAAAGCTGGCAGTGAGGTAGTACATCAGCTCACCTTGAGGGAGTCAACTCAGAGTAGTGTTTATCCAGAGGTTTTCCATTTGCGGACTCAATCAGGTACGGAATTCAATTATATATGTTGTGAAATAGACATTTAAGAGAATTGGAAAGCAGCCTCCTCCATCAGTCTGGTAAAGGGTGGCATCAGTGACTGGAGTCTGAAGAATCAGTATCAGATTCTCTTCCCCCACTGTCCTTAAGCCTCATCAGTCTCCCATCCTCTAAGCTACCTAGCAATGCTATCCAGCCCTTCACAATAGTGCCAGACAAATAAGCGAATACACCAAGTGCAAACCCTTGATTTGTTGCTCCAGTTCTGTGGAGATTAAATGACACTCCTAGGGGATTTCAAAGGTGCTTGAGCACCAAGCTTGATTGTATGGGGCCAGTTCTAAAGCACCAAGGAAATGTCTTTATTTCTTTCAGTCTTCCACTTAAAGCTTGGCCCATATGCCAGAATGATTTTTTTTTGTTTGTCTTATGTTTTTTCTACAACTATTCTAATGGCTACCTCAATGACATTTAAAATGAAAAAAAGTATTTTCATGTAGGTATCAAGATAAAGCTAAACTAGTCCCAGGATAAGTGCAGAGTCTACAGAAGTCCACCCAAAAGATCTTTGAGAAAAATTTAATTTTTTTTGTTTTATCATAATCATGATCATTCTATGATATAAATAATCAAGTTAATTATATTTATTCAGCCAATTCATGGTGTGTACCTTATATGTTGTGCCAGGCATGTCCTGAGCATATTCAATATTTAATCAGTAAACAAAACAGGCCATGTCCCTAGATTTCTATGGGCATAAAAAACTGCCAATTAGATGTGAGCAGTAGACTAATAGTATAAACAAACCACCAACCAAGTCTAACATGAAAATACAGAAAAAGGGATCTGTATAGTAAATCAATCTAACACAATCCAAGCAGATCTTTTTGTACCCTCAGCAATGCAATGGAAAAGAAGACACACAGCGGCTCTGAAGGAAATTTGAAATTCAGAATTTGGAATTTGAAAGCCAGAAATAATTGTCTGTGTTCAAAACTAAGGATATCCACACCATTGTGTAGGGAGGGATATTTTAAAAGATATTAAATGGTTAGAAAGGTGGGTGTTCCTTTCCATTATGCATAAAATCACTGTGACTCATTTTCAAGGATGCCACAAGCCAGCTTAGGTCCATATGTAAATGAGCAGAAAACAAGAGACCCCTGCTAATGCCTGTTGGTCTAACTATTTCTCCATCTACTCTACCTCTGCTGATACTCACCCCCACCCAGAGTAGAAATTTAGAGAAGGTAACTACCAACAGTGATGCTTGCATGCAAGGTCATGCACCTGATAAACTTGAAAATGAACAGGGTTTAAGATGTAGAGATGACAAGTTATGCCAGCACCATTTGTTGAATATGCTTTCTTTTTTTCTATTTTATATTTTTTGTTTCTTTGTCAAAAATCAGGTGTTCATAGGTGTGTGGATTGATATACAGGTCTTTGATTCAATTCCATTGAATCGTTCATTCTTGTTTTTTGATGCCAATGCCAGAATGCTTTTTTTAGCAGCATTATTTGTCATAGCCAGAACCTGGAAACAACCCTGATGCTCCTCAACCAAGGAGGGAGAACATGAGCAAGGAGGTCGGGACCACGAGGGGTGCACCCACCCACTGAGACAGTGGAGCTGATCTACTGGGAGCTCACCAAGGCCAGCTGGACTATTACCAAAAAAAGCATGGGATAAAACTGAACTCTCTGATCATGACGAACAATGAGGGCTGATGAGACGCCAAGGACAATGGCACGCAGTTTTGATCCTACGCAATCTGCTGGCTTGGTGGGAGCCTAGCCAGTTTGGATGTTCACCTTCCTAGATATGGACCTGGGACTTACCACAGGGCAGGGAACCCTGACTGCTCTTTGGACTGGAGAGAGAGGGGGAGAGGAGTGGGGGGAGGGGGAGAGGGGTGGGAGGAGGGGGAGAAGAGTGGGAGGAGAGGGAGAAGAGTGGGGGGGGGAGGCTGGGAGGAGGTGGAAATTTGTTTTTTTTTTCTTTTATCAATAAAAAAATGTTAAAAAAAATAAATAAATAAAGCTTGGAAGTGCACTGAAAAAAAAAAGAAAATGTGGTACATTTACACAATAGAGTACTACTCAGTGGTAAAAAATAATGACATCTTGAAATGTACAGGAAAATGGATGAATCAAAAAAAGACATATTGAGTGAGGTAACCCAGACCCCAAAAGACAAATATAATATGTACTCACTAAGTGGATTTTAGACATAAAGCAAAGAAAAACCAGCCTACAATCCACAACCCCAGAGAATCCAGACAACAAAGAGGACCCTAGGAGAGACATACATGCATCTAAATAGGAAGGAGAAAAAGACAAGATCTCCTGAGTAAATTGGTAACATGGGTTCATGGAAGTGGGGAGAAGAGAGGAAAAGAGGGGAGTGGAAAAATGTATAGTGCAATAAAAACAATAAAAACGATGTAGAGATGAAATCATACAATGAAGAGAAAAACATACATGTAAGTCAAAGAGGGAAAGGTAAACCTACGCCCTTCATGTTGATATTGTGTCCTCCTTACAACTCAGCAAAATGAAAAGGAGCAGGTGGTATACTTTAGCATTTGAAGACTGTGCCCTGCCAAGCTACAGTGATGCCCAATTTTGCAAAGTTATAAAACTGCCTCCAATAATAAAATTGTTACACAGATCGTTCACTGTGATGACATCCACTCCTGGGGTCTTCCTGCATTTCATTTTCTTGATATCTTCCTTTATCTCATTCCTCTCAATATTTGATATTTCCCCATTGTCTCTGGTGTTTGAGTGGCTGTCTGAAATCTTTCTCATTGACAAAATTAGGGTCATTGTTTCGGGTGTAAAAATGTTGTCTCCATCTTTGCTTTACTCCCCGTGGTTCTGTAATTGGATGGCCTGGCCATCTTTAATTACCCAAATCTGAGGAGCATATCTGGCGGTTATCTGTCTGATAGCTTCGTAGACAAGATGTGTTTTATTATGGAGTCTAGACTCCTCAACCACTTTGCATATACCTTGAATATACAGCTCTCTATCTTTCTTTGTTCTTCTTTTGACTTTCCTGCACAAATAGTTGTATTTTGCTGCCTGTGGATTGCCTCTTCATTTGCTCTTTAGCTTCCTTCATTCTTCTGCCAGGTTGATCATCCCTTCAGTAAGCCATTGTACAGGTGTTGCTCTTTTTGCAGAATCAAGCACTTCATTTGAAGGCTCCTGTATAGCTCTTTTGATTTTATCCCATTCACCTTCTATATTTGTAAAGGGTTGTCTATGATTTCCCTCACCTTTTTTTTTCATCAATTCCCTTATACTCTCTCCATATAATTGAGTTTATCAGTTGTTTACAATTGATCTTCCTATTTGTCTTGCCTGGTGCACCTCTCCTAAGTTTCAGTTGAACGTTGGCCTTAACAAGTTGGTGATCTGACCCTAAGTCTGCACCTGGAAATGGTCAGCTGTTTTGGATGTTAGATAAGAGTTTTCTGCTGACCAAAAATGTAATCAATTTGTCTGTATGTGCATTTGCCAGAGAATTCTTATGTCCAGCATCTTGATGGTTTGACTTGCTTGCATTTTGTGTTGGATATGTACAAATCTTTTGCATGGCAGAGGTCAAGCAGTTGTTCCCCTCTATCATTATTTTGTCCCAATCCATATGTTTCTATGACACTGTAGTCCATTCTTTCTCTGGATCACACTCTTGCATTGAAGTCACCCGTAACAATCAGTATGTCTTTCTTCTGTGCTCTGCTGGCCTCATTCTGTAGATCTGTGTAGAAATTGTTGAAGACATTCTCTTCTGCTTCCACTGTTTCATAAATACCTGTCTGATAGTTACTGGATGTGTTACTGGCTGATATAATTCAGTCATTTACAGGTCTGAACCCGAGCATGCATTTCTGGGCCAAATTGGATAGCACTAAATCTACAACTGCTGTGTGGTTACCATCTCTACCCAAGTTTATAATCCTACATCTGTTTACTACAAGTTCTTGTATTCCTGTCTAATGCGTTTCTGTCAATCCAATGACATCACACCTGAAATGACTGAGCTCATACATGAGCAAGTCAGTTCCCCTGGTTGTGTTTAGTGTTCTCACTAAACATATTTATGCAAGAATATTAATTTAAAAATACCATAGGAGATTATCATGACCTTCTGGGTTATGTGTGATAGCTCTAGGAGCCGAGAAGATGAACTATGATGAGAACAGTATTGCCAAGGTTACTAAAGGCATTCACAGGAAAGAGATAGAGAGAAGACTTAGCTGTATTAGAAAATCTTTCCTTGAAATGGCTAGGACTCATGCTATAGAATTTTAGCTTTGAATCTTAAACCCAAATTTTGTTTACTTGAGGAATGATATTTTTAAGTCTTTGACCTAAATGGGTCAGGTAATAAGGTTAAATTAGAAAGTCTTGATGTTGAGAACCAGCCAGGAAGAAGTTACTGAAAGTTGGGATGCTTGACTTCACACTCTTGATCTAGCCTTGTATTAGTACTACAGAGTTTCAGCAAGGTCTCCATCCTAAAATTTGACTGCCAGTATACTTGCCAGGAGATATGCCTCACTGGGCTAAGGCTAAATGGTCATCTTTTCCATTTTAATGATCTTGCCCTTAATTAATAGTTTAGTCTTTCAGACCTTCATCTGTTACACTTAAATGAATTTTGTAATTGGCTTTGCCTCACAGTTAGGTTTGTTGCCCCATTCTGGTCCAGAAAGGCTCCCAATTAGGTTTAGCTTCCCATTCTTCCCCCTTTCATTGGAACAACTGCTCTATTTCTAATGGCTTAAGTACAACTAATACGATCCTGTAAGATCAGTGCTCAGCAATCTAATGCACTTAGTTAAAAGATTATTGAATTTATTAAGCATTTGTACCAATAGGGCTCTTAACAAATGCATTTTGAGGATATGACAGCCATGGTGAGTGAGTTAAAGGCTCATTATCTGGACTGCTAGTGTTCTTGCATGAAAACTGTGTTTCTTGTTAAGACCATTATCTGCTTTTCAAAACAAGACCTGTCATTTTATTAGGCCGATCCACACATATCAACAGCTCCAGGGTAAATTATGGTCACTTCTTTTCTGTGTTACAATTCTTTCTGAAAACTGACTTTCCCCTGGTCCCACCTACTGAATGCTAGCAACTGACTTAGTTTCACTGCACATGGAGACACCAGCTAAAGAAGCAACAGTTAATAAAATAGCATGGAATTATATGTTGAAAAGATTTGAATGCTTTTAGTCTAATCCCAATTTGAAAATAAATTATTGAAATTGAAGCAATATAGGTAATTAATTCAGTCCAGGTTTTAGTTAAAAGCAGAACAATAGGGATTAGAATTCAGACATTCTACCTTCTAATCCTGCATTCTTTTTTAACTCAGTCCTGCTGATGGGATCCTTTGTGAATTTCTCTGTCCTTCATTTACTCAATAAATATTAGCTAGACTTTTCCAAGTACTCCTCTCCAGATGCAGATTAATGAACAAATTTACATTCCTGCCTTCATGGAACTTATATTCCAGTTTGCTAGACTAATAAATCAGTGAAAAGTTTGATGCCATATAGTGCTCAAAGTAAGTTATGACAGTGGATATGAGGAATTATTGGCATCCTCCAGAATAAAATGTCAAAAATGACTATTTGAGGATGTATTGTATGAATAGTGATTTAGCAGGATTAAAGGTGAAAAGAAAACCATATAGGAAAATCTTAACAATCCCGAGTCACAAACAAGTGTTACCCCCTGTATCTGCCGAATAGTAATGAGGTTGGTGTCAAAAATAGAGATGGAGGATAAGAATAACAGAGAACAATTGTATATTCATAGACCATGATTGTTTCTAGTTCCTATATGACCAAAATTGTAAATCGATAGAAGAAAAAAAAAGAATATTTATGATATCAAGAAGACTGGTAAATGGTGGCATGATCTCAAAATTCTAACTTTTCTGAATAATTCGAGTCAACCAAGTCAATAAATTCCCCACTGAGGCCAAGATTATGTCTTAATTTTAACTGCTTAGGTATCGCCAGTGTGCAAAGCCCTAGAAGAAATGTAGTCAAGCAGTGACTATGTTTTCACTTACAAATGACTGGAAGGAGAATAGAAAGGTAAAAGGAAAAATCAAACAGTAAGACATCCCATTTTTTTTATGTAAAAATGTACTGGGAAATACATGGAAAAAATGGAATGTAGCTTGCTAGAATATGCAAACATGTGCCACAATAAGATAATGTTTGGATTGTGAAAAAGGAAGAGAAAAACATTGGAAAACAGAGATGATAATTGGGAGCCTATTGGAAGCTGAGGAGTTAGAGTTAGTAAAGGATAGAAGGTGAATGACAGCCATATATTGGTGGTAAAAGTCCAGGCTGGCTGAACCATAAGAAATCATTGCCAAGTTGAGATGGCATGAAGAGTTTTAACTTCTTTAATCAGGAACATGTATTTAATTAATTATTAAACATAGAACCATTAAAAGCTTTGTGATCAGGGTGACGACAAAGAAAGCGAATGGGAACCATATTGATCTCCCTTTTTAAAGCTCAAACTACAGAATCTAGTTGGAATTTAAACTATTAAAATATTATAATCTTTGAAATATTTCAAAAGATCTATATCTATGGACAATGGGTGGTTTAATAATTCCTGTTCTTTGAACTTTATTCTTCACATCTGATGAAGTTCTGAGGAAAATTTATGAAAACATGTTAAACAACCATTGAGTCAAAATATTTTGAATCTGCTTTCATTTGCTAATCATTTTTTAAAGGTAGGTTAACATTTCACCTCACAAATTACTGGATTTCATTGCCTTGTCATTATAGGTCAAGCATGAACCAATTGTCAGCACACATTCTCATACTTTGTTTGTTTCAATGTTTGAGACTAGGTGTGGATGATTGTAATAAGGTAGAATGATAAAGGCCCTCATAACTAACTGAGAAGGTCTTTACGCATTTAGTTTTGTAATACAAAAATATTTTTACACATTATGGAAAACATTAGGATATATATATATATATATATATATATATATATATATATATATATATATATAGAGAGAGAGAGAGAGAGAGAGAGAGAGAGAGACTGGGTCTGGCATGGGTTTTTATAACCTCAAAGTCCAACCCCAGTGACACACATCCTCCAATAAAACCACACTTTTTAAGCTTTCCTAGTTAGTAAACCAACTGGGAACCAAATGCTCAAATATAAGAGCAAAAGGGTCCATTTATATTAAAACTGCTACAATTTGTTTCTGAACATTTGCATGATCTCCATGAACTGTGGAGGCACCTCTGAAATAAATGCCACAGTGATGGGGACACGAGAAATTGTGTCAGCTGAAGGGACATAACTACAATATTAGTACGGAGAAGAAACAGAGGTTCAATAACTCAGCAGATGCTCAATGTCATCAATTCTGTCAGAGAAAGAGAAACTAGGTAGCCCCAGGTACCGCATGTGGCAAAAATAAATATACAAGTCAAAGAGAGAGATTTCCCTAAAATATGACCTAAATTTCTTACTACATGAATTATCAATGAACATGGAAAAAAGCCTAGATAAAAAGATACAGTTGTCAATGATTTTCAGAGAGAGGTTGCCTAAGAGCAAGCTTTGATTTGAGTCTTGGCCAATAATCTCCATTACTTAAACTGAGTTGGAAAACCTGATTAAGTAGAAACTTGGGTTAAGAGGGTCCCAGTCATTCAGGATTTTCTTCCCTCTGTCTCTGGGGTTCCTTTATAGTGTGGAGAATAGTTATCTGACTCTGTCAAAAGAATTTCTAGGAGAAGCTATTGACCAGTTTTACAGCTGAAGAAGTGTTCACATTCTTTTCCTCTGTACCCTCTATGACCCAAAGGCTAAAACTTTCCTACTCTCCCAAGTAAGCTGTTCATATCAGTATCTGTTCAATGAAAATTCATTCATTTTGTTACACTTATTTCTCATATTCCTTTGGTCACTTTCTCAATTTAAAGCATGACATGTGTGTGTGTGTAATTCAATTTGCAGCACATACCAAAAGAAAGGTCAAAACGATACCATCACATTGTTTCACATGTTTGCTTAAGTTGTTAATTTAGGGGCTTAAGCTCTAAGTTTTTCTATGTGGGCTCACACACTTTCACACACACACACACACACACACACACACACACACAAATTTTGTAAAATAAGGATTTTTTCAATAAGCTGACAAAGAATTAGATGATGAGGCAGCTTACGTTACCAAATGTATACTACTTAGGGTTTTATTGCTGTCAAGAGACACTATGAGCACAGGTAATGAAAAACCATCTCATTAGTTAAGTTGAATATTATTTCCTACCAGTTGGCCTGTGAAGAAGAAATAAAATCAGATTCCACTAGAGAAGAGATTTAGGGAAACGGTGGTTTGAGACTGAGTGATGCTCAGTCTAAACATAAAGTCATTGACTTCAGCCTTCCCACCTCCACAGTATATAAGGAGCTGGAGAAGTGCTGTTCACAGTCCCATTTTTATTTCAGAAGCAGTTTTTTCAGACCTTCCATAGCAGCTGTTCATAATATTCATCCCAGAAATCCAGGCAGATGTTGCTTAGCCTCCTTTATTTCCCACTCTCAGAGTGCAATATGAATTAAAGCGTATTTGTATTACCACCAATATCTCCCAAACTTTTTGGTAGATAAAGACCCAAAAGTTCATAATGGAAGGCTACAAAGGCTGAGCATGACCCCCATTGTCTGCATCAGAGGCTTATCCAGAAAGGGATATGTTGAGGAAAGGAAACTATTGAGGAAGATGATAATTCTCAGGAAATGAAGTTTATGCAGAGAACAGTCTGATTCCTGGCTTATAGCGATGTCTCTCGGTGGCCTTAGCCTACTTTCATTTCAGTTATGCTTTGTGTTTAACATAATCAATTTTGAAAAAGTCTTGACTGAGGCTCCCTCATGCAGATCCACCACCCAAAGTTAACGACAAATGTTTCACTGTGAGAGAATAAGAAGTACGAACCTTTTACTGGAACAAACCTTCAACTTCGTTCATCACTTTCATTAAACCTTGACTTTCGAGTTTATTTCTAAGGTGTATTTTCCATACTACATTTGTGTCACTTTCTAAGAAACTGAAGTATATACATTTTCATCAGTAATTAGTAATTCATAATAAGAATTTTCGATGCTAGATTATAGAGGATATATGGAGTTTTAGAATTGGCTTCTAAGAGAAAATAAAGAAAGTGTTGGATAACAGCTTCATCTCACTTTGGCTGTTTCTCAATACTCAGTAAAAATGTGACAGAATTGCCAGCTATGCTAGGACACATCTACAATGCCAACATTGGAGGATAAGACACAAACATTATGAATTCAAGCTCAACTTATGCTACATAATGAAACCCTAGTAAACAAACAAAACTTGCATAAAAAATACTTTGGACGAGGTCTGGAGCTATTCTTTCAATAGAATTCTCTGGATATAGGATTGATTCACAGGAAGAAAGCTAACCTCGAGACAAGGTCTTTTAAAATTGTAAACAAATGACTGAATTCAATGATGTTTCCTTTCCTATATTGATTTTTTCCTGTGTGTTTATTCAAAACCTATACATAGAAGTAAAACCCAAAGAAACATAACCCATGTTTCATGTGCTATTTGTTCCCTTTCTATCATTTTCTAGAACAGAAGACAACAGTACAAGGGCAAATACTTTTTTTAGAACCTGATTTGTAGCCAGATGTGATGGTCTACTTTTAATGCCAGGATTTGAGAAAAAGAGGCAGTTGTTTCTTTGTGAGTTTGGATCAGTCTGAACTATGTAGTGAGACCCTGTCTCATAGCAAAACTCAATAAAACAAAGAACATCATGAATAAAAAAAAACCCAGAAATCTAGTTCCTACAAAATAAGCTAAGTATACATAGGTCCAGAATGCAGATTCACACTAAAATACTAAAATATCACTAAAATTACTAAAATTCAATTTTAAGGCATCAGAATCTATTTTTATTGATGTCAATGTTACAATGGATGTGAAAAATGGAACATTTCTATCTTGACCTTCAGGTTTAGCTTTAAAACCACATTTTTATTTTGAAATTTATTTAGCGAAGTGATGTTCTTAGAATTTTTCTGGCTAACCCTTCATAATGAAAGAAAAGGAAGGAAATTCTGACTAAACATCTAGCAAATATGTTGGGTTTAGGTCATATTAGTACACAACTTGGCTTTGGCTTTACATTAGAGTGTTTTGTACCCCAGATTTCCCTAAAGGAAATACAGTACTAAACCTCAGATGAATGAAACAAGGATCTGTAGGATTTGCCCTTTCCTAAAGGACAGCATTTTTACCCCCTAGGAGTGGAAAAAAGACAGATATTCAAAATTGCTTTTCTGAGCCATGAAATAACAAGGGATTTGAACTCATCTACCCTGATCGCCACAAAATTGAATAAACTAAAAATAGCTTGATGGAGAAGCGGATGAGGAGCCCCCTTGGGGAAACAAATTTCTATGGGATTCTTTTGGGCACAAACAAAAGAACTATCATCAACTTACAATTTTTTTCTTACTGGGGAAATCATCATTAAAGCAGCTTTTTTCACCACGAAGGCAAGGCAGTAAATCATGTATATATCCTCTTGACTCTTTTACAGTTGCACTCCCTTCCTGCTTGTTTTGCCTTGAGATGGGCTAAGTGCATGGTTTCCCTCAAGACTTGTGTTTAAAGAAGCTAAACAAAACAAAACAAGAAGCTTTACTGGAACTTAAACATGGAGATCTCTTTTCTCTTGCCCCATAGGGGAATAAAGTCTAAATGAATTAGGAATAAACTCTGAAAACCAGTGAGCAGTCCTTACTTTGTCCCAGAGTCCGTCTGTTATCATTAAGAAGTACATTTACCCTTACAGTGGATTTGCATGTGTTAAGATTCATTTAGAAATGGCACAAGAAGCACCTGCAATTTGGCATTCCAGTTAGAGTCCCAGTGTATCACACACTTGATTAATAAACTCTGAAGTGCTGAAATGATTCTCTGTCATTAATCATATTCTCTTCTACCTCTATATTACCTGAAATCACTAGAGGAGAAGAAAGCCTGAAGTGCAATCAGCTACCAGCATGTTAATGACTACACTCTCAGCTCCAAATAGGCTAAAGAAATTAAATAGGAAATTAGAAGTAGATGTGATTTTTGTGTTATGGGATCATGTAGAAATCCTTCTTTAAAAGGGTTATCTCATGGAAACTGCCTTTTAGTGGTTCTGTAGAATGTATCTTGATAGATGGACTAGTTATGTTCTTCTGATAGAATAGAAATTGGAAGAAATCCTGCTTTAGGAAAAAGGAAAATTTCAGAAAATCAGATTTTTTCTAGCAGTTTACTACATCAAATAGATTAATTTTCATGTATATGCAGTACACTTAACAGTCAGACCCATACAAGGAGATTATGCAGTTTCTTTGAGATGCTGACCCAAATTTTGCTTATTTTTGTTTGGCTAAAACAAAAATAAAAATAGTCTAAGGGTTAAACGCTTTTGTTACCAGACTTAATGATGCAGAAACAGCTGGTTCTCTGTGAACTGAAGGCCAACCTAATCTACAAAGTGAATTTCAGGACCCCTTGACTGTTACAAAAAAAGATATTTCCAACATACAGGATGCAGAGACATATAATATATACAAGCTTTTCTATAGAGACTCTTCCTATCAGGCATGTAGTTATTTATTTTGTATTTGCAAATAGATATCCTCTTTGAAACTTATGTATATGTATAGATGGTCACAAGGAAAAGACCACAGAAGCAAAAGTAGTAGTAGATTTTGGTGTCATCTTTAGGTTTTCTGATGTTTACAATCATACTATCTTTGAACAGGAATACTTTAACTTCTTCACTAATGTCTCCTTTATGTTTCCTTCTCTTACTGTGTTACCTAAGTTTTCAAACACTATACTGCATAGGCGTAGTCTGAATGGACAACTTTGTGCTTTCCCTGACTTTAGTGGGCACACTTTATATTTCCCTCCATTTAGTATAGTGTTGGCCATAGATTTATCATGTATAGCCTTTATTTGGTTGAAGGATAATAGCTCATCCCTAGCCTCTTTGTGGTTTTACAGCAAGAAGGGATTTTGGATTTTGTTAAATGGCTTTTTAGCATCTATTGAGATACTTGTGTGATTTATGTCTTTGAATCCATTTATGCAGAATATTATGTTTATTGATTTATGTGTGTTAAACCTCCCATAGATGCCTAGAATGAAGCAAACTTGATTTTGATGAATGAAATTTGATGGGATCTTAAATCTGACTTTCCAGTATTTTACTGTGAAATTTTTTTATCAGAAAATAGGTCTGCAAATTATTTTTGTTGGTATCATTATGTTTTTATCTGGCTTTGAAGTAAGGGTTAAAGTGGCTTCATAAAATGATTTAAAACTTTTTATGGAATAGTTTGGGTTATTTTAGTGTTATTTTCCTCTTTGATGATTTGGTAGGATTCTGTCTTAATCTATTTGCCTGGGCATTTATTATTTAGGAATAACCTAATCTTTTTCAATGTATTTTGATCATAATCTTTTCCCTCCTCCAAGTCCTCATAGATACTCCTCATCCCCATACCCACTCAAATTCATGTTGTTTTTTTCTTTTAAAAATTTCCACAAAAACCCAGGATAGCCAAAACAATCCTATACAATAAAGGATTGTCTGGAGGCATTACCATCCCTGATTTCAAACTCTATTACAGAGCTACAGTGATGAAAACAGTGTGGTACTGGCATAAAAACAGAGAAGTCGACCAATGGAATCGTATAGAAGACCCAAATTTTAACCCACAAACCTATGAACACCTCATTTTTGATAAAGGAGGCAAAAGTATACAATGGAAGAAAGAAAGCATCTTCAACAAATGGTGCTAGCATAACTGGATGTCAACCTGTAGAAGAATGAAAATAGAACCATATCTATCACCATGCACAAAACTCAAGTCCAAATGGATTAAAGACCTCACTATCAGTCAGAACACATTGAACCTAATAGAAGAGAAAGTGGGAAGTACCCTAAAACAGATGGGCACAGGAGATCGCTTCCTATGTGTAACCCCAACGGCTCAGACATTAAGGGCAACATTGAATAAATGGGACCTACTAAAACTGAGAAGCTTCTTTAAAGCAAAGGACACTGTCACCAAGACAAAAAGGCAACATACTGACTGGGAGAAGATCTTCACCAACCGCACAACAGACAAAGGACTGATCTCCAAAATATATAGAAAACTCAGGAAACTAGACTTTAAAATGCTAATTAACCCAATTAAAAAATGGGGCACTGAACTGAACAGAGAATTCTCAACAGAAGAAGTTCAAATGGCCAAAAGACACTTAAGGTCCTGCTCAATTTCCTTAGCAATCAGGGAAATGCAAATCAAAACAACTTTGAGATATCATCTTACACCTGTCAGAATGGCTAAAATAAAAAACTCCAATGATAGCCTTTGCTGGAGAGGCTGTGGAGGAAGGGGTACCCTCATCCATTGCTGGTGGGAATTCAATCTTTTGCAACCACTTTGGAAATCAGTGTTTCGTTTTCTCAGTAAATTCGGGATCCACCTACCCCTGGACCCAGCAATACCACTCCTGGGAATATACCCAAGAGATGCCCAATCATATGACAAGAGCATTTGTTCAACCATGTTCATAGCAGTATTATTTGTAATAGCCAGAACCTGGAAACAACCTAGATGCCCTTCAATGGAAGAATGGATGAAGAAAGTGTGGAATATCTACACTTTAGAGTACTACGCTGCGGTCAAAAACAATGACTTCTCGAATTTTGCATGCAAATGGATGGAAATAGAAAACACTATTCTGAGTGAGGTAACCCAGACCCAAAAAGATGAACATGGGATGTACTCACTCATAATTGTTTTCTAGCCATAAATAACGGTCACGGAGTCTACAATTGGTGATCCTAAAGAAGCTAAGTAAGAAGGTTTACCAAAGGAAAAACATATAGTTATCCTCTTGGCTATGGGAAGTAGACAAAGTTGCCGGGGAGAAAATTGAGATCTTGGAGGTGGGGTGGGATGGGGGTAAGGGGAGATGGGGAGGGAAAAGGGAGAAGGGGAGGAAGGGGGAAACTTGTAGAAAAAGAAGGATTGGGATAAAGGAAGGTTGGATAGGGGAGCACGGAAGCACAATTCTTAGTTAAGGGAGCCACCTTAGGGTTGGCAAGAGACTTGAACCTAGAGTGGCTCCCAGGTGCCCAAGCCGAGGTCCCCAGTTAATTCCTTGGGCAGCTGGGGATAGGGAACCTGAAATGACCCTATCCTATAGCAATACTGACGAATATTTTGCATATCATCATAGAACCTTCATCTGGCGATGGATGGAGATAGAGACAGAGACCCACACTGGAGCACTGGACTGAGCTCCCAAGGTCCCAATGAGGAGCAGAAGGAGGAAGAACATGAGCAAAGAAGTCGGGACCACGAGGGGTGCACCCACCCACTGAGACAGTGGAGCTGATCTACTGGGAGCTCACCAAGGCCAGCTGGGCTGTGACTGAAAAAGCACGGGTTAAAACTGGACTCTCTGAACATGGCGAACAATGAGGGCTGATGAGAAGCCAAGGACAATGGCACGGGGTTTTGATCCTACTTAATGTGCTGGCTTTGTGGGAGCCTAGCCAGTTTGGATGTTCACCTTCCTAGATATGGATGGAGGGGGGAGGACCTAGGACTTACCACAGGGCAGGGAACCCTGACTGCTCTTTGGACTGGTGAGGGAGGGGGAGAGGAGTGGGAGGAGGGGGAGAAAGGTGGGAGAAGGGGGAGAAGGGTGGGAGGAGGGGAAATGGGAGGCTGGGAGGAGGTGGAAACTTGTTTTTTTTTTCTCAATAAAAAAAAAAATAAATAAGTAAATAAAAAAATTTCCACAAACCAACAAAACAAAAGACAAAAATGGCGAACAATAACAACAAAAGTGTGTGCACATGCAGACACACACACACACACACACACACACACACACACACACACGAAAAATCAACAACCGCCACCCCTCAAAAGAGAGTCTGTTTGGCATTAGTGAACAACCCTTGAGATGCCCTGTTATATGAGTGTTACTCCATTGGAGAAAATGGATTTTTGCTTTCCCAGTCTGTGTAAGTTGTAAATAGCTTCTTGGTTAGGGGTGGGATTTTGTACCTATGTCTGTCTCATTCATGCTGGTACTTGCCTGGCTTTAACTTCTTCCGGTCGTGGGTGAGCTATCCCAGTCTCTTAAGTTTATATATATATATCCACTATTGACTCTTATCATTCTTTCTTTTCTTATCCTCAGCATTAAAAGGAGGGATTTGATAAAAACACCCAATGAGTGCTGAGTAATCCAAGGTCTTTCACAGTGTATACATTGTCCAGCTGTGGGCCTCCATGTTTATTATCCCTACTGCAAGAAGAAACTTCTCCGATAAGGTTTGCACTGGACTTGTCAATCTTCTTTATTTCCCAAGAACATACTCTTTCTTTATGAATACTTCATATTGATTTTTTTCATTTTTATTTCATCAATTTTGCTTTCATCCTAATTGTTTCTTCTCATGAACTGCTTTGGGAGTTTACTTTTTACCCAGAGTATAATAATATATTAAGTTGTTTACTTGAAATTTCTGTAATGTTTTGGTGCAGACACTTAAGGATATAAATTCTCTCCTTAGGACTATTTTCATGTATTCTATAGATTTTGGTATGTTATCATTTTCTCATTTAGTTCCAGAAGGGTTTTAATTTTCTTCTTAACTAATTTAGTGACTGATTATTTAATGATATATTGTTTAATCGCTATGAGTTTGTGTACTTTCTGTAATTTCTCATTCTTTAATGTCTGACTTCATTCTACTGTGGTCATATAGATTCACGATGGTATTTCAATTCCCCTGATTTTGTTGCTACTTTCCTTCTCTCTTAATACATGATCATTTAAGAGGAAGTTTCATAAGCTACTTATTAGAATATGTGTTCTTCAATGTTTGGGTAGAATTTTCTAAAGATGTCCATTAGGTCCATTTGATACATGGTTTCATTTAACTCCAAGAATTCTGTTTTTTTTTTTTTTGCCTAGATAAACTGTGTATCTTAGTGCTTTATTAAATTCTCACACTATTACTGTGCTAGGATTAATCTGTGAGTTTATGGATGGACTACCATCTATTTTATTATAAAACTGAAAACATAGGTTTTTAAACTATCTAAGTTTAGAATTATGATTATGTTCTTGATGAGTTATTTTCTAGGTAAGTATCAATTGAAGTTTTTTCTTTCTAATTATTTTTATTTTGAAATATGTTTTTTTCTGATATTAAAATAGCCACTGTTCTTGTGTTCTTATTCCATTTGTTTGATATATTTTTTATACTCAGGTGGTGTTTGTCTTTGACAGTAAGATGTGTTTCTTGTAGACAACAAAATATGGATCTTATTTTACAATCTGCTAGCCTATGTATCTTTATTATTTAATGAAGACTATTAATATCCACTTATAATTGAAAGCTGTATATTATATTCTGTAATATTATTGATTTTGTTTTCTTAGGACTTTTGATTAACTATTCTGGTTTCATTTGTTTTCCCACATTTTTTGTTCATTCCTCTCAGACTGAAGTATTCCTTTCAATAGTCTCAGAATGGCTGGTTTAGCAGTTATGGTTTTCTATATTCTGTTTATCATGGGAAGTTTTTGTTTCTCCTCAAAATTTAATAGGCAGTTTTGTTTGACACAATAGTCCTAGTTGGCCATGGTGATCTCTCAGAAAATTTTAATACAAGCCTTTTGGCTTTATAAGTTTTTATTAAACAATCAGATATTATTCCTTTGGGTTTCCCTTAATATGTGATTTAATTCTTCTACCTTGAATCTTTTGATACATTTATTTAGTCTTTTTTCATTGTCTGTATAGGATATGTTGCATAAGTTTTCTTTCCTGTCGAGTATCTCTGGTACTGTCTAGATCTCTTTTATCTGGATGAGTTTCTCCTTCTCTAAAACTGGCAAACATTCTTGTATCATTTTGTTGAAGACATTTCAGGCTTTCAACCTCAGATTCTCCTTTTTATTTCATAATTTATACTATTACTCTTTTTGTGGTGTCTCAAAATAGTGCATATGCTTTTCATGTGATTTAATTTAATTAATGAAATGCTCTAATTGTCTTCAAGCTTGATGTTCTGATTTCTACATGATCCATTCTCTTAGTGAAGCTAGCTACATGGCTTCTTACTGGGTGCATTAAGTTTAGTTCATTTCTGTTTGGGCTCTGTTTAGTATTTCTCTTTATTTAACTGAATTTTTATATCTGAATTGTTCTCATTATTTTATTCAGCCATTTTTCTTATGGTTCCTTGGTCTTGATAGTTTATCACCATCTTTTTTTTGCTTATTCAGTTATTTGTGTCCACTTAAGATGCTAAAATCCTGCCTATTTGTTGAAAATATTTATTCTTCTTTTTAATTCTTTGTATTGAATTTTCCTCATTATTCTTTGTAAATGGTACTACTACAGGATTGGTGGTTTTGTGTTAGACATATTTTTTTTTTGTATTTTTGAGATGTGACCTAGCCATATAGATTTAGGATTCTGGTCATCTTTTTGTATGAATTTTAGTGCAGTAGCCTATAAATCCAAGATTGAGAATAGGTGGCTTGAAGGTGGCTTAAGGAGATTAGGTCTATGCTGAAGTTTCTGGTGGTTTAGGTAAAATAATATATTGAGTCCAGATTTCTATTGGAGCATGAGCAAACTCATAGAGTCATGAGGATCTCGTGGAGGGGATGCACAGGTGTTAGGCCAAGTAAACTGCTATTAGGTTCATCTGCCTGGTCAGGCCAGAAGCACTAAGTGGAGCACAGGGTATAGAGAACCAGATTGTGGTTTCAGGGTCTGGTTGTGGGTAGAGTAACTTACAGGAGACAAAATGACATGGTGGCCTGTTTGAGGTATTATGGAACAGAGGAAGGGTGGATATAGAACCTTAGTGAGCAAGCAAAACTACATTTGGGGAAGGGGGAATCTGGTCACCATTGGAATTCTCCTTTTGCTGATATCACAGGATGGCAGGTGCTATTCATTCCTCAAATACTACAAAACAATAGCACCAGACTCTCATCCACATTCTCTATTAACATTTATACTTTCCTCCTTTGGTGCCAGTGGCACACTGGATTAGAACAAATAAGTAGGATCTGGGAGTTCTCCGAAGTAGGAAGGAGGTGCAATATAAAACTGCTGGGAACAAGGATAAAGCTGGCAGTGTGCTTACTCCACCGTAGAGTGAGCCAAAGGATGACAGTGAAGAGCCAGAGAAATAGAGGTTTTATTGCTCACTCTTGCTCCATGTAGAGGGGTAAATATAGACTCAAAATCATCAACTCCAGGAGTAGGCTTCTTTCATGTTCCGGCAGATTTAGAATTTGGACCTAAGGGAGTCTTAGAAGAGTAGAAAAGAAGAAATATTACATTGTTCCCTGGTGTCCCTCAACCAAGGTTGGTCAAGTTACACTGTCAATAATATTCTGTAGCTTCATATCACCAGCTATAGTACATCCCATTTTGTCTTTCTTTCTCCTTGCCTTTCTCTCTCCATCTTTTATTACCCTCCCTCCTCCTCCTCTCTCTCTTCTCCTCTCTTTACCCCTTTCCTTTTTGTCCATCTCTTTCTTCATTCTGCCCCTATTTTCTGATTTTTCTTTCTCTTTAATTGCTTCCACATCAAATATATATACATACACATATATATGTATATATTCACGATTATTTGTTTTACATTTGTGAAAGTACATTAAAATTCTTTATACTCATCTGTATTTAACTCAGCATTCTCTAACGTATTTTTCCTCCTAAGTTGTTTTCAAGGGCACTTATCAACCAGTAACACTTTTTTATATGTTTAAAGATGCTAGATTAATATAATTCTCTTTTGGAAATTCTGACCTACAACTTAAGACATAAGAGCAGTAACTGTTGAATGGTGGAAGTATAAATTAATATTTATGTTGTTATCATTTATAAATAATTCATAGTTAATGCAAGGCAATTGGGCAACATGACAAAATGTCATTTAACAAACTAACTGAACAGAGACTTTTTAAGATCCACTCTCCATTGACCCTTTATGTCGTATGTATCACCTTCCTGGCCTTGTACAGAGCACTTGCTGTCTCCACATTTCATCATCTTTATTGAGTTGAAAGTAAATGATATGTATTGAAGAAAACTGTGTTTCTTAGCTATTATATTATAATATAACTTTCTTAGCTATTTCTGTATAGAATAAAGTTTGCGACAAATACATTTCCCTTAACTAATCTGCAAATAAAAATTCTGTCATCTATCTATCCATCTATCTATCTATCATCTGTCTATCTATTGTCTATGTATCTAATCAGTTTTTATATATGTGTTTTTATCAAAGACAAAATGAGGTATTCACCATTCTCATAAGTCATGGCCAATATCATTATTGATTTCTACTTTCATTTAAGCCTTTATTCTTTCTTAGTACATTTTCTCTTTTCACCTGTGATAAGGATGTAGGACTTCTGTAGTCTATCTGTGGTCCAGTTACCCCATTTTTTGTCTTAATACCTCTGGTTGAATCCAGATAAGTTTATGGTCTCTAACATGTTCTCTATTTTCTAGAACCCTAAATATCCACTACTTTTCACATCTACTTTCTCATTCATACTTCTTTCCTTAATTTGTAAAATTCCTATTAAATTTTCATAATAAAATGCAAATTGATTATATAGTTTTGCTTATCTGTTCAGTTGTATCATTAAAAACATCTATTATCTATAATTAACTTTGTTATATAACTCTTTCTCTCATATACTACTCATATACATGTATGCGCATGCACATACACATATGTCTTAGATGGGCAGCCTATGTTATTTATACCAAATAAAGTGGATTTTGGTTTCCATATTCGAAATGAGGAAGCAGTTGCCCAGTCTGAGGATGCTCAGAACAAGTTCTTTGTTTGACCTTTACGCTGTATTTAGTCAGCATGTTGTTATCGCATGTGTTTCAGCAGAATGTAGTTTTGACGACTGGAGTTTGGTCAGATTATTTCCAGACGAGGTAATGGAGTGTTCAGTGAAAGTGCTATCCATAACACAAAGAACAAAAACTAGAAACCTTTTGAGAACCAGGGCTGCTCTCTCATTAATCCAAGGACAGAAGTCTTCAAAAGCACCCCTTAGAGTTTGTTTGGTCTGTATACAAAATGTCTCCTGCAGGTGTCCATATTTAAATACTTAGCACTCAGAGGAACATGCTGTTATATGGGGTTCTATAAACATTAGGAGATGCAGCCTAGCTAGAGGACATATGTCCCTGGACACTGGCCCTTGGCCTTTGGTTGTATTCTTTCTCCTCTCACCACATTTTTTTTCCTAGCCATCAGGTGAGTGACTTTTTTTTCGGCCACATGCTCCCCTTTTCAGCATGATTCCTCCTCATTTCTTGCTCTGATAAAAATGGATATCAGTGAGATCTCTAAAATTAGAGTCAGCTTTTCACTTTTTAAAAAGCCATTCTGTCAAGTATTTGGGTTATTGAAATAGAATGTCTGAGACAATCAATCAATTAGAGGGAATTTTCTGACAATAAAAAATAGCTTATAAATATATAAATGTGTAAATGGAGGCCTTTTTTCCCTATCCACTACTGAAGCCACTTTTTAAGCTCACAGGCTTAATATTGATTAGAAATTGTTTGGCCTATTGCTAAGCCTTATTACTAACCAGTTTTTAACAACTTAAATCAACCCTGTTCTATGAATCGATGTTTTGACTCATGTCTTATGACTTCATCTGTGCTTTAATATGCTTTACTCCTCCAGCAGCTGCCTGGCGATGGCCACCGACTCTGCCCTTCTCCACGTATTGCTGCTGGATTTCCCACCTAGCACTATCTGCCTTGCTATAGGACAAATCAACTATTTTATTAGCCAATGGAAACAAATGTATTCACAGCATTCAAAAGGGTTAACCTGCAGCATAAAGGCTTATTTTTAAAAAGTTACCCATACTTACTAGTTTCTGATTCTTGAAGTCAGAAAAATATTATTCTAAAAACAAGCCGGGCGGTGGTGGCGCATGCCTTTAATCCCAGCACTCGGGAGGCAGAGGCAGGCTGATATCTGTGAGTTCGAGACCAGCCTGGTCTACAAGAGCTAGTTCTAGGACAGGCTCCAAAACCACAGAGAAACCCTGTCTCGAAAAACCAAAATAAATAAATAAATAAATAAATAAATAAATAAATAAATAAAACAAAAATAAAATAAAAACAAACAAACATCTGACATTATCCTACCTGTACCATATCTGATACCCAAGTTCAGCCTGGCCTTCACATCCTGACAAAGTCAGCTATATCTTAGAGATACTAGGATGATACAATAGATGTAATCCAATTAACATAATACATTATATAAGTGTATTTAATGAAAAGATTCACACAATTATCTCAATATATGCAGAGAAAAGCATTTAACAAAATCCAACATTCTTTCTCCATGAACGTTCTAGAAAGAGTAGACTGGAAGGAATATACCTAAACACTTTTAAGGTTATGAATGACAGAAAAACTTGAGGCAATCCCACTGAATTCAGAACGAGACTTGGATGTCTACTGTTCCCAGTATTTGTCAATATAGTACTTGAGCACTAATGAAGCAGTAAGGCAAGAAGGAAATTAAAGGGATGCAACTAGGAAAAGGGATCAAATTATGTCTGTTTGCAGATGATGTGATTCTTTTCATAGGAGATCTCAAAAATTACACCAGAAAACTCCTAAAGATGATCAATATTTTTAGCAAAGCAGCAGGAAGCAAAATCACCATATAATTCAGTAGGTTTTTAATAAACCAACAAAAAATTCTGAGAAAGAGCTCATGGGCATACTTCCATACATCACATCAAATACAATAAAATATCTAGCCAATAAAATAATCTACCTAGCCAAGGAGGTGAAAGGCCTCTTCAACTGAAACTTTTAATCTCCGAAGAAATGGATTGAGAAAGACACTAGACTGATGTGGGATTTCCCTCTGTAGCTATGAATATGTTTTATTACCATTGGTTAATAAAGATGCTGTTTCAGCCAATGGCTTAGCAGTCTAAAGCCAGCAGGAAATCAGAACAGAAATAGAAAGAGGGAGGGAGTAGGCAGAGTCAAGAAGATGCCATGTAACTGAAGGAAACAGACACCCTGGAACCTTACCAGTAGGCAACAGCCTCGTGGTGACACACATATTAATAGGAACTGGTTAATTCAAGATGTAATAGTTAGTTAATAAACCGAGCAGAGGTGGCATATGCCTGTAATCCCAGCACTTGGGTTTATATGTGAATATGTGCATCTGAGCAGTCAGGAAATGAATGATCATTCTCCTTCTACACTGAACAACGGAAAGAAAGTCTTCCAAGCTCCTGGATTTGTAGAATTAATATTTGTAAAAGTGACTATCTCATCAAAATCAATTTACAGATCTAAAGCACTCTGGGTCAAAATCTTACCAAAATCTTCACAAAAATAAGAAAAAAAAACCCAAAAAATACACATAGAACCAAGAAAAGGCCCCAGAGAAACAAAGTTATCTAGAACAAAGAGAACAATGCAGGAAGTTACCATTTCAGAACTGTATTGTCCAAAACAGACATACAGAGCAATGTGAAAAAAGTAGAAGACATAAACTGAGTATATATAATTGCAGTTATGAGATAGTTGACAAAGATGTCAAAAAACATACACTTAAGAAAAATAGCATTGTCAATAAATGTTGCCGGGAAAATTGGATATCGAAATTTAGTAGAAATTAGACCCTTATCTATCACCCTGTAAAACCAAATTATTCCGAACAAGAATCTCATTGTGATGTTGAAATGCTGAAATTAAAATGTGAAAACATAGACAAAACCCTACAAGTTATAGGTACAAGAAAGAGCTTGTTGAAGAGCATTCCTTTCACCTAGAAATTAAGGACATCAATTTACAAGTGGACTTCATAAACTGAACATTTTCTGTACAGTAAATGAGACAATTACTGAAGTGAAGAGGAACCCCAGTAGAGTAACCACAGAAAAGAGGAAAGTAGAGAGGACTATGAGAGGTGTAGGGGGCAGAATCTAGTAGAGTAGCAAGATAGTCATGATTTGAAGGGGAAATTTTGCATAAAGGAGAGTTGGGGAGAATTAGTTGGAGAGCTGATGTTAAACAATACAGAAGGAAAGTTGGGGGGAGGGATGAATAACACTAAGGATACTTGAAAAATCCATAGAGAGTCATAATATGTTAGATTTACCTAAAGTTACATATAATACATGAAAGTACTTTATGTATATGTAAACATGGTTTCAAATAAGTTACCTTACTTTGAATGATCACACTCCTCAACAAAACCCTAGTACCAGCTATGAGAAACTCCCTTTTTTGTTGTTCATCAGGAGAGTCCAGGAATTTCCCAAAACAAGGAATTTCCCTTTTCCTTGGTTGCCTCAGAGATGTTTAATAAACAAACAAACAGAAGTGCTAGAAGTAAGCAGAAGACACTTGTATCTTGAATATCTGTGTAAGGCAGTAATTTAAGCAACCAGTACAAATATGGGGAATTTTCCCATGTAGAAAGTATGAGCTCAGGAAAAGAAATCCAGCTTGTTGTGTCTATTAGACAAACATTTAGCATCCACTCAAAAATACACTGGATTTCACAGTAAGCAGGCAGTCCTGGAAAAGCCCCTGATTTTCACCAGAGGTCAAAGAGCTGCTTGCCCAGTTTTAGTCATTCCTTGTCCAATCCCTATTTCCTATCACTTCTACTGCAAATAGAGTTATTTAGAATTTGACATTTGTCCAGGTTTTGTTTCTGTTTTTGTGAGAAAGTACTCTGACAAAAAACCAACCAAGTCAACAACATTTATCTTTGCTCACAGTTCTGCCTGACAGTCCACCATTTTTGGAGTGTCAAGTCAGCAGAAACTTGAACCAGTCCAGCATATCCGCTGTAAAGAACAGAGAGAAATGTTTGCATGTGTGCTTCTGAAGCTTTCCTCCCATTTTTTTACTCCCCAAAATTTCAGAACCCAAAGTCCAGGAATGGCGTTGCCCACAGTGGATTGGGTCTTCATATATCAGTTCGTCCAACATTTCTGTCCACAGGCTAATTTCAATTAGAAAATGCTTGACTGAGACTCTTTCTAGACAAGTCTCAATAGTGGCAAGTTGGCAAAGACAGTCATCATATTGCTCCTTCATGATCTCTAAGCATCCACATTTTGTAGTTCTTAAGCCTAGATAAATTCACCTTCCGTGAAATTTCTCTTAACTCTTCAAAATTTCAGAATGGGTCTTGTTAGTTCAAGTTCTTTGCCATAACTACTGTTTTAAATGATACAACACTCTTCTCTCTTGATTCTGTATTGTAATCATCGTGTCAGAAATGAAGATATTTTAGAATAACTCTTGTGCCCTTCCCTTTGGAATATCAGACTCTTGAGAAAATGGACAACAAAGAATTGGAATTACCCTAGGAACTGCATGCTGGGAGAAGCAAAAAGCTAGGATCTTGATACTAGTATAAGGTGCATTTTGTTTTTCAGGAAGAGACTTCACATAGTTCTCATAATTTGTCAGAATTTAGAGTAGTAGTAATAACAGCAGCAGTAATAATAATAACAATTTTCTAATAATAATTAGAATAATAATGGTAGATAGGAATGCATTTTGACTATAGCTCTTAGTTATGTGTTCCACTCAATTACCATGCACTTAAATTTGAATTGTATCTCAAGATTCCAATGATAACACGAGGCCACTGAACCTCTTTTTTCTTCTTCCCAATATGGCTGTAGTAAGTCAATCATTTTTTTTCCTTTTAGAATTTGCCTCTTGAATTGACCTGGTAACGTGTGGTGGTGCCTATTGATTAGGGTCTGTGAAGGCCCAGCATCTGATCCTACCAACCCAGATAACAGCACGGAACCTGACTGTCTAACTTGTCCTTTATTCACAAAACATGCGAGAATAAAAAGAATCGTCTCCCTACGGAGATATTCCATAGACGTTCTCTGAGAGGAGCCACGGACAGCTTGCTGCTGACAGAACATGGCTGACAGGAGGGTCCTGAACACCCCTGCTTTCCCTGCTCCACAGCTGCTGTGGAAATTTCAAGCCTTCAGGTAAGTATAAAAGAGATTCCTTCTGAGGAGACGTGCTGCCACGCGAGTAAATCACAATATTTAGACCTTCATACTCCACAATGACGGCAGGGACTGAGGCAGGTGCAAAGGCGAGCAATTATCCTTACTTACAGCCTTCTCGACAGTCCCAAAGTCTGTTGATTCTTTTGTATGACATGTTACAAAGAGGACGGCTGTACCGAATATCTGCTCCCTGATAATGTGCAACGCTGAGTCTTGAAATGAGACTTTGGCAGAACTACATACAGAGCAGTATCTCGTGAATTAATCAGACAAAGCAGTCTCTTTGTGGATTCCAGCCCTCCGCTGTTTTCACAGAGATGAACAATAACAACAACAACAAAAAAAAGCGAACCATTGCAAAATCCAAGCATAAGGAGAACTTGACAGAAAGAGTCAATACAACTCTGTCAGTGGGTAGTGGGGCCTGTCTTCCTACAAGTTGGAGATAAGAGTCAATACATCTCAGTCAATAGGCAGCAGGCTCTGTCTTACTACAAGTTGGAGATACGGAGGCTTTTAAAACTTCTTGTTTTATGAGTCTCTGCCTAGGGAGGACCCTGGGGTCAGTAATTTCCTTCCTTTTAGTTCTTATTGCTATTGAGGTGGACTCAACTCGTATCCTACTTGCAATTAATCTGGAGAAAGGACACAATTCCTGTTTATGTAACTGATTCAGAAACTCTGAGCACACCCACAGTCCACTGTATGTGTGTGTGTGTGTGTGTATTCCAAAATTTTCCAGTATTAAAATGAGCAGAAAACACAAAGCAACAAGTCTAAGAGAACTTCACTCAATTGAAAAGAAAGATTAAAAGCTAAGGAAATTCCACACACTACTGCTAACCTTCCAGCTTATGTGATGATTTGGAATTCCAGAAATTTAAAACTGAATCCATAAGGATTTTTTGTTGTTTCTGCAGAGAAAGAATTTTGGAGTTTGCTCATGGCTCCATGGTCCTATTCTTCACACCTGTGGTCATTTAAGCTGCTGACCATTCTGCAGAGAATTATCCCGTTTATTTCCCCTGTGATAAATCCTCAGCCCCTCACAAGATGGCTGGAGAATTTAGTAAAGACCACTAGTTGAGGTGAAATTTATGAACCTTCTGGAGTTTGCCTCGAGTACCAAAGAGAAAAGAAAGTAATTCATGGAATAGTAAGTAAGCTGTTGCTGAGATACACCCGAGACAGGAATGTAATCTGGGTGAAGATTCCCAAGCTAAGGAAATGGACTTCTTACCTATGCAACTGGAGTGCACATTTATATCATAAAAATGAGTATCTCAGTGAGATTGTCACTGTGATATGTAACACTCCCTGCTCATGCAGGGAAAGGCTGCCCATGATCCTTTTTGTACTGATGGCCTTTACAGTAGACAGCTGGTACCCTGCAAATACAACACCTTCTTATTGAAAATGATGGCAAAGCAGGAAGTCACCCTGACCCTTTGAAAAGTGACCAAATTCACAACAGTTTTCAAAATAGATTCACAGAGAAAAACTAAGTCATAAATAGACATATGTTTGCCTAGAAGCAAAAGCAAGCATATGAGCCTTTCCTAGCTCTCTTCCTAATTCAGATTCCATCTGGCTACCTGTACATCCCACAGAGGATAGCCCTAAGGATTCTGATGGCTTACAGAGGAAGCTGTACCAGCAACGGTCCAGGTTCTCAGCTGGCAAATCTTTCCCACTCTACACAGCATCCCTTCAGTTCAGATCCTCCTGCTCACCAAAACAGCATCATGATGGGGTCCAGTTTTGCTTTTCAGTCCAGGAAGGTGGCAGCCACAGTGTTGCTCCAAGGCAGCTGTTAACTCTAGAATTTTTTTGGCAAGTGCCTGCTAACACAAGGTGCTGGGATGGATTTCCGAATACCAGCTCTCGCCTTAATCAATGTGCAGCAGGGATACTGAAGCATGTGGAGTCTGTACAATGAGGCTTGCCAAATAATCCCCAGGAGTCTTTTGGTTCGGGGAAGAGAGCTGATTGAACATAAGTGTACTGTCTGTTTATACCCTTTTTGTTCTTTGCTTTGGGATAGCTTACAATGGAAATTCCTAGAAATATTTCAACCACATGTATCACTTTGACAGAATTTGGAGCATTAAAATTGATTGCATTTTGTTTCGGGATTGTTCCATCTGTGGTAAGTCCTACCCCTCCTCATGTGGCATACACACTGCCCCCGGGTATTAATTATAGTCTCATTTATGTACTTAACCTTGAAGATCCTTCTAGAGATTCTCAGGCAGATATCAAAGTGATCCAGGAAGCAGAGACCAAGGAACAGATTCCATGATGAAAAGAAATAGTCTAGGAGGTGAGATAAATACATAAAAGAATATAGAGCTCAGTTGTATGATTTCTCTCTCTCTCTCTCTCTCTCTCTCTCTCTCTCTCTCTCTCTCTGTGTGTGTGTGTGTGTGTGTGTGTTGGGGGGATAGGGTGTGTATGTAGAATTTTGAAACAAAGAAAAAGTTCAGAACATTAGGACTATAAAAGCTAGGACAATCAAAACAAAGAAAATGAATTCTGACTATGAACAAATAACTCCTACAAATCTGTATGTGAATGTGATAAGAATTAAAATATTAACAATATTTTGTTTATACAATTTAATTTTAACTTTCTTATATTAAAATATACCATATTTCTCTCAGATGGGGACATTGGGGGAAAACTGAGATTTGTTGTTGGGGTTAAAGGGCTATTAGTGTCATGGACAGACAGATAAACATCACGACAAAGACTCTAAGGAAATTCATACTTTAGCATCAGAGACAGACAGAATTGGGATGGCTCTGAAGAGGAGAAATCAGGGTAAACACGGCAGAAGAGGGAGACTCTTAAACTTTTCTAAGAAACAGGAATCTACAAGACAAACCTGGATCTCTGATTCTGGACAGAGGGCAGAAAATAGGGTGGAGGGGGCAGGTTATGTCATCACCAATAACCACCTTGATGTAATTGGGCTTCTTCAGGTGAGAGAATTTGGCACTTGGGAGTCTATTAGCTAGTGACTCACAATGTCACAATAGGGTTCCTGTCAATGTCTATGACAGGGGAAGCCTGCTGCATGTATTGTGTCCCAGGCAGCACCTGATTCTAACATTATGTCCTTCCAGTACCATGATATTTTCATGTTTGCAGTTCTTGAGAATATACACATGTGATAATCCTTTAAATCAAACTTACCATATATTTTATATTCCAAAAAATCTTTTTCCTTTCATGCTCCCATCCTCATCTTCATATTCCCTTTTTCTGTCTTGTATATATAGGTATAACTTACCATACATATATATCTACATGATTTGTAACTATATATATATATGATTTGTGGTTTATATAAATATAAACACATCTATATGTGAGTATATATATATATATATATAAGATATATGTGTGATTATTAATATAAGATTATTTCTAAATGGTAAAAATGTGTGTATTTTGCAAATCTAGCTCCTTTTCACCAATTATCAATTTATCATCTTAGCTGGAATGTATGAAAAAATTCATGTCTCAGAAGTCCTATAAATATAGTATATAATATATCATAACGTTAACTTTTCTAAATTTAAGTGAAAACTATAAATCAATATGTCTGTTAATAGGCATATTTTTAAAGGAATGGGTTCATATATTTTCTCGTACTCTTGACATGCTTATTTCTGTGTTTATTTTATTTTTATTCGAAGCTTATTTATATATTCTCAGACAGATATTTTTAAGTTACATCTAATAACTGAATACATACTAAGACTATGTTTTTATTTCTGTATTCTGCAATTGGCTTTTTCTGTTCACTCCTTGCCATTTAACATTTTCATGCATATTTGACGAGAGATCCTTTTTAATTAGAAAACTGAATAGAGAAATCTGTTGACCTTTACTTTATAGCATCAGGTTTGGTATTATGATTAGAAAATACTTCTCAATAACACAATTTGTAAGAATTTTTATATGTCTGAAGCTATTAAATCTATTTTATTTATGCATATATATATATATGAAGAGACACCATGGTCAATGCAATTCTTGTGAGAGAAAAAATTGAATTGGGGGCTTGGTTACAGTTTCAGAGGTTTAGTACGTTATCATCATGGTGGGGAACATGATTGTATACATGGTGTTGGATCAGTAGCTGGGAGCTACGTTATGAGCTGTGTGAGAGAACTGGGCATGGCGTAGGTTTCGGGAACTCCAAAGTCCGTACTTGTGACACAAATCTTCTTATATGGCCACACCTCTTAATCAGTCTAATGATTGACAAGTAGTACCACTTCCAGATGATGAGGAATTTAAATGTATGAGTCTACGGGGGCCATTCTTATTCAGAAGGCCACATCTCCTCCATCTCGTCTTCTCTTATAAACCGCTCATCCCAATTGGTGATGCCTTACATACACATGGGTATAGGGCTATTTGGTAAATCCAAACAGGGGGCATATTTCTCCCCAATAAAGTCAGTCCATTTAAAAGTATTAGATGAGCCATAGAAGAAATTAGTAGCCAAACCAAAAGTTGCCATCATAAAGATTTTCAAAAACATAAATAAAACATTATCATCCTAATAAATATCAGTTGAAAATGTTAGCAGTAGTGTGGGAAATATTACAAGATGAATTCTCTTTCTGAAATGAGAAGAGAAAACCCACATTCAGGAATGATTTTAAGGCCTGTGCAGAGGATTGTTCCACGGAATGAAGCTCCATCTTGCACTGGATTTTTAAGGCTGATCAATGGTTAAGATTAGAATGAGGAGGAGAGGGTGTGAGGCTTCAGGTCCAGGCCATAGCTACAAATTTTGGGAGGTGATGTTGGCACCTTGCATAGTCATTTTTTTCCCTTTTCATGATACCTAACAACCTGTGATTGGTCAGTTAATCTTTGGGACTGGATGAACAGACACCTAGATTTCATCAATGCACAGACTAAGAATGACATCATATAGCATGTGATAACCTGTGGAGGAAATTCCGTTGCTTTTCTGCAGCCCAACTATCTGATGTGTCCTTCGGTGTTTTTAAGAAGCATGCTGGTTTTTGACTTTTTTTGTTCTATCATTACAAAGCATCATGAAATTTTTACCTTGTTGGAATATAAGATTTGGGGCAACCTGAATGTGTGTTTTATGTTGTGGTTACTCATGTTTAGCTTCAAAATAAACTGTTCCTTACCACCTTTAGGGTGAGTACCCCGTGGTTTTTCAGTCACAATCATAAACAGTGGTTTTAAAGGCAGATCAGTTTGCTAGTCCTTAATCCACTCTGACATTTGTAAAACATGATAAACCGGGCAGAGGAGTCATCATATCATCAGGATAAATGAAACAGAGACATGTAACACGCTGTCTCCAGAGAACACTGAATGAATAGAAAGGTAAATGAAGCATTACAAAATAAATATATAGATCAAAGTGTTCAGAAAGAGGACTAGTATCATAGTCATCGGAAGGTATTTAGAAAATCCCTTGAACATTTTGAAGATAAGTGATCCTGTGCTGAATATAAATGGCAATTCTAATGAGGAAATGTAGAAAATAGTCTGGAGGAGACAGGAGGTGAGGAGATCTGCGAGAAATGGAGGGAGGGGAACTGCAGTTGCTATGTATGAGAGAGGAAATATAAATAATTAATTAAATAAATAATAGAAATTTAAAGCAGTTACAAAATAACAATTCAGACAACTCAGCAGGATTAGAAAGCAGTAACTCATTCATGTATAAATGAAACAGTAACAAAATCAAACAATAAATGCAACAATGGTATAAAAAGATATAGAAAATGGAGCTAAACCAACAGTTAAAGGAAAAGTCATAACTTTTCTACTGTGGAAAATAAAACATAGCTTGAATTTTATGACAGAAAAAGTTATATATTAACAATCACATAGGTGAAATAACAGTTTTGATCTAACTCCAAATTTCTCTATTTTATTTCCAATGGGCAGAAAAGAAAATAACAAACCAAAAAATAATCTACAAATCAATTATGTGAACCATTATTACTAGAGAACAGAACACTTCATATAATTCAAATGTCGTATATTCAGAAAAATACCTATTAATAAAAACTTCCAGCATAGCTCTTCTTGAAAGGTTTTGTTGAGAATCATATTTATTGAAAAAAGGCAGGGCAAAGAGAAGAGGACATATGTGGAAGATGCTGGATGATCAGGGCCGTACCCCTAAGAAAGAACTAGAATTAACACAAGAGGACCTGTGCAACTGGGAGAGGAGAGATAAACGAAAATCCTATATCTGTGGAGAAGAAGCAGTAAAGGAAAAAAATAAATGAGGATAATTAGGGGACCAAAGAACACCAAAAGCCACCCCTTTAACATACACACACTCCACAAACACACACACACACACACACACACACACACACACACACACACACACACTCACACTCACAGAGAGAGAGAGAGTAAGAGAGACTTTAAGACTTTTCAGAACACAGAATGCATTCACTGAAGCTACTGAAAGAGGAAAACAAAACAACAAAGTTTCAACTAATAAAATCCTCCTTTAGATAATCAAGATGAAAAAGCTGACAACTCATCCTAAACTGATTTCAGGATCCCCTGGGAAGGCAATTTGCGCCTGTGTATCTCCTGTGCCTTTTTCTTTTGGGCAGTAATTAGAGCCTCCATTTCATTTCCGGAAACACCTTGTTCTGAGGCTCCCCGCACAATAATTTGGCCTTGCCTTCATTATTCTTACACACATGAACGATATTTCTGCATAGACTAGTTTGGAGCTATCCTGCACTCGTCTGACTGCTCAAATGTTTACTTTCATCTGTGTGAAAACATAGGTTCTTACTTATCATTGTCACTCTTCGCTCTAATTACCCACTTTGTCTCAGAATAGAGTGTGAGGATTCTTTTAGGTTGACTTCGTGTTCTCTGGCATGTTACCATAATTTCTGAGTATTCCCCAACTTTTGAGTACCATAAAATCTTTCTGAATGCGTTTTACTCTTACTTTGCCAAGTCTTGAGATCAGAAAATTTCTCAAAGGCCCCTGTTCCTCTCCTTGCAGAATGACCATTCTCTAAGATTCCATCCCCCTGTACTGATATTTAATATCAACAATTCACTTCCAAATCTATTCCTGGTACAACAGATACACTTTTTGTACTAGTTGTTTTAATTGCCACTAAAGACTGGTGGGTACACTTTACTCCAGACTGAAACTTTGGGAAGACTGCCTCAAGTCTTTAATTTTGTTCAATACTCCACTCATTTCTAGGTCATTAGAAACATCTGTACACTCAAACAGCCATTCACATTTCTAAAGAATGACTCAAAATTTGAAGCCTACGGTATATTAAGATTGGCAAATTATTCCAGGGAGTGGTTCATCTGGATCACACGGTAGACCTACTTTTAGCTTTTTGAGAATTCTTCACACTGATTGCCATAAAGCCTTTGACAGTTTGTGAACCCAGCTTAAAGGAATGAGGGTTGCCCTATCCCCAGTCCCTGCTAGAGTTTATTATCAGTTATTTTCTGGAAATTAGCTTTTTGAACTGGGGGAAGGTGAAATCGCAAGTAATTTTAGTTTGTATTTCTCTAATTTGTAGCTTTTAAAGATATTTAATAGATATTCTATTTATTCCTATGAGAACTCTCTGTTCAAACCCAAAGTTCATTTTTAGTGGGTAATTTTTTAAATTTTTGATTTTTAAGGTTATTTTAATTTTACACATGAATCCTCTATTATTGTATAGCTGGCAATGATTCCCTCCTATTATTTGAGTTTCTTCTTATTGGATTGTTTTCTCAGCTATACAGAAACTTTTTAGTTTTATAAGGCTCCGTTTGTCAATTGTTGATTTTAATTCCTAAGCAAAAGATTCCTCTTTAATATGCTCTTTTCTGTACCTGTATTTAAAAGGTTTGTCTGTGTTTGTTTTCTTCTAGAATTTTCAGCATTTTGGTTTTATATTGAGGTCTCTTAATCCACTTGGAAGTTATTTCTGATCAGGATGGTAGATATTTGTCTAATTTTATTTTCTGCATGTGTACACTTAGTTTCTTATCACCATATTTTGAAAATTTTATCTCTTCTCTGGTCTTTTTCATCTTTGTCAAGTATCAAATTCTGTTAATTAGATGATCTCATGTTTGTTTCTTTATTTTGCTCCATTGATCTAGATGTCTGTTTTTGTATCAGTAACATACTGTTTTTTATGACTATATCTTTGTAATATAACTTGAACTGTATGGTGATCCCTCCCACATTGATCTTTTTTGCTCGGTATTACTTTGCCTATTAGTGATTTGTTGTGCCATATGGATTTTTTAATTTTTAATGTATATTTCTTTGAAGAATACCAGGGAGATTTTTATGGTGATTTGATTGAGCCTATGAATTTCTTTCGTTAGAATAATTACTTTTACAATATTAATCCTACCAATTCATGAGCTTGCGAGATCATTTCATCTTCTAATGTCATCCCCATTTTCTCCAGAGATTGAACAGTTTCATTATGGCTATCTTTCACTTCCTTGGTTATCTGCATATTCCTTTTCAGATGCTCATTCAGCCATGTTTATTGTTACTGTGTTCATAACAGCCAGGCAATGAAGGAAACCTGTATGTTCTTCAATAGATGAAAAGCAATGAAAATGCATTTTTAATATAACTGTATATATGTATATATATATGTGTGTACACATATATACACATATATATGTATGTATACACATTTGTATATATGATTTTTATGTCTACTTTATCTTTAATTCTCTCAAGAAGACAGAGGACGTGTTGCCTAGACATCTCTGACGACAGATCTGATGAGTATGGGTGTAAAAATTGGTCTTTCCAACTCCAAAGTGATCCTCCATCATTTCATGTCCTCCCCATGCAACAGTATTCATTGCCTCACTGCATAGTTTGTCCTTGCAGAGCTGTAATTGTTCCTTTGTTTGCATGCTTAGCAGAGTTAGGCAATGGCCACCAAGCTGCTGTTGCAAGAATGTTCTCTGTGACTTATGCTTTGCTTCTGGGCGGAATTCTATCACATATTCCTTCAGAGTTTTTGTTTTGTTTTGTTTTTTGTTTTTTTTAATGGCCAACAGATGAAAATCCCATACTCTGATCCTCTAGGCAAGGCACAGCTTTTAGTAACTTCCATTAGAACACTCTAGCAGGGAAGAGCAGCTGAAGGCCAGGACTCCAATTGGTCCCAACACTTAACTAGCAGAAAATATGCTTAAAGTATACTTTTGATAAAGAACTGTTTCTAAAATATACAGACAGCTAATAGCCAGCATTCCAAATTAATATCACTTATGGAAATATTGGCAGATATTTCCCTAGAGAAATGATGCAGGATTACTAACCATGTGACAACTCATTCATTGTCATTAAACATGATCACTTGTATAATTCACAAATAAACTGCTAAGTGATTATCATCAAATCATTAAGAGATTAATATTTTAAAATATACGTTAGTAGTATTAGTAGTAGTATTTGGTAGCAATCACTAATAGGAACACATTTAATGTTGAATTTGAATTAGATGATAACCTGGATATTAATCATACAAAGCACTAATAACAAGAACTCTAAATTAAAGCTATTGGCATATGCAAAACTCAGGGATTTTACATGTATGTATGTAAAGTTTTTGAAACAGTTTCTCTGAATAGCTTAGGAGCCTGTCCTGAAACTATCTCTTTTTGACCAGACTTGCCTTAAATTTAAAGAGATCCACCTGCCTCTACCTCCCAAGTTCTGGGATTAAAGGCCTGCACCACCACCACCTGGCTATTTCTCTTAAGATAGTAAACAGTGCCAGGTGTGGTACCACATATGTTCAATCCCAGGGCTGGGGGGGGGGGTGAGGCAGACTGATCTCTATGAGTTCTAGGCCAGCCCCATTCTAGGACAGAGTTAGTGACAGGACAACCAGTAACCCTTGTCTCGAAAAAACAAATAGAGAATAAACAGTGTCATAATAAACCAAAAAGTGATGTTTTGAATGTCCTTCAGAGTTTTTTTCTAGCTAGGTTTCAGACAAGGTTTTGGTGACTGTTGCAGCCCTCACAATTTTTATTAGGATTCTCCAGCTGTCACATCTCACAGCCCAAACACTAAAACGATTCTTCCCTTAGACTACCCATATTTACAAATTGTTCCAAATTTGAGAAATATCTTGAACACTAGGGATCCCATTCTTTTTCACTTCTAAATTGTAGCACATCAGTTTATGGTCACAAATTCACACATTATTTTTCCTGTCTAGATGATCTACTACTTTGAGCCCAAACTTCATAACCAACACCTAGGATCCTAGGGTCCTCATACTTCGTACTCCATCCTTCCATAAATATGGCATATGATATCATGCATATTAAGCAAGCGTTCCACCTCTGAGCTGTGCAAAAACCCTTGAGGTTGTTCACATACCACATGCATCTAATCATTTCATTTATTTCGCAAAGGGTTTCCAGTGAATTTTTCTACCCATAAATTTATAGTTAATTTCTTCTGTAAACTTTCTAACCTCTTTTAAATATGTTTTCTGCTTATCTCATTTCCCATCTCTCCTTTGTGCCTACTGTTTACTCTGTGAGTTACAGTCTCTTTATTTTTGTTTTGATGTATATGGCACAAACAATCTCTTTATATTAAGTCCAAGTTTTAGGTATACACTAGTAATTTAATAATGATGAATTTACATTAAAATCTTTAACCTACCTATAGTTATCTTTGTATAGTCTGGAAGGAATAAAAAATAAACAGAAAATTGGGGAGGAGGTTCGATAAAACGGAATGTTTCCTTTAGCAATCAAAGAAGTGTGTAGTTAGTGATTCTTAATGTTTTGATCTCTCTGGATAAGAGCTATTAGAAAAGAATATTAAAATCTGAGGGGATTAAAGTCACCTGAATCTGAAAAGTTGATACAGATTTTCTTATTTGACCCTCACCACTGGATTCACTTTGCAATTTGGGAGTAACATTAAATGCTATGACTTGAGAATCTTGAGATCTGCCAACATTCGTCAACATTGGCTTGGCCTCTTGAACATTTCAAGATTTCTTTAGGGGCCCTCTCATGTTAGGGTGTATTTTTTTGATTCAGAACAATGCTGGCAGTTATCAGCTATAACACCTCCTTACTTTATGGATAGGGAGGAAGTACAGCTGAAATAGCATTATTTCTGCACACTATGGCCATCTCTGTTCAACACGCCTCTTGATTTTTCAGTCTTATCCTTGAGCATGCTTCCTCAGATGTTAAAATAAAATCGAAGGCCAGCTGAAACTAGATTAAAGCAAACTAAAGCTATCAAGATGAAAGAGGGGGAAATGGGTAAAGTGCCATGTGGACAATTTCCATGCGACCCTGATGTCCATATAAAAACATTTTCCCTCAATATCTGTGGCATATAAACAGCCTTTTCTCTGACCCTAGCAGCCTGTGTCCCAAGGAGCTCGAGAAGGTTTCCTTAAGAGAGAGGTTCCAATGAGGAATTCCAAATCTGCTAATAGAAGGCAGACCCACACAGCAGTCTGGTGTCAACGTTTTTTGAGCCCCATGGAAGAAGCAAGAAGTGCTGAGAACTACAGCTGTAATAGAAGTTATCACTTGGGGCCTCAAGACTCTCCCAACCTCTTCAGTGAATGCATCCCTGGGCCTGGTCCAAGAAAGCAGCTGTGCTGTTGAAAGAGTAAGTGCATATTGCTGTGTGGCTCTTAATGGACGACGCCACAACATTAATGCAGATGAGGGTCCCACCATCATTAGAGTACAGACGATTTAATGGCCAATGGACATGACCTTGCATGAGGAAGGGGAATTCAGCTACTTGGCATTGCTCTCACTACGGATCATAATGGATTAATTAAAATTGTGTAAGGATAATAAGATGCCCAAGGTAAACATAAAACAACATGGAATGGCACCGAACAGCCTTCAAATCACCATCGCTGAAAGCTTGCTGCACTCTACACTGATGGGGCTGGAAAGCAGCCATTGTGAGCAATCCCAGCTCTGCCCAGGTTCTAAACAGCCCTCTCCTATGAAGCATCACAACATCAACCTGATAGTTTTGTACTACATGAAGAGGCTACAGAATTAATTCTTCCCCTGTGATGTTCAGTCACAAAACCAAGTCACCAAGGACTCTGTATTTCAGTAGGAAGAACCCTTTATGGCTTCCATTTAGTTAGGAAGGAGCCCAGTAATTTGTAAGAACCATGCCATGGCCTTGATGGCCCCTTCGTGAATCAATTTATTTGATATGGTGTTGGTGCTGGGCGTATTCATTTTTAATAAAAAGAGGAGTCACATAAATATAGAACTTGGATGAATGGGAATGTTCCAAACTTGCAACAGAGTTGAACTTTGTGGGTCTTCCACTTGGGTAACTGTGTGTGATTTAGTGCAAGAAAGCTGTAGTTAAATTCAAATATAATAATTGGTAAAGAGTGAAATTAATACCTGGATGTACGTTTTAATATAGGCTTTATGAGATAACACGATTGCAATGAGATTTAATCCATTTAGAGTAAGCTAGAAATTGCATTCAAACGTGCAGCAACTTAAGTCAATTTCCTTGGAGAGAGTAAAAGTATAATGTTATGACTAACAGCAGTTCTTCAAGGGATTGAATTCAATTGGCTTCAAGTTACACAAGATATGTAATACCGTGTTTGTGCACTGATTCGCTTCTTATATATGCATGGGAGGATGAGCAAGCCAGCTAATATGGAGGATGAACTATTTTTTTTATCAAGTCTTCATTGAACAGAGCTAGAAGGATTAATCTTTTTCAGATTCACATATCACACCATTTAGTAATGCAATAGAAAACTATTTGTATTTTTATGAGTGTATGCTTTTTGAGATGGGTTCATGTAGCCCGGGCATCCTCAAATGAATCCTGTAGAAAAGGCTGACACTGAATGTCTGCTCCACCTGCCTCCACTGCCAGACTACAGGGATTCCAGGTGTGCACCACTGCACCACGTGCAGTGTGTACTGGAACTTAAACCCAGGGTCTCAAGGATGCTGCACAAATGAGCTACACCCCCAGGTCCTTTCCTATAATGTTTGTATTATATCTGCTTCAGCGATAAAATCTGGAATAAAATTCAACCTTGAGCTTTATATGTGATAATTAAAAGCAAAGTTTCCTAACCAGTAGGTAGTCTATCTCGGGGATAAACTAGGTGTTTCTACTGTAAGTACTTAAAGAGAATGACAAATCTTAGAATCCAGGATCTTCAAGGAGTACTTACACCTAGTATTGTCTTTCACCCTCAAGGGACATAGTTTTACAAAACCAGAGGAATCACTCATGCATACTCTAGAGTACTTCTGACGTTGAGTACCTTTTTATCCTTACTCTCTGCATATCACGTACAGTTCTTAAAATAAACGTAGTCTTGAACATGTGAAAAGAGCCAATGATTCTCTGCGAGGCTTCTGGACATAGATTATCTAAGTGAAACGAGCAGTTAAATAAAGCATTTGTACTTCAGGATCTTTTAAGTTTTTTCTGTCCCCCACCAGTGTGTGTTATTGACTATTTCCATAGAAAGTTCCTGAGATACTTTAATATTTTCATTCCATAAAGCTCGCCAGAGCTGGTCTTCTGTTATCTCAAAGAATCAGAGAATAAAACGATAGGGACTGATTTAATTGCAGCAAGGGAAAAGAGAAGAGAATGAGACAAAGCCAAGATTTAAGGGAGTGGAAGCAGATTGGGGTGGATGCTCAGAAAGGTGTGAAAGATAAATGTGGTGACCCACCGAATCTATGTAAGCAGGGATCTAAAAGCTTTTAGGGGAAGATAAGGTAATCATTCAAAGAGGCATTATCAATACTCGATACAGAAGGTCTCCAACCGTCCTTGTGCTTCTGTTGATATGCATCTGTTTTTCCTTTACCAAAAACTCCAAAATAAAATGGTGTATACTGTCTTCTATAACTCAGGAATATCTCAGTGTGAGAGCAAATTTCTTTAAAGATGGGCATAAACTCAAAGGAGACAGAAATCCCTGTTTTTCCTCCCCAGGTCAATCCGATCATGCTTGCTTGGATATCTATCAGCTTTATGGTACGTAATGTAAACTCTTTATTCAAGCATCCATTCATCAGACATGGGCTTGTCAGCACCTTCTATGTGTGAAAGACACAATTCCTTCTTTTGTGGACTTTGCTAGGTAGGAAAAGCATTCCAAAGACAGAAGTCTGTTGAAGAGAAATGACTTGTAACTAAACATAGCATGTGATGTAAAAAGGTCTGAGAATCGTCACAAGGTGTGGCTTGGCTGGTAGAGTGCAGTGAGTTTTCAGATTAACAAGGATAAGTGAAGTAAGCTGTGCAGTGGACAGTCTAGAAGGAGGGGCTTACGAACGACAGTTCGTAACTGTGTGTCACAATGTATACTGTAAGTTGGTGCGGGGAATGAAGTTGGGCAAGATAGAGCTGGGTTTTCTGAGAATAATGAGCAGAAAAGATGGGAGTGAGGAAGTTGCATGCACAAAAATACCTCATTCACCTTGGGAGCTTGTATCCCCAGTCCTTTTGACACTCTGCCGTGGTGAACGTGTAATTCAACGGAGTGACTTTAAAAAGTGACAAGAAACAGTGTGGAGGATGTAGGGAAAGAGTAGTTCACTGTGTGAAAGTGACAATCCTTCTCCGGAGCTGGGCAGCTCTAAACCCTGGACTCTTCGGTGGAACACAGGGATTTGGATCTTTTTCTACCACTTAACACAGCTGGAGAGCATGAACAAGGCACTTACCCTGTCTCCCTTTCCATTTCTGATCTCTAGAAAGAGAAAAGCCCTCACACCTTTCCTTAAAAGTGAATAATGTCATGAGGACTAAAGAAGGAAACGGATATGTGCTGAGAACCACAGCTGGTACAGCTGGATGCCATTGGGAATGAGAGTTAGCGCACCAGTCACAGCCACATTGACTACCACTGCCCTCTGCTCTTCCCCCACAGCATTATATTGTTTATCCAGGAGGACCAGCTAAAGATAGGAGTTAAGTTCTTTAAAAAGCAGGCTGTTTTCAAAGGATCCGGAACTATTGCTTTTGAATTGTTTATTTCCTCGACGAGGGACCTAGGAATCAATGTCCTAAGACAGTTGTAGGGGTGAGTTCCATCTTGAATTCCTGAGTTCAACATTCCATGCAGACACAAAGCAATACAGAGTCTTCACACCCAGGCAGAGAGCCATGGCATCATCAAGCAAGTATAGCCTGATACAGTTGACAGAAACATCCAAGGTTATAGGGGAATGGGGGAAGGAGACAAAGAAGGAAAGGTTGGAGAAAGCTGGCAAATCTCATAACCAGCAGAAAGACCTTGGGAGAAATTCACATGAAATTAACACAGAGCAGAATCTCCCTGTACAGCTACAGCCTCAGAAAGAGACTGCAATTAAGTGCTTTTAACAAGGCTCCAGTAGTCTGGTACTAAGTGTGGAAATTCTAACTTAATGAAATGTCATGGGGACCCCGCTCCTAACAATCTATGCCCTGGATGCCAAATGGAGCTTCACCTGCTGGAGAAACAGTTACAGAGGAAAAAAAGAACAAAAAGCCTGCCAGCTGTTAGGAAATAGAACAGAATGAGGTCCCGGGCCCTCGGGGAGGTGGAAAATTAACACTGCCTCTGTATCTTGTAATGTTTTCCTTACCACTGTGATTTTTTCTCTTCTGAATTTAAAATTGTACATTTCCCACTGGGTGCGAGTCTCTTAGAAAAACAGTACGGGAAACTGATGTCCAGACACTGCAGATTCGAAGGTCAGCTTGGGAATTAGATTGTATTGGGCTAAAGATGAGGTGCCGCGCATGAGGAATTCTAATAACTGTTTTTATTATCTGCTTTGCTATTTTTCTTAAATTCACAATTTATATTCCCAGGTGGTCCATTAGCCCAGCTAGGCTTCTGTTCACTCAAGACTCTCCTCAATGGAAACAGCTCTCTCTGTATCTCATCTATAGTCATCCTGATGATGTCCTGTAGAGACCCCCATGCCCAGCACTCTGCTTCATCTTCTCCACACCATACCTCAGCTCATAAAGCATTATTTGTCTATTGATTATTTACTGATAATGTTGTGCTGCACACTCTTTGGTAGAAGCTTCATGGAGAAGGAAACACATTCTGTTTTTTACATGGTTCAGCTGGACCCCGAGTGCAGCCTTGGGCATGCTCTCAGTACTCTAGAAAGATATTACGAGTAAAAATTCAATGTGGATACATAAATGGCTTCTGAGCTCTTCCCACAATACCCAGATTTCTTCCAGGATATATCCTCTGCTCTCCTCGTCAGCGTCTTCTTGAGTTGTTTTTTTTTTTTTTAATTCAACCCACTGTCTTTGGACAGTGACCCCATTTTATATCTTTCTGTACCAACGTTTCTGTGCAAGATCTATGCACAGCCCATTGTTTATCTTGGTCTATTCATATTTCTTCTTAGCCACACTGCTGTCTTTATGTAAATGTGTTCTGTCACTCCCAGCCTTAAAGCCACACTTCTCTCCATCCTTCGATGAATAGACCTAAGCACTTAGGCAAAGCATGGTAATATGGGAAGCATGTGACAGGCACTGTTCTCCCTTTTATACTAGGCCAGTGACAAAAAGAAGGTGGATATGGGAAGGGGCCTGAGCAATACATAGCCTGCAGAACAAACCCCAAGGACTGTTCATCCTGAGATTCGAAAGAGAAAAATCAGATCCAAAATTTTGTGCCAAACTTGAAGAAAGCTTTAATTAAATGCAAGACAGGATGATGGACTTTAGCCAGATCTATTCCTGGGTTTCCAGGAAATGAACATGGATCACATTTTGAAGTGACTTAAAAAAGGCAAAACCACAGGACTACTGTATATCTCTTTAGGTCTAATCGTATATATCCAGATGTACTTCGTGCCTGTGTACCTGATATTCACATCCAATCAAACACTTCTGGTGCAAAGAAAACTTGTTTAAGGAAGAAAAAAAAACACATCGCTTGTTAATTCTGGAGAACCACAGCCACCAGCATTCCAGAAAATTATCTGTTCTTTGGCAAGTGGGGTTTCCAGATTAACTTTGGCTCTTATAGGACTGTTTTAGTAAAGGTTCTCTAGACTCACAGAACTTACAGAATGAATCTCTTTCTCTCTCTCTCTCTCTCTCTCTCTCTCTCTCTCTCTCTCTGTGTGTGTGTGTCTGTCTGTCTCTCTCCCTCTCCCTCTCTTTCTCTCTCCATGTATATAGGCTGGATGTCTCAGCTAGTCTTCTGTATATTTTGGAATCCTAAAAAGTAGACCCCAAATGCCAGTGAAGGAATGGATGTTCTGGCAGTGCTAGGGAAAGCAGGCAAAGAGTAAAAGCTTCCTTCTTCTATGTCTTTATATAGATTTCCAGCGGGGTACATATTAAAAGTGGTTCACCCTCTTCAAACCAAACATAATATATCTCAGAGGTACACCTTCCATTTCTGTATAGTAGTTCATTCTAGATATAGTCAAGTTGACAACCATGGATGGCCATCACAAGGTCCTAAGCACCTTTTAATACTTCCCAGAAATCCATCAAGGCATTCATTAGTTCAGAAGTTTCATGTTAATCAACTGTTTTCTCCTAGAAAAATCTTCAGAGTAACACTATTGTTATGTTGCCCTAATCATGTAGATAGTCTTTCATCCAATTAAGTGGATGGAATTAACTAACACATTAATGAGGATAGAAACATTCCTGAATTCCCTTACATTGTAAACCAGCCAATAGTTCCTTACAATCTGATTTCTGTTGTTAAATAGTAAGTATTGCTTTTCCACAACACTTCATACAAATGGTGTCATATACTAGAGACATTTTTCATCTGCCTGTGCCTTTATCCACATAGATTTCAAGATTTTTTTTGGTATCTATTCTATTTACCATTAGCTTGTTATTTATCATTGCTACGTTTCACTGTTCGCATAAAATACCTTCCAAATATTATTTTCTTTTTGTAAGCATTTGATTTTTTATATGCTGAGGCTACTGTGAATGATTTAATGTACTTGTATAAATATACAAATTTTCAGGTAGAGAGTTCTCATTTATATTGTCTAAGCACTTAGGAATTAAATTCTGCAGCAAAAGCATATTTACTTTAGCAGTAATTGTTGGATAGTTTCCAAAATGACATATTCACAAGTTAGAGTTGATTAAATCTTATCACTTATTTTAGTTAAAATTTCAATTACTGTGATGAAGTTCCATGGCCAAAAGCAACTTTGGGAGGTAAGGGTTTATTTTGTTCACATGACCATATCACAATCTATCATGGAGGAAGTGAGGGCACAATCTCAAATAGGGCAGGAAACTGGTGGCTGGAGCTGAAGCAAAAGCCATAGAGGAATGCAGCTCACTGATTTGATCCTCATGGCTTACTCAGCCTACGTTCTTAGACAATTCAGGCCGACCTGCATAGGTCTAGTACTATCCATATGAGTTGGGCCCTCCCACATCAATTGTTGATCAAGAAAAATAAAATTCCCCCAAAGATTTGCCCAGATGACAATATGATAGGAGATTTTTATGAATTTGAAGTCTTTCTTCCCAAATGACTCCAGCCTGTGGCATATTGACATAAAACAAGCCAGAACATCATTGTATGCCTCTTGCCTATGGTTCTTATAGGAGGTAATAGAGTTGTGCCTCATTTTGATTTAAATTCACATTTCTATAAGTAATAACAATGTTAAAGATCTTTTCATGAGATAGGGTTATGTTTTATCTTTTGTAATTTCATCTTTCCAAATACTTTTATTTTTTAAAACCAAGTATTTTTATTTCCTATACTGGGCATTTATCTTGAAAAATTATCTTCCTATGGATAAATTCCCATGGAATGCTTTCACCTTTGCAACAGTGTTTGTAGAAACAAAACTAACACTCATGAAGTTCAGTTTGTTTATTCTTTTGTAACTTGCATATTTATGTCCTGTGTAATAACTTAACTCAAGATCAAAATAATCTCACACTCATTCTAGAACTCTATATACTTCACATTTATATATGTTACTCGTTTTGTTTACCTATGTAGTATGAAGGTTGTTTTCTTTTATAGGGATAACTAATTTTGGAGGCAAAGATTGTTTTTAAAGATGCAAAGAAGAAATATAAATAATACAAACAATAAACACAGAAGTAAAATTTTCTTATCTTGTATTTCCTTGACTTTATTGAAACTGTGTTTTCTCTTCATATTTGAAGTAGGTAAACATATTCTGGGACTCCCCCTTATTTTTTCATCTACATGTCTAACTCTTAACTAGTTTCATAAGATTTTACCATGCTGGACTTTTAATAATTCTTAACATGAGGAATTTAATTTATTTATTGTATTTTTTAAGTCTTATACTGGCTAATATGTTATCTTTGCTTTTAGATTAAGTCGTTGTATGGCATTAACAATTTCCAACATTGCTTAACTTCTTGCCCTTGAAAATAAGAAACACTTGATGCTGAACAACCAATGCAGGAAGTCATACCAAGACAACCAATTCTCTTGCTTTTAGCATTCCTTACTTTTTTGCTACCCATAAAAATAACCTCATTTTCTTTATTTCAGTGGTTAGTTCCTATTACTGGTTATGCATATACAATTAATTGATTTTTATATATTCATCTTATAGCCATCAAATTTATTTATGCAAAATAAATTTTTAGCCCCAATAATTTATTTTGTAGCATCTTGAGAAGTTTTTTACACAGACACATAGCCATTTCAAATAGAATTTTACTTCTTTTCTGATGTTTTTGTCATTTTCTGTTTATGCCTATTGTATCCAACAGGACTTATAGTGAAAAATTAATGATAAATATAAACGTGATTATGTTATTAAAGAGCTAACATAGCACTCATCATGAAAACTGATATTAGTTCAGTTTTTTTGTACTGAAAAAATTTCCTTCTTTTCTATTGCCTAAAACAGCAACTCAATAGAGAACCTAGAACTTATTTATTCACTACTAGGTAGAATTTAATTGAGTATTGTTATTTGAGCACGTCATGCAATTTTAAGTGTAGATCTGCTTATATACTAGAAATGTGACAGGTCACATTAGCTTGCTGTTGATATTTATCTGCTTGTTTTTCACTATTTGAGGCTACAGTTTCATTCATATATATATATATATATATATTAGGTTTTCCTATTTTGTGAAGAGATTTTCTTTTCTCAGTTTTTTTTTATTCTTGGCATTCTAGTAGATTAATTAGGCATGTGTTCATGTTTTTTTCTGTGTTATCTGATTCCAGGGGTCTATATCTATTGCTATGCAATACCATACCTCTTCAATTATGATAGATTCTTAGTGTCTTGAAGCCAAGAAACATAAGGTTTATATCTCCATGCTTTTTGAAGATCTTGCTATCTTTTTTTTTTGAGTCTATATCTATTTTAGTAACTTATTTGCATTTCAGTTAAAAGTGTAAGTAACAAAAGCTTTAATTATTTGGAGTAATTGTTGTTATTTTATATATTTTATGTAATCGAGAAAAATAGCCTTATCTCCTAATGTTTATGTGTTCCCTTTTACTTTTTACTGATCAGTAGCAACATTTATCAGCCTGATTAGCAATACAAAGGACTCAACAAAAAGTCTTACATAGTTCTGTTTTCTCTGGAATCATTTTACTTTGAATATATATATATATTACATTATATTTTATGAATATATAAAATTATATTAATTATTTGTAATTATAATGTCGGATTAGATAGAGTCTGCTAGCTTCTTATTCAGAAACACATCCCTGGTGCCTGGTTGTAGTTCAAGTTCTGCACTTGCTTATGGCTGGTAGTTCTTGGTGGGACTCTATGCTTTTGAAGATAAAATTAGTCCCTCAGTAACCTATGAAAGCTGAAAGAGACCTGATCCACTTCTTGTCATGGAGAAACTAGGAGACAGGGATTTTCTCCCATCTCCTCCATTATCTACTAAGGAGAGGAGAATCATATTAAAAATGTGCTAGTGCAAACCAGTGTGTGTTTTAAGTGACCTGTAGTCCTGTGTCATAACTATCAGTATTGATTCCAGGCAAGGCAGAAACAACTTTCTTGTGTGATCCTAAAGGGCTTACTGTTAAACATACAGAGAGCAGCCGGAGGCTTTCCTAGTCTGCCATCTTTATTGTGAGATTATTGAGAAATCTTTTTAGTTATTAACTATGAGGATATCTCGTATGAGCACAATTATTTCAATGTATCGAGTAATGCCTAGGAGAATGTCCTGGGAACAGACTAGAATAAAGCATATTCTGTTATAGAGTACAGCAAGTTAAATTGACTCTGGCTATGGTTGATAAATGGTATTTTTGACTTCATTGTGTCTATTTGCTCCATTACTTGTGGTCTGGAGAATATTGGAGTAGCCAGCTAAAATTTCAGATACGCAACACTTAAAATTTCATATTTTTAAATACTTTAAAATTACTTTTTGACTATTTCCTGCCTTTTTATAATGGATTTTTGTTGTTTTCACCATAATTCCTCTCTTTTATCCTCAACCCTCTCTTGCTAAAACTCTTCTTCACAAGTCTCCTTGGTTTTTTGTTTGTTCTTGTTTGCTTTGGTTGTGTGACCCATTGAGTTCAATTAGAGGTACTTTACCAAGTGCAGGTGTGGGTTCTGTAGCAGTGGCGATGTCAGGGAGAAAATGAAGCTCTCTCTATTCTCCTAAAGGGTCAGTTTTCTCCCTCCATTGAGTGCTCAGGAAGCACCAAAGGAGACAGGGTAGCAATAACCCCCAGAGGATGAGATAAGGTGGTATCAGCAAATCATGTCTGATGGACATGCTACACACAGTACTGCAGTGGTGAGCTGTCTGCTGGACACGTCACACACAGTTCTGCAGTGATGAGCTGTCTGCTGGACATGACACACACAGTATTAAAGCGGTGAGCTCTCTGTTGGACATGTCACACACAGTACTACAGTAGGGAGCTGTCTGTTGAACATGTCACAGACAATACTCATGAACTCATGCAATGGTGGTTAGTGCACAAGATCTATACAAGACTAAACACATCAACATCTTATCATGGTTTGGGGAGGGTTTATGATTAAGGCATTTTGAAATTTTAAGATTAGGTCCATACATATTTCACTTAAGTTTGTCATTTAGATAAAGCAACCCTCTAACATTTAAATCTTTTTTTTTTTTTTTGGTCCTGGGGAGCCATTCACAGGACCTCCAAAAATTCTATAGCACGGGTTGTGTAAGTACAAAAAAGGAACGCATATTTGTTTACTAGGAGTGTTGTTAAAGCATTACATAAAGCACATGGATTTGGCAAGTCTTTACTGATGTACTGAGCTCTCTATGTAAAGTTGCTCCGCTTTAAGTCTGTTCACATTTGACCACCTCAAAGGAGCGTTAGGGTGCTCTACAAAAATGCTGTGGATCCTTGTTAGATAAACAACAAATGTCACACCCAACTACCAGTGCGGAAAAAGCAGCATGCTCTTAATAAAACAGAAATAGCTGCGGAAAGTTCAGCGCTGCAAAGAGTTCCACATGATTACAACTCCTTCCCACATTTGCAACCATAGCAATCATCCACTGTTCAGCCTCCCAACCAAAATGTTATATGTGAGAAACGTTCACTAGCAGGAAACACTCAAAACTTATATAATCCACACACAGATACACTTATGCGTGAGGAAGCGGGGCTACTACTATACGAATGGGCTGTGTTTTGTCTGTCCAGCTGTTATAGCCCATACAATTCATAGGTGGGTGACATTCATGCATTTACACTCAGATGAACAACTCTGACACAGACATATAATGTACAATACCACCAAAATAAATTTATTATCTATGCAAAAATCTCTACTGTGATACCTGAGAGTGATCTCCATGGAGAAACCGATGCAGTAGCTTTCATCTTTCTCTTAGGAGAGGTTCTCTTAAAGGTACCATCATAGTAAGGTTCCTTTAGAATGCCTAAAGCAAAAAAAAAACAAACCAACAACCCAGTTTACAATTCATAATATCAAACTACCTAGACAACAGTGAGGACCCTAAGTGAGACATACATGGAACTAATCTACATGGGAAGCAAAAAAAGACAAGATCTCCTGAGTAAATTGGAACCATAGGGACTATGGGAGAGAGTAGAAGGGGAGGAGAGAGGGAGAGGAGCAGAGAAAAATGTATAGTTCAGAAAAATCAAATTTAAAAATTACAAAAAAAAAGCAGGCCATCTGGAGAACTTGCCTCCCAGCCAGACACACCACAAAACAAACAAACAAACAAACAAACCATTATTGAACTATATAGTAGGACATGGCTCCATTACACTGTATTTATAATATTGAATTGACGAATATAATGCTGCTTAGTACATTTTCCAGGCACTGAACTTTGTCTGTTAATTAATTGCTCTGGTTCACAAACATTCTGAGTAACACTCAGTTTTCCAGAGGATTCCACAAACATGTGTACAATGATTCTGCTTTTTATCTAGATGTTGACCTTGTCCTGTTCCTACAACCCTTTCATCTTTCATGTCACAGTGGTAGCCAACCTGAACCACGGGAACATAATCAATCTAGTGAACTCAAGGGTTCTTCTTCTCAGAACCTGTGAATCATCAAAAATGCATCATCCTGCCCAAGGGCAACCTAAAGCCACCTTTGTCCCCAGTTCAAGCACAAATCTCTTGGCACAGGCATTTGTTTTGGTCTTTCTATTAGTCATTTCTTGTGCCTGTGATAAAATACCATGGTAAAAGTAGCTTACAGAAACAAGAGTTTATTTGAACTTGCAGTTCTAGATTTATACAAATCCATTATGGTTTGGAGGTATGGCAGGAAGTGACATGGCGGGAAGTTGCATAGTGGCCAGAGCAAAGGCTGAGAGATTATATTTTAAACTTCAAGAATAAAGCATAGAGATCAAACTGGAAAGGCATCAGCCTTGAAACTCTCAAAGCCTGGCCGGGTGACATTCTTCCTCCCACAAGGCTTCTTCTCTCAAACCTCCCAAACACTACCACAAACTGGGGATCGAGTGTTCGAAAACATGAGTCTGTGGGGGACATTCTCATTGAACCCACCACATTCCTGCTATATCCAAAATTTCAAGCACCCACTGCTTCACTCTGCTTCAGCACACTCTCTGTTAGAATCTTCTTTAATAAGATCCTATTTTTCAGCTGGGCGGGGGTGGCACACACCTTTAATCCTAGTACTTGGGAGGCAGAGACAGGTGGATCTCTGTGAGTTCGAGGCCAGCCTGGTCTACAAGAGCTAGTTCTAGGACAGGCTCCAAAGCTACACAGAAACCCTGTCTCAAAACAAAACAAAACAAAAATTCTATTTGTCATAATTCTTTGAAAAAACTGTCCAGCCAGAGCACGCTTTGCCTTAGAACCTAGTGCTTGCTCATTTAGACTCACATATGATGCTCATTTGTTGAACATCTTGTACTTCGTTTAGTTCTACTACACACAGCTGCTCAGAGCCATTTTATAACTATATTATCCCTCAATCCAACAAGGGTTCATGAGGTAGTAATATTGAATATCTGCTTTTTGCTTAATGCTGAATGTCCTTTTCAAACCTTCCTTTTAATATACTTACCTTTGTATTTAAAGTAGATTTCTTGGAGGTTTGATTAAAGTTGGATTTTTATTTTTATCTGAGTTGACTATCTGTATTTTGTATGTATTTAAATATTCCATCTGATGTCATTATGGATAACTTGACTTATTGAGTTATGATTTCATTTTTTCATCCCTGCCAACTTTATATCCTTTTGTTTTAAATCTTTGAATCATAAATAGTTTTATATCATTTTATACTTGAGTAATAACATGACTTCCAGTTGGTGTATAACAATCTTAGGGTAGCATACATTTACTTCCTCTTCTTTCTGACATTTTATATCTCTCGTTACTATGAAAGTCATCTTTTCATTTCTTTTGCTTTAGTTTTTTATGCATATATTATTTATTTGTATTATTAATTGATTCATTTATTTGTGAGATAAAAGTCTCCAGTTGTCCAAGCTGACTCCAAACTCATTTTATAGTTGAGGATGACTATAGAGTATTTATTCTCCTGTCTCTATACCAGAGTACAGGGGTCATAGTTATATAACAGTTATACATGCAAGGTTTACATGTCCTTTACATCTCTCAGAATTTTCCCCAATATCTGACTTTGGGCTTTTATTAGTAAAATCTAGGGGCTGGAGAGATGGCTTAGAGGTTAAGAGCATTGCCTGCTCTTCCAAAGGTCCTGAGTTCAATTCCCAGCAACCACATGGTGGCTCACAACCATCTGTAATGGGGTCTGGTACCCTCTTCTGGCCTGCAGGCATACACACAGACAGAATATTGTATACATAATAAATAAATAAATATTAAAAAAATTATTAGTAAAATCTATTAGAACTTGTGCTACATATTGGAGCCTACTAACCTGAAAAACACCACCTAAAGATTGGCTTTGGACTGCAAACTGCTCCGTACTATTTATTTTTAAAACACTCCTACAAAAGTTGTTTCTTTGTACATAACTTAGAATCATCATTTTGAAGCAAGAAACGTTGTGTCATGCGTCTTCCTAAATCTTCAATGGTTTCTACTTGTATCTGGAAGAAAACGCAAAAAGCCATGAAACAATAAACAAAGTAAATTTCTCTCTTTTTTTCTGTTGCATTCCTCCCAAATAGTCTTTTGCTTTTTCTTGTTTTATGCATGCCATCATAACTGAATGATCATTTTGTTGTTACACACACCCTGGCCTCAGTAGCACTTCCTGTTCTCTCCTCTAGATTCATGGAACCGAGAAGACTGAATCTTCTCACAGTTGTTTTTTTTTTTTTGTTTTTTTTTTTTTTTTGGTTTTCTCTTTGTCAATATTTGAAAATATTTTCTTCAAAGAAGCATTTCGCAATACATGTCATGTAGCAAAGTCTGTTACCTACATATACTCACTCTGTCCTTTAAAATAATCAGTAAAACTTGATGCCCAATCTTGTCTATCTCTACCAAAGAGGAAAGAGGGGATTTTGGTTCTTGGTTTTCTTTCCACATTGAAACCCAATTGCTACCTTTATATGGTGGAATACTTAAAAAGTATCTGCTGAAGTACAAAAAATGTTATTTTAATTTCTCAAAGTGTCATTAAATAAACACTGATGTTTGTGTGAGGATGAGCCCTTGAGTAAATCAATCTGGGTTGAGTCATGGTTTGTACTTAAGGAACTTTTCCACTGACATCTAAATGGTCAAATTGGATTTCATGCTTTCTTTCTTTATTTTGAGGTACAGCAGATTGAATTTATGGCTTGTGGTTCTAGGTAAAGGCTCCATCAGTGAGATACCCCTCAAAGCTCACATATGCTCTGGAATATGTATATTTTAATTAGATTAAGGAAATACTGTATCTACTTAATATACGTCGAATTTCTTTCAGTTCCTCTCTATTTCATTTCTGGAGAAATTTTCTGATAATTTTTAAAATAGATCTGTTCTGGCTTCTGTGAATTAGCTTCCCACTTAATATCCCTGAAACTAGTTTGCAATAGATTTTGAAATAAACAATTTTTCTGCTTGAGTTTCAAGTTCCTTTACATTGAAAGTTGAACTTTGAATCTTATAGTCAAACAATCCAAACAAACATGAACTTCTCAATTGACCATTAAGTGTAATCAGTATTTTAGCCTAGCCAATCACTAACTAGAAATTAAAAGTTCTTCTCTGACATTGAAATTCAATTTAATATTAGAGAAAGTTCAAGTCTCTTCTGTTTCTAATGTTTCACACAAGGTAATATTTTCCTTGTTGTGCTTGTGTTCCTTGATGAATTGTGTTTGATAAGAAAAATTATTTATCATTTACAATTTCTGAAGTTTTGCTTTGAATTCATGAATATAGTTTTATCCAAACTAAAACTAAGAAACCCTATGCTCATCCATGTTATTTACTTGGTGTAAGTGACTGAATATTTGTATGCTTTTTTACTTCATGAGTTTGTGTATTAAAATCATAATTCCCAATATAATAATAATAGGAGGTGGGGCCTTGGGAAGATAATCACAGAGATAGATCTTCATGATTGAAATTAGTATATTATGCAATAAAAAGACATCTAGAAATTTTGCATTTTAATCTGTTTTCTGACACAGGAGGACACAATGAAAATTGGATCATCAGTCAGAAGTTTTCTCTTCTAAGAAAGCAGTTTTGATACCGTCATCCCAAACTTTATATTATAAATAAACCTTTCTATTGTGATGTTTTTTAACCGCCTTAGATTTTTTTGATTGCTTGATTTTGTCAACCACCATATCTATATTTTTACTGCTTTTTGTTGTTGTTGTTGTTAGTTCTTTGACAACTTTATGAATACATATAACACATTCCAGTTACTGTTTTTTTCCAAACTTTCATTTCCCACTCTCATCAACTCGACCCCCACTCTGTCCATTTCTAAGATTCCTAACTTTTGGTGTTGTTTTGTGACCCATTTAGTTTAGATGGGCACATGTCTGTGATGATTGAATGGTGACTATCCATTGGATATTGGAAGAGTCACTAGTGAATACATGACTTAAGATAGTGACAGCCCTTTCACAGAATCTAATAGTGAGGGTTATGAATCCTACAAGTCCCTCCTCTATTCCTAGCTGGCTGTTAATGGGCCCATTCTTATATAGACCCAATAGAGTTGTCCACTGTTGATCAAGGTTTGCAATAATGGTTGTAAACTACACAATACGTGGGATTGCAGTTCCCTTTTTAATCTGCTAGCTCTCACATCTTTCATCCGTCTCTTCTACAATGGTCTCTGAACCTTGAAAAGGGTGTTTTATGCCATCAAGGATATAATTTTTTATAACATCCTGAGAAAGGTGGTATTTGTTTCCAACAGAAACTGAGGATTTTCTATAACAAATATCTGAAAACAGGGAGACAGCTTTGAAATATATTCAGACACAGGTTGCAGGAGTTTTATGATGCATGTAGAAGAAGTCAAGACAGCTAGGAAATGATTTTTAAAGGAGATTTTCGGGATGGCTCAGAAGGCAACGAGGAAAGGCACAGAGACACTGTTTACTTGTTAGAGGAAGCATAGATCATTGACTATTTTAATCAGAACACTGGTAGACAGATGGATAATAGAAGCCTTTCTAATAAATTCCCATGTAGAAATGGAAAAAAGACTAACACGATTATAAAGTAAGAAAGGCAAAGTATACTATGTTCATGTTTACTGTTTTAAAATAGTATAATTTAAAAATATTAAATTGAATATTTTTAATTAGCTCTTTATTCTAAGTACAATGATAAATAAATGTGTCTTGGAATCTTCTGACTGAGAAAAGTATGATGTAAAGGTAAAGAAATAGATAGAAGATGGAAGAGTGGTGTGTTCAGAAATTATTTTTAATTACTGAGACTTGTTATTATTATGAAAATCATAAAATATAATAAATCTATTCATGTATAAATATAGAATTATTAATTAAATAGTAACTAAAAAGTAAAGATTTAGAAAATCTTCAGCTAACTTATATTGAACAAAGGAAACAAGAAAACAGAAAGTATGATTACAGCAGGCGATGGTGGCACATGCTTTTAATCCCTGTGCTCAAGAGGCAGAGGAAGGTGGATCTCTGTGAGTTCCAGGCTAGCCTATTCTACAGAGTCAGTACCAGGACAGCCAAGACTGTTATACAGATAAACCCTGTCTTGAACCCCCAAAAGTATGACTATAATAGAAGAACATTAAGTGCATGGCCATGGATTGTTTTGTTATTAAGTTAAGATGATGTGGATTCCATAGCCAACCTGGTACTCCAGTGGGGTTGTATAAATTCTAACTCAAAGAGAAAGAGAGAATGAAGAACAGAAGGCTGGAAAGCCAACTCATAAATCATCAGGGCTGCTGTTTTATTCCACAGGCACAGTCAATGTCTTCCTTTTGATATGCCAGATGATATCTTTAGCTTTAAGGATAGAGTTGCCCAATATGAGCACTTATTAGCAGGGCTCTGGGCATGGCAGAAGCTTCTGGATTGCTATCTTGGTGGATCTGGTGGATGGAGACACAACACAAGATGATCACAGTAGCAAAACTGTGACCTAAAGTGGGTTATTCTCAGACATTAAGGCTCATGAAGATTTTTTTTGCTGAGGTTTGGATTATGTAGAAACAAGGAATTATGTATTCCTTGTTTCTTGGCCTCCTTTTTGATTAGTAATAACTGTACAATTTATTACATAATTTCATTTTAGAAAGATTTAACTTGTTTAGTTTTACAGATTTCCATCTGGACAAGAATTTTACCTAGGAATGGAAAACCTAACACCTTGCCTTATGCATGCTTTTTATGATATTAGATAAGACTTGTGGTTTAGAGTTTGAAGCTGATGTTATAGTTGGAAAGATGCAGCCAGCCTATTCAACATGTTAAAAACACATGCATTTGGGAAACCAAATGCAGGCACTATTAATTGAATGCCTTTGTTTTCCTCAAATTCAAGATTAAATCCTGACATACTCTGTAATGATTGACAGAGGTGAGGCCAGGGTAGAGATCTTATTTCCAAATATATTGATACAGAAATTTAACCTTTCCCATCTCTGTTCCATGAGAGATGAACACAAGAAGTCAGACATGTGAGACATGGAATAAAAATTCACCAGAACATTGCCAGGACAGCTCTCTGATTCCAGACTTTCAGCCTCTAGAACAGTGAGAATGAAGTATATGGCCACACAGCCCATAGTACTTTGTTGTAGCATCCTAGGTTGACTAAGACAAATGAACTACATGGATATTATTTTTCTTCTGAGTAAAACCTTGAGCCTCTGACTCTAAGGTCATTCTTCAGTGCACCCACCCCTCCTGCCAAGTCTAGCATGTCACAATCCATTCTTTCTCACCCAGCCTCACCTTAGCGGCACAGATTACAACTGTTTTCAATTAATGTACAACTCAGTGCTAATTAGTTTCTGCTTCTCTTGTTGTTATGGTTGTTGCGACATTTTTTTCCTTCTTTCTATTTTTAACACTTAAATTATAGCTGAATTGGTTATGGACGGCTCTGCTTGCAGCCTTCCAAATAACTCCAGAAAATAAACTGAGTTGCCGTTGTTTCAGGAAATGCAACAGTTCTCTGATACACTCCATAGGCATTTACTTCAATCAGCCATCTTTTCAGATAATTAGTAACATCATTTTTTTTTGTGTTAGTGCTTAGCCATCAATTCAATAGCCATAAAGTAAAACTTTTTTTCTGTTCACTGAGGTTCCAAGAATGCTTTGTAAAAATAAATATTCTTTGAGTATCCAAGCAAAATTTGGGACAGAAATTTCTATCCTTACTCCCCATTTGATCTAGCCTGTGAAGTGCAGCACGAATGCCATTTCTTCTTTCTCCAAACAGCCTCTGCTTTGAGCTCCCCAGAAGGAGTATCACAGGGCCTTTCTACAGGATGCAAAGCTTTCCCCAAAGGTCTTCAGTTTATGACCTATATGTCATATAAGCTTGGCAACTTTGCTGAAGGAAATGATTGCACCATCTTTTTCTTCTTGTGAGTACTGAAAATACGCTAAAAATACATTTTAAATAAGTAGAGAGAAGCCTCCTTTCTTATTTCTAGTTGGATTGGTGAAATTATGAAGCTTCTGAAATTTGCATCCTGGGTCTTGCCCGTCTTCTGCTATGTCCTCATACCATTCCCTCTTATGATGAATTCACCTTGTCCTGTGTTGACCACATCAGCATCTAGAATTCTATGTTTTGTGGGTAAGCTGGTCTTATTTTACACAAAGCCAGATTCCCTTAGTGAGTTTTTGCATACACGTTCAGTTTTAGCTCTCCTGATGGTTTACCTCTGAGTAAGGACTATTGAATGTGAGAGCTGAATTAGTCACATCATTGGTTCCTGATTTTGTTCATTTTGACCAGGAAACAGAAAGAGTCAACTCACATTGCTGTTCTGTCCTTCAGTCATAAAACTTTTAGAGATATGAAGTAAATTAGCAATTTAAAATGATTAGCACCAATCTGGCAAAATAGAGGAGGTAAGCACTCTAGGGTTCTTTGCCTCTTGTAAACATAAGAAAGATATGCCACTTTTTTTGGGGGGGGGGTGTTCGAGACAGGGTTTCTCTGTAGCTTTGGTGCCTGTCCCGGAACTAGATCTTGTAGACCAGGCTGGCCTCGAACTCCCAGAGATCCGCCTGCCTCTGCCTCCCGAGTGCTGGGACTAAAGGCGTGTGCCACCACCGCCCGGCTGATATGCCACCTTTAAATGAAATCATGTCGCAGCCACATCTTCGGCATTCATTGTCTATAGGTAAGATTTATGTGTGTTGTATCTTGTTACTTTTTTGCTTGTTCTAACAATAACTGATAATTTAACTTCTAGATATTTTCTTTATGTGAACTATGAGTTAGAAAGAGCACACACCCAATCAGAAAGACTAAAACTTTGACTTTTTAGAAAATATTTGGCAGGTAAAAACACATATTGTCAGTTCAGAGAATGATGAAACAGAGGTTTTAGAAGGTTACATGTTTTGACATTATAGTTTCATGACCCAACCTTTTTGTAGCAAGAAGATCAGCTAAGTGACATTCTAATCACGGCCTAGGTTCCAGTGTGTATTCTATTAGTTTATCTGCACGTGAATTCCCCTGTTGCTACATGGTGAACCAGTGTGACGGCCTCTTACATGAACAACACTATGACACACCTGCTTAGGAATCCCACATAAGCAGAATGTGCCTTTTTAGAGAACTGGTTATTTTATCCACGAAATGCACCAATTTTCTTCTTATCCACTAAATCAACTTATTTAAACTTCGCTCTCTGAAGACAGGAAATGAACAGAGAATATATTTTATTCAAAGCCTATATCAACCCATCAAAGCATAATAACAAATAGATCATTTGAAAACTTTCTTACTAAGGATAAAGTATGTAAATTCTTAGGTATTAAATAAGAAAGTAGGTCACTTTCTGGGTTAAGATGCAAAGAAAATAAAAATAAATGGGAAAGGTGGAAAATATAAGGAAGAAACTCAAGCAGCCTTGATATGCTAAAGAGTATTTCAAATTAGTATTTATTTCTGAAATATTATGAATATATATATATATATATATATATATATATATATATATATATATATATATGCATATATGTAAAGTTGTGCCAACCACCTCAACCAGAGGTCACCAAATAAATTCTAAAATGCAGCATATATTTTCTTCTAGGGCTTTACATTTTCTTATGAGAGAAAAGAACAAGACTAAGTCATAAACTTTACATCACTTATTATGAATAAAATTTTGAGAACTATTGCCATTCATCTCTCTGCAGTGTGAGGCACTAGAAACTATTTTCTTACTCCTTGTCATAACAGTTTTGCTTAGGAACCTGGTATCTAAGACTTGGTGTCTAAGCTCTTTTAGATTCATCCTATTGAAACAAGAGAGTTATCTTGTGTGATCGTCTAAAAGAACCAGAAACAAAGGTGGAAGTTACAGTGATGAAGAGATGACATCAATGGAAAACAAAGTTTCCTGTCATTAGGGCCCCATAGTAGTGCCACAAGAGTTATTACTTGCCATCCAAAGGGGGCTCCCCCTAAAAAATAATGAGATTAAAAAGGTTTCAGTCAAACAATGGGACATCACCATGTTTGGTAACTGAAATAAGTCACCACTGGGATTCCACTATGACAAGCTTGCACTACTCTCAGTTTTCCCAATCCACATTGAGCACAATAAAGATGAGAATTTCAGAGAACAACAATTGAAATCTAGATTGTCTCAGACTTCACACAGTTAGAGGACGGAAGACCTTTTAGTCATATTCCCCAATTGATTTGAGCAGAGGGGTTCAAATGACAATGGTATTTTACAAGGACCTTTTGTGAAATCACTTGAAAGGAAGAGGGAGCAGGGAGGTGCATTAAGAGAGGAGGAACAGAACAGAATAGTACAGAGATATAGTTTCTTTTTTGGAATCCATAAATAGTTAAAAGTTAACGTCTGGTTACTAAATGGTATTAGCAGCTGACTGTTTAAGGATCAGTTAAAAATATAACCTTAAAACATAATTTCTATAAATATATTAGAAACAAAGTTGTATTTGGTGAATTTGTGTGTGTGAGTTCATAAAACTTAGATGATGAAATATATATTACTTATAAAATTGGAAACAAAGTAAACTGCTTATTGGTTTACAAGGTAAAAGCATTGTTTAAACCTCCGGCTACTCCTGAGTCATGGTGCATGCTAGTAAACCGTGGTGAAAGAATGTGATGGTTTGCATACATGACTTAGACATGCAGGTAAAGGAGCAACGTGGCCATATCCAGTGGCTGCTAGACAAACTATACTGTGAGGAGCTGGTGAGAGGACAAGAGAAACCAAGGTGGAGTAGAGTGAGGGAACCCTGAATTCGGAGTATCAGTTTGTACGTGTGTGTGTGTGTGTGTGTATGTGTGTGTAGGGTGGTGTGTGTGTGTGTGTGTGTGTGTGTGTGTGTGTGTGTGTGTGTGTAGGGTGTTCTTTATAAGTCCGAGCTTGTATACTTGAGAATATTTGTTTACTTCAGGTCTTTGTTTTTCTCAGTAAGAATCAGTCAATATAAACAGGTACATGTTTGCAAATTCAATTGATTTTCTTTCTGATTTCTCTTGCTTTACTTTTAAAGCTACACACTTCCCTTTTTCTAAGAGAGTAGAACTTTCATTCATTCACTGCTAAGATACAAGTTTTGGGTTCCACTGACTCAGATCAGCCTGCTGCCCTTGCAAAGCGATGGTACCCACTGAGCCTGCTGAAAAGGAGACACTGTTAATCACTCACAGACTAGCTCTTATGCCTGTCATGTGCCTGAGGTCCTACAGAATAGTCCATAAAGAATCTTGGTCTTTTCTCCACCTTGTTCTCCAAAGTGTGTCCCGTGGGACTTGACAATAACCTGGCAAAATCTAAAATCTCTTCTAATTCTCATTATTAGCCCAGAAAGGATGGCAGGCCACTCATAATCAATACACAGTAATTCCAAAACTAATATGTGCTGTATAGGGTCAATTTGTGAGACAGAAAATTTTGTTTACTGTAGAACAAAGCAGGATAAAATCCATTCTTGTATTATAACTCGGGGGCTAAAGCTACTTTAATGATTTTTTAAGAGATACTCTTAAATTATCCAGTGTGGCTAAAGAAAACACAATATAAATGTTAACAAATAATATTGAATGTCCAGAGGGCTTAGCTGCTGCAGGACTCTTAGAAAAAATCTTATGACACAGATATTCCCTCTAATTCCTATTGCTAAGCATCTTGTCATAATTTTCACAGCAAAATAAGAAACACACGAGAAAGAAAACTGTTTCTAAATTGTGCCGGTTAATTTTCAATACACTAATAACCAGATAACCAGTTTGTACTGGATCAAAGTTGGGGATCTAACCAAAAATTAACAGTTGGATGTGTCTGATATTTCATTTGTAAGTTAATAAATAAAGCTTGCCTGAAGATCAGAGAGTAAAAAAGCCCACCATGGTCAGCATTAGAGACCAGACAGTGGTGACACACACCTTTAATCCCAGTAGCCACACGAGTTTGCCATAGAAACTGGGTGGTAGGTGGTGCATGCCTTTAATCCTGGCACTAGAGAGGAATATAAAATGAGAGGAGACAGTTCTCAGAGTGTAGTATTAGGAGCGGTGGGGCTGGGTTCGCAGCACCCCGGCTGCCTGCTAGCTCATGCCCTGAAATAACAACACACAAACTGTATTCATTTAAACACTGCTTGGCCCATTTCTATCTAGCCTCTTCTAGGCTAACTCTCGCACCTGGACTAGCCCATTTCTAATATTCTATGTAGCACAGCTAGGTGCGCTTACCGGGAAGATTCTAGCCTAAGTCCATCCTGGGTCGGAGCTTCATCGCGTGTGTCTGCCCAGGAGCCAGGAGCATGGCATCTCTCTGAGGTGTCTGCCCCCGAGAGGAGAGCTGTGGAGTCTCTGAGATCACTTCCTCTTCCTCCCAGCATTCTGTTCTGTTTACTCCACCCACCTATGTTCTAAGCTATGAGCCCAAGCAGTTTGTTTATTACTTAGCCAATGAAATCAACAGATTGATATATGACACTCACACATCATCAGAGTCTCATTCTGAGAATCCCTGGAGGCATGGTTGTCATTTTTGAACTGAGGGAGAAGTAAAACTCAGTAGTTGGTTGTTTTGTTTTCCTGACCTTCAGGTTGAACCCCAATATCCGTCTTTGGGTTTATATTAATCGTGCTATACAGATGTGCAAGTTGAACTCCATCAAATCCAGCTCTAAAATCTTGTCAAGTCCTGCATTGTATGGACTTCTAAATCTCATGATTTCTATAATGAAAAAAATGTGCTGAAGAACCTCAACATTCCTGCTTGAATTTTACTCATTATTTGTCAGTTTGAGGCTGCAGACACAATAACAGAAATATAAAAATGGGTCATCATGATCTTTTCTGTTTTAGTTCATACTAAATTAATTCAAATCCAGCACTGATCTTGTTTCCTCCAATCCATTCTAATTTATTGTGGATTAACACATGCCAGATCAAGGGGAAAAAAGTGCTTTCTTTCTTGTCTATCTTTACAAATTTTGACAACATACTTTAAAAGAGAAATCAGAACCATCACATTCCAGGGGGTCAGAAAAGAGCAAAGGGAGAGGGGCTTAATGCTGAGCATGTAAAAAATAATTGGAAACTGAACAGTTTGAGCCTGGAAAATATTTATATAACATATTTGAGGAATTGTCATGTAAAAAAGGCATTAAAAATAATTTGTGTGAGCCAGGTGGTGGTGGTGCATGCCTTTAATCTCAGCACTCTGGAAGGCAGAGCTCTGTGAGTTTGAGTTTAGCCTGGCCTACAAAGTTAGTTCCAGGATTGGCATTTTTACTATGTTAATTCCACCTACTCAAGAGCATGGGAGATCTATCCATTTTCTTGTGTCTTCTTCAATTTCTTTTTTTCAAAGATTTAGAGTTCTTGTCATATATGTCTTCCATTTGTTTGGTTAGAGATACTCCAAGACAATTTAGGCTATTTGTAACATGCAGAAATGTTACTAGAATTCTATAATATGTATGTGCATACTTATTTATATCACTCTGCTATACTTTCAACTATACATTTAATAAGTCACATGGCCAAAGATTGCAGATAGCATGCAATCTTAATCTCATTAGAACTGTATAATGTCATAGTAACTTATTACCACAATGGAGAGATTAGAAATGTTTCCAAGAATTCTCTGCAGGTTTTCTATTTCCTCATAGAAATTCAGTCATGGAAGCTTTCCCAAGTTTCCTTCAACACATCCCAACTATGACATCAATCTTGGTTCCTGTGCTTCTAAATAAGAATTCACAGGAGCCACAGTAAAGAAATTTGGGGACAACATTTTACAGTAAATGAGAAAGCAAAAGTGCAAGGGCAGATGAAGGCCAGGGGCCTCTGTGTTTGCATGTAACAGGTCTTTATCTACCACTTCACCCCAGTCCTCTACAAGAGAACCAAGTGTTTGTAATTGCTCAGTCCTCTTTCCAGGCCTTCTATATATTTTTTAAAGTTTACTTTATGTAAGTTATTCTTGCCTTATTGAGCTTACTTCTGAGCTGTTATTTATACTATTTTAAGCAGAAGCATCTTTAGAATATTTGTTAGTTTTGTTTACTATACACACGTATTATTGATATTTAGATGCTAATTTTATATTCCTCTATTAATACAATTTTTTTCCAACTGAATTCACTGCAGCTCTAAAGCTTTAGGGCTTTTCAGATAATAAATCATGTCGCTTTCATGAGGTGCCTAAAAATTATTCTGTCCAACTGCTGTGTCATTTATCTCCAAGGCAGTATTAGTAAAAAACAGAGGTAAAAAAGCCTCTTCTTGATCTTGTCAGACAGGCTTTTGGTGTATACCAGGGAGGACACTGACTTTTGCAATGAAATTTGTGTATCTTATCATTTACGAAAATAATTTATATCAACCTTTTCTTCTAGATATATCAGGTACTGAAATATATTCTTTATTCTTTTATGTTTGTCAAAACACAAAATATTATGAACAGATTGTCTTATATTAAACTATCATTATATTTATCAATTTATCTTGTAATTCCTATTTGGTCACAATATGTTTTTGGCAAATATTATTAAATGACAGTCAGTAACATTTGCAGCCAAATTCATGGGTGAGGCTCATAGGAACTCATCTTGGTGTAATCTTTATTGGACATTTCTCAAAGTCAGCTATTAATTTTACCCTGAGGATTGAGTATATCTTGTCTCTGAGGTTTTGATAGAATTTGTGATCAGAGAAATCAAGACATGAATGTTCTTGTCAATAAGCCTTTGAAATTGCTCTTGTCCTCATTCTCCTCTGATTATTGGTATTTCAAACATTCTGTATCTGCTATGAGCAGTTCCAGAAAATTATGTTTCCCAGAATAATTCTCTGTTCTATGTTGGTTTTAAAATTGCTTTGCATAATGTTGTGACAATTGCTTAGGATGGTTTTACATCTTTGCTTGCTCACATATCCCTGCTGTGAGTTCTGTCTACTGGTTTTCAGAATTAGATTAGCTAGTGTTTCAGAAATTGTTATCATTTCCTTCATATGATTTTGAGCATGTATTTTCTTACCTTATTTTTGTTTTTAATAGGTTAAATTTTTCTAGTTACTTAAGACATTAGTCATTATTTGTTTCTGTAACTTAATTATGTTAGCTTAAACATTCAGAGCTTAGTATTGCCTTCTTGCCATTAATCTAACTGTATCTCACCAAACTGATTGGCAGTGTTCTTGTGTAATGTTTTGTATGATTCTTTAAAGATACTCTAAAGCTCTATTATGGAGCCTCTTTTGTTTTGATTTTTTTCATTAGACATGTAGACTATATTATTTTTGCTCTGTGAATGATATTGATGGTTTCTGTGACAATTAGCATTGAAGCTGTATGCTCTGTTAGAAGTAAGTTGCTTTTGCCCACATAAGTCACCTAGAGCAGGCATTACACATGAAACACCAATGTATATAATGTGCCATCAATTTCTTTTGGCTTGTCCCGTTTTTTATGCTGTAGTACAGCTTGTACTTTGGTATCCAATGTGCACATATTCACACCTGAAACACAGTCATCAGGAAGGATGCTTTTTAGAAATTCAACAAAATGTCTTTCTCTCGTTTCACCACATTTTCATATTTTGACAGCCCTAGCTGGATGAAAACTCAGCATATGGACCAGGTTTGCCTCAGACTCACTTGTCTGTGCCTCCTTCATTTCCATGTTTCATGTTTCTGATGCTGAGTGGAACTTGCTAAGTTATCAAGATTAAAGTATCTTTTTGTTCTTTTGTTTGAGTTCACTGATTTATTTTGCCAATATTCATTTTTTTCACATTTCTGAATCATATTTTATACTGAATTTCCTTTCACATCCCATAATGTTTTCTACTCTTGAGGAAGTAAATAAAATTCAGACTATTCATGCAATATTTCTCTTAATATTTGCTTTACTTCTCATTTTATGCCATTTTACATTATATAGCCTTTGTTTTTGATTAGTGTTTATTGTTTTATTTGGACATTTAATGAAGGTAGTCTATCACAATGGCAATAAAATCTTAGTTCAGCTTGTCTTCATTCATACTTGCACTTATTTGATTTTAGCTTTAATAAGTAGCCTTTGTGCCAAGCATGGTGACCCAAACTTGTAATTGCAGCATCAGGGAGGTTCAGGCAGGAGAACTGCTGGAAGTCTGAGCCCAGTCTCAATTATGTAGCAGGATCTATGCCAGCCTGGGCAAATGATGAAGAGCCCCTCTCAAGCAAACAGCAAAGATGTTAAGTATCAGCTAAGGCTTATTATATATCAAGGCTGACATACTTGCTTTACTTTTCAGTACATGTCTTCCCAATTCATTATTTCATTTCTAATTTTGAAGGAGATTTTTTTTATATATTTATTTTTTTTATTGAGAAAAAAAATTTCCGCCTCCTCCCAGCCTCCCACTCCTCCCCCCTCCCCTACTCCTCTTCCCCTCCCCCCACTCCTCTCCCCCTCCCTCTCCAGTCTGAAGAGCAGTCAGGGTTCCCGGTCCTGTGGAAAGTCCAAAGTCCTCCTCCCTCCATCCTGGTCTAGGAAGGAGAACATCCAAACTGGCTAGGCTCCCACAAAGCCAGAACATGAAGTAGGATCAAAACCCAGTGCCATTGTCCTTGGCTTCTCATCAGCCCTCATTGTCCGCCATATTCAGAGAGTCCGGTTTTATCCCATGCTTTTTCAGTCACAGTCCAGTTGGCCTTGGTGAGCTCCAATAGATCAGCCCCACTGTCTCTGTGGGTGGGTGCACCCCTTGTGGTCCTGACTTCTTTGCTCATGTTCTTCCTCCTTCTGTTCCTCATTGGGACTTTGGGAGCTCAGTCCAGTGCTCCAGTGTGGGTCTCTGTCTCTATCTCCATCCATCACCAGAAGCATTATTTGTAATAGCCAGAGCCTGGAAACAACCTAGATGTCCTTCAATGGAAGAATGGATGAAGAAAGTGTGGAATATATACACATTAGAGTACTACTCAGCGGTAAAAAACAATGACTTCTCAAATTTTGCATGCAAATGGATGGAAATAGAAAATACTATCCTGAGTGAGGTAACCTAGACCCAAAAAGATGAACAAGGGATATACTCACTCATAATTAGGTTCTAGCCATAAATAAAGGTCAGTGAATCTATAATTTGTTATCCTAAAGAAGCTAGAGAAGAAGGTGAACCCAAAGAAAAACATATTGCTATCCTCCTGGGTACGGGAAGTAGACAAGATTGCCAGGCAAAAATCGGGATCTTAATGGTGGGGTGGGAGGGGGGTAAGGGGAGATGGGGAGAGAAAAGTGAGAAGGGTAGGATGGGGAGAACTTGGGGCAACGGGATGATTGGGATAAAGGAAGGTTGGATAGGGGAGCAGGGAAGCACATATCTTAATTAAGGGAGCCATCTTAGGGTTGGGAAGAGACTTGGACCTAGAGGGGCTTCCAGGTGCCCAAGGCGAGGTCCCCAGTTAGTTCCTGGGGCAGCTGAGGATAGGGAACCTGAAATGATCCTATCCTATAGCCATACTGAAGAATATTTTGCATATCACCATAGAACCTTTATCTGGCGATGGATGGAGATAGAGACAGAGACCCACATTGAAGGAGATTTTTTATTTAGCAACTTCCACCACCCTTAGTCTATATGAGGAGAATTTTCATTCAATTCAAAAATATAATGAATTTGCTGGATGTGTTCTGGAGTTAATTCATCTCAGATGATTGTGAGGCCACTTGAGCCTTTAATTACCTGACATTATTCTTGAAAATGAAGTCTACTCAGAAATCTCTCATCACCCCTTTGTGTATAGGTGTGTCATGTTTTCCTCATCTTTTCATCTTTGTTTCTTTAATCACTATGTTTTCTTTGCATTGTGGTCCTAATTATTTCCTTATTCAATGCACTTTATAGTGCTGTTAGTTAATTTTTTTTTCTGGTCTGGAAATATCATTTGGTGACCATCTTTGGAGTATTTTGTCTTTACTTACTTACTCCTCCATCTTTTTTCTTTGGACAGTTGTTGTCCAGTTGTAGCTATTGAGTTTCTTATTTATACAAATCAAAAACACTTTCATATAGCTTTTAAGTTATTTAATTAATTAATGTTTGTTTTTTGAAATTTAGTTTATGTTGGATAAATGGTAAAGTTTTGACAATCATTGTGTATGTTCTTATGAAATAGCTTTTAGGGATGCTCCTCTATTTAAAACTCTTTATTTTATTTTCAAAGAAAAAAGCAAATATCCCTGACTAAAAATAAAAGCAAATTGTGAATTAACATGTAAAATAAGAACTAAATAAATTTTAATATTTAGAATTAATGAAAAAATCCAGAACTATCTATAAGATTTTTGTTTGTTTCATTCAATAAAAGTAAGTTTTGAAAGATCTAGGAATATTTTAAATTTAAATTTCTTGTTAATGCCAAAATTAAAAGTTAAACTTAGCATCTCAGAGATGTTTTGATTTGCATTTCCGTGATGGCTAAGGATGTTGAACAATTCCTTAAGTGCCTTTTGGTCATTTGAGCTTCCTCTGTTGAGAATTCTCTGTTTAGATCTGTACCCCATTTTAAAAATTGGATTATATGGTATTTTGATGTCTAGTTTCTTGAGTTCTTTGTATAATATAGAGATAAGACCTCTGTCAGATGTGTGGTTGGTAAAGATATTTTACTATTCTCTAGGCTGCGGTTTTTTTTTCTTGTTGACCATATATATCCTTTCCCTTAAAGAAGCCTCTCACTTTCAAGAAGTCCCATTTATTCATTGTTGTTCTTGGTTCCTGTGCTATTGGTGTTATATTTAGGAAGTGGTTAGAGCTACGTCCCATTTTCTCTTAAAAGAGGTTCAGTGTGTAAAATAAAAAAAAAAAAAACAGCTAAATATTTTACAGGCACCTGTAGTTAAGAGACTTTGGCTATTTTAAGGAAACTTTGAACTTGTAAAATATTGAAAATAAGAAGTGTGGTTTTTAAAGGTGGACTGTCTTACCCTGTGACATTAACATAAAATCTTGTGAACAAGAAATAAAAAGTAGTGATGTGTCTACTTGTCAAAAAAAAAAAAAGAGGATCAGTGTGGTCAGATTTATGTTGCGGTCTTTGATCCATTTTGTCTTGAGCTTAGTTCATGGGGACAGATAGAGATGTATTTGAAGTCTTCTACTGGTACTTGCCAGCACCATTTGTTGAGGATGTTTTCTCCTTTTCATTGTATAATTTTAGTTTCTTTGTTAAAAATCAGGTGTTAATAGGTGTGTGGATTAATAATAGGATCTTCAATTAGATTTCATTGGTCTGCCTGTTTTTCTTATGCCAATACCAAGTTGTTTTCATTATTTTAGCTCTATAATAGAGCTTGAAGTCAGGGACAGTGGTGCCTCTGAAAGTTTCTTTAATATGCAGGATTGCTTTGGCTATCCTGTTTTTTTTTTCCCATATGAAGTTGAGTATTAGTCTTTCAAGGTATGTGCTGGGGTATTGTTGGGGATTGCATTGAATCTATATATTGCATTTGGTAAGATTTTCATTTTTAATATGTTGTTCCTTCCGTTTTAAGAACATCAGAGATCTTTCCATTTTCTAATATATTCTTCAGTTTCCTCCTTCCATTGTATTTGATGCTGCCAGTTGGCTTGCTACATATTCCTTCTATTATATTTAGATATGGCCCTTGTATATCTCATCTCTCCAAGACTTTTATCATGAAGTGGTTTTGGATATTGTCAAAGGCTTTTTTTTAGCATTTAACAAAATGATAATGTGTTTTTTTTTTCAGTTTGTTTATATGAAAGATTACATTGACAGATTTTCAGGGTCATCCCTGTATCTCTGGGATGAATCCTACTTGGTCATGGTGTAGGATATTTCTGAAGCGGTCTTGGATTTGGCTTGCCAGTATTTTATTGAGTATTTTGCATCAATGATCATGAGTGAAAATGGTTTGTAATTCTCTTTCATTGACTGATGCTCAGAATATATAAAGAATCCAAAAAAAAAAACTAGATATCAGCAAACTAAATAATCCAATTAAAAATGGGATACAGATCTAAACAGAGAATTCCCAATAGCAGAATCTCAAATGGCTGAGAAACACTTAAGGAAATCTTCAACATTCTTACTGCCAGGGAAATGCTAATCAAAATGATTCTGATATTCCATCTTACACCAGACAAAATTGCCAAGAAAAAAAAAACTGCTGGCATTTTTTAAAGATTCACAGTCAAACATTAGGTAGAGATTGGTGAATCCTATAGAAAAGGGGGAGAAAGGATAGCAGAAACCAGAGGGGTTCAAGCCAACACAAGAAAACTCACAGAGTCAACTCACCTGGGCTCATAGTGGCTCACAGAGACTGAACCAAGAACCAGGGAGCCTGCTTGGGATTGGCCTAGGCAGTCTGCATATATGTGACAGTTGTATAGTTGGGTCTTTTTGTGGGACTCCTAGAAGTGGGAGTAGGGGCTGTCTCTGCCCCTAGTGCAGGCCTATGGAATCTTATCCCACATACTAGTTTGCCTTGCCAAGCCTTAATACAAGTGGGAATTCTTACTCTTACTTTTACTTAATATTACATGTTCTGTTGCTATCCACGATGGGCCTTCTCTTTTCTACGTAGAAATGGAGGAATAGTTGATAGGAGTGACAAGTAGAGGGGAAGGGATTGGGAGGAGAGAAGAGAGGAAACTGTGACCAGTATGTAAAATAAATAAATAAACAAAGGTATTAAAATAAAAATTAAAAATAAACAGGTTATAATATATATTTCTTACAATAATTAAATGTAAATTATAACCATATGTATTCTAACTAAAAATTATCCTGATGAGGAGATTAGAGTGGTCAAAATGTTCACTGTCTAAGCCTTTATATAGAAAACTGTATCTCTTGTCAAAATACTAAAACTTGGAATTTTTTTTACAACATCCTTAACTCCTTAAGTCATTCTTCACCCCACAAACTGCCTCAGAATTCCAGTGTCACATTGACTGCTTTCCTGGCATGGTTTTGGGGTGTTTCTGTGTGTTCAGCTGCACAGTAGACATGCTGCCTCATCCAGGCAAAGCCACATTAAGTAACTCTTGAAGCATTTTGCAGAAATAGCATGTTTCTGAGAGGAGTGCCGGGAACTCAAGTTTAACATTTGCTAGGCTCGAATCCCAACTGTGTGCCAGCTCCTGTGTCTGGGAGAGGGCATCTAGCTCCTGGGAAAAAACATCACTCTCCACCCACATACCAGGAAAGAAAATTGGCACTAGAGAAAAAACATATTTTGCTAATTATATTTTACTTCTGGGGTCTTTTGACTCAATCTAGAAGAAAAACATGAGCAATTTGCTTCTTTTACTCTTGAAAAGAAATTTTAATAGTGAAAATAATAAAATCATTAATTTGAGTATCTGTATTGTGCGTGCTGCTTTTAAATGTGGCTGATCAAGAGGTTTACAGAGACAAGTTTATTCCCCTCAGAATCACCTCAGGGTGTACAAGGATGTGGAAATTCAGCAGTGCTAAGTGAAGATCGAATAACTCATCCTAGAATCACAGCATTAGCCACTGGTCAAATGCAGAGGAAGACTATAGATTTTTTTTTATCGGAGTGATGTATAGTCTTCCTCTAATCCCCAAATATGAAAGCTTAAAATCAGGAAACTCAAAAACTTTAAACATTTTAAGCATCCACAAGATGTCAAAAGTAGAAAATTCCTCATCTGACCTCAAGTGGCAGGCTACATCAACACACTCAATTATTTAAGAGAGTTATATAAAATAACTTCAGGCTATATGAATAGGTATGTATGAAATGTAAACAAATTGTACGCTTAGACTCAGGTCCCATCCCCAAGACAGCTCATTATATCTAGGCAAGTGTTCTATAATCGAGAAAGTCCAAACTCTGAGCCATTCTAGACTCAAGCATCTCGTTTAAACACTCTACCTGTGGGTGCACAGGTACACATATGTGCATCATGCTCCAGCTGCAAGTGATGTATGTTCTCCTGGGCCTTTAGTACTGACTGAAGGGGACAGCACAGATGACCACTAGGACCACCCAGTTACCATTCACCAGTGTATCCCGTGCTTCAGCTTGTTCATCTCAGTATTCTTCTGAGAGCTTATGTTGGTGAATAGCAAAAAAAAAAAAAAAATCCACTGCTGAAAATTTTATGTTGAGACCCAGAAAAACACTGAATAAAAAAAATTAATATTTTATATTTCACCTGCCAAGAACTCAAATCTCAAATGACACAGCATACATAAGTACAGTTATTATGGTCATATACTGTTTGGTCTTTGGCAGAATATTTGCTGTTTTGTTAAAAGTTTTTAATAGCCTTTATATTCAAATTCATTGTCTGCATGTATGCATGCACATGTGTGTGTGTGCCCAAGCATTTGTCTGTCTGTCTGTCTGTCTGTCTGTCTGTCTGTCTGTCTATATAACTGTAAATACAAAGGAGAGCTTGCTTCAGGAGCTCTGTGGCTTGTGATGAGATTAAATGCTCTCTGCTACCGATTGTTTTCTAAGCCACCACTGGATGCTGAGTTGATTTCAGCCTCGTGTTGTTTCCAGCTGCGTCAAGCTGTAAACTGAATCTCATAGTACCAAGCCTGGCTAGCAATAGAATAGTTTGTCCTGCACAGAGTGAAAGATGTCTTGGCTGTAGAATTTTAAAACCATGAGTGAGTCAGACTACTTTGAATTCTTCTGCTCACAGTCTGCAATATACACTACGCCTGGAAGAATTTGTCCCCAGTTAAGATAATTCACTCACAAGCAGAAGAGTGATATAGTCTGTAGGTTTGTAACTTCCTTCTAAACATTGTATTTTTTCTTTTGTGCTTTTATTTTCACTCATGGCAATCTCTTTTCCAGAAATGTTTGACTCTTCTGTGTTTATTTTTCCATCTACTAAAAAGATAATGTTAATTCTCAACGACAGAAGCATGGTTTGCCCAATAGTATGAGGCCCTGCCCTAAAACCCTGCTACTATGGCTGCTGTTCTCTATCAAGTGTCTTCTGTGGTTTTCACTGAAGATTCCAATATGTTATAACACATGTCCTTTTCCATGTATGGGTCAAGTGATAATGGGGTTTGCACTTAAGCTCAGTCCACAGGCCTATCCAAAGCTGAGAGACAGGGCTCCTACCTCTGTATTTACTGACTTTTTAAAATGTTTTTAAAAAAGAGTACAATCTGAAACATGTCCACAGCCTTTCTGCTTCCCAGAGGGTGGGTTTTATTTATTTATTTATTTATTTATTAAAGATTTCTGCCTCCTCCCCGCCACCGCCTCCCATTTCCCTCCCCCTCCCCCAATCAATTCCCCCTCCCTCCTCAGCCCAAAGAGCAGTCAGAGTTCCCTGCCCTGTGGGAAGTCCAAGGACCTCCCACCTCCTTCCAGGTCTAGTAAGGTGAGGATCCAAACTGCCTAGGCTCCCGCAAAGCCAGTACGTGCAGTAGGATTAAAAACCCATCGCTATTGTTCTTGACTTCTCAGCAATCCTCATTGTCTGCTATGATCAGCGAGTCCAGTTTTATCCCAGGCTTTTTCAGACGCAGTCCAGCTGGCCTTGGTGAGTTCCCAATAGAACATCCCCACTGTCTCAGTGTGTGGGTGCACCCCTCATGGTCCTGAGTTCCTTGCTTGTGCTCTCTCTCCTTCTGCTCCTGATTTGGACCTCGGGGTTGTAGTCCGGTGCTCCAATGTGGGACTCTGTCTCTGTCTCCTTTCATCGCCTGATGAAGGTTAATATCCAGGAGGATGACTATATGTTTTTCTTTGGGTTCACCTTCTTATTTAGCTTCTCTAGGATCACGAATTATAGGCTCAGTGTCCTTTATTTATGGCTAGAAACCAATTATGAGTGAGTACATCCCATGTTCATCTTTGTGGGTCTGGCTTACCTCACTCAGGATAGTGTTTTCTATTTCTGTCCATTTGCATGCAAAATTCAAGAAGTCATTGTTTTTTACTGCTGAGTAGTACTCTAATATGTATGTATTCCATACTTTCTTCATCCATTCTTCCATTGAAGGGCATCTAGGTTGTTTCCAGGTTCTGGCTATTACAAACAATGCTGCTATAAACATAGTTGAGCATATACTTTTGTTGTATGATAGGGCATCTCTTCGGTATATTCCCAAGAGTGGTATTGCTGGGTCCAGGGGTAGGTTGATCCCGAATTTCCTGAGAAACCGCCACACTGCTTTCCAAAGTGGTTGCACAAGTTTGCATTCCCACCAGCAATGGATGAGTGTACCCCTTACTCCACAACCTCTCCAGCAAAGGCTATCACTGGTGTTTTTGATTTTAGCCATTCTGACAGGTGTAAGATGGTATCTTCCTGTGGCTAACTGAACAGTAATTGCAGATTTGATGGACTCCCAACATTTGTGGCTGACAATGCTTCTTCTCACTGAATCCACACACAGGTCAGCACACCCGTCACACCAGCCTCCAGATTCTCTTCTGGATATTCTCACAAACACCCATTTCCAACAGGATCCTCTTGAGAATCATTATTTTAGTGCCCTTTCATGGATGAACAAAAACAATTTTAAATACTCTAATCTTGTGGTTTCAAAACCTGAAAGTTCTTAGGACTCACTCCAAGATCTGAAGCTGCAGATTCTCGTCCATCAGGTCAGGCTAAACCAACGGTTCCTAATACAGTTCTTCATCCTGTGGCAATCTTCAACCACAAAAATATTCTAGTTGCTCTTCATAACTGTAATTTTGCTACTGTTATGAATCATAATATAAATATCTAATGTGGAGGATATCTAATATGCCACCCTTGTGAAAGGGTCGTTCAACAACCTCTGCCCCCTGATCACAGCTGGCAGGTTGAGAACCACTGGGGTTCTCACCTTCATTTCTAAAGATTTTCCTGGATGCTGAGCTGCTGGTCCTCAGTACCCTGTGGGCATGGATGACTCCAGGCCCAACCCATTCTGATGGCCAATGTCATAATGTTTCCTGCCTGCACAAAGACTGTATGATCGCTGGCCCGCAGCTCACATTCTTCTGTGAACGATTAGTCCTTCACAGTGTAGCCTCAGACGAGCATCAGCCCAAAGACTCTCCTGACCCACATGCAATGTCACGAAGTAACCCAAGCAACTCTCTAGATTCTCAGAACTCCACACACACTGAATTTCCCTGATGGGCCCTGCTAGTTTCTCCGCCTGGACAGCCACTGCCCACATCTTGGCCATTCTTCAGACGTCATCTCGTCTCTTAGCCCATCTCTTGTAGCAGTAATGTAATGGTTTCTCCTACCATACCTTGCCCTGGACTTCTAAATATGCACATTAGTGTGTCTACTTTTCTGCATTAAAATTACAAAAAAGAAACATAAAAAAATGTTTTTCAATGTTAAAATATAATTACATTTTTTCTCTTTTCCCTTTCTTTTCCCAATTCCATCCCACATCCTCCTTGCCCCCACATCTCTCACGACCCCTGCCCCTTATCTCATTCATATTTGCCCCCAGTTTTGCTACAGGAATAAGTCTTCTCCACAGATGAGCCCCCTTCTTAGGTATTTAATAAAAAGTGGCAGTCTTGAAACCTTGGGCATATAAGCGACACTAACTGGGAACAGCAGGTTCTAATTATAGATTATGTGTTTACATAAGTATATACAAAAACAATAATAATGTAATTTGCTTTTATCAGATATATGTGAAACTTTTGTTTTCAGTGTTCCGAAACAATAATGCATAAACAAAAACAAGTTCACATTGAAACTTGTAGTTTTCTATAGTAAATGTAATAAAATCCAGATGCTCTTTGTCACTCCAGAATATAACATTTTGCAGAGTGTTGCCGCATGCTGCCGTCTTCCCACCTCAGGGATGGGCACTGACATGGTACCATCCCAAATAAAGCTTACCTCCTACCTTTTGAAAAGCATAGGAGTACTTGTTCTTGACCACTGGCACATTACCATCAATATAGCAGAGCAGAGGGATGTCCTGCAAGATGCTCATATAATCAAGGTTTCTGCAGGTTACATTACGAAGGACACCAGAGTATTAAGTCATAATAATAGTAGCCTTGGTCTTTGCAAAGAGTAAAACAGATGGGACAAGGAAAGTAAGCACAACACCTGCCTTCAGGTGTTATGTATTGTTAAATGTAATAAAGAGGCAACAAACGGAACAGCTGTGTAACCTACTCATGGCCCGAGGAAATGTGTGAAATTTACTGTCCTTTCCAATATGGTGGTTTGAATGAAATTTACCCTCACAGATTCATATTTTAATGCTTGGTCCCCAGTTGGAGAAACGTTGGGGGAAGGATTGGTCAGTGCAGCTTTGTTGGAGAAGGTTTGTCAGCGGGTATGAACTTTGAGATTCCAAAAGTCTACTTCAGTACATGTTCTCTTTCTCTGTTGTGTTTGTAGTTCCAGAAATAAGCTCTGAGTGACTACTCTAAAGCCATGCCCACTTGCCTGTTTTTGTGCTACCTGCCATTATGGTAATAGATTCACCCTCTGAAATAGTAAGCCCTCCCAAAACTCTTCTATAAATTGCCTTGGTGTCTTATCACAGCAATAAAATGTATAACTAAAACACAATTCTAAAATACCTATGTATTTCATATCTAATCTAAAAAGCAAGCATCACCATCTTACATGAAAAAAATAATGAGGCATCACAGCAAATAAGTACCAACTTCTAGAATCGACAAAGTGATGGCAAGTTATGGGGAAGCAGAAATACTCAGTCATTGCTAGTGGGATAATATGTGCTACACTCCCTTTGACATTCTGCCAGCTTCTTCCAAGATTAAATATAATCACATCCTAAAAGCAGGTAAGTCAAAAATAATCTTTAAAAATTATTTAAAATTTTCATGTATTTTGGCCGTATTTTTCTACTCCCCCAACTTCTCCCAGACCTTCCCCACCTTTCTATCCATCCAAATTCACATTATTTCTCCATCTCTTAAAAAATTTAACAGGAAAAGCAAGATAAAAAATAATGAAAATCAAAACAAGCTAAAAATAATGAAAGAAAATTAATAAGACAAAAATATTTAAATAAATAAACATTACCCAGATAAGCAAGAACAATGAAATCAAACAGAGCACAAACTGTGAAGGTTGCTTTGTGTTGGCCAAGTATTCCTGGGCATGAGGTTTGCCCTCTATTGATATATGCAGTGATAATCCATTGGAGGGAAAGTTTTCCTTTTCCCAGAAAGTATCAATTGCAAATAACTTCTTAATAGGAATAGGACTTTGTGTCTATTTCTCCTTGTGAGTGTTGTGATTTTGTCTGTGCAGATTTTTGTGACTGTTGTCAGAAACTCTCTGAGTTTGTATGTGTATTGGTCCTATATGGGCTTCCAAGAAAATTATGGGGACCCTGGGTCTGGACGCCGAAGCCAAGTCCTGCAAAATGAAAGGGGCTTGGGAGGGTAGACTCCTGCAGGCAGTCTGCAGAAAGACTAAAGGTAAGTCTGAAAAAATTAGAACGAAGGATAGAAATAAGACAGGGAAGATGGATATTTTATATTTATCAAAATCATTTGAGATAGGTACCATTGTGTTGTGTTATGTAATTCTAGAACTAGAAAGGCTGTAGCAGGAGGATTGCTAAGTTGAGACCAGCCTGGTTCACATAGTGAGTTCTAAGACAGCCTATAATAGAAAGTCAAACCCTGTAATGTTATACATACATACATGCATAGATAACAAATGCATATATACATAAACTGCTTAAGAATTTATGTTTACATAAGAATGTACACATGAATGTGTATAGTAGGTTTATTGATGATTGCCCAAACCTGGAAGTTGCTATGATGTTCTCCAGTAGATGAACAAGAGACAAACTTGTTTTTGTTTATATTGGAATATAATTTAACAATGGAAGAGCTATTTGTCATAGAGACATAAGAAAATCTTGAATATAGACTGTCACAGAAAGAAATCAGGCTGCAAAAACATCACATTTTATGATTCTATTCATACACTGTTCAGGAAAATATAAATAAGAAATATAAAACTATATTACACTGTCAAGATTGGGTGGGAAGGAATAATGAGTCATGGACCATGTGGTGGTTCTTAGGGCAATCAAACTCTACCCTGCGATACTGATATGTCAGGTCCACATTGACTGCTGACTGAAAGCCATAGATTGCTACTATCATCTAACATTTTAAAGAATAGAGCTGAAAAAGTAACCTTAATGGGATCTATAGTTTTTCCTTTATGTGATATTGGTTTAGCAAAGATAACACATGCATCACATTAAAGCAAGATATAAAGAGTATGGAAACACTAGAAACAGGTCTGGAAAAGGAAAGACTATATATGGGCACTTCCTTTGCTTTAAAATTTGTTTCATTTTGAATTTCTAAAATTGTAAATATCATACAATATGATAATTTTAGGAATATGTATCCTGGAGGTCAAAAGCAACAAACTAAAAAGCAATCTTTAATTTCACATTTTTATATACTAGAAACATGTTAGGAATCCTTGCATTATTTTTATTTATTGCATCTAAAAATCTCTGTTTGCTCCATTCTACTATATATGACCTATTCTCCTGTGGTTAGAAAGCCAGTGTGGTACATTTGCCAGTTGGTTATTCCCACCGTGTGAATAACCAAATAAGCAAAGAATAAGAACTTGTTTTGTAGACTCTAAAGACCTGCAGTTAATTTCACCTGAACACGAAGTTACTGCTCACCTAAACCCCTCTATTTTTTTATTTATTTATTTATTTATTTATTTATTAAGGATTTCTGCCTCCTCCCCGCAACCGCCTCCCATTTCCCTCCCCCTCCCCCGATCAAGTCACCCTCCCTAATCTGCTCTAAGAGCAATCAGGGTTCCCTGACCTGTGGGAAGCCCAAGGACTGCCCACCTCTATCCAGGTCTCCTAAGGTGAGCATCCAAACTGTCTAGGCTCCCCCAAAGCCAGTATGTGCAGTAGGATCAAAAACCCTCTGCGATTGTTCTTGAGTTCTCAGTATTCCTCATTGTCCTCTATATTCAGCCAGTCCGGATTTATCCCATCCTTTTTCAGACCCAGGCCAGCTGGCCTTGGTGAGTTCCCGATATAACATCCCCATTGTCTCAGTGTGTGGGTGCACCCCTCGCGGTCCTGAGTTCCTTGGTTCCTTGCTCGTGCTCCGTCTCCTTCTGCTCCTGATTTGGACCTTGAGATTTCTGTCCCGTGCTCCTCTGTCTCTGTCTCCTTTCATCGCCTGATGAAGGTTAATATTTATGAGGATGCCTATGTGTTTGTCTTTGGGTTCACCTTCTTACTTAGCTTCTCTAGGAACATGCATTATAAGCCCAATGTCCTTTATTTATGGCTAGAAACCAAATATGAGTGAGTACATCCCATGTTCCTCTTTTTGGGTCTGGCTTACCTCACTCAGGATAGTGTTTTCTATTTCCATCCATTTGTATGCAAAATTCAAGAAGTCCTTGTTTTTTACTGCTGAGTAATACTCTAATATGTATATATTCCATACTTTCTTCATCCATTCTTCCGTTGAAGGGCATCTAGGTTGTTTCCAGGTTCTGGCTATTACAAACAATGCTGCCATGAACATAGTTGAGCATATACTTTTGTTGTATGATAGGGCCTCTCTTGGGTATATTCCCAAGAGTGGTATTGCTGGATCCAGGGGTAGGTTGATTCCGAATTTCCTGAGAAACCGAAACACTGCTTTCCAGAGTGGTTGCACAAGTTTGCATTCCCACCAGCAATGGGTGAGTGTCCCCCTTTCTCCACAACCTCTCCAGCAAAGGCTATCATTGGTGTTTTTTATTTTAGCCATTCTGACAGGTGTAAGATGGTATCTTAAAGTTGTCTTGATTTGCATTTCCCTGATCGCTAGGGAAGTTGAGCATGACCTTAAGTGTCTTTTGGCCATTTGAAGTTCTTCTGTTGAGAATTCTCTGTTCAACTCAGTACCCCATTTTATAATTGGATTGATTAGCCTTTTACGGTCTAGTTTCTTGATTTCTTTATATATTTTGGAGATCAGACCTTTGTCAGTTGCGGGGTTGGTGAAAATCTTCTCCCAGTAAGTGGGTTGCCTTTTTGTCTTAGTGACAGTGTCCTTTGCTTTACAGAAGCTTCTCAGCCTCAGGAGGTCCCATTTATTCAATGATGCCCTTAGTGTCTGTGCTGCTGGGGTTATACACAGGAAGTGGTCTCCTGTGCCCATGTGTTGTAGAGTACTTCCCACTTCCTCTTCTATCAGGTTCAGTGTGTTCGGACTGATATTGAGGTCTTTAATCCATTTGGACTTGAGTTTTGTGCATGGTGATAGATATGGATCTATTTTCATTCTTTTACAGATTGACATCCAGTTTTGCCAGCACAATTTGTTGAAAATGCTGTCTTTTTTCCATTGTATACTTTTAGCTCCTTTATCGAAAATCAGGTGCTCATAGGTTTGTGGGTTAATCGAATAGAAGACCCTGACTTTAAACCCCTCTATTTTGACTGTGACAAATGAACCAGAGCACTGCTCTTAGTCTATAGAGTATGACTTGCTCAGAGGTGCAAAAGGTAGAACATTTATTTTTATTTTGTACAGATTTCCCCACGTTTATAGGCCCCTTTGGAGCAGGCCATGAGAAAGATGTAGATCCTAGTTTTTATGTCATTATTGACAGCTGCTGGAAGTTTCCCAGGCTCTCCTTAAAATGCAAGATTCACATTTTGTGAACAAACTCAAATTCAGGGACTGGGTTTCTTCATTACGTGTTAGATTGAGTCTGATTATCTGCACTCAGGAAAGGGAGCACAATGGAGTCAGCATCTGTTACATCTACTAACCTCACTCTTGTTTCCTAGAGGAGAGAAACTCTTGTATCTTTTATGCTTTTTATTAATTCTATTTTTCCTTCACTAATATTCTTCTAAAGCTCTTCATAAGGGAATGCATTCTCAGTCATCCTAGGCATATATTTATGAGTTTAATGCATGGCTGATATGACATAAGTATATCTTCATTTCTTCTGCGCTACTTCTAACTTTTTAAGTATTACACACAGCACTGTTTGACAGGTTCACTTCATTTTAACACAGGGACACCCTGGGTCGACATTGCAACTCGGGTGAGTAGATATCTGAACCTTTCTCAGTAACACAAATGGATCTTCTCACTACAGAATCCTTTATTAAGTTTTTCTAAATTAGGCTCAATATAAAGTGGTAGGTAGTCTTTATACCTTACTATACAACCAACAGAATCAATTTCCATACATTTTTCTTAGGTCTATGCCAATATAATGAGCAAAGAATTTTTGGTATGTAGCTATCATTGAAGGTCAAACTTTGTTCTTCTTTCTCTGGAGTGTGCTGAGCTAACAGTCAGAAACGTGGCATCCAATGTGAGATATTAGGAAATATGTCTTCATTTCATGAATAAATCATCAGGAGAATTTATTTTAGGGTTCTAACTAGGATAGACTGGCTTCCCTAAAGAAAGAGGGGCTGTTTCTACTGACAGTAGCATTTCAACACAGTACAGGGTCTAGGGTATTGAAATTATTTAAGCTGATTTGAAAAATGTTAGATGATTTATTGTAAGCTATTCTTTTTCTAAGGATCTCCAGGGTTTTTTTTTAAGAGGTCTATATATTTACAATTTTTAAAATTGAATAACACTAAGAATTTGGCTCAGGTTGCTATCTAAAGGTAAGCCTCCTCTGGATCGAGAAGAGATAGGAAATCCTTGGCTTCAGTTGATGACAATTGAAAATCACGCTTGCTTTTGAACTGCCCATCATGGTCACACTTCCGTATTATGAATTTGCTTGACTGTGAACCCCACAAGAAAATGGCTATTTTCCAGCACTTCTTTGTTTTCCACTACTCTTTGTGAGATAAATATATCATCTGCTGTGGATCTCATGGATCACCATCTTAACTACTTTCTTTTCCCATCTGCACCTAATGGTTTGAATCGCCAAAATCAATTTGCCGTTTCCTGTGGTTCTCCTGTGCGTAAACCCTGCTGGGTTTAATTATAATGTCAATCAATCTTTGGTTTTAGAAAACAAAATCTAACCCGTTTGAGCAATGCATTTTTTTTTTTTAAATTCATGAAAGTAGGTAGGACTGAGGAATGAAATCTGACTTTTGATTAACCATCCAAGACAGATACAGAAACACTTACCATAGAACCTGGTCACCAATTATTACTACTATGAGGAAGCTATAATTATTTTTAAAATATACTGATCAGGAGGTAATCAGTACCGAAAAGTTTACTAGGAAATCCACAAACCAGGCAACTTTTCTTCCAAGTCAGGCGTATAGCTATTATAGACTGCATCTTTCCTCTAGAAATCTAAGACGTCAGTGACTAGATGACAGCAACATTTGTACTAATATAGTGCAGGCCAACCTAATACAAGAAGCAGAAGCTCAGAAACAGTACATGAATTTAAATACTCTGCTCTCCCCACTCATAAATACCATAATCTTGCTAATCATGAATCATATGTAAGGAAACTCAAAAGCCATTTACTTCCCATCTTAAAGGTCAGGAAAACAGAACAGTGGTGTTGTCTCAAATCACCACATGCAATACATAAAGGATGTTAGTCACCTTGAGATAGGCATCTGGTCATGGGACAAGGTAACTTTACATCAAAACATTAAGTTTTACCCCATAAATACATAACATTATAATTAGTTTTTCTTTGTGTTTTTTATTAACAATGTCAAATTTGGGAATATGTTCAGCTATATTTTTTTCTGGTATCAGCCATTGCAAACATGGTAAACTCTTTTTCTTCCTGTTTCATACACACACACACACACACACACACACACACATACACATACAAGAATAATGGGTGAGTCGTAGTCAGCAAAGTAGAAGCACTGTTCTTCTCACACAGACTTTGTTCCATTTCTTTTCCTTCTACTTCACAAAGCAACCAAATATGAAACTCACCACGTGTTCTCACCTGAATTTCACACTAGCTAATATTCCCTTGTTGAATAGTAATAGCATCATATAACGAATGAACCAGACCCACAATCAGGCATTGTCTTTTCTTTCCTTTCCATTAACTAAAAAGCTCTAGAGGGGGTGGCAATTTAGATTGACTGGTGCTCTTGCCATGTGTTGATTCAACCTTTGAATATTTCTCATCAGCGTTAGTAGGTTTTTAAAATAGCAATGGAGAAAAAACTGATCATTCAGAAAAACAACAAGTCAAAGATAAAGTGAACAACAATCCCAGGACCGCAGGAGGGCTCACGATGAACAACAGCCAGCATCCAGCTCTGGGATAAAATTTCCCGTTCACATAAAGGTCAGTTTAATGCTAAATAAAACTGTCTGCTTTTCAAATGTGAAGAGACTTTTTATATTGTTTTGGTTTCCTGAACATCTTCCTATATGCTACTGCATTCAAGATCCGTAGCCTCTCTATGGACTTTGAAATAGGAGTCCTTGTTAAATCAGCATACGTGGTCTCTGCCTGCCCAGGCAACCATATACCAAGTACTTATGCTATGGATTTTTATGCCTAAAGATCAGAGTTAGGCAAGAGAAAGAACACTCTGCATACAGTTAAGAAAACTGTGCTTAAAGGAGAAAGCCTTTGATTTATAGTATCACAACTTTGTTTAATTGTGATTATAGAAGATAATCCCATCTTAAGTAGGAAGACGATGAAGACCTACTTCCTGTGACTGAATAAAGAAGTCAAGATACTTGAGAAATAATTTAGTATTGTAGATTGATGATACTTCGTGAAACATGAAGAGAGCCAAAGACATAACTAAAGGAGAGATTTAATGTTGATATTCATGTACATGTTTTTATAGCACTCACTCCCCATTCTTAAAAAATAGGAACAACATACAGGAAGTATTAAAGACACAGACATATACTGTGTCATTTGTTTTTGCATTAGTGTTTTCTATTTCCATTATTACTTTTTTCCTTTTGTAAAGTTATTTGAAGACTTTGGTTTTATATTTATATATGAAGCAAGTATAGAAGATGTTGTGTTGATTATTTTCTTATAGATAAATAGTAAGGGGATGACCCAGGATGAATTTCTCACTAAAGACAAGTGTAAATCAGCACTATATCATCATTGGCCCATCACAATAGCTGGGAAATGGAATCAACCTAGATGTTCATAAAAAGATGAATGGAATTTTTAAAAAAAATCTGATGCTTTTACACAGTGCAATATCACTAAGCTGTAAGTAAAAGTAAAACCATCAAATATTCAGGTAAAGGGATAGTTTTGAAAAATGATACTTGTTAAGACAGCTAAGTCCAGAAAGACAAATGCATTTATTCTCATCTAGATGCAGATCCAAGCCTCAAATATTTGTTTTCTATGTTTGACTTGGAGCACAAAAGCAGTCATGAAATTACAAATTGTATTTTGGAGGCATCTTAAGGGGATGGGAGTAGGAAATTGTCCAGAAAAGAAAGATTGTGGGGTCGAATACTGAGACAAAATGATGTCTGCAGGGCAGACATTAGGGTTTGGGGGAAACTGGGAATGATAGAGAAGGTTATCCCAAAGGAAAGTATATGAGAGGCCAGATGGAAGGAAACTCACTGTCTCACAACCCCCTTAAAAAACATAGGAGAGGTAATAAGCATGAAAGTGAAATGAAAGAAGGGAGGTTAAATGGTTAAGTGGTGATGGGGAATGAAGAAGAGGAGGGGGGAGTGAGTGGGTTAATAATAAGAAGAGGGCACAAGAATCCTATAGAAGCCAATTAGTAAGTTATTTTTAAAATATAACTTAGAAAGACGGGAGTTCAAATTGATTACTCTGCTTGGGTGGACAATGTTGCTCCCAAATATGTTGATCATTAAATGTAGCTCTCAGTACAAGGCATATGATACCTGTGAGTTATTGGGTAAGGAATCCCCAATGTATGCAAAATATCCAGGCTGTTTTCATTGCCTTTGGCTACCCACAATTATGGATAAGACCCCATTGTTGAAGACACAACACTTTGGCTATGGGACCAAGAGAAATGGATCTCAAACCGACTAGGAAACCTCCCTGCCTTGTTAACTACATTTCCTAGTACCAGAAGATACTATGCAGGTAAAACAAATAATTGATAACACTCAGGGCTAGAGCCTGCAAATATCAATACTGAACAATCAGGGAAGCCTGGGGGTACTAACAGCTTCATGATTGAAATTGAGGCCTGCTTCACAGGAGGGAATTTCATGTCTCATACTATAATTCTGAAAAACTTCTGGCGAAGTCATAGGCCCTGGGTAGAAGTTGCAGTTGTTACTTTGCTAAATGGTCATATTAGGAAATTGGCTTCCACATTTTTTTTTTTTTACTTTTCTTTTCCTGTAATAAAAAAACATGACTAAGGCAAGTTTTAGAGGAAGGACTTATTTTGTAAATGTACATTACTATTAACACAGAAGAAGAGAGACACAGTTGTGTTTAATGTTTTGGAAAGTAGATAACAAGACTGAACGTGGAAAATTTCCATAATCTAATGATGCAGTATATGGTATTGAGATGTATTAAATATTAAAATTTATTGAATATATGGTGATCATCTTCATTTAGGAGATACTGAAAATTTTTTAGAATCATGGAAAACCTCCATTTTTAGTTTTGGTCAACACAATCATCATGTTCTTAATTGATACATAAACAGTTTTATATTTAAATTAATAATAGTGAATAATAACTCTGGACTATATTGATGAATTCAATTAAGGACTTCAAAAAAAACTTTGATTTTCTTTGTGGCTTTCACAGCATGCATCCCCCTTCCGTACATCTCCCTGTCTCTTTGTACCTGCCTTCTGCCCTTGCAACCTCTTCTGCAAACTAAAATAAAATAAATTCTAAGAGAAAAAAATAGAGAAAAGAAAGGAAAGGTCTCACATGGAAGTTTTAGTGTCACAGTGATTCAAGCAGTATCATGGAAGTTTTAGCGTCACACAGTGAGTCGTTCAGCTTCATGGAAACATTAGTGTCACTCAGCGAATCACACAGTAAACCCTTTTATCCATATGTCTTTATTTGCAAGGGATCATTGCACGGAGTCCTTGGTCTGGTTTGAGACTTCTGGTTTCTGCTACACTATCGCTGTTGAGTCATAACCGGGACTTCTTTTGAATATCCCGTCGTGACTCTGTGTAATGGAGGTCCTGCAGCTTTGGATTTGCAGGCCTGGCCCCTTCGCGTGCTCCAGCAGATCATAGGTGGGATGGTTGTTGGGGTGGGCCAACTTATAGCTCTGGTTCTGGTTCTGGATGTGGTGGATGCAGGATTGGTCTTTCCCAGCCTCACCACCGGGTGAGCTCTCCAGCACTGCCCAGGCAAGTTCATGCTAAGCAGCAAGGAGCAATGGGTGGGGCTGGTGAAACTTTATCTGTTAAATAATAATAAATGACTAAGTCTTGTGTAAGTTACTGTAAAAAAGTACATTTCAACTACAAATTCTTTCCATTTCTTGGTTCTATTTAATAGTTAACATATATATCTTCTTTACATTATGGTTATCTATTTTACAAATAAATAAATCATAACTCAGAATGGTGAGTTCTCTAGTTATCTAAAACTCACAAAATATTAGAATGAAGGCTGAAACTCTTCAGTTCTACTGCGTACTCATTCTTCTGCCGAGAATTGTGTTTCTTAACTCTGAGGTTCCAGAGTTCTATGTGTGCACTCCAAGTGCCTGAGGCAACTGTCAATGTAACTGCATTCGATACAGGTCAGGAATTAGGGTCACAGAGTTATCAGTTATTCAGTGACAACCTAACTCCCAGTGATGCCCCTTTCACAGAGATGCCCTGGTGGTCCTGCAGCATGAGACTGTTTCATCTTTTGTGCTTCTATGTCATGCTAGAGATGGGGTCCATTTTCCTACCAAGTCTTTGCCCTGCTTGTCCACAGTTGCATAATACCTTGCATTCTGGTAATGGAATCCTCAGTGTAAAACCAAATTTATATCCTATTTTTTGAACTAATGGCATATTTAAGTAACAAATATAAGAAGGGTAGCAATGTGGATAGAGTGATGGAAAGATGGAGGAGTGAGTTGGGTTTGCTTGTTTAGTTTGGTTTTTAATTAATATTTTGGGGTTTAATTTGGGGGCATGCTGCAGGAGTGAGGGTTAGATATGGAGAGACTGGGAGGCAAACAGGAATGGGGTACATGATGTGAAATTCCCAAAGAATCACTAAATAATTGTTAAAATATAAGTAAAAATTAATTTAAAAATTAAAAGAAAAAGGAGAAACAGGTAAAGGTTCTAACAAAGGTGAATTCACTAGGAAAAATTCAAAATAATTCATCTTCATCTCATGATCAAAGTTCATTATCCCCTTTCAGTCTCAAGTCATGAGTGAAAAATGACACAATATTTTTTCCTAAAAGAGATTTGATAACATATGCTGAGTTAAACATAGAAAGTGTTTAGGGCTGGAGAGATAGCTCAGGGATTAAGACCATCTGTTTCTCGTAGAGAGTATCCTGGTTCAGGTCCCAGCACACACATGACTGCTCACAACCATCTGTAACTCCAGTTCTAAGGAATCTGACCTCTTCTTCTGACCTCTGTGAGCACCAGACACACAAGTGATGCACACACATACATACTGGCAAAACATTTATGCACAGAAGATAAATCTTAAAATTTTGAATGGTTAAATTATGGAACTTAGTATTCAAATATTTATTATGAATCTATTAAGAGTGTTGAGGATAATTTATGAGACATTTCAATTCTTCTGACATTAAAATCTTTTTTATAGGGTTGGCTTTGTATGTTAGAATGTAGAAAAGTATTTTTTTTCTTATCCTCATCTTACTGTCCTCTACTTGCCAATAAAAGGGGTTTATAACTGTAAAGGGTATTTATTGGCTCACAGGTACTCTGAATAAATGAAAGGGTTAACACTTTCACCTGACCTTTCACCTGTCTTTTTTACATTTCTTTTCTGTCGAGATTTCTTCATTTGATCTTATTATCATTTTCCAGGCTCAGAGCGATTTCTTCACTGGGTAAAAGATGTCATTCCCCATCTTTCTTCGAGTTTGAAAAGACAACTATGAAAGAAACGGCTCACTGGGAAATCAAAGACTAGAGTTTCAAGGCCGAACGCATGCCAAAAGCTATAAAGAAGCCACAGAGGTCAAACATAGAAAAGAATCTATTTCTCTGTAAGAATGTGACTGGCAATTAGGAGGTCACAAGTGACCTGTAGGAGATCCAGGTTAGTGGTGGGATGTATGATATGTATAATATAACTAACTGTAGAGTGAAAATAAAGATACAAAGGTCTGCTAATATCTCTAGCTGATGTTTTACTTTTAGAAATATTCAGATTAAATTTAACATCCATCGCAGAGACAATATGATCAAATTTTATTAGACAGTTAGATATTTGATTATTTATTCTTACATAGAACTTTATGACTTATAAAATTATCATCACCTAGATAGATTTTGTTTACAGGGCTCTAATGGAGGATCTTTATAGTGGTCCCTTGTGATGGATCATCAAATATTGCTAGGTCTAGAATATGAAGTGCCAAAGCACAGGTTCATTTGCTGAGCCTTTGGTCCCTGGTTAATGATGCTACTTTGGCTCTGGAAACATTAGAATGTGGAGTCTAGGAAGAGGAAAAAAACCTAGGAGACACGAGTTTGATGAGTAAACCTTGTTCTTCCTTTCCTCACTCTCTTCTTTGTCCTCTGTATAATGAATAGATCTCATCTGTCATGTTCTTGCCCTACTGTTTCTGTCCAAGTACATAGGACCACGTGGTATGGACCATGAGTTATAATGAAAACGCTTATGTCAGGTATTGGTCACTGTGGCACAACTGGCACACTCGTCTGAAAATTTGATGGGGCTGACAACTTGCATCTGATGCTGGAATTTGGCTGCAGACTGTACCGAGGGAGAGAACTGTGACCTAGGACCTCATATACACCTCCTCTACGTGTATGCCCATCTGCATGATGTATCATCACAGGATCCTTTTAAGAATGAATGTTGGCCAGAGAGACAAGGCTGACAGTAAAAATGCATCATGAGCAGCTCTTCTACACCTCCAAGTTGTTTCATTTAACATTCTACATGGCACATGATAATGAATTATAATTAAATTATTTAGCAAAATGTTTTAAAACTTCTGTGATGTATTCTCTGTATGGTGCCATACCCATGAGTGTATAGACAGAGCAAATGGGAATAAAAGGATTATAGAAGGAAGAGGACATTAAGTTGGAATGGGATGGGTGTATTTGATCTGGGATGAGTTAGGTGAAGGCATAAAAAATAAATGTGATCAAAATACATTTGTGTGCATGTATGAAATTTACAAAAATAATAAAAAATATTACATCAAATTTCTCTGCTAAATATGGACAAACGGTTAGTCCAGAGAGAGGGTTGTGCCTTATACGGCAGACAGGAGTAGTAGAATAAGAGAAACTAATTCCCTTCTCTTATTTTCCCTTGTACAGTGTGATGTCACAGATGGAGTGATCATGCCTAAGGAAGAAGTCAAGACCCACAATTGAAGAAGCAGATCAAGAGCAATGCCTTTGACTAGAGGTAAAAAGTCAATCTATAAATATGACAATAAAATGGGAGAGACTAATAAAGCAGGTGTTCAAATTTTAAGAGAAGACAGATTAAATAAAAATGTAGTGATACAATGTAACACTAAATACTTTCCAGAATTCAATGTTAAAAATAAGTTTTTAAAATAAAAGTCTGTTTGGCAGATAGAACATGGCAGAGCATTATGTAGAAAAAACTAAACTCTTATTTTGAATACGTAAATGGTTGAGGCTGAGCGAGATAATAATTCTTTGTTTATACATGCACTTCAGTGCCCAGATTTGCCAACCATTGTGCTTCCAGTCAATAGTACCCTTGTACCTTGTTTGTTTAATTGATTGCAATGCTATGTCAGCCTTCACAACCAAAGCGTCAAATATTTACAGACTAGAGAGTGTAGTATTTGGCATAACATGGTCCTTCATCCCTGCTGCTGCAGACTCTGGAGTTTACACAACATATCCACCCAGACTGAAATCCAAATTTACTGAAGTAAATAGAATTATGTCCATAGACTGCCTCAAGTCCATCAACATTGAAGAAAATCATGATTCAAATGGCAGCAAACAAAACCATACTGGCTTTTTTGATTCATTTATATTGTCAAATAATATTTATACTCTGAATTTATAGTCTGAACATTAGAAGATTCCATGCAAAGAAGACATTTATGAGACAAATATTTGTGTTCAGGGTTTGCGGATCTCATCTTGTATTTTATTCCATATCTAGATTATCATCCATTATAGACTTTCTCCATCCAAGCATGCAACATGACCTCAGGAAGTCTGGCAAATACATCACTGACTTTTGCCTGGGACCATTGCAGGATGCTCCTTTTTGAAAATTTTAACTTATTGTTGGAAAATGGCCCCAGCGCTGCAGAATGTCCATGAAAATTCCTAGCAGGATGGGGCATTCAGAGCTGAGTGGAGAGGCCACTGTGAAACCAGGTAATGTGAAACTAGCCAGATGAGTGTTTCCAGGGGAGCAAGCCAGCACTTCTGGAAGGCAGCCAGTCATCAGCGCATAATGCTGCTGACTGTGGTGGCTTTTGCTGATGGTTTCCTTCATTCTTCACTTAGTTCATACAGTGTGGTATGTACCTGCGTGACCCTCTCTGGAAGGCAGAGAACGAGGAATAGGAAAGTAAGTGGCTGGGACTGGTGATGAAGTTGAATGGGGGAGCTGTTCTGGAGCTCCACGGTAGATGATTGAATGGACAGATAAATGAACGGAAGAGGAAAGGAATGAATTAATGGAAGGTGACTGACTTAGCATCCAGGAGCTATGTGCAGTAAGAGAATGCTTTGTGCTGAGATTTTTATCCATAAAATTCTAGTTGAAGAAGTATATTCTAAAAAAATTAATTAATTAATTAATTAAAAGCAAATTAATTTGTAGATCATTTAGAGCTATGAAGCAGAAAGTCCAGTCCAAATGCATCAGGTTTTGAAGCTCATGATTTTCCATATTCCATACCAAATGAGTGTCTGAATATAAGAGTATTTTAATAAAATGTCTTAGTTTTTATGAATACCTATTAATACAAAAACTTGGACAGCCACAGTTCACAAAGGACATTTTCCTGCGTGGCCTAATCTCATCAGCTCTGAGAAATGGAATGGTACCAAGAAATAGGTAGGTAGGAAAAATAAATTCTTCCACTTATGTCAAAAATCCCATATCCACTTTGTGGTTGTACTCAATAAACACTTGTTTATTGCTTCATCTTAGGACTGGCTTGCACAACTGATGCAATGACAGTATCTAATTCCATTTTTGATTGAAATATATGTACCACATATGTGCTTTATTATCATATTTACTTCTTAAAATTTTTAGGTCACATTTTAAGCAATACAGACATAAATTCAAAGTTTCAGAAAACACTGAAGGCTGAATGCATAGTTAGGATGATGCCACTTGCAGGCCTGTGTTCTGAGCCATTACCCCTATATGTTCTTCAAGTACTCACTTTGCAGAAGTTGGCACTGTGAATGTTGCTAAAATGTCAGAGCCATGTTAGTACTGACTTCTTACTCAGAGTTAAATTGATGGATCCTATGAAAATTCCATATTTAACTTTATGAACCACACTTTTTTTCATAATAGTTATTTAACATTTATTTCTTAAAATCTGTACACTAGGATTTCCCTTTCTTCACACCTTATCTATGTATTGAAAGATGTCCTAATCCTATTATGTTTATGATACATTTGCTGATCATGAAAATGTGGATTTATTTTTTGTCACTCAATTACACTTTATAAACTTAACATTTTGATTATTAATATATTTCCTTAATATTGTAACTACTATAGAGAAATACATCTCATTATTTATCTTTAAGACTCACTGTATTGTTATTTTATGTTTATATATTTTGGCCACATGTATGTACGTATGTGCACTATATATGTATCTGGTACCCAGAGGACAAAAAAGTACATGAGATCCCTCTGAACTGAAGGACAGATGTTTTTGAGCCACCATGTTGATACTGAGAACCAAAGCCCAGTCTGCTACAGTAGCAGCCAATATCCTTATTGTGAGCCAATACTTATTATAGTGAGCCAATAATCACTTAGCAATCTCTCTAGTACCCCATATTTTTTGCATGTTATTTTTTATCCTGAAAATTAGCTGGTTTTGATGATCAGCACTAAAGATTTTATTGTGCAATTTTTTGGTTTCCATGAACACCTGTGTGTGTGTATGTGTGTCTGTGTGTATAAATACATATCTATACCTATACATATGATCAAGTTATTATTGTCATCCAGTAATAGTTCTACATCTTCCACAGTGATTGTTACAGTCTTTTCTGGCTCAATTGTTTACATAAGGATTCAATTGTTGGGCTAAAAGGAAGGGTTAAAACGGGTGCCGGTATTGTTCATTATCTTAGAGGGAAGGTCTTTAGCTTTGCAATGTTCAGTGTGATGTTATATGTGACCTGTTACACTGCAGTACATTCTTTTTCATACCTAATGTGTTGAGAGTTTTTATTGTGAGTGAATGCTGAATCTTGTGGGGTTTTTATGCATATTCAGTTTCTATGTTTTTATCATTCATTCTATTAATAGAGTGTATCACATTTATTTATTTGAACACATTGAGCTATCATTTCATCCCAGAGACAAATTCCTAATGCAGAAACTAAAATGGTGTTTTACAGAGACTTAGGGCAGAAGTGGAAGTGAGAGACATTGGTCAGTATGCAGTGTCAGTTAGGAAGGCCGGAGTATGTATCATGGTACCAATAATTAACAATATCATATTTTACAGTTACAAATTAACAACAGCAATAAGCTAAAAGTTTTCATCATAACAATTATAAAGCAACTATATAAGATGATAGGTATGATAAGTAACTTGTCTGTGTGCTTATTCTGCAGCGCAGAGGCATGCCCTATCACTTCCCTTCACTACTCCAATGTATTATTTCTAATTTTTAATTATACCCCAATTAAGGCGGGAAAAATAATAACAGTCTACAAGTAGTGTGCCATCATTAATAAAGTATTGTAAAGTTGTGTTTTGTGAGACTCTTGCATATCACTATGACTATGTTGAGGTTGATTATACAGTTTAATATGTACTAATAATGTTTGTCAAAGCTAATGAGATTGTTGAATACTCAAAGTCAAATATCCTCACATGGTCCCTCTCTCACTCTTTCTGTCTTTCTCGCTATCACACTATCCTCTTTCTCTCTCTATCACAAACACATATACTCTCCATTTTGCAAACATTCAGGACATTCACTGACAAAGGCCATATTGAATGCTCTATAAGAGTTTTCTGTAGAGTATTAACAAACTCTAGAGATAGTCCACTTTTTTTTCTTACCATTTCCTCCTTGTGGCAGCTGAAAGAACTACTCTTGACCAGAACCAATTTTTCAGTTTCAAAGGAAAGGATAATAAAACTGTCATTTTTGGCTGCGGCACCATGAGGACTGTTGATGCCCTGGTATTAAGACTTATTAAAAGTAGAACTGTCTTGTAGGTTTCTTTTTTATATTTCAAAATTGCTTTCTAGTCTTGTTGAGGCTCCATGCTATTCTGAACGAAAAAGGAAAAAAAAAAAACAAGAGAAGAAGAAAGAAAAGGGAAAAGGATATCAAAATGACCCCAGTGGAGCCCTGAAGTAGCTGAGCTATTAAACACCTGGCTATGTGGATAGTTTCTGGAGTTCTCCAATCTATCACAGACACAGCCTGACAGGAGAAAATTAATTTAAAATTCACTTCCCTCACAGACCTGCTCAAGATACTCAAAATGTGAGGAAGGTTTACAGAGTCAAAATAATTGTCGACTTGTCCCTAGGTGCCTTCCTGTTTTCTAAACCTCCAATAACTTGCACCTGCAGACAGCCTGTTATCAACAAGAGTTCTGGAGAACAGAAAATGGTAAATACATAAATGATTTACCCTGACTGAGAAACAGTCCACAGTCCAGGGTGTGGGCTTAGGTGCAACAGTCAAAGTAAGTGATTTCTTCCCTCAACAGGCTAAGGAAGCTTGTATTATGGGAACATACTTCTGAGGCAAAACTCTGTTTAAACTCTGGGAGTTTTGCTCATTAATTGTGCACATTTGGGCAAGTCAATAAAGACGGGGGAGTTTTCTTCATGAATCAAATGGGAATGTTAATAACTCATTCAGGGCTTGAGGGAGAATGAAGAGAACATCTCTTCTAGAAAGTTCACAAAGCCCTCTCAACTCATCATCCCAGACCATCTCAAAGCCATCTTAGAGACTCTGCTCATCTCCTAAGCAAAGCAGTCCTCACACCAGTCCTACCATTGTATATGATTTGTTAGTGACCTATCAATGTCAAAAGAAAATCTCTCTCTCTCTGTGTGTGTGTGTGTGTGTGTGTGTGTGTGTGTGTATGTGTGTGAACATGTGTACACTTGCATGTGGAAAGCAGAGTTCAGTCTCAAATGTCATTCTTTAGGAGATGCTCACTGTTTTTGTAAACATGGTCTCTCACTTTGCCTTGACCGTCCAATTATACTAGGCTGGCTAGCCAATGAGCTGCAGGCGTCTTTGTCTCCATATATAAGAGCTGGGATTACAAGTGCATGCTGCCATGCCTGCCTCTTTTTTATGGGTTCTAGCGACTAAACCCAGGTCTTGATTGAGCAGAAGGCACCTTATCAACTGAGCAATCTCTCCATGAGTTTCAATTGCTGTACATCTATTTCATAAGCACACATACTGCACCGGTTAGACCCACTCTGCTCTATATCCAGGTCTTAGAGAAGTGATTTTTGTGTACTAGTAGTTTTCAAACAGTCCAGCATGGATTGTATTCAAACATTTGCCCTATTGATATATTTTAGCACTATTTTTTGAAGTGATAATACTTGTATAGTGAATATCATATAATTTTAAAATTGTATAAAACCTGAGTGCTGTTTGAAGCATGTTTGAAACACCTATTTCAGGATACTTTTGGCACTGTTCTAAACATTAGTATCACTGTAGAAAGAGAGCCAATTTTTTCTCCTATTCTGTCTTCACTGGTAGAATACACTTGTTGTCACTATGCTGCATGCTATACGCTCTTTCTTCTGGTGGCACAACCTGGTTAGTGCTTACTGAACCAATGATAAGATAGAATAATGCTCAAATGTTGGGCAGGAGACCCAGAAATAAGCCTAAGGGACTTTTTCAAAATTAAAGTTTGGATAATTTTTCTAGCCTTACTCACTTTTACCTGCAAATCTTCAAATTATTGGGCCCAAGAACAAGAATGACCCCAAATGACTCAAAACAAAATATGTGGCATGAGATAAGAAGTTTTAAAATAGACACAGTCACAACTACAACCAAGAAATAAAGGAGTTGTGATGTTTACTGTGTGCCAGGTATTGCTATAAGTTCTTTATAATGACTAATAAATTTATCATCCACAGCACCTTTGGCTACCCTCACAGATATCTCCTTTGATCTTAGAGGGGAAAATGCCAAGAGGTAATCATAACACCAATGATTCATTTATACTTGACAAACAGGAAAATTGAGCACAGAATCTTGACTGGTGAGAGTATCCTTCCAAGGGCCCAGGTACTAAAGGCTTCCTTCCCAGGGAAGAGATGCTCAGCATAGAGATATCGGAGATGACAGAGATCTTAAGCGTTATTTAAGTTTTAGTGACTCCATAGTTGTCACAAGCTCATCCTCAATGGGCCAACTAAATACATAAGTAACAAGTAGCATAAAAAGGTGGACAAGGATATACATGGCTAAGAGGTCCTGGTCAAGGGTGTGCATGGCTAAGTGGTCCTGGTCAGTGTGTTCCCTTTCGTTAGCCATCATCATTGCAAGGTTCTAGTTTCTCTTTTTAAGGGGTCTGACAAGTTATTAGAACTATGTGACTTAGCTCCTTCAGAGGCAAATCCCTCTTCTGGCAGAGACCAGGTTTTCCCATATCCTGCATGACAACCCTGGGGATATTCCAACTCCTTAAGGCCCATTGTATCAAAATTTTGATAGTGAAGGAAAGAGGTACAAGATTACAATGTGCAGTTAGATAGAGAAATCCTTATGTCCCTGCGATTCTATCCCTGGAGGGGACAGCAGGCTACTGCCTTGCTCCTTCTCTGCTCACTTCCTGGGAGTGAGGTAGGCTGTTTTGTCCTGCCACGCCCTCCTGTTGCTCTGTTGTGGGTTCCTGCTGCTCTGCCTGTCTTCCCCTTCTGCCACATTGCAGCTCCAAAAAGCCCGTGATCAACTGATGATGCACCGAAACCTCCCACACTCTGAACAGTATTCTTTTTGTCTCTGTAAACTGATTCTCTCAGATACTTTCCTTGGAGTGTGAGAAAGGTAGCAGTCACAAAAACTTACTTTGCATAGGTCTTTGTGGTTTAAGCGACAAACAGTTTAATATATAAAGTACAATAATTTGCATTTGCGTACTCAGTTCTATGTCCTTCAAATTTATAGCTGAATTCTTAGAGCTGCCCTCAAGATGACAAAACAAAGATTTAGATCTCTGCTAAAATTTGAGAACCTAATAAGATTTCTATACAGGCAGATTTCACTATGTAGCCATGGCTGGCCCAGGACTTATATTTTAAGCCATGTTTGCCACAAACTCAGAGAGATCCATCCATCCACCTACATTGAAACTTGCATATATTTGGTAATGGTATCTATTTTTAGGCAGATACTCTTTTTTTCTAAACTGTATCCTTTATCCTACGGCCCCATCCTCTGATTCTTAGAGGAGGATAAATTATTTGCTATAGGGAATTGTTGCTAAGAAGCATTCAAAGTAATACCCTTTTTGTCCCTTCCATGGAAGTCCTTGAGAATATCTTCACCAACAGATATGCCTGTCCACTCCTTCTAAGGAAAATGTCTTGAGGATATAGAAATTCATGTGTTCATTTAAGCCACGGAAATTTAAAATATGAAACAGACAAACTCAGGCAAATACATAAGTTGTATCACCCGTCATCTAAGTTCCCCCTTTCCTAAACCCAATAAATTTAAAAATAAAATTTAAATTATTTCCAGCTCTCACTTCTGGGAGTGGAGAGAGGGGAGTTGCTTCTTGGTTGTTTTTCTTTCTCAGTCTAGAAGCCTGGCGAAGAAAGCAGTATGAGAATCTTGCTGTGTGTTCCATTGTAGGGTAAACAGCCCTGGTCTTCATTCAAAGCAAATCAAACCATGGACACGTTATTCGTTATTGTTTAGCTGTCTGAGTTTAGGAAGAAATTACCAGCTTCCTGGGGAACCAGCATTTTAGCTTCAGACCCAACTGTGCTCCTAACTGAAGACATGAAGCTTAGTGGCATTGTCAGCCATTTAACATAAAAAGAACATGCTGTAATCAAGTGGTGACTGCTCAGCTGTGCCACTCCTGGGTCCCATTTCAGAACACATATGAAATCTACCAGAGGCTTAAAAGAACTGATGAAATACAAAAAAAAAATATCTCTAAGCAAAGCAAAGGTATTTTTTCTTTACTTTCTTTCTCTTTTTTTGTTTCTTTCTTTTTTACAACAAAGAAAGACTCGTTTCTTTTTCAACACATCCTCGTTTTAAAATATGCCACAGTGATAACTTTTAAGTTATTATCAGATTCCTGGATTTTTATCCATACATCAGGCTCTAAGGGAAGTAAGAAGCCTCTAAAATATTATACTTAAGCCAACTTGCTAACCTCAATTCTTGAGACTGGGACCTAGTTCTTAGCAGGAATAACGTTACTTGCGGTCTAAATACACACTGATGTTTAGAGTGTTGAAATAATAAAGCCAGAGAGATGAAGTGGATTCTATATATATTAAATCGGGGATGGCTTCAAATAACAGCCTGAAGCAATAACATGAATCTTCCACACCATATTCATAATGTCAGGATTACTGTAGAAATGATGGCTTTCAAATCCAAGAACCCATGCTCCTGTTCTCCAAAGACTTGGTTCAGATGTCACTTTGAGTTCCTTTGAACATGGAAGAATAAAGTCACCGCCAGGGGAATGATTCCTGGTCAGTTCCTAGTGCTAAAAATATTCATCTAGGATTATTTGGAAATGAAAGCATTTCTTCATGGCCAAATTCTCAGCTCTTGAAGAGAGAAATAAGCTGGGGATTGGGAGAAGATAGAAAAAAAGAAGAGTTGCATCTGGTGACAGTGTGAAATTGTGGAGGAACATGAGGAAGATCAATGCTTGTGTGTACAGAAGCAAAACCAACTATGCTGAAGTTCAAGAACTAATGAGGAGGCCTAGGAGATGATAAGTTGGTAGCATGATGTCCTGCAAACTTTAGGACCTGAACTCGGTACTCAAAGCCCCATGTAAAAAGCCAGGTGAAGGTATAGGGTGTGTAATTTCACAACTGAGAAGATGGAGACAGGAAGCTCCTCCATCTCAGTACTCAGATAGCCTAGCTAAACTGGTGGGATGCAGGTTTAATGGGAGACCTTGTCTCAAAAACATATGGGCAGAGTAACCAATGCTAAACTCTGGTTTTCAGATGAACCTATCTATACACACGCATATCCCTGCACAAACAAGCTCGTATACAGGAATATATGCTCATGCACACAGTGCACCCCCGAACACACTACACAGTAGAATAATGTCTACGGAAATGAATTGAAACAGTAAGAATTATGAAAATAAAATATAGAAAATTAAAAGGTAGTGGAAGTAAAGTCAAGTGGTTGAAAATAAGCTTGATGGTGACCAACTATTAGGCTTGCAGCTAATATTTTCATGTCAACAAGGATGCTGTCAAGTACATAGTAGGTACACTCAACGAAGAACTTTGGAAAACAATTGCTTATTTCACTATTTTCTGAAAGATCAAGAAATATATACTTATTCCTTGTATTCTTAAGTAAGCTTGCTACACATGGTCTGCAATATAACTATTCTAACCCTTTTATCTCTCAGTGATTTGGGACTATGATCTTGAGTTTTTTTTTTCTTACCTGTCTTGTTAGGTTTCCATCACTGTAATAAAGACTATGAACAAAAGCAGCTTGGGGAATCAAGGGGTTTATTTCATTCTATACCTTAGGGTCCATCATGAGTGAAAGTCCGGGCAGGATCCTGGAGACAAAAATTGAAGCCAAAGCCATGCTGCTTGCTCTCAATGGCTCGTTCATCCTGTGTTTTATATACCCCAGGACCACCTCCCTCGGGTTGTGACTTCTCACAGTGGGCTGTGGTCTCCCACGTTAATCACTACTTAAGAGTTATCTGCAGGTGACCTAATAAAGACATTTTCTCCACCAAAGTTGTTCTGCTTAGGTGACTTTAACTTGTGCCTAAGTAAGACAAATCTCTAACCAGAGCATTGCCAAAGGACAAAGCCTACTGTCATCTCCATGAGTTCTAATAATTAAACTCAGGAGAAAATATCTGTCTTGTTTCATATCCACATTAAGCTGTTAGAAATCATTCAAATTCTAAACTGCAATTAGTCTTTCCAATATGATCTTGTTTGTTTAGCTTAGTTCACCAGCATCATTGACAACAGCTTTGTTTGTGGGAGACAACTGAGAAAACAGTCTATACACACACACACACACACACACACACACACACAAACACAGACACACACATACAAGTTTTGGCCTATGTTTTTTAATATGACCTTATAAAGACAATATGAAAAAATAACAACCTTAGCAATAGAAATGTTAAAAATACTCCATCTTATTTCATATACAGCTTTACTTACTTATTGTCTCTCAGAATAAAAATGTATTGATGTGAAAGTAGCTGTGATTTTATAATAAAAACTTAATTTATAGTTTTAACAACAAAATAGACAAACAATATTACATGAGAGTTTTGGCAATTTTGACTAGAATTACTATGAATCTTATCTTCTAGGCAGCAATCAAAAAATTTTTTTAAATGGATCATGATATAAATAAGTGTGTTGAAAAGTTATATAAAACACTCAAATGAAACAATTTTTGAGGGCTCTTGAACATTAGCATTGGTAGCTCATACCTGTATTTGAGAAACACCGCTATAAGCAATTAATGGACATATTATCATAAATCATTCTTATATGTGTGAGAAAATTTACTAGCGACTGAAGACCATTCAAACAAAATAATACAAAACGTTCATTTTCACCATATACTGTATATATTTGAAAGATACAAGAGCTAGGCATGGTTTGTTAGAAAGAACATGGGCTTACCTCATGAGTTCTCAGCTTTATAGGTAAAAGAATTAAGAAAAAAACAGACTCAGAAAGTAGCTTGAGGGCAATTTTATTAGTTTGAGAGAAAAGCGATCAGATCAGGTGAGCTGTAAACTGCAGTAGCTTTGGAGAGGAGGTAGATGGATAAGATCAAGAGAGTCATTATGGTTTTTGAGTTTGAAGTTTGAAGGGCAGGAAGTCCTCAAGCAGAGGTATGGACAGCAGGGTACCTCCAAGAATAAGGATACCAGGATAGGCTTAAAGGTTGGTCAATATCTGAAAAAAAGAAATAGAAAAGGAAAAAGAAAAAAAACAATCATTTTATTACCTTTTTCTATTTTTTATGTATTTGTTTGTTTATTTTTGAGCACAGGCTCATGGGTCAAAGGAGGTCGTAGTGAAAGATGTGTTTGAATTTCTGAGCCTGCTGGTCCTGTCTGAGAAGTTTTGAGAGTGCTGGCATGTGGGCATGCACCACCATTCTCAGTTATACAGTTTATAAACTTGACCCCCGAGCTTGGGGTCAAGCTCAGGGCCTCCCGCAGGCTAGGAGAGCACTCTAGGGCCAGTGAACAGCATCCCCAGTTACACTTTAGGAGTTAGAACTCAAAAGAGTGATCTAAAGCACGTGCTAGAACTCAAGAGAGTGATCTGAAACACGTGTGTTGTGTGAGACATTCCCTGCAACACCTAAGTCCTCGTTTCATTAAGGAGGTAATTATTCTTTTCTTAGTAGCTGTTAGATGTTCTTGTAGGTCATCATCTTGGGATAGGGCTCAGTGAGATTTCTGCCTTCTATGTTTTGTTTCAACTAGTGTTGGGATTGTTCAGGTTTTATTTATGCTGCTAAGTCATGATTTCCTTATCGTTTTTAGGGACCTCCTGGTGTTCCGGGAAGAATAATTCTTAGCTGTCTCTTGCCTTGATTTTAGCCAAGAGCAGCGGTCACCGAGGCCTGGTTTTCCTTGGGGAATGGCCTGAATTACTTGTCTGCATGAGTGATGGTCCTAGCAAAGTGTCTAATTGATTGAAATGTCTTGTGTTTATTATTCTAATTGTCCTGAAGGAAGCCCGGATGATTCTCCATTAGCCCCCGATGAAGCTCCAGGGGAGCATTTCTGCAGCACTTCAGTGCTTGTTAACCTAAAAGTAATTGCACGTATAAATTTGGAGGGTCTTATTTGTCTTGCCAGGACTAAGTGGATGAAAAGAATGGCCATATTTACCCTATTTAAGTACGGGAATATGCTGAAACATCGCTAACTAACCGGAGTCCTGAGAGAAAGATCTTGGAAGTTCACCACTGCTCATACATGAGCTGCCACGGCATTCTCATTTGCTCAAAACCTTTCAAAGCCTCAGATGACATAACAAATGCACCTACTTATAAAGGTAATAGGACAATTCCCTTGTTTTTCTTTTCCTTTTTTGCATATTCTTCTTCAGCCTCTATTTAGTATAGAGAAAATAGTGTAAAAGTAATAAGAGGGTCCGGATGAACCATTACAACAGACAACATAGGAATATGAAATCAATACAGAAGAGTCTTTGAGAAACTGGCAATAGATAGTAATATTGGCATGAAAACCAGCAGGGTATAAGCCTAAGAGTGGGCAACAGTAAAGTTATATGGACCAAGTAATGACATCAGAGGACAGAGGATCAGATCTAGGCATGGGGAGTCCATGAAACCTCTGCTGAATGATGGATGAAGGATTCCTTTTGCATTTTGATCTGATCCATACGTTGTGTCACATTTCCATACCTACCCTGCTTGAATAGTTAGTAAAGACAGGTACAGAGTCGCTGAAAGAATGAAGCCATTGATATGGTTGATAAAGGGTTTAGTTGGCTTGTTCTCCAGAATCAGCTGTGAGTCAGTGTAAGTGTGGATATCGCACATGGTAAATCTCATTTGTTAGGACAGATACCTCTCAGGCTTCATTTGAACTCTGAAACTTACCTAAATCTGTGCCCATTGTCCATGATTTAGTTTTTAAACATTACAATGAACAGTTTTATGGGGACTCATTAGAATCCATACCAAAAGGATCTTGATGTGTGTTCGACCCATCCCAGGAGTCTCCTTGGGGGCTGAACATGAGAAGAGGTAAGGATGTTGCAGATGTGTGCAAATAGGAAAGTCTACTAAGACACAAGGCAGACATACAGTTTAGTTGAGTGCACTGAAAATGCCTATTTTATATAAATCTATGTATAGAAACTAGTTACAGAAGTGTTTGTATGATGATTGAATTAAACAATAAACAATTTCCTAGTATTCCTGTACAACTGTCCCACAATGGGAATATTAAAAATACAGTATCACTTATATATAAAGTGGCTCTGTTTCCTCCAACTGTCCCATTTATGTCATTACTAAATTTGCTGAGAATTCTTTCTTTACTTCATGTTACATACAATGCACATAATTTTCAAGATTAAACAATACAAAGGAAATGATAATAACCTTACCTGACCTTCAGGTTTTAGTTCTGCTCACTTTTAGAATAACATAATCACTGTATTAAGAAATGTGCAAGGCATTCTCAAAGATATGGCAAAGTTTGGAATATGTATTCACCTATAAGCTTTTCAAGTCCAGAACACGTTAGTGTATTCATTATAAGTTAGGAAGATAACCATCATTTGAACTATATGCTACCTGTGCTGTAAAAATATAGAGGGTTCAAACTTTAGTCATTCTCTGTTTGTTAGCTCCCTTCTAACTTATGTGCATTGCTCTGGGAATCACAAGGCAATCATAAGCAATGGGACCAACATCCCACATGGGACCAGAAAACAAGAGCCTTTCTCTTACTTCTGCCTAAAGTATGGGTATTTTACTGAGTCATCTGGAGTCATATAGCCAGAAGCGAAATTTTATAGAAGTGAAACCACAAGATAAATAATTCTGATTATAAATTTTGATAAATTAAAATAGTAATATTAGAAATATACATTGAATTATTTAAAATATTATAAATGAATTTTAACATTTTAACATAACATAATAGGAATATATAATATAGCCAAGTATTATTTACATAGAGTTGTGAAAGTTATTTTACATTTGAGAATACAAATTAATGTAAATCACTTTATTAGCAGAATAGAGAAGTAAATAATTCAATAGCTTTGGAAAATATACTGAGCACATTTCAAAATGTGATCAGATTGAAATAATTTAGCAAGTCAGAAACATTAGGATAATTCTTCAAGCTGATAAAAGTCACCCATAACAAATTAGCTTATATAATTTCATTGAAAAATGAAAGCTGTAATTTATTTTTCCAAATGCTAATTGAGCTCAGGGCTCTCTGGATATTCCAGTACCTTGGATATACATAGAGACTGAGTTTGCAAACTTGATTAAAATTAAGGCTCTTTGCTTGGTCTTCTTTGTTGTCTTTTGAGGGAACCCCGCGGACTTGGGCATAACATAAATAACCCTTTATTATTCATAATTCTGAACTAGTGTGGGATTATTTTGTGACTTCCACTTTCAGGCTGCCTCATTTATATGCCCATTTTTGTTTGTTTTTAACATCAGCTCAAGTCCTGACAAATCACAAAGCTGGGATGTTTATGTAAGAAGATGACAATAGCTGTGGGAATAATTCAGTGTTCTCTCAGCGAAATCAACTGAGGTTAGCTCCCCAGGTACATGTTAGGCATCCTGTGTATGAGAAAAACAATTCTAAAACCATGCCTAGGACAGATGAAAAATGGCTAAACATCAGCTATTTATCCCTGATGATGCTGTTCCTTTTACTCAAGACGACAGCACCAAACCCCTTCGTGATCATTACTTTCCTCTTTCCTCCTTGGCTAAAGTTAGCCAGCTTTTACTGACATCCAATTAAACCTTGATCTGACTTCCTAATAATGTACGTGTCTCATTGTCAAGGACCAGTCTCGACGAAAATACTTCTTGCTAGAGTAGGGGCATGGGTATCTTAGAAATATAGTGAAGAATATGTGGAGATATAAAATAATAAAACAGAAAACATAGGAAGTCTCAAGAGGGCATTTCAGTGACTGAAATCTTGAAATCCCTTCTGTTTATTTTTCCACAGCTTTTATACCCAACATAGGGGGGTGGGGAGAAGGTAACAAAAGACTTTAGTAGCAAGATACAAAGGATAACTCACACAGTCAATGGCTTTATCACTCTAAAACATCAAATCATTAGCATTGTGTTGTCTAGGTAGTGAAGCTGCTCTAGGTCGCATATTCTGAAGACTGCCCTTCTCTAGGTGACCTCATAGTTACAAAAGAAGGAGCAGAAGTATGTTTGCATATCCTGACCACCTGACAGGATGGCATAGAGCTATCTTAATTTCAAAAGAAGCAAGCAGTCACATCCTGAGTTGAAATGTTCAACCATGTCTGTCAATCTCCAAACTCTCTGAGCATCAGACAAGGTGGAAATGGGACTGCATTTTATGGCCTCCACATCTTATTACTATTTTTTTCATGCCAACAGAACCCTTAATCTAGCATCATTAGATGGATAAAAACCAGCCCCCATTCCAGAACACTCAGGCAAGTACAGACCTTGAACTTAGATACTAACATCATTCAGTGGAAAGGGAATGCAATTTCAACTATTTTTGCAAAATCACTCGTTAGGCATATAGGAAAATGACATGATAGTGATCTAACTGCTGATATAAATAGTAACTAATATATATGTGAAGCCAACTACAAAACAGGAGCCATACCATTTCCAAAAGAAAACTAGTAAACAACATTTTAATGTTTGGGCAAGATTTTTATAACACTAAAAACATGAAAGAAAGGGAAATGATCATTTGGACTTCATAAAAACCAAAAAGGAAACCCTCTTTGAAAGACAACAGTAAGAAAGTAGAAAGGTAAGCTGATGTGTATGTTTGTTTATCTCTATTTCCTAACAAATAATTAACTCTGCCCAATAAACTAAGGGAGATTTCCCCCAGCTTCAGGACAGATACCTGGGATATAATAGTTGACAATAAATGAAATTAATCACTAGTTTTGACAGATATTGTCAATCCGTCTTCCTAAATTCTTGTCATCTCACAATTCCTCTCAGAATTTATGAATAATAACTCTCAGATTGATCTAACTGGCACCAGGAGACTATTCCATGCTTCTTTGCCTTTGTTTTATAATGTAACTTTGGGCTTTGGGTTGCAAGCCCTGATTGCTGTTTTTGTTTTGCATTTTACTTTTCCCATATAGAATTTTTATTTATTTTTTTATGTTTGAATTTTATTTATTTATTTATTTATTTATTTATTTATTTATTTATTTATTTATTTATTTATTAAAGATTTCTGCCTCCTCCCTGCCACCACCTCCCATTTCCCTCCCCCTCCACCAATCAAGTCCCCCTCCCTCGTCAGCCCAAAGAGCAATCAGGGTTCCCTGCCCTGTGGGAAGTCCAAGGAACACCCACCTTCATCCAGGTCTAGTAAGGTGAGCATCCAAACTGCCTAGGCTCCCACAAAGCCAGTAAGTGCAGTAGGATCAAAAACCCATTGCCATTGTTCTTGAGTTCTCAGTAGTCCTCATTGTCTGCTATGTTCAGCGAGTCTGGTTTTATCCCATGCTTTTTCAGACCCAGGCCAGCTGGCCTTAGTGGGTTCCCCATAGAACATCCCCATTGTCTCAGTGTGTGGGTGCATCCCTCGCAGTCCTGAGTTCCTTGTTCGTGCTCCCTCTCCTTCTGCTCCTGATTTGGACCTTGAGATTTCTGTCCGGTGCTCCAATGTGGGTCTCTGTCTCTGTCTCCTTTCATCGCCTGATGAAGGTTAATATCCTAGATGTCCTTCAATGGAAGAATGGATGAAGAAAGTATGGAATATATACATATTAGAGTACTACTCAGAGGTAAAAACAAAGACGTCTTGAATTTTGCATACAAATGGATGGAAATAGAAAACACTATCCTGAGTGAGGTAAGCCAGACCCACAAAGAGGAACATGGGACGTACTCACTCATATTTGGTTTCTAGCCATAAATAAAGGACATTGAGCCTATAATTCATGATCCTAGAGAAGCTAAATAAGAAGGTGAATCCATATAGAATTTTTAAAATCAGTTTATTTACAAAGTTTCTGTGAAACGAACTCTAAGTCTTGTTCTCTTGAATGACTAGAGCTAAGTTTTTGTGTCATGGTGGAATTGTTGATGTATTTGATGTTTGTCTTTATTGGGTCCTGAGAGAGAGTGACAATAGGTGTGCCTATTTGAGAAATTATGCAAAGATAAATGGGAGATTAGTTCCCTGTTGATGTGTGTGTGTGTGTGTGTGTTGATGGTTGTTCTTACATGTTCTTACATTGGAGAATATCAATGAAATTCTTGCTTCTAAGATTGAGAAAATTTATAAAGAGAATAAAGTTATCTTTCTATTTTCACGGCAATATACACTTTTCTAATTCAGAAGTAGGATCGAGTGGAGTGTAAGACAAAAACGTTAAATAGTTGGTGGAAATATACCAGGACTGCACTGTATGTATTTTTCGCACTGTTATTTGGTTATGCTGATTATAGAGCTATTTAAATTATTTATTTCATCTTGGTTTACTTTAGGTAGAAAATGTGTGATCTAGAAATCAATCCTTTTAGGTTTTCTAATTTACTATAGGTTTTTCATTTATGTTCTTATGTTTTTCTAAATTTAATTGATAACTTGTATTTATTTCACTCTCTACTTTTTATTAATGTTAGTTATTTTGCCCTTTATTTGGGGTTATTTGGATAAGAGTTTATTAATCTTGTTTATGTTTTCACTGACTCTTTAAGATTTTTTTTGTTCACGTCTGTTTCTATAATTTCTTCCCTGATTTTAATTATCCCTTCCCAACTACTCTTTTTTGGGGTTTTGTGGCTCATCATATATTCATTTGACCTTGCAGAATTTTGTATTATTTATTTGTTTCTTGAAATATTCATGCATCTATATTTGTTTTGTTTACATCCATTCATCTCTTCCTGCCTTCAACTCTAAGTTTTTGATGTGGCACTTAGCACATTTGAGTTTTTCATAAAACCTGTCTTCATTATTTCCCATTCCCATATATTTTCCTTTATTTTGGTTATTTTTTCTTAGTTTCTAGGATTTTTAAATTTTTCTTCTTCATTTTTTCAGTGACCCATTAATCTGATTCAATATCTGTTTCAATTTTCTTCAATATATGTTGCTTATTAACAATAAATTTATTTATTTTGTACTTTCAGTTACTGTTGGTATCTAGCTATATTTCATTGTTCACAGAGATTACAAGATTTTTAATTCTCATTTATGCATTGGGACTTATTTTGTGTCTTTATAGTCAGTTTGAGAGGAAGCTTCATGGGCTGCTTAGAATAATGTATATATTTTAGTATTTTAGTGAACTTGTTCTGGAGATAGCTGTTAGGGGCATTTATTTGACTTGTGGTGTCGTATTTATTTATCATATTTATTTTGTCAGGTATTTGAATGGGTATACCTGCTTGTTTTTGACATTCCTTTGCTTAGAGTACCTTTTACCACACTTTCATCTTCACTTGGTGTCTGATTATGAGGTATGCTTCTTGGATGCAGCAAAAGGACAAATCCTACCATTTAGTCCAATTTACTAGTCTGTATTTTCATTGAAGAATTCAGAATATTAATGTACTGTATTATATTTGAGAGACAAGTTTCAATTCCTGTTTTTTTGTTACTACTGTGTTGTTCCTTTAGACCTCTTTTGGTTAAGGGTTCTGGGTATTACACATTTACCTTCTTACATATGTATATATCCTTCAGTATCAAATATTCCTTCATATTCTTCATAAGTAGAATTTGCTTAGTGGCCAAAAATTCATTTAGTCTATTAAATTCCTGGAAGTTTTAATTTATTCAATTTTAATAGATATGTTTTTGGTTATAATAATCTGAGCTGGCAGTTACGGTCTTTCAGAACTTTGAATACATCTTTCCAAAACATTGGAACTTTAATTTTCCATCAAAAGCTACTGCTTTTCTCATTGGCCTGGCTTTACAAGTAATTTCACCCTTTTCTCTTGCAGTTTTAAAATCCTTTTTGGGGGTGTTAATAATGTTCTGACTATAACACGTCATTTGCAGCTGTATTTTCCATCGTCTCTATTTGGTCTTCTGCAGGCCTTTTGCAATAGAGTAGTCATCTTTTTCTCTAACTTCAGAAAATTTTCTTTAATGGTATGAATGAAAATATTTTCAAGACTTTTGATGTGACATCCTTCTCTTATTCTATGCCCATAATGGAAGGTTTGACTTTTCATATTTTCTCAAAGATAAGGGACATGTTGGTGTCCATGGCCCTTGCTACCACTAAAGGGCATTTGAATGCCTGTGGTCTGTGCTTCCAAGGTCTGAAGCCATGTTAATGTGGGTGGCCTGTGCAGTCACACGATGCCACATTGTCTGTAGTCTATACTGTCACAGAGGCCAAGTTTGGGTACAGAATTTTACTGTAGCAAGAATCATGTTGATGTTTGTGGCTTGTGTTACCACCTAAGGCTGTGGGGATGTCTGTGGTCTGTGCATCCACCTGAAGTTATGCTTCACTGATAACTCTTACTCCTACCCCAACTACCAACCCCCAAGAGTAAAAGCCTAAAAATGGAAGTCATCTACAGAAGTCTTAAAAATTGTGATGAACATGTTGAAGTGTAGCTCTCCACAGCTGATGGCTTCTGGCTGCGTTGCAGATGGAGGAGGACTCTGTTTTCCTTACGGGGCTGAAAACAGGTTATTTGAATGACCCAGTAAGTAGATAGACATCACAAACTGGATTCTTGTTCTTTTTTGTCCCTTCTTTATTGAGGGGAAGAGGCAGTCACAAGGGTGGGGTGAACATGTGAGGACTGGGAAGAGATGGTGGTCATAGTGTATGAAGTGAAATTTCCAAATAATCAAACATAATTATGTTGGGGGAAAAATGTTAACGACTTTCTGCAGGTTGGTTCCTCTCTCTGGATCAACTCTTTGTCCTTTCTTACTTTCTCCTCTTCTGAATTCAGTTCTGAAAATCCCCATCCTTGAATGACTTCCTGTCGATCAACTCTCATCCTTTTCCATGGTATGTAGCTTCAGCTGAGAATTGTAGAACATTCTGCACCTGTGTACCAAGCCTGGGTTAGCTTTGGTCTCTTACTGCAGTCTGCAGCTTTAACTTTGAATCATGGAAGTTCCTGAACCAGGATACCTTGTCCTGAGTGATCTCTTATTTCCTCTTTGGATTCTCAAGCTCTATTGTGAGTGTTTTACCTTGGCTAAAGTCACATTTCATTTCTTAATTGACAACTCATTTTGGCCTCTCTTGTTTTTACTGTTCACTCTTGGTCTTTCACTTCTTGAAATTTATGTATTTTCTCTTATACATAGCCAAATAATTTGTTTTTCTTTGCTGAAAAGTTTCTTGTTATCCTTTATATTTCTTTAATATGTCATATTTCACTTATTACTTGTGAATTTAGATATTTGAATCCTCTCTTTGTTCTTAGTCAAGCATAATGTTAATTTTGATTCTTTTTTAAAATGAAACTTATTTTCATTTTTAAAAGCATCTCCTGGTTTCTGTTTAAATTATTTCTCTTCTGATCTTTCTGTTTACTTTGTACTAAATTTGAATATTTTTCATCTTTATTTAGTTCTTTGAAACACAAACATTTTCTACTTTTGTGTTTACACGTAAGTTTTGGTATGTTACATTTCTTTTTTTGTTTGTTTCAAGGTAACTCTTTTCTTCTCCTTTGACCACTTTGATCTCTTTGTTTGACACCATGGAACATTGTGTTCTACAAATAATTGGGCTCCATTGACAGCCTTTCTGTGGTTCTTATGGCCCCTGGATAGCAGTTTGGGCATTGTTCATACAGTTGATCATGTTTGCTGATTCTTCATTAATTTTTTAGCTTGACACCTATTGTTAAAGTTTATTCAGTGAAGTGCGTACTGTTGCTCCAGCTCTCTAAGTAACTGCTTCCATTTTCAGGCGTTGCAAAGTTGCATGTGCATACATGGACATCCAGCTTTTATAACCTTTGATTAACTTCCTTATCATGATTCAGTAACCATGTTTTCCTTTGCAACAATTTGATTTTGTTGTTATTATTGTTTAGTTTTGGCTTTCTGTGGCCATTAAGTATCTAATGTTGGACTTGAACCATTATTCCTATTTTTCTATTTCTTGAATGCTATGATTAATATTTAACACCACTATAACTGGTTTTCTTGTAACCGTGTTGGCTAATGTTGACTTCTTGGCTATCAGCATAGTGGCTCCTATTCCCATCTTATTTCAATTTATATATAGTATCTATCCTTTACTTTTACCTTTCATCTTTTACATTCTTATTTTTAATCTAGGCACATAATCAAAATTCAGTTTATCATCTTCATTTTTGTTTGAAGTTTTATTTTCATTTGCATTTGAAAGTAATTACTGTTAGGAAAGGACTTAATTAGGTGTGCTGTTAGTTTTCTTCTGACTGCTTTGTTGTTCCTGTTTTCTTTGCTTCCTGTTTTATTGTCTTTATCTGTGAGGCAATGATTTTCCATTAAAATATCTTTAGGAGCCTTGACTTCCCATTGATGTCCCTACCAGAAATGTCATTTTTGAAGCTGATTTGTGCATGCTATGAGGCTCACATTAAGCTTCTAAAAATTGCTAGATATACTTTGAACCAATTAAATTGATTGACTTCTAGTATATCTTGGAAGTACATTCAAATTGCTCTATACTTAAAATGTTCTGTATTGAGGTCATCACTTAGACATTTTTATATTCTCTATCAATCAAGAAATTAGTGTAGCTATAGTCAATTTAGTGTGTTTTGCCTTTTTGTACTTACAATAGGTTAAGGGTGATTCATGCACCACTACAGCATTGAGTTTTTACTATTTTCCTATGTTTTCATATCAGTGTTAATTTCAACAAAGAACTCTTTTCAGAATTTCTGGCAATTCAGGTCTAGGTAGAATGAATTCTCACAAATTTTGTTGCATTATAAGACCTTTATTGTTAATTCATTTCTGGAAGACAAATTTGATATGTAAATGTCCTTTATCTTCATTTTTGTTCTTTAAGGGGCTTGATTGAATTGTCACATCTTTTCATAGCCTAAAGTAGTTTTTTTTTTGTTATTGTTGTTACATTTTTTGTTATTGAGGATTTGGTCCATTTCATTTTTGTAAAAATGCCTTTTCTATTACAAATTTTGAAACTTTTGAAATTTATGGCTCTTGAACTTTCAGTTCTACAAATGTCAGTATTTTCTTGCCTTTGTTTCTTTAAATAATATTGTTAGCCCTTTCTAGTTCTCTACTAGCTTTAGGAATCTTAATTGCTATATTGGGTCTCTTGATGTGGCCCATGTGTCTAGAGTAGACTTTCTTTGCTTTATAATTATTTTATATCCTGTTTCCTGAGAAAATTTACATGACCTTTCTTTAAACATGCTAATTGTTTTTCTGCTTAATTAAATCTGTAGTTAAAGTGATACATTTTTTATTGTTGTGTTGAATCAGTTATGTATTCTTCTGATCAAGGTACATACCTGCTTTTGCTTATATTTTTCTTTATAGTTTGCCTTTTTGGTCTTTCAATGCTATTGGTCACATATGATGAGATTAATGTGCCATTATCAAAATGGATCAATCCTATATCATAGGTTATTTTTGTTCATAATATGTTGTCAGACAACATATATTTGCGTTTGGCTTCTAGAACTTCATTGGTTTCTTTTGTGAAATATATTTTGCTAACTATGCTTGCATCTTGTGGCCTTGCATTAGTCTTTGCATGTTTAAAATAGCAAAGAAACAATTTCTTTCACTTCTCATAGAAAGTTTGTCAGGGACAGCCCTTTATCAGTCCATTCGTGCAGACTTTCTGTGGGAGCCATCTGGTCCACACAGAGGAGCTGGGGAAAAATGCTCTTCTACACTGTAAAGACTTGTCACTTGTATTAGTTTAATGAAACACTGATTGGCCATTAGCAATAAGCAAGGTAAGCACACTAAGAGAATTCTGAGAAGATGGGTCAAACAGTTTATAATTAATATTAGTCTCTGTGTGCTTCTTTGGGACTGAATGGGCTACAGGACCAGATAAGATAGAAACTCTGTCTACACAAAGTTCCACAGAAGACTTTATGGAACCATTAATAGGAACCTAGGAAAGGATCAGATAAAGGTGGGCCTAGTATCCAGCTATACATGATCAGGCCACTTAGATGAACCTGGACACTCATTCTACTACAGCAGCAAACTATTTGGAGAATACTTGGTATTGGACATTGTACCTAAGAAAGGACTGACATAGGTATATGGTACTGACCACGTAGCAAAGGTGTCAAGTACTGATTTGTTATAGGAGGTGAGACACACATTTTGGAACCAAGAGTAATGTTCTGGGCCCAATAACAGTGTTCATGAGAGACAACTAGTTCCTTGGGTTGTCTTGGAATTTTTATGGGCACTGCTAGTTTATCTTGCTGTCTGTCATCGTGGGGGCCTGTCATATGGCAGCATTATCTCAGGCAGCCCCATGATAGACATCAGTTGCCTAATTTTCTTCCCATATCCCACATGAAGGTATCAGCTGCTTGAGTCTGCTGGAAATGTCAGAAGGAAGGAATCTGAGCTTCAGTTACCTCTTCAGTGTATCTCACAGCAGAAGGTAGATGCATATGAAGAGATTGTCCAGGGTGGATTCTCTTTCAAATTGCTATTCCTCTGAGAGCATGAGCCCTAGAAAGGCCCCAGATTGTCACCGGTCTAACTTCATTCCTAGAGCTGTGACTATTAAGTTATGAATTCCATTTTTATTATGGGATGGCATTTTTTAAAAACATGATTGTAGAGCATCAGTGCAAAGTATGTTTAAATTTTCATGGAACTTTTCAAAATACATCAATTTCAGTAAGGATAAATCTATAAATTAAAGATAAGGCAAACCATTCCGGAGCTTAGTTGGTCTCGTGTGTTTTAAATTGTTTCTGGTTCAAATCTCAGGAAGTTCCTGATCCCTTAGGCAGAGACTGAAAAGAGAAATCAATGGAGCATGAAATAGTATCCCTTACTTGCCCATTAGGCTAACAAAGGGTGTGAAGGAAAAATGCCACCTTGTAAATTGGTAGTCTTCTGCTGTCTGCCTTGGATAGGCAAAGGAGCATGTATAGACAAACTTTTTATTCTCTATTCATGAAAAAGAACATTTCATGACATGTAGGGGTTATATATCACCTTAAAACTCTTATATAAGTGTCCCAGGGGCCTCATAGGAATGAGAACCATCTCTGTATTGTGCCTACTTGACTAGTGTTTAAGAATCAGGAGGTGGGCTCTATAACACTGAGCTGAATCAAAAGTTTTGAAAGTCACAGAAATCACAATTTTTCAATATAAAATACTTCTTTGTTTCCTTTTATTATTTCCCAAAGGAATATATTCTTGTGGAACGGAACAAAATTCAAATTTTATTCTCTTTGCTGATATGATCTAGTGAACATGTTAACCTAGTACATATGACAACATCTCTAAATGTTTTAAATCTATTAGTAGGAAGATTGCCATAAGCCTTAGAGTACTATTGCTGCATATTTCATAATTAAAGCTTTGTGTGTTCCATAATCTCTTCAGAGACAATAAAATTTGTAAGCCCCAGATGGTTAAAACTATAAAATCATTGGAGTTTTTCATCAGTGTCAAAAATATGAGTTGGTATCAAAGAAACATGAAAATATTTATCAAAATGAATGTTATAAGATAAAATAATAGAGATGTAGCTATGCAAATGACTCTCCAAAGCATGGAATTCCTACACCTTAGGAAATACTGATATCTTATATCCATGTAAAAAAGAAAAACATTTGGACTTCAGTTAGAAAAATGCTTCCCTTTTATACACAGAAGAACTGTCCAGAATCAACATGAGGGAAGAGGCCACTTAGAAAATGAAAATTAACATTTTTAAAGTGAGAATTTTTATTGTGAGATATAAATATGAAAAACACTAAAAGCTTTTGATACCAAGAAATCTGCCACTATTGCTAGACTAGAGACTTCTTAAGATGAAATGAAAATAAAGCTGTCTTGGAAAAGTATAATAATGTTAGAAGCTGAAGACTGGTGGTAAAAAATTATGTCCTGAAGGTGCTTTTATTTTGCATCATGAATATATTTACCAAATGTAAAGTCAATTGAATGTGATGAATAAATAAAATTTACTTCTTTTATTTAATAAGGAGCTGTTTTATATAAATCTCTAAATAACATGCACATAAAATATTCACTTAGTATTATTCATACTGCATACATGTTTGGTATTAAGTCACAATCATAAAGAATTTAAATAGAGCTAGTTAATCAAATAGTAAACATGGAAACTATGCAGAATTTTTTGTAACAATCAACTATTTTATTTTTCCCTTTTACTTAAAGTAAACTCATTTTCCTCAAACAATATAGGATTTTCCCCCTCTAGTCCTCTCTGGTCTTCCCTCTCTCACCTCCCATATGGATCTACCTTCTTTCTGTCTCTTTATTAGAAAACAAACATGTTTCTAAGGGATAATGATAAAATATAATATAATGATATAAAACAAAATCAAACAGCAGAAGATGACAAAACAAACAGGAAAAAACTCAAGAAAAGGCACAAGAAACATAAATGCAGGGACCCACTCAATTGCACCCTCTTCAATCTCATAAAAACAGTAAATTGGAAGCCATAATATATATTTAGAGGACCTATATGATAAAAAGACAAAAAATTATATTTATATATAACATTTATGTGCATATATATTAAATAATAGAAAGACAAAATAACTGAAAAGAAAAGCCCTGCCATAATGTTATGATAAAGGAACCTCCAAAGATGCCATTGAGTTCATTTTCAGTTAGCCAACTACTATAGGGCACGCCGCCTATAATCAGAAGTAGTTTGAGTCCCCAGTAAGACTTCCTTGGAAATATCTAAATTTTCATTTACAAATGGTTATCAATTGGAGATAGCATCTAGGTTAAGGATGGGGAGATGTATTCATTTCAGCTTTCAACTCTAGGATCCCAGCTCCTACAGACCTGTGCAGGCCTGGTGCACGCTGCCTCAGTCTCTAGGAGCTCACATGTGCATAACTACAGTTGATATAGAGGGCTTTGTTTTGTCCTCCATCCCCCCTGGCTCTTATGCTCTTTCTGCCTCCTCTTCTACAAGGTTCCCTGAACCCTCAGGAGAAAGGGTTTGATAGAAAAATCCCATTTCCAGCTGAGTTTTCCAAAGTTTCTCTCAGTCTACAAAATGTCTGGCTGTATATCTCTGTATATGTTCCCATCTGCTACAGGCAGATGCTGATCTGATCATGGCTGAGTAAGGTACTGATCTATGAGTATAGCCAAATATCAGTAGGCATAATTTTAATGCTGGTCTTTTAGGAGAACAGTAGCATTTGACTTTTCTCCATTTCTGTGGGCTATCTAGCTTCCGATTCTTGGTTGTACAAATAGTGTCAGGTATGGGTTCCATGTCATGGAATGGGCTTCAAGTCAAGTTATAAATTAGTTGATCACTCCTAGAAATTTTGTGTCACCATGGCATTAATATATCTTACAGGCAGTAGACCATTGTAGATCAAAGGATTTGTAGCTGGGTTGGTGTTTAGTTTCTTCTTTGGTAGGTACATAGTGCCTTCCTGTACCAAACACACTAGTACATAGGGTGAAGTGTCTATGTCGGCTCCAACTTGACTGCTCCATATTATTGAGCTGTGTAGATGTTGTCTTCAGAGATAGGATCTTTATATCAGGTTTTGGAGAGCAAAGCTATTGTCTTGGCAACAATCTGACTTGAGTTGTTATGTCCAACAACTCAATTATATATTTCAGATATCAGGTACTGGTAGTGTCATTTGGTGGCAAAAATGGCCAGTTGGGATTCTGCCTCCCTGATTATTTGGTAATTTATTTTAGACTATATATATATATATATATATATATATATATATATATATATATATATGCTACTACTGAATTAGGTTTCCATACTACCTCTCAAATGGCCTTTAATTTTACTGTCTTATCTTATATTCCTTCCCTTGCTCTTCTCTTTTCTCACCTTCTCCATTTAATCATCCACTTCCAGTCTCCCACCCATAATTACCTATTCCATTTCCTATTCTTACTGATATCTATCTGTCCCTCTAGCACCTTAATCTATGGTTGACCTCTGTGAGTCTATGGACTATAGCTTCATTATCATTAATGTAAGAGGTTATTTTGCATATAAGCATATATAAACCATATTTGCCTTTCTGGATCTAGGATACTGCACTCAGGATGTTTTTTTTTTCTAGTTTCCCCCATTTACCTGTGATTCTCATGATTTCATCTTCTTAACAGCAGAGTATTACTCCATTTGGCAGATGTATGCTTTCTTTATTCACTTATATGTTGAGAGACATGTAGCTTGTGTCCGATTCCTGGATTTTATGAATAGAGTAGCAAGGAACATTATTGAACAATGGTAGGTCCTGTGGTAGGATGAAATGTCCAAGAGTTGTGCTGCTGGATGTTGCGTTAGATTTATTTCCAGCTTTCTGAGAAACCTATACACCAATTTCCATAGTAGTTATTCAAGTTTGCACTCCCATCAGCAATAGATGAGGGTTTCCCTTACTACAAGTCTTTACCAACAAGCTTTTTGATTTTATTGATTTTAGCCATTCTGATTGGTGTAAGATAAAAATCTCAAAGTAGTTTTGATTTGCCTTTCCCTAGTGGGTAAAGATGTTGAACATTTCTTTAAGTGTTTCTGAGATGTTTGCATTTTCTAGTTTGAGAGTTCTGTTTATGTCTGTAGCCCAGTTAAAATTTGGTTATTTCTTATATTTGTTGGATACTGGCCCTCTATAGATTTTGTGACACGTAAAAATATTTTTCTATCTGAAGGTTGTTATTTTTCCAAAAGATGGTGTCCTTTGCCATTCAGAAGCATTTTAGTTTTATGAAGTCCCATTTATTAATTGTTGATCTTAATGCCTGTGCTATTGGTGTTCTGTTCAGAAAATTATCTCCTGTGCCAATGAGTTCAAGACAATGCCCCACTTCTTTTTCTTTCAGATTTGATGTATCTGATTTTAGGTTGAGGCCTTTGATGTACTTGGAGTTGAATTTTGTACAGAAAGACAAATATATATATTTGTATTTTTAATGCATTAAATTGTCCAGTTTGACCAGTACCATTTGTTGAAGATGCTATCATTTTTCCCAGTGTGTGCTTCTTCTTTATAAAAAAAATCAGGAGAATATAGATATGTGAATTTTGTCTGGGTTTTAATTCGATTCCATTGATCAACGTTTCTATTTTTTATCTCAATACCATACTGTTTTGATTACTATAGTTCTGTAGTACAATTTGAGATCGAGAATGGTGATACCTCCAGAAGTTCTTTCATTATTCAGGACTATTTTAGTTATCCCTGTTTTTTAATGTGTATTTCCATATGAAGCTGAAACTTGTCCTTACACGAATTGTGTTGGAATTTTGTTGTATTTGCATTGAGTCCATAGATTGCGTTTGGTTAGACAGTATTTTTATTGTTAATCCCATGGATCCATGAGCATGGGAAATCTGTTCAACTTCTGATAGCTTCCATTTCTTTCTTCAAAACTGAAATTTTTATCATACAAGCTTTTCACTTGCTTCATTAGAGTAACCCTAAGACATTTTATATATTTGAGATTATTGTGAAATGTCTTGATTCCCTGATTTTGTTCTCAAGTCTATTTTTCATTTGTATATAGGATAGCTACTGATTTTTTAGAATTAATTTTGCATCCAGTTACATTGCTGGTTCTAGAGCTTTCAGGTGTGCTATTCAGTTAGTATTATGGAAACTCATTAAGTTTTTGTGTAAGCACTTGATGCTATGAATTTGCATCTTAGAACTGCCTTCATTGTGTCCTCTAAGTTGGGTATGTTTTGTTTTCATTTTCATTCAATTCTAGAAAATCTTTACATTCTCTCTTGACTGATTTTTCTTTTATTCAGTAGAGTCTTGTTCAGTTTGCATGTTTCCGTGAATTTTTAAGCTTTATTCTGTTTCTGTTGTTGTTGATATACAAATTTAACATGTGGTGGTCGGATAAATTGGAGGGTGTTATTTTAATTTTCTTGTATCTGTTGAGACTTGCTTTGGGTTTGAATATATGGTCAGTTTTGGAGAATGCTTCATATGGTGCTGAAAATAATTCTTTTGTGTTTGGATGAAATGTTCTCTAAAATCTGTTATGTTTATTTGATACTGGCAGATAGCAAGGCACAGTGTCACCTATCTGTTAAATGCAGAATTATTTGTATAGCAACTAAATAAGAGGTCAGTATCGAGGGCCCATTTTGTTTATTCATTAAAACCTTATACTTGGTTCCAGTGGGTCATGATTAGCAGCCTCAAAGGTTGCCGAAGATTGGCCACCTGATTCTTGTTCATTGTTGGGCCATACTTGGTTTTTTCCCTGCAAATTTCTCCCTGATGTTCTCAAATCTAACTCAGAGATGTTTAACGTTTTCTTTCTTCCCTTTGATCTTGTTTTCTTGGGAATATTGGCCCAAAGCTTAAGCCTGCTTTTGCTGGTGATCTGGCCTCTCTTACTCTTTCCCTGCATCCCTGCTCTCCTTTTGTTAAGCCACTGCTCACTGACCTACACCGCGGGTCCTGTCTTTATTCTTGAATGTATGGGGTTCTCTCCTCATCTAAGCAACTGCCAAGATTTAGTGCTTATTTACTTTGTTTTTCTTTTTTTCCTCAATCTTTGATAAAGTTGTCCTTGAGCTTCCTTCTGAGCCCAGTTCTATTAAGTTTCTTTTTAATAAGATTGACAGATCAAAATAGGAACCCCAAGTTGCCTCGATAACACTAGTTTTTCCCTTGCCATACTAGTTACTCATCTTTCTCTCATACTAACATGGGTTTCTCAATATTCCCGGAAATTACTACAAAGGAGTATCTAGAGTGTTTATACTTTACAAAGATCTTAGATAACTTTTCATTCGTTAAGAGGAACTATTTTATTGCACAGGAGCAATCAAAAAATCATGGAATGATTTGGATAGGACAAAGTCTATTGGATTCAGGGGAATAGAGGACTAAGGCCATATCAGGTGGTCATGTGAATGAATCATTTGAAACAGAGTACTTGATTAAGAGTTTCATTTCATTCATTCCAAATGGGAGAAGAGCAGTAAGAATCTGCTTGTTTCTTCTCCTTGCTCTGTTGTTTGTATTCATAGCTCTAAAACTGAACAACCTTTGTGAGTGCATTGTCAGTTTCAGGGGCAGAGTGTACTCAAAAAAAATGAAGACTGCTTTCATGGCAGAGGGTTTTGACCATTATTCTAGGAAGCACAGCATATAAATACATCCATGGAATTAAAATTATATAAGAAATGGAAAATAAGGCAGGAAATGTCTAAAAGGCTCTCTCTTTTCCATCATGAATAGAAGCTTGAGAAGCACTGCTGTGGTATAATAGAGGGAAAAAATGACCAAACATTTATTCATCTTGTTCCAGTTTTAAAATTAAATAAAATGCAATTTAAAAATATAAATGGCTAATGCAGTCTGAAGGTCACTTAGGAAGGCAATAAATGGGAATAAAAGTATGTGCTGAAGGGGAAATAATTGCTATTTGTTAAAAATGATGAAAAACTGACTGTTCATTAGAACCAAGAAATAGCTAAAAATGTATAAAATTTCGGGGTGGAATATGGAAAGGATGATGGAAACCTTTTCTAAAGTCTGATCCCAGAATTGGTGCAGTGTGAGTAGTGTACAAGTTGCTGTTTGATGCTTTAGGACATGATTTAGGGTGAAACCCAAGGCACAGGCATTTCAGTGTTCTTCTGAGGCATGGCAGGATATATGCAAAAGACAGATATTTATCTTTGAGTTGTAATTTCTGATTTACCTAATTCCTCATAGGAGGAAAGTAATGTGTTCCAAGAGATATATTCCATTGTCTCATTTGCTTTTGTTTTTTGTTGTGGTGGTGGTGGTGTTAGAGTCATGGCATGAAAACATAAACATACGAATCAATATCAATATTGGCCTTAGATTCTCGGTGACTAAGGAAGTATGGTTGGTGGGTGTTCAGCTTTTGCAAGTGATAGTCAATGATGAATATAAATTAAAGATGAAATCACTGACCTAATGTGTGTGCTGTGATATAACACTAATACAATTATATAAAGCTAATACAATTCAGAGCCTCTATTGGCTTTTCATTGTTCTTGCAATAATGTATTGTACCAAGAAAGTGTATTGTGGGAGTCTCTGCACACACCACAGCCAGCAGCATGTTGATCCGTGTGAGAAAAGAAGGAAGTCCAGTTTAGTACATCTCAGTAGCTGTTGTTGGTTCAGACTTTGAGAGGCTAGAACCAGGATATTTACTTTAGGCATCTTTAATCACAGCAAAATTTGGGGGAAAAAAAGTTTCCCTGTGCTAATTAACTCAACCCCATGCGTACAATAAAGCTGAAAGCATGGCTCCAGTGAAATGCTGTGTAAAGTAGACGTGACATTTTCTGTAAAGAGGGGTTAGATTGGCTACATGTGACATTAGAAGGATATGGGGGAGGATCTGATGTGGTCTTGGACATACAGATAGCACCAATGTCACCTGGCTAGTACACACCTGAGCACTTAGCCTTGTGTGTGAAAAACGGGTTATAGGTCTCTCCCATTGAAGAGAGCACTCTGTGCATTTTCCATTCACGTTTCCCTTAGTGCTTATCAGTGAGCACAATCACCTCTGTGCCTCCGGTAGGACATCTAGGAAGCTGAGTATTTCTGTGCTCTGAGGATATCATCACTTTCCACTGAGTTGTAAATTGGGTCTCTGCTATAACCCAAAACCTGTTCAAAATGACTAAATAAACAAATAGACAAACAAGCAATAAATAAATAAGTGATAGAAGCTGATTCTACCTCATATTTTCTTTTTCCTTTGAGGGGAGTACAAGTCACAAGGAAAGAACAAGGGGTTTTGACATAGATACCAGCGTGTCATGGGCATTTGGATGCAGGGTAGAGATCTACACACACTCAGAATGGAGTTCCTCATTGTATCCTAAACTTACTTCCCTTGTGTTTTCCCAGCTTTCATATTCTTGTCCTTTTGGTTTGTTGTGTTGTGTTTTTCAAGACAGGGTTTCTCTGTGTAGCCTTGGTGCCTGTCCTGGAACTAGCTTATTGTCACCTGTCTCGCAGCTCGGGGCATCTACAGCCACTTGGAGTCTCCACTCCAGTACAGGCTTCACTTTCCGTTTCACATAAATGGCTCTCAGATCCCGAGTGCAGCAGTTCCAGTACTGGCACGTGTGGCCTGGCCTCAGGTGCTCTCATTTTGGCTTTCATGCCAGGGGAGCATCATAGTGAGCAGAAAGCACAGACTGGGGTGCAGGAAGTTGTTTTATTTAGTTTAACTAAAACATAGTTTTTTACTCATTTTACAAACCTATCCGGTCCCACTCCTTCTCCTCCTCCCACTCTCTACACCTCCTCCCAATCCATCCCTATTCACCCCTTAGAGAAGGTAAGGCTTCTCATGATGAGTCTACAAAATTTGACACGTCACTTTGAGCAGGACCAAGGCCCTCCACTCTATATTTTGGCTGAGCAAGGTATTCCTTCAAAAAGAATGCGCTCCAACATGCCAGTTCAAGCACTAGTGATAAATTCTGGTCTCACTGCCAGTGGCCACAAAGACTGCCCCATTTACACATCTGTTACCCACATTCAGAGGGCCTAGTTTGTTCCTTTTAGGTTCCGCCATTGTTAGTCCAGAGTCAGTGTTTTGATCACAGATCAAAACCAAAAAAGCAGAGAGAACAAGCTGGAAGTATGTCCAGACTATGAATCCCCAAGCACATAACCTAACTCTTCAAGCAAAACTCCACTTCCTTAAGGTTTCATCATCATTCTAAACAGTACTACAACATGGAGAATAAGCTTTCAAACAATTACCCTCTGTGTTATCCAAGCTACCAATGACTAACACTGAGTTTAACATTGGTCTCCTATCTGTATTTATTTCTACCTTGACTACTAAAGCATACATTTAACTGAGCAGGCAGATGGCCCATCAAATCATGTCAGATCATCTTACCCATTGTTCAAACCTGTGCATGGCTATGATTTGGGAATAAAGACATGCTCTTTGTGATGTTGTTTAATCCTTCTCCACACCACACAGGTTTCATCATATGACTCTTCTTTTAGCTCACTGTACCTACTTGTACCCTCCTTGCTATTTTTGCTCATTTCTAGAGAGGGACGCTTACATTCTCTGAGTCTCAGAGCTGGCTCTTGGCATGATCTAACCTTAGTTAAAATTCTGACTAAGCTTTTACTGTCTTCGTTCTTTTAATCTAAAAATGACTTTTATGTTTCTCCTAATGAAAATTTTACCACCCCTCCCCAACAATATCATCCTTCTCCTCCTGGGCTTTTATACTCTTGCCCATATTTTGATGTCTATCTAGTGCATGTTTCATCCTCTTGTTTTATTTATGTCCCTTCTCCTCTATTACTATGAGAAAAATGAATGCATTTTCTTAGCGTTTACTTCTTAGCTATGATTTCAAATATTGTCCCTTGACACAGCAGAGGAAAAAGCAGCATTTGTGCACAATTTTGAGACATCTCATAAACTCTGGTCTACCTGGTCTCTGTGGGGAGGCATCAGTGTCATTAATTCAGGACTTCTTCAACGTGAAATCAATGAGTGTAGCTTAGTCATGGTACATGCTGCCTCCCTTCTAGGCCTAATTACCTTACGCAGGCAGGATCTACTTCATCCACTTGAATCAGAAACTGGCAACATTTCTATTTTCTTAACTAACCTCCACCCAAAGCATCCAGAAAGGAGGACCCTCTGGTCCTGTAAGAGCATTAAGATTAATTACACTACTCAACTTTCCTAGGCTGTACAACTTAGCTTCATTAGCAGATTCTTTTATTTCCAAGTGTTCTTTTCCTTCTGTTGGAGAGAAAGTATACCTTTAGGGGTTGTACCTGACACATACAGATAAAGTCTTCCACCCAGATCCTCCTCTCCCTCAAATATTGCACATACGCCATGTAAATAGGCAGCCAGGCAAGCTTCACGCATAAAAATCTCCATGTACTGGCAGTTGGAGAACATGAAGACTGAATCTGAATTTAAGGAGAAACAAGGAGTGTCAGGAACAGAGCAGAGATGCATGGACAGTGTCTCCATATAAAGCCTGTGTGAAACTGAGAGCTGTGCTTGGCCTGAGAGGGAAAAAAAAAACAATGACTGAGTCACATGAAACTGCATGTTTATCCATAATTACTTGGGATGACATAAGCAGGCATTTAAATCTGAATTGTGACCACAGACAACATCCGTGACCAGGACCAGAAAAAAAGTGGTACTAGGTTAACTCATTTGAGTGGAGGTCCAAAATCAAGTATAGGGATACATCACAAGGGTAATAACACAGGAAGGATGTGATGTTCATGTTCAGGCAAGAAACAGGAATGATGAGTGGGTGTTGGAACCCGATTTTACAACTATGAGCACTTATGTGACATTGGAATAGTGACATAACAATGTGTCTTTTCTAATTATGTGGGAAGATGCCACTATAACTAAAAACGTGAAGTCTAACAGTCAGTAGTTAACCTCAATTAGAAAGTACAAACCCACTGAAGATCATCAGAAAGCTTTTGGAGGAAAGAAGCTTCAAGACTTCTTTAGCCACTTCTACACACCTTCCCTATCAGCAGATTAACAAGAGGTTTCACAAATTCGTTCTGTAAACGTGAGAAACTTGACTGACAAAGCATTGTTCCCGAGGAGCATCCCGTGAAAGACAAAAGAGTTATTAATGACATCTAGCCAACGACTAGAACTTCGAAGTGAAATTTTTTCCCCTGTTCTTCAGGATGAATAACATGATCTATGTGTTCAGTTTGACAGAGGTCTTCCCAAGCAACATGGTATCTGATTTTTAGGAACCTGGTAAGAGCTGCTTCCTAGCTGATAGTTACACTGGACACTTGAAGTCTAGCATAAATAATATTGAGGCTCCAAAGCAGAATACATAATGCTCATGAAAAGAGAGCTGAATATGTGGAGTCCAAGGGCGAATACACAAGATCTCTGTGCTGAGTTAGTATCATAGTGGTGGATATAATGGTCAACACAGCTGACATGATGCAGTCCGTAGGAGTCAAAATCCTTCTTTGTCAATTGCACACTCATTAAATCTCAGTCAAGCCACTATAATAATAATTGTTATTATAAGAGCAAGGAGAGCAAGATTAATCCAAGCATTAAATACAAATTCAATGTGGAAATATTAGAGAAATTAATAATGTTTTCAGAGGCCAAGGGAGGGCCATCAGAGATGTCCGATGTGTAGTACAATGCTAAGCTGAGTTAAAATCACTTCCCCTCCTGAGGGTTGGTATATGTTTTGTACAGTTCAGACAATGATCTATGACATCCACAATTTATGTTTTGAATGAGTTTATTAAGTATATAAGAAACAAATGTAAAAAGAATAAACAAGTACCAGATGTAGAGAAACAGCAAATGGGTAGTCAAAAATATTAAATCATGTGCTCACAACATTCAGTAGAGATATTTGGAGTAGCACAAATGATAGAGCAACAAAAGATAATATCAATATCAAACTGAGGGCTTACAAAAATCCTGGAGAAAGTCACTAGGGAATTTAGATTTTAACTAGGAATGGTTAACCAGGAATGGTGTAGAGAATTTGGAAGACACCTGATGAAAACATATTCAGGTCTTACCTGGGAAGGATGTGGGGCAAATTGCTTCCAGGGCAAATTGCTTTCGAAGATCTCAACTACTACTTGGCAAAAAAAAATTAATATACAACAAAAAATTCATTCATGTGAAGTTATTCTTGTGCCACTGGGAAATACACGGAAGATTGTTAGTTCAAAAAGAAGCTGAAATAATGAGAAGTTAAATACCTTCAAATGACAAAATATAATGGCATCTAGTAAGCACTCATACACAGACCAGAAACTGTGTTAAGCCTCTTACACTGATTCTGAGATGATCAGTACATACTCATTATATAAATAATTGATTGTAAATTCTTAATTTTCTCCAAGTCTATAGATAGTATTTAAGGCAATCCTGTGCTAATTGCCAATTGACCACACCACAGCTGCAACGTGGCCCAAAGGAGAAGACAGATTCCCATTGTCAGAAATTTTATTGAATGTCATTAATGTTTTGGGCTGGCAAAGGGTAGTTATGAAATGAAATCTGTTTCCCAAATGTCTATTTCTTTCTTAACATGAGTCATTAGGAAGAAGGGAGTTAATAATCACATATGCAATGAAAGTAAATTCATTTCACCTTCCATGTTTCACACCTATAAATAGCACAAGAATTAATTTTGAAGACTTGCACAATTTTGTAAGAAGGTATTCTGACACACAGTCAGGCTATACCCAGGAATATTAATTCACAATTTTGAGATGAATCATCTCTCTCCTTAAAGGGCAGATACACACAAAAAAATGTAGAAAAGTTAAGAGAACCAAAGTTCCTATATTAGAAGAGAGGGTATTTGCCCAAGTGTAAGCATCCAGAAAAGTGTGATAGACAGGTAATGAGAGCAGCTAACTATCTGGTCAGACTAAGGTCCTGGGAAAGCAGTTATTTCTGTCAGCAGGACATGACAGTGATTAAGACTTGAGCTGAGATTCCAATTCTAGAAGTAAGATGTCTGTATTTCTTTCTAAAGACTTACAAGAACTTACAGATATTAGCAAATAATTTTATCATTATGTAAGTAGCTTTATGCTCATTAGAACAATATTTTTCACACTGTATTTTCTCTACTAAATTGTAAACATATATATCTTAAGAATAACTCTCATTACCAATATTTGACTAATGGAAAGCTCCTGGCTTATTTGTTGTGACTTTAAATAATTACCCAGATATTTTCCTCTTCCTCAGATATCTTTAAAGTACTTTAAGAATCAGAAAAATACATTTTAACTTAATCTGATAAAATTCTAAAAGGTGATGTTGATATATCCATAGAGGCCCTTGAGTATTTCTTTTGGTTTTTAATTGAAAAATGTTTTTTTTTATACAATATATTTTTATCATGTTTTCTTATTCTCTCAATTCCTCCCAGAACATCTCTATACCCCTACTTTTGAAATGTGTGTTCCTTTTTTTGTATCTTTTAAAAACAAAACAAATACCAAGGAACACAAAATACCAAAAAGTAAGAAAAATTGAAAATAAAGTAGCAAAAAACACCTATAAGACAAAAAAAGAAAGAAAGAAAATGTCTCCCAAAATGCAATTGAGTTCATTTTGTATTGGGCAAATATACCTGAGCATGGATCCTGCCATAAAGTATATTTGATATTCCTAGTGAGACTCATTAGAGAACAGTGATTTTCCTTTTCTGAGTGGGTGTCAGTTTTAGTTAGTTACATGTTTAGAGGTGATAACCCTTGTCCACTTCCCCCTCTCAATGCTGGAACCCCATCTGGTCCAAATGTTGGAACCCCAACAGTTTTGCCTGTTGCTGTAGTCTCCATGAATATGCACCTCCATTGGCCCTACTGGTTCTAGAAAGACAGTCTCCTCGGTGTCATCTGTCCCCTCTGACTCTTAGCCCACTATGTTTCTCTTCCACACAGCTCTCTGAGCCTTGAGAATAGGGATTTGATGAAAACAACCCATTTAGGACTGGATGACCCAAAGTTGTTAACTCTACAAATTGTCTAGTTGTGGGTCTCTGTTAGCTATTATCTACTGGAAGAAGAAACTTCTCTGATATGATTTGAGCAATACACTAATCTATGTGGCTAACAATATATAAGGGAACTCATTGTATAGACAGCAGAACAATAATCAATAACATTTGGTTTTCTCCTTAGATTGTGATATATCTATTTTCAGCCTCTTGACTACTTCAGCAGTGTGAGGTATGGGTTCTATCTCATGAAGCTTTTTTAAATTTCTTTTCAGTACAGTTTTTCTATGTAGCTCTGGTGTCCTGGGACTCACTTTGTAGACTAGGCTAGTCTCAAACTTACAGAGATCTGGCTGTCTCTGCCTCCTGAGTCCTGAGATTAAAGGTCTTCACTACCACCACCCAGCTTTTGAAGTGGTTCTTAAGTCCAAAAAGAAAGTGGTTGGGATACTTCCATATTATTTATGGCAGTACTGCATGAGCATATCTTACAACAGACAAGTGATTATAGGTTATAGGACTTGTAGCTGGGTGGTGTTGGTGATTACCTTTCTCCTCTGGTAACTCGCAGAGTACCTTGCAGCATCAATAATGCTAGTCGGTAGTCAGAGGTGAAGCTTCTAGTTAGGCACATGATCGACTTCTCCATGTTTGATGATATTAGTAAGTGTAGTCTTCAGCAACAGAACCTTAACGTTATGTTATTGAGAGTATCAATAGCCTTAGCAATAGCCTGTGATATTCAAGGGTTTCTTTGGGGCCAATTAATTATTCAATAATATACAATATATTTCTCACACTGGAGGTTTTAGTTGGTGGCACTAGATGACTAGTAGCAGCATAGTTTTCCTGTTATTGGGGACTCCATTTATATTCATATGTGTATGTATGTATGTATGTCAACAATATTAGATTTTCCAAAAGACTTTTAATTTTAGCTGTTCCTCCCATCTACCCTCCCTCACCCTTCTCTCCCATTCTCCTCCCCATTTAATCTTTGTATTATACTTTCTATTTAACAAGGTAATCTATTTCCCTTTCCCTGGGATATCCTTTCCTCTTCCCTTGTCCTTATGAGGTACCTGACCCCTGTGGCTATTCAGATTGTAGCATTGTAGCACTATTCAACAAAAGCTTAAAGACTAACATCCACAAATAAGAGAAAGCATTCAATATTAGAATGGGTTATCTCATCCAAGTTTTTTTTTTGCCAACTATATCCAATATCCTGTGGATTTTCCAATTTAAAAATTATTAGCAGGGAATAATATCCCACTGTGTAAATGAGCCACATTTTCATTATCCATTTATCCATTGTTGGGTAACAAGGCTGTTTCCAACTTCCAGCTGTTTTGAGTGGATCACCAATGACCATGGATGAGTAAGTACATCTGTAGTAGGTTCTAGAGTCATTTGGGTACATGCACAAGAGTGACAGAGCTGGTTCTTAAAGTAGATCAGTTCCTAGATATGCAAGGAGACACCACACTGATTTCCATAACAAGCAGTACAAGTTTTCACTCCCACCATTAATGAATAAGTTTTCACTTTTCCCATATCGTCACAAGCATAAGCTGTCAGTTTCTAATTGATCTCCATTGTAACTAGTATAAGATGAAATATCAAAGTAGATTTCATTTGTATTTCCCTTATGGCTAATGGTATTGAACATTTTTTAAAACATTTTTCAGCCATTTGTGTTTCAAATTTTGAGGCCTCTCTTCTGAATTCTGTACTCTACATTTATTTTTATTTTTTTATTTTTTAAAGATAAAAACATACAGTGTTTTTCTTTCTGGGTCTGAGTTACTTTACTCAGAATGGTTTTTTTTAGTTCCACCATTTGCCTGCAAATTTCAAGATGACATTGTTTTTTTTCCCCCACTGAGTAATACTCCATTGTATGAATGCACCACATTTTCTTTATCCATTCTTTGGCTGAGGGGCATCTAGGTTGTTTCCAGGTTCTGTTTATTATGAACAGTGCTGCTATGAACACAGCTGAGCAAACGTCCTTGTGGTATGAGTGGATATGAACCTCTTTCTCAGTTTGCGAGGAAGAGCTCTCAGTAAGCTGGAGAGTCACTCTCCATTTCCTGCTTGGCACTCTTACCAACAGTGCCTCCTCCATGCCTCCATTCAGGAAGTCTTCTTTCATGGACTTGCCATTTCTCACATATTTTTGTTATATCACAATTTCAATTCTTACCTGTGGATTAAATTCTCAGCCTTATGGCCTCTTCCATTAAATTTCTTTCCTGATATCAAGTCATTTCTTACATAACTCCTCCTCTCTCCTCACACTTGGTGATAATGAGTCTACTGGTTTTATTCCCCACCTACATTTGTATTGGTCTCCCCTTTATTTCAATATCCATATTCATATGTTATTTTCAGAAGTGACATATTTTATTTTCTTTTGCTCATACTTTTCACCTTATCATGGCATATATGTTTTCACAGACTATCATCATTTTAGGGATAGTACCTTACAAGTTTAATATACATATGTAATTTCCAATTATGATCAGTATATTTTATTCCTGCTGAAAGAGGTCTCATGATGTTCTGATCCTCCGTACAGAATTAATATTTGGGTAGCATTCATGCAATCAACACTCAGAGTAAACATTTCTCTGATTCTGTCAAGTCTCCAATAACAATAACAATGTCCTGCTCATATTAATTTCATTTACTCAATAAAACCTATGAAGGACTGGGAGTGCAGTCCTTTGACCAATCACTACAGGAGAGTTACAGTGAGTAACCATTCTCCTGGTGTCAGCAAAATATGTCTCGCTGTTGTAAAAGAAACCACAAAACAATGGAAGGCTCGCACAAAGCTTCTAATTCGAGTGGTTTATCTTCCCCAAATATTATAGTGCTTTCTGAGATTCTATCCTAGTCAGGATTTTCCATTATCTGAGAAGAGAATAGGCTTTACACAACAGCTGTCTCTGCTATTCTTCTTTCAGAAGGATAGCCGTATCTTATCCTAAATATCAAATAGCTGTTGACTTTGTTGTTGCCCATATGATAGACCAAATCATAGACCACAATTTTTATTTTTAGTTGAAATTTACAGGATTTGATTTAGTCATACTATGGAGAAAACATGGTTGGATTCAAACACGCTCAACTCTACTACTTTTTATCAGTTTTTATGCCTCAGTGTCTTTGTGAAATTGGGGAAATCATAACACTTAGCAGTAGGCTGAGGGGAATATTCAAGTTAACATATGTACAGCATCATGTGTAATGTCTTTTCCAAATGCTATGTGTGTTCGCTGTTATTATTCAACAAATAGACCATTGAAGTGTAAATTTCAAAGTGCAAATCTCCCAGTGACCTCTATGATTAAATTGAAAGTTTATTTATTTTTTGTGGAAAAAAATTACAAGGCCAGAGTTATGATGGAGAGATATTTTAAAATTCAGCAAACCTTTTATAAAGAAAAGATAATTTCCTGATGAGTATTACAACAATACTCAAATCAAGCCATTGAATATGAATTCAAAAGTAGCCAAGGTTTCTTTCTTTTCTTTTCTTTTTTTTTTCTTTTCTGTTTGACAAATAAAGGCGATAAAAGAGAGGGATCTAGGGGAAATAGCGAAGCATACCACAGCTCCTTGTACGAAGCGACTCATACCACCACCCACACAATTCTAGAGGAATGACAGCGCTGATTAATGTGGATTCCGCATCACTCTAGGAACTAAGATGTGAGAACAAAGAGGCGTGGAGTGAAGAGGAAAATAAACTGGAAGGGAAATCTTACTGCAGTCAGGAGAATTAGTAGTAAACAGCGAAGGGGCCCCATTACCAAACAACCAACCAAATTCTTCAAGATACTTCCTGGCCCTTGACAGTATCAGTCTCCTCTAATGAGAACGGCAGTATAAAGGTGTTGCTGACGAATGCCTCATCCCCCCCCCCCCCGCGACTCTCTCTATCAATCATTCCTTTGTGCAACCTTGAATTCTGCCAAAATGTGCTTACTACAACGCACCTTTTCTGTCCCATCCAAGCATGAGACTCCCATGTCTCTCACTAATGCCGCAGAGTACAGGATTTCTCAGGCATTTATTCTGCGTTCATAGTTCATTCGCTACGTATTTAGTCTCACTATTTTCCGTAATTAGACAATTATAAAAGTCTCCACTCCTTACCTGCTTGTCCTTAACACTGTTTTCCCTAATTGTTAAAATATAAATGCTCCCAGCCAGGTGACTAAACAATTTAGTTCTTTCCTAATTTAAACGTCTCAGGGAAGGAGTAGATGTGAGGGTATCAGTGTTAGGGTGTGTGCCAATGAGAGGACTTTTCACCAAGGGTAGAATGAGTTCTGAAAGGGAATGAGGGCTCCCAAAGAAACATGTGCTACTCCAGAACTAGGTCTTCAAGTCCTGTAATGAAACCACTATTCACCAGTCCCAGAAAGCGGTTGTGAATATCTCTCCATTTCGTTACTATTTACGTCATAGTCAGAGTTTGAAGCTGCAAGAATATACATCATAGAAACTGGCAAATATTACACGTCATCCCCTCTTCTCTTTTTATGAGTGTCTGTGTACAAGTGATGACAGCGAGTTCTCTCTACTACCCACATATGCTATCACAGACATCCGGACCCACATTACTTCATTTTGAAGAAATGAAACACAGAAAAGTCAAATATTTTTCAGGTGCATGTCATTTAGAAATGGATAAAAGGCTGCACTTTGAAGGAAAATTATCTTCGTTTCAAAGCTCTTTGCATTGTCTTTATTGACGCGTACCTGCTTATTGCTATTGGACTGTTCTGTCCATGGCATGGTGCATTGTAATCGGAAAGTCCTGCATTACTTCATCTTCATTTATCTGTGCTTAGTTGTCTTTATCATATTCCTGAAAATATCTAAACCTGCCACTTGTTCATCTCTTCTAACACAATGAAAATACAGATTGCCCTAACAGTGACACAGACATTCTGTAATACTCAAATGTAGCATCCAATGCTATCCATAGTCCCCAGTAAGAAATATATATGCAATTTAAAAAAACATACTTTAAAGTATAGACTATGATTTAAATATCACCATTAGTGTTTTCCCTCCAGAATTAGCCAAATAGAGTAAAAAAACTTAGACAGGGTTTTGAAAAAGGCAATACTTTGACACTTCCAAACTATGTCATTTAAGAAAAATGCTTCAGTAATATAATTCTCTTTCCATATTTTACAAATTTTAAACATCTAGCTGACATGATATACATAAGAATAGCTGGCTACATGGCAGCTGCTGGCACTGCTGGTTGTGTAGGTCTTTGTCATTTGTCCACTGCCTTCCCCATGCTGCTGTGTAGTAAAGTGTTGTCTCTATGTATGCAAAGCAGTCTAACGTGCAGTATCCCAGAAACAGCAGTAACACTGATCACTGTCATGGCCAGTGCAGCATTTACAGGCCAGAAACTTCCCAGTGTACACATCTTTCAGCCAATCAAACTCCACCTTTAGGAAAGGTCCAACAAGTCTGTTTCACATGAAGAGGAAACAAAATCCTAGCCTACAGAGCTCTGCTTTTAGTGCACCAACAGATGGGTGTCTGTTGAACATGCCTTTGCGAGGTGGTAGGGGAAGTGATTCCTGTGCTTCTTCAGATGTAGAGCCCTTTTGCACTTTCTTTCCTTTTGGTTGTCATGAAAGCATCATTGAGTCACAGAGTTCTGTCTGTGTGTTTGTCAGGTGGCTGGGTGTCAACCCTTCTGTGTTTAATGATACCTCTTCTCCTATTTTTAGCTCATGAGTGGAGCTGAGTAATCCAGGTCTCCTTTCCTTTCCAGATGTGTATTTGAGAGTATGACCAGAGGAAAGGAAGAGAAACACTGCCAGGCATCTCTAGGAGTGATACTTATTAGCCTTTGCTTTACTTAGGAGACGATTCACTCCGATCATCTAACTGCACCATTATGGAAATGTATACAGAATTAGGGCTGATGACTGACTCCTTCTCAGATGCAGACTTTCTAGACCCTAGAATTCGGTGGCACTCATTCTGACTAAATTTCAAAATTAGGAGAAAGAATTTCATCTATGTCACAATCTATGTTAAGCGACATCAGAGAAACTCATTAAGCTCTTATAGCATTCTGGCACAGCCATACAGATTAGGAGTTTGCAAACGTACTTTTGCCAGTTTGCAAACAAGGACAGCCTTCTCAATGAGGAAGAAAGGGTGGGGCAGTGTCTATGTGCTGTTTCTTTAATGGCAATTGTATTTTATTCAAGGACATTTTAATTCTTGACTGAAAGAACTTGAGTGCACCCTGGCTACTGTGAGTGTCCAAGTCCTTAGGTATACAAAACGTGGTTTATATGGATGAGTTCATCAGTTTCTAACCTCTTGCAGCCTAGGAGATAACAATGGTTTTATTTCTCAGCACAATACTCTCTGGACTTAGTATAGCAACTTGTATATCATCTATGGTGAAGAAACCTCTATTACTTTATTCTTCCCGCCTTCTAAACTTAGTCCTAAAGAAAGGGCCATTCTCAAGGGTGGTGCCTAGCAATAATTGTGCAAAAAAAAATTTATCCATCCAGGTGAGTGAAGCTGTGATCACTTGTATCTGTAATCTCTGCAAGTCGATCTTTACCTCCCAGGGCACCTATGGACTAATTAGATTAACCGTTACTGTCAGGGCTACCTAATTGCTCACTGAAGAAAGCAAATTGCAGACAGTAGATATCAGTGTAAAATCAAGCAGAAAACAGGTGTTTGCTAATTAAAACCAAGATTTTAATGAATGACCCATGCAGTTTTGGTAAATAAATACCGCTTCTGGCATCTGCTGTATCATTAGGCATTCTTTCTCTCACTTTCCCGCTTTCTCTTTCCCTCTCCCCTTTCCTCTCTAATTTTTTCTTGCTTAACCTACTCTTCAAAAAATGCAACTGATAAACAATATAAGTTGGCAAATTAGAAGAGTCTCTATGTCTCTCTCTGAGGCAAAAAGCAAATGTTTCTGACAAAGTAGCTAAGTAAATCTAAAAAAAATAAATTGAGAACAGCAAACTCATATTCATACATGTATGCATTTATCTAATAGTTTATACATGAAAGATAAAATATTCTCTAAAAGGGTGACGGAGTTGAGGAAGACAGAGAAAGATCACAATAACAAATTTTAATGCAAGAATGGCGACAATCCCCTGAGGGAGGCTGATTATGAGTTCTGGGTCATGTACCATTAGAGACTTCATTTTGAGCTAATTGGGTTTCCTACTGAGATGACCCCTTTGGACGGTTGTTGTTTTTCAATCCATTTGAAAATGAAAGTGGAGAAGCTCATTTTGAAATACAATCATAAGTGTGGAGAATATGCCCAATAAGCAGGTTTCACTGTATAGAAGCCTTCACTGTCAGGAAATCGGAATGAGGGTTGAAGTCAGAACAATTGTGGGGCCATTTTGTTGCAATCATCATTGCAGAGCTGTATTCCATCCACCGCTGCTCTTTGTGTGTCTGAGTGCTGTAGCGAGTGAATTTCTAGCCGTAGCTATTTTCCGCAATTAAATCTGACTACAATACCTCAGTTGCAGAACTCAGAGGAGTGTACAATGCTCTGTGTCAGCTAATAAATACCAAATGTGTGGAAATCTAAGAAAATCAAGTGGTTTTTGGAAAGGCTTCTTAATTCATTCTGAAGTGCTGGATCCAAAGGCCACAGGCAGGCAGCACAGTGAGCAATTGGGGGAGGTTGGAGCCCTTGCAGTTCCTCACCATTGTGCTCCAAGGCTAAACCCCTGTAGGTGTTGGCCAGTGATAGAGCTCAAATTTAGGATGCACCAGGCCCTGATTTCTACCTCTGGCAACAGGTGAAGAAAAACAAAAGAACAGAACTTATGTAAACTTGACTAGGGAGCAGTGTAATAACAAATAATCGGCATCAAATGTTTTCTATTATATCAAAAGGTCTGAAATAGTTATCATATTCCAATCGTGTGTTAATGAATATAGATTTAAAAGAATTTAGAATGAATTCTCTCTGCCACTTCCAAAAGTAAAAAATAAAACATATTGTACATAGAAACACAAACAAGCTTTTTAGTTGTGATAATGTGTTTACATGCATATACAAAATGTCAATTGTGTTTAAAGATCGGAAAATAGACTTATGATTATGTTTATGGAAATGTCTTACCTTGTTCTAACTACCGAATTGTATTACTTGGAATACCTTTGAAATCATTACTTTAGAAAGTCCTTGAGGTTCAGCGTAATTTTTAACCACATGTGATATCTACCACGTTCAGCCTGCTGTGTCCTGCTTGGCATTTGTCATTGTCTAATTTGTGATGGTTCTGATAAGAGGCCCATATTGGTGAGACACCGGCAGTCTATCCAGTCCAGAGAAAGAGCAGCATTTCGGCCAGTGTGTCCTTTGATTCTGTTCTCTAGAATTCCAAAGGGAATCCAGACTTGAAACCAAATCTTAAAGGATCATTCTCCTAAATTTCAGAGCATGGGATATGTTGTGTAACAGTTTTCTTCAAGTTTAAAAACTGCCATCTAGTTGTGAAACTCCTTACAGCAGGAAATAAACAATTCATCCTTGTTGCAGGAAAGGCCACTAGTGGTTTCCCGGTTGCCCAGACTCCAAAAATAATCACACAGAAACTATATTATTTAAATTACTTTTTTGCCCATTAGCTCTGGCTTCTTATTTGCTAACTCTTACATATTAATTTAACCCATCTTCATTAATCTGTGCATCACCCTGAGTTCGTGGCCTGCCTCAAAGTTTCAGAGCATTGTCTCTGCTGGCAGCTCCATGGCTTCTCTAAACTCTGCTTTCCTTCTCACATTATTCAGTTTAGTTTTTCTGCACCTAGCTAAAATCTGCCCTGTTATAGGTCCAAAGCAGTTTCATTATTCATTAATGGTAATCACAGCATATAGAGGGAAATCCCACCCCAACCTCCCCTTTTCTGTTTTAATAAGGAGGAAGGCTTTAACTTTAACATAGTAACATTTAGATACATATAACAAAACAATTATCAAACAAGAATTACAGTTACAATATTTATCTCTACTTTATCTTTTATCATAACTAAGGAAAACTATAACTATACCTATAAATTCTTCAACTCCATCAAAGACTTCAGAAGTATATAATATTACCTAAGTAAACAGGAAGTGCATTATAAGCAACTTCCGAAACTCTAGAATTGACAAAGACATATTGCTACCTGGACAGTTACCCAAAGTTTTATTGTACCATTGTAGCATCCATCTTTGTCCTACAGGCCCATAGTGTCCAGCAGACATTTCCACAGAACAAGAAATTTCAAAGACAGTTCCACCTATATTGGCAGATTTTCATACACTTTTTTCTGTGTCCTGCAGAATGCATGGCAGACTCTTTCATGAAGCAGGAATCCCGAAAAACCATCTCACCTTTAGGCAAGTTCAGCAGTCATTTTTCTGTGGCTCCTGCATGTTCAGTTACAGAGGCAAATCCCACATCACATCCTTCATGAAATCTTGTTAAGACCATAAAGTAAATGGTTCAAAATAGTTTCAGGAAGTCCCAGAATCTGATCAGATTCACTAGCACCTCTCTCCTCAAGAATACATAATAAGTACTACTGAGACTCACAAATGCATAAGTCAAGCTGACTGAAGAAGCATAAAGCAAACAATCTGGAGAAGTCTTAGATCAACGAAGCTATTGGGAAAGGAGAACTTCCACCCATTGAGCTGCTTGTGGGCTGCGTAGTGTGCTAAAGACTTCCTAACATTCACAAGACTTCCCCTGTGTTAGGGTGGGCTTTGGCAGCTGGCCATCTTTGAGTCATTTTTGATGTAGGTTACCACCTACCCATGTTAATATTAATAAAAATGCAAAAGTTCATCACCTTGGATTTTGTGCCTATCTTTACTTTAGTCTGATATCCATTCTCATCCTGGGGGAGTAGGCATTTATTCACATCTCCCCTGGAATAATGTAACAATTGCTTGTTACCCAGGCTATAAAAATGAATCTGTGTATTTGCTTATGCTTGGCTTCTCCAAACTTGCACAAAGATAATTCAATTAAGTAATGGTTATCATATCTCTGGCTTTAGAAACTGTGATCCAGTCTTGAACATGGATGAGAAATCTCCATATTTCAATCCTGGACAGTTATGTTTTTAAATTTTAAATATTTAATATCATTTACATATGAAAGGTCACATATTTAGATATATAAGTTATAAACTACAATATTTACTGAAAAACAGTGAAAATACTGCCTAAGAGAATATTAAGAGTCATTAACCATACCAAGAGCAACTACACATCCCCAGAGGACTACAAGATATCCTGCTCCCCTTCATACTTATAGGAAAAAACACATCCTAGCTAGAGCCACTCCACACCACAACTACGAAAGTTGTCTACAACTTAAGGATCTTAATCCTTAAACACCTTTTTTTAGAGACCACCACCCACTCCCATTGTTAGTATGGCACAAGACTTCCTATAGAAGCTAGTGAACCTTATAAGGTTTGGTGGTGAGAATCTTCTAATTCTGTAAGAATTTTGTTCTGGCTTGGGTCAGAAGCTCCACCTAGTCTTAACTGAAATGTAACCATTTCTGCCACCTGAATTGCATGTCAGCTTCTAGCTATTCAAGTTCTGAACCCTGAGAATTAGTCAGCTGGGCAGAAACATAACAAGTTTGGATAACAGAAAACAATCCAAATACTCATGCAACAAAGGAGAGGCAAATGGTCATAGGAAGATTCATTTCTAATTACCTAACCAGATACCCAGATTCTATCACAGCACACACACACACACACACACAAACACACACTCACACACACACACACGAATTCCACTAAAAGTTTGTGCTTCTATATCAAGGTTCCTTGGGAAAAGCAGCTTGGATGATGCAAAAGACAATTATCTCAAAAACGTAATGAGTAATCTTTGGCTGTTGGCCACCGAAGCTACATTCATGTTTTGTTTGACTCATGGAATATGCAGAAACCATACCGCATGTCCTGAGCAGATGTAATGGGCTCACAGGCTTGCATACTAACAATAAGATTTATCTCCAGGCTGACAGCTTCCAGCCAGCTTTTTATTTTCCAAGGCAAATTTGGAAACGAGCAAATTAAATCACAACGTTTACACAGTTCGGAAGTACCTAGTTTGAAACGCTATTCTTTCTTTTTTTTTACGTAAAAGGATTTTGTATTAGCTAGAAGAGGACAAAAACCTGCTATTTCCATGATTCTGGCAGCTCTCCAACTCTCCTTTCTAAAATGATCAAAGACTGTAAACACCGTGGGATGGAGTGAGGGATCTTTTTTTAAGTATTAGGGCTTTATTGTAGTTTTATGAAGCAGTAAAACTCTGCAGGCATCGGAGGTGAGATTTGGGGAGTACAGGGGTCATTTTATCTTTCGGGCTTTAAATGACATGATCAAAAGGGAGTTACTTCATAAAAATTCCAATTTCCTTTCCCTGAGCACACCAACATCACATTCGGCCAACCTAATGGTGATGCTCTCACCATGAATGCTTTATATTCATTGCCCTGCTACGAAGGATCATCTTTTTAACAAAATCTGGCCTCCTGGAAGTTAAGGTAACGTGCATTATTGCCAAATAGAGAGTATTTAAGTCACACAGGGGGGTACTATGTTGTAAAGGATTGCTAATAAGGGGAGATGGGTATAAGCCATAAAGATGATGATTACATATGTTCTTTTTGTACTGTATTTGGGGAACTCAAAATGTTTTCACCAACTGACTGAATACTTGTTAGGCAATAAATTAACTGTTTCACAGAGAACATTTCATTTTTTGAAAAAAAATATATTTTAGATGCCTCATTTAAAGCTTAGAAAGGTTCTCACTATGCTCAGGAGCAATTTCTAGGGTTTTTTAAAGATTAGTTAACTTGGAGTGAGAACAGGAATGAAGACTATATTAAGGTGAGGAGCTTAGGCAGTCCTATAACTCAGTTTGTTACCCTTCTCTATTCATTCTTCTTAATGGATTTGATTCACGATTTACATTACATCTTATGATACATTATTTCTGCAATACTCTGAAACACACTGTCATTATCACTTTAGGCTTCTATAACCAACACACTGCAGTCTGTGCTTTAACCAACATTTTTTTTTCTCACAGTGAGAGCACTGGAAAATCCAAGGTCAATCTTCAAGCAAATCTTAGCACTAGAGTGGGTGCAGTTCTCTGTTTTCCCTTGCATGTTCATTGGACAAACACCTAGAAGGGAGGAAGCAAGTTAACATCTAAAATGATCTCAAATTGCTCCCATTCTCCCTTTGTTTAGATGCTTGTGGCAATGATCCCTGCGACTTCAAAACTCACAAGATAATTCTCCCCATTTCATGTTAGGACTCCAGAACAAAGAGCTTTGTCATGAGATTTCTCTCCTTGCACAAATCTTTTGCCTTGATCATTTCATGAAATAAAGACACTTGGCCATATTTTACACATCACGTTTCGGTTGCAAAACATTTTCATTGTCTGAAATTTGCACCCATTCTCACACAGAACATTGTATAAACTGGATGCCTTTGCTCTTTTATAAGGGACATCAACTCTGTTGTCGACTGTTCCACTTTCTGACTCCATTTAACCTTGACTACCTCCTCCAAGAGCTTCTGTCCAAATGCAGCTACTGTAGAGATGGGATTTCACCCTTGGAGCAGAGCAGGGCACAACACCTTACGGAAGCAGCTTTTCTAACCACCGCTCTCAGATGTACAGGCTAAACTCTGTCTGAGTCTCTACCTCATTGAACATGTGCATGTCATGTCAAGTAACTAACTCCTTTGTCCTTGTTGAAGCACCTTTAGCCTTTCTTCATTTTATTATGCTTCTTAATTTCCTGAGATCACACCTGTGCTCCTGCATTATAGCAAATTGAAGCAAGCCAAATCCACCTGTTAATTACTTGGCAACACTTTGGCGTTGTTTTTAATGCTTCGGCAACCATATTTCTTGGCAGCATTGGTTACTTTAGAATAAAAAGTTGACAACGTGGTGCTCATGTTTCCTAGATTGTGCTCAAGATACTTTGCCAACGCAGGTTGAATATAGGGATCTTTAGCCTTCAGGTGTTTTTAATCTTAAAATGAAATTAACCATGGAATCTAATTATTTGGATTTGCTAGAGCCCTCTTTCATTTCATATCTTGTGTAAGGTTCAGAAGGATCCTAATAGAAGAGTGGAGAGTCCTCTACTCAGTAACTGTGAACAGCAATGGCACAGCTTATTCGGCCCTTTCAAACACATTGGAGAGGGTTTCAGTAGGGCCATTTAAATGGATTTCAGCAATATTTAAATTGTAGATGCTAGAATCTTCACAATGGTTTTAATGTGATAAGGAATATTTTACACTGTGCAGAGGTCCCTTGCTTAATTTCTGACAGAACCTTTCTTGAGAACAAAACTTAAGTGTAAAAAATTCCAAAATGACAGCATGCTACATAGCAGTTATTAAGTTATAATAACATACACACACCCACACGCACACACACACACACACACGGGGGGGGGGGGTAAGGAAAGGTAACTATTTTCAATATGAGCATAAGCAAAATGATTCTTTTCCCAGAAAATGGAATTCATTTTATAAAGGTTTTTTTTTTAAGAATTGGAAATATTTTCATCATTGTTGTAAAGATAAAAATGTGCTCCATTTAAAATATGTCTGAATTTAAAAATAAATAAATAAATAACAAGAACAGACCAAAAAAAAAAAAAAAAGAAAGAAAAACCCATGAAGAGTATCCAATAACCTGTAGTGTTTAGGGATAGTATCTATGGGACACCTTTGAAAAAAGACTACAAAACAATTAACCAATTTCTGTAACATGGGGCTCTGTTTGATACCATATGATGTCTAGTTGGGGCATTGCCTCCCCCTTTATATGATAACACAATTTAAATTTATTTTATGTATGTATGTAAGTTTTTATTATAGTATGCTTCTCTATGGCTTTTCAAAAGCCCTTTAGTATTATTCTCTCAATAGTCTCTTCTATGTTCTGCCCTCCCATCTCCTTCCTGCCATTTTGATTCAGTTGTATCTGGTTACTCCACCTTGCTGCTCAACTCTAGTTAATAAACATGCTAAGCTTCCAGGGTCCTGAAGCTTCTCCATCAGAGAGCCCATTCCACACAAAACAAACTTTTCTATGTCTTTCTGTGTCTCTCTTTTCTTCATTCCCTCCCTGTTCCAGTCAAGTCAATCCCTGGAACCATGCAAGGGCTTGGCACATACGGCTTTTCAAAGGACTCACACATGCACACACACTCACATTGTAGAATAACAAAGTCAGAATACCTCCCCTTTCTTATTTCAGAAGTACAAGAACCCAAGTACATAAGAACATCAACGTAGGCCAGTGCAGTCGATGAGACTCTCAAGGAAATGAGAGTCAGAGCCTCTTACCTTTATGTTCACCTGATTTCAAGCATGAATGATTATGCCTTTATGTGAAGGAAGAAGCACCCACAAATAATTACGTTGAAAGTCCCAACTACTCATTGTACTCCCAAAAATATAAGTCCAGGAAGGATGTTAAGGCTTCATGAAAAACAAAAAAAAAAAAAAAGAAAGAAAGAAAAGAAAGAAAAAGAAAATATATAAAAATCCTCAGAATAAAGCATACAATTAACTCTCAGTGACTCTGAGTTAGTGTGGTTGTTTGAAAGAAACTTCCCCCAAAGTGATGAATTTTGCAAATAAAATACAGTATAAGCGTCCCATGAAATATTGGATATAAGAAGGCAGGGAAACCTATTACTTGCTATCACATGAGTGAATTTTAAAAGCATTATAATATTAGATGTTAGCGACAGAAGACCACATCTGCTGATTACACTTACAGTAAATGCTTCGAATAGGCAAATCTATAGAAAGAAAAAGTGGGATAGTATTTAATTTGAGGTGTAGGTAAGACAACTTGGATTTCCTCTAAGAGAAATAAATGTTTTAAGTGAAACTGTGATGGCTTAATACACCTGTAAACACATCCACTGGACAGTTCACTAGAAATAACTTGTATAATCTGTTAATTATATCTCAGTAAAGTTTAAAAGAAAAGTTTAGAACCGAACATTAAAATTAAATATTTCAAGTGTATCATATTACTGTAATGTAAAAGTTATTTTATTCCTTTATATGTATTTGTGTGGATTCATGTATATCTGTATGATATGTATATATGTATGCTATGTATATATGTACATCACATGTATGGAGGGCCTGTGGAATCCAGAAGAGGGTGTTGGATACTCAGAAACTGTAGTTAAAGGCACTTGAGAACTACATGATATGAATGATGGGATCCATACCTTCTCCAGCCTACATCTTTGTCTTGTTCTCTGTGGTAAGGTAAATTCTGAAGACTAGTTGAAATTATTTTATCACTGATAGTCTCCTTTTCTTCATTTTTAAACAGGAAATCTCCGTTCTCCTAATTCAAGTGCTGTGGTGAGGGCAATCCCACTTCATTAGCCATCTACTTTCTTTACTTAGCTTTTCGAGTTCTCTTTGATTGGGCCAGAAAAAGAATCATCTTATATGAGCATGTGAATACCTCAAAGGCATGACCAATCTTCTTCATGTCTTACCCATAATTTGTTATCTATAGAAGAACAATGAATCCCTGTTTGTTCTCTGCCATGTGAAATGACATTCCAGCAAGAGTTATAACAAGTAAGAAGTTTAAATTAAAAAAATATTAGGGAGCATATTGGAATAAACTGCTAGAAAGCATTTAGATGATTCATAAAAATATATTTGGTAGTTTCTCTTTCATGCATTCTAGAAAGCTTTCATTTTTCTTCATTGATAGGGACTGGGGATGTTGGTATCATCTTTATTCAGGTTCACTACTACACAAGAAGTGTTTGTTTTTCTATTATAGTAAAAAAACATTTCTTCAATGAAAGGATAAGAGTACCTTATTTGAAAGTCGTCTTGTTACTGGAGAATGATGGAGCTGTTCATTGTTGGTAGAAGCAGAAAGCATATTATTAATATGATGTTATAAGCTAAATGATTCCAACTGTGTCAGTATAAAAAATGTGAACCATTATCTGGACACATGTCTTAGTAATCATTTCTGCTGCTATGAGAAAATGCCATGACCAAAGCCACTTGAGGAGGAAAGGGTTAATTTGGCCTTGCACTTCCACAGTATTGTTCATCTTTGAAGGAAATTAGGACAAGAACTCAAGCAGGCTAGAGACATGGAGACAGGTCGATGCAGTGGCCATGGAGATTTACTGTTTATTTCTTTGCTCATTGTAGATTTTTTGGCCTGCTTTTTCATAAAATTCAGGACCACCAGCTCAGGGATGGCATCACCTTCAGCGATCTCAGCCCTCCCAAATATTAGGCATCATGTCTTAGGAAACACACTTAATGTAGACTCTTGAGTTTTTCATCCTTCATCAATGAAGCCAGAATTGTAAATTCTGAAAATGTAGCTCACATCACACTTGTTCACTATTTGGTTTCCATTATACTCTTATCTAGACCAAGCAGCCTCAGATTTTAAATGGATTAAAAGCAAAGTTTTTGTTGTGCTAACCCATTGATACTTGAAGGTTACGTTTTATAGCATTATAGCTTTTTTATCTGTATTAATATGATCACAACTACTAGAAAGTTTGTTATGAAGAATAACATAAATATGGAGCAATAGCTGGAAGAGAATGTAGACTCAAGGGTAGTTATTTGATGGGAGTTGTTATAATAATTTCACATAAAACTTCTAGAGTACATGAAAGACTGTAAAACTTAATTAGAGCTGTTAATATAGCCTACTGTAATTATTCAGTAAAAGTCCTTTCCTCTGGGCAGATGCATTTCAATTATCATTTGTCCTCTTGTCCACACATTGTTGTACAATGAATAAATGCTATCATCATGTATAATAGCCTTGTATTAAGATCATAAGAATGAAAGTTAGCCTATACATTAGAAATAAGCAGTTAAGCTGTTAAGATAGAATGGACATAACCTTGGTGTAATTTCAGAGACTGAAAATATTTTCATTTTTGTCGGTGGGAACATTCATAATTTTATGGCTTTTGGATTGTTCATAATGGATTTGGTTAGGAGTTGGAGGCTTAGAAGTGAACAAAATACAGAAAAATTCCTATCTTCAGTGAGTTTGCCTTCTAGTGGCATGAAGGTAAAGATGATGACAGCCAAAACGAAGTGATAATTTATTTTGTGGAATATTGGAATTTTAAAGTCTTCTATAAACAATAAGAGAAAAAGGGGGATGTGGAGAAGAGATGTAGGCATGAGTTTTTTTGTTTGTCTCTCTTTTTTCTTTTACCCGGAAAGCCCATTTTCTCAGTGAAACTAAAAAGTGGATAGCTGTAGAGGTTACAAGCTCTACACAACTTGAAATAGGAAGGAACACATGAATTAGCAGTCTGGAACATGAGCTCTTAGCAGAATTTCCAGGAAGCGTTGAGCGACCATTTGACAATTTGATGTAATGATAATAAAATTAATCCTATCAACTTAAGGAGTGCTTTCATTCAGTATCTTTAGGTGAATGGCTATAAACAATGGAGCACCAGAGACTAGCTAGAACTTGCCTTGAATTTGGGGTCAGGTATCTATTTTCCTAGTTATTCAGTTGTTAAATCTCAAGGGCATTTAGTCTAACTGTGTCTGTTTTTATACATATTTTTTCATTATTAAATTTTATGCAATTATCTATGTATTTGCTCAACTGTTGAATAATTTCCCTTAGTATGGAAAGTGTAAGTAAGTGTAGTAAGTAAGTGTAGGATTCCTGAAAATGCCAAAGATGCACCTGTAGAAAGTGATAATGTATTTGTGTACAACCAATCACATCTTCCCATTTATGTCTGTAGTTCACAATGAAATTTAAATACTACAGATAGTTGTTATGCTGTATCTTTTCAAAAATCACAAAGAAAAAGAATGTACACATTCACTACAGAAGCAATTTTCCCAAATATTTTTAAACTACAGTTATTTGAACCCATAATTCAGAAACCATTTTTAACACGGATAACTCTATTGATTCCACATTACTTTACTCATGATATCAAAAAAAAGATGAAATTAATCTAATCCTGAAATTTAATGTCTTACTCTGTTAGTGACTTTACTGTTACTATAACAGAATATCATGGCAAAAGGCACCTTAGGTAAGAATTGGTTTATTTTGGCTTACATTTTCATCGGGGATACTGTCCATCATGGCTGAAAAGATATGGTAACAAGAACTTGATTGCAGTCAGGAAACTAGCTGATGCAATTTCATCCATGCAAAGGAAGTAAGGAAAGAAGGTAGAGTAGACTAAACTGGGAAATATCAAATCTCACTCCTTGTTACACACTTCCTCCAACATCACTCCTTCTCCTAAAGGTTCCATTGTTCCCAAATAGTGTCACAAAGAGGGCACCAAGTGTTAAAATTCATGAGTCTATGGAGGACATTTCTCATTTGAAGGACAGCACATATATAAGTCAACACAATGTAACAGGATAGCCTAATGTAGCCTAAAACCTCATACCGTGAGAGAAATATGCTTGTGCATGGAGCTTAAGCACTGTGGTAGGAGAGCAAACCCAAAGGAAATACAGGGAGCTTAAGGAGCTCTGGTAAATATTTCCTAGGAAGGAATGTTTAGGATACTCTTGCAGGAATTTAGTAGATTTGCTGAGAATAGAAATAAAGTCCAAATGAGAAGATACGTGGAAAAATTATGTGTAGTAAGATAAGATATATTATGCAACAAATGTAGTTACAACATTAAAAGTTTTATGGGCGTGCAGTGGCAACCAATGAGGAATGATAAAAGAAATAAGCAGGAATCAAATCCAGAAAAAGAATATATATCCCATGTAAACTAGTTAGGGATAAACTTGTTTTATCAAAGTATGAGAAATTGGTCTTAGGAATATTAAGTAAGAGACTAATCAAATCATAGTGGTAGTTTAGAAACACTATTCTTATAATCTTCTTCAAGATACACCGAGGAAGATAGGACCCGTGGCAAGAAGACTATTAATTACTATTAACCTGATCATCACTCTAAGTTTTGGAAACTTGTCTTGTATTACAGAGTAAAACCCAAATCTTTGAATTTGATCATTAGATTGTAGAATTGTTTTGGTTACCCTGGGTTTTATGTTTTTCCATATAAAGTTGATTATTGTTCTCTCAAGGTCTGTGAAGAATTTGGTTGGAATGAATCCACCTGTCTTTTGTAGCCCGGTAGTTCCTATCAACCTAAACATGATAATCTGAATTTTTAATCTATGCATATATTTGAATAGTTGATTGCTGAGTTCTCAATAAGGCTAAGATTAAATGAAGTTGCCATGAGTGGTGTGTGTGTGTGTGTGTGTGTGTGTGTATTATGTGTGCGCACAATAGGAGTGCTCAGGGACAGGCAGATCAATAACACCTGGGTTTATTTATCCTCCAGGAATGTTTACATCTTCCATCATCTTTGTAAGTTCATTGCTCAATTGTTAAATGTCACATTTGATACTTGATATTAAGAACACAGAAACTAAAACTCTCCTATTAATGAGAAACTGAGACCCAGTGATGTATTGAAAACATATCTAATTGTATATTTCTCAGATGTTCTGAAAGACTACCAAAGCACTCACTCCCTACCTTGGGCTAGATCAATTTAAGCACATTTATACATTTGTGGCTTCGATGAATACCAGGGCAGGGAGACCCCGAAAGACAGTCCAAGGAAAGCAGCTCGTCAAGGAGTTCTCATATTGCCTTGCATGGGATTGGTACATTATAAATGTTATAATTAGTGCTGACATTGAAGTTGTGTAGTGGATGTTCTTGTCTTCATTTTTAATCAAAATTTTAATCTTATTAAGATTAAGTAATGTGCCTGCAGTCACCTCTAGCAAATGACAGAGGTAAATTTCAAGTACAGAGTCGTCAGGCTCCAAACAGCATGCTCATAAAAAAATCTTCGAACAAGAAAATAGTTGACTCTCATTGCAGAGATGAGAAGAATGATAATTTTTCAGGCAGTTTCAGAAAAATTTCATTAATGGGTGAAGATAAAGCTTCAAACTAACCCCTGCAAATGACTAACCTAACTTTTTTTATCCAGTCACACATTCATTTTTTATTATCTACTCACGCATTTATTCACTCACAAAACTTAATTAAGGACCCCTTATGAGCCAGCCACTGTTCTAAGCACTCCGGGGACTCATTTGTGAAGAAGACAGGCAAGGCCCCTTCTTTCACAGTCATGGTCAGACAGGAAGTAAACAGTAATCACAATTAACTCAAGAATGGGAAGTCATGCTAAATGATAAGTTTGTGTAAGCCTAGTAAAAACAGAAAGGAAGATAACAGCGGTGGAATGAGAGCTGTTACAGGTTGCCAATTACAATGTCAGATTAAAGGAGGCAACTCTCTTACCAGGAGAAGCTGAATCCAAAGCATGGCTTTACAGTGGGGAATGACTAGGGAGGTAAACCAGGGAGAGGAGGTCTGGGAAGTGTCTATGGAGATTCTCAAAAGCTGTTGAAAAGTGAAATCCATCACATAGCATCCGTGTTTATTGCCTTTCTCCCACACAACCATGCACCGTTTCAGGTTTTGCCCTGTCAAGCTCTTGGTGCGGAAATCAACGGGGCCACCTGATGCTGTTCCCCGCCCCCCCCCCCCCCATCGTGTCAAGCACAAAGAAGGAAGTTTAAAAAGATGGAGAATTTGTTCCTCCTAGGTGTCAGATGACAGATTAAGAGAAGGTGGCTGAGTTCAAATTTGATCTCTGAGTCTATTTTCTCTAGACACCACCTGACATTGTCTAGGAATCAGGGTGCTGTTAAACAGCAGTGATAGAATTTTCCCATAAAGACCATGACTCTCCACCTAAAACCAATGAAAGACCTGAATCCGCAGCCTTTCCGAAGTTTCTTAAAAACTTCAGTCAAATAGTTAGTAATCCCTTAAATCACATTGGAGTCTTCAAATTTAAGTTCAGAAATGTCTAAGCTCATCAATCCTTAGTCTTTATTTAAAGCTGGTATTATGCCCTTGAATTTTCATTCTAATTAAGCACTGTTTTTAAAAGCATCTTTCTTCTGCATGTAAGGATTTGTTATTGTGTCTTTAATGTTTTCTGTTTAACAAAAAAAAAGTGATAATTTTTCCCTCAAGATCTTAATCATTAGAAAGTTTGAAGTGAACCCTGTTGATTGACATTCTCAAGTAAACAACAGAGTTTAACTCTTGGCCAAAATTTCTCTCTGATTATCTGTGGGAGAAAGAAAATACAAAGCACACAGAGGAGAGACTTTAATTTTATACTATTTTTTTGTACTTACAAAAAAAAAGGCTTTTTGTTTCCATATCAATCAGTACTTCAATGGCCAGAACCCAGGGTTGGCTCATAGGAAATTCGAGTCTGACACGAACAAAAGCCGGTTATTTTTTTTTTTCTTGTAACATCTCAACAAAAGTGAAGCAAATTTGACCACTCAGAAGCTGCTGTTGGCCATTCACTGTGTTGTACACCCTGGCATCCCTCAGACCTTACCAATAACAAGAGCACTTAGCATGTGACCTTCTACTAATGTGTGACAGGCATCAGTCATTCTGGGAACAGATAGCAGTCTCCAAATAAAAAGACATTTTTATCAGTAAATAGAATAGAGGGAATTGAATTTTAGAGAATACATTTTGGGTATTCATTCTGTTCCAAATTTCACATTGAATGCTGGTTGGGCCATATAATGGAGATTCGGGGCAGGAGGCAAAGTTGCCCGGGGTATGAGCAGAACAGAATGAATTTTCTCGGGGTGATAAATGTAATTATAAAGCACATGTTCCAAAATATTGTTTGCATTTATACTAACACTATATTTAAGGAGTTAGCATGGATATTTGGTTCAATGGAATATGCAAAAATAAAAATAAAACTCATTTCAATAACTAATTGAGCTAAAGTTCAAATTGATGTTGATTGTTTTATTTGGCAACTATGTGGAGTTGGTTATTTGTTTGTTTGTTTTCTTTTCTTCTTCCTTTCTGGTAATTGCTAGCAGTGACAGGCCCACAGAGAGATCTTGAAGGGATGAGTTTAGTCCTAATTCACTTTGCTGGGCTGAGTGATGGCCACTTCAAGAAAACAGACATGAGGGGAGGGACCTCAGTGGTACCACACACAGCAACAGTGAACGTAAATTTTGATATTTCATTTTAATTTTAAATTATTATGCTCAGCTCTAGATTCCATTTTGTCATTTGAAACACGTTTCTATTGTTGATAGTCTGAAAGTGAAGGGGTTCTAAAACAAGCCTCTGAAGAGAGTAGATTTTCTCAGAACCTAACAGTCTTCTTAAATTGAGTATTTTCTCCATCTGCCATTTTTATGTAGCTTTCCTAGAGGATCTACTCGCCAAACTTACCATGCTGAATGGAGATGCTAAAGTCTGGGACTTTGAAAGCACAGCATAGGTGGACATAACAACCTCCTGGGGGCAGCCTGAATGTCCATCAAATCACTCGCACTTACTCTTGATGAGTCTTGTATGCTGCTCCTTACCTAGATTTTTTAGCAACTGCCCAACATTTTTATCTTTCATAATAGAAGAAACACTGCAACTTGTTCTAGAGAATTCTATAAAGCCAAAACAACAATCCCCAATGGTTCTTAGAATAGCATCCTATGGATATTATCCTTCTTTCTCTTGGATGACTGAAGCCTGAGACTGTATCCCCCCAGATTCCTCCTACAATGATTAGCTAAACTTGCCTTCTCTTTTAGTTGTATAACATAAACTCTCCCCCTTTTCCAGCTGTATATAATAAACCTGCCTCATCATTTACTTATATGTAATAAACACACTGAGTTTCTTGGTTGCTGTTGCTGGTACTAAATCTCCATCCTGGTTCCAGCTTTCCTCTCTCTGTGTGTATGAGTGTGTATCTATCTGTCTGTGTGCCTATCTGCAGGATGAAGTACCTGCTCAAACACACCTCTTTCCTCAGCTCTCTGAACTTAATAGTATTTTACTTTCCTCCCTGTTCACATTGGTCTAGTGCCGTTTCTCTTAAAATAACTAATTTGACCACATTTGATTGACTGAATTAAAATGAGAGCTGAACCAAGGAACTCCCTATAGCTTCAACCATGATATTATCATTGGAATAAACTTACTGTGCTTTCCGTATTCTAATGTATAGATGAAAAAATGTGATTATTTTCCTTCTAGAAGTACTTCCCAATATGAAACAGGATCTATAGGAGAGAATTTGGAAATGCCTCCATTACCAATATCTAGAATTTATAAGCTGATAGTCAAATCACAAAATAAAGATGGAGCTTAATGATTTGGTATTTCAAGAAATGTCCCTTTTGGTTTGTCTCCCAAATTTTAGAAATTGTCCATCATAACATTGGTAAAATTCTCTTTGATGGTAGTTCCATTCAAGTTTGACTGCCTTTTCACATTGTCCCTGGAGAACATTCAATATATCATTGCCTGAATTAGCTTTTGGAGAACTGTCTCCCTGTTAATTTGAAGGCAGATTTGGAAATTCCTCCTCAGATGATTTCTGAGTCAAAGTAGTGTGAAGAAAAATGAAAGAAAGAAAAAGTAGACATTTTTACTGCTAAAAGGGAGAGTAAATCTTTTCTGGATGGAGATGTTATTAATATTCTGACCACATGGTCAAAGTTGTTTCTGTAAAGGATAAGAGACGATAGGGCAATAAACAAGACTTTCTGGGGCTTCATTTTTCCAGCTGTTTGTGGAAATGCTTGACATTTAACAACATGCACTCGGCTGTTCAACAGAAAATGGAATTATCACATCCTTCCAGCGACTGTCCATAAGGCAAATCCAGCTCCACACTGCTGCCAGATGTCTTCTGGAGCCTAGGGTAGAATTCCCTGCAGAGGGGATTTCAAATACAGTGATAATAAAGAGTCAGGGGACACTTAAAGTAACTGCAGAAAATAGCTTCTAAGTGCATCAATTTTCTAGAATATGTCTTATTTTTTTCTGATGAGAATGAACAAAAAATAAATAAATAAGAGGAACATATGTTCTGACACCTCATCATCTCCTCCTCCAGCTCTCACAAAGGAACAGTTTTTAGTAAATGAAGATGGTATCATGTCAGAAACATCTTTGCAAGCACTAGCAATTTCCTCACTGGTAGGAAAGTTAGACGTGGAACATTCTACTGGAAGAAATACAAAGCTGAGATGTATGGGTGCATTTAATAAGACACCCTCGTTTTGTGTTCTCTGCTTTCCTTCTAATCTCTGGAACAATGCCATTACTAAGCAACACTTAGACATTTCCTATGAGGCTGCAGTTGCTTGAGAAGGTATAATGAGTATTCAGTCAAAGGGCTCATGGATGCTTCAATCCTTTACTCAACCTGATTAAGAGTTATAACATGACCCTTGTGCTGTGAAGTCTTCATGGTGATACGGAGGGAGAGACACAGAGCAGGACAAAGGATGCCAGGGTTCTGGCCTCCAAGGGGATATTGGGAATCTTAATTTTCCTAAAGCATCGTATACCTCTTTAGTTCATTTTCAGTGCTCTAAATGAGGCAAATGAACCATAATAAAAACTGATATTCCTTGAACATAGTTGAGCATATACTTTTGTTGTATGATAGGGCCTCTCTTGGGTATATTCACAAGAGTGGTATTGCTGGATCCAGGGGTAGGTTGATTCCGAATTTCCTGAGAAACCGAAACATTGCTTTCCAGAGTGGTTGCACAAGTTTGCATTCCCACCAGCAATGGGTGAGTGTCCCCCTTTCTCCACAACCTCTCCAGCAAAGGCTATCATTGGTGTTTTTTATTTTAGCCATTCTGACAGGTGTAAGATGGTATCTTAAAGTTGTCTTGATTTGCATTTCCCTGATCGCTAGGGAAGTTGAGCATGACCTTAAGTGTCTTTTGGCCATTTGAAGTTCTTCTGTTGAGAATTCTCTGTTCAGCTCAGTGCCCCATTTTATAATTGGATTGATTAGCCTTTTACGGTCTAGTTTCTTGATTTCTTTATATATTTTGGAGATCAGACCTTTGTCAGTTGCGGGGTTGGTGAAAATCTTCTCCCAGTAAGTGGGTTGCCTTTTTGTCTTAGTGACAGTGTCCTTTGCTTTACAGAAGCTTCTCAGCCTCAGGAGGTCCCATTTATTCAATGATGCCCTTAGTGTCTGTGCTGCTGGGGTTATACATAGGAAGTGGTCTCCTGTTCCCATGTGTTGAAGAGTACTTCCCACTTCCTCTTCTATCAGGTTCAGTGTGTTCGGACTGATATTGAGGTCTTTAATCCATTTGGACTTTAGTTTTGTGCATGGTGATAGATATGGATCTATTTTCATTCTTTTACAGATTGACATCCAGTTTTGCCAGCACAATTTGTTGAAAATGCTGTCTTTTTTCCATTGTATACTTTTAGCTCCTTTATCGAAAATCAGGTGCTCATAGGTTTGTGGGTTAAAGTCAGGGTCTTCTATTCGATTCCATTGGTCGACTTCTCTGTTTTTATGCCAATACCAGGCTGTTTTCAATACTGTAGCTCTATAATAGAGTTTGAAGTCAGGGATGGTAATGCCTCCAGACAATCCTTTATTGTATAAGATTGTTCTGGCTATCCTGGGTTTTTTGTTCCTCCATATAAAGTTGATTATTGTCTTCTCCAGATCTGTGAAGAATTTTGATGGGATTTTGATGGGGATTGCATTGAATCTATAGATTGCTTTTGGTAGAATTGCCATTTTTACTATGTTGATCCTCCCAATCCAAGAGCAAGGGAGGTCCTTCCATTTTCTGGTGTCTTCCCAGAACCTGGAAACAACCTAGATGCCCTTCAACGGAAGAATGGATGAAGAAAGTATGGAATATATACATATTAGAGTATTACTCAGCAGTAAAAAACAAGTACTTCTTGAATTTTGCATACAAATGGATGGAAATAGAAAACACTATCCTGAGTGAGGTAAGCCAGACCCAAAAAGAGGAACATGGGATGTACTCACTCATATTTGGTTTCTAGCCATAAATAAAGGACATTGGGCTTATAATGCATGTTCCTAGAGAAGCTAAGTAAGAAGGTGAACCCAAAGACAAACACATAGGCATCCTCATGAATATTAACCTTCATCAGGCGATGAAAGGAGACAGAGACAGAGGAGCAAGGGACAGAAATCTCAAGGTCCAAATCAGGAGCAGAAGGAGACAGAGCACGAGCAAGGAACTCAGGACCGCGAGGGGTGCACCCACACACTGAGACAATGGGGATGTTCTATCGGGAACTCACCAAGGCCAGCTGGCCTGGGTCTGAAAAAGCTTGGGACAAATCCGGACTAGCTGAACATAGAGGACAATGAGGAATACTGAGAACTCAAGAACAATCGCAGTGGGTTTTTGATCCTACTGCACGTACTGGCTTTGGGGGAGCCTAGGCAGTTTGGATGCTCACCTTAGGAGACCTGGATAGAGGTGGGTGGTCCTTGGGCTTCCCACAGGTCAGGGAACCCTGATTGCTCATGGAGCAGATGAGGGAGGGTGACTTGATCGGGGGAGGGGGAGGGAAATGGGAGGCGGTTGCAGGGAGGAGGCAGAAATCCTTAATAAATAAATAAATTAAAAAAAACTGATATTCCTTCAAATGTGACTGCAGCATAACAATTTGAAAAAGACATCCTAATGCTTTTTGATTTTGTAAGTATTAGAGGTTATTCAGGCATCAGTATTTTTTACAGACTGTGTTTGTGATTCATATACAAACTAATATTTAGAATTTAATAAAGGTTGTCTAGAATCCTTCCTCTTCCAACTTTCCATGGGTTTGAAGTTTTATACTACTTGAGTTCAAAAGGTTTTATCAGTCACAAATCTGCTAGACATTTCTTCAGGTAAATTTCATCATGCTTAAATCAGAAAAAAAGATTTTAATATTTTAGAAATCCATTTTACTTAACATTCTTTTAAGTTTGCTGGAGAATTGTACACCTGAGTACCATGTTTGAATTCTCTCTCTCTTCTCTCAGCTCTTCTTGCATGCCCCACACCCACTATATATATAATACTGTTCAATATTATGTTGGGTTAGACAAACAACAATAATATGTTATATTCTAGGATGTATGACCTTATGGTCTTGAGTAGCTGGATAGGTTTACAATATCAAGCACAAATTCTCTATTAACAGACCTTAAATCAAGTGAGATGACTATTGGTTACCCCAAAATAATATCATCACTATTGAACTACTGGTGAAATTTTGCTAGACTTGTCATTGTTATTGTTCATAGGCTTTACAGCCTGATACACTGCTAATTATTTTTCTCCTTTGACAACTTTCATAATATCTTGCCATACTATATGAGATCTAGTCCTCAGGGAGGAGGCTTCCAGGTCTGTTATAGCTCAATTCTCTCATCCAAAATGTGTGTCTTATCTTTATGATAGGCACTTTCCTTTAAGTTCTGGGAGATAATAAAGGGTAATAGCAATAGTTTATATTGCTTTAATACTCTTTAGATCTTCTGAACAGCAACTCAAAGTGAAGTTCTTTATAAGTGAAACTAGAGTTTTTGTTAGATAGTCTGCAGTGCTTTGGTAGGACATTTTTGCCCCACATATAATTCAATTTAACATGTATATGATGACTTAAAACATATACACTCATATATCTACATAGGTCTACATTTAAACATGTCCTTGTGTTTACATATTTTAACTTTATAAACAAAAGAATTAACCATATCACCTGTTTCTAAAATGATCATTTCTCTTTATTATTTCCTTTATACATACAATGTACACATAATGATAAAATAGTAGCTAATATATACATAGCCTTCATTTTGTTCTAGGAGTACTTCTCAATATTTTATATTTACTACTGAATGCAATCTTTACATATTTTATATAACAATTATAGCCATCAGTGACATGTTACTGATAATGATAGTCAGGAACAGATTATATGTAATTTACTAAAGCATCAACAAATACAGCAAATAAGAGTAGACCCAGCTAGCACTGAACCCAAGCAGTCCACCTCCAGTGTTCACACTATCAAAATTCTACTATTAATCTAGTTTTAAGAACAACTTGCTATTTGTAAATCCACATTGCCCTCTTGATTTAATCTTATTAGAAACCTTGCTGCAAAAAATAATTTTCATGAATACCTATTTACTATAAATGACTTCAGAATTTATATTTTATCTTAAAATATGAGAATTGTGTTGCCCTGTGTAGTGAAAATGGTCTCTTCTTTCATATAATCATATACCTTCTTAAACTTGCAAGTTCTCTTTCTCCTAATCTATTCTCTAAAGGTATTTTCTGTTTAAGTGACTTCAGTCATGACCTTGCTTACTACCAGAGCACAAATTACTAAATATAAGCAAGTGTTTAACACTACACTTTAAATTCCAGTGCTTAAAAGCAATCTCTTTTTGCATTCTATCTCAAGGCACGCATTGCTGATCACCTCCTAATGTAGTTCACACAAAAAGCAGTGGAAATGTTACAAAGAAAAGTTACTTGTCTGTATCAACATTTTTCCAAACCTTTGAAATCCTATTATAATTTTTATTTTTTAGAAAGTACTAGTTCAAAATTGATTTCTCAAACATTTTTTAAATGCCCAAAGAACATTTTGCAAGTATGAGTTTAGATACAATTATGGAACAGTCTCACACATAGATAGCATTCAGAGTTGTGTATAGGAGGTACTTTTCATTATGGCTTTTGCTAGTTGAATCAGATATCACGAGAGCAATCATGTGTCAAATGTAATTCTCAAAATGCTACCAACACAATTCTTATGTAAATAGGGATCACTTGAAAACTTTTATTCAATTCATTAATGGAAACCAGTGATTTGAGAAAACTAATTTGAAGCTCTATAAAAGAAATATTTAAGTTGTGCATATGTATCAAATGTGTCACACATTCCCTGTTATTATAAGCTATTTGTATGTTTGTGTATTAATTTAAATAATATAATTTACAAAAGCTGTCAGAATATAAATGTTATGAATTTTATATCGTCTAAAGTCTACTTTTGAAGCATTCTAATATATATATATATATATATATATATATATATATATATATATATATATATGAAAACAATCTAGATGGAGTAGCCATATGATGCTCCTATGCAATATGATAAATATACCGTAAAATTGTATACAAAATGTCTTAAACAGAGATAGAAACATACATGCATACAATCTGACAAACTAAATTGCATAGGTGTACAAATATTGTAAACAGAAATAGGAGCATATTCAAAATAACAAATATAATTTGAGGTTGTACTATTATACAAAAATTTATACCAATATAAATTGTCCATAAAATAGCTCACAAGTATTCACTCTATTACTCACTATTATGATTATTCGTGTAAGTTCACACTAATCTACTTATTATACCATAATTTCTACCCCAACCCTATCCCTAAACAAGTAATAATCAGCCCTGAAATGGTGTCCCTAACCCTGAGGACCAACTTTGTTGGAAGAGGGGACATTGTCTTCTAGAGTTGCTTCCAGCCGTCATGGGGGGGGGGTGTTATTTTTCTATGGGATCCTGTAAAAGTAAAATGATGGTTAAATTTCAAGATTGCTCTTTTGTATAATTGCAAATGGTTTCTGACTAGTCAATAGGGGCTTTTTGTTTGTTGGTTTGTTTTTGTTTTGAGGTTCTTATTTGGAATTCTGACCAAATGTTGTAAGAGCGTACACCATTTCTGCATCTGGTACCCAAAGGCCAGTCTCATAGTAGTGCTACCAGCACCATGATGTCATATCAGCCAAGTACAGTGCTTGTTGTAGGCCATTATGCAATCTATTTCTGGGGATATTTTCCATTCTTTTTGGTTTGTTTATCATATCTTTTATAGTTCAATTTGATCTTTCTTAACTGCCTAACCTGTAGGATTGTTTGGTAAAATTATAACATAATGTGCCTCATATTATAACAAACAAAAAACTGTTTCATTTTCTTAGACACATATGCTGGACCATTGTCTGTCTTTATTTGTGCAGGTATACCCATGATGGCCATAACTTCCAAAAAATATGTGATTACTGAATCAGCCTTTTCTGAGTTCAAGGGTTGCCAAATAAAAACCTGAATAAGTATTCATTGTGTGGTGTATATATTTTAATTTTTCAAATTCTGTAAAGTGGAACACATCTATCTTCCATATTTCATTCCTTTGAGTGCCCTTTGGGTTACTCCCTGCAGGTTATGTGTTTGGTTATAGAAAGAGCAAGTAGGATATCTCTTTATAATCTCCTTAGCTCGTTGCCATATAATAAAAACTCTTTCTTTAAACTTTTGCTATTGACATGATTTTTTTTAATGAAATTCTGAGGCCTCCAGCACACTTCCAATCAATAAGATCAATTTCTGCATTACCTTGAGCTAGAGGACCTGGCAGACCAAATGGGATCAGATGTGTGTTATGTATATGGGACAAAGCTTATTCCTGATTATAACTTGAAACTGCATGAATAATGAAGTCAATTCTGTATCACCTAGTATAAATCCAGTGGTTTCAATATGCAAGACAACTCTTTCTACATATTGTAAATCAGTAATATATTGAGAGGTTTTTTATTTTATTTATTTATTTATTTATTAAGGATTTCTGCCTCCTCCCCGCAACCGCCTCCCATTTCCCTCCCCCTCCCCCGATCAAGTCACCCTCCCTCATCTGCTCGAAGAGCAATCAGGGTTCCCTGACCTGTGGGAAGCCCAAGGACCGCCCACCTCTATCCAGGTCTCCTAAGGTGAGCATCCAAACTGCCTAGGCTCCCCCAAAGCCAGTACGTGCAGTAGGATCAAAAACCCACTGCGATTGTTCTTGAGTTCTCAGTAATCCTCATTGTCCTCTATGTTCAGCTAGTCCGGATTTATCCCAAGCTTTTTCAGACCCAGGCCAGCTGGCCTTGGTGAGTTCCCGATAGAACATCCCCATTGTCTCAGTGTGTGGGTGCGCCCCTCGCGGTCCTGAGTTCCTTGCTCGTGCTCTGTCTCCTTCTGCTCCTGATTTGGACCTTGAGATTTCTTTTTTTTTTTTTTTTTTTTTTTTTTTTTGGTTTTTCGAGACAGGGTTTCGGACCTTGAGATTTCTGTCCCGTGCTCTAATGCATGTTCCTAGAGAAGCTAAGTAAGAAGGTGAACCCAAAGACAAACACATAGGCATCCTCATGAATATTAACCTTCATCAGGCGATGAAAGGAGAGGTTTTTTAAAATCCCTTAGCACCATAAGAATGGCGTAAAGCTCTGCCTTTTGGACAGAATTATAAGAGCCTTGCTCCACCTTACTTAGTTCTTCTGGTTTGTAACCTGCCTTTCCTGATTTATTTGCATCAGTATAAATTGTACGTACTCCAGATATCGGTGTGTTACGTACAATTTGGAGAAGAATCCAAGTACTTCTCTTAATAAGGTTAATTCTATCACTTTTAGGATAATTGCTGCTAATTTCTTGGAAGAAATTAGCACAAGCACTTCGACATGGTTCATTGTCTTCCCATAATATTTTAATTTTATCAGCAGTAAAGGAACTAAAATCTGCTGACTCTATACCTGCTAGTTGACAAAGTCTCAATTTTCTTTTTATAATTAATTCAAAGACTTTTTCCACACAAGTGTTTAATTTTTTACTTGGTTTATGTGGTTAAAAGATCCATTCTAGTCTAGCAGCTGGAAGTGAGAGCTGGTAGCAAGAGAGTGAGCACACGCTTTACAGCTGCAATTATAGGATAAAAGTCCACACCCATGTGGGCTGCTATCTTAAAGACCACTGGCCAAAAGAGCTCCCACAGCAGGAGAATGTGCAGAGTGAGAGATTTTGGAATGGGATGTTTTCATCAAATCCTTCCCCCAGGGTTCAGGGAGTCACAGGGATGAGGAGGTATCAGTATTTCAAGAGTCACAGAACGTAAACAACACCAAGGCAGAAGTATTTTCCAGAAACAAGCCAAATGATGCTCAGAAGAACTTACAGTGACTTTGGCAGCTCACAGATGGCCTTCAAAGATTTATGCGGAAACTGGTATGAACATTGATATGGGAAAGAAGACACAGGCTCTCAAAAGCTAACCCTAACCAAAAGCTATCTGTATTGAGACACACTGGCAAAGAAACTCCAGTGGAGTCTCATATTTCAGGGTAGGTCCATGTACCACAGTAGATGGTCAATACACAGAAAAACTCAGTGGTAGTTTTTTAGATGTTTTGTCTCATATTGCTTGTTCAGACAGGTTTTTTTTTCTTATCGGTACTTTGAATAATATGTTTTTTATGGTTTTGTGGTGTGTGTGTGTGTGTGTGTGTGTGTGTGTGTGTGTGTGTGTTTGTATTTCCTGTGAGGTTTTTTTTTTTTTTTTTTTTTTTTGGAGGTAGTCTGTTGGCTTGGTTTGTTGGACTTTTCAGTTGCTGTTTGTCTGTTTCTTATAAGAGAGAAAAAGCATTGAGGTGGAGAGATCTGGGAGGATCTGGGAGTATGTGGGGGAGGAGAAAGTATGATCAGAATATAAAGCATGAATACTTTTTTCCAAAAGAAAGAAAGGAGTTGTGCACATGTATCAAATATATCACACATTTCTCTGTTACTAAAAGCCATTGGTATATTTGTGTCTTTGTTCAAATACTAGAACTTATTAAAGCTGTCAAAATACAAAACATATGGAATCTTATACAGTATAAAATGGAAAGAATTGCTAATGGAAGCTACTTATATTGAATTTGAAATAAACTGGTTTGTATATTACACTTCAATAAAACCATAGACTTATTTTTAACAGTCATAGATATATCAGCTTGTTTAATTGCTGTTCTTATGTTAATATATAGCTTAAAATATTTTCTTTTTGTGAAATACTCATTTCTTTTTCTGTTTGTATTTATAAATAATCTTACTAATCCTTAAAAATAAAAACTAAGATATAATCAATCATAGATGTGTTGTTGCATATAGTTAAAAAGCAATTCATGGTCTCTTACACACAATGACAAAATATTTGACCACAGTGTAATACTTTATATATTCAATGTTTTGTTTTATTTTTAATTTTTTAATAATTTGAATATCTTTTTAAAATATAGTACATCAGGCACTCTGAAGTCCAACTCATTCTGATGAAATATGTATACTTTTGCTACCATAGTTGATGTTATAAAGTGTTTTTCTTCTAGGAAAATGTATTGTCGATCACCAGGGACTGGATGAGACAATAGTCTGTGAGATTTTGAAGGGAGCTGTTATAATACTCTAGACCATAAATGAGGAGTGGGAAACAAGAAACCCTTATGCAGCATTTACTTCCTGAATCCGTGAACATTTAGCATTCACGCTGAAGCGTGATAAGGCAACAAATGGTGGACAGAAGTGGTATCTAGGCACATAAGAACTAACTGAGACTTTAAAATCTGTCTTTGTTAGGTGATGAAACACCTTGGTCCAAAACAAGGTGGGGAGGAAAGGGTCTACTTGGCTTATGCTTCCACATCACTGTTCATCGAAAGAAGTCAGGATAGTATCTCAAAGAACAGGAACCTGGAGGCAGGGGCTGATACAGAGGCCATGGAGGGTTGCTGCTTACTGACTTGCTCCCAGTAGCATACTTAGCCTGCTTTCTTATTGAATGCAGTACCACCACTCCAGGATGGCACCACCTACAATGGGTTGGGCCTTTCCCAGCCAAGCACTAATTAAGAAAATGCCCTATAGGCTTGCCTAAGCCAGAACTTATGTGGGCATTTTCTATCTTGAGATTCCCTTCTCATCAATGGCACTAATTAGTGTCATTTGATATAAAACTATCCAATACAATATCCAAGGGGAACTAAGTTCATGGGTACTCTCTTCTAATATATTTAATGTTTGTGTCCTTTTAAAAGTCTTGGATTGAAAGTTAATCCCTAAGATACTAATATAATGTTGTTAGTCAATGGGAGCTTTAGAGAGGTGATTAGATTGTAAGAGAGGAGTCCCCCAAATGAGGTTAGTGTCCTCAAAATACTAGTAGTTTTCCAAACTCCATCTATAATGAGCATTTCTACAGGAGGGATAAGTTCCAGCTTTCCATAGTGCAAGGCAATTATTGGCTTCCATAGCCATTCTTCTAGTGCATCAGCAAGTGTTACCACTTAGCCCAGCTCTTTGTGGTTAACACCGTAACATAGGTGCATCACTGTGTGATATTGTATACAGAGTCTCTTTCAGGGGGCTAGCCTTTGAATCCTGCTTTGACTCCTTACTTGCTGTGTGGCTGAAAAAAAAAAGCCTATTCATTTCCAAGGAAATATCTTAAGAATAAAACAGTTTCATACTTGTGAGGGATTTGGCCTTGTAAGCCCTATTGGCCAAAAAGAAATTAGAAGAGAATAATTTCAAGACTGGCAACAGAAACGAGAAATCTTTGAAAGAATAAGAAGAGGAATTGCCTTGATTTGATCATGTCACGTTTTACACAAACAAAGATAATCAAACTGCTACTCATCAACATGTATAATTATTGCATTCCAGACTCTTCTAAATTTAACAGCAATTGGAGCTGCCTTGCTTCTTCTACCATGTGAAGATGAATGAAGTAAGAGCGGCATTGACCAGACAGCAAACCCATCAGCATCCAGTGTTCGGTGTATTTGTTTCACCAGCCTGTGTAGACTACAGTACTAACCATGACAAGAGTAAATGAATAAACTAAAGAAGTACCAGATGGTCAGATCCTTTAAAATTATTCTGAGAATTGAGATGTTTTCTGACCTGTTTTACTATTTATCATAACTAATGCAAAGGAAATCAGGTTCTCTCTTGAAGTTTTTAGTCTTGATAAACAAAATTATTTAAGAATAGAAGTTCAAGAACAATTTTATTAGAGTTTAAAGAAAAACCCCAGGGTGTGTAAGTTATGAACTGGTACAGCTTTCTAGAGCAGAATGGAAGGAGGAAGGAAACAAAGCCATGCCATTTAAATGGTCACAGAGGTCTGATGTATGGACAAGCAGCCACATGTCACAGTAGGGAGCATAGGAGAAAGAGCAAAGAAGCCAAAATATCAGAAAAGAAGAATACTTAGAATCTGGCCAGCAGCCAAAAGACAGAAAATGCAAATGAGAAGCTTGTGCTTCTCACACAAGAGCTCCCAAAGGTTGGCAGGCCCTGCTGAAACTCAAGACATCTTGCAGGCACAGCGCTCAGAGGCATGAATTCTGGGAAAGAAAAATATAATATATCAGTAAAGAATGTTTATTTCAGTTGTATCCTCAGCATGGTTTAAGGTTAGGCCACTTTTTTTTTTAATGAGTGGTCCTTTGGCCAGGTGATTGGCTCTGTCCACTTGGAATGCTAGGCAATAGGTTCCATTCTCTTCAACAGAAGGGCTTTTCTTCTAATGAACCTTTGCTGAAACTCTCACATTATGACTTCAATTCTTTTGCTGATGACCTTAAGTAGAAATGCGTTCATGCTCTCTTTGAAGTGTATCTTATATGCTTTCTTCTGCTAGGCACATTGTTCCCTCACAAATCCATGTGGCTCATACATACCCATCCTTCTTCTGCTATTCTTGCAGCATTTCTGTCCAGGAAATTTCCCTCTGCTGTCTCTGAAACAGCAGTGTTGTGCTAGGTTCTCTTTTAACTTCATTGCTTTCCTTTGTAGTTGCTAATATTTAATATTAATGCCTTGCTTTTAATAAAAATTTTAAAATAAATTTCATTGGAGAATAATTTCATTTCTCTCCACTGCTAACAAAATACAGAATTATCATCACCTTTGTTTTATCATGTACACACACACACACACACACACACACACACACACACACACACACAAATTATAACCCTGATCATCATCTTCCCCCACAATGCATTGTTGTTAAAAGTCAATGCACTTTAATTGACAGGACTCCGTTGTGATCCAAAGTCCACACATTACATTAGGGTTCCCTCTCAGTGGAGTACTGTGAGACTTAACAAATCTATAATCATATGAATCTGTCATTGTAGCCCACAGAGCACTATGTACAGAGTAGTTTTAACTGCCTTAAAAAAAAAACCTTCTGTGATATGGCGAGACAGCCCTCCCTTCTACCTCACCTCTGACAAGCAAAGATCTCTCCATTGCTGTAGAAATGAAAGAAACTTCCAACATTCTTACTGACTTTCAAAGAACAGTTAAATCTACAGAGAATAGGAACCATATTGAAAATAATCCTTTAACTTCCAAATCCCTAATAAAAATGTTCCTGTTAGAGTAGGAATACAGGACTTGCTGTCCAATTAATTGACTGATTGACTTTGGAAAACGGAAAAAGAAAAAGAGCTTGTCACAGAAATTGCAGATTGCATAGAATTTCTTACTAGTAATTGCTTATTTCCTTATTTTTAAATGTTTAATTCACTCAACCCTTCTTACTTCTGAATGAAATGAGATTAAATCCATACGGTGACTGATAGGCTATGTGCTCAGAGGGTTCCTGCTAGAATTTTCTCTAATGTGAGGAAATAACTTAAAAGTCTAATCTACGTGATCTGTGCACACCTGCAGAGCCAAACGTGTCTAGGTTGCTTCTGATGATGTTTCCTGGAAACTAACTACCTTGCCAAGAACAGGCCTTGTTGCCTGGCAACCTCAGGAGCCAAACTTCATCTGTGTTCCACAAGCACTTCTTCGAGTTGAGTCCCTGGTTATTTTAGGAATTCACCTCAGAACACTATGACCTGGTGTCTTGAGTGAAGCAATTGCAAAGAAGATGCTTTTCTATTGAATGCCTAAAATATATATCACTTCAATTAGCCTGAATAATCTGAATTTAAAAATAGAAATCCCAAGATTTTTATCATCATTGAAGTCATTATTATTTAATGGGTCTGAAGGACCCATTTCTTTCCCAAGCTAACCCTCAGAAGTCATGCTTAATGTATGTTTCAGAGACAGCAGCAAATGGTTGGAATTAGAAGCTTGCTTCTTTCAATAGTTTAACCACTTGACCCTCAACTGTATGCAACATAGAATTGTATCTAACAAGCTAAAAATGCTTATGTGAGCAGGCAGGCGGGAGATTTCACTCTCATATGGAATAATTCATTGAATCTGTGGAAGATCAGATAGGGTGAATGCTATTATTTCATAAGTGAGGAAACTGAACGGCAGAGAGATTAAATGATATTAAGAAATTTCACAAAGTTAAGGTTCAATTTGGGCCTTTCTAGGTTGGCTGTAGTCTTTATTTCCCCAAGGTTCTGGAACCAATTCTGGCCTTAAGAAGGACTTAAGGAATTCCAAACTATAACATCAATGGCTTCAAGAGAAAATTGGTTTTGCATTATTTCTAAAGCCAAATCCTACCTTCTAGGAATTCTCTTTTACTGTTCCCAGTTTCCTCAATACAAAGGATATACTTAACTCTACCAAGCACATAGGTTAGAAAAAGAACCTAATTTTTTAAAGCAATTTTATTTATTTATTTATTTATTTATTTATTCACTTGTCCATCAACTATAGGTGACACCAATCCAATTTGTACTAAAATTACATAAATAATTCCACAAGGCAAGATTTCCAATAATTAAAGAATGTTCTTTATATTATAGTGACTTGTGTTTTAACCTAGTATTTTCTTGTGTGTATGCATGTGTGTGTGTGTGTGTGAGAGAGAGAGAGATAGATAGAGAGAGAGAGAGAGAGAGAGAGAGAGAGAGAGAGAGAGAGATTATCATGTAGTAAAAAAAACAGAGCTGCTAGCTAAGAAAGGGTTGTGATTCTTGGCAAAGTGTTTTTACTTAGCAGAACACTCATCTCTTGATAATATACTAGGTCATTGACTATTATATTTCTCCTATTTGTTACAACTGATGATCGCCACAGACAGCAATATAAAGAGAAATAGTGTTAGAACATTAAATTGCATCTTCCTCCTAAGAAGCAGCAAGAATATTTAAGTTTCTTTTTAAAAGATAAGAGTGAGTATCACTATTATTGGGAAGGGGCTTAGAATAGCCAAGGTGTGAGGAAGGAATTCACACAGTAGAATATATAGCATATAAAGCATTAGGATGAAAAGACATCTTTTGCGTTCACTGGGTACTGACCGTTATCTTAGGGTATATTGCTATGTGATCAAAACAAAATTTCTGCTCTCATAGAACTTTCACTACAGTAGGAAAAACAGATGTTGACAAATTGGTACCACACAACAAAATGGATCAGTATATCAAAATTGGGAGAGGATTATGAGTTAAAATATGTATAAGGAAGGAGGACAATAGTGAAATTCTTTCTGAGAAAATAAAATTTGAGTCAAAAACCTTAAAGCAAGACAGATAGAATAAACCTGCTGATGACTTAAGAGTAAGAATAGCTGAGAAGGAAAAAGAAATTACACATCCCATCACACAGCAGGCAACAAAGAAACAAATGCTTGCAAGTGGGAACTGGCATAGAAGTTGTTAATTAGGCTAGTATGATGTTGGTGCTCTGACTATATAGAAAAATGAAAGCCACCAAAGGACTTTGGGGAAGTTCTATAAATATTTGGAATAAGCTATTGATTTATACTTTATAACACACAGGTAGTACATTCAGTCATTATCAAAATAATCTCAGAACATTCAAGATGAGAAGATCATCACATTTTCCAAAAGAGTCATAATCTTCTACAGGATTATCTCCTACAATGTCAGAACAACAGCGACCACACTGATGAAGTAAATGCTGAGGGAGAGCAAACGCCTTAATCATCGTGCTAAGGACATCTTTTCAGAAAATTATGGTAGAAACAATTGACATAGACTTAAGGCAGTGCGACTTCCAGGGTGACAATTTGCAGAATGGAAAAATGCACCAGGACAGGACAGGTTACTGATGAGAATATGTGACTAGGTCATTGTGCCCCTTTCTTCCCCTATACTTAGCATCTTCCCCTTGTTTGTGAATGTGCGTGTGTGTGTGTTCGCAGCAGCCACAATCTTTGAAGGTTGACCAGATTTAAATTTTTAAATTCCCAAGGTCAAGTTTAAATTCCTTAATATTATAAGCTCAGAACCATAGGACACACACCATTCAGTCAAAGCAGACTGACATTAGCTGGAGACACAAACACTGAAACCCAAGGAAAAAAAATCCATTTATTATTATTCATATTATTATTGTTAATTATTGTAGAATAGGAATTTTAGCTCCTAATTGGACTGAAAACAACCTATAATTCCAGAGAACAATGACTACATTCTGTGGAGGCAGCACAGGATAGATTATTTAAGTTTCTACAAATAGGTATGTTGGGAGAAGGAGATGGATCTTTCTTGCTGGGTAAGGGCTTGAGCGTTGTATACAGTCCATCTTAGGCCAACGTTTTTATTACTAACAAGACAGGTAGATCAAATGTTAAGGCTTGCCACTCAGTGCTCAGAGAAGAAATGAATATAAGCAATAATGCCTCTCTATTGTCTATAGTTTTATGGTTAAATTACTTTATTGCTTTTAAATGTAGTGCAACAATAAACAGGGATCCCACATGGCCAGTTTCTTACATGGCAACACTTTAAAGATTCCACAGTCTAGCAAGAGTAATTAAAAAGCAATTCTGGCCTTTACTTGTAGCTTTCAGTGAACATTAATGAGGATCCAATTCTTAACCCTCAGTTGGAATCCACAAGAATTGCTTTTCTCCCTCTCTGCAGTTCTTCCACAAACTATAGGAGCCTTGAGTTTCCCATTAAGTAATTTCCTTCAGTTCTCTCCGTGAAACTCCCTAAGACATCCCTCTACACAGTATTTTGCGTTTCCTCCCCTCCCTGCATGATGCTGGCACCCCAGTCTCTCCAAGAATGATTGTAAACACTGACTACTGCTTACCAGCTGTTCCCAATTGTTTTCCTGGAGCTGGGAGGAATGTACAACCTTCAGCCTGCCTTCCTGCCATCTCCCTCAGTCTGTAAAAGATAGCATGCATAGGAGGCTTAGCAACTGTGTTACTTTCCACATTCACCCTGACTGCCTGAGAAGCTTGAGTGGAGAAGTCTCAAGGTCGAATGACCAGTCCCTAAAATTTCCGTTATTTTTCTTAGCTGTGAGATCCAATCTAATCAGATTCAACTGATTAAGCAAGACCAGGCATTATACCAGTTTTATTTCTTAATAAGTCACAAACAATCTTACAGACATTCACAATTTTCATGGAAAGAGGTGCATTGAATACTTTTGCAAATATTAAATTAGGCAGTAGAGCAAACCATCATTGGGCATATTTGAACTGAGTTTTGAAGAGCCAGTTGTAGGATTTCTGAACTGTGCCTTTCTCTGTAGATTATGGCACATTCTGTATGTCTTTAGCCTTCCTTTCGTAACCTTAATCTGAGGTACTCAAGATTAAGTCCACAGCATATAATATTTTTTTTTACTGTCATGCTTACTACTGACAATCTTATTACTGACAATCGATTTCATCTTTTTGAATCATCATCTTGCAATGCAGTAGTAATTAATGTGTGGGACTATTTCTTAAGTTTGGTCTGTGCTTATACTGTGACCCAATTTAGCTCTTGGATATCTTCATCTCTGAAAAGCTCTGTACAGTAGCCTCAGCTCCTATGTTCTCCTTATAGCAATATTGGGTCTAGGAGGAAATATTTTTGTGAGACATTTTGTATGTATAAATAAGAATATTTTATCATGTATATTATGTATACCAAAGGATATTAAGTCTAATCATGAGTAAAAAAGATAGTATTATTTGGGGCCAGTAGAATTCAGTCAGAAGTATAACTATTTACATTTATCTTCTAAAATGATTTTCATTTATGTTTTTCAAAATTGCTCTTTTCTAGTAAAATTTCAAAATGTGAGAGTTACTAGACATCAGTTTATCAAATTCCTTGCTTACAAAATCCCCCCACAAATATATTTCTATTTTTTTTCTGAATAGTTCTCTTGTGGCTTTTGATTTCAGAAGAACCAATTTTATTCAGAAAAATAATAAATATGTTAATAAATATATTAATTTAAAGAAATGATTTCTGGGGAAATGATTTTTATCCCATGTAATTTCCACTTATCTAATAAATTTTATTCTCTTTGGATAATGAAAGTATGAGAGAGGGAATACAGATCTTTCACAAGGGCATCAATCATGAATCTTCAGAAAGTTTAGCTAACTTTTATTATTAAAAAGCAATAATTTTATTGTTGTCTACAATGAGGACCCTAAGAGAGACATACATAGATCTAATATACTTGGGAAGTAGAAAAAGACAAGATCACCTAAGTAAATTGGGAGCATGGGAACCTTGGGAGAGGGTTGTAGGGGAGGGGAGAAGTAGGGAGAGAAGCAAAAAAAAATGTAGAGCTCAGTAAAAATAAAAAAAGGAAAAAAAAAAGAAAAAAAGAATAGTTTCCACAAGTAAACATACAGCATAGCCACACTTTCTTTTCCTGGATAATTTCAAATGCCAGTTTACATGAATAATTACTATTTTAGACATTAGCATTGATATTGATCCAAATTGGCTGTAATTCTTTAATCAAAATTACACACAGTCTCTACAGAATAATTTGCAAATTAGAAATAACTAGAAAAGAGTAGTATTTCTCATGGCAGAAGTATATCAAATACTATAGCAGTAGAGTCATATTAGAAAGAATATGACTCTAAAAACAAGCTTAACAATTTCATGAGGATCAAGAGACTTCTACATACTACACACAGAGCCACATAGACCACACACTCACACATACAAATGCAAATGCAATTTCTTCAGTTAAAAATAAAATGTCAAAGAGAGCTTCAGAATTACCACATTTCACCTTGAAAGGGGCATCTGCAGGGATGGGCTGAGATGCGGTTCCAGCTTCAAAAGTCTGGGCCTCCCTGTTTCCTTCATCAGTCTGTAAAACAGAGATGAAATTAAGGATTTGAGGTTTCCTCCACTGACAAAGAAATAATACTCAAATTCAAAAGTGCTAGAAGAAAGCAGGGGACTAGGTACAGATGTCCATGATCCAGATGTTGGGTCATCACTGGTCTTTCTTATAAGAGAAATTATGACTCACAACATCAGAGGGATGATGTGAGCTGAACTAAAGATTTGCATAAATCTAACATTAGCAAGTTCCAATATTTAAATTGGGATAACTAAGCAAAACCTTTCTCCAAGCTGCTCAACAGCCTTATGAATATGCAGATAAGAAGTCAAAGACAGACTGCCAGTGGTCTGTAGTAAATATATCCATAGAAATGTGCAGCCAAAGCAGAGGATTTAAGTCCATACAATATTTTCACCTAAGTACAGCACTTAGAGGCAAGTTTTATTATAATGCAGTGAATCTATTGAGCATTCAAATCAGTTGATAGCATTTTTAAATCACAGTTATTTTGGCATTTCTTATTGAAAGCAATAGAGGAGCAACCAGAAGTAATAAATTTGTTTGTGAAAAGCAGCCATGCTCACGGTGGTTGTACATTGTTGTAACTAGGATGGAATTATGCAATAAATTTACAGATGCATTGCCTTTATTGTCAGCACTGACTAGGCTTTTGCCTGTTCATTTTAAGCATGTTTATCCGTGGATGGCCTATGTTTTAATCATAGCTGCAAGGGTGTATACTTTAACCCAGCGATATCTACTAAAGGGCAAAGCTGATGCTACTTGAGTGAATGGCAGACCTAGGAATTGGTATTTGCTGAAGATGCTTATCTTATGTTTTGGCAAACAAACTCTAAAAAAATCATTATTTTAAATACATACCCCATGTGTGTTTGAACAAGTACCACTAGGTTTCAAAATGGCACTAGTGTCAAGGAATGAATACATGTCTCAGATATTCCTAACAGTCTACATTAGTAGGCTTTTATGTTGTCATTATTTTTATTGATCGATAATAACAGTAGGTATATTTCTTAGTGCTTAGGAATTGGTGATCTGACTAAGACATCCATAATCAGCTTGCTGTGTGGGAGATGTTTGATTCCCTCTTTCCTCATCTAATGCTGGGTAACTCTTTACTTCTTTATATGTTTCCTAACATATTAGCCTAACAAAATATCATTTAAGTATAAAAGAAAAGAAGAAAGAAATCTACTTTTTAAGAAGACAGAAACGAGAGTTTTGAGGTTTCATGTATTTGTGGTTTCAGGAAATAGCAGTTGTTCGGCACATTATTGCTTTGTTTCTGTGAAGGAACAAGAAACAGAACAAAGTGAATCAATGCCTGAAGCCCTAGCATGCGTGCAGACATGGAAGAAGACCCCATGAATTTATATGAGGCTTTGTAACTTGGGTTGCTGAGGTAAGTTGCAAGACCCAACTTACCAGTGATTTAATTCTCTGACAGGGGCTCTGTAGAACATAGCCAGCAGACAGAGCTTACAAGAGAGCCCGCACACTTCTGTAATGGAAGTATTAAAATTCTTCTCCCCTCCGGTCCCTTTTCTTTTCATCTTGATACCTTTTTCTTTTTACAGTACAGCAAGTTTGAAACCTAGTTAATCAAACCAGTGACAGGATGGTGGCTTCACATGAACTGGAAACACGTAGGAGTCTAAAGGGGATAGCATTTCCAACCTTGCACTTCAACTACATATTATTGCCCTGGCAATAAAACGTGGTTTGTACCCATGGCTATACAGTTGAGGCTGGGACTTAGTACTCAGTCCTGCACCTGGTGAGCGGCCACATCAGAACCAGGCTATTTTACCTGGGTGCAACTTCTCACTATTAAGTACTCTGCTCCCATAGCACATTTTGTTCTACCCAATTCCCACCTTACACTAGCTCCAAGGGTTTTTCATTCTCAGACACAGTTTCTCTTGTGAGTCCAATGTGCCATATCCACACAAGTAGTGAGATATGTGAGGTTTTAGAGACTTTGTATATTTTCATTTAAACTTTCTTTCTGATCCTGACTCCAGGCTCCTCTCCCTCTACTTCTCCAAATCCCTCTCCACACCTTCCCTTATCCCTAGATTAACTCTTCCTCTGTTTCCCTAAACAAACAAAAAACAACTGTGCTCTTGTTGAAGGAATTAGGAAACCATAGCACCATCACATGGGCTGAGTGTTGTCTTGGGTCTTTATTTCATTTTCATTCTCTCTATCTTCCTGTCAGTCATGCGGTGAGCTGTCTCTACCACATTTTCTGGTCATGATGATGTTCTGCAATGCTGTGAATCTAAAATCAATAGGTCTAAAGAGTACAAACTAAAATTTCTCCAACTGGAAATAAATCATCCCTTCCTGCTTTTCTCAGATGTATTTCAAAAGAGCCAAAATATAACTTATGTAAAACCGGTGATGCGTAAAGAACTGGTGCTATGATGAGGTTGTTCATAACTTTTGGCAATTATATGCATAGAGAAAGATGGAAAAATTTGGAGACTCAAACTAGGGAAACCTTAGCATTCTGTGCTCGGAGTTTAGTGGTGATTCTGCTGGGGAACCAGAACCACAGGTTTAGGAGTGCAGATAAGGAAAGACTGCTCTATTGATGTCTTTTAGGGTAGTAATAATTGTGTTCATAATTAATGTCAGACCATGCATGATGCATTCTTCCAAAAGCCTTGCCATACTTTGTCAATGACCCAAGTCTTGGAAAGCCAAAAATTCCTTAGTGTCTGTCCTGCCCTTTGGGCTACTTGCTTCATTCTCCCTGCCCATGTCTCTTTTCGGCCTTCCCCTATACAAGCCATCTCATTTTTTGAGCACTCTTTCTCTCCCCCCCATTCTTTTTGTCTTTTTTAAAAATTACAATCAAAGATAAGATTTTTATCTTTTAGTGGCAGTAAACACCATTTAACAAGAGAGTATTTTACAAAAATGCTAACGCTAAAATTTAAAAAACATAGAAAAATTCTTTGGTTTTATTTGTTAATAAATTTGAGATTTCTGGAAAAATTATTTTATAGATATTCATTGCTAACAATGCCTGTAAAATAGGTAATGATCAGGTTTTGAAAGGCAGGAGCATTTCTAAAACAGTCTGCACAGACCTGGCTGCATAGTGCAACAAATGACATAAGCTAATAAGCATCCACCTGCCCCAAGTAAAGGGTTTACCAGTATAATACAACCTTTCTAGTCCTTTTCAATAAGAATAAATGTATGGAGTATATAAAACAACTGTAGGAATTACCAAATACAAATTATATTTTAAGGTTTGTTTGTTTATTCACTGTTGTTGTTTGGTTTTTGATTAGTCAGTGCAGGTTTTTTTCTGTGTAACAGTCCTGGCTGTCCTAGAACTAACTGACTTTGTAGATCAGGCTGACCTCTAAATCACAGAGATCCATCTGCTGCTTAACTCCAGGTGCTGGAATTAAAGGCATGTGCCACTGCCAGACTTTACCAAGTACATGTATTAAGAAATAAAACGTGCCTCAAAATCAATGCACTTTGATGATATGCAAGATATTCATCAGTATGGCTATAGGATAGGGTCATTTCAGGTTCCCTACCCTCAGCTGCCCAAGGAACTAACTGGGGACATCGCCCTGGGCATCTGGGAGTCACTCTAGGTTCAAGTCTCTTACCAACCCTAAGGTGGTTCCCTTAATTAAGTTATGTGATTCCCTGCTCCTCTATCCAACCTTGTTTTATCCCCAATCATCCCATTTCCCCAAGTTCCCCCCATCCTCCCCTTCTCACTTTTCTCTCCCCTTCTCCTCTTACCCCCATCCCTCCCCACCCCCAAGATCCCAATTTTTTGCCCAGCAATCTTATCTATTTCCCATAGCAGGGATAATAACTATATGCTTTTCTTTGGGTTCACCTTCTTATTTAACTTCTTTAGGATCACAAATTATAGACTCAGTGACCTTTATTGAAGGCTAGAAACCAATTATGAGTGAGTACATCCCATAATCCTCTTTTTGGGTCTGGGTTACCTCACTCAGGATAGTGATACCTTCATCTAGCGATGGATGGAGATAGAGACAGAGACCCACACTGGAGCATTGGACTAAGCTCCCAAAGTCGCAATGAGGAGCAGAAGGAGGGAGAACATGACCATGGAAGTCAGGACCACGAGAGGTGCACTTACCCACTGAGACAGTGGGGCTGATCTATTGGGAGCTCACCAAGGCCAGCTGGACTGTGACTGAAAAAGCATGGGATAAAACTGGACTCTGAACATGGTGGACAATGAGGGCTGATGAGAAACCAAGGACAATGGCAAGGGGGTTTTGTTCCTACTTCATGTTCTGGCTTTGCGGGAGCCTAGCCAGTTTGGAAGTTCACCTTCCTAGACATGGACGGAGGAGGAAGGACCTTAGACTTTCCACAGGGCAGGGAACCCTGACTGCTCTTCTGACTGGAGAGGGAGGGGGAGAGGAGTGGGGGGAGGGAGAGAGGGGCGGGAAGAGGGGGAGGGAAATGGGAGGCTGGGAGGAGGCAGAAATTTTTTTTTCAATAAAAAAAGTGAAAAAAATCAATGCACTTATTGAAATTAGGTAATTTTATGTATCATCTTTAAATTTTCAATGCTACAAGACAAATGTCTCATATACATTTGTGAAAAAAGGTCACCAAAATATTTTGAAGTGTTTCAAATATAATTTTAAATTAGTGTAGATGTTTATGTTAATTGTAATTTTAGCCCTTACAAGCTTATTTGAATATGATCACACCCAGGAATATGAGTTCATGTAATAATCTGCAGTACAAACACTGACATCATGTACTTATGTAGCATCTGCCCCGGTACTTAATTCATGGATTGCTGTAGGAACTGCTCCAATTTTATTTTCATTCATTGCTTGCTTGCTCAGGGTATTCTTGGTACCAACTAACTCCCGGAATACCCATCATGCTTAGCCCATGCCCTGCTTGAAGTCATTTGTCCATTATTAAGGGTTTTTGTTGTTGTTGTTGTTGTTCTTTTGTTAAAACATTGCTCCTTCCTCAGCTTCTGTTCCTGATAGCATTGCCAGCTGTCATGCATTCCAAACTCATGGCATTTATGAGTTACCTGCTGTAATTTCTTTCATAGTCAGTGGTTCAGTGGTTTCTTTGCTGAAAGGAAGGCATAATTCAGAATTAGCCTCTTTTCTCTGGCAGCTCCAAGGCCTGTGCCCTCCTCTCCGGCAACTTGACTCTGACCTCTACTACCTCCATCATATCTAGTTCATTTAGTTTTTTTTTTTCCAAGAATGCCTTTTATTGGAAGAACTGAAAATGGCCTCCCAGGCCTTGGCAGGTACCTCAGTCTGGGTTTTCTGTATTTTTATCTCCCGTCTCTTCTTTATGATCAAAATAGTCTTATTGCCTGAAACCACTGCTTCAAACAAGGCTGGGTCTTCATGCCCTGCAAGATCTCTGCTGAAAAGAACATGGTTCTATTGACTTGTATGTTGTATGAAGACTGGTTCTCCTCTCTTTTGTTCTGTCTCTCTGAATTGATTTCTTTCTTATTTATTTTTTTTTTTAGAAATTCTCCTACAACTCATCATGTTTCTATGTAAGCTGCTCTTATTTTTATTCTTGCATATCCTGAAAGGATTTGTTTGCAGCGTTGACAGGTAATGTTCCTCTTATGGTTCCTTGGTGTCCTCCAGCAGATGTTCCTATAGAATTTGCCGTTTATATTTCCTTAGTGATACCACTGTTACACCTAATTCTTGTTGTTTTCCAACTTTTTTATAGAATATGCCATAAAGCATTAATATATTATTGTTATTATTATTATTATTTTATATTCAAGTATGGTGACAGTGACTGGAAACTTTTGTGTCTCTCAACACACATGCACCAGGAAGCCAAATGCTCACTAAGGGCTTCTCTAGAGTACATGGAGAGTCACAACTGAGGAGCATGTGCTACTTTCGGGAATGACTCACTCACCAGAATTCAAGTGTTCATTAAGACACTAGGGCATCTCACATTCATGGATGGCGATTGCTAATGGGTACACACTAGAGATAGGCATTTTCCACTCTGCGGCACAGAATCCAAGTAGATAAAGTTCTCACAATTTGACCTTCTTGTCTTCAACAAGACTTGTTCTTCTATGGTAGTTTGGGACAATTATAATCCTAGTGCTGGTCAGAACTGAAGGAATTTAACCTTCAGTACTGATGAATAAGCTCTGTGGACCAGCTTTCTATTGATTATTCCCCCAGGACTTTTAGGGCTCACACTGAATGCATTGGTCCTTTGTTCCAAGATGTGGGCCCTCTGCCCTTGTGATCCCATCTCACTTGTTTCACCACCTTGACATCAGGTCTTTGCATCTTCAGAGCCAGTTAGTTTAGCTCTGGGGATATCTTCTTTATTTTCTTCCATGATAATTTAAACTTGTGTCCTGCAGATAAGAAAGAGCTTCCCCCTCTTTCTTTGTGTCGTGGCCCCTATGACACATTCTCTGTCTTTCTATAATGCCCTTCCTATCATTATGATTCAAACTTAAAAGGAAACTGTGAGCCCAAATGCAAATGTAAGCTATTATGTCAGGGATTGCATCACAGAACATAATCTCTGACCTACAAAACCTCTCTTACTCCTAGCCACTTACTTATTATTTATTAAAGTCTTCATTCAACTGAAATCTGTCAATCAATGTAAACATATGTTAATGAAGTAAAATGACTAATGTGGAACTTTAGAACATATCCAAATGCCACATAATTTAAGTTGGTATGATTATCATCTCTGATGTAGGCATACAACACAAGATCTGGGTTCACAAAATGTTGCTCTGATAAGGGTTTTTGATCAAATCTGTAGTTTATATAATTATGAAAATGGGGTATGAAAGATGAGTTCCTTTTTCCAAATTAATGCAGTACCTTCCTATAGTGGTTGAATGAGAATGACCCTCATAGGCTCACATAGTTGAATTCTTGAGTCCCTAGTGGTAGTACTATTTGGTAAGAATTCAGAGGTTTAATCTTTTTAAAAGTCTGTGTCACTTGAGGCAGGCTTTGAGGTTTCAAAGGACCAGTGCAATTCCCAGTCTCTCTCTCTCACCCTCCCCCTCTCTCTCCCTCCTACTTGAGTATCTAGCTGAAATCTCTTAGCTCTTCCTTCTAACAATCCTTTGTGCCAGCATCACAGACTCTAATTCTCTGAAATAAAAAACCCTAAACTAAATGCTTGCTTTTGTAAGTTTCTTTTGTCATGGTGTTTTATTAGAGTAACAGAAAAGTGACCAAGGCATTTCCTTTTGCCTTTTACTCAGGAATACAGATTATATTTTCATGTGTGAGCTATATTTTCTTATTACTAACACAAACAACCTGAGAAGAGCAACTTAAAGAGGGTTAATTTTGGCTCATAGTTTGAAGAGATGAAGGTCACCATGGCAGAGAAGGCATGGTGGCAGAACCCTTGCATAGCTCGTCACACTGTATCTACTGCCAAGAAGAAGAAGGAGAGAAATAACTAGTTTCTCACTCACTTTCTTCTTTTCCTTCTGTTTATTCCGCCCAGGACCCCAGCCCATTAGACAGTGCCATCCACATTTTGTGTAGGTCTTCTCTCCTGAGCTATACCATTCTGCAGACCTCCAAAAATCCCACCCATAGGTGTACCTCCTAGATGATTCTAAACATCTGCAGGGTGACAATCAAGAGCTCCCATCCTTCATTCATGATTTCCATTCATAACATCCATCTCTAACTTTTCTTTGATCAAAAAGAAATTTGGTTCTTTATGTGTCTTAAGGTGTTTTTGATTTCTACTTAATGTTTCCGAAAAAAAAAACAACTGAAGATCTTGTATTATAGATTAGTAACAATATTAGTAGCAATATTAACAAGTCTTTTATCTTGAATGTGTGTTAAATAAATAAGTAAAGATTCTTTTCTATCCAGGTAATCTCTAGCTTTGGCAAACACCTATCTCCAAAACTATTTACATTATGATTCACAACAGTAGAAATTTATGGTTTTGAAATAGCAACGAAAATGATTTTGTGATAGGGGATCACCACAACGTGAAGAACTGTATTAAAATTTGGCAGTACTAGAAAGGTTGAAAACCACTCCCTTAAAGGACAGTAAAACTCAAAGCATTCTATAATATTCTCTTAGTGATCAGTAAACAAATATATCCAGAAGCACAAGCCAGGAGATGATTGCCTGCACATCATGAAGAAAAAGTGAAACATGGCTGTGCCTGAGAAAGTACCCATAAAATAGAGTCCTCCATGATGGCCAGTTTCTAGACTTCTTGGAGTAGGTAGTTGTCACCAATGGCTGTTGATTAATTGGTGATGTCGCTTGAGTTTCCACGAAGGAAGTAGCACACTGAGATTCTCCAAATTTGCATCCTTACTCAATGAATCAGGCACACAGTCAGTACAGAGCTATTTTTTTCAGTCTCTTTGGGGGAACTGTAGTCCTCCCATTTACTGAAAGGCTTCCAGCAAAGTCCCTTGACCAAGATCTTCTTCCTTGTTCTGTGAGGAAGAATGCATTGTTACTCAGCCACTGAAGTTGTTTAATTACAGAAGTTAGCAAACAATAGGCTAATAGAGATATCGAACCAAAAGTAATTATATCTGTGAATTACTCTCACCGGAGAGAATTCTCATTTCCTCCCTTATCCACATTGTTACTTCCTGATTTATTGAAATACTTTTCCCACAACATACATTGAGATAATGAACTCTGAGTGATGATATATTAAGATCCAAAGACTGCTTGTGGTTTGTTGGTTGGGATGCTGCTGCTTTAAAAAAAACTATTTTAGTAAAAGGATTACAAGAAGACACTACTCTGTTACAGAGAAAAGCACATAATTTGGTTACATGAAAGAGTCAAATAGATGTGAATCCATGGTGATTTCTGAGCCTATTAGAAGGGAAATTTAACAGGAAGGTGTGGAACAGATACATGAGGTATAAATACCAAAGGCAAGGATTAATTATGTCTGAGAAAAATTCCTAGAAAGCTGTTAATCCATTGTTTTTCAGCTGTTGTCAGAGCAACCACTAGAGATGAGTGGACTGCCAATAATAGTCAGAGGAGAGTGGAGTCAGGTTATGAACTCTTATAATTGACAATTGTAAAACCTCCACATGGGAAGAAAATAAGCTCTTTGGTGCTGAGACCAGCAAGAGGCTTAAATGAGGAGAACAGGGCTCCTTGACAGAGGCAGCTGGCAATATGTCAACGAATATAGACCTAGTTGATTCTCATTTCTCATGAGCTGCACTGAGCAATTACACTGTGGTAATGCTATCAATACAGGAGCCACAGAAATTCCTTTGTCTTGGTATTGTAAAAATGAGCTTTGGGAGCTTCAGCAATATTGAACGTGTCTACATTAAAGATTAAACATTATTTTACTTGAGATTAAAAAATTAAAGCATTTTTGTGGCTAACAAATAAGAACAGATGTTAAAGATGGAGAGAGAAGATAAAGATAGAGAAGCAGAAGCCTAAGAGAAAAATATCCTGGGATCTCTAGGAGAATGTTGGTCAAAGCAAAAGGACACAGAGGACATCACCTTAAGACAGATGCAATAGCTGGATACAACACTAAGACTCTCTGTTGCAGAAGAAGGCTTTTCAAGTGTACAGAGATATGGACTGTGTCAGCTACATCACTGAAGTTTGTTAACTGTAGTGAGCAGCATATAAGTAGGTGTTTTCTAAAAATAAAGAGGGAGAAGTATTGTGGGACAATGGTCTATATTCGGTCAATTATATTTTAAATAAATGATAGCATAGACAAGAATAATGGGCTAAATAAGTTATAAGAGTTAATAAGAAGCCTGAGTTAATGCGTTAATCAGTTTATACTAATGTAGACCTCTGTGTGATTTCTATGGGACTTAACGATTATGGAAACTGGGCAGAACAGAAACCCCTCAGTCAACAAGTAGGCACTTATGTAAGTAGGGAATTACATGTCCAGTTTGAAGAAATTATAAAGAAAACAAGAAACCAAACAATGCTGGTTGTAAATGCTGATAACTACATCTAAAGCTAAGCTATTTTTTTTCTTAAAAACATTACTAATTCAGATAAATAACTTACAAAGAAGTAATTATTATTGCATAAAAATAGGTGGATTAAAGGAATTTTTCCAATGACACCTACCAATTATGTTCATCATAATTATACCACAAAGGCTTTAGAAAAAATTAGGTATTATATAATTATTTAATTTATATGCAATATTATATATTATGCAGGTTATATGAAGATGACACACATGGCAGAGACTTAAGATGGGCCTTCAATAACTAACTTATGAGCATATAGAATTAATAAATTCTAATTAAAACCTTGCCTTTCAGAAACCATAGAAATTGTCAAATGCAATGCAGTGATATGGCTTTCCATAATTCTAGAATTTCTATCTCATAAAGACTAAATCTATCTTTTGCCTTAACTGTAGGAATGAGCAGTGAGACCTCATTATGAAAAAAGAGAACACAGGTATGAGTCTGCAATTTCTTTTTTAATAGTGTTTCCTGGTCCTTTGCTTCCCCTGGCTCCACCCCCACACTGGCATCTCTAATTTCTTTACTTTCACCAAAATCTCATTTCTTCTTATGTTACCTTCAAAGGAAACAGAATCCCCTTGAGGTCTTAGATTTAATTCATTTTATATGAACAAAGATTTATCTATCTTAACTGCTTACTTACTATACAAGATTTTCTTGGTAAAAAATTAATATGTGCCTTTTATTACTAAATTATTTCTCTCTTTGGTTCAAAACATTAATTGGAGAAGACAGGGCCCACATTTTCCTGTTGCCATGAGAGTCATGGTGGTACAGAATATTCACTAATTTTTCCAACATCTACATTATTATCTTCAGCAATGCACCCTGTTAATAGCCATGAATATGAATTTTTCTGTGCTATAGATGGGAGAAAAGAACCATTCAGTTCAGCTCTTTTTGTTTCTTTCTTTTATAGCAGACACTTAATAGAGTTCTTCTATGGATTATAATAAGCTACACACTCTAATATGAATAACTTTAGGAGTTTTGACATGTCTAGTTATAAAGGCGTCCCCACAATCATTGTAACTCCCACTTCCATCATCCTCAAAAGTTTCTTCATGCTCTGTGTAATGGAACCTCCTTTCAGATCTATGTGTAAGGAACCTAAGGAACCATTGACCTGCTTTCTGCACAATAAATTTGTTTGCAGATATAGAGTTTATTATAAATTACATTTTACTCTTGTTTATGTTGACTTACCTCTCTTGTTCTGGATGGTGAATGTAGGAGTAGTTGTAGTGTCGTCCATAGCAAAAGTCAGGTCTCTGATTGATGATCAACTTTAATAAAGTAGCCCAGTTTATTGCTGTCATTGTATGTAATATTTATTTATGTCTATTAGAAAGTGTCAGAAATTATTTTTCTGTGTATATATTGTATATATGCATATACATATATTCTTCATTTATCTTGGGTGGATACCTAAGAATAGAAATGATCACCTCATTTTTAGTCATATTTTAGTCTTTTGAGAGCTTGCCATACTGTTTTCTACACTAACATATCCACAAGCATAATACAAAAAAGCCCCTGCATTCCCTACCATTTCAAGAATGCCATATAAACATGAATAATTCGTATTCTTCTGCATAATACAGATGAAATAAATAATTTATTTTATTTACTTATTTATAACTTTTTGCTGTCATAGAATATAGTTTGTATAACTGAAGCCTTTGAAGTTCATAGACACATTACACATTACAAAAAGATGTATTGTGTTAGTAGGGGGTACAACATTCTATACATAGCAACCCTATCAACTTCACGGATATTGATTAATTATTGACAAAGATGCAATTGATCTTCACCTATTTACATTCAAATTATGTTCAAATTATGTTTCTGTTACTAGCTACATATGCATTTAGCATAATCTCATTCTGATTAATTGACTTTATCCCTTGAAATATTCTTTTTTCTGAAGTATACTTTTTCTAATATTAATTTAGCCTAACACCTTTCTTCATAACCACATTGTATTCTCATCCAATTTTTTTTCTTTTAAAGTTGCCTGTGACTTTATAAAACTGACTTCTATTGTCAAATTGGGTGTTGTTTTATTTCCAATGTGGTAATTTCTGGCTTTCGATTGTTTTTACTTAACTAAATAATCCATTATTTCTAGTATTATGAAGCAAAATTGCAATTATTGTTAAAGTACAGGTTTAATATAGATTTAAGCACAAATATTTGGAAGATTGAGAGGCTCATAATTACATCCTTAGAAAAGACATGCTGGACATGTGGTCCAGGTCTATATTCCCAGTGACCTAGGAGGCTGAAGTTGAGGGATCAGAAGATCAAGAGTTTTCTCATCTTCAGAATAAGTTCAAGACTACTCTTGTTATATTAATAAAACATTTTCTTAAATAATAAGTTTATGCAAGGCTGAAGAAGTAATTCAATGTTACAGTGTGCTCCTTGCATGTGCAAGATCCTTGATTCAAACTAATTTTTTTTAGATTTATTTACTTTTGTTTTATGAGTATGAGTGTTTGCCTTCATTTATGTCAGGGTAACTACATATGTACCTGGCACCCTTAGAAGCCAGAAGTTTGAATCAGATTGCTTTGAACTGAAATTACATACAGTCATGAGCTACCATTTGCTTGATGACAGCTGATGATTTGTTTTCTGTAATGTTTGCACTGTTCAGTAATAGGCACAGACCCTGCCAGCAGAAGGATATAAAGTTTTGATTTGCTTAATCTATGAGGGGGGTTGAGAATACTCATGGGTGAAGATTAAGGATCTATATTCAAATACTAGCACACCCAGAGCAGAAAGTTATAATAATATTATATCTCCATTTCACCTTCATAATTGTTGTACTGTTTTCATATAATTTATTTAATATATGTTACTATGTTTGCATTTTTCTTTAAAATATTTTAAATATTAAGCAAAAATAACATAACCATATATTACCGTTTCTGAGATCATAGTTCTGTGACCAAACATTGAATAAATTCTCTTTGTGTCCAAATTCTATTGTTTATACTATGCTTAAACTGAGTTTTACAGTACCAAAACCTTGTCCCTGTAAAGAAAGGCAGTTTGCTTTCTATAAACCTATAATCACAGTTTCATCAACTCATATGAATTTTATGTGTATTTCATTATTAATATACTCCTTTTAATTTTTTATTGTTCGTTTACTTTAGACTCATGATCAATAGTACTACATCTCATCTCTGAACAAATTTCATCTCAAAACTGTAAATTTGGTATGAGACATATCATAGTCTTTTTATGCTTAGAGCTAGACTTCGGACTGTGGTCAGTTACCAATTAAAACAACATGAATCACAAATGAAGAGCACAAAGATATGAGAAGGAGAAGAGAGGCATTAAGTAGCTTTAAAGGGAGTAGAAATCAGCCTCAGAGATATTAACTTACTTGCTACCTTTATATTCAAACTTACTCTTCTTTTTTATTTATTTATTTCTTTATTTTTATTTTCGAGACAGGGTTTCTCCGTAGCCTTTTGGTTCCTGTCCTGGAACTAGCTCTTGTAGACCAGCCTGGCCTCGAACTCACAGAGATCCGCCTGCCTCTGCCTCCCAAGTGCTGGTATTAGAGGCGTGCGCCACCACTGCCCAGCTCAACCTTACTCTAAATACTAAAATTAGGTATCCACAAGGATAATCCATTCAATATGGAAGAATCTCAGGTCCTCCAAATTCTCTCTTTCCATTGTCACAGCACCCACACTGCTTTACCTACCTAATTCCAAAGGGAAAAGTGGGTGGGGTTTTCTTTTTCGCAATAACTGTACTGCACACAAACTTCCAATGCTAGGCCTCTCTCTTCCCAATTACCACGTCACAGTTCTCCACTTCACCTCTTGTACAACCAAATCCCCAAATTGATTGATTACAGCAGGGTCTTCCCCAAACAAGCTAATTTTCTTCCTTATACAAGAAATACCACTATGTATGTCCTTAGACCTCCTCTTCTCTTGATTATACTCCAGGGGATACCCTAGGAATGGCTAAATCTCTCCATTACAAACATACACCTCAATCAAGCAACTGATTAGTTTTTAAAACTCACTACCATATGCTGAGGACCTATTTATAATAAGCTTTAAGAAAGAGCTCAAGTTCCTTTTAACTAAATGTATAGCTCTTCTTTCAATGTATTGAGTAACTATTTCTTGTCTTTCTAAAATTCAAAACTTGCTTTTCTCCCTCACTGTAAGTACTCATAATGTCTAAACAATGGTCATTTACTGAGAAAGTATAAGCTCCTAGAAAAAGAAACAAAACAAAACTGTGATTGCCTAGTAAATATCTACCAAAATATGTTTGTTTCAGTTTTCAAACTTCATTTTCCTTCTGTTCCCATGGATAAATTGCCCTTATTTTCATGCAGGCCTAGTACTTTCCCCATCATTTCGTCCACTTTCACTCACTTAAGGGTCCATCTGCCGTTATTATTCCCATTCTTTACTCAACATCAACATCTTTCTCCATCAGACATTTCTCCTTAAGACATCAGGATGCTGCTGTAAATTTGAACTTTGGTGTTCGCCTTCAACCTGTTTTCCAGTGTCCCTTGTTACTGTTGTTTCTAGTAAAGCTTCTCTATTGGATTTCCCCCTCTACTGCCATTGCTGTTCCTATGACTTGACACCTTCAGATAGCCCCTGTTCTCAAGTTTTTTTCAGAAAGGATATACATTGTTTATAAGCAGAAAATTTGTGATAGTCATATAGTTTGTATGTTGACTTATTTCAGACTCATTTAGTATAGTCATTTAGTGTATTCTTCATGCAAAATGATCATCTGCTGAGTTCTAGAATGTAATGTTCCTGGCTTCTATGGAATTACTTGAAAGTCACTGTGATTTCCATGTAAGTCCTCACCTTTCACTTGAACCTCTGACCATTGGGTTGTCTGTCTTCAGCTCTTAGCTCATAGTATTTCTCTGTCAATGCTCTTATCCTAAGTCATTCCAGTTGACCTACTAACTGAGGCAGGTTCAAACAATTCCTTGTTATGTACTGGGATGCTCCATTGCTCTTTGTAATCACAGGTGCAATGATTGTATGCACATGGAGGCCAAGTAAATGAAACAAGTTTTTCAGGTCCTCATGTGAATCCTTTATTGCTCTGACATAATTACACTCTCTCCCGTTTGTTTCCATCACAATGAGGGGTATTTATATTCCCTCCATTCTAAGACTACAAGCCTTTGATTTGGTGATGTCTGAAAGCCCCTAAGGTCTGAGTATCCTAGTTTCTGAAGGAGAAATTGGCCAGTGTATCATATTGTTAATAATATTCTAACTTCAGCGTTTTTTTCTCAAGGTCAAGGCTGAGCAAAACACAGGTTAACCTCAAGCCAACTTCAGAAATTTTATGATTTTTCTCTTCCCTACATGGTAATGCAAGATCTTACACTATTCCACTACATTCTTCTTGAAGTTCACTCTCCATTAGTGTATCATATACACTTAGCCAAACTACTAGATATTAAAGAATTCCTGCTTTGAGTTATTTTGGTATTCTGTCCTATTCACTTTCTTTTCACCTTTCAAAATCTCTCTTATCTGACTCACAATTTTCTAATAAATATGCTTTTTATGTTTCATCTGTGCCAATTTATTCTTTGTTAAAATCTTCAGGTATATCCTGATTTTCAGTGATATTAAGTTCCTTCCTCTAAACCTCTTAAAAATTCTCTCCATATAATATTCATAAAGAAGTTAATATATTATAACTATTATATAGATATCCAGGCTAATTAAAAATTTCCTGGGTATCTGCAGGTGAAATTACAGCTATTAATTCTCTGAATTCCTTACAGCATCAAGGACAATTCAGTAAGGTCTATTATATTTTAAATGAACTATTTGAGAAAATAGAGTAGCATTAGACATCAGTTTAATCTCATGAAAAGGTTTACCCCATAATAAGGGTGATTATTCTAAATTTAGAGAAAACTAGATGTACTATACAGTATTGTCAAAGGAAAAAAATCTCATAAGTTTAGTAAGTGTCATTCACTAAAATGAATTGTCTAATAGCTACTGAGAGACTAAAAATTCAAAAGGGACACTGAAGTATCACACAATTAGCAACTGCAGGAGGCAGGCATAATCCTTTCTACTAGAGAAAGGGAAAATGGTCGAAATATTAAAGGATACAATGGTGGCATAGGACTCCTGATGTTAATGTTAAGACCTCTGCCCAACTGGCACTGATTCATTTGAAGCATCATGCTGCAGTTGGTTCTACAGGTATTAGTTAAAAACCCCCAAATTGTGATTAGTTTTTTCTGTCCAACCTCTGCATCTGATGGAGGCAAGTCAGGCTTTGGGAACAGCATTTTGTCACACTGGATAAGAAAGAAAGAAAGAAAGAAAGAAAGAAAGAAAGAAAGAAAGAAAGAAAGAAAGAAAGAAAGAAGAAAGAAAAAAAGAAAGGAAGGAAGGAAGGAAAAAAGGAAGGAAGGAAGGAAAGAAGGAAAGATTGTAATAGGGCTGCTAGTTATTTCCCAGATACTCAGCCTGGAAATAATCACATAGAAATTATATTATTTAAAACACTGCTTGGCCCATTTGCCCTAGCTTCTTAAGGAAGAAAGAAGGGGAGGGAGGGAAGGAGGGGTGGGAGAAAAGGAGGAAGAAAAGAGAGAGAGAGAACATGACTAGAAAAAGTTTGCCTTGCCTCCTCTTGCTTTTGAGTTTCTAATGTGATTAATGTCAGGGATTAAAATAGAACAGATGGAAGAACAGAAATATAGTTCTCAAAACCCTAGCTTCACAATTGTGAAACAGAATACAGAAGAGTGAATTTGAGAAGGAAATAGTAACTTAGCCACTTCCAGGTTCAGATGCCCTTTTAATACCAAAAAGTGAGGACTTATAAACAACACTGAGCCAGGATGTCAATGGAGGCAAAAGAAAATCCATTGGATATATGATATACAACTAAATGATATTTAAACTCTTTCTATTTCCTGATACCAACATTCACGTATTAGAGAAAACAGAAAATGAACAGCATTGATATGCCCAGAGAACTCCTTGAAAGAAGAACAGCAAAATAACTTTGAAAATTAACTTTTTATGTTTCTCATCAAATAACCTTTGAAATGACAATTGGAAGATTAAATGATTTTTTTTTGGTTTTTAGTTTTTATTTATCTTTAAGAAATTCTGAGGATGTTTTCTTTTTTATTTATTTGTTGTTTTTATTTTTAATTAATTATTTATTTAATTTTTTTATTTTTCATTCAAAAATTTACACTTCCTCCCCTTCCCCTCCTGCTCCTCCACTCATCCTTCTCCCTCCCCCTCCCTGCTTGAGAGAGAGCAGGGAACCCTGCCCTGTGGGAAGTCCAAGGTTTGCCCCACACACACATCCAGGCCTAGGAAGCTGTGCATCCAAATAGACTAGAGTCCCTAAAAGCCAGTACATGCAGTAAAAACAAGTCCCAGTGCCTTGATCAATGGCTTCTCAGTCAGCCCCCATTGTCAGCCACAATCAGAGAGTCCGGTTTGATAACATGCTCCTTCAGTCCCGGTCCAGCTGTATTTGGTGAGCTCCCACTAGAACAGGCACACTGCCTCAGTGGGTAGTCCAACCCCTTGTGGTCCTGACTTTCTTGCTTGTCTTCTCCCTGTTTCTGCCATTCAACTGGACCTTGGGAGCTCAGTCCTTGCTCTAATAAGGGTCTTTTTCTCTGTCTAGAAGGTAATAATCCTTCTGGGGTCTTTGATGGTGTTGAATACTATATGGTTATAGTTACAGTTTTCCTTGTTACAAAATTCAGAAAAGAAACTCATAAAAGAAGTATAAAGTGTATAAGGTTGAGAGACAGTAAAAGTGTAAACTGTCAAAGAAAATATTTTGAAATCTAAAAAGATAGTTTTAGGATGGTAATACAAGGTTTGATAGAAAATGGCTTATGTCTAAACCTTGAAATTTACTAAGATAGGATGTAGAAGGAGTGGTGGGCTGCATTCCTGCCAGGATCCTGGTTCCCCAGCTAGATTACATGCGAAATAATTATGCAGAAACTGTATTCATTTAAACACTGTCTGGCCCATTATCTGTAGCCTCTTATTGGCTAACTCTCACATCTTGACTAACCCATTTCTAATAATCTGTATGTCACCATGAGGTCATGGTTTACTGGCATGAGTCTAGCCAGCATCTGTCTCAGGAAGAGGAATCACGGCATCTGCATGACTCTGCTTTCTTTCTCCCAGCATTCTGTTCAGTCTACTCTGCCTACCTATGTTCTGACCTATCAGGCCAAGCAGTTTTCTTTATTAATTAACCAATGAAAGCAACAGATAGATAGAAGACCCTCCTACATCAATAGGATAGATAAACAGTACCTTCTCCAGTGTTGCCAAACACAAATTGACTGGACTCTGTGAATGTAATTCTTACCTGACAATTGTTCTCATTGTATATAGTTTTAATATGTTAGCGTTGAAACCTTTCCTTTTTATTTAGACAAAAAAGGGAAATATTGGGGGATATTTGTACACTATGTGAATATGTATCACTGTGGTTGGTTGAATAAAAAGGATTTAATGGCCAATAGTTAGACAGAAAGTATAGGCAGGATGTCCAGAAAGGGAAAGGAAGAGGAGGAGGAGGAACCGAGGGGCAGGAAAAGCAAGGAGGCATGGAGAGGTGCTGTGGTCTGCAGGATCATGCAGTGAGATTTCAGCTGATTAATCAGAAGGAAAACCAACCAGAAAGATGCATGCTGATGGCAACAAGCCCAGAGAAAAGATGACAGGAATATTGCCTTTTGATAGTTGCTGTTCTTGCTGTAAATCCTTTGTGAAGTCATAGCGCTCTCCTCTAATGGGACTCATCCCAAAAGATTCAGCAGTGTATTAAATTATTGGGCACAAATTTTCCCATGTACTGGTATATTGGGTGACTTTCTCTCCACACTGTGGGACCCTGGTGAGAAAGTTAGTCACACAATCAACAACTTTTGTTCCTACAGTCTTGTTAAATCTCTGCTCCATTCCCTGTGATAAACTTAGAAGTTAAGTCTCTGAAATAATCTTTTATTGGCAGGATAATTGGCTAGACATTTGCCGGACAAAGACTCTATGATGATATTTGAGATAATCATCAGTGTGATAGTGGGGCAAGTACAGTTCAGGTACCCTCTCCTCTGCTGCCGAAGGACCTAGTTGAGGACAACCCCGTGGATACCTGGGATCCCCTCTAGAGCCAAGTCTTTTGCCAACCCTAAAATGGCTCCCATAAAGTAGATATATTCTTCCCTGCTCCTATATCTGCCCTTCCTCCCTCTCCACCCTCCCAGTCCCCCAAGCTCTCTCCAGTCTTTCCTTTCTCCCTTCTCTCTCCCCTTCTCCCAATCTCATCCCATCCCTATCCCCACCCCCATGCTCCCAACTTTTCCTGGCAATCTTGTTTGCTTCCAATTTCCAGAAGGACCCATATATGTTTTTCTTTGGGTTCACCTTGTTATTTGGCTTCCCTAGGCTTGTGAACTCTAGGCTTAACGGCCTTGGTTTATGGCTAGAGTCCACTAATGAGTGAGTACATACCATATTCATCTTTTTGGGTCTGGGTTATCTCACTCAGGATAGTGTTTTTCTATTTCCATCCATTTGCATGCAAAATTCAAGATGTCGTTATTTTTTTACCGCTGAGTAGTGCTCTAATGTGTATATATTCCATACTTTCTTTATCCATTCTTCCATTGAGGTGCATCTAGGTTGTTTCCGGGTTCTGATTATTACAAATAATGCTGCTATGAACATAGTTGAACAAATGATTTTGTAGTATGATTGGGCATCTCTTGGGTATATTCCCAAGAGTGGTATAGACTGCAACACATGGGCACAGGAGACCACTTTCTACATATAACCCCAGTAGCACAGGCAATAAGAACAACATTGAATAAATGGGACCTCCTGAAACTGAGAAGCTTCTGTAAAGCAAAGGACACTGTCATTAAGACAAAAAGGCATCCTATTGAATGGGAGAAGATCTTCACCAACCCCCCATCAGACAAAGGTCTGATCTCCAAAATATATAAAGAACTCAAGAAACTAGACATTAAAATTCTAATTAACCCAATTAAAAAAATGGAGTACTGAACTGAACAGAGAATTATCAACAGAAGAAGTTCAAATGGACAAAAGACACTTAAGGTTATGTTCAACCTCCTTAGCGAGCAGGGAAATGCAAATCAAAACAACTTTGAGATACCATCTTACACCTGTCAGAATGGCTAAAATCAAAAACAGCAATAAGAGCCTGTGCTGGAGAGGATGTGCAGTAAGGGAACACTTGTCCATTGTTGGTGGGAATGCAAACTGGTGCAACCACTTTGGATATCAGTGTGGTGGTTTCTCAGGAAATTGGGAGTCAGCCTACCTCAGGATTTTTTTTTCAGTTTTTTTTTTCTTTTTGTTTCCAGTGTCATCTCAGCTAATATATTCTCAAGTGTTTACTACAGCTCTCCTTTGGAAAGCTTTCATGTACAAGTGATCTACCAAGGAGTACAAGTGTTACTACAAATCCCTCAGAAGCTTATTCAGAAATCTTCAGGTCAAAAGGAAAATGCACATACTGGACTACATTTCTTCACAATTGAATTCCTAGGACATGTTAGCAGGGTTCAGGGGAATGTATTTTGTGTCAATAACAGAAAGATTTATAAGCTAAAGAATGAAGAGTACAACTAAAACACACACACACACACACACACATGCTTACATACATTAGTTTTTATCTTTTCTGTTTCAGGTCAAGTTTATCAGTAAAATATCATGTTGCAACACAACTAAAATACTTCTGATTTAACATTATACCACTTGTCTGTAAAAAAAATAGATATTGTAGGAGGAGGCCATGCTTGTTCATCCAGTCCACCCTGCTAACAGAGCCCCAAAATAACCACACAGAAACTATATTAATTAAATCACTCTTGCCCCATTAGCTCTAACTTCTTATTGGCTAACTCTTACATATTGGTTTAACCCATTTCTATTGAACTGTTTATCACCAGAGAATGTAGTTAGGAATTGTGCTGTTTTAGTAAAACAATGACTATAGGTTTTCCCCCAAGATCTGTGACTTCACTACTCTCAGGTACTTGGATAGGTTTCCAGTACCTAGCATGATTTCCCTCTAATTGAACAAATATTAAGTCCAATTATAGAACTATTAGTTGCTGCAAAGTTCTAAAAGGTGCCATTATTGCACCTTTTGATTTTTCATCCTTATTGTAGTTCATAGGTAGCATAGTACAGATGGACTATTGATTGCTTCCCTTGGTGTTTTAGGAGGCTGTTAGTTCGTTCCAGATTCTCAGTCCCAAAATAACTACACATAAATTATATTATTTGCAATACTGTTTTAAAGTCATTTTTAGTTTTTCAATCTTCTCATTTGTTATAATTCTGTTTAGACTGTGAATCTCTTCTTGGTAATTTTTGTTGGTTTGACAAAATCTAGAGAATTGTTCATTTCTAGTATATTTTACAACTTATTTGAACAGAATATTTAAAATTATGTTAAATATTTTTAAAATATTAAAATTATTCCTCTACTATATTCTAAATTTCTTCAGAGTTTGTTGTAATGTTTCTTTTTTTACGTTGATTCTCTTAATTTGGTTATTTCTTTTCTTTCTTTTTCTAATTTTGGCTAAGAGTCTGCTGATCTTATTTGTGTGTGGCATTAATTTCAGTCTCCAGCTGCTTAATGTTTATTGTGATATGACTGATTTGTATATATTCAGCCTGTGTCATACAAACCTGAATTCAGTGATTTAGTGGATTTAAGTACATGACTCATAATACTATCCACATAGTCCATGATAGCAAGTGCAAATAGGAAGTATTTTAAAGCTTTTATTCTATACTCATTGCTTTTTACTTACCAGAACCTTGAATTAGCTGATAAACCAAACTTTCTTGGCATATTTCTAGTCATAGTTGGAAAATAAGTAATGAGTTCAGAGCTTTATCTTTCTACCTCTCCCTTCTCCAGTACTTTATCCTAGGAACTTTAATACTTTGCTTCAGCTAATGTTAAATTTTGTCTGTACTTAATGAAGCCACTAAACTTTGTTTAAATTTCCCCTTTTCTGTGATATATCTTACCAACTCTATGAAATCACTAAGTATGTACATTTATATGATTATTTCCTCTATCTCTTCATTTAGGAACTCTCATCCAGCACTGTGAATTAGAAAGTGTAAAATCGTTTTCCATTTTTTACATATGAACTTACACTTGTAGTATTTTATTTATCCTTTATTATCCAAGTAATTGAAACATCTCTTACCCCTATTTTACCTTGTGTTCTACGTGATATGTAAGCTATAATTTGCGTTTAACCTAACTGTTTTATTCTGTCTCTAGGGACTACTAATGTTTCCCCATTAAGTTAATGGGATCAAATATCATCTATTTCTAGTTCCATGTATTTAATGCTAATCTTCCAAGTCACATTGCTCAGTTACGGAAAGGCTTTAAAAACTTTTGCCTGTAACTATTTTATTTTTCATTAATATTCTAAAATTATATATATATGGCAGAATTAGTGTGTGTTAGTATTTCATATATATGTATGTATGCATGTATGTATGTATATACATATATATGTATATATACACACACATTGTAAATAGACCGAGTTAGGATACCTAGCATGTCCATCCATTTATTTTTTCTTCATGGTAAAGATATTTAAAAACCCATCCTCTTCATTCTGAAATATAAAGCAATTAGCTATTGTATACAGTTACTTTGATATACAATAATACCAGAATTTATAAGTATTGTCTGTTGTAGCTGATAATTAAAGTATAATATATGTTCTATATCTTGATGTACAATCTCATGACTTAACGATTGAAAACACATACTAATGAATAACAATGCTGAAACATACAACTTGTTTCTTTAGCCAAGACTGCACAGTCTTCCAGGTTTCTGAACTTTAGGGAGATGTAAATAAGACACTAGGCCCTTTTAGGCTATAATAGAATTTTTCGAGCACAAGAACCAAATACAGCATATTCCCAATAAGCTGTGAATTAAAAATATTATAGAAACCATAAGAAAGACATGTTGTAAAACACTAGACCCTAATAAATAAGTTGCCCAAATGACCTTACAAGCATTACAGCTCCATTGCAATTCAGAGAAATTAGAATTTTCATGAGGGATCTGAGGCAAGCCACAGCTTCTGAAGGTCAGACACCACCTGGAATGTGGAAACAGAGCAATGCAAACTTCAGCTTCATTAGTTCCTCATTGAGGATCTTTATTTCCAATCCCAAAAGAAAATACACTTTTTAATAATTGTAATATTACTGACCTTTCTCAGCACCCTGCTGATTGATGGTATAACCTTTCCGTCGGCTGTGGTATTGTGTACTGTCAACCTGTTTCCTGGACAACAGCTTAGCTCAAAGGGAGAATAGCTGTGAGCCTGGGCAATGCAATTAAAAAGGTAAAACATTTAGGCTACAGGGAATGCCTATATCCACCAGAAAAGATAAAAAAGCAATTAACTCTTGATCACGGGAAAGAATCAAGAACACAGAAGTAAAAGAATAGGTTTACTTTCCCTGCGGACTCTTAGTTACCTGGGTAACCAAAGCCTGCTTTTAAGTTGTAGATCCCCAGATCAGAGTTTGGAAAGAGAAAGACTCTCTGGAGAAAATATATTTGAGTTTTGTGCATAAGGAAATCATCAATGAGAAAATATCATTTAAAAGACTAGAAAGAAATTAAGCACAGACGCAAAACAGCTAAATAATACAAAACTTTTCCTGGAATGGTAATTATTGCCAATTAGAAGGACTAATTAAAAATACCTACAGTTATAAAGTGCAGAACAAGTTAAATGAACTGATTTCATTAAGGCATTTGAGTTCCACTGTCTTCTAATATTGACAAAGATGCGAAAATAGAAAAGACAGAGCAATATTTTATTCTACAGTTTAAGACGTCAAAAACAACTTGATCTTTTCTCAAGTGCATCTTTTTCCTTTTCTTCTGCACCTTTCATCCTACCTAGAAACCAATTATCAAATTAATATGCTCTACCTAAGCTGAGGTAATTCTCCTTAGGGAATAACATCAAACTTGTATATTGTTTTGTCATTAGGAGATATCCATGCATCAAGTAAGTGTTCTATTTGAGCTTTTGCTATCCTAAATACCTTTTCCCATCAGTTACTACATATTGACTACAGTTATTGAAGTCTTTTGGTATCCATTTCTTTCTCTAATATTATCAGAATCACTTCATGTTTTTAAAGCAAAATCTTTATTTGAGACGGTTTTTAAGATCTGAAGAATTTAAAATATACATCTAACAATCTCTTCTAAACATTTCTTTGGTATCTATTATAGTATTGTCCTGTCTGTATGCCTCTGATTTTGTTTATTATCTTTTTTTGCGTTATGGTATCTGAAGAATTTATTTTATCGTTCCAAAGAACCAGCTCACAGAAGTATTAATGTATATCAACATTATGTATATTTTCACTAATTACAGAACCTTTTAAAAAGAAATTTCTTCCATGATTTCTTCTTTGACCCATTCATCATTTAGTAGTGTTCTGTGAATTCTCTGTGAATTTGTGCAAATTATAGATTCTTTGGCTGCTGATTTTAAGCTTTATTGCACTGTGTTCCAGCAGGACACATGAAGATATTCAATTTTACTACATTTGTTGATATTAGTTCTTTCCCCAGTATATAGTCTATTTTAGAAAAGCTTTCAGTATGAGAGTAATCATAAACAAGGAAGTGAAATCTCTCTACAATTAAAAATTTAAATCCCCAAGGTAAGAAACTGAGAATTAGAGTAAATGATAGAAAGACTTTCAACACTCTTGGATTTGAAAAATTAATATTGTATAAAAGACTATTTTACCAAAATTAGTTTACAGATTAAAGAAAATTCCATCCTACTGCCAATAATATTGTTAACAAAAGTAGATAAATTATTCCTAAAATTCATATGAAACCACAAAAGATCAAAGTAATACTTTCCACAAACAACAATAATGTAGAGATTACTGTATTTCTTAGCTATATTTTATAGCCATAATAGATACAAAAAACAAAACAGCATTGGCACAACAACAGAAATGTAGATAAAGAGATCAGAAAAGAAGACCCCAACATAAGTACACATAACTACAGCCTACAGCCATCTGATATTTGAGAAAGAGGGCAATAGCATACATTGTGGAAACACAGTACTTTTAAATAATGGTGCTGGAAAAATTGTTTCTCCAGGTGTAGAAGAATGAAATTTGATCCACATTTATAACCCTGCAAAAATAAACTTCAAATGAATAAATGTAAAAACCTACAGTTTTAAAATTGCTAGAATAAAGACTACCCTACAAGACACAAGTATAGATAAAGCAACATTCATTTCTTTTTAGGTTTTATTTTTTTTATTTTAATTTATTTATTTATTAAGGATTTCTGCCTCCTCCCCGCAACCGCCTCCCATTTCCCTCCCCGTCCCCCATCAAGTCACCCTCCCTCATCTGCTCGAAGAGCAATCAGGGTTCCCTGACCTGTGGGAAGCCCAAGGACCGCCCACCTCTATCCAGGTCTCCTAAGGTGAGCATCCAAACTGCCTAGGCTCCCCCAAAGCCAGTACGTGCAGTAGGACCAGAAACCCATTGCCATTGTTCTTGAGTTCTCAGTAGTCCTCATTGTCCTCTATGTTCAGCTAGTCCGGATTTGTCCCATGCTTTTTCATTTGAAATTGAGGTCAACAAGTGACAAATGGGACCTCATAACACTAAGAAGCTTGTATGTATCAGAGGAAACAATTCTGTCAGGAGAAAGCCCACAGAGTGGCAGAGTCTTTTAAGAAAGGATTAATATTCAGAACATATAAAGAACTAAAAAATTATTGAATCAATAAAACATGAAACTCAATTAAAAGTGACTGTGGATTTGAATAGAAAGTCTCAAAAGAAGGAATACAACGACTAAGAGGCATCTTTAAATAGAGTTATGACTCCTTAGCACTCAGGGAAATGTGAATTCAAACTAATTTGATATTTCATTTTACCCTAGAATGGCTAAAACCAAGAAACCAGCTGACAGCAAATGCTAATGAGGATGCGGTGAAAGAGGAACCCCTTCACTGTTAGTGTAATTCAAACTACTACCTCTGCTATAAAAATCAATGTGAAGAACTCACAGAAATCTGAAAACAACCTTACTATATAACCTAGTTCTATCATTCCTTGACTTATACTGGAACGTCTTCACATCCTACTAGAGAGACACTTGCTCAGTCATGTTCATTGTCTCTCTATTCGCAATATCTAGGAAATGCCTTAAAAATGTTAACGTTTTACCAATATATACTCACAGTATACACATAAACCCTGAGTTATTATAGACAATCTTACTGTCTCTAGCAACGTTTGTGTTCACAGAATGCCAAATATCTAAGCTTATAAAATTAAGAGCATTCTCAAAGTCACTTTTTTCTTTCTTTTTCCTTTTTTCATTTAATGTTTAAATGTTTTATTGAGCCATTTATTTTCTCCCTTTCCCTCCTTTCCTCTCCCCTCACGTTCAACCCCTTTCCATAGTCCCCATGCTTCCAATTTACTCAGGAGATTTGTCTTTTTCTACTTCCCATGTAGATTAGATACACTTATGTCTCTCTTAGACTCCTCACTGTTGTCTAGGTTCTCTGGGATTGTGAATCGTAAGCTGGTTTTCTTTGCTTTATGTCTGAGAGCCACTTATGAGTGAGTACATTTGGTATTTGTTTTTCTGGGTCTTGGTTACCTCATTGAGGCAACTCAGAGTCACTTTATAATACGTCATATAATATAATTATTTAAACAGGTAATACTTCTGTCATGGCATGGTGGCCCTTGCATTGAGGTCTATAAATTTTTAAGCAATAAAAAACTGTTGGAGTTTTAGAGTTATTTGCAGTTATTTATAATAATAAGTAATTACCATTCTTCCATCCTGTAAAAATAACTGTGCTTTTCTTCATTAAAACAGTGATATATGCATTTGGGAATTTTTGGCATTGTACACTATGAATATCTCCAGTTTTAAGCAAAATTTTGTCTTCATCTTTAAAAAGCATCTAATTAATGTATAACCATAGAAAATAACCATGGAAGAATGAGATTTTCAGCTGTATCCAAGAAATACACACAGAGTACTCAATGCCTTACTCAACAAGCATGAAAAGATGTGTGGGAGAAAGGAAAGAACATATAATTTCACCTGGGACAACTAATTATAGTTATATTAAATATAAAACCAAATCATTGACCTTGGAAAATAACACAGTTTTGTTAATATACCATGTTTATTACAAAATGACACAAATATAATTTACAATGAATTAAAAAAATCAACACAATGTTCACTTTGAATAAATGGAAAATATGGAGGCTATATAACATAAAATTATTAGTATTTTCATTATTAAATATTCTTATTCAAGAAATTTACTTATATTTTTGATTATATTCCCATTCTTTTTAAAGCTATATTCACAAAAATAGAGTAATTGAGTCATAGCATGCTAGTATTTTATACCAATAGAAAGCATTGTGAAATTTATTGCAAAATAATAGTACTTTATATCACTATAACCACAATGGTTTTCATAATGTAACCTAATAGTAATTCTAACAAATTTTTACTAATTCTAAATATGGCAAGGAATAGCTAAAGTTTTAAAATGTTAGTCTAATTTAGAGTCAATCTTAAACTTTATATATTTCTTCTTATGAGATTGGTAATGCATAGCTTTTTTTGAATTGCCTATTACTGTGGTTTTAGTAAGAACCTGACTTTAATATTATGAATTTAAATTTTTATTTCATTTTAATACTTTTCATACTTTACCTAACTAATATATTTATATAATCTCCATCTCACATATTCCTACTTGCTCAGTTTTGTCTGATCCCTACCCCATCTCAACTTTATGACCTCTTCTCTAACTCTTCTCTCTGTCTCTGTCTCTCTGTCTCTGTCTCTCTCTCTTACACACACACACACACACACACACACACACACACACACACACACACATTTTCCAGTTGCTGAGGTTACAGCCATGTGCTAACATACCCAGTTTATTCTGTGCTCGAAATTTATCCAGGGATATATGTATGCTAAGCAAAGAATCTAAGCAAGATACATTCACAGTCCAAATTAAGAATTTTATATCTATCTTACTTGAAGCAAGTATTTCTGACATTGATTTTTCTTTCAGTTTTTTGACATAGCTACATATATATTAAATAAAAGATCTTTTTATTAAGGTTTTTGTTTCCTAACTGGAATGTTTGCTAACTTTTTCCTTCCCCTCTTCTTTTCCAACATCTTCAAACAGTTATCTCATTTGACTTTCTCTGTAACCACGTCTCTATCTTCTCGCAATAATGACATAGATCAGCACAAATTCTAAAATAATGTAGCTATTACATTTTGAAAAAAATCATATGGTATTATTTTTAAATAGTGTTTATTTAAAATTATTGTCAAAGAATATATAATAGAAGTGTAATGTATTAAATCACACCCCTTCCTTAATGGGCTCATATATTCAATGTTCTCTAAAATTGGTCCGTGAGATCATTTTAGAGATACCCAGTGTAGAGACAAATTCATATATATCATAGATTTTATATCTATGACACAAGTGTTTCTATATCAAGGATATAAGTTTATTTGTTTATTTTTCATTATTAAATGATTAATTTCTAGTTGACTTTCCATAGTCTGTCACAGCTTCCTCTTGTAGATGTTATCCTTGCTGTCAACAGGCTTATGGTTATACACTGATAACTGATCATGACATCATGTTATTTTTTATAGTTAAATTATTGTTAGTTTTCTGTCCCCGATATTGTCAATTTTCTGCTGCACTATTTCTTCTTTCAATTGTATAAAGTTGTCCTTGTAGGCATAATGCAACATATACTTACATGTGTTACCATTTTTATCAACTATGAACTATTATAATACCATCTTCCTCAATTATATTTGTTGATTTCAAGTGTCTCCTGCGGTGCTTGGTTTTTAAATGTCAGTTTGTTTCAACTTAAAATTACGTGGGAAGAAAATATATTTCCTAGGTTGGTCCATGGGCATTTATTTTTATAAGGGAGTGTGATAGTTAATTGATGTAGGAAAACCTACAGAATGGGTGGTACCATTCTTTACAAAGGGGTATATAAGACAGTAGAAAACTACCAGCAATATTCAAGAAAGCATGGATATATTTGTTTCTCTATCATCTCAGCTGTGCCTGTGTTGTGACTAGCTGCGTGGAGCTAATGTCATTGTAATTTCTCTGCTCTAATGAAGTTTAACCTGGAATCACAAGATCAAGAAATTCTTCCTACCCTGTTTTAGCTTTTCAGGGTGCTCAATCACAGCAACATTAAGAAAACGTGCACATCTTCTAAGAGTTGTGCTTGTTTTAAATTTTATGCGTCCAAATGTCATTATTTTCTTTGTTGTTGGCTTTTGTTGTAACGTTTCTTCCTAGCTTATTGACTTTAAACGGAATCTAAGATCTCTTTATTTAAGAACTTTCAAATATTTTAATCTTTATTTTATCTGGATTTAATTTTTGACAGAAAGATCAATGCAGAGTCCTGGTTTTATTTTCCTCCTATGAGAATCTTCTAAAGCTTGTATTACTTCATAATTATTCTGCCTTTCATCTCTGAATCCAATTTGAACTTGGGAATTTATCAAGTTTTCATATATTCTGGATGTTTCAAATTCATATACTATGAAAAATAACTACTTCATGGTAATAATTATTTTGTGTTGATTTAGGGACAGTCATTTTTGTAATGTTTTCTCAGGTTTGATAAAATATATCCCAACCTTTTAGAGCTGTATTTGTTTGTGGGAATTTCGTCAATTCAATCTTAATTTGTAAAACCATTTTATTAATTTTTATTTCAATTATGGGTGTTCTGTAATTCCTATATTGTCTGCAACTGTCATAAATCATCTGTGGTGATATAGAGCAATAGGAATTTATTGCAAAGTTGCATCTGTAATTCCCAAATTGACTTGTGAGCAAGGTGTTTCTTTGGGATGCTTTAATGGAAAAAGCTTCTCTTGTTACTGTTCTTGCTTTCCAAGGCTCAGTGACTTTTGCCTGCATCTGGAGACACAGTGGAAATCATTGCTTCACGTTGCATTTTCCATGCTCTCTTTCTTCTCTATGTCTTTGCAAGACAAATTTCTCCCTCCTCTCCTTTTTATCCCCTAAGAATTCAAATCTTTGGATTTAAGTCTTCTGACAATCCAGAATGGTATCCTATTGAGATTACTGAGACTTTACATCCAAATAAGACCACACTTTGGTCTTAATAAAATATATGATGTGGGTTTTGTTAGAATTTTTAATAGTAAAATTTACCAAAGTTTCTAAAATTAAAAGAAATCTGGGTCATGAAATACAGGGACAGGCTTGCTACTGTTATAAATTAGATGAGAATATGTTCACACAATGACTAGGGACAGCATAATTTGCCAGATTACATCTTGCTGAAGGAAAAATAATGCTATTTACAATGTGGCAAAACTCAAATAAATATTCAACTTAATGATATCATGGCAACATCAATTTTTTGGGCATGATAATTCTAGTGCTCACTTAAGATATAAACATTTCAAAAATTTAGAATGAACATACACAGGAAATCAATTCTATCTTTGGAACTGTTTGATTAATATGAAATATTTAAGGTAAAATTTTAAAATATTTATTTATATTATTTTAAAGTTGTAGAAGGAGAGCCTGCTTGTTTGTACCAGCTGCCCAGAACCAAAAAAAAAAAAAAAAAGCACAGAAATTGTATTAATTAAATCACTGCTTGGCCCATTATCTCTAACTTCTTATTGGCCAACTCTTACATCCTAATTTAACGCATGTCCATTAATCTGTGTATTGTCACATGGCTGTGGCTTACCAGCAAGATTCTAACCAGCATTCATCTTAGGCAGAGAATCCATAGCTTCTGTGACTCCACCCTTCTTCCTCCCAGCATTCAGTTCTGTCTTCCCCATCTACCTAAGTTCTGTCCTATCAACAGGCCAAGGCAGTTTCTTTATTCATTAATGCTAAGCACACAGAGGTGGATCCCACATCAAAAAGAGGGTGTGTCTCTGTATGTGTCTGTGTATGTGTGTGTATGCATGTGAGTGCAGTTGCCTTCAGTGGTCAGGGGCATTAGATCTCTGGAGCTAGAGTTGCAGGTGGCTGTAGATTGCCGAATGTGGGTACTGAGAACTGTACTATGGGCCTCTGGAAGAGCAACAAGTGCTTGCAGTCACTCAGCCATGTCTCTAGCCCCCAAATGAAAAAGTTAGACATGTTATATAAGGACATGTGAACAAATAAAACAAAAAAGAAAATAAAAATAAAAAATAATGAAATAAAATAAATGATAAAAAGAGGTGTGGGGAGCCACCAGAACATCAGCTACCATCTGATGAGATTAAGCATATGTTTATTCCAAATAAAATATTCTGAAGTTAAACAGCAATATTTCTGAAGACTATAAAATTTATTTAAGCATGTATGCCTAATACTATCAACGTAAGACAGCAGCTGAAATGTAATTTTATTGTTAATAGGAATGGAAATAAAATGGGACATGTTGCCTGCAGTTATCAATGAATTATCAAGATGATAGCATAAGGATATATGTTCTGTAAACAGAGAAAGTTTAGGAGAATACTGATGTGACTCCTATTGTTTTTAAACTGGCCACTTTGCTGAACTTTTCCAGTGGTTTTTCTTCTGAGAAAAACCTGCTATGTTCCCGCAGGCCACTGTAGTCAACAACAAGGGCTTTTTGAAATCCTTGCACCATCCTGATCTATGTGAATCAACACCAGGCTGAGCGGCACAGGACCTCTGATCTTTGTTTTCCAAGCCGTTCCATTGTTCTGTAAGTGTGACTTACCTCATTCAATCTTCCATGCTTGAAATTTCTATTGTCCTTTCTAATTTTATCATTTAACACACTAAGCATTTATTTATAAAATCATTTTATTAATATATTTTTTGTTTCTCAAAAGCAATTTCAAAAGTTTGTTATCCTGGCTTTTTATCACTGTGTCAAAACACTTGATATAAACAACTTCAAAAAAGCATCTTTATTCTTTATTTTGTCTCCTGGGTCAGAGATTTGAGTTCATGACCAGTTGACTCAGTGTCTTTTCTGCCGCTGGCAAAACAAAACTATCCTCGTGGAAGGGTATGGCAGGTTAAAGTTGTCCATCTCCACAATATAGAAGACAGACACGACTGAGCTAGAGACAAGATATGCTCTTCAAAGACATGTTCAGACATGTTCCTATAAACTAACTTCCTCCAACCAGACCCCTGATACAAAAAGGTATGAACAAAATGATAGATTAAATGTATAGTTTAAGGCCGGGCAGTGGTGGCACACGCCTTTAATCCCAGCACTCAGGAGGCAGAGGCAGGTGGATCTCCATGAGTTCGAGGCCAGCCTGGTCTACAAGAGCTAGTTCCAGGACAGGAACCAAAAAAAAGCTACAGAAAAACCCTGTCTCGAAAATTAAAAAAAAAAAAAAAGTATAGCTTAAGAAAGTTCCTTGTTGATTCACTTATCTCAGTGGTATTATTTGCTTGGAACCAAACTGTTAACAATGCTTGTGGCTTCTGAAAGAGGGTAGTTCAAATCCAATCAAAAATGCAAATTTTAAATTATAGCTTTTATGGCTGTACAATTTGATTGGTATCATAAACAAGAATAAGTGATAAAGCACAATCTTCTAAAATATTAACTAATATAAAAGATATTATATAAATATAAAAAGATATTATATAAATATATAATATTAACTAATATAAAAGAGCAGATTATAATCATGAAAAATAATCTACTCTTGAATTACAAAAGAATGAGTATTTAAAATTAATTAAATTCGTTTGAAATCTAAGAAATATTGAAAATATTCTCTCAGAATGTATGCCAAAATCAGAAAGAGCTTCAGAAGAAATGAAATCAATACTCTGATGAGAATACTGATGAACAAACCATATGTTAGGAGAAAGCTAGTAGTGATGTTGCTCAGATGCAATAAACACAGAACCTAAGAAACAAGAACAAAAGAAAAAGATAAAAACAAAAAAATCGAAAAAATAACTTCTACGAAAAGTAAAAGTAAAACTGTTTGACACTATGCAGCATTAAGACAGAGAATAGAACTGGAATTTTAAGACTAACAATAGGGAACCTAGGCAGTTTGGATGCTCACCTTAGGAGACCTGGATAGAGGTGGGCGGTCCTTGGGCTTCCCACAGGTCAGGGAACCCTGATTGCTCTTTGAGCAGATGAGGGAGGGTGACTTGATCGGGGGAGGTGGAGGGAAATGGGAGGAGGTTGCGGGGAGGAGGCAGAAATCCTTAATAAATAAATAAATTAAAAAAAATAATGAGGAGAATAATATACAAAGAAAAAAAACAATAGGGAACAAAAAGATAGATAGATAGATAGATAGATAGATAGATAGATAGATAGATAGATAGACAGACAGACAGATAGGTGGATGGATGGATGGATGGAGAGATTATATAGGTAGTAGATGATAGATAGATGATAGATAGATAGATAGATAGATAGATAGATAGATAGATAGATAGATAAACAGACAGACAGATAGGTAGGTTGATGGATGGATGAATGGATGGAAAGATTATATAGGTAGTAGATAATAGATAGATAGATAGATAGATAGATAGATAGATAGATAGATAGATAGATAGATAACAGACAGACAGATAGGTGGATGGATGGATGGAGAGATTAGATAGGTAGTAGATGATAGATAGATAGATAGATAGATAGATAGATAGATAGATACATACATACATACATAGATACATAGATAAATAGATAGAGGGACAGATAGATAGCTTTGTATGACTGTGAATAGATCATTTCATCAGTTAATGATTTTTATGTAAGAAAATACAAATTTTCACAAAGAAAATATACATTTAAAATAACATGGATGAAATTTCAAATCAATTTGTTCAGCAAAATAAACCAGGCAATGAAATGTAGTACTTGTTATGTCTGGAAGATGCTATTTCCTTGAAGTCATCTATTATCTCTGACTATTACTATCTTTCTACCTTCTCCTCTACTTAGATACCCGAACTTCTAGGGGAGGGGTCTGAAAAATACCCTGGTTTATGGCTATAGCAATTTGTCATTAGGAGGTATTTTACTGTTATGTTCCTTTAGCAGAATAATAATAGTTCATTTTATTCTAGACCTTTCTAGAGTCAGGTTCTTAACAGTTTAACAAGACAGATATACAGATGAACTCACAGGTATGATGACAGCATGCTCAAGACCTGTTCAAGTTCAAACCAGACAAAATCCGAGTGCTGAGAAGAGGAAGAGCACAACACTCCTTACCCTTGATTAAGACATTGTTAGCAATTGACACCTTTGGAGGAGTTTCATTTTTTTCCAACAAAGGGTCACTGGGTGTATGGACCACATTCAAGTACAGGCCCCATATACCTGAATAGTTATCAGTTGAAAGTAAAATGGATTCCATGAAATTTTGAAGATGAACTTTCTTATTGTTTGGGGGTCTTTGTCTTATTGGTTTTCTTTTCTATTGTTTTTCTTTCTTTAATGTTTGTTTTGATTTTTGTGTTTCATTTATTTGTGTTAACTTTAGGAATCATTTTTTTTTCCTTAGAGAGAATGAGGTCAAAAAAAAAAACATGAAGTTGAGTGGGCAGAGATACGGGAAGGAGCTGGTCAAAAGTGGGGGAGGGAAAGAATAGACCAAAATATGTGGGCATTTAAGGTTCACTTGAAAGGTCTACTGCTATTGTCCTTGTTCAGCTCATTTTTAAGCAACTGTGTTGATAAAACACTAGGGTGCAGCTCTTGATAATTCTGGGAGAACTAATCAGAGACGGCTTAGCTAACTGTGCCTCTGAGCATAGTTGAGCCAATGCAATTGTCTTACAACAGCATCAGCTGCTTTTAATGGGCCTCCACAAGACTGGGCTTGTCAATGGTTGATCACAGATTGGAGAGGGGCTCGCATTCCCTATTCCACCCTGCTGAACTCGTGGCTATTGATGGATTCTGTGGAAGGGACACACATTATCTTTGGTTGTATACCTGATGAGTCCAACACACTTCAATGGATATATCTAAATTCATCATCATGAGGATGGCACTGGCCAAACTTAGCAGGTCGTAAAACAAAACAAAAGGTTGTGAATGCAGGAAATAAGCTTCTAGCAAGGAGTGGAGGGATAATATAGGTGGAAAGGAGATAAGTGAGGATGGGTGTGGCAGCAATTATGATGATACATATATAATATATATATAGACATAAAATATTTATTTCTTGATAGCTTACTGTCTAAAAGATTCTTAGGGTTTTATATCTCTAACAGGACTGTAGTCACTTAAGTACTAGTTAGATGAAAAGAGAAAATGAAAGCTGGAAGTTGTACATAGTGTCTGAACATTTGTGTATCGGTCATGAAGACCTGAGCTTGGTTACCAGCCTAATAACAGATATGTCTTGGTAGAATATGTTGTTTATTTTCAAAAGCAGATATAAGAATTCAGTAAAAATTTCAGGCAACTTAAAACAAGTGGGATTCATTATATTATTTGTTTTTCAGCTTAGAAATTCAATATAGTTCTTACTGGAGAGCAATACTGGTACCTGTAGGCTGTGTTTCACTGAAGGCTCCAGGGTTAAGTCTTTCATTTGTGTTCAACAGATGGCGGATCCAATTTCTTGTATTTGGAGGGCTAAAAATGTTCATGTTTTGTTGGTTGATGAGGTTTTGAAATCTCAAGATGCTAGAAGATGCCTGTTAACCTCAACTCAAGTTCCTTCCCTTTGTACACGTCAGCAAATCTGTACTCTTCTCTTGCTTGGAGTCTCTCTTGCAATTTCTCCCATTGTCATATTTTTTCTTCACTCTCTTTCCTCTTTCTCTTTTACATTAGGCCCACTGGACTGCAGAAGACACACATATAATCTAGAAATAACCTCACTATTTTAAGATCAGTTTAGTCACTTAATCCTAACTACAAATTAAATTTCCCCTTGCCATGGAAAATAATCATCTCACAGCTTCCAATGATAAGGGTGCATACATCTTTGGGAATTGGTTATTCAATCTTAAATAGAGTAGAATACATATTACAGATCAATCCACCTTAATGGGATCTAATTTCTCACAATAATACCCACAGGAGTCCAAGTTTTGCTAACTCTGAATCTTGGAGGTCCTGTGAAAGCTTTGCAAACAATAATGCTGCCCTATGTCTGTACTTTTGTTTCAATCAAAATAAATATGCTTTCCTAGTTGGCAAAATGCTTTGTAGTCTCTGAAACATTTGCCTCCTCAGTAGATAGTAAAACTACATGTTTAGCCTCCTGAGTCTATGTTGGATCATGTGACTTTTGTTGCTCAATAGAATGTTGACGAACATGCTATACATTTTCTCTCACTTGTTTGATGAAAAAATAAACTCTTAATAAATAATCTTTTACTGTTCCCTCTGCTCATTCCATGAAGGAAATACAGTGAGGATGAACACATAACAGCTCAAAGGGTCTTTGGTCCTGTGTCACTAGCGGAACATGCCATCTTCTCGCCTACTCACATATAAGATAATGATACTAAATAATCAAGGAATATACTTTTTCTATCAAGTATGTAAAATTAGAATACACTTTAGTATAGCTTTTATCATGTGCTCACTGATAGCATCTGCCAAATACTTGTTAAACACTTACTGTCTTGATGACTTGAAACAAGTCACCAAATCAAATAAGTGTAAACAATTTAAATCAGTGAGCATAGGCTCAAGTGTGCTACAGGCACATCCACATGTACTTCTTTTCCTGGTTCTACTTAAATGAATAAGTTAAAACCTTCAGTGACTTCAGAGATAATCAAGACAAACTTTGATTTTATCCAAATGTGAAAAGAACCAAAACTCCTTTAAGTGATTGCCTCACAGACTCTTGGTCACATACTTTTCATTATCCACTTGTTTCTCACACCAGCTGATACCTTTTCTCTTCCACCTTCTCAGTTTTAGGAGAACCCATGACAGTTGTTGAAAGAAGAATAGAAGCAATATGTAAATTAAACAATTAGAAGTAAAAAATTTAAATCTATGTGCTCAAAATTGTCCATAAGTTAAATCATTCATAACCCCAATTTCATAACACTCTACCTTCATCAATTGTGTAAACAAAAACATCCGTGAGTAGACAATTCCATGGCATGAGATGCACTGTGTGTGAATACAACTTACTTAGCTCCTTTACATCAGGCACAATTTTTGAAGTCAATATCAGTTCATGTCATCTTACGACTAATTCTTTTTCTTAGATACTATTTATTCCACAGTTACTGCATTTAAATTTTGCTTATCCATAGGAATTTCAAAAAACATTGAAAGCAATGATCAGAGACAGCATGCTAATATTTAGATGAACAGGAAACTGAAAGCTGCCAACACTCACAGTACGCTGCTGAGCAGGTGAGATTATTGAGGGCAGCTGAGCCAAGAGTCAACGTAACATTCTCACTCTCCCGCCCCATCTACCGGGAATGCTTTATGATTTGTTTTTCTCGTCATAATTCTGAGGAAAATGTGAATTCTGTTTCCAAGAAGAGAAATGTTTTCTGCAAAACATTCCCCACCTATTGATGATCATATGTAACTCATCACCTCAGAATAAATTGAAATATTGTTTAAATTAACGTAAATCTATGCATTCGTACATGTAAAGCAACACTCATAGAGAGATAATCATTAAAATCTGGAAAGCTACAGCCCTACTTTATTATCTGTCTATGTGGAGGTGGAAACGCTATCTCTATCATAGCCCAGGATTTTTCCTCTCAGCCTATCTCATTTCACCATGTGGGGGATGGTATTAAGTAACAGCATTGTATATAACAGAAAATAATTAGGAGAGAAAAAGGGGTGAGTACAGCAGAGCAGGAAATTAGAAGACAAAATGTGGTTCTTCTGTGTTTGTGACTCTGGGTCAGTCACTGCAAAAAGTTATCTATCGAGGTAGGTCACTTTTGAAATTTTCCAGGTGTAAATTTACTGATTTCATTTAAAAACAAGCCTCATGAAAGTGCCTATCTAGAATCAAACATACTCCAATTAAACTACTGTCTGGGAGTGTGGTCCTGGTATTGTCGCCAACCACAGGGTAGAAATTTGTCCAAACTTAAACTACTGTTTATGCAAAACATTGTGTATTTATATAAAACATGATCTTATCTCCCCAACAGGAGCCTTTATTTTAGTCTTGCTAATGTCAAGAAATGGATTAAAGAACTACACGTTGGTAAGTCTATAAGGAAGGCTCTGACCAGATGAAGCCCTCAGCTCTAGGAAACTGCACTCCATACATTATGTATGTATGTAGGAAACATTATGTAGGCAAAGCTTCACTTCTTGTTTGTGTGAAAAGTATTGATGGATCCAGTAAAACTTGGATCTCCTAATTTCTATGTATTTGTAGCTCATATTAAAACACAAAATGTTGGGGCTCAGTACAGATGGAGTATTACACTGATATTTTGGATTATATTATCTATTCTTGAACAAAGTCAATGTCATGTCTGGAGCTCATTGTTCATTATGTTTCCTCTGTGGTCTTCCTGATTTTATCTTTAAGGCTCTAGTATTCTGAGAGAGAAATGTCAAAGATGACAGCTATCTTCAATTAAGCTCTCTGCTTTTTTATTTTAATATGAAAAGCTTTTGACAAAGAATCATGACAGTTTATTCTTTCTTTTTCCTCTTGGGAGCACTATGATGAAAGACTTCTGAGGGTTCAATGGTTCAGGAATCTTTAATCAAATAAAAAGTCCTTTCATTTATCATGGAGAATATGACACATATGTGTTCTCCCCCTTCTATGTTATACCTCGTATTGTCTCTCTACTAAAATAACGCTTTTATCTAGCTAAACAAGCTTTGTCTATCTGTAGATTTCTGCTTTGAAGGCATTTCTATGTGGAAAAGTAAAAGAACCAGCAATGTTAATAATATTCTTATCATTATAAATTATTTCTACATATTGATTATTTTGTTAATTTTGAACCTGTTTTTCCTAACGGTCCATTGTTAGGTTTTCTCTGACTTACTGTCTGCTTAATCCTTTTATTCATGTTCCTATCTTACACAGTGGTCTCTGTTTTAGAACTGGTCACTTTGTGTTCTCTTTGATGATTGGTCTTTTCCCTAATGATCTGCTTTTAGTAACCACTGTCATATTTTTGCATCCCCAAGGATCAATTTCATGGCTTTGCACATTCTAGAACAGTTCTTTAAAAGTGAGCTGCATTCACAGCTCTTTGTTATGGGATGGTGGGTGACTCATCAGTCTTGAAGTCCTGATCCTCTGCCTCCACCTTCTATGCTCATATCCCAGAGAGCTGAGTTTACAAGAACATACTATCAGGTTGATTCAATAAAGCAATCAGTATAATGTGATATTGCTATAGTAGCACCACTTGTTAAATAGTCATTGAGTTAACACTATTGAACTTTCAAGTGTAAAAATAATATCATCCAAATAATAATATATTATGATCATTTTAGGCAACTAAGATGAAATTAAGTAGCAGAAATTTTATACGGTACTAGTAGATAGAAGTGTCTATTACATAGATATTTTGGATAGGCAGAAATACTCTAAGTACTTAGTCTGCTGTTAGGCCTTAATGTTTATTCTGATATATTCAATATCAGTGCTTATTTACATGATAAAATTAATCTTTATTACATTTTAGGATAAGAAAAGAGAAATTTGCCGGGCAGTGGTGGCACATGCCTTTAATCCCAGCACTCGGGAGGCAGAGGCAGGCGGATCTCTGGGAATTCGAGGCCAGCCTGGTCTACAAGAGCTAGTTCCCAGACAGGCACCAAAGCTACAGAGAACCTCTGTCTTGAAAAACAAAAAACAAACAAACAAAAAACAAAAAGAAAAGAGAAATTTATATATTTATTTTAATGAACAGATTTACACATATTTATAAGGCATAACATAATTTGGTATATATGTGGAATTACTATATAAACTGATTAAACATTTATTATTTCAGATGATTTATCTGTGTATTTGTGTGGGTGTGTGGTAAGAACACCTAAAATCTACTATCCTCATCATTTTCAAGTATACATTATATTGTTATTAAATACAGTAATGGTTAAGTTTACTAATACTCTGAAAAGTATTCTTCCCAGAGGCAATTTTTTATATCCTTTTAACAATTATCTCCTCAATCATAACTACTCTTCTACAGATACTTTCTAGTTTCTCATTCTATGAACTATTTTTAATGAGTAAAATCATCTGTTGTCTTTATATGCCTAGCTCGTTATTTAATGTACTATCCTCCAGGTTCATCCACATATTCTTATATAACCTTACTAGAATAGATTAGCCATCAAAAACAAATGAAAAATAATGGAGAAAGAATGGACCATTATATGGATACAGAAAGAAACAATCCATCTGTTTATGAATACAGGTGAAGTTACAAGGAAATATTTAATCCTTGGTTTGGAACTACTGATTATACTTATCAAGATAGTTCTAGAATAGACTTATAATTTCCAGCAGAAAAAGCTATTTATTCTGGTAGTGGGTAGAGGTAAGATTTGCATGAAAAAGATCCTTAGGGGAATTTAGGAGGATGTTGACAACATGTTGTATTTTAAATAAACTTAAATATTAAGCAGCTTTATTTCTTAACATTTATCATATATGTTACTTTATACTATGTCAGTTTTATCTAATAATAAAAATGCTTGATCCTAGTTAATAGAAAGTAACTAGTAGTTCATGTATTGATCTCAAAAACAAAGGTTCATGTATTGATCTCAAAAAGCAATAATAAAATGATCTATAAAAAACAAACAATAGTATAAGGAATAGGAGAGACAATAACAATTTTGTTATTGGGAATATGTGGTTAATTGTTATTTTTAGAATAAAATTACTAGAATATAGATTTTTCTTTATTACTTTTAAGTTATATATGCTTAAACTTTTCCTTGATAAATTACTTCTGAAAAGTTCAAAGAAATAATTTCTATATAAACACAATATAGGCTTAAGCTTACAAACCATGAAGGGTGAACCATGTCTTCTTCTTTTTTTTGTTTTTTGTTTTTTCGAGACAGGGTTTCTCAGTGGTTTTGGATCCTGTCCTGGAACTCTTGTAGACCAGGCTGGTCTCAAACTCACATAGATTCGCCTGCCTCTCCATATCTTCTTTATAAAACTTGATTCATAGGAATTCTAATATTAGTACCTACTACTTTTGGAAAATTAGGTTAAATTTTCAAAATTGTTTCCCCTCCAATGAGCACCTATTACCTTGAATTTTTTCCTATTAAATTATGATATGAAAACTTGAGAGCTCATGAGCTCACACATTTGTTTACTCATTCCACTAATAATGAATTCTTATAATATTCTGGAGACTTTGCAGAACGTGAAGTAGTTTGATGTTCTGGTGTGTTTTCTATTGACGAAAAGTAACTTGTGGAAGAAAGGGTTTATTTCACATTACAGTTCATCAGGAAGAGAAGCCAGGCCAGATACTCAAAGCAGGAATCCAGATACTGAAATGGAGCAGATGCCACGGAGGAGGGCTGATTACTGGATTCTTCTCCATGGCTTGTTCAGTTTGCTTTCTTCTTATACAGTTCAGGACCACTCAGTGTTTTGTCTGCCAAAGTAGACTGGGACCTCTCACCTTAATTATTAACAAAGAAAATGCCCAACACTCTTATCTACAGGACAATTTCATGGTGGAAATTTCTAAAACTAAGATTTGAGATTGCCTCTTCCCAAATATATCTAGGTTTGTATCAAGTTGACAAAAGCAGACAGCACAATTAGCCCCTTGTTTAGTTGACACACTGGCACATTACCATGAAATCATAATTTTTAATTTCATTTTTGTTTCAAGATTTTATGCCGATATTATATAACAATATAATACAATAAAATATAAATTTTAAAAGCCCTGCAGCATTTTAAAAGCATCCCCACCCCCAGCCATCTTGCCAGAACCCAACTTTTCCATTTTTGATTGCTAATATAGGAAGCAGTATGGTAAATCCTCTTTTGGCAGCACTGGAAGGAATATAAACTAAGGAAACTTCTCACTAAATGTTCAGCAAACTATTTTTGAAATGATGTGTTTCATTAAGAAACTTCTCTTAAATGGCCCCAGTCTGACATTTGCTGTGTTTACTACAATTGTCGAGCTATTAAGCCTCTTTATGCTTCTGTTACTCTCGTTGGAAGCTAAGAATTATAATAGTATCTATTCACTAAACATGGATATTTGACAAAAAGAGAACTAAATTCATGTGACTTGCTTAGAATAGCCTGGAAATTTGGCTCACATCCAGTGAATATGGATTGTTATTATTATATGGCTACTGAATATTTGATAAGACACCTTTTCTGCTGCAATCAGGTTAAGACCATTTTAAGTGAACTATTGCCTCTAAATACAATTGAGAAAATGACCTATTTGCCAGCACCCAAAGAGTAAACATAATTCTATTCAGAATAGTCAAACACAGACAACAAATAAAATTAGTAATTTATAGAAAAATAGAAGGGATGGCTAGGCCCCCAGGGACCAAGTGATATCAAAATTCCATCATCAGTCCATGAAAATAATATCACAAAGGTCTAAGAGGAATGACTGACAGACAAGTGTTGTATATGCAAAGAGATATTATCATTACTGGGAGCTTCAGGAACCAAGGAGTGTTCAGGAATACATATTGAAATTATTGAATCATTATATTTTCAACCATTTTCTGGATAGTCTAGGAAGCCCTATTTCATTGTTGTCTAAGTAATGCACTTAGGTGCATTTAAATAAGTTATTGGATCCATGAACCTGCTTTGAAAGTGGGGACTTTTCTTTCTTTCTCTCTGTCATGTTTGCCCCCTTGATGAAACCACAGAGTTGAGCGACATGTACAGTGTAGCTGCATTATGGCAAGGGGGATAGACTGCAAGGTTCCAAAGGATATTCCTGGCATGCAAACTGTATGCAAGATAAGAAAAATTGATGAAAGTTAGTAGAAGCAGAATTATCAGAAGAAGTATATATAAAAGACTGTCCAATGACAGCCAGATCAACAGGGAGAGTCTGAAAGGAATATGGAAGTTCATCATGGCTACTCGGATGGTTCAGGTGCACATGGCTGTACTGAGACCATGTGTTCCCTCCACAGCACTCCTTCACCCATTGCTTACCAGAGAGGGAAGGGGTTGCATAGGTTAAAACAAACCAACGCTGTAACCATTTGCTTAGCTTCATTTGTCTTATATGACCAGCATTATTCTACTGATTAGTTGACCTACCACCTTTGCAGGAAGCAAATCTTTCTAAAGGGAGTCAATGACACACCCTCATTTGTACTGTCAAAGCTGAGTATTCTGAGTGTCTATTGGCCCCTTGACATATCAAGGATCTTGGAAACAGGGAATTTATTTAAGGACACGGTGATAAGCACCTTACTTTTACTCAGTGGTCACATCAGTGTCCATTGTTAAAGTCATCACTAAATTTTCTGATTTCCCTGTGTCATAGTCTGAGCCTAGAGCCACAGTTCCATGCTGCCCCGACAGCATCCTGAGCACTTCTTTCAGAGGTCCCCAACTCAAGGAAATCAGAGTCTTGACTTTGCACAGGAAAGATTTTCAACATGAGCTGCTGTGAAGCTGGGTTGGATAGTCTTGAGAAGGCATTTCAGCAGAGTTTGAAGCAGGAGTATTTAGAGGGAAAGAAGCTCTGCTGAGAGCAAGAGCTGCCCTTGAGTGAGCTTCTCAAGATCAAGCTGCACAGTGCCATGCATAAGATTCTAATTGCTCTCTTCACATCTCAATAGGCTTCAAAGACCATCCCCTGCCCTTCCCCTTATTTTTCAATAAATGAAAATATAGCTCTAGTGGTGCTGCATGTAAAAAAAAACACAGGTCCGCCAGTTTCACGGAGTGTTAAAACATTTCTTTTATTATAAATATCATTTCCTGAGAAATTGTAGGTTTCAAGATGGGAAAGGAAAAAACACATCCATGCTTGGCCTTGCGCAGTATTCACTGTTATTTTTTTTATTTAACTTCGAAATTTTACTATATTAAATAAATTAGGGTGTCACATAAAACATTTTCTTTGCAATTAAATACACTATATACTCGATCACTCTTTCTCCCTCTTTCTCTCTACTTCCCTTCCTTGTTCTTGTTCTTTTTTTTTCTTTTCTTTTTTTTTATTGAGAAAAAAAATTTCTGCCTCCTCCCAGCCTCCCACTCCTTCCCCCCTGCCCCCACTCCTCTCCCTCTCCAGTCTGAAGAGCAGTCAGGGTTCCCTACCCTGTGGAAAGTCCAAAGTCCTCCCCCCTCCATCCTGGTTTAGGAAGGAGAACATCAAAACTGGCTAAGCTCCCACAAAGCCAGGACATGAAGTAGGATCAAAACCCAGTGCCATTGTCCTTGGCTTCTCAGCAGCCCTCATTGTCCGCCTTATTCAGAGAGTCCGGTTTTATCCCATGCTTTTTCAGTCACAGTCCAGCTGGCCTTGGTGAGCTCCAATAGATCAGCCCCACTGTCTCCGTGCGTGGGGGCACCCCTTGTGGTCCTGACTTCTTTGCTCATGTTCTCCCTCCTTCTGTTCCTCATTGGGACTTTGGGAGCTCAGTCCAGTGCTCCAGTGTGGGTCTCTGTCTCTATCTCCATCCATCGCCAGATGAAGGTTCTATGGTGATATGCAAAATATTCATCAGTATGGCTATAGGATAGGATCATTTCAGGTTCCCTATCCTCAGCTGCCCCAGGAACTAACTGGGGACCTCGCCTTGGGCACCTGGAAGCCCCTCTAGGTCCAAGTCTCTTGCCAACCCTAAGATGGCTCCCTTAATTAAGATATGTGCTTCCCTCCAAAATATATAAAGAACTCAAGAAACTAGACTTTAAAATGCTAATTAACCCAATTAAAAAATGGGGCACTTATCTGAACAGAGAATTCTCAACAGAAGAAGTTCAAATGGCTAAAAGACACTTAAGGTCATGCTCACCCTCCTTAGCGATCAGGGAAATGCAAATCAAAACAACTTTGAGATATCATCTTACACCTGTCAGATTGGCTAAAATCAAAAACACCAATTATAGCCTCTGCTGGAGAGGTTGTGGAGGAAGGAGTACCCTCATCCATTGCTGGTGGGAATGCAAACTTGTGCAACCACTTTGGAAAGCAGTGTGGTGGTTTCTCAGGAAATTCGGGATCAACCTACCCCTGGACCCAGCAATACCACTCTTGGGAATATACCCAAGTGATGCTCGATCATATGACAAGGGCATTTGTTCAACTATGTTCATAGCAGCATTATTTGTAATAGCCAGAACCTGGAAACAACCTAGATGTCCTTCAACGGAAGAATGGATGAAGAAAGTGTGGAATATATACACATTAGAGTACTACTCAGCGGTAAAAAAACAATGACTTCTCAAATTTTGCATGCAAATGGATGGAAATAGAAAATAGTATCCTGAGTGAGGTAACCCAGACCCAAAAAGATGAACAAGGGATATACTCACCCATAATTGGTTTCTAGCCATAAATAAAGGTCAGTGAGACTATAATTTGTTATCCTAAAGAAGCTAGATAAGAAGGTGAACCCAAAGAAAAACATATAGCTATCACTGTTATTTTAAATATTTTATTCAGAACACCTCTGTATAATGCTAGATTTGTCTCTGTCTGGCCACTTCATAAGAAATATGATAATCATATTGCATTTCTTTGCTTTCAGCTAGCAGGAAGTTTCAACCCAACTCTGAGGTAAGAGGCTTCTTCCCTTCTCATGCACCTGTTGTAGTCTTCCCTGTTTATCTTGCCTCACTTGTACCTAAAGGTCTGAAAAGATGAAAGACTCTGAAGGAATTGCATATGTTTTTATTATTGGTTTAAGTCTGATTTATATTAAATTTTACCAGTGCTGGGCCCTTTTGTTTTATTTGCAAAAAGTTAATAATTTTGTCTTATAACTTTTGTTTCATTTTGAAATGTCTCCACAAATGTCACATTCTCCCTGGATTATTATGCAGTGTTTAGTCACAAATGTAGCCTAGATTCATTTCCATATTCATAACAAAATTACTGTGTTTTAAATACAACTAATAATTACTAGATTAACTGCAGCTGTTTTTCAATGGCAGCAAATAGCTCTATCAACTTCTCCTAGAAAATAGGGTTGGTTTTTTTTAAAGAAATTGCTTCTTTATGATTATTTACCTTCATGAGTTAATTTTTCATTATTTTCATTCCTTTTATCTTTTACACCTAGTGTTTTATACTTATTTACAAAAATATATTTTATGTAGAAAATTTTGCTCAAAGTTTTTACATTTAAAAAATGTAAATAAAGAAAAGTACTTGCCCTATATATGCGTACATAGACTTCACTGTAATAAAGCAGGAGAATTTCCAGTAGTTTAATGTTTGAGATTCAAACTTAGTAATAAATCTCATATCCTATATCGCCATATATGTCTCTGTATAGTCTTTGTCTTTCCTCTGGATTAAGGACCCTATAAGATGAGTTTTTTACAATTTATCCTAGACATTTACTTATTTTTGAATATCTTTTATTTCTTTGTAGAACATTTCCTACAAATATACAGTGTGCCTTGATCACATCCTACCTCATCTCTTACATTCTACTTTCCCCATGTACCTCTTAAACTTCCCTACCCCTCCACACTCAGATTCTCTCTCTCCCACTGACCTGATTAGTTGTGTTCTCACCTTAACATACCTGGAAACAGAAGCCTCAGTTAAGGCAGTGCCTCCATCAGATTGACTAGAGATATGTGTGACAGAAAGTTTCCCAATGGCTAATTTACATATGTTAGCATCCCTCAGAATGTGGGCCTGGGATGTAACTGAGAGGCAATCAAATGCGATCTAGAGAGGCCTACAGAGGAAACATTAGTTTTCCCCAAGAACAAATTTGGGGATAAATTTTCCTGATAAATTATCAAATGCTAAGTGGACAGTTGTAAACATATGTACATATGAACAACTTTAAATGGACTCAGTCATTTCCATATATATATATATATATATATATATATATATATATATATATGTGTGTGTGTGTGTGTGTATGTGTGTAAATATATATATATATATATATATATATATATATATATATATAAAGTAATAATGAATTTAAAGGCAGCAAGATTCATGGGAGCATGGTAGGAGATGGTTGGAGATAGGCAGAGGTGGAAATTCTATCATCTTTCTTTATATACATATATATGTATATATGTGTGTGTGTATTTATATATATATATAAAATCCATCTGTCTATCATCTATCTACACACACACACACACACACACATATATGCAGCAACCCTCCATGGTCATTTTTTCCATTAATCCTTCTATGTTCCTTCCTTGAGTTGGCTTGCCTTGATGAGGGATTGCAATCTGAAAGCCAAATGAATCCTTTCTTCCCTAAGAAGATCTTTATCATGGTATTCACCATCTCAGCAGAAAGCAAATGGCAACAAAAATTGATACCAGGCATTGAAATTCAGCTCAGACAAACCTGATCATATTGTTTTGGGGGAATGATTGCAGAAGTGTTCAGAACATTGGGCTACAAAAGCAGTTGAGTTTTTAGATGCTTCAGTGGTTCTCAACCTGTAGGTTGTGACCCCTTTGGGGAGTCACGTCTGAGATATCCTGCATTACAGATATTACACTGAAATACATAGCAGTATCAAAATTACAATTATGAAGTAGCAACAAAACAGTTTTATAGTTGGGAGTCACAACAACATGAGTAGCTATATTAAGGGATCACAGCATTAGGAAGATTGAGAACGACTGGCTGAGAGCTTACTATGATGTTTTGTTCTACTGTGGATAATACAAAAGCAAATGAAGAGGATAAAGGTTTGGCATATAAAATTTCAGAGAAAAAGAAAGACTATCTTAGAGCACTCTGGTATTTTGGAGTAAGTAGCTGGGGAAATAAAACTTTGCTTTATTTGGAAAATAGATTCTGGCAAGTTAGGGCTAATAAATCAGCTATAATTAATAAAACAGCATCATAGAAGTGAAGCCTTCTGAGGAATATTTCCTCAGAGTTGGCACACCGAAGCAGTTGTTCACAGAGGACCAAGGATACACATCAAACTGGCAGCAGGAGTTGGCAAAGTGTTTTCCACATGGTACTACTATTGAAAGGCATGAGAGTCAGAGAGAAGTTGAGTTTTGCCACTGTTTACTAAAGTCAGAGTCTTCCTCAAGAGAAGCCAGCAGAGGTGACTGGTGAAGATGAAATTTCAGTCAGAATGGAGATCTCAGCATATTCGTGATGCCAGGACCATGGGACCACTGTAAGTACAGCCAACTTGAACCTAGAGAGCAAGCTGTGTATACTGTGGGTGGCAGAGTCAGAGATGTGCTTACCCAAAAAACCCTTAGGAGTCCAGAAGTTCATTTGCAAATCTCAGACATTGTACACTGAGATAGTTATACCACCAGATTGGGTTTGGCTTTGTTATGACTGTAAATATATACTGGCTGTTCTTGCCCTTTGAAATAAAAAAGTATATAACTTATTTCTTATTTTTTACAGTTGCTCAAAATACGTAAGTTTGAAATTTTGTAGTCTGTGAGACATTTAGAAGTTGGACTGTGTTTATACTAACATTAACATAAGATCTTGAGAACAAATAAAAGCAAGTTGTTGGTTTCAACTGTTTTGTAGCTTCTCTTTCTTTTGGTTAGCATGATAAGTGCCTGCTCATCTTACTTTTCAAAGAACTGTTTCATTGATTCTTTGTGTTGATATTTTGTTCCATTATATTATTCATTGCTTATAAAAATTTGTTTCCATCTCCTGATTTGGGCTTTGACTTACTTGTTTTGGATGGTAAGCCGAGGATTTATCATTATTTATTTGAGATCCCTCTGATTTCTTCATATAAGCATTTACAACTCCAGACTTTCTTTTAGGACAGCTATCATTGTATCCCATAGGGTTGAATATGTTGTGTTTTTGTTTTCATGTGATTCTAGGAATAATTTTATCTCCATCATGATTTCTTCGAGAGTCCTCTTGTTTTTTTCAACAATGTGTTGTTTGATCTCCATGAATTGCATATATTCTAGGCTCCTTCTCGTCATTTATTAGTAGTCTTATTCATCTATGATCAGATACATGGGATCATGTGGGTTTTTAAGTAGAATGTTGAGTCTAACTTTGTGTCCTAATGTAAGATACACTTCAGAGAAAGTTCCATGGGTATTTGAAAAGAGAATGTATTCTGGAGTGCTTGGTCGGAATGTTCTATAGATGTCAGTTAAATATTGATCAGAAAAGTCATTTTATTCATTTGTCTTTCATTTATTGAAAATGCCTGTAAATTGAGATCAGGGTACTGGAGACACCAGCTACTATTTTGTTAAGGTTAATCTATGGCTTTGCATCTACTAACATCTGTTTTAGGAAATGGGTACACCTGTGTTTAGGCACATATGTTTAGAGTCATCATGCCTTAGTGATGGGTTGTCTGCCTATACAATACAATTACCATTTCTCACTAGTTTCAATTTGAAGTCTAGTTTTTCATATATTAGAAGAGCAACAGCTACTTTTATCGAATGCCCGTTTATTTGGAACAACTCCCTAATAAGTTCCTGAATATACGTGTTATTCAAGTACTTGCTGCTGTTCTAGCTTTGTGGCCTTCCACTCTGACTCAAAACTTCCCCGGCCACAAAAGAGACTCTAAGTAGATATTTTCTTTATGAAGCACATAATAAAAATGATAATAAAAAGTGACTGCATTTTTGTTTGTCTCCAGGATTTTGGTAGTAAGAAAGATATTCCTTTGTTCTATTTTACATACAAAACTATCCCTAATGAATATTTAAGCAAATGAATGCTAAATATAAATGAATTGCTTACAATGCTCAAGCATTAGAATACCCACATGGATGATATCTTAATGAAATCTCAAAGAAAACTAGTTTGAAAAATTAATTGAAATGATTTTAATTGGCCTATCTCTTTTGTTCATTGTCGCTGAATGCTTTTAAGTATTTTAAAATATTGAAATTAATGTTGTATTGGGTAGTTTAGACTAGCCATAGATATCAAATTTATTTTTCTCTATTGACATAAAAATAACTGCTCTCACCTCAGAGAGTACAAGAGAGAGGTTCCTCTGGAGGTAAATATGAGTCACCATGTCCTAAGGAAACAGACTGACATTACTGCAAATATAAGGTTCCAACATGGAAAAAGGCTCACAAAGTTTTTAAAGCAACAGGATGAAAGAAAACCACAAATCAAAGCCCCTTTGAAATTCATGGGTAGATATACCTGCCTACCAGGTAGGTAGCCAGTCAAGTGGGCACATCTGCCACAAGCCAAAGATGCAGCTGAGCAACGCTATTAGCCTTTAAGTAGATGATAGCAATATGTTAGTATTGTTGACCTCAAAACAACTCCTAGTTTAAGGGAATAAGAGATAGTTTATTCTAGAGAAAAATTTACTTTACCATGGCTCAGAAACAAATTTAGGTTAGCTCAAATTCCATCTACTGATCTAGTAACACTTCAAAGAATTTTTTATAGTATCAGAACAAAGAAAATCATAAATTAAAGCACCTTGCAATATTTGGTAGATGGGCGAGAACAAATCAGAGAAATCTTGCTTTCTGCCTCTGATGCTACCTGAGGATACGCTTTACAGCTTTTCAGCTAGGAAAATCTGTTGTATCTAATACAACCCAAAAGTATTTCACAAGGATGTTTGGTCAGGCACAGAAGTAGGGGAAGAAAGGTATTATGGGTTCTAAAAATAGCCCAAGACAAATTATATTTAGAATTTGTACCTGCAATAATACAACTCTACAATCATAGAAGTTAAATAATCAGACACTGAACCTTAAACCGAGGTTAGGCTTCTTTGTTTTGTTTTGTCTTGTTCTCTGGAATATCCTTTCACACTGGGAAAGACCATCACTTCTCTTTCCAGAGCATTGGAGGATGTCCTTCCCAGGTAACTCATTTGATTTAAGTCTTTTCCAGGTTGTTCGTCTAGTCTGCTTCTCCTAGACTGATCTGTCATCTCAACAGCTCTAAGCCTCTATGAGGCTACTCATCTGAGGTCTTTCTGTTTCAAAAGTCCAATTTGCCTGAAAGTCTCTACTATGGGTCCTTATAGTTTATTTATGCCTGGGGAGGGCCTGGCCTACTGTTTCTAGTTAGTTCTAAAGCTCCCTGAAGCCTTCATAGTATTTATTTCCTGCACTGAAGGAGTTTCCTGGCAGGATGGAATGTTTCACCTCACCCGAGAAGATCCTGTTGCATCCGTTCCCTGTAACATCCTACATATGAATAAATTTCCCTGGATGTAGAATCTAATCTAAGCGGAAGCTCCTACCCAAAAAAAGGGAACAAGGGAGGAAGGAGGCAGTGAGAGAAGAGCCGACAAATCTGGTTGAAATGTTATAATGAACTTTAATACTGTGTATTTTAGTAGAAATTTGAATTAATATTTTTAAAGTAATAAAAATAAACAGTCACGACAACACCAGTGTTGAATTAATTCTAACAATATTTACAGCCAGGTTTTGTCTAGTGTGTCTAGGTATCTACTACCCGGAGGGGGGCAGGAGAGTCTGTCTTTGATGTGCAGACAGAATGTTGGAGCCAGGAGACATGTAAATGATGACTTAGTGTGATTGCTGTCTTTCACAGATGAGAGACCTGAGCCCTCAGAATGATGAATTGTCTTTTCCCAAACTGGTTAATGGCAAATCTGTCACTTAGACCAACAAAATGGTTGTAAAAGTGCCAGTTGAAAGTACTGTCTGGCTTATTAGGAGAATACTTCTGCCCATTATTCTTTACTCTGAATATTAAAATGTCTATTCCCAGAGCATATCTGCTTTCTTTTCAAAGCATAGTCCACAAACAAGAGTTTCTGCAGAACAAATTGAAACGGGTGGAAGCAGGCATGTTGTCAGGAGGGAATGTGTGAAGCACTGACGCATGAAAAACCTAGCCTCGGGCTTTCTCAGGATGTTCAACAAGTGGACAGAGCATCTCTGAAGACAATATGTGTTTACATGCTTTCATCTATGCATTTATTTTACTAGCATTATTCAGCGTGGCATATTTACGGTTTAGACACTGGGACTGTTTGTCCAGTTTAGAAAGCCATAAGCTCTCAGTAGCCTGTGTAACATGGTGATTTGAAGTAGGAAGACCAAAGCAGAAATTCTCAAATGTGTTTCTTTAAATTAAAAAAAAAAAAGGAAGAAGGAAAAGAAACACATTTTCATTTCTGATCATGCAGTGTTCAACAAGATAGAGGCTCTTGGGGCTATCTGTTCTTTGCCATGATCAAATAAAAAAAAAATATCATCAGCATGGCAATAGTCAAAAGCTTTTAATATACCCATGTGGTGGGTTGAAAGGACACAAAAATGGAAATAAAGGGAAACTAAGATGGATATTAGACAATTGAAAAGATAAGAGTAACTTCAGGGAATGCAATGGAGGTAGATGCTTTATACAAAGGACAAATGATAAATTAATGATTAATGTTTGTTTTTTGTTTTGTTTTATGACCCACAGGCACTCCACATTTTCTGGCCACTGATTCAGACAAGTTTTCTAAGCTCACTTCAGGTCTGTTCTGGAGTCCCCAACACATTTTTCTATCTAATCTTTGCTTGACTAATTCTGAGGAAACACATTCATAGACGGCTGAGACTGTTGAAACCAAGGAGGTTCCTTAAGTATGTGTGATCCTTTATCAGTTTATATAGACCCACTATGAGATGTAAAGGAGAGATCAAGTAAATGGTTCTACCCTGTGGGTTGGGTGCAGTCTCCCTAATTCTATTCCTGCTCTTCCAGAAGCCATTCCTACTGCTATGATTGGCTGGCTCCAAAAGAGGCAGGTACTGCCACACATCCATGCATTTGCTGGCAAGCCCAACACATGGAAATCCATTCCTTACTATTAAATCTACCAGCGCAGGTTGTACATTGAATTATATTTCATTACATATGTCCCATTTCTGTGAGAATATGATGAATTCACAGCAATTCCCTTACATGTTGTCATGTAGTCGTGAAGGAAATGGACAATATTGAAATTTTGCTGAAACATTCTAGGTCTGTCTGGCAGGCAGCTTTTCCCCATTGCTGTGAGCTCCGAGTCTATCAAAGAAAATTGCTGGGGAAACAGCAAACAAATGTCATAAACCCTGCTTTCATTTTGTTCCACGGGAGAAAGGACTCACACAGTTTAAGCAGATTAAACTCCTGAACAGAAGCCTGGTGACATGATTAAAAGACAAAATTGCTCCACTTACATCACATCTAAATTTATCATTGTGAATTTTCTGAAGTGTACTGAAGCTTCTCTATAACATGAATATTTTTGATTCAATGGCAATAAAAGCAATTGACTTAGAGTGAAACAATATTGAAATCAACATATAGCGTTCATAATTAATTTTGTGTCAAATATAAGTTGTTGTTTTTTTTTTAAAGGAAATCAAGATCTTTTTTAGCTCTGGAGAGCTAATAGGATACAAGACCTTTAAAATTACATGAGAATTTTGCAGCAAGGTGAACATACATCAGGGAGGCATGAAGGAAGTGATTCTATCGGTAGACAGATTGTCAACTAGTAAATCATTGCTTACTTTAGGCAGCCTTTCATTTAACTATGGCTCACAGGAGTATCCCACTTTATGTAACAGCTACAGGATTCACCTGTTTTATAGAACATAGTAATAGGTCGCTGAGTCGTGACACAATGACCAGCCGAAGCCCACATTTCATGTGTGTATGTGCTTTCTTGAAATAGAACTGTGTTTTAGAGTTTACACTTCAAGGCAAAGAAAACAGAACAGGTGGGAGACCTCCAGTCTTCCCTCACATCCTTCACCAGCAATCCTAGAGCAGTGCCCACTGGCGTGATGATAGCTGAAGCGGGCCTAAACATATTGTGCATCAATCTCTAAACTTTAATTTCTCTTCTTCCAGGGACATTTGGATTGCAAAACAAACTTTAAATTCTAAGCAGAGTGTCTTGTGAGAGACGGAATGCTCAATAAGTGCCTGGCAATGTTATTATCTTCTAGGTCACTATAGCTTGAGATAAGAAAACACTTATGCTCAGAAATACTTGTGCAAAATTCAAGCATATGTCTAGTTCCTTTGAGATAAGTATATGCAATGCTAAGAAAGTCTTATGGAAAATTCAAGCAGAAGCCTAGATTCCCATGAAAACACTTACTCATAACGGATACATGATTCCAGGATGTCCTCTCGTCACTTCCTTAGTGACATCAAAAACAGAGAATGCACGTATTTCAGGCAAGAAACAGAAATTAGTTAACAAGCTGAAAATACCCAGTTCAATCAGGACATATTTCTTCTTAATAATTATTTTTTTAATTCTCTGTTGTCTCATCATTTTCTTCAGTTATCTTTATATGATTTAGTGTTTATGGGAGATGAGAAAAAGGAAATGAGGGGGAAATATGAAATATATAGTAAGGGTTATTTAGAAAAAAAATTGGCCAAAGAATCTTTTAAACTACCTTCCTACAACAAAAAAGTATACTTATTTCCCAAATGATAAAATTATCATTAACATTCAAATAGATTATTTCTTCAAATAATGGAAAATGAGTTAAATTTCATACAGTCTCCAATTTACACAAGAATGGCAACATCACTCCCTCAGGGAGAAATAGTATATATATATATCAGGGTATTTGTTTATTTCATAGAAACATTAATAATGTGAAAAGACTGAGCCATAAAACCATCAATATTGATAGTATTGTGATAAGATGATGTTGCTTGTGCGAGTTATATGTGAACTTATTTACATGTGTGTACTTATATGCATATATAGTGTATGTGTGTTTTATATAATATATTTATGAAAACACATATAACAATCATATAAATGTGTGGACATATATCTAAAGTACTGTTTTACATATAAGTTAAGCAATACTCATCATATCACAATATTTTCAATAAATGATTTTTAAGGGCTTACACTTTCAAATTTACTGCCTATATTTATTCAATATTCAATACACACACATATATACACATATGGATATATATACATATAAATTACACATACTTTCTTCCCTAAGTATTTATATACAGTGTCTTCCTTAATATTTATTTGACTATAAACACATTTCAAACTCTCTAGTGGACTACTGGATAATAATAGTAAATAATATTTATTTGATTAATCATATATATATATATATATATATTCTTAAATGTTTCTTAGATGACCTTTGCTATTTACTTGCCTATAAACATATTTCAGATTCTCTATTGGACAGCTAAATAATAATAGTCACTAGTACTCCTTGGGCAGCTGAGGATAGGGAACCTGAAATGACCCTATCCTATAGCAATACTGACTAATATCTTGCATATCACCATAGAACCTTCATCTGGTGATGGATGGAGATAGAGACAGAGACCCACACTGGAGCACTGGACTGAGCTCCCAAGGTCCCAATGAGGAGCAGAAGGAGGGAGAACATGAGCAAGGAAGTCAGGACCACGAGGGGTGCACCCACCCACTGAGACAGTGGGGCTGATTTATTGGGAGCTCACCAAGGCCAGCTGGACTGAGACTGAAAAAACATGGGATAAAACTGGACTCTCTGAACATGGCGAACAATGAGGGCTGCTGAGAAGCCAAGGACAATGGCACGTGGTTTTGATCCTACTTAATGTTCTGGCTTTGTGGGAGCCTAGCCAGTTTGGATGTTCACCTTCCTAGATATGGACGGAGGGGGGAGGACCTTGGACTTTCCACGGGGCAGGGAACCCTGACTGCTCTTTGGATTGGAGAGGGAGGGGGAGAGGAGTGGGGGGAAGAGGAAAAGGGTGGGAGGAGGGGGAGGGAAATGGGTGGCTGGAAACTTTTTTTTTCCTTTTCTCAATTAAAAAAAAAAGAATTTACCATTTTGAAAAAAGCTAAGTAGGACCTAAAATGCATTAATGAACTATTACTCACAAATCTCCTTGAGAGATGTTATAGAAAAATTCAGAGACAGTTAATAAGTTGCTCAATTGTATTTGCTTATCATTTATTGTTCAGGGACTTGACTCATCTTCTACTAAACCAAACTTAAACTAATACTGTCTACATATGAAAGAAGAAACAGTAATAAATAACAGCAAAATAGTTTTATGAAAGTCAATTTAGGAAAAATAAATCATTTTCAAAAATGTAATTTTTAACAGCAAAAGAACACCCCAAGAAACGAGGATTTTCTTTCAAATGAAGATGTAAGAAACTAAAATATAAGATTTATATACTGCATTATGCATATAATCACATTTTTTTGAGAAAAGTAAAAGCTATTTTCCAAAGGTCAGAGTTTGAAAGAATGAATTTAGGGTCTAGGAGGAAAATTACCATCTCACTCAGTGTCAGAAAAGACAATAGAGAAATGTTAGAAAATGGCTTGAAGGGTGCTGTCAATCAGAAAAAAGAGTTTGTGTTTTATAACAAGTTCAGATTATCAGAATCATCTAAGACTCTGTGTGTACTTGTCTGTGTGTATGTGTCTATGTGTCCTTATGTTGTGTTTGTGTGTGTGTATGTGTGTGTGTGTGTGTGTGTGTGTAAATTATCAGCAGCACCAAAGGAGTGGTAGCTGCACCAGGGAAACTTTATAAGAAAACACAAGTGTTTGAAACACTTTAACAGTGTACTGTTCTCTTATGTTGATGACGATAGTCCTATTCACATGTTCTGGTATCTTAACTGAGAACAGCCCCCATAGGCACTTATGTTTGAATACTCGAACCCTAGTTGTTAGAACTCTTTAGGGGGGATTAAGAACTGTGAGTTTCTTGGAGTAGCTGTGGCCCTGGGAGTGGGCTTTGACATTTCAAAATGCTCATGTGTGCCTATCTCTGTCTTGTGGATGTGGATCAAGATGTGAGCTCTCAACTGTTTTGTTATTTCTCCATCATGGACTCTAACCCTCTGAAACTATAAGCCAAATTAAATGTTTTCTTATATAAGTTGTATTGGTCATTGTGTTTTTTCACAGAAAAGTAAATAAGATTTTGTCAGTCTCCCAGTGTTCTTTGGTGTTGATGCACGGTGCTGGCATGTGGGATTCTGATCTAGGCTGAAAGTGTCATGCATGACATTCATTGACTTTTCTCTTTTCTGCCCTGCCAGAGTATGGAAAGAAACAGGCAGAAGACTGTCCACAAATCCTAGGTTTAGGAGTTTCTTCAAAGCACATACGAATGAGGGAAACTCCATTAGAATTTGACTGCTCCTCTTATTCTTTGATCATTAGCTCGCTGGCTTTCTGAAACACACATCTCAATCAGCCTGTAGAACTATTGCAGATATGATCAAACCTTTTTATTTATTATGATTTGTGAAATTCTGAAGTTCATCTTAATAAACAGAATTACTGTTTTGCTATATACAACATTTCCTTTACTTTTCTTATTTCACTAACTCTGATATTCACCCCTGTGTTCTTGACAGGAGACTGGATTTCTATTTCCTTAGTACATTATGGGATGCAAACTTAAGAAAAACGTCTATGACCAAACTTCAATGTCACCAAACACACCAAACACCTAAGCTGCTGCTCTGTAGATCAGATCTGCAGCTTGTTATATGCTAAACTCTGATTAGCCACTAAACAAGAGTCACGTGTTGCATAAGATTCATCAAGATTGGCTTCATCTCATCTTGTACTACATTTTTCTCTGATATCTTCTTACCAAGGAAGTACCTGGTCAGAAAGCAGACCTCTGGGGAAGAGAATTTCCCACCCACCCCAAGTCCCTGATGGATCCATCTCTTACATCTTCTCAGGTAGGTACAGTGCATTTTGAACTTGAAGCTGTCATTCTTCCCCTGGTGTATCCTTAAAGTCATCTTCCTCTGTTCTTAGTGGTCTTTTAAATGTTCTTTCAAAACTTTCATTCATTTCCTTAGATATCAGCTATGTGCTAGCTATCGTGAAGAAACAACAGGATTTACTGTTCTTTTGAGGCAAGACCTCACAGGATAGTTCCGGCTGGCTGGTCAAGAACTTGAATGATCAAGTTATTACCTTGAACACACAGAGATTAGTCTGTCTCTGCCTCCTGAGTGCTAGAATTGAAAGGATTAAAGGAATGTGCTACTATGACTCGCAGGTTTGTTTACTTGATTATCCTTGATGAAAATACAGCTCTCTTTTGTCCTCCTCTTATACCCTTTAATCCTCTCTTATCAGGTACTTATTCCTCCTGCCGCTATTTTAACTCTCCCAGTGATCCATGGATTTTTTTAAATATGCTTAGTCATAAGAGGCTGATAAATTATTGATTCTTGCCCGTCACCCCATGGTAGCAAAGGGGAAAAGGGTGGTAAGAAAGCTAGTGGCTCTGAGTGTAAATACGTAAATGCTTTGGTTACACCACTTCTGGGTCAGAACAGCAAACCCCAAAACTAGGTCAAGATGCTATTCTCTCTGATGATGAGGGAAGAAACACTCAGACTATACAGGCTGATTTTTCACCGGAAAGAAAAATCCATTCTGCTCAAGATAATGGAACTAGAATGAAATAATATGGTTAAAATCAAAAGGGAAGCTGTCCATTAAAAATATAATATTTGATTACTAAAAATCAATAGGCACACTTGATTTAAAATTATAACTCCAAAATTGTTTCATTACATAAAATAAACAGTTATAAAGTTGATCCACAATGTGTTACTACTTATCCTCCTTCCCTACAGTGCGATGATCTAATCCAATTTATCACCTTTGACTAAGTGTGATTTTAAACATGGAATATTTCGAAAACTGCTCACAACCAACTGTAGTCAACAGTCTTGCCTAGATTAAATAACACCATCAAGTCCTGTTTTGTGTTAAAGTGGAAGAGAAAAGTCAGTTTATTGAACTACATATATGAAAATATAGGAAAGTAGACTCATAATAATAAAAAAATGATGATAGCTGTTATTAATTACAGTAACATTTCATGATGACTTAATGCCCTTTCTACATTATCTCATGTCCTATGAATAGCTAGTTTTCAAGGCAGGAGCCTCTGCTGTCTGTGTTTTAAAGGGTTTTAGCAAAACAATTACACAAAGAACATAGATGAAGAGCCCAGTGAACCTCATACTACTATGTGGTACTGACTACCACGTTGGTTGGAAGCATCTGTATCGGCGTGAATAAATGCTGGTGGATATTAAAGAATATATACAACTTTAATAACTAAATAAATTTACAGAACCGAGGTTCCCGCGTAGCACAGGAGGTAGGAAAGAAAGGGCCAAGCCGCCTCCTGCGCGCCCGATTTATCCCTATGCATTCGACGGAGGCAAACCCGCCCCCTAAAGGGGCTGGCTTAATCCTACAAGCATCTCCTGAATTTATCTACATTATCATTTCAGTAACAAAATCCAGAACAACTGGCGACATCTAGGACACACCATCTTTATTACTTGCCTGCCAGCCTTCAGATGGTATATAAGATAAGTTTGCTCCTTTCTCAGAAACAATAGCCTGAGATTTTATTCCTGGGATCATCAGATCAGGAGTCTAGGGGCTACTAGAAGTTACATTATGAGTCTAAGCAGTTTGTGCCTGCATGCAATAGTAAACACTCCTCTTGGTGATTATCTATTTTTAATTCATAGTGCTTCTTCCCTTTACATACTGTCACTTCACTCAGTGACAGCAGAACTTACTTGCTCTAAATAGTGAAGTTGAGTCTATAGAAATCTCAATGGTACTCTCCCTTCAATCCTCCTGTGCCAGAACCCTTAAACTCCAGCCTCCTCTTTCATTAGAATCCTAAATTTGTTCACTGATGATCACTACTGGGTTCCAAATGCTCGTTAACAATACAAAGTCACTGTTAGAAGTATATTCATCAAAGATTCTACCCCATTCTAACATATATACAAACTGCAGGAAAAATAACAAAGCATGTTGGTGTCATGTTGAGCTATTGCGCCATATGCACATACATATTGTCTTGCAACTGATGCCATAGCTATGCGCTTAGTAAGCAATTCTATGAACTACAAGACCAACTATTTCTGGGTGCTGATAGGTAAGATCTATGAATTATTTATTATTAATAATAGTAATAATATTCATTTTAGCTTCTTTCATTGTAAACAAACTTACTGGGTAAGACTCACTCTAATACAGTGATCTACATGACAGTACCACAAAGGCTTATAGAAAAATTAATCCATGTCTAGGACTAATGTTTGTTCTGTAATAAAGACAAATAGTGTCAAGTAAAGAATGGAAGAGTCTGCGACCAATGATTAAATTGCCCCCTGAAACTTAGGATCCCATATGCGGATTCTAACTGGTTCTTATTGGTGACACTTTCCAAATTTAGATTCAGTTGGACAACTACAAGAGAAATGAATAAAGATCCCTCTTCTACACTGTGATTTTTGCCCTCACAGGACGATTTTTTTTAGCAGGCACAGGTTTATTGTTGCAATTTATGTTTATACATGGATTACCTAGTAAGCTATAATTGGGGTGAAATTTTCCCAGTGACTCTAAGAGAACACATTCTTCTAGCTGGAAAAAGGACATATAAGCAGTTATATTCAAATTATCATTCTTACTTTTACATTATGTAATTATTATAGATATTGAAAGGATTGATCATTTTAAATACATTTATATATTTATAATATATTATAACACAGGTAAGCTCTAGGGAGTCAGAGTAGGTTAAGCCAGGTTAATTATTTCAGTGAAAACATTAATGTTTCTATATTATTTTCATTAGCATATCTTGAGACAATACAAGTTGATTCAAAAATTACCGGAAATTACTCTAATTTTTGAAAGAAAAAGAAATCATAGCATGGATAATAAAGTCATTTTCCCCACGCAAGTGTAAGCCCCTGGAGAGATTCCAAAGTGTTTCATTACATTTAGTCTGCAGTGGTTTTTGGTAATTATACCGCAAATTATCTATTCTTCCTTCCTAAACTCTATTAAACAGTTAATGAAAAATTTAAACACTGACATCAAATAGTTTATTTTAATAATATTTCTCTAATCCTGATCTATCAGTAATTAAACATTCATTTCCGTAAAGCTGTATGACAAATAATACTGCATTTCCATTGTAAGCCTGAACGTGCACACATGTCCATGAAGGCGATCGGTCTTCTCATTTGCATGCTTTATTGTGATGATATCCTGAGTAGAGAGCCTCTTGGAAATACTGCATAAATAGGCCAGACCTTGCCATCTGTTATTCGCATATTAGAGACACCCAGTCCAAACCAGAGCTTGAATCATGGCAGCAAGTGATGTTACCCAAAAACGAAGGAAGAGAAAGGTGGGAGAAGAAAGGAAAGAAGGTGGTGGTATACAGAGAAAAAGATGGAAGGAGAGGGAAGGAGAAACAATATTCTCTTATCATAGTTGCTCACACCAATAACATATAAGGCTCTATACTCCTTGATTCATCATAAGACACTTGAAAAGTATGGGCCATTAATCTCTTGCATCACCACCACTGAAGAAACAGAATAAAGAGGTACTGGTTTTTTGTTTTTTGTGTGTGTGTGTGTGTTTTAAATGCGCCATTTGCATTTTCACTTAGTATGTGGTAGGGTTTAGATAGGAATTAAATATTTTTGTTACTATTAGTTGACAACTTAGGTAGGATTCATGGAATGTATCTAAATGTGTCAAGAGTGTGATTGAAATGAAATTTAGTGATTTCCAAAAAATTGTTAAATTGTTTTATATCTTCAGTAATCACACAAGGAAAAACATAAACAAACAATCGCTAGAACCAAGGGCTGTACAGGAAAGCCTACTGACCTAAGTACAGACCGTCTGAGACTGAATGTGAGAGGCAGTGGCTTCTCTGTCTTCTGCTCTGTCCTTTTATCCTTTTGACGCTATATGGTAGTAATGAAATTCTAAACACAACTGGTCCTGGGAATTCATTAATCAGAGAATGTTGAAAGCATTAATAGATGAGAAATTTAAGGTAATGTTTTTCCAAACTTCTTAACATTTGTTAAAGTTACCTGCAGAACTAGCAGCAGTAAATGCACAAGAAAGAAGCAGAAAGATAAGACATTGAGCAAACCCTATTGCTCACCCAACCCTGTGATTTCCAAATCTGGTTCACCTATTTCTCCATTAAGTGTGTTGGTTTTTATGATAATATAATGCTGAACTCGTGCTCTTCCCTTGTTCTGCACATGTGCTTGTCAGACACCCATCTCAGAAATACTAAACTCAATTGCAGTTGGAATATGATGTCCATATTAAGAACATATTAGGATCCAGGTGGTCGCACACACCTTTAATCTCAGCTCTTGGGAGGCAGATACAAACAGATCTCTGTGAGTTCAAGGCCAGCCTGGTCCACAAAGTGAGTTTCATGACAATTAGGACAATTATACAGAGAAACCCTGTCTTGAAAACTCAAAAACCAAAAAGATAAAAAAGAACATATTAGGTACAGATCTGTCCCCATAGGGAAAGAAGTTTCACTGATTTCTGAAGATATTAAAAACCCTTTAAGACTTGAACAAATTACAAATAACCCATACTTATTTACTTTTAATATTTTCTTTTATTGAAAATAGATTCTTTTCATATAATATTGTGATTCCAGTTTCCTCGTCCTTTATTCCTCCCAGTTCCATCTCTCCTCCCCTCCCTTTGGATTCACTCCTGTTCTGTTCTTCTGGATCTTATTAGGAAAGAACAGGTTTATAAGAGATATCAACAAAACACAGCAAATTAAAATATTATAGGATGAAGCAAAACCTATCATATGAATTTGAACATGGAAACTCAACTGGAGGGAAAAAAGTCCCAAGAACAGGCACAAAAGTCAAAGACCTGATAGGTTATAATGGTATATTATTGAATCTACTCTGAAAAGAAAATGGGGGATAAAGAAATAGGATAAAAAGACTGACTATTGAATCTACTTTTAAACCAAAAAAGCAACTTCTAATTTAAAATATTTTACATTGATATGGATTTTTATATGTTGATACAAATTTAAGGTTATTTTTGTTATTATATACTATAAATATATTTCTAGCCATGTTCAAGGTATTATACCTATACAGTTCATTTAACAATGTAAGGAATATTTTTATTATCAACCATTTAGGATAATAAGGAAATGCAGGTTAGTAATTAGTCAACTATTACAATTAAACTTTTAGCTATGTTAGGAAAATGTATTGAATATTTTCATCAAAACCTGGATCACATTTGGATTGAGTACATGGTTAAAAATGTTTTGCTGGAAAAATATTACAGTCTAGCCGCTTGGATACAGACTAACTCCCCTTGAATAACCAAAATTGCTATAGTTTTATTTCCACAATTGCCAAAAGACTCATGCTTCTAACAAAACTGAGCAGCTGACAAGGTTTTTCACATTTCTCTTTTCAGCTTAGATTCAAAGAAAATACATGAACACCATAACTTCCAACTGTAGCCTTTGGTTGACATGTACTCCCTACAGCAACATGCATACATCAACACTGATGGTCATAGGAATTCCTGCTTCTGTGTCTAAGCAATGGAAGCACCAAGGCAGCAATGTCTGAATCTTCAGGTTTGTATTACTAGCCATACTACTCATAAAGAAAATGTCTGAGATAAGCCAAAGTCAAAGGAATATTGGCTTTGACCATTTCTATAATTCTAGATTATAATTGGGAGTGGATGTTTACCAGGTCAAGTTTGAAGGTTGGACCATGTTTTCTTGTGTCAAATATAGGCAAAGAACAATAAATCACCCAGTAGCAAGTGAGCAGAATTTCTTAAGAGAAAAATCTATCCACTAAATACTTAATCAAAGCATTTAAGTTGGTGTGATTGAATTCTCACTGGCTGTAAGAATGGCATTGCCACGAGCTCATGAAATACGAGGAAGGACAAGCAACTGCGGTTGTTTTTTTCCCTTGGTTTAATAATAGCAGAGGATAGCAGACTAGATAAACAAAACTTCCTGGGCTTCTCTATTGCCAAGTATGGCTGAACAAACACAACTTTGGGATGGGGGTGGGGAATACTAGTTTCAATATAAAGAAAATATCAAGTAAACTGTGAGTTTGGAAAATTAGCCATCTCTTGGGAGCACTATATAGCGTATACTAGTTGCTACAATAGGAGTCATAATGGATGGAAGCTCGTAGCAGTTTGCAGAAATAGAGATCTGAAAGAAAAAAGGAATGGGAGAAAATGTGAGTGTATTAAATGGGATAAAGTTATAGCCAGCAGTCAGGACACGTACTTGCCATAGTTTTCCCCAGTTCTGATTGAGTGATTTAATGCCACAGTAGTGCCTTTGTCTCCGAATTCTACTTTTCTCGCATTCAACACGTAGGAGGATGTGATTGTTACTTTCTTATTCATAATTTTTGTGTCCTTCAAAATAGTTCTGATATGTTTTTCACATTATAACACTTCAATTGTGGTCTGGAAAATTATTTCATGAATTTGCAATGGTATTTTTTCCTATGAATTTTCTTCCTGTTTTTTCTTGCTGTTTGGAGTATTCAGAAAGACAGCTGTTTCTACAGGCAATCAAAATAACAAGTTAGAAATGGAAATAATAATTGTGAATACAATAAAGAGATTTAGAATAACACAGACATTAAATAAACACACAAAATTCCACTGGTGTCTTCCTAAGATTGCTGAAAGCATTAATTACTAACCATGAGCCCTTTTGGGATATATATATATATATATATATATATATATATATATATATATATATATATTATATATATATATATATATAATATATATATATATTAAGTAGACTCTATGTGCAAAAGGAATCTATACGATAAAAGAAGAAAAGGAAGAAAGAGAGGGTAAGGTAGGAAGAAACAGAACATAGAAAAGGAATACATAAAAAAAGAAAAACTCCAAGCTAGTTTAGTCTTCTTACAATTTCATCTAATTCTCATTTCTCCATTCATTCTGCACTAATAACTTATAAAAGAATTTCTTAAAAATAGATGGTTGATGAGGCTAGGCAGATAGTACAGTCAGCAGACTACTTGCTTAGGTTAAACATGAAGACCTATGTTTGATTGATCTCTTGCACGATAAAAAGCAATTCTGGGACATGCTGCCTAGCCAGTCTCACTTTCAGCTTTTATGACGGACCCTGACCATGAACTAAGATAGAGAAGTCATTGAGGAAGACACTAGACATTGATCTCTGACCTCCACACATATACACATTTCTGCATCTGCACCCACACACTGGCACACACAGATATGAGCACAGATGCCCAAGTGAGCATCCTGTTTATCACCTTCTTAAAATCCTTATGAGTCTTTAAATTCCTCATGAAATGAAAACCTCAGAGTGTCACTGCGGTCAGGGCTGTCTCTCAGTGGAAAAGAAGATGCATAACATGCACGAAGGTCCAGTTTCCATCTTCCACATCAAACCAAACAAAGCCAACGCCTTCTGCTCTTCAAAGCTGTAGACAAGCTGAGGCCTGCTTTTTTCTACAGTCTCTTCTTTTCCATTTTTCTTCCTAACCAATGTCTAGCCACACTGGCCTGAAAGGTCTTCAAACACCACCAGAGTCTACCCTAATCAGAGCTCACCAGCTACTCTCCTGGCCTGGCAAACTCTCTCCCAACTCCTCCCATTCTGTGGTCTCTGCTCAAATACAGCTTTCTCATAAAAATCCTTTTCTTGATCAGGGCAACTAAATAAACTAGCTGAATATAGAAAAACTTTCTCTGGCCAGGAGCTTGTAATAAAGGGTTACTAACTGTGTAAGTAAATTACTTGTGAGATAATTGTTTTTTTTTTTTAAAAAAAAGCTCCCTTAATTAAAACCTTGGGGACAACAATATGGCTTAGAAGGTAAAATCACTATTAACACAAGCCTGGGATCTTCAGTTCAATCCCAGGACACACCCAACAGTAGAAGAGAACCAGCCCCCCAAATACCCTCTGACTCCCACCCCTCTTAGAGTTTCAAGAATGGAATCCTAAAGAAAACAGAATTGAAGCAAGGACACAACTCTGAAACAACTTTGCTGTGACATTGGTCTCAGGAGACCACACTCCTGCCATCTCGTGTGACGATAAATGCAGAAATGGCAACAAATCTAGCTTCACGTTACTTGTTTGGCATTTCTAGGTTCAACACTTCAGAGAAAGACAATGTAAAAACTGTTCAAGCCAAGTTTGGTGTGTGTTGAACAAATTTGAAACTTCAGCCAGTAAATGCAAAGGTGAAACATCAACTCGTGGGCCACACTTCCTGAAAATTAAGTGCAGGAATCCTGATGAAAAGTTTGTGGCACTAGTAAAAACCCATGTTCAAATACCTTGCTAACTTTCTAGAGGGCCGTCTTGTTTTTATTATTGCTATTAAGAAATCCCATGGAGTCTGAGGTAAAGGCTAGCTGCACATGGCTTTCACTACCTGTCACAGTGACTCTAGAATATAGCCCCAAGATGATTGCCCATATTTTCCTAGAGTGTTTTATTATTACAAAATGAATACTGCTGTTTTTCTCATCAATGGCGGCTGTCCCAAGGAGACAGTATTAGCCAACCTGTACAGCAACTTCAAGCTGGCAAGCTCATATGTCTGAATCCATTCCCTCCTTTCTACCCAAACTGCCTCGCTCACAACTATCACGCATTCTACTCACTCCCTTACAAATCATAACATTTTTTTTGCTCCCACGTTTTCCTTTTCTTTTCTCTGCTCCTCATCTCAGATTCTACTTCATCCACAGAGATATATCTGTCTAAATTCTTGTCTCTCAAATCCCAGGGAAGTTCTACCATTCTTTCCAAAACCTTCTCTGATAATATCCCCGTTCCTCGCACCAGTATGTGATGTGCTTTTTTTCCCCCCTGTATCCTCAAATGGCTCACATGGTATTGCATGGTGTATGGTGACAGAAGGTGTGTTTCTAACCTTGATGGCTTGTTGTCTTATATGGTATGTAACAAATTCTGACAACTCGGCAACCCAGAGTTGAGGATATAACTCAGTGGCAGGATGCTTCTACATAGGATGTATGAGTTGCTAGGTTTGATCCACAATATCTCAAATAAATAAATAATTTTAGTCTAATATTTTTAACTCAAGTGAATTGAGTTGAATGATGAAAGTTTGTCATGACTACGGAGCATAAAAGATTGGGAGAAATTTTAGTGTCTGGATTAGAGTAGTAACGTGTTCTCTTCATTTCATGGGGGAAGGGGCATCATCCAGTCTCATCTCCTAAACAGCCACCTTTTCTGGCTAACAGGTACAGTTGCTTTTTCTTGGAGGTGAATATGAACTTTAATATTCTGGAATAAAGTGGATGGGTAGGATGGCAGGAAAAACAGACCTGAATAGAGAAAGCTCGTGCCCAGCCATGCCATGTTCCCCACATACACACCTGGCCTCAGTAGAAAACAGACTGTGCTAACCCTCTAGCCAAAATTTTCCAAGATGAAATATTCATGAGTTTTCAGAGCTATAGAAAGTTAAGGGAAACATGAGGCATAGAAATATAAGAATAATTTATAAGTATGAGGGCAAGTATGTTTCTACCATTCCTTTATTCTGTCTTTACTGTCCAATTAATTTTTTTTCTGATTGCACAGTTTTACATGGTTTAGAAGAAATAATGGTGATCATAGTTATAACTTTAGTTGTTCTGTTTGTAGACTTCAGCTTTAGTTATTATTGAGTGTTCCTTTAAATTTCTTACTTGAAGAAATTAAAATTTACCAATGCTCTCGTTTCACTTGGAAGGAAGTTTGAAATCTTACTGTCCCATCAAAGCCCAAGACTGAAAACAAGAGCGTCATCCGAACACAACAGGGAAGCACTGATGGATATTGAACTGGGTAGCAAGAAGAAAGTGGCCAGAGTTCATATACAAATTCTCTCACTAACTCAATCTGTGACTATCAACACGTTGCTCTGGGTAAGTTTGGAAAATCTAAGTTTTGACACTTGCGTGAGGAGAGCAAATGAAACTGTTGATTTTGCAGATCTCTTCTGGAAGTATGGTTGATAGGCACCTTCAGAGCTGAAGGAGCAGGAAGTGTGTGGAAGCTATCCACCAAAACATCTACATGTCTAATATAAGATCAAGGTCAGATATGTGTCAATCTTCAATACATTTTTTTCTGTAGTCTGATTGTTAACAGCTCCACATTACTATACAGACATAAAGCCAGAGGCATCATCTCAAATGTCATGACAGTATAGCCTTGACTGTACTGGAGTTCAGTCTGTGGACCAGGCTGACCTCAAACTTAAGGAGATGCACCTGCCTTTGCTTCCTGAGAGCTGGCAATAAAGGCTTGTGCCATCACGCCTAACTTAAAGGCATCATCTCAATTTCCATCTTTTACTTACGGCCCACATCAGATTTAGGGACTATATTGTCTGTATCTTCAGATGTATCCAAAGTTACTGCATGTCTCAGCCTCTCACCTGCCACAGTCTCTCTCTGACGCTGACTTTTATTTATTAATATCAATTAGAATTCGTGCTACTGCTTCCAACCTGTTCAATCGCACTACCCTCTTGTTTCCCCTCTTAAGACTCCAAAGGCAAATAGTCTTTTAGGAGCTTTGAGAACATAGCACCTTCGCTGGTTTAGCCCAGAGGGCATGTCCTTCAAGAGAAATATATTTCTTCTCATTTTCTACAGAATACTTCATTCCATAACTAGCTCTATGTGCTATTAGGAACACCAGGCCCTTAGCCATGGATGATAAGATAACAGAGGACTGGGACATCAACAGCCAATTCCTCCTCCCACTTCATCCAACACTGATCTTACCTGTCTTACTTTACTGCTTTCCTTTTAAGTGACATGTTAGAGATAATTTTCATCTTTTGGAGGGGAAAAAGCTGATATGATTAGAAAACAATAATATGTGAATCATATAACTTTTTGAGAAAAGAACACAATTGTTCTTTTTGTCAGCTATTCCCTTTTATGTCTTTTTCTTCTTTCATAAAAAAATTTCTTCATGCATTATAAAGTGATTTGGGATCAGAAAAGTAAAGTTAAACTATCTCAACAATTTCTTTAATTTGTGGTGTGATTTTAAGTCACTCAACTTAAATCATTCTTCCTTTTCTTTTCTTCAAATTGTGGGTAATGCAAGCCTGATTAACTGGTCCTGGGCAATGAAGAAATACCAGACTGGAACTACGTGTGGTGCAGACAGCTGCATTTGTATGAGAGAAGTAGGGGAAATGGTATGCAGAGTCAATCACTGAGTCAGGTATAAATATGAGCATTTCTTCCATTGTTGTTGCTATTGTCAATGGTGAAGAAGATAGTGATGGTGATAATGATGATGTTCCCAAACCCTCCACTGGTTTTACAAAAACACTTTGGAGGTTTATCTCAATTAGTTCTTTATATCTGGTGCCATGGGAGGTCTAGACTGGCACAGACTTGCTAAAATCCAAAGAATGAATCACTGCATGAATGGTATTAAGTACCTTGGTCTCTTTGGGTTGCCTTGTAAATTTGTTTAGGGACTGTAGCAACTAGAAGACCTTAAGGACTTTAAAGAAACATGACAATTAATTAGCAGCCCCAAGGATTAACTTTCTGTATCACATTCCTTCCTTTGTCTCTTGATAGATTTCTAGATGTAATTACTTTGCTACAATCCCTTAAGGAAGAATAAACCAGCCTTAAGCCTCTGTAGAATTATCTTCCAACACATTAAAATGGCATCTGTGTCAGGCTTTAATTATCAGTGCCCAATATGGACATGGTGGAGAGAGGAAAAGGACAAAGCCAGGCAGATGAAGGTGTGGTCAGCATGACCAGGAGACATTTGATTATGGGGATGGAACATACTGCTCTGACATTTCATTATTCACCTTGAAGGACTGGGAGGATATCCCTCAGTTTCTGGAAATTCCACCTGTTTTTTGGGCAGTAGTACAGAGAATTCAGTAGGCTTTGAAAATAGTAATAAATAGTAAAAGCTTGAAATAAATTTCTATAGTAATTCCAAATCTTAGTAGAATAAGAGCACATATCAGACAGTCTGCAGAATGCAAATATTTGAAACATTACCTATAAAATAATTTTGAGATATTTGAAAGCCTTGTGTGTAGTTTTGTATTATTTTATTTCAATTAAGAAGAAAAAGGGAGTCTTTTTTTATAAATATAATGTAAACATTTTATACCTTACCTTTTTTATTGCAATTTTAAACATGACATAAAAAGTATTTGAACTTTATTATGATATATTCAGACATAGTATTGTTTTGTTCTAATTAATACCATCCCCAATTGGTCCCCTTGATGGTCATCCTCCTATCTAATAGCATCCCTCTGTTTTCATGTGACATGTATTCAACTTTTCCTCCCTTCATCCCACCCTTAAGAAATGATAGTGCAACCACTTTGGAAAGCAGTGTTTCGGTTTCTCAGGAAATTCGGGATCAACCTACCCCTGGACCCAGCAATACCACTCTTGGGAATATACCCAAGAGATGCCCGATCATATGACAAGGGCATTTGTTCAACTATGTTCATAGCAGTATTATTTGTAATAGCCAGAACCTGGAAACAACCTAGATGTCCTTCAATGGAAGAATGGATGAAGAAAGTGTGGAATATATACACATTAGAGTACTACTCAGCGGTAAAAAAAACAATGACTTCTCAAATTTTGCATGCAAATGGATGGAAATAGAAAATACTATCCTGAGTGAGGTAACCCAGACCCCAAAAGATGAACATGGGATGTACTCACTCATAATTGGTTTCTAGCCATAAATAAAGGTCACTGAGTCTATAATTTGATATCCTAAAGAAGCTAAATAAGAAGGTGAACCCAATGAAAAACATACAGCTATCCTCCTGGGTAGGGGAAATAGACAAGATTGCCAGGCAAAAAATCGGGATCTTAAGGGTGGGGTGGGAGGGGGGGCAAGGGGAGATGGGGAGAGAAAAGTGAGAAGGGTAGGATGGGGAGAACTTGGGGCAACGGGATGATTGGGATAAAGGAAGGTTGGATAGGGGAGCAGGGAAGCACATATCTTAATTAAGGGAGCCATCTTAGGGTTGGGAAGAGACTGGGACCTAGAGGGGCTTCCAGGTGCCCAAAGCGAGGTCCCCAGTTAGTTCCTGGGGCAGCTGAGGATAGGGAACCTGAAATGATCCTATCCTATAGCCATACTGATGAATATTTTGCATATCACCATAGAACCTTCATCTGGTGATGGATGGAGATAGAGACAGAGACCCACACTGGAGCACTGGACTGAGCTCCCAAAGTCCCAATGAGGAACAGAAGGAGGGAGAAGATGAGCAAGGAAGTCAGGACCAAGAGGGATGCACCCACCCAAGGAGACAGTGGGGCTGATCTATTGGGAGCTCATCAAGGCCAGCTGGACTGTGACTGAAAAAGCATGGGATAAAACTGGACTCTCTGAACATGGCGAACAATGAGGGCTGATGAGACGCCAAGGACAATGGCACGGGGTTTTGATCCTACTTAATGTTCTGGCTTTGTGGGAGCCTAGCCAGTTTGGATGTTCACCTTCCTAGACCAGGATGGAGAGGGGAGGACTTTGGACTTTCCACAGGGCAGGGAACCTTGACTGCTTTTCAGACTTGAGAGGAGGGGAGAGGAGTGGGGGGAGAGGGAGAGGAGTGGGGGGACGAGGAGAGGAGTGGGGGGAGAGGGGAAGAGTGGGAGGCTGGGAGGAGGCAGAAATTTTTTTTCTCAATAAAAAAAAAATGAAATGATAGTCATGGCCCCCATTTAAAATCTCTCTATCTCTTTCTCTCTCTGCCTCCCTCTCACCCTCTCCATATTCTTTTCTCCTTCTCTTCCTCATTCTCATACAAGTATATATATATATATATATATATATATATATATATATATATATACTTAATGTCTATACATATCCATATATATTAAATATATGTGTTTATATATATTCTGTAAATGATAAAACATGTAATATTTGTTTCCCTACATCAGCCTTATTTTTCTTAGCGTAACGATCTCTATTTACATTCGTTTTCCTCAAAATACTGTCATTTAACTTTTCTTCATGGATAAAAATAATACCATTATGTATACAAATATTTTCTTTATTCATTCACCTAGCAATGAACAGCTGGGCTGACTCATTTCCTAGTTATGTGAATGCATATGGGTGAGCATATATGCCTGTGGTATGCTGAGCCAGAGTCCTTAGAGTATACATACCTAAAGGGTTTTAGTTTTCTCCTGTCTTCTAGACACTTAAGTTCATTCATTCTTCAGTGTTTAAAAATCCTCAGTGCAGTAGTCTTTTCCATCTGTTGCTAGGCTTAGTCTTCGATGATTTTTCAAAGCTACTGTGAATATATTTTTCCTGATATATTGTTCAAGTTGTTTATTTGTACCCAAGAAAGCTACTGATCAGTGTGTCTTGATTGTTTTTATCCTGCTACATTACTGAAAGTTCTTATGAATTTAAAGTGTTTTTTTGTGCCATCATTAGGATAGTTTAATTGTGGGATCATATTACCTGAAAAAAAAAAACAATATAAACAGTATTGTCTCACTTCTTTCTTACCTGTGTTTATACCTTTTCCTTCTCTCTCTTATATAGATATCCTTGGCATTTATGTATTTATATATTTATTTATTTATTTTGGTTTTTCTGAGACAGAATTTCCCTGTGTATCCCTGGCCACCCTGGGTCTTGCTCTGTATACCAAGCTAACCTTGAACTCCGAGATCAGCCTGCCTCTGTCTCCCAAGTGATGTAACTAAAGGCATGCACAACCACTTCCTGCCATAATTGTGGTCTTATCTTTTTCCTGATTTTGGATAACATTCTTTCAGTCTTTCAATTTATAGATTATGAAAATTTGGTAGGTGTATACAATAGAATATTTTTCAGTTTTTGAAGATGATGAAATTGTGAAATGAGCAAGTAAAGAGATAATTGAATTTTTATGTTTCCTAGTATGAGGTCTATTTATAGAATGATTTCTATGTCTTCTGTATCTGATGAAGAGAATATTCGATAGATTCAGTTATTCCATTTGTCCTATAGTTTAGCTAACTCTGAAGTTCCTCTGTTTATTTTCTTTCTCATTTTTGAAGGACTGTTTCTTTCTTTTTACATTATTTTTATTGAAATAGAATTACATCATTTACCTTTTGGAATAATAACAATATCTAACAGACATGCTAATGCAGAGGGGAAATTTGTCATAGGATTTTTAGCCTAGAAAAAGAACTATAGGAAACTCTTAGTTAATTTTCAATTTACATGAGCTATCTAAAAGTGAGAGTGGAGTATTGGGATAACCCGCTGTTATTTTACCATAATCCAGTCGACCTTTCACATCCATTAGCATTTTAAAATTAAATTAGGAGCACCAACATTTGGTATGTATGTTTTTACAATTATTGTCTTTGATGGATTGATCCATTTTTTAATTTTCATTGTCCTTTATCTCCTGTTACTAATTTGGGTTAAAATGTGCTTTGCCATATATTAGAATAGCTTTTTTTAAATTAAATGACAAGCTACAGCAACTCTGTTCTGTCCTTGACCTTGACTGGAACAGGTGATTAGTAGCTTGTGGCAACAAATATTTTGTTTTTTGTCATTTTCATTACTATCATTGCCAAGTATATATTCCATTTTGATACATTTGCTAAGGTACTCTGTTATTACCAATGAAGTAAGTGAATCATCAAAAAACCTTACTAAAATCCCCTTTTCCAAGTAAATGACTCAGTGAACAATAATTAAATGTCAGGAAATGAATCATAGATGGTCTGCCAACATTTTGCAGTGTTATTGTAAATAAGGGAAATAATTTCAAAAGGAGGCAGAAGCCACTAAAGCTTCTAGAAAAGTCTATAAGGCCTCTGGAAGGTGACTGTTATTTACAGAAATTCATAACTTAAGCTGTCACTACTAACCCTTCTCCAGTGTCTAGTGGTATAATCCTACTTGATCCTCCCTTCTACACAGCCTCTTCAAAACCTGAGATTTAGCTCAGGACTCACAACCATTCTTCAATCGAGTCTGGCCACCCTGCTTTTCCACAAGAAAGCTCTAGGCTTCTTCCAGGGCCAGCCCTGCCTGCCCCTGACATACAGGTCCTTCTTGTACCATATCCACCCTCTCCATCCAGCTTGAACCTGCCCATCCTTATCTGCCCAGATCTCATCATAAAAATAGCACAGAGATCAGGATTTTTGTAGGGGTTTGTGAGATGACATAAATAGAAATTCTTAGCCCCATTCATGAGAAGTGGCTTGCTTTACTTCCACTTTCTAACAATGGTGAACTTAGCAGTATTTAGACTATGAAAATCATTTCATCCTAGAATCAGATAATCTGACTTTCCATATATAACTTGGAAATTTTCTGTTATGCATAGAATAAAGAAGACCAGGATCTTTGGGGAGAATACCTGGTGATCATTCATGAGAAATATGAAATACACCTGAATGGTGTTCTAGTTACGTTTTTCAATGTACTTCCATTAGTTTCCGTGGGAAAGCCTTGCAATCAAACTTACATTCCTGCTGCTATGAGTATCTTATTTAATGCTATTTAGGCATTTCTACACTTAAATCTGAGCTCATCTTTCAAGGAACTGCTTTGTAAAAGGCTTAGTCCCAATTTGGTGTTAAAGAAAGGTGATGCAATATTTAAAACATGGGTCTTAGTAAGAGGTCTTCTTGTCACTGAGAAAATGCCCTGGAAAACATTAGGATACTGCCCTTCCTCTTTTCCTCTTTCATTTTCCTACCAGGTGCTAAATTCTTGCTTCACCATCAAATCCTCACAACATGTGCTGACTGAACTATAGTTCCCAAAGCAACAGATTCAAACAGTTGTTATCCAGTGCTGTGTGCTCTAAACCAATGAGTTGAAAAATATAAATTGTTTTTCTCAAATGCTGTTTACAGTTGTGTAAATCTGATTACAAAATCACTTTCTAAATTCGGTATGTTCAATTCATCTGCCATGAACAAGACACTGAAGTGACCAAAGAGGTAGCAATGATGCTTAAATCATTACTCATCCCTATGGAGATCAAAATAAAACATGGAAGGCCAAACAATGATCAGTCACTTGGAAGAATGTTCAGAGAGTTCAATAAAGGAAATATACTCAGGGTGACATGACCTGGACATAAAGGGTAGAGTGAGCTAGATCAGATTGAAACCACTGGCTATTGATCACCCCGATTTCCATAGGTGGTGCCTATTTTTAGTCATCAACTTGACACAACCTAGAATCACTTGGAAAGAAAATCTTAATGAAAGACCTTCTAGATCAATATGGCATGTTGGTGTGTCTGTGGGAGATTGCCTTGCTAATTGATATGGAAAGATCAAATCCTCTATAGACAGCACCATTCCTCTGGCAGGAAATTCTAGGTTGTATCTGTATTGAACTAATAAGCAGGCATGCATTCACCTATCTCTACAAGTTCCTTTAGTTCCTGCTGCCTAGAAATCCATGAAATCATGGACTAGAACAGGAAACTGTGATGTAAAATAGACTGTTTTCCTGCTAAGTTGTTTTTGCCTTTTTCAGGGTATGTCTTCACAGACAATTAAAATAACACAAGAATACCACAGAATACTTCACTTGTAGAATCCTTTTCACAGATGGGGAAAACAGGAGTCAGAGAATTGAGCAATGTTTCTATAATCTTTGGCCAACTGAAGAAGGCGGCTTAGAAAAGCCACTGTGTAAATCCAAATACAATTTTAAGAGCACGTTGGGACCATTGGACAGAAAGAATCAGAGCTTTGCAGGTCACTCCACTGGGCCTCCCATGATTCCGCTGCAGTTCTGTCTATGGTCCCCACAAGTCCAGTCAATTTTTGCCCTATAGAAGGGGAATATCAATATGTTTTCAAGCACTTCCTCTTCAGCATTCTAATAATATTGCATTTGTACCTTTTCTTACCAATGATGTCAGATTTGACGTATTTATGGTGAAGTTTTGTCCCTTTTCTTCATCTGATTGTGGCAAAGGAGCTAGTTCTAATTAGCTTACATATTAGAGTATATGCATCATTCTGGAACTGCCTGGGGGCCCATTGGTATTATCGGTACCATAAAATGCTACTCATTAATCATGATAAAGCCACGCAAACACTTACGCAGTATGAAGTGTTAACTTGGGGAGTCTCTGAAAGATTCTGAGGTAATTCAAATCATGAAATATTCCATTAGCAGCCACTGGGCTAGTCCCAGCAATCAGGAGAGCTCTGTTTATTCTCACTTCAGCTGTGCTTCTACCTGACTCTATTTTGACAGGCCAAACCAATTAAAGTCACTGTTTTGGAACTTAGTTCACCTCCTCTACTGTTCCTTCTTGTCTCACTCTCTGTTCAATCTGTCATTAGTACAAACTGCAAAATACTCTGACTTCAACTGACCAAAGCCATAGAAAGGAGAGGGGGGGGGGAGAGAGAGAGAGAGAGAGAGAGAGAGAGAGAGAGAGAGAGAGAGAGAGAGAGAGGCCTATTATGGAATGTGAAAGGTTTTGTAGTAGGACTCAGGGACCATAGTGACTGCATTTGAAGGATTATGCACAGCAGCCCCTTCACCATACTGTCTTAAGGGACAAAATCAATAGTGACATAGAAAGCAGCCATGGGGAAAGGATGGTTAGCTTATGAGATGTTAAAAATTATTTCCAACTCTGAATAAATGCTCAAAGCCTGGGCTAAGGCAGATGGAAAAGAGTATCTCATGGTTACATCAGGAACCTTTTTTAAAATTTATAGAGAAATATGTTGAATAGAGACAGGAATGGATTTCTATAGCAAGGAACCTGAGACATGAGAGTTGGCTTTAGAGGTCAGCTGTCTTTGCTTGACTTAGATCATTTGGGCATCAGAATCATAACTTGGCTAGGTATGCTCTAAATAGTAAGTTGATGGTCTAGGTTGTACCTCAATAGTAGGGTATGTTTGGCATTCACTCTATATGGGGTTAAATTCTCAGCATCACACACTAGAAAAGATATACAAACCAACAGTGTCTTTTTATTGATTTTACTGAGCTATACATTTTTCTTCACTTTCCTCCCTTCCTCTACCCTCCCCTTCCACCTTCTCCCATGGTCCCTATGCTCCCAATTTACTCAGGAGGTCTTGTCTTTTTTCTCCTTCCCATGTAGATTAGATCCATGTATGTTTCTTGTAGGGACCTCATTGTTGTCTAGGTTCTTTGGCATTGTGAATTATAGGCTGGTTTTTCTTTGCTTTATGTCTAAAAGCCACTTATGAGTGAGTACATATGATATTTGTCTTTCTGGGTCTGGGTTGCCTCACTCAATATGATGTATCCTAGATCCATGCATGTTTCAAGATGTCATTATTTTTTTTTCTAGTGCATAGTACCATTGTGTAAATGTACCACATTTTCCTTATCCTTATCCATTCTTCGGTTGAGGGCCATTTAGGTTGTTTCCAGGTTCTGGCTATGACAAACAATAATCCAATAAAAAATGGGGTACAGACCTAAATAGAGAACTCTCAACAGAGGAATCTAAAATGGCTGAAAGACACTTAAGGGAATGCTCAACAACCTTACCCAGCAGAGAAATGCAAATCAAAACAACTCTGAGATTCCATCTTACACCTGTAAAAATGACCAAGATCAAAAACACTGATGACAACCTATGCTGGAGAGGATATGAAGGGAACACTCCTCCATTTCTTGTAGGAATGCAAACTGGTAAAGCCCTTTTGAATATCAATATCATGATTTCTCAGAAAATTAGGAGACAACCTACCTCAAGACCCAGCCATACCACTTTTGGGTATATACCCAAAGGATGCTCAATCATACCATAAGGACTATGTTCTTAGCAGCATTGCTTGTCATATCCAACAGTATCTTTATTGTATACATAGACTGACAAATCTCACTTTGAATCCATTTTTAAATTCTTTTGAAATACATACTCTAAATGCATAGCTTGATTTGTTTTCATAGATGTATTTAATTGTGTAACCACCACCTTTATGAAAGCATACATTTTCAATATTTTCAGTGGTCTACAGCATTTCCAGATGGAGATGGAAATTCTTTCATAAATTATACTGTGAAGGGTACAAAACTTCTTGAGAAATCAGTAATTACAACGGTGGTAAAGGAAATAATGTAGAGGAAAGAAAATTCGCTGTTACACTTTGCTTTTACTTTGTTTAGGTGTCATTCATGTCCTTCTCCTTTTTGAGGAACCTTAAGGCATCCAATCCTATTTATGGAGACTCCTTCTCTTTGGACTCTGTATGCCTTATCAGCTGGACTTTCCTCTTGTCCTTTTATTTTTAATTACCTGTCTAATGAATAACTTTCTTATATGCTTTTGCCAATAAGCCTTATACATTTGTTCAAGATGAGTTTCTTTGTAATTTTGGTGGATTGAGTTACTTTAAAAAACACATTATTAGTGTATTAATAATGCCAATAGATTGTAATGTATCTTAGACTTGTATCGTAATTTGAATGTTTTACCCTCTGCTCCCTGTGAAGGACCCATTCTTTCTCTAGAATCTACATGGTGAACACCTGCTATGATGCTAAAATTTTGAGGTTCTTTTTTTTAAGTAACCTAAATTATTGGAGTATTTAATATATACCAAACAATATACTTACCCATCTTGAATCAAAAACTTCCAATGACTTGGTAACTTTGCAATGATGAGCACCCTAAAATGTATAGATCGAAGTACTCACTGGTATTATTGAAAGAGGAAGGAAAGGCAACTACGAACAGAAAATCTCATGTTTTCCCTGCTTATGTTGAAAGTAGTTTCTTGCATTAAAAATCTGATATAAGACTACTTAGCATTTCTATTGTCTTCTCATCACCAAATGAAAGCGGAGAAATAAAAATTACGTTCACGTTTCTTTTCCTCTCTTACCGTCCTGCTCCTCAATCTATATCCTAACCAACCTCACCTCTTATTTCTTCAACCTTCATCTCTGTACAAGGATTCTATAAAAGAACACTATACAAGTTCTTTTCTTCACTTGGGTCAGTTGCTGCTACTCTTTGACCAGTTAAATGTGTTGGGACCAATTAAGTCCCGGCCGTCAGCTGGTCTTTCCTGTCTAGAGCCTTCTAATTGAAGTTACTAGAAGTTGTGCCTAGCCTAGAAAATCAGAGGATGGGATTTTCACCTGTTGGCCATCAACTGCAGGGTATTTAAGCCTCCATGGTGCTATTGAAGAAGGGCTTTTCCACCAGCAATTGAAGGTCTGTGTGTCGGTCTGTCTCTGCATGTGTTTCCTCAACCTCCAGCCTCTTGCCCAAAGCACGTGAATTGGATTCTAAAGCATAGAGCGCAGATGGGGGGCACCGTGCACGGCAAAATGTATAACACATTTGCTTTGGTTTTCCCCTATGCCGAGTTGTTTGTCTTAGATGGTCATTACAGTTACACACTAAACCCTACGTAAATATTTCTAATAAAAGGAAATTTTCATTTGACCACGGGGAAGCGAAGAATAGGAATGGAGTCTACTTCTGATTTTATGAAGGGGAATATTGCTAAGACTGCAAATTTGGTAGAGCAAACCCTACTTTCAGAGTTTTCATTCTATACTTTCAGGTACATCCTCTGTCCGAGGACCTCCCTTTTACTCCAATAAAGCCACGTAGCGTCTCATTGCTTCAGCATTTAACAAATAAGTGTTAAACTTGCTAATGGTTGGAACTATTCCGGATGCAAAATTGTCCCCATTATAGAGTCTTGACCTAGTGAGTTTCTGGCGCAATAACAAAATAAGTAAGGATGCAGTTTTAAGTCATGATGAATGTTACTAAATAAAGTCAATGAATAGAACAAGTAATTTTCTTGAAACGACATGAACCATTTTTAACTATGATTAGGAAAAACCCTTCTTAATAGACAATTGATCAAAAACCTAAACAGGCCTGAAATTCCTCAGATAGGGTATTCCAAGCAATGGAGAAAAGGCCACTTTGTTGATTGTCTATAAGGTTATGCCTTAAGAGCAATGTGTTTATATGTCAAGTTGGCAAGGGATAGAGTTATGATTGCTAGTAAAATTGTTTACAAAATTTAGAATCACATGCAAGATGAGTTTTTGAGCATGCTTGTTGGTAGTATCTTGATCGCATAAATGGAGGTAGTAAAACGCACCCACTGGGAGTGATATCATTCTTTGCTAGGGATCCCAGACTATAAATGGAGAAAGGGAGCTGAGCAATATCATACATGCATGCATTGTTGTCTGCTACATTATTGTATGTGCAATGTAACCAGCTGTTTTAATCTGTCCATTGACTTCCCAAACATTATGGACTATACCTTAAATTAGATCTAGAATGAGCATTTACTCTCTTAGGTTGCTTTGATCAGAAGATTTTATGTCAGTAATAGTCAAAGAACTTATGAAAGGCATATAGAAGTGAACATAGGATCATATCATACCTAAAATATGTTTCAATGTAGAGCAAAGAGTATCTCCTAATGAGCTTGGCAGGGTGAATATAGCAGTAAAAGCAAGAAATGAAGATGCTTTGTAAAACCTTTAGCCTGCGTAATTAGGTTGAAATTGGAGAGATGAACAAGGAATTCAAGGAAGGGCATATCAAAGTACAAAAGTTAGGCACATAAATTTAAAATGCTCAGAGAACACCCACTTCAGTACCAAGCTTATGGCTTATACTAGCATGAGGTTGAAAGTAGCAGTGGGGGGAAAAGAGAAGTATCACTATAGAACTTACCACAGGAGACACTTAGGGACAGTAGTTAAGGGGTAAGCTAGATTAGTTAGGAGAGTATGTGTCAAGATGCTGTGAAGAAAATTTCCATGGAGGAAAGACAAACAATACAGATAACATGATATTAATAGAATTGAATCTAGCCAACAATTGTAACTGATCTGTGACTCTTGGTCTCAAGTAGCTCAAAGGCACCATGACCTGACAAGAAACACAGGCAGCCTGAAAATATCACATTCTTCACATTCTCTACTGCCTTCTTATTTCCTCCCCTATTTTTCTAATTTAAAGTCTCTATTATCTCCATATTTCTTAAAATAATATGCAAAAATATAATTCAAACCAAAGCCCCTTAAAGCATATCAGGTTATGAGGCATCTTGCCAATCAACTTTATCTACCTCTAAGTATGGCTGTGGCACAGAAGAAAAAAGTAGGAAATGTTCAACATCCTTAGTCATCAGAGATATGCAAAATAAAACAACTCAGAGATTCCATCTTACACCTGTAAGAATGGCCAAGATCAAAAACACTGATGACAACTTATGCTGGAGAGGTTGTGGGGAAAAGGAACACTCCTGCATGGCTGGTGGGATTGAAAGCTCATACAGCCCCTTTGAATGTCAGTGTGGTGATTTCTCAGCAAACTAGAAAACAGCCTTCGTCAAGGCTCAGTAATACCACTTTTGGGTATATATCCAAAGGATGCTCAATAGTGCCACAAGGACATGTGCTCAACTATGTTCATAGCAGCTTTGTTTGTCATAATCAGAACCTGGAAACAACCTAAATGCCCCTCAACCGAAGGATGGATAAGGAAAATGTGGTACATTTACACAATGGAGTATTACACAGAAGATAAAAAATGACATCTTGAATTTTGCAGGAAAATGCATGGAGTCAGAAAACATCATTTTGAGTGAGGTAACCCAGACCCAGAAAAACAATTTTCACATGTACTCACTAATAAGTGGTTTTAAATATAAAGCAAAGAAAACCAGCCTACAAATCACAATCCCAGAGAACCTAGACAATATGAGTACCCTAAGAGAGACAAACACGGATCTAATCTACATGGGAAGTAGAAAAAGACAAGATCTCCTGAGTAAATTAGGAGCATGGTGACCTTGGCAGAGGGTTGAAAGGGAGGGAAGAGCCGGGGAGGGGAGCAGATAAAAATGTAGAAGTGAATAAAAATCAATAAAAAATTAGGAAAACTAAGAATGAGATAGATATAGGCTATCTGGAGAGATAGGAAAACACTGGCATTAGGGGAAAAAAGAGTGGTGCATGATAGTATGAGCTGAATAGGGTGATGGGCAGATTGAAATTCTATCAGTGCAATGCAGGGTCTATAGACAATATACAACGGAAATATGTGAAAAAGCAGCACACAAGCATAAATCCATTCTGCTCTTAAATGAGCCTTCCCTCAGGATCTCAGCTTCCTATGGGCTAATTGAGAACCGTATTTATGATGCCTAACACAACGTTTGGCACACCATATGTTCTGGATACTTTTCAAGTAGATTAATGGAGGTTTTGGCGTGGCAAGAACATGCTATTTTGGAGCTGAAGGGCATCTTAGAGACTTTCTAGCCCAACGATTTTGTTTCAAGGTAACAGAAAACTGCTCTTAGAGAAGTGACATAATTTCTTGACTATTGTCTAGCGATATTGAAAGCAACAGCTTTGCAAGAGGCTCCAGAGATGCCTGTGTTAATGAACAGCTAATGAGTAAATAGGGCAGGAGTGTTTCTAAAAATGCACCTCTAAGTTTTTTCTTAATAGCGTTTCTTTATTGATTTTGTATGTGCAACATGGCACCCATATGGATGTCAGAGAACCACTTTTGAGAATTGATTCCTTTTTTTTTTTTTTTTTACCATATGCATCCTGAAGATAGAACCCCAGTCCTCTGGCTTGACAGAAAACACTTCTACCAGGTGAACTGTTTTGAAGGCTCATCTTTAGATATAGAATAGAAATCAGAAAGGAATATGTCAGGGAGCCTAAACTGATGTTTACAGCAAAAGTTTCAGACAGATTGAATTAAAAGAAAGTTTAGAAGAAAAGGTTGCTGGTGAGATGTAAGGATAAGGAATTATTGCCCTATTTTTCACTATTATTCTTTGTCACCAGAGCACGCATATGTGTAAGCACCTATATTCCCCATCCCTGAGACATGTTACTTGTGTGCTGTTGGTCAAACTACTGAATATTTAAATTGCACATTTATATTGCAGAATCTTTCTCTGGGAACTGGGAAAATTGATTATGAGTACTAGTAATGTTCTATGGTGATACTCAAGATAGTCATCAGTCTGACTACAGGACAAGGCCAGTTCAGGCACCCTCTCCTCCACTGCCAAGGGTCCTAGCTGGGGACATCCTCATGGACTCCTGGGAACCCCTGGGAGCCTCTTGCCATCCCCAAAATGGCTCTATTAATTAAAATATCTCCTTCCCTGCTCCCATATCCATCCTTCCTCCATCTCAACCATCCCACTTCCCAAGCTCTCCCCAACCCTCCCCTTCTCCAATCTCTCCTCCTCTCCCCTTCCCCACAAATGGAGATAGAGACAGAGATCCACATTGGAGCACTGAACTGAGCTCCCAAGGTCCAGTTGAAGAACAGAAGGAGGGAGAAGATGAGCAAGGGAGTCAGGACCACGAAGGGTTGGTCCACCCACTGAGACAGTGTGCCTGAGCTAATGGGAACTTACCAAATCCAGCTGGACTGGGACTGAATGAGCATAGGGTCAAACTGGACCCTCTGAATATGGCTGACAATTGGGGCAGACTGAAAAGTCAATGGTAATGGCACTGGGATTTGTCTCTAAGGCATGTACTGGCTTTTTGGGATCCTATTCTATTTGGATGCATACCTTCCTAAGCCTGGATGTAGAGGTAAGGGCCTTGAACTTCCCACAGGGCAGGATACCCTGCCCTCTCTTAGGACTGGAGTGGAGAGGGGGAAAGGGAGGGGGGAACAGGAGGCAAGTGGGAGTGTGAAGGAAGTGGAATTTTTATGGGTATTATTTATAAAGTAATAAAAACTAAACTAAACTAAAATAATTGTGCTTGGGGGTGTGTGTACTAGTAAAGACCTAATGTGATAGTCGGTGTAGGATAACTTTCCCTTTTCAGTACTTAGAAAGTGCAAACGTCACGATAAATGAGCAGAAACCAGCTGGCCAAAGAAAGAAGACACTGACACAGAGTGTGATTTCTATAGCCTTGTTCACCAGGGCACTCTCTTTGGACTTCAGGTGTTTCATATGAAAAACAAATTTTGGTTTAAAAGGTTATGGCTTTTTCCCTGGTTTTCTTCTGGAGTTGAGAAAATATTTTTTCCCACCTAAGCTAGATTTACACCACCTTTGTTGTTGATGATGTTCTTTTGTGTTGTTAGGGTGTGCTTCTGTTGTTGGTGCACGCGTCACTTCTTCCTACTGCCCCCATTTGTACTTCTCCCAGATCCTGGTAACCCTCTTTGCCTGGTCGATCAACATATGTCTTATTCTCAGCTCATCTGCCCCTGAGGACATCAGTCAAAACCTCAACAAATATATGGGCTGAAAACACTCTAAAGTGTTATTCCTCCCTTAAGGTATGCATTTTAATGGGAACCCTTGAAAACCTAAAAGCCTTGAAAACCAAAAGAAATCAATGTTTAATGGTGGCGTTTGAAGCATTATGACAAGGGAGAAGAGGCTGAAAGGAATTTCAGATCTCACTGAACACAGACAATTCATCTTATGGATGAGCAAGTTTAGAAGAAGAGAAGGAAATAGCAGGTTCCTCCTAAAAATCCAAGGTTCATAACTTAGGCAGGAATGCAGATTGCTGCACTCAGTAACAGGATGTTCTGCCTCACATGTCACGGTACCACAGTGCCTCACCTCTAGTGAGAACAATCCCCTGCTCTGCTGCTCAGTGCTCATATCCAACAATAGCAACCTCACCTCCCCAAAATCTATGAGCAGCTCAAAGTTGTAGACATATCCTGAACCGACAGTTTACCCTTTATAAGGAAAATGATGATAACTATTAAAGCTTTAAAGGCCATATTATTATGGAAATGATAGTATAGAATGGTTTTATATCACTTTATTACAATGGGAAGACATATATATATGGAAAATATCTTGCTTTGGATGTAAGGTGTTCTTATCTATTCTCATATATTTCCCATAATCGAACTTGGCTTATACCTTCAGGTATAAGCACCATAGCTGAATGAGAAAATTGAACTTTATTCTCCACTGGAGATGGAGAAAATATAAGATGCCTGGAACCTACAAGGCAGTTGGTACCTATTTCAGCAGACATAGAAAGCTACAGACAGTTTATAGTGATCTACAGTCTGCAGCCTAACATGAATGGACCCTCTTCCCTTAATATATGCACGTGACCTCAAGCCCTGTCCTTTTGTTTATCTTTTAGGACTTGCTTATTATAAAGTTTTAGTTCAGATACGGTGGTTCCATCCTCCTTTAAAATCATAAAATAATGAATAGAACCATTCTGGGTGGCCGTTTTTTCTCCAAGGGACTAATTCCAAGGTAGGTGGAGATGTAAAAAGAAAGAATAAACTGTGTAGGACTATCAGTTCAAAAATGAGAGACATAGCAGTGGGTTTAAGCCTGAAAACAGGAAAAGAAGGGCAAAGGTTATATTCAGAGCTATTAAGAAAAAAGAGAAACAAAAACCACGAGAAAAAGCTATAATACAACAATTGTTCAAAAAAGATTAGAGACAAGGAAGACTAAGAACAATTTTAAAAGAAAATGCATAATGGGGATGATAAAATAAAAAAATGAGTAAAATTGCTAACAAAGACTATTAGAAAATAAAAGGCAATCACAAAAAGGAAAGTCTACAAAGAACAGCAAATTATTTACAGGTCATTAAAAGCTGGGAGAAGATCAGAAATAAGTAAAATAAAATTTCCTTTTATTTATACTTTATATTATAATTATAATTTAAAGTTCAGCCCCCGGAGAAGCACTGAAAATGGAGATTCAAAAGATAAAAGGTATGAGGTAGTGACAAATAGTGATACAATACACAGAAGGCACAGACTATTCAGAGTCTATGGGTGGACCTGATGGTGGGAACAGGAACACATGTTATGTAGAACCTTTTTAAAACTTTTTTCTTAAAATCTATTTAGAAAGCATTCAGTATCACTTTAAATAGCATTGTCAGGATGATAAAGGTATTTTGAGGCTGTAATTAAAGGCTTACTCATGCATAAAGGTAACTGTTGCAAAATCACAAAAGCTACTTCAGGGACCCTTGTGTCACCGTACATTTCCAGAGAGTTAACCCTGACAGTCGACAAGCACATTTTCGCTATATTATCTACCTCTCTGAAGGAAGGCATGTGGGATTTTCCAGTTAAGTATCAAAGGAAAAATGGCTTTGAACTTTATATTCATATATATGAAGTGAATTTAAGGACATTTTGGGGGAAAAAATGGCACTGAGTCCTGAGTATATTGCTGTGAACAATACTGATTTTTTTTCCCCATTGTACACTTACTTCCTCCAACTGCAAAATCTAACACACTGCATGCTCTACAGTCAGCAGGGAGTCCATGTCAAGAACCATGCATGCAGGTGTATTGTCTTCCATGAGCCATGTTCTTTGAGCAATGTTCACATAAGTATCTGCGTAACTTCTCTGACAACCCAAACAAAAAACTCCCTGTCCCTCACCTCACTCTCCTCATGGTCCCAAGCTTGAAGGTCTTCCTACTTTATTTAAGTGGTTGACACTTAAAAAGAAGCTGGGTTTTTAATATCCATACTCAAGCTGCATAACTTGGGGGCAATCATGACCACTGGTTGATGAGATTTCCTTTACTCAATATGGAATGTTCATACAGAACTCTGCACAGGGAGTTTGTAAGGGAGTTGTTATTAAATGTTGCCTTTAATTTAAATAGATTGTAGAAGAATTTACTTCTCAAAACCTTAATAGGGAGTAAAGGAATTAACATGAAAATTTAATCAGCTGTGGAGTTCTTGTTGATACAGAAGTCAGATTCGATGACTGTGAGCCAGGGATCATCTATCGTTCTTCATTCCCAGAGATGTCAATGAGTTCCCAGAACATTCTTGGATATAGAGAAACACCTAATGGTTCACTTTAGTAAGAGGGTTAATCTAAGCAACTTAATGAATATCTATGCCATACGATGAGAAACAAAGTACTTGGTCATTTCATGATTAACATCAGTGTTAGGAGTTGGGATGTACTCATATCCTGGGTGTGGCACAGCCTCCTAGGCCCTGGAATCTGAATCCAGACTGCCATCTTCATTTCCTGTCCATATTAGTTCTCATGACATTTTTTATCTCAGTAACTGTGTCAACCTCAGTTTCACAAACATATGTGTAATTGAATGGGTGCTAAAATGACCTGGTATGGGCCACTCAGCAGAGTTTGAATTTAAGAATGGAAGTCCTTGGTTTGGTCTTAGAGAAAAAAATCTCATCCTTATCAGTGGTGACATAGAAGAAGAATTAAAACACTCAAACAAAATATAAAGTAGTTTTCTTCTATGTAATGCATTTAGGATATCATATCTGGAACATAATAACCCATTGTATAAAATACACAAATAAATAGAATACGCAATAAATACTCTTGTCTGTATATTTTAATTTGCATTACAATCTCCTGCCCTGCAGACCTGTCCCTAGCTGCAACTTAGCTTAGTTCAGAGAAAAACTTCCAGTTTTATATAACCAGATCCAAGCAGCACACTGAATATTCATAATTTGTTTGCCTGCTTCCTTTGTTTTGATGAAACTCCAAAGCAAGAAGCAACAAAGCATCCTGCAAAATAAGGGACCACTTTAACTGAATTTCTCTTCCTTAATCTAATGCATCTGTAATAGCTGAGCCCCACTGGCGTAATTTCCTTTGTCATACCTTCTTTGATCCTCTCAAAAATCCTTATGCCACGAGCAAGGGAATCATTAGTGTTTCCATTTGACATACCACTCCTTTTATAATAATGTAGAAATTAGGATGTAAATTGATAAATCAAAAGATGTGATTGAGTGCCTTCCCAAAATCTAGCCAAATGATAAAAAAAAAAAAGCCTTCAAGGGAGAGTACATTATTCTTTACACACACACATACAACACAGACACACAGTGAAGACTTATACTAATTGTTGAAGAAGCGTATGCACATAAAGATTTAGTTATTACAGAAAGTCTGCCAGCAAGAACACTACAGAGCCATTGAGAATGGAGCATAGCCTGGCAGTTGTGCACGGCTGACAATAAATACAAAGTGAATTCAACCAGAGTTGCCTGTGGCCAGTCATTCGGGGAGCTTTCCCGATCTCAGCAGTGAGGTTGCCAGGGAAGATCAAGGACACTTTAAGTTCACTAACTGATTCACGCTTGGGATCCTTAGAAGGGCTGCAATGACAGTCACGAGCATGTCCTTTTAGCTTTTAGTCTTGATATTGGAGTTCTAGCCACAAGCGGTGGGACACGGAGGGCTGCTGCTTTGTTATCGTAACTGCCTGCTATGTTATCTGACTTTGCAATATAATCATGAAGCTCTACCTCTAGTCAAATAGACGAAGCCTTCCTAGGATTCTAACAACATGTCCATAATCATATCATATATTAAATAGAGCTCCCTGCTATACTGTGGATAATATTCAAATAGGAAAGAAAGGTGATAAAGAGAAAATTCAGCAACTGCTTTAGTCCACCCATATGTAGGACAGATGTACCATGAGCAGTCAGGTGAGTAAAAAGGAACTGATTCCAGTAGAGAACAAGGTCTTCGTTCCCTCCATTAAGGAAGCAATACACTCACTGCAGCTGAGACCTCATTTTCTCAGCACACACCTCGAACAAATGTGGATCTTAGTATCTGCAAAAAACCCCTATTTCTCTCTACTTTTGCTCACTTTTCTTCTGTTATTCAACAAGTTTTCTATGACCATATAACCCATACCCACACCCTCAGATACTAAGTTTAGATTTTAAATATGACAAATGCCAAATTTTCCCTTTAACCATATGTCCTCAGATCTGACATTTGACATCTCCATCTGGCAATTAGCTTTAATAGGAATAAATTTAGGGATACTTTCCTCTAAATCAGTGGTTTCAGCCTTCCTAATGCTATAACTCTTTAATGCATTTCTTCATGTTGTGGTGACAGCCAAACTGTAAAATTATTTTTGTTGCTATTTCATAGCTATAATTTTGCTACTGTTATCAATTGTAATGTAAATATGTTTTTCTGACGGTCTTAGGTGACCCCTGTGAAAGCGTCATTTAAACGCAATAGGGTTGCAACCTACTGGTTGAGAACCACTGCTCTAAATGACACCCTCTCTACAAATCTGTCACAAATATTGTAAACAGGAAATTATCCGACTAACTTTTCTGCCGTAAACTGGAGCCTTCTCTGAATACTCTGTCTTGGTTATGGCCCCATCTAATCTAAGTCTCGTCTTACTTCTTCGATTTCTTCCTTCCTCTTTCCCTCCTGTTTCTTATCACGTTCTTCACTTTCTCTCCTTCTGTCTTTCTTTTTCCTTTCCTTCCCTTTTTTTCCTTCATCTCCCCTCTCTCCCTTCCTTCCTTCCTCCTTCCCTTTCTTCTTTTTTCTCCTTTTTTCATTTCTCCCTTCCTTCCTCCATTTCTTTTCTCTCTCCCTTCCTTTCTCTCTCTTCCTCCTTATCATCTTTCCTTCATTTCTTCCTTCCTCCCCTTCTCTTGTCTTGCTCAATCCTTCTTCCCCTCCCTGTCTTCTTCTTTACAAGATATGTATCTTCTTGTCTTCCTATATGAGAGAAAAATATTCCCCTCTCATTCCAACTACAATAGTTAACTTTCATTATTATTATTATTATTAATGTGTGTAGTACTGGGAATTAAACCAGGGCTTTCCACTAATAAGGTAAACACTCTTCCACTTACCCACACCCCCCAGCCCTATTTATAATTTATCACTTTGATGATTATTTTACTCATATATATTTTTATATATAGTTAATATTATATTTGATATGACTTTTCTTTTACTTTAATGCTCCCAAATGAAAGGTAAAATTTTTTCTATAATTTAAATGTGATTCGCTATTCCCCTGACAACAGTTCAGAGAAAATATTGCAAAGTCTGTTTCATAATTCACTTTTGCACGCTCTTCTACTCATCTTTCTGTTACACATCTACACCACATGCTTTCTATGCTTGTGCAGCAAACCTTTGTGGAATCAATATTCTTTATCATGAAATTCAAATTTGTTTCCAAACTCTACTGACATATCCATAACAAGCATTATAAGATAAATGCACCAAGTCTTCTTAAGTCTAAATATCATCGTATGTGTTTTAATTGATTAGAGTAACCTAAAGTGATGGGCAGAGACAGAATCTTCCTATGTAATGGTACCAATAAATAAATTAGTCATTTCTAGGATATATAGAATGACACCATGTCAGAAAAAGTACCTCCAAACTTCAGGGGTTTATGAAATAAGGCTAAACACTCAGGGAATTGGGCAATGAGTACAAAATAAACACAAACATTTTCAAGTCAACTCCCACAATGAAGACGATTCCACCTTGGCCAGACATGAGTAGGAAGATGAACTACATTTGTTTTCATTTTCTTGTCTGAATAATGAGGATCCTAACAGCCCTATTGTTAATGATCAGATGTGCTAACCCACATGTAACTAATAGAAAGAAGCTGGACCATAGCATATCTTAATTAATATAGGTTAATATTACATTGCCCATTACCCAGGTGGAGAGAAGAGAAAAGTTGGATCCACATGAGCAAGCTGTTCTGACAATGCTCAGAACTTAGACAGCAAAAAAGAAGGAAAGTGTGCAGAAATCTTTTGGAGAACAACACAATTTCCAAGCTAACAGGATATAAATATTGTTATATTATTATTATTGTTATTATTATTATAAAATGGGATGGGAAATCAAGATAATCCACCAAAATGGAAGCTTTTGGAGTTATTCAGAAAAGCTAAAATGTAGGTCTTGTGATGTAGTCAAGGACAGAGCATTTGCCAAGCATGCACAAGGTTCTGAGTTGGACCTCAAATACTGAACATATAAAAGACAACTAAATAGATAATGTGTAGAAAAGATGAAAGATTTTTTACTTATGTATTCATGATACAATTATAATAAATTAAATTTATAAGGACAATGAATTTGCCCTCAGCCTTCAAAGAACACAAGCTTCAAGATAAACAAACAAACAAAATTCCAAATGGATGGGGAAAATATTTTTAGGCATAAATTGAAGTCATAAGGGACACATAAATGTAAGAGAAAAATCTGCATTTTCTATGAGATTGAGGTGTGAAAACGCCTGAATCAAATATAAGGAATTTTGGGAACTGTATGGAGATTGGGGAAGGTACCACACACACTTTTCAAGAAATAGGAGAAGCTAAATTATTTAAATTATTAAAGGTGAATTTGATGTTTATTCTGATATGTGGTTTAAAAATCACTTGCGAAATGGTGTGTGTGATCATGTAGAAAGACAGACCTAATTTAATGAGCCACACATCATGTGTGTTCCAAGTATCAAACTCAGGTTTTCAGAACTGGCAAGAAGCATCTTTACCAAATAAACCATCACAACAGCTCACATGATTATCTTTAAATATATATTTATGTATGACTTTTCATAGTATAACTAATTATTAATGGAAATCAATGTTTTCTCTCCCTTTTTCTTCATTATAAAGCTTTTTACTCCATTTATAATTTCATTCCAATATAATGTATATGCTATAAATTAATCCCCATAACATGAACAATTTTAAGATTTCCAATGTATTTACAGAGTTGAGCATCTGTCCCTTCACTTCAATAAATTTTATAATTTTACTGTTCCTCATTGTTTCATGAGGAACTACACTGTATCTGTAAGTAAGTATTAAAAACATGTATGTCCCAAATATATAACATCTTTCTATCCATGAGCATTTTACATTTTCCTTTGTTTAGATCTTCTATATCTTTCAGTAATATCTAATACTCAGATGCTGTTTTGCTTTATTTTGTTAAGTTTATTACTGAATATCTTATTCTTTTGATAATATTGTAAGTGAAGTTGTTTTCTGAAGGTAATTTTCAGATTGTCCATTGCATCTGTGTCAGAATACGGTGAACTCTTCTGCATTGACCTTGTATCATACAACTTTGCTAAATTTATTATATCTACTTTCAGTGTATACTTTAAAAGATTTTTATATATAAGATTATGCTCTCTGACTTCAGGGATAACATCTAATATTTCAGAATCATCTATTATAAATTGTTTTCAAATGGCTTTTGTCAGATGTAGAAACATGGTTCCAAATGATTTGAATGCTATTTATTTTAATTTAAATAGTAGAAGATATTGTTTAAATCAGCTATTATTTCTTCTACAATTACTATGAGGTTTTTTTACCTCCTATTCTTATCACCTGGAGCTTAATTGATTAGTTAGTTATTAGATGGTAAAATAATCTTGAATTCTAACAGCAAAATCATTTAATGTGGATATAATAAGTGTTATGCTTTCCAGTTTAGATTGCCTACATTTTATGATGACTTTTTGTTACTATTCATAAGTTATATCTCTTAGACTTTCATTTTCTTGTGATATCTTTAGTCTTAGTATCAGAATTTCTTTCTCTTATCCTAGTGACATATTTTTGTCCTGTAATGAACTTCTCATGAAACTCCAATGAGGCAGAGATGTAGCAATCCCCAGTGCTTCCAGATAAGGGCGTATCATAGTCTAGCTAAACTTTTCTTTCAACTTTGTGAAGCTGTAAATAGCTAAAATATCCAGATATGTCCAGATCTTTGACCTTTAGTACTGTGGTCAAATAGATCAGGAGTTTAAGCCACAGTAGTGATGTCTTATGCATTAATAAGAAATATTGATAACTGTGGTTGAACAAATCCAATGTTATTCTATTTTAATCTACACCCAAAACTTCTTTCAGATAAACTTATTTCTAAAGAAATATGATTGTAATACTTTATTTTTGACCAATAACTTTAGAAGAAAATATAAACAACACAGCCTCTAAGGCATTTTTCAAACATGTCACCTCTGCTGACATTAAATGGTTAATTTTTACTAGCCAATTCACCATCTCTAGGAGTTCATTCACCTTTCCTGATTCAAATAACTGTGCCCTTTCCCCTAAGACTGAATTCAGCCTTGGTATTGTCTTGGGAATATTCATAGTATTCTATAATTTTAGAGAAGTTTATTGTGTTTAGAACTTTACATACATACATACATACATACACACACACACACACACACACAAAACTACTAGGATCGTGATTGAACTTTAAAATAGATTGTCAATAAGTTTATTGAATTTTAAAATAAATAATTAAAAATTGAGTGAATTTTTCCTACTCCAGTGTCCCCTTGATTCTCAAAATATATTTCACCCAGTTTACTCAGCAATTCACCTGATTTTCTAAAATGACATTCAAGGTTACTATATCCCCCAAAATGGAAAGACTCATTTATTTTTATTTTATGTGTGTGGGAGTCTTGCCTTCAGGTATGTCTGTGTGTGTTGTCCAGAGAGGCCAAAGGATGACATCAGATACCCTCACTAGAATTACAGATGGTTGGGAGCCACTATGTTCATACTGAAAACCAAACCAGAGTCCTTTGGAAGATCAATCACTACTCTTAACCATCGAGCCATGTCTCTATCTATAGAGACTATATTATTATAGCTTTATATACATATATATATATACATCTATAGGCTCTATTCTATTTTTAACATTTATGTGAATATAATGTAATTACAATATGTCTCCTTTCATATACACACACACATCTGCTTCCTTCAAACTCGTGGTTTATTTTTCTATTAGTTGTTATTGTATGAATGTATGTGTATGCATATACATATGTTTCCAAATATGACATGTTCTGTCCATTCAATGTTACTTATTTATATGTTTTCAGGGTTGACCATTGACACTGGACAACTAATTGGTGTACTCTTCCCTGAGAAAGACCACCTCTCCCATAGTCTTTCTGCCATATCAAAGAAACCTCTTTTTACAACATATAAAGACCACTACAGAAAACCATAGTCAACCAAAATTCAGAGTTATAGAGCACAGTCCCAACTTATGCATCTACAAAACTCTCCCAATAATCTCACAGAATAAGTCAGTAAGCTCAGGGGCCATTGTGGAAGAGGAGACAGACTAAAGGAGCCAGAAGGCCAAGAAGTTAGATGTGAGATTGTGTCTTTTTGGAATGACAGAACATACATGTCACCAACAGGCCAACAACCAAAATGTGAGCTGAGCACAAATGACACCATTGGGTATGCCAACGTGGCCAGGAAAGATTTCACCGGGCCTCAACCTTAAACAAAGAACTATAGGCAACTGAGGAAAGCTAGAAGCAGGAGAGAAACTGACTCTGTTTTACCTGCTTAACAGGATAAATCTGCTCCAGCACCAGTTTTCTATCTCAGCCAAGGGCAGCATAGTTCTCATGGCTGCCCAAAGTGAAAACAGGAGCCCCAATTTTAGTACCTTATTTTCTTACTCACCAAAGTGCTATCCTGTTAGTATTTCTTATTTTGATGGCAGCAACAACTCTATCATCTTCATTCTTCCTCACTTAGAAAGCATAAACCCCTCCAAACCTGCCCACCCCCTCTATTTGATATGCTAATCCTAGATGTATCTTTTTCAGAATGCTTATCATATCATGTCTTTGAACTACTGAAAATTCTCCAGTGCTCCCATGTAGCGTTTTAAATGAAACCTAATTCTTTACTTTTCCATTAGAAAGTTCTCAATAAGGTCTTTGATTTTTCTTTTGAGTGATCTTACAGTTTCTCTTCCCTTTGCCTACTAAATTCTAGTCACATGTGTTCTCTTCATACACCCGCAGGACCTTCTGTTTCCTCTTCTTGAGATGCTTTCCCAGAGAGCACTGCTCAGCTGCTTTTCTCTTAGTTTAAATGCTTCATCTTCACACATGTCTTTTATAACAACAGGGATTAAGCCCTCATGTTATCATTATATCATCTCATTTTATTCTCACCAATTAATATTTTTTTCACTTATTCATTTATATGCCCCTCTCATTACACATTTGCAATGAAGTATCTGTTTAGTGAAATAAATACACGAGAGCATCTTATTTCATGATATCTTTCTTAGAAAAAATGCACAAAATTGACCCTGAATATCTGAAAGAATTAACTGCTGTTATTAGTGTAGATTGTGAGTCATTAAATGAAGTTGTACAGCATGCAACTTCATCAACTGCATTCAAGGAGAAAATCAACCATCCAAAGGCTAAGGCAAAGCAAACACAACTCTTTATAACTGTGATTTACTGTTCCACAGAGAGAGTTATCACACTAGAGAAGAAAAGTGGGGAAATTTTATTTAAACCAGTATCCCACAAATGCTTGATATTTCATGATGTATCTCCTTGGCAAAAGAATTGACCACTTTCACATTAGATTTGGGGTGAGTATTTTATTTCCAGTAAGACAAAGTGAAGAACCAGTTGATTTATTAAGTAGGATAATGTAATTATACTAATTATTATTCTATAACAAATGAGCAGAAATGAGCTTCTGCAATGATGACCTTAGTTCCTTTTGGTCTGAGAATCATAGTGTGGAAATTCATTGTGCATTCTATAATAGAGACACAGAAAGTACATTTTCTATAACCGTACCAAGCTAATAACTAGTGTTGGCCCAAGAAGAGAAAGAAGAGAATTGTCATGAACATCAGTATAAATCATTCAAGTCACACAGTAGGAGTTAAAACTAAAATAAATTCTCTTTTCTCTCTCTCTCTCTCTCTCTCTCTCTCTCTCTCTCTCTCTCTCTCTCTCTCTGTCTCTCTCTCTCTGTCTGCGTGTGTGTGTGTGTGTGTGTGTGTGTGTGTGTGTGTGTGTGTACATGGTGAATGTGCATGTGTGCATATGTGTGTGTGTGTGTCTCCTGGTAAGGGGATATCTGAACTAAGGAACTGTCCCCAACAGATTGGCTGGTGGACATGTGTGTGTATCATTTTCCTGATTGAGGATTTAGGTGGAACATCCCAGACTGCTTTCCATGGTGCTGCCCAGGGTAGGCAGACCTGAATTATATAGCAAAGCAGACTGAGCAAGTCGTGGAAAACAAACCAGTAAGCACCATTCTCCCATGTTTCTTGCCTTGTTTCTGTTTGAGTTCCTGTCCTGCTCTCCTCAGTTTTCTTTTGTGATCTTTCATGGATACAATAATGGGATGGGGTATGTGCAAGTTCTTTCCATTTTTTTCTTCTTTTGAAACAGTATCTCACTCTCTAGAAATTCCGGGTTCTGATAGAACTCATTATGTAGGCCACCCCGCCCTCAAATCTGTAGCAACCCGCTGGCCTCTGGGTCCCAAGTGCTTAAAGTACCCGTGCCTGTGTGTAACATTGCACTTAACATCACTGCTTCAGAAGAGGAAGTTATCCCTAGATCTGATGTTAGATACTCAATAGTGGCTTTCAGAGTTCTGCACAAATCCATTGAACTGGTAAGCAACAACAACAACCTGCATGCCTACCAAAAATGACAGTTTAGGGCTCGAATGTAAAACTACATGATACAATATTATAAAGTACAATGTGTTATTAAAGCTAATCCTTGAATTTTATGTAATAGGGCACAAATAAGCAAGGCATTCTGTACCTATGAGCAGAATTGGTACAGCATACTTTGTCAGTGTTAAGTGGCTACAAAAATCCAAAAGAAATTAAACTGAACAAGAGCTGCAATCTGTTTGAAACTGCTTCCCCCTTTCACACTCTAGGAGGAACACTAGGGGTTCAATATCAAAGACTAGTGTGACTATCTATAGACAGGGCAAAACAATGATCTCAGGTTGGAAACCTTCAGATCCCCGTGTTCAAGTCTCAGGGGTACTAAATCCCTTAGCATTCCTCTGTGTTCCCAATGAGGTATATAGCAACGAGGTCATGCCTGTCCTGTGACTGTGTGCCCCCCCCCCACCTTCTCTCCTGTCTTAGTGGCATTTTGGTTGCCATATCCAAGTCTCCAGAGACCTAACGAACAGCAGTCACAGCTGGCATTCATGATGCTTTTTCCTTTACAAGGTTTCCAAGGAACAGGTGCTTCATCTGCCCAGAGTGCTATCGTTATCAGTCATATCAGTCAAATCAGCACTGAGCTCCTTCCAGGCTGACAGCGGCTGCACACTGTTGATATCCTCTTGATACGGATTTCTTGATTGTCAACCTAGAATAAAGTGTATATTCCTTTGATTTAAAAACTGCAGGCACAAAAGCTTCTTATTTGAAGGATTAAAGGTAAAATCTGGTCTCATTATAATTTCTTTGTGTTCCATTTGAACAGCAGGAATGCATACTTACGTTTCCTGTCCTCTTTGCTTAGAGCAATGTGACTTTGATATTAAACTAAAGAAGAGATTTACTTCTAATATTCGTGGGCCTGTGGCATGAGAGTTGGACTTTGTCACATGGCATGCAGTCCTAGATATTGTTTTCCTTAATTGACTCAATGACGGCAACTGTAATCAATATGACTTTACATTATGCCTCAATCAAAAACTACTTTTCCAAGTTCAATAACAATTAGACAGATGGACAGAAATCACAGCACTAATGGTGGAAGAACTTAAAATGTATACCTGATGCTCTTCTCAAAACAAAATGGGAGAAACAAGCAATTGCATCATATTGCATTTGCAACATTGCAGGGAGGACACAAAACAGTCCTTGAAATACCAGAAACAACAGATCTGAGGCGAAAACTCTCTTTTAAACTTTCTATCCCACATATTCCTCTTAATCTCATGAATATTGGAAACAGAATCATGAAGGGCACAAATAGAATGCAAATTCCTGGTAGGAAATGAAACAAAATAATTCTACCTTGGGAAAATAGTTATTGACAGTTGTAATTGAAGTTTCATCAAGAACTGTGGCCATTGCCTAATGTAAAGATAAGAATAGGAAGAGCCAGGTAGAGAAGGAAGTAGAAGTAACAAAAGAATGTGAGCAATAAGATATGCACGAGTGACTGTGTGAAGAAACAAGTGATTCACCAGCACAAACAACAAAGCTACCCTGAGCTGGGCTGTATGCTGGCTCAGCTAGCACTCCGGTGTCCCACCTCAGGTAAAGGCGGCTTTGGAACAGTGCTCTTGCTTTTTCTTTTTGATACATTTGAAAATGAATATTGAATGGCTTGGGAAAGTATTTCTAATTGCAATGATAGAAGAGGAAAGCTAACTAAGTATTGTTAGACATAAGATGAGTGAGTTCAGTAAGTAAAGGGCCAGGGTTGGCTGTGGAAGCCACTGGGCAGGAGTGGCCATGGTGGCTCTCTGATGCAAAAAGAGATGCCAATTGAGGAGAGGGTTGCATTAGCATAAAAAAAATCAATGTCGGTCAAAGCCAAGGATCTATTAATCTTATTTGAACAAATTTAAAACGCACATAGGCAACAAGGTACTAGAATTAAGAACTATAAATTCCTTATAACCCCAAGTGCTACAGGAACACAGTCCTTGGTGAATGTAAAAATGATGAAAGGATGCCCTAGCCTGAGCCAGCATCTTGACTTTCTTAAAGATGTTAAGTCTCTGACCAGCACCCTATTTTAGCTAAGGACAAGTGACTTAGAAATTCTGACCTCATATTATTGTCTTGAAAAACTGAAGAATTTTTCAAGGTTTGTTAGACTTTCACAAATGCTCATATAACACTCATGGACATTTTTTGATTGTTCTATCAATAAAATCTTTAATTTTTCCTTGATCATCTGCCTTTTTGTCATCTCCTCCCATCCATTGCACTTGCAAAATTTTACAAGAATGCTAGGGATCCTAACTCAGGTACCCACTAAATTCTCTCTCTAGCCTTGGAAGACGTTTGTACCAGATTATCCATGTAGATCTATCCTGGACAAAGAAAGAATAATTCAGGATTTCTACTGCTCTCCCCAAACTTCATTTGACATTATGGCCTTCGTAGCATGATTAGTCTTGTGTATAACAAATTCAGTTTTCAGTTATGAGTACCAAGCTGAAAAGGCAATATAGGAATCTACTACAAGTGTGTGGAAAACTTTAAGATCTCCAGACAGAAATAATAAATTTAAAAGGTTAAAGAAAGAGACCACTGTATATAGCATGAGAAAAATATAAAACAAAACAAAATATCAAAGAAGTGTTGACTATGAAACTCCAAAATTAGAGTAATTATGGATTTAAAAAGTCAGAGAAAGTATTATATTATTGTATGTTACATATACATCATAGAGAGCATGAATAGATGCAAAGGAACAAGAAGGTCAAATGCAAGGGTGGTTTTCTGACCATTCTAAATTGACTTACTTATATAACAAAAATATAGGAGAAGGAGAATGCTGGTTTTGAATCCTTTGAAGAACTTTAATTTCTAAAAATTTAGTTGCTTAAAGCATGAGTGTCGAAAACAACCTCTTATCGGGAATAGTATTCTTCTTAGCCCCAAACGAGGAAAGGCAGATAGATATTAGTATGTCAGGCAAGTCTGCTTCCTTTAGATTGTACTGTTTTCTTTCTGACATGCTGCACCTTTCATAAATGAACTTTTGTTAAATAAAAACATTGCTACATGAACGATGCACACACATCTCACTGAAAACAGGACAGGGCTGTCACTGCTCTGGCTCCATTCAAGCATTTGCTACAAGTTGCTTCTTATCTCAAGCTATATTGTGTCCCCACCTTCCCACTTAACAATGACTCAGAGATCCAATTTATAAGTGTCCAGTTGAATGCAGGGACATTCATCTCTTGTGAGGACTTCCACAAGTGTAGGAGGCACAGATGGCTTTGCAGTACTTGTCACAGTTCACTGGAACTCAAAGATGAATCAACAACAAAGAGGACAATTTAAATTTTCATTTTGATTTAAATTTATTCCTACACCCATCAGTCTGTCTAAGTAATCAGACCCTAACAGGAAATACTCTGTCCTTTATGCAAACAAAAGGTGCTCTAAGAAATGGGGACTTCAATGGGACCGAATTTGAATTAAAAACTCAAACAAGCAGCACAAAGGCAGAGTTCACAACTGAATTTGTAGGGTTTTCATTTTATTTGACTTTATTTTAGCTTTTCTACTGATCCATGAACCAAACCAAAGTTTGTTCTGTTTTCAACAATTTAGCGAAACCCCATGAGCAGTTTGTAATCTATAGTTTCTAAAGTAAATACTTGGAACAAAATTAGAAAGTGAAAACTTTCTGTAAAACAGCATTTCTTCATTCTAGTACTTTTCTGTGTTTAAACCACTTAAAGGAAATACAATACTGTATGCACTGTCTCTCAAATGGCTGGTACATAGTGTAGGTGTAAACTAACCAATGTTATTACCTTTGATTTTCCACAATGATAAAGAAAACAGGGTTTAGGCCAATTGTGGCAGCACTTCCCTTTAGTCCCAGCAGGGAATTAGGAAGCAAAGGCAGATAGAGCTCTATAAGTTCAAGGTCATCCAAGGTTACCAGTGGAAATTTGTGTTAAGAATGACAAAATAAGAAAAATAATTTACAAAATATTTACTTGTGTTTACCAGATGTTGGTGAAAATGTTTTCAGTACAAACCTAAAGGCTTTAGGTCAATCTCATTATTCTATGGTGGAAACTAATCCTGAAGTTGGTCTTCTGACTCTCATATATACACAATAAAAACAAATTAAATAATTTGAAAGGAGTCAATACTATATAGATACTGAGGGATGACTTAAAAAATCACTTGTTCTCAGTCTTGAGTTATTAGCCATTTTAGAATATGCTATATAACAAATGACAGACAAATAATTGGATTCATTGGTGCTGTATAACAAACTTGTTAAATAATCATTGTAACCCTCAGTTTTAGAAGAAGGAAGGGTACTTCAATTAAAATGATCAGTTTGAGCAAGAGTTAAATGATGATGAGTGTGATAGAGACCTAAATCTGTTCCCAAGCATGTTGTCTTCTGCTATGGTTGTATTTTGTCTCCATAATACTAAATATGATAAGATTAGGACACATAAATGGGCTCATTCTGGATCTCGCTGAACCCCTGATTCAACATGAGCAAGGTCCATCCAGAAAGATGGTGGATCTGGTTTTATCCCAGGCTTTTTCAGATCCAGCCCAGCTGGCCTTGGTGAGTTCCCAATAAAACATCCCCATTGTCTCAGTGTGTGGGTGCACCCCTCGCGGTCCTGAGTTCCTTGCTCGTGCTCTCTCTCCTTCTGCTCCTCATTTGGACCTTGAGATTTCTGTCTGGTGCTCCAATGTGGATCTCTGTCTCTGTCTCCTTTCATCGCCTGATGAAGGTTAATATTCAGGAGGATGCCTATATGTTTTTCTTTGAGTTCTCCTTATTTAGCTTCTCTAGGATCACTAATTATAGGACTCGCTGAACATAGTGGACAATGAGGACTATTGAGAACTCAAGAACAATGGCAATGGGTTTTCGATCCTACTGCACGTACTGACTTTGTGGGAGCCTAGACAGTTTGGATGCTCACCTTACTAGACCTGGATGGAGGTGGGTGGTGCTTGGACTTCCCACAGGGCAGGGAACTTTGATTGCTCTTTGGGCTGAGGAGGGAGGGGGACTTGATTGGGGGAGGGGGAGGGAAATGGGAGGCGGTGGCGGGGAAGAGAGAGAAATCTTTAATAAAGAAATTTAAAAGAAAGAAAGATGGTGGAGAGAAAGGTACAAAGATAACTAGGTAATGAAAGAAGTGGTTCTGTTGTTTGAGAACGCTGATGGCTCCCAAGCTACCATGTACCTTGCTAAAAAGAGGAGACCAGAGGAAGTAGGAAGCACTGAAAATGAACTTCCAAATAAAGTTTTCTATGGCTTTAAAATGTTCATCCTCACTCACATCTTCTCTTTGACTTTCCATCTCTCCTTGTTGCACTGCCAATATCTATCCAATTTTCAGAATGACCAGACACTGATCTATATAATTTGCCAGAATTATTTCATCCCATTTTATCAGCAACATGAGGAAAGCTGATGTTTCTAGAATTTTCACTCTAGTGATGAAAAAGCTCAAAGTCAGGCAAATTCTAACTTGACAAATACAACAAATGAAATAAGCTCTAACACCAGGATTCATATCTGACTGACCATGAATCCCAAGCTTCTAAACTGTCAGGTACCATATTATTCTGGTCTGGCAATGTGTGGACAACAAATTATTTACTCTTTTCACATAGAAAAAAAAGAGTAAATAAAAGACACATCTATAAGGAATGGCTAAGGAAAAACTATCCATGATCAGCTTTATAGAATAACACAAAGAGAGAAAAAATATTTCAGTGGTAGTTATACTGTTTTAGGTATAATGTTATACCTATATAAAAATATATGTTTTTAAATTAAACTCTCAAATTACATCTTAACTCTATTTTAAAGACAAAGAAATATGGTTCAAAGATATTATGATTTCCTGAACTTATAGATTGTACTCAGGATTCAAGTTCAGAATATCTTACCACTTATTTTCAGTTTTCATTGTGGTAAAAGTTAAAAAGAATCTTAATCCACATATCTGTTTTTTTTATCAAGAACATTCCAATAGTTAAAAGAATTGGCTATTATGGTTTGGGTATAAAATATTCACACAAGGTCAAGTACAAATTGACCATCTAATAAGATTTCTGGAAGTGATTAGATCATGAGAACTCTTGCTTTGTCATTGGTTGAATCTTCCTTTGATGACGAGTTACTTGATGGCACTATTTGGAAGAGACAGCAACTAGATATATAGCCTTGATTGGAGGAAGTATGTTACTGAAGGTGTTCTCTACAAAGGTTTGTCATGCCTCTGGTCCCTTTCTGGATCATTGTATCCTTCCTGGAAGCCTTTCTCTACAACAGCCTTGTGATATGACATGTGTGCCTTGTCCCAGGCCTAAAAGCAATGAAGGAAGTAGACCTTAGTTTAACCATGAGATTTTCGTCATGGTGATTCATTGCCATTTGAAAAGTTACTTTTATGTATGCCTTAAGAACTTTCTAAAACTCCATCAAAAAGAGTTGAAGAGGCTGTCCATAAGACTGAAAGCTGATCCAAAACAAAATTTCCAATAAAGGAAGAAAACATGTTTGCATAAGACCAAGTCACAGACATTAGGATTCTTTCCCAAAAGTGCAGTGTGAGACTCATAATACTGTTTGCTTGTTAATTCTATAATTTTTTTCTTCTACCATAATTGCCTTTTGCAGGGAAAATGAATATTAAACCCATTTACTTATAAGGCATATTTGCATATCTTCTCTACAGCAAGATAACTAGTGCTATTTAATCAAGCATGTAATTATTTAGAGCATAACAGATAATCCATAAAAGAAGCAACTCATGAATGTAGCCATAGTCTGATTTAAATTGAGCTGGATTGAAAAACTAGCCTCAAAGAATTCACTTCTCTTGTATCCAGGCATTGCCACTGTCTCCTATAGAGTGTATGGTAGCCTCCTTTATGACAATGAATTATTCTGAAAATATCTTTTACATCTTAAGAGACTGAACATTATGCTAGCTCTCACAGCCAAAGTTAATAATACAACCTAAAGTCACTTAAGACTTAAGACTGCTACCCTGCTGGGTCCTCAAACTGTTTGTTTTACATGCCTTTAAGAGAACAAATGAAAGAATCAACCTTACTTGCCTTGAATTTCCCAAGTAATCAGTTTTCCAACCTAAGCTAATGCATAGTTTTAAACATAAAATATGTACTCTTCTATGCCCTTGACCCAGAATAATGACTGTGTATCATTTGCTGAAAGCAGCAAATACAAAACTTGAAAGCAACTTCCTAAAATCCACCATAAAGGTTAAAAACATGCATTTGCAGATATTGGTTGATAAACAATGCTGTTTGTTATCTGGGTCAGTTGAAATCAGATGGAGCCAGTGACTTAATCCCTTATAAAACTCTGTTAAATGTTTCTGTAAAGTATCTCATTATTTCTCCATATGATGCTTTCTGTGCTGTTCAATAAACACAGAGTGAAACCCTTTGTTGAGGACAAGCACACAAGAAAAAATCTTCCCTAGCAACAGACATACAGATGGAGAGACACCGTCCACAGACACACAGGCAGTCACACAACAGACATACATCACTCACACAAAAACAGGCACAGCTCAAACAACAGGCAGACATAGAGACTCTCAGAAAAAAAAATAGACAAAGAAACAGGACAGACAGATTCACAAGACAGCCTGCAGACAGGTACAGATTCAGACACAATTAACAGACAATACAGAAGACGCAGCGAGCATGAAGAAGAGAATTTAAATCTGGACTCTTTTTGGTTAAACAACTCCGCAGGGAAAGGAACATGCTTTTACTTCTTTTTGTCCTTAATATGACACAAATGCATTATTGGTGACCTGGAGTTAATCACTAAAGCATTATAATCCATGCACTTCTCACTAAAATTCATCTTAAAGCACTAACCACCAGTGTGACAATGTTGAGATGGGACCTTTAGGAGGTAATTATGTTTATATGAGGTAAAGGGGGTAGAGTTCTTAAGGTTTTCTCGCAAGAAGTTCCCCTGCTCCATGTAAGGTAAAAAAGATACTTTTTACAAAAACAAAGCAAATTCTCAAAAGTAACAGACCACCATCTCCTCACTCTCAACAGAGAGAGGCCACTTTACCACCACTCCCCTTTCCTGAGACAGCATTTCACGGGCTTGTTTAGAACTCACAGTCCAGTCCAGGCTGATCTTGAACTCCCATTCCTTCCTTGTCAACCTGCCAGCATTCTGGAGTCGGCCAGGCTGGGTTCTGCTGGCCTCTTGAACTTAGGTTCTCCAAACTATTAAACTGTGAAAAATAATGTCATACTGTGCAGTTCCAAAGCGGCATTTTGCTATGATACCCTAAGAAGATTAAGATGCTCATTGGTAGACATTTCTGTGATGATACGCATGTTCTAAAGTTTATGTTCGAGATGAAATGTAGTTGGTTTGCATGGAGAAGTGTGGCACTCGAAGGAATGCTTGACTTAGTAATACCTTGCCCTCGGCTATATTTAATTTTTTAAAAGTCCTTTTACTTAATCTACATAAGCACATTCTTCTCCGACAGATCATAGTCATATGTATTTTATTTGTTGTTTGCTTGCTTGTTGAGACAAAACACTTCAGATGGGCCTCCAAATCATGATCTTCCTGTCCTATATTCCAAATGCTGGAATCATGGGTCTCTGCCACCAAAGCCAGGTCATCAGTAACGAAACTGCTTTTCATCTGTTTCGTTATGTGGCTCTCATAGAGCAAATTTTCTCTTTTTCAAAAAAATTGTGGGTTTTTTGTTTGTTTGTTCCTGGGATATGACAGTGCCAGTCTTTTGATTTATAAAGTATGTCTCTCCATAACACCACTGAATGTTTACTGCTAACTCTAAGTTTATCTTCCAAAGCAAGCATTTATGGCACATATTATACGGGCAAGATGGTGCAGAGGTCCCTCCATCTCGTATTCCTGCTGAGGTTACTTCAGGTTTACCTAGAATTTGATTTGCTTGATGAAGAATCCCAGTGAAATTTATACAACTGTATTCAAGAAACCTGAGGTAAGATGCCCCATCTAACATAGCTTCTGTTACACTACCTGCTTGTGTAGAAAACCCTCCAGCTAACCAGTTAGCTTCTGGTAAACAGCTTATTGCTGTAACACACCTGAAATACACACACACAGACGGACAGACAGACAAAAACTGACAAGTGAGATGCCAGGATTTGCTTTTTGCCTTTAAAAAACCCTTGATCTGGACACTCGAGGGCTACAGCTGGATGCCCATAATGCCTGAGGGTAGCTTCAGCTGGATTGGAATACAGATTTTCATTTGACCATAGACTGTATCTGAGTGGTCATCTCTGGTGGACTTTCTATAACAATATAGAAAAAAATAAAGAAAAGAAATAAAAAAGAGAGAAAGAAAAAAGTTCAGTTTTGTTTCTATAACTATTTTTAACCATCAAAAACAACCCAGGTTACTCTCTTGCTGAGATTAAATACTGATCAAAACCAACCTGATGAAGGAAACTGTTTACTTCAGTGTATAGGTCACAATCAATCATCAAGTCATGGCAGCAATTCAAGACAGGAACATAGAAATGGGAACTGAAACCCAGAACGTGGAGGAATGCTAATTACTGGCTTGCTTCCCAGGGCTGCTCAGCTACCTTGCTAATACAACCCAGGGGTGGCACTTCTCACAGTGCTGTAGGTCTTCCCATATCAACCATTAATCAAGAAATTTGCCCCATAGGTCAGGGTTATGGACCTAATTTTTCACCTGAGGCTCCCTCTTTGCGGATGACTCCAGTTTGTGTCAAGTTGACAAGAACTAACTGGAATGATTCTCAACACCATTAGCTGTCAGGGAACCCAAAACGACAGTGAGATATTATCTCATTCTAGTCACAATGGATACTATAAAAACAACAAGAAAGCAACTACTGGTGACAATGTCCAGAAAATATAACTAATATGTTTTGGGTGTAACTATAAATTAATAAACCATTATGGGGTGTATTGACTGGTTTTGTCTGTCAACTGGACACAAGCTGGAGTCATCAGAGGAGAAGGAGCCTCAGTTGTGAAAATGCCTCCATGAGATCCAGCAGTAAGGTATCTTCTCAATTAGTGATCAATGGGGAGAAGGCCAAGCTCACTGTGTTTAGTGCCATCCCTTGGCTTGTGGCCCTAGGTTCTATAAGAAAGCAGGCTGAGCAAGCCAAGAGAAGCAAGTCAAAGCACCCTTCCTCCCCATGGCCCCTGCATCAGTTCTTTCCTCCAGGATCCTGCCCTGTCTGAATTCCTGCACTGACTTCCTTCTGTGATAAACAGCAATGAGGAAGTGTAAGCTGAATTAAACATTACTCCTCAACTTGCTTTTGGTCAGTTGCAGCAATAGAAACTCTAAGACATGGAAATTCCTCCAAAATGTAAAAGTAGATCTTCCATAGGATCAGCTATCCCACAGTTGGGTACGTACACAGGAGAAGTTTAACCAGAAAAGCAAAATTGAAGAGGTACTTACACACACATTTATTTCAATGCTGTTTTTTGGAGTTAAGATTCAGGGTCAATCTAGGCTTATCAACAGTATATAAAGAAAACGCTGTCTATAGAAACAATAGTATAACATTCCGTCCTGAGGAAGAATGGAAGCTTGTCACAGGCAACTGGAGATAAAGCCAAAAGTCTTTGTGTTAAGTGACATAAGACAGACAGGGAGAGACAAGAACAACTTTTTCATATGTGGAAAGTTAAAAATTGTTGATCAGAACATAGAATAGCGGTGATTAGAGATTAGAAGCTCTGATGGGTTTGTGTGTGGTAGCTAGAGAAAGGCTGGACTTGCATAGTGAAAGCTGAAAACATACAGGGAAACATCATTAATATATACAACTCAAGTAAATTAATAAAGAATTTTAGCACAAGCCCCCTGATAGCTATGAATACAGAAGTAAATAGAAACAACTTCAAATTCCTACTTTTTTACCCACTATGGTAGCCAGTTTTATATCAGCTTGACGCAAGCTAGAGTCCCTTGGAAAGCAGAAACTTTCATTAGGTAAATGCTCCAACCAGATTGGCCTGTAGGATAATCTGTGGTGTATTTTCTTAATCAGTGATTGACGTGGAAGGGCTAATCCCATTGTGGAGGATGCTGTCCCTGGACTGGTAGACCTGAGTTTGTTAAAAAAAAAAAAAACAAAAAACAAAACAGACTGAGTAACCCATGAGGAGCAAGCTAGTAAGCAATCTTCCTCCATAGCCTCTGCTTCTGTTCCTTACTCCAGGCTCCTGCCCTGAGTTCCTGCCCTGTCTCCACCTCAGTGATGGTGTGTGCCCAGAGAATTTAAAACTGAAACAAAGCCTTTCCTTTCCAAGTTGCTTTTGGTCATGGAGTTTTATCACAGCACTAGAAACGCAATCTAAGATACCCATCACTCATGCCTTGGAGATTTGATACAGAAAGCGATGCGGTGGATCCCACAAACACATTTCCTGGGCCTCTCTGCCCTGAACTCTGCTGTTAGTCAGTGGTCCTCAGCACTCCTTCATCAACAGAAAGCAGGAGGTGGTAACATCAGGCTCAGTAGGGTGATACTCTGTGCCTCTACAGCAGAGGTAAATCAACCCCGAATCTGGCCTTTCAACCTATGGCTCTCCCAGCTTGAGTTACAGAAATATAAATGTTTTATGCCACAGAAAAGCAAAACATTAACCTCCACAATGGCTTTGAAATAAAGATTAAGAGAGCAAATCCATTCGGCCCTCGGCATTAAAGCACAAGAGAGCAGCACCTCTTTATTATTGTAGCAAAGCCTCCTGCTCTGCGTTTGCGTTCCCTCCAATTAAGAGACAGCTTTGATTTCATTCCAAGTGTCCTAATCATGTCACTCTGCAACCTTTCTGGAAAGAGAGGGAGACCTGGCAGGAGTCGGTCACAACAGCCTGTGCACGCTCAGTGGGCTCTGTGCGGAGGACAACAGCCAGTAGCACCGGAACCTTTTCCAGCTTCTGTTCCAAACTGTCATTTTAAGGAAAAAACGTTACCTAGCAATAATATGAGCAAAGTAGGTTGCTGGGATCTTGATTTTTGTGGGTTTTTTTTTTTTTAAAAAAATGTTTGTTCTGCTTTCCATTGCTAAGTGAATTCTTTCCTAGTGCCTTTGACAGGAAACATATGTTTTCGGCTTCTAATCAAAAATCACTAAAAACCAGGCAGTCCATCCTTCTCTACCTATATCTTCTCTCGCTGCTGCCCCAGGAGATACTTATTTCTTCCTCAAAGGATATCCTTCAAGGCCACGACTAAGCAGGAGATATTTTATAATGAGTAATTACAGCATGCTTGTTTCATTAACCCTATATTGCCCTCCAATCTGCTTTCACTTTCCCCAAAAGAAAGCAAATGAAAATATAGGAAATCCATAGCAACAAATGACAGCCCTGGAAGAGATAGACTGGCGTGGCATGTGATGGAAAACCTACTTTAAGGGCCTTGATGTGACCTTTTCAAAAAGAGCCAGCAGTCATAATTACGTACCAGGAGCACTCAGAGTTTCTACAGAGAGCGGGAGAAGAGGAGAGGACAGCATGTAACCGTCCACAGCACTTAGCCTTCATCTGCACAGGGCACTTAGTACAGTTGGTATAGATGTGGGATCGCAATCAGAGAAAAAGCCTACATTCAAAATCTGTCATTGCGCAGCTTCTTAGACTCCCATCTCTCTCTGACAATAGGGGCTGTGCTGGTTGCTAACCATAGAGAGCCATGGCAATAAGTTTCAATGTTGTTTAGAAAGCTCTCAGCACAGACTCCGTCATGGAGCAGATATCTCAGATGTTAGATGTGCAAAATGAGCTTGACAAGCCATTGCCCTGCACCGGGAGGAACTGCCAAGCAGAAGGATGTCAGGATGTCACTCCAGTGAATTTGCTTAACTGATTTGGATGCTGGGTAAATTTCTAAGCGTCAGTTTCTTCAGTCTGTGTCTAATTTGTTGTGGTGGCACACAACTGTTCTCTCCTTCACTGGCCCTACGGTGGGACTATTTCTGCTATAAAAGGCAGAGATGATTCAGCCTACCTAGTTTCAGAATTTCCAAAACTAGTGAAAGATATAGTAGTTCTCCAAAATTGGAAAACCATAACCACAGTGGTTATATAGATGTGGATCTAATATCTCATTTGGTTTGTGTACTGCCTGGCTTTATTTCAACTTAACACAAGCTAGAATAATCACAAAGAGCCTCAATTGAGAAAAAGCCTCCATAAGCTCTAGCTGTAAGGCATTTTCTTTCTTTTTTTTTTTTGGAGTTTCTACTAATGTATTTTATTTTATTTTTTTAATTTATTTATTTATTAAGGATTTCTGCCTCCTCCCCGCAACCGCCTCCCATTTCCCTCCCCCGATCAAGTCCCCCTCCCTCATCTGCTGGAAGAGCAATCAGGGTTCCCTGACCTGTGGAAAGCCCTTAATTAGTAATTGATGGGTGTGGGCCCAGTCCCTTCTGGGTGATGCCATCCCTGAGTTCTGGGTTCTAAAGAAAGTAGGTTGAGCAAGCCATGTGTGTAAAACAGTAAGCAGCACCCCTTTCATGGCCTCTGCATCAGTTCTTGCATCCGGGTTCCTGCCCTGTTTGAATTCCTCTCCTGACTTCCGTAGATGGTGAACAGAAATATGGAAGTGTAAGCCAAATAAACCCTTTTCTCCTGTTTGATTATTGTAACAATAGGAACCCTAACTAAGACAACTTGGAATCTAAATTTTGTATTTTTTCTTTTGAGTTTCAAAGAATTAAATCTATATACAATCTTTTAAAATATTTGTTTTGAAATAACATGACTCACTAGTAGATTGCAAAATGGATGCAGGTTATGTTCACTAACCTTCGCCTCCAGTTAACAGCTTCCATAGTCCATGTATCAATACTAAGAAACTACCATGGGGTATATTCCAGTTCCAACACTATGGACTCATGCACATTCATTATTCACATTTTATAGATATTTCAACTAGGTTATTTCTCTGGTTGAGGATCCAGTCTTGGATTTGGCATTTCCTAGGTTTTAATTTATTTAGTAATGTATAGTCTGTGGTGGTTTGGGGATTTTTTTCTCATTGGTGTTTTTGACAGTATTGAATAGTTGTGCTTAATGAACCTTCCTGTGGACTCATGGGATGTTTTCTCTGATAAGATTGAGGTCACACAACTTTGGCAACAATACAACATGAGATACATTCATCCAAATTCATTGAGGCATAAAAGATAAGATTTGAGGTATCTCTTCATTTTCACTTTTAAAATTCTTGATTTTTAATTTTTTATGCTATTGGACCTCAATCAAACTCAGGGCCTTCAACATGCTAAGCAAAGCACTCTACTACTAAACTACGCCCTCACCCAAAGGACCCCGTATGGGTGATACTAATCAGATCACTTGATGTAGATGGGTCCACCAGACTGGGTTATTGGAAACTAAGAGGGTTCTCTTAACAGTGAATATCTTACAGCTATACATATTGTTTCAGTGTAAATGTTCTTCTCACCATACACATATAAATGTGTCCATTAATTATATTACCTACCAAAGAATCCAGCCTACATAGTTTTTTACTGTGCTAGAAAATGGTTATTTTATTACCGCAATATAGATTATTAATTAATTAATTAAATTTCTACTATAAAATAGCTATCTTCTGCTACTATGTATTATTTCTTAAATTATTTATGTTTATTATTACATATATACATATATATATATATAATTGCATGCTCATATAATATTATATTCCATGGCAGTAAACTCACTCATTTTTTTCTCAAATTTTCTAGATGATGTCATTGAGAGTTATATCATGCAGACCTCTGAGCTATTTGAGCTTAAGTACCTCTGGAGTACTTTCTTTTTCCCTAATACCACAGAGTATCTCTGTCTCAAATTTGTTACTTCTTCAACCCCAGAAGTGCTTATTCCTATTCTCCTGCTGATTTTCTTGGAGAAATGTTTAACAAGTTTAACAACAGAGATATGGATGGTACATATGCTTCCTTTCCAAGTGATCATTACGTCCAGGTGCCTTTTACAGTCAGGCCCAGGAACTATGTATGCATGCACATGAATATATTTCAGCATTTTGTGTTGATTCCTCTTTTTCTTTACAGAAGGAATTACAGTCCAACCCCACATATTTCAATGTAACCTCTCCTTTCCACATTGGAAAGAATCACAGTACACTTTAGCTGTTGACTTTATCTTAATTCACAGGGAAAAAAAAAACAGAATGGCTACTCCATACTCTTTGAAAATTAAATTCCCTAATGAGAGGATGATAGTATTTGCATCTGGCGCATTTTTTTTGCAGTAGCTTGGTAGAATACATAATCAAATGGTTGTTTGTCAAAGCTTTTAAATTATCTATTCTCCCCTGACATTCTAAATGCACTTCCATCATTTATGTATACTACAATTGCATGCATTTGTATCTTGAATTTGTATCTTGAATTTCCTTGGCAATCTGTTTTTGTTATATACTTCTTTGTCCATTCATTTTGTGGCATCCTCTAGTCAGAACAAACAACCCAAGTTTTATGCAGGGAAGTGCAATCTTTCCCATCCTGTCAGCACATTCTCATTTCCCATTTTATAGCCCCCAGTTCTCCCTCTCCCTTTTAGTAACAAATCATTATTTCCTTCTCATATTTATGTTTTGCACTAATTATATATTTTGTCTGGATCATTTTCATAAGATAATGAGAAACGATAGATATTTACATGCTTATATTATTGAAGAATTTTTTTGTGTAATTCTGATGAAAATATCTGAAAGAACTGCTACAAATGGACAATTGTCCTTTGGACTCACAGTTTCAAAGGGTCCTTGGTCACTTGATCCCATGCTCTTGAGCAGAAAGCATCATGGTGGTAGGAAGAGTGGAACCAAAACTGTTCTTCATTTCCTGGAAGACAGGAAGTAGAGGAAGGGATCACAAGATGGAGCCAGTGCAAGATACAGCCCCAAGGATATAATCCCAAGTGGCCTTCAAAGGAAGTAGAGGAAGGGATCACAAGATGGAGCCAGTGCAAGATACAGCCCCAAGGATATAATCCCAAGTGGCCTTCAAAGGTTTGAAAGATTAAAACAAGTGAGATGAGAGAGCCAGAGGCCACAATGAGTGACAACCTATTCCGTACCTGAAGAGAGCAAAGGAGCAAAGTTCTCGCCGAGGAGACTCCTCTTTTTCACTGCAGAAAGCCTTATGAAAGAATTTACTTTTTAATAAATGAAAATTTCTAGAAAACTATCATGGGTAGAAATATAACAAGTTTAAACTCTAGGATGTAAAATGATAGCTTGTCCTTTCTGACACTTCTCTCAGATATACCCAGGGCTTCCTGATTCACATCTTTTTATTTGATAATTCTTCAGCAAGCTGACAACTGTCCAAAATGTTTAACATCAAATAGGCATACATTAAAAGAATAATTTCTGATTCTGTGAATATCCCTCCTGCTTTTATTATGGTTTGCCATAAATCAAAATCAAAAGGTTATTAAGACTCCATTAATATAACAAAAGAAAGAAAATGATGTTTAATTTATATCATTATGATATCTAAACATTTCTTCTGCTAGGTAAAAGAAGTAACGAGGTGAGTACTATAAACATCAATCTCCCAATTCAAATTCTAAATAGCTGAGAGAAAGATAGACTTCAAACAGAACAAAACACAGCTGAATTACAAAGAAAAAAAAGGAGAGAGAGAGAGAGAGAGAGAGAGAGAGAGAGAGAGGAGAGAAGGGAGGTAGGGAGGAAGGAAAGATAGAGAGAAAGAAAGAAAGAAAGAAAGAAAGAAAGAAAGAAAGAAAGAAAGAAAGAAAGAATTTAAAATCTGCATGCGTTTTAATGGCTGACCCCAATGATCTGGTTAATGCATCATCGTCTCCATAAGAGAATCATAAACTTCCCTATGTCTATCTACAAAGAAATAGAACCCTGTGTACAAGATCAATGTACAAGAAGAGAGTGAAGGAGATGGACCAGAGCACTGATGGATACTCTACAAATTCCTCAGGCAGTGTTTGACTTCTTTTCCATGAGCAGGAATGATTGAAGATAGGGTAAGAGTCAGGGACAGTAAAATAGAAAAGCCCTTTCTGTGATATCATTACTTCCTCCAGGCACGGTCCCAAAACAGATTCAGTAGAACTACTTAAAAGCTCTGAGTGCACTGTTTGTTTTTCAAGACACATATTAAAGCCCCTGATATGGTACTATATATTTTGGTGGGACCTCAGAAAGCAGGCTTGGTGACAACACTCCTAAGGCTCCTCACTCCTCACAATTCAATGCCTCTGACACCTACTGCTTCATTCTCTCTTGGTGTTCAGTGGTTGTTGTTTGGTTTGTTTTTGTGATTGGTTTTGTTCTTTTCCTTTAAAAAAATCTGAGGCTTCTTTTCCATCTGAATTAATTATTCTTCTAAAGCTCCTTGATTTGTTTGTCTCATGCAGGGGAGACAGGTATGAGCATTAATTAAATATCTTCCTGTCAAACGCTGATGAGATCTTCAGTGCCACTGGGCTGTGTGTGTGTGTGTGTGTGTGTGTGTGTGTGTGTGTGTGTGTGTGTTTACGCACTTAGCTTGTTCTTTAGTACAGGCACAAAAGGCAGTAATGGTCTCTTTATTTTAATAGCTGGGTGGACTTAGCTTTAGAAAAGTTCACAGTGAAGCAATATAGAAACAAAGGGGGAGTAGGGGATCTAATGGCAGGACTCATCTAACATAGCACATGAGTAAGTAGGAGTTTGCAACAGCCCACATCCCTATCGCTGGACCTGCAATGACACTCTACTTCGGACCGTTTCCATTGCATCCCTTTGTGCTGATAGAGACGGACACAGCCCATTGCCTGCAAGGATATAGGAGGCTGTTGGAGAGAATTGTGTTGCTACAAGAAGAACAAGATTATTACAGAAGCAAATGGCCGGGTGAGGGACAGGGAGTGAGTGATTGGGATGCCAGCGGGGGCTAAATATCAAGTGAGAGGAGGAAGTAAGATTTTTCTTGTAACTTTATGTGAAACAAAGAATAATTTCCAGGCCTTTTGTGTCTACAGTCAAAGTAAATGCTTGCTGATTTTGTTTAGTTATACAAACATACATACATATATTTTAAATATACATGTTATTGTTGGGGAGACAATATACAAAGAAGAAAAGTTTGATTTAAGATTCTTTGTGCCTATATCTAATATTCTCTAAGAGTCCTTGTCCTGTCTTTGAAATGGTTCCTGAGTAATATTTTTTACAAGACATATGTAGCTATTTGAATTTATCCTTACATAGAAAGATATAGTTTCTTAAGTTATTTCATTTTTTAAATCCCAGAGTAAGAAAAGCTGAATTTTTTCCTTTGAAAAATGGAGAGGAAGAGTTTTGTCATTTTATGAAAAAGAAATGGAGTCCCTGAGAAGATATTGCTTCTTTCCCTGGTGTCTTTTTCTTCCTTTTGTGATTCTAGTTTCAGATTTATTGTCTTTATGTCCTAAAAAACATTTGCTTGAGGGCAATTTTCTTCTAAAATTACACCTCAAATCTCTGACCTTTCATTAATTAACCAAAAGATTATCCTACCCACAGGTGATTTTTCCTTGAACTCATATAATCAATACTGTCATTTATACTTTTCACACATGGCCTTTGATAGTTATTTTGGTGGCCAGGTGTGCTAATGAACACTTTTAATCCAATCACTAAGAAATTAAAACACACTAGGGAATAATATCCCTGAACTACACAGAGAGATTCTGTCTCAAAACAGATAATTCTTGTTTCTTAATTTATTCATATTGCTCTTGTAGGTAGGGACTGAATTAAAAGTGCACTATCACATAAGGACCAAGCCTGCTTCAAAATTTGCCTCAAAAATTGTGGTAATAGTCATAATCATACCCAGTGACATTAACAAAAGATAATTTAGAAGGCAAAGGAGTTATTTTTCCTGCCACTTCTTGAGATGTTACGCCAGAGCTGAATGGCCTTGTTGCTTGGAACAACATATATACCACGGTATCCACATGTAGAAGAAAAACCTCTTACCTATGTCAAGGACAGGAAAGAGAAGATGGGGAAGAGGCCTGGGTTCCAAAGTCGCCTTCAAGGTTACACCTGTTGTTAGTCACAGAATTGCTTTAAAATGGTCTTTGTGTGCCTTCACATACATGTTGATGACTTGATGAAGACATCTTGACTAGAAAACCTCCAACTCTTTCTGTCAAGTGTGTAGCCCACTCTGAAGTATCCTGGCAAATGCCCAGCCGTCCTCAGTCCTCATACTGGCCTGTTGATCTTATTTACATTGAGCTTTTTTGACAACATGACTTACCCAAGGGCACTGACAGGTGGATATGCTAATAGCTGCCTCCTTCATGTGTTTTCACTATTCTTCATTGCTCAGAAGAAAGATGCCATGTCAGGGAAATGCATTTTTATATCTCCTGCATTATACGGTGAGAAAAGACGAGCCAAGCCACTTAACTCCCTCAAAGCTGAAATGTTCAGTGACCCTGACTGCTCCTTCTGCCTGGGCTGAATGTGAACTGAGACCTTGAAGTGAATATTTTCATTGGCCCTTCCTAAATGCCTAACCCTCAATTCCCTGGGCTCTTCAGTGTTTTGCTTTGCAAATAGAAACGTTGAAAGGTTCATCACTAAATTCATATTTAGTTATCTGGAAGAAATTTGGGGGTAAGAATTTATTTACTTTCAGAGCTTTGACTCAGCAGGAGAGTCGTGAATATCTAAATAAAAGATGGCCTCATTTCCTAAAAGGCAGTGGCCTTTGCCCTCTGCCTCACCTTGCTTAAGTGAGCTGAGCAGCATTGTGAGCTACAGCTGGAGCAGGCAGCCTCATGTACTCTGGGACAACAGCATGAGATCAGCCCAGAGACAGAGATTTTTTTTTTTAAAAAAATATGTTTTATTAATGTGTCCCTTGACTGTTCATTTGCTAAGGGTTTACAAATGCTTTGTCAATTATTAATGGTCTTGATACCTAGCTTAAAAAAATACTTAAAGTTGGGAAGGATATGGGCATTAAATAATTCACACCCAACTGTGTCTTCTCCTAAATGGATGTCTTTTAACCGATAAAGCCAAGGTAATCTGGCTTAAATTTGTTTATCTCTGGTTTGTTTCCTTTTTATTCCTTTAAGAGTAGGGCTGCACACAGAAGTACAAAAAATATCCTCTTGTGAAAATTGGAAACAAAGAGCCAGAACTTGCCTGGTTTCAAACTAATGTTTCTCCTGACCTTGGGTAATGGTTGGAAAGTCATTTAACAGGGCTCTCGGCTTGACATTTTCAGATTCCTCCGGCTCTATTCTGCAACTCATTTCTAAATGAATTATTGGAGATGAATTTAACCAGCCCCCCATTAGTTTGCTCTCCTTGCTCTCAGTATATCACTTCTGGATGGTTTTTTCCCTTACACAGACTGAAAACTGACTCGATATTTCCACTCTCAGATTGCTAGATACCGCCACATTAATTGTGTTGCTGCTTAGCCAGATGCAGTTGCAATTCAAAGGCCATTCTCTCTCTCTCTCTCTCTCTCTCTCTCTCTCTCTCTCTCTCTCTCATGTCTGTCTGTCTTTCTCTCTCTCCAAATGTTGTGTATATGTGTTTGTTGTTGTACAAGGCCACATACAGTGCATTTTCAGATAAATCAATTTCCAAATAGAAAGTCAGGGGCACCTTTAGCATTGGCTGCATCCAGGGAGAAATCTGTCAGTCAATAACTCTAGGACAACTAGGCTGGCAGGAGAGGTTGGTCCAGGCAACCAGAGCCTAGAGACAGTGGACTACTTGAAATGTCCTATATTGTGGATTTGTTTCAAGAGGGCTCATTTGGGTGAAAGGTCATAGCAGTAATAGACCATAAGTAGAAAACACATTTTCTGCAAGAGAAAATATGGTGGCAAATTCTAGGCTTATTAATGGGACCATGGTGTATCCGAATTAAGTACCATTTCTAAGTATGTCTATGGATGCTGCAGACTGTCCTCCTCAGGATTAGTGGTTGCCATTGATTCTCTTGAGGGCTTGAAAAGAACAAAAGACAGAAAAAGAAGAAAACCGTTTCCTTTGGTTCCCTCTTTTCTGTTTTACCTGAGTCTTCTTCTGCCCTTTGAGAATTAACACCATTTGTATCACTGCGCTGTGGACTTCTGAGCTTAAAATGAAATTAAGCTGGATTTCCTGGGTTTCTATATTGCCCATAATGTAATGAGACTTTTCGCCCTGCTAACCACATGAGTCAATTCCCTTTATTTCTGAGGAACTGACTAGCAACATATGATAGTTACTGTCTGTCTAGTCTTAAGCATTGGGATATGATAGCACTCCAGCAAACAGTTGAAGATATGAAGAATTACAATTTAGTATTGTAGATCCGATGTTTTAAAAGGGCTAGAAGAGTATATGATGGGATACATAATGATTTCAATATGAAATGTCCCCAGAGGTCCACATTTATCTCCTGCTTCCCAGCTGCTTGAGGAAATTTAGGAGACGGTATTTAGCTAATAAGTATAGGCTAGCAGAATTTGGCTTTAGAAAAAAGACTTAACAGCAAGACCTGCCAAATTCTACAAAGTTCATTTGAAAGACTTTAATTTGAAAACAGAATGCTGCTAAAGTGTTTTCTGCTTGAACAGGAGCAGGTAGGGAAATGTTTCCCCAATTCGCACTCAGGCTACTGTAATTCTCGTTCAAAAGGCTCATCTACTTCTTATTTATTTATTTATCTATCTATCTATTTATTTATTTATACGTGAGAAAGGGTACCCTGTAATCTAGGTTGGTCTTGAACTTGCTATGTATCCAAAGAAGACCTTGAACGGCTTGTTTGGCTTACATTTGTGACAGTTTATACCCTAGGGATGGCAAGGTAAGAACTCAAGGCAGGAACCTGGAGGCAGGAACTGAAGCAGTGGTCATAAACAACTCAGGACCACCTCTCCAGGCACATTACCATCTATGGTGGACTGGACTTTCCTATATCAATCTTAAGTAAAAAAAAAAATGCCCTGTAGACTTATTTATAGGCACTCTGACGGAGTCATTTTCTCAATTGAGATTCCTTTTGCCATATAACTCTGAGCTGTGTTAAGTTAACACACTCACCCATCCACACGCACACACAAATTCAATCATGACAGTGATTAAAAATATTAAGTACTAGCTCTTGAACACCCTACCTCCAAAGAAGGGGTTTAGAATCATAGAGTGAAGTTTAATCTACAGCTTGACTTTCATAAGCCCAAATGTTTGTGGCAAACAAGAAGTTTTTGGAGCTAAAAGGAAAGAATGCCAGAGTATTGGTGCCCATTTTGAGCAAAATAGCACTTCTGTGTAAAAACATAGCTTCCTTGGGGAATTTCAGACAGAGTTAGTTGATGTAACTAGAAGATACACTGAACTCTAAGTCTTTTCTCCATTTATCTCTATCTCTGGCATTTTTCAGTGAAAAAAAATACTCCCCAAAAGTTAGAGAATATAAGAATTCAGTCATATAATCCCCATCGGCAGCAATATCCAGAAGTCACTATCATTGTCACAATGCTAACAGGACAGATAAATAGAGCTATGGGAATGGAGCAAGAGGGACAAAAGGAGAGAAGCCACAGAGGTCAGGCTTGAAGCGCATGAATCAGTTCTTGGACACACAGCCAGGAAATTGGAAACATGAAAAAGAAGAGTTTGATGCCAGTGTCTAAATAATTTGTGATAAGCCAAAATAAATGCAGTGCTCAGGCTGGTGAAAATGGACTCAGTAGTAGCTATATCTAAGAAGCCTCCGAATTTGTCCAACATACCCCATAGGCCAATCACACCTTGCCTTTCCATTCCCATTGTTTATTTGGTGCTGGGATGGAATCCAAAGCTCTGGAAAGGTTAGGTCAACACTCTACCACAGAGCTACATCCCTTTACACTTACACAAACAAAATTCTTTGAAAAAAAATCACCCCTTTCAAAACTTATTTTTAGGGCTGCTTTTAGGATACTTTCCCAACAAAGCTGAACACGTAAAATGATTTTTACATAAAATTTATGCTGACCTTTGCTATTAGTTGATCAGAAAGGATGGAAAAGGAGAAGTTTCCTTCTTTGTCTATAGAGATATGCTGCTGAGAAAACAACTGGTTCCAGGTCCCTAGAGTGGTTCAGTGAAGGAAAGCACTTGCCACCAAACCTGACAACCTGGATTTCAGGACCCACAGGGTGGATGGAGGAAACTGATTGCTGCAAACTGTCCTCTGATCTTCATGTGCTCATGTCTCACTCACTCAAACAAACACACATCAACCCCCCAAAATAATTGATTTATATTTCTTCTCCCTGAATGTATTTCTAACATGAACAACTTATGGCCTAAAGATATGACTGTTTTATTTTCAGATAAACACAACACACTATACAGTGCCAGATCTAAGTGTGATTATTTTTACTCTGGTTCTCCGCTCTCTGTCTGAGGATTCTGTATGAATCTATAATAACAACATTAAAATAATACCAATAATAGAGAAAATGTGCAGTTTTCTGCTAACTGAGCTTTAGTCTGAGAGCATGAAGTCCTCTGTTAAAGCCTTGAGATAATCTAACGAGCTGGCACTGTTATTATTGCTACCACTTTGCACAGATGAGGACTTAGTGATACAGTAAAGGGAATCAGTGGGACCAAGCTCAAGAAGCTAGTAATTCACAGAGCTGAGGTTCAAGGTCAGGTGACAGGATCCACTATATACACTGATAACACCCATATACACTGCTATTTAGCTTGGGATGTACCCATCATCAAATGTTTTCATAGATAGACATGCTTAATCAATGGAAAGAAAAATATACCAGATGAAAAGAACATTGTAATACAATATATCCTTCTAATGGATTTCCCACCAAAACTAAACCAGTTATATTGGTATCTTCAGAGCTCATAGTCCTGTAATAGTACTGTAGTATAAATATCATGGACACACTGAAGTACATGGAATGTTAATAGAGATGTGCAGAATGAAAATCTAAGGTCCTAAAAGTGAGAAAGTGCTGAAAGTTATTATATTGCTCTAATGACAATGTACCTGAGATAGAAAAGACAAAGGACAATGAGGACTACTGAGAACTCAAGAACAATGGCAATGGGTTTCTGATCCTACTGCAAGCTCTGGCTTTGTGGGAGCCTAGGCAGGTTGGATGCTCAACTTACTAGACCTGGATGGAGGTGGGGTTCCTTGGACTTCCCACAGGACAGGGAACCCTGATTGCTTTTCGGGCTGAGGGGGGGGGGGCTTAATTGGGGGAGGGGGAGGGAAATGGGAGGCGGTGGCGGGGAAGAGACAGAAATCTTTAATAAATAAATAAATTTTTAAAAAAAGAAAAGACAAAGGTCAAATGGGTGAATAGCGATTAGCTATGAAAAGGGAATGCAGAGATTTCCTCTGCAGTTTTGGGGCTCTTTCTCAAACGACAGCACGGGGCTAGGGAATGCCTCTGTTTATGCAACACTTTTGTCAGATGTCTCCTTCTCCCTCTTCAGTGTGAAACAAATGATGCCTACATGCACAACGTTACCCACATCCTCTCTGAAATGTCTGTCAGGATGCAATAGCGCAACGCTTCTTCCCAGTACCTGATTTTAATTGGTTCACCTCTTGTCATTGAGGAATCACTTTGTTTGGAATTTCAAGATGTCTTTTATTCCTGCTCATATGATTATAATTAATGTGTTTTCTGCTAAGGCAGCTACATAAATTGTAACTTTTTCCTCACTGTTCTGAAATTACAAGCTTGGGGCCCAGAATAGATGATGTGCGTTTAGTTTAAAAAGAAGATGCTTTCCAGATAAATTGAATTTTTATATGTTTTTACTTGGTTGATCTGGAATATTCCTCATTTTGATTTCAACACTAAACTATAAAACAGAGCTAGAGATGATTCCACAAGTCATGTTCCAGGACCTGTCTCTGAATTTGGAAACTCCTTCACCCAAGTCATCTTAGAGAGCCTTTTTTTCTTTTATTTTCTCAATAAACATTTATTGGGTGTTTACCATAAGCCAAGTCCCTTGTTCTGCCCGAGTGACACAAAATTGAAAGGACATTGTTCCTTCTCTTGATAAACTCACCCTGTAGAAGGAAAGACAGACAAAGCAAAAATATGAATCATGTAGTAAATATTTGTGCAGATAGCTAGGATAACTCAAAGGCCAGGAGTTGACCATTGCCCCATGAGGAAACCACTGAATCCATCAGAGAATTCAGGGAATAGATATTTCAAGATGCCTAAATAAGGCCATTCTATAACTTGATCTAAGTTTTAACTTTATCTATCTATCTATCTATCTATCTATCTATCTATCTATCTATCTATCTATCTATCTATCTATTTATCTATTCAAATAAAGATATGATTAAACATTTTAAAATTTAATTTAAATAGATATTGGTTAATTAAATTACATGTGTCCATGAAAAACAGGAAAATATAATTCCATCTGAAACAAGTCCAATTTTCCCAGCCAAGTACTCCCAAATTCTTTTAAATCTGATGTTTAAAATCAAGATTTTTATTCTAAACTAGTCTTACATTCACCCTTCTAAGTGAGCACAGAAAAATGTGGATGAGTTTGCATCTATTTGGTTTATCTTTACCATTTTTTTCTCTATTGTTGTCTGTGTGTTTCTATGCATGTGATAGGCACTCATCAGAACACCAGAAGATGTTTTTGTGGAGAAATTGCTTTTCTCCTCTCATTTCTAGACCAGTTCCGAGGATCAAACTCAGGTCATCAGGTCCTCACCAGTCCATGGGACAATTTTGTACCTCCATCTGGCTTGTCAAGGGACCTCCACCCTTTCCTCATCACATTCCCAAAATGTGCCAAGATCTGTAGAGCAGGAACCCTCTCCTCCTGCTTCAGTAAACATTGCTTATTCTTTTCCCTTGGCTATTCTAAATAAATCTTATAATCATATTATCAAATCTTTAAAGAAGAATAATGAAAGGGAAGCTGTTTGATACCACAAATATATTTGGGAACCATAGATTTCATATGAAGCAAATAGCCAAATGCAAACAGCACTCATATGACATATTAGTAAAAAAGTAATCGTAAGCAACCTGACAGGGTTGGTGATCTTTTCACAGCTCTAATGAGAAACCGGAGGCGATTAACTTGAAAAGAGAATCACTGTGTTGACGTGTAGCTCTGATTTTGAAGGTTCTAGCCCCAGATGTGATGACCTCAACTTAGGTCCCTTTTGAGGACAGACACCTGAGTAAAGCATTCATCTCCTGGTACTAGAATCAGAACCAGGATGTGACAGGGTCACAATCCATTTGAAGGTACATCTCAATTGACCTAAGGATTTACCCCAGCACTCACCAGTATTTTCAGAGATTTTTCTCATCTAATTTTACTTTCTTTGGGCTTTATTCTTTTTAAAAAAAAAACTCATCTTATTTTTGCTTATATATTATTCTCTCTCTCTCTCTCTCTCTCTCTCTGTATGTGTGTGTGCATTTAATTATTTTTAATTATTATTCTGTTTTTCTTTTGTCCTCTCTTTATTTTCTAGAGAGAGGGAGACAAAGCATGGATTTGGTCAGGTAGGGAGGACCTGGGATGAGATGGAGGAAGAAGAACTGTGGTCAGAATATATCGTCTCAAAAACATTACTTCCAATAAAAATGAAAGTGATGAAGTATATGATTCTTTTACCTTTTTATTTATCTGTTTATTGTACATCTGGACCACATTTTCCCCCACTCTTCTCTTCCCATTCCCTCCCCCCACCTTCTTTCTGCCCTCCCTCAATGCACTTCTCTTCTGTTTCTGTTCAGAAAGGGACAGGACACCCATGGGTATCAACAAAGCATGACACAGGGAGTTGTAGTAAGACGAAGCACCTCCCCTTGTATTCAGGCTGGGAAAGGCAATCCAGTATGAGGAATTGGTTCCCAAGAGGCAGCAAAGAGTTAGGGACAACCTCTGCTCCCATTTTTAGGAGTCGTACAATTAGACCAAGCTACACAACTGTCACATATATTTTGAGTGCCTAAGTCAGAACCGTGTAGTCTGGTTGTTGGTTCAGACTTGGTGAGTTCCTATGAGCTGTGTTAGTTTTTTCTGGGGGTTTTCTTGTGATGTCCTTGACCACTCTGGCTCCTACAATCCTTCTTCACTCTCTTCACCAGGATTCCTGAGCTCAGGCTAAGGTTTGGTTGTGGGTCTCTGTATCTGTTTCTATCTATTACTGGATGAAAGTCCTCTGATGACAATTGGGGTAGTCATCAAGCCAGACAAAAACTGAAAAAAAAAAAATCAGCATCTTACATCAATGGGTGAGCCCACAACTTTAAAACTCAAATATACGAAGAGAACAAAACTTTCATTTTCATTTACTCCAGGGATGATATATTGGAAGAAATGGTGGGAAGCAGATCAGAGAAGAGAATGTAGCAAGTTTATAAGATGAAGAAGAATTCATGAATAGTAAGGTACAGTCTGAGAGTCACAGGCAATATTATTTATCCTGTACATGATCAACAAGTCTCTGAGGTATTTTCTCAATTAATGATTGATGTGGGAGGTCGCAACTCACTATAATTGTTGCCACCCTGGGCATGTATCTTCATGTGATATAAGAAAACAAACCAATGCATAGCATTCTTTCCTCAGTGGTCTCTGTTTGAGCTTCCTGCCTGAGTCTTACACTAAATTTAAGTCAAATAAAGCCATCCTTCCCCAGTTCTTTTCCTCATGGTATTGATCACAGCAATAGAAAGTCCATTAGGAAAGCAGGTAAGTTCTGACCTTCTCATTCACAGTGGCTTAACGTCAGTACCCATTCATTAGGACGCCTTTCTCTGCCCTTTAGTGACTTCCTGTAAGACACACCGTATTCTCAAAAGCACATAGAACCAGTTTCTACTGTTCTATTTTTGTCTACTGACTTTAGTAAGATATTTGACATTAGATTAAGATGGCATGTAACTGTTACTTCTAAAATGAATAAAAGCTTCCAGGAAAGCATTTTCTTTTCTTTTTACCTAAAAAAATAAAATTCACTATTTTTTGAGTCAATTCTGCTTCTGGTTAGATCGTATGAAAGAAATGCCCCTTGGCTGTTCATACTTCTTTCTGGCTAGCCAACATGGTTTTCTTCATACAAAAGCAAAATAATCTATCATTGAATATCAATCTGTTTGCTTTTCAAATTGGATATATCAGAATAATAAATCATAAATGAAAGGCCATGCATCAAAAAAAAAGTCATCCAAACACATCCTGTGTTGTTTTTCTCTCCGACATCTCCAAATGAGGACTGCATTCAAATGACTCACCAGATAATCATACAAAAGGCCTCATTTGAGTTCATTATTCATAGTGAAAGTCTGGCTGTGTGCCTTGATACACTTCAGGAGTTTGGTTTATAGAGATAATAAAAACATCCAAAGATATGTCACTCTAACCTCAGTGTTCCCACTGTACAAAGAGAGGAGCCCTCCTTGAGCTGGCTTCAGCCTCCTGCTCAACATTTATCCCCTAAACAGGCCACTCCCCTTGGCACCCTTGAGGATGCTTGTTTTGTGCTATGGTTATGTGGCCCTCCTCCTCCACACTTAGGTAATTTTATGTCTTGTCATGACAAACAACAAATTTGTTAAAAAAGATTCTAATCTCACCGTATCCGAGGAAAAGGAATGATATATTTGCTGTATGCTTATCCAGCAATGAATACAGAAGGTAGAAGGAATTAGGGGATAAACCAGACTAGATCCAGGGCTCTAGAGGTTTCTGTGGTAGTGATCTGTAATACACGGGCATGATTAAATGGAGGTGTGATAATCACAATGGAAGAATGGATGAAGAAAGAATGGAATATATACATATTAGAGTACTACTCAGCAGTAAAAAACAATGACTTCTTGAATTTTGCATACAAATGGATGGAAATAGAAAACAATATCCTGAGTGAGGTAAGAAAAGAGGAACATGGGATGTACTCTCTCATATTTGGTTTCTAGCCATAAATAAAGGACATTGAGCCTATAATTCGTGATCCTAGAACAGCTAAATAAGAAGGTGAACCCAAAGAAAAACATATAGGCATCCTCCTGAATAATAACCTTCATCAGGTGATGAAAGGAGACAGAGACAGAGACCCACAATGGAGCACCAGACAGAAATCTCAAGGTCCAAATCAGGAGCAGAAGGAGAGAGAGCATGAGCAAGGAACTCAGGACCGTGAGGGGTGCACCCACACACTGAGACAATGGGGATGTTCTATCGGGAACTCACCAAGGCCAGCTGGCCTGGGTCTGAAAATGTACATCTTTTAAATCCACTTCATCCTGGCCTCTGCTCCTATCCTCCTCCCAGAGATACTCTTCTCTGTAAAACTACAGCTCAGTATACCACACTTTTCTGTTTTTCATTTTTTGTTACTCTAGCTAGCACCTGGCCATCTTTTCAAGGCACTAATTCTCTTAATGCCTTGAGACCTAGGGCAGTTTGCTTTTTCAAATTCCAGCTCTTCATACTAGACATGGTGCAGCATCATCATTCATTCTCCTTTCTGCGTGCAGATTAACTCAGCCATATCATTTTTTAAGCCCATCCATTAAAGGCTCCTGGCATTCACTCGTAGCTGCCTCTTCTGCTCCCTGCTATAGTCATTTTAATGCTTCTGATAATCTTTTCAATTTATCAAAAGCTTCGGTACCTGAAACAGGTTTCCTCCCTACTCTAAGCCCTACTCTCCTTAGGAACAACAGTAAGATCTATTTGCCATATTTACCTCGGTTCTTAGCTCATATCCAAGAACATTGTGACCCACACCTTGGTTAGTTTATACTTTATAGTCACTCTGCCTCCTGATATCCAATGTAAATTTCCCCTGAAACCTTTGTTTCCATCCAGTTTGCATTTGTAACAACTACAAACATGACCCATTTTTGAATTTGTTCTTCCCCGCTTATCCTATGACCTCCATTATGATATAATCTGGCATTCTTACTCAAATAACAGAGAGTATGAATTATGTCTTTTTGTGTGACCACTTGGAATAAGCAAATTTTTCAACATATATGTCAGGTAATGGCGGCTGTACACTTGGTGTAGAGGGAAGTTACTTTGGAGAAAGAGGACATATTATGCTTAGTCTCTCTCATTTTAGTCCATTAAATTGTGGACTAATGACTGGAATGCAGGGGAGGTCTTGTCTCAGGCAGTGCATGAGGGAAGGAAGCTACACACAGAAGAGGAACAAGATGGGACAGAAAGCAAAGGCAAGCTCCACCCAAATGTTGGATCATCACAGAGATTTGCTGATCTCACTTTTATTCATAACTCGTGATTGTTGTTTCTTAGTGTTTTTTTATTATTTGTGACTGATTCTGATTATAGCCAGTATATCAATGATCCATATCACTCATGCCATCTCTGAACATTTCTGAAGTCGTTCGGGCAAGAGTCAAGCAATGCAGAAGATGCCATCCACCGTAAATGTATGATACAAATACACTCTGCACTGCCTGCCACATCTCTCCTTAACTCACCGGGTTATGCTGTGGCTGCCCTTCCTGCCTGGCCACTTTCAAGGTATTCCTGGGTATGAATGAAATGTAACACATTACAGAAGAATTAAACATACTTGCTGATAGGTCATTTTTCTCCATCAAGGGAATCTGTGCAATGCTCTTCTCAAGAGCGATTGCACTGTCAATTCTTGCTTTTCTGTTGGGCACTGAATGTCTCCATCTCTCAGGGATTCTCTGAAGCATTCTGGATTTTTATATGACTAATGTTGTTATTTTATACATTCAAAATCCTTCCCCTTTAAATAAAGAAGACATGCTTACTAAAAGACAACTTTCCTGTCTTCTCTTCTGTCTGTCTGCCTTTACCTTGGCATCATGTCTCAAATTAGGTGTCTAGTCTTCCATTCTCTTGTTTCTTTCATTTCTTTCAATCTCTACACGCTAAGATATAAGCTAATGGAGCATACTTCTCAAAGAGTCCTCACTATTATATTGACTCCACAGTGCTTCATTTGCTACAGCTTGGCTCTGAGATATCCCTCCAAGGCCCGTGGTTCAGTGCTTGGTCTTCAGCTCACGGTGCTACTTGGAGGTGGTAAAATTTTTAGAACTGGAGCAGAGCAAGAGGGATGAGGTCATCAGTGGCAGGCCACTTGAAGGATTATCTGAACCCAGATCGCTTGCTTGCTTTATTTTAGCTCCTTGGTTGCCATGAGGTAATCTCATTCCTCTGCTGCATGCTCTCACTAGGATATAAAGTACTGCCACATTCGCCGAAATAATAGCGCAGAATGACTATGGCCTGAAACCTTTGAACCTGTGAATGAAAGCAAGCCTTTCTGCTTAAGGTTTATTATCGAGCAGGGGAGATAAGATTTCCTGTGTCAGTGTGAGGAGATGAGTTATGGTAGCTAGTAATCAGTACAACCAGATGAGGGAACACCTGTATCCTGGTTTGTTTTTTATATCAACTTGACACAAACTTGCGTTAATGAGGAAAAAGAACTTCAATTAAACAAATGTGCCTGGATTACATGGATCTGTTTATGAGACTCTGGGATATTTACTGATTAATGATTGATGTGGAGGGACCAGCCCATTGTAGGGCATGCTACCTCTAGACATGTAGGCCCATGTCCTATAAGAAAACAATCTGGACAAGCTAAGAAAAGTAAATGTCACTCCTTCATAGCCTCTTCTTTAATTCCTACTTTTACGTTCTAGCCTGAGTTCTTACGTCGGCTCCCCTTACTGATGGACTGTGACACAAAGGGCAAACCAAATAAATCCTTTTCTCCCTAGGTAGCTTTAGTTGTGGTGTTTTGTTTCAGCAATGGAAAAACAAACGAACATGATGTGTTTCTATGATGCCGGTGCTCTTACAGCAAGATGCTGAGGCAGGAGCATCGCAGGAAGCTCCTAGGCCAGCTAGCCTCGCTTTTGTAGTGGAAACCAAGAGATTCTCCCAGCAAAGAAGAAGACCAACACCTGACCTAGTCGTTCGACTTCTATTCATCTGAAGGATTGTCGTAAGCGCACACAAACGCGCGCACAGGGGTGGGGAGAGATTTTTAAAAGACATTAAAGTATCAGGCATTTTGTCACAGTAGCATGACACTAACGAGATCATCTGAAACATTTCAGTCCTGTTCTCAGTTACCGATGCCATTAACGATTCGCTTTGCCCTCACTAATACATTAGTGCTATGTGATTTTACCAACAAGCATTATCCTATTTTTTCTCTACCTTTTAACACTTCCCTTTCTCTCTCCTTCCTTGTACCTACACAACACCTAATTCTAGAATTCCTCTAGAAGCATCCATAATTTGATTGCCTGTAACAGAACACATTCTTTCTTAGATAAATTCTCTCTTTGTGTTTCCAGAATACCCTCAAGCTCATATATTCACAACCCTAGGAAAATCCTGGAATGTATATATACACCTAACATTTCTTTTAAATGTCAAAACTGTATTTGATTCTTCCCTGGAATGTGTCAGTTTTATTTCAAATTCTCTATGTTCAAAACAAAATGCATAGATTTCTCTTTATACACAAATATGCCTCCTCTTAAAAAACGTACTTTTAGTGAAAGCTACAACCTACTATCTAACTCTATAATTGGAAACATGCACATCTTTTTATCACAATTTCTGCTTATAAAATTTCCACCCAAATATTCAAGTCCCTCTATTTATTACTTCATTAATCTTTACCAGCTTCCTTGTCACTATCTTTTCCTGCCTTAATTGTGGAAATGGTGTCTTACTAATTCTTCCCTATTATGCTTGTTCATCTTGCAACTGGAGAAAGAGTTGAAAAACAAAATTATACTGTGTCATTCATGTCTATGGTTTATACAAATACAGATAACTCTCTGATCTGAAGACAGAGCACACTCCCTCTCAATCAGCAAGGCTTCTGATAGCACTGACTGTTCCTGCACTGTGGGATGTCCTTCTGTATATGTGTTGCTTTTATTAGTTAATGAATAAAGCTGCTTTGGCCTGTGGCAGGGCAGAATAAGGCTAGGTGGGGAAAACTAAATTGAATGCTGGGAGAATGAAGGCAGAGCTGGAGAGACACCATGTAGCTGCCCGAGGAGAAGGACACATGCGCCTGTACAGGTAAACTACAAGCTTCATGGTAAAATATAAATAAGAGAAATGGGTTAATTTAAGATGTATGACTTAGAAACATTCTTAAGCGATTGGCCAAACAGTATTGCAATTAATACAGTTTCTGTGTGATTTTTTTCAGGTCTGGGAGGCTAGGAAATGGCACCCATGCCTCACCTACTGTCCACATGTACTTCTCTCTCCTGATAAATCACTGATCAAAGGCAGGCTGATGAGGAAAGTTCATTTGGCTTACATCTCCCTGTCACAGTTCATCATCAAGGAAAGTCAGGGCAGGAGTCAAGCAGAAGCAGATGCAGGGACTATGGAAGAAAGCTCCTTACTGGCTTAAATCCCCTGGCTTGCTCAGCTAATTTTCATAAGCAACCCAGGCCTACCTGTCCAAGATTGGCAATGCCTACAATGGCCTGGAACCTCTCACATAAATAATTAATTATAACAGTCAAGGTACTGACCCACAGACATGCCCACAGCCAGATCTGAAGGGGTTATTCTTTAGCTAAGTTCTTCTCTTCCAAAGAGACTCTGGTTTGTGTCAAGTTGACAAAAGTTAAATAACAAAAGCAAAATGCTCATCCAAAGACACTTACCTTAGAATTTAAGTTTTCCTGTTCTCCTTGACCAGAATCCCATAAATAATCTATTTCTTCTGCCCAAAATATCTGTTCTTGGTCTTCTTGGTCATTTCTACCTGATGGAAAGCAACATTCTCTGTGTCCCTTTACAATACAAAGTTCCGCTGTTTGGGCCACCACAGCTTTATGTACCTACTTTCCATAGCTCTTGTTATCTCAATATCACATTAGAAAATAGCATGATCAATATGAATCTTTCCAAATATCCATAAGTAGTAGTTTACTTATCTTTGCTCCTAGGTTAATGCAAGTGTATTTAGTACTTCATAGTGCTCCATCAATTTATTTTGAACATGTAAATGAATAAATACCTGAAATAACTCATCCTAAAGAAGATTATGAGAGAAATTGCAATGTTCTTGGGGGTTTTACTTGATTGTTTTGCTTTTGTTTGTATCCCACCATTAAATTTGCTATAGCAATTAGTTTTAAAAATCATTTTGTTTACCTAAGATAATCTAATATAACATTCTTCATAATTCTTGTGCAATATTCTTTAAATACTAAAACATTGGAATGTAAAAATTGTGTTTGATAATCAAGGAGAGATTCTCTTTTTTGTCCCGTTCCTTCTCCTCTGTACCAAGAACACTTTCTCGAGGTATAGAATAATTTTTAAGGGTAAAATTATAATGAAGAAAGTGAGAAAGGCCATCAGAACTCTTTATATATGGCTTGTCAGGTTGCCTGATATTTTTGGAACTCTGTGAATATTTGATACATAAAACAAATACATGAAGTGCAGAAACTGGTGGATACCGGTCCAGAGTTACCAAAAGACTACACAGCAGGGAGTGAAGTCCAGCATAGTAAGTCAGAATTCTTACATATGTACTCCTGGAAGAACCAATAAATGGCAATAAAGGATTAACTACAAATATCACTAGACATCAAGCAAGTACTCAAACATTAATAGAAAACTTCGGAGGAGAAATATCCAAAGAAACTAGAATTTTAAAACTCTGGTTTTGGGCCTAAAGGTACTTTGGCTGTTCCTTGAGAAATGAAGGGTTTTTTTGTTTGTTTGTTTGGTTGGTTGGTTTTTTTGATTGAGAAATTTGGGAACAGAGGGAAGCATGGGGAGAAGAACATTTTATGGGACAATGAATAGATAGGATGACTGGACCTGAGAATTTTTATGGAGTATGTTTAGATTTTAGTTCTAATATGTCTTATTAATAACAGTGCCCAGCTAGCTATATATCTAAGAATATTTGAAGAAATTAGCTCACCTAACTGTACTAGAGAGAATGAAGGGGACAAAGGATATAGACGAAAACAGGGAAATTTCTCCATCTATTCCACTAATCAAAGCAGAATGCATTTGAAAGAATTGCCATTCATGGAGTCTCAGGGAAGGATTAGTCTACCCTGGATATGTTATACACATTATGAGCCTCAAAGTAAAATACAAAATAATAGAAATGGGTTAATTTAAGATATAAGAGCTAGGTAGAAAGTTCCTGAGCTGTTGGTCAAGCAGTGTTGTAATTAGTATAATTTCTGTGTGATTACTTGGGTCTGAGTGGCCAGAAAACAAATGAGCAGTCTCCATTTATAGAATCTTTGTTAGATGATCTATGACTTTTGGAGCAAGTATTATCATGCTAGGAGAGAAAACTTCATTTCATCTAGATATGCATATTTATACAGACTTAAGTATATTATAAGCTGTTTATTTTTTAGGTAATTAATAGTACAATTACTTATGTCTTTTTCAGGCATCCTTACTGGTATTTTACTCTTGGGTAGGCCCAAGTCTTTTTCTTTCAAAGTGGAGAGTGAGCATAGTGTCTAGGTGGGATTGTAAGATTAAATTTAAATTCTTAGACATAATCAAATTTATAATGCTTGACCAGGAAAAAAACTTTAATTAGAGATTATAATATAATTACATCATTTCCCCTTCTTTTTCTTCCCTCCCAAATCTCCTATGTGCTCTTGCTATCTTTTTAAATTTATAGTCTCTTTCACTTTAATTGTTTTGTGTGTGTGTGTGTGTGTGTGTGTGTGTGTGTGTGAGAGAGAGAGAGAGAGAGAGTTAGGTGTATAGAGTATATTAAGCGAACAATATATAATATATCAGGTGGATTAAATTTAATATATATTTATCTATATAGGGTCTATATATATATGTGTGCACATATACATGCCTACACACACAAAATAACCTGCTTAGTCTGTATATGTTTTATCAAAGGACAATTTTAATCAGTCTGCTATTAGGTGGTATACCAATCATTGCACATGTCCTGTAACTCTAGGCAGCCACAGGATTCAGAACGATGCTTGTCAATATTTGAACAAGCATGGACCCTTGTTACTTGGAGACAAATTTCCGCCAGCACTTGGATGAATATGGATCAAAGAGCCCAACTCTTCAAACTACCAACATGAGAGTTGCAGTGGTCATTTCATTAACCTTAAAACCACAGCACTTCCCATTTTATACAATTGCAGTCTTTGGACTCGGGGCATTGGATTACAGTTGAGTTTCCTGAATCCAGGCTGTTTCTATTACTCTCTGACCCTCTGTAATGTAGTTTTATTCTCTCCCACTTCAGCGGAACTGCTTCTGTCAAGGTCACCTATGGTAACCATAGTGCTAAATTGAATGTACAAATTATTTGTCTTTATTTTACTTGACCCGAATTTGGTATACTTGACCATATCCTCTTTTTTGCAACGCAGCCCTGTCTTGGCTTCCATTCAACAGTTTACTTGGCTGCTTCTTACCTTTAGAGCTACTCTGTCTTAAATTTCTTTATTTTCTCAGGTTCTTTTATTTGGACTTTGGATACAGGAAGCCTCCAGAAATTCATCCTAAATCCTAAATGAATAAGGATCTCATTCATCCCCATAAATATAAATAAAACACTTATGCTACATGCTACCAAATGTATATCTTTATTTTAGAATATTATTTTACATCTACATATCCATAAACCACTTGTATTTTACAGTCTTATAAAGACCTCAGGATTGACTAAAAGAGTTCTTTAATAGTTGTGTATTACCATTCTCGCCCGAGAAAGAAGCTCCATCTCTTAATTTTCCATCCAGAAGTTTCATGTATGTTAAATGGATTATTTTCTTTTGCTTTCTTTTCATTTCATATTTATATTGCAATAATTCTGATAATTATATGTATTTTATCAGTCATGTATTTGTACTATTCATTCATAATACCTCTCTCTCTCTCTGTCTGTCTGTCTGTCTGTCTCTCTCTCTCTCTCTCTCTCTCTGTGTGTGTGTGTGTGTGTGTGTGCTTAAAACAGAGAATGTAGCCCTATCTGATCCAGAGTTCACGATGTAGATCCAGCTGGCGTAGAACTCACAGAGATCCACTTTCTCTGACATAAGGGTACTGGAATTCAGGGTGTTCACTTCCCTTCTGCACCAGTATCATCTATTATCTGGACACCACAGTGGCCTACTGGCTGCGGCGTCAGTAACCCTATTCAATCTCTTCACATATTGGCAAGTTGGTTTTGCCTAAAGTGGATATTAATTAGTGTTACCATCCTGCACATAACATTTAAATGACTAGTCTGTTAACTCAGAAGCAATCAGAATTCTCTTTATTCATTCAGATAGAATGATTTCTCAAGGCTGGCTTATTCCTCACTGAATACCAGTGAGTCTTTTCTAAAGTTGTTTATGTGTAAAGTTTTTGCCATGGCAGAAACCTTGAAGTGCTTTTCTTTCTCCATAGGGTTTCTTTTATACTCACTTTCTGTAAGCCTCAGCATAAATGCCACCTCCCTAATGACAACTTCTCTGATCATACTAATTAAACTTGGTCATTCTGTGATTTCTTTAGCAAAATCCCAAATCCTTGTATTTTATTCTCAATATGTAACATCATATGGCGGTATTTCAACTGCTGTTTATTTTGAAGGCACAGATTTAAATGCTACCCCTGATTATTCCACTAACATTATTGTTACAGTAGCTGGTACCTATCAGATAGCTAATGAACATTTCCTGTGATTTTTTAAAAACAACCTTCATCAAATGGAGAAATTAGAGTGGTGTGTCACGGCTGACAATAAAAAAGTAAGTTAAAGAAGGTGAATTTCACTTATTTTTTGCTTTATAGCACATAAAAATCAGAGCTAAAGTTAATATGTAATCTAAAAAAGGCAGTTTTCAATGGATTATTGGATTACCCCCTCCTTCAGAAGGTTGTGCTATTTCCTCATCTGACTTACAAGGTCATAGATTGTACAGCCATGAGGCATGACCATAGACATAATTTTTTCCTTTTTACTCATAAAATGTTTTACAACAAATGAATAGATGGTCTTGCAAGTGAGAGTCCAGTTGTTTTGTGACTTTATCTGTTAATCAACAACTTCAACCTTGAGAGTGTCCCCATTCATTGAGTAAGGTTGGCAAGGGTACTTGTACCGAATATCATAAAGAAAAGGGAACTAACACGCAAGAATACATTTAATGCGATGTACTGCAGATGTTAAAGTATTCAGTAAGTGCTGGCTGCAAGCCACAATTACTATATTTGTAATATAAGACTCAATTATGAATTCATTTGACTTTCTCTGGTTACCAACTAAATCTGGCTGTGTCTACTCACTTAGTCAACCCATAGCACCCTCAAGTAAAGGGAAGCCTCAGAACACATGCTGATGTGCCTGAAGATGTTTTTCCATAAGCTGGTACAGAACCTAGGAATATGTGCTCTTAAGTGAACACTCTGCAGTTACTGACAAAGAAAGGCTTCCACTACCTCATTGGATGTAAGGGTACATGGATAAAATTACTTCATCCCTTTAGATGCCTAGAATTGTGGCATTAAGGAAAAAGACACTATTTTGATGGGTATAGTTGAGAAAATACAGAAGGCTTTTTATTAAAGTCAATATTTGAATAAATATATTAAAAAAAAGTTCCAGAGGGACAAGAGATGGGGAAACCCGCTTAGGAAAGTAGATGAACAGAACTTTTAGGACTTTTCAGAGTAAATATTAGCACTATTTCTCTCCACTGAATGAGTCACTTATTAGTTATTTTTGCTCATTTTTGTGTAAGAAGTAACTATATCAATTGTGGCCTCATTGACCATCAAGAATGATCCCTGGGCCAGGCGGTGGTGGCGCACGCCTTTAATCCCAGCACTCGGGAGGCAGAGGCAGGCGGATCTCTGTGAGTTCGAGGCCAGCCTGGTCTACAAGAGCTAGTTCCAGGACAGGAATCAAAAGCTACGGAGAAACCCTGTCTCGAAAAAAAAAAAAAAAAAAAAAAACAGAATGATCCCTGGGTGTCCGAGAGGCATCTGACATTCTTTGGTTAATATCAAAGACCGACTACATCTGTGGGTTTTTATCTATAGAACAGAAAGCAGTTTCTGAGTCGTGAATATCCATGTGCAAGTAGACTTCTGTAATACTTAGATATCTGTTTATTTCATTGGTTTATCTATATGTTGCCATTCCTTTTTCTATGATTTTTTTCTAGAGTCAGTGAGTAAAAATGGAGGTAGTGTGGCAATCATGGTGCTATGCCTTACATTTTGTTAAAATGTGAAACATAACATCTTTTATAGGAGATGTGCTTAAAGCACCCATTGGTGCATAATTTCCTCCAGGTCATTGACTAATATTAATCCATAGGAAGTTAGTTTTGCCTCAAGCATTGTATGTCATCTAAGAGGACAAATTTTACTAAAATTTATTTGATTTTGATAGCATTTATCCATATGTATTCAAGTGGCCAGTTTTCACATGCTCCATTTAAAACAAAATGATAAAGGGGCATCTTTAGTCTCCAGTTTTCCCTTTATAGTGCAATCAAATATGTATCCTCGGTGTTTTTTTTTTTTTACATCAAATAATCCCTCAAGTTTTTCTATTTAGCTGAAAATGTAATAGCAAATGACAAGGTATATCTGGGTACCACAGATCAAAACAATTTAACTAAACCAGTCATTAGTTCCCTTTCTTACCTTTGTAGGAAGATGACCATGAATTAAAAGGGAGCAATCTTCAGGAGTCTCTTGATTTCTGGGTTACTGCAATACTATGAATCTTGACAATTATCAGCATGACAAGTATTCATAAAGGTGCATTAAGTGGCACTAACCTTGGTAACAACAACATTTGAGTGAAGTTAAGTACTATTCAATAGGGCATAAATCATGCCTTGAACTGGAAATCCAAGCCAAATTCCTGGGGTTAGTAAGGTCATGGAACTTTGAAAATAATATCATACTGCCACTTTACTAGACCAGAATAACTTCTTGACACATTCTCAATCTTATTCCTATACCCACCAGTAAGTGAAGCTACCACCTTTCATCACAGAAGATTCTCTTTAGAGCAAATGGAGGCCATCACCTAAAAACGCAGCTGAATGCAATGCAGAGAGCAATAGATTGTAGGGACCCCCAGCTCCTAAAGAAACATATACACATCTAAATCATAGAGCCTGCATCTATGGGCTCGGAGAATGTTGTGGAAGAGTGAGCAGAAAATGTGAAGTGCCCAAATACCACGGAGTCTCTTGTGAAGCAGTCTCTCCTAGAAATGGCTATATAAATAAGACCAGAACAATAACAATATCCATAGACATGCTAGTGTTGAAGGGGGAGGTTTTCATGGGACCCTACCTCTAGACAAAGAACTACAGGCAACTATGAACTAATGGAAAGAGAACTGGCCTTCCCAGGAATGGGCCCCTTTATTGGTTTTCCAATAAAATCTGATCATCTTTAAAACCATATACACTCAACAAGAATGGACTCTGTATTCTATTTATATATCTCTATCTATCTATCTATCTATCTATCTATCTATCTATCTATCTATCATCTATCTACCCATCTATCTGTATATATAGATCTATTATCATTTATCTAAATTTGTGCATACTCATCCATATATATATATATGTGTGTGTGTGTGTGTGTGTGTGTGTGTGTGTGTGTGTGTGTGTGCGTATGTGTAACAAATATAATCAAAGAAAAAAAGGTTATCAGTTTATAGAGGTCATGGCAGGGGGTTGAAAGAGGATAGCTAGAAGGGCAATACAAAGAAAGGAAAAGGCAATATTGTATTTCAATTTCAAAAAGAAAAGGTATGTACCTTAATGCATCCAATTTTCATATTGCACAAATGAAACATAATTAACAAATTATACTGGTTCTTGATACATGTTATTTTAAATTATATACACAGCTATGCCAGGGAAAAGGATCGCTTCCTTCATCTGCCAGATAAAAGGTGTTTTGAAGTCATTGAGACTTAGATTGATGCTCACTTAAAGATTTGAGAAAAAAAACAGAGGATCAGAATTTCACAAAGACTAAAATACATGCCTTCCAATGACAGTATATTACATCTCCAAAAAATCAGAGAACTAAAACCAAGGTACAGAAGAGAGTGCGAGACTATTCAGCTTTGAAAGAGATGATAAAGGCAAATGGGGGCTTGGCTTGGAGGAACAAACCAAGGAGTGTTGGTTGTGTCCTGTGTACAAAGGAAAACTGTAGAAATACTTTCTTCAAGAAGAGTAAAATCATCCTATTCTTACTGTTACCCTCTGACAGCAACAGGAAAGACTGACTAGGAAGAGAACAAGGCTTAGTTTGGGAGTTTCCTGAAAGGAAGTTGGCAACATCTTAGCCAAGAGATCAGAGCAGCTTTACAAAGGACCTTTATAGGAAGCACCAGAGCAAATGAATGAATTTAAATATTATTTCCTATTGAAGACAATAAAATGACAATTTCATGTTGGGGATTGTGCTGTATGTCTTATATATAAATGACTTAGTCAACCAAGTGCAAATGATAATAGAATTCTTCCCAAACAATATGTGCTGGTGTCTGCAAGATGCACAACACTCCTAACACCTCCCTTATATCCACTAGTCAACCTCTTCCCCATTATTATTAACTCAACTCTCTAGAATGATGCATGTACCATCTGCAGGAAGATATGGATATTAGTAATATTCAATCCTAAAACCAATACAAAAGAAAAACAGTTGAATTTAGGATACTTTAAATAGAGATATTGAATAAACTGAAACCTGAACTAAAAATCTAGAGAAGAAATAAGAGAAAAGATTGATAGGCAGTAAGAATTTGGTGAATTTGGAATTCCACTTTGGTTAAAAAGTAAGTAGTCTATTGAGAAGAGTAACCTTAAGCAATACTCATGCCTGACTAAGGCTCAAGAACATTGAAGAAGGTGAGGTTAAAGGATCCTAAGAACCAGAATACAGGGAGAATAGCAGCTCATCTTTGGAGCAAGACACAGTCATTGCCATTATGAGCTCATAGCAGTTGAGACTCTCTTCAATGTGTCTTAATAAGAATGGGCCCATCAATAGTCAAGCACAGATGAAAAAGCGTTTCAGGTGGCCTTTGCTTCTGAATTACTTATTACTGATGAATTTATGGAAAAGAAAAATCATTTCATTCAGTTGTATACCCATTAATTACCTAAGTAGGTTGCAGGAGGTATATGCAATCCTATGGTCATACAGATGGCATTATTACAGTGAATTAAATGGATCACAGAGAAAAACAAAAGTCATCATTCTGGGGAATAGACAGTAGTGATAGGTGTATGTTGATAAAGATCAAAGAAATATAAGAGAGGGTAAAAGAAAAAAGTTATCAGAATAGTTACACAAATATATGAAGTTGCCATCCATAGTGAATGAAAGAAAAAAAGACAGGAAAGCTGGAGGAAAAAAAAGGAAGAGAGGGAGGGAGGGAGGGAGGAAGGGAGGGAGGGAGGGAGGGAGGGAGGGAAGGAGGGAAGGAGGGAAGGAGGGAAGGAGGGAAGAAAGAAGAAAAGAAAGAAGGAAGGAAGACCATCTACTGCTTCAGAGATTAGTTTTTCCTATTACCCCAACACCTTGAGGTGTAAATTACCTTTACAATATTGAGGTATGTTGCTTGTGTCCCTAGTTTCTCTAGGACATTTATCATGAAGGGGTGGTGGATTTTGTCAAAAGGCTTTTCTGCATTTAGAAAGATGATTGTGTGGTTTTGTGTGTGTGTGTGTGTGTGTGTGTGTCTGTAAGTCTGTTTATATAGTGGATTGCATTTATTGATTTACAGGTGTTGAACCATCCACGCATCTCTGGGATGAAGCCAATTTGATCATGGTGAGTGATCTTTTTGGTGTGTTCTTGAATTGAGTTTGCAAGTATTTTATTGAGAAATTTTACATCTCTGTCCAAAAGGAACATTGCTTCTATCTGTAAGTCTCTCTTTGTTGGGTCCTTATGTGGTTTATGTATCAGGATAATTGTGACCTCATACAAAGAATTAGATAATGTTCCTTGTGTTTCTATTTTATGAAATACTTTGAGGAATAGTTGAATTAATTCTTCTTTGAAAGTCTGGTAGATTTCTGTATTGAATCCATTTCTCCCTGAGCTTTTTGTATGCTTGTTTAGGCAACATTTAATTACTGCTTCTATCTCGTTAGTGAATATAGGTCAATTTTGATTGCTTATCTGATGTTGGTCTAACTTTGGTGTATGGTACATATCAAGAAATTTGTCCATTTCTTTTATGTTTTCCAATTTGATTGAGTACAAGTTTTTAAAGTATCTCCTTATGACTTCCTGGATTTCTTTGGTGACTGTCATTATGTCCCCCCTTTCATCTTTAATTTCATTAATTTGAATCTTCTCTATTTGGCTTTTACTTAATTTAGCTAAGGCTTTATCAATGTTATTGATTTTTCTCGAAACACCAACTCTTTGTTTCATTAATTAATTTATTGTATTTTTGTTTGTTTCTATTTTACTGATTTCAGCCCTGATTTTGAGTATTTCTTACAGTCTATTCCTTTTGGGTGTAATTTTTTTGGTTTTCTTCTAGAGCTTTTTTGTATGTTATTAAGTTACAAATATAAAATCTCTCTGATATTTTTAGCATATCCAATTAGTGCTACGATCTTGCCTCCTAGAACCCCCTTCATTGTGTCCCTTAGGTTGGGATATGCTATGTTTTCATTTTTATTCCATTTTAAAAGTTTTTAATTTCTTTCTTAATATCAGTCCTGTTCCATGTGTTACTCATTAGCTGTTCAGTTTTCATGGGTTTCTAAACCTTCTGTTCCTTTTGTTGTTGATGATATCCAGCTTTATCTGTGATTGTCAGATGTGATGCAGGGTGTTATTTCCCTTTTTTTGTATCTGTTCAGACTTGCTTTGTGTCCAAGTATGTGATCAATGCCGAAGAAAGTTCCATGGCCTGCTGAGAAGAAGATATACTCTTTTGTGCTACATTCTGTAAATATTCGCTAGGTCCATTTGATTTAGGACACCGTCTAACTACAGCATTTCTTTGTCTAGTTTTGGTCTGGATGACTAGCCAATTCATGAGAAAGGGGTATTGAAGCCACCCAGGATTGCTGTGTGAGGTTCAAATTCTTATTTTAGCTGTAATAATGTTTCTTTTATGAACTTGAATGCCTTGTGCTTTGGTCATAAATGTTTTAGAATTGCAATATCTGCTTGGTAGAATTCTTTCTTTGATGCATATGGAGTGCCTTTCTCTAGTGTGGGCCAGTTCTGGCAGTGACCAGGTTCCAGACAGGAGTTGATGAGGGAAGAACAATACAGAAAAATACAGAATAGAAAATTAATGAAATAAAGGAAAATGTCTGAAATACAAGATAAATGAGGTTAAAAAATAAAAGAAAAGAATGGGGAATAATTTTTGGAAAGAAAAACTAGTAACAAATTAGAAAGAATCCTAATAATGGAATTCTCTGACCTGTGGTCCAGGTGGAACTGATTCACCTCTACACCCAAAATACTAATTAACCACACCCTAGGTCAGAATTGCTTGTTTGTAGCCACACCTTAGCCATACCTGTTGTCAACAACTTTGAAATTAAGCTCCAACTCTCTGACCTCCAGTCAAGGTGGAGCAGGCTCACAACTGTGGGCCGGCACACAAAATACAATAAACATAAGAAGGGAATGTAAGAGAAGAGTAACAAAGGTAACAACAGCAGCAACAACAATGAAAATTAAAGCAGAAGAAAGCAGTATAACTCAACAATGAAGGGAAAGTATCAACAAAATGAGATGAAGGTATGATGGAGAATTAAAGCTAAAAACACAAACTATGCATATGATGTAGTAAACCAAAACCACTGAAAGTGTTGAAAGGGGAGAGAGATGAATGGCAAGGATATAAAAGGAAGACAAGGTAGGAAAGACGATGGTAAGGTAATGGACAGTTTCTCTTTAGGTCTTTAAAATTTGAGAACTGAAATTAAATGCCTGGAATCAATGGGTGTCAACTGATCTTCTGGACTTCTGCCTGTCTCTCCTACTGTTTATGTTTATTAAACCTATTTCAGATAAGTGCCTATTGTCTATTACAACTACTTCCTGGAAGAAAATGTCCTTTGTATACCAGAGGCTTCTGCTAGCCATACTTTCTTTGTAGTCTGTAAGCTTGGAATACCTATCCCTCGCAGATTGTCTCTACTGGAGAGGGGGTGGTAGCTGATTCTTTAACCAAGATGAAAGTATATCTTTGAAGTATGTTGGGAGTGTGGGAAGCAACCATAACAGCGACAGTACAGGCAAGCTGGCAGGAGGAAAGATGGCCCTTCTCAGGGAGGAACACACCAAGAGGTTCCTCCCTGAGAACCCATGATCTCAGATGATCTCAACAGGTTATATTAATATTTATATTAATATGCATTTATACATGCATGCATGCAATAACAATCAATAAAAAATAAGCTATGAATTTGAAGAAGAGTGAGTTGAGGTTGGGGGGGGAGGAAAAACAAGGAGAAATGTTTTAATTAAAACATGACCTCAGAAATATAAACAAAGACAAAGAATGTAAGCTCTCAGCTACTGCTCTAGCCTCAAAGCTATGTCTGCTTGCTGCCATGCTCCTTGCTTATCTTCTAAAAGGAGCTTATTTTTCCTCTTTTCTGCCAGAATGTTACAGGCTGATGTTTTGTTGGTCTTATTTCCTATCTGTGCATAGTCTGTCTTTTTTCTCTGCGATATGCAGGTGCCTAACTTTCATTTCCTTTATACATTACTGAAGTTCTTTCAATCTGTATTTGACATAAAGTCTTTTTTCCCCATATGCTGACTCTCTTTTACTGGATCATATAGAGAGGCAGCTTCTAGTCCACTATCTTACATGGAAGTATCAATATCATTTTTCTCTTCTATTTATTTTTACTGGGACTCATAGTCAAGAATATTACTTGAGCTTTATAGGAGAATTTGAACTTGTGGTTTTTAACAACTCTAGAGGTGTGGGGACCCTTGGAGATATATTAAATGCATTTGCTTTATGACACGAACACCAGGAGACAATGTTGTGGTATGGTTCTTGGATTTAATTTTAAGAGATATATTGAATCCCTTCCAAGGGATATATTGAAGATTTGGTCACCAACCTGTGCTGAAAGCTGTGAGAAGTGATGCCTAAATGAAAGGAAAAAAATAGGTTATTAGGGAAATGTCATCAACATAATATTAGAACCTCTGCCCTATTTTTCTTTCCTTCATGTCTGACATCAAGTGGGCATTTTTGCTCATAAGAAGTGGTCCTTCTTTTGATGGTCTACATTGCCTCATGTCCCAAATTCATAGTTTAAGTGATCTTGGCTAAAATATTTCAAATCATTAGCCAAAATAAATATATTTTCCTCATAAATTGGTCAAGTATTTTGTGGCATTACTTAAAATTGGACAAACATACTATAATAAATTTCAACTGATAAGTTGACCTCAAGAAGAGTTTAACAACAGCTAATAATAAAACAAAGCAATTATAACAATACACCGTAATTAAATCATATGTGATTTAGGTCATTCTTTCTTAAAGTATCTTGCCTTCTTCCCATTCTTCTTATGGTAACATGAGAGTGTACTATGTCTTATATAAAGAAATGAAGTGAAGAGAATGGTGTAAGAATTGTGGCATAGTGTCCCACTATAAGGATCCTTCTGAACACACAAGAAAAAGGATCATCAATTCACAACGATACCAGTTGACTTTGGGTAACAGAAGCCCAGAAAAAAAATTTGCAAGTTAGAGTGTATTGATTTCCTTGGTGGTTTCCTTTTAAGAAGGACCACCAAATGTGAGTGAAGTAAACTGTGACCCTTTGAAACTTCTCAAAGACATCTCATTTCTTTGCTTTCCTTACCAATTGATTGCATGAGAATTTTAAAAAATTTACTGCTTGATAATTTCATATTTAAGTATTCTCTATTTTAATCAAATCCACCCCCATGTCCTTCCCTGAATTCCTCCTATACTCCCCAACCCTTTTTCTCTCTCAACTTTATGGATTCATCTTTTAACCCCACTGAGTCCCAGTTAGGACAGCTGGTATGTATATGAACATAGGAGGATCCATTGAAACACAGAAAGCTTATCAGGGACTAAAATTCCCAAAACCTAATTTTCCTTACTTACCAGAGTGCCAGACTGTCTGTGTGTGTGTGTGGGGGGGGGTTATGATATTGTGTAAATTACAGATTTTTCTCCACTTTTGAGCAATTAAAGAAATAAATAAGGAAATGCTTATTGCTTGGCTTTATAGCTATTGTAATCTTCGATCATTGTGTTGTGGATGCATGGATTATGAGTGTGTGCAAGTGAGCATGCATGAGAGCATGTGTTTATGAGTGTAGCGGTGACACAACTCATGTATGGAGGTCATAGGACAACCGCAACTGTCAGACCTTCCCTTTAGTTTAAGACATGGTTTCTTGTTATTTTCCATATGTCAAGCTAGCTTGTATAATCCTGCCATCTCTGACTCCCACCTATCTATAGTATAACTGTGATTATAGACACATACTACCACCGTATTTGGCTTTATATGGGTTCTGGGATTATAGCTCAGGGTGTCATGATTTGCATGACAAGAGGTTTACCCACCAAGTCATCTCCTAGTCTGGTTATTACTTTTTTAAGTGACTTCTCAGCTTGTGGACTTAAAGATATTATGAGTTTCTTTCTTTATTTATTTTGATTTCTTTTCTCTTTGTGGCCTAGAAAGGATTATTAATACTTCATGAGAGCTTATTTATATTTATAAAGTCTCAAACAGCATACAGCTTCAAAGCCAAAGAATTTGAGTTTTGGACTCTTGAACAATACAATTGATGCCAGAAATGCTAAAAAGTTAATTGTATTCCCATCATTCATTAGAAATCAGATTTTACTAAAAATCAACAAATTACTAATTTAACTGGAGACATTTCCCATATAGTTCCTGACCTCACATTGAAAGCTAAACTCTGGAAAAGCTTCTGGATATCATAGAGCCCCTGGATATCCTCTGATATATTAACTGACAGGTAAAATAAAGGGAAGCATTTTTGAATTGGTATAGGGTCACAGTGGTGTGCTACAGCCTGAAATAGATAAACTCTAGAAATACAGGCTGAATCAAAACTGAGTGGCTCACTATATTCCAATAGAAAACTACATGCCATACACACTGTGAAGGCAGAAAAATAGTAGGATCATTTAACAAACATTTGCTGATGGATGCTAAGTATCTTGTGGATATCAGATTGTACCTGGCCCAAGGTTACCCCATAGTGTGCCACAAAGTTCTTGCCTGGCCTGTGCTGTACCCCAAGAGACTCCTTTTCATAACATTATTATATCCCATGTTGAAGATATGTGGTCTTGTCTGTCTAACAATACCCATACAATATAGATAGATCAATGGCTTGCTCCTGAGCATAGAAGGCTTCCACTCTATGAATTTATTGGGGGAAGTTTGGACTGTAGAGTGTGTTCAACTCAAATCAAGTAAACTCAAACTCAAAACAGGCCTGAGAATTTGTTGGTCATTCTATACCAAGAAAAGGTATAACCTGGACTCCATAGAGACAGGTATCTAATATTGTGATAGCAATGACCACAGAGACTTTTCAATTGACCACTCAGTATATGTTGGGTTCTATTTTTTATTTAAGACCTTTTATTTTTAGATTCTTCCTCTAGATATTGGTATCCAATGAAATTATGAATCCTTTCCCTGTGCCTCGAAGTTTCAGAATTTTTCTCAAAACAGTCCTTCAGGGAATTAAAGACAAGTGATTGGAGTTGGCACCTGTTTAAATCTATATACATCTTTCATCTTGGTGGATGATGCCTGTCTAAAGCAGTGGTTTTCAACCTGTGGTTCATGACCCCTTTGGGTTGCATATCAGATATTGTTGTTACAGGCATCAATATCCAGATGTAGCATTTTATGCAACATTCCATGATTATATATACATGAACATGTCTCTGTTTACTTTACTCTTTCTTCTATAAAATATCATTAAAGAGAATCTATTTCTCTCTTAAGAGTTTCAATTCCTGGTGGTCATTCATGATTTATTTGAAAATTCCAAGACTCTTAAGGGTTTTCACTCTGTGGAGTCATTATTTTTAGAAAGAAAAAAAACCTCATGCTTTGAATGTTGTGTCTATTTTCTAAAAACCTAGAAAAGATAAATAATATTTTTTCACTTTTTGTCTTTTTTACACCCTCCTCAGTATTTCTTTTTTTTAATTTATTTATTTATTAAGGATTTCTGCCTCCTCCCCGCTACTGCCTCCCATTTCCCTTCCCCTCCCCCAATCAAGTCCCCCTCCCTCATTAGCTCGAAGAGCAATCAGGGTTCCCTGACCTGTGGGAAGCCCTAGGACCGCCCACCTCTATCCAGGTCAGGTAAGGTCAGCATCCAAACTGTCTAGGCTCCCCCAAAGCCAGTACGTGCAGTAGGATCAAAAACCCACTGATATTGTTCTTGAGTTCTCAGTAGTCCTCATTGTCCGCTATGTTCAGCTAGTCCAGTTTTATCCCAGGCTTTTTCAGACCCAGGCCAGCTGGCCTTGGTGAGTTCCCGATAGAACATCCCCATTGTCTCAGTGTGTGGGTGCACCCCTCGCGGTCCTGAGTTCCTTGCTCGTGATCCCTCTCCTTCTGCTCCTGATTTGGACCTTGAGATTTCAGTCCGGTGCTCCAATGTGGGTCTCTGTCTCTGTCTCTGTCTCATTTCATCGCCTGATGAAGGTTAATACTCTGGAAAGCAGTGTGGCGGTTTCTCAGGAAATTCGGGATCAACCTACCCCTGGACCCAGCAATACCACTCTTGGGAATATACCCAAGAGAGGCCCTATCATACAACAAAAGTATATGCTCAACTATGTTCATAGCAGCATTGTTTGTAATAGTCAGTATTTCTGTTTATTTATTTTTTGTCACAGACAAATCATTGTTCACATTAATCTGTTACTTCCTCCTCTTCACAGGCTCTTCTGTTTGACTTACATTTTACACATATTAAGAGGTCATACTATTATCACCTGCATTTTGCTAGTGGGGTCACAGAAGCATACAGAAGGTAAGACACTGAAGTCCTCAAGCTGCTGGAATCAGTACCTGGGATTAAAGTTCGGGATCCCAACGTGTGTTTATAACTGTTCTGTTGCCAAGCCAATTCATAATTCATTCACACTTCTTTTAGAAGGCATGCTGACTAAGAGCATGAATTTTAGGCACACACCTGTGATTCAGAATCTTAAAAAGCTAAGACAGAAAGATGGTGAGCCTGAGAAAGAATTACCTGGTTATGGGCCAGCCAGGAATATGTAAAGACCAGCAGGACAAATCAAAATAAACGAACAGAAAACCCACTTTTAGAATGAACACACCTCAATTAAAATTCTATTTCTGCTTTTTTTTTAACTCTATAAGCCTGGGTAATTTTCTTAACATCTTTAAAGCTCAATTCTTCCCTGGGTCAATAGGAGTTTATTTATTTGGAAGGGCTATTAATGAAACTAGACTTAGTAATGTATTGGCATAAAGAAAACTGAAATTATTAATACTGTTTAACCTATGCATCTAGGGAAATCAAATGCTTTGGTCACAACACTGGTAATGGAAAAGCTAAGACTAGTCTATGGATTTCTTGGTTCCAAGACCAATACTAGATAATTTCACCCTGAAGGGGTTTCTTACATCACTTGGACAAATGAGTCCATACAGAAAGGAAACACAGTATGGTTATAAGCCATAAAGTGAGCGACACTTCAGTTGCCTTGTCTGCTGTTGTTATTAGCACACCAGAACCAGAAGTAAAACAACACTCATAGCAAAGTCAGTTCTCCTTTGAATAGAACCCAGCAGTGGAGTTCAGTTAAAATTGGAGAGCTCAGTTAAGTTTATATTAGCAATATTGGCATCTTTTGGTAAATTTTCTTTAGTTTCCAACTCGAGTAACAGAACATCTGTCATCAACCAAAATTTTATGTACCTCAGCTTTTATCTGCCAGTTTTTTTTTCCTGAATATAATTTATGCTGGTCATTTAAGCTACTGTTTTCAAAGTTTTAAGTTAGATTTTCTTTTCTTAAGTTTAGCTGAAGTAAATATATGTGTAAAGGGCATAATCTAAAGCATTTGGGATACTTTAAAAATAATTTATAGGCTTTAGAAGCTATATCTTGCTTTTAAACATATATAGGTCTGTACATACAAATATATACATATATTATCAATAAAATTACTCAATTTAATCTAATTTCTAGGACTCTACGGCAATAACACTGAAAGTAGTTTAAAGAATTCTCTGTGATCTCCCTGGGATAATTCCAGAAACACTACTCTTTTAAGTGACATTTTAGATGACCCTTTGAAGCTTGCTGCAAATATTTTTTTCTATATTCTCTAGGTCTGATTTGATTTAGCCCCAGCAGCTTTTATAAATGTCCCTGAAACATGAGGGGTATAACTATAGTTCATGAGTCAGCACATCTCCATCACAGAAAAATCCAATTTCCAGGGGCACCACTTACCTTTATTGTGCCGAGATCAATAGATGGAAGAACTCTTAACCCAGATGCATCCCCAGCTCACCAACATCCCCAACAGGTATTCATAATATCCATCCATAAATTCAACAGAAATATTAGGTTCCAGGGACATTCATGCTCAGAATAGCAAGATTTCTTCAGCTGTTAGATGGTTTTCTCTTCTGACTAACCTTAACACTTCCTGAGACACATGTAGGCTGTGATGCTCTACAGGCTAGATGTATTTGAAAAGCCCCGAAACTCCACAGTTGTGAATATTAATGTTCTCTTTCCAGTTAGTTGCATAATAACCAACATCTTCAGATATATCAACTCCATCTATTTTATTCCAACCTTTTCCAAAAACTTATTAATGACTCTCCTTTTTCTGGTTAGAATAAGATCCTCTGTCTGTTCTACAGAGAGCTATTCTTTGATGAGAAACACATAGACCGACTCCTCACCTGTCTCTGCTTTCCCTACTGTATATTCAATTCTTATGGATCTTTCAGGAAATATTCTTCAGACCTTATGTCACACATAAACTGCCCTTAACTGTAAGTAAATATTTAATTCCACAAAATATATTTAACCCAAACATTTAAAAATACAAATACTATAACATTGAATTGTTTGTTCTTAAAGCAAGAGCAAAGTTCTTTTAAATATTGGTATGAGGGGGAGGGGCTTGGTCTGCCTCAAGTTGTTATGCCAGATTTTGTTGACTCTCCAGAGAGGGGATGGAGGATTGGATGGAGGAGGTGGGGAAGCAGGAGAAAGGGAGGGATGGGGAACTGCGATTGGTATATAAAAATGTAAAAGCAAATTTTTTAATAAAATATAATTAAAAAAAAACATGAGCCGGGCGGTGGTGGCACAGGCCTTTAATCCCAGCACTTGGGAGGCAGAGGCAGGCGGATCTCTGGGAGTTTGAGGCCAGCCTGGTCTACAAGAGCTAGTTCCGGGACGGGCACCAAAGCTACAGAGAAACCCTGTCTCGAAAAACAAAAACAAAAAAAAGAAAACAAAAAAAAAAAAAACAAAAAACAAAAAAAAAAACATGAAAATATACATATCAGCTGAAAGATGTTTCCATGTGGGCTTCTAAAACTGGCTTGATAGAACAGTTTAAGTGAACATCATGCATTTTGGTTGATATACATCAGCTTGAAACTGATATTAAGTCTTTTTAAGATGATACTACACCTCCTCCTGTCGTCTCAATAATCATCACCTAATGTAGCATGCAGTAGGATATATGAGAGCATGAGCTGGATTGCACACAATCCAATCAATCTCTACTATCATTTTACATTATTTATGAAATGTAGGCAAATTAGTTAAAGTGTTAAAGATTTTCCTTCACATCTGTAAACAATAGGATAATAATATGCACAAAGAGTAAACAAGATATCACTCACGTGAGTAAATGGCTGAGGGTAACATTTCTTTTTCCAGCTTGCCCTCTGGCTGGATCCCTCATTTTGTTACATCATCTCCACCGGCTTGCCACAGCCTCTGCTATTTGAAATAAGCTTCTCTGCCAAGAAGCTTCAAGGGCTAAATGCATTTTTAATGGTCAGAGTCAGAAGTCTTGCTTCCAGCAGCACACAGAGAGATTCGGGCCCTGCTTGATTGTAGAAATTTCATTTAGGATAGTGAAGAAACTGAAAGTATGTGAGGCTGCCAATAAAATACCTCTGAATACCTGTCTTTAAAATACAGAAGCTTCTAGATGTTCCATTTTCTGTGCACAAACCTCCACCACCTAAGTACTACTCACAACCTTCTCAAAGCCAGGTGAAATATTCACATGCAAATCTCACTTCTGTTTAGGGACAAGAAAAAAAAAAAAAAAAAACCTTTGCCCTCACATTCATAGTGGACTTCATTGTGGAGTGGGCTACACTGGGTGGTTTGCATCTCTTCATTCTCAAAGGTAAGCTGTGACTTTATTGACTGTTTCTTTAACTTAGAGACACAGAGAATTTAGGCAGCACTCCCAAGGCCATAAGCACTTTTCAGCCTGCCTGACTCCAGAGTAGATACTGTCAATGAAATTTTAATCTCGTTTCCCAATTTTGCTGTGGTGTGGACAGTGACCATCAAAGGTCTACATCTTACATACTTAACCATAACCATGGCAGAATTGGTGGTGCTTTGCCTTCCCCTAGGTGGGATCTAAGGGAAGTTCTTGGATCACTGGGAGTGAATTTTCAAATGTGATAATGGGACTCTTGCACATACTTTATCTCTCTGATTCCCAGTTCTAGATGTACTTGCTAAGTCCATCCTGCCCTCCTACCAAGATATGATGCCCCAACAAAGGTCCAGATGATGGTACTGTCCAACCTTAGATTTGAACTTCCAAAATCATAAGTCAAAATTAACCTCTGTGTCCAACATTAAGTACCTTGTGCCCATACTATCTCAAAATTTTTAATACCAGAAGATACTGATAATAGTTAACATTGTTTAGCCTATTTCTACCTGCCAGATGTTGCTCCAATCTTTATATACGCATTGTTTAATTTGATCTTGGAAAGCATGCCATAATGTGGGAGCTACTCTTTTCAGTCTTTCTCCATGTATGTATGAGAAAACTAAAAGACATATGAAGGAAGTATTTGACAAAGATCACAGCGTATTACTGAAAATGCAGGACCCATGCAGCTCCTCCATTTTTCAACCTCTTTTGCCCTACACCTGTTACTAGTCCATAGCCAAGAATACGCATCAGCCTTGTGTTCACAGGCTATTGTGCAACATCTTGTCACCACACCAAAATACCCACTCTTCAAGGAATACATCACAGACACCACTGTGTTCACATCACTGACTCCTGGGAAATTGTCCTCTTCCTCCCTGCTGCCTGTGTGAGCTCAGAGATGTAGCACAATTTCTAATTGTTTTTAATAATAAAAACCATGAATCAGATATTGGGGTGAGTGCTGAAAGATCAGAGAAGTAAAGAAGTCAGCTGTTAGAGAGAATTTTTATCTTTACCAATGCCTTAGACTGAGTGGGATATCCTGTCTCTACAGGTCCCCCCACTGAAAGTTCTGAGCTGCTGACTCCGTTTACTTTATATTCCTCTCTCTGCCCAGCCATGTTACTCCTGTCTCCACCTCCCTAGGGCTGGGATTAAAGGTGTGTGCCACTGCTACCTGGGCTGCGTGAGTAACTAGTGTGGCAAGCTTTACACTCTGATTTTCAGGCAGGCGTTATTTGTTAAAGCACAAACAAATTATCACCACACAGAGATCCCTTCCATCCACCAAGGTTTTCTGTGGCACTTACTCTTTGGGGACTCCTCTGTTTTCCTCTTTAATTTCTTAGATATTGTTCGTTATCTCCACATAAGGATGATTAATGTTTTATTGTTCTAGTGTTCAGCTATGGCATTGTTGATTGTTGGCTAATATATCCTTTCTTCACGATTTGAGCACCACAGGGAATACATGATATTCTGTATGATTTAGAGTTGTGTTCTATACTGTCTAACAAAGTGACGGGTATGAAAGATTTGTGTGTGTGTGTGTGTGTGTGTGTGCGCGTATATATATATATGTTATATGTGTGTATTCACGCAAAATTCTATGTCAGACTATTGTTTGGAGAAGAAAGAATAAAGAAAACAACAAAGTGTTCATGTAAATTTGAGCATGAAATGTTGCATGGAATACTGTATCTGGCAACTGAAGTCTCCAAGTCTCCAAGTCTTAGATGAGTTTTGGATAGTCACTGTGGTAATTTGAAAGTATTTGGGCCCCATAAACTCATAGGGAGTAGCACTATTAGGAGGTGTGACCTTATTGGAAGAAGTATGGTCTTGTTGAAGGAGGCTGGATGACACATGTTGTTAATCCAGATCTTGAGGCTAGAGGAAATACCTTTAATCTGGCCACATTTTATGTTGGAAGTCTGTCATTCAGAGGGGGCAGACTTTGAGTTCTTTCCTTGAGCATCACTGAGTGTGATCAACTTCCTGTTGTCTCTGAGTCAAGATGTAGGGCTCTTAGCTCCAGTACCAAGTCTGCCTGCACAATGCCATGCTCCCCTTCATGACCTTAATGGACTGAACCTTTGAAACTGTAAGTAAGCCACCCTTAATTAAATGTTTTCTTATAAGAGTTGTTGTGGTTTGAGTGTTTCTTCACAGCAATAGTAAACCCTAAGCAAGACAGTCACCAAAACTTAAGTTGAAATTTTTTCTTCCTCCTAAAGAAAGTTGAGTAAGTTAGCATAATGTCTTTACCAACCATATTCCTAAACTGATGAGCCTGTCATTTAGTGGAAAGTACCACCTGCAGCAGACTTTTTTTTATAGTGAAGGCATTGAAAGAAATAGACTTTCTAACACAAAATCAGAACTCAGGAAAGAGATAAATAGGGCTATGAATTTACAATTGATGAAGAATGTGTGTCTTGAAATATTTGCGATTTTGTAATTGCAGCCAGACTTGAGAATTCTTGCCAGGTGTCTTCAAAGCCACAGTCATCTAAATAGTGTTGTGTTGGCAAAAATCAAGAACAGAACAGGCCATTAACAAAATGGATAGACTGAGAACTGGAGTCGACTGGGGCAAGCATGATGTATTCCACCTGCTTCTGAAGGCAGATTTTCACCATGTCATCAGTAGGGAGATTTGACCTTAGTGGACCAGCATAGTTGCTTATTGAGTCAATCAATGTTGTTTTCTTTCTCTGTGATTTTATCTTTCCTAACCAATTGTGCCATATATGAATATTTAGCAAAACGGAGAACAGAAAAGTTATAACCTAAAAAATTGAGGGCAAGCTACTCCAAGGTTTTCTTTTCTTTTTGGAAAGTTAAAATCTTAAAAAAAAATGAATTGGTAAATAAAGGATACAGTCAAGTTCATTCCTGTAGTTCTCATCTTCCTCTCTTCTCCTGCAGATTTCCTCATCTCTCCTCTTGCCTATTTTCTTCTTTTCCTTCATTTATTGCCTTCTCTATCCTCTGAGCCCTGTCATAGACACCGGAGTTACACGCACAGAGCATACTTCGCTTCTTTCCTTCATTCTCCTTCCTTCATTATGAAACAAAAACCATAAGGAGCCTTCTCAGGGTGTTTCTGGCCAGAGCTCAATATTTCCATGTGGAGATGAACCTCTCATCATTGAGATGATGTCCCATCGTCTTGAAAGAGTTGGACACACACAGCAGCACTAAAATAACAAGACCCCAAGGCAGTGCTGTCTGGTGAACTGGAGTAAGGAGGCTGCAAAGGAGAAAGTTGAAAGTATTTTAAGGATCTACTGGAGTTGGGGAGGAAAGACTGATCGTAGTGAGCTCCTGGGCAGGCCCCTAAGTCGAAAGGTTTCTGGTGCTTAGAAATTAAAACCTAGCTGTGTTTGGGCTGAGTGGGAGTTGATTGCATGGGGATTCTATACTAAGTACTTATGACTGAACTGTCTATAAATAGTAGTTAATACTGAAACTTTATATGATTGATTGTTTTTTTCCTTGAGGTAGAATGCTTTCCTATTGTTAAGCTCTCCAAGCATAACTGGATCATGATTAAGTAGTTTCAAGCGTAAAATGAAAAGTATTTTGTAAAGTAGCTAAATAAAAAATTTCTACATTAGTTAAGATTTTTTTAAAAAAATGCACGTGCCTAGGGCTTTGGAAGCATCAAGGCATTTCCTTGGACTAAAAAGTTCTTTAATTCCATTTCTAATTTGTCAGGTAAGATATTCTTGATACACCTGACCTTTGAACTTCACACACACAGACACAAATACACACACACACACACACACACACACACACACACACCTACGCTGACCAACACACACATACTGTGCTCCATGTGAAGATAAAAAATAGAAGACCAGAATTTGTGATCAAGTATATTGTGAAATACAGGCACTTCCTATGCAATATGGAGTAGCAACTTTAGAGCAGGCCATTGTACAAAGAAAAAGAAAAAAAAAGGCCATTGGATATGCTGGCTCTAAGTGATGGCGACACAGAGTCTAGCCATTAGTTTTCAACAGCCCATTTTCCATCCGAAAAATGCAGCAGCTGAAGGAACCACTTTAGAGAAGGGAAAAGTGATACATTGGAAGTCAAGATCATTACCACTGCACATTAATTTTTTATATAAATTCATTTCTTCAAGACTTTAAGAATTCAGTTTTCATAATGATTCAATAAATATAAACTGAAAGAAAAAAATTCAGAGAATCCTAGAAGGAGAAATAACATTACAATGCTAATACAGTCAGTAGGAGGCCGCAGTAATACAGATTATCATACATAACTGTCTCGTGGAAGCTAATTTGACTTTTATTGTGCTGCTAAATTAAATTATTACATGATCTATAGATTATTGAGCCCTGTGGCAATGCTGGAAAGTGAGGCACTGAGTTGCATCTTTTACTTTGATGGTTGCAAGGTTTTTAAAGCACTTTACACATTAGGAGTGAGTAAAGAAGACCATAGTACTCTCAAGCAACACAGCAGCTAAATAAATTACTTGCCAGAAACCATAACCATGGCAGGAGAAGCACAGCAAGGGCAGCATTTCCTCAGTAGCCATGTGCATCCAACAAAGACGAGGCATGGGAAAGCACTCACATGTGATGGCTGTACAACGATGGAGACAGGGTTTTCTTCCGACAGTCTGTCCTGGATAGTGTCACCAGTTTCTATGCCAACCCAAATTGACTTGGATTATTTTTAGAACTTTGACATTTTCCATCAAGATGTTGCGACTAGTACAGGACCATTAGAATGGTGAGATCTGCTCAAACACAGGTTGGAGAATGAGAGAAAGTGTGTGTTTATAGACAATAAGGTCCTTTTGATATAAAACTTACATTTGAACAGTGTGTGAGGCATGCTTATTGTGATGAGAATAGGTATTTGATTCCTTATTGATTCAACTGGCTCAAGTTTGTACTGGTAGCTAAGATCTGGCACTCATTTCCAGCTTCTTCATAGACTTACCAACTAGCTCCCTGTGTCATATTCTAATGCGAAGTTTGCTTAAACTATCACTGGAGTATTGTCTCATTACAGACTAGACTCAATGTGCCTACTATCAACTGTAATCAAATGCATCCACCATGGCCTCCTAAACACAACCCCCTCCTTCCAAATTCTTCATCTTTTTAAATCTACTGTTCAATTAGCAATGCCCATGTGTGTATGGTTGTAGGCCAGGTCACTGAAACATATGAAACTTACTACTAATGTTCACATCCTCCAAAAAAATGAAACTTTCTCCTTCAACAACTATCATCTGCCAATAACCACTTAATAAGGGCAGAAGCTAGAGATCACTCACTCCATACTATTTCTGAGTATTCATTGGCTTGGTTTTGTGCTGGTCTTATGTAGGTAACCATACTGCCATGAGTTGCAAGTATAATAATGAGTTTGTGAACAACCCCAGAGTATACCCCTCTCCCTGGGCTCCATATTAGGGCCCACAAGTGTACTCAGACTTTCCTTTGGGCCGCCAGCTCACAAAAGAAGATATGGAGACTTCTTATTAATTATGAAAGCTCGGTCTTAGCTTAGGTGTCTCCCCAACTGCTTCTTATAGCTTAAATTAACCCATATCTATTAATCTACATTTTGTGTGTGGCTTGGTTACTTTTACACTGTACTCCCACATGCTGGTTCTTGTCTGGCTGCCTGGTGACTCTGCCTTTCTTCTTCTCAGAGTCCTCTCTGTCTAGAAGTACCTGCTATAGCTCCTGCACAGATATTTACCATTTATTTATTTTTTATTAAACCAATCACAATGACATATCCTAACACAGTGTAATTAAATATCTTGCAATACACAACCCCAGCAGCTTTACCAGAGATCAAAGTAGTCCTAGGGACCCCAGGGAAGACACCACCCACCACCTGCTTAAAACTCACCCAACAACCCAGACTGTCAAACCTCCTCTGGGCTCCATATCCCAGACTATAATTTCAGTAGCTTTGTGAACTACTCTATGTATAAAATATCCACTTTAATAAGCATACCTTTTTTTTCACTTACCAATCAGCTTTTTAAGAGTATCACTAAGACCCTATGGGATTTCCACTTCTTCTTTATACAGATACTCCACAACTGTAGAAGATTCCAGCTTTTGATCCTAGAGAATTATTTGTGTTTTCACATTTATTAGAAAATCTGAATAGTCATACTAATTATACTGAAGCATGACCGTGGGGTACCATAGAGTATTTTCTTTTACATCTTTTAAATTTTAATTGATTTCTGATGTGTGTGTATGTGTGTGTGTGTGTGTTCTGAACATGAATATGTTGTATTCATGCCTTAGCATGCATATGGAGTGCAGAGGACAAATTCTGGAAGGCATTTTTCCTTCTACATTGTTTTGGAGGCATGGACTTTCTTGTTGTTTCTGCCTTACTGTTGTGTACTTCAATGAGCTGGTCTTCTGACTTCAATTCAATTCTCCTATCTCCATCTCCTATCTTACTACAACTTGCAAGGATTGTAAGCAGGCACCATGACAACCAGCATTTTACATGGGTTCCAGGGATCAACTTAGGTTGTCAGCCTTGTACAGTGAGCATTTATACCCAATGAGCGATCTCTCTGATCCCTCAGGGGACAAAACAATAAATTGGTATGTTGAAATATTTTTCACAGATGTGCACATAAGTAAAAGAAAATTAAAACTATTATTAAAAATAGAGCAGAACAAAGATAAAAGAAGATATGGGTTCTCATGGACCATAGCCGTCATATAGTTTTTAGAATTGACTATTTGCCATTGGATAGTCAGTTGGTATGTTCTTCCCTAGAAAGGATGATTCCTTCCACTTTCAGCATTCCTTAGTCGCCTGTAGCTCTTCACATAGGGATGACCCCTCCTTGGCTCTACCCTCACATTCACATCACATTAGGCCATCTATGGTCGTTCTGGTTCAACTCATTTTAAGCAGCCATGCTATTGATACTTTCAGAAGGAAGTTTTAATATGTAAGGCCTGCGCATAGAAGCTATGGACTGAACAAACTCCCATGATCTCAGGCTGAGGGCAAGAGCAGGGAATGGGAACTGGCAAGTAGTTGATAGCATCAGGAAAAACATCATTGAGAAATGATCAAAGAATTCATGTCGATTGAACTCATGATGGCCCTTTAAGACAAGGTCCCCTCTCTCGCTACTAATGCTAGGGCTAAATATTTCAGCAGGAGTAAGTACCACTCCCAAGAACACGGAGTCTAACAACAGTTTAGAAATGCCAAGTGAGGAGAGAGGACACACAGCAACAACTTTCAAGAACCTTCATAATTCAGGTCCTAATGTTCAGCAAGAGTTCCCTAGTGCTACATCAAGAAAGGTTTATCTTTCTATGGTTGGTCTTCAATTTTGCATATTTTAACATTGAATGTTAGATGTTTGAATCAAAATGTGAGCTTCAGACCTGCCTCTGTGTCTCCAAGGACGGTGTTATCTACAAGCAATAAGCAAGGATGGGGAGCCATCACTACAGAGCCAAGTCTACCTCAAGCTCATTTCAGAAGATGTGGTGCAGTACAGTTATTGGTACCTGCCTTTTTATTCCTTGACAGATGTAAAGGTATAAAATAATAGTAGATCATCAACCTTGCCTCAGAAAAACTACTTAGAAAATACTGAAATTATTTTTTCTTACTAAGATAAAAATAAAATTTTAGGGAATGAAAGGGCAAAAAAAATACCTTCCAACTGGCAATCTGCTTGTGTTTGTGTGGGGGTAAAGGAGAAGATGGCTATGTTGAGTGGCACAAGAGGGACTTGATTAGCACTTCACTCTACTCTAGAGGGTGGTGTCAAGGCAGAGTGGCTCAGTGTCAAAACACAGACATCCTAGATGCTAACCACTTTCTGCTGCCCTGATGGCTTCCCAAAACTCAGCAAATTTCCTCAATTACTGCCACATTCAACCCCAAAAGTAAGCAGATGGTGAAATTGACTTACCAGGCTCTCCCCGACATATGGGAAAGAAATGCTACATGTTATTTTTGTTTTATAAAAAGAGAGAAAAGAAAAAGGTAGCAAGTGAGTATTTTCTAGGCCTGGGTACTCACAGGGACAGAGAAAAGGTGTTGAGTCAATAGTTGTCAACTTGCATTAGGAATGAATTTGCAGTGGGCTCCTTGATTCCCTAGTGACATCATTCCCAAACCTACCTGAAACTTCAGATAATGCCTAATTAAATCACTTCCTACAGCTTCCACCTTAAGTCTTGTGTACCATGAACATAACTTTACTAGGACTACCCTTAAACATAGATTTCTTATCCTTCCTCTCAATGTCTACAACAAATTTTCCTTGCAGTAGACCTCAGCAACACCAGAATACCTTCCTTCATTTTCATTTTTCAGAAAACTTTATTCCCTTTCCTACAAAAAAAAGTGCTTCATAAAAGACAACACTTCAACAAGCACCAAAACTCCGTGGCAAGATGCATCATGGTCTGAAAACTCAAGGCAGTCCAGCAATATACACGGATGTGCATACGTGGATAGAACACACTGTTTACATTACCTATGTCATGCCGTTTAATCCTTCATCTGCTAAATACTTTCCAGAGACACAATGCAATCAGATCTTACCCAGCAACTGGGTACACAGCAGCAAGCAGAACAGGCATCATAATCTCTTTCTGAAGGTGCCTTAGTTCCAGTGTCAGCCCTAGGATAAAAACATGAGACAAGATGTTTTCAGATAAAGTATCTGCAGCAAGTAAAACAAAGCAAAATAGTTATCTCAACATTGTGCACAGAGGCTCAGGCCCATAATCACAGCGTGTGGGAAGTGGGGGACAGATGGTCATTATAAGCTCAAGGTCATCTTGAACTAGAGAGTGAAACAGCTTTAATAACAAAGAGAATAACTGTCTAGAAAACACTGGAAAGTGACTGGAGAGTACCGGATGCCACCAAAGACACTGATCTTCATCAAATTGTAATCAAGACCTCAAAGACTTCTTCATGACTAGGCTTCGATCTGGGCCATCCTTTGAGGTAGCTCCCCACACTTACTAATTGATTACATTTTATATTGGGTAGAATTCTGTATCCCCTTGCATCATATCTATATACCCTGGCATACTTTTTGTAAAAAAAAAAAATCCATTAAGGAAGTTTAGTAAGAATCCTTACTATCATTGATGATCACTGAATAAAGTTCATCCCAATTTCCTTTGGGATGCTCACTGATGGCAATCCTTTGTCTTGGGATTTCTCTTGCTGCAACAAAATGACACAACCATAAAGCAAGTTGGGGATGATGGGTTTATTTGACTTACACTCCCACATGGTTATTCATCACCAAATGAAGTCTACACAGGAACTCAAACAACAGGATCCTGGAGACAGAGGCTATGGAGGGGAACTGCTTACAGGCTTGCTTCTCATGGCTTGCTCAGCCCACCTTCTATAGAAGCCAGGACCAGCAGCCCAGGGTTAGCACTACCCAACATGGGCTGGTTCCTTTCCTGTTAATCATTAATTGAGAAAATGCCTTACAGCTGGATCTTTTTTTTTTTTTTTTTTTTTTTTTTTTTTTTTTTTTTTAGGTTTTTCGAGACAGGGTTTCTCTGTGGTTTTGGAGCCTGTCCTGGAACTAGCTCTTGTAGACCAGGCTGGTCTCAAACTCACAGAGATCCGCCTGCCTCTGCCTCCCGAGTGCTGGGATTAAAGGCATGCGCCAACACCGCCCGGCTTTACAGTTGGATCTTATGGAGGCATTTCTTCAATTGAGGCTCCTTTGTCTCTGATGACTCTAGCTTGTTTAAAGTTGACACACAAAACCAACCATACAGCCTTCACCTGTCTTTGTTAGCTATAGAGTAAGATTCATTCCTTCACCTCAGTTATAATCTCAACACTTATCATAACACCTAGGAGTAAAGCTGTTTTGAACAAATATGTGAAATTTTTTAACATTCTTTTAATGCCACTTGAGAAAAATAGTAACATAAGGTTGGATCTTTTATTTATCACATTAAGTAAGAGTACTTGACATGATCATAGCCGTCATGAGTCCTAGCTTTCACAGCTGCCCAGATGTAATTTTTTGTCCTGAAGTTTCCCAGAACCTATAAATAGGCAGAATTATTGTGGAACTTAAAGCTTTCAAGTCTAGGCCTGTTCTAGGAATGCCCCATATTTAGGTAGGGCCTTAAGAGACACGTAAGCTGGTACTTGCCAGTTAATATGAAATCAATCATTGTTGTCCTAACCTAACGCATAGATAGACCCTTCCTTCTGACCTTTACTGTGGGAATTCAACATGACTTGGTGCTTCCCAAGGCCAAATTTCTGTGAGTAAGTCCCCTACAGAACTGTACAAGCCTATGACTGGTTTTTATTCTTTGAACTTAGGGCATATATGGCTAGTCCTGTCACGAGAACTCGCAGAGCTACCGCTCCAAGAGTTTGGTTGTTTAGGGGATGAAAAGTCATATATATTATGTCGAAATATCAGAGTTTGGTTGTGGGCAGGTAACAAAAATGAAATGACTCTTGGCCTTTTATCAGCTCAAGCAGACAATACAAGCTGGTTGACCATCCATGAAATAATAATTAGACCCTCAATCAAAGTGATTTCCCCTTTATAACAATAAGGAAAGAACATGTCTCAGAAGACACAGAGACACGGAAGAAAATCTGAACAGTTAAGTACCCCAACTTCCAATTTACTACCATTAGATAATACTCTTTTTTTTTCTTTTTTTTCTAGAGACAGGGTTTCTCTGTGGTTTTGGAGCCTGTCCTGGAACTAGCTCTTGTAGACCAGGCTGGTCTCGAACTCACAGAGATCCGCCTGCCTCTGCCTCCCGAGTGCTGGGATTAAAGGCGTGCACCACCACCGCCCGGCCTCTTTTTATATTTAGTTTTTTACAACTATCCTCTGGATAATCCGTACTAACAGAAAATGTACACAGATTTGGATTTTCCTATTTATTTGGATATTCTTTTCATTCTAAATATTCCTATATCTCATAAAATATATTAAATAAATATTTTTTCTGACATTTTTGTGTCATTTTTCTCTTCAACCCCCTACCCAACCCTCAGGAGTGTTAAGGAAAACTTCCATCCCTGTGTACCATGAGGAAACAAGCTGGGGTTCTGGGATTTTTTAATGATGTTAGAATTTATTAAGAGGTGAAAATACATCATCAGGTCTTCACACGCAGAGGTTGAATATAAGTAATTAATTAGACAAATATCAACTGATCCAACCAGTACTCCAAGTGATAAGTAATATCACAGAAAATATACCAAACAAAACTAGAGCCAGAGGGCCTTTGAGAAAGATGTGTTTCTCAGGCAAAATGTCCAGCTTCACCTTCCCTGTTCCTTTCCACACACTAAACTTTGATTTATATGAACAGAGATATAATACAGAACTGCTGAATATTTATAAACCTTGAAAGGTTAATCATGTAAGCTTCTGCATGTGCCTTCTCAAAACCATTGAGCTAATTATCAAAGAACCTTGGAGGTTTTTGGGGAGGCTCAGAAGTAGGAAGACAAGAGAGTCTCTTGATTGTATTAGAGATAAAAAGTCTTATAAATATGTATAAATATGGGAGAAGGGAGTGATACCATTTAAGACTTGACATCCCAACATATCAATTCTTTAATAACAAAATGTTTTAGCTTTGTTCAGGAAAAGCTACCAGGATCTACTCAAGGACAGTTTGGGACTAGGTTTTCAAGCAAGAGCTAATGCAGGAGAGCTTAACGTGTCTGGTTCACAACCTTTTGACATCCTAAGTTTCTGACAGAGCTCAAAGTAACTCCCCCGAAAAGGAACATGTGATATGCACTGATGTCTATCTTACACTTACACAAAATGATAGTGAACCTACCCTTTCTTGCCATCCAATCAACAAACAACCCCTTCCTGTCTCCATCCTGTAAATCATCCGAGTACCAATGTTTGGAGAAGCAAAATTTTAATGTCATAGCTCTATCTTCTGTGTTTACTGAGCATGGAACCTAGCTCTATAGCAGCAGAAATAGAATAGAAAGTGGAATAACTTAATCTCAATCACATTGAGATGCTCAGCATCATCTTTTCATACAATAAATATTCAGTGACCTTTTTTTTTCAATTAAGATATAAAAACAAGAGCAAGCAGAGAGTGACTTCAGAGGTTCTACACAAAAAGTTATCATGTCCGCTGATTCCTTGTTCAGCCACATATATTTTCACCCAGGCCTGTTTTCTGATTCTCACCCCTTTCCTCATGGACCTTTCAGGGCTTGTTATATAGTCCCCTCCTAGATGGAAGGCTAAAGCCTACGTATCGCTTTATTTCTGGGACTGTTGAGTTAGCGTCCATATAATGTACCATTTCGCCTTTAAAGTAAGTTTAAAAGCTAGATTATTTGGGGTGGAAATGAGTGAACTTGGCCCAGGAACACAGATTCAACTTACTCTAAGTGATGAGCATGAACTTGTATAGCCAACAGTAAAAGAAGTCATAAATCAATGGATTCAACAACTCATCATTGGGGATAACATAGAAGTGGGTCAGAGCAAAGGGTGCTTCACAAGGTGAGTATTAGATGCAGCTGTTTGCTCAGCTTACAACACATTCCACCAGGTTCTAGAGAATGTTAGGTCACATACAAAGTTTACAAGTAAATAGCTATTTTTTTTCCTAGAGAACCTTTCATAAGATATTTTTTTTAATCTGGACACACAGCATTGAATCTCTGCCACCATGAAGGTCTACTCTCTTGAGTTCAGAATCTTCAGTATCTTTAATAAAGATGAGATTTCTTCAAAGAACATGAGTTTTGTAGGGAAATTAGGCCATTTATTTTTATAAAGGCTGATATAACGAGGAAAAGGGGAATGTGATGATTTCACTGATCATTTTTTAGCTGTCCAACTTCAGATATATAATTTCAAGGTGGTCTAAGTAATATAATTCCAAAGAGCATATTTATTTAAATTACGCCATGTATTTCAAACTGAGTTAAACTTCATTCCATGAGTATCTAGTTGCTATATACAGGCAAATCCTTTGATGTTGCTTAATCTTTTTGCTATATCTTCATGCAGTAGAAGAGATAGTTTATCATCTAATGGGATGATAGCATTGAAAATAGATCCAGAAATGTTTTATCTTGTATTTAAGGAAAAATAGAACTGCATGTTAATGTTTTTCAACATTTTCATCACCTGTCCTTTCTTGGAAATGTAGCCAATATACTAACTAGGAGTCTCACCCTGCTGTTTTTCCCTCCAATAGAGCCTTTGCCAAGTCCATTCTGTTTTGTTTACTTTCTTTTATTTTGCTTTGTTTTCTAATATGGGGTTTCTCTCTGTCGTGGCTGTCCTGGAATAAGCTTGTTTTGACCTCAGAGAAAATGCCCTGCCTCTGTCTCTCAAGTGTTGTGATTAAAGGCATAGACCACTCTACTCATCCTCCAGCCCAGGCAGCTGCGGTATTCTTTACCAGATTATTAAGAAAACTGCATTGTAGGTTGGATGCTGATTTCATTATATGCCTCAATATATTCAGAGACTGTCAAATTTATTTCTCTGGAAGTTGGCAAGCTGAAAAGAAGCTCACCTTTTGGGAGTTTGCATATGTCATTTCTTTTTCTTGATCTCAGCAGCAATAATTGGTTCTGTTTTTGTTGTTGTTGTTGTGTGTCCATAAAAGTATCCCCTCCAGTAGTAGCTATGAATAGCGCTGACCCCAGAAGTCAAGAAAATGTAATTGTAATTAAAATGTAGATAGATTCACCAAGAGCCCTGTCACAGCACAGGCTTGAAGACAAATTTCTTAGTGGTGATACACTGAGAATTGTTAAGAAGTTTGAGTTTGTGGAGACTAGTGGTTTAGATCTTTGATACTCTTATTGTAAGTATAAATGATCAGTAAAAATGATAAATGTCATATGTGTATAATGAAATAAGTACACATGTGTAATAGCATATATCGTGTATATATACATATACTACAGAAGACGTGCATATCTGTAATCTTGAAATTTTATCGAGTACAGTTGTGGGAAAATTGCCTAAAAGAAAATACTCCTTGTTGAGAAAACAGATTAAACAGACATGGGGTACATACCCTTATTATGAAAAATTAGTAGAGGAGGCTGAGGAAAAAGGATCTCAAGTTCTAAATCATCCTATGCTTTAAAACAACACTGCTTAAAAATGAATGAAAAGAAACAAAAGAAGAACTTCTGTAGATAGAAGGCAAAGACAACCTATTCAAAATTGACAGAAACAAATGCTTTTGTCATATGATAGAACCTAGATGCCCTTCAATGGAAGAATGGATGAGCAAAGTATGGAATATAGACACACTAGAGTACTACGCTGCGGTAAAAAACAATGACTTCTCGAATTTTGCATGCAAATGGATGGAAATAGAAAACACTATCCTGAGTGAGGTATCCCAGACCCAAAAAGATGAACATGGGATGTACTCACTCATAATTGGTTTCTAGCCATAAATAGGGGTCACAGAGTCTACAATAGGTGAACCTAAAGAAGCTAAGTAAGAAGGTGAACCCAAGGAAAAACATATAGTTATCCTCTTGGCTAAGGGAAGTAGACAAAATTGCCAGGGAGAAAATTGGGATCTTGGGGGTGGGGTGGGATGGGGGTAAGGGGAGATGGGGAGAGAAAAGGTAGAAAGGAAGGAGGGGGGACTTGGGGAAACAGGAGGATTGGGATAAAGGAAGGTTGGATAGGGGAGCACGGACCCACAATTCTTAGTTAAGGGAGCCACTTTAGGGTGGGCAAGAGACTTGACCCTAGAGGGGCTCCCAGGTGCCCAAGCTGAGGTCCCCAGTTAGTTCCTTGGGCAGCTGAGAATAGGGAACCTGAAATGACCCTATCCTATAGCAATACTGACGAATATCTTGCATAGCATCATAGAACCTTCATCTGGTGATGGATGGAGATAGAGACAGAGACCCACACTGGAGCACTGAAATGAGCTCCCAAGGTCCCAATGAGGAGCAGAAGGAGGGAGAACATGAACAAAGAAGTCGGGACCACGAGGGGTGCACCCACCCACTGAGACAGTGGAGCTGATCTACTGGGAGCTCACCAAGGCCAGCTGGACTGTTACCGAAAAGCATGGGATAAAACTGGACTCTCTGAACATGGCGAACAATGAGGGCTGATGAGAAACCAAGGGCATTGGCACGGGGTTTTGATCCTACGTAATGTGCTGGCTTTGTGGGAGCCTAGCCAGTTTGGATGTTCACTTTCCTAGATATGGACGGAGGGGGGAGGACCTAGGACTTACCACAGGGCAGGGAACCCTGACTGCTCTTTGGACTGGAGAGGGAGGGGGAGAAGAGTGGAGGGAGGGGGAGAAGTGTGGGAGGAGGGGGAGGGAAATGGGAGGCTGGGAGGAGGTGGAAACTCGGTTTTTTTTTTTATTATTCTCCTTTTATCAATAAAAAAAACAAAACAAAATTGACAGAAACAAACTCAAACTGGCAGAGGATAGAACTCATCCCAGACAAATGAAGAACTGGTATTAGGGGAGGAAAATGCAACACTCACTCACTTTGCAGGCATAGATGAGTATTAAATGAGTAACTTCAAAAAGTATGGCCAGTGATGGACCCCATAACAGGCAAAAATAGAAGGCTCTTTTGTCAGTGCAAGAACACAGATCTCTGTGAGTGTATTTGTGTAGCAGTCCACTGTATCTGTAAGACACTATTTTCTTGAAGTCGATGACCACTTCTGACTCATAATCTACTTGTATCCTCTTCCACATAGATCCCTATGTAGGATAGGATTTTGATAAAGACTTCCGACTTATGGCTGAGTACTACAAAGCCTCTCACTGTATGCACATTGTCTAGTTGTGAATCTCTGTGCTGGTACCTATCTACAGCAAGAAGTTTTCCTGATAAGGGTTGAGTCACGTTTTACTCCATAGAGATAGCAATATGTCACCAGCAGTCAATCTATTGCTGTGTTCCTTTAGCAGAATAATATCAGGATGTTTCCCCTATACCCATGACATATCTAGTCTCAGGTTCTTGTCTAATTTACCAGTGCCATGTATGAATTTCATGTAATGTTGTGGGCCTTAAATCCAATAAGAATGGTTGATTACTCCAGTAACATTCTTGCTACCATGGTAACTTGTAAAGAGGCGTTTTGTACCTGGGTGCAATTGATGATTAATTTTCTCCTATGGTAGTATGAAAACTGTGTGTGTGTGTGTGTGTGTGTGTGTGTGTGTGTGTGTGTAAATTCACAGAGGCTTGACAGCAAGCACTATACCAACACAAGTTCCAGACAGGAACCCCACTGTGGAGAAGGGGAAATAGATACAAAGTCCTACCCCTAACCATGAAGCTATTTACAATTGATATGATAAAAGGCAGAAATCTGTTTTCTCCAACAGAATGATAATGGGAATATCAACCATATGCCAGTGCACGCCCAGGAGTAGTCAGTCAACACAAAGCCAACTTCACATATTTTGTATGTACTTTTGTTTTGTTTTGTCCATTTTTCACTTAATTATTTTCTTTCTTTAGTTTGTTTCAATTTTCATTTTTTGTTTCTGCTTTTCTTGTTTTCCCTATTTAAAAGATTAAGATATTTTATTATTTAATTTTTTAAATTTTAAATATTTAATTTTATTAATTTTTTTATTATTCAATTATTTAAAAGATTAAGAGAGAAAGAGCAAGAATTTGGTGGGTAGGGAGATAGGTTAGAGCTAGGAGTAGCTAGAGGTGGCAAGAATTTGATTGAAATTTATAAAATTTTTAAGTAAAAATTAAAACAAACAAGCATACAACTCTAATGTCAAAGTTAATAAGAAAGAGTTTATTCTGGATCTAAATTTGCTTGAGCATGGTCTAGATTAGCACAGATTTGAGTCACCCATAGTTCCATTTTGCGTTGTCTATGTCGAAGCAATTTTATGAAGTTTTTATTATAAAGGAACCAAGATAACTACAAATCAAATAAATTTTAAAGTACATCAGTAGGAATATTGAGCATGTATCTAACACAGTGGAATAATCTTAGCTATGGGCCTTTGATGGTCTCTGATAGGTTCTTAACCCTCTGAATTGTTAAGAATAGTGGTTTGTTCAATTAATACATCCCAGAGTTTTTTATCTGTTTATCAGGATGTTAGACTCAGTTTTATCTCTGAGTTACAGGTTCCACACAGAGGTTCATGAGAAATGGCTCTTTAAAGAGATAAAGATAGTTGAAGATAACTGTCATTCGTCTCTGGAAATACCATATTCTAATTTCTCCATGTCCCTGAAATTCTAATTAGGTAATCTGCCTTTGCACATACAATCCTTTTCTAGGAATACTCCCTCAAAAGTTAATGAATTATGCCTACTCAGAATGATCTGGATAACACAGAATTTCATGCCTTGGTTATGTTAATTCTGGTAAGCATGCTAGCACATGCCTGTGATACCAGTACTAGGAAGCTGAGGCAGGAGAATTTTGAGTTCCAGATCTTGTCTAAAACCAATGTTTAAAAGTAAAAATAAAATTAAAACATTTCTACAAGATTTCTTTCTATTTATGAAAGAATATTGCTTATTTCAATGGACTGGAACTGCAGACCTTCAGAGAATGTTGGGAAAGGGGATGGTGCATAAAGAAATAGAGAGATCATATATTAAATCAAACAATATGCTAATCAACATTATTTTTGACATTTTAAAATTTCAAATGGCTGCACTTTTATGATCAGAAGCAAATTCCATGAAAGTGGGCTAGTCTCACAGTCATTCTTATCAGTTCTTATTTTTTTATTTATTAAAGATTTCTGCCTCCCCTCTCCCCCAATCAAGTCCCCCTCCCTCGTCAGCCCGAAGAGCAATCAGGGTTCCCTGCCCTGTGGGAAGTCCAAGGACCACCCACCTCCATCCAGGTCTAGTAAGGTGAGCATCCAAACTGCCTAGGCTCCCACAAAGCCAGTACGTGCAGTAGGAACAAAAACCCATTGTCATAGCCAGAACCTGAAAACAACCTAGATGCCCTTCAATGGAAGAATGGATGAAGAAAGTATGGAATATATACATATTAGAGTAATACTCAGCAGTAAAAAACAATGACTTCTTGAATTTTGCATGCAAAGGGATGGAAATAGAAAACACTATCCTGAGTGAGGTAAGCCAGACCCAAAAGGAGGAACATGGGATGTACTCACTCCTATCAGTTCTTTTTTTTTTTTTTTGGAGTCTGAGGATTCCTGGAGACAGGATCTCGCCCCCTTTTTTTTTTTTGAAGACAGTATTTATATAAAGCAGGTACAAACATTTTATGAAGTAACACTCCTCTTCCCTCCCTCCCCTGGTTGCCCTCCTAGTACTCCCCCTTCCTTCTCTTCTTCCTCTTGATTACAGGCTTGAACTCCCTGTCAGTTCCAGAAGCCGAAAATGGCTTTCTTTTGGCTATTTGTGGGCTTTTTACACTTTCTTTTTTTTAATTTATTTATTTATTAAGGATTTCTGCCTCCTCCCCGCAACCGCCTCCCATTTCCCTCCCCCTCCCCCTATCAAGTCACCCTCCCTCATCTGCTCAAAGAGCAATCAGGGTTCCCTGACCTGTGGGAAGCCCAAGGACCGCCCACCTCTATCCAGGTCTCCTAAGGTGAGCATCCAAACTGCCTAGGCTCCCCCAAAGCCAGTACGTGCAGTAGGATCAAAAACCCACTGCGATTGTTCTTGAGTTCTCAGTATTCCTCATTGTCCTCTATGTTCAGCTAGTCCGGATTTATCCCATGCTTTTTCAGACCCAGGACAGCTGGCCTTGGTGAGTTCCCGATAGAACATCCCCATTGTCTCAGTGTGTGGGTGCACTCCTCATGGCCCTGTGTTCCTTGCTCGTGCTCTCTCTCCTTTTGCTCCTGATTTGGACCTTGGGGTTGTAGTCTATCAGTTCTAAAACTATTTTGCAGTGCAGAGTAGGGGATGGACGGCTGTAATGGGTTTGCTTCAGCAAATGGAGGTGCTACATAGGAAGGGTATGCGTTGATCCTTCTCCTGCAAAACTTTGAAAGCTGCAGGTTCAAGCTGGAGTAGCTAAGCTCCCTTCAGCTCAGGTGTTATAGCTAAGGAGCATTGACTGCTGAAAGTCTAGATGTGCAATGCCAGCAACAACTGCTCACAGAAAACGTTCCATTCCAGGAGAACAAGACCCAGGATCAAGAAAAAAGCATGTGCATATTGCTATGTGGCAAGCATGTAGGTGTCTGTGTGTGTGTGTGTGTCTGTGTGTACGTGTGTGTGTGTATGTTTGAGGACAGGTTATAATATACTACTTATCTAGATACATTTCCTTTCAGATATTTATTTTTGCCTGGAAGCCAAGCAGGATGAGGCTTAGTTAAGTTCCAAATTCTGAACATCATTACAGACACAATAACAAACACTTACTTGAATTGTGGTGCGATTAAAAGAAGAGATAGGCTCATACTAAACAAATTGTACATTATGAATGGCTTTATTTAATATAACATCATGTTTTAATTATTTTTTTCAAAAGTGTGTGTGCATGCATCTGCATATATGTCTTTGTTTATAAATATATACTATCTTATTTAGGGTTTCTTTTGTTGTGATAACACACCACTACTAAAAGCAATTTGGTAACAAAAAGTTCATTAAATCTTTCAGTTTGTGGTCTATCATCTGGGGAAGTCATTTTGGGAACATAAGGCAGGAACCTGGAAGTAAGAACTTATGCAGAGGGCATGGAGGAGTGCTTCTTACTGACCTGTTCCTCAGTCTGCTTTCTTATACCATCTAGAACCACCTGCCAAGGCATGGCTCTACCCAAATTGCGCTGGGCCCTCCAATATCAATCAGTAATTAAGAAAACACTCCACAGCCTTGCCTATAGACCAGTTATATGGAGGCATTTTCTCAACTGTGATTCTTTCTTTCAAAATGACTATTGCTTGTGTCAAGTTGATAAAAACACTATCCAACACATATACCATGTGTGGACAGTTGCCCAGAGAGAACAGAAGATGGACCCAAATTTGTGAAACTGGAGTTACAGGCAATTGTGAGTCGCCAAACACAAATTCTGGAAACAATTTCATGTTTTCTGGAAGGGCAGGAAGTGCTCTTAATTACTGAGTTCTTTCTCCAGCCCCCAATTTCTAAATATTACAATTATGCTGCTCCTACTTTCTGTGGAAGTGAGTGGGTTTCTGTTACCACTTGGTCATGCTACAAGGATGGTCCTAGGCACACATTTTTGATTTATCCTTGTCCTGGAACACTTGTCCCACCAAACAATATGATGACCCATTCCACAGTAAAGCACAGCATTAGCATGGATAACAAAACAGCAATGTGCCTAGAAGCTGATCTCACTCAGTTTCTAGGAACAATTGCAATTATTACATTATATCTATCTACTGAGTGCACTGTAAATGTTTAGAAAATGTGTGGGAGGAATATTGCCATAACTCCCATCTTCATGGGAAGGATAGCAGCCAATATAGTTATGGCAAAATTCTTTAGGGAGAAAAAAAACAAGCCCTGTGAAGATTAATGTGCACTCTTAGCCAGAATGGCTGTAATGTTCCTAATAACCCAGCATAGTCAATGATATAGACTTATTCTTTCCATTAACTCCTGTATAATAAGGAAACATAGGCACATTGCCATTAGGCTGAATTATCAGCTATGAGACTTGGTCAGGAGTATCTGAAGCTGAGTGAGGTGAATGACTTCAGATGAGAAAGTCCACTTTCCGCACTGTTGAGCCAAACCCTTCACTTCCATGTCTTCATAACAAATGTTGATTTCTACCTGATTATTAATTAATATAATAATAGTTTTGGTGATCTAAGGTGATGCCACAGAAAAACTAGGGATTTGGTTTTCTACCTGATTTAGACACAGATTCCAAAATGGGTCTAGGTAGGATATATGGTAAGGATGCCAAGGAATCAGGTCTCTTCCACACAAACTCAGTGTCCTCAATTCTCACATACCATGTCATGTTCACTAGATTGTCCAGATTTAAAAAGATACTTCCCAATTTCAAATCACTTTGCAGTTGGTTACTGAGCCTTGAGTCAGAGGTCATTATGGAATCTTCTCAATCTGACAACTGTGATTTCACCTCTTCTTTTATTCATCTAAGTAAATGACTTTCCTACTTCCCCTTTTCTGACCATAAACTATTTATTCTCACCATAATAATTATTGTTATAAATGCCACTACAGTTATTATGTGTGAATGTTTGTGTGTACACATATAAATTGCAAAATTGACATACCTAATGCCAGGTCATGGAATGCCATATAATTTCATACAACTGAATTTTGCACCCTGTATTTATTACTTTCTCACTGTTATCATGACTAAAATGCCCCCATAGAAAACACTGAGGAAGAAAAGATTGACTTATAATTTCATAAAGTTCCAGTTCATAATGCTGAAGACATTGTGGAGCAGTTCCCATCATGGTAGCAGGGGCATGTGACAAACACTATGGCCATAACAGAAGACCATGAAGCTCAATATTGGAGGAACCAGGTTCTAGGAATCATTTTAAAATTCCCAATTATAGTTCCCTACCTCTATCAACTAGCCTCCATCTGCTAACGATTCCACAGTCTCCCAACATAGTGACACTGCGGGGAGAACAAGTTTTAAAAATGTGTGCCTGTGGAGAATACTTAAAATTTAAACCATAACACTCTCACACCAACTTAGATTCACACTCAAATCTGTATATAAGGGAGATAAAAAATCTTGTAGTTAAGCCTGTTAATTTTTAACACAACAAAGTCTGTTCATGTATTTAGTTAATATCACATAGAACTAATGTGAAAGTACATTTAAAAATTATTGCTCCCATAGATCAAATAGAAATGAATCACAAGGGTTTAAGTTCTGAAATAGTACCTAAGGTGAAAGCCGTATATGTAAAAACATATTGAACAATAGGCTTGGCTGAGGAAAGATAATATCAGTAAATATCCCATAACTAATAGGAATAGGGAGGTCATTCTTCAGTGATTTCGATTATCTTTACCTGTTATCTTATGATCAAGTGCATACAAATGGTGTTAAACGTTACATATGGTGTAACTTTATGCTAGTTCCTTCAAGAGTAAACATTGTGTCCTTGCACAGACATACCAGAAAATCATAGAAATCACAATATAGCCTCGAATTTATCCCTGGCAGTACTGTAGGATTGAGAAATATCTTTATTTTAGAGTAGTGACCCTTATATACTCATTGTAAGGGGTTACTTTGGAAGACTCTCAATTATTGTAGCTATAACTTCCCACTTGCACAAATTTGAACAAGCCTTATAAAGCCTTCTTTAATTTCAACTTCAAAGGAGAAAGAATTGCTTTTTCCTACTTCTGAGGATGATTATGAATAAATGAAATTTATAAGAAACATTCATTGTGAATGCCCAAGGTCCATATGAATGACCTTATGCTCAGAAAAAAATAAACCAAAACTTGAGCTAATTAGAAATCCACTGCATTAAATCTAATGCCTAGGTAATTACCCAGTTAGATAATACTGTTTTACCTACCTCCTGCAATCTCAGATTCCTTCTGTTACCCACTGAAAGTTACATACAAGAGAAATAAGTTGACAAAACACTGCAAGCCTGTATTTCATGTATGAGTAGTTGTGTAATAGGATGGAATATTCTTTCAAATTGATTGCTTTTAGGAAGCATGCAGTACATGATGGTAAAATTTGATGCAAGAGGGGAGGGCGTCGCATCTAAAGGATGTTTCAAAAATGTCCTTCATGCTTTCCTTAAATCATTCCCCTAAATACATGTATTCTACACAGCACACTGAGTATAAAAAATCACACTTGGGCCTTCCATCCAGGGTATGCATGCCTGTTAGTATAGGACATCATACTTTAACCATGGTTTAGCTAAAGAATACAAGCTCTCAGTTATAAAACATTTTTCACATTAAAATATTTTTGTTTTGAGCAGTGCTATGAAAATTAATGAGATATGTGTGTTTCCATTTTTTAGTTAAATTTTGTCCACAGGTTTCATCTACTTCTGGCAGATTAAACACATCATGGAATTCTGTGGACTGACTTAAATACTTCCTTCTTGCTCCTCTTGAAGGAAACACATCCTGAGACTTCATTCATGATACCTACATATACAAAAGGAAGAAGGTAATTGTGACACACCATTTGAATAGTTTCTCTTTGAAATTCTGAAGGCCTGAGTATTTATTAAATAATTCACAAGGCAAACTATAGTAGAATGATGCCCAGCTACTGGTTTTGGCTTAGGACATTTCCATTTTCAGGAAAACCTTCCTCCAAAGGATTTTGCCTTTGCAGCGGATTTGAAATGTCAGACTACTCAGACTCACAGAAGGCAGAGATGGGAATCTGAGAGAAAACACTGGTAAACTTGCTACTATTTTCAATTCTCCAAATATTCACCTATCTAATGACTTTTTTCACTTATCTAATGACATTTGATAATGACTTATCAAATGACGATTTGTCTTTAGAAAGAGGGAAAGAAAGCTTTCTGTTTTGATTTAATATTTGTTATGTTGCATTAAGTCAGCATGCCTATGTGAGGCCAAGAGAAGTAATCCTTTAATCTCTCATTAGAATATTAATTCTCATCCTCTTCTGCGTTTACATCATAGTAAGGGAGATTGTAGGCGGAAGCTACTTGTTCTTCCCAGTCACCCTGAACCCCCAAAATCACACAGAAACTGTATTAATTACAACACTGATTTGTCCTATTAGCTTAGGCTTTTTATTAACTAACTCTTACATTTTAAATTAATCTATTCCTATTCTTTTGTATTTTACCACGAGGCTTGTGTTTTATCAGTAAGGTTCTGGGGCATCTGTCTCCTTCACCAGCTACATGAAATCCCATACTCTGGAAAAATGCATTGCTTCTTCTATTCCCGAGAGACCAGGTGGAATCATCTACCTGTAATAGTTTTCTGTGACCATTTTGTTTTCTTTCCAATTTTTCTTTGCTTTTTTTATGTTGTTTCACTCTGTGAAACAAACATGTCTCTTTTTTAAACACGTAAACCATTTGATCAAAACTAAACTATCCTTACAAAGTGATAGAGTGGTTTACTTTTTAATATTCAGGAAGCTTATGTTGAATGAATGAGTAGTCTGCTGTGGAATAATAGTTTAAGATATGTTACATGCATTTATGCTCTGGAATATTTATTTAATGGTGCAATGATGCATTGCATTCATGCTTTGGGATAATGCTCTTGTACACTGTAAGGATTTATCACTCATATTGGTTTAATAAAATGTTAATTGGCCAGTAGCCAAATAGGAAGTATAAATAGGGTGAGCAGATTATGAGAATTCTGGGAAAGGCAGAGACACAGTCACCAGCCAGAGGCAGACGAAGCAAGATGTGAATGCCTTACTGAGAAAAAGTACCAAGCCACATGGCTAAACACAGATAAGAACTATGGGTTAATTTAAGTTGTAAGAACTAGTTAGTAATAAGGCTGAGGAATCAATCAAATGGTTTATAATTAATGTAAACCTCTGTGTGTATATTTGGGACTGAGTTGCTGCGGGACTAGGTGGGACAGAAACTTCTGTCTACACATTCTTTTATGTTGCATTTGTTTAACTCTGTAAAGCTTTGTTAATTTGCCTGCCTAAAACACCTAATTGGCCTCATAAAGAGTTAAATGATCAATTGTTAGACAGGAGAGAGAAATAGGCAGGGTTATCAGGCAGAGAGAATAAATATAGAGGAGAAAGAAGTAGGAGGAACAAGAAAAGGAGGAGAGGAAAATGCCAGGGCCCAGTCACCTAAGCACACATCCAGCACAGAGTAAGAAGGAAAGCAAGCTACATAGCATAAAAAAAAGGTTAAAAAAAATAGAGGCAAAATGTAGAAGAAAAAAAAAAGGATAATTTATGTATGAAAAAATGGCTAGAAACAAGCCAAGCTAAGGCCAGGTATTCATAAGTAAGAATAAGTCTCAGTGTATTTATTTGGGAGTTGGGTGGTAGGCCCCCAAATAGTAAAATTAACCAACTACAGAAGCCCTCACTGTTTACTCAATTTTTGTCTGTGGCCCTGAGAGTAAAGCTTATTTAAGTTAGAAAACTCTAAGAAAGTACTCTCTAAATTGACACAACTAGAAAGAGATTGTGTGTCAAGTTTATATTTGAAATAAATTCATTATCCATGTGGAAATGCTACAACCAGGCACAAAAAGTGTTAGTCAAAATCTCTTCTCCTCTTAAAATTATAAGTGAAAAGCAGAATTATCATATGAACAGTACTCCATCTCTTGGCCATATATTCAAATAGGAAAACAATGGTGTCTTAAAGAAACATGCTTGCTGTGAAACTGTTTGCACCTCTCAGTCATAACCTAATAAAGTGTGTATATATACAAAATTGGCGGGAGCTGGAGACATGTCTCAGTGGTTAAGAGAACCACTCTTCCAAGGTCCTGAGTTTAATTCCCAGCAACCATAACCATCTATAATAAGATCTGGTACCCTCTTGAGGAAGAGACCTGGTCAATTGCCCTCATCAACATGGACCATGAAACCCAATATGGGCAAGTTCAACAGAACCACCATATATGGACTGCCCATGCATGCTTCAGCATTGTCAGGGCACACATTTCATTCATTCATTTTCATATATACACAACAACACAGTATTAAGTACTTTAAAAAATGAACCCCTGTTTACTGTGGAAAATAATACAATAAGTGAGATGATAAAGCTCAGAAAACTAAATACCTCATAATCTTGGAAATACGTAGAGGCATAGGAAGTCAAATAAAAGAAATAGAGAGAACTATAAGAGGAATCAGAGCTAATAATGGCCAGGGAACAAAAACATGTTAGTAATATGATACAAATTAAATAAGATAAGAAGTCCTACCCTTGATAAACATACATTTATTGAGATGAAAGGCAGATGCCAATGAATAGCCAATAAAAGCTAAGTAAATACATAAACAATATGAAATATAAACTCTCATGTTTAATATTGCTCAAATAAGACATGTTGGCTACAAACTAATGGATTTGTTGAAGAGTTATTTTTATTAATATTCAAAACAATAACTCCAAAATTTATTCCTTCAGACATTTGACTGTGTTTGTTGACAGAGGTTTCTGCCCTGCTCAGTTCTACAGCTGGTCAGTCCCATTGTGTTGACTGAGATTTCTGTCCCACCCCGTCCTGCCCAGTCAGGCAACTGTTCAATTACAAAGATATCACATAGAGGTTTACATTACTCATAAATTGATTGGCCTAGTATCTAAGCCTTCTTATTGATTAATTCTTACATCTTAAAGTAGCCCATTATTCTTGTCTATGTTAGCCATGTGGCATAATACCTTTTTTGGTGAGGTAGTCACATCTTGCTTGCTCTGTATCTGGGATCATGACTGCAGAATGAAACTTTCCTCTTCCCAGAATTCTTGTTGTTCTGCCTATACATCCTGCCTGGCTATTGGCCACTCAGTGTTTTTTTAAAAATAATACAAGCAATGGGATAAAAGACCATTGTCCCACAGCACCAAAGAAGAACACAGAAGTCTACATTAATTATAAACTCTTTGGTCTAGTAGCTCAGGCTTTTTATTAACTCTTATAACTTGTATTAGCCCATAACTCTTGTCCGTGTTAGCCATGTGGCTTGGTACCTTTTATCAGTGAGGCAGTCTCATCTTGCTTCCTCTGTGTCTGGATGACAACTGTAGACTGAACCTTTGCTCTTCCCAGAATTCTCCTACTCTGGTTGGCCTGCCTATATTTCCTGTCTGGCTACTAGCCTATTAGTGTTTTATTAAAGCAATATAATACCACTGTCACACAGCATATGTTTAATCATCATCACATATAACAACATTCCACAACCTATAAAATACTAATTAGGAGTTACAATTGCCAGACCACTGTGTAATTCAAATTGTGATGTTTGATCTAGAGACATTATGCCTTATATGAGAGAATTTTGAGAAAATCTACACTCATATTCCTACATATGTGTACTAACATATATGCAAATATGTCTATGAAATTGCACCGTATGCTGTATTAGGTACATATGGCAATGCAAAATATTGGCCTTTTTGAGGTAAATTGCCTGTGATTTGATCCAGAGCTCCAGCTGCCTTCAACAAAATTTTTTCATCTCTATGACACTTCAGCTCAGCTCAATTCCATTTTGTTGTTAGTTGAAAAATTTGTTTCCTTTCTCATGATTATTTCCCACCTACAATGTTGCTTTTGTATTGGATTTTTGTTTGTTCTGTTCTGTTTGAGTTATGGTCTCCTGTAGCCAAAACTGCTTCCGCACTCCTTCTCCTCCTGCTCTTAGTCCCCAAGGACTGTGATTTCAGGTAGATGTTATCATGTCTTCCTCCCACTTGTCATCTTGTCCACTGAGTTTCTTGAAACTTAGAAAGAATAATTCCCCCTTCTATGTGTGGTTTGTGCACGTCTTTTGCTCATCAAGATGTTTTTAATATAACTGAATTGTGATAAGTACCCAAGCAATGATCTTCTTTATTATTTAAAAGTTTTGTTTTACATATCAACCACAGTTCCCCCTCCCTCTTCTCTTCCCTCTCCCCTGTCCTCTTTTCCTGACTCAACCCTCCATCTACTCCTCAGAAAGGGTAAGGCCTCCCATAGTAAGTTAACAAAGTCTGGCTCAAGTTTAGGCAGGACCAAGCCCCTCCCCCCTGTATCAAGGCTGAGCTCCACAGCTAAGCACTGGGGCAATCTCCCAGAGGAAGGAGGGATTTTTATGAACAAAGGGGTCAAGATCATGATGGGAAAACCCACAAAGACAATTGACCTGAGCTAGTGGGAGCTCCCTGACTCTGGATCAAGCAATATTTAAAGGAGAGATGTGGTCATAATAAACATCAAATCGCTTTGTGACCCTTATTGGTACCTTCATTAATTTTATAAGTTCAAACTTATGTGGTATTCTTATATAAAGAAAAATGTGTTCTGTTGAAAGCCTGTGGCTTTCTTCAGCATGCATCTTTGTGCTTTCCCTGTCCTGGCATACTTGTTCTTTAGTCGTTAAAATTATATGATAATTTTGACTAAGATAACAATTCAAAAAGCTTTTTGAACCCATTTTTCCGTATGTCTTAATTTCAATTTATTGATCATAATACTTTCTTAGGGTTCTAAATATCAGTATGCATTCTGACTTAAGAATTGTCTATGTATTATGACTTCAAATGGCCATAGATAGCTGTCAATAATGAGTAAACTAATTCAGGATTCAGGGTGTTTTTGTTTCCATTTGAACAAGGCCCAAGAGGTAATTGGTAAAAATAGAGAAATGACTGGCATCATTTGCTTTGGTGTATTATTATCTTGGTACATGGCTGTAATGAATGTCATTCAAGGAGGCCAGATGCATCAGCCTGGGAAAGAGCCTGAAGAGGTACATTGTTATCATTGATATTCATTGCTGCTGTTGATGCGATCATTATGAGGAATAAGGATATCTGCCAAGTGTGTGGGAAATCGCACACTGCCATCTACCACAATAGAAAATGTCTTAACAAAGAAAGAAATTAGGACATGTTCTTTGGTAGAGAACAGAATCTCATCCAAGAGCAGAACTAATAACAAAGAGTCAGTGTAGAAGAAGCAAAAACATTGGTCACAGGCTCGCTGACATGCTTAGAAAATGATGTACCCTAGGATTAGAGAATAACAATGACTACTTAGAATATATAGCTTTCTCTTGCTATGAATAATATCCAGACCCTCTGAGTCCAAAAATACAGTTCAAAGAAGTTTTTACAATTATGAAAGAGGATCATCATTTGGATTAAATAAAAAATTCTAATTAAAACACTGAAAATAACTAAGATTTTCTGGCACATGGGACTGGAAGGAATCTTTACTGTAATGAAGAAAATATTTTCATACTTCAATTTCTATTACTGTCTATATTAAAGGATATAGCATACATTTTCTGGAACATAGTAATTTAAAAATAGTTGTCTATGTAAAATTTAACCCTTACTGATCTGTTTTCCCCTAACTACTTGGTTGGGTGTCCCTGAGATTTGAAATTGTTTTTGTTTTGTCTTCACAACCTCATGGCTATATGGAGATTCTTCTAATTTTCTCTGTACTCAAGGACAAGTGCTAGGTCTTATGTTGACTTTGTTAGACTCACCCAGTGAATTGAAAACTGGGAAACAGCATGAGAAGAACAAGAGAGCACTACTTGCTAATGAAGCTCCTTTACGTGCCTGGTATTGCCATAAAATATACAGCAGGATCAATCTAAGCAAATCAAAGACCTGCATATTAATCCATGCACCTTCGAACACCTGAGTTTTGACAAAGAAGCAAAAAAAAAATATCAAATGGAAAAAAGAAGGCATATTTAACAAATGGTGCTGGCATAACTGGATATGAACATGTATAAGAATGAAAACAGACCCATATCTATCACCATGCACAAATCTCACGTCCAAATGGATCAAAGACCTCAACATAAAACCAGCCACACTGAACCTCATAGAAGAGAAAGTGGGAAGTACACTTTAACAAATTGGCACAGGAGACTACTTCCCAAATAAAAGCCCAGCAGCACAGGCACTGAGAGAAATAATTAATAAATGGGACCTCCTGAAACTGAAAAGCAAAGCAGATGATCAACAAAACAAAATGACAGCCTACAGAATGGGAAAAGATCTTCACTAACCCCAAAGCAGACAGAGACCTGATCTCCAAAATATACAAAGAACTCAAGAAATTGGTCATCAAAAGAACAAATAATCCAATAAAGAAAATGGAGTACAGACCTAAACAGAGAACTCTCAACAGAGGAATCTAAAATGGCTGAAAGACACTTAAGGAAATGTTCAACATCCTTAGTCATCAGAGAAATACAAATCAAAACAACTCTGAGATTCCATCTTACACCTGTAAGAATAGACAAGATAAAAACACTGATGACAACTTATTCTGGAGAGGTTGTGGAGCAACAGGAACTCCTGCATTGCTGGTGAGAATGCAAGCTGATACAATCCCTTTGGATGTCAGTGTGGTGATTTCTCAGAAAATTAGGAAACTACCTTCCTCAAGACCCAGTTATAACACTTTTGGGTATATATCCAAAGGAGGCTCAATCGTACCACAAGGACTTGTGCTCAACTATGTCCATAGCAGCATTGTTTGTCATAGCCAGAACCTAGATACAACCTAAATGCCCCTTGACAAAAGAATGGATGAGGAAAATGTGGTACATTTACATAATGGAGTACTACACAGCAGAAACAATAACGATATTTTGAATTTTTCAGACAAATGGATGGAGCTAGAAAGCATCATTTTGAGTGAGGTAACACAGGCAAAGAAAGACAATTATCATATGTATTCACTCATAAGTGGTTTTTAAACATAAAGCAAAGAAAATCAGTCCACAAATCACAATCCCAGAGGACCTAGATGACAATGAGGACCCTAAGAGAGACATATATAGATCTAATCTACATGGGTAGTAGAAAAAGGCAGAATCTCCTGAGTAAATTGGGAGCATAGGGAACTTGGGAGTGGGTTGAAGGGGAGGGGAGGGAACAGAAGGGAGGGAAGCAGAAAAAATGTAGAGCTCAGTAAATATCAATAAAAAACTAAAACAAACAAACAAAGAGTCAGCATGAACTAGAATGGTTTTAAGGGATGAGCTGAATCTTTCTTTCTTGCCCATGAGTAATAAAAATGTTTATCAGAGATTGGGCATGGTGATATACTCAGAATGCTGATGCAGGCATATTTTGTATACCTTGCCTCTAAATAAATAAGTGTAGTAATATGGAGCAGTGGCGGGGCTGCGTCCCCAACACCCCAGCAGCCTGCCCGGCTAGCTTTACCCAAAATAATTACACAGACACTGTATTCTTTTAATCACTGCTTGGCCCTTAGCTCTGGCCCTTACTGGCTAATTCTGATATCCCAATCAACCCATCTCTAACAATCTGTGAGCACCGGTCTTACCGGGAAGATTCTAGTTCAGAGCTTCATCGCGTGTGTCTGCCCAGGAACCGGGAGCATCTCTCCTGAGGCGTCTGCTCCCGAGAGGAGAGCTGTCAAGTCTGAGCTCACTTCCTCTTCCTCCCGGCATTCTGTTCTGTTTACTCCACCTACCTATGTCCTAACCAATAACATGGGCCAAGGCAGTTTCTTTATTAGCCAATGACCTTCCTCCATCATTTCCCCTTTTTTGGTTTAAACAAAAAAAAAAGGCTTTAACTTTAACATAGCAAAATTACATATAACAAAACAGTTATCAAGTAAAAGTTACAATAATCTTTATCATAACTAAGGAAAACTATAACTATAACTAACTATTCTTAACTCCATCAAAGACTCCAGAAAGATACAATACTACCTAAGCAAACAAGAAAAAAGCAACTTTTAAAACTCTAGAAATGACAGAGACATCTCGCTGCCTGGACAGTCACCCAAAGTTCCTCTGTACCATTGGGGCATCCATTTTCAGCCTTCAGGCCCATGGTATCCAGCAGACATTTCCATAAAGCAGGAAAATTCAAAGTCAGTCACTATCTGCTTGTCCTGAAGAATGTCTTGCAGACTCTTTCATGAATCAGGAACCCTGAAAGATCATCTCACCTTAGGCAAGTTCAGTAGTCCTCTCTCTGCGGGTTCTCTGTGTCCAGTTTATACAATAGTCCAGGCAAGAGCAGTTTCTTGCCCAAATGGCTATCAAACTCCATAACGAGCCTCTTCGATGCCCATCTTCCTCTTGAAGTAGATTGGTGCTGCCAGGAGCAGAGTGTCTCATTGTCATGAAAAGTCCTAAGTTATTAAAACATTTAAATGTCCTATTCTGTAATCTTTGAAAGACATGAAGAATGTCTATCTAAAATATATCTCTATATATCTAGAAAATCTAACTAACATGACTACAAGCTTTACTATTATCGATGATTATCCATTAACAACCTATATTTCTTAATTATACAGTACATATTTAAATGAACTACACAATCACAATACCATAATCAAAATCAAGAAACACTTATACATATAACAAAATTGATTTAAATCTCTATAAATAAAGCAAAATCTATGCTAATGCAAATTATTCATACCTATATCATATCCCCCTTTAAATGTAAAAGAACATTTATAAACCATATTTGGGAACATGGGCACAGTTTTTTTTCTCTCCAAACTGCTTCCTGCTGAATGGGGGTGTCGTTAATTAGTTCTTTCATGGTATAACCTGTGTGCTAGTTTTATCTCAGTTGGCAGTTAAGCAAAGCAATTTTCTGAAGATGTTCACAGCAACCCTTCAGGAGGACGTGGTCCATCATACCAAATCAGAATAGAAGAAATCCATAGAGTCTCATCCTCTGTGAAAACAAAAGAAGACTCTCTACAAAGCATCATATCCTTAGACCCAAATTCTGAAATCATACCCTCATGATATCTGTTATGGTTCCACTTGGCAGCCCATATAATGAAATGCCTCTCTGTACTTAGCTCCTTCACAGTCAAAAATTTTAAAGAAAACACAATGTACATAATTCAGACTCTCTGTGAATTTTCCATTTTTACGTGGCTTATTTTTCTTTATTTCTTTTAATCTCTTAACTATCTGTACTCTGTCTCTTTAAAGACTTTACCTTTTTTTTTTACCATTAACTTTATTCTCTATATTCTTTTTCTTCTCTCTCCCAAGCCTACGTACATTCATCCAACAGTGTGACTCATTTAGTGGTCTAAATCTGTCCTATTGCGAATCTGCAATTTTTTTACTATCCAGGAGCACTTTTGATTTGCGCCTTTAAATCACTAGGCGCTTAAGAATCTAAGCTGTGACATTCCTATGTTAACTTTTTGCTTTTTGAGCGTATATCGTTGACCTGGAATAATTCTGTAGACCAGGCTGTCTTTGAACTCTCAGAGATGGGCCTGTCTCTGCCTTCCAGGCATTGGGATTAAAGGTGTTTGCTACTACACCTTGAACTCACAGAGATCTGTTTGTCTCTGCCTTCTAGGCACTGGGATTAAAGGCGTGTGCTACCATACCTTGAAGTCACAGAGGTTTACGTTAAGAATTTTAACTTTTAGTCTGCATATATTTTTAACACACTTTAAACCATTCAGAAATTTTCTCTGTATTTGAATCTCTCTTTACTGTATATCTCTCTTTTTCTGACCACATGAGTCTTTAATTTACCAAGCAATCTCAGTAGGCCTAAAGGTTTGGCTTTGCCGGCTAGATCCAGTCCATTCCTTAGCTTTCCAGCCTCATGGTGGATATACAGGCTGCAGCCATGTTTATAGCCACACCTCTATGGCGTTTCAAGGTTCCTGCCAGCCAGCAAGCTACAACAGACAACACTCAAGTCCTCTCTCAGTAGCCGGCCCTCCTGCCTCAAACAGTCAGAGTTTGCCCTGGCAGGACAGCCCAGAAAGCCGGCATTTTTAAACGCGCAGCTTTTTTCCTGCTATGGCTGAAAACCGAAAAACATGCGTTCAGCTTTTCGTCAACACCGTTTAAGTGTTCCATGGCAGGACCTCTTAATGAGCTGCAGGCTTTGCAGCTAAAGCTGAGTCAGGAAGCCTCTCTTAGATGAGGCGCTTGCTTGCCTCTGGCAAGCAGAGTAGACCCAAGAGATTGCCACAAGAAACATGCTTTACTCTATTCTTTTCCAAGCTTTCTCAGGCTTTCTGTGGACTCAGTTAGCCCCACGTTGGGCGTCATTTGTAGTAATATGGAGCAGCGGCGGGGCTGCGTCCCCAACACCCCAGCCGACTGCCTGGCTAGCTTTACCCAAAATAATTACACAGACACTGTATTCTTTTAATCACTGCTTGGCCCTTAGCTCTAGCCCTTACTGGCTAATTCTGATATCCCAATCAACCCATCTCTAACAATCTGTGAGCACCGGTCTTACCGGGAAGATTCTAGTTCAGAGCTTCATCGCGTGTGTCTGCCCAGGAGCCGGGAGCATGGCGTCTCTCCTGAGGCGTCTGCTCCCGAGAGGAGAGCTGTCGAGTCTGAGTTCACTTCCTCTTCCTCCCGGCATTCTGTTCTGTTTACTCCACCTACCTATGTCCTAACCAATAACATGGGCCAAGGCAGTTCCTTTATTAGCCAATGACCTTCCTCCATCAAATAAGTAAACAAATAAATGTTCAGCAACAAATAACATATCTTATCTGATTTCAAGCCTTAGAATTTACTTGGCTATTGATATGAGTAGGTTGGTCAGTCCTGTGAAAATGAATCCACTTGAAAATGAAACTCCCATGGTGTTTCACTGTTTCACTCCAGATTAACTTGTTCAATGGCTGAACAACAGATTTCTTTCCCCTCCACTATCCTGACAGCTTACTGTTTGCAGTTCATCTTTGCACATATTTGAGGAGAAATGTATCTTTTGGTGTGATTCCTGACAGCTGTATTATTTAAGATTCAAAGGGTTTTTCCTCTTGAGAAAATTCTGACTTAAATCTAACATTTGGTACTCCCCTCATGAGTCTCACTTAACACACTTAATGAACCTTGGTTCTCAGTACCCGGATGTAGTAATAAAATGGTATTTCCAGCTACTTGGTGAGGGAATCATCACAGTGAATGCTTGGATTTCAGTAGAGAGCAGAGTAAAGGAGAGTAGGATGTCCTAGGATCTGCAAGCATCATAGTTCCAACTTCAGGGGACCATGTGCTCAAGAAGGAACTATGCTACAGGTACCATGTATGCATCTAGGTATCAGTATATTATAATTATACAGTTCAAACATTCAGACCAAGGAACCAACATGTGCTAAAATCTTAGATCTCCAAACTTTAAAGGAGTGTTTGAATTAATGAAATATCTTTTGAGTGATGAAGAAAAAGATATTTTCAGTATATTGGGTAGGAAAATGCCTATTTTTCACCAGGTTAAGGTAAGAACCAAAGTGAAAAGGAGTGATAAGAATTGCAGAAGCATGAGAAGACAAAACTACTACAAAGAAGGCAATGTTAGGAAGGTGGGCTTAGCACCTATTTGCAATGGAGAGCCTAGTATTTAATTAATTAATTATTTATTTATTTATTGTTTTTGTTTTTCGAGACAGGGTTTCTCTGTGGTTTTGGAGCCTGTCCTGGAACTAGCTCTTGTAGACCAGGCTGGTCTTGAACTCACAGAGATCCACCTGCCTCTGCCTCCCGAGTGCTGGGATTAAAGGCGTGCGCCACCACCGCCCGGCTGAGAGTCTAGTTTTTAACCACAGGAAAAGGACAAGGAATGAGGAGGTAAACAAGAGCCAAAGTTTGAAATATAAAAATTGAATCCTGAGCAGGAAAGGCTCAGAATTCCTCATCAGACATGGCTATTAACATCACATGATACTAAGAAGTTATTTGAATACAATAGAAAATTTAAGATAAAGCCAATCAGCTTGACCCAGGACAACCCTCCTTTAGCCCTGAATGGAGTCCTAGCCACATGTTCAAATAATTAAAAAACATGATATTTTATGAGCAGTCGGTATAGATTGCTATACACTATTTCATTTACTCCACAGTCTACTTGTATGACCATGAGCATTTGGACAATCTAAGTGGAATTAATTTAGGATAATATATATAATTTATTTTGTGATATATATATATATATATCATATGATTTTAGTAATTGACCATCATTTTTGAGTAGAAATAGCTCACTACCCACCTGTCTATACACCTGAACTCATGGCATACAAACCACAAGACTCAAGTAGAACAGCAGTAGGAAGCCATTTGTGTATCTGCCATAAAATCTGTGAAATGTCTGAAGTCAAAAGCCTACTGGAATATTTGGAAAATATTCTTCAAATTATATTTTTATATATGAAAAACACTTTTAAATGGTCTCTAAATTTGATAACATTATTAAATTTTCTGACTTTATCAGAGTTATAATACTAGGTGATTCCTTTTCAAAGTAGCAATCGTTACAAAATCTTATTTTATCATAACCAGTTCAGTTATCTGTGCTTCTATAGAAAATCATATCTAGAATCTCTAAGATCATTTGTAATAAAAAAATCTAGGATGAAAAGAGGCTAAGAGATGTCTGACAGTTAATGAAAATTAGGCTGTTTTCTTGAAATATCTAGTGGTTGTGCTATTTATTACATTTAAAATACATGGTGTATTGTAGTTCCTTTAACTTTATGAACATCTCCTTTTATACTGAATCTTTGTTAGTTATTCTGTAGTGTTTATATTGAAACAGGCCCTCTGGATATTGTATATTAGATCCCACAGAAATGCTAACCTGTAGGTCTAACATGCCCATTGCTGTCTTGGACTCCCAGTACCTATGATTCCCAACAAGAGATTTTCATAAGATTGAGTTCATTGGCATTTTCTCATGGGGGAGAAAATGACCTCCCATCCCCCACTAGAGAATATGTAGACAGCAGTTGGGGTGGGGAGGCCATGAGATATCCTTCTACCCACTGAAGATATGTAATAATTAATGATTTCCAGGAAGATTTTCTCTTCTTTGGTTTAGTCCCCTCTAAGTTCTCCACACTTCTGTAATTAGTTTTTCATCCAGGCCTCTGCAATTAAAGCCAACTAAAATTACTGGTTCACTAGATTGGAGTTGGGTGAAATATTTTGTTTTGTCTGTGGTCTAAACAATGTCTAGGGTAATAGACATTTTGCCTCACCAAGAAAGGTTCATCAAACCCCAGGGCTAACGTACTATTCAGGTGAGTTTCTAGAAAGATTCAGTAGACTTCAACTCCGATAAATGAAGTGATGAACGATAGTGAACCTGTATCCTCCATAAAGGAAATGCAAATGTAACTTGCTGAATGTCCACACTCAGAGAAACAGAACCGGGAAGGAAGACCTTGTGTATTGCTGTGAAGTCAGAAGTTAATATGTAAAGCTCATATTAGCATCGCAGAAAACATGGCAGTACACTGGGTAAGTTTAGTCATACAATGCTCCATGACCCACATTTTTAGCCTTTGCTCTCTTACCACATGGCCAATAACTCTTCCAATCATTTTATAAACTTTAACTCATTAAATGTTCTAACAACTCTATAAATACTAGCAACATTGCCTACTTTACTGAAGGGTAACTGTGGAAGACATTTAATTGGATAATAGAACCATGATTCACACAGATGTGTGAGCTTACCCCCAACTGATGGTTTGCCTGAGCTTCATGGCATCATTAATACATCCATTTTCTGTTGACTATAGGACCACCTAGATAATGTCTTCAAGATCTAATTCTTTCAGGAGAAGCTGACATTTCAAGCTTTGCTAAATGTCTAAAACCCTGTGCCTTTTTCTGCTCTGTCAAACCACCAGTCATTGAGGCTGGTTACTGTCTTGATCTCATTGAACCAGCCCCCCATATGTCAATGGAAGCTACCATACAACAGTTTCGTAAAATGGATAAATGGAGACCTTATCTTGTCTATTAGCCAGTCCTTGACTTTAGCTCTAGATAAGCAGAGCATCCCAAGAGGCTTGGCTTCTGCCCAGCCAGGGTATGCTCTTGGCAAGTTACTGAAGACAGAGTCCTCAAGTCAAAAGATACACTGGAGGGAGAAACACTGGGTATAGCTTCATGCTCCTGTGCTTTCCAAAATATTGTAATGCTTCAACTGTCAGAAAATGTTCTTGCCTCCTCTCTTCTCAAAATCAGTTTGTGTTTTGTTGTTGTTCAGCATGGTCCTTTTCATTATGCTTGTGCCAGGAGTCATTTTGTAAATCATTAAATGCATATGACATGGCCTAAAATGCATAGTCACTCCTGGTTCATCAAAAGTGGTTGTGCCACATGAGACAGGCAGCTACAGAAAAGGGGAGAAAGATCTTAAAATCTCCTCAGTACTCTCATGCGTTTTTCTCTCCAGGTTTTACTTACCTACAATTGAGCATACTGAAAAAATTAATAGAAAAATCCCAGAAATAAACACATCATGAGTTTTAAATTGCACACCACTCTGAGAAGTGTGATAAAAATTTTACACTGTCCCCGTCTATCCTACCTAGGACATGGACCTTCCTTTTGCTTATCATATCCACGGTGTGTGCACTACCCACCCAGAAGTCATATAGAAGTTGTCTGGGTTATCAATTCACTTGCTATAATGTGGCCAGGTTTGTGCTCAAGAAAATTGTGTTTTACTTAAAAATGGTACCGTACCAGGCTGGCAACTTCGATGTCAGAGATGAGCCATGAGATGTCTGTAAGGGAAAAGGGGAGAGTAGGACATTATGCTTTTAGAGCCAGTAAGCACAGAGCTGCATTACATTTGTTGCAGTGTATTGTGACAACTGTTCTGTTTCTAATCTTTTGTTGCTGTGAGTAACTTTCTCTGTCTTGGTTATAAGAGCTTGATCGGGTGGAACTGGAGGAATGGCTCAGCAATTTAGACTACTGGCTGCTCTTCTAGAGGAACCAGGTTTGATTCCCAGCACCCAACCAGTGAGTAAACATGTTTTATCACTCCAGTTCAAGGGGATCCGATGCTTTTTTCTGGCTTCTATAGGTGCCAAGTGCTTACATGGTGCACAGACATCTATGCAGACTAAAGACTTACACAAAGAAAAGAAAAATTTTAAATCCCATCCAGAGTGTGTGTACAGTATAATAGTGAAACTATATATATATCTACATATATATAGTTTGATACTATCTACACTTCATTTTTCTCCACTGATAAAGAAGAGAGCTGCAGTTCCAGTTCATGGGAAAAACAACTACCTTCTTCATACAAGGTATATAAAAGACCATGGCTGTATAAATTATATATCCTACTTGTCTTTGGATTCCCAACTCTCTAAACCATCATTATCTCTCTTCTTCTGAACCAAAGTCATCAATCAAATTTCTGAGTATTTTGTTTCATCTGTGTTCACATATTTCACCCTGAGACTGATGGTCTTAAAACAAATTTTCCTTTGTAAAAACAGGCTTTCCTACTAAGATATAAGATTAGAAACTGTATTCCAGCTTATAGCAGCCATTCATAAATGCAAGTTAAGAATAAGTCCAAGGCCCAGAATACTGTATGAGGAGGTAAGAAAATTAAGCTATTGTGAGACTCATCCTATAGACAGAGGGGAATTAGGAAACAGATTGATAAGAAAGCAGGTTTAATAGATGGAGCTTAATTTGAAGTGAAGAAGCTGGACGATATTTTCAATAGATAGGCTGCTTATAGATCATACCATGCATGCTGAAAAGTTTGAACACTAAAGCCTCAAAAGCTATTTAAAATTTAATGACATCGGCCATGAGGTGAAGTCTATTGTTTTAGGAGGACTGATAAAGTATTGATAAGTGGAGTCATTTGGTGGGTGTTAGAGGTCCATAAGAAAGATCATAGTCAGGAAAATGCGTTAGGATATTATTAAAAATTCCAAGCATAAAGAAGGCATTAAGTGTCAGGAAGGAGTTAGATTATAAGTCCTAGAGTCATGTTGTGCAATAAAGGTACAAAAACTGTGACTGTACCACCTTCACTGCCTGACGATGTGTGAACTCACAAAATGAGATGCGGCTGATGGATGTGAGAGAAGGGCTTGCACTGAAACTGAAGAAGGAAGATGCAGATGGAGACAATCCCCTTAGATTTAATGTAGGAAATTCCAGGTTTATGGAAGACACCGACACTTTACAAAAGGAAACTAAGAGACCGTGGCTGTGTGGATTATGTAGCCCACATGTTTGGGGAGTTTCAGTTCTGCAAAATGTTACCTCTCTATTCTCTGATTCTAAATTCACTAATTAAATCTCTAAGTATTTTGCTTCATATAGATTCAGAATTTATATTCATACATATGATAATTCATCTATATTATGGCTATAATCTTAGGAAAGTTATTATCTAGAAATCATAGATGGTATTAACTCCAGAATGTATTCCCCCTTTTGTAGATGAATACTTGGCATTCTTAGTAACACATATGCTCTCTGTAAATTTGATGAGCTCACTGGGTCTCACTGGGTCCAATTAACTCTGGGGCTTGGATGTGTTAGAAGCATTGGGACCATAACTGTACTGTGGCCAGTTAACCAAGCTAATGTTCTTTCTGGGCGCTGTCTGGGTGCTGATTGTGCTGGCTGTACAGTCCTGTGTGGGCTGTATACTTTATTACATAGGCCATTCAAACAGTAATCCTCTGTGGAAAGGTACTGTCTCAGTACTAAGATGTAACTTTCCTCTTTTATCTTTGAAGACTCGAAGACAGTAATAATTCAACCACACTGATATATGCTCATACTTCAATTATGATACTAGATTCATGAAAAGATGTGACCTCTCCAAGTGAAGGTTCAAGAAATTCGCTGTGAAAATATCTCTCATATCAGTTGAGTTAGACACACAGAGGCAACATGCTACCTTCATCTCCCATAGTATAAAATAGTGGTGAGAACCAATCACTGTGCTCCAGTTCTGCTTCCCGTATGAAAGGTACTAGAAATAGGGAAGTAAGTACTATAGATAGCAGCATATGACAGGGCAGGAAGATGATCAATGAATAAAGTACTTGCCAGGCAAGTGTGTGCAGCAGAGTTTAGATCCTAAGTAGCTACATTAAAAGCCCTGTCCCACCTGTGATCCCAGCTCATGAGAGGAACCCTAACTAGCTACTCCTGAGAAATCTGTGAGATCCAGCTTCATCAAGAGACCTAGCCTCGCTAAATAAAGTGAAGTAGAATTCAAGAAGACACTTGATGCCAACTTCTAGCCTCTATGTGAGCATCTACACACAAACACACATGTGTAGGCACACCATACAACATACAAGTGCAAACTCACACAAGTAGTATATGAGTTTAGATATGTAGTTGAGAAATTATAGTACCCACCCTCCCTTTCTGTAGGATATACAATCTGAAATCCAGAGCAGATGTGTAAAACTTCAGATTGAACCAAAGCCAATACTATTTTTATATACTCAAAGCTGTTCTAAAATTTATTTTATGTCTGAAATATCATAATGGATTAGCAGAAAGTAATTATAAAATAAAACAGATATACTAACTTAATGCAATGAAATACATATAAATGTATTGAGATTCAAAATACCTTATTGTGCTTGCAACTGTTAATTTTCTTAGATTTAATTTTATTATGTGTGTGAATATTTTGCCTGGAAGTATTTTTGTGCACTACATATTTACCTGGTGCCCAAAAGAGGTCAGAAAAGGACATCAGATCCCCTGGAACTAATGGTATAGACTGTTGCAAGCTATCTCATGAGTGCTGAGAGTTGAACGTGGGTCCTCTATAAGAAGTAGTATGTGTTCTTAGACATTAATTCATCTCCCAACCTGCCCTCACTTCTTTCATTAAAAGAAACACTTGACAGCTCTCTTTGACATGTTTAGATTGCCAATATCAATGGTCTTATGGTTCGTGGTCACGATTAAGTAAAATAAGGGTTTCTTGCACAGGCCCTGTGGTGCTGCAATAGTCAATCTGATAGCAGAGATTACCAACAGGAGGATAGCATATACAGTATAGTCATGCAAACTGAAAACTTATCTGCCTATTTGAGGCAGAGAGCCAGGTGGCACACAATTTAAAATTTATAATTTGAGCTGAGTGTGATGGCATGCCTTTAATCCAGACATCTGGGATGCTGAAGCAGAAATAACTCCACCTCAAGATTAGCCTGGTAAACAAATTGATGCAGTCTCACCCCACTCAAAAAGAAGGTATTTTAAACAAATTGATGCAGTCTCACCCCACTCAAAAAGAAGGTATTTTAAACAATCTGTGAAACATTTATTTCTAAATTTCCCCATGCACTAGTCCTAGACCTTGAGTAAGCAAGTAACTAAACTTTGGAAAGAGAGACTGTGGGAAAAATGGAATGACTATAAAAAGCAAATGTGCAACCCATGGAATATGTACAGCCATCCCTCACTCTACCTGTACATTGAAGAAATTCTGTCTTTCTTTTCATTTCTTCCTGTCCCTTTTCTATTCCTTCCATTTTCTCCTTTCTTTCTGTTGCGTGCTTCCTCTCCACCAGAATCTGCAGAATACTGACACATCATTGCAACATCTTGCCTAGGTTTTAAAATGAGAGTTAGGACTGCTGTATACCGAGAGAGACTAAGAAAGAGGACATGGAATAGTCGGGGGTGTGAATGTGTGCACATATCGGCGAGATTAAAAAGAAAACAAAAATGTGTGTCTTAGGAAAGGAGGCAATATCTCAAAACCCTAAATGTAGATGTAATCAGATTTCAATTCAATCAAGCATCTTTTCAAATACTTTGCATCTAATAACAGCAGAAATGGAAGCGCATTCTATCAAAATGACATATAGAAGGGGCTCATCCAGCCGGCAGACAGACTCTGAATGCTTGGGATGGTATTATTTAATATGTTTATGACTATTGCTTAAGCATGTTCAGAATTTTATAACAGTAGCATAAACAGCTACTGTATCTCAGTGCAGTAACATCTCCATATGAGGCATATGGAAAATGATTTCCCCCACAGACCTCACCCCAAAAATGCAAATGTTAATGGATACCTAGAAATTTTACTGGAATAAAAGATAAAGAAAAACAAATGTTAAAATGATAGGCAAGATGTATTTGCGATGAAGGAAGTATAGTCGTCGGATTTATTAGTGAGGACTATCTTTAGTGAGCTCCTTGTCAATTGTAAAATGATAGCTTCATTATGAACTATGCTTTTAACATAACATTATTTTCCCCAAGCATCGAAGAGGTGTAGTTGTTCTCCCCCATGACATAAGGTATTGTAGGTCCTTTCAAAGAAGATGTGGAAATCGTGGATTCTTTCTGTTCAATTTAGACAACAAAGACAGAAAGGTACCCATGTTGAGAATGAATTCTAGAGAAAGCCAGATGCTTATATACTTAATGCAGTAGCTCAGATATTGTCTGAGGTATGTTATGAATGCAAATAAGACCTTCCCTCTGTAAATGGCTGTGAAGGTACTCTGCCTATAACCTTCCTGGAATACGTAGAATGCTTTTCATTTCTTCGTCTTTCTTGACTTCTTGAATTTAGGAGGTTCCCTGTTTTGTTATGTCTTTTTTATGGCAGCAATTTTCATGTTTTTATAGCATTTTTATGACCCTTTGAGAGGCCTCTTGGTGCAATATTTGGCAATGTTTCACCTCAGAAGCTGTCACACAAGAATTCACAGCAATGGAGAGCAAAGATTCATCAGGAAATCCAACCTATAACAACCAGGTCAGCCAGATGCCAGCCCACAAGTCTCCCAGATTATCCTCCTCCTACCTTGGCTCTGCAGTTTTCAAAATGCCTAGACCTGTATAGAATTCAGGAGGACTCTTCTTCAGTGGGTGAACCTAGAATTTTGAGCTTTTTTATCTCTGAGAACTAACATGAGAACCAAATGTCTATATTTATTGGGACTCTAATCCTAACTTCTTGTTTACATAACATTCAGTGGTAAATTCAGTTTCCTGCTGTAACCAAACCTTTACAGCAAATTGCCAATCAGCTGATTGGGAAGAGACCCTTCCTATCCATCTACTTTTTGTATTTTCAGTGTTTCATGTATTTTCTGTGAGGCCTGTGGTCACAAAGGCCGAAGGAACCCTTCCTGAAACCTGTGCCAAACTGCTATGGGATTTTGATGGCCTCCCTAAAAGTCTTGAAGCTATCCAAGACCTTCTCTAAATAAGTCTTGATTTCCATTGCTTTTCCTCATCCTCACCTCAGACTAAGACGCAGGCAATAAGGTAGATTCCAAAGTCTGTGGAATCTTGCGCCTTTATTTAGCCAGTCTTAACTAACTCAGATCATATTATCCGTCAGCCCATGGAGATAGAAGAAGAAGCTAGAGAATCGTTCTTCAAGAGAACAGATTTGCAAGACATCCCAAATGGGAAGAAACGGGAAGCTGGGAAAGGGAAATTAGTTTCCTTTCTTTGTTTCATCCTGTACTCTAAAAGGGTGTGAAGAAGCCAGGAGGGAATGGAGAAGGGGAAAGGGGCTGAGAGAAGAGAGAACGTCCAAGTACAGAGTGTTACCATCCAAGGCTGCCGTTAAGATAAAATGACACACTAAAGGGAAGACTTAAGAGAGCGCAGATTTCCATAAGAATATGCTGTCACTTTGAAGGTTGGTGGAACAGTGATACTTCGATTGCTGCCACAGAACAGAATAGAAACTTCTCAAACAAGATGGAGCAGAATTTTTGGAATATTTGAAGAAATATCTAGCAGTTTGAATTCCCAAACTTACTTTAAAATGGAATCCTGTCTGTTGCCATTTGTTTTCTCTACCCTTGCCCCTGACTTGTCTGGGTTTTACCTCCGACCATGAGAATTGAAGCAGCAGGATTCTCTGAACTCACCCTGATGCTAACTGTGGATCTCTGTATCTGTTTCCATCAGTTACTGGATGAAAGCTCTCTGATGACATTTGGGCTAGGTACCCATCTGATCACAGGAGATGGCCAGTTCAGGCTACATGGCCACTATTGCTGGAAATCTTCACTGGGGTCATCCTTGTAAATCGTGAAAATGTCCCTTGCACCAGGTTTCTACCTGACCCTGTAAATCCCCTCTTCCCAGACATCTCTTTCAGTTCTTTTCCACTCGCCCCAAACCCTCCAAACCGATCCCTCAAGTTCCTATGCCGACCTTCCCCAGTTCACCTGGGAGATCTCTTCTATTTCCCTTTACTGGGGAAATCCATGTCCTCCTTGTTATCCAGCCTTAGTCTGTGGATTGTAGCATGGTTATCTTTTACTTTATAGTTAATATTCACTTATGAGTGAGTACATGCCATACTTGTCTTTCTGGGTCTGTGTTACCTCATTCAGGATGACTTTTTACTAGTTCTATCCATTTGCCTTCAAATTTCCTGATGTCATTATTTTTAACAGCTGGATAATACTTCATTGTGTAAATGTATCACATTTTCTTTATACATTCTTCAGTTTAGGGGCCGGAAGGTTTATGGACACCACCAGTAAACCCAAAGGAAGCACTTTTCTGACTCATAGGTCCTTAGAGAACTGAGGAGCCTGCGTGGTACTGATCTAGGACCTCTACTTGTATGTGAGAGTTGTACAGCTTGGTCTCACTGTGGGACTCCTGAAAGTAGGAGCAGGGGCTGTCCCTAATGCTTTGGCTGGCTCTTGGGAACATTTTCCTCATATTGGATTGCCTTGCCCAGCCTGAATACAAGTAAATGTGCTTAGTCTCATGGCGACTTGATGTATGGAGTGAGATCCCACAAAATTCTATTTAGTAATTGATTAAGGGTGCAATGAGAAACAGACTTCTGAATACAGAGCATGACAGATGCATCTGCTCATTCAGCTGCTGCAGTTCCATCATTCTCCCAAGGGTGATGAGGACCAACCACAGGGTTCTCTGGCTCCTGCCACCCAAGAGAGAACACACAAAACCCTTCTCTTCAATTTTATCTGGACACATCTTCAGAAAAAAAAAAATCATGCCGATGGCAGGTCACCACAAAATCACTGGCTAAATGGATCAAGCTCCCACAACAGATATTCCATGCTTTGCTGATATCATGTCCATTCTAAACAGAAACAGAGGAGGAGTAGATTGGGAGGGAAGGCAGATGGAAAAAAGGGGAGGGGGAATGGAAGGAGAAGAGAAAGAGGAAACTTCAGTCAGGATGTAAAATTAATAAATAATTTTTAAGAGAATAAAAGTAAATATAATTGAAGATTTATCATGTCCTTGCCATAGATCCAAAGGTTTATATGAGAAGCGATAGCTATGTGCTGCTGCATTTACAGCGGTAGTAACATCATGCTGTCTGCCGTAGCTTGTAGACTTTCCAACAGAACACTTCAAATGTGCATGTCAGCCAACGAAAAGCAAACTCATCCATGAAGAAACATAATTTAAGAAAATGGAGCACATGTGAGAAAAACTGGTAAGTATTTTGAGATTGGAATGTATTTAACAATTTTTCAAACTGGCCAACTAAACAAAAACAGAAATAAAATCAGCCCGTATTTGTTTCCTGTTCACCAAAAGATGTTCAGCTTTTCAGTCATCAAAGCTTCTTGATTTTATCATATTTTATATTTTACTTTATTACAAATTTATTTTTTTACAGTTGTCTAACCACATTCAAATAATGTTTAGAGCCTAGAAGGAAAATGAAAGAAACAACAACAGCAATCTTTAATGTAAATTCCCGGTCTCCACTTTCAAATAGTGTCATCCACGAATGTAAAACACACTTTCAGCTCCACGGAGCCTTAGCATTAAGATTATTGCACATTTTATTGGCCTTTCCTAGGCTCTGATACTAGAAATTCATCTGCCTCTAACCTTTCCACCCAAGTCGACTTCATACATAAGTAAAGAGTAAGTTGAAATTACAGGGAGCTGTAAAGAAATAGAAGTTCCTCAATTTCTTCTTTCAAAACCAATATTAAAATATATCAGCTGCAATTGTCAGACTAAAAAAATGGCCAGATGATTCATATGGATGAGTAGCCGACAGGCTGGCCGGGGCACTCCCTTGCATTACTGAGTTTTAACAGGTCCTTGGGAAGGAAGGTGGCTATTTCCCAGCAGAGACAGGCAGCAGGGGAGGTAGGGGATACTGAAGACAGGGGAAGGTGCATGCTCGGGTGCTAGACACACAAGAGAATATACTGGTCAGCTAAGCATAGAAGTTTAGGTAAATAGCTTGTAATAGCAACCCCACGGGACTCAGCTTCTTATCCCCTACATCACGCTCCTCTCATCTCCCTAAGGAGGTACAGGCTTACCTGTCAAGCATTTTTTTTTTTTAACTTGTCAGGGACTTAACTCTAGCTAAGGCAGCAAGATATTACAGATAATGGATTTATAGCGAACTGAGAGTGAATATCTTCTTCTCTTCACAGAGCCCTAGCACTGATGACTAATTTGCTGTTCGCATGTCTTGGCAACATTGATTACTGCAGCCGGCTTGCCGAGGAGGTAGGGCCCTGCAGCAGTCACATGATTCTCCTCTGCATTTGGTCATTCTAACATCTCAGCAAGTTGTGACAACCTGACTAGCAGCTTTTCACCTTATGTGATTAGCAGTGTGGCGTTGAGTGACCTTGGAAAGACAGCTGGGAGATGGGATATTGTTCCTGTCCTTTCACTGCAATTGGCTTATGCTGGGCATTGTTCGCAGCTTTCATTCATTCACGAAAGATTCATTGGAATTTATGAAGGTCTGACTATTGTCCTTTTTAGTTTGATTCACAAGAACATGAAAACTTAACTGGATATATTCATGTTTTCCCCTGTAAATTCTCTGGAGAGGAGAAAGGATGCTATTCTACTACAAGTGAGAAGGCCAGAGAAGACTGTTGAAAAGTATCCTTGTAAATCTAATCTAAAGGCAGCATTGTAATGGCCTGTGGTACATGCATAATGCCATCGTGGGAACAATGGAATCAGAAACAATGCAGATAGCAATGGTTCCTTAATTGCTTGAGAAACAAATTGAAAAATAAATTTAATTCCAGGAAAAGATAAAATTCATGTGATTGTTGTTATAGAAACATTCTTTGGGTGTCAGGATGACAGTTGATTGGAGAAGAGAGTATCACGCCGCTAATAAAAATATTATGTGACCTAGTCCTGAAGGGAAAACATGTCAACTGTAATCTAACAGATGAAACAAGTCACATTTCACAGTGAAGCAACAATACCAAGAAACATTAAGAACACACACACACACAAAAAAAAATACTAAGTCCCCAGTACTTGTGATTTCATGTTACCCTATTGCTGAATGAAAGAGTGCTGTTCAGTCTTTGTTAACATTGAAGTCAGGCAAAATCAGAACCGTAGCTGCCCACGGAACAGTATCAGCAAACCCAACAGAAAACAAAATGGAATTAAAGAGCTTTGATTTCCAAGAAATATCCCCACTGAAGGGCCCAGCAAAGGGTTGATCAGCAGTAAAGTATCGTTACTAGAAGAAGAAGGTTTAAGACATGAAACCAAAGAAGAGGTTTTTAAGTCATGGGTTTTTATGTCTGGGAAGCTCCTTCTCTTTCTCTAGATGTACCCTTGATGTATTTATCTAATTATTCTTTATCAATAAAAAGTCGGCAGTCAAATATCAGGTTAAGAACCTGAAAGATTAGAGAAGCAGCAAAACAGCCATCAGTGACTTTCTACCTCCTCTGTTCCTCCATCCAAAAGGGGCCAAGGTCCTCTCTAAGTCCCACTTTACTAATTCCTCAGTCCTCCAAAGCCTCTATGGTTAATTTTGGCCAGGTAGTGGCTATCTCCACCCTCTGATTCAAAACAAACTTTATTGTCAGAATTTAATTAAAATATCACACAACATAGATCTAGGGGAACAGTTTACTCTACCTCACAGTCCCTTCATGATGGGCTACTGCTCCACTGGTCCAAAGCAGCAGGTCCAAATGAATCTGTTTTCTCTAAAACTTATCTCAAGTCTATTTTATTAGTGAGAGAAATCTGACTAATGTGTAAGGATGCAGAGAATGGAAACCATGGGCAGGGCAAGCCTCAGAACAAGCATAATTGACCACAATAAAGAGTATCAACTCCTTTGAAGGTTATTGGTACTGGATACATCATAAAATCACCCCAAAGGCCTTTTACAAACACCATTAGCACCACTTGGAATTAGATTCGCCTAGCCTGATATAGCCTCAGGTGTGCCAATGAGCAATCCGGTTTGAGACATACCCATTCAAATAAAAGGATATATTGGAAACAGCAGTTCATCCAGACAAGCCAAATGGCACAGAGTTCATTCAAGCTATGGCTGCGCTGACACCTGCTGAAAGCATGCCTTGTCATTGTAGGGTTTGAAAGATGCAGCACCCAGAACAGACATAACAGGCACAGGATTATTTTTCTCTAGCAAGGTATCAGTTAAAATCAAAGATTGTTTTGTCCTATGTTCTAAAGCAGATTATGCTGCGCATGTCTGCTTTGAGCAAGAAAAGGGCACTGATACATCTTGAGTACATCGATCAAGAAATTCCCTGAATGTTTCCAAGAAAATACATTCATGGTCAAGAAGGACTTACAATTGTTGAAGAGAATTGGGGAAAACCATGAGTAAGGACAGGGCAGAAGGTTTAAGAAAGAGAATTTGAATGAATAAATATTTAATAAGTGGCAGGAGCAGTCGTGTGCACCATTTGTGTGCAGGCACCCACAGAGACCACAAAAGGGTGACATATCCCTTAAAACTGGAGTTACATGGCAGCCATAAGCTGCTGGATTGGTGCCAGGAACAACGGAACCAAGGTCCTTTGTAAGAGCAACCAGTGCTCTTAACCACTAAACCATTTCTTCAGCCCCAATAGTATCATGTTCTATGTTTTCTGGTTTAGGGTTACCTGTTTTCTAGAGAAATTGTTTCCACTGTTTTCTTAGAGTCCCTTGTCTTTTAAGGAGATGCCTTAACTATAAAGTGAAGAATTCATAACCATGAGCAAGTGTGCTTAGGGATTTCCCTGAAAGATCATCCTGATCCTTTGTCTTTGTTTCCACATTAGCTGGCTTTTTTGTTATTTTCACTTATAATCGAACTTAAGAAAACGTTGTATGTACAGGATTACCCAAAAATATTATGTGCTGTCTCTTTCCTGTCAGTTTCCTCTCTAAATGTTTAAAATAACATGGAATAATGGTGGCAGTCTACTATTGTTGAAGCTGAAGAGCAATGTGGTCACAAGGAATGCTAGAGAGAGTGAATCAGATTGCAAGAAAGGAAATTAGAAAGTCCCCATCAGAGTCTGCAGAAGTCAAGTTTGTCCTTCATGCAGGACATTGTATCTTTTCTATGCTATTTCAGGGAGCTGAATATGAAAGGGGTTGAGAATGAGAACTTAATAACGGAGAATTTTTTCATATTAATTATATTTTTGACATTGGAAGTCTCCAATTTATGTCCAAATAGACTCCTGAGGCAGGAGAACCCAGCATCATTAAAGGTCAGCAAAAGAATTAAGCTTAGTAAAGGTAGTCACTGTAATTTTTGTTCTGAATGATAAATTCTATTGTAACATGTTACCACAATAATTCTTTCAATTCACATGCAAACTCTCCTGAGAGTTGGAATATGGGAGACAAATGTTTCTAAATTCTCTTTCTCGGTTATTATGTCTGTGCCCTACAAATAAATAGAATGCATTGTAGAGTGGAACCACAGAGGTTCAGGCTGAAAAGATTCAGTGCAAATATTTTTCAAACAAATGAAAACTGTGATTATGTGCCAAAGGATGTACCTTTGGTATTTTGTACCACTGTTATTTCGTGATGGAGAAGAGCCTGCCAGCCAGATGCCTAGCTTCTCTGTCCTCCCAAATATTCTTGCATTGGAAATTTTATGATAAAATCATAAAATGAAAGTTAATGAATACACACTGTGTGCCTTACATTTAAAAACCATATAATTGCCTTCTGGACTTCTGGCTAACATCAAGTCCAGAAGTGTGAGGATTTGGAATTTCTTTGCTGAGGATGGCACAGGGAATTCAGCCTATCACCAGAAATGCTCCAAGATGGAAAGCCAGCTTCACTGGAATTGTGACAGCTGACAGAAAAAAGAGAGAATCTCTAGTTGCTCTGTGAGTCACAAATTGCAATGAAATTACATTATCATTGTTGCATAAAACAAACTTTGGAATATAATTAGCCATGATATATATATATATATATATATATATATATATATATATATATATATATATATATATATCATGGCTAATTATTTATATATATATTATATATATATATATGTTTCAATACACATTGTCACTGCCCCATATGAAGGCTATGAAAGAGAGTCATCTTATTAAAATATGAGAAGTAGGAGATGTGGGACTATAATTCAACTACCATTGAAACAATACATTTTAATATCAGTTGATAGCTTACAAATTAATGTCCCATAGCCTGTATTCTATGTTGCATGTATTACCTGTGATGGGAAGTAATGTTTTCATCAGAGAAGTTCAGCAATTAATCCAGTTATACTGCTCCACGTAAGTAATCCAGAAATGGATTTACTCCTAAATTAACAGAAGACTAACTATAACTATCTCATCATTTCAAACTTCTTGAATTACTTAGCTGTCTGAGCTAGACAAGAAAACAAATCCTGAAGTATATGGAGGGCTTTGAGGTTTTAAAACAAAGAAAAGTTTTGTAACAGTTCAACATGAACTACATAGACAAAGTGCAGAAAGGAAACCACAACAGGAGAGAGAATTTTGAAAGGTCAACTGGTTTGAGAGGGTAGTCAGGGAAAGAAGTCTCATTTTTTGTATGTTCTTGATAGATGGATCTAAACATGATTTCAAAAGACTTTCCTAATATCTTTCTGACCCAGATTTAACTTAAACTCAGTTTAAATTTGGGAAAGAAAAAAAATCTGAAGTTGAAGCTGTAAGGCTATCAATCTTATAGCCTATTTTAGGTGGAAACCATCATCAAGGTATCCAGAGTAAGAATTAATGACCAAAAGTGATGGAAAACACTACACAGGAATGCAAAAAAAAATGGTTGACTCTGTACAGATTGTTTATGTTGAAAAAATCTGCATTTATTCATCACTTATGTGCATACATATGTATGGGCAACATAGAAAGCCATTTTCTATTACTTCTTTTTATTTTTTTACATGTGTGATTGTTGGAGGAGGCTTGTGAGTGTGGTGTGTGCATGTTTGTGTTCATGTGAGTGTATGTTATCGTGAGGTGCATGTTGTGTATGTGAGTGTACATACACATTTGTAAAACTGCATGTGAAGAACAGAGGACAATCTACAGTGTCATTCCTCCGAAAGAACCCATCTTTTATTGAAAGAGGGTCTCTCATTGGCCTGGAGATAATCAAGAAGATTGATTGGAACCTCCTAACTCTGTCTCTTCTGCATAGAATTACAAGTGTGTAATTGCCTGACTTCTTTATTAGTCATGAGCTCTGGAGGAAAGAGAGATTCAGACTCATGACTTTGAGCTTGTGAGGTAAAGACTTTACAGACAGCTTACTCCACAGCCTTCTTCTTCATTTCTTCATATTCTCATTCTTCTGTTTCTGTTCCCTCTTCTCCATGATGTTTCTGAATTTATCTACAAATTACTACAGTTTAATAAATGGATATTGAAGAAGGTTTGATATAAGTAAGATAACAACATGAAATATAACTACTGTTAGAATTCTTTCAAGGAAATCAACATATTTTCTTGATATTTTCAAGAAAATCAGAAACAAGCCGGGCGGTGGTGGTGCATGCCTTTAGTCCCAGCACTCGGGAGGCAGAGGCAGGCGGATCTCTGTGAGTTCGAGACCAGCCTGGTCTAAAGAGCTAGTTCCAGGACAGGCTCCAAAGCCACAGAGAAACCCTGTCCCAAAAATCCAAAAAAAAAAAAAAGAAAAGAAAAGAAAAGAAAAGAAGAAAATCAGAAACAACAGATTTATTTTAAAAAATCAACTCATGCAATTATGAATACTGTAAAGTTCCTAGACCTGCAGAGTGAATCAACCAACTGAGACCCAGGAGAGCTACTTACTGTCTTGATCCAGAACTGTGTCTGAAGGCCTGAGAAAAGACACTCTTGGTGGTAGCATTCCAGTGTGAATGCTGGTAATATTTTTTGGAATATTTCTTCAATAAACACTCAGACAACAAGAGAAAAATGGAGGATATGTCACCAGTAGACCTAAGCTCCTAAAAGGCATTGATGTTGGATTTAGTTTGTAGTCTCATTTTGTACTCGAAAACTGTAAGGTAGGGAAGGACAAGCACACAAGATTTTCAGAGGTGTACATGGCAGTCAGAAGGCTGTAAGGGCAATAACCCATTGCTTCAGGGGTTCCTTCAGGTCTTTCTGTTCCAGAGAGCAAGTGGAATCACAACTGGCAAACAGGCAGTATGAGCAATGATTTAAGTAAATCACTAAATCAATCACTATCTAATAGTTGGTCATTTCCTCCTTATTCTACTTCAGTAATCCCAAGACTAAAGACAGGACAGTGTTTCACATGGCATACCAAAGGCAGGAGAAAGCCTATTGTCTTATTGGAAGAAAATCAAGAGGATGTATAAAACAAAATATATATGAATTTCCAATGGTATTTTTAAAATCTGCTAAATGTGTAGAAAATATGGTGAAAATATGAATAGACTTCCTTATTTAGATACAGAGGACAAAAAGGTCTAAGAGGTGAACTAAAAACTAGATTAAATGATATTGGCCATCAGATGCACATCCAGCTCTCCTGACCAAGAAGATAAATGACAACCATCAAGTATGTGTGTGAAGCCAGTTCTTCTCAAAAAAATTAGATGATATTAACCATCAACTGGCTGTGTATCCATTTCTTCTGATCAAGAAGAAACTACAAGGAGCCTTCAAATTTGATAGGTCCTACCATATACATGAGGGATATTTAAACAAGATAGTATAATGGATTCTATTGAACTATTGCCTGAAAGATCATGTGTTAATCCCTATTTCCTCAGAGCACTGTTTGGGAAGGTTCTGGAAAGACTGGAGGTGAAGTATCTTGTCTCTTGCCCTTTTTGGTCTCAATTGTTTTGGGCTGGCAATGAAGGTAAGAAATGGTTTTTTTTTTCCGTATACTCCACCACTATAGTGTTCTGCCCAAGTGTGTGAGATAAAAGAAATATAAGCCAAAATGAATATTTCTTCATTTAACTTTTTTCTAATATTATGGGGAGAGCAAGAAAACTGCACTAGTACACAGAAATACAGGTGTGAATAAGGACCAACTTATTTCTTCTTGATGTTTCTCTCATTAGCAGGTGAGAAAACATATCTACTTTTAAGGTTTTTTTTTTGTCAATTTCCACTTTCCTGGAGAAGGCACCAAATTTTAAAACACCGGTAGACAAACTGTCTGCTTTTCTGAAATATCGTGTCCATAATTAACACTTTTTAAGAGAAGCTGCATACATAAAAATCAAAACAAACAAAACTGTGATGTGGATTTGAAAGTAGTTAGCAAAATGTGATTTCTAAGATATTATTATTTTATCTTTTAAAAATATTAAACATAGCATACCAAATGATAGGCTTCTCTATGGCACATTCATAATACTTCCTTCTTGCCCAATGACCTTCTCGCCTCCCTGTATCTTCTTGCTCACCTCCTCCACGTAATACACTTTTTTATCTCCATGTCACACATTTTCCTTCACTCTTTCTTTCTGCTCTCATTTACCAACTTAGAGTTTTGTCTTCACCTCTCATAGACCCTTTCTAATGTTTAGCCACCCCCCAGACATGCACATACATGAACATACCTAGAAATTAAACTTAGGTTCTTTGTATGAAGGAAAATACATTTTTATATGAATATAAGTTTAATTTCATTGGCAAAACTGTCTCCACATGTAGGCATCTTTCTGCCAAGGCCACAAGTTCATTATCCCCTATTATAGAAGAAAACTATAACATGTACATGTGCTACATTTTGTCTTTTAATGGGCATGTAGGTAGTTTCTATTTCTTAGCAACAGTGAATAGTATGAGAAGAAACCTGGGTATGCAAATACTTCTGTCGTAGAACATGCAGTCCTTGGATTGCATACTCAGGGTTGGCATAACAGATAATGTGGTAGTTCTGATTTTAGGTTTGTTTAAAATCTTCTAAATTGATTTTAATAGTCTGCACAAGTTTATGTCCTTACAAACAATGTACAATGTTTCCTCTTACCAATCATTTTCACCAACATCTGACTTCATTTTTTTTCTTTCTTCTTTTCAACGTTTATTTCCATATACACATTTTACTCTCTTGTTCCATAAAAATATTTTTTGTTGTCTTTTTTTTATTGAGAAAAGGAGAAAAAAAACCAAGTTTCCACCTCCTCCCAGCCTCCCATTTCTCTCCCCCTCCTCCCACACTTCTCCCCCTCCTCCCACCCTTCTCCCCCTCCTCCCACTCCTCTCCCCCTCCCTCTCCAGTCCAAAGAGCTGTCAGGGTTCCCTGCCCTGTGGTAAGTCCTAGGTCCTCCCTCCTCCGTCCATATCTAGGAAGGTGAACATCCAAACTGGCTAGGCTCCCACAAAGCCAGCACATTAAGTAGGATCAAAACCCCGTGCCATTGTCCTTGGCGTCTCATCAGCCCTCATTGTTCGCCATGTTCAGAGAGTCCAGTTAATCCCATGCTTTTTCAGTCACAGTCCAGCTGGCCTTGGTGAGCTCCCAATAGATCAGCTCCACTGTCTCAGTGGGTGGGTGCACCCCTCGTGGTCCCGACTTCTTTGCTCATGTTCTCCCTCCTTCTGCTCCTCATTGGGACCTTGGGAGCTCAGTCCAGTGCTCCAGTGTGGGTCTCTGTCTCTATCTCCGTCCATCACCAGATGAAGGTTCTATGATGATACGCAAGATATTCGTCAGAAGGGGAGGATGGGGGGAACTTGGGGAAAAAGGAGGATTGGGATAGAAGAAGGTTGGATAGGGGAGCACGGAAGCACAATTCTTAGTTAAGGGAGCCACCTTAGGGTTGGCAAGAGGCTTGAACCTAGAGTGGCTCCCAGGTGCCCAAGCCGAGGTCCCCAGTTAGTTCCTTGGGCAGCTGAGGATAGGGAACCTGAAATGACCCTATCCTATAGCAATACTGACAAATATCTTGCATAAAAATATTTTTAAACTTTTATTTTGATTATATATTTAGAATGTCATACATGAATACTAGAGTTGCATCATGATCATTTTATCCCACCCTCTTCTATCTCCATTTCTTCCCATGTACCTCCCACTTCTCAAATTTGTGACCTCTTTTATACTGTTGTTTTACATACAAACACACACACACACATACACACACACAATTTTATGAGTCCATTTAGTGTTGGTAATATGTATATTTGTTTAGAGTTAGCTATTTCTAATTGACAACTACTTCCTAAGGAATAAACAGTTTCTTCCTTAGCCATGGAGTCTTACTGGGGACAATAACCACACTTAAGAGTAGACCCCATGCCCAGTAGTAGATGGCCAACACAATGAACTCAATAAAATTTTTGTAGACATTTTGCCTCATATTGCTTTGCTTGGGAATTTTTTGTCTTACTTGTCTTTACTAGTATATAATGACTTCCAATTCTGTATCTTTATAGCTTGTTTTCTTGTTTATTTTGTTGTGTGTGTGTGTGTGTATTTCTGGTGCTTCCTCTTTGTTACTTTTCATTTTATTCTTGTTAATTTTCCTTTTTGTTTGTTTTCCAAAAAAAGAAAAAAAACACAAGATGGTGGTGGTGCACACCTTTAATTACAGCACTCAGGAGGCAGAAGCAGTCAAATCTTTGTGAGTTCAAGACTCACCTGTTCTACAGAGTGAGTTCCAGGACAGCCAATACTACATGTAAAAGTCCTGTCCCCAAAAACCAAAAATGAAAGAAAGGAAGGAATAAAGGAAGAAAAGAAGGAAGATGACATGGAGATGGGTAGATGGGGAAGCTGTAAGGAGCTGGGAGAAATTTGGAGAAGTGAAACCCTGATCAGAATATAATGCATAAAATATTATTTTCAGTGAAATATAACAAATTTCATAAGCTAAAAAATGAAATGTGTCACTACCACACCCTTGGATATGTACCTTGCTGTGCTGGCCAGTGTAGTGGTCCACAGTCTTTACAACTGTGTTTACTTACATGATTATTGCTATTTTGTTAATAGGGAGATGGAATCTCAAAGTTGTTTTAATTTATATTTCCCACTTGTCAAGAGATGATGAGCTTTGTTCTTTCTTTCTTTCTTTTTTTACAAATATTTACTCTCCTTTGTAGTTTTTGTTTGTTTGAGAGTTAACTCTTAATTTTAAATTCCTAATGAGACAGAAGTCAGGGCTATTTTGGTGCCTCCTCTGTACTTGTTACTCTCTGCCATCAGATGCTGAATACACCTCGCTGGCGAACACAGTCATCAATAGTCACATTTTAAACATTTTGAGATCTGTGGGAAACTGCACGTCTTACAAAATGCCTGTAATATTGATAACCTGGGTAGCGTCCCTTTGGTTTATTGATGGAAAACAGAGGCATACTTCAGCGCAAAATCTTCCCTGATGTCAGACCAGGGAAATGACATGACTTCCTTTAAACTACAATGTCATAAATGTCTCCTGTGTTTTTCTTATGCTTTCTGTGCACATTAAAGTTCTGAGATTTTTAGAAAAACATTTTATGGAAAAATGAGGTAAATAATTTTTTTCTCCTTTCTCTTTTCCCTAGATTAAATAACTCAATTAAATCTGGAGAGGGGAGCTGCCATTTTGTAGCCTTTCAGCATCATCCTGTCTCACCATGCCTGAGATGAAAGCAGAATACATTTGCCTAGTTCCCCTTTCTATTGCTTAAGCAATGGAGAAGCATTACCTTAATCACACTCGAAGTATGCTATCTTCAGGCACAGCTGTTGTGCAATCCCTTCCAAGCCCAGTCGCTAAGGAGCCTTACCCATGGTGGAGTGAAAAGAGAGCCAGACATTTGCCTCCTAATAATATTTAATTTTGCTTTTCTAGCTAATTCCAGGAGAGATAGCCTGTCAACCAGGTTGTTCCAGTCTATAATTCTTCCTTTATTGTCACTTTCTTTCCTCCCTGGGAGGGCCAGCTTGTGAGCCAACTCCCAAACATAGTCCACAGAGCAAAGGATGAACCATGACTTGAAATTATCCACCTTATCAAATGAGTCCACGGAGTTTGAACAAAAGCAATCCGCAAAAGTGACAGATCTGCTTTGGCAACTAGTCCACCAGGGAAGATGCCTGCAGGAAAAGCAACTGCATCAGAGACTAGCAATGGCTGAATGGTCTGGATGCTCCATAATATGGTAGTTTAATGTTGTCTCCTATTTCTTAGTGAAGAAATCACAATTGCTTGTTATTAGGTTTTGGAGGTCAATGGCTCTGCATGCATCAGCAGGGCTGGAATATTCTGGAAGTAGGAATGGATAGTAAAAAATGCCTGGTGTTTATTACAAATAACCCTCACTTCTGTTAATTCAAAACTGGAAAGATACAGGGGTTTAGCTAGAGGCCAGGCCCTGGTTCAAGCCACTCTAATATTGTGATCTATCACAAATTGTAATACCCTTAAAAATCAAGATTCTTTATGAATTTTGGAACAATCATGCTTAACTCTCTTCATTATTGTTTATATTATAATCTATACTAGTGTTTAAAAGTCATAAATACACACATATGCACTTTGTAGAATATACAGCGTTACTCGATAAATTATTGGCTATCGTGAAAAATCAGGACAGCTGTGTAACTTAAGTTAGTCATTATTGTATAAGGGGGGAAACTGAGGCTCAGATTTCACTGACTTACCCAAGGTCACAGGACTGAAAGAAGAGCCAGTACCCATGCATACCATGCCAACCTCAAAACAGTTGCTCTTCTCATTGTAGACAAAGAACCTTGCCACCGCCACTGTTTTTACTGTTTGTTTATTTTAGTTTTTCTTCTCTGAATTGCATCAGTTTCTGCTCTTGGTTGTGTATGCTTAAAACTAAAAAGGAATGTAAGACAAACAAGTGTGAGGTGGAAAAGGCAATCAGAGGTGAAGAAGCCTGGGCGCCACATATGCCCTCATTCATGTGAATTCCTTCATAGCACAAGACGCAGCCAAATAAAGAGACTATTGTCAGCTGGAATGGAGATAACATAAAGAGACCATGCACATCTGTTAACCAAGAGAACATGGGCATGGTGGGAAGTTCACTTCTGCTTCTCAGCAGGAGAAGGGAGGTGTCAGGCAGAGAAGAATTATATATATCTGTCCCTTAGACCAGGTATTTATTTACCTGTTAACTAGTGTGGCCCCAGAGCGGTCACAAGGTTTGTCCTAGGCTTATGACCTTGACCAACTGAGTCAGCATCTTGACTAGAACATTTAACAGATAGAGAGGAAGTTTAAGCAGTTTAATCTGGCTTATGTCATGGCATGCTGTGAGGAATGGAATATTCACCAATTCATAAAACTGATTTTGCAAAACTTCGTTTTCTAAGAACATCTTACAATCTTCCTTCCCCCACTGATCTTTATCTTTTCTCTAATTTCTAGTTTTTAATTAGCATGAGATAATCTAATTGATCTTTTATTGTTTTCCCCCTGACTTTCTTGTGACTTGAAGATTTTGACACATTTCTTAGCACACACACACTAAAGACTAGTTAACTTCATATATGCTTGTGAAAGGCTTCCTGCATCTCTTAAAGGAACTGCTTCCTGTTTTTATTCTTCAGGTGTGAAGAATACAAATGGAAACGGTGTGAGTCCGAAACAGCAATGGGATACATATCAGGGGGTTGGACCAGAGGGAAAATGTTGCAGGCCAAGAAGTTAAAAATACACCACTTTGGCATATTGATTATGTTAAAAGCACTTAAAAAAATAACATGTGCAAAAAGATCCATCTGCCCTTCAGGCCATTTCCTAAAAGCTGAAGATAAAATTCCCACGTGAAGGAAGCAGCATTGTTACTGTCAAGGACAGAAAACTGAGACAGAAGGATTTTGCACCAGTCTTAACCAGCTAGCTTTCGTCTCTGTGTGTAGTAAGGAGAGCAGGCTGCATTCCCAGTGCAGTAAACGGAGTAGCAGGCTGTGTTCCTGCCACCAGGCCACCTGGCTAGTTTACACCCAAAATAATTACATGGAAACTGTATTCATTTAAACACTGCCTGGCCCATTATGTCTAGCCTCTTACTGGCTAACTCTCACATATTAGTTTAACCTATCTCCATTAATGCATATTGCCACTTGACTGTGGCTTACTCGCATGAGTCTAACCAGCGTCTGTCTCGGAGAGGAGAGACATGCATGGCATCTGCCTGACTCTGCTTTTTTTCTCCCAGCATTCTGTTCGGTCTACTCCACCTATATAAATTCTGCCCTAACAAAAAGCCAAGGCAGTTTCTCTATGTGACCAATGAAAGCAACACATAGAAAGAAAATCCTCCTACACCATAATTGGGCCACTATCTGCCGATTAAGTACTTAGCCCAAGACCCTCCACCTTGTTGCAGAATTATAGTCTGGTACATTTTATTCAACACAGCATTTAAACAGTGGACTCTTTGGGTCTTCATTTCCTTGTCTAGAATACTTTGCCTTGCAAATCTTGTATTGAATCCATTTTCATGTGTTTCTTCTTTCAGTCTTCACATTATCAATTTAATTATCCAATTCTATAGGATCTTAAGAGGGCAGAAATAGAGTTTTGTCTCACCTATATGGACAAGCAAAGCAGTAGCTTCTTCAGGCAAGACACAGAGATGGAGAAGGAAAAGAGTTAAACTCAAAAGTATTTGCTACTTTGCTTTATTAAAAAAATTCAAATATTTTAATATCCTTGCTGTAAACTTAATGTTCTTGCTATTGTGACTTGGAGGCTTTTAGCAGTGTGTGACTGCTCACACAGTAAAGGCTGTCTTCATAATAAAACTCCGTAGAAATATCTTTAAATCAAGAGTGCCAATAACTTTGACGATATTTCTAAAGAATACAATTAGTCATTATTTTCCTAACAATTCACAAATACGAGTAGTGAATAATGGGAGAGCACCATTTGTAGCATATGGAGATCAGGAAATCAATCTCAGCGCCTTTCAAATGCTGAGAGCTTTACTGGGTAAATCTGGGAAGGAATAGAAAATATTAAAAATAAATGTAAAATTGAGCTCTACACGTTAACAGACTGTTTAGCTTGGAATACATGCAATAATGAAAGGGGAGAGAGTCCCTTCTGTTTGTGTACCTGGGTTCTGCCCTCAGATCTAGATCAGCTGAGTCCATAAGAGTCCATAAGCGTAAAAAAAAGATGGCCAGTGAGGAGGGATAACTCGACTTCACTAAAGCTGCATTAGAAGCCCCACAGCTAATGCTAGTGTCTTTCCTAATACTTGTCTTCAAAGTTTTAACCATGAGTCTCATCATTGAACAATGCCACCTCTATCAGCACAAGCCTTATACCAAATTTATGTTCCCTTTGTTCCCTGGTTACAGTCATCTCACTATCTTTACCATTAAAACAATGGTAAAGATTTAGGATCTCTTGGAATAATGGGCCTCAGAATCCCGCTTCTCTGTGATGATTTCGGGCATTCTTCACTGGGTTTTTCTTTCCCAGCCTTTTGGCCTAGTGTCTTTGGCATACCTTTCGCTACCTGGAACAGATTTCCTCTCGTATTGATTCTGTAGATTCTCTTTCCTTCAAGCCAGACTGAGAAATTTTGTCCCCCTATAGGTGATGAGCTGGTAAAGGAGCAGAGACAAAGAAAGTGTGTCTTCCTGTCGTGACACAGAACAACACAGCTGTGCAGCATTTTATTTCACAGCATGCAGATTTTCAGGTGGCTGTCACTTAAACAAGACAGAAAGGTTCTTTCTGGAAGCGCTGGGGTACAAACTAGGATAGCCCAGGCTAAATGTAGTAGTAAATAAACTCTTTTTAAAAAAAATATTTATTTATTTATTTATTATGTATACAATATTCTTTCTACATGTATGCCTGCAGGCCAGAAGAGGGCACCAGACCTCATTACAGATGGTTATGAGCCACCATGTGGTTGCTGGGAATTGAACTCAGGACCTTTGGAAGAGCAGGCAATGCTCTTAACCGCTGAGCCATCTCTCCAGCCCAATAAATAAACTCTTAAACCAGACTCAACATAGGAAAATAAAACTTAATTCTCTCGTCCTGAGAGTCAAACTGAAAATACGCAGTCCTGTGGTAACATGGGTATCCAGGTCCTTTCTAGGTCATAGAAAGAGTGCTTCCTATGGATGATCATGGAGGAGAAACAAAAGGCCTAAGTAACTCGAAGAAATCTGCATCTTCCTTATGCACCTACATCTGCTTGCTGTTAATGAGATGTTCTTGGAAGACCTAAGCAGATGTCCCATAAGTCAATGTTTTTGGCCTTCTCTCAATCATAAAATCTCACCTTTGAAAACACTGTTTGGGAGTCTCCTCGAAGCTTCCTACCACATCTTCTGCATCCTTCCATACAGGCTAGAAATGGGGTGAAATTCTTCACTTGGCATCTATTGAGTAGGAAGCCCTCACCTACTTTCAAGAAGACCAGAAAATATAAACTCTCTATTGCTCATGAAGGAGAAATGGTCTGTTTTGAGAATCCATCCAATACTATAGATGAGAATCTAAAGACTTTATCAAACATACTACTTCTTCCTGTCAGATCATCTAACCTAATTCATGTAATGTCTGGACAGACTAAGTGGTACGAGCACCATTGGTTTTTCTTATTATCATGTTATTATGAATATTAGCATATCACCTTCAGCATTATAGCCAATACTTGCCATGGAGGATGCACTTAGAAAAGTTGTTCAGACTGCCTTATTACATGAAGAAAGGAAGTGTTCCTCGGAATACCATAAAGCTGTCTTCATTTAGTCTGCTGTTCATCACTGTGCATCAACTCATCTTATCCTCAACCAGGAGCACAGAGAAGACCCATCTTGAGGTGAAGAGCATCATCTCGCCAGGAAAGATGCTGTGACAGCATGTATATTGTTCCTCGGGTGACCCATTTCTGGACCTTTAAATTGAACTCTGGCCTACTAGGGCAAGAGAAAGACAATCTCTCTCATAAGCAAACTGGAATGAGAGTTACACTGACTAGAATAATTTCCCCACATCTTGATTTTTCACTTCTCTTACAACGCCCTAGGACCTTTGCTTAAGTTTTTTTCTTGCTGTTGTTTTAGCTTTTTAAAATTTTTTTATTATTATTTTTTTAGCCCTCTCAGTCAGTGAAATTTCATTGTCCCACTAAAATTTCTAATTCCCCAAGGGAGCCTTTTCTGTAAGCTTTAATGCACACTGGTTAACTCCCAACCTCTCAATCTCAAGTGCCAGTCATGTGCTTCTAACTACTGAGCAGGGAGCTCCCAGGGCAACACAGAATAAGTTCTCAGGGCTTATGGCTCTCAACAACCCCTGGTACTTCATCAAGAAACATACCAAAATTCATTTTTACTGACACTTTTATTTTGCAAAGGTTAGTAAGGTTAGTCAGGGTAAGCATGAGAAAAGGAAGATCATCATAGAATTGTGTGTGTGTGTGTGTGTGTGTGTGTGTGTGTGTGTGTGTGCGTGTGTGTGTGTGTGTGCATGCATGTGAGTGTATGTGTTTACCAGTTGTTCCATAGCCAGTGGTATGTTAACCCTTAAAGTTCATTGACTTGATTGGGGAAGGAAATGGCTGAGAAAAGACGGCTAATAATCCTCCTTCCAAGGGGAAAAGGATTTGGGGAAGCAGCCACCCTCTGGGCAGCTGCGGTGTGCTTCTGGAAGATAACTGCCATGCCTCAGTTCCTATTACATTAGTGTTTTCTTCCACGCATTCTTCTCTCTCATAGCCTTTAAAATTTTTAACTCTGCTTCAGGTACCAAGAGAGAAGCCTCCTCCAACATTATCCTTCAGATCGCCTGCAAATTTTATGATGCCCACCTCTTTCCCAATACATTTCAACTCCATAACAACATTAGGGCAGTCTTAAGAGCAAAATCTGGCCAGGCAGTCTTGGCCCATGCTTTTAATCCCATTGCTCAGGAGGCAGAGACAGATGGGTCTCTGTGAGTTTGAGGCCAGCCTAGTCTACAAGAGCTAGTTCCAGGAAAGTCTCCAAAACCTACAAAAAAATCTTGTCTCGAGAATAAATAAAGAAAAAAAGAAGAGTAAAATCTGAGGTCAGTTTACTACTTTATTTATTTTTTGAGCAGCAAAATTAACAGCTTAATAAATACTATGGAATGAGTAAGAGTTCTCCCCTGAGAAAACTATTGCCTAGAACGAGACTGAACAATAATGTTCACATACAGATGTATCACACAGTAAGAGGTGAACTTGTGGAAAAGATTCAGAACACACCTGAAACATGGCGGAATTACATATCTAACCTCACCTCTGCTACACTGCATTCCCTCTCTAACAGCAACGCTACACATTTCTGTAGTAAAATATTTACTTAATTCTCAAAATGTATACAGGGGTGCTTATCTTGTGTATAAGGTCTCCCTGTGTATAAGTTACCCCCAAAATTTTAGTCATTCATTTTTATCATTAGTGGTAGCTAAAAGCCTTCACTATGCCAAAACTTGGCAAACATGGTTGTACATAGATTGGTGTACAGGAACCTGCAGGTATAGAACAAAACCAAATATGTTCATCTATATTCACAAATCTCACAACAAAACTGCACTTCTGTATGACTGGAGAAGTTCCGTGTGCCAAACATTTCAGGATACGTGATAATGAGTAAGTTCCGCCTGGAACAAACTCCCCTTCCCCTTCTGAAAAATGAGACAAATACTAAAACACCAAGTGAGAAGAATGGCCAGTTAACTTTCATAGAAACCATCTAAACACAGAGTACAAGGTTTCAGGGAGTCTGCATCTATTCGAATGAATCATACAAGATATGATACTATAGACACAGACACGTTGAAAAGAACTTTAGGATAAAAAGGCTGCAAGGTGGAGTGATGTAAAGGAGGGAATGGCCATCCAAGACAGAGACAATTGAATGGAACAAGAACTTCCTTCATCTGAGAGAGGTGATGTTTGTTTTGTTGACTTACTAGTTTTGGTTACTGTACCTAGAAACTTTTGCATGCTAGAAAATGCTCTACTTTTGAGACATATTTTCAACCATTTTTAAACATTTTTTTTCTGAAATTCATGTGAACTTGGTCTGCAATACAGGCTTTTCTTGAATATACAATCCTCCTGCCAGAGTCTCCTCTGAATACCTGGGATTACAAGCCTATACCATCAACCAGCATCATTTTAAGAGGTTTTGATATAAAAATAAACTTATACCATGTTGTCTTATTTACTGGGACCTGTAAGAAGAGACTGCTCATTTGTTTCCCAGCCACCCAGACCCAAAATAATCGCACAGAAACTATATTAGTCATAACACTAATAAATAATTTATGCATGTTTCTAGCTAACTCTTGCATCTTAAATTAACCAATTTCTATTAATTTGTCAATCACCACGAGGCTGTGACCTACCAGTAATATTTTGGTTGATAACTGTTATTTTTCTCCTTTGGCAGTTCCATGGTATCTCCCTGACTCTGCCTACTCTCTCTGTATATCTCTGTTTGGATTTCATGCCTGCCTCTACTCTACTAAACATTTACCAAAACAGCTTCTTTATTAACCAATAGTAACAAAACACATTTACTGCATACATAGGGGAATCCCATATCAATGATGTGTATTGAAGAGGCTTCTTATGAAGTTTGCTAGCCATTTGGGCAAGAAACTGCTCTTGTCTGAATTGATTGATATTATGCTATATAAGCTGGACATGCAGGAGCCACCAAAAAGTGAGTTCTGGACATTCCAAAAGATGGAATGGTCATTCAGGGTTCCAGCTTCACAGAAACAGAAATTCTGTACGATATAGAAGAAAGTGACTGACAAACTGCCAATATAGGCAGAACTGTCTTTGAAATTTCCTGCTTAATGGAAAAGTCTGCCAGCTACTATGGGCCTGTAGGCTGAAGATGGATGCTCCAATGATACAGAAGAACTTTGGGTGACTGACAGGGAAGAATGCAGCAAGGCTGAAATTCCAGGCAGAGATAGAAGAGAAAAGTATGTGGCGTCAAAAAGACGCCATGTAGCTTCCTAAGGAAAAAGACGCCTGCCCCAGAACCTTATCAGTAAACCACAAGCCTCATGGTAAAATACAAAATAATAGGAATGAGTTAATTTAAGATGTAAGAGTTAGTCAATAAGAAGCCTGAGCTAATAGGCCAAGAAGTTTTTTAATTAATACATTTTTTGTGTGATTATTTCAGGTCTGGGTGACCCAGAAACAAGCAAGCAGCCTCTGCACATCATCCTATTGAAGTAGATTGGTGCTTCCCGGTGCAGATGTGTCTCATTGTCATGAAAAGTCCTAAGTTCTTAAAATATTTTAAATGACATAGTCTGTTAGTCTTTGAAAGGTTTGATAAATACCTATCCATCTGAAATATATCTCTGTACATCTAGAAAACTTAACGAACAGGAGTACAAGCTTGAATATTATAGATGACTGTATATTAACCTGTATTACTTATTTATACATTACGTTTTTAAATGGGCTGTACAAACACACTGCCTTAATCAAGAGCAAAAATATACATATAACAAAATTGATCTTAAATTTGTATTAATAAACCAAGGTTTATACCCATGCAAAGTTTTCATCTGTATAGAATATCCCTTTAAAGTAAACAAACACTTATAAACAATTATTGATGGACCTTACATCAATCCTTTGTCTTATATAGATATTATTTACTTAGAGTCATGTAGGGACATCTATTGTATGAGTACATATATGTGCACGTGTTCATGTATGTACTTGTGTGTATACATCTGTGTGTAGGTGTGTAGTTATGCATGTTTATGTATGCATATGCTTTTAGCTTTGTTCTAAATATGCTCATGTCTCTAACTCCTGGCTTCTGAAATAGCAGTATCTTTGACCCCATGGCCCATTTTCACCAACTCTGTGCTGATATTTTCAGTTGCACCATTACTGAATTAATGCTTTTGAATTAAGTGTAGCTTTAAAGATTAACACCCATTAGACTTGATCTCAAAATGTGTTTTCAGTTTTCCCTTTGGATTTTGACTTTATATCTATAATCCTTAGTCCATAGTCAGCCTAACCTATAATATGATTACCACATGTTTGTGCTATAGATATAAATAAATACAAGGAAGGATAGACTTTGTGATGTGTATATTGAGGACTACAATCCTGTTCTAGATTTAAATTGGTGAGGTTCATTTTAATACAAGTGGATGTGACTTCCACAAATAAGCAAATCTTCCTATGCTAACCCTTTTGTATTCAGTGTCTGGGATGAAAATGAACAGCAACATTCATTTGATATTATAAGTACAAAGAGAACTACACTTCATAATCATTTCCCAGTTTATTCCCAGTACCCCAATGTCTGGAAGTATGAATATGGATGCCTCATGAATCCCTTCCTAATAAATTGCATTAGGGTTTGAAATTCATGCCAAGCCTGCACTCTATCCCAGCTGTGTTTTGTAGCACGTCCAAATGAGAGGAAGTCAGTGTGGCTTATGTGGCCCCCTTCACGACTTGAACTTACATATTAATTAATCACGATGAAGAAGGTGCCTTATAATTATTGCAAAACCTAGAAACATAGCAACCACTTAAAGAAATTTGTTTTTCTTCCCACAAGCACTCCTTCCCTCCCGCTCTATAGCAATCACCACGCCATCTGTTATATCATCCCTTTTTCTCTGTTGTCTCATCGCCTTGTCCTTTTTCCAGGTTTCTGTGCCTTCATTCTTTGCCAGACTTGTAACGTGAGGCCCTCACAAAGAAAACAAGTTCAGAGAAGAAGATGATAAATCCTGTCATTTCATAAAGGTACTTGTTTTCCACAGTTAGCTAAAAAAATTAATTTTCTCTCCGCACCCATGTCAGCGCTGTCTGTACTCGCAGATAAGCTCTTTGGGAGCAGGGCCTATGCTTTTCTTAATTAGGTACAGGCTTTGTAAAATTGTTTCATGCCGGACCAAAGTCTCAAGGGCCCTATCGGCACTCAATAAATATTAAACACAGGCGATCATTGTCTAATGGCATTTATTAAGCATCTCCTTGCGCACGCTGCTATTCCATGAAGAGTTCGCCAGTCCGTGTCTTGCTTGCCAGACGTGGACACAAAAGAACTCAGAGCACTGCTGCAGCATGGTGGCAGTGTGATGGCGGCACAGTGGCCAGGTGACAAAATAGATGAAAGTCTTTGTATTGTGTTCACAGACTTTACACACTGCTCCTAAATTATTATTCATGTTCGCTATTGCCTTTCACTCATGCCAGGTATCATTGCTGAAGTCTCATGATGGACCTGGGGAATCAAGAAGATGCCCCTTGCTTAAGGGACATCTCAGACTACATGTGTACACTTAAGTTCCTAATTTTACAGATAAGTTCATCCTTACAGTAATCAAGGTTTACATTAAGGAATGGTTTGAATGCAGTTGGTTTCTGAATGGCCTTAAGCAAACGATGAACAGAACCACAACTTACTCAGTATATTTAAAAAATAATCTGTATTATCTGCAGCCGAGAAGATTATTGAGAGCCGTGCTACCTTGTTCCACCCCACTGTGAGTAGCACCATCTTAAGCTACAACTGCAGAATAAAATAATTGATCATTTTCTTTCAAAACAGAGAAGATAGTGCTATTGAGCATGTAGGATGTCTTTGACAGTCGCAGTGTGAAAAAATATTTTTACAGAATTTTAATCATAACACAATCAGAAGGCTAGTAACCAACAATTCACATCCCAGAACAGGTATTTCCTTTTGTAATATGATGATGATGACATGGATATGCTTATGTGTCTACATATTAGGTAAATGAGGGCACTTTATTTATGTATTTCCAAAAGACTTTAATATGCTGGCATATTTCTAGAAATTAATGAAAAAGTATTCATTCACTCGTTCAATAATTATATATTTTTTATTGAAACAGAATACGTTGCATGTAATTTCCTTAGTACTGTTTATCAGAGTGTAGAGATGTATTCATTGAAAAAGTGGTATGCAAGCATTGATCAGAAGACAGGATGGCAGCTAATCACACGGACAATCAATAGAACAATGCTAAAGGGTTAGAGAGTTGTCTGTAGAAGGGAAACTGATCTGAAAGGAAGCAATGACACCAGAGCAAAGCAGACAAAATTAAAATCAGGAGTTTAAAATATGTTAGCAAAAAAAGGGGGTGGGGCTGAATGTGGAGAGGAAAAATAAAAAAAAATGTATGTGTGGGTTCTAAAGCCTATGGGCTCTTGCTCTGAAGACCTATTAAATGAAGGTTGGATAACGCTGTGTCTAAAGTCTCCTCAGTCATAAAGACTCAGGAAAGCAAAATAACATGTAGGAGACCTTAGAGGCCGTGAAAAGGTTTCTAGACTATATGCACAGCTGAAAGATGATGTTGACATGGACCAAACAAAGGTAGAATCAGAGAAGGTGAGAAAAGTTGCAATATTATTTTGAAATTGAAGCCAACACTATTAGAGAAAGAAGGGGATTGATTGTAAGTCATCAAAGATGATGTGAAGTCTTTGGTCCAGGAGGCTGGAAGAATCAATTGAATTGTCATTCACTAAAACGAGCAAGACAGAAAGGAACAGGCTTTGGTGAAGATTTTATTAGATATAATCAACCTGACATGCCTATTATATAACAGAAAAGATGCTAGGAAGTCAAGTAGGCAGTTGAGGCTGGAGCTTGAGGAAGAGATATGTGCTGCCAGTAGCAGAGTTGATAGTTAAAACTATGTCACAAAGCAAATGACCTCAGGTGTGTCAGTGCAGCATGCGTACGCCAACATTAAGAACATACAGTGTGCAATAACAAATTGTCTAGACTCTCTGAGCCACAGTTTCCTCAAAAGGAAAAGACATTGGTCAAGATAATTCATAAACATTAAATAAAATTCTATTTGATATGACTTTTAAAAAAATTGATCATTTACTATCAGAATAATACATTTCATATTAAGGTATTTTCTTAGTGGGGAATACAAATTTTGAGGATTTTTTAAATTTTGAAGTGTATGAATGTTTTGCTTGCATTCTAGTCTTATACAATATGCATATAGGTGTTCAAGGAGGCCAGAAAAGGGCCTCAGATTCCCATTTCCTGGAGTTGTAGGTGGCTGTGAGCCATCATATAGGTTGTGGGAAGTAAATGTGGGTCCTCTGCAAGAGCAATATGTGCTCCAAAATGCTGAGCAATCCCTATAGCCCATGTGTTTTTAAATAGTAAAGGTAAGAGACAGCTTTCAGATAATACTATTAAATATAGTTTTATTCTACTCACAAGAGGAGAAATCACCATTTCAGAAAGAGCAGTAACATTCCAAAGGGCCTGTGTTGCATCTGGAAGACTGGAGGAATTAACAGAAAAATTATTGCCAGAAAAATCACCCTGAATGGCTAAGATGTCCCTGTGGAATTTTGTCCTTATTTAAATTTGGAAAGTCCCCTGTAGAGAGTCCCCCTAATTAAACTCTACTTTATGGAAGTGGCTGATGAAAGATCCTGGGGATGAGCAGAACAATTAGAATTCTTTCACTACATGTGTGTTTCCACGGGCAAGCGCCTCTGCATCTTGACCTACCTCATTTGCATATGCAGCCTCTTTTTCGGGCGCCATAGTAACCAGCATTGGTGAGTCACACAAAGAAATGGAGCCTCACTGACAACCTCCATGTTTTGGGTTGATTTTTCGAGGTTACTTAGATAAAAGTGGTTGCTTTCCAGAAACCCCACATGCTTTGCTCACAGCAATCACTGTGTCGTGCTTCTCGTGGCTGTGTTTTCTGAAGCCAGGGCTGGGGTGGCATTTCTAGGAGAAGGCGCGAAGTGTCTGAGAGCACAGAACGAGAGAGTGTTACAGGGATGACTGAGTTGTCTCTCTCAGGCTCCTCACCCTTCTCTATTTCCAGGCTGAACACACACAAGATGTTTTTCTCAAGCTGGTACTGCTTTTCTAGGAAGGCACCACAATCAGTACTATTATTGAGAAGTGGTACTATATGCTATAAAGAATATAATACTGGGGAAAGAAAAACATCAATAAAAATCTTACTTGGCCACTGTGTGACTGAGAGAGCTGCTTAATTCCTGAGGATCAGGGGTCCTATCTGACCCAAAAGATATTGTCAGACTAAAACAAAGCAATATGAAAACTCCCCTTACAGAATACTCAGCATAGCGTTTCCTTAATGCATAAGGTACTTCATTTTAAGTCCTATAATGAAAACATCTTTAAATCTGTGTTGAAAAGTTGGTGATGATCTTTCTTTATTTTCTGATCTAGAAAATCCTGTTCCAAAGAGGGCTCTACACCCCCAAGAAGAGACGTAAGGCTCTGCCAGCCTCGATAACATTAGCAGTCAGTACAAAGAAAAAGAATCAGTTTCCTCTGCCTGAATCTCAGCAGCAAGGAAGGCTCTGTGTGTCACCAGCTGTGGTGCGGTCACTATGCTAAGTTGCCTCTAAAACAGCCCAGACATCTGCTTCCTGGCATGTTCCTGTCTCTTCCTCCCCAACACTCGACAGGTTTGGATTGTGGAATCAATACAATATGAACAAAATGATAGAATGCCACTTCTGTGCTTATAAGCGATGCCATGAACAGGTTCTTTTGTTTGTTTGTTTGTTTGTTGTTTATTTGTCTCATCACTGAATCTAAAGGAATCTATAATATGCACAGTGCCATAGAAAGACCTGTGTTTGGTTGAACTCAAACCTTTCTTCACTGACAGGAAGGTGTGTAAAGATAAGCCAGGTGTGTCATGATCACAGAAGTGCAGACAGATACACATACACACATACGTATCGAGCCCTTTGTTTAGACAGTTGAGAGTTCATCACTGGAAGCTAAAAGATCTTGAGTTATTTATTTTATTTTCTTGACATCTACTTTTTATATGTTTGTTTGTATTTGATGACAATCCTTTATATCAAGTGTGGAAAACTCACCTATAGTTTCCCTGAAGTAATTCACACCATGCAAGGATCTATATATACAAGAAAGCCAGATAAGGTTCAGAAAGTTTCAGCAACTGTGCAGTGCTAGCATATGGATTACAAATGGCTCCTCTTCCAGAAGGGAGGCAAAGATGCCGAAGACAACATCACAGAACTGTGTGCATGAAAGATGCTTGCTATGTGGGTTGGCAGTAGTCCATTGCTAGCTTATGATTTTATTAGCTCCGAGCCATAACACCCAGAAAAAATTTCTGGTGGACAGTTTCCTAATCTGAGAAGAAGCTGTCAGAATAATATGAATATCTATAACTTGGAGAAAGAGGTCCCAGAAGTATTTGCTATTGGAAAAAAAAGAAGCAGTGTATTTATAGGGTTCTTAATGGCATGGAGTTTAAAGCCAAAAAGAAATTCTGCTCCTCTAAACCGCAGGGCTCCCTGGAGACTGTCTATCTGGCTCCTGCTCCTCCTGGCGTATCTTTGCCTCCATTTTCTCAGAATCAATTTTCCAAGGATATATCATTTATATCTTAAATTATTTCACCACTTTTCAGAGGAAGCAGAAGCACACCAGTGTGCTCACAGGGAGGTAATGCCCATTATGTTGGGCTAGAATTGGTCTCATCAACTGCACCAAGTCACTTGGGCTTGGAGTATCTCACTGAAAAACCTCTTTGCTGGCATCCTGTGCAGATGAGATTGTTAGTGAGCCCTTTCATCCCCTGAACAATGTGTGCATTCTACCAGTAGGGTTATTTTTTAGTGTTATCTGCCATTGCCCCAATGGATATACCACTATAGAAATAATTAAACACCATCACACAAATATGTTTCCATAGATAATTAACAAAGCTCCTTATGGACGTGTATTTAAATATCAAGGGGTTAAATATAGTCTAATCAAAATCGCTTAGCTAGCGTCAGATTTGATACACAATAACTTCGGGAGTTTTCATTTTTTAGGTCAAGAATCAGGTCGCCTTCATCCAGAGACTTCTAATCTTAGGTGCTCCCTATTTATTCCTATGTGAAATGGCCCACCCACAGGACAAAAAACAAAAGTTTCATTTCCTGCAAGTAACTGTTTAGTTTGGGTGGCCAGAGCAGCACTGATATCCTGGGTTTTGTTTGATGTTTGCTGTTGCTGTTCTTCTTTCTCTTTGTTTTTCAAAAGTTAAGTATCTATGATGGTTAATATTTGTAAGACTTATTTGATTTTTATGATTGTCATATGCACACATTTGCATGAGTATCTTAGGAATTAGATCCCCTGGAGCTAGAACCACAGGTGTTTGTGGGCTCTCTAATGTGGGAGCTGTGAACCCAACCCAGATCCTAGGCACGAACAACAATCACTTTAACCATTGAACCATTTCCCCAGCCTCAGTTTTGATTGTCAAATAAACAGACTTTTGAATAACATGAGAGACACACCCTGGAAGGGTAAGTGAATTTCCAAAGAGCTTTGACTGAAAAGGAAAGACCTAGTCTGAACATGGCCAGTATCATCCCATAAATTCTAATCCAACATGGAATAAAAGGAACAGATCAAAAGGAGAAGCAGGATTTATAATTCATTGCTTCTTATCTGCGGTCACCATGTGATCACTTGTCTCACTTTCCTAAAGACACAGCTGCAGCTTATCTTGCTGCCCATCATGATGGACCACATCCTCAAACTGTAAACCAAGATCAATTCTCCACGCCTTAACTCGCTTTTATCTTTGACACAGTAATGAGAAGTAACTAATTGGGTTTCATGGCCATTTTATACTTTCAAGGAGACATAGATATGCTTTTAGTGAAAGTAGTGAGTCCATTTGTCAATGACTTTGTTTTTCATTTTTGTTCATTTTTTTCTATTTTATTTTACCACTTCTATTGATAGGGCTTTGAGCTTTGTGAGTTCATGAGGAAACAGCCTCTTAAGAGTCATCCTGGTCAGATGAAATCATAAGACAGATTAATGCAGTCAGAAGAGAAGCTACCATGCCTGGTTTTATCCTGGTAAGGTCCTTTCCCCGAGGTCACCCTTACGTCAATGATATTAGGTGTTTCTTACTCAAAGACATTCTTAAATTTATCTTTGGTTGGCAAGGAAGTGAGAAGGCATTAATAAACTTTGTGATTGCCAACATTCATGGATTGCTTTGCCCCCTTTATCCTTATTTTTAACATAAAATAATATGATCTGTTCTTCCCTGGGTTACTATTTTATCCTTATGAAATATTCCCTCATATACTCAAGAGCAATTAACTCAGTTACCACCCTCTTTCTTTCTATTGTGCCAAACATATATCCTGAAGTAATATAAGAATGAATTTGATCAACTGTTGACTTGCTATCTACTGTCATACCCTAAAGGTGATGGCCTATGCTTTAGGTTAGGGTGCTGTTCTGTAGCATTATGAACATCACTGCTCCATTTCTAACACCAAATTTTGTATTGTTCAGCTTTGCTTCAGTAACAAATGTCAAAGCCTCCGTGCTTCCAAGAAGGCACATTTACATAATATTTCCCAATTTGCAGCTGCTCTACTTTGGTCTTTTATAAATACTTATTTCTAGAGTGTAAGCCAGGACAAAACCATTATGTGGGGCAGGCTATTATAAGCAAATGAAGATAAGCATGAGGCAGAAGTACATTTCCAAGGCCTCTTTCTACATGCACTGTGTGTCTCCACAATGGCTAAGATTTACCGCCAAGCATAGCATCATTGGGTTAGGAATAATCCCGACACTAACAGGGGTAGAGCAGGAATGATTGCATGATAAATAGGAAGGCAACTTGCTATGCCAAGGTAGTAATTAATAATTGTTCCTGAAAATTGGTGTCTCCTGCATTTTCATATCGGTAGGCAGCAGTATTTGCCCTCAGGACAAATCGACAAATCAAGTTTACTTCTCAGAAATAATTAGGAATTCTGACTCAGGGGACATTCAAAGCAGGTCCGACTGCTGCAAAAGCAGGGCAGTGTCCTACATAAAGAGTTTCAGCCAGAGGGAAATTGCTAACATCAAGATAACCTCCACACACGCACATCATGAAAGAACATTCATTAATTGGACAAGTAGAGGCAGGATCATGCCTCATTAAGGCAGAAGATTTATTTGCTAAACATAAAAAAAAATAGACATGGTTCAACCTCCAGTTTTGTAGTAGCCAACAGTCCTTTCTATTTTAAACATAAGCCTTAAATATTTGTTTCATCTACTTGGACTCTAAAGAGAAGGCAGCTTTTGCAATTTTTGCATGATACCCTGCCTGGCCAGAGACCTCCTAACACCACTCCTTGCTTTGTCAGGGTCCAAAAATTAAAATCCTTGTTGTTGTCAGGTAAAAAAAGATTTCTTCAAAGCTTAGGAAACATCCAGGCCTAAAAATTTAAACAGATTGTAGTTCCTTACAGAGAAACTAAGAAAACCTGAAAATAAAATCTAGAAGACAGCACACAGAGATCATTATGGAACCAGGGTTAGTACCAGAAACATGCATACCTTTAGTATGACTGTAATTTTTACTATGAAATACTGTAAAAGAAGGGAGGATGAAGAATAGAAAATAAAAAGGAAGGGGGATGGGATGAGAAAGGAAGGATAGAGATGAAGGAAAGAGCATTAAGAAATATTTTAGAAATTATGGTGGTTCCAAAAGTAAATCAAAGGAACAAAGAACAGAGGGTTTATAGATTATATATTAAAATATGGAAATTTAGATTAGTATATAGGAAAATCAAATAAAAATATTCTTCCCATTAGATTGTCAAGATAAAAGCAAAAATGATAAAAATTCCGAGATTAAATAAAAACCCAAAAATATTGTAAAAAATGTGTTGTGTTGAACATTTAATCACCCACTGAGCATGGTGATAAACCGAATATTTACCCAAGTTCTATAGGAATGGTTCCAGACTTTGATAATTGATTCAGTCCAATCAGAGCAGGTGCCTCCTTGTACCTCATACAAAAATCAATATGTATTTGATGTGACTCTAGAGTGGAAAACCAGAAGAACAAAGACAGACAGAGAGAAATGGGGGGGGGGGGGTTGGAGGGAGAGAGAGAGAGAGAGAGAGAGAGAGAGAGAGAGAGAGAGAGAGAACTGTCGGAAAAGTAAGACTAATTTAGTGAGTCATTTTTTGCTCCAAAAGCACAATCTTCCTCATCTCCAGTGAAGATCTTACCTCAGTCTTTGAAGAAAAAAAATTTCCTTCTCCTGTGGCTACTCTTCCTAGTAGAATCTTCCAAACCCATTCAAATCTCCCTGCTCTTGGATCATTCACCACACCCAAATCTCTTACTCTTCAGTTTGTCTGTGCTTAAACCTCACAGAAAATGCTTAGAGAAATGAGAACTAGGGGGCATAAACTTCTAGAGCTTTTGCAAGAAAGTACTGATCTCTCTCTCCTCTCCCAACAGCAGTTTCCTGCTACTTTCACAACACACTGTGGTTCCTTGGCTTTCTCTTCCTTGCTCTATCATTCTGTCTGTGCATCTACCTCTACTCTACACACAATCTCCTCCTATTCCCATCTCTGCCCAATGAAGGTTCTCACTTTGTTGAAAAACTCAAAAGTGAACTACAGATATTCCTAAGCTGAAACAATAAGAATTTGTTGTGCTTCTTTTAGCTCAGAGGGTTAAGACATGTTTTCCTTTGAGACACAGTGTCAAGTGATCAGTTAATTCATGTTCATAAAAACAGAAATTAAATAAACCATTAAACAAGTCCTTCCATCGTAGAATCCAGCAGTAGGGTTTATGATACTTCAAGGTTTTCCTAACTTTGCTCTCAAAGCAGAAGATAAAGAACCACAATACCTCAGAAATGAAGCTAGGGTTTTATACAACAAACAAATAAAAAATCTAAAAGACCCACATAAACCTGAACATGGCTTTATCTACTTATTTATTAGCACACAAAATGGTGTGTTTCATTATGACGCCCACACTTGCATATCTTGTAATTTCATCTTGTAATTTCATATTCCCATTATCCTCTTTGGCCCTTCCCCCACTCCCTTTAAATTGAATATAGCTTTCTTAATTGATCACTAGTGTAACTTGGAAACTGTATTAACGTCTCAGAAGTCCATTCTATTTCATACATTATGGGAGTAGCTTCCCCTAACAAGCCCGATTGTTAGAAGACAGACACTGTACAAAAAGATGCCTTGTGTTTGGAAATCCCCCTTATACATTTATTATCTTCATTATTTTATTCTCACAGGGAACTGGGTTTTCCTTGCCAGTAACATGGTTGAGAGGAAAATTTGCAAAAGGAAGCAGTCTTCTTGTGCTGGCATCCTGCTCAACAGAAATTGGTAAGCTGAGTGATGAGCCAATTTGTTGCCTGGATGAATTATTTCAAAGTAACTTCACCTCCTTGCTCCAGAGAATGGTTCACAAGGTTACTAGCTCATCAAGATCTCTTGCTGTGGGACAGAAACTGATTGGCTTACAGGCATGACATCTTGAAGCAACATCCAGACTGCCAAGAATCTTGCAGGGCTGATTGGGGTGGCCTAACAACCTTTGTTTAGACAACTCAAGGTAGTAGAGAATATGCCAGATCAGATACCTGTGAGGTTTTTTTTTTATCAATTCTAAGAAGAAAAGAGCAACAACAACAAGAAGAGACAAATTTCTCAACGGACAAGTTCCTCTATCTTCTAGCATCTCAGATATTCATCAAAATGTCACATCATTTTGTGATGTTCCTAAACTTGGGTTTCAACATAAAAGTTGAGTAAGATACATAATATAATAATTGCTTATTGTGTTGGTAAATGGATGTACCTTAATAAAATATCACTGAGAAAATAATATATTACAGCAAACTTAAATATATAAAGTTTTGTAAATAATTCCTCCTAAGCTGCTTCATAAAACCTTGGGGAGAAACTGCTTCCAATTTCATTTGTGGGAGAAACAATGTGGTGGTTTGAATAGAATGTTTCCCAAGGCTCAAAAATTTGAATGCTTGGACAGCAGTGAGTGATGCTATTTGAATGTATTAGGAGGTGTGGCCTTGTGGGAGGAAGTATGTCACTGGGGGTGGGCTTTAAGGATTCAGAAGCCCAAGCCAGCCCCTGTGGCTCTCTCTTTCCTGCTGCCTGTAGACCCTGATATAGAACTCTCAGTTCCCTTTCCAGCAACTTGTCTGCCTGCATGTCACCATGCTTCCCACCATAATGATAATGGACTTAAACCTCTGAAACTCTAAGTCAGCACCAATTAAATGTTATATTGCCACTGTGTCTCTTCACATCAACAGAACACTAAGAGAGAGTCTGTACATTTCTTCTTGCTCTTTGTCACTCTCTCCACATGGGCCATCTCCTCTTTGACAAGAATCTCCAGTCTGCCCTCCTGCACTAAGTTATGCAGAACAAAGATAGATTCTAGACAGTTTTACCATGGAGGATTTGTCTCATTCAGCCTTGAGATTCCAAAGAATTGTTCTCCTATTCAAATCTATCTTCAGTAAAGGCTCTAATCAGCTCTTAATCTCCCTTCTTCCTCTGACAGAGGACCTCACATTCCACATAAGAGAACGTCATCCTTAGGAAGTCTGCAGTTTCTGCAGAAACCAGAGCCCTTGGGACATAGTTAGAGGGCCCAACACCAGGTTGGATTGCTTGTTCCATCTGTAGATGATGGTGTGCATAAGTCCTTTCTTGCAGTTTATGGAGATTGGTAAGAAGCAGACAACAGCTGCCAATTATTCTTGGTCATAAGGACAAGCTGCAAACAATCATAGGTGTCCCCAATCTGAAGGACTTAATGTCACCCACCTTGTCCACAGGCTGTGCATGCAGTGGACTCCTTTGAACTTTCTTCTATGGAGAATGACTTTTTTGCCTAATAACCTAGTTATACCTTTATTAATTTTCTTCTTTATACTATTTGTTAATTGTACATAATTCTTCAATATTTTTGTTTTGTTTTTTGCTTTTTGTTTTTCAAATCAGGGTTTCTCTGTAGCTTTGGAGCTTGTCCTAGAACTAGCTCTTGTAAACCAGGCTGATCTTGAACTCACAGAAATCCACTTTGTTATGGTTTAAGTAAAATGGTGCTGTTCCCCAAGTGGCAGCAGTGGGCATTGGGCCAAAAGGAGCTGCGAGTCCCAGGCAGGGAGCCACGTGGCAGGCAACAGACAGACGGATAGGCACGCCATGCAGAGTGAAGTTGGATATTTATTTAGTCAGTTGGTTATGGAAGGTAAATGGGAGAAGGAGGGGAGGGGAAAGAGCAGAGAGAGGCAGAGAGAGAGAGAGAGAGAGAGAGAGAGAGAGAGAGAGAGAGAGAGAAAGTGGGGAAGAAGAGGGGAGAAGGGAACGAGGCAGAAGTCGCCTCTTTGAGAGAAAGACAGAAAGGAAGAGACTTGCAGGCTGGAAGCAGAAGGAAGTCTGTTTGCCTCAGCAGATGGGAGAGGGAGTGGGTGGGGCTTGTCTATTAAAGGGACAAGACCATTACATTCCATTTTTTTATAATAAAATAGTGGGAGGTTAGGCTCAACAGGTTAAAGGAATTGGGATGATGGATTCTCAAGACTGCTTTCTGCCTATTTGTGGGCATCATCTTGAAGGGGGGCACCTGAGAAAACTGGGTACTGGTTGTATCCTGACTTAGCTGATCTCTTTGCTCCTGTCTGGTGTTTGTGGTATAGAAATGTCTGGTGTCTCTTACACCTGTTTAAGGTATTGGCAGAACAGAAAACAAAGTTAAGTTTAGGGAAAAAAATTAGGACCAGGGAATTGAGAGGGGTGTAGCTGACCTGTTTAAGGGGAATTCCTTCAATTCATCTCCCTGGAACTCACAAGAATTTTTTGGTTTGTAAAAGTATAAGTTTTAAACAACAGTATATTTTTATCAGAATGACTGTGACAGATATTTTTGAATAATGAAAAGTATTTTTAAGACTATGGAAGGCAGCATGAGAGAGAGAATCAACTAACTTGTATGTCCTTACACCTTTATAACTTGCAGGTATACACCTTAACAAGTAGTATTTGTATTTTACCGAAATTTGTTTGGTGAGACTATCCTTTTAAACTGACAAAACCTCTCAGCTGTCAAACTGCATCAGAGATCTTTGAGAAGAATTAAATTTTACTTAAGTTATTGATTAAAAAATGTCAGAGAACTTACTTGGTTGGCACCTAAAGCTACGCCTCAGGGTCCTCCATGGTTACTGAGGGTCATATTTGCCTTTTGCTCTTTAGTGCATTGCCTGTCAGGCTCAAGAAGATCCTCTGGGCCAAGAAATCTGTAGGAAGACAGCTTACTTTGACCTGAGCAGCTAGGCTATAGATTCTAGCAATTCTTTCCACTGTCTGGAGATCTTCAGTTTAGATGAAAAGCAGTTTTGCCCAGTGGTCAGCACTTGGCAGTTGAAATGAGGTGCAGATGGATGTAGTTTTGTGCCCATTTGTCTTCTGTCTTCTTGGGAGGAAATAGAGTGCGCCTGCTAGGAGCCAGCCTGTCTCTTCTTGTTATGAAAAGTATTTAATAATTAAGCATTTAAATACCATATTCCCCAGATCTCTGAGCAGTTGAGGGCTGTTTATCAGGTAAAACTACAGTATAGAATCTGCCTGGAGAGCTGGATCTGAGCTTGACTGTACTGACTTTCAATTTAACAGGTAAAACTTATACTCATAAAAAGACAGAAAGAAGAAAAAACTGCTTGCAATAGAAGGTTAAAAGCAGAACTTACAATAGTAGAGAACAGCTTAATATATCTTAAATCAGGGTTGGATTAAATATACCATATTTTTGTAAGAGACTTAAAAAATACATACCAGTTTAAAACATGAGACTTATTGTTTTGTTAGTCTAGAATGAGAATGAACGGACAATTATAGCATTTAACAGTTAGCATATGTGTGTTTAAGTTACATGTATGCACAGACACAGTAAACAAAAATTGGGTGAAGTGGATACTCTTGGTTAGCCCTAACAAAGGCATGCCACAGCACAAAACACACATGTAACAGAGTCAACACTGGAGAACCAGGCAGGAAATACCTCAGTAAAGGTAATAGAACTTGGTCACCTGACCTGGCTCTCAGTTAAGATGTCAGTAAAGTCATCTGACCTCAGTTAAGATGGTGGTAAGGTCACCTGAACTCAGTCAAAATGGTAGCAGTCACATGTTATGTGGAGAAGCCACAGTTTTTGAGCTGTGAAAGCTTTACCTAGAAGCATGATCTGCCCCGATGCCGAGCCCCCATGCCACAAGCTGTGGCACGGGGAACAAAGGCTGGATTTGAAAACAGTTGTTTCATGGATCTGACCAATTTTATCAGCAGCAGTGGCCGGGATAGTTTGAGAAAAAAAAAGGGGAGCAGGCAGAACACCAGTAAAGTATAGTTTGAGGGTGTATACCACAGCTGAAAACGTGAAAACTGCAAAAACAGCTAATGAACAACACAGGGCCTATAGAAGGATGTCTTCTCTCTACAGGTGGGGTGTTAAAGTCCGACTGACTCTGATATGGGCAACTCAGACGCCGTAGAGGGTGGAGGCTGATCCGAGTGGACTCTCCTGGTGGGGACCACTAACTAGTGGTTCAAAAGAAAAGAGAGAGAAAAATCCAAGGGTCCCTGGGCCCTCAGGCAAATGCACCTCACAGTGTACGCAGTGCTAGCATGGGAGGACTGACCCCAGGTCATCCAGTGACACTTTTAGCTATGAGAAGCAAAAAGACAGAACTCTGTCTGCAGACATGAACTATATCTGCCCTGGTCCGATAAGATAGCCACTAATTCACGTGGCCTTTGAACATTTGTTGGATAGTTGGCATGACTGAAGAATAAAATGCCTAATTCTACTTTAATTAGTTCCAGTAGTTCCTAGTTCATTATCCCCTAACAGTTTCGAATATTCCCCGCTAGTCTCCAACGTTAAAGTGTTACAAACTACAGTCTAATTTGCAAATAACAATGAGATCTCTGTTTTTCTGTTTGTTATTATTATCTATAATGTGAACAACAAGGTTTCCTGAAGAGAAGAGCTCACCTGCTAGAGGAGTTGTGCTTGCTGGTAGAAGAAAACCTGAGAGCCAGCCGAAGAGCTGAGCCTGCAAACTAATGTCGGAGAGATGGGAAGATACAAGTACACTGAACTTTCAGTGGCATGAAGGGTCTGTCTAAAGGTAATTTAACCTTTGATAATCTCTGTGAGGAGTAGCAAAGGAGCATTATCTTCTAATTAATCCCCACGTAGAAATGGAAAAACTAGCTGGTACCCTTTAGCTAGATTGCAGATATATGGAAATGATTATAGAAAGCCAAGGAAATGAGGCAGTAACTGTGACACCCCAACTCCCCACAGACACCTTGAGAAAGGCATCAGGCAACTGCCATTACAAGCATATCGCTTGTATTCTTTTCCTCTTAATGATGTCACACGGGATGCTCATAGTAAAACATAGGAGACAAGCCCACAAGAAGTGTTCCGTTTTGAGTGTGAATTTACTAGTGACCAAAACTTGCACTCTGTACTTAGGCGCACTTTTGCAAGCTGTTGAATCACCTGACACTCTCATTGTCTCTGTTTACCGTACTTCATGTGAAGACATAATTTGAAATCAACGTGGTTAAATGCTGCATGCTAACCATGAGGGAAAAAAAAAGGCAAACAGACGCAGTAAGTAGTGCAAACCCCTCTATAATCACCTATGGTATTAATAGGTCATGAGAAAGCTTCCGGGGAGCACAGAAGCACTTCCGCAAAAGTGAGCCAGGGCATCTGATCTCCAAATACTGGCAGACTGTTCTGTGTTGAGCACCTAAATTCATCGTAGCATAATTAGAGCTCTTTAGAGCTTAGGAAACAGCCAGTTTCTCAATTCTTCCTGAATTCATGGTTAATTTGCCTCAGGAGCCCAAGAGCTGCCTCAGAGCCTATGTAAATAGAGGCAGCTATGCCCATGGAGTGTAAATATCCCTGCAAGGTAAAGTAAGGCTGCAACAAGCTGCTGAGATATTTACCACCTGGTTTAAGCTCTGTGTTTGAGGAAGGGTACTCTGTGGGGAGATCATTTTGCATCTCGTAATCATCTAATAATATCTCTCTGTTCCTCAACATATTCTCAGTTCTGTTATTTCTAAACTTGTTATTTAACTTGGGGGTTTCTGGCTGAACATTATAAACTTGTAATGTATTTCCCCTGTATGCATTTTCATGTAAGCACAATTTCAGTCCAGCCCAAATATAAGCCAGAGGTGAAACTGATTAACCAAGTGCTTCTCATTGATGCAATAGAATATAATGCAATTATGAGCATGAAGCATTACTAGACACTAGATAATGAAAAGTCCTAATGAAATGTATATCAAACAAATATAAAATTACATATATGCAATGTCTATATTTCATAAAGTTGAAAACAAAGAAAATTTCGAAGCTGCTAGTTAGAATTGTGATAACAGTGAAATGAGGCACAAGGAGCTGTTCCAAGCCCGAGGAGTGTTTTATATTGTGATCCAAATTTATATTGGTGTGTGCAGCTTAGAACAATAACTGGAACCACTTTCTGTTGGCGTTTGAAGTACAAGGCTTGCTATCACACCAGATGTAAAGCGCTCACTGAAGCAAAGCTGCTTTACACTTCCTTTTATTACCAAAGGAAAAAAATAGAATAAAATTTCATGTTTCTGTTGTTTTACTAAAGCTTAAACTAAACGAAATGAAAAAGAGTTATTTTGCAATGTTTTTTATTTATCTTATTAATATGTAATATAAAATTAAACAAATCATAAGCCTATTGGTTGATGACTTATTTAATAATTCAATTATTCAAGTATGGAACCAGAATCTAAATTTAAAATGAATCCAAAACAACTATGTGCCTTCAACAATCAAAAGGACCACTGAGAGATCTCCTCTTCTCAGGTGTCCCCAGTGATAACCCAATCAAAGGTCATATGCAGTACTTATAGTGCATATGGCCTCTGCTCTTGCATTTGGGTGATTAAACTGATTGCAATAGGAAAGGGCATTCAGAATCCTAGATAAGTAAAGCATAAAGTTAGCATTGCTTTTTGTAGTTTGCTGCACACGGATGACTACCTTAGTGATACGGATCAATTACCTCTCAACTGAAATGCTTGGTACTGTGTTGCAGATGTCAGATGTTTCCCAGCCTATGATTTTTTGCACATACATAATTAGTTACCTTTGAGAAAGGTTCGGTGTCTTAACATCAGAGTCACCTATTTCATATGTACTTTGCCAAACAGCCCAAAGGCATTTTTATACAATACTTTCAGTGCAATTTCATTTTTATCATGACCCATTAAATGTCAAGTGGGCATGTCTCTGCTGAGGTCCTGGAATACCATCACTCAAGAAGTTTCAGACTTTGGAGCTCTCCAGATTTCAGACTGACAGGGAAGAGAGATTCTCACTCAACATTTAATTCAAATTAATGATTAAAAAATAATAACGGGTCAAAATGAGAAACTGCTCTTCTGTTAACTTTCACATAGAGTTTTAAATGAGAAAACCATTTTGGTTTTCTATGACAAGGAGTTCCACTTATGCTTATTTCTTAATATCCCAATGCCACTGTGAGCTTCTGGACACTGCTGTTTATTTACAGGAAATTGTACCATTAGAGAAGTCTCTGCTATGCTTTCTCATACTTAAACTTCTGACTCTAACAATGATCTTTAATTGTCAGATGCGAAATGAACATCTGGAATGAACATTTGGATTTCACATCTGGAAATGAAACATCTGAATCGCGCATCTGGAAATGAACATCTGGATCGCACATCTGGAACGAACATCTGGAAACAACCATCTGGATCGCACATCTGGAACGAACATCTAAAAATAACCATCTGGTTCGCACATCTGGAAACGAACATCTGGATCTAACATCCGAAAAATAAACATCTGGAAAGCACATCTAGAAATGAACATCTGGAACAAACATCTGGAAATGAACATCTGGATCGCACAGCTGGAACGAACATCTGGAAATAACCGTCTGGATCGCACATCTAGAACGAATATCTGGAAATAACCGTCTGGATCGCACATCTGGAAACGAATATCTGGATCTCATATCCGAAAAATAAACACCTGGAACACACATCTGGAAACGAACATCTGGATCTAACATCCGAAAAATAAACATCTGGAAAGCACATCTGGAAATGAACATCTGGAACAAACATCTGGAAATGAACATCTGGAACACAAATCTGGAAATGAACATCTGGATCGCACAACTGGAAATGAACATCTGGATCGCGCATCTGGAAACACACATCTGGATCATGCGTTGGAAATACACCGCTGGATCACACATCTGGAAATGAACAGCTTGATCATACATCTGGAAATGAACGGCTGGATTACACAACTGGAAATGAAACATCTGAATTGCATCGTCTGGAAATTGATATCTGGATCGCACATCTGGAATGAACATCTGAAAATGACCGTCTGGATCGCACATCTGGAAATGAACATCTATTCTTTCATTTTTTGATCTGTTACTGGTGTGAATTTTTGAGGAGTTAAGGTCCTAAGCCAGTAGAAATCAGGACCAACACTCACAGCAGCTGGTCAAGCCATTAGAAAGTATCCCCTCCACCTGTGGGAGTGGGGAAAACTGTGGGTGGAATGTAAAATGAAATTACAAAAAAATGAATTAAAATGAAAAAAAAAAGAACTTCCATAATTGAATCTGAACCAAAACAGTATTTGATTTGGCCTTAGGGATCGAAAATTAACTGTTCTTAAAATATTAAATAAAGCCATACATTGTTGACCATTTCTAGAGCCCAGAGCCCATGCGGAAACTTTGTTTATGATGTCTGTCCACTTATCTATTACTTATTTTATTGACTGACAGTTAATGGAAGGTATCATTCTATTCTCAACCATGAATTATAGAAATTGAATTAATTACAATAGGTCATAATTTCCATCACATTTAGGAAAGTAGATATATTTTTTCTGGAATACCATTTGGAAAAATTGCTAAAATCATTGAAGGAACTTCACTCTTTCCACAACTCCCTTCTCTATGAAATGTATGGTTAAAAATACGCAGATGTTCCTCAAGTTTTATAGACAGGATTTATATTTTAGTGTTCATGGCTAAAGGTACAAACCAATTAATTTAAGAGTTGAAAATACTAATATTATACAATTCATTAAATACACCCAGAGTGGAATGCCATCATACATGATCACATGGTAGTTTTCACAATATAATACTTTATATAGTGTTTTGAGAAAAAAGTCTACCAGAATACAACTTTAATATACAGTATTAATGCTGTATGATAACATGCATATGACCACATACTCAAAAGTTACGAGAAAATATAAGAAATATTGAATGCTGGTCATTTACAAATAGGGAGACTTAAGCTGCTGGTTAAGTTTGTTTCCAGTTTGTTGTTTTGTATGTTTCCCATAATTTCAACAGCAAGTCCTCATCAAATAAAAGTGAAAATCCTGCATCTTTTCACTTCATCTCTCAAACACGACATCTCAAGTGAATTTTCTAACGTTGTCTATTATCCCAACCTTTTCCTGCTGGAGGAGTGGCCTCTTCTGTTTCATCTTTCATAGAGAGATGGTCCTGAAGTGCTACGCTCTCATCCATTTAGAGCCCACCTGAGGCTATCTGAAACCATGCCTGAGACCAACTCTTGTGCATATGACACATTTTTCAGGTTGTCCCATTCCCCGTAAGACCAAAACAATGGGTGAAGATGTTTTAAAATATTAAAAGGCTCCTAAAAGTCACAATTGCTATTATGAAATCCAAGAATAAGAGACATCTTTCTCTCTGGGTAAGTTATCATTAACTAAATCAATGTGTTCAATGAGCTTTTTAAGGGTAGTGGAAGAACTTGAACTCAGGTTTCAGAACACTTAGGTTAGTATCTGAGCTCTGCCATTTGCTATTTAAATACTCTGTTTTCACTTAACTTAATCAGGTGTCTCCATTTCCCCACTCTTAATATGAATATAATTAATTATCATTTAATCTTCAGTTTGCTATGAAGATAACAGGAATTATTACAGCACAGAACTAGAACAATACCTGGGATACAGCAAGGACTACATATGCCTCCTCTGGAAACAGAATCACACAGCATGGTTCCATGTGATTATCTTCTGAGGAACAGGGGAGCACAGGATCTCTCTAGCCTCAGGTATAGGGTACAACAGATAGTGAGATGGTTAGGACAGCCTAGATCCTTTGGATAAGATATTCCGGAAGCAGCTTTCAGAAAGAGTGGACAGCCATACATAGTAAATGAGCATATTTTCCTCATTTACAACACAGACTCAACTCTGATGAAACAGACACCTTTTCCATAAATCCCTTCCAAGCCAGGATGCAGGAGGTGAGCAGATTTGGAGCTGTAGCTCCATGATGAGAAAGGAGAACATCAAAAATGATGAATCACTTCTGTTTGTCTTTCAAGTATTGCTTCTTTAAGACAAAGAGCTATTATCAACAACAAGCGGCCGGAGATAGATCGGTAGATAAGAACACAGGCTGTTCTTCCAAAGGAGTCTGGTATAGATGTGTTCAATTCCCAGCACCCACATGTTAGCTCACAAACCTCTGTAACTCCAATTCAGAAATTCTCATACATGCGGGCAAAATATGAATGCACATAAAAATTAAATGAAATGTGTTTTAAAATAAATAAACAATAAAGGGAACTAAGAATGATTCCCTTCCATAATAAAAAAAAAAAAGACTAATTCCTTCTTCCTCTGAAGTCCCCTTTCCCACTACCTGTCCCCACTACCTATGAGTGATTCGCTTCTCCATTGCTGCCTTTCATTGGCGCTGTCGTCCTTTCATTCCATTTGTTTTGCTCAGCACCCACTGCAACACCCTGAAGACTTATTGGTAATTTAAAGAGACGTCACATCATTCCTGGTGCATGTTTTACCTGATGCTATTCAATCAATCTCAAAATCTTCCTAGCTTCTTCCTGTTCACACTGTTCATGATCTGCTAGAGTGGACTCATTAGAATAGTGATGGTGATCATGAAAAACATATCTACAAATTCTGATAGTATTTTTTATAAATTATACCGCATTGCTTATTTTTTCTAACCGAGAAGAAATCTGCCTTGCGTGCTAGTTTCATCGTAGTGAAAAACACCAACAAGAGCAAGTTCAATGAAAGGGTGTTTATTGTGCTTCATGGACTGAGAAGTTTCAGGATCAGAGGGGTATGGTAGGACAGAGCAGCTACCTTCCCAAGGCCAGGAAGCAGAGAGACAACAGCTACACTCCAGGGTATTCCTTTCCATTTAATTCCAGCTCAACTCTTAGCCAAAGCATTGTGGTGCCCCGCCCCAGAGTAGGTCTCACTTCCAGTTAACCCAATCTAGAAAAACCTCTCCGACACACCCAGAGGCTGAAATTGCTTATCTCCTTGGTATTTAACTCATTGAATGATTAGGAAGGATCTTGACCTAAAACCTCACAGTCATCCAGATCTTTCAAGATGAGGCATTTTTTATGGAAGATTTTGTAGTTGACCAGAGCTGGCTTCACATGCTTTCCTGTGCTCGTGTGTGTGTGTGTGTGTGTGTGTGTGTGTGTGTGTGTGTGTGTGTGTGTGTTTGCTACTCTTCTGGGCTGCTTAGGAACTTGCTAGAATAATAAAATACCTTTCTAGTTCATCTAAAGAAGCCTGCATCTTCTGCTGGGATTCCTGGAATACTTCCTCTTGACCTCCTGAAATGTTCTGCTAAAGTGCTATGGTTGTACTGCCATGCAAGCAAACACTACAAAGTGACTGTAGCTACTTGAAGACACAGATCGATGCCACACCAAGGCTTCACTTTTCCAGCCTTTACCATAGACTCAGTCACCCTGAGGTTCCAGAAAGGAGACAGCAATATGCTTAATATGTTTGCACAAGCAAACAAACAAGCAAATAAATTCCATTAATCTCTTAATCCACAAAATTTCAGAGGCAATAATTATATAACAGTGGACAGGAGCACAAGTTATATTTAAACAATCAACATCCTTGACCAAGGAATGTGTGTGCACATGTAATGTTCTTGAATGCTGATGACCATATAAGTAAAAAGGGCAACATTATTGAGGCCTTAAAATGAAAGTTCCTGCCAATTTAGGTCAAGTGATCATCTATAAGAAGGTTCTTCATTTGAAACACACTGTAAAGAGCAAGGACTTCACATAAATTCAGGTTTGTTTTGTTTAAGTTTGTTTTTCAGCCTCATGCAAGATGTTTGTTTTGAGATGTGGTGTAGACCTAGTTACACTTGAGAGTCTGAAGACACAGTTTATGGAGCCTCTAACCTATGACATGCAAGGGAAAGTCTCCCAGCAGCACAGTTACAGGGTTAGGTTTTAATTTATATGAAGAATCACTGTATGTTTCATTTAATTTTTTTCTAACAGGCAGATATTCTAGACCTCAGTTCCTGACGCTGTTTTTCAATCCCAATAACTTTTCATAACCTTTACTTTGTAGTAAAGAGATTTGTTTCATTTCTCCCTACACATTTTTTAAACTAATATGTTGGCTTCTTATTTGAATATCTGTTTTTCCACACTTTATTCTCAGTCCCTGGCAAAATAACAAAAATGCCAGCAGCTAGTACTATATACTTGCCAGCAAATGGCTTTAAAAACATTTTTCTTATAAAAGTTGTCTGTGATTCTGGGATTAAATCAACACCTCTTTTCCTTTATTTAGAATATAGATGTTCCAGAATATGGAAAATTATATTAAAAATAAAAAGCAGTTTTTTTGCTGCTGATAGCATGTTATAGCTGAAATACAGTCACACCTACAAGGATGCTGGGGGAAGTTCTCACACGCCATTCTTGAAAGCATTTTGAACAGTGACTTTACGTGCAGATATTAAAAAGAAACTTTTCAACAAATTAAACATTTAAATTTGTGAATTGAAGTTGCAGCCCAGTGGTAGGGTGTTTGCCTAGCATATAAAAGGGTCAGTCCAGTAGTAGGGTATGTACCTAACATGTATGAGGATAAATCCTGTGGTAGAATATTTGCCTAATATGTATAAGGTTCAGCCCAGTGATTGAGTATTTGCCTCCCATGTATAAGGGTCAAAGTTTCATCCACAGTACCAGAAAAAAATGTAAAACTGCCCATTTAAATAAAGAGACAGGAGATCTGAAAGCTCTCAGACACACAAGAGGTTGAGAACATTCACTGCAGATGTGGGCTGCCACAACCACAGAAGATGAAAATGAAGAATAGAAATGACCTGGTTGGTCACAGTTCCACAGTTGAACTTATTTGAAAACTGGTCTGTTCAGTTCCTAGCCTCTGATTGGACGAAGTCCAACGGCTGGTTACAAAATACACTGTCAATTTAAACTCCTCCTTCATTTAGCTATGAGTTTCTGTTTGTTCTATAGATATCAGGCAAGCTCAGCATATATTTAAATATACATAGAGAAACTCTCTCTCACACACAGACATATTGTATAATCAACCTTTTCACATATGTCTCTATATGTGGCATGCATATGACACATGTGTGTGCTTGCAGATGTGCATGCACAAGTGAGCACATATATTTGTGGGGCCAGACATTGAATGCAGAATTATCATGGATTACTATCCACTCTATATATTGAATTAGGGTCACTCAGTTGACCCCCAAATTTACCAACTGAGCTATTCTAGCAACTAGCTTTCCCCACGCCATCCTTGTCTCCATATTGCATGCACTAGAATTACAGGCGCTCTACTAAGCCCATTTGGCATGGACATGGGTGCTGAGGATCCAAATTCCAGCCTTCATACTTGTGTAGCAAGAACTTACTTACTGAGCCATCTCCCTACCCCTATAATTGCCTTATTCTTTGTAGATTGAAAAATGCAGTTTTTCTTCTCCTTTTGTTTAGCCTCCGTAGAATAATGAACAAGTTAGAAAGCACTTTTTCACAATTCCCCTCAATCTTTACAATAGTCCTTTGAATGAATATCATTATCTTTGTTTGGAGAGTTCTTAAATTTACATTGAATTTTATGGCATACACAGTCGAATGTTTTGACACATGTGTGCATTGCAGAAAGAGTAAATTGAGCAATGGAATACTCCTGTTCCTTACAGATGTCTTTGGACTTAGATTTTTTTTGATACTTCTACATTGGGGCCTTTGTCATACATTTTAGTCTGATATTCTTCTGTATAAATAAAATATTAATATTCAGAAATACCCACCACAAAATGTGAAGAAGACAAGTCTAACCCTAGACCACTGGTAACTCATCCCCACAGGCTTGCTCCTTCTTCCAGAAGCTGAAGTTCCTTGCTTTTTTTCAATGTATTCCCTGCCACTCACTTCTGAGATTGTCACTTTGTCCAAAGTGACATCTCAGTAGCATTGCTGTCCTTCCATCTTATACCAGAACCCAGGCCCACCCATGAGTCACACAGCTCTGAATTTCAGCTGCATTCCATACTAGATAAGAGCAGAATACAAAAAGCAGGCTCCAGTGCCTTAAAAAAAAAAAAGTCTCTGAAACATTCAGAATTGGAGGTATACTACTTGTCAGATGAGAATTATGGACCTACTCCCATTATTTTTGTGAGGCTTTATAGGCACTTTACTAGAAAACCCTAAATAATTGAGGAACACCTTGTTAATTCTATATTAAAGGAGCTATGAAAAAAATAACTTTAAGTATATATTATCTTATATTTTATTTAAGAGCAATAAGACATTTAAGTCAACTAGGGAGAAATAGCTACTTCAAATTCATGCTGTTTTGAATAAAACTATATCAATTTAACAAGAGTTCATTGCACAAAGAAATGCAGTTATTACATTGTTGCATGCATTATGGGAAAGTGTATGAAATTATGATTGTGCCGGCCAAATTTTCATCTTTGTGTCAAGGGTTCTACGCCAATTTCTATCCTCATTTGATCAGTTTGGAGAGCGTTTTCTCTACTAACTACACGTTTCCACTTCCTCTGTAGACCATTAGCCCTGTGACTCTTTAACCAGTCCAATTCATGCACAGACTGAATGGGTTGAATCCCACAGCCCATAAAGCAAGCTAAAAACACCTGCAAGGACTCATTGCAATTCCCTTGCTAATAGCAGTGTTTGGGAGCTCCCCAACCTGAGCCTCTGTACTCCCTGTCTTCACCTGATATCTCAAATCAGAGCAGTGCCTGGTTTGACCTTCTCCTCAACTTTAAGTGGCAAATATCCCTAATTCCATTTTGTCCTGCATTGTCACAGAGTGGATCTTCCCACTCAGATTTCACTCAGTGTTCATTCCTCTCCCTCTAAGTGATCAGCTCTCCTTCCATATCCAGTCCCCCTCCAAGAACAGAAATATCTGTGGTTTAGATTAGGGCAATAGAGTAAAATATTGAAGTTCTACAAGAAGTTCTGCAAATGCCTCATGTTTTCCCACTGTATTACATTGTTAGCAAGAGTACAACAGATCAATTGTCGGAAGTTTGGGGACCTTTTAGAAGACTCCACAGCCCTGTGTGTTCTGTAGATTTAGATATTTGCCTCTTTCTAAACACAGAATGTAGGAAACTATTGTTTTGTTTTATTTTGTATTTTTTTCCCACAAGGCAAAGGAAGAGCATTTTTAAAATCTAGGGTCTGGATGTATGTGAACATCCCACTTGTTTATCTTCTGGTGAAGGTATGAGCAGTCATATCCAGTGGTTGATGGCAAATTGGAATGAGAAGTTTAATTTTAAAAGGCTGTGGAAAATGGAGAGTTAAGTTTACATCACTAAAAGATATCGGTCCACTCATCTGGATGCATACTTCTCATGATTTTAGACAATATCCCACAAAGAGCCGGCACAGTGTTTCCTCTTTCTTCCCCTTTTGGGTCACTGTGGTCTCCATGGCTTGGGTGGTTCTTATCACAGCCCTGTGTACTCAAGTGTCCGGTTTACTCTCACTGATGTGTCTCCAGCTGTGATGTTTGCTCTACCTTACCCTTTGCTATAGAAACCTCCCAAAGGTGCTGCAGGGATTAGGTTTTCTCTTTCTCACCTTTTGTTTTTTTTTTACTCTGCCCACTATGTTCAGGCTAGTGGGAGCTAGCAGCTGCTTTGCCCATTCCCAGGAGGAAATCCTGCAAAGCTAATGATGCTGGTAGGGGTTCCATTCATTGCAGGAAAATGTCAAACAAAGTACTTAGGAAGTGCAATTGGCTGGAGAATGAGGCTGCACATTATTATTTATGGAGGAGGAGGAAGGTAGGCCTTTCAGTTCCATGCATTTAAATGTCATTTTTGTCTGTTTCATGGAGTTTTATGTCAGGTTCAATATGACAGATTCTGCTAGTATGAGTTAATACAGCTACTTCTGTTGCTAAACATATATTCACTTATTTATTTTTTCCATACACATATTTCCAGAGGCAACCTGAGAATCTGGGCAGTCTAGCAAGAAACGAGAGTGTGTTTGCAACTTAGACACACAACATGTATACAACACACATACACACACATCTCTCTCTCTCTCTCTCTCTCTCTCTCTCTCACACACACACACACACACACACACACACACACACACACTCCTGTATATTCTTACTATTGACATTGCATTCAAACTGATTGGTTTGATTCAGACAGACTCCTTGGGTAAACGCTTGCATTCTTCTTCCATGGCACACAGTAGTCTCTGCCTCCCTGTGCTCTGCCTATGCTCCTGGGTCCTCCTCTATAGGAAATCTGCACAAGTATGCTGTCCATTAACATAGGAACAAAAGGAATATAGTTGATGTGTTTGTTACATTTGCATCATTGCAACCAAACACCTGATGAAAAACAAATGAAGAGATTTTGACTCATAGTTTCAAGTGATTTAAAGTCCTCACTGTGAAAGATCCAAAGCAGCTGCTGTTCAAGTGCCATCAAGAGAAAACAGAGGAGTCAGGATAGGGAGATACACCTTCAAAGTTCACTTCCTGTTGCCAGCAAGATAAAGATGTAGCTCCTTCTCCAGCCCCATGTCAGCCTGCACACTGCCATGTCCCACGTCAGCCTGCACGCTGCCATGTCCCACCATGCTGATAATGGACTAAACCTCTGAAACTGTAAGCTCCCTCCCAATTAAATGTTTTTCTTAATAATAGTTGCCATGGTCATGTTGCCTCTCCACAGACGTAGAAACCCCAATAAAGACACCATCCAATTTTGACCAAATGTCCAGAGCATGAAATAAAGCAAAAACTGCATCTGGCATTTCACTAGGCTACAGTGAGCCTTTCAAAAAAGCAAGTCATTTAGCAGAAGCTAAGGCAAGCAGAGAGCTGGAGTGGGTTCTGCTCAAGCAGACCGTTTACCAGAAGCTAAGTCAGCTGGGGCATCTTGACCTCGGTTTCCTAGAATACGGCTGGGTAATTTTCCACAAGATTCTTCATCAAGGAAATCAAAAGCTACTTAAAACTGAAATGGCCTCAGCATAAAAAGAAGAAGAGAAACCACTGTACTGTCTTGTCACGTCACACCAGGAACTGTGTGATTGAGAGCAGAGCTTTGATTCCTGTAGCTCTAAAGACTGGGAGACCAATGCTATCATGCTGAAGTATTTCTTTTCTGATAAAGACATTTCCTGGACCTTAGAGAACATCTTCTCTCTCATATGGTATAAGATGCAAGAGAGCCCTCTGGGGCTCTTCTGTAAAGACCCTAATCCCTGTTGTGGATTTGGCACATATGGTTTAACCACATCCAGAGAAATCCTGCCTCTTGAAACCATCAATCAGGAGTTAAGATATCAGCGTGAAAATTGAGACAGGTACATTCATACCTAGAACCAGGGTCTCATTATTTCTCTATATATTCTTATTTTCTCAATTCTAAGTTCAGAATTCCTATGTAGACCCTTGGGAAAACCATATTTTAATCAAATGCTATATCTGTATACTATTCAAGAGTTTAGGTGTGAATATACAAGTCTGTATGCACATACATGGTGTATATGTTTTGTGTGTTTACAGGAGCATTTGGGTACATGTTCATGAGTATATTACATGTCAGAGGTGGACTCAGATGTCTCCTTTAGTTGCTCTGTGACACAGCTTTAGAAACAATGCCTCTCATTAAACATAAAGCTTATTAATTAGCTAGACTGGATGACCAGCTGCTGCATTCACTTTTTTTTTATTTTTAATTTATTTATTTATTAAAGATTTCTGTCTCTTCCCCGCCACCGCCTCCCATTTCCCTCCCCCTCCCCCAATTAAGTCTCCCCCCAGCCCGAAAAGCAATCAGGGTTCCCTGTCCTGTGGGAAGTCCAAGGAACCCCCACCTCCATCCAGGTCTAGTAAGTTGAGCATCCAACCTGCCTAGGCTCCCACAACGGGCGCTAGAGATCCGAACTCGGGTCTTGAAGCTCCTGTGTTACTTTACCCACTGTGCCATCTGACCAGACACTAATGCTAATTCCTGTCATCCTTATGCTATGATATCAAAGTCATTCTTTTTCTCCACTCCCCTTATCTATTCAACTTATTTAAATCCTGGAGTCAAAATTATTTCTTATGGTTCTATTTGTATTATCCCTAAGAAGTCCTGAGCATGTAAAACTTTAGTAGCACTAAGCACAAAGGCCACACAATATCCTTTCTTCTAATAGTGATACTTTTATTATACTTTTGTTTTCAGTATTCAAAGCCAATGCCTCACCCTTGCTAGGCAACTGCTATACTTTGAAACTACTTTGCCAGCCAAAGGAGCATATTGGAACTGGTCTCAGTCTTACCTGGCCCTTTCTCCATATCAGCATGTTCCTAGTTTTCCAACTCATTCCTGTTTAGAAGCCAACGCATTTCTGCCTCATGTTTCCAACAATTTCTTTGTATAAATGAAATATTTGTATGCTTTCTTATTTCTAAAAGGAATAGCATGCACTAGATAATCGTTTATAGTTGACTTGTAGGTGTTTTGATTAAAAGACAAATATCTAACTTCCCCTATGTCATGGTCACTATTCTATTGCTGAAAAAACAATCAAAGAAAACAAAACACATCAATAACCACAAAAAAAACACCATGACCACAGTGACTCTTCTAAAGAAAAGCATTCAGTTGGGGCCTTTCTTACAGTTTTGGAAATTAAATCCATGATTATTACAGCAGGAAACATGGCAGAAGGCATGGCAGACATAGTGTGGAAGAAGTAGCTGAAAGTGCATCCTTATCAACAGGCAGAGGGGCAGCCTGTGATTGGTGTGAGTTTATAAAGCCTCGAAGCCCACCTGCAGTGATGCACTCTCTCCAACAAGGCCACACTTTCTAATTCTTTCAAATAGAGCCATTCCCTGGTGGCTACGTATTCAAATAGATGAGCCTATCAGGACCATTCAAACCACCACACCTTATAACAAATGAAAGCTTAGTAAACCAGAGATGACTGCATAGAGTGGGAAACCAGAAGGACTCAGATCTGAATCGAGATTTAGCTGAGGGGAAACTATGCTGTCATAGGAAACTAACATTTCTAAAGTTGTGGTTTCTTGTCTATAAACTAGAAATATTAGTGTCCAAGTTTCCTCAAGGATTAAGTGAAGCTTACCTGGAAAGGGCTCAAGGTAGTGTGTACCATTTGGGTAAGTTCTCAAGAAGTCTCCAAAGCCATGGTAACATTGAAGGTATTAGCATGACAGCTTTGACTTTGCAGTTAACTAAGTGAAAACGCTACCATTTTTTTTTTTCTATTGTGATAGTAAAATTGATTGGGCAGAGAATTATATGAAAGCTGCAACTGTCCTTACTGTTAATTTGGAAGGAAGCCTCTGTCTGTGTCAGGAGATTGCAATAAAATGCATGTAACTGAAAAGTCTCAAATATTCTTTTATTCATCTTAGACTTTTATAGCTTCTTCACAAGGTTTCTAAAGCCTCTCTTTGCACAGCTCATTTGATAGCTGTGGCAAGTGTGTTTGTACAAGGCTAGATCTCTGGGAGTTAATAAAACTTTTATACCAGAAAAGTTATTGGAGAAACATGTTTGTTCCTCTAACAGCAGGTACACTTCTTGAACTTTTTTCCAATAAGTTTGGATAGTTAAGTATGAATTTAAAGTGAGTAAATCATATGCAAACTGATCATAATTGCTTTGATACATTTTATCTTGGTAGTTCTTTGACATTTATTAAAATGGTTATGCATATGACAGATGATGGGAGAAAAAAACACAAAAGAGAAATGGCTTTCTGCAAGAATATTTCAGTCTAGTCATAGCCTAGAAATCACTTGAGTCAGTGAAACACAGTATGAAAACAAAATTTCATGGCTTGGATCTTCTGAAACACAGCCAGAGTCTGCCCGGACCATTCATAATTCATTGTGGACATTCAGAATACATTTAAACCTCATTGTAATAAATTAGCATATTTCTCCATTCCCCCTTCACTCTGTGTATTGATTGACTGTAAGACAGCAAGCAGTGTCATAAACGGAGACAACGACAGTGAGCATTCTCACTCGAGTGAGCCTACATTGAGAGTAGGCCAAAATTTATTAATCAATAAAATCAAATAATTTGGGTGGTGGTAAATGTTATGAGCAAAGTTAATGGATGGAAGAAATGGAGAAGTTTGATATATCATTAAGATTAGGTTAAGAAGTCCTTTCAAAAAAGTGGGATATCTAAAAACTTAATTGAAAAATTAAGGGCAAGAACTATATGGAAATCTGGGGAAAAGGAATTTTGGCTGAAAATTCAGAAGAAGAGAATGGAGGTAACAGAGACCAATGAATAAGTAGAGAGGATGGCCGAGGTTAATTTCCTAGCTATAGTGTTTGGGAGTGATTTAGGGACGGTAAATGTCAGGCCTGGTTCATAATGTAGATGGGTCTGTTTGGCCACAGCATAACACAGGTTATAAGGAATCAAGGAGACATCAAAGCAGCAGGTAATGCATTCTTACATGGGGGCAGATGTAGAAAAGCCCCGAGCTGGCAATTTTTTTGGAGATGTTTTGAATGCAGAACATACGGAAAAGATGTATGAAGTGCACAGAAAGAGGAGGGGTGGAAATTTCCATAAAAATCATGCTTCGGGCTTCTAATATCATTAACAGTCCCAATAAGGAAGTTAAACTCACATTCTAAATAAAGAAGCTGTATTCCATTTCTGGAGAAAAATCACAAAAATGCAACGGATGAAACAGGATGCTCCTCCACTCCCAGGATTTTGGTTGCTTAGAATTATCCAGTTTTGAAGAAAATTATTAGGGTTGACTTGGTGAAAAAATTTATGTTGGCTTGGCCCTTACTTCACTGCCATATACATTTTAAATGACTCAAAGGAATTATCTGTATTAATAAAAATGAATTATTAATCATATCTTAACGTTTAATAGTTGAGGGCTGATTTCTTACGCTTTATTTTTAGAAAGTGGGGCCTCATTATAATTATAATGAGCACATTGGATACTCCATTCCCTGTTTCCAAGCCTCCTTTTGATGGAAGCCTTATCACAGAGGCAAAAGAAGGGGCAATAGATTCAGCAGAGAAGGGGTCCATGCATCTGAACAAGACCTTTAGTTTCTTGAAGTAAAAAGCAAGTCAGATTTTGACTCACAGACACTGGCAACACACACAGCCTGTAAAAAGATTGCCAAGGCTGGTGCTTGTTTGTATATGGGCCCCATCTATTCACTGAAATTTATAGGGAAGCGTGCATCCACGAGGCTTTGTTGCAGGAATCACTAGAGATTTGTCAGTGTCAGTTTTCCAGGCATGATTTTAGGTAATTCGACACAGTTGAACCCAGCAATGTTTCAGGAAAATGCAATAGAAAAAGCGTTGGCTCTGGGGTGAGGGATAATAAGCCAAATGGTCTGAGAAGTGGCAAGGCACAACAGCTTTCTGAACTGATGAGAAACACTAATGAGACTCAGTCAGGTAAATGTCTTCAACTTGCAAATCTGAAGTTGACTTTTAACATTATTGTGCTCAGCAATGCTGAGTGAGATCGTTTGATGTCAAAAAGCAGTCATCTATGAAGCAATGATTCTATGTATACCCATGACCACTTGTTTCCTTCAGCTCCAAGACAGGAAGATAGATACTCTACTGTATTCAGGACCAACATGAAATTCCAGCCACGTCAGACTTTGCAGTTGTGGTCTTTGCCATTTAGATTGCAAAGGACTTGGACATTTGTTTCTTTAATCCCTATACTATCTAAGATATTAAGAGGTATTATTTACTTACTTACTCACTTATTTACTTATCAAGTGATTTCCTGCACATTTTAAAGATGGGGTCTTGCTATGTTGCCCAGGCTGGGCGATGCCCCAGCTTTTCAGGTATTGTTCTTTCTAACTCCTTTTCTAGGACTATAGGCACACACCATTGTATCCAGCTCAATCTGATTGTAATATGAGAAAATTAATTATAAACATTAAGTAACTTATATAAGGCTCCATGAATACGCAGTAGCTCTGCCAGCTCTACTATATAAAAAGATTGAATATAATAAATTATTTGTAATAATTGCCAAAATTTGATAACTCTGATTCCAGAACATGCCATCCTAAATACAGTTTCAGAGAGGAGCTAAATTAAAGTGATAAATTTTTTTTTGCCAGTAAAACACAACACAAAAATGAGAAATTTCAAGTAGAGATTTTTAACTGATAATCCAGGACAAAAAGTCAAATAGACTTTTCATGGGCTAGCAGGCTAACCACTTACTAGATGTTCCGATTTGTCTTTACAATTATCTTTACAATTTAAGTGGTAGAAGCCACTCAGCACCTACACTCATTAAGTGCATCAGCCATTTTTCAAATATTTAATTCGATTTTTATGTAATTATTTATTTTGGGTGTACCTCTGGGGAGGGTGCTAAAGTTGTGTGTGGAGGTCAGAGGACAGTTTGAGAGAGTTGGTTCTCTCCTTCCACCATGTGGGGAATGGACATTGAAGTCATGTCAACAGGCTTAGTGGTAAGCATCTACCTTCTGAGTCATCTAGCTGGCCTATTGAAATATTTGAGTTTTGATGCTGGACAGTAAGTTAAGAAGTTCTTCTGATTCTGAGATTATTTATGGTTGGCCAAGTTAGTATTTCTGGAACCCAGAAAACAGACCTCAATTTATGAAAATAAAAAGACAAAGTAAGGGGCTTGTCTTTAATTCAAAAGCCTGGTAACAGCTTGAGTAAAACTGGGAAAGAATCTAATGGAGTATAGATCTGAGCCATCTTGGGATTTTACCTGCCATGAATCATGTCTGGCTTTGAGAACATCAGATGATCCTCTGATACATTCAAGATTGACCATGCTCTGAAAAGGGAAGGGTACAACTTTGAGAAATAGGAGACTATGTAGAGAACCTGTTGTCAAGTGCTATAGAAAAGAGGATGATGTAGGTAGATTAGCTTATCTTCATGGTTTCCTTCTCAACTTGCCAAGACATTTTCCAAGTTTGAAAACTAAGATTGGTAGATAACTCCCAATTTTCTCTCAGGAACAGGACTGACTTTTTTTTTTCATAATTCTCCTCAAAAGCATTCATCATCTTAAGAACCATCTAACTACTGACTATGCATACATTTTCTCACCAGCATGTGTTTTCAAATTCTGTAACCATATTAGTTAAGGTCAGTGTCAATCACAAGACATTGCATTAGTTATAGCCCTGCTTTTACTCTGAAGTTGCTGTGAAGACCTATTATTTTCATTCAGCTAAAATCCCCAAACTCCCTGGAAGTTCTATAGAAATATTGGTGAAACTAGGCCAACACGAACAACAAAGAAGAGCTAATTCTCATTATTAACATATTTAAATATATATCATAATATCCAGGAGCAGTAACAACCTCATCAATAAATAACAAATCTATATTCAATCTACAATTAAAATCTATGAAAAAAATCTATAACCAAATCAGTGGTTAGGAAAGGGAAGTATCCCTGGAGAATGTGTTCATTGGAAGGCTCCAAACTCAAGGCAGAAGAGGGGAAGTTTTCTCCTTTCCTAACTTCCTCTAAGAAGGAAAATGCCAAGTGTGGTTTGTCCAAGAGAGATCACTCCACTAAACACATAGCCATGACTCTTTTTCTATTCTCCTCTGAAGTTTTGGTGCTACTCGCACAAAGCATGTAAGACGAAATTCAGGCGCATGCCCGTCACGTGACCACACATGAGGCATGAAGAAACTTGGGAAGCATCTCTCACCCACACAGCACAAGAGCTAGAGTGCTCAGGAGCATTGAAACTCAACCCGATTTACTGTGTTTACTGGGAACAGAGACCGGCTCGACATGTGAGTGCAACGTGGATTAACATAATCAGTGTTGCGGGTTAATTAAATTCTTCCACATCACATGTAAGTATAATGTGTTAATAAAAAAGTAATCGCACCTCCATTGTTTCTGCAGGTTCAGCTTAATTACATGGCAGTTAGAACCCTCTCTCTCTCTTTATTCATACTCAGCAAGGACTCCCTTTACCATCTGCTGATATTTAATTAATGTACATTAAACGCCCCGCTCTATTATTAAATGTAATTTAACAACTTACTCTGTGCTCTAAATTCAGGGCAGCATGAATGGGAGCAGTAATGAAGGGAAACAGAATATAGTCCCCTTATTAAAATATTACATACACACACATATCTGCACGTCACTCCATTCAGTGCTGATCTGGAAAGTTATTTCTCACTTCTTAAGTGTGGAGTGATTCCTGGAAGCTTCGTGATTTACTGAAAGCCAAGAAAGAATTTTGGTTAGTTAAATTAGCTGATTAGAATGAAGTTCCCTTCTGAACCTTTTTAAAAAGCCTGGTACCTTGAAAAATTAATAAATGATTAGATGGAAAACAGTATAGATTTTTTTTCTCATTTGTCATTTTCAAGAAATTTCTAGTACTTAAAAGTTATCATATATAAATCTCAAAAGTAAAGGAGAATGGGATATAAGGAACAAAGACCCCTGGTTATGGAATCCAGGTAGCATCAATTTTTCCAGTTTAATTTGTGTGGACTTAGCTTTGCCAACTGATAATTGTTGAATCTGCAGGGCTAGGCATTTGTGAGTGAGAAATCAGACTCAGATGTTCAGGGACTGGCATGCCCAGGGGCTCTACTCTAGTGAGTTATCCTGGTGACAAAATACACAAAAAATTCAACTTAAAAGAGGGGAGATTATCTTTGGTTTGTAGACTGTTCCATCATCATTTGGCTCTGTGGTTTCTGGAGCTGGAGGGAAGCAGAAAATCGAAGCCAGAAGGTTTCTTGAGGAAAGCCCCTCACCTTGTGGCAGCCAGAGAGGTTAGAGGAATCAGAAAGAAGAATGCCTAATTATACAGCACAAAGAGAACTACAAATTAGATCCCTGTAGCCTACTCTACCAACTAAGCTCCACCTTCTGGTTTCTGTCACCTCCCACCCACCATTCTTATGAATCTGTTCATAGATAAACACATTGATGCACTTAGAGCCCTCGCTATGTACGGGTTTCCTTAAAGCCCCAGCTATGAACAGCCTTTCACACACTGGAAAGAATGCCCCCAGTCAATAAACTTTTAAAGGAAATTTAATATTCCAATCATAACAATTTCATTGCTAGTTATGGAATAACCAAAAACAACTTTATGCCAATGACCAAAGTAAGGTGGGTTAACCAGATTGCTTTGCTCCCCTTTCTGAGTTCAAACAATAAAGAAATAATGTGTTATCTAAAGAGAAATTTAAAAACAATTATAAGACAAATTAACAATCTTCCCTCATTACTATGAAAGAATAACTTCCATGATTGAATACTTCTTCTCCCCAAGGGGTAAATTGTTTCTCTCAAAGACCCCAGAATTTGTCATTTAATATTATTATCACGTTTTATAACACCACGCCATTGAATCTCAACTCTTTTCTACCCATCACTTTCTCTGTCTCTGCATAGATAAAGATATAGATAGACATATAACATATATTTATCCATATATATGAGTTTAGTTGTTTCTATATTATGCAATATATATGTGTATGCATATATATGTTATAAATGTTTAAATAGTATACCTCCATATAGACTTATAAAATCTGTAGCATATCTGAGACAGCAAATGTCATAGATTCCGGAGTTTTGAATATCTTCAGTGTGATGAGCCATGAGATTGGAAGTTTGGAGAAGGGAGTGTCTCAGAAATCCTCTGCTGTCAACTTTATGTTTGTCGAAACTTGTGGAACAAAACACCAACTTTGTCTGACTACATCATCCATTCTGAACCAATATATGGCAGGATGTAAATTATGAATTATGAACATTGCTCCAAAATTCCAGGGTTGACTAGGCAAACCATAACAGGTTTTTGATTGTCCAGCATTAAGTAGCAATAAAATCTACAAAATACTGAAGGCAGGCATATATCAGCGATTTCCCTGTGAGTCAGAGAAAACCTTCTAAGATTAGATTACAGAATGCCATTGGGGAATGAGCCCAGAGGCACTAACTACCACTCTATTAGGCTAGCAGGAGAAAGCTGGATCTGGTGACCCATCCCTTTGCCTCCTGAATTTCTTATACTTTCTCCCCTTGGTTGCTGCAATGGAAAGTGGTGTAGCACAGAGAACAGCAATGCATATTCCACATGTGGAGAGGCTGTTTCCTTGCATCTATGTGTTTAACTTAGGTTGATAAACAGTGAGTGAGCTATGCATCTGAGACTGGCCTCAGGTAGCACAACCCAGTGTCCTTTCTATGTTTTTCAGCTCAGATTCCTGTTTCTGAATGACATATTAGTCATATTCCTTCTCGATCTAAAACATCCATATCAACTCTGTTCTGTCTGCTGAAGTTAATTTAGGCAAAGAGCTGTGTGTGTGTGTGTGTGTGTGTGTACATGTGGTTATGGAGGTTGAATATTATTTGTACAACATAATTAGGACCAGAAGTACTGTAGGCTTTGCTTCGTGATTATTAGTGGAGTTTGATAATATTTGTATATATGTACTGATAAAGCTTGAGGATGGAATTCAAGACAAGATGCAAAATTCTTTATGATTCATGTGCATCATATATATGTAGTCTAAAGATAATTTTTCATAGCATTTTCATAATGTTTTTATGTTAGATAAGTCCCTTTTAGTAGAACTTTTCTGCATGGCATCCTGTCCTCTTCAGAATTTTTGGATCATTTTCAGACTCAAAATTTTGAATTTTAAGATTAAGGGCATTCAAGATCTCTCTCTCTCTCTCCTTCCCTCTCTCCCTCCCTCCCTCCCTCCCTCCCTCCCTCCCTCCCTCCCTCCCTCCCTCCCTCACCCTCTCTCACTGTTGTGTGTATGTGTGTATATTCAAGCATCTTGTTGATGGCAGAGAATGCAGTAGTAAATTCATAAAAACTCATAAAAGATGTGGCAGGGGAAATCATTAAACTCAAAATTAATTTTACAGTGAGTGTACTGAGGGGAGATTGGAGTACAGATACTTCATTAACACATAGCCTAAAACTAAATTAAATCTCAGGTCAAAACATAGCCTCTCTTATAAGCAGACATAAACTAAGAACTTAAGGAGGAGTAGAAGTCACTCAAGTCAAGAGTTCAGAAAAACAAACCAACTAACTAATGAACAAAAATTTTTATGGTTGTTCTTGAGCCAAAATCTGTGGTCTACTTAAGAACTAAAATGAAAACCACTTGGAACCTGGAGCTAGAGTCCATGAGAGATGTTGATGATTCCCTGCCAAGGTTTTGTGGCTGTGGAGATTAGAAGAGTAGTCTTGTACAAGTCACAATGAGATATGGTCCCTGTCAACATTTGGTGGGAAAGAAGGCTATGGGTGAGCCCTGGGGTTGGCCTGGTCTTTAAAGTTCTGTTCAATATTTCTCATTGATCCCACTCTTTTCAATGATAGCAATGTCCCCTACAATGTCCTGTGTCAAAGGTCATGATTTCTGTACAAAGACACCTGGTACACTGCCTCCTTTTAGGCCTACCCTTTATTCTTTGTGTCAGTAAATATAAATTAATGTTTATTAAACTGAAATTATTTACTAGAGTCTGTGTTTTATAGGTATTACAGGAAAAGTTAATTGTCATTAGATTGTTTGGATATGATATTCTTTGCAAGCTTCAAATAGTGTCTCACTATCTACTTAGGAGGGGTTAAAAGTTCACCTTCAGTTTTTCAGGGCCTGTTTCTCTAACCACTCCTTTCTCTCATCCTCGGTAAAATCAAAAGTCCTTTAGGATAAGTAATTTAAAATGCATGAATGCCTGAAAATTTCAGTTGCCATTGCAGAAACAGCAAGAAGAAAATGTTCTCATCATCATAGCTGAAGTAGCCTGTCAATCATTACTGACAGAAAGAGCTAGCAAAAGTCATCCATAGACCCAACCCTCCCCTACTGTCACTGCTGAGTGCTCCCTAGGAAATATCCAGGGAACTCTCAGTGCCTGACATAGCACTCATTCCCAGAAGCTGTAAAAATCCATCAGTTCATGCTACCACTGCCATTCAGGGTTGGGTGTGTTATTTTTAATTCAATTATTTTGTAGGATAGGCGAGAAATATATAAAAGGAGAGAAACACCAAGGGAAGCATTATCCTGTCATTTCTGATGGTAGATAACATCCCTGGGCTGGCCCACTTCAGTGTCTGATTTCGCAAGTGTGAAATGGAATGCATTAGCTTGTCTCTTTCCCAAGATCCATCATCAGATTCATCTTGCAAACTTCACTGTCTGGGGCTGTGCAGCCAGATGGAAAGTAGGCACCACTGATGTGGTCCGGCTCCAAGATGTTCTCCCTGTGATAAAGCAAGGGCATCAAGCTAATCTGGGTAGAGCTACTGTGCATTTCTCATATCTAAAGAGAGTGCCTCACTGACTTCTGATTATTTTCTTTTGTTTTAGTTTTATTTTTTCTTATGTTCTTATTGTTTTAATTTGAGGATGTCACACATGAATGTAGTACATTTTTGTTATATTTATAGATAGCATATATGTTTACAATATAGCTTGTTAATATATATACAAACTAATATATGCATGTTGTGTTATTATATATAATTGTTGAATATTAGCTGAATATTAACAACAGCTATACCAAGATACAAGATACAAGCATACAAGAGCATTATCCCACGGCATTTATATATGCACGTGTGTGTGTGTGTGTGTGTGTGTGTGTGTGTGTGTGTGTGTGTGTGTGGGGTGTGGTGTCATTTTGTGCTGAACTGTTACTATCCTAATTAGTTGTAAGTTTGTAAGTGTTTAGGGATGACACTTAGAATTGAGGCTTAAATCCTAAACAAAAACAAACAAACAAACAAAACCAGAAATGGTTCTCTCCCTCAGCCCTGGATGCCCATAGCATCTCTGAAGGTTTCCTCTATCTAAGTTAAACTTGTTGACTGAAACTTTTTTCCTGTTTTTTCCCTTATTTTTTTTATAACTTTAACCATAACCCAAGGAAACAAAATTATTGTACATCATAATTCTGTAAGCATGCAACATATCCTGTGCCTTTATCTAAATATAGTTACAGTAAATAAATTCTGGACCATATTGTGATAACCTCCCAGTTCTCATTTGTTTTCTATTTCTTTTATTTTCTACTGTTTTCTTAACTATTGGGTTCTTTGTTTGTTTGTTTTAATAACATAAGGGGGATGGAAAACTGGCACTGTGGTTAAAAGCATTTGTTGCTTTTACAGAGGAACTTGGTTCAGTTCTAAGCACCTACACAGTATCTCACAACAATCTACAAATAATTTCAGTGGATCCAATGTCTGCTTCTGACCTCTGTGGACATAGGTCACCTTTGAGGTATGAATAGATACATACAGGCAAAATATTCATACCTAAAAATTTAAATAGTCCTCAAAATTTTAAATAGATAACATAATTGACTTTTGAGTGCCCTTTCTCAGTTTGTGAACCACCAGTTTATGTCATATCAGCAAATTTTATTACTTGACATAAAAATCTATCTTATAATCAAGGCCCATCATGTTTTCTATAAAGAAAATAAATGCAGGCATCATTTTAGATAGCTTCCTGGTGACTCTGGTTATATATCCACTGTGTCCAAATTACAGGGAGTCTTCAAGGTTTTTGACTTTATGACTCTCTTTCAGGGTTCAGTTAAAGATGCCACGGATAGCTAAAGGGGAGGTTAAATCTGAGGGTTAAGATCTGAGGGGTAAGAAATCTACTCACAACAAAAACTGACTGCCCACGTTTTATTTATTCTTCTTCCTTCTCTTCTTTCTCATTTATATCAATTCTGCCTTGCTCTTTCTTCTACACTGTTCTTCATTCTCAGTCATATATACTGTTAATACTAGTAATTCCCCAGCCCTAGCAGGTTCTAGGACCAGAATTATTTTACTCCATAGAAAATCAGATAAGGGTTTTCACAGACGCACGAGCGTGTGCAGACACACACACACACACACACACAGAGAGAGAGAGAGAGAGAGAGAGAGAGAGAGAGAGAGAGAGAGAGAGAGAGAGAGAGAGAGGAGTGATTAGTACACATCCGGTGTTCTCCTTGATGTAGAAAGTTAGTTGAGAAAGAGAATTAAATAATTAGGAAATTCTAAAAGGGAAGGTTAGTGTGCTATGCTACATTTTTAGGTGGTTAGTAAAGAGCTAAGGAGTTTATTTTCAGTAAAATTATAAATAGGTCACAGGTTGTATTTTAAACCAGTGTGCCATTTCTTTTATCCCAGTATGCATAGAGACTGGGAGGTAATTGGGCAACCTAGGGTAAGCTGATGACTTTTGATCAGATAGCACATACACTGGATTCTGCAGTTTCTACGGGCCTAGGTCTGGAGTTAGACTTATTGCTCTAGGCTGTAGAAACCAAGAAGTGACCCAGGTCTCTAACTGCTAGTTCCAGCTGTTGCTGTTATCAGGCATTTTGGCCGTGGGGTAAAAGTAGAGCAGCTGCTTGGGCAGGTAATAATTCTATGTCCTTGGAGATCTGTGAACATCTTAGCTGGGATGCTCTTTGCCTGGACCCTAAACTCTGACCAAATGCCTGCTGATAACAATAATTGCAGGAAGGCAGATCTATGTGCTTACTTAGGAGAGAGGTATAAGGCCTAGCAGTGAAAAACTGTTTCCACACATAGCCCAAAGGCATAGGAAACAGTTCTGAACTAGGGAATTAATTCCCAAATTTGTAACTTTGGCTACAGTGAAAAATTTACAGCAAAGGTCAGGCACTTTATTCATAAAGCAATAATGCCAAGAAGCCTTTCCTTTTGGTTTAGCCTTTACCAAATTTCTTGGTTTTGTGAAAAGATGGCTGAGCAATTACTGTATAATGTTGCGGTTTGCAGCAATAAATCAAGAATAAAATATTTATATAAAGTACGAGTTTGTTAACCCAATGCTACCATGTGGGATTCTAGTGAATCCGTGCCAAGAAAGAGAAAATAAATGGGAGAGACAGGCAGAGCTCAAAGCCAGTCCTGAAGTCACCTTAAATTCTGGGAAGAGACGTGTGAGGACACGGGGTCCCAGTTGCATGCGCCTCATGATTCCAACATACTTTTATCTTCTCTTTTCATTCTGCAGTGAATCTCAAGTTCTCCTAATTGGATTTCCTGAGATGGACATCAGAGACCTCATTTGGAAATCAGTGAGTTTACTTTAGCATTTACCTAAGTGTTAAAAGCATATGTCTTCACTGTACCAAAAAAGATGATAACAATGTCTGGTATTTCTGTTCTCCACAGACTGAGCAACAAGCACAGTGTCAATCAGCAAAGTTCTGGATAAGGGTCAAGGGCATTGAGATCAAGGACCAAGACTCTTCTCAATAGTTTTACTGGGTAATACTGTTCTTTGGCTTGTTGTCATGAGTGAAATAGCCTCATAAAGAGGTGTGTTCCATGGTTTATTAATGAAACACCTTAATTACCTTGGGAGGTAGGCAAAAGCAGATCTGTTCTTTAGAAATACAATTTCTAAGCCATTGGCAACTTTGGAGGTAACTAACCCTTTTATTTTCTGTGATGTACTTTGGTGTGCAGACTAAATCAGGTCAAGAGTAAAACTCAAGTTCAGTTTGGCTGATAGGTAAATTTATTTTGTTTTTATTTAATTTCAGTTGTATTTTGTATTAAATTACTGTATCTGAAAGCTCAGCTGTTATAATGGGATATATTTAAGGGGAATACTGTCATAGTTTTAACTATCAGTGGGAGAGCAGAATAAGTCATATCATTCTCCACAGACTGTTTTTGTTGCTTTGCCTCTTTCTATACCCTAAAGGTAATCATTAGAGCCAGCCTTCAGCGAATGACACACCCGGGTTATACAGCAAGCCCCCTAAGTCACTGTTCTGCACAGACAGACATAGTAACTCAGGAAAAGATTATATCTGAGATATTTTGTCATCTACTATTGGCATAATAATTCCAGGCCAGAGTAATTATTTGCATCAAGGTAATTGCCTGGAGAATTTATTAATTGCACTGGCTAATGGCTAATTATCGAATCACACCCAGATATTTTCACCTTTCTCTTTCTTCCCCAATGGTACACATAATATTGCAACAAATTTTCCACTTAATATACTAGTAGATTGGCCTTATCTTGTGCTCTGCTGGGAATTTGTTTAACTGAGACTTCACTGATAGGAGCAGTTGTTTAAATGGAAAAACTGCCTTGCCTTCCCCAGCAACCTTGATACCAGTCTTATCTGGGTGTGAAAGTGACAAAGAACACGTCTTTTTGTTGGGACATTTTCCGATCCATGAAGCTCCATAGAGGGGCTATTTTATATCTAGGGTTAGAAATAAAGAAAAGCATTTGCTCATTCTTGGGGTCTTCTTAGTCATATACACAAGCCTGGCACGCATGTGCTGACTCTGTCAGGACCTGAGGGGGTTCTACATCAGGAAGGTCCTTGCATTTGTGTGAGAAAAGGTGTGAATTTTTGATAGTCAGGCTTAAAATGAGAGGGAATAATAGAATTAGATCATCAAAACTTTACAAGGGCATCTCTCATGTATTTGGGGGAGCATAGTTAAGTATTAACATAATGAATGATGTATCTCAAACATCTAAGTGCTCAAATAAATAGAAATGTTAAACATCAGCCTTCTTAGTAGAAACCAACAAAGTGTTTTAGGCCAAAGCATACCACAGGCTGACTATTTTATGCTCAGCATGAGACAGTTACTTAAGTTTAAGGTACAGTCTGGACATACAACAACACGTTGAGGTTTCCCCTCATGTTCTGATATAATTTTTGTTTTAATTTGGGTTTTTCTGTTTATTTGTTTTGAGACAGGGTTTCTCTGTTTAACAATCCCGAACTAGTTCTGTAAACCAGGCTGACCACGAACTCACTAAGATCTACCCGTCTACCCGCCTCTGCCTCCCTAGTGCTGGGATTAAAGGTGCATCACCAAGGCCCAGATATTGCATAACATTTATAATTCCTTAAAATTTAGAAAGGTGAGGACCCAAAGCTCAGGGAAGGAAAAATGTTTGTACATGTGGATACTCATGCACAAGTGTGTCTACACATGGTGGCAGAAGGGAATTAGGACAGAGTAAGGTTACAGTTAGATACAATCAGATTCCTCCACCTTGGGCTATTTAAAGTTGATGAGAGAAGCACTGCTCAGGGTTTTGCACCTGGGGCACCAGGTGGTTCTTGCTCATCTGCTGCAGAAGTCTGTTTAATAGATATACTTAGAAGGGACAATCACTAGGTTAGAAAAGTAAAGAACCACGAAGCAATTGTACTATTATGTTCTTCTGTCTCTTAAAGAGTACCTAAACCTCAGAGAGATTTAAAAATAACATTTCATTTCTCTAACTGGCACAATATATGGAAACCTTAAATATTTTTCTATATTTACATGCCTATACTCTGGGCTAGTAAGAATAAATTCATTCCTAAGAGACACATTGAGATATCTTTAAGCTAGCTTGATAGATGATAGACAGATGGATAGATATAAATATGTTTACACATACATACATATAAACTTTTTATATGTATAAGTATGCACAAAAATCAGTGTTTGATAATATTAATTCTAGAAGGCAAAGTTGGCCCCAAAGAGTTGGCTCTCTGTTGATTTCTCTGTAAGTGAACTGAATTGATCTAGGTAGAAGAAATCCTAATCACTGAACTTTAATGAATGAGGAACAACTTCCAGATTCTCCCTTCATAACCATTCCATACAAATCTTTGACCAGCAAGGCACCTGGAAGCAGCTGATGCAAGAGCATGGGGTGTTTAAGAGATGCCTTATCATATGACAAAAGCATTTGTTCAACTATGTTCATAGCAGCATTATTTGTAATAGCCAGAACCTGGAAACAACCTAGATGTCCTTCAATGGAAGAATGAATGAAGAAAGTGTGGAATATATACACATTAGAGTACTACTCTGCCATAAAAAACAATGACTTCTCGAATTTTGCATGCACATGGATGGAAATAGAAAACACTATCCTGAGTGAGGTAAGCCAGACCCGAAAAGAGGATCATGGGATGTACTCACTCATAATTGGTTTCTAGCCATAAATAAAGGTCACTGAGACTATAATTTGTGATCCTAAAGAAGCTAAATAAGAAGGTGAACCCAAAGAAAAACATGTAGTTATTATCCCTGCTATGGGAAATAGACAAGATTGCTGGGCAAAAAATTGGGATCTTGGGGGTGGGGTGGGATGGGGGTAAGGGGAGATGGGGAGAGAAAAGTGAGAAGGGGAGGATGGTGGGAACTTGGGGAAACGGGATGATTGGGGATAAAACAAGGTTGGATAGAGGAGCAGAGAATCACATAACTTAATTAAGGGAACCACCTTAGGGTTGGTAAGAGACTTGAACCTAGAGTGGCTCCCAGGTGCCCAGGGAAATGTCCGCAGTTAGTTCCTTGGGCAGCTGAGGATAGGGAACCTGAAATGACCCTATCTTATAGCCATACTGATGAATATCTTGCATATCACCATAGAACCTTCATCTGGCGATGGATGGAGATAGAGACAGAGACCCACACTGGAGCACCGGACTGAGCTCCCAAGGTCCCAATGAGGAGAAGAAGGAGGGAAGGAGGGAGAAGATGAGCATGGAAGTCAGGACCACTAGAGGTGCACCCACCCACTGAGACAGTGAGGCTGATCTATTGGGAGCTCACCAAGGCCAGCTGGACTGTGACTGAAAAAGCATGGGATAAAACCGGACTCTCTGAACATGGCTAACAATGAGGGCTGATGAGAAGCCAAGGACAATGGCATGGGGTTTTGTTCCTACTTCATGTTCTGGCTTTGTGTGAGCCTAGCCAGTTTGGATGTTCACCTTCCTAGACCTGGATGGAGGGGGAAGGACCTTGGACTTTTCACAGGGCAGGGAACCCTGACTGCTCTTTGGACTGGAGAGGGAGGGGGAGAGCAGTGGGGGTAGGGGGGAGGGACAGGAGGAGCGGGAGGGAAATGGGAGGCTGGGAGGAGTCAGAAATTTTTTTTTCAGTAAAAAATAAAAAAATAAATAAATAAAAGAAATAAAAAAAAAAAGAACCTGGGAAGGAAATGCCTGTAGATGAAGCTGAGGACTTTCTCATGATGGGCTGAGTCTCTCATGAGGGCTGGAACTCTCTGACCTTTAAATCCCTGTCTTTGGTCAATGTCCTAGTTTTTGTATGCTAGAGTTCCACTCATAACCTGGCAGCATATTATTGTCTTTCTGTTATATTGAGAAATGTGTATGCCGCCTTGAGGGGCTGAGTGAGTATTTAAAAAGATAATTCTGATGCGGGATGCCCCTCTGCATGCTGTGAATATGTTTTATTACCACCGGTTAATACGGAATCTGCTTTGGTCTATGGCAGGGCAGAATATAACTAGGCAGGAAGGCCAAACTGAACACAGGGAGGAAGAAGGCTGTTGACTGAGGTTTCTGTCCTGCCCGGTTCCTGCAATCATTAAGTCCCAAAGAAATCACACAGATCTCTACATTAGTTATAAACCGATTGGCCTATTAGCTCAGGATTCTTATTAACTCTTATAACTTATATTATCCCATTATTCTTATCTATGCTAGCCATGTGGCTGGGTACCTTATTCAGCAAGGCAGTCACATCTTGCTTCTTCTGTGGTGGGGTAACAACTGCAGAGGAGTGGGCTTCCTTCTTCCCAGAATTCTCCTGTTCTCATTGACCCATCTCTACTTCCTGTCTGGTTGTTCTGCCTATACTTCCTGCCTGGCTACTGGCCAATCAGCCTTTATTTAGAACATAATTAACAGAATTCAGACCATTGTCCCACACCAGAAGGCAGAGTCACAAAATCCTGCTTCAGATGTGAAGAACGATGTGTAAATTGTACGCCTCTCCAGGACGGGCCTCAAGCAGATGAGAGGTGATACTCAGTGCTAGAGAATCTCACAGTCTTAGCAGCAGGGAGAAAGAGGAAGGATGGAGCTTCGCAGAGCCCGCACAGAATTCTCACTTCACCCACACTGTCTTCCGTTCTTAGAATATTCTCAAGAGGTCAGTGTGCCACTCATTTGTCAGATTGCCAAACTGAGGTTTCAAGGTTACTTTTTAAAGGTTACCTCACTCTTTTAATGGGAAAATTGGTATTTGGTAACTGACTTACTGATGGCCTACTTTTGAGTAACTTCCCAAGGCCTCTCAAGTGTCCGTTTTGATGGAGAATAACTATTTTACTCTGTATCATTTGGCTAATACTGGTACACTCATTCAGTTTTAGAATATCGGATGAGAATTATGATTTGTACAGAGCCACATAGTCCAGCATCCTGCTAAAGAAACAAGAGGAACAGAAACAAAGAAAACAATAAACAAACTCATAATCAGCACACACACACACACACACACACACACACACACACAAATGATCTTAGATAGGCAGGTTCAGAAGGAAACTAACTGATGGGATGCTCAAGAAAACACAAAGATTTTGTTATGCCTTGAGTAATAACTATAGAGGTATGGAAAATGGCAACAAGCCTGCTAAGACAGAAGGATGCCCTTAGGTCTGTACCAAATCCTTGTGCCAGAATCCTGCAGTTTTGGGGCTGAGCGAGATTAAGAGCACTTGGGAGTCAAAGTGGAACTAGAAAACCTGGGTTTGGTTTGGTTCGAAATAAAGGAGATATTGAAGCTTTCTGAAAATGGAAGTGGAATTTGTTTTACACGTTTTGAAGGTTAATCTGTTTCCATGAGAAAGCAGTAGTCCTGAAGTTGTGGGGACTATGCCCATACTCTCGGGGTAATACAAACACATATATTTAGAGAAGCCTCCCCATTTGAAAGAACTAAGCCTGAAAAGTCAGTGATTTACTAATGTAAATGACCCCAAATTAATAAAGAAATAATAACACCAGATTCAATCAAATCAATGATTATCATCATGTCTGGGAACTGTTAATAGTACCAAAATGACACTTGTTTCCAAAGAAACGGCTTGAGCAAATGTTCCCCAGAGTGAGCAGTAAACACTGTCCACCAGCCAAGCTTTGGATAAGTGTCAAGGGCAGTGAGTTTAAAGCTACATACTCTCTGACAAGTGCCTGAGAGCAGTTGAGTGTGCAGCCTTATCTCTTCATCGCAAGCTAAGGTAAGCTCCGGCTGACATCCTTTTATAAAAGTTGACAATCTAGAAAAGACACATTTGTGCACTTAGGCTCTCTCTCTCTTTCCATTTCCCTCTGTTCTTTTCCCCTTCACTCTCTCATTTTTGTCTCTCTCACCCTACAAAGGTAGCCTGAATATACTAGGTATAAAGGTCAGAATGCTTTAGAAATGTAATGTTCATTTGCTGCAATTAGATACCAAATTACATATGGTTTCTGGATCATGTGACTACAGTCATTTAAACATAAAAATACTTAAAGAGGCAGATTGGACCTCTCTGTTCATCATCATCGCTAGTTTTCAGGAAAGTTCCTGAGGACTCCGAAGTAGCCTTTCCATGAGTCCCAGGGAGGATCCACGCAGCACTAATAATATGTAGAGTCTTAATAAGATTACACAAAGGATCAAAAATAGAAAATAGGAAATTCCTCGAGTCTGGTGTTTATTGGCTTGCAAGTCTGATTTGAAGTTTGTGGTGATATTTTCTTCTCAGGTAAATACACATTCACACTTGTGCCTGTGGTTTTTATTTTATTTTGATTATTTATTTACTGCAGGTGGTGGGTGGATCCCAGGCCTCTTATATGCTGGGTAAGTGTCTTCCGTTGAACTACATCCTTAGCACTGCTCTGTTTTAAAAACGGGCTCTTCTGAGTCTTTTTTTTTTTTATTTTTTAATTGATTTTATTGAGCTGTACATTTTTCTCTGCTCCCTTCTCTTCCTCTCCCTTCCTCTTAAACCCTCAATGAATTCTTTGGTTGAGGCATATCTAGATTGCTTCCAGCTTCTGGCTATTATGAATAAAGCCACTTTGAACATAGTTGAGCAGGTGTTTTTGTGATGGAGTGGGATGTCTTTTGGTTATATGTCCAAGAGTAGTATAGCTGAATCTCTAGGTAGATTAATTCCCAGTTTTCAGAAACCACCAGATTGATTTCCATAGTGACTGTACAAGTTTGCACCCACCAGCAATGGAGGAGCATTTCCCTTGCTCCACAGGAGCTGTCAGCATGAGTTGTCACTTCTGTTGTTGATCTTAGCCATTCTGACAGCTCAAATTAGTTTTTTGTTTTGTTTTATTTTATTTTTTTAATTTATTTATTTATTAAGGATTTCTGCCTCCTCCCTGCCACCGCCTCCCATTTCCCTCCCCCTCCCCCGATCAAGTCACCCTCCCTCATCTGCTCAAAGAGCAATCAAGGTTCCCTGACCTGTGGGAAGCCCAAGCACCGCCCACCTCCATCCAGGTCTCCTAAGGTGAGCATCCGAACTGCCTAGGCTCCCCCAAAGCCAGTACGTGCAGTAGGATCAAAAACCCACTGCGATTGTTCTTGAGTTCCCATTCTTCCTCATTGTCCGCTATGTTCAGCTAGTCCAAATTTATCCCATGCTTTTTCAGACCCAGGCCAGCTGGCCTTGGTGAGTTCCCGATAGAACATCCCCATTGTTTCAGTGTGTGGGTGCACCCCTCGCGGTCCTGAGTTCCTTGCTCGTGCTTCGTCTTCTTCTGCTCCTGATTTGGACCTTGAGATTTCTGTCCGGTGCTCCAATGTGGGTCTCTGTCTCTGTCTCCTTTCATTGCCTAATGAAGGTTAATATTCAGGAGGATGCCTATGTGTTTGTCTTTGGATTCACCTTCTTATTTAGCTTCTCTAGGAACATGAATTATAAGCTCAATGTCCTTTATTTATGGCTAGAAACCAAATATGAGTGAGTACATCCCATGTTCCTCTTTTTGGGTCTGGCTTACCTCACTCAGGATAGTGTTACTTTCTGTGATGTTTTGATTTGGGTCGTTTATATTTCTTATGTACTGTCTTAGGCAAAATTCATAGAGAGAGAGAAAAAAAAAACTCAGTTAAGTAAATGAACTGACTGAATATATTTATAGTTCTTAAATATCAGGGCTGACAAGCCAATCATTTAAGTAGGCTGAATAGCTATAGCCATACATGTTGTCAGCTGGTAAAATAGCTTCTTTTCTCTTCAAGCCCAACCCTTTCTCACAATACCTGTGCCATCTTCATTTCATTGAAGGAATCAGCTTGTAGCTTCCTCTGACAGAAGACATAAGGTTTTCTTTGTCCAAGCATGATTTCAAGCTAGCAACGAACAAATTACAGAGGGGAAACATTGGATAGAGGTCAATTTTGAGTTGCTGAAATTACAAATGTTATTTGAAACATTGTCCCTAATGTTATGATGGAAGTTGTACATGCCAGCCCAGCAACCAGAGGTTCTATTACACTGTAGCCCTTATCTTTCAATTCACTCATGTCCACAAAATAAGAGCTTGGCAAGGTCAATAGAGGCTTCTATATTTAACTAAGTTTGGCGTACGAATGCTTCTGTGTTAGAATCCTTTATAACAAATGTCTAGTTTGTCTTGCAAATTAACTGAAAGTCTAACCCAGAGGAATGTATTTGTCACAGACAAATAAATCACAATCAACCAGGGTAGTTAGTTTCTGCCAGTCATAGGTGGCCACATAATAAAGCTATGTTCAAATGAACAAAATCCTAAATTATGGGAAGTCAAGTTCTTCCTATAAAGAACTTGCGTCACTGAAGCCATAATTACCAGATTATGAGCAGGGCTCTCTAGATTTATGCGAGTCACTAGGCTTCCATACATGAACATTATTGTCTAACATGTTTAACAGTTTGGCATTAGGCATGGGATCTAAGACAGAAAGAAACTGAACCCCAGGAACACCAATTGGCAATCTGAAGTACCCTGCCTAGCCGACTGTGCCGACAGTCTCTCAATGAAACAAGGTGAGATCTCTGCTTAAGTCAAATTCCCCTTAGGATTTGTGATCTCTTCAAATTTTTTGTTGTTGTTGTTGTTGAGCAATTTTGGATTGCTATAGGTTTAAGTTTATATCTAAGCCATTAATTAATTAGGTTGGACCCAATTACAGGTCATTGGTATCTGGACTGATTTTGGTTTCCTGGAAGAACCACATGTGAGTTAGTTTCTTTGAATTGATAAATAATTAGAACTTTGTAATCGTAGACAGTTGGAATGCTGCAAATCGCCAATCAAGGCAACATTAGGCTATATTTTTGCTTCTCATAATACACAATTATCACCCACTTATATGAGGCCTAGTATCCTTCTTTCTTTCAGGTGAAATTTTTATAATATATTAGCTTGAAAGACCACTATCTGCCACCAGTCCCAGAACTAAAAATATTATATATAAAACATATATAAGTGAATTTCTAACTTTTGGCATAATCCATCTATTTCCTATTCTTATCAGTGAAATGTGTAAATTCATTGATTTATGACTCTTTTGTAGTGTGGCTATAACAGTTTTTGCAACCACTTTGGGACAAACTGAGTCTCCATCTGTGATCCTGATCACTCATAATTGGCTGAAAATATTTGGCTCATCCTTTGGGAACAAGGTTTGAATTTTGTAGAGATAGTAAGTAGGCAAGATTACAGGAAGCTAAGGAATCTTTCTTTTAAGAAACTATGAGTTTCTACAGAAATGGTTGAACACTAGCAAAATCAGCCTGAGAGGAACCTTGATGACAGTAGACAATAACTAACCTCAATAAAATCGCTCATCTGTAGACACTTTGGTAGGAAATGTGACTTTGAATGGGTATGTGTGTGTCCATATGTTTGTGTGTCTGTGTGTGTGTGTACACATGTGTGTGGGCACATGTATATGTGTGCTTGTGTTTATATACATCATGCACACACATACACATGCTTGTGGAGAGGAGAGTTATCATAAATGCCTCATATATGATGCTGTATTTTAAGAGACTTGCATAAGTTTCTAAAAATCCAAAAACTTTAGCAACTAATTGTTAAGAGAAAATGTTTTATGCTTACTGACAAATCAGACTGTATTTTTCTAGTCCTCCTCAGTCTAAAATGAACTGATAAATTTTGCTTATTCTTTTACCTTCATTATGAAGAAGCAGGTGTTTATTGAGTTGAGGTCCTTTTATCAATGGGGTCTGTTACTTTAGCTACCTTTGTACCATGGTCAAAATCTTAAGCACAAAATGGTTGAGAAAAAAAATGAATTACCATCTAGAAAGGCTCTTCCTACTCTTTCATTAGCAGATTCTACTCAGTACTCAACAATCTACTTTAAAAAAATAAGTTGAAGACTAGAAGCTGTCCACTTTTTTGTAAAATGAATTTACACGTATAAAGGATATTTCCATTCAAGACTGTGTCCATGCTCTCAAACCTAAGTCACTAGAAATATGTATAGTGGAGAAGGCAAAGACAAAGTCACTTAATAAGCCTTGGCTCTGGCAATTCTCTCAACTAGGATTTCTTTCTTACACATTTGTAATATTACACTGTCCTAATATCAGAGTGGTGTGCCCTTTGTGTGTACATTTTCTGCTATGTCTTCTCCTCCACCCCACTTTAACTATGGAAATATTGGTTTAGGATATAATAAACGGTGGTTGTTGAAATTATAATTAATCAACTGACTTTAGTGAGGTTAAAATAAGGTCTTGTGCATAAGTTGTATTGAGTCAGGTGGACAGAACACAGCCCAACTAGTCCTGGAACACCAGAAGATCTGAAACCAATTTTTTTAAAACTGGATGTGAACCTACAGAAAAGTTAAAAACAAAAACTAAGATTACAAGGAACACTTTAGTGAAAAATGAAGTCAATAATTAGATCGATAGAAAATAGGATACGGTTCTTCACTACCTGCTAGAATGATAAAAAAAGAGAAAAAGCTAGGGTCTTAAGAAGAGCTACTTCAATGTGAAGCATTTGTTGGAAAGATAAATAGGCCTTTACAGGAACACACGATGATCTCTGAGCAGTTTTCTCTGGGTGCAGTGATTCCAGATTAACTCCTGAAATAAACATTAATGTTGATTTCTTTCTATTGGCTTTAGGCTTATACAGATGGAGGAGAATTCTGAAAGCTGGGCTCTACATTGTACATATTTTTCAGGTACCTTCATCAGTATGAAGATGCCATGTTTTGGGGTGGGTTAGTTCAAGAATAAGTGTTATGAATGAACAAATTGGATGAATGTCAATGGCATAAAAGTTTGTTCATGGATGCATCATAATTTTTAAAAATCTTTTTCAGTGTTTTGAGATCTTGAAAATTATGTTCCACAAAGTAGTAGATTGTCATGGATGTTCTGAACAATCTGTAAGTTACATTGCTGAAGCACTATTGCTGAACAGAAGTTTATAGTACATGTACCCTGGCATTGACATTTCTTTTTAATATGGTGTGGATAAGCTAAATATAATTTAGTCTGTTAGTAAACACATACACACACACAAAACCTGTATTCCAAGTGAGCATATGCTTCCAGAAATTATGAAATGTATATTCATGAGATCATAGTTCCTGGCAGACAGCTCAGCATGGCTTATCTCCTGAGCTTTTGGTAGAAATCAGGCTTCTAAAAGCAAAAACTCTAATTAATATGTATTAATTAAAACTTGAAGTAAAATAGTAACAACTCCATATGCAAGACCTGTTCATAGTAAGTGAAGTTACAAATTATGGAAAATAAATTTCCAAGGGAAATTGTAAAGATGTTTTTGTAGTGAAGTTAAATGGTTATTTATTCTGATTAAATATGAAGCAAAGATTAACACATATCACAAGAGAGATAAGGAAATTGATTTAAACTTCTACAAGAAGAATCTTGTAAAGGGAGCCTTGTGTCTGGTCAGGCTGGTTAAAGATTAAATATGAAATATTTATGTGTGGTTTTCTAAAGGTTGAACATTCATATCAGAACTGCTGCAAAACTAGAATTTAGCCTCTTCCATTAAAACCACAATATTTTTAGTGTTGATCTGGCATTAATGAGAATTCCTTGGATTTTCTTCAGAGTTTATAAAGGTGTCTGCCCTAGGAACCAAAGTCTGTGTGCCACCAGACTTCACTGGGTCTTTGGGGTCTTAGGACTGAGTGGCAACTTTGGAACTTTCCGTTTTCACCTTTGTTAGCAGACCACTCACCACTTGGTAGGCAATGATATTAAAAGGTTTACTCAGGGGTGAGAACTTAGAGAAAATGGCAGAATTACATGCCCCATCCTCACCCCCCCCTCCAAGGCCTTCTTGAGGAAATCAACATACAGTAGAACTTTTCATTAGTCAGGAAAGGGTTCTGGCTGAGAGGGAGCATGGGGACTGTAGGCTAAGCCAGCATTTGACTTTTTTTCTTGAGGCAGAGCTTCATCATAAACCTTGGCCACATAAGGCCATACCCTATAATTCTTTAGACAAGTTTCTTTCTTCGAGATAAGTACTTTCTTAGAACTTGCGGTTTAATGTGAAGATCAACAGATGTTCTAGGACCCAAAAATACGGAGACAGAGTAGTTAGTAGTTAGCATCCTAATCATTTAGGTGTTGTTTTTTGTTTGTTTGTTTGTCTGTCTGTTTTGTTTTGTTTTAGAACTTCAAATTCTGGACGATGGGAGGGGAGAGTAACTTCAAAAAGGTCAATGTGAAACAGCAGGTTCCTGATAATAGCTCTCTGGTTACATGAAGATCTAAGATTTCACCTATGACAAATATGGCATATGATCTCATTTCAATCAGATATTTAAAACTTTGGAATCTTTGAACAACTTTCTGAAATTAAGTCTTTTTTTTTTTTCAGAGTCTTAATGTATAATTCAGGCTAGCTTCAAAATCAATGGTCTTCCAGCTCCCACCTCCCAAGGGCTGGGATATTAGGCATTTGTTACCTGCCTCCACCTCCTAGGTGTGGGATTCTGGGTAATTGTACCATACAGGCAAAGTCTTTTCTGTGATCTTCAATGAGTTGATATTTCTAGTTCTAATCAAGGAAATTTTCATAGATACATATCTCTTTATAAAACATAGATATTAATAGTTGGTTTTGATATGTTGTTATATGAAAAGCTTTGGCAAATAAAGAATTACTAAATCTTCTTTGAGTGAGATTTGTATGGATATGTTATTAATATGAGCCCCTGAAAATATATGAAATTCTTCGAAATCTAATCATACTGTTGGACTGGGTAAGAAGTGTTGGAACTTTGGTAAGAAACTGACTGGTTTCATGTCATTGCTACCTGAATATCAAACACAGCAAGAACACCAAGGAAATGCTTTGAAAGGTTTCTGGACAAAGTCAGTCAGTGGTGCATAAACTGCCAGTACACCCATTTTGGTTCTTCATCGCCATACTCCAGAAAAAACAATTGAAATCTCAGGTGGTATATTTCTGTACCTAATGTGCCACTGCAATCTTTAGGGAAGAATTGTGTTCAGTCTCCTTCACTGAGATATGAAGTATATACACATGCTATTGCAGTTCTTGCCACTGCTATAGGATTAATTCAGGAGGGCTAATATTGCAACTGTAGATGAAAGCATATTTAATCATGTTTATTTTCTGTTTCCTTTTATGTCTGTGTGTATGGTGTTCATTTTGCTATATACTCATGTGAATGCAGGTTCCTTTGCAGGTGCGAGCCAGAGGCCAATGTCATGTGTCTTCCTTGATTTCTCTCCTTCTTATTTTTTGAGACAATCTCTCACTTAACCTAGAATTTGTTGATGCTCATGGAGTCATAGGCCAATCAACTTCAAGAATCTGCCTGTAACCACCCTCACAAAACAGGGACAAAAATGGAAAGTGTCACACCCAACTATGAACACTGTGGCCTTCATAGCCTTCATTGACATTTAAAAAATTAATCTTGGCAAAAGCAATTTAATCAATTTGATGTTCATACCTAAAGGTCTCATCCCTGACCTTAACTATGTATGGATGAAAAACCCTCCTTCAACCCTCTGATATTTTGATAACTGGATCCATGAAATTAGCAGGAGAAAGATTCATAGTTAGATTACATGTGCAGAGATATATTGCATGAAAGAAAAGCGATTATCTATAAATCCAGTGAGCTTTAGCTTTTATTCCCTTTTAATGTAAGATAGGAGATGAGGTATGGTGGCAAATGAGAACAGAGTCAATGATTTAAGGAAAATATTAAAAGATTAATGGGTCCTCAAAGCATAGGTGATAGTCTGCGACTGTTGTCACCTCATGTCATCTTCCAGTTGCTTCCCTGTGATCTTAGCTCATCTTTCCTGTTAGCTAAGATTCCCAGGGAGATGACTCATGCCAGCTGAGTTCCTTTGGGAGCAGCTATCTTCCAGTAACTAATAAGAGATCAGAGAGAGCTCTTTTCCCACTGTGTTGCAATACCCAAATCTGTAGCTCCTTAACTTCTGCTTATTTTTCTTTTAGCTACTGTCTCTGCTTGTTGGAGTTTCCATCCTTTGATAAGCTCCTAATAACAGTACCTCCAAGTGTACCATTTTCTCCTGTTTTCAATATATGTGGGTGGGCCATCATTGAACATCAAATACTCTCATTTTAACTGGCCAGCAAGAACTAGGGGCATTATTCATAATGGCTGCAACATTTGACTTGCTAATTTTAGTGAGGCCACTTATCCCCAAAATAATCACACAGAAACTGTATTAATTAAATCACTGCTTTACCTATTAGCTCTAGCTTTTTATTGGCTTACTCTTACATATTATTTAACCCATTTCTATTAATCTGTGTATTTCCACGTGACTGTGGCTTACTGGTGTCTGGTAAACTTTACTGGTAAAGTTCAGGAATCTGTTTCTGGCAGGGCTAGATGGCATCTCTTTGACTCTGCCCGCTTTCTCCCAGCATTGCATTTAGTTTTCCCAGCCTAGATCTGTTCCCTTATAGCTCTGCTATAGGCCCAAAGCAGTTTCTTTATTCATTAATAGTAACGACAGCATACAGAGGGAAATCCCACATCAGCTAATCCAACCACACATAAAGTAGCTTGTTATGGCAGTGATGGAGATGGGCATCAGTGTCCAAGGTTTGGGTCAATCTCAAGTTCCAAAGACCACAAGTGGGCAACTGTTAAATAAATCTAAACTTGCCCAGTGATTTCTCTGCAATTCCAGTCAATGACCTAAAATACAACTTAATGCAAAAGCAGCTGAAAGCCTACCTTTCATAATTATTTTTACTTATTTTTTTCATACGATGTACTTTGATCATAGCTTTATTCTGCCCTATCACAGGCCAAAGAAGCTTCTTTATTCATTAACTAATAAAAGTAACACATATACAGAAGGACTTCCTACACCAGATGTATGCCCAATCACCCATAAAGACTGGTATTTGGAAGTATATAGGAGCAGAAAACAAACATAATTCTTTATTCTCCTTGGTTTCCTGCCACCTATGTAAATAAAAAACATCAACACTCAATCAGACTCTGTGAACTCTATAGCAGGAAGCAGTTTTCATAAGCTCTGAAAACCATATCTTAATATGCCATGTGATCTTTGCGTTCAGGTCTTGGTCCCCTCCCAGGCGTGTCAGCCAACCAGGACTCGGTTGTCTTTGTTTGTTTGTTTGTTTCCTGAATATCAGTCTTAAGTTTGAGGATTTCTTTTTGAGATTTCTAGAAGATTTAAGTAGAATAAAATTCCCAGAGGAGTTCTTAGTAATTTTGTCAATGATATTTTATACTTGTTACATGCTTCCCTTATTAAACTTTTTTTCTCTCTTAAAGTGAATCTTCTATTCTTTGATGTGCTCTGAGATATGGATGATGTCATAGTAGCTGTAATCTGTTGATGTAGAATAGAGGAAGGAGAAGCCTTAGCCTTGAAACATAGAAGAAAACATGACAATTTAATTATCAGTATTTCAATTTCCTTAATTATGAAAGATAAATAACCCCTTGAAAGAAAACATGATTTTTAACTATAATTGGTCATATTTCAATTTTAGATGTCACTTCATATTTTGACTCAACAGATTGATGATAGGACCATGACAACTGTAATATTAATAAATTCCACAGGTGATTCTGAGTTACAATAATATCATGTATGAACTTTAAATTATATATTAAATAATATCCACTTTCTTTTTATAGGTCTTGTAATAAATGACAAAAACAGGAATGAAATGAAAAGGCACCACTACATAAAATCTATCCATGAAAAACCGATAGCAAACATTATACTGAATAAGAGGAAAACTCAAAGCAATTCCACTAAACTCAGGAACAAGACAAGAGTGCCACTTCCTCTGCTCTTGGTCATGATGGTTCTTGGTCTTAGCTTATGCAATAATTCCAAGAAATGGAAATTAAAAAGTATTGAAATAGGAAAGGAAAAGGCCTGAGCATCCTCATGTGCAGAAGATAGGATTCTATGCAAGAGACATTAAAAAAAAATCTACCAGAAATCTTGTAGCAGTTTGGTTTTTTTTTTTTTTTTTTTTTTTGGCACCACCAGCCCCCAAGTCATGGCACAGAGCCTTCTTATTAATTATAAATGCTCGGCCTTAGCTTGTTTCTAACTAGATCTTTTAACTTAAATTAACCTGTTTCTATTAATCTATGTGCTGCCACATTGTTTGGGGCTTTCACCTCTCCTCCTGAATGTCCTGCTTCCCCTGTGTCTCACTGGTGACTCCCCCTTCTTCTTCCAGAGCTTTCTCTTTCCAGAAGCCCCACCTATACTTGCCTAGCTATTGGCTATTTAGCTTTTCATTAAACCAATCACAGTGAAAAATCTTTAAACTGTGTGATCAAATCACAAAAAAACTTTTAGAATTGATCAACACTTTCAACAAAGTAGCAGCGTATAAAATCAATAAGTGAAAGTCCATATCCTTTATATATAACAATCAACATACTATATTGTATCTATTCATTTCAGATAGGACACAAAGAGACAGAAACAGTTTCTATAGATGTGTAGCTTGGTAAACCAATGAGGTTATTGGAGTTATTTGGACAACTCATAGGCATTACCAAAAAGTCTCACCTAAAGCATGGATGAGGTTCATGAAAACTGCACCAAGGAAGTCTCAATCCTACCCCAACCCAACTGACCTTTTTCATCTCATATATTCTACTACCCACTGAGATAACACACAGGTGAACAGAGCAAGTAGTGACTGGAATCTCAGGTGAAGTCACATGACTCCCTTCTAGGAGATAATGTTAAAAGCATTATTATTATTACTGCAAACCTATTATAAGTTATTCATCTCATTGTCCATAGCCATAGTCCAACTCCTATGTAGGTCACCACAGCCAAAGTTCTGCTTGGTGATGTCATGTCATTTCATGCCTCAAAAATAGAGGCCTTGACACACTTTTACTGTGCATCCATACTTAACCTTTCTCTAGCTATGCGTGTTTCCAGGCTCTGTACTGGATGCTCTAGTTTCATTGTCTTCGTTAGCAGGAAGATGACTTCTCTCACACACTCTTCTGCCTCCTTTTCCTTCTCATATTTATAATCATGATTATAGACATGAAATTGTATTTTCCATACGTTTCATCCTTCTCTGAAACCATACATCTTCCACTTGCTGTAAAAGCCTTTAGCCTTGAAATTGTGAAATCTTTCAGGACTCAATCCTAATTGCTGGGGTTACCTACAGTCTACCAGACTATTCTCTAAATATTTTTTCTACCGAATCTTACTCTGTTCGACCCTAATTATGAGGACCTGTGTTTCTTTCAATAGCATCAATTCTGAAGCTTTCTAAGCTTAACTTTTCATACAGGTCAACTTCTCTCTTCCAATAACATTGCTCTAGCCCTAACCATAGCTACTTTTCAGAATTGTCTTTAATATTAACTTTTATCAATAATCATACTCCTTTTATATCCTGTTTCCATATCATTTTCTAGTTTATCCCATGTGGCATAGAGAATGCCAGTGACACAGCATTAAAAAAATAATTCATTAGGTCTTAAAAAGACAAAAAGAGAATTTATTGAAATACCCTGAAAAGAGCAGCTGGCAAGCCCACAGAATGGACTGTGAAGCTAAGGGCAGGTAGAAAGCATTCATAGCTGCTAATATGAAAATTTTTTATCACATCTCATAGACAATTTGTGCAAGGTCCATAACTGGATAGATATGCAAACATCCCATTATTTTGTTATGTTATAATTTTGATAATATATGTTGTTTATTTAGAAACTCATCATTTAGGTAGGATGATATGGGTCATTAGAAATGAAGCTCCCCTGCCCTATAAAAGGTACCAGAAGTCTTAAAGGGGCCAGACTCCAAGTAAGCATTGGTCTGCTTAGGATTTATTGATTGTTTTTTTCTTTTTGTCTGTACAACTTCCACTATTAATCTTCCTACCTTGCCCCAAGAACATCCTGACTATAATCATTTTTACATTACTGAACTTTATAACCTATATAAACTATTGCAACTTTACAGGAATGTGTAATCCCTTGATGTCATTGCTCCCGTCATTACTCAGATTTATAGAGTATATGTTCAACAATGAAACCTGTGTGGACTGCCAGGAAAACTGTATACATAGTCCTCATCAATACCAATCCCAGAAATTAAATTTGATTACTTTATACAGAGCATTATTATGTCTGTGGTCCTCTGATCCCATACAGTAAACTGTGCTATCTGTCGCCAGACCCCATTTATACACATCATACTCTGTCTTCCAATAACACCTTCATATTAACAGCTGTCAACCAGGATTTTATTAACATCAGAATCATTTACATGATAAAAATAGTGAAACATTTGACTTGTGATTTTGTACTTTATCTTATTTGGGTTTTTGTAGCACTAGAGAACAACCCCAGGCTTATGTTATGCTAAGAACACACCTTTCTATACAACCATCAACAGAGGCTCCTGATCTCAGACACTGGTAGAGATGTGATGTGCATAGTCATAGATTCTACCTTTCACCTATTGTTAATATAGCTTATCATTCTAATTTACATGGCTCCAGCTAATGAATCTAAGACTGTACAGAGCTCATTCATTAGATTTTACTTGAACCCTTACTAGCTACCTTTTTAAACTGACTTGTACTCATTCCCTCATCCCATCTACTCTGAATGTTCTAATGCTCAGTATCTAATCTGTTTCTATAATCTAATCTACAGTACATATAATATATATTTTATATTCTTTTATAAGCATAAAAACAATATAAAATGAAGATACATACTAGAAACTGTAACATTTTGCTTTTCATTTAAAAATACACTATGGTGAACAGTTAACTATAAAACACTGAGAGTAGAAAGTGAGAGAAAAAACTTAGATTTTAATAAAAGTTTCAAATCAAATATTAGAAAGCCAGTAAAATTAAAAGGTTAGGAGTTACAATTGAAAAGATGAGAGAAATAAGATTTAAAATAAGAGATAAAGAGCATGAAGCCAATGAGATAAAAGGTTAAGCACATTAAAGATGAGAAAATAAAAAATTAAGATAAAAGGCTAAAGCTCGTGCACGAAAAAAAGTTAAATATGCAAAAGAAAAATGGATTAAGGATTAAAAATAGAAGGAGAAACTTAAAATGTAAGGTTGAAAAATGTTAAACTCGGAAGGTAAAGAACATTAGGAGAAAATCGTTTTCCAGTCAAAGCAAAGCTCTAAACCTTGAGCACTGAGGCAAGCAGTCCTGAAGACACAGGGACCCTCATCCTCATGGCCATCCGGGAAGAGGGAGTTTGCTGTAGTGCCTGCTGCCTGACCTGAGCCCCTAAGTGCTCCGAGGGGTTGTAGCCCTCCGTGCTGGGAATAGTAGTTATCTTTTAAAGGGCCAGCTTCATCAGGAGACTGTGGAAATCTTCCCCACAGGCAGCATTTACCGCAGATTTTCAAAGTCACAGTGGGGATGAGTTCTGAGTCTTCTCAGGCAGCATGCAGTGTGACTTCTGCAACTCTAGCAGGAAAAGAAAACTAATATAGGTCTAGTAAGTTGAGCATCCAAACTGCCTAGGCTCCCACAAAGCCAGAGCGTGCAGTAGGATCAGAAACCCATTGCCATTGTTCTTGAGTTCTCAGAAGTCCTCATTGTCCGCTATATTCAGAGAGTCCGGTTTTATCCCAGGCTTTTCCAGACCCAGGCCAGCTGGAGGTGGGGGTTCCTTGGACTTCCCACAGGTCAGTGAACCCTGATTGCTTTTCGGGCTGGGGGGGGGGACTTAATTGGGAGAGGGGGAGGGAATTGGGAGGCGGTGGCGGGGAAGAGACAGAAATCTTTAATAAATAAATAAATTTTAAAAAAAGAAAACTAATATATAGAGTCAATATTCATAACATACATTTGCCTCTGTGTTAGCGTGGAAATCCCGTTCCCACTGTTTTCGTTTGACCTTTCTTTATACCCAAGGAAGGCAGAGAGAATTTGCACCTTAGAGAGGACAGAGGCTCCCAGGCCTCAGAGGCTGTTATCCCTAGAAAGTATTGACTCTGGGAGCAACACCGTGATGAGAGAGAACTAATTGAGAGCCTTGTCCTCCTGAAGCCGAGACACACGAAGACGTGTGTTAACATTCCTGAGAGAGCAGGCAGAGCGCAGCATGAATAACAGGAAGGCTTTTCAAATTTTTACAGCAAAGCCCATATGTACCACCTGTAAGGGAAGATGGCAAACCGAATTGCCTTAGAAATGGGAGGTGTGGGGGGGGGGGGTCAGTCAGGACCTCCGTGCCACGTCAGTGCAATCCCTTCCCTATTTTCTGCTTGCCCTGCCATATGCAATCTATCCCACAGCCATTTGTGCAGCCACCTGCTGACCTAGCCACTGCAGGTAAGAAATGAGAAATTTTGAGGGCGACCGCCCTCCCTGGATTTTCATGGCCTTGGCATAAAAATATTTAGTGCAAGTGCTTTGTGAGCAGTGAACTAGTGAGGAAGGTTCATGAGCGCTGCAAGCCACAAAATCACCCTTCTGCCTACAAGAGGTTGTTCTAGCCTCGGGGCCACTGTGCACTGTAAATACCAAGGCCAGCTTTCGCTGGGAAATAATGGCTTCCCGTGGCCTCATTAAAGAATTACCCTTCTAGGCTTTCTCGGTGCTTGCAATAGAAAAAAAAAAAACTTGTTGACTACTGCCCTATAAAAGGTGTATTCTTGACCAAGGATTAATTAGGAAACTCCTGTGAGTTTGAATGATGTATCGGTGTTAATTGTCAAACTGGAGAAAATTTGATGTCCAAAGGATTCTGGGGCGAGTGAATGAGATCATCACCCAGGCTTCACCCTCTACCTTTTGCAATATCAAATTTCCATAGTATCCAGAATTGATTTTCCTTGCTCTGAAAGTATCCTAAGAGAGAAGGTGCTGGGCACATGGGAAGAGGTGAAAGCGAGCACCAAGAAGGTGAAGTTCTGTCAGTAAAACAGAGACGCACGAGGCATCACTATAGAGTAAAAAAAAAAAAAACAGAATAACAGGCAAGATTTGAATGTCACAGAGGAATCGAGAATGGCTCTCCTTTATCTCCTAGATGATGGACTTCTCTTCCTTCTAACCTTTGCTTCTTTTTCTATCCATTATTTTCCTCTAGCATCTTTACCTCCAGGCAGAAGCCATGTAAATAAAATTTTTGAATTTTATTTATTTCTTCATCTTTTGGCAATACTGGGGATTGAAACTGGAGCCTCACATATGATTCCTATCATACTATCTAAACAAGCTCTATCCCTCAACTTGTTTTTTACTTTTATTGTCTTAATGCTGAGACTCACTAAATTGCTCAGGCTATACTTAAACCTGATCTTCAGCATAGGGTGACCATGACCTATAATTCCCTGTATCCATTTCCTAAGTAAATGTATGATTTGTACATGTCACATGACAGAGACTGCTCTAAATATGAAGGTTGATAATTATCACAAATATTTCTATTGAAAGTATATTGTGTAACAAATTTAGCAGTCATAGAGAATAGTGTAGAATCTTTAGTAAGTCATACAGTCTATGGTAACTTCATGCACTAAGATACTCGAGCATTTGTTTGGTGGTACATTCTCTTTTATACCATTTTTCTGATCTTTGTGGGGACAAAAAAAAATGTAGGCAATGGTTCCTATCCAGCATTCTTTGTCAAGTTCTAATCCGCCTAATTATTAGTTTGTTTGGCAGGAAAGATTGAACAAGAATTCTTCATATATCCAATATCAACATTTGAATAACCCCACAAGTAAAGAAGAAGGCAACAAATAGGACATTGCTGCCATACAGATATCAGAAGGTGTGTGTGTGTGTGTGTGTGTGTGTGTGTGTGTGTGTGTGTTGACATTCTTTTTTTTCTTTCTGAGCTTAGGAACTGAGCTTAGGCTTCATATGTGCTTGATGGGGACTCTAGAACTAATCTATGCCCCAGTGCCCTCCACATTTTTGAAAGATAAAATTCATCCTACTTTGCAGACTTAGTAGAGAGGTTTGGGTTGCCAACTAGAAGTCGTTAGAGACTTTTATGCCAAAATAGCGCCATGGATATTTGATCCTTATAATTGGAGACAAAGTGTTGGCTTCCCAGACACCTGAACCCATATAATCACACAAAATACATTAATCGCAGCATTCAGGCATATTTTTAGCTAGCTCTTACATCTTAAATTAACCCATTTCTATTAATCTATGTATCACCATGAGGCTGTGACCTACTGGTAAGTTTCCAACATCCTTTTTCCCTTGGCAGTTACATGGTATCTCTCTGACTCCACCTTCTTTCTCCCTGAATTAAGTTTAGATTTTCCACCTAGCTGTATTCTGCTCTGCCATAGGCCAAAGCTCTTTCTTTATTAACCATTGGCAATAAAACATATTCACAGCTTACAGAGGGGAATCCCATATCAGGTCTTGGAGGAAGCATCAGATCCTATCAAGAACCCCCAGTGAAAGAGATTGTACCATCATCCTAGAACATATCAGCAGAGAAGCTGAGATACAGAAACACTGAAGATGAAGGGAGAAAAGAATATGTGCAGTCAGAAGACACAAGACAGCAGACAGCTCTCTCCATGACATCCCCAATATCTGATTTGTCTAGGGAGAGATGTGTAGATAAACCATCCTGGTGGAGAATCAGAATTCCACTTGTCTCTCAGGAACCTCAACTGCTAAGTTCCAGAATGAGATGAGATCAGCAAATTACACAGGATGTCTTAAAACTATTGGAACATAAAAGTTATGCTGCAAATGACTCTATGATGTAGGTATGGATGTAGTTGACTAGAAGTTGAATCTATGTTTAGAAAAGGAAGTTAAAGAGAAGTGATCAACATCAATAGAAGCCTGATTTTGTCCTTTAGTAGGATGTACAGCCCATGACTTCTTGTTGAGAACTTGGGTGCTTGGACTGGTAAATATGCAAAACAAAAATCAGTCTCAAAAGATAAGATCCTTGGTTTTTCACCATTATCCAAGGCAAACCACTATTTGATCAAACATTTTCACATGCCTAATATACTTTGTCATCTGATACCAACCTCAGCAAATCAAGACGTAAAGAACCAATCAAGTAAGCAAATTAGTTCTAATGAGTCTACCACCTCATTTACACCCTGCTTTGATGCAAAAGTAACTGACATGTCACCAAAGAATTAAAAAGAAAGAGAAAGGTTCATAAGAGTATTTGTTTTTTTGCTGGGTTTATGTATTTTTGTAGTGACATTGGAAACAGAGGCAGTCCTAATCAAGAGACCCTTGTTCCTTTGTCGTCTTTATTGGAGCATTATAAGGACAGGTTTTAGATGTTTAATTAGAGAAGGGACACAGCACGACATATTTGCATCTTAGTTGGATGCAAGTCTCACCTAATTTTCAGCATTGTTCAATGATAAATATTTAACAGTAAGCCATGCAGAGATGGAAAGTACTCAACGTGGAGGAAGATGCAGCATGCCAGGGCAACAGTGAGCCAAATGGCTGCATTTTGCAACTGGAAGCAACAGATGCATAAACGAACTGACAGAAACACTGGAACTACCACACAAAGAGCACTGTGGCTGAGAAATGGCCATCTGCAGGCTCATTTTCATTCAAACAAATGTGCCATAGATTTTTCCCCTAGTGACACAGTTTCATTCAAACATGCATAAATGCATTGATTTAAGCACATCTCATACTTGAACACATACATGAGATTAAAAGAGAGAATTGCAGGCAATGGAGATCAGAATCTATAAATGGACTGGAGGCTGGAGACTTGGCTCAGTGATGAAGAATACTTTTTGTTCTTGCAGAAGAGCCAGGTTTGGTTCCTAGCACCCATATGGTGACTTAAAACTATCCATAACTCCAGTTCTAGGGAATCCAACACCTTCTTCTGAGTTTTGTGGCTATTTTCATGGTGTATATAAATCCCATTGAAACACTGATACACATAAAATAAATAAATCTGAAGGAAAATAAAAGGCGTTTCTGTCACATTCTGCTACAGAATGTCCTGAAATTTGCCCATCTATGCTGTCACAGAAGATGAACCTCTATCGGTGACTCTAATCCCCCTGTTGTTCATAATCTTCTCAACTGTGGGCCTCATCCATCTCTGTCTTATTACCATGTATCATTCAGAAATTTAAAGGCACTGAGCTAGCATTCTGTAAAAGTTTCAGAAGTTCTATTTACCGTTAGTCAAAAGATAAATGTTAAAGTAAATTAATATATCAGAGAACTCTTAAAAAAACTATCCTCACCAACATGGCTGCCTAAAGAGGACCCAAAGAAGGGCAAAATTAATAGGTATCCTAATGTGGACTTGGAAAAGCTCAAGAGGCCTTAACATTCCACAAAGAACTGCAAACAGCTAAGGAATGCTGACAGTGGGGGAGTCTTCTCCAGGGAAAACACACCAATTGGTTACCCAATACCAAATGGTCAGTACTGAGAACATACATATGTATAGCGTATGGCCATGTACATTGTATTAATGTACTCAGGTGTTTGTGTGTAATACAAAGGTTAGGGAAAAGGGTTTTGAATTTAAAAGAGACAATAGGCAGTGGCGCATGGAATGGTTAGAAAAGGGAAAGGAAATGGTGCAATGAGTTGTATTATAATTCAAAAAATAAAGTTTAAAATACCTATTAACATATCTATTGGAATTCCCTTTGATATACCCCAGAAGAGCTTCAAGCTCCTAGGCAGCCTTGTCTACAATCTTTAAAAAGCAGTGAGAGTCTTATATTTGTTTTATATGTGAGTTTTCCACCCAGCAAAAACAAGGAAATAATCAGGAACTCTAAGAGCGTCATAATGTAGTCAACAATCTGAGCTGTTCTGGTTCCTTCTGGCTTGCTTATTCAACCCTTGGCCATTTTCCCTTCTCGCCTTTCTTCATAAAAGTAGGAGTCAAATATCTTGTGTTCATTATCTTTTTTAATGACCAAGGCAGTAGAGAGCTATCCAGTCTCCTTCTCCCCTCACTGCTACCTCCTTTATGTTTTGTCGCCACAAGGGACATAATTTTTCATACTGGTGGACTATGAAAATAGGAGGGATGATATTTGAATAGGTTTCCCTTGTAAATAAAATTCCCAAGCATCACACACTTGCTGTCAGAACAGAAAGAGAACAGCTTTAGTTCATGGCAGACTGTCTTTCTCTCTTTCTCAAAAGAATCACTTAATACAAGCACTGTTTAATCTAATATTTATGCCTCCTAGAATATTTTACCTTTTGTGAGCTTCTTGCATTACACTTTGTAGTGCAAACACCAGTTTACTGAGCAGTATGAACATCCAATTTACCCTTTAAATGACTTAATAATTTTGGAAACACCTAAATAAAAAGGGAGAATAACAATAATAATAGGAACATTTTTTTTTTTTAAAGAACATGAGGTCAGGTATTTTCTAAAGCTTTTGTCAGTACTTAACTTGTACACATCAAGTCTATTTTGTGAGTCACTTTGACCCCATATAACAAAGGAGAAAATGAATAAAAGTTCAGACACTTGCCTTGATACCCACAAACTGAATATGATGGGCCCAACATCTAAAATCTGGGAAGTTTTTCTTAGAGGCTCTTTCCTTTATGAAGTGAGGATATGAAGGAAGAGAAAACACTTCTGAGGGAACAGAAAATTTATGTAACAGCTGGGGAAGTCATTGAACAATTGGGAAATATAGTTTCCTGGTTTGGATTACTAGAGAAGAGGCACAGTGACATGAACATCACTCAAGATGCAGGTTCCTTCCGTTCATATACGTTGGTGTGTGGGGAACACTCTGACGCTAGGATGGGAAAACTCAGCACTCAAGGATGTATAAAGGAAAGAAGGCATGAAATAGGAATCTTCTTTTTTATTGATTTTTGTTGAGCTCTACATTTTTCTCTCTGTTCCCTTCCCTGCCTCTCCCCTCCCCCTTCTTGTGGTAGAGGAGAGATAAAAAAAAGAGAGTATAATCCAGCATGAGAGTCAAATCCATGGACAGTCTAGAAGAGCAAAAGAAAAGAAAGATTTGGTACTTAGAAGAATCTAAAAATAAAAATAGAATACCAAGTCTGTGGATTTCCCCAATAAGACTTATTCTGTTGGGAATATGTGCCTGAACTAGGGGGTGTGAAGAAGGGAAAAATGGCCCGGATGGTTCCAGCTGTGTTCACAGTTGCTCACTGCCCAAACGGTACTTTCTTCTCCAGGTGTCCCTACTCCCTAGCATCTCTACCCTCCACTTTCAGCAGAAGTTAGCATAATGCTATTCTCTAATCCAGTTAGTTCATAGTCATCCAATGGCTTCCACTTTGGTCTCCATTCATGTGATCCTGGGCATTACAAAAATATATAAAAAAAAAGTGGTTGGGGCCTTTATAACTCTGTGGTACTTGCCCTGAATTCTATTCTCAAAATTCCGCCAATACTCATTTTTATTCTTTATATGGTCTGTGCTTCAATCTTTCTTATTTTAAATACATCCCTAACTGATTAATTTGTTGCTGTCCATAACCATATCACCACCTGGTATGTCATTTCTGTTGTGTCTTCCCACCTGATTACAAGCACCATCATTAGGCAATCAATACTGTGCTCTCCATTGTTACAGCTTAAACAGATTAGCAACAAAAACACAGTAAGCACCCTATACCAACTGAAGAATGAGCAAACACATTCTAAATTGCTGGACTGTTTGAACAGGGGAGCAAACCAACTGAACAGATGTAAGGGACTGAGAGCGATTGGACTGAGTTCAGCCCTTAACAATGTTCATTTGGTTTTTCATCTGCATATCAATTTATCAACAAAGAAAACCAATATTTAAATATCAGGGAAGTTCAGATAGAAACTTGAAACCCAGGCATTCTTTTGGAAACTTAAAAAAAAAATTGGCATCCACTCGGTGCATATTCCCATGCTTCAAGATTTGTCTGAATGTGAGTATCAGCTGTCTTTCCCAAGCAGCCCTGTCCTCTCCAGCTGGCATGCTCACCACAGCTCCTTTCCAAACTTCAAGGCCAAGTGTCAGTTGCCTTGCATCATTGCTGTTACATTGTTGTATAAATTAAGGCAGAGAGCTCTCCGTCTGTAGTGATGGCTCTGAAAATAGCAAGAAAACAAAGGCTCAGGTGCCACACGAATAAGGAGCAACAAGAGAGACTGTATTTCTCTGTGTAAGTGAAGACATGTCGTTCATCTAAAATGCCAACATCAGGGCACTTGTGGCATATATCATATCTACCTGGCCTCCGAAATCACTTCAGTTTGCCACATGTATGTCCTCCCAACCCGATCTAGGAGAAATGGTGAGCTTTCTTGGGTTTGCCCCATGAAGACTGAACTTAGACAGCAGCCCTAAGACAAAGGCAGTGGTTCTATCCTCTGTCTTTAACTTCAAATTACCTCTTCTTTATTTTGTCTCTTTGAATTTTCTGGAAAAAACATCTTTGGAAAGACTGCTGTATTGCTGATCTTATTTGTAAATTATTACAAAACACTATGTCCACCAGATAGGAAAATTACACCTGACTGTAGTCTTCAGGTTTATTTTAAGACCCACCAACAAAGGATATTGCTTGTACTACCCTGGACTAAGATTTATAAGAATTGTGTAATGTAAATCCTCTCCAACAACCAAAAAAAGAAAAAGAAAAAAAACAAAACAACCAGTTGTCTATGACAGCCAAAGTTTCAGAGAACTCCTTTCTCTCTTTCTGTAATAATAATTGACAATAATAAAAAACAAAACTGGAACAACAACAAAAAGAAGGTGGGACACTCTTAAACCATGTGCCAAATATCCACCTTTGCTACTGCTTTTCTGTGTCTTGCTCAAGTCTTCATTTGTGACAAAAAAAAGAGGAAGGTAGACACTTAGAAATTGTATCACAAGATCTCTAAGACCTCCCCCAGTATCAGCTTAAGGAAAGCTAAATCATTTAGTGTATCAGCTACAGTCAGTTTTTGAAGTATGCCTACGCAATAATGGCAGCTGTTGCTCCACTTAATAGATAGGAATATTGAGGGACCAGTAGAAGAAATAGCTCACCAACATCATCAGGGCTTAGTAAATGACAGAGGCAGATAAATCCAGGATAGTTCAGCTTCAAACTGGATTCATAAAACCATCTCTTTGAATTGCCTTCTCAGCAACATTACAGCAGTTTTCTGTATTGGTGCCTGTGGGACTTGGGTAGAGGATGGGTGGTGGGTGGGTGGATTAGGAATGGCCCACCAAGAGTGACAAGTTGAGTCACAGTCTTGTCCTTACCCACTGGATTCCAATAGCCTCCAACTTACATCTGAATGATGCAATCAAAATTTCTCCAGACACAGACAAATGTTGCCCAGAAGATGAGGTGGCTCTCGGTAGAAAACTATTAGACTAAGAGAAAACTAAGGCTACTTAGTCTGCTGCTGCAGACGATACACAGAATCAGAGGCCTGAAAACAAAGGTGCCAGAATCACTTTGAAAAAATTTGGACATAAAGAAACAAATACTTCAGAAGAGGAAAATTAGATCTGCCCAACCATGAGCTGAAAAGGAATTGGAAGAGGGGACAGTGGAGACTATCAATCCATACCAAGTAGTGACTCTTTCTGAACAGTCGTGATATGCTTTAACACATAGGCACTCACAGTACTAATATTGGTTGATTTCAGCATGAACTACCAGAAAATATGATAGTTAAATATGAAAGTTAATAAAACAACAAAGGCAAAAAATCTTGGAAATATGAAATTAGCCTAGCAAAGCTCCAGCCACATCATTGACCACCAAATAATAATAATAAAAGTATTAATTAGGGGAATAGTTAGTTTGGTTTTTAAATAGAGTTAAAACATGCTTTAAACACTTTTCTTTACAGAGTAAACATGTTTTTCTGACTTCAAGACACTCATACGCAAGAGAGTACAGAAGCAAAATTACAACTGTTCCTTCCTGCCTCGCTTCAGTATTATTGCTGCTCCAACTAAGTGCTTCTGCTAGCAACCATAATTACATGATGGCCTGTGCTCTGAAGTAAGTGCATCCTGTTTGGGAAGGCTTGACTCAGTACGATGTCAAGGTAATAAGCGTTATTTCAGTTTGATTGATCACTGCTGAGTTCCAGATTTAGGATTAGTCATATGATTTAGATTCAGCAGTATATTTCACAAGATAAATATTTATTGAAATACCTAAAGTAGATTTCTAGCTATACAACAAGGTGCAAATGATCTGCAGAACACAATGAAAGTAGCTAGAGAGCCCTGTGTGTATATTTGAGTATGCCTTGCTTTTCCCGAGGAAAGAATAATGGCATGTATGTGATTTACCAAAATAATATTTATTATTTCATAGCTGTTAGGCAGGTGTGATAGTGTTAATGGGAGATGCGAAGGGTTGGATAGGATGCTTGATTACAAATAATAGAGAACATCCCAAATTGCCTTAGTCATAAAGGAAATTGATCAGAACACTTCTTAGATGCTGCACAAAATCCAAGGGAATTATTAATAATCAGGCTAGGAATGATGCGTGGCAAATCTTGCAAGCAGGACCAAAATCTCTCTCTGGAAGCTTTTAGTTTTCACATCTGGGAACCCAGTTGGTCCTTTCAGAATCAGATTCAAATACTTGGGAAATCAGCTGTGTCGATTAGGTCAGGATCTCTGTAGAGAGGTCATCTACCTGAGCTTGATATTTGGTAGACAGAGGCACAATTGCACATGCACAAAGTCCAAGCTATCACATCCATTTCTGGGTTATGATTTTGAAAAAGAGAAAAATATAAATGCAATATTTTTTTAAAAATAGGATTTCCAAAAACCACAGCAGTACAGCCAGTGTGGTAAGAGTACCATCTCCAAAATACTCCTGCTGCATTCAAATTCTAACTTCGCTACAGTCTATGTGTGATGGGAAGTGAGTCTTTATACTTTAGTTTCCCCCATTTGCAAAAGTAAGTGGTGTCTATGACCCTACCACCCTGCACATCCGGTCTTGTCTGTGAAAGTAAGTCAGTAAGATTTGATCAGTGGCCGTTATGAGACCTTACATTGTTAGTATATCAAAAACACTTATTTTAAACACAGTGTTTACTATTGCTTAGATGTCAGAGAGATAACCTTGTGGCTTCATGCCTGTCCTATTTTGTTTTCTGTTGAGATAAAACACTGTTGTGGCTAGACAACATGTTAAAGAAGGATTTACTTGGCTTACACTTCCACTTATCAGTCATGGAAGTAAGTACAAAAACTTAAGCAGAACCTGGAGTTCATACAAGAGTGATAATAATTATTTCTTCAACTTGCTCTTTTATACAATGTAGACTGTCTGCCAAAGAGTGGCACTACACAGTGGCTGCTCTCTTATACATCAGTCATCAGTATCAAAATCCCCCACAGGGTAATCTGATAGAGGGAAATCGTCAATCAAGTTTCCCTCTTCCCAGGTGAGTCCAGTTTGTATTAAACAAACAAAAAGTGGCCAGCACACCACCTACATCTATACTTAGATGTCGACCCTTGCCAGGCTTTACCTCATAACATGCACAGGTTTTCAGTGTTCTCCCCAAGTCTGAGTGTATTAGCAGGAGGATGGATGGACAGATGGCTCCATAAATCTATGGTAGTGGGTAATAGATAAATGAAATAAAAACTAGATACATAGATGCATAGATATAGATAGGTAGGAAGATAGATAGATAGATAGATAGATATTTAGATAGATAGATAGATAGATAGATAGATAGATAGATAGATAGATAGATAGAAATAGGTAGGTAGATACGTAGACAGGATAGATAGATAGATAGATAGATAGATAGATGATAGATAGATAGATAGATAGATAGATAGATAGATAGATAGATAGATAGATAGAAAGAAATAGGTAGATAGATATGTAGACAGGATAGATAGATAGATAGATAGATAGATAGATAGATAGATAGATGAAAGACAGATAATAGATTTTTCTTAGTATTGAATTTATATTTTTCTCTTTCTTAAAATCATAACCCAGATATGGATGTGACAGAATGGACTTCATTCACGTACAATTATGTGTGCATGTGCATGTGTTCATATGTGTGTGCCATCTATTACATTCCTCAGTTTCTTTACAGGCGGTAATTTTATTTTTATTTCCTTTTCAGCTTTCAAACACCTTCTTCTTCCTTCTTTTTTCCTTCCTTTCTGTCTTTTTTTTCTTTCTTTTTCAGTTCTTCAAGAATGGGTTTCTCTTTGTAGTCCTGGCTGTCCTAGAACTCTCTTTGTAGACGAGGCTGGCTCCAGACTCACAGAGATCCACTTTCTAATGGCTCCAGCAATTCAAGTTGACTCCACATTTTCACTTTGCCAAGACACTTTCAAAACCAAACAAAAGGAGCAGTTACAAAGTCACACACCTCCCACTCCAGTCCTGTGCAAGTATCCAGACATCAATTAAACAGGTTCTGGGTGCAAAGAATGACATGGGCACAAAGCAGGGGAGGTGGAGAAGAGAATTTGTCATTAGAGATCTAAATTTATCTCAATATTATTTTAGTTTAGTGAATATATATAAACCTGCATAGGGAACCTTAGTGTATTTGTTTGAGAATCTCGGTTAGCATTAGGGTAAGGGTTAGTGTCAGGGAAGTCTTTTATGAAATGATCCCCATGCTGACTGAAGGGCAAGAAATAAAAGATTACTCAGTCCCTTTCAACACCAGTTTCATCTGTAGAGCCCAGATAACATGCACCCCATAGCAAGGCTTAGACACTAAATAATGACATGCACAGTGATTACAAAAAATTGTACACATCCTCAAACAAGCAATTATTATAATAATTATGGTCCTTTATAATTGTGCTCACTGAAATTAGAATGTGTAAGAAATGCTGGGTCTGGGTAATGGGAAACATGGAGTGAAGGCATGTTTAAATTCTAAAATAGTCCAAGCAGTAGACCTTTTTATCTGCTGTTTACAGTTATTAAATTGTAAGCCTATATATAGTTTCTTGTGATTGCAATAAGCTGTAACCAGGTAATTTTCGCATCCTAATGAAATAGATCATAGTCTTACGAATGTGTTTTTAGAATGGCCCCAGCATTTTTCTTCCTAATGGCCTCACAGTGTTGGGACTCAGGGCCTGAAATTCTGCTCACAAATCTGTTTGAAAGAGCTGCGACAGGGAGTAATAAGTTAAAACAGTACATGATGCTCTCAAGATGCATCTAGTCTCATCTTCATCATCATTTTGTCCATCTGCAAATTAAGTCTTCAATGTATGCTGAGTATTGCCTTGTGCATTAATTCAATAAAGCCAGAGGCTAGGGCTAGCATTTTCTCTTCTCAGCCCTCTGAGTGATGGGTGACAATCCACCTGTACTTATAATAGAACTGAATCTCCAAGAGGCACTGTGATCCTCCAAGACCACTCAAGTACCAAAAATCACAATTTCAATTCTGATCTATGTTTCATCATAATAATTTGCTATATGTTTGAAATAAAAGCAAACAATACAACATACTATCTATGCTTCAGTTAAAGCATTAATTCTTTAATGATAAAATAAAAAATATGGAATTGTATTTGCTCCTAAGCTTTCTTAGGAAAAAAAATTAAATCTTATACGTTTACCCAATGCTTAAAGCATGTAGTTCTAAGAGGTATGAATAGAGGACCAGTCAGTTTCCATTAACTAAAGGATACGCATAGGTCATTTTCAGAAGCTATCTAGTGGAAGAGTGGAATGCATTTCTGAAAACTAAATCAGGTTGGAATGGACTCACAAGATAGGGGATGTGCTTCAGTAGTACAACAGGGAACTGAGTCTCTGGGGACTTCTCAGTCCCTCAATTCTCACAGAAAGTGCTAGATAGCAACTAAAACATAACATGCAAGCAAAACCAGAACACAGACTTCTAGTAGAAGAAGCTGCGGGCTGTGGACGAGGCAATCTGGCTGAGTCCCGCCACCTGGCTAGCTTAACCCGAAATAATTACACTTTGAGCACCATTCTGTTGTAATGAGAAGGGGGCTGCATTTCCAGAGCCTGGCTAGCTTAACCCCAAAATAACCACACGGAAATTGTATTGATTAAACACTGCCTGGCCCATTATCTCCAGCCTCTTATTGGCTAACTCTCACATATTAGTTTAACCCATCTCCATTAATGTGTATTGCCACTTGACTGTGACTTACCGGCGTGAGTCTAACCAACTTCCATCTCAGAAAGGAGAGCCATGGCGTCTGCCACACTTCCCTTATCCCCAGCATTCTGTTCTGACTACTCAGCCCACCTAAGGGCTGCCCTATCAAAAGGCCAAGTCAGTCTCTTTATTAAACCAATGAAAGCAAAAGAAATACAGAAGGACCTCCTACACTGCAGACTCACAGGGCAAGGGTGTGTGTGTGTGTGTGTGTGTGTGTGTGTGTGTGTGTGTGTGTGTGTGTGTGTTGCTGACTGAGATTCAGGGAATGAGATGGACAAAGAAGAGAGAAATTCTAAGCTGCAGTTATCCACTCCAGAGCAGTTGGGAAAATGAGACCTGGATTGCTTAATCATATTAATTTGAATCTCTATGTATAATATATGTGGAAAGATATTTCATTTTCATTCTCCAACTCAGTTCCCATATGAAGTAGATTTATTCACCATAGATAACTCTACAACTCAGATTTACATTGAAGGATATGAAAACTTATAAATAAAAAATTTGTAAGTGGAAATGTGTAAGTGACAAACATAAACATCACCCAAACTGAAAACAATACATACACAGCATGATGTCTCCACTTTATTAGAAGATAAGATATGTGTGACTGTATTTGAGACAGTGGTATCTTATTAGACACATGTTGTCCTAGTCTTTAACGAGACAAATTATGATTTAAAGAGTGAGATGTATGCTGAATTGACAAAAGAGTAGAATTGTTGATTGCTGGAGGTAAATCCTTCACTAGATCCTTGGACTGTAGCTGTGAGAATGTGCCCTAGAGACCTACAACTACAGGGGGAAAGCCATCACCATATTGGCTGAGCTCCCATAGGAGGCCTCTAGACACTGTCTCAATAGTAAAAAGAAGGAGAAGTCATTCTAAGATAACTGAATCCTGTTGTTACCAACTTTACCTTGAAGACTCCTGGCAAACTTTCTCTGGGTAGAAAGGTGACCCACCTTGCTTCCTCCAATCTTGCTTCCATTTTCCTACAAAATTGGTTAGAACAGTGACAGATCAACCAGTTCTCTCACTTTTCCTTGATCACCATCTATTTTTCTTATCATTTTGAGTGTTTTTTTATTAAAACAATCTTTTTATCTTACAGACCAATTCCAGTTCCCTCTCTCCCCTTCTCGCACTCCCCCAACTCCACTCCTCAGATATTCCCTGGAAAGGGTGAGGCCTCCCCTGGGGAAATTTTATCTTGCAATTAATTTCTTCCTAGTTTCTTCCCATTCTAAGATTCCTATAATGCTGGATGGAAGCCACTAGCTGTATATCTGAGATGTGACCTAACCTTTTTGTTCCTGGGTTTGAGTTTACTTATCAAGGATAAATGGCATTCCAACAGCTGCAAAGACAAGACATCACTGTACACTGGAGGTCATGATAAATAAACAAAGGATTCACAGATTTATCTGTGAACTGTTTTAGTAAACTTGAAAGTGGTAAAATATCACTCAAACACAATTTATAGTGGCTTACGCGGTTGTTCTTGAAAACCAGCTAATTCTAAGTTCCAAAGATTGTAAAGACTGGTTTCAAATACCTCATTTTCATTTTTCCAGGAAAGGCAATAACTTATTGACATATGAAGATTAGAGATCATGTGACGTGCAAAGGGAAGGAATGACAAGGAAAATTAAACATGTTCATAGCCTTGGGGAATTTAAACTCATGTTACATAAAAGAAAATAAAAACACACCCATGAAAGCAAATAAAGTTTAAAGTTTAAAAGAAAAAAAATACTGTAGTCTGTTTAGAACTGGTCACAGAATGTCAGCAAAACTGTGTATACCCTAATGGAATAATTAACCCAGATCAATGTGTCTTGGAGCAGCAGGTAGGACCATTGGACAAAGGCAGCTGTCCCTATCCATACAGTTTTTTATATGCCCCTGCCTCTTTTCAAAGATTTGTAAATTAAATCCAACATGCCCATCCTTTAATGTGAAATTCTTATACTTAACATTTTGAAATGAATCATTTTGTTCATTGCTGAAGAAAGGTACAATGCCCACTCCATTGCTATTTTCAGAAACAGACGTGTACTTACGAAAAGAACAACGCTTTCATCTGTGCTGAAAACCTACACAAGCCAAATGTCACCTTTGGAAACCTTCTTTTCTGGGAAAGTTACTATATTCATGTTTTGTGATTCATTGTTTTCTCCCAGGTGAAACTTTTAAAGCAGTTTCCAAAATAGTCTAGCACTCTAATGGTTTATATGCCACTATTTGGACAATAATCTCACATAAATCTTTTCCTTTTTCCCCTTCAAATTTTCACTTGGAAATGTACAAATATCATCACAAACAAATCCAGTCAAACTTTAAAAGTTAACATTCAACAAATATGGTCAACCATTCTAAATACATTCTTGAGCATCTATAGATTTTGGGTGACAGACATCCAAACTCAGGAGCCTAGGAACTTTGAGTCTATCCTGTACCCTCTGGTGTGATAAACCCAAAGGTCCTTTCTTTGGGAGATGTTGCAGAGCTTATTATCAGAAGAGGAGAATGACACTGTATTAATAGCAAAATATTTGTGAAGCTGACAGCCCAGAAACACATTCAAAGACAGATCAAATCATAAAATTGTGGGAAAATTTCTTTCCCTCACTGAACAGCATATAATTAATAACAAACATTCTCTCCAATACAACACTAGCAAGGAGAGAGGGTGGGCAGTAGAAGGAAGACTTGAGTTGAGAAAGAAAAAGTCAAATTTTATCTCTTTTCAGATAATAAAATCTACATAGAGAAGGGAAGTTTTCAAGACTCAAAAGAAAGAAAGAAGAAGTAAATGTATTAAAATCAATAACCAATAAAATTGCAGGATCTAACAACATGAAGTGTCAGTAGTGTTACAATACACTGATAGTGAATTACCTGAAACAAAGATAAAAAGATGCAGTCCCAGTCCTGGAGAAATTGTTCCTGTAGATAAAAACGCCTGTAGATTTTTTTCTTAATTAATTTATTTATTTTACATCCTAACCATGGCCTCCCCTCTCTCCTCCCTTTTTCAATAAATACTGGCAAATCAAATTCAAGAACACATCAAAAATCATCTACTATGATCAGGTAGGCTTTATCACAGAGATGCAGAGATGGTACTGATGTGGGATTCCCCTCTGCTAGTTTGAATATGTTTTATTGCCATTGGTTAATAAAGAAGCTTCTTTTGGGCAAAGGCTTAACAGAATATACCCAGGATAGAAAAGATATATAGACCCCCCCCAGTCCGAAAAGCAATCAGGGTTCCCTGTCCTGTGGGAGGTCTAAGGAACCCCCACCTCCATCCAGGTCTAGTAAGTTGAGCATCCAAACTGCCTAGGCTCCCACAAAGCCAGTGCATGCAGTTCAGCAAGCGATGAAAGGAGACAGAGACAGAGACCCAAATTGGAGCACAGGACTGAAATCTCAAGGTCCAAATCAGGAGCAGAAAGAGAGAGAGCACGAGCATGGAACTCAGGACCGCGAGGGGTGCACTCACACATTGAGACAATGGGGATGTTCTATTGGGAACTCACCAAGGCCAGCTGGCCTGGGTCTGGAAAAGCCTGGGATAAAACCGGACTCTCTGAACATAGCGGACAATGAGGACTACTGAGAACTCAAGAACAATGGCAATGGGTTTCTGATCCTACTGCACGCACTGGCTTTGTGGGAGCCTAGGCAGTTTGGATGCTCAACTTACTAGACCTGGATGGAGGTGGGGGTTCCTTGGACTTCCCACAGGACAGGGAACCCTGATTGCTTTTCGGGCTGGGGGGAGACTTAATTGGGGGAGGGGGAGGGAAATGGGAGGCGGTGGCGGGGAAGAGACAGAAATCTTTAATAAATAAATAAATAAATAAATAAATAAATAAATAAATAGAAAAACAAAAACAAAAACAAAACCCACTGCGATTGTTCTTGAGTTCTCAGTAGTCCTCATTGTCCGCTATGTTCAGCTAGTCCGGATTTATCCCATGCTTTTCCAGACCCAGGCCAGCTGGCCTTGGTGAGTTCCCAGTAGAACATCCCCATTGTCTCAGTGTGTGGGTGCACCCCTTGCGGTCCTGAGTTCCTTGCTCATGTTCTCTTTCCTTCTGCTCCTGATTTGGACCTTGAGATTTCAGTCCGGTGCTCCAATGTGGGTCTTTGTCTCCTTTCATCACCTGCTGAAGGTTAATATTCAGGGGGGGGGGGAGGGAAATGGGAGGCGGTGGCGGGGAAGAGACAGAAATCTTTAATAAATAAATTTATAAAAAAAATAAAAATAAAATGCGGTGTGTTTGAGGCCAGTCTGATGTATGAGATCCCGTCTAGTTACGTTTACATTGCTATGTAAAGACCATGACCAAAAGCAGCTCGGAGAGGAAAGGATTTATCTCACCTTACAGCTTACAGTCCATCTTGAAAGGAGGTCTAGGGAGGAACTCAAGGCAGGAACTGAAGCAAGGCCATGGAGGAGTGTTGGTTATTGGCTTGCTCTCTATGTCTTGCTCTGTCGCTTTCTTAAACAACTAATTACAGGCATGCCACTATGCCTACCTAAAATTTTTAAATTTTACAAAATTATCATATCTTTTTGGTGTTTTGTTAAATTTGGAGACAATATTTCATAGTTGCACTCTGTAGTTCAGGCTGACCTGGAACTCAACTGTAGCCCAGGCTGGCCTTGAACTCACAGCAATCCTCTTGTCCCAGTCTTCCAATACTAGGATTATAAATGTATACAACTAATCCCAGCTTTAATGATACATTCTTCATAAAACTATCCTTAACACTTTATTTTTAATAAAGTGTTATTTGTTTGCATACATGGGTGCATGTGGTCATGCACATGCTGTTAGATGTCATTCCTCAGGTACCATCCATCCTTTAATAAAGTTTACATTTTAAAAAAATTCTAAAAAAAAAAGAAAAGATATATAGAGAAAGTAAGCAGAGTTAGAGAGACACCATGTAATTGCCACAGGAGACAAATGCCAAAATCTTACCTGTAAACTTTGAGCTTCATGATAAAAAATAAAATAATAGAAATTGGTCAATTTAAATTGTAAGAGCTAGATAGATATATGCTTAAGCTATTGGCCAAACAGTATTGTAAATAATATAGTTTCTATGTAATTATTTCAGGTCTGGGCGGCTGGAAATGAATGCTACAGCATATGAAAATTCATCAATGTAATACACCATATGAATAAACTGAGAGGAGAAAAAAACTACATTGTCATCCTATTAAATGCTAAAAAAGCCTTTGACAAAATTCAATACCCATTCATGATAAAGGTTACGAAGATATCAGGTATACAAGTTCATATCTAAACATAATATGGGCAATATACAACAAACAAACAGTAAATGTCAAATTAAATGGAGCAAAACTCAAAATTATTCGAATAAAAGAAAGAACAAAAGACAGCTGTCTATTCTCTTTACATGTATTGAATATAGTTCTAGGTAACGCAATAAGACAACAGAAGAAGATCAAGGAGATACAAATTGAAAATGAAGAAGTCAAACTTTTGTTATTTGTAGATGATATGATAGCACACATAAGTGACCCTAAAAATTCTATCAGGTAACTCCTACAACTGAATAACAACTTCAGTAATGTGGCATGATATAAGATTAACTCAAAAAAATCATTAGCTCTCCTATATACCAATCACAAATGGGCTGATAAAGAAATCAGAGAAACATCACCCTTTATAATAACCACAAATAAAATAAAATATCTTGGGGTAATTAACAAAACAAGTGAAAGACCTGTATGACAAGAACTTTAAATCTTTGAAGAAAAAAGTTAAAGAAGACACAAGAGAATGGAAAGATCTCCAATGCTATTGTGTAGGTAGAATTAACATAATAAAAATGGCAATCGTATAAAAAGGCAATCTACAGATTCAATGCAATGCCCATCCAAATCCCAGAAGAGAAAGAAGAAAGTACCCTAGAATGTACAACAGATCACTTCCTAAATATAACACCAATAGCACAGACAATATGAGCAGCAGTTAATAAATTTAATCTTCTGAAACTGAGAAAATTCTGAAAGGCAAAGAACATGGTCAATAGACAAAACATCAACTCTTACAGAATGGGTAAAGATCTTCACCAACCCTGGCAGAGGGTTGATTTACAAAATATATAATGAACTAAAAAACTAGACATCAAAATACCAAATAATCCAATTTTTAAAAATGGTATACAGACAGATGGGTCCTGCTTTTATATCCATTCTCTTAGCCTGTGTCATTTTTTAGGTGAATTGAGTCCATTGTTCACATGACAAAAAAGAAATATTAATGGCCAGTAATTGTTAATTCCTATTATTTTTTGGTGGTAGTATTTGTGTGTTTCCCTTCTTTGGGGTTGGTTGGTGTGAGGTTATCTGTTGCCTGTGTTTTTGTGGGTGCAGTTAGGTTCCTTGGCTTGGAGTTTTTCTTCTAATACTTTCTGTAGGGCTGTATTTGAGGATAGGTATTGTTTAAATTTGGTTTTGTCATGGAATATCTTGTTTTCTCCATCAATAGTGATTTAAAGCTTTGCTGTGTATAGTAGTCTGGGCTTGCATCCATGATCTCTTGATATCTGCGGCACATCTGTCCAGGACCTTCAGGCTCTCACGGTTTCCCATGAGAAGTCAGGTGTAATTTGACAGGTCTGCCTTTATGTGTTACTTGACATTTTTCCTTTGCAGTTCTTAACATTCTTTATTCTGTATGCTTTGAATTTTGATTATTATATGGCAAGGCAACATTTTTTTTTGGTCCAGTTTATTTGGTGTTCTGTAAGCTTCTTGTAGCTTCATAGGGATATCCTTCAGTATCTTCAATAATGTGGCAGGCTACAAGGATACTGGTCTCTGGTTCTTTCTCTTTGTTATTCCTTTATCTGAGTTTGACATTAAAGTAATGCTGTCTTCACAGAAGGACTTTGGAAATATGCCTTCTGCTTCTACTTTTTGAATAATTTAAGAAGTGTTGGTTGTAGTTCTTTTTTGAAAGCCTGATAAAATTCTGCTGTGGATTCATCAGGACCTAGGAAATTTTAGTCAAAAAGTTTCTGTTATTATTTTAAACTCCTTCTATGTTATAGGTCTTTTAAATTATTGATTACTCCTTGGTTTAACATTGTTGTGCAGAAGTTTCTAGAAATTTTACCATTTATTTTCTAGTTTAATGGAGAATAGAAATTTTTAATATTCCCTTGTAATATTGTGAATTTCTTAGCCAGTTGTGATGTTTCTTTGTTAATCTCTGGTTTTGTTAATTTTAACTTTTGCTGTCTTTTTTTGTGATTAATTCATCTAAGAGTCTGTCAATCTTGTCATAGTTCCTAAGAATCGGCTTTGGATCTATTGAGTCTTTGTATTATTTTTGTTTGTTTGTTCCTATTTCATGAATTTCTATACTGGTTTTATTTATTATCTATTACTGGCTTAGGGTGTCCTTTGTCCTTACTTTTCTAAACTCTTCATTGCACCATTAAGTTATTTGTTGTGCTCTTCCTCACTTGTTAGAATAGGCACTCAGAGCTACGTATTTTCTACTCAAGACTGGTTTTAATGTGTTCCAGAGATTTTTGTGTTTTGTTTTCATTCCATTTAATTTCAGGTTTTTATCAATTTCTTGATTTCTTGTTTGACTCACTCATCATTAGTAAAATAGTGTTTAATGTGGATGATTTTTGTATGACTTTCAGAGATCCTTTTATGATTAATTTTAAGATTTATTGCCTTGTGTAGGATTCATAGAGTAGTTCCTGATTTTCTGTAATTTTTGTGATTTGTTTTGCATCAGATGTGGTCTATTTTAGAAAGACGACTGCAGGCTGGTGAGTAGAATGCATGCTTTTCAGTTTTCAGGTGGAATAATCTGCAGCTATTTGTCAGCCAATTTGATGTGATATTATCTAGCTACCACAATTCTCGGTTTGTTATACACTTGGCCCCTCTATTGGAGAAAGAGAGGCATTAAAATAATCTGGAATTTATCAAATTGGGTTAATAGTGCCTTGAAGTTCAATAGTATATTTTTAAACAAAATGTGTTGTTTCTGAGTATGGTGCATATATCTTTAGGATTTTAATGTCATCTTGGAAAAGAACTCCCTTGATCAAACTAAACTGTCCTTGTTTTTCTCTTCTGATTAATTTTTATTTGAAATCATTTTTTCATATATTAAAATACCAATGTCTGATTGTTACCATATTCAATTTTCTTGGAATACATTTTCCATCCTTTTACTCTAAGGTGTCATCTATCTTTGAAGATAAGATTGGTTTCTTGTAACCAACAACAAATACAAAACAAATTTTGTTTCTTAATTCTTTCAACTAACCTATATCTTTTGAATAAGTGCCTAAGGATATTAATACTCACATATCTACAAGGATGACCCCAGCCAAGATTTCTAGCAATAGTGGATAGATAGACTGAACTGTCAGTCTCCTGGATGGGATTGGTGACTAACCTAATTGTCATCAGAAAGCCTTCATCTAGTAACTGATAGAAAAAGATGCAGAGATCCGCAGCTAAGCACTAAGCTGAACTTCAGAAATCTTGTTGAAGAAACTATGGGGAGAACTAACTTTGGCTCATAGAAGCTCATAGAATCTGGACTAATAACTAAGGAGCCTATAGAGGACCTATCTAGGCCCTATACCTATGTGATACAGTCGTATACCATGGTCTACTTATGGAACTCTTAGCAATGGGAGCTGTGCTGTCCCTGATGCCTTGCAGATTTTGGGGGATCCATTACTCATACTGGGTTGATATACCAAGCCTTAATACGAGAAGAGGCGCTTAATGATACCTCAACTTGATATGCCATGCTTTGTTAATACCCATAGGAGCCCTGCCAACTTCCTGAACAGAAACAGAGGAGGACTGGATTGGGGGGATGGCAGAGGGGAGGTGGGAGAGGGAATGGAAGGAGAAGAGAAGGGGGAAACTGATCTGGATATAAAATAAATGAATAAATTTAACTTACAATGTAAGCAATTAAGAAACACGCAGCTGACAAATGTTTTCTTCCCAGAATACACAGAGGACTCTTCAAGTCTCACAGTAAGGACAACCATACAACCCAATTAAGAATGGGGCAAATTGAGAGGTCTAAATTTACCTCATTTTACAACTGGATATACATTTCATTTTTTAAGAGCAAACAAGCTTGTTTGTTTGTTTTTTCCAACACAGAACCATGAGTCAACACTACCTCCAACAGCAGAGATAAGAAGACAAACACCCCCCCCCCCCACACACACACACAAATCTCAAGACAGTGACCAAGAAAGGATAATTGCTTAACCCCCTGAAACAGACACAGTCTTTCCCCGGTATGCCAAAAGATGGGAAAACTAAAACCTCACAACTATAGAAATGTAATTGCTGTATGCTTGGCCAGTTATGTTTGAGATAACCTAACTGTTCTGAAATCCCCGTAGCTGTGCTTAAAATGCCCCCAAAATACAAGTAAATAATCAAATTATGATATTCTAATATATCTACACATGAACATAGTATTCAGTTGTGCCAATAAAAACGACAAAGAATCTCAAAATACTGAACAATCAAACCATTAAAAAGTGAACAAAGTTGGTCTAAAAGAAAGTGTGATTCTCATTATAAAACATAGTAGAAGAAAGTAAAATTACGAGATAGGCAAAAATACCTACAAGTTTACAAGTTGGTTGATTCAGGAATTTCAAGAAAATAGCTAAGGTAGACAAGGTAAAACCCTTGAGATTTTTTTAGGATAGTGAACTATTTCTATGACACTGTGATGTAAGGAAAATGACAGCATGCAATTGTCAACACCCATGGGACTACACAATATTTGATGCATGCAGATTAAATAAAGTACCACTTAGAAGCTTGGAAGAACTCCAGAATGACATACAGACTGGCAAAAAAAATAGTAATCCATTACAAATGCATAAAACAACCTTACAAAGTAAGGTTGGAAAAATTGTTGAGTAAGTAACTTTGGAGCATAAATTTATAAGATAAAGTCAAAGGAAATTATACACAGGATGTGGTTTTGCTTGATAAAGCTGTCTCAGTTACTTTCATCAGAAACTCGATACTTCTAGGTGTATGCTAGACTCAAACAGTTAAATAAACAGTTGTGGAATACTAGAAGTCATGTTTCTTACCATTTGATTAGGAAGCCAGCAATAAATGAGCAAATGGTAGAGACTAGAATCTTCCGTGGTGACTAATTAGGATACACTATTGTGTACATCTGATTAGTTTAATCTGGACACAGATGCCCATAGTTCTGTTGATATTTAGCAAATAAACTCCCTTTGTCTGTTAGCTGAGCTGTGCTCCAGGAAAGGACAGCAGTATCGAAGAGCACCTGTAGTATGAACCTGTTTTTGATGTTCTTCTGTGATAAATGAAGCAGTCAACTGCAGCAAAAGAGAGAAGCTAGAACTAGACCCAAAAGCTTGGGATATGAGCCTAGAGCATCTCGTTTTGCCCATAAATAAAGGATTATTTTGGAGAAAGGGGGTCATACAAAAGAGTTTCACCAAAGTAATCAAAGATCCAACAATTTGAACAACAAAATAAAGTAGCATTTGGTTTATAACCTTAAAAATAAAAGTACAGTCCATGTGTATGCATTGTTGTAAAGTACTTGAAAACCAACTAAATAATTGAGCAGAGACATTCTAAATTTATGTAGGAATTCTGCCCATGCAGAGATGGGCTATAATTCTTTCTCTTTCAGTCAGGTTGTTCACTTTGATTTCTTGCAAGAAATGAAATAGGGCAAGGAGCATGCTTGATCCACTGGAACATGGAGAAAACTGCAAGACCTTCCTGAGCCAACTGTTGCAGACCCACATAGGGGATCAAATGCCATGCTGTTCCAGCATGGCTTCACGGGGCATAAGGAAACCACTTTGCACCTGTTGTCTTCTCTTCAAGAACACAAATGATGAACTTGAGAAAAGTTTATGACAAATACCAAATAAGAAACAATCTGCAAAAAAACTGATGAATACCTCAAACTCTCAAAAGTAAAGAACTTTTGCAGACCTCTCACAATCAGGAGACATGTGAAGAGATATGATGGCTACACAATGCTAGTGTCTTGGGTAGACCCTTGATAAAGAAAAGAAAATCTTCAGAAATATGAATAAAGTACGGACTTTTGTATTACAAAAATATTAATAATTAACAACCAAAAATTATACTGAATGTGTGAAGTACTTCAGTCTTCTACAACTTGAAGTGAATTCTTATAATTAAGCTTGACAGTCTTTTTCATTTTCTTTACCAATCCTGGCCCCATTATCATAAATATTAGTGACTTCTTAGCCTAAGAAGTAATGGTAAATTCAGGATCATACCATTTAGTTTTCCTTTATGCATCTTTCTCCTCTAATCTCTTTGAACCTATTATGTTCCTCTCTGAAATAATCTCAGGGAAATGACTCTAAGTTTATTTTACATAACAACTATATATTAATACAATTCCAAGCTCAGGTTCTGAACTGATTACAATTTGTTGAGCAATATAAACATCATAAACGGTGTGTACAGAGATGCCATTTCAGGCTCAATGATATGTCTACCAGTAGAAACTGTTTCGTTTGTATACAACCTATTAGGTTTTAAGATTTGTAGAATGAGCAAAGATTGACTGATCTTTTCATTGTATTACAGAGCTCCAATGGAACTCAAATGAAAAAGCAAAGCTCAATGTGTGCACAATAAAATTCTTCCAATCATTTTAATATTATCTCGTGATAGTCTCCCATGTTGACAGGGAGTTCTAAATAGCAGAAACAAGAGTTTGCTAATAAGGTGGAGGGAGGGTAAATTTCACTTTTGTCATTTTGTTGTGTACATCAATTTTGCAAGCCATTGTTTCCTATGACCATACCTAACCCCTTACTTTTATATTTTATCAGGTTTTAATATTGATGTGGGATTCCCCTCTGTATGCCGTGAATAACATTGGTTAATAAGGGAACAGACTTGGGCCTGTGCAGGGCAAAATCGAGCTAGGGAGCGTAAAATAAACTGAATGCTAGAAGAAGGAAGGAGTCATGAGAAGCCATGTAGCCCTGCTGGAGACAGACACAGGAACCTTACCTGGTAAGCCACAGTCTCATGATGATACATAGATGAATGGAGATAGATTAATTTAAGATATGAGTTAGCTAGAAATACGGTTAAGCTATTGGTCAAACACTATTGCAAATCATATAGTTTTTGTGTGGTTATTTCAGGAGTCTGGGCAGCCAACAAATGAACAAGTGGCCTCATAACAGGATACTTTGAACCCCATTCTGTTCTGAAGTTCTGTACCATGTTACTTCAAACAAAACATGATAAAGCTTCTTATGTGAATGTATTTGTGCTTGCTTATGCAAATTTTCAACTACATTGGGACTCTTCATTACAAAGAAAGGATTTTCTTTGTCTTTATATTCTTTATAGTCATCACACTTTAACAAACACACAATCCATTGTTTGTTTGTTTTTGCTTTGCTTTTCAAGACCTGGTTTCTCTGTGTGTCCCTGGATGTCCTGGAACTCTCTCTGTAGACCAGACGGGCTTCAAAGTTAGAGATTTGTCTGTGTCTGCCTCGGCTTCCTAGTGCTGGGATTTAAAGCATGTACTACCAACACCAGGCTCATAATCTATTTTTAAATAAGGATTTGCTTATGAAGTAAATGAACTAACAAGTACAAATACAGGATGTGCAGAAAGCAAATTCATATATTTGCACAGGTAAGATTCCTGCTGGGTTACTCCCAGTGGCAATATTGACATATTAGGTACCATATTCTAGAGAAAAATGCCAATTTTCCTAAGAAAAGATTTAACAAGTATCCACTGACCTTTTTCAGTGAGATCAGTGAAGCTGATGGATAGTGTTTTCATTGCTTTTGTGGCTATGACAGAACACCTGTCAGAAGCAGCTTAGGAGAAGAAATTTTTATTACGCTTCATGGTTCATGGGGGTCCATAACATCATCATAGCAGTGATAGCATGCTAGGTGGAGTGGGGCAGTCCAAGGCAGCAAAGCCTTGTGGTTGGGTTTGTTCTGGTATTGGTGGCCCAAGAAGCAGAAATGGGAACTAGGCAAGTAATTCTGCCACTATAATGGCTGCCTGGCATACATGGGGACCTAAATTCAATCCCTGGTATTACACAAATCAAAAGTTATGGTGAATGTCTGTAATCCCAGGACTTCTGAGATAAAATCAAAGCATACATACTTTAAGGTCAGCTTTGGCTACAAAGGGAGCTTGAGGAAACTCTGATCTACGTGAGATCATGGATTCAAACACATAAGATCTGAGAAAAGGAAGCAGAATCAGACAGATGCACTCAAGGACCACTGTTAGTTGTCTGCCTCTACCAGGTGATCCTTAGTTTCTGGAAGTTTTGCAACCTCCTAAATCAGGACCAGCGGCTTGGAGCCAACTTTTCCAACACATGAGCTTGTGAGTTCCTTTCATATTCAAACTACAACAAATAATAGGATATACATATGACCCTTCTCTGTGACTTTATACTGACTATTCCGATTCTGTTTATACTTTGTATAACAACTTTATAGTTTATAATTCATTAATACTGGTTGTCTCCACCTTGCCTTGCCTACTACAGATCTCGTTGGTAGTCTTCTATATTTTTTATAAGACTTTCACCTGACTCATGAAGGCTGACCCAAGCTCCCAATAGCTTCTGACTTAGCACACAGAATTTGCAGACCTGTTGACTGAAAGTACACAACAAGCCTCTAAAGACACAAACAGACAGTGGCTTTCAAGAGGTGACTTTGAATCACAGAGCAGCAAATCTCTAGTTATCCCACAGTTTAGAGGGGACAACAACTATGTGCAGGTATGGTTCAGGGTCTGGGATCTGATATCAACAGGCTGATACTTTATTTTATAAGAGGGATGAAGGCAGAAATCCAAATTATAGGCTGATTAGGCTTAATCATGATACTAATTGACTGGCAGACAAAAGATCAGACATGAGACCTCCAAGATCTTCCTTTCATTAATGTTTTCAACGTGAACGGTATGATAATGCTCTAAAAGAATTATAAAATAGAAAGCGTTTGTTCTTTCCAGAGTGCCAGTAATACTAATATCTCACCATTGAATCCTTAGGGTAAGCTCTCACTTCTCTTTATAGTTTTCAATCACAAGTTAGAAAACAAACAATTTTTTTAATATTTAGATTATATTCACTCATTTATTTGGAAGAAGTGTTGTGCATACACCCCCAGGCAGGTATATGAACATCAGAGAAGAACTTGCAAGAGTTAATTCTCTCCATCTACCATATGGATCCCAAAATTCTAAAGCAAGTTATAGGGCTGGACGACAGGTAGTGAGCCATCTCCCCTCCCAGGAAACTAAATTTAAAATCTATAATATCTTAAAATAAATTATTTGTTAAGTATGAGAACAATTGCTACAACACAGACATACATGACATGTGGTGGGGACATGTGACCAAAAGTAAGACATGGGGCTAAAGAAGAAAAATGTATGTGATGCACCTAGGCAAAGAGATGTCAGCTACCTCCCAGTTTTGCTTTAGTCAACCTGTTCTCATGCAGAGTACAACAATTACCTGCTGACGCCTGAACCCTTGGCTACTCTTTGGAAAGATTTCCCTAAAGTTTAACCAATTCCTACTTGTGTCTTTGTGTAGGTAAACTTGGCGACTGTTTTATGTTTGAACTCTTCCACACTTAAGTAAAAGCAGATAAAAGAAGAGAAGTGGTGTGTGTGTGTGTGTGTGTGTGTGTGTGTGTGTGTGTGTGTGTGTGTGTGACAGAGAGAGAGAGAGAGAGAGAGAGAGAGAGGGCGGGGGAGGGAGGGAGAGAGGGAAGGAGGGAGAGAGAGAGAGGGGGAGAGAGGGAGGGGGAGAGAGAGAGAGAGAGAAAGTTTGCAATTGACTAACAAGTTTATTTCAGGAGCGTTACTGAGGTATCCAAAGAGTAAAGGGTGTCAAATGTTTATTGTAAATCATTTCTGTGTTTAGTGTCAGAAATAAAATCAGAAGAAAAGATGCTTCAGAAAGGAAGTTATTATTATGATTATATTATTATTATTAGAAGGAAGAGGAGGAGAGGAAGACGAAGAAGAAGAAAGACAACATTTAAACAAGTAACCAAGCTGCTCTTATGAGTCAAGCAAAAGCTCTTGTAAGACCCTGGGTGAAAGTAACAAAGAGCAAGGCCAGACAATCCAAGGTCACACTTAATAGGGTGGTATTTGGGCAAGTGGTAAGGCAGCTGAACACATGACTTAAAAAGAATGAGGTAGAAGGGGACTGGATGATTTATACAGTGCAAGTCATTTTTCTCTTTGCTTCAAAGAAACACCAGCAGCTAAAATGTGGGGACACAATTGACAAGAACGAATTGAGTGTGCTGCCCTGCCTTCAGAAGGTTCTGTGAGTACCAGTGTGTGGCAATCACTACTAAGGTCTCCTGCTGAAAACGTTCAACCTCAGTCTGTGGGCAGAAAAGGACTCTTGGTGCAAAGACATTGACAAATGGATCCCATGTGGTCTGCTCTGCCACACTTCTTAGAGCCTCTGCTCGAGTACTGAAAAATACTTCTTACAAGGAGTTAGAAGTTAGAAACTCAGTGTTGAAGGGGATAAAAAAGATGGATTGGATACTCTTTGGTGCCATTGTTGTTAGAAACTCCAGCTTGCCTTTGGAGGCAGGACTGCCAGTTAAAGAAGAGGTGGAGTTGACTCTTTTAATCCGAGTCTATGCCCTTACTGGAGTTTTCATTGGAATTCTGAGATACAAATGACATAGCAAGATGTGTTGTCATAGTACTGATACTTAGCCTGAACATCTCTTTTTTTATCTGCTCATTTACTTAAGTGTGGAGGAGTTCAAACATAAAAGACCATAACACAATATGCATGGGGGCATTTGTGGAGACTCAAAAGGTCATTGTCACCCAGTAATCTTGTTTCATTTCGTTCTCTTTGTCTCCTTACCTCTCCTGAACTATATAAGGAAGCCTCTAGCATGACATCATTTTGTCATAAGTGACTTGTCTTTGCAAAGACTGTAATTCTTATACTTAAGGCGCACATAGATGGCATGCGTAACTTGTCTGCTGTTCTGGGGGAGCATATGTTGTATTCTCAGACAAAACACTCTCTTCTCTGTGCACAAAATTCTTTACTCTGCTCATGCAAACATGTCTAGGGGCTTCTGATTGGTAAGTTCAAGAAACATAGTTAAATACAGAAATATAGAACAAGTAATCCCCTACCCGCTCCACCCCTGCCCCACTAACTTTGGATTAGCTGATATTTCCTTGGTTTTAGTGAGAGAAGGAAGTTGTTGGGACCATCTTCATATCATATTCTTGTCTTCATATGGGACTGAGATCAGTGGCCAGAGCAGTTATGCTGGCCATAGTAAGAACACTGGTCAAGAGCACTGCAGTCATCCCATGGCGCCATCTCTACATGATTTGTAATAGCATGATATAACAATATGATATGTGATATAGTAATATCACATAAATAGTCATCATACTGTTCAGTTAGGAAATAATGATAAGAAATGCATATTCATCACAGACAAAGTTTTCTAATATTTTTAAAGTCTGTGATTGGTTGAGTCTATGGACAGAGAACTGAAAGACACAGAGAGCCAACTTTACAGTTCAGCGGTGAATTGGGATATGAAGCTTGGTAAAGCATCATGCTTCATACTCCTTCACGCAACTTTTAAAAAAAAGAAAAAACATGACACTGAGATTTACACATTGCCAAGAAATAACTTCAGCGGCATATTTTAGGAAATTTAGTGGAGTGGGTTCTGTCAGCTCAAGCAAAAGCAAGTGTCTGCTATTTGTTAGCTAGTCTTTTCAATCTATAAGAAACTCAATCCATCCCTTCTATGTACCATCTTCTACTCCTATTATTGGTATCATCGCAGGGATCAAGTAAGACAAAATTTCGCTATTACTGTAGGAGGAAAAACAGACAATAAGCCATAAACATGTAGAATGAAGTTAGGAAGATAAACCTAAAAAAAATCAAGATAAATAATGAAATAATTAAAGGTTTTTGTTCAGCACATGCATGGAAGACCTCTGTGAAGAAATAACTCTTGAGAAAAGGCCTATATTTGGTGTAGGAGACTCATGCACCTTTGAGTAAGGAACAGCTGGATTAAGGAGTAACAACTGTGAACACCCAGAGATTCCATTGGAGGTGTGCCCTTAAATTGATTGCAGGACACTGGACTCTTTCTCTTCTTGCTTCTGTGTAGTGATATGAGCAGCGGAGCTGCGTCCCCAGTAACCCGGTCGCCCGGCTAGCTTATGCCTCTAAATAACAACACAAAAATTGTATTCATTTAAACACTGCTAGGCCCTTTAGCTCTAGCCCTTACTGGCTAATTCTGATGTCCGGATCAACCCATCTCTAATAATCTGTGAGCACCGGTCTTACCGGGAAGATTCTAGCTTACGTCCATCCTGGGTCGGAGCGGGGCATGGAATCTCTTCTGAGGCGTCTGCTCCTGAGAGGAGAGCTATGGAGTCTGAGCTCACTTCCTCTTCCTCCCAACATTCCGTTCTGTTTACTCTTCCCACCTATGTTTTAACCTATGAGGGCCAACCAAGCAGTTTCTTTATTGCTTAACCAATGAAATCAACAGATTGATATATGACACTCCCACATCACTTCTGGTCATGAGGTAAGCGCTTTGCTCCACATCGCTGCTGCCACTGGCATTCAGTGTCTCCACCAGAGGACTAAGCAGTGAGTTCCCTTGACTCTTAAGAGCCTCAAAATAGTTTGCGACAATAAACCTTTATTCCTTGTATGTTAATTGTCCTAAGGATTTCACTATAATGATGAAACACTGACTAGCACAGTTTAAATCATCTCACAATCTTTCAAAATGCTAGTGCTCAGATGATTGCCTCTAATTATTAAATCATCATTAATAAAAATGAGAAGTACAATATTTTTAAAGAGTTACCCCAAAAAAAGTATAGGCGGGTTTGAGAAGAATGGTTCAAAATATTTGCATTGTAAAACAATAGTACATTCCTCTCACATACCCTCCTGGACTGCTTGAACCAAGAACTAAGATATCTATCATAACAACAAATGGTGAAAGAAAAACCCCAAGCCTGCCAACCATACTGGATTAATTTCTGTAATGAATCAGGCTTCCTGCAAGTTCTTTCCCTTTAATTCTGTTTTGAGGTTATGAAAGCAAAAAAAAAAAAAAAAAATGAAAAGCCTGGAAGGAAGAGACTGTGTTTCCTTTCACTGAAAATGGAGTAATTAAGTGGTACAGTTAGTCACACGGCATTGAGGGCATGTTTTCTAGAATGCTGTATTCATGATTGACCAAAGCCGAGGAACCACATGCTGGGCGCTAGAGTGAAGGATTGCATTTGATCACTTTTCAAACCATTGACAAACCTCACGGAGTAGCTCCTGCCTGCTCTTCTCTAGTTGAGATTGAACTGTGCACCTCATAATTAGAGACTGTCCCTTTCGTAGAGCCTGAACCATTTGTCACTTCTAGGGAATCAAAATCCTGAGTCTGTGGATCAGAAGTAAGCTTCGGGTCTTTCACCGAGAATCCTACATTTCAGTTAAGTAATTTCTCAAAGCAGCTGGGATTTAGTCAGTGTTCTTAGTTATAATTAAATGATAAATCTTCATGTGGAAGGCATCCAACACCAAATGTGTCAGTTCCACAGAAGCAGAATAGAGCAGAAGATACATTTATCTAGGAAAACGATTCCACTTTGGAAAACTATATTCTCCTGTCAACAGCCAGATGACAAGATTTACTCTATGAACATTCAATGGAAAAAAAAAAAAGACAGCAAAGCTTTTTAGTAGCTTATCGTGCATCTTCACACCCCAAATCAAAATCCATGTAGTTCTCTGGGAATATGATTGGTTCTGTGCCTAATATCTCTTACTGACAACCCTATCTCTGATGTCCAGGTAGGCTCAGCCCCCAACATTCAGTTAAGGACAACTTTGCCACAGTGGCAAGCAAAAATGAGAAAACACTTCCTATTAGACATTCTGCCAGTCATGACTAACACTTCTGATGGTACCAAACACTTATTAAACATCTAGTATGGGCTGGTTAATGTGGGAATCACAACACTGACTGTAACCCTTTCATTTCATGTGTCTCACAGGGTGCTCAATGCCAGTGAACTGCCTTCTCAATACCTTTAAATATACCTTTATACCTTTAAATATATCCATGGACAGAAGCAGGTCCCACCCTTAATCATAGCAGCCTCTTCTTGAATGAAGTAAACCATGATGAGAGATTGTGGCTGCCAAAGATGAAGAGAAATAAATGAAGGGAAGCTCACCTGACCCTAAGCAAATCTCTTATACCATCCCTTCTAAGGCTTAAAAAACACTGGGGAAGAGGGGGTGGAACGTGTGTAAGAGCCAGAATACAGGGTGAAAATCTGCAAAATGTCGCTCCCTAGACTCAGTACATCTACAGTCATCAATAATTCACATTGGCTGCAGTACGCCTACAGTGAGCACACACAAGTTCTGCCATGTCAACAATCCATCAAGGATGAGGAAGGGGCTCATGGGGCCTAGCCTTGGCCTCTTAATGATCAGCTGTACATAGACTCTGGGAGAGCAGGAATCATTGTCTTTAATTCTGCACCATCTGCTGGGCCCACAAGGCTGCAACAGACTGCTCAGAACACAGGATCACACAATCACACAAATGGCCCTTGTTAATCCTGATGGGTCTCAAAACAGAAAGATTAGATGAGAATGCAGATGAGAGATTTGTGGGGAGGAGGGAAAATAGACAGGGGTAGTAGGGAGGCAGGAGATGAGAGTTCTTAGGATTGGAAGTACACATATGTGAAATTGCAAAATAAAAGTCTATTTTCTCTTTTGAGAATATAATACAAATACATCATTTCTTCCTTTTCTTTTCTCCCTGCTCCCACTTTCTCCCATAAACTCATACATGTTTTTTAATGACAAGGGAGTGGAAAAGTTAAGGTTAATGATTTAAAAGTTCTTTCTAGTTGGAAAACAATATGTTTGTTCTGTTCTGTTTGGCTTACCTCTGTTACCCCATGTGCCCTAGAATGAGGTACTAGGATTATACATGTTTCTCAATATGAGAAACCCATCAAACAGTGAAAATCCTTTATCCTCAAAATGCATTTCACATACTTAGCCTGTGAATTGTCATCACAGCTTACCCTATGCAAGTCACCCTCAAACGCAAATAAGGGGATTCCTGGAGACGAGGCTTTCTGCTGGTACCCAGCAACGTGGGGATGGCTCGTGACATAATACTAAAAAAGAAATCAAAGTTCAAACTTTGAAATTGCTTTTAACCATTAACTATCATAAGATAGGAAAGTGTCAAATTTGAGTACTGTAAACAGGACATGTTTGTAGGAGGACTCGCCAATCCTCTGGAATGCATCCTATCAATGGAACAACTGCTGAATTAGAACCACTAGAAATACATGACCAAAAGACTTCTAAAAAATGCTAACACATGATCTTTATATTATGCTCAGAGCACGACTATGCATAATTTAATCTCCCCAAATAGCTGGAAGTAGTCTTATTTCCATTTTTCAAATAAAAAATTAAAGGCACATAGAGATCAAGAAATTCAGCGATGTACTCAGAGCTAATAAGAAACAGATCTTCCTAATTCAGTATTATTTTAGAGAAAACTCTTAGTCTAGATGGATATGATAAACACATTGTGATATGTTCTGCTGTCGTTCTTATATATGTAGCATAAGTCCCTGAAAATACATTTGCCTTTGTGGTCAGTATATCAAGTTTTTCTCTCATTTGGTTTGGTTTGGTATTATCTAATTTAATAATTGTACTTATTTTCGGATCTTTCTATATGAATACTGCATCTGCATTCAATTAGATAGATATTAGGTGCTGTCAAGTGAAAGTACCATTATTGCACCATTGTGAATATCTTGCCTGTCCAATTATTGTGGCTCACAGGTTTTACATCTGAGTAGGACTACTGTTTTCTCTCCTTTGCACAGGACCTGCTAATATGATAAGGGTCAATCTTCAGAGAGGAAACTTCCAGATCAGTTACAGCTTTATTTCTCCAAGTCTCGTGGCCCAAATTCACAATGTCTTCAGCAATAGTGTCTTCCCATCAAGGTCTTGGAGGAAACCAACGGCAATGACAATAACCTATATTGTTTGGGGGAGTCTCTTGGACTCCCCTGACCAGGAACATGAATGGAGGTTCCCAAATTTGGTATCAGGTTTTCTGTCTGGGTGCATTATCACTAAATATGCCTAACTGTGTGCATGTCATGTATTTTAAAGTAAACATAAAATACTGTTTCCTTTGTAGCTTTCTCAAACACTTTTTATATTCTCTATGCCTTCTTTCTGCCTCTTCTTCAGTGTTTCCCACCCATTCTGACTGGTGTAAGATGAAATCTCAAAGTAGTTTTAATTTTTATTTCCCTAACTGCTAAGAATGTTGAACATCTTTAAAATAACATAAAACTATGTATTGATCACTGTTTACCATTATGAACATTTTTTGTGGCATTTATTACCCATTTTATTTCTTCTTTTGAAAAATCTATATTCAGAAACATTATCCACTTTTTCTCAATTGGGTCATTATTTTCTTTGTCATTTGTTTAGATATTCAGAATATTAATTCTCTAGTTTATACAAAGCTGGAAAAAAGATTCTCTCCCATTCTGCAGGCTTCCTCTTTGCTCATTAACGTTTCTACTGATGTAATAGTTATTTTAGTTTTAAGAGGTCCATTTTTTTTTCTTGTTGACGTGAAGTCCTGAGCAAATGAAATACTTTTCAGAAAGCCCTTTCTTACACTTAAATACAATAAGGTACTGCCCGTATTTTCTTCTAGCATTTTGAGGTCTCTGATATATTTTGAGTTGATTTTTTTACAGGCTGATAAATATAAGTAGTGTGGGATTCTCCTTTATATGCTGTGAATACCATTGGATAATAAAGAAGCTGTTTCAGCCAGTAGCTTAGCAGATTAGAACTAGGCAGGGAAAACAAAACTAAATGCTTGGAGAAAGAAAGTGGAGTAAAGGAGAAACCTTGTAGTCCTGCCAGAGACAGATACCAGAACTTTACCTGGTAAGCCACAGCCTCGTGGTGATACACAGATTAACAGAAATGGGTTAAATTAATATGTAAGAGTTATCCAATAAGAAGCTAGAGCTAATGGGCCAAGCAGTGGTTTAATTAATACAATTTAAGTGTGAAGGTTATTTCAGGGCTGAGCAGCCAGGAACAAGCAAGTGGCCCCCTACTCCATATAAATCTATACTCTTCTACATATTGACATCCAGTTTTCCTAGCACCTCTTGTTGAAGATACTTTTTCTCCACTATGCATTTTTGCAAAATATCAGTTTTTAATAATAAGCTCTTATGCTTATAGCTAAATTCATACATCTATCGTAGCCTCAGTTTCCTGATCAGAACAGTGAATAAACCTATTTAGGACCAGGCTGCATGCTTGAGGAAGAATCCAGGACTCTATGCCCTCAGTTTTCTTGTTTATAAGAGGAGCCTATGGTTGTATAAAAAAAAAACAAGCAAAAAAACTTCATATGTATTGTATCTATGACTATAGCTCTTATCTTTTACTATACATGTTATTTAGAACAATGTCTGGCATCCAGTAATCCTATACAATCATTAGTTATTAATCCACCACAGGTTATGCTATTAAATAAGGATTTTTTTTATATTGTAGATGTCATTGACGTCTAGGGTCAATGCTTCCTACTTTACCTTGCAACACATTTAATTGCACTCACTGTTGTCTACCCAAGAGTTTATTCTATGGATGACTCTTTTTTTCCTGCATCCACTTTTCTGTTATATTATTCCAATAAATAATGATATTATAATTTGTACCATGTTAAAGAAACAAATGTTTCCAGTTGTCAGTCTTTTTCTGTTTTTGACATATCAATATTCCATTTAAAAATAGTTGTTCATATTTGTTACTGCCAACTTTTCTCCTGTATTCTATTTTGACTTAGTCATTGTGGAAAACATACACAATGCAAAATATGTTATTTTAAGTACATATTTTAAAACATCACACATGTTTATATTAAATCATCACTCCCTAAATTATTTTTATTATTTCTGTGGGAAGAAATACCCTGATAAAAAAACAACTTTAAAAGGTGGTTTTACAGGAGGAGGTTAATTTCACTTAACAGTGCCCAAGTACAGTCTACCACAGTGGGGAAGACGTTGCAGCAGCAAGACCTTGAGTCAGCTGGTATCATTGCCTCTTTGGCCAGGGAAAGAAGAGTGGGATGACTGAATACGCTCAGCTACATTATTCCTTTTTATTTTGTTCAGTTTCCAAGCCGACGGAATGATTCTGCCCAGTTTCCTTCCCAGAATAAATGTCTTCATAGCTCAAAGAGCCCAATCCAGATAATCGCTCCTATCCATGCCTAAAGGTTAACCTACTCGCAGTCCCTCATAGGCAGGAGCATGTATTTGTTTTCTATAAACTTCAGATGCTGTGAAGTGGACAATCCACACTAATGCATTGCAACCATCAAACATCTGCAGAGATATTTTTGTGTCAAAACTGAGACTTTGTTTCCTTTTACAAATATTCCCTACTTACTTCTAGTACCACACTCAGTCAATTCCATTGATTATGTCTCTGACTTTGATTGCTATTATTTACTACTTCATATGGCTGGGATCGTGTAGTGTTCGTCTATCTAAGATAGGTTTTTTTTTTTCCACTTAGAATAACACATTTGGTGTTTGTTCTTGTTGAAGTGAGTCAGGTTTCTTTTAGGTGATTAAATATCTATGATTTCTATACATTTTTGTGGTTGTAAGACTTTAATTCATAACAAATGTTCTGTTTGTCATAAACTTTCTTCATTAAGCGTGAGTTATCTGACACTGGCATAGCCAGCTCAGTATTTGTAGGTCGTATTCATTTGCATCTACACCCTTGGACTCTGTAACTTTGGGTCTAAGGAGAATCTCTTACAGACCACAGGTATAGATTTGTGTCAGTGCAATAAAATACTTTTGATAAACAACTTCAAAAGAAATGATTTCTTTGGGGGTCAGGATTCCAAAGATTTCTATTGACTAAGCACCCACCATGAACAGGACAGTAAGGCTACAGGAGTATGTGATAGAGGCTATCTATTTCAGGATATGCAGGAAACAGGAAGGAAGAAAGGACATAGAAATTAGATCTAACCTTTAAATATGCCTCCCAAGCTCCCAACTTTCCTGGTCTCCTGCAAGTTCCTCTTCCAACTCCCAAAATATCACCACCAGCTGGGGACCAAGCATGCCACACACAATCCTGTGGAGGACATGTAGAGTCAAACAACGCCGCATCATATTATTATATCATGGTTTTGTTTCTTGTTTGAGAGTTATGCTATGTGACCTATGATGGTCTCAAGCACCTGGTTCTTTAGCCTCAGCCTCTGGATTGCTGAGGTTAAAGATGCCTGCCTTCATATATGGCCTAGATCATATTTTGTGTTTCTCAGTTTTGTTTTTAACCAATTATAAGAATCTTGTCATTTGATTGGAGAATTTAGTCCATTTATATGTAATTACTATTAAGGTAGTGTTAAGGTACTGGCAATGTATTTTCTGCAAATTTTACATGCTTCTGTCCCTCATTCCCTTTATTATTGCCTTCTTTTGTAGTTGGCTAATTTTTTAGTGAAATGTTGGGATTCTATTTTAATTCATTTTATATATATTCTACAACACTTTTCTTCGTGGTTACCATAAGGGTTATAGTTAACATGCAAAAGTTGCAATGATCTGAATGTTACTCTTCTTAACTTAATGCCAGCTCTTCTTGATGAGCCCTGTCCTCAATCATTTCAATAGCAAATGTCAGAAAATTACAGCTTTATTCATAATGAATCCACTGTAAATTAATCATTATTTTTATATACTATTAATCTCTTCACTAGTAAAAATGTACATTTATAAGCCAATATTACAATAATACTTACTATGGAGCTAATTTTTCAGTATACCAATTTTTAGATAAATAGAAAAAAATGGCTTTGTAAACATTACAGTATAAATATTACAGTAAACCTAGCTTTAAACACTACGGTCATTCTTATCTTTTCTGAGACTTTATTTCCTTGTATCTCTTTGAATCATAGTGCAATATCTTTCAGTTTACACCCCCAGGTCTTTTTAGGTTCTAGATCCTACCTCAGCTTTTATTATTATCTAGGAATTTAATTTCTCTCTCACTTTTGAAGGAAGGATTTTATTAGATATAGAATTTATGACTGACTGCTTTGTTTGTGCCTGGTTTATTTATTTATTTTCCTTATTGTAACTAGCTTGAATGGACAGTTCATTGCCTTATAGCCTGAAAAGTTTCTGATGCTAAGTATTGGTCACATCTTAAGATATCGTTTTTTACAGAAACAAATCAGCAATTTTTGGATTCCAACAGTTTGAATATCATCTGACTGACTAAGCTTATCCTATATGATTTCTTGGACTTAATAAATATTTATGTTTATGCCTTTCATCAAATCTTTAACAAGGCAATATTTTTTCAAATACTATCTCTACTCTCTAGTATTTAACTCACACTGGGTTACTTTGGCTTTTATAACCATCCTGTGATTTCTACTCATTTTTCTTCAACCTTTTTTTCTTTCTTTTCCTCAGACCCAATAATTTCCAATGCCTTGGGTTTGGCACTAACTTTTCTACCCTCTTAGGCCTGTCTGTGTGTCCATCTGCTGAATCTGTTAGTTCACTTATCGTAATTTTCATCTCAAGAATGTCCTCTTGGGCTCTTTCTTAGTAGTTGTTTTCAGTTTTGTTCAGCACATTATTTTCTTGAATGTCTTTAAGTCTTCCCTCAGTTATTTGAGCATCTCACAGTCAATTATTTGGAAGTGCTTTTCTAGTAAACAAGCTTTTCTCAGGGAAATATTTTATTGATTTAATCTGTTCCTTTGGATGAATTGTGGTTTATTTTTTCTTTGTATACTTGTTATTTTGTTGTTGAAAACTGAACAATTTAGAGATCCCAGGTTATTTTTCTCTTACTGACAGTGCTTTGCTTTTTTTTGTTTTGTTTTGTTTTCTACCTTCTATGACCTTGATCCATCTCCAAGCCAAACACAATACTCAGATAAGACTTAGGAATCCTTCAGTATTTTCTGTGCCATTCCTTGAACATAGGGATCAACTTTCTAAATAAATATAACCACACTGATGCTTTGGAATATTTCACTCTTTTTTATCTAATTCTTAGAAAAAATAAAGTTCTAGCAGTTGGCAAAGGCAGAGCTCCTAAAGTCCCCTGGCTTGGTCACACTACTTTATAAGGAAAGTCTTATTACTATAAGAGAGATTGTAACCATGTCTTCTGTCTGCATGTCTAAACTCCAGTCAAAATGTATATTCCAATTGTTAGAAGAGCCAATCATTTCTAGTATAACTACTTACAAGCATCTCCAGGAACATATGGACAACTACCTACCATTCAGTGGATAACAAGGAAGAGAAGCTTTAAAGAGCATAGGAAAGAATGAAAGAAACAAAGCAACTGGAGAGTTCCATCTGCCCCTTCACCTACAAGGGCAAAATATTCAGTAGACTCCATGGTTTGAAAATCATACACATTCTGCTAGGGCCACATTTGCCTCCAGTTGTTCCATTACAAAGTTGGCTCATTTTTTTTTATCAATTTTCTACTGTGAGATGAAAATTTCCAAAACTTTAACAAATATCTCATTGCAAGAACCAACATGATGGAAGGGTTCCATGGGTAGTTATAGTCAGTGTTCATGCTAGTTCCTGATCCTACAGAAACTCTGAACTTTTATGAGCCCTATTAATTTTATCTTCTTTAATACAATTTTATAGTTAAAATCATCACATACTATGTAAACTTTTGTCTGATTTCTTCTACTTAAAACAATAAATACAAGATTGCCAATTAATTATATACTATAATAACCTATAAGAAAGTAGCACATGTTGATCCATTTATTAATAGATATTTGGACTGCTTTATCTTGAAACAATTAAGAGTAATACGACAAATATCTTTGATGCCAGTGATATTATGTGGACATGAGTTCTAACTCTCCTTCTCTCCCTTTATGATCAGACTTGGGTTTGATGAGTAACAAGCTAAGTATTTTATGAATATTTTAGGAAACTGCAAATTTTCTTCACTCAGGTGCTGTTCCATACTGTAAATCCAACTAGGATGCATAAAGGTGACAATTACTTTATGAAATATCTATTTTAAGATGAAAGAAACATAATTATCTTGTGCTTTAAATATATACTTCTTGATTAAATATATGAAGCATCTTTCATGTGTTTATTTCCTTCCACATATTTATTAAAGTGAAGTGTCCATTTCAATCCTTTGCTCATTTTTCAATGGCCAATAAGTTCCTTGTTAAATTGAGAGGCAGGGTACTTGTTGTTGTTGTTGTTGTTGTTGTTGTTTGTGGTGGTGGTGGTGGTTTTCTGGGTGAGGAGGTACTATGAACTTACAGCAATTAGGACATAGAATAAATTCTCCGTTTTCTTCAAGAATATTTTTGTGTTAAAATTGTATGCTTAAAACAATGATATATCTACAGTTGGGTAACTTCATACCACCCTCAAATTATACCTTCCAGTACTTTTCTCAAAATGTAGCTATAAGTTTCAATAAACTTTTGAATCTATTGTGTTACAAGAATTTATGTCTGTATGTTTTAGCCAAATGCATACCAAGTACTGAGACATTCTTACTATCAAGTAGCATGTTAGTTCTCAAGATGCTTTCTTAAAAAAATAAATGTTGTTTCAAACCCAAGAGTACTCAGGAAACACAAATTCAGATCAGATCAATATATTTAAAAAATGGACTCGCTGCCAGTAGCCCCACACACTGCCCAAGCCACAAAAATGTCACTGACATTCAGACAGCTTAGTTTGGTCCTGTACAGGTTCCCCAGCTATCATTCCAGAGTTAGTCAGTTTCCACTAAGCTGTTTCTGAGCATTTCCCCATCATGATCTTGACCCATTTGCTCGTATAATCCCTCTTACTTCTCTTTGGACCTCCCAGAGCTTGGCTCAGTGCTTAGCTGTGGATCTCTGAATCTGCTTCCATCAGTTACTGGATGAAGGTTTGTGGTGACCCTTTGGGTGGTCATCAGTTTGATTATCACTAGTTCATGAACTGACTTTTGGGGGCCCATTTTCTGTAGAAGGATACCTTGCTAAGCTGTGATACAGTGGATGGGATTTGGTCCTGTCTCAATTTGATATGTCAGTCTTTGCAGACTCCCCATGGGAGGCCTTCCCTTCCCCTTTCTGAGGAATGAATGAGAGGTTGGGCAAGGAGAAGGTGTAGGAGAAGAATGGGAGAAGAGGAAGGAAAAGGGAACTGTGGTTGGTTTGTAAAAATTTTAAAAAACCACTTTTAAATACAAACAGACAAAGCAGGTAGAACATAAAGTTGGATTGGTAGGATGGGTGACGGCAGATGGAGCTAGAAGGGAAGGAGTAAGTACAATAAAATAGATTGTATGAAATTCTTATATAAATAATAAAATATTAGTATTTATCTGGAAGCATGCTCAGGCATATTTGACTAGCACAGAACAGATTCTGTTTTGGTTTTACATGTGTTGTTTTGTTTTGGTATTTGTTTGTTTGTTCTGATTTTCATTAGGCTTTGTTGTTGTTGTTGCGGCTCTGGCTGCTGCTGCTGCTGTTGCTGCTGCTGCTGCTGCTGCTGCTGCTGTTTGTTGGGGTTTATGTATAAAGCAAGAAGGAAATCCAGATCAACAGAAACTAGTTAGCCAACGTTGATTAAAACGCCTGGAATCTGACCCCAGGCAGTTTGTTGTAAGTATGTTTAAGCACAGGAAAATTTGGGGGGATAAGTTTCCTGGCATAACACAATCCTCTATGCATAAGGAGGCATAATTATATCAGAAGTCTTCTCAAAGTACTTGTCACTTCTTCCATTTAGATGAGATAAACGTGTTATCTTAAGGGTCTAGGGAAGGATGCAATGTGGTCTCAGTTGTAGAGGTAGTGTTGAGTTCATCCTGTCCTGGTTATGAGAGGTTGGGGATCTTCTAGCCATATAGATAATGCAAAGGTGACCTATATTATCAACCATTTCTGGTCCTGCTTGTGGAAACTTGGTATGGACTTGTGTGCAGGCAATGCACACCACTGGGCTATTAGCCACCTCCAGTCCCAGTTTCTGGGTGTAAAAAATATGTGGTACATCTTTTTCTCTGGAAAGACAACGCTGTGTGTTTAACATTCCTGGTTTCCCTAATGTTACCTGTGTACTAAAGGTTCTTTATGACCCAAAGCTGTTATTTGGGGGATTAAGAGTATGTAATTACCATGAAGTTGGGTTATAGTGAGAAGAGGAGGCATTGAGAGGAACTGTGGGAGTATAAAATTATGATCAAAATATATGATAGGAAAAAATTTAAATAAAAAAGGTTGTGTAGATGTACACATTAATTTTTGGGATACTGACATTCTAATGCTATTGATTTTTCCAAACCATTATCATAGTATATCTCTGCATTAGTTTAGATCTCATTGATTTTCTCTCAACAATTTTGTAGTTTCCAGTATACATGTCCAGATTTTATTAGAGGTGTTCTATAACTTTAGTGGGCTTTTGTAGCATCGTGAATGACACCTCTGAAACTTCTAATTTTATGGGAAATATATGAGATGGAAAACAACATGGTATCCTACAAAAGAATAAAACTCATTGTCAGCCTCAGGTGGGTTCTTGTCCTTTCTATGCAATTTATTACATGGTGTATCTTGAACAGTTATTGGTTTATTTTTTTCATTTGCTGTCAGGATGGCCTCATTTCTTTTTCCTGGCAGTACTGCACTGTAAATACCCACTTGGGTTGAGGCAGAATAGTGTTGCTAAAGACACACATTCTTTTATTATGTACAAAGTTAAATATAAGGCATTAAATCTGACACCGGTATTAATTCATCTACAGATTTTAATAAGAAATTTTCTTAAATTCAAAATTTTATGGGAGTTTTTTGTCATGAATAAATGTTAGTTCTGCTACAATTTTTGTTACTTTTGCATGAGTTGACATTGAATAGGTTCATATTTTCCCATCAGGATCTGAAGTTTCTTTGTTTTGATTATTAAAATAAACACATGACTATAGATGCTCAACTCTCAATGCATTTAAATCCTGATAATCTTATCATGCATTGAAAATAAACCTAAATCAAAAGCACATTTAATTCACCCACTCTACTGAGCAACATAGTAAATGATACCACATAGGTTTGTTCTCTTGACTTGTAGGGTGTAGTGTCCTGAAACTCCCCATTATCAGCAGAGCATAGTGTATCACATCTACTCATAGTGGCACCCCAGGATAAAACAAAAATTGGACCATTTACTCCAGAGAAATGAAAATGTATCCAGACCCAGAAAGTCTGTACAAAATGATTCAAGATGTTTGATTCAGGATATACAGATTTTGAAGTCTCCCATTTTTCCATCAACAGAATAATACACTAGTCAGCTGGTGGCTCATATAAGATAGGCTACCATTTACACATAAGAAGAAATAGCTACTTCTACACACCCCATATATTAGTTTCAGAACATTATGCTGAAAGAAGGAAGTATTTCAGTAAAAAACAGATCAGATCAGATTCTATTTTTAAAGGTGCTCTCAAGCAAAACTAATTCCTAGCATGAAAAAAAAAATCAAACCAGAGTTTGCAAGTGAAGGGAGCTATGTAGACATTGGTTATGAAAAGAAATTTCAGTGGAATGTGAATATTTGTGTTTCAGAGACATATGTGGTTGCTAACTCCATTAAATAATATCTTCAATTTTATGCAGTCTATTATATAAATGGTTTACTTTAAAAACTGCACACAAATATCGAATATTTGAGCATAATAACTATGCTCAACTATTCAGAAGTACCTAAGTATTGCAGTCAGCTTTATGAATAGAGTTTGCTACTTGTTAGTGGTATATAACCAACAGCAAGAAATTTAGATAGATGTACAAATAAACAATGGGACAGTGGATGGGTGGCTATATTAACAAGCAAATATATGCCGTTAATTATGGAAATTACTTAATAGGTATGTAGGTATTTGCACTTCTACATTTTGTTACTCTGAAAGCTTTTTATAATAAAATGGGTAAAGAAAATATAAATAAAACAATTACTTTAAAAAGCTTCTTCCCATGCATTCAGCTTATTGGTAAAACTGGGAGTTTATTTTTCTCCTTAATTTATATTAAAATGTGTGAAATCTACAAGGAACTATTGCAATAATAGTTCACATATAACTTTTGCTTATCGTTCCTTCTATGGAGTGGAACCACATCATAAAATATATCCAGCAATTATTCCCTTCATCTGGGCATAAAAGCAACCATCATGACAGAGTCCACACAAGGCTCTTATGTAGTGGTATTGTTTCTTCCTCTATTAGGATTCTAGACTTAGGAGCCAGGGAACCTTGTATAGAAATGCCGATAACGAAGGAGCATTCATAGCCTGGAAATCTCCAGTTAAAGCCATCTGCGTTCTTCAAATAGAAGGGGTGATGCCAATCAACATTCCAGCCTGATCCCTGATTGCAAAATGAAGGGCTGACTTTGTACAACAAGACTGATTGCAATTTGTACAAAGTGATCAGTGATTTTTTTTCTTAGTAAGTAAGTCCTAAGAGAAAATAAAGGCAATTTTTTTCTTTTAAGTATCCAGAAATGAAATGAAAACATCACCTATGTCAGGGTGACTTATGTGGGTGACTACTGTGCTAATTATAAACTTAACAATGGCTACACACTATTATCGTCTAAGAAGGCATCATGACTTGTTGCAATCATTATACAATCTTTTCCCACTTTTATTTTTATACCTGAATATCCTACGTTATGTCTACTTTACACTTAGTTTGTATGTTGTTAGACAGGCAGCTTGGTTCTACTTTTTGATTTCTTGAAACATTTTTTTAAGATTTATTTATTTATTCTGTTTACAATGTTCTGCCTGCATGCATGCCTGCAGGCCAGAAGAAGGCAACAGATCTCATTACAGATGGTTGTAAGTCATCACATGTTTGATGGGAATATAAACTCAGAACCTTTGGAAGAGCAGCCAGTGCTCTTAACTGCTGAGCCATCTCTCTAACCCCTCTTTTCCCACTTTCAATGCTTTCATTACTCCACTGTAACAATGTCCTTTGTGCAATATTCATAGAGAGGAATGCACACATACATGGACTGGCAATGTGGAAAGGTTTTTTTTCCCAAAAATAATATATAAAAGCCCCATCATTTGCATGAAGCCTTAACATTCCATGTGCTTTTGAAATATGCAGCTGGCTAAAAATTGGTGAAGGGACCCCGCTTATACTGGTAGTTCTCTAGTTGCTCAGGTACACATGCATGAAAATAACTCGCTTTATATTTTAAATGTACACTTGATCTATGCACCTATGCTCAAAATAAACCTGCAAAATAGAGTTCTGAATCAATTATCAATCAGTTGATTTGCATGTCATAACCATAAATATCTAAAGACAGATTACATACAAACACATACATACACACATACGCATGTTTTTTGCAGTTATCTCCCTCAGTAAAGTTAGGATCCACAGGAATTTATGTCATTATCACTATTCTTGACATGGAAATCTTGATGGCACTTGTCACTCAGGATTCATCCTTTTGAATCTGCTACCTGTAATCGCAGGAACATTTGAGACTTGAAACTGATAAGAAGCAACATGGATGACACCTTAAGACCCATGATACGATACGATGTGTCTGTTAGAGTATGTGCATATGAAAGGAGAACTGAAACCTAAAAGATAGACAATAACTCGAGTAACATTTAGTATGTTTCTGCTTGTATATAAGCTCAAAATTCTTCCTAGAAATTGGTAACAATGCTAACCCTGTGATGCTAAAATAGATATGGTTTGATCCGGTGCTTCCTGGCTGTCTTTGTCACTAGTCACTGTTATCACAGATGCTCAATAGAATAAATATTTTCTGTGTCTGAAACTGCACATTGGGAGACAGATCTGCAGTTATAATCCTTATGGCAGTATCAGTTTTCTGCTTCTGAGAACTTCTTGTAAGAATGAGTCTTTGGCACAATGATATGAAAAGACAGAGACTGTCTTCTTCAAGAGCAAAGGGTTGTATTGTTCCTTGAATGAAATATTTGGGTTTTCAAGCACAAGGTCTATGTCCAGTAACATGACCATAATATGTCTAGATAAGTGTCACCTGGTTTCCTCATGTCACCTCTAAGGATAGGGGATAAGGATCCCGATAAGGCTGGCTCTGTCTATGTCTAGCACTGTGAATCACCAACTGCCTTCATCTCTGGCCCAGGTCACATGTCTCCAAGCAACAAACAACTATGTGGTTGGGTAACGTTCGGCTCAAAGGGTGGGTGAAATCTTACATGCCTTGCACTTTGGGGAGACAATTGCAAAACATTCTAAAGTTTCCCTCTACCTATAAAATGTTCAAGAGCAAGTAGAAAATCCTTAAGAACTTGATTATAAAATGCAGTTATCATTGTTGGTAATGTGGAATTGCGGGAGCCAACATGGTGCAGAGCAGCACGCTGAGCATCCCTTCACAGGTAATTTGGAATATCAGGACTGGCACCTCCCTAATCACGGAGTCTACACACTTGCGCCAGAGTGGGTGCTGAGCGGAACAGCACTTCATCTCAACATAGCTTCTGAAAAGGCAGCAGCTTCCAGACAGAGGCTGAGCTAAAGCTTACACTCCCCTTGATTTTTTGGACTGGATTCCTCACTGTCTAGTAAGTCAGAACAGTATTTAATTGGAGTAGAAAGAGGCAGTGGGAGTTCTTTCAGGATTTCACTGGAGGTCTCTGCTTAGAAATTCCAGATACATTTTACACCTATTCACCTCATTGCATCCTTGTCCTACGTAAGTCTAGTATTATCTACTTCTCAGCAAGTTTAACATCATAAAACACTTTAGAAGTCACTTCTTCAACCTGCCACACAAAGCAAACATTTGTGTTACATAATTGTGAAAAACCCTCAGTCAGGAGCCTAGAGCAATGGGAGCTCACATATCACACTAAAGGGTATTGAATCCAGCTGGACTTTAAGATGTTAAACAATATCCACTCATGATAAGCATGAACCAAGTATCCAAAGCATCTTTGGCTATTAGTCTCAAGCTTGTCCTCAAAGCCCAACCTAAATTCACTCCTTTTCGGATCATTTAAGTAATGACTCCCTGCCCTGAACGTATGTTTTAAATGGCATAGCTCCAAAATGTTTGGCTATTCTGGCCAATCCTTACTCAGGTGCACAATATAAGTGATCAGCCCACAGTTGCCCAAACAGCGCAGCTTACTGCAGCATTGGCCTTTCCGTGCAGGTGTGTCATAGAGTTGATTTGTATTGTGTTCACAGCCAGCTGGAAATGTCAACTCTTTTCCACATGAATTTCTAACAGCCAGGCTCATTACATTCTAAATTCATGCAATTGATTTTTGTCTCTTATCCAAAGCAATCTAAACACATTGTGCTGAGTTTGTTGATGCAGTTTAATCCTTTTTGCTACCTTCTTGAATTTTGTGGAAGTTCCTTCTGCAGTCAAATCTACCGATACCTTTTCCAAGTTTTATCATTTTAAAAATCTGAAACAAATGGCTTTACCCAGTTATTGATTAAAACATCAGAAAGAACAGAGCAAGTAAACACATCCCTTTGATGGTCACCTTTTAACTTCTCTCACATTTGATAGTACAGCGAAGAGTCTGTCATCTACATATGATTATTTTAAAGGCTTCAAATATCATTTACTATGTTGCCAGCTTGGATCCATTTATTTACCTCTTTGGGGGAGCTGCAATGCCTTGGGATAATTTAATCAGAGTATTTCTAAGGTTTGTACTAATATTTTATAAATTGTATTATAAAATTTGCAAATGTGTATTACAGAAAATTCTAAATGTGAACAGTACATAGCTCCAGTAGGCAATGGCACAAAGGTGGCTAGTTAAGAATTAGCACGCAGTTTACACAATACCCTGAAGAGAAAGAAGGGCAGATAAAGCCACACAAAACATATGGTTTCTGTTTTGTCATAGACAACAACAAAGCTTCTAATCCATAAAGGAATCAACATTGAATGCAAACAAGTCTGCCACTAGCTGTCTCATGACTTCCCACATGTTATATGTGGTATGCGAAAATGGCTCAGTTGGTGAGATGATCACCACACAAGCATTAGGATCTGAGTTCAGATCCCAAGACCCCACCTAAAAGCCAGGCACAGAAGCACATGCTTCTAACCCCAGCCCTGGGGAAGGGGAAGAGAATGGCAGACTTCAAGAACTGACTGGTCAGCCTGTCTAGCAGAATCAGTTTCAGTTCTGTCTCAAAAATAAAATGGTTAGCGGTGAAGGAAGACATTAAAACTGACCTTTAACCTTCATACTCACAAACACATACTTATGGAAATATACACACACAACATTGATTGGGAAGAGCAGGGACAGCTCTACAAATATTACATGTAAGAAAAAGATGAAAAATAGAAGGCAAATACTATCAGTACAGAAAGAAAATTCTAACCTCAAACCCAGATCTGAAATCTGAGATTAGAAGGACCCAGGTGGTCTCAGCAGGCATGTTGATCGTGATGGTTGGTGCAGAAGTTGAGCTGTGGGGACCCCTCAGCGGACCCATGACTTGCTGCTGGACCCAAGGCATGGCTTGGCTTTTGAGGCAAGAGAGGCTGTGGTCTGAGCGGTCCAGCAGTGGCTGTCTCCTGGTGGAAAGACAAGGCTCCAGTAGTTGTCCACAAGACCCAAAGTGGCAGCTTTTGATGCCCGATCACATGATCTGGCCCACATTCAATGCATTCTTCCTGAACTTCTGCTGCCTGGGTTTCATAGCATATGCCCACTCTGTGAAGTCCAGGGACAGGAAGATGGTGGATGATGTGTCCGGGGCAAAGGCCTACGCCTCCACTGCCAAGTGCCTGAACATCTGCGACCTGGTCTTCAGCATCATCATGATCATTGTCTTCATTGCTCTTTACGCCAGTAGACTTAGTTCTGGGGCCTTCTAGTCCTGCCTTGGGCTCCACTGTCTACAGCTGCCCCACACCCTGGTCTTGGGCCTGACACTTTAGCCCACACATCAGCAGCTGTTAGCTCGCATCTGTTCACAGTGGAGTCAATAAAGTGCACGTATTGACAACTATAAAAAAAAAAGAAGGACCCAGGTGGGTATAAAGGGTGGTACTGATGGTACTGACTTCTGCAGCCTTTGTTTGACATATATATGTGTAAGCCACTGGGTTTGATCTTCAGACCCATATAAAAAGTTACTATATCACTAAATGGAAAATTAGAGCAGGGTACTTATGGAGGAGGAAGAGAGGTAAATTCAGAAGAAAGGATGAGGGAAGAATAATATTATATTAAGGATGCATAAAAATTTATAAAGAATCATATCATTAACTATCTACTTGAAATACTATAATACATGTAATTTTATATATGCGTATATATATATATATATATATATATATATATATATATATATATATATATATAATGTGTATATATAGTTTAAATAAAACTGTCCCAACTGGGCTTTTTTATATTCAGAATAAAATACCCTAAAAGCAAACACTTTAATGATAATGCTTATATAATACATCCAACGTTTAAAAATGAAAATCAATCAAACAGCACGCAAAGAAATAAATTAATTGAAATCAATGATGAAATTAATGAAAAGGACATACTTGAAAATTAAGTAAGATAATTAAGCAAGAATGGAATTAAATGGAAATTTCACAAGGAAATTAAATAGGAACAGATTACAAAGAAAATCAAAGGAGTCAGAAAGAAAGTGATTCAAATGAAGTACAGGTAAAGCTCTAACACAAACATAGTTGAATTCCCTGAAGGAGATGGTTTCACAATACAATATCCAGGGAGTTCCAATCCAGAGTTTTACTTAAGGCCATTTTGCAGTCAGCAGCTGGTCAAAGAATCCTAAGATGCCCTCTATGCTACTCAGCAAAGGCCTCCCCCATCTTGTAGGTTCACCTGGAGAGAGCACTTATCTACTTTCCCAGCAAACACCGAGGGCAATAAGAAAACCTGACTTGAAAGCATGAGATGAAAATCTTAACAGAAAAAAAAAAAAGATACCAGTTTTGGTTCTAGTTTTGCTTCCACATCTAGAGTCTAGGCTGACTTCGGCAAATAGGCCAGGCTGACCTTGAATTTATGCCCTTCTTGTTACAGTTTCTTGAGTACTAGAATTAAAGGCACCTGCTACCATATGCCCCGTAAGAGATCAGTATTTTATAATTTGAGCGAGACATTATTTTCAGCTTGAGTTCAGGCATAATAACTGATTTTGAGTAGAAAATATATAATTCCTTTGAAGAAAACAACGGAGCTCATCATCATTCTAGCGTTATCTACAATGTCCATTTACTGTTGACAATTGTGAGGCACACAAGAATAAATTTGAAAGGAAGCATAACCCACACATCTGGAAAGGGCAGTCAGTTAAAACGTTCTGAATAGATGCAGATGCTGAATACAGGAGAGACTTCAAAGCTTCTATTTAAATGCATTCAAAGAATTAAAACAAGACATTCAAATAATCAGAGGAAAATGATGAACGTGGGTAAACTAAGAAATACGAGCAAATGACTTGTAACACAATACAAGGCGTATAATTACAAAACCCAGTGACAGGAAGTTAAAAACCCATTAAATGGTTGCTAATAGCTGATTGGCGGACTGACACCCCTTGATTGTGAGATAGAAATAAACTAGTGATCCTAGAGAAGCTAAATAAGGAGAACCCAAAGAAAAACATATAGGCATCCTCCTGAATATTAACCTTCAGCAAGCGATGAAAGGAGACAGAGACAGAGACCTAAATTGGAGCACAGGACTGAAATCTCAAGGTCCAAATCAGGAGCAGAAAGAGAGAGAGCACGAGCATGGAACTCAGGACCGCGAGGGGTGCACCCACACATTGAGACAATGGGGATGTTCTATTGGGAACTCACCAAGGCCAGCTGGCCTGGGTCTGGAAAAGCCTGGGATAAAACCGGACTCTCTGAACATAGCGGACAATGAGGACTACTGAGAACTCAAGAACAATGGCAATGGGTTTCTGATCCTACTGCACGCACTGGCTTTGTGGGAGCCTAGGCAGTTTGGATGCTCAACTTACTAGACCTGGATGGAGGTGGGGGTTCCTTGGACTTCCCACAGGACAGGGAACCCTGATTGCTTTTCGGGCTGGGGGGGAGACTTAATTGGGGGAGGGGGAGGGAAATGGGAGGCGGTGGCGGGGAAGAGACAGAAATCTTTAATAAATAAATAAATTAAAAAAAAAAAAGAAATAAACAGGAAGGTTTAGCTAAAGGAACTGCATCCAGGTCCCTGAGACAAAGATTAAAGCAGGAACTCCACACTGCTGTATGGTTAGCAAAACTGGTCTGAGCAAGAAGGTAGCAGTGTAGCTCGAAAATAGTGTTTACAGAGCAAGAATGAGGGCCTGGGTTCAACTCACAAATCTGCAAAACACAGCCCATGGGTTTGCTGAGCTGATTCAAATGTTACTCCTCAAAAGGACCAGATCCTGTGGCAAAGCATAGGAGCTGCCAGTGGCAGGGCTGGCGACAGTGGATATCATGTTTGACAGATCTGAGAACCAAGTGCATTTATAGAATACGATTGTGCATGTGAATACATATTCGTAAGTTGATGTTAGTTGTAGATGAGGGATTGGGTAAAGTGAGGTGAAGTTTTCAGCCACAGACACTCCTGGGAGCAAGACTTGTTACGTTACTTCTGCATTGGTTGACACGAAGTGTGAAAAAAAAGTCTTTCACAAACCTGTTTTTAGTAAAATGGAACTGGAGGCCAGATTTTAATACATATTGGTGGAGAGGAGTAATAATTGTATTTTGTTTTGTTTTGTTTTGCCTTGCTTTCTTTTATTTCAGGTCATACTGTTTGTGATGCTTAGTTTTCCTTGCCAACCTGACTGACTTTAGAAGTAACAAGGACCCACACCTCTGGGTGTTTCCACCAAGCTTAATTGAGGAGGGAAAACACACTGGATGTGGGTGGTACCATCCGATGAGCTAACGTCCCCAACTGAATAAAAAGCAGAAAGTGTACTGAGCACCAGTCCTCAACTCTCTAAACCCTTCTTTCTTTAGGGGCTTTTGTCAGGTAGCTAAGACAGTGGTTTACTCGTTACCTCTCTACTAGCTACGGCTCTGACACACCAAGGCAATTTAAAAGAGAAAGAATGAACTCAGTTAAGAGTGTGTGGCTAACTGGATAGTCATCTGAAAAATATAGAGACCTCAGTTTCGTATCCTGAACAAAGTTAATTCAAAATAATTCTCAAACTGCTTTCAAAAACAAAAATCAAGAGCATGAAACTTCTAGAAGCTAATACAGGATATGACCTTGGTAGCCTTGAGGCCAGCTTCACTCTGATTCCTCAGACACAACCTAGAAAACAGAAGGATAGTATTAAAAATGGATGAAGGGGATTTCATCAAACTTTAAAATGCCCACTTTTCAAAGACACACCTAAGAAAATTAATAGGCTACCACAGTAAGGAAAAATCACAGTACATTTACCTGAGAAAGAATTTGCATTAAGATTTCTTTTAATTTTACAGCTCAACACTAGAAAGATAATAACTACACTAAAATTTCACAACAGAGTTGAATAAAGACGGCAGGGTGGGAGAAAGCTGCATCAAAGGTGTTCACCATCATTAGTCATCAGAGAAATTCCAAACCGAATCTCAGCTGATACCCCCATACGAGCACCACAATTGTGAAAGCAAAGAAAGCTGGAAAGGCAAGGGTTGGCAGGATCCACACCCAGTGTGGATAGCATAAAATTCAAAACCTTTGTAACATGAGAGAGTTTCCTATACAATCAAATGTAAACTCACCCCGTGATCCAGTAATTTGCCTCTAGTACCCCATTATTCTAAGGATCTCATTTTAATATCTCAACACAGAAACATGTCAATGGATGTTGATAGAAGATATACTAAGTTAAAATATGAACCAACATAAATGTCTACCATTTAATTCTTAACCACAAAAGGATACATACAGTAAAATACTACTTTTCAATGAAAAGGAATAAACTAATGACACATGAAACAGCCTGGATACATTCCAAATCCACACCGACAAAGAAAGTCAAATTAGGCTAATGAGAAGCCAGACACAATGGTGTCCATTTATCCCTACTTATTGTTGTTCTTATTATTGTGTGTGCATGTGTATGCTTGCAATGCACGAGCAGAGAGGCACCTATACCATGGCACACATCTGGCTATCAGGAGATAGCTTTGTGGAATCATTCTCTCCTTCTATTGTTGGCTCCAGGAGTTGAATGAAGGTCACTGGCCTTGTCCAGCAAGTGATTTTGCCCTCTGAGCCATCTCTCTCACCCCATACACACAATGCGGTTCATGATGTATCACTTAGTTTATATGTACTCCCAAGTTTAAACTATAATGATAGAAATCAAATCAGTGATTGGCTAGAGGTGGGGAACAGGAATAGTGGGTGTTGAAAGTGTATAAAAGAAGGGAGACCAATAACTTAAGAATGAATGATCTTGGAGTCCTATGTCCTGATAGTGGCTGTTAACACAAGAGGTAGACACACATATCACTTTATCAACAACCATCATTTAACTCCAGTGCTTAACAAATTTTTAACTAGATGACCTGTCTATTGGTGAGAATCAGGTATCAAAGTCAACCACAATCACTGGCTATCGATACTCTGGCTTCATATCTACTACTACTTGTTTTAAAAAACTGAACATGCCTGTATTTAGTGCATACATGTTTAGAACTGTAACCTCTTCTTGGTGGTTTGTTTAATGGGAGAGTATGAACTCACCTTCCTTATTTCTACTGACTGTTTTTGGTTTATTCCATTTTCCCCAGGTATTTGTAAGATATCTATTTTGTCATATTTGCTTGGTTCTCAATTCCATTTACTTTGGTGACAGAACAAAGATGGAACCAGTTTTCTGATCAACTCAGCTAGCTTGTATTCTTTTATTGAGGAATTAAGAAAGTGAATATTCAGGTCACGACTGTCATTTTTGCTTTTTAAAATTTGTCGTGTTTTCTTAGACCTCTTTTGAATTGTTGTTTTGGTATTGTTTATTTATTCCTAAGGCTTCCTTGATGTGTGTTCTCCCTTCAGGCCACGTATTCCTTTTAGTAATCTCCCCTCTGTGGATTAACTTGATAATCATAAATTTCTTTAATTTATTTTTTCTTTATTGTGAAAAAATATTTTCCTTATAATTTATTTTATGTTTCTAGGTATTTGGCCTTCATATATGTCTTTGTGCCATTTGTATGCCTGGTGCCCTCAAAGGTCAGAGGGGTCATCAGATTCCTTCGAACTGAATGATTGTAAGCTACCATGTGGGCCTTGGGAATCAACTATGAATCCTCTGGAAGATCAGTCAGTGCTTTTAACCACTGAGCCATCTGGCCCTTCTTCTTCAAATTAAGTAAAAGTACTATTGTATGCTCTAGGATGGTAGTTATGATCTTTCTGATCTGGGATCCTAGGCAATTCTGGATTTCAATTTTTTCATGAAACAATCAGGAGTTGTTCTGGTAGGTCTGCTTTTATTAATGACTTGACCTTTCTCACTTATTTCTTCCTATATCATCCATTTGTCTGTGCTCCATTGTTTTCACTAATATATCAAAGAGAGTTCCTTTTCCCTTCCCACTCACTGTTCTTTGAGCTTCTGGTACAAAGTGAAGCATCTTTTTCTCTACAGTTGGGAAATTATCCCCTATAATTTTTTGGAAAATATTTTCCATGCCTTTAGTGGAGCATTCTTCTCCATCTTCTCTACCCATTGTGATGTTTTTTTTTTTTTCTCAGCTTGAGACAAGCTAGAATCATTTAGGAAAATAGAACCATTATTGAAGATTTGTTTTCATAAGATTGGCCTGTGGGCTTGTCATGGAACATTTTCTTGATTGGTGACTGAAGTGGAAGGGCACAGCCCACTATGGACAGGTAAGTCATATAAATATCCATATGAAAATAGCTCATATTAGGCAATAGGCCAAGCAAGTCATGGAGAGCAAGCCAGTAAGCAGCATTTCTCCATGCCTTCTGATTCAGTTCCTATCTTCATGTTACTTCAGAAGCTTCAGTTAGGAGTTCCTGATCTGACTTCCCTCAGTTATGAACTTCTGTATACTGTAAGCTGAAATCCTTGCTATCTCATGTTACTTTTGGTCATGGTGTATTGTCCCAGCAATAGAAAGCCACTGAGGACACCCATGACTTGACGTTTTTGCCTTTTCATGGTATCCCAGAGCTCTCCCATTCATTACTGCCTTATTTGTAATAGCTAAGAAATTGAATCAACCTAGATGTCACCAACAGGTAATGGATAAGAAAAATGTGATACAGACACAAAGCAAAACATTGCTCTGCTACAGAGAAAATGAAATCATTAAATTTGCCGGTAAACAGATGGAACAGAAGAAATTGTTTTGAGTGTGGTAACTCAGACCTGAAAAGACAAATGCTGCATGCTGTGTCTTACATGGAGATCTCTGCTTCAAATCTTTTCTTTTGTTTGTTCAACATGGAGCACAATTTGAAGCCAAAAAGTTAGAAAGGGAATTTTAAGGACGAAGGGTAGTGGATTGTATAGAAAAGAGAGGTGGAGAGGCGGAATAGTAGGACATGTGAAATTAGAGAAGAGAGAGGAATAGAGAAAGTTAAATATTTAAGTGAGGACCAGGGGAAGGAAACCAAGAAGAAGAGAAGTTAGTTGAGTAGTTAACCTAAACCAAGGACTACTAGAAAAATGCATTATGAAAATCCCATAGATGGTAAATTAATTCCAAAACAGCACTTTAAAATAAAACAAAAGACTTTCAATGGAAGAACTCTACATGGGTTGACAAAATCACTCCCAGAATGGGTTAAGGTATTAATTAAAAATTAATGAAATAAATATATAAAACAAACAAGGAAACTGCCTTCCTGCTGGCCAGCTTTCATGGTTCCATAAAGTCATGTGGGTTCAGTTAGAGAAGAAAGGACATCAGTGGTCTTACCCAGCTGTCTTATTTAGGATTCCTATTGATGTGAAGAGACACCATGACCACAGAAACTCATAAATATGAAAAAATTAATTGAGGTGGAGGCTTACAGTTTCAGAGGTTTAGTGTATTCCAACCATGGTAAGGAGCATTGTGGCATGCAGGCAGACATGGTACTGGAGAATTCTACATCTTGATCCAAAGGCAACAGGAAATGAACTTGGACACTGGGCATAGCTTGAACATACATGAGACCTCAAAGCCTGCCTCCACAATGACACTTTTCCTCCAACAAGGCCACACCTTCTAACAGTGTCACTCCCCTTGGGGCCTATTCTCCTTCAAATCATGTCACCAGCTCTGAACTTCACATGTCTCATTGTCAGCATGCCAGCTCTGTCCACTTGTGTAATCACGGCTTGACTATTGTGGGGAAACTAACCACTTTCTGAATAGATTGGAATCTTCGTCCAGAGAAAGGAATTTAATGACTCAAACTAAAATCCTGGTCAAAAGCCCCTGACTGAAGAAGTCATAGACTCTGTGGGAAACCCTGATTTTGTTATTTTTGCTAAGCAGTCATGCCATCAAACTGTCTTCTGAGTATTTATGTTTATACCCATGGACTTGAGCTGCTTTCCCTCTTGGTCAAAGCAGCTTCTTTTATGTAATCACCAGAGACACACACAACCAGCCAAAGTACTAAGAATAACAGACTGAATGGTCAACCCTAAATGAGACACCTATGCAAACTCCCTACACCTATAAGATTGCGCTGAGGTGGTCCTGAACCTATATAAATAAACAAGAAGCCACTGTAGTATATATTTTGAGTGAATTGTGTGGCTTGCAATATTATCACATAAAGCACTAAAAGAAGAATCTGTTTATCACGTTCACTGTTGAGTAATCAGTTTGCCAAAATTGTCCTTTCCCAAAAGCCTAGGATGTCTTTTCCTTTCTCTCCAGGATTTGGCATTTTTTTTCTTTTCATCATAGTTTCAAACTCAAAGTATAAGCTATGTCAAAATCACATCACCAGCAATCATTTCATTCTCTTGCAGCTGGATATAACAATATGGTTTTTAAAAATTATCTCCAGTGTTTACTCTAACCTGAATTTCTGCTGTCTAATGTTAGGTCTTTGCCCACACTTTCATCCCTCAGCCAAACAAGATCTTTAGGATGTGGCTGATCCACTGACTCCTGTTCTTTGTAAAGGTCCACACACACTGGGGCCCATAGAAAAGCCATAGTCTACAGAAACTTAACAAGTATAGACAAAGCTTTCAATCAGTCAAACAAATGAAATCATTCAATGGAAGAGGAAAAGGATTCACTGGGGAATACAAACAGATTTCCAAATGTCCTGAAACCAAAACACACTGGTGACTGCTAGGCTTGCCTCTTGCTTGTTCTGGCTCTTGTGTGGCCAAGTTGGCACTTTCCCCCTTCTGCATTCTGATTCCGGAGGCTGGTATTTCTTCACAGTGCTCCTCTGACCAAATTTTAGTAGCTAAATGGCACCTTTGTATTTAGTTTGTTTTTTATTCTCATCCCCATGGCCCACTCCGCTGCCAATTATACACAAATGTTGTTGAAGGCCAGTGGTAAAAGAATGCAATATGTTCAAGTAATTCCTTTTTTCATTGCTATTACATTGAAACCTTTTATGAACTTTGGTATTTTACTTCTCTTTGTCTAAAAGAATGCTAAAAATACTTAAAATTTCAGACAAGGCAGGAGACTTAGAAAAAAAAATAAACTAGAACCAGAGGAAACTTGCTATCAAAATTCAATCATCTGTATTCTTCCAGAGAATCTACAACCGAAGGACACTTGCTTTAAAAAAATTTAATCTTCCATATTCTTCCGGAAAATATTAGTGGTATTTGTAAGACTTATTTTTATTTATGCATGTCCCTGTGTATGTACATGTGAGCACAATTGTCCACAAAAGCCAGAAAAATATATCAGATCCCATGAAAGCTGACTGTTTTGAGCTCCCCACGTGGGTGTTCTTTGGGCTTCTGCATCATCAGTAGCCCCTCTGATTGACTAACCCATATTTCCAACCCCATTTGGAGCTTTTCTTAATAAGCAGGAGAAAACAATACATACCAAACATATGTGAAGATACCTTTAAGTGAACCAAGCATCACCAATCCTCAGCACCTGGAGGTCTGTGGGAATGAAATTAATGGGACGACACCTACAGCCAGCAACAACCACGACATTAGGCTCCGCCTCTATGGGAGCTGATAAAAGTGAAAAACAGTCCTGATGCATTGAAGAAGCTAAAGACAATACTATTTAACTGCTCACTTTCCCCAAATCCAGCATTTGGGCTTTTACGACTGTTGCAGAAAAGCCCTACAAGGGATAGTGTAACCATACTTTGGGGGGAAGAAATGGTACTGTACTCCCTGGAAATCTGCTGGTGTATGGCAAAACCAGTTTTTATCTATATCTATTTTTGGTCTGTGTGAATACTCATTTGCCTCCAAATGGATGTCATTCTGTTTTTCTGGTTAGAGTGGAAATGAGTGGATAGCATCATTTTGTAGGTATCAAGCCTGTTTGCTCCAGTAACTCAAGTTCAGTGGTAATCTTCCTCCTCTTTCATTATTCTTTGTTACTTTTAGATGAATCATAAGCAAATTCTCTAAACATCTTCAGCCCCCAAATCCAGCCCTGAAGTCCAGAACCGAGCATCCTGTCCTCATTCAGAATACCCATCATGGGCCCTGTCCCCTACCTGCTGTGATGGCATAGCACCTAGTCATGCTTTTGTGTGGACTTTGGGTTAACTTGTGGCCAACATGCCCCGAGTCTTGCTCAATTTCATTTGAACATAACTTTTCATGCATGTACAAACTTTAGCTTGACTTCTTAAGAATGACCTCGGCTGCCCTTCTGCAGCTTTTCGGTGAGGCACAAGTGTCAGCTGTTGAGGTGGTTTTTAATCACTGACCGATCAGGCTTGTCCTTCCCTGGGGAAAGAAAGTTTGCCTTTTCATGTTTGTGCTACTAAGGGCGATGTCTAAGAGATGATAAATAAGTAACAGCCCATGATGAATGTCTGATCCTGTCTGGGGCACAGGAAACAACCTCGGTCAAAGCAACTGTCTCTTCTAACAAGACATTGTCCCTACAGAGATTATGTGGAGCAATAAGAAAGGACTTTGAACACCCATTTTTTTCTCCTTTTGAAAGAAGATTGTGGCAGGCTTAATAAATCCTACATTGTGGGGCATGTCTGCTTCCATCCATTTTCTGGTCTGTTTTAATGATGAGAGCAAAAGTGAGAATTCCTCTTGGGAGCCCTAGATGCCTGATCTTGCTTTGTCATTGCAGGGCTCCTGGCAACCCCTGCCTTTCTGTCCTTCCAGTCTCTTTAACTATACAATAGATATTTTCAGTATAGATATACTGTCTCTTCTATATCACATTATTCTAGCTAAGAGCTCAAAGCATTTGAAAGGGAAAAAAGTAAACATTGGTTATTATTCTTTAAATAGATACTTTAACTGTTGTTTGTCTGTGCGGTGTCATCAACTGCTAAGAGATCTGGGCACATTCAGGAGCAAAGTATTATAGAACATTCCTTGAGTGTGTTCTTTCCTTGTATCACGAAACTTTATGACCTTGAGAAAGCTGGGCACGCCCAGCGTTATTGCTGTCACAGATTTTAGCTTTCAACCATGTGCTCTGTGATTTTGAGTCGAATGAACCCCAAAATGTCTCTCTCTGTGTTTCTCTCTCTCTCTCTCTCTCTCTTTCTCTCTCTCTCTCTCTCTCTCTCTCTCTCTTTCTCTTTCTCCCTCTCTCTTCTTCCTTCCTTCCTTTACATACAACTTTAAACTGAGCATGCTCACTAACATCCTCCCTAATTTAGCACATTCAAATATACACTACCCCTCAGGGTATTTTCTTATATAAATTCAAATAAACTCAGTTCAATTACTCAGTCTTTGCTTCCTTTATTCACAGAGCATTTTATCAGAAATAATCCTATCAGAAATAATTCCTGGAATCCCCTCACTTGCTGCAAGTAAAGTCTTCCCTCCTCTAACCTAAATTATGTTTGTTTTGGCCATTGCATCTGGTTATAATGCTACAATAATTGACCAGAATTCTTGATAAGAGGGTGCATGCCCACTAAGATGAATCCTCTTCTTTTATTTGATCTTTATTTCATGCTCTATAAAAGCTGAAACTTCCTTCTGCTCACTTCCTTACACCCCCAACATCTAAACAATGGTAATTTCCATGGTAAATAATTACAAAATGCTTAAAGAACACATGGATGAAGAACCATCTGCCCTAAAGTTGCTGTGGTTTAAACTATGTTACATGCAAATGAATAATCTAGGCCTACCTACTGTGGTTCACAGTTTCTTCAGCAATTTAGAATATGTTGAGCACAGATACAAAGTTACTCTAATGTCAGACAGAATAAGAAGGCAAAAAGAAAAGGAAGGAAACCAACACAACCACTATTAGAAACCAAGTTTGAACCCTTTGGGTTTTAGCATCCCTCTTCTCCAAAGCCTCATCCTCCCTCCTGCCTTTTTATCCACAGTTGCCAATCACTGGACCCAATGGTCACTTCTAATTTTTTCCTATTTATAAACTCAGGAATACATTGGTGATTTTCATAGTTAATGAATATCTCAGGCTTGCCTTCTATGAGATGTCAGTGTATTTTTCAAGTAAAGCAGACTTTTTTTTGATGTTTTGTAAGGTTACAAAACACTCTGATTAATATTAAATTTTGTGACATGTAATATTGAATAATGACATCATTTCCATGAATAATAGACCTCCAGTTACTTTAGATTTCTTAATTTTATCCAGTAATATTTGTAGTTTTAAACTCAATTTTATATCTTATTGACTAAAGATTTAAGTATATATTTTATGCCCTTAAAACATTATAATTTACAATTTAACAGTTTGTTAACCATGTATAGAAAGAAACATCATTCATTTTGTCTATTATCATAATTATTTCTGCATTTTAACAAATTCAATTATTAATTGTTGCCAAGAAATTTATTCTGTAGAACATAATGGCATATGAAAATGAAAGAAATTTAATTCATTCTTTCCAATAAATGTCTCTTCATTTCTGTTTTTTTGCTGATTTCGTTGGCTCAAGCACCAGTACAATGGATTCCTTTGATTTTTCCAGGTTAGGGAGTTTTCTCTGAAAATGTACTACACTGTGATAATATCTGTCCTGCCTATAATGAAGCAATTATATGCTTTGTCATATTGTGTTAATATGCGGAACTTTCTCTTTCTTCCTCAACATTCCATTGCTGAAATTACAGACATGCGTCATTACATCTGTCCCAATAAGTTCCTAATTGCAAGAAATTCTGTTATTCAAATTACCAGATTATCTGGCATATGTTCATAATAATTTCCTTATGATATCCATACATCTATTCTGATTGATCATATGCCAGGAAAATACAATAATCATCATTTGTGTTTCTTCTCTCTCCCTCATGTTTAAAAACTGAGCTCAGGATATTTCAGTTCTGTAAACATTTTCAGGATTTTGATTTCCTCTTTTGTTTTCATTTCGCTGGTGCCTACTCTGACCTTTATTACATCCATGCTTCATATTACTTTATATTTACTTGGTCTTTTCCAGATCCCTGGTAAGTTTTTATTTGTCTTGACATCAAACTTTTTTGTATTTTCAGATACACACATTTAGTGCTTCAAAAATTTATGTAAACTTCTTCATTTATTTGGATGTTTTATCTTTGCATTGCAATACAGTAAAACTAATTCTCTTGTGACTTAATCTTTGGTCCATTGTGGATTTTCAGGTGGTTTGGTATTTCTAATTTATAACCCAACTGCCATTTCGGGACAGAGACTATCAAACTTCCACATTCAGTCATTTTAAAAACTCAATACTCTTGTTATTTTGAAATGTTATCATGTTTTTAACAAAATGAAACTTCTTGTGTAATCCAAAATATAACTTATGCTGGTTAATATGAGGATCAATCATATCATTTTCTACCATCCTCTAAGCAAGCAATTCAAGCAACACATGACATTGTTCAGAGCATTTGATGGTTTGCTAATTCTTTTTTTTTAATTGATTTTTATTGAGCTCTACATTTTTCTCCTCTCACCTCCCTGCTGTTGTTGGAGTTTCTGTTTTGCCCGGTTCCTGCAGTTGATTTGTCAATTAATTACATGAAAACTGGGCAAAACCTGACTGATATTTACATATATATTTTATGGTCATTCTTCATTTTTTTAATTAAGCTTGCTTTGATTTATAATAATGTCTATCAGTCTAAGTGCTTGTTTTACATGATTGTTTTCCTTAATTTTTAATTTTGGGAGTTGGCATTATATTTGCACTTATTTTTAAAGTTGAATTTTACATTTAGATTGTGTGTTCATAATATGTAAAATAAAACAAGCAATTAACATTTCCTTCCTATCAAGGGTTATCATTTCTATATACTGGAAACTTTCAAATTATCTTTACTGCTCTAACTAACAGTGGAACCTAGGAGAGTGAAGCATAAAAAATGAGGCAGATTAATGTTTCATGCAACAGACAATTTTACTCAGAACTTGAGACAATTTATATTCTGAGAATTAAGAGAAATCACATGAGTAAAGTGTACAATTATAAGAACAAGTCACATATTTTCCATAAAGTCATATAAACAAGTAAGAATAGCTACTTGTAATAAATAATCTAAGTAGCTCACATTCCAAGAACAGTTCTGTACCTTTGGAGGAACTGAGGTCACGTAATTCTTGTTTTCTAGGATTACTCTTTCAAGCACTCAGAATTTCCATTGCATGACTTCCTTCTTGTACTGTGTTCCAACAAAACCATTCTTTTCTAGTTATACAAAAACTTTTTATTAATAGCCATAAAATATTCTGTGTAACTTATTCCTCCTAGCTAATGGTCTTTATGCACAGTATCAATTCTCCATTTTCTCTCACAGGGCCCATTAATGAAGTTAATCTACTTCTATGGGATCAACCCTTTTAGTTTCTGAAAGTAGAGAGAATATGAAGTGTTTATCTCTTTGTTCCTGATTTATCTGGCTAACATAATGCCCTCCACATCCAACCATGTTGTCACAGGTGACAGGATTTCTTCCTTCTTCAAATAGACTGTGAATTTTCTATCTTTATGTGGCTTGCTTTTTTATTACTGTATTACTTTTGAATAGTTAATTATCTTTATTCCTTTCATCTATGACTTTCAGTACTCTTTGTTCTCTCTCCTAAGTCCATGTACATTAACACTGTAACCCATTGGGAGGTCTTTTTAATCTGAATCTGTCTTTATTGTATATCTGTAACCATTCTAGTCTGTACTGCAAAACAAATTTCAGGACAGCTGATACTGTTACATAGAGAAACCCTGTTTCAAAAAAAAAAGCAAAATAAACAAAACAAAACAGACACATTGATCAAAGAACTAGAAATGAAGAGCAATATATAGGCCCTAATTCCCACTGCTACCTGATTTTTGACAAAGGGGATAACAATACACATTAAGGAAAAGAACAAAATTTCAATAAAAATGGCTAGTTAAACTGGATTGATATAGAAGAATGAAACCATATTTTTATTTTGCACCCTGTAGAAAACCTCATCCCTTCTCTTCCAGTAGATCAAAGACTTCAACATTAGATTTGATGTCCTTATTCTAGCAGAAGACAGCAATACTGAATTCAGAGGATCATAGTACCATAGGCATTGATATCAACAAACAATAAATGAGACCCTATGAAACAAAAAAGCTTCCATACAGCAAATGATGCTATAATTTGAGAGAAGAGACATCCAACAGAATGGAAAAAGATCACGAGAATCTAAACATCAAGAGAAAGAACAGTTTTAATTGGAGTGTGAAAATAAACAATTTCTCAAAAGATGAAATATTTTCAAAAAATTGAAAAACATATTAAAATGTTCAATATCTTTAGCTATCAGTGAAATGCAAATTAAAACTGATTTAAGATTTTACATTACCCATGTAAGAAGATTTTTAAAAATTGACAGGTGCTAGCATTGATATAGGGAAAGAGGAACATCTATTCACAAAAGCTGATGAGGGTACATATTGGTGCAGCCACTATAGAAATCAGTGTATAGGCTCCTCAGAAAGGTAGAAATGTATCTACCTCATGAGCCATTTTTGTATACATATCCCTAAGACCTTTATAATCCAGTATCCATATTGACTGCTCCCACATAAACATCTTTAAATATATATTTATATATATATAGATTACATATATTTAAACATATTTTTTTACATTTATATGTACATATTTTAAGTATATGTATGTGTGTGTGTGTCTGTATGTACTGTTTAAATGGAGTTATGCTAAGAATGGAATGGCAAATACCTCTTCTAGACACCTCTTTTGGAGTTGTTGGCCAGTTAAACCTCCAAAATCACAGCTATTGCCAGAGCTCTTGCTATTTCTTCAGAACCTGATGGTACACAATGGCTGAAGACACCTTAAAGTAGAGTCATATGATGTAGAGAAATCAATGTTATTGTTCTTTAAGTACTTAAAATCTAATTTCATTAGGTAGGTGGCCTCAATATAATTTATTATTAATTAATTTTTTCTCTTGATCATGGCTCAAAACAATGATAATAAGTCAAAATGTAGTTTTATACTTAACTTTGGAGAAAATGATTTGCAGAAACTCTCCATTTGCTCATCACCCTCTAAGCTGCAGTAAAATTTATTCTAGAAGATGTTGAGACTACTGTTGTACCGCCTGCTTCTGGAAGCTTGGTTTGTATCTTGGATCAGGGATTTATTTCAACTTTGCATTTCATCCTAGGCATATTCGAAGCCCTGTGATATAATGTTCCCTCTTAAGGCATACCTATAATAGGTAGCTATAAAAGTAGAAAATCGTTATCAAAGTACTTCAAGTGGACAAGTGTTCTGCAAGGATATCAGCGGAATATCTCCGTTTTCCAGCTGTGGAATTCCTGAGAGCTTCACACATCTTTAAAGGTTAAGTAAATATTTGAGGAGAGTTTAGATAAAATTTGGAGATTCACCGATCTGTGGATCCCCTTTCTCAGAGATCCCCATACTCAATTTTCAGCCTCTTTGATAGCTCTAAAGTCAGTTCTGTCACACCCCATGGTAATAACACTAAAGCTACCAGCTTAGGGTCTAGTGTAGGGCAATCCTACTGCAGAGTAAGCAATAAACTTAGGTGGAAAACCATGTAGAACCACTGTGGTTCACTTTTTTCAATGTTTGAACACTTTCTATTTCATTTGTTTTCAATCATTCCACATATAAATAAATATATGAATGTAAATGTATGAACATGGGTGTATATACATGTTTGTGTAGTAGCAGCTGGTGTCATATTCTTTCTAAAGAACTTGATGATTTCTGAAATTAGAACTTGGACATGATATTTCTTGAAACTTTCTCTGTCTTCTTTAGATACCCTATCTCTACCATCTCCATCTCTTCAGAAAGCACTTCAAACTTGTTATCACAACTAACAGCCTATACTCACTTTACACTTTGAAAATGAACAATTTGATATGGTAAAGGGATATTTATTTAAATAATGAATTCAGCAAATATGTCTTAAAATTATGGCTGAATATAGAACTATATTTTGTTAGGCTCCAATATAAAACATGAGCATATATAGATATGATTATAAAGTAGACATAATTGTATTCTTTATATTTTTAGTAGTACATGGGATTTGTAGCATGTACTTACCAAATATTATCATCACAAGCGTTAAAATATGGTGATGTGGTGATCTCCTCTTTCATGCATTTTCATATTTTCTTTTTACAGAAAGATATTATTCAATAAATATTTACTGAATTCATACATCTAGTTATTAGAGTTTAAATATTTTTGTTAAAAGCCTATTAGAAGTTATACTATAGTAAGTCAGAGAGGAAAGCATTCTACCTTACCTGTATTATGCCTCATAACATCTGCTTAATTTTTCTCTTGCCAAATAAAATATTCCAGAATGGCTTGGGGGCCAGCTGGAATGATTTATACAGAAACTGCTTAATTATTGCACAGCACAAGTACTTGATTCAGTCCAGTTATGTCCTCTTAATATAAGGTACTTAAAATCAGTAAAACGAGGTTAAGGCACCATATTGGGAAGATTAGAGTGAAGCAACAGTTGGAAGCAATCTCCTGCCCCCAAATCAAGCACAATTATATCACAGCATTGACATCTTATGAAGTATGTATCATAGAGCAGATGGATTTCAGATGGTTTGGGATGGTTTGGGCATGTTCAGAGGCTGCATCTTCAAAGCGGCTTTTCAGCAGGAAGCAATTGATGGAAATAATTTGTTCCAATATGTAACTATTACTATTTTGCAACGATGATCCTACAAGCATCCCCTCCACAACAGCTACTCTCCATTAAAAACACACTGGGTGTTTTCCTCTAAAATACCTAAAAATGGATTCATAGTCTCACTGACTTTTGCCCTTGGAAGTGAGAACTAAATTCATACTAAGAATTAAGTATACTTGAGAGATCAAATTATTTTATCTGGATAAATCTATTTAATCAATAGAAATTTACTCTCAGAAAGAACAACATACCATTTGACATACCTGTTGATTCCAATGAAAAATTCATTGAGACATATTAGTATATTCTGTTATCATCAATATTAAAATATTAAACAATATTTGATATCAATATTTGATAATAATTTATATTATGTAAATATACAATGATAAATTATATCACAGTTATTAGAGTTTATGAACCATATAAAACAATCGTGGGTTATGGTAGACTTAGAATAGTAACTAAAAACATAAATTCTAATAAATACTCAATAGAAATTCCATGTTTTACTAATTCCATATTAAAATAGGAAAATGATTATATTGTTAACAAAGTGATAGATATTACCCAAAATAATTTTTCTGTATGTCTTTTTTAAAATGTCATAGCACCTTTCTGAGAGTTTTATAAAGGAGTGGTTTTAGGTTCATGATGAATCTCATGCCATAGGACCTATTCTCAAAAGGAGATACACTTCCTCTCTGTTGGAGATACATTTGAGGAGGAGGGGTCAAAGGAAGATGGTGGTTAAACACTTCTGATGATCATCAGCTTACAGACATCCTAGCTGGACAGAAGCTCATGGACCAAAATACCTTAAAAGGAGTTAGCCAAACCAGATGAGATGCAATAAAGCTAGTAGTGTCCATGTTTATATAACAAAATAAAAAAAAATGACACATTAAAGAAGAAAAAGAAGCCTGGCGGTGGTGGCGCACGCCTTTAATCCCAGCACTCGGGAGGCAGAGGCAGGCGGATCTCTGTGAGTTTGAGGCCAGCCTGGTCTAGAAGAGCTAGTTCCAGGACAGGAACCAAAAAGCTACAGAGAAACCCTGTCTTGAAAATCAAAAAAGAAGCTGATGAGGGAGAGGGACTTGATCGGGGGAGGGAAATGGGAGGCGGTGGCGGGGAGGAGGCAGAAATCCTTAATAAATAAATAAATTTAATAAAAAAATAAAGAAGAAAAAGAAATGTTGTTAAATCTCCCTTTCTCTGACTATAACTAGTCCAACCAGGAAAGAGAAACATAGAAATTCTTCAAACTGAAGAACGAGACACCAGCAAGAAGAAAATACAGGATGGTTTAAAACTCACTAGTAAAGGTGATTGTGCAAGGAAACACCGAATGCATAAGCCATTCATGTCTGTCATGAAGACTGAAATTACAACTACTAAGAGCAGCAGTTTTTATTATATTAACACAGAGTAAATATTGTAGCTGAAATATAGAATATTAAAAATTCAAAATATGGAGACAAGTCAGTGCATTGGAGAATTTTCTGAGGGTGCTTACTTGTTCTTTTGTGTTCTTCGTATTTTTATGACTATTATTCTGTAATTCAAAAACAAAAACTGAGTGGATAACAAAGCTCTACCCAACTACATATTGCTTACAAGAAATTCACATTACCTCTAAAGAGTCATGTGAGACCAAAATAAAATGATATAATTAGACAGTTCATGCATATAATAACAATAATAAAGACAGTATTCATATATATTAGATAAAATATTCTTTAAATAGCAGTGCAAAGAAACATTATATAACACAGAAAAGTCATAAGAAGTGAATTACAGCAAACAATTGTCAATCATTACTAACAACTAGATGCCCACTAATTTGATAACCTAGAAAAAATAGACAAACTCCTAGTCACATGCATATTATAAACACTCATCAAGAAGCAGGAGATTTGATAGACCACTAACAATTAATGATTCTGAATCCATAATTCAACCTTCACTGGTCAGATTTTCATTACTGCAACAAACTACATGGTATGAATAACTTAAGGAAAAGAAGCTGTTGGGTTTGGTTTTTGTTTGTTTTATTTCCTTTTGGATCATCATTTCAAAAATTTTAACGTATCTTTTAGGAGTCACAACAAAATCTAATAATTCACATTATGGTGGGCCGGGGGCATTGTTTACTTTTGTTCTTTATCACCGTGTGTTTTATCTGGACTCCCGGGATTGTGCCATCCATATTCAAGGAATATCTTCCAGTTTACTTTATCATCTGTGGTATGGGAAAGTCCCTCACAGACACACCTACAGGTGTACTTTGCTGACCTAGGCTTTCCTCAATCCAATCAAGTTGATTAAAACTATCACACATCCCATTTTTAGAAAGCCCAAATCTAAACATATTAGCTATCTACTTCTATAAAACATTTAAAGAGGAACTATCACCAGTTTTCTGAGGTTACTTTTAAAAGAGAGCAAGATGTGATCTTTGAATCATGTTCTGTAAAGTAAGCTTTCCTATAATAACTATACAAAATAAAGATACAAAAAAAGGAGAAAACTACAAGAAGTTATGCTTGATAGCCATACATGCAAAGTCCTCAAGTGGTAGTAAAACATGTAACCCCACAGCATATGAAGAAGCAGATTTATCCCATTGATGCAAGGATGGATCAATATATTCTTATCAGTAAATATATGACATATCAACAGAATGAAGAACAAATACAATCATCACAATTCATATAAAAATATTCAGTGAATTTTATATTCCTTTATAATAAAATGCTGAACAAAGAACAAATCAGACATACAAAGAACATATCTCAACATAATAAAGGCCACATATAGTAAACCAAACTTAGCATTATACCACATAGATCAAAACAGAAAGCTCTCTAAGAGCATGGGGACACCCATTCCTACTTTGATTCAACATAGCTCTGGAAGTCTTGGAAAGAGCAATCAGGCAAAACGAAGAAATAAGGGCATCTAAATTTGAAAAAGAGTTCAGACTGTCAACATTTGCAGATGACCCAATGTTGCAAGGAGAGAACCTGCTTGTTCATCTCAGCTGATCATAGAATGGGGACTACACATGAGCCCACAAATCTATAGCAAAGTGAGTTTCAACAACACTCATGGGAGAACATGCATGGAAGGAAGGGCAATATGTTCTAAGTGATACTGGAGAAAACAGATATCCACAATAGAAGAATGAAACAAGACTTCTCTTACACCATCAACAAAAGGCACACTAAGAACTGTGTTAAAGACTTAAATATCATATTTGAAACTATGAGACTACTGAAATATAGTACAGGGGCTATACATCAAATCACTGAAGTTGACAAAGATAGTTTGAAAAATATCTTAAGACTTCAGAGAAGAAACAACAATAACAAATACCCCAATGTTATTTTCATCCAAAAGCTTCAAGGAAGGACTATGAAAGTTTTTGTGACATATACATATTGAGTGTTAAAGGAGATTTATGTATTTATCATGTTTAAACATGCAAATACACATAAAAATTTGATGTGTGTATTTGCATCTTTGAATATGTTAAATATACTTATCTCCTTTATTACATAGTGCAAAGTGCCCTATTGATATGTGGTTTATTGTGCATACTGTACTAATTGAAGAACAGGTTTAAAAACGTTGAGGATAACCGAAAATGATTTTGAAATGTTGATAAACTTACCAAGTAAGGACAGGAAGGGAGGATCAATTAGAATACAGTTTGAGTCCAAAGGGCACATGGTAAAAAAAAAAAAAAAAAAAAAAAAAAAGGTGGCATTTATTTCAGTCAAAACAAAACCACTGATGCAGGTAAACATCCAGACTCCTGGTCCTGATGATCACCGAAAAGGCCCTGACTCATTTAAAAAGTAGAACTTCAGAAGTAAAAACTGGCAAAGCATGTTATGATTTTGATTCCAGTTTTGTAGCCAGGAAACAGCCATCCTTCAACTCCTCTTTTAGACAGGATCTCACTGGTCCATTTTCCATAGAAGTTGACACATGCTTAAACACCCTTTAATTCACTCCACTTCATTAGGCATTCGAGGCAATCAGAAGGTTAAATTACACAGAACAAACACCAATAACGGATGCACATGCAACTGGGGACAGGGGAGGGACCCCTGGAGGGCAGAGAGTGGCAGGACTTGTAATTTTGTGAATTGTGTCATTAATAAAATATATTTTATTCTATTTGATGCTGACTTTAGGAAGGTTTCTCCGTGATGATTACATTTTTAAGCAGGTCATTTTTTTATGGCTTTACCCAAGGCTAAAGGAAAATCTAATGCAAAATTCAAAAAGACTTTGCTGAATTGCACATTAAATTTTCAGTTGTGTCCTTTTAGGAGTTTTTAAGATCTATGTAAACTCAAAGCTGCCTGGGGGGTCGGTGAGTGTGTAACAAACTATGGTGTAATGTACAATGGGAAACTGATCAAAGCAAGTAGGAAGGTTCTCTTTATATTTATGCAAAAATAATTTCTAGAAACCCTGTTTTCCTAATTGACAAAATATTACGTTTATGTTTTGAAAGACAACCATTCTAATATTAGTAACTAGAAATTTTAAGTTAACTGGCAAAGGTTTATATTATCTTTTTATATAAACATACACAAAGGCTTTGCCATAAATTAATTATGAAACACTAATCTACATAATTATAGATTTGTTAACATCAGTACCTTCTATTTTGAGAGGGATTCAGAAAACTGTATATTATAAACATTTGGAAGAAGGTAAACTTGGCATCATGCTGAGGAATATTGTCTCTAACTCCAAGCAAGCAAAGAAGTCTAGAGATGCATTGAGAGGAATGGGGTAGAATTTGGAAAGCCATTCTGCTCTCCTAGAACAAGCCCTCTAAAATGCAAAAATGATATTTTAATTCCAGTTACCAAACTATCACACATTTGTTTCATAGTTCATAATCCAGTATTTACTGAGCTCCTTCCATGTACAAGGTCCTATTGTAGACTTAAAGTATTATATATTCAAAGATAATGAAGCCAGACTCTGTCCCACTGCTGTAATATATGGGGTAAAAAAAATAATACTGATGCACAAGTGTTGTCTAACATTGAATGGGGTGGAATGTGATTCACTCAAAAGGTAAAGATGAGACCTACGAAAAAAAGAAGTGTGAACTGGCATTAGAAACGTTGTGTTTTAGAAAACGTGATGCTGAAATTGACCTATTTTAGAGCACTAATTGATTGCAGAGAATGTAAAACTGGTATGAAAATAAAAAGAGCATCAAACCCAGAAAAAAAAAAAGATGAGACCTATGATAAACACGAAAGTAAGAAAATGCCCTGAGAGGACTGAGCTGGGGAAAAGGAGTCAGTAAAGTGACTCCTATGTAAGTATGGGGAACTGAGGTGAGATCACTGACAAACACAAAAGAATATATATGTCACCCTACAGAGTGGACTCTCAGAGATCCCCAAACCTCAGTTGCAAGCCTGTGAGCTCCAGGTTTAGAAAGAACCTGACTCAAAAAGGTAAGGCCAGCTGGCTGGGGTGTTAATACACACCTTTAATCCTAGGGCTCAGGAGGCAGAGGCAGGTAGATCTCTGTGAGTTCAAGGCCCGTCTAGTTTAGAGATGAGTTTCAAGACAGTCAGAGCTACATAGTGAGACCCTGTCTTGAAAGGAAAGAAAAATGATAAGGTAGAAAATAGTCAATGAAGACATTCAGTGTTTACATTTGACTTTTACATGCACAGCACACACAAACAAACATGTATACGTAAACACATACATGTACAAATTTTTTTAAAAAAAGTTTGGATAAAATACTCTGTCTTTGGGGTAACATAATTGTTTCTTGCTTCAGTGCAAGAACAATTTTAAATATATGGATTGTAATAAGGATTAAAGAAAACATACGCATGAAATATATATTGTCTTAATCATGATTTATTTTAAATATTAAATAAGTAATGGCTATTTTAATTATTAAATGAAAATTATCTCATTATTCACATTTCAGACTCATTTCCTGTCAGTTAAAATAATTGACATTCAATAATATGTATTTGCACTATAAAGGAAATTCTAAAAGAGGGGTGTTAAGAAGATAGATATATAACCTAAATACTATAAACCTTAAAAACTAATCACTAAGTGGGTAAATCAACTAACAGTTCTCAAAATATGACACAAAAATTGTCATACACAGAGACATAAAATATGTCCAACCTCAGCTATCAGGGAAGTGCAAAGTAAAACTATGTAGAAATTCCACTGCACTACAACCAGAGTAGCTTTCAGAGAGGAAACAAATAACTAATAACTAAATACTGAAGAGGATGCAAGAAAAAAGAACATTTACACAGGGCTGGCAAGAATGTAAAGTAGTTCAGCCACTAGAGAATAATTATGTCAGTTCCTCAAAAGTCTGAACATAGACTATAGCACAGTGCAGCTGTGACACCCCTGGGAACATTCCCAAAGGAATCTAATCAATGTTCTACAGAGATACCTGCATAGCATGTTTGTTACTGTACTGTCCAAAACAGATGTTACAGAATCAGACTTAGTGAACATCATCAGATGAAGAGATAATGAAAACAACACACACACACACACACACACACACACACACACACAGAGAATGGATTTTCTTAGTCATAAGAATAACATAGAATTGTGTCATTTGCAGGAAAATAGATGCAACTGAAGATCCTTATAGAAAGATAAATAAACTGGACACAGACAAAAATATCATATGTTCTCTCACATGCAGACCCACCAATATATGTGTAGGCAGAAATTAATATTGGTGTGTGTATGTGCACATACATATGTATGCAACATGGAAATAAAAAATGTTATTATCTGGGAAAAGAAAGAGAACCAGCAGTTTGGTAGGGAAATGGGAACGTAAGTATGGTTAATATGCTGGAGTACTTTCTAGCTGGACTAAAATGATGGCTATATAAAAATAAGAATATGGTACTAGATCAGGAAAGAGAAATGGTGTAATGGGTAGGAACTTGTAGTAGGGACTCAATGACTTCTTGGATAGGAGATTTTAATGAGGATTCTACTAGTTAAATATCTTGAATACTTTCTACAGCAGAGCCACTATGCTTGCCAATAAATGTACTGTCAGATTTTCATGAACAAATGGATGCATTCTGTTGTCAATGATGAGAAGAAGACCACAGAAAGCATGTCTGCTTTGAGGCAGATCAGAATGCTTACTACTTATTACCAAATAGAGAACTTGAGGTTAACAGAATAAGAAGTTAGATATACAAGTCTAGTGTTCATAAACATATATTATCTTTTATACGGGTTTGGAAGTCAACTGCTTTATGATCTTACTTAAAGTCAAGCCACTAGATAAAAACGTTAAACAATAAGGGTGGGTACAAGAGAACAGATGTGCAAAAGACAAGGAGATGAGGTGAAGAAGAAAGGAGCATGACCGCCTGAAACGAAAAGAAAGAAAACATTTTCTACAAGCAAAGAGTGAGCAAGAGTTTACGTACCACTGTTATACCAAGTCAGGACACTGAGAAGTATCTAAAATGCATCATTAGATACAACTGTGAAGGAATCTGATCGAGGCAACTCGAATTAGTGCTACAGGCAATCAGCCACTGGATTAGATCTGCAGACACAAGGGCAGAAAACAGGCCTCATTCAACCAGCTCTTTCTTACAAAAAGAGACAGAGCACAGTTGAAATAGTTGAAGGGGGGCCGAGTCAAGAGAATGAAAACTTATGCATGTGGATAGAAAGGGAACCTAAAAAAAAAATATCCATGCTGGAGGTGAGGACAGACTTCTTTAGTAGTGTTCTTTAGGTAGAAATCGTGAGTTCTAATTCTAGGAGCACAGACTGTGGTGGAGTTCGCAGTACACAGTGAAAGTCTTATTCCGATTATGTGTCTCTTCCCAAATAAGAAAATAAGCTGCAATCCGAGAGTATTTAAGAGATTGGAAAGGTTATAAGGCCTCTTTTAGAAGAGGACCACTTTGCCCTAATCTTTAGCTATAATGAGCTGTCTAGTCTTTGGAGCTGCCTGCCACGCTAGCTCGTTATCTAGTTATCTCGGGCTGACATTTCCTCTGCTGAGATAGCTCCAAATCTGTTCACAACTTCACTGCTTGCTGAGAACAAGGGCCATGGCCCTGCATCCCTGGTTCCTATCTCAGTGACTGGTCCACAATGGACATTTAATCAATATTTAATAAATTAGCCAATGCTTGAGAACTTTGTGGTTTTTAAGAATTTTTACAATGTGTGTTGGGGCTCTGTGTGTCATATAAGTTCTTAGCTCCTCCCAGCATTGATTGCTCAGTTCTATCCAAACACTCAGCTTTACTGCTAAATTTATAAAAATAAACACGCTGCCTTTCAGGGATATTTTAACAGCCCAGACTCTGACTGCTTATGTTCAGCAATGGTTTCCATTGCTCTGTAATCCAGGCCAGGGATTTCAACAGCTCCTAGTGTACCATTAGTGTGAAGCCTTCTGAGTCAGAAAAAGATAAAATGAAGGAAAAAACAAGGAAGAAAAAAAGACCAGGCTGTTAAGTAGGTGAGGTTGTACTTGGGAACTCCAGTGTGGTATAGGGTGTTTTCCTATTTACCTAGCCTGTGTCTACAGACTGGTACCGCGCATTAAATAAGATACACAGTCCAATCTGGGTTAAGATGTGGGAAGAACGCAATCACTTGCAGCTAAGTGTCCCAGAGTTTTGAAATTACAGTCGTGTTGAAGATAAGATGTCATTAAAAGCTGTCAAATTGGAGAGCCCAAGATGCTAGATAAACTATATTTTGAACAGGGAGGCAGGACAAGGGTAGAACGTGGAAGTCCACTTCTATAAGGCAGATAAGCAACCAGTAACCAGTAAGAAAAGTTTGTTACCAGGTTGGTTTGCACATACTAGCTGAACAAGGCTAATTACCTTCCACTGGATAACTGTGGATAACTGTGGCTTCACGGGCACTTTTATTGTCACTTTGGTCAAATACCTGGCAGGAATATTTAAAGTGGAAACATTTGTTCCAGCTTATGGTTTCACAGGGTTCTGCCTGTGGCTGCTTGACTTCATTCCCTTACGGTTTGTGTTATGGCAATGGGAGCCTGGATGGAAAATTGTTCTGCTCTTCCTGGCAGACAGGAGCAGAGGTAGCAGGAAAAGGGACTCTCTAACCTCTGCAGACTCACCCTTAATGACTTAACCTCTTTTTTACAGCTATGCTCCACCTTCTAAAGTTTCCATGCCCCCCCACACACACACCTCATACACACACACTATCGTGCAGGGCAATGCATGGGAGGGTGGTCTTTCATGCTCAAGTCATGCAGAAACAAACTAAAGAATCTCAATAAGGGATGTATCTTCACTGTCAAACACCACAGAAACTTCTGTATGTCAGTGAAAAAGGAGACAGCTGTAGACCGTATGAGCCAATGTTTGACTGATTGGCAACAGAACAAAAAGCAACAGGACCAACTGTCTACTGACAGAATCATTTCTCTCCTTTAGAGATTGTACCTTAGAGCGGAATGAGCTACCTTAGTTTCTCAGTCTATTTGCCAATTGTCAAGTAAAGACTTAACGTTAGGTTTAACTTTAAGACTATGTAAAGATGTAACTTTAGTCGATGTAGATGGCAAATTACATCAAAACAATTATATAGCCGGGCGGTGGGGGCACACACCTTTAATCCCAGCACTCAGGAGGCAGAGGCAGGCGGATCTCTATGAGTTCGAGACCAGCCTGGTCTACAAAAGCAAGTTCCAGTACAGGCTCCCAAACCACAGAGAAACACTGTCTCAGAAAAAAAATATATATATATATATATATATATATATATATATATATATATATATATATATATATATATATATAGGGTTACCCATGTTCACAGAGTAATGGTAAGATAACAGCACATGGACTGATTTTGAAGCTCTTTTATCTTGGGCTGCCAGAGAAGATCAAGCTCCTGAAGCAAATTCTTACCAGTCACTTACCAGTTAGCTTTTCTGTCATGCTCTGAAAGCATGGCCCATGCAGGATAATAATGTTTTTTTTTCCCATCTTGGGAGACGTTGCAGATACTAACTGCTTAGCTTCCACACCAACTCTTTAGAAAAGACCTGAACCTTTGGAGGTAAGGGCGAAGTATTCCAGTTTCTGTTGTTTTATTTTTTGGAAAAAGAGATCGTACAATATATTTTTATGTTTTTTCTTACCCATCTTCTTCCAGATGCTCCCTACCACCTGATGTGGGATTCCCCTCTGTATGCTGTGAATATCATTGGTTAATAAAGGAACTGCTTTGGGCCTACAGCAGAGCTATACAGAAACAGAGCTAGGTGAAGAAAACTAAACTCAATGCTGGGAGAAAGGAGGCAGAGTCAGGGAGAAGCCATGGAGTTGCTGCCGGAGACAGACGCCCTGAAACTTTGCTGGTAGGCCACGAGCTTGTGGTGTTGCACAGATTAATGGAGATGGGTTAAAAATAAGTTGTAAGAGCTAGCCAATAAGAAGCTAGAGATAATGGGCCAAGCGGTAATTTAATTAATACAGTTTCTGTGCGATTATTTCGGGGTAAGCGACAGGGAACTGACAGCAACCTTTCTTCAACAACCACCTCATCCCCCATTTCTCTCTCTCTCTCTCTCTCTCTCTCTCTCTCTCTCTCTCTCTCTCTCTCTCTCTCTCTCCTTCTCTGACCTCCTTAACACACAACACAGTGAGCAGGTTTATTATGGAAGGATAGATTAGTTGAAAAAGTCAGTTTTTATGGTGAGTGCCAAAGCAAAGAGTGAATTCCCAGGCTTGCTGTAGTACAGAGCTCCACTGTCCTATTTCTTTACTAATTTATTAAAAATAAATGTTTATTTCTCAACAGCTTTTATAAAGTCTTATTGTGCATGTTCCATTATCTTGGATACAGGATTTCTTTTCACTGTTATCTTCCAAGAAACACTGAGAATAGTTTTAACTTTAACTTTTATAGAAACGCCAAAACTGAACTTTTGAAATTGAACTGCTTACAAAAAAAAAAAAAAAAGAGGATGACATTAAAATCTTCTTTCTTTCATTAGATCCACCTCTTTGAGTCCTTTGGTCTCACTACTTTAACTCTGTTCGCTGACAGCAACTGTACTTAGGACTTAGGAGTCCCTGCTTTTTTTTTTTAAGGGAAGAAAATGTTAATTGTGTCAAAGGTTAAGAATCATTTAATTATACTTTTTAAGAAATGCTGTAGGAATTGGAAATGTTTAACTGTCAGGTAAACTTCAGGCGAGCAGCAAGATTACATGGCACGGTGTTCCAGTTCAATGAACAGCAGCCTGCATTTAAAGAACGTAAGTGAATAGAAGAGAAAATGTGATTAAAATGTCAGCCCTGCCAATGGTCAATTACTTCTCCCAAAAATATACTAATAGAGTTCCTCCGGCAGTTTATTGTGTCTTTTATCTCCGCCATCAGCCTCCTTTTAGGACTCGTATGGTCTTCAATACAGTTTTCCAAATAGCTATTACGACTGAAGCAGAGGTAAGCCTGCAAAAATAATGTAATTATTATTTAATAACCAACAGCTTGAATCTGCTTCTCTGGTTTTTATCCCTAATGGGAATTTAAGTCCATTTAAGTCCTAACCCTTTCCACATGCAGCTCTCTGCCTTCAACACTTCTAAGACTGAAATAAGAAAATAGAATGGAAAATTGGACAATTGGGTAGAAATGATTTAAGTCTGTTGCAATTTTATCTTGAGTGAGATAAAAATTTATGTACAAATTAAGTCTCAGCTCCAAAGAACAGATGCTGGAGGCTACATTCTTCCATTAGGTAAATTTTTTTGACACCAGACTCCCAATCACTACCTCCAAGTATGAAGTTTTAAGACTTTGGTTTTGTTACCTGCAAATATTCAGAATTTAAAAATACATACCCTTTCCACTGCCTGTTGCTCAGGTGTTAGGGGAAACAAACAGAGAAATGGAAAGGCATGTGCTACCTTTCCAAAAGGAATCAATAAGATTTCCTGGGGCATCTTTGTATAAATAGATAAAGCCCTATACCCAGGGCAATGGGGCTTTGAAGAAAGACCAGAAATGTCCTCAGAGAAACCAACAAAAGGTACCACAGGTGAAGAGGCTCTAGCTGCTACATGACAGGTTCAGGGAGGCCAAGCCATTAAAAGCAACACGTGCACACCCCTTGGAAGAAAGGGACGTAGGATACTACGTCCGCAGAAGGGTTTTTGTTTGGAGGGCAGCAGTATAGAATCACAGAGGAATATCAGAGATAATAGAATTTAAAAAGTGTGAGGTGGGAACAACCAGGAGAAAATGTTATATGTGCATGGGGAGCGATTAAAGAAGAATTTGTGGGGGAAACATGAATATTTATTTGAAGGGCAAATATAAGGAAGAGGCATGTCAAGGAATGAGAAAGCCATTGCTGTTTCTGAATGGAAAGGTGAAAACTGGGATGGACAAAGATGCTGAGATAGGAGTTAAAATTACAGAAAGGAATTTACTGGAATAATCTAAAAGACAGCGAAGAGAAAAATTACAGGAATCCACCTTCTGTCTTAGAATCAGGTGAAATTACTGCTAATAAAATCAAGAAAATTGGAGGAAGAACAAAGTTGACTGCAATCAAACTGTGATTATTTTGAGTTCTTCCTGTGATCTCTCAGGCACTAACATCCCACAGGTACCCAAATCCTAGTACCTGTAATTCATGGAAAAATGGGTCTAAAAACCCAAATAGGAATCAATTGCTCTCAGGCGCTGATAGAAGCCAGGTGGAGATTTTCTGTTGCTTTGTCGTTCTTGTTGTAGCAGTTTGTTTGGTTTTGTGAGAGGCATTTAAGACCTGCTATCCTCTGGACCTTGAATGTCTCCCCATGAGCCTTCCTGTAAAAGGCTTGGTTATCCTCAGGATGGTGAACTTTTAGGACGTTAGGACCAACTGGAAGTTCCACAGGATTCCAACACCTTCTCCACTCTCTGTTGCGATTTTGCTCTACCATCCTTTTTCCAGCCAAGGTGTACTGTTTCATCATGTGCATGCCAATCACAGCTGGGACCTCTAAAGCTAAGAGCCAAAATGTACATTTTCCACCAATAGGTCCATCACATCCGTTTTGTAATTTTGACAAAAAGCTAATACAAGGTCATTACCAAAGCTCTTCAGTCTAGAGAATTCTAGCACAGTCTAAATCCCTTCTCACTGCTTCAATCGATTCCTTTGCTATGAAGCACAGCCTTTTCACCATCTTAGAACCAACATGTTTGCATTTACCCCATGTTCTTGTCCATAGTACTGTTGGCTCTTAAAGTGCCCGTTCGTCAGGAATCACCAGAGAAGGATAATGAGTTTGAGAACAGTCTTGGCCAACCTAGCCACATAATGAGACTGTCTCAAAAAACACAATGAAACAAAAGACAAACAAAAAATACATAACTTTCCTCTTTTGTGGTACTCAACATAATATTTTTCTCCATCAAATAATTCTTAGTGAAACTTAATTTGGAGAGACGTTTTGTGGCAACGTAAGCACCAAACACTTGTAATTTGTTTTATATATGAAATATGTTATTATCTCAACATTCTTTACTAGTATCAATTTACTAATATCAAATTACACTGTAACAATTTTTACTTATATTAATTTACATTGTAATAATTCTTTACTAGTGAATAACAACTAGTTTACAAGGATAAAGATTTTTCTTAATGTCATTTTTAATAATTTAATACACAAGTACTGTATTTTCAGTATTTCTACCACCTCTCTATCCACTACTGTCTGCTTCTAGTGCCTCTCTCAAATCCATAGCTCTTCTTTATTTATTGTTGTTACATATATATATATATATATATATATATTTACTTGAGTCCATCAGTATATAATTTTAATGCCTATTTCAACAGGCATTTTGTTGCCTTTATTCTTGTTCTTACTATTCTTTTTATTCTCCTATGTATAATACATTAATTATAATACCATACTAAATAACTACAGTTATAGTTTTATATAGTTATATCTAACATACACATGAATAGGTTTGAGAAAAATATGTACTATCTATTTGTAAATGCATATTATAAAATCATAATACTAATGACACTTCTGTGTGCTCTCTAAAAGCTATTTTGGGGTTCACATTAAATTATTTATGACACAAAAGTGCTTAGTCGGTATCTGAAAAATTATTATATTATTAATTGTATGATAGCTGTATGCTAATTGTGTGTTATCAAGTTTATTAAAACATGTTGTATCACCAGATATAACAGTAGGATACAGGTCCTGTGAGACATTTCTTTACAGATAGCACATTGCTTGGTAAGATCAGGGTGGCAATTTTCTGAAGCAATAGAAACCTTTTTGTACTGAACTATCAAATTAGGGGGAAAAATGTCAGGACCACAGTCATTGTACAGAATGTCATGTCAATTATTTCTTCTTTAGAAATATGTTTTTGAAAAATATGTATCTACTTTCAGACAGGTTTTACACTATTAAAATGTCTGTAGAAAATAACGTGGAAATTACCAAGACAATTGTCTGTACTTCTTGGCATCTAGATGAATTATATAATTTTAACAATGAGTTTATTGGGGATATTTCCATGTCATGGTAATAGATGGAACAATGAAATTGAATAAAATGTCCAAAAATATACTTCTGTGGTATATTCATTTTTATTAATTTATAGCACAGATTTCTGGAAATAGTTTTCCATAACTGTTTTGCATCAGAGATATGCATCATGTGAGAAATCCTTACATCCCAGGTATTCAAAAGTTAGATACAAATTAGTCCATGACAAGTTGATACAGTACATTAAATTCTGAACTCTTACAAGAAACCTATAAGAAAAATCATAGTAATTCCAAGCACGAAGCCATTTTAAGCGAGATAAAAATATCAACTACAGATGCAAAAATCAAAAAGTTGCAAATATTCAACTACAGGGAAATTAAAACAAATTTTGACAAAGCACAAAGAATAAATGGTAACCACGGTCAGAGTTAGTATGTGTAAAACACAAATCTGATATAAAATGATTAATTCTTTAAAATTATTAAGAACATAATAATAGATCGTGGCAATGTAGATGGGTTAAAGACCAAAAGACCTCAACCCTACGAAAGAGCTATAGACAACTAAGGGATTCTGATAGTGGGAGAAATAATCTTCCTCAGGGAAGAGCACAGCAATTGGTTATAATACCAGAGTCAGCCCTGATAGCACACATATGGGTAACATTATACTGACTGGGCAGGTTATATTAGGAATATACATAAATGCATATACATATATACAAGTATAGCATTAGTGAAAAAAGAGGCCATGAGTTTGTAAGAGAGCAAGGAGAGATATATGGAAAAGTTTGGAGAGACAGAAGGGAACGGGGAAGTGATGTAATTATACTATACTCTCAAAATTATAAGAAACAATAGAACCTTATTCAGAAAACGGAATGTGGAGCCTGCAAAGTTGATTCATCAGTTAAAGGCCCACACTGATCTTTGAGAGAATGAATCTATAGAGATGTGTCGTATACACCATAATAAGTCTGGCAGTATGTTACAAAAATACAATTGTTTCCAGTATTTCAACTCAATTGAAGATGGAAGCTTCTATATCCAAGGATAAAGAATCCAGTATTCTGATGAGGCAAATGAGAATGTACTTTGCCCTCTCACCTTCAATGGAATATCTTGTCCTGAGCACTGAGAGATTCACCTTCGGCCTCAGTTTGCGTCCATCCTCACTTTCAATGGAATATCGTGTCCTCAGCATTGTGAGATTCACTTTGATCCTCAGCTAGTGTCAGTCCTGGCCACAAGCAGCAGTGTATTAAGAGACACCTCACCGGATGTGAGGGCGATCTGGCTGCGACATCTGTCACCCCATTGATCACCAGGGTTGATTCGGCTGATCTGGCTGGCTAGGCGGGTGTCCCCTTCCTCCCTCACCGCTCCATGCGCGTCCCTCCCGAAGCTGCGCACTTGGTCGAAGAGGACGACCTTCCCCGAATAGAGGACTGTTCTTCTGTCAAGGGTATACGAGTAGCTGCACTCCCTTGCTAGAACCTCCAAACAAGCTCTCAAGAGACACCTCACCAAGAAGGAACTGTTCATCTTAGACTTAACTTTCAAATTTGAGCTAGGTGCCTTTATCAGGTACCTGGGCTCAAGTTCCACCATTGTGGATTATCTGGTGCTATTTCGATTCCCAACAGAGAGCAGACACTAAAATTTACTCTATGCCTTAATGATCAAAGGATTAGCACACATTGAACATTTTCAAGTCATGTAAACAACTACATAGAAAAAAACATGTGACTTTGGCCTCAAAAAATGCATTTCTAACGTGATTAGATGCAAAGATTTATGGAATATTCGTAATAACCTGAGAGGGAAGATAAGAGGGATGAGAAACCATTCTTTAGTGTGATAGAAGGCTGAGAACAGTAAGAGAAATCAGTCCCTGAAGGAGTTGCCTGGAGCATACAGTAGACTAGGGGTGTGGCCATTGTTAGTAAGAAAATGATCACGTTAGAAATGCTTTTATGATGTCACTCTAAGTAATTTAGAACCCTCAGGTGACTGTGGGAGTGGGGATCTGAGTAAAATAATAACAAGGTGTAATATGTTCCAGGTGCCATGGGAGATGTTTTCTCCCATCCTTCATAAACACACATAAACACACACAACACACATGGGAGAGAGAGAGAGAAGGGGAGAGAGAGAGAAGGGGGGGGAGAGAGAGACAGAGAGAGAGAGACAGAGAGAGAGACAGAGAGAGAGAGAGAGAGAGAGAGATATCACCTGTTTAAACCCAACTTCACTTTGAAGGTTCAGATAATCGCAACTAATCCTTTTTTAAAACGATTAATGAAAAATCCCAGAAACATATAATGCAGAGGTTTTCATGTGGATGTGCGTTTCTCTGCATCTATGTCTCTTTGTATCGTGTGTGTGTCTGGTGCCCACAGAGTCCAAAAGAAACCATCAAACCCCCTAAGATTGGAGTTAAGAATGGTTGTGAGCCACCATGTGGGATCAGGGAATCAGATTTGGGTTCTCAAAGCTACCAATGCTCTTTCTCTGAACCATTTACACAGCCCTTGTGCATAAGCTGTAAATGCCATACAACTCTAAACAGCACGATGAAATCACCACCACCTTCTCCCTTTGCACGGAGTATCCTTGGTTCACACAATATCGGCCCATTATCCACTTGGTAAGCATCTTGGTTATCAGAGTGGCTATAGCAGCCTGTCAGCTATGAGCACAAATAACCTTTCCTGCAATTGCTAATACGCTCAAGGTTCAAGAAAAGTGATGCTGGCAATTCAAATATGCTTCCTTTAAGTGCAAAGGTGAGCATGGCTCAGTGGAAAATGCAAAAAAAAAATGCCTGCTGAGGTTAGTAAGATCTACAGTATCATATTTTCAAATCGAGAGACCATATTTATGTGCCTTATAATAATATGTTATTATAATTATTCTGTTATTATTAATCTCTTACTGTGCTTGATTTAAAATTAAACTTTCTCTTAGGTACCTTTGAATAGGAAAAGCACAGTCTAACAGGACTCACTACTATCTGAAGTTTCGGGCATTCACTGGGGGGCTTAGATTGTATCATCCAGGCACAAAGGGGGACTTCTGCAAATAGATAAATCAAAGGATTCCTGCACAGCAGGGAAGACCTGTCTGTGTTTGCTTAGCATGAAATTGCAGTGGGCCCAATTATCTTGGCTTTGCGACTTTCTCTAGTTACTGCTGACAGCCCAGTTGGAGGAAAGGAGACAGGGCTTGATGGGGTTATCCAAGGTTAGGGGTCTATAGTGTAGACTTGGCTGGAGGTTGAGAGTGGTAGTGGGGCATTCTTGGAGGCTAATGAAATGTTACTGAATTGCTAAGCCAAGCTTGCCACGTTTTGTAGTAAGGCAAGTGAAATTAGTGAGAGTTCAGAATATAACTCATGAGGGAATGTTAGGGATTCAAATTTATGAAGACAGTGAGAGCTGTCAGCAAAAGAGCCTAGAACATGGACATAGTAAGAAGGTAATAGAAAAATTTAAAAGGGGACTTCTAGACCCCAACCTAAAGGATAAGAAGGTTCTTTGGAAACTGTTATATTTTTGTGACTAAAATGCAAGAAATTTAAAGAAAAAACAATGACAAAAGCCAAAATGCTGCAGTGTAGATTGTGTTTGTTTTGCAGTTTGAGACAGTCTCGCTATATAGTGGAGGCTGGACTCAAGGTTGCTGTGTAGCTTTATTCTTCCCACAAATCCCTTCTGAATGCTAAAATTACAAGTGTGCATCGATGTGTCTTGATAAACTCTTGAGGTATTACAGTCATTTAAGAAAATGGAGAAATGCCCTCCCCCCGTGGAGATAAGCAAAGTCGGCTGCCCAAAGATACCAAAGCTGCTGGAATAAGCCTTAAAAGACAAACAAGCCCTACAAAATCATAGCCTAGAAGCAGCCGTAGTATGACACACTTGTTCCATTTTGCTTTGTGTTTTTAAATTTTGATCCCCTCAGCTTGCCTGAGGAGTTGTCAAGCAGAAAGTTCAAACATGTCTTTCACAGAAGAGAATTTGAGGGGGGGGGCAGGGCCGGATGTCACTGGAGAAAGCTGCTTTGCAATTAAAGGAAAACAAGGGAGCCTTAGTGGGAAAGCTCCCAACCACGACGAAATCTTTGCTTCAAGCGCGGCAGTTTCCACACAACGCCATTAAAGAGCTGATAGATGACACGAAAAAGGTCAAAGGAACTAAAGCTGGGAGAATATAACTTGAAAATAATGAGAACGTGAAAGGCAGGAGGAGATTTGCTTCAAGAACAATAGGTGGATGGTAGGTGACATGAAAGATCTGGAGAACAAAAGAGTCTGTAGGACAATATAGGCTTCAAGTAGAAGAATAAGAGTTTAGCCAAGCTACTTGGTGGTAAGCACCTATTGTCCTAGCTACCAGAGAGGCTGAGGCAAGAGAATTCTTGGTATGGGAGTTCATGTCAACAAGCCAAACCCCCACCTGTTGGGAGATGGGCAGAAATACTGAAAGTCTGCTTAATGTTCATTCACTAATGCTATGACTGGAATTAGTAATGACAGATAAGATCAAGGGATTGAAAACGCAAAGAAATCTTTGTGGTTAGTAGAAAAAGAAGGAATTTAACCTTCTATCAAAGAAAGTGAGAATCAAATTTAGAACCCAATCACTTTTTGCAGTAAAGTCACCAAATCTAATGAAGTCAAGTAGCATGGTCAGATGTCTTGGACTTAGAAATGGAATTCATGCCACTTAGCTATATTTCTCTTAGTTAACTATCAATCAGATGGCTCACTTTTAACTCACTCTGCTTGGAGCTGTCTTTATCACCATTTGCTTGCCTTCATTCAATAATATATCATCTACCAGCCACAAGAGATGCATGCACCTCTTGGTGAAAGGCAAACTTGGAACTGGGAGCTGGCGAAATACCATGAGTCTTCATTCCCCTTTCACCAAGAAGAATGGCATGTGAAACTTGAATTGAGAACTCTCACATATCCACTGGCACCTTAGATCAAAATATTATTTTATGATAATGGCAAATAAACCTGTAGTCCCTTTCTTGGCTGCTCTTTTATTTCTTCCCTACAGATTATGGCAATGACGTGTCTGAACTTGATTCAACCAGCTTTTCCTTGCTGGGTTGTTAAGTCCTTTATATGTGAAACTCTTCATCTTTCCTATTCTTTTTCCCCCACAAGTTTAACGTTTAAGAATTACCTAGCCAATGTGAGTCCAGAAGTCTGTGTCTTCTGCAATGTATTGCTTATGGAATCTCCTCTAAAGTTGTGCCCCCTAAATCCCAGTTTTATCTGGCAAGTGTGGGTTTGGGCTCTTCTCTGTTTCAATGGCCTCAGGTGATATCTTAGTATTCTCTTGCTGTGAAGAAACATCATGACCATGTCAACTCTTATAAAAGAACACAATTTAATTGGAACTGGCTTACAGTTTCAGATGTTCAGTCCATTCCCATCGTAGCAGGAGCACTGCAGCAGGCAGTTGGGCATGGTACTGGGGAAGCAGTTGAGAGTTCCACATCTGGGTCTGTAGGCAGCAGAAAGAGCAAGATGCTAGAACTGGCTTACAGTTCTGAAACCCCAAAGCCCACCCCTAGTGATACACTTCTTCCAAGAAGGCCACCCTGACTCCAACAAAGCCAAACCTCCTAATTCATTCCAAGAGAATGCTACTCCCTAAACATTGAAATATATGAGCCTAAGGGGGGCATTCTTATACAAACCAGCACAAGGCATTCGTCCATAGGAAACCTCAGCAGCATTCTAGGCTTTTCTGGTACCCATATATTTTTACATCAGTAAGTGGGATCAAAATCTGGACAGACCGGAGAGTGAGCCAATGGAAATGAAATGCATCACAGAAAGTGGGATACAGTATTTCCATTTGGATCATGTATAATAAATACATTTCCCAGACCTGTAGACTTTAAGGGGGTGGAGAAGTGGCATCCCACTACATTTCCTGGTGAGAGAATGAATTAATGGCACTCGTTGGAATACTCATGATGAATGGAAATATAACATATTCTGCTTTTTCCATGTTGAGTGCTTAAAATAGGTGGTAATAATTCAATCAGCCAGCTATTAAAGTGTTTACAGTAATATATAGTTGCTTTTAAATGTACTACATTGTGACTGGTTGTAAACAAGGAATATGTAAAATTCATGAATGCTAATATATACCCATAGATTTAATTCTATACATATACTTGCAAATTCTGAACATTGTACTCTTTGCAGGGCTGAATTTTCCAGTTTATACTATGGAATTGATTATTTATTATTGTTTATAAACATATGGAGTATCTAAAGTCAACTATCCAATATGGAAATTATTATGTTAAGCTGCACGTTATACTACTATACACATGTAGTGTTTATCTGGCCTGTTGCTCCATCTATATTTAGTAAAGGCTCTTAGCAGTGTTATTTCAAAATGGAAACCAGGAAAGAACTTGGAAAATAAAAATCACATGCTAAATATTTTGATTTCTCATCATGTATTTGACAAAAATTACCCTAAATTAGCAGGGCTAAGATTGGATGTTGACATCAGTGTTTTGGGATTTCCCTGAAGAGATATCTTCTTCCTGCCTCTTGATTTTTTTTCTTTATTTACATTTTTATCTTTGGGAAGATTAATACAGTAGATATACCAGTAACTTGCCAAGCAATTTGGAAAGCTTTCAAAAAGCTTCAGACTAACGTTAGCAGGTAAATCATCACTCTGTATATGCTACCAGCCTTTTGTCATGCAGCGCACCCCTGAATAAATGGACAAGGGGGACCTTTGGTTACAGCTGATGAGATAAGGAAAAAGGGGTCAAGAGAACTTGAAGAAAGCAAGAGATGTATATTATCTGTCCTAGAAATCCAGAGAGTTTTCCAAGTTCTGGTCCAAAAGCATTCTGAAGATCAGCTGTGAAACTCGTCTTTATTAATTATGATATTTTAACTATTTATTAACTATTTTGAAAGTTAAGCTTCCCAATTTTAACTTTCAAAAATAACAATAAATTTTTCATATGGTTATTTTGCTGATAGTATTTATATTCTCTAGAGTCTTTTATAATCAACTATCCCTGATAGAGACTCTAGGATAGATTTGCATAAACCATAATTGCAATAGTAAGTAATGATTATGAACACTAGTCATAGTCTAGACTATTTTAAGCCCTCTTTATATACTTCTATACATACTTTTTCAATTGTTAACACTCAGTAATATAACTGAATATCACCACCAATTTTCAAATAAGTAAACCAAGGCACGGAAAGATTCAAACGCCCACCAAAACATTCAAAGCTTATAGGTAGTGCAAACAAACATCAAAGCTAAGAAGGCTGACTGTGGAGAAGAGCATTGGAGCCTCTGTAGTTGAATTCTTAGGCAGTAGTGGTACATAGAACCCCTTTGCTTCAATTTATTCATGAAGGTGAAACGCTGAAAATGGTAAGTTAGAGAAATTCTCAAATGAAAAACAACCCCAATAGTAATATTGTTAAAGTGGTGTTATGGGATGAATATGTAGTGTGTCCTCTCTGGAGTATGGATTAAAATGAGGACCCCAGATTGTGGCACTATTTGAAGGGAGGGATTCTGAAGACTTCAGAAGACTATCTGAAAGTAATAAGACCCTGTAAGTGGATTCGTTAGGATATCCTGTCCTTAGCCATAGTCTATTGCCCTCTCTGCTTCCTATACATTACGAAGTGAATGACTTCTTCCACCACATACTTCTATTATTATGGCTTTCTTCTGCCCATGCAAAAGGGGCCAGTTAGTAATTACTAACTGTTGCTTAGTAACTGTGAGCCAAAGCCTATTTTTCCTTGCCAACCATGTTCCTAGGAAAATGTGCTTTCATAATATCTTAAGTAAACCCACCACGGTGTCTAAAATATCACATATTTATAATTAGAGATTTTCTAATAATGCAAGTGATTGATACAGACAATTGGTGTACAAGGTTTTAAAACAGAATCTCTGGTCCTCTGTGTGCTTATAGATACTAGCTGTACCAACACTTTTGCTATATTTTTGTTTTACTTTTTGAGACCCCTACTATTCTATGTCAGGAGATTGTATGATCTACATCCCAAGGGAAACTTGTATGGCACATCACATGGATGAAATTATGCCCTATGCACCATCCTCTATTTGAAATCAGACCCTTCAGTTTCAGTACATACTAAAATTTGATCTACTAAAGAGAATAACAAAATTAGTTTTGTAGAAATATTTTATGATAAAGTGAATGAGAAGAACTAATGCATGGCATTTTATTTATCAATTCCTTTTTTCAAAAAATTAATATATATGCAGCTAGTGGTTAATGAGGGTTCCCTGGAAGCCTGAAACTCTCAATTTAAGTACCCAGCTAAGGAAAACTCTCCAATGCTGGCATTTAACGAAACCAAACAGCTTATGAAACTCCAACTACCCCAGTGGGAGTAGAAGGTCTAAGAAAACATAAACCATGTATTTAGCTGAGCTTTCAACCCCAGACTGCCTCTGTACATTAAGACACTTTTTTTCCCTCATTAACCATTAGCTGTATATATATATATATATATATATATATATATATATATATATATATATATATATACACACACATTCCTTTTCCTAGAATCTAAACTAAATCAAATGGCGAAATAGTTTTGGCCCTTGAATTGATTAACTGTTTGGCCAACATTAGTAGAAGGCTCCCATTAGGACTTCTGAGAGCAGTTTCTTAAAGTAGGACTTCTGAGAGCAGTTTCTTAAAGTAGTGAGTACTTACAAGATGCCTGCTGTTTGCCTAAAGCAATGCTTCACCTCAATGTGTCATGGATTGTGTGAACATCAATGCTATTTCTTTGATGGCCTGCAAATAATCTTGCTCTTAGGAGAGAGCCTTGTCTATCTTCCGTAGCATTCCTTGGCAATGCTTCTTGTCTGACATTCCACCTTCTAACACCTTGGTGGAAATATGGGACAATATGAAACCCAAATATTCAAGAGGATTCAGTCTCTCCTGGTTCAGTAAGTCTGAGTTTTCAGGACCACTAACTCAGTTTGTAACTCTCTTAGCTAGTCCTGCCCTGCATCTTTCTTACTCAGAAACTGTAGACAAGAAGCCTTTGTGAGTTGCACAGTTCCTTTATCAGAATACATAGGGAGGGTGCAAAGCTTTGAAAAGACTCAGCCAGAGGTGCATCTTTTTAATGACTCTGGATCACATCTTTATGTAAAAGATTACAAGGGTTTGGATTTAAACAGCATAGGATTAAAGTGCATATTCTGCCTGTCTGCCACTGTCATTCCTGAGGCTCTCATACTGTATTCCCACAAAATGTTCCTATAAACACTTAAATTATGTTAGTAAGAGCTGATCTGACAGGAAGCAGTTTTGGGGGTGATCTCTATTATTTCACCTGTGTCTTTAAACTTCATAATTTACACAAGGGGGGTGGTGGTCAAGACAGGGTTTCACTGTAGTTTTGGAGCCTGTTCTGGAACTAGGTCTTATAGACCAGGCTGGCCTTGAACTTGTAGAGATCTGCCTGCTTCTGCCCTCCAAGTGCTGGGATGAAAAGTGTGCACCACCACTGCCCAGCTCAATTACAGATTTTCAAACACATTTTATGAGTCTTGATACAGTTCAGTTTCATGGGCAAAAGGGATATCTCGTAATTATAAACAAAAGAAAATGTTATGTTTAAGGCCTATTTCTCCAAAAGTAAAATCTAGCATTTTGTTCACTTAACAATACATTATCTACTGAGTGTCAGTAATTAATACTAGATAAAAACATGTGGTAAAAAAAAAGTGTGAAATAAACACAGGCATCCCCAATGGTGATTGGTGGAAATTCTTAACAGGGAAAGTCTCAGGAAGTCTGAGATAAAGCATGGTGAATTCTCACAGAAAAACCCCACCCAGTTTAACAAGGACCATTTTGAGTTATATCTTTTAGAATGCGAATCAATGTAACTTGAAAATAAAAATGCAATTTATTGATATTAATCAAATAGGAAGGTTGCATTCATTAATTTACAATGAGATGTTCTAACAGCCTTACTGCATTCCCTCTGGGCACGTCAGGTCATAGGTGGTGATTATTTATTCAGGTGACCCTATCTATATAATACTCTCTATTTCACCCGTGTCTCCAAAAGCATCTAAATAGCTGCTGCAGCACAATGAGCAGAAGGAATTAATCCAAGTGAGGAGCAACACAGTCTTTCCCAATGATTGTCCTTGTGAGCCTGAATCGTGTGGGGGAGAACTGCTCTCCACTTAAGACAAGATACAAAATTAGAAAGTGACCACAGATCTTCAGGAGAACTGTTGCAATGAAAAGGAGAGTTTGAATAAATATATACCTAACTAAATCTTAGTAAGGAGAGGGCATTCCATAAACCAGTTTCTACCTACCCATGAAGCAGACAGAGGTCCTGCCCTGCAGACTGGGGCTTCGGAACCTCAATCAGCAGCCTTCAGTGTGGGCAGCTGTAGTTTAGGTGTGGCTGGTAGACACCTGAATGCGATTTCACAGGTGCCCATCAGTGCTAGCACTTTGCTGGCCAAGCAGGGATTTATAGGCTGCCTATGAAGCCCCATTCAAAGCTGATATAATAATTATTTTCTTGGCTTTAAGACAGCTCAAAGGAAAACGAAGACAGTAGAATCTGTTCACTTTCAAACAGGTAGTTAGGGTTTTATTTTTAAAGCCCTGTTCTTTAACTTAGCCCAATTTATACAATATTGTCATATTCAACGTCTGGGCAACAACTACCAGGTCCTGCCTGGGCTTATTTGTCTAAGCGTGGAGGGAAGTATGAGGATAAAGAAGGAAATAGACAAGAGACAGCTGATAGAGTTGGGAAAAGCATATGGTAAATACCGAGATTCGCCTCTCATTTATTTCAATAGGCTTTAGATACCACAATCCAAAGAAGAGGGGGAAGGGAAGAGACTTCTTTACCATGATACAAGGAACAAATACTGAAGGTGACTTCTCAATACCCAAAACACCAAGTAACCACACTCTAGGTCAATTCTGTTAGTAGCCACACCTGGGGTCAAACCTCCTTTCATAATAATGAAAAAGCAAGGTGTCTGCCTTAACTCTTTGAACTTTAGTCAAGGTGGAATGAGTCCACTTCTGTAGGCTCCCACACAAGGTGATACAGTTCTTCCCCAGCCAGGGTGAAAATGCAAATGGTGTTAAGAATAAGGAGGAATTTTGTGTTGGAAAGGCATGGTGGCATTTTAAAGACATCTGGGAACTCCAGCATCTTTGTGGGATGTTCAGTTTCATAAGGACAGGTGCGGTACAATCCTTCTGTCACACCATTCCAGCTGTTATAGTCCAGTTCTCTGCACATCTGGAGGCAAGAAGAGTAGATACGAGAGCAAAGAGGAGATACAACACCAGTATGACACCTGTTATCTGTCCCCCAATGTCCTGTCTATCTTAAGATAGAGAAGATAGATGAGAAGAGCAGATACAACATCCGTATTACAGTTGTTACCCACCTATACACCAATATTCTGTCCACCTGGAGAAAAGAAGAGTAGATAGGACAGCAATGGACTCCCAGGAGCTGTTGGTTATCAGTCCACAATATCCGGTATTTAGAAAATAATCATGAATAAAGTTCACCACTATGCATTAGTTCTTCATGTATGTTTTAAAAGTAAACTTTTTATTTTACAATAGATTTTGAATTGATAAGAAATTGCGAAGACAATTCCCTGAATTCCTGTACAGCATAGACAGTTGTCTTCTCACTTTGGTATTTCACATTTGTCAGCTAGTAAACTGATGTGGATGCATTAATAGATATGAATATCAATTAAATCAACATACATTAATATTAATATAAAATAAACATTATTAATGTCTATATTTGATTCAAAGGTCTTCAGTTGTTTTTTCCCCCCTGGGATCTTTTTCTGCTTCAAGATCTCATTTGAAAGTCTGTACTACAGTAATAATCCCCTCTCCTCAGGCTGCTGTAGCCTGCGCATGCTCTCAAACTTTCATAAGCTTTGTGTCACCTTTCCCTGTTTTGAGGCTGGTGTTTTGTAGTATAGCCTTGGCTGAGATTTATCCGATGTTGTTCTCATCGGGTTACAGGTCTTAAGGAAGATGACCAGAGAGGTAAACTGACATGTTTATCTCATCATGTCAAGGGCAATGCTATGCCAGTACTTCATCCCTGATGTCAAGAGCAATGCTATGCCTCTACTTCATCCCTGTTGAGTGTGCCTGCTCACCTCATTGTCAAGTGGATTGCCAGGTTTCTTATTTTAAAATCACTTCTTTTGTGCTTTGGACAGGCTGTGCTCAGGAAATGGAGAGGCATGACACATCTCCTTGAAGTCAAAGTACATACAAAATATTTCTTTGGAATACTGCGTGTCAAATATGTCTATTAGTTTAACTGTTTTAACCCTTTATATACTTAGAATTTATGAGACTTTTGCACTTTTTCAGTATTATTTTATTCTGAATTCCAAATTGTTACAGATTTGGCCATGTCTCATACTCTAATAAAGTTTTTTAGAAAACAATTATGGAATATCTGTTGTGTATAAAATTATGCTAAAATCAAAGATATATAAATTGAGCATGGTATTAATATTATGTTCAAGAACCAGTGATTCTATTTGAGCCTTTTAGGTAAGACAGGCAATGCAAACCTGAATTCAGATGCACTATTAAATACACCTGTAACCCTGGGCTGGTCACTAATTTTGACTTTATATTCTAAAATATTGAGATATAGCTCAGTGGAAGAGTACTTGCCTAGTAATAGGTTTAATCCCTAGTAACACAGAGAAATGAAGAGAGAAAAACATAGGGGCTGGAAAGAGGGCGGCAGAGAATGAGGGAGAAAGGAAGAAAGGAAGCAAGGAAGGAACAAGGGCAGAATGGAGGGAGGGAGGAAGGAAAGAAGGAAGGAAGGAAGGAAGGAAGGAAGGAAGGAAGGAAGGAAGGAAGGAAGGAAGAAAGGAAGATTGACTGCTGGCTAGTTTTACATCAACCTGTTACAAACTAAAGTCATCTGAAAAGAGGAGCCCCATTTAAGAAAATGCCTCCATAAGAGGCGAGCCTGTAATTTCTTAATTAGAGAATGGTGGAGGGGAGGACCAGTCCATTGTAGGTGATGTCATCTTTGGGCTGGTGATCCTGACATGTTCTATAAGAAAACATGTCAAGCAAGTCATAAGGAACAAACCAGAAAATATCACTCTCCCAGAGCTTCTTCATGAGCTCTTGCCTCCAGGTTCCTGCTCTGTTTGAGTTCCTGTTCTAACTTCACTCACGTGATTTAGGGATGTAAGCCAAGTAAACCCTTTCCTCTCCAAGTTGATTTTGGTCATGGTGTTTCATCATAGCAACAGTAAACATGACTAAGACAAGAAAGAAGGAGGAAAGGAAGGAAAGAAGGAAGGAATGAAGGAAGGAAGGAAGGAAGGAAAAAGAAAGGAAAATACTTCATATGAGTGTTAATATGAAGTTTAAATCAATTTAAATATAACCGGGGTCATAAGAACTTGGACTTCAGAGCCAAACTGCTTTGTCTCATTTCCCTGCACTTACTGGCTCTGTAAAGTTAGCAGCCTGCTAGTCCTAAGCTTTCATCACCTATCACATACGAAAATGTGTAGAGCTTGGCTGGCTTGTAGAAGTAAACATCAAGAAGGCTGTTATTTACACCAAGGTTATTGTATATTTTGAGAGGTGGGATGAGCTGTTGCAGGGAGGATTTTCAGTAGGAAAAAAATGAGTCATGTGCATCTTTCATGACATTGTGATTCATTATTAATGGTTAGACAAAAAGTGTCTTGAAGAAGTGAGTCCTTACCAGGACCACGTAGCTTCAGGATCTGTAGCAAAGACCCACTGTGAGTGACTGCCTGAGCCTCCAAGAATTGTATCAAACATGTATCATGAAAATGTTTGTTCTGAGCTTCTAGAAAGTGTAGAAACAGCATGCAGATTATAGGACATTTCTGTCTCCGCTGCTGAATGCACTATATCATATAAATTAATTGTTGTTGTAAATATCAGCCTCTCTTTTGACTATCGCGTTCTGTTTGATCACAGCTCTACCTCATGGAATCAAGTAGAGTAGATGCTGAATAAATATTTGCCTTAAAGATGAATAATAGATAACATGTTTTGTTAGTGTTTATTAAAAGTTAATATCCACTAAAGTCCTTAACAATGAAACAACCATCAAGTATGGTTGATATCAAGTGAGTTCCATTCATTATTGAAGACTCAGAGGCACAACAAGGAATAACTAAAGAAAAATGGCTTAGGAATGAGACGCTCTTCCTGCTTCGCTTTATTCCAGTCACACCAGCTTTGTGCCTTGCAACAACTGGGGCTATTTGATCCTTAGTCAAGCACACCTCTGTCTGGCATTCAAGAGGCTTGTGATTCAGCCAAGATTATTCTCCATCTGGTAACTAGACTTTTATGCGTGATTCTTTTATTTTTAATTTACTTTTAGACTTTGAGACAACTAGTTTCTTGGACTGGAAAACTACAGATTCTTAGACTTTCTGTGGGGAGAGTCATTTTTGGACTAGCTGGACTATAGCCTATAAGCCATTATAGTAAAATCCATATTAATTTTTTCAGTTCTGTTTCTCTATAGAAACCTGACTAGTACAAAATGCTTTTTCCTAATTTTTGTTTGTTTTATCATCTTTATGTGTATGTACTTTTCTGGGCCCAATAAAGATTGGGAAAAGAAAATGTGGAATGTAGCCAAGGTTCACTGTACAAGAAAACACTTATTTCCTTCAATCATGTCTCAGTAGCTCTCAGCTAAGATACAGGATGGATCAGTTGGACAATTCAATTCCGCAAAATGTGCAGTGATGTTTGCTTTTATGATAAAATATTAAATGCCATCTTGCCATTTGGCTATATACAAGCATAACATTAAAATGCTTTTCTGTGTAAGTTTCCTAGATAGTAGAATATTTGTGCAAGTGTGGCTGGGTATCTTTTGAATGAGATCAAATGGAGTACAACTCAGTTATTCTTTGCTGGACTTTGCCAAGGCATAGAACTATTTTGAGATAAGGCAGCAGGGAAAAAATTAGCATAAACTCAAACATTTACTTCCAACGCATTTAATCTCTTTCGTTTTGGAATGATAAATGGAGATTAAATGTGACCATTTAGCTCAAGAGTGTGTTCTTTTTTTTTAAATTTATTTATTTATTAAAGATTTCTGTCTCTTCCCTGCCACCGCCTCCCATTTCCCTCCCCCTCCCCCAATTAAGTCCCCCCCCCCAGCCCGAAAAGCAATCAGGGTTCCCTGTCCTGTGGGAAGTCCAAGGAACCCCCACCTCCATCCAGGTCTAGTAAGTTGAGCATCCAAACTGCCTAGGCTCCCACAAAGCCAGTGCTTGCAGTAGGATCAGAAACCCATTGCCATTGTTCTTGAGTTCTCAGTAGTCCTCATTGTCCGCTATGTTCAGAGAGTCCGGTTTTATCCCAGGGATAAAGCCTGGGAAAAAAAGAGTGTGTTCTATTAGAGGATGCAATCAGATCTAAAAGAGATTAGAGTTCAAAGAAAGTGTATGTTTTCTATGTCCTTGGATACCACCAAATGTAGTGGTAAGCTTGGAAGTGAGCATCAAGAGAAGGAACCCACTTCAGTTAAGAACAAGAGCTGATATTATTCTAAGGTACCTACTCCTAAGTGCTAAAGACCTATGAACAAGTTAATGGAAAATAGCAATATTCATGCACGTGAGGTTTGCAGTTTGTGACTCACACTTTAGCATGTAAAAATTACTGTTAATTTAATTCTTTCTTTCTCTTGGATTTTTTTCTTTTTCTTTTTTATTTTATTTTTGATTTTTGAGACAGGATTTCTCTATGGATTTTGATATTGTCCTGGAATCAGCTCTTGTAGATCACAGTAGCCTAGAACTCAGAGATCCACCTGTCTCTACCTCCTGAATGTTGGGGTTAAAGGTGTGTACCACTACCACCCTGCTCTCTTGAACTTTTTAAAACCAGTTATAGAGTGCTACCTTTTGCTGAGAACACCTGAATAATCTTTCCCCATGAACTCTTGACTCAGCATATTACCTGGTTTGTCCAAGGAAAAGGAGCATCCTGAGTTCTAAAACACAGGAGGAGGCAGTCTGGTGAGCCATACTATCACAACCTCCATCTGAACAAGTGTACCCTTGGACAACATTTTGAAGGTGATCTAGCTGTGCTAGCTGAATCATTGTTCACAGTAATTTTACTAATGCATGCACTCCTGGATTTAAAATGTGTGGCAAGTCATTCCTTATGGCCAATTGCTTATATTATCTAGTAGAATGAAAATGTATTCACATATGTTGGTGCCAACCATTGCTGGATCCACCAAAGTAGCTCTTACTTTTATAATCCTTTAAAATTTGCATTGACAAAATTAATGAACACTTAGCCAACATATCTAGCATAAGATATCAAAGCAAATGTTAATAGTTATAGCTCATATTTTCTGTTATTATTCCAGGAATGTAGCTAAACAACACACATAAACCAAGGACCAGGCGATATTGTGCCATGTACTGTGATGCAATTTATATGTGGATATATTTATTTGAATGGCTGACAAAAATTATGCCCCCATTTACTTACAAAAGGTGTCAAAGTAAATTCTTTCTCTGTAGAGTACATTGAGTCTAAAGTTTTCATAAGAGCCACATTCATACGTGACACCAAACACCTTTCTATAGAAGTATCAATGTTATTGTTTTAGAGAATAGTGAGTAAGTTTTCCAAGGAACAATAGCACCTTGTTCCTGTTCTAAAGCATCGCATTGATGCATCACTTACAGTACATGGTATTCCCGACCTTCAGACCATTAGGTGCAGTCTGTTTGATTTCCCATATGTCACCTGGAGACAATGCCCTGTAACATCCTGGCTGTCATACAGTCCTTTTGAGAAGTACTTTGAGATTTTATTTGATGAGTTATCCATGACAGGAACAAAACATTCCTGTTGGTCATCAGTTCTATAAACAAACAGAATCAGCTATTTGACCAATACCTGAAAGCATTTATTTATTATAATTTCAGGGAACAGAGATCACTGTTTCTCATATCCTTATTCTTTGAGCATGCAGTATATTCTCTTGAGGATTTTTATGTGCTCTCTCTGTTCCTGTAGCTTGTTTTCCTCATGAGGTATAGTGTCTGACCCTCTCATTGCCAGGTCAGCAAGGAGATGATCTTGTATAAGCAACACTGGCTGATATGGAGGAGTCCCAGCATTTTCTCTGTAACAGACAGTCTTAGAGATGGATGGAGCTTGAAAAACAACATCATATTGCAAAAAGGCCAGCATCACTTATAAAACTAATGATCATACATTCTTCAAAAGAGCCAGTGCCCTTTAAAAGTTTCTATTCATCATTATACAAGATTTTGAAATATAATTAATGATCATAAAAGCCTCCTGGCTTATGGGCCATCCACATACAATGACTTACTATCTAGCCCTGCAATTCACTTTTCTGCATGCCAGGAGTTTGTTTCTATATGGTTTGGTCTACCTTTTTAATTTTTGTTTGCTATTTTATAACCCAGCATTATTCTTTTCTAATTGATTTTTACTGCTTTAATCAGAGAAGTGTAAGGCTCACTGAGGTAATTCAGTAGTTGTATGTATTATATACTGATCAAGTCAGAGTAATTACATTTCCATCTCAATAATTCAAACATACCTTGTAGTTGGAGACTTGCTGTCTTTAATTCATGGGTAAAATACACAATAGGCTATTACAACTGTTCTGGTCAGATGCTTCCACTGGAGAAGGTGATTACAGCCAAGGCTAAGAACCTGATGTGCACACTCACTCCATGGTATATATTCCTCACACATATAATAGATAAATGAGCTCAAAAACAATTAAAACTATAGACACCCCCTAGAATCCAGAGTACTAAAAGCTACTGTTTTTACACAGTTACAGTTCAGTACACATCATACAAGCTCCTTTTCTACCTGCACCCTTCCTAATCTCCAGTAATTTCTGTTGCAGTGTTTTTAACAGCCAATATGAGGAAGCATGTGAGTTTCTGATTTTCCTGTGCCTAACATACTTAGTTTACTATCCTCTAGCTGCATCCACTTTGCTGTAAACCATTGTTTCATGGGTAAATAATATTCATAAGCCACATTTCCTTCTTTCTAAGTATGCATATAAGTTGATTCTCAGTTATTGTTAACCATGTAGCAACATGCACACATTTGCAGATGTCTCCTTGACATGCTGACTTCATTTGCTTTGAATATATCGCCAGAGGTAGGATAGCTGGATCATATAGTATATCTATTTTTAGGGGTTTTGAGGATTCTCTACAGTGTTTTTCTAAAAGTAGCTTTTATCTTTATGTCAATAATCAATAGGATGCCCTCTTTCTCCACTTCCTCATTGATGTTTTTTTTTTCTCTTGCAATGTTTTTTTGTTTTGTTGATAATAATGAGAACATATTTCCTTTTGGTTTTAATTCCTTAACAGCTAATGATGTTTGCTATTTCTTCATAAACTTGTTTTCTATTCAGGTTTCTTCTGTTAAAAGTATCTATTGATACCATCTAGGATTTTGATGTAACTGTTGGGTTTCTAATGCATATTCTAGATGTTAGTCCTCTAGAGGATGAGCACTTTGTAGGCTTGCCTGCTCTGTGGCTAGATTTTTTTCCCACTCTGTCAGTTATTTCTAATTGCTGTGCAAAGCCTTTGGTTTGTTAAGAGTCTCATAACCTTTCACTGCTATTGCTTCCGGTGGCATAAACAATGCCTTGAAGAGTCTTCTCTATTGTGTTCTTCTGACACCTTTACAGTTTTATGTATGACATAAAATGAGATTTGCATTGGGTGAGAGATCGAGGTCAAGGGTCAGTCTTCCTCAAGAGAACATTCACTTTTTGCAGGTCAGTTTATTCTTCAATGATGATTTTAGCACACTGAGGAAATTCAGTTGGCAGCAAATACATAGAATGCTTTTATTTTATTGTCCTGTTCTTTGCTTCTGCCTTTATGGAAACACTTTGCAATGTATCTTCAAGTCAAGAAGTAGGATGGCTCCAGCTTTGTTCTTTTTTGTTCAAAATCATTTGGGTTGATCTTAGTCTTTTGTGTTGCCTTTGTTATAAGGATCGTTTTCTTTCTGGGGAGAATACCATTGGTGGTTTAGTACTAAAGACATTGAATTTGTAATTCATTTTGTGAATGTGTAACAATGTAACTTGCCTTACTCACTATTCTATTGTTGTGAAGAGACACCATGATCAAATCAACTCTTATAAATAAAAAGAGAGCATTTAATTGAGGTTAGAGGCTAGCTTAGAGTTTGAGAGGTTTAATCTATTATCACAGCAGGGAGCATGATGGCAGACAGACATAGGGCTGTTGAAGTACATAGAAGACATAGTACTGAGAGCTAAATCCTGATCTGCAAGCAGAAAAAGAGAGGCTGGGACTAACGAGGCTTTTGAGAATTGTCTTCTGTTTGGTTTGGAGGCAAAGTCTCACCATGTTGAACATACTGGCCTCAGCCTTTGCAGTAGCTGGGATTACAGATATGCTCTAACACATCCATATCCAAGGAATATATTAGCGACGATGAGCGGAATTGTCTTCAGGATCTCTTTCTTATTGCTGTAAAATGTTTATTTCCAAATGTCTATGATGAGAAAGCATAGCCGGAGCAGCTTGGGAAGGAAGCAGTTTATTTAGCGTATGTTTCCTTATTACTGTTCATCCTGAAGGAAATCGGGACAGGCAGTCAAAGATGACAGGAACCTGGAGGCAGGGGCTCATGCAGAGGCGATGGAAGAACACTGTTTACTGGCTTGATCTTTAATGGCTGCTTCAGCCTGCTTTCTTACAGAACCTAGAACCACTAGCCCAGAGAATGGCACCACCTTCAATATGGTGGGGGCACCCCTATCAATCAGTAATCTGGGAAATGTCCTACAACCTTATCTTAGGAGGTTATTTTTTCAATTGTGTTTTCCTCATTTGGGATGACTCTAGTTTGTGTAATGCTGGCATAAAACTAGTCAGCAAACTATGTGTAGATGCTGTAACCTACACCTCTACTAAATTGGTTCTAATAACCTCATATTGGAGCCTTGGGTTCCTTAAATAAAGTTTTGCCATCATTTTCACATAAATAGCTTGGTTTCCTTCATGTACACATGCTTTCTGTTTTGTTTTATCATACCTAGTTGCTCCAGTTAATGTTTCCAATTCTGAAAAGACTGCTAAGTATAGAGATCTTTTTTTCATATTCTATTTTAGAGGATAATTTTTAAGTGTCTTTGGGCGTGGTATTAGTTGGTTGGTTGTGCCTTTGCTGTGTTGAGGTGTGTTGTTGTTGTTGTTGTTGTTTTTAACCTAAATTCTTTGGACTTTTATCAAGAAGAAATGTTGAAATTCATTAAGTTTTCTGCATCTTTGAGCTGATCATATTACTTTTGTTCTTTGATTTGTTGGTATGCTGTAAACCACTTATTTATTTGCATATGTTGAAAAACTGTCTTCCATCCCTGGAATTATCAAGGTATCAGTTTCATAAAATGTGTATACTGAATACTAAAGTACACTCAATGCTATAAAAACATAAATTATTACATATAACCAGACCTTAACCAGTTACAACAGTACAAGTCACCAATAACCCATTTGCAGAACAGAAAGGATTACCCAGAAAAGAGTGCTGACAAACAAACACAGCTGTTAAATTATAACCTGGGTGTAATAGAATGTTTATGAAGTATTTTATCCAACTGTTGTAAAATGCATCTTCTTTTTAACCACACATGATATATGAAATCAATCTTATACCAATTCACAAACCAAGAATCAACAAATTTTGATTCTGATCACAATCAAACAAATGCAAAGTTAAACAAACACATTTTAGTCATTATATAAATCTACAAAAACTGAAAAACATGCCTTTTATTTAACTATGGGTCAGTGAAGAAACAAATAGCATTACAAAATTCTTGAACCAAATGAAAACAAAAACACTGTAAGACAAACCCCATGGGAAACAGGAACAGTGCTGCTGAAGAGGAGGCTTAAAGCAGCAGCAGCAAACTTCTTACACTTGAAAAGTAAATAATAGTCAGAGAGGGTATTGTGTGGGAAACGCAGAAATAAGTTAAAATCAAATTATGACATTTATGAGACATTAAAAACAGAGATGATAGACCATCCTTCAGTACTAATGACTTAGCCAGGAATAAAAGATCCTACGTTGATAATCTCCATCCTTCCTCCATCTTGACTATACCATTCCCTCAAGTTCTCCTCAACCCTCCCCTTCTCCCCTTCTTTCTCCTTCCACCCTTCTTTCTCCCCCTACCCCCATGCTCCCAATTTTGTTAGGCAATCTTGTCTGTTTCCAATTTCCAGGTGGTTTTATACATGTTTTTCTTTGGGTTCACCTTATTACTTAGCTTCTCTAGGATCATGAACTATAGGATCAATGTCCTTTATTTATAGCTAGTAACCACTTATGAGTGAGTCCATACCATATTCATCTTTTTGGGTCTGGGTTACCTCACTCAAAGTGTATCAAAGACTTTAATGATGACCTTAAACAGTGGGAGTGCTAACGAAAACCATTAAGAACAATTTAAGGACATAAACTTACACAGTCAAGGACTTTCTAAGAGGGCTCCAAAAGCTTAGAAAATAATGCACTTGACTGATGTGATTGTGTCGAATTAAAAGGTTCTGGCCCGCAAAGGAAATGAACAGAGTGAAGAGTCACTCCAAAGGATTGGAGAAAATCTGCCAGGTAGCTATTAAGGGAATTATTTTACATGTTAGGTCTCAAGTCTCATTTAATTGTTTATTTGTGGTGTTTATTACCTTTTGTGCTTTCCTTTAAGTGTTTCCTGATCAATTAACTGAATTTTCTTTGAATTCTGTTTTCATTAATTTATAGTATTTATCTCCATGCATCTCATCATGTTTTACATTAAATTATATGCACATAACTTGTAGGACAACACATGTGGCTATTTTACTAGTTAGAGTAGAATGTTGGGCTCACATATCAGCATGCTTTTTCTCTCCTATATAGCTGTCAAACCTGTCTTCTCCATCTGTTTTGATCTGCATTAAGCAGAATATCTAACAGGGTATTCACCATAAGAAGGGGAGCGTATTGAAATCACAAATCATGCTTCCCATTATTGTTTCCTTGATGTTAATGACTTTTCCTTTGTCATTTTCTTTCTGTTTAGAAGGCTTCCTAAAGTTTCTCAGAGTAGGATTACAGGCAAAACATTCTCTTAATTTCCCTTCATCTCAGAATGTTTTGATTCCTACCTTGCTCCTAAAGAATGCTATTGCTGAACACGGAATTTGCCATTGATGTTTCTTTTGTTTTCACACTTGAAAACATTGTGCCACATATTTCTAGTTCCTGTGGTTTCTGAGGAGAAAGCGATATTGAACTGGTGCTCTTGTGAGGACAGGTGAGGCATTTTCTTCTTTTTGCTGCTTTTAAAATTTATTCTTTTCCTCCAGGTTTCAGGACCTTGATCATCATATGTTTTTTGAAAATCTATTTTGTTTTCACTTGATAAATAAGTGGGGTAAAATATGACTTCTCTTATTTTGATTTATCTTAGTTTATACAGCTGAGATTCTTTCCTAAAAGTTCTTGGGGTTTGTTTTGAAGTTCTCAACCATTGCTTCTTCAATTATTATTTTAGCTTTATTGTTTTTCTTCTCTCCGATTGAAATTCTAATGGTGCAAATGTAAAATCTATTGTCATAGTCCCACAGACTCTTGGAGGTTTACTTCTCTCTATCTTCCTTTATGCCTCTCTTCCTTTCTTTATTCTTCCTTCCCTTTTCTCTGACTTTAAAAGTATTTAATGTTTGTGCTCAGGTTTTCTGGCCTCTGTTGTTCTGCTTTCATATGTCTTACTATTTCTTCCTTCTTTCCCAGTTTGTGATTAAGGTTATTGAAATCCACATTCTAGTGATTACAATTATAGTTCCCCGTCTTTCTATTTTGTTACTTTATGGCTTCTATTTGAGACTTTCTTGTTCTTTGCTCTGGTAAAACTGTCTGTGTTTCTATCTGTGTTAAGCATTTTGATAACTGATTATTAAGCTAATTGGTAAAAGCTTTATCATTTGAAGACTAGTTAGCTCCACCATTTCAATATCGTTGCCTGTTGATGCTCTTTTTTTTTTTATTGAAGCTGAAGTTTTAATTAAGGAATGTCAACTGAAAACTGAAGTATATGTTGATATGAGATGTGTGCTCTTGTTTAAACCTTTATCTGACTTCCTAACTTTATCTGACAAAGCATTGCAATTGACAAAAATAAATAACATTATAGCATTGACTTCACAAAAAACGTGATAAGGGAGTCCCATTTTACTGTTAGATGGTATTATGGAGATTAGTTTCTGTGCCCTCTCCATGGGTATGTATTGGTATGCAAGTAGGGGGTGTGTCTCCTTTTTGTTACTGGGCAGAGGTAAAAGTTCTAGCTCATGACAGGGCTCCACAGATGTGACTCTGAGGTGTCATGGTCTTTCTTGTAGTCTAGGATGACAGGGCAAGTGTCTTTGCAATTTTAGATGGTGAGGAAAGCAGTTTCTCTACTAGGATACTTCTGATGTCATCAAGTCAGGACAACATCACGGGGGATTTCTCACTGTTTCCATTTGTGCAATGGACGTCATTATCCAATCATCCCCTTCAATGGCTTTAATGTTCATTAAAGTCTCAGAGAGTTTACTAGCAAAGAGGGGGTAACAGTTTTATTTCCTAATCAACACTTTCTAACTGCGCAGTGATAAAGGTTTAGAATGCAATGCTTCAGCCTGGTACTGATAAAATTCAGGATTTTCATTCAAACTCTGTTGGCTTGGATTGCAAGGAATCCATAGCTCTTCTGTGATGGTTGAATGAAGGAGAGTGATTAATGAATAAAGTTATTCTATCTTTATAGTATTACCGAAAGTCAATGACTAAACACAAACAAGGGCTGAGTGATTGCTCAATCACTGAAGTGTTTCCTTTGAAAGCAGGAGTATCTGAGCCCTTTCTCTGGAACACCTATGAAAAAGCCATGCATGTACCTAATTGTAATCACAGCACTGGGAAGGCCAAGGCAAGCAGAAAGCTAGGGCTCACTCACCAGTGAGATTCACCTACTAGTGTAGTATCAAGCCAATGAAAGAGTCTATCTTAAAACACCAGGCAGACTGTACCTGAGAAATGAATGACATCAAAGGCTAAACTAAGGTTTCCACATGCACACACACCCCCCAATACACATATATGTGCTTATATATCCATACATGTACATCTCAGCATATATGAATGCACACATATCCATGTAAAAATAACAAATAAGAGCGTATGCTAGCACCGCCCAGCTTCAGGTACAACTTCCTAAACCATAGCGCAAATTGTAATTGGTATTAAAAATAAAAACCTGGGAGTAAACTAGCATGGGATCAAACTAGTCCCTCTGAATATGAATGACATTTGGGGCAGACTGAGGGGTCACTGACAGTGGCACTGGAATTTGTTTCTACTGCATGTACTGGATTTTGGAGATCCTATTCTCTTTGGATGTATACATTGCTCAACCTAGATGTAGTAGAGAGGGCCTTGGACTTGCCACAGGGCAGGGTGCCTTGTCCTCTCAGAATTGGAGGAGGTAGAGGTGGGATGGTGTGAGGAGTGGGATGGTGTGAGGGAGTGGGAGGAGGGAAGAGAGTGGGAATTTGGATTGGTATTTTTTTAAGTAATAAAATAATAATAAATAAAAATCCGGAGTCAGATATTAGGGTAAATGCTGCAAGATCAGAGAAGCAAAGAAGCCAGCCACTGGAGAGACTTGTTACCTCTACTGAATCCTTAGACCCAAGGGGCAAGATCCTGTCTCTGCGAATCCTCAGACTTATTGGGCCCATATCCTATCTCTACCCACCTTATATTCCTGTCTCCACTGCCCTGGTGCTGGGATTAAAGGTGTAAACCTCCCAAATCCTGGGATCAAATGCATGAGAATCCAAGTGCTGGGATCAAAGGTGTGTGCCACCACTTCCTGGATTGTATGGTTAATTAGTAGCTGGCTCCGCCCTCTGATCTTCAGGCAAGCTTTATTTTTTAAAGCACGAATATTACCACACCATATTGATCGCACAGATGAAGGTGGGGCCATGAAAAATTTGGTAACAGTAGAGGTTTCTGAATTCACAATGACCAAAAATCAAGTCAAAAAAATATGTAATGAATCTTTGCTATTTCTGCCAGAGCTCAACTATTCTGCACATGAACAGACAACATACACAATTTGTCCTGAGAGCTGAGACTATTGTGTGTTCTGAATTTCAGAATATTTACTCTGCACACACAGCTTTCTGCTCTTATAGAAACATGATGGTTTAATTACGGAAAACAAAGACTTTTATATTTCTCTGCTGTAATTACTCAGCATGTAAGTGTCAGATTAGTATATCTTTGCATTTTATTATGTTTTAGAATGTTTGATTTTCAAAATTGCCATTTGAGTTCCTGACTTGTGTTTCATTTCAAAAATGCTAAGTGAGTTTAACGTCAGCTCAAGGAAGAATTTCCAAATATTTCCAAAATGTCCTGCCATTCCATGAGTGGAATAATCCTTCTGTACACTGTGAATATATATTGCTCTTATTGGTTAATAAAGAACTGACTGATTGGTAATGAGGCATGAGTATAGGCAGGACAACCAAACTGAGAATGCTGGGAAGAAGAAGAGTAGACTAGGTGGAGTTGCCAGGAGACATAGAGGGAGCAAGACATGCTGGAGGACAGGTAAAGCCATGATCTATGTGGCAATAAATAGACTAATAAAAATGGATTGATTAATATTGTTAGAACTAGTTAGTAATAAACCTGAGCTATCAGCCAAGCATTTGTAATTAATTTCAGCTTCTGCGCAGTTACTTGGGATTGGCAAACAGTAAATTCTCCAACTAAATTTTTTTTTAGTGTCAACTCTATTATTTTTTTATATTTTATTCATTTTTTTATTGAGAAAAGGAAAAAAAAGTATCTGCTTCCTTCCAGCCTCCCATTTCCCTCCCGCTCCTCCCACCCTTCTCCCCCTTCCCCAAACTCCTCTCCCCCTCCCTCTCCAGTCCATAGAGCAGTCAGGGTTCCCTGCCCTGTGTAAAATCCAAGGTCCGCCCTTCTCCGTCCATGTCTAGGAAGGTGAACAACCAAACTGGCTTGGCTCCCACAAAGCCAGAACATGAAGTAGGAACAAAACCCCATGCCATTGTCCTTGGCTTCTCATCAGCCCTCATTGTTAGCCATGTTCAGAGAGTCCAGTTTTATCCCATGCTTTTTCAGTCACAGTCCAGCTGGCCTTGGTGAGCTCCCAATATATCAGCCCCACTGTCTCAGTGGGTGGGTGCAACTCTAGTGGTCCTGACTTCCATGCTCATCTTCTCCCTCCTTCTTCTCCTCATTGGGACCTTGGGAGCTCAGTCCGGTGCTCCAGTGTGGGTCTCTGTCTCTATCTCCATCCATCGCCAGATGAAGGTTCTATGGTGATATGCAAGATATTCATCAGTATGGCTATAAGATAGGGTCATTTCAGGTTCCCTATCCTCAGCTGCCCAAGGAACTAACTGCGGACATTTCCCTGGGCACCTGGGAGCCACTCTAGGTTCAAGTCTCTTACCAACCCTAAGGTGGTTCCCTTAATTAAGTTATGTGATTCTCTGCTCCTCTATCCAACCTTGTTTTATCCCCAATCTTCCCGTTTCCCCAAGTTCCCACCATCCTCCCCTTCTCACTTTTCTCTCCCCATCTCCCTTTACCCCCATCCCACCCCACCCCCAAGATCCCAATTTTTTGCCCAGCAATCTTGTCTATTTCCCATAGCAGGGATAATAACTACATGTTTTTCTTTGGGTTCACCTTCTTATTTAGTTTCTTTAGGTTCACCAATTGTAGACTCCGTGACCCTTATTTATGGCTAGAAACCAATTATGAGTGAGTACATCCCATGTTCATCTTTTTGGGTCTGAGATACCTCACTCAGGATAGTGTTTTCTATTTCCATCCAGTTGCATGCAAAATTCGAGAAGTCATTGTTTTTTACCGCAGCGTAGTACTCTGAAGTGTATATATTCCATACTTTCTTCATCCATTCTTCCATTGAAGGGCATCTAGGTTGTTTCCAGGTTCTGGCTATTACAAATAATACTGCTATGAACATAGTTGAACAAATGCTTTTGTCATATGATAGGGCATCTCTTGGGTATATTCCCAAGAGTGGTATTGCTGGGTCCAGGGGTAGGGTGATCCCGAATTTCCTGAGAAACCGAAACACTGATTTCCACAGTGGTTGCACAAGATTGCATACCCACCAGCAATGGATGAGGGTACCCCTTCCTCCACAACCTCTCCAGCAAAGGCTATCCTTGGTGTTTTTGACTTTAGCCACTCTGACAGGTGTAAGATGATATCTCAAAGTTGTTTTGATTTGCATTTCCCTGATTGCTAAGGAAGTTGAGCATGACCTTAAGTGTCTTTTGGCCATTTGAAGTTCTTCTGTTGAGAATTCTCTGTTCAGTTCAGTGCCCCATTTTTTAATTGGGTTAATTAGCATTTTAAAGTCTAGTTTCCTGAGTTCTCTATATATTTTGGAGATCAGACCTTTGTCTGTTGCGGGGTTGGTGAAGATCTTCTCCCAGTCAGTAGGTTGCCTTTTTGTCTTAGTGACAGTGTCCTTTGCTTTACAGAAGCTTCTCAGTTTTAGTAGGTCCCATTTATTCAATGTTGCCCTTAATGTCTGTGCTGCTGGGGTTATACATAGGAAGCGATCTCCTGTGCCCATCTGTTGTAGGGTACTTCCCACTTTCTCTTCTATCAGGTTCAGTGTGTTCAGGCTGATATTGAGGTCTTTAATCCATTTGGACTTGAGTTTTGTGCATGGTGATAGATATGGGTCTATTTTCACTCTTCTACAGGTTGACATCCAGTTGTGCCAGCACCATTTGTTGAAGATGCTTTCTAAGAGATTGGATATGAAAACAGGATCCAACATTCTGCTGTTTACAAGAAGCACACCTCAACCACAAAGACAGGCACCTACTCAGAGTAAAGGGCTGGGAAAAGGCTTATCAAGCAAATGGACCTAAGAAACAAGCAGGTGTGGCCATACTAATTTCTAACAAAGTTGACTTCAAACTTAAATCAATCAGAAGAGATGGAGAGGGACATTTTATACTCATAACAGGAACAATTCATCAGGATGAAGTTTCAATACTGAATATCTATGCCCCTAATATAAAAGCACCCACATACGTAAAAGAAACATTACTAAAACTCAAGGCAGCCATCAAACCACACACACTAATAGTAGGAGACTTCAACACACCTCTATCACCAATGGACAGGTCAATCGAACAGAAACCTAACAGAGAAATTAGAGAATTAATGGAGGTAATGAAGCAAATGGACTTAACAGACATCTATAGATGATTCCACCCAAATAGGGAAGAATATACCTTCTTCTCTGCAGCTCATGGAACCTTCTCGAAAATTGACCACATACTCGGTAGCAAAGCTATCTCCAACTACAACTTTATACTATGCAGTGACATTCTCAGGATTGACATTCATAAAATCAAAGCATTAATCGGTTTCAAAAAATTGTGGATAGTTACCAATCTGATTGCAGGGGAAGGCCAGTTCAGGCACCCTCTCTACTATTGTTAGGAGTCTTAGCTGGAGTCACCCTTGTAAGTTCCTTGGGAGTTTTCCTGGCACCAGGTTTCTCCCTAACCCCACAATGGTCCTTCTATCAAGATAGCTCTTTGGTTGCTCTCTGTATCCATCCCGGCTCCAACTCAACCCTCCTGATCTCTCGTGTACCTATTTACCATCCCCTACCCTCTGTTCCCCGACTCCCAGTTTATCCAGGACATCTATCTCATCTATTTCCTCTTCTCAGGGAGATCCATGTGTCCCTCTTAGGGGTCTCCTTGTTACCTAGCTCCTCTGGGGGCTCAGGGTTGTAGCCTGGTTATTGGCATCCTAGAGACTTCATTCAGTACTTGATGGATGTAGATGCAGAGATCCATAGCCAAGCACTGGGCTGAGTTCTGGGAGTCTATTTGAACAGATGGTGGAAGAATTTTATGAGCAGAGGGATATGGTCATGATCATGATAGGGAAACGTACAGAGACAACTGACCTGAGCCTGTGGGAACTCATGGACTCTAGACAGACAGCTAGGGAGCTGTCTAAGGGACTGAACTAAGCCCTCTGCATCTGGGTGACAGTTGTGTTACTTATTTTTTTTGTGGTGCCCCTAGCAGTGGAACCAGAACCTATTCCTGATGCATAAGCTGACTCTTTGGAACTTTGTTCCTCTGGTGGGATGCCTTGTGTATGCTTGACACAGGGTGGAGTAGCTTGGTCCTGGCTCAATTTGATACGCCATACTTTGCTGATTCCCATGGGATACCTTATCCCATCTAAATGGAGATGGAGGAGGAGTGAACAGGGGCAGGTAGAAGGAAGGCAGGGGGCAGGGAGGGTGGGAAGGAACAGAGGAGAGGAGGGTAGGGAAACTGTGGTTGGTATGTAAAATAAGTTCAAAAACTGATGAATAAAAATTGTGGAAAATATTCTATATCTTATAGAATTAAATATTTATCCAAAATTTACAATGATAAAGTTGAATCATTTTTACAATTTTTTATTTCATCCTTAAGAGATAGTAAAGTTATATGAATACTAAAAGTTGTTTTAAAATCAATTTCTTTATAATTTATTGCCAGTTAATGTTTGACTGTATGCTTACTTATATACCTATATACCTAGGATTACATAAATTTTTCTTGCATGAAATGAAAACAAAATGGAAAAGTTTGAAGAAACCCATACTCAAAAGATTTTTAGGCAATTAAGGGCAAGAGAAAGGGGGATCTGTTGTAAACCGAGGCTGAGATGCAGTAACAGGAAGGCCTCCCTTCAGCGACCATCTTCTGCCTTTGTCATCTAAGGCCTTGCCCTACCTTTCTATTCTATAAGCTCAGGCAGGAGGTGGCTAAGCTCTGAGTGATATGACCAACCCACTTTCCTTGCAGTGACCCGTGGCTACCCATGGAAAGCAGTAAAGTCTCCTAGTTGACTGTGTCTCCGAAGCACAAAGCTCCAAGACAGAAAAGTAGAGGAAAAGGAGAGAGAGACTCCTTAGGATAGAAATCAAAGGCCACGACTGCCAGTCAATTCTTGCATGTTTCAGTCACCCCATGTGTATAAACCCTTGGCTTTATTGCGGAAAGCATTTTTCCCCTCTGGAAAGAAAAACCTTGAGAGATCAGAGAAAAAAAAGTAAACTAGGAAGGCCTTAGAAATTCACCATTCTGCTTTCTTAATACAGTAACGTGAACTCATCCTACCTTCCCTTCCCTGAGTTTCTATGTCCCACACTTACACGTGGTATCCACCATGTCTTAGCCACCTGAATTTCACCCAGAGCAAATGGCCATTATCCTACACATATGTCCATAAGCAAAGCTTGCACTGCTAAAGACGCAAGCATAAGTGTTACATATAAACAGTTGGCTTTGACTTTCTCAGAAAGTTATTGATATGAAAAGAAATGCAGTGTTTTGTAAATTGAATCCCGGTGATTACAAGTTTTCTACCTCAACACGTCTTTCCACATTTGCTGATGACAAAGTGTTAACTAGAATTTCCCTTACTAGAAAGTAAGACACATGACAAGCGTGTTCCTCTTCAGGTAATGCTGAACCTCTTTCCAGAGAATGAGATTTGACAAGAGGAAGGCATGGAAGAGATTTGTTTTTAAATAATCCAAACACCAACTGTCAGCCTCAAAGAAAAATAGTATGGATGACAGAAATAAAAACGAATGGTGACTTAATCAGGACATTATTAGAAAGGGCACTGAGAATTTTAACGACACTATTTATACTTTTTTTCTCCTTCTTTCCAGAATCAGTAGAGAATCTGCAGTCAAATATGCAAATCTTATAAGAATTCAGATAAACTTTTAAAAATTATTCATAATTTTCCTTCTTTGATCAGAAATGACTTTAAAAATATTATGTGATTCCAGGGACATTTTCTATATTCTTAGCTTCTCAGTTGTGCAGTAAGGCTCTCCTTGCTTCCCCCCTCCCTCCTTTTTCTCCTTTCCTATCTCGCTCCCTGCTCTCCTTTCCACCCCCTTTCCCTAATGAATTCTATGTATACTATGTGAGTTGCATAAAAAGTTAGGCATTTATTTCTGAGAAAGAAGATTCCAGGTTAAGTTGAATTAGAAGGATATTGAAGGAAACAATGCCCCTTGAAGCTCCTAACAACATCAACTGCATTCCCTGGCCAGCTGGAGTGAAGATCACCTTGACATGTCAGTTTCAAAGTCAAACAGCATTCACGGAACATTATTTATCCTTTTCTGCTACAAAAAAAAAATGCTCAGCAAAATATGAGTGTAACAGCTTCTGCCAGGAGAGTTCCCAACTGAATGCTCTTAACTTCCAGAGGCAAAGACTTTTCAATCCTTCACAAACACCACAATTGCTGTCCTAGAACCAAATCACCTGACCCAGATTTTGCTTAGCCTAAAGGGCAAGTTAGGTATCCCAACTTCAGTAGTCTTCCTCATGTTTCCCTTTTATTAAACGCCATCCATCTTTTCCTAACAACAAATACGTTGTAATGCTGTTAATATGTAAGCAAATATTAGCCAAAAGGTATAAGACAAATATTCAAATATCTGACTTGATATTCTATAAAAATACCATCAAGTTCATGTGATATACTAAATGATTAATGGTAGCCTACAAAGCCAGGGAAGATTAGGATGGGTTCAAAGAACATGTAAGAAATTGCCTTACCAGATAAAATAATTGAAATTCCACTTATAAAGTACTCCAAGTGAAAAGTAAAATGCTTCCCTCTATCATATCATATAAAACTATTAATATATTATATTCTTCATTTTTATGAGAAATAATAAAATCTTCAACAGAAAATCTAGGAGCTTACATGTATAAATTCTAAGGCAAGGGAAAGACTTTTATTCAAATCAAGAATGCAAAATCAGCTAGGAAGTAAATATTTGAATATATATCATCATATATGCCAAAATCTAAAAATAAAGATAAGTATGCAAATGGGAAATGTCTAACCTTGAACCAGTACAGATGACAAACAGTGTTTATGTGTTTACTACACAAAGTTCTTAAAACCTAAAATAAAAGTCTGAGCAAACCAGTAAAAATAGGAAAACACAACTCACTGAATAAAAAATTTTGAGAGCAAGTCAGAGGAGTAGTTAAAACATGCTTAGAATCCCAGAGCTCAAGAAACAGAAACTAACGTGTCCTGCATAGCCAACTTGGGGCATAGAGCAAGTATCCTGTCTCAAAAAGCAGGGAACACTAAAGTTGCCAAGAATATAGAAGTGAATTCCTCAGAAAAGGTTGCTTTATAAAAGGCTTTACTGATATTACCTTTGGGAAAAGTCTGCCCAGAAATTTCCTGAACCACTGACCAGAGATGGATGACAGATAAAACATGCAGATTAACTTCTGTAGTCAAGGCTAAGGGGAAATTCACCACCCAAATCGAAAGAAATGAAATAAATCAGAATTTTCATGAAATTGCTGAAAAAAAATGTGTTTGCACTCTTATAAGGATAAAACACATAAGATGAACAATTAGTAGGCTTTTTTTTCCATATAATCTCACCTGATACTAAAAACAACTATAGCTGGTAGTAGCGGAGCCTGGAGGACCACCCTAAGCTAAACAGTAAGACACTACAGTGCCCTTTCCCAGCACAACATAAGAGCAGGGAAACACTACAAGACTGACTTTATAATGAGTTCTTTTAGCTACAGCTCAACAGTTTGCAGCTATTCAGCTTCATGTGAACATGTAGTACTCAGGGCTGTGTAGCCTTCCTTCCATAATCTATTTAGAGCCTTGGGGTGGGCCATAAAGAAACTGCCATTTTGATATAAGCAACAGTCCATTTTGTCCTATCTTCCTACCCAACTCCTGACCTGCTTTCAGACTATGGATTCACTACAATTGACACTTTATTAAAAAGTAAGTATGTGTCACTTTGATGACTGCCCTTTTTCATTCATCCTATTGTCTTCAAGGTCCACTCACATGACAGAGTGTATTAGTTCTTCATTTCTATTTATGATTGAGTAACTTCACATTCTGTTCAACTCTTAGTAAAGTGGGTACACTTCATCTCCAGTGCTTTCTGAGCTGTTTTGCCCAACCCAGTAGCCACTCCCCTTCTTCTCTCGTCTTCCCTCCCCTTTCTATACATAAAATAACACACATGCGTGTACACACACACACACACACACACATCTAAAAACCTGACTCTATTTCTAACCAGGTATCTCTGGTGCAAGCTTTATCCCTGAACACACTGCCCACAGTGAGGTGCTCTCAGAACTCAAAACCTCTGACCTAAACATGTATTTCTTTCTTTATCTCTTTTTTTGGACACCAGCCAAAAGGCTATGTAAGCAGGCTTCTGACACTGCACGCTCCTGCTGTTTTCCTGACCTCCATGCCTGACTTCTTCTCTGTCTTTCCTTCTCCTGGCAGCTGCAGAGTTTCTAGCTTGCCTAGTCTGATTTTGTTTGTTTGTTTGTTTAACACTTTTGTAAACTTGTCCTTGAGCTTCTTTCCAAGTCTGTTTTCAAATTCTTTTATTGATGAGACTAAGAACCCAAAAGGAAGCTTTGATTTCTTTGGTAACACATCAAACTACCCTCAGGCTCAGTAATTTGCCACAATTTACAGAACACATAAAGCCCATTATTCTCATGGTTAGTTTATTGCAGTATAAATCTGGAAATAAAAATTGGCCAAAAGAAAAAAACATCAGAGTAGAGTTCAGGACCAGCAAAGAATGACATTCCCCCATGTCCTTCCTCAGTCAAATTAGGCAGGCCACCCATCTCTCCCACTTACCTGTGAGAATACACAACAAATAGCAGTCTTAGAAATCTCATTGCAAGTTAGTCCCGAGCTTTTTGGTTATAGATATGATTAATCATTCACGTAAATGATCTTTGTCTAGAGCCCCTCCAGGGTTTTGACTAATACTTGGCTGGCTCAAGACTCCATAATAGATCACACTCTTAACAATATTGGGCTACCTGGCATGGCTCAAAGTCCCCAGGCAGATGCACTGATTATAGAGCAAGACATTCCCAGCATTGGAAGGTGACACTTTAGGGTTCATGTAGAGGCTAAATATTTCTCTGAGCAAGAACAGTCTTTTACTGTACTCTGTAATAGAGAGAAATACAATATAAGCCCACCAAGGCACTTAAAGTATTTTTAAACATCAATAAAGTAGAAAGTAGAACCATAAAATATACACAAAATAAGACAGAAAGGATTTAAGTAAACAAAAGAACATAAAAAAAAAAACAACTGGAGAACAACTGGCAAGGTGTTAGACTTAAATCCAACCTTATTATCATTTGAACCTAAACACCATAATAAAAAAGACGTCATCATCTGGATGTGAACGGGAAATCTAACAAGAAATTCAGTAAGTAGAAAGACACATATCTGTGTGTGTGTGTGTGTGTGTGTGTGTGTGTGTGCTGTGTAGCACTAATCAAAGGAGAGCTAGAAAGTCTAAATTTCAGACAAACTAGAGTTTAGAACAAGGATGCTATTGTGGATAAATGGTATAATATACCCAAAACACAGAGTAACATTTTTAAAATTGTAGTAATTATGAAACAATTGATTGATGGGACAGATAAACCATGAATGCTGTTCTAGTTAGCTTTAATTATCAACACAGCCTAGAGTTAGAGGAAAGTTTTGATTGAAAAATTGCCTAGATAAGATCGAACCATGAGCATATTTTGGGGGATTTTCTTAATTACCAGTTTATGGGGGAAGGCCCCGCCCACTATGTGCAGTCCAATCCCTAAATAGGCAGCCCTGGGTTATGTAGGAAACTTATCTAACCATGAACGTGTGAATGAGTCAAAGAGAAGCTTTCCTCCATGGATTCTCCATCAAGGTCATACTCTGGGTTCCTCCACTGACTGCTCTCAATGATGGACTGTGACCTGGAAATGGAAGACATATAAAACTTTTCCACCACTCAGTTGTTTCCATCACAGTGTTTTATCACAGCAGCAGAAAGGAAGCTGGAACAAATGCCTCATTGTCCCGAGTGCATTCACAACTATAAAGCATTTCAAAATACACGAGGCAGGGCTAGTGAAATGGCTCAGAGAGTAAAGATTTTCACCAAGCCTGATGACCTGAGTTTGAAGCCCAGGACACACCTGATGGAAGCAGAAAACTCAGTTGTCCTCTCACACCGGAAGGCACAATAAATAAATGAAGTGTAATTTTAAAGTTTAAAAATACATGAACCACCAGGCAGTGGGAGCACACACCTTTAATCCCAGAACTCCTCCGAGGCAGTGGCAGGCGGATCTCTGTGAGTTCGAGGCCAGCCTGGTCTACAGAGCAAGTTCTAGTACTGGCTCGATAGCTACTGGGAAACCCTGAGCATATTTTGGGGGATTTTCTTAAAAAAAAATACAAGAAGCTAAATTAGATAAAACTTAAAATTAGAAGTAGAAAAATGCACAGGTATAGAAGGAAATTTTGTTTCTCTGATGAGTCAATAGAATGAACTGAAATTCAGTCAGTAAATCAAAGATCTGAGCAGCATGCTCTATCAGGATGACTTAGCATACTTGAAGCCCAAAAGAATTTAATTCAGTATCAGTATGTTATCTTCAAGTGTAAATATGGAAATTAATATTTGGTTTTTTATTAACTTATTTACATTGTGCACAATAACAATTTTTATTGTAGCATTTTTACATATATATCTCCTTAGATTAGGTACTCTAATCATGTCTAAACACCTCCAGCGATCAAAATAGCTGTTGGTTGAAGACTGAGATAAAGAAATTATTTAAGTTTGTGGACAGTAAACCAAGGCACAATAGGAAATCAAGTTGACAAAAGCTAGTTTCATTCTCTGCTAATATCAGATCAATTGAGGAAAAAATAGTTGTAAATTTCCAAATTAGATAAACTATTAGACAGAGTGAATATAAATTAAACTCTGTTTCTGAATGCTCGTAAAACGTTCACAAAATTGGTCTTATATTTTAAAGAACCATCAAGTGCAGTCCATTGTGTGCAGTTAAACCATTTGTTTGATCGACATATTCCAGGACGCCAGCTCAGTGTTACTTTATACATCCTAACCTCCATTGCCTGATCCTTGCTCTCCAGTTCCTTGCTAGTGCACATCTCAACTTCAGCCATGAATATCTGAAATCCAGACCATTTCCACCAGGGCATACTTTCCTTAGCCTGGTCCAGATTAACTTTCAGTCCCATCTTTTCAATTCTACAAATAAAGGCTCTTTGAGTCATCCCTGACTATTCGCTAAACTGATCCTTTGAGCCAGAAAATGCTGTCAGTTCTATTTCTCAATCATTACATGTCCAGAACCCCACCCCACCACTGTCTTGTTCCCTCACCTTAGAATGAGCTCTCTCCCTGTCTCCTCTGGGTACTTACAGCACCATCTCATTCTCCCCATTTCTACTTTTGCTCTCTAGAATCTGTTCTCAACTGGGCAACCGGTCATCATTGGTCAAAATATTTTAGATCATTTCACTTTCCTTCTTAACTGTTGGTAGTTTCTCCTGCCTCTCAAAGCATGAGAGAGTTTCAACGCATAATCTTCAGCACTCTGCAAGCTTGAATTGCTGCTACTTCAGTTCTCCCAGGATTCCACAGGGGTGCAGTAGAGAACCTAGGCACACACTTCAAATCCTCCCTCAAATATCACCTTCCCATGAGGCACACCTGAGCAACCTACTGCCTCCCATCCCACCAGGTCTTTCTCGGTCTTTGCAGTGCCTCTGAATTCCTTAATTCTGATAGAGATATTTATCTTCTGAAACACAGTAGAGTTGTTACTTTAATCATAGCCACGGCTTATTTTTCATCTACTTCTATGTGAAAACAAGCTCCACGTTTCTCCCATTTGGCTTCTGACTGAAACCCAAGGAGCAAGCATGTGGGACACAAAGTAAATAGATAAGAAGAAAATTTGGTTATTAGCATAAATATACTTATTCTTTTATTTTTTTAAAAAGAGCTAAGTGAATAATCAAAGAATCCATCCATTTTTACATTCTGCGCTACATGAGCACTATCTTCCATATCAAATTAGTACAGGTTGTGCCTTGAGGTATAGTTCAATGATAGAGCACCTGGCTAACATGTATAAAGCTCATGATCATTTCTCAGTATTTCAAAATAACAATTATTGCAATTATGTTTCTTCAACTAATAATGCCAGCATGCTTTGACCTTACTCTAGGGATGATCCTCACTTCCATATGTCACTGTCTATTCAACTGGAAAATCTAACATTGTATTATCATTGTCATCACCATTTTGTTCGTTTGTTTGAGATAAGACTTTCCCATGCTGCTAAGACTGGCCTGAGACTCTCCATGTAGCCCAGGCTGAACTTAAATTTGAGATCTTCCTGCCTTAGCCTCCAGCTTTGCATCAATTATATTGATATCTACAACTAAACTCAAATACCACAGTGTAGATTTACACTAATAACCAGTTTCACTAAACTTGCTTCTAGCCAATATGAAATTTTTTAAACTTTTTTCTCTCCTAAAACTTTTTTTTTAGCTGACACACTAAATTGATATAAGTCATGTGATTTTTCTGGAATATGAATCTGCCATCCATCTTTCTATATCCCAATTCAATGTGTCAGCTGAATTCATTTTCAAAAGCCCTGCAGCTCCACGAAAATAAAGCATTTTTTAAAGCCACATAAAAACAATAACAGGTTGCAGGTTGGATTGTAACTCTCTAGGCAACAGAACAGACTGTTCCTCACTGTAACCTACATCATTCCACAGTGGTGTTCAAAGCATGGTCCCTGTATCCTGTACGTTCTATGAGGGTGATTGCTATAAGAATCAAAACAATCTTCATTATTAAATGAGTTCAGAGAGCCAGCCATCACAGATACAGACCTCAAAATTGACACTAAGATGCAGCATCTGTGTACGGAGAGGAAACTCCTTCTTTTTTCCTTCAGGACATAGCACTAAGTGAGATATATAGAACTGGAGGGTAAACTATTTTTTATCAAAATAGAAATAGACTGGAAAGCCAGATATTGTATCTAAAGTGGTCACCTACTCATTCCAGATTTAGGCACAAAAAGACAATCCTTTGCAAAAAGACTCTTTGCAACAACAAAAATAGGTTTTAAGGAACTTTTAAATAATGTGATGATTAACTTTGTGTTAACCTGGTTGTTTTAGTTGGTGCTTTATTGTTTTGAAGATACATCATGGCCACAGTGACTCTAATTTTTAAAAAAGCATTTAATTGGGGCTTGCTTAAAGTTTGAGAGGGTTAGTCTGTTATCATCATGGTGTGGAGCATGGCAGCACACAGCAGACATGGTGCTGGAGAAGTAGCTGAGAGTTCTACATGCAGATCCTCAAGTTGCAGGAAAAGTGAAACCCTCTGGCCTTGTGAGGGCTTCTAAAACCTCAAAGGCCACCCCTAGAGACACACCTCCTCCAAAAAGTCCACACTACCTATTCCTTCTCAAGTAGTGCCAATCCCCAATGACTATGCATTTAAATATGCAAATGTATAAGAGGCATTCTTATTCAAACTACCATATTGTCTATGTTATGGTACCCAGAAATTTGCTCGATCAAGTACTGATACACCTTTTGTAGTGAAAGTAATTTCAAGATAAGATTAACATTTGAATCTGTAGAACCAGAGTAAACAAGTACCCTCCATGGTATGAGTAGGCTTGAATCAATCAGATGAATATTCTCAAAGAAGAGGAAATTCTTCCTATCATCTGCCTTTGGGTTCAGCCTACACATCAGATGTTTCTATGTCTGTAGACAGCCAGCCCACCCTGAAGATCTTGGCTGATAGCTTCTTCAATCAGATACACTAGTGCCAAATTAAATCTCAATCTCTCTCTCTCTCTCTCTCTCTCTCTCTCTCTCTCTCTCTCTCTCCCTCTCTCTCTCTCCCTCCCTACCCCCTCCCAGTCAGTCCTGCATTTATGAAGAACTCGTACTAAAATATATGTTTAATATCATCAAGACAAAGAGCAAAAATTAATACTAGAGGATAAAATTTGCTATCTATCCTCCTCTCTTTTTAGAATGAAGAAATGTGCATATGCAACATGCTTTGAGGTGACTCCTGCTTTTGTTTGTGTATTTGTGGCACTTTTATAATAACCTCTTAGAGAAAACCAATGTCAAATGCTTACTCTCTCTTTCCTTTGATCCCTTTTCAATTTTTCATTCTGTTGTATTGTTTTCTTTGTAATTCTTTTGTCCAATAAGAGTGAAAAAAACCTAAATCCAAAGTCAGTTGCTGTAATATAAGTACATAAATCACTCAGTGAACAATTTCCTCCTTATTAACTACATCTTGTTTTTTATCCTATATTTATATATTTTTCCTTCAATGCATAAAAGTAAACTACATTTGTATCCTGCTCCAAATAACAGGAATATATCCTTACCTTCTCCCTCTATGGTCTTGTTTTAATGTAAGGTAGTTGCCATATGGACATGCTAGAAATCACATCTAAAATTATATGCATGCAGATGCTGCACAAACACTGGTTTAGAGAAAAACATTTTTAAAAATCTCAACATCAGATGTATTCCATCTTTGTTTAATGGAACAGTCTAAACCTTGCTAAAATTATGACTTTCATGATTGATTACATCGTTGATCAAGCCCAAGCTATTCCGGCATTAACATCTGTTAATCAACCAGATGTTCACTATGGTGTCACTGATGGATGATGACTCTTTCCTTGCTGGTTATAGGCTGACTGGAAATGGAGTGGGGGTGTTCCTGTTACTCTTGTTGGTTCTTAGTGATAAAGAGGGGAGGGACAATGCAATTTATAGATGGAAGTTTCTGTCCTGCCAAGTTGCACAGCTGTTTAGTCCCAACAAAACACACAGAGACTCATATTAATTATAAACTGGCTGACCTATTTGCTCAGGCTTATTATTAACTAGCTCTTACAACTTAAATTAACCCATAATTCTTATCTATGTTGGCCATACAGCTTGGAACCTTTTATTAGTGAGGCATTCTCATTTTGCTTTCTCTACGTCCGACTGGTGACTGCAGAATGCACCTTTCCTCTTCCCAGAATTTTCCTAGCCTGATTTCCCTGCCTATACTTGCTGCCTAACTACTGGCTAATCAGCATTTTATTAAACTAATACAAGCAACAAATCTTTACAGGGTACAGGACCGTTATCCCACAGTATACATTAGGAAAACCAAAAAGTAGATAATGATCCTGTTTATATATCTATGGTGACTTACTAGAGTTTGACACAGGCAATCCATTGTCCTCCTTTGGGTTAATGTGAGTCACTGTGTGACAGCAGCTCTGGTCTTATTTTCAGGAAGGATATTCTGACTCTGTCAGTGACACACCTACATCCACAAAAATAAATAAATAAATAAATAAATAAATAAATAAATAAATAAGCAAGCCACTTGTAAACCACAGCAACTTATCTAGTTTATAAGACTTAATGTCTTACTGACTCTTGGTTTTTCAGAGTAAAATGTCAATATGCAATTTTGTCTACTAAGATAATGTCAAACACTCAGTGTAGGAGTCATAGCCAAATCCCCATTCTTCTCAATCATACCCTTTCAACAAATGTTAAAAAAAATGTAAATTTACACTTTTCACATGCAAAATAAAAGAGAAAAGGAAAAGAAGAGAAAGAAAAGAAATAGTGTAAGCAGAATCAGAGAAGGAAGAATGGTAGGAAGAAATGGAGGGAGAGGAGAGAGCATGTGTTACAGTCTTATACATAGCTATGTCCTTAATGATGTCTCAAACTCATTCATGAGCAAAAGTTATTTCCTAAGTGTGTGGTCAGGAAATGTGGTAGTTTGAATGTAATTGGCCTCCATGATCTCATAAGAGGTGACACTATTAGGAGATGTGACTTTGTTGGAGCAAGTTTGGCCTTGTTGGAGGAAGTGTGTCACTGTGGGGCTGGCTTGGAGGTTTCCTGTGCTTGGGATACTACCACATGTCTCAGTCAACTTCCTGTGGCCTGCATCTCAAGATGTAGCCAGGACCACATCTGCCAGCAAGCCTCCACGCTCCCTACTATGAAGATAATAGACTGAATCTCTGAAACTGTAAGCAAGCCACCCCAATTAAATGTGTTCTTTATACAAGTTGCAGTGATTGTGTTGTCTTTTCACATAAATAAAATCGCTAACTAAGACAGAAAACAATTTAAATTTTTTAACTCTATTTATACATTATTCTATCCCTAATATGTTCTAAATATACCCAAAACTGAACTAGAGAGACAACTCAGTGGTTAAGAGCACTTGCTGCTCTTACAGAAGACCTGGATGTGGTTCTAGGCTTCCATAAGGTGGCTCACAACCACCTATAATCTCTGATTCTGGGGAATCTAATGATTTTTTGGCCTCTGCAGGCTTCTACACACACATGACACTCATAAACCAACATAGGCATATACACAAAAACATACAAATAATTAATAAATAAATATTTTTATAAAAGAAAAATACACATAGAAAAACATTATTAGTTACCACAGCTCCAACCATTTTTTCTCTGAGTATCTAAAGAAAACAAGACAATGGACAATGGCAAGGAATGACCCAGCAATAAAAAAAAAAACAACTGAAAAGTCATTGAATATTCTTGATCCTCAAAAAGCATTATAAAAGAGACGTGCCAACTTGTACTTAAAGCCCTCCTTCCTCTCCTGTTCTTGATCAGGTCAGGTACCCAAAACCTCATCAAAGCCAGCCTGACTTTCCACAATGCAAGTGGTATTTGTGACACCAATTGGAGTTGTGTTGATATTAACGCTCTGTTCTTGTCTCAGATCATCTTCATCTTCATCTTTTCACAAATCTGAGCTAAGCAATATACTCCAGATTTCACAGCCACAGAAGCGGAGGCTCTGAACAAGCCAGCAGCCACACGGAGAGCTGATAATTTATAGAGAAGCTATGATTCCAAGTTGGAACTTCAAGTCTCAATTAGAATCGTCTCTATTCTCCAGAGTAAAAGAAGTGTTTCACAGGAGCAAGGAAGAAAAGCGAGACAGTATCAGGGACAAGGAAGCTGCCCTACTTCCTCTGTGTCAAAGACTCAAATCACAGACCCACTCAATTAAGCTACAAAGCCCTAGGTGCTTGATCCTTACTTTAGGGGAAGGATAGATATTTCTTTCAAGGTAGCTGCCTAACCACTCGACAATTATATCCTGTGTATCAGGGAGAATGATGGAGGAGTGATGGATTTTCACTCACAAACAACCATTGAAATAATAGAGTCCAAATTGTTCCTATTTCTGGATGATTCTTGGCAGCTGGGACAATTACTGGCCTTTTGAAAAGCCATTCCCGATGTCTGTGCACTACGCACCTGGGCTTCACCTTAGAGCATCGCCATGAAGACTAATAACAGAGTTCCTGGAAGCGGGAACCCTTGGGGGGTTCTGGTGTTGCATCTGGGATCTGGCAGGCCTTTTCCACTCCCCCTAGCTTCTCGGGCCTGAGCCACTGGCACGGCATCCTAGTGCAAGGAAAGCTGGCTTGCCAGGTAAGCTCCTGGTGAGAAATCTCATTTTCCAGAAAAGTGTTTCCAGGTGCAGTCACACCCACCTGGACTCGTTTCGCCCTTTCCTTTCCATGTGATTATCACAGACTGAGGTAGTAACAAAAGAGCAAAGGGCTAGGGCCATAATCCCCAAAGACATGCTTCCAAGAGGCATTAGCCAACAGCTTAAATCAAAAGCCTTAACTCTAAAATCCCTAGCTTCTAAATCCTGAAACATCAGCATCTCAGAAGCATGGCACCAGAAATAATAATTCTCTAAAAGAGACCTTTTAAAGTGGATTTATTTAAGGTGTATAAGCACACAGACATTCTGTGGCCTGTTTTACATCATGATATAGACAAGAATAACAGGCATGTGTTTGTGAACCTAAACACTTAGGTCTATACAATCACTGCCAGCTGTGTAGCAGCACAGGAAAATGGGCCACCGTGATAAAGAACTAGCCAAACACAAAGGATGACATTGTGACATTTGCAGGAAAATGTATAGAGCCACAAATTGTCATGTTAAAGCCAAGTGAGCCAAACCCACAAATATTGCATTTTTCCCTCAAAAAAACCTATATTTAAATATGTGATTTTCTTGCAGGGGAGAAGAAATAGGAAAGGGGCAATTAGGAGTAAAGAGAAATAAAGAAAGGCATAATGTGAGAAGAGTATTAATATAAATATATGAAATATTGTGATGAAAACTATAATTTTTTTACATATGAGTATATGCTGATAAAAACAACAAGTTAATACATCAAGAAGTGAAACACTAAAATAAATATCAGTGTGACTGATAATTGTGTGCAGTCTGCTAAGTCTTTTGGTGACATCCATTAAATACTACGATGGACCACTACCTTATATCAGCCATACAAAGGAAGTTTATCTTTCTCAAATGCAGATGTCCAAAAATAGATTTCTCATTGACTAAAGATGTTTCACCATTTTGCATATTCCACAACACACACAGAGAAAAAGGCACTTTCAGAGTCAAGCTTGGAAAAGACAAATTAGAGTTCTTTAGAATTCTTTTCACAATTTATATCTCCCATAATGGAAGTGAAATACATTAGTTTATTTTCTATTGCTGTGATAAAGCATCATGACCAAGGCAACTTATAAAAGAAAGCTTTTGTTGTACCCTGGTGACTCGTGTCTTTAATCCCAGCACTCTGGGAAGCAGAGGCAATTGAATTTCTGTGAGTTCAAAGCCAGCCTGGTCTACAAAGCAAGTTCCAGGGCAAGTTCCAAAACCTGTCTTGAAAAACAAAACAAAACAAACAAAACAAAAAAGTTGAATTGGACTTAGAATTCCAGAGGTGTAAAGTTTACGATGGCAGAGCTCAGGCATGGCACCTAGATCAGCAACTGAGAGCTCACATCTCTGTCCACAAGTAGGGGCAGAGAGAGAGCCCATGAGGAATGGCCAGGCTAACTTTTAAGCCCCAAATTCCACCCCTGTGGCACACCGCCTCCAGAGCCTCCAAAAGACCACACCTCCTAATCATTCCCAATAGTTCCACCAACTGGGGACAAAGTACTCAAACATCTGCATCTATGGGAGCTATTCTCATTCAAACCATCACATGGTGAAAAGACGAATTACACAGCCCTCTGTATCGTAAAATTTTATTTAAAATAGTGGGAGAAACTGAAAGGAGATCAACAAATGGGGTGCTGGAGACATCTCAGCCTAGAAAAAGTGTATCACATGTTTTAGTTATAGGTGATTCTCAGAGGTCATCCTAGAGAGACTGACAGCCTTCCCAGTCAAGTCTGCGTTAGTCGTCCATTTGGGGGCATACTTCTCAAAAGTGTGTCTTTTCTCAGAAATGCATTTGCCTCCATTTCTTGCCTCCATGGGAAACCTCTCCATCCAGTCTGCTCACACACTCACCTCTAGATACACACAAACACAGACACTCCCAAATTAACGCCGTCAAGGTTTCTAAGTATTTGTCCCCCTAGCCCAGGGCAACTTCCTTGAGCGAACCTGAAAACCCAGTAAAATCTCCCTCACAACTCGGCACCCCACTTTTGTATTCTGGCTCTTTTCAGTGAGATGTGTTTTCTCCAGATTTCAGAATTTAGGAGTTCAGTGTTCACTGAACATTAATTTTTCATGGTTATAATTTTCAGGGTTTTAAGCTTTGAAGATTTTGATGTTTTGGAATTTTACATTCAGAAAGTTGGCATCAACAATTGAGCCGGGCAATGGTGGCAAATGCCTTTGATCCCAGCACTAAGGAACCAGAGGCAGGTGGATCTCTCTGAGTTCAAGGCCAACCTGGTCATTGAGTTCCAGGACAGCCAGGGCTGTTACACAGAAAAACCCTGTCAAAAAATGAAAAAAAATTACATTTTTGACTGTGGTTGACATTTGGGAGAAAAGTGTTCTAGAGGTCATCACACTTTGATTCCAACCCAAGGTCTGACCTCTGACCTCTTCCTTTCAGCTACTGCCCATGGAAGAGAATTCTTCATCCAAATTACCACACAAAACAACTTTTTCCCTTTTCCAGCCTCCTGAAAGCATTAGAACTTCCAGACAAATGTTAGAGAAATTGCCGAAAGCAATCTCAGCTGGAAGTTAGTAAAAGACTCAGCCCAGCTTTAGCCTCGGTCCCTCTGAGGCTAATACACTTTGGCTCCTTTTACCTTAAGCATCCCAATGGTTACCAACAGGCTCCTGGAGCTTTGCAGTTTTGAAAGTGGCTTGTTAACTTTTTGTTCAGACAGCAACTTTACCACTTATGAATCATAGTTTTTCATCTGTCTGGTACAGATAATTACAACCAAATTTTAGGGTGCTTGTGAAGATGACAAAAGTCATATATGCAAAACACTTGGAACCTTGGAAGACTAATATATGCAAATCACTTAACACATAGCCTATCGAATTACAAGTCCTCAGTAAAGGTAAGCTGCACAGATAATATATGAATATCATATGAGTATGTGTGTGTATTTTGTACAGAGAAAAATTAAATGATGTTCCCTATACTTAAAAATGAAAAAAGAACAAATATAAAAATAATTTTACTACTCAACTCTGATTTTCGAAATACTTCCTAAGAACTGAAATACTATAAATACTAAGCACAGATTTAATAATTCATATTTACAACTCCTCTGCTCAGCCCTTGCCCTTATTCTAACATAGCTTCTCTTATTGGGCTTCATCATGTCTATAATAGTTAAGGGCCCATGTGTTAAGATGGAGCTAGTATGTGATGGGACCTTTAAGAAGCAGAGCCTACTAGGAAGACTTTAGGTCACAGGAATCTTACCCTTGAGTGGGGGTGGGAACTGTACCCCTTCCTCTCACTCTGTTTTGCTCTTTGATTTGTGAAATGAGTAGATTTGCCCTGCTGCCTGCCTTACCACAATGAGCTGTCTCAAAACAGGTTTTAAAAGCAGTAGGTCTACACAAACATTGACGAACCTCAATGGGTTTACTCAACCATTGACCAAAACCTCTATGTGTTTACACAACCATTGACCAGAACCTCTATGGGAAACATTGACAAGAATCTTTATGGGTCTACACAACCACTGGCCAGAATCTATGTGAGTGTACACAGCCATTGACTAGAACATTTGAAATCATGTGCTGAAACAGATCTTTACTTTTTCCAAATTCATTACGTAGAAATTTTTACAGACTGCTGACTGCTACCATGGAATTGGGTTGGGAGAAAAAAGTAGAAGCAAATCAGGACATAGAAAGCAAAACTCTCCTCACACTGAATGGCATAATTTCAAGTCAATGGACAACTCAGAGCAATGCCAGGTTGATTTCCAGAAAGGCAGAATTCAGTGTTTTCATCACACATGTGAAGAGCAGACTCATGTACTTGAAAAAGAGCAGCTCTGGAAAAGACTCCTTGTTTGAAGTTAATTAAAGCAGTAGAGAAATAGCTTGTTAAACACTGTCTGCAGTCAGCTAATTCTTCAGGAGCAAGCATGTTGATTTATCTTACTTCAGGTATATTTTTTTCAAGTGTAGTTTTCTTCATGAGTTAAGAAAGAAAACACTTCTACTACTTAAATACGACTATTCTTTGTGAGAACTTATTAGGAAGACTTAAAATTGGAAATTGTGCGTATTTAACACCTTCCATTATACCCATTTCAAGTTATACAAAAATGGAAATAACATTTATCCTATATTATCCACCTATACATTCAAATAAGGTTTTACCCGTGAAATGCTCACACAATGATTTTTCTATAAATCACTCTGCACTTGCTTACGGCATTTTAAAACACAAACTAAATTCAAGGCATTTACGCCAGTTTGCATACATAATCAAAACTTTCTGTTAACTGCTCCTTCTTCCTGCCCCACAGTCTCATTGGCAATGTGTCATCATGAATGCATGCAGAATGAAGATGTGCTCTTGTGTTCTAAGCTGTTGGTGCCTGAGTGTGCTTCCTTCCATAATTGGTAAGAGTCAACCAACAATCAGATAATCCTGGCTGATTTTTTTTCTTTTTCCAAAGTTTTCTCATCAAATCCCTTTCTACATTTGCACTTTGTGTGAGTCATCTTCAAGGCTTAGAAGCTTGTTATCCACTGGCACTCACCCATAGATCATTTACTGTATTCTACAGTTTGCTTTATAATCAATGCTTTTTAAATTGTAAAGCTTGGGAGAGGTAAATAGCCTTGCCCTAGTTTGTGGGTAAGGAGATGAAGATTGAAGCACTTCACTTATTTGACTGGAGATACACCATAGGAAGGAAAGTAAGATGGATTTATTCCTATTTAATATGTTGTTCTTATATTACATTTATATATTATATTGATTTTGTGCACATGTGTGCAGGTGTGTGTGTGTGCACTCATGCACACATCACAGTATTGTGAGATGGTGAGAAAACAATTGGTGTAAGTCAGTTCTCTCCTTTTATCATGTGGGTCTCATGTGACGCACATTCACCCACGGAGTCATTTCACTAGGCAGGAACTCATTTCCTGCTGGTTATTTTCAGCTTTATTGAAGTATGATCGATAAGCACATATCATATATATTTAGGGCCCAAAGCATGTTTGGAAATACACCCACGTATAAGAATGGTTACAAACGTGAGAGTGGGTAAATAGTCTATCACCTTGTATAGCCTGCCCATTCTCTAGCCTGGTGGAATATATTCTCCTAGCAAAATTCAAATCGCAGTGGGTAATTCCAAGTGATCAGCAGGGGGTGATGTTCCAAGCCACAGTAAATGGCTGAAACTGCAGAAAGCATGAAGCTATATCATTCAGTGCCTCCCCTCCAGTTCCTGCACATTTGCCTCCCAAACGGGCTGCAACCTCCACAGTTGGAGACACAAAGTAGCAAAGATATCAGAAATCTCTTTACTCACAGTTTCATGGATAATAATATGATCATCATTGGCTGGAAAGATTCTTCAGTGATTATGAGTGGATATTGCTCTTGTAGTGAATCCAGGCTTGATTCCTGGCACTCATGTTGGACAGCTCACACCTGCCTATAATTCCAACTCCAGAGAATCTAACGCCTCTGGACTCTCTGAACACTGACTGCACTTGTGTGTGTATAAACCCACACACAGACATACACACATACACATAATTAAAACAAAATAAATCCTTAAAATGAAAATAATTTCCATTGTACCTCTTAGGAATCTGGGTATATATTTTCCCTTCCTTACATTGAGGAGGTGAAAAAGATTTCACCCAAAAGTAGCACCTCAGGCCTCTCCCTGACATACCCGGATTGTCAGCATCACTGCTACTGTTTTCCCAACATTAGCAAGTAAGATAAGGGGCACTTAGTAATAGGCACTGCCATGTTCAACAGGTGACCTTACAACAAAGTTAGAAGTGTGGACACTCTTACACCGCTGTCATGTTCAACGGTTGACCTTACAACAAAGGTCAACATGTGGACACGCTTACACAATTGTCACATTCAACAAATGACCTTACAACAACGGTAGAAGTGTGGACACTCTTACACAACTCTTGTTTCATTAGAGTGACATATTTAACACCTGTACTAGTACTTTATACTCTCTCTCTTGAGCTGATGATAACTTCCCTTCTCTCACGTGTTACAGCCCTTCACTGTTACTCCCTTATCACATCTAAATTTCCTCTTAAGTTTATGGATTCTTATAGCATTTCTAAATATTTTATTCTAAAAGTAATTACAGTTAATACTTCTGTCTCTTAACCTTTGTACTGGAATTACATACATCTTCATTATAATATTAATATATTCTGAATTTATATGTTATTTTACCAGTAAATTTTATACCTGTACATTTTAACATTTAATAGACCAAAGTTATGAAGTCCTGTGAGCATTGTGTGTAAGCCAGCTCTCATGATGACTTCCCTTGACTGTTCCATATCAGTAAAGTCTTGGCATCACTCTCATTTCTGAGTGACAGATTTGCTGGGAGATTACTAAATTATTCAGGGTTCTCTAGAGGAACAGAACTGGTAGAAAAGAATGTGTGTGTGTGTATACATGCGTGAACACACACACACACACGATTTATTAGAGTGACTTCAAGATTGTGGTCCAGCTAGTCCAACAATGACTGCCAGTTTCCAAGGATGGATGTCTTAGTGGGTCTTCTGTCTACATTGAAATCCCAAAAAAGTACATTCTAAGGCCAATGAAGGAGTGCTTCAGTCACAGGACAGACGAACTTCTCAGTGAGCGAGAAGGCAATTGGGCAAATAACAAAAGCTTCCTTCTTCCATATCCTTTTATATGGGCTGCCACTAAAAGTTATGGCCCAGATTTAGGTAGGTTTTTCTACCTCTGAAGATACAATCAAGAACACTCCTGTTAGGCATACTCAGCTGCTTGGGTTTGAGTCGATTCCAGAGGTCGTCAAGGTGACAGGCAAGATGAGCCATCACAAGTACTCTTGGTTGGTTTTGAAATTGTTACTGCAGTGGCAGGAACCGCAGGCAGTGGTCCAAGTGGCAAAAGTGTGCAAAGTAGGAACATGGATTGGCTCAAAGTCCAGAAGAGTACAGTGTCTCAGCACCATGTTCAGCAGTGAGACCCCTGCCAGCACTAACTGCTCGGTCCTTTGTGACAAGAGTCCCCAGGAGGTTTGAGGATAATTAGGGTCATGGTGGTACTGATTCCAGCATCCAAAGAACAAAGTCCCAGAAACAAAGATATGGTGGTTTTGTGGGATCCTGGCTGTGCCACTCAGCTGCAGCAGACTTTTATTAAGGCCTGAACAGGAGCCAATGGCAGGCTTCTTCAGGGTGGGAGGAGATTGGGGTCTATGTCCACATGGTTACAGGAGTTAGGACTTGGCCCTCTCATGTAGAGCTGAGTGTAGGGACCAACGGTTGTATACAGGCACAGTGACTGGAACAGCTCAAGGAGGGCAGGATCAGCTGGAGTCGGCTTCGGGAGTTTGCAGATACAAAGCTGTGGAGTCCTTCGTGGTCCAGCTTCAGGAGAACACAGCTGTCGGAGATGACTCCGTGACTCTGTTCTGCAGAGGCACACTGTTGGGGTTCTCTCCTTTCTTCAATCACAACCTTGCTTTTACTACCACCCACACAGCAGTGACTTCCAGATCCATAACATCACCTTCATACACCACCCCAGATCCCCAGCTACACACAGAACATTACAATCAGGGCAGAGCTCTGCATTTAATATTAACTCAACATGACAAACTTTGAACTCATTTTCTTTCTAAAGAGATTTTTTTTCCGGTCCCCCCCCCCCTTTTTTTGTAGAGGGTTTCAGGGCATCCACCTCTACTGAAAATTATAACAGAACCTGATTATTGGCTCTCCCATATCTGTTGTCATGATAACTGTCCTGCTGCTTGGCACTAATGCCTAATTCCCCCGAAGCTAAGTGGGCCATAAGCCAAACATGTCTGTCTAGTAGAAAATGAAGAGAGTGATACATTCCCCTTCTGAAATGGATTCTATAGCTTTGGAACGTTCTGCTCTGTGTTTCCCTCTTCTCATGACTCCTGCTCAAGTGTGCAGGTTCCAGGCTAGCAACTGAAGATCCTATGATACTGTAGAACCCGGGGAGGGAGCCAGTTTCCTTGGCGACTGTGGAACAAAGATGATTACTCTTCTGCCAGCCCTCATTAAAGCATGATTGAATGAAAGTAGATTCTTACGGTGTTCAGTGGCTGAGATTTTTGTGGGTTAATCATCGCAGAAATCCCTGTGTCCTGCCCGACATCTCAGACAGCTTTAGCAGTTAATGTCTCTGATGTCTTGTCTCTTCAGCCTGCACCATCATCCACAAGTCCCAGTGGCTCTGCCTCACCGTTCGTTTCCAAATCTCTCTGTTTTGAGCACCAATTTCCCCAGAGTATTTATTCTCATTTAATCTCAGACTTTCACAACTAAACCAGCACAAATTATTTTGATCTGTTTGGGCTTCAAATATATTGTCTGTCTTAACTCTTTTGTGTCCTTACTTCCTGAGCATGAGCCAAAATCTTAAACGTCTCTGTTTAAAGCTCTTAGATGGCCGTATGTCATTGTTCTAAAGATAAAATCTACGTGATCCTGTGCAACATTCAAGAACTTCCCCAATATTACCTATTATAACATGTTTACAAATTTATTCGAGCTATTTACTTTTCACTCTTGGGACTTTATAATTAGAATGTATATGTTTTAATTGCAAGCATGTATTATTCTATATTTAAAACTTTCAGGTTTACTATTCATAATTACATGTGGCCAGAGGAACTCCTGCAGCTGGAGTCACATGGATGTGGGTACTGACCACAGGTTCTAGGCAAAGAGCATACAGCCTAAGTCTGAGCCATATCTCAAGGCCCATGGGCATGTATTTTAAAAAATTATGATTTTTTCTGCTGTCAAAATTCTTATTTCTCAAGACTCAAATTCATATATGTATTTTCAAAAGTCAAACTTTATTCTGGTACATATTATGCATCTATTTTCTCTGTTATTTTATTAACCTAAATATAATTGTTGTTCTACTATTTTCACTTTGGGTTTTTATTGTTATTTGGTTTGGGTTCTTTTCAGTCCTAGGGATTGAACTCAGCTTTTCTTTTCCACATTAGACAACACTTATTATTCTTTCATACATTACTCCCCCAACCACAGTTTTCTCGCCATCCATTCCTCACAGTCCCCCCACCTCCTCCTCTTCCCCAGACCCACTCCTCCTCTATTTCTCTTCAGAAAAGAGCAGACCTCACACCCAAGGATATCATCCAAACACAGCCTACCCCTTACAAGACTAGGCAGCCTTTTGAAGCTAGCCATCAAGGCCTTTCTCCATGCAGCTTCCCGTGATTAGATTAGTGTTTCTACTTAGAGGAAATGCCCATGAAATGTCTGCTGAGAAGACGAGGAATGGAGGAAGCACAGTGCGGCACTGAGCACAGCTTACAGTGAGAAATGCTCACTGCTGTCTATGCAGATGGCTCAAGTGGTGGCTTCTCCTTCCAAAATAATACCCGATGGTCTTCTATGTACATCCCAACTCAATTCAAGATGTGCTTTTGTTTCTACTTAGTTGACCATTTATCCCAACTCTTTGAAGAGGTTAGAGTTGAAAGCGGCCTTGAACTTCTGGCAATGTTTATGATGTATTTTCAGGCTCTCTTGAATTAAAATACCTAAAACCACTTACTTTTGAAGATGCATAGCAGATCAAAGCGAAATAACTCTGCAGAATAAACCTAATGATGCAGAAAAGGCGATGACGTCACCACTTCAATTGTCTCTATCCTTAAAGCCCAAGAACTGTCTTTGCTTGTCTAGGTTGTGAGTGTCCACTCATCACTACTTGGGACGTGGTATCCCTCCCCCTTGTCAGTTATCTCTGCCTCCTTTCATATTCCGTGCTGTTATTTCTCATTCGGTTGTTAATTTCAATACACTTCTATTTTCTCTGTATGCGTAAACTCTCCCTCCAAGGTTCACTGCCTGCTCCCTACATTATTCAAATAATGATTCAGTTTTTAGCCTTGTTTTAAATTTTAGAATATACAATAAACTATGTGAGTTTGTGGTGAATTGTTTTTTCCGAGTTCGATTGGTTTACCTCGATTTTCTGTTTGTCTTTTGCTGTCACTTACTCTTTTGATACAGGCACGCAATGGCGTCAAGCCACAGGAGACATTGGGATGGAGCCAAGGCTGGACGGAGGTCCAGTGCGAAGCAGACTCATCCTGTGAACAATAATATTTTGCTCATGATATGAAGGATCAAGCATACTTGATTCTGGAATGTGTTCTGAGGAATATATAGAAAAGATTCGCCGTATGAGGAAGGACTAGGCTTTCATACCAGGTGTCCTCACACCCCAGTGTTAGTGGTCAACACTGTGATGCAGTGGCTGTCACCTCGTCTATTTTGTTGACAGTTTCCTAGCTCTACAGTAAGAAATCACTTGACTTCCATCATGTCTGTCTACTTTCCTTGCATTCCTAGGTATGAAACAATTTCAACGATTTAGATGAGGGATTACTATTGGCTGATTCAAGCTTTTTAGTTATAGACCAACAGCTGCTCGTGATAATCCCCATGGTGGCAAGCAACCTGTTCCTCCTTGAGGTATGAGCACACAATAAGCGAATAAGAAACACTCGCTCTGCTCCTCACCATCCACCCTCCCTTGATCCTCGCTGGAAATCCAAAATTAGCCGTTCATATTCCTTCCAAATCATTTTGAACCTGAGGAAGAGAACTGGTCGATTCCAGGTGAAACATGATTAAATATCTTCCAAAGAAAGATGAGGACACGAATTTTACCAATGTCTTACTTCTCTCTCTCATAATCAAATAAATAACGAAATAAATAGATGCAGGTGATCCCAATTACATTCAGAATGAAATATTAAGGAAACACTCACATTCATTACTTTTTATTATTTATTATTAGGTATTTCGTGAGTCAGTTACATTCCCGCTGCCATAATGCCTTCCAGATATCCTTAGAATATCACCCATCTGGCTTATGTCATTCTACCTAAGACATGGTAGCTTCAGAATGCTAATGGCACTTACCATCAGGACCTCTGAAATGCCCGAGCTAGGAAGCACATACAGAACACATCTCCCAGCGATGCTCAGAGCTCATTACCTTTAAGGAGTCCTTCTCTATCACCAGAATGGGTGGAAAAAGAAGGAACTGCCAGCAGGGCTTCAGCAGGTGGAAATATTTGTTAGTAACATGCAGCTTGAAAGCCACAAACATCACTTCATTTAGCCTGAAGATCCTCTCGCTATCTTTTCGCTTGTCGCGTGTGTGAGTTCCTTCCCAGAGCCGATAATAAGTTAACGCTTGGGGAAACACAACATGTCAGGTTCAAAATGATTGTCCCATTGCCTTTGTACATCAAGGAACAATACTGGCCAAACTCTGAAATCTAAGTCAATTTGCATTGGTCCTCCCTATGCTCGTTACCGATAGGTGGCGCTGCTGCAAAGCAGATCAACGTGCAGAGCAGCCGACCGGGTCCACACTGGCGCTGCTGCGATAGCTGTCAGCGAGCCCAGCTTCGTTTCATCTCCACAAATGAATCTCTTCACTTAGCAGGTGATTCGTCCACAAATTAAGACAGTGTACTGTCTCAGGACCCAAACTCTGACCTATATTTGAATAAATCTAGGCTTTTCTCTAATTTGTTTTTAATTCGTTTCCTTAAATGAGCTTAAAGATACACTCTACTCATTAAAATATTTTAAATATTCATTACATTACAATTCCCTCAGCAGGTCCTCCCGTTAAGCCGTTGTTGGGTGTTTTATTATGAAAAATAATACCTCCTCGTTTCCTCCTCTTCCTCCCCTTCGCCAATATTATCCTTGGTTGCTTGGAGAACAATAACATCTAATGTGGTCATGGCCAAGAATAGAGAGGCATATCTATACATACATATGTATGTGTGTATTTATCTCAAGGAGACTATTCAAGCTTCATTCATTATATGCCTTTTTAACTAGACAGGAAAACAGTCATCTTGCTGAGATTGTGGGCAGAAAGGCAGAGTGAAGTTAGACGGACAGCAGCAAATTGAAAGGCGTGCAAATTCTTCTGAATGACTGTTGATAAGCTGGAGGGGGTGAGGAAGTCTGAGGTAAATAAGCCCTCTGCACAGCTCTCTCCTCCACAGTGACAGGATCTGGATCTCTAAGTGACTGTCACCGAGTCCTGAAACCATGGGAAGAGGACAAGGAGCTAGACAGTCTTCCAAACCCTTGCTCTGGTTTTATCTTGTAGTAAAACAACCCAAAGCCTTCTAAAATTGGCCCTGAATATAATTCTGAGAAGGCATGAATTTTGAAAGACATTCAACACAGCTTTCTCCCAAATCATTCCCTTCCCCGGAAGCCATCAATCTGTGTCCAGAAGCCAACAATAAACAGTTACATCATTAAACAAACGGAAGCAAGTGTTGATACCATAGCTGGGCAGGACAGGGAGGCCGGAAGTCATCATGGCACTGCCCATATAACCGTAGCCACACTGCAGTGCCTGGGGCTCAGTTTCTGGCAAGCCCAGGTTCAAAGCCAGTGGAGCTGTGGTGCTGGTGAGCAGTCTTCATAAGGAACACTCTCCTGGGAATGAGTGTCACACCTGAGCTTGAAATCCTCGAACCCAAGGCTTCAGTTGGGCATTTTGAATGCATTCCATTAACCAGAGTGCCCTGTGGGCTATTTTAGGCACCTGTCTTTTTCCTATGGCAGGAAAAGAAAAATGCATCTCCACGAAAGAAAATGCGACTCTACCAGGGAAAGGGCTCTGAAACAATGGATTCCAATCCAATGGAAAATGATCAAACCAATAATCCCATTTATAAAAACCAATTCCTGAAGCCCCTAGTTGTGTATTATAGTCTTTCCCCTGCATGATGCTATATGGTCTCCAAATACTGCATTATTATTGCAAAAATAATTATCTTCCATATCTAATGATGAATACTTGAAAACTAAAGTTTTTGATGGTATAAAAGCGTTTAAGTTATATTTCAGTCTCATTTACACAGTCACTGCAAACGTTTTCCCCCCTATTTTATGGTGTCTTTTTCTCCTCTTTGGCCCTCCACTCTTCGTTAGCTGCATTAGGTTGAGGATGTTCAAGAACAGACCTGGAGGATGCTCAAGCGATCTTTGCTCATTATTCACTGGACAGTGGGTGGACTCCAGGGGTAACGTGCAGTGAGATGGCAGCCTTGCGTTTTCTCTAACTAACATGTTTCCAAAGCATCATTGCAGCGGACCCATGACACATTCACTGACCTCATGGATTTCCATTTTGTCTTTAATAGGATTTACTAGATTTTAGACAGTGATTGCCACACTCTGCTCCTTCTCAGCCCTTCACCTTTATCCCACGCACTATCTTTGAACAGCCCCATCATCTCTATCATCCTTAGTTTCTTGTATCATGTACTGTATTTTTCCACCAACAAAGAGAATGTGTGCTTTTAAAACACTCAAATGGCCCTTACATCATAAGGACTTAAAAGGTAATCATGATGAATAAATAAAGTGAATAAGCATAGGATCAAAGGGGAAATTGTGGGGACATGAAGAGGGAAAGGAAGCCCTTACCCCAGAGTCTGGGTGATTGGAAGCCCTTACCCCAGAGTCTGGGTGATTGGAAGCCCTTACCCCAGAGTCTGGGTGATGCTTCTCCTTGACTGAAAAGACAGAGTCCAGTACATTTAACATTTATTACAAAAGTCACCAAGAAGATAATCGTTATTTTATGCAGTTTGTTTCAAATAAAAATGTTAAAATAGCAATGTGAAGCTTAAACTCTGAGGGTATACTACCACAAGAATGGCCTCACCTCTTGCCCCTTATTCTCACAAATAAGAACATTTGCTTTTGTTCACAGTAAACACATCTCATCTCCCTGTATCCCATGACCTGGAGTTTTACCTGATTGAATGTAATCCTGTCTGTCAGGCACAACTCAGGAATGAGCATAGGATTTTATTAAATTTCTTACCAACTGTCTGAAGATAAAACTCCGGAAGTCAGCAAAGCTGTCCATGTGGCCACTGTAAAGACAATGGAGTTCTGTGTCACTCACCTTTCAGAAGGTTTGCTGACAGGCCTAATTCTGTTAACCATGGTGCCTTAAACCTATGTTTAAAATGCCTTTGTTTTATAAGACTTTTGTGTTTACTATTTATTTATGTGTGAGTGTATATGTCTGTGCATACATATACTCACAACTATGTGTGAAGGTGTGTGTCCTGTGCACAAGTCCCTCTCTGTCATTCTCTGTTTATTTGAGGCAGGGTCTCTCCCTAAACCTAGAACTGAAGTTTTCTCATCAAGTCTGGAGGCAAGCAAGCCTCCTTTAACTGTACACCTTAGAGTCAGAGTTACAGATGTGCACCAGACACCTGTTTGTTATGCCCAAGTTACTGGTCCCCAGATAAATTCACAGAGTCCTGATTTCCATGCAAATTACATGGGGTCTTTAATATACAAACTCAAGTTTGGACTGCACTTTCAGCACACTAACACAGTGGGTGACAGGGGTACAGTGCCTATCGGGAAAGAGAGAGCTTTTCAAGGGAAAGCCGTAATCAGAAGAGTTCACATCCTGTTGGGATTGGGTAAAGAGTGCACAGAGTCAGGTAATTTTTGAAGCCTCTGGTCAGTTTTTGGGCAGGAAACACTAACAAAGAGCCATTAATAACTGACAAGGTATCTTCAAGGACAGGATGCCTCCCAGGAACTTCTGCACCTCGTTAAATTTTATGGACCTGTCCCCTAGCTCCTTAATTGGCTATTTTGAGGGTATCTGTTCTGACTCCGCTATGGCAGTACATTTCTGGAGCTGAGATCAGGCCTGGGCTCATTAGATGGCTTAAGATAAAGCCCTCTCTTTAAAATGGAGTTTGCAAAGTCAGGTCCTCACGGTTTCTTCCACGAATGCTAGGATCCAAACCCTAGACCTTATGGTTTCATAGCAAGAGCTGTTACCCACTGACCTATCTCTCTAGTCTTTTACAAGGTCTTTTAACAAATTCCAACTCAACTTTAAACTGTCTTCTTTTGAAATTCTTTTATGCAGTAAAATGAAGGATACCTGAGTCCTGAGTAGAGACACTTGCAGGAAAGAGACCTTGTCTGGCTGAGTTACTGCTGACAAAATTTTCCCACTGATATTGTTATTGTAAGAAGAAATAATAATAAAATGTTAATTAACTATTCTTTATTTACTGTTTGAAAAGCTAAGTAATGCAACCAACTTGAAACCTGGCTCATCATACTTGTAAGGTTACTATATCCTTATATATGTAAGACTTAGCAATCTTTCTAAGTGCCTATCTCACTGGTGGAATCTTTGGGGGGGGGATTCTATTGAACTTTATTATGACAGCTGTATTTACGGTTGCACAAAACCAGAAACAACCAAGAAGTCCTTCAATTCTTCTTGGTGTGGAAAAGAATGCTGAAGTCTTGGCACATGGAGGCAGGAGCAGGCAGATCTCTCTGAGTTGGTGCTAGCCTGGTCTACAAAGCACATTCTAGACTTGCCAAAAGTACATGGTAAGACCATATCTCAAAAAGAGAATGGTTTCAGTTACATGGATAAGTGAACTGTGAGACATACAAACAATGGAATATTACGAACTACTGTTGAGTCTTCATTTCATAATAAGTGAACAAAACCAAATTCAAAAGGCTATATGTGCATATGCAATTTATATAACATTCATGGGAAGACAAACTGTAAAACTGAAGAAAAAATTTCTTAAAGGTGTGTGTTTATATGCATATATATATATGTGTGTGTGTATGTATGCATGTAATTACACATGTATATGTGTTTGCATGTGTGTCTGGGCATTTGGGGGCATATATATGTCTGTGTGTGCACATATGTATGTATGTGTGTGTTTAAAGATGTGCATGTACATTCGTGGTGTGTGTGTGTGTGCATGCACACATGTGTGTATAAGTGTGAGTGTAGTGCCTTGTGGATGCTAGATAACCACACTACAACTGAGGTATATCTCCAGCTGTTTGAAAGATTTGAGGAGGAGAAGTTGACCATTATGATGTATACAGGGAAGTTTCAGTTGATAAAACATATGCTGCGCAATACTGTGTCAAGTCTATGATACCAAACATGACAAGGAGCAAACTCCACCACATGAGAATGAAAACAAGCATGAGCATAAAAATTGGATATTCCAGGTGGAATGCAGACTAAGCTGTGAGTTTAACTATAGGACAAGTCTCTAGAAAAGCCTCACTGAACAGGTAAGGGCAAAAGAGATGACCGAAATCAGAAAGTATAACAGTAAAGAGAAAAATAAAGAGCTATAGGTAGCGGTATAGTGTAAAGTTGTCAGTACATTCCTGAGGACATATATTAGCAGTTCTGCAAATGCATGGGCTGCTAACAGCATTTGGTCATGGATGGTCCACATTGTCTTGGTCTCAAGAACTGTGATGTGGCATCATCTACTTTAGTCTGTATAAGTTCACGCTAGGATATTTACACAATGAAAAGTTGCTTAGCAATGCATTTATTAGAACCTTTCTTCATTAGTAAGAAATGCAAGACTGTATTGACACACAGTAGTAAAATAAATAAATGAACTAGGAATAACGGAAGCCAGGTTTCACATTGCCAGACAGAAGAGGTACAAATAATCCAATAAAAGGTGGCAGAGAGCAATCGATCTGTGAACCCATGCTTGCGGGTTGCAGAATAAATAGATGATTAGCAGATAAATGGATAGGTAAACCAACAGACAACAGATGGTATAGATTATAAAGATAGATGATATGTAAACAGATAGATGATAGAGATATACAGGTAGTAGATATATTGATAGAAGATTGATAGATTTTAGGTAAATAAAGATAAGTGATAGGTATAGTTAGATGATAGATAAGCAGGCAGATAATAGATAAAATGAATAAATTTATAGGTAGATGATAGATAGAAAAAGAGATAGCTGTTAAATGATAGATAAATAGATAGATACAACGTTAGATGGTAGATAGATAGATGATAGATAGATAGATAGATAGATAGATAGATAGATAGATAGATATTATGTATTCTTGTCAGCATAGTGTACACACACGTACACTTTTTACTTTACACTGAGACTATCACAAAGCAGGGGTCAGGCTGTCCTAACAGACACAAGAGTACACAGGTCTTGATTCCTAACTGATGTTCTCTAACAACGGGGATGCAGACAGACCCTTTGTAGGCTAGGTAGAGTTCAGAATAACACAATATGATCCTAGAGCACATTGAAGTGCCAGAAATTTTAAAAAAAATGAAAATAAGCAGAAATTAAAAAATAACCAGTACTGCAATGATCTACACTAAAATAATATATTGGGTTACAGTACAAATGATAAACGCTTACGTAAGTAAATAAATTGGAAAAGCTGCTTAGTTTCATTCTTACAGGGGAATCTTTAAAAATGAAAACCAAGAAATGAAGTAAAAAGCACTGTTAATAAGAACTGCCTTGCAGCTGGGCAGTGGTGGTGCGCATCTTTAATCCCAGCACTCGGGAGGCAGAGGCAGGAGGATCTCTGGGAGTTTGAGACCAGCCTGGTCTACAAGAGCTAGTTCCAGGACAGGCACCAAAGCTACAGAGAAACCCTGTCTCGAAAAAAAAAAAAGAAGAACTGCCTTGCAGTGACCCCAGCTAGCTGCTGCAGTTCATGCACAGAGCATAAAAGTAGAGTTTGAGGAGCTTTAGCAATCCCTGTCACAACACACATTGTCACAGGGGATTGCAATACCTGCCCACAGACTCCTTGTTCTTCCTTCCTTCAAGAAGACCACTCTAATTCCCCTCACCTGAAATGCAGTTTTACTTAGGGATTCCTGTCAAATGCATAAACTTCAAAAAGTAGTTACTCAAAAAGTTGTAACTCGGTTGGAGAAATCCTCCAGGTTTTTTTTTCTTTTTTTTATTTATTTATTTTTTTAAAATTTATTTAGTTATTAAAGATTTCTGTCTCTTCCCCGCCACCGCCTCCCATTTCCCTCCCCTTCTCCCAATTAAGTCTCCCCCCAGCCGGAAAAGCAATCAGGGTTCCCTGTCCTGTGGGAAGTCCAAGGAACCCCCACCTCCATCCAGGTCTAGTAAGTTGAGCATCCAAACTGCCTAGGCTCCCACAAAGCCAGTGCATGCAGTAGGATCAGAAACCCATTGCCATTGTTCTTGAGTTCTCAGTAGTCCTCATTGTCCGCTATGTTCAGAGAGTCTGGTTTTATCCCAGGCTTTTCCAGTCCCAGGCCAGCTGGCCTTGGTGAGTTCCCAATAGAACATCCCCATTGTCTCAATGTGTGGGTGCACCCCTTGCGGTCCTGAGTTCCATGCTCGTGCTCTCTCTCCTTCTGCTCCTGATTTGGACCTTGAGATTTCAGTCCTGTGCTCCAATTTGGGTCTCTGTCTCTGTCTCCTTTAGTGGAAAAAATTGACTTTATGAAAGCTGTAGAGTCCCTTAATCCTCCAGGTTTTGATGGATGGGATTGACAGAGTTACCTTAGGGAGCCAAAGAGACACATGCCTTCCACTCAACCATGGGAAACCTACAGTCCAGGGTTTTTATCCAGAACATTTCAAAAGATCCAAGACACTACACGCAAAAGGAGACTTAGAAATCAATCATAGCTGGAAATTGCGGTTTCTCTGCCCTGTCCTGTCCCATAGCCACTTCTAAATAATCTCTCACAGGCTTGTATTAATCACTAATGCTCGACCAATAGCTCATGCTTATTACTAGATAACTTACATTTAAATTAATCAATATTTCTATGTTTTCCCACGTGGCTCAAAGCTTGTTACCTCATTTTCTATAGGCCCTGCTTGTTCTGGAGTTGCCTGCCCCTCCTCTCCTGAGTTCTCAGTTTGTTCCTCCTAACCTCATACTATCTGGCTATTGTCCAGTAACCAATGAGAGGGATACATATTCAAGAGCATACAGAAAGATCATCATCCCACAACACATAACTTATTGAAGATTGAGGATGGAGGAAGCTGCTTGCTGGCTTGGTCAGCCTGCTTTCTTATAGAACGTAGGGCCAAGAGCCAAGGGGTGACCTCATCCGTCATGGGCTTGGCCCTCCCCCATTAAATACTAAATGAGAAAATGCCTTATAGCTTGATCTCATTGAGCCATTTCCTCAGCTAAGGCTCCTTCCTCTGATGACTCTAGCTTGTATCAAGTTGACATACAAAAACCACCCAGTACAAACTCCAATGTCCTCTTCCTTCTCCCCTCCCTCACTTGCTGAGTATTTCCTTCTCCCAGGTAGTTCTCCTTCTATATTCATGCCATATGCTTGTGAAAGCTTGGAGGTGTGTGTGTGTGTATGTGTGTGTGTTTGTGTGTGTGTGTGTGTGTGTGTGCTGTACATATGTGTAATTGAGGATCCACAAACATATGAGAGTGAAAAATAAAACATTTGTCCAATTCTAGGTTCTTTTTCAGTATGGGGGTTTTCTCTTCCATGCTAAGCTTTCTTTAGCCATTCATTGATGATTAAAGCATACGCTACTTCCAATACGCAGCAGTGCATACAGATTATATAAAATAGTGTTAGAGGCAATAAAATAGAGGGATCTATGAGATCTTTCCCACTGGGGCTACTGTGAAGCCATTCCCAGATACAAATTGAAAAGAAAAGGCAGGAAGGTTAATAAATGATCCATGGCAATCAGGTGTGAAAGACCCAGATAACGGATCACCATGGTGAGCATGATGCCATCAGCAGGCTGAGCACTGGATGGTGAGCAGAAAGTACAGAGTCACAACATCTGAGGAAATGACATGAGCAGAGACAATGTCGTGGGAAGCCAGAGGCTGTTCAGAGAACAGAGTGACAGCCAGTGAAGACTGAAGACAGACTTAACAGGAAGCAGGGCAAAGATTTAATGCAGGCAGTTGAGCACGTATGATATAATAAACATCATATCTATTAATTGTACACCTCAGGGAAGGAATGACATCATGTCATCAAAGCATAAGGTTACTAAAGAAATGGATGCTTCCATCTGACTTGAGTTAGTTTTGCTCCCCACTCAAGCATTCGGTGAAGCATGCTTGTAACTCAGTGTTGAAGGCAGTTTTATCGGTAAGTCTGGTTAAACTTAAGATACAACAGTCAGAACACTAAGTGGCACAGGCTTCCTTGATCAGCTCTTGTTATTACTGCCAAAGACCCTTTCAAGGCTCCTGGATCACCATCGTCAGCTGCATGATTTCTTCTCTTAAGCTGGGGCCTCAGCTGAAAACTCTCCTTTGTCTTACCATCCTTCTGTGTGAGACATTTGAGACATCATTTCTTTATGTGGTACAAGCTGGTTCTGTATGATTTTGAGTTCTTCTGGATGCAATGTCTGCTGGAACAATCAAGACATTGTCTATTTTGCTTCCCTCATCTTCATCTATAGGTTGCCTACAGCAGTCAGAAGCCCTCTACAGAGCTTTCTTTAGAACCAGCTTGCTTTCCCCTTCCTCTTGTCGTGGTAAAATCATAAAACTCATCTAGAGGGGGATCGGCTGGCTGGTTAAAGTTACACTAGTGTTAGGAACTACAGATGATGCAGGAATGGTCACTGATTCCCTTCACAATCTTCGTTTTGCTGACAATTATTAAATGCTCCTAGCAAAGTATTCTGTGCATCAGTCCCGCCGTCCCGACTCAGCCACTAGCCCTGCTAGCTGCCATGGGTCCTGATGCTCGCACATGCGCACATAGCCAGATGAGCTTTACCATCATTACCAGGTTATCAAGCCTAGAAACAACCGTTTGCTCTTGGAGAGCAAAATGATTTCTTTCCTGCAGGTTGCAAAATGTATGAAAATATGCCCATAACCTCTGTCTCCTAGCGACTGACTGCAGCTATGCCAGAATTGCTGCCGGCTTCGAACTGGAAGGTGAGGAGTAGTGTTGGACTTCCCATGTCCGGAGGTGAATCCTGGAAGGAGCTTTCCAGATTGCGCTACACCTATCCAGGGGTAGCCCTGGCAGATATCTGTTTTGTCAATACCATATCGCAATGTAATCAAATATGGATGGCTGAATGTTTGTAGTTCTGTTCTTGAAATTAACTGTGACCAGTCTGGTCAGAGCAGTAAAGGTTACCTCTAACAATGCAGGTTCCCATGGGGGAAAATACCAAGAAGAAGGACTAAGTTAAAGTCATAGACAATACAGAACATCAAGGTTAAAACTTAAGGTTAAGACCAGTGCACCTTGATCCATCGAGGACACAGATGCTTGAATCTGACGCAGTAAATTACAGGTAAGATGTCAAGTTAATACCCAAGTGGGGTCCTTGCCTGAGTCCCTGATCTACAGAGCAAGGGGACACCCAGGTTTGCTTGATCAAGAGTTCTCAGCATATCCTCCCATCTCCTGCCAAGTAACAGGGTTAAAGGAAACCTGTGCTAGAGGCCAACTGCCCTATTCCAGAAGCATCAGGAAGCCCCTTTACTCACTTGGCCATGGAGGGTTGTAGACCTGTCTGCAGCCTGAACATACTCCCTTCTTCTGAAGAAAGGGAACTGTGCCTGCTGTTGACCTCCAGTGTCTCATGGTACTGATAAATTTGCCTGTGTGTATTCTCTCAGCTCTTCAATGTGCCTAAATGGCACACACAAACACACACACACTCACATACACACACACACACACACACACACACACACACACACACACCACCCAAATTCACTAGAACTCGTTCTTGTTCAGATACAGGCCTCTTTCTTATGCACAGTGCCAAGCAAGAGCAAACACTGTCTGCTCCTCATAAATTCTGTTTCATTTCCACAAGAAAGTACACTCTTTCTCTATTCTCGCAGGCATCCACCAGCAGACTCTCTCTTACTTTCTGCCCATGATCAATAAGATGACACTCTCCTTAAGAATATTGCAGAGTGGGCCTCCTGAAACCAGCAGGCTCAGAAACTTGGGGAGCTTTTCCTAGAAGAGACAGCAGGATGATCAGCATGAAGCCTGGCTTCAACCAGGGAGAGAGGAAAGCAAGCCAGCCCAGAGTGTGGGAACCCACGGTCACTGAACTCAGTACAGGGTGTCCTGACAAGATAGCTTGGCATTAGATAAATAGATCACCAAGATGACAAATCAACAGGGAAAATAATTACAGTTGGCAGAGAAGAATACTGTGACATTTCTGGATTCCCCCAAATGCTTTTTCCAAGAATTCATTCTCAGCCACAAGAGGTTCTCACATTTAAAGGGCTGATAAGGTTAGGGGATCCTATTATATCTGGGGAAAAAAGAAGAAGAGAAACAAAACAGTCAAACACAATATTTAAGAGGAAAACTGTATCATTGGCTTCTTTCACACCTCTAATGAGACACCCCAAGATCAATTTACAAAGGAAGTCTTGTTTTTGTATGCGAAGCAGGAAGTGTGCAGGTGAAAACAATCAGATCTCTTCTATGTCCTCAGTTTTTGAAAACATACATACACACAGAGGGAGGGAGAGCATAAGCCCTCAGGTCATGTTCTCGACAGCTCCTTCCTTTGGGGACTTGGGATGTCCAGGTGTTTGTGATAAAGTGACCTTTTCCATCTCGTGCGTAGCTTTTCTGTTTTTGCTCCCTTAATGCTTCAACCCAAAGCAGTCCTCTTGCTTCAATCAAATTCTTGTCACCCAGCTGTCCCCGGGCTTGTTGTTCAGTCCTAAGCTGAACCATTTACAATATTATTGAAAAAAATGTCTTTGCTTTTAAAAAAATTCAAGTTTTGAAATATGGCCTAATCTGTCATCTCAGGGTATTACATATGTCCTTGGATAGCACAGTGTTAGATCCCTGCCAGTCTCGCATGCTTCCTGAAGTAGAACTAAGGCATTCCAGATAGTTAGAAAGTGGATGCTCCCACTTTCAAGAAGCAATGCATTCTTGAAGGGTTCTTTCATGGTGACTGGACTCATCCCTCCTATCTTCCTGCATTTCAATGTCCTTTTCTTCCCTGACACTTAACTATAAAAAAAAAAATTGTCCTCAATGAAAAGATGGTTTCCAAGCTCAAAATGAGATCAGCTGGTAGAAGGACAAGGAGAGCCCCTTTCCGCACCTGAGCTCTCTAAGATATTCTTCTGTCTCATAAGCATATGACAGCCACCAGTGATCTCACATCACTTAAGAAAACCTGGGGGAAGTCATGGAGACGCTGTTCCCACTCATGTCCCTCTTGCTGTCAAGCATCCTATCTCTGTTGTATCAATTTCCTACCAGAATCTCAAAACAAGCAAAAGAACCAGATTGAATGATCTAGGAAGCTTGACACTAGGAATTCTTTTTGCCTTCTTAAAGGAATATGTAAAATCCTTAAAAGCAGTGTTTGTATTCCCAAATTTAAATTTCAAAAAAAATCAGTATTTAACAGCAGTGCTGAGATATTTTCATGAGTAATAAGAGAAGTCAGTTAATGTAAAACAATCTTTGGAAACTAATAAGTGCATTCGTGTTCATTCTAAGGCAAACAGAAGGAACTTTCGTCTTCTTCAAGCATCATCAGAATCTTTTTGTGAAAATGCCAAGATAAAGAAAAACAGCAATGCAGAACGTCAGAGCCTGAAATGAGCATGACGCTGGCCCTTAATCACCCAGCTGAATGGAGTTTAAAAGCATACCATAAATGATGAAAAATCTTCCCTTTGCTGCCGGCAGTTTTGCCATATATTAGCAACAAGAGCAGGAAATACATCTTAACTCTTAACTCCATCTTTGTGTAAGCCTTCTACAAATACACACGGCTCAAATGGCAAAGATGCATCAACCCCACACTGTGCCTGACTTCGCAGTATAGGTCCTTAATCCCAGAACTGCTGAGGCAAGATGGGAACCAGAGCAGAAGAAAACCAGGAAGCCCAAAAGCCTCCATCCAGACAAAAGACCCTGTCTCAATCAAGAAGGAAGTTAAGGACAGACATCTCTAGTTGCATGTTATGGCACATATATGCCCATATTCACACAGAGAAGCACACCTACATATACATATATCATACATTCACACAAATGCACACATCTCTCATATACACACACTATACACTCAAACACACTTGTTATAGACTGAACCACACATCATCTATATAGATATACACACATCATCTGGACACACACATCAATCACACACTCAGATAAACACATGCAAAGTAGGAAAAAAACTGCGATTGGTTGTATGTGTGTATATATGGATGCACACACACACACACACACACATATATATATATATATATATATATATATATATATATATATATATATACATAGCCATATACAATGTGTGTGTATATATATATGTGGTTTTCTTAAAGGTGTGTTCATTGTTATTTTTCTGCATGTTTTACCTGCAACTATGTCTGTGTATCATGTACATTCAGAGGCCACAACGGAGCACTGACTCCCCAGAAATTGGAATTAGTGATGGACTTCTAAGCATATGGGTTCTGGGTATGGAACAGGGGGTGTTCTAGCAAAGCTACCAGTACCCTATACTAGCCATTGCTCTGGATCTGAACCATGCATAGTTTTAAGATGAAAAGGGCTTATGTGTCTACCTCTCTGCACAGTACTTCTTTCTCAGGGATTACCACTGCCTATTTTTTAAAGGACTGTTCGAACACAGCCACACTTATTTCTTTACATGTCTCTGACTCCCTGCATGCACAGTCGATGGAGTTCAGTCACTTCGACAGAGGCCATCTGTCCTGCACAGTCAAAATTCTAAGCTCTCTGGCTCTTTTCAGAGAGTACTTCTAACCCCTGACCTACCTATGCCATGGAATCATCTGTTTCGGTAGGACTGAAATTAAGGGTTTTTCCTGAATGTATTACAGCAACAAATTCTGGAGTTGATTCTGCAAGTTGGTCATCAGGTAAATTTATAGACTTGAGTAACTTGTGACTATATTTCTGTTGAGGCTGGCAGAGCTGAGAAATTAGTACATATATAATATGCTCTATATGCACTACCCTGTGTCTGAGAATAGCTCTGATGACCTTTGACACCGAAAGGACCTGAAACATTCATCAGGAGATCACCCTTGTCATCCAAACAATAATTGTTCACCCATATATTGTACCCACAGGCCCAGTCCCCAAGCTTCAGGTTCTCGTCAGAAGGTAATGTGAAGTGCTTAGGTGATAGACTTTGCCTGGCTATGAGGCATACAAGTCATGTTCCTGAAGGCTCTCTCCAGTTTATTGGGCATCAGATGCTCCTTAGACAGCAGAAAGGTTGAGGCTGTGTGTGTTTGGCATCCCATCCAATTCACAGTCGCCAGAGAAGCCTTGGACATCACAAAGCTGCCGCAGCCCTTTGGAAAATGGTCTGGATTGAGGGCTTTGTCCACTGACCCTTGGGTCTGCTATTTATTAACCTGTTTCCCTTATCACTCTATAGGGTTCTAGCCTTCCCTGACGAAGGCTTCTGGCCTCTAGCTCTGCTGTCGCGCCTACAGCTTTGTCTTCTCCTTCGCATTTCATTATTGCAGTGCTCAACTCTGCTTTAATCTCACCACAGGGGCTGAATAAGATTAATTCTTACCGCTTCTCCAGAGAGGCAGTTCACCGCCAGCTCCCGCCCTCCACTCCTTGGCCGGCATTCATGCTAGACATAGTAAACCGCTTGTGGTGAATTAAAATTTAACACCAAATGTCTGTTTTTACTCAGGGTCACAGGAAGAAATACCATCATGAAACAAGGGGTTTTTGTTGTTGTTTTTGTTTTGTTTTTAAATTTTACTTGAAAGGTTGATTTTTGAAGGAGTTGTCCCTTCTTTTGTGTGTGTGTGTGCGTGCGTGCATGCGTGTTTGTGTGTTTGTGTGTATGTGTGTGTGTGTGTGTGAGACAGGGCTTCTTTGTGTAACAGCCCTACTATCCTGGAACTAACTGCTGTAGACCAGGCTGTCCTTAAACTCACAAAGATCTGTCTGCCTCTGCCTCCCAAGTGCTGGAATTAAAGGCGTGCACCACCTCCGCCACCCGGCTGATACGTCCATTCTTATCTCTAACCTCTTTTTTAAAAAAATATTTATTTATTTATTTATTTATTATGTATGCAATATTCTGTCTGTGTCTATGCCTGCAGGCCAGAAGAGGGCACCAGACCCCATTACAGATGGTTGTAAGCCACCATGTGGTTGCTGAGAATTGAACTCAAGACCTTTGGAAGAACAGGCAATGCTCTTAACCTCTGAGCCATCTCTCCAGCCCCATCTCTAACCTCTGTTGGTTGATTTGCATTGGGTGGCTGTTCACAGAAATGAGTGCCAACAACAGCCTCATTTAAATAACAAAGAAGTGATGCTTCAGAGTATTGCAAGGAATATAATCTTCCATACTTGTTTGCCTCAGCTTGGTTCCTTTTCTGAATGCCCAGCCTCAGATAAAACATTTGTACACAATTTCTCCAGAATGTCTCTATCTGTGAGTCTTCTCCCTGATTCCCTGTGTCTGTGTTCATTGACATGGCACCTTTTCACTCCTTCTCAGGAAGAAAACATTAGGATCCAGCACTATCTGGCCCCCAGACAGGGACTTCTAACAGGTTTTGAGCTTGCCTGGTCTTTTTTCATTGTGGCTGTAATTCCTTTTTATAAATTTATTTATTTATTAAATATTTCTGTCTCTTCCCCGTCCCCGCCTCCCATTTCCCTCCCCCTCCCCCAATTAAGTCCCCCCCAGCCCGAAAAGCAATCAGGGTTCCCTGTCCTGTGGGAGGTCCAAGGAACCCCCACCTCCATCCAGGTCTAGTAAGTTGAGCATCCAAACTGCCTAGGCTCCCACAAAGCCAGTGCATGCAGTAGGATCAGAAACCCATTGCCATTGTTCTTGAGTTCTCATTAGTCCTCATTGTCCACTATGTTCAGAGAGTCCAGTTTTATCCCAGGCTTTTCCAGACCCAGGCCAGCTGGCCTTGGTGAGTTCCCAGTAGAACATCCCCATTGTCTCAGTGTGTGGGTGCACCCCTCGCGGTCCTGAGTTCCTTGCTCATGCTCTCTCTCCTTCTGCTCCTGATTTGGACCTTGAGATTTTTGTGTTTTGCCCGGCACAGGTTCTACCCAGCTTCCTCTCCTCACTCGCATGCTGCACAGCGCCCCCAAAGGGTGTATTTTCAGTGAAAAGGCCCCTGGGTCCCTTTGGAAGGTGCTGGAATCCCCATCCTTTCCTTCATGTTGTCTGTCATGTTTGTTCATTTGGTTAGGAAGGAATTTTTTTTTTTTAGGCCCAGCATCTCCATATAAGCGCTGACACCCAAGAATGTGCAGTGTAACCAAGACTCGGCTTCTGTACGCTATCCCTCATCTAGAGACACTGTGTGAGCATATAACTGTGGCCTAAAGAACCGCAGAAGTTCCCCACTAATCGCTAGACATAAGGGTCCGATACAATTTCCCACCCCTGCTGACTGCTGATCTCCTGGTTGCTGACAGGCAGGGCAGCGTTACCTGTCATCTGTGGAACTGCCACCTTCGCCTCAGCAGAGAGGAGTGAACTGCGTGGAGGCATGGGAGATGAGAGCCTGGAGGCTGGCGCTGGTGACACTCTGAGGTGTGGGGTACAGAGTGAAGGCTCTGGGCCCCTCTGGGATCTCCGCTGGGCTGTGTGTCTGTCATCTAAGCTGCTCAGGTGGTTCTGTCCTTCTAGGTGGTCCAGATAGGTCTGCGGCCCTGTGCAGCTGACACCGCAGACCTTGCAGTACTGCATGGAGGGAGGCCTGGGTCCCACCTTGGGCGCCGGCGGTCAGTCCAGTAATGGCAGCGTGTCGCTGGTAAAGCTGGGGGTCCAGTCCCTATGCCTGGCCTGCCCCAGGTGTCCAAGCCTGCTAGAGCCTTCCAGGACACCTGCTGCTTCTGCAGCACCCGCTGGGACTTTGGTGGGAGCTTGGCCTGGCCTGCAGAGAGAGGGCTAAAGCTGGCTGCTGTATTGTGTTCTCACAGCTCCTGGTCCTCTTAGACTCCTGGTAGCTGGTGGGTGGATGTAGCAGTGGCCACAGCTTCATGCTGCTGCTGGCTGTGTCTGCCCTTGGCTACATGGGGCTGATCTTCAGTTGGGTGCTGCTGGTGCTTGAGTTTCTCTTCTGGTGCCACGGCCTTGTGGCCAGCCGCCTGTGTCACGCTGGTGCTGTTGGAGGACAAGAGGCAAGCTGTGTACCTGGGGGTCCACGCCTGTAAACTGCCCACCTGGGTTCATTTTCCAGACACTGAAAAACTAGAATGGCTAAACGAGATGGTAAAACACACGTGGCCCTTTATTTGTCAATTTACAGAGAAGCTCTTTCCAGAAACCATAGAACGAGCTGTGTGGCGAGCAAATGCCCCCCTCAGCCACAAAAGTAAATGTGGGTAAACAACCCCTTAGAGTCAATGGTGTTAAGGTTTATACCAAAAAATGTAGACAAAAGGCAAATTACTCTGGGTCTTCACATTAGTATTTCAGGAAATTGTGAGATTGAGTTGGAGATCAAGCAATATTTTTGTGAAGCTGGTGTGAAAAGTATTCAGATTCATGGGACAATGTGGGTGAGCCTGGAGCCCTTGATTGGTGACACACCTTTAGTTGGATCATTCTCCAGCTTCTTCTCGAGGAAACCACTTTTAGGGATTAACTGTACAGGACTGACTAATCTCCTGGACAACCCAGGACTGAATGATTTATCATATAAACGTGTGATAAATAATATATGATAAAAATAATGATAAATATATGATAAAATGACAAATAAATATCACTTTGGATATAATATCAAACTAATTGACAATCACTTACCAAAAACCAAGATCTTAGCTGGGCTCCCTACACTTCAAATAGATACAGCCCCATGAAGTCCCCTCCTTGGCTCCCATCCCGCATATCACACTGATACCAATAAAAACTCAAAGGAGTGAGAGCTGATACCTATCACATATTAGAGTTCACTACCTAAACACCTATATCTCTTTAATTCTCAGAAAAAAAATGGTAGCCTTTCCAAACTGTGACACCTGCTGGGAACCAAATTATTCAAAATCTATGGTGGAAATTTTACATTCAAACTACACTATGTGTTATTAGTGAAATATTATAAACTTACTCACTGTATTTCTTTTGTCACAATAGCAATGACATCCAGTAAAAAAGATACTACAACTTTATTTGGCAGGTAACGCAACCATCGCTGAGAAGAGTGGGCTGATTGCACCCACTCTTCACAGCTTCTTAGATGTCATAGCTATGAGATGAACAGTGAATTGTTCTCTCCCTAAGTTCATATACTTCTCTCATGCTATGCAAGCTGTTTCACAACCAGAAAAGGAAGAGTTAAAAGGCAATAAAGAAACAACATCAGGTAATAACAGAGCAGCTATATGTTGGAACCCATGTGGTTAATATCCAAATTAGAATATAATCTAGTATTCCAGGAATAGGGCAGAGAGAAAATTCTCCATGAACTGGTATTTCTGACCATCCGTCTCCTAAGAAAGTGTCTTAAGTTCTATGAGGTTACTGTTTCCATTGACACACAGAAACTTAAGATAGTTCAGCAAGGCATAGACTTTATTTATCAGATTTTTTTTTGCTAACTTCAAAATTCCATCTAGTATGTTTCCCTGCATATACATATTAAAATTCCAGATCTGTGTAAGGCAGAGCAGAAAGAAAATTATGCAGTGGTTTGAGTAATAACTCTTCATTATCTAGATACATTACTGATTTCCTTTTTGCCATATTAGATTATATGGCCATTATTATTTAATCCTAGAAGAGAGTCCAATCAGCTGATTAGAGCAGGAAGAAGGGATTATTTCATTAGAAGAGGCTGTTATACTTTCCTGCATGGTGATCATAATGCTAAATTGACTGAGGGTTTGCCCTGTTGAGAGCACAGAATGACAGATGGGTCTTGTGGAGCTCTGAAATGCTCTTCAAAAGTTTGCCCTCTGCTTGCTAGGTGTGATGTTACAAAGTTTAGATATTCATCTTTTGGGGATCTTTTTTCCCACTGTACCTTAATCCTTCGTGAGAGACCAATGAGATACTGTTCTAGAAAGCACAGATCTCTCTCACACGCACATACACAGACACACACGGAGAGAGAGAGAGAGAGGATGATGAGGATGATGCAGGCTCCTTTGGAACTCACAGTGGGCAGTGGATTCATCTTAATGCTGGCCAAATCAAGTGAAGTAGGCCCATGACCAATTAGGCAGTGTAGATTTGTGAACTGGAGCTTCACAGGCCTCTCAGTTGTTCCCAGAACCAGAGCAGATATCCTTTGCCAAAGCTGAAGGCAGCCTTGCCTAGAAAAATGTGCGAGTTAGTTTTCAGACTTGTGTTTCCTTGGCATACCTGTATTATTAGGGCTATGATTTTCTAAAGTTTTCTGTGACACCAAAGAGAGTAATTCAGTGGTACCACCAGGCACCTGACCCTAAGTTCCTGGGCACAAGAACATATTGAAGCTCACAGCATCCTTCTTGGTTTCTGAAGAAGTGACACTCGGTGCTGGTCCATTCATAACACACACTGAGCATCCTTCTGCTGCCCACTTTATCCTCTACTAATAACACTCTCTTGGAATCAGCATCACTTGAGTTCATTCTCTATAATTTACTCTGTTAGTTTGTTTGTTTGTTCTGCTAATATTCCCTTTTGCTTTACTTACATGGGCAAAGGTAGTGTCTCTCCAGAAAATGTTCCCAAAGCCCCTTTGCATTCCATGCAAACTTGACTATCTCAATGAAACAATCTATTGAAAATGCCTAAAGATTACACTTAACCCCAGAACATGTCATGTTTTTCTTTGACACTCTAGAGTTGCCATATTCTTTGCACTTAGCAATATCTGTTGAGTTTGAGCTGCACAAAAAGAAAAAGAAATGGTGATAAAGATAAATTATCCATAAGAAAATGTAGGTACTAGATGCCTGAGAGCCCGCAATGTCTGCTGTATCTCTCAGCTAAGATCGCACAAACAGAAATTTTGTTCTCATCACCTTCATACTGCCTCATCAAAGTATCACTATATTTCTTTATAGTTTCTATGTTCCCAGCTGACTATAAGACCACAGTGGGAGTTTCTACTAAATATCTGAATCAATCCAATTTGCTGTAGGAAGCACAGGATGAACAAAGAGGAAACTGAAATATCAAGGCTGAATCAGCCAGGAGGTTCTGCAGTCTCTATAAGAATTGCTTACTATCACCAAGCAAGCATCAAACCCATGGAAGCCAATAGAATGAACTGATACCAAAAGAAAGTGATGTGCTATACCAGAATCAGGACAAAGAGAGCAAGCCAAGGTGTTCAGTACATACCTAGGCCAATTTCCTAGAATAACTGACACTGTCAGACTTGCCTGAATGGTGAGACTTGAATGGCTCCTGACAGAATAAAGAAAGAGATAAAAGCCTTGATGTGACTTCCAGGAATGAACAGTATACACAGGCCTGGTCCATGACAGCTCAGAAACAAGAAAACCCAGAATGCTGGCTGCTCCCATGAATGATCTCAACTCTGATCAGTAGATCACAAGTCTACTGAAGACCAGCAGGAAATGGAGTCAATATCATGCCCCCCCAAGGTTGTTTGATGAGCTGAGAAGACAGGGAGGCAAAGGGGTGCAGGAGACAGTCCTTCCGCACCACCAAGCCATTATTTGCTTCTCCCAGGGGAGGAGAAGATGGTGTCAGCATGAAAGGATGAGCAGACATTTCCTTCACTGTCAAGCTGTGAGGCCATAAGGGGCTCAGCAGCAGCCTTGCTACTCAGTTCTATTGGCCTTAGATCTGCACAGTGTTGCTTCTGCAATAGATGGTACCAATGCCTCCTGTTCAGTTTAAATCAACTAAGTCAAATGATTCCTCATTTTCCTTGGACTCATCACCAGCCAAGTGGGTTCATGACTCTAGACTGAGAAAGGTTTGGCTTTCAGCAAGTTACATCCATACCTATGAGAATAAGGTTCCTGAGAGATAGACCTGAAAAACATAGGGGAAGAGTAAATTGTAGTCCCCAGCAGTGTAGTGACTTTGAGCTTGCTATCCTTTGCAGTAAATCAGTTTACTCTCGGTTACAATAGATGGCAACGGTGCATTACTTGTCAGTGGCATGCTGCAATAATAAAACTTTTTTAGACAGCCTCTCACACACAGACAACGTCTGTGCAGGCACAGAACTGCCTTTATATAGAATATGAGTAATCATGCCATAATAAGGCCAGACCCCGTATTTCAACACGAGAGTCCCCAAATATGCCTACGCTGCGGTAAGTGGTATATCACAGAAGACATGATAAGAATTCAGAGTCTAATTAAAACTTTTAAGAAATTGGGATACCATCAACTCAGTGGCAAAAAGAAAGAAAAAAAAGAAAGGAAAAAAAATCCAATTTCTGCAATGTTTGAGGCCTGCAGAGATTGCAAAAAGCCTGAGAGTGTATATAGCCCACCAAAATACCTAATTTCAAAATTCTCTCCATTGTTTGCCACCTTCATGTCCTAGAGACTTAGTTGTGGCACTACAAATGCGTAATGGACACAATTATAGCTCTTTATACACAGCTGCTAGTGAGACAACATATGTAATATCCTTACAACAAATGCAAAACTATCTGATGCTTGTTTATCATCAACACACTCGAACTTCTAAATTGCCAACCATGTAGGGCCAGATTCTTCATTTAATTAGAATTACCCAAGGTGATGCTGTTCTTTAACCTTTGCCCTTTCCCCTCATGCTAACGGATATTCAAAAACAAAAACAAAAAAATCTCAGAAAATATTCCAGAGGGACTGATATTTGAGCTTTTCAGAGAAAGAGATAAAGAGACCACAGTCAGCTTGTCCCTACTGGGCTGGCATATGACAAGGATCTGAAGTGGCTCCGAGGCATCATGGAGAAGAGCCGAAAATCACATTGTCAGCCTGAAATGCATCAAAGCTCTTTACTGGCGTGAGACCCCCTAGGGAGAGTTTCCACTCATCCCTGTCTGTGCCAAAGCACATTTGGTCCTGGCAGGATGGGGGTGGGGCTCAGTCACTGCTCCAAATGACAGCTTGCAGTAAGCCTTTGATGAGGAAGGAATGATGACAGTGATAGTCCCTCCTCAGCCACAAATAGTGCTCACTCGGGGACATGTGTCATCATTATCACCGCTGAGACCAATCCTCATGGCTTGTATCCTGTGGCACACTCAACAGGGCCCTACCTTGCAGATAATAAGGCCAATATCTCACTTAAGCCCTGAGCACCGAGGAAAGCTCCCAATATTAACAAGCCCTGTTGTCTCTGTGTGTTGCTAAACACGAAGATCTAAGACACGGTCTTCAAGGTATTTTTCTTGGGTTTAATTCTTCATAAGGCAGAATCACTCCAGGATAATCCAGACTCATGGACATATTTAGTTTTCCTCTTGGGTGAGTGATTTATGTGCCAAAATAACTACCACAAATGACCCTGCAAGCTTTGGGAGAAAAAATTATCTTCATTGTCTCCACAGACACTCCCCGATGCACGCGGGTCGCTTGAGCTTTGCCTAATAGAGCTAGTTGCGGAGAGTGAGGGTTGATATTGATTGTCAAGTTGACAGGATCTAGGATCACCTAGGAGACAAAGGTGTAGGTTAATTGAGATGGAAAGACTCAGCTGTCATGTACAAGTAGCACTTGGTTCCTAGCTCCTGCCTGGTATTTGTATTTTGTATACTTTTCTCATAACCTCCTCATCCTATGGAGAATATTGGTTGAAGGTAAAATGTGGTTTGAGGGCTTGTTTGATTTCTACATTATCATTTTATTTACATATGTAAATATGTTCCATATAAATTGTATAACATAGTGGTCTTTACTCTGACATTTTCTCATGTACACATAAGATTCTTTGCCAGTCCTTCACTTCTATATACTCAGCTGTGTTATCCACTTATCGTTCACTTTCCCTGTCTCTCTCTCTCTCTTACATATTCTGTATGTGAGAGAAAATGTCATGATTTTCTTTCTGAGTTTAGTTTAGCTTCCTTAACAAGGTAATCTCAGTCTCATCCACTTTCCTGTTACCAACCATTCTATTCTTCATCAGATTGAATAATGCCTGGTGGATACATTTGCCACATTTTTTTATTCTTTCACCCACTAGTGGGCACATAAGCTGGTTTCATTACATGGTTATTGTGAATGGTGTCAAAGGAAATGTGGTAAAATGTTTTGAACCATAAAACAGCCTCAAACGTTTCAAATTAGATCTTCCTATTTAATTGCCTAATATTTATGTGTAAAATAAGTTCTATAAAAACTGTCTGATATATAGATACGACATGCTACAGGTGTCGTTTCATATAAAGCCATTTACTGAGAGGTTCCTCTTCTAAACACCTGAAAAAGGAGACTTAGAAGAAGAAGATGCGATTTGCTGGCTAGTTACAGCTCGATTTCTGTGTTCTGTGTCCCATCTGCCTGCGTTCAGATGAGCATCACTACCTGCCCACTTCACCTCTCCAAGTTTCTACCCATTGCCTTAGAATGGCAATAACAATATTCCTACCTCCTAGGACCATGTTAGTAACCCACAGGGACGATCAACCCAGTGTCATTGACAGTAAGCACAACTCGTGGAGATGTGGGGTCCTGTTTTACTGAGCTTTTCTATCTATGTGTGCACACAAGACTCTATTCTCTTTCTCATTCCTCTTGCTCCTCACTTATAAAAATGGTATTTTGGGTACCCCTTCCTCCACAGCCTCTCCAGCAAAGGCTATCCTTGGTGTTTTTGACTTTAGCCAATCTTACAGGTGTAAGATGATATCTCAAAGTTGTTTTGATTTGCATTTCCCTGATCGCTAAGGAGGTTGAGCATGACCTTAAGTGTCTTTTGGTCATTTGAACTTCTTCTGTTGAGAATTCTCTGTTCAGTTCAGCGCCCCATTTTTTAATTGGGTTAATTAGCATTTTAAAGTCTAGTTTCTTGAGTTCTCTATATATTTTGGAGATCAGACCTTTGTCTGTTGCGGGGTTGGTGAAGATCTTCTCCCAGTCAGTAGGTTGCCTTTGTGTCTTAGTGACAGTGTCCTTTGCTATACAGAAGCTTCTCAGTTTTAGTAGGTCCCATTTATTCAATGTTGCCCTTAATGTCTGTGCTTCTGGGGTTATACCTAAGAAGCGATCGCCTGTGCCCATCTGTTGTAGGGTATTGCCCACTTTCTCTTCTATCAGGTTCAGTGTTTTCGGGCTGATATTGAGGTCTTTAATCCATTTGGACTTGAGTTTTGTGCACGGTGATAGATATGGGTCTATTTTCATTCTTCTACAGGTTGACATCCAGTTGTGCCAGCACCATTTGTTGAAGATGCTTTCTTTCTTCCAATGTAAACTTTTAGCTCCTTTATCGAAAATGAGGTGTTCATAGGTTTGTGGGATAAAGTCCGGGTCTTCTATACGATTCCATTGGTCGACTTCTCTGTTTTTATGCCAGTACCACCCTGTTTTCATTACTGTAGCTCTGTAATAGAGTTTGAAGTCAGGGATGGTAATGCCTCCAGAAGATCCTTTATTGTATAGGATTGTTTTGGCTATCCTGGGTTTTTTGTTTTTCCATATAAAGTTGATTATTGTCCTCTCCAGATCTGTGAAGAATTTTGATGGGATCTTGATGGGGATTGCATTGAATCTATAAATTGCCTTTGGTAGAATTGCCATTTTTACTATGTTGATCCTCCCAATCCAAGAGCAAGGGATGTCCATCCATTTTTTGGTATCCTCTTCAATTTCTTTCTTCAATGCCTGCAATCTTGTGCAACCACTGTGGAAGTCAGTGTTTCGGTTTCTCCAGAAATTCGGGATCAACCTACCCCTGGACCCAGCAATACCACTCTTGGGAATTTACCCAAGAGATGCTCTATCACATGTCAAAAGCATTTGTTCAACTATGTTCATAGCAGTATTATTTGTAATAGCCAGAACCTGGAAACAACCTAGATGCCCTTCAATGGAAGAATGGATGAAGAAAGTATGGAATATATACACACTAGAGTACTACGCTGCGGTAAAAAACAATGACTTCTCGAATTTTGCATGCAAATGGATGGAAATAGAAAACACTATCCTGAGTGAGGTATCCCAGGCCCAAAAAGACGAACATGGGATGTACTCACTCATAATTGGTTTCTAGTCATAAATAGGGTTCACGGAGTCTACAATAGGCGAAGCTAAAGAAGCTAAGTAAGAAGGTGAACCCAAGGAAAAACATATAGTTATCCTCTTGGATAAGGGAAGTAGACAAAATTGCCGGGGGGAAAAGTGGGATCTTGGGGGTGGGGTGGGATGGGGGTTAGGGGAGATGGGGAGAGAAAAGGTAGAAGGGAAGGAGGGTGGACTTGGGGAAACAGGAGGATCGGGATAAAGGAAGGTTGGATAGGGGAGCACGGAACCACAATTCTTAGTTAAGGGACCCACTTTAGGGTGGGCAGGAGACTTGACCCTAGTGGGGCTCCCAGGTGCCCAAGCTGAGGTCCCCAGTTAGTTCCCTGGGCAGCTGAGGATAGGGAACCTGAAATGACCCTACCCTAGAGCAATACTGACGAATATATTGCATACCATCCTAGAACTTGCATCTGGCGATGGATGGAGATAGAGACAGAGACCCACACTGGAGCACTGGACTGAGCTCCCAAGGTCCCAATGAGGAGCAGAAGGAGTGAGAACATGAGCAAAGATGTCGGGACCACGAGGAGTGCACCCACCCACTGAGACAGTGGAGATGATCTACTGCGAGCTCACCAAGGCCAGCTGGACTGTTACCAGAAAAAGCATGGGATAAAACTGGACTCTCGGAACATGGCGAACAATGAGGGCTGATGAGACGCCAAGGACAATGGCACGCGGTTTTGATCCTATGCAATGTGCTGGCTTGGTGGGAGCCTAGCCAGTCTGGATGTTCACCTTCCTAGATATGGATGGAGGGGGGAGGACCTAGGACGTACCACAGGGCAGGGAACCCTGACAGCTCTCTGGACTGGAAAGGGAGGGGGAGAGGAGTGGGGGGAAGGGGAGAGGGGTGGGAGGAGGGGGAGAAGAGTGGGAGGAGGGGGAGAAGAGTGGGAGGAGGGGGAGGGAAATGGGAGGCTGGTGGGAGGAGGTGGAAATTTGTTTTTTTTTTCTTTTCTTTATCCTCCTTTTATCAATAAAAAAATTAAAAAAAAATGGTATTTTGGAAATAGTATCAGGAAGAGAAAAGGTTTCCTTTGCCTCTTAAAGGATCCACATGAGGGGAGGGAGACATCCAGTGAAAGAGACAAGATTTTCTGGTACAGACTTAAAAGAAATCAATGGACTAAAGTTATTCTGAAAAGAGGTATGAAAGGAGAGGGGCTGTCTGGCCCAGGGCAGAGGACAGCCTGGTCAGAAGCCGGCAGCCTGGCTCTTACCTGTGGGAAATGAGTTTGTCACTGCATGCATACTCAAGGGAAAAGGCCAAAAGCACATTCAACCCATGTCCTGGTGACAATTTATTCCTACTTGGCTTTCAGTTGACAACCCCTCCCCAATCCCCTTTAATTCTCCCCCGCAAAATAATTCCATGGCAACATGGCAAGGCAATACTTTTTAAATTTGGAAGGCCCAGGGTTATATGAGAAATACCCCAGCTAATCATCACTGTCACCTTCTGAGATAGCTAACAGTGTTTGCTACACAAGTAAAAATGTAGTTGACTCACACCCTTTTATGGGGGAGTGGTTCACATTCATTTTCTAGAGACTCTAATCAAGACTTCAGTCATTTCCACAGTTAAGTTCTCATGCATGAAAATGCCAGTTATGACTTCTGCCACCACATGAGGCCCATTCATAAAATTTCTTTAGGAAGAGTGCACAGTCTTGGGATTTCTCCACAGCATAGAGAATTTGCTCCCTGTGTTCATAGAATATGTCATTTTTATTCATCTTTCTGATAGATGCATTAGAGGTGGTTTATCACAGATGAATATCTGCACTGGGTCAGGTGTTTGAAAAACAGGATCTCAGTTAATGTTTGTAATATTCTACATGGAAAGATCATATTCTACATTTTACAGACAAACAGCTCATAGAATTATATACCTTTGCCAGGGTCATGCAGCTTGTAGTTACAAACATTGAATTCTCACTGTCTGGTTTGCCACCTGTGTGTTCTCTACACTGCCAGCCTAGGATGCCATGAATAACAGAAACTCATGTTAAATATCTCGTGGCTAATAAGTCCGAAATCAAGGTCCTGGCTTATTCTACTTTTGCCTAGCAGAGAAGCCTTGCTTTCAGAGTCCTCCCGTGGTGGAAAGGGACTTGAGTGTTACCACCTCTCTTTAGAAGGACCCCAGGATTAATAAATTCAGAACCATCTTTTCAGACATCTTTTTAACATGCATTATCTCCTCATTTGACCAAATGCAGTCACATTGGGAAATAGAGTTGAATATATGAATTTGGCTGAACTCAAATGTTCAGCCCAGAATGTGTACCATTCTGCATCCAAAGAAAACGTGTGGGATTGGTAGATGTGGCTCGTATTTGCACAGATAAAGACAGGCCATGCCATTCAACACCTAACATGCATTTGACTTGTGTAACCTTATGAGTCTGAATGGTTCATTTTGGATCAAAGAAACCCCATGCTAAGCTAGTGTCATGTTCTATTCCTCCAAGAGTGACTAGCTTCTTCCAGTCAGTATGTGGTTTCTGTAGGCTGGGGCTCTTCACATACTTTTAACCTGCCACAGATAGGAGTTCACTGTATCCATAAAGCCATGGCTGTAATTCCCATGGAACTGATGATTGGGTTTCATAGGTTGATGAATGAGAACTCATGTTTCGGAGACTTTTGTGTAATTTTTGATTGTCTTAAGAATCAGTTGCACCAGAAGCAGAAAATAGAAACAGCCAGACAAGATTCCCAATCTGTCACTGTATAGACACCTGCATTTGGTAGTTTTATGTCAACTTGACACAAGCTAAAGTCATCAGCGAAGAGAGGAGCTCAATTCAGAAAACACCTGTATAAGATCAAGTTGTAGGCTGGTGGTAGGATATTATCTTAATTAGTGATTTAGGTGGCCCTGGGTGCTATAAGAAAGCAGGCTAAGCAAACCACGGGGAGCAAGCCTGTAACCAGCACTTCTCCATGGCCTCTGCATCAGTAATGTATGAATTCCTGCCCTCTTTGAGTTCCTGTCCTGACTTCCTTCAGTGATGAAGTACAATGTGAAAGAGTAAGGTCGCATAAACCTATTCTTTCTCAACGAGCTTTTTGGTCATGGTGTTCAATCACAGCAATAGAAACCCTAACTAGGATGCCCCCTTCCACCTTCACCCAAGGAGGCCTTTCCTTCTCTCTTTCACACATGCTTCCTGACATGTGACCAGGCTAACATGTCAAGAGATTCTCCTCACCAGTTCCAGGTGTGACTTTCGGGTGAATCACTGGCCTTATCCTGTGGGTTCAGAAACATTGACTCAGGGATTTTTTTTTTCTGTGAAGAGGAATGACACACTCAAATTCTTACTGCAAACGTATAAAAAGTGAATGTATTAAATAATAAAAAAATTTAAGGCAATGAAACATAACAACCAAGAAAAACAGTGATTACTTGTATGTGTTAATTATTAAAATACATAGTATAGTAATATATTTTAGTTAGTCTTTTACTACTAATTAACATGTATTTTAGTAGTTATTTTGCTAACTTAGGTTTTTATTATTTGTTACCTGTCAGAGACAAAATTGCTACCTCCTTGCAGCTTCCTGCAATTTAGAAACAGTAAATTGGGGCTGAACCACTTGTTCATTAGATTTATCCCACCATGGCATTTGTTAGTAACACCACGACAATGGGAACGAATGTTTACTCTGTCTTTACTTATATACTTAGCATAGCCTGTACATTTCACCATTGTGACAGCAGAATCAAGTAGGTGCTACTGGCATTTCCTTTATATGGACAAAGAAAACGGGTTAAAATAGTTGTTCAGCCTTGCCATTGGTAGATAGAAAGGTGGCAGGATCAGGATTCAGAAATGTGGCTCCGGAGTCTACGCTGGAAGCCCAGGCTCACAAGACAAGTGACTTCTCTGCATTGCCTTTCTCTTTCTTGTTTTCCATAATCTACATTTTTCATAACGTAGGTGGTGGCACTTTATTATGCCACTAAAGCTTTTACTTATTGAATAAATATTTTCTATGACTCACAAATGCACAAAACCTGTTTCAAGTGGTGGAGATAATGTATGTATGTGAATAGTGAATAATGGCATCCTAAAAGCTCCCAAATTGTTTCTCGCTGCACATCTCGTGTATTACACGTAATCTCCCTACACTGCTTTTTTCCATGGAGGATATGAAAACTTCTCTCTCTCTTTTAAATCAACCTGTTTTAAACAACACAAGTGATGTGCAAAACAGTATATAAGATGTTTTGAGGACTACCTTGGGTAACGTCCTGGTAATGTATGAATCCGAAATATTTCCCTGTAAACCCACAATTTCCCATACAGTCAAGCTGTTAAATTGCCTCTCTGAGAGGCAGAAATTACTTTGATTTGATTTCCATTGTTTTCTTAAGCAAGAATAAAATGCTACAGATGTCTTAAATTCCTGCCTCGATTGCCATTATCTCCTCACTTTTAAAATTCCACATAACTTTCGATGTCAGGTGCTTTCAGAAATAATAATGTACGGAGTGTGGGAAAGGATATGTGGTCCAATAAGTACATCAGTATGCTTACCATTTTCCTGTGTTTTCTAGACGGGTATATAACAAAACAACAGCAATAAACAAATAGTCACAAGATCCAGGAGCCAGCCTGTTGTCCTCTCTCTCTCTCTCTCTCTCTCTCTCTCTCTCTCTCTCTCTCTCTCTCTCTCTCTGTGTGTGTGTGTGTGTGTGTGTGTGTGTGTGTGTTTGTGTACACAGAAGCCAGAATACAACCTAAAGTGTCATTCTTAGGAGCCATCTATACTGCTTTGGTATCCACCTGCCCAGCACTGGAGTTAAAGGCATGCACCATGCCTAGACTTTGACTTTTCATGGTCATATATATCTGTTGTTCATGAAGCAATATTACACCATGGCATTAACTATTAGCATAAGATGCCAATCTTCTACAACTTTGACATGTTTGATTAATGCATGAGAGAAAAAGCAGAGCTTTGCCTTCTAAAAATTTGTCATCAAAGTGAAGACAGTGGATTTGGACTTTTACTTTTTGTATTATGCCAGAGTTATCAGAAGCTAAGAGTGAACAAGTTGTTAATGATGAATCTCTTCTCTTGAACCTGGGTCATGACATGGTTAGGACAAAGGAACATCAAGTAGGTGAAATGTTTATCTGTTACCTAACAAGCGGAAGACTTATAAGGGCTTATATCACTTTAAGTAATTGAGTCCTCCATTTAAGAGTTTGATTTGAATTGTTCTTAGCACCAGATCCTAGATTTTTTTCCGACAAACATGCAGTGCACTTCTAAGTCTTTCCCTTGTCAGCACTTTCTCTATGTGCGGTGCTCAGTTTTTGAGTGTATTAGCATTTTTGTGAACAGTTTTTTATTTATTTTGTATTTTTGTAAACATGGGTGTACGTGGATGTGCGTGCACTTGAGTAACTCTGTAGAGGTCAGAGGACAGACAGCTCGAGTCTGTTTTCTTCTTTCATTGTGTGGGTCCTGGGAACTGAATTCTGGTTGTACAGTTTGGCAGCAAATGCGCTTACTCACAGAAGCTTACCAGCCCTATGTTCAGGTGGCTTGGTTTTTGTTTCAGTGGAGGTGGTGGTGGTGTGGTGGTGGTAGGGTGCGTGGTGAAGATAGTGGTGGTGGTGGTGGTGGTGGTGGTCATGGTGGTAAAAGAGATAGTGTAGATGGTGGCCTTGGTGGTTTGGGAGCTTGTGCCGCTGTTGTGTGGGAGTTATTTTTCTACAGAATATTCTGCTTCTTCTCTCTCTGAGTTGGTTTATGGTTCAGATGTGTTGGCACTGCTTCACTTTGTACCGTCTGATTTGGGCTATTTTAGGAATGCAAAGCTAACAATTTCATTACAGTGTATATGAAATATATATTATTGAATGAAAACTTGCACAATTTCAGAATGAAAAGCAGAAACAGACTTAGAAACTGTGGCATAAACACTCTTTCTCTCTCTCTCTCTCTCTCTCTCTCTCTCTCTCTCACACACACACACACACACACACACACACACATGCACACACAGCTCAACACACTAAAATCAGTATTTGTTGATTGACAGACATGGAACACTTTGGTCCTATTCAGCTTAAGTCAGGTTAAGATAATTAAACTGAAAAGGACTGGACTACAGTTTTCACGTGAAGCCATTCATTTGTCCCTAAATGCTGGGGTCCCTGATGTTATTTTGATATTGAAATACATCTGATCTCTCAACTAAGTAGTGAATTCAACACCATGTGCCATAATATTTTATGGATCACTTAGGACTTTCTGCTAATAGTCACATGGACATTCTAACTATGAAGGTTGGAGGTAGTTAATTTGCCCCTATACTTGGTGAGATGCATTAATGTGTGCTCTGGCTGAATCAAATGTGAAGGACTAAATGTTCACGGCAAGAGCTGTAGTTACAGATAGATTCCTAAGACACTGGCAAGCCCTGTGATGTCATTTCAAAATAACATCCATAAATACTGTGCACTCTGTCTTCTTCCCATGAGACTAACATCTCTTTTTTTCCTTTTCTCATCCATTTATATTTTATGTATAAGCGTGTTTGCCAGCATAGAAGAGCACCGGGTGCATGCAGTGCCCATAAGGCCAAAGAGAACATCTTGTCCCTGGACCTGGAGTTGTATAGTTGGGAGCTGTCATATGGGTGCTGGTAAACCAAACCTGGGTTCTCTGCAAGAGCTTCAAACACTTTTAAGAGTTGAGCCATTTCTCCAATCCTCTGCTGTTACAGTAACTTAATTCTTACCCTTTGATACTGTTTTACCCTCAGGTTTTCTCCTTTAGTCTGATTTATAATTTGTTAAAGTCCTTACTTATCCCAAGGCAGCTGATTCCAAATCTCTGTTTCAACACCTATTGCTAGTCATCTTTGTAACTTTAGCCCAAAAGGAGTGAATTTCCCCGCACTTTGTAATGAAATTCTAGCTATTTTGACATTAAATCTTTTTTGTGTGTATTTTTATTTATTTTTTGAAACAATCTTTTCTCATTTTTACATATCAATCCCAGTTCCCCCCACCTTTCCCCTACTCCCTCCACTTTCCTCCCACCTCACCCCCATCCAATCCTCAGAGAGAATAAAGCTTCCCATGGGGAGTCAATAAAGTCTGGCACCTTATTTTGAGGCAGTAGTAAGGCTCTCCCCCTATATCTAGGTTGAGCAAGGTTTCCCTCCAAAGAGAATGGGCTCCAAAAAGCCAATTCAAGCACTAAAGATAAATCCTGGTCGCACTGCCAATGTCCCCACGGGCTGCCCCAGCCATACAACTGTCACCCACATCCAGAGGACTTAGTTTGAGTCTATACAGGCTCCCCAACTGTCAGTCTGAAGTCAGTTAGCTCCCACTAGCTCAGGTCAGTTGTTTCTGCAGGTATCCCATCATGGTCTTGACCATCCTCCTTTTATTTGACTGGACTTTTGGAGCTCAGCCCAGTGTTACCTGTGGATCTCTGCATTAGCTTCCATCATTAGCTGGATGAAGTTTCTATGATGACAATTAAGGTAGTCATCAAAACCTCTCCACGGTAAAGCCACACTTCCTGTCTTCTCAGAGTAGCCCTGGGGATACCTTAGATCTTCCCCAGTCCCATCTTAAAGGGCAGGTACTATTGACACAACAATCTTGAATCTCTCAAGAATCTATTTTTATTGCGGCATAAATGACAATAAAGTGTCATATATCTATGACATGTGGCATGATGGTTTTCACTGTGAAATGAAAACTGCAATATACCGAATTAATGTATAAATCAGCGTACATAGCTTTCAGGTTGGGTGTACACACAGAAAGCAGATTTCAAATATGCAACACAGTGTGATGCTCACCAGAGATCCACTCGACATCCAGCCTAGATGAGCATCTTTGGCCTAACTCCCCAACACCCTCATCTGTAGTCCCAGGCAGTGATGACTGTCCTCTGTGCTTCTCTGAGTTCCGCTTTATAAGACTACATACATGGAAGATTACACAGTTTTGTCTTTTTGTGCCTAGTTCATTTCATTTCTTACAGTGGCCTCCAGTTTCATCCATTTTAACACATGTTCTAGATTTACCTCTCTCTTCAAAACTAAATATTGTGTGTCCGTTCATGTGTGTGTGTGTACATGTGTGTGAGTATGCATGTGCATGCTTTTGTCACATTTTTGTCATTTATCAAAGGTCATTTTGAACATTTGATCATTTATTGTCACTGTTGTCAGAGATGAATTCCATGTGTGGCTGTGCATTGCTTTTCATGTGCTCTTCAGCCCTCTCATTGACACACTGTTGAGGAATCCTGCATCTATTTTCATCTCTCCTCTAGCCTATGGCTTTTCTACTAGTGTCCTCATCTGCCTTTAGTATCAGGATAAGGTTAGCTCATGCTTAAATTTGGACAATAAGCAAAGTGATGATAAAATGTCTCAGGAAACAAAACCCCTGGATAAAATGAACAAAAAGGAACTTCCTGGTACAACTGGATTCACCCTAAGATACAAAAACTGAAATGAGAATTGCTAAAGTCAGAGCCGGCGGAATTCAGAGGCAGAGATGGAAGGAACATCCAAAAGAATAGTGACAGGAGGTGCCAGAGGGCTGCCCATCTGAGAAGGCTTTTATGGAATAGATGCCACGGAATCCTCTACTGTGCGTCTGTGCTGGGGAATTCTCTGGCATCAGAAAATAGAAATGTAAGTGGGACATACTTTTTCTTGCCTCACTCTTTGCCAGCTCCACCTGCCAGGGAAAACTGCAAAGAGCTGGTCCTGAGAAACTTAATCCATTTAACCTTGAGTCATAAAAGTACAGTGGCACAGAATCCACACAAAAGTACTATTAAAAATGTGTGGCACAGCCGTCAAACTTTCCAACAGTAAGGAAGTCCCGGAAAAATATTGTCAAGTTGTAGCTGAAAATTTTGTCCAAAATCCCACCGTTAAAATGAGTTATGAAACAATCAACACAGAAGGAAGACTGCAAAGCCGAAAAAATAAGAGCTCAGGGGGAAATGGTCACTCAGCAGTCAAGACTGAAACATGAGCTGACAGAAAACCGAGGGAGGAGGAAAGAAGCCATGGATTAGAGAAATGAAGACCACTGGAGAGAATATAAGAGCAGCTGTTGTTACCGCCAGCAGCTATCCAAAGGAACAAAGCAGTTAGAAAAGAGGAAAACAAGGAGTGTCCCAAGCAGATTTAGAAACGATCCACTGGACCCAGCAAAGGTGGTCACTGTCTTTTGGTTAAGTGATGGCCACTTTTATAGAACATCTTCACATTTGGACTCCTTAAAAATAAAAAAGTAGCCAGACGGTGGTGGCACATGCCTTTAATCCCAGCACTCGGGAGGCAGAGGCAGGCGGATCTCTGGGAGTTCGAGGCCAGCCTGGTCTACAACAGCTAGTTCTGAGACAGGCACCAAAGCTACAGAGAAACCCTGTCTCAAAAAACCAAAAGAATAAAAAAATTAAAAAAATAAAAATAAAAAAGTAATTGAGAAAATCAGTATTTTTAAGGTGATATGGACTATTTTTTTACGATAATTAAGCACTGAATCTACATTTTTCTCTATAAGAAAATTAAAAACAAGACCATAAAATTTGTGGTATATACTTACTGAAAATATTGGATGTTAAAGATAGCCAAAGAGTCCGTAAATGAACAACAACAGAAACACATACAAGCCAAGACAGTCCTGTGATGGTTGGAATGAGAAATGTCTCCCATGGATTCAGGTATTTGAATGCTTGGTCCCCTGCTGCTGGCACTGTTTAATGGGGTTATGGAACCTTCAGGAACTACACCGTTACTGGACAAGCACATCACTTGGAATGGGTTTTGGGAGTTTACAGCCCACCCCACTTGCTACTCTTCCTTTCTCTGTTTCTTGTGTGCAGAGGAGGTGTGGTCTGTCTGTGTCCTGCTTCTGACATCATCCAATGCCTTCCTTCCCATGATGGACTCCATTCCTCCGGAATCATATACTAAAATGTGTCTTTTCTTCAAGTTGCTTTTAGTCATGGCATTTTATCATAAAAATACCTACTATACATCCCCATTGTATAATAAGACCATATTTCTTTTTCTATCCTAAAACCAAATAGCCAAAGACAGTGAAACACCATTACATTAATAAATAGTAAAAATGAAAACCATGCAAGTTGTAAACGTTCTATCTGGTAAGAAAAAGATACAAAAAAGACATATATAAAAGCTACAGGCAAATAGTTTGAAACAAATAAAACAACAACAAAAAATCTGAGAAAATATTTTTTCCATAAATTCTTTTTTTTTTAAAAAAATGGTTATCAAGAATTTTATTAACGCACAAATAACTGGGGAAAAGTTAGCAAAAGACTGCTGACAAGCAGTAAGTTTATTTTTTCTACAACTGATATCAAAATAACTATGGAGGCAGAATAACATGGAATTACAGAGTGGTTTGATATTGTGTGAAGTAAGTTGTCCATGTCTCATCGGTATCAAGAAGCATAGGATAACTAATGATAGTAAGTCAAATAGAAAACATTGGTTAAAATGACAGTAGCGGAATGGAGAGGGGCTCAGGTGTACTGAGGTCTGCTCCAGTACAGGGCAGGAGTTCAATTCCTACCACCTAAGTCAGAAGGGTCACAGCTGCCTGTAACTTCAGTTGCAGGGGATCTGACAACCTCTTCTGGCCTCTCCAGACACCTCACTCACATACTCACACCAAAGGACTATTCACACTTACATTCATCATTAACAATAATAGAAAAAAATGTTTTTAAAAATTTAAAGAATTCAACAGCAAAAACTTGGGAAAATATAAGGAGGAGACGTAATATAGAGAGACGTAATAAAGGATAGAAAGGAAGATGGATAAGAACATATTAACAAATTAATCAATTTTTAAATTCTAGGAGATAACTACTCATGATTATGATGGTAATGACCTCGAAATGCAAACTTTAAATACCAGAGATGAAAAAATTGAACAGTAGATATAATGTACAGCACGCAGACATCTTTGCACTAGGAAAATACACAGGAAATCAATGGAGAGCCACTTCTCCCCAAATCATTGAGGATGGTTCTGCTGAAGGGGACAGGACTTCATCTTCATATTCATTTTAATCCAACTATGACTACTAGACACAATATATATCTGTAAGATGAAAGAAAGAAGTCAAACACTTAAAAATGAATGATATTCCAACTCCACATCCTCTCCTAGGTCTGCTCTTGGTCTTTCTATATCTTCACACTACCATTCTGTTTCTTTCCCACACACTTAAACTTCTTAAAAGAGTAATAAATATTGCATGAGTAAGGGCATGAGATAAATTACATAAGCCCTTTCTGCTTCCTCACCATTTCTACTTCCCACATAAATATTCGCAGTTGATCGCAAGGTCACCAATGATCTCATGAGGACAAAACTATGAAGATTAATGTTATTAATATACCAACTTTTACTTGATATCTGAGTAAAATGCTTTGGCTAAATCAAATGCTGATGAACTCATTGCATGCACACACACACAACAGAATCTAGCTATTATAGCTCAAGGTGGCCTTGAATTCATAATCCTCCTGCCTCAGTCTCCCAAGTCCAAGGATTGCAAGCATAGGCCACCACACCTGTCTCTAATGGACTTGATTGATGTTTAGAGAAAGCAAGAGGATTTTTTTAGCAAATGATTATTATATTTTATTTTTGTTACTTGAATTTGAGTAGTCTGTAATATGATGTTAACTTGAAATCTTTTGACTTTTGGGGAGACTTTTTATTGTTATTTTTAAATACTTTTAAAAGTTCCCTGACAATTCATGCAATGTATTTTGATCATATTTACCTCCCTCCAGTTCCCTAGTTCTTCCTGCCCACCCACACCCAAATTTCATATGTCTTTGTTTTTCTGTTTTATAACCCATTGATTCTAATTTGTCCTGCTCAAATGCTCCTGGGAATAAGGCCATTCTCTAGAGCATTTTAAAAGTATCAGGAGCCACACAGTTAAAGAAAACTGACTTCTCTTCAACCAGAAGCCATTAACTGCCCATAGAGCTCAGGTAAGAGAGGAAGCTGATGGATCCCTTCCTCTGCCCCACTAGAATGTTCACTGCCTTGATCTCGTGCAAGTATTCTCAAGGCAACCACAGCTACTATCATCTCCCGGGTGCAGCACTCAGTCCCGTTACATCCAGAAGACAGTGTTCCACTCTGGTACCCCTGACTTTTGACTCTTATAACCTTTTCTAAATGGTTCCCGAACCTTGAGGCAAGGGAGTGCTAGTGACAACCCATCTGAGACTGAGCTCTCCACGATCACCTTTGACCAGCTGTGAGTCTCTGCGTTCACCATAGTCCACTGCATGAAGTAAGTTAATGGAAACTTACTAATTTATGGATGGAGAGACAGAGATTTAAAGGGAAGTTTGGTTGTATGTCCAAATCGCAGAATAATAGTAGCAGGCTTACCCCATGGGCCGGGGAGCTCCTCAGCTGTGAGTTATGAGACAGATTTACTGACTTACGTGTGCAAATGAGATGCTTGTTTCCACAGGGCTTTCTCTAGCTTCTGTGCTCACCCCACGCCCTGTGATTCGGCCAGACTTGTGCCTACCAGCACAGTATCACTCCTGGAAAGACCTCCTTCTTCTCTCCCAGGTTCTCTTCTCACATCCTCAGCACCCAAACATCTGCCAGATTAACAAATGCTCACTGCTGAACGAATGAGCAAATTCATTAGTATGTATTAGCTTCATTTGCTTTAAGCCAGCTTTATTCCTCAGACTTAGTGTGATCAAAAAGAACCCCAAATTGTATTTTGTCTAAAGTGAAAGGGAAACATTAATTTTCATGACAGAATTGAAAGATAATATATTTTTTAAATAAAAGGGAATACATAACATTGAAAATGGCCATAGTTTTCCCTTCAGGGACAGATCTGGTTTCATTTTGCTAATTCCAGAACACAGGCAACAGAAGACTGGCTTAACTTGAACAGTAATTCACAATAAAAAATGAGTAATCTAATTTCACAAATACTGAGTCTGTAAACTACAAAATCTGTACATTAAATTGAAAATAACAAAGAGGTAACTGTGTTTTAAACTTCTGTATTGGAAAATCAGGGTCCTCTTGCACAAGGTATGTGTGCAGTGTAGGCGTTTGCATCAGTGGTGCCTTTGCAGTGTGTTTGCTCGACAACTTGGATGAAACTCTACCAGAATTCCAAAATGAAACCCTTAATTCAACTCAGGAAAAATCAAAGAACCATTTTTAATCTGGAAAAAGCAGTCAACAAAGGAAGAAGATAGAGTAAATAGATGTTAAGCAGTTCACCAATGAAGAGATGTGGAACAACACAGTCACTGCTTTGTGTGTTCAACTTCAGCTTTGTGTTCTCCGGAAACATCTTGTCAGTACAGGGCCTGGATGCTACCCTAGGCAGGGCCTCGATGCTACCCTAGGGAGGCAGCCTCCTCTGAGATAGTAGTCTTTTAGATATTTTATGACTATACATAAGAAAAAGCTTTCTCAAGAGAGCTATCAGTTATCTAAGGAGAAAAATACATACATGTGTGTGGCATGCATGAATGTTATGTATATGTATACGAATATGTATTCATATATATTCATTTACTTACATTTTTAAGATAGGCTAAGGAGAGAAAAATAAAGCTAAAAGAAAATGACCAAGTCTAATTTCTTCAAATACAATTGATATAAATGGATTTCAAAAAAATCACATGCATATAATATATAATTATAAAACAAAATTAAATTTTATAAAAAGATCTTTAAAATAAAATACAGGGAAATAACCATAATTATGTAATTAATAGGAAGTTGGGACCTGGAAACCAAACCCTGGGTCTTACTTCTGACAAGCACGTTGTCAGTTGCTGAGTGACACCCCAAGCCCTGTAATTCAGTGTTTGGCATAACCATTTGGAAAGGAAATGCTTCAAGAGACTTCAAAACCTAGTAATTTGCTACATAGTCATAGTGGAATAGGTCCTAAGAGAAACAAACCATGAAATTAAAAATTATCTATTTTCAGTAATCATATTATTGCTGATACTATATAGCTATTATGAGGCCATAGCGTGTGCTGAGAAATAAATCTAATCGAAGATTGCAATAGTGTTACTAAACACTAAGACCTTGGCAAAGGATGCAAGGAATTCTGGTGTGAGACCAACACTGCTCAACACCAGACAGAGAGTACCAGAGTGAACTCGTCAAGTGTTTCTCTAAAGATGCATATGTGCATTTTCTTTCCGGTCTTAACTGTTTTAAACAGATCATCACGGAGCAAGCTTTGTGCCAGAGTTTTTGGGTTTGCTTTCAAACTTGCTCAGCCCACCTCTTTCTTTCCTCAAAACCTTTACTCAAACAACTCCACCTTCATTTGGGAAGCCTTCTTTTTGACGAAACTAAGTTCTCATTTCACGTACACTTACGCATTCGGTGTACCGTATGTCATCGATGATCGCCATCATGATCTCATTGATGTTTTAGTTATGAACAGCAGCTGTAACGTTAGTCTACCAATGCGGGTGGATGGAAGCAAACCTTCCCTTAATGACTTTCTTCCTTACTACAATTCCATCCTAATGCGATGAGCCCATCAGATTTGCTTGGAGAACTCCTGCATGGTAGGTGTTCATCTGATCTTTATTTGATAGAGCACATTGAGTGGATAGAGACAGATAGACAGGTGAGGTTGATGAGCGAATGGATGGGTATAAGGATAGAACAAACCAGCAAATAAATGGTTATAATGATGATTAGAATATCATCTATAATTTGTTTATAATTCTAGCCATCTAGTGCGTTGCTCAAGTGAATACTCAAGTTAATATTTTTATGAGCGCTGTAAGTGATAGCAGGTATGTGAGAGCTTTGCAAACAACAAAGCTCTGTAAAATATTAGACAGTCTGCAGGTTAAGTCAGGCTACAGTAAAAATGAATATTGAAGCTATCCTTCATGAAGAAAGACTCTTCAGACTATGGAATGGGCACCATGTTGAGTTTGGAGATCCAGTGTGATTCACTGAGCCAGTCAGTTCCTCTACTTCTCCTCACCCCTATTAGTCCATCCACTTAAAATGTAACTTCGCCCAGGTTAAAGATGAGAGAGCTTTCGGATCACCCCATCACCCCATGTCAGCACTTCCTCTACCCTGTAAGCCTCTAACCTCAGAACTATGTTCAGGAATTTGAGCCATTCTGAAAGCTGATAGCACTACTACCGCTTCCAGAGGAATTCTGTGTGCCTGAAGTCACTTACATTATATCTAAAATGAGGATTTTTTAAAAATAAATAGGGCTTTACTATGTAGCCCAGGCTGGTCTTGAATTGAAGACTCTTCTGTCTTAGCCTCCTGTGCTAACATCCTTTGTATACCTAACCATGTCTATCAGGAAGTAAAAATTGTTAGCTATGAGCATTAAATAACTTTATTGGTGTGTAACCACGCATATATAAACCGTAAGCAAGGCGTGATTCATTTTACTGGGACGAGGCAGTAAGGCGAAAATCAGGAATGGGGTTCCCACTGATATCTTCTACAATCAAAATTTCAGGCAAGACACTCTATGTGGACCACCCTTTCCTAAGAAGCAGCTTTTTTGGCCATGACTTCCCTTTTACACATCAAGCAAATAAACAGCGTTTTCAGTGACAGCTTGGATTTCAAGTGTGTTGGGAAGGAAGAAGGCCCAGAGTGGAAGTGTTTTTAGCAAGGTCCCCAAAGCCTAAGACCCATGGAAATTGGCAAAGTCTTCCTCTGAACACGCTGAGAATTGGCTGTTTGTGGATATTGGCAGTTTGTGCAAAAAAGTAGCAACTGCAGCTTTTTCCTTCGGATGATTACAGCCTCAGATTGCTCCCTTATAGACACCTTCTACTAATACTAGATAGCTCCTCATCTCTGTACTGTAGCAATGAACTCACAGAGGTTTCCAGCTGTTGTGCAGTTGGTGTCCCCCATCAGTAATAGCCTAGTCCATGTAAAACCAACTTTTCTGTATGGATGTCACAGTGTCTGTCCTTTCCTCATTTCCTCCCACTTCTGTTAGGAACAAACCTTGCTGGACCCAGCTTAAAACACACATCAGGGCACCAGTACTTTTCAGGAATTGCCTGGAAATGCCTATTGTTCAGTCCTGGAGACTCAAGAAGTTATATTGCCCATGAAGGAATTCCATGAATACCACAGGGAGCTGACTTTAAGTGAAATCCTCTAGCTTGAAGAAAGACTCCCACTCCTACCTGTCCCAGCTGGTCCTTTGTCTAAACCATTGGAAGGATGTGGAAGGATGCTGTGTGGGTTATTTTTTAAAAAGCTAGTTCTTTGTAGCTTGCAAAGTAACACAGAAAATACAGAATGAGGCTGCTTATGCTAGCCATTAATTAAAAAGCACAAATAGATTGAAAAACTATACTTGCTTATGTACTTTTCCTAAACATTTCCTCTCTGTGGATTTCAGAAAAAAAGATAACTTTTTTTCTCATACTTACTTGACCCAGTTAGATACAGATATGGAGACATGTTTCTATGCAGAAACTTACAACCAAAGTGTGAGCAGGGGACTGTTACCTGAACTCAACCAAAGCCCATCTCTACTGCCATCATTAGAAACCTCCAGTGGAGTAACCCCACAACAGCCAAAGGGAAATTTCCCCAGCACGGATCCCACTTATTCTTCCCTGCTCTTCCCTCACGTGGGTCATTCATCATTTTGACAAGCTTCACACCAGCATTTGTGTCTGCTCACCAGAGACTCATGCACACTCATGAATTATTTTGTCAGAACTTTGCCCTCGTGTCTTATTTGAATCCCGATAATGAGATCCTGAAGGGAAATATACAAAATATATCAGTTGGGACCAATACAAAAAGGCAGTGTTAAGTGATGATTTGACTCAAAGTAGACATTTATGACCCTGGTTACTTTGAGGTCCTAACTCAAGTTTTCACAAACAAAGCTTACCAGTTCCCCTCTCTCCCTAAAGTGAGAAAAGAAAAGAAAGAGTCTAGGCACAGACTTGACCTTCACTCACATCTATACATTACACTACAATACATATTTAGAAATACTAATGCATACACACACATCTCTATATGCACTGGGTGAATTTCTAATAGTCAGTCAGTAGACTGAGATTTTGTTGTATTATTCAGTTCCTTGAGTACCTTGGAATGCTTTACATCATTTAATTACATGCTGGTAATTCAATAACTGTATTCAGAGGGAAAATATCACCAAACAGATGTCTTCTACTCAAGGAATGTCATATTTGTTCTGCAGATTAAAAGCAACTGTGTTAGTTTATCTGGAAGATGCACAGTTAGTGGGAGTGTGCAGCCTCTATGCTGTTGCTCAGACAATGCTTTGTCTACACCACAAATAATATTCTATTTTATTCTTGAAGTCATTTCCAACTTGGCAGTGCCAAAGCTTTTCTTTCTACATAGCTAGCATGCTAGCTGAACAGCAGAAATGCGCAGGTCACTTTCATAGCCACCATGTCTCCTCGCCCTTCCTTCTCTTATTTCTTGATGTGGATTTCACACTTTTCAGAAGTGGAATCTTCTTATCCAAAGAATCACACATAATATGACTTATTGAAATTATTTTTACCAGTTGGCTCTGCTCTGACTTGTTTCTTTGCACTTGAAGTTCTGTCCTTGTATTTATTTCTGTGAACGTGTCTTATTTGTGTCATTGTTATTGAGAAGACACCTAGATAATTGTGCTGCTGCCTCTACTGTGCTTTAAAAAAATGAAAACAAACTGGTTAAATTTTCAAAATTGTTTCTTCGTACTTTATCAACTGCAATATTGGAAAGTAAAAAAAAAAAAGATGGAGCCAAGTTAAGTGCAATAATGCACAATCGTGTTCATGCTTTGACACTGTTCCAACAATTAAGAACTCAAATACTTCAAGCTGAGAAATCATAACCACATTGACCTAACATACAAAATAAGGAAGTGTAAGTAGTTTATGCTTGTTCTAAAATTATAAATAATGTCATTGTAGTGTAAAGTGCTTTTATAGAAACATACTTATGTTTTATGTTAATGGATATAATTGATGTAAGTATACTTTTATGCAAAATTATGATTATCTTTGAGATTATGTAAAAGAAAATCCCATGACCCCTTAGGAATTTCTACCAAGTTAGAAAGTACTCTTCCACTACTTTCATCAGAAGGATAACATATTTTTGATCTTAAGAAAATTTTTTAAAAAATAGTACAACTATTTTAAATTTCAGGATCATTTTATGCATGATTTATTGTTGGTTTACTAAAACCAGAATTTTTCAAGGAAAGGGAATCTGTGAAATGAAGAACTCGACAATGGATTGTAAACTTCCAAAATGACCATGAAAGAGGATTCTCTTAGACAACCTGGCTGCATAGAGGAAACACCCCAGCATGAAGAGTGCCATTGTTTTGTGTTGGTAACGTGTAGTATGAATCCAAGAAGGTCTTCTTCCTCTCCCCATCTTTGACATCATATCAAACCCTGCGTGTAAATTGGCATCACCCAATCAGCACTCTGCCATGAGTACTGGGTAGTGGGTACTGTTCTCACAGCAATGGATAAATTTATTGTTTTAACTATTTTTAGTAATTTTATTGGAGCAGTTGAGTTTTCTTGTCTGTTTCCTAATGGCTTGATATTACAAGGCATCTAATTCCATTCAGTCAATTGCTAGTAATAAGCTCTTATATCTGGGTAAGAAGTTACTTTGAGACAATGGTTTTACCCTGTAAAGATTTGTTTCTTATACATGTTTAATAAAATGCTGATTGGCCAGTAGCCAGGCAAGAAGTATAGGCCGTGTGACCAGGCAGAAAGTAGAGACAGGGCAATGAGAACAGGAGAATTCTGGGAAGAGGAAAGATTCAGTCTGCAGTCATCACCCAGATGTAAAGGACACAGATGAGAATGTCTTGCTAATGAAAGATACCAAGCCACGTGCCTGACACAGACAAGAATTATGGGTTAAGATGTAGAATGTAAAAATTAGTTAATAAGAAGCCTGCGTATAATTAATGCAGACCTCTGTGTGTTTACTTAGGACTGAACTGCTGTGGTAATGGGCGGGACAGAAACCTCTGTCAACAAGAAATAACTTCATTTAAACCTGACAGCATAGGAGCAGAGATTATCTCTGTAGCCATACCCCAAATTAAATATCAGCTTCTTCCTGACAAATTTGCCAAAATTGTTATTTCTCCTCATGCTAGGTAGTAAGAATTGAATCTAAGCATTTTTTGTTTTTTTTTTAAATGCATCATACTATTTTCAATAGCCTTTTTACTCAAAACCTATGTGGTATAATATAAGTATAGTCGTCCCTATGTCTTCTGGTTAGTTTGCTGCACAAACCCATGCTCTGCTTTGCACTTGCAACTTAAGTGTACATTTTATTCCAAAGGGGTGCATTGTAGGTTATTTTAAGTTACGTACCTCTGAGTCTGGGGTTGAATTCATCCACATGTAAACACGTACTAAAAGACATTCACTGTCTCATTGTGCTGTTTTATCCATGACAGCTTTATCTTCTTAGCTATATTTCCAGCAGTTTTTAACATAAAAATTTGTAGTTTTGCTTTTTTTCATGGAATTTGATTTCCGCTTTACAGAGCTGAAGAATCCTACATCATTTACTTGTTTTACTTTTGTTTTTGTTTTTTGATACACGGTTTCTCTGCAGTGTTGGAGCCTGTCCTGGAATTAGCTGTTGTAGACCAGGCTGGCTTCAAACTTCTAATATCCGCCTGCCTCTGCCTCCCGAGTGCTGGCAGTAAAGGTGTGCACCACCACCGCCCTTCCATCATTTACTTTTGTTCTCTGAATAAATTCACAAATTTCCTTGATAGCCTCTTCTGCTAAGTAAAGTCCGAGTTCCGTCAGTCCCCACTGACTTGTTTTTAGTGCTGTAGATCATGGTTTTCTGTTTGTTTTCAGATCTCGAGAGCTTGTGTTAAACTGGAGAATTTTACAGCACTAATATTTCTTCTAGATCCTGGGTTTTCCACCAGGTTTTGTTTTGTTCGATATCTCGCCTTGAATTAAGCTATGGTATCTGTCCTCTACCAGCACAGGTGAGGTTTGTACTACGGTAGTAGTCAATACGGTTCCCTGGGGTTTGCCTTTGGTCTGCCTTCCCATTCATTCCTATCAAGTTTACCGCTTCACAGATGATAAGGCTCCAGGATTTCACTGTCCGAACAAAGCTGTCAAGATTTTCGATGGCTCTTGTGCAGATAAAATTATTATCCTCACGAATAAAGCAGGGCAGGGGTTATAGGAGCAGCGCCAGGCAAGGACAGACTTTCTAGCTCTTATCCTTATTCTCTCCTCAATTTGCCTTCTTCTGTTATCACTCTTTCCCCATTGCAGTCCCCTGAAATGGGGCATCTTATCTAATTTTCAGCCCTGCTTTCTTTACCCAGGACTCACAGACACCTGGTGACCACATAGGCAGAAGTTTGCCTTCAGCAGCCGTGGGAGAATTCTCTGAAGTACGTTTTGCCCCTTATAGCACACCACGTTAAGTTAGATAAGACATTCCTGATGCCATGGTATTCTATTTTATTTCTTAGTTCCACTCTCAGAAGTGATGCCATGCTTCCATCCCCATTTGCTTTGGACAGCCATGTCAACTACACACATTTTCTGAATAGCACCAGTGTGCTGGTTTGAATAAGACAGTCTGTCTGTTAATTTTGTCCTGGATTCTAAGACCACTGAGTTATGCTTGCCTCTGTAGTTACTGATCATTTACTCAGACTTTCCATTACCAGAGTTCTCTTGGTTTGTGTTTGCTTTATTGACTTTATTTTAACTTTCAAGTCTTGAACCATTTCCTTCATCTGCTTGATTGCTTTTCTTGGTTTTCTTTAAGAGATTTGATCTCGTCCAATTTTCTGTTTGCCTTTTCATCCATTTCTTTAAGGGAACTTTTCATTTCCTCTTTATGAGCCTCAATCATCTTCATAAAGTTATTTTTAGTGTTGTTTTCTTCTGCTTCATCTGCATTGGAATGTTCAGGTCTTTCCATAGAACCATTAGTTTCTGGTGGTGCTGTATTGGTTTTTGTGTTGTTTAATGTTGTCTACCCATCTCTTCCTCTAATCGGTATGAGTGGAGCCTGTTCTTCAGGGATCCCTACTCCTTCAATTGGGGTGACTGGGGGGTATTTCTCTGTTGAATTCTCCTTCAGGTGCAGGCAGGGCTGAGCCTCAGATATCATTCCTTCAGGTAGATGGGCCCAATGCCCCATCAGATGGTCTCTCCTCTTGGTACAGGCATGGGCACACCTCTGGTGGTCACTCCTTCAGGTGCAGATGGTGTTGTGTCTCCAGTGAACACTGATCTAGGTGCAGGAAAAACTGAGCTTGAGGCTCCAGCGATCAAATAGTTTCTATAGGCCTCTGTTGCCGCCCTAGCCCGTGATACAGTCTTTCAGGGCATCCTGGGCCAGTGGCCATTGTTCATTAACTTATCATCAAAGGAAATCAGGACAGGAACTCAAACAGAGCAGGAACCTGGAAACAAGAGCTGATGCAATGGCCATAGAGGTGTACTTCTTCCTGGGATGTTCATCATGGCTCACTCAGTCTGCTCCCTTTCTTTCTTTTCTTAATTAAAACATATACTTTTCATTTCATGCATTCTGATTACAGCTGGTCCTCCCCACCTCCTCCCAGATCCACCCCATTTCCCTATGTACCCCAAATCCACCCCTCCTCTCTCTATCTTAAAAGATACCAATAGATACCTTAAAATAATAAAAATAAGATAAAATAAAAATAAACAAGCCGTTTTGGAACAAAAAAAAGGAATGCTAACACTACACAAATATGAAAGAAATCTAAGTGGAATCACCAAAGAACTTGGTAGACAAATCCCCAAGTAAACATTTTTCAGCACCAAATGAAATCTCCCGTGCTGGGAATTATATCCAATGAAGTTGTTAACAAAAGAGGTCCAATGGAAACCTCCAAATAACCCAGGCTATTACTAAGTCTCTTGGTTGCTCTTCATAAACTGATGGTAAGTCACAATAGTTGCAGACAGCACTTACACAACCATTGAGAATGGAGAAGTGTATCCCAGGAGTGTCATCCCTTCTGACTAGTGTTCATAGTACTATGAGGCAACTTTGCACACTACCAGAAAAGGAAGGTCACCAACCCATCTACAATTTCTTTTTTCTTTTTGTCTGCTTTCTCTGTTTAGCCCTGGCTGTCCTGAAACTTGCTCTGTAGACCAGGTTGGCCTCGAACTCACAGAGATCCACCTGCCTCTACTTCCTGAGTGCTGGGAGTAAAGGCATGAGCCATCACTGACCAGCTGCCTAGTTACAAATTCTGAGATCTACAATGGAGGCATGCCTGCAGCATATGCTGGTACAACTGTGGCACAAAAGTTCTGGAAGTAACCAACCATTACGCGATTGGAAGTAAGACTCAGTCCATGAAATAGAACTAGTGCTTGACACTGACTGGGTAGCTTGAAACCTGAGACTAGATAGATCATGGACCTAGAAGAAAACCAGTACTACTGCTTGGCTTTAAAAAAAGGTACAAATAAAATGACTCCCTAAGACATTCTGCTATACCCATAGATCAATTTCTTGCTTAGTCATCTGCAACAGAATTAATTAATAACAATAAAACAACAATAATAACAAGAATTGGAACCAATACACCCACCCGCAAATGCGCAATGTACAGAGAACAAGAGACCATGGAATACTCAGTCATAAATGAAATGTCTCCATCTAACACCTTCCCTCAGGGCTCAGAGAACTCTGTGGAAGAGTAGATGGAAGGATCGTAAGAGGCATGGAGTTCATCAAGGCAACAGTGTCTTCCAGACACAACAGGATATGAATTCCCAGAGACGGTGGCAGCACACACAGGACCAGCGTAGGTCTAAGTCAGGTGAGCACCCAGCACTGAGTGAGGAAGAAGACATAAGCCCCTATCCCTTGTCCAGAAGCTATCTTCAATTGGCAGCTGTTTGCAAAGAAAAAAAAATTGTTTTCTCCAATAGAGACTCACTGGGTATACAAACCACCCCTGAAAGGCTTATTTAAAATGTGTAATAAAATCTGGCTCTCTGAAACTCTCATTTCTGTCACTGTTTATTTTGTTGATCTATTGATTACTAATTACAGCTGATTTCCTGTCATTTGTCACATTAGGTTGTAAACTTGTGTCTTATTTTATGTGAGAAAGCTTCCAGTGAAAGTATCAGCTCTCTAGACACGCGGCTCCTGCCACATATCCTTGAACTCTGCACAGCATGCTCCAGGTAATTTCATGGGTTATGATTTTTCTGTAACTATATGGGTGATATAATATTGACTCTAAAAATAGATATCCAAATGATATTGCTTTATAATTCCTAAAAATATTTTTTAAATTATATTTATTTGTTTGTGTGTGTATGTGCGTGTGTGTAATATGTGCCACCAACATGTCTGGAATTGAGAACAATTTTCAGGATTCGATTCTCCCTTACTATCATGTGAGTTCAAGAGACCTCAGGTCATCAGGTTTAGTGGCAACTGCCTTTGCCCTCTGTACCATCTTGCTCACCTCTTAATCATCTTTTAAATTTAAATCCAAGGCCAAACCTGAATGGTTTCCATCCCATGATTCTTCACTGAGAAGTAAAAATACCTAGTTCATAACTGCATTCATTTCATTTCATTATGTTATTATCTCTCTTATTTGTTTGTTTATTTTTATGTGTATGCGGGTACATGCCATGACATGACGAATGTGTGTGTGACATTCTGTGGCAGTCTGTTCTTTCATTCCACTATGTGGGACCAAGGGATAGAGCTTAGGTCCTCAGACTTGCAGGATGGCAACAACTTTTCCCATTAAACACTGGCTCTGCTGTTTACCTATTTTCTAAGTCCCAGGATAACATGCAGATCTAAAATAAAATGTTCTTTTGGATACTCCCCATATTTGTCCAGCTATATAGAGGTAGCAATAAAGCACACACCTGTAGGTTATAGATTTTGCCAAATTTTCTAGGACATTCATAGATTCACAGTAAGCTTGCTCTTCTTGTCTTGAGTCTTTATTTTTGGCCCTTTGTATTTTCTCCTTACATTTAAAGAACATTGACAGTACAATGAAAAAAAAAACTTCGTAAATATTTTATATAATTTTCCTAGTGTTTTTTCTTTAACTGCTACAAAAAAAACAACAACAATGCCTTCAGATTAAATTTAACGGTCTTTAGAGTTGCATTTTGTAATATCCTCCCTCTCTCTCTCTTCCCCTCCCTCCCTCTTTTCTCTCTCCTTTTCCTTACCTTCTATTCTTCCTTCTTCCCTTCCTCCCTTCTTTCCTCTCTTCCTCTCCCTCCCTTCTTCTCTGTCTTCCTCCCTCTCTTCCTCCCTCCCTCCCTCCCTTCCTTCCTTCCTTTCCACTTTTCTTTTTTTCTCTGTCCTTCTTTCTTGACAGGGTCTCACTCTGTAACCAAAGCTGCCTGGAACTCACTATGCAGCTCAATCTGACCTCAAACCTTCAGCTGATTTTTTTGCTTCAGTTCCCTAAATGCTGTAATTCCAAACATGAGCCACCATGGCTGGGAAAGTTCTGGAATTTTCTAAGCAGAAAACCATACATCCCTAACATATTTATTCACTGGTCTCATTTTTGCTATCTATAATTTTCTAAACAATGTGTTACACTGGTTGAGTCATCCGGAATCTTGTTAAATAATTAGAGTATTGCGCTCTAACCCATTCACAGTTCTAATGAGAACGATGTGTATTTTTTTATTCGGCTTCAACCCTGTGTTTGGAATAGTTGTCAGTCACAAGAATGTCCTACTTTTATAGCAGAGTAATTTTTAGTCGTAAATATATGAAACATTTTTGCATTTATTTATATATTTACTCTTGAGATGACTGAAAGACTATAGCAGTTAAACTGCTTTACTTTTTATTGATCAAGTGACACCTATTTTATGCCAAGGGTTGTTGTCTCCTTCTGCCAGAAGCTGTGGTCCTAGAATGTCAACTTCTGTCATAGTTTGAGGCTATAAGAGAAACACACTCTTTACTCTGTGGAGCAAGATTATTATTTTTTTTCTCAAAGAGAGAAGAAAGAGAGTAGGACCCTTCAGTAGTGGATTTCAGTACCCAAAGCCTGCTAGGTTTTGTCTTACAGTTGATGCAGAGTTGATACCTGTCTGTATCACTTTCATAATGTAAATGGAATTTCTTGGGGTCTTGGCTTTCAAAAGATGAGTCTGTGACCAAAGATCTATGAGAGCTTAGTCTAATCACAATACAAAAGCACAAATAAAGTACGGAATGATATTGTCAGATAAGGCAAGACAGTAGAGCAGGTTATGAGTGTGTCATTTCTTCTTGCAAAGATATGTCTTAAATCCAAGGATGCACTTTTATGTTATGATTCAGGAATTAGTGGATGGTACACACAAATTGGTTTTATCAGTTTTAAGTATTGAACTATTTTGTATTCTGAATATTCAAGTGTGGATGTACTGGACTAAATGCTGTACCTGCTTGCCCATCCATATGCTGCAATCCATACTCTGAAATGTGAAAGAATGGAGAGATGGGGTCTTATGCAGGCAGTTAGTACTGAAGGACATGAAGGTGGAGCTCTCAGTGAAAGGGATTTCAACTGTGTTAAGACTCCCGACACAACATGCTCCTCCGTCACTTTGTGCGAACGCAGTAAGAGGAGCTATTTGTATCAAATAAGCACAAGATCATCAACTCACAGCCATCTTGTGAGAACAGTTCCTTGACCTTGCTCTTCCCATTCTCTAAAAAGGTAAGAGATAAATTTTGGTTGCATATAAACTTTGTAACATATTTTGTTATATAGTCAGGACTAATGCATGCACAAATATGCTCATGTACATAGATCTATGTTTGATCTATTTAGTTCAATTAAAGTTCATTTCTGAAACTTTGGGCTTTGGTATATGATATATATATTTGAATTTTACTTATCTTATCATTTAAATTTTTCTTGGGATTTTTTTGGAACTTAAATTTTAAAAGAAGGCCAGGCGATGGTGGCGCACGCCTTTAATCCCAGCACTCGGGAGCAGAGGCAGGCGGATCTCTGTGGGTTCGAGACCAGCCTGGTCTACAGAGCTAGTTCCAGGACAGGCTCCAAAGCCACAGAGAAACCCTGTTTTGAAAATCCCCAAAAAATTTTTTTAAAAGAAATTGTATTCAATTTTCTAGAAGAATTATGAAAATGTAGTCTTTCCCCATTCAAATTTTTGCCTTGCAAGAAATGTAATCTTGCCCCATTCAAATTTTTGCCTACTCTTTCTATTTTTTCAAAAATGTACAAATAAATTTATATATTTAATTTGATTTTATTAAAAGAAGACAGCTCCACACTATGATATAATCTTTTCACTAGTTACATAATATTCCACAATATGCATGTAGTACAATTTATTTTAATTTCTTCAGTTAAATTTGTAGTCATGTGAGATAGAAAATTTTATTTTTTTTTGCCATTAACTTACATTAGGAACAGTAAATATCCATCCAGAATTTTGATACACACTTTTAACAACACAACTCAGGAGTCAAAGGTAGGTAGATTCTTGTGAGTTCAAGACCAGCCTGACAGGCTTAGTGAGTTTCAGAACAGCCAAAAGTACATAATGAGACGCTTTCTCAAAAACAAACAAACAAAGAACAATAATCTTCCCCATCAAACCAAACAAAACAAAACCTCAGTGAAAACCTTACATAAATTATATTGATGTATTTATTTTTAAGCTTATAAATAAACTTATCAAAGGTCAGATATAGTACAATATATATGGCAAAAGTTTTTGTCCAAATTTGTATTAACATACTCTCATCAGTAAATATGAGGGCTACCATTTCCTTACATTACCTTTGTTACTGAATTGTATTGCATTATCAATAAAAGGTAGTATAACATTTTAGTATAATTGTTATTCTCAGCTATAATTATAGACTATTAATTAATCAATTAAATTGGTCACTATTATGTCTTTATTTTTGAGTGTTTTGATAACTAAAGAATAATTAATTTTGCTACATTACTTCACTTCTATAAATGTGCAGAAACATATTGTTCAAAATGCAACCTTTTGCTGTACGTATTGCCGAAAACTCCTCATGTGAACATTATTTTATGATATTCTTCCATAATTTCAAAAAGATATCCATTATATAGGTATAATTTATATAGGAAATCAAAGCAACATTACACAGCAGAGTCATTTCTCATGATTTGAACAGAAATTCATGACTCAAACCAATACCTTTCACACTTCTTTCTTTTCTTCCCTGTGTCCTTCTCCATGACCAAACATAAGCTCTGCTTCACACCAAAGGTTACATTAGATATTCTTAAAAATTCATGTATTTATCTGAAAATGGGTCATACAATTTTGTTGTACAGAATCAGCCTTCATAACAATAAATATTGAACATATTGGTTTTCTATTGCTTTTCTCCCTTTCCTGCTTTATCTTTCCATATGGTGAAGACAGTATCTCTTGGCACCTCACCCTCTTCCATTGTCCTACATTTTCATCATTTAGTTGAGATGTCAGCAGTATGTCATTTCTGCCATTCCTTTGCTTTTGCTATTTCCTTAAAAATGTTTTCTGTTTTATTTTCCTCAGCAGCCTTACTTGATGTCATAGATATGTTTTCTTTCCTTTTTTATCCTGCTCTGCATTTATAGCAGTCTTCGAATGTTCAGAATTAGGTCCATTGATTATGAAACATTTCAGTAATCATATCTTTTATCGTGACACATTTAATCCTTACATTTCACTGATATTAAAATTCTAAATGTAGAGCTGTCAAAATGTAATGGGTGTTTTTATTTTCTCTCTTTCTGTTGGCTTTTTCTCATGTATTCATTCTTCCTATTTCTAAGAATCTATCACTCATATCTCTTCATCTGTCTATGGTAATCCTGTCACTAAATCAACTCATAATTTCAAGTATTATATTTTTAAACCTTGAATCTAGACATATGACAGTTTTGATTTTTCTAGTCAATTGTTGAAGTTTGCCACAATTACATTAGTAATGTGTTTATTTATATTTAATAAATTTATTAACCTTTTATGGGTGAAAAGTACTTCAACATTTTTTCACTTTTTTATTTTATTTTTTAAATCTTTTTTTTCATTTTAAATAACAGCCCCAGTTCCCACTCCCTCCCCCTCTCTTATTCCCTCCACCTTCCCCCTACTCTACCCCCATCCACTCCCCAGAGAGGGCAAAGCACAGTTCTCTGAGGAAGGACCAAAGCTCTCCACACTATGTTCAGGCTGAGTAAGGTATCTATCCAAAGAGAATGGGTTTCAAAAAGTCAGTACAAGCAGCAGGGACAAGTCCTGGTTCTACTGCTAGTGGCCCTGAAGTCTGCCCCAGCCATACAACTGTCACCAACCTTCAGAGGGTCTAGCTTGTTTCTATGCTGGTTCCTTCCCTGTCCTGCAGAATATGTGGGACATTTACACAATGGAGTGCTACTTAGCTGTAAAAAACAATGACATCTTGAAATTTGCATAAAAATGGATGGAACTAGAAAAAAAACATCCTGAGTGAGGTAATCCAGACCCAGAAAGATGAACATGGTATGCACTCACTCATAAAAGTGGATACTAGCTATAAAACAATAATCCATGACCTTCGAGAAGCTAAGTAACAATGTGAACCCTAAGAGAAGAGAAACTTATATAGATCCCACTGGAAAGGGGAAATAGACAAGATCTCCTGGAAAAATTGGTAGCGTGAGGGTGGGAGGAGAAGGGAGGGCTGAAGAAGAGGAGGGGAGAAAGGGAGGTGGAGGAGAATTTGAGGGAATGGGATAGTCAAGATGGGGGAAGGACAGAGACAGAGAGCAAGGATAGAAGAGATAGTTTGACTGAGGGAGCCATTGGGGAGCTAACAAGAAACCTGGCACTAGAGAAATTCCCAGGAATTCACAAGGATGACCCCAGCTAAGACCCTAATCAATAGTGGAATGGGTGCCTGAACTGGCCTTGCCCTGTAATCAGATTAATGATTGTCTTAAATGTCACCATAAAACCTTCATCCAGCTGATGGAGACAGGGGCAGAGACCCACAGTGGATCACTGGGCTGAACTCCTAGTGTCCAGTTGAAGAGTGGGAGGAGTGACAATATGAGCAAAGAGGTCAAGACCATGATGGGAACACCCACTGAAACAGCTAATGGGAGCTCACCAACTCTGGCTGGACAGTACCTTAACATTTTTACCTTAGGTTTAGTTGCATACATTTATATTGATAGTTGTAATTGGATGATATCACTTCCTGGGTTTTAGACATCTATGTAAGGCCAATGGAAAGAATTTATAGCCATCTCTTATTTTCAAGGTAACTTGTATTTCACAAATAATTTGATAATTATTATATTTATATTGTCCTTTATACTGTCATATTACTCTGTTGTGTCAATATGCGACTCTTAGCTACATGCTGTATCTAGTAATTTGAGCACACTCTTAGTAGCACGTATATCTCAGCTTTAATATTGACATTTTCTCACTTCTACACTGTAATATTGATTTCTCTAAAATTTCCTTCTCTTTAGCTCTTTGGACGTGTTTCACAGTATCTTAATATTTTATTCTCAAAGATTCTTAGTTCTCTTATATGGTTGAAACTGTACTTGCATTTTCATGTATTCTAATGTTTTATCACTATTAACTATTTCTTTTTTCATTTCTGTTAGTTTTGAGCCTTGTGCTATTTATTTCAATGATTACAATATTAATTCTCAAGATTTCTGCATTTTTCTAATGTTAATTTTTTTTTCATTTCAGTTTATTTATCTCTTCCTATTTAGAGCATCCCAAGAAAATTTCCTAAGATGTGTTTTCTCCTATACTGTGACTTGACCTTCAAATGTTGGTTTTATTTTGATCTATTTTTAAGTCATATTAGAGTGTCCTAGGATATTGATTAGTATGGTTATTTTGAGGTCTGGGGTGGCTCCTTTTCTAGGCCCCCACATCTATTATTTCCATTCTTAACATGACTAGCTTTCTCCTTTGTGTAGATTAGCAGAGATCTCAAGATAATACTTGGGGTAATAAAGCCCCAGTGTAAAACTAGGTCTTATATGGCCCAGTCTTTCAGGACTGCTGTACTGTTCTATGGTTGTAGGAAATGGTACTCAGACCTCAAAGAAGTTTGCGGTGAGTTTCACCTTCCAGTGATGAAGTGGTAACCTTCTGATCTGTGCTTCTCTAACTAGCAGGGTCCACTCTTGACTTGGATCATCTCACGCCAGTCTGTTTAGAGTTAGAGATGGCTTGGATTTGTTCTCTGGTAAAGGGTATTGGTGATTCATATTTTCACCTTCTGCTGGCCAGAGTCCAAAAAATCTATAGATTATCCACCACCTAGAAGCTTTTTCCTTGATAATGCACAGTCGTAGTCATCTTGGTTTTAAGTCAGGTAACAAGTGTTAAACATTCCTTTTGTACATGTTGTCTGTCATTCCTCCTAGGTAACAGTAGAGCACTCCGTGCACTAAGGAGCAGAGTTAATGCATCATGTTGGTCAAATGTCAGATCCTTCTACCCCGAGTGTTAAAGGATACATTCAAATATCTCAGTTCTCTTGGTTTATGTACACAAATGCACACACCGCTTATGAACACACACATCCATGTCTGTATCTACAAGTTTTCTATTTATATAAAATGAAATGATGATTCATCTACCCAGTGGATATGTGTAAATATGCATGTGTAAGGTAAGAGGTTTCTCTTTTCAGCACAGGATACCCTGTCATTAGCTGAAGTTCATGAGTATCAAAGGAATTTCATTGAGAATTATTTTCTCTCTAGACACCAATGACCACAGCTTTGTAGTGATCCCTATCACCTCTACTCTAGGGCCAAACTACCTGTCTCCAAAGCTTGTACTTGAAGTGGCATTAAGTAGTCCTCATATCTGACAAGATGATCAGAATATGTGGTTGAATTAAATTGCAATGAAAGTCTCTTAATTTTTATTTTCAGCAAAATGCTACTTAACATGTAAAGTAGATCTTTTTTCTTTCAAAATGCATGCCAGCCATTTACTGATGAATGCTTTTAAGTCGATTGCCTTAACCTTAAAACATAAAAAATAGCTTTTTTCTACTATACCTATGGAGAAAGAAAAACAGGCATAGGTTAGAGGCCAGAAAAGTAAATGCTTTATTTAAAAAACTGAAAAAAGATTCTGTTTGTTAAATTAGCATTTTCTGCTAATAAAACTTCAACTATTAATCATGTAACAGTATTAAGAGCTACTTTCAAGGGTCTATGAAGAATGTCATTCTTTTCAGAGTTCTAGGGAGTATCTTGTTTTGTCTTAATTCAGAATAGAAATCAACCAAAAGGAAGATAAAAAGGAAAAGAAAAAAACAAATGAGAAGGACTTATATGTAAAGGGTTGTAAATGGGAAGGGATGTGTATGGAAGGAGTTGTAATGGGAAGGGTGTGTATGGATGGGGTTGTAATGGGAAGGGATGTATGCAGAAAGGGATATAATGGGAAAGGACATATATAGCCTGTGCCCTTGACGTTATATTCTCGGGACCCTATTCTGTTCTTCTCTTGGTACTTTGCAGATGGCACTTTTACAAAAACATGTAATGAAGTAAGCATCATACATTCTGATGATGGTACATGCTGCTTACCAAATCTGTATGAACCACACTCACACTGTTTCCTGTGTTTTAGAGCAAAATTCCAAATTATTTATTTACTTATTTATATTGCTCTTTTTCTTACTGTCTTTTTTTTTAAATCTTATACAAGCCATACATTCTACTCTCTTCAAATCTGATGTTCAAACACCCCCTGGTACACATTAATTTTTCAGCTCTGGTACAGCATCAGCCAGGAAACTTCACTCTAATAAGGCCGTAATCACTGGGAATTTCCATGTTCATTTGCTAGAAATTGGTCACCTGACCTTACCTTTCTGTCAACAACTTGCTTTGATTGGCTGGCTTCATGTAATGATCCCTGGATTGCATGCTATTAATGAAGGGGTGGGGACTTTGGAATTGATTAGACTTTCACATCTTTAGCATATTAGCATTTAGCATTCCAGAGCACAGTCTACAGGGCCATCATTTCCCTAGACCTTCCTTCTTGTACCTGGAGATAACTGTGGAGCTAGGGGAGGATTCATGAAGACATGCAATGTCTAATTCACGCTCTGTTTGATTTTCTTTGAATTATTAGTTAAAATGGCAATAATTGTTTTTTATTAATTATCCTCCCTTATTCTGATTATTCACCAGTTGATTCAGTATTAGCAGAGCAGATAAAGAGAGACTGGTAAAAGAGGGAATGAGGGAATCAATGATACAATAAAGAAGGAGCAGAGAGAGACAGAACTGAGGAGTAAGAGCTCAGCATAAACACACATCAAACATTTAACAGTAAGAATCCTACTCATTTTCCTTCCTATAAGGAATGATATCAGGCTCTTTCTCCTGAGCTGCCAAAAAGGCTACCAAGTGATAAGATGAGGAAATTGTTGCACTTCTGATCCTAAAGGCCAAAGTCATATCGTTCAAAGGTTGCCCGTTCCTCTGATATCAAAGGCTGCATCTTTGATGAGCTAACACATATTGTTTCTTCCCGTTCAAGTGTATTATTTTGAAAGCACTAATGCATTAATTTTACTGCCAAAGACTTGTGTTCTTGTTATTATTTTTAAGTTCTCTTCATTCGTCTGTGCCAGGGGCTGGAGCCGCGTCTCTGGGAAGCTGGTGCTCAGAGACAATTCCCAGGGTACAAGAATGAAGGCACACTTGTGGTGTCAGGAAAAATCTGTTTAGTTGGAGTCTTATCTTGGTGCCCTGCTGCCCTTTTTAAACAAATGTATTGGATTTTCGCACTTTATTGCTGCCTCATAGCCTGACCTCTAAAATACACTTCTCTAATTTTGTCTGTGAGAGAGAGAGAGTTTACTTAACAAACTACCCTATATTGCCTTTTACAGGGAAGGTTGTTAACCTGGATTATGATACACAGACAGAACATCCCATGTGAAAAACTCACAGCTTTTAACACCTGTATTATTCCTTTGCTTTCCAGCAAGTTCATGAATCAGGTGTCGCCGTGTGAGCACTCAGTCCTGAGTAAATGACAGCGCACTCATCATAAGTTGCATGCATTTCTGAATTGTGCTGATCTGACTGAACAAGAGTGTACTAGGGAAATGACTGGCATGCGGTTTCCCGGGGGAAATGTGTAAAATATCTCATTTAATTGTGTGGCCAAATTCACCAATTGAAGTCGCCAGCTGTTGCCCTTTCGTCCAGTTCATTTTTAGTCTTCCCACATGTATTAGCATAATTGTATGATTAATAGAGACAGTGGCTTCTATCACAAACATCCAGCAGTTGCAGAGCTAGAAACAGATATTAGTTGGGTCTTCAGAAACAGTGGACATGTTCAACGAGGAAGAAGCTGCAATATTGAATCATAAATGTAGAGAGGTAACTGGTCCTTGACCCATGCCCAAGAGAAGAAAGTTATTTTAAGCCCCTATAAAGAATAATCCTAACATTCATTACACCTCAGATTGCCCACTCAGCCCATAGGTTAGGTAAATCCTGGCACATGGTATTTTCAGCTCATTGCATGGTATTTTCAGCTCTTCTTCCAGAAAGTCTTTGGTGGTCCTCAGCCTTCCTCCTATTCAGCTATAGCTGTGTTCTGTTCCTAAAGGTCATCATCTCACTGTCTTCAGCATCTTGCCTTTGCATATGTGTTAAATGAGTCATGTGTTGATCTCAAGGGAGTCTAATCTACAAAAACCAAAGGGGGGCGGGGGGAGAAAACAAAACAAAAAAATCTGCTGCTTTATTTTGAATGCTTTCATGTCCAAAGTGATGTTTTTCTTTTTTGAGTGTTACTGTTATTTTTCAGTAATCTTCATTAAAAATACAATTCTTATGACCATTGTCATAAAGAATGATGTCATCTCCACAATTATAATGATTTCCTGGGATTCCAAGAAGAAAGGCTACATCTTTGGCAAGCTTTCCCATAACTGTAAAGCTCCCATCGTCCTTCTGCATCACATAGAAGATGCCTAGAAGCCAATTCAAGTTGACCACTTCTGCCTTAGCGACTTTTCCCAGAGTTCTGCTCCTTGTACCGAGCAGATGGGCTAAGTACTCTTTCCCCAGACACACAGAGAACTCTTCCCAAATGCGCTGAGATGGGTTTGTCAACTCCATACAAACTTCACCAGAGAAGAAGGACCGTCAGTTGAAACATTGCCTCCCGTGATTTGGCCTTTGGGCAAGACCGAGAGGTATTTAGTCATTAGTGATTGATGTGGGACATCCCAGTTCACTGTGGATAGTGCCACCTCTGGTCAGGTTGTCCTGAGTTTTATAGCAAAGAAGACTGAGCAAGCCATGAGGGGCAAGTCAGGAAGCAGCTGTCCTTCTTGACTCTGCTTCTATTCCTAGTTCCTGCTGAGTTCCTGGTTGGGTTTCTCTCAGTGAAGGAGTATAAATAACCTAGAAGGCAAACAAGGCCTTTCCTCCCTCAAGTCACTTTGCACAGTGTTTGTATCACATCAACAGGGAAACAAGAGAAGACAGTAGAGAAGTATAATACAAGGCCTATGAAAAATACACATATTTGAATGCATACCTCTCCAGATTCAGTAGTTCTCTCCTCTCCTCTTAGTGTGAGTGAGTGACTTCATATTTTTACTTCTACTTTTTGAAAGTAGAGATAATCCAAAAATGATAGAAGTCAAAATTTCATACCTGATTTCTTTGTGAATGAATTATTAGAAAATTAGCATCATCAATTCAAAGAACAAAAATATAAAAATATAACACTTTACTGATTCTCTTCCTTGAATTAATATTAACTTTGGTCTGAATGTTTGTGCTTTCACCCCCTCTATATGCTGATCTAGTTACCAAGATGGCGGTCATGGGAGGCAGGACTTTTAGTAAGTAGGTGATATAGTTGGAGTCTTCATGAATGGGATCAATGCCTTTATATAAGAAGCCCGACCTTCACTTTTCCACTGTGAGATAATGTGGGTGACAGGGCATCCACTGAATCCACTAGCACTTAATAGCTGTGAGAAATAAATTTCTATTATGTAAAAGCTAATCACCCTTCAGTTTTTTTGTTACAGCAACCTGATCCTATTAATACATACTGGGTTATAGTTAATGTTATAGCTTAGCTATAATCCAAAATAATCTCTCTGGAACACAAGGTGTTTGTTAAACAATTATTTCAATTCCAGAAGACAGAGCTTAATTTCCAACGCAGTTGAGTAACTCGTATTCAAAATCATGATAGGCAGAGTTAAAAATTGATGGTTTTTAAATGGAAGTGGTTGTAAAATTGAATTGATTGCAAGTGATCAGTTTGTGGTCGAGGAAACGGGGAGGGGGATTGATTTGCCACTCTTAAGCCAGCCAGTCAGCCAGCTCTTGGCAGGGAGGGTTTCAGTCCCTTTGTATCTAGATTCTTAGGGTACTTGTTACCTCTTCCTCTCTTCCCTCTTTTTCTTCATTATGGCGCGCGCGCGCGCGTGTGTGTGTGTGTGTGTGTGTGTGTGTGCACATGCAAGGGTGTTTACATCACACTTGTAGTTGTCAGAGAGCACCTTTTCAGAACAGCTGCTGTCCTTCTCTACTGGATCCCTGCATGAAGCTCGAGTGGAGAGTGGACCAGCTCATGCTGCAAGCGCATTTACCCATGATCCATCTCATCAGTCCCAGGGCTCACATTCTATGCTCTTGCTGCTTAGATAGAGGAACTAACCATGAATGACAATTGCTCAACTGTTTAGTCCAAACAGATACGGTTACTTATACAAATGGAACAGTTGTCCGTGTTTTAAAATATCTGAAGTTAGCTAACACAGGAAATTTGGATATACTTCATAATTAATATGTAGTGTCTATTACAGGTTATGCAACACTTCAGGTAACAATTCTGTTCATCCAATAACTAAATAAACCTCACTGACCAGACGTGCCTGTGGTTTTTACTGTGAGTTTAAATTACACAGATGGACATTGTTCTTCTTGTTCTTTCTTGATGTTCAACAACTACGTACTTACATCGGCCTTGGGAAATTTATGTCAGAAAGTCAATTTCACTATCCTTTTCTTCAGATAGTGATAATACACCTGCCTTGTACAGTCTTCTTTAGAAACATGTGTGAAGGTCTGCTCGTGAGACTGTGGTTTATGTGTTCAAAGGTAATTTGCTTTCCTTTTCTTTCATCCATCATTTCTGTTGGAATTATTAATATAAAATTGCCTATCTATTTCTCAGACTCTTTCCCAAAATAAACTGATTTTACTTTTGCTCCCTGTGGGGACAATAGTTAGGAATTAACTACAGTCATATATTCTTGGAAATTTAACTATTTTTCTTTAAAAAAAAAAGCCAACCATACAAATAACACAAGTAACAGCTTCTACATAGTCTTGAGGAATACAGAAAGGCAGGCGATGAATGATTGGTTTCTGGGAGACAGGTGAAGCATATTTGGTAGATTAATTTTCAATTCACCTTCTCAAAAGAAAAGGACAAACCCCTCATTTACCAAGATTCTAAAGAGATTTCCAGGCGAGTCCCTTGCCAGCCCCACATCAGTCTTTGCTTTGAAGTATCCATTCCCCAGAGCTTGGTTCTTACCCAGGACCCAAACATGTTATTGAGCTACAAGAGCTCTGTAGGAAAAAATCAGCTCCTTCCACTGACATTCACAAGCCTTATGTCCTCAGAGGGGAGATGGTCTATGCGCTTATCAGGTAATCAATCTTTCTGTCTTGCATCCTCTTTGTCTTTAGGACAAAGTAAGTGAGTGCAATTACCTCATTCTCAACAATCACCTTACTTTAAACTGTTTATTCTCCATAGAGAGGTGTTTGGGAGCAGGTAGCACTTTGGCAAGATATGTTTGTTTGCTTTGTATTATTGCATCTATCAATACTGCCCTCGTTTGCCATCGAGGAACAGTTGGCAATGCTGTCTTTCAAGCCAAGTTTTCCTCTTCTTACGGAGAGGAGACTACCAGAGAAGGGAGGGCCTAGATTTCTGAGCTGAGTCTTCGATGCATTTTGATGGCTTCAGACAGAAAGTCATGATCTCATTGTGGAGCCCTGGACAGGAAAGCAACTGTCTTGGAGAAGGGGGTTGTTTGCCTAAAACCAGTAGTCTACTGCAGAGGATCAAAACCAACTTTGAGGCCCTTCTAGGTCCAAGTTCAGTTAAAGAAAGATTTAACCACCTAAAAAAGAGGAAACAAACGAACAATTTAAATAAGTGGGTGTTTTAAAAATCTTTTTCTTCTCTCAAGGCTTTGCGCCTCTCTCTCTCTCTCTCTCTCTCTCTCTCTCTCTCTCTCTCTCTCTCTCTCTCTCTCTCCCTCTCCCTCTCTCTCTCTCCCTCCCTCTCTCTGTTTTTAACTTTCATTTTACTTACTAGAAAAGCAATTTCCAGAGCCCAGATTGAAATGAACAAATATATAAGGGACCAGCAATGAGGCAACTTTTGAGAACTTTTGAGAATTCCGGAAAGACACCTATAACAGAAAAGAAAAAAATGGGTAGTTTTTGCTTCTTTAAAACAAAGCAAAGTAAAACTTGATCCCATACATCCACAAGCACCCTCAATTCACTTCTTTGGCCATAGTTAGGAATGGTTTATGATTTTTTTTTCTTGTTCCATCCTTCTGCTGGCTAGAAAGTGGAAATAGCAGAGTCGACTCAAAGTTTAGTAAAACCTCGGTTTCCTGGAAGCCTCGGTCTCACTCGGAGTTAGCAAGCAAGCAAGACGCCTCCATCCCGCCGCTGGGCGCTCGCCTCCAAGAGGCTGCTCCGCACAGCTCGCTGCTGGCGGGCGCGCGTCCTCGCCTCAGGCCGCTGGCTTGGGCGCGCTGCCTTCCCTCACGCGCGAGCCCTCCGCTGAGGGGAGGCTGCGTCTGCACGTGCGCCTGCTGCGGGCTCACCTGCATCGCCCGCTCTCGGTCCCGCCCTCCGTCCCGCCCCGGCGCGGCTCATTGGTGGCCGCTGCGAGGGGCGGAGCAGGGGCGGCCCCGGGGCTCATTAGCGATGCGGTCTCCTGGCTCAGCTTGGTAGTCCCGGACCCTGACAGGAGCTGGGGCTGCGGTCCGCACAGCGGGCAAGGCGGGCGGCGCCGCAGGAGGCAATGGGGACGGGCGCTCCGTCCCGCGGCCCATCCGGTGTCTCCGCTCCGTAGGGAACGGCGGTGGAGAAGCTCGACTCACCACAGACCACCGCCCCCCGTGGGAACCTATTGGCGGTGGTCTCCCCCGCCGTCGTGCCTTGCGGACTCCCAGGGTGTGGAAGAAGAGTGCAGTCGGAGCGGAGCTCAGAGCATGGGGACAGCGGCTGCGGGCGGCGGCTGCGGAGCGCGCCGTTGGCTCCCGTGGCTAGGACTCTGTTTCTGGGCGGCGGGGGCCGCGGCTGCCCGAGGTAAGCGCTGGGTGGACGGCGGTGCGCAGAGGAGCGGGCGGAGGAGGAGCGGGACCCGCACCTTCGGCGTGGGCTTCCCAAGTTGTGCTTGCTTCTCTCCGCGTGCGGAGCGCGACTCGGTGGGAACGGGTGGAGGAGCTCCAGGGGACCACTGCCTTCGCATCCAAGTTTGCTATCTGCCTCAATCCTACAGGTTGCTGTGACCTGGGCCCCTACCCTTGAGTCTCAGTACCTGTTCGGTTTCCCGAACCCTCCCTATTTGCTGCAGGCTGGATTGCTTGTCTTTACTACATCCTCGCTCTCCTCTGTCGTCTCCACTTTTCCTTCTTGGGCGATCTCCTTTCGGGGTGGGAGCCCACGATGATCTTAGGGAGTATATAGGGAAAGAGGCAAGCGAGTGGACTCTAATAGGGACTGCGCCTTTTTTCCCTTTAGGGGAAGCAGCAGAGCTGGTCACTTAGCTCTGCGCCAAGCTCAGTACCCCTCGGGCGACCCTAGCTCTGGCTCTAAGCCAGCACTGGCTTTGCTTCTCAGAGGCCGCGTGGATGCGGGAGCTCTGGGGAGCTGTGTGTAACCCCAGGGTGTAACAGCGCCTGCGGTGCCCAGCCGGATAAGCAGTTGGCCCGAGGCTCCACTCCCGGGGCGCATCCTCTCCCTACTCGGTGCTTACTCCAGCTAGGAAGCGCGGGCCTCCCTGAGCAGCAGGGACATCTCCTCTGCTTCTCTTAAGCTCAGGACCCCCCCCCCTTCCCCACCACCACCCGGATCCGCTGCACTCCAGCAAAGCATCAACTTAAAGATACACCCCCACGGACCCGTTTTGAAGCTGATCACAGGCAGTTTCAGACAGCCCCGGTGCCTTGGCTACCTTTGAAATAATCCAGGAGCTTTTCATTTCCTGGCCTTCCTTACCTTACCTTCTTTGCTGCTTGCCATCCAGCGGGCTTAGAATATGCGATTGCATTAAACATTTTACCTAACGCTTGCCTAGCAAGAGGTGGCACCGAGCTGAGCACCTCACCTTCTCCTCTATCTCCACCTCAGCATATTCCTGGTAGCGGTGAGGCGTTTTGAAGGATTGACAACGATCCCAAGAACTGGTATAATCTCATTTTTATAGCAGCTAGCGGTGTTAAGGGCAGTTATATTGCCTGGAAAGAAGAATTTTAGCGGATGGATAGAGGTTTTCCGTTGTATGATCTGTGCTTATTTGCGTTTCATTTCCTGAACTTTTCTTTTTTTTAAACGGAGCAGGTTTATAAAAAGCAGGAAAGGCTGGAAAAAAACGAGCTTCAGTGATTCCCACACACTGTTACAGCGAGGCACGTTTCTTTCTCTGGCTGGAAGAAAGCACGCGCTTCAGCCATTTAATTTACTACGGAGACCGGAGACTGCCTCACAGCTCAGTCAACTCTGAGTGGTTTTTATACTGTTAGGGTGAAAATGGGGGTGCCTCCCTTCCCCCATTTTTTCCTTCACAGTTTGAGTTTATACTTGCTGTTCCCAGTGTGGGGGATAGCTCACGGTGACTGACTCCAGGTACTGGGTCTTGGAATCTGGTTTGTGGAGTTGTCTTTAAGCCAGCTCAAAACAAGAGGTGGGAACATGCCAACAGCCTCTTGGATGGAGTTTTTCTGGCTGTGAAACCAAGGCTAGCACCTCTTGTCTGCAAGCTGTTCTGTAAAGGTCTTCTGGAAAACATACTGTACACTCTGCAGGCTTATTTACAGCAAATGTTTTGCACAGATCATAGAGATGCCCGAGACACATGGAGCAGTAAATCTGAGTAGCGTTTCTCTTGTCACATTTCCATTCACCTTTAGCCGCTTTTGGAGCTGGTTTATTAAATGTGCATCACAAAGGCTACACAGCCAGTGGGTTCGCTTGCACCTAGCTTTGGACAGGTGGGTACAACTGAAGTTTTCCATATTGAGTCCTGTCGTCTCTGCAAGGTATGGGTGCATTAAAGCCAGGATGCTGTGGATTTGTGCAGCGTCCTTGACTAGCGGTTTCACTGTGCTGTGTATGGTTAATGGGTTCTATAGGTAGATTTTGTATTTGCAAGTCAAAAGTTTATAATTCTGAGAACCTTTTCCTTTGGGGGTGCTGGGGATTGGACCCTGTGCCGTGTGCATGCCCGGCAAGTACTCTCCCATTGACACGTACCTGTAGCCCATCAACAGTTTCTCTTGTGGGTTCAATCCAAGATGTTATAGCTTAGCGAACAGCGTATATAGAGTTACTCTATATGCTTTGGTGGTATGATGTGTATGAGATTCTGGAGCATTGTTCATACCGTATTTACCATATATCTGTTGCCATGATAGCGGTACCACCATCTCTTTCCCCTCTAACTTCTCTTTGCTTCTCGACCTAATATAAAAAAAATCTGAAAATCTGAGGATAATTTTTGGATGGTTGGTTTCAAATACACTCAGCGAGGAATCCACTTAGGACAAGACACTACATAAAGGAAACAGCCCTGATACAGAACACCATTTGGTTTTCTGCCTTTCTAATCAAAGCTTATGCCTTCAGAGAGCAAGTTTTATTCCTGCTGGTAAAGTATAAGGATAGCACCCCGATACCGTAATTAAGGTACATTTTGACATTTTACAACTTAGACAAAGGATGTTTAAAAGTTACTTGTGACTTGCCGAATGGTAATTGAATCCACACCGTGTCATACTGATTTGTTTTCTTCTTAGAAGAGAGTGTTGCTGGGGGAGTTGTGATTTCCACTGGATCATGTGCAGAAGAGACCATGTCATTAAGCAGGCTAGATGATGACATTTGCTTCCGATAACTAGAGGGGTACACTTACGGCAAAGAATGTACACATTTAACGTTATAGGCACTGAGGGTCATATGACTTACACGCGTTCTCATGTTCTCTCCATTTCTTATAGCTATTGGCACTTTCTTAATGTTATTTGAGAACACTTCCTTTCTCTCTCTCTCTCTCTCCTTGTGTTCCTATGTTTCAAAAGAGTATAATCTGCTCATAAAACTGAAGGTAAAGCACCCTCCACACTCCCAACTTCCTGCCAGACCTTTTCTAATCCAAAGGTTGTAATTCCTGGCTTGAGCAGCCCTGTGGCACCTTCTCTTCCTACCTGAAGAAAACACTTTCTACTCAAGAGATCTTTTAAGTATCTCCGTTCTAAAGAGGAGACTAATTGCTTTGATTTGTCTAATGAAAGTGTGAGAGCACCTGAACCCTTTATGGACTTCCTCACTCTGTGAACCACCCATGTATGAGCCTCATTCTTGAGGGAGTGCTTGCTCTGAAGTCCAGGAAACCCAGCCCGTCCCAAGGGTTCTCCCTGGGCGCTCTCAGGATTGACAGGATTGGTTAGGGAGTTCCAGAGCAGCCTTTCCGGTGCACGGAATACTCAGTTTGCTCTTCTTACCTAGGTGACTTGCAAACTTGTGTTTTGTTTATTTATTTTTCCTTCCCAGAATACAGTACTCATCTTAAGATGTTGCCAACATGGAGTTTTGTGAAGGAATCAGTTCCTTGGGAGATAGCGGCTATTCGATATCCTTCTCTACTGCCTATTTTGTTTTGTTTTTAAACATTGGAGTGTAGATACAAGCCATATATATGAAAATTGATTCCAAACATTGAGACCTTTAAGGAAGTTGTAGTAGTGGTGTGGGGTGGCCTCATCTTGAGAAGGTTCACATGCATTCTCTCTCTCTGTGGAGAATACCTTTGTCATTAATCCTATTAGTCTTTACTCCAGGCAGTGCCTCCCTCCTGAGTGACACTGTCCCTGTCATCTTCCTTCTGCCTATTCCGATGCTGTCATAACCTAACTGTGAAACAGAACAATGATGAAAACTCATCCTGTCCACCCTAAGTCACTTAGGTCATGTAAAGGCCAAACACATATTCTTCACTTTGTGTATGTGAGTGTTCGTGCGTTAGAGACCAGAGGTTGACATGGCGTCTTTTTTTAACCACTCGTCTTTTTATTTTTAATTTTGTAATTACATGTATTCATTCACGCACGCACACACACACACACACACACACACACACAGACACACATCAAAGGGGGCATGTGTGTTCCATGGTGTCTATTTGGAGGTCAGAGGAATCTTGCAGGAGTATTCTTCCCTTTCCACTCTGTGTGACCCAGGGATTGAATTCAGGTCGTCAGGTTTGGTGGCAAGCACCTTTACCAACTGAGTCATCTTGCTGGCTCATCCTGTTTTGTTACAGGGTCTTCTGCTGAACCTGGAGCTCATTAATTGGCTAGAATGGCTAGTTACCAAGCACCAGTGATGTCTTGTCTCTGTCTCCCCAATGCTGGGGTTATAGAGTGTTCGACTTTTGGAACCCCACTTTTAAGTGAGCCATCTCTGCCCTTTACCTTTCATTTTCTCCATTGTTGGCTTCAAAACATTATTTTTTATTCCGTATTCTGGCTATTCTTTGAAAGAAGGCATTTTTTTCATCTTGAATATGAACTCATTTTGATATTACTCATTAATTATTCTGAATACGTTACCCACATTAGTTCATTTATTCCTTAAAATGGCTCAGGATGTTATGTGTTACTATTTGTAAGGTAGGAAGAGAGGAGCATGAGGGTTAAATAAAATTGCAAGCCCATGGAGGAGTTAGGATATGCAAGATCTTAAACCCAGTCAGTCTGACTTAAGAGTTTGCAATGTACAGTGTAGCTCAGCTATGCTGAAAATAAGTGGTCCCTTGCATTCTGTTGACAAAAGTGCTAAAATGGTATCTTCATAACTATCAAGAATTATAGAGGAATTTGAAGTAGCTTAAATATATCTGCGAATCTATTCAGATAAATCTAAGAGATTTATGTTGTATGAAAACAACATTCTTACAGCATTCAGTTTAATATACTTTGGGATTGGAGTCACGCTTAAAATGCTGAATGCCACTTTCTAATATGATAGCTTGCTTTTTTTTTCTCTCTCTCCAGTCTTGAGTGTCAACAGAAAATATTACTCTGATTGAATACACCATCCATGGAATGGCAGATCCCAAAAGACTATTTGTTGCATGTCTTGTATTTTTAGCCTTGTTTGCCGGGGAAATGTGGAGCATGAGATTTGAGAATAGATTGTTAACACGAGAGGCTGCTGTTTCTGCTGTTTTGGGTACTCCTGCTGCTGCTGCTTTTGCAAGGCAGATGGCTAGATTCATTTATAGAAAATAGATATTCGTTCTATTTTGCATTTCCACTTTGAAAGGAACTTTTAATTGTTTGTGCCACATTGCGTCGAATGGCCTTATTGTGTGCACATGCACCACACGTAGATAATTTTGCGAATTAGGCGGATGTTAATGTATTCAGTTTGAGTGGTTCTATCTGCACTGCACGGCTAACTCTGTTTTGGTTTGAAAATTCTCTTTTAGAAGTGGGTAAGTCTGTGGTGTTATGTGCACCAAGACTTTTCAGCTCAGCTCACTGCTGCTGTCTGCCTTGCTCCCACTACAGGGAGCTAGAACTCAGAGATAGAAATAGTCGGGCTGGGCTTATGGGACTGATATAGAATCTGGCAAGAATGTTGGGTATCCCTTAGCAGACATACTTGGGATCATTTTGATTTAGTAATTGCTCAGATTTTGTATAAATAAGTTATATTGGAAATGGACTTGAGTCTAATGAGGGTTCATTTATGTTTCACATACAGACTATCTGGTGGCCTGATGGCAATTTATGCATCACTTTTAGGGTACCTTGACCTTCACTAGACCCACGCAGTCAAGTTTAAAATTTTGCAATGTGGTATATGGTAGGTGATCCTAAACTTCCTTATGTTGGAGTTTTGTAGATTTGGAATTTTGGAGTACAGATGACCAAACCTGTGTTCTGTCTTTGAGATTACATTTTAGCTACCCCACAGGTTATAAAGTATTTTCTAGTATTTATTGTATATGTGTGTGTGAGTGTTAGATATATTACATGGGTGTGCATGCAGTGCTGCATATGTGTAGACCAGAGGACAAGATTGTGGTCATTTCTTTCCTTACTCCTTTACGTGGAGTTGAACTTAGGTCACCAAGTGTGCACTTATCTATTGAGCCATCTTGTAGGCTCAAAGTTTATTTTTATGACCAGCTTTTGTCATGGATTCATGAATAACGGCCCTAACAAGCTGAGACCTATTTTTCAAGGGAGGTTCAATGATGCCCTTTAGTTAGTGCACATGCAATCATTTCCGGTGTCTGGACCAAAACATGCTATGGTTCCTTATTCAAAACTGGTGTAGCAGTCATGTGTAACCTATGCATGTCTTCCTGCATTCATGATGTCTAGGTTTCTATAATTCCGAAGGCAATGCAGCACTATGTAGATACTTAGGGTACTGTTGTAAAAGTTGGGTTTGCAGAGTTGGTTTGGCAACAATAAAATACAATCTTACATGCTCAGTGGAAAATAGTACTTTTTCTAATGTGTTGATGTACAACTTGTTGAGCAACTGACACAGAATAGATGTATGTGGCATGCCAATTGTATTGATTTTATGACCCCAAATTCTGTTTTATAAGCTTCAAATGAATCTTCATCTCCTGGAAGAGACCTCTGTATACTTGCCACATGACTTCAATACTCCATCATAAGGATAGGAGGGAACAGGTAGGAACTGTCATGGCGGCCTGTGGGAACTAAGGGTGAACTTTCTAGATGCTGTGCTGTCATCTGAATTGAATGCTGTGGTGTCTTAGACAGAGAAGTCAGAAAAAGTGACATTCATCTCAGATAGTCCTGAAGGTAGATTACTGGCAGACAGGCATAAAAAATATGAGGTTCCAGAGGCCATATTGAAGAAACCATGTTGACTAGCTCAAGCGCCCAACCAACAGGAGGATAGCTACATCCCTGCAACATCATTCACAGATTTTGGGAACATATTAAACAATAAGTTAATTGGCTAAATAGTAGGTACAATTTGCCTCTAAATACATTTGTGATAGCTTCTTGGAGTTGACTGGCTGTCTTTGGTGGCTTCTGTGAGGACAGTACTTACTGCATGCTTAAGCTCTTCATTTAAATTTAGCTCAGTAAATCTACCAGGGAAGGAGGGGGAGTCTTAAGATCAGGGGTTATGAAAGCTGCAGGGTGATGTTTGGAACTTACAAATTGGTGCTTTTCCAATGATAATGTTCATTTGAATAGCAATAACTCCCATTTTAAAATGCAGGTTCTGATGTAGTAATCTGAGGAAGGGGCTGAGACTCTATTTCCAGCAAGCTTCTAGGTGATCCGTCCACAGACCATAGGTGATCATCCTTTCCAGTGCTGGCTTTGTTTTTCATTTGCAAGTCAGTGTGAAGTGTGAAGTGGGGTTTCAATACAAGACTAAAAAAAACAGACCAGTAGGAGGGTAGAGACACACAAACGCCAGTGTTCTTCAGGTAGACATACAGCTACTTCTAAACGAATAGACATTCATGGACACCATCCTATGTCTTGGATTTCATTGTGAAATAATTATTAGGGGTCTTATTTCTGAATCTCATTAATTTCTTGTAATAAAGAGGAAATTGACTTTCCCGGAATTTGCACAGTGTTCTCAGTGTTGTGTTTGTTAAGAAGCCTTTCTAGCCCTCTTCAGCGCTGCTTCAATTTATTGTGTTCTCTTGACTTAATTTCTCTATACTTCAGAGTGATCTGGAATCCTAGGTAATTAGAGAAGTAAGAGGTGGGAAAAAAACAATGTCTTTCAAAAATTGCAGCCATGTCCACTTGGGTTCCTGAGGTCCTGCAGAGGCTCCGGTTGCTGTTGTTACACCGTGGTGCAGGTCAAAGGCTTGGGTCCATCTGGTTCTGCTCCTGACTCAATGCTGCTTTTTCTCACCTGGCAGAGGATGGTCCTGTAGCATGGCAGCCTGTCTCACTCTAAGCAGTTTGTGCTAAGATATGAACCACACTAGGGAAAAACTTCTGAAATCTATCAGTATTGTACGAACCTCCCTCACAAACTATACTTGCACAGTAGTATTTACCCGCATAATTGATTATAAAATCTGCATCCTTGGACTGCAAGAAGAATAATTAACAGTAATCCGTGTCATCATGTGCATCTCTTCTGAATTATAATGTATTTATATGGGATTTGAAAGTTTTACTGGTCGTTGTGGTACACATTCGTGGTGTGAGGTGATATTTCAATGTATATCAAATCAGGGCAATTGTCATTTCCGTCTTTTTATCATGTCTCTGTGTTTTGGTACCTATAAATTTATATCCTCTGCTTCTTCAAGAAATATATAATAGGTTGTTGTGAAGTATAGCCACCCACTGTGGTTAGAATTCTACAACTTCTTTCTGTGCTCTGATACCCAATTTACAGGGACTCCACAGTGTCAATTTTATGTTCTTCTCTATCTTCATACTGAACAGATCACCCCACCCCCACCATCAACACCCCAGTGCCATGCTGATTACCAGCATGGAAAGAGAATTTGGGTCTTCAACTGGTGCCCTGTCTTTTTCAACTACATTATCATATAATTTTATTTTATTGCCAGATAGATGGATTGGACTAAACTTGAATGATAGAGTACTTCTGCTCATATTATAGTTCATCAGCATGTGTGGGGCTGTGTGAACACGGAGAGAGAATGAAAATTCAATGAATGGAAATTCTTCCAAATGTCTACCTTACCTTCCTAGTCTGTAGCACTAGGTTTCTTGTGGTTTTCTGCAGAAATGGCTTCTTGTAGGGAAAGAGCAATAAGAAATGTGTTGGGAGGCTGGGGGAAAGTACAGAAGTGATTGCATTAAAAATAGCACACTGGAATGTGGAGTGAGTGGTAAGTAAAATCATTTTAGGAGCTTGCTAAGAAACCTCATCATCTTAAATTTCAGAAGATTAGGCTTGGGGGTATGGATCAATGGTGGAGGGCTTGAGCAAAAGCCCTCAGTTCTAGTCCCAAAACACACACACACAAACACACATACACACACACACACAGAGAGAGAGAGAGAGAGAGAGAGAGAGAGAGAGAGAGAGAGAGAGAGATACACACACATAGAGACACGTGCACACCTGCACACACATGCCTGCACATATACACACAGCGTATGTGCACACATATTCAGAATTGAAGTAGGTTCATCAATTTGTCTTTATTATTAATTTTGAGTGAATGTGCTCCCCCCTTGCATTTTGTCTTCTAATGAGGTCAAAATCTCCTATCTTGTATTTGAAAGGAGTTTAGTGGCACACTGTAATTAGCCTTCCAGTAACATTTTTTCATAAAGTCTTAATAATTATTTAACCCATCTTTAGGACGATAAGGAAGATTATACATTTTCCAAAGTAAATTTTTATTCTAGAGAAATAATGATTTATTGTAATCTCTTGGAGAGGGTCGTGTGCAGTACCTATAAAGTACATGTGTTCGTCATTTGAGGAGTAGACTTTAGTGCTCCCATCATGAGTCAGAACAGTATTCTGAAGACTGCATATGGACTTTTCCAAAATTGTTTTCCTTAGAGAGAGAGAGAGAGAGAGAGAGAGAGAGAGAGAGAGAGAGAGAGAGAAGAAAAAGCAGTCAGGAGGTTCACAGATTTTGCTGGTGTGAGGTGTGTGGGTGGGATGGAAAGTGCTTGGGGTTTGCTCTAAAGAAACATGTCGACTTAAAGATCTGTCATTAATTTATTTTTTTTAACTTTGGAACAAAAAATAAATCCACCTGATGTTTTCTGAAGTTTAGCAGTTAGCCTGAGCTGCGTGCCAGCCTCTGGATGTCAATATGAAAAGACAGCACTATCATTTCACATGTGTCAGAGGAGACAGTGTCCAGCCAATTATTAATAACTGTCAAGGTGCTAAGTGCTGCAGTGCACGGGTATCTCCGTGTGTATTAGACATTAGTGGACTGTCATATGTCATCATTATTCCCAACGAATATCATCTAAGTTCTATGCCATTAGTTTAAATGGTATTAATAACACTTAAGCTGGAGATACAGTCACATTTTTTACTTGAAAGTCATTGTCTACATGATGGTACTCTCAATTTCACATCTAGCCCTCATTTCTAGTTTTTCTTACCTTTTTTACTATTTCTAAAGCCTAGGTTTCCTTTGTGTTCTTCTAATTTAGGAGACTGGCAGGTCAAGACTATAGGTACCTTATTCAAGTTTGGATATAAAATATTCTTCCACAAGGCTCATATTTTTGATTCTTGATTTCAAATGGTATCTTCAGAGGTGGCTCTTCTGAACTAATGGATCGTGAGGACTTTGGCCTAATCAATGCTCTAATCGGTTGGTGTACTCAAAATTGAGAGGCTCAGAGGAAAGAATTTGAAAGTGTGTAAGGTGGGTACTTTTGATTGGAGGAACGTTGGGGTGTGCCTTTGAAGGATATCCTTTACACACACAGACACGCACACACACACGCCACTCATATTATATTTATTCTCTGTCACTCTCTGCTTTCTGGTTGCCTCACTTTCTTGCCATTGTGGTGTTCTGCCTCCCTACAGTCTGTAGCAGTGGAGGCAGTTGACCGCGAGCTGAAAACCTCTAAACCTGTGAGCTGAGATGGTTTGTTTACTTGATCTTTGCAGGCTGCTTGCAGGGCAGAGCCAGCCTTTTCTAAGTTGATTTGTCAGGTGTCTTGTCATAACAAAGATGGCTAAAGGCACAGTTCCATGCAACACTTTATCCCTCTCATTTTTCAAACTCAGAAGAACTGACTCAATTATCTTTTAGATTTTTTCCTGCCCCACCCTTCCATGATGCCACCTTTTGTTTCCAGAGCCACTTCTTCACAGTAATGTCATTATTTCTTAAGGTGTTCTTTGATTCTTTTTAAGTATATATCAAAACTCTTAATGAACTACTCTGAGAATACATTTGTGAGACAAGTTAATGGGAATGATGATGTACGTCTTGGGCTTATGTAATTCTTCAGGAATGTGCCAAGGATAAAAGAAATTTACGTTTTGATTCTCTTAAATCAGTGTTTGTTATTGAATATGTCTACAGATTGAACATAACCAGTCCCAAAGTCTGAATCAGAAATGTTCTCATGTCTAAAGCATTAATTTTTTTTTGAATTACGGAGGCTCAGTCAGTAATGGTTTTGCACATGTCCCCGGATGTGAACAACTCTGAAACCTGAAGCACTTCTGGTGTCAAACATGTTAGCAAATGCTTAGTCTTTGCGGACTGAGCAGAAGTAGGCCCATTGGAAATAGCACAAAGAGGTGAGCTTCCTTCACTTGAGCACTTCGCTGTTCCATCGAGTGTGTGGGCTAAGCCCTGCCTGTTGATTTTCCTTGAAGAAGAAATCAGATATATGGAATTTTATGTTAATTTTCCATAATTGAAAACTCAAATTAGCTTATGAAACATCGACTCAAAGGTCAAAGCAAACGATGTCTCAGTTTTCCAGATCATCTGAAATCAATGGGGAGGTCCCGAGTGGACATGTAACACCTTTTTTCTGTGTGTGAAGGAGCTTTGTTTCCTGGAAGGCATAAAGCTTAGAGATGACCTTTTAGTTTGTGTTTTACTTGGCTGAATATAGAACCCACGGCCTCCTACTTGATAGACAAGTGCTCTACCACTGAGTGCATTCCGGCCCTGAAGTGACCTTTAATTCATAATTGATAAGCGCTGATTTGTACACTAAGTTTGTGTGTCTTCTCATAACGGTTTAAAACAGTCACAAAATTTCATTGTGGAAAGTGTCTTTGTAGGGCAAAGCCTGCATTTACGTATGAGCAAGCAGGATCTTGTGAGAGAAAGTAGCTGGTCTGGGTTTGCGCACCTTTCCTGCCATGAACCCAGACCTTCATTTTCTTGCTGTTGTCCTTGCTTCTTTTCGTTTCTGACTCAAATAAGGAAAGTAATCAATAAAAGCACAAAGGAATTCAAAAGAATGATGCCAGAAGACTAAAGGCTATTGATTATTTTCCCTCTTTGTCAAAGGATGTTTTCCTTTTCTTTAATGTTTATATTTTTCTGAAATTTCTTTGAAGTAAGCTATACGTCTTCTTCATTCTGAGTCACTGAATGCTGGCACCACGATTTGAAGGACGTGGGTTAGCTCAGTGTTAGGAGAGCTGATATTCATAAAGATGTTTGCTTGACAGAATGTTTTGTGTTTGGATAAAATTTAGAGCTAGTCTTAAGCTTCTGTATCCTTGCTAATACATTTGTTGAATACGAATCCAGTAAGTGGAGTCTAAATATCTTCTGTACATAATTATTTTGAAAAGAATCTATTCATAGGGAAGAGAACATTTTCACCTCATTTCCATTAAGCTACGTGACATTAGTGCTGTGAGTTGGAACAACTCACTGTGTGGCTTATCCAAAGGAAATCATTTTAGAGAGCGTTTTGCTACCAGCCTCTAACTCCTACTAACTCCTGATTTTTCCTTGCTTAAGTCTGGAATTTCACATGTGAAAAATCAGACTCATCTATTTGAATGGCCTCTGAGCCTAATGCCTCTGAGCCCAGATGGCCCTGGGTTCAGTAAGTGTTTATGTTGCTCACTTGAGGGGACACTAGGTGGTGCTTTGATTGTGCAACTTGCTTTATGCACTCTTGAAGACTGCTTCTGATGTTGGCAGTGACATATTAATGAGGCCCTTTAAAAAGCCACAGATCAGCCTCCAGAGAGACTGGCTAGGTATCATATTAAAAGCTTCAGTTGTCTCCGTTCTCCTCCGGCGGTCCTGTTGTCTTGTTTTAATGTCGGATGCTGCATCTCTTAAGGGCATAATAACTTGTCGAGTGCCACCATCCGTTGTCCTGGAGCTTCTGATCCTCATGACGATTATTCATGTGGATGCCACTTTGCCGAGAAGGTGTTAGACACAGGGGGTGATGGAAACTTCCGATTCTTGGAAATTAGGTGTCAGAATATTCAGTTCGGCTATATTTAGCAGTTATCAGGGAAGGATCTCGCTTCTGGAAATGGTGGGCAGGTTTTAACTCAGCAATTCTATCACCCAGAGCGGTGCTTTCAAACTTCTAAAGGAGCAAACATGTACAGTAGTGCCACCCAGGGTTAGGTTGGAGCATCACAGACAGATGCCTGCTGTGTGGGTGCTGTTCATGTTTGTTCGGATAAGCTAAAAACTGAGCTCTTTAAAGGATGCTTATTATCCATTTCATGGAATATACTAGATTGAAAGCTGAGCTGTTTATAATGTAGTATCGCCTAATAGAAAAATATACGCGAGTGATTTTAAATTCTAAAAGAGCAACAACTTGACTCCAGTGTTAGCAGTCAGCTGAGTACACTGCCTGGATCTCAGCAATGTAGTCAGCAATTCAGCAGGGTCAAGACCATTCTCTCTATGAAGGTATTTAGCTGATTCCTGGTTTGGAAGCCTAAGCTCAAAAGCCACTGACTTCATGTTTATAAACGTGTGTAAACGTAGAAGTGGACTGACTTTGGGGTTGGGAAGAAAACTAGTGAGACTCTGAAGGGATGCAGGGGACTGCCCCTGATCACCTAGTTCTTTCTGGATGCAGCGGGATGCTCCTGATCACCGTCCACCTGCTCCATTAGCTAGTTCTTTCTGCTCCCAATTTCAGATGACCCAGCTGAATGCAGCTGATTGTTTGCATTCAAAGGGGGACTTGGGCCTTTCTTGTTAGGCTGGGAAAACTGGGGTATTTGTTAAAGGGGCAAAGCTATGTGAGAGTGATTATATAATAAGTCAGGAGGCTTAAGAACAAAGGATTGGGGATAGACTGTAGTGTAGGGCCCACAAATTGAGACACCCCCATACACACACACACACACACACACACACACACACACACACACACATCTAAGGACTCAGCCCATGTGTTACATTTCTGTTGCTATAGTGGAATACCTGAAGTAATTCCCTTACAAAGAGGAGCCTTTTGACCTACAGGTTTAGAAGTTGCATCGTATGACGGGTGGTACCTGTGGTGAGGTAACTAACCCCAACAAGATCAGAGTCGCTCATCTTACAAAGAGCAAAGAAATATGAACTCTTCTGAGGGCCAAGAACAGTGGCCTAAGGACCTCCCAAATGGTTCCACAGCTTAAAGATTCCAGAGCCTCCCAACAGTGCCACCATGGGGACAGAGACATTAACACACACCCAGGATTTAGACTACAGCAACCAGCATGTAAATACTAAAGAATCATACTTAGGAGTGGGTGAATGTATTTGTACTAGTTTAATTGTCCAAGGCATATATATGGAATCTGGAAAACATTTTGTAATTTGTTTTTGTATCTGAATGATGGATTTTAAAATGTATTAGATTTGGCAAGTGTCTAAGAAGTTAACACTACACTTAAAATTAGACTCTAATCAATGTCTTTCACTGCTTCTTTAACCTATCCACTGTGTTCTTAGTGGGGTCAACATTAAAGTTTATGCTTGATCTTAACATTTGCAAGCAGGGATATGCACTTAGTTGATCTGTCTCCTTTTAAAATCCCCTTATGTTGTATTACAAAATACAGTCTCTGTGTTTTCCAGCAATTAGCTTCTTCATCCAAGATTATGTCTTGTCTGTGTCCCTGTATATAATGTAGCTGGCTTGCTTCCCTGGAGCACAGTGTTCAGCTAAGTGCCAGGAATACTTATGATGCGAACACAGTATATATCTAATTGTTCCTTCTATATCTGAAAGTAGATTATTTGGATTTAGGGCATCATTAGGTTAATTTTCACACACCGTGCTTAGTCATTTGTCTCTGTGTATGTATGCATTTAACTTTCTTCCCCATATTTGCTGATGAAGTTAAACATTTTCCATCATATTTAGGTCGCCATGTATAGAGTGAAAAACACACACTTTTGTGTATATTTTGCTTGTCTCTGAGTCGGGGAAGTTTTAAGTGTGTGTTCCCATGTGGATGTACCTGCACCAATGATGGGTAAATGCAGATGAAATCATCATAAGTTGAAAGCACCTCATCTTTAAAGTGCAATAGATGCATATAGCCTTTTAACCACCAGAGCCTAGAAAGACCGTATGCTAGGAAGCCCTCTACACTCTCTTGATCACATGGGAAACTAGCATCATGGGAAAATATTGTAGCATGCATCACAGCCCACAGGAAAACCAGCATTCAGAATCCAGAGTGACAGTTTTTATTGAACATGTCATTTCATATGTTTGCAAAATAGAAATATCCTATTTGGGATTGCCTGTGATTGTCTCCTGGATGTGTTGTATGTGACTACAATTTCCCCTCCCAAACTGTTTTAGATATCTTCTGATTCATTTTTGAATATTTTTGAGACAGACTTTTACTTTGTAGCTTAGTCTGGCATAATTCTGCCCAGGTAGGCCATACTGGCCTTAAACTTGTGTTCCTATTTCAGCCTTTCAGGTGCTGAATAAAATGAAATTATCTGTTGTCTTTTTGTGAACTGGAATTTTGAATGTAACCAGTGGTATAACTAATTCACTTTGTGTTTAGCTGTTTTGTGCTGTGCTTAGGAAATAATTCCTAAATTGCATTAATGATACCTATGGCTTTATTTCTATGATCCTTACATTTTGATCATTCATATTTATGTTTTTCTATAGTGATTACAATGCCACATATGTAGTTTATGAAGGTTTCATTTATTCATAAGAGATTAGTCTGGCTTGACATATTTCTCAGTAGCTTCTTGTTTTGATAACTACCGCCCTCCAAATGCCCTCTTCGAGTGACTTGGTGCCACGCCTCATGACTCTTCAGGGCTTTCTATATAGTATGCAGTTTGTGCTTTGTTCTATTTCCTTTAGTTTTGTGCTTTTGTTCAGGCATCTTTCTTTGGTTTTCTTCTTATTACACTGTAAACTGTCGAAAGTGGCCATTGTGTTTTGTTTATTATTGATCCCCTCACGAATAATATAGAATAAGGTGTCTTCTAGCCAGAGAGTATATCATAAATCATTGCAATAAAATTGAAATGATTTTGATATTACGCAGCTCATCATATCGGCCCACCTATACTTGCTATAATTTATAGGCTTTAAAGGTAATGTTCAATCTGGCTGCTCCCTCCCCCAACTCCACCCAGCCCCAACCCTTGAGCTTCCTCCAGAAAGCCCTTCAATGGCCATTTGATGAGCAAATGGCTGACTTATTAGACCTCTGCCCAGAAATGGGCAGAAAGACACTAGAAAGCCAAATGAAGAGACACATAGGCAATAGGTCCAAGACCTTCATCATGCCTCTCAAGCAAGAAGGAAGTTCATTTGACCTCTTAGTGGCTGGCATCGTACAACCATTGCATGGACTTGCACATCTGTTCCCTGATTTCTTCAACAGAGCCGTCGCCATGTGACACTGTCTCTGTGTCTACCCAGCAATAGATTTGAAATTCTATGGACTATTGTATCTGCTATGTCTCCTATCTACATAGCAGTTCTTTCTGCTGCTGCATAATGCTGTCCCAATCTAAGTTTATGTGCTATATAAGTCAGGTTTCCAAGATATTCTAAATTATAAACCCATACTAGCAAAGAACCAAAAAACTCGAAGTAAGCTTGTAAATCTGATCAGCCAGCATACTGCTTAAATGTGTGTTCATTTGGGTAAAATGATGGTGCTGTCTTTCTCTAATAAAACAAACCTATGGGAGAAGTATACTTGAAAAATTAGCCCTTGTCACAGTAGTCTAATTGAGCTAAAGGACTTGAGGGATGTATTCAGAGGCCCTAGTTAGGGAAGTTTTGCAGAATAAAAACGGTACGCTGGGCCTGTGATGGGACACACATGGTTGGGATGCCAGGTCTGGAATGTCCGGAGCTGAGCCGGTCAAACAGCCCTGCTTGCAGGAGCATTCTCACGAGCTAGGGGTTTGCAGCTCATGAACTATGAGCAGGCTCATGACTTTCCTTTCTACTCCAGTAGCTTCATTCTAGATGAAGTGTTCTGAATTCTAATATCTTGCCCACTTATTCTTAGAAATTCTAAAATAAAGGTAAGTAAGTGAACAGAGGTCCTCAGGAGGTTTTCCAAATGCAGCTATGCCAGGGAGTCTCTCAGGGGCGCACTACACTCCTCCCAGGGTCTCTTATCACATACAGGACTTGTGGTCTACTCTTTCACCTCTGAGAAGAAAAGCAACCAGTTATCTCAGTGCAGAAGGGAATACTGGTGTCTGCAGTACTTGTTGGGTCAGAGTGTTCACTTCTCTGTACCAAGAACTTAGAATCCTACACAATTTGTGCCTTTGGAGCTATGGGTGTGAAAGTGCAGGATATTTGTTTGCAGCACTTGCTACGGGGTGAGTGGCCATGCCTGCTGTAGTGCCCAAGATCACAGCAGCCAATTAGGGCAAGCAGTAGGTGATATTTCCTGTGAAGTGAGCCAGTAAGAGACACACACTCACAGCTCTGTTGTTGTTTGCTGAGATGAGGGTGTATGTGGTGTCTGGATTGAAGTTTTCTTTGTTTATTTTAAACCTTCCCAAGGCAACTTTGAGACATAGATTTATGCATGATTAATAAAATGACAGAGATTGATAATGAGGTTCAACATGAAAGTCTGAATAGGAAAGCAGCCAGCCCCTAGTTCTTACCTTGACCTCAGTTCGAAATGATAATTCTGCCTCCAGGAATCTCAGAATGAGACTGTGTGTGAGAACTGTTTCCTCCCGTTTTATATTCCTCTCTAGGGCTGGGATTAAAGGCATGCCCTGCCCTGTTTCTACAGCAAGCTATTGTGGCTCCTGGGATTAAAGGTGTGTGTCATTATGGCTACTGAGATTAAAATGGAAATGAAATGCCACTATAGGAGTTCTTCATTTATGGTGTGCCGTGTGTGTGATTGTTGTGCCAGCATCACAATAACTTTGAAATTCAGAAGTATGAATGCCTATGGCTCTTGTAGACATTGGTTAATTGACAACCATGTGTTTAGAAAATTTAGTATTCTTGTGTGCAAGAACATTGGCTCAGTTGTGGTGGAACATAATCTTGTATTACCTATGACATCATATGTATCACTTACTTTTCTTGGACTGAGATGGAAATTACCAATTAACAAATTTGATAGGTAAATTTCATTAAGGTTATACCTAGTAGTCTTTGCCAAGTCCCTTTCTACATTAAAAAATGATTTAATTAAATGAAATTGAAATAATTAAGAAATAGAAAATAAAATTTCAGGACAACACACACACATATTTTAGCAAGCTGGCAAAGTTGTGACTTAATATGATGAAGGGATCAATTCTTCCTTCTCTCTAGCTCTGAGCTGAAGGCTTCTACAATTTTATCCTCAACCTCTTTTTCCTAACTTATTTCGTGTGCATGTATATAATACATATATACATATATATATATACATATATATACACACACAAAAAAATAATTGAAGCTACTCAGCTATGTTGGCAATTGAATATGGTTTTATTTTCTTTAAAGTACCTATATGACATAAACTTGTTTTTGAATTTTCGTTGCTTGGAACACTTTACAAAATTAATGCATTCTTGCTTAATATTGTGATTATCTGTCATGGACCTCTCATTGTATTGGTATATATATGTACATATGTATATAATATATATTATATGTGTATGTATAATATATATATTTTATATATACACACACATATATACACAATTGTTACTACAGCCATATAATATAAATACATAATTCCATATTCCCAGGTTTAGCCTGGAAGGCACACAAAGGTCATTGCATCTATGGCCAAGGTAGCAAGCTGCATCTCAAGCAGGCAGTAGAACTGTCCATTTGCATGATCCTGATTTTGCAGGGATGTTTGTACCAATGTCCTTGACTAGGAACTTGTTGAGGTCAGACAACCATAGTAGGTTCAAACTTTCTACAGGGAGCTCATGACTCTGCATGAAGCCTAAGTGCCGGTGGAGACTCCAGGGTACTGATGATGCCAGATACGTAAATCATATCACTAAACCAGACTAGTGACACTGAGTGGAGATGGCCTAAGAGTGAGGCCACAATTCCTACAGACAGCAGAATTGGAAGAATGGAGCTACTCAAGCCCTTTGAAGTCCAGATGCTAGACATGGTTCTCCAGTTTGGTATTAACCCTGTTGGGGTTTGTTGGTTGGGTCTGATCTTTATTTGGCATATCCCAGTTCTTCTGTTACAGAACAGTAATGTTTACTCTATACCTTCCGGTATTGGATTGCAAGCATATAACTTGTTTTTAATGTTACATGAGTTTAATGGTAAGAGTTTTCCTTCAATTCCATAGGAGACTTTGGATGTGGGATATTTGAATGGTGTCAAAACTAGGACTTTGAAATTTAACTGGATACTATTTGCATTATGAAATGTTTATGAACTTCTGGTGGCCAGGAGTGGATTGCTGTAGGTGAAATGTGAAATGCTTTGGGTCAGCTGTCTGCTTTCTTTTGGGAATGTCTAGACCCTTTAGAAGTATAGACTTGGTTAAGGAAGTAGTCGCTGGGGACTGGCCTTGAGGTTAATAGCCCTGGCCTGCTTCTGGTCTGGAGTATGTGTCTGTTATTATTAAGATGTAAGCACACAGAGCTGGAGAGGCGGCTTAGAACTTAAGACTCTATACGGTTCTTGCATAAGACCTGGATTCGGTTCCCAGCACCCATGTCAAGTGGATTGTAATTGTCTGTTACTTTAGCTCCAAGGCATCTAACACCCTCTCCTGAAATTCATGAAAATCTGAACTTATATATATACAGTTAAAAAATAATAAAAATCCTTTAAAAAATGTGAGAACATGAAAAATCCAAGCCACATGCTTCCAATACCTTGGTGCTCTTGCTGCCATGTATCCTTAGCCATAAAAGACCTTATTCGTTCAAATTGTGAGCCAAAATAGATTGTTTTTTGAGTATCTGAATTTTGTTGTTGTTTTAGTTTGATTGATTGATTGGTCAAGCGCTTGGGCACAACTTGAAAAGTAATTAATAATATGGAGAAATGGGGATTTGAACCCAGGAATGTTTAACTCACTCACACGCATTCTTCCTTAGTATCATGTCCGAGTGCCTTCTAACTTAATAATGAAGGTGTAGGCTTCCTGATTCTTTGGCTCTATTAATTCTCATTGAGCCAGCTATTGTTAATTTTCCAATGTAGCTTTCTCCAGTCTTGTCTTAAATAGTGGATAAGGGCAGGAGTTCTTTGAGCAAATGTAAGTTGGAACCCATCATTTTTGTCCTTTCTGTTTTTCTGTTGTCTCTGGTATAACCACTATAAAATCTATAATAAGCTCTCTTTTCCCCTTTGGTGCCTCGGAATCACAGAAATCATAGATAATGGATTTCTGAGCATTGGTTGACTAGCAAGCCTTTTGGTCTCAGCAGGCTGGATTTCAGCTCTCACAGTCTCTGAAGTTCCAGCACTTAAGAGTTCTGTGTATCCAGATGAGTTAAGTTTGAAATAGCAATAGTAAGATTTCTTCCATGAAGTATGTGTTATATATGACATGACCTTGCTGTGGGCAAAGTTTGGGCATGCGTTGACCAGCATGAACTAATAATAGGTGGTAGTGGGAATTATAGGCCAAGTTATGACCTTGGGTAAAATTAGTAACCTGCATTTCTAACTGCAGTTATGGCCAATGTTTTAACCCATTGGTTGCTGTTGGAAAAGGGAACTACAATGTGTTTAACACACACTTATGCCCTGTGGTAGCCAGATCAGATCCTACTTTATTTCATTACAAAGGATAGAAAAATAACATTGCAGAGAAGAGAGCTAAATTGAAAATAAATGTTTAAATAGTTTAAAAATTGTTAAAGATCTATTTAAATTTAAAAAGAAGTCTAAAAAGCATTGTTGAAAAGCTTCTTGTCTGCATATATGTTTCGGTCTATCCCGCCACTGTTAACAGCTGTGGTTTGTTTAATTGTCCCCCCCCCCACCAAATTCACCTATTAAAATTTTGGCCCTTAGCTTGGGGTCACAGGCAAGTGTTGGAGCCTTTAGGAGGTGGTGGCTTGGTGAGAATCTGAAGTGTGCCCCACAGGTTTGTGAGTTGGAGCAACTGATCCCAGGTGGTAACATTGTTTGGAAGGTTGTGGGGCCTGTGTGGCAGGATGGGCCTTTAAGGATTATAGCCAATTTCCTCTTCTCATTGTCTACTTCCTGGTCTGCCCAGTCAGGAGAACCTGCAGCCACCCGTCCTGCTATCAAGATTACGTCAGTGTGCTGTGATAGTTTGAGTCCTTTGAAATGATGAGCCAAATAAATCCTCATCCTTATTCTTGCTGGGTGTGTTTAAAGATTTGGACAGTAGCTAATGTTTATGGAATCTAATGGGGTGCTTTCTGTCATTGAGGGCACAGCCCTAAAGAGTATTGTGAGGCTTCCTTTTCTGGTTACCATACCGTGAGTAGTTTGCTCTCTGTCCAGGTGTGTTGCCTCATGCTAGGCTCAAAAGCAATGGAGCTGACTAACTATAGAGATTACTAAAACCATGAGCCCAAATAAACTTTGCCTATTTTAAGGCTGATTCTCTCAGATGTGTGGTTATAGAGACAATAACTAAACCAATCCAATAACAAATTCTGGATAACTGAATAAGAATTACATCTTGTAGTTGTAGAGACTGGTCACTTTGAGGTTGAGGAACTAGTAATGGCGAGGGCTTGCTACCTGCCCATGCTGCCTGCCCGGCAGGATGAAATACGGTAAAATACTTCTGTAATTCTTTTATAGGGGAGTCACCAAAGCTGTCAGGACAATGATCTCAAGGCCTAACCATCCCTTATACCTCTTTTAATACTGTTGTATTGAGGGTTACATTTCAACCTGAATTCTAGAGTGACCCAAAATATTGAAACTATAGTAATATGTTAATTTGAAAGAGGTAATGATAAAGGGTTTTAAAGTAGACAGACCACTTGGGTAATTGTTGCCCCTGAGGCTATAGGAAAATTACCTAACATCTCTGTATCTCCTTTTCTAAAGAATCTGGATTATTAAAACTGTTTTCTGTATTGATATACCATGTAGAAAAATTGGCTTGATATGTGTAAAATCCCTAAAGGTTTTCAGTGCACAGTGCTCTACCTGTATTCCCACTACTGTGCTGGAGCACTGTGTAGAAAGTGGGAGCTAGAAATAAGAGCATCCACAGAGATATCAAAGATCCAAGGAGAGAGCAGGATATTAGCATAGTCTTAGTGCGATGATATGGGAAAAGGAGAGTGTACAGTGTTTCTGGGAAATAATGACAGAGTAGTCAAGAGCCCCCCCCCCTAAGTTGAAATTGAGTTTGCCAAAGGAATTGCTGACTGGGGCAAGTGATGACTTTGGGAGGGAATTATTCAGGGACAAATGGGAGATGGAAGACATTCAAAGGATGCAGATCAAAGGATGTCCCATTAAGAAATATTCTTACCCTGGTTGTCTTCGTGTTTAGTAGTAGTTGTTGTTGTTTTATAATTGCCTGAGGATAACCATTTATTTCACAGCACAGGGTAAGCACGGGCATCTCCAAGAGATATCATTGGCCCAAATGCTTTCTGTACAGCCATTCCTGATGGAGTGGGCAGACAGCCAAACCAATGCTTTGAGGAAAAAATGTGACTTAGATGGGGGAGAGAATCCTCTCCAAACAACACATCTTTAGTGCAGGCAGGGCACTTGGCTGGCCCATGTTAGTGAGCAGGGTTGGGGAGCAGAGGACCAGTTTTACCCACATCACCATATTGTCCAGGGTAGTGGTGAAAGATGGCCAGGTCTGTCTCCTCAGGACCATTCTTTGTAAAATAATTGGTTGCATCAGGAGCCAACACCTTGCAGTGTGGTGTGCAGGCAAGTGCCTGGTGTTATTTTTCAGGCACGGACTCCAAAGTGCTCTATATATTATTGTAGGTAACTCCTCACACCCGTAGTTCATTTTTACCTTTTCTGAGTGAACACTTTAGGCCGGCTGATTTCCATTCTTTCCTCCTCTCTGAAATAGAGGAGTGCTCTTTAGCACTTTTACCCTTTGAAAATACAAAATCATTCAAGGGCTTTCATATTTTCAAAGGGCAGAGGCAACCTTAGTGCTCCAGAGGAGTGCAAAAAGCTGACTGATCTTTTTCCCCCCTCTCTGAGTGCTGTAATGAAAGCATGCATGAGACACATCCTCCAGGGCCATGTATGTGGATGCCAGTGAGCAGGTGAGTGAGGGAACAAGGGTAGGAGGTCAAGGCTGGGTGCATATGCACAAAGCCAGGCTCCTCTGCAGATACAATCTTATTTTTCCTCTTGTAACTTGCTGGCAAGGAAACAGTTTATGCCATTTTCTCTAGGCCCCTGCTAAACTACAAATGAGAAAGTGCCCCCTCACAATTTTAATTGCAAAAACAAATGCTCCCTACCTTGTACACTGATTGGCCACATCTCAGACTCCTGAGAATAAAACCATCACCATCAGAAACTTGCTGGTGTTATTCCTGAGTGAGTTTTGCCTTTCGAGTGACAGGTATAGTTATGTCTCCTTGGAAATGCAGACAGAATGGCTCAGCTGTCAGGTGGGAAACAAATAACTGAGCCACCGCCAGGCACATTATCTCAGCCCTCACCATACCTACCCGTGTAGCAGACGCCTCTGCCGCGGTCCATCATTCAGGAGGACCATATTTTACCCAATGAGGTGCTCACTCCAAGCGGCTGCAGAGATGATCTACTAACTTGGGCTTTGTCAGCAGCACCAGGCGCTGGTGTTCTTTGTGAGATGGGCTGTTTGCCTCCTCTGCAAAGCACACCACTATTATGTGTAAGCGGTTGTTGTTTATGCTTATTATTAAATATAAAAATGAACAACAGCCTGTAGGGTCTTTGGCAGCTCTGACTCTAAAATGGCATCGGGAATGCGTGTTGTCTTCTTCTGGGGACCCCAGTGGGTAGTTTAAGCTGTAAACTGAGGATTGTTCCAGGAGACACCAGAGGCACTACTGACTCTTTTTTGGAGTTTCTTGGGATTTACCAGCCTCTACTTTGAAAAAGAAATGGGTTTTGCCCTTTCTGTGACTCAGTAACAACATAATCTCTCTCTCTTTCTCTTCCCCCTCCCCTCCCCCTGCCCTCTTGTCTTTCCAGCATGGCCATGGTCAGGAGCCAGGGGCAGTCTTCTGACTGGTTGAGTCATTGGATTCCAACCCTTGGGTTTATGGCAGAGAGATTAATTGTGAAACTATCCACGAGTTTATGGTGCTTCTTCAGATGAGCCCCCCCCCCATCAAAGGGCACTTAAAATTCATGCACAGTAGCAACTGTGAAGGAATAGCTAAGACTCATAAATAAGGCAAACCTACCTTAATTTATTGCCAGTACCTTTTATACCCACATTGAGCTATTCAGAACCCTGCACAATTGATGTTTCTTTCCTCCAGTTATTCCAGTAAAAAATGAACTCTATTTTATGCCACACAAGCATACTAATAAACCAGTGTTTTGCTGCTTATAAAGGCAAACTGTCACCTGTTAAAATATGTAACTGTCATAGAAAGATAAAAAAGGATCATTTAATAATGATGAACAATGTGCATGTGGCATAAATAGAATCCAAAAGGTAAACAGCGGTTTATTATGCCAACGTCAGCCTTGCCGGTCCTCAGTGGAGCCCTCAGTGCTCGTCTTTGTAGTTCCTCTCCTTTATGAGAGGTAGGATCAGGACTCAATCTGGAGTCTATGTGAGTGCCAGACACGCACATAGCTGCTTCTGAGGATGGCCACTTGCACTCTGAGGGAGGGAAAAGGCTTTCCAGGCTTGTTGTTTTATTTCTAATGAGAACACTCTTAAGTGTTCTCCATTGTTGGGTATTCAGTTGTATTTTAATACTACGGAGCATTTGGAAGTTTCATTGTCCCAGCAAACCTGGGAGGGAGATAATTTGCCATTATGTTCTTGAGCTAATTTATGAAGGCCAATACGTCTCTAGCAGGGATATGTCTGTTGCTATTCAGTACATCTGGGGCTGGGGAGCTATAGCTGTGGTTGTAATAGTCTTTTTTGTTTCACGATCTCTTTTTATTGACTTGTGTGAATAAGACCACCAAGGGACAGCATCGAAAATGGCCTCTTCACAGTGCTTCTGGGCAGTGGGACAATGTTGAGAATATTTTAATAACAGTTATAAGTTGTTTCTTGATGATAATGAAGTATTCATCACCAGTAGGTTCTCCAGTTGTCATGTTAACTTTAGGACATTAAACTCTGGAACCCATCTCCAAGTGACAGCTTCATCTCTTCCAGTGTTGTTTCTCCTCGTTTCCACTTGGCACAAATTTATATTGTTGAACATCTCGGAACTACGGTCATGCTTGACTGACTATGTGTTGAATGATTAAAGATTATTGAAATATTTTCCCAATGGAGAGTTTTGACTTCTTAAATATTTGACATATTATAGCCCATTCAATTTGAAATTGTTTTAAAATTTACCTAACTACTGAACTTGTCCATATCAACTTATAACAGTGATGACAATAAACTTCCCAGACATCCTCAAAGCTCTGTATTAAATCTGAAGTAGATGTTGCCCCAGAGTAGGGGCTGTATTGACATAATGAGGAGGACTCCATCAAGGGAGAGAAGATAGGCAGCAGCTCTGGGAATAGATGTGGATCAGCTTAGATCCCCGTTCCATTTCGCAGTGATGTGGCCTCATCATAGTGAGGTTTTTTATCATCTATAAATTATTCCGCAAGATACTTATACATGGAGAAGTAATTTAAAACATACACTTAACCATACTTAAATAAGCTTCAGCTGCTTATCATCAGTTGATTTCTATCACAATGACAATATAGCAGAAATCTTAACTGTGGGAGTGTTTTGAATCATTGTTTCAGTGGTATTGGTCAATAGTTGAGCACCTGATCTTGTGGGTTGGACCTGTTACTTTGAGTAAAACACAACAGGAGCCCTTTCACCTCATGATAGTTGGGAAGAAAAGGAAGGAAGCCTGATGTCGTTTTAACCCCTTCAGGGAGTACCCACCGTGTCTAACTTCCTGCACTAGATTCTCCACAAACAAAAAGGTCCATCACCTCAAGTTGCACACACCTGGGGAACAAACCATCAATACATTGTGGCTTGTTCTATGTTACATTCAAGATACAGGCTTAATACTCACATATCCCATAGTTCAGATCATCTTCAGATGATGCTGTTTATAGCTTATGAAAATCAAGTGTTTCTCTGATGCCTTTAACATTAAGTACATATTCACTGACAATACAATTTTACCCTAGTCTATCATCCCACTTCTATTCTTTTAAGAGAACCTACGTTAATGTTGTGTATCCATGAGGGGGTTCCTAGTACATATAAGGGGCGGGAATCAGAGAACAACTTGTAATATTTCGTTCTCTGGGGATGGTACTTAGGTAGACAGACTTGATGTCAAGCACCTTTTCCCAATGAACCATCTCACTGGCTCCCATTATCAACTCTTGACTGCCTTTTATTCTATACTTTACATGAGCTATAAAAACTCAAACTTCACAGCTCAATGTTTTTGTGCATGTTTTTGTCTAAGACACAAGCTTATGCCGCCTGCTAGGCTGACGAACAAACTCCTCCTCAGTCTTCTTAGTCCCTTGCAGAGGTATTCTGTCCAGCACTGTAAATGTCTCTAGCAAATCTAATAATTAAAAGAAGACCCTCTCCTCTGAAGCTATTTCTTCAAATATAATAAAAATATTTTATTGAATTATAATCAAAATATTGCCTTTTTTTCCATTTTAACTAACTGGGGTGGGAGGACGGTCATTCACTGCTATATCTCCAATAGAACTTTCAAAGAAGAATAATGAAGTTTTGCATTTAGAGTAATTGCAATGAATTATGTTTATGTTTTAAGGGAGGGTTGGAATGGTAAGTAGGTGTAGTGTTGCAGAAGATACAAGGATGCACACTAATTGACGTGACTTTAGGAACTGGAATCAGGTGGTGACATTGCTTTCTTTTTTCCTTAATTTTCCTTATTTCACTTCAGACTTACCTTGTGGTTTTAGGAAGATTCCACACCTGCAGGATTTCTTACCCAGCAAATGAGAGTATAAATATCTACTTGTACTGTATTGAATGCAAACTCCGGTGTGACACAATTATTATCAACATATCATTTAATAGTCACGGGTTTTGTTCTTGTTGGTGCTATTATTCATTTTTGGTGAATTCCTTTCCCCCTTCAAAATATATTCTCCAAACACCCAGTCTTTTCATGAGACTGAACTTTCATGAGTCAGTTTGGTTGAGGTCAAGGCAGAATCGTAGAAGCCAGGTAATTTCAAAGAATCAAGAGATGTGTGGAGGGTGAGAACAGGTCTTAGATGTCTAGCTGTAGAAATCAAAGACCAAATTGACAGCCCAAGCTGGAGCTTATCAGCCATTGATCTGTTTGCTTGGGCACTGCTGATGTTGTATATACAAACAAATAGGGTTTGAGTAACTGCAGTCCTTCAGAGCGAGCCTTGCAATAGATCTCTTGGGAGGTCAGGTGCAATAGAATCTCCCATGTGAAATATTTTAAGTATTTAAAAAAGATCTGGAGACTAACTTTCAATGATTATCCATATGTGCACACCAAGCTTTGTTGAATATCCAGTTTTTAATCTAAAAGATAGTAAAAGCATTGTTGTTTTTTACGTTAATTGTCCGGTGACTTTTCTGCTTACCAAGGTTATGGTAGGACCATCTGTGGTGCATGAGGTCTCTCACTTGAGGAATGGGGCCAATGCTGTCAGAGAGGGGACAATGAGCAACAAGGTGGTAGCTGCTTGGTACTGGATAATGTAAAATTAGTAGAAAGATTATATATGTGTGTGTGTGTGTGTATATATATATATGTGTGTGTGTGTGTGTGTGTGTGTGTGTGTGTGTATACATATATATATTCTTGTAGACACAGCCCCTTGAAAATAGTTCTAATAATACAAACATGTGAAAACACAGAACATGGAAGAGACTATGTTTCAGGTCTGAATGTATACTCTTCCATACTGGGAGGAGAACAATAACTAGGTCAGGTTTGACATCATATCAACTCTGTTATTTCAAAATGATCTTGTTTCCTCTGTAGTTAAAAATAAATGTTAGCCATAGTTATAGCAGTAATTTGGAACTCTTAACTAATCTAGATTATTGCCCAATTTAGATATGGACCATTTTGCAAGGAATGTAATACAACTTCCTCACCAAAGACTCTGGATATTTAGAACAGGAATTGCAAGGTTTTTACTGAGTCTCTTTATTTGCTTAGTAAAACAATTGAACACTACGAACATTAGACTTTTCAGGCTATGCATTCTCTGTTATAGCTGCCCAAAATACTGCTGGGGGGTAGTGGTTATTACAATCCCTCAGAGAGTCAGTGTCAGTGGATTTACAATAAAACTTTATTATCAAATCAGGCAGCAGGCTGGATTTGACCTGTAGGTTGTGATCTGTTGATCCTTTTGCTAGACAGACAGACATAGAAATGGTGTGCTTTCTGGGAATAGCATCAACATTCTGTGGTTTTTTGGAAGATGTTGCTAAAAACAGGCAACATTCTGATAATTACTGAAGTTAGTTTATGGGTACATGAGGATTAATTTTATATTTTCGACTGTGAATATTTAAAGTTTCCATAATAAAACAAGCCTCCAGAACATTAAGACACCCCTCTAGAGGTTGCCTCAATAGTTGAAATCACCATTCATTCTACCAGCTAACATAGTTTCGCAAAATTTGATGATAAATTCTGAGAAGCTTGTATGAAGTCTCTTATACCAAAAGATAATTGGTTGTATTCAACTGGAAGAAAAGCTCACTCCCTTTTCTTGGAAAAATGACTGTGAAATCATATGCCTCAATCATGGTATTCAAGTGTTTTCCTTTGTTGACAAATATCAGTGGAAAACATACAGTAAATACTGTTGAGATTTGAAGGATGTAGTGTTTATTCTGCATGGGAGTCAGTCCAATGGTTAAATTGAAGCCCAGAAATTTCAGTCTGCCCAAGCCTATGCTCTTGGTTAGACTGTTCCCCTAGTGAAGTACATACTGGTTATAATTACTGCTATATCAAACCATCACGAGCTTAGTGGTCCCACTGTTTTATTCTACTAGTGGGTTCTGTGGAACAGGAGTAGAGCTTAATGTAGTACTGATGACTGTTCATGATGTTTTGGGCCTCAGCAGGAAGGACCTGAAAGCCTGGAAGTGACTGGACCGGCACCTGCCGGGGTCAGCGAGGACAGGTATCACTCATATATGGTGCATAGTGAGGCTCACTCAGGGTGGATGGCACTGAACCTGCAAGGGACTTGTTTATATAGGCTCCCTTCTGATCTAGGTTCTGAAGGATGTTCTGAAGGAAGCATCCCCCAAAGGAGCCAAAGGACAGTGAGTGACACAGGAGAACTAGATGGTTAAAGGATCCAGTGTTGGTGCAAAGTTTCCCTAGGGGTGGGAGGAAGAGTTATGAGAACCATATGTAAGATAGTCACAAGGATGGAATGTTCTTTTGTTGAACTATGGTGGCAAAGGAGGATCATTAAATTCTAACTGACAATTATTTTTAATACCTTATGATTTTAGTTACAGCAATAAACCAAAAACAGTGACCTTTGAACTTCTTTAACATAGAACACCTTTCAAAGGGCTGGTTTACACTGAAAACTGCATTTTTGGTACAGGTTGCTGCCAGCTTGAGACTACTGAAGTCTGAGAGGTCTTAGGTGGTATGGAATATAATGATGAGTTTGCACCACAGTGATTCTGCTGTTTATCAAAACACGTAATGCCATCCCTGGTGCATGGTGATGGAGAAGATCTCGCTCTCTCTCTCTTTCTCTCTCTGTCTCTCTTTTGTTTTTTGTCCTGAGAGATCTCACTATGTAGATCCAACTAGTTTGGAACTCTGTGTAGACCAGGCTGGCCATGAACTTCTTGAAATTTGCCTGTCACTGTGTCTGCCTCTGCCTTTTAAGTGCTGGGATCAAACACTTACGCACCCATACCTAGCCAGAAAATGTTTTTCTTAATCTCACAGTTGGGTAGGCTCACAGGCATGGCACCATCTGGCAATATCCCGTGTCCTATTTATTATGTATCATGGATGAAGTCTGTGTGAGATGGAAAGATTACATGGTGAGACAAGAAACCAGGAGACATCTGAGGTTGCCGAATGTGTGCTTCCTAACACTTCCTAACATCTCATTCTGTGCTAACAAATCTAGTCCCATGACCTGGATTACCCCTTCTCCTTCTAACACCTGGCAAAATCACCTCCCATTGGGCTCTACTTCTTAAAGGTTCCAGCACCTCTCAGTGTTGACATTTTAGAGAACAAGCTTTAAGCATATAGGACTTGGGGGATGCACACAAATCATGTCCAAGTCATCACAGCTGGTGGACACACTTTAAGTTTCTTTGTGGATAAAATTGGGGCATTGAGGAAGAAGAGAAAGAAATGGAGGAATCAGAGAGAGAATTCTTTACTGCACTTCCGAGAATCAGCCCAGTTTTTATCTACCTGAAATTCCTCATAGTTTGCTCATGTACTTATCCTGTTCCATTTTAAGCAGACATCTACTGTATATGTGACTGTGGCTGGGTAACCTCATTCTGTGGTTCTCAGCTTGAGTCTCTGGTTTCAGAAATGAAGTTGAATGTAGTTGTAGCTGTGGTTCACAGAAGCGGGTGCTAGATGGCTACCCCACTTACTATCACTCAAATCAGTCATTTCATTCGGCCGATGACTATTTGTTTTGAAGGGGAGTCATTCAAATGCCACGAAAAGCTCCTTTTCTGAATCTGCTTACTCTAAATCCTTAAGAAGCCCCATTTACCAAGCTTTTGCCTTTTGAGGGGGTTATAGCTTTGAAAACAAAAGTAATAATACAACACACTCACACTGTCTTTGTTATTCATTATGGCAAATTGATAGACTGCACAATTATCTTTATAGTAGTGGGTAATGCATTCCAGCCTATTACTCAAATTAAAAGTAAAGCCTTGTGTTCTGTTGGATCTTAAATTATCAGATCTAAGATGGAGCTTCGCTGTTCATTTATATTTTTATGGACCTCTTTGCTTTGTACAAGTCTCTAGCAGACACCTGCTTCATGGCCATTTAAAACAGTGCTCATAGCATACAGTAAATTTATAGACAGTCATTTCGTTCAGTTGCCAACTTATGGCACTATACTTGTGACTGCAATAAAAAAATCACTATTTCTTTAAGTTTAAACATTGAAATGTGCCCCTCTGGTACATTATGGATATATTGCTGTAGTGCTGGGCATGGACTCCTAGCATTTCTCATCAGCATAGCACAACTCTTTAAGTGAGTTCTGTTAGTAAAATTCATATATGTCATCATCCTGACTACTGTTTCAAGGGGATTGATGAGATTCTGTTGTCTAATTACACTGCAGGGTAATAACCATCCTTAAAGGGGCCATAGACGGTGAGCTCCACAGAAACTTTGTTTTGTTCAACAAATACTACATGTCAGTAATTTTCTGGCCACTCTGGTAGGCACTGGGACAAGGAAGGGTTTCTACCACAGGGATTCCATTTGGGCTGATATATTTAAAAGAAATCTCCTGTCACTGTCGCAGATGAGAACGTCTTTGCAAACACAATAAGGCTGGAAGCTGTTCTTCGCTGAGCCTGCAGTATAGCCTCTGTTAGGTGTATGCCATATGGTCAGTCTGCCCACCCCCAGCATAAACTCCAGAGAACACGGCAGCTGTGCAATGGAAAGAATGCTGTGCTGTTCTTAAAATTGTCAGCTTTTCACAGACAACACTTGTGAGGTTGAATTGCCGGGTGTTTATGCAGTCCCAAAAGAAACTGCGAGATGATGTTTAAGAAATAAATATCACCCCAAATACATATTTGTTTGAATAACTGGCTTATTTAAATTTTTTTTCATTTTTGCTTTTCATTTAAGGTGATTTGCACTAGTTGGGTTTCCTGGGATATAGACTCTGAGATGCAAACTAGTATAGGATGTTTACTTGGATGCACCCTGGGCATCAGCTCTCTGGGGGAAGGGAAGGCAGGACCACAGACAGAGAAGTTGACCGGCAAAGATCTAAGATAGAGCTTGCCACTGAGTCCTCAGTTCATTACATAGACAGCACCTCTGCAACTAAAGTGGCCTTTTAGGCTTGTCTCATATTGAGATAAGTGCCATGGAATCAAAACATACAACTTTGTTCTACTTCCATGCCCCTTAATTATGTGACCTGGCCCATCCACTGGAACAATGTGATTTGGAGTGTGATCATTTTTTTTTCCAGTCTAGGACTGTTTTCTACATTGTGCCCTGGATGCACTGGGGCTTTTTAGTGGACTCGGGGGTTCCACAGAACTCTGTCAAAGCTGCTAGTTTAAGGTCATTCACATCTCCATGTTATATCACCGTTTCCCCCTTCAAACCAATATTTCAGTCCTCAGCATGAGAAAAAGCTGGTGCTTGCACAGATCACTGTGAAACAGAGAGCACCCATGAAGTTGGCAGAATTGAGGAGAGTACAAGGTTAGGGCATGGATGCTTGTTGTGTGACCCACTAACTGTATTTAGGCCAAGTGAACATTGGGAAAGAATCCCAAAATTAACACAGTTTGAGGAACTCTGTCATAGCTACAGTCCTAAAAGGAGAGGACCCAAAATTGGGGAGGACAGCTGATTACCATCAGTCCCAGCATTCCTGTTGGTGAGGAAATGGGTTCTGTCTGAAAAATGGAGATGTCTCTGTCCGAACACATGACATTAACTAAATTAGGAGTAACTGTGTTTTCCTGTCAGCCTTATGTTTTCAAAGTTTAAGGACAGAAAGCCAAACAGGTTATTTCCTAAATTAGTCAAATAGAGCCAGCTATAAACATAAATTCTGGGCATGGGATAATGTATATGTAGTTTTAGATTATTTTGTTGCACTTATTTTTAACACTACAGAATTGTAAAGAAATGGCTGGCTTCAGGGTGTGTGATTTCAGTACTGAAGCATCTTACTCTAACCACATCCTGGTGCTAATACAGTGTGATTCAGAAGTGGCCTATGCAGGCTCCTGTTTGGAGTGTTCGTCTCTTGATTAGTGGCGCTATTCTGCACGACTGAAACCTTTAGGAGGTAAGGGCCGGCTGGTGACTGAGGATGGTTTGTAGTTCCAGGTGGGCCCTGCATTCCTGATGCTATCTGCTTCCTAACTGGCTGCAATGTGAATAGCTCCTGACATACGCTCCCCTAAGGTATGCTAGGGCAAATGAGCCAAGCAACCGTGCATCGACATTTCTGAAACCATGAGCCTCCTCCCACTAGGTAATTACGTTGGGTATTCTGTCTGAAAGTAACTAATACTTGTCTTTATAGTGGATCTTGGTGTGATGGAAAAGCTTAAAACATGGCCTCTTCAGGACTTAGGCTGTTAAACCACCCTTTTGCAAGCCTTTCTGAATTCCACCACGCTGCAGTAGTCAATACCTCCTAAAACATGTGTTTTTAGGGGATCCCCAGAAGAGGAATTTCTGAAATATTCTCTCTCAGTGAGATTAGAGAACACTAATGGCTGAAACACAGAAAACATTCAGATTTAATTTCAGTACTTTGCTTCTGTTCACAACCATTTCAGGATAGGTGTTCATTGTCTTACATAAAGTTGTTGCTTTTCCAATATAAACTTGGGTCCAAAAACTCTCAGCATGTGTCTAGATAGCTTGGATAAGTTCATTGAATATAAATTTAATATCTTTGTCCAGTAATTGAGCATGCAACCCAGGAAAAAAGACAGGCTTTATAACACATAGCATTTAGTTTTCTCATAGGTGTCCTAGAATAATTTTTATGCCTTTTGTGGAATTTTTATATTAGTGTCAATTCAGTTTTTTCTTCACATTGCTTCTATGAAAAAAGTTCCCAGGAATGAGGACTCATTTGTCTACTTCCACTGACTATGCATAATTATGTTTTGAATGGAGCTCATTTTAACATTTGAGAGTCTCAAATCTTGTCTTTGTAAAGTTCAAAAGAGCCGGCTGGTTACCTGGTGGCATTTAAGGAGTAGAATTTTCCTAGACATCATAATGTATGGTTCCTCCCGTTACAGTGTGAATGCAAGTGTTTAAAGACATCACAGTGGGAAAGAACTGTCAGGGTGAAAAGCCAAGAGTGAAATGGTTTCTTCAGATGATTTAGCAAATCTCTAGAGAGGGATTTGTCTTAAGAACCCTTTGCAGAAGTTAAGCACAGTGGCGATCAAGTCCTAAGAAGCTAAACTGTCTCAGAAGGGTGAGAAAATGATCCTGGACCAAGTCTGCGACCTGTTTGCCCTGCAAATATTTGTTGAGGATTGACACTCCTGATGTGCAGAGCATGACTGTGTATGTGTGTTCATGTGCATGTGTGTGTGTGTGTGCGCGCGTGCACACATATATGCATATATCCAACGTGGAAGACAGTGAACGTGTATATTCATACCAGACATTTTTAATAGCTGAAGACAACCTGCAGATCCCATTGTGGTAATACTCCATCTTGTTTGAAGATACCATTGCCGTGTGGTACTACTCCATCTCGTCATTTGCTGGCAGAGTTTGGTTATGTTAACTCATTGCCTTATGCAACATCTTCCCACCCTAACACAGGTGTGGATACTGTCAACTTACTTAAAAACTACTATAGATTTTAATATAGACACTCATAGCCAGAGGATATTAGTAGGCAATGTGACTTAGTGTACTATTAAGAGTGTTTTAAATGTCATCAGTCTGAGAATATGTTTGTAACACATCTCCCTTTTCTTGACCATCCTGTTTGGACTGTGTCTATCTATATCCTATTCTACTGCCTACTGGCTTTCTGTTCACTCCCCCTCTAAAAGTCAGAGGCAAGAATAAATCTAACACTCAGGATCAAAAGTCCCGACGGATGTCACAAGCTGTTATGCATTAGTCTGTCCCAATTTCAGAAGAAGTGTTGGAAAACCTAGTTTTATAAATATGAATCAGGATCAACACTTCCAACCATGGGGACAATAAGACTTTTTCCTACATAGTACATTTTCTCTGGGCAATATGTCTAAATTTTTCTATTTGTTTTCCTAGCTGTGTTTTTTCTTTGTTTGCATTTTCTTCAGTTCCATGTAATTACACATATTTAATTAATCTTCATTCCTGGAAGCTGGCTGGGCGGGATTTTCATCATGATGAATGGAGACCCCGAGCCCACCTTCCTTGTTTGCTGCTGGTATGATGTGTGGGTAAATACAGAATTTTCAGTTTCCTTATTGGTAAAGTGGGAATTCTGACACTTCCCTCTTGGGAACTTAGACTAGCACAGGTAAAGTGGTACTCACAGGCCACTTGCTATGATTGGCCTTAATTTGATATATCTGTAGTCTAAATAGGTTTTCATTTATAGCTTAGATTTGTCTTGTTTTGTTTTTTCTAACTGTGCCAATCCCTGTTTATAAACAAAATAGTTTGACATTTCTAAAAGGTTTGGGACATTTCATATAAATAGGAGATGGGTCTTTATTCTGATCCTAGATTTTGGAAGAAAGGAAGTAGAGATATAAGATTTCCTTGGTGGCTTAATATAGGATCAATTTCTTGTTAATGATTCATGGAAATTGAAGATAAGATGTGTATGTTTTATTGACAGGCTTGTGAAGGTTTCAATCTACATCTGCTTAATTACCCTTTTAATAAATTTTTCAGATCCTCTGAGGAAGTTCTCATGACAGGGAGTTATGCAGATTTGCCTCTCAATAACAGCACTCTAAAGCAGTACTTGCCCTTCTAGTGTTAAGTTGCATATCGACATACAGTGGATCAAAGCTTAGATAGGTGAAAATTTCATTGTTCTTTCCTCTACACCCTCTGCCCACACATGCCTCCAAAGTCAGAATTGCTTCAGGGCCATCAAGGTTTGGCTGGAAGCTGATTGATTACATTAGCATAACTAATAAATAAACCATCTCTGTGTCAGCTGGATTCCCAATGTATAGACAACAGAAGGGCATGGGCCCCATGTGACCTTGCCAGTGTAGGTCTTTTCCAGGTTAGAGGAGCTTCAGCTTCACAAGCTCAGGGACTTCTCTGTGGGTGCTGAGGATCCAAACTTGGGCTCTCATTCTTGAATGGCAAGGTTTTTACCAATGAATACATCACACTAGCCCGGAGCCAGGAATTTCTGATAATGACTGTGCATATTGTGTTGTGATACCAGTATTCTAACAACTTAGAACTGATCCTGTATTTGATTTCCAGCTCTTTCCATTGTTTTGGCTTCACATTCATTAAGCAATCTTCTAAATAACGATAACGTCGCTCATAGATTTGTAAAAATGCATAATCTGGGTGTGGGAGATTTGCATAATGGTGTTTGGGGCACTTATCTTTTGCTTCAAATTAATAAATTAACACTGAAGTGATTGGCTTGCTGAAGGACAATTTTCTTTTTTTCTTAAAAGTACACCGATTTTGCTTCATTTAGAAGACTATAATTAATTAATTGATAAATTTTGGGGGATAGGCTCCTTAGTGTGACTGGCTTGAAACTTACTTTGTAGACCAGAATGGTCTACAAATATCCTCCTGCCTCAGCCTCTCAAGGGCTAGGCTTCCTAAGGGAACTTTTAAATAGAATTTTTTTAACAACTCTTCTCCATGGCCTCTCCTTTACTCTTGTGTTGTGTAGCCACTGCCCTGTGGTGCTCTCCATTCTTGTTTTTCCTTTCTAGTCTTCTTGTCTTTTGCTGGGCCCTGGGTCTTGGGACAGTTTCCTGAAGCTTTTCCTGAGTAGCATCTTCCACAATGCCAACCACGTCCCAGTGCTGTCATTTGAGGACTCTTATGTAGGCTGCCCATCCCGTCTTTCCCTTGCAGTGCACACCACCTGTCTGCGCTCTTTGCACTACCACAGTTCGCGAGCTTCGGGCAAGGGGCTGGAGGTTGAAACACACATAGACAGAGAGACAGAGACAGGGACTCTAGTCACTGGTAAGAAGCCCTTTATTCAGTAGCACCATGGAGGCTTATATACCCAACAGTCAAGTGGGCCAACAGGTGAAAACCTTATCCTCTGATCCTCAAGGCCAAAGCAACCCGTGCTCGTGAAGCAGAGCTGGTAAACAACTTTGACACAGCTTTCAGTAACTCATATCAGAAAGAAAGTAAAGATCTCTAGCAGGGAAGAGCAGCTGGAGGCCAGGACTCCAAATGGTCCCAACATTCCCTGTCTTCCTCTCATGCCCTCTGATTAATTTAGGTATGTGGTGTTCTTTGGAGGTCTATTAAAATAAAACACTCTGAATAACTTCTCCCATGTATGACTCTCTTTCTTAGGAAGATACCTGCTTTGCTTTTGCAAACTTTTGCTCATGTATGGGAGAAAATGACTATGTCTTCCAGAGGGTCACAATTATAATGTCTCCTTTTAGAGATGCTGTTGCATGCTCACCAAATGGGTGTCTTTAGTGAAAGAAGAAAAGTCTTAAGAAGGTCAGGTGCTTAGGCTATAGTGATGGAACAAAAGGAAGGACTGCTTTACTTGTTTACTGGTTGTCTTCCTGTTTAGTGTGGAAAAGTTAGTCTCTTCCAAGTGGTTGTCATTAATGACGTCAGTGAAAGCCAGGCTTACTCTAACAATGAGTTCTGTATGTGCTCCCTGCTCAGGACCTGCCTCACATGTGGCAAATATCCTTAGGTTCAGGGTGTGGTGGAAAATATAAACAGATTCATTTTATTTTATTCATGACCTCTTTTTCATTATTTTTTGTTACACACATACACACACACACACAGCAATCTGCTCAGTCATACTGTTGCTCATATGTATATATGTTTATGGCTAGCCACTTAAATTGGATAACATACCAGGGACTTGTCTATGGAGAAGACTGAATCGCCCTCTCTGAGCAACAATTGCCTCTGAGACTTCCCCGTACATGTTGACCTATCAACTCATATTGTCATTGTGCTGGTCTTGTTTAGGTGACTATATTGTTGCAATTTCATGGATATGACTTCCCTGTTATGTTGAGAAGACACTGACTTGTCGGGTTCCTGATCCCCTGTCTTCTACAGTCTTTCCTCTCTCTTCATAGCTGTCCCCTGAGCTGTAAGTGTAGGAGATACATTGGAGATGTAGCAGCTGGGGTTATCCATTAAATGGTAAGTTTTTCTCTGGATCCTACCAGTTGTGACTTTCTGTACTGGTCTCTATCTACTATAAATAATGCTTTTTTGAGGAGGGCTCATAACTACACTTGTATGTGTGTATCAGGCTAAGTATGATGGATACAGGTAAGCATCATACCAGTTTAGTGTCCCCTTTAGGCTCCATAGCCACACAGTCATGGATAATTGGCAAGGTCTACAATACTAGGCATGAATTCTCTTCAATTAGGTGGACCAAAAATCCAGTTTGATGACTGTTTGTTACCCCTAAAATGTGAGTACTCTTGGAGATATCTTGCTTGCTGGGCATCCCTGTGGTTGGAAAGCTTTAGAGTAGTGCAGGACTTTTGATTACTCCCTTTTTTTGACTTGCGTAGCACCTCAGGGAACTTTGAAAACTTGTGCTCAGACAGGATCCTTCCATACCAGTTTTAGTTCCTTTCTTGCAGGTCTGTGTCCAGTGTGTGGTATCTTCAGCAACAGGGTCTTACCTTCAAGTAATGGGAAACAACTGAGGGCAACAACAATAGCCTGTATTGTTTTTGGAGTCTTTTAGGCTCTTTTGACCAACAACTTGAAGGGAGGTTTCCGAAGACTGCTACTGGGGATTTTGTTAAAGTCTGTGGCTTTTAGGGAAGCATTATTGCCCATATGGTATCATTTAAAATGTAGTATATATTAAGTGTAATATATAAAACATATTAATATTATATTAATGTAATTATATTTATAATATAATGCAGTTATATTTTAATATAAATATGATTATTCTTAATAGACTATGCTTCATAAATGTTAAATTATATTAATAAACTAAATATATGTACCCATGCATTTATATATGTATTTTTAGGTAAATATGACCTATTATGTTTCCCTATAGCTTTTTGAAATATCCTCATTATCCTTCCTTCGTCCTTCTCCCTCAGTATTGCCTTCCTCCATTTTCAGTTAACAAATCCCCTGCCATTTTCCCCATTTCCCTTTTTAGAGTACTGAATGTGCATTTGGTCTCCATGTGTCCTCATCCTATAGTCATTTAATATTATGTTATCACTCTGATGGACACCTACAAAATCTTCTTTCTTTGTCCCATAATACCAAATATGTTTTTAAATAGGGGGTATTTTATAAACACATATTTAAATACCTGACTTACTTAGTAAATATGTGGAATTTCTGAGGCATTTAAAAATGAGCACATATTTACAGGGAAAAAAATACACAAAATGTTAAAAAGAATGTTCAATGTGATGTTTTCCAGTTACTGCTACCAGTACTTGAATGCTTATCTATCCTGATAAAGATCTAGGATTCACAGTCTGGATGAAATCAAGTGTTTGCTGTGCTTGAGGCTCTTATTTCTAGCCCAAGAGCTAGGAGTGCCCCATCAGGTTCTCGCTTGCAGAGTTGCAATGAGAAGAATGAGGGTATCCTGAAACACGGTGATGCTATGTGTGTTCAGTGCCTGTGTACTTGGTAATTTTGCAGGTAGTGTCTCAAGTGGCAGAGTTGAGGCATCTTCCTTAAGTGCTTTTTATAAGAAGAAGGTTAATTCAAAAAGGCTGTGTAGGACTTCCCTCATTGCTCCACCCTTTTCTTGGCATATTTTTATTTGAAATAGGAAGAGACGATGTTGAGAATATGAACCAGCTGTTCCTGAGAAATAATAATGAACTTGTGCAATGATCAGGGAAACATAAAATAATATAAATTTTATGTGGTGGCAGATTACTCCCAAGTGTCCCAATTGACCCTTTGCAATGAGAGAGTGCTTGTCAGCATGTGTTCTCTGTAGGAGGTCACTGTGGTGATTAATGAACATGGGCTCCAATTATTCCCTCATGACCAACTGATGGCCAGGACACTACTACAGTGAGCCTCAAGGAACCCTATGACGTCTGTTCTTCTCTTCTTCATCCCAGCTACCACCATATGCACACGTTATGCTTTGGTAATTAAGAAGGGTAAAATCCCCTAGCTTTGCTACAGAGAAACATGGGAAAAGAGAAGCTCAGACTAAAGTTGCCAGTGCGTCTCCCCTAGAAAGAAGCGTTCTTACTTCTAATCAGCAGAAAAAAATTAAGCCCAAACAGTATGGATTTAGAGATGAAGGAGAATTCTGGTTGCTGGGTAGTGCAATGGCAGAAAAGGTAATATTTTAATCATGCCTTTGAAGAATAAACATATATTATATACTGTAGGGATAAGTCCCGCCCCTTAGGGGGCGTGTTCGCCTCGGGCTAATGTCTGCCTATAAATTTGGCGAGCATGCTCCTAGCTGTCTCTTCTACTTTCCTGGTCTCCTCGGGAACGGTGGTTCTGTAAGTCTATTTCTACATTAAAACTATATATATTTTTACAAACTGTCTGCATTCGTTTACGCCGCTACAATATACGTATAAATACGAATAAAAACTTGTCTTCCCAGGAGTGGTGGTGCAAACCTTTAATTCCAGCACTTGCCCTTACTACCAAGACTCAAAAGGAAGAGGCAGGAGATCTTTGTGTGTTTGGTTCCAGCCTGGTCTACATAGCAAATTTTTGGTCAGCTAGGTCTGCAGACTATGACCTTGTAGAAAAACAACAAAATGGTCTCCATGAAGGTTTACTTTCAGAATCTCCATTCTTTAAAATATCTGTGAAAGAGTAATTTTCTAAAGAATTTTAGTGATGTCTGACTGTTTAAAAGTTTGACATTTCATGAAAATGTCCATCTTATCCCATGGGATAGACTAGACCTGTAGGTAAACTTGTTCCTATTATTCCTTGTACCTGCATGGGATCCATGAAATTGGGTTTTTGGCCATGATTGTCTATTTGTGGTGTCAGGGATGTGTTATATAATGACACAGGGCAATGTGAAGGTGAAGCTGTCCTCCATTTGGGGGATGGAGCTCATGCAGGTTTGGGAATACCTGGAGGAGTGCTTGGTTCCTCCTCAAACAAATGATATGCAAATTACAAATAAGGTAGTTTCAAGTTAGTGTTGGCTCTTGTTTTTCTTCTTACTACCATCAGTTTCGTCTTGATTTTTTTTTTTTCTTACCTGCTACATTTATGTAGCCGCTCTGTTACTTTTCCCTGGATCAGTTTGCTCCATCCTCGGTAGTCAGAGCTATTTCCCCAGTGCTCTACCCTGACAATGCCTGTCTTCTGCTCCTGTTCTCTCTGTTTTCCCATTGCCCACAAGGTAAAGTTTCCAATGCTGTTTGTTTAAAATCTACTGGGGTGGGCCTGCCTCCCAGCTCATTACAGTTCTCAGTTTGAGTCACTCTACTCATTATGCCAGGCCTGGAATCATCTCCTGATCCCCTCTCCAGGACTCGTGTGGATCATCACCACCTCACCCAGGCTGGCTGTGCCTCAGATGTGTCCTGTGATCCTCACTCTGTGTATTCTTCTTGCTGTGGGCAAGCTCTTCCCTCTTCCCTCTTCTGCCCCTCCCCGCGGCCTCTCTGATTCTCTGCCGTGATGAAAGTGCGCTACTCCGTAGGGACAATTTATTTTCTCCTATTGTGTGTTCTCTCAACACTCTGTCCGCAGTGCGGTCATTTGGATGGCCATCTCCCTGTCGCATGAACTTTGAAGGGGTGAGAGGGCCCTGTCAAAGATCCATGCCTGTGAGTTTAGAATAAAAAACTTGTTCCTAAATTGAAAATAACTGGTCATAGTTTCTCTGACTTGGATATTCCCTAGGCTGCAGAGCCACCCCTTGGATGCTGCTGTTGGGGCTCCACATGAAAGCATGCTCCAGGATGACTCGCATGTTTAGGCAACTTTGCAAGTTATCCTGTCTTTATAAATTTTTATTGCTAAGTCTAGCTGGAAATGAGATAGATGTAATATAGAAGCTTCTCTAGTGGGGAAATTACAAACCAAACTTATGCTAGATAGTTCTTTGATTATCTTTGATATCGAGTGAAGTCACTTCTAAAGTTATCAGGAAAATTTTAAGTTCCTGTAAGGCCTCTTTAACAATGGGTGAAGGCTGCAGGAGAGAAGTTAGTTTTTGTATTGTTTCTAACTTTGTTTAAAGAATACTATGCTATTATTGAAGTTGGCATGGAATCCAGATCCTAACTCTTGATTTGACATAGTTATCCTCAAGGTAAGGCTGTCTTCCGTTGTTTTCACCCATACTCTTTAAGATGTGTTTTAAATATATTTATTCTTTGAAAATTTCATGTATGCAGTGTCTTAATCATATCTAGTATACACCTTGTCCTCCAATTTCCTCCAAGAATCCACCCCCAGCCCTCAGTTTTTCTCTTAACTTCATGTCAGACAAAGAATGCACTGCATCCAGTTAGTGGTGCCCATATGTGCACTGGTGAGATCACCTGTTTTTGTTTTCCCAGTATGAAGTCAGTACAGACATGAACTGATGTTCCTTGACTCCTGTTTTGAAGCAATGGTTTTCACAAGTCAGGTGCCATGAGAAACCTTCATGGAACTCTTAAATTACTTAATCCTGGTGTTTCATTTTCTGGCTGTCCCCATGTAAGATTCCTTGTTGGGACAAGGTCTCACACATGGAAGCATTAGTGTGCTTTTCACAGTAGAGTGAGCATGGACTTCCACTTTAATTTTAAAAATTAATCTTGAAAACTATGCATACAGTGTTTATTGGATGTATTTATACCCTTCTATACCACTTTGGTTAGAAGATTTAAAATTATGTCATGAGAGCTAATGAAAGGCTTCAAAGTGAAGAGTGACCTGGGTGGGGTAGCTCAGTGGCTAGAGTATGCAGAACCAACCATTTTGATTGCCTGGAGACCCCGCCCAGCAGTTCTCATCTGTGGGGCAGTTGATGGAGAGTACAAAAGTACCCTTTCTGAGCAAATGGACCGTCTGCAGTTCACAAGTGACTGGGAAAGGGGGGTGAAGGCAATCTGAATTTAACGTCTAAAACAAAGCTGAACTGAGTCAGTGCTCAGTATTTGAGGAAAGTGTACATGGTTTTAACACGTTAAAGCAAAAGTACGCAATGTACAAGGGAAAATTCTTTTTTTCATTTTAAAATTATTTTTATATTTTTGAAAGAAAGTATGACAATGTATTCCTAGCTGGCTTGGACCTGGCTATGTATACCAGGCTGGCTTCAAACTCACAGAGGTTCTCTTTCCTTCCTCTCTGATCCTCCCTACCACCACCTTCCAAAGGCTGGGATAAAAGGCAGGTGCAGCCATGTCCGGCTCCCACCTGATTTGAATGTCAACCCAAGTCCCATGTGTGCTGCTGACAACTGACTATACATTTAGATTCCCAACTTAACTGGTGTTTGATCAATTTGGTCTGCATTCTGAGTACTGGGTTAAAAGTGTGAGCCCCTATGCCTAGTTGAATGCAACTTTTAATTTTAAAACAATTGCTCTTATGTAGGCCTTTTCTTTCTTCACAGATTGTTATTGTCTGTTAGGTCCCTTGCTTCATTTTCTGCTAGCATACAGGTACAAGGGTTGGTTTCTCAGCTGTGCAATAGAGACAGGATGTGTGTGTCTGTGCTCTCTATGACACCTGTGTTATGAGGGGCTGCATTCAGTAGCTCTGTAGGTGAGTAGGTGAGGTGAAGTCACAGAAACTTCACAATTCTGATTCCTTGGCCCCAGCATCAGAGGTTTTCTTTCCGATGACTAGAATTGGAACATAATGCCAGTATTTCTTAAGAGTTCTCAAGATAATTCTTTCCAGCCAAGTTCAAAGCCTTTTTGTGTGGAGTCCCTGGGTACCAGGACTAGTCAAACCAGAAATATAAATGCTTTAGCAGGAATAGTTTCTAACAGCAGTGCTTTTAAGATGGAATCATGTAAATTCGAGAGAAAATTTAAAGGAGAATTCCAACAGAAACCCCAGCGCTGGCTATTTTTGTGAATAAATAGAAAAAGATAAAAATGCAGTGCATAAAACTCTATTAAACCATATTATACTATTATACTCATGTATATTTTTGCTGGAGTAATCATACAGATTAGAAATTATGCACACAAAACAATTACAGACTCCTAGAGCCTATATAAGTGGCTTTTATTAAACGTATAACAAATGTGTATCTTTAAAAACATACAGGTTACAAAGCATCCTTTTAATTAAATGTCTGAGCAATTTGCTGCTTTTGTAGATGGCACATATTTTTGCACAAGAATGGCAACAATATCCCCTTTCTTCTCTCCACCAGCTCCACTGGTCTACAGCCCAGGTTTAGAGAAATGGGCTAGGGATGCACTAGCTAGAGATGTGCTACCCACTGCACATCAGATTCATCTGTGTCAATCATCACTGCCAAGCAAACCACATCTGTTTTCTGACTTGGCAGTAGAAAAAAATATTTCAGAATACAATGAGGAGGCAAAAAAATTCTCTGTCTGAGTTACATGAAATTATTTTAGTCTGTTTGCTTTTTTAAACTTAGAGTATGTTGCTATTCTTTAAGGTCAATTCCTGATTGGAGATCACAAAATACATTGTTCTAGATGACTTAGAGATAACATACTAGTAGCTAACATATGCACTCACTAAGCAGTGACACCCATGTTTCTTATTTTTGTTGCTGTTGTTCTTTTTCTTTCCTTTCCTTTCCTTTCTTCTTCTTTTTTTTAGTTTATAATCCATACAATAGCACTGTATGTGTGATCATAAGACCTTTGCTTTTGTAAAACCCAACGCCAGAATTTAACTTCACAGATATAAAATTGCTTGAGGATCCTGCTGGTTTTATTGTTGGGTTCACAGACGAAGAAAAAGCCCGTGGATTCCTCCTGCTCATTCCTTGCAGGACAGGGTCAGTTATCTCCGGGAAAACACCTGTCACTGCGTTTCCCTGGGAGGATTACACCATTTGTGGTAGGATGCCCTGTGCCATAGGGAAGATGATGGCTGCTCTGAATGCCTGGCTCCAGGTTTGTTTGGATGCAGTAATTGGTTTCAGACAGAGCTCCGTGTAATTTCCATTTCCAGGGTTCTAGGAATCTGTAAATAAAATGTTCTCTACAGTAGATGATAGACAAATCTGGGAACATATACCTCATTGTCCTTTGTAGCATGCCCTTTGCTACTATGGGGAAAAATGAAGTAATCAACTCAGTAGATTAATTGTATTTACTCATGGATTTGGAATAAGCAGACCCAAAGCACAGAATGGCAAGAGGAAAAAAATCCTGGCTTTTTAAAGAGGCTTCTAACTGAAGTCCAGGGAAGATGTTTGATGGGCAGAGGAGAAAAGACACCTTTAACCTTGCCAGAGGCTAGGACTCATGTGTCCATGCTCTCCTCTGGGAATCTAAAATTGCTCTAAGCAGTTTCATTCCTGTCTAGGGTAACCCGGAGGCCACGGAGGTGACAGTCCTGGGATGACACATTTGGGAACTTCTCTATGATGGTATACATTTGAAAAAGTAAAAGCTCAAGCAAAATTGAAAGTCACAGTTTAGGGATTCTGTCATTTTTAGGGAAGAAAAAATAAATATAATTATTATTCATGATGTCCCAAAGTTTTATATAAAGATGAGAAATCCGCTGGGGTACATGCATTGCTATAGCTTCCTGTTAAATCAGTTTTGACAACTGTTAAAAGGCATTATCATCAGAAATAGGTTTGTATTTCACTCTCTGCCAAATATATAAAACACTCAAGACTTTAAGAAAGTCTGAATGGATGGTGTTTCAGAGCAGTTATTGAAAGAGACAACCACAGCTGGTGAAGTCACTCGGTTGGTAAGAATACTTGCTCTGAAAGCCTTAGGACAGGAGTTCAAATCCTAGCCTGCCACCCCAAAAAAGCTAGGCATGGCAACAGGTACTCTTAACCCCAGCATTGTAGGATGTATACAGATAGATCCCGGAGCTGGCTGGCAGGCCAGCCAAGCAGAAATGCGGAATTCCAGTTCAGTGACAGACCCTGTCTCAGGGACTGTGATGGGCAGTGATAGAGAGGAGGCTCAACTTTTCCTCCAACCTCTTCATGTGTGCACTCATATGAGGGCATCATAAACACATATGCATGCACATTCACACACTACACAAATAAATGAATACATACATAAAAGAGCTATAGCCAATGGTTAGCTCCTGGCCATCCTTGGGGAGAGGGCTTTGGTCTTAAACCCAGAACTCCAGTGAGAACTGAGCTGATGTAATTGTTCATAAGCTAGGGAAAAGAGCTATAGCCAATGGTTAGCTCCTGGCCATCCTTGGGGAGAGGGCTTTGGTCTTAAACCCAGAACTCCAGTGAGAACTGAGCTGATGTAATTGTTCATAAGCTAGGGAACAAATGGACAAAGGAGTTTGTTGTATAAAGACTCCACATTAAAGCAACCAGCTATTTTAAGAGAAAATGTCATCAAGGAACTGTCTCCACCAAGTTCTTGGGATGTCCTTGGTATTTTGAGAATCGGTTATGTTTAACTTAGAATCTGTGTGGTTGATTAGAGCTTGTTATGGGAAGCCCAGCCATACTCAACAGGGGCACACTACAAAAATCTCTGAGCTGGGAATCTGAAGATTTGATTTGGGTCTCGCCAGTGCTCAGCTGTGATGGATGGTTTTATGAACTCACTTACTTTGGGGTTCTTTGTAAGTTGAGACAGGGTATGCGTTGTGACTTTTAAAATGATTCTGCTTCTCATAGGCTTGCTCTCCACCCCAAACACAACCAGTTTTAATGAAATCATGGTAAAAGGTCAAAGCACACTGTCATAGAATGGCCTATATTTTACATGCCAAGGTTGGTTTACCTTGTCTCTTCTTTGGAGGCGTTGAAAGTGAGAGGTACTCCTGAGTATTGTGTCCATGGTGAAGTATGACACCAGGCTCTGGAGTGCCACATGTGTTGAATGTATGGTTTTACCATGAGCATTTTGAGCCATGGGGGTTTCTGATTGATCTTCAAGCCTACAGCAAAGAGGGCATGCTGAGGAGATAGCATGCTTCTGGAGATACCACAAAGGGTGGTTTCGCCATCGAAGTCTGTGACCTATAAAACTCAGGATTAGGACCTAGTCATGTCCATTTCCACATTCTCCTCCCCATCTAATGAACCATTCTTCACCTCATTTGCCATTTAAAAAAATGCAGTTTCTAGCTTCAGAAGCTTCACCTCCTGCCCAGGATCCAGGGACTATTTAAGTCTTCTTTAGCCATCAACCCCTAGGTTCATTTCTTCTGTTTCTGCCTCTGGCATTGTTGAGTTTCCATTGACAAGCTAAAGGAGTGCTCCAGATTGAGACGTTACTCTAAAGATGAGGTACAGTTTGGAGGCTAACTGGCCACCTACTTTGTATGTAAACCAGATTTATTCCTCGGAGACTGAAAAGAACCTGTGCTTCCTGAAATGGATTTCCATGAGATAAGTGAAATGATCTGTGTGGCTTTGCTTTCAAAGGTACATTTTCCCTAAGACATGTTCCTACAGGTCCTCCTAAGTTCCTGGCTGTCAGTTGCCTCTAGATGTTGGTAATACAAACTGATGTTAGAAACTTTCTAAAGGTACAGATTTAATGGTAAGGAGGCTGCTTTCTTGGGGGAAATTTCAGAAAATCCAAGTAGGTAGAGGGAATTGTTGTACTGTCCAAGTCCCAGATCCCTTTGGGTTGCTGTGGAAAGATTGTCTCTTAGTTCTTAGCATTTCTCCCCTTCACCAATTTCTCCATTTCTGAAGAAGGAACTAAAGGGTCCAAATTGCATGCAGGGCATTTAAAAGGAATTGGTTCTGCATCTCTAATTACCTTTATCTATTATGTGAGGATTTTACTCACTTTGCCAAATTGCACTGCTACAAAGCCCATTAGGGATTTTAAAAAGCAGGATTAGTGTATGCTGCACATTCAGAACTTTAGTTATTAATTCATTTCTAGTGGAAAAATTCTGTTCTAATTGTGGAAGCTGGGTGATTTTGGAACTCGGTCAAAGCTCTTAGCTGGTAATAAAGCAACTTGAAATCATTGCTTTTCTACTCCATTTTATCCTTTCTCTAACTTCATTGAAATAAAATTGACACATAAAACAGTATATGTGTAAGGAGTGCTAAATAATTTGACACAAGCATGGAAACACCTCCATGTGAAATATATGTTTATCACATTCAGGCTCAGTAATATCCATCAGTCCTTCATACACACACACACACACACACACACACACACACACCACACACACACACATGTATGCATTCTGAGTACACAATGTGATCTGCTTTCTTAATAACTTTTAAATATGTAGTACACTATGGCTAGCTATAGTCACAGTGAGGTGTATTGAATAACATAAATGCATGCATCATATAACTGATAATTTGGCCTTTGACCTGCCATGGTCTTTCTCATCTAGATATTTTCAGTAGCAAGATAATCTGTAGATGAGCTTGTCTTGTCATAAATGGCAGGCTCCTCCCCATTTTATGCTTGAAATGTTCCTTCATGTGTGTGCCATGGTTTCTTTCTGTTTTCATCTGCGGATGGCCCTGTAGGTTACTCTCGTACTTTGGCTATTGGGAATAACGTGAGCTGACCATGGAACACAGATATTTTTGAGACATGAATTTCAGTTCTTTAGTATGCATACACAGAAAGGAGATTGCCACATGACATGGAGTTGCTTTGTTTTTTGTTTTTTTGATGGACTTCTTCTGTAACTCTCTTCTACAGTAGTTAAGTTAGTACACCTTCTTACCCACTGTGCCTAGGGTTCCCTTTTTCTCCACATACTTATCAACATTAGTCTTGATTTATATTGGTGCCAGATGATGCCCATGTGTGCCTTTGTGTTATTCTAATTATTGGTGATCATAAGCATCTTTCCATGTACTTGTTAGTCATTTGTGTTTATTGATCATAGGTTTTTATTTTTAGAGAATTTCATACACGTGTACAATGAAATATAATCCTACCCACCCCACCTCTCCCTCCAATATATTCCCTAAATTGAAAATATTTTTGCTGACAGACAACTGAAAATTGTCCTCTGATTCCACGCCTCTGAGATGACATATAGTCACACATGTACATACAAACATACACAATAAATACATGTATTTTTGAAAAGTCATTTCATGACACTTATGCAAAGAACCCTTTTATAGGGCTAAGAAGATGGTTCTGTGTATAAAGTACCCCCTTATGGAAGGTTAGGAATCTTGAATGCCTAGGAACCAATAAAGCTGAGGGTGGTAGTATACGTCTGCAAGTCCTTCATTCTTAGGTTGAGATCATAAGTAGAGACTAGGGACTCCAGAAGCATGCACCACAGCTACCTTAGCATGCACAGTAACTAATAACAGTAATTGCAACAGCAACAACAGAGACCTTGTCTAAGGGTAGAAGGTGAGGATTGACATCTATGTTGCCCTCTGACTTCTGTAACCACACTGTGGCACTGGTATGTTTGCCTTCACTCAGACTTAAAGAACACGTGCATAATGGATGGAGCTAGAAGACTTCATTTTGAGGGAGGTAACCCAAACCCAGAAAGACAAATATCACATGTACTCATTCCTAAGTGGTTTTTAAACATATAGCAAAGAAAACCAGCCCACAAATCACAATCCCAGAGAACCTAGACAACAATGAGGACCCTAAGAGAGGCGTACATAGATCTAATCTACATAGGTAGTTGAAAAAGACAAGATCTCCTGAGTAAGTTAAGAGCATGGGGACCTTGGGAGAGGGTTGATGGGGAGGGGAGAGGCAGAGAGGGAACAGAGAAAAATGTAGAGCTCAATAAAAATCAATATAAAAAAAGAACAGATGCATGTGAGCCTGTACACACACACACACACACACACACACACACACGAGTGCTTTTTTCTCTTTTTTTCTAAAAGGACTTTTTTTAGTCATGGAGAAGCCAATGTATATATAAAGTCTTTCAGGAAGACACTTAATAATACTTGTCTACATTCTGGTGAATATAGCTAGGATTACCTAGCTATTATAGCAAAGTGTATCCACAGGTGCTTATCTATTCAAGTCTTTCTGCTGCTTCTCCCAAATGTAAGTAGTGTAGAGCACTTTCTTTTTCTACATTGAAAAGTCCTCACAGATGCTCATAAAGTACTTCTTGCCTATTGGCTTCATTTACGATAAAGGAGCCTATTCTGAATCATCACCTTCAACAACTCTACCAGTCTCAAAGAACTCTAGTCACCTAGATATCAGAATTTACCTTAGTGGGAGGATAGAGACCCTGTAATGGTGATATCTATATATATATCTATATATATCTGTGTGTGTATTATATATATAATTTTAAGTGATTAAGTGATGTGAACCATTCAAGACAGAGGCGGAATCACATCCCTTTGGGAGATTGAACAGTTAGGTCTGTCTGGATCCAAGAACACAGTGGGTTTTTTATCAGTGAGGAACTTTCATAGCATCAAGGAGTGGGCAAGGTCTATACCTGATCTGAAGAAGCAAGGTTGACATTTGAGCTTGACTGACAGCTGGAGTTCAGATAGACGGGGTGAGGTATGAAGGGCCAGGGCATGGAATGACAAGCAAAACAAGCCTGTGAGCACAGCTATAGCTTGTGACCTGAATGCAGACTCTCCAGGAGGAGAGTGTCCAGAGAAATGTTGCTGTAGATGAGACCGGCCCAAAGCTATCTTAAAACAGCCGCCAGTGAGCTTACAACATGGACCCTCATTTTATAGGCAGTAGGAAATTACTTGTTAAAATTGTTGAACAATGTGTTTTGTTTTCTGGGTCAACTCTTCTTTTCTTCTAGAGACTTCTGTGATTTAGAGAGTATATATACATATATATATATAAGTGTGTGTGTGTATGTATGTATACATATATCTTCCATAAGTATATATTTACATATATATATATGTGTGTGTGTGTGTGTGTGTGTTGTCAAGGCTTTTTGTTTTGCCCAGTTCCTACAATTGCTAAGTCCCAAAGAAATCACACAGAGGTCTACATTAGTTATAAACTGATTGGCCCATTAGCTCAGCCTTCTTATTAGCTCTTATAACTTATATTAGCCCATTATTCTTGTCTATGTTAGCCATATGACTCAGTACCTTATTCGGCAGGGCAGTCACATCTTGCTTCTTCTGTGGCTGGGCAATGACTGCAGAGAGAGCTTCCTTCTTCCCAGAATACTCCTGTTCTCATTGACCCTCCTCTACTTCCTGTTTGGTTGTCCCGCCTATTCTTCTTACCTGGCTACTGGCAAATCAGGGTTGATTTAAAATATATTTGACAAAATATAGACAATTGTCCAACACCATATGCGCATGCATACATTACATACATTTATAAAGAGAAAGTGTCAGAGAGAAACTGACACATCAAGAAATGAAGATGGTAGAAGTTAAAAGTTTAATTACTTGGAGAAAAGCTACATAATGGCCCCAGGGTTCAAAGGAACTAGTCAGTGTGAATCCTTTGATTATCATAGGTTTAGCCAAGAAAACAATACCAAATGCATGGGGCATCACATATTGCTGATGGGGGAGAAACGTGATGGTGAGTTACCGAGGAAGAGTTGGCAAGATATATAACAAAGCTTTGTCTGGGGACTTACCATTTCACTAAAGCTTCTCCCTTCAAGAATCCATGGAAAAGATCTTCCTTCAAAAAATTGAAGACATGAGCAAGTTTATTCGTTGCACTATTGTTTATAATTGCAATTTATTGGGAACAATCTAAATCAAGATGAGTTGAATGACTTGTAGATCCTCTACTCAGTTGGCGTTCTCTGCAATTGCACATAGAGTAACAAGGTGGAGGGAGAACAACCTGAGCTTCTTGCTATTGAGTCATTAGCAGGAAGTAGAAAATGGTGTTCATTTAATGAAAGACGGAAGATGTATGAAAATATGTGTGTATATGGTAATTTGGGGAAAAGAAACACATGAAGAACCAATAAGCCAGAAGTCCGTGTGCTAACTTACTTCTGAAGGAGAGGAAGGGAGAATGAAGCAGACTGAAGTGGTAGAGATGAGATCAATGCATCATTGCAGTTATTATTGCAACAGTATAAATCTTCACTCTCTATTAGGATTATGATGTGAGCTATTGAATATTGCTTAGAATCCTCTGCAATAGGTTATATGGTATTAATAGAAAGGACCACTTGGGCTAAGAATGTCACTCAGTTGGTGTTCACCTGTGGAAGAATAGACCTGTAAAATTAGCACTTGGGAAGTAAACAGAAGGACCAGAATTCCAGGGTCATCATTGGCCAGGTAGTAAGGGCTCAGGCAGAGCTTGTCTCTAAAAGGCCACTGATTAAGTGGTATAGGAGACATTGGAAGAAATGACTGATAATATGTGTATTTTATTTCAGAAGCCCCTACAACATAGTAACTATCCTCACGTTTTATAGATGAAGAAACCAAGATTCAGATCAGCATTGTCTGAAGGAAATATAATATAAGCCACAAATATGACTCATAAATGTAATTAAAATTTTTCCTGAAGACATTATTGAAAAAAGAAATATAAATTATTCTGGGTAATATATATATATATATATATATATATATATATATATATATAATTTAAAATTTAAATATATATTTAAAATTAATTTTATCTGAAATATTATTTCAAACTACAATCAATGTAAAGCATTTAATTCTTTTTTTGTTAGTCAGTCTTTGAAGTCAGTGCCTGCTTTATTCAAAAGCAGCTCACTGCAGATGCTGTTGTTGTCTATTGCTGTGTTAAGACACCCCAAAGTTAAAGGAAAATGAAATTTCTTGACTTACTGTTAAGAGCAAGTGCAGTGTGGGGCCTGAAAAACCTCAAAGGCCACAAGGCTGTACCTCCTAATGTTTCCATAAGGGCCCCAAACAGCACCACTCCCTGGGAACCAAGATTCAAATGCATGATCCTAGGTGGCCTTTCTCATTCAACCCACACCAAATGCTAGCCCCTCATTGGAAACCACCTATTCTTTCTGTGTTTGCAGTTGATTGAAAATAATCAAATAACATGCTCCATTTGATTCAACATGGTTGAGAAGTTTTCCAAATAACCAAGGAGAATATCTACTTCTAAATTTAAATTTTAATTATTTGCAGTAATATTAAATGTGAAGTTTTACTTCTCAACTACATTTGCTGCATATGACATGCTCAGTGACCATGGGTGGCTGACACCAGACTATTTGAGTTTAGAAATCAAAGTGAATGATCTAAGTCCGCAGAGGTCAGCGGTGCCGAAACTGGTTTCTCAACTCTGCTCACACAACCAACCCTTCATGAGTTAAACTATGACTCCTTGTGTGACAGTTCTGTTTCTTAGCAGGTTGTTGGTGACGAGAGTTCATGCCGCTGAGCTTCCCATAATTATCCCTAAGTTGCTGGGAGGAATGCCTCCCTCCACTCAGTGACCACCATCATGCAGCTAGCTTCTGGGCCTGGACGAAGAGGCTGACCTCAGAGAGCCCCATGTTCCTCAGGCTGAGATGCTAATCTTCATCATTCCCATAGTGAGAAGGAGCGAAAATGCAAAGGGTCAGCTCAAATCCTTTCCTCTGGAGGCTCCTTGGGTTTCACCAGGGCTCCCTGGCTTCCTCATTAACAGTCTGATTTGTGTGTCCTCTTCATAGAGCTTTTAATTTTGTTTTTACATCTGGGGCTCTTCCTTGTTAAAAATACAAAGGCTATTAGACTGCATTTCTCATGGGACTCACATTGATCTCCCCAACAACAACTCTAACTTTTAAAACAAAGAGTCTTCTAAACAAAATCCTTTGGGTGTCAGGGGGATTGCCACGGACGTGGTTCTTTTGTCCCTTCATCTTGAAAAACATTTTTGATGCTTCATATTTTTCTTTAATAATAATTTACAAAATACAAATACTCTGGCCTTACTTTTTGGTACGGTTGTCCTGTGCTATAGACAGCTGCTCGGGTGCAGACTGTCTCCACACCCATTTGCATTTTTTGATAGCAGGTTTTTTTTTCTCTACTTAACTAAATGTATCTTTAAAGAAGAGCTCTATTTCTTAAGTTAGAGCATTCTTTTGGTCTTTTTGTGATGCCATATTTTTTTTTTCAGAGAGGAACGGAAAAGAGGCAAAGAAGGAAAATTGAATGGCATGCGGCAATTTTAGTTAATTTGATAATAACTTAATCTGTGTCAGACAAAGTAAAATGAGGAGCAGTGTGAGAGGAAATAAATTCTTAATGAAAATTGTTCAGGCATGCCATTTGTGTGTGTGAGTGTGTGCAGGCACGCCTGTGTGTAGGGACCTGTGTGTCTTCCTGTTTCTTAGAGGGAATCTGTTTAACATAACTAAAAGAATAAGAAGAGTGATGATTAAAAGGCTGCAGTAATTTTCTAAGCCAGTGTTGTTTTTCTCTTTAGTTTCCTGTATGAAGTGTTGGATGTAAATTATATGGGGTAAAATAATTGTTCTCTCCCTGAACTATGGTCGCAGTATGACCTATTGCGTTTGCTCTATTTACTGTGTCTGCAGCATAATTATGAAGACTTAGCTGCTCTCCCAAATAGTTACAGATGTGGGAGAAAAATAAATTACTTTTGCATGCTAGCCCTGGAAGTCGTGCTGCTGTAATATAATGTAATCGGCCACGAACAAAAGGAAGTTATTATATTCATTTATATTAGTTTGAAAGCCGCAGAAATGTATTCTGTTATTTTAGGCGGAGGAACTGAAGTGGGGCCAGTGATGGTTGCTTCTCCATAATCATCCAGTTTTGCTCTGAAGGTCATCTTAAGAAGCGGGACATTTCAGCCTGTTCATTTGGATTACTCAAGCTTTGGTGCATGCCATCACACATTTGAGGACGGGAGAGTGTGGTCGTATTTGTCCTGTATGACTCCGAGTGCGAGGAATAGGGATGTTAGATGCAGGTGACAGACTGGTTTTAATTGAATGTAAAGATATGATCTCTCAGGACTACCACTTCAAGGTATGCCGTTGTGGCTGGCAGCTTCAGAGAGCTAAGTGGATTTCCTGTTATCTGCTCGTCTTTCCTTGAAGAACACCTTTCCCTTCTACTCCACATGCATGAGCTCAGCCTTTGGGAGGGAGGCTGGGCTTGTAGGATTGTGAAGGAGCACTTGAATGCCACAACTCTCGAAATGTTCTCTGTGCTTCTAACTCACACACTCACTCTCATTATCTTCTCTCTCTCCCACTCCCCATCTCTCTCTTTGTGTTTGTTTGTGTGTGTGTGTGTGTGCACTTTCATGTATATGCACAGATAGGATAATAATGCTTCCCCTTTCTACTCAGAGCTGTTTTCCACGGTTTTCTGTATTGTTTCATTTGATAAATTTGCCAGAACTAACAGTTAGTTCTTTTGTATAAACCCAGTTAAACATGTAGTTCATTGCTTAACCAGCAAAGAGTACAAGTTGATTTCAGCGACAGAGATGTAACTGAATGACTCATTTGGATGAAAATGCAAAGTTATTAATTTTGTAAATTTTGATAAATTTCACAGTGTTTGTTTTTATTTGTAAGATTGCATAAATATATTCCCCCCTAAAGGCACTTGCTTGAAAATACCCACTGGGTGTTTTCAGTTTCTCAAGGTTACCAATTATGTTTTCAGATTTCAAACGTAACTTTATAAATTTAATTTTCATGACTTTGTGTATGATTATCAGTGCCCTCGCTGCACATGCGTATGTGGAGGCTAGAAGATGATCTAGGTGTAGTCTCCTATTCTCCACTTTAGTTCTTGAAGTGTGAACTTTGACCTGACTGGAGCTTTACCAGCTGGAGAGCGAGTCTTTCTGTGTGTCTATGTCCATATCCCTATCTGCCACCCGTGCTCTCCCATGCTGGAGTATGGAGTATGCATCTGTCTGTACTGGTGTCTTGTGATTTCTGGTTACCCAATCTCAGGTGCCCATGTTTGCACAGCAAATACTTCTCCACTTTGCCTTGTCCACAGGCCTTAGTTGTATTTTAAAATGAGAGATACTATAATTCCTATCATTTAAAAATTTTCAGTGGCTTCCCTTCTTGCCCTGAATCTTGCAAAAAAAAGAAAAACCTATTAAGATAAAATTAAAATGAGGAGGAAAATCTGTGCTGTCTAAAAGCAATCTATCTGAGTTTTCCCATCAGCTTTACAATCCGCAAATGTAAGTACTTGTTGGTTAGAAACTCTCACTACCTATCTGTGGAATGGGATTGCTTTATACTTTATTGGGTAACTGGAGACAAAAGCATCATAGAAACTCATCTCTACAGTGAATCATTTCTGAAATCTGACCGATTTTCACAATGTCCAAGGAAGTTGAACTGCACGTTGGGCATGGCCGAACCTTGTGTAAAGTCTGTGTTTCCACTCTATGTGAATTTGAGACCCCATTGCTGGATTAGAATAATTATGTTTGGTTGCTGTTTTTGGTGGTTGTATTTAGTTTTCCATTTGAGATTTCTAGTTGGAATACAATTTGGCAGATTTCAGATTTTGTTATTTATGGATGCATTCACAGTTGGGGAAATAAAAATAATAGTGGATCCCATGGGTTCATTTAGACTCCAAGCACAGGACTGGTTTAAGGTAAATAATGTGCTTCTTGGTGACTCGTTATCATTGTGACCAAGTAGTACAAGGCAATGGGATGAGAGTCCTCCTCTGACTGATGTCCTACATTCCAGATATTGTGTTTTCACCAGTGGTTCAGGGGAAGGGGCCTCAATTAATCTAAGTAGCGGGTATCGTCAGGATTCCATGAGCTGGTGACAATGCTGTCTCTTGATTGGGTCTAATTACTGATGCCACTGTGAGAAAGATGAAGGCAATTCTTTGGTTAGAGAAGATGGCTTGAAAACAGTGAGAAGTGATGGATAAGGGAAAAAGAAGTCTGAGTGAGTGTAAAATCATTTAAATTACCTTCGATGTAAATGATAGAGTTTGAAGTAGAAAGGAAAGGCAGGAGATGCATCATCATTTGCAGTGTACCTGGTTTAATTAACCTTGCGTCTCCACTTGCATAGTCTTTTGGGTGGATGAGGAAAAAATACTGTGGGATAAAATTGACCTTGCCTTCCTCCACATGCATATGGAAATGCCATACAGGGACTTTGCAATTAATATTGATTCAATGTCAGAAGGGCAACATTGATTGCAATGGAAGAGACTGGGTAGGGGGTTTCTGCAATTTTCATTTGAAATGTATGAAAGTGCAAGCTCTAGTTATTGATCTATGTCAAGATATTGAAGGTATGTGCTGAGGCCTGTGGTAATCTACTTCTAATTTGTTACACAGGCATCTTTCGCAGACTGCTTTGATGATGATGCTTTCTATATTTTTTACCTAAGGAGAAGGAAATGTGTTTGATGTAAGCAGTTGAGGTACCTATTTTAAGCTGTATTTATACATGGATATACATGGATGCACACGTGTATACATAGGTAACTTGGATAGCACGGGCTTTTCCAATACTGGATTTTTGCATACCATGGGTCTATCAGAAGTAATTCTGTCAGCAAGTAATTCAACAAAGCCTTACATCAAATAGGTACAACCTCGTTCTTATTGGCTACTATAAAGCTATTCTCACTGGGCACAACATTTTGTTATATGAATCCAAGGACATTCCTGCAGGGACACCGCAGGCATGTGGACAAGTTTTATGACCACAGTTCTGAGTTAACAACCACTACAGGAAAGTTGAATTAATAAATTTTTTCATCAGGGTGCTATTTACACTTCTGCTGTCAATTCCAATTAATTATTTTTGAAATAAAAACTTTGGCCTTTACGATATTCTTTAGGGTCTGTCAGTGAATGATAATGTATTTGACTCTCTTCAGCTATGATACAATTCTCAGGTATGCCATCTGCTAGGAGGAAGGAGAGAGCTCAATCAATATTTATACATACAAAATGACAATTCTGGGAAGGGGAGCCTCAGCTTCAGTGAACACATAGTTGATGTTTACACTAGTGTCACTAACAGAGCTATGATTTATTAATTGGTAGTGATGCTTTAATACCATTGAGTGTTTGGATGTTTTACAGAAAGAGTAACGACTTGAAGGCCTACATGACATGGAACCTGTGCTTTCAGTGGTTGAAGGCAAGAGAGAATAATACTGGTAGATGGGTGATAATTTAGGCAGAATTTTAGAGTTGTACTAACACACCATGATCAAAGTTTTCTTGAAGAGGAAAGAGCTCATTTTGTTTATTTCACATCACAGTTTATCTTTGAAAGAAGTCATGGAGCAATGCAAGGCAGAACTTTATGCAGAGGTCATGGAGGTATGCTGATATTGGTTTTGCTCCTCGTGGCTTACTTTCTTGTACAACTAAGAACCACTCACCCAAGAGTGTCCCCAACCCCTGCTCTAGGAAAGGCCAACCTACACCAATCATTCATCATTCAAATGTACTGTGGACTTGCCAAAAATGTAATCTGAAAGAAGGATTTTCTCAACTGAAGTTCCTTCTACTAGATACCTCTAGCTTCTGTCGAGTTGCCCCAACCTGGGTCAGAATAACCTGTATCCTAAAAGAGAAAGCTGCTTTGTAGACTAGGCTGGCCTCCACCTCAGTGAGATCCTCCTGCCTCTGCCTTTCAAGCACAAGGATAAAAGATATGCACCATTGAAGGCATAAATCACAAAACAATTCCACACCAGTTCAGAATTATGGATAACAAAGGGGTTATTTATTTAAGGGGAAAACTTACAGATCATTGTCCTAGACAACAGCCCTCTAAGCAAACAGGAACAGAGTCTAGCAGCTAGAAATGGGAGCCGGAAGTAAGAAAGCAAGCACATGGCTATAGCTGCTTTTTAAAGCAAAAGAGACCATGCCCAAGTGGGCTGGTATCTTAAAGGCCATTGGCTGAAGGAGCAGAATGTGCTCCCGCAGCACCTCCCACTTTTGTCTAAACAAAAGTGTTCTAAACCCAACCCAAAACCACATACACTAGGAACAGACATCAAGCATTATTAGAACTACAACCAGCATAAACAATATTAAGCAATGAACACATACTAAATGTTTCAATAAACATTCTATTCTGTGGAGTTTAAGTCTTGTACATAAAATGGCCTGGCTAGATCATAAGAGTACAGTAACTACAACTATCTAATCTTTAACCTCACTGAAGGCCTGAGAAGGGAGATAATATTATTTGTACAGGTAGGAAGTACAACCAAGCATAGAGTTACTGCCAGAATCAGACATGCTAAATATTTCCTGGTAAGCTACTGCCTCTTGACAATACACAGATAAATAGAAATGGGGTAAACTGAGATCTAAGAGTTAGCCAATAAGATGTTAGAGCTAATGGGCCAACCAGTGTTTTAATTAATACAGTTTCTGTGTGGTTATTTCGAGCCTAAGCTAGCCAGATGGCCGGGAAGAACGAGCGGGCCCTCCCCATGCAACACACCACCATCACTTGGCTGAGGGTATCTTTTCAAGCCAGTCTTTGTGGTTTATTTAGAGCTGGGTAAGACTGGGTAGGATTGCTTGCTTTTCTCCATTTGCAGCTTGCATGACACCTTCCAATACTATGACAGGCAGTCCTAACAAATGAGAAAAGATTCCCATGGGCTGCTCTTCATCTGCTTCTTCCTCATATGCTCATACGCTGACATAGTATATATACTAAAGCTGAGAAATTTTCCACTGTATATTACTATCAACTAAATTACCATCTTAATTCAAACTTCACACTATCTTTGTCACTTTCCCCAGAATCCAAGGAATAACATTGTCTTTAACCATTTTAACTGCTGGTTTAAGAGACAAATGGGAGCAGAAGTTGAGAACAGGATTCAGACTGCTCTGAATACCAATGGAAATAGTTTTTCAGGGGTAAGCTTCAGTGAGACAGCCAGCCTTATTTCATATGGAGGGGAAATGTATAGGACAGGGACAATGCATGGGGCATCACCTAATTTGCTTTTGGCCACATGGTCCTATCCTACAGCTGGAAGACAATAGCTGATTATCACGTGGGCAGCAGAAGGAGAGTGTCTGCAGTGTTCTGTGTCAAAGGTCATGCTTGAGGTGGACCAGGCATCTTGAGTAGGGACAGTTTCCATATAGGGTCAGGCCTTCTATCCTAGAGACACTATCCAGGTGTTGGGGGGAGCCCTGCTGGAAAGAAAGCCCTCTATTTTACTAGGATCTCAGAGAGGTGTCTGAACCTGGTGGACTGCCCCCTTAAGTGCAGGGTCTTCCACCACTTTCTAGTTGAGGACATAGATATTTCATATGCAACCCCAGGTGGCATTTAGATACCCGGTTTTAATTATCTCCACTGCATTAGATGATACCAACTTATTTTCAACACATTTGAATGTACCATGTAGATTCATGTTAAATCCTTGACATAGTGTTTCCTTAAAGTTAAACTTTGGAAGAAAGAGTAAGAATGTTTTCCTATTAGAGGGTAGCAAGCTTAGCACTACCCATGGTAGGCTGTCCCTCCTACATCAGTCACTAATGTAGAAAATGTTCTACAGAATTGCCTATAAGTCATCTGCATGGAGGCATTTTCTCAACTGAGAGTCACTCTTCCCAAATGATTGTAGCTGTTTGCCAGAAAGCTGATCACCATGGTAGAGGCAGTAATACTAAAGCCTCATGGCACTGCCTATCACTTTATTCACAGCACTATCCAGAGGAACTACTTGAGGGAAAATGCTGGCTGAATACTCATTCCTGCTCATTCGTTCTCCAGTTCTGTCATAGTGGACAATTCTAGGACATTCTAACACTTGGGGAATTTCTTCTACATTTTTTTGTTATGATGTGCCATAATAATGGCAATGAACAGAGCATCAGTTCAGCCCATATGTGTAGCAACAGATGAAGCAGTATTCATGTTAATGATATCGCTACCAAGGGTCTTATTTTTGAAGAGTATTGGAAATTCGATAAGTTGCAGTTAGCACACTGAGGCATGCTGATGTTGAGACCAGTGTGGCTTGACTTGGTCATGCCATCCTTTGCTCAGGATAAGCACAGAATGAGTGACTTTCTCATCATTTCCTTGTAGGTCCTGAAAGATATTGATATTCTCTAGGTCTTTGTCAGCTAGGCAGTAGGTATGTGGAAGAATAATTTCCATAGACAATTGGTTGGTTGTTTTGTTTTATTTGTTTTGACACATTTTCACTATGTACCCTTAGCTGGCCTTGAACTTGCTATGTAGAACAAACTGTCTGTGACTCACCTCCCAAGGGCTGGAATTAAAGGTATATACTACAATAACTGGCTATTCTACTGTTTGTTTGTTTGTTTTTTAAGAAGATCAAAATTCCATTAAAAAAACCTGACAATTATCTTTTTCATTTAGCTTCTGTAACCCAGTGCAGAAACAATATCCTAATAAAATATTTAAAAAAAAAACAATTATTACATAAATGAAAGAGAAGATATGTGTGTGTGAGGGGGGAGAGAGAGAGAGAAAGAAGGAGAGAGAGCGTGTGAGAGAGCACAATTTATGTGAACTCATAGGTCTTCAGGGCCTTGTGAGTAGCATGGAGAAATCTGCTCAGTACCAGCTATGTCCTCTTCATACTTTTCCTATTTGTGGTGGGCATGCCTTTATCTACTTCTTTCTTTTACAATTAACTTTTAATTAGCAAGGAAAAAAAAGGGTCTGCATGTGAAATTTTCCTACATGTGTGTCAAGTCAATTGTTTGTGTTCATTCCTCCTGAACATTCCTCCTCTTCCTAGAGCCAGACTCTTATGGGATTAGAGCACCATTCTTATTTCTTTTCGCTCTTATCAACACTTTAAAGTTGCTGATACTTTGTATGAAGCTCCCAGAGAATTAATTAAAAAATGCTTAAAAATATTTTTTCTCTGATTTCAAATACAGTCACACGTAGGGGTTTAGGGGATCAATGTACAGATTTTGGGTAAATACAGCTCAGTAATAATGATTGATAAATAAGTCGAGTAAGATGATTATTTTTCCCATATGTGAATGGACTAACAGGGCTAATGGCAGGGACCAAGGTGGCAAACAATTTGGTCAGTAGAAGTCAAGAAAGCCCAGTGATGAACAAAGATGTCACAAAATCCAGTAGGCACTCTGTTTGAACTAAGTCTTCGAATTGGAAATAAATTTATGAAAAGGAAAGAAGTAGGAGAATTGAAGCTGGGTTTGTACTATAGATCTGAATATTTTAGCATTTGCAAATTGAGGTATGGTGATAGAAATAAAAATAAATATGGGGAAGCTGTTGATCATATCTCTGAGAATCTTGTCACATGACATTTAGCCACAGGGATTTCTTCTGAGCAACACACTTTTAGGTGATTTCATCCTCGTGCAGACCTTATAGAATGACAAGATAAACATGACTAGGGATGATACAATTTCTACGGAAGTGTGATATGATTTGATTTTGGGCTCTATGTTGTTGTAGTTTGGACCTTGAAAGGCCCTGAAGTATTGATGCTCAGCTTGATGGTTCTGGAAAATGTTGGGAATTCTAAGAGGTGGTGACTAGCAAGAGGTTTTAGTCACTGGAAGTGGGCCAATCAGTGGGTAACAGAACTCCAGCTCCTTCCTTTCATGGTTGCTATGAGCATGTTTTTATCTGCCTTGAGCTCACTGCCATGTGTGTTGCCTCACCTCAGGCCCCAAACCAACAAGATTAAACAATGGACCAAGGCTTCCAAAATGAGGAGCCAACATGACCATTTTGCTTTAGAAGATGATTATCTCAAGCAGTTGCCATAGAAATAGAAGGCTGACTAGAACACCTGGCATAACAAAATAGACTAAAGTTATACTTGGGTGGTGAACCGGCTGCATTTATAGAACTATTGTTGGCCAAATTACTGAACTCCAGAAAACCTTTTATTCTTCAGCTTTAAAGTAGGAGAAAAAAGAAAACCCTTCCTTCACAGGAGTGTTATGAAGCCTAATGAGATGGTGTATGTAAATGCTTCCCACAGAACAAGCTGATAGATTTGAGCAGTGATCGGTGTTTCCTTCAATGAACAGTGCCAGTATACTCTGGCTCTGAGGCTTGAGTGATGGTTTGATTCAGATATGCAAACTGGATAGAATTTAAAACACGCTAGAGGTTATCTCCAACACAAATCTGCAAGACAAGTGGTCTCGAGATTGGGTGTAGTAAGGAGGAGAAAAAGCAGATCAAACCATTTCCAAGCAGTGAAGAAGTAGGTCTCCGAGAAGCACTGATGCAGGGTATTTTGATTTTTCATTTCTGAAATCTGTGTATCAATGCTCCTGGACTTCATGATGGCATAAAATATATTTCCATCTATTTTTTAGAGTAACAAGGGAAAAGAACTCCCACATTAAAGAAAAACAATTCCTTTGTTGTTTTATTCTGAGCTTTTATGCTGGTGCTGTACTCGGATTTCATCCTCAGAGGTGAAGTCATGTTTCCCAAACTAACACTGTTTTCCAATTAATTAAAATCAGTTTAGAACAATTTAATTGAATGCTGTCACAAGTACCATAAATCACTGTGATGCCTCACTGTCGTCACCTAGCTCTGGAAAAAACACCTCTTGTGGCAGGATCCAGTGCAGAGTAATACGCAAAACGTTTATCTAGGCTGACATAATTGTCAAATCTGTAATTGTGCTTCTGTTGCCTGTAGCCTGCTCTATTATTTGAAAATGTTGGAAATTACCGATGTATTTGAGCCAGCCATTTGAATATAAGTTGCAAGATTTATTGTTTGTCAAGATTTTAAGAAATGCATCATTTTTTTTCCTTGATTATTGTAGGCGTTAGTGCCCTAAGGTATCAGGAATTACCTTCCTGTAAGCTCTCCCTACTAGATAAGGGAAGAATACAGGGTAGTCTGGCTTCCATACCCAAGGATCATTAGATATGGAAATTGGCTACAGAGATCCTTTGATAGGAACGAGGATGGGTTCATCACACTGCATAGTATTTCAAAATGAATTTTGACATATTGAATAGGCTTCATAACAACCGATTAGGATCTCAAAATACTTGTCTCCTCCATTGGCACCAACTGCCTGGTGAAGAATATCAGAGCACAGCATGAATTCACCCAAACTGAAGGAAATTGTTTAGTTTGTGTTGAATTTTGCTCTCTGTTTGGCACTTAATTTTTAACACAGGATAATAATCTACAATAGACTCTCCAAGCCTAGGGCGACTCTCCAACACAAACTTGCCATAAATTATAACTGTTGTTTTGTATTTATTCATTGCTTTATAAACTGAACTGTCACATTAATCTCTTGCTCGTGTCCTCCTCCACTTAGGGTACCCAGCGCTGTCAGTATGTCTGTGTCTTGATAGCTCTGTATTATGGCTGGGTGGTCCTCTGACAGACAGCTGGGTGACCACATTGCCAAACAATCCAACAAGTTGATGGAATGCCGCAATCAGTTCAGATCATTGGGTATGTCTACATAAATGGAAATACCCATGTCCTAACTGTGGGAATAGCCCACAGTTATCTTATTAGAGTTCACCTGGGTTATGTGTTCAGTGTGGACTACATTTCTTAGGACAAAGAGTGAATGGGCATTCCAACACTCCATACACAAAAACAAAAATGGCATCAGTTCAAATATCCAGAAAGACATAGTTCATGGCCATCTTTCTTTTGACATTTACTATAATTATATTCTTTAATATGGTGATTTATTTTAGTGGTCCTGTACTTGAGTGCTGAGCTGCCACAAGGAAATTAAATATACTACGCGCAATGCTCAAGTTTTCTCTTCCATGAAATGAAACAGAACATGTCCCAGCTGATAGAAAATTATTATAATTATTGCATTCCATGTGGAAGTTTGTGATTACCTGAAGAATGGAAATCCAACAACCTGTCAAGCTAGCAATAGACAACTGTTTATGACCTTCTGTGGGCATCATGGCAGAATACCAATTGTACTAGTTTATCAGAGATGACTTAGGTTTTATCTAGATAGTTAAGAGTGTGAACATAGTTTGGGGCTGCCAAGGTCCAAATCCTGACTCTATAACTTAAACACTATGCAACTTGACACCTTTCTGTTCCAGTTTCTTCTTGTGTTATACTTTAGTCCTAATAGCATTATTTCTAACATTGAATATGTTTATCTTATACCTAGAATAGTATTCAGCACACAGGAAGAAATCAGACCAGTCAGAGTTAGCATTTTAAACTCTGGTTAATAGGAATGGATGCACTGAAATTATGTATGGTTACATTTATCTTAATGCTTCATTGGGCACAAGAAAGGTGTTAGGAAATTGAAACTGCTGTTCTAATTTTGTAAATTGATGTAACATTTGGATTCTGAAAATAATAGATTATGATAGCTCTTTTCCAAAAAAAGAAAATTCTAGTCAAAATTGGTAAGCAGATGGCTTTTGACTGCTGAGAAAAAAAGCAGGGTGGTCACTAGCCATCATAAAATGTTAATTAAAAGTTATTTCAAAGTAGACTCCTCTAGTTTGTGGAAAGCACTAGGTGGCTTGGCTAATTTTTCTGGGTATATGAATTCTTCTATCATGCTTTTGATCAGAATGAGGCAACATGACCTTGATCAGGTAGAGTTACAGTTTCCCACATACAGCCACGATTGTTGCTGTGGGGCGCTAGAGCAACAAACACAAATGCACTTATTTTTCCAATTCTCTTCGATATTTACACACCACATGAGCACGTGGCAAACATGCCTACTGTGCAAGTGACCCACATTTTAGAAGAGTAGACTAAAGTTAAGCATGGATACGAAAAAACAAACAAACAAATAAACCAACTAACCACACAACAAAATAAACGAATCCCAAGCCAGGCAATTAAGTGAAACTATTTATTACACACACACACACACACACACACACACACACACACACACACAATCTTTTAGTTTATTTAAAAAAAAAACTCAAATAACCAGATGTTCTAGGCTTAACAGAAATTCCGAACCTTGAGACTTACTAGTTTTGTTTTGATTGATCAATGCTGGTTGTGTGGATGGGGCTGACTTAGACAGTAAATCATGGTAGAAGTAACAGAGCTGGCGTCATAGTGGCATGTTGATTCCCAGAAAGGTGATGTGGAAAAGCAGTCTTCGAGGAAGATGGCGCTGTAGTGCAAAAATGTTTCTGTGAGGTAAACAAATTTCTTGTGCATTCACAACAGGGACATTGAACAGCATGCAAGAGCGTCAAGAAATAACTACAGAAGAGGATGTAAGGGCATCAGGTAAACTCCTACTGAGATTAAGGACAATTTTATTCTATCTTGATCCACTTTAAGGTTGTTTCAAGTTACAATTCTGTTTTTTTTTTTTATTTTACGTATGAGTGCACAAGTGCCAGGATTCCCATGTGAAGGTCAGAGGGAAAGTCGCAGGAGTCGGATGTTTTCTTCCATCATGTCATTCCCGAGGGCAGAACTTGGTCCCTCAGTCTCGGTGGCAAGTCCCTTTATTCGCAGAGTAATGTGCTCATGCCCAGTTCTACTCTTAACAGTGGAACACTATTTGGCTTGGACCAGTGTAGGCACTGTGCCTGTTGCCATATCCTCTGCGAGGTCATATGTGTGCCAGTCCTGCGGTGTGTGTAAGGCATTGTTTCCTTGGTATCCTCCAATTCTACTGGCGCTTATGAGATTTACTGCCTCCTCTTCTGCATACTTCCCTCAAACCCGAGAAGAGTGGTTTGAAAAATACCTCACATTTAGACTGAGCGAGACTTGAACTGTGGGTATTGCAGAATACTGCTGTGTTCCTTTAGTAGAACAGTAGTAGTTGGTTTTCTCCTAGGTCTGTGACCTGTCTAGTCTCTGGTTCTTGCTGTTGCCTGGGGAAGTAGAGATAGCTGGATCATGTGACTATGGAAATCCTGGAATGTTTAGCTGACAGTCAGGACATGAAGATTATCAAGTATCAAGAGGAGAAAGTTCAGCGTTTAACCATGTTCCTGGTCTCTTTGGCATAATTAAGGCACATGGTCAAGCCAGATTGAAGTACATGCAAATGAACCTCATGTTCAGGAGTCAAAATGTATACAGACAATTTTGATGATGTTATAATTTAGAGGTTTCCATAAGGGCAGGTGCTGGTATTGTAATCCTGGTGACCTCTCAGGGGTTTGTTAACGTGTTTGATCTCACATAGCTAGTAAGTGACAGGCCTAGGTCTTTGTAGTTAGGTAATCTGATCCAGAAGTCTGGTTTTTGACTACCAACTTCTGTCAATGTGTTAGGGCAGATGAATAGGTAAGGATGAACCGTGTTTATTAAAATAAGAAGTCTCTTTGCCTTTTCATTTGCTATGTTGATGTTTTTAGTCTGATAGGTTTCTTTAAAATAATTTTCATGGCTGTCTTATTCAAAGTTTTATTGTTGTGAAGAGGCACCATGACCATGGCAATTATTATAAAGAAAACAAGTCCATTATCATGGTGGGAAAACTGGTGGCATGCAGGCAGACATGCTGCTGGTGAGATAGCTGAGAGTTGTATATCGGAATTAGCAGGCAGCAAAATGAGAGTGAGACAATAGCCGAGTTAGGTGAATCTGCATACAGAACATTAATAGATGAATGGAGGAAGAAAACGTGGTAATTATTTATATACATGCACACACATATTTACATTGTCCATATTTGCACAATTTATGTTTATACACACATCTATATCCAGATATAGACGTACATACAATAGAATATTATTTAGTCACAGAAGTATAATTTCTGTTACAAAAAAATGAATGGAAATATAGATCTTCCTACTTACTAAAGTAAGCCAGACTTAGAAAGATAAGAACTGCAAGTTCTCTTTGACATCGAATCTTGACAAAAAAGAAGGCTATAGGAAGGGATGGAGGGGTTGCATGGAAGAGAGAACATGAAACTAGAAGAGAGAACTATATATGAAGACAAATGGATGAGGCAGAAGCTAACAGAAACATAATGAGAGCTGGACGGAGTATATTATGGAATATACCATGTTTATATGCTATGTATGTATATAAAAGTCACACTGAAATCTATTAATGTGTACTAATGAGGGAAGAAGTGTGTGTGTCAGAGAGAGCAGGGGAGAGAGAGTGGGAGAGAGAGAGAAAGAGGGAGAGAGGGGGGAGAGAGAGGAGAGAGAGAGAGAGAGAGAGAGAGAGAGAGAGAGAGAGAGAGAGAGAGAGAGAGAGAGGAGAGAGAGAGAATATGTATGCTACAGCAATTCAGAGGAAGGGGATGGATATATTTTCCTGGGGCTCTAGAGACCCACTGAAGCGCAGTGATCAGAAGATTGACATTATCAGCTTGACAGCCTAGAAAGATCAGTTGAGCTGCATGGTGAAAAATGGATTATAGCAGAGAAAGACTGGAAATACACTGTCCAGTCAACCAGTCAGCTCATGAGCTGAGGGGATTACCAAAGGAAACCTGATCGGAGGCAGTGACAACTGAATTAACAGATGGTTTCATTTCAATTAAGAAAAATACCATGAAAAAATTTTCCACATAAACGCAACAGTATTGATGAGATGTTCTTAAGGAACACTAGGCGTTAAGGAAAACTAGAATTGTGCATATATAACACATTTAAGAAAATGTTATTATCACCTTACTATTTTTCAATAAAGCACAAGTGATAAAGAAAAATGATTTTTCTGTGATGTAATAAATGGTAGGAGTTGACAGTTTGGGTACACAAGAGACTTAAGAATATACTTGCTATATTCCTCATTCTGTTTCATGGAACGCAAAATCCGTGGTAATTGTCCATCTGTAAAACTACCTGAAAAGGTGAGAAAGTTTATTTTGTAGAATGCTAACTGGTCAGCATCTTAGAAAAATCAGAAACATTGTCCTAAGTGTTCAGAAACAAAAGGGGGCTTTGGTTAATCAGATTTAGTGATTCTGAAGCTCTGGCTTGCTGGGAGGGCTGGGCAAAGCCTGAATGAAGGTGATTAGGGCTTCCATGGAGAATGTAATTGTTCAGGCTAAGTAAGGTTTTATCCAAGCCTCATCCTGGGTGGTGAGTGTGGTCAAGCAGAATGCAGGCACTGCGGGCAATGGTTCCCTTCCTTGCTTATATCACTTTGCATTTTCAAGAAATGTTCTGTCAGGGGGGTTGGCAATCCTAGAGCCACCAGAGGACGTCATGGAGAGTAACCCTGACAGCCAAGAGCCAATATTTGAAAGAAATGAAGTCGTTTTGGCACAAAATAAATGGACTGACTTTTAGAATATAAACTAACATAGCAGCTTAGAGTAAGAAGCCGCTAGGGCCGTCGCAGGAACCCAGACAGCATATATTTCAAGTTCTCCATTTTATGGATAAAGATATTGAGGCTTGGGACAGTTAAATGATCTTTTTCCAAGGTTGTATAGCTAATTAGCATAGAGTTATGGAAATAACCCAACTTTGTAGTTCCCATTCAATGCACCTTCCATCATCATGTGCTGTTCAATAGCCTACAATAGTTATGATTAATTTACCCTCAAATATTATGTGTCGCAGGAAGATTGGCATGCCTGTTACTGCTAAAATAAAAAAAATTATATTTGCTGATATATACCATTATTTTTCTTGCAAAGATTTAAAGGGGTTCTATACATACCTGAAGGAAGGCTATTTGGGTCATTTTGGTCACCAGTTATTAATCAGATGACATCCCTGGCCACAAAGATTATTAAGACACCATTTTGTGAATTTGTTGTGGTCAAAGGTATAACTTTTAGCTTAACCAACCCAAAATTTAATTATGCCAGTATATCAGGATGTGTTCAACCAGGGTTGCTGAATCACATTTACTAAACTTGAAAGAGACCAGCGGAAAGCAGAATGCCTGTTTATAATGGATCGTGTCACCATCAGTCAAAGCAGGTCGATGGGAATCGACCTGTTTCACACACTCTCTTTTGCGTCTGCCAACCTGAGAAGCTAGGTTTCTGGGTAAAATCAGAGTTCAGTGGAGGGTAGGTGCATTAATTAATGTTTTGGATAGAGAGAAAGAGGGAGAGGGAGAGAGAAAGAGAGAGAGAACTTACTGAATATGAGTCGGTAGAGAGAATCCAGAAGGCATTTGTTAAGGGAATGTGATTATGGATGCCACACTGTCTTATGGAAGATTTTCTGCACACCTTGAGATTGCAGTATATGGTAGCTCTGTCTAGTTTCAAAACTTCAGACCCATGAAAACCACCAGTGTAAACCTCAGTAGTTTCAGAGTGAGCCACCTGACATGGGTGCTGGGAACCAAATTTGCGTCTTTGCTTGGGCAGTATGTACTCTTAATCTCTGAGCTTTCTCTGCAGCCCCAATCTATAAATTTTTGATGATATCTCATTTCTTTTAAGATTTAAAAATTTTCCCTTTTCATTATATGTAGGAGTATATGCATGTGGTATGTGTGGGGATATGTGGACGTTAGTGTAGGTGTCCTGAAGCCTCAGATACCCTGGCAATGGCTTTACAGTCGCTTGTGAGCTACCCAGTGTAGGTGCTGGGATCTGAACTGTGGCCCTCTGGAAGATATATATGCTCCTAACAGCTGAGACATTGCTCCATCCCGGTTTTTAGAGTTGTTTGAGTATTAGAAACAGTTTTAAGCTAGGTGTGGTAGTGCAAGCCTTTAGTCCCAATATTCAGAGGTACAAGCATGCAGACCTCTCTTGAGTTAAAGGTCAGCCTAGTCTATATAGAGAGTTTTAGGACAGCAAGTTATTTGCGGCATTATAAAAATTAACATGCCTTATCAGTAAGAAATCACTTCAAGCACTTAGAGATAAATAACAATATTATTTTAATTTTTGAGAACATAATTTGATTACAGCATTTCTCCCTTCTGTTTCCTCCCTCTACACCTTCCCACATCCCTCTACTCTCTTCTCTCACTTTGAAATCATGGCCTCTTTTCTTAGTTGTTGTTTTTGAATGCATATATGTATATGCCTATACATATTCCTAAGTATCAGTCCACATGATATTACTTGTATGTTTGTTTTCAGAGTGGATCATTTGGCACTGGACAACCAATCCAACCAATCAGTGTTCTCTTCTTTGGGGAAAACCACCTCTCTGACTCCCAGCATTCCTTAGTTGTCTATAGTTCTTTGTGTGGGCTCCTCCCCAAGCTCTTTGGATGCTCATTGGTGTCATCTTTGTTCAGGTCTCCGTTGGGCAGTCTTGGTGAGACTTGATGGCTGTTGCTTCTGCTATTACCAGAGACGCAACCTCCCAGCAAACTCCCTGATCCTCTGGTTCTTAATTTCTTTCCATCCCCATCCCTGCAATGTTCCCTGAGCCTTAGGTGTGAGTCGTTTTTGTAGATGTATCCATTGCGACAGGACTTCTTCCTGTGAATTCGTTTAGTTAATTCTACTTTTCGCATATTATATTTCCTAAGTCAGTTTAGTAGACCCTTTATGACACCAACTTATTATTTCCAGTTTCTCCTATATCAGCAGGAGGGACTAAATAGGTCCAGGACTTCCTGTTTTAATGCTGATATGGTAAATCTAAGACTTAATAATTTATTCCTTATGTTTAAAAAAGAATCAAAACCAAGGTGGGCTTTAAAAAACTTGCCTCCACCCCTGTTAAGTTAGGAAATAATCTTCGGTCTTGAAGAGTCTTCCGTATTGATAGCTTTTTCACTTCCCTCCTAGGCTTCCTGCAAGCAGCCTCTGCTTTGGATATACTTTTGTTTCTAGTTGTCTGCCCTTGCCTGTGTGGAGTTATTGCTCTCACATAATACATTTTTTGATTGCCCCAGGGGAAAGTGCTTTCAACCCCTACTTTCTGAAGAGGATTTCATTATGTGTATGCGAATGGCCCTCATTTGCAATGCATGTTGTGACTGCCTCTTTAAATAAAGTAAAGGTTAATATGTTGATTTCCTATTTATAGGTAACTTAATGCTTCTAATTTTTCCTAATCATGGCATAAGGTTTTGGCTCAGTACCTCCGATTTCTTTAATGATCTTTCTAAATCGTTTTAATGATTTGATGAGTTTACTACCCTCCAAAGAGGGAAGAAGCAGGATTGACAGGTTTAAAGAGACAAATCACATACCCTCTTTCTTACCATATAGTTTGTAATTATACTAGCAAGCATTAAGTAAGATGTAATTCTTGATGATATATCTGTTGATGATTTTTTTAAACCCTGGGTTCTGCTCTGACTTTCTCTTTTAATAGTAGGGCTAATATGACCTCATCAGAAAAGAGTCAGATGCTACTTATGGGGAAGGTCAGCTAACTACCTATGAGAAAGGGTGGATATCAGTTGAATAAAATACATCATTTTCATTTCTGAAATGTGGAAAATAGTTGTTGTTTATGGTTTGATTCTTCCACTTTGTTTTCTTACACACATAAAACGAAGAGTCCATCTCATTGGTTCCTTTGAAACTTGGAGCATTATAAGGTAATGAAGTCACCTCTGTGACTCCTTAGAATGGCCATTATCTCCCACAGAAAGATCCTTCTGAATCTGCTTTTATTTCTATTATGCAGAGGAAAGTTCTTGAAAAGAAGCCCTGTCTTCAAAAGCCTACTAACTGTTTAGAACTTCAGTGATTTTTGGAGAGCTTGGGATGGTGTAAGGTCAGAGGTTAATTACAAACCACCATGACGTCATTATCTTCCTTACATGGCTGTTTGGGTCCACTTCCACATGATCTAGCATCGGTGGATTTCTTTTCAATGATTCCAAGTTTCATTTATCTCTTTAGCAGATATCTATAAGTGCAAAACATTTTCTTAGACGATAGAAATATTGGTTTTGCTAAATCTAAACACATACATGAGATTTGCATTGTATCCATTAATATTATTAAATTAATACAAGTTTGCTAGGAACCACCAATGTAGATGGAATTCTTTTCTTCACCTCACCACCAAGGACATCCCACATCACACCACGTGGGGGCGGGTACTCTTACCTCTGTTAGTGATAAACTGAAAGGCAGCTAGGTAAGTACACAACATTCTGCTAAATGATGGCCCTGATTCATTGTCCAAACAGAATTTCCTCATAATTCAATTAGACTCTGAATACATTTAACCATTGTAGAAAGATGACTGATGGCAAAATCATCACCCTCATTTTGCTGTCTGGTTCGGTTTTCATCTTCATTCATGGGTCTTGAGAACATGCTTCTTGCATACAGGTTCTGAGCAAGCCATTCTGTAATCAATTAATTAGCTGAGTGTTCATTGAGAATTTAACTTTATTCCAGGTGTAATGCAACTGCTGTTTTCGGTGACTGTCCTAATAGGGTCTTAACCTGATAGGGTTTCATGAATGGTTCTTTGGTAAAATCTTGGATACCAGTAAAAAGGTCAGGCGATCTGTAATACTTTTTGTGACAACAGTAGACAGATGCAGGTGCCGGATAAGGAAATACTGGGGCACAAATGTTTCATAAGTCTAAAATCACTGGACAAATAGTGATTCCTATTGCTTCTTTTATTGTGCCCTTTTTGTGTGTGCTTCTCATAGGTTCTCTCAGCCAGTTGCTAATTTCATCTATACCCCTTCATACTGATTAGATTTGGTTATAACGGTTACTGAGTAAATGACATTTTGTCAATCAAAATTTAAAACTAATATTCAGTGTGAGCCGAGCATTGCTAAATGAAAATGATTCTTCCACTATAAAGAGAAGCTTCAAAATCACTTGAATTTTCCTATCAAATTAGCAACTTGTTTGTTAGAGAAAATAAAACCTAATTAGCTCTCTGTGCTCTTCAAGACAGCCTACACCTGTCCCAAGACAGTGTTTGTAAAACAGCATTCTTTCTCTAAAGACTATTCTTGGCCTGGGTTTTTTTTTTTTTTCTTCCTGGCATTGACATTGGGAAAAAGAGGAGTAAGGTAGGATACATACGCATCACCGGCCTGTGCCAGGGCCATCAGTGACCCTGTCTCCTCCAGCAGCACAGCTGTGTACCAGGTAGTCATGTCTCACAACATGGAAACGAACTTTGGCAGATGAAGTAAATTGAGTTCAACCATCAGACAGCTGAAAGCGGGAATGGTCTCCGAGGTACCCTTCGAGCCATTAGGGAAAACAGCAAAGCTGTTTTTATCCATAAATAAAGAAGCCAGCGCTTGGTGGTTAATGATGAACCTGTTAACTTTAATAACTAATCTTTAAATCACTTACTAAGAGACTGACAGGAATGCAAGAAAAAAAATTCCGGTGATTATTTTAAAAGGGGCTTAACTCCGTAATGCTACTTAAACATTTCTAGGGTAAATGTTGAGAACATCGGTGAAACTTGAAGAGGGTCAATGAATGGTTTTGAAGCAAAGATAGATTGAAGTTCCAGGGCCAGAACTAAGAACTGTCAGGGAGGATAGAATGAAAAGACCTGAAATTATGTTTCAGCTAGAAGGAGGGTGAAAGCAGACCTGGGCAGATGTGTTTTTCATCCAGCTTAGGCTGCAAGAATCTATGAGGACAGCATCAAGTGTATTCCCCAAAACAGAGTAACCATCAAAGAAGCAATAGTGTTGCATGGTGGCCTGGACCCAAAGGACTTGTTGTAGTTTGAATAGCATGCTCTCCTAACCTCTGATGGTGCTGTTTGAGAGGCTGGGAAAATTTAGGGTTGGGGCCTGGATGGAGGAAGCGGGTCACAGGTTGTAGCCTGTTCCTGTTAATCCCACTTTCCAGTCTGGTCTGTTGTGATGCTAACACCCTTGCTATTGTGTTGTGAACTGCCACCATGGCTCCCTTGCTGTGAAGGAGTGTAACCATAAACTGTGAACCAGAATAAATCCTTCCTTCAATAAACTTTCTCATTGGTCAACAGAAAGGTGACTAATCCATGAAGTAGTGCATGACCTTCTGAGAAGCATGCTAAGAATAATCCGTTAGAACATGTTCAGTAGGGTCTCCAGGAGCTTTAAGGAATTTGAGTCCAGGAAACTTTATGGGTAACAGCATAGCTCAGCATATCTCTCATGTCCTAAGCCCTGTAGTTTTTGAATGCTATGTCTATACTACAAAAAATCATATCTTTTTTTAAATTTATTTATTTATTAAGGATTTCTGCCTCGTCCCCGCCACCGCCTCCCATTTCCCTCCCCCTCCCCCGATCAAGTCACCCTCCCTCATCATTTGGACTAGCTGAACATAGCGGACAATGAGGAAGAATGGGAACTCAAGAACAATCGCATTGGGTTTTTGATCCTACTGCACGTACTGGCTTTAGGGGAGCCTAGGCAGTTTGGATGCTCACCTTACGAGACCTGGATAGAGGTGGGCGGTCCTTGGGCTTCCCACAGGTCAGGGAACCCTGATTGCTCTTCGAAAAAATCATATCTTGCAATTTAGAAAATGAAGTTCTTAAGACTTGGGTATTATACATGTCTTGTCAGCAAATACCATGATTTCGTAATTGGATTTTTGACCTTAGAAGTCTATATTGCTTGTGTTCTCCTTTGACCTATCCTGAAGAGTTAGAAATGGGACCAGCACATCAAAACCTTAAGGATTTATGTTCAGTATATGAGTGAGTTTGTACCTGATTCTCACACTGGAAGAACAGGACACAGCACATCATGGAACTGTTCAGGTCTCCGCAGGATGTCCTCTTGATGGGAATGCTGCAGAAGGCATTTGTGCATGTGCCTCAGGTTACAATCCATTCTCAAAGCGTGTTGCTTTGACCTTATGAATAAACCTTTATTGAGCTCCACAGCGCAGGAGCACACCAGAAACCGAACAGGGAAAACGACAACAGGCAGAGAAGGGAGAGGTCAAAGAAGAATGTCAGAACTCAGAAGTCACATTTTGAAAGGCCAAGTGAGGACGGTTCAGTTTATCCTAAAGAAGCAGAAGAACCCAGAAAACAGGGTTTCCAGTGGGGGAAGAAATAAGATACAAATCATTATTAGCACAAACTTACTGATGCAAAGGTGAAGTCCTCCATCGCTGAGAGTCCCCGTGCACAGCCCTGGGGTGATGGCCAGTGCCTACCTGTGTTTGGCTTGAAAGGAAAGAATGGATCCCTGCTGTAGCATCACCTTTCATTTGCTGTGAGATTTAGCTGCGGTGGAGCTATAATGAGCATTGCCCCCAGCTGGACTGACTTCTTGGGGAGAGATTTATCTGCTTTAGTGGAGATGGCCAGCCATGTATCTTAAGAAGGGCATGGCACGCAGGGTGCGTTACCTCAGCGCCTTGGCAGAGAGATGAACAGAAGGGATCTGTTAGAATTAGACGCCCACTGAGCTCTGCCGCAACTAAACATAATAATATTTTCTAAACCATGTTTCCCAAAGGAGGCTTCAGCAGAGATGAACACACAGCTCACTCACTTGCAACTATGGAAATCAGATCAGTTCATTTTTTTATGGACCGAGTGGCCCTTGCAAATGATTGTTATAGCCATGTTATTTGTTCAGGCATGTTCTTCTTCTTTTTCTTCATGTCTGATTCTCAAATTATGTGTTTCCTTAATCATATATGTATATATACCCGGTATCAACTTGACACCCCAAGATTTAAGAGAAAATCCCCAGTCTAGAAGTACTGTCACGTAGTTTGTATTTGACCAGAGGACCATGTCCCTGGTCCCGATTTCTGTGACCACATGAGGTACAGGACTCCTCTGCCAGGCCAGTCTCCTTCATGTGTTCATTTCTGTAGAGGTGTCTGTTTTGAACGAGCTCTCTTGTAGCTAGAGCTTGGGCCGGTGATCCTAGCCCGCTTAATTGACTGCCGCTGCTCTTTCTGCCCCCAGTTCAGGCTGTGGTTGTATAGCCGAGGCTCTTCTGGAGCAAGGTGATGGATGGAAGGTGACAGCCCGAGCAGCCCGAGTCACAGTTCTAAGCACCCAGCTGGTCAGTTGCTTTCACAAGTACAATGTTGCAAGAATCCTGTATCGGAAGTGTGAACTCAGGGATTTGGAAGCCCGAGGTGATAGCTGCTAGATATGGGCCTTAGAGAAACACCCAGCAAAAGATGAGACGGTGGGGGCTCACTTGTTAACTGTGAGATTGGGGTAAAGAAGGGTCTCCATTGACATTTGCACGTTTAAATGCCAGCATGCTTTTGTTCTTTTGACTGCAGTAATAGCAGCAAATGTTTGGGAGGCTCCTGTGAAGAAAAAAAAAAGATTGATGAAATTCTTATGGAATATATGTGGAATATATATGTTGTGTGTTTCTTTTTTGTGTCTTTCAGAGATAGGGTCTCAGGATGTCACCTTGGGTTGGCTTTGAACTCATGGTTGAACTGCCTGTCTCATCCCCTTTTAGTGGGAGAATTAGACAAATTCTGGAATTCAAGGTCTACCACCATTCCTAGCCTGTGTATGGGGATGTCTGTAAATGAAATTTAAAGCTTTGGGAAAACAGTATCTTAAAATATGTCTTTGGATAATGGATTTTTTCTTCCTTTTTTGAGATGGAGTCCATTGTATCCCAAAGTCTCTGTGTAAATGAAGATGACCTTGAACTTCTGATCCTTCTACCTCTACCTTCTGAATGCTGGGATGGCAGGCAAGAACCGCCACACCCAGTTTTGTTCTAATGTTTTGTCTGTGTTGTTTGCTAATCCCTCTGCGGAACCACAGAGTGTTGGGTTCAGTCCTTTCAATGGCAAACTTTAGAGTCAATGGCAATTCTGTTCTTCAGACAGTGCACTTGTGTGGGAAACAAAGTGGAATAACCAACAATGGCAGCGTTTGGGTTTTGATTGAGAAGACTGTTAGTTTCCAGACGGAAACATGGGCTTAAATATGCTTTGCAAACGAATCTTTCTAATCACCAAGGCTCACACTTGTTTTTTTTTCCCTTCCCACTACAATAATTATTGAAATTACACTTCCAAAATATACCTGCAGTTCTTCTTTCTCAGAAACTTTAGTTAGTATCAGGTCTCCTGATGTTACCTAGCAGTCCCCAATGAAGGTAAGACTTGAATTTGAGAGAGAATTTTAATACACTGGCTCAGCCATCATATATATATAAACTTAATAAAGTCAGATTGGTCCAAAGTGTAAGTTTGCTCTTCAGAGGCATCTGCCTGGATCAGGAGCTGCATTGGTCTTTGGGCCACAGGAGTGTCATTCAGCATATTATTGCTGAGGCGAGCTGTTTCTTTCATAATATATTTTGGAAGCTATTTTTGTTTCTTCCTGGAACACACACATATATATCTGTTCTGCTACCCTCAACCCAGTTTAGAACAACACAGACCCAAATTTGTGTCTAACCCAATCATGTTTCCTTAGATACTAGGGAGTGTGTGTTTGTTTTGTCTTTTCCACTATGAAAAAATGTGGACAGTCTTTTTTCTTTAGTCTGCTTAATCTTTGGCAGGTGTAACGTTCACTAATCATCATTTTATGGCATCTATGAAGTCAATTTTGATTATTTCGCCTGTATGCAGGAAATTGTGCTCAAAGGTTAAACCCTGTTCTCTGAGTCAACGCCAGGATTTGATTTAGAAATTGTTTAAGTATCAAGTCTGATTTTGGTCTACCTTCCTGTGGCGTCTAGAGTTTTTGTGATTTTCCCACTGTATAGGAATACTGTATCCTTGTGATTTCAAAAGATGGACATTTTTAATTACATATGTGGGTATGCGCATGTCATGTATGTGCAGATGCCTGCCAAGGCCAGCGACTGTGGATCTGGAACCAGAGTTGCAGGCACTTGCCAACCTCCTGACGCTGGGTTGCTGGGAATCAAATTTGGGGCCTCTGGAAAGGGATCGTGTGTGTTTCACCACTGAGACATCTCTCTAGCTTCTGTGATTTTGTTCAATTATTTTCACTTGAAATAGTGTCTTACTATGCTGCTCTGTCTGACCCGGAACTTGCGTTGTGGTACAGATTTGCCTGGAACCCATAGACATCCACCTGCCTCTGCCTCTGAAGTGCTAGATTGATAGGCAGGGGCTACCACACCTATCCATATTTGTAATTAGCCAGAAAAAAAAAGAACTTTTAGGATATGATATCAATGTAGGGACAGCATATTTCCAACTTTCCATTTCTTCTATCAGGCTGGCTTCTGTTCAGAGCAGTGTGAATAGAGGAATTCCACATCAGTCTCGGCAGCCAAAGGAGGAATGAGCACAATCACCCCTGTTCTAGACCAAGGTGTCACCACAATTGCCTTTGTCTCATTCCTCCTAAGTTTGCTATAAAATTAATTTACTAAAGAGTATTAAAAATGAATAATAAAAAAACAACCCAAATTGAAAACCATAGAAGTCCATCACTGGTACCCAGCCAGTTTTCCCTGGGAATCCCTCTTCTTCAGTCTAGTTCAAGGCTGCACAGAATTCTCAGCCTTAGCCTGATCCTATGATTCCTGTATTGAACTAATTCTGTTGTTATTAGCCCGAAGAGCAGACCTGGTTCTCTGCCCTGTGGGGAGTCCAAGGACCTCCCGCCTCCTTCCAGGTCTAGTAAGGTGAACATCTAAACAGCCTAGGCTCCCACAAAGCCAGTATGTTCAGTAGGATCAAAACCGAGGGGGAGGGATATGGGAGGTGGTGGCGGGGAAAAGACAGAAATCTTTAATAAATAAATATATAATAAAAATAAATAAATAAATGTGTTATATGTCTTGAAAAAAAATTCTGTTGTTATTCATGGCTTCTCAGGGTTCTAGCCCCTGAGACAGTAGGGACCTTATTGTACTCAGCTGTCGTGGTCATAACTGCCCTTGACTGGATTCCTACAAACATAGTACTAAGTGCTTCAAGTGCAGTATCTCAATTAATCCACAGAGATGCCTGTGGGTGGAGCTCTGTGGATTAATCAGACATCACATGTGGAAAGGAGAAAACTAATAGCGACTTCTCCATAGTTTTAGTCACTAAGAAGTGGGCAGATATCACCTAGCTCTAAGGGGGCAAAACTGGGTACCAAGTCTTGATTCCTCTGACTTCCAAGCCCTTTTCCTTCACCCAAAATTGTAGTGTTCTTCCACTGCCTAAGGCTTGTCACCAATTAAGTGCTCCGTAAATTCTTAACCGAGTTAAAGAAAAGGATTGTTTTGTGGAAATAAATGACTTGCAGTGAACAGACAAAGGTTTGAGTGACTCCATTTTCTGCCTCTGTAAATCGAAGGAGGGTTAATTGCCTCTAAGAGCTCACCTAAGTGGGGGAACAGGAGTGGCGGCTGGAAGGAGAAACCTGAGCTGGTAGCTGATGCTCTGCCTTCCCCGGCAAATAGCTATTGCATTATTCCGGTTGATCTTCAGTCCTGCAGTACTGGCGTAATTCCATTTAGATCCAATCTAGATAGGCTTTTGCGGAGCCTCTATCATTTTTCAGAATGTTTGAAAAACAAAATGCATTTAGGCTTCTAACCCCAGAGTTTGGAAATCTGAAATATACATAAGATGATAGGAAGGAGCCTGGCTTTGATTATCATACGGCAGCATAGCTGGGGGCTGCCATAAAAACCTATAAAATTGAACTGGGCCTGAACCATGACAGGCCTCCTTGATGCTCGGTGCTTTGCTTTTCAAAGCGCATTCTTCCCTATATTATACGAAATGTGGATGAAGTGATAAGTGAGTTTAAAATGATTGTGTAAGTGAAGTGCACTGTCACACTGTGAAGTGTTTGCCCCAGGGGTCCAGAAACGGAATGCAACCTCATTTCCTTTTAAGTGTTTTCTCCCGCTGCTGAGGGTTTCTGATGATACATTTGTTTGTTTGTTGTTTACAAAATTGAGATAATCTTCAGCCCATTTTTATTGTTGTTGTGTTTTGAGTATTTGTTTTTCAAATTTCAAGGGGGGGAATTTTTCAAGAATCAAAATTAAAGGCAGAGATACTTAGAAAGGAGAGAAAGGTGAAGGAAGAAGGAGTTGGGGGAGGGACGCAGAGAAAGTGGGAGGAGAGAGCTCAATGGAGAGATGTATAAGTCACTGTAGACACTGGAAATACTTGAAAGGCTACTGGGCATGCTTTAAGTCCAATGAGCCAGTGAAAATTAAATACACAATTCAGTCCCCAAGACCATGAAAATAAAGAAAACTCTAGCCGATGGCAGTGCTGGCTGCCTCCTGAGGGAGAGTCTGGCCTGAGCTTGTCCCTGTAGGGTGTGTCAGGATTGAACAGCTCTCTGCTCAGGGCCGCGGTTGATAGAGCCACAGACCATCAGAAGGATTTCTTGAAGACCGAAGGATGAGTCCTAGGAAGGTATGCATCCAAATAGAATAGGATCCCTAAAAGCCAGTACATGCAGCAGAGACAAATCCCATTGCCATTATCATGGATTCTCAGTCTGCCCCAATTGTCAGCCACATTCAGAGGATCCAGTTTGATCCCATGCTTGTTCAGTCCCAGTCCAGCTGGATTTGGTGAGCTCCCAGAAAATAAAAAGAAACGCATCCTAGTATTGTTCCCTCCTGTGTGACACCATTTACCCTGCTTGTGTGCAGGGTTGGTGGTTAATGAGAGGGCAGGCAGTTAGAGTCTACATTATCAGTCAATGTAGGTGTTAGCTTTCTGTCTACTCAGATGTAGCTAAAAGCAAAACGCAGACAAGAAGGAGCCATGCCTGATATCGACTTCAAGGACACACGTCCAATGACCTGACTTCTTCCCACTAAGTCTCACGTCCTCAAGGTTTTGCCTTCTTTCATTAGCACCGTTAGCTACCCCCACACTTAGCATATGGGTATTTAAGGTACACATCAAATACAATACTAGCAATACTAGTATAAATATTAGTAACCTTGGTTCAGCCTTTGAGGACTTCTTTACTCATAATCGTTTTAATGTTTCTGGTGTGTGCATGTGTGTGTGTGTGTGTGTACCAGTTCTTACAAGGAAGTGAAAGTGAACTGAACAGAGTCAGAGCACCAGATAGACAGAAGGAAGGGCTGACATGAGTCAGGTGTGCAGTTGACTGCACTATCGCTAACTGTGGGACACTTGCCTTACTTCATTGTTTCTCTCTTGGAAAGGAGGGGCAATGCATATACTACAGAGTCCAGACTGTGAGAGCTGAGGGTACTGAGAATGCAGCTTGAGTCTTGGTCTTCAAATCTGAAGATCTGTAGTGCGCATTCCAATCCCATCTTCTTTCTGCTTGCTCAAATGTAGCAAACTCTTTTGGAACATTAGGATGCCCCGCCTTGCACAGTCTAATTTTCAGATATTAGAATGCCTTGGCAAGGGAATTCTATTGAGGGATAACTGTAAATGTTCAGATTCGGGCTTAAACATACTAAAAGGAGGCTGATGTAATGATAGATTCAGTGATGAGACTCTGTTTAACAAAGAAAAATCAAACAGATAATAGTAGCTGAAGGAAGTTTGAGGAAGGTATTACTATTGACACTGGCCTCCACACAAGTATGTATGCCTGCACAGATGTATATAATACAAAAGAGTTTCACTAATATATGTGACTGATTGATTCCTAGTCCAAGAAAATTCACGACACAAAGTACTAATAATGATCAAATATTTTTATAAAAATAAACTCTAAATATAGTACAGCACAGTCATAATTAAGACAAAGTTTATCTTGGGTTAAGAATTTGGGTAGCTGAATTACAGCCTTTGCCAACTTATACAAAAAGTACGGTGCATTTGAAAGGAGAAAGGAAGCAGACCTAGTTGGAGTTCTAAATGTATGGAGAATGGAGAAGAAGACACAAGTTTCAGGTTATCAACTGTATTATTTTTCCAAATAATTGGAAAATTACCTAGAAAAAGAAAAACTTAAGTGGGGAAACGTTTTTTTTTTTTCTCTCAGTTCAAAGAGATGCAGTCCATCATGGTGAGGAAGGGATGGGAAGGAAATGGAGCAGTTGTTCACATTGGATCCTGCATCAAGAGGCAAAGAGTGATGAGTGTTGATGTTTAGCCCACTCTGTTTTTTTTCTTGTCATTCAGTCTGGGACACCTGTGCCACGGTGGTGTTCCAGCATTCAGGGCATCTCTTACCTCTTTAGTTCTACCTCTGTTGTACAAGGCCCCTTGTTCATTCCTGACTGCTCAGTCCAGAAATAATCACACAGAAACTATAGTATTTGCAATACTGTTTGCCAATAGCTTAAGCATATTTTTGGCTAACTCATATCTTAAAATAACCCATCTACATTAATCTGTGTATCTCCCACAAGGCTGTGGCTTACTGTGTAAAGTTCTGGCGTCTGTCTCTGGCAGGGCTACGTGGCTTCTCTTTGACTGCCCCTTCTTTCTCTCAGCATTCAGTTTAGTTTTACTCACCTATATCATCCCTGCTCTGCAATAGGCTCAAAGCAGCTTCTTTATTCATTAACCAATAAAAGCAACACAAAAACAGAAGGACTTCCTATATCATACCTCTGTAAATTCTCACAGATGCAAGTCTCCACGTGTGTTTCCAAATCCAGTTGGGTTGACCATGAAGATTAACCATCATGTCACCCTGATATTAACTGGGTGGTTAATTTTTGAGCCACTCTGGGGCAATTAACATAGATGGTTCTGGTCTAATGTCATCAAACTACGGATAATGTAGTTTGAGATCCAAGGTGGATTTTAGCTTTGTATATGTATTTGCGGGTGCACATGGAAGTGTTTTCTCATGTGTAGACCCAAGTTTGATGTCAGATGTCTTTTTAAGCCACTTGCACCTAATTTTATGAGTCCAGAGTCTCCATTGAACCAGGAGTTTCCTAGTTTGTCTAAACTGCATGGGCATCAATGCCCTGGTCAGGGTAGGGAGTTCTCTTTTTCTCTACTTCCTTGGAGCCAGGGACACAGGCATTAGCTATTATTGCATCAGGTCTTTTTATATAGGCGCTGTGAATCTGAACTTAAGTGCTCATGTGTATGCAGAAAGTACTTTACACACCAATCTGTCTTTCCAGCTCCTATTTTAGCATCGGAGGCCTTTCTTCTATGGGCATTTTCTGTATCCATATTTGATTTTTATTTGCTGTTTCATGGATGTTTCCCATAACTGTTTTATCTTTGGTTTTTATCAAAAGTTCAAAACTTGTTATAAGTCTCAATCATGATTTGGGAATTAATCTGTTACTACCAATTATGTTTAGAATGTAAAATGCTTTTTAATACTAAAAAGTAGCCCAGATACTAATACTCTAACACATGTACAGTATTGCCTATTGTTTAGATCCTGGAAAATTTGAAAAGTTCTAAATTTAACCTTATGTACTCTAAGTGATCTAGCTGTCAATGTCAACAACACAAATTCACCAGAGTGCTTTGCAATCTATGGTAAAGGGTTAAAACTTTCCTTCTACACACATTCTTTTTGACAATATGTCTGTTGTATTTTGCATACTGTATATGCTTATTGTTTTTATTTAACTTTACAACCAAAGGTACTGATGTAGGAGAAGTGAAGAAAATACATGAAATGGATAGATTAAAAACAGACCCATTTAGGCAAGAGCAAAAGTAATTTCAGTGATCAGAGTTAGCTGACGAAGGCTGAGAAGCTTCACTAAATGCCCTGCAGTTTTGTAGGGCCATTCTGTGCCCAGGTAAATTGATCAAAAGTTAAGTGGTCCCTAAGAAGCTAGCAGTCACTAATTAGAATCGTATCAGTTGGACCTTTATATCTTATAGAGTAAAAAGAGTGTAGAGTTAAAACAGAATCCATTGTCTCTTGATATCTTGTGTAATAAAGTGAATGATGTGACATTAAAGCAACATTAAATTAAAACCAGTACGCTGCGTTTTCCAGGTAGGACTTTTTATTATACCAGAGGCTGTGTGCTCTTGGTGGTGAAGGGCAGAAGCTTTCGGTTTGAATTGCACAGACCTATAAAACCTAGATATAATTAATGTGTAATAAAGTGCACAACTTAACAGTGCTCGAGTTGATGAATTTTGACCAATATAGACACCTGTGAAATTAATATCATAATTAAATTAATGAACTAGTCCTCATGTTCAAAGTTTCTTCTGGATCCATTTGAATCCACTTCACCTATATTCTTTAGTTTTTCCCAGAGCAGTCTTTCACTGACTTTGTGTCAGTCTGGATGAGCTTGCGTTTTGTTGAAAATTATTTAAGTAAAATCACGTGACACCAATTTTTACTGTGTAGGCTAGCTTTTATGAGTTAGCTTTTAAAAACTATCATTCATGTTGCTTACATGTCAGTTTGCTTGTACTCTTTTAGTGTGTGTATATGAGGTAGCAATTATCCCTTATCAAGTACTGATGGGCACTCGGATTATTTCCACGTTTTTATTTATTTAGTTTTACTAATTTACCAATTAGTAAATTAGTAAAGTTTACTAACTTCTGTTCAAGTCTTTGTGTGGACATGTTTTCAGATGTATGGAAAAATGGCCACGGGTAGGAGGATTGGGACATATGCTGTAAATACGTGACTTCCTGGATTTAAGCTGTGTCTTGTATGACCTACTAGCCTATGACATGGTCAGTCACTCAACCCCTTAGGTAATGCATAGGTAGCTACATTCTGGAACAGTTAAGGCATTTGACTCATGGAAAGCAGTGGCACTGTCACTCTGCCTCGTTTATCATAATCGTTCATCTCAATTGCAATTTTTAATGCCAACTTCTGAAACTTTCATGATTGAATTGTCTAAACACTACTTCATTTAAAAAAGAATATTATTATTATTGCATTTATGTTCTCTCTGTGTGTGTATTTGTGTGTGTGTGTGTGTGCATGCACATGTGTGCATGAGGATCTGCACTGTGGCACATATGTGTTACAGGACAACTTTTGGTAGTATGTTCTCTCATTTCACTGTAGGATCCAAGGATCAAATTCAGGTCCCAAGACTTTCATGGCTAGCATTTTTACCTACCAGGACATCTTGACACCATCTACTCTTTAGTTGTGAGGGAAATCCAATCCTATGAAAACTAATTATTTCATTATACTGCAAAACACAAGGACACGCAAAATTCCACATTTACTTGTAACACTGTTACATAAAAAGAAACTGATAAAAGAGAAAATAAAAGCATCGGTGACTTATATTGTCTCAAACAGTAATAACAAACGAGCCTAAGATTTTTTTCTTCATTTTGCACCTATCTCCTTTTTGGGTGGCCTGTTGATGGTTAGTGTTATTTGTGAATCTTGGCAGTCTCTTGGATGAGTCTCTAGGGCAATCCTCCTGGTACACTTATGGAATGATTCATCTTCTGGGCATGTGTTTGGGGGTTTTTATTTGTTAGGTTAAAAGAGTTGGGAAGACCCATCCTAAAAATGGGTGACGTCATACTCTGGACTTAAATACTGGATTTCATAAAAAGGAGGAAGCCGTCAGAGCGCCAGCATTCACGCCAGTGTTCTTGCCCTCCTCTCCCGATTGTCGATACAATGTGAACAGTTATGCTAATCTCCTGTGCCTCGACTTCTCTGCCATGGTGGATTGTACCCTTTATTTGTGAGCCAATAGAAATCGTTTCTTGCTCAAATTATACTTTATCAGAGCAACAATAAAGAAACAATCAGCTGCTTTAATCAAAGAATGTTTACAAGTATGGATAGCTGACCTTTTTTATTCTTTTCCGGTGAAGAAGGCACAAGGATAAGTCATTGTCCTAAAGCCTGCAGTCACCTTGAATTCTAAAACCAGGAAGGTTCATGGGTAAGACAGACCGCTCACTCCCAAGAGGAGAACAGCAGTGAAACTGTAACTTGGGGTGCATCGTAGGTAAGAGGTTAGTCCTTTCCGTTGCTGTTGGGAGCAAACTGCTTTTTAGGGACGACCCTGCAGATCTACAGCTAGGCCAGTGACAGGCAGAACTGGTTAATTATGCACGTCCTTCCTCTCTGCCACAGTTCCTACTGTATTTAAATTGAAAGTCCATCATATTATTCCTAGAGAACAGACCTGGGGTTACTGGATTTCCTTCCTAGCTTCTCTTTTCTACTTGCACCGATGACATCCCCTTTCTTGGCTATTAAACATTCCCTGTCTCTATACTTGGTCCACGGATGTAAGGTTCTTAGGCTAGCCTAGGATAGGTAGCCAAGGTTAACCTATTGGACTGCTAGAATCAGGGCTTTTGCCCTAAACTTTGGATTAAAGCTCCTCTGCATGGCTGTTAACTAATATGTAGAGTGGCGGGTACCCAGCCTTTGAAATGATAGATTGAGGTGAGGGGTTTTAATTTCTGTTACTTCATATGTTAAAACACTGCAGTGTATGTAATCAACTTAAAATGAAAGTGACTGATAGTCCTTTCTTACATAAAGAGTCAATGGGAAAAAAAGGTGGTAAAGAAAATGCAGTTTTGTTGTTTGATGTGTAGCAATTGCAGAATGATGTCCAGAGAGAAAGCTAACCTGTCTGCTGCTTAGAACATTTGCACTGGGGCTCAGAAGTCCTGCGGTTCTATAATATGTTGTGTGATAAGATGCTCAACCATTCTAACGCTTCATGAAATCTCAACATTATGCTGAGATCATGGGTGACTGTGGCCACAGAGAATTCTTATGATTGTATAAGGAGAGCTAGAGTGTCTGAAGTCCTCTGTGTAGGAAGAAGTCTTAATGGGTGTCTGGGAGTCCTGCTGCCATTTTTATATCCCAGGGAACAGCACAGGCTGTCACCATTAGAGGGTCGAAGGTGGACCTCCCTCAGTTGGTATGACAGTAGCCGGGATCTGGGTGGACACCACTCCCCCTCCGTCCCACTGTGGAACGGTGCTTGGAGACAGGGCCATCTCCAAAAGAAATGAGTTTTCAAACTCACAGCCTGGACAGGCACAAGACAAGATGGTGGTTGCACCCGCCATTGTAGCTCTTCTGTTTAGCTTTCCTCGTAGTACTGGCCTGCATAGAGAAGTCTATGTAGCACTTCATTTTCGTCGGCCCTTTGGCTGCAGCTGAATGAGCAGATGTCAGTTGAGTGATGCCTCCTGCTCACACCCCCATATTCTTTTATGTTTTCATATTTATTTATTTCTTCACATAGCCACTCTCCCCGGAGTACCATTTAGAATGCTGACCCCAACAGAGGGGTAATGATTTAGAAATCCTGCAGAGCTGATAAATTCTGATGTAATACATCACAGGCCTCAGCTGCTGAGTGATCTTAATTTTGTGGGTTTTTTTTTTTTTTTAGATATATACTTGAAGAGACTTTATTGTCCTCGCTAAATTCATCTTTGGTCTTCCAGCCTCTTTACCTAGTAGGGATCAAGAGATTATTTCTAAAACCAATTTTCAAGATCTTTGTTGAGCCTTTTCAATTAAAACCTGGATATTAGGGTTTCTAGGAGGCAGAGGGAATGGAACCCTGTGTCAAATCCTTCTTTAAATCTTGCCTTTTAATACAACATTTTCTTTCCCTTCTAGGGAGGGAAAGAACGTCGGGCAGGTGCTGGCATTTTGCATTTAGCCTATCCAGTTGGTCCATCGGGACAGTGTTCATGTATTGACTTCAGCTGCAGCCCTCAGGAAAGCAATCAACTTTTCTTTAGAGTTAAAAGAGTATGCCCTATCCATGGGCAATGCCTCTTAGCATTCTGTGTCGGTACAAAGCATACATTGAATTTTGCTCCCTTCGGTAAGATGCTGGAATGTTTTTGCTCAAACAAACCCAACTTCTAGTCATCTTTTTTAGAAAAACTATAAGCCTCATTTTGCGCAAATATATTTATAGAGAGACTCTAATCTTTGCCTTTTCAAAGGAAAGAACAAAGAAAAACAAAACCCAAATCAGATAGCCAAAGAAAGTCCATTGTTGATTTAATTTCAAAATTTGCAACTTGGTAATTATATTTTAGTTATTACTGTCAGGGGTATAAATTATTCATCATTTGTGTTTGGGATATTATTTCACTTCTCCATTATCCAAATTGATTGGCATACAGTAAAAAAATTAATTTGCCTTTGCTTCTCGTTGCTTTACAATGTTTACTGAATGCAAAGGACATTAAAGTGATAGTACAGCGTTCATGGTGAGAGCACACTTTTAAGGTAGTTAGTTAAGTGTGACAGCACATGCATGCACTCTCAAGACTGGGAGGACTGAGGTAAGGATTATGTGTTAGGGGTCAACCACGGTTCCGTAGCTAATTGTGAACCACCCAGTGTCGTACAAAATATAACTGCAACAATTAAAAATAAAACGTGATACTGTGATGTTTTAAACTCAAACTGCATCCCCCCAACTTTTTATCCATGGAGTCATTCAGTTTTGCCATTTCTTATGTTAATTCACATGATTCTCTAACTAGGAATGTATTTCCATTGCAGCACAGACATTCCCATAGAACTGATTCTCTCAGGCCAGGCTGTGAGATGCTGGTTTAAAGGCAGCTTTGCTCAAATTGTATATTCTATAACTAGTAGACTTTCGTCTTTCTTTTGCTTCCATATTGTGAGCAAAAAATGATTGGCAGGAGTGACTGGTTAAAATCCAATGATAGGTTCGGTTGTTGATTCATTTAACCAGTATCCCTTTCTTCACTGTATATTTGTGTAATGTATAGGGGGCAGTGTGATGATCTGCTTAAACATACCATTTGATTCCCTACAGTTAACTCAAGAGCTGATGATCTGAGCCACGACCAAGATGAATGCTACATACTCACTTTCTCACTGTCCATAGAGACTTTCTGCTAGAAACCAAGCATCCCGGGCCCAGTGTGGGTCTACTGTGATCTCTCTGTGTGCTCGCTGATGCTCTGTTTCAGAATCCACAGCCAGTCCTCTGAAGATATGCTGCAGACACATGTAGTCTTGCCACTGTCTGGGATTAGGGAGAAGGAGTTGCAATCCCAGTTGCTGTGGAGACCCTTGATTGGAGGGATTCTGGAATGAGCAGAGACTTGGCACACTATGGTTGAGCTTAAGTGTGACAAGAGAGGGAGGAGAGGGTACGAGTGAAGTGGAATCCTCAGTAGCAGGGTATATCCTGGAGCCTCAGTTGCAGGGTTTATCCAGGGTCCTGGACTGTGGGATTCTCACCAAAGAGAGCAGCAGTTGTGAGTGTAATTGACACAAACCTACAAGACAAGTTGTGTGTGCTGTGGGTAGCAGGACAGAAGTGAAGCTGCGTAAGCCTTTTGGGGCTCAGAAGATCATGAGCAAGTCCAAGACCCTGTAAACTGAGCTGTTTATGCTGCTGGAATTGTTTTGGCTTGGATAAGATTGTTACTGTGCTTAATTCTGACTTCTTGGAATAGGAAGGTGTAACTTATTTTGAATTTTATAGGAGCCCACAGTTAAAAGGCTTTAGATTTTTAAAGAGAACTTGAGGTTTTTTTTTTTTAAATCATTGGAATCTTTTAAAGGTGGTGGTACTTTCTAAGTCGTACCATATTTTATGATATCAATGTGGGATCTTAGGGACAAACAACAAAAGCTATAGTGTAAAGTGGTATATTTGTGAGTCAGAATTGACAAGGAGTATAATGTCATAGGTAGCTTCAGCTGTCAACTCAGTATCAACTTAGAGTCACCTGGAAAGAGGGAACTTCAGCAACAGAAATGTTCATGTCAGATTGGCCTGTGGTCATTTGTCTGCAAGGCATTTTCTTCATTTCTAATTGATACAGGGCACACTGTTGGTGTCGTCTCTAGGCAGGTGAGCATGGATGTAGGAGAAAGATTGCTAAGCCAGCCAGCCAGGAGCAAACCAGTAAGCAGTGTTCCTCCATGAGTCCTAGGTTGGCTCTGCAACATCTGAGCCAAATAAATCTTTTCTTCTCCAAGTCGCTTTTTATTATGGTGTCTTAGTCCCTTGGATAGGAACTAAAACTTAAAATGTACATTAGGTAGGTGTTAAGTATTTTGTCCAAAAATATTTATTTGATTCTCCCTACCTGGGATTAGAAACTAGATTCAGGAAATAGGAATGTGAATATATATGGTCCTAATCATCCTGAATTTACAAGTTGGTCTCTTAACATGGAGACTGATAGTGACCACTGAATGTTGCAATAGAGGTTACTTATGATATCTCCCTACTATAAGTAATGTTGCTGCATCTCAGTCACAATGGTTTTCTTCCATTTTCGGAAGATACAGCACTCTAAGCAAAGCTATTTTGTGAAATATAAACCATTTTGGGATAATTCAAAATGATAATCTAGAATTCATGTCTGTAAACATTCAAAACTGTGAAATATAAGAAAATGTGTAAGCACACACACTAGGAGGAATGAATGGCAAAAAATTAATTAAAATAATTGTCATTGGGTATAATTATATGGATTCTAGTTTTTAGATCTCCCCTTTCTATTTCTTGTTCTGGGGATTGAACCCAGAACCCTGGGCAATCCATGTGAGCACTCTGCCTCTGAGCCATACTCATACACCTTATTTCTTTCTTGTCTTATCACTCAGTTGCCTTTGCAAGTAATAGCATATTCAGCAGGAAAACTTAAACAGGGAGCAGGGAAGAGCTTTTGCTTTTCGAGAGGCTGAATTTAAGGAATAAACTGGTCATTTACTATGCTGGCAGTCATAGACCCTACTTCTTCCTCTTCTCTTTGAACATCTTGAAACATCTTTAGTGTGTTATCTTGATATAACCTTTGTACAAGTACTCAGAAAAGCAAGATGCTTAATAATTATGTAAATTAGGCAGCAGAGACACATCCTTGACAGGAGAAATAACTAATAGCAAATATCTTATTAACTGGTGGCCATAGAAGTGACACATACTTTGTGTAAAGGAAATTGATAGTGAAGCATGCAGCAGCCAGCTAATATGTTTTAGAAATGGGACATTCTTAATTAATTCAGCTTTGTTAGTCAAAAGCATTACAATTTTATAGAGATGCTTTATGCAATAGCTAGGTTTTTCTTTTACAATACCTTTGCACTTTGGAGAGCAGGGAAACATAATTACTAAATGGCACCCTTTGTGCCATCGAAACTCTCGGATATCGTTTTTCTTTTCCTGTCCCCGGTGCTGCTTGCTGTCAATCTTGTAACACACAGAAAAGTTTAGCTTAACACTAATTCACTGAATTGATTCTCCACGGCTTATTTCCTGTCTGAACATACTCTTCATGGAATTTGTAGGTCCCAGTAGAGCTCACAGGCAGGAACCATATAAATAATTTAAAATTTAGTAAGCCGGGTCGGAATTCAGACCTTTTGCTCTGATCCTAGAGTCCAAAGCAGTTCTGAACTTGCTCTGAGAACAAATATAGCAATAATTTTCTGTTTTTGTTTGTTTCCAGATTTACTTTTGTTTGTGTATCCGTCTGTATGCTACGTGTATGCAGGTGCCCACAGAAACCAGAAGAAGGCACCCACCCGATCCCCTAAAGCTGGAGAGACAGGAAGTATTTGGTGTTGGGACCTATGCAGGGGCTTAATTGCTGAACCATCATTCCAGCCTGCCATTTTTTTTTCAAAGAGCCTTCTTGCTGGAATCACCACCCCCCTCAATTAAGTTATTTCATAATGAGTCTTGTGCTATTTTTTCCCTCTCCTGGGAGAATATGAAAAAGTGTCTTTTCTTCCTAGATAGGGCACTGACAACACATCAAAGCAACCAACCCACCCAAGTCAAGCTGAGTAAAGCAGTGGATTTGGAGGTTCTCACAGGGGTTGAGTGAGAGGTGGCTTAGAGCAGCAAGGATGATGATTCATAAAAGCTGCATCCCCAGGGCTACCTGCACAGCTCTCAGACAGCTTAACTGATGGAGAGTCTCTTCTCTCACTCATTATCAATGCTTATCTAACTTTGGAACCACACACAAATCTTCTGCCTTCCAAACCACACAGGAATCTTCCACCTAACCTAACAAGGTTTTCAGAGTCTTGCAAGTTTTGTGTTTATTTCTTTAAACATAAGGAGCCTCCCTCTAGGAAGGCAGTGTCTGTAGGAAGTAGTCATACAACATGTGTTTTTGAAATTGTCAGCCATGTTGCCTTCTTGTTAGCAAGATGATGGAAATGCTGTCTGTGGTGCTGTAGGGAAACAGCAATCATCAAATAAAATGCGGAGAGCTCACTGTTTTCAGATAACTGGAATGGACTTGGAACTGTCATCAGTGTCTCAGATCCAAATAGTTATCCATACTTGTGAAGTCAGTGTCTAAGAAATAAGGATGACTTCTAGAACTGAGTTTCTTGGTGTGATGTCGAGGTTCAGCCTATGAAAGTGCCAGGGTTCTCAGTCAACACTTTGATTCCTAGACTTGACTCATTGGCACTAACCCTCTACTTATGATTATTACCATTCTATATTTCTGTCTTTGCCTGGTGGAATATAGAAAGCTGTTGTTGCCTTTTCTGTTTCAAAGTAAGATTGAGATGCTATGATAGTTTAGCATCACCTCTAAGTTACATTTTATGCCAACTATGGTCTGATAAAAGCTTTCTGAGAATGTGATCCATTCTTCATTGTGTACCAGAATCCCCCCGAGCTTCAGATTAGCGCCACTCCAGGCCTACATTCAGAGTTTCTTGTTCACTTGGTGCAGGGTGAGGCAGAGGGATTTGCTGCCTGGAGACCATGGTTGGAGGATCTTTGCTGTGGCAAACTCAGATGTAAACTGTTTCTAGTAGGAGGCCACAGTAGATATAGTCTAGTATGCCTGTCTCTAATGCTTTCCTTTCCTGTCTCATTTCTATACAGTTGAAGGAGAAGGGTCATGCCTTGTATTCCATAACCAGCAAGGGTTTTTATTCCCACCAATTGTGTTCTATTTTTGATTGCTGAGTTCAGCAATCAAAAACAAATGTTCCAAATGAGACCACCTTCAAACCCTGTGTAAGACTGAAACCCTAAAGGCATTATATATGATACCCAGGCATACTGGGTGAGGTTAGTGCTTTCTTCCTCCAATGGATTTGATGTGTATAGTTATATTGGCAGGTAGAAGGGGCGGGGCCTTTTAGAATGATATATGGCTTCATCACTATGTAGCTGCCACTACATTATTTACAAAGACATAAATTTGCAAAGCAATAAAGCTGATATGGCTATCTTTGACTGAGCATACCAGACTTGAGGAAGAGGCATGCCACAATATCTAGAGCAGTGAGTCAAGGGAAGTGTACGCTTTTTCTAAACAGGGATCGTACAAACAACATAGAACAGCATCTTACAGAGGTCACCTGCAGGAATAGTTCCTATGGTCCACAGTCCCCTATTTCTTTCCCTTCTCCATTTTTCTTTCTGCACCTATGGTGTCTTGTAGTGTTCCTCAATAATATAGACAAAAAAACTATATTAGCCTATGTTACTATAATAAAATATCTGATGTTGGCTATATTTTAAAAAAGATAATGACTTATAGTGATCAAAATTCTAAATTCAAAGACAATGCTGTATTTTCAGGAAAATGTCTCCTTGGGTTCCAGCACAACATGTCAAGAGTACTGTCTCTCTGTGTGTCTGTGTCTTTCCCTTGAAAAACTAACAGGATTTAATTATTGTTGTTCAACCATAAAGATCTAATCTAATCACTTCCTCAAAGCCTCACATCTTAACTCCATAATCATATTAAGTTTCCATGGTCTTAGTATCATTAATATGAGACTTTGTGAATTGTTTTTGTCTGGGTTCTCTAGAAGAACACATCTAATAGCTGAATCTATGCTATAAATGTGACATATTAGATTGGCTTATATGATAGCATCTGGGTGGTCCAACAATTGCTGTCTTGCACTGGAGAGACTGTGAACCTGGTAGTGGTTCATTTCATGATCCTAGGTGCCTCCAGCTTGTGTGTGTGTGTGTGTGTGTGTGTGTGTGTGTGTGTGTGTGTGTGTTTACAGAGGCCCTGGTGGGTTGATGAACACCCACCAAGTTTTAGATCATGTTAAAAGCTCAAAGAAGCTGGACTCTAATATTAGCAATGGAAAGCAGCAGCAGGAGCAGCAACAGGATATATGAATGTGTCAGTGAGAGTAAAAACAAGTGGGCAAGGGAAAAAAATTGTCTCTTCGTCCATCACATTTTGTCTGGAGCACCAATAGAAGAGGCTGCTCATGTTTAAGGTAGATCTTCCCACTTCAATTAATCTGGTCATGAATATCCTCGCAGGAGTACCCCAGTGCTTTGCCTTTTAGTTTATTCCAAAGCCATTCAACTTGACACAATTAACTGTCACTGTGATTAAAGCCCTATAGGAGTTTGGGGGATAAGTCATATTCCAATCATATAAATCTGAGTCATGGGTTTGTTTAGTGAATGGGAAAGAATGATTGTTTGATTATTTGCCCTATTAAGACTTACATACCACTGGTAAAGTAAGTGTTCATGCATGTGTGTGTGTGTGTGTGTATGTGTGTGTGTGTGTTTGTATGTTACAAGGTCAGATTTTTATATTTCTTTGTGAAGTATGCTTTATATTTGTAAGCATTAGGTGCTCATGATAGAAGAATCAGACAATTTCAGTACCAAATAACTGTATGTTCACATCATGAAACATCCAGTGATAAAATTACACAACAATATACGTCTCCTGTAACCCACAGCAGTATTGTGTTAAGGAAATTCTAGCTGCATTATAGCATCTTTCTCAGGTTCCATCATGGTGGGAATCTCTTTAAAAAGACAGGGTATCCTATAGGAGCTGAAACATCCCACAATGCCCAGAAGCTTCACTAAACTTTGGAAGTACACAGCTCAGTAGATTCAGGAAGTCGCTGAAAATGTGGCCACTCTGTCCTCAACAAACTGAAAAATAAAAACCACATGATCATCTCATTAGATTGTCAAACAGTCTTCAACAAAATATAATATCCCTTCATGATAAATGCATTGGAGAGAGCAGGGATACAAGGGACATACCTAAACATAATAAAGGCAATATACAGCAAGTCAACAGCTAACAACAAACTTAGTGGAGAGAAGCTCACAGGGAGATCCCAATGAAATCAGGATCAAGACAAGGTTGCCCACTCTCCATATCTATTCAATATAGATCTTGAGGTTCTAGCTAGGTCAATAAGACAACAAAAAAAGATCAAGGGAATACAAACCGGAAAAGAAGAAATCAAACTTTCACTATTTGCTGATGATATGATAGTTTACATAAGTGACCCCAAAAATTCTATCAAGGAACTTTTATTCTACAACTCATAAACACTTTCAGAAATGTAGCAGGATACAAGCTTAACTAAAAAAAAAATCAATAGTCCTCCTATACACAGATGATAAATGGGCTGAAAAATAAATCAGAGAAACATCACCCTTCACAATACCCACAAATAGCATAAAATATCTTGGAGTAACTCTAACCAAACAAGTGGAAGACCTGTATAACACGAATTTGAAATCTTTGAAGAAAGAAATTGAAGAGGACACCAGAAAGTGGAAAGATCTCCCATGCTCTTGGATAGGTAGAATTAACATAGTAAAAATGGCAATCATAACAAAAGCAACCTACAGATTTAATACAATGGCTATCAAAATCCCAACAAAATTCTTTACAGACCTTGAAAGAACAGTATTCAACTTCATATGAAAGAGCAAAAAAAGCAGGATAGCCAAAGCAATCCTGTACAGTAAAGGAACTTCTGGAGGCATCACAATCCCTGACTTTATACTCTACTGCAGAGCTACAGTACTGAAAACAGCTTGGTATTGGCATAAAAACAGACAGAAGGACTAATGAAACTGAATCAAAGACCCAGATATTAATACACACACCTACAAACACCTTATTTTTGACAATGAAGGAAAAAATATAAAATGGAAAAAAGAAAGCATATTCAACAAATGGTGTTGGCATACCTGGATTTCAACATGTAGAAGAATGAAAATAGATCCATATCTATCACTATGGCCAAAACTCAAATTCAAATGGATCACAGACCTCAACATAAAGCCAGCCATGCTGAACCTCATAGAAGAGAAAGTAGGAGGTACATTTGAATGCATTGACACAGAAGACCACTTCCTAAATATTACCCCAGTAGCACAGACACTGAGAGCAACAATTAATAAATGTGTCTTCCTGAAACTGAGAGACTTCTGTAAAGCAAAGGACACAGTCAACAAGACAAAATGCCAACCTACAGAATGGAAAAATATCTTCACCAACCCACATCAGAAAGAGTACTGATCTCCAAAATATACATTGTACTCAAGAAACTGGTCATCAAAAAAAATGATCCAGTAAAAAAAGGGAGGGAGGAACAGACCTAAACAGAGAACTCTCAACAGAGGAATCTAAAATGGCTGAATGACACTTAAGCCATCAGTGAAATGAAAATCAAAACAACTCTGAGATTTCATCTTATACCTATAAGAATGGCCAAGATGAAAAATACTGATGACAACTTATGCTGAAGAGGTTGTGATGAAAATGGAGTATTACACAGAAGAAAACAATAACGGCATCTTGCATTTTGCAGGAAAATGGATGGAGCTAGAAAACATTATTTTGAGTGAGGTAACCCAGACACAGAAAGACAATTATCACATGTACTCACTCTTAGGTGAATTTTAAACATAAAGCAAAGAACACCAGCCTACAAACCACAATCCCAGAGAATTTAGATAACAATGCGGACACTAAGAGAGACACACATAGATCTAATCTACATGGGAAGTAGAAAAAGACAAGATCTCCTGAGTAAATTGGGAGCATGGGGACCTTGGGGGAGGGTTGAAACGGGAGGGGAGGGGCAGAGAGGGGAGCAGAGAAAAATGTATACCTCAATAAAATCAATTCAAAATTTAAAAAGAAGATTCTGTGAGATAAAGCACTGCTTAGAGACATCTCAGAACAGCCAGCTGGGCTGTGTGGAAAAGGCTCAGAGCCATAGAGCTTCCTGGAAAGAATCGCCAACCTTTTGTGATGCCTGCAGGCCATGCACTGTGCTTCAGATTTCCATTTTTCATGAGATGTCATCCATGCTGGGGTATACTTTGGTGATGCAGCTGTCTGAGTCATTTTTTTCTATAAGTAACCACTGACCCTCAGTCCTATAAGTAAATGCAATAAAACTTATTGGTTCACACAGTTGGATTGGGTGGTGTTCTTGTTTTGCTCTTTTGTCGGTCCCTACCTTTATTCTTCTCAGGAAATAAGTTACATAACATATCACAAAAGATCCTTTGTTTCTTAGTGTATGAAAAGAGTGTGGATGAGAAGTGATAATTCACCTTGAGATGTCCTTGTTTCTTCTCTCTGTGTCTGTTACATAGTGGGGTGACATCTGAATATTTTTCATCAATTTCTCTTAAAAATTCACATCAACTGGAGTACAGTCTGACCTGATTCTCTAATCATTATCGTTTACCTCTATGTTTACATGAGACGAGAAAAGTTAATGCATGACAAGCTGGTGCACTCCTCGCAAGGCATGAGAGAGGGACACACCACAGAGATCCATGTCTAGGAACCTAGGACCCAGAAGAAGGTGGACTGAGGAGGGGGAAATTAAATACATCCATAAATCGCGTGTGCTCCAGCAAGTGGGTGCTCACAACACACCTCGGTTTTGTGTGGCTGTTTGAGAACCTTGCAACACATGATGTTCTTTTTCTTTAAATGCTTCTTAATGCCTAGTCATAATCATCATTAAACGTGTAGGTTCAATTAAAATTATAAGTTATTTGTTCAGGGTTCTCTGACTTGATATGTATATCATTTCCATATTTTCTTACTCTACAGTGTTCAGCCTGCCTGCTTTTAATTGCCAAATAGATGGGTTTCTCAGAACAGCTCTTAGAAGTATGATTACTTGTAAAGTATTTTGATGCTTGATTTCATGTTATCTTCTAGAAGTATAACAATTGTTTCTAGCCAGTGCCTCCAAATTTCTTGAGGTCACCATATTATTTCCATCTTTGTTTATCTAGCTAGGCCAATGATGGCTTCTTTAAACCCCAATGTTTTTGAGCATGTCTCATGAACACTTTCTTTGCAATATCCAGTCCCCTTTGAATTTCTTGAATGATTTTTGGCTTATTTTTAAGGATTAAAACCGTGTACCCATTTTTTAGATCCATTTCCCATCTTGCCATTCTTTTTCTTTAATGTATTAAGCTTTCACATGTATGGTGCTTGGAGAATTCTGTTTTCTGTGGACAAATTAAAAAAAAAATCTTCTTTGCCAGAAGAGTCCCTTTCCCCCTGTGGCTCATTGGTTTCGATTCTTCCAACCATAGCAACTGGGATATAACTGCTGTCTTGGTTCCATCATTTCTTATTTAATTCTTCAGTAATAAGGAGATGAATTTGAAAGTCTTTTTTTTTTCAATGTAAAGGAATTTGTATTTGTTTTAGAATTCTACTTTGGGGACAGGTTTTTATAATTTTTGCAGCTGAATGTTATTAAAATATATATGGAATTCAGCAAGACTTCATCTTAAACTTATGTCAGATTTTCAGAGCAGCACTGAGACTTTCACAGAAGACCTTGGCCAGTGTTCATTAGTGCCCTTGACTCCGGTGACAGATCTCTGTTGGGATCTGAACAGGTGGAAAGAATAAAATGACAGTTGTAAGTTGGGTTGTCTGTAAGAGTTGAAGAAATCTCTTTCATTGTAAAACAGCCAAAGGAGAATAAATGGCAGTGCCAGGCTGTGGGTCACCTGCTTATACTAAATTGTTGCATGGCAACAAGATACTACTGTGCCCATGAGTCCCAGCTTGCTCCCTGACCTGTTTGCTACACCCCAGGTAACACAGTAGCTTTGAGTATTGAGTCAAATATGTTGCTAAGGTGGCCTGGTTTTGCTTCTGCCTGAAGACATTTTTGGCCCCTTGTCCATCATTATTCCCGGTTCATGCAGTTTGGTTCAGACAATCATACTATGTTACCTATGGTACCAAGTCGCTGTGCAGGCATATAAATGTTATTTATGAGGACGTTGGGAGTGCTTTAAATATTGTGAAAATGCTGACTGTGACACACTGAAGATAATGGTGCAGAAACAGTAGGTGCTTTGTAAACTGTTTAATGGTACCAATTTTCTAAATCAAAACAATCTACACTTCCCCTCTTAGAATTCATCTCCAAGTACCACAGTCTCATAAAGAGGTTTACTACGCACTGACTTTTGCTTTTCTGAATGGTTATTTCACCCTCGGAAGTTTCAAACCGTTTATATTTTATCTTTCAGTAGCATAAAGGTGTGGCATGGGGAGTGAAGAGGTGTGTGCCATTTGGGGCAAATCATGGTATCATTAACATGTAGAAAATGTATTTAACAAAAGTAAAGTTTACGAAATGTAAACTGATCCCCTTGTTCTGTGAGTGGCTGACATGCTAGGAAAGAACGGATGCCTCTGTAAGTGCACATGTGTGCAGAAAATGGTAATCTGTGTGTGCTCTTAGTCTATTGTTTAAAGGGTTTGCAGTGGTAAATGCCAAGAAGATTAAGGGGCCAACTCAATTACCTTTAATGTTTCAGAGATGGCAGAGTTTAATCTATGTATTAACTTTTCTATTTTGTAAATCATAGATATTTACTGAAAAAAATGAACATTTTCCCCCTCTATGCGTAAGTTGAAAAGAGGGTTTGTAATCTAATCACATTTGATTGTAACAGCCAATGCTCTTTGCATTTCACGTCTGCGTTTGCTCCTGACCTACTGTGGCTTCACTTAATGAGTTTCTTCAGGAATTTTCCATGACCTCCTCTGCTTGCATCAAAAGAGAAAGTGGCAAATACAATAATAGCAGAAATATGAGCAAGGAATGCCTGATGGGAAAATGTGATGCTTTTCCAAAGGACCCGGGAAAAAAGCTTCTTGTAGAAAGGCCTTTCTTGGTCTTCAAATCTTTTCAACAAGTGAGAATTTTGCTGCATTTAGCTTTGAGAACTTCAGATATCATTCTCAAGGCCAGCAAGCTATCTGTCATGTCACTTCTATTTCATTTTCCAGAGTAACTTTTGTTCAGGAAAATAAGCATCATCTTTACCAGGCTCGCAGTGGAGGAAGAGGTCTCACGCCTGTGTGCTCAGAAGTATAATATGCCACTGTTACATCTTTGGGACTTGGCTATAAAGTTTTATTTTAAATGTTCTGAGTGCTCACAAAAATTTAGAGGATATGAAATACATTAGATTTTTTTTTAAACCTCAGACACTGAATAAAATCTCAAGCATGACAGTGCCTAATAAAATGGGTAATGTCCAAAGTAAGGAACAGGAATTTTATGATTCTAATAGAGACCTGACGGGGGAAGAAAGTTAAAAGTTGAAAGGCAGAGTCATCTTTTGTGAGGAGCATCCCCCACCAGTCAGAACACAAAGATCTGCATGATTCTTTGCTGGTGGACCCATGTGACCCTTACCTTCCGGGTCTTGGGTGTTTTCTCTGGATGGATCCTAAGCCCTGTTTAGCTGATGAAATCTGTGAGGGTGAAACTGTGTGCTTCTCTCAAATCCCCATGTTTGGATTTCAAAGACACTCTGCTTTACCTGATGCTTGGTTTCTGCTCTGTATATTTCCCTGGGCAAAAGAGAAAGGAACTCCAGTTTAGGGGAAGAAGGCCACTCTGTGAGTAGAAGCCAAGGTATTGTGATTGAGAAAAGGAAGGCTCTACCCCAGAGTTCTGTGCAAACAGCCTTCTCTTTGTTAGATTGGAGACTAGAAGGGAACTAATTAAACAAAATTGTAAAAGTAAAGGAAACCAGTTAGGATTGCCTAAATTTTCCCAGGAACCTTTAGAAGAGCTAGTGTAAACCATTGGTGTTATATGATATATCAGTATGGATTTCCATATTTAAAGGCTTGGGCTATTATTTTATTTTGGTTTCCTTATCTATAGCTGCATAGTCAATACATGGACTATAGTTGGAACAGGTTTAACTTTCAGAGAAAAATGGTAAAATAATGTTAAAGAGACTTCTCAATGGACATTTTCAGAAAAAAAAAGTATGAAATCAAAACAGTGCTCCATATACAAAATATCCTACATACATATATATGTAGGATGTATGTATACATGCATATAGGGTATATGCACATATATCTGTTTATAGTGTATTTGGCATATACATGTATTATTAATCAATATTTTTAAACTTAAAATATAACATTTGATACTACTGAAAATTAGAAATTTTGTAGCCTGTCTTTGAATATACAGTATTGTCAGTCTTTCACTTCTTCTGAACATAAGATGCTATTGCTCTAAATATTAATATCTTTGTGACGGCAATAATCCATTGATTCTTTTGACTGGGCAGTAAACCTTTATTGCTCTTTAACATATACATCTTACTGTGTTTCTTCTGATGCCCTTGTGCTAGAAGTTGGTATCCAGGCTAGTGCTTTTGTCCTTTTGTGTGTGCTTCTGTAAAAATTATATTGAACCTTGTTAGGGGAGCACAATGCAACTATGCAGACAAGAGGATGAGTCTGTTAACCCAGAATGGTCACTATTCTTTAGAATCACTGAAGCTTAGCAAATATTGGAATAAAATTAAACAAATATGAAAGAGAAGTGCTTATCACCATTCGAAGGAAAGCAGAAAACAACCAGCATTTTGTAAAATGACCTTGGAGTCTTCTAATGTGAATGTGGTCAAGAGACCATCTCAATTAATGGGCTCAAATAGTTGGTTCATGTGTAGCAGAATTAGTTTCCTTGTGGCAGAGTGCCAAACCAGACTCCAGTCCCATGAACAGCAGCTGCTATTGCAGGTCATGAATTGGTAGGCATTACATCCATGTAGTGGGGCTTATAGGACATATATTCCTATCCAGTCTTCTTTAAAAGTTTGACTTCTAATGCAGACTTTATTGTTATTTTGAAAAGGTCATTGTTTGTGTGCTTATCGCACACATGTTATTTACCAAATATTTTAGTGGGTGCTTAAAACACATTTACGTGTCACTTGTCAATGGGACGTGTTTGAAGAGTACATCATCAGATGTCTGTGTTATTGGGTATCTCTAAGTACACTTACACCCTTGTGAAACAGCCTATCACAAACTTATTCTATAATGTATAGTTTGTTGATTATGGATTACACCTTATAGCAATTAGTTGTTTTTAATATTATAAGCAGTTATGACTATTGAAATTAAAAGGTTGATTGATGACTGATAGGAGTTTTGGTGTTCTATCAGTATATATTGGGACCCTTACTATGTTTGTTATATTCTTGACAATAGTATCATTTTTGGATGCAGATATCTAAATGCCTCATTACATTTATCTCAGATCCTTTATAAGTTACTAAGAACATAACTGGTTTCAACTTCTCCTTACTATGCTTAGAGCTCATCTGTAGCATGGCATAGAATTATCCGAAGGTTAGAATTGGTTGAAAATATTTGAATACTATCATACAAAGTCAATAAAACTCAAAAAAATTCCCATTAATAAACCCATTCCTGGGAGCCTCTATATGGTAATATGTAGGGATGGTAGAAAGTGATTTGATCTCCAAGATCAGTGTGCCTTAGACTTTATGATAATATTATTAATTAATAATTATTGGATAATGACTACAGGTCTCTGTAATGTTCCATTGAAATAAAATTGACCTCTGTAGAATTTGGTTGCAATTTATTTATTCATTATGACTAATAATGTTGCATAAATCAGACTAAGGAAATGTGCTTAAGACTATAAAACACATAACAGAACTTGTGATTGGGAACTAAGTGCAAAGGAGAGATGAAAGCTTCATTTCATGTTTCTGGTTTTGGGTTTTCTTAGATTACAACAGTGATTATTATTTACACTATGTCTTTAATTTGCACATTTTGCACATCTACAACCTACACAACAATGAGAACCCTAAGAGAGACATACATAGATCTAATCTAAATGGGAAGTAGAAAAAGACAAGATCTCTTGAGTGAATTGGGAGCATGGGAGAGGGTAGAAAGTGAGGGGAGCCGGGGGGTGGTAGCGCATGCCTTATTAATTAATTATTATTACAACAATGATTATTATTATTATTACAACAACAATTATTACAATTGAAGCAAAGTAAGATAAAGAGGTTAAAAGGCAAAGCTGACTATTTTTTTCCATCCTCCTTTGTGGCCACCCTCCTAATGATACAGCCAACGCTGACATCTTATTGTTCATTTTTCTGTCTTTTTAATTTGTTGTGCAAATATTTAAATTGATTTAAATTCCCATGTCATTGGCGAGATTTTAGCTGAACAAAATCATTCTGTGTCTATGTTTTTAATGTTCTGTTTAGGAAAAAAGTATGGTGTGTGTGTGTGTGTGTGTGTGTGTACAATTAGAATATATGTGTACCTCTATATATTGTGAAAAGAGAAAGATGTGCAAAATGTGTAAATATGCCAAAAGAGAGCAAATATGAGTGTGTATTATGTTGCCAGGTCAGGTGGGAGAATCTTGTCCAGTGCTTTTAAATGCTAGTGAACTGTGCTGATTGAGATGGGGACATTAAGATGCTGTGGGATAATGCTCATGTACACTGTAAATATTTGTCCCTTATATTGGTTTAATAAAACATTGATTGTCCAGTAGCCAGGCAGGAATAAAAGGCAGAGCAATGAGACTAGGAGAATTCTGGGAAGTGGAAAGGCAGAGATATAGTCGCAAGCCAGTCACAGGAAGCAAGATCAGAATGCCTTACTGAGATAAGGTACCATGGCATGTGGCTAAACATAGACAAGAATTACGGGTTAATTTATGTTGTAAGAGCTAGTTAGTAATATGCCTTAGCAATAGACCAAACAGTTTATAATTAATATAAGCCTCTGTGGGTTTATTTGGGACTGAACAGTTGTGGGACCAGGTGGAACAGAAACTTCCATCTACATTAAGAAGCAATTTTATGTCCACAGAGGAATATAAAATGGCTGAAAGACACTTAAGGAAATGTTCAACATCCTTAGCCATTAGAGAAATACAAATCAAAACAACTATGAGATTCCATCTGACACTTGTAAGAATGGCAAAGTCAAAAACACTGATGACAACTTATGCTGCAGAGGTTGTGGGGTAAAGGGAACCCTCCTGCATTACTAGTGGGAATGCAAGCAGGTGCAACTCCTTTGGATATCAGTACAGAGATTTCTCAGAAAATTAGGAACAACCTTGCTCAAGACCCAGCAATACCAGTTTGGGTATATATCCAAAGGATGCTCAATCTTACCAAAAGGACACATGCTCAACTATGTTCATAGCAGCATTGTTTGTCATGCCCATAGCCTTGAAGAAACCTAAATTCTCCTTGACTGAAGAATGAATAATGAAAATGTGATACATTTACAAAATGGAGTACTACACAGCAGAAAAATATAATGACATTTTGAAATTTGTAGGCAAATGGATGAATCTAGAAAACATCATATTGAGTGAGGTAATCCAGACCCAGAAAGACAAATGTCATATGTACTCACTTATAAGTGGTTTTTAGACATAAAGTAAATAAAACTAGCCCACAAATCACAGTCCCAAAGAACCTACACAACAATGAGGACCCTAAGAGAGACATACATAGATCTAATCTACATGGGAAGTAGAAAAAGACAAGATCTCTTGAGTGAATTGGGAGCATGGGAGAGGGTAGAAAGTGAGGGGAGCCGGGCGGTGGTGGCGCATGCCTTTAATCCAAGCACTTGGGAGGCAGAGGCAGGCATATCTCTGGGAGTTCGAGGCCAGTCAGGTCTAGAAGAGCTAGTTCCAGGACAGGAACCAAAAAAGCTACAGAGAAATCCTGTCTCAAAAATCAAAAAAAAAAAAAAAGTGAGGGGAGAGGAAGGGAGAGGAGCAGAGAAAAATGTATAGCTCAATAAAATCAATTTAACAAAAAAAAAAAAAAGAAGCAACTTTTGCCTCCCTGTCTTCACAGAAGAAAGATATCTAAATGTTATCTGGGACTTTGTGTCTACATAGAAGAATCAGTGGAGGCTGCAGTGAGCTAGAGTATGAGTTTAAGGGTATGGATTTAAGGATTTAGAAACATTTCTTGGCCATCAGAACATTTAAAATTCCGGTTTCCAGAAATTGAAGGCTCTCTAGAAAAGGAAACATTTTGTCTCACTGCTTCAAATTAACTATCTGGGAATTTTCCTTCCTTCCTTCCTTCCTTCCTTCCTTCCTTCCTTCCTTCCTTCCTTCCTTCCTTCCTTCCTCCCTCCCTCCCTCCCTCCCTCCCTCCCTCCCTCCCTCTCTCTTTCCCCTCTCTTTCTTTTTCTTCCCTCCCTCCCTCCCTCCCTCCCTCCCTCCCTCCCTCCCTCCCTCCCTCCCTTCCTTCCTTCCTTCCTCCTTTTCTCTCTCTCTCTCTCTTTTTTTTTGGATTTTTTGAGACAGGGTTTCTCCGTAAGTTTGTTTTTTTTTTTGTTTTTTTTTTTTTTTTGTTCCTGTTTTGGAACTACCTCTTGTAGACCAGGTTGGCCTCGAACTCACAGAGATCCGCCTGCCTCTGCCTCCCCAGTGCTGGGATTAAAGGCGTGCGCCACCACCGCCCGGCCTCTTTTATACTCTAAATGTTGAAGATATATACATCCTAAACCTTGAGTTCCATGCTCAAGCTGGAACGCACTGTAATGTACTTTATACCTGAGCTATTCAGATTATTTCAGAACTTTAGAATCTGAAAAATTAGAAATAACTGCCAAGAACCTTTGCTGACACCAGTTTCATACTTTGCTTGACTAGCATCACACACTAGATTTGAGGGAATTTGAAAATAGTTACTGTGTTTAGAAAGAATGAAATAAACTTTTTAATGCAGTCACAAATGCCTCTTTATGAGAAGGAATGATTATTCTGAAGCAAAAGTTTACTAAAAAAAAAAACCAAACCTGATATTGTTTCTATTTTGCAGAATCTCTTAAAATTTACCTTAATAGGAAGCATTTGGTTCTCACATCTGCTCGCTCATCCAGTTTGTCATGATGTGTCTCCTCTGGTGCCCATCTATTATGAGAATCTGGTCCCACTCTGATGTTTTCCTGACAAAGAAAGAAGTATCTTAATAATCTTCTCAGATATTTATGGTTATTTCTGGGACTTTACTGAAGCTCCACAGATGGTAGCTTTTTCACATGCAGTGGCAGTGTGGAACATGAAACATGTGAAGGAATGTCGGCAACTATTGTCTTCTGTGAAGCTGCATTTTTATGCATCTTCACCCATGCATACTTCTGTAATATCGGGAAAGAGCCAGTTAGAAACTTTTCCATAATTTATAATTTCTATATTCTTAGGCATTTTGACAGAAAGTATTTTTCATGAAAAAAACCCCACACTTTCTGTGTAGCTTTATCTCTCAATTGCTTTTCCTCAAAATCACCATTGCTTATTCAACATTCAGCAAAATGACTTTGTGCCTAAATTTTGGAATGAAAATGATGTTCTCAAAGGTGCAGGTATAGAAGTTTATCTGTTTTTAATTACTGTATTTTATTTTTTTAGAATTTTATATGTGAGCACTATATTAACATTTTCCTTTCCCTCTTTTCTTTCTGCCTGCCCTCATGTCCAGATTCCCCTCCTTTTCATTTTCATTGCTTTTTATTCTTTAACTCTTATTGTTACATGTTTGTGTGTGCATTTATCGCACACATACACATATGCATATTTATAAATACCACAGCTCCTTCAGTCTCCCTCATTTGTGTATGTGTTTAGAGATGAATACTTGATTTAACAACCTATCAGGGGTGCTCTACCTGGAAATGACTGATTCTCCTACTTTCAGCAGCCACAATTACCTGTAGCACTTCATCAAGGGGTGGGTTTATGTAAAATTTCTTCTGTCCGTGTTTGTGTATTAGTTGTTGGTGTTATTTCTTAGATTTTGCTCATGCAAGCATGTTTTTGAGACTTCATGGTTATAGCAAATATTCTGGTCTTCTGTCTCTTACAACCTTTCTGTCTCCTCTTCCATGATGCTCCCTGAGCCTTTGGTACAGAGGTTGTTTTATAGATGTGATGTGCACTCCACAGGTGGTTCTTGAGGCTTATGCTTATATCAATTGATAATAAATCTGACACTTTTGTTTATCATGAGTGTGCAGCAGCAATGCATGTAGGATCCCTGTCAAACACTGTTCTGCATTCTTACTTCTTTTGCACTGGGAGTTTGGGGGCCATTGGTTTCATACCATCAGGATAAGGAAAATTTATGTTCCTTTTTTTAGTATCAAGAAATTAATGTTTATTGCTTGAATATCAGAGAGTCTGAGGGTCCACATTTATAACAATTTTCTTAGAAAGACGTGTGTATGCACCAGATGATATGTACAGAATGTTTACAGGTTTATTATATGTAACAGGAAGACACTTGGATAAAATTCAGATGTTTTTTTTTCCCCTGAAGATGTATTCATTGTAGTCCTATGTTCTAATGGAATTCTGATTCAGGACCCTTTTTATGATAGATTGATTGGAAGAGTACAAAAGATCAGTCATCTGGTGGCCCTGTTAACTCCTTTCTTCATGAGGTGTTGTTTGTTCTATTTACATGTGTGTTTAAAGCACCTCACATGAAGATGGTACTAAGTATATGTTTAATGCATTGACTATATCTTTTAATAAGTTAAAATATGCAAAGCAATGTCAGTGAGATGGCTCTGTGATTAAAGGTGCCTGCTACCAAGTGTGTTGATTTCAGTTTGATCATGGCATCTTCTTACACAGTGGAAGCAGAAAACCTACTCCTGCAAGTTCCCCCCCTGGCCTCCAAATCCATGCTGTAGTGTGAGTCTCCCTCAAACCCCAGCTATAATAATTTTTTTAAATGTAAAATGAGCCAAACTCAAATGCTCAGAGAATACTGAAGGAATAGGGTCTGCCAATCCTTTCCCTTTTCAAATTTCAAAACCTGTTTCTAGTTTTGATATTGACCTAGAAATTTGTTTAAACTAAATAAAATAATCCAATGATTGTTTTGTGCATAATTATCTAGAAACAGCCAAATATCCTATTCTTTGTCCCTGCTAAATCTCAGTAGAAGTGTGCTCTCAAATTCATTCAGTAGGGACATGGGAAGCATCCTGTCTAAGAAGCTGTGTGCAAACATGCTGTCTATGTTTTTGCGTTCAGTTTGATTTCCAATCTGTGCACTGTCTTCTTCCGTGGCCATCAAGTGTTGCAGATTGTTTTAGTTTTTATTGTGTTCATCCCAATCCCTTACTTCATTCAGTGGGTGCTGTTTAGGTTCCATTTAGTGGGAAATATCCTGTAAATAAAACTTATTTCAAACAGCACATCTTGCGAGGTACCTGTTATTTCCAGTAAGGCTGTCTTTGCTGTGTGTGTGTGTGTGTGTGTTTGTGTGAGGGCGTGAGAGAATGTGTGCACTCACGCACATCATGCATGCATGTGCATGTACCTGTGTGTGTTTAAGCTTTTATAAACTACAAAATTTAAAGCATTATCACGAATACACCTACTTATGCTAGGTATGATAGCTTTGATGACTGCAAATTAGATGTAGGATTTCCCAGCGTATGTCAATACTTTTTATCTATTCGGTCCTTCTTTTTTTTTTAAATTTTATTTAAAAACATTTTTTTGCATTCATATGTTTAGATATTTGTTTGCAGGAAGGTGTGGGCTTATAGGCACATATATATGTGTGTGTCACAATGCTTGTGAATCATGGTGCTTATGTGGACCTCACCACACAGCTAGCTAAATTAGCTGAAATTAGTTCTCTCTTTCCACCATGTGGGTCCTATGGTTCAGACTATGGTTGTCATGCTTGGCATCAAGTGCCTTTGCCCACTGGGACACCTCAAAGACCGTGGTGATCCCGGTTTGAAATCTTCGTGACTGACTCATTGTTATCTTGAATACCACTAGTAATCTTCTCCCTGACCCCCTACCTATCTGGTCCCCCACCTGCCATAAATCTTCAAAACACTTGATTCTTTTAAAGTTGAAGGTAAATTTATAGAGAGGAATCTGTAATATTTGCAATAATGGTATATAAAGCAACCAAATTCAGAATATGAAATACACAGTTGAGTTGTGCTTTTTAGAGGTGGGCAGATTGGGTGATGGCAGTATAGGTTTAACTCTCATGGGTATGGGGAGTGCAGCCAACACTATACTTGCCTCTTTGTAAATTATATTCCATGCTGCACTATCCAATGTGTTCTTCAAGGCCTTAGGAATACAGAGTGATTATTCTGCACATTAACACTTGAGTATTCTTATCCCTAAGGAAGAAAGGCTGGCATAGTGTGAATTTTACTAATTTCACTGTCTCAAAAAACCAAGTAGACAGTCATTAGTTTCTTTCCTACTATGAACCTATCCACATCCGTGGTCATAGTTATGTGTTCACAGAATTTCAAACAATGAATGTTTTAGTTAATTTTTTAAAATTATTGACAGTAATATAAACATATAAATTATAATACCTTTTTTGAGACTATCAGAGCTAAGAGTTTGATATGAATACTAGTGGAGTTGGCATGGCTGTGGCAGATGAGCATGTATTATTTCCTGGTTCATTTATACCAATTACTTCAAGAGCAGTTCATCAATAAGCATTAATTCATCTCTTAAACTGACACACATTAAAAAAATTCCTAAGAAATCAGAGAAATAAAATGCAAAACCACAACTGTATATTTTATAAGAACATTTTGAAATAATTTTACTTGTTAGGCAAATTAAAACCATTAATATCATTATTAAGCATTAGGTGACTAGGAATATTAATGGATACAGAAAAAGAGTATTGGCTCAAATCATTGTTCCCAGACTTAGAGTCTTTGGCAGTTATCTTAACCCTTTGTTAGTTTTAGAAAGGAAGTGAAATGGAACTGTAATTGGTCGTGCATGTTTATATCATCAATAATTTAGAAAATTAGACACATCATTTTTCTTGTACAGTGCATTTGCCATGGAAGGTGATAGCCTAATAACACTAAGGTTAAGGACAATGGAATTAGTCAAGTTTCCTTTTTTCAGGTATTTGGATGTTGTCAACCTTTTTTTTTCATTTTTCTAATAATGTTTCACTATGGTTCAGTCATATAAAGGAGTTTATTGTCATATGATCAACACAGAATGTTAGATGTGAAGTTTGCAGAAGCAAGTGCAAGTTTTGATTAAATGTTGCACATAAATACATAAGAATACAATACTGATAAGATACACATATTAAACAATTGTGATCAGGATGTCTAATGATTTTAAGTTGATTCAATCAATCAATTTTAATTTAAGGTTTTCATATCAACTATTCATTCCATATATGATTATAAAGCAATGGAAATGCTATCAAAATAAAAAATGTTCCAGAAATTTCAGTCATCTAGTGGAAAGAAAGAAATAATGTTTGTTTTTATTGAAGTATAGAAATGATGAATGATCCAAATATTGTTGGAAAAAAATTAGTCATTAATGACAAAGATTTTCTCCATGGTTATGCTTCTAAATAATGTCACATGTCTAATATTGTTTTTTCTTGGATGGAGCATAAAGTGTGCACTTAAAACCATGTCGATCATAACAGTCTGGGTCTTACAACTGTGACTAAAAATTCAGGAACTCTTGAAATTTTTTTATTGATTTTTATTGAGCTAGAGCTCAATTTCTCTCTTCTCCCCTCCCTCTTCAACCTTCCCCCAAGGTCCCCATGCTCCCAATTTACTCATGAGATCTTGTCTTTTTCTACTTCCCATGTAGATTTAATCTATGTAAGTCTCTCTTAGTGTCATCATTGTTGTCTAAGTTCTCTGGGACTGTGGCTTGTAGGCTGTTTTTTTTTGTTGTTGTTGTTGTTGGTTTTTTTGCTTTATGTTTAAAAACCACCCATGAGTGAGTATATTGTCTTTCTGTGTCTTGGTTATCTCACTCAAAATAATGTTTTTTAGCTCCATCTATTTTCCTGTGAAATTCAAGATGTCTTATTTTTTTCTGCTGTGTAATACTCCATTGTGTAAATATACCACATTTTCCTCATCAGTTCTTTGGTCAAGGGGCATTTAGGTTGGTTCCAGGTTCTGCCTATGACAAACAAAGCTTCTATGAAAATAGTTGAGCACATGTCCTTGTGGCATGATTAGGCATCCTTTGGATATATGCCCAAAAGTGGTATTACTGGGAAGGTTGTTTCCTAATTTTCTGAGAAATTGCCACACTGACATTCAAAGGGGCTGTACCAGTTTGCATCCCCACCAGCAGTAAGAAATGTTCCTTTTCCCCACAACCTCTCCAGCACAAGTTGTCATCAGTTTTTTTTTTTTTTTTGATCTTGGCCATTCTTACAGGTATAAGATGGAATCTCAGATGTTTTTGATTTGCATTTCTCTGATGAATAAGGATGTTGAACATTTCCTTAAGTGTCTTCAGCCATTTTAGATTTCTCGGTTGAGAGTTCTCTGATTATGTCTGTACTCCATTATTTTTATTGAATTATGTGTTCTTTTGATAACCAATTTCTTGAGTTTTTTTGTATATTTTGGAGATTAGACCTCTGTATGATGTGGTGTTAGTGAAGATCTTTTCCCATTCTGTAGGCTGTCGTTTTGTGGATGAGTTCAAGTGCCTTTAAAAATCTCTCATAGCAAAAGTAACCAATCAACAAGTTCCTATCACAGAGAGAGGCCCTTCATCTCTAAAATAAATAATTCATAAGAAAACCGAGAAGACGGACAAAGACCAATAGCTCAGAAAGGAAGTAGAGAAAAGATTTGATTTGATTTTCACAATACAGTCGTCATGAGTCACTCTTACACGTGGATAGTGAACAGTAAAAATTATGAAATAAAACACAAACAGTAAAAGCCCCCTTTTACTGACAAAAGTGTATATATTTAATATAACTGTTATCATTTCTAAGGATAAAACTAGTTATTACCTTTGGGAATGTAACTTTGGTTCTGTGATTAGCTTAGCATGACCTATATACCTTTTTGATGTGGAAATGCTTTCTGTATTGCATAGTTGAATTTGGTAGTGAATGAGGTTCCTTAGCGAATCCCTAATGTTAAGGGACAAGAATTTCAGGTGTCCTGGTGTTTATCAGGAGGTACAGGTTCAAGGGAGAGCACTATGGTGCATATCATTATTCTAAATGTAAGATGTGTCTATATGCATAACTATTAATAAAAATGCAAAAATACATTGAAAGGGAAAATATTACATAATAATTGTGCAGACCATAGAAAAGTGACACCCAGGTACATAGGCACTCAATGTTATAAATAAAATGTAGTTATATTTAGACAGATACGTCCTAGATTTTTGGATAGTATACTCATGATAGCCAATGTGCATTCATTTTGCTTTTATTGGAGAAAATGTTTCTAGGAAGATGTACGGGAAATTGATAGTAGTTGCTGCCTCCTGGGGCTGGGAAGGGGAGTGCTGAGTGGATGGAGATGAGGCCCGGAGGTTGACTTTTCATTCTGTTCTTTACAAAGCTTAGCGTTTGAATAATGTGAACACATTACTAAGCCTGAAAGTCAATTGACTCTACATTTAAAATGCAATTGCACAACATCTTAATATGACTGCCTGTAGTAGTTTGTTTGGAGTAATATTTGGTAAGAGATTTTTGTAGTGAACATAAGGAAATTTATTGGAATTAGAGTTCTATTGTTTTGTTTCTATTGACTTAAAGTATTTATCTGGCGTTACACTGCAAAGAAAGATATGATGGCATGCAGGTCATTTCCTTAAATACTTGTATGGTATCCCCAGTCTCCGCTTGTACTATTTGATCTATTAAGCAAAGGAGAAACTGTTCAAGTGTGAGGGACACATAGTTCCCGAAATAGTTCATGTGGAAATTTTTATGTTTACAGCATTCTTGTTAATAAGAACTTATGGTTTGCATCTTATGAGATGTTATAGAAAGATCCTATGAATCCCAAAGTCTCTGGGATACTTTCATGTGGACGTCTCTTCAAGGCAACTGAACTGTGCTTTTTTGTTACCCCTACATGATTTCATTTTGCTTAATATGCATATTATCTACCTATACTCTCCTCAGGTATTGTAGAGATGTTCTCCCCCAAACCATTAATGTAATTAAACACTTAAGTCTCTCAAAAACTGACCTTGTCTTCTTAGTTCACTTAAAATTTTATTCAAATTACCCTTCATTCCATAACTCCACTCCATTGTATACAGCGGGATGATGTCAGGCTCATCCCACCTCTTCCACTGGACTTTGTTGTCATGCCATGAGAAACTGATAGCTGCTTAGTGACTTGGGACTCCAATGTGACACAAGCAAAAAGCCTCTTCTACCATCATCTATAGGGCCATGTATCCAGAATCTGTTCAGCCTCAAAGGGGAAGACACAGACCCAACCTCTAGATGGGTAGCGAACCAACTAATTTGTAGCTATTTTCAGTGTACCCTAACCCATCTCTATGAAAGGACTTAGGTAATGTCCTATGAATGTGCTTGGAAGGTTTTAATCTCAGCATTTTGTGGAGACCCCACAGTGTTCATTTCTCTGATAGCAATTGACTTCCCTCCTGCATGTAGGTAACTGGACTCCATCTTGTTTATCATGTGAGGAAACAGCTGCCAAGAAATGAATGCTTCCCCCGTTTTGTCATGGCAGACCCCATAGCCCTCACTTTTTAATCAAATCTGACTTATTCTTTATTTCATAAAACCCTAGTAGCACTCTTGACCTTCATTCTTGCTGCGGCCATCATTCAGATATCCTGATGGAACCTGAGGAAGCTGGGCAACCAAAGGCTGAGAGTTCTGTAGCCAAACTACTTTCAACTAAAACAGCTTCAAATTTCAGTTTTGTGTTTTGGAGGGGTCTTGCATAGCTTCCTGTAAGTCCCCCGCAACACCAATTAAAACGATAAAATTCTCCCAAGTCTAAGCCTTTATGAACATCTTCCACACTCAGAGCTCAGTATTTTGGAACATTTATTTTGGCATTAGACCTATCAAGTGCATATTACCAATGAGAAATGGGATTCACCTTCCTTTCTCCAGTTGCCTTTCCTCTGAATTAGTCCCCTATTAAGCAGCTGACAGCCTGACAGTGCCGAGAGGCAGAAAGTGACTCAGTCATCAAGGTGACTGGACTGTGACTTTATCTGAGTTGCAAGATAACTACCCCATCTTGGTAGGTTCTCTCCCTGCTATGCCACATGGAGAATGGGCCTGGGGCATGCATCTCTGTATGTCGGGTACTTGGAAAGGAGAGATTATGCCCTCACTAGGCAAGGAAGTTATTTACCCAGAAAGTACCCAGGTCTGGGATGGCCTGGCCTCCGCAGTGCTAAGAAACAAATGTGTCCTCTTTATGTCTTATCTAGTCTCTGGTATTTTATTATTCTGGCACAATGCAGAGAAACCTGCACAGTCAACAGTGTGTGAGGCTAAGTCTGCATTTTGCTGGCTCTTATTTCTTAGAACAAGGAGCTTCGGGAATAGGGTGTGTAGTGAGCGTGTTACCTATATGAATGAGTAATGATCGGAAGGGACTCTCCTTAACCTCTTGTGAGCTTAGCCAGCGTCATTCTGTGCCTGCCCCTACAGTCTCTGCACTGATGCTTAGTAGTTCCTGCCTTGTATGCCCACAACCTCCGCCTGGAGTTTTTGGCAATGTTTGTTCTAATTCATTTTTCACATTACAACTGAAATGAGTATTTTAAATTTAAAAAAAAAATCCGGTGAAGTAATTTCCTTGCTGAAATTTTTTTTTTATATTGATGAGTTTGTCACCAGCAGAGTGAAGTTGTACAGCTCATAGCTCTGTTCAGGGTGGCTGCTGCTTATTCTGTCCTCTCTTTAGCTTGTTCCTCTTCACGTGTGCTATTTCAACAATGTCCTCTACCTTTATCCCCCTAATAAACTTAGATCATTCTCATTTTTGTTGAAGCATTTCTTCATAATGAATTGTCTGCCTGTTTAAGTCTCTTCTCCCCTCTCTACAGTTAGGTTTCTTTAGTGTGTATGCGCCTGTGTGTACCATTGCCTGCAGGTGTGTGCCCTGGCACTTATGAATGTCAGTTCTTTCCTCCCACCATGTGAGTTCTGGGGATCAAACTCAGATTGGTATCCATTTTTCTAGCCCTCCTGACCCTTTTTTGCTTCTTTAACTCTTGCTCCCTTCTAGGTTTTAACATGGAGATGAGTTCCTTCTAAGGTTTGCCCTGTGATCTACCAAGGGTGTGTGGCCTTTTCCCACCATCTTCTTTCCTCCATAATAAATGATACTGGGTCTCCCTATGTTGGGTTTGCATGTTTCCTGGTCTATGTCTTTTCTTTCTTTCTTTTTTTTTATTTTTTAATTAAAATTAAAAAAAACCAAATTTCCACCTCCTCCCAGCCTCCCATTTCCCTCCCCCTCCTCCTACTCTTCTTCCCCTCCTCCCTTTCTTCTCCCCCTCCTTCCACCCTTCTCCCCCTCCCCCCACTCCTCTCCCCCTCCCTCTCCAGTCCAAAGAGCAGTCAGGGTTCCCTGCCCTGTGGTAAGTCCTAGAGCAATACTGACAAATATCTTGCATATCATCATAGAACCTTCATCTGGTGATGGATGGAGATAGAGACAGAGACCCACACTGGAGCACTGGACTGAGCTCCCAAGGTCCCAATGAGGAGCAGAAGGAGGGAGAACATGAGCAAAAAAGTCGGGACCACGAGGGGTGCACCCACCCACTGAGACAGTGGAGCTGATCTACTGGGAGCTCACCAAGGCCAGCTGGACTGTTACCGAAAAAGCATGGGATAAAACTGGACTCTATGAACATGGCGAACAATGAGGGCTGATGAGACGCCAAGGACAATGGCACGGGGTTTTGATCCTACTTAATGTGCTGGCTTGGTGGGAGCCTAGCCAGTTTGGATGTTCAGCTTCCTAGATATAGACGGAGGGGGGAGGACCTAGGTCTATGTCTTTTTTTAAACTGGAACCATGAACAGGAAGGTCTGAAGTTGAGTATGGAGCAGCCTCTTCCTAAAAGAGTACTTGCTGCTCCTTGAGTATGTGAAGCTCACTAGGTAAATAATACAGTCCACAGGAAATTCACCTTAGAGAGTGGTTCTCTGACTTTGGCAGTTTTACCTGTTCTCATTTACAGCTTGCTTTTTGCTAACCAGGGAATAGGCTCTTCTGCTTCCTTTCTTTCCTCCCGTCTCAATAGTCTTTTAATCTAGGAAGTGAGGGGTCTACACGTGTCATTCCAGATGGATGATCACTACAACATAGAAAATCTTCTCATTTTTGCATCCAGTTTGGAATAGGCGACAGTTTCCCCCTCCATCTTATACATTTGTGTACTAACTCATAGTTTTAGAACAAGCATCCTGTTCCTCTGTTTCACTTGTTTAAATCACAGTCTAATGTTGCCTCTCTCAAGAAAGTTTATACCTGCTGCACTGCAGCTTAGGCCTGTCATCTCAGCTGTATGGGATGCCAAAGCTGGTCATTCTTCAAAGTTTCCTTTGTCAGCTTGTTGAGAATCACTCTTAAAGAGGTTCCTGGAAGGTGACTTAGTTGGTAAAGTGCTTGCCATACATGCACAAAAATTTGGTCCCCAGAAATTCTATCAAATGTCCAGTGTAGTGGTGCCTGCTCATATCTTCAGCTCTGTGAAGGCAGACAGACAAGAGAACTGGGGATGTAGTTGATGGTAGAATATTTGCTTAGGTGCTCAATTCTGTGGGAAAATGGTACTGTTACCCTCCAGCCATCTCATTCATACCTTCTCTTCTAAGAAATGTTTTCATATCTGCATCACTGTCCCCATCGCTAGCCATTTATGCTTTTTTGTTATAAGATTTTCTATTATAAGGTGTTAGGAGCTGGTACAATGTCTACATTGTAGTTTTCTCATGCAGTCAATATTATAGGAACCTTTTATTTGGTTTAGTGGAACAAATGATGTTTCTGTAAATGATGAAAGCATTCATTTATTCACCCTATTTAAAATTACCTGTGCTATGAGTAGATTAGGTAGGATTGGGAAATGGCCTTACACAGTTTAAGCCTCCTTAAGTAATTGGGTGGCTGTGTTCATTTGAATATGTGTTCTCACAGCTGTCATGAAATCAGAAATATATGTATCTTTAAACCATAAGTTACAACTACTTACAGTGTGTAGTTTCAAATCCCCTACTGTGTTTGGTGAATATATATAATTTTTCATAATCTTCTGGATTACATTCTGGTTTTTGTTGTTATTTGAGGTTTCTCTCCTATCTTTCTCTCTGTCGCTCCTTTTTTTTTCTATATGGCCCAAGCAGCTCGAATGTATAATCCTCCTGTCTCATCCTCTGAGTGCTAGGATTGCAGGCATTTTTGACTTGTTATACTTTCTCATTTAGGAAAATCTGAGCCTTGTGGTTTCTTTCACATTTGTGCACGTGGGCTTTCAAATCTCTTAAGACAGAAATCCTTTACAAAGCCCTACTTTTAATGTGCTTGCCAACCAATGATGAGAACTGTTTACCTCCGGGAATATAAATCACATCCCGTGTGTGTATGTTTGTGGCTAGTTACAGCATGGTTTAAGTCTCTGTGAGGACTGTGGATTTTGTGACAGTCACTTGTGGAAACACTGTGATTCCTTTGGCATGTGACAAATTTTTGTCAATTTAATGTCCTGGTCGCTAAAGATAGCACATGGTGATTAAAATATGCAATTACATCTAAATTATGAGCATAAATTATCATGGTATTGTAAAAGCTTGCATGTAACGGTTGGCAGAGAGCTTCTGTCCATTAGTTGGCTCGCAACTGTTTCCTTCTTTACCCTGAATTGCTCGAAATTATTCTACTTAGTGTGCAAAAATCAAATAATGATGCACTAGGGATGTGGTCTGTCCTAGAGGGTGTTTTCATGTCCTCGTGCTGTGAGCAGTCTCCCTCCCTATCCTGGATGCCTTTGTCTAAAGCCACTGTATTCCCCTCCAGGTGACTACATGGTTTCTTGCCATCCCCACCCCTTTGTCTTGCCTAGTTTTTAGGTCACCTGGACACAGGCTAAAGTCACCTGAGAGGAACAAACCTCAGTTGAGAAAATTGCCCCCATAAAATCAGGCTGTTCCCCCAGATGGAAAGAGCATGCATGGCTGAAACACCGTGGCAGAGCTGTTGTCACTTTATATAGGTTTATTTTTATTCAACTTGCTTTTTAAAATACTTAAAAATATGCCCTCAAAAACAAGAAACATATTAGGCTCATTTTTTAAGAAAGAAAATAAATTTAATTTATGCCAAGTTACCCACAAACTAGCATGTCTGTGAAGGATGTATAATGGTTTGTGAGTGAGGCAGGAGTTGATGGGTGATTGCAGATACTAAGATTTAATGTTCCATGACTTAATCAATAGCATTTTATTTGGGAGTTAATTAGTGCTCTGCTCCATATATCGTCTTTCCTATCTTTAGTAAAGAACTTATTTGCATACACTATTTTTACAAAATGATGGGTGTTATCAGAATGTTTTCATATAAGCATGCAATGAACTCTGACTCTGTCTATGCCCTTCACCTTCTTTAGTCTACATCCCTTCTTCCATCCATCTGCCCCACCCCTCAATTTGTTTCCTTTTGATTTTAGGTTTTTATTCTAAATATAGAGGCTGAATTTGCAAGAAAACATGTTATTAGCCTTTCTAAGTTTGGCTCATTTGACTTAACATGATCTCTAGTTCCATTCATTGTCCTTCAAATGATATGGTTTTCTTTTACATTTAAATAAAACTTCAAGTGTGCATACACTACATTTTCTTTATCTATTATGTGTTAGTGGCTATCTGGGCAATTATGAAAGGCAAAGCAATAAACATGGATGTGCGTTTTGGTATGTTGACTTAGAGTGCTTTAGGTATGTACTCAGGATTGATATAGCTACGCTATAATCCAGTATTTTTTGTTGTGCATTTTCTTAGTGGATGATGTGGGAGGCCTCAGGCCATTGTGGGTGGGGACACCCCTGTGCTGATGGTCCTAAATGCCATAGACAGCAGTCTGGGCAAGTTATCAGAGGCAAAGCAGCAAGCTGGCCTCCTCTATGGCCTTTGCATCCTGCCTCTTGGTTCCTGCCCTATTTGAGTTTTTCTTTCTTGTGCAAGGGTCATTTGTAGCAAAAATTGTTCCTCGTCTAATGTGTGAATTAAATTAATGGTGGCTATTTTTGTTTAACTTGGGCTGGCTTGGACCAAAAAGCAATCCTTCTCTGTCAGGCTCCCGTGTACTAGAATTACACGCACAAATCCACTATATCCTGCTTTATCTAGAAATTCTAGTGCTAGTTTTGTGAGGAACCTATACCCATTTCTATAGACGCTGTACCAGTTACTGATTATGTTCACATCAGCATTGTTTCTTCTCACTGCTCTGTGCTGATAGTCTCATCTCCCTGTGTTCTGTCTCCCCATCTGCGGAAGTAAGGAGGTGGCCTGGAAGAAATCTAAGTGTAGATATACGATCTTAGATTGTCCATGATTCTGATATCAACACTACACAAGGGAATAAGTAGGGCATGTCTCTGAGACGACATGTCCTCTACAGAACAACAAAAGCTCAATAAGGCGGGGAACTGTGCTCAGTGTCTTCACGATCTTATCTCTGAATGCTAAGATGGTTTATTGGTAGATCACTTTCTTCTAGGCGGATGCTTATTATTATTATTATTAGTGCCACATCAGAGCACTAGTGGCCCTGCAGAGGTGTGTGGGCAGGTGATTGGCTGCTGGCCACCACAGTCCCCGCAGGATGTGTCTGTATTCCCAGGATCACTTGTGTAACTTTAATGACATTCTTTAGAGCTGAGATTTTCCAGTTCTGACCAGCAGCGTGAGCCTTAGCGACAGTTCTGCTTGGCCCTCTGCTTCAGTTTGTGTTTTTTTGGTTAAGCTTGACCTTGAAGAAGTACCATTCTAGACAGAACATCTCCAATTAGTGAGTTAGTTAATAAAACATACTACCAAGACTGCATACTGTCCTCACACTGAGCAAATTCTATGTATTTCATGTCAAAGGCATGTGTTTTGCATTTTGATGTCTCTGAATCTGATGTTGTTTATAAAGAATGCCACGCTATTAAACAGTGTCATCCAACTAAAATAGCACCCTCTTTCAGTAGTAAAAGAAATATTATTGTATTTGCTATGTGACATCTTTGATTTGATAGATAATAGTTTTAATATTTGCCACCAAAAGTTAAGTCTCAGTTTTCTCCAAACAGTATGTATAGTGGAGGCAAAGGCACTATTACCTTAGTTCACATGTTAGACAAGGGGGGGATGTTGCTACAAACAACCCCCTTAAAAATGGTTGACAATTGAGTCAGCTGTCGTGAGCCACCTTCTGTAGCTCTTGCCCATTCCCTTCACTGGTTTCTGGAGTGGGTTCATGGAGTAAGAACTCTGTAAGCAAATGGATCTCCCTCTTTTCAGCTGTCCTTCCTTATGAGAAAGGAGGTATAAAATCTCCTCCTCCTCCTGTGAAGTGAGAGGTAGGCAGGGCTTGTCTTTCTTGCTCATTTTACACTTGCATGTTTAGTCCTTGGTGAGGGAAGGCAGCTCTCCCCAGGCCAATGAAGAGCCAGCCCTCACTGCAGTCAGCCTAGGAGCCAATAATGAAAATGACTAGGGTCAAAGTCATATATGATTATTAATTTTTTCTTTTGAATTGCTTTCAGACCAATGTTGCAACCTTAAAGAATTCCTGTAAATCTTTCTTTGGAGAATCTCTAAACTAAGAAGATTTATTAATATGTTAACATTTATGGATATGCTGGGTGCATGCATATATAAATAAAAGTGCCTGTGGAGGCCAGAGGTGTTGGATTTCCCCAACATCTGGGTTTCAGTGCAGGGATGAGCTACCTCATTTGGGTTTTTGGAATTGAACTTGGGTCCTTTGGAAGGGAAAGACTCACTCTAGCTCTAGGGAAAGAGCTAGCATTCTTAAGACTACAGCACACACTGACTGTGATGTAATACCCATTTTTGGATCCAGTAATGAGCACGCTCTTTTTGTAGCAGGCCGGAAAATAAGTATTTTGTCCCTTGGTTGTAAGATCTTTATAATCATGACTGTTGCTGTCCTTGTAGCATAAGAAGATCTGTGGAAGATGCTTAAATGAACAGTAATGGCTAGGTTGAAAAGGGGGTGATCAGACAGCCTGAGTTTGCCAAATAATGACACCACAGCTTTTCTTGGTCCTGTAGTCCCATCCCAGACCACATGCTGAATGCTCTTGTCATATGCTCTTAATATCTAATTTGGAACACTTTCTCAAAAGTTGGAAAACACGTTATGCTGTTATTTTATCGGCTGTCTGCCAGTTCAGACTTTTCTGACATCTCTTTCTGGACGTATTTAATCTGCATTTCCATTGCACACAGGGCAGGGACAGTGTATCACCTTGCTTTGTGTATCACCTTAGGAAGCACGTTGTTAATGTGCCTATTTGTCTATGTCATCTGTCCTGTAAGCCTCTCCTTGCATGTGTAACTGGAGTGTTCCCTCTCCTCTCTAAGTCTCCTGTGATGAGTTATCTGAGGACACAGACGCAGGACCTCCTCCATACATGCACACGCTACTTTAGCATCATGACGTGATTCTTTCTGGGATCCCAGTACCGTGACTGTTGCCAAATGATCGTGGCTTAGTTCCTATCTTGTTTCACAGTTATCACTTGGGGGATATTATCTGTAAATGCCTCTTCCCATTCCTTATTTGTTTAAATGAGTCTGAACTTACAAATTCTGATTTCATAATTTTGGTTAAATGCTGTTGCTGTCAGTATATTTCTCACTTCTCAATGCTATCTCAACCTTGGCTCCTGGGAGACCTCTGCACTTAGCCACTTTCTTCCTTTGAGTGTTTTCATCATTTTCATAACATTTTCCCCACAATTTATGCCAGCACCAGATATGCCAGGCTTCTCTGCAGCTTTGCTTTCCCTAGCCTTGAATTTAGGGCATTTTGCAATGGAGTCTTTCCTTTTGTCATAGACTAAAGAGTATGGAGAATCCAGGAGCAGGACACTAAGTTTGTTGTTACTACTGCTCTGCCATTATTTCAGAACCTACTAGTAAACAACAGTAGAATAAATTTGCACTAACTTACACAGAAACCCGTGTGTACACTGTCTTGTTCTGCCTTCTATCAGGGTAAACCCATGGAGTCCGTAAATTTATACCAACACCTGTCTTTCAATTATATCTCATGGAAATCTCTCTTCTGTTCTGTGGTTCTGTAGGCAAGCTGGCTTCTATTTCATGCATACTTTCTTGGTCAATCAAGGAACTAGAAAAGTATTGTTGAGCGATATGAAAGCAAGCCTATTGTATTTTTTTTTTGTCTTTAGCCTTCAACTGTGTAACAATATTTCTAAGGTTAGGGTAGACAGATTTCCATCACTGTGTTAAACCCCTGAGCAATGATGCTTAAGGAGGAAAGGCTTGTTCGGGTTTCTGTTTCAGAGGTTTCAGTCAATGATGGCTTTTGCCCTGTGGCCTTGTGGCTTTAGCAGCACATTTGTCCAAGCAGGAACATGTGAGGAAGGGGCCTCTTGATTCTCATGGTAGCCAGGGTTGATACGGAAGGGATTAGGCATCCTATTACCTATTTTAAAGCATGCTTCTGCTATCATGGACTAAACTCTACCATCTAAAGTTCTAATACCTTTCAGTGGTAGCACAAGCTGACAGCCAAGATTTTGGCAAAAACATTCAGAGGGCATGCGGTTTCCAAAATTTAGTGGTTAGCTAGGTTGCCTCTGTATTTGATGTGGTCTAGATGCTCATTTATAATACAGTGGTTTCATTTTTGAGTGGTTGAAAACCAAGATCCTACTCTAATTTTAATTATATATGAACCAGTACACCAAACATTACCGTAGGCCTAAACTCAGAAATGTATGAAGAAGTTGTATTCAGAGAAATGCTGCTCCCCTGGGTTCTTTCTCCTAGATCCCCACTACTTTATTTTCATTTTTTTCTCAGTTCTCATTTTCTTTAGTCTTACCTTATACAAGTTTCCTATGATTCATTTTATATAACTGAGCTAATATGTGAGGCTTTTAATTCTTTCTATAGAACCTAGAGCTTCTTACATGTCGATCACATGGTTTACTTCTGAGCTTTGCCCTAGTGAGGGGTATTTTTGTGTACTCCTCTCTCTCTGCAGTAGGAAATGAATGTGCACAGATGTTTTTGCATAGCAACATTGGTGGTAGTGGTAATACATAAACGTTGTTTCAGTGCTTACATGGGTGGGGTTGAATTGACTATTGCCCATCCAAAATGACACACTGTGTTGCTGTAAGAGAAGGAATAAGAGAAATCCTCACAAGGAGATAATTTGAGCACACTGGTTTGTGGAACAGCGGAGAAGTGCATGGCAGCTTTGGAGAAAGGCTTCAGCTGGAGAATGTAATGCGCCTCTCACTCTCCTGCCATTGTTTTTGCCTTGAGTTCTCTCCCTGGAGGGTTAGCAGTTCAGACTCTCAGTTTGCAGTCTAATCCTATCACTGCAGAAGGTGCAGGTGTGGGGAATAGCATGCTTACAATTTACAAGTGCAGGTGTGCGGAGACAGAGGGATCTGGAACTTTATAGCCAAGGATGGCGGACTATTTCTCCAGCCACCAGCCACTGGGAAACATGGACAAGAATGTCGTGAAGCAATGAAGAATTCCTGGTAAGTAGAACTGATAGTCGTCACCTCTGGAGCACAGCTTGGGTTAGGTACAGACAGTTCTGAGTGTCCATTTCTGGGGAAAATAGAACCAAGTGGACAGGTGGCAGTGCGGGAACCCTGCTTCTTATGATAATTACTCTAGAAAAGAACCTGTACTTTGGGGTAAAGAAATGGAATATCAAATAGTAACAAGAACTAAATCTCCGGCTATAAAAACAAGCAATAATCAAAATGTCAAACCCAATTCCTATCTTACATTGTGTCTTCAATGTCTTAGGAATTTGGATGGAGCGTAAAGGAAAGGGGGGACAGAGACAGTTGCATAATGGACTCTTGGGGAGCTTGGTCAAGCTGTAGGCATACTTGGAATTAAATTCCATTTACAGTAACAAACTATACATTGCCATTTTTTAAACCAGAGACAATGCCAGTAGGCACTCAGGTGCACATTATTTCTCAGGTTTTCCTTTATCCTTCCCAGGAGAGGTGCTCTGAGATTCTTCTGTTTCCTCCTGAATCCCAACTCTATTGCCACATGGTTTTGTCCTCACATTTCACTTGAACACACTGTTTCTTAACCTTCAAAACACACATACATACGTGCACACACACGTACACACACACACACACACACACACACACACACACATACCTCCTCTTACTTTGTTAAGTATACTCAATCCTCTGGTCTCAACCAAGATGTACTTTACCAGGAAGTTTTCCTCTCGGTCATCAGAATTGGTTACACTTCCATTTCGCGTGTATTTTGTCAGTGCATTCTAGAAAACTATACTTCACCTGCTTCTGGATCTCCCCACATCTTCATTCTGTGAGGGCTTTGGCTTGCAAAAACTGTGACTATCTGTCTAGCATCTCATGTAACTAGCCCACTATTAACAACCCACGGTCTATTTGTGAAGGGCATCAATTCACCAACCACTCAATGATTTTGGATACTAGAGACATTGTGAAACCTTGGGTCCTTTTTCCCATAGGAATTTCAAGCCTGTGAGTATAATTGGAAATATATTAAAAAATGATGAAAGGAAAAACGGTATGAGACACCATTACCATCATCTTTTAAGATTCATTGCACATTCTCTTCATATGATAGACAACTTGATGAAAAGCCTAATTACCTAACATTAGTGGAAATTATTTTCTTAGCTCATGTCATAATAGAGATTATTAGTGTAGTGGAGTCTTCTTTTGTATAACTCCAAGTAGGAAAAGATTAATAAAATAATTTCAAGCGTGTAGCGGTTTGACATGCCTGGAGTGGTTATAATTTGGCAAAGTGAGAGGAGCCTGCAGATCGCTTGACTTCAGAAGGTACAGCAGTCTCTCGCAGAAGCTCTGGAGAGCCCCGTTATGCTCTCCTAGCGGGAGGTCCCAGAGGATTTGGTGAGCAGTGCTTCTAAAGTGATCAGAATCCTTTGTTCTTCTCCAAAGTTTGGTCTTCCACAGCATGTCCTGTTACTTTCATGTCCTACAGAGAACAGTTGTGCAGTTCTCTTCCTGTCCTTTCCTCTCTGGTCTACTTCTGTGTCCTTCCTTTCAGTTTCTTATTTCCCCCAGGGTGTAAAGAATGGGAGGAAGGGAGGAAAGTAAGGAAGTTTCCGACATTCCCGTGTCCAAACCAGGAGTCTTAGTCCTCACTGGAAATCAATGTATAGACGTGAGAATGTGCCCTACGGTTTTCTCCAAGGGGGATTATTTGTAATTATTGAAAACATAATTGAACAGCGTATCTCGACTCTGTAAACTCTAAAATGCTTATTTTTTTTTGCTTGTGTAACAGCTGCAAACAGGAAATATAAAAAAGAGTGGTGTCAAAAGTGAAATAAAATCTTTCATTAATCAGCGACATTCATAAAACGAAGCAGGCAGGAAGAGCGGATATACGATGACAGTCTTTTGGGAAGCAGGGACTTGAAGTTTGCCTCTGCAGGCATGACTTAGCTTTAGCTTGTTCCACTAAATAAGCCAAGCCAGTTCATCATTCTGTCATGTGGAGTGGGACAGAACAAAAGGTTGCTAGTACATAAGTCATTTGCAGCGCCCTTTGTGCCAGCCTCTCTCTGCCTTGTTTCTCTCCAGCCTCCAAGTCTTTCTCCTTCTTTCCTTTTTATATTGATCAGCAAGCCGATTCCTCATGAAGTCTGCCCACAATCACAGGTGTAGTTAGTCCTGCCTGATTTTTTTTTTCAAGACAGGGTTTCTCTGAAGTTTTTGGTGACTGTCCTGGAACTAGCTCTTGTAGACCAGGCTGGCCTTGAACTCACAGAGATCCGCCTGCCTCTGCCTCCCGAGTGCTGGGATTAAAGGCATGTACCACCACCGCCCGGCCTGCCTGATTTTTATCTTGAGCTTGCAAAATATTTAAAAATACTTTTTTCAAGGTAGCATACAAACAGATAGGTTTTGTTCTAGTTGGCTTTCAGTTGCAATTTAGGGGAGAAAAGACTTTGTTTCCTCTTCCAGTTCCAGGTAACAAGTAATCCAACACCAATGGAAGTCAAGGAAAGCCCTGAAGCAGAAATCATGGAGGGATACTGCCTGTCTGCGTGCTCACACAATCATGTTTGGGTTGGTTTCTCATACAGCACAGACCTAGGGATAGCTCCACCCATAGTGGGCTGGGCCTACTTGCCTCAACCATCAATCAAAATAATCTCTCTCAGAAATGGCCATAGGTCAGTCTGATCTTGGAAGTTCTTCATTTGATGCTTCATCTTCCTAGGCTGTGTCAAGCTGACATTGGAAACTAAGCAACACTGGTTTCATTATGACATTTTCAAACCTTCTATTACTATCCTTGTGATTTTTCTGTCTCCTGCTGCTGCCCTCCCATCTCCACTGCCCCTTTCTTTTTAAAGGTTATATATATATATATATATATATATATATATATATATATATATATATATATATATATATATATGTCATTGTGTTACACAATGATTTATTTATGCATATGCATGTGTTCATGTCACAGAGTATTTCCTGAGTACTTGCAAGAGTAAGTTCTCTCCTTCCACCATGTCAGTTCCAGGGAGCAAATTCTGGTTGGCAGGCTTAAAAGCAAGCACCTTATTACCTGTTAAGCCATCTATCCAGCCCAGATCTCTGTCACTTTCACACTGGTTTCCTTCCATCAAAATAGTTCCCCTTTTGCTTTCTTGCCACACATAATCTATTACTGTGTCTTCTGCACATTCTTCTCTCTCACAGGCATGTGAGCACACACACAGAATCACACACACAAAAAAACTTTGTTCTGTGTATGAGAGAAAATGTAGCATTTGTCTATCTGACTCTGGCCTATTTTGCTTTGCATAATCACCCTCAGCTGCATCTGTCTTCCTGTAAATGTCATAAGTTAATTGTTCTTCATGGCTGAGGAAAATTTCATTGTGTGTAGGTACCACAATTTCTTTATCAATTCATGGAACAAATAGGGGACATTATGTCCATTAAATGACAATCTAAATATCTGTTGAGACAAAAAAAGAGACACAATTATTCAGACAGTGTCATTTAGGTTTAAAACATCACTGTGGTAAAAATTATTATTTTCTTCAATTAGAGATACTAAAGAAAGAGAGAAATGAGCATTTTCATCCTAGCCCCTCATTCAGTTTCCAGGTGTCAAGATCTGCAGTATTCTATCTGGACTCCGATAAATTTAGTTCATTGCCAAGAACTGCAACATGTGCTCCCTGTTAAAGACAAAGACCTGCAGATTACAAAATCACCCTATCATACCACACACCTGAAATTCCAAAGTTCTTATATGATGTTAGCATAAATTAAGATATTTAATGTAATGCAAGACAATAGTAATACTTACAGGTAATCATGTAATGTAAAACATGCATAACAATTTTAATAAACTAAGCATTTTTTTTGTCGCATGGTCTGATGTTTATATGTTGAACTCATGCCCTCCTGATGAGCTGGTGTATAGTCAGAATCCTGATCATGGACTACTAACTTCAAGACCCATAGCAACCATTGTTTTTGGTTGTTAAAGCTATCCATTCTGTAGTATCTTGTTAGAGTAGACTCAGATAAATAAATATGTACATATTATAATACAGAAAATATTGTAGATGATACATTTTTATCCTATTTTAATTCTACTTTATTAATATGTTTGAAGTTCAGAATGCCACTCTTGGTGTTAGCATACCCTCTTCTTGTTTCTCAGCTCCTCCTCTTCTTTTGTTTGTTTGTTTGGTTTCAGACAGTCTTATTTAACCATTGCTAACTTATTATTGACTATGTAGTTCAAGGCAACCCCAAACTCGTGGCAGTCCTAACACACTGGGATTGCAGGCATAAGCCACCAGTTCGGCATATGTAAACTTCTTAACAGTTGAAAACGATTCAGGCTTCATCTCATGATATTTTTGCATTCCTGGCCTCAGCACAATGCTGAGTGGAATGGTCAAAACAAAGGAAACGAACTGTCCTCTGAACTATTTCACCGAAATTAACAAAATAATGCTGGAAATAACCATATTTTGGTGTCTATGAAATAAGATGGTTTATAAACTCACACCAAAGATTGTGTTTGTAGTATTGGGGAAAACAGTGATGGTTAGAGGGTGTGTTAGTAAATGGCCCTTGGGTTAATGCTTCTTCCAGGTGTCATGAAGGGCCTAGTTCTTGTCCCCATGTACTCCAGTACCTATCAGTCCCAGAACTGTAGCTTCTATAGTTGGCTGTGTCCACCCACAGATATGTCCTTTGGAGGTTGCTTTGTACTGCTGGGTTTATTTTCTCTGTTTACAACTTCTCCAGAGGTAACACTAAAGACAGGCTGGAATGTGGATAGGTTTTCTCTTTCTTTCTGCATACATTTTCTTCTTTACTTTTCTTCAGAGCAGACTATAGCCAGAAGACCTTTGTCTCCTGAGTTATTGGTTGGCAAAGATTTCATGAGCGCTTCTCTCATACTTTCCCTGTGATTCAGTTTGTTTCCTCTTCCTGTAACTGGATGTGAAAACCAGGCAGTTTATGAAGGTCACTGGCTCATTGAGCCCATAGTTCTGGAGGCTCACAAGCTCTTGTCTCCTCGGCGTCTGTGAGAGCCGCATGCTACATTAGTGCATGATAGATGCCCCAGGTGATGGGGCAGAGCACGTGTGCTCACACTGGGCTTTAAAACTCCTGTCAAGCTGCTGAGACAATCCCGAAGGCCTCTCTCTCAGGAACTCTTTAAAACCAGCGGTCACTCAAGCGTCTTATTCTCAATACTATGGGAAGGTGACCTTGAGGGCAAATGTCAATATGAATCTTGGAGAAGGCACAATCTGATCATAGTGCCTATTGTATGACCCATCAGAATGTCAGCAGAATAAGGAGAATTTAGCCTCTCATACATGTGTCAGGGTGCATTTGTTTTCTGTTTGAATTTTGGTGTTTCTGCCCTCCTTATATCCCCCAAATCTGGGGAGTATTAGAAATGAGGTTCCCTTTCTGCTCTATTTCTTCATATTTCTTACCACTCCAGTCTAGATCATCTAGGAACCTTCCACATGTCATTTCTAAGAATTCTAACATATGTTTTGGGGGACTGACTTTGTCTCCTTAAATTACACCGGGGGCCGTTGTACCTTGAATCCAGTGAACTATGGCAGTGATATTATTAGAGAGCAGGATGAGTGTCATGTGTTAACTGTGGCTACTCATTTCCAAGGAAGGATTCCAAATAGGAGATCAGGAAGAGGCATGTGTGCTGTGCCCAGCATATGGCAATGCAAAAGAAAGAAAAAAAGTACAGTTTGTAGTGACAGATGGATTTGAACCACATTTGAATCTGTTGAATGCTTTTTAATATTTAATTTACAATGAATCTTTAATATAACATTTAACTAAGTCTTCTGTCATATCCCTTTGAAATGTATAAAGCCTTGTCAATGTAATTGTGTCTAGGAGATTTAATGGGAATATTGAGTACTTAGAATTAAAACTGTTGTTGAAAAATGGTAATTCTCTCAAGATTTTTATGGTGCACTTATATTTATTTGTGCTGTTTAGAGTGGTGTATATATTTTTAACCGTCTGTCAGCTTTTTTATTTCCCGCTAGAAAAAAAATGGAATCAAATAATGAAAGTAACTTTCAGTTATGGAAATGAAAGGCACATGGCAGCTGCATATGGCATCAGACCCAGCCTGCTGCTGAAGGAACGAGTTCCAACACTTAGTCATAATATAACGGATCATGAATGTAGAGCAGCGGTAGCCACTGTGTTCTTGGAATAGATGGGGCAAATGAGGTTACCAATTGCTAAAGCACTCTGTCTGGTCCTGTCCAGTGAAACCCAGGACTGGGTTTTATGCAATGACTTATGTCACCAGTTGAAACATTCCAGGCAAAGTTCATTTTTAATTTAAGTGTAGGATGGGGAGCATTGCAGTGAAGATGGGCCTGATTTCTGCCTCCCGCTGTTTTGCCACTGGATGACTGTCTTTATCACCACTGCGGCTCCTGGTTCCAGTAACCTTGATCAGAAAAATGTCAGGCTTCACACTTCTTAACAAGACTTATTAAGCATTTCCTTTCCTCACATGTCATGATAATCTGTATTTTGGCATATGGTTGGGCTGACTTGATGTTTTTCAAACATTCTGAGGGGGGTGAAGTGGTTGTTGAAGACATGTGAAACTCATCAAGGCTCATGGATCAAAATCAAGTCTTTGTCTAGTCAACACCTGCTGTCAGAGACAGTGACATTGACGGAGGTATGTTATTCATGGCTCAGTAAGAGAAATTTGATCTGTGCTCTGTGATTATGCATGCTTAGCTGTCATCACTACAGAAGTTTCATTGGGAAAACTATTATCAGGTCTTTATTCTGCTCTTCCACACCCCTGTTGATTAATGATGTCTTGTTTCATAATCCTCCTATAGGTATTTTGTTGTTTTTAGTCTTATTTCCTGTATTTATTTTGTATAGTTGTAGTCCCAAAGCAGGATGTTTGGAGTTAAAGACAATTCTACAATCTTTTTTAATGATAATCCAAGAGGGGCCAACTGAATATGAATAAAGAAGAGTTTTCTGATTGGTTGCGTTGTGATGAATTATGGCATTCTAATGTTATCGTCTCTTTGGATCTTTAATATTAGCTTGAAACTGAGGCTAGCTATTTTATTTCATTTTATTTCCCATTTCCATCATTTGGTAATGACCTGGCAACTTTCTGATTTAGCTCATCATGAGTTTTGGACACTTTGATCTTCAATTAAACATCTACATTTTTAGAGATTACAATACAGTTGGTTTATATACCATGAACTTTTTCTTCATATCTGAAGTTGAAGCTTAAGAGTAGAAACATAGTTGTGCATGCCTGTCATCCCACAACTCAGGAGTCTGAGGCAGGAACATGGTGTGCTTCAGAAAATATGTGTTACACTTCATAGTAAGTTCGAGGTGCTATGTATATTCTGTGCTATGTGTTAAAACCCTGGCTCAAAATAAAAACCATAATAAAAAAGAATGAAATCACAGTTCCCTAATGGGTCAAGTCATTTGACTACTCACAGTTACTTGAATGCTGGCCTCATTGGCCAACTTAGTGTGTGCCACAAGCCTACACTGACTGCCCCCCCCCCTTCGGTGTCCTCCACATTTAAAATAGAATAAGTCCACCGGTGCTCAGCTAATCCTCATGGAAGGACGTTGAGGGGGAGTGCTACATCTCAATACAGTTTAGCTTTTTAAAAAATAAGTATGAAGGGAAAGCGATTGTGAGTTATTGGTGCCCCACTGCTGGGTGACATTACTGAATGATTTCAGACACACTGGGAGAAGTTACTCCTGCCACGTTACAGTAGAGATTCCTTTTAAAAATACATGTAGCAATAAAGCAAGACTCATTTATCCTTCCCCTGTCAGGCCTCTTCTCTCAACACAGCGAATAGCTAATAAGCATCACATAATAGGCTTTGTGCTTCTGCACACTGGGACATGTGCGTGAACTGGTAAAGGTTTAATTACTGTCTCTGGAGCAATAACCTAGACAGTTCATGCTTCCAGAGAGTCCCTTGTTAAGGTGAATGATATTGTCATTTTGATAGCAGCAGTGTACGTAGGGTCGATTTCATGGGAAAGGCACAGGGAACTGAGACGAGTATCCGAGTCAGCGGTGTGTGATTGTACCTAATTTGAAAGTTCAAACCTTAGAGTTACCGCAAAACTCAGTTCTGTAAACTTATCTTCACATTTTTGTGTGATTGCTTTTTCTGAAATGGCTTGGGGACCATTTTGTTTCATGGGGATGTATAAGTAGGTAAGGGAATGTGTGGATTTAAAGAGCTTAAAGAAAAACCAGATGTATTTGCTTTAAAGAAAAATAGCAGAAGCTTTTCAAAGAGTCAGGTGGGTTTAGGGGTGACATCCTAGTAGTTTTATGTGCATCCCGAATGTGTGTGTTGATGATACTGCATTTCAGTTGGAGAAATTACTACTCCATCTTGGCTTTGCTTTTGCCAGAAATGGTTCCTTAGCCGTTTAGTGCCAGAAGTAATTCACTGCAATGATGACAGAAAGTACATGTTTTCTAATAGAGTTTGTCTGGGGCTCCTTCCCTGATGTCCAAAGATGATGATGTGATGTTGGGCACCTAAAGTTGTGCTGGTTAAATGAAGGTGAAAGAAAGAAAGTGAAGGATGTTTTTCAAACATTCACAACAAAGAAAGAAAATTAATATAAAAATCTCTTCAGAGGGAACATGTAGATGTGGTGTCCACATTACAGAATGCTCAGTTTTTGTTTGCAAAGAAGGGGTTATGTGTGTTGGTCTGGATTGGGCTCATAGAGACCAATTGAATGGAGGTTTTCAGGACTTAACATCTTGTTAACCACTTTCATGTTAACTATCACTGTGGCTCAAAATGCTTATTTGTTTCTTTCTCAAAACGATACACTAAATTCTTGTTTTTTTTATGCTTAGCCTTCCTTCATTTTCTTGAAGAGCTGCAATATACATGTGTGTCTCCATTAAGTCAAACCACATAGGAGTGAAGCCAAATTGATGGCAATTTAAAAATCTTTAGGTGTGTTTTGGTTTTCTGTGTATAGTTATTCTACCTGAATATATGTTATCTGTAACATATACATGCCTAGAGCCTATTGAAGGTCAAAATAGGGCCTTGGAGACCCAATAAGTTGACTTTATAGATAGTTGTGACTATTTCGTGCAGGTAGAAACCAGACCCAAGTCAAGTGATCTTGATCTCTGAGCCATTTCTCTAGAGCTACTTGTAACACTTTTAAACAATCGACTTTTAAAACAACAGGCATTATGGAGCCTGTGTAGTAGATTGGAAATTAAAAGTGTAAGTTTTAACTTCGAGTTTTGAGTCTCCCCCAACCCCTCGTGATGGGGATCAAAACTATAGTCATGTGATTGACAAGCAAGTATTCTGGAACTAACCTAATTCAAAACCCAAATACTTGGTTTTAATGAGCACAACTGTTAATTTTAAGGGGCTGGAGAGATGGCTTAGCTGTTACTAGCACAAGTCTTCTCTTGAAGAGAACCATAGTTCAATTTCCAGCACCACACAGAAGCTCACAACCATCTAGGTTCAGGGACTCCAATACCGCTCAGGGCCTCTGTGAGCAAAAGCAAGCTATTGGTTCAAAGACATACTTGCAGTCAAAACATCCATATATTTAAAATAAAAATTAAAATATTTAACTGGCAGATCTACTTTTTACATACATGAACCTTCAAAAAATTGAAAACATAATATTATAAGGAACTAAGTATTAACTTCACATCACTTTCTGTTTTTATTTCTTTTATGGTGCTAGAGATAGCATGAAGAGTCTTACACGTATTACAGCAAGCTGCATCCCCAGTCCCTTATAGCTGTTATTTCCACTCAGGCATAGTGAAATGGTGATTTCCAGGAATTATTTTCAGATTAGCATACTAAAGCTGGTAACAAAAAGTTGAAATTAATGAGATTGTTTTATAAGGGAAATATTTAAACTATAATGTGGAGTTGAAAAAAAATTCTCTAATCTAGTTCATTTCATCTCTTCCCCATAGAGAAATGAGGTAAAATGCTTTGGGGTTTTGTTGTCTATATGAGTCTTTGTACACAGGAATTACAAAGTCAGCGTTTAGTTAGCAGTACACTGCTAAAGGAACTAATGTAGTAGGAGAACCGCTTGTTTGTCCCGGCCGCCCAGAACTGAAATAACCACGCAAAAATTGTATTAATTAAATCACTGCTTGCCCCGTTATCTCTAGCTTCTTATTGGCTAACTCTTACATCTTAATTTAACCCATCTTCATTAATCTGTGAATCACTATGAGATCATGGCCTACCAGCAAAGTCCCAGCACGTCTATCTCTGGCATTGGATCCATGGCTTCCCATCTCTGCCTTCCTTCTCCCAGCATTCAGTCCAGTTTTTTTCCGCCTACCTAAGTTCTGCCCTTCAACGGGTCAAGACAGTTTCTTTATTCATTAATGGTAATCATAATACACAGAGGGGACTCCCACATAAAACTAAGGTAATAACTAGGACAATAAAATATACCTTTCTAATGTTGCACATCTTGTAAATGTTACACTTGCTGGTACTGGAGCGGAAGTAGGGGGAGAGGGAGAACTGGCATGACAAAAGCCACAGGTGAAAATAAAAAGTGGTTAATGCATTTAACTAACAAAGCAGAAAATGTGTGCACCGAAAGCAGGCATGAATTATATACAATGATGGCAGACCGATCCTCATATAGCAAGAATAACAACAAATAAGATTAATGACATTGACTTTACAATCTATATTTAATTTTAGCAGTAGAATTCTATTTGGTAGAAATCACCAACATTTTAGAGAAAGCAGCAGAATAAATAAAGGTCATTGAGAATTTTTTTTCTGTAATCCAAACTATTGATTCAGCTGAATTTCATGGAGTCGGCAGTTCTTAAAGCTGTAGAAGAATTGCTGGCGAAGGGGACTCATTCCATTAGTTCATTTGTGATTTTGAAGAGAAGAATTATACTTTTAATCCCTGTAGAGCAGGAGCCCAAGGCAATATGCGGGGAGCCCAAATGCAGATTATTTATAGATTTGCCTTCAGTCGTACAATTGCAGGTCCAATCTAAGAGCCTCCTTGCGCTTTCTTACCTCCCTACTCAAGCAAGAAGTCAGAGAAGTTTCATGAAGATGGTTTGGGCTGATTATACTCTGTATCTCTCTGTGCTGGAAAAAAATATGTCATTGTGTATTTTTAATCACACACAGTAGTTTGTCATTTTCTATCTAAAGTAAAATGCAAGTTTTAAAATGAAATAAAATACGCTTTCCTGGAGATCTTCAAGTGGATAAAGTAAGCATACCGAATGTTGCCCTTTTCAGGAAGCGTCTGCATCAGATGCAGCCTTGTGTGTTGCCTTTCTTTGCCCATGTTATCACGTGAACACTGGCAACAGACGTGGAGAGGGGCGTGCATGAGTTCTAAGCAACCCCTGAAAGATATTGACCTAAAATGTGAGCATATAACTACAATAAGGGCATGGAGAGTATTCCTACAGAATAAAATATAGATCCCGGGAGTAATCGGTTTGACACAAAAATCTGCAGTGCTCAAGTCCCTCATACAGATATAGTATAACATTTGCAAACACCCACTTCAGCTCACTGTGATGCACAAACAGAGCAATGCAAATGCCATGTGTAGTTGTAATACTGTCTTGTGTGTGGAATAATGACAGAAAAAGCCTCTACATGTGAAATACAAATGCATTCTTTGAGTATTGCTCTTCCACCCTTGCTTTAATCTTTGGCTGCAGAGCACATGGAGAACTAACTAGATTTAATGAAGATGATATCGTTACTCTATGTCATCAGCCAGGATAACCTCTCCCACTTACCTTCAGTCCACAAAACCATCCTTTGAGGACAATTTTATTTTTTATCTTCTTGGATACATGTCCTTGGCTAGCTTATACTGGGTGGTATTTCTTTTCTATTTGCCCCGGTTAATCTTGGGTATCCGTTTGGTTTTACTTTCTCCCATGTGTTTATTTTGTGTTAAGGTGGAATCCGTGATATTCCCACAGCTGCTCTAGGTAGTATATCACTCTCTCTTGTGCTCAGATGTTCATAGCACCGTGATGCCCAGCCATTCTTTGTGGGGAATTGTATGGACCACTGCAGACCTTCATCACAAAAGCACTCCAAGCATGCCACATGCTCTTGGATGCAGCAGCCCCTCACCTGGGTGGAGTGTCTGTCTATGCCTGTCCTGTGCTGTGGCATCACAAGCCTCTGATCTCCATTTGTAAATTACCTTCCAGAAGCTCAGCCCTGGCTGAGCAAGGCTTCCAGTAGGGCACAGCAGGTGGCCCAAGGGCAGAGTGAGGACTGTGTCTCTGCAGGTCCCAGGTTTGTGGTTATCAAAGCAGAGTGCCTCCATAATTGCAGCTCAGAGGGAAAGCTGGCCATGCCACGTTCCAGTCGGCTGACCCAAGCTTCCTACTGAGCAACCTGGGAATATATTAGTAACCAGCCACAAGACTGCAGGGCCAGCATGAATTCCTTTGATTCATCTGCCCTTGTTCCTCTGCTTTAGCTGTGTTTACATAGAAAGGTGATGCTAGGTATTAGAGTGATCTCTGGGTGAAGCAGAGGAAGCCTATTATTCATGTGCATACAGCTGGGATCCTGTGACATCCTAGGTCACTTTCTGAAGACCTGAGTAGAGCTGCTGTATGTGGATGTTTTAAATGTGCTCTTTTGAATCTGTCAACGGCCTTTGAGCTCACAATCTCCCTCCTGAGAGAAGAGAGGTCCATTCCAGTTTATGCTCATCTTTTGTTTTTGTATTTAGGGGTTTACCTTTTATCCTCCCTGCATCACAAACATTACAAGTCTTCTGTGGCCTTTGCTGACTTTGAGCTTCTCTGTTTGGTACCCAGTGACTGGCTCATAACACATCACTCTGAGATACTTTGTGGTGGTCCCATCCTTCATGCCTTCCTGTAAAGCCCAAACCTTGTGTTTTCAAAACTGGAATGAAAGGGTATGCATGTGAGCTTTCTCATGTCTTTCCCTATCTGCTTGATAATGATCCTTAATGAATTTCTGTTTTTATTCAAATGCCTGTATGCAGTCGGTCTCCTACATGAATACCAAGCAAAGCAGAAGAATCTTTTAGGAAGTTGGTCTTGCCTGAAGAGTCAGGCAAACTTTCTGAGGCATCTCAGTCCTGATTGCTTTGCATGATGCTGAAGCACGGGCATTACTCCTAGGTTGTAAAGGTGCTGGGAAGTAACAGGCTACTGAGGCACAGTATGAGGAATGGCGCCGGTGTATTCAGAAGTTGTCACACAGATCAGCGACTTCCACAGCACTCCCAGGCATTGCCTTCTCTTTGCCTCTGCCATCACGAGCCAAGTCTTCAGATGCCATGTATCATAGGGGTGTTTTGCTCATCAATTGCGGTGATAAAAGACTGTTGCCTGATCTTTCTGATGGAAAACAACTCGAACATGTGACCTTGAATATTAATTTAGGTTGATACTCTGAGATTTAGCCTATAGTTTTTCCTTACTGACCCCATGAGTTTTCCATGTTTCCCCATATAGAATATTTCCTATTATAAAGGTAAACGGTCTCATCTTCAGACTGTTTTGACTATAGTGCACAGGGTCCATTCTCTGCCTGCACTGGCCTAATCCTGGCATGGTATCTGATTTTCAGCTCTTCTGGAGAGTATGTGAATAGCCAGTACATGGTACCTGTACCATCTATTTGTTCATTTCTTATCTCAATCTGCCATATCATGCAAGGAGACACTAGAGATGACACCTGGGCTGTAAAGGTGCTGGGAGGTGACAGAAACTGAGGCAGACAGAACGAGGCATACAGCAGGTGTGTTCAGGAATTGTCACACAGTGTAGCGATTTCCACAGCACTCCCAGTCATTGCCTGCTCATTACACTTCACTGACATGGGTGAAAAACAAAAAGTTCTGTCTGTTTTTTGCAGGTGCAGGTGTGTGCATGGTTCAATGGCCGCCCTTGATTATCTGGAGAGTACTAGAAAGAATGATAGCAGGAAATCCTCTTATCTTACTTTTAGAACTCTTTCCCAGTTTCAGGGCCATGGTTTATGTTGATTTCCTATATTGTTGATGGTATAAATGGGAATATAACAGTAGAGGTGTCATCTCCTGCCGTGAGAACAGACTACAAGTCATCTCATTTGGGCCTCCTTATTTGATGAGTGGTCATGGATCATCATGGATGATTTGTCATTGAGTGGTCACAGAGTGACATAGAGTGAGAGCCCTCCCCCACCAGCATGCTTTGCATTCATTTTAACTCTGAAAATTATTTAGAGATATCTCTGCTAGGTTCCCAGCAGTCCAATGGGAACTACCACTATGGTCTTTTCCCTCTCTGTGTAAATGGCATGGCAACTTCACTTCCATCTCCTAAGGCAGAGGCCTTCATTTTGTACTCTTCCTTCCCACCTTAAACTGAGATTACTAAATCTAATTGGTCTGATTGAATCTACAACAGTCACAGCCTAACTCCCTTCCATGATCTTCATATTCTTGGCATTTGGCCCTTGGTTCTGCATGGTCCATTCACAAGAACAAATGCATTTGCATTTTCTCTGCTCCTCATGCAGCTGGCTCAGAATTCCCCAGCCAGACCAACCTGTTGGACACATCTCTGATTCAAAGACTGTCACCTCAAGTCTCCCAGGATTGTGATGCCTGGGAGTGCTGAATAAGTTTTTTACTAAGAAAAATGTAAAACATCAGTTCACATTTACATGAAGTTCACATGAAGAACAAAGAGAATACTGAAACACTCTGCAGTTTGGCACTCCTGACTATTTGAATAATTTGTCCATTCTAATATAAGGCTTGCTTTACACACACACACACACACACACACACACACACACACACACGTTGACTGAATTTTCTGTCCTGCCTGGTCCCCACAGTCATTAAGTTCCAAAGAAATCATACAGAGGTCTAAAATTAGTTATAAACTGATTGACCCAGTATCTCAGGCTTCTTATTAACTCTTATAACTTATATTAGCCCATTATTCTTATCTGTGCTAGCCACGTGGCTCAGTACCTTATTAGGCAGGGCAGTCACATCTTGCTTTTTCTGTGGCTGGGACAGAACTGCAGAGGAATGGGCTTCTTTCTACCCAGAATTCTCCTGTTCTCATTGACCCACCTCTACTTCCTGCCTGGTTGTCCCGCCTATACTTCCTATTGGCTTTTGGCCAATCAGTGTTTATTTAAAATATAATTGACAGAATGCAGACCATTGTCACCCCCCACACATATCTTTATATTACCTACTACAGTCATATACTGTCCTATGGCATTTCACGAGGCTGCAGACTGCACACAGAACAATGGTCCTGTAGCATCATTTTGCTTGGTGAGGTTGTAGACATCTTTTTGTGTCTAACAGTATTCTCTGCCATAGGCACAGTGATATGTATTTAATTAATGATGTATTTCTCAGAAAGAATCAGTTAAATCAATCATGTTATTTAGTTTCTTGTTCGATGTAGTCAATTCTGTAGAAGGGACTCTGAAGAATAGGATTTTACTTACCATATTTTTTGAGGGGGCCTGGAATGCCTGGAAAAAAAGGTGCTGATCATAAATGTTAGGCTTCTTCCAAGGCCACTTCTCTTGTAGTTTCCCACAGTGCTGTGTGTGCCTAGGGCCTCTACTTTGTGTGATTGAAAGTATAGGAAAGGGATAAAAGAGGTGGGCAAAGGTGAAAGGAAGAGGAGACAAGGGAAAAGGAGGGATGGAGGAAGGCAGGAGAACATGCAAGACCTCTTGTGTCTTACTAAAATACCAAACCTGTCCTAAGGACCTAAGCCTCATGTCTTCATCTACTTCATGGCTCCCAAGGTTCCATGTGCTCATCCTATTCCCTGGAACACAGACATTGAGTCCTTGACGTGTGTTGCTCTATATAGCAAGAATACATTTTGTGGGATGGTGGTGGTGGTGGTGGTGTATGTAATAGTTTGCCAGGAAGAAGTATTGATGCAGTCAAATGCATGAGGCAGTCAAATGTGTGTGATAACTGGCATTAAAAATCAGTCTCTTAAATGTTCCAAATGAATGGAAATGAAAATGCCTAGGAATTTGAATGAGATTCATGTGGGTTGACTGGGTCTATCTAGAAAGATCTTATGGAGCAAAAGACACTTAAGTTTTTGCCTTTAGAGTCCAGATAATTTATCCTGTTCTTTTTACCCCTACCTCTTCTGGGGCCTGGATTCTAGATGATTTATAACGAGACTTTTTCTTTTAGTTGTGTTAACAGAACCCTTCCAGCGACTGCATCACCCAAGTCATTTTCCTCAGTGACTCGGCTTCCCTGAGAGCCAAATATAATCACCGACTCCACTGTGCAACCTCTGCAGGACTCAGCTGTGGGCTGTGATTATCCGTTTTAACTATTCTTACTTAGTGAGTAATTTAATTCAAGGGAAGATGATCTATATTCTTTTAAGTTTCATTAAGTAGTCATTAGAAGGCTTAATATCATGCATCTTTGTTTTTCCAATCTGAAGCACTGCCATTAGTTTAGATGGCACTTATTAAATTTTGTGCCCTGCCAAGCCACTACAGCAGCATGAGTTATGAAGTTTTGCTTCCTTGGCTTTTAAACATAAGGTCTCTCTCATGACACATATGTGTCCCCATGCTTTGCACATCTGGCTGTGTGGACATCCCGAATAACTGCTTCCTTCTCTCTTGTTGTTTTGTGTTGGCTGGAGTTTTTACTTTTCATTGTCTTCATCACTTCAATGGTGAGTGGACGTGGTCTAGCAAGCAATGGTGCCAGCAAAACCTACTTAAATTTGCAGGTTATACCTGAAGTGAGTGTTGTGATGTTTTTAGAGAGTTCATTTGCCTTTGGAACTGCAGAAATCCTTGCTCTTGTGGACTAATTCAGTGCAAATACATCCTTAAGGATCAAGTGTCCCCAAATGATGATACAATAGACAGAGCACAAGTAATCTCAAATTATCTCGATCGGTTCTTTATGGTTGTGTGAAGATGGAGATAGAATCTAAAAGGCATCTCAAAGGCTAGAGTTGGAGGTTCTGTATTTTCCCCTGCAGCACTTGGTGACAGGCTGTGGTATGGAACTCAAGCCAGACAACAGGATTTATATCCTCCTTGGTATCCTTAGCTGAAGAAGAAAACAATGTTGCAGAGTGTGAAGGCTTGCCTCGAGTCCCCATTCCTAGGTGAATAACTCAAACTCCTTCAGGGTCCTCAGCTTATCCAGCCATGAATAGCAATGTCCCTTTTATATTTTTTATATTTAAAACAATATATGTTTTCCTTTGGGTGATTTGGGATTTTAAAAATATATTATTTATTGAAAATACAGTTTTTCATTCCCCTTAAAGTTTACTGACTAAAGAACATTGTCTTCTGTATTCTCTGGAGGCTCAGCATTAATATTTCACTGGCAATGTGTTCTGGAAGCAGAGTAAGAGTTGTAAAGGCAGAATTTGCTTGGTAGATGTCAGGCGAAAGGTCTAGACTCAGCTCCAATTGTCAGACCTAGAAAGGGAGTCCTCAGCCCCCAGCTTGCCTTCAGCTGGTTTATGGAGCCTGTTTGGTTGGAGAGGCTCCTGGTGACTTCTGACTGAAATTGCTGCTTTGATGCTTTTGTGAAAATTGTGTTTCTCTTTGCATTCTTTATCACAGTTATTTCTCTACCTTATAAATGTTGCCAGGATTTTGAAAAAAAAATGTTATCTACTTTTAACTCGAAGTTCCCAGAATTCTACGTAAAGCCATAGAGACCTGGCGAATGCCAGGTGTTGAAAGTTGTCTTTCTTAAGATACTCCTGTATATGCTGTAGAAGAGATGACTATGTGGCTAAAAATGGTTGGAGAGCCTGTAAACACTTCATGGAAGGCTTTCGTGTCGGCATCACATGTGAATGTATCATTTTGTTCACACTGATTTTTGGATCAGGAAACTTCATTGCAGTGGTGATAAGTGTTAAACAATGTATAGCCCACCATGGGTGAAAGAACAGCTCGGACCAGGCACATGCCCGTGTGTGTGTGTGTGTGTGTGTGTGTGTGTGTGTGTGTGTGTGTGTGTTTGTTAGATGGTTATTGTGGTGCTGGGGCACAGGCTAGCTAAATGTGTTACACTGTTCCATATCCTCAGCCCCTATCCTTTTATTTTGTGAACAGTGTTGATTTTACTTTACTATGCCATATTTTTTCTTCAATATATGTCTCAGACAAGTGTTCCAGTTAGATACCCTTGAGAAAAGGTCATATAGTATGGTAATTTGATCACTTCATGCCCTTAAGGTGCCAGGGTTACAGGGATGGAATAAAAATGAGATGTGTTACTATACCCAGATAGTTAAATATTCATTCCTTTCATTTAATAAATAAACAACTGACTGATGTCTGCGAGTCTTCCAGGGAAAACGATCATTCAGTAGAGGCTAAAAAGATGAGTTGGGAGGGAGAGCCCCACAGTTAAATAACGTAGATAAAAAAAAAAACAGCATGAAAGAGTATGGTCAGTGCTTGTGCAGCGGAATAAGTGATGGAAGAGGAGGTAGGATGGTGTACTAGCTGTATGTCAGCTGCAGATTAACACTTTGCTTCATTTGTGATATTTGTCTTTCATTGAAATGTTCTAGTTTCCTTATTAACTAAGGCATGCCTTAGTTACATGTGATGATGAGAAAATAACTACAACATCATAGATATATGGTCTTAGAAAATGATTGATTAGCTTTATATCACTGGGTTTGAAGAGGTTGTGCCCACAAAACAAAGGCTCGATGTACATGTTGCTTTGTCTTCCCATCCCTCTTGCTGCTTCTTTCCAACAGATAGCAGCAGAGATGCTACTGTCAGAAATGAAGAGCAGTATGCCATCTTCCGGCTGGAAAGTCTATTGTTGTACAGTACCCTGCTCTCCTTTCTGGTAGTTACAATGGATCTTCCACAAGAGTTTCTCTAAAGCTATGGCTAGTTAGGCAAGTGCTTTTCCACTGAAGCTATATTTTCTGCTTTCATTTTGCATTTTTATCTCGAGACAGGGTCTCCCAAAGTTAACCAAGCTAGTCTTGGATCCTTCATACTCCTATGTTAGTCTCCCAAGTAGTTGGATTACAGATCATCACATCTTTCTCATAATAACTTTTGGCAGAGTCACATGCAGCAACATTTTTGATTTGATTGTCATTGATTGCCTAGGTATCTCTTCTAAGATATCTAATCCATGTTGTATACTAATTTAACATGCATATAATACTTGTATGTGGTCAAAATTACAAAGATTATTCTCCATTGAAATCCTAATCTTCATGTCTAAACAATTATCTTTTTTTCCCCTTTCTCATGACTTTTTCTTCAATAAAAGTTCCAAAAGGGAAAAAATATAAGGGTCAGTTTCATGGATTTTTTTTGAGCCAGTTAACCCAAAATCCATCAAAGCAGCAAGTTCTGAATTTTAAAGATGATTTTCCAATAAGTGATTATTCACAATGTCATCTAAGAACATATCTTTTCTAGGAGCACAAGTGCATATGTAGGCACACACACATGCATATACATACACACACATGCACATGCTCCTGTACCAAAATATCTGATTGCATTTACCACAATTTGCATAAGGAAATTACTCATTTCCGAGAGCCTGCCAATCAATAGCTTGCCTTTGTACCACTAACTCATTGTTTTGTTTTTTTTTTAACTGGAGGATTAAATGATTTCTTCTGCTAATTTTTTTTCTTACAGTGAGTTTCACTGCTGTGAAAGAGAAATTGAGTAAAAGCCCGAGAAGGGGAAAAAACTGCCGAGGTTGTGTTTTCTGCAAAGGTATCGCTAGATTGTTAAACAAACTCCATCTGGACCAGGTGCACCAAAGCTCTGACCTATGAAAAATTGTTTGGATTCCCCCCATTTATCTTGTTGGAGCAGTAAAGAAAATATAATTGAAGAAATGGCATTGAAGAGTTTCCTGGGTTATTTGTTATCAAAAGTGGCATGCAGGAGGCTTTCCACATTAAATTTAAACATAAGAAATGACTAAATCTGAGACTACAGGAAAGGCCGACTGAGGCTGACCTGCTTTTGTTTCTTTCCAAAGACTTGATAGAAAATGACATAGATAGAGCTACTCTGCACACTGCAGGCTTTCTCCTTCTCCATTTTTTCCTTCCTCCCTCCCACCTCCCCTTCCCTCCTTTCCTCCCTTCTTTTGTCTGGTGTCAGTCTCTGAGTCTGTTTCCATCTCCCCACCTCTGTTTTCCCCTTAACCTTGGATCTGAAGGTGATGGTGAGGGGAATTGAAAGACTTGTATTCAGAGCGTCAACTGAAACATGATCCTTGTAGTTTGTAGAGGAAGGGTGGTAAGAAGGTGAGACTTTCTCCTCTGTTGGGGTGGGGCATCACATCTTTGAGTACTTATTAGAAATTCCAATTTTAGGTCCTCTAAGCCTTTCTGATATACAGTGTCAGAATGCTGTAGCCTGAGCCTGTTTTCTCTAAAGGAATTTCGTCCCTAGACCAAAGTCCTTTCTTATTGGCCAATGCTTTAAAGTTCCTTTCAGTTGCATTAATGCTTTTTTATCAACTGCAAAGAGCAGAGGACATAGAGAGTGGAGATTCAGTCTGAGGAGCCTTTAACTGCTTATTTGCTGTGTTGCTGGTATTTGTTTTACCCTGGAGAACTCCTTACCTGGCAGATGTACACTTCTCTCTGTGTAGGACAAAAGTGGCCACAATGATTGCATTACCCCTGTTAGTGAGTACATGGACTTGGAGGCAGGGCCTGAGGTCTAGTAAGTATGAATCAAGAATTGAATAGTATTTTAATTATGACCCTATGAGCTTCCCAGCTGGTTGTTCCTGACTCATAACAAACACTGTTGGTGGTAAGGATATTCAGCTATCTTACTTCAATGAAAGCATCTGTTCTCCATCTTGCGTGGTTATACAGATGTGTGAAAGCTAGTCCAAGCTATCGCAATTCTAGTCTGCTGTTTTCCTAACTAGTCATTATCTTTTGTTCATTTGATTTTGAATTGACTGAAGATTCGTTCTAGATTGTCTTTGAGCTAAATATGTCCAAAGGTAAAATTTGGGCAACAGCAAGGAAGTTCATTAGCTTTTAAGAGATGGAAAAGTGTTTTTTCAACATTGAGGGTCCTTAAAGCTTAGTAAATTAATGCAACTATCTTTCTGTGGCTGTAGTCTCTTAGCTTGGTTTTTCATGCTGAACCCCTTTAAGATCACTGTGCTTGCTTTTCATGTTTCATGGACTTTTGAGGAGAGAAGTGACTTGAGAATCACTGTAGGGAGTTTTGTCCTAGTAATTTTGAACTGGATAGACAAAAGATGCTTAGTCTTCCATATTGACTTTTAAATTAGAACAATTCATGGAAGTTTAAAAATGTATAGACACTTGGGGCCTACTTTAAGGCTTCAGACTGAAGGTCCCGGTCTATCTCGTTGTCTACTGGACTTGTAGGATTGTGAAGCTCAACATTGTTCTTGATTGCTACTGATAAATAGCCTTTTCCTACTTAAAGCAAAAAGCTGGCTCATACATCTTCAGGTTTTCAGGATTATAGAAATCACCCAGAGGTCTTGATAAAGTGAAGTAGGGATGGGAACTCTGTGTGTCTTGGAAGTTCAAGGCATAAGCTTTCAGTAGTAGGGACCCCATCTTGCTTTGCACTTGTGAAAAGAACATCACACTGTAATGGGAATTCTGCTGCCCACTGCTTAACCTCTTTCTTTCCACATCGTCCTCCTTTCCATTTTATGATGCCCAGAAAATCATACTATGAATTAACTAAGCAACCCACCTTCCCTTTCTTGGCATGATGAAATATAAGCCACCGACACTAAAAGCTACTTTGCCGTGCGAAAAGGATTCTGTGACCATGGTTCACCTCCTTAATGGAATTCTAGAAGTTAATGTTCTGACTGATAAAATAGTCAATCTTGTGATACAATATAGAGAAACAGTGAGAAGCAAAAGGAATGAGAAAGAATGTGCATGTGACCCTCCAGACGCACTTGTGCCCGCCTGGCCACTGCCTCCTAAGAGAGTGCCTGATGCAGCTATGTGTTAAGAGAATGAGAAGATAACCGGGGACTCCTGTACATTCACAACATCCCCAGTAAATTGTCTTCGCTCTCACTTCTTCCTGCTAGTGTTGTCATATGTGACAGATCTAAGAGAGCATTCTCAGTGTTGGTTACAGTGAAATAAAAACAAAAACAGAGACTGAAATTCAAGAGAGAACACTTTCACAAATAGAATAAGAACTGCACAATAGCATTTTAAGTTTTACACTTACGTATTTGTTTGTTTAGCTGCTCATGTGCACATGTATGCCACTGTTTACGTATAGAGGTCAAAGGATGTTTGGGGGCAGTCATCTCTCTGCTTCCATTATGTAGATTCAAAGACTTGAACTCAAGTCATGAGGCTTGTCAGCAAGTGTCTTTGTCTGCCGATTCATCGGGCCAGCCCTCTTAAAAGTAATTTTTTTAAAGCAAAATTGTTCTTTGTGTTGAGTGAACTGGTCTAAAAGAAAGAATTTCCCTGTCGGAATGAATACTCTGATATTTTCATCAGTCCTTGCAAGCTGTCTCTAAACTAACTGATGCATGCGTTCCATTAAAAACTTCCCATTCATTTCTCTTTATGACTTAAAAGCCTGTACTCACTAACAAAAACCCCATTTGAAATGATGGCTATAATTTGAGGTAATGGATTAAATTCTTCCTCGTTGTCACCTGAACTGGTTAAGCTAATGCAACAATGTACTATCCTTAGCAGCCTGACTCCAGAGCGAAAACAGTAAAGATGAGAAGGAGCACCGAGTTACCCAGGTGGCAATGCTGTTGACATTGTGGGACCTTTTGAGGCCCTTGGAGGCTGTGCCCTGCGCTTTCATCTGTGACCTGTGAGCAGACATTTCTGAGGAGCGTTATGCATAGAGACTGCTCTCTGCCCTGTGCTACAGGTGGGGTGTCCGGCTGATGACATATGGGAAGAAACCAGAAGCGGTCCTGCTGTGGTTTGTCATTAGTTTAACCTTAAGCTGTGAAGCACAAGGTCACATGGTAGACGGAAGTCCTGCTGTGTACTGTCCCTAGGAGGGTCTCAGGATTTCTCCTTCTTATCACCTTTTACTTCTGTGTAGTGTGAGCCAACCAGACTGTTATTGGAGACTGTCTTAGCCTGCCGCTGCCAAAGGATGCTCACATGTTGGAGCATAAATTCATAGCGTGTTCAACCCAGTAATGCAATGTGGTGTTTAGAAAAGACATTCTCTTTTTCTTGGCAATGTGTGTGTGTGTGTGTGTGTGTGTGTGTGTGTGTGTGTGTGTGTGTGTACATGCGTGTAGAGGTCAGATGTGTCAATACTTGGTGCCATTCCTTAGGCGTAGTCTACAGTTACTTATTTTTAATTATTCTTGGCAAATTCATTGATGTATACAATACATCATGATTGTGTCCACTGACCCCTCTTACCATTTCATAATCTCTTCCCACTCTTGCTGGCCCTGCACCGCCCCACCCCCAACACACTGATACAGTTTGTCACAGTTACTGTGTGACAATTAGAACAGCTACCCACTTTCTGTTTTTTTTTTGTTGTTGTTGTTCGGTTTATTTTATTTTTTGAGATGAATTCCTTTACTGGCCTGGACCTCACCAAGTGAGCAAACTTAGGTGACCAGGGAACTCTAGGATCTGCCCATCTCTACCTTTCTTGCACAGAGTGAGATTACAAGTGTGCATCATAAGGCCCAGTACTTTTCACATGGGATCTGGGAACTGAACTCAGGTCCTATGTTTCAATACAACCACTCTCCTGACTCAGCTATGTTCTCCGTTTTTCAAGGTACTTTCTTATTCTTATAATTCCTTTGTTTTACTTTTTCCTTCTCAGATTAACGAGTCTAAAGTGTAGTCTGAGCTCCATTTCAGGTCATTTGTGAAGACATTTGCAATTATGCAGTTGAATGAATGCATGTCCAATGTCATGTGTGACTTCTGAAGAAAGAGGGAAACTATAGACAGAACAGAGAGCAGATGTCAATTAGTTAGACATTGTAAAAGCAGAGTATTTATTTACAGAATCCTATGAATAATCAAAGGAAGGAAATGATGGAGGATATCTTAAAAAGGAAGCTTGGCCTGGGTGATATGGGTGTAGGCTCAACAAGGTGACGGGCTGCTTAGGATCAGTTCCTACCATGAAATCTGTGTTTGATGGGCAAAAATACATTCAGGCTGAGAAAGGAATATTAGACTTGCTAATAAATTACCTATTATACTTGTCTTTAAATCTTTGGAAATTACATATTTCCTTTTACCACCCCCTTTTTTAAAACATAAAGTTTTAAAAAAGATGCTCATTTAAGTTTTAAGCTTAGTAATGAAGGAATGGATTTTATAGTGTCCTGTTGCTGCTACAACAGTTGGTTGCTATACTAGTATTTCCAAACAGCATACTTCCTTTCTTAGGTTTGGAGGTAAAATGCCCAACATTGGTTTCACTGGGCAAAGTTCTGTGTGTCAGACTTTGTTCTGTTCTGAATGGTGTCTTCGGGGAATCTCTCTCTTTTTTTCCTTTTTGCTCCTAGAAGTTGGCAACAGTTTTTGGCTCGTGTCTTTCCATTCTATGATGTTGCATCTCTCTGAGAGTTATTCAGAAAGTCACAGTTCTGTCTTTCACTTCAAAGCAGCCTTGGGATTCTCTTGGCCATTTGGATAACATGAGATATTCTGCCCACTGCGAGGTCATGAGTGAAAAATCCTCTATCCTGTAAAGAAACATATTCACAGGTTCCAGGGATTAAGTCATGGAATCTGAAAGTAAGACAGGGCTTGGGTGGTTTGACTTTGCATTAAAATATGAATTCACACAAACAGGAAAAAGCTTTTTGGTTCTTTCAAGTTTTACCTAACAGTATAACCTTGTGGTGCAAATGACTCACTAATATTTATTTTAGTCAGTGCATATGAAATAACAAGAATTGGAAAAGGAATAGATGATACTGGGAACAATTGATAGCACTCAGGCATTTGGTTCTTTCTTTAAGTGATCCTTTTTAGAAGTCCTACTCTGTTCAACTTTGTGGGCTAGTTAGACCCAAGAACCCATGGGAAACCAGTAGTAGGTGATTATTTAAAAGGGACTGATAGCAGAGGATCAACTCTTTTGTTTTTCTGTAATAGAATGTCTCACTCAACACAGCACTGCTTTGGTTGTCTTGGGTTAGTAGTGTCTTGAGTTCATCTCATTCCTCTCATACCGTCACAAGAATGAGACGTCAGGGATGCTTTACATACATAACAATCCCCCTCCTCTCATCTCGCTGTGGGAAGGCTCATCAAGTACATGAGTCAGCAGGACAGTCTAGGAAATTGGGAAGTATGCAGTAGCAGCATGCATGACTGAGTGTCCTGCTCAGCACCTGAGGATGAAGGACACTTGGAATTCAGAGGTGACTACTCCATCCTTCTTCGTTACCTGGAGGTCTTTCAGCTGTGTAGATGTGAAGCCACTCAACACTTTATCACTAATTTTTGGCTCCTGGGAGGAGGAAAGCAGTTGTTTCGTAGGGGTTAAACCATGTTTTCTATGGATGTTTTCAGAGATTTGGATAACTGGCTTATAGTTGGCCCTAAGGATGATTGACTTTAATTTGTTCTGCTTTGAGAGACAGTCTTAGTCTCTACATAGTCTGGACTTCATAGTCATTGTTGATGCTTCCTACCTCAGCCTCTAGAATGTGTGTTGGAGTTAGAGGCATGAACTTCCATTCCTGGCTCTAAAGGATAATTTTAGTTGAAAATCATTGCTGTGAAAGACAAAAGGGATGGATCTATCTATCTAGAATAGAAATTTTATATTCTTTACTTCTTTCTCCTCTCTTGTTGACTTTCTATTTCTTCTTGTTCCCTTTCTTATCTTGTTTTGATTTCTTCCTTTTCTCTTTTATTCCCCGACATTTGGAGTTTAAATGACATTTTTTTTTTTTTTTGCAAATCACTTAACTACCATTAGTACATGGGATCTGGAAATAGGATTGGAGTGGAGTGGTATTGTTTGACTTAGCACACAGAAGATAGATTTGTAGAAATTGGAAGAGGCTACAAGGTTTGTGTTTCTTAAGCAATTGTGGCAAAGGAAATTACATATACAATCATATTTGTTACAAAATAATTTATATGACCAGAATTAGAAATTATGTAAATATATATCAAACAAATTAAGTTAAATACTTTACAAAAGCTGTACATTTCTAGTGAACATATGCTGTTGTGGGAAGTTGCAAAATGGCAAAACTCAATTTGTAGTATATTTATATTTCTTGACTTGGACACTAACTACCAGGGTCTGAAAGTGCAGACTCAGTTCTAACACCGTGCTCTTTGGTTGCATTTACATTAGTTTAAGTACCATTTGAAGATGCTGTTACATTTCCACTATGAAGAGGAATGGGGGAGAATCCACTAATACAAAGAGTGGTCGAAGTGGAGTGTCTGGTTCTTCTGCTTTTTTCCTTAAAATATAGTTAGCTAATTAACACTTCTGATCAGTGACCAACATCTACCATGTTAATGAGCAAGGGCCATTTCTATTTTCAGGGATTTCTGCTATTATCTAACTCTAAGCAAGGAATAATTGTATATCTGCTAATGATAATAAATCATAAAACAAAGAAGAGATAGCTGTTATTGTTTCCTGACGACGTGGCTATCAGAGGCAGAGGACTTAGGCCAACCCGAATTTGAGAACTGAGACTGAGAGGAGAGTAATGTTTCAACTGCATAGACAATAGCATTTTAACCACACTTCCAGGTCAAATGGGAGATGACGGGGTAGGCCTGTGCTAGGATTATTTAAGTTTGTTTTGGATTCTCTTGTGCCTCTTCTGCTAAAATTTGTTATTTCGTAGTTAAACATTTTTTTTCTAAAAAAGCCTTTTTTTTTAAATTCAGTATTAGAGCACAAATCATCTGAGATATTAGAGAGGTCACAGGACATCCACATATTTACATATTAATATACCACACTGTTAAAATCCATGTCTCTGTGTTTCATGTGTACTTAGGCGCACCAAGAATTTAGTACACAGTGGCTGACATTTCCTTTTCACCAATGGGGGGGGCAGCTTTTACTTCAACAAAATATATGCAAGCCATTGTTCAGCCTTTGACATTTCCTTCAGCTGTTAGTTGGTCTCAGTGTACCCTCTTGTCATAACCCCGCATGTTCTGTGTATCACACAGCTGTGGCATTCAGGCTTGATTGTTCAATCGACTGTGGAGCCAGGGCATAGGAATACATGGAAACTTAACCAAATATCAAGGAAATACTATCCCCAGTAATTTCTTTCTCTGTCATGTCTTGATCTTCTTGGGGATAGGAACTAAGAAACACTCCCTATGGCAGGACGCCTGTAAAGAAATAGAGGAGGTAGTAGTTGGCGTGACTGAACTGAAGATGTTATGTAGTCAGCTCCGGCAGGCAGTTGCTCTATGCTTTGCAGTCTTCCCTTCCTGCCTTGGCTATTGTATTTCCAGTTGGAAGCCTTCACATCCCAGCTTGATCACTGTGCCATGAGCTCCCTGGGTTTGGATCATCCCACCGGAGGACTTCCAGATCTCAGAATAGAGTTGGACCCATTGTCAAGATCTATTATACCAAAAGTCAACGAAGAGAAATTTGCTAGGGTAAGAAGCACGTGTGCAAAGCCAGGGGAAGCCAAGTACTGCCAAGATTCCAGTCCCACCAGATTCCCATTCAATCTTTATGGCAGAATATGTGAAGTGTGGCCAACTCAAGAAGCTTGGCAGAGATTCGGAGCCCAGAGATCCAACTGGAGCTGGTACCAAAATCCCAGAGCTCATATAAAAAGTCTCCGTTCAAGTGACGCTATTCTGCACGTATGCCAGCTTAGCCATGGAGGTATTGTCAGCTCTGGCAATGGTGGAAGCCCTCATGAAAGAGGAGTTCAAGAAACCAATAAAGGACAGACCTTGTAAAGAGACTTTTAAAAGGATAGCCTCTGGCCAATATTAATTCCAATCTGCACAGCTGTGTGTAATATACACTTTTACATGTTGGCCAGGGAGACATGTACCGCACTTCCCAGACATTTCTCCCGTGGCAGGTGTTGTGCTGACATGTACTAAATGCTGTACCTCTTTTTGTCCCTCATTTCAGCGTGCAGTACTGGACATATTCTAGTTCATTTGTCTGAACTGTGCCATGATGCCGGCCAGATTCTTTCTGTCCCCTACAGTACCCTAATTCAAGTCCTGCTCTTCTAAGTTCTGGGGATGTCCTCTGTGGTGTCTAAGCTTGTTTCTGTGATCCTCAAAAGCTGTGTTCTCGTGCATACTCTATGTTGAGGATCAAAGCAATATGGCTGTGCTGCTATCATGCTTCTGTCCTGCATTGCTCGAAGAGTGTGCACATCAACCCCCAAGCAAGGCATTATTCCCTGCCATTAAGTCAGTCTCTGTATCTGGGCATGGCAGGTTTACCTGCAGCTATATGTCAAAGCTCAGTTTGTTGGACACCTCTGTCTCTTTAATGGAAAAGGAAAGAGGTGAGAATTAGAATGGAGGCCATTTTACAGAATGAAGACTTTTCATTGATCTTATTCCAACAGGAGTTGAGTTGGAATTGTGAAACCTGGGCACAGCCACAGTCCATTGCCCTCTCACTAGGATTCCTTTAGGTCAGCAGAGCTAACCTGGACTATAGGAGTGAACTGTTACACTCAGCTTGTAACAAGACCCTGGGGAGACAAGGAATTCACTGAGGAATGATGGGAAAGGAAAGGCTGGCAGCAGTGTGAGTGCTGGTGAACTTCAGGAGTTCTCGGCTTTCTGACAGAAATAGTAGCTGAGAGTAAAATACCATGTTTCTGTCTTGGAATTGAGCTAAAAAGGATGTGATGCCTGGAGCAATGGCAGCTTTTGGGGGCCATGAAAAGCTATAACTGATGATGGCTGATTGCAAGCATGGTCAAAGCTGTTCCTCTAATAACCTCACGAGGGAGTAGCGCTTGCCTCAGAAGCACCCACTACTCGGCAGCTGTGTGTGAGAAATACCAGTTGAGCATCTTTCTTGAGCAGAGTGAAAACAAACTCCAAAACCCAAATGAAATAAAATTTGTTGATAAATCAGGAAAACCTAATTTGTAAAACTAAACATATTCTATATTTATTTACATTTAATGCACCAACTGTAACTGCTTACTGCATATTCTAGTAACACATCATTGGCTTCAGATCTGAATTTGAAGAGGTACTTTACCACTGTGTTTCTCTGTCAGGCCTTTGTTGCCCTGGGTCAGACTCAACAAAATTTTGTAAAATGAATCATTTCTTCTTCATTGGCCTTCATTTTTATTTCCTGAGAGACATGCAGATCTCAATTTCAGTTTGGGCTGATAAAACCAAGCCCACCTCTGTCTTTTCCTAACTGTGTTTTCCTGTAGGCTCTCACAATAGCCAACTGGAAACACTGGGGCCGATTTTATAGGACTGACTCAAAGACACCATTGGAGTAGTTAGTGAAATCAACTGTCCATGTCCACGACACCCCTCCAGCATCCCAGTGTCCTCACCCTCAGGGCTGACTGCAGTCTTTGGTTTCTTCTCTCATCCCTTTATTTGGAGGATAGATTGACAAACAGAGCTGGAGAGTTCTTCACTGCGACCACGCCTTGTTTTGGAGGTGTTTCTGTTTACCTGTGGTTGAGTTACGTTGCCTGCGCAGTAGAAGGGCATATCAGGACCAATACACATGGCTGCTGAGCAGGACCATCGGAAATGCCTCCAGCGGGCACTCAATCTCAGTGATGTCTCGGAGACAGGCATCACACATGTTTTCATAAAATTCTCTGATATTGGAAGAAAGAAGTCCAGGATTATATTATTTTAGTAAGGTCAGGCTATGACTGAGTGAGTGTCATAGCCTGGAGTTTGCCTACAACAGGACAATATGGAGTATTATTCAAAGGAAAGGAACATCCATGCCGTCTTCTCTCCCAAGATATGAATCCAGTCAGTTAGTTTTTCCAGTCTGACCGTGAGCACTGTCTTGGTCCTCCAAGGAATCCCTCTTCTGCCAGTCCTTGGGTGGCTGTGTAGGGAAGACACTGTGACAGTGTAGGCGTTGGCATGTTCTGCCTGTACTCGTTCTGCCAGCCTGAGGTCCTACAGATGGTGTTCCTGTCTCTAGCCTTGACTCCCGGTGGCCAGAGACAGCCTGTAATAGGACATGGAGTCTCTGTACCCTCGTGTACTGAAAATTACCATCCTCATAGATGCTAACTGCTGTGAGGTCTGTTAGAAAAGAGGAAAATGTGGGGTGATGGCTGAAGAGAGATTGCTCAGCACCTTCAAACAGTTTGGGATGAAGAGACATCTTCTTGGCTTGGGAAGAGGCTGAGAAGACTTCATTCCTGTTGAACAGCGTGTCTGAGGAGGACGAGCTGGAGCAGGAACTAGCTTTAAGGAACCTACCTGGACTTGAAGACAACTCGAGTTTCCATGTCAGCCTACTTCTGCTAATCATTCTGAACTAAGACCAGCAGGGTTGACATTAAGAAGTTATTAGAAATAAGTGATTTCAAGACCCCTCAAGAACCATGCTAAACTAGAATCTTCATGTTAACAACATTTTCAAGTGATCTTTGCCCACATTCACCCTTAATAAGCGTGGGCTTACCAATTGTGTCCAAGGTTCACTAGGCTCTTAGTGCCTAAGTATCTTTGTCTACAAATACAGATATTTAATAGCAACTCTAGGAATATTTTATTATCTTAATAATAAAATATACATTTATAAACAGTTAGGAAAGCATTAAACATTATAAAGCAATATGCAAAAGCTATTGAAGCTAAAACTAAAAAGCTCTTCTTTGTATAAGAAGACAAACAATAGCAGAAATCTTAGTCCAGGTTATGGTGGCTGTGCCAGTAGGGAAACACGGAGCAACCAGCCTCCTTCTGTTGGGAGTCAGAGATGGTGTGAATTACAGATACCAGATGGTTTAGAAGAAGGGTGTATTGGCTTCCAATGAAAATGAGCTTGATACCCCCAATTAATATATTTTTTGTTCTGTAATTCTCTAGGTAGGTCAAATCTGAGAAGTACGGATTCCAGTGTGAGCTTGTCGGTTTACACATCACTTCATGTGTAGCTGCACCAACTGGCTTTCAACCCTCTAGAAATCTAACCTGGTGGTGGAAGTATGAGTTTCATAATTGGAGTAGTTAAACCAATGTTAAGTGGGAAGGAAGTGTAAGGAAAAAAATCCCCAGCACCCTTTGTTTCCATCAAGATGTGTGTGCATTTAGTAATGAGCGTTCCCTCATGCACAACTGTTTTTAGGGGTTGATATTTTATATTCACAGCTATTTTTAACAAGCTTTGAGATTACATTATCATGGTTGATTGATTTTTATCACACTCATCATCATTACCAGTTCCAACTCTGACCAACTTTTAGAATTCTCTCCTGTAGAAAATTATCATGACTATTTGTTAAATTTTCAAAATGGGGTGTGTGTGTGTGTGTACTTGCCTATAACTGTACTCCACATGCATGGAGGTGCCTATGAATAAGAGGGTGCTGAATCCCCTGATTTGGAGTTAAAGTTGGTTGAACGCCATCCAATTCAGGAGCAGGAAATGAGCTCCTTGGCTAGAGCAGCAAGCGCTCGAAACTCCCCAGGCATTTCTCCACCCTGTACGTTTCTTTTGGATGGGCTGGCCTAGAATATGTAAAAGAACACCTACAGCTCGCTGACGTTAGAACCCTGACACGTGTAACTCAAAGATTTATCTCTGTTCTAGGCTGTATATTTAACTGATCTACAAGGAAGGACAATGTAAAATTAAATGAGTCTGAGTCTGAGAACTCTCAACATTAATAATGAAATTCTTTGATAGTAACTGTGGAGTACAAAGATTTGATGTGTTGAACGAAATTTTGTTCTTTCATTTCTTCCACTTACATCACATTTCAGGGTGTAATGCTAGGCTAGATCTCATTTCTCTTTAATCCTTTGGAATGGAAATGTTTACACTGTGCCATTGCATTTTGGAATCTCTTTTAGAAGGGCTCACAGTTAATGGATTGCCTCGAACCTCAGAAGAGACGTTGGCCTTTTGACAGCTAAAGATCAAGGGGACTTTTAGAGATGGAATGCATGTATTTTTGATTCTGGGATGGAAGTGAGACTTTAATGTTTAGAAGAAACTGTTGTGGTTTAAATTGATGTCTTTGAGCATCAAGTTCACAGACAGTGGGGTCATAATGGCTAGAATCACCAGGGACACGTACTTGAGGGTGTTTTTATGATGGTGTTTCCAAAGGAAGGAGACAGGGAAGACCCACCATGCAGTGTGGATAGCACCATGACACAGACTGGGGTCCTCCACTGAATAAAACATGAAGTGTGTGGTGAGCTTCACATTCACCTCCCTGCTTCCTGACTGGAGGTGAGATGTGGCTAGCTGTCCATGCTTTTGGCACCAGGATGGCCTATGCCTTCAAAGTATGAGCTGAAACAAAGCCTCCTTTCCTGAATTTTGTTAGGTATTTCATGGGTGTTTTGTCATAGCCCTGAGAATAATGATTAATGTGTTCTTTTAAGAAAATGATTTACTGAAAATTTTTTAGTGATATATATATATATATATTGCATGCTGAACCCACAAATGACTATTATTATTGTCCCATCTTCATTATTTTTAGTATTTATATATAGAAACATTGATAAATTATGCATATTTTTTAAAGCATAAATAGTACTTTCGTAGGAACCATGTTTTTCCACAAGTTAGTTTCAGCAGAATGGATGTTTCTATGATTTATCACATTACTTAGGGTTAGAAAATGCTGCCCTGTTCTCAGACAGTATCCGACTTAGTTATTTCATCTTCTTGGGTTGTACTTTATCCCAGTTGTGTTTTTGCCTTTGCAAAATTGGTGTTAAGCAAATCGATATTACAAAAAACCTTTAAGAATGAAAGATAAGCTTTGCTTTTCAGAAATCATTTTATATTTTGCAGAGAAAATCTGGTACAGAGGGAGAAAGGTATGGGAGCTGAGAAGGGCAAAATTAACAAGGAGGTCTCACGTTCGTTCTTTTTGAGAGAGGGTCTTGCTGTGTAACTCAAACCTTGCTCCCCTGTGATTTGCATAGTGAGGTCTTAGTTTACAGATGTGCACCACTGTACCCTGCAAGGCTTAGGTTCCTTTGAAAAATTTCCTCTAGACTGATAGACTGACTGAGATTTGAGAATTGGAGATTAAAAATACAAATGGTGCAACTAACATCTCATTGCTAGGGGAATAGGTTCTCAGTTTATATTCCAGTAATTTTATGAAGTTCTGAGTTTCCATTGTTATATAAATATGTGATATATATGTATATATATATATCCACATGTATTTATATTAATTATAAGTATGTACTGCACAAACACATATATACACATATATTATTCAGTTATATATGAACATTATGTTATATATAAAAAGAATGCTTATAATATAAAAAAGAATGTTATATATAAACATTAATTCAGTAGTCACCCATCCCACCCCTTTATCTGGAGTGGATGCATATAATGCCTTTGTGCTTCACTGTTCTTGTTGTATGTATCAACAGTTTGTCCATATTTGATTCTGAAGAGTATTTTATTGTGCGGATTACTCTTTGTTATTCAATAATCATTAGAAGATACTTGCATTTTTTTCTGCCTTTAGAATAAGGTAGAATAAGGTTGTTTTAAAAGCTCCCACACCATTTCTACGTAGACAGAAACTTTCATTTTCTTGGATAAATATATCTAAACGTGGCAATTCCAGGCTGGGTAGTTAATATATAGTAACCTTTAAAAAAAAAAGAACAATAATCAAGGAAAAACAAAAAACCAAGCCTCCTCGTCACCTGTCTTCCAAACAGGCTGAGTTACATTCCTGTTTCAGACCCTTACAAATCTGAGGCTGTTGTTCTCCAAAGCCTTGTCCTTTGCCTCTGCTTGTTTTCAACTGGGTCCTCTCTGACATGGACTCTGACATCTTATTGTGTCACTGACGCTAACAATAAGACACTCTGTGTGCTTGGCCTGCTCCTCTGTATTTTCTGCAGTGTTGGATGTGTTCAAATCCACTGCCCTTTCAGAGTCGCAGGTTTATCTTTTGGTCACATACTGTAGACTTTCATGAGGTTTTTATGTATACAAGAGTTTATTGGACATGTGATTTAAAAGTATTTCTTATTTTCATTTTCTCAGCATATTTTCTAGATGCAAAGTTCTTAATTTTGACCAAATCTGAACTAATGTTTTACTATTATGTTCTTGATGTCATGTACGTAAACCCTGGGTCACCAAACACAATATCACCCAGATTCCCCCCTCCTTCCATCATTCCTTGTTTAATCTCAGAGCTATCTGTGATTTTATAGTCTATGTTGAAATCTTTGATTTGTTTTTGAGTTACTTTTTCTGTAAAGTGTAATTATGTATCTTAATTTCTTTTGCCTGGAATATCCTGGTGTATACTATTATTCCCCTTTTATGCTTTTTAGAAATTTATCTTATTTTTAAGATACTATTACATTATCGCCTTCCCTTTCCTCCATCCAAACCCTCTTATGTATTCCTCCTTGCTGTCTTCATACCTGTGACTGTTTTACATACATATATATTTGTGTGTGTGTGTATTCCTAAATGCATTCTTATCCTTTTGTTTTAAAGTCTGTAGGTATGTTTGGGTCTGATTTGGGGCTTCTTTTTTGTTGCATTACTTGATGTCACTACCATTTGTCACATTTTCTAGAGTCATGTCATTGCATCTTGAGGCTTGGTGTGTATGTGCCTTTCAGTGTTATGCTTCTGAATTCTTGACTATTTAGAGCCTTTGACGTTACATGCAATGTTGTAACCAGCTTGAAGAGTTTGCAAAAGTTGCTCAGATTGTGATTTTATCTTCATTTAATATACAGATATAATTGAACAGAAGTAACCTCTGAAACTAACAAGTGAGTGTCAGGTCACATAGTCCAGTAGTAAAGGATGACTTAACACTTAATGAGGCTCCAGTTTTATCCTCAGCGTTTAGGGGCAAGGGCAACCTTAGGGTACAGTTCAGTGGTAAAATACTGGCTCAGTATTTGAGAGCCCGTGAGTTCAATCCCCAGCAGTACAGCACACAAACAAAAACTGCTGATGAAATAATGAGCCTTTTAAGCCACAAGTATAGTAAGCAACAGTCTGTTTGATTTTGCGTTTGCCTATAATTGATGCTTTTTTTCTTTCTCTAGAATTTGAGAAAAATTTACTAATGCCAATAGCAAATGGTACCTGGAATGTTGTAAGCACTCACTAAATATTTACTGGATAATAGAGTTGATTAGTGATGATACCATTGATTTTGTTTTTTTTTTTTTAATATGCTATTAGCCTAAGGAAACGTTGATGAGTAAAGGGAATATATAAATTTCCTTTGGTGGAGGGGAAACAGAGGATGCTAGTGGAGGAACTTATCGGTCCACTCATTAGTGAGCTACACTGCCCAAAGGACATTTCTCTTCTACCACGCAGGGGTCCTTTCTTCTTCAAATGGTGGAAAGAGCAAGTGTTCATGTGAAGCAAAGCCTGGCACAGTTGGTTTTCAATAAAGCTCTGTCCTTCCTGCAGCTCCCACCCCAGTTGTAAAGTCTGAGAGTGATTGTTTCTTATGCAGCCTGAGTGTTATAGCATAGAAGGATTCGCAGACTACCTTCCCAAGCCTATGAAAAGCAGCCATTTTTTTGAAGTCAGGGTACCTGTTTTTCAAAGGACATCTCACCCAGAAACACAGTCAAAACAGACAAAACGTAGAACCACTCCGGTTGAACTGAACTCTGCAGAGATATTTGAAAACCTCGTTTCATGACCACAATGACGAGAAATGGCCTCAAAGAGATTATGTAACTTGCCCGAGGTTGCACAACAAATTGGTGCTGAAGCAAAAATAGAGTCTCCATCTTCTGATTCTTAGGACGGGACTCCCTGTGACTGTCTCTTCAGATCCCTTTCAAGCTGGATTACATGTTTCTATGGGAACTGTGTTTTCATTTCTTCTGTATGCTACTGTGAGCAATGTGCCTGGACTTTATCTGAGCTTCAATATTTGATTTGTGGGGAAGATATCTCAAAGCCCTTTCCTCAAATGAGAAACCCTCAACAGTTTTACCTCTACTGCAAGCATTTTATTTTATGTTATTCTTAGAATGCAGGCAGAAAACATTGGCAGGCAAGCAAGAAAAAAAAATATGCACCGAAAACTTTAGTGTGGGACCGCATGGTTCCAGCTGTTTCCCCATAATAATATGGGCATCTGTTGAGATGCTTCAGGGCTTCATGTTTGCTTTTATCTTAGAGTAAAATGTGTATTGCTTCTCTGGGTTGTTAGTAGGCCATTCTAAGAGGAGGTTAAGTTATTTAGGCTGCAGGTTTTCTAACTAACTCCTTCAGTGTGTGAATCAAACATACCTTGAAACAAAACAAAATATAACAAACCAGCAACAACAATTTCAAACATAAATTGTGTGAGTTTTACTCAAGGCTACCATTTGCAAACTCAACTTGGTATCACAGTAGTGTTTCTCTCCTAGCTCTGACTATCACAGAGCAGGGACTCTGTGTGGTAGTCATGGTGCTTTCTGAGTACCCAAAGATGAACAAGTCACACTTGAGACTGCCCCTGGCAAGAGTTGGAATGCTCTGGGCCAGTGTCGGGTCAGTTTTCTCTTCTCTCTGTCACACTGTTAGGGGTGGGGGGAGCTAGAGTTCCACAATGAATAGAATGTCTTTCCTTGAAAAGCACGTCTAAGCTGGGCGGTGGTGGCACACGCCTTTAATCCCAGACTTCCCAAGGCAGAGGCAGGCAGGTCTCTGATATCAAGGCCAGCCTTGTCTACAGGATGAATTCCTGGACGACCAGGGCTACAAAGAAAAAACCCTGACTCAAAGAACAAAAGAGAAGAGAAGAAAAACGATCTATTACGTGCTGTTACTTATGGACTGTTTGCCCACTTTCCTTTAGTTCTTTGGCAATTTCAGACAAGTATATAATTTATTCCACCTTCTCCTCAAACTTCTATTCCCCTTTGCTTCCTATCAACCTTCTTTCTCCTTATTTGTGTTTTGCCACCTTCATAACTTTTGTTGTGTGAGCTGTTTAATCTAAATCTGTGTGGCCATTGGATTGGGGCTGTGCATTGGAGCCTGGTGAAGTCATCACTGGTTATTCAGCTGAAAAAAGAAGACAGTGAGTCCTCTTTTTCCTGAGTCCATCCATAGGAAACAGTTCAGTAGTAAGGGGGTCAGACTTCTGAGTGCCTTCTCTTTCCTTGCCTGACTGGATGAATCCAGTCTTGAGCAGACCCAGTGCAGTCCTCTGATTTTATCTTTAATCACTCTTTGGCTTTGGCTGATGTCTTGGCTATGTCTGGTAAGTTCACATGTTCAATTTCAATTCTTCACTGTAAATGCTGCAGATATTTCTTCAGGTTTTTTTTTTGGGGGGGGGGTTATCAGTAAGCTTCCTTGAACCCCTAGCATTTGTCTTATTTTTAGCGTCCTCAGTCGGGCATCATTTAAGAACACATTTAAGTCACCCACACTGACAGTAATAGGGATAACATTCTCTGTGCAGATGGGTGGTATTAACTCTTCTGATCGGATCTTATGCTAAAAATATGAGCACTGAGTAAAATCAAGTGGTTTGACAGCAACTCGAGAGGTGCCCGGTGGGCTGTGGATGCTTACTGCTCCTATTGCTGACTTTTCACACATAAGCGCAGAAAAGGTCATTTGAGCTACGAATCCAAATAATCACAATTTGATAGCAAAAGTCCACAGGTTGTTTAAGGCTTTGGGGAGAATACTCCACCCCTGCCAGGGCATTGTTATTTTTACTATGACAAAAATAGTGTCTTTGTTTTTGGAATGGAGATCTTGACAGATGCAGATAGCCTCATTGAGCCTTAACAAGAAGGTCTCTCAAAGCACAAGAAGACTTTGTATTCAGATCCCTATGCAGCTGAGTTGTCCCTTTTAGGATGCCATTCTGGGATGGGGACCTCCATGGCATTTTGCTATTTGAGACAGATAGTTGTATGATTGCTCCAGCTCCCAAGAAACCAAAGAAAACTCTGAGTCCATTGAAGTCTGTGGATTGGTGTGGAACTCCTTTGGAAGGAAGACAAATAGGTCATCTACTGAGGCGGGGGGAGAGGGAGAGAGGGAGGAAGGGAGAGAGAGAGAGAGAGAGACAGACAGTGACAGAGAGAGAGAGAGAGAGAGAGAGAGAGAGAGAGAGAGAGAGAGAGAGAGAGAGAGAGCTGTGTTGTTCATGCATGGGTCTACTGCATTCTTTTTCAGGATCTGAAATGCACTAGTTGTATTGAATGCCACTGTCAAGGTAGTTTCTTGTTTACAGTGAGTGGCTTCAAATGCACCCTGTATTGGATTAGTGTCAGAAGCTGCACACAAAGATCACCAGTCCTGGTTTGCTTACCTCGAGGAGCAACCACAAATTTCACTGTGCAGTCAAGGCAACATGAATGTGTATGAGTTAGCTCCTATGCCCTGGCAGCTTCAGTCTCTGACAATACCCCTGTCAGGTTTCCTGATTAGATGTTTTCTGCGTGTGTTGGTGTGTGTGTTCTTTCTTTGCAGTCTTGAACAAATTGGAGCTAGACATCTGGAGGCCAAGGTTTGAATAGATTTTGGATAAAAAATGTAAAACATGCAGCTGTTTGTTCGCTGCCCTCCTAAACTCATTAAGAATATAGCCAGGGGCCGGATGCTACCAGGATCCTTCCATGGAACTATTCTGAATATAAAAATAGCAGCCATCACCATGCCTCCGACAGGCTCTTATTAAATGGGCTGGTGATGAGGGCAACAGTCAATGATGGTGATGATGATTGCCCTTTGACTTCCTGTCACCAAGTTCAATGACAAAATGTGCAAGTAGACAATTCCGTCTTGATGAAGGGCATCTTGTATCCAAGGAACTTGGAAGAGTGTTCAAAGCCCCACATCCTTATTCTGAATTCCTCAAATCATCCATTCAGCTTCATGAACGGCTGTGCTCTTTATGAATGCCTGTGAGGGGTGGAGGCTGGCCTAAGAAATCATGGCCACTTTAGTCTCTTCAATTGACAGCACAGGGGTTCTTTCATTTTTTAGGAGAATAGGTCTACACATTTCCTGCAGAATAGAATTGAATAGAGCATCAGTGTTGCTGGAGTGGTTTTTGATGCAGGCTGCACCTTAGGAAGAAAGGAAGGAGGAAGGAAAGTTGGAGGGAAGGAGAAGAAAGGAAGAACAGACCCTAAACCCTAGGCCCACCAGAACTGCTCTCAGCTTTGTCACTGGAATGTGAGCTAATGGTCATGTGCCACCTGGTTCTTTTCTTTCTCATGCTCTGTAGGTCATTTTGAAGGGCTGCCAAGGATGAGAATGACATGTTGTTACTTTAATTGATCCTGCTATCTAGGCCCATTTCTCCAGAAAACCTCTGCTCAAAATTTGGATACTCTTGACATCCATGAACCCAAAATCCTTTGAAGAAGTTGGGATGATAAGTCATTCAATAGCAGGGACAACAACAAAATAAAAAGTTTTTTTGTGTGTGCTCTGAGATTCTTCTGTTGTTCCCTGTGCAAGTCTTTGGCTGTCATAAGATTTTAAATGTATAGTGACACTTGTTGTTATGTAGCTTTCTCACAGTCTGTCCTTGGAGTGTAGTTTTCATTTTGTGTATATTATATGTCCTTGTTACCAATTTTCTAATTAAGCAATTAGTCAAATATAAGTCTTCAGGTTCTTGTTTTTAAGTCTAAAATTTGAAGAAAACACAACGGTGATGTCCATTCTTTTACCTGAGTTGGATACCATGACTCCATGACGGAAAGAGAGGGGTCCCCAAAGTTGTGCTCTGACCTCCACGTTTGCACTTTTGGGAGTGTGTACCCTGCCCACACTCCAGTAAATAGGAAATAAATAAAAATTTAAAAAAGAAAACCCAAATCTCTGGTCTATGATAGATATGCTTCTCTTCATTTTTCTGTTTAAACAGAAGCTTGCTGATCCTGCTGCCTCTGACTCTTGTGTCCTGCGATTACAGGCATGCACCGTCGAGCTAGGTTTGTAAGGTACTGGGATTTAGCTCAGGGTTTTATACATACTCAGCAAGAAGTCTACCAACTGTGCTATATCCCCAGCCTCCAACACTTGAGCTTCTTAAAAAGGGTATTTTAGCACCAAACATTAGAAGACAAGAATTTCAATGAAAATTGAGCTTCTTGAAAACTACCCTGTTCTTGCCATTTTGTTACATTTTCCCATGGACTGAGGTTTCAGAATTGGGAAGAACTTGTTCCGCCCTAGCACACTGCCAACTCTCTTATTTTTAGTGAGATTATCTTCAGTTCCTTAAGTTCAGTGCTCTTAATTGTAACAAACTTAACCCCTTTTAAAGTTACAACATTGAGAGTGGAAATATCTGTGCAGTCCTGAAAATATTCTCTGCTTTTGGTTTTACTCTCCTTCTCTGTGGGAGTCAGTGTCCATCGTCTGTCTGACTAACGGCCTGAATCTATCTATGCCCATCTTTTTCTCATCATTGGATAGAAAATATGATGCAGTATGGTCCCGGACCACTTAGAGACATAAGGTTTCCCTGGGAATTCTTTGGTTTATCTGTACTTGACTTTATTGAAAATCACATCAGAATTGTTTTGAAGAGAAAATCTAGCACCTAACTGAACATATTATGATTAAAAAAAATTTAGGCATTCAAATTAGATTTTGTTTTCCTTGGGTTATTACAAAAAATAATTACAGATTCTCTCCTAACACTATGTATCTTATTTATGAATTAATAGTAAATAAAAACAACTTTGTGAGTTTACAGTCTGACAATCCTCAAGATGTAGCATTTTTTATTTAAATTTTGTTTTTATTTACCTGTATGTGTATGTGCCTGCCTGTCTTTATGTGCGCTGCATGTGTGCAGTCCCTGCAGAGACCAGAAGAGGTCATGATACACCTTGGAATTGAACATATATGAGCTTTGGAACTGCCTTATATGGGTACTCCAAAAAGGACAGAATTCTTCTGCATGAGCTATCGCTCCAGTTTCAAGATACATTTTTGCTTACTTTTTTCCTAAATGGTTAGTCAAATAGCAACTTGAGCAGGTGATTCTGATGTAGACTTGCAGCTGCATATACAATTTCAGACCCTATGGCTGGACAGTCCCTCTCTATAGCTTGGTTTTTAGTGTAACTTGGTTTAAGGAAGAACCAGTCAGTGCATATCACATGTTTCTCAGTAGAAGACAGGAAAGGGAATGCCTCTTCTGTCTCTCCCTGTCTCCCAAAGATGGATTTTTCTTTTCTTCTCAAGGTAACCTCTTTCTCCATATTATGTCCCCATCCGAGTCCTTCCTACTAGGGAGCAGTGTGCTTCTCTTCCAGGCTAACTGTGCAGGACACACAGTGCCCCTGGCAGGTCTAATGGGAAACTATTCAGGTAACTTCTCTGAGTTGCCATTCCTGTTTATGTGGTTTTCCCTGTTTTTAACTCACAAGTAGTTGCACCTCATTTTAATATGTAAGTTATGAAGGTCATGCTGCTTCTTTTTCTAGGTCTCTGATTTCCTTTTAAGGAATTTACCTAAAAATATTAAAACTATTTTATAGTGCATAAAAGTGAAATACTATGGAATAATGTTAAAATTTGGAAATAGTTTGTCTCTTCCAAAACCCACATTGAGATTTATTCTTCATCATAAAAGCATACTTAGAAGTGTGGGCAAATGGGATCTTTAAGACACAGCAAGGAAGTAAGTAGCCTCTCCTGTGAACATTTAAGTCATTAAAAGGATTACCTTAAGGGACTTAATGGGACAGTGGTCTCCTGCCCCTTTACCTTTGCAGCCTGATCGTGAAGTGAGTTTTCCAGTCCTTCTGTGTGGCGGTTTGAAAATGCTCTTCAAAGGGAGTGGCACTATCAGGAAGTATGACTTTGTTGGAGTAGGTGTGGTCTTGTTGAGGTAGGCTTTGAGGTCTCATATACGCTCAGGATAGTGCCCAGTATGACAGTCCACTTCCTGTCGTCTGCAAACTGTAGAACTCTCAGCTCCTTCTCCAATATCATGTCTGCCTGCACACCACCATGTCCAACTCTGGCTATAACAGACTAAATCTCTAAACTGTAAGTCATAATTCCTTTTAATTTATTAATTAACCTATCTATTTATTTTGTGTGTGGGAGAGGGTGGCATAGACGTGGAGATCAGAGTACAGCCTGCAACATGCTGGAGTAGGTTTGCTCCTTCCACCAGGTAAGCCCCGGGATTATCGCAGGTCATCAGGCTTAATGTCAAGAATCCTTACCAGCTGAGTCATTTCACAAACCCTGAAATCATTGTCTTAAAACTTAAAATGAATACTTGCGAGCTCATTTACATCTGGCATTTGTTTTGGTCACACATCTGTATGTGTTTAGGCAATGTCAGGATAAAGGAGTTGTTAAGTCGTGAGATAAGTCTAAGGATGACCCTTCCAAAGCCTAATTGAGTAAATGTGTGAAGAAAAAGACATGGCTTTTCTTTCTTTAATTTTGATGTGTTTGAATAAGCATCTGACTTCTGGAGAGAGTCAGGGGTACTCTCTGAGATTTCCCATCTGGAAGAGATAAAAATGGGCCCGGCCTCGGATTACTAATGTAGCATTTCACATGCAGCTCAGCTTCTGTTGCTGACAAGCAGCATCCAAGGAGCAGGATATAAACATATCACAGCAGTGGGCAATACTGACCATCCATGATTAAGCCACAGGCACAATTACCATTGAGATAGTACTTGGTATCTGCACGTTCTTTGCCGTGAACCTTTGGGCAGAGGATCGACAGTTGGCAACTCACGCCAGATGTCTTGTTTGCAGAAAGATGTACAGAGCAGTTTTCACATCAAATCTAGTTCGAGAGGATGAGTTTGGGTATTTGGATTAGGCTGGATATATATTTTAAATAGGATGGATGTGGCCTAGAAGCAGGCTGTACAGATGATTTATTTTCTCCAACAGAGCCATCTGAAAAAGGCTAGCGTGCACAAAAGTAATATAAGATGGGCTGAATCAACCAGCGCAGCACTTCATTCTGATTTGCTAGAAGTAACAGGTCAAACACACAGAATTTTAAAAAATGACAGGCGTCTAAGTGTCACAAAAATAAATTTTCTCTTTTAAACATGCTAATGTCTCTGCATACACTTACTTATTATGACATCTATTCACCTTTCGGGTTATTAAACTCTCCTGTTGAATGGAAACTGGCTCTTTCCTTTTTAACGTGTTTGCCAAAGAGCAGTCCTAGTCATGGGATATTTTTGCATCCATACGTTTAAGCAGACCAAAGAAAGAATCATTATTGTAGATTCACAGATGTGGGGGCAGCAGAGACATGGCGTATGTGCCACATCATAAAGCAGTGGTCCAAAGACATTGGGACTTCTGACTCCTATTCCCAGATTCTGACTATGCTCATTTTCAAGCTGGCTGAGCAGTGCTTAGATGAGCAGGTTTAAGCAGGTGAATGCATTCATTTCCCTTTGAAAGCACAGGGAATCCTCATTCACACCCAGTCTCTTGCAGGGTAAGAGCCCACAGTGGAGGAAAAAAAGATATGCTGATACAGCCACCTTGTAGCTAGTTGGCTTTTAGCATTGCTTTATTTGATTTTTTAAAATGTGCTTTTTTTTTTTGGCCTCTTGCCTCTCAGAAATCTTCGTTATAGTATTCAGATACAACCTCAGTTGTTTTAGCCTCCTTCAGGGTTTTCATACCCATCTTCTAGCCCCCAGAGAGTGGTTGATATTAAAGTCTAGACCCGTTCTCTGATGGATCTAAAGGATTTCTTCCAGCATTTTACTACATGAGCCGGTGCCAGAAGCTTGCTTCATACCTGATATGTAAAGGTAGTTTTAGCATATTATTGCCATCCAAGTGTCTGTTATCGATGGTTTCAAAGTCCTTGATGCACCCTATCTTTTCCTTAAGATATAGATTCTGGATACAAACTCACTGAATAAAAAATTATTTCCATAGAAATAGACTTTTCAGCTTGTTGCTTCACGGTCTTTAAATGATAGATCAATACTAAAGGTGTAGTCCATTGGGAGATCATGCTGTGCCCATGAAAGTCTTTAGCTCTGAAATGTTGCTTAGAATGCCATTTCAGTATGACTTGGTGTTGTTCCCCTGTAATAGTAGCATTTTGAGAAGCTGAGAGAGGAGGATTGTGTATCAGAGGCCAGCATGGGCTACATAGCCAGTTCCCGTAAAGCGTTGAATACCCAGCTAGACTTTTTAAGGAAGCTATATTAAAGGTCTGGTTGGGAATCTAGATTATGTTGTGAAAACAAGAAAAACTAGGCATTAGAAATTAATTGGGAAGCTCTTATCCAGGAAAGCCCCAAAGTCGTGTCTAACATGTATCATCAGTAGTGTCACGTTAGACCCAATACTAACGAGCTAGGGGTTTATTCTCTAATGTAGGCTCTGGCACATCCTCCTCTTCTCTTTGTTCCTATGGTATATTATGTATGATTCAGTGTAAATCCCTATAGCCCTTATTGAGTCTACTGCGTGCCTTCATGTTGGAACAATGTGGAGATTGAGGAGATATGTTTCTATCTGGACATTTGGTTGTATACAAAGGTAGCTAGAGAATCTATGGGAGAGTCACTCCCTTCCACAAGGCATTGAGACCAGAAGTCTCAGTAGTCGAAGCAGATAGAAATCTTCATGCAACCTTTTAATAGAAGCATTCTCAGCTCTCCATGGTTTCCAAAACACAGCCCCTAGTATCACAATAAATCAGCTCATTAGCATCCCCCTTAAACCACTGCACTTCCTAAGTAGCCTGGCCACCTAGCAGTGAGCATGGCAAGGATCACACGTGGACTTCTCAGCAGCCAGAGGCTCTGGGATCACAAGTGATGCCAATTAAGCCGCCGAATGGACTTCCCACAGGGAGGCACCCTTCCCATCTTCGTGGTCATAATGAAGAAGAATCATTTGAGTCACTTTTTTTCTTTCTTTAACAAGACGATAAGAAATTAAAGAAGCCTCCTGGAGGAGCTGTAGAAGTTTTAATAATATGTATATAATTCAGAACACTCCCAAACCTCATGTGTATCTGCCTGATTGGAGATTAAAGCACAAGATCTTGTGTCCTAAGATCTTCTCATTTGAGTAAGCAGTACATCATTGTCCCTTTCCATCCATTTCTCCTCTGTGGTGTCCTTCCTGCTGGTTTCTGAATGTAGTCTACCATGTAGCTTTATCTGAGCTGCCTTATGTATTTATGCCTTGAAGGAAGACATGAAAGCGAAACTTGGGATAAAGCATCTGCTACCTGTATTCATTTGAATCCAGTTTGGAGTCTGCAAGCCACAGCTGAAGAATAGACCAGAATATACATCTCAGACAGTGCTTATTCCTCAGGGAGAAGAGCTTCTTCTTGCCTTCTCTCCCTCCCTGCATAGCCTACAGTTTAACATATGAGTGCACGGAGAAGTCTTTCAGATGCCCTATGGATTAAGCTATACTAGTACCGTGAGTTTTTCTAAAAGATTGTAGCTTCAGTAAATTTGAAGATAATACATTTCCCTCCAGCCGCAGTAAAAGAGTAGACCCTAGAGATGTAAAATTAGTGAATGAATAAATAAATGAAAATTTACATAGTATCTGATACATCAGATAAGATGCAGGTCATAAATGCTGTGTGAGGATTGTGTTCTGGCATTTCTAGAGGCTCTAAATAAAAGGATGGGAGAAGGGAATGAGCCCTTTCTTCTCTTCATTAATTCCCTCTCTCTCACCTCTAGTTAGGGACTCTCGTCACCAATTACTAGCTCTTACACAGCCCTCTGTCTCTGGAAAGGTTATGCCATTAATCTTCATCTGAATGTACCTCACTGTTTTATTCTCTCAAAAGCAGAAATAGGTAAGAAAATTGTGCCATGTTGGAACCAGTGAAGTCTCCTTGGCACATCTGCAGTGGCACAGGCTGAGGATAAATGCCCCCCCTCCATTAGGGTTGCCTGGGTATCATGCCAGCTTACTTGTCTCTAGATGTTCCTTAGTTTCTGAAAGTGTAGCAGGACAGAGCGTACCCCTCAGTTTTGGGGAATAAACACAGTTCAGGAAAGAATACTCTGGTGTTTTTGCCAAACATACCAGAGCTCCACTGAAGAGATCAGAACATAAGTGCAACTTATTTGTAGAAACGTCTAAATCATTCTTTAGTGGTTGAGATTGTTTGTGATTTATCCATTTATCACTTGGTACTAATACTGCATGTACCTGGTATTCAGATGTGATTTGTAGCAATTCAATATTCTCTACTTCCTGTGAACATGTCTTTTAATAGTCATAAATAATGGCACACACACACACACACATATATATATGTACTTATGTATATATAGGTATGTGAACCCATATTTGTATATATGCTTGTCTACAAACATACAATATAAACATTTGGAAGAAAGAAAGGCAGTATGCTCCAGAAGTCCTATACTTGAGACTTAGGTTGCTCTCAACTACTTTATCTTCTTTTAAGTATTTGTTTGAAAATTTTATACATGTTTACAATGTATTTTTAAAATTACATCCATTCCTCACTCCTTGACATTCTATCAGATGTTTCCAACTGTGTCTCCTTCTGCCAAATTAATTAACTTTTTTTTTATCAGTTACACACTGAGTACATTTTGTGCTACCCATGTGAACATGGGTAAAGAGTAGGCCATTCCCTAAACCCTTAAACATGGGTATCTTTGCTGGGCCGCATCCTTGGAGAAGACGGACTATTTCTCCCCTATCAGCCATTAACTGCCAGTTGCTCCTCAGGTAGGAGTGGGGGCTGGTGAGCCCTTTTCTCCACCCACACTGGAATATTAACGAGTTTTTTCTTGTGCAGGTAACCAGAGGTGCTCTGAGCTCCGGGTAAAGCCCCATCATGCCCATAAGACATTGTTTCATTGCAGCCTTTCCTGGCCTAAGGCTGTTAAAACTTTTCCTTCCATCTTCCATAAGGTTATCTGAGTCTTATGGGAAGAGGGTGTGACATAGTTATCCTTTTTAGAAAGTTAGTTTGACACTATATCTGTTTAGCAAAATAATAGTAGATTCTTGTAGGCTCATATTTCTATATGGTGTGGCAGCCAGGCTCTGAAGCCATGGGCTTCACCTGAGGTGGTCACATAGCCCTGCAGACAGGCCTTCACTGCCCCAACAATAGTTAGGATGTGCTGCTCCTTTCTCCTTTGTTAAATATGTAGATCTCCAGGGGAGAGGTGTTTGCCAAAGCTGATGACTAAGTTGCAGGTGTTTCCCTAGCCCCATATTCCTCAGAAAGAGAATATTAATGAGGTATCCACATTGGGTTACCTGGGGGATTAAGAGATGTTTTGTAGAATAAAAGCAGGTAGATCTTCATGATGGAGAGAAGCCTGAGATGCTGGTGTAAGCTGTGTCTGGTTTTTTCTTGCGCCTCTGTACCGGTCCAGTTAGGGAAAATAGTTTTCTATGTTAGGGCCTTCGGTCCCTGACAGATAATTTCCTCAGTCTTACAACCTTGCTAACCCTGGGTTCTTAACCATGATTTTGGTATCAAGTATAAATAACTTCTTGTTGAGTCCTTCTTCAATCTGTAAGTGATTGGTTACTGCCATAACATTTATGTCCCTGTTGTATTCATGAATGATGACAGGGCACTTGTTAAAGCTTTCAGGACCCAACAGTGTGGTAGAACTATTGATGACTATTATCTGAAGCAGCCAGCTAAACCTTTCTAGAACTATGAAAGCTTGTCCTCAGAGATAAAGCTTCCAGGTAGGCAACAGCTTGATTTCTCCATGTCCTGTGATCAAAGTATGTGGTGTCTTCAGCAATAAGGTCTTATCAAATATTATGAGTAAGCAAGAACAATGATATCTTAGTTAGGGTTTCTATTGCTGCGACAGAATACCATGACAAAAAACAGGTTGGGGAGAAAGGGTTTATTTGGCTTACAGTTCAGCATTGCTCTTCATCACTAAAAGAAGTCAGGATAGGAACTGAAACAGGGCAGCATCCAGAGGCAAGAGGAGATGCAGAGGCCATGTGTGTAGTTAGTAGTGTGCATTCCCTGGCTTGCTTATCCTGCTTACTCATAGAACCCAGGACCTGCAGCCCCAGGATGGCACCACCCACCATGGGCTGGGTCCTCTCCCTCTGATTACTAAATGAGAAAATGCCTGACAGCCTGGTCTCCTGGAGGCGTTTCCTCAGCTGAGGATTCTTCCTCCCTGATGTCTCTAGCTTGGATCAAGTTGACACTCAAAACCAGCCAGTACAAATTTCAGTAGTCTGTATTTGGAGGGGAGGAGGTTGTGACCCCACTTTCCAACAATTTTAAGGACAGCCTCACACTTTTGACAGTAGGGTTTTGTTTGATAACCTCTATCATCTGGGAGGAGCATTACTTCCTTCTATAGGATAACTCCAATTAAACTCTCTTAATAATACAGGTTTAGGATGCAAATAAAACAGGTTTTCATATAGGTTTAAAAAACATCCTTAGTGTTAGTTATCCCTTCTTCATCTCTCTCCTCTGTCCCACTGATTCCACTGATCCCTACTACAGTCAAGCACCATCTCCCTCTTATCCCTCCTTCCTGCTTCTTGCCTCCTATGTTCTACTACCTCCTTCTTTAAGATGTTTCTCTTATTCAAGGACCCATCTGGTTTTCTCATTTTTATAAGTAGTCTAAGTTAAACCGCTAATGTAAAGGTTGAAGATAGGATCTACATTGTGTTTGCCTCTCAGCCCGTGTTACTGCACTCAGTCTGTTGTTCTCCATTCCATCTGTTTACGCTCATGTTTCATCACTGTTTTCTTTACAGCGGAATAATCAGTCTATTGTGTATTGGTTTCACAGTTTCATTTTCTATCCATCAGTTGATAGAAAGCTAGAGTTATTCCATTTGATAGCTATTGTAAATGCAGTAGCATCAATGAACATGTTTGAACAAGCAGCTCTGTGGTCGGATGCTGTATGTCGGTGTGTGATCATGTGTAGTGAAGATTGGTCACAGGGCATCATTGGAATGACAAAATTCTTTTAAAACAAAGTTTAAAGGTGTTTTATCTGTCTGTATTCCTTAGTGGGTATTATTTATGAAGAAAAGTATTTTCAGGGTGGACAGAAGATACCTGATATTTGTCTCATTATATCAAGAAACCAATTTTCCAACAAGTGGTTTTGGTTATTTGCAGATATGAAGTCTGCTGGAATGTGTGTGTGTGTGTGTGTGTGTGTGTGTGTGTGTGAATTGTTTTGCACTCAGATAGAGAGGTCCCTTCATGCATTCCAGTAACCAATTGTTGCAGTCTGTAGTCTAGCCCCTTCATGGGAGCCTTTTTGCAGGAAGTGACTGCTCCTGTTGGTTACTCTCTATAAATGGAAAAGGGGAGGATGCGTTTCTGACAATGTGCCGCACTTAGGAATCAGTTGCAGGGGACTGATTCCATTGTGGTTTTTTGTTTGTTTGTTTTTAAGTCTTTGTCTTCAGGGGTGTGAGGGTTTGACTGTACTTTAAAGGAACATTACTTTCTATTTTTCATTATAAGTCTAGATAAATAGTTGCCATTTTTTACAAATTAGTGCATTCAGTCACAAATACACAGAATTGCCTGCACAATGCAAAATGGCAAAGGGTGGCTTTTCTTTGGTTACCCCACTGATTTTCAATATCATACACACACAATTCTTTTCACCTTCAACCAGAACTAATGCAGATTTTAAATGAGGGAAAGGAGGATGTAGTTTGTCATTACTTAAAATAATGGGAAGGAAATAAATGCCTATGGAGTACTCCTTTATATACCAGTTATGTTAGAGATATAATCTCATTTAATTGTCATGCCAAGTTTATGAGTTACATATTTTGTGTCTTGTAATTTGACAAATATGATTTAAATACATAATTTAAATACTCTAAACCTCATGGTCCTATTAGTCTGTCATACTGCAGTCCACATTGTCCTGTCATCCCTCAATTGGTCATTAGAAGTATGATTTTAACAGACACCATATTTGGAGATGGGGGAGAAATCTTTGGAAAATATCTCAAAGAATAAAAAAAGGTAGCGTTGTTTCCTAAGCATTATGGAGAGTGACTGCTTTTAACCTTTACTAAAGATGCAAGGTTTAAAATGAGATGGAGTGATTTAAGGTATAAATGAGACATAAGGGGCTCAAAAGCTATAAGGAGTTTATACGGAAGACTCAAGTTCAGAAGCTGTTGTACGAGTAATAAGACATGTGAGAAACTGTGTGGGTATCCCAGACATTTATAGGATGAGTGATATGACATCCCTGACCCATCATTTAGAATCTTAAAATTTTTAGTCATATTAAAACATTATAAGAAAATAGAAAATGTATTGTAATAATGTGTATTGCTCAATTTGATCTATCTAAATTGTCATTTCAACATCTGACAAATATTTGACATTCTTTCTTTTGAACTATGGTACTTAGAAAACCCAGTGTATACTTGATATAGTGATTGTCTCTTTGGGCTAGCCACATTTTAAATGCTCAGTGATGCATGTGGCTAGAGCCTACTGTACTGGATGAATGCTAACTGGGGCTTGCAATTGAGGAATGAATAGCAAAACCTGGGGTTTTTGTGTGAGCTTACAAATAATATTAAAGACTAAAAACAAAAAGAGAAGGATCTTTAACTCTGTTCTAAGAGGGGTTGACTTCCTTGGTGTGGCCTGGAGTTTTAGTGTCTTGGTTAAGTATTCTTGGTGATTTGAGGGCAGGCCATTGAGAACTAATTTCCTTTTGTTAGCCTCTAGAACTAACACTCTTATGGGTGGGATAAAACATAAGGTAACCCAAAGGCCTTCTCTGAGCCTAGCATCCTCCAATTTAGACTGTTATGCCTTTCTGTGGGCAACTTAACATGAGACAGATTTATAGAAGCAAGGGCTGAGATGAAAAATGGCAAATTCCAAGTTGGTCATGGGAACCCGTGAGCAGCCAAGTAGAGAGGTGAAATCACTTCTCTGGCAGAGGTGACTTTGGGGAAGTAATACTTTTAGAGATACACTTCTTTCTAAATCCTGTCACTGGAGAATTCTCTCTGGAGAAACCAAGTCAGGGATAAAGCAGAAACTTAGAAAGACTCTGTGTCTGCCTCTGGCTAAATGCTCTTAGCTTCCTTTTCACTTCTTGATGCTTCTATTTATTCAGCCACAAAGTGTGGTAAATGCTGATGTGTGCACCCTCTGAAACTGCCAGGTTAAAACATTGCTGTGCTCCATGTACCATGTCACCTCAGCATCATGGTAATGTCCACAGTGTGCTGATGAGTTAATGTCAGTGTTTCTAGAAGGCAGTCAGAATTGTAGTACAGGGTAGACAAACTTGCTCAAGGATAAGGTGTCTCTAATTCTTCTCCCTCAGAAGCCATTGACTTTCTTCTGTTTACTAGCTCACATATCCTCTGCCGTCAATACCCCTGCCCATTGCCACCACCACTGCCCTTACTCCTTCTCTGCCCTGAAGAGGAAATACATCAACATCCTTTGGGTTGGGTTTATTATATTGATCAGATAACAATGGCTTCTTTCAAGACCTTCTCAAAATTGGGAGGAGCCTAAAGACCATGCAGCTTCAGCCCTACTGTGGTTTTGGCTGCTGTTTTGGTAGCTTGACATGTAACCCTGCAGTCTATTTTACAATGCCACCAATGAGTCTTTGCCCCAGTTCCTGCGGCAGCCAGCTTCAGGTTTAAATGGCTCCTACCTGTAATTTCCTCCCATGTTTATTCTCGTGCTGCAGTGCTTTGAGGCTATGGATGATATCTAAGCTAGCAATCTGCAACTGTTTGCAAATCCTGCTCTGGTGCACATCTTCCCTCCCGCCATCAGCAAGTCTCCTTCAAGTGGAAGACTCAGAATTCTGTCCCTTGTTCCTCCTGAAAGAGGGTTCTGATCCTCTTTACTTCATTTCATTGACATAATGGACAAATCACTAAATGCATAACTGTAAATATATTCTGGTCAGCATGAATTCATATGAGTTCCTAGAGGAAAGGAATATAAATACATGAGAAAACACTACCAGGGAGATTGCCTGTCCTGATTCATGTAATAATCATAAGCCGGCCTAAACCTTGATAAGTAGACCAGTCTGGCCTTGACTTCACAGAGATTACCAGCCTCTGCTTCCTGAATGTGGAATTAAAGATATGTAGCACTATAACCAGCTCCTTTTTGGTGGAACCAAGGTAGAGGGGTGCTTTTTTCTAGATGGTGCTTTCTAGAGTGACACTAGGAGATTTACTCTGAGGTTAGGGAATAGAATTAGGGACAGCTTTATGTTTCTGTTTTTAAAAATATAAAAACATATATATATATATATATATATATATATATATATATACATATATATATACACACATATGTAATGTTATTTGTTCATGTAGTACCTTAAAACTATTTTAAAAGGTGGTATTTTTAACTTCCAAGTTCTGTTGCCCCCACATGCCCCTTTTAAATGTTTGAAATTAAACAGCAGGGTGATTTGGTCTGAATGTTCCACGGCCATTATAGTCTAGCTAGACCTCTGTGATGCATTCAGTTCCGCAGTGCTACAGAGTGCTTAATCCACGTCATTGCTTGGACTCTAGAGTGCATGCCCAGTGGAAGGCATTTATTTACCAAATTAAAAGCACAGCAAGTAGGAGCCAAGGTATTATTTAAACACATTTATCGACCCCTGTTCAGCTACTATTTACTAAATTTCTCGGTGATGGAAGATGATGAACGAGTTGATTGTTGCAATCACTTGGCTCCACTAAAGGTGAAATACATCTTGCATGATTTATTCCTCTTGCTTTGACAAGACATCTTTTGCTAGGATTGGACAGTATCCAGTTTTAAGCTGGAGGCAGTATATAGAGTTCAGTTTTGTTTTACTGCTTATGAATTGTTCTGGTCAGTCTGCTAGGTGAAGTCACCTGCTGAAGAGATGCTTGAAGATATAAAGCCCATTCTTAGCTTTGTTCCTCTGAGCCCCTTCTTTTGCATTTAGTCTACTGCACAACTGGGCTTGCTAAGAACACATGCACAGGTCTTCTTGTTAAGAACATAGGCACAGGCAGTGTCAGACAACCACAGCTATCAGTATCTACCTTGGTTAGCCCTACCATAGACGGCAAAGCAACATAAAGCATCCAGGAATTATTCAGAGCCCAGTTGTATAGGATTCAATTATCGAGTTTTTTTTTTTTTAATGAAAGAATTTCTCATGTATTTTCACAGGGTATATTGTAAATAGACAGGTATCTTTGTCTCCCCTCAGCTCTGAGATGAAAAAGGAATTTTCTGTTGGCACCTCTCCTTCCCTGATCCTGACACTGTGCCTATGCTCCCTGCCCATTCCTGCTAATGAACAAGTTGAAGTTACTTATCCTTGGTTCTTTAATAGTATTGCCCTCATGGGTTCTCTGCATATTTAGTATGCTGGGTAAAATTAAGGCTTTCTCTGTGATGCTTAGTCATCACTTATACACTTGTAGAATATGTTTGTTTGTTTTTGCTGATAACACTGCAAGCCTCTCTGATTGGGAAAGTTGGGTGCATGCATATGTTTCCAATGAATTGATGTTGTCTATCAATATAGATGTTGATTATCTCAGTGTATCAGACTTGTGATCTACTGTTGATAGAGGTTTCTGTTCCATCTGATCCCACAGCCATTCAATCCCAAAGAAAAACACAGAGGCTTACATTAATCATAAACTGATTGATCTATTATCTCAGGCTTCTTAACCCTTACATCTTACATTAACCCATAATTCTTGTCTATGTCAGCCATGTGGCTTGGTACCTTTTACCAGTGAGGCATTCTAATCTTGCTTCCTCTGTGTCTGAGTTAGGACTGCAGACTGAGCCTTTTCTCTTCCCACAATTCTCCTGTTCTGGTCACCTTACCTATATTTTCTGTTTGGCTACTGGCCAATCAGCATATTATTAAACCATTAAAACTGACAAATCCTTACAGGGTAGTGGATCATTGTCCCACAGCACTTTCTTTTTTTTTTCTTTTCAAAACAAAAACTCTGTATCTAATCTCCTTTGTTTAGCTTTCTTCCTGACCATTATCCATAACAATTTGTAACCAACTCTAAACAAAGACAAATATCCATAATCAATTTTTTGGGAATGTGGGTGTAGTTTTTCTAAGCCACATCTTGATGATTGGGAGCACTGATAATCTTATGGGAACCTAAAGAAAATCTAGGATTATGGTCAATTCCTGAGTGAAATACTCTGTGAGGCTTGACCATCTCAACCAACAGTCTTGAGGCTGTCCTGGATGCAGAACTCAGAGGAAACTCCACCAGTGGTCCTCTGAAATGTTGGATCATCTGGGCCATCTGCTCCTATCAGAGATTTTTTTCAACAGGTCTTGCTTGATCAAACCTGATTTTTCTTAGCCCAGAATGAATCCACAGCCTCTCATTTTCTGTGGAACAAGAAAACAAAACCTGTTCTCCAAAGTAACATATCTTTTGACTTAAATTTTAGAGTCAAAGCAATATATATATATATATATATATATATATATATATATATATATATATTGTATTGATCCAGCAACATTTGTAATCAAATGTCTTTTAGCAGCTGTTCTTTCTTCCTCAGCCATCAAACCATTCAAAGACAACATAATGACATACAGTATTCAGATTCTCTGTGTATTTTTCATCTTTGTGTGACTTTATTTTAAACTATATTTCTTTTATTTTTATTATTTGTTTTTCATTTTTCTTTTGAGAACAGAGTTTCTCTGTGTTTCTTTGGCCATCCTGGAACTTACTCTATAGACCAGGCTGTCCTTGAACTCACAGAGATCTTCCTGCATCTGCCTCCCAAGTGCTGGAATTAAAGGTATGGCCACCACATCCAATTATTCTCTTTCTCTTTCTTTTTTTAAGGACTTTATCCTTTTACTTTTCTCTCCCAAGCCAACATATGTCAGGAGCCAATTTCCTCCTAAAATCATTGCAGGAACCATCACCCTGGGGAGTCTGCAGAGAACCCCACACCATTAATTGTGTTAGGAATCGTTCTATTGACAGAGCCTACCCCACACCCAAATTGGCTGTTAATGAGAGCTATCTGTTAGCGGAACCCACCCCACATTCCAAACTATCTAAAGAACTAGGTGTGTCATCTCCTAGTTGTGACTTCTTGGCCTACAGTGACCTGACCGAAGGTAACCTGGCTACGTGACCAACGAGAACCACGTGACCAACGTGAACCACGCAGCAAGAGCCCAGGCCCCTGTGTCCACCCCCCAACTCTTTACCATATATAAAGCTGTACCCCATCTCTAATAAACGGGGGCTCTGACAAACTTAGCATGGCATTCTTCCTGTCTCCTATCTTACAGGTAATGCCTCTCCGGGACCCTGGAATAACTGACTGCCGGGTGGGTTACAACCCCTAGACTGAGTAGCCAACCCAAAGGCAATCGACAAACATATATTTTTAAACATACTATAAACCATTTAGAGGTTTTCTTTGTCTGAATCTATCTTACTGTATATCTCTCTCTTTTCTGACCATGTAAGTCTTTAATTTGCTAAGTGATATGGCTAGGATTAAAACCGTGACTTTGACAGCTGGATCCATCCCATTCCTTAGCTTTCTGAGATTCTAGTTTCATGGAAGAGGTACTAGTGGGAACCATGTTTATTGCCACAACTCTATGGAGTTTCAAGGTTCCTGCCACCACCAAAAAGCTGTCATTAACACCATTTAAGTGCTTTGTGCCAGACCCTCTTAAAAGGGTTGTAAGGTTTCTGCAGCTAAAGCTGAGTCAGGAAGCATCTCTTAAATGAGACACACTTGCCTCTAGCAAACAGAGCCCGCCTGTGAAAATGCTGCTACCAAGAAGCTATGCTTAACTCTGTTCTTTTGTGTCTAGACTTACTTCACAAGCTCTCTCAGGTTTTACATGGATGTAGTTGTCCACATTGGTGCCATTTGTTGACAGATTAGATTCAGAATTATTGTTTTTTAAAAAAAATGAGGGGAACTTAATTGCTGTGTGACAATGGTCGTCTACCCTGTAAAGATTTGTCACTTGTATTTCTTTAATAAAATGCTGATTGGCCAGTAGCCAGGCAGGAAGTATAAGTGGGGCAATGAGAATGGGAGGATTGTAGGAAGAGGAAAGGCTCAGTCTGCAGTTGTAACCCAGACACAGAGGAAGCAAGATTAGAATGCCTCACTGATAAAAGGTACCAAGCCACATGGCTAACACAGACAAGAATTATGGGTTAATGTACATTATAAGAGTTAATAAGAGACCTTGGGAGCTCAGTCAGATGCTCCAGTGTGGGTCTCTATCTCTATCTCCATCCATCACCAGATGAAGGTTCTATGGTGATATTCAAGGTATTCATCAGTATGGTTATAGGATAGTGAAGGCGTAAGTCACAAACAATGCCACCCCAATTTGGGATTATGATTAATAGGGTGATATTTATTTAAAGGGGAAAAACTTACAGATCACTGTCCCAGGCAACAGCCCTCTACGCGTCCAGGAGTCTAGTCGCCGGCGGAGCAGGAAGTGAAGAGAGAGAGGAGAGGGAAGTGGCTGCTTTTTTAAAGGGAGAGAGACCACGCCCCAAGGGGCTGGTATCTCAGCGGCGATAGGCTGGAGGAGTGGGAGGACCTCCCGCAACAGGATAGGGTCATTTCAGGTTCCCTATCCTCAGCTGCCCAAGGAGCTAACTGGGGACATCGCCCTGGACACCTGGGAGCCCCTCTAGGTTCAAGTCTCTTGCCAACCCTAAGATGGCTCCCTTAATTAAATTATGTGATTCCCTGCTCCTCTATCCAACCTTCCTTTCTCCCAATCATCCCATTTCCCCAAGTTCCCCCCATTCTCCCCTTCTTTCTCTCCCCATCTCCCCTTACCCCCGTCCCACCCCACCCCCAAGTTCCCAATTTTTTGCCCGGCAATCTTGTCTACTTCCCATACCCAGGATAACAACTATATGTTTTTCTTTGGGTTCACCTTCTTATTTAGCTTCTTTAGGATCACAGATTATAGACTCAATGACCATTATTTGTGGCTAGAAACCAGTTATGAGTGAGAACATCCCATGTTCTTCTTTTTGGGTCTGGGATACCTCACTCAGGATAGTGTTTTCTATTTCCATCCATTTGCATGCAAAATTCGAGAAGTCATTGTTTTTTTACCGCTGAGTAGTACTCTAATGTGTATATATTCCACACTTTCTTCATCCATTCTTCTATTGAAGGACATCTAGGTTGTTTCCAGGTTCTAGCTATAACAAATAATGCTGCTATGAACAAGGAAGTCAGGACTACGAGGGGTGCACCCATCCACTGAGACAGTGGGGCTGATCTATTGGGATCTCACCAAGGCCAGCTGGACTGTGACTGAAAAAGCATGGGATAAAACTGGAGTCTTTGAACGTGGCGGACAATGAGGGCTGATGAGAAGCCAAAGATAATGGCACTGGGTTTTGATCCTACTTCATGTTCTGGCTTTGTGGGAGCCTATCCAGTATGAATGTTCACCTTCCTATACCTGGATGGAGCGGGGAGGACCTTGGCCTTTCCACAGGGCAGGGAACCCTGACTGCTCTTCGGACTGGAGAGGGAGGGGGAGAGGAGAGGGGGAGAGGGAAGGAAAATGGGAGGCTGGGAGGAGGCGGGAATTTCTTTTTTTTTCTTTCAATAAAAAAATCTCAATAAAAAAAGAGTTAATAAGAATCCTGAGCTAATAGACCAACCAATTTATAATTAATGTAGACCTCTGTGTGTTTCCTTGGGACTGAATGGCTGCAAGACTGGGTGGGACAGAAAGCTCTGTCAACAATCTACCAACTATTTCTAGTGACAGGTATTTGTTTTTTCCATTTCAAACTGATGTTTAGGGAAGCCCAATATTTGATGTAGATGAATAAGGTAATTGCCATATTGGATGGTGGATGTATTTCTTAGACTCCCAGTGCATATGTAAGCTAGGAAGCTGGCTTAAGTGTTTAATACCTCATTCACTGGAACAAGTATGAAATACTCCAGGCCAGGGCAGATCACACTGCCAATCCTACTTTGCTAAGAATGAATTGATTCTACTCCTCTATCTAGAGGTCTTCTGTACCCCTATTACTCTGAGTGATTTCCATTTATATCTTGATATTTGGTTTGAATGGAGCCAAGCAAGCAAAATGTCTGTATTAGTAAAAAATAATTTGGAAATGAAATACAGCAGCAGCAGCAACAACACAGCAAGACCCAACAACTGAGCTCCAGTGATGGCTTCCTAGACCATTTTTCCTCAAAGATTTATACCTTCAAATACACTGCAATATGTCCACAGAGAAAGATGTCAGCAGTTTGCAAAGGAATCTAGTATGTTAATTGATTAGTTAGTGGGAGAAATCAGAAGTGCTGCTAAACCGAAACCAGTACATTCCCTAAAAGCCTTTGCCTCAGTTTTCTGTTTAAATGGAAAATATGGTGGCATGAACACAAAATCTGTTGCCTATTTTCTGCCTCATTTGCATTGTATAAAATACATATTGTAGTTGACTGTCAGATTGAAAATGGATTTTACTCCCCCTCAAGGCTGTTATCCATTACCTTTTCATGGTGAACTCATAAGTGATGGGCAGTGAAGATCAGGGGCTCTGAGAAATAAGAAAGCCTGATTGTGTTAGGATTCTGAACTCAAGGGAATAAAACATGAACCGAGGTTATCCCTCCAGAAACCTGTCATGCTTATATTCAGATTTTGGTGCATTATCAGAGTACCACTAGATTAGAATTTTATCTATACAGTTGAGATCAGTGTGTCTTCATTCAACCCTAAGTTTCTTATATAGTGTCAGTCTCAATATATTATGTATGTATGTCAGAATCTTCTAACATTCTGAATCCTTGACATACTACATTTATTGTATATCACCATTTCAAGATGTTAATGTTCGTTGGAAAATGTGTTTCATAAACTTTTTCTACAAGGCATAAATTGGCACTTTTCATTCTGTTCTATTAATATTAATTAATACTAATATTATATATTAATATGGACATAGTATCATTTTTATTTAGTGGCATCCATCTACAGGGTATTCTTGGTCGTAGGTTGACACTACAACATTGAAGCATCTGACACTCTTCATGAATTCTGAACCTTTCTGGCACCCATGTAGTCTTTCTTTGCCCCAACACTTAGACCATTCCAACCACTGCTTTTTGTAAGTTTGTTTTACCTCCCACTATAGAGTCTAGTTTTTTTTTAACTTGGGCAACATTTTCAAAATGCTGGAGTTAAATTTTGCAATTGATGCACACATGTTTTTCAGTTCTGTCTCCTTAGTTGTTGTGAGTACTTTTTTAGTAATTTCTTTCAGTGCTTGTCTTCTACAGAGATGTATGATTTTCCTCTGGAAATAGCTACTTCATGATCAGTCCTACATGTATATTCCCTAAGGGACAACCGTCTTGGCATATACAGAAGTATATAATGTGTGCTCATATAATGTAAATGTGTATAAATATCTTGAGTATCACAATGAGTATAAATAGGCAAAAGTTAGAGAGTGGACATTGCTTATGCTGTGCTGTACCCGATGTTACCTGTGTAGCTATCTATATCCCTTTACAGTAGATGAAATGTTATAATAAAATTATCTAATAATCAGGATTTTTGCTTTTTTTATTTATTTTTATTTTTGAAAACTCGTGGGTAAAGATAAAACCCAGGAAACTACTATAGATTTTGTTTCTATTTCTTATCTTTAGTTACTGGCCTATGTCCATAAAACATAAGAATGGTACCTATGATATTTAGAGACTATATTTGTGGATGCCCTGGAAGGGTTACTCTGTCCATTAATCATTCATTTGAACACCAAAACTGGCAGTGGCAGTTTTGAATTATGCTTAATTTTATATTTAACTATTTCTTGTTTAATTCATATTAGAAAGAGAAGAAAATGAAGATCAGAACTAAAAATATATCTCAACAGTTTTGCAACATGTGTTTTTAAATGTTTGGTCTTCAGGGTGGTGCTAAATGGGAAGTGGTGACCTTTAAGAGTAGGTACCAGTTGGGGTGTATTTAAGCCAGTGAGCTGTGTTATCAAAGGGGTTTGTGACATCTTGACCTTCTCTTTACTTTTTTGTATCGGGACCATCTCCACACACTTTTATTTATGCTTGCACTATAACATGCATTGATATCACATGTACACAGTGATAATATAAAGGATCAAATATTGAGAACTCCAAAACTATGAGTGAGGTTATAATCTTTTCTCTGAATAAGTCATTGACCTTCAGATATTAAGCTACAGTGGTTGAAAATCAGAGTCATGCAATCATTAGCATATTTTCAAGATTAATTAGTTGTACAAAATGAATATTTCTCAGACTTCAAAAATACAGTTCTAGGAAGAATAATGCAGAAAATATATTCCACTGACTTTTATTTAAACACAATTAATTATTTTCAGATAATGTGAAAATAAAATCCTGAATTATCTATTAATTAGAAATTAATCACAAATGATAATAAATACCAAAATATTTTACTATAAAGTTTAGCAGTTTAAAATTTCAGGTTATAAAATATGTTCTATGCCTTCTTTTATACCATAGTTCAAAATTCCAAAGCATGCCATTTAACAAAATAAATTGTGCTTTATTTTAGAGTAGCATTAAATTAGTTTTAATAATAATAATGCTTGTTAAGAGAAATAAATGGTTTTATTTTATATGTTAATTAAGATTAACTTTCAATTAAAGATTTAAATGATACTTATGTGATAATCTTTAAAAGCATATTGATTTTTATTGGAACTTTTTATTGTCACAGAGATATGATTAAAACTAGGGGCTAAGCTGTCAGAAGGTTGGACTTAGGGTACTCTGTTTACAGTGTATTAATGGTTTAGACCAGACAAATTATTTAATCTCAGTTTACTTTTTGTAAAACAGCAAGTAATATGAATTGCATCATAGAATATATGAAATGCAACAAGACTGAAAGTAGGAAATAGGTGAAAGAGAGGCTGGAGAGATGATTCAGCAGTCAAAAATGCTCACTCCTTATGCTAAGAACTCCTTAACAGAAGAGTTCTCTTTCTGTTATCCATGTCAGGCACATTGCAGCCACCACCTGCCACTCCAGTTCCAAGGGCTACACACCCTCTTCTGGACTTTATGGGGAAAAGCACTCATGAGCACACCACAGCAACATGTGTACACAGAAACTAAAAATAAAAGAAGAAAGTGAAAATAATAACTGCTTTTATCACCCCAAATGTTCGTTCAACTCTCCAAGTTTTATTGATGCAATGCATTATTTTGTCAGAATACTGTAAATCATGGAATCTGGGAATGGCTTTTTCTTTTGACTAAATGCTTAGCTTTAGTGCTGTCCAAGGTGCTGAAAATTTTCAACAACTATTTATATAGAGTCAGAAACCTTTGGATTGGATGATATTGTGGTTGAGTCACAGGTTTTTGTTTGTTGGTTGTTTTTTTTTTTTTGTTTGTTTAAGGAGAACCCAAAGAAAAACATATACACATCCTCCTGAATATTAACCTTCATCAGGTGATGAAAGGAGACAGAGACAGAGACCCACATTGGAGCACCGGACAGAAATCTCATGGTCCAAATCAGGAGCAGAAGGAGAGAGAGCACGAGCAAGGAACTCAGGACTGCGAGGGGTACACCCACACACTGAGACAATGGGGATGTTCTATCGGAAACTCACCAAGGCCAGCTGGCCTGGGTCTGAAAAAGCCTGGGATAAAACCGAACTCACTGAACATAGCGGACAATGAGGACTACTGAGAACTCAAGATCAATGGCAATGGGTTTTTGATCCCAATGTTTTTTGGCTTTTTGAGACAAAAATTCTCTATAGCTTTGAAGCCTGTCCTGGAACTCACTCTTTAGACCAGACTGGCCTCAAACTCACAGAGATCCTTCCGTGTCTGCCTCCTGAGTGCTGGGATTAAAGGCATGTGCTGCAATTGTCTGACAAGTCATGTGCTGCAATTGTCTAACAAGTCATGCTTCTTTAAAACTGATATATCAGTTTAATGGTAGTGGCCTGAATGAAAAATGTTTGATGGCGAGATGCTTAAAGATGTAGTTCTTTCTGCACACAGTTATAAAAACTCCTTATCTCACTTGCAGTGAAATCATGTTTTTTTTAATTACCCCGATTACATATGAAGAAGGACTCTAAAATCTCAATTAGTTTTGCCAGCCAGATGGCTGCCCTGTCTGATCTCTTTTAATCTTCAGCTACTTTCAAGGCCAAGGCAATTTTTCAAGGGCTAAGAGAATTAATTTTTGAGACTCTTCTCAAGAATTTTTCACCTTATTCCACAGGTAAAATGTTTGAAACAAACAGGCAAGCACTGGATGCTCACAAATTATATGTGAGATATCTAGAAATAAATCTTCATGCCTCACATATCATAAGAATCAATAGTTTCATAATGTATTATGAAGTTCTTGTATTATGGGATTGGATACTTACCTAGTTTCTGATGTCCACTCTCAAAGCTAACAGATTTGGCTGTATTCTTTGCACAAAGACTTAGATGGCAAACTCTATTTGATATGACATATTTCTCTAAAAGAATTGAAGTTCTACATTGGTTGATCTGATTCAGTAGAGGGATTATAACACAAGTGGGTTAGTGATGCTGAAGGCTTAGTAAAAGGAGCTCTGATTTTGTTTAGGAATGTTCATCTGTCCTTAGGTTACTGTAGGGCATAGTGTTGACCTCCAAAGCATGTGTAACATTCCATTTTTTTTTTACCTTCTAAATGTTCCTTCTTAGTCTATGATGGGACCATATGAAAAGAAAATTTGAACTACTGAACTTGCAAAAGAAGGCATGGTAGTTTATGTAATATCAGTCAGTCCTTCACTCAACTGAAACCATCACATCAGCATATTCAACTCTATTGTAAAAGGACTATTAAAGATAATTAAACAGAGTACATTGTTTATTGGGGGATGTAAGTAAAGGAAGAGACTATTCTTAAAGTGTTGTTTGTATTTTAGTTTTGGTTCCTTCATTTATTATTACTGTTGTTCGAGACAGGTTCTAACTATATAGTCTTGGAGGGCCCTTGCAGGTTCTCCAGCTATCACTCCAGAGTCTGTAAGCTTCTATTAGCTCAGGTCAGCTATCTCTGTGGTTTTCCCCAAAATTATCTTGACACCCCTCCTCTACCTTTCTCGTATGATTCCTCCTGCCTCTCTTCAGCTGAACCTCAGGAGTTCAGCCCAGTGCTTGGCTGTGGGTCACTGCTTCATCAGTTACTGGATGTAACTTCTGTGATGATAATTGGTCTAGTCACTAATATGATTATAGGGGAAGGCCTATTCAGGCACCCTCTCCACCATTGCTAGGAGTTTTATCTGGGGTCATCTAGTTTCTTCTTTCATTTCTGTGGGAGACTGGAAATAAAAGCACTTGGCTAAAATGTGGCTGACTTGATAATGCAAATGATGTCTCACCCCAACTTCTAAGAAGAGATATGGACTTGGATTGATCAGCTTCATATTAGGAAGTAAATCACAATGAAAGCCAACTCATAAGAGGCAAAATGCATTTAACCATGGTTTCAGAGGATTTAGTCTGTGGCCACGCCTGCCTGCCTGAAATTAGAGCAAATCATAATAGTAAGATAACGAACCAAGCAGCTCACCCCATGGAGTAAGAAGCAGAGAGAAAGACACGAAAAAGCCAGGGACTACAACATATCTTTAGGAAACAAGCAGCCCCTTCTCTCCAATAACTCATTCAATATGATGACACCAGCGGGGGACTTAGTCTTTGACACATGAGCTTTTTAAATGACTGTATCTAAAGGACAGCAGGTAGATGGTCTTGGAAGTTGTATTCAAATAGTATCATGGAGTCGCTTGTGATAACCATAATCCTCTGGATATGGCATATTTTAAGAATTTAAAATAATGTGACAATGCATGTGAATTGTTTTCATGGATATAGGATGGAAACACAGGCTGAGGGCCAAAGAAATGTGGAATCAGATGGGGGTGATTAACAATAAACATAGACTTTCAGGTATTGGACATTAAATTCATAGAATGATGGCATGTTTGACAAGAAAACTATAGTCTTTAGGGTTTTCTCTGAAGGCTACTGTTAAGAGGGCAGACAAACTCTTAGCTGAACTTCTGACCCTTTGTGAATTATAGCGCAGGAAAGCTACCTCTAAGATTGAGAGAGGGTTACATACGACAAAAGTAAAGATTTTGTGAGTAAGAAATCTCTCAGAAAGTTTTATCACAAAACAAAAAAAAACTTTGAATTCATTGCACTAATATTTATAGCACCAGGAATTTAAGATACTTGTAATTGCAATGCTTTAGAATATTTGACTCTTAGAGAATAGATAATGTTATGATTCCACTTTTGATTTGGTAATATGAATAATTAAGTTAGAACTCTGATTGTCAGCTGAGTTTGAATACTCCTGTGTTGGAGGAGGCCAGTTGTTCTTCCCAGCTGCCCGGCTAGTTTAGACCCAAAATAATCACACAGAAACTGTAATATAAACATTATCAGAACTCTTTATTTATAAATTTTGCATTTCTTCACATCACAGCTTAAATGTATTTGATTCTGGAATAACTTGATTATATTAAAGTCTCCCAGTGCACCTATTAAAGTATTTAGAATATCAAATGCTTGAATGTAGTTTAAAATGTTTCAAGATTTCTATGGTGCATGATCTTACAGCAGACCATTCTTCAGGATCTCACAATCTTTTCCTCTAAAATGATCCCTGGTCTTTAGGGGGAAGGAATTGTTTTTTTATAAGTATCACTGGGATTGGCTGCTATACAATTTTCTGTTCTCTGCAATTTGATCAGTTGTAGTTTTCTGTAATGATCTCCATCCATTGCAGAGAGAAATTTTTCCCATCAAGTCTCATCACTATGACTCCTGAGTAAGGATGACACCAGTGGATTTTCCCTTCCACTGCTGATGTGGAAGGGACAAAGCTTAGGAGGCCTCAATCCTAGAAATGGAGCTGTAGGCAACTGAGGGATACTGAGAACTTGAGAAATATTCTTCCTCTGGGAATACCCTTCAATTGGTTATCCAATACCCAGCAGTCATCCCTGAAATCATCTATGTGTATCAAAGATTATACAGATAGAACAAGTTGATTTTATATATTTAAGAATAAAGAAAAGGTGGTTGTGGATTTATAAGATGGCAAGGGTTAGGGTTCAAGGGATGGAGAAAGGAAAAAGAATGGGGGATTACAATTATAACTTCAAAAATATTCAGGATATTTTGAATTGGATGTAGATGTCCCAAAAGGCATATGCATTTGAGCTACTTCCTAATCTGTAGCACTGCATTAGAAGATTGTGAGATCTTTGTCTCAGGAAGCATTGTTGTTGGAGATGGTTCACGGTGAACCTTTAAGATCTTGTATTATAGGCCTTGCTATCTAATTCTGACATTCTATAGTGTAGCAAGCATGATCCACATGATTCAGTAACCCTCATGTCACTGCCATGACAGATGATTCTCCTGACAATGTGAGCCAAATAAACATCTCTGTCAGGTGTTTTGTTACACTAGTGAGAAATATAATGACTACAGACGATATTTAAAGTTATAGGGGGAACTGTCAATAGAAAGAAAACATGCTGTGGAAAGTAAGTTCTTATATATGTAAATAGGTGCTAGACTTTTTGAGCCTCCTTATTCCCCAGGGAAAGGTGAGTGCACTCTCTGCCCATTCCCGCAACCCCACAATGCAGGACCATCAGATGTAATAGGGAGTCGAGTCAAAGTAGGAAGTCAGTTTATTACTGTGATTGTCCGCTTATAAAGGTTGTGACACCCTGTGATGTGAGGCAATGAGAGGCAGCCAAACCCTCCCCCTGGCTGGAAGGGCATCTACCTAGATATTTGCTTTGTCATCCTCACTTAAACTCGAGTCAGGATTTTTTCTGTCCTATAGACCTCGAGGTACAAGCCCTGAGATAAATTTGGCCCAAAAAATAGGGTGATATGATTTAAGTTTTAAGAATAAGAAAAATCTATGTTTGGGAATATAAAAATCCTTTTAGAAATTGACTACTGTAAAAGATAAACTTAAGTTTCATAAAAGTATTCCTGCATGTTTAGTGCCAGGCCATAGTGGTGCACACCTTTAATTCTGTCCCCCGGGGGGCAGAGGCAGGCAGATCTATGTCAGTTCAAGGGCCAACCTCTTCTATAAGAGTTACTTCCAGGACAGGCTCCAAAGCCTCAAAAAAGAAAAGAAGAAGAAGAAGAAGAAGAAGAAGAAGAAGAAGAAGAAGAAGAAGAAGAAGAAGAAGAAGAAGAAGAAGAAGAAGAAGAAGAAAAGGAGGAGGAGGAGGAGGGGAAGGAGGGGGAGGAGGGGAAAGAGGGGGGGAAGGGGAGGAAGGGGAGGAAGGGGAGGAGGAAGGGAAGGAGGAAGAGGAGGAAGAAAAGGAAGAAGAGGAAGAAGAAATGAGTTGTGTGGGTGATCTGGGAGAGTTGTATATTGTATGTGGTGAGTGGTTGCTTCTGAGTTGCTTGGGTGATCTAGGGGAGTTGTATCTTGTATATGGGGAGTAGTTCACTATATACATATGTGAAATTTTCAGAGAATGTTTTAAGTTTCTGGTATTTTCAAATACTGTCACTCTGTTTAGATGATTGATGGTCTCATTCAGACAGTCTTAAGATTATGTCTTTTTATAAATCTGAATAAACACTTCCAAATAAATTATAATAAGGCAAAATAGGATCCATCGATTTGAAGTCAGAAGTACCAGACCCTGTCAAAGGCTTGAGGCACTGTGCCCTGAAGATGGTAACTGAATTGCACACTACATTGCCCAATTAGAATACAGACAGTATATAGTGCCAGAACCCTAGAGAGAATCAAATCATTCTCCAGTTGGATAAAAGAAGGAGCAATTATTTTGAATATGTATTCAATAGTGATATTTAAAAACACTAAATCTATTGTCTTTTTTCTTTTCTTTCTTTTTTTTTGTTTTTTGTTTTATTTTTGTTTTTTGGCTTTTCAAGACAGGGCTTCTCTGTAGTTTTGGAGCCTGTCCTGGAACTAGCTCTTGTAGACCAGGCTGGCCTCGAACTCACAGAAATCCACATGCCTCTGCCTCCCAAGTGCTCGGATTAAAGGTGTGCACTCCCAACGCCTGGAATATTATCTATTTTTTTTTCTCGGATGGAAACTCATTCTCATGCTATGCTTGGTTACTGTAGTGGGTAAATCATGGTATTTTTAGGTTGGCTATTATGTATCACATTCCCATTATGCAAATCTAAACATATGGCATGATGGTAATTGTTTTCCTGAAAGCCACCATGGTTTTGTCTAATCCAAGCTAATGTGATGTTTCACATCAACCTGTTTGGATTTGGGATAATGGAGGAGACGGAACTCTGAATGTTTTTTGAAAGCAATGATTGAAGATGGAAGACCCACCTTGAATGTGTTTGGCCCCATGGCATGGGCTGGGGTCCTGAGTGTGGCATACTGCTCCACGTTTCTGCCACCACAACTTGATCACTCTTACCAACTCACCTTCCCACCATCGTGGCTTTTACTTCTTCACAAGCTGTGAAGCAGAGCCAACACTTCCATCCTTTAGTCACTTGTGCCTGTGTTCTCCCATAGGGAAGAAAAAAATAAATAGTAACATCAACTATGTAAGTGGAATATCTATAAAATAATCCAAAAAGAACAAAAATGGAATTATTTTGGTCTCAAATTTCGGACAACTTTGAGGTCAAGCTTGGTTTTCTGGACAGTGAGGCTAAGCCTGTAAGTGGGATAAAACAGTCTTTGTTCTGAAAGAGGTAGATTTGGGGTCTGGAAATATGACCTGATAAATAGGACAGCTCTGGCTCAAGTATTGATTTCGCAAGCTTGTGTGACCTTGGGCAAGTTATTTAAACTATCTAAGCCCTCTGTCCAGGATTTATAATGTGGACAATAATCCCAACCTCACAGAGCGCCTGATAGGTTTGAACAGTACTTAAAACAATGTCAGGTACCAACTGAGCTGTCAATAAGTAGCCATCACCCTCCTGGGTGAGCACATAAGCTGATTTTGTGTGTGTGTGTGTGCTTGTGTGTGTCTGTGTGCTATGTGTGTGTCTGTGAGTGCTGTGTGTGTGTCTGAGAGCTGTGTGTGTGAGAGCTGTGTGTGTGTGTGTGAGTGCTGTGTGTGTGTGCGTGTATGTGTGAGTGCTATGTGTGTATGTGTGTGAGTGCTGTGTGTGTGAGTGCTGTGTGTGAGTGCTGTGTGTGTGTGTGAGTGCTGTGTGTGTGTGAGTGCTGTGTGTGTGAGAGAGAGCTGTGTGTGTGTGAGAGAGCTGTGTGTGTGTGAGAGTGCTGTGTGTGTGAGAGCTGTGTGTGTGAGTGCTGTGTGTGTGTGAGAGAGCTGTGTGTGTGAGAGCTGTGTGTGTGTGAGAGCTGTGTGTGTGAGTGCTGTGTGTGTGTGTGAGTGCTGTGTGTGTGAGAGCTGTGTGTGTGTGAGTGCTGTGTGTGTGAGAGCTGTGTGTGTGAGTGCTGTGTGTGTGAGAGAGCTGTGTGTGTGTGAGTGCTGTGTGTGTGAGAGAGCTGTGTGTGTGAGAGCTGTGTGTGTGTGAGAGCTGTGTGTGTGAGTGCTGTGTGTGTGTGAGAGAGCTGTGTGTGTGAGAGCTGTGTGTGTGTGAGAGCTGTGTGTGTGTGAGTGCTGTGTGTGTGAGAGAGCTGTGTGTGTGTGAGTGCTGTGTGTGTGAGAGAGCTGTGTGTGTGAGTGCTGTGTGTGTGTGAGTGCTGTGTGTGTGAGAGAGCTGTGTGTGTGTGAGAGCTGTGTGTGTGTGAGTGCTGTGTGTGTGAGAGCTGTGTGTGTGTGAGAGAGCTGTGTGTGTGAGAGCTGTGTGTGTGTGAGAGCTGTGTGTGTGTGAGAGCTGTGTGTGTGTGAGTGCTGTGTGTGTGAGTGCTGTGTGTGAGTGCTGTGTGTGTGAGAGCTGTGTGTGTGTGAGTGCTGTGTGTGTGAGAGAGCTGTGTGTGTGAGTGCTGTGTGTGTGAGAGCTGTGTGTGTGAGAGCTGTGTGTGTGAGAGCTGTGTGTGTGAGAGCTGTGTGTGTCTGTGAGTGCTGTGTGTGTGTGAGTGCTGTGTCTGTGAGTGCTGTGTGTGAGTGCTGTGTGTGTGTGAGTGCTGTGTGTGTGAGTGCTGTGTGTGTGTGAGTGCTGTGTGTGTCTGTGAGTGCTGTGTGTCTGTGAGTGCTGTGTGTGAGAGAGCTGTGTGTGTGAGTGCTGTGTGTGTGAGTGCTGTGTGTGTGTGAGTGCTGTGTATGTATGTATGCTTGTGTGTGTGTGTCTGTGTTACTGCAGAGTTTTTGTGCTGAATGCAGTGTGTGTCTGAGTGTGTGTGCTGTGTGAGTATATGTATGCCTTGTGTGAGTATGTGTGTGTTGTGTGTCTGTATGAGTGATGTGTATGTATGTATGCTGAGTGTGCATGTGCATGTGTGTTAGGCATGTATCTAAAATGTTTGTGGATGATTGAATCTGAGCTCTTTGTGTGTGGAGAGCAGAGGTCAATGTGGTCCTCAATTTCTCGGCACCTTTTTGAGACAGTCACTCCTGTAGCAGGAGCTCACTGATTTGGTATTCGAACTGTGAGCTCCTGGGATCCATGTCTGCAACTCCAGCACTAGGATTCCAAGCATGCACCACCACGCAGTGTTTCCTATGTGTGCTGGGGATTCAAACTCAAGCCCCCATGCTTGCGCTTTTCTGATGGGGGCATGTCCCCAGACCCAGTGTATGCTATTCTCAAAAAAATCCAATGTAAAATATTCTCATTCTTATCTTGTGAAAATAAATTCGTGAGGCTAGGCATAGCTGACAGTTTGCACTCATTGGTGTTTACTGTGGCCTGCCTTCCCGTGAGCAGCAGCAACAGATGCCAACCCCAGGGATTGCATGGTATCAATATTTCATGCTTTTCTTCCCAAAGCAACAGATTCTAAGTGTTTAACTATTTGGGCAAGTTTGGAATTCAGTGTCTGGTATAGAACACTCTGACACATAACAGATGCTTGTTTTCCAGAAGTTTCTGGCAGCCAGCGGACATCACCATTCTAATTTCTTCTTCGGCTTCATTTTCCCTTTCTGGGGAAGGTGTGATTAGAATATACCTTTCTGTACAGCATGTACTCCCATCCGTAGGGTGAAGTGTTGAGTAAGTCTTTCTCAGGCATGCTATCACTTTGTAGCTGTAGATTTCTTTTCCTAACAGATTGCCGTACCTGTGCTACTGTACTGCCGTTCCAGCCCAACAGTGTCACACACCCCTCCCCAACACAGTTCCCATTTTAAAGGGTAACAAAAGGAGATCAGAAAATTGTTTGCATTTGTAAGAAGGCCTATGCGAGGTGCTACCCAAAAATACCCAGGTCAGAAGGTGAACATTTTCAGAGCCAGTGCCCTTCAGCTGGCCTAAATGTTTCTTTCCAAAGCTGTCCTCAAGTTCAACTCTATCACTCTGGTGATCTGTGCTGCTGAGCCTTAGAAGTGAGCCCCGGGGATCTCTAACTAACTATATCCTTTTGTTGTGGAGAAAGGCTTCTTTATGGGTAAGATACTCCCTATCTGGATCTGGGCTTATCTGAGATCCTAAAAGCCCTCTGGATGTGTGTTGATGTTCTCATTTGGAAGTCCCCAGTGCATCTTCGGAGCACATCACAGGAGCACAAATCACTGTTAGTAAGTGCAGGCTTCCAAAGCCAGTCGGCCTATGTCTTTCAGAGAATACATCTACTTTGGCAGCTTTTCAGGAAGACTGCTTTATGGCGATGGGGCAGGGATTTTAAGGGTGTGTGTGCGTGTGTGTGTGTGTTGTTTCTTTGTCTTTATTGGAATCTCTTTGAAACTTTGAGTACCAATTCAACAAGAGAAATAATTCCTGCATCTAGACATGCTTTCCTTGTTGATTTGCTCCCTTTGTCCATCAGAAATCTGCCTAACTTAGAGGCAAAGCCTTTTACTTTAGTGCGGTTTCCAAGCTCTCCCTGATCTCTTTCCTTTGTTTAGATAAGGAATATTAATGCACACGGACACGGACGGCTCTGTGTGAATGCCAGTGGCTCTGGGCAACTTTTATCTTCCCCGCAGAGCTCTAGAGAGAAAACATTTGTCACAAATTAATTTGTGGAGTTTCATTGATTAATGGGGGCTATTTTTATCCAACTAATATTGTTTCTCATTCCTGTATTTTATATGTATCGATTGGTGATGTCCGTGGTGATCTTACCTCCATGACTAGAGTGTAAAGTTCTAGGATTCAGTGGGGCTCAGATTTTACAGGCCTCCTTCAGGGATATTTAACAAGAGGCTCCCTTTTAATGAAGTTTGACTTTTATAGAAGATTGCAGATCTCTGGGGCTTGAAATCTCCTTTTGGTGTCATGCTTGCTTTGTTTGTGGTCATTTGGGTTTTTCTGTGAGTAGGCTTTGACTTAAAATCCATAAGGCTGGATCCAAGTCTTAACGTTGGTTTTTAGTATTGTCACATTACATAAAGTAGTTCAGTTTTTCCTCAACACTTTCTTGGGGATTCCTTGAGTTGTGAAATTTGCTTTGAGGGTGGATGCTGATGACATCTACTTAGTCTGATAGAATGAAGGCATGGAATGTGGCAGCCATTTGAGTTTACTTGAACATGAACAGATCAGTGAGAAGATGCAGGCTGAAGGCTCTGCACTGAACATGAGTTGTGAAGAAACAGGAATAAATTCCATGTCCTGTGTTCATCTAAGGGAAAGGAATCTGGTACTCAAAAAGAATCAGAAATTATTGGAGAGATTAGGTGATATATCCTGCCTTTTGCCAATAGGCTTCTGATCTTGGGACTGATGTGCTTATACACAGATGAGTAATTTTACCACTGTCTATGCACAAGGCCCAAATAACATGTCTTGTATGTTCTTATGAAATATAAAGATGTTTATTTATTAGAAATTGACTTAATTAACCCTAAGTTCTACTATTCATGTTTACTAGATTTCTCGGTAGTAGGGCTTTTGTTGTTGTTTTTCTTGATTCTTGCTGGGAACCCACAATTTTTGGTGAAGTCTGTATTTCTTTTGTATAGCCTCCCTTTCATATATACTTTCATATATACATATATACTCCCTAGAGTATATTTTGCATCTAATTATGCTGCATACACAAATATTTACTACAGAAATGTACCAAGTCTTAAACAATACTAGGGACCAAAGGCATGCAGAGGTAGTCTTGAAATATTCTATTCCTGGCATATGTCAAGATTGACTTTATATAGCTTAACAGTTACCCTCGAGACAAAAGCAATTTCACTGGATATAGCGGTATCTGTCATTAATCCCAACATTGCGGGAGGAGGGGCAAACAGATCTCAGAGTTTGAGACCAAACTAGTCTACATACTGCGTTTTAGACCAGCCAGACCTACATAGAGAGACCCCTATCTCACAAAGAAAATGAAAGAACAACAACAAAAGAATCACTCTATCTCCAGATTTATATCCAGTCTCTTTTGGAGTCACGAATCTAACATCTAAAACAAGCCATCTCGATGTGTTGTTTTTAATGTAGATTATGTAGTTCATATTTATCTTCTGTCAGTCAGTCTCTTTATATATCTTTATCCTGAGAGAGTATATGCAAACATTTATTTTCTGAAAATCTTAAATCCCAAATGATTTGGAATTCAAACATTTTCTAGTGCTGATAAAATGTTTACAGGTTTCATATTATAGAACATGTTAGATTGTTGGATTCGGGGTGTTCAGCTGGATGTACATATATTATGAAACCTGAAAAAGCCTAGCATCTGGAGCTGTACATTGCCAAGCATTCTGGGTAGGGGATACTCATGCCTTGATTGTATGTATCATATTTCTCATGGGTCTCTAGAATTTGAGCATCACAAAATTCATGAAGGAAAAATGAGTTCAACCAATCGCTCATATTGGTAAAACTTCTCTTGCTGATCCAAAGAAGAGAGAGTAGAAGCATTTGTTGTAGATGCTGTCAATTTTAGATGACCTAAGAACCAATACATTCCAGGCAAGGAATTACAAACATTTACAGATTGAAACTCTTATGACCACATGTGAACACACACGTATTCATGTCATACATACCCTGCTGCCTCAAGGAAGATGGATGACAAGTTACAAATACCATCATACTATTTAAAGTTGAGAACCAATGGGTATGTGGAGGACATTGCCCTCCCTCCAGCTTTACAGGTATCAATTAGAGAGGAAAGAACAGCCTCCTGGTTTGAACTCTGTATGCAATGCATCTGTGGCTATTCTTTAAACTGTGCCTCCTGAGCTCGTTCTGGATGGTTCCAGTGCACCTGTTTAACAAGCATGATATTCTTACCAAAAAAAATTTAAATATTTGCTACCCTGTATTCTGTGTTAGGGGCACAGATACATCTGTAGTAGTGAGCTAGTTTGATGTATGAAACAGTGAGTTCCTTGTGTGGGGATGGAGCATCAAGCTGATTGCAGGGAGAGTCAAGGTCTCCCCTTCATCTTTGTATGCAGGTATAAGCCAGCTAGAGAAGCTAATGTGGTTAGACAGGAAGAAATGAGAACTGGAAAAATGGATACGAATATAAATGCACACAGAGAGCATGAACACCAGACACTGAGTGGACTTCATCTTAATGCAGTCCAAGTGATGGTGATGAATTTGGTTCTGTCTTGAGTATCCAAGGGTAGATTCTGACTTTCAACCAGAACTGAATAAGTATTTGGTTTTGCTCTGTCTGATTTCCATTTCAGATATCTGCCAACTCACAGTAGCTGTTACACCCTACACAGAATGCTCATTTAAAAAGATAGGATTATGAGTGTAAGATTTTAACTTTTAACAAATGAACTTTCATATTCCTTGGAGGCCTGATTCATCATAAAATAAATGCCTGGGATATAATGTATAATTTGGTTAGCATATAAAACTTAACATGTAACTATATCTGAATGCAGTATGTTATAAAAGAATTAGCTCATCTTATAACACTAGTAAAACTAGAAGTTGTCTCCTATATGTAAACTTTCTTAGCAGTACAATATAAAAACCATTTTCTTATTGGTTGGTTGGTTGAGACAGTGTCTTTAGCCTGGACTAGTTTCTTATTTCTCAAGTTACTAAGGATAATCTTAAATTTGTAAGCCTCCTGATGACCTCCCAAGTGCTGGTATTATAGATCTGTGCCATTATATCCAATTTAAATAGTGCTAGGGACCAACAGTTCTCAACCTTGGGGTCACGATTCCTTTGTGGGTTGCATATCAGACATCCTGCGTATCAGATATTTACATTATGATTCATAACAGTATCAAAATCACAGTTATGGAGTAGCAATAAAATAATTTCATGATTGGGAGTTATCACAACATGAGAAACTATATTAAAGAGCCACAGAGTTAGGAAGGTTGAGAACCACTGCTCGAGACCTCTGTTCTGCTCTCTTTACTGAGCTACATCCCTAGTCTACTGAAATATATTTTCTTATTATTCTTGTTCTTGCTGATAATTCATTTTATAGATACATTTTTATAAAAAGTTGTGATATGGAATAATAAGACAATTCAATTTAGTATTGCTCCTTTAATGTTGGCAGGCATTTGAGAGGAAAAATTTTTCATCCATCTTGCATAGCACCTTCAGACATACAGTGGCTGAACTTGAATGCATACATGGGCATCTGTATATATATATATATATATATATATATATGTGTGTGTGTGTGTGTGTGTGTGTGTGTGTGTGTGTGTGTGTGTGTATACATTTGTGTGTGCATGATTATGTAAACTCTAAATCTTATATATACTTTCTCCAAATTCATTAACCTTCAGAAATCAAAATAGGAGAAAGAAACTCTTGCCTTAAACCTTCCTGACCTGAGGAAGTGGAATGATAACAGAAACATAAAAACATGTGCACACAGGCTATTGATTTCTATTCAGTCTGTCAGGAACTCTAGGGGGACACTGACAGTCAAGTCTTTCTTCTTTGACCTATAGTTTGTCCTTGCATAACAGTACCAAAAGACGAAGATTCTCATAAGACTTGCCTCTTTTTACTAGTGAAGAAGGAAATTATTTAATTACTTTGATTTTTCAAAGGAGGAACACTGCAAATATAACCTCATCCATTTTGCCCTTTGCCCTGCTGTAATTGCTTCTAGCACCTTCTGTGCTCTATCTTTAATGTGTTTCACTTTAGATGAATTGCAGCATCCCCTTGCATGTGGGCTATGTTGTTTCTTCATCCCAAAGTCAACTTTTTCACTTACACGTAAAATATTTCATTTGACCAGGTGGTGTGTACCTCGATTCTTATGGTTTCTTCAGTTTGCTGCTATGGGTACCCCCACTCCCTGCTGTCTCCCATGTTATTCCCTAATTATTACTAGGAAGTCCTTTCTGTCCACATTCCTTAGCCTTTCCTGATCACAGAATTCTATTTTGAGGCTTGTAAAGACTTCAGGATAAATAATTACCAAAGAATTGAAAAGGACTTAACAAATTAACAATTATAAATTTGAAAATGTCATAAAAATAATCTTCCCACTATAATGGGATATTTTTAGTGAAATATGAACAGTGTTAACTTCTTGCTCTTGCCAAAATAACTGTGTATATTTACTATAAAATAAGTAATTTTCTGAGCTCTTAATTAATGTTAATTCTTGTACATATTGTCTTGATGGGTATATAGTATTGTATGCATTTATTATTTTTGCTTTGCAGATGGAGAAAGTAAAGTTTATTAGCAGACTAATTTACAAACTTTAAAAAGTGTGAAGTTTGGAGCTCACAGTTCTACCTATTGCCTAGTAGTTTAAAGTGTGCACCCAATGAACTCACGAGAAATTTCTAGATCTCAAAAGTTTCTGTGAACTAACTCCTGAAGCCCTCCTTAATTCTAAATTTTAAGGTGGAGTCTTATTTTGTATTGGGACTGTAAACACTTCTTCCCAGAGAGAAAATCCCATTCTTATATAGTCACCCAGAAACCAGTTCAACGTAAGCAGAAAGTCCTAGGAGGGACCCTGCAACAGATCCTGGGGAATTTGATGTACAAGCATGTATGAGAGCCTAATTCCACCTTTCCTTAGTTGTATCTGCTTCAAGTTATTATTTTTGATAAAACTTATGTAATAAATTCTTACTTAATAAATAACATTAAAGTAGTCAAAGGCTAGTTTAGAAAGTTTGGAAAATACATGAAACTATATAAATAAAAAATCTAGTTTGCAATAGCCAATGTGATTGCTCTATTATAATTTGCTAGTATTTAGTTTCAATGTTGTGGATAGTTTTTGGTTTCTTTTCCTTGATTCCTATAAACTTTTTCCTGTATCCAATTCATAGACATTTTAGTTGTCTGTAGTCTTTATTATATTTGAAAGGGCCTTGTGTTGTGTAAAACATTGAGATGTAATTCACATAATACAGTGTGTTTACCTTAAAAGAGCCTACTACTCAAGGTCAAATACAAATTTATTTAACACTTCATGCAGCTTCTTCATGAATTTAATTTTTATACTTACTTTTATAAACACTGGTAAATTTATTTAATTATCTGATACTAGACATTGATTCAATTTTTCAGTATTAAAGAAAATTTAACTTATAACATTGGCCCATTTTTCTTTGTCATTTATTCACAAATTTCATCATTCCTTTCAAGCCTTTGCAAGATCTTAATGGGATAATTGAGTAGGATCTAATCTGTTATGGAGGATCTGTTGCATGGTTGTCAATAAACTTGTTTTGACTTCCAGAATTTCTTGACTTCTTAATAGTTTCTGAGTCTTGGATTGTCTTCTCACATTGTACATTCCAAGGACATTAGTCTTGCTATTGAGTGTTTAAACTTGTTATTTCATATTGGAAACCAATTGCTTCTGCCTACCAGATGCATATTGCCTAAAATAATGACTGCAGTGGTCCATTTAACTCTGGTCCTCCCCGCCCCCCACTGATACCATTGGCCTCTGAGCTTCTCCTTAAGAGGAAACTGGAACCCATCTCTATCCAGGCTGCTTTTTATGATTTAACGAGGAGGTATCTCTTCTATGCTCACATGGGTACTTTTTGATGCTTGTGTGAGTTACACTGAGCACAGCATCTCTCATGACTGTATCCTCCTCCTTGCCTCTATCCACAGAGCTAAAAGCAAGCATTTGTGCCACTGTTGTAAGTGTTCTCTGTAGGGGCTCATTTAATTTGAATAGACTATGGTGTAGATAGACTTACTTCTCACAGTAGCACGGAAATGAAGCAACTTGCCTAAAGCAACACAGCAAAGAGCTGGAAAGGTTATTTTGTGGATATAAATATATAGTCAATAGTTATCCCCAAATTTATAAAAAACCTACTGGAATCCATGTTCATTGAATGCGTGTCTGTCTTATGTTCATGTTTACGTCTGAAGAACAGGCCATCCACTGGGGTCATCACTTTCTCAAGAGCAGATCACTAGCTGGTAAGAGAGCTGCAATTATACCTGCGGATTTCTGATGCCCAAATTATTACCAGTTTATCACGGGCACTGTCCCTGAAGAGCACCGGTATTGAATCCTTGCTCCTGACTCTATATAGATAAGCATTATCTTTCTGTCCTTCAAGTCATTAAAATTGACCACATTTGTTACCTCTCCTATCAAAGGGTGGTGAGGCTGAAGTTTTCTAGGACATAGTCTTAGATTTAAAAGACATTTAAGGTACTTAAATATGTATCACATAAGCAACCGTACTAGTAAATTGCCAGTTTATATTACAACCATACATGGTGAGCAGAATTGTGGATCTCTTGGGAAGATGGATTGCAGGTAGAGAGAAATTACTTTAGGACATTTATTATTCATTCTCACAGCCATTGAATGCTGGAGATTCTTAGAAAAATTTAGCATTGTTTTTCCCCTTTTCTTTTCTGTTGCCGCTACCTGCTACAGTCTTACTGAGAAGCCTGTTAGAGGAGAACTATAAGAAGGTATCGTACTACCAGGAAGTAATAATGGTTTCCCCTTCTGAACGCTCTGAAATTTTCCTTGGAACTGTTCTTTGATTTTTGTATCTTCCGCAAGTGCCTAGAGCCTCCTATATTTCTAATTCCTTGTCTATTTCTGGCATAACTGTTGACCCATAACAGCAGAATATTTTGTCATCTATTAGAACACAATGCATTTTAATTATCATGGTGGCGTGAAGTTAAATTTTATATTTAGAAAGGAAGGGGGTTTTGTAAAACTGTTAGCTGTCGGCAACACCCCGTTGTCAGCCCTGAAGTGTCCAGACTAATAATTGACAAACCTATTTTTAAATTAATAGAACTAGGGGGGAAAGTGTGTTGATTTCTTATTGCTATGAAATATAAAGCAAATTTTGGTTTATGTGCATTGGATCAAACCTAGAGCTTGCAACACACTGGGAGAAAAGTGCTTTTAAGTTTGTCTTGAAAATATTTATCCAAGGAGGAGTTATTCCAGTTGCCTTAAAAACTGATGATGGCAAATGTGACTACAGAAATGCTTAATGATCCTAGCTTACTATTATTAAATATGGTCTGTATTCTAATGCTATAAAGGAACCCTGGTGTTAAACTCTTTTAAATCACTGGTACTCTGAGTTAGTGCCTCTCGATGCCTGGCTCCTTCAGAGAACGTGGGAGTGGTTGCTAACTTAATTCTCTGCTTCCTTAAGCCTTCCAGTATACCTCAATGGTGCCCAGTAGCTCTTCTCGTGTTCAGTATAGGGTTCATATAAAGTCACAAGGTTGTCATCTTCCAGGTTGCTGTGTACTCAGTTGAACTGCTCCGAGTTCCTTTACCAAGTCTTTCATTTATATGTAATTCTATTTTCTTCCTCATCTTAGACTACTTCTCTGGTTAGAAATCTTCTATCCACTCTGCTCTGTAACTGGAATTATCTAGGACTCAGTACAACTCATTCATGAAATAATTGGAGCCTCTCAGGCTCTCTGGCCCATGGCCCATGTGCCTAGAGAATCTTTAATCCTATATATTTTGTGTTCATTGACTTCAAAGAATTTGTTGTGTTCAAATTTGGAAAAGTCAGTGAGCAAAACAGGCTTTGTACCTGTTCTCATACATTCTCTAAGTTAGGAGCTTAGATTTTCTTTTGGGTTATGTGAATCATGTTATGGAAATATATGTCATTTTTGCTTGTTTTGAGTACTACATTATATAGAAATCTCCGGGACCCATTACAGCCTTTCCTCTACCCTGCCAACCTTGGCTTTAGGCCTTTTTATATGTTTGGGTTTCAAGAGCCTCTCTCTCTCCTCTGAATGAGCTGGTCTGTTGCCCTGACAAAGATGTATTACTGACCCTGATGTCAGCAGATGCCCTACACTACTGACCTTGTTGTCACCTTTGGTTCCACTACACAAGTACAGAACTGTAATCTGTAACTTCTTTCCTCCTCGGTTCTCCAAGAACCCATTATTACCTTTCTTCTCTGCAGTGCCTCTTCTGATCAAATTAGGCAGTACCAGTTTCTTTTTTATGAAACTCTCAAGCCTGCTAGTACTTTGAATTATTCTGGAACCTTTCTCATCTATTGCATGTCATTTTTATCATCAAAGAACTGAATGATAACAGTGTTCCTATCTGATTTTGGAGCGGAGAGCTTCTCGTTGCTTAGGGTTTTGGTGTTTTTGTTGTGTTTTTGACTAGTAATTTTCTAGGTTTAGCTCTGTGTAGATATTCAAGTCATTTCTAACATGTTACTCTAGTATATGGCCTTTGGTTTAGCAAGGTGATAGAATTCTGTCTGCTAGAAACAATAAACCTAGTGGTGTAGTTAGGAGGTTTTGTGGATACAAAAGGTGATGTTGGGAGCAGTGAGAGCCCAGATCCTGAATTTCTTGTAATCCCCTGATCTGAGTGCCTACAGCTGCTCTGAGCACAAGACCTTCAGGAGTTCCTGATGGCAGGAGAGTGGTTTCTGGTGGGTTTGGCTGGGCATGGCTATCTCTATATAAACTGCCCCTGAACACAATAAAGGGGGCATTCTTGGGGAATTCAAGGATGACCCGTATCACTGTCTCTCTGTCTGTGTGTGTCTGTATATTTTAACCTCCAGCCCCTTGCCCGAAGCTCGGGAACTGGGTGCCAGTGCACAGAGTGCAGACACGGGGATGAGGTGCATGGCAATTGGAGGTCCCTGATGGAGGAAGGTCATTGGTTAAATAAAAAGAAACTGCTTGGTCCTCATTGGTTAGAAGATAGGTGGGAGGAGTAAACAGAACAGAACGCTGGGAGGAAGAGGAAGTGAGCTCAGACTCCACAGCTCTCCTCTCGGGAGCAGACGCCTCAGAGAGACGCCATGCTCCCCGCTCCAGGGAAGATGCACGCATGAAGCTCCGACCCAGGATGGACTTAGGCTAGAATCTTCCCGGTAAGACCGGTGCTACAGTTTATTAGAAATGGGTTGATCAGGATATCAGAATTAGCCAGTAAGGGCTAGAGCTAGTGGGCCAAGCAGTGATTAAATGAATACAGTTTCCGTGTAATTATTTCTGGTAAAGCTAGCCGTGGGGGTGGCCGGGGTGCTGGGGACATAGCCCCGCTGCTCCTATTACTACAGGTCCCCACCAAGATATTGGCAATTGGAGGTCCTAGCCGAGATCAGGAACTAGGGAACGCTGAGAGGTCGCCCTCAGAAGGTGAGGGTGGATTGGGGTATGTGTTAATCCTGATATCCTTTGTTCGGTTTTGGTTTCAGGAGGTCCCACTGAGAAAGAGGGGTAAGTGAACAGGGTTGTCCCCAGCCGGAGGGAACGTATGTATTGGGAAAAGATAGAATGTATGTAGCTTAAAAAGATAAATGTGTACAGATGTATGATATGTTGATTGTGTTGTCTTTTGTGTTCTGGACTAGAACCTGTCTGCAGTGCTGTCCTAGGACTGCATCCCCAACAGCCGCACCTCACTGATCCTCAAGGAAAAGCCAATCAGGATGGTGTCTTTGCTCCTTCTTGAGACATGTGAAAGGGAGAGCAGATTCCCCGTGGAAGATTTAGAGGAATCTGAAAGAGGCAGGAATCGATGCTTTTATGGTCTGGAAGAATCTCTGCGCTAAGTTGGAAAGCTCTTGGCTGATACGGGTCACAGTGATTCATGAGAGGTTGAAATTTTCATTACCAGGACCAGGTTTCTTGGGAGGGGGTTGTTTTTATTATTCGTTTGCTTGTTTTTGAGACAGGGTTTCTCTGTGTAGCTCTGGCTGTCCTGGAACTTACTCTGTAGACCAGACTAACAAGGCACTCAAGAGATCCACTTGCCTCTGCCTCCTGAGTGCTGAGATGGGAATAGCATGCCTGGAGGACAGAGTTCCACTACAAATGAGAGAAAAGAAGAGGGGAACCAGATGAAGGCTCTCATGGTTTACAGCATTGCTTGAAGATCCTGTGTGATGACTGAGACAGCTGGTCCTTCTGGCTGGACACAGGAATTTCGCCCCACATCAGAGGAAATGTCTGGAAGCTGCCTGAGCTCCTCAATGATCTCCAGGCCATTTTCCTCAACAATCTTCAAAATGGCAATGTTGAACTGGTCCTGTGGTGTGGTAGGCTTGATGGTATATCTCTGAGAATTCTTTATTTCAGATGTCAACTCGTCTAGTTTCTTCACGTGCTGCTCGAAACTCTCCACAACTCCATGGTGAAGATCCAATGTAGTCTGTGTCTCATTCCGAACATTGGGCATAATGGGCCATGGTCACAGAATCCAGTCAGCATCCAAGGGCCAGTTCTCCGAAGTCACTGATGGGCTTCCAACCGTAAGGGCTACGTTTATCTCAGTACAGTTTGCAAGCCGCTGTCCCGTATGCGAGCTGGGCAAGGGCAGATCACCGTCCTAGACAACAGCTGACAACAGCTGACTGCAAGACCAGGAAAAGTCTGATAGCCCGAAGCAGAGTCCTAAGCAAGACAGTCCTTAGCAAATCCTTCTGACCCTGTTGGCCAGTAAGCTTTGGTTGCAAATACTGCACCAACAATGAAGATTCCTTCGTAGACGGGCAACTTCTACAGAAGAAGGCCCGCCTAAGACAGGGAAGGGGCCTCCCAAAGACGGGTAAGGGTTTACTCTTCTGAGATGACCTAAGACAGGAAGGTGTTCTGTTTTATAAAAAATTTAGGGGGGAGATGTTTGGAGCAGTGAGAGCCCAGATCCTGAATTTCTTGTAATCCCCTGATCTGAGTGCCTACAGCTGCTCTGAGCACGAGACCTTCAGGAGTTCCTGATGGCAGGAGAGTGGTTTCTGGCGGGCTTGGCTATCTCTATATAATCTGTCCCTGAACACAATAAAGGGGGCATTCTTGGGGAATTCAAGGATGACCCGTATCGCTGTCTGTGTGTGTGTGTGTCTGTGTATTTTAACCTCCAGCCCCTTGCCTGAAGCTCGCGAACTGGGTTTTAGCACACAGAGCACAGACAAGGGGCTCTGTGTGCAGCAATTCAAGTCACTTCCAACATGTTACTCTAGTATATGGCCTTTGGTTTAGCAAGGTGATAGAGTTCTGTAAGCTAGAAACAATAAACCTAGTGGTGTAGTTAGGAGGTTTGGGGGATACAATTGATGCTGACACCACAGGGAAGTTGGCCAACAATGTATTCCTTAGAACATTTATCCGTTGTTAACACACACACTGAATATACAGTGAAACATTTTGTTGGTTTCTATTGGTAAATCATGATACATGGCCAAATGCTGAACCCCTCAAAAAAATACGAAATATGTAACTTGCTTAGTAAATTATCCTTTACCTTCCTCAAAGTGTTGTTTATATTATCTCCAGCTAAGTCAGAATGTAATTCTTGGTGATATAACTAGCTACATGCTTGCCTGTGTTTTCCTGCTATGGAGAGTAAAATGTTTATTCTGAACATTTCATATTATTAATATGGGTGTAATCTGGATTGAATCTGTGGATAGAATATGCAAGAATGCACCTGTGTTTTTGTAGGATTGATGCCCATGTCTGAGCATCCAGGGTCCAGAGGTTGGTGTTAGTGAGCCTTCCATCAATTCTTCATTTTATGTTTTGAGATATAGTCTTTCTGTGAACCTGGAGTTCATTGTTTCAACAAGACTGCCTGGCCAGTGAGCTCCTGGAATCTGCCTGTCTGTACACATCACTCTCTGGTTCTCGGGTTACAGATGCAGGCCACCATGGCTGCTTTTATGTGGGTGATGAAAATCTGAACTCATGTACTGATCCTTGCACTGGAAGAGATCCATGGAGCATCTCTCCAGTCTTGAACTGAGTTTTTTTTTTTAATCACAGAATTTGAGTAAAGCAAGATTGTGTTTGAACATGTCTCATAATAAAGTAATTTATTTCTTATATTTCCTGTGTCTTATAACACAGATACTGTTATCTTCCTTTCCTGGATGTTGTGTTGTTCACAGGATACACTTTAGCCTCAGCACTTTCGGGAAATCCTACAACAAACCTACTTTTTGTGAATAAGAAACTAATAACCTTTTCTAAAATTTAGTTATCTAGTTAGAAGGCTACAGAACTAGTTCATGTAAACATCAAATTGTGACTGGGTATCAGTCATGTTTTGAGCTTTTTTAAAATTCATTTAAGACATTTAGTCCTTAAAATAATTCAAACTTGTGGGAGCTATTATCTCAAGGTTATAACTGAATAAAGAAATACCAAGAGGGCAAATGACTTGCCCAAGGTCACAGAGTAAGTAATCGTTGTGCTAAGAACTTCAGCTTAATTATTAAGGAGTTATAATATGTAAATATATCTGAAGCCAAACTTCTGCTTTTGTATTATTGTCCTAAGAGGTCATAGGCCTCATCAGATAAAGTTGTCCCCTTACTGACTAGAGATGGTTTTAGCTTGTACCTCTTCCTGATAGTCTCCATCTCATTAGGGTTTGTGTCTTTGCTCTCTCTGGGTAGGTTTCTTATCTTAACCTCATGTTCCTCTGTACACTGGGTATTTGGAGAGGGAAACTAAAATCCACTGGTTTGGCAATTTTCTTCATGGAACATTAAAGTATGTCTTTGTTTTGTGAGGTCCCTACACCTCTTACCTTGCAGCCCACCCTGTTGGAATGGTAGTTTATACCATTTGCTTAATTAAAGGGAACATAAATGGACTTTCTGGATATAGTGAGCTCTCTATCAAGGGGGCAAAATCTTGGCACAGTGCAGTGTTCTTGTGTCTAGTGCATCATGGTCAATAAACATGTGATGGATTGGCATATGACTCAACGTCTCAGGAAGCATGCACATTAGTTAAGTTTGTGTGGCAGTATGCGCATGCACAGGGAAGAAAATTCTAGTGTCATTACCAAGCACTCAGCCACGCATGCTGCTCTCCTAGTTATCATAATGGGGCCACCAAGGGACAGAGTTGTAAAGGCTTTCTCTGAATCCATCGACTTAAAGCACGAAGCCAGTGTTGCTGATGAATTTGTACAACACATGCAGACAAAGAGGGACATCACATCACGACGTAAATGGATATTGCTGTCTCTTCCTGATCTACAGGTATTTATTGTCCAAATGGACTGGAGTGAAAGGTTCCTGATGGGAAGATAACAGGCTTATGGCCTCTTAGATGGAGGCATTAGTATTCCAGTCCAGGAGCATCAGGATGCATTACTGTACTTTGAATATTTTCATATCTTTTTACTGCAGGGGCCTTTAGTATTAGAACAAATTGATGTGTAGAGTTCAAAAAAAGCTGTTTAGTGTGTGATAGTGGTAAATTAACTAATGCATTTATCCTTCAGGCTTCTGATTTAACATGACTGCAAAACTCAGTAGAATATCCACAATCTCCTTTTTTTTTAAAAAAAAATTCAATGTCTTCATTGGAAAGTGGGGAAATCTGTTTGTTATCTGGCTTCAAATGGCATGCAGATATTTTTCTTTCCTCCTAACCTCAGGATTTCTGTTCCTGGTACCAGTCGCTCTGATGATAGTGAATTATCCAGAGCCCCACAGTTCTTTTTTAGTCTTTGAGAGTTTGCCCATCTGTATACCAAATTCCTTCAAATGGAGACTTGGGATTTATGAACAAATGCATGGTGTTTTAAGGAGTTTCAAAAGTAGCTTTGCTAAAAAGGAAATCTAAGGCAAATTTAATTTGAAAGTCTGTGGCATTTCCCAGGAAACTTTAAACTGGTGCTGTCCCTTGGTGATAGCAATCTAAATAGTGGCAATTTGCAGCACATATTGGGGCCAGTCTGACCACATAGTCCGGAAAGTAGGAAAGAAATGAACAAATAAGAATATTTTTGTTTCTTTGACATTTATTTCTAAATATATTATCAAGGGAACGGGGGGAAAAGATGGTTAAAAATCCTCTGGCATTTTGTATTAATTTCTTCTAATTGTGTTTGGCCCGGTTCTGTGTTTATCTGTGTTCACTCCTTACAGGCCTCTTGGCTGCCTTGCACCTCGAGGGGGTAGAGATTCAGGACTCTACTCTGAAACACGTGTTTCTAAAAGGCAGAGTAAGACATCTGCCACCCTCCCACTCTCCTGCCTACCAGGACATCCCTCATCTTCCTTTAGCTCTGGTGTAAAATTATCCTTCTGCCCACACTTGGTAAAAATGGCTGGCTTGGATTTTTCTGAGCTATCATCTTTACTTTTTCCGTGACTTCTAATGGCAATATGGCTTCAGAAGGCTAAAAATGGCAGGATGGTCACCAGGCTTTGCTTTAGTTACATGGTACATCTTACTACCAACTGAACCAGGCTCCTGGAATCCCTTACTTTGTAACTTCCCTTCTGAACTTCCATATGAACACTCTTCCCCTCTTTCTCCTCTGTTACTTCATGCAGGACGTACAAGACAGAGTTAAACTGCAGCTTGCAAGGTGGTTGCCCTCAAAGTGCTCAGTTGGGGGTGGGGACCGGGCAGGGGATTGCAGACCTTCATGCACAGGAACACATCACACAGCACCACATCTGAAAAAAAGTCTGTCTAGAAACTGGATGAGTGTTGCATGGAGGGCCTGCTTGTTTGTCCCAACCACCTGCCCAGCTAGCTTACACAGAAACTGTATTAATTAAAGCATTGCTTGGCCCATTAGCTCTAACTTCTTATTGGCTAACTCTTACATCTCAGTTTAGCCCATTTCTATTAATCTGTGTATTCGGCACACTGTCCCTGGCATCTCCATGGTGTCTCTGCCTTGCACTGCCTCTTCAGTGTAAAGATTCTTTTGAGCTGAAGGTAATTTAGAAAAAGTAAGGAGAGAACTAGCTCCCTGCCATCTTCTGCTGTAAGACATTTACATTCTGCTTTGTGAAGGTGTCCCCCTCCCTTTTCTACATTAGAAGAAAAAGTCCCATCACAGGAGATGGGCACCAGGTCTTGGCGGAACCTGTGCAACTGGTCTCTGTGATGATACCCTATCACTTGTTGGTTTCTTATATGTACTTATTTTCCCATAGATTGCTGCCCCTAAAAGGCCAGCCCATTATATCTTTGTCTACTCAGCTTTCCACCGAGCACTGCCCTGTGTTAAAATTATATATCAAACCCTCAAACATAACTGCTTCTCTGAGCTTTCCTTTATCCCCCCAGTACACATAAAAGTTGAAACAGTAAATACCTTGTGGTTTTCCTCCTGCTGATCTGTGAGTTATATTTGCAAACCCCATTCAAATACCCTAAGATGGCAGAAGAAAATGCTGTGTGTCCCTCACTGGGAGAGCTTGCTGGTTCGGTTATATTTGCTTTCCTGACCCAGGAAAGCTCTAGACACCATTTGTACGTTCATATCTGGATGTCAGATGAAAGTATCCCTTTCTGTGTGCATCTTCCTTTTATGCAACAAACATCATTTTTTTTTTAGCATCTTTGCTTATAAGGCTTGCTCCTTGTACACAGGTTGTTGATATTCCAGTAGAGGACATTTTTATGCTCTGTGGATACTTTTGGTTTGTTCCAGGATAAAAAAATAACTGCAGAAGTAGGACACCACGTGTGCTGTACCAGCCTGTCTGTCTTCTGTATGCGCTGTGTCCTGCCACTTCCAGATATAAGATTATCATTTTATTTATTATAGGTATATTTATGAATTCACTTAGAAGTGGATATTGTAACATCATGCACATATACACTATGGCTGATATAAAATAATTACACAAAATAAAAGGTACTTTGCCCTTTGTAACTTTTGTCATGCTTTGGTTTTCTGTTTTTGTTTTGCACTTTTTAACACTGAAGATAGACTTAATGTCTTTAATTTAAAAGGACATTTTATTTTATCTTATACAACTGTGTCTATATATTAAAAGAAACTAGCATGCTTCTAATTCTCCAGTCTAGCATGGATTTTATTAGAACATTGCCTGAAATTCCAGGTACTGAATTCTAGGTACAGACAGATCATGCCTATGGCCACTGTGTTAGTTGCATCATTCAGAAGGAACTTTTGAACAATTGCTAGGGAGTAACTTACCTTAAGGGATGGATGTTGGACCACTTTATGAGTAACTCTAAGATCATACTCACTATAGAGACATATCCCCTTTAATGCATGGAATGTCTCTAGCTATATTCCTTGTAAAAAAATTTACACAACCCCTTGATCTATTTTTTAAAAAATATATAACAGAATTTTTGATTTTTCCAGAATTTCACACTATGCACCACAATTCCACTTACCTCCCAGCCCCTTTATATCTTCCCCTAGCCCCCCAAAGAAGCCCCTCAAATGAATTAAAAACAAAATAAAGCAAATGAAACACCCACCCCACTCCTTCGTATTTCTAACACTCTTCATTCATAGTGGCATAGGGTGCTGCAGTGTTTCACGCAGTACCCTCTTGTCCAATCAGCCTCACCCACAAAATGTTCATTGCAATGAAGTCATTGGTCTGGTCCAAGGCCTCTGGTACACCATCGGTCATCACTCTTCTTAGATATCCTGCTATTGCCTAGAGTCACGGAGACCTATGATTAACTCCCTGTAGGAAAAGTCCCTTCATGAACTATCAGAGGTCACAGATGAGCAAACGTTAGGGTGGACCAACCCAAGGTCCACGATGTGAGTCTGGGTGGTAGCTGATGGGGTCAGTCTGGGCCACTGGGACCACCACCCTCAGGAAAGGAGCAGAGCCATCTCTCTTAGGCCCATGGCATCAGGGACAACTCTCCCATGCCCATGATGAGGGCTCAGGCCATCTACTCTGAGTGCAGGGGTGTAAGGGGCAGCTCTACCATGGGGGAAGGTCACTGCTCAAACCTGGGTCATCTGCACAGCTCTCAGTGCTAACAGGAGCTGTGGGCGGGGAGTTAACTCAGACCTTGACTGCTGCTGGGCAACAGACACAGACTCGGAAAACACCACGGTTCCATGTTGGAGAGCCGGCCATCTAGACGCCTTGATCTTGACTCTGATACTTATTAAGGTGTGTCCTTGAGAAAGTTCCTTATTTGCTTTAATGGGGCCTCGTTTTCCTACTCTGTTGTTGGGATAACAACATTAACAGGTCTGCAGGAGAACATCCTGAGAACCTCTCTTAAGGACCCTTTAACACCTGCCATTTATTGGGGGTTGATTTGAAAATTAATTTAGCCTGTAAAATGACTGGCATGTGGTTCTTACCTTTTTCTTTCTGTTTTATTTACTTAGCATTAAAAATGATTAGTTGACATTTTCTGATGCTAAATATGATTTGAATCATTCTTTGGTATCATGATATGTGGATTTTTTTTCATTATTATAATAGAGGCTTAAAATATAAAGTTTAACATCTAATAAATTCAAATGTGAACAGATTATCACTTAATTAATTTTCCCTCTCCATCTTAACATAGTGGCAGTAGACAAGAGTTGTCTGTACCCAGCATGAATTTTTAGGTATAGCATTTGGCATTTCCAAGTACTTTGATAGTTCTGTAGATAGATACAGTTCTAAGTATTTACCAAGTTTCATTATGACTGAACCGGAGTCATTCATGACATTGGGATGCAACTGCCCATTTGGCTTGGGTATAACTTGAATGTACATATGTTGTACCTCATTCAGAGTTGTTTAAAGAAGCATTGAGAATAGTGCCCTGATGCCTCCGATTTCCAAGGAAGGTATACAGACTGACCATAGTTCTCTGCTGTTTTTATAAGCTTCTAGATTCTTATCACCTGAATCCCTTAGGAGAAGATACTGACAGGGTCTTCTTTAGTTCCCCAGTCCTCATTCCTCATAGTGAGCCATTGCCTACATTGTAATTGCTCAGTGGATACTTCTGAATGATAAAGCTCACCACACCATGACATTCTGCAGGATCTCAGGTGATCCAGAAACCTTCAGAAAGTTGCCCTGCAGACCTATTCAAGTTCCTGTTACATGGGGTAAAACACACCTACATGGAATGAACTAATCTGTAGTGAACCGAGAACAATCTATAGGGTGGTTGTTGCACAACAGTGTTTGCCTTCTAAGCAACGGCAATACAGATCTGGTCTTTGACCCAAACACCTTTCGTATTCTATTGAGGTGGAAGCCCACTTGCCATATGGCTGTGCTGAACTTTCTGGCTACAGGAAACCCACCAATATCTTTCTCACACTCGTGGTAGGCCCAGGGGCACCTTCTATAAGTCAGTGCAAATGATTGCTGGCCACGCTTTACACAGGAACATCACTGATAGCCCTGTGACTTTCTCTCTGCTAAGGGCTCACAATGCTTGGTTGTTGGAATAGTGCTATAATTTCTTGGAGCCACTATCTCTAACATCTTTGCTGTAGGACATAGTGTTAAGTTTTATTCTTTTTATTTTTTGGAAGCCTATCACCCAGTTTCCAAATAAACAATCATAGAGTCTTATTCTTTTTCTAAATGCCTGGCCTTAGCTTGGCTTGTTTCTTGACTATTTTCCTTAACTCAAATTATCCCATCTATCTTTGGCATCTCTATTCCTGTATACCTTTTCTTTCCTTCTTCCTCCATGTCTGGCTGGCTGGGTGGCTGACCCCTGATGCCCTCCTCTCCTGGTTCTCTTTCTCCTCCTTTTCCTCATGTCTCCTCTTATTTATTCTCTCTGAGTGCCAGCCATGTCTATCCTTGTTCCTGCCTCACTATTGGCCATTCAGCTCTTTATTAGACCATCAGGTGTTTTAGACAGGCAAAGAATCATAGTTTCACAGAGTTAAACAAATGCAGCGTAAACAAAAGCAACACACCTTTACATCATTAAACAAATGTTCCACAGCATAAACAAAAGTACCACACCTTAAAATAATATTCCCCAACACTCAGTCCCTGTTCCCCCTAACACAGATTCTTTAGTTAGTACCATCTAAAGGAGAGCAAGTGACGGACGAAGACTGGCATGGAGAGAGCTTAGTTATGTCAGTAAGGAAATGCATGACGCTGCTCTTGATGAGAACAGGTGCACCAGGAGCTGAGCCCACGGACATAAGAAATGCATGGTGCACATCTAAAGTCAGAGAGGTGGGCCAAGGTTAGCAGTGAAGTACAGTGGTGGCAGAAGCTTCGTCAAGACCAGTGTAGCTGTGTATACCTCATTGTCAGATTTCATGCTACCTCTTATCTAAATAAATAACATGATAATGTTTTTAAATTTGCTTAAATTTTCTACATATGACTATTTTGCCTGCTTGTATGTCTGTGAAATATGCATGTCACTGTGGAGGTCACAAGAGCAAGAGAGTCCTGAAATGGGAGTTGAAGAAGGTTGTAAGTGGACAAGTGGGCGCTGGGACCTGAACATCAGTCCTCTGCAAGAGAAGCAGATGTGGGAGGTCCTTCTGTATATGTGTTTCTTTTATTGATTAATGAATAAAGAAGCTGCTTTAGTATGTAATAGGACAGAATAGAGCTAGGCAGGAAAACTAAACTGAATGCTGGGAGAAAGAAGGTGGAGTTAGTGAGATGCCATGTAGTCATAGCCAAAGGAGACAGACACCCAGGAACTTTACTGGTAAACCACGAGACTCATGGTAAAATATAAAATAATGGAAATGGGTTCTTTTAAGATATAATAGCTAGCAAGCAATATGCTTAAGCTGTTGGCCAAGTGGTATTTTAAATAATATAGTTTCTGGGCAGTTGGGAATGAACCATTTTGGATCTGGGCAGTTGGGAATGAACGAGCAGCCTCTGCTTACAAAAGTCACTGTTCTTACATGTTGACCCATCTTCTCAGCTCACATTATAATGTTTATCAACTTTACTGAAACTTCATATGCCATGTTTTGTTGATATTCATGGGAGACCTGCTCTTTCTTAAGCAGAAATGAAGAATAAATGTATTGGGGGGAGGATAGGACACAGACATAGGGTGGGGGGATACTGGGAGGAGAGAATGAAGTAGAAACTGTGGCTGGGATGTAAAATAAATGAATAAATAAATTTATAATTTTTAATTTATTTTAATTGGCACAAAAGATTGAAAGTTACACAGATTACTGGCATCCATTGTGATTTTTAAATATATGAATATAAGTTGCATAATGAGCTTAAACCTATCTGTCTGTCAAACATCACTACTTATGGCAAAATCATTCTTACTTCTAGCTGTTGTTAAGTACTTTGTATTCATTTGTGTGGTTACTAGACTGAGCAAGAGCATACCAAAAATTCTTCTCTGCTGGCACCTAATAGTGACCTTCCATTATGGAAATATAAGCCCAACTCCCTTCCTTCCATTTTTTGTGGCTCTTTCCTCTCTTCTCATTTTCCCCTCCACTTCCATATGCAAGTGGAGGGAGTTGTTTGGATGATTTTGAGTTGCTGTATTAGTTCAGTTAAAGTTATCAACCAGTGTATTAATAACTGATCTATCCAGCCCTTTGCAGGGTATAGGAGGAGACAAAGCCTTTGTAGAGATTTGTTTGATTCCATTTCCCAGCTACATGGCAAGTTTGAGGCCAGCCTATGCTACTTGAAACCCTACTTCAGGAGAGACATGTAACCTTAAACCTCTAACTATAAATGCTAGTATTGTCAATAAAAAGAAAAAGTGGGCTAATAATATTTCAATTTTTAAATTTCTGGCCCCATTTTTCTTTCATGTGGAAATGTTATTGAAGTATAACTGCCTGCTGAACACACATTAATTTTGGAATATGTGCTGAATCCAATCACATACAACTGAATTGGCTGGGCCAAGTGCACAGGGCTTTTGACATTTGAGGCCAAATGTTCAAATCAGAAAGCTGAAGGTCGTGGCATGTATCAGACAAGAAGGAATTAACAAGATATACAGCGCCCACAATCTCCCACACAGTCCTTACAGACCTGTCACCATTCCAATACATTATTCATCGTATTAGGAGAAGGGCATGTTTGTTTATTTCTTTGTTTTTAAACCACGGCTTTGTTATGGGGCAAGGTGATGGCAGCTTGTGCTACCTGTCAAGTAGGGAAGTATCTTATTTCAAATCTAGACCCTTGCTCTGTTCTAATGAGCCTCCTGTTTTTATTTCTAACATGCTGTTGCTTATATTTTTAGCTTGGGTTTCTGCCATCGGACAACCCTTCTGTAACTAAAAAACATGTGCATGAACATGGCTCATTATGTATTTTTAGATCTGATATGGCCTTTACATAAGTACAATTCAACCGCAGGGTTCCATGCTGTACCATTTAACCTGACATCTCCTCACTGTTGGACAAGTAGAACACTTAGGAGTGCCAGCCAGTGCATTAGAACAGGAGAGCCAATCCCTACATAATCTCGAAATTTGCAATAAAAGTAAATAAAATAATCTGAATCTTACATGCACAGAGCCCACCTTCACCAACTTTGATTATCTCCTTTTATTGATTCCCAGAAAAGTTAATCAGATTAATTGGGTTGTAACATGCCAGCTCTTGGCTCTGTTGCTTGCTGAGCTGTACGGAGGAAGGATTCTCTTTGTCATAAAGTTCCCCAGGCTCGCTCTCCCCACAAGAGGTTATCATCTCCTTAGGGACACTCTCTAGACAGCTTCTGAGATACCAGAATAGAGCTTAACATCAGGATTCCACACGGAAATGTAGGCTAAAGCAAACTCCCCATCAGGAATCAGTCCAGAGTCTGGAAAATGAAATGCAAAACCTGGACTTGTTCACTTGAAATCACACCAGGACCACAAAACCTCCACAATACACAAGTCTTCATCAAATTACTCCAGATCCCCTGGGTAGGCAGGTTTTAAACTGAGGAAGTTCGCTGGTGTGCAGTGGCTACCTTCCTAACCACAGCTCCAATTAATTTTTATTCATCGATTTTTGAGGACATGTTTTATTTATTAGGCCTGCATCTTTCCCCCCTTTTGTTTAGAATGTGATACTGACTTCTCCAAGGATCTGCTAGCTGCCTGGAGCCTTTGCCTGTGGAGTCTGAGGAGACAGAGTTTCTTGTCTGTACCTTTCTGGCTTATTTTCCCATTTCTGTTCCCCATTCTATGAATTTGCCCCTTCTCTGCCTTCACTGAATTTAGATGCTCATTTGTCTTCTCCATCACCAATAGTTTCCGGCTTTTTTCTTTCCATTTAGTTGTCTATTTATTTGGAAAACAAAACAGGAAGAAGAGTCTAGATGGTTTTATGAGCTCGTAAATGGAGCCCTGGTTATTTTTGTATTATTTCATGTTTACTTTTAGGAAAATGAAGACTGTATTTTTTAAGGACTGTTTATGTGGCACTGAAATTTGAAGAATAAAAAGTGGAGGGTTGGAGGGTCCATACTTTTAGCTGTAGGCTGGAATGCTGTTGACACTGGGGGTCTTCAGAAAACTTATACTATGGCCGTTAGTGGGGACAGTGGTAGGCGATGGGTTCAGCAAAGCTACCTGAAATGAATCACTTTTTGAAAAGTGCATGTTCATGATTTCTACAGGTACACCCAGAGCCTTTCCTCCCAGAGGTTTTTTTTTTTTTTTTTTTTTTTACTCTGGATTTAGATCCCACAGTCCTGCATTGTAAATGTTGACACTCTCCTACTTTGATGCTCTCATCTGGTGAGCAGGAGGCTTAGGGTCACATCTGGCGAGATTCTGGGAGCAGAAATCAGGGAGCTTGTGTACAGTTGATTAGAAAAGGTGAAAAATAAAAGGTGCTGGAAACACATCATAATAGCTATACCAGTCCAGCTGGGGAAGAGATGTTCACTCCTTGAACATTGTTCCTGCATCCCATTTAATATCACAGGAGAAAAAAGAGAACACTGTTCTTTAAGTACTCTTGTCGACATGAGATACCTTCACACTGCTTCATTAGTGCCCGAGCATCTCAGCATCCACATTTAGTCCTGGGGAGTCAACCTCTCTAAGAGAAGAATGGATAACACTCTTGGGAAAGTAATATGCTTAAGGTCATAGCCGTTGTTCTATGTTAAGAGTCAAAATTAGACTGTGTTACCCTACGTACAAGGTTGAAAATAAGACCAGTGGTGTATGAAGGCACAAATACCCAGCTGGTGAGGCGAAGCCTTCAGAAGACAAGGACTGGAAGCGGTTGGGAGGCCCTTTCATCTAGGCCTTTCCTAATACACGAGGAGACATACACTCTGGGCAGCTGTATGCTATCTGTGTGAGCTTTTTGATGTCCTTAAAAGTGGCTTTGGTCCTTAGAAAAGATTATTTAAAGGGTATTTTCATTTTGAATATTAATATTCAATTTATTAAAGTTGCAAATTCAAATACCCAGTTCTTTCTTAAGCCTTTAAATTCAATTTACAAGTCTAATTATTCTTTTACTAAACCTAGCAGCTTTAGCAATCACTTTAAAGAGGTTTTTCTCCTTTTTAATCAACCTAGTTAATTAAATCGCTTCAGTATTATAGGTGAACTTATAAATTTGATATACTCTGTTTTCTTTTTAAATTCTTAAAATTGTTCAACAAATACAAATGCTTATGTACTTAAGAAATATTTTTGTTAATTTCTTGCAATAAAGTTGCAATAGATTGTGGTCAATCTTATAATTTATACAAATCACACCGTTATTTACAAATTTAAAAAAAATTCACTAAATTTAAACTAGTTTAAAGATACCAAATGATGAATGATTTTTATGTTACAATACTAAAGAATATATCCTAAACTCTCTAAAACAAGACAAATGGTATATTTAAAATAGTAATTATAATCAGAATATTTTAAATCTGAAAAGGATAAAATTCCAAAACTTATTTACTCCATTACTTCTGTAATTTGTCCCGAAGTTCCCCATATTGACTAACATCTTCAGCAAACAAGACAAGGGGATGTCATTTCAATGTAGACGAGTTGAGTTTTCTAGGACAGGAGAGTCAATCGGCCCAGAAGAATAAATGGAACAAACAACTGGAGATTTGCAGTCATTTACCCAGGTGTGGATGCCATGGTGTGGATTTCAAAACTTCACAAGGAAGAGCTCGTCTATTTCCAACTCTAGATTTCAGTCCTCTGGAACTCAGCTTCTTTTTCTCTTTTAGAGTAGCAGCCGCCTCTAACTCACACTTCAAAAGGCTTTTGCATTATCTGTGTTTACTTAAAAAGTAGGATGCCAACTGCTCTTATGTAATTCTTGGACAATCTGTCTCTACTGGATGCAGCTTGGATCTGAGTTACAGATGCATGTTTCATTCCTAAAAGCACCATACTTGCATACGGATTAATAGGGCCTCTAGATGGATTTGTGTCTGTTCCCTGTTACCTGACTGATTCCCACAGACTGAATTTATGCCCCACGTCTGCCACGCAGATCACATTCTTTCTGTGTTGCTTGCTGAGCTCTGGGATGTATCTCATTTGTTTGTATAGATATAGAATTCTGAAAAATTCGTTACAGGAGAGAAAGTTTGAAGCTAAAGATGAGCATTTATCTAAATCTGGATAGTCCCTACAACTAGTGGGGAAATCAAACTAATTTAAAAGGACAGCACTTTTTCAGATGAGATGGGATGCATTTGGGTGCATTTGGGATGGCATGGCCATAGACAATTATTATTTTAACAAATGGTGATTATTATGTAGCACGAGAAACACACAAGACCTACAGCTAGGATACCTGGCTTGCCTCCTGCTCTTATGTTTTATGGCTATCTGGGCTTCCAGAAGTTAGTGATATCTGCTAACATGATATAGCCATGTATGTGGCTATAGAGGGGTCTCCAGCACCTTGAAGAATGTGTGGGTATTGTTTATGTTCAAAACACATTTGATTATGTAGCTAAATGTAAAAATCTTAGACAAAGATACAATTACAGTGCTTTGGTTACTACTTGGTCAGTCACTTACAAATTCTTGTCTTATACCAGTTCATTTGACAAAAGATGAGTAGTTGTTCCTATTAGTTTCATATCTGTATGATAGAAGTGTATGGTATTACTGAATATATAATAAAACCCTTGTAGAGCTGAATTTCTGTAGTATGTGGTGTCAAGTGTATTTGTACTTTATGGGGTGTGATTGTAGACCTTCTGTGGCTTTATTTGAATGCCTTCACTCCTTTCTTTCCTCTTGTCCCTAGTCATCTCTGATATTTGTAGCCTTTTAGTATTGTCCCATTCCTCCATTTCATTGCCCTTTAAATGTAGGCAGCCTTTGAAGGTCAATCCTTTACTGTTTACTTTCATATATCATTTAACCTTCCTAGGTGATCTTGTTGACTCCTATAACTTTAAGTAAACCTACTTTTATTCTTATGTTTGACCATTCCCCTCCATCTGAGTAATAGTCATTGTGCTCTGAAATGCTGATAACAGCAGCTGGTTGAAATTTCCCATGATTGAAATTTGAGTATATTAAAATCTCCTGTATCCTCTAGAATCCTGAGCACTTAAGATCTTGCCTACTCCACTTCAGTAAGCTTTTCTACACTTGGCTTTTCCTTAGGAGAATTGCCAAATAAGTCTGGACATATCAATAAACACATGGTTGGTGATATTTTTCTAATTGATCACCTATTTTAAAGATATCTCCTCCTATCTACCCTAATAATTGCTGCGAGTATTATATGCTTTATAACAGTGGTTCTCATCCTTCCTAATACAGCACTCTTTAATATAGTTCTTCATTATGTAGTGACCCCCCCAGCCATCATATTATTTTGTCGCTATTCCACAACTGTAATTTTCAACTCATATGAATCGTAATGTGAATAACTGATATGGAGAATATCTGCTATGTGACCCTGTTGGGATTCTCTTTGTTTGAGAAATACTATGCTATAGCAAAGTCAAGTAATCTTTTGCCATTTTGAAAAGACATGGGCAGGTCTCAGATATCACATGACTAAATGTATCTCCCCTTAAGTGCTCCCCACGTGACTTTGCATATTGGTGCATTGATCTTTGATGTAGGGCCTAGAATATCTGATAGACTTTTCTATAAAGCAGGAATTTTGAAGGGCTATCCTATTTTGTCTTGGCAAATTTCAGCAGTCACTTTCTTTTGTGTCCTGCTTCCCAGTTTGGACTGCATAGCATCAGTAGTTGAGGCAAGGGAAGTTTCTTGATCAAATGACTAGCTTTGCCACATAGAAAGCAAACTACAAATAGAAGTTCTTCAATGGCCATCATCCTTTTTTGAAGTAAATTGGTGCTGCCAGGAACAGACATGTCTCTTTTAAAATATTTTAAGAGTCTGTATGTCTTTGAAGTATTTGGATACCATTTATCTATTTAAAATATACCTCTGTTTGACCTTGAAAACATACGTAACATAACTATAAGTTTGATAATTATACAGGACTAACTACTAATCTTCATTATCCTAAATCACATTTAAGAACTAGAACTTTATATTACATTTTTTAATGAGCTGTGTAAATACAATACCTTAAATAAGAGTAGAAACATGTAATTCCTGACTGGAGTAGGGTGTGTGACTGGACCATCTCAACCACCAACTTTGATATTGTTCTGGATTGATGCAGAATTTTGAGGACACTCAACAGAGGCATTCTGAGAAGCTGGATCACCTAGGATATCTGTCTTTATTGTTATCTGGATCTTTTCTTGTTTCTAAAAATACACAAACGTTTAATGATAACATACATATCTGCATTAACACAAGTATGGAATATGCAATGTGCACAAGATAAAGGTGATTGTTTTTGTCTTATGTGTGAGATGATAAAAGGCATCTGTCAATTTTATAAGTCCATTTGAATTCTATAACTAATTCTCTATCCATGCTATATGAAAGGATGGCATGTAATATTATGTCAAGAGGACCCAACAAGATTGATCATGTCTTATTCAGTCTTAGAGCTGTTCTCATGTCAAAAATTAGCTTATACATTTTATAGTCCTTCTTAGCTTTTTCTCTCATGTCTGCAGCCAAAATCCTCAGGAGGTATCTCTCAATCAAAGCTGATATTTATTAATTTTGGAGATAGGCACAACTTTTTGTTTCCTGTGGAAACAAAGGCATAACCTCTTCCCCAACAAAATGTATTTTCTAACTTCCATTTTGAATTTAAGACATTCCTAACTTATATAGATTGGTTTAATTTAGCAGTTTCAATAATCCAGTGTCTCAGAGAAGCTATTGTTTTATTTTGTACAGTATCATTTAAATAGTTCAAAGTCAACAAAGTACCACATAGGTTACAGACATCCTATGTATTTTCCATCTTTATATGACTTATTCATTTCTTTATATATTTGTTTATTTTTTTCATTAAAGACTTTATTATTTTAAACTATTTTTCTATCATTATCTGTATCTATTTTCTTTCTTTAACATCTAAGCACATTTTTAAGCATGCTGTATCTATTCAGAGGTTTTCTTGGTCTGGATCTGACTTAACTAAGCACCTACAACTGTATACTTAAAGCATTCTCTGACACATCTTACACTGCTAAGTGGCCACTGTGTGGCTTTGGTGACTGGCTCCTTCCCTTTGTTGCCCTGTGGTCTAGCATTAGATCAACAGTACTAGGTGGTAGAGAGCTGCATTGACCACCCCTGCTTTGGGAATTTGCTGAGTCTGAGCTGCGAGCATTTTTCTTTAGAATGCTGGCTGCTATAGTGCTTTTCTACAAAACAGGGCCTCTTAAAAGAGTCATGCCTCTGTATACTGCATGTGGTGGGCTTTGTATATGTGCCCCACACTGGGTGCATTTTATAAAGTCTTTTTCTGTTCCTCCATCTCCCAAATATTGACATGGAGATTTATTATGAATTATGAACCTCAACTTTACCCTAGACTTGTCTAACTAGCTTTTATAACTTAACTCATATTTTTATTAATCACTTATCCTGCTTTTCCGTGTATCCTGGCATTTTTAACACACCTAGATTCACCACCTACTTCCTCTGCTCCTCTCTGCCTAGAAGTCCTGCCTATATCTCCTGTATAGCCATTGACTGTTTAGATTTTTATTACAGCAGTCATAGCAATACATTTTCACACACTCTACAAATATTCTACAACAGTATGCTGTAGATTTGTTATATCACTAATAGGAGACTAAGTTGTCTATTTTCATATTTATTCATGATAATTGCAACATTTAGAATATTTGTCTTACTCATATTAACTTGCTAAAGTCTTATAAGGACTTCAAGGTCCAGAATCTTATCTACTCTAAGACTTTTCAGATACCTTTGGGCAAGGTTCATCTCATAACACTCTACCATTCTTAGCTAAATCCTATGTCATCTCTTGACACTTTATATCTCATTTATGTTCTTGTATGCACATGTGGACCAACCATTGCACTATACATGCCCAGTAAATAGAACTCATATACCATTTATCCTTGCATCCTCCAATAAAAGTTAACGTAAGATCCTGCCCTTCAGACCAATGTCATTTGAACCAGAACTGTTAAAATGCAACACAATGGAACCGAAGTGAAATACATCAGTTCTAAATGCCCACAAGATGGAGATGTTTCCTTTAAAAAGTAAGGTCTATTATTATTCCCTGGAGACCTGTTCTTTGACCCCCCCTTTCAAGATGGAAATTCAATTTTTAATTGAAAATGAGAGATTGTTGCTTTCAATAAGCCTGTTTACAATCATAATTTAGATTTTTAATTTTTTTGCACTTTTTATACATGAAATGTTGATGATGAAAAAATAGAAATTTACAGACATACATTTTTTTAACTAAAGCAATGTATTGATCTCCTAGATCTTTTAGTGTGTTTGTTTCAGAAAAACTTTTGATATGTAGCTCATACTAGTCTCAAACTCATGATTTTCCACCTAGGAAGTTTTGCCACGTGTGTCACCAGGTCTAGCTTCTCATAGGACTTTACTAAACATAATGACTGCTTCTACAGAGCATCTTTGGCTGGAGATATGATGGTGCTTTGAGCATTGGCCAAGAAAATGATGGTGATTTTGCATTGCGTATTTTCTGGGGCTATGATAGTGTTGTTGCCTTGAGCATTGGCTGAGGATATGATGGTATTGTTGTCTTGAGCACTGGCCAAGTATATGATGGTCTTTTTGCCTTGTGCATTAACTGGGGATAAGATAGTGTTATTGCCTTGAGCATTGGCCAGAGGTATAATAGTGCAGTTCCCTGTGCATTGGCCAGGGACATGATGGTGTTGCTGTCTTGTACATTGGTTGAAGATATGATGGTGTTCTTGCTTGAACACTGGACAGGGGTATGATGATGTTGTTGCCTTGTGCACTGGCCAGGGATTTGATGATGTTGTTGCCTTGTGCACTGGCCAGGGATTTGATGGTGTTCCCTTAAGTGTAACTGCACAGTGCATTACATTTTCTGAATTCAGAGTAGGGAGAAGTGGGGAACACTGTCTTACTGCAAATGAATTTTACTCTTTCTGTTAGATGAGCAGTTCTCAATCTGTGTGTCATGATGCCGTTGGGGGTCAAACAATCCTTTCACAGGGGTCACCTAAGAACATCGGGGAAAACACAGATGTTTACATTACGATTCATAACAGTAGCAAAATTACAGTTATGAGGTAGCAACAAAAATAATTTTATGGTTGGAGGTCACTGTAAAATGAGGAACTGTGTTAAAGGGTCACAGCATTAGGGATGTTGAGAACCATTATATTAGATTAAAAATTTACAATCAAGGATGCTATCTGATAAGAGGTGAAATTAAAAGATGTGTTAAGATGGATGGATATGAAGTTAGCATTTGAAGACACTGGTGTCTTCCTAAGATTCATCATACCAGTCAGTTTTAAATGTTTAAATCGAACAGGACCCTTTCCAGGGTACCTCTTTTTTTTTATATCAGCTAAAAAGCTCCCATAATTTCCGGTACCTTCTGAGAACCCAGATGAAGCTACCTGTGTGCTTTGCTGTGCTACATTCAACATACACGCTGGGCAAAGGAGAAGAAGTGGGAGGTGTGCGGACATACTGAGTTAGTTGGTTTCAAAGTAGGTGGATTGACAGTTTGAAAGCACAAATTAAGCTCTGAAGTCAGGGTGGAAGATAATTTAAATTCAGTCAAAATACTTGAAATTGTCAGATCCATCCTCTAGCTATGCAGCATTAATGTTCAGAGTTACCCAGGACCATTATTTTAAATCTGAAGCATCCATACCATGAGAAAGCTATGACAGGCACATAAAAACACCACAGTAGCTTGAAGAACCTGTCAGTCTCTGTCTCCAAATATTTTAAGAACTTGTAAGTATAAAGGGAAAATCAACTCATTAAGTGAACACGACAGTGCAAAACTTGAACATCTGAATGGTCAGATGTTAGAGGTGGGAACTTAAGTTAATCCTTGTCATAAATGTTACTGTGTATAAGCTATGTCATTGTTGTCCATATCTGATGATCAAAGCTTTATTCTAGAAGCCTATTGATTATCGTTGCTTGCTAGTAAATAGTTGTCGATACATCATAGTTAATCATTGTTGTAATTTTTCTTGCAAATTTTTGTACTGTATGATATAATAAGGATATATACAAATTCAGGCAGGGGCAGTGACATACACCTGTAATCCTAGAACTGGAGAGCCAGAGGCAGGAGGATCATGGGTTTTAAGTTAAACCTGGCCTATACAAATTGTGTCTAAATAAACAAATGAGTAAATAAAAAACAGGATATACACGTGCTTCCTTTATGAAAGCTTTAAATTTCCCATAAGAAAATTTAAATTGAGCCCCATTATTCCTCCTGAAGGACATACAAGTTTTATGTTATTATTAGAACAGATGTTTTTCTTCTGTTGCCTTTAATTGGGTTAATCCCTCATATCAAGCCAGGTTAGCACTAAGAATGTGAGAGTAATGAAACCTTACTTGCATGAGTGTTTGTGGTATTGGACTTGTCAAATAGTGATGTGGTAAACACCACTGGGACGTGTGGCACAGAAGACTCAGACTTGGGAGAATAGAAAAGTAACAAGACTGAGTTCTATGTCCCGTCTTTTTGGATTAATTAGGGATTTGTTTTACCAGAACTGTGACAATGTCAATTATCATTTATGTTGGTGTATTTTGGTCCTTTTTATCTTATTCTTTTTTTTTAACCTTATGAAGGAGAGACTTTTATGTTGTGCTAGCTTCTTATTTCTATAGTAATAAAAAAATCAAAAACAAAAAATGAGATAAAAACATAAATAGAACAACTTAATTTCTTTGTGTTTTGTGGCTTCTATCCTATGATTTGATAACTTCCATTTGTTTTGGGATTTTGAAGCCCAGTAGCTGATGAAAAGAGATATGAAGGTCTTACTGTCAGCTTTGAGATGTGTCTGGTGTTCTGAAGATGGCCTGAAGTCCCAAAATCTTAAGAGTCTCAGTACCTTCCAGTAGTGCCACTCAAGGGACCAAGTGTTTAACACATGACCTTTGAGGAGTCTCATCTGCACAAAGCACATAGGCAGCCCCCACACAGCTGCGAGGCCACGTTAGTAGTACCATCGTCTGTGGCCTCTGTCACCCTCCATTATCATATTTATGCATAATTATGGAGGTCAAGATTCTCCATTCTGTAAAGTTATGTCAAAACCCAAAATGGTTTCCAGTATTAAGTGGCTTATCAGCTAGCCAGTGTCAGCAAATTACTCTGGAACCTTTAATCTTGCAAAGTGATTGGAGTCACCTTTGGCTGATTCTCCTGAATTACAGTGCGTGGTGTCACTGCATACAGCTCCTGACAAAGAAAGTGTGATTTCTATGGGACAGTGCTAACGGCTTTTTAAATTAGGACTCCTCTCTTTACCTTGTTGATTTACTAGGTGTGTTAGGAGAGAGCTAAAGGGGTAGAAGCACAGGAGGAAAGGGGAACACCTGTGCTACTTGGAGCGAGAAACGGAGAAAGTGGCCTAAGCAAAGTCTTTAAGAACGTGGGGATTATAGAGTGAGGCAGTGATGATGAGGGATGATCCATCCTTACTCCGCAAGGAAAGTGTGCTCTAGTGATGTGGCAGGAGTCACTAACCTGTCCTGATAAAGAGAAAGCAAGATCCAGAAGCACCCGTTATCAGACATGCATGGAGAAAAAAAAACATTCAATTATTGGCAGGATTTTTGTGTTCATTGTTTAAAATCAGGAATCCAACTCATTGACTTAAACCAAGTTATTTAGCCTCTCTGAATTTCATTTTCCTCGTCTTTAAAGAGAGGACAAAAACTCTTGCCTAGAATACTACTTTGCAAGTTCAAGCAATTGGAACAGTGCACAGAAAGCCTCATCTATACGCTTTAGAAAATATTCAGTATTCAGTAAGAATCAAAGCTGAGGATCGGGGGTTCTCCAAAATGTTGTCCCTATTAGCCACAATTCTATGCAATGTTTTCCCCTTGGAGGGTGTACACAACCTTGATTAAGTATCTTGCTTTGGCATATTGATTTTATATTATTTCTGTGTCTTAATCTTTTTAGGAGTCCGATAGCACTAATGATACACTTGTCTTAACAAATAGTAAGGAATGTGGATACTATAAATCTATGCAATATTTCAGTTTGACCAAAGAGGGGTGTTTTAAGAAAGCTGCAACCCATCTCCAAGAAGACCCAAATGATCAATATGAAATTTCCAGCCCCAAAGCAGTCTTGTATTCCACATATATCATAGATTTTGTATCTTTTAAATAAAAGCAGACTGTACATAATGCTAGGAGAACTTTAGGTATATAGTGGAAGTGTTTTCTGGAAACAATAGGAATAAAGGTCAGATGGTAAAAGTCCCTACCCTCTGGAATGTGTCACCATGTCCTTGGTAGGTCCAGCCTTGTCCTTGGGGTATCATTAATGAAATGCTGAGCAAGAAATTCATTCCAGGAAATCATTCAAAGTTTTGATTCCCAATCATTTTATTACAGAATTATTCAAAATAATTCAGTTTTTAAATAGTCTGTGAATAGAATTGGGAGCAAACATTTGATCGGGTGCTACAAACAGAAAGAAATAAGTACAGCTATTGTTAAAGACAATTGTGTTGAAATAATTACAACCAACTTAGATGCACACTGACATAGGTCTGAATAAGTTGGTTTGGAAACACAATAGGAAGCTTTGGAGGATTTTCTTCTGCATATGATTTTTTCCTACAACATAACTAGGTTACTTTAATATAAAAAAAATTAGACATGGACAGGAGGCTCAGAGGTTAAAAGTGCTCGATGTTCTTCCAGATTCGATTCCCACACCCACATGGCACCTCACAGCTCTGTAACTCTGCTTCCCAGCAATTCCATGCCCTCTTCAGCATCTCCATGCTCTTTTCCTGCTTCCTCAGACACTGCATGCAGAACATGCATAGATGTGCAGGCAGCAAAGCATTCATACACAAAAAAAAGAACACCAGATATTTTTTAAAAAAAGAAACATTGATTGTGAATCTTTCCTTTCCTGTGTCTGCTGTTGTTATTTGTGGGGCATGGGTTAATGAGCTCATAGACTGACTAGTGAAGGATGGCAAACATGCACTTGCTTAGTGCAGAGAGGCCCATGCTGGAATAGTGCTGAACCCACAGAGGCATGGTAGTTTGGGTGTGACTATGGTGAAAACAGGCTCCCACAGACACTGCTGCTAAGCTTGTTTGTGAATACTTCCCTCCTGGGGAAGGAGTATTTTATGACTTTGTACTATACCAGTTAGTGGAGAATGAACATTCCAGGAGTCTTCGTAATAGAGACCTCAGTTCATTTATATCACAGTAGGTTTAATTGAAAGATCCCACAAAAGTACAGAATTAAGGAATCAGCCACAGTACAGCCACATCCCTGCAAGTAGAAAGTGCTGCAGAAAGCTCAGGAAACATTGAATGAAACATCGTATTACTGAAATGAATGTAATGTCTTACAAATCAACATGAGTGAAAATAGAGAAAAAATAAACTTTAAAAGTTTTTTTTTTCTATATTAACTGCCCCTGTGGGTCTTAATGAAGTTCATTATCAAAGGAAAAGTAGTATAAACTTGTAACTTTTGTTTTATCATTTTCTGGGGTTTTGCATCTTTCCCTTGTTAGTGTCTTTACTTGTTCTTTTAATCCTCAGTAGTTAAGACAATTAATATTCTAAGATCTGGCGGTGTTATTGTGATGCAGCAGCCCATGACCACTTTTGAATGTTTTTCTTAATGAATTAAACTAAAGTCATATGGGTAAAGACATCTTTTGCCTGGTGGCTATTGTAGAATGTGGTAGTTATCTAAGTATCTAAAGACCTACTGAGTTAATAAAAGAGGAAGCTGCCATTGCAATGAGATGGATTGATGCATATTGTGCTTTATAACAAGCCCTACAATAGCAATATAAATTAACAGAAAACATGGGTTCTTTTTGGAATTCTCTTCTGAACAGGTAAAACTGTTGGTATGAATAAGATCTCAAGATTTAGATTTTAAATGAACTTTCTAGTTACATAGATTTCAGAAGTCAAATCCAGTGTAGTACTACAAAGGATTTAAGATTTGTGTGTTTAGATTGGAAAAGTTTCTAAACGCCTGTTATTCCCAAAGGTGGGCAAAGGTTGCATGTGCAGGTTTGTGGAGCCTGACTTGAATGGACTGTGTATGGGGTGGGGTGAGGATGTAGAAGGAGAAGACAACAGAAAGTAACTATGTTATTCCTGAGATGTGAGTTGGTGGCAAAGTGGGGACTTAATCTGGGAAGAATGGAAGAGTAGGGGACATCAGAACAGGGAGTGGTTTGGAAAAGTGAGGGGAGATAACAGACTCTGCCAAGCATTTTTCTTAGTGCAAAATGCCCTGGAGTCTTGCCAACCACATGAGCTCTGGCCATGCATTTTACTGGAAATTGAGATCCAGTCTGACGAGGGGGAGAGAATTCTTACAGCAAGATATTGGTAAGTAGGTAACTTTTTGGCAGGGGAGGCGATACAATGAGGTACAGAGGCTCTGCCATGATACAATTCTTTGGTATAGAACCAGAGATAGTGCTTTTGGCTAATTATATCTGAATTGTAAACCTTCTGGAAGTACAAAGGATATAAAATGACTTTCATTAAGGTAGGAGAATACTCACTTTCTGAGATGGATACAGACCCAGGTTTTCAAGACATGTACTAGCCCTGGTGTGGAGACTGCTGCGTAGAAAATGGAAAAGAATTTGAGATGGAGTATTGTGATTCTGGGAAGGAAGGCAGTGGTTACATGGAAGGCAGATTTTCCATGTGTGTTCAGCGTATGTAACAGGCATGTCACAGGAGCAAACCAGAATCCAAGTCTTAGCTAACTGAAGGATCAGTGAACCAAGTAAAATAGGAAGTGAAAATAATACTCACGCTGTCAATTGGAGAACACACTTTTTCTTTAAATGTGATTACCCTGACAGTAGGTGACAGAACTTTCAAGAAATGAATAAGCTGATAACCTTGTTTTAGTGAAGGTGCCAACTTTAGTTGACAGTGTGGAATGAGTGAAAGAGGGCATAGTAATTGGAAACAGGAAAATTAAGGTCATCGTGAGATGATGGGATGGAGAAGACCCTGGGAAACAACCACATTATTACCTAGTGAAGAATCCAGGCATATTCTATGGGTCAAGTTCAAAAAATGAAGGGTTTTGTTAGTTTAATGTTCTGTTGTAACAACAACATTGGCAAAATGTTCTCAGTGTTGATCTGATCCCTCCCCAAACACTGCACATAAGTAAGCACTCGTCCAGAACAAAGAGTACTTTTTCTTTCAACTGAAATAATTTTGTTTATAAACATAATAGCCCCATAGCTCCAAGAGAAAAACAACCACCACAGGCTACCAGTTCATACCACTTGCTTGGAAGGATTGAATGGAAACCTACAAGTGTACACAGAGTTGGTCACATAAGAATGCTGTGTGTGGGTATAAATGCACATGGATGTGCATGTATGTGTGTCCATGTGCATGTGTGTACACAGACATGTACCATAGGGCACTTGCCTTCAGAAGCTGTATGTTTGTAGGTCCAGTATCTATGACAATGGTATTCTATTCTCAACCTTCCTATCTACCAATTCTTCCTTAATCTGATCTACTTCCTAGTCTTCAAATACATGGAGTTAATACAATAATATCTTTTTGTTGACATTCTGTTTACTTTTTATAATTAATTTATTATCAGTTTCTCAAGAATTCTGTACCATGTATTTTTATCATATTCACCTTCTGACTTCTTCCAGATCTACCCCTTCTGGTCCATTCGACTTTGTGTTCTCATATTTGTAAAGCCGTTGAGTCCAATGTGTGCCACTCTTACACATCTGGGTATGGGAGCATTCACTGGTGCATTGTTCACCTACCAGGGGCCACACCCTTGAAGAAAACTAACTCTCCTTCTCCAAGTAGTTATCAATTGCCAATGGCTCCTGAGCTAGGTTGGTGCTTCATGTCCACCTGCCCTCTCCATGCTGAGACTGTTTCTGGCATCATAAAATATAAGATGATGAGTCCCCGAGACCTGAGTGCAGGACATTCCCATTGTGCTTCTGGAACTTTATGTATGCAAGGAATAATCTTCTTTGGATGAAGACTGTGAGAATTTCAATGCTGGCTATTGGAGCTAAGTTAGTTTTGCCTGGCTGATAAGGTTTATATAAGTGGTGGGGAGAAAAATCTACCAGAACAGTAAATTATAAAGGGCTCCTTCGATGAGTGAAGTGGATAGCAATCAGAGTCTCAATGAGGGAGGTTATTCCTGGTATGAACTAAGGAACCAGGGGGATAGGGATGGGATTCAATGTTTTCCAAGAAGGGGTAGGAGTGCTTAATATCGGCTTTTGGCACTGGGAATTCCTGAGTAGGAGGGAATATTAGGAAGAAAGGAAAAGAGTATTTCTATTTATTTGGCCTTAGGTTTCTGATTTTTACATTCCATATACTTTAATAAAGTTGTAAAATAACCAAGGAGCTTTAGCATATAAGCTCAGACTTGGACTCTTTATGACATTTAGTCAGATTTGAGGAACATGCTGAAACCTGTGACATCAGTGGGGCATGCGGCTCTGCCATGGTGTGCTGGGCATCCATGCACCGAGTGATTCAAGAGAACCCACAGCAGCCATGCTGAGGCTCTGTTCACCACCTTGCCAACTCTGTGTTCCTAGCTAGACTTCTGGTTTCACTGTATTTCTCTGTGGCAAATGCATGAACCTAAGACATTGAAAACCCAGCCATCTGGAAGAAATGCACACTGAATTCAGTGTCTTCCCAGGAGAGTTAAGGGTTGTTTATTCTGGGCTTCTGGATACCAGGTAGGTGAAGAGGGGATATTTAGAGGAAAGGAAAAGATGTTTCTATTCATTGAGCTGTTTGTTCTGGCTTTGTACTTCTGTTTGTGGTCTACATGGACTTCGGTCCTGCATGTTCTTTTTCTCTACCTTTGTGCCTTTCTCTCTCTCTCTCAGCTGATCCTCCAAGGAATGCCATCCATTGCACAGCTATTTTGGCCAAATCTCACCTCTTCAAACAACCATGTAGAGGCGTAAAGAGTTTGATGCAAATTTTGGTCCTTTCTTCCAGAATTATCAATATTGCAAGCCTTCTGACATTTTTTGCATTATTTTTAACAAGGGGGTGGGAGAAATTGACACAGATCCAAATTTCTTGTTTTAGTGCAGCTTGTAGCATAGATACAGATTATTGATTATTTAGCACCAGAATGTCCTACTATGTCTCTTCTATGTGTCTGTAGGGATAATTTGGTATCACAGATCATTTTATTAGTGGAGTTAGGATTTCTCTCCACTACCGAAAACCTGAGATGTAGCAGGCATCAGATCCAAGCATCACTTTTACACCCGATTCCAGGTTGCCCAGTGGGTGCATGGCCTACACTAAGTGATGTAGCTTCTGGATTCTCAGTTGCTTTAAGCTAGTGATTTTATTGTCACTGTCTCTGAATCATCCTGTTGTGCACATTCAAAGACATTTGTGTGTCTTCTAGGATATAGGAAAAGCACCCCTCAGGCTTTACTATGGACCACCTCATTAACCTTGAGACACAGTGGTCAGCTTCTCAGTATCCTAATGACAGGAACCTTTGCCTTGCTTGTTTACAGGCTGTTTTTCCTCTATTGATGCACATTGTCACCCCTTTTCTCTGCTATGACTATATTAGCCTCCAGTGACACTCAGGCCCCTTCTGAAAATTGCAACATCACTGGCTACAGCAGCTGTTCCTTGGTTTCTTGGAAAACTTGGGCTGGGAAGGTAAAGGAGGGATTATGTATAAATGTGCCTTTCCGTTCCTTTCCTGCCTCTGAGCATGGGTTCTGGATATTGAGCTGTAGTGGCTTTGATCACCCAGTCTTGTATTAATATTGATTTCCCTTCTGCCTCTACCTCCTGCCCCCACCCCCTGTTCTCGGAATGGCATCTGCACCTCTCTCTTTCTCTGTTCATTTCTGCAGGGTGTTCACTTTAAATGCTTTGCAATGTCCAGTGTATTTTCCAGGCAGCCACATTTGTGGGTCTTTCGTGTGTATCTGATGTTAGTGCACTTAGAAAGACTCCTCGGGATCTGTGTGGGTCATTTTCTTTGTGCTTTAAAAAACAAAAAATATGTGATCTGTTTTCATAATTCATTTCACTTAATGCTGAAATTATTCCACGATCTTATTTTTAATGCACTCAAAATTGAAAAAGAGTGTGGCTTTTCTCTATCTTTGATTAGCTTAAGAATTTCCTTTCCATTTTCTATAATTGTTCATAGAATTATCTGCATAAAACCTAAGTGTTTTCTCTTTTCCGTTAACTCTTCTCTTGCTCTTCCCTTAGTCCTCCATCACAGGTAATCTGAGAATAGACCTGTGGGATTTCATTTATGCCACACAAGCTTGGCTTCAAACTCTTCCCTGTTTCATCACAGACAGCTTCTCATGATGCACATTATTTAAAGAGGCGTCTGCTAGTGATGCAATTTTTCACTGTGAAAAGAAATTCTTGACTGTGTTTCTGTATAAAGGAAATGTGCATGGAACAACATAGAGAATGCTCTCGCTCTCCGCATACGTTTAGTAGGCAGTGTGAAATGGAAGGAAATAGTATGAGTTACAACTTTCTCTGGAGTCTAAGAGGCCCATATTATACTAGTGTTTTATTATCTGTGCTTTTTTATCATAACAATTAATTAACATTCTGTTTATATCTGGATTTAGAGCAAAACTTTTAACAATCATGTAGCTTTTATAGTGTCTTGAATGCTTGCCGGTGATCTCAACATATCAAAGTAATTACTACTTTTGTTGAGTTTTATTTTTAATACTTGCTCCTAAATGGTGATCATTTGTGCAGGAAGTTATCACTGGGCGAGATCTTCATAAGTTAAAGGAAATACTTACAAGGAATTTTGGATTTTATGCTAGGGACCTGGCACAACTCATAGAAATCAATAAAGGGCTTTTTATCAGTCATGAGATAATTTCATTTTAAGCAAGGAAATCATCTGCAGATTCATAATCCATGCATCTCCAGGTGTTGTACTGTCTTTACTATTTTCAAGGCTGGGGGGTATGTAGCCTTTACCTCACTATGAAATATTTTTCTGGGAAAGCATAGCACATATAAAAAGTGAGCCTCTCATCGTATAGTGCACGTTAGTATTCTGAAAAAGATGTTTAAGCAGATTTAACTGTCCATATGTGCTCTCGCTAACATTCCTGTTTCAAAAGCCATGTGTTGACCTAGACCTCACTGACTTGGTGATGATTACTTGTCTAAAGGAAACCCAGATTTAAGCATTTGTCTGTATTTTTGTTCTTCTCGTAAGAGAAAGGCTGCCCCGTGTTCTCATCCTTAATTTGGATTTTACTTTGTATTTTAAATATTTTTAAATATCAGATCTAAAGTGGTGGTAGGAAAATGTGTTAATAGCATTAAACTTCCTACACTTTCTGATCAAGTGTGAGGTATCTGAGGATGTAAATACTCAAGTGTAACATTCTTTAACTTTTAATTAGATCATGAGGGATTCTAGGCACTGTTGGTTGAATTACACCATTGCACCTTTCCCTTAGCTGTTGAATTTATTTAAATTATATTTCAAACCAGGCATTAGATAAGAAGGTTTCAGAAAAAATTCCTAAGTGAAATAAAGGGCAGGCCTTTAGATGATGTCTTCTTTAGAGTGGAAGTCTTAAATAAATGTTGCCTTTGATGTTACCTCAGGTGCTCAGATGTACGTTGTGATTTATAGAATCCAGTTCTTGACTTGGCTGATGTGTGTTGTGGGTATATCTCTTCCTGCCTTTCTGAGTCTCCATGGAGCTCCAGCGCAGTCTTTGTGGACATCCATAGAGCTCCAGCACAGTCTTTGTGTACATCCACGGAACTGGGAAGCCCACGTTTTGCAAACTGGAAAAAAGTTACCTGGAGTTTTGCATGCATTAACCTATATCAGGCTTGCTTCTTTAGCTTCTTCATGGTGATATTCTCTTTCCTTTTACATTTAGGTGTGTGTCTGTGTGTGTGTGTGTGTGTGTGTGTGTGTGTGTGTGTGTGTGTGTGTGTCTGTGTGTGTGTGTGCACATGTACCACAGAACACATGTCAAGATCAGAGAACATCTTGTGGGAGCTGGTTCATTCCTTCTACTACGTGAGACTTAGAGATCAATCTCAGAATGCCAAGCTTAAGGACAAGCACCTTTACCCATTGAGCCATCTTATTGGTTCTAATTTTCTTTTATTATAGAAGGATTGTAAAGGAATCAGAAATCATTTATTACTATTATTAATATTTATTTACTGGGACAAAGATATCAACTCTAGGACTGTGGAGCCTCCATTGACCAAATGTGAATGGATGCATCCCTCAGTCCTATAGATAGAATGTTCCCTTTCGGCATATGCTTTTGATGGTGATACCACATCCACTAATTTGCTCTCTTATGAACCACCAATGATACAACAAAGAGAACATATTGGAAGTAATTTAATACCCCACAATGTTATTGTGCTGTGAGTAATATGTTGGTGATGATTTAGAAATAGAAAGTAAAGCATACCTTCATTTGTAGATAATAAATTTCCTCTACTCAAACTTAAAAATATATGATTACAATTATAATCCTCTTGTTCTGAAGAAAGACAAGAGTAGATTTATAAGCAGTAATACATAATCACTTAAAGTGGATGAAAATTTAGCTGATGGCAAGAATCTAAATGTAAATAAAATATAAACAACCATTTTTTTAAAAAAGAGAGTCTGCTTTGCTAGACTCATTGTTAGCAAAATTAGGAACTCTGGATCCTGGGGATTACTTTATTTCAGTATGGTGGATGATCTAATCCTTTTCTTGGTAGACTTCTAAAGTGGTTTCCTAGTAGAAGAGAAAGTCAATTATTTCCTTAGTTCAAGCTCCTTAGTGTATGAAAACAATACAAAGAAGAAATGTTTACCAATAGTTATCAAAAGGTCCATTATGTGTGAGGTTCTGTCCTAGGCTGATGGGTTATGTCTGTGATTAGACTTGACCAGAATCTCTGTTCCTTTGGCATTTACATCCAGGAAGAGCCTTTGGGCAAAAGGAAAAGCAAAGCAGAATGACTACCTTGGAGAAACCAATAGGGTTGTAGCACTGAATACACCATTGAAAGGAGCAAGATACATGAACAAAAAGTCACTAAAGGGGTCTGAGCAAAGAAAATACATTAGCTATTGTATTCATCATCCTTTTTGTGCTAACTATCTTCAGGGACTTATAACATTTGGGGTAAGCTTGTTGGTAGAAATGGGTATAGGGATATGGGCTTTAACCTGACAATTAAGACTTAATAATAGAGAGTGGAGTATAGGGATGCATCTAAACATCACCATTCAGCAAATGAGATGCTAATGGACTCTCATAAATGTTTATGCAGATAAAGCAATGTTTGTTGAAGCCAAATGGCCTTATTGGCTTTTAACATGAAAAGCTGAGCACATATATCACTGGGCAAACATACTCTACCAGTGAAGGGAGTCATTGAGCTATGACAAAATGGATGTTAAGCTTGCCTGGTGGGTCCCAGAGAACCAGGGAGCAGAGACCAAGAGTCAATGCTTTTCTTATCAGAGAGAGGTAGTAAGGATCCATATGCTGGAAAACAACTACCAAATAAATTAACAAATAAAAGATCAAATAAACCCCAAATGCCATCTTAGGCAGTGAGTTTGGATTCTCTAATTCTCACATGCTTTGGCCTATCCATTTACCTTAGATACTGGGTGTGTTATTAATCTCGACAATAAATACTCTAAAGTTCATGCTAGCTATACATGCTTACTGAGTTCAGGTATTAAACAGTCTTTTGATATTTCAATATTGTAAAATAGTTAAAACAATGGCCAAAGAAGACCACAGTGCTTCTTAATCCCTTTATCCCATTCTGTCAAAGATATCTGTAAAAACAACTGACATTAATTTTATTTCCAATAAGCAGATTGTCTTTGGGCATAATTTTATACTCTTTATTTTCAGTTATCTGTATAATATCCTGGTATTCCTTTTGGTTGGGTTTCATTTTTTTTTTTTTGGCTTTTGTCTATCCTACTTCAGTGCTTTCTGCTTCCCAATCCAACCAGTGATGGCACCTTGCTCCTCTAGCTCCCCACACCATTGTTTATGGCATTGGATATATATCACAGAGAAAGTCAAGACAATTTCCTGAAATGTTCAATGTGAAGTGTCAGGGAACCATATAGATAAATTATAGATGTGTGGTACGTAAGTAAAATTTGTGGTCCTTTTAGAATTTTCTTGAAGGAAAAGCTATTAAATTTCTTCTACAGTTAGAGTGACTGGAAACGACCCTCCAGGTCTTCAGATATGGGCCAATGCAGCACCTGCAATGTCTACACAGTGCTCCATGGAGTATACCAGAGTTTTACTTGTTCCCTTATGGGGAGACAATCCAGTTGACGTTACTTTCCTCTCCCTTGCTGACTCCAGTGTGCAGGAGCACTTTATACAGTCTCTGGTACAGAATAAAGACACAATAAATGCTAGCTGGTAAAGTTAGAAATTTGATAGAGATAATATGTGTTAGAGAAAATAATGCATGTTTCTCTCTAGCCTGAGGCTATGGTCTAACAAGGCTATTGCAAGGAATTCATTCCTTTCCCCACCTCAATCTTTTCCTCTTCTTCCTTCTCATTCTTGTTTCTCTTCCTCCTCATTTCCCCCCTCTTACTCTTTCTCATCCTCCACTTTCTTTCCTTATCTTTTCCCTGTATCCTCCCATTCATGATGTAAATTATAGCACTTCTTGAGTACCAATCTCTCCTCAATGAATCCAAGACTTGTGTTTGACCTATGAAGATATTCAGACATTCATCCAAATGGATTTCATATTAACTTTTTGATTTCAAAATAATAGCGGAGTTTTTCTTCTGATAGTTGTCTCCTATGCTTGAACATGCAGAATCCTTGGGATTCCATAGATGGCTCAGTGGGTAAAGCGATTGTTGGATATGCATGTAGACCTCATTTTGTTTCTCTCATGACAGCATTACCAGTTTGTTGTGCTATTATAGCTGGGGTTTTTTTTTTTGTCTTTGTACTTAATACTTTATTTGGCAGATGTCAGAGGCTCAGGTTCATTGTCTGACACATCAGTTCACAAAGACAATCTGCTGTATAGCAAGTTAATACAGAGTGTATTGCTTATGCTGTTAAACATATCTTTTGAGTATTGCATTGCATAGAATTATCATTTCTGGAGTATAAATACTTTGATGGCAATGTGTAAAATATTATAGAGCATATTAATTTAATAAAGCACTTACTAGTGGAAAGTAACTTAAAACTAGTGATAAATTTATGAATTCTCTAAAATGTTGTATAGTTGGGTTTTTATGTGGGTAGTTGGAATTCAGAGACAGGAAGATCCCTATGGCTTTGTTACTAACCAGTCCAACTGAATTGGTTTGCTGAAGGAATGCTCAACGTTTCTTCCTCTGGCCTATACAGAGAAAGACTGGGGGTGGGGAGAAACAGAGACGAGAGAGACCAGAGAGAACTTTTGTCTATTTTTGTCCCTTGAAGTTGGTATCTTAGTGTTTATTTATTTATCTTCTTGTTTATTATTGTGTGTGTATGTGTGCATGCTGGGAATTTGGTTTGTGGACACACACTGTGGTATGTATGGGATGATCATAAGAGCAGAGAAAAATATAGAGCTCAATAAAAAATAAAATAAAATACATTGCAAATTGTGAACTATACAGAAAAAAGACCATGTTGTGGAGTCAGTTGTTTCTTCATCCTTTGTTTGTGTGCTGGGCTCAGGGAAACACCCTACCCCTTGAGCCATATTGCCAGCCCTTCCCATAGCCTTTTAACACCTTCACTCCTACAAGCAGTTAATCACAGGAGTGTGCTCTTGGATTATCTCTCCCCTACCTTTTATTTCTACTTCACACTTACTTTTTCCATCCTCGTTAAAATGTTTATGGCTTCAAATCTAATTATATGCTTTTGTCTTGCCCCATCAAATATATCTCCCATATGTCGCAGTAAGTAGTTAGACCTACTTTGTATATGTTACAAACATATAAGTCTAAATACATGTTATTGTTCATGATGAACAAAAGAATGAAGCCACTAAGCATAGAACTCATGAATGACACAGTTTCTGTCTTCTTGACCAATCCAGTAGCATTCTGGGAGTTGTGGTCTGTTCTTGCGTTCTAATATCAGTCTTCACTCTTTGAAGTAATTTAGAGTGTGAGCTCATGCAGCTTCCGTTTGGGGTTAAATTGTGCCTTCCATTGCTGTGTGTAGAGTTTTCTTCAATTTTTTGCCTTTTGATTAAATATCGTTTCTCTTGAGCACCATAACTTATAAATTCATCAAGGGCAAGCCATAGTGACTCTTTGCTGACACTGTTGCTTGTATAACAGATCTTCTACTTACTTTGCCACTAGTTCTGGAAACACTGAAGAAAATGTCATTAATTGGGGATGTGAAAACAACATTGGTTGTCAACAGGAAACTCATCAAAAAGAATTTATTAATTTATTTAACTTTTTACCTAGACAGAGTCTTAAGTTGTCCAGGTGGGCCTAAAACTTGGCATCTGCTTGCCTCAGCCTACAATGTAGCTGAGTTTACAGTTTGGGCCACCAGGTCCAAATATGTGAGTTTGTTTAAAGACTTATGTAGCCGAAGCTCCAGTAGTAGATATCAGACACATAATCATAAAGTAATCATAAAGGAAATAGTAAGCTTCTGACATTGAAAATTGGGAGAAACCAAAAGAAAAATGATAATGGATCGACTCATTAGCTTTCAATTGGACAGAATTTACTTTATTTCCAATGTAATCTTAAAAAGGTTCTTCCATTGTTGTTCAGTGTTGGGAGTGAGCAAAACAAGTAGGGTCAGGTCAGACTGAAGACAAGGGTGAATGCTAGTGGGTAGTGCTCCTGTTTCCAGCGGTTAAGAGTGACAGCTAAATACAATTCCCACTTTGACTACTTTGTCCTTCCCCTTTTATAGAATTTTCCCATTATTTTCTTTTTAATATTTATTTGATTGCTTACAAGGTTTGTGTGGGAGGGTGAGAGAGAGAGTGCTAGATGAGGAGTTGCAGGACTCACTCCTACTATGTGGTTCCTGGGGATTGCATTCAAGTCTTCAAACTTGCTTACATTTACCCATCTTGGTAGCTTTTCTATGATTTTTTTTTATTTTTATACACTGATTAAAACAACAAAAGCATAAAACCAACTCACACAAGTACACAATTTGTTGAGACTTTACATTTTCTCAGGCATAAGCTGAAGGATGTGTGCAGGTGGCTCAATCAGAAGCTCTACTCTGTATTTTGAACCATGCGAGTTTTCCTGAAGCACAGTTTAGGGGTGCTTTGATGAAAGGAAGGGGAAAGTAGCATAGAGTGCTCTAATATGTTTCACCCCTTCTAGTTATAATATGCTTCTTGACACTGGGCAGAGAAGCCCAAACATTCAGCTCAAGTTCAGGGCCCAAAAGAAACTAAGTTATGTTACTCTATCCAAGTCACCATGAGGTTTGTGACTTCATATGGATTGGAGAATATGAACCTAAGGAATGCCAGTTAAATCTGTATGTTGTTAGGATGACTCTCAAGAGCACATACATAGTTTCATTATCTGATTTTCAGGAGGTTTTAAGTGGCAGCTTTTCTTACATCAGGATCACACAGTGTGGTGAATATGGGACTGCTGGAGTGCTTAAGAATAAGATCCAAATGAGAAGCAGAAGGAGGGAGAACATGAGCAAGGAAGTCAGGATCACGAGGGGTGCACCCACCCACTGTGACAGTGGAACTGATCTATTGGGAGCTCACCAAGGCCAGCGGGACTGGGACTGAATAAGCATGGGATGAAACCAAACTTAATGAACATGGCGGACAATGAAGACTGATGAGAAGCCAAGGACAATGGCACTAGGTTTCGATCCTAATACATGAACTGGCTTTGTGGGAGCCTAGCCTGTTTGGATGCTCACCCTCCTGGACCTGGATAGAAGTGGGAGGACCTTGGACTTCCTGCAGGGCAGGGAATCTGGACTGCTCTTCATTCTCAAGAGGGAGGGGGAATGGAGTGGGGGGGAGGGGAAGAGGTTGACGGGAGTGGGGGAGGGGGCAATGTGTGGGAGAAGGGGGAAGGAAATGGGAAATGGGGAGGAGGCGGAAAATTTAAAAAAAAATAAACAAAAAATAAAGAAAAAAAAAGAATAAGAAGCAACAGGAACTGCATGTTGCTTTAGGGTGTGGGCTTAAGGGGAGGGGTTTGTGAACAGGACTACCGAACCGAATGGCTGCCTCCAGAGACCCAGCTTTCATTTATAATTTAATCATATCTAGAAAATGACTCTTAAGGGGAAGCTGAAATCTTTCTCCACTGCCTGTAATGAATTGTGCATATTTACATCTATCAGGCAGACATCAGTGTCAAGCTCATTGTCAAAAGCCTGTTAAGTTGGAGAAGGCAATGAATAAATAAGTAAGCTAACAGCTGCACCCCACGTCACCCCCTGTTCCATTCCTGGCCCAAGGACCCAGTGCTTAGCTTCCACTTTCCTCTATCCCTTTGTGTCTCTGGCATGATTAGCTGGCTGCTCAAGCCAGAATCCAGCCTTCCACAGACCCTTGTTTCCTTACTGTCTCCTGTAGTAAGGAGGCCGCTAGTTAGTTGCCAGCCACTTAGCCCAGAAATAATCATACAGAAACTGTATTATTTAAATCACTGTTTGGCCCATTAGCTCTAACTTCTTATTGGCTAACTCTTATGTCTTAATTTAGCCCATTTTCATTAATCTGTGTATTGCCACATTGCAGTGGCTTCCTGGGAAATGTACTAGTGTCTGTGTCTGGCCGGGCTACATGGCTTCTCTCTGACTCCGCCTTTCAGTTTACTTCTATTCTGCCCTGCTCTAATATAGGCTCAAAGTGTTCTTTATTAAACAGTGGTCATCACAGCATACAGAGGAGAATCCCGTATCAGTCTCCTTTACCCTCAACTGTCCCTTGCATGGCTGGCTTACATTTGCTACAATAGCCTCCTCTGGAAGAATTCTTTGTTGGGAAGCTCCTTAGTTTCTTCATGTCTTGAATACTTAGCTTTCTCTTGCCTTAGGACCACAGTGAATGCCCCAGTTTTCCTTGAGTGTGCCCAGTGATCTGTTTTGTCTTTCAGATCTCAAATTAAATATCAGATTTAATGAGGTGAGCTTCACAAACCTCCTCAAATATGCATCCCTACCATGGTTGTCTTTCTTATTTGCAGCTTACTTTCTTGTTTCTTCATTCCTCTTACTGTACACTGATGACTTACATGTCTTTGTTCATTCTGTATCTTCTTTCACAGCAGAACATATTTTTGTAAGACCAGAGACCATCTTATTCAAGTTTCTCTACCACTGAGTCTAGTATCAGAGATGAGCATTGTTGATATAGCAGTATTGTTTCTCAGTAATTAAATATTTATGGAAATACTAATATAACAGTCGGTATTTTCTATTCTGATAGCTATAAGTGTTGCTATAAAGACAGCATGTGGAATTTGATGTCCTTCTTGGATAGCTCACAGATTTGTTTCCTCCTGCTAGAAGGAGAAATTATTTCTAATGTTTTCTTAAGTAAATATTTTGTTCCCCACATTGGACTTTGACCTGTCTTATGGAAAATTAGTATGAATGTGTTGTGATTTTCAGAAAGAACAATCCAGTGCTCACAAAGACTCTGATTTAATGACATGGATTAAGATTCTTGCTCCAAGAACTAAATCAAATGTGTATACCATGAGTTGACCCTGTGCTTGTCACATTTTCTTTTTATTTAAAACTCAGTAATAATTTATGGAGTGCCTGGGCTAGCACTGTGGGAGGAGTCAAGGCAGGCCCAAGTAATGGAAAAGCAAAGCTTTGAAAAACTCCAACACTCCTTACTAATAAAAGTATTAGAGAGAGCAGGAATACAAGAACATACCAAGGCATAATGAAGGCAGTATACAGCAAACCAACAGCCAACATAAACGAAATGGAGAGAAATGCAAAGCAATCCCACTGAAATCAGGAACAAGACAAGGTTGTTACTCTCTCATATCTATTCAATATAGTTCTTGAGGTTCTAGCAAGAGCAAAAAGAAAACAAATGGGGATCAAGGGGATAAAATTGGAAAAGAAGGAGTAAACTTCTCACTATTTATTGATGATATGATAGTATAAATAAGTGACCCCAAAAATTCTACCAGGAAACTCCTACAACTAATAAACACCTTCGGTAATGTAGCAGGATATAAGATTAAATCAAAAAATCAGTAGCCCTCCTTTATACAGATGACAAATGGGCTGAGAAGGAAATCAGAGAAGCATTACTCTTCACAATAGCCACAAATAACATAAACTATGTTGGGGTAGCTACCCAAACAAGTGAAATACATGTATGACAAGAACATTAAATCTTTGAAAAAAAGAAATTGAAGAATATGCCAGAAAATGGAAAGATCTTCCATACTCTTGGTAAGATAGAGATAACATAGTAAAAATGGCAATCTTACCAAAAGCAATCTACAGATTCAATGCAATGCCCATCAAAATCCCTGAAAAATTCTGCACAGATCTCTAAAGAACAGTACTCAAGTTCATATGGAAAAACAACTCAGGATAGCCAAAACAATCCTGTACAATAAAGGAACTTCTGGAGGCATCACAATCCCTGACTTCAAACTCTACTATAGAGCTACAGTAATGAAAACAGCCTGGTATTGGCATAAAGAAAGACAGGTGGACCAATGGAATTAAATTGAAGATCCTGATATCAATCCACACACCTACAAACACCTGATTTTTGACTAAAAAGCTAAAAATATTTATGGAGAAAAGAAAGCATCTTCAAGAAATGGTATTGGCATGGCTGGATATCAACATGTAGAAGAATGCAAAGATCCATATCTATCATCATGTACAAAACTCAAGTCCAAATGGATTAAAGACCTCAACATGAAACCAACCACACTGAAACTCATAGAAGAGAAAGTGGGAAGTACACTTAAACACATTGACACAGGAAACCACTTCCTAAATATAATCCCAGTAGCATAGACACTGAAAGCAACAATTAATAAATGGGACCTCCTGAAACTGAGAGGCTTATGTAAAGCAAAGGCTATGGTCAATAAGACAAAATGACAGCCTACAGAATGAGAAAAAGTCCTTACCAACACCACTGATCTCCAAAATATACAAAGAAATCAAGAATATTGACATCAAAAGAACAAATAATCCAATAAAAAATGGAGTACAGACCTAAACAAAAAACTTTCAACAGAGTAAAGGAAATTCTCAACATTCTTAGCCATTAGAGAAATGTAAATCAAAACAACTCTGAGATTCCAACTTGCACCTGTCAGAATGCCCAAGGTAAAAAACACTGATGACAACTTATGCTGGAGAGGTTGTGGGGGAAAGGAAACACTCCTCCATTGCTGGTGGTAGTGCAAACTGGTACAGCCCCTTTGGATATCAGTATGGCGATTTCTCAGAAAATTAGGAAACAACCTACCTCACAACCTAGCAATAGCACTTTTGGGTACATACCCAAAGGATGTTCAATCATCCCACAAGGACATGAGCTCAGCTATGTTCGTAGCAGCATTATTCATAATAAACAGAACCTGGAAACAACCTAAATCCCTCTCAGTGATAAAATGGATAAAGAAAATGTGGTATATTTACACAATGGAGCACTACACAGTGGTAAAAAGATAATGGCATCTTGAAATTTACAGATAGATGGATGGATCTAGAAAAAAATATGTTGAGTGAGATAACTCAGATCCAGAAATACAACTATAATATGTACTCCCTTATAAGTGTATTTTAGACATAAAACACAGAAATAAACAGCCTACAGTCTACAACTCCAGAGAACCTAGACAACAAAGAGGACCTTAAGAAAAACATACAGGGATCTACACAGAAAGGAGAAAAAGTCTAGATCTCCTGAGTAAATTGGGACATGTGAGACATGGGAGAGGGGAAGAAGTGAGGGGAGCAGAGAAAAAGTATAGCTCGATAAAAATAAATAAAAAAGAAAATAGAGTAATAAAAATTATAATAAGCCACATAAAATGGGAAAAATGAATTTGATTTCAAGCAAAAAAGCAGTTGGTGGAGGGTACTGTTAGCATTACCATCTTCAATATGCAAAGATTAAGTTTACAGAGGATGCACAGGTGACTAACATTGATATAGCAAGCAGTGTTGAAAAAAAACCTTTCTATCTTACTATATCTTCATGATGTTTTATACTCTCAGACTTTTGTGGTATATATCTCATTCAATATCTATTATGGTGTTCCATAGGATAGATACTGCTCCATTGTATGATGGAAAAAATGGAGGCATGGGGGGCTTTATGCAACTAACATGTCATATTCATGTTGTTAACACACACGGCTGTTGTCTACTCAGGCTACCAAGCACCTTACACAGAGTGGAGACACAGAAAGTGACCTAGACTTGGATGTTAGGTAGAGCTTGCTTTTTGGTTTTAATCCTCCACTTGATTAACACTGACCCTCTGAGCACAGTGTTACATTTGCTGAGGTTAAGTTGTCTATGCTTTATACAGACCTGATCAGATCACCAACATGTTATATGCATCAAACAAAATAATGCATGTAGAAGTACAACAGACATGGAGTGGAATGTTTCCCTAGCAGGGTTCTTTGTTAGCACTGGTATTTTAGACTTAAGTGGCATATGACTCCCTTCCACGCTTCCCCTCTGTGGTGCTGATTCCATGTATCCTTTTCTCTAACTTGATGATTGCACAGGGGACTAGCTGACTGTTTCTCAATGCTTTAAATGTCATGGTGCTTTTCTCTTCCTAGGCAGTAATTTACCTTTGACAATGATGGATTATTATTCATCTTTGATTCATAGCTGGGGTGCCATATAAGAAGAGAGTGGCATATCAATGAGGAGGGTTGCTGTTTTAAATATGGGAAATATTTTCAGTAATTTCCTAATTAGCCTGAGTGGATGTAAAAGCCATTTCTGGGCTGCGTGAGGAGTGCATGCTCATTGCTGCTGTGTCCATATGGCTGATGCCTTCTGCGGTGGATTCAGCCAGCTTATGCTCTCTGAGGGGATCTCTCCCTGGAACATGTATGCAGGGCTCCTGTGTGATAACGTTGAGCTAAAGAAGATCAATGACAGTGCTGATACTGACTCAGATGGTCCCCAGGAAGGATCTGAAATCTGCCCAAGCTTCCCCTTCTGATAATTGTAAAAATCATCTTTGATCTCTTTTTTTTCCATGGAGAACATAAGAAGATTAAATCTGAAAAAAGAAGAATTAAACTTAGAGTCAAAGTAAAATATTAAAAACTTATTTCTAGCATTTTACTTGATTTTATTTTAATCGTAGGGCCTTACTGGTTTATTCCATAAGATCAAAGTCTTTGGCAGTCAGAATGCCTGTGATATGTCCTAAGAGAATTGGGAAAGGAAGTAGGATTAAAGAATATGTTTCTCTTTAAAGCTGGGGGAAGGTAACATACAAAATGAATACTTCAGTGAATTAAGTAGAACGGTTGTCCACATAAAAGCATCACATTTTTAATTTTCTACTTAAGGAAGACTCCAGAAAATAGCAGAAGGGTACTTTCATTTTGGAACCAGAGACACCTCCCCTTGCAATATTCCTGTGGTTGAGCCCCAAGGGAGTCTTTGATAAGAGTCATAACACATGCTTTAAAATTATTTATGTGTGTGATATGCATGTGTATTTGGGTATGTATATGGGCAACGATGTATATGTGTTCGTCTAAAATGTCTAATTGTCGGTGTTGAATATTGTTTTAGTCAGCGATCTATTTTATGAAGAGATACCATGACCATTGCAACACTTATAAAGGAAAGCATTTAATTGGGGCTTTCCAGATACCCAGGTAGTGGGAAGAGAGAGAGCCACCGGGTATGACTTGAACTTCTAAAACCTCAAAGCTTATCTGCAAAGAAATATACCTTCAACAAGACTAGGCCCACTCCCACAAGGTCGCATCTCCCTGATAACTAAGGATTCAAACATTTGGGCCCATGGGGGCCATTCTATTTTAATCCACCCCTGATGTCTTCTCTGATCACTGTACACATTATATTTTGAGGCACCATCTTTCACTTAATCCTGGAAGTTACTAGTCCAGCTCGCCAGTTTGTAGATCCCTTGCTGCTTTCCGAAATGTGGGCATTACTGACATGCTCCCACGCTTACCTAATGTATATGCAGGTGCTGAGGATCTGAACTTTGGCCCTTATGCTTGCGTGGCAAATGTTTTAACCAAAGAGTAATCTCCCCAGCCCAAGAAATATTTCCTGCTATGAAGTGTCTATGAAGTTCAGAGAATGAAAGATTGAACTGAACAGTAGCAGAATTCCAGGCTGTCCTCTCTGAGCCCAGGTCGTGGTGTTATAATGAAGATATGGTGGACGATGTTATTTTAGTAAGTAAATTAATTCTGTTTCTTTTCCTTGAAGGCAAAGATCAGTCTTTGGTACTCGCTCCATTACTGGTGACGTAGAAGCTCATTGAATCCACCTGATGAGACAAAAATTCTTTATATTAGAAATAGTTTATGTATAAAAGTAACCGTAGTGGTACTCAGATATTTGGTCAAGCATTCTGGCTTTTCTGAGAAGGTAATTCTTTGGATGAGATTGACATTTCAGTCAGTTTACTTAGTAAAGATTTCCTTCCATTTTGTGAGTTCACCTCATCCAGTATATTGGACATTGGTTAGGGCAATAACTAGGATGTCCTAAGTTCAAAGGAATTGTTCCAGGAACCTGTCTTTGGGCTTAAATTAAATTTCAACTTTGCCTGATTTCTTATGGATGTGGGAATGTTAAGCCTCCAAAGATTGGGTCCCCAAAAGATTGGAAACAAGATGGCTTCTAGAATCAGTGGTTCAGGGACCCAGATGATAGAGCATCAAGGTCTGAAAGAACTTGCCCTGTTGGTACCAGACTCTCCTGACTTTACTTTGCCTTCTTCTTTCTCCCTCTTGAAAATGGAATGTATCTTGTGCCTTCTTTGGAAACTGTTAACTTGTTAGGTTTTCATAGACACATAGCTGGAAAGGAATTTGACTACAGAATGAATCATACCTCAGTTCCTACCCACGCTTGACTTAGATATTTTGAGGAGAGCTAACATTCAGGTCCAATGCTGGAATTTTCTAAGACACTGGGGTTTGTGGATGAACACATTTTGCAGGTGATAGAAATATGGTTTTGGGGAGCATGCAGAGTATAGGGCCTTGGGCTCAGTCATGTCTGCCCCAAAATTGCCTGTTTTATTTACAATATTCAGTACCTCAGAATGTGATTATGTTCTGAGACAAAGCTTATAAAATGTATTCTAAAGTTAAGCATGAGTCTATTGGACATTACCTGATTGACTCTAACTCTGACAGCTGCTACCCTAATTGGTAAAGAAATAAAAATTTTGCCACATTGAAAAATGTTAGGGATGGCTGTGCACATATCTGTGATCCAGGAGCCTTCCCAAAAGTCTGCATTGGCTCAGAGAGAGAGAGAGAGCGCACTAAGTTACCTAGTTTCTAAGATCTTTCAGTTTCACTCAGCACTAACGAAATAGTAAATGGGACCAACTTTTCCAATTGGTTCTCTCTAAACTTTTCTTTTATAAAAGAGTTTACAGTGTCCTTGCTGTCTACTCCTGTAAACATGATCCTCTGGGGGTACCACAATTTGTAAATTCTACAGTCTAGATCATTCTGACACAATTGCAATAATGAACTAACACTCCAGAGAGATTCACCCAAAGTTTTATGAGATGACTGATGCATTTTTATTGCTAGTGGTTTTTGTTTCCAGAGTTAATAAAAATACACACACACACAAACATGCATGTGTGGAGGGAGGTGATGGTAGAGCATGGGAGACAGAGATAGAGAATGTGGATATCATTCACATACAAACCTTAGCTTTGCTGAAATATAACTCATTGAAAAATATTATACTATAAACGCAGAAGCATGCAATTCCAATGTTTTTTTAATTTATTAGATTAAAAAAAATACCAATCCAAGTTCCCACACACTCTCCCATCCCACCCCCTCCACTCCTCAAAGAGGATAAGGCACATTGCTTTGTGGAAGGTTGAAGGCCCTCACTACTGTATCTAGGCTGAGCAAGGTATACATCCAAAGAGAATAGCCAGTGTTTTATTTTTTAAATTCTTAACTTGATTTTTTTTTAAATAACCAATTAGTTTCTTATTTAGCAATTTCACGTTCTCTCTTTTGGTAGGTATCAGAAACATGAATTCAAAAAATGCTCCGTTTATTTTGATTTATTAAGAATTATAAAATTTATGTCACAGAAATTTCTAGAAAGCCAAAGTCTCCACACATGTACCCAAACTGAAACTACTAGATGATTTTTGGGTACAAGTATCTCTATGTGTGTTCTGTGATACCATAACTTAGAGATCCCAACATTGGGAATGAACAACATTATCTGGGGTATTTGGGGACCATTTTCAGCATCATACTGATACTGGCCATTGAAACAGGAATAGAAAGAAAGCAATGCAGTGTTAATCCACAATTGCTTCCCCCTATTGCCTCAGGTTATTTTCTTTCTTGGATTCTTGGGAATAGTTTTGCAATATTTTTATGTAATTTTTCTCAGTGTTATGACTTTTTTGTTTTAGTTACTCACCTGTGGCATTCCTTTATTCTATTTTTGATTTGTTTTTTTCCTTATATTTTAATTGACTTCTGTTTTGATAATTGACTTGGTAACAGCCATGAGTAGGTACCCATAGGATGTGGTTTTAAACCTAAATCTTAGCACATGGATTACAGCAATATGCTATCAAGAAATGGCAAGTGCATCTGGATTCTAGACATTTAGTTGTGGACATAATGCTGAGGGAGCATTTCTCTAATAAGTGTCATTCAAGACCCTCCCATCACCATCGTTGAAGACTTTGGAAAGTGAAATATCCATGCTTTATTTGAGATTATGTGTGGTCATGCACTTACTATGTATAATAAAGCTTGAATGCAAGCCTTATGGAACAGAGAGATGTGGACCTTAAGCACACTGTTAATGTGTGAAGATTTACATCACGTGACAGGCAGTGGTGTCACACACCTTTAATCGCAGTACTCTGGAAGCAGAGACAGGTGACTTTCTGTGAGTTTGAGGCCAGCCTGATCTACAGAAAGAGTTCAAGGACAGTCTCCAAAGCTACAGAGAAACCCTGTCTCTGAAAAAAAAATCACACAGCATTCCCTCATTTGGACAATGATATGCAACTTTAAGAGAGAGATCCCCCCCCCCCAAAAAAAAAAACCTTTCTTCTGTTTTACCCATGTGAAAAGCTGTGGTTCAATGTGTTTCATGTCACAAGAAGCCCTGGTGTTATTTTCCTTCATCTCCGTTAACATAACACTTGAAAATACACTCCAGAAAGTAGACACAGCAGATCTTTAGAAATGATTTTTTTTTTCCTGTGAGAAAAATGTCCGCAGCTCAAAATGTTCCTGACTGCATTTGCAGCCTTCTTGAGTGCTCTTATGGAGTTGACAAAATGGTGCTGCGTGACGTACACATCCTCCAGGCAGACTCTGCCCCAGATTGCCCTGTGCTGCTTCCTTTTTCAGCAGTGTTTTTCTATGTGCCCCGTGTTCAGCCCTTTCTATGCCAGAGACACCGTCTTTCAACCGTGCCTATGACTGGTTTAGGCTATATAGAAATACTTATTTGCATATCTCGTCATCCCCAGCTTTTTCTCCCTATACAGATCCTTCTTGTCACTTCTATAGTTCTGTAAGAAGAGAGGAGCATAGGTTGACTCATGTTTGGTAGATAGCTTAGCATCTCAAACATTGGAGAATGGTCTCAAAACAAGCTATTATCTATTCATGTTTCATTGTTTCATGAACACTGAACTTTTAAAAACTGTTTCTGCCTTTTCTCAGGCTGACGTTCATTCAATATTCCCTCATCATTTCTTCTTTAAGGAAGGGATGAGCTTTAGTTTCGGGTGAATGAACAGCCCTTTCCCAGGGATGCATGTCTGTAATCCCAGCATTTTGCCTCAGAGACCAGAAGAGCCCTCCAAGTCTGATGTGAGCCTGGACAGCAAAGGCGGTTTGAAACTGTTATAGCCAGAGAATCTTGCCCATTCTCTCGAAACTGAAACAATAGAACATAGGCACGTTAGCCTCCGAGCTTGTGTTCTAGCTGAGACAGGGTGTAAATCAGGAGGACTAAGTATTGCTGGAGCATGCTGCTTCTGTCAGCTCTGGGGAAGGGACATGGAAATGCAGGGGACAGAAGCTCTCCCATTTGCATTGCTAACGGAGAAAAAGCTGGAGTTGGTCATTAGTGATTGAGATCATGGGTCCCTCAAGCTGTTGGCTTCATAATGGCACTTTAAATTTTCTCATATCCATACTTTAATTTCATTAACAATTAAGATTTGCTTCAGCGAAGCCAGCCCAGAAAACAGTTTGCTTTGTGCTTAAGCATCTGCTCCTAGTCCTGGGAGCAGGAGCATGTGATCCATCTCCCTGGGAGGAAGTGTGTGTTGTGTGTATGTTCAGAAATGTTGTGTCAAGAGGGCTTGGCGACCGGCTGCTTTAAAATTCCATAGTAATTTCTTATGTCATGGGTCCTGTCTTCTTTTTTAATGATTGAATTTGCTTTTCCAGTTGGCAGCTAGTTTAAAGGTGACTTTAGGCTATTTGAATCACAAGACAAAATACATCAAACAAACAAAAACTTCAAGTCCTCAATGGGGATATTTTAAAAATCATTGGTTTTACAAATATGAAAGAAAGTAATTCATACTGAGCATTTGGCAAGCATTAAAGCTTAAATATGTATCATCATTTGGTCTGTGGAATTCTTTAAAATGGCTTAAATGGATATTGTTTCTTATTACTTGATAAATTATCTGCATTGTAATAGGGACCCAACAGTTCTCGTTTTTTCTAGACTATATCAGAGATGAAAATTCCAGAGAATGATTGATCTTTTTTAAATAGAACCATGAAAATATTTTGAAGCAAATTTGAACTTGATCCATTCCATTTTCAAACAACTCACATTGGGGTAGAGCCAAACTGGATTTAATAACTTTCTGCTTGAGTAGTCAGATGCAATAGTGATGGATGCCATTTACGTAACCAAGTTCACGGAAGATCTCTCCTATCCTCTTATCCTTTCCAGCTCTCACCGTTTCAGCATGCTTTCCTCTCTAACTCCCAATAAATATGCAATGGACTTGCCTTATTAGATGACTGACAGTGTCATAGTTAAAACTTAAATCAATGATGTTATGCTGAGTAGCTCATTAAACCTTCGACATTTCTTCAGATCAACCTCAAGACTTCAATTCATAATGCTTCTAAAGAAAATAAGATACTGTATTATATATGCTGATATTCTCAATTCAATAACACCTCCTCATGTTTATTCTATCTTATTTATATTATATTAGGGTTATTGACGTGGTACTACTTTCCTAGGCTCCTTAGTGACTTTTCTTATTTTAAAATATTTTTGTTATTTTACTTCAAAGTAGCTTATAATTAATACTAAGCATTGCTATGTTCATTTTACAGATATATCATTGAATATTTCTGCACAAAGTTGATTTCATAAAAATGACATGGTATGCCAGGAGTCTCCACTGAAAAACTTTTTTTTTTTAAGATTAGTTATCCAGAATAATCTGACAGAGCAAAATATCCTTTCCTTTACTGTTTCCATTTGCCAGTTACAATCTTTTAGGAGCTTAGTGCTTCACCTGTCATAGGCCTTGCCATTCTGTTTTGTGAGAAGGCCCCTCCTGTACCTACCCCAAATACTGCTCATGTTACGCATCAGTGATAGAAGACATTCCCAATCATGGCTTTGGCATCTCTTCTGTCTGTTCCTTCACATTTCTTCCTGTGTGTGTGTTCTATCACAATGCGAAGCCTTTGGGGCTCTGCCAGAGACAAGAAGTTTGACATGTGGTGCCCTCATTGCCAAGTGATGGCTGGAGCTTCTTTCTAATCACAGGAGGAAGGGAGAGTACGGACTTTAGACCTGCCAGAGGTGCTGGCAGGACCCAGAAAGTCAACACTGGGGATGCCAATGTAGGCAGAGATAAGAAAGTATGTCGAAAATATCTGTTTATCAGCAAGATTGTGGAGGAATAGGAACCTTTTTATTTGGCTGTCAGAAACTTTCTATTAAATAAGAGGGGCAGAAATTAAGGCAATTTCTGAAGGTAATTTCTTCCCAAGGTGTGTGAGTTTGTGTGTTGTACATGGTGCATGTGATGTGAAACTTGCTCTGTTCCATTCTGATGCCGTTCACTGGCTCTCCCAGGGAATAGCTACCATTTATTTATACCCTCGGTTCATCTGTTTAAGACAGGTAAACAGATCATTTCAAAGACAGGTGTTTTTATGAATGAGCATTTCATAGAATTACAGATTAGTGCCAGCAAATGCCATAGACTTAGACTCTTCCTATAAGAAAGGAATTTATTTCCTTATTTATTCATTATGATTTCTCTGTGTGTTGCTGTAGGTCCTTGTGTATGCTAATTAATTTTTCTACAACTGAGTTACATCCCCAGCCAAAGAAGGGGTTGGTTTTATTTACTGATAAATGATATACATATTAAAATTTAGAGATATTGAAGATTTTTCTAGCAGAAAACTGTTCTTTAAACACTAATTTGTGGTCAGGTCCAGGTACTAAAGATACAAATATACTAAAAAGGAACAGGATATATTCCTTGTAGTTTTACATATTTAATATGTTAACTTATGTTCTTTCCACCCCATTCTCTCTAGAACATTTATCATGAAAGATTGTTAGATTTTTGTCAAAGTCTTTTCTTCATCTGTTGAGATAATTGTGTAATTTCTTCCTATAAGTTCATCTATATGATTTATTACAATGTATTAATTTGTCTGTGTTGAACCTGCATCTCTGGAATAAAGCCAACTTGATTAAAATGAATGTTTTTTATTGTGCATTTGGTGTGCAATATTTTGTTGATTATTTTTCATTTATTTTCATCAAGAATGTTGATCTGTAGTTATGATTTCCCCTGGTTTAGGTGTTATAGTAATACTGACTTTGAAGAAGGAAGTGAGAAATGGTACTTCTCCTTCTGTTTTGTGGCATGTTTGGAAAAGTATTGCTTATAGTGCTTTATATGTTTGGTAGAACCCTTCTGGGAATCTATTGGGAACTGAACTGTTTTTATTTGGGAGAGTCTTTTATAACCACTTCAATATCTTGCTTGTTATTGGTCTATATAAATTATTGATTTCATCTTTATATATATATGTATATATATATATATACATATATATGTCATCCTTTTTTAGGTTTCTCAACTTTTATATGGGCCTTCTATTTTTTATTTTTAGGTGGTTTGGCAGACAAATATGTTCTTAATTTCCTTAATGTTTACAAAGAAGCAAATCCTAGAACCACTGGATTTTTTTGTATGTTGTTTCAAATAGTTATTTCCATTTCATTCTGTTTTCTAAGCCAATCATCAAGTGTGTCATGGGGGAGGATGAGTCCATTGCTATTCAGAGGGATTATTAAAAGATCTGTATTAACTGCTTTGATTTATTTTTTGAACAAACTTGGTTTTGATTTTTCTTATCCCCGTTTTGCACAACAATATGATTCATTCCCTCTTCCTTAAGTAGTTTATTGGGATAAAGGAGACATATTTCTTCCACTCTTGTCTGTAGGGGCTTATTTGGTTGTCATGAATTCCTTGGCCTGTTGTTATCATGGGAAGATTTTCTTTCTGTTTCAGTTATGATAGATAATTTTGCTGACTAAAGTAGTCTGGATTGGCATCTGTGTTGTTTCAGAACTTGAAGCCAATTGCTTCAAGCTCTTCTGCCTTTTAGTTTCCATTAAGAAATGTGTTGTTATTCTGATAAGCCTTCATGTGATGTGTACGCTTACTCTCTTATGGCTTTCAGCACCTTCTTCATACCCCACTCCTTGGTGTTCTGTGTGCCTATTGTACCTTCATTTCAATTTTAGAAGATATATTCTGTGCTTTTGGTCTAGAATTTCTTTCCTCAATGTCATTGATTCATGGTATGACCCAGTTCTTGAATATTGTGTGTGTGAAGTTTGGTTTAATTTTGCATTTTCTCTGACTGAGTGATCCAGTTCCTCTACTTTATCTTTATGTCACGACATTCTCTCCTGTTTAGGATTTATCCTGTTGATGAAGTTTTTTAAATTACACTTTTCTGGATTTTCTCTTTTCAGCTTTTGTATTCTTCAGTATTTCTCTTTACTGCATTCAGCTTTCACGGTCTGTGTTGTTTTCAGTGCTTCATTCAGCCTTTTGTGCTGTCTTTGACTTTAATCAGTTCCTGCTCTCTTGAAGTTCATGCAGGTGTTTATACAAGACCTCTTTGAATTCTTTGAACTGCTTAGAACTGTTCTTTTGAATTCATGTCCTGAGTTTCATGTGAGATTTGTTTTTGAAGTTGTTGAGCGCCATGACTGTGGAAATGATAGCAGAAGGGACATACTTTCTAGTTTTTTCCTATTTCTTAGAGGTTTTTTGGTAGCACCTTGGCATCTTAAGCCATTGGTTATATGTGTTGAATTTAATTTTTAGTCTACTGGTCAGAGGTCAACCAACAAGCTTAAAGGTTTGGGGATCTCCTAAGGAAATGGACGTGAAGAGAGAAGATGACTTCACAGGACCATATGGGCAGCTAGAGAAAACCATAAGACAACCTAGAGAAGTGACCAGCTTGAGAGAGCCAAAAGGATGGAGCTAAAGATGCAGATCGTAAAGTGGTAAAAACTAGTCTTGCTAGGTTCTGGAGGCCCAGTGGACTGGACGTGTAAAGCAGGTTTTAGGGACAGTGTGGCCATGACTATAGTAGTAGAAGCCATATCTCTCAAAAGTTATTGAAGTCTTTGTTGACTGGATGCTTAGAAAAAGTTTCTCAGGGTGGCATGGGTATGGCCAAATTTAGGTTTCTCAATGGATCCTAGTTGCCCATTTCGCAAATCTATGCTGGGACTTGAAGCCTAGTGCAATGCATCCATTGTAGTAGGCTTTCGTTCAAAAAAACAGAGGGGTGTGGGAATTTTCCTTCAACAAAATGTCTTCTGAAAAAGGGCTTTCATAGGACAAGGCCAAACCTTGTCCCGGAAACATGTTGGGAGCCTGACGTAGCCGTGTTTTTCATAGGACAGCCCAAAAATCACAGGAGACCCTCAGCCTCTAAGGCAATGCCTTGGAAATGACATTTTATCCAGTCAAAGCTGATCTTAGCCTGGTGGAGAGCAGAAGCGGGGGAGAAAAAGGTCCTTTCCCAACACATGGCCCCAGGCCAGTGGGAGAAAAAAAATCCCTCAGTGGAGCCTCCAGATGAAAAGTTTCTGCACCCAAATAAACCTTCCCACCAATGCAATAATCCAAATCAGATCAAATCAAACTGAATTAGAAAAAGCCCAGGTGTAATGAATAAAAAACGCTCCCAGATAGCTTTCCAGGCCCCTCTCCATGAGAGGATATGGGAATGGAAGACTGGAAAAACCACGTGTTTATGCTTTGAGGGCATGGAAGCAGTTTAAATAGCCTGTGGGAGTGGTCTTGAGCATCTCTGAGGAGGGTTCATCATTTAATGGGCTTTCTCAGAGATGGAGTCTGGACTGAAGCAAGACCCAGGGGACAGGTTTTGGGGTTGCACTTCTACCCAAACATTCTAGACTCTTTGGATACATGGATGCCAAAGCCTGAGGTGAAGCTTCCATCTGAACAGTTTCCACTTCCCCTAAACAAGTTTGCTTGACTCAGCTGCATCAGATGCTCTTGATCAGTTAGGTGGGAGGTTCTTGGGCAGGAAGCTTGTCAGGATGTATGCTTGCCTGCATTGGACAAAGGAAAAAACTGTTTAGCTTCATGGGTTTGGGTTTATGTGCATCTGGCCAATGTAACTTGTTTCCATTCTCTGGGAATCCTGGAATGGACCTGGCAGAGTCCATCATCCTGACCACTATTTAATTAAAGCCTGCATTAAATTTGACTCAGAATTGTGGTAGTGGTCTTATTCTCCTATGGTGGGATAAACAAGATGTGCTCGGGAGTTGCCCCTGATGGATTTATAACCTGATACAGTAAAATCAGGAGCCACTAGGGTTATGTCCTTTCCCTGTAACTGAGGGTTTCTGATGAGATTCCCAGAGGACACTACTCAGTGGATTGTTACACAGCTCAGGGAATAAGACTACAGAGACAATCAAAATAAACCCATTTATACAGAAAGGCCTACTGTCAGAGATAAATTCTCCTTAAGAAGTTCTTCACCTCAGGCCCTGTGTGGTGGAGGTCAACCACAGAAGCACCCCTTTGGGTGGCCTTCTCTAAGTCCCTCCCTCCTCAGGTTTTACTTCTGTGGTTTTTTTTTTAATTGAAGCAGTAGAAATCCTAAAGAGGGAGAGGCTTTCAAATGCAGGCAAGTCCAGAAGTGAAGGAAGCCGCTGCCTTAAGACAGCTAGAAATAAGCTCACTTCAAGGGGAAGTCCCTCTGGCCACCTGGTGCCAAGGCTTAGTGGTGCCCTTCTCGGTTGAAATCTCCATGCAAGGGCAGGGCAGCACTTGTCATGAAATATAGCTCACACGGGACCTCCCTGGACTGAACAGCGCATACTTTTAACAACACAAAGAGGCAGAATGAAGCCAGAGGGAAAAGGAAGTCCAAACATTCAGACTCATCTTTGGCAATGGCAATAAAGGGTTTGGAGGAAAGGGCGCCATTCCTAGCATCTAATGAGAGGGGGATTCCCATGAGCCTCCCAGACACCTTGCTCTGGGATTTCACTCAAGACCAAATTTAATTTAATTTGCCTGATGTGATAGCAAACAGAACTGTCTGTGTGTCTGGGAACGGTTTGCTGTTGGTCCAATGTAGTTTCTCTCTGTTGCCATAAAACATACAACCCTCAAATCAAAGGGAAAAAAGATAGTTTATTCTAGTCTGGAGTCCAATATGGATAACTATAGTGGAAATACATATTTAGGTTATGGTGAATATCATGTTCCAGCATGTAGTAGTCTTATGAAGTTTTCATCCTAACCAACGAAAGGATTTCCTGATAAGGTCCCTTAAAAAAAAAAAAAAAGGTCAGTTAAGTGGGTTTCAGCCAAAGCAGGTTATATGTGTGCTGTAGGTCTTAGATGCTACCAGATGACACTTTTAGCCTCCGGATTGGGGGAAGTAGTTAATACACTCCAAACGATTTACCATGCCATCACAAAAGTGTGAAGTCAAACTGGGAGTGGCTTGTGGGAGGTGAGATGGTAGTACAGGATCATTGGCTGTGTGAATAGAGCTGGCAGGAGGGACAGAAAAATCTGCATACAGCTGTGGACCTGCAGCATGTCAGCCTTGCAGAGCCCCCAAAAGTTGGACTCAGTCAATAAACTACACAGAATCTTTAACATGGATACATCCTTTCTGACCCTCTGGAAACTTTAGTTCATACTTTATTTACTTTACCGTTAAACAAATATGATCTGGATGGTTGTTCATGACAACTTGCATTGTGTATAATACACAAAATCAGAGTATTTTATAAATATATACAAATCTCCATGGAGTGAGAGATGACCTAGTCGTCTCAAGAAGTGGCAAATGAGACCTCTGAGATTGGAGTTTTATGAACATGTGGATGTAAATGTGTTAGTTGCTTAGAGCCATTTATTTTACCAAAAGTAATCCTCTTCATTTCCATGGTATTTCACTGGCATCTCCTGGCTTTTTCTAAGCACAGAGCACAGGGAATTTGTTGATAGTCTCAGTGTCGGGTGTCTGTTAGAACAGAGGGCTCAGACAAAATGGGCCTTCCTTCTTTCCTTCCTTCCTTCCTTCCTTCCTTCCTTCCTTCCTTCCTTCCTTCCTTCCATCCAAAGCCTGCCTCCATCCCACATTCCCGTGTCTTTCCCCTTCAGGCCTCCATCTTTCCTTTTTCCTCCTTGTCCCTTTGGTCCTCAGATCTCTATATTTATCCCATCTCCATAGAGGCATAATCAAATTATGGGGCTGCCCTTACCACTCTAATATATGAAGTTCCCAGAGTCTTGGCACTCCTGATACCACATAACTGACTTATATTGTGGACTTCCTCCGGGGACTCTGTAGTAAGCACCTCGCAGACACCCCATGGTACCTACAGAAACCTGGTTTCAGTCAATGTACATGTTGTGTACTCCTTCATTTGTGCTTTGAAAAGATCTCTAGATTATGTGAAGACACCAAGTGTGAGCAGATGCTGTGGGAATCTTTGGTGTATTGTGTTCTATGGTGAGAAATTATCAGAAGTCTGCACATGCTGAGGACAGATACTATTTTCTCTCTGTGATATTCCCAGGGCCTGGTACAGGGAGATTACAGTTCTCTGAATTGTGGGTTGAGGACTGACTGTACATGCTTCGCTCAGCTCATTTCATATGCGGTACAGTCCGGATCCTACTACATTCATCTCTGTAACAGACAAAAAGCTGTGCTTAAGCTAGTCGCCATTCCCCATGTAGCCTGCCAACTATTAGTGTCAGGATTGCTCTGGAATTAACTAAAAATCTAAAATACCATGTTCCATGTTACTACTGAGTTTTAAAAAAAAAAAAACTTCATTTCAACAGGGTCCCAGGGGACACGAGGCATTCATTGCCATGGCTGGATTAGAATATGTACTGGAGACCATAACTCCCATCCAGGAGATCTCCTGGCCCACTATCACAGAGCTGGCAATGTTCCTCAGTGGATTTGACCCTGTGCCAGCTCAGGACTGAGAAACTGAACCTGTTAGGCATACATTTGTATTCTTTCCTGGAGAGGCAAAGAGTAATTAGTAGCATAAATTTTTGCTAATTGCCAGGGTTAAACACTGTGCTGGAAGTTTACTTAATGGGAAGGGAGTTAGAATGCTAATCCCCACTCCTATTGCTGTCCCCCCTTTCCAGTATCAGTCTTCAATGAGGAGGATTCAGAGTGGTTTCTTCTATTTAGTGAGATAGTAATCTACCGAAGTTGGGTTGCCCAAAGACACAGAGCTCAACAGCCTCCTTTCTGTGCTAGCGGCTGACATTTAATGTGCAAGATTTGAATTAGAAGAAAGAAATCTGTGCAGCAAGGAAGATGATCTCCCATGATTTTATTCTTGAATTGACTGCTGGGTCTGGGTGATATGAATGAGCTAAAAGGCCTTCGTGGATGGAGAGGATGCAGAAAAGCAAGTGTATATAAGAATGTTCCCGTCAGAGGATGGCATTGGATATCATTCTGGGGGTGCCAATAGTCACTGCTCATCTGAATGGAGGCTCTCACTTCCTCCTGGTGCTATAGCAGTATTGCTGAGAGGCATCAGTTCTGAACGAAATTCTGGCTCATACCTTGACTTAGTATGGACCAACTGTGTTACTTAACCTTCCCATTTTGTTTGGAAAAACAATAGTACTTAGTACCAGAACTTTGGGGGCCTGATGGCAGGTCTTCATAGACCTAAGCATTGCCTCTGAACCCACTCTAGAAATACCAAATACTCACACTAGAGTTAGCACAGTGTGCTGTGTCAAGTCTGAGAACTCAGTCCTCTGAAGAATTGTACTTCCTAGTACTCAGTTTTCATCCCAAAGTTCCCTCTGCAAATTAAGGAAAAACTATACCAATTGCCCAGTTGTACTCAAGAGAAAAAAGCCATTATCCTAGATCGTGTAGACTTACAAACCATGAGAGCATGTCAAGACTTGGATCAAATCCCATGGAAATGATGACAAGGTCAGGAAGTTACAGGTCTGTCTGAAGAACAGAGTAAAGTGGGAAATATTGTGACTCATTAGCCAGAAGCTGCTCTGCTAGGTAGGCTTGCAGCACTGTCCCTCAGAGAATCTGAGGATTCGCTAGAAAACACTGCCATCTAGGACAGAATGATTGTCACTGGAGTCAGCGATGTGGTAGGGTAGACATGATGAAGACTCTGTTGGAAGGTTGTGCTGAGAATTAGTATACCTGAGAAACTCGCATTTGAGCATTAGCAATGTCTTGGGTGAAAAGATACCTACCTGTACTGTAGGAAGCAGTTGGAGAACTTGACCACCAATGTAAAATCACCACCGTTTTCTGCTCCAACTTCTTTTTCTAAACTATGGAGATGGCTTTATTTGGAAACCAAAGCCCAGTCCCCATATTCTACAGTTTGTATGTATGAAGAAACAACCCTGTTTGGTAGATAGCTCTGGAGTCAGACGACCTTGATCAAATGCCCACTTGGCTCCCTATTGTGTATATGGAGCTGGTGCACTTACCTCTGGGTGTCATTTCTTGTTGTTTTTTTTTTTTTTTTTTTTTTTTTGGTTTTTCGAGACAGGGTTTCTCTGTGGTTTTGGAGCCTGTCCTGGAACTAGCTCTTGTAGACCAGGCTGGTCTCGAACTCACAGAGATCCGCCTGCCTCTGCTTCCCAAGTGCTGGGATTAAAGGCGTGCGCCACCACCACCCAGCTGGGTGTCATTTCTTAACAGTCTTGGGGCCACCAGAGTAGTCAAGTTTCTAATAAATACTCAATCCTGAGCAGCCTTTCATCAGTTTTCATGTGGTATTCAGCTTTGGGTTACTATAACTGATACCCAAAATTACCTGCTTAAACAGAAAACACAAGTTTTGTGTTGGCTCACAATTGGAATACTTAGTCCATAGTCAACTGGCTTCGCTGCTTTTGGGATTGTGGGAAGGCAGTCCATCATGAGGAAGATACATGGTAATGCAATGTTCTCAGTTGATGGAGGAAAGAGAAACAAAATCAGGGGAGAGTGGCGGCCAGATTCCCATTATCTCCTGCAAGTTCACCCCCACCCGCAGTTCTTCTATTAGGCCCTGGGCTCTGAAGATCTATTTACTTCTTGGTAGAGCTACATGCTAGTGTCCAAGCTTTTCAAGACAGGGACCATGTGAGGGGCTTTTAAGACCCAAACAGTAGAACCTAGATGTTGTCATTATTTTCTATTATTATGTCTTTCAGCTTTGGGGATAGGGGTAGTGTCTCTAGTTGAAACGACCTCAACAGTAAAAATGTTTACCATTTTCTGAGATACAGATGACTAATTTTACACTTCAGTTGAGATTTTAGAAGCTCAAATACTCTTGACTTTTATGCTATGACTCTCAGCATGTTAAACATCTTCTTAGGATGACTTTCCTTAGTGTAGCAAAATTGCAATAGTGGTTCCTGCCATCACATTCAGCCACAGAATTAATTGCCCAGCCTTTCTTGTTGAGTGCATTGTTTTTTCTTTTCAGTATCATACATTCACCAGTAACATATTCTCATTCATCTCACAATGGCTAATGATGTCTTCTCTTTCTATTCAGTGGGTGGCAAACGAAAGGAGAGTTATTCTCATTGGCAGATCAATTGCAGGGCCTCTTAAAAGAAGATATTAGAGAGGTGTTGTCTCCCAAAGGGGCAGAGATGGTGTAAAAGAGTGTTTTACCAGAGTTTTAGGGTCACCCTCAGCACCAGAGATACGGACCCTGAAGTCCAAATGCTTAAACATCCTAGAGTTTCTATCAGAAAATTAGGAGCAAAGTTTTGAGCTGTTTTGTCTTCCGAAGCTCATAATTTTAAATCCGTACTCTGCCACATGATTCATAGGCTTGCTTGTCTTGAGTAAGGCACACATCTGTTGCAGAGCCTGGGACTACTGATTGCATCATTGTATAGATTATGATTTGAAGAGGGATTTGGAAACTTGAAGCCTTGGTTAATTGTTTCCACAAGGCAGATTCATATGCAAGGGGACAATTTCTTTCCAAGACAGGAAGCCAGGCTCCAGCAGAGGGTACATCCCTACTCTTTCCAAGAATGTCCTCACTCCATGTGATAGTTCTGGTCTCATCCAGGGCATTCCTCTCCCATCTGATATCCAAAGTCTAAACTCCTCAAGGGTTACCACCTCTTAATGACATTCTGAGGACTAGCCTTCTGCTATATACTCTTGGAGGATGAGTCAGTTCTTGCTCCTTTAAGAAACTGGACCCCAATGGCAGCCTAGCTTGGCAGGTGGAGAAATATTTGTGGGTTTCTGTAATTGACAGAAGAACCCAAGAGCAAAGAAGGTCAGAGCCCAGCATTTAGAACTAAGTTGTAAAAGCTGTGCTTTACTGGGGCTTGGCGAGACCTGAAATCCTACAGTGGCAGTCGTGGCCTTTCAGTGTTCTTCCTTGTTGAAGATGTATGTAATGGTGACAGTCTCAGGGTTGGTACATCTGTGGACAGTTTCATATATGTTCATATGATTTGGAAATTTTGGGACCTTCATGACAGTGATGCTCACTTCACACTGTTTGGACTTTGTCTTCATCCTATTCTGGTTTGTTTGTTTGTTTGTTTGGTTGGTTGGTTGTTTTGTTGGTGTGTGTGTGTGTGTTTTAAGCATCATCTCACATAGTAGTCCAGACTGCCCTTGAATTTAAGATGTAGCATAGTTACCTCAAGCTCTTAGCAATCTTTCTGCCTCAGTTTCCTGAATGTTGTGATTACAGGCTTGAATAACCCCACCTGGTTTAGTGAATTCTTAAATGACTGCCTGAAGGAGGGGGTGTTTTTGTTTGTTTTATTTAAACTTAATGTAATTTTCAGTTACAGCTGAGGAAAAAAATTAAATATGACTGAGGAGTTTATCATTTATAGCCTTACTTTTTAATAATCCATTTGATCATTAGATTTTATAAAAAGGGATCCAGAGAGTGAACAGGGCAGGATTTGGAGCAGGAGGCTCTTATCTGGGAGTCTTTTCTCCTGATTTCTAAATAGGTATTCATGGACGTGCCCTCCATAGATCCAACATGGATTACCAGTGGGGAGATTAAACTGGTTTTCTGTTGAAGCTTTCTGAGAAGAAAGTGGTGGAGAGCAGGTTAGGGCAGCACTGAGAGACCTGCCCGAGAGATTTTGGGATGTGGGCTCGCCCGCACACACACACACACACACACACACACACACACACACACACACACACTGGCTATGAGCTTCTGCACCTGTGGAAAGAACAGGGTGTTCTTCACAATCTAGAAATAGTCTGGAGATATTTTTAGGATTCTGATACGTACAGAAAATGAAGTTTAATGTGATCCATGCCAGGAGTTTGATTTAGTAATCACATCTTCAAAACTCAAGACATGGTACAAATCAATTAATGATAGCCAGTATCAAATGAAGATGTAAATTTAAAATATTTTTGTTTACTTTTTTTCAAGTACAATATAAGAAAATTTCTATTAACAGACAAGACAGTATCAGGTAGGGCGTAGCACTTAGAGATTCATGTTCAACTATGTCTGATTTGGAAGTGTTCAAGTATGCCTGGCTTGGGACTGTTCTCTTCCTCTTTATAATTTACTACACAAATAGGAGATAAGTTATTCAGAAGATGCAAGGATGCAAAGTTGCAAAAATACAAAGATGAGGTGATTTACCAGCATCATACCCGTGACAGAACCAAAGAGTGTATCAGATTTGAAAGGGAGCACTTCTCCATCTCCTGAGTGTCACTCAAGGAAACTAGGTGTGTTACTGTACCCAAGTAGCAGAGATTGGAGCCAGCAGGACCCCATCACTTCCTGAGATATTTGGAGATACAGGACAGGAATAGGAAGGAATAGAATACTGAGCATATTAAGGATTCCTGGGAAGATGTTTCTGGCTTATTGCTGCTCTAGGGAAATGTATATTGTTTGTTTTTGCTTTTCGAACACACTACAGGCTCAGCTATTCAATGTGTATTTTTTTCCTTTCCTGAGTACTAAACCCATCCTTACTCATGTAAACAATAAGGGAAAATGACAAAATAAACAGTGTTTTTTTCCCATTCTCAGTACAACAGAACACTTCTGTGACTGTCATCTTCATTATGTGGGAATTCTTCGTATATTCTTTAGTAGATCCCACTTAATTCAATTCAAAATGTATAGTCTACTTAGATATATTACCAGATCCCAAAAGTCCTGGGCTCAGTTTAAAAGACAGCTCACATCATTATCAGTCAAAGGACTTTTCATTAATAATTTCACACCATATATTAGGGTTTTTTTTTGAGACAGGGTTTCTCCGTGTAGCTTTGGAGCCTGTCCTGGAACTTGCTCTGTATACCAGAATGACCCGAAACTCATAGAGATCCACCTGCCTCTGCCTCCCAAGTGCTGAGATTAAAGGCATGTGCCATCAGCATTGGCTTCTTTAGGGTTTTATGGATCAACCTTATGTAGGTAGTATTCATTACTTACCTACCATAGTAAAAAAAATTCAGCCTTCATCTCCCCCTCTTTTATCTGGAGGAGTGATGAGGTCTCAAATGGCTCAACATTCTCACCCTGCCGTAGACTTTCTGGTGACTATTCTCCATTCTGAAGTTATCTAGGGGTTGCTGCTCTCCTCCCGTATGTCTGTCTTTCCTTCCATTTTCCTTCCTTCCTTCTTTCCTTTCTTCTTTTTTCGTACCTTTATTAAGTAAGTGTTTTTCACTGATATTGACACAAATATCATTCTACAACCTCTGCTATATGATAAGCCACAGAAACATGAGATTCACGATCACTATACATTTGCCAGTTAGTTCAGGGCAGATTTGCCCAGTGTAGGACTTTTTACTTCTATGAGTATAGTACTTAACAAAACAACTGAGGAGAAAAGCTGATTGTACCTATAAGTGGTTTGCAGTCCATCTCTGTGTGGAAGCTGTGTGATGGTGAGAACAGCCCATCCCAATGTGGAAGGTATGATGGTATGAATAGGAGATAGAAACTGGACATATGGGGCAGGGACCCCAGAGCAGCAGCTTGAATGTCATCGCTGGAGACCAGGAATGCCAGAGAGAGTTCTGGGTCCTGGTTCCTTGTTATCTCTTACTTCAGTTAGATGTGAGGATGTGATGAAGCTGAGAGAAGGCACTGGATGTCTTGTGGTTGGGCCAACTAGACTAAATAGATAAATTCCTTTCCTATACCTCTCCCAAGTTTGTGCCATTGGTCCTAAAAGGCCTCTGGACGAAATTCGTTCCCAGGAGCAGGGCATGCACTCCTGTTGTGGAGGAGCTCTGACTTCTTCTTTCTCTTAAGTGTCCTATAATAAAACATGCCTTTCTACAATTTACTGTCTGTGGTCCGTGGATTTCATTCTTTCTCTTTGTGAGAGAAGAACCTGAAAGCCTCTAGCCTTGGGTGCCTTTAGTGGCTGTCCAGTTTTGCCAGAACCTAGCTTCCCCCTCCCTTCCCTGCCCTTCAACCAAACCCATCAAGAGCTGAGAAAGACCTTGTCATTCTCCAAACCACGTCTAAGTGCCCTATATTAGTGGCAAAATATTTTTTTTTGTGATATCAGTAGCAAAAAGCTGAGGCTTCTTCTCATAGCTGTGGCCCAGCAAGGAGGGAGCACAGAACTTGAATCAGAAGCAAGTACAGCCGTCAGAAGCCCACTGCTAGTGACCCACTTTCCCCGGCCAGGCCACCTTCTAAAGAGTTGTACTTTTCAAGGTAGAGTTTCCAGGTAGAGACTGTATGTTTAATGCATGAACCTGTGGAGGAATTTCAGATTCAAACCACAAGACTCAGCAATTCATCTTTGCCAGACATAGGAAGCGAACCGTCAGTCATTAAGCTGGGATCAATTGAAAGACTGTGGCTCACCCACATGAAGCAGAATTCCCCTAGACCCCTTTTCCTGCTGCTCTGTGCTCTTGCCACCATCAAGGACTTAGGAGGGAAATTGATGTTCCTAAAGATGACACACATAAATCAATGTCTGGTATTTATATAATGTCACATGTAAATTATTAATTTTCTCTTGATAGGAATAAATGTACAGTAACATTTACTAATTTTATCTAATTAAAGGAGAGGGCAATTATGTACCAAAGCCTCCATTTACTGGAATCTAAGTAACAAGACTTTTTGTTCTTCCCTGGTCAGAAAGATGTTGATAACTCTTAGGACCCTCAGACTTTCTGGGACTTTCCCTCTCAAAAGAAATTTATAGATTCTACTGCAGAATCAGACAAACACAATTCCTAGTTCAAGAATTCTTCCAAATACCTAGCATGCTATAAAGTCTCAAGGCAAGTCCTGTATAGGTTTTTGATGAACTTCTCTGTTGGCCAGGCTTTTCTAGCTCCAAATCTGTGCTCTAGCCATGTATCCTGACCTGAAGGATGCTGCTACCCAGCTCTAGTCTTCAGCACTGCTCGATTTTGTCAGAATTGAGTGTCTTTCTCTGGCATTGCATATCTTGAAATATTTTCCCATCCCTTAGTGGCATTTTAGACATAAAGAGAAATCAACATTTTAAAATTCAGATGGGCAGGAGTTAGCTTACAGTTGGAGATTTTTGAGCACACTGCTTTTGTGTGATAATATTTGAAATTTATTTCCACAAGTTATTGCACATTCATTTCTGGAGTTTTCATTGCAGAAAATTGCCAGAAGGAATGGATTTTGTCTTCTTCAGCTGGCAGAACAATTTCCCACCTGTCGCCCAAATATTTGATGAGAAGGATTATTGATGCCGCCTCTGAGAGTTTAAAAAGTGGGAGGGGCTAATGAAACTACTAGTCTAGTATCGGAGTCCAACTTTCTAAAGGGTCTATGAAACGGGGGATGGATTTCCCGTGGGTAGGACAATTTCTGAGAGGCGAGTTTTCGGCACGCAAATAAACAGGCACTTGGTTGTGAATCTGCGGCCTGGCAAATGATGGCTTTCGTCTGTTCGGCTGTAACTGTATTCTTGTGTTCAACAAGACTCAAGCAGTCTTGTTCAGGCTCTCAATTAATTGCTTGAAATTATAACTGTTGATGTTGGTAAATGGGAGAGAGAGACAGAAACAGAGAGAGAAAGAGAGAGAGAGAGAGAGAGAGAGAGAGAGAGGGAGGGAGGGAGGGAGGGAGGGAGGGAGGGAGGGAGGGAGGGAGGGAGGGGAGAGCTGGTACATGGGTATAGATGAAACTGTCATTTGATTCAGGTTCTAGTAATTGACTACCCCCTCTCGGGTTTTCTATTTCCTGTGTAGTTTGTTACCACAGGGCCGCCCTATTCACTGCAATCAACAAATAACATTTCAAAAATCCATGCATAATGGCAGCAACCTTTTAAACTGTCAGAGTAAATATAAAACTGTTTTTCTCCCTTGTTTCTTTGAACGCTTTATGGACATCATAAGTAATAATAATATTGCTGCTGTCAGAAGAATGTTCCTGAAGCATGGATTTCACCAGGCGCATTAGGATCCTTCAGCTGGCTCGGAGCAAGGGCGGGGCTGCTTGTGCTCCCAGTCACATCCCTGGGTAATGATGCCTGCCTGTGGCTTTCCTCCCTTTCTCCTGCCCATGTATATTCCACAGAGTCCATCTCTCTCCCCCGAAGAGTCCTTGAAAGTCGTCCTATCTCATGTTTTTTTACATGCCACTTTCCATCCTTTGTGTGGGTTGTTTAAAATTTGCTTGAACATCAGGACCCAGTGCAGAAATGAATACGCTCCTGCTAAGACCGTCCATGAAACACACCCCAGCAAACAGGGCCTTCCTTCCTGAACTGAGACCACTCGGTCACTTTTGTTCACGGAATTTTTTATTTCATTTTATTTTTGTTATCAGTTGAATACAAATCTTGAACAAGACCGACTCTGTCATGAAGAGCAATGTTGTTATGGTCTCTTTAATGTGGAAATGATAGCCTTGTTTCAAACTCATTTGTCTGTTTTTCTCAGGAAAATCTGCTCGGCTTCCATTAGCCTTTTGTGTTTGCTGTGGTTCCTGACACCCGACTTCTCATTTAATTCATCCACACCAAAGGCTTGCGTCTCTACTGAGGCTTTTAGTAGTCATGCTGAAGTTTTTCATCATAATTTGTGCTGCTTTGTGTCATTAACCCACGGAAGGCAAGCAGCTCCAACCTTCACTTTGCCTGCCTTAGAGAGAGGAAAGAACAGGAGAGACAGGAGAGTAGGCAAATCCATTCCTCACAGTCCCTCTCCTCTCTGCCCGGGCCTGGTCCTTTAGCCTCTGGGTTCCTCCTCTCTCAGCACAGACATATCATAAAACAGTGAAATTCGCCTGGATTCTAAACCTAAAGCTACGGTTAAATACCAGCCGTATTCACAGCTGCACGGTCCTTCTCGCGCACACACACCCCCATCCTCCTGTCACTCTTAAGAAGTCTGTATTCATTGTTCTCTGCCTAAAAATAACTTACTCAAGGTTCTGCTCTTTTCTAGCCTTTTCCACTTTCTAGATTTTCTTCCTTTTCTTTGCCTTCCTTTCTGAGATCTGCCTTTTAGGGCTCTTCTCTCCAACACCAAGCATGCTAAGTCGTGTTTGAAAAGACAATGTATTTCTCTCGGATGTCTGTCCTGGGCAGCGGGGAAGATTAGGAGGACCTTCACAACAGGGGGCTTTTCACCTATAGATTTACAACTTCATGGAAAATTTATTCTCAGAAAACTCTATCTGTTCCAAACATGCATAGACATCTTCCCTTTGTCATCATTCTTAAGTCTAACGACCATTGGCATGACATTAACACTGATCATTTTAAAAACATGGAGATGATTAGCAAATGCATCTGCAAAGGCTATATACAAATTATATATAATTTTCTATAAGGATTTTGAACATTTGTAATTTGGTATTCTAGTGGGCCCTTGTATCAGATCTGAGGAACAACTGTCTATGTCCTACAGACTCTAACGGAATACTGTTTCAGAAAGGTGGGGGCAGACACGTAAGAACAAAAGAACGGAAGAGATAGGAATCGTGTCTTCCTGTGAGATGGCAGCTCTGAGGCCAGATAAATGCTAATGTGGTACAGCTGAGATCCGGTGTTATTTTCTTCGCTTTTTCCTGTGCTCTAAGTGAGGGAAATGAAATTGGAAGTGTACCCACAATCGGGAGATGCCTTTCCTGATTTGTGTGTAGACCTGTGCTGCACTACAGCTGGGGAGTATGTTACTGGGTTTGACTCTGGGTCCTGCAGCTTCTTAGACTTGTGAACAGTTGGGGTGTACCTTGGACTTGTGAACAGTTGTGGGGAGGTGTGTGTGTGTAATCTTCAGAACTTCACAAAGTGTGATGTACCAGGTACATTGTCTCATTGTGCTATAATTCAGTTTTGACTGGAGCTCTTGCAGTTCTGTAGATTACATTGGCAGTGATGAATGACTTGGTTGATTACACTGATATAAAATACAATTTTCCAGCTGTTAAAACAACAGAAATTTATGTTGCATAGCAGTGTGGAGACTGGAAATCCAAGACCGAGGAACAAGAAGACCCCATGTCTGTTGAAAACTGACTGTGTCCTCAATGTCCTCAGTGCAATCCCCTGGAGAGGGGACATTAAGTCTCCACTCTTCATAACTAAAGCCCCTGATCCAGTCAACTTCTCAAGGCCCTGTCTCTCTACGTCGCCATATCAGGATCTGCTTTTGTCTTTTCTCAGTTTGGAGAAACAGTATTTCACAGTAGACCATGCCATCTTGGAACTCAGTGTCTCAGGCTGGCCTCTAACTTAGATTTTTCCTGCCTCAGCCTTCTTTATTTTTTAACTTTTCATTGTTTTTATTTTATTTTTTAATTTAATTTTTAAAAAGTTTTTTATTGTTTTTATTGAGCTGTATATTTTTCTCTGCTCCCCTCCCTTCTTCTCCCCTCCCCTTCTTTCTACCCTCTCCCATGGCCCCCATGCTCCCAATTTTCTTACAAGTTTGGGGTACAGGTCTAAATAGAGAACTCTCAACAGATGGATCTAAAATGGCTGAAAGACACTTAAGGAAATGCTCAACACCCTTAGCCATCAGAGAAATGCAAATCAAAACAACTCTGAGATTCCATCTTACACATGTAAGAATGGCCAAGATCAAAAACACTGATGACAACTTATGCTGGAGAGGATGTGGGGTAAAGGGAACACTCCTCCATTGCTAGTGAGTGCAAGCTGGTACAACCCCTTTGGATATCAGTATGGCAATTTCTCAGAAAATTAGGAAACAACTTTCCTCAAGACACAGTAATACCACTTTTGGGTATGTAGCCAAAGGATGCTCAGTTGTACCAAAAGGACAAGTGGTCAGCTATGATGATAGCAGCATTGTTTGTCATAGCCAGAATCTGAAAACAACCTAAACACCCCTTAACTGGAGAATGGATAAGTAAATGTGATACATTTACAAAATGGAGTACTACACAGCAGAAAAAAAATACCATAGTACAATATCATGCCCTCTTCTGGCATGCAGAGCACTCACACATAAAATATAAAATTTAAAAACAGGTATCCTTGTACAAAGCTGTCAGGATCGCTGCATAGATTTTATATGTGAATTTCCATATTTATGCTTCTATAAAAACATGAATATAGCTATTCTTTATTCATGAAACTGTATTGGGCCCTGTGTTTAACTGTTTTCATGAATTTTATGGTAAGCTCACACGTGCATAGGCAATACTATCTGGATAGAATAATATACAGCACACTATGATAGATACTTTTGCTTTCTGAAATGTTGTACAAGGTCCGTATTTGCTGCTTAGATGTTAGGGCTCATTTAAAATTTACTCGTACTAGATGACATGTAAAGAATGTTCAAATCATGGTTTCTAGTTGAAAAATAAAAAGGTACGCAAACTAAAAGTCCATTAATAGGAAAAAAACATGTAAGTCATGATATGTACACAGACCTGCTACAGAAAAGAAATGTTTGGACTCTAAGCCCATGCTTTGGCAAAGATGAATTTCAGAATCACCACTGGATCTATAAACAAATCAAAAGAATATAAATGGTCCACATGCCATTCTTGACTACTATGGAAATATTAGTCAACGCCAAACTAAGTTCTCACATACCCAGCTGGCTGTAACAATAAAAAGACAGATAACAACCAGTGGTGTCAAGGATGTGGTGCATTGCTGGTAGAAATGTGAAAAGGGTTACCCACTTTAGAAAAACAAAAAGAATTTGTTCCTCAAAATTAAGCATACAACTACACTATGACTTATCAATTTCCCGTCTGTGTTATATGATAAAAATGAAGACACATACTCACACAAAAATATGTTCATGGGTGTTCATAGCACCATCACTTCTTAACTATTTTGTGACACCAAAGAAAGAATTCAGAGGACACTGTGGCATTTTGGAGGACTGTAATGTGCTGTGAATCCCTCCTAGGAGAAAGCAGTCCATTCCATGTTCACAAGCAGAACCATTGTCTACACATGTGCGTAATAAAGAGAAGCTGGGTCTTGGCATTTAGGGTTCTGTCGACTTCTAGTGGGAACATTCCACTTGTGGACCAGACCTCATTTTTTTCTCCTGTCCACCATCTAGAAAGTAGGAAAATGACCAGTGGTCCTCCTCCTGCATCAGGACACACTTTTTCAATCTGCCTGCAAGGACACAGTCACTGTGACTCTGTCAAACAATGTTTCCAACACTTCTAATAGAAAATGGTCCCAAATTCCATCATCATGAATGAATGGATAAACTGTATCACACCTACACAATGGAAAACTACTTTGCAATAAATGGGAGAAAGCATCAAGGCATGCCATAAATTAGACAAAGCTTGAAAGTGTTACATTAAGTGACAGTGGTTATCACAAATGATCACATTTTATAGGATTCCATTTATACAAAAAGTCCAAAATGAGCAAATCCTTATAGAAAATGTAGATTAATGGTTTGCAGGAGCTGCCATAGCCTAGCAGCTGATAATGGGCTAGGGAGGAAGAGAAAGTTCAAAGCTTGTACTGTGACGGGAGCCGATCACTCTGGCTAATATAAGACTATTTAATTATATACTTTAAATTTAGTAAATTTAATGGCATGTGAGTTATCTTTGTGTTTTTCCAAAGGAATGCAGGCTGGGAGGAGGGAGGGAAAGATAAAGGAATGCAGGTGTTCTGTAACAGTTTTTAGAAAATTCAATACACATTGTCAGGGTTACAAATCTGTAGGTTACATGGTAAATGTGAAGGAGGAAATTGGTGTTATGTAAATAGGATAAAGTAGCAACAGTATGCATTTGTGAGCCTGCCATGGAGATTCTAAGAAGGTATCTCATCTAACTTAAGAGATGGAAGGCTCTGGGAATGCCTCTTTTCTCTTATACTGATGTTTCATCTCCAACAGTTACAATATGTATACCCGTCTCAGCAATGGTTATCATGAAAGCAGCAGAAAGCCAACACTTGGCAATGACTTCTGAATGTAGCCCTCTTGTGCGCTTTGCCTCAGAGGACCCCTCTGTGCTGATGCCTTTTGTTTCCTGGAGAGATTGCTAGGGAGAGACAAAGGGTGACACTGCAGGGTGGGAGCACGTGGCTCACCTAGTGAATGAGTGGCTGGAGAATCCTTACGTGTTTCATTTTAGAAAAGGAAGATCATGCACTTTTGTTCTCTGAAAATAAAGTTTTTCCCCTTCTTTGAGAGAAAATAAATAGAATACAGTTGAAAGGTTGGAGAAAGGGAAAAACAACATAGTGCAGTAGAGCAAGGACATTTTTAAAAATAGATATTGGACTCCCAGTGTTAACCAGGTTTTCCTACACTAAAAATGCCTACTAATTCTGTGGACCTTATGTCTTCTAACCAATGAAGACTTTTATATTAGCAAGATGTTTCTTTATTAATTTGAAAATGCATGAAAAATTCTATCATATAAGACTAGCTGATGTTACCGAGAGAAGGGCAAGAATGAGATAAAAGTATAACTCAGCATCTTAGCCAGTGCCATGAATAATATAAAAATGACTCAATATGACTCAATAGCCTTCCCAATCACAGGAATAATCTAAGTGTGTGACTCAACAGCTGAGCCAATGGCAGAAAAGCAATTGTTGTAGATGTCCGTCTTCTCATCTTCCATCCCATAATCATTCCCATGGCATGTGATTACCAGCTCCCGGGATGTTTTAGTTGGTGTGAATTTTGTGAAGCCCTGGTAGAATGTGGTTTCATATTAATTCTATTATTCTATTAATATTAACATTGATTCTAAAGTAAATATTTGAAACATTCTGCTCTGAGAAAGTTCTCAGGATGAATTATTGATGAGGCATAAGAATGTTCCCATCATACCTTGAGGTGTGTAATAGCATTTGAGGAACAACTTTCCTGCTAATCAGTTGGCAGCAGTCTGGTCCAAATATAATTCCCCCAGTTCCTGATAAACTGTCCTGTGGGGACAGACCCTTAATTCTCTTGAAGAGACATGCTTCTGTTGCCCTGTGATCAGCAGCCTTCACCAAGCTCCAGGAGCCTGTGAAGATGCCCACAATGACCATGGCATCTTAACCCTTCTGGGAATGTCTTGGGATACTATTTTCCCATGAGCTGTTTGTGCAGAGAGTAAATTTCACCATGAAAGAAATAGTTTCAGGAGACTTTGAGTTTAAATGTGTGACATTTAAATATCTTTTGTTTGGGTTTTTTGTTTTGTTTTGTTTTTCCACTTGAATTTTGGCATTATGTGGTAGACAGAATTCTGTTAGTAGATTGTTTCTAATCTGTTAACTTCAACTCTACAATTAACGGCGAAATCCACACTGTCTCCACAATATCTGGTAACATTAATATTCATTGGTTCCAAAGATAGGACGGCAGTACTGAGCCCCTGTCTCCTTTTCCATGGCAGGTGCCACGTGGTCCTGAAAGCCTTTTCATAGCAAGCACTGTACAGTCTAACGTTGAATTGCACCCCTACTCTGAAGGCTTTCTTTTGTTTTTTGTTTTTGTTTTTTGGTTTTTCCAGACAGGGTTTCTCTGTGACTTTGGAGCCTGTCCTGGAACTAGCTCTTGTAGACCAGGCTGGTCTTGAACTCACAGAGATCCGCCTGCCTCTGCCTCCCGAGTGCTGGGATTAAAGGCGTGCGCCACCATCACCCGGCTTCTGAAGGCTTTCTTAAACGACCCTGATTGATAATGCTCACCAACTTACTATGAACTTTGGCACCTGCCAATCTGGCATAGTCAGCAAACTAATTTGATCTGCATGAGTATTTCTTCAGGCATTTCTGTGTTTTAAGTCCCGTTTTCATTCAAAATTGCAGTACAGACTACTCATCTGGAGCTTACCAAGTCTGTCTCTAAAAAGACCCTGCTTTGCTGAGGTCCCCAGTTAGTTCCTTGGGCAGCTGAGGATAGGGAACCTGAAATGACCCCATCCTAGCGCAATACTGACGAATATCTTGCATATCATCTTAGAACTTTCATCTGGCGAGGGATGGAGATAGAGACAGAGACCCACACTGGAGCACTGGACTGAGCTCCCAAGGTCCCAATGAGGAGCAGAAGGAGGGAGAACATGAGCAAAGAAGTCGGGACCACGAGGGGTGCACCCACCCACTGAGACAGTGGAGCTGATCTACTGGGAGCTCACCAAGGCCAGCTGGACTATTACCAAAAAAAGCAGGGGATAAAACTGAACTCTCTGAGCATGTCGAACAATGAGGGCTGATGAGACGCCAAGGACAATGGCACGCAGTTTTGATCCTACGCAATCTGCTGGCTTGGTGGGAGCCTAGCCAGTTTGGATGTTCACCTTCCTAGATATGGACGGAGGGGGGAGGACCTAGGACTTACCACAGGGCAGGGAACCCTGACTGCTCTTTGGACTGGAGAGAGAGGGGGAGAGGAGTGGGGGGAAGGGGAGAGGGGTGGGAGGAGGGGGAGAAGAGTGGGAGGAGAGGGAGAAGAGTGGGAGGAGGGGGAGGGAAAGGGGAGGCTGGGAGGAGGTGGAAATTTGTTTTTTTTTTCTTTATTCTTCTTTTATCAATAAAAAAATGTTAAAAAAAAAAAAAAAACCCTGCTTTGTAAGAAGCTAGGTTTTAGACAATGAAAGGTGTGTCTATTTAAGAGAGGGACACCTGGATCAGGTACAGCTAGAGCAATTAAATCCCTTCAGAACCTCTGAAACCAAAAGAGTATTCTGTTGACTTTTTTAACTTTTTTTTTAAATTGGGTAGAATAGGAATATGTTACTTCAAAGATATTTAGTTATAGTGAAATCAGTTCAGCTATTTTAAAAAAAGAATATCTCCTTTTTCTCTCTCTGCCCTGGAGTGTTCATAAAGTCTGCAAACACTGTCTGTTATTTTGCAGGTTTCCCAAATATAACTTGGATAATTATCCTCATATTTGGCTCATTAAGCATTACACGCTTTTGTGAATTGCTGAAGTATGACAGCAGCCCAGCAGTTGAATGGTTTCCTAAAACGGGGAGAACGCGTGCTTGACTGTGTTCTAGTAATTTTACCTTCGAGTCTAGAGTTGACAATTGAGGATATGCTGACATGTAATTAATCTAACTGAAGTCTGGTATATTCTGCCCGCTAATAGAAAAAAAAAAATCACAGTCTCATTTGCAACGATCCCAGACCTTCAACCAAGTCCAGGGTCCACATTTATCTTTGAGGTTGGTGGTGTATCCTGCAGTCACAGGCAAAGCAGGACATTCTTCAGAAAGTGGCTCCTGAGTCCTTGGATGCAGGAGTTATAATACGTTAGGGGACTACCTCATCAATCTCTCCTGGTTCCCCAATACGGACTCTGGCCCCAAGCAGGCAATGTGAAGCTAAATGGATCCCTACTTCTGCCAGCGTGGCAATTGTTTTCACCAGGATTAGTGTGAGGAAGGACTACATATTTTGTTTCTGCAGCCTTTACCTTTCAATCTCTGAAAAATCATCTACCATAATTTCAATTTCAAAAGAAATGCTTTTTCTTGCACGAAGAAAATTTCTTGTTATCTAATAAAATAGAATTATTAAGGAGGGACAACTGGTTTTATTTTGTTTACAATGGCTTCCTGTGAGTATTCGGCTCTCTCCACCCTTCCCCACCAATGTAGCATATGTTGGCGAACTGGCTTCAGTGGTATTGCGTATTGATATCTCTCACCTGCTGATGTCCAGCTACTTTTTTTGCTTCGGGTTCTGTTTTTCTCTGTGCTGCTTGAATGAATGCATATGAGGTTATCTGTATCAGTCACTGGTCTGCTTCCGCTTCTGCTTTGATTGCACCTTTTACTAGCTTTCACTCTGTATTGGAATATCACTTGGAAAATTAATTAGTAAAAGAAAACAATCAGAGGCTGGCGATATGATTCACTGGTTATTAATTCTTGCTGCTCTTTTGGGGAACCTGGGTTTGGTTCCTAGCACTTAAACTGTGGCTCACAGTTTTGTGTAGCTCCAGTTCAAAAGGTTCTGATGGCTCCCTGTGGTCATCATGAACACCAGGCACATGTGGTATGCAGATATATATGTGCATATGTGTGTGTTTGTATACATAGAGATGCAGAAAAAAATCACCCACACACATGAAATATAAATAAAACCAGAATTAGAAGATAGCTTGCAAGTTGTACTCTGATATATTGCATAGCCAAAACTGTACACTGATTCCTCATCCCTTCATTACACTGCCCCCACTTTTCAAACTGCTCCTCCTAGGGTCCTCCAGGAGCACCCCTTCCTTGTTGGTGACTTTTATGGCAGATAAGCAAGTGATATTACTGCCCTTTGGATTCTCTACATGTGATGAAAATTGCATCTAGCCATATAAAACAAATGACTTTTATGTTTAGATATGTAAAGTTCCCCCCCCCCCCGTACATGGATGCAATCTCCTTAGCCAGCTTGAGGTTAAACAGCAGTGTATCTCCTCCCTTCTGGAAGCTGGGATGTTCAACCACAGTGGGTCAGAAGGCTCACTAACAGGCCCCTCTTCTTGTGTCCTCATGTTGGACTCTAACGTCCAAACACCGAGAAGGAGTCGCCCCCAGAGACCACCTCACACACCACAGCTGATGAAAAAGCATGAGGATTTTTATTAATTCTGTCATGACAGGGTCCCCCAGCATTCGGGAAGCCGAGGGACCTTGAATAGCTGGTACAGTCTACTTTTAAAGGGGCCACAGAAGCAAGGGGGGTTGTTCTTTGACTATTCTGATTGGCTTGTTTGAAAGGGCCATTACCAATAATTGACTGGAGAGCTGTTGCCAGATCAGATGAGGTAAGAGGTCATTTTGACCCCGTTTCCCAGGGGACTGAATCAAAACATACGTATATGGGTAATTGTTCAGGAACTGAGTACATGCGAGTGTAGCTGTTAGGTCCTTGGTTCCCAGGGGAGGAAGGGAAGCACTATGGCACAGAGTCTGAGAGGATTCAGAATTGTCAAAAATTGCTTCAGGATTGTCTTAAAGTCTTACACTCAGTGGTGGAGAGTACAGACAGTTAGGTAGCTCCTTTGCATCTTCCAATGACAACACTGTCTCCATTGCTAGGACAGTCACTCTCCTGACCTAATCCTGTTCTATAGATCATACCTCTGGATGTTGGTCTTTCGACAGATAAAACTCAGTTCATATTATTCAATAATATCTTTGCAGAACACAGAAAGTCTAAGCCTCAACTTATCCTCCCTCTTTTTTATCCCAGAATTTGTTTCATAGGTATGAATCAGTTAGATAATGTATCTCTAGAGGTGCTTTCTCCATGGTGATCTACTTATTCGTTTTCTCTGTCTCTGAGGCTGTTGGGTAGTTTGCACAGCGAGGGGCATCACAGGGACCTGGGAAGGAGGGGAATGGTAGACAGACACACAAGACTCTGGATTCATTTCAAGGATGAACCAATTTTAATTTCCCCACTGCTGTTTACATATTGCTTAGCTGGCTATGAGATTTAGCATTGCAAGCAAAGCTTGACCAAAGGTATCTTTGACTTCCTCTTCTGAATTCCTCCTTCAGCACTTCCCTGGAAACAGGATCTTTACTCCCTTATTTGAGAGCCCCCTTTGCTTTGCCCTGGAGGGCATTCCTCTTAGGATTCCACTAGCTCCTGTAGTTTTCTGTAGCGCCATCAGGGTCAAGATTTTGCTTTAGAAAGCAATTGCAGGCCATCTGGACCCCAATACTTATCAGGGACCTCTGAGTGCCAGTCTCAGTGTCCCCTCAATGTCCAGAAGAAGACTTAAAATAAGCTCAGGACTTAGATCTAAGGGTGGAATGAACTCTCCACTACGTACTGTTCTGTCAGTATCTTTATTCTTCTCCTCTATTCTGTAAAGTTTCCAGTTTATACACACACACAAACAAAGGCAATTCTCTGAGCTTGGACGTCCCTTTATCTGTGAAGGTCCCAAATGTGATCTTTATGAAAGACTCCTTTCCTGACTGCATGTCCTGCCAAATGGGAGATAGTTGCAGGAAGGTGACTTCTAATATATCTCAGGGAACAAAGCTGAGATTAGACTGCAGGAGCCAAGGTTATTGAGAGTATGAATAAATTCTGGCTGGCAGTCCCACAGAATGGGGGATGACCCAGTGTACCAGTACATGGGAAAAAATGGTACCCACTTGTTCATACTCTGCTGAATCTTGCACCATGGGAGAGTGCTTACCGCATCACAAGAGATCCATTGTGAGAAACAGTCAATATGCAAAAGGTGGTGGACCCAGCACCTTGTAAGCTGGGTGTGCCTCCATCAGAACGCATTTGTTCTGGTGGGTCAGCCTTCTGCCTTATCAGCTGAATTCTCACTGCACGATTCCTGTGGACTGCAGCAAAGACTGTTGTACTATTGTATCATTGCACACTACTAACTTTGAGTGTTGTCTAAACAGTGGTTCTTAGGGTCTGCCTTCTTTGTTACAATCTCCATATGTAAGTACTAAGCACACTAATTTCTGATTCTTGATTAAATCAGATACGTCCTCTGAGGTCAACCATGAATTCTGTCATTGGTCTTCCCTTTGGTATCTAGTTCTAGATTATTTGAAAATAAAGACCATGTAAATAAGCTTACATATTTATGTAAACTCATGTGTGAATGGACATTATCCAGTCTCATTTTTAAGTAATTATACCTGAGACTTTTGTACTGTTTTTGTTTCTCTAATTTAATATGGAGCATGATCACAAGAACTTCATCTGACAAGTAGAGCATTGGGTCACAATCAAAAACAAATTTGAGATGCAAAATAATGCAATCCTATCAACATCCATTATTTTGTCTTCCTTCCTGCTTGCAGAACGAGTTCACACTTAACTAGGAAATCTGAGGATTCTCTGGCCTTACCACACACTTGTTCCGAAAGTCACCTCTAGATGTTAGCAAACATTTCATTCCTCCTGGAGCACATTGACCCATTTGATTGATGGTTTAATATCTTCCCTCAAAGTAACAACTCGTGCTGGCTGTTTCTTTTAATTTCAAAAACTGTTCTGTAGTAACACAGGTCATTACTGATCTCCTGACCCAGACCCCGAATGCCAACAAAATTAAGCGCTTGCTCTGAGTTAGAGATAACCTGCAGGCGACCAACCTACTGGTGATAAATGGCAAACTGTAATGGCCCAGCAATATGCACATGATTGTCTGATTCATATTCATTTGTACATGAAGGAAGGGTGCTGAGATAGCTAAATAATTAAATCACACAATGCAATTAAACTTGCTCTATTAGAGTGCTCTTTTACCTCCATTCTTCTTGCTGACACGATGCACAGCAGACCTTGCCCCAGTGCAATTAAACCCATTAGCTAATACTAAGCTACTGGAGTATGTAGGAGGCCCCTTGTTGTTGTTGCTCTTACAACTTTGTATTTGAATGCTCTGTAAGTCAAATGTCACATCCTCAAGGTACAAGTGCAAAGCTTCAAATGATGCACATAAAGCTCTTAACTGAACACATTACAGCAGACACAAGTAGCCTTAATTGTCTACGAGCCAGCACGGCCCCAGAATTGGCCATTGGGTTATCAGGCAAGATATTACTTTTTAAGGAACAAGTAACATTTTTATACACGCAGAGTGCTCCTGAGTGCCCTGGGTTTTTTAGCAGTTTCTTTGCCACAAACAAAACAATAATGTGTAGAAAGCAACTCTACCTGTGATTCTTTATTTACCAATTTCGTCCTTTAGTGATTAATATGCTAATGATAATTGCCATTAGAGATGAATGGCTATAAGGCACACCTTATAGCCTACAGTATATGAGTTCTTTTCTAGTGACATGCACAAAATTGCACAGCAGTCTACAACATAAATGATTCCTTTCTTCTTTTTTTTTTTTTTTGTTTTTCTTTTCAAGACTGGGTTTCTCTGTAGCTCTTAGAGCCTGTCCTGGAACTAGCTCTTGTAGACCAGGCTGTCCTGGAACTCACAAAGATCTGCTCGCCTGTACCTCCAGAGTGCTGGGATTAAAGGCGTGCACCACCACCACCCGGCCCAGGTGATTCCTTTTATCTAGAACATAGAGGCTAAGTTTGGTTAGGAATCTTATCCAAAATCACAAAACTAGTAAGAAAGTCTGGATTTAATAACTTTTAACTCCTAAGCCTACATTCCCCTGTAACCTGGCTACATCTTGATAAAAGATTTTAGAAGGAACAGTATTCTTTTTTTTCCCGATACCAGTTGGTGTAAATCTGTTTCTGAGAGCAGCTAGCATATTTTATAAAGTAAAGAAATTAAGCCCCTTCTATTGTACAAGTTCTTCATCCCAATCACATAACTGTCAAATCAGGACACAGCTTCTATTATGGGACACTAATGCCATGCAGTATCGTCAGTTTTTAAAGAATACCAAATCCCAGAAGGTCCAACTGTATCTCTGTTTTCAGAAACATAACAAAGGAATTAAAGGATCTCTTATGAGCTTCAAATCTCCATTGTCACAGAGAAATCTTAGGTGATTTTTTAGAAGTGACTTTGCTGTGCTAAGAAGGACATCTCATTAAGGAATGATAGGCAGACAATGCTTTATTTTATTTTTTTTTTACAAAATGCCCATATAAAATATTGATTTTTTTAAAGAAATTTATAATGTTCTTTGCATAGAATGTTCTTTTTGTCTAGAACTAGCAATCTATTAAAAAATTCTGTGACAGTGCGCCTGAACGCCTATTGTGATAATGTGATAACACAGATTTTCTTTTCTATTGTTAAGTATGGTAACAAATGGATTAATGGATGAGATAATATAGCTAGGTGTTACTGCAGTCAAGTCTCATTCTCACTGTTATTAGGTTATATAAAATAGAACATTTAAAAGGAAAAATGTTCCAACATCCAAAAGAAAGTAAATGATTGTTGTTGATAGATATTTCTCTTTAATGTAGCATGTAGTCAAGAGTTTATTAAATGATTAATAATGCTTTTATATATTAACTATTATATATCCCCAAAGGATCACGATTAAAGCTAGTGAGAATGAAGAAACTTTGGAAGTACTGTTCTGTTGGGGTCTATGAAATCCTATTGTTGGGGTCTATGAAATCCTATTGTCTTCTTGGAAATAAAGTGTGTCCTTCGTTCTTTCTTTCTTATGTTGCAATGATGATGGTCTCATGGCTTCCTCAAATTTTCATTGATTTTTTTATTTATAATTTTAAAAATTTATTCAACAAGTTTGTGTTGAGTCTCAGAACTGTTTGGTCACTTGGGATATAAATAATGAACACCATTCTCACATCCTTGGTTTTCACAGAACCTATTGTCTTGACGGGAGGAAGATAGAGCCACACACATGAATAATTAAAGAGTAGTGAAAAGTATAGCAGAAGGAAACATATGAGTGATGTAGCCCATACCAAATTTTTTGAAATTCAGGTAGAGTGTCACATAAAGATGTTCAGTTAAGCTGAACTTGATATACATGAATAAGAAATAATCAAAATAAGGCAAATTAGTATTACAGGCAGAAGTAAAAGCATATATACTTGGTAGAGGTTAAGTATGCTTAAATCCTGAAGAGCTGAAACAGTCTCTACGATTTTCATTTAGTGAAGACTGATTTAGCACAAACTTGAGAACCTTTGGGCACAAAGCAGGAGATACCCGCAAGAAGCCATTCCTAAGAGGCTTGGTCAGTTATGTTGGAAAATAAGAATGTTAACCAAAAGGTGGTAGTGTTTAATGAAAGAGGGGGTGTGTCTGAGTTACACTTTTGCACAGTTCAGGCTGCTTTGCATTTTGTAGGAGGATTAACAGAGGGCCAACCGGAACAATGAGAGGAGATAACTACCCCAATTAGAGTAGCTGACGACAATGATGGTGGTAAGCAGAGAGAAAAGAGAAGGGGATGGAGAGCCGATGCTAAGTCTTAATGATGCTTGGGAAGGGGAATCACTAGAGTTTGGGATGAATAAAGGGAGGAACAAAGTAGACAAGGATAACCATTTCTCTGGAAGTAACCACATAAATATTGCAAACTACTCGTGTGTAATATAGTATCATCTAGTAGGTCATAATTTTCAGTACAAACCATATCATCGAATATTAACTACTGTACTTGATTTTGCTAAAATGTTTTAGATGATCATTTCCTGGGCAAATTTTCTCAGTATCTGCTATAACTCTACTTTGTATCACACCATCAGAGTTGGCTCTGTGAAGTACAGAAATTTCTATTTCTGTTGTTTGTAAGATTTTTGCAATGGCTCAAGTCTTTGACAAATGACCTAACCCTGGGATTTAGATGACTTCTAAAATAAAGCAGGTGTTCCAGGTTTTATCTAAGGGCACCCGCTAGTTTATTTTTCCCCATCTAGGTGGCATTCAAAACATTCTGTTGAACCGTGTTGCAGTCATTTCATCCTAGAGTTCCTTCATTTCCAAACTCTGGGACTCAGTGGTCACAATCTGAGTTTGTATGATGGGACCTGACCTCTGATGGAAGTAGATTTATTTCAATAGGAATTTAATACTTGTTCCTTCCACTTCAGCTTTCTCCTGTTTGTTTCTTTTCATCATTATAAGATTGAAAGTCCCTGCTGTATTACTGCACAGAACATAAAACACGAAGCTCTCCTTGAGAGGTAATTTTCCAAGAACAACAACAAAAAAAATGTAAGCATGCTGTTGATTGTTTGGTTTTCTGTCATTCAATGTTGCATTAAAACAGCATTTTTTCCGTAACTATGAATGAGCTTTCCCTTGAAAACTGGCAGATATAAATGCAACACAGAAATGCTTTGGAAGCCAAAGCTTCCCTCCAAGCCCCACTAGGTTTCCAGATGAAGCTGCTTACTAGTCAACTGCACACAGAAATGCACAAACAGTATTCATTGTTGGAGAGGGAAGTAACTAGTTAATATATTCTCCTGCCTTTCTTCTGTTTACTCATCTGAAGTGATGATGATTCTTACAAACCACTTGATCTGATTACTTTTCTGTATTTCATTAAGGCAGATTTATTTACTTCATTCTTGATTCACGGAATGTACAACTCTAAATACCGTTAGCATTCTTATTGTTGTTCTGCAATTCTTTCTCATTACTCTACTCCCCTCGATGAGATCATTATAAAAAGTTACAGTGTCTTGATTTGAATGCTCAGAACTTAGACCGCTGATTGGTCTTGATAGGAATGTCGATAGCTGTCATTTGAGGAAACGGAGTTTTTTAATAATTTAAGAGATAGTGTGTCATTTAGGAAATTGTGACTATACCTTTATCAACTCTAAATTTGAGTTTCTTTATTTCAGAAACTGATAAATGGCCTTGGTGATTTCTTTGCCCTCTGCAGAGTTGAACATCGGTTCAATCAGCAATGTGGGGTTGCAGTGTATGAGATGAGCAGCAATGCCATGCAGAAACCACACATATGCACCCATTCACATCATTTCCATTTTTATGAGACCTTGAGAAGCAGGAGGACTGGCTTATGAATTAAAAACGAAGTTAGGAGCAACAGCCTGTGACTGGAGAGATGGCTCAGTGGTGAGAGCCCTAGCTGCCACTCAGAACCACCTGCAACTCCAGTTCCTGGGGATCTGATGCTGTCTTCTGACCTCCACATGCATCAGGCACACACATGGTAGACTTGCATACATGCAAATAAGTTATACACACACACACACCAATCCTTTAAAAATTAATCTTGGATTTGAGCCTAGGAAAAGTCCATTTCATAATTTGCATTAAATATTTGCTATGTAAAATTCTGGTTGTCCTTATCTGATTAACCATATGAGAACAAGACACATTTATATAAACAAAATAGAAAACCTAACCCTACTCTGTCATCTTAAATTATGTAGCCTGGTATCCCTAGTATGGCTTTCTGCTCTGGTTTGCATATTGCCAAGGTCCAATATACTTGCAAACCATGAAGAGAATTTAAAGTTAATTCTAAGGTAGTTTGCTCCATTTCAGAGAAAAGGGTTCTTGATTTTATAAAATCTCTTTTTTATTTTTTTGCCTATGAAAGCCAATAATTTAGGAATCTGACCAACAGGATACTCTTTGTGCTTATCAAGAATTTGCAGGACCCGCATGAGCTTGGTGTGTTGTAACACTGTGTGTTTATTAAATGTTTTACAGTGTTTTCAGAGTTTTTATTTAAAATAAAATATTGATGTGTTTACATATAAGTAGGAAAGGGTAGGAAAATTAAATAAGCAATCTGAAGCTTATTGTATAAACAATCTTATAAGGACTCAGATGAAAACTGAAATACTGTTTACAAAGAAAACTGAAATACTATTTAAAAATGAAAGCCCATGCATCCAGATACATTCAGGAATTGACATCAAGGGCTTATAATTTTAATTCTCTTTCCTTTTTCTGATGATGGTTATGATGAAAGCGATAGAAGTGGGGCTGGAGAGATGGCTCAGTTGATGAGAGCACTGGCTGCTTTTGCAGAGGACCTGGGTTTGGTTCTCCGCACCCACATGGTGACTCAACCATCTGTAATCCCAGGGTATCCTATGTCTTCTTCTGGCCTCCTCAGGCACCAAAGATGCACATGGTGCACAAACATACATGCAGACAAAGCACCTACACACATAAAATAAACATTTTATATTTTACAAGTGATAGAACTGACACATAATATTTTTTTTCTTTTTTTTTAAATTTTTTTATTGATAAAAGGAGAATAAAGAAAAGAAAAAAACAAATTTCCACCTCCTCCCACCAGCCTCCCCTGACACATAATATTTTTGAAATATATATATATATATATATATATGTATATATATATATATATGTATATACCTTCGAAGAACATGTTTAATAATGAGAAAACAGAACCTCAGCCAGATGACACATGGACATCAGAGTTACCCAGATGTGATTGGGTGGTTTCATCCTAAAATTCTTTTGATGTTATGATTGCTCATTGTGCCTTGAAACTAATACCAACACGGTGTAAAAACAAGCATGTTTTTTATGAAGAAAATAAAAATAGGAAATATATTTAAATGTGATACTGTTTCAAAGAACATGAATAATACTAGTTTACAGTTTCTCCAACTTTGCAAAGCTCTGTTTGATGTATAATCTATAGTCAGTGGTCCAATGCTTCATCAGTCCTTGTTGGTGATATCTGTATCCTGAGGTGTGACCAATTCTATTACTTTATATTTTAAGACAGATGTCATGTAGCTCAGGCTGGCTTCAAACTCATTATTTTTCTAAGGATGGTTTTAAACATTTGATCTTCCAGACTCTCTCTCTAGGGCTTGAATAACAGATGTGGGCTAATGCACGCACTAGTCGATGTAGTACCAGGGATCAAGATCAGGGCTTCATGCTTCATGCATGTTAGGCAAGCATTACAAAGTGACTATATCTCAGGGCCCCAATTTCATTAATAATGATACAACACATTAAATGGTCAAACCGTTACTAGGATGATAATGCTGTTGTCCCCATCATTTTCTGAGGTTTACCAACTACTTAAAAAAAAAAAAAACTCCTTATGTTTTAATTGAAACTTGATGATTAAATATTACTGCTTTAAAAGGAATATTTGTTTCCAAATGATAAATTGGAAATCTTTCCCTAATATTGTTCTCATAGGGTGGCTGTGTCTATGTATGCAAATGTGTGTGATGATGGGGAGGGAACCCAAGGCCCTGCCTGTATTGAGTGAGTGCTCTGTCATTTAGCTGCACCCCAACTCCTGACTGCATCATCTCTAGGTGTGGTGAGGTCGGCTCATCAATTGATTACATTTGGGTGATTACTTGCTTTTCTCTTGATTTTTTTTTCTTAAAACCTTCTCTCAACTGTGTCCAAACAGCCATCCTGACTTTCACTCTGTGGTCAACTGACAGGATAAGTGTCATCATTGAAGGTGATGGAGAGGGACATACCGATGATGTCTGCTTTCATATCATCTTCTTTAGATTCTGTAAATTGTATAAAGTCCCCCTAAGGCTGGCAAATACCAAATGACAATATGAGAATTGAACTGAAATGGAATTATTATTGGTTAGAGCTGGATTCCGGAGTTCGAATTCTCAGTCCAACATTTTCGGACTGGATGATCTCAGGCAGCACATTCATGCCAAGCGTTCTTGCAAATGCAAATTGGAGTATCTGTTGTGAGATATTTGATTACACTGTGATTGGTTTAATAAAAACCTAAGCGGCCAATAGCTAGGCAAGAGGTATAGCAAGGACTTCTGGACAGAGAGAGCTCTAGGAAAAAGAAAGGCAGAGTTGCTGGCCAGATGGAGAGGAAACAGGATGGGCAGCCCAGAGTAAAGCTAACTGAGCCACGTGAAAGAATGTAGATTCATAAAAATGAGTTAATTTGAATTAGGCTAAAAACAAGCCTAAGCTATCGGTTCAGCTTTCATAATTAATAATATATTACTGTGTTGTGATTTAGAAACCGGCTGGCAGCACTGAGAAAGACTCACTACAGTAACTCCATCCAACTTGGGAGATCTGTCATGAAGAGACCATCACCTAAGATCACTGTATACAGGCCTTATTTTTGCTTCCTGCTCATAGTGTCTAAGTTTCTTAGCTTATCATACAGATAACAAAATATGACTCCATATCTTTCAAAATGCTGTCTTCTGTTTCTGGGGGTGATGCCTGCTGGTGTTGAATAAGATGTTTGCCACTTTTATTCAGACATCTGTGTTCCTCTTTGATTTTCCTTCTGGCCTTCCCCACAGGGAGCAAAGGGAGAAGGGCTGGTAGGAACCACGGCTTTTGTCAGAGAAAAGAAGGGTTTTTCAGAAGTTTCTGTTTGTGACTCTTTGGCTAGACCAGTGCTTACCATGCAAGCGTTCCCAAGTGTCAGCAAAGCGGCATGACTTCCAGCATTTACCATACCTCGGATGTTGAGGTTAACAATTGGTTGGCGTTCATTACCAGTATTTGACATATTGGATCTTAACATTTTTCTCTTATACATATACAAAAAAAATGGTAGAAGATATACCAAGATCTCAAGTAGATTTGCTCTGAAGCAGAAATGCATTGTTTCAGTTTCTATAGAATCACTTACTAAAGTAAATGACCTATTCCACTCTCCCTCAGAACACAATCAATAATCTTCTGAGACCCTACAATAATTTACACTTTCTTTCAGTTCCTAATCATTTTCTCCCTTAGTTTGATGTGTGCATATGTGTATGATTGTGTGCATGAGTATGAAAGCTTGCATATATGTAAGTACGAGTGCATTGCATTTACGCCTGCATGGAGAGGCCATTAGTCAATCATGAATTATTCCTAAATAGCTGTCCAGTTTGCTTCTTGAGACAGGCTTTCTCCATGGATTCTGGAGCTCACTGATTTAAGGGCAGCTAGCCAGAGATCTGCCAGATGCTGCCTCCCAAACACATTGTAAATGTGCTACACTTTTCAGTGCATTCTAGGCGGTTGCATAGCAAGCATTTTATCAGTTGAACCATCTTCTCATCCCCTTTCCTTTTCCTTAAAGAATCCCGGGTAAATTCCTAAGGAACTTTTTCAGACTTCTAGTAATGCTGATCAGGGGGATCTGGTGGGTCTAAGAAGGCAGAGACAGCTAGGACACCATGCCATCTGCTGGAAGATATTAACAGGCAGGTTCTTCATGTCTTGGGAACTGGATCTGGTTAAGTGAGGAAAAGAGAAATGGAGAAGGCTGGAGCATCAAAGGGCAGGCAAGGTCATACAGCAGTCCCAGCTCTCTTGCTATACAAAGCAAAGGGAAGAGGATATAGCTTATACTCCACTCTCATTTGCTTTCGTTATTCATTGATGAATGCTGGTAATTGGTAAAAATCCACAAATCTATACCTGTGATCTCTCAAGGATAGATCTATAACTGCTGCTTTGACAGTTGTTCTGTGTATTCAAGGATCCTCACTTTTTTCTTTTCCAATGTAGGGCATGAATTGCACAGTGCTGCAATAATAGCTGAGATTAAATATTACAGTCTAGCTCCCTTTTCTGTCTCCTCTAAACATTAGATCTCCTGACTCTTAAAGGAGATCTGTGCAGAGCCAGAACATTTACCCTCAGGCTCCTTCATGTACTCCCCTGCTCCTTACCTCTGATGCAGGCTCAACTGGTTTCTTTATCTAGAGGGCCTCTATTAAAATGGAAGAAGGGAAACCTAATAGTTTTTAGATCACCCTATGTCTTGTTAGTTGGATGGTTAAAATGTGATTTATAGTATAATCCCCTGCCTCTTTGTTTTTTGACATTTTACAAATGTGTTCTTAGTATTTGTTTAGAGTTTGTAACATTTCCAGCAACACCCCTTGTAGTCCCTTCAAATATTCATACATTGTTATCAGGCAAAAATGTACAAATGTATCTCTGTGTCTGTTTGTTCATGCTGCCACCCGAGGTGGGGAAATGCTGTGTGTTCTTATCAATTACCCTTTCATGAGCAATGAATTATTTCGAACAGAGCTCAAGCCCCTTGTGGAAGTGGGAGCATTTGATGTCCATATAAAACCTTGTAATACCTTTATCATTTCCTCTAATGTATGGATTTACAAAAGCCTGCAGGGACTTGGTACTTATTGAGAATGGAAATTGGCATGATCAGTCAGTAATAAAATAAATTAATATATGATCTATTTTATGAAGACCATCATAAATATAATTTAATATAACACACAGACACACATACACACACCCTCTGATATTCTATTCTAGGAAGGCTCTCTCCACCTGTGATATGATATGATATATGTGTGTGTGTATGTGTAATTTGTAGATATAAATATAAAATCAATGACTTTATTTTAATTTAATGAAATAAAATGCTTGTTCCCTTTTTGAATACTTGTTTTATTATTTTTATTAATTCTAATTACTGACGTAGAAATTAGCCCCTCTTTTTTTAATTGCATTGCCAAGCTTTTAGTACCCTAAACTCTTTGTTTAAGGCTGCCCCCTTTAAGATGACATATTTAGCAGAAAACAGTCATGTTTAGGAGAATCAAACTATTATTAACTTTGACTTATCTCAGTGACACACTTTGTTTATATGTTACCATGGCAAGGAGTAATTTTCATAACTCACAGCCTTTTGTTTAGATCCTTACATAAAAGAATTCTTGAAGTACAGGCCTTTCTTTACATTTTTAAATGTGTGTGCATATTTGATAAGTTATATATGATCTTAAAGCAGAATACTAGTTATGTTTACCTCTAATAATGCTTCCTGATTTTGGTTTTGACTTCAGTGTGAATAATGATATGTAGCAGTGTTCAAAACTGATGACATGGGGAAAGACAGGCTAGACTGTGAGGGGCTCATCCGTCACTCAGTGCTCTCCTAGGCATTGGATCTGATGAGAGAAACAGTTCTAAAGACCCTGCTGGCGTCCAGCCTCTTCCAGCGAAGACTTGCCCTTGGTGTTGAAACGGTTGCCTTTTTGTTCTTCTGTTAGACTGCCCTTTGAAAGCCAGGAGATCATCTCTTCCTGCCATCTTCTCTTGAATGGCGCCCACACCTAACCTTAGTCTTGTGCTTGCCTGAGACATCAGTCCATGCTAAATGTAGCAATGAGACATAAAGGCGGTCTATACTGTGGCTTTTCCTCTCCCAGGACCTGCATGAGCACTCTCTATAGTTAGTGAGGAGCCTTATCTATTTGCTCTCCGAGTAGATGGCATTATCACTGTTTATCACAGATGGTATTATCACAGTAAGTTTGATGACTTGTTTCTTCTGTCAGCCTTGTTAGTATAATACATACTCCTTGGACAGAGTATTATGGGGGGGGCAGAGAGTGAGTAGAAATGAGTTCCCCTTTTCTAAACGTGCTAAGTTGGTAAGTTACCAAAAAGTAATATACAAATCGGCAGTTTCATAAGTAAACCAAGCAGGGAATTGGAACTTTGAGAAATTAGGAAGTTCCACTCTCATTCACATATGCAGGAAAACCACGTATCCACTCAGCATTTCTTCCCAAGGTTTAATGCATTTGCCATCCTCATTGACTATGAAGTAGCCATTTAGCAGAATAAGTTAGAGTTTTGGCCCCACAGTTGCTCTTCTCAGTTCTTTCCTCAGACACTCAGATTATAATTGAATCTGGGGGTTCTCACATTCATCCTTTCCATTTGTTCAGCAATATGTAGGTGCATCCCCCCTGGAGGTTCCATTTATGCGAGGCCAGCTTTTATTGGATGACCCCTTGAGCAGATCATACAATCATGCTATATTGACAGTGTTTCAGCTCAGTTTTTTTAAACTGGTATGGAGTCATCACTACGATCTCACTTGTGAGCCCTTGCTGCAGGCTGTGTACTGATGTCCTCTTCAATTTTCCAGGAGCCGACAACAGTGAAGTTCTTCCCGATTCCATCCCATCTGCCCCAGGAACACTGCCGCATTTCATAGAGGAGCCTGAGGATGCCTACATCATCAAGAGCTACCCTATTGCGCTCCGATGCAAAGCAAGGCCGGCCATGCAGATATTCTTCAAGTGCAATGGCGAGTGGGTCCATCAGAATGAGCACGTGTCAGAGGAAAGCCTGGATGAGAGCTCAGGTAAGAGGCACAACAGACAGAAGGAAGGCCCCCGAGAGACCCCTCAGACCCTTGCCCGTGACTTAAGTTGGGGGAGGGGGAGGTGGCACTCAAGCCACAAGCCATCCCCTTATGTGAAGCTAACGTTGCATCATTTTAGACCCATAAGACAAATGATCTCATCTTTCGGCCACCTGACAGCCCCCTTTGTTGTTTATTCCAGTATAGTTCAGAGCCATTTTTCAGGCTCTGTAATAACTTCAAACATTCTATGAAGTTAATATTCCCATTAGAAATAAAAGCAGACAGTTGCTGTTTCCATTTTGCAAATTCTAAATAATTTTGGGACAAATATTAAATCTTTCATCAAAGCCATTTTAAGCAGCATAATTTCAATCACTTTTATCTTTCCTCCTGAATGTTACTTTAATGTCTTTATTCTCCACAGCTGGTGGTTTCTGATTTTTTTTCCTCTGAAGTTGTTTTGATTGTTCAATAGTGATATATCCAGAACTAGAGTGTCTCGTTCAAGTGGGATTTCAATAGGAACAGGGTTTAGAATCGTCTTTATTAGTATGGCTAAATGTTGCTGATAAATGATGAGAATATGAACACACTCAGCTAAGGTTTGCAGAGTACTCAAGCTATGGAGGCCTTATCTAGATGGGATTATTTCTGTATTTACAATCATTTATTGGGGTACAAAAGATTATCGACTTCTAACAGGAAATTTTAGGCTCAAAGATATCTTAAACATACTTGAAGTGTTTGTGCTAGGTCTCAATGTAATATTTTTGATGAAAATATTCAAATATTTTTAAAAGTTTAGATTTACTTTTGTTTTATTTGAATGTTTTGCTTACAAATATGTAGGCATATCATATGCATGCCCATTCCCCTAGTAGGTCAGAAAAAGGCATCCGATCCTCTGAAACTGGAGTTCAGGATTGTTTTGAATGTTGTGATGAGACCCAAACCACGGTCATCTGCAAGAGTAATAAATAATCACCACTGAGTCATTACTCCAGCACACTGTTAGAGATTTCTTTTGCCTGGTCTTGAGACTCTTTTCCATCTATTGGATGGCCTTGTTCAGGCTCTGTATAAGAGCTTTTGCCTTTTCTTATTTTATCCTATTTTTTTTTTGTTGGAAGAGACATTGCTGACCCAAACAGGCATCCCAGATGATGGACTCTGTAGAGGTGTGAAGTTTCTTTATGTTGTAAAGGTCATTGTCATTATCCAGTGAACACAAGCTTCATGTGTGCACAGTATGAAATTTAGTTTAAAATGTAATGCTGCTAGTATAAGAGAATGGCATTCATCAAGAATGCAACCAATGATGGAGAAGTGGTCGTGATTGTGCTACATTGCGGAAGTGCTGTGGCTAGAACAGGCTTTCCAGGACTAATCCTGCAGAAAGGTTGGCAGTGGCCAGGAGAAGCAAAAGTGAGGAATTTTGGATATATGGATAACATGGGTTAGGCAAGGCAATTCAGATGCTCGGGTAGGAACTGGATGCCCAGTATAACAAACACAGTAGTAGCTATGAGTTTAGGACTCTTTAATAACATAGAACTTGAGGACTGATTGGATAAATAAATGGTGACAGATTAATATCAATTAACCTTTTGCTAGGAGGGTGGTATAATTAATCCAAATTACATTGACAGGGAGACTTGTCCATCCCGAGATGGTTGTTGGGACGAGCACAATTTGAAGAGCTATTGTGTTGCAGTAAAGAGATAGAGGTCTGAGTGTCATCATAGTGCAGAGGGACATGAGTACATTAGACAATTATCAATGAAGAATGAAGGTATAGAGATGGAGGAGTTGCCAAGGCAAAAGGCTGTGTGAATAAGAAAGCATCTAGGAGCTTGTCATCTGAAGCCAGAGGAAGGGAGTGCCCTATCTGACAGAGAATTGACTGGAGTATACAGAGTTCAAAAGGAAAAGAGGAGTATGCTCAAAATGATCTTCAGCTAATATTGTATCAATACCTGTCAAAGGACAAAAATGAAAACATGCATACACACACACACACACACACACACACGAATGAATGAGGAACTGAAGGAGGAAGGGTAATTATCCTCATGCAATTAACCTAATTAACTTGGGACAGAGGGATTAAAAATACAAAATTCGGGCTAATAGAGAAGTACCAGAAGCACATTCCTATTCTTTTGGGATTCAGTGAAAGGAGAAGGAAGAACCTGCCTGTCTTGGATGCATATTTCTCAAGAGCCTATCCCCATTTAGCGGGCTTTGGGTAAATACTGCACGCCAGTTTAATGGTGTGCCCTTTTGTAGTTTCACAACATTCTGTTTTGTTATTATTCACCCCTTCCTATGTTACCAGCATGGCTAGTCACTCCTCTCATTCTTTTGTTAAGCCCACAAAAGTCAGATACTTCAAAGTTACCTTGTAGAGCAAAAATTCATAAATGACAAAACTAGGAGAGATTATACATACTAGTTGTCTTAAAATGCCAATGGAAAAGAATTTAAATCTTAACAGTTGCTTATTTGAAAGAAATTTAATAAGCACAATCTTTTTTTTGTCCAAGTCATGTTGGTTGAATCAACAGGAAATAATTATCTCTCTTTAAATATTTTTCGCATGTTGTTAATGAAAATTGCCATTTTCCACACCCTGAGATTATGTTGCCTCAGCTCTGTATTAATACTAGGATGGTGTGAAGAGCAGCAAGAAACTTGTAGATATTTATCCCAAATCAATGCGTGAGTACAATTAAGCTTAGAAACAAAATAGCCATAGGTATTGAAAAGCAGAAGATGCACTATCTCCACAGGGGTCTCCACAAGAAGGAGATGCTGCCACTGGATTATCCTTACAGACTTAATGGCTTTTGATGAGATCTGTAAAATAATCCCTTACAATTCAGCAAGACTGAATGATATTGAAAGGACAAGAACAAGAGACACCATTTGACCAGAGACACAACAGAAATGGTCCATGTTCTGTTAAATCCATGTAGGAAGTCACTCTTGACCCATTTTTGAACATGTCACTCAGTTCCTAACTACTAGAATTGATACACTTTTGTTTGACATATGGGCCTTATTTATTCAGCAATATGATTGGAATGCATAGGACCTGATAGTACTGCAAGTCACCCAATCTTTTGTGATTCTGAATTGGAAGCAATAAGTCCTTTCGGTTGTTAAAAGCTGCAAACTGCCTTTGGTCTTTCTGGTAATTTGGACCCGTCATCAACTGTTCAAATAAGAAGAAAAAGGATTGTGTGTTTTTACGCAATTTAGCTCAGAAAACCCTGAGCTAGAGTTCTTTCCTGGAAAAAATACCATTTGTTTGACATGAGTTACTGTGTTTTTCCAGACATGGCTATACCTCTCTGTAATGTACACTCTTGGTTCTCTGCATGAGCCCAGGGATCCTCTCTCATTTGTTCTGCCTCATTTCATCTGGAAATATGGGACTCCTCTTCCTTGTGTTTTGCTTCTGTTAACATCTGGAAGCTTCAAAAAGGAGTAATCCCAACCCAGGAATCACGCCTTGTGAAATGGGAGGTAGATTCAAATAATATAGGAATTAAGGGTCTTAGTATATCCGGTGCACATGTGCCGCACAAAACTACAAACCCCAAAGCAAATAAGCAACATACATCGTCTTCAACATGATGTTGTTTGCAGGAAATGTCTGTTATCAATAAGTTAAATCATTTCTTTATTGATCAGTAAAAACAGGGACGTTTTTGTTATCATCTAATTTTTTTTAAATAATGTTTTGTGCTTCTTACTTCTTTAGCCTTAGTGGCATTGAACTTGACTGTGTGGATTGCTTTGTATTCTAGTGTGTCTGGAAAAAAATCTCAACTTGGCAAACTTTTTTTTTTTAAAGAATATCATTTCAGGCATTCCTCTCTATGTTATTCCTTTTTGCACAACTGGAGCCTTTCTCTTGGGATAAAAGGTTAGTGGATTGCATTGAGAAAAGGCTGAGGAGTAGAAATAAAAGTGTATTAAATCTTTGAGTTCGAATCTCAGAACTTCACCGCCCTGGTGATGAGGATTTAAATATAGTATCTTCCAGGAAAATCATCAATGTGCAGTTGCCTCCAATGAGTCACAAATCACCAAGACACCTTAGGGAAACATAAGTATTAGCCCACAGAACAGAGAACTAATCAATCTCCGGAGTGTTTTGCTGACATCTGTGGGTTTCGAGCTCACTTTTATAGAAACGCCCTTACTCACCACTCTGTACTTCATCTTGTTCATCATTGCCTCTCAGAGAAGACTGACACATTCTTAAAAGGTTTGTAGACAATCATTATTAATTCCATCCATAGCATGTAGCAGACTCTGAAGGACTTTTCTCCAGGGTCTAGTTTAATCTTTCCTACAAAAGCAAAGTTTGGACACCATTTCCCTCCAATCTATCTTTGACAGGACTAAAAGCAGGCCCTTACTTCCTGACACTGGCCAAAAACTACTTAGGACAGGGTCTCTCTGTGTAGCCTAGCCTGGCCTAAGCTTGCTCAGTGGCCTTTGATCATCTTGACCTTGTAATATCTCATCTCTACCTTCTTTTAGAAGCTAAAATCTTGAACAATGATTTTTGGATAATTTTTCAGTCTTTTCTGTTTACATAACATTAAGTTTATTTTTTTTGAAAAAAAAAATGAAGTTTGAATTATAAAGATCTCCAACAAAATGAAACACAAACAGTAAAGATATCTTTATGGTCAAGAATGTGGGTGTGGCTCTTAGGTGACACCTAGATGTGTTTGGAATATAGTTCTCCACTAACAAAGATCTCCATTAGATGGCAAGTCTCACAGGTCTCATGGCTACTCTTCATGTTTCTCTTCATGTAAAATAGAGTAATAAATACATTTCCCATCACTTCTTTGAAAGTTAAAGAACATAATATTATATGACTTGTCCTTAGCCTAGTATTTGGAATACAGCAGCATTATATTAAAATGATGAAATGTGGTATTTTAAAACATTTTTTTAAATGTAGCAAGTCTCTGATGATTCAAAAATCTACTGTCACCCTTTGACAAATCAAAAAAGATTAATTTATTAATTATTTGACTTCATTGGATAATAGTTTACTCTTTGCATATTGACATGACTAACACATATCAAATAACATGTGTTCTGAACTTAGGCTACAAAGAGGGGATTTACATGGATGTAGGAAGAGAAAATCATTGGCTAGGACATTGGAATCATGATCGTATTTGTCAGAATGTAATATGGCATAGAAGTAAGTCATGGATGAGAGGGAGTCCTTTAAGTGACCCCACCTAGTCCATTTCTGTCTCTGAAAGTTTCTCCTTTTTGCTATTATCCAACAACACTATCAAGTTAATTTGCTTGCCTGTGCCAGACATCTCTGAGCTGATTGATTCTAATCTCTAGTTGTAGAAGAAACGAGAGCCTGGGTATATTCTTCGTTTCTGTACTTAAGTCTGAATTTGGGGTACTTCAGCAGAACAATGTGAAGTGCTTATTATCTTGGGGACACTAAAGAAAAAATACTGCACATACACATTAAAAGGATGGAGGTGTGTGTGTGTGTCTGTCTGTCTGTGTGTCTGTGTGTGTCTGTGTGTGTGTGTCTGTGTGTGTGTCTGTGTGTGCGTGTCTGTGTGTGTGTCTGTGTGTGTATGTGTGTGTCTGTGTGTGTCTGTGTGTCTGTGTGTGTCTGTGTGTGTGTCTGTGTGTGTCTGTGTGTGCGTGTCTGTGTGTGTGTCTGTGTGTGTGTCTGTGTGTGTTTATGTGTGTGTCTGTGTGTGTGTCTGTGTGTGTCTGTGTGTGTATGTGTGTGTGTGTCTATGTGTTTGTATGTGTGTGTGTATGTGTGTATGTCTGTGTGTGTCTGTGTATGTGTGTGTGTTTGTGTGTGTGTGTGCGTGTGTGTGTGAGAGAATATATTTTAATCTTGTTGCTAGGAGGAGAAGGCAAAAGACATTTAGCCCTAATTAATCACCTGCCGGTAAAATGAAATATGGTTCTACCTTTTAATTATCTATATTTAATTTACTATTTTTAAGTAGCAAACTCTCCTGAAGACAGCTAAGTCTACCCAAGATATGGAATTATATCTTCATGACATCCCCCCCCCCCAGAGATTTGTAATTTTAAATACACGGAGGTACCATGTGTTCTTAGTGAGCAGTGGAGCCCTGCCATACAAACTAAGCTTCACAATGAGCATGTTTGGAGCTTTTGAGACTAAAGGAGAATGGTACTCAGACCCTGAAGAAGCCTTTTCTTCCCCAACGTGTGATCTGGTAATATTCTGCAGTTCTGATGTCATAGGAGATGCCACACTGAATTATAGACAGGATGGCTTAAAAGTCTGATCTTCTTTCAGCTGGCAGCACATTAATGGCAGCAGTCTTTATAGGCCGCCTGCCATGATACTCTCAGCACCTGTGACAAGGACAGACTTGGATGAGGCATTCCATAGGTTTGTTTTTCAAGTCAATATCTGTCACTGGCTCTATAGCATCTTTGATTAATTTCTTATAATATGCTGCTTAAAACAAAATTATTTTTAAAGCCTTGTTATAATAGAAAATAATGTAATAGTAAAATGGCAAACGTAATGGGTGTAGCACCATTGTAATAACTAAAACTGGCAATAAGTGATTATTCAAAATATGGGGAGATATTCTATGGCTCATGAACATTTTGAGTCTCCAAACTTGGACCCATACGAGAAAAAAAAAGAGAGTGTTGCCTTATGTAAGTGATGAAGGCAATTCTTCCAGGAGAGTGGATGATTTACTGACTGCTCAGAATATGGAGGAAGAAAATGAGGCCACTGCAGAGCAAAAATTGTCTGTCTGAAGAACTAAGTTCCCTAAGGGCTTGAGGATCAGAAGAGAAAGCTCATGGACGCCAGAGGCTAGTGCCTTTAGTGAAGAACTGGTTCCTCTCCTCTCTCTAAGAGCTGAGCCTTATTACTCATGAAATTGTTTTGTTATGATCCTTTGGATTTTTTTCTACAAAAAGCAAAATAATCATTCACCTGGTTAGTCATTCCATATACTTGTGAAATATCACCATCTGGAAAAGAAAGCATACAGTATGTGGAATGCGGCTAAAAAGACCCAAGAAAACAGGTCCAGAGTTTCCCATAGGGAGAAAAGTTGCCACTCAAATCAAGATTACTAGGCAATTGCTAGATGCATGTGGTTTGGAAAACTGGAAACATATTAAAGGACAGAGAAGGATTCTGTCTTCCTTCTGGGAGGTGCTTAGTCTGTATTATAAGTTTAGCATCCTAACCCAGAAAGCATCAAGTGAGAGAGGGTAAGCTGCGAGGGTGGTGAGCCCATAGGAACTGTTTCGCATCCCTCTCCCAGCACCCATCACCAGGTGCATCCAAGCCCTGGCTGCAACAATAACCACGGCAGGATGCTAGTGATGAGCTTTGTGCAAGTGTGATAATGAGCTGTAGATAAAAGGCAGGAGGACAGCTGTTAGTAGGCACCAGGCTGTCGTTGGCATGGCTCTGAATGTTAAATACTACTCCGAGTGCTTTATGTTCTCCTCACCAAGTTTGGGTCTTACAGTATGGCTGTGTGGCCGGCTCGTTTATTGAAATTTTGCCAAATATAAATCATTGTGATTCTTTCCTCTTCACCGTTTTCCCCCTCCCTCTTCACTTGTACATTTCTCTGCCTTGAATTCTGAAACATCTACCTTCAATTAGTTTGAAATTCTCTAACTTTGCGTCTCGCAGAAGGATTAAACCTGTTAAAAGTAACTAGTGTTTTCCTACCTGATAAATAAGGGGATTAGAGCAGTAACTGCTGTCAGCATTTTTCTCATTTAAACAAATAAAGCTGACAGATGATGAAGTTCTGTGCTGCTCTGTTATGTTTAGAACATGCAGAGTGATTATTCATTTGCTACCAGCATTAGTCTATCTGCAACTAAGCCATCCCAGAGCTTGGAAAGCTTATTAGCATATCAGTACCATAGTTATATGTTTACATTCTGTGAGCCTCTCCTCCGTAGCAAAGGCTGATGGGCATAATTTGCACAATAACTTTAAAGTATTGGGCTTTTTCCATACTTAAGAGTTATGCAAGTTATTAGGTACAGTGCTAGACTTCTTTATGGGATGCCATCTTTTATTAGCGTAGAACTTTTGTACTACTGTAACGTTTCCTACAATCTCGTGAGCTGCCATCTCTGGGGATAAAATAAAGTAGATAGCTGGGTCTGCTTGCAACACAGGTGGGTGAACTTCAGTGGAGATGGTAGGAACAGTTCCCTTAAATAGAGACGCTTTGCTGAGACATTTCTCAAGTGTGGATGCAGCTTCACATACATGTATATTGATATATGCATGTAAATGTGCACATATGTGTGTGTATATCATAAAAGAACTGAAGATTTGATAATGAATGTTCTACTTTTTGAGAAAGAGGCCCTATTAAAGGACCATTATTTTGTTATTGTGGGGAAAACACCATAGATATAAAGAAATCATGATTTTTTTTTAATATTATCTTAGAAGGAATGGTCTGGTCAACCAAAAACCTCATGTTAGAAGGAGGCCTCATCAAGACAAATCCTATACATTTGTATGTATGTGGGGTGTGGGATATATGTGTGTGTGTGTGTGTGTGTGTGTGTGTGTGTGTGTGTGTGTCATTTGTGACCTGCCACCTTGATGATGCTGATTGGGAGACTACACTGTGTTCAGCAGCAGTTGACTTGAGTTTGCTTTGTTTCTGGCCCCTGAAAGAGCATCCAAAGTGGAGCAGTGGCTGAACCGTGCTGATGTTGAATTCACAACTTTAGGCATTTCCTCTCAATATTGGATGGAAGATGGCAGAGAATGAAAGAAATAACAGAGCAACATAAGTCTGCTCTCCGTGGTGATGAGGACTGCATTTTTCTTTGTTCTCCCCAAAGAACCGTGTAAATGTCTCTGTATGTAATGGTCACACAGGGTTCAGGCCTTGCTGATCCTATGGGTACCGCTCTGGTGATTGTGCCTGTGTTTGCAAACCAATGCAGGCTTTATGCCCATCCTTGATACAGCGCCTGTGCTCCAGGCCTGTGTTCCCAGTCCTAACCCCAGGACTGTGTGACACCTAGAGATGAGATAGGTAACCCTTGTGTCACCAGGACCCACTGTCATTACTCAAATTAGTCAATCCTAGGTTCCACCACTCTGCCTTTTCAGTTCCTTTTCATTGGAAGTAGGAAAGCTCTTGTCCAGTTTCCCTTCTGCCTTCTGTTTGCCCTGGTGCTTGCTTCTCTCTGTCGCTGAGTGTGGCATGCTGGGCCCGTTTCTTGCTAGCTGTGTACATTTCTTCCTTCATGACAGGCATTTCCATGTCTGCATGTCTAACCACCTTGATTAAAAGAGATTTGGGGTATCCTTGGTTGGGGGGCTAGCAAACAGGTGGTCTGGATGTCTGCTCTCCATGTTCTCAGACTTGCAGATGTGACCCTTCTGAGCCATTCTGAGGTGGATTAGAGAGACTCACAAGATGGAGAACGGGAGAATGGAAGAGAGGCTTGACCACATGTTTACATTTCAAGCTTATTATATGTTGCTTTAAAATGTTAGCTATATTTTTGTACAAAATAATGGGGCTTCGTGACATTGTTTTGTAGGCACATAGTGTCATTTGACCCTATCCACTCACCTCCACCCCCATCACCCTTCTTCCATTTATTCATCTCACCTGATATAGTCCCGCCCCTACTTTGCTATTTGTCTTTGTTGTGTTTGGCAGTTTGTTTAATATGATGATCTCTGGTTCCATCCATTCTCTTATAAATAAATAACATAATTTTGTTCTTAATGGCTAGGTAATATCCTATTGTGAATATATAGCACATGTTATTTATCTATTCATCTGTTGGCGGCTCCCTGAGCTAATTTCATGACAGCTATTATGAGTAGTGCCACAGTGAACACGAGGTATAGCTGTCTCCGTTGCATGCTGAGTTTAATTCCTTCAGGTATATACCCAGGACGGTATTAGCTGGTTCATATATCAGTTCCGTGTTTTTCAAAACCTGCATACCGATTTCCATATTAGCTGCACAAACTTACATTCCCACAAGCAGTGAGGGGCCTGTTTCATGAAGTATGATGTATTCTGTATCAATAAGTGTCCCGGAAGCAGGGCCATAGCACACTAACACTGCTCCATCTCTCATCTGTGCCATTGGTATGATCCTTTCTTCTCTACTTAATGTTCAAAACAGGTTATCCATTTGTGTGACATGAAGAACAAGATGTAAGCAAGCCCCCTTCTTTAACCTTACTCCTCTCAACTCTTCCACTTCCTGTAACAGTCGGTGTGCCCACTCCTTGCCAATTTCTAAGGAAGCAGTTGGGGTTTTTTGTTTGTTTGTTTGCTTGTTTGTTTTGTTTTTCAATATGCTTTATTTTTCATTACTGTTCTCTCTTTTCCACTTTGCTAAGCAATGTTTCCATTTCCATGCCCTGGCCCTACTATGTTTTCTTTTTTTCACTTCTGGAATGAGACTTGGACTTGTCACATAGTAGGCAAATGCTGTCACTTGAACTATACCCTGAACCCTTTACCAATGTACAAGGATGCTGAAAATGCAACAGTAACATCACCTCTAGTTAATGGTTCTCTGCTCTGGAGAAATCCACAGATTTTAGGACACAGTATTTAAAAAGAAAAATTCAATGTTCATAGGAGCTTTCCACAAGAAGAAAATGTGGATTGTCAGTAGACAAGGAGATGAGTGCTGTATCGTTCCTCCTCCAACCTTAGGAAGCTGACCTGAAATAATACATAATGCTTTATGTGTCCATAACTGTCTCTCATTGCATATTAATAGTAATATGCAATTGATTGTGTGGAGAATGTTTTTTCCCATGAAACTAATTCACCTCCGTTCTTATTTAAACTTTGCCATGAGCAGCGGCAGAACTGTGGTCTACTTCTTCCATCCATAGTCTTTTTAGCATTTTAATTATTTCAGGGCGGATGGTTGGTTGGTTGTTTTTGGGTTTCCTTTTTTTGCTACTTTCTCTCCTTGTATTATTGAAAATAGATTTTTCTCCCATACAGTACACCCTGATCACAGTTTCCCTTCCTCTACTCCTCCCAGTTCCCTCCACCGCCCTTCTTCCCCAAATCTACTTCGTCTCTATTTCCCTTCAGAAAACAGAAGACCTTCAAGAGATAACACTCAATCATAACAAAACAGAATGCAGTAAGATAAGGCAAATTCATCTGCTGCCTGGATTCCTTTTTAATTTAAAGTCAAATTAGGCATTTAATTTTTCTTCAATTTTTTTACGTGTTTGTCTTGTATCTATAATTAAGAACAAGAAATTCAGTACAGGGACAGGCATTTCATTGTGAAAAGCCACAGTGTTAGTTTGTAAGGCCAAAGCAGGGATAACCACCAGCTCCTCCATCTATAAGCCATGAATGTAGACAGATGACTGTCTCTCTAAGTCTTTTGGGGGGTGGTTGTCTACATCTCTGGGATAGAAGAGCATCTTCCATACTTTGGTGATTTGCAGATTAAGTCCTCCTATAATGAAGCCCAGTGTCAGCCAAGTGTCTGTGGACAGAAGGGCATATGACCTCAAAAGATAGCCCCATGTTCATCATTAGTTAACTGATGTTAACTAAGTTGGCTAGAAGGAATATCCCCTTTCATCCCTGACACTCCATGAAGATTGGATAAGCCTCCCAAAGAGTAGTCCTTGGTCAGAAGCATGAAGATACTTTAACTCCCAAGTTAGAAGTACCAAGTGTATTTTTACTGACTAGAAGGAAAATGAAAATCCATAAAAATCTCATTGAAAGATTAAAAGTCTGGCTTACCTCACTCAGGATAGTGTTTTCTATTTCCATCCATTTGTATGCAAAATTCAAGAAGTCCTTGTTTTTTACTGCTGAGTAATACTCTAATATGTATATATTCCATACTTTCTTCATCCATTCTTCCGTTGAAGGGCATCTAGGTTGTTTCCAGGTTCTGGCTATTACAAAAAATGCTGCTATGAACATAGTTGAGCATATACTTTTGTTGGATGATAGGGCCTCTCTTGGGTATATTCCCAAGAGTGGTATTGCTGGGTCCAGGGGTAGGTTGATCCCGAATTTCCTGAAAAACCACCACACTGCTTTCCAGAGTGGTTGCACAAGTTTGCATTCCTACCAGCAATGGGTGAGTGTACCCCTTTCTCCACAACCTCTCCAGCAAAGGCTATCATTGGTGTTTTTTATTTTAGCCATTCTGACAGGTGTAAGATGGTATCTTAAAGTTGTCTTGATTTGCATTTCCCTGATCGCTAAGGAAGTTGAGCGTGACCTTAAGTGTCTTTTGGCCGTTTGAACTTCTTGTGTTAGCTCAGTGCCCCATTTTATAATTGGGTTTATTAGCCTTTTACGGTCTAGTTTCTTGAGTTCTTTATATATTTTGGAAATCAGACCTTTGTCAATTGCGGGGTTGGTGAAGATCTTCTCCCAGTAAGTGGGTTGCCTTTTTGTCTTAGTGACAGTGTCATGACAGGAACATGGGATGTACTCACTCATATTTGGTTTCTAGCCATAAATAAAGGTCATTGAGCTTATAATTCATGTTCCTAGAGAAGCTAAATAAGAAGGTGAATCCAAAGACAAACATATAGTCATCCTCCTGAATATTAACCTTCATCAGGCAATGAAATGAGACAGAGACAGAGACCCACATTGGAGCACCGGACAGAAATCTCAAGGTCCAAATCAGGAGCAGAAGGAGAGGGAGCATGAGCAAGGAACTCAGGACCACAAGGGGTACACCCACACACTGAGACAATGGGGATGTTCTATCGGGAACTCACCAAGGCCAGCTGGCCTGGGTCTGAAAAAGCTTGGGATAAAACCGGACTCTCTGAACATAGCGGACAATGAGGACTACTGAGAACTCAAGAACAATGGCAGTGGGTTTTGATCCTACTGCACGTACTGACTTTGGGGGAGCTTAGGCAGTTTGGATGCTCACCTTACTAGACCTGAATAGAGGTGGGTGGTCCTTGGGCTTCTCACAGGTCAGGGAACCCTGATTGCTCTTCGAGCTGATGAGGGAGAGGGACTTGATCGGGGTAGGGGGAGGGAAATGGGAGGCGGTGGTGGGGAGGAGGCAGAAATCCTTAAATAAAGAAAGAAATTAAAAAAAAAAGAAAGATTAAAAGTCTTCAGCTTTATCCCAGCTCACAGGTGTATCTTTTTTGTTGTTTCAACACCTTCCCCAAGTCTACTAATACTACTACTCTGAGAATTTTCCTTGGTTCCTATCAACTTGTCTGTTTCTGATATGTCCTTTCCATTTGTCTTGAGCCCCATTGGCTCTGTTGTCCTCAACCTTTAATAGCACTGTTTGGGCCATTTCTCAGAATCTTGGCCTGTTTATACCATCTCTCACCCACACTGCGTTTGCCTTCAAGCCACACTATTACAGCGACCATTCCTTGGTTACAAAGCCCTGTAACCCCTCTAAGAACGACCTGGGACTGTGTCCCTGAGCTTGGTCTGTGGAGATGATTAAGTTCTAGACATTACCTTTGGTAATACATTTCTCATAGTGTATTTTGTACAGAGACTGAGAGCACCAGGTTAATGTGAGAGGAATGCTATTCTATTGCATGGCACGCGTTGGCTGATAATACTTTGTGTATGCACTTTACAGCCTACTCAGTTCATGGAATTTAATTAGCAGTAATATATTACTGTTGCGGTAATTAAAACCTTTCCTTGATTAAAAACAGAATTGTTTAATTAAAAAGAAAAGGTTTGACTAACCTTAACTTTGTGATTGAGCAATACAGTGGCCTTACCTAATGTTCTCTGTCTCCGCAATAGGCTTGAAGGTCCGGGAAGTGTTCATCAATGTCACCAGGCAGCAGGTGGAGGACTTCCACGGGCCAGAAGACTATTGGTGCCAATGTGTGGCATGGAGCCACCTGGGAACATCCAAGAGTAGGAAAGCTTCTGTACGCATAGCCTGTAAGTACCTTTGGGCATGACCTTGGAGCGTAGGAATATGGACAAGAGGTAAATATAGTAGACGAGTCTGTTGGAGATGCCCTGGGCTTCTGCAGAATGTAGATGAGAAGGAAGCAAGATGAACATTCCTTTCGCCAATCAATTTCGTGTTTAAAATATTATTTGATCAAAATATTGGACATTGAGCTTATAATTAGTGATCCTAGAGAAGCTAAATAAGGAGAACCCAAAGAAAAACACATAGGCATCCTCCTGAATATTAACCTTCAGCAAGCGAGGAAAGGAGACAGAGACAGAGACCCAAATTGAAGCACAGGACTGAAATCTCAAGGTCCAAATCAGGAGCAGAAGGAGAGAGAGCACGAGCATGGAACTCAGGACCGTGAGGGGTGCACCCACACACTGAGACAATGGGGATGTTCTATTGGGAACTCACCAAGGCCAGCTGGCCTGGGTCTGGAAAATCCTGGGATAAAACCGGACTCTCTGAACATAGCGGACAATGAGGTCTACTGACAACTCAAGAACAATGGCAATGGGTTTCTGATCCTACTGCACGCACTGGCTTTGTGGGAGCCTAGGCAGTTTGGATGCTCAACTTACTAGACCTGGATGGAGGTGGGGGTTCCTTGGACTTCCCACAGGACAGGGAACCCTGATTGCTTTTCGGGCTGGGGGGGGGACTTAATTGGGGGAGGGGGAGGGAAATGGGAGGCGGTGGCGGGGAAGAGACAGAAATCTTTAATAAATAAATAAATTAAAAAAAATAATAAATAAAATATTATTTGAAATGCTTGATCATTTTCTCCAGACAACAATCAGCACATCAGTTTGCCTCAGAGATTCTGCCTGAATTTTCAGAGCTCCAGTGTCTTAACAATGCCAGGAGAACGTGTTCCAGAGAATAAGAAGCCCACACAAATGAACTCTGCTTCTCCCCATTCATGAAGAAGCTCAGGGGGTGTACACGGGGAAAGCTGAGCAATGACTGTTTATTCTACTTTCCAGCCAGTCTGCAAAAATAAGGCATTAAAGACATTAAGGGATTTTTATAGCCTGCTGTTAAATCTTTACTTGGCACGTCTTAAAACATGTAAATGAGTTTTAAAGCTGCATTTGTTTGACCCATGTTTGAAAAAAAAAGCATAGTTGAAAAATGATGAGGAAACAAGAAAGAAGGAAACTGCTTGTCTGGGGGATTCCAAGATTACTCTATCATATTTCAGCATCGATGTCTTTATAATCTAAGCATGATTTGCAACTACGAAAACTTGTCCCCTTTTAAGTGGCCTTATCCCACCCATTCCCATTACTCTACCTCTATCAGCAAGCTGGGAGGAGCAGGACACAGATGCAGACATCCTTATTGTTGTTTTATTCAAATCCTCTCTTTAGAGTGCCATAAAGAATATAGGACAAGAGGGATTTATGTAAGGACTGAAGGAATTCTTCATAGCAGATGTTGATGGTTTGGGGAATAAGAGTAAGAGTGAACTGATACTTACAGAGACATTTATGTTTCCTCAGAACTGAAATCTTCCTCTTAAAATATGCATTTCACCTTCACAATACTGGTGATTTGGGAGGCCGCTCCTGGATGCGATGTGGGTCCTCATCGACCCAGAAGAGGTCACCTCATAAGCCATCTTCAGTGTGAGAGGCTTGGGAAATATTTTCCCATAGTTATTTAGTTAATTAAAATTAGCCAACCAATATTTTAGGCCTTTTAAGTAGCAGATCAACTGAGAGTGGGAGTATGCAGGAGTCTGTGTGCATTTATTTGCCCCAGAACAAGTGCAGGTCTGTGTTCCCTGCATTCAACACTAGTCAAGGCAAGGTATATATCTATAGTGCTCAAGCCAAAGAGAGTACAGGAGACAGCACGGAAGATTGCAACACTGGCTCACTCAGTTTCTTTCTACTGAGCTTCATTTTTCTCCCTCATCTTACCTTCCTTCTCCTAAGAAGATGGCACCTATTCTTTGAACTATTGCAAATATAGTCACTCTGATCTGTCCACCTCTAGTGTCTGTCTCCATTCTTCCTCAGTTAATTCCTGATTGCCTTGTGCCTCTTTAAACTCCATGTTTTTGTTTATCAACTTCATCAAAAAATGCTTCAAAACCACCTGTTCTAATTTCCCACCGCCTTGACTGTACCCATTACACTTCATTCTTCCAAAGGCCTCATTGTTGCACGTGTCATCACTGCCTTTCTGACTCATGCAGTCTGCAGTTCTGCAGGAGTGAAGAGCCTAGACTCGGCATCCCTGCTCCATGTCAATTTCTCTTCTGCTTCATCTTTGTTTTGTACAGGCAGACAGCATAGTTCCTTGTCCTGGATCTCAGTATCCCCATGTGTGAATCGGTGCCTATTTCATGGTACTCACGAGTACTAATTATTTAAACTAGCTGGTCCCGAGAACAGTCTTCGACCATCAACTTCTGCCTCGTGGCATACCTGATTCTCTCCAGAATTATTATGTGTGCTGATCTTTGAGGAATTTAATTGAATGAGTGTTCTAAGTTAGCCTTTACTGTGCCGCTCTTCTAAGCAGGACAGAAGCAAAGAATAGAGAATATTAATAATGGAAAAGGCATGTCACATTCTGTCACTTTCTTTTTAATCATTTGACCTTTGAAGACTTCTCAGATCCTTTTCCGATAATAATCTTGGGATTCTCCCTGGAGATTTAGAAAAAATGTGTGTCCTTTTCATATGATAGTTTCATTTGTATATAAAAATAATTCTTCAGGCAAAAATTGCCAGAATATCATTATAGCCCATATTATACAACTTACTTAATGTGTTCCCTAAGAGTTTTTGCAACATATTTTTAATTTCTTCCTATGTAGCAAGTTAGAGGCTCTTTAATTTATTTAAAATTATTTATGCAAGCCAAGACATGATTTGTCATTAAATATTGCATTTGACTTGGGGACCAATGCACATTAAAATGTAAATTGAAATTTAACTAGTGTAGTGGCATCAAATGTGTATGTGGAGGTGCCTTCAGGATCTTCCTTGAATGTTTTATTTGCTGCCAGGAAAAACACTTTAAAAATAATTTACCTTTTTTATTAGACTGAGAAAGAAGAGTTCTGACTTTTACGTGTAAGTACTTCTTAGCAAATAGCACATTGCACATGAGAATCGTCTTCATTCTCAATAAATGAATAGGCAAATTAAATACAATTGTTACCATGTTTCTTCTTTTTAAGATGGTTTTTTTAAGTAATAGAGGCATCTTAATGTGCTAAATAATCATTGATGGATGAATGGAGTTTATGAGCGTGAGAACCATCATCCGAAGGGACTTTACAATTTACTGTCATTTTCATAATACTCAGTAAACACTTCTATTTCAACATCTGAGCTCCTTAGGCTTCCTGCATTGAGCCAATGAGCCATTAAGGATTTAACAAATTTTAAATTGCACTGGGCAAAAGCTCCAAGGCAACTGGGATGTTGAGCTGAGGGACATATTGACAGGAGCATCTTGATGTGATCATGGTTACTAATCTCTTGGAAAACATCAGGAGGCTCTCTGGATGATGTTGCTTAGAGATTGATAGATTTTACAAGGAAGCAATGGGAAGAAAAATCTTCCCTTGGTTTTTATGACTTTTATGTTCTTCAAAATGGACCCTCTTGCGGGTAAAACTTACAAATGCAGAACAGTATCTTCTCCAATAGATCTTCTGGATCAGGCTATGGAAGAAGGCCCAGGCAACTGTACATATTGTTACAGATTGGTGATTCAATGTACAGATATCATTGGGATGGCTTGCCTAGGAACAAAAGTCCCAAAGCATCAACATATACCATCATGCCAACGTAGTCCTTATACAATACTGGAATTTCAGTTCAAATCATACTGGAATCCCATAAGGTCTCTAATTGGGAATTTCTAATAGTCTTCCTAGACTTGAGTTCTGCTGGTCAGTTTCTGCCCTGTAGTTTGAATAATAAAGCCGAGAATGCCTTCATTTAACATTGTTCGAGTTTTTATTTACCCATTTGGCAAACTTCTTCGTTCAACTTGTTGCAAAAAGTTAGACAGCTTGACTAAAGGGGATGGCCACTTAGCAGAGTGCAACAGAGATCCTTCTGTCCGTCCATTGATTGGGTATTTTTCTTGCTAAGCCCTCTGAGTTGTCTTCTGCTGAATAGCACCTTGAGAATCAGAATAGAAAACGTGATGAGCACTTGAGTGTTTTCTTGAGGAACGTGACAGTTGTTTCCCCCTCTCTTTCATTTATGAGTCAGTTGTGAGCCTCCTCATGGTCATGCTCTAGCGTACACACTTGGTATTGGGAGCCAGTGTGCCTGCCATCCCTCTGAACTGTTTTCCCATGGTCGTTCTATGTTATAACAGGGAGAAGTTGGCTGGCCATCAACTACTGGGGGCTGGAAATAGCTGAGACCTAGTTACCAAAGTGAGTTTTGGCAAGTAAAAATAGATAAATAAAGCCAGCCTACATTGACCGCCACCAAGCTGGCAGAAGTCTGTCTCTAGGGAACAACTCCCACAGGCCCTCCCTCATCCGTCTGGTTCAGCTGGACGGGAGAAGACAGCACGCTGTGGCATCTGCTGCTGGACCTTTGTCAAAACCAAGAATACTCAATTATTCGTAGTTGTTTATTTTCATGGGTGAACGTTTGGCAGCTTAATGTTTTCTTTTTTTTTTCCTTGTTTTTCTTTCTCTCCTTCAGCTGCTTTTGAGATGATGTGCCAGTGTCATTAAACCCTTGGTCAAGCAAACCCTTCTTAACACTTGAGTACTTTTCCTAATTTGGGACTGGGAACTAAAGGAAATATTTCTATGTTTTACTTGAGTCTTTTCTAGCAAGTTGGTCACTTGGAAGAATACACAGTAGGAAACCACTATTTTGTTGATTTAAAAAAAAACATAATTTGATCCATGCTGAAAAAATGTAAATACAATGTTTTTTGAGATGTCTCTAAAATATCTATGCAATTGTGCCAAGAATGAATGAAGGAATTAGGAAAATCTCATTTGCAGCCATGGGGTGCTCTATACTTACAGGCTGTAGTGAAAACAGGATTGTTTCCCCTTGCTTTTGGGGTGTGGCTTCCTTTAGAAAATTGAAGGAAAGTAAAAAACATTGTCTCAATTGTGCATCTCAGCTTCCTGGTTTAAATAAGTAGTTTCATATGCTGAGAACTGCTAGTGCCCCCTGCTTCCTGCCTGAAAAAAATGCATAAATATGGGGATAAACAAATGTTCATACACTTTTCAGATGTATCTTCTTATCTGTCTTTTCCCATGAATTCCTTACAGGTGTACTGCCGCCTGAGTGAGTGATACTACTTAGAACAGTGGTTCTCAACCTGTGGAAGTCGTGACCCTTTTGGGGGATCAAATAACCTTTCACAAGGGTCACGTATCAGATGTCCCGCATATCAGATATTTGCATCTATTTTTCATAACAGTAATAATGTTACAGTTATGAAGTATTAACAAAAATAATTTTATGGCTGGGACTCATCACAACATAAGGAACCATATTACAGAGTCTCAGTATTATGAGGGTTGAGAACCACTGGTTTAGATGCTTGGAAGCAAATGCTTATGTTCAGAGGTGTGAGGCTTGCTTTCCTTGTCTTTGCTTTGCCTGTGTTCATTGTTCTCCCTGGAGCACATGCATAGCTGCATCTCTCCATCTTTATCTGAGAACTATCGTACTTGCTGCTCTATTCATAGAACCCAGCTTAACTAATCTCTGAACCCTGATGACCTCACCAGCCTCATAAGCCAATTTGGACATTAAAACACCTGTTCTCTACTGTTCACAGCTTCCAAGTTTCACAAATTCAAGTGTCCTTCTCTATCTTCCCGGTCTTTTCTCTCTTCCTACAGCATTTTTTGAACTGTTTTCATGATATCTACAAATCCAAGTTACTTTTATTTGTGAATTCATTTCCCTTTTTAGATTATGAACTGCCTCAAGATTCCAACACATTATTACCTGACTCTTTTTTTCCCTTCTGAGTCTCTTGCAGACCATATATATCACCTTTGTAGTAGATATCTCTTTGGATAGCAATGCTATTCACGCAAAGCCTGACACCTCTTCATGAAAGGGCACCTGTTGATTGTTTATGATGATGATGCCCAGCTGTCTGACTTCCTTGTGAGCCTAGAGCTAATGAGAACATGGAAGACTCATCTTTGGCTTCCCTTGCCTGGAACTGACTACTAATCATGAGCACTGTAGTAAAGCAGAGGTCAAAGGGGAAAGGAAATGATGAAGCATCATAACAATGTTAGCCTATGACTTACATATGTGACCTCAGCAGCTTACCCTGCCTGCTCTGCTCCAACACTCTCTGGCAACACACACCTCCATTGTGGAATCCAGTCTTTAATACCTAGTATAAACTGCACAAAAGCTTGAAACCTTATTTTCTCTTTCCATGGAAAAAATGTCCATAAGTTAAGAGAGACAATATTATATTTTTCTTCCAAAGGTCAATCATTTCCTATAGCCTCATGTTAACTTAAAGGGTATTATTGAAGGGTGTGAGAGTCTTAGCCTCTGAATAATGTTGTAAACTATGTAAAATCATCTAGTCATGGGAAGAATGATTGCTGAAGTACAGCTGCAGTCCTGTAGCTAGGCTGCACACCAAGGGATGGAGCTGTATCCATCTGAAGCCATGCAGATGCTATTTTCTTGCCAAGTCCTAAACTAATGAGTATCAGGGTTGCACAAAGGTACCACATAGGCCTACAGAAGCAGAGCTGCGAGCATACTTTCTGAGCCCCAGTGCACAAAGAACAAAGTTCCGTGTTTAAAAGTTAAGAGTTTGGGCCATGAAAGCGGTCTATTAAATCATGCATGGAGCCCTGTGCAATTACATGGAACATGACCTCTGTGAAGCTAGCTCTGAAACATCAGGTTGTATATGTAGCAGTTGTGTAAGAAAGGAAATAACTAGTCCTGGAAGCCTAGGGAAACCCTGAAATTGTATCATACAAGATTTTGGAGAGGACTGTTTTTTCTAAAAGCCAGCAGCAGTATCACTGGGTCTAGGTACTAAGGCAACAAGTGTTGAGTAGGGCTGGGAAATAGACAGGACCAATACTGAATCAGTGTCCCTGCTATAGCAGCACCCTGTGCAGTACACATGGAGAAGAAAGGTGCATATGTCTGGCAGTGGCATTTGAGAATATATAGTTACGTTAAATGTCTAGATAAGATGGATAGTAGGGTTGTTTATGCATTTTGAGATATCAAGAGTGAAGGGTCTTGCTCTATTGATAGAGTGCTAGTCTAGCATTCAAGAGATTCTAAATTCAATCTCCTGTACTCCATAATCTCAGTGCTATGAAGGTAAATACAGGTTCTAGGTCATCAAGCTAAATGGAGAGACAGGCCAACATTAAAACCTATCTCAAACCAATTTTGACATAATAGACTTTAACAAACTTTACAGCCTGCTACATGCAATTCCCTTAAGCCATTTACTGAGAATCGTAATGCTGACACTGACACTGGGATTAAAGGCATGCACTGCCTGGTTTCTACAGCAACAAGTTTGGCGACTGGAATTACAGGGGTGTGTGTCACCACTTCCTGGTCTGTAAGGCTTACAAGTGAGGCTGTTTTACCTTCAGTGATCTTCAGGCAATCTTTATTTATTAAAATGAAAATGAAGTGCCACTACATTTATTCTTTTTCCACATCTGCTTATTAATAATAAAGATGATACTAGTAAATTTGTAGTGGAAAATCTCGCTATACCTCACCTAAGTAATTAGTCTAGTATCACCAGTAATGGGACAGTCAATGAGATGTCTCCTCATATGATGAACTGATACTAATTGCTTCAACATTGTTATTTCTAGACATGTACAATCTGCACATTCTTAAAGGAAAACACTGGAAGAATTACATTAAAGAACTTTTGACATGATAGATCATTTTGAACCATTTCCTCAAAAGCTATCTGAATGACATACACTACTGAAACCACAAAATCAATGTGGTCGTCTGTATAAAGCCCTCATTATCCATAGGATTTTAGGGTCCTACAGTACAGACCCTTGGTGGCTCAAGTGGCTTATGATAAATGCATTGTACTGGCACCTCCTACCATATTCTGTAAGTCCCTTCTGGATTGCTTATAGTTCTGTGTATATATTGAACAAATGTATTCTGAAAGGCTTGGGGCCAGAAATTTTCAGGTTTCAGAGTCTATTGGATATTGGGGTAACTGCATCTACATTATTCATTGAGCATTTTCAACCCATACATCCAAAATCAGAAAGGCTCCAAATAACAATTTTTTTTGGATCAGCAGATTTAGGTTCATTTTGTATTGGAAATTCTTTTGTTGTTGTTGGAGTTGTTCAAACTTTCTTATGTGAGTCTCTATAAATTATTGTATTCTGCTTTATTGTTTAAACTTTAGGGAATAATAATGAAAATGTATTATAGACAGATACAATTTGTTTTTAATAATTTCAAACCTACTTAGATTTACTTTGCAAATCTGAAACCCATGGATATAGCATGGTGAATACTTCTCTTAGGCAATATAAGTAATCAGGTATGGGACAGGATGCTAAATTTGCATGAATTTTTAGGCTAGAATTGTAAAGATGAAAGACACTTGGTGTGACACATCTTAGATGTCACCCACAGTTGGGCCAGCCTCCCTTGCCAATAGATACTCTTGAGCATGGAAAACTGAAACCTCTTAGAAGCTGTGTTTCTGTGAACAAAGAGCAACGCTTTCTACAATATTAATAGAAATTGGTCTACTTTTTCTTAACACATGCATGTTTATGAAAGACAACCTTAAAGATAGGGTCTACTGAAAAGAAATGTGTTAGAGAGGAATGAAATTTCCTCAGATAATGTTCTTTCATGATATTTATTGCCAGTTATTATTTTACCCAAAAGAATTTGCAGAAACGTAGTCACTGCCTTTCAATGAAATCACAGGTTAATTCTGTCTGATATTCCCTTAGTGAAATTCACCTTGAATTTCTCAAAGATGGCCATTTCTATAAAAACTTGAGTAAAGTCTTATTGGCAAGGAGAATATAGATTTTACTTCAATCAATATTCGATCTTTCCACTAAGTAAACCTTCTAGCAAACCAGCAGTTAGAAAACAAAACAACCAAACAATAACAACACAAAGAAATGAAGTCTCTTCATCTTTGCAAACTTTTTGTGACTAGTGATTCTTCTTAGGTGAGTATCACATCTTTCTACCTAAGGAGGGAAAGCCAAGATTATATTCCAAAAATTTCCTAAATAGCAGTTTAGGTTGCTGACTTAAGGGAGGAATTGAGCATCTGTGAATAGTTCAGGAACTGAATGTTCTAGGTATCCCAAGAGCAAAATATCATTCCTTCCTTTGAAGAGTTCATAGTGTAATAAGACAGATAAATATATAAATAAGAATTTTCAGTGGTGTCTGGCTACTGCTATATTCAGTGTGCATGAGGAATCCGCCAGGACAGCTGCTGATCTCAGGAGCCCAAGATACACTTGAGTTACTAAGAAACATAATTCTTGAAGAAGAACATAATTCTTGAGAAAGACAGAATTTATCTGGAAAGGAATTAGCATGAGCATGTGGCTACTGAAATAGGAAACTGAATAGGTAAAGTAGAGAATTTTAGTTACATTAGATATGGGATGTTTTCTGATTAGGTTTCTGGATTAAGTAGCTGAATTTCTAGCTAATCTATTAAGTATGCTTATGAATATAACAGAAGAAATTATTTCCAGGAACAAAGTATGAAGTTTATTGTTTGATTATAGTGTGCAAAGATGTTCATGACCCATGTGATAGCCAATGGACTATTTTTAACCATGTAGTTTACTTTTGAGTCTGAAGCCCATGATATAAGGTAAACATCAAAGCCCTAAGTTGGAGACCTTGGAACATGAGTAATTTGAATAATTTCCTACTGGAAATATAGGAGGAACTGTTTTCCGTAGTAACACTTAAGGTACCTTTTCATTCTATGTGCTCTCCAGCTCTCAAACTGCTGGTGAGAAGAGAAAGGATGGTGAGCTATGAGTGAAATTCCTTAGGAGGAGAGGGGAGAAACAGAGAAACCCATGAGAAAGATAAAGATAAAAGCAGAAGAGAAAATAAGTGGTCCATGGCAAAATGGAGATGGTTCTGAGGAACAAATGTTCAAGATCAGTATTATCTAAAGATTATGGTAAGATGTATCCATTGGTTTTGACATGAAAGCTGCCATTGAGGACAGCCAATGAGAGAAGTGATATGAGATGTGTAGACTTAGGAATTAGCACAAAGATGTGAAGATCAGAGGATAGAGATGGATGACTCTTTCCAAAATGTTGGACTATGTAGGGTAGAGTTAGAGTATGGCTAGAGGTAACCATTTTAGGACTAGATGATGCTCTAAGGCCAAAGTGAAGACTGTCTTTGTAAACATTTGCAGAGAAGGAGTAGGAACAAAAGAGGAATGAAGAAATTAAATCAGAAAACCTGGACTAGACGTTTGAGCTCAACCAAACAGCTTCAGCTCTACTGATTGCTGAGACCCACCATAGATGATACTGACAGGACAAACTCAGAAACACATTAATGCTCCAGTCTTCTTGATCCAGTAATAGCTTCTCATGTGCTTTTAATAAGGTATAAAAACTATCATTGACTCTTCTTTCCTTCCATCACATACCATTTAGCAACAAGATTGGATAAATATGTCTCCAAAAAATCCTATAGATCTGTCTATCTTACAATCACTGTTACTCTAGTTGACTTCCTCTTCTCCCCACTTCCACTCTATTGCTTTAAGGTCCATTTCCTACACATAAACCTGAATGAGTTCTTTTAAACTCCAGTTAGTCATCTATATCAATCCTCAGCAAAAACGCCTGAATGAGTTATTTTACATTCCAGTTAGTCATATATATCAACCCTCACTAAGGTCAAGGACTATTACAGAAAGATTTTAAGGGCCAGAGTTTGGTGGGGACCAAAGTAAAACACATCTTTTGAACATGACAAGATCATTGCTCTCAAGAACTCAAGAAGCTGTGATTGCCTGCATAAGAAATGCACAAGATCAAACCAATTGACAGTCTAGCATGGAGGCAGGAAGAACTCTTTAATCTCTACCCCAACCGAGAAGCTGTGCACAGCTGATAACTTTGGAGAAAGGGAGAGTCTGTTTCCTCTAAGAGCATAGTTCCTTGTAGGCCCACCGTGCTCCAGTGGATCGCCCCATCCATGAGGACATGAGCTGCACAAATTGTCCTCATCAGTTTATTGTCAAAAAAAGATATAAAGTTGAGAAAGATGGTGTAGGGGTGGAGTTAGGGGCAATAGTGTATGTGAATGTGATCAAATTACATTCTATAAAATTCTTAAAGAATCACAGTACCTTTTTTGAAAAAAGAAAAAAAAATAAAGGACTGGATTATACTATTCTTGCAGCTCAACTCCCCCAAATGATTCTCCAAATGTACCACTGACTCTTTGAGAATTAACTCCACTTCAATACTTCAGCATTTTTTCTCTTTATGTGGATTTTTTTTCTTCTTCAGCTTTCCACAATTGATCCTGGTTCAGAGCCCTTTCTGATTCTCTTTTCCTGGAAATTATCCACAAGAGCAAGTAGTTGGCTTTCTATGGAGCTTTTATTTCATGTGTAATATTTAATAGGTCTTCTTATAATATTTAACAGCAACTGTAGGTGTGGTTCTAACAAGTTTTGGTCTAAATGATTACTTGGATCCACCATGATGTGGTAGGACAGGTTTAAGGAAAGCAAATGGGTTTCCTTCTTTCTACAGAGATGTATTATGGGGCCAGGCCTGGTGCTAGGCACTCGGTGGATATTCTGCTGTTTCAATACTCATGACACTTGCCAAATGTTGTCCTTGCTGACCTTCCTCACCTCAGAGAGATTCAGGGTGAGTGAAAAATCAAAGATTGAACAATGCAGTTAAAATATATTTCTTCTTGCCGCAAGGTTGACTTTTCCTTTTTTGCCTCTTTCTTCCTTTTTTTATTCCCATTCTCTGCAGTCATGGTACTGAATCATAATGAGGAGGTGAGCATTGAAAGCTTGGGGTTATTTTTAGGTCATTTCTTCTGAAACTCATCGCAAGTTCATAGCTCTCTAATTTCCTGTGGAGGGCTATGGCGGTCATGGAGGAAAGTCAGAGATGATTCTTCATGTCTGTGTCATTCTTAAAACTTGGTTCCATCAGCCATGGAGTTCATTGTGTATTGGAATGCTCATCAAGATGCTGGGCTTCAAGCCAGTGCTTGTAGGTGTGAATAAAGCACCTTCCAGTTGGGAATTGTAACAGGAGAAAGATGAACTGTGCATGGACTGCTTGGGAATTGAGCAGCCCAGAAAAGCTGACGATTTTGCCACTGTATCTGGTTTTTTGCCTTTTTCATCAAAAGTACTTTGATTTGGTGGTTATCTGTATTCATCTAGAACTCAACTTTTTCCGTTAGCATTGCAAAAAGAGCAGTCATGCTCACATGTGGAATATGGGATTTATAGACAAGTTCTCCCTATAACATTCCAGGAGGCATGATAAAAGAATATATAAAATATTCCTATATAAAATTATATAAAAAATTATATAAAAATTACCTATTTTATTTAAAACCCTAAAACATGCTATATTTTTACCTAATAATTTTTGAAGAGTTTTTATATTTTTCTGTCAATGATTGTTGAAAAGTTTTAGTATAATTTAGTGAAGATTCAACTATCTTTCACGTATTCACCCAACTAGTCAATATAACCAAGACTCAGAAATTCATTCCTTGTCACTTGGAGACAAAGCAAACACAAGAAATCCTTAACCTGTGTGTTTTCTTTGTGTAGTACTCCTACCTGAAGCTTCTTCCTGGGGGAAAATAGTACCAAGTGTTTTTCAGTCACATTGGTCATGTTGTGCACAACATGCATACTCCATATACGCACTAGACCAAGAATATGTACCCATAAGCAGCTCCATACAGTGACTATTATGGAGTCTCATTCATAAGGATAAAAGACTTGATGTTAAAAAGAAGTAATCAGTACTGATAAGAAGTAATCAGTACTGATAAGAGACAGGGAAAAGCACAAGAGAAGCAGGCACTTGTGGCCATGGACAAGCTGAGTTCACCCTGACAGAGTGCTGAGAGGAGACTGGCAGAGGCGGAGCATGTGCAGAAAGGACCTAGTAGCCAGCCAGATGATGGAGTTGTGCTGCCTCTCTTCTCTGCCTTGAGTGGCCATTGTACACGTGGTCATTACCTCATTCTCTTTCTTGAGATATGGTTCTCTGCAGAGGGATTCGTTCATTGAAGTCACGATGTGAGGCATATTTGATTTCCACCTTAGATCCATAATTAAGACTTCTAGTTTCCCACTTGCCATCCTATTCTCAGGTTTTGATGACTTCTGCATGCACTTCTATTATTTATTTATTTGTTCTTTTGCCCTTGTAAATAAGAGAAGCCAAACATATGTGCCAAACAATGTGCTTTGCTGGGAGCAGCTCAGTCAAAAGCAGGCTAAATTTTCAAAGTGCTTTCACAAGCTGGCAATTCTTTCCAGCCACCACCAGGATCCCTACTGCTGGCAAAGCCAGACCTATTCTCCTGCATTGCCATTGCTACCTATTATTCTGTGCTACTGCAGGGGAAAGTAATGACAGACAATGCTAGTGATAAAATGTTTTATGAATGACAGCCACCTCCCAGAAGGATGACTGGGCACAGAGTTTCTCATGGCCCTGACATTATTTTACGATCATGGTGCCATCCTTGAGGAGCCTCTGTGGGCCGGGACTTCTTGCATTGGCCAAGCATCCCAGGGTGTCAGTAGGCAGAGACAGCAGACTGTCAGACTCCAGGGGAAGACGTCACATGGAGAATATGGAGAGTACCATGTTGTCCTATCTGTGGCAGATGTGCTCCTCTATTGCTGCTACTGAGTTTTCTAACAGAAGTCACTTATAGCTGTAATACTCAGGGGGTTTCGGATAGACAGGGGAATGCCTCATCTGTGCTGATGGCATGCAAGAATCTCTGTGTGGAAGTTTGTCTTATGATCAGCTGTTACTTGAGGACTCCTAAGAGCAGCAATTAGACCTGGAAGAGCCAAGACAAAGTGACCTGAGTGGTGTGAATAACCTGTTATCGATATGAGTCATCAGAACCTAAAGCAAAGCAGAAAGGTCTTAGCCACGCTGGCCAGAGAGACACAAATAGTGTGCTGTCACCTGGCAGGGTGCTTGTCATATGCTTCTCTGGGGACCTGGAGTCAGTAACGGACTTCTCAGGTCATTAGTGTTTAGGGCCCGAAGACTGAGGCAGAATCAAATAGAGGCACTGGACCCTGACTTCCACTTTTACTGGGCATTTGCTATGCATTTGAATCAGGCCTTTTATTACAACACAAGTCCTGCATTTGGCTGGGTTGCAAATTCCCTTTATGTATGATAAATGTGGTTTGTTGTTCCTTCTGAAAAAACAGGGTGGGAAAGTTTCAAACCCGATTTGAAACCAGTGTAGTTGGACAACTAATGGGACACCGTGTCATCCTCCTGCGTCTTAACAAATGGCTTCGGCTATGACCATTAAAAAATGGCTATGATTTTTCACTGGCTGATTTGGTTTGAATGAGTAAATTATTTTTATTTCATTGCATTAACTGCCAGAACATTGAATGAGCCGATAAGTCCCTGGTGTTGCTGAGCAGCAGAGAACTATTATTCGGAATTGAATTTTTATTGATTTTCGTGTGCTACAATGACTTTTCTAACATAGTAGCATGAAAGGAAAATGAGAAAAAGGCCAAATAGGGCATGGGGTGAGGAAGAGGTGGCTGTTGTGTCCTATGGCCCAGCCTAAAATATGCCACTTTGGGGCAGGTGCAGCTGACTCTGGATGACTCATTGCTGATTTATATGATTTATAAACAAGACACGTGCCTGGCTTCCTCACCTCCGGCTTCTCTTCCCTACCCCTCTTACTGTGGTTCTAGTCATCTTGAAACTTGTTGACATTCAGCTATAGAAATGGACAGGGTAACAGAGTGCAGGGTAAAGTCACAGGAACAGAAAATGCAGTGACTTGGTTTATACTGATGGTGTCACACATGGCAATGTCACGTGCATACACACATGTGAAAAAGACGGTGGATAAGTACATCATTTTAATAACAGTCTTGTTATTAAAGATGTGTTATTAAACACATCTGCCCATGTTTTCTTCATCCTCTCCACTTCTGAGAACGTTATCAAGTGACAAGGGCTGAAATGGAAACTTATAAATAACTTAATTAATTCATCCTGTCATTTAACAAATATTCATCAGGAGACAGAAAATGCCATTCCAGGTACCAAGGTGTATTGCCTTCCTTACTGGAACAAAATGCCTACAGATAGATTTATTTTAGCTCTATTTTAAGGCAAGGAAGGAATGGTGACTGAGGCCCAATTGAGTCTGGGGAATTAGGAAGCAGAGAGAGACTTGAGCTCTTACTCTCAAGCTCCACCTTTAGGAGATCTCACATCCTTTCTAGACAGTACCATCAGCTAGGGTTGATGTGTTCAAAGACATGAACCTGGGGCAAGGGGCATCCTGCATCTAAAGCAAAATATAGAGATGCGACAGTAAGTGAAAACAGACGAAAACTTTTCCCCCAGCCCCACCACTAAAATAAAATTGGAGGAGTGCTTGAATTCACGGGTCACTGAGTTTTGAAGGCTATGTCATCTTAGCTTCTCTCTTTGATAGATGTGGTCAGAGTGAACCTAGACGCAATAACATAAAAACAGGGTGCTCTTCTGCCCTGACTCCTGGCTCAGTGTACAGTCCAGACAAGTTGTGGGGACGCTGCAAACGGTGGGCTTGTTTTTTCTAGTGTTTGGTGTTTGCAGGGATGAATGTATCTGATCATCCCAGAAATGTTGCCAAATGCAGAGACACTAAAAGTAATTAATGGCAGCCATAATCATTGAGAAGTAAAGGTTTGAAATGTTAAATAATTTTGGTTTAGGGCTTCTTCTATAACAGAGATTAGTCTCAAACATTTTACTGTTTACAACTGATAGTTTTATCTTCTTTAACCACATCTAAAATATTTAAGGTGGGGGTTCCTTGGACTTTCTACAGGGCAGGGAACCCTGATTGCTCTTCGGGCTGTGGAAGGAGGGGGACTTGATTGGGGGAGGGGGAGGGAAATGGGAGGCGGTGGTGGGGAAGAGACAGAAATCTTTAATAAATAAATAAATTAAAAAAATAAAAACAAAAAAAATAAAATATTCAAGGTTGTACATCATATATGTAGTTCAGTTAATTTTATTTGTATATAATAACATAATTATTATTTGATACACAACTAATGATGAGATCAAAGGGTAGAAATATATTCAGACTCCGCCTCATCAATTAATACTGATAGAAGAAATGTCAGAAGAATATCCTTCCCCAATTCAAGAGACGTAGCAATGAAAGCATGTTTTTTAGATATTAGAAATAAAAACATAAAAAGAGAGTGCTAAAACGGAGGCAATAGTGAAAGTGAGTGAGTGTGTGGGGTATGTGTGTATATCCATGCATGTATGGGTTGTAAACATACATATATGTAGAAATCAGAGGATAGCCACAGATCATGGTCCTTCTGTGTCTTCTGACTTTGATTGGAAACAGGCTCTCTAGATGACCTGGGACTTTGTCAAACAGTGTAGGCTAGTTTGCTGGCTTCCATTCCATCTCACTGTCCCTGGCTCGTGCCCCATACCTGGCATTTCCTGTGGGTTCTGCAGATCAGCACTCAGGTCCTCCCACTTTCATAGCCAAGCACTTGATGACTGAGACATCTCTCCAACCCTGGAGATTCACGATTTAAATCAGTGAAAACCAGACACTATCAGGTCAGCCTAGCATGCATTCTGTAAGATGGTGAGATCCACCCTTTCAGCTTGAATCCTTCTCAATGAAACCTCCCTCCAGGCACTGGGCTGCCTCTGAGGACCCTCTTCCTTCTTTGTCTCTTTCTCATCATTCTACCTCTTAATTGCTTGTGTACTGTCTACCTTTGCTGTGAGAGCATTGTAGTAAGTGGGCCAGGATGCTGCATGGCACTTCCACTAAAATACCTTCACTGTTCGACAGGGTCCAGTCCCTACTCAACAGTGTGAAAGAAAGTGGCTGTGGCACATTTTTCTGAACATTGATGTTCATAAAGGGAAGGGCTACTCAAGAAAGAGTTTTAATTTTCATTTTGTACTATCATATGGAAGTAGGTATATTCTGTAACAAGTACATATTTGCCTGGTGATTTTTCTCCAATATTAATAAATATATATTATAAAATAGATGTATATATATATTATTGAGATACTATGCTATATTGCTTAGCAGTTCATTGTCTATAAATTAAATCTTAAATACCATGACTTTCGAATCTTTCATTTCTGCATAATATTCCATTGTATGAATGCATTAAATGATATTAACTACTACCACATCATTAAAGATTCAAATTTTTCCCTGTGGTTCAGTGAGGGTTTGAGGCATTTTAGCCTACACACATTTTTCTCCACATAGTTCTCTAATCATTTTCATAGCTATACTTGTAGGATTATAGAGTTGTATCAGTGAAACTTTAAAAATTATAGTGTTACTGCAATATCCATAGAACATGCGATTCTCTTAAATATAGAAATCAATAGTTGTGAGTACAGTCACAGATCTACAACCATCATCTAGGGCAATTTTAGGTGTTTTTTATATTAACCAAACAGTTATTATTAGTCTTCTTCCCTCACTCAAATTCAGCCCCAGCTGACTCTTAACCTATTTATTTACTTTCCAACATTACCACCTATTGTGGCTATTTCAAATAAATGGAATCATACAATATATAGCCTTTGGTGAATAGCTATATTCAGTTAATATGGATTGTGTATTTAAATTATAGCCATGTCATACCATGCATTTAGTATTTTGCTTTTGTTGAAAAATAATATTCTATTATAGGCCACATATTATGTATCTGTTTATCAGATAATTTCCATATAATTGGACCTTGAAAAATAATTTGATCCATTTACAACTTGTTCTTCATATATACCTGGTCTTTTCTTCTAGTACTATTCAAGACTATTGCAGCCAGATTTTATTTCTAACCAGGGAATTAAAATAAAGAAACAAATAAAACTGTTTCACTTAGAAGAGGAAAGAGATATGTTGATAGTTGCTAAGCTAGCATTTCTGAAATAACTGTTGATACTGCCCCATTGCTTATCTTTAGCCATTTGTGTCTTCTCTTTATAAATGGTTTTCAACCCCTTTGTCATTTTATCCCAGCATATCTGTAATTTCCATTGTGCTTCATAAGAAATTTTTTAACTTATTAAAGCCATTAACTTCACAGTGTTCTGTTTAAAATGCTTTAGGAAAAATAAATTTATTTTTAACTAAATACCTGTCAATCATTTTCTTGATGGCTTGTTCTTCAAGTTATAAGAAATCCCCCTTTTCTTAAGATTCTGTATATATTTTATTACTGCGGCTAAAATGTTTTTATTACTATGCCATTTATTTTAGTGTAAAACAAGACATAGACCTACATTTTTTTCTTCAGAAAGGTAATGACTCATTTTAATACCTTTTACCACTTAATTTATCATGTACTAAATTATACTTTTATTTGAGTGTCTCTGAAAAATGCTCCACCTTATAATTAATTTGTATCTGATTTATGATAAAATCATCCCATATTAATCATCATAGCTTTATCACAGGATGTAGTAATATATAAGACCTTAACCCTGTTGTATGGCCATTGTGCTTGGAGAAGGGTGTTTATGTATTAATATTTAATCTTTATAAAAGCTATTTGTAGCCAGGTTTGGTTACACATGCCTTTAGTTTCAGAAAGCAGGAGGCAGAGGCAGCTGGGTCTCTGTGAGTTCAAGGTTATCCAGGTCCATGAAGAGAATGACAGACGATACAGGGCTACATAATGAGACCCTGACTCTAAAAATAAACAGCTATGTTGGGCAATGATGGCTCCTGCCTTTAATCCCAGCATTCGGGAGGCAGAGATAGGTGGATCTCTGTGAGTTCGAGCCCAACCTTGTCTATAGAGTGAGCCCCATGGCAGGCTCCAAAGCTACAGAGAAACTCTATCTCTAAGAAAGAAAGAGAAGGAAGGAAGGAAGGAAGGAAGGAAGGAAGGAAGGAAGGAAGGAAGGAAGGAAAAGAAAAAAGAAAATGCTGTATGTAGTATGAATTATTATCCTATTACAGGTGCAGAGACTAAGGCAAAGAGAATTTAAGGTATTTGTTGAATGAAGGTGTTCATAGTGCCATGCTAGATTCGAACACAATTGCTTGATCTCAAATTTTAATGTATCCTCAATGCCCAATTTTAGCTTCTTAGTTATTTCATTTTGATAACACAGAACTTGAATTAGAAATTCTTAAAGACGAATATTGCTTCTGGACCTTCTGGTCTATCAGTTCTATAGTTCCCTTATTTTGTGCAGCAATCCATTTGTGTTACATGTCTGGAGCTAGTTTGCCCATTATTAGAACTTGTGTGGGTCCCTGTGTGTATCTTTCTAGATCTAGAAAAACTGCTGTTACTTAGAATGTCTATTCAGAAACTAATTACTTTGCATGGCCTGGAGTGAGAGTCCTAGATAGAACAGGAGGCATTGGCTGCTGTATCAAAGAGTCTATTTCTGTAATATTGAATATGTTCAGGGACTAGTTGGGATCTATATGTGGGTTCCCCCTTTTTAATATTCACAGATGCAACCTCCTTGGGAGGACAAGCCAAGCCCCATATTTGGGTTTGAACCAGAAAAACCTAAAGTCAAGGGTTTTCTTATGTAAAGTGATATCTGGGTCTTGATGGGGGGGTACCTGTTATTACTGATGGATTCATCCTTGTAGACTTTATCTGCCCTTCCCCCATGTTCCTCTATCTTTAGTTTTTTATCTGCACCTTGGAGAATGATAATGCATTTCCTGATGGACTCTTCAAGTGATTCCAAGTATTATTGGGATGCAAAAGCAGGATAACTTGGTCCTCACTTGGATCTGATTCTTCCATATGAAATCTGCTAGAGATCCCCCAATACCTTTTTTATAGGAAATAAACAGATCCAGTGTTAGTAAAGACTATTTCATTGGAGGAAAAATGGCCTCATTGAGGTTGTCTTTCTGCCTGCTGATGCAGTTAGCATAAAGTAAGGGTAGTCATTTATTACTGTCATAGTTAGGATTTTATTGCTGTAAAGAGTCACCATGAACAGGTGACTCTTAAAAAGGAAAACATTTTAATGGGGCTGGCTTACAGCTTCACAGGTTTAGACCATTATCCTTATGGCGGTGTGTAGGCAGACATGGCACTGGAGAAGGAGCTGAGAGTTCTACATCTAGATCTGCCACCCCACCTAATAGTGCCACTCACTATGGGCCAAGCGTTCAAACACATGCATCAATAGGAGCCATTCCTGTTCAAACACCACAATTACCATTTTCATTTGTGCTGGGTAAAGAAAAGAAGCATTATCAGAAGAATGGATTGAAATTTCTGTTGCTGTATTTTTGTGGCTTACTTGATTAAACACAGAGAATTAACGATAGCAAAAGTCAGATGATCATTTGGTAGCACCGGATAAGATTCCTGTCAGCAAGTAAATTGACCAAGGAGGTGGGAAGCAATGAGGAGGACAACACAGTAATCATGCCATCCACCTGACAGCTCTTTCCACCCTGGCATCTTGGCTGTTGAACTCCCTTTCATTCCTGTAGATGAGTTTTGAAATAATTCTGAGCAGTGAGGCCCTTCTTGAACAAGAGTTTCAGCTCAGCAATCTCTTGAATGACATCAAAACCTGTCCTGTAGTGGGATTGTGCTTCAAACAGACTTCCTACTCTGGACTTACTCACTCCCTTTGTGCCTTGCTTTTGTTGGCAGTTTTGTGAGTCCATTACACGGAGAGTCAGGAGATCTGAGCCACTAGGGCAATTTAAAGACCTTGGACAGAAGGAAGCTGCCTCTAGAACTCAATTCTGGACAGCAAAGAATGAAAAGCCCTCTGAATATACAGATGCCTTTTATGTCTGGGAGCGAAAGCATTCAGAGAGAAGTGAATATGTGCATGGCTGAACTAGTTATTCATCGAGTGTTTTTTGACTTGCTAAAAGTGAGTTTAATGTATTTATACAATTTATAAAGATGTAACTGTTTCTGGAGCTCTGCTCTTTACAGAGGACATATTTCATGTGATTGTAAGCACCGAAGAAAATTAAATCAATAAATCCACAGCCTATAATTTGAGATACTCCATTTGAAGAAAGAAGACGTTGTCGAGGAGGGAGGAGACAATGCTTTTCATGGAGGAGGGATTCTAGACAACCTTCCTTGGCTCGGCTGTCCTGTGCATCCAGGTGACAGGAGAATTACCTTGTTCAGGAAGAGCATCAGAGGGTTGTGCTGACACCTCCCCAGGAGCCAGGGCCAGCTACCTACCCTTTACAAAGGCAGAGGAGAAAGCTATGCAAATGAAGCTGGCGCTCGCAGGGCTGCACTGGCCTCTTCTCCTAGCAGGGCCGCGCTGGTTGGCAGTCGGGCTGAGTGTCAGGAAGCAGATGAGTTTTCCCCTCTCGCTGGCACTGATGCGTTCTGTGACCACTGGCAAGCCAATTAACCTCCGCAAGTGTCACCTCTCCTTGTGTAAAAGGTTAATAGTGCGGCTTGTTTGCAAAGTGCCCGGAGCCCTGTGTGAAGGGCACTGCCCGGCGTACCCAGCATGGCTGCTTGACTAGAGGGCCTTGCATTTCTTAATTATATGTCCGGTTGGGTAGGTTATGGATTTTTGTTGTGACTGGCGATGGCCCTTTCTCCCTTGTTACAAATAAAAAGACTAATAGGTGATCTCACTCTATTACTGTCTTCTGCAGCTCCCCAGAGGGTTAAAGGAATGACAGAGGTTACAGATTAATAATGTATTCTTTGGCGAACAAAAAAAAAAATCATGTGCATCTCAACTTCATAATGGCTGAGGACAGTAATTTATTAGACCAAGTGTTTCATTGGATGTTGAACAGATAAAGCTGGCAAACACTCATGAAATTATGAGAATTTTTTTCTTGTCTCCTAATAGTTTTTCTTCCTTCATAACCATATGGTGGTGAAACTGTTTTGTTAAGGTATGTTTCAGATGCATTTATGAGTATTGGAAAAGTGAGACTCTGAAGTGTCAGAGAGTGACATATTTGTGTATATCTAACTTTTGACACGAAGCTCGCTGTTTTATTGTATTGGGGCCGCGTGTGAGTAACACCAGTCCTAGCTCAACGTGGCATACACATTGTCTTGTGCTTCTTTGCAGATCTGCGGAAAAACTTTGAACAAGATCCACAAGGCAGGGAGGTGCCTATTGAAGGCATGATCGTGTTGCATTGCCGCCCGCCAGAGGGAGTCCCTGCAGCAGAGGTAAGAAGGACTCCATTATGAAGAGTCAGGCCTGTCCTCAATGAGAGGACAGAAACCCATGTGGCCAAGAGGAATGAAAGAACCTAGGCCTGCCATTCTTGCTGTCTGGTCTCCCTTGCAAGACATAGTGAAGAAGTCATGGTGGGGAAAGCTGGGGATGAAACTTGCCTCTTGGCAACATTCTGATTGACATACAGTTTGTGCTAGGCTATGCTCTTGATTCCGAGGACCAATCTTGGTGAGGTCTGCCCTGTGTTGTGTTAGGACTGCCTGTTTTGTACAGTGACTGTGGGACCCCTCTGTTCATTAACAAGGAGCACTGCCTGGAAATGTGCCTGGAGAGGGGATAGTTAGTGTCTGTTCATTCTTCACTTGCTTACAGACCAAGCATCTTCTGAACATCTGGTATGCTACAGTCTCTGTGTGGCTATGGTATACAGTGCAGCCACTGTGAGCATCTAGAATCCAGAGTCACCATGGCTTTGGAGTCCAGACGTGTTTCCTAGAATCCCCTCCCCCAGCATACTAGGAAACATATGTTTGACCAGGAGTGGCCTAGGGTCACACTGAAGGCTTTCTGAATCCTTGATCACTCTTAACACGTGTTTTAACTGACTAGTAATGTAATTACTGGGAGCAAACCTAAGAGTGAGCAGGAAGGCTATTGTTCACAGGATTTTAGAAAATAAATGTATGCCATTATCCTGTATTCAGCAATAATTGTTCCAGCCATGGCTCTTCAGTATGAATCTAGGAACCTGTGGTTCCTTCAGTGAGAAGCAGAAAGACTTTAAAGAGGAAAAACAGAAACAAAGAAAAAGAAAATCAGAAACATCTGTCGTCTGTCTTTGCTAAAATACCTATAATATTTGTACTGGGAAAGAACAAAGGAAGAGAGGGAATAAACGCACATATGCACGCACACACATACCCACACACACACTTGCATATTTAGGCAGAAATCTTGCTGGATGGATGCTACTCAGGCTCAGATGGTTTGCAGAAATGAAGTAAACGGAGTTGAAAATTGAAGTGAGCACACCATGCATGATATGAAATAATTAGAAATGAAAATGCTTATTTTTAAATTTTTACTTAATGTAGAACAAAAAGATATTAATCTTCTGCCACTTTCTTACATCCAGCAATTTTGTATGTCCCATTCCATAAGCAGGGCACTCCATTCATAAGAGGCTGTGTCATGTTGCTTAGGACTCCCTGTGTTCCCATGGGTCTACCCACCATGCATATCATTCTCTGCAGCTCCCTTGCCCACCTTTGAGAATCCCACCTTACAAATAGCTCAGCACAGATGCATGCAGCCTCTGCAGACCCTGCAAACGGAAAGTAGGCCCAGGTGGGAAAGACGCGGATTCCCACTGTTAGCATTCTACCTGCAAGAAGTTCTATATTTAGATGTCTAGGAATCAATTTTCGTGGCCAGGGGAAGCTTAGTTGTTTCCCTGGTACAGCCTTGGCCTTTGAGAGGCAGGAAAACCAATATCAGATCAATGACCTTACAAAGGCCTCACAGCCATATACGGTCTCTCTTCCACATCTCTTAGGGGGTCTCTGAAGTACTCATGGGAAATGCGCATGCTTCTGCCTTACAGGGTCCAGCAAATGGTCCTTCTGTTATCACAGCCACTGTTCTGTATGTACTGCTCTGCAGCCGCCCCTTCTTCCTCTCGGTTTCCCAGATGCGCCAGCCACGCTTCCACCTCAGGTCCCTGGCACGTGCTGGGTCCAGCGGTGACCGTCTCAGTAATTCTCCCTATAGGGCCTATGCAAACATCACCTGCTTAATGTGGATGGCTGTGGACACTCTGGAAAATGTCACCCTCACCCTCCACACATACCCCTCTCAGTCCCTTTCCTTTCCGTTTGTCTCTTTATCCCTTGTCACTCATACTGTATCAGCCTTGATTGTTCTCTGTTGTCCTACTGGAACTGAACGTGTATAAGGAGATCTTGTGTGTGTGTCACCATCCCTGTGTCACCAGAAAATGAAACGGGCTCACGTGGCTGTTATCAAAAGGAAGGAAGTCACAGATAGTGCAAAGATGTAAAGAAAATGGATTCCTTGCATACTGGTGGTAAAGAGGTAAATTTAGTCCAGCCACCAGGGAACCAGGGATAACACTAAAGAGGATACTCAAAAAAAAATATATATATATATATATATATATATATATACACATATATATATATAGAGAGATAGATGATAGATAGATAGGTAGATAGATAGATAGGTAGATAGATAGATAGATAGATAGATAGATAGATAGATAGATAGATAGATAGATAGAGATATAGAGATATGACTGCTGTGTGACCCAGAATTTCACTATGGGACATATATCTTAAAAAATGAAGTTAGGATACCTACAAGGCATCTACACCTCATCATTTTCTGAACTCCAGTCATAGTAGCAGATATATGGAGTCAGCCCATGTCTGTCGGCAAATGGCCAGAGAAAGGTAATACGGTTCATGTGATGTGACATCAGTACTCTTCAGCCTTTAGAAACGATGCCATTCTATTCCTGACAAACATGCATGAGCCTCTCTGACATGTCACATGAAGTGAACAGGGGATAAGATGATTAGTCACTGCATGATTTTGTTTCCCTGTAGAGAACAAGAACATAAAGCTCCCTGTAGAGTAGTGGCTATCAAGAGTAGGTGGGAAGTCAAAGGATACAGGATTTCATTTGAGAGGAATAGGTTCAAAAGCCCTGTTAGGCAGCATGGCTACTGCAGTTAATAACAATGATTGTGCTCTTGAAAATTGATATAATAGACTTTAAGTGTTCTCATAAGAACATAATAGGTATGTTGGCTAATGGACATATTAGCTCAGTTTAGCCATGCCACTATAAATACACATTTCTTAACAACATGCACAAGTGCATATGCACTTGCAGTGGTACACACATACATTTTATTTGTCAAGAAAGAAGTTAATCCTTAAAGACCTAAAAGGGCTTCTCCCACCAAGATGCTCAATATTTGTTGAATAGGAGTGAGCCTAGCTTCTTGTCTCTGTCAATGGGAATTGGAGTGCCTGTCAGACTCGTGAGTAGATTGTCGTTTTTGTTTGGTACTAGGTACTAGCAGAAAATGACTAGAAAATTCCCCATCTGTATTTGGAAGTCATGGATCAAAACAGAAAAAAGAAATGGAACCAAACAGGGTAAATAATCTAATAAGGTGACATCTCCAGGCAGAGTCTAGCAGGCTGTGAAAGTCTCCACATACACCCTCACACATGGCTAAAGACTTTCATAGTCAAGGTGAGCTCGTATGCTGTGCAGGCTTGGTGGAGGATTCCTCTGCAGGAGGCTGTCATCTAGAAGCAAGCAGCTCCTCTGTCTGGTTCTATGCTTAAAAATATTAGACTAGACTCAATGCTGCAGTGCATACTCCTCCATCTTCCTGACCTAAGCTCCTGTCCTGCAAGTGAATCAAGGTGCATCCTGTAGCCAGTGCTCAGTCCATTTTCTCCCTTCATTTGCTTCAGATGATGCTTTCAGCTGCAACCCCAATGAGCAAAGCAGGGCTACTAAAGGCCGATGAGACGAGTGTTTGGAAGAGGTAGAAAGGAAGGGAGAATATGTAGTTTATTACCTTCCTATCCATTTGAAAACCAGAGGCATTCACTTCCTTAATTCATTTCCCACAATTCCTGTCACAAATAACCACAACCCAGAAAGCTTAGAATGATCATATTTTGAGGTAGGAGCTAGAAGTCCTTATTGGCAGGTCATTTTCTCCTGGGATGCTAAAAGGTCTTCTACTTCTGTGGCTTGAGAGCAATCCCTGGTTTCTTTGGCTTGTGGACACATCACTTCAGTCTTTGCTCTACCTCTATGTGGCCTCCGTTCTGTATCACTGGTGATCTGAATCCTCCTGTCTTTATAAAAAACCACCCAGTAGACTGAGTTCTGCTCCAAATCCACTATAGCCTTATGTTAATTTTATGGGTCACAAACATTTGTAAAGACTCAACTTTCAAATGAAAAGAGAAATGGAATCCTTATGCAGCCCAGTATGCTTTCCACTTTTTGTTTGAATAATATAGAGTTTGTAAAGTATATTTTAGAGTTAAGGCAGCTAAAACAAGTTACAAGTCTGTTTTAAGAAGCAGTGTGGACTGGAGGATGAGTACAAACTGATTCTGGAGTAAGAGGGGCCAGAGCTTTTGTTTCCTTGGTTTTGTACTGGAGGTGGCTACAGGGAAGCTTCTCTTGTGGGTAAGTGGAGTGATGCACCGCCCAGGCCATCATTTCTAGCATCACCTTAATACAGGGAGGGATCCCCCTTGACTTATGGACATGGCAGTTGAACTACAGGATTCTCAGCTCAGCACTCACAGCTCCTTTGATTTTCATCAGTAACATAGGTAGATGTTATTGTCTCATATTTTGTGTGTGTGGAAGGGATTCTGGAAGAAGGAAGACGGCAAAGGGAAAGAATGTTGACTATGTCTGTCTATCTGTACTGCTCTGGTCTCCCAGGATGGACATCTCTGCCAGTGTCTGTTGACTGCTCTTCAGATCAGAGAGCATACTTGTTGACCACAGAGTGAAAAGAGGGTCCTATAGTGAACACTATGGTACTGTGTTTGGAAACTGGTCAGTCGTGTGATTAACATTGTGAAATATTGTCTTAGTATTCTATGGTGGTGAACAAACACCATGACTATAGCAACTTTCCTAAAAGAAAAACATTTAATTGGGGCTTTTCATAGTTTCAGAGGTTTAAGTCCATTGTGGTCATGTGGGAGACAAGGCAGCATGCAAATGGATGTCTTACGAAGAAAGTAGCTGAGAGTTCTACATCCACAGGCAGCAGGAAGAGTTTGGAATGGACTATTTTGGAACCTCAAAGCCCACCCTCAGGGACATACTTCCTCCAATAAAGCCACACCTCTTAATCTTTTCAAATAGTTTTACTTTTGGTGACCAAGTATTCATATCTATGAGGCTATGGGGGACATTCTCATCCAAACCAGCACAGTTTTTGACCCACAGCAGGCCAGGTGCTATCTCACACCAACAGCTGATTCCTGTCCTGCGCCTGCTGCAGGACATGTGGTGTCTTCACTGAGGGAAATGTGCTTTCCGGGACACTGGTGCATCACGGGGATTTGTCCCTCGGTGGCCTAGGTAATATCCCTCTGAGTTTACTGCAAGCCACTCTGGGGCATGGCTGAGTCTCCTTTGCAGAAGACATGTATTAATACCATGACCTTTCTCAAAATAGTCTTAGCAACCAACTCATCTACTTGATCAAAATATGTGGTTTGTTTTAGACTATAAAGCCTCCACTAATAGGGCATGCTCCTACTCCAAACACTGTGTTTAAAGATTTTGAATTACTAGAACAATACAGGATTTTCAAGACTGTCTTATAATAACTGGGTCAAATCTTTCAGATTATTAGTCAAGACTTGACACTAACGCCGAAGTTCAGAGCTGAGCTGTCCTTCCTGGAGTTGTTTTTGCTGTTCTAGTTTTCTGTGGGTTTCTTTTATTGTTGTTGTTTGGTTCTTAGGGCTATATACTTAGGAGGTTTCCCTAGCCTTTCTGAAGCCTGAGAGCCCTGAGTCAGTGAGAGCAGACCTACCTACAGTGTTCCCAGACATTCTACCCATGACCCTGGATCTGCTGTGCATGCGCTGTCTCTGAAACAGTAACCTGGTAGTGGAACAAAGATTGGAGTACAGAGAGGTGGAGGGTCTGGAACTGAAGGTCAAGGAGCGTGGGACATAACACGGTAGGAACTGTCCTCGGTGGAAGGAGACAGGGTGATGCTATCATAGGCTGTAGGAAGAATAGAATGCCCACGGTGAGCTTGAACAGGCATTGAAGAAGAAGAAGAACCAGTAGAGTGGCTTCATACTCACTGTTGTTTTTCCTGTTGGGTCATGCCCTCAACAAGAGGAGTTGTCAGAAAAGACTGGCTTTTGCTCTAAGGGGCACAATGTGAACTCCGAATCAGAGGGTTCTGGCCCTGGTGTTTGTAGATGTGCTGTGGAACTGGGAGGACAGATCAAAGACTCTCAGCATGGTACAGCAATGGGGGGCATCATGGCCCTTGGAATCGAATGCTCACTTGATTCTGTCATGCTGACTGACTGCTATGACAGGTGACCAGCTACCCTCAAGCTCAGAATCCTCACTGGGAAAAAACAAAACAAAACAGTATTTCTTTGTAGGGTTGCTAGGAGTCAAAAGAGGAAAAAAACGCAAAATATTTAATGCAATTTTTAAAACTAAATTAACGGTAGACATTGCTGTGTGTGGTTCTCTTTTATTTATGTTTTATTATTGATTTGTGTTGTATGTGCATGTGTTTATATGTGTATGCAAATATGCATAGGCATAAATGTGGAGGGCAGGGATGTTGTTTCTCAGGTAATATCTACTTTATTTTTTGAGGCAGGGTTTCTCATTGACCTGGTCCTGCCTGGGTAGTCTGATTGTCAGCAAGCTCCAAAGAGCTCCCCATTTCTACCTCCATAAACTCTGGAAAGACAAGTGTTGAGCCACCACAACCAGATTATTTTTACATATGTTCTGTGGGTGAAACTCAGCTCCCCACCCTTGCATGGCAAGTGCTGTGTCCACCAACCTTTCTCCTCAGTCCCCACTCCATTGCTTTTAAAACATAAGGAATCCTTGAACCTCAGAAAGGGAAGCAGAGTCCTGCTGTAGTCAGGGAACTAAATCAAAGTTGCAGTCTCCTGCAGTGTATTGCTTTGAGCATTAATGAGGGTTGCTGAGAAAGCCCTCATTCTAAGACCACACAGACTTGGCGTTTCCCAATAGAAGGGCACCTTGAAAAGATTCCCTTCTTCCTTTTTTTGTTATGTAGCCCATGGAGAAATTAAATGTTTACTGACGAAGGCCACTTTGTTTTCTACCCCTCCCCTGCAATGTATTAGGGGTAGGGATTTACTGTTAGTAAAATGCTGTTCAGCAATTGCTTACTGTAAACTTGAATGCCATCACCAGACTTATTTAGACCTGACTTGAATGAAATTATTACATTGACCATACATAGTTCTTAGGAAATACCTGAAAAGTGAACTGATGATACCTCTTGCTGTCCCAGATTTGAGGATTTCATCCTAATTGCTGCATGGATTAGAACACATATAACCATCACAATTACTCCTAACATTAACCTTGGGCCAGTTGTGACTAAAGATAGCAACTTTAGTGGTGGACACTTGTTGTTTCTTCTTTTCAAAAACAGTTCATTATCCCACACTGCACTTTTTTTATACTGCCCAATTAAATGAAAAATCTATCTTTCATAAAAGTAAGAAATTATGTCCAATGAAAATCCGACATTTTAATGGTTTTCTACAGATTAAAATTGTAGAGTTCTCAATAAACCCTGATTTACTGATGCTGGCTATAAAATGGTTATTGCTGTTAATAAAGCCTATAAATCTTAACAGGTTATATTTGCCTTGGACAATAAAACTTGCCATAAAGGCTTAGTGTCTGGGGCTAATTCTGTTCACATCAAGGTAAACAGCCTGCTCAAAATAATTCAGTGTCTTTGAGAATTAAGGCTCTAAGGGTAAGGAACAGACAGATTCTAGCCCTGAGGCATTGCCTGCCAGGAACTATTTTTGATTTTTAATCTTACCAAGGGGTCAAAAATGATATTGGGATTAGAAAAGTCAAGGTCAAGAGGCTTGTTGAAGCCATGACATCAATGCAATGTTGAGGAGGAGGATTTGTAATTTGGGCCCAGCACCAAGCAGGGTCAGCCATTGACTGGTGGCCATGAACAGAATGAACTGCTTCTCTTTGATAAAGTCCTATTGAGCTGGGCAGGAGACAGACACCAGACTAAACGGTGATGGATAGAAAGGGGTTAAAGAAAGGAAATTGTTTCCGAACTGCCTTTCTAGAAATCAAGGATGGCTTATATAGCCTTGTTAAGCACAATCTCCTCGGACGTTTGACAAGTTTTGCTGGTGTTTGGGATTTCATTTGAGGTTTCACTTATCTGAAATAAAACTCCAGAAAGTGGTCATCTAGTCACATTTGTGGTCAGCTCTCTATCTTGGGAGGATGAGATGGAGAGGTGACAAGTGAGGAGTGGAATTTCTCACTGGAGTATGTGGTCTACGTTCCCAGCTTTTCAAAGATCCAGACGAATGCACCTCTTCCAAGATTCGTGGTGGTGTTATGTGCAGTGGATTCAGACTCCGTGCTGTTGCTAACTGTTCTTACCCCATGGTGTGTTTGTTGTTGCTTCTGTCTGCATAGCAACCTAACCTGGTTCTTTAGCCCTCCTGAAGGTTCTGGGCAGGATTAACATTCTTAGGTCATGTCCTTTTCAGAAGAATTGACGAGCATAACAAAGAATCTGAGCATTTCACTGTGTGTCTTGTCTTATTACTTTAAGGATGCCATCAGAAGGACAAGTTTGGAGAAGCACAAGTATCCGAATCTAAGGCTAATTGCTGAATATCTCTTACTTTGTTAAAAAAAATTAGAGTGTGAGGTACTGAAAACTCATAATGTTCCTTTTCCTATTTCTCGTTACTTGTTACTGATGCATACTTGTGAAGATCTGTGCATTATCTGTGGTTTCCCATCCTCTTGATAATTCTACTCAAATTGGTACCCAGCCGATTATAAGTGAGGAGCCCATTGCTCTTCTCCCCTGTGAGAATATTCTGATTGAATATTCTGTTACTAATGTGATCGCCAGCGTAAAACCCAGAAGAGAAGCTATGATATTGGGCTTTTTAAGACAAGAGTTGCCAGACTTGTGTTTAACCTCAATCAAACAGACTATGAAATGAGGATTTTATTTAAGAGAGAGAGAGAGAGAGAGAGAGAGAGAGAGAGAGAGAGAGAGAGAAATAAGACTCTTAATAATTGATTAGAGAAGTGTGAAGTGAGGTGCCCACGTGCTGAAGCAGTAAGCCTCAGGTATAAATAATTATTCTAATTTGGTGCAACCAGAGCACAGAGAATGTCTAATAGTCCAGATAAACTTTGCTTTGAGAAGACTGACAATGAGGACTTTTGCAGAAAACCGCAATTGATTAGAATGTATAATATTGTAATAGAAACCTAATGGCCGTTAAAGGAAAAAAAAAAACTGTTGAATTGGTTAAATACTAGTAATTAAGTGCCAAGAAATTACTCCTCTGAAAACATTACTGGAAAAAGAGAGAGAGACAGAGACAGAGACAGAGACATGAGGTTAATATAAGTTGTTTTAAAAGTAAATGTCTGCAGCTTAGATACCCTCAGCATTAGACAAATACTCATGCAAACCTCATTGCTGCACTGACTTCCACCTCCTGGGCTCTGAATTTCCCTGAATCTCCCTTCTCTTGCTAAAGAAAACACCAGGCCCCTGTTTTTTGTTTTGTTTTTCTTTTTCTTTCTTTCTTTCTTCCTCTTCCTCTTCCTCCTCCTCCTCCTCCTCCTCCTCCTCCTCCTCCTCCTCCTCCTCCTCCTCCTCCTCCTCCTCCTCCTCCTCCTCCTCCTCCTCTTCTTCTTCTTCTTCTTCTTCTTCTTCTTCTTCTTCTTCTTCTTCTTCTTTTTGCTGGTTTATGGCTGTTTTCCCTGTCCTTTGTGTTTTAGATCCCTTGGGGAAGGGGCTTAAACATGGTCATTAAGATGAAAGAGTGAAGGCAAAGACTGCTGGTCTGCTTCATTTCCTTGAGCTCTCCAGGAGCCACAGTGAGATCTACCCAATCAGCCTTCTTTGTTCTCACATGTTGCTTTCTCTTGGGCTGCTGTCCCTGTGTCACATGTGTGTCTCCTTACTTCCTGTACCCTTGTCCTCCTGCCCATCTCTGACTTCCACAATCTTGGGTGGATTCTTACCTACGGCCTTCTAGTTCTTCTCCACCCATCTTAGGGAACAGCCTGTGAGTCATTGATTAGTTGCTGGGACAGAAACCAGACACAAACGACAAAAAGGGGGTTGGTTTGGGCTCCTAGATCCAGAAGCTGCAGTCAGCTGTCAGCTAGCCTCATCACCATGATCTTGCCTTGAGGCAGACCAGTGTGGCAGCTGGAATATGGAATAGACGAGGCTACTCACTTATGGGGGCTGGAAACAGGGACTAGGAGAAAGATTTCAAAGGCCTGCTCACGGTGACTCTTTTCCTCAGTCAGACTCCAACTTCCAGAGTTAACACAGCCTCAAGAGGCTCTGCTCAATCCTGACTCTGACAATACATTAGTCCATCTATCTAATGCAGTATGCTTCAATATAATCATTTTCCCAGAGTCCCACCTAAGCATTCTGTCAGTCAAGGCTTCAGCACATCAGCCTTTGGAGGATACTTTCAATCAGTATAATACCCCGATGGTCTTTCATAGACATATGGAATTTAGCTGGTGTGAAGTACACGAGCATTTTCTTCTTCCCTCTATAGGTTTTATGACATATTGATTTGAATACTTTTTCATTATAGTTCTCACTATTGTATTTAATTTTTCATCCCAATGTGTCATGGTTGCTCAAAGTATGTCATTTGGGGATAGGAATTAAAAATCACTGTTTTCAGGAACGCTTACCACCCACTCCACAGATAATGCAAACAGTAGGCATGTGGGGTAGATGAGGTCAAACAGATGAATTACTGCCAGATTGTGCAGGCAGCAATAAATGTTTTAATCTGAGTAGAACTTTACAGTTAATGTTTTCCTTATTCGATCCTTAAAGCTCGGCAAATATAGTGATGTCTTTGCTTTGTGGAATAATGAATTTAGTTTGGACAGCAGGAGATCCCTTTATTCAAAATACTTGAAACTAAAATGGTTTCTGATTTTAAAGATTTGGGTGCATTTATGTATTATTGCTATTGTTATTATTATTGAACTATGTAATGAGATATCATGGAGATGGGAACCAAGTTAAATATGAAAATCACTTATGTTTCCTCTTTATCTTATAGCCTAAGATAATTTTGTACATTATCTTTAATGTTTTTATATGAATTTTTGCTTGCCATGTCAGTGTTCATGAAGTCCTCTACTAAAGTGTCTGGAGAGAGCTCAGTAGATCATTTACACAGCATGGGTGGCCCTGGTTTCAGTTCCCAGTCCACAAAGATGGTTTGTAGTTTGGGTCATTTTCATTTTTAGAGTTGAAGATTAAGCTACTGACTGTATATTCTCACTGGAAACCTGCAATGCAGCCAGGCAGTATTTCTCATGTAGGCTAATCTTCCCAACAGTTCTCTGAGGGAGGCATGGCAGTTTTATAGATAAGGAAACTTACAAGTTTACAAGGTATTAGGCAATTACTCAAGCACATGGTTACTGAGTGAGCCAGTATCGGAGCCAGGATTGGACAGCCTTACTTCAGAGCCTCTACCTAGAAGAGCTTCTTTGTTGGACAGACATTCCATTCTGTGCATCAGCTTGATAGCCCGTTTGCCAGTTCTTGCCTGGCTCAAAGTCTCATTAAAGTTCCATAGCTAAGCACCGTGGTGGTTGCTTGAAGGCATGTGTTTCCAAGCCCTGTATACAATTTGTTTTTCTATATACCTAACTAAGAGAAACCTTAGTTTATAAATTAGACCTGGTAAGAGATTAACAAAGACTGCAAAAATAAATTAGAACAATTTTAACAATATGTAGTTGTAAAAATTATATAAATATGGTCTTGTTCTCTTTCTCAAACAAAAAAAGAAACCCCACTTATTTGATTTATTATAGATCTTGGTGACATCATTATTCATTTATTTCTTTTCCTATTATTTTAGTTGAGAGCTTCCTTCCTTTTCACTTGAGGAAGTGTGCGTTATGGGTTCTCTTTGGCACATCCGAATTGTCACCATCACTATGCGCTTTGAGTCTGTGGCTCATGGCTAACTTAGACAGTAGCTCTACACTCCTGGGATGGTCGGTCTGGTAACTGAAGTAACTGCTGGGTGATGAATGGGCAGGCGGCGTATACAGCATGGATACCCTAGACACAGTGCTTCACTCTCTCTTCGGGACGCAGCTGAAACACCAAGCTTTCATCCCTCATTTTGAAACTCAAGGAATATTCATTTTGGGAGTTGTCCATTTAATATTTTTGTGCCACATTGGAGTGTGAGTAACAAAAGCTATGGAAAGCAAAAACACTGGCCACAGGGGGACTATTAGATATGAATATCTATGCATATGTAGACTAACTGCATTCCCTATTTCTTATTGGGCTGGGGTGCAGCTCAGGGGTAGAACCCTTGCTTAGCATTGCCAGATTCTTCATTTGATCTCTAGTACCACAAAAGAAGCAAAATATTGAATACCTAAATTCTCTTGCTCATATCCATGATTCAAGGTGTAACCCTAATTGCTCCATTAACAATTATTTCTGCAGTTTGATGGCACTGGATTGTGCCTGCCTTGGGATGTTAGGGATGGCAGGGAACGACTGCTTAGTGCCAGGGATGGGCATGGAGCCGGCTTTAGTAGCAACACAGACAACTCACAACCAACCATTCAGTAGTACTACGATATTTTTTAAAGCCATTCATAAAGAAATCAAAGGTCCTTTTTTTTTTGTCTTTTTCGAGACTTTCATAATGAAGGTATAGAACTATTTCTCCATCGTAGGTCTTCTTACACAGTTTAGCTGCAATAAAATGTCTTTATATCTTGAATTATGCAGAAGTAAGGACAGCCCAGGAGGCCTCCCCACACACAGCCACAGATCTGTAACTCAGCAGTAATGTTCCACCGGTGTGAATCAAGAGCTGCATCCCAGCCCTGCTGAGACAGCACGGGTTTTAATGTTTCTGGGCAGCACACCCCACACCACCCTGATTCCTTTGCAAATGCAGGCTGCCTGTGTTTTTCAGCTCATTAAAATGGAAATACGCAATCTCATCCACATCAGCAGCTTCTCCTGGCAGTCCTTTGCCATGGGGTCTTCGGGTCCTCGCTGTTCTCTACAGTCTGCTCTGGAAGACATGGGACCTGCAGCTACCCCCTTTTGCTTTTAGTTAATTGTGGGCGACAATAATGAGAACCAGCACTGTGGACATTTTTTCACATAACTGCCAGTAAAATAGAGTGTGCCCATTTGTCCTTCATGGGAGGTTTAGACACCTGCAGAATAAGCACCTGCCTACAGGTGCGATTGAGATGCATCCAGCTGATCTTATTACAGGTAGGCTATAATTCTAGAACCTGCTGCTGAAGGAACCCTAGGTGGCCGCTCATTATAGCACAAGTCCTCAAGTTTTCTTGGCTCTGTAAAATCTTACGGAGTCATGGTGATCGTCCCTGGGAGCCACCTAGACTCAGCACCACGGTAAGCACATCAAGTGATAAAGTGACTTCCTGCAAGTCCCTAGGCTTTGGTTTGCAAAATTGCAGTGGCTTCCACCCCACAGATGACAGGCGAGCCATCCCAGCCTCTCAACTGCACAGCTCACTTCCCATATAACTCAGGCTCACTTGGCTCTTTCAGTTAACTTTCCAAGAAAAACATCCAGCACTCAAAGCCGAACAGCTGATAATCCCCTGCTGTGGTGAATTTTGATTCAAATATAACCCAGTCTCTGTTGGCTCTGTTGGAACTGAGTTGGAACTGTTCTTTTCATTGTTGATTCAGTATTGGCTTGCAGCTCTGGCTTCCTATTCCCCTGCCTGATTCTCTGTGGATGTATTTATTAGTTATATGCGGTATCCCTGGGCCTCTATGGACCACAAGCAGTGACCCTTGCTCGTCACAATGACAACGTAAACCTCCATTGCTGTCTACAGGATGTTGACCTGATGGTTGACTTGCTGGCACAAATGGTTCACTTGGAGCTCACTCTTAGAGGCAAGAATGGTGGGTATCGCATGAGGAGTTAGAACCCTATCTACATTGTACCGTCATTGACAGGAGCTGGCACTGCGCTGTGAGAATTATATACTGAGCTAGATGACTAGCCTAGTCCTGCCCTTAAATATTATTATCATCTCTGCACTGTTGAAAATGCCTCAGTTATAGTATCTGGGTCCATTTAGAAGGAACAGGGTACTATTATACATTTGTGTAGAAAAGCATTTGTCTCCCTTTAGAACTCACATTCTCATAAACTTGGTCCAAGAATAGGAATCGTGGAATGGTGTTGGAGGCATATGCTGGGAATGAAAGAGAAGGAAATTAATACATCTAGTGGGGAGAAAAGGCTTCGGTATAGATATGGATGCCGACAAAGGCTAAACTTGCTTATGTAATATTTTCTTTGGTACTACAATCTACCAGAGTGATGCAGTCCTCACTAATGTTGGTTCTCATTGCTCGCAGTAGTTTGAGGACGACATGCCAGGCTTTCTGCTAAGCCTTTAATGAGGAAAGTTCTATTTAGCTCTTTCCACCCACTTACTGTTTTTTATTTTATAGATAGGGTAATTGAGACTGAGGATAAGGAATATTGAAGAAGTCCCCCAGAATGTAAGATCCCTGGCTCCCTTTGACTTTGAATGTTGTTTTTGGTGTAATGTCTTTGGTCATTTCCTGTAGGCCAGAAAGTTGCCAAGTAAGAGAAGAGGTGGTGCAGACATATAAACGCCACCCATGGATTCTTGGCATCATACACCTCAGCATTCCTCACCGATGTGAGTCTGTTCTCCATTTGCAGTATCAGAGCTTGGATTAATGACTATCCATAGCCAGTTACGTGGTTCATTCCTAAAACTGTAATTCTTATCACCACAGATTTCAATTTATTTAATAAATGAGTTCTTTGCCTCCAAGTATTTGGCAATGAATGAGATACTTTCTCTGTCCTTAATCAGATCAAGTATCAAATGAATGAGATAAATATGTAAATAAGAATCTAACAGAGGGCTGGAGAGATGGCTTAGTGGATAAAGTGTGCTCTGCTTTTGCAGAGGATCTCAATTCAGTTCTTAGCATCCACTAGAGGCAGCACACAAATACCTGTAACTTCTGCTCCAGAAGCTCTGACTCCTTTCTTTGGCCTGTGAAGGCACATACATGCACATACCCACGTACAAACACAAACACATAATTAAAAATAAATTCTTAAGAAATTAATCTGACAAGGACCTATAAAGATAGTAACAGTAAGATAGAAGGAATATGCCAATTTCTACTGACCAAGACTTCTCAGAATAGCATTCTCATGCATGTTTTGGAGGACTGATTATAAGCCTATTGGGTGGCGGGATTATATGTAATGAGAGGTGAAATTATAAAAGTGTGAAGTGACATGATTGATTAGGAAGTACTACTTTGGCATGGCCTAAAGAGCTACCACAGTGAAAAGTTAATGGAGTAGACAGGGGCAAGATCAGAGAATCTGCTGTGCTAAAAGCCTGGATTGCCCTCCAAGGGCTAACGAGGTATTGAAGGATGTGCATCAGAGAAGTGAATGCCTCGTGTACTTTTTGTCCCTTAGTTTGTTTCAAGGACAATGTTGTTTCTCACTTCCAGAACCTGAAGTGAGGTAAACTAAGTAGCAAGCTGGTAGGAAGATTTAAATTGGGTGTAAAGGTCTCAATACCACTGATGGAAGTAGCATTCAAAAAATGATTTATTTTTAAATAACTTCAAATTTGCATTAAATGCTCAAAAATAAGAGTGAAAGTGAGTACAGCACTTCTAGGAGTACCCTAGGAAGTCCCACACAAATGCTGTGACAGTTGACTTCCCTCTCAAACCACAGCAAGTACTAGATCGGTCTTTGAAGCCCTTTAGTTAGGTCTACCGCCCCTGTCCTGTGGAGCAGATGGAAGGCTAGGTAGACCTGAGGATGCTTTGTACTCCTGACCTAGGGCAGCATGTCCCAGCCCCAGCCCCACTGCCACTGCCTCTGAACATCATTGTCTAGACTCCACTTTATCCATTCTGCACCGCTAATGGGCGTGCTCCTGTCCTCAGACTCAGAACAAACATTGCAGCTGGTGAGAGGGTCACCAATCTTTATATCCTCTGATGCCCTTGAACGAGCTCTCCGCCTCTCGGTGAGGACTCCCAGAACTCTCTGATAGAGTCTTTGAAGGTGTCCTTTCTCTTCTCTGCACTTGCTCCACATTCTGCTCTGAGAACACAGGGAACCTCCCATTTCCCAGTGCCTTTGATCCCATTAGCGCCTTGTAGGAGACCCCGGCTTCGCAGGCTACATTGAGTTGTTCGACTATTTCACTAAAACCTGTGCCCAGGGCAGCCCAAGGCCGGTGGAGTGCTGTCATGATTGCTTCCATGCAGCAGGACACTCTCAGCCACACAGCGATGCTATCTGCTCAATGTTCCTTTGGTCCAACAGCATGGCAGATCACTCCCATGCCTTCAAGTGTGAAGAGAGTTTCTGCCTACCACAGAGCCTCATCCCATTGTCTGAGCTACCTTGTGTGTCTGCTTTTTCCTGTATGCATTGCTCTCTCGGGTTTTACTCTGCGAGGCTCTATCACACCCTTAGGACTAGTTAACCTCACTACCTGCAGCCAAAGTTCCTGTGTTACAGTTTCTTTCATTTGCCTTCATTAAAGCTTGAAATTTAGCTCAAACTCACTTCTCTACCTGTTTAACTCATGCTCTTGTTGTTCAGTTTTTGTGCCTCAGTTTCCTGCTTTCCGTTAATTACTTAGCCATTGTAGCGATTATGGATTCCTGAGGCAACCGAGGACAGCTTCTATAAAAGCTAGACTCCGTTCCCTGTCTGATACTCACCAGTTCATCCTTGACCCTGACTCATATGAAAAAAAATGTAAGAAATAAAGATCTCAACCTTAATAATAGTGATATATTTAGTGAGCTACTTCTTGATTTAAAGGGATGCCTTGGTCAGTGTAAGCCACTGCACAACATCCTTGGCCTCTATCTACTGTTTAATGTTAAGCCAGCAACAACCCTAGCCAACACAAGTGTAATTATTCAAAACTGTGTCCAGGCACTGCCAAACATCTGTTGCTGAAACTCTGGCAAAGTTACTGGCTTTCAGAGAGTTTAGAGTTTTATTTTGGTACTGTAATGATGGGAATGTAGCTCAGTTAGAGAATGCTAGCTTAAGAGAAAGAGAGAGAGAGCTTGGAGAGAGAAGGTCTAGGGTTTTAGCTCATTGTGTCATATACTAGCCTCTTACCCACAGAACCCTGGGTTTTGCCCCTAGCATCACATGAACCGAGGCTTAATGGCACATGGGGCAATTAAGGCAAGAGGTATGCAGGTTCAAAGTCACCCTCAGCTACACAGCATAATTGAGGACAGCCTAGGCTACATTAGACTGTTTCTGTCACAAACGAAGAATGAGAGAGGAGAGGGAATCTACAGTATACAGTGTCTAACATTGGGACTGCTGTGTCATTTTTGTTCACTCCCTCATATTGAACAGAGTTCAACATTAACCAGCAACATGTCCCCACTGGCCTGCGGTAACTTCAAGTCAGTGGGTCCAATATTATATTCACCTCTTCATAAGCTGTCCTTAAGCCTTAGCAGAGTATCTGACACGTAATAGATACTCAGAAAAAAATATGTCGAGGCAGTGCACCATGATAAGTTCAAATGTGAATGATTGTGCTGAGTTTTGTGATAGATCAAAGAGGTACATGTATTACACAGGAATAAACTACACTGCAAAGGGTGAGTTGGGTGTGCATAAGAATTGAATGAGGGGGAAGGGCAAAGCACAATGTGTCAGGAAAGTGTAAGTTCTCCCCAAAGCAAGGTCACTGTCTGTGCTAGGTTCCCTCTCCCAGGTGGTCCACAGGCTTCACATGACAAAAACAAACAAGCAAAGCCCACACTGGACAGCTATGAACTGCAGCTCTGTCCTTGAACTAATGCTTAAAGCTGTTCTGGAACAGAAGGCTGAGAGTGAATGCTTGTCATGTCTGGAGGTGGCCCTGCAGAGCAAATGACCAGAGTTTTCCACAGACAGAAACCAGTAGTTACACAGTGAACAACAGAGCATTCAACCAGAGCATATGTCTCAGTCTTCAATAAAGGCTCTAAAAAAATATATACATATCTGAGCAGGATCAATGAATCCAGTGACTGTACATGATTAGATTTCAAAGAATGTGTGACATGTGTTCAGGAAACCTGGGTTACGGGTCCAATCCTCATTCTTAGAAAATTTACAATTCCTTAAATGGAGAAACTACAAGTTTTCCTGTATAAAAGTCAGAGGTACCAGGAGACAACTGGGGGACGCTTAAAATCAGAAGGTGTAACTTATTATATAACTTATTATAATCCTGCCCTTTGAAAAACTCGGATCTTGAGTCAGAAGAAGTGGCACATACCCGAAGTCTCACTGTGGAGAATGAGGTGGGCAGAGTCCTTGAGCCCAGGGACGTGAGATCAACCTAGGCAATATGGTGACAAGCATCTCATTAAAAGAGGCAAAGTGTGAACTCAACAATGTGTGTGTGTGTGTGTGTGTGTGTGTGTGTGTGTGTGTGTGTCTGAAGGTGTATAATAATAATCAAAGAGAAAAAGGCTATCAACTTAATTGTAGGAGGCTGGGATAGGATAAAGGAAAGAAAAAAGGGAGAAAAGGATGTGATTCTATTTCAACGTAAAAAAGAAAAAACATATTTTTAAGAGGCAGGGTGAGGTAGAGAGAGGGAGCCTGTGAAGCCAGCCAGGTGCAGTCCAAACTCCTCCTAGCAATCTTATAGTCTTAATGCCATCCTCTCTGAACTAGTTTCCTCATATGAAAAATGAGATAATGCTGCACAATGATGTTGTGAGTGAAACTACAATAGGAATATCACTAGAGTATTTCCTTTGGTCTATGGCGCATCAAATGTTTATGGTTAGAAGTAGTAGTAGATAATAAATCCATTAGAGATTCCAGAGAGGAGCCAGGGCTAGGGATCCAATTCAATGCCTGGTGCCTACCAGGTGAGCAAGAGCTCTGCCATTGATCATGGGAAAAAAAAAACTCTTCCCCATGCTATGCTTACTGGCACCTGGTTATTGAGGCTCAGTGTGTTCCACTTTCCTTCATTATTCCTTCTTTCTCAACTGATTTTCTCCCACCTTCATGTCTGCCTTTGTTAACCTGGAATAGTTTAGCACATTCCAGGCAGGACATATGCATTCTTCACTTGTGAGCATCATCTCTCAGCTATGGGGACCAAGCCACTCCTGGGGGCATGTTTTCTCCATGACAAATCCATTTACTTTCAGAGTAATACAATGAAGAATGCGAACAACTTGATTTTGTCATTGGAAGTGCTCGGTACGAGTCAGGGTGGAAGATCTAGGATCAATATGACTAATGCATCCCAAGTCCAAGTGATAGACTCAGCAAAAAGGATAAATTATCACTTTGCCATGCCTCTCAGATGGTAATTTCTTCTCTCTGTCTGATCCGATAGCCGTGGCTGAGTTCCCACAGCGGCCGTCAGCCCCATCATGAGCCAGGCCGGGGAGCACGTGGTCACATCAGAGTGTAGGGCTCTGACTCATTTTTATGTTTGTTTGTCCTTATTACTTTCTTTGCCTGAGTAAAATCTCTATTACTTTGGGCGCAGGGGCAGAGAATGTGCTCTGAACACCCGAGGCGTACATTTTATTTTATTTTTATTATTTTTTGTGATGACTTCATTATTCCCTCACGCCAAAGTTTTTGCCAAAATTGTTTCTCTGCCTCCTCTTTCTTTAGAGCCCTCTTTTTTTTTTTTTTGCCTTCTCCATTTATTTACTCCAGCTGCACATCTGTAAACTTACACTAGTGCTCTTCCCCTTTTCTGCCTTCTATGCGGTAAATGGCCTCCGGACTTCTGGATTTCATAATCTAGTCAGACTTCCTTCTCTGTAAGACAAGGAACTAGCCATGTGTTGCCAAGTTCTCATTCCTTCCCCAGGAAAGGACGTCATCATAAAGACTCCTTTGCTCAACAACAATTATTCATTTAGGATAGGACCACTAATGATGCCATACAGTCTCATAATGAGAAATTTTAAGTAAATTTACATTTATAATGAATTCATTACGTTGTTCATTTTTCCTATTTCTCTGCAAAGCTTAAATAAAGGTCGTTGTAGATCATGTATATTCTGGCAGAATACCAAGTTCAAAGGTCCGTCATCTTCATGCATGTGCATTAGAGAGACGTGTTTTCTGATAACTGTAGTGGGAGCAGAGGTCTCTTTAACCCATTCCTGTGCATATTTCTAACATTCTGGAAGAGCTTTCATTGTGTTTAGTTCGTGTGTTTGCAGTGTCATCGGCATGGTGGGGAGAGATCATCCCCTATTTTTCCTCAAAGCTGCAGGAGGAAATGAAGAGGATGTGCAGATAGCCGTAGAACACGGTGGGGAGCCCGTTCAAGGGCCAGCACTGTGTGTGACAGGAGGGCTACGAATAAAGAGGGCTGGTCTTTAAGATGGAAGCCGTTCATCACTTAAGCACAGGGTGCACAGCCTCTGGCCAGGGTTGTAGTTTTGCATTCCCCTTGCACATTCATCCCCAAAAGGCTTGAGCTCTGGTATCAACAGACAGGAATTCAGGCTCCGCATTTGGTGGCCATTGATCTTAGACAGATTCCTCTCTGCCTTCAAAGCTTGTGCCCTCAGAAATGAAAGTGATAACGAAACCCCATCTCTATTTGGTTCAAATATCCGTGAAAGGAGGAATGCATTAAAAGCGTATATTCTCATGGGGGTAGACACATTTTCCCTTCTTTCTTTTCACTTAACTGTATCTTCCAAAGGATAATCTAAGTGAGCATCTCCAAATCATTCACAGTGTCTCCGTAAATTAACAAATTGCTATGGTTTTCCCCTCTCTACCACAAGCCAGCCATCGTGAGTCACATTGCATGGATGTCCCTGCCTATAAACCACCCTGCTAATTCAGTCTTTAAAGGAGAGGTCCGTTCAATTCTGGGGATGTTAATTATTATTTATCACCTTTTAATTATTGTAAACTACTCCATGTCTATTTTGTGTGGATGTGTGTGTGTGTGTGTGTAAACTGTGTGTTTGCTTACCCAGCATCTACTCCATGTCTATTTTATGTGGATGTGTGTGTATGTGTTTGTGTGTAAACTGTGTGTTTGCTTACCCAGCAGTCTATGTGAATGGCGGGCAGTCTCCAGTCTTTTATCTACTTGCCAATCTCACCATTTCATGTGAGCTCTGGCAGGGTGTTCTGTAGTGATGGGCTGCGTAGCTGCTTTACTAACAAACATAAACTTCACTTTACTTTTGATGGTTCGGCAGAGGTTGGTACAGCATTATAAAATCTCTTTAAAACTCTATCACTTGAAAAAAAATCCTGGAAATGCACCTTATAGGTGGTCTTTTATCAAATGCTTAACACGGGGTTTGGCACTTTAATGGCCTCCCCTCAATGTTTTCGTGGCTGTCTACATAAACTCCGTTGTTTATTTACTACTGTGGCTTTTAATGGAAATGTAAAATAATTTTTCTTCTGGGCAGTAGTGACTTCATTGCAAACACATCAACCAAATGTGGAATTCACATAAAATGCCAACTTGCAAGTATCGCTGAAGCCGGAGTTGCTCTTTTGTATTTTAGATGGGTGGTGTGTTTACGGGTCTCATACACGTACTGTAAAATGTAAGGTGGCAGGATTTCTGTATTCTAATAAGACAACGTGCTGCTTGCTGAAGAAAAGAAAGGGGCTGGTGAATTATTGTAGTCATTGCGCCTTGTTTCCTGTTGTTGAAAATGGAATATGATTATTAAATGCGTGCAGTGTGCGTTTTACACACTTAGCTATAGATCTTGGTTTTTATGTGTGTCCTGAATATCAATATTTGCTTTACTTTTAGGGAACATTAGTTACAAATACAATGAGTGTGTTTCATTTTTCATTTAGGACACCCTGACTTCAGTGCTCAAGTCAGAGTATGCAATATATGTCTCAGTGATTATTGATCTGAAAACCCACTGAAAGTAACCAAGGCTGCTTTTGTAATAAGCAAACACGGCGGCGGCGGCTGCTCTTGGAAACCTATGAAACTGGAGGGAATAGCAATAAATAAGAGTTTAATTAAATTGCTCCTTGACAGATAGCAGGGCTGTCTTTCAACTGTGGTTTAGAACCTGTGGTGTCTTTTTTCCCTCCTGATGTATGTGCAGCATTCTCATTAATGCTAATGAGAAGAGTATGCAGTAGAGGGGCAGCTGACCTCCTGTTTCATTGTGTCTGCAAAGTACCACATGGATTTTCTTTTTTTTTCCTTCCCTGAGGCTCTTCAGGTTATTTTTGTTTTAATGCAACGAAAGAAAGCTCTCAGTGTATAAGGAAGTTTCAGTGGCTAAGTTCTACATCGTTTTCAAAGTACCTTCAAAATTCAAGTGTAATAATCATGGTATCTTAGAAAGTCAGAAAGACGAGCCATCTATGTTTGTTTCAGTCTGAGTTTCAAATTGTAATTATAACCAAAAGATTAAAATATAGCCTCCCCTTGGAATTTAGCTCTCTGATTAGCTATGTGCATATATGTGATTATCGTGCTTGGTAAACCATGGAAACCATGCTCCCAGGCTAAAAAAAAATGAATGAAAATGATTAATTAGATTCTGTAAGGTGTTGCGTTTATAGCTGGGCACATGTAGCCTTCAGCTCATTTGGGTTCAAAGCTGTCTGCAAGATACGAGTGCTTGAAAATGATTAAAGCAGAACTAGCAAGGTACAATTTCCACTTGCTGTGTTGCTATTACTTTCCCTGGAGCACAGGCTGGGAATATGTATGATCCAGGCCTCCTCAGCGCTCCAGCAAAAGAGCTCTTTCATTATTTCTTTGTATAAGTTCAAACCTTTTCCAGGTAATACTACCCAGCAAAGCTCCGGATACATGTGCAATCCAACTAAGTCTTATCTGTGAAGCTGCCCTGCTGGGTTGTGCTTGCTTCTGTTTTCTCTACGACACCCGACTTGTCGGTAGTCAGGAGTGGTGTGTCTGTTTTTTAAAAGTCTAAAATGCTGTGGTGATGCTAGTAGTTTAAGAAATAGTTACTACCGGGAAGAGAAAAATGATTCTTAAACTACACTTTGGTGAATATTCAGTGCCCATAACTTGGGACAAGCTAACTCAACATCCAGAGAAACTCTTACTGTTCACACCCGACTATTAAGAAGTAGTTAAAAGGCAAAACAAAACTACTACTTGTTTTTTTTTTAACTTCTACAGGACCACAGAGAAGCAGCCTCCCACCTTCCCATCCCAGGCGCTGCAGCCTTTCTCAGGTGGTTTATCCACACCTTCTAGGACAACTCAGCGACCTTTAAAGCAGCCTCACACATTTTGACCAATGATGTCCAAACATAATGGCCAGACTTAATGAATCATACAATTTATGCTCAGATCTGTTTGATTCAGCTCCTTGTGGGGACAGGGGACAGGGCTTGCAGAGCCTGAGTCCATTCAAGGCATCTTTACTATATTAATCTGTCACAGTTCCCTTCGGAGCAGTCATGCGGTCTTTTGCTCTGGTAAATAATTTATACTACATGGGTCTTCTCTGTCTGAGAATGCAGACCTATTAACAAAATTCAGCCTTTTGTTTCTATGGAAAAATGGCCCAAGATTTTCAAATATTCATCAGCATAGAAGACTCCAAATGCCATCCTCTCTCATAATGTGCCGTTGGTACATTATTTAAAAGGGACTAACATTCTCCTTTCTGTGCTCACGTTCACTGTCCATGGGCTGTTGTTTCAATGTTTCATTGCATTCTTGTGTATGTGACAGATAAAACCATATTTCATAGACTTAAAGACATCATCTCTCCGAGAAACATGACTTTGTATGCCACTTTCAAAGGGTGCTATTGCATTTTAAGGTGTCTTTCACTAAGAAAAGAAACCCTGATTTAAATTATGTTAACAAGGAAAATCATTTGTACATCAGAATCTTAAAAAAAGGCTCTCTACTGCCTTCTCAAAGATGTTACCAAAGTGTCATAACTTGAAAATGCAACTCAGCAAGTAATTGTCTTTCAAAAATACTCTGATATTAATGTTTTCCAGATATTAATTACATGTACTGTGTTAGGGATAAGATAATCCAAAGAGAGTTTTATAACTTCTTCTAAAAGAAGGCAGAGGGAGATAAAGTTTGCTCTCAGAGACACTGTGGAGCTAGCATGTGTGGAGAGGAGAGTCTTCTGTGCTGATGAATATTTGAAAATCTTAGGTCATTACTTAGGTAAAGTAATCCAAGATTTCCTAGTGTATAGCCCTGTTGAGAAGACTTGTGCCTTTTTGTTTCCCACTTTTGTTATTTTATATCTCCTACCTGGAAGCTTATTTTTATTTTACCATAGATACTTACATATACAAAAGGGCTTTATTTGAGTCATTTGGGGAACTAAAATGGACAGATCCAATGAAATAAGTTCATGAGATTTCCTGACAGCAGCTAAGTTCTGTGATGTTCGCATTAGACTTTACCTAGTTTTATAGGCAATGTTATTGGGGTGGAATTTTCTGTCATCCTGCTTAATTTTGTTGTCAAGTTCACATACCTGGGAAGAGGGAAACACAGTTGAAGAATTGCCTCCCGGTGGCCTGTAAGGATGTCTGTGTGACGTTTTCTTAATTGCTGATTGATATAAGAGGATTCGTTCCACTGTGGGTGGCACTATCCCTAGGCAGGTAGGCCTAGGCTATATAAGAAAGGGAACTGAACACGGGTCTGGGACTCAGCCAGCAAGCAACAGTCCTCTTAAGTTTTTGCTTTGAGCTCCTGCCTTGAGTTCCTACACTGGGTATCTTCATGATAGATAGTAACCTATCAGATGAAAAAAAAAAAACCTTTAACCTCCCCAAGTTGCTCTTGGTTAGAGCTGTTTATCACAGCAAAGGAAATTCTCACTAAAACACCTCACACAGGTTCTATTTCAAGATCACAACCCACTAATATTCAACTTAGGTTTTTTTTTTTCCTGCAGAATTTCTTAGGTCCTCGTTTGAACTCTTGAGCATTTTGATCCTGGAATACTGACTGCCTGGGTAGTTTAATGTCTCTGCCATGGGTTGAATTTCCCACTGTGTGCTGTGTTTAGAGTAGGGAGAGAGGGAAACCTGAATCACCCCACAGCAGAGGTGCTGTGCTTTATTTTAATATGCATCAGGCCAGGGATGAACAGGGAAGCATGTAGGAAAATGGTCTGTCTCTCTCTACAAGCTACATTGCAAATTCTTCTCTTGAAATAAAGTTCCATTATTTCTCAACAAACTTAGAATCATATCCTCTTATCATTTCCCCTCTATCTAGTGATTCCTAGAGGGGAGCAAATTTTCACTGATCTAATGAGTCTCTCTAGTTAATGTATTGCCAAAGTAGATTCGGTAGACTTTCATTACAGGGATACACATAGTGAGAACAAACTGAAGGATACAGGATTTGTTTGGAGGATCTAACCATTCTGGTTCGCTCCAATATTTCTGGATCTCTTGTGAAGGAAGAGCATTATAGCATAAGAACATGATGAGGATAAATTCTTTCACTGCTGCCCAGAAGCGGAGAGAGGAACCAATTCTAGAACAGGTGTTAATACTCAAGCTTAACCTCTTAAGCTTACCTTTAAGTTAATACCCTCCCTTGCTTCCTCCCGAAATTTCCAAAACTTTCTCCAGATAGCATTGCAACAGGGGACCAAGCATTCAAAACTTCAGATGATTGGAAGCATCCAAACCATAACACAAAGATATCCATTGAGAACTAGAATAATTATGGGTAGGGAAAAAAATCTGTTCTTAGACACCACAGCTCATCCTCACTGTAAGCTAGACTTCCAACACACACGGGCATAATTTGGGGCTTTAAGGATTCAAGACAATGAACACTGATGGCTCTGGGTGGGGGCCATCATCACCTGAAAACCATCTCTAGATGTTGGGTTCCTTTCTTCTACATCGTGAACATACAGTTCTAGAGATAGAAGTCTTAGAGATCATTTGCTCTGGAGCTAGAGGGACGGCTCACTGGTTAAGTGTATGTACTACTCTAACAGAGGACCAAAGTTTACTTGTAAATAATCACAAATGTTAGCTTGTAGCTGCTAGTAGTAACTCCGGCTATAGGGGGATCCAATACAATACACAGCTGGCTTCAGCAGGCTCATACATACACATGCACAGACATAATTAAAAATAAATCTTTAAAAAATAATTTTGCCCAGATATATTAGCATTTTAAAGGTTATATGAGACTTGGAGAGGCCTTCAAATTTACCCTAACTTACATAGCTCCTCAGACTCCTGTTCGAAATTTCCTTCAGCTGTAGCATGCGTTGCTGGACATCTCTAAAAGGCCGTTGTTAGAAAGGTGTTGACTCAGTTCTCTCACTTTGATGGATGTCAAAGTCTCTTTTGTCTTGTCACCATACGACATGTGTAGAAAAAGGAGATATGGATTTATTGAAGCACAAAAAGACATAAGGTGTTCACTTCTGTGTCAGGTAGTATGAACAGAGCAGGTAAATAAAGAGCTTATCTTTGTTTAGACTTCTTAGGAAATATGCATATTTGCCTCTTGGTACATAGGTTCCTTGCCTATAATATGAGGACATGAACTTTGATGATATATGGAGCTGGTGTGTGACCACATATGAGAATTAGTGACTGGTCTGATGTGATGGTGCACGTTGTTAATTCCAGTATTTGGGAGGCAAAGTTGGCAAATCTTTGAGTTCAAGGCTAGCCTGATCTACAGAGCAAGTTCCAGCACAATCAGGGCTACACAAAGAAAACCTGTCTCCAAAAAAAAAAAAATGCTAATAAAATAAAAAAGAATTACTGGCAAATACTAGTGAGCTAATCTGCATCCTAAAGCCTACTTCTGCATCCCACTGTTACTACCCTTTCTCAAAGTCTTTTGTAGCATTACTTTGGCCTGGTCCTTTTATTATTAATTATGATCTCATATTAGCCAGAAAAACCTGTACATCATTTATCCAAGACCCAAATGGCTAGATAGATTTCTAACTGGGATCTGCATAAACATCTGTGGTGTGTGTGTGTGTGTGTGTGTGTGTGTGTGTGTGTGTGTGTGTGTTGTATTTTGTACTATCCTTCAGGATTCTGGTAAAAGCCATGTTATGCTTTACAACTCAAGCACAAAAGTCAACTGAATTCCCATAGAGCAATCAAAACCCACTTGCACTTAAGACCAAGAAGCAGTCATAATCGAACTATTACACCTGCATGTAAGATGAAACTAGTGTCAGATTTGTAACTAGACTTGCATTCATTTTGGGCAGCAAAGTCTCCATTCTCTCTCTTCAGGATGAGTTTAGGTCTCTTTTCCACTCAGGTTTCCTTGTTGAGGCTGAAGTCTAAAATCCTGCAGTATTTAGAAAATGAATCTTCTTAACAAGGCATTGATTCTTTCTCTAACCTGAAGCTGAAATAGCTACTTTTATTTTGCCCATTACATGGAATGATATAAAAATCTCTTCTTTGTGACTGGCAGTGATTACCATTGTTAGAAAGGCTAAGGAAGGGGGCCTAGGATTCCTGAAGCGCCAGTGTTATTTGACCTCAAATCCATCTGATTGCCCTCCAATTCAGGTCACCTCTTTCCTCAAAGAATCAAAGAACATTCAGTCAGCAAGTCTCTATCCCTTGTTGTTATAGATATATTCAGGGGTAAGGAGGGAAATGAAAGTCTGTCTGGAAGATCACATCGCTGAAGCCAAGGCATATCTATCATTGTTCTGTCTTCTGCATTGATGGAAAGTATCCATGGTAAAGTCAAGGTCAGTCTTTGACCTTGTTCTGGTTACCAAGATCCACAAGAGTACTGTGCTTATTATTGAGAATATATATATTCTTAACTTTGTTCTTGTTGTTTGTCTGTTTGTTTACTTTTCAAACCAATGGGGCTAAGGCAAAGATGGGAGATTTGGATAACTCATGGGGATATGTATATATGGATTAGCCTCATCCAGCCACCTCAGTTTGTACACTTGATGGTAGATAATAAGGGCCTATCTTAGTTACTGTTCTATTTCTGTGAAAAGATACCATAAGTAAGGCAACTTATAGAAGGAAGTGTAGATGGAGACTTGTTGTAAGGGTTGCTAGTTAATTTCCTGACCGCCCTGCATCTCAGACCTGAAATAAGCACACAGAAACTATATTATTTAAAACACTGCCAGGCCAATGACTCTAGCATATTTTTAGCAAGCTCTTACATATTAAACTAACCCATTTCTATTATTTTATATTTTACCATGAGGCTCGTGGCTTACTGGCAATGTTCTGGCTGGCAGCTTGCGTCTTTCTCCTCTGGAGGCTCTATGGCATCTCACAGACTCTACCTCCTTTCTTTCAGCATTCAGTTTAGTTTTCCCTACCTAGCTCTCTTCTACCCTGCTATAGGCTTAAAGTAGTTTCTTTATTCATTAACCAATAAAAGCAACACATATACAGAAGAACCTCCCACATCAGAGACTGCTTATTCATTTCCCTCTTACCCAGACCTAAAATAATTACACAGAAACTATATTAATTACAATACTGCTTGGCCTATAGCTTAGGCTTCTTATCCCCTAACTCTTACATCTTAAATTAGCCCATTCTTATTGTTTCGGATTATACCACAAAGCTCATTGTTTACCGATAAGGTTCTGGTGTCTGTCTCCTTCAGCAATTACATGGTGTCTCTCTAACTCCACCTTCTTTTCTCCTCTTGCTCTGCTTAGAATTCCCGCCTTGCCCTATTCTGTGCTGTCATAGACCCAAAGAAGCTTCTATATTAATCAATGATATTAAAACATATTCACATCACACAGCAGAAAATCCCCCATCAAGGAAGCCTTCAATTGAGAGCTTCCTTGGGGGCTTGGTGACAGTTTCAGAAAGTTAGTTCATGATCATCATAGACCAGTGGTGGCAGGCAGGCATGGCACTAGAGCATAGTTGGGAAGACAGAGTAAAAATGAGACTGGGCCTGGCACAGCCTTTTGAAACCTCAAATTCCTCTTACAATGGCATATCTCCTGTAACACCACTACACCTTCTAATCCTCCTTAAACAGCACCAACCAAGGATCAAAAATTCAAATATATGAGCCTATAAGGACCAACCTCATTTAGATACCTATGGGGTCTGTTTCCTCATGCAAACTTTCCTTGCCATCCAACATTTCTAACAAATGGCCTGTCCATATGGTATCATCTTCTCTGGACTATAACCATATTATTTAGTCGCTATTTTATGTAAGAAAAGTTGTGCTAACTCATGCCTCCATCTTTTTAGGTCCCAAGTAGTTCCCCTCAATTTTTGTGGAGGATTGATTCCTGAACCCCTATTACCAAAGTCCTAACCTATAGAAACTCGGCTTGCTTACCTAAAATAGTAGCATTTGCCTATAATACCTACACAAACCCGCCTACTTTAAACTTCTCTATTTTTTAATGATGTCCATAGAATATAATGACTACATTACTAATTAAGACAGTGTTTCGAGAATGACAAGGAGGATGCTTCTCCATGTTCAGTAAATGTGAAGTTTTGTCTTGAATATTTTCAATTCATAATTGGTTGAATCTATGAATTCTATGCCTACCAAGAGAGAGGGCCAACTATAACTTTCTCTGTGCTGGAGACCACTTCTTTTTTTTTGCTTTCCGTCGATAATCAGGATTGACTGTAGACCCTGTACCTTGCTGTGTGTGGTATTTTTAACTAATTTTTTCTTTTTATTTTTCTGTATGTGATAAACAGAAACTTAGCCCTGACAGCCCATTCATGCAAATTTGTAGAAAAGTACAGAAACTTGCTAGTCAAATCAAATAATACCCCCTATAAGCCTGGCAATTGATTTGTAGCTGGGACACACTGGCTCATGTGATCTATCTATCTATGTATCTATGTATCTATGTATGTATGTATGTATGTATGTATGTATGTATGTATCTATCTATCTATCTATCTATCTATCTATCTATTATTTGTCTACATACAAATCCCACTTCCCCTCCCTCTTTGCCTCCCACTCCCCCCACTTTCCTTTTACCCCACTTCCAGTTTGCTCCTCAGAGTGTATGGCCTCCCCTGGGAAGTCAATTAAGTCTGTCCCATCACCTCATTGAGGCAGGACCAACCCCCTTCCTCCTGTGCCTACACTGAGTAAGGTGTCTCTCTATAGAGAATGGGCTCCACAAAGTTTATGCATCAGCATTAGATCCATACACACCGTTGTCACCTGCACTGAGGCGGCCTAGTTCAGTCCTATTCAGGTTACCCAGATGTCAGTCAAGAGTCAGAGATCTCCCACTAGCTCAGGTCAGCTGATTCTGTGGGTTTCCCCATCATGATTTTTACCCCTTTGTTCATATTATTGCTCTTTCTTCTCTTCAATTGTACTCCAAAAGTTGCCCCAGTGGTTAATTGTGGATCTCTGCATCTGCTTCCATCTGTTTTCAGATGAGGGTTCTAGCTTCTCTGGGGTTGTGGACTGTAGGCTGGTTATTCTTTGCTTTATATCTGGTATCTACTTATGAGTGAGTACATGCTATATTTGTCTTTCTGGGTCTGGGTTCCCTCACTCAGGATACTTTTATTCTAGTTCCAAACATTTGCCTGCAATTTTCAAGATATCGTTTTTTTACATACCGCAGGGCCTGTTTACTCATGGAAACGCTCCTTGCCGACCAACATTTTTACAATTGGTCTGTCCATGCTGTGTTGTCTGTCCCCATGGTAGTAATACTCCATTGTGCAAATGTACCAAAGTTTCTTTATCCATTTTTTGGTTGAAGGGCATCATGTCACCTCATGGAGCCAGGGTCACAGATGCCCACTGTATGCCCACCATGGAGTCATTGCCTAGGAGATGCAGCTGCCGAACTCCTGGGTCTCTCCAATCTTAAGATTGTTTAAACATCAATTGAGACAATAAATGTCCCTATTTGTTAAAGTTTTAAATCAGGTATCTGTAGAAAGCATGTTGTTAACTCCTAAATAATATGAAACTTTGGTCATTTTGTTTACATTGCATTCCTAAGCATTTTCTGGAATCTATAAAATTGCTGTTCAATCAAGACAACTGAATATGGCAGTCACTTTCCCAGAAAACTAGGAAGCTAGCACATTTCCAGTCCAGAGGTAAACTGTAAAATACACAAGGCAATATGCACAGGAAAAGCAAGCAAAGGTCTCAGAATGGGAACACTGGAGTGAACCCCGTCTTCCAATGGGAGCAGTAGTGGGGAGGGGAGGGTTGTAGGCAGTGTGCATGGCCTCTCACTGTCTCTCTAGATAGCTCCAGTTAGAGCTTTGTGAATTCATTTACCAGGCCTCTGGTGACCTAAGTGCATCCATTTGATAGACTTAAGAACATTTAGCAGCATTATACTGACTTCTCAGGAAGAGAGAAGCAAGTTATTTAGTTTTGAAAGGTTACAAACACTGATGCACAGGGAAAAACCAGACAATGCCGGTGCACATATTGATTTTCAAGTGCTTTCTGTGCAATTAGAAGGTAAGTAAGGGACCAATTTGTATGGTTGTTTTCCTCTCTCGCGGTTTACCTACAAAGTTTTACAAATTGCATACTAACTTTCTTAGAAGATTTCATTAATATTTCTCTCAGTTTGCTCTTCAATACCATCATCTGCCTCCGGTTTGGGGGAAAAAGACTATGATGGATTCTTTCTTCCCTGACTTACACTTCATCTCTTTTCAGTTCAGGGGTAAAGTGATACCTCTGTCACTGTCACCCTCCCACTGTGCGTGAGGAATCTAAAGATGCTTCAAGGGGTGCACATTTTCCCCTTAACCCATTGTGTGTTTGTCCTCTTCCTTCCCTGTCATTCAGCCAAGGTCTCTTTCTTCTGCAGGAAAAAAAGCAGCCCTGGCTCTGAGGAGGTTCCACTGTTAATAAGAAGTTGAGCAGAAGTTATAATAACTCATTGCTTTGCCTGCTTCGAAAGCATGATAATGCTCCTTAGTCGTAAGAAATCATTTTAACAACACTGACTGGTGGCAGTTCATTGATGAGGCCTCTGTGAAACCCGCTATAAATAGCACGTGATGCATGGAGGAAAGGCTTCTTCGGGGTGGCTTTTATTTATTTGTAATTTATACTCTGCCTCCTTCCCCCAAAAAGATTTGAGCCGGCTAACAATAAAAGACACATACACAATAAGGTTGTTATGTATGTAGAAATTGAAGATCAAAAATCATATGGAACGGAGAAGGGGAGAGAGTTATGTTCGCCATTTGCTCTTGTTCCTCCTCATCAAGGCAATAGGATATTATGCTGCACCCAACCCTCTCTCGGGCTCACCATGGCGTGCTTAGCGGGGATATGCAATTTTTCCCTCGTTGATATCAAATCATTCAAACCATGGTGGGCACAAGGCAGGAAACTCAGTTTTGGAAGAAACAGAAGCCTTGAAAACTCTTGTTTGGGGCCAAGAGGTGTAGGATAAAAGCCCAAGGCAAGCAAAACTACAGACTGATTAAATTTCTCTAATCACTTAGAGTCCTCATTACCTATTGCCCAATTCTTCATTGTGCCTGCTTGGAATTCTACAGGAACTATTGATTTGTTCTAAACATGTTTGTGCAAATCAATTTCATAGAGAGGAAGAAAGAGGAGACAGAGTCAAACAATGGTTTTGGCGCCTGGCTGTAATAGTTTTAGTAACTGAGCCTTAGTCATAGAGCTGATGGTGAATGACATCGAATTAAGTCAGTGTGTGTTACCTGCTTTTAATTTAGTCCAGGTTGTCTGGACCTCAGCACAGATGACATTCTTGTGTGGTGAGACTGTGATTTGCATTGTGCTTGGTAAGAATCTTAGTTCTTCATAGACTTTACAAGGAGAGCTACCCGACAATTGTTTTTCCAGATGCTGATGGGCAGACTTCCGTCCCGTCACTGAATGTAGTGTGGCTTTCTGGAGAAGCCACTAACTGACATAGAGTCTGCCTATGGAACAAATGACACCACGGATCCGTCAAAGCTTGAATCTAATGTTCAAAAGCTCCTGTATCCAAGGTTTACTTGACAACTGATAGGCTTAGAGGAATACTTGGATAGTGAAGACTTGGACCTAATCTAATGAAGAATCCAATGGTGTATTTGTCCTTTTAAGTCATAAGAGATATTGGCATAGGGTGGGAACTGGGAAGGGGACAATAGAGAGAAATTGGTCATTTGGGGCACATTTTGAAGAGTATATCTTTGTAAAAAATATTTTTAAATGTAATTTTAAATGAAAAGAATAAAAACATTTACAAGCAATATCTTTTGATAATGCCCTCTTCCCTCCACAAAACTCATTTGAGATCCTTCCTACCCATTCAACTTCCTTCTGTCTTTCCATCCCCTCAAAAGTGACCTATAAAATAAGAAACAAAGGTCAAAACAAACACACAAAAACCAATAAGACACAAAAGTAAAGAGTGTGTGATACACACACACACAACCATGGAGTGCATTTTCTGTTTTGCACAAACCTAAGCATTGGAGCCCATTTTTCTATTGCTCAGTTATTCCAGGACCTAGAGCCTTCCCTGGAGTGTGGTTGAGATACAAAGTGATTTAATAAAACTAGTGTTACCTTTCGCAGTAGGTACCAATTGCTAATAGCAATACTTTAGGGGAGGGACTTGTGTCTACTTCACCTACTCCATGCCGGGATTTGTCTGGCCCAAAATTGGATAGGTCTTGTGAATGCTGTCACAGTTACTGTGAGTTTATATGTGTATCAGCCTGCTGTGTCTGAAAGACTCTGGTGCTTCGGAGTTATCCACCACCTCTTTCTTTTATAATCCTTTCACTTTTCTTTTCCATAAACTCCTAAGCCTTGGTGGGAGGAGTTTGATAATGAAATTCCATTTAGAGCCAAATGCTCCAAAGTCTCTTGCTCTCTGCCCATTGTTCAGTTGTAGGTCTCTGCGCTAATTACCATCACAGTGACAGAAATGTGCTAAGTATACTGTCATCTTCAAGGAGGCAAAACTATCTGCCAACAGAGAGCCCCGTCAGTGCTCCAGGGCATGTCCTTCCTACCCATGCTCATGGATGCCCTCTTACCATCCAAAAATGATGGATAATCTGGCTGCATTCTTTGTCACTCAATGGATGAAAGTCACCCTGGTAACACTGAGAAAGACTCCAGCAATGATCTCGTATATTGAACCAGCAGATTAAAAAGTAAAAGTTAGCCATAGAGATTCCATTACTTAGAGAAACTGATCCTTCATGCCTATCTGAAGTCTGTCCTGCAGGCATCCTGACTTCTGCTGAGTAACAGTGATCGTCTCTTACTTTCTAAGTCTGTGAAGAAGAAATGACTGAAATGTGGCAAGTGGAATCTCCACTTGCTTATGGTAAAGCATGTGGTGGTTTGGAAGAGAACTGTCCCCCATCGAGTCACATATTTGAACACTTAGTTCCCAGTTTGTGGTGTTGTGTTAGGAGGGTATGGAGCCTGGCAAGATAATGTAAGTCACTGGGGGTGGGCTTTGAGAATTTATAGCCTCACCCCCACTTCCATTTCACTCTCTCTGCTTCGTGTATTTGGATAAAAAGGCAAACTCCCAATCTCCTGGTTTGGTTGCCTGATACACAGCTCCCTGCTATCATTATGGACTCTCCTTATGGAACAATAAGCAAAAAATAAACACATTTCTTATATTAGTTTCTTATATTAGTACTCTTGACTGTGGTGTTTTATCACAACAGCAGAAAGAAACGAGTACAGAAAACATAGGGTTATTCATTGCTGTTGCTTCTCCATGTTCAGATTCAACTGTTCCTCTTCTACAGTAGTAGTTCATAATTATTAGCACACATGCCTTACATATTCCATCCAGAAGCCAGTTGTTAATAATGAATGATCTTATGTCATTTTATGATCACATATTTTCTTTGAAATTAAGTTATAAATATATTCTATATGAAGTAGGATCATCATCTTGCCAATCAAAGATTACATTTTTGTAGCTGGGAAAGAAGTCAATTATTAAGAGCAAATACTACTCTTGCAGATGACCTGAGTTTGGTTCCTAGTACCCATGTGAGGCACCTTACATTGGTCCATAGCTCTAGCTCCAAAGGATCTGACACCCTCATCTTGACTCTGTGGGTATAAAAACACTCACAAATGCATGGACCTACACCATGAGCGCATACATATGTACATAATTTAAAAATACATCTTTAGGCCATTAAATTCTTGGTATCATAAAAGCTACATGCATGAAATATCAAGAACATGGCTTCTTAAATATGGCCTACACAAAAATGATACCAGTATACAAGATAGTCTGGAAAGGATAAAGCTCATATACTCACAAATATATATATATATATATATATATATATATATATATATATATATTAATACACATATAGGAATTAATAAACAAAGAAAAAAGGCCATGAATTTGAAAGAAAACAAGAAAGTAAACATGAGCTCGGAGGGAAGAAAGTGAAGGGAGAAATTATCAAAAATAAAAAGCTTATAATAAAACAATAAATTATTGGCCTGGTATTTTCTCAGAGGTAGATCACTTGCCTACCATGTACAATTACAGGCCTGGGTTAGACCCCCAACACTGAAAAATAGTTATAATAATAGTCATAATAATGTTAATCTTATTTGGGTGTCATATGGAAGCTAAAGTTCCTAGTGCTTGGAATAAATTGGCCTATTTGTGCTTTTACTTAAAAGTTTCCAATGTAACTGTGGAGTATCTCTTTAGTCTTTATTATACCTCTGTCATATTGAGAGGGAGCCAGTGGTAATAAGCCCATTTTAGGGAAGGCTATGAGTTATGGCCTCTCTAATTGGTCTGGGGTAGTCTAGAATTGGATAGTATCAGTATATTAACTCTGGTGATAAAATAAACACGTAGTGAAGAAAACCTTAACAAGAGAATCCAGCCTGCTGCATTGGTACTGGCATCTCCTGTTGTTAATTGGATTTTTTTTTTCACATTTAAATCAAAGGGGAAACGGCTGTACTCAATTTCCAAGGAGAGTGCTTCTTCATGCTTGCCTCGTAATGAGGCAAGATGCTTTTGGGAGATGCTCAGCCTCTGATATTATTAGAGAGCTGCTTTTTGAACTTGATTTTTGCTGACCCTGCCTTATAATCCCCATCACCAGTGGAGGAGTGGCACAAGGGACCGGCACAGCCTATTGTGCTTCTGACTCCAGACTGGCTGTCACTCACCACAGAGCAGCAGTCTCAAGGACAGAGAGCAAAACAGTGAAAAACCCTGTGATTTTAGCATGTATTTTTATTTTAGGAGCAACACATATTTCAATTACTTCATTTTTCGTCTCTGTGAAAACATGCGTATTTATAAGTACTTTTTTCTTCACTCACAACCAAGATAGAAGACATTTTACCTACATTTTCTACATTTTTGCAGAATGCTTTTCTCATAGCAATGAATCATAATATATAGTAGCTTAAATGCAGTGTTCTCACAGAGATGTTAATGGAATCAACTAGAATTGATGGAGTGGATGATGTGAAATCTTGTTAGGTCAGAAATCGTTACTTGAATAAGAATCCAATTCCTATTCCAGTATCTTCTACATAGAGGTTCATTTAGGCTATAGCAGTGGCAACCAGAGGAACCTTCCTTATCTTTCTTAATCTTTGTGTGTGGTTGGTCAACGTCTATAAGGTTAATCCTGATACAAGCCTTAGGCACAGACTCAATAAGAGGTGCAGGGACTAGGGAGATGGCTTACTGGATTGAGTACCTGCTCTATAATCAGGAGGATGTGAGTTCCCAGCAGCCAAGTAAGTCGCTGGGGTTAGACTCTGTTTGAAATTCGGGGTGGAGAACAAGACAGGAAAACACTGGATATGGACCCCAAGCCTCCAAATGCACATGTACACATACATATACTCTCAAGAACACATGCATTTTTATTTCACAGCATGCATGAATAGATAAAATGAAAAATAAACACTTGTAAAAGGAGACTGCACTTTGGTTTCCCAGCTGCCCAGGCCCGAATAATCATATAGAAACTCTATGAATTACAACACTGTTTGGCCTATTAACTTAGGCTTCTGATTAACTAACTTACATCTTAAATTAACCCATTTCTATCAATCTGTGTATTATCATGAGTCTGTGGCTTACTGGTAAATTCCCCGCATTTTTCTACATTGACAGCGACATGACATCTTCCTGACTCTGCCTTCTTTCTATCTTCATTCAGTTTAGTTTTCCTCCCTGGCTCTATTATTCCCTGTGATAGGCCAAAGAAGCTTCTTTATTAACCACTGGTTATAAACATATTCATAGCATACAAAAGGGAATCCCACATCAGGCACTTAATTACTATTAATATGTAGTTAAGACTCCAGTAAAAGCAAAAGAGGTAAGATCAGTTTTGCTATCTATGATTCATTTCATTTGCCTTCTACTCAGAAAGCCTCCTGGAAGTCTGTTTTAGGAGTGCAATAGACACAAAGGTAACTCTTTCCCGCATTGAACTGCCCAAAGCAAACCTCAAGAGCGATGGAAAGTATAAGATTTTCAAAGATACATTGAACTCAACATAAGAAGAAAATGAATGAAATTCTGAGAATGAAGGCCAATGAGACACTAAACACCATGGCTACTTAAACAGGCCTGAATAGCAGGTATTCTTGATGGGAACAGAGGTACAAGGAAATCCAGAAGAGGTATTTCAGAGAAAAGAGTAAGCTGATAAGATATCTAAAGTACTTGCTAACATATATACACCCTGACAGTTCTTTTGGGGGTTTGGGAGAAAAATTACATTAATCAAAAATGAATACAAATATTAACTACAGGAACAAAAAAAAGCTAAGAAGGCAGAAAAGTGAGAATAAAAATAACTATTATAAATGTTAATGATACCAGGTTGAAATAACACTATAAATTCCAAATATTGATTTAACTAAATGTAGAATGTATCATGTGGGGTGATAATATGAAATTGTTTTGCTGAGGGAATAAAATGCTAGTTCTTTATCTTCCATATGAGGAATAAATAGTAGTTGGTTGTTTTATTTTACTCTTTGCTATTTGGGGGCCTGCCACCCAGCTCCCTCCAAAATAGTTATGAATGCCTGGCCTTAGCTTGGTTTGTTTCTAGCCAGTTTTTTAGCTTAAATTTATCCTGTTTGTCTTTTTCCTCTAGACTTTTTCTTTCTGTATTCAATACGTCTTTCTTTACTTCTTACTTCATTGCTGGCTGGGTAACTTGGTGACTGGGTAGCTGGCCTTGCTGCTCCTCTTCTCTCTCTCTCCCTTCCTCCTCTCTCCCTCCCTCCCTCCCTCTCCCTCCCTCCCTCTCTCCCCTGTCTCTCTTCTTATTTATTCTCTCTGCATGCCAGCCCTGCCTATCCTTTATCCTGCCTTGCTATTGGCCATTCAGCTCTTTACTAGGCCATCACATGTTTTAGACAAGCAAGTAACATAACTTTGTAGAGTTAAACAATTCAAACATAAAAGAACGCAACATATCTTTGCATCATTAAACAAATATTGCACATTATAAATGAATCAAACACATCTTCAACTAATATTCCACAACAATAGATATTTAATAATCTAATTAATAGAATATATTGTTCTAGCATATTAATATAAGTTCTGAAAGAAAAAACTCAAAGGTAGAATTAGAGTGGCAAACTATTTTTCTCAATATAAGTCATATTTTCATGTTCTTAGTTTTATTAAGGTTAAAAATAATGGCTCTTAATATGTTTTCATATGCACACATACTATATGTTTATTTTATATAGGCATAGTAGTATATGCCTGTAATTCCAAAATTTGTGAGGCTGAGTCTGCAAGATGATGTTCAAGGCTATTCTAGTCACAGGCCCTTGTATTAGAAAACAATTCAATATTTTCCCTTTCTAATTTTTTAATGGGCATGGCTTATTATTCATTTTAGAAATATTTAAATTTTTCCTTTGAGTCTTCATAAAATTGACACAGTGAAAATAGTGATTTTACCAATGATAGATCTCAATTTGGGGGCTTAGGTAATTGGTAAATTGTCATACTACTTACTTGGTATTCATAAGGCCCTGGGTTCAGGTACACACACACACACACACTGGGAGAGGGGGAGATCATGAGCTCAGGTTTAGTTTTATCAACTACCAATTCATTATTCATAACAATATTAAAACCAGAACAGTTACTTTAATTCCTTGTCCTTAGACTTCTTATAACCTAGCAGTTATAATGGTCCATACTCAGTATAAGAAAAAAAGTACAGATACTCCTTTAAGTAGTCATGTATCCACAGAATGAAACACAGAATTACAATATGGTCAAAACTACTCTTTATACCCAGATATAATAGTTTATGAAGTGGAATAGCTTAAATTTAGAGTCTGGAGGTTGACTTTGGGGGCATGTCATAAGCTGTCATGAGTAACTCCCTGTGATCAGGACTCTCTGGGGTTATGAATCACAGGCATTGCCCGTTGTCAGAGGTCTACCATGAGGAAGGCAGGCCAGGAAGAGTTTGGAGTTGAAGGTTAAGACTGCCATGATTCAAAAAATTATATCTCCTAAAAGATAACATCCCTGAAAACCCAGAGAGGCTTTTCACATTTCTGATCTTAACTATTTTGTCATTTGAATTTCTATCTGCTGTAAAGTTCCTATTTAATGGACTGTAAATTTTTAATGTGTCCAGATCTGTCTATAGGAAGAAGAAAGTACTCCCTGTGAAGTACATTCTTGAGAAAAATTCTTCCTATTTGTATCTTCCTTTCTTGGATTAATTGCTTTTTTCTATCTCTGGTACAAAATACCCAAAAGTATTGAAAGAGGAAGGGTTTGTTTGGGTTTTCTTTAAGAGATTTTGGTTTCTGGTTGCTTGGCTCCATGAACTTGGGCAGAACATCACTTCAGTGGCAGAGCAAACCTCTTCACCTTTTATTGAAGAAGTAGAAAACAGGACTGGAGGGAGCCAGAAATAACATACCCCAGAATTCTGTTCCAGTGACCTATGACCTCCAGCAAGGATGCACCTTCTAGAGTTCCCAGAAAATACTAAAATTCCATCTTCAGTTGTGGACTAAGTATTCAATGAGCCTGTGGGGGTTATTTCATATTTAGAGAATAGTAGTACCTGAAAACTCAATCTACCCCTGTCCTATTGCCTCCACTTCTCATTTTTTAACTTTCACAACCTAGAACATGTCTCTTTTTCTCTTTTGGTGATTCATTTCCACTTTTAAGACAGTATTTTTTTTTTGAGATATGAAGTTGTATTAGATTTGAGTCCAACCAAAGCCCATAACTGCAAATAGGTTAATGGAAACATTAATGAAATCTAAGTAGGTTTGGTTTATAATGTTTTCCAATGAGAAAAGTATCTCTCACTACTGGAAATGATAGTAATGGAAATAAGATTATTCCTGTGTTCCCATGCATTCCCTTACATGAAAATGAGGCAACTTAGTATGCTATATTGGACTTTCCTTCCAGTTTTAAACCAACAGAATTGTGGTTTATGCCAAACAAGAAAAGGGGACAAAAACCTAGTCTATGATACTTGGGAAGTCAGGGATCTCCGAAATGAGGGATCTGATCAGGTCTGTGTTGTTTTCTTTGATGCCCTTGTAAGAAATCATTACCCTCCCTTAGAGGGAATGTGTACGACCTTAATTATAATTAAGCAATGTTAACCTGCTTTAGAGGTTGAGTAATATTCCACAATTTTTATAAATATTTTCCAACAGCCATTGATATACCTATGCTAAGCACCAGTAAAAAAAATACAATATGATTCTAATTCTATGTCATTTCACAAGTGGAAAAAAAAGAAACTGAAAGCTGAGGTTCAAGCCTTGGGTTCCATTGATAAATCCTATACAAAAAATATGTTTCTATTCCAGTATGTCATAGGAAAATTAAAATATGAACCCTTCAGTATATGGACTTTTGTTGACTAAGACTCTTTATCTAAGGGTCATGGGTTTGAGCCCTATGTTGCATGCCATTTTGTTGATAGAGGTTTCTGTCTTGCCTGAACCCCCAGCCATTTAGTCCCAAAGAAACACACAGAGGCCTATATTAATTATATACTGGACAGAAACCACTGTCAACAGAATGGTGCCCATGTGGACAACTGAATCCACTTAAAATCTGAGAGAGCTTGGAAAGTAATTCTAGACATAAAAGAACAGAGTTAAGCATGGCTTCTTTTTAGCAGCGTTTTCTCAGGTGGGCTCTGTTTGCAGGAGGAAGGTGCATCTCATTTAAGAGAGGCTTCTTGACTCAGCTTTAGCTGCAGACACTTGCAGCTCTTTTAAGAGGTCCCAACACCAAACACTTAAATGGTGTTTATGAAGAGCCAACGGCATGCTTTTTGGTGGTGGCAGGGAACTTGAAACTCCATAGAGTTGTGGCAATAACATGGCTCTGGCTGGTACCTCTGCCATGAGGCCAGACTCTCAGAAAGCTAAGGAATGGGCTGGATACAGCCATCAAAGCCACAGCTTTAATCTTGCCATATCGTTTAGCAGATTAAAGACTCGTGTGATCAGAAAAAGATATACAGTAAAGATAGATTCAATGACAAGGTGGTTTACAGTGTGTTTAAAAATATATGTAGGCTTGAGAGAGAAAAGAAAAAGGATAAAGTCCTTAAAACAAAAAGTGAGTAGTTGGTTGTGGTGGCACACACCTTTAATCTAAACACTTGGGAGGCAGAGGCAGGCAGATCTCTGTGAGTTTAAGGTGTGGTGACCCACACCTTTAATCCCAGCACTCGGGAGGCAGAGACAAGCATATCTCTGTGAGTTGCAGGATAGCCGGGTCTACAGAGTGAGTTTCAGGACAACCAAAGATACACAGAAAAATTCTGGCTCAAACAGCCAAAAATTAAAAATAAAAATAAAATAAATAGAGTTTAAAAATAAAGCCACATAAAGATGAAAAATATACAGAGAATCTGGATACTTTATGTTATTGTGTTGTCTTTAAATTGTTTGATGGCTAAGTAAGGAGGTAAAGCTGCTAAAAGACATTTGATCATAAATGCTGCTGGATTAATCCAACATATATATTTTGAAAATGCCTTGACTTTAAAATTTAAGTGAAAAGGTATGTTACTTTAGAGAAGAGGTTTTGTTTGCTTTTGTTTCCATTGGAAATGAGAGGCTGTGGATTCCTTCTGGGCTAAGAAAAATCAGGTTTGATCAAGGAAGACGCCCTGAAGAATCTCTAATAGAAGCAGATAGTCCAGATGATCCAACATTTCAGAGGAGCTCTATTGAAGTTTCCTCTAGGTTCTGCATCCAGAACAGTTTCAAGACTGCTGGCTGAGATGATCAAGCCTCACAGAATATTCCACTTAGGACTTGACCATAATTCAAAAATTTCTTTAGGTCCCCATAAGATTATCAGTGCCCTCAATCAGCAGGAAGTAGCCTAGTAAACTATGCCCACATTTCCAAACATTGGATTATGGATGTTTTTCTTTGTTCAGAGTGTTGGTTACAAGTTGTATGGATAATGGTCAGAAAGAAAGCTAAACAAGTGAGGTTCAATTCATAGTTCTTGTTTTGAAAAAAGGCAGGGGGGTGTGCTATGAAACAATAGTTTTACCTTGCAAAGATTTGTCTCTTGTACTTGTCTAATAAAATTCTGATTAGCCAGTAGCCAGGCAGGAGGTATAGGTAGGGCAATGAGAACAGCAGAATTCTGGGAAGAAGAAAGCTCAGTCTGCAGTTATGACCCAGCTGCAGAAGAAGCAAGATGAGAATACCTCACTGATAAAAGGTACCAAGACACATGACTAACACAGACAAGAAATATGGGCTAATTTAAGATGCCAGAATTAGTTAATAAAAAGCCTGAGCTAATAAGCCAACAAGTTTATAATTAATGTAGGCCTCGGTGTGCTTCTTTTGGACTAAATGGCTGCAGGATTGGGCAGGACAAAAACCTCTGTCAACAGACTTTTCCATCTTCAGGTTCATAAATCCTAACTGCAAATCGTCCCCCTTCCCTTCAGGATATAAAACGATCTGGCTATAACAAGTTGGTACAACTTTATAGAAACAGGGTTTTCTCAGAATCTTAGTCTTGGTCTTGCAGTAACACTCTTTTTCCAACCAGATACCCTGCCCCCCGCCAAATTTCTCTAACGAGCCCTAGACAGGCTACCAGAAAGAAGATGCTGAGAAACAGATCTGTGGTGCAACACCACCAATCAGCTTACAGTCTCTGTCAGAGATCCACCAAGTTTCCATAATCGCTGAGTTGCTTCAGTGAGCAAGGCATCACTTCTCCTAGTTCATTCTGCAGTTATGGTCAAGAAAGATGGGGAGTCACAAAGCACCATTCTTACATTAATGTGAGACGCATCAGCACGAACATGGAAGGCTACCTTTTCCCTCATTCCATAGATCTACAATTGGTCACAGCCTGGGTGGGGCCAGTTGTTTAATGCAAAGAGCATCGAGGTCTCAGTTCCTAAAATCAAGAGATTTTGGTTGTTGGTTTCTCTGTTTTTTCCACTGTATATTTTGTCTTTGTACATGCTTTAGCAAGACAGCATTCTGTATCACATTTCTGATCTCTATAAAATATAAAATCCAGAGGAATAATTCAATGCAATGTTTTAGGAGGTACTTTTGTTTGTTTGTTTGTTTCTAATTTCTCTCCTAGTCATCTAGACAACAGACAAGCTGTACTTTGTACATCCAGCTTTAAACTCAGGCTTTGACTAGTAGTAAATATAAACGCTTTGTGGTAAACTATATGATACTGGTTAATGGTGCTGTCTGAACCCTGGTTAAGTTCAAATGAGTTCATGATACTTTTAGAATTAATTGGGGGAGGTAGCATATCAACAGATTGCTTTCCTTGCTGGGTTCCTACCTAATCTTAAAGTGTTTGCTAAATTTAATTAGTCAATACACTGAAGATTACTGGGAAGTACTTCTTTTTGACAGGTAAAATTTAATTTTAATGAGACATTAAAGACCTATAAGACATTTTAATGTTGCACCAAACACACTGTATTTATTATTTTTTTTAATAAATGCAGACTGCTTTTTTTCTTCTCTTTGGTTACAAGACATGTTTTTACCTTTTCTGTCCGATTCATATCTAGCAGAGTATTGATCTTTCCTTGAACAGTGTTAGCTCAACATCCAGGTGACAGCTCACAACCATCTTTAATTCCAATTCCAGAGGCTCTGATACCTTTTCCTGACCTCCAAGGGCACCAGGAAAACAATTGCTACACATGCATGCAGATACAACAGGCATAACAATTTTTGAATTTAGGAAAAAAATAAAGTAGAAATAAAGAAGAAAACACTAACATCAATCAGTAACCCAGGACCTTCATCTTTCCCTAAATTGAGAAAGAGCTAGTTGTCATATTTGAAATAAAGAAGCAAGGAATAAAGGTGTTTGAGTCTTGAGCTACCAACTATTTCCTACCAGCTTGGTCATCTGCTCACAGCTTTCCTGTGCACATTCCAAGTTTGCCCCTCCACAAAATGATGTAGGACTTCATACCATCAGCATTTAAATTGTTGTCTAGCAGTCACAATTCTAAGCTTTTTTTGGTTAAAGTAATATTTGCACTAGGTCAAGATTTCTGATCTCCTGATACTTTAAATAAGTGCAGAAAAGACAGAGATGTGCTAGCTAAGAAAGAAATGGAAAATAGAAATTTCCAAAGGACAGTTGGATCTATGATAATGCTGGGGACATTTAATATAAACTCTGGGTTTTCATTCCTAAAGCTCATGTTACAGAGTAGGAAATCAAGTTTATATTCCCTGTGGTTGATTGGAGCAGATTCTATAGCTGCCCTGTTTCTCTATTACCCCCAGATGTTTATAAGCCCTTGCAAAGTAACGCAAGAAAGAAAGAGAAGCTGGATGGCTGTTTTCTGAGTTGCTTGAGACGAAAGGACTTGGGAATAACTGGATAAACATTACCTGGTTGTACAGCCTTAAACTGCAAAATCTGAGATGTTCCAAGATCCAAGCCTTTGGATCATTGGCTTTTAAAATATTCCAATAGTACGATTTTCAGATTTGGGGCACTCAACTTTTACTCAGTATTGTAAAATCATATCATGTTTAATATTTGTCTGTAATGTCCTAGAGGGGAAACGTCAAATGATAGTTTTATATTCTTAAAGACTTATATTTGGAGATCCACCTCTATCATTGGTATACATATTTCTAATTAGTCTTCATGTATAAGTAACTAGGAAGTAGCTACACATGGTCAGAAAATAATGTATTCAAAGAGCAATTGTAGTTAAGAATGCAGGTGGTTATATTTTATATTATCTGCTAAGATGTCATTAGTCCCTAGAGCATGCATTTCAGACATTAGAGTCTAGAAAATAATCCCCAAAACTAATGACAATCACATTTCTATGTGTACTTTCAAGGGAGCAAGCTATGAAGTATAGTCACCAAAATGATAACACTGTTTACTTTTGAGTTATGAGATCATTGCTGATAATTTGTTCTTTATTTTAATATTCCTTACAGTAAACAAGTTATCAGTGGGAAATAACAGTGTTAATTTTCAAAGAAGAACTGTGATTTGATAGGTCTAGTATAACAATACAAATGTGTGTTTGCTTTCACAGCAATAGAATGCTGCCAGTGATATACTGTATTTTCCAGCATAACAGAATCAATGCTTGTTTACCTGCTTCTAGTTAGTATTCATACAGTTCTACCACCTAAATGTAACACGTTTGTTCACCAATAATTGTATTGCCTCAAATACAGAAGCAGCATTGAGTTCAAACACTGGTTCTCAGTGCAAGTAAGAGGATGATTCATTAGCACATCTTAATGATGTTTCTATCTGTTTGACTTCACCTGAACCTTATAAACAAAAACCACACTCTATGATAGTAACTGTTCATCAAAAGAAAATGCCTTCTATCTGAGGCTTCCTGCTTAGCTATAACTCTGAACATAATCACATATAAACTCCATTACTTTTAGACACAGTGCAGAAATATTCAAGTTGCTGCTGTAATCAAGAGTAAGCACCACACAAGCCAGAGTGGAAAATAATTTATTACTTGGGGACATGGTACATTTATCAAGATGCTTTGTTACTATTAAGAATCCTGGCCTTGAGACTCTCCAAATTGTGTGTGTCTGTGTGTGTCTGTGTGTGTGCCTGTATGCAAGAGAGAAAGTGTGTGTTTATATATAATTATGTGTCAGCATTATACAAGTATTTCATGTATTTCTTATGTGTAATCATTCTTTTTAATGCTTATTCTTTGTACTAGAGAATAGGAGATATTCAAGGGGGGGTGTTATTGGCTCATGGCATAGTTTTCTGCGATTATTGTCTGGATTCTAATCTTTGAAATTAATGCCCTAGGGACTGATGGCATCTTAGCAGATGATATAAAAGTACAATCACCCACATTCTTATCTACTGTTGCTCTTTGAACACTTTTATCTATTGGCAGTGTGCACACTTCCTGGTTAATTATAAATGAAGACAAATTTATACACAATGGTTTGGACTCTATCTTTTGATCTAAATCCATGGAATCTGCTCAGAGAGCATTTCAGATAACAAGTGTACACAATTTTGGCATTTTACTTCCAAAATCAGCAATCAAAATAATGTAGTATTCCATATAATTGTGCAGTCTGCTGCCCATTCCCAAGACTATAGTCAAGAGAAACAATCTTAGGAACAAGTCACATTGATATCAGCAGATACCTGTGCTGTGCCTCTGTGAAAAGGGAATGGTATACCCTGGACACCGGAGTCTTCTTCAAACAGTAATCACAGCATATATCTACAGGAAGGGAAGAATGTATGAGTTTTTCTCACAACGCTGCAATAATCACTCTTTTTTTACATAATACCATCTTCCATTGTGAATTTTTACTTAGTTTTCAGGCACAAAGTGACTATGTAATTTTGTGGCCTATCTTTATTTCCAGAATGTTGTACCTTTCAATGATGATCTTCTTACATTGTTGACATCATTAGCAATTAGGACAAATGTACCAGCTTTCACAATTTTCTCCCAGGTCCAATTAAAAAAAATTGAATATCCTCAACTACCTCTGCAGCCAATAGTGAGACAAGTTAAAGTATGAACTCTTGGTAATATTCAGGATGGGATCTGATAATGTAGTCATGGCACTGATAAATGGAGTTCGTTACGCTTTGGCATGATGTTATAGCAAGGAAGTGTACTGGGCAAGTTAAATATTCACTCTACAGCCTAAACAATATAATCTAAAATGCACAACACTGACTTATCCATCCATAAAAATTACAAGCAACTGCACAGGGCCTACTGAGGCAATAAAACGTCAAGAACAAAAGCAATCAGAAGGAGATGAAATTGCATTTCTGTCGTGTATTAAGATTTAGCATGTCTTTGCGCTTAGGTTCCTAGTGAAAGAGCTTTGTCATGTTACCGTGATCACATTTGCAAATCAGATTTCAACAATTGTTAGATGACGAAATTTCTAAGATGGGAAAAATTTCTCAAAATAATGTGTACAGGAATTGTTGTACTGAGTTACAAGGGATATTGCAAAGCTTCCATTCAGACCAAGACAACCATGTTTAAAAAAAGCAACATTGAACCCACATCTAAAAATTTACTTCACAGTACCAAGAAGTTGGCATAGACTGTTACAACTAACAGTGATGGCTGAGTCTTTGGCTTCTTTTCCCCACTACCACTATCTTTGTGTATATCATCCAAGCGTCTTACATCTAATATGGTTGTATTTTGTTGTTGTCATTGTTGTTTGTAATGATATTTCATTTGTGCTTTAATAAATAAAGCTTGCCTGAAGATCTGAAAGTAAAACAGTCTCCCTGGTCAGCCATGCAGACCAGGCAATGGTGGTACACACCTTTAATCCCAGTAGCCACACTAGTTTTCCACAGGACCTGGGTGGTAGTAGTGCACACCTTTAATACCAGCACTAGAGAGGACTATAAGACAAGAGGAGACAGTCCTCACAGTCTCATTCTGAGATTCCAGGAGGCAGGATCACCATTTTGGACAGAGGTAGAGGTAAGAGCCAAAGGCTGGCTGTTTTTCTTTTTCGTTCTTCAGGTTGAACCCCAATATCTGTCTCTGTGTTTATATTAATCATGCTACAGTTGTTATTGTTCTTTCTGGAGCACTTATGTGCCATATAAAGCCATACTAATATGGCAGATGGTAATGAACAGAACATGGGCACACTATAGAGGTCTAGGCCAGCAGTCACTTGAAAGGAGCCAACAAGCTACAATTTCCCTTGCTCTGACTAAGAAACTCTGGCCACTTATCATGATTTTCAAGAAGATATTTGTTAAGAAACCTGCATATTTGTATTTGATCTGTTAGGTTCCTTCTGCATCTAATATTATCATCTGATTGTGTGATGAACTCTGCTTACATAATGTCCTTTATGTATTTATCAGGATTCATGTAGTCTATTGCATATATTCTGTTACATAAAAGAACTGAGTAAGGATGAGGTCAAGGAGATGTTCCTAGTGAGGAGTGAAGGTAAGAAACATTACATTTTCCAGTATATAAATATAATCAGCTCTGACTGACCATGAGAGTATATGCATGTACTCACCTTTGTGCGCGCACACACATACAGAGAGAGAGAAGATGGTTGGAGGAGGCTGCTTAGCCCAAAAATATTCACACAGAAACTGTATTATTTAAATCACTGCTTGGCCCGTTAGCTCTAGCTTCTTATTGGCTAACTCTTACATCTTAACTTAACCCATCTCCATTAATCTGTGCATCACCTCAAGGTTGTGGGCCACCAGCAAACTTTTAGCACTTCTATCTCTGGTTATGGCTCCATTGTTTCTCCCTGACTCCGCTCCTTTCTCCCAGTATTTAGTTTAATTTTTCCAGCCTAGCTCTGTTCCCCTATAGCTCTGTTATCGGCCTAAAGCAGTTCCTTTACTAACCAATGATATTCACAGCATACAGAGGGGAATCCCACATCAGAGTATACCAAGACTAAGACTGCTCAGGTACCTTATGTAAAGTCCTACACATGTGTTTTATATAGAGCTACTTATAATGTTACTATAGTATATATGCTGCATATATACTTATACTGTTTCCTTCAGAATGATGGCCAAAATAATCAATATACACAGCTATTAGAGTAGTTTATAGCACTTTATTGTGTGTTTTATAAAGAAATGGTAGATGGGACTTTGACACACCCAGTGTATACAGATGATAAAATGTTTAAGAATGAAAATCTTACTCTGGAGAGATCATTACATATTTTACATATTTATCCACTTAACATGCTGTTTTCTATGAATATGTACAATACTTATATCTTCATTAAAATGTAAAACAAAATAATTTTCAAAGAAATATTACAAATAAACATAATGAGTCAAAATGGGTAAAGTAATACAAATCAAAACAGTCGTAATGTTCTGTTTTCCAGTAGTGATGGATGAGCTCATAAAATAACACTTATAGATAGTAATGATAAAAAATAGCTGAAGTATAATATACAGTTATATAGAAACACTCATAAAGAGGGTTAGAGAGGTGGCTCATTGGTTAAGAGCATTTGCTACTCTCCTAGAGGATGCAGATTCAATGCCTAGATCTACATGGTGTTCACAACCATCTGTAACTTCTGTTCTGTGGGTTTCAGTGGTATCTTCTGGCCTCAAAGGGTACCAGACATGCATTTAGTATATAGACCTACATTCAGGCATAATACTGATACTCATAAAATGAATATTAAAAAATTTTACTGAAGCACACGTGAATATACAATAGGTACATGACAGGTATATAAGACCTAAATTAGAATTTCAGTTCAACCCTCTCATGGAGTGACAATTATTACAGGTTTAATTCACTCCTAGAATCTCTTTAATAAATAATACTCTTCAATGGCATATGATGGAACCCAGTCTCCTTATCATTTATACATTTGAGTACCCAACTTTATATTCAAGAGATGAGCGAAGGGTCCTGAGAGTGTGATTCATAGAAATAACCAAATTATCTATCCCCCAAATATCGAGGATATTTTAGTTAGCAGGTAGGCATCAAAATCAGTGTAATTTTTTTTAAGTTTTTTTTTCCCCAGTGGATAATGAGCTAGAGCCAGGATATAGAACCCATGTATACAGAAGACAGAGTGTATAAGCTGGCTCACTTAACAAAGCTTGTGAAAAGAATTCCCAAGTGCTGGAAACTGTATATGCCAGGAACAAGACATATGTGGCTAGAAGGAGGCAGAACCCAGAGCCTGGCATCATCCCAGAGAAGAAAGGCTGGAGGTGGATAGAAAGTGCAGCAATAATGGAAATGGTTGGGAGAGCATCAGGTTGCGATAGGATCTAGGGGCAGAGTGTGACAGTTGGCAAAGTCTCAGATTCTGTGCATATGGCCTAACTCAGGCCATGGTTTCCCTTTTTGTTCATTTTGTTTTGAAACGAGAAGTCTGAACCGAAGAGTATGGATAGCGTCTATTTTCAGCTTTAAGATAGCAAAACAGCAAATGGCTTAAGAAAACTCTGCTATGTGACTCCTTAGGATGTGGCTTGTCTTCACTGAAATTGCCTCCAACTGAAAACCTAGAAGAGCGCTTCTTTGCTGTAATTTTTTTTAATTTTTGTTTTTATTGTAATTTTTTGAGAATTTTATAGATGAATACTAGCTTTATATCGTTTTCATCTACCCTCATAGAACTTACAACTCTGACAACTTACAACTCAGTCTCTTCTCCCACACTCCTCATTGTTTATATTTATTATTGTTACATATATATAACATAATATAATAACATAACATAATATAATATATATATTACACACACATACAACCTACAGAGTCCATCTAGTGTTATTTGTTTTTTTTTTGTTTTTTTTTTTTTGGTTTTCGAGACAGGGTTTCTCTGTAGCTTTGGAGCCTGTCCTGGAACTAGCTCTTGTAGCCCAGGCTGGTCTCGAACTCACAGAGATCCGCCTGCCTCTGCCTCCCAAGCATCTAGTGTTATTTGTATATGCATATGTTTAAGTCTGATCACATGGAATTGGATACCATATCAGAGGACTCATCCCTTGGGAAAACTGATTCTCTGATTCTCCCATTCTCATATAAACTGATTACCTGTGTTTATTCCTGTAGGAGTGGGGCCTTGTGAAATTTCTTCTTTCCGAGGTTGGCAACTGGTGTTGTTTTTGCTCACATCTTGTTTGGACAACCATATTGTTAAGATTTCATGGATGTAGCAAGCCTGCCATTTTAGAAGACACTACTTAGCAGCAGGTATCCTGGTCCACTGGCTCCTACAGTCTTCCTGTCCTCCCTTCAATGATATTTCTTGAGACTTAGGCGTAGGGTTTGCGATATTGAGGTAACAATTGGTACTGGATGGTCACCTATACTTGGCCTTTTGACCAGTTGTGGATCACCATAGTAGACACTGCTAAAATAAGTAAAGAAATACATTTTTTGCAAAGCATCTTTTATGAGGGTTGAGAGTTACACTTCTCTGTGAGTATAAGGACAAGTATTTATAAAACAGAAATTAAGAATTACTTGAACTCCTGAGCCACCTGCCTTTACTACATAAAAGGCACTGGCATACTGTTGATAAAAGTCTCTCAAATTGCTATTTAAAAAAAAGAAAACAGAAATGATAGCAGTTTAGGAAAATGACAGTAATGGGTTCTCCTCTAGAATCTATGGCCTCGCTGTCCACAGGTAGTTGCCTAGGTTTAACCAGACATGAATTCCCTTATACTGAGCAGGCTGTAAGTCTAATTAGACAGTGGCTAGTTATCTCCGAGATAATAGTGTCACTATTGCACAATCATATTCTCTTGTCTGGATAATCATTATTGTGGTTCATAGGCTTACAGCAAGGTGTGAATATTGATTGCTGTTATTTCTTGGTAACTTGCATAGTAACTTTCAGTATTGTTAGAGCTGCTCTCCAGGAAGAAAGTCCTGGTCAGTTCTAGCTTAAGTCCTCCAAGTCTGTGTCCAAAGTATGTGCTGTCTCCTCTGCCTCCCAAGTGCTGGGATTAATGGCGTGCTTCCCCACACCAACTACTCTCTTTTTCATTCTATTCTTTTCTTTTCTTTAGGACTTTATCATTTTTCTTTTCTCTTCCAAGCCTACATATATTTTTCAAACACTGTAAACCATTTAGAGGCTTTTCTTTTTCATCTGAATCTATCTTTTCTGTATATCTTTCTTTTTCTAATCACAAGAGTCTTTAATTTGCTAAGTGATATGGCTAGGATTAAAGCCCTGGCTTTGATGGCTGGATTCACCCCATTCCTTTGCTTTCTGAGAGTCTAATTTCATGGCAGTGGTACTGGTAGGAGCCATGTTTATTGCCACAACTCTATGGAGTTTCAAGGTCCCTGCCACCACCAAGAAGCATGCTGTTGGCTCTTCATAAACACCATTTAAGTGTTTGGTGGCAGGGCTTCTTAAAAGAGCTACAAGATTTTTGCCGCTAAAGCTGAGTCAAGAAGCCTCTCTTAAATAAGATATGCTTGCCTCTAGCAAATAGAGCCTATCCAAAAAAAAAAAATGCTACTACCTAGAAGCTGTGCTTAACTCTATTCTTTTATGTCTATAATTACTTCTCAAGCTCTTCTAGGTTTTATGTAGATATATAGGCAGTCCCACCAGAATAGGAGAATTCTGGGAAGAGGAAAGACAGTTGTTACCTAGACACAGAGGAAGCAAGATGAGAATGCCTCACTGATAAAAGGTACCAAGCCATGTGGCTAACACAGACAAGAATTATTGGTTAATACAAGATATAAGAGTTAATAAGAAGCTTGAGCTAATAGGCAAACCAGTATTTTATTAAACCAATACAAGTGACAAATCTTTACAGGGTACAAGATGATAATCCCACAGCATGCCACAGCCTAGGTTCAGGTCCTGAGACAGGAAGGAGTGTAGGCTAGAAAAAATGAACTGTCCTACAACCAGATAAGTTTACATAAGTGGACATCCCCGAATATCTCCTGCTATCTTTCTTTATATATCAAAACAAGCATGTTTTTCCATACTAACAAACACGATTTTACCATCCCCTAATGTTAACCTCTGTCAAAAATGAACATGTCAAATATGTTTTTTCCCCAACTTTTACATCAAAACATCTTTAAATGACACTTATTTTTTGCTACCTTGGCCAAAAATCAAGCCAGGTACATTCTGTCTTTAGAAAACTAAAAGATGATTGACAACAATTTTATTCAAAACATATTACAGAAATAGGGATGATCTGCATCTGATCCTGTCAGCTCTGATTCAGGACAGCTCCCAGGATCTGAAATGACAGCTGGCATCTCCAGACAAAAAACCTGAGAGGCATCAGCTCCCAAAGAAATTTAGAAGAGAATGTTTGAGAAAAAATGGGGTTTCCAGAAATGATCACATCTGTCCCATGCATGATAGATAAAATGACACCAAAAACACCAGGAGCATCATCAATATTATGAGAGAGAAGACAGTCCCAGCAGTATTTTCCACTTTCCCAAAGTCCATTGGTCATTGCCAAGTAAGACTACCACCATGGGCTTTTGTCTTATCTGGAGACCCATTGGACAAGCACTCATTTACTGGTCCAAAACTAGGGTGCATGACTCCCAACAAACTGGCACAAACACAGACAGAAGACCTAATCATAACTTCATGTAACTACAGCCATCTGATATTTGATAAAGATGCCAAAAACTCACACTGGAGAAAAGACAGCATCTTCAACAAATGGTATTGGAAAAATATAGTTCTTTATATGGAAGAATAAAATCAAAATTGTATTCATCATCTTGCATAAAATTTAACTCCCAGTGTATCAAAGGCTTCACTATGAAACCTGAAATGCTAAAACTATTAGCAAAAAACAAAGTCTTACAGAATGCAGATGTGGGAAAGTCCTCTTGGGATAGGCTTCCATTTGTTCCAGAATTAAAGCCAATGGCTGACAAATGGGACCTCAAAAAGCTAACAAGTTTCCATACAGCAAAGGAAACGATCAGTCAAGTAGAGGAATCCCACACAGTGAGAGAGAACCTTTGCCAGCTGCCTCAAACAGAGGATTAAAATCCAGAACATACAGAGAACAAAGAATCAAGTTAACAAACAACCCAACTTAAAAACTGGGCTGTGGGTCTGAAGAAAGAGTTCCCAAAAGTGGCAACAAAATGACTAAGAAAAATCTCAAAAAATGCTCAACAACTTATAAATCTATCTAAGGGAAATGCGGATTAAAACAACTTTCTCTTTTCACCCAGTCTAAATGTTGATGGTCAAAAAAACAATTACAATACTGGCGAGGGTATGGGGAAAAGGGAGCCCTCATTCACTGTTGGCATGTACGTAAACTGGTATAGCCACTATGCGAATGAGTGTGGAGAATTCTGAAAAGGTTAAAAAATTAACATATGAATCCAGCTATCCATCCAATTTCTTAGCACATAATTGTTTTTTTTTTTCAAAGAACTTCCTAGCCTACTGTAGAGACAGTTGCTCAACAGTGTTCAATACTGTCAATCTCCAATAGCTAGCTTTCTACTCTTATACTTCATAAAACCTCCCTAAACAATATGTTGTTCAGTTTTGGATGCTATGTGTTGCATATTCCCTGCAACTGTATGTTAGAAGCTCAACCAAGTTGATGAGCATTATTTTAATTGGGTATGCCCCTGCTATATGCTCTCTTAATATGTGCCTCTTTTCAATCAGTGTTTGTAGCCATTCTTTTGTTCAGTAATCTTTGGCTAGGTTCAGTCTCTAGCATTTGAAAGTCCTTCGATTTGTTTCCAGACTTTGGACATATACACAGAATGACATGCTCCATTTCCATCTCTGTTTACTGTTGTAGAGTATAGGGATTTCCCCAGAGCATGATCACAAAGATGGCTTAGGTGACAGACCTTGTGCATACTTGTATTTTCTAAGAGACATCAAATTGAGTTATAAGTATGGTCTCCAGTACTGATAGCAATTGAGCAAAGGGATCGAATGATGTTTTATGCAGATGAAATATGCCTAACTATACATGGTCAACAGGGTCATAAAATCTTGCTAAAACATTAAACCACTCACCCACTTCTCAGAACCAAGTTTTAAAAATCGTTTTAGCAAAAGAAAAGAAAGACACTTCCATCCGTGCTGCTCGGTTTTGAGTCCCTGTATTACCACAGTGTTGACTGTACCACTCAGGGAAAATGAAGATTCCTCTTCCTCTGTGTCTCTATCACTGAGCATCCAGCTTCTCAAACCTATTAAAACATTCTGATGAAATGATTATTGGCATTCACATGACAATATACAAACTATTTTCCGATTGGTAACTTGTTCTCCCTGGTGAGTAATTATTAGATTTAAATTGTTTTCCTAATTTTCTATCTGGTTGTCATTCAGTGAAGCCCTACAGTTTTTCAGAATATGTATATCTTTGTTTTGTATAAGGAGGCCATCTTGGTGTGAGCTGTCAGTTTAAATCTCCGCATGCTCTGAACTGAACTGGCTTCTCTCCAGGCTATATTCTTATTAACTCTATTGACTATGGCCTGAATTTCCCTTTGTATCTTTCATGATCTTATTGTTGTCTTTGTGTTCTTTACCATCTGTATAAATAACCATTTCCTTTTATTCATCCACTTGAGAGCTATCCATAGCTTCCTAAATCTGAAGTTAAGTATTAATTGTAGTAATTGTAAATTTTTTTTCATTGTTACAATTCTAATCATTTACATATTCTGTGTCAGAACCCAGACTGGAGTTAAATGAGACTAATATTTCTCAAAGTACAGACTAAAAGATTTAGCAGGAGGGTTTGTGATTAATGCAGCTTGCTGTAGTGTGGTCAGTCTCCATTGTACTCTAGGTAATTATGATGTTGCTTGTTGCTGCTCCATACCGGGATAAACTATGCTACACTGCTTCATCTTGGTTCTCACCCTTTTGTCCTATAGGTCATCTTTTTCTGCCTAAGTACTACTCCACCTCAGTGCTACTCTTGACAATTCTTAAGCTCACCAACTTTGCAACAGTGGCTTTTAAATTTTGAGTTTTATTTATTAATATTTTAATCATTATGCTTTTGCTTCTAGAAGTTCTGAAGTTTTATACCTTTTATAGGCCAATTTTAATACATAAAACTATGCAGTTTAAGGTATTCTTGAACTCATTACATAGCCCAAACTAGCCTTGAAATCTTCGTACTCCTGCGTCAGTCTCTCGAATGCTACAATTATAGATATGTGTTGCCATGCTTAGCATGGGCTATATTTTCATACACTCTTGTTTTAAAACTATTTTATATTGTGCTATAGTTCATTATAATGTCATCAGTCTCTGAAAATCGGATCCTTTGTAGGCCGTTTACGAGAATATTTAAAGCATTTGTTTCTTTATGTACTTGGCAAGGTTTTTTTGTGTGTAGCAAGCTTGTGTTTATTGAAATCCATCTGCCAGAAATCTTTATAGTCAATTATGATAGTTAATATCGATCATTGACTTGACAAGATGGAGAAGTGCCTAGGAGATAAAACTTCGAGGCATGTCTTTTAGGGACTGTCTAGATTGGGTTCATTGAATTGAAAAGATCTGCTCTAAATGTGGGGCAGCATCATCCCAGTAGATGAGGCCTCAGGCTACTTAAAAAGGAGAAAGGAAGCTGAAAACCAGCATTCACTCCTCTGTTTCTTTTCTGCAGATACACTCTGACCTGATGCCACAAGCTTATACCCCCATGCTCCTACATGGTGATGGCCTGTATCTTCCAACTATGAGCCAAAAAAATAAATAAATAAATAAATCCCTCCTTTCTTTACGATGCTTCTTGTCTGTATGTGGTCTCATTGATGGGGAAAGTAACTAAAATACTTAGGCTTCTAAAAATGCTTTTTCAAGAACTAACTTGTAAATTACTTTTGCTAGGTATTCTGATACTTCCATTTTTTTCTGTTTCCCTACTGTATGAATTCTTTTTTAGATGGACTATGTGTAGTGTAGTATCAAGATAAACTTGGGTTTTGGGTTTTTTGGGAGGGGGTGGTGTTTTTTTTTCACTTTTCCACTTAATGCCAACTCTAAGTAAAACCAGTTTTTCTGAGGACTGTTTATTCCTCTTCCACCACTGAGCATATGCCTGTCTTTCCTCTTTTTGTGAGTTTCTGGCCTTTGTTGTTACTGGCGTTTTGTAGGGTTGCTGGGAACTGATCTTGTATCGAACTTGGGGGGAAGTATTTTATGTTCAGGACCTATTCCCCTGAGGATTAGAGGATACTGAGTGGGAAGTTCTGGCTCTTAGACAACCCCAGAGATTCCAGATCTCTTGTTGAATGTTTTTTTTTTTTTTTTTTGCCACGATCCTGGGGTTTTATATGTTTTGTCTAGGATACAGTTACTCTCTCTGCTCATCCATGCCTTCACATATCTACAAACAACACTCCCGTGTATTATTTTTCTATTTTCTTTCTTGTAGTCAGAACGTGGAAGCTTTTTCCATAGTGTGAGTGGTTAACCAGTTTGTCAGCTCAGAAACTACAAATTAGTTGTGTGATTTCAAGTGATCCACGTCACTCCTCCACCAGAATTTCCTTAGAGGAAAAAAAAAATAGGCATTGAGGTAGACAGATCCCAAATTCCTGATATCTGTAAACTCCTGTGACCTGAGAGCTGTCAAGGTGGCACATGTACCAAGACATGCAATGGAAATTTGTGGACATGTGTAATATACATGTGTAAATAGACTGTGCTTTCCTTCCCAACTGCTCAGACCCCAATAATCACACGGAAATTGTATTAATTGCGACACTGTTTGACCGATAGCTTAGGCATATTCCTAGCTTGCTCTTACGTCTTAAATCACCACATTTCTATTAATCTTTATATCACCATGAGACTGTGGCTTACCTGTAAAGTTCCAGCGCCCTTCTCCTTAGGCAGGTACATGACATCACTCTGACTCCACCTACTATCGCTCTATATCTCTTCTAGTGTGACTATATTTTGCCCTACCATAGGCCAATGCAGCTTATTTATTAACCAACAGTAATAAAACATATTCATAGCATACAGAGGTGAATTCCACATCATATGTGCTCATCATACGTGAAAGTCAACCATTCAGTTTTTCTTTCTCCTAACAAGATCATAATAATATTACAGAACTAATTTTTTCCCAGCCTGTTTGAGAGAGGATGTTTTGGGGATTTTATTGGACTGTAACTTGTTTTACATGGGTCCTAAAAATGCTCAAGACATGTTTCTTTCTATAATTAAGTTTTTCAGTGTCATCTGGTTTTAGCCAATTATTACATGGATGGTAGCCAAAAAGTATTATCATCTTCTTTTCCTGAGATGAAATTCTCCTATTACAAATAATAAGCATTTGTACACATTGTCCCTTCAGATGATGACATTGGGCAAGTGCCCATTTCTTTAAATTATTTAATTGGCATTTAAGGAGCATATATGGACCCAAGGGACTTTATAACTATCTGTAGCTCCTTTTTTTCAGTGACATATTAAAATAGGATTTATCATGTCTGCTGGTATTCATCAGAAAAATCTCTGCTCATCATTTCAATAGTGACTTTTTTATGACAAACACAAGTAGACATTAGAGACAACAAAGGCAGATTGTGCTTCTTTAAGGGGGTTCCAGTTTAACTGAGAGCACAGATTTTGTGAAAAGTTATTTTAAACTAGTAGTTGGATAAATGGCTCACCCATGAGCAATGCATAATGCTCCTGAAGAGGAACTGAGTTCAATTCTTAATGCCATGGCAGGTGCTTGATCACTGCCTATAACTCTAGCTCCAGAGGGTGTAATACTTCTGGCTTTCATAGGCACCTCCACACACATTCACACACCCACAGTCATAGGAACATAAAAAATAACTATAACCATATCAACCATATGTATGTAATAGAAGATTGGGAATATCAAGCCCTAGCTTTTTAGACTGGGCAAGAAAACATAATGCCAATGACCAAATTATGTAAGAAACCTATAAGGTTCGGATTTATGTCTGGAATTCACCTTCTTGCTTGATGTGACTTCATATTGTAAATTAGAGTAGTGTATTTTTCAGTCACATACTTATAGGAAACATTATCTGAGTTTGCACTTCGGTGATACTTTCTTTGTATTACCAAGGTTCTTTGATATCTGTCTTTGTCCAGCAATGTGCACATGTTAGTTTCTGGCTACTTTTGTGTGACCTAGGCATCAGCTTCCCCCTCCACAGTCGCAGGTTTCTTGGTTTGAGGAAAGATGGCCTGGCTTGCATCCATGCCTCAGCCATCTGTCACTCAGTTGATTGGCACTGGCTTGTGCCTCTGTGCAGAGCTGACGGGCTTTGCTCTTGGCCTCTTGTCACTGCCGCCGTGCAGGTGGTTTCGTCGCATAGGCTGTTGGGTTGGCAAGACACTTCGTGCCATCCTCTCCCGTCTCTATTCCTGCAACATGAGTCCCTTTTGCAAGTTCCTAGTCTTGTATCTTAAAAAAGTAATACTAAACTCAGAAACTCGAGGAAAATGCTATGAATATTTGAGAGAAAAATTGTAGGGCAGGCAGGCAGCTGCCTGGAGGGGAGAGATGGACAAGAGGAAGAGAAAAAGGCATGCTTTCTGAGTCAAGGAGACAGGCAGACTCAGCAATACAATGTCTGTGAGCAGGTGCATGGGGAGTTGTGTCCTTACATACACGCACATACACACACTCACACACAAAGAGAGTGAAAAGAGAACATATAAAGAAGAAAAAAGGAAGAGTTATGCTTTGTGAGTTAGAATTTAAAAAGACAGCTTAGTAATATAGAACAGTGAACAGCCATACTACCATACTGATAGATAGGTTTATGGAGTATGTAAATGTGTTATCATTTAAAAGGTATAGTTATTTTTCTTATGTAGTAGGAATATTGGGGTGCCTTGAAGAATGGCATTCTTTCTTGAGTAGCTGGAAGCATGGGAAACATGACAGGCACCAAAGCTACTCTGAGTTTACATCCAGTTCTGGACTTGAGAATTCAAAGAATAAAGTTCTTAGACCACAGGCAGCAAATTTTAGAGGGAATTTTATTATATATTCCTAAGTGACAGGGAAAAGTTAAGGTGGAAAAAGAAAGCAGAAGTCTTGTATAACAAGGCAGATCTCAGAAAATTGGTACCCACAAGCTGCTAATCTGGGGCTCTGTGAAAGGACTTATGACAGAAGCTGGGTAGGACATGGGGAGAGGCATGAACTGTCAATCGGTCCAATTGCTCGTCCCTGGTGTCCAGGAGGATCCTCTCTGCCTCCTGGGCACAGACATCCTTTAGGTAGAGAGACTCATTTAGGAGCTATCAGAGAAACAGGAACCAGAACTCCCTTCTAGCATCTTAGCTTCCAGGACATTCTGAAAACTGCTGTTCTGGAGTCCCAGACCTACTTGACCGCTTCCTACTTCCTCTTCTCATCATTATCTTATAGCTATAGGGGAATCAGCTTTCCTGGGGTGGTCTCCCAGCCAGGTGACTGACAGCCTCACTTGGACTAATGCTTAAAGGAGGAGACACTAGTATTTTTGTGGTCATTCTTATAAGCTTTTGGACAGTTCAAAACTTCCTGTCACCACCAACTGAAGCTTCTTTTTTTTTTTTTTGGTTTCAATCAAAAAATCATCAGTCACATAATGGGTTAGATTAAAATGAATTCAAAAAGCAAAAGGTAAAAGCTGAGGGACATGGATCAGTCGGTACCATGTTTATGTGCCTTGCAAGAGTGAGAACCTGAGTTTGAACCTCTGTACCCATGTAAAACGCAAAAGTTGGGAGTGGGGCACACACGTGTACCCTCAGCGTGTTGGGTCAGTAGACACAGGCAGATCCCTGGGACTTGCTAAGAGCCAGGTGTGTGAGAGACCATATCTCCGAGAAAAAAGTGGCAGACCTTGAGGAAGCACACCTAAGCTTGTCCCCTGGCCGCCACACCCCTGCATGCACACCTACCCACATGTACGCACATCCCCCTATGCACATACAAAATAAAAATTTTAAGTATTTTAAAATTTAAAAATATATAAGCTGGTTATTTTAGATTTCCTTACCATGAGAAATTCCATTAATGGACTTCAACAAAGCCCTGAAAGCTCCACCTCCTTCTTCCATGGTATTTTCAATTATAAGGGCGATTCTAGCGCTTCCTGCCTCTTTTCACAGGGTGTTTCAGTTGTGGTAGCTACTCTCCTTAAAATTCATATACACTGGGCTATGGAGAGAGCTCTGAATTTAGAGGACTTGCGATACAAGCAAGAGGACCAGAATTCAGACTCCTGGAGCCCCAGTGAATTCCGAGTGGGTGCAGCAAGCCATCTATAATTGCAGGCTTGGAAAGTGAAGGAGATACGATCTTCTGAGCTAGCTAGCAGCTAGAGACACTAGCTGTGTAGGCAAGCTCTGGGTTTGATTACGAGGCCTTGCCTCAGCAGAGTGCAGAAGTCTGACACAACATGACTGATGTGCACCTGAACTCATGGAGACCATAGCAGCATACACAGAGCCTGCACAGGTTCCAGCCATACATGTCCCAGCACTGAAAGGGGGAAGCGGGCACAGCTCCCATTCCTATTCAAGAAGTTATCTGCAATTGGCAACTGATTATAAATGAAAAATCAGTTTTCCCCAATAGGAGACTGGATATATAAACCACATTTAAGGGCAGACCGCATACCCTGGCAAAAGATGTCTACATACAAAATGAACTCAGTGGTGTTTATGCAGATTTTATTTGTCTCATTTTATTTTGGGTTTTTTAAAAATAGTCTTCACTTGTATATGTTATGATATCTTTTTATGTTTTTTGTTTGTTTTCTGTGTGTTTTCATGTGTGGGTATTTCTGTGGTTTGTCTTTTTGTTAATTCTGATTTGTTAGTTTTGTTTGCCTACTTGCTTCCTAAAGAGAGAGAGGAATCATGTAGTTGAAGGGCTATACTCTGGGAGGAAATGGAGGAGGGGAAACCGAGCACAAAATATACTATATAAAAAAGAAAAGAAAAACTTTTAAAAAAATGTATTGACTTAACAAAACTATACTTTCTACCAACCAAAGGGCTAGCTTCATCAGACAGCATCTGAGGTCTTAACTGAGATTTCTATACCTTGTTGTAACTACCTTAAAGTTTCCCCCAATGCATTTCTAAAGCTCCAGTTCTTGTGACTGTGTTTGTTCTGTTACTATAAAAATTTTGTGAAACTGCTTTCATAGTGGAACATAGATGTGGGGTGACCTAAATCTGTGGCATCCCAGTCATCTCTCATCCCCTTCAAAACTTAAAAAGAAAAGGAGGGGGAAGGAGACCATGTGGAGGGGAAGAATTAGTGAGAAGGGAAGGGTGTTCTTTGACATCAACCTCAGGACTCCACACCTGTGTAAAAGTGAGCACACATGTTTGCCCTCATATATTCAAGCATGTCTGCACAGGAGCACGCATACGCACACACACCACACACACACACACATACACACACACACTCATATAAATAGAAGAAAAGAAGTTTATTGCCAAGAATACCGAGGTTGGACTCCAGAGCGTTTTTACAGGAGTTGGGGGGCTGACGTCAGTGACCTTCAAACCCACTCTCTGATGCTGCTCTAGCGTAGCCACACTAGGCCCTGCCACCCATCAAGTTTACTGTGAAGCTGACAGTCAATGAAGGGAGACTTCTATCACAGAAGACAAAACATCAAAGCTCTGGGTTAAGTGTCATCTCCCTCGTGAGTCAAGAAATTCGATGTAAGATGTGCACAGGCCCTCTTTTCTGGTGCACACTTCAATTCCTGCTTTCCCTGCCCTTGTTCTTCCATGTCTGTTGTCGGTTCTGACCCTGACTTCTATATTGCACACCTTAATCCTTCTCCTGATCCAAATGTTCCCTTCCTGCTCTTCTCCTGCAGTCCCAGGAGCCAGAACCCACAGCAGTAAACTCCCCCAGTGTCTGTTGACTATATTCAGGGAAGATTTGGGGGCAAAGATCAGAGTAGTGTAGTATTATCATTTATCAGTCTTTATTAAGGCATTAAGGGCACCCATACCTATGCATTCTGTCTTTCTGCTTTTATTTTGTTTTGCTTCTCTCTGCTTTGTTTTGTTTGGTGTGTGTTGGTTTATTTGTGATGAAGTCTTGCCTTCTTCCCCTAAGTGACCAAATTTAACTCTAGGTCAAAATAACCACCTCTTCCAGGCCTCTTGAGTAGATGAGACAAGACACATGTTCCACTGGGCCTCGATTTCCAGCACTTTTTAAGAAAGTGTGTGTGTATGTATGTATGTATGTATACATACACATATAAAAAGTAAGTGTTAAATTTCAGATATTTGGAACCATATTTATCACCTTATCATAAAAATTTCCTATAAAAACAAACATTTTCTTTTTAATTACTGTAGTCTACAAAAACCTGATCAAAGTATAAAATTCCTGGGAATTGTTTGGCCATAGTCTTGGTTTGCTTCTTTTGGCACCACGAACCAGATGAGATTCATAATGACAATGTGCTTACACTGCTCTCCATCTTCATAGGCATGGAGGTAAAAATTCTTCCCAAAAAGTCTGAGGGGCCAGGTTGCTGTTGTGAATTAGAACCCCTACAAATCACCAACACTTTGACTGAACTGGTAGTCTGATGGTGTTTCTAGAATTTTTAGAGTCCCTACAAATCACTGACACTTTGTCTGAACTGGTAGACTGAAGGTTTTTGTAGGATTTTAATATTAGAAGATCATCTAAAATTTTAAGATCTGAACCAGTGAATTCTTAATCGTTAGAGAATTGTTTTATGAATTGAACACCCTATCAGAACCATCTAAATAAATTAAATATTAATGTCATGCTTTAAAAAACACATGGCAAAATGAATGATTTTAGAGAATGTGTTCTATAAGTCATGACCATATTTATTTTATATAAGAAAACATCATGGAATTACATGTGCGTTAATAAATGTGTGTCTCATAGCTTTCTAATTCTTCCAAAACTTCACACAATCTTGGGCTCATTTCATGTCTTCTAGTCGAAACATTTATTGCATGATAACAAAATATTAATGTTTCTTTGAATATAAAAATTTGAAATCGACAAATATCTTCTATATTGAGATTACTGCCTTTGAAAGTGTTTTAAATACTAAAGTAGATGCATAGTATATAGGCACATAGATATTTCCTGAGATGGGCCTTTTAACTGTATGTATATTTAGTATAGTGTTTACAGAGAATCTCTTTTATTTCTATTACAAAAATGTCTTTTCTCCCCCAAAGCATTGTACTATCTTTAAACACAAGAGATGTATCTATTGTTCTTTCGTATCCTATCTAAAGCCATAAAAGGACAAGTCACATTATAAATGCTTCCTAAATAGATAGCTATGTGGGTAGTCTATGAATATTCTGATGTTACATGATGTTAGCTAGGTGGAAGGAAGGAAAGAAGGAAGAAAAGAAAGGAAGCAAGGGAGGGAGAGAGAGAAGGAGGGAAAAAACAGCCTATATAATTAGGTGGGTAAAAAGAAGTGATCTTTGGGAGTGATTCATGACTTACATGCATTTCAAATGGCTGACTACATATGACAGTAGAAGCTAGCACAATAACCCACATGGAAACATTACTGGGAAAAATCAGTGATGCAGATGAGATATGAATGGCAGGATAACACTTCTAAATGGCTGGCATAATGTGCTATACATTTTTACCACATTTTGTCATTGGGTTTTTTTTTCATTTTTGGGTCTCAGGAACCAGAAGTAGAAGCTGATTTATGAGTTGAGAGTTAGTGTGGAGTGTCATATTTCTGTAATGAGATTATATATTAAATCTAATGAAGGGAAAATATGCTTGCCCAAACCAAATGACAGCACTGTGATTAAACGACTCAAGATCCCTCGATGGATTCGTTTAGACAACACAGCAGGTAGAGTGACCTCCTCTTTGCTTAGGTGTGTGATCAGTTCTCTGAAATGAAGATTTATGGCTGCTGTTATTCTGATGACACAACAGTCTGATCAGGACAAACTTACACAAGATAGAACTGGGAGAGCAGGTGATGGCATACGGGGGTGCTGGGGTTTCCGATCCATCTCTGTTACCATTTATGCTGGCGGCTGCCTGCGTGGCAGCAGCTTAGCTTCTCTGTCCCTTCTTTGACTTGAATCTTTACGATCCTGCTGCCAGCACATGGACGTGTATGCCCTCACGGCCACAGAGGCAGGGTCGTGTGCCCCATGTCGAGAGTGATGTTTTTGTTTCCATAGCAATTATATAGTTGATATGAATGACTTCTAAATGGTATCGCCATATGATGAGAGTACACGGCATCAGGTTAAAGCCTTGATGCACCGAGCTGTCAGGAACTCCCTTCGACCCTCCACCACCACCACCCATTCTTAGAAGGGAAAGGAATCAGCAGAGCCATTAGCCATTGATATAGAGGAAAAGAACTGGCAGGTATCACGAAACCTGCTGAACAAATCCCCAAACTTTACCTAACCTCCATTTGCCTGGTTTTGCCTGCAGTTCTACTACTAGAGAGTTACGCTTTAGATTCGGTGCCCCCCCTCTGCAATTAAACTACAAATATCCAGTGGCAGTCTCAAATACATGTTCTCCAAATGTTATTTTTAGCTCTGATCCTTGTTGGCAGAACATGATAGAAAGAGATCAAGGAGCATAGGGATAATGCAGCAAGGGTGGATGAATGGATTTAGGAGGAAAGATTCTGTCTGTTCTGGTTTGCCTAGAGCTGGTCCTGCGAAAGGCAGGGGAACTGTAAATGGAGTTTCCTTTGGGTAGCTCCTTCTACTGGCGCCTGTTCACGTCTCTGCTGTTTTCTTCTTTAATATTCATGCATTAGCGGCGTGTGATCTGTAACGGGGACCACAGTATTTAGAGTTGCCACATGCAGATTCTTCTAAGAGCAACTCCATTAAAGATCATTTCCTCCTGGTGCAGTCTATGCTCTGATGGTGTTTATCACCCAGCATTTAGCTGCTGATCCCTGTAATGTATGCAGAATCAAAGATCCCCCTTCATCATTCTGAGTCTGCTGGGAGTTCGTTTACATTGTAAAACAGGAGAAGTGGAAAAGAAGGGAGCCAGAGGGGAGCAAAGCTGTATGCGTACTGTGATCCATCTAGATAGAATAATACCAGGGGACTAGTCATCCAGGGGGAGGTATGGGAATAGATGGATGCCCTCCCCTGGGGCTTTCTGTTTACCACAAACTGTAGCTAATAACAACCAACTCCTTAATGCTCAACTTTGCTTGGCTTCTAATTTCTCTTCTTCAATGAACTGAGCTTAGCACAAGCCACCGTCCTCCAGGCTGAGGTGTTTGTGTAGGACTTTTGATCATAATCTGAGAGTCTGCAGTGAATAAGAACATTTAAACACTAACTTGTAAAGCCAACTGTATCGGCACATTCTGGAATCCTGGTACTCATGAGGCAGAGAAAGGAAGGCAGCGAGTTCAAGGCCAACCTAGACGACAAAAGACCCAATTTCAAAACATGAGCATCCAGGAGTACTGACGTGTAAATTCTGCCGTTCATTCCTACTTAACTAGGAGGCAATGCTATCCACCCTGAGTTGCTTCTGCTAGAAATGGTTTCCAGACTGCCTTGAGGTTGAGGAGCTTTTGGGGAAATACTAGTGCAGAGTGTCCGATGCCCATTTCCAACAATTGGACGAAAGAAACTTCCTTGTGGGGAAAAACAGAGAACCCTTGGACTTCTTTTTAACTCTGTCTTGGGTTGGGTGACTCAGTTACAGTACTTCACGTGAACCCTTGGACTTCTTTTTAACTCTGTCTTGGGTTGGGTGACTCAGTTACAGTACTTCACGTGTTTTTGATGTCATTAGGGATTAGTTTTCTCGGGAGGAATTTCTGTGTTTGTCAAGTTTGCAGAAAGCAAGGAAATGAAAATGAAACGCACTGCTGAGAGTCCTGTGTTGGCGCTAGCTATCCTTCTGGCAGACAGTGCTGTGTGCTACTCAGGTTCCTCACTCTCTCCGGGGGGTTAGCCCTAGAGTCAGATTCCTGGGTCAGTTCCCCTCAGGACTGGGGAGAGATGGGGCACCCTGGAGGACTCCAAATGCCATGAGTCGTAAGGATGTCAGCCCCTGTCAGTAGGAGACCAGGTGTGTGTCTAGATCTCGCAGCATGGTCCCACCTCCCTGAAACCATCAGTCTCAGATGAAGCAAGTATCATTTAATAAACAAATAACTAAAAGTTTGTCTACTAGGTTGATTTCTAATCTCTCACTCTGCAGGTTTTTTGTCTGGGATCTATTAAAGAAAACTGCATCTCTCCTAGTCTAAAAAACACATTCCATCTCCTCTTGCTCACTGGAGCTTCCCTGCCATCACTCCAGCTTTCCTGGCCAAGGGTCTGGTGTCATCATGCCAACATTATCTTCTCATAGTCTCAGATGGCGGATTTTGTTCCTGGGACCGATTGATCTCCTGGGTGCATGTCAAGTTCAGCATTCCCTCTGTATGAACGATATAAGAACTATGCTTCCTTACACCTCATATGTTTCTTCATATCAAAGGGACACAGGCCATGTTTATGCTTACAAAAATCATACATGATCTTTTTAGAGTCATTTTGGTGAAACTGAGTTCTCTGTAAGATGTGAGTTGGCAGACCATCTGTAGTTCATTTACAGGCCAGACTGGAATGGTGCAGGCAAACCCCATGTCTTCCTGACTTTACAGCAGTTCCTGAAGCAGCTGATGCCCTCTGGTGATATCTCACTGTTGCCAGGGCTGGTCAGGATTGCAGGCACATGGATCCGAAAGTACTGAGCATACCCAGCCTATGATTTGCATCAAAATAAGAGCTTTAAGGGGTGAGTCTTGGTTTCGACCAAAGTAGACACTTAGAGGAAAAGAGAAAATGCAGTGTATTATTGCAGCTCCTCGTCAGAAGGGAGGGAGCAAAATAAAGAACTCAGAGCAGGTAATGCCAGGCCTCCCTATGTACATTCATCACACTTCTGCTAATGCTTCAGCCCCAACAACAGCAGGAGAAAAAGAACAGCTCTAAAATGGAAAAGAAACCACGACTGTTAAACCTGTAGATGCAAGCTTGCTGGAGAGGCAAGGCTTCTCTTCTCATGCATTCCTAAGCGAATTGTTAGGGGAACTGCTTAGGACCAGCAGCGTGCTCAATCCACTAAGAGCAGATGCAGGCGGCGGCTTATGCTCAGTACCAGACTCATCATTCAAGATGGAGAAAAACCGACCTCTTTGCCACCCTAGGCAGCCCAATGCCAGGTAGAAAATCATTACCCAATCTTTCAGCACTTCCCGGCAAGTTTCCTTTCTGCCCTTCTTTCCATTAGTAGGACTCTGAAAGCAGATCCAATCAACTCACATTTCTGCAGGAGTAGGGTACTAGACCCATTGGCATATTGATTGTAATGGCCACATAGTCTATTTGATGGTCTGATCCTTTTGTCCTCAAGGTAATGTGAGTGAAACCGGCAACCTAAAACTCCACTGGGAAACAAAGAGGGTATTCATTCTCCTTGTTGTTCTGGTCTGTAAGGGTGGCACATTCCGGTGTTGAGGGTGATGGTGATGAAGGAGATGTGAACGCTTTAGCAGATGTCTGTAGAGGTAAGGGAGAGAGGGCAAAGGCAGAAAAGGGAGTGGATTGTGTCGAAAAGGCAGAACAAATTCAAGCATAATTATTCTACAATGCAAAGCACTTCATATTATCTCAGGTACCAGGCATTTAGTTATTTGACTAACAGAAACCTTGAACATACATCGATGTGGATGTGTCTTGTTTACATCAGAAAGTGCAGGTGAAAAAGAAGATAGTTAGTTTGAAAATATTAGGTAAAACGCCTCCCGGTAATTTCTGCTTCTTGAAGAAGAGTGTGACTTTTGCGTGGAAAAGAATAGGCCCTAAGTAAATGCATGGTGAGCAGCAGCAGCATGCTGACCTTCTTTATGTGAAACCAGCCCCAGTGTTATCTCACATCTAGAGGGGATTGATTGCTCAGTCTGGGGTGCTGACATTCCTGATGCGATACTCCTGGCGCCTCTGCACTACACTTATTGACCACAATGGAAAATCAGATATAGTCAAAGGGCAAAATGGCCTCACGTTAACTCAAGAGCTGCGAAGTTATTTCATAGTTTGACCTGTAAGATTGTTGCGTCTCACCCAAAGTATGCAAACAAGAGCTGTTCTCATGGACAACTTCCCTAATCCTAATATATGTGCTTTACTCTCAAACCGAGAGCCTCCCCCGCCCCCGCCCCCGCCCCCGCTCACTATGAATTTTCTCCAAAATTAAAAAGGAAGGAGGGGTTGTGGAGTGGAGGCTGTTGAGAAATCTAATTTTCAGGAACTCTTTTTTTTTTTTTTTTTTTTAGGAAAGAAAATCACGAAGCCAATTTAGTTTATTTTTTAAACATTCCCAGTAGTGCTGTGAAGCCTGAATAGCGGCTCTGAGATAGTTCATAAAAAGCAAAATGCAAAGAGGAGGGGGGTAAACTGGATGAAAACAAATAGGAAACCATCCACTTTAATTGACTAGGCTGATTAACTTGAGAAATGGAAGCACCCCGCCCCCTCCCCAGTGAAAACAGGTTGCATATGCAAAGTCACCTCTCTCCAGTTCCCTCTTGGAACGTTCCTAACCCAAGGAACAACCTATGTTATTTAAACAATAAAACCAGAAATGAAAAGCTCAGTCCTGTTAATGAAATTGCATGGTCAACAGAAGGGTGGATGGCCTGTCAGAGCAATGTATGCTTGTTGCATTGCCCTCCGCAGATGCAGAGCCCATTGTTCTGATACAGGCTCATCGTGCCTGATTGATTTTGCAAAACTCAGGGAGTTCTCTGAAACAGCCATGCGAGGAAGGATACCTGTGAATATAAAATGCAGCTTGGGACAGTCGCTTAGCCGCTAGTCATCTACCAAATAAATGTTTTCTAGTTTATATATTAGACGAAGGAACAAATGTATAAGCAATATAAGATAATCTGTTTACTACTTTTAAAGGCTAGGAATAATTGAAATTTTTTTTCCAAACTTGAGACAATATATTTGTTTGTATAATGAAAGTGGCCTTTTTCTGTTTTGAATATCACATAGATTATAGAAAATAGGACAGGCTAAATTCTGACAAAGGAACCCAGAGCCTGGAAATCTTACTGCCTTAAAGCCATCAGCATGTATTTCCTATGCTGCGTGGCCATTAGGTGCCAGCTGAGCATCCTGCTTCAGTGATGCTGGCAGTGTGGTTCTAAGGGAGGTGGTCAGTCTTGGAGACCCTGTCTGCAAGATGTTATGGCAGAATGGTGAATTCTGGGAGAATACAAACACACAAAACTCTGTACCCAAACCTAGAACCAAGAATTCACTTCTGTTGACAGTGTGCGCCAACCTACAGAGAGGCCTAGAAGCAATTCCTAGGCCTAGTAGCCATTCCTGTAATTCAAAAAGCCAGAGATATTTTAATGAAAACCCCATGCAGAAAATAACTGTGATCTATGACCCTATAAGAAGGAAAATGAATCCATAAAAATATAAAGCAGCATGTGATAAACTGATTTTCTGATATTTTCCTGAGTTTACTTGAATTCAGGGACAATAAAACACAAGCTTTCTGTTCTACTTTTCCAGGCAGTATTGTCTCATTAAGATGTCCCATTTAATTAAAATGGGCATTGTTCTTTTTTGAATGGCAATATTCCATTCTATTGATTGAGCATGGCAGAAGTGAACTAAATGACAAAACATAGGCTGTTTTCACTTGCTTCAGTATTATAAACAAGGTTGTGATTAACATCGTAGTATACATATAACATCTCTTGATAGTAACAATTGTTCTACTGGAAATAATGGGGTTCTACAGATTTTCAAAGCATGTTCATTTCCTGTAAAACTTGCAAGGTCATTTAATACATGAAATATACTAATACAAACTCTCTGAGTTGCATTCCTTGCTGTTATAACATCCCTGACCATAGTGCCTAAAAGAAGGAAGGGTGTAGTTTGGCTCACAATTCAAGGGGAAGTCAGTCGGTCATGCCAGGCAATGATACAGTATTAGAAGTGTGAGGCCCCTGGTCATGCAGTCTCAACAATCAGCAAGTAAAGCAAGAAGAATGCTTCATCTCGGCTGGTTTTCTAGTTCTGTTCAGTTAGGGACCCCAGACCACAGAAGAGTATGACCCACAATGAAGAAAGTAGCTCCAATCACCTTGATTAACCTAATCTAAATAATCCATTGTGGGCATGCCCAGAGTCTGAATCATCCTTCTCAGGCATCTCCAGAGGCTCTAGAACCTGTCTAGTTGCCAGTATTAACCATCACATAGAATACTATCAGAGAAGAATGAAACTTTTATCTCTTTATACCTTTCCTGACTTGAATGGATTCATTCAATTTTCACAATTTTATGAACTAACAATTTGTAATTTTGTATTCATTATTGCTTGGATGACTTCTCGCACTTTACCATTTGACAAATATTCTATCCAAGTACATAGATCAATTCAAATATCAATTTCTTATTGATTTTAGGAAGCTTTTTGTATGTTACAGACAAGCATGGTAAATTCAAGCAGCTTTTATTAATGCAGCGCAACTTTTGGCTCTCAGCTTCTGAAATTCCAAAACAAATGAAACATGTTTCTATCAATTCTGTCTGAACAGCTAAATTCTGATCTAGGTTTTCTACTGTGCATAGATCCTTAGTCCATCACTATAATTTCTCCTCTGTCAAACCCTGTTGGTGATCTCTCTGATGGGATTCCTCTGTTCACCCTGTTTAAGAATATTCTAACACAGTCAGGCAGTGGTGACACAAGCAGAGGCAGGCAGATCTATGTGAGTTCAAGGCCAGTTTTTTCTACAAGATCTAGCTTCAGGCCAGGCTACAAAGTTACAGAGAAAGCCTATATCCAAGAAGAAGAAGGAGGAGGAAGGAGAAAGAGAAGGAGCAGGAGCAGGAGCAGGAGGAGGAGGAGGAGGAGGAAGAGGAAGAGGAGGAGGAGGAGGAAGGAGAGGAGGAGGAGGAGGAAGAAGAAGAAGAAGAAGAAGAAGAAGAAGAAGAAGAAGAAGAAGAAGAAGAAGAAGAAGAAGAAGAAGAAGAAGAAGAAGAAGAAGCAGATAGAATATTCTAACATGTAGTAGCCCATCAAACTTGTGAACTATCAGTCTCCTTCATTTTCCTCTTCCCCTCTGATACCCACCATCACACTTCCATTAAGTTTATCATAACTTTCAGTAATAAGATAATCATGTTAGTTTCAAAAGAAATAATCTGTGATCTTGGAAATTTCTCTCCAGTTTTCTTTTCTCTTTAGTTGTTGTTTACATTAGATAGTGAAATGAAATTGCTACGCAATTTGGATACATAATCTGTTGCCTGCTGTACAAAGCACATCTCAGTCCACCTTGCCCTTATCTGAGCATGAATGATTGGCAGGCCTGTGGGTTCATTTGTCCTAGGAACGCACATGATACAAGTGCCAGGAGCCAAGAGTTCCACCACTTCAAGACAGCAGGACAGGGCTTCACAGATTATTTCTGTTTGGAGCCTGTAACAACAGGCTGAGGCAGAGGCTTGTAGAACTGTTTGGAATCTATTTCTGGAGAGATCACCAGAAGTGACATGGACTCCTGTCTAAACTTTAATACCTCGCTCTGAACCACTACTGGTGTGCACAAGCTATTCATGCAGCACTTGAGAGTCTGAATCCGGTTGTTTTTAAGCTGTGTTATTACAATAGGAATGATCTTTTTTTCTGACAGTGTTTATTTTCTTCTTTAGTGGTAACTGCATGTATTGGCTGAAAGCAAGCTTGTCTGGAATATATAATCATCAAAAGAACAGAAAATGGCTGAGTATTGTGCCTTTTCCTCTTTAGGTGTCATTAACTCAGAGTCACATGTCTGCACAGGGGTACTCTGCTGGTTTCATTGTGGTACTGCAGTGAGCTGGTCTCTGATCGTTGCCTTCTGTCATTGGAAAATATTCAAAACTGGGCTAATTTATTCTTTGCCATGCAATGCATGGACCTGAGCTAGTGGGTTCCTATCCCTACATTTCCCACACAGGTCATTCCTGGATTAGCCTTGCACTGTGGCTGAATGGAAGATTTTGGTGCACCTCTGTGTGTCTGGGGTGCTGCCTGCATGTGTATCATTATCTAGTTGTATGTAACTTTGTGTCTGTTTTACAACCCAGTTTGTGTATGAGCACTTAGGATCTCCCTGCTTTAATCTGTAATAAACTGGGAATTTCTTGAGCCCTTGGGGGTGTGCTGTATAAGGAGGAACAGGAAAAAGGAACTCTTAGTTAATATCCTGTCACTCGAAAGCCCTCTGAAAACCTGAGATGATGGAGGGAGGTATGAGTGTAGACGCGGGTCTCCCTCCTTCTGAATGGCAGCTCTGTATCCATGCTAGTTCTCTCCACCCCCAAGTAATGTTTTCCAGGGAATGGTACACCATACTGCAAGCCAGTGACTTTTTTCTTGACACTGTGACAAAGCGCCTAAGAGAAGCCTAGCTGAAAGATTTTGTCCTTTATAGCTGGGCAGCAGTAGCTGCGAGAATGCTTTGGCCTGAGGCAATGGGAGCTTCTAGGGTGGTTTGTTCATACCTTGGCAGATGCTGAAACAGAAGGCTTAACTGGAAGGCCAGCTTGTAACTCCCAAAGGCTGGCTCCTACCTCACTGTGTCCACCAGCAAGGTACCATAGTTAAACAATTCCACAATCTCAGCTGGGAACTGAGTATTCAAACACATAATTCTGTGGAGGATATCCACATTCAAACTAGACCATTACTTAGAGCACTGGGGAGATGCAGCTTGGCAGTTCTTGAGTGGGGGCGGGGAGTAAGAAGGACTGGAGATGCAAAATGTATCTGTGTAGATGACACCAAGCACAAGTAGAATTAGTGAAGACAAGATTCACCACACTGGACAATGTGGAAGTAAAGCAATGGCAGCCCAGGCATCATTCAGAAGTATCCTTTGATTCCATGTCTACTCTGATCTTCTATGTGTAGTGCATCTGTATGATGCTCTCCTTTTATCTGACCATCCTTCTTGTGAGTTCTACATGTTTCATTCCTCACTTGTGACAATTAACTATCCAAGTAAGCAGGACATGAGGACAGGCCCTTTCCCAGAGACCATTTGCTTATTTAATAAATTTTTTGAAATAGCACAAAGCCATGCCCAGTGTTGTACTTGACGCTGGGAAGCAAAAGAATAATGGCTATGACAGGTGTCACAGCCCATGAGAACACGGTGTTTCAGTGGCTTCTGTGACTCCTGCCTATCATCTTCCTGAGCATCGATGAGTGTGCTCTGGCTGAGCTCCTGAAATCTCTGTCACTTGTCTGGGGCTGCTTCTGAGGGCTGACAGTGATGCTGCATTTCTATTTCCTTTTGTGATGCATAATCAGGTAAGTGGAGCTAAAAGGAAGAAACTGCTGTGTAGGTAGCTATAAAATCAATCTGTCCAGCCTGTAAGGAAAAGCACACATAGAAGGAACCAGTAGCACTATGAGAAATCACTTGCAGGACAGCTAAGGTCTAACTCACAAGTGACAGAGCAAATGATGGTTTTAACCAACCTTAGAGGATGGTGTGTTCTATCATGAGTTGAGGCTTGTCCCTCCAGAGATTGCTGAGTCCCAGCTAAGATGTATGATACAATATCAGATTACAGGAAATGTTAGAAAGCAGTGCTTCACATGACAACTAAGAAGCCTAAGAAAATGATAAATGCCTTGCAGTAGACAAAACATTTGAAGACTCCTAATTCCATACATGTAGCCTTTGACAGACTATAAAGAATACAAAATAGAAAGATTTGTGTTGCCTCCTTTCCAGTTGTAAGAAACTAACAAGATAATGTATCAGATTGTGAAGACAAGGACCCCAGGGACCTGTAGTGTCTTCTCTCTTCTTTAATGGTCACAAGATCGCTCCCTCTGCTTCAGAACCATGTTCCTGTGTGGGACAAGGGAAAGAGCAGAGTGTATTCTTATAGGTCACTCATTGGCTTAGCTACATTTGGTGTACATAAATATTTTAATATTCTGAACTGGATAATTGTAGCAAAATTTCAGGGGTTGTATGCTCCATTCATGTTTACTTATTGCCAGGAAGGAAAATAAATCTCCAGACAAGATAGAGAGGGAAGGTATAGCTAGCTCTTCTTGACACATAGTAGATTTCAGTAATGTCCCCATGTCACAATTCAGGTCACTTTTGCAGCAGCCTGACAATGGTAGTGTAACATGGGTTGAACATGTGCGTTTGACTGTTCTTTTTATTTTTTTCTATTCCTTTTTGACCTTTCTTTTAATTTTGACATTTTCATGCATACATACATACATACATACATACATAGTCTACTCCTGTTAGATTCTGGTGACTCCTTCCTTCTCTCAGAACCCCTTCTTTCCAACTAGTTCTTAGTGGCCACATGACTGAGTAAAAGACATCCCCCCACATCAATCATTAATAGTCAATAGCTCCCCATAAGAGCAAGGGGTCTCATGATACTTCCTCTATCGTGATGGAGTGTTAACTCAATCTTGTATGTGTCCACTTGCTTCTGTAGATTCATGATGGCAATGGCAAAGTTATATCTGGGTAAGCTCAGTTTTTCATAGCACTCTTTCCTGTCTTCCAGGTCATTCTCGCGCGCGCGTGTGTGTGTGTGTGTGTGTGTGTGTATACAAGACAGGGTTTCTCTGTAGCTTTGGACCCTTTCCTGGAACTAGCTCTTGTAGAATAGGCTGACCTTGAACTCACAGAAATCTGCCTGCCTCTGCCTCCTGAGTGCTGGGATTAAAGATATGTGCCACCACAGCCCGGCTATATATTTTTGCCCTCTTTTCTGTGCTCCCAGGACTCTGGATAGGGGAAGGGATGAGAAAGAAGTCGGTTTGGGGTTCAGTGCTCAGTAGTCGCTAAACTTAGTCTCAGTACTTTGATCAGATAAGGATCGTCATTAGCCCTTCTTTGGCACAGGCTGGCAATAGCACTTGCTTGTGGGCATAAACATAAATACTTAAAAGGAATTTTGGCCACATAACTATTTAGAGAAACAATGATTGCATGACATATACCTTTACTTCCAGGACCTGGAAGACAGATAAGAGGTTTCAGAGTTCAAAACCAGTGTGGGCTATATAATGAAACAGTAGTGGTTTGAAAGAAAATGTCCCCCTAAAGGGAGTGGCACTATTAGGAAGGAGGTGTGACCTTGTTAGAGTAGGTGTGATTTTGTTGGAGAAAGTGTGTCACTTTGAAGGTGGGCTGTGAGGTCTCATATATGTTCAAGCCACACTCAGTGAGGCAGTTCACTTCTTGTTGTTTTTGGATCAAGATGTAGAATGCTCCAGCATCATGCATGCATGCATACACCATACTCCCAGCTGCCATGCTCTGCTCTTTGATGATAACGGACTAAACCTCCAACTGTAAACAACCACCTCATTTACATGTTTTCCTTTATAAGAGTTGTCATCATGGTGTCTCCATAGCAATAAAAACTCTAACTAAGACAGAGACCTTATGTCAAAACACAAGTGGTAGGAATGTAGCTCTACGTTGGAGCACTTGCCCAGTACATACAAGGCCCTTGGCTAGATCCTCCACTCCCCCCCCCAACTACAACCCCCTACACACAGATACCCATATACACATGCTTGCTCACACATACATGCACTTATGCATACATATACATATGTGTGGGTCCATGTGCATGCACACACATACATGCACACACACACATGCACACACACACAATGAACTGTGAGTAAAAGAGTAGCGCATGATCATTGCCCAAGAAAGACCTGATCTTATTGGCATCAGGCTAGAAATATGTTAGATCAAACTTCACAGTGTGAGTCAATGTATATTTATTGGCTTCACTAGGCCAACGTACTATGGTGGAAAAGTGCAGTAGCTCCCTCCTTGTTCCTGTAGCCCCTGCCTTTCCTTCTGCTGGCCTCATCACTGTACGCATTTCAGGTGGTGAGATACTTTCTCCTTCCTCCTCTCTGTTGTTGAAGGGAAACATGGTAAATTCACAGCCAAGTTGAAGGCATCATTGTACACATATCGATAGCTGTGCAGGAGGTGAGACACTTTCTCCTTCCTCCTCTCTGTTGTTGGAAGGGAGATCAGTCATACTTGTTTCTGGTAACATGATGTACTCACAGACAAGTTGGGAGGTTAATATGGCAGGAAAGGGCAATACTGTAAGCTGCTTTGTCCTTCCGGTCGTTTCCTGTTTCTACCCCACATATTCTGATATACCCTTGTCTCTATCCTTCAACATTCTTCTGTTGTACATCCCTCTGTCATTTCAAAGCATAGTTGAAAGACCCGGTCATTATTCTTACATAGATTATACCTAGAATAAATAAATGAAATATAATATGAAGGAACATGTAGCCATTTAAAATACCAGTGACTTCCCGAATATATTTAGGAATAACTAAAACATCCCCCTTCAGTCTCATATCTGTGCCCCTGACTGATGCTTACATTATTCCCTTCTCTTGGACTGATGGAAGATTTTAAAATTGTTTATGAAGGAGCTGGGCAGTGAGTAGGGCAAAAAGAAATCAGTCACAAGTGATGAGCAGAAGAAAATTTGAAGCTTCTTAGATTTTATCTACTAAATATATGAGCAATTCCACATGACTCTGAAGTTAACCAGTTTCAAGGAAGGACCTGGGACTGAGAGAAAGTGACCCTGGTAGATGGCATCAAGGAATGGTCCCTATTGGCATATTCTGAGCAAGGCACATGAAAGAATCCCAGGTTGGTACCACCTAGAGTTTAAAGATTCTGGGGATTGGGGTTCTGCATGGAAACAGCTATCCTGTGCCAGCAGCTCTCCCTTCACTAGACTGGGTATCTTTTGGATATGGAAGCAAAGCAACACCACTTCCATGCTCGCATGAGAATGCTGATGTGCTGTTGAGTGACGGTGAACATGATGCTTTGCATATGTCCATACATAGCTGTGCTTAGTAAAAGGGCCGAATGAGTGACAGTTAACAATGCAGTGTAACCAAGTATCACAGGTTACCCTCATTTTAGACAAAGCATCCTTCCTCCCCTCTTCCAAAGGAATAGTCCTCCACATCAGACAGTATATTGTGGCATCTACCAGTGAGGAAAGCCCATCCACTCCCCAGGTACATACCAATGGCAAATCAGGAGCTAGTTCTCTGGAAAAAAAAATGGATTGTCTTCAAAAGTCTGCGTTTCCAGATTTGTTTACAAACTGGAAGAATCGACAAATTGCAGACCATCTGTACATAACACTGTGCTAATGAATGCAGGCTTCCTGCAGACCCAGGGGCTCATTACCTCCAAGTAACTAGTTTCTTCCCATGTTCCTAAGCAAAGCTGTCCATCGGAAGCGAGGAAGTAGATTTCAGATGAAGAATTATGTCTCTTCATGGTTAAGATCCAGACACCAACAACCTTTAAACACGTTAAGCCTCTCTGTTGAAAACATGACCTGCCAGCATGAACTCATCTGATGTAAATGTCTGTGAGCCTCAGGTGTCAATGTATCAATCCCCCAACACTAGCAAAAAAAATTGTATTCTTTTGTCAAGAGCATAAGTAGCTATTTCCAGCTCTAGCAACCTCTCATAAAGGGATTTCTAGAATCACAGTGTTATATAAAGGTTCCTATTCTCTACGGTGCTCTCTAGTCACTTCCATGAGAAAGCACAGCAAACATCAAGACACCTGTGTACCAGCACATGTATGGAGTCCAGGGAGACCAATGCAGGGGGAAACTGCCATCTGAGGACCCTTAGCTCCTCTGTGGTGGTGCTGACTACAGAATCCAGGTTGGGCATTGCACTGTAGTTCTGTGGAGATGAGGGTCTCACCTACATCTAGCGAGGGTGTGTGCTTTGTCACACGGTTCCTGTGAGAAATCCTTAGCTCTGTGCTTTCTCATGGTAGTGACTGTTGAACCCTAACTAGCAAGGACTTATTTTCCCAGTGTCTCTTAGTCTATATTTCTCCTCAGATTCCCCTTACCCCTGATTCTCATCATGGAGGTGTAACGCCCTGTACGTTTGAAGAGTTCTGTGTAATGTATTAAAAGCAAAAGAGATTTTAGACAAAATGAAATCATTTTAATTTTTATTCTACTAACACATTTTTAAAGAAAGGCCAATATTTCTAGCAAAAGTGGAAAAATGGGGAACTGAAAGTGCGTCATTTTTTAAAGAAAAAATGGAAGTTGGCTCATCTCTGTGGAAATGGAGTAGTCTCTTAATACACAGGCAATGTATCTGTGTCTTGCACGCAGAACCACTGCACTAATTTATGTTGCCTCCTAATATAGTGGTGTTTGCAGCTAAAGACTAAGGACACATGTGTGTATGTGGTATGTGCGTGAGTCTATGTGTGTGTGTGTGTGCTGTTTTTCTGCATTAGAAGTACTTAGCTCATCAAAAATGTTTTAAAGTTTCTCTAAGGGACAAAACCATAAATCTAAGTACAACCTGTCAACTTAATAATCCCCGAAAACAGCAAGCTGATTTCCTCATAAAGATCCTGCCATCAGTTAAATGGATAAACTATTAAGTTACTAATGAAAGGCTCTACTGTTAGGAATGCACCAATGTGTGGATTGTTTATAGACACGGTTTGATTGATGGAGTTCACTCTTAGCAATTAACAATTAGTACACAAGAAAAGTGTACAAACAACTAGAGCATGCACACACAAGTGTGTGTGGCAAAGCTGGTGGAACACTTAGCAGGACCAGAGTCTATGGTGACTCATATCATGTATGGAACATCTCTAGGGCTTTTATTGCTGCACACAGAGCAGGATCAGAATACCCTCCCATGGGGCACAAAGACAGTGGGTTTGGGCATGGCTTCATTCTTGTAGTTCTGTGGCTATGAATCTGCTGCTGAGAATCCCACATGCCTCTCTCAGTCTCACCATCTTTCCTCCTTTATCCATTCTTCATTTTGCGTTTTCAGAGAAGCTTAGAATTGAAGCAACAGTCTATTGGCAAATATAAAGCAGAAATTACTGTGGTCTGTGCTAACTCAAGGAAATGTTTCAAAGCCAAGGTGTTTTATTTTTGTTTCTGTGTTTTCACATTACAAATGCTTTTCTACAAATGTGCCACAACTCCCAGTATGAACAGAACATAACCACTATGATCTTAAATATGCATAGTCTACATGTCTGATATTTTTAAGCACGTGTATCTTTGTGACTGGGTTTTCATTTTACAAATCTATAAAACCAAATATATATTTTTGTATTTTAGGTTTCTTGTTTGTTTTAATGCCTATATAATGCTGCATTTAGTTTCTGAGCCATGAGTAGTTTTCAAGTTCTGCTGTTTAGAATGATTTCCCTCCCTCCCTTCCCCCTTTCTTATCTTCTCTCTTCCTCTAACCAAAGATAACTTACTGTTGTCAAGTTTTCACCCTCCTTCCTGGTTAGTTTTATGTCTAGTTGACATAAACGAGAGCCATTTGGGAAGAGGGACTCTCAGTTGAGAAAGTGCTTCCATCAGACTGACCTGTAGGATATTATGGGATTTTGATTGATTGACCAATGTGAGAAAGCCACGTCCGTTGTGGCTGGGGCAGACCCTGGACAGGCCATCCTGAGTTGTATAAGGAAGCAGGCTGAAAGCTGGGCATCATGGCACACACCTTTAATCCCAGCATTCACAAGGCAGAGACAGGAGAATCTCTGAGAGTCCAAGGTCTACAATGTGAGTTCCATGACAGCCAAGGCTATGTATAGAGACCCTGTCTCAAGGAAAGAAAATACAAAAGAAGGGGAAGGGCTGAACAGGCCATAGAAGCAAGCAAGCTGCATTTCTACATAGCTTCTACTGTGGTTTCTGCCTTGACTTTTCTCAGTGACGGGATGTGACCTGAGAGTTGGAAACTGAACTAAATTCTTTCTTCCCTAATTGCTTTAGGTCTTGGTGTTTTATGATAGCAATAGCAATCTTAAGTAAGGCAATCCCTAATGCTTTATTCTGGAAAATTCCTGGATGTCTACTGACAAAAGGAAATGGTAGATAGCAGCATTACTACTTTCAGGACGACCCAATGTAGATCCATTTACAGGTAAGTTAGAACACAGTAGAGTGATGGGGATCTGTTATTTAGAAAACATTGCTGGGTAAAACATCTCAAAGAATATCACATGTGATATGAGTCTGAGATATCAAATAAATGGGGTCATGGGTGCTTCAGGGATTGGCCTCTAGGCCAGGAATCAGCGGTAGAAGGGACTCGGGTTGAAGTCTTAGTCTGACTGAAGAGGAGTAGGTGAGCTGAGATGTGACTGGACCATCTTATATGGGGAGCAGAGAGAATCCAAACCACACAAGGGGTTGTGACAGATGAAGATCTGTCACAATCATCAGGCTGCTACAGAAATTCCAGAGGCAGTGAGGAAGGACTAGGTAGAAGGTAAGCTGCCCTGTGGTACACTCCCAGTGAAAACCAAAGGAACAGCAAAATAAAGACAATATGTCAATGTTTGCTTTTAAGGAGAAAGTGTGTATGCGCGCACGCATGTGCACACACATGTGTGTTGGTGGTTGGTGTGGGAACAACTGGAAGTGGACAGTCTTAGGTGTCATGCTGCAGGAGCCATCCATAGTCTCTGGATACAGAATCACTTACACGCTTAGAACTAGGTTCGGCTGGCTGGCAAGAGAGTTTAGGGAACCCCATGTCATCACTGTCCTAAGATTGAGATTACAGGCATGCACCCCAACACTGGATTTTTAAGGTGGGTTCTGGTGGTGGTCCTCAAGCTTACAAGGCAAATGATGTAACAACTGAGCTATATCCATAGTCCAGGAAAATTATATTATCATTTGACTTATTACTAGTGATGTATAATACATACTATTTAATTATCATATGCATCATAATGTTATTTCTCTAATGAGTTATATATTTATCTTCATGTCATGTTCCTAAGTGAATTCTCACCAAGTTAAAAGAGGGTTGAGCTTATTTATATTATTTTCCTCATATTATCCATATTGACCATTTTTTCCATTGAATTTATAATACAATTGGCCTAGTTTATTTCATTTGTGCTTGTTTTTCTCTGTAGATTTTAGATCTGCAGGTAGGTCTCTCTACTTAGAGACTATGTTTTGAATTCCTCTGGGCAACTTATTCAGGGAAGATGGCTTAGCTCCCAGACACTGAGGATCTTAGATTCCGTCTCCAAGACCTCTGCCCACAAGGTTCTGTACTCTAGAATAGAGTTGCTTATATACAGTCACAGGGCATCCCTGCCTCTCCACCATCTGTGTAAGAAGATCATGGAAACAGGGACAACACACAGAAAAGGCTTCCCAAGCACTACCAAAGACAAAGTTCAGGAATTAACACTCTAACAGGCACTTTCCAGCGGACATTCTGAGCCAGGAGAGTGGAGGCAGAGCAGGAGCTCTCAGACATACTTTGTTGACCATTTTGTTGTATGCAATGAGTTAGGGGTGGGAGTGATTTAAAACCCACTAATTCTATTTATCCTGAAGGAAGCCTTTGTCTCAGAGGTTGCTGACTATGTTTCTTGGTCTCATCTTTTGTTAAGGATATGGATTACTTTCCTTGTTTATGTCCTGCCATTCAAAGTAAGACCTTGGAGGGAAGTTGCCCTCTTGGTTTGGGAAAATGGATTTGCCTAGCTCTCAATACAATCTCTGATACTCAGTCTGTGCTTGCATTACTTGCTGTATGGATAATCAAATGACTGTGAAATCAACTATGTCAGTGGGAAATTAAAGACATTGTGTCATAGACTGCAATCCAGATGAGCTATAGAGCGGATTTCTCTCCACTGTGTTGTTTAATAGAGCCATACTCCTCGGCTCTGCGTGATTAATAACTGCTGACTAACTGTCCAGGATAGATCATGGTGGTACCCGGAGGGATTCATGGGGTTGCCACTGCAATGTGCTTCTTATCTCACGGTCTGTGTAACTTGGACGTTGCAGCTCTCTATTTATTCTTCTGAAACTCCAAGGTCTCTACTTTTGCCATTTGGTATTGTTTTCTTCTCAAATTGCCTCCTTGTTGGGTTGATTTTAGATGGTGATAATTTTTGATATCTGAACATTCATGAATTGGCAAGACATGGTGAAAATATCAGAGGGCCATGATTAAGTTTTCATCTGGTAAATAACTCCCCTTTTGTAGAGACTGGCACATCTTTGTTGTGCCAAACTATTATATGACAGAAACAACTTATTGATGATAAACTTGAAATCTTTAGGTTTCAAAACAAAACTAAATGATGCATCTTAGGCCAATACCAACTTTCTATTAGCTATGCTAATAGTGAGCCATGCATGGCAGGATGTTCCCTGTTCTACATGCTCTCTGTGTTCTTGTTAGCATAATTACTGCCATTGGAAGAATAACCCAAATCAATCTCTCTCTCTCTCTCTCTCTCTCTCTCTCTCTCTCTCTCTCTTTCCCTCCCTTCCCCCCCTCTCACACCACACACACTACTCAAATCTTGGGAATTCTGATTCTATGATAAATTATACTTTCCATACATTTATTAGGTTATTTTGCTTTACATATGCTGATATCCTGATCTAAATGTCATGTTTGGCCATGGTATCACAGGACAGTAAAGACGTTTTAATTTAGAGCAAAGAACAAAGATGGAAGGGGCACAGTTAAACCATAGGAAAATCACCATGCTCATGGACTCAAGAACAAAGTATTGTGCACCTACATAGGGGAAGAATAAGGAAAGGGCAATAGAATGCTTCTATGATCATACTAGATAGATGACCTAGGAGTGAAGTGTGTTGTACCTTCATTGGGGAAGAATAAGTAATGGGGAACCTGCATATATGTCTTCCTGATGTGGTCCAGGAATAAAAGTTGAGTAGCTGTAGGACCCAAGTGGAATTAGTGCTCCAGATTCTAAAACCCAGATGGGTTCTTCTGAACCTTTGGAGAAATAACCCAGAAAGATAACTCTCCAACTCTGGCAAATTTTGAACTTTAAAAGTTTGATCCTCTGATTTCTCAGACTGTATTTCTTCAGTTTGACTGTATCATCAGGTTTCTATTAAAACTTACATGGAAACATATTGACTTCAAACTTTGTCCACTAATGTATTCTCTTAGCAATCAGTACAAGTCCAACAATTTATGTATTGATTTTTCTAAGTTACATTGCCCAGCTTTGAAATAACATCATCATCAACATCATCATTATCACCATCACCAACATCATCACGACTATCATCATCATCATCATCATCACTGGGTTTCTAAGAAAGAAAGAAAAAAAGAAAGGAAGGAAGGAAGGAAGGAAGGAAGGAAGGAAGGAAGGAAGGAAGGAAGGAAGGAAGGACCTACAGTAGTCATTACTTTTCTGTTACAATTTTATAAATTTGGTCAAAGTCATTGGAGTATTTAAGATTTTTCCCCTACACTCAGTTTGTTAACTTAAATGTCTATTTCCCAAATAGAACCAGATTTACTCAGTAAGCAGACAGAAATGCAAATCAGAGTAGTCACCACACCTCTGTGTGTTATATGCATTTCTCTCCTAGCATATCACAAATGCACACCTTCTACTCTTGGAAGTCTGTTCTTGTGATAACTTATAAACATATTTTTTCTGCCTGTAGGTGGAATGGCTGAAAAATGAGGAGCCCATTGACTCTGAACAGGATGAGAACATTGACACCAGGGCTGACCATAACCTGATCATCAGGCAGGCCCGGCTCTCAGATTCAGGGAATTATACCTGTATGGCAGCCAACATCGTGGCCAAGAGGAGGAGCCTGTCAGCAACTGTGGTGGTTTACGGTAAGACCAGCCCAAAGGCTAGGAAGGGCTAGGGAGGGCTAAACACAGAGATGTAGAGAGCTATGTACTGTGTTAAAATCTCTAGACCAAGAGCTTAGAGGCCCCTGGGTCATTCACCACAGTGCTGTCCTGCCTCGCTCCTGTGTCAGGTGAGAAAACATCCCTAACGCGATGAATGTGTTTGCTGATCCATTCAGTCTTGGACTGTTGTGAGACAGTCGGTGGTGTTTTCAATCTTTCTCTCTCTATAAAATAATAAAATGGTGGGTTGTTTCTCCTCCATGGTGTTTATATTTTGAAAACATCAAAGTGGGCAACTTTAACTCCCCACCCTTCCCAAATTCAGATGCCCGCCACACCCATATCTTCGCAAACATTCCGGCAGTCAATTCCTCTCCTACCAGATGAAATGCACTGAAAAAAAATAGCATTGTTTGCTGATGATCTCAGGCATTGTATTAAAACATTTCCTAGTTATTTAAGTAAAGGCATTTCTTTCCACAATAGAGGAGCCAAGGGAATTGTTTTCAAAGCACTTAAAAGTAATAGAAATTCAAATGCTGATATTTTCTTCTTATACTCTGGATGGTCAAGTGCCTTAGAGAGTTCCCTTTTTAATAGTTCTCTGCAAAGCCAATTCTCTAGGTTCCTCTCACAGAAGGGTAGAAGCATGAGGACCATGGTTGCCTCGCAGCAGGGCAGCAAGAGGGATGGACTCAGCACCATCTCTTCTTCTCCAGATCCCCGACTCACAGCACCTGGCTCAGTGGCTAGCACATAGTAGGCAATCAGTACAAACCTCTCTCCTCTTTTTCTCCCCTCCCCACTTTTGTCTCTCAGTGAATGGAGGCTGGTCTTCCTGGACAGAGTGGTCAGCCTGCAATGTTCGCTGTGGTAGAGGATGGCAGAAACGTTCCCGGACCTGCACCAACCCCGCTCCTCTCAATGGTGGGGCCTTTTGTGAGGGAATGTCAGTGCAGAAAATAACGTGCACTGCTCTTTGTCCTGGTGAGATATACACAGATTCCCTTCTCCTTCTAATCTGCCAATGCTACTAAGTTGTGGTGCAAGCAATGTGCCCTGTCTTCCAAAGTCACCCTGGTCCAAGGTCCTAGGCTATTGCCTCTGTCCAAAGTGCTGATACTGAATTCATTGTAACAGCGAGAACATGGGTAAAACTCCTCTATGCAAGGCTTAGCAATGTTTGGTTGGACTAAGCCACCAGCTTCTACCCTTGATTTTCCCACTTGATGGCATGTATTTGAGTAAAGTAACCAGGGATTGGGTCACCTGCCTTCAAGCACAAAAAAAAAAAAAAATCAACTGCCCAAAACTTGACCTTTTATCAGTTTCTGCTTGGCATTTATTAGCGATATAATTGGCAGAGATTGTTCGCTACACAGGTGTGTATTTGCACCTGGCCTGCACTTGTCTTTTTTTTCCAAACAATAGAGGATCTCATTTACAGAATGTGTCTTCTATCAGTTCCTTTGCTGTCTCTTCCTGGCTGTAACCCAGCAATCCAAAGAGAACGGCATGAGGTGGAAGGCGGCTTTCTTTATGGAAAGCTGGTCCTCCCACGGAGAACGGAACTGCTCCCAAGTTTCACACGCACCACACCGGTTTAATTTGAAGGACCTGGGACCAGAGCCTCGTATCTTTGAATTTTCAATTTGAGTTTCTCGAGAAGCTGAGGTGGGACTCTGCCCCACAGCGTGTGGTGCAGAGTTTAATTTGTCCTTGTATTTCATATACATTTATTGAGTGCTTACTATGTGCCAGGTACTGTGCAGGACACTTTCATACCTGCCATACCATCTGTCTCTCCATTGTGACCTTATTGTTCCCAGATGACAGACATGGAAAACGGAAACCACGTGACTTACTTTCTGTGCTGACAAGTTTGCCAAACCAAGACTGGGACTCAGACATTTTGGGGCAACATTCAATCATTTTTTAAAATTTTTTTCTCTCTATTTTTTTTACTAATTGGTTTAGATTAAAACTTGCAAGATCTTAACCTACATAGGCATGGTGAAAACTATTCCTAGGAGGTAATAGGGCAATTGCCTCAAACATCTGTCCTAGTCTCCTGGGCTGAGATTTAATGGAATTAAGTTCAGTCTGCTCATTTCAATGTGCAGCAGCAATCTATGACCCAAGAAATTCTATTTCTGGAGGTTCTGCCATCTTGGGGTTTCACTGACCTGTTTTCCATTTAACACTATCAGTTCATGTGGGTTTAGCTTTTTATTGTTCAGGGGATTTGGGGACTTAAAGTCAGTCTACTCTATTACCTCCCTAAACTATAAGCCCAGACTACATCAACGGACATCCCGTGCTACTGCACATAGCTGCCTGTCCACCAGTGATGCTCTTGACTAGGAAAAGCTAGGAAAGAATGAATAATGCCATTATTAGCCAACTCAAAGGTACCAGTCACTCAACTGTTTGCCTAAATTTTACCATTAGGGTCATATCCTAATATAGCTTTAATTAGAAAAGACACTGGAGAATAAAGATACCCTGATCTCTCCTCAGTTTGATTTTCTTGGGTTGGTGGTCTGTTTAATGTGTGGGGCAAGTTTCACAATAGTTGCTGATTCCTGCTAATGGTGGCCTCTGATATTTTCCTTTGAAGTGGATGGCAGCTGGGAAGTGTGGAGCGAGTGGTCAGTCTGCAGCCCAGAGTGTGAGCATCTCCGTATCCGTGAGTGCACAGCTCCACCCCCAAGAAATGGGGGCAAGTTCTGTGAAGGTCTCAGCCAGGAGTCTGAAAACTGCACAGATGGCCTCTGCATTCTAGGTAACACTGTCTATTCGATGTCTTTAGTGGGTGATACGCGTATTTGTATGTTTCCAGAAGAATGTCCCAATCATTAGCTTGGTTTAGTAAAATGCCAGAAAGCCACTCACCAGAAATAAAAATGAATATGTATAAATGACTGAAAATTGCACAGGTACATTTTTTGTATTGGTAAAGTAACGCTATTGTTTTTTTTTAATTTTTTGATGTATTGGAGCTGGAACCTTGTGTGTGCTAGACAAATTCTCTATTACTGGACTACATCATTTGGCCAAGATGGAGTAATTGCAAATACTACTAGGATAATATTTCCAAAAAAGAATTTTAAAAACCTGAAACTTTTAGAAGCAACCACTTTTAAGTTTAGTGAAGCCCTTATACTAATTGCTATGAATTTGCATCTCTGAATAATTTTACAAAACTTTAAATTTCTTAAGAAATCTTTGGAGTTCAAGGTTTCTGTTAAGGAAAACACTTTGCAACTGTACCTGACCAGTGGTGGAGGGAGGGTGAATAACCCATGATGGCAGAGGTTTTGTCTCACATTGGTCTGGTAAAGCAGGGGATGGAATGTCCCTCTCTAAATTCCCAAGCCTTTGTTTTATTTCTGATATCACACTGTTACTACCTCCAAGTATCTCTCGGCCTAAGTGTGAAAGGTCTGGAAGGATCTTATCCATTCAAGGAGAGGCTGCTTTTAATATGGTGCCCTCTTTGATTCACATGGTGACTCTGGACAGCACACTTAACTTCTTTTACTATAAGTACCAAAGCGTATATTCACTTTCAGTTATTAGCAAAGACCATATGTTGACAGAAAGCATCTGACTCTTTGATGGAAGAGAGTATACACTCAAAAAAATCCCCACTCACATGAACGATTCCTTTAAAGTGATACGGGCACCATCGATGTTCTCTAGAACTAGGTTGCTTACTTAAAGATTCCTTGCATGAGATCCAGCAAAGAAATACCACATCTTAGTAGGTTGTGATCAATTTGTGTATGCTGCTGTTCATTAGGAAAAATGACAACGTGAAGGAAGTACTTCTGTGGGATCCATTTCTGTGCACTCAGGTGACTGGGTGCTCTTGAAGGCAAGCACATACTAAGTGGTGCATTTTCAGAATAAATCTGCATGCTTTGTGCATGGTTTAAAATGACTAACACATTATAATCAACCCATTGATACCTGCATTGCCTTTATTCCGGGATAGAATTATGCAGCACCAGCATGTCAGACCCAGTGTAAGAGGTGCTGATCACTGACAAGGCAGCCAGAAAGTTCACTGTTAGAGCTTCTGTGTTCTCCATTAAGAACCAGCCTTCTACTTCTGCACACCCCCAATAGTAAGATGGCTGAGGAAATGTGTTTCTGACAATGCTTGAATACCACCAAACTTTTATGAATTGTGGCTGCCTTTTCACATTGTGGGTATGTTTTCAAAGTGATACAGTTAGGATTATGGATTTCATATGCCTTCTAAGAGATGATGTCTAAGCTATTTGGCTTCTGGATGAATTTTAGATAACAGTAGTAATAAGCTTACCTATAAATCATATATTGGACTTGAATATATGACTTTAGGCTTGGTTGTCTATGATGTAATCTGAGAGGTATTGAAGACATGGTGTTTAGCTCTTAATGTAAGAAAGAAAGGTTTTCCTGTGTCCGAATATTACTTGTATTTGTGTCATGGTTCATGGTGATTTATCAGCTAAGTAAGAGTCCTGTTTAAGGCTAGAAGGCATGATCAGCATTGCTAGTGAACTGCTCAGGGTAGATCCCACGTTAAATCTGAGCTGGCACAGTAGTCAATATTCTCCCAATAAATAGAATCAGCAAGATCACACATGTGATTCCAGCCTCTAGGGTCAAGGGTCAAGCAGTAAGATTGTGAGGTTATGACTATGTATATTACAGAGGGAGACCCCATCACAAAATACCAAAAATTGAGTAAAATTCAACAAACTAATAAATGACTGGAGCGGAAGGGGAGGTTTGTACGATAGGAAAGGGAAGGATTGAAGGGAAGGAAATAGAAGGAAAAGAGGAAAAGGTAATTGAAGTTTTGAAGGCTGACTTGCCAAGATATCTCAATCAGTGTACCAGTCCCAAGTCCTGTGGCTGACTGCTACAGAGCCAATAAGATACAATGTCAAAGGCCAAAGGGCAGGAAGAGCTAGCATTTCACTTCGGAAACAGTCTGAAAGAGGACAATTGTATATCGCTTCTGGTAGGGTCAGCCTTCCCTTTTTGTTTTGTTTTGTTTCTCTCTGTAAGTCTTTAACTGATTGGATGAGGACTCTTTATGCTAAGACATTTCATGTGCTTTAATGAGTCTCCAGACTGAAAAGTTACATCATCACCAACACTCTTACACAAGTGTCCAGAATAGCACAAACCCTGAGAGCTACAGATTCATGGCAGCTCAAGTCAAGTGAACACATAAAATTACTCATCATAAGTGTGTATGTACTTGCTAATTTTTAAGGGGTAGTCTTTCATCTCCTAGGGAGTGTGTATGTACTTGCTAATTTTTAAGGGGTAGTCTTTCATCTCCTAGGGAGTTGTTGGCCATCATTCAGACAGTGGCTTTAGGTGATTTATTGATTGAAGAAACCCTTTCCCTGGGCACTGGCCACGTGTAGGTTTAATTACATAGAGGCGGCTTCCTGATTACCCAATTATCATCTTGCTATAATGAAAATAAAATAACCAGAAAGACACCAAGACACCAAGGCTTGCACTATTCTGTGCTTTTGAGGAAGGCAACTCCATTGAATCACCCATGAGCTGAAAATGCAAATGAGCTTTCCTCCTGTCATTCAGTCTCTTCACTCCACCGAGGCATGGCTGTTTCGAGCCTCTCACGTGTGCACATATGTGTATTAGGAGATCTGAAATATCAGGACTGTCAGGAACTCAGTGATCGATATTTTTCGTGTAAAAACAAAATGGGGAGTGAGTGACCTTAGAGGAGAATGAGCTGCATCTGCAATCTGCATATCAGTTGGAAAGGGTTGACTATTCAGAACAGCAGGACCGATTCTGTCTTTCTAGACAGAAGGTGCAGCCCACTATTCACGGAATGAACACCATTTCACTGTCTTCGTGGGAAGCAGTGAGAAGCAGTCCAGTTGGATGATACCATTATTACTACATGCTACTCCTTCATACTGCTTTTGGTGAAATAGCTGGGCTCTCAGGGTTGCGCCAAACAAGGTTGCCTTTGATTAAGATAGCATTTGGCAAAATCTTTGCAAAAACGGCACCTCTGCTGAAGGATCTAGGTCATGTAGCAATGTGAGAATTTCCTTCATATTATTCTTTTCCCTATGTGCCGTGCCAAACATGACCCCATGGCACCTTCTTTTGGAAGGCTGACAATGACATTGTTCAGCTCTTGGATGACCTTCAATGATTTGATTTTACTTAGCCTTCACCAGTGTATCTGAAACTCTTCTGTTATCCTGCGGGCTCTGTTTCTCCTCCAGATGGAGCTGCCAGCTCTGAATGATCACTTTAATATTTGGGTGTGATTGTTGCTTGGTCACTTGTGGCTGAATCACAGAAACTTAAAGTGATGCTCTCATAGATGGCCACACCTAAGTGCTCTCAACAAGAGGATAAATGCCTCAAGACAAGGAAAATGGGACTTTTGCCAAGTAGAGATGAATGCATGGACTTAAGTTGCTAACACAAACTGGACATCCAAACCCTTTATGTTTGAAAATTGCCATTTCACAGAAGAAAGATCATTATGGGCATGATTGGCATGAAAGGAAGGCTTGTGTGGCATGCTTTCTGAGCTTAGACAGAACCTTGTAGCTGTCTGACCATCATCCTTTCCTTATTCAGCATATCCTCTGTATGTTGAGAATCACAGTCAGGACAGAGTAACCTGTGTGTGCCTCATGGACAGGAACAGAAAGATTAGATGGTGGCTGTTTTGCTTGATCCCTTGGGATGGAAACCACCTTCTCTGTGGCTTTTTTTCTTCCAGTAGAAAGAGAAGGGAGGGCTTTGGCTTGAGAAGATTAAATGGATCTGCTTCAGAAGAAGGGATTAGCCTCTAAATGTGTGGTGTGACTAAAGCCAAAGAAATGCCACCAGGGACGTAAAGAGAGAAGAAATGTCTGAGGCAGTGCTACCTGTAAATTGATCCGTTCTTCCTGTGAACATGGGTCACCTAAATATTGACAGCTTGGAAAAGGACAGTTGGGTTAAATTGCGGTTTGTTTTCATTTCCGATAGGCACATTGATAAGAAAAGTTTGAATCTACTTCGGAAGCTACATAATGGCATCTGTGTAAGAGTGGTTCAAATAAACATTCCCAAGTTCCAGCTAATAACATAACCACTTTGTTTATTGAGTCGTCCACTTAGCCAACCCGAGGAAACTCCTGAAAAGGTGACCTTTCAATCACATGAAAATAATAGTTGCTTTGTTAAGAATTTTCTCTGGCCTCATTATTATCTGTTACAGTAATTGCCAGTCCTTCCCCTTATTTCATAGGCACTGAGTGAGAGACATTTTATTTTGGAATAGCTCAGAGCATCTGAAGTAACCATTACTATTTTTAAAACCTCCTATTTTTGCCAGTGGTTTATATAAAACACCTATTTTTTATATAAGATTATAACAGACACGTGTCCCATTACCAACACCAAACTCATCTATTTCTTTCTGTGGGCAAAGGCTGTGGAATAATAGTGGAATTACAGTTGTTGTTAGCTGATCTTAAACTTCAGAATGGGGTACACCGCATAACTGCTTAGTTTAAGCATAAGGTCTACATAACAAAGACATGAAAATGACATCGCCGAGTTAACATCCTAACACAATGTATTCTTACATGGTCATCAAGTAGCCTACTGCTTACAGATTCTTCCCAAGTGGTATGAAAATTGAAAGAAACAACTCCCATTCCGTGTAGAGTACAAAGGGACTAGGTCTCCTTGATGAAATGCTCGCTAGCATGCATGGCATGTGGCGTTAGATTCCGTCTCCCGTGCTACAAACAACTCAAAATCCAGCAGTGACTCACATCAATAGCGCTGTTCCTTTTGAAGAAGGTCGTGGTAGCTTGCCTTTCTGCATAGCAAATGATTGATTAATTGATGGTTGCCTTTGTGTGTGCCGTATGGTAACTGTGGGTGTAATGTTGCAGACATGCGGGAGTCATAAGGATGAAGATTTAGGCACATGGGCAGTCATTGGGCAGATTAGTCACAACATCTCCCATACACCCCAGGAAACATGGCCCCATTGTGGGGACCCCCACCATAAGAAAATTGGTATTTAGCAAACTTTCAGGAGAGAGTGGATCAATTTCAGGCTCAGGTTCCTATTGGGTATGATAAAAAAAAAAAAACAGAAACATTGCACTCCTCATGTGTCATAATGTAAGTATTTCTTTAAATCCTACAAAGCTGAAACTTTTTTTAAAATGTTCACTCATGTGCTATATCCTGGGTAGAATTGGGCATTTAAAAGGATGGATAGATAGGTAGATAGATAGATACATACATACATACATACATACATACATACATACATACATACACCATATGCAATGAATGAATGATAGATACATACATATATACATACATAGACCATATGCAATAAATGAATGATAGATAGATGATAGTTAGATAGATAGATAGATAGATAGATAGATAGATAGATAGATAGATAGATGATAGATCCAACCATACATACATACATACATAGACCATATGCAATGAATGAAAGATAGGTAGATAGATAGATAGATAGATAGATAGATAGATAGATAGATAGATAGATAGATAGATGATAGATACATACATACATAGACCATATGCAATGAATGAAAGATAGATAGATGGATGGATAGATAGATAGGTAGATAGATAGATAGATAGATAGATAGATAGATAGATAGATAGATAGATAGACAGACAGACCATATGCAACGAATGGCCATAGGACTTCCTCCCTTTGTTATCTACCCACTATATTCTTTTTGATTTTTCCTTTTTCATAAATAAAAAAATGTGCTTTATTTTAGAATGCAATCCCCTTTCCAAATAAGGATTGGCCTTCATCTACTAAGCCATGGTTGATGTGCGCTTTTAAAAGTCTCTCCCCTTATTATCAGCTAGCTCTGAAACAGTTAAAAAGCCTTTTGCCACCAGGGAATTTTCCGTGGGTCAACTTCTTTTCTTTATTTCCCAATGGATCTCTGCTGCCTGTAACATATCCTGACACATTAGCTCAGCTGAGAATTGCTTTTCCTGGTTTCTCTTTCTCTCCTTTTATCTACTTTCAGCTATTCCTATCCACTTCTCCCAAGGATCTTGTGATGCCTTTTTCCACTCTGCCTAAAAACTGGCCAAGGGATTAGGCAGGACATGCGATGCAGTACTTTAGCAAGAATGTATGGAAGTTTCTTTGCCTCGGGCTTATCTCGTTAAATTGCTTCCTATCATGAGAAGAAGGAAAGAAAAACCTTAAATATAAAGAAAATGGACCCTGAAAATAATTTGGGGCAACTGGAGAGTAAGGTGACTTGTGTTCACAAACAGGGTTACTTATAGAAAATCAACAAAAATGAGAAAATGCAACAGTAGCGCACACACACGCGTGCGCACACACACACACACAAAACCCTAAAGAAACAAGAACAGGTCTGTGATAATGCATAATGTTGAAATACAATCCTGACAAGGATTTAAAATGTTTTTCATAGAACCCAGGAGCAGACTGAATGTAAATCCACTGGAAAGAAAAGAGAAAACTTATGAGGCATCCCCAGCAGGTAGCGTCAGCATAGTGACTCTGAACGTGAGATTGTGGGAAGGAGAAAAGGGCAAGCTTCCCCAAGTCAGGCAGCAAGGAGGGAACTGGCTGAAGGCATCCAAAAGCACAGCTAAAGAGCCTTCCAAGGTTCTCTGTGATTATGAGTGAAAACTGGTCATTCTCTTTCCAAATGACTAGAAATGGGTGTGAATGTAGGCTTGAGGTCAATAAAAGAGTGAACCCTCCCCACAGCTTAAACATCCATCCCAAGGCTAAGAGCAGGTTGAAGAATCCAGGCTGTTTGGCCAGGTTGCTTGAGTTCTAATTATGATTGAATTTCCTGAATGGAACTCCCTGAGCCAAATTTTAAGTTTTCCTAAGCCTAAATGTGCTAATCTATAAACAGAAATTATTCTATTATTAGCTGTCTTCTTGAGAAGATGCAGCCCCTGGAAGGCACATGCTACCCATATTAAACACTCCATTTATGCTAATTGTAAAACAACTGCACCCTGTGTACATGATTTTTAATAAAGGGAATTTTGTGGCAAGAAAAAATATAACATTGTTCATCTTCTTAAAATCTATCAATAGTGTGTCACTTAAATATTTTCTAAGGTAGCTGGTTAGCATGTTTCTAATAAAATGAGGTATACATATCATTAAAGTGTGTGAGAGAACATGCATGTGTCCTTTACTTAAACTATTTTTGAGTCATAATTTGGGGAATACTGTTGGTTCAGAAAAGCAGTGTTTAGGAGAACGTGTGTAGTTCATGACGAATCTTAAAATGCATCCTTCCTCAGCACTTCTGGCAAGCCACTAAATGAATACCTCTCAGTTCTCTTGCCTGAACTTGTCCTAAGGATGTGGTCCCTAAGGCCACAACCAGCTCTATCATTTTGTGATGTTGACAGTCACAAAGCATAGGAAGGCTCAGGAGAGAGAAGAAGGCATGCCACCTGCCTGGCTGACCCATAAGGCAGTCCCCACCACCATGAGAGAGATGCCCAGGTTTGCAGACTCATCAGAAACACCTGCTTTCTAGTGGCCTGACAGCAAAGACAATGTATGAAACGATCCCAAAATCATCAATATAAACTCCAAACTCTCTCCTTGTGGGAGGAGGGGTCAAACCAAGCAGTGTGCACTTGTGGGGCTGCTGAACTTGAGGGTTTTGCAGGTCTCGGTTGTTCCTGTCCCCAGACATTCCAAAGCGTCTCTCTTTCCGCAACACAATACCTTTAGATTACCATTCATGATGTTTTTATTTGTTTGCTTGTGTATTTGTTTTTCTTTTTGTTTCATGGCTTTCAGGAGATGCTGATAACCATGGTCCTTTTCTATTAGGGAGATTTCCAGAATCTATACTTGTCATATAAAGGATCGGGTCTATTAATTACACATTCTAAATTTACAGTACAATTAGTTCGAGATTCAACTGCACAAAACCCTGGGTTAAGAAATATTCATCTGGACTAAAGAAAGATTTAATAACTGAGTTCATAGACTTGTTGGGCTATAAAAAGAAGTGGCAAGAACCCAATCATGGAGGTGATTTAAAACTGAGCAGTCTACTCTGGTACAAAATTCAGTGGCCTCCAGGGTGTGCTAAAAAGGGAATTAATCAGCTCAGAAGACACCTTGTGTCTTGGTTCCACCTTTCCTCCTGAATTACATATTAAATACATGTGTGTCTTTAAGAGAACTGAGACCAATGAAATATGAACTGACGATATCAGTATTAAGACTAGTTTCCTTCACCCTGGCCTCTCACTTCCCCTAGAATGATGACATCATCACACAAAAAAGGAAATGCCCGCAGTCTCAAATGTCCAGTGCATAACAATGTTACTGGTAGGTGGAATGGAAAATTACTAGCAACACTTAGAAAAATAGTAAACATACCTGAGCTAGGAGTCAAGATTCCATGGTATCAGTTCAGATATTTTGTTAACCAACTGTGACCATGAGCAAAAATTGTAATATTAATTGAAATCATTATAATTTTAGATCTTTGATACTGATCTCACAGATGTGGGTGTGTATACAAACGCATATGTAATGTGAAACTGAGTAAGATGTCATTGAATTTCCAGTTTTCAGGCAGGCCTTTCATGTTATTTTGAGAACTTTATCTAATTCAATCACCCAAAGTTAACCATTTGAGAGGCAGTTGCCCAGGGTACAGGACAACTTTTAACTAAGAAATAAATTGCCCTGTCCCAGTGAAAGAGGACACCAGACTCACTTGGTGCCGAATGGTGTAATTCAGTTTTCTTCGTATCCCCCATACACCCATCATTAGAAAGCTACCATGTCCTCAGAATGCATAAAATGTGGGAAATGTATGGACTCTCACATTCATGTGTTTGTGATGTAACTGAGATGAAAGACTTAGCATTAAGTCGGTCTTAAAATGTTTACAGAGTACATGTTCTATTCAGTTCCTGTTTTTGGTGATAAACTAGGAGGAACGGCAGTTTGATCTGTAGCAGTAAGCGAATTTGTGGCTAACAGGAGGAGTGGAGTAGCTTCAAGAACAAGATGGACTGGTCTTGCTGGAAGAGGCCTGTAATCCCACCCCATAGGGAAATAGAGGCCAAATGGATAGATAGCTCAGAAAAATCACAAAAGAGAAGGGAGTGAGGGAGGAAGGGAGAATGCTTGGAATACAGATCTTCAGATTATAGTTTCTCTTACAGCAGGTCTTTGTGAGTTAGGTTCTATCACCCACACAGCTAGAGCCAGTTATGTTCTACCTAATTGATCTGTCATTATAGTCTTTCACAATTATCTACTTCATTCCGGACTCCCCCTGGCCAACAACTAAAGAATATTCTTTAAAACAGTAGGCCACTACCATAAGCCTACATTTAGGTCAAAAGTTCCAGATAGGATTTTTTTTTTCTATCTAACATTACTGAGATAAAGTTGACAATTACAAGTTGTTTACAGTTACATTATACAGCCTGACTGTTCGATACATGACTATGTGTGAAATAACATCACTAATTGCTTAGCACCATTAGCACCTCTCAGAAGATCTGCCCTCGGAGCCAATTCCAAGTGCACAGGATAATATTGACCGTAGTCATGCAGCTGGACATTTATTTCCCAAACTTCCTGATCGAGCTGCAATGGAACTTGGCATTTGTCAAGTATCCCTTGTAGCCCTTGCCTCACCACTAGGGCCAGCAGCAACACTTTACTCTCACGTTCTGAGTTTGGCACTTTTAGATTCCACATGGAAACGAGGTCATGCAGTATGTGTCTTCCTGTGTCTCCTTATTTCACTTAGCATAGTGTCCCCAAGTCTTTACATGCATTATGAATGGCAGGAACTCTTCTCCAATTTTGAACAATATTTTATATAGTATACATATATATATATTATACATAGCATATATGTATACAAATATCATATCCCATCAGCTGTCCACCGTATTTTCTGTATCCCTTTAATAGTGGGCATTTAATTGTTTCTGTATCTTTGTTATTGTGAGCAACTCTGAAGTTAACCTGGGAATATAGTTAATCGTCTTTTCAATGTGCTAATTTTGCTATGATTTTTGAAAAGTACTTAAAGTATCTAAGTATCTAGATATTATATCTGTCTTAAATGAGCACTTGCTCTGGACATCTTGGCCCATTTCTGGTGATTTAATTGGTCTTTTGCACTACTGAGGGTAGAATACAAGGTATTTTGCATGCGAGCACAGTCTTCCCTCACTGAGCTCTGAGTCAACCTGTGTGTACTTTTGAATGTGTGTAGACATATGCTGCAGACAAATGCAAGGGTAGCAAGGCAAAGCATCCCTGGCCCAGACAGGAGAGTTCAGCCTGCATCTTCCTTGAGGACAGAGGTGGAAACCTGCATGTTGTCACTTTGAAGCCAGTTTTGAATGGAGAGGTTTGTAGAAATTCTGAAAAGCCTTTGCAGCAGCCCCAGAACATAACTGCCATCATAGAAAACAAACCAAATCACAGACTCACTGGGAATGTAGAGAACATTGTGGGAACTCATCTGTTTCCTCATGAATGAGGTCGTGGACCACCCAGCTTTCTGTTCATGGATTTGTTCAGTGAGCACAGTGATCATCAGGCCCATCTCTTGCTGCAAGTGACAATATTTCATCCTTTCTTATTGTTTTTATTGCACTATACATTTTTCTCTGCTCCTCTCCCTTCCTGCCCTCTCCCCTTCTACCAGCCAAATAGTATTTGATTGTGTGTATATATCATAAAATAGTTACCACAAGCTGTGGGGAGTAGGGAGCTGTATACATGGTCTACATACACCATGTTATAGCTAGAAAGGGAGTAGAGCGTCCGACACTAAAGTTGCCATCACCAGCAGAGATGTGCTGTTTCAAAATAGCTAAAAGGGAGTATTTTCATCAAAGAAATGATGAATGCATCCCATAATGGACATCCTGATCACCCTGCACAAGGCAAGGACACATTAAAACTACATTATACCGCATAACTAAGTAAAGTTATATGTCAGTAAAAATGAAAACTTAGGTCGACATTAAGTCTAGAAATTTGAATGATTTAGCTCAAATTGAAACATAGAAACACCACCTGTAAGAATAGTCAATAACAATACTTATTTGTCTTAGATACGGTATTTTGAAAAAAGGAAGGGAGGAAACTGCTCCTTCTAAATGAACGCTAAACAAGAGCCATAGCAGAGGGCAATGCTGGAGCCATTGTCATCAGATGTGACATGCATGAGCTGTCTGTGGCGGTTTCCTCAGACACCACCTAATTATCGTGATGGGATCGGGAACAAATCTTAGGTGGAAGATGTCATCAGTACTGTTTTTCACTTCCTAATGTGTACAAGTGGTCAACCAGGTAGATTTTTTTGCCACTTGTTTCCAGAATTCCAATATTCAACCAGATTTCTCCGAGAAGTCAGTCATTGTCTAAGGGGCATCAGCTAGAAGATACTAGGTGGTTTTGTTCTCTCTCTGTGTGTATTTACTGGACATGTACAGATGGTATTTCAAAGGGGACAGTAGATTCTCATGATGCAATATGGGCTGGGAAGCTGGCAGAAGTCTCAAAGAGAGCAGAAGACTTTGCCCCAGCTTGTGATAGGGTAAACATGTGACCTTCCCTGGATCCCCTATGACTTACCAGGAAAGCATGAGAGATGCATACGTGCACACACATGCACAGATACACACACATAAATAAGAAGAGCTCTGCCTTCTACTCTTCTATTCTGCATTCTGCTCACTGCTCAGGTTTAGAGTGCATACAAACACTGACTGGCAGCTGTATTTCTCTGTGTGTGTGAACACTCAGTAGGTCAGAATCCTGACCCGTCAAGTCAGTGTCTGCCTGACACTCAGGCACCCTGGAGTGGTCAATGTGAAGCAGGCCTCCTGTTTGAATGATTTTTTTTTCACTGCTAACTCAGGGCATCAGGAAGGCCCTGGGACCTCCTGCAGGCTTCGGTAGCATTCTGTCTGGTATAAAACTGGCTGGTAATTATTTCTAGCTATGGGGAAAGAGGTAATGAATGAATAAGTGAAACTCACTGATAATTAAAACTTTCGCTGTTTTTTCCCCATCTGCAAATAATAAAGCAACTTTTAATTAGCCTCTCTGAGTGGCTGTTTTGCATTTGTGTGTCTGTGGTATGATATATATCATATATGTGTGTATGTATGTATATATACACATACACATGTTTTATATATAATATATATGCCTGTGTATGTATATATACATATACGCATGTTTTATATATATTATATATATTCGTGTGTGTGTGTGGTGTATATAGGCCCAGTATTAAATAAGTATCATCCTGGTCACATCCCATTTTAATTTATTGAGGCAGAGTCTCTCACTTGAACCTGAACTCCATCCATTTGGCTAATCTATGTATTCAGCCAGCTCCAGGAACCCCCTCCCACATTCTGGGATTGCAGGGGGGCCTCCACACTCATCCAGTATGCATGTGGTGCTGGGGTGCAAAGCTCAGTCCTCGCTTGGGGGCGATTTCCCCACCGAGTCATTTTCCCTGCTCTTTCCAGATTATTCGTGCTGTGGGTCTACAGCTGCAAAGCCCCATAGACCCAGTAGATGCCTCACCTAAAGGGATTACAGGAGTTTAAAATGTATAAAATCAAAGCCTATAAAATAATTAGTTTTTTTTTTTGAGAGAGGGGAGTGACATGTGCTAATGAAGGAATCACCGAAGTCCTCATGGACTGCGTCTCTGAGGCAGGAGGCTTTTCTGGGAGACTGCAGTGGGAAGGGGTGTCCCAAAGAGAAGCGATGCCATGAACCGAAGCTTAAAATGGGGCTGGGGGTTCATAGATCTATCTGGCAGCTGCATGCGTTTAGTTGACAATCTATAGGAACGAACTCCTATTCGGTGTGGTGCAAGCATGAAAGCAGAACAATTGGCTATGGTCTGAGCAGCAGAGGATCAGGGTTAAATACTGCATGCTGAGGCTAGCAGCTATTGTAACAAATAAGGAAACAGCCAAAGTATGGACGTAAAAAAAAAATAAAAATAAAAAAACCAAAACAGATTAATCCACATTTGTGTCAACCTAACAACATGAGTCTGAAAAATGGGTAAAGTGAATTACAATAAAAGAGTTAGCATGCATATTTTAGGGACAGAAAAGATTTCAAAGAATGAAATCTACGAAGAAGGAAATGAAAGTAGTCTTTGGAAATGAAAGAAAAGAAGGTTAAATGTTGACTATGGTGGCACCCTTGGTTTTCAGTCTGGGGAAAGAGCTATGTCTTGCATATTGTGTACGTTAGTGGCAGTGTGAGTCTCAGAAGCCATACAGACACTGGGGGAAAAAACATATTTATTCACCGTTTGAAAACAAGGGACACAGGTGTCAAAGAATCACAGTCCATGGCCTCCAAAGAAATGTGGAGTTAGAGATGCAGCCCCTCTGTCCTCAGGCCTGCTCTCTGAAGTCCCCAGCGTGTGAGTAGCATGAGCCTGGCCACATTTGGTTCCAGTAGGGCTGAGTGCCACTGGGTGGCTTTGTGAATCTTTCAAGAATAGTGGAGCCCAGGGAAATGCTTTGGGAACCTAGATGGAAGAAAAGAAACGAGGGTTAAAGTAAGGCAGAAGAGAATGAATCATCATCAAAGGTAAAAAGTAAAGTGCTTCCTCTCTCCCTCCCCCTTCCTCTCCTCCCTCCCCTCCCCACTCCTTCCCTCCTGCCCCTCCATCCTTCCATTCCCCACCCCTCCCTCTCTTTCCCCTCCATCTCCCATCCCTCCCTCTCCTCTCCCTTCCATCTCCCATCCCATCCTCTCTCCCACCCTCCACTTCCATCTCATTCCTCCCTCTCCTCCCTTTCTCTCATGCAGATACACACTTTTACATAGACATGTACTGGGGGCAGGGAATCACAAAACCTTATTTGCATTACAGTAAACACTAATAATAACAAAGGCAAAAAGCAACACAATAAACTATAATTTTCCTACGTGAAAATGATAATATAATTGGTAATTTCCTATGTTTTCATGCTACCACGTATGTAAGCATACATATTTTTATCTAATGGCATATACATAAAAATCAGAGAAAAACCTAAACTTGCATATCTGGCTTACCATTAGCAGTGTTTATTCTCTGCGGCGAATTTTTCCCTCCCTTCGGTGCCTGTCTAGGCTGCTTAGGAAGTTAACAGCAAACATGATTTTTCCAAGATACAACACCTTAAGACTCTGTTAAAAATTCCTCTGATTCATTCACTTGTAAATAAGGTAGAGTTACAATTGCTTATCATCCATTTCCTTCCATCCTTTTGCCCTTCCAGGGCTTAAGGCAGACCTTAAGAAGTGGCTGTGATTTCCCAGAACTACTGCTTAGCTGCCACTGGCTCAAAATTGCACTAATTCAGTGCTTGTCAAATAGAAAACCGGCTTTCCTAGGCCTGTCTGTATGTCCCCCGCCCACTGCCCCTTAGGGAAGCAGAGACTAACTGGAGTTGACCACACACAGCCCCTGATTTCTTGCCAGGAAGTAGTAGTAATCACAAAAAACACAAACCCCAATTAATCAGGACCTCTTGGAGTGGGGCCCAGGCCTGGGTGTTTATTCTAAAAGCTCCCAGGTGATTCGAATGTGCAGCCAACATTAAGAACCTTGGCCCTAATGGATTAATTTACTAGGGGGGCATTTGAATGCAGCCCTTTGGAGAGGGGGAAATTAAAGTGGAGAGGTGTTGGTTGACCAAGGCCAAGTTGTTTCATAGCCTTGAGCTTTGTGAGAGAATGATTATGCAAACAGAATAAAACAGTGTGGTGTGGGCCAAGCCTTCAAAGTTAGAGAGGTCACTAGATGGCCTTCTCTAGCACATGCAGAGGGCTGAGGTCAAATTCAGTGTTTAAGTGAGGAAAATGCTGCTCTGTGGCCGCTTCTTTTCCAGATATTCTTATTTCACAAAACACAGCAGAACCCAATTTGGATGCTAATGCCAGAGGACTAATGCCTTGGGGCTCCAGAGCTTTCTAGCTTTTTCTAAAAGGTGGCTGTAGAAACAGAAAACATACTGGCCAGGAGAACAGTGTCCTTTGGGGGCATTTTATACTGCAGCAGGAAACCATTGTGAACAGCTTTTCTTTTCATGTCATCGGTTGCCCCCCTTAAGGCTAACAATAATGGATTCAAGCAAAGGTTCCTAGAGGATTTCTGGATTCCTCTCTTCTTCTGCACAACAAGAGACTAAGCTGTGACTTAGTTTGGTCTCACCATAGCAGAGACATTAGTTTAACTGTCATTCCAGCACCCTGCCCGAAATCCGTGCAGTTCCTGACCTGGCATTGTGATCGGTTTCCCAGCAGGAACACAGATAAGCATCATGAGTTACTGGGCTCACAACCATCATCATACATTGAAATTACTTCATTGACCGTCATTTGTTGCAATTATTAAGCCAACCCTGTGTCTACCCTGTGCTTCATGGTCCTGTATCTATCCTGCTTAGTCCTGAATATCAAACTCTAAGGGTGTTGCTTTGCCCTGTTCACTGTAAGAACCTTCAAGGCGCACCAACAGGATGTGGAACCCCTAAAGATCAAGTCCAGTTGAGACCCCAAGTCTGTGTTATTTGTACAGTGCCACATTGCCAAACAGAACTGGGTCAGGGAAACTCAGGGTCCCTGCCTTGTGGGCCCCTGCGACAGTGCCTCTGTCTCTAGACCTTAACCCTTGGCTTCTAGGCCACATTTCCTCTTATTTCGGAGCTGTTCTCAGTAGAACCCGACCACCCTATTTTTCTCACAGCTTTGCTATCAATATTTTTTTTCTGAAGACTCCATCTTGCATCTCACCTGTTCTTAATGGCATTTCATTTTGTTCCCTGGTTTAATTCCCAGTCCCCGTGGTTCAGAGGAGAAAATATAGTTGCGCTCAGCCAGAGTCCTAAACAGATGTTCCCCCATCTCCTCTCGTGGGTGTGACAATGCATCACTTTCAGGCATCTTAGCCCTGGCCTGCCAGCCTCTTGGTGCCTGTGCCGAAAGCATCCAGAGCCTCACGCAGTAAGCAAACCGGAAGCTCCGCTGAACCCACCAAAGCCACCGCCTTCTAATTGTTGAGAGTAGTAGCATCTGGACGTCTCAGCTGCCACCTGCTCTCAGGGAAATGTGTCGAGTCTGTGTGAGGGGCATGCAAGTGCTCTCAGAAACGTGAATGAAAAATCCTACATGAGCATGTCAATGTAAATACTATATTGTCGTCCCAGAAAGCGGTCGTTTTGAAGGCAGTACCTGCTGCTGTCTCCTTCTTTCCGACCATTAAATGATCCATATACAGGAGTATGATTTGCATCCAACTTGTAAAATCTTCTTCCATCACAGGTCAGACTGCAAAACACACAAAAGCCATATTCCAAGCACCCTATATTTATGTACTGTAAGAACTTTCTGTCAAGATCACTATAAAATTCAGAAGTGGGTTTAGTTGGCAGAAATTCCTAGGCAAACTGACCATAGGAGCCTATCTGCCTGGGAGGAGTTATTATGCCGTCAGTAAGATACTATTTATGAAGTTCTAAAATATACAGCGTGCTGGGTTTGATTCTGTTAAAACCATAATCCACAATGAAAGCCTCACTCTATGTGGCCATCTTCAGGCTCATAGAGAACAAGTCTATAGAAGGTAACCTCGCACGGCCCCCGCTCTGTGACTCTGTGAGTGGCCAATGCCCTTGACCTGTGTAATCTGGAAGCCTAGAAGAGGACTAGGAGAGGCACAGACAACCCTGTGAATTCAGGAGGCTCTGCAACATGTTAAATCCTGGCATCTTGCCCTGGTGTCTGGAAAGTGCTCAATCTGCCTTCTGCAGTGGTGTTTAGCCTGAGGTGGAACCAAGAACAGGAGGAAAGAGGGAGACCCTGGGCAAAACAAAGTAAGCCACAGGCTCCAATATCAGTGTGAGATTTAGAATTAGTTGCTGGTGGGAAACAGGACCGGATGGTACTTGATGAACTGAGAGCCTTGGGAAGAACTGTCACAAATGCCTCAGCTGAAGCTGACCGCTGAGGTCCAGATGACCTTTGCCTTTCACTGCTACATCCCACCAGCTTGCTGAACATATGAAGACATCTTCTTCACTGAGAGACAACAGGCATTTAAACAGATTGGTGGGGGGTGAGGACAAAAACCCAAACCAAAAAATGCTCCTAACACAACATCCATAGCCCCAGGGAATGGCTCAACAGGCAGTTTGGAAGTTTGCATCCAGACCATGATTACTGCAAACCACTGCAGGCTCTCTTTACATATTTATTCCCTGGCTCATTTTTCTGTCTTCATGTATACTGAAATGGCATCTCTTGCCTGAGCAGGCTGCTCCCTGGGCATTAAAAGGAACAGGCAGCAAGCTGCTTGCACTTATCATGCAGATAAGAATCGAGCAGAAGCAACAGAGAAAAAAAATATGCTAACAAACTGGAGAGAAAATATATTCTTAAATAAAATAATCATATGGAAATATTTCAAAAAGAGGCAAATAAAAAGTTAGAATGCAAAAGAAAAAAATGTGGGCCCCATAATCCATATTGCCTGCAAATTGGAGAAAATGTATCATTTATAGAAGGCCATACAAAGTAATACAGGGAATATATCTGCTCCGTGTAAATTTATTAAATGCAACTTTCTTTTTCTCTTTCTTTCTTTTAGATAAAAAACCTCTTCATGAAATAAAACCCCAAAGTAAGTTATTTTTCCTCTTGTGGATATAATTTATTCTCATATTTGCTGCCTTGCTGTTGTATTTGTTCAGGAGCCAAACAGAAGTGAAGTCCTCTGGCAGATCCTGGGCTTTCGGGGCCTCTCCTCATTGAGTTTGGAGTCACATATCACAGGTTTAAATCAAAAAGAAATATGCACGTCCTTCCCCTCCCTCAAAGCAAAAGTAAATCTCTCTTCTTGATTCTTTCTGCTTCTAAGTCCGTTTCTCTGAAGATGTCATCTAGGATTCTTATTTCTGGAGAGATTTATAGCATTAAAATTAATAAATATTTGTCGGTATACGCATGCATGAGAGCAGCTTTGTGGGCAAACGCCTGGCTCCTAGCCCTTCCAGGAAACGGCAGGGAAGGAAGGGTTCTGGAGAATGCCAGCCAGGAGTCTCACCTGCTGTGGCATCCATGGTAACTAGGGAGATTAGAGCCAGCACTCCACAGTGAAATAGGCCCAAGCTGCGTGATGGTGTTGGCTTCAGTACCCTAGCTACAGGCTTGCTTTCTGAAGATGCCTTTGCATTATTTCTGTTTTGCATCCAGGGGATTTAGAGAATGGGGCGTGGCTTCAATGGTCAGAAGCCTGGCATTTGACTCCATGGCTCTCAGCTGATGCAATTATGGTAACCTGGAGGCCTTTGAAAAATTGGGAGTTGGGGAGCAGGGATTAGAATCCAGAAATCTTTAGTTTTCAGGGCTCCCCCATGTCATTCCATTATGCACTCAGATTGCAAACCATAGCCATAGAATTTGTGAATGGGAGACCAAACAGATCAGAATCTTGGAGTATGATGGGAATTTAATAAACATATTCTACTTTTGAAAAAAAACAAGTGAATTAGAATCTATACTGGGGGATACTCCTAGAATTGATACGTTATTGTGTCTAAGTAACTGCATGGACCTAGAGATAGGTAAAGCATACTAAGGAATCTCAGGCTATGAGACAAGAACCACACAGCTGACATTGTTAGCAGAAGTAAACAGCTGCCCAGCTGCTTCAAAATGTAAAGCTTGGGAAACCTGTCTCTGTCCAGTTTCTCTCATTTAATGCAAGATGAATGCCTTCTGATGATTTCAATTCACAACAGTAGAATTCAAAGCTCTTAGGAGAGTTAACAGCTTATATTAGCTAACTTCTTTGACGAAAACCGAGACCTTAGAGGACAGACATACCCAGGAAGGAGCATCAGTAGACATGACAGGACAATCCAGACATTTTGTTCCTGTTCTACTTTGTTGCTATGGGCAGCCTGTAGCACGTAGAGGCCACTAACTTAAAATCTGAGAACACTGCAAGACAAAACCATCCTTAGTGTCTTTATCTGCTGCCGCCAGCTATGTGTAAAGGAACCACTGGTGCCCAAGTGGTGTACTTTTGTTCCATGCACACTTGCTTTGGAAGACTGAGTTGGGAAGAACTCAGCACTGTGTGTCTGTATGTGTGTTGGCATGAGCACATGCTAAGGGAAGGGAACTTGGCCTTTAATATTCAGCCCATACTTGTGTCCTGACTCTCAGAGAGGTAGCTAGGATGCTGGACTCTGTGATTTCTCTTAGTCTCATGTGCATGTCATCCCCCAGTTTGGGTATAGAGAGTATGAGAAGATCATGGGTGTCCATGTCGTAACCAACATGAAGATTATTTATAAATGCATGTGTGTGTGTGTGTGTTTCAAAGAATTAATTTCATGCTTGGTCTGTGAGTCCTGTGCCTTTCGAATTTGGTTACATCTGTACTTTCAGGCATAAACCCCCCAGAAGCTATTCCTTGTCTGTAGGGACTCCTGAATTCATTTGTGCTTGGGGTTCTCGCTGCTAAGCACCATGCTTAATTGCTGGATATGGCAACAGAATCGCTTAAACTGTTTTAATTTGTGATTTCCCTAAAAATAAAACCATGCCAGAATCAATGTGATTGCAAAAAGCTCCCAGAGGAATCCAGTCAGGGCTCTGTGAGCTGCATGGTTGGAAGTGCATTACACAAATTCAGGTTAGTTGTTCAGTGGAAGTGGGGGCTGGGTTTAAGACGACATGAATCATCACTGATGCAAAATCAAAGTCAATTATGAAGATAATTGAGAAACAACCTGTTCCTATATATAGCGGTACACATCTTCCACGCGCCCTGGTGGGTAGACCACATCATTCAGAGGGAGTTTTCTACACCATTCTCCAGAACAGACAGGCAAAGGAGCTAGCTTTGCGTTGCAGGGAAGTACAAAGAGAAAGTGAAGTCTTAAGATATGTGTTGGCAAATCATAATGACAAACTGGGGAAAATATGCGCACTGCATAGTTCATGAAAGCACTTATTGTAAATGAGATAATTTAATCAATTACGTTTCCTAATGTACTAAACCGAATGTTTCATTTTCTGCTTCTGCACATCTTAAATTATCTTCAGGTGCTTTATGAGATTTAATCATAGTTAATAGAAACTTCATTACCATCAAATGTGCTTTCAATAAATGTTGTGTAACAATGTCAGGAGGTGCAGTGAAATATAGTAGGTTCTGAATGGCAAGCATGAACCCCCAGAGTCAAACTGAAAAATGGTTGCATTCTGAGAGTGAGACTCGTTGGAGGCTTGGAGAATGGGGTTTTCGGAGTGGCTGTAAACTCTTGAGAGGTTGCTGGCTCAGCAGTTTCAACAAAGAAGGGCACTGACAAGATTCAGCATTACCTCAGAAAATGGTTCTGTGCTTTAATCTCTTTCCAGCCCCCTGCTATACAGTTGTTCTGTCTTTATAGGAATGAGTGCCTACAAGACTGGAGACTTGGCTCAGAGGTTAAGAGCACTGACTGTTCTTCCAGAGGACCCAGCTTTAGTTTCCAGCATCTACATGGTGGCTCATAGCCACCTGTAACTCCCATTTCTGGGCATCTAAGGCCATCTTGTGACTCTGCAGGCAGGCACTGCATTCATATGGGGCATAGACATATATGCAAGGAAATACTCCTACATGCCTACATGTAAAATAAAAATAAATGAATCTTGAGAAAGAGAGGAAGACAGAAAAGAGAGAGGGGGGAGGAAAGAAGGAAGGAAGAGAGAGAGAGAAAGAGAGAGGGAGGGAAAGGAAGAGAGGGAGGGAGGGAGAGAGGGAGAAAGAGAAAGAGAGAGGGAGGAAAAGAAAGGAAGGAAGAAAAAGAAAGAAAGAAAGAAAGAAAGAAAGAAAGAAAGAAAGAAAGAAAGAAAGAAAGAAAGAAAAGAAAAAGTGTTCCAGCTGCCTCAGAGACATCTAAGGAACTAGTTCCAACTTCACAATTCAATTTGTTCTTCTCTGCCTCCATCTCTAGCCCATCCCTCCTGTTATCTTCTCCATTTTAGTAAACAGTTGATCACCAAGTAAATGGTCTGGGTCAAAACCTTAGTCTCTGTCTTCCTCGCCACCAATTTCCTTCTCTATATCCAACAAACCATCTCTGACTGCCTCTTCTGTGCTCAAACCAATCTCTGCTTCCCTGACTCCATCATTTCCATCCGTTTGCTCAACAGTTCCTTTTGCATCCTCACTATGTGCTAAGATATGTTCTGCTGAGTGGAGAATCTGCCCTAAGCCCTACACATTGTGGGCTTCATAAAGTTCACAGTTTGGGTGAAGAGAGAGTTAATATGGTTGTCAGAAAACACACCAAATGTGGGGCAATGATGTGGCATGTTATTAAGTGGGATGAGGACCTGGAGCAGGCTTTGAAGGAAGATTGCGTTTCTGAATAAAGTATTCAGAGAAAGACTAATACAGTTGCATTTCAGAAAACACTCAATAATCAAGGCAGCACAGATCTGGAGTCCCTGAGGGTGAGTGCTCAGGTTAGTGGACCATCAGAAGGTGAAGGCTCTGAGGTGAGACCTTGCTTCCAGGCTCTGGGGGAGATATACAAAGGAAAGGTTATACACAACCAAGTTACAGAAAGGGTGGTATTAGTTAAGGTCACAGAAGTAAGGTGAGAGAGGAAACTCCATTGCATCTTAGGCTGTCATAAAGATGGTGACCTTGACTCTAAAGGAAGCAGAAAGTCATGGAGGGCTTTCACTGAGAGAGATACAGCCTAATATTTTTAAATATACATCGTAATTGCACTGTCCAATGTAAACTCATAGGAAACCAGAGCAGAAGCAAGGGCATCTATTACAATGATCCATTACAAAAAATAATCTGTTAATATGGTTAAACTGTTAGAATAATCTAGGCTAAAGATGATTGGGGCTTTGGCTGGATGGACAATGGTAACATTTGAAAAAGAAAGTCCTATTTTGAACGTAAGGGTTTGATGATAGATTGATATGAAAAAAGAAAGATATTTTGGGTGATTCCAAATTGGGGGCTATGCATAGGAAGGATGGAGTTGGCATTACTATTACTGGGAAAACTTGATGAATAATTTTGAAAAAAGAGCTCAGAGTTCAGTTTGCGTGTCCTATTAGGTGCCAAATGGAGATTGGAATAGGAGGATGAATACAATAGCCCACAGGGCAGAAAAATGCGTATTTCGGACTCATCGTGCCAGTATGATATTTAAAGCCAGCAGGTAGGTTGAGGTCAAGGCCTTATGATGTGAATAAGGAAAGACTGAGGATCAGGTTAGGGAAGACAGCAATACTTAGATGTAAAGGAGGCCAGAGTCACTGCAGAGAAGAAGAAGCATGACCACATTAGGAAGAGAAGATCCAAAGGAAAAGGAAATAATCCCACAGTCCCAGGTAGTATAAATACATAAAATTATGCATACACTGATGACAGGAAATGAAACGCAAAACTATCTGAGAGACGAAGGGAACAAGTGGGAAGGAGGGAGAGAGAAGTGGAGTCTAAGGGAAGTATGTTCAAAATATACTATATTCCTGCAAGAAAATGGCCTTGTAAAGCCCCAAATAATGAATACAAAAAAGCCAGGGTCCTGGGTGACAAAGTCAAGCTGTCTTCCTAGCAGAGATCTTCATTCATCTTACCCTGCCTAGTGTTTCCTTATGTGAGCTTAGCTGAGCTTTTTGGAACTTAAGTTCTGGTCAGATCTCCTGCCTGTTGAAGCCTTTTCAGGAGCTTACTAGCGTTCCCTGAAGCGCAGCACCTTCTTTTGACTAGTTTAACAATCTGCTGCTGGACTTCCTGGCCACCAAATGCAGTAGCTTTTTCACTGAGTGTGGGGCCTCAGGGACTCCTCCCCAGTCCATGCTGGAATTTTGATTTTTAATCCTAGGTAGGTCTTGTGTAGGTAACCACAACTGCTATAAGATGACATATGCAAAATCCATTTCATATCTAGAAGTCAGAATTTCACAGCTCTCCTTGTCTGCCAGCTCTTAACGGTTTTTTCTAGCCTTTCTTCTGTCATATTCCCGAGCCTTGGGAATTGGGGGGGGAGGGGGGGTTAATGTCTATTGCTGAACAGCTTGGCACTTTCAATTGTTATGAGTCTTTTTTATTGATGACAACACACTACAAAAAGAAAAAAAAAATCCCTGATTGTATTTTAGAGCACCACAAATCTCATGGTTTAATAACATGATTGTTTAGCAAAATAACAATAATAGGTTCCCTCCTAGGGCTGAGAGCTCCCCAGTCATGAGCCTTTGACCAGGTTTACAGTAATAGACCCATAATCCCTCCTATGGTGTAGACCTTTGTCCAATTGGAAAGCAATTTGTTACCTTCATAACCATTCTGCCACTGTTGTGCCGCTGGGCCTATCTTGCCTGGTTGGCAAGGGTCTAGTGCCGTGTAAGACCATTGATATCTTTTTTCCCACAGCAGCTTATACAGAACCTTCTGGATCCATATAGGTGAACTCTCAGGGAGCAAGTTTTCTAGTCAATTGAGGCTAATTTCTTTATATCCTGCATCCAAAGAAAATGGTGTCTTAAGCAATCGGGTCTTGCTACCTAGTTATAGTAGGCACCTACGAGCATTAGCAATGGTTTGGGTTATTTCAGGTGCCCATGGGGTTTTCCTGGCCAATAACAAGTAGGGAGGTATCCTGTCAATGGCACTAAGACTTTCATGTAGAAAACCCATGTCTTCTGGGAGTAGCATCCTCAAGCAGAGGACTTATATGCAAACACAAACACACACACACTATTGGTATATGGAGATTTAACAATATCTCCATGGTATTTTAACTATCTTACACACTAGTGGATTTATATACGACTTCTTCAAATATCCTTAGTTTTGGTGAATCTACTCCTTAATTTTTATTTTTTTAATCTTGAGAACTAGTCTCACTATGTAGCCCAAGCTCAGGAAGATTGCCATAACTTCCTGGTTGCCAGGATTACAAATGAGTGCCATTATGTCTGGCCAGGACAGTGTCTCATCTTCTTACTTGTTGCATTTGGAGTATTACCAAGATCAAAAATATTTATTAAGTTATTGTTCTGAGTCTTCCTGTTAATTCTTTACTGAGTAAAGTTTTGTTAAAGTGCAAAATCAAGAATTTTGCTTCTAGGGAGCCAAAGTTATTCACTTATGAAGTAGGTATTTGTGATATACGGTTAGTCGTGAACCAATGAAATATGAAAGGAAAATCAGAAATGTCTTCTCCTTACAATGTAATACAAGATGGAAGTTGAGTGGTTAGAGAAAAAAGAAGTGAAGAAATTTGAAGACTCACCTACTGTGTGGTAGGATATAGCCACAGATTTGCATCCTGAAATAATTTCCACCTGGATGTACGGCCAAGGCCTGGCAACTAGAATCCTCTTCACTCAAGAACTTTGCATCCCATGGGTTTGTCTGCAGTACATTGACTTGCAGAGGAGACCCATGTTTACCGGATAGGCAGCTCTCAGAAGACAGAAGCTCAGTACTCGCCCATACAGGCTTAATAGGTGGTCATTCTGCCTTGGGCTATAGACATGAATAGCATTTTCAATCGGCAGGATTGTCTTTGGCTCATTCCTTTAAATCCTCCTCAGATATCTAGGCCCCTGTAAGCTAGCATGAGGCTAGCAGCACTGGTACTATTCTTCCGGGCACACTCTAAAACATTTTCTCCCTTATTTTGTCCGTCATTTTTCTTCATCCCATGCTGATTATTTTCAATTACATAAGTACAGCACTTTCCACAAATTGCATGATTTGCTTTGTCCTTCACAATCATTCTTCCTCTAAATCAATTCAGCACATATATGTGTGCAACATTTGTAATTTTCTTAGCGTTTTCGACTTTTTTTGCTATCTGATTTTTAGCGTTTCATAAGTATATGCTTTTTCCTACTTCCATTTTCAGTGATTTCACTGGCTCTGTCCTTAATGGAAATAATGGGATTTGTTCATTAAATGCCTCAGAACCAAGCAAAGACACAAAGAACAGGGGATAGACCCGTGTGTTCTTTAGTACCAGTAGAGCACCAGGGTACTCACTAAAGGCTGGGCATTCACAACCACTCTCTCCCCAGTGTGCTAAAATTTATAGACATGATGTCTTCAGTGGTCAGAAGAAAGTAACTAAGGTGAAGAAATTTACTCAAAAGCTAGAGTTCAAATCCCACTCTTTAGCTCTTTTACCTTGTACCTCTCCCATTAGTAAAAGTACAGTACTTTTGCAGTTTAAAGATGAGAATTGCCAGTTAAACTACTGGACCCTTCACTTAAATTTAAATTTTGGGTAAACACATAATAATTTGTATATTGGCACTAGATACTACATGGAAATTACTTTATGCTAATATTGTTAGTTATTGAACTGAAAATTTAGATTTACTTCTATATTTTTTTGAGGCAGGGTCTCGAACCTACAGTTCCAGTTAGACTCGGGACTCATTATGTAGGGTAAGCTGTCCTTGAACTCACAGAGATCCATCTGCTTCAGCCTCCTGGGTGCTACGATTAAGGACGTACACCATTACTCCAAGCTAGTTCTATATTTTTATTCAGTATATCTAGCATCCATGCTAAAAGGAAAAGCTTGTGAAATAGTCTAGTAGCCCTGTGTCACCTGCACTGGCTGTGGGGAAGCTGCTTCCTGGATTGACCTTAGGTTGCCTTGCTGTTGGGATTCTGACTCAGTAGTTGGCTCTTGTGGCTTCCATTTGTTTTGCTTCTTCCTGGCTTCCCTTTCTGGAGATTTTCTTAATGTGGATTCCTTAGCAGTTCACTGATGCTTACATTAGCATTTCAAGTTTGTTGGCCTGGTTTTCTACAATGGCAGGAGTGGTTGCTCCAGGACACCCACCAGGAGATCAGGCAGAATAGTGTGGATATAGTAGAAAGGTACTCCCATCTTCCTATACCAGGCCTTTGTAGCTCGAGGCCTGACGATAGGTTCCTGTCTGCTATATGTTAAACATGATGTATGTTCAATTTGTAACATGTGAATTGAGTTAATGTTCCATTAGCAAGAAAAATTAATATGTCTTTTACCTTAGAGGCTGGGAAACATGGGACAGATAAACTAAACAGCCCTGGCTGGACTCATCAGGCCATCGGTTACCACAGATGACTAGAGAGAGCTGTCACTCAAATTTATTTCTAAGAAGGGGCCTTGAAAGGTCAATTATTCCCCCAGCCAACTCTGATAAATAGTAATAATAAAAAAATAAGATAAAGTAATTGCAGACTGTTACAGAGTCCTGCTGATTTTTTTAGAGACTTTCTGAAAGGCGATTTCACAATCCACCTTAGAAATATAGATGTTTTAAACAGCCCTCATTGTAGGAAAGGTCATTTTAATATCAAACCAGACACCCGATTGCTTTAATAAAAGGCCATTTCCTCCCTTTCTATTCCTGGTAGAGATGGCAAGAGACTTTACTAGTTTCCTCTAAACAGAGGGCCAGTGAGTGCCTACTGTGGGCCTAGTCTCTTTTTGGAACAGCCCCTTATGCATCCCATCTCCAGGAAGCAAATGCTTCTTCTTTCTTTCTTTTTTTCTTCTTTCCTTTTCAAGGCCCAATTTCCTACCCTCTGTTTCTCTTCAGGAATTCCTCTGTGGGCACTTTTTACTTCATTCATGAACGCAGATATCTGCCTGTCTCTGCCTCTCAAGTGCTGGGATTAAAGGCATGTGCCACCACCACCTGACTCCTAGTCAGTATTTTAAAGAATTTACTTTTATTTTTTATTATTCTTACATGTGTGCCTTTGCATTGGTTTGTGCTCATGTGTGCACAAACTCTCAGGTTCTCTGCAAGAGTATTCTTAAGCATTGAGCCGTCTCTCTGCTCCCTTTACTCACGTGAAATATTTTTAATGTACTATTTTGTTCTTGTAACTTAAGTCAGATGATTCAGAAATTTTCCTGGGATAGGAAACATGATAAACAATATATACCATTAGTCTAAAGGGAAGGATTGGAATGATGGTGATAATTCGGTCCCCTTATGTATCAAAGACCGAAATGGGAATCTGGAAGGGAAACGCAACTTTCTCTTGTCTCCCTCTTTTGTCTCACCGGGCTCACATCCAGTGATTTCCATTTTGAGCTCTTGAATTTTACCTTGGTAAACTCCCTGGCTCCCTGCTCCAGTCTTCCTGTTTCAGTGCCTGGAACTCTAAGAATGCCTTTATCTGGACTTTACAAGCTCAGCAGAGAAGCAGCTGCAGCCGGTACACAGCCGGGCTGCTCCCCTGCATGTGCTCCTTTGTTAAGAAGGTGTGTGCTCCCCAGAAGTATCTTTTAAATGGTTTTCTTATCACTTAGCATTATACGAGGAAGGAAAAGAACTAACTGATCTCAATTCCAAGTCTGCTCACTGTGTCCTGGTGTGATGCATCTCCTGTGTTCAGTGTGCTCTCTGCCCTGAGTGTCATTCTTCCCTCCAAGGAAACATGGGGATGGGAGCATGACCAGGTTGGTGGATGCCTCCTTGTTCCTCCAAAAGATAGGCAGGCGTAGCATGGAAATTCTGCAGTGGAGGTGTGGTTCCTGGTGTCCGCAGTTCTGGGGAATGATGGCAGTGTGTCTGCCTGCCCCCATCCTGGAGTTAGAATGAAGCTCTGCGTCTTACCCTGTTGCATGGCACAGCTTCACGATGCTTTGCTTATTAAACGTGTCTGTGGAACTCCTGACCTTTCAGGCCTGACTCCTTCTGACGGCTGTGCTCCTCTTTGCCCGATATTTTCATGCGTTTCCTGCACTACCGCTGATTTGGTTCCGCTTGGTCTCCACGTTCAGTCTTTAATTTGGTAACACCTTATTTTATGGCCCACTAACTTCGTTGAAAATAAATTCACTTTATACTTGTGTGACTAGCATTCCCCATTTGATAAGTACCATCTTAGGGTGCGAGGAATGCATAGTAAGTGTGGTGCAATTACAAGGTAAATATATGATGTGTTTCTTTTATCCCCTCAGCCCAACCCTTGATGGCAGAATAATTATTTCGGACCTATTACGTGTACTTGCTACATAATCTGTTGGGAACTTAATTATGTAGTTATTTCTTGCCACCTTCCATTTCCATACACTCTGGGATGTCGCCTCTTTTAGGATTGCCTTGTTTTAGATAATTCTTCTATGTTGAGTTATAATAGCCCTTATCAACCTGCTTTTGGGATGAGCCACACCCAATATGTGTCTGGAAAAGAATTCAGCTGTAGCTTCTCCTGGGGGTTGGGGAGACATCCACATCCTAAAATTAAACTAACGTTTTTATTTTTGCTTTGCCCATGCATTCAATAGGATGGAGTAGGCGAGGTATGGGAGAATCAGCATGTGACCCCTAACAAAGTGTCAGAGTCTAACAGTGGCTTGGTACCAGAAAACAGTTCCCATAGACACAAGAGCCCATGGTAAAAAAAAAAAAAAAATTTACCGTGGACATAAGAGCCCTCAACAATCAAAATATTCCTGTCTCACATAAAAACTGCTCTCGTGGCGATTACATATGCAAAACCAAGGTTATTGCTGTACTCTGACTGAGTATTTATATCAAAGTTGACATGCTCATAAACTCTAATCTCTTCTAACTCTCATACCATGTTAGCACCCTACCCTAAACAGCTTTATGCTAATGCATGTGCCCCGAGCCCCCAATGAGCAGAGAAGCCCCTCTTTTTTTGTCATTTGTGTGAGTCTGTTTTCCCTCAAATAAAAATAAAAATATAAGAACACTTTTCAGGTAACTATGACTTCCTTAAATAAGTTAAGGAGTTGTTTGTTCTTACTAGAAAAAATGTTATATTCTTTGCAAAATTGATTCTCTCCAAGTCCATTACATGGTAAGCTACCTTCACACAGTTAAGATATTTGACTAGCCCTGCTCGGATTTATACAAGGAGCTTTGGAAACATGACTAGTATGTGAATGAGAGTCTAACTTGAAGCTAGCTTCCTGTGTGATCTGAGCAGTAGGCTCCAGACTCCAAGAGCATACCATGTTCTGTCCTGGGGTGGTTCTATGGCCTTAGCCCATGTTAGCCACTTAGGACTTCTCTTGTGTCTTTCAGGCATTGAAAATGCCAGCGACATTGCCTTGTACTCGGGCTTGGGCGCAGCTGTCGTGGCCGTGGCAGTCCTGGTCATTGGTGTCACCCTCTACAGACGGAGTCACAGTGACTACGGCGTGGATGTCATTGACTCTTCTGCATTGACAGGTGGCTTCCAGACCTTCAACTTCAAAACAGTTCGTCAAGGTCAGCGGCATAGGTCCCCCAACACCTTATCCTCAGGACCATGGGCCTCACTCACACAGGGGTCCCCATGTTGTTGACCCTGTGTGAAGGTAGCTCTTGGTCCTGAGAGCCGCTACCAACGTGTTTCCATTCATGACAACACCAAATTTGATAAAATGATTTTCTTGGTCCTCAGCAACTGTTAAGATGCATGGATCTCAATTTATTATTGGCAACATTCTAGTGAAGTAGTTCAATCTTTTATATTTAGAATGCTTAATGAGTTATGTTCTCAAATTATCCAACTTTTATCTTTAAAGAAACCTGAAATACTTTCTATGTTTAAGAAACACTTTATATGTTTAATTTCATTAACTAAAACAGTCATCACTAAAGGCCGAGGAAACAGCTGTAGATCACAACTTCACAAGCACCTTTATTATATAGATTTTATAATTTACTCATTTCGAATAAGTAAAAAGGATTTAAAAGGTATCTGAGGGGTCAATTAGACAACGACAAAATGAAATTCCAGGCTAAAGGACTTTCAGCTACTGCCAAGTCCAACCAATCTTTTGTTGTAGGGAAAGAAACATTTTTCATGTCAACTCACAGCCATGCTCTTTCTCAAAAGAGAGAGAGTCATTTAATGCTCTATTATGAGCCAACCCTGTTCCTGAATTCAAGGTGGTGATAGGATATATTTGGTTTTAATTTAAGGCAAAGAGAAACTGTTTCTCTTCAAAGGATGGAGTTTTCTCCTCATTACCCATGCCATGGCTTTTATTTCTCTTCATAGTGTGAGTATTGCCTCTCCTAGATGTTGAAGACTTTCTGTGCCCACTGTCGGTTGGGCACACAGGCTACTGAAGTACAAACCCAAACCTGATACCACAGCAATTAAGATATGACTAGGAGAGATGGGCTTCCCTTCTTGGCTTTTATTTCTGGGCACCTCTGTGTTAAGCTGCTATTGGTGAGCCAGTATTGTGTACAAGTCCCCTTGTTTTAAAGCCAGTTGTATTATCATATGAAACAGCTATGAGGCAAAGCAGTTATTCTGAGTCACCGTTTCACAGCTATAAAATGAGAATGCTAACATCCTCCTCACAGTGTTCTTGTGAAATCAAGTTTGCCTAGAATAACACGGGGAAGCCCTTGGCATTTGGGAAGAGCTCATATTCTGAATATAGCGCTAGATGGTCACATGTTCTCCGATCAAGGGATATCAGTATGTTCTGTGGAACAGCAAGTAACAGATACAGGAGGTTGGCAGTAGCCTTTCCTAAACATGCTTAGGGAACGGTGATTTACATAAGTTGGACATATCTCCTCCTGAAGGAGTGTGTCAGAATGTTGGTATATTATGAATCTCTAAAAGAATCACTTCATCAGAGCATCTGACCACCCTGTTTATTTTTTGTCTAAGAATTTCATAAATATCATGATAGAAGATAAAGTATTTTTCTATAACTGTTACTCTCCCTATATCCATTGACAATGAACTTCATTTTTATAGAATGTGACTTTAACCTCCACTGTCCTGAAGATGATATCTTCATGAACACAACTAGTACCCCAGGCAGGGGAACACCAAGAATGTTAGGCAGAATGGTGTCCCAGTCTCATTTCTGCAATGAAATTGTAATGAAATACCTCAAAGAAAAGAAACTCAAGGGAAAGAGGGTTTATTCAGCTGTCAATTGCAGATGACAGTTCCATCATTGCTGGGAAGTCAAGGTTAGAATCGGAAGCAGCTAGTCATGTCCACAGTTTATTGCAGAGAGAAATGAATGCTTATATTCTTACTAGTGCTCAGCCCACTCTCTCCACTCTTACAGGGTTCAAGACCCTAACCCAAGGAATGATGCTGCCACAGTGAACATGTTATTCCCACATTATTAACACAATCCAGACAGTTCCCCACAGACATTCCCACGGGTCAATCTGATCTTGATAGTCCTTCATTGAGACTCTCTTTTCAGGCGATTCTATGTGTGTCAAGTTGCCAGTGAAATTAAAACTAACCTTTACAAGTATAATCTGCTATGGTGTGGTCGAATACAGTCTCAGGAGGTGTAGACCCCTGGGTTCAATGCCTAGCACTGCAAAATAAGTAGACAGATAAGAAGATAGAAAGGAGCCAGACAGAATAGCATGCTTATATTAAAAGAGGAAAATAGGTTTCTAAAGAGAAGATAGGGGTAACCAGAAGTGTGTGTGTATGTGTCTATGTGTGTGTTGGTGTGGGGAGCAGGTAACTGGCCCTAATCAGGCATAAATTAAGTTGGCAGTCAACATTTTCTATTATAGATTTGTGCATGTGAGTGTGTGTTTTGTTTGTCTATGTTCTCTCATTCTCTCTGTCTAGTTCTCTCTCTCTCTCTCTCTCTCTCTCTCTCTCTCTCTCTCTCTCTCTCTGTCTCTCTCTCTCTCTGTGTGTGTGTGTGTGTGTGTGTGTGTGTTTCTGTGTCATGGGACCCAGGACTTCACATATGCAAGGCAAGTTTTCTACCACTGTGCCACGGCCCCAACCTCGTACATACATCTATACCCAGCTACGTTCCTTGCCTGTGCTGTCTACATTTCAGAAATAATTCCCCCATGTGCTAGGCGAGTCTTTTAAGAGTAGTCAAATAATCAAAAATTAAGCTTCGAAAGGTGGGAGTTTGTGATCAAATAGCCAGCAGATTTGGGGCTATGAGATTTTGAAGTCTCCATGGAAACTGCTGTTTCATACTGTTTTCAAATGTGTTATATTCTTCAGTCCCTCTTTTTCTTGGGAAGACCACAGACAAGAGCAAGGTTATCATCTGTTGAACTCAGTGTGGTTCTGTTAAAAAGGACCGCATGATGGTGGCTGCATCTCAACACAGCAGCCCAAAGATGGAGAAAAGGGCATCATCAAAGGGCCATTAGCACTGCATTCTCATGTCTTATTTATTTTCTCTGTGATTCTTGGTTCTTAGCGCATCCCGACGCACCGTGCAAAAAGTCAAGGTGATAGATCCTCTCTTGGTGCTTGTACAAATTAGGAAAATAGAAAAACAATAGAGACTAATGTAGTACTGTCTAGAACTGAAACATTTTCAAAAATATCATATTTAAAACAATTTTTTTGGTCAGGTCCCAAAGGGAAATTTTTTAATATGATTTGGGTTTCCATTTGAGCTGTCGTATTGATGAAGTGATGTGGGTGGGAGGCTCGGGAGGGAAGGATGTTCGGTTATTTACTAATAAATGAGATTACTTCATCACGAGAAAATATCACAGGCTTCGATTAACATTTGGCTTGGGAGAAAAAAAAATGGTGAACCTACCAGATGATTAAAACCCCAGTCCAATTTCTTCTGTTTTTATGAAGATTGTTTTGTTCATTTGTTTTAAGCCAGAAAGGCTACCTTTTTGACATGCCTCCCACATACAAGCCAAGCCAATCTCCACTGGAGCATTAATTCCCTGCCAGAGTAAGGTGTGTGTTGTTCAAGGACATTGGCTCCTCAGACAGTGATTGGTAATGTCCCCTGAACTATTTTCTCCGAGGCATTTCCCTGACCCAGCTCCAGGAACCACTCAGAATCCCACAAGGGATTTCCCACAGCCTCTATGGGCTCATAGAAGCAACACTAAGAGTCACCACACTGTGGCATCTCTTGCTATTTAAAAGGAACAGATGTTATTTTGCTTCAAACTGGATTGCAAAACATCTTTCTTATTTCTTCTTCTTCTTTTTTTTAATACCTTTTCTTTGCCAGTTAAAATAATCACACAAACACTACCTGATACAGCCGCCCAATCTAGTGTCCGAATTCCTTATCTTGAAAAGAAGGCATGCAAAGAGTCCTGGGTATGAAGGGGTGGGGCCCATGCCACTCAAAATACAACCTGGAAGGCCAGAGGTCCCCATTCATTTCCCAGACACTGGTGTGTGACTCCATCTGGATGAGTAGAGCCAGCTGCTGCCAATCAGTGCACCCGACACCCATGCATAGTCTCCGTTAATAGAAGCAACAGCAAAAGAGGAACCGGGGTGTCTCTTTAGTGTCTGAGTGACCGATCGATCTTGTCTTACCAGGAAACTCTCTACTCCTGAATCCGGCTATGCAGCCAGACCTGACAGTGAGCCGGACATACAGTGGGCCCATCTGTCTACAGGATCCGCTGGACAAGGAGCTCATGACGGAGTCCTCGCTCTTCAACCCTCTCTCTGACATCAAGGTTAAAGTCCAGAGCTCATTCATGGTTTCCCTAGGAGTGTCGGAGAGGGCCGAGTACCATGGCAAGAATCACTCCGGGACTTTTCCCCACGGAAACAACCGCGGCTTTAGTACAATACATCCCAGAAACAAAACACCGTACATCCAAAATCTGTCGTCACTGCCCACAAGGACGGAGCTGAGAACAACTGGTGTCTTTGGCCATTTAGGGGGGCGCTTAGTGATGCCAAATACAGGTGGGTGGTAAGTGTGTGTTTGTACCTTTTCCTTGTTTGTGTAAAGACTTTTTTTTTTTTATAAGTATGCAGTAAGATCCCTCTGATTCATTGTGGGAAAGCGTCAAAGGTTGTGGCTACACTTGGCATACACAGCTCAGTAGTGCTCCTGAAATAGGCGGAGCCTTCTCTGTGCCTGCAGGGACAGAACAATAAGTGTGATGCTGGTGATAGCCATCTTTTTTCAGGCAGTATGGGTGGGCGCCGCGTCTGAGACCCTTTGGAGTATGATACCTAAAGGATGATAAGGAGGAAGCAAACACAACCCTTTGTTACAATCTACAAGTACCATGCCTATTCATTGTGTGTGTGTGTGTGTGTGTGTGAGTGTGTGTGTACATAAACTGACAATTTAGTGCAAGAACAGTCACACGACTCATTTTTCTGGCCTATGAGCCATCTCTATGGCAGTGACCTTTGATAACCACATTAGTTTTTTTTAAATTATTATTTCACTGGTTCTTGGCAAACAATGATGATGAATCTTTGCATCACCATTCTTTGAAACTCAAGCATCAGTTGTAGGCTGATGTCATCAGCACAACAAATTTCTAAATATGCATTTCCCTTCTTTGAGTATTAAGGGAGGAGATTTTCTGGATATTTGGACTGGATATTTTAGAACCCTGGCATAGATCACTTTCAAAATGGCATCCTAGATATAGATCGATCTTCAGGGTTGCTGCCTGAGACCCGAGTAAAGCAGAAAAGCAACTTGTTTCTCTTCTGAGTTCTAAGCCACGAAAACTAACAGTGTGATGAGCCCCAGGTGGACATTGATGGCTGAGAGGGACAGGACCGTTTAATCTGGCCATGTTCTAACCCAGAAATTAAATATGAAGCCAAGGTTTTAAAGAGTGGAAATGGCCACCATTTTATTTCATAAAATGAATTCTGGGGCAGGGCCAGTCTCACGGTATGAGAGCCTGTCTGGTGACTTTGTGAGTTGAAACTGAATTTCTCTTAACTTGACAGATGTTGCTTTGCCCTCCCCCAGATTACTTGTGTCCTCTCATACACTGTCCCAAAATATATTTTATTTCTGAAATATTGAGTGAGTGCCAAGACCAAAACATTCATTGCCCATATTTGCTTAATTTTCCTTAAAGAAACACAGAAATGAAAATTAGGAGAAACAAAAGATGTTTCTTTCCCCTTGTCTCCCTTTGAGGAACATTCATATTATATACAATAAAACTCAGTTCACTTGTCAGTCATAACCATGAGCGGGAAGTTTTCAAGTCTCCTGACAAGAACCACCGGACGAGATTGCAGCTGTACAGTGCAAATGAGGTTTAGGAAAAAGAAGTGTAGGGAATTGAAACATGCTCCTTGTTATTTGCGGGGCATAAATGCAAACTATGCCCTGGGGAACTGGAGAGCACAGAAAGAATAGCAAAGAAATTAGATTGCTCTAATGCCATCCATCCCAAATTGCCAGGCAGTGCACTCTGGAGATCATTTATTATGCAAAATATGAAAGAAGAAACTCAGACAGGTGGTCCTGTTGTTATACCAAATTTAAAAAGAAAAAAAAAAAAAACCTGTCAGAGTAGCTAGTAGCATTGGGGAACTGCAATTTTTTTTTTAAAATCAAAGGGAATTGGTGAATGACATGTTGCAAATGGAGACTTCTTGAAGGGACCATAGGCATAAAACATTCCCGCTGTGTTTTCTTTTTCATACTCTGAAACGTGCCACCAACGGACTAATGTCCCCTGCCCTACCATCCTTGTTCCTGTGATGAGCTGTCTTCAACCTCCATGTTTGAAGGCTAATATAAATTATGATTGAAGCAGAATAAAAAAATAAAAGAGCCAATGAACGAGCTTCTTGATACAGGCTGAATTTAGGAAGAACTTGAATAAGGCTTCAATCTAAACAAAGGGAGTGAAGCTTACTTGAAAGAAATGAGATATGCGAGGACCCACAAACAGCCCCAGGCAACGACGGTCGACACAAGACAGCATAACTCAGAGCCTGGTTTTATGCTAAGAAGTTTGAATCCTTTGCATACATTTTCATACTGGTGATATGTTTATTCCGTGTCAGGGAAAGTGCTAAGTGTTGTTAATGTAACGTGACACGGTTGTCTGCTAGTCTGCTGGGCTTCTACAGAGAAATCTTCATAGTTCTGTGTAATCACAGTATAGAGATCCTGAAGAAGAGGCAATAGAGGGACAAAGGCCAAACTAAGAGAAGGTTGAATGACTAGGACATAGGTTCTAGGTGACATATGAACATCCAGAATATACCAAGCTACAGTCTGTCTTCAATACCAGGAAAAGATACCTACAATGGAGACCATGCCATTGGGTAGCCGCAATTAAGGAAGAATAGCAAATGGAAGGAACATCTGATTGGAGGTCCCCAGCATGTCGATTACAGTTATCCCACTATTGATGTAAAGGTGCAGAATAGAAATGCATCTTCTTACTGAAAAGCTGTGCGCGGGATTTCAACGTGCCCCATTCTTACTTCTAGTGAAGGATATTTTCAGTCACTAGCGTGTTACTGAATAACGATGTAAATATGAATCACAAATGACTTGATTCACAGTAAGTCTCGCACTCCTCGACTCTGTAGCTGCTGCACACACACAGAGAAGAACAGGAAAAGCTTGACAACAGCAACCTGTAAGCTTTCTCTGCCATTATCGCTAACAAAAGGAATAAGGGTGAAAGCGGCATTGCTCACAGCATAGGATGCCCAGAGATTTTTATTTTGTGTGGCGCTCTTACTGTTTCTCTAGTTCATTTCTTTTTGTAAAGAGAAAGTCACACTCAAGAGAATCCCAGTTTTTCCCAGATGTCTCTCTTTGTCCAAAGTAAAGGATTTTCTTCATAATCATAAATAAGAAATCGGAGACATTTCACACGCGGTAGTGTAGCTTCACAATGACATGGCATGCGTGTGGTTAAGTCACTGTCTCTCCTTTGACACTTCCCGACTGCCGTTTGCAGATTTAAAGTCACATTAATTGCACAATGACACAGGTTATCCTAAAACTTCTCAGACTCTTGGTATTTTTCCTAATTCCTTTGAAAAAGATGCGATAATTCACATAGCCCATTCCTCAATTTACTTGCAGACATTGCTTGTAAGACTATCTCATTCCAGGTTCAAGGAAAATATTAACTTACCCATCATCCCAGACACCCTCTCTGGAGATGAGAACGAGACATATAACCACATTTTATTTTTAATTTGGGAGAAAGTTAGTTGAAGGGCTGATAAATTCTTATGTTGTCAGGTATAGTTGGTAGTTTCTGGTCTTGGGATAGCCAGTCTTTTAAGGGAACTGAATGATGCTGGCAAGATTTCAGATAAAAATGAACATTGAATGTGCTCTCTTTTGGTCACTGATATAGATTAAGGGTTTCCTCATATTTTTCAGAGGTCTTCAAGGTTTGTTATTTATAAATCATAAATCAGTAAGAGGAAATCTTTTGTGTGTGCATCAATAAGGTGCCCAAATAGCATGCTTCAAATTAATTGGGCTATTTTTGTATGACCTCTTGGCCTTTTTTTTTCTTCTTCTTTTTGTCTTAGGGGTGAGTCTACTCATACCTCATGGCGCCATCCCAGAGGAAAATTCTTGGGAGATTTATATGTCAATCAACCAAGGTGAACCAAGGTGAGAGACTGAGAAGGCCAGCATATTAATCATTCCTTGATTATTCAGTGGGATTTCTGCAGAAAATCTGAGTTTCTTGTTCAAATGAGGGAAAGAGGTCTCGGGATGAAGCAGAGACTATAAAGGAAATACAGTTCTGCATTGCGTCTTAAGGTTATTGGCGTCTAAACCGGAGGCATGAAGTGGGAAACGGTGAACCGGTAGACAGATGCATGACCAGTAACTGTGCCTAAACTTTGCCACAGTGTCACCTGCACACAAAATTAAATGACCTTTGCAGATCTTGCTTGGTGCACAGCACTGTGTGGGGCCCTCAAATGATGCTATCCTGACTCTTCAGGTTCATCAGAAGGCCCACTCCTTACAAGTAGGGAGACAATTGCTTAGATGATTTTCCTAAGTGTTGGGAAAAATAAATGTGGTCTTCAATAGCTTTCATGTCTGACAGATTTCAACAGCATTAAATTCAATTACATGAACAGATACAAATCTTGTCACATACTCTTTTTAATGAAAGTAGTTGGTTATTTTCTTACTGCATCTCTAACATTTCTAGAAATGTTGCCTTCTTCCACACAAGATAAAGCTAGCTACTCTTTAGAAAGCAATTTGTCTCATAAACTGGATACATACCTCTGGCATTTTTAGTCATAACATCTTGGTTGTTTTAAAATAGATTTTCTGTTGTTGTTGTTGTTGTTGTTAGTATGGAATACATGAAAGAAAAATACTGGAAAGAAAAAGAGCCAGAGAAACAGATGGTTGAAACAGATTCTTTTATAGTGATTTATACAGAAGGATTTGTGGGTACCCAGTGGTTCTACCTAGCTCTTCTATGGGGTTTAAAGAGAATGCACGACAATATTCCACGAGCTGGTTATTAGTGAATCTCTCGGGGGATTTAGCATGTGGCTGTGCTATGATAGGCACTTGAAATACATTTTTGGTTGTGTAGAGATCAGTCTGTACCTACCTGTATCTACCTCCTTAGACAGCATAATAGTCTAGATACAATTGGTTAGCATGGACCTTAAAAGGCAAAAGGTGGCCCTTGTAGAGGTGCTGATGGCTTAAGGAACTGCAGCTGGCAGATATTGGGAACAGACTCAGAGAGGTTAGCTTTGTTTTGGCATGCAGTACCAGGCATTGAACCCAGGTACTCAAGAATGCTAGGCAAGTGCTGAACCAGTGAGTTGTATAGAGCTGCGGAGAGTTTCACACAGTCTTAGGGAAGTTAGTTACTTGATTGAGGTTGCTGTCTCATCTGTATGTTTTTAACTCATTGTCCCCGCAAATGTCAAGTGGAGTCATCCCTCAGCATCCACAAAAGTTTGCTTCCAAAACCCTACAAAGACACCAAAACCCCAAGATGCTCAAGTACCTTACATAACATGTCACAGGATATATGTTTAACCTATGCACACTCCCCACCCTGCTTTCTATCAGCTGTAGATTACTGATACCTCCTGATTCCATATTGTGCTGAGATTAAAACTCTGCCCATTTTCAGTAAAGATGAGGTTTATTGTCTACAAATGTGGAATACTGAGTACTTACTAAGGTGAGCCAGTCAATCCTCCCTGAGTCATGGCCTTCTGCCAATTCAGACTTCCCTACCCTTTCCCTTCATTGTAATCGATCTTCTGGGTCTGTGCTCAGCTCCTTCCATTCAAACCCATCCCCAATGCCTTCCACCTCATTATGAGAGCCTGCCTAGGGCTACTTCACATTTTTCTGAGACATCTAATTTACAGCGCACCTCCATCCCAATCTCTTTCTGGAAGCTTCCCCATCCTAAGAGGTCAGAAAACGAAATGTGCCAACAGGCATCAAGTATATGAGGACTTAAAATGCTCAAAAATATTGGAGAGGAATGATTGCATAGGGTATCCTGCAATTTTAAGGTGAGACAGAATACTGCCTATGAACTCACAGAGTCTAATAACCATGAAAGACAGGTTGGCCTAGTGAGGTCACTCCATGGGCCACCCTTTGCCTTTTAAGTTCTATGCTAACCAATTGGGGTTGTCCATCTTTCTAGACTATTACTGCTGTCTAGGGAGGTGGCTACAGATAGGAATGGTTTCCCTAAGATTTTACATCAGTGGTGTGTGAGTTTTCCTTCGTATTTTACTGTGAAAATATAGAATGGTAAAAGGCACATGTTTCCTATTGTAACCTGTTAATGTGTCTTGTATCCTGATGGAAAGGACACTCTGGGCTGCAGGCTAGCCGACTTCCTTTGTAATCCTCCCCCCTCCCCCCCCCCTTTGAGTAACACCAAACTATCTGAAAACTGCTAAAAATAGAAAATGCCTTTCTGTTCCCATTTTTTTTGTTTGTTTGTTAAGCTGAGATAAATTTTTCCGTCTAAGCCAAGAAGCTGCTTTAGATCTGTGTTCTTTAGCTTTTAATCTTCTGACTAATCAGGAAAAGGCCATTGTGGTGTCTTCCTTTGTAATATCACTTGAAAACCCATTTTCATTTTATTCCATCCATCTGTCCGCATAAACTTGCCTCTAAATCCGGCACAGAGCAAAAATCTGCTGCCCCATTTCATCCCATCCCTTTGTGTTGGGGGTGTGAGAACTGGATTTGTTGGTACTTACCAGGTTGCCACACAGAATACGTGGGATCTTACAAACATCTTTACGCTATATTTAGATACAGACCTACCATGCCTTCGTCCTTACCCCATTTCTATTATCCTGGTCTAAGGGCTCCCCCGCCCCTGCCGTGTGGAACTCTGTTTGATCACTCTAGGCTTTCTGCCTGATTTCTATGGCTGTGGATAAGAAATTAAAGACACAAAACAGCCCTGCTATTAAAGGAATCTCACCTGGCTTTATTTTCAGGCTTCGATGTGTGTGTGAATGTGTGTGGTGTTCATGTGTGTATTGGTACATGGACATGTGATTCATGTGCCTGTTTACCGGACACGATGGCTTGAGGGGAAGCAGGTGGCAGAGGGCTGCAGCATCAGCTAAGAGTTCACGTATTAAACTGTAAGCTGAGACACAGAGCACCAAGGAGAGCAGGAGGATTTTGAAGCCCCTAAGCTGGCCTGCCCCTGCTGCCCCTACTGCCTGCTGATACAAGGTGATAAACCCCCTCCACCAAGGTCACGCCTCCCCAGCAGTTCCCTCAGCTGGGGAGCAAGTATTTAAAACAGGTGTCTATGGGGGGCCATTCTCTTTCAAACCACCACAGCTCTCAAAATGTTTTAGGGTTGGAGCATTTCTGATTTGGGGCTTTCAGGTTAAGATATTCACTAGGTACCATTGCAGTAGAAAGAGTCATGGGAATCATGAAAATAGAGTAGGTTCTGAATGCACCATATGGGCAGACTTAAGACAAGGAGGCAGGAGGGGGCTGCTTTCTGTAGATGTCATCTGAGTCCTGTCTGAAAAGATGAGAAAGGGGTCTTAGTGGTATCTTTCTCTCTAGGGAAATTTCCTGATGGCTGTAAGTCGAGGTGTGTGTGTGTGTGTGTGTGTGTGTGTGTGTGTGTGTGTGTGTGTATGTGTGTGTGAAGTCTTAAAGAGTGACCAGAACTAAAGGTTTGTCCCTTGTTAGAGTCACTCTGGTGTCACAACACGGCTTTAATTGTCTTTCTTCCAACCGCACAGCAGCCTTGCTACAGATGGGAAAACTAGCTTCATGCTATAAACAGACTGGGATAGGATGGCCTCCAGGATGGGGAGTGGGCTGGTCCCTAGAAAGTGAATGGTGATAGTATCAGGGCCTTCAGGGGAGATTTGCGGATGAGAAGCCTCCGGTTTCCCGATGGAGACTGCACATTATCTAGGCCACAGGCTCCTGACCTAGGGGCTCTGTGCACACGGTGACTGGAGCAATGGTTCTCAGTGAAGTTCGTCTCAGCATCTGTGTTCCCATTCAAAACATCTGGGCTAAAGTTTTTGTTCTTTGGCTTTTGTTTTATGTTTTCTCAGATATCATGGGTGGGTGGGGGATTTCCTCCTTTATAGAGTAACCAATTTCTAACCATTTTATAAAAGTGAAATTTGGGTATTTAAGTAAAAGGATTTCATCCTGTGGCCCTTTCCAGCTATCCTACAATAAGAACATTGTATGTCAAATTAGATAGACCAGTCCTCCTCACCCTGCTTTCTGCAGCACACCTTACCAATGGCTGGAGAGTAGAGAACTGGACCAGAAAATTATTATGGGGAGCTTTCTTCTGAGAAGCAATAAAATGAAACCAAAGGCAAACATTCATTTCTTTTTCCAATTACACTGTCATGTGGATATCCCAGACCAAATGCTTAGACCAGCATCGGATATGTAAGTGATCTTGCTGACGGCTTGACAAAAGGACACATATTTTGGCATTTGGGTGCAGCAAGGATGGGATATTTCAACTATTTTGTTTCCTAGGTTTGTATATATACAAGGAATGATATAATCTACTTAATGGGTACCAAGTTTGGAAAGGTAGAACTAGGTCATTTGAAACACCTTTTTAAAAGATGCATATATAGTGGGGGTTGCTTTTAATAGCAGAGTGTGAAATGACATCAAATGCTAAGAAGACAGAAGGAACTCTGGAATTCTGAGAAAAGAAGATGGACTTTCTTTCCCAAGATGAGTTTCTATCATACTATCAACAGCTTCATGTGGGTTTGATATCACAGTACACACACACACACACGCATAAACATAAATGGACACACACATATAAATATACACACATATACTTCCTCCTAAACCTTGCTTATACAGAGCATGTACAGAAAAAAATGTCCTTGGCTTTGTTTGGAATAACCTTATTTTTAGAAGGATAAGCAGAAAACATGAATACATACATTTATTTATCAATAAGATTAAAAGAGAGGCCAGCTGGCCATTATAGCAGATATAGAGGTTTATGAGAAGATACATTTGCAGTGATGTATGTTTATATCAAACTAATATTTGAAGCCCTTGTCCTAAAAGAGCCTCCCACCCCAGTGCAAGACTAAACAATACATTACTCAAAAGCCTTGGCTTCTTAGGAGATAAGGCATTCTTGATCCCAGATTACTAGAACTATACGGTAGTCCACATCTGATCCTAGCCACTTGAGTCAAACTAAGAGCACTTGCTATTCACTGACCCTGACAGCAGGTGGCTGGGCAGGCTACTGCTGGTGCTGGAGCTGCTGGTGCTGCTGGTGCTGATGTTGCTGCTGCTGGAGCTGCTGATTCTGGTGTTGCTGGTGCTGCTGCTGATATTACTGGTACCGGTGGTGCTGGTGCTGTTGGTGCTGCAGGTGCCTCTGCTGCTCCTGCTTCACAGACAGTTTGGCTAAACACTCCCAGGCCTACCCAGCACTATTCACCATCCAAACTTGGCAAACTCACTTCCAGCTGAAGCTACCCCCTCTCTCTGTAGGAGAAAAATCAAGCAGAAATATCTCATAGTAAATGTTGTGGACATGTAGAAGAATTTCCATGATTGGTGTTGTGAGTGCAGTTCAGTCAAAAGTTGTGACATGTCAGTTGTGTTCAGTCCTATGGACCAAGGAGACTATGATACCATAGATAGGAGGTGGAAGAGAAATGGTCAATTTATGCAACACAGAAGTGTTTGGGACCTAGTGGGTTTGTTGTTGGTGTTGTTTGTTTGTTTCATCTGTATTTGTGGAATTGACAGGACTCAGAAGCTGATTAGAAAGTTGTTGTAAATTACCCCATTTGGTTTCAGAGATTAGCCTGTCATAATGCAAGGCCAGTTTCCAACTGCCCTGTGTACCTGTTGAGAGACAGCATCTCATCTAGTAGACCCCAGCATCTCTCCAATGCATCTCATCTAGAGGACCCCAGCATCTCTCCAATGCATCTCATCTAGAGGACCCCACCATCCCTCCCATGCATCTTATCTAGAGGACCCCAGCATTTCTCCAATGCATCTCATCTAGAGGACCCCAGCATCTCTCCAATGCATCTCATCTAGAGGACCCCACCATCCCTCCCATGCATCTTATCTAGAGGACCCCGGCATCTCTCCAATGCATCTCATCTAGTAGACCCCACCATCTCTCCAATGCATCTCATCTAGTAGACCCCACCATCCCTCCCATGCATCTCATCTAGAGGACCCCAGCATCCCTCCCATGCATCTCATCTAGAGGACCCCAGCATCCCTCCAATGCATCTCATCTAATGAACCCCGGCATCCCTCCCATGCATCTCATCTAGTGAACCCCAGCATCCCTCCCATGCATCTCATCTAGAGGACCCCAGCATCCCTCCCATGCATCTCATCTAGTGAACCCCGGCATCCCTCCCATGCATCTCATCTAGTGAACCCCAGCATCCCTCCAATGCATCTCATCTAGAGGACCCCAGCATCCCTCCAATGCATCTCATCTAGAGGACCCCAGCATCCCTCCAATGCATCTCATCTAGTAGACCCCAGCATCCCTCCCATGCATCTCATCTAGAGGACCCCAGCATCCCTCCCACGCATCTCATCTAGTGAACCCCAGCATCCCTCCCATGCATCTCATCTAGTGAACCCCAGCATCCCTCCCACGCATCTCATCTAGTGAACCCCAGCATCCCTCCCACGCATCTCATCTAGTGAACCCCGGCATCCCTCCCACGCATCTCATCTAGTGAACCCCAGCATCCCTCCCACGCATCTCATCTAGTGAACCCCAGCACCGCCCCCATGCATGCACCTTGCCCCCTTCCTGATGAAACAAGAATGTGACTGAAAAGAGACAGAAAAAAGAAATCACATTTTAGAAGGCTATAACCTCATAGACAGATGTTTTTTTTTTCTTGCCTTCTCCAAAGACCTAAGTGAATTGGCTATAAAATTAGAATTATTTATAAGAAAATGACATTGGAAGCTATTCTCTTTACATACCAATTTATTTACCAGCTGCATGTTAGCAGGTTGCAGGGGAGAACCTTTGGGGATGGGGGCACGATGGCTGTCCTAGTTGGCTCCCTGTTGCTGTGACAGAGACCATATCCAAAAGCATCTTGAGAGGAAAGGTTTCTGCTCATCTGACAGCTCTCGGTCACTGTCCATCAGTGAGGGAAGTCAGGGCAGGGACTGAGACAGGAACTGAAACAGCATGGTGGGATGCTGCTTACTGGCTTGCTACCCCTGGCTTGTTCGGCTTCTTTACTTGTACCATCCAGGACCCCCTGCCCAGGTTTGGTGCTACTCCCCTCCCCAGTAAGCCAGGGCCTCCCACATCAATGATTAATCAAGACTTGCCTACAGGCAATTTAATGGAGACATTTTCTTAATTGAGATTCCTCTTCCCAGATAATTATAGCTTATGTCAATTTGACAAAAAAAAAAAAAAGTAACCAGGACAGTGGCAAAACTGAGGGAAGAGAGATAATTTCCAGGCCCCATATTACCAAGAAGTGACAAAAAGTGAGATGAGCCTGAGATGTGGGCCACAGCTTTTCCAGGCCACTGCAGTGTTCCCGGAGGAGCTGTTGCCAGTAGTGGCCACAGGGGACTGCTGGTGCTTACAGACTGTTGGCCAGCTGCTCACACCCACCCACTGTCACTGGGAAGTTTTAGAACCGCTGCTCATCTACTTCATCTACAATGAGCCCATTAAGGATCTTTCTAAATCAGCTAAGAAAACCATCACTACCATGCATTAGATGATTAAGTAAAAAGGTGTATGCTCTTTGTTTCTTTCCTAGGAGAATATCTAGGGCATACGTTTGTAGAAAACCATTGGGAAACTGACAGTGTCTCCCTTCCTGGGCAGACTAGGTGTCTGAGGCCTCCTGCATTGTTGAATTGTCCCTGAAAATGCTCTCACAGACAGACTCAAGATGATAGTGGAAGCAGACCCAAGTTCCTCACTAATTGCCTTGGTGTTTCTTAATACCATCAAGTTGACAATCAAAATTGACCATCGCACCGGTCAAGGTGTATGTACACATGCAGAGAGGGAGACATTATTGCCGTGCATCTGAAAAGCAAAGCAAAGCAAAATCCTAAAGGAGGAAGGATGGGGAGGGAGACAGAAATGTGAATTCTGCCTCCAGTTGATTTGATGGTGAGGACCTGAAGCTTCAGATTTGGGAGAACTGGGATGGGTCACTTTCAGAAGCGTTATCTACTGCCTCATCTTCATAAGTGCAAGCCTGCATAGATCTATGTGCCCTTCTTGTGGAGCTATTGAGTGTCCTTGTCTCTAATCGTGAACATTTTAGATCCCTTCACTAATCTCCACATTGGAGTCAAGGGAGAGGGATAAGAGAAGCTAGGAAGAGTGTGTGTGGGGGGGGAGAATTGTAAGTGTGTGTGTGTGTGTGTGTGTGTGTGTGTTGAAAGAGATGAAAGGGTTGAAGATATTGCCCAGATCTCTGGCTTGGGACCTGATGATTAATTAGTAGAGAGAGATTTGCTGGCTGAAGGTCACCTGAGAGTTTCTGATAACAGTTGCTCTAGGAACAACTTTGGATTTCTTTCCAGGGAATTGAGTTACAAGAGGCAGAGGCAGAAGGAGAGGGAGAGGAGAAAGAGGGGGAGAGAGACTCAATAAAGGAGAGAGAATAGAAGTAAATTTTCAATATAATTATGACAGGGTGGGGCATGGCCTAGTAAAATGAAATTTTGGTTCACACTCAGACCAGAAGGTATTGCAGTATCCTGAGTGACTGGCATGAAGTAATGATTAAGGCACAGACTCCACTTCCCTGCTCCATTCCTAGTGAATATCCTGCCTTTCCAGGTGAGACTCTACCTGCCATCTCGGAGCTAATTGAAGTGTACTGATGACATGCCACACTTATCAAGGTTTTACTTCCAACTTAGGCATTGAGATTTCATGAGATATAAAGAACTGTCAGAAATGAATTGGCGTGGCCCACTGAGGGGAGCACAGAAATTCCTACTGCTTTGTAGTAATATGGGTTCCAGTTAGTCCTGTCAAGATCCAAGAAAACCTTGGGAAGATCATTATTTTTCTCTAGACCTAAAAGTTTACATATTGTTAAGTATTTTGTGATTTGAATAAAGATCATACAGTCACTTCCTATATAAGAAGTCCAGTGAAAACTATAAAAATACCATTTCCTTTTCATTAACTTCCATTCTCGCCATTATGTGGCGATGAGTTCAAATCTAGACTAGCACATGCTAGAGAGGTGCTCTCCCACCGAGAGAGCACCTTTTTCTTATTTTTCATTTTGAGATAGGATCTCACTAATGGTCCAGATTGACCTTGAATTTTTTCTGTCGACTTTGATTTTAGATCTTCTTGCCTTCGCCTCAATAGCAGCTGGGATTACATGGCTGTACTGCCAGGAAGACCCAGGACTGATTTATGTGTATGTGTTGAGCTCATATGTATACATGCTCCTGTATATGTGTGCATATGTACACATAGATGTCTCTGCACGTAGTGGCCAGATGTCAATACCTGTTGTCTTTCTCTATTGTTCATTTGTTGTTGTTGTTGTTGTTTTTGGAAACAGCATCTCTCACTGAACCTGGAGCTCACTAATTCTGCTAGACTGGCTGGCCGGAAGCTCCTGGCATTACCCTGTCTCTAACTCCTTATCTTTGAGATTAGAAGTTCATGCCGTTATCCCTAATTTTTAATGTGGGTGCTGTGGATCTGACTTCAAATCCTCATGGTTGCACAGTCAGCGCTTATCTGACCACAACCTCCGCCTACAGCCATAATTTTTTTGTTTATTACATAAGCAACAGATGTTCTCTGGTTGATTTAGTTGTCACCACGATGCCACCACACTTCCGGGCTTAAAAACAAGTCTTCTTTTTTATTTCAGTTACAATGAAAATATTAGTGGTTTACTCTCAAGACCCTTATAAAAATCAAGCAAAAAAATACTCCCATTTCTAATGATTCTCTGGTCTGTCCTTTATACCTCCAAGTGTATTGTCTGATTCCAAGCACTAAGATCCTGGTGGGCTGGCACTATAGTGGAAGATAAGTGACCAGTTCAGGAAGACAGGTAGCTTAGGTCACCTTGAACATGCTGGGTCACCATCTGCTCCCAGGCTTTCTTTGCTTGCTAGTGATGGATGAAAATGCATAACTCTCCTTGTTCCTCCTTGTTCATGGCTCAATCCAGGGTTTGAATTCACTGGATTGCTTTAAGTGAGTTTTAGAACAATGTTACTGAAAGCATCAGATGCATGGCGTGTCCCTATCCTGGCGATTTGGCATTAATTGACTCTACCCTGTGACTAGGGAACTCCTGGGTAAAGGTGATTCCTAAGTAACACAACAAAGCAGGGCTCTGCCAGTACCCGGGAAGTAAATGGTTGCCATTTGGGAGCTACATTCATTCTTTCATGCTACCTTGCCATGCGCTGTAATAAAAGGAGACATTTATCAAATAGTATCCTAATGGACTAGAGGTGTTAATGCGCCTTTAGTGGCAGATTATACTCTTTCCCCCAGTAAAATCAAGATGATTTTTTTTTCCCACAAAGTCATTTATGTTAGAATATAATGCCAAAACGAAATACAGGAAAAGGTGAAAAAAGGAGAAAAGAATTCATACACCAATTGTCATTTTAAGACTTGCTTCTTTTCAGAAAAGCCTTTGCCCCAAAAAAACCCGGCCCTGCTTTCTTTTCTCCCTCACACCCCTCGGTCCACAAGCACACCTCGATACAAATTGCCATCATTTTAATCAAAGTGCATTTGAAGCCCAAGTGAGCTCACAATGGGAAGTGATTAGAGTGGTCCAGGGGAGTCTTTAATTAAAGATGCCATTGACAAGATAACAATGGTTCTGAATGCTGTTAATAGAGCGAAGTGGAAAGCACACCTTAACTCAATAAGAGGAAAGTCACTGGTTCATGGGTTTGATTGCACATTGTGAGCAGGCACCACATACTGTAATTATTTTTATTTGTGTGGCCATCTCTTTTATTGCCCATGCTGGAAGTAGAAATAACCTGTCCTATTAAGATATTTAATATATATCATCCTTCCCACTCCACGTAGTTATAGTCTAATAAAAATGCCAGAAGACACTAGCCCTCGGTAAGGCTACCTTCATGCTGCGAAGACAGTCCACACAGCCCTGGGAAGACATGAACCGTCCACCTCCTAGCCCCCTGGGTACAATCTAAGTTAAACCAGCAGACCCTCCCAGGTGCCCATAAGGATTCGCGCAAGCACGAACACCTCTCTGGATGAAGGAGCAGTGCCTCCAGCAGCTGCAGCATTGACACCCTAATAATGAGCAGCACCTTGATTAGTTCTGCCATACCTGGGAGATAATGCAGGGCCAGGAGCAGGAACACAGGATGCCAACATACGAAATGGTTCAACAGTGACAGAACGGCTGCCTACAGACTCACCAGGCTTCTCCCGGGAGTTGTGCCTGTTCTTCCCTTATGCCAAGGGATTCCCCATATGACTAATGTGCATGACCTTGAGGAGCAGACACTGCAAACGTTCCAGAAGGAGCGCAATGAAGGGTTTTAAGAAGGCAGGAATGACAAGAGTCAGGAAATCTGAGACTGTTGTTCTGTTGACTAATGGATGGAAGGAGGAACCTCGCCTCAAGCACCGTGCAGCTGTAAAAATGCCAAGAAATCCTTTTAGCTTAGTGGGATCTCTGCTACTGAGAACTGTAAGAAACGCTTGTTTTAAGCCAATTTGTTTTTGCTGTAGTAATAATAGGACAGAAACTCGGGTCTTTACTTGACCACTGTACAAATCATAATATTCTGTCTTCCCAAGGCTTCCTCTGCTGGAACAACTCTCATGCCAGAAGTTGCTTACAACCCCAGCTTTGGGGATGAGGTGTTTAGTTTAGACATTCAGCACTTTCCTGGCATGCCTGAAGCCCTAGTATCTAATCACTAGATAAAATAAAATTCCACGCTTGAAAAGTATAGCCCATGGAAAAACTCCCCCCCCACCACCACCCCAGCTCAATATTAACATACACACAATCACACTCAAACACATACACTCACTCATACACACACACACATACATTCACATACAGGCACACACATTTACACACATGCACACGTGCACGCACGTGCACACACACACACACGCAGTCAGCACTAATAAGGTAGTAGATCCCTTTCCCAATTCTGCCTCAGAGTGGACATGTGACATTGGTTTGGTCTTGTCCCGCTACCCAGCCACATCCTTGCCACTAAGCACACCAGACCCTGGGCCTGATTTCTCCCTAGGTCTTCCCTGACTAAAATGAAATAAGATTCACATTTCCTCCAGAGAAAGCTGTTTCCCTATTCAAACTGTAAATGAATAAACAACTTACTAGATATTAAAAACTGTCACGGCAGCATGATGCATGGGTCCGTTCCTCTTCCTCTTTCACAGTGAGGCATCATTTCGCTTCTAAAAAGCTCAACACTGCATGAAAGATGAGCCTTAAATTGTGTCTAGGAACGGGTGATTTGCACATGATTTGTGCTTCCTTTAGTATATTAATTGGTAAACACCCTACAAATGTGTATGTGTAAACTAAAGCCTTTTAACATATGCAAACAGTTTAATCTCTCTCACTATGGTGCTGCTCCGTTTCAACAAGCTCAGACACTCATTCCGGGTGTGCGGCTCCTTCTCCTCCCACCACCTTCCCCTTTGTGCTGTCTTCTTCCCCAGATCCTGTTTTAGATAATACCATGTGGGTGACCCAAATCTTTAAATCCTTGAATGGTAGAGATGCAGTTCAGTCCCTCGTGAATTGTACAGGGGGCTGTTTTAATCCACTGTTCTCATCTGTGCTCCCTGACTAATGGAATACAGAAGCTTGGATGAGCTGTGGCATTATTTCCAATCATTGCTAATCAGCCTCCAATCTGACATCCCTACTTATGAATAGATGCTGCCTACAAACTGGAGGTGGAAGAAATCAGCTACAGTGGGATGTTGCTAATAGTAGTAGCATCCAAGGCCTGAACACTGAGCATTAAACTTGACCAGCATCCGGATTCCATTTTGGAAGCCTTCCCCATATTTTTCAGAAGACCAAGTCCCTCCTGTATGTCGGGTTCCTTTGAATAATTTTTTAAGAGCAGCACAGTTTTCAAATGTTAGTGCCAGGGACACCTTGTAAGTTAAAGAAATAGGAATTCTTGTCCCTAGTCCACAAACACGGAACAGAACCTTTACAGGAGGTATCTAGGAATGTAGAATTAACTTCACCGCCCAAGGAATCCTTGGCCACATTCCTGTTTGACAACCTATTGGAGACAAAAAGTGTGGACTCTGCTGTAACGATTTCGCCCACTTTCTCCTCTCTTCAGCTCCTCACTACCTATAATTTCTGTTTGGGTGCTTGTCTGGATGGCAGTCGTGAGGAAAAGTTTTCAGCACATGTGTTCATCATCTGAGATAAACTCGTGAGGAAGGCTAGCTCCCCTGCAGGTCTAGAGTGTTGCTTTCCTGGGGGATGCTTGGTAATCTGTGGTCAGAGCTGCATAACAACCAAACAAAAACAAACAAAACAGCAAACTTGAAACCTTAGGGGCTTTGCCCCACCATAGAGATATCAGTACCCTAGGTCAGAATGTGGCTTTTAATGAAAGGGAAGCAACTAGAGAGGCAGCGAGGACAGCATGTCTGCTCAGCGGAAAACTTGAAAGGCTAAGGCAGCCTTGTTTGTTTTCAGGGGTCTAGGTTTAGTGCTACAGCCAACGCCTATCTGCCTTTTCTGTCTGTCCCACTAAAGTATGATTTAATTGAATTGGAATAAAATGACCCTTTACAAGTTTAATATCGGATCAGCAACTGTTGGGTTAAAAAAAAAAAGACACAGTATCTTAGCACCTAAGCCATCTCTGTCAAGGTCAATGTTGGCAGTAGTGCACAGATAGGTGAAGGGAATGCGTCTCCATCGGGCAGACAAAACTACCTGCAGCTCATGCTTCATGCAACAGAATTCTGAAAAAGAGTAATTCTCCTGAGTACCCTATTTCCATTCAATCATTCAATTTCAACATCTTAAAAATTTGAATAATGAAAATTGGAGACTGGTAACAGAATTTCTGTCTCCTGTGATCAGATTGTAAGGGCCAATGTATATTACTTTTGCTGTATTCTCTCCCTGTATGTCTATACAGTGAGTAAAATACATGCATGGACACACGAAGGAAAGGTTTATAATCTCTGTGAACAAGATGCCCCTTTATCCCAAATATGTCAGCATATCTAACTCCAAAGCTGGAGTTATCTTTTGTGACCACAGCATGTTTATCAGGGTCAGGCAATTAGCACTGATAGAATACAATGACCTACTGAACAAACCTTATATTTATTTCATCTTTTATCAGAATAAGGCTCGTCGTGGCAAATGAGAACCCAAGATAGTTCCTTGTATTTGATTGCCATGTGTCTTTAGTCTACGTGAAGCTGGATTTATTTTGTCTTTGAGTCTCATGTCAGTGAAAATTAAGCCTGCAGAATGATGATGTTGTGCATTTTCCAACAAACGGACCCCTTCTCGTGTTTCTCGGTGCTGAGATATAAGTTGTGCACTTTGGGAATGGTCAAGAAGGGATGCCAAACTCTCTGCACTGTGCCCCATCTCAGGATGTGTCCTGTCTGTTCTTTTTACTACTGGTAACTTTGAGGTTGACAATCTGTGTCAAATTGTACATGGCAAATCACCCATGTAACATAATACTTGTGTTTTGTAATTAGCAGTACCTCATGGTAAGTGCTTTGGATCTGTGTGTTCTTCAGAACTCCACACACATCCCTCCAGGAGGTTTATATTATTTCTAAATCTCGGGTAGATCAAGAATTACTCTGGCTAATGGCTAAGTGATGGTTTCCTACCTTTATCCCTTAGTCTTTCCTAACTTTTCCTTCTTGTTCGTCAGTCTATATCAGTAGCTCCTATGCATTCTTATGTAGCTTGGTGTGTCCTTGTCCTATGTACTTTTACTTACCTTGAGTCTCAAAATGTTTCAGATTTGATCATTGGTAGCCCCTTCAAGCTGGCTTCTGTGTTCTTCTGAGCAAAGTTTTGAGGGTTTACAATCAGTCCGGTTGGACACTAAGAATACCATAATGAACAAAACATTATTTTAAATCTCTAGCCTCATGGAGAGTAAGTATGTCTTAGCTCAGGGTGATACAAGAACAAGTGAGCAAAAGGGACAGTCCAAGAGAAGGCACTGAGCAGAAGGAAAGCTGCAGCCAGCCCTTGGGGTAGGGCATGTTCCAGTTCCCAGGGCATGGGGAAGGAGCACCTCATTGGTGGATGCCTTTTCCATAAGACCTGAATGGGACAGGGAGTCCAATGGCTTTCTGGAGGACATGTCTTTCAGGCAATGCCTAGCACTGCAGAGCAGCAAAAATAGTCCCAATTCCTTGAGGTGAGAGCAAACTGGCATGTGACTGAGTTGAGAGTAGACTGGAAGGCAAAGACAGAGCAAGAAGACCAGCCTTGTGGCCAGAGTTCTTTAACTGCTGGTGATATACATTCCTGAGGCTGTGACCCTTTTATTAAAGCTTGTATTGATTGACACATTGATAAGTTACTAAATAAATGTGTTACCTCAGCTAACCAAGTTCCTCTAGAGATTAGACTTGGATCTCAAATTATCTTTACATAAAGAAGATCTAAATTATATGCATATATGCATGTGCCTATAAATGTACATTTGTGTATATATATAGATGGAGAACAATGTGCACGTTATGTAACAAAGGTCCCAGGCAGCAAAGTTTTTCAATCCGGAAAGCAGAATAGGGTGTGTGATGTGATGAACTAGTTCATATTATGGTTCTGAAGTCACGGCCGTTATTAGTTGCAGTTATTATTAGCTTACAGCAATTCTAGAAAAAAAATGTGTTGCCTTTTCTCCTAGCAAGGACATGAGTCCTGCCTTGTCATACATTATATAATGTGAGAAAATGCAAATGCCATCCAAGCTTTCCTTCTACAGCATCCTCTCTGTCCACACTCAATTAAAGGCTTCTCTCCCCAATCCTGTCCTTAAATGTCCTGAATCATTATCTGTGACTCAACTCGGATCATACTCTCCATCTTCATCTTTCCTGGGGATGTCATAAAAGCCAGAAATTTGGCCAGCAATCTTTTGATAGCAATAGAGAAAAAAGAAACAGTCGGCTCACAGAACACAGGAGCAATGAGTCAGAGATTTAGGGCGGTTCATCTGCATCCCTTTGACTGACATTTCGGTGACCTTATACAACAATTGCATGCCTTCTTAGGTGTGCCGAGGGTTTTAATTAATATTTGTAAGTCTCCCTGATTGCCAAGGATAGACAGTGACAGAAAAGGGCAAATTATTATTACCGATGGAAAGAAAAAAGGAGAGATTAAGTTTTGTTCCACCACCAGGGAGATACCATTATCTACAGGCACTGTTTTCAGAGAAGGAGGATTACATATAAACTTTGATTTATTGGCTTTACACTTACGGTGGGGTCCAAGGCCCATTAAATGCAAAGTCCCAGCATTCGAATGAATACTCAGCGTACTGTGCCTGCGAGTGCTGGTCCTGGTTCCATTAAGACTGAGAGGAGTCTTGCTATTCACAGTGAGTGTCCGGGTTCCTCTAATTAGCTGATTTCAGTTCATTTGGCATTAAATAATTCCCCCAGTTCCCATATGTTTGAACAATATGTTCAATGAGGGGGATGATTCTCTGAAAGCAATTAAATAGTTCTTTTAGGAGAGATTGTCGTCGGTCACTCAAAAGCATCCCTGGTTTTTCTGTCCATGATGAATGTAGATGGCAATTATAAGAAAGTGCTTAACCCTCTCTAATAGCCATTGGCAGCCACTCACACACAGGGCACCACTGTGTGCTGAGAGCACACGCTTGAGTTTCACATGGTTTTCAAGCCTTGAGTATATTGTTCTAGGCTTTCCAAAGCGTGTTACTGCATTCATGCAGCTTTGTAATCTCCCTTGCTGCTCCAATATAAAGGCAGGGGGTCTCTCAGCTTAACATATGCTCTATTTGTAGAGAAAGAGCTGTCCTATTTGGACATTTTGGAATAATAATCTTTTTTAAAGCATTATTAGGGCTTCTTGAGGAGGGAAGGTGACCAAGTGATCATGTTCAGCTCTGTCTTGGGTACAGTGGATGTGGATGTAGGCAATCCTGCTCTGTTATGTGACCTGGGGTTAGTGCAACAGAAAACTGCAGGCAATGAGTCCAGGTGTGGCCATGAGGAATTTGAGGCAGGTCAGCGAATGGGAACAAAAGGGATCCAGAAATTAATAGCTTCTAGGTGATCTCCTAAAGGATGATTTGCCTCCACAAGACCATGAACCAATTTTATCTCTGAGAACCAAATTTTAACGTTACGCTTCCAGAGCTTTCTCTGGGGATCCAGGATGACACATTTAGATGTCTTTCTGAATGAAGAGAATAGAAACATTGATAGTACCTGTCTGACCTATATCTCAACATGCATTGCTCACCTGTGAGTCCGCAATGATGTTATTGGCTCTATCATTATATTAGTTCTAAGTGAACACCCACAACACAAGTGAGACAGTTGGGAGAAATGAAGTGGACTTCTTATTATGTTATTTTTTGCTCTTTCTGGGGAGAACTGAGTAAAGCTGAGGAGTGGAGGAAGGCTTAAGGCCCCAGTGTTCCATTCCCAATATGGGTGGTGTGAAGGGAACTAGGTAACGAAACAGAGGGAGTCAATGAGGTATGCCCCTTTACTTAACTTTCACATGGGTTTGTCTGTTCTCCACTAGTGTTTTCATTGTAAGTAATTCACAACATAGGAAAACCTGAACACTAGATTTGAGTGAAACGACTTTAAATTAGGATTGAAAATAGAGTTGAAAATTAGATATAGTGTACATGATTATGTATACTTAAGGCTTTCCACCGAGCGATCAGTGTGAAAATATTATAAAACTGGTATGTTTGTACATTGCAGAAATAAATGTTTGTAAACCAGAATCATCATGTCTAATTTGTATATACTCAAGGTAGTGTTTTGGTGCATAATAGCTTGTTTCCTCATTTATGAGCACTAAAATATTATTGAATATGTTATTTTGAGAAAGGGATATGGTGATAAGACAACCAAGTAAGTAAGATCTGTACAATTCTCAGGATTTATCACCAATAGAAATATGCTAATGAGAAGGAGAAATGAGGAGTATGTTAATGAGAATGATAATTTGTTAGCTGGTATTGGCTCTGCAGGTGCCTTTTAGGGTTATTTGACCCCTTCCTTTATTTGCGAAGGACTAGTTGTCACTTTGTTGATTTGTTGAAGAAATCATTTGAGACCTAACCATAAGTGAGTCAGGATGCCTGGGCAGTCTCAGGCTATTTCCTGTCCTCCCTGTCATTCTACAGAGGGATCTCACTCTGCTTGTAGAATCTCCCCATCTGTAACTGAGTTCTCATTCACAGTCCCTCATCTTTTACATGCTACCCTGTCTTATTCTTTCTCCTCTCTGAAGCCTGCAGTCAGATGGATCTGAGGTACTCCTGAGTCCTGAAGTCACCTGTGGGCCTCCGGATATGCTCGTCACAACTCCCTTTGCACTGACCATCCCGCACTGTGCAGACGTCAGTTCAGAGCACTGGAACATCCACTTGAAGAAGAGGACACAGCAGGGGAAGTGGGAGGTGAGATGCTGTGTGGGTTTTGTGTTTTTTTTTAATGGAATTTGGGTCCTATGGATGGTTTAGATTTTTTCTTCACCATTCTTATTACAATGGATCAGCTGTGAAATAGTGAACGTTTGATAGTTGCCAAGCAGTTGTGGTATGCAATTAATACAGTCCTCTAGGTGTTTGCTAGCTAGACTTTTCATGTAATAATGAAAAAAAGAGGCAAGCTATAATCCAGAGTTATTGTTTGGTTTGAGAATTCAGGTGTAATTACCTGTAGAAATGCATACACTATGTACCTACTTGACGAGTTTCCAGACTTCCTCCTTGGCCATGTCCTTTTTCTGAGATGACATTACTCTGTGCCAATAAGGATGTAGCTCAAAAAGACAAGCTAAGCTTTGAAGTATCTGGGAACACACCAGGTGCCTAATATATGTTTATGGCATTAGCAAATACATAGAGGATGATCAATACTGATTGCCTGTGGAAATCAGTACATGTAAGGAATATATTTCAATCTGAGAGAGACAAGGGAAAAGAATGAGAATACATAATAGGAGGCTCACAGTCAAAGACACAGCCACCGCCAAGGAAGATGGAAACTGAATTACTACTTTAAGTTAAATCACTGATTTGCCTGTCCAATAGGGAATTCTTTATGTCTATCTGAAGTTAGTTTGAATAAAACCAGGTGAAATCACAGTAACCTGCATTTGCCAGTCCTGGAATCTTGCCTCCCAGGAGGTACTTCAGGCAAAAGAAGTAAAAGAAAGTCATAGTTCTCTAGGGGAAAACATATAGTTGCTGTAATAAATTACATCTGCTGGACCCAGCTATGTCTTGAGATAGTCCATTTTCTGTGTTCTATAATGTATTCTGCTATGTATTGAGTCCTGATACTGTGGCTGAAGAACACTTGGGGCTCTGCAGTTTGTAGAGGGGTCATGTTGTAGTTTCCTTCCCCCTGTGTTTTGTTTTGCCTAGATTTTTACCACTTTATTTCTCAGCATTTCCTCACCATCTTCTCCATCCAGATGGTGTTGTATTTATGCTCCACCAAACTGGTTACACATGCCTAAGTTCTTATCAGAGAAGGTGAAATATTCTAGTACATCTTATCCAAGTCATTTATTTAATGGTCCTCTGTGAATGATTGCAGGGAAATGAAAGAGGATAAAGTGTTGGCGTGAAAATAAACATCAACTTAAGGGTATTTTAGAAGGTTTTCAGAAATAGATCTTTGAAAAAAAAAGTAATAATAATGTAAGTTTGTTTATTGAGGTTAAGGCTCAACATTTTAAAAGCTGCTATTGAACAATTAACTAGAAATGGAAATTCCAAAGCAATGTTTTGTTATTGTTCCTATTAAAATGGACATGACACCGTACACAACCATTTCATGCATTTTTGCCTTCGGCAGTTATTTTAATAGAAAAACAACAATTTAACATTGATATTTAAGGCAATAAAATATTCGGGAAAAGCTTATTTATATCTCTAAACTGTTGGGTCCTGTGGTATTTCCAAACTGAAAAAATTCAACACGTCTTTCTCTCTAACAGGAAGTGATGTCAGTGGAGGATGAATCGACATCCTGCTACTGCCTTTTGGATCCTTTTGCCTGCCACGTGCTACTTGACAGCTTTGGAACATACGCCCTCACAGGAGAGCCAATCACAGACTGTGCCGTAAAGCAGCTCAAGGTGGCCGTGTTTGGCTGCATGTCCTGTAACTCCTTGGATTACAACCTGAGAGTTTACTGCGTGGACAATACTCCTTGTGCATTTCAGGTCAGTTTTTTTGTTACAGTTTTGTGTGTGTGTGTGCTTTGAGGATTATGACTGTCTGTATTAATTTCTTTTATGTTGCTGTAGTAAATTACCATGACCAAAAACAACTTATGGTAAAAGGAGGATTATTTTTTTGGCTTATGGTTCCAAAGGGAGTCTGTGATGTTATGGCAGCAGAAGCAGGAAGCTGGCTGATTGTATTTCCATCTACATCCAGGAAGAAGAAGTGGGAGTGAGAAATGAGGCAAGGCTATCAGCCCCCAAAGCCTGCTCTTAGTGATATAGCTGTTTTAGCAAACCCAACTTTGGTTCCATATCTTCCCCAAAGAGTGCCGCCAACTGGGGAAAAGTGTTCCCATATATGAGCCTATGGGGGAAATTTGTCATTCAAGCCATACCAGCTTCCTAAACACCACTAGAGGGTTCTTCAGTGAAAACTTGGGAGAAAAACCCACACAATTTGACCAAGAGCTATGTTACTGTGTGCCCTATGCAGAGATGAGACAATCGGCCCTCAAGAAGGGGCACAGATTAAATTCATGAACACTGAAAATAGTGTCTACTAAATTATGAAACTATCTAAAAGTACCATCATAATACAGGAAAAGCGTAAATGTGATACAAATGATGGAGAAGACTTTTTGAGACCATTTTGCAAATCTTTATGGATAATATTTAAGAGCAAAAGACAGAGATGCCTGGTCAAGAAAGGATAGGGCACAAAGCACAGAACAGAGAATTGGTTGGTATGGGAAAAGCAGTAAGAAAATTGCCTGAGTCTACTGAAGGCTGGAAAGCAAACAACAATGATGAATCATGCCTATCTATCACCAGGCAGTTATAGACTACCCGGGATACAGTCTAATAATGGGCTATTAGGGCAGAGGTAGTTCAATGTCCTTTTCCATTTTAGGTGCTTTTAATCATGTAAGAATCATCTTACATTAGATACTCCTGAAGAGTGTGGTTTATTAATAGCAGCAAGGATAATGCAGAACACTCCGAGGAAGCTTTGCTCATATATAAATAGCATAGATCTCCTAATACACCTCATTCCAGATCCCTACGATTCCAGTCCTGGGTCGGGTCATTAAGTCCATTATGAAGAGTTTTTCTCAGTAACTAGGTTCTAAGACACTGAACTGGAAAACTCATGTTTATCAATAGAGGAGATGCAGGGAACTGAATCCTGAACATGAGCCAGGAGGTGACACCATGACAAACTGCATCCCCAGACCTTCTCTGTCTGTCTTGTAAGGAACGGAAGTCATTGTGAAGGTCGTGCTTAATTTTAACTCCCCAAAGGGGCTTTTGTTTTAATATGTGTGGGATTTTGTGTAGAGTTCCAGTAAAGCAGCAATACACATCCTATAATCGTCATTATTTTTATAATTGTTATTTTATATTCTTCAATTACTCTCCCTCCCATCCCTCAAAGGAGAATGATTTATAAGAGAAAATATATTTGGGGTTCAAAAACAAAGAATGGATGACTAACTAGAGAAGTACATGTTGGGATTGCTACATAACGCTAAACAGTTGTCTAAATGCACAAATAATTTCAACTAGATCATGTTCAGTAACTCATCTAGGTGCTAAAGACGAAGCTCCAGTCTCTTGTGGATAATCTACTGTGGATTGCCTTCATTCGTTGCCATCAAAGTCAGTGCTCAACCAGCTTGGACATTCCGTGGAAGGGTACTCTCACTGCATATGTATGCACTAGTAAGACAGACATTTTCCTAGAGAGCTTATCCCTAATACTTTTTAACAGTCTATTTTCATTTCCTTCGATGCAACCAGATTTTACAGCAACTCAACTGTGCATTGCAAGGGAAGTCCTAAAAACATGCTAAGAAAGACAGGCTTGTACTTGACTATCTATTCCTGCTGGTCATCCTCCCTTCTTAGTGCTAGGGAAAATGCTCTTCTCTCCCTATGGAATCCAGGTATCCTCCTTGAATGATTCAGGAGTATGCCGATGTCAGTAAAACTTTAGTGTCGCTTTCGAGATATGCTTTTCAGTAGATATACCTTTGAACTTCGCTCATTAAATCTTTTTACCCTAGTGGTCCTTCATTCCTCTAATTACCTGAGATAAAGAAGGTTTACAAGTAGTAGTTGGTGGCACTTGTTATTAGAAGGTGTTTGTGATAGCTGTCATGAGCAGCAGAGGCCACCTGTCCCTTCTGGGTTTCTGAAAAAACCTCAACCTGGGATACATAATTGTTTTGAATTAAGGAGCGATTAAAACATAACTTTAAGCCTATCTGAAGAGACTTCTTCATCCAGAATATACCATCTAGTTTTGTCTTTTCTTTTCTTTCTTTTCTTCCTTTCCTCCCTCCCTCTTTCCTTCCTTTCATTCTTTTTTGGTTATTTACTCATGTTCTGTATTTTTACCTTGCTACATAATGTGTTCAGAACTTCCCACATAGAATCATTGCTATCACTTTAATATCTAAAATCATCTGGGTTGTATTTTTATGGTTTTATATGTGATATTCATTAATACTTACTAACCCATTAAAACTGTTCCATTTTAAGAAAGCTTCAACAATTCACTGTTTGAGCCTCTAAAACACTTCATGGCTATTATCAGCTAATGTAGTATGAGCTAAAAATAATGTGTACATTGTTGGCTTTCTTTCTGTCACCCTCACACTAATCCCTCCACATACACAGAAAAATACTTCATTTGTACCATGTCCAAGACTATTAATAAGCCAGGAAAGTAAAAATAAAACAATAACATTCTGGATTTTGCTAATTACCAGTTTAGTTCCTGACTTTAAGTATGTAGTAAAAGCTGTTATATAAATATATACAGTGCTGGAAAATATTCATGTATTCATGATAATAGACATTATCCGTTAGTAACACATTTATGATTTTCATTGCATATATTCGTTGTACATAGAACTGTTTAACACGAGGGCATGTTCATACAAGTATATAGTGTATATTGAATACATCATGAATCTACAGAGTCCCCTGATGTTCCTAATCTCACACTCCACCTACTTCTATTAGACCCTCAGTTTATTTTCTGTAGCTGTGATAAAAATACCCCCAACAAAAGCAATTTAGAACCCACAAATGAAACAGAATACTGTACTTGTCTTTCTGAGAATGTTTTAATTCACTTAAAATATTTTCCAGTTGTATCTTTTTTTTTGTAAACAACATCACTTTGTTCCTTACAACTAAAAAAGGGTTCATTGTGTATGCATACATTTTTTTCATCACTCCTCTGTATTGGACACTTAAGTTGCTCCTGTAGTTCAATATTGTGAATAGTGCTGTAGCAAACATTGATGTATAAGTATCACTGGGATATGTTGACTCAGAACCCATTGAGTAAATACCCAAAAGTAGCACAGGTGGGTCATATGACAGATCTACTCTTAGGTATTTTTGAGAAATCTCTATACTGATTCTGACTGTGGCTGGTCTTGTTTCCATTCCTACCAACAGAATGTAAGATTTCTCTTTGTCTACACATTTGCGGAATTTCTTGTTGTTTATTTTCTTAATGACTGTCATTCTGACTGGTGTGATATGGGAACTCAACCTGTTTTTAACTTTCCTTTCTAGATGGCTAGTGAGGTTGAACTTGTGATGTTTATGGGCTATTTCGACTTCCTTTTTAAAGAACAATTTGTTCAGTTCTTTAGCCCATTTATTGACTGTTTGATTTTTTTTCTCCTTGCTTAATTTTTTTTTCTTTTGAGTTTTTTGACTAGATATTAATCTTCTGTCAAACATATAACTGGTAAAGATTTTCTCACATTCTGTAGACTGTCTCTTCATCCAATGAACTCTTCCCTTCAACCGTGCAGAAGGCTTTTATTTCCATGATACCACAGTTGGCAATTGTTAGCATTGCTTCCTGGGTGGCTAGAGTCCTGTTCAGGAAATCTTTGCTTATCTCTGTGTTCTAAAGTGTTTTCTTTACTTTTCCTTGTAACAGTTTCTAAGTTTCAAGTCTTAGTCTTTAATCCATTTGTAGTTGGTATTTCATCACATTGTTTATTTAGTAGCAGTGGTGGTGGGGATTAGGTTGACTTTGCCATCTGCGTACCACAGTACGCGTGTGGACATCAAAGGACTCATTGTGGCAGTTGGTTCTCTTCTTCCACCATATGGGTCCTGGGGATCAAATTCACATCATCAGCCTTGATAGCAAACACCTTTACTCACTAGGCCAACCTGCCCATCCTAAGGCTGTTTATTTCACAGGGTAAGGGATAGGGATAGTTTCACTCTTCATGTGACTATCTGAGTTTATCAACAACAGTGGTTGAAAGGCTGTCTTTTCTCCGATGTATATTTTTGGCACTTTTAATAGAGTTTATGTTTATCAAAATTAGTATAGAATTTTTTTCAAGGAGCATTTTGGCAGATATTGCCCATCTTAGAATTTTCTTCAACTATCACTATAATGAAATGTTTACCATAGTTAGGACACGCTTGTGACAACTGTTAAATTTATTGTATCTCAAAGAAACGATAACAAATATGCGCTCGGCTAGAGCTTGGCTCTCTACCAAGAAGGAAGGCTGCTGCTAGGGCATGGTTACGTGTCTTCTTTCTCATTCATATCTCACTGGAAGTTCTGTCCCATAAAATACTAAATGCTAGAAAACTTTGCAAGAAGATGAGCCTCCAGACCAACTCTTCCTGTCTGATAACACCTGATTATGGCCATGCCGTTCAGTCGTTCCATCAAAGAATATTCCACTTGAGGAAGTCGAGTAAACAGACACTGTCCCCACCTATCGGCCTTCCTTCATTCTGATTACAGGGCTGCACCGGGTGGGAACAGTAATGTCTTCAAATAACACAAACAACACAGTCCTCTCGCTGCCTAAGATGTATGTTTAATGTAGGCTTAAGTGCTTTAAGATCTGTTCTAAAAAAGATATCTACAACGGACTTCATAGAGCATTAGATCAGCTCAGGTTTGCCGCTAACCAATAGAAAATGTCAGCTGCCTAGAGGTGAGAGAGGGGTGAGCTGAAAAAGGCCACAGGGGGTCTATCCTCTCCAGGCCTCCTCTGCAATGGCAGAACCAGCCATTTTGTGCCTCCTTGCTGAGGCTCTGCCTCAAGACTGAGGATTCAAGATACGTTTTCAAGGCAGTAACCTTTTAAGACTTGATTTTGTTATTGTATTTTATGACACAGTGACATACACAACATGCACACACACACACACACACATACACAGTCATAATTTTAACATGAGGAAAGCAAAGAATTAAGATCTCATATCTTCATTTTAGGATGTAAAGAATAAAAAATAAAACAACTCATTTTTCCCCTTCATGGCACACGGCACTTCTATCCAGTACCTCTCGGTACTCATTACTTATTTGGCATTAATGTGGATTTAGAACCTAATTTCAAAGGATTTCCTCCAGATGTAGTTCTTATGTTTATCAATAATGCAACCTGGGGAAATATTGTTCATGTAAAGCATTTAAAAGAAACCACCCCAGCAACACAATGTGTATATGTGTGTATGTGTGTATAAGTTCAAACAGTTTTGTCTCATAAATATGTAAATTCAGCCTGCCTCTGTTAGCATCCCTGAAGCATACCTGAATATTGCCGGCTGTCTCATTAAATGAACATAAAGAGCTCAGTGAGCCACAATGTGCAGGTTTCTCCTGGCTGCAGCTTTAAGAGCTGCAAGGTTTTCAGGCCTGAGTATGAAATGAAGAAGTTGAAGGCCCAGTAAAACCATTGACCAGAGCACTTCCGGTGCATTTTATATACACACAACCAGGCCTCCTTGTTTCAGTAACAGAATTGTTTCAACAGGAGGGGAGATTTAACAGGAGGCAAACGGGAGTGACTGGGAGGCCACATGGTCCATGTAGACCAAAATGAGTTCAGCAGAGGCGTGTGCATGACTGCTTCACCAATCCAGATGTGATTTACGGTTATAATACCTTCAGCACTCCATAGGCTGAGACAGGAGAAATCCTTAGTTCAAAGTCATCCTGGGCTAAATATCAAAACCATATCAAAAAATGAACAAACAGCAACAGCAAAACCCCACAGCTGTTGCACTTTTAAGAATATCATAGTGCACTCCACCTAGGATTGCAATTCTCTAACAAGGTCAAAATCTCCTATTGTAAAGTTCTTTGAACTTGGGAGTATATTTCTTTGACTCTATGGCCAGCTATACATTTTTGAATATGAAATATTGTGATTAGTTCATGATTTGGTCTTTTCATTTAATAATTACCTTGGTTCAGAATTGACGTAACTGTTTAAATTGTGCCAAAGACTAGATTGTAAATCAATAAGCTAAAAGACAAAACATAATTGCATATATATATATATATGTGTGTGTGTGTGTGTGTGTGTGTGTGTGTGTATTTACATTCATTAAAAATCGAGTGCTACCACATTTCAAGTGGTTCGTGGTTCATGGTTGGAATACTGTGTTGGACAGTAAAGAAGGAGAACATCATGTTCATAGCAAGTGTGCCTGCCACTGGTGTATAAGCCCCAAGAACGCTCTTCCCTCAAACAAGAGCTGCAGAGCATGCCATACTACAGGAGCAACCTCTTCAACAACCTACTTGCTTTACTTTGTTTTCTATTTCTCTGATGAAAAACAACATCGTAACCAAAAGCTATTCAGAGAGAAAAGGGCTGGGTTGGAAAGATGGTTCAGCAGTTAAGAGCACTGCCTGTTCTTCCAAAGGTTCTGAGTTCAATTCCCAGCAACCACATGGTGGCTCACAACCATCTGTAATGAGATCTGGTGCCCATTTGAGGAAGAGACCTGGTCAGTCATCCTCATCAACTTAACCATGAACAGGCTGCCCATTTCAGTATTGCGAGGGCATAAATTTCATTAATTTTTTTCAATTGTCTCAGTGACAGTCAATTATGAACAGAAGTCATCGAGCTTAAGCAGGAGTCTGGAGTTAGAAACTCAAGTTGAGTCCCCAAAGGAATGTTGCTTACTGACCTGGTCCCCATAAATAGCTTAGTTTTCTTTTTTTATGTACCCCAGGACCACATAGCCAGTGACAGTATTGCCCACAGTGTAATGGACACTTCCACATCAATCATTAATTAAGAAAATGTCCAACAATCTTCCCTACCCATCGATATGATTAGGTAATTTTCTCAACTGAGGGTCCCTCTTCCAGGTGACCCTAGTTTATGCCAAATTGACAAAAATAATAGCCAGCAAATTACTTAGAAACATTTTTATAATTGTCATTCTATAGTTAGGTGTGCAGATCACATGTATAACCACATTGGAGATTGAGGCAGGAGAATTATGAATTCAGGTAAGCCTGTACAACTTAGCAATACCCTGTTTCAAAATAAAACATTTTTAAAGACAAGGATGTAAATCTGTATTAGAATCTTTGCCTAATATGTGAACTTTTGGTACCTCAAATTCGTGGAACCTTCAAAACCTCAAGGCAGAAGATAGACACACATGGGGCTGCTTTTAGCTTCTAATAACTGAAAGGCAAGTTGTGCTTATCCATCAGCTTGCTTCTCTTCTTCCAACTGATTGCAGCATCTTGGAGTCTATAATGCACAAAGGCTGTGTGGCCTGGCATTTCTCCGAGCTCTACAAGGAGACTGTAAGTCAAGGGTGATTTACAGATGGACCTGGGGAGGGCTCTCATCTCTAGTCACTGAAAGCCTGACTTCTGCAGTAATTTAATATTTTTCAGAATACATATTTATCTAGCTGTTCCACTTGCCCTATCAATGTAATTCTGGTCACAACAAATTCAGAAGCAATTAAGTGTTTGCTCAGTAGAACCTGTGTGGGCTTTGTTTGTCATGAGTGTAATTATAGCGATCTCTCAGTGAAACATACAGGAGTGTTTACCTTGGAAATTTGATTTCTTGTTTCCGAAGTCAGGCTAACTTGATAAAGAACTTGTTTTGTTTCGTTTTATTTTTTTCTGGCCTTTTGGCTTAAAAACTCTTATGAATGCTGCTACAAATAAACACATATTCTACAATATTTATTTTGAGCCAAAAATGAATGTTAGATAATGCCTGTCTTAGTGAAGAATTGCAGCAGAACAGAGAGCACTTTGTCTGCTTGTATTGTGAACGTGTATCCCTGGGTGTGCCGCCGCTGCCTGGGTCATGTCACATTCAAATGAAATCCATATACTCCTAGAAACTCAGTGGTATTGGGTCAGTGCGGGAGCAAAGAGCTTTAGTTTAAGAAAAGTTCCCATTCGTTTAAAAGCGGTCAGAAGGAATACCATAAAGAAAATAAATACCACATGCTGGTTCAAGTGGATGAAGGCAGAGGGAACCCTGCTACATAAGGCTGGAGGAAACGTAAGTTAATACAGCCATTATGAAAATCAGTATGGACGTTCCTCAAAAAATTAAAAATACACTGTATGATTCAAGGGTAGCACTCATGAAGAAATCAAAGCCAGCATAACACAAAGATACCTACATGGCCTTGCTCAGTGCAAACACGATTCACAATAACCAACTTAGAGAATCAGCCTAGACATTAATCAGTGGCTGAATAGATGAAGCAAATGTGGCATATATACACAGAGGAGGCGTATTCAGCCCTAATGACTAATGAAATTTCATTTACAAGAAATGGATGAAACTAATGAGTATCCCATTAGTGAAATAATACATCTGAAAAATCATGGATTCTCACACAATTTCTAGATTTTAAAAAATAAGTTATAAGAGTAGCAAAAGGGCCTATGTGGGAAGAGGGGACCTTTGAAGGGAGGGGGAAAGCAGGGGAATGGGGTTGTTGTGATTAAAGTTGAGGATGTACATGTAGAAAATGTCCTAACGAGGCCCATTATTTAAAAACAACAACAACTCAACAAGGACCAGCAAGATGGCTCAGCAGGTAGAGGCACTTGCCACCAAGGCTGATGACCTGAGTTCAGTCTCAGGAACTCACAGGATGAAATGATAGAAATTATTCTTGCAAATTGCACCTCCCCACATGCATACCCACACCACGGAAAATAAATAAATCTAAACAGGCGTGCATAACCTAAGCAAAAAAAGAATGGTTGACTCTTGATGACCAAATGCCTGCTTTCCAGCAGCTTCCAAACCCAAGTGTGGGCTTCTCTCTGGCAATGGAAGTGCGTTTGTCACAAGTGCGCTCAGTAGTGTACAAGAAGCCGTATGCTTCAGCGTGGCTCTTCTTTTCTTTCCTGCTCCCACAGGAAGTGGTTTCCGATGAAAGGCACCAAGGCGGCCAGCTCCTGGAAGAACCCAAGCTGCTGCACTTCAAAGGGAATACCTTCAGTCTGCAGATCTCCGTCCTTGACATCCCTCCTTTCCTCTGGAGGATCAAGCCTTTCACTGCATGCCAGGTACCCGCCAAGGGACCTTCTTACAGCCGCAGCTTGGCTGTGACCAGTACACCTGGGAGAGGCCTTCCTGTATGGATCGCACCTCCAAACTCTGAGCCATATAATGGTTTGAGTGGAAGGTACTGACCTAAATTCACAGGTGCCTTGCAAGTGGGAGAAAAAGTTCCTGCCTCTCAGGTTATGCGCCGCTTCCTTCCTCCGTTTGAATTGCTCAGTATAGGTCTAAGATGGAAAAATCGAACCGCTTAAGAGTAAGGATTGTGTGTTGTTTTTATTAAAATCAATCATTGTGAGACCTTGTCTTAATCACAGTCAGCAGCGAAAAAGCATAACGTCTCAGGGTGATGATTTTGAGTGATAGCTGTGGCTGAGAACAAAGATGTTCCCCTTCATATGTGAAGTGCTTGCTGCCAAATGCAATGAGAAAGATGAGAAAAGCAAAGGTTAGAGGGAGTCTCCCTGGAGTCTCTCTCTCTCTCTCTCTCTCTCTCTCTCTCTCTCTCTCTCTCTCTCTATATATATATATATATATATATATATATATATATATATATATATACACACACACACACACACACACACACACACACATGTCTCTCAATAAAGATATTTTTAACATCTCAGAGTGATTCAGTTATGCTTATCATAAGAAGATACCTGCAAAGTTTATGATCCTGACATTGGAGTCTGAGACATCTCTTCATTGTCATAAGCAGGTCACCCTTGCTTCAAATGACAGGACATTTTCTTAACCCTGGAATAGTTTCTGGGAGACCCATACTTATCTGCAGTTACAGGACTTTTTCACCCCTATATTTCAACATGGGTGCTGAGGCATGTGGGGATTTTTAACCTTTCCATTCTTGTAGTACACACACTCATACACACCCACTCATACTTCACACGTACACACTCACTCAAACACACTCGTTACACTGATAAATAGTTATTGAGAACGGGAACCAACCAGATAGCAAAGAGAAAACACAGACATTCCATGACAGAGAAAGCTGGGCCACCAATATTTCCAACTTGTAAAATGCAGAAATCCAAAATTGGGTATAAGTCTCCATTTTCCCATTTAAGTCTCATAAGTCTTACTTTTGGGAGCCACTCCTCCCTATACAGTTTTAATACATTCAAACGTCCAAAGTGACAGGAACATCTCCCCAGGCCCCAATTATCCCCCCTCTGATTTGGCACAGTCTACAGATTTCCTGATAGAAGATTCTTGAATCAACATAGTGCCAGTGATATTCAAGACCTAAATGTCTTTGCCTTCCAGGAGACAGATTCAAAGTTTCTTTTCCAGATTGAGTTTCAGAGTATTGTTAAGACAAATCTTTCTAGCCATGTATGTATATTAATCTTTATAGGTTGTAAGGGCCTCTTTGCACTGTGTCTGTTACAAGTCACTAAGTCCCAAGTCTCTATTACATTTAAGGCTTAAATACTGGGGAAAAAAGAAAGATGGATGAAAAAGCCATCCACTTGTAGGCTCTTTAACAATAAATCCAGAACCAGGGACACAGAAGGAATACCCTGAACAGAATAGGACCGGGGATAGGGGTCAGGGGGTGGAGGTCGGGAGGTAGGGCAGGTACCTGCAGACCTCCCAGAATGCAACAGCACTGACCAGAGCCAAAGGGCACTGGAATGCAAGGAATCCAACGCACTTTACTACTAGTGTGGAATGGAATCCATGAAGGTTGTGAACATGTATAAATATTTGCCTTCTGTAATTGAGCCTAGTATAAGGAGGGTCTTGGAAGGCTGAGAAACAGTTTCATTTTCCCAATGACTGGATACTTCCCACCAAGTCTTCATTTCTACTTCAATTTTCTAACCCCAAATTACTTTTCATTCTGCTCTTCCTTTCTTTCTATTACCCTTACCCACTAATCTCTGCCCGTGCCATTACTAAGTCCCTCAGATTGTATGAGTGAGTATTATGCCGGGCTTAATGGCTGAGCTGTATTTGTTCCAGACATTGTTAGATCAAAGCAGTTTGGGTTGGATTTGTAGTCAGCCTACTTGGACCTGATGTGGATCGTTGTGTGTACTGACAAACTTGGTATACATAGCAGAGAAAGGGTATTCAGTAGGGATTAGTGGTTAGGAAATAGTGGGACACCCCCGCCCTTGTTTCTCTCTCGGGTTATCTCAGAGAGATGTTGTAAAAACAGAAAATCATGCTAGTCCTGAGATGTGGTCTCTTCTTCAACCACTAAGTCTCCCTGTCGTCTTCCAGCCCAAAGCATGGGAAGCTGGAGGTGCTATTACTATCTTTTTTCAGACTGCAAATTGACAGTCTTGGAATTGATATATTACAATTGGCACACATTCCAAGATGGTATCCTGTATTTTTTTTTTTTCTGGGAGATGGAATTTCCAAGGAACTACAAGCCTAAGAGAGGAGTTCAAAAAATATCTGCCTGTCAAGATAGCAAGAGCTGCATGACAGGTTGTTTTGAAACAGCATGAGTTAGGTCTGTGTCCTGAGCTCTAAGGAGATGAGGCCTGTGTTTAGGAGGATCACTTTGATTTCCAACCAGGTATGGAGCGATCCATCATGCAGAATGTCACACAACTTCTACGTGAGAGAAGGGAGGGGCCGTCAGCAGCACCCACTGACCTTGGTTTAAAAAAAAATCCTCTATTCATCATGCTAGCATTCCCAACTGACACATTCTTTCATGCTTCCTTCCCAAGATTCAAGACAACCATAATTGATAATCCACTGCAGCTGCCATCTACCCCCTCCTTGCCCTACTTGGGAGATAACTAAATAGCCCTGTTATCAACAGGTTGTGGGACCTGATGCTTCTTTACTCTAATTTCCCTTTGTCTTTACTGACTCTGTATTGAAAAACTTTGATAAGCTTTATGGTGGCATTTATTTATTTATTTAGAACCGATAAAGCCCAAAGTCAGGTTGTCATGTCCCTGAGAGAAAAACAGCTGTCTTTGCAACATGCTATGAGTCTTCCAAAAGTCAGTGTCTATCTCCTTCTAGGATATGATTTGCATTCTCTCCATCTGCTAGGAACGTAATTATAATGGGGACCAGAATGAAAACATTTCTGGGATTCTTTAACCGCACATAACTTTGCTATACTTTGTCCTCTGCACAATTTCTGTGAAGTTTCTCTCAGCTCAGTGAGCATTGTTGGTGATCTGTTTTTGTTTTGTTTGGGAGAGAGGGTGGGTTTTTCTCCCCCTCCCCTCTGCGTTCTTTTTTGGGGTAAATGAAAGCAAAAACAATTGCCTTGAAAATACACTAATCGCCTGGCTTCCAGTTCTATCATTTTTAAATGTTTTGTTGAACACTATTGGCAGCTGCTATTCAAGTCAACAATGAAAAACTATCCCTTCAGTACTGTCTTAAAAGCAGATTTCAGAGTGTTTTGATTGTGTACAGCGGCACAGAGAGATAGGAGAGAAGATATTCTTATGCCGAGTCTCTTGTCTTTCTACAAGCAAAGACTATCTGCAGATACTGTTAATCTCCTATGTTCCAGTGTTTGGGGAAAAAAATACAGGAAACTTAGCAAGTGATATGACAGAAGGCACTTGCAAAGAAGTGCTCAGGACCATTGTGAAAGAAAATGTGAGCATTACCAAGGATCCCAATCCACAGGAGAAAATGTAGATTTTCTTGAGGGATAGGTTTTGAACTGAGCTCTGTCTAGCCCTGAAAGCCAAGTGCTTACTTTGTGCTGTACTGACTGGATATAATTTGTCCTAGCAAAAAAATCCTACTGGTTAATCTGACAGCTCTGTGTTGTAGTTGGTTTTTCTGAAGGAGACTTACAAAGTAGCTCCGCAAAACCAACTGGTGAAGAGGAGATTTCACTTGAGAGATTAGTAGACAGAGAATGTAGAGACTAGGGGCAGGTCATGAAATGGTTGAAGCCTGAGAAGGCCAAGCAGGAGGCTGGATTTATAATGTGAGACACTGAGGTCTTCTGTGAGCTATCAAGCAAGGGAATCATGGGGTAAAGGCCAAGTTGCTAGGTAACGGTCACATCAGTGTCTCTCATGTCTGGAGGTGATAGACCGTGATGCTGTTCCTGGTAGATGCCAATCAACTGACTTCCCCTTGAGTCTCCTGTGAGTCCCCACACCCTGCCAAGCTTGTCTAGTAGAGACTAGAGGCTGAAGCGTGTGAGACAGGATTCATTCAGCTCCAGTGAGGTGTAAGGAGGTTAGGAAAGTTTGCTAAATGACCATGAAAAAGAGATGGTTAAAAAAAAAAAAGCCTAAGAAGTAAATGCCAAATAGCATTTGCAGAATGCCTCTGGACTACAGTGCCAGACACTGATGCTGAGATAAATGCCAGGACGTAGTTATTAGAGCCTTGCAAAGGGAGATGACAGTTGGTCTTGTGCAAGCAGATGGGACCGAGTTCAGTGGGCAGAGGGAGATGTGTAGGAGGCTGGAGCAGTAAGTAGGAGTAACCCATGGATTGCAGAATGGGAGAAGGCTCAGGAGAAGGGGTTGTGAATGCTGCAAAGCACAGTCATCCTTGAGGCCTCCTCTGCTCTCTCTGTACATCTTCGGAGGAAAGTCTCCTGACTTTTCTTTGACTCAGGATTAAGAGCAAGCACAAGAAAAGTCCTACACAGTTGTTATGTTCTTGCTAAGATGGATGGTAATTGTGAATGCTTCATTTTTTTTCTCTCTTCTCCAAAGCTTGCCGATGTATCCTATTTAAGCATAGCACAATCTAAAAATTTTAAAATCCATTTATCACTGATGCATTCTCCGGGAAGGATCTTTTGCTAAAATCCCTTCCCAAAGGGAGACATAAGCAACACCTCTTGTTCCTAAAGTCCCAAGGACAGGCAGAGGCACTGTTCCACCAAAGTTCACTTTTTGGGACCAGTGAGTATTTATTGGGTTTCATTATAGAACATAGGTTAGATGCTTCTTATGGGGTCTGGGGTGCTCCACACCCCAACAGGTTGCACCTAAAAAGCCATAACCCAGCAATCATGAGGGCTTCCCCATAGCTTAATTGATGGAGCCTCCCTCCTCTAGTCTCCCTTGGCCTATATGTATGCTTGCTCCTCCCTGAGGCCACAGGCATCTAAGGCAGAGCTGTAGACAACTATGGCAGGAAGCCATTGGGTATGTAGATGAGGCTTCACCTGAGACTTCTATCCACAATGAGGGAATGGAAACAGTCAACAAGCCTGGCTGGGACAAACTATCTGCAGAGCTGAACATCACAGTACTATCCAAAATTTAGATTTATATCTGTATTGCTTTTAGAGAAAATTGGGAAGCAGATTATACAAATAAATATGAACACTAGAGCTTAGGAATAAACACTTCCTCGAAGTGAATAATTACAGCTGTGGCCGTGGTCTTCTAACACATTACAGGCCTATCAGCAGCCACACTTCAGAGTTTCCAGCTTCCAGTCCTCATACATCTCTTGCCACCTTTCAGTTGCAGCATTGCAGAAAATTATATTTTTAGCAATGAAGGAGCAAATTAATGAGGTGATAAACAGAGGAAATAAAAGTGATGATGAGGGCTCTTAGAAGCTAGGCTCCCATGGTCATTGCCAAGTCCCCAGCCACATTTCACTAGGAAGGGGATATTTTTTAACACATAAAAACAAAAAATTACAACAAAACAAAGTAAAAGCAAAATGCTTTTATTAGCATATTCCAGGTAGTATTAAGGAAAATGAATAATTTCCTTTCTAGTTTAGTAAAACCTACATTTGCCACGGAGTTATATCAGTCACTGAGCATATGACAAAACCTAAATTGTTATTATTTCTCATTTATGTTGTACAGGACCAGTCATAAGTGATTAGATAGTTATGCCACTATGGGTTCCAAGCCTTTCTGGGTTGTGTACAGTTGTATCAGATACACTGACAGTGTTTGTCCCTATACAAGTCATAAGTCTACATGAGTCTGTGGTATGGGCAATTAGTTCTAGCCAGTCAATTTCTCAGTATAATTCTCACTTAAATGAGAAAATTGCATTCTATTCCTGGCATATATAGAAGGATGAAGTATAAGAATCCTTCTAAAGAAGATAAATTTTAGTGAGAAAAGGTTAAATTTTAGAGGTATCCATTCTAATTGTGTGTGTGTGTGTGTGTGTGTGTGTGTGTGTGTGAAATCTGAGCTCTTGCAGCATGGCTTAGGAATTCAAATGTTATCAATTGGAATTGACATTAATTACTTCTGTGCTGCCTGGCATCTGTTGAAACATTATTTCTATAATTCCACCAAAGTCACTTAGGCAATTATCTGTGCTATGATCACCATCATCATCATAATTGTTGTGACCAAGTCTCTCTCGTTCTGGTTCCTTGAAGCAGGGTTCTGCTCTTCATCCTCTCTCCTGTCCACCCTTCCCCACTGCAGGAGGTCCCCTTCTCCCGAGTGTGGAGCAGCAACCGGCAGCCCTTGCACTGTGCCTTCTCCCTAGAGCGCTACACACCCACCACCACCCAGCTGTCCTGCAAAATCTGCATCCGGCAGCTCAAAGGCCATGAACAGATCCTCCAAGTGCAGACATCCATTCTAGAGGTAAGTCTGGGATGTGGGTCCCTTGAGTCCCTTCGTAAGGGACAGTAGGAATAAAGAGCGCATATATGTCATGGCTGTGCTATTGTTAGAAACTTCAAAATGTAGGCTCTTGACTCTCATTTCCAACAAGGAAAACCACACTTTCTCAGGCTCAGAACTGAGCATCCCACTGAACAGGGAACCTCAACCTTTCTGAGATCCTAATCAAGGCTCTGTAGAGAGACTTTTGGGGAAGGAGTGAGTACAGGGATTCTTCTACAACAAACAAACAGTTTCCTAATTCATAGCAGACCTGGGATACTTGCTGACATGTGACCATGGTGGATCAACATAATAGCTGAGAATCAGGTGGTCACTGGGCTATTGTTCACCTGATTCTTAATAATGCTTTAGAAAACAGTTGCCATCTATACTTAATCTTTGGAGCCCCTCACCACCAGGTCCCTTTCTCACATCCATGTCCTTTGGTTTGTTTTGTGAACCACTGATTTTAACATGTAAATTTGTCAGCATAAAAACTCAGTTTCAAGTTCTGTCCCTTCGAATGTGTATAACTGTAATGCATTATCACTTCTTTGCATTTTGATTTCAACTCATTATTTATGCAAAGTGAGTATTGCTAATTCCCCAAATAGTTTTTCTGAGGCCTGGATAGCTTTCCCAAGGATCGTGTCTTACAATTGATAGCTGTCTTAACTGATGTGTATGTGCGCTATTTGCATTCATTATTGCCAATTAGCATTTAGTACTAAAGCAGCTTTGATGGGGAAAGTACATCCAGAAATCTGGGCGCGGTATTTTTAGAAACTCTTTCGTGAACAGTCCTGGCATATTTAATGCAATACATTTCCAAGATAAAATACAAACAAATGCTATAGAAAACTTTTTTTTCTTAGATTGTAACCTCTTTTAGTAATAGTTCATCCTGAAGTTAGATGACTTACTTTATTTCTAGTTTTTTTTTTTAATTGGTTAAATTTGCTGACAGCTGCAAACATGTATATAATGCACTGGTTCTCAACCTTCCTAATGCTGAGACCCTTTAATACAGTGCCTCATGTTATGGTGACCCCTCAGCCATAAAATTAATTTCTTGCTACTTCCTAACTGTGATTTTGCTACTGTTATGAAGTCTAATGTAAATATCTAATATGTAGGATATCTGATATGTGGTTTTTTTGTTGGTTGTGACCCACAGGTTGAGAATCACTGGTGCAATGCATGCTGGTTACTCTCATTTCTCATCCTTTATTTCCCTCCCACTCCTGTCATCTGCTCTCCACCAAATCCCCTCCCCATATCCATGTCTTTCTGTTTGTTCATTTTGTGACCCACTGATTTCAGCTAGGACCATCTGTTTGACCACAGGTTTGGAACTGCCCATACGCCTGTGGTGGGTTTGTTAGTGTACACACAACTGAAAATAGTTACATCTCTTGCCCAGAACCCATCAGTAACCAAAAGTTCAGCAAGGAGGGGTAGGGCTCTCCGAGTCCCTGCCCAATCCATGATTTGCATTTGACAGCCCTAGTCTTGGTCAGGCCCTGCACAGGCCAACAGCTGCAGCTGATGTGAGATATGCTTGCAGTGACTGTATCATGTTACATCCCTTCTTTCTGTTTTCCAGCCCTTACATTCTTTCGGTTCCCTCTGTGACATCCCTGCCCCTTAGAGGGAGCAGTACAAATGTCCCATTTAGGGCTGATCATTCGTCTCCACCACCCATCCTCACCATCTTGAGCAGTCATGACTCTGTGTTGACTACCTTTCACTGCAAAGAGAAGCTTTCCTGATTAAATAGCATGTCTATGGTTAGAAGCATAAATATTTAGAATGCAGTTTGTCACCATGACAACTTGGCTAAGTAACAGTAATAAGTTCCCCTCTGGGGCCTATGCCTCCCCAGCCATGGATTTTTAAAATGAGAAACAAAAGAGACCCCCCCCCAAAAAAAAACCCAAAACAGCTAATTTTCAAGTGCACCCATCAAAAGGCAGAAGAAAGAGGCATCAAACCTGGCTTGCCTGACATGTCTATTAACAGGTCAAGCAAAGAATTCTAGGTTTGAAAACCTTGTATATATATCACCTAGATGCTGGGTTTTAACTTCGGCTATTGAGGAAATTTACAGAAGGACAAAATAGGAGGATTGGCATGCTCTAATACTTTTCGTTATTGCTTAACTAAATTCGTGAAGCACATCAAAGGAAACTCAGCCAAGAAACCCAATCCTTCCTACCTTTTGTTGTTGATCTCTTTTCTAATGATTCAAAGTTAACCGTGACATTGAGCCATCAAGAAGACAAGCATCACAGTATCTCTGGACACTGGAAAAGAAGTATCAAAATAGCATCAGATATGCTGTTGACTGATAATAATTGGTTCACAGCCTTCTGCTTTTAGATGCTTTACTGCTTTTTTCATTCTGTCAAGGATTGGTTTATTAATTGCTTAAAGTATTTACTGCAGGAATTTGGCCCAGTGTCTGAGCATCTTAGGCATGTCTAATGTGATAGCATTTTCTGTGTTAGAGGACAACTAATAACTTTTGAAAGCCCCTGTATTTTAGGCTCTGTTTTATTTGTTTCATATTTGTCACATAGCTATTACGGCCCTGTGGATTAAGTATTACTGTATTCCCAATTGTACGTGATATAAAATCTCAAGGAGGTTGCCCTTCTTTGCTAAAAATACTGAGCTAATGAGATGTGCAACCACAGTGCAAACTGAGAGACTTGACTTCAGGCTCAAAGTCTCTACTTACTTACTACAGTATTTCAGGACCCCAAAATGAGCCTCATTACAACCAACCATCATGCAAGTGTTCAACTTGGGAGCCCAGGCACTGGTGGCAAACATCCCAACACCAGTAATTTTGTTTTTAAAGACATAAATGGAGTGATGTGACAATTCATTCTTTTGTCAAAAAAGAAATAAGAACTATGGAGGTATCTTGGTCCTTAAAGAGCTTACAGTGCAAGCCTCCCCAGAGCAAGTGTGCTGCTGCGTGATTCTAATCCCAATTCTGGGGAGAGAGAGATATACAAATTTATAGAACTTGCTACCACCCTACCCTAATAGGTAAGCTCTAGGTCCAATCAGAGATCCTGTTTCAACAAAACATAAGGCAGATAGTTCCTGAGAAGAAGCAATACTCAGGTTGTCCTCTGGCTTCAACACACAGGCACACCCACAAAAGTCAGAGCACACGCACGTATGCTAACACACATAAGAAGAAAACATAGATTGCCAGTATTTGGGTGATGGAGTATGTCAGGGTTCATTTTATAGGTGGTTAGGAAAAGATTGCATATCCTGCGTGTGCCATCATTGAACTGTCTCCCAGTCTCCTTCCAATGTCTGGGGAAAGGACACATCCAGTGGTCAATAACAACTGTTACCTTTTCCTAAAACTAACTTTCGTAGTAACTGGTTTAAGCAAAGGGCTAAAGATGGACAGTGCTCAGAAACTGATTGCTGGGGCTTCCCAGAAGATGACATTCTAGACATGAATGACCTGGAATAATAGACCAGTTTTGAAGGGCTGTCACACTTCCTGGACACCAGGCTGGAAACACTGACTTTAGGGGTTTAGGAAATTTCAGAGGTCAGCCTCCAGGGCCTATTGAGTAAACCCCAACACAATAATATGGAACTTTTGTAGCTTTTTATGGATGTCGTTGATTTTTTTCTTAATCTTGTTCCCCTAACCCCTAAGCATTTCATCTCAGGATCTTCATTCTTTGTCTTACTTGAGTGGGTTCTCTTAGTGTAACAACTTCCTATATTTGACAGTAACCATGGGGGATGTAAGCATGTGCATTCATGGGTATGTATGTGTAAGTCAATGCAGTGATCATACTCATTGAGACATTGATTCTATGTGCTATTACATCTGTCATTTCCCATCATGTGTCTGCCCGCTCTAAAGGATTTTCCAAATAAGTACCATCTTTGCAATGACACTTAAATAAAAGGTTTGAGCCAAAATATTACATCTCTTTAAAATTTATGTGGCTAAAATTGTGTCAGTCTTTCATAGCACTGAATTCCTTCCTCTTAGATGCAATCCTGTCAAATTACATAATGACTACTGGTAACTGAGGCTCTCTCAAATCAACACTGCCATCCATCTAAACCTGGAGCCTGGAACACTCTAAGGAACAGGGAAGAACCCTCACATGATTTATCCCATCATTTTTTCCTAATATAATATTATTGAAGACAGTTTTGGGTAGAAATGACTTAAATGAGAATCTTGAATGTTACAATTTCCCCTTTAAGCAATTCTCTTATCTTTCCTCCAAAAGTAGTGGAAGTTGGGGGATAATTTGTCTGCTATAAAATACAGCACTTGGAATCTCTCGGTGATTTACAACTCCCCATGCAAGCCAGGTAGCAGCCGCTTATCTCAGATGTACAGAGCATGAAAATCTACTGTTCCTCTGCATATTTAATTTAAACACTCAGAGAATGGGATGTACCTACAGCATTCTTATTACTTGGTTCAGATGTGTTTTAGAATGCATCATAAATGTTTCATAAAGTGCCACCCTGGTAGAGGGGAAATATTTAAGTTTGGAAATTTTAAGAGTGAAATGGATCCACTTATTAAAGTGTAATAAATTTGAAAGTGCTTAGTTTTAAATTCAACCTCATATATTCTATTCTTCAAAGGAAAGCCACTTTCTTCTATGTTGGTTTCTGCTTCAAAGTGGCTTCTCTCCTACCAACAGATTCTTGGGGGTTAAACTATCCTAACTTGTCTCGATGAAGTCTGAGATCCAGTCTGATGTTTTTGATTTTGAAGAGTGCAGTGTGTAGGTGACTGCTCAGTTGGTCACACGCTTGCTATGAAGCATGAGGACCCAACCTCAGATCCCCAGTGTGCATGGAGTTAGAAGCCAGGTGAAGTGGTGCACATCTCTAAGCCCTTCACTATGGAGGCAGAGACATGTGGACCACTGGGGCTTGCTGTTCAACTGGTAGAACCACGGTGCATCAAGTACAGTGAAAGACCCTTTGTCAATGAATAAGATGGGGAGCAACTGAGGGAAATACCCAAAGGGACCCCTTTCCCCAAGCCTCATGAACACACACATACACATACACATATACTCATTTTTTTTAAATGTAGGGCCTTACCCATTTTAGCAAAGTGCTCTACCAACCAAGATATATTCCCAGCCCAAGATTCTATTATTCTAAATAATTCAAGGTAGCATGTAGTGTTGAAAGCTAATTTCGTGTCTAATAATTATTTATTCTGGATCTTTATTTATTTTTACGTTCAAGCCACCTTCCCTTAGGTTAATACCTTTGGTACCGTTTCACACAGGAGACTCCAGTGTTAACTTGAGTAAAATTCTTTTATCCCCCGTTCCTCTTTGGGCTCATCTCGCCCCTCTCTTCCTTTCTGCTCTAGTCTTCAAGTCAGAAAAAATATGTAAGGAAGCTGTCTCCACTTGATTTGCATTTTTAGAGGCTAAAAGAAATTTTACAAACCATGATAAAAAATAATGTCTACTTGTAACCTATTTTATGCAGTAAGAAGCTGAGTTGGTTTATTTTATAACCACCCAATATATCAGAACAGAACTGTCCACTCTGTCTGGGATAAGTACCTATCAGCCCTAAGTCTGTTCAGTCTATGCCTACCAATCCTTCAAGGCCAACTGCAACACGTCTTCCATGAAGACTCTCCTTCATATAAATTTCCAAGGCGTAGTGTTAATATCACCTGCACAGGATTGTTCATAACCCCTCTGCTCTGTGGATTTCCAATTTGTTTTGAAGCAGTAAAATGGAGGCTGGCGTAGTTACTAGGACATCCCAGCTTGCAGTTTCAGGTGTGCCACAAATTATGTGGGTGGCTTTTTACAAGCTTTTATACTGTCTGCCGAGTCTGTAGACATGGCAGGAAGTCTCTTTAGGGAGCTGACAATAAAGGTTATATAGCATCCAGAGTTACAGGCCAGGGAGGATAGAGTCCTACTGCAGAGCCATCTAAAAAGACTGATTTCAAAATTGCTTTTGTTATTAGACCAGACCAGACACCAACACTGAAAGAATTTGTATAAGACTGTTCTATAATGTAGTATGTAACAGAACGGAAACCACTCAGTAGAACTGAAATGATAACGGGAATTGGGGATACGGTACCTTACACATACCTTTGACCATGAAGCTGTTCTGTCTTCGAATATCTTAGATATGCTTTGGGGCATCCTGGGTTTTCAACACCCAAGCCATGCCACCATGTCCAATGATAATGGAAAAAATAAGAAACACTGCCAAACATTTATAAAACCTCTCCATCAGCCAGACTCTTTAGCTGACAGACTCTGAAGGAGTCTAAATTTTTAGAGTTGTGCAAATCTGAAAATCTCTGAAGAGGGTCACGATGGCTGCAGTGCCCACAGTAGAAAGACATTAAAAGGTCAGGAGTCATGGAGAAATCAGTACAGGACTTAGAACAGTGATTAGCCATGTGCGGACATGAAGAAGGATGCAGTATGCCATACAAAGGCTACCTGAGTGGGGCTTAAAGCCTCATCATCAGTCCCTCAGCCCTCCTTGCCTTCCTTTTCTCTTTCAACATAATAAATTATCATCAATTTAGTGCCATAAAGAAATCCTATTATTATAAGACAGAAGTTCAAACTTGGCATAGCTGTGTTCTCTGGTCCGGATCTCACTAACTAAACCACGAGTGAAGATTGGCTAGGGAAATATTCTTATTGCAGCTCAGAGTCCATGCTTGTCCAAGTTGTTGCTACAACTCAGTTCCTTATCCTGTGGAACGCCCGTCCCCGCTCCATATGATGGCCGTAGACCACAGGTTAGTTTGAGCTCCTAGTTACACATCTCCTTCACAGGCAGTTCATTCTCAGCGTGGCCATTGCCATCTTCCTCCAAATCTGGGGGTGCATCTCAGTGGTACTGTATTTGCCTGTCTTACACAAGGCCCTGAATTCAATCCCCAGTACAGGCAAAAGAGTGGTGGGAAAGGAGGGAGAGAGGCATAGAGACAGAGGAGAGACAGACGGACAGACAGAGAGGAAGAGAGAGAGGAGAGAGAGAGAGAGAGAGAGAGAGAGAGAGAGAGAGAGAGAGAGAGAGAGAGAGAATTCATTCCAAAAGACTTATCCTTTTCTCCTTTTCAAGGCTACCTAGTTAAGTTTGACCCACAGGGGAAAAGGAGAATAATTAAATCAAAGCTATCTGATTAGGTACTTTAATTATGTCAGCTGTATCTCTTATTTTATGGCATATAATAATCATGGGCTTCATTCCACCAGATATTTGTGACTTCTTCAGATTCTGTTAGTCCACATGAGCCCATCAGCTACTGCTGCAACCTCACAGACACTGTCCTTGTGACTTTATTTTGAATATGGTGACCCAACAGTTGTGTTGCACTAACATAGCAAATCCTGACTGCACAGCTGTCCATTAGAAGCAGGTGGGCAGACGGCACGCAGGGAAACTTCCAACCAGCACATGGTACACAGCTCACGGAAGTGTGGTCTCTGGCAGAATCTGTCTCACTGAGGGAACTTAAATCAAAACCAAGATTTATCACAGTGCCACACAGCTTCAGGACTGAGAATAGAACAAACTTCTGTAGCATTAACATGCAGTCTCCCCTTACAGCTTCCCCGTCTGCTGCTTTGATCAGCCCATTCATCTTTGGCCTCAATGAATATCAGAGGGTCATTCCTCATACTGAACCCAAATCTGTCACCAGGTGGCTTCTTCATAGTAATCCTCATCTATCTCCGAGAGCCCTAAAAAATAAAACAAAATCAAATAAAATAAGAAACACTCAATTCTGCCTTTACCAGGCAAGGCAGTATACTAGGATCTGGTGGCTTATGATATCCCTGTGGAAGGTTTCTGTAAATCTTTAGGACATGACAGATGGGCCACTAAAGAGGGTCCTTACTATTTTGAAAACTAAGGAACCTGTCAGTGTGTTTTATGTATGCATTTTGAGCACGTGTCTTAACACAGATTTTCAAAAACAACAGTAAAAAAAAATGTCAGCAATGTTTTCCTCTGGATCTGACCATGCATCGCTTATCTTGTTTATAGAGTGAACGAGAAACCATCACTTTCTTCGCACAAGAGGACAGTACCTTCCCTGCACAGACTGGCCCGAAAGCCTTCAAAATTCCCTATTCCATCCGACAGAGGATCTGTGCTACGTTTGATACCCCCAATGCCAAAGGCAAGGACTGGCAGATGTTAGCACAGAAAAACAGCATCAATAGGTAATTGGGGGCACCTTTTTTTGTTTTGTTTTTTAATTTATTTATTTATTAAAGATTTCTGCCTCCTCCCCGCCACCGCCTCCCATTTCCCTCTCCCTCCCCCGATCAAGTCCCCCTCCCTCATCAGCCCGAAGAGTAATCAGGGTTCCCTGACCTGTGGGAAGTCCAAGGACCACCCACCTCCATCCAGGTCTAGTAAGGTGAGCATCCAAACTGCCTAGGCTCCCCCAAAGCTAGTACGTGCAATAGGATCAAAAACCCATTGCCATTGTTTTTGAGTTCTCAGTAGTCCTCATTGTCCACTATGTTCAGCGAATACGGTTTTATCCCATGCTTTTTCAGACCCAGGCCAACTGGCCTTGGTGAGTTCCCGATAGAACATCCCCATTGTCTCAGTGTGTGGGTTGGGGGCACCTTTTGAAAATGCTTTGACTTAGCAAACCCTGAGAAATAAAGTGAGCCAGGGTAGCCACGTGAGATGGCGATCTTGCTGGATTCTCTTGTCCACTTTTGGATGAAGTTCAACTCTGGTATCAATGTGTCAAGTGTCTATTGCCATCTCACTCTGCCTCAGAGCACATTACCAAAAAGTCCTACATTGGTTTTGGCCCTGTGTCTAGGTTTGTAATTTTGGTTATTTAGGCAGAAGCTTACACTGTGTTATCCTGGTAAATGGAGAGGAGAGAAGAGGAGAGGAGAGGAGAGGAGAGGAGAGGAGAGGAGAGGAGAGGAGAGGAGAGGAGAGGAGAGGAGAGGAGAGGATACTTCCTCAGATGAATAGCTTACACTGGTACATAAACCCATAGCAACAAATATCTTGCATGTCCTCTGCACATCAGGAAATGGTATGCACTGCTTAGCCCCTAATGCATGATGCAAGAGTGGGTACCTGCATACAAGTTAGAGGGCATTTTAGGACAACGTTTAGATCTGCCACTAAGTGAACGAAAGTTATCTTCACACCACCACCTAAACAATGTGCTCCTTACTGTGTGGGTTAGTTGCTATCCTGTCCTAGAGTCTACTAGAATAGAGAAACCCCTCATAAGCTCCATTACCTCAGAGGAGCAGAGGCACGGGCGAGCTCTGCAGAGCAACACCCATGGGTGGTAGAAGCCGGGATTGTGCTGGGTTTGGTATGGCTCGTGTGGATAAGGCCTTGGCAAATCAAAACTTCATTTTATAATTCCCATTCACCCCAAAGTAGCTGATAAGAGTGGGTTCTACCAGCATTATTTTTATTTTCCTTGCCTTTGATACTATTGCTTTGTTTTGTTGTGTTTTTGTTTTCAGGGGAAAAAAAAAAACCTCTTATCTTCTTAATGCTTGGCTTACTCTTTCTTGCCTTCTCACTTTTTCTCCCTATTTTCACAGGCATTATGCCTGACTCTTTTTCAGTCTGAAAGGAGGGGGGGGTATGTGTCTGCCAAGAAAAGATGGAATACGACTCTTTGCCTCATAATGGATTCAGAATCCACAAATGAAGGCTCCAACCAGAAGTCAGGAGGAGGCACTGTTGCCAGAGAAAAATGAATTTACAGAGAATAGGCAGTTCCCAAGAGAATAGATACCTCTTTGAAAAGGCAAAGGTTTATACTGAAAATGGAAGCATTGAAAAATATGAATATGCAGGAAAGACAATAACTTAGAGAGTTTCCAAACTTAGCGAGTTTGACAGAGGAGAGAATTCTTGGTTTGTCATCTGTGAAAACAAGTGTGTTAAGTTCACTTTCTGATCAACGTGGACACAGAATGATAAATGAATCCAGAAAATGAATTTTGTTGTGGGATTGGGAGGAAAAGAAAGAGGGAAGGAGAGGAAAAGAGATGGGAGGGGAGGGGAAGGGGAAAGGAGAGAGGAGAGGAGAGGAGAGGAGAGGAGAGGAGAGGAGAGAAGGGGAGGATGCTTCCTCAGCAGGGACACAAGTTTGCCCAGCAACCCAGGTGCTGCAGCTCATTCTAGTCTATGTAGACATGTTACTTACATCCTAGAGTTTTCCTTTCTAGTCATAGCCCATATAGAATAGACAATATAGAATAGTAACTCTCTATTCTAGTTATGAAAGCTATGATTTTTAAATTGTCATTTAGCAAACAGATACTTTCCCTGCCACACAGTGCACAGACACTCCTGTGCACTCCATTGATTTACAGGGTGAGCACAGAGGAGGTCCAGCTCTGTTCTTTTGACTCTCCATTTACAGTAGACATAAGACCTAGAGTATGCGGCTCCAAAGTCACATATTTCTGACCTCACACTGTAGGGAAACTGCAAATCAAGCAGGGGACTCCATTTAGCATCTTTTATGTCCAGACACTAATGAACATCAATTGTCCATTCTGGAGCTAGCTCCCCTTCTAGTGTCTAGGGTCATGAGCCTGTTGACTTGCTACTTGCTTATTTTCCCCTAACACCTCTTCTTGGGGACAACCTAAGCTCCCGTGACATGAGTAATTCAAATGCCTATTGTGTTGAAATTTTTCCAGCATAGTGCCCAGAACACTTTCAACAAATGTTACTTGTTCACCTTGACATTGCCGCAATGAATGCCAAATTAAAATAGTGTGGATGTGTATAATCTACTTCTCTCTTGAAATCTTATACAGATAACATATTCAGTTCAGCGGGCAGCATTTCCTCCCTTGCTCTTTGTTCTCCAGCTTTGATCTTCAAAAGCTGTGAAGTGAATGATTTCAGCTGGGGTCAGCACACTTTCTGTAAAGGGCCAGATAGGAATTAGTCAGGCCGTGTAGGATCTGCTGCCAACAACTCAACAACTGCTCAACCTCCTAGGAGAAAGTAATCTTTCAATTAAGAGACCAACAAAGTAAATTACTTTTAAAGCATGGTTTAAAAAAAATCTTATACCTTATTAATCACTAAAAATTGCTGAATACTTTTTAAAGAAAATTTATATCATAATACACTAGACTTGGGCCCAAAGAGTTGGTTTGGTTGGTGAAGTGCCTCCCATACAAGTGTGAAGACCAGGGTTTGATTTTCAGCACCTACATGTGAGCCCCAGGCCCCTGAAAGACTCTGTCTCAAAAACAAAGTGGATGGCTACTAAGGAACAACACTCCAAGTTGTCCACTGGCTTCAACACATATGTGCATACACTTACATGCATATCCATATACACACACATGCGTTAGGAATTAGTTAGGACATGTAGAGTCTGTTGCCAACAACTGAACAACTGTTCAGCTTCCTATCTCTGCAATGTGAACCTGCCAGGAAAGAACAATGCCCACCCCGAGCAGGCCTGACTGTTCTGGTGACCTGTGGTTATAAAAGCAGGCAGTGCCCTGTATTTCCCTCAGTCTGCTATCCCCAGAGCCCTGACTTAGCTGCAGTCCATCCTCATTGAATAAAGCTTCCTTAGGACTTTGCTGCTCTCGTCAGGATATTACCAGGAACTGAGGATTCTCTTTCAGCTCTACGTTCAGCCTCCTTCAAGGTGGAGAATGCTGTTGAGTCTAGGGCTGACATGGGTGCTAAAATATCTGGAGGAGCAGAATAAGAAGAGGTGCTTACAGCCACCTGGTATCGGTTGGCTCAACTCAATCTCACTTTGAAGAAATGCCCAAGTTCCTTTTTTATCTTCATGTAGAGTACTGCATTAGTTACTGTGCTATTGCACTATAAAGAGACACCAGAACCAAGGCAACTGTCAAAAGAAAGCATTTAGTTAGGGTTTCACTATAGTTCCAGAGGGTTAGTCGATCATCATCCTGGCACAGAGCATAGCAGCAGGTAAGCATACACGGTGTTGCAGCAGGAGTTGAGAACTTGTATCTGATCTGGAAGTTGTAGACAGAGAGCAAGTCTGGGCCTAGAGTGTGCTTTTGAAATGTGCTTTGAAGCCCATCCCTCAGTCATACACCTCCTCAAGCAATGCCACACCCACTCCAATAAGATCATTCTTCCCAATCCTTCTCAAACAGTTCTACAAAACGGGGACCTAGAATTTAAACTTATGAGCCTATTGGGGCCATTCTCAATGAGATCACCCCAAGTACCAGAGATATGTATCATCCTTCCCTCAAAGAAGCATGTATAACAGAGGTGGAATAAAATCCTCCTCCATTTCCTATTATGCAATACCAGATTAATGATTTAACTCTTATGATTAGGAATAACATAGTATAAATTTTATTAATCTGGAATACAGGAAATGTACAATTGCCAATATACAGGTACAGCACTCGGGAAACAGAGACAGGTGGATCTCTGTGAGTTTAAGGCCAGCTTGGTCTACAAAGAGCTAGTTCCAGGACAGTAGTAAATAGAAACTCTGTCTTGATAAAACAAAAAACAAAAAAGACAAAAATAAAAAGAACACTATTTCAGAGGCCTAGAATTCCATCAGCTCTGGAGTAAGGAAAGAAAGATAGCATAGAGGTGCACACAACCTTTTTACTCAGAGAATCGACTCCCTTTAATCACATAATAAACTTTTACCTGACTTTCCTCCTTCTTCCACCTTCTCAAAAGCATTGAACAGATATCAGTAACAGCCATCAAATCCCAAAGAAAGGATTTCCAAGAGAAATGAGGAGAATATTTGCTCTATTTTTTTTTCTGACAGTCCTAAAGACTTTACTCTTCTTTGGCAAATGTAAATGCCAGGGTCCCTTATGATGATTTGCCTTTACACACACACACACTCACACACACACACTCACACACACACACTCACACATACACACACATTCACACAAAAACACACTCACACACACTCTCTCACACACACATATATATGAACAATGGGCAGTCTTGCAACTAGCCTGCTATATAGATCACATTGAAAACACTGCAGAGCCCAGTGAAGATGCCAGAGATGACGGTTGCAGTTATGGATGCTGTGAACAGGGCTGACTCTAACTCAGCACCCATACTAAACATACAAGGTTACATGCTTGGCCTGTAATTTCAGCTGTAGTAACTATGTATTGCTCTGACCCTATGTGATTAGTAGGAGATGGTGGAGAACATTGCTGAGGATTAATTCAATACCTGCTTCTGGGATTGGAGAAATGCTTCAGTGATTAAGAACATTTGCTGTTCTTGCAGAGAACCCGGATTCAGTTTCCAGCACCCACAGAGTGGCTCACAACTGGCTGTAACTTCTTTCCTAAGAGATCAAATTTCCCTCCTTCATGGGCACCAGGCAGGCACATACACAGATACATATACAGAAAAATATTCATACACATAAAAATAAATGAATATTCCTAAAATACCTGCTTCAGTCAGCAGTATCCCACCATATCTAAACTGACATATTACTTTAAATTTTTATAATGCTTATTTCTAAATTACATTTAACATGTATAGATAAGACTGTCAACCTAGGAGAAATTCAATAACTAATCCCTGAATAAGTGATCTGAATTCCTCCACAGGACACTATCTTGACCGTGCCATTCTGCTTCCTTAGAAGTAGAGCTGACACAAACAGGGATCAAGGGGTGTTTGAGAATAAGTCTTAACAAGGAAACAAGCCCCCAAACCACGCTGTCTTTTCCTGGATGTCTAAGTGTGTGAGGCTTTGACTAGCTGTTTCAAAGTCTGTAAGGCCTTGTGATTTCTGCATTCAAGAATCCCTTGTGAGACCAAAGCTTGACTGCGTTGCTATGGGAACAGATGCATGCGATATGGCTGGATGAATAGAAGGGAAACAGCCAAAGTAGAAGAAAATTACATCTTATTAACTGTCTTTCCCAAGGCCTTCCCTAATAGTAGACTTATTTGAAAATTTGGCAGCATTGCCAAAGAAACATATTTCTTTTTAGTCATCCACTTCAAACAGATCAAATGTGTCTCAGGTGTTGGGTCCATGGGTGATGCTGTAAAAGTTGAGAAATAATGAAAGTCCGTCAGCCTTGTGCTGATAAAGGGCATGGTGACATCTTGTTTTCATGCCTCCACATCTTTCAGTAGGACCTTTAATGAGAAGCTGAGTCTCCTCACATTGAGGTCGAATCTTTTCGTCCCCTCCGCCACCTCTTAATTGGAAGCATCAGAGTAGTAAAATGGCCAGAAGGCAGAGGGGAAAGGACACATGGAATCACACAGCAGCCCACTCATGTGGGCAGAGGAGCTGCTGAGAATTCTCAAATGTAGCAAAGTTCCAGAGCAGGCCTTGGGGGTGAAGAAGAGAGGGAAAAGGAGAAGAACAATAGTGAGCCCAGATTGCATCCCCTCTTGTTCATGCTTGGAAATTTCCTGTGCTCACACCAGATAGAGTTTGCTTGGCTCTGCAGGCTTAGAAGCCAGAAAGCACCCCCTTACCTTTTAAGGCTGACATTTCCAAATTAAAACAGCAAAAACAAAAACAAAACCCTTCGTGGCATCCAGGAGAATTAAGGCACAGGGCAATAGCATTATGTAGGTCCCTGGAGGTGAAATACAATGAAGCTTAAATCAGATTTGCTGGTTCTAGCCCAGTAGACTTACTGACTTATTCAGGGTCTGAAATCTGAAAAGCCCGGGAGGCCAGAGGGTTCTAACACAGCAGAGTGGTGGGTGTTTGGGCTTCATTCTGCTGAAGTCAACGACTCATGAAACTGCCTGCTGATATGAAACAGAAAAGAGGCAGCCCTGGGACAGGTTTAGCCATGTACAAGCTGTGTATTGATTATAAGTGGCAGGTGTCCATCCTGAAGGCAATATGGAAAAAGAAGCTTTTTATGATCTTGCGCTCACACTGTTAGGGCCAAGGGGTGATCACAAGAGATGGTGCCAAGTTTGGGGGGAAGGGATTGTTTGTTGTTTGTCTTTTGTTTTTCCTTAGGCACTGGTAAGTTCTTGCCGATCTTAGAAGCAATAAAGCTCCCCTCTTTAAACATGGCCTTCTTCTGAAAAGGTGGACAAAGCAGAGCCCCATGGACTGAAGGATGCCCCGAACAAGAAGCATTGAAATCTATACTGAAAATGCCAACAATGTCCATACGTCTGGAGTTGATGTCTTTCAGATATGAGAAAGTAAAAGGACAGTGATCTTGCCTTATTTATCTAAGTTCCTCTTAGATGGCCCTTCCTTCCAGTGAGGTGGAAGCCTTATTGAAGCTTACACCAAGTAGCCTGCAAAGTCTAACTAGTTCGCCCTTCCTCCAGTGAGGATTGGCACTGCATGCTTTTCTCTTGGAATTAACCAGAGTCCTACTTTGCCCTCAGGGTTCTCAAAAATGCCTCAAGGTGATTGAGGAAGAAAGTTGACTCGAGTTCAGATTACTTTTTCCCCCACACAGATATATTCCAATTCAAAGCAACATCCAGATTTTTATTTGGTAGTCTTTGTCGTTGTTTCATTTCTAAGAGATGGAAATCATCACGTGTGTCCTGGGAAGAATAAAACTGGAGCTTTGACAAGAGACTGTAACTAGCTCTGTTTTCATTTGGCAGCTCACAGAGACATCTAGGCCCAGAGGCTTCCATACATTACCCCGAGAGTGAAGTCCCTTCTGGTTTTCTCTCCAGGAGCAGATGACAGAATGGACAGAAAGGAGCTCAGGGAAGGACCAGGATGTTCAGACTAGCATGGTGGATCTGAGCATGTCTTCAGCTGTCCCCACCCTTCCCTTCTGTGTCCCTGGTCATCTCCCTTTTCCAGGAAGCCCTAGGGTTCTTATAGAGCTCGCCTCTTGCTCCCTCAGTAGCAATAGATGAATGCTCCCTTGCTTTACCACAACAGGGACTTTGCTGTTTGGAGTTTGGAGATGGAAGCTTGATGAGCCGAGCACATGAGTATGATGTGTCCAATTATCGTGATTCAGGAAGAATGGCTCTGTTCTTCTGTTTGCGTTTAAAGAACTGTGTGGAGGGTTGCTCTGGGTCCCATAAGAGGTTTTCATTAAATGAGACAATTAGGATGATAGCAGCGATACTAATATTGTTTCATTAGGACTGTGATTCAGTTCCCTTTTCCATACTGTACAGTAGAATTATGCACTATTCTAGGAACAATGTTTTCTAATTTATTATAGATAGCTCAACTTCCTTTTTACTGCTTTAAAAACTGATAAACCCTTCAGAAAGAAGCTTTTAAGGGGGGGAAAGAATGAGGCTGACTTCAATATACATGTTTTTAAGGAATGTAAACAAACTTGCTGCCCTTGGGGTTACAGATGCGATTGGTTGACACTGTTGGGTAGAAGCCCAAATCCTTAATGAAATTACAGCCTGCACCTAGTAGAAGAGTCTCCGGTGCTGAGGCGATTTGGCTGCAACTCAAAGTGGGTCCCTGCTATATGTTTTCCCCACCTAGCTAAGTTCTGCCCTGCAATAGGTCCAACGCAGTTTCTTTATTCATTAATGGTGATCACAGCATACAGAGGGGACTCCCACATCAATAAGCTTGAGAATTCTCACTATTTAGTTTTTAAGCTTTTATCTTGAAGTGCCCTAAACATGTGAACGGATAAATGGCATAGAGTTCTGCAGCCAGATAGTCTATCTTGGGGCTCAGCAACTTTGGACATCTTGATACTCTTTTCAAAGGAAACACAAAGCAAGAAGTTCAGTCTAAGTTTCTTCTCAGCTTTAGACAATCTAAATCAGAGTTCCGGACAGAGGCAGCAAAATGGCTCCAGGGGAAATCTGGCCCTTTCCTTGTCTGTCACAAGCTCAGAATAGTTGTTTCATTTTTAAATGTATCAAGGGGGAGAGCGCCACAAGAGTGATGCTGTAAGAGATGTGGGATGGACATGAGAATCAAATTTCAGCTTTACTCCATACAGTGTAGGATCACGTCTCTTGCTGCTCTCACAGTGCCCTGGTAGAGTGTGGCAGACTCAGAGAGGCCATCCAAGAACCACAAAGCCAGAACTATTTTGCTAGCCTTTGTAGGTTTGTCAACATCTGAAATACATCGTGGTCTAAAATTAGGGTCTTTGTGAGCCCAGTCACAGGACAAAAGTCTAATATTGTTTAATAGAAAATGCAAAACAAAAGCATTCTGTAGTAAAACAGAACTGCTCTTTCAGTTGTATTTTGTGTGTAGGAAGAGGAATCCTGGGAAACCAGGCCAGGGCTAGGCTAGACCTCTACCACTGAGCCACAGCCCAGCCTGCAGTTTTTGCCTTTTTAACAAGAGTGGAGATCAGAAAGACCTTTTATTCCTTCCAAAAGCTGTTAACTGATATGGAAAAACATGACCACACCAGCTAGTCTGAGTCTACTGAAGTCTGACCTCTGAGTGCCCCTATTTTCCCACTATCCTTTCTAGTTCTGTATTGCCTCAGACTTAGGAAAGGGGATAGGTATAGTAAGATCCAGAAACTTCTAGAAACATCACCCCCCAAACATGAGAAAGTGTCAATGTTCAAATCCAAGTTTTTAGATAACGGGAACGAGAAGCCCTCTAGATACTTTTGCAGGATTTGCTGTTTTTGTTAGCATGGAAGGGGTGCATGGGGCAGTGAATGTGAGGGAAGGTAGGGGCGGGCAGGAAGAAGAAGGTGAGAAAATAATGAAAGAAACTAGAGACTAGTGTCAATATTCCTAAACTGGCCTTCTCCCCTTCTTGGTTAAAAAGAATTATGTTTGGTGATTGGTATATCTAATAACCTTGGTACTGATGCTGTAATGTGCATGTGTGTGTCATGTAAGTAGTCAGATAGAGTTGAAAGCTCCTCTGCTCTCGTTCAATGCTATTTATGGGATTCCACTTTGTGATCGTCTGCTGGGAAGATTGGCAGAAAGGGCAACTATCTTCAAAATAGGAACAGCTCTTTAAAATCTTTTCAAAACACTAAATTTTCATCAGGCACGACATTTCCTTCCTTACTGTAAAAGTCCCCGTGAAAAACAGTGACCTTTAATCCTTTGTGTTGTCTTAGTCCTCATCAGAGCAAAGTTATTGTCCAAAAGGTTGAGGTTCGCTTTTTTCTCTTTCACTGAGGATGCTATATCACCTAGAAAAGACATCTAAGAATCAATTACTCAGTTAATGTCAGCTAATGGATGTTGGATAAATACCTGTCATAGTATTATGATAAATGCTATGGCAGATTCAGGAAATGATTCAATATGATCTTTAGCTTTCAGCGTTTTGTAGTCAAGAAAGAAGACAGTAGAAGTGAAAGGGAAGTGTGTGTGTGTGTGTGTGTGTGTGTGTGTGTGTGTGTGTGTGTGATGGTCTACATAGCCTCAATGAGGTCAGACCAGATAGGCATGAAAACAAATTTTTTTCTGACTTGCTAGATAGAATGTAGGAATGCAGCACGTGTTCAGAGTTTAGACACAGGGTTCCAAGTCCGTTACTATATGATAGAAATTCTGAGGTGCTAAGATAAAAATGATGTCTGTCCCCGAAATAGAAGGGAGAAACTGCTGATCTTTACCAAAGGAAGAAACAACAAAGAGAAGGGTCAAAATTGAACATCCTAATGTAAGGAATTAGAAAAAGAATCATAAATACTGGAGCTTATACTAATTCTAAGGCATTCAGATGAGAATTGATGCACTGCGCTTGAAGTGGTAGATAGATTTGTAATTGCAACAATGCCTAAGGCTATAATAAACCCTACAAATAGTTTAATTAGCCAAGAAAATGGGAGGTTCACATTTAGCACCAAAGAACAGGGGGGTCAAAAATTGAAGACAAAAACCTTGGTAGCCCTTATATTTGCAGAGGAGGTAGGGAGTCAAATATTTGAAAGGGGGGGGTGATGATTTACCTTATCATATAAACCAATGTAAAAGAACACTTCAAGAGAACAATTAGGAGGGAATCATACATACATGCTCATACATGCAACTGAAGAAAGGGAAGAACCAAGGCAAGACTCAAAAGAGAAAGCCACTGGGATCATTCTGAAGCATAGCTGTAGTTGAGTGTTGGTATACAAACCAGACTGCCTCGGGCCTATGTTTCTGGAACTTTCTACCGCTATTTTATTGCTGTCTTTTAAATTTCATTTTAGAGACTAGTGAGATGGCTTAGCAGTTAGGGACACTTAGTTTCTGCTGCAGATGACTTTGGTTTGGTTCCCAGCACCTAGTTGGCTGCACCCAACTGCCTGTAACTACAGTTCCAGGAGTTCAGACGTCTTCTGGCTTATTAAAGTGCCCATGTGCTTATGCTACGTAAGTGAAAGTGGCAGACACATATAAATATAAATAAACAAACCTTGAAAGTTCCTTTTAATTCCTTTACAGCGATTCCTTGTTTCATCATTCCCACTTATTCACCTTTTGTTTAATTTTATCTAGGAATTTGTCGTATTTTGCTACACAAAGTAGCCCCTCTGCTGTCATTTTGAACCTCTGGGAAGCTCGTCACCAGCAGGATGGGGATCTTGACTCACTCGCCTGTGCCCTTGAAGAGATTGGGAGGACACACTCGAAACTGTCAAACATCACAGAGTCCCAGCTCGAGGAAGCTGACTTCAGCTACAGCAGGCAAAATGGACTCTAATCTGTTTCCTCTCTTGAGGCAGCACTAGTGATGGCCAGCTTCAGAGCAAGTGGCTTCAACTGGGGAAGAAGAGGCAAATTTCTACCCAGTGGCGTTTGGGGCATTAATGCAGCCTTTATTGAGAGTCAGTGAAAAAAATCCCTGGTTGACGAAAATGAATTTGATAATAGGTAAAACGTGTTAATAACGGGGGGACATAAAAGAAGAGAATACTCCTCTGGGTCTACACACGGGTAAACCTCCTCAGATTTGGACTGCCGAGGGGAGAGGTGAAGGTAACTGTAGATCAGAGTAGTTATGAAAAGTAGAAACAGTACAATAAAGCTGGAAGGCAGAGAGTAAGTGCATGCTTGGAAACGGGTTTAGAATGACTTGCCCCCCAGGACCACCTGATTCTGAAACCTGATTTTTAGTTTCCAACCAACTAGCACCTAGGATGTTGGAAATCACGGGGAGACTAGCTTTCAGAAGCAAATCCAGTTGGCCAACCTATTAGTATGATGTCACCAGTGTTGGGGGAGAGCATTTAGAATTTAGAATCTGAGTACATCACACCAGCACTTATTATATGAGTCACTTAATTGAGACAAGATCGAAAAGCGAGATAGACCTCAAACTAGTTCTTGGTACCTCACCTTCATCCCCCCCGCCCCGAAACAAAACTCATTTCTTTTCCCATCCTAACAGATTGCAGTACAGAGATAGTAAAGAACATGATTATACACTTCAACTCAACAGAGCAGGACTACCCAAACTACCCAAATCTCAGTGTGCTGTTAGAACACCGTTCACTCCTTGGAATGGAGACAGAGACGCTAGTCCAGGTCCAGGAAAATAAATAGACTGCAGATGTCACAGGCTTTGAATAAGCTCTGATTCTAGGAGATGGGTAGAGATGGTCTACTCCCATTCTAGGAGATTGGACAGCCCATGTTGTCCAATATTTTTTTCCTATAAGAAATGTGTTTTACTGTGCTTTTCCATCCAGATTCTGGAACTCTTCTAAACTTTATACTAGGCCATCACAGTATGTCTCGATGGAACTTTAAGACATGACATCCTGCTGTCACCTTTTGGAAACCTACCTGATAGCCTTTCTGTGTACAGGATCTGAGTGAATGCACCCAAGGAACAGAATACTCTATGACATCGTCCTAAGAACCACATGCATCATTCAGAGAGGCTTTGTGCTCTGACTGCCTGGCCTTCCTGTGTATGCATTCTCCTTAGCACTGGTCACTCATGGATCTCATCTTACAACTTTTATTAATATAAAGCAGTGACATTGTAGGGAATTGGAATCTGTGGGTTACATGTGAGCTGCATCATATGCTTTGCTACACATTTATACCTTATTACATAATTTTGACCCATACCCTGAGAGACTAGCAATGAACGGATATGTTCATCTTGTGGCAGATCCTTTCGGTAACTGTCCACAGTGAGGACATCACAACTCAGACACCTACATTAAATCCCAGGCAGCTACATAGCTACTTTGAAGCTGGCTACATTTGAAAAGCGATGTTCAGAAATAGAAGAAATGAGACTCCTTGGTAATGAGGATATTATTATGCTTTTGGATTTTAGGGGCCATTTGTTTGAAAACAAATGTTTGCAATCTCATTCCAAGTGCAAAAGACCTAAAGACAGGTTGAAGTTATAATCCCATGGTCAAAGCATTGAAGAACTCTTCAATGTGTTAGCCATTTTATCTAACTAATATGTGATATATCTGGCCACCTATATTACATAGAAGTCTTTGCCATATGCAAATAATAAAAGACCCATGATGCTTTGCTCAGGAACAAAAGGTTTATTTTAGTGAACAAACAAATCATCTTAGAACTGTCAAATCTACACAGAATCCCATATCTGGACCAGGAGAACACCTTTTTCCCTAGTGTTCTCAACTTATTTATTCATCCTTATGAAGAAGAAAGAGAAAGAGCATAAAAGTGTAAAACTGCTTGGCATCACTCTAAGTTTTTTGATGATGACCCACAAACCGGATAGGTGATAAGTGGCAGGACCAGATGCAGATTGGAATCTGCATCCCCTGTTAGGTGATAAACTCTTTGCAACACATTCTAGAGAGATCTTATACAAATGTCCATTTGGAAGATTTTTGCTTTAAATTTCCTACCCTATCATCTTCTCTTCTTTCCCTCCCAATTGGCCTTATAATTGTTTATCTGTTGTGTGAGCCTACACATGCTCTTTGTAGATTTTTAAAACTTTTTATAGTAGTGTAAACAGATAAAACTTGTGAGCAACCTTCCTGGCATCTGTGTAGGTTATTTTAAGGTGAGGTAACACGAACAACAGAAACGTTGATCCTCAAGTGTCTGCAGTTCCCCCATTGACTTCAGGTTTTGTATTTTTTTTCTGACCTGTGTTTCTAAGTGCCCTTGAGCATAGTATTCCATGCAGTGATAAGGGGGAAGTTAACATGAGGCATCTCATATCCCAGTCCGTGGTTCTGTGCAATTCACCTTGACTTTTTGTGTTTCCTTCTTCACACCTCTCTTATTTCTGCTAGGATGCTACACAGGATTTTGAAATAAATGTTAACTTCTTCAGCTTTGCATGTCAGGGTTTGTGTAATATTTTACAATGAAATTACAAAGAGGACCCTGGTCGGTTTACAGACCGAAGGATTTTTGTGTGCTGGGGGAGGGTCTGCAGGTCACACAGTTCTTAGCTCACACTTGAAAGTGTAGTGTTTCACTGTGACCACAAGCTTTTCCATTATCGTCATCTTCCGCGACACAAATGGCCCTCTCGGAAGAAGCTTACTCGTCACTCCAGGCACTGAATTTCAAAGTGTCACCGTCCTAGTACAAGATGAAGCAAAAACTCAAAGTGGCCTTAAATACTTGGTAGGTTATGAAAATTTGTGCAAAGCTATCCTACTTAATGCCAAATTTCTCAGTGCTCGGAGACTTTGAGTCTAATAGTTATACTTCAAACTTGAGTTAAAATTAGGCCACCAAAATGGTGTGATCCACAGTTTTGCCAGACTAAAGCATTGTAAAGTTAATTTATGGTCTTTACAACATCACATATATAGTCTTAGCATTTTACATTAATTTCCTTTAAGCTGAACGGAAGCTTGTTCCATGGATTTAAATGCAAACTTCACTTACCAGTGCAGCAGACTCTTAAAACTCAAATGTACTCCCACAAAAATGTTATTGGCCTTTTTGTAGGAGATGAAAAGGAATTGATACAGCTCTCTTTAAAGAGAGGAACTTTTCTCTTATTTTTTCTTACTTTTATCTCAAACTGTTGTGGTCCTGGTAGTTTTTCTTTCTTTTAGTTGGGAGAAGGACTATTAAGTCAAATCACACAGGGTTCTCTTTGGAGTAAAATATCTGGATTTATTGCTGTAGTTTTTCCTCAACGAAACCTCCAAATATTAAATATGAGAAGCAAAGGTAGAAAATTAACATGGCGTGAATGGTTTTATCCACTTTCACCAAATTTACCTGTGAACTTCAGAGTGTTAACAAAATCTTTGGGATATGCTTCTGTTTATTATTATTATTATTTGCTTTTTTGTTTCCTTGTTTTGTTTTCCTTTCAGACATTTTGAATTTCTTGGTCTAGCCTCTGTAAGTGTATTGAATGACAGAGCTATCAGACATGCTAAAGGCAACCCTCTCTGAGGTCTTCATTCCAGCAGAATTGAGGAAGGAGCTGAGAAACGTGCCTCTCTGGCCCACTGGGTGGCCCGTGTTCATTCTGTTTCTCATGAAGCATTGCAAAGTCTGAACCCTTAGTAACTCCCATTGCCTGGACTCCAGGTGACAGCCACAGCACCTGGGAGAGCAAACGTGTGGGTTTGCCAATGGTGACAGCATTTTATTAGCCCTTTGGTGTCCGTTGTCATAGCACCGTATTTGAACACTGATGCTTTTTGCCAACAGTTGAATGGCCATCGTTTCCGTAGTTGCCACTGTTCTGTCCGCATAGTTTTCCTGAACTACAAGCAGAAATGTATTTTGTCAAACGTCACAAAAGTGAAACTGTTACTAATCTTAGACGTGTTGCATATTTTTGTGTTTTTTTCTTTTCCAAACTCTTTCAAAAGCTGAGGTGACAAAGCTGTTTGGCTGTATTGACAGCATGTGGTGTCTTTTGCAGAAGCAACTCTAGGAGAGCCAGTGTCTACCGTGGACTCTTCACATCCCCACTTCAGGGTCACCAACAAAGCTGCAATGGCAATTTGTAGACTGTCATTATTTCCTGCCGATGAAAGGGGATGGCGCCAGGCCTGGCTATTAGTCACTAGTGTGTAGTACTGTGATCTGCAGTAGGAAGTTTATCTCGCATAGAATAATTGTGGTTTTTGAAGCAGCTACTCATTGCTTTTTCCTTTTGCTGTGAAGATCATGGATTTGGAGTGTCCTCATGAAGTGGGCCCAAGACTAACATTTCAACTTCATGTCTTTGAACCTACCATGTATCTGAATCCAAAGATTAAAAGAAAAAAGGCAGTATGCATCTGACCTAGGCCTAAGCTTAAAATTCTCCCTGCCCTGACCAGTATTAAGTTCAACAGGAATTGTATCATTTTTCCACAAAGTTATACCTTAGTTTCCGATATATATAAGTGAATTTGGCAATGTCTTTCTTTACCTAACTGGGAATATGTGTCAAATACTTTCACAGAAGGCATGGATATAATGAATATGCCCTTTGTCTCAAATTTGGCTAACTATTAAAAAAATCCACATAATTCAAGTACAATTCACACCCAAAATTCCAGTATTGAAAAAGTTCTTCAATAACCTTAAAATCTGATACATTTCTAGTTGGTGGTGATCTAATCGGGGTTCTGATGAAAGCATAATATTTAAGGAGACTAGGCAAGCCGAATGCCATGCCACAAGACCCCTTTCCTGAAATATAGGCATTCTGCTCAAATGTGGAAGCAGCAATTCCAATCTTCTTTCACTAGCAAGCACGGGGAGTGGTAAGAGAGAGACTCATCAGGATGAATCCCTCAGGACCTCCTGGGAGAAAAGCTGAGCATGGAAACCCCCATGAGGTCTCTCACAGATGCTGCCTGCTCCCAGAGAAAACTTCTCAATAAAGGGGAAAATACCCAAGCGTCAGCATTCCCCTATCAGGAAAACAGCTGTCTCCTTCTCTATCCTGGATGAACAAAATTTCCATTCTTCATAATTAGGTCTGCTTGATACATACACGCCAATAAATCCTGACCTAGAAGTATTGGAAACACAGGCAGCTAGAGGAATGCTGGCTGATTTTCCTAGCCTAGCCCAAACTTGGAAACCTGAGCGATATTTCCCCCTCCTTCTGTATGGAAGAATTTAGGCATGTTTCATTTTGTTCTTTCTATTTTGGGAAGGTACATGGGGGTGTTCTTTCAAATGATTCATTTTAAAAACTCATACCACCCTCAACAATTATTTGGTATGTTCAAAGCCAAAATTTATAAAATAATATTTGAAACGAAACAAAAACTCGGACATGAAGCTGAAGGGGAGAGTAAGCCAGAGGAGAGGGTCTAAGGAAAGCATGGCCTTGGCTTCATACCACACTTTTTGTGCCTTGTATTATCAGTGTAAATTCTGAATGTTGTACAGTCGATACTTGGATGGACTCCTTAGAGAAGGGTGCACCGGCTTCTTTTTCAGCAATGTATATATCTATAAATATATATACATATATATTTGGTAATGCCAAACAGCTATGTTATATTGTACTGAACAAAATGGCCCGTTTGGATGTTTTATGTAGAGTTTGCAAAAAAAAAAATGGATGGTTATCGACTTTTCAAGATAAATGTGCAGGCATAAATTGCTGCTTATCAGTTATTTATGAATAAAGAGTCTTTTATTGACATTTTAGGATATGTTCCGTGAGTGGGACTTTGAAATCTCCGTGAGGACACGGTCATATCCTATCAAGTGTTGGGATGCTCTCCTTAAGGGCGGTTGTCAAATCATCAAAACTTGGTGAAACTCCCTTCTCCCTCTGGCCTCAGAAAATAGTATGAGCCATTTGAACCAAATACATTATCTTCTAAGAATCAAAGGCCACCTAAATACACACTTGCACACCTCTGGTTGTGCATACACACCCCTTTCTTGGGGATGTAGGTTTAGATACTCCAAGGTAATCATAGCCACACAGTAACAGAAATGCCTTTTTCACATCCCTCAAATGTAATCCTTTTATACACTGTATTACATGCCTTCAAGTTGAAGAAATGGCTCCAAGCTGAAGTACTTGCTCTTGTTCCAGAGGACCCGAAATTCTGTTCCCAGCATCTACTATAGCTGACTCACAACCATCTGTAACTCCAGCTCTAGGGAACCCAGCCCCCTGTCCTGGCTTGCATGGGTACCCTCATGCATGTGCACATACAGACACCCATACATAAATACACAGATTTTTTTAAATCTTCAAAATATATATAGAACACTTTCTGCTTGCCATGGTAAAATAGTAAGAATATGTAGAATATTTGTGGGAAGGTAGTAGGGAGATATGTAATATTAGGCATTCCAACACATTTAACTGCCTGATTCTCTCTTCAGTAATGTTTAGAATATGAAAAATTACCTAGCCATTTAAAAAGGAGAGCTTAGAGAATTGATCTGAGCTGAAATAATATGGTAGACTCAAAAATATTTTCTAACTTATTTAAAGTAATTAGTGGGTATCTAAAAGAAGATATAAAAAAATGATTTAAACCAGTAGTTTCCCAAATCTATAAACACACACACACACCAGGAAAAAACAACTATAGCAAAGCAATGTTTTCATATAAATCTGATAGTTTCTGATGTCCCACTAGTTAAATTTTGGAAGCTACAATGTACAAAGAACCACCTTATCTACTTCCTAATATGTATGGTGAATCTTGGAAATAGAAACCTACACCTAACCTTTTTGGACCATGTAGTTCTCCCTCCTACATCATCTGAGGGGACTATTGGGTGGCATAGGGATGAATTCTTACATCGTGTCTGTAAGTGGCTCTAAAGTTTCTTTCTGATCACTGTGAGACTTGGGTAGAGCTATAACGCTGGTTTTAAATACTTAAGCTACAAGAAGAAAGGGAGGTGATTTCAGCTAACTCAAAAGTGGGTGAGTTAGTGATTAAAAAAAGCAAAACTAAGCCAAATTTTCAGTATTTTCTGGACAGTTAAAAGAAAGCAATCTACTTTGAGTTAGCCGAACAAATTAGAACTAGAAGAACATTGTGAGTGACGCAGGGATCCAGAGAAGATGAATCCCCACCAGGTTAAACCTACAATAAAGTATTCGAAAGAATGAATTAGAATCTTTGCATAAAATTTGTCCAGTTAGCAGCCAGGGATGTTAGCACATACTTCTAATTCCCAACACTTGGAAAACTGAAGCAGGAAGGTTGCCCACAACTTCAGAGCCAACTTGGACTTTGTCAAAGAAAAAAAAAGGAGGGGTGATGAAAAGAAAAGGAAAAGGGAAGAAAAAAAGAAAAATGTGTGTGCATGTATTTGTGTGAAACAATTTTAATTTTGAATGGATTCAGTTAGTATGGACTTTGCCTATAGAGCCAGGACGTGTGAAGATTTGATTGTGATACCCATTCACTCAAATGAATATACAATTTACAGCCTGTGGCATTGGTAATAAGCAGGATACTTGACATTCTTGACATTTCTGCTTCATGGAGAGGAGCAGTCATTACAGAATTCTTCATCCTTCACAACTTGATAAGTGGAAGAAAAGTGACAGCTAAAGCTCTGAGCCCTACACACTGTTTACTGAGGAGGAAGGGGCGTTCACCTCCATCTTACATTAGACATACTTTAAAGAAGAAGCTGAAAGAGCCTGAAACCAGACAGGTTTGGACAGTAATTGAGTCTACCATTCTCAGTATATGTGACCTTGGCCACTGAATCTGCCATTCTCTGGATCCATGACATCCGGCAAGAAATTCCTCGCTTTCAAAAAGGGATAGTTCTATTAAGTTCATTGAGTGTGAAGTAATTGATTGAGGCTGACAAGTAAGGCCTGTGTTGATGACTTGGTTGGTAAAATGCTTGCCTTGCAAGCCTGAGAACCTGCGTTCAATTTCCAGGTGCCACAGAGAAAGCTGCGCAGTACATTTCTTATCCCAGTTGATGGCTGAGAAGCCACATCCACGGTCCTATGACGACGTGTACCTGCACTTACCCAAACATGCAATCAGGCGTGGAAATCTGGGTTGCTGTCCTTGTCTAGTTCAGACTGTGGAAACATACATCATGTAGCCATAGAACAACTGGAGGAGAATGGAGAGAGGTCATTGGTGAGACAAATACATATTCAAAGCATTTCTATCACCCAGACAAATTTGAACATTTAAAACACAGCATTCTTGCATATATTCAGTACCCTGCCAATGAGCTGACTGCTTTGTGGTTTTCAGGTAACTGAAGACCCCAAAATTGAATTTGTGTATAAATCCAACAATGAGCTGACTGAGCACTATCACCTTCCAGACTTCTCCACTGTAAGCAGGACATCCATAGATGATGCCCTTGAAGGTTATTGAATGATATTGACTCAACCTCTATGGACTCACTGACTCTCAAGTCAGAGATTACATAGCATCAAAAAGTAAACGCCACAAAACTGGTAAGTGCGGAATATGGAGGGAGAAAAACACTGTAGGTTGCATGAAGAAAAGTTACAGAAGTTATCTATATAAGTTACCATTGAACTAAGATTTAGATGTAGTTTATTACTATAGTTTAGTCTGTAATATTGTATAGAAAATCTCATTATTTGTAGCTGGAAATAACCACCGTTTATTATTTTTATGCATTTTTGGATCTCTAAGATCTGATCCAAGTGCACCAAGTCTTTGGAAACTCATGCATTTCTGCAATGGCCTCGCAAAATCAGCATACACAATGGCAGGAAAGTGGAATCTGCCTCTAGGTGTGAATGGCTATAAAATCAAATCACAACCAATAAAGCAGTGTGTGCCATAGCTTCTATTTCTTCATCAGAAAGAATTTGTCAGACAAAATCATGGAGGAACAGCACTCCAACAGAAAACAGCACGGACAAACTTATTAACAAGAATTTCATTCAAGAGAGACAACGATAGTTTTTGTGCCTCTAATTATTAACAGAATATCACATTTCTTACAGCAGCATGTCCCAGACATCAGTGTTGTATCAGTAGGAGGTGATTCCGTTTTTTGTTATTGAGGAAAAGCCAACTGACAGAGGCCTTTTCCTGGTGACTCCTCTTTTGATGCAATAAGTAGTTGAGTTGGTTTATTCCATGTGCTTGGTCTTTCACGTGGATTTCTTTCAATTCTCCGGTGATCACATGAAGCCTCCACTATTATCTGAACTAGTTTAAACACGGGGAAACTAAGAAAAATGAAATTATGCTAACATACTCCTCCAAGGCCACTAGTTTCCACACTTTTTGAATACTTATCAACTACCACCTACTTAATGAGCACAAGATGACATGTCAAAGTTTAATTCTGAGATTTTAGTGTTTGCTAAAGAGACACAAACAATAAACTATGTCTTCCCTCCTGAATTAATTTATCCAGGTTACCATCAGTTTCTGTTCCCTCATCTAGTTCCTTTTGTTTTTCGCATGTCACAGAGAACTCCATGCATCTGAACATATGTGCCCATATCAACATGTTTAGCATTTTAGTTCTGACCTGTAAATGCTTGATTGCTTTTCTTTATGTCTTGTGGGAATTTATTCTTAGAACCGACAAGAAGTTATCAATACTTCACTAAACTTCACAAAGACTACTTTAAAAACAAAACATCTGGAGGCATCTTTAATAGCAATTAAATAACTTGTGCCAAATGATCCTGCTCTCTCTGGACTGGAAGCAGAATCCAATGTGTCCTTTCCTTCCTGGGAATGTTGGAAATCCAGCCAAAAATGCAATGCTGCCCAGGCAAATGGGGTGTTTTGGTTTTGGGTTTCCGAGACTTCATTTATATTTTGAGCTGTGGTTTCCCCATCTGCAAAATCAGCATCATCAATTTCCTGGGACAAGAACTGAGTTGGAAAAGTACTTTTTATTCTAGCAAGAGCTATTTTAACTTATAGTAAAATTAAAATACTACATTGGCTGCTGATGCATAAATAAGAAGTCAGAATTTAGTTATTTTCAACCAGCTTTCAAGAAATATACATACAGCTGGAGAGATGGCCCAGTGGTTAAGAGCACTGGCTGCTCTTCCTGAGGTCCTGAGTTTAGTTTCCAGCACCCACAAGGTGGCTCCCAACTGTAATGAGATTTGGTGCCCCCTCTGACAAGCAGGCATATATACATGCAGAACAATGTATACACAATAAATAAATCTTTAAACTTCTAAGCGATGACCACTTGCTCCTTCATCTCCTTCTATCCCACAGTTAAATGACTTTGCTAAAATGTACAGGACTAGAAACCATTTCTTCTCCCAACATCATTAATCTAAAATTCCAAATACTTTGGGAAAGAATATCAATATGCATATGTTCTTAGCAATGTCATAAGTAAAATTATACAAAACTCCAAATCAGTGGCATATTTATCATCACTGAAAACTATGCAAGCTTTTGTGTTTATTCATAGCTCTCAGGGACCTCTGCAGTATTTCCTCTTACGGTCCTTTAAAACCTAAGCAAATAAGGAAACTCATTTCGCCATTTAATTCTATCTTCGATTTTATTAATGCTTTGCCCTACCTTTAAGTTTATTTTAAAATATTATTTATGTACACAATAAATATTAAAGGGTAGCAATGGAAATACAGCAGTGAACTAAACATCCTAGTTTTGCAAGTATTTCTATTTTATAAATAAATAAAGAATAAGCAAGAGAAATACAGGGTAAGAAAGAAATGGGCTAGGAGGAAAAAATCAAACTTCCCAAGTGTGACTTCAATGTTATCTAAAAAACAGGCGTACCAGGCATGGTCTCACTAAGAAGCTTTTGACTACATAGATAAACAGGGTAAGAAAGTAATCTTAAGAAGAGGATGCAGAGCAGAGGAAAAGACCTCTGCAAGGCCTTGAGATGGCCATATGCTGGAAATACTCAAGGAATCATCGTGAAATCGTTGCTGATGGAGCGATGTTACTGAGAGTAGAAAACGGGCTAGGAGAAGAAGAGGAGAAAAGAGTATGTGTGCTTTTCCATGGGTTTCTTGTCCAGTTCAAAATAGACATCTAATAGGAACCTTGAAGGTCACAGCTTGATAAGTGAGTATGGAGAACAAAGAACAAAAGATGGCATTAAAAGCATGGTAGGTACCATGTTGGTAGCAGTCCCTCGGGTGCTTGAAAATCATGACCGTTCCTGATTAGAAGAAACCTGAAGAGACTGGGAAGAGTGGACACTCAATTGAGAGGGTTATGAAAATGGTGGGAGCCAAGCAACAGAAAACGGATGAGAAAGAAATGCATGATAAGCTCTGACAGGTGAGGCTAAAACATCCATCTCTGAGCATCCATGATGGACCTCAAGTTCAGCAGTGTTGAGTTCTTAAGTTTCTTCAAATTATTAAAGATCAGCTTAGAAGGAGTACTATACTAGAAACCATATTTAAATTTTAATCAAGATTAAATGAGGGAATAAAAGGAAAACCACATCCAGTCCATTCTTTTACAGGGTTTATTGTATGAGGAAGACAGATTTGTTGGGTTCATTTTCATTCCTTTGGGACGGCATTCATAAATTAAGAGTAAGATGCCTGATACTAAAATTGTGTAGGTACTGCTTGTTGTAAACACAAAAGATTTGAGAATTCCTCAGTCCTATGGACACATCATTGAGAGGAACTGTCCTGATATCTGAAGGGACTTCAACAACTTCCCTGAACTGTATCCTCTATATGCTGGCGTCTACTAACTGTAGTATTTGAAAACACCCCTAGACATCCCTAAATATCCTTTAGAGAAATAAATTGTCTGCAGGTGAGGGCCACTGATTTATTGGTTGATGATGGGAAATAGCTTGTGTGGAATGAAAGCCAAGTCACTACAGAATCAAAATTCAAAGGTAAAAGGAGGGATTAAAGAGACATCTGTATGTACATCAAAACTTCCAAATATTAAAAAATGAATACATGTCTGGGGATATAACTAACTCTAAGAACCCACAATTTTAAGAAAGCCACCATAGTTACATAAAATTGTAACCCAGTGCTGGAGAGTGAGAGACCCATGGATGGATGATAGCCGCTGACGCTCAGTGGCCAACTAGTCAAGCCTGCATGTGACAAAACTGTGTCTTGCTAAACAAGGTGACAGCTCTGTAGGGAAAAACACCCACGGTTCCATCTGCAAGCCCAAGGCCGCATGTACACACACACACAGTTAAATAAAAGAGCAATGTGTTGACTAGAATGATGGGGAAGCAGAAGCTCCCTGTGAATAAAGAGAACCAAGGTATCAGCAGATGGCTGCACCTGGAACAGGTGGTGGGCGGATTCCTTCAAAATAGAAGCTTTAGGGATGAAAAGTATTAGGGTGGAGAACGGATGGCTAGTCTAGAAGTAGCAACGAGAAGGGAGAACTCATACCCCATCTCCAGGGACAGGAAAAAAAACAGAGGAAATCACAGCTACTTAGACGAGGGAGAGATTAAAGAAAAGAGAGAGCGATTCAGAAAACAGCAGCAAGAAGGAAGCCCCAGTCAATATGCTTGAGCATATATGGCATTTAAAGCATTTTGCTGATCCTTGAGGCACCACAGGAAAGCTTCTCAGGTGTCATGGATGGGAGACGGGCGCCCTTACAGACTTCTATGAAGGTTATCATCCCGGAGGTAAGGAGGGACTGGAAACATAGACAGCCTCTGGTGATTGGCTTCAGGTGAGAAAGAAGACACACTAGAAAACAAGATAAATTAATCAGGGAAGTGCTTGAGTAAAAAATCATTAAGCTTATCCACTATTCACGCACCTAAACATTTGTCTGTATCATGCTTGGAATCTTTCTTCAAGGCCATGGGGTATAGAAAATAATATGCTTAGGAAAAATAACTAAAATGGAGCAGTGCAGAACTTAGCGATTACAAATCTAGTTGGCAGCGGCACCTAAAACACACTTTCCTAGGTAATACTATCTTTTTTCAAAAAGATAACAGCAGGTATGACAATACATACTAATAAACAAAGCCCCAAGAGGCTGAGGCAGGAAAGTCACAAATTTGATCTGAGCCTGGGTTTCATACAAAGAGCCTACAACAAAAAGTCACATCAAAGCATTGCCTTGATGGTTTTCATTAGTAATATACATAAAGCAGAAAACCTTCCTAACTCCAAAGTCTAAATTGGAAGGTAAATTGCAAAAAGAGTTTAGCTGATTGAGCTCTCAAAGCTGTAGAGGTCTACTGGTAACAGAAATGTTAACCTCTTCTCCAGACTTCTTTCTGTCTTAACCAGAGGACGTGAATGCCTAGAGAGAATACTTTGGAAGGAAACACATATCCTTGCATCTAATAATTTTGCAGTGAAAATATTGCTACAGTTTTTACATTTATTTATTATCCTCCCCCTCTCTCTCCCCCTCTTGCTCTCTCTGTGAGTGTGTGTTTAGGATGTGTGAGTGAGGACATGCTGTGCCTATACCACAGTGTGTGTTCACGTGAAAGTCAAAGGCAACCTTCACCCTTGTTGAGACTGGGTCCCTTGTTTCTGTCACTTCTTAGTATCTCCAGAATCACTGACCTCCACAGTGACCTCCAGCTGATTCCCTTGCCTCTTCTAGTCACCTTGCAGCAGAAGTACTGGGGTCACAGATGTGTGACCTCATCTAGCCTTTTCTCTGGGAACCCAGGGATCAAGCTTAGGCTGTCAGACTTTTCTCTGCTGAACCATCCTCCCAATACACACCTCCCCCTTTTGTATTTTTTAAAGAAAATATTTCAGAGACTTAAGAATATAACTTATGTGCAAATACGTAACAGACAGACCATCAACACTTTTATTTGTCTTTTCTAGAAGTTGAGGAGATGTTAAAATTCATTGAGAGAAAAATCTGAAAATTGATCATGTGTGTAAAAACATATACATACAGATATGTTCACTTGAGACTTCTGCAATGGCTTTGTGATTACAGAAAACAACATGTATTCTACGGGCTAACAATAGACATAAAATTAGTTAAAAATATTTAGGGCAATGCTAATCTACCTGGTAATATTTCATAGAGTCATACAAACGTAATAATATTTCCATCTGTTTTTAAGAGTGAAAATCCGTTACCTCTAGTAAAAACTTCATTTGCATTGCTGTGGACTAGAATTATTCTGAATTTCTTCTAAGTTTCTATAGCTTAACTTCTATTGCACAACAGTGTAACCAAGTCAATAGAGGTCAGTCAATGGAGCACAGACACACGGGATGAGATAAGATCATAAGGAAAGCTAGACACACCTGTTACTACTCTGGCAAGTTGCCTGGCACTGCTTTTGCTCACGTTCAGTTACTTTTTCTTGAGGGTACAGCACCTTAGAAATCTGCTGGAATCCTCCTCTTTGGCATCATATCTCAACTCTCCAAGACACTTCTATACTGTTTTTCATTTACATTCCCCCAAGCAGTCCCCCCCCCCCGTCCCTTTGTTATCTGTGACTCCCTGGTGGTGAAAGCTACAAAGTGAAGATAGAAGTCACGTGGTCTCTTTTACACCCTCCATCCTTGTCTCGACATCAATCCTTGTCAAGCCTGAAGTTACAAGAGGATTACTTTACACAGCTGTGGTGCAGTGGTTAGCCTGTAGAAGGAAGAAAAAAAAAACCTTCAAATTCCAGTGTGGGAGGTTTCATCCATCACTGACAAGTACCAATTCCCCTATTTTCCTTTCTTTTCTATTTTTCCCACTTTCGGTATAATTAGACTCAGGAGGGCTTGATATTTGTCTTCAAATATTTGAAAGTCTGTCACATGGAAGACAAATTAGACCAGTCCTGTCTTGTTCCCTGTGGTAGAACTAAGACCAGTTCTGTAGAAACTGTAGGAAGACATTTTCTCCTTTACAAGGGAGTGTAGTTTTCATAAAGATTACCAAAATTGGCATAAGCTTTTAGGGAAGCTTAAGGGCTTTTGGAAACTTTTATCTATGATCTCCATATATGTGTGTGTATGTGTGTGTACATATATATGTATGTCTATGAATATGGTCAGACTTTCTTTTTGACCTTTTATTTTCAGTTTCTGATTTCCTTCTCTCCTGAATGTGCATCAGAGTTCTCCTCTCCTTTGAGACTAAGATTCTTAGTTCCTCACACTTAATGGGTCTTCATCACTCAGTCTAGGGTTGAGTGAAGTAGTTTAGAAAAGATAAGAAAGAAAGAGATTGAGTTTAGTGAGCTAAAACTCAGTTGAAACCACACTATGATGCCCAGCAAAGAGCTCCAGACCACTCGCAGACGAGCAAGCATGGTTGTGTGGCAATAAGATGTATTCATGATAAAAGAAAATTGAGTTTAATACGATTTTATAAAAATTATTACTAGACACACACACACACACACACACACACACACACACACACACATCCCGCAGCTGAAAAATGGAAGTGCTATCCTTAGCTTGTGAGCTGTCCAAGAGACAAAATCTGGCCGGAGGATACTGGTTCTCTAATACCAACCCCAGTCTCCCATTACAGACCCTAAGGAGGAAAGACTTGTCGAGATCTCATAATAAGAAGAGTCACTGAAATCGTGCAGGAGATCAGCAGGAGGAAGATGTCTTAATCAAGTGTCTCAGGTCTTTGCGATTTTATTTCAATGAGAAAAGCAATATGCCACTGTTGCTGCCTTTCTCTTTCTTTCTTTCTTTCTTTCTTTCTTTCTTTCTTTCTTTCTTTCTTTCTTTCTTTCCTCTCTCTCTCTCTCTCTCTCTCTCTCTCTCTCTCTCTCTCTCCTTCCTCCTCTCCCTCCCTTCCTCCCTGAAGCTACCCAGACTTGTTTTAAATGCCTGAACTTCAGTGATCCATCAGTCCCTGTTCCACAGCAGCAGGGAATGCATGTGACCAAGACTGTACTTAGCCATTGGGCAGTTTTAGAATATCATTTCAGGCGTCTGGTAGTACACTCCAATGGTAGAACGTTTGCTTAGCATGTGTGAGGTCCTGGGCTCAATCTCAACTGATACAAAAATGAAAGTAAAGAGGTTTTATTGAACATCTGAACAAAATGGTGGAAGTCACGGTCATTCACACACTCGAGAGAGCAGGATGCAGAAGTCCATGTGTTAGGATGGCTGGTAGCAGTTTCACCATTGTTAGAGAGAGGCTTCCTGGGATACATTCTGCACACTCTGCCTCTCAATAAAGTTTGACTGCTCAGTCACTACATTATTGCCTTGTAAAACCAGAGCATCCGCTTCGATTATTATCCATTTCGGGCTTAAAGTACAATAGATTACAATAAAGACGCTCTTTATAAGATATGTTTAAAGATTATTTCCCAGTCCGTTTGGTAGCACTTATGTTAATACCATCAAGGCAGGTCCCTAAAAGGCAGTAATAGAAAATTCTGCTGCACTTATAAAATCTCCCCAAAAGGAGGTTCCAGCAACAGCTGTTCACTTTGCAGGAACGGGTAGAAAGAGAAGTTCTCAGGTGCTTGTCTGTGCCTTTCCCTGCTTGTTTCAGCATGTGAGGCCTCGTCCATCACTGACATATGCAAGTCCCTTCCTTCCCTTTCTAGACTATATTTTTTTCAATCTTCAATATAATTAGACTCATGGGGACTAGGTATTTGTCTTCAAATATTTGAAAGTCTGTCATATGGAAGAGGGATTAGACTTGTTCTGTCTGGTCCCAAGTGCTTGCTCGAAGTAGGGCCAATTTTGCAAAAATCGACAGGGAGGTTTTTTTTTATTCCTCCTTTTATAGTAAGCATAATTTTCACAGAGCTGTCCAAAACTGGGACAGACATTCTTAGAATTGCAAGTCACTGGAGATGGTCAGGCAGAAGGCAGATGACTGTGTGGAGAGGATTCTGCAAATAAAATTCAAGCATCCTAAGAGAGTTCAACCATTAATTCTATGGCTCTGAGGGCTGTTGAACCATTGGTCATTGTGTGACATAATAATCATCAAGGTTCTATTATTTGGTGATCTGCTATTGTCAAGTGCTAACTGTGGCCCGTGTGTATATCTAAACTAACCCTCACAACAGCATTAACTCTGTACTGCTAATATATACATAGTGTAACTGATTACAAATTCTGAGAAACTAACCTGCTAAATTGCAGTCACAAAGCCAGTAACGGAAAGAGTGTGGACACAAACCCTTAAAACTGTTGCTTCCCTGTGGAGGTGTAATATAATGAACTTTTAAGAACTCACTGGTATTCATCAGTGACTTTTAAACAAAAGTAGATAAAAGCAACGAATATGGAATAAGCACAGAATGCCTTACAAAAATAACACTGAATCCATCAGCACGTAAATACTTATAAAGTGTGCTGAGCAAAGCAGAGTTTCAGGAGCTCCTGCCCTGTGTGTCACTGCTTATGGAGAACCCCAGTAATCCACAATGAAATCACATAGTTAGGGTTGCATGCATGTGCAATAAATAATAAGCACAGACTGTTATCATATATAATAACACAATAAGAAAAATTGCCTTTGAGGATTAACATGAGCTAAGCTGAACTTGAAAGAGGCTTCACCTCTATTTTTATGATATTTTAATATTTAAAAATAAGGTAACTGGGGAAAGGAAAGAATGGGCAGAGGGGAGTTGGAGAAGGGAACAAATGAGGACAAAATATAATGACACATATGCATGAAATTGCTATGATAAAACCCATTACTTCATAAGAAAATAAACAGAAAATCATAAGCTAAAGAGAGGAGCCTGGGAATGCAGGTGAATAGGGAGGGTCCTCACTTAGCCTTCAAGAAGAAGCAAGTTTTGTTCTTCAGTAGCACATAACCCTACACCTATAATCTCAGTATTCAGAAAGTGGAGGCAGAAGGATCAGAATTTCTAGGTCATCCTTAGATACATGTTGAGTGCAAAGTCAAAGTGAACTTCATAAGATCCTGTCTCAAAGGAAAAAAGAAGAAAAAATACAATTAGAGAGGAAAAGACAGAGATGGCTAAAATAGTCAAAGCAATAGACTGTATGTTTTCTTGATGTCTGAAATAGTTTCTTTAAATATTTATTATATAATTAAGACCAAAATAAAGCAGGAGATCTCTGTGCCAGTTTAAATACATCTTTAACTTTGTAGCTCCTGATCCCAATGATAGCAAAAGGGCAAACAGACCGTTAGCCTACAAAGATAATAGCAGAGAAGACAGAATAGAATGGGAAGAAGTTAACACAGAAGAGAGGACACTGCTCTGGACCTGAAGGGTAGGCAACACACTTCATGGTTGCCGGTGCCCTTCAGGAGGGGCAAGCCTGCATTAGAGAATCTTACTTAAATCAACAAGGAGAGAGGGAGTCTAGGTATGGTTTCACAAAGGAGTGGGATTCATGCTCAGACCCCATGAGAATGATAATGGATGTCTACAGCAATGAGGCTGTCCCTACCCCTCTCCTGCTGGTCTTCTGCAGTCTTATGGAAATCCATTGTGGGAAAATGGAAAAGCCCAAGGGAAATACCTTCCAGTGGCGATGTTTGGATTCTTTATGGAAAAAAAAACCAAAGATAATCTGAGCTCCCACATGAGGATTCCTGTTGGCAAGCTGGGTCCATCATGGCCCCGGTGGTTGTGTTTTTGTTCTGTTTCCTAATCACTCATCTTCAAATAGAAAGTCCACGGTAACCAGACATTTGAGGAAAGCTTCAATTATGAAAAGATACCTGAATTCCAAAAGGGTGAGTAAGAGAGAACATGAGAAGAAATTGAGAGTAACACTAAGTAGCCAAGGAGACAGCTAGTTCCTGCCTAGCATGTAGGAAGCACTAGATTCCTCCCTCCAACACAGAACACACCATGTGTGATAACACACCTGAAGTCCTAGCACCTAGGAGGTAGAAGCAAGAGGCTTCGAAGTTCAAAGTATTCCTGGGCTATCCAGAAAGTTGGGAACAGCCTGGGCCGCATGAGACACTATCAGGCAGTCCTACCACATGAGTGACTGATTTCTTACTTGGATACAAAATGCACCAACAAAACAAAAGAGTTTCCATTAGTTTATTTTCTTTCTTTTTTTTTGATTTTTGATTATTATCATGGTTCAGAGAAGAAAAAAAAGAGTTTCAAGAACATAAAAATCAAATTGACACTTCAGAATAATTGTGTGAATATATGTGCGGTATCAATTAAATGGTTGAGAAAATCTCCCTCAATCTGAACAAAAATAAGAAAATTGATGATATAATTTAAAAAATGTAAATGACATGGTTACTTTTCTGTTACTTTGCTATAACACCATGACCAGGAAACTTCTAGAAGATGGGTTTCTTAAGGTTCCAGAGGGATAAGAGTCCATCATGACAGGGAAGCATGGCAGCAAGCAGGAATTGTGAACCACATGCATAAGGGAGAAAGAGTTGAGAAAGTCGCAGGTTTTTAAACCTCAAACAAGACCAAATCTTCCAGTGCAGGAGACTGTGATGGATGTCTCATCCAACCCACCATGTTAAGGAAGCAAATCTAAACAAAAATTTTTCAGAGGAAATAGATAAATAAAAATATTCTAATACTATAAAAAGAGTGATTGAGGAAGGTCATTGGTTAAATAAAAAGAAACTGCTTGGCCCTCATTGGTTAGAAGATAGGTGGGAGGAGTAAACAGAACAGAATGCTGGGAGGAAGAGGAAGTGAGCTCAGACTCCACAGCTCTCCACTTGGGAGCAGACGCCTCAGAGAGACACCATGCTCCCCGCTCCCGGGAAGATGCACGCGATGAAGCTCCGACCCAGGATGGACTTAGGCTAGAATCTTCCCGGTAAGCGCACCTAGCTGTGCTACATAGAATATTAGAAATGGGCTAGTTCAGGTGCGAGAGTTAGCCTAGAAGAGACTAGATAGAAATGGGCCAAGCAGTGATTAAATGAATACAGTTTGTGTGTAATTATTTCGGGGCAAAAGCTAGCCGAGCAGGCAGCCAGGGTGCTGGGGACGCAGCCCCACTGCCCTTATTACTACAAAAGAGCAACAAGAAAAGAAACAAAAACCAAATCTCAAATGGAAAGACATGGGGTTACTCAGGAACTTGAGTTGCGCTATTCGAGTTCTTAGCCTTATTGAAAAAATATCGAATATGAGTCTTTTCTATCAAATACTATAAAACATGTTTTGGGCAAGGAATTAGAATTTTTTGTTTTCCTCACTTTGTAAGACTTTTGTGCAAATATTTTAATCCTCCCTACCCAGTAAAACTTCTGTTTACACAAAGGACCACTGCTCTGTTGTAGGAGTTTGATGACTTGGAGCAGTGACCCTTTTCTTCTTGGAGCACTAACCCCTTCCCCCTTCTTCCACTTCCTTTGTGCCAGTCCCTTTTTGACTAGTCAATATGATAAAATATGGTACAGAATAGACCAATACCTATAAATATAAAGAACTTTAAAAAAGCACCAAGAAAATAAACGATTGAGTTTAAAAAGGAGTCAATGAAACATACATACAGTTCTCAAAAGACAAAGTACTGGTAGTTAATAGATGCACAGAGAAACACTCAAAGTCCTTAGCCACCAGGGAAATGAGAGCAGAAGCTACATTGAAATTTCATCTCACTTCTCTCAGAAGAGCTATCATTCTAACAAGTGCTAAACCTTCAGACTAGAGCTACTTAGTTTTTCATATTTCTTACAGTAGCATCATAGTAGCCAAGTTATGGAATCCTACTGAGTGTACACCAATAGCTAAATGAATATATAAAGGGCATATACATACGATTAAATTTTTTGTCATTAAGAAAAGTGAAATTATCTCATGGAAGGGAATGGATGGAGTGGAAGTCACCATATTGGTAAAAGTAAGCCAAGCCCAAAAAGACAAATATCAACCATTTTTTTCTCATATGTAGAATGTCAGACATGTATCTCTGTCAATGATATCCACAGGACTTATACTGATTTACATATACAGAATCACCAACAGTGTGTAAGGATTCCATTCCTTCATATCCAAGCATATGTACATCACATCAAATCATATGACATCACATGAAATTAAAAGTGGAACCACATGAGAAGAGGAAGTAAGGAGCAGCAATAGGTGGTACAGAAGGGGTGATGAAAATGAATGTAGTCAAAGTGTGTGATATACACACAAAAAGAATGGAACCCTTGCTTCTAATAATGGATACACACACACACACACACACACACACACACACACACATTTCCTTTTTAAAAGAGAAAGACTTTAAAATAAATGAAAACCAAAGGGAACCCCAAGGTAGTGGATTAAGAAAGTTCTAGAAAATCTGTTGATCCCCGAGCTTAGGGAGCTATTAAAGTTGGAACATTAAGACTACCGTTCAGCTGATAGTGTTTCCATATGAAAATAAAACTGAAGAAGTAAATAAAGACTGATGTGCTTAAGGCTACTTAGAGGGTATTTTTATTCCTATTAAAGCCTGTGGAGATCGGTTTGTAATCAAGACAGAGATGAAGGGAAGTAGAAATTGAGAAACTGGGGTTTTTAATGAGCATATATAACAGTATTTTATGTATGTATTTATGTAGGCGAGATGTTTGTGTTAAGAATCTAAAGGTACTGAATTATTTTTTTTATGTTTTTCTGCATATATGTGCAAATATGTTAGACATAAGTAGACATTGTAGAGGCTAGAGGTCAACCTTAAGTGTGTGGTTCCTTAAGAGACAACCACCTTGGATTTTGTTTTTATTGTTGTTGTTGTTGCTATTTGTTTTTGTTTGGTTTTGAGACAGTGTCTTTCCTTAGGTTCTGACATGGCTTTTTAGACTAGGCTAGCTGGCCAATGAACACAGGGATACTCCTCATTTTACCTACCCAGTGCTTAAATGAGAAATGTGTGCCACCTTACCCAGGCACGTATTAAACTTCTTAAAAAGTTTAATTTTTTACTTATTGTAACGTCTTTAGATGTTTTGCCTACATTATACATGCAGTGCCCACAGAGACCGGAAGAGGGCATCAGATCTACTTTGTGGGTGCTGGGAAATGAATCAAGGTCCTTTGAAAGAGCAGCTAGTGCTCTTAATTGCTAAGTTCTTTCTTTAGGCCCCCTTGATGTAGTTGCTAGGCATCAAACTCGGGTCCTCACACTTCTGGGACAAGCACTTATACCAACTTAGTTATTTTCTCAGCCCTCATTTCTCATTCATGTAGAAAGAATTCAATGCAGGAAAAATGTCTAAGAAAATGTGTAAAGGTAGAAGAGAGAGAGGAGGGAGGGATGGAGGAAAGATGCTAAAACCGATTTCCATAAAGATTTAAGAAAAGGTAAAACTAGGGTAGATTCTCAAAGGAGCAACCATAATTAAACTCAGTGTGTCATACCCAAAAGATATCGAAGCAGGAGAGTATGGGAAGAAGACGAATTTCAGCTGGAGAAGAAAGAGGGTGACAGGTGGCAAAAGCGTGGGATTGTTAAAATATTCAAAAACCAATAAGATAGAGAAGAAATAGTCCTCTTTTAGTTTAATCACTAACATTTAAGTCCTGCAATTTCTGAGACTTTATAAAAATATCTTGTACCTTGACAATTTAAAGGTATTAGACGAAAGGGCAGTACTACAGTGTACGCAGCAGAGCAAGGTCTGGAAAGAAGAACAAATACAGGGCACAGATAACTCCTGCTAGAACATCATGGTGATCTGAGAAGTATCTCCGATTGGCTCGTGTATTTCAATATTTGGTCCCCAGTTGATGGCACTGTTTGAGGATGTTATGGGACCTTTAGAGGGAAGTGAATCATTAAATTTAGAGGTGGGGCTTTGTGGGTTCATAGCTCTGCTTCACTCCCTGTTCTTTCCCTTTCTGCTTCTTGTCTGTGGATGAAGGTAGGATCAGTAGTCAGCTTCTTGCTCTTGTCAACCCCCCTCCATTGATTATGGCCATGCCTTACTCACTGCTGTAGACTCTGGCTCTCTGAAACCTTAACAATAAATAATAAACCTTTCTCCCCTATGTGCTTTTATTATGTGATTGTATCCCAGGAACAGAACTGCTCCTCCAGGCTTTGTATCCTGTCTTCTCAGCCGTTTCCTGGAAGGCTACAGCCACACCACTCCTCACATCCTCAGCTGTCACACAGGACATTTCTATGTCAATATTGTCTTACTTCTCAGTTTACTTAATGAGAACAGAGATTTTTTAACGTGAAAATCATCTGCTTATATAATTATTCCCCACTGTGACTACAGCTGGGGTCAGGAGGGATGGAGTAGAGAACAGAAGGAAAAGTGATGGGCCATTAATTTAAACAGTGAGGGAGAGAAAAACAAGGTTACTAATGAGTGCCACTTCTGCAGGACTGTGAGGTCTTTCTACTGGCCATGCCACCACTTCCCTTGGATGAATGGCTAGAAGAAATCATGGAGACCCAAGGAAGTCAATTTTTGGGTAGCTCCAACCTCAGAATCAAACATGGTGGTAGAGGGGGAGGAGAGAGACTTTCTTCTGACCATTTCTTTGTCTTGTTCTTCATCCACCTACAAAACTGCCTTTACTTAGCTAAGAATGGACTAAATCAAAAATCTAATCAAACCAAAACAAAAGCACCCAAATCCTAAGCCAAGCTAAACAAAAGCCCAACTAGATTAGCTTTAATTTTTATTCATTTGCACATGTATTGATCGTGTGTGTGTGTGCAATTATGTGTATGTGTGTACTCACTAGTATATGCACATGTGTGTAAAGTGATCCCAGATATAGTATAGAACACATATGGACACATATTTGGCACAAAGAGCAGGGAGCTGCCTCTGGTTTGGGCAGAGACAACAATGTCAGACTGGCAAACATTTTAAAGGTTCTAGCACGGGAAAGGGAAAAAGAGGGTGTCCCTCCTACTGAGAGAGTTGTGGTGGCTGTCTCTGGTTGGCCAGGAGGAGAACAGAGAAGACAAGGTAGTAGGTTTTTCATCTTGTAGCCACTCACTGTTTTATGAGGTAATGTGTCTTTGGTTCCATAGCCTGTTGGTTCTGTGAGACCAACAATGTGGAGGCTGGAGGTTGAGGCAGAGAACCCTCCTCAATTGTTCTCTACCTTATTTTCTGAGACAGTCTCTCACTGAATCTGGTGCTTACCTTTGACTTAGGTTGGCTGGCCAGTGAGCCCTCAGCTTTATCCCCTCCATCTTTTCAGAGCTAGGATGACAGGCATGCACAATCATGCCCAACTTTCATGTGGGCGCTGGGCATCCAGACTCGGAGCCTCACGCTCACAGAACAGTCTCTTACCCACTGAGCTCTCTCTTCAGCCAAAAGATGAATTTTCATTAATCAGACACTAGTCTATAAATAAAGTAGATTCAGATTGCTGTCCTGTCACATCAATTATCACGAGGTCTTTTCAAAGATTAGTCAAGTGATAATTAGTCAAGTGGTAATGTTAAGTGGGTTCGTGTAGTTCTCGAGCTGACAGGAGATAATTGGCACTGACGAAGGCGCCCTTAGTAAGCCAGATGTGTGGTGCGCGTACCTAAGATTTGTTGTTATTTCTCTAAGATTCACTTTACCTTCAGATACCCACTTCCAGGTTTCCTCCCTCATCACTCCCTAGGAAAGGAAACTTATTTGGAAATAACCCTTCAAGGCCTGCTTAGTGTTTTTGTCCCATTTATACAATCATCAGGGACATCAAATGTAAGGAAGATTCTAGTTCATAATGGGCAGGCTGTGTGCAAGCAGTTTCTTCAGGAGTAAACCTATCATTCCTGGGAATCTTATTGGAGGGCAATTAATGTTGCAATACTGCATTTTAGGTGTCAAAAGGAAAATAAGGCAGCAGAATGAATGGTTCCCTAAGCATTTTGACTGCCTAACAGATGGTTAGAATCTGACATACAAACTAGCTGAACGGAATAAGCCTCAGAGGAGGTCAATGTTAAGGCAAGGATGACAAGCCACAGATAAAATCCCTAGATGGAGAAGGGAGTAGGCTGATTCCCATTTACCTTCCTGACAGCTCAGTAGGACTAGATTAGAGCAGGGAACTGGGAGGTCACATCAATGTAAAGGAGGAAGTATTAGGGCGAAGTGAGTCCCAAAAAGATAAAAGGCACAATGTGACAGACGAAAATCACTAGCATTTAATATAAGCAAGGAAAAGAGAAAATTCACTAGTAAGAAGCTAACTAACCTGACACACTCAAAATGAAATCTAAATTTAAAACTTTCATACTTCCATTCAGTATAGCTACCATAAAAGTAAAACAAAGAAATGGAATTCAAAATTATACAATGCCAACAGAAATTTTTTGTTTTTTTTTTTGAGGGGGAAAGTGTTGGGAGCAGTGAGACCCCAAATCCTGAATTTCCTGTAATCCCCTGATCTGAGTGCCTACAGCTGCTCTGAGCAGGAGACCTTCAGGAGTTCCTGATGGCAGGAGAGTGGTTTCTGGTGGGTTTGGCTGGGGCATGGCTATCTCTATATATTCTGCCCCTGAACACAATAAAGGGGGCATTCTTGGGGAATTCAAGGATGACCCGTGTCACTGTCTTTCTGTCTGTGTGTGTTTGTGTATTTTAACCTCCAGACCCCTTGCCCGAAGCTCGCAAACTGAGTGCGGGCACACAGAGCATAGACATGGGGCGCGGTGCGCAGTAGGGAAGTGTTTGTTTTTCTTTTTCTTTTCTTTTTTGAATTACTAACAATGTTTTCCCTCTCCTCCCAGTTCCCCTCACACACATCCCATCCCCCCACCCATTCCTCCTCCTGAATTTCTCTTCAGAAAAGGGCAGGCCTCCTATGAATATCAGCCAGCCTTGGAATATCAAGTTGCAGTGAGACTAGGTACCTCCTCTTCTATTAAGGCTGGACAAGGCAACCTGGTAGGAAGAAAGGGTCCCCAAAGCAGGCAACAGAGTCAGAGCTAGACCCTGCTCCATCTGTTATGAGTCCCACAAGAAGACCAAGACACACTACTGTAACATTTATGCACAATGCCTAGGTCAGTCCCAAGCAGACCCTGTGGTTGTCAGTTCAGTCTCACTGAGCACCTATGAGTCCAGGTTAGTTGGATCTATGGGTTTTCTGGTGGTACCCTTGACCTCTCTGTCCCCTACAATCTTTCCTCACCTCTTCCACAGGTTTCCTGAATTCAGCCTAATGTTTGGCTGTGGGTCTGTGTCTGTTTCATCAGTTGCTGGGTGAAGCCTCTCTGATGACAGTTGGCAATAGTCTATGAGTATAGCAGAATAGCATTAGGAATAGTTACTTCTTTTTTCTTTTTCCAGTTGTATTTGGTTCTGTCCCGGGTCTCTCAGCTATCCTGCCTGTAGGTCCTGGACCTCAAGGCTGAACTCCTTCTCATGGTATGGCTCTCTAGCTGGGCCAATCATTGATTGGTTTTTCCGACAATTTCTGTGCCACATTTACCCCAACAAATATTGTAGGCAAGACAAATTGTAGGTTGAAGGTTTTGTGGCTGGGTTGGTATTTCAATACATCCACTGGAAGTCTTCCCTGGCTATAGGAGATGGATGTTTCAGGATCCATATACCCCTTTGCTAGGAGTCTTAAGTAGGGTCATCCTCATAGAAAAATTTGAGCTAGTATTGTGAAAATGTCCAAAGCATTACACAAATGTGCTGTATTGCTTTTGGGGGAAGATGTAGAAAATGTCTATTTGTTAAGCTTTGAGAAAAGATAGATGAAAGGGTAGTTTGAGAGGACACTAAGTTGAATTGTCTATCAGTAAGGTATTTATTAAGATAGTAAGGAGCAAGTATCATGGAGTCCAGGGAGAAGTTTTGTACTTCTCGATAAAGTAAGGTTTCTACTTTTGAAGATTTCAGGGGAAGGAGTAGTACTGTGTAGGTGGAGTGTAGTTTTCTTTCCCAGCTGTAGTTCCTAGTAACTACCCAGAGGCTTATATTAATTGCAAATGCTTGGTCGGTAGCTCAGGCTTATTACTAAGTAGCTCTTACAAGCTAAATTAACTCATTTCTATTAATCTATGTATTGCCACATGACATGTGGCTTTTCTTGTCCTCCAGTATGTCTTGCATCCTCTGTGTTGCCTGGCAACTTCTAAGACTCCACTCTTTTTCTTTCCAGCTTCCTCCTAGTCCGATTCTCACTTAATCTCTTCCTGACCAGTTATAGACCAATCAATTCTTTATTAACCAACGAGAGTAATACATATTTACATTGTACATATTTGTTTCCCAGAAGTACTGTCCTGAAAGTAGTAGGCTTTGTTACCATGAGACCTCTGCTGTGTATATCAGGGAGCAGGAAATCAGAGCATACATATCAGGTTAAGTGACAAAGTCACTCTTTCTCTGAATTTGGAGTGGGGCTAGGTGAGACTGTGACCTAGAGTCAGGCTGTCCTGGACCCAAGGCAGTAATGGCCTAAGTGTTATTTCCATATCCACTTATAGTCTTTTTTTCTTAGGGCTTAGATGGCCTGGATGCTTGAACACTATTCACATAAAATAAAATAGAGCGCCAGAAAAAAACAAAGAAAGAAAAAAGAAAAACAAAGAAAAAGAAAAGATTCTTTTCAGTGTAGCAAACTAATGAATTTCTTAAGATTATATACAGAAACAGTGAGTGAAGGATTAACAGGAGTATAGCTTTACTCAAAGACAATGGAGCATCAACAAAAGTCCCACCCAAGCACGGGTGATGATGACTCAAGAAAGCCAATCCCTGAAGAATTCTCACTCCTAGAAAATTCTCTACCCCTGTAAGAATACCTACTGTTGTGGGGTTGTGGAGTATGGGGAACAGGAGAATAATAGCTGCATTCTAGTGACATTGGCAAATTTATATGCAGGAAATTTTAATAACATTATCATAAATATATACCTAATTGCCACTGTATTTTTCTACCTCTTTTTTTGCTATGACTACAAGTCACAAAAAACAAAAGTAAAATCACAAAGACCTTGAAGAGCTAAAGAAGATTTGAACATTAAGTTGTAGGTGATACACTCTCTAATTTCAAATACAGTACAAAACTGAACTCACCAAAACAATTAAAGAAAGAGAGATGTAGGAGGCAGGCCCACTTGTTTGTCCTGGACACCTGGTTAGCTTAGACGCAAAATAATCACACAGAAAATGTATTAATTAAATCACTGCTTGGCTCATTAGCTCTAGCTTCTTATTGGCTAACTCTTACATCTTATTTTACCCATCTCCATTAATCTGTGCATCACCACGAGGTCATGGCCTACCAGCAAAGTTTCAGCATGTCTATTTTTGGCAGTGGCTCCATGGTGTCTCTCTCTTACAGATAGATGGATGAATGGTCAGAAAACGAAGATGTTCGAGACTAAATCCATGACTCACATCCTTGATTTTTCCCCCAAAGATTCCAAAACAACAAAACGAAGAAAAGGACAGTTTCTTTAATAAATAGTGTTAGAGAAATGATACCCATAGCAATGAAATTTGACCTTATCTCATACCACATAAAAATAAACAAAATAGATTGAAGAGTTGAATGTAAGACTGGTACAGTAAAGGTGCTGTTAGTTAGTTTGATATTAGCATGCTTGAAGGTCATTAAAAATGGATTCTTCTTTTATAATAAGCAGCTTGTAAAACCAGGAATTGAGACTTCAGGACTCTCATTAGTGATCAAAGGGTAGGATCTAAGTTCAGGATTTGGACTGAGAGATAACATTTTGAACTTCTGAGAAACTAAATACTACAGACCAGAAGCTTTCTAGTTGAAAAATAAAGACATATCATGTTCTTCCCATGTGTAAGAATTAATCCAAATGGCCTGTCAGTCACCTAGGCAGGAAAATGTCCCTCAGGGAAAACTGTCTTTTAGGAATAGTTTTTTTTTTTCCTGAAAATACATCTTGCCTTCAGAAACGGACCTTTTGCCTAACCTTGCAACTAAGTGAAAAATATGCCTTGAGCCTGTTTAAAACTATGCATCCAATGATGTTCCCTATTGTATATTCAGCCTGTTTAATTTTAAACCATCTTTAGGAAAACAATCCAATCAGCCGTGCTTGCTCTGCGTTGGATTTCCCTTGAAGTAAGCTTTTACAACCTAAGCTAAACACACAGCTTTAAATTTTACTTGTGTCCTCCTCCATGCTCCAGACCCAGAATAATGCGTATGCTGGGGCAATCTTTTATTGGAAGCAGCCAATAGGTTGAAAGCAACTTTAAAGAAAACAAATATCCACCATAAATGCGAAAGTAACATATATAAGTTTAGAACATCTATTTGTGGTTTTGAGTGGTATTCTGGTTAGCTAGGGTCAGTTAAGTAATTTCTTTCGTTGTAAAACTCTGTTATAAATTTCTGTGAAAAATAATTCCTCATTCTTTTCCCACACCATGTTTCTTGAGCTATTTGGTAAGTACAGTGATGTAGAATATCCTTCTGTATATGTGTTGCTTTTACTGGTTGATGAATACAGCTGTTTTGGCCAATACCTTAGCAGAACAAAGCCAGGTGGAAAATCTGAACCAAGATATAGGGAGAGAGTAGGTGGAGTCAGAGAGACACGATGTAACTGCCGAAGGAGATAGATGCTCAGAACCTTACCTGTAAGCCACAGCCTTGTGGTGATACACAGATGAATGAAAATGGGTTAATTTAAGATGTAAGAGCTAGCCAGAAATATGCCTGAGTCAATGGCCAAGTAGTGTTGTAATTAATGTAGTTTCTGTGTGATTACTCACGTTTGGGCACCCAGGAAACAAAAGAGCAGTCTCCAACTACATTACAGAACACAACTTTTGATTGGGATAGACAGACATCAGTCACTCACAATTGACAGACAGCAGACAGTCTTGATACAGCAAACCACAGACAACAGGGACAGATGGAAGACATGGGGCATGAAGAGAATTCATAATTGTGCTTGTTCTTGTTCTCTCTCTCTCTCTCTCTCTCTCTCTCTCTCTCTCTCTCTCTCTCTCTCTTGTGGAGATTCTTTTGCATACTGTTTTGTTTTGTTTTGTTTTGCAGAATGGTATACTAAAAACTACCTTTCCTTCTCTGGTCTTCTTAATTTATTTCATGTTGATGGTCTTGTTTTCCACACCAAAGAGACTGCTGAATGCAAACAATAGTGGGAAAGCTGTGTGGTTTTGATGTAGATAGTGATGTCTTGAATATTGTCCCCAAAACATAAACAATAAAACAAAACAAAAAATGACATATAATATTATCAAAAAGTTTCCATAAAGAAAGCAAAAGAACAAAGAGGCATTTCACAAAGTAAAATTATTGGCAATCCACATGTCAGTCAAGGGTTAATATGTAATCACATACAGAACTAAAACTAAACAGGAAGAGAATACATAATCCAGTTTCAAATGTCCAAGACTTCTAAATATCTATTCTTTATAAATTACATACAAATTACCAATTGTTCTGAGAAGAAAAAATTTAAAAAAAAAACTCAACAACACTGATGAAAGAAATACAAATTAAAACTACAACAAAATACCACCTCATACCAGTTACAATCACTATAATCATACCAACAAAAGATAACAAGTGTTGGCCAGAATGAGGCGGGAAGATGACACTTCTACACCATTATTAGAAATTTAAAAAAAAGAAATTTAAATTAATTCACATGGTAAAAATTGCAAAATTTACTAAAAAATGAAAATAGTACTGCCATTTGGTCTAGTTGCTACTATCAAAAAGAAATGAAAAGGGCATGTCAAGAAGTAGCTACACCTTATGTTTATTGCAGTTCTACAAACAATAATCAAGAAATGTAGACAAAGTAAGTGCCCGTCAACTGATAAAATACTAAAGAAAATGTGGCATATAAATGCACAATAGAGTATTACCCAGCCATTAACACAAATAAGATTCTCTCATTCGTGACAACATGGATGGAACCAAACAACTTTATGTTAAATTAAATAAAACAGGTTCAGAAATACAAATGTCACATGCCCACCTATGTGTGAAACTTCCAACATTGATCTCATAGCAACTGAGAGTAGAATAACCCTTATCATCATGTAGGGGAGTGTGGAGGGTTGCTGACTGGGAAGAGAGTATGTAGTCAAAGGACTCAATGGGTTATGAAAAACATAAGAATAAGACATTAAACTAGGAAGAAGTATATGTGGGAGCCGGGAAACTGAAAGGAGTTAGAGTGGATGTATGGGGGTGGGATGGATATGATCCAAGTACAGGAGGGCCTCCAGGCACCCACCTCTCATGATGAACTATTTGTTAAATGCAAAATGATGGAGAAAAGGAATCATTTAATTTAGTTGTGTGCTCACTGGCAATCCTAACAGGTTGCAAAGGATAATTCCAGACTAGTGGTCACATAGATGTCCTGATTAAATAGGCCACAAAACAAAACCAAAAGTCATGAGTCTGGGAAACTGGCTAGTGCAAAAGTGTTCTCTCTCTCTCTCTCTCTCTCTCTCTCTCTCTCTCTCTCTCTCTCTCTCTCTCTGTGTGTGTGTGTGTGTGTGTGTGTGTGTGTGTGTATGATGAGGATTGAAGGAAGAAGAGGTACAGTATAAGAAGAACATAACCAGAATATATTACATAAATGCGCGAAATTGTTAAAAAACAAAATCAACTAATTGCAATTATTTTTTAAATAGTAGGCATGGTAGCACACTTGTAACTCTGGTACAGGAGTGGTGACAGTATGAGTGTTCCTAGGATTCACTGGTCAGCCAGTCCAGCCTAATTGGCAATGACAGAGTCCATTTCAAAGAAAAAAGACAGTGCTCTTAAGTGTATACTGAGGTCAGCTTCTGGTCTCCAATGAACATGCATGTATGTGCACATGCACCTCTGCACACATACACACACGTATCTACATATGTGTATGTACTCTATACCTACACACACACCTGACAAAAATGAGGAGAATATACTTAAGAGTCATACTATCATCTCCTGAGATGCACACAAAATAGTTTAGCATAGAAGGGTACACTGGCTTCTTAGTTTCCACTCTTATGTTCAGATACAATCAATATGGATGACACCCCATTTTATTTTTCTTATTTGAAATATTTCTTATCTAGCATGTATATAAGACAAATGTGATAAGTGATACGCTAATAAATTTTTTCTATTTTCTTTGTTAGATGGCAACATAATCAAGTTCTTATACACATACTTCTGAGTAACCATGGATGTTAGAGTTTGAGTTTATTCTAAAGCCACTCACAATCATGCAGACGCAGGCATACATACAACACTGGACAAATGGCATCTTTAACTTACTAGTGAAGTGTCATGTCTTCCAAGTAGTTCACATTGTAATTAACACAAAGCCTAGCATAAAATTGCTACAGGTTCTTCAAATGCAAGGTAGGTTGTTTTTTGTTTGTTTTCCATTAAGACATACCCAACCCCTTTAGCATACATGGTCCCCACAATAGTGCTATACAGTGGTTAGAGTCAAAGGCTCCATTTTCAGGTTAGGTTAATTGGGCTACAGTAAGGAAATATGGTTCTTTAGAAATGATATCACTGTGTTAAGGTCTAGCCTGCCTGAGCCTGCAATGTTTTAAACCTTAACTAGATATTTGCAGCCTTCTCACTCCATCACTGTTTTAAAAGAAATTTTAACTTTTCAGTAAATAAGAAACTTGCAGGACCAAAAGGCCAAGTGTCGGTGAGATTCAAAGACAAAAAAGAAACTCAGCATACGAAGATGGCAGGATCAAGCCCTGGAGACTGCTTCAAACAGAATCGTTGACAGGACATTCTCTATTTCATTTCCTTGGATTCTTCCTTGTAGGAAAACACTATTCTTCTGCTATAGATGGCTGATGCTTCCTGGAATCTGATTCTTGATGTGTAGGGCTTGACTCTGGGGATTATAACCAGCATTGTCATCAAATGAGGGCATGGAAAATGAGTTGGATTTCTTGCTTCTCCTCCGGTTAAGTTTAATAGTTTATATTTATATTTATATCCAACCCATCAGGCTGTCCTTTGGGGAAAATGAAGTGAACCCCTAGGATAACATTGCAAGTCCCAATTTTGTTAAGCCTCATTTCTCCATTCTAAGAAGAAAAATATTTAAAATGAAAACCCACACCTCTTATGCATGCTTATTGGGCATGAAAGGGTACATCTGTTTACTTGGCATCCCAGGAATAGGGGCCTTTCTAACAACAGCAGTTGAGGAGTTGGGTGCAAGGCAGAGTACCAAGGGGTGCAGCATCCTTCACCCAATGTTAGCTTAAGTGGAACTCACGTGAAGTGTGCATGTGTGTGTGTGTGTTGGGGGTGGGATCTGTTTTTCTCCAGCAGCATACTGCACACCATAGGTGTAAAATTTCACTCATTCCTGGGAGTACTTCTTAATAATGTGGGACGGTAATTAGGTGTGAGGTGTTCTGAAACCATGTTACATAAATTGTATAATTTAGTCTTCACAATGGTTCTGTAAGAGTGGAATGATTATCACTTATACTTTAATTCCCCACAAATGAGAAACCTGGCATCTCTACATTGTTCAATAGCACTGGAGTGATGGAGCTCTGATGTTTCTCAAGCATTTCGTGCCAAGTATGAGGAAAGGTCTTCTCAATCTAGTCAGAGTCATAGCCCATCTCTTCCACTGCCAGCTCACAATGGCTTACTGTTGGAAAATGAGACAGGGGCTTCTACAATTGAATATGAAGGGAAAGCAACCTCTTTCTCGACTCTGCTCAAAGTATCTTCCCAGGTTTGTATTGGCAATGCGGTGTATTGTAATACTGTGTTTTCTTCTAGCAGCAATTAAATTCTCATTATGGTTTTTGAAATTGCATGCAGTGCTGGGTAGTGGTGGTGGCGGCACACATCTTTAATTCCAACACTTGGGAGGCAGAGGCAGGTGGATCTCTGAAGTTTGAGGCCAACCTGGTCTACAAGAGTTAGTTCCAGGAAAGGCTTCAAAAGCTACAGAGAAACCCTGTCTTGAAAAAGCCAAAAAACAAAAAAGAAAGAAAAGAAATTACATGGAGAGGAACATAGGCTCTGATCCTAGGTCTTAAGAGACCGAGACAGGAGGATTGTGAGTCTGATGTCACTGTGGGCTATGTAATCAGGGTCAAGGAGGGAGAAGAAGGGAAGAAGGAAGAAAAAGGAAAGGAAAGGGGAAGAAGGAAGAAAGAGGAAGAACTAAGACTGGTGAAATGCGCCAACTTTTGACAGCTGGTACATGTTGAATTTCAGCAGGAGAGTGTGATCAGATATTCTCTAAGGCATTGGGAGGGTATGGTGCAGAAGATCTAAGAAAGGGATTTTTTTTTCTGCACTGACCTTGCATAAGCTGATTCTTGTCTTCCACATCTACTCTGTTCAGTGTACAGCGTATCTGTGAACTGCTGAGCCACCAAGCCAAACAGACAGTATTGCTTAGGTGTGGAAAAGTAACCAGCCTCTTATCTCTCGAAACGCACAATAAATGTGTGTTACCGTTAAAGGCCATTTACTATTAACTTAGCTTCCCTTGGAAGACTTTTCCCACAGGTGAAAGGCAATAATGATCGACAAAGGCAAATCTATGCCCGCACACAGAAAGGCACCCAGAGAGGAAGCCGAAACACATCAAGAGGGACTTTGTTTGAACCTGCTGAGTAAGAACTAGAGAAGCATCCTGCTGTCTCCTTCTAAAGCTCTCTTATTTCCAGTGGTGAGTAAATAGAACAAAAAGATGTAAAAGAGACTAATATTAAAATGGTCTTGCTTTCCGGCCATCTGTGAAGGAGCCTTCAGATGAATACTGATTTGAATGGAAGGGAACGAACGGAACCGGCAGCAGGATTTCACACAGCCTCATTTCATGTCTGTTCATGTGGATATATGAGCATGTGTGAGCACATGCATCTGGAGGCCAGAGGTGCCCCTCTGAGTCATCCTCAGGGGTCACCCACCTTCTCATCTAATCACAATGTTTCTTTGTTCGTGACAATTTCATGCAAGAATACAATGAAATATGATCATATCCACACCATAACTCTCTCCTCCAGCTTCCCCATATCCTCTCCAAGATGCCCCCTTTTCCAGCACATCTTTCTTTCTTTCATTTTTTTTGTTCCTGTTTTGAATAACCTACTGGCTCAGTTACTTTTCTATTGCTGTGGAGGAGAGGAGGAACCACCATGACCAAAGCGAATTATTTTTAAAAGCAATTAACTGAGCTTATGGTTTTAGAGAACTGGAGTGTCAGGTGGCAGAGCAAAGGTTTGGTGGTGGCAGGAACTGCTGTGAAATCACATCTTAGTCCACAAACAGGAATCAGAAAGAGACATGGGAAACAGTAGCAGTTTTTTGAACTTCAAAGCCTGCCTCTATCACATACCTTCTTTTAAAAAATCCATGTCTTTTAATCCTTCCCCAACAGTTCTGCCAATGGAGACCATGTATTCAAACATATGAACCTATGGGGACCATTTTCATTAGAGCCATGGCACTCTCTAAGTTCAATTAGTGAGGCCCATGCATGCATAGGTATAGAGATACCGCTGGAGTATGAGAAACTCACCAGTGGGGATACCTGTAAAACGCAATGATTCTTCCTTCAGCAGCTATCAAATATCAGTAGGTCTTCATTAATTGGTGAGAAAATGATGTATTTATCTAAATTATTCTATTATTAATAAAAAGCTTGGGAGTCAGAAACTGGGATAAAAACCTGATAAAGCCAAAGAATGGTGGAGGAATGAAAAGCTAATCCTATTTTTCCCAAATCAAAAGGTTTCCAGATCCATGTTTCCCAAATCAAAATGTTGAGAATCAGGGTTAAAGTACAAGAAATTGATTCTCTTCTGTGCAGCAGGTCTTAAATCCAAGCAGAAAGTGGTTAGTTACCACATTACAGTTATGCCATTATTGCATCAGTGGGTACATCTTGCTTGTCAGGTTAGTGTTGCAGCATTTGAAGTCCAGTGTTAATGTAAGACCATTTTGATATCTTTTCTCTCCCAGCATCCTACATAGCACCTTCTGGTACTGTGAGAGTTAGCCATCAGGGGGGATGTTTCCTGATCAATTTGAAATTGATTTATCAAAGACAAAAAAGGTTTGGTATCCTCAGAAATAAGGTCTTATCCTGTAATATGGCAGGTAACTAAGGACACATAATTTTTGACAATATATATCTTTGTGTAGGGTAGGCTTGCTGATCAGGATCTCTAGGCATCTATATATCTCTACCTCCCCAGTGCTGGGATTATAAGTGTGGGATACCACACTCAGTTCTTTATAGGTGGTTTTGCAGGCACTTTACCAACTGGGCTATCTCACCAGCCTTTGCTTTTTTTACTTTTCTTTTCTTCTTTCTTTCATAAATATATAATAAATGTGACAATATAGCCTCTTCATGATCAATATTGACATGATCATTAGACCAGCATTACCAGTTAGACTCATAACATTTCCCTTGTTGGCTTGGATCTTAGTGTATTGTTTAGCAAGTGTCCAGATGAGTCAGTTAATCTTTAGGGCTAGTAGTTCCAGACTTATTTGCTTTTGCTAATTTGTTTTCATCTAATCCCCATGCCCATCGGGTTGAGTTTTCATCTGTGTACAGTGCAATCTAGTATGTGAAAAGCAAAATAAACACACATTTATTTTAAACCATCTCCAGAAAGAATAGACACATTCCATTGTAGGGGGAAGGGTTGTTTGTTCATCCTGGCTGCCCAGCCACAAAATAACGACTCAGAAAACCATATTATTTGCAATACTGTTTGTTCAATAGCTTAAGCATATTTTTGGCTAAACTCATATCCTGAACTAACCCATCTCTATTATTTTGTATATTGCCACATGACTGTGGCTTACCAGCTAAATTTCCCAGCATCTCTCTCAGGCAGTGGATTCATGGCTTCTCCCTGACCCCACCTCCTTTCTCCCAGCATTCACATTAGTTTTCCCAATCTAGCTCTATTCCTTTGCCCTATCACAGGCCAAGATAGTTTCCTTATTTATTAAGTAATAAAAGCAACACATAGACAGGAGGACCTCCTACATTCCATGATTAGTTGGAACGAAGAAGTTAGTGGTAAAATATAATCTTGTTCCACCTCTTAGATTCACGGATATGTGTGAGGAACGGAATAGACCAACGGCTCTGAGGAAAAGCATCTGCGAAAAGAAGAAAGCATATTAGCCCAACAATAGACATGCCCTTCCCCTCCACTATGCCTTCAGTGCACTGAAACTGTGCCTGAGTGTACTCCATTTTAGCCACTGAGGGTTGTTCTGGTGGAAGCTTCACCTTAACCCCTGACATCCAGATACCCAAAGAGTCTGGAATGTTCTGGAGGAAGCTTCAGCCCAGCCCCTGGCATCCATCTGTCTCCAAGCCTTGCTGCCTCTCAGATACCCCACCAAATGATGACCTCTCTCCTAGAGAAGCTCGAGACCACACCCACAGCCTATTTAGACTGCTACCTGAAAACAGACCTGTGGTTTTCTGGTCTCTCTTTCCCTTCTCTGTTATGAGCACATCATGGAGTCCCCCCAAAACCAACTAGGAGACTGAGTCCTATATGTAAAAGAAAAGAGCCTTTATTCTTATTTAAGTTTGAACTCGGACTCTCTATGTGTCCAATGCATTGGCATGATCAGAGAGTCCTGAGATCACTTGGTGTGGGGTTTTATAATAGCAGAGTTGGGGAGAGGGATTTCTAAGGTTCAGGACCTCTGACTGACTGACATTTGTCTAGAGGTGTCCTGGTGAAAAGATTTGGGGATGTGCTGGCAGGTGATCCTATCTATAATGGTTGGAACATTAGAAATTTCCTTTGGATGATGTTTTCTTAGGTGTTGCCTGAGTGGTCTTGGTTTGTGGTCTTTCTTGGAACCAGGTATTACCTTACGGTAAACTACTGAGACTCAGAACTCTATTGAGTTTATCAAGACTGGGTCCTACAGTCTCCTTTCTAGGGAGCTGGAAAATCATCCAGGAGCGTTGTTTCTTTTAAACCTGGACCTTCTCTAACCCAGTTTGATTTGGTCTGATTTGTATTGCTGCATTGGTGAAGAGGTTATCGGGATACAGAAAGTTTTCAAGGGTGACTATTAAGAGGAAAGATGTGGGTATTCAACCTTAACAACTGTGTTCTTCAGAGCAGTGGAGATTCCCTTTTCTGAGAAACACCTACTATAACAATGGCTTCACACATGGTAAAAACTGAGATGTTGGGGAAGAGGGTGGAAGCAGCTGGTGTACAAGTCAGAGATAAACAAGAAACACCTGCAGAGAAGATACAAAAGATATGAGCAAAGCTATCCGGAGTTCTCTGAAGGAAGAGTGTAGAGGGTTGGGGATGCAAAATGAGAGGGTCAGTGCCTTAGGGTATCTATTGCTGTGAAGAGACACCATGACTATGGCAACTCTTATAAAGAAAAACCTTTTATTGGTGCTGGCTTATAGTTCAGAGGTTTAGTCCATTATCATCGTGGTGGGAAACATGGTAGCACACAAGAAGACCTGGTGCTGGAGAGATAACTGAGAATTCTACATTGGGATCTGAGAGCAGCAGGAAGAAACTGTGGGACACTAGTGCTAGCCTGAATATCTGAAACTTCAAACCCCACCCCCACAGTGACACACCTCCTCTAACAAAGTCACACCAACACCAACAAGACCAGCAGTGCCACTCCCTATGGGCCTATTTTTGTTCAAACCACAACAGTCAGCATCACGTACCTGAAGCAGGTGTAAAAGCCATCTACTGGGGTGTGCCCAGGCTAATGCATTGGCAAGTATAGCTGAGGAAAGCTTGGTGCCCCAGTCAAATGTAAGAAAAATTCCATCTCCTCTGTAGACTTCTCTTGAGAGTTCCAGGAGCAATTCCATGATTCCTTGTCATTCTGCAAGGGGTTAGGCATTATCAGTACTGTGGACATAGGGTCTCACAATCACAGGAATCTGACGTAGGACTCATTGACTATTGAGCTTGGGCAGACATTGAGAGAATAGCTGTATATAAATATACACACATAAAGAATTATGTATGACATTTCGTGTGCAATACAAATGACTTCACTTAATATGAGCTTCAGCTAAAACAAAGGCTAATATTTTCTCTACAACCTAAACACAGATATTTGAGAAAAATTCATATATATGCATAAATATAAAATAGAACCATTTTCTTCTGCAAATATATCATGCACATGAGGAAAGCAAACACATGTATTTATTAAATAGAAAATGACAGAGGTATTTTTCCCTCTGAAGGCATTCATAGAGTGATTCTCAGAGCCAATATTAAATACCAATGTTGAGATGGAGAATTGGGCTTTTGGCACTCCCACACCAACACTCCAGGTGACATGGCTTTAGGTCCTTCTGTCAAATAGCTCCCACCATATGGTGCTAGCAAAATAGAGTTATTTCCATTTCAATGACAAGGACACAAAAACTGACAAGCACATTCACGGTCTAACTGGTCGACAGTTCCTTGGCTTGAGTCCTATCTGAGGCAGAAACATGAACTCCTGTGTTTGTTTCTAGTTACAGGCTTGGAGACCCAAGGGATGCTAATTGCTCCCAGAGGGCTACTCCCTGGCTACACTGTTGTTCTGTATAGTGAAAGTTTGGGAGCCTCCTCTACCACCTAGGCTTGTCTCCCATTTGTGATTGGGCGGTGTCTTGAGAAAAGCTGGGAAGTTGAACCCTAGTGTTGCCTGCCCCCGTGGTGATATAACCACCTCATTAAATCTAAGCTCGAAGGGCATTTTATTATGAGGAGTCAGATACAAAGATTTACCTGCCCATTTCTCACCTGCTTTCCCGCTGCTTATGACTTTGTATTCACTAATGGCCTTTCTCCGTGTTATATAATCCTGTCATGGGTATAAAAATATCACCCCTCGGCTGCTCATGTGGCCTAAATCATTCAGCTGTTAGCAATGACAGAGCGGCTCTATGAACCACACTGGAGGCAGGAGGACAGCTGTCCCCCGCTCCATTCATTGTCACTGAGCTAAGAAATGCTGAGATTTTAATAAGATCGTAAAGTAGAGTGACATGGTCTGGCATGGAAGGTAGCTGTCATTAGCATTCAGAATGCCCAGGATAATAAATTAGAGCAATTGAGCAGAAATGGGCAATTTGATAATTCAACATTTTTCAACACCAGCCTCAGCAGCTGGCCCCGGAGCACTGCTGCTGACTTCTCCCCGTGTGTGTAGCTCAGGCTCGCAGGGCACGGTTGAAATCGCAGCAATCGCTTTCTCCCACTTGGGCTCTTGGGATGAGAGGCTCGGACAGTTTCATCCATGACTGGTGAGTGTGAACTGATGGTCTGGAGGAGGAAGTCTTTAAGCGTCTTTTCATTAGAAAGTTTGCCTAGCTGGCTCTCTTTTACCTTAACTGTAGTATGCTTATTGCCAGGACAGGGTCGGAGCTGCAGGAAGGGAAACCTCACATGAATGGCAACTTACACTGTGGGTGTGGGATGCCCATTTGGTTTACTGTGGAACCTGGAACAGCATGAGACTAAACTTCAATTCTTTTACTCTGGCTAAGGGTATAATTTTCCCAGACTGTTGTCAAATTTTATTTTATATACATGCACATCCATACCTATGTAAAAATGGGCTAGATAGGAAGGCTAAGCATTCGTGAAATTTCGTGTCTCACAAAGGATCGTTTGAACTACTATGGAATTTTTAATGAATATTGTATTTTGAGCTTCCTGCTTCTTTTATTGCTGTCCTAGGGGAAACCTGAAATTCAAAATAATTCCAGAACTCAGTCACTCCCTGGTCTCCCCTACTAATACGCATCTGAACACAGTGACAGCTATAGAAAGTTTTGCCCACAACATTAGAGCACACGTACTCTGCAGTCACTCTGAAACATTTGCTGGGACAGAATGTGTACTGAGCTGAAAACCACAGATGACCTCATCACCCCATGCCTGGTGACAGCTTCCATTTGCTCTTAGCCTTCTCTGTTGTCCTTTATACTCTTTTTTTTTTGTATGCCATATCCTCTGGACACAAACTAAGATGTTATGCCACAGGCCAGTAAAGGAATAGTACTTAATATTTAAATCTTTATGGGCAAACGGGCTGCTCTCACAAGTAGCTTTAGCACTGTAGTGTGACGGCAGTTGATGATGGGAAAATGAATGCATATGGGTGTGTTTTAGTGAAAGTTGTCCTACAGACACAAACTGTAAGCCACATGCCTACATGTGGAGCATGGCAAGGATTTTCCTTTCATTTCACGGCGGTTCAGTCACCAGGGAGCACTAGCAAAGCATGGATGGGAGTGAGCGAGGGCTGGGGTATGTGTTCCCATATACCTTCAAGGTCCGCTTGCTGGGCTGTCAAAGGTTTCAGCCCTAAACACATCCACTCCACTCCCTGTTGTGCTTTCCTGTCGCTTTAAGGGACAAGCCACGCCCACTCCCATTACCTCTGACCTGCCTGCCGCCATCTTGGGCCCTTCCTTTTCTGCTTCCTTGACATGCGTGCTTTTTATTATAAGGAAGACCTGGGAATGTTATGGTTTTGGTCCATTTAAGAGACAAGCCACACCCATTCCCCTCCCCATCCGCAGAGGCAGGCTGATCTTCAGCTTCTGGCCTGAGCTCGCTCTTTTTTCCATCTTCCTCTCGGAGAGGCAGCTTTGCTTCTGCCTCTCTCCCCACTTCTCTGCTTCCCCCTTCTCTGTCTCTTTCTCCTCTTCTCTCTCTCTCTCTCTCTCTCTCTCTCTCTCTCTCTCTCTCTCCCTTTCTCTCTGTCCCCCCCTTCACCCTTCCTCCTCCATAACCCCCTGAATAAACATTCAACCTCACCCTGCATGTCGTGTCTATCCATGTTTCTGTCTTCTGCCCGCCTGCCATGTGTCTCGCTGCCTGGGACCAGCCATTGCTCGGGGACCAGCAGCCTTCTCTGCCTGGGGCCCACTGCCTGCTGCCACATGGCCCGCCACCACTGCTCTGAGACCAGCAGCCGTCTCTGCCTGGGGCCCACTGCCTGCTGCCACATGGCCCGCCACCACTACTCTGGGACCAGCAACTGTCTCTGCCTGGGACTGGCTGCTCCCAGAGCCCACTGCCTGCCACCACATGGCCCACCGCCACCATTTGGGACCTACAGCATTTCTGCTGCCTACTGCTGCGGGGATCTTGTAGCATTTTTTAAAAAAGAACAGCACTCCCCAAATCCAGAGAGCTCAGAATGCTTCTCCTCCTCCCAACATTCACCTTCTCTGTTTGCCTTTACTCACAAGTGAGTGAGTCGTCTTTGAGTGTCCAATTGCACTTAAGCACTTCCTTCTTCTTCATTCCTGATCCTTCCCCCAGCTCAATTCTCTTTTATAAAGATAAAAGCATGGTGAACTTCATGCAAAATGCATGAGGTCAGAAGGCCTTCGGATTGTGGGTGAGGACTATGAGAATGTGTATGCTAAGGAGGATGGGCCCTGAATCTAAATATGAAATTTATTTAGTTTTCTCATATATACAGTTTTGCCCAGATCACAGAGTCCCCCCACTCCAAACTAACTTGGAGACCAGACCAAGTACTGTACGTAAAAGTAAAGATCCTTTGTTCAAGATAAAGCTTGGACACTGTCAGACACAGCAGTTGAGAGCAGAAAGCAATGGGGTAGGGTTTTTTTTTTCCATAGTAGAGGTTGGGGTGAGGAGAATTTCCAGGTTTCAGGACCCTGGTTGGCTGACTTTTGTCTAGTGATCTTGGCAAAAGGAGAATAGGTGAGTCAGGGACATCTGGTGACCTTACCTAATCTTATCTAATGTTCTTAACCTCAGTTACTTCTCCTTAGCTGTTGGCCTTCCCTAGGTGGTGTCAGCTTGTGGCTTTTCCTGGAACCCAGTGCTACAAGCCCAGGCAGCTGTGCAGCCTGGGTACAGCCTGGGCCCCACGTGTGGCCAGGCTTCCCTGGGTCCCCCACTATGTGTGGCCAGGTTGTCCTGGGCCCCACATATACGGCTTGAAGTAATTCTATGCAGTGTCTTCAATGTACCTGCACTTTTACCACAACATATAGGGTAAGTTCTATTTGTGGCTTGGAATTTTCACTGATCCTTCAACAGTTCTGGGCTTGGGGTCCATCAGCCCCTGGATAGGAGATGCTCGACCTGTTATGACTCTAGTCTAACCTGCCTGTTTGTGGATCCTTGTCTTTCTCTCTACTACAGTTACGCTCCTTGAAGAAAGGGAGGGTTGACACTCACGAGCTGCGGCCTATCCTCAGGCCCTGACACCTGTTTGTGGATCCTTGTCTCCCTCTCTACTACAGTTATGCTCCTTGATGAAAGGGAGGGTTGACACTCACATGCTGTGGCATATCCTCAGGTTTTGACACCTGTCCCTCTAGGAGAGGTCCCCACACTTCTTTATTAAAAGAACATTAGTAATTTGGGGAAGGCACTTCAGACTTGAGAAGTTGATCTGGAATACAGGTTCTAGGCCCATTTTCTCCGTCCTTTCTTCCTCCTCTCCCTCCCATTTTCTTTCTGATAGCCCTTCAAATGAATGTTTTCATGGTAGCTTAAGAAATATTATTGAAATGTAAAATTGAAAAGTAAATCCCCCTAGTTTTCTAAAGTGATTTTGGCACCCAATGACCCTTTCTGACCATTGTCCACATACAGATAAGATCTTAATTTATAAACACGAGATGAGAACTATTTTTGAACCTTATATTGCTTATTGTTTCTTCACGGTAGAAATGGCTTACTAAAAATAAATGAACAGTAAATAACATTTCAAAAATGCAATACAAAATTCATGTTTGTCAAAACTATTATCATCAACATTTTGAAAATCAACCTGTTTATTTACATTTCTTATCTGTCTGCCTAAGCATATCTTCTTTTTTTTTATTTTCTAGATGGTTTCTCTGCAGCTTTGGAGCCTCTGTAGACCAGGCTGGCCTCAAACTCACAGAGATCCACCTGTCTCTGCCTCCTGAATGCTGGGATTAAAGATGTGTACCACCACTGTCCAGTCTAAGCATATCTTCTATTGAACACTCTGTTTTTCTCTCCTGATAAATTTTGTTCTTATCATTGGAATACTTAAAATTACATAAAAATGCAGTGTCTCTAACCAGGATATTGATCTGGTCCATTATACCTATTTAATTACAACTTTCTTAACCTGCATTTTCTTTCAAAGCTGCTGTGTAATGATAAGTTTAAAGTAAAAGATAAAAGTGTTCTAAACTCTGAACATCTGTTTTTGTTATTTTGTCAAAAAACTATTAATATTTACTAGTATGTAATTTAATATAGATCTTATGTTTATAACTCATGAAAACCCAAAGCAAGTTTATAAATTAAATATAAAACACTGAAAAATCAGTAAAACTCAAAAAATACCATTAATTTAAATAATATGATACACAACACTATTTTGAGTGATTGTAATTTGTAATGTTTGGTTTAATGATTAAACAACGCAGCCAGCCTCAAGTCTGGATCTGTATTTAATCTTTTTTCAATATTTTGACTCCAGTAATACAGAAAATATTAATTTTTAATAATGTTTTATAAATCAGTATTAATAACTTTAAGGCCATGTCAACCAGTTCCAGCTAATTGGACCACAACACTTAATCAAAACTGCTACCAATCAATTCCTGATTGCAAGTTTTAATGAACTTTCATGCTGTAAAGTTGTCTTACTTAATTAAAGATTTCAGTAATCTTAGCATTTGCTACAGCATCCACGTCTATTTACAAACAAATTTTGCCAGAATTAGTTACCACTTTGGCTCTGTTCTGTTACTGCCACCACCCCGGGTACAGAGAATGACTCAGCCAAGCACCAAACGGCAATCTGTCTGTGGCTACAACAGCCTGTGTGGCTTTCGTTGTATGAGGTGACAGGTGATCTGAGGGCTCCAGTTTTGTAACCCCAACTACTTCTGAAAATAAGGAACTGCTTTTTGAGGTGGTTTGTGACATCATTTGGTTACGACAGGGATTGATTGTACTTATACATACCTAGACTTTTTTCTCTTTTTAAAACAATCTTATTTTACTCCCCATCCAGGTTCCCTCTCCTTCCTATACTCCCACTCCTTCCACCTTCTCCCCATACCACCCCAATCCACTCTTCAGAGAGTAAGGTAAGGCCTCCCGTGAGGAGTCAACAAAGTCTCACATTACTCGATGCAGGACCGAGGTCCTTCCCCCTGTATCTAGGCTGAGCAAGGTATCCCTTCCTAGGGAATGGGCTCCAAAAAGCCAGTTCATGCCCTAGGGAAACTCCCAGGAAACCACAAGGGTGACCCCAGCTAAGAATCTAAGCAATAGTGGAGATGGTGCCTACATGGCCCTTCCCCTGTAATCAGATTGATGACTACTTTGTCATCGTAGAACCTTCATCCAGTAACTGATGGAAGCAGATGCAGAGATTCACAGCTAAGCTCTGGGCCAAGCTACAGAGTCCAATTGAAGAGAGGAAGGAGAGAGTATAGGAGAAAAGGGGGTCCAGATTATGAGAGGAAACCCACAGAAACAGGCGACTCGAGCTAGTGGGAACTCACTGACCCTGGACTGATAGCTGGGGAACCAGCATAAGACTGAATTAGACCCTCTGAATGTGGGTAACAGTTATGCTGTGGACTTTTAAAGCTACACTATGATCATGCAGTCAAATTCAGACAAAAGAGGGACAACGTGATGGTGAAGGTGCCTCTGTTTGTCATTAAACTTTGAATTAGGTCACAACAATTGTCATATTTTCCTAGCTATCTCTTTTGTCCCAGGGGTGGAAATCCCGCTTTCTGATCAGAAGCTCAAATAAAATAAGTTTTAGGATCCAGTTGGTATTGGCCTCATGCAATATCTATATTGTTGAAAGGAGGCTGCTAGTTAGTTCCCTGCTGCTTAGCCACGAAATAATCACATAGATTGGCCCATTAGCTTTAGCTTATTGTTGGCCAACTCTTACATATTAATTTAACCCATCTCCATTAATCTGTGTATGGCCATGAGGTAGTGGCCTACGAGCAAAGCTTCTGCATGTCTGTCTCCAGCAGAGGCTCCATGGCTTCTCCCTGACTCTGCCTCCTTTCTCCCAGCATTCTCTTTTGTTTTCCCTGCCTAGCTCTGTTCCCCTATAGCTCTGCTATAGGCCCAAATCAGTTCCTTTATTAACCAATAGTATTTACAGCATTCAGAGGGGAATCCCATATCACTATATAATTTTGTGACTGGGTAAACTTGAGCAATTGACTTCACCTCTGCTAATGTCTGGAGTGTGAACACCTTCCCAGCGTCTCCCTATCAAATGCATATCCCCTAGTGTGGATCTATTTGGCGATGATGGAACCCGTAGGAGATGAGGCATAATGCAAAGCCTTCTTGTGATTTAGAACATGCCCTCGAAGAGGATTGTGGGACTCCATTCCCTTTCTCTCCACCCCATCTTTCCTTTTTGCTGCAGGAGATCACCTTTCCTTTGCCACATGCTGCCTCACAACAGACCCAAATAAACAGACGAGTTATGAGCTGGAGCCTCCAAAACTTCCAGCTAAAGTACTTTGTCTCTTGGTAAGTTGATTATCTTGGATATTTTATATACTGACAGAAATCTAACACACTTTTTGAAAACCTCATTTTCCCCCTTTTTTTAAAAGAAAACAAAACCCCCAAATGACTATTATTCCCATTGTTTACATGAGGAGATCAGCATCATAGAGCTGTGGGGAGGACATAATGAACTGCTCCATGCCAAGTGCCTGGCCATATCTGCCTGGTACCCAACTTGTATGCCATTATAGACTGTACAGCTGGTGGAGTCGCTAGAGCCAGAGGAAAACCCTCTATGGCATCAACAGTTCATTTACCGAGTCCCTAAATCACTCCACAGAGTAGTTGATTACAGACACAATCGCCAGCTGGATATTAAGCCCCCGATTTCCTAAGCACAACATTATGAAACTTTCCAACAATCATGGGGCTAATCTTTTTGCACACGACCAGTCTCTAATCTAATAGAAGCATTTTTTTGTTTACTAAGGTAAAGAACCAAAGTCAGTCCAGAGATAGGCGACCAGCTAAACAAGCATTTGAATAAGTTGCAACAGTAATTTCAGGAGGAGAGTTTGGGGCAGAGAAGGAGAGGAGGCCATTTAAACAAGTGTGGGGACGATTAAGTGTTCCAACACATGCTGTGAATGGCTTCCCATGTCTGAGAGCAGGATCACTTAAAAGTGGGTTTGGCTAGGATAGCTCCCTTCTACAGAGTAGCTTTTAATTCATTCAGTGGACATTTATTTAGACCTGTGGGTTTTGTATATCTTCCAGCACTTGAAACTGCCTGAATGTGAAGAAGCTAAATACTTTGAGCTAAATACTTTGGAAGGATAAACCTGAGCACATAAACTCAACACTTGTACTGATGTCTATTGAATGCAGTGTGGGTATCATCTGTGCATTTATAGTAAAGCTTCATAGGTAAAATCAGATTTCATTCATTGGTTTGTCCATACAGCTTCCCGAAGCACACTGCACAGCCTTACCTTCTCATTCCTCTGGCTTTGTCTTTAGAGTGAAAAGCTAGATGCATAATGGCAGTGTATTGTTTTGAATAGGTATGGCCTCCATTAAGACTCACGTGTTGGAATGCTTGGCCAATGGGCAGCGGCACTATTAGGAGGTGTGGCCTTCTTGAAGTAGGTGAGACTTATTGGAGGAAGTGTGTCACTGTGGAGACAGGCTTTGAACTCTTGCATGCTCAAGTTAGGCCTAGGGACATAGTCTATTTCTCCTGCCTGTGGATCAAGATGTAGAACTCTCAGCTCCTTCTCCAGGACCACGTCTGCCTGCATGCTGCCATGCTTCTCTCCATGAAGATAATGTATAAATTTCTGAAACTGTAAGCCAGCCTTAATGAGATGTTTTCTGTTATAAGTGTTGCCATGGTCACGGTGTCTCTTCACAGCAATGGAAACCCTAACTAAGACAGGTGACATGCAGGGCAGTGTTCAGTATGAGTTCCATGTAGATTAGCACCCACGCTACCCAAAACGTGCACATAGCCCAGGACCCAACACTGTGCTAGGGAAGAAGCTACACGCCTTCCGGCACGACAAGCCAAAGTTTGCTTTTGTTTCAGAGTGCTCACTTCCCCAGTGAAGGCAGGAGGAGAGGAGCTGGTTAAAACTGAACAATTAAAAAAAAAAAAAGAAGAGGGAGATTGAGGAAACTAAATATAAATGACCAGGCGAGAGTGAAGAACTATCATTCACTTTATTATCTGTGTACCAAAGGCGCCTACAAGTTTGGCACCAACCAACAACACTGTGTTCTAAGCCAGGGATTAGCGCCACTGCTAAGCAAAGACAGTCCTCCTTCCCACCCTCAACACCCAGCCCAGGTTACCCACAGTCATTATTTTTATGAGCTTTTCTTCCACGAGGCCACCTGGCTACTGCCCAGTTGCTCTCCTGCAAAGCTGAGCCCTTTGCAGGCATTTCCTCCAAGTCCTCTGTGGGAAGTCCTTCTGTATATGCGTTGCTTTTATTGGTTAATGAATAAATCTGTTTCAGCCAGTGGCTTAGCAGAATAGAGAAAGCAGGGAATTCCAAACGGATAGAGGAGAAAAGAAGGCGGCGTCAGGAAGAAGCCTCATAACTGCCAGCATGAGACAGACAGACGCACTGGAACCTTGCCGAGAAGGTACAGCCAGGTGGCGATACACAGATTAATAGAAATGGGCTAATTTAAGATATAAGAGTTAGCCAGAAATATGCTTAGGCTATTGGCCAAGCAGTATTGCAATTAATACAGATTTCTGTGTGATTATTTTGGGAGTCTGGGCAGCTGGGAAACGGAGCAAGCAGCCTCCCTTATAGTCGTCTGTGCGACTCTCTCTGCCTTTGCATTCCCGGCGCTGGGCCCCGAAGAGCTGTGGTACTCTATAACTTTCTGTTCAACAGCTGGCAGCTACAAATTAACTTTTTGACTTCATTAGGCTAATCTGCTGAATTATTCCTAATTTGGAGCACCTGCAATCCTCCCTCCCGCGCCCTTCTCTCCTGGAGCCACCTCCTCTCATCGATCAAAAGCTGAGTGGCAGGGAAGCAGCATATGGAGCCACAGGCAGGGCCTGGTCAGGACTCTGGGTTTGTTTTTCCATCCCTCTGAATCACCGGTCTCAGACTGCTTCAGTCAACATGTTGCTTCCCCACAGGCAGGGCTGCTGTGAATCCGAGATGCCAAGGGCGTTTACAAGGGTGACGATGAGCAGAGGCCAATCATGTCTTTGCCCTTGGACACGGGTAAGTTCCACCCTCGTGAGTCCGATGCGGAGTCACACTCTGGCACTGCCACCCGTGGATGCAGGAAGTGGGAGAAGATTTCCTTTTCATCTGCCCAGAAACCAGGAGCAGATGCTTCTTCCCCTTCCCTCACACAATCAGTAAGAAATAAAAAGAGAAAGTTGCAGTTGCCTTCTCCGAACCCCACCTGCATCTACTGATGCCTGCTCTGGTCCAGCTGGAGTTTTTGAAGTCCCCAAATGGTCTCACACAAATCTGTAAAGTGGCAGAAATATCTTGACGCTACCCTTCCAGGCACAGGTGCCAGGGTTTCTGCTGGAGCACTTTCCCCAGAGGGTACAGAAGGAAGACCAGCCTGGACACAGCCCTTGAGATGATTCTCAGTCTCCGGGGCACTACTCCCTGCAGTTTTAGTGGGGAAGCTCTTCTCACTAGATAGCTCTCTCGGAACCTTCCCTACCCAGAAGCTTGGCTGTGAGAATGAGACTGTGGAGCAGGGAAAAAGGCTGCTAAACAAGATGTCCTATAAGAAAGAAGCCCAAACACCCCCCAACCTGAATCTTATAAGGGAGCCATCTAGGTGGAGTAAAAGAAGCAATAGTTTCTTAGAACTGGAGGTGGAACACACAAAGTGAACGCGGACACAGGAACCTTCAGTGAATATTGCTTGCTTTGTTCCCACTGGGTATCGTCTTTCATATGCTATTATTCCCATGGCTTACAGTCCAAGCAGCCATAGGACTCATTTCCCTAGGACAAGCCATGTTTATATTTCTTGTCAAGCATAAGTTTGAAGAGTGTCTTTTTCCAATTTCAAAATTATTCCCATTAGGGGACAGGAGATACGACTCAGTGCTTAAGAGGGCGAACTGTTGTTCCAGAGGTTGGGGTTCAGATCCCTGCACCCAAGTATGATCCTCATCTCTCCCTGTAACTCCAATTCCAGGGGAATCTATAGCATCTTCTGGCTCCTGAGGGCCCCTGTGGGCACATACAGGCACATGCACGCACGCACATGCATACATGTACACACTCACTAATTAATTAAATCTTTAAAAGTGGATTCCCATTAGGACTCTAAGGTCTGCCTATGTGGTATTTAGTCCCAAATCACCATTTATATCTCATCTGCCAGTCTCCAGATGAGAGGTAAATTTGGGGGCTTGCTTCTTTTGAGAATTTATATTAACTTCATAATTGGGAAGAGTATTGTGGTTTAAATAGGAATGGCCCCCATAGACCCATGTGCTACTTGGCCCATAGTGAATGGCCTTGTTCGAGTACGTGTGGCCTTGTTGGAGGAAGTGTTTCACTGTGCAGTGGTGCTTTGAGATTTCCTATGCTCAAGGGAGGCCTAGTGTAGCAGTCTCCTGCTGCTGCCTACAGATCAAGATATAGAACTCTCGGCTCCTTGTCCGACACCGTCTCTACTTGGATACCACCATGCTTCTCACCATGAAGTTAATGAGCTGAACCTCTGAAACTATAAGCCAGCCTCAATTAAATGTTTTCCTTTATAAGAGTTGGTCGAGGTGTCTCTTCACAGCAACAGAAACCCTAACTAAGACAAACATCGATTTTGATCTTATTTTTCTTTGCTCCTTGGATCTCAACCCTCCAGGTGAGAACTATTCTAGCCTTTGTCCTGCCGATTGTGTTTCTTCTTCTCATGATCTTTTCTGGGAATAAAAGAATGAAGCTGTGGCACTTGTCTTGAAGGCCATGGTACAAGCTAAAACAGATCTGGAGCCTGGCTTGGTGACGAGGAGCAGTAGCTAGAACCAGCATGTAGAGACACCATAGTACATGTAGCCTCTGTGGAACCCCTGATCGTTGATGGAGTCCCTTTGGAGGTGCAGAGAAACAAAAGGCACAAATTTGTGTCAGATCTCTTGCTGAACCTCTCCTCTAATGCAATATTAGTAAGGCCAAGCTCCTTTCATCCCCCCTCCCCAGGGTCTTGCTGAAATTGCAGTGTCTTTCCTTTGATGTTAAAATGATTACTGCATTAGAAACTTTAGAAGTAATAATACATGTATGGAGATGGACTAAGGAAGAGTCATTTCCGGGATGTTTTGTAGTGCCATTTAGGGAAGTGTTTCTGCACTTGGTAAGCAGTAGTTGATATTTTGCTTTAAGCATATTTCTTTTCTGGTGAACTCAGAACAGAAAGTTTGGGGGTCAAAGCATCAAGATCCTCTAGGAGTACACTGTGGGCTATAGATATGAGTTGAGGTACTTGGAGCCAGTTCAGTTATTAGTGGCAAAAAGAACTTGCTTATAGCCTCGGTGCTAGAATCACAGTGCCTTCTCTGTAAGGCTGACATGATGAATTGCTCATTAAAAGTCCACCTTATGTTCTCTGATAACTGGTTCCCAATTTTTGAAGCACAAAAAGACTCTATCTCAATGAAACTACTTTATCTCATGCGAAAGTAGTTGGTAGCCCTATTACAATCAGGGATCACAGAATGAGGAGGAGAGCCAGAGTGGTAAAGTTGTTGCCCTTGATACTGTTGAACTAATGAACAGTTCAGGGGTATCCATCACTAGTCCATTTAACAGGGACAAAATCTGTATATATCCTCTAGTCTGTGTGTGTGTGTGTGTGTACATGCGAATGTGGGTGCTTGTGTGTGATCATGATGTGCATGTGTGTGGAGGTTAGAACCAGCAGCTAGACACACTGCAGTAGATGCTACTAAAATAAAAATAAGCATTGTTGTTATTAAACAGGCGCTGTTCATTTTATTTTACTTTTTTTTTTTGAGAGAGAGAGAGAAAGTCTCTCATAGGCCTGGAACTCTCCAGGTTGGCTAGGCTGATTGGCCAGAAGACCTTTGGGGTTTGACTGTCTTTATCTCCTCAGCTCTAGGATTGCAAGCATGTGCCAACATGAATGGGTTTGTTTTGTTTTAGTATAGGTGCTGGGGATCAAACAGATCCTCAGACCTGCAAGACAGAATACTCTATCACCTGAGCTATTGTCTAAGCTCTTGTTTCCTTCTTAGAGAAATGGATGCCAATTGCTCTCTTTTTCTCTCTCTCTCTTTTCCTTTTCTTTTGTATTGTTTTAATTTTTTTTTAAACAAATCTCTTAGACGGTCCTCAAACTCATGACTCTCCTATATCAGGTGCCATCCAGAGTGGTGAGATTATATGTGGCTATAACACTGATTCCAACTATTAATTTGTGATTTTTTTTGCCTTTCAACTGTCTCTGATAATTGTATTTAAGTTGACTAGATATCGGCTGAGGGTAGCATGCCTCTATTTCCACTTGTTTACAGAGATAAGCGTGGCATTAGGGATGGAAATACACTGTTCAGAAATAATGACTCTCCCTCAGTGGATGCAGGAAAGCCTGCTGTGATGAAACCTTGGGATGAACTGCTCCAAACATTTTTTAATTTGCATCTCCAGAATCTGTTGGCATGCCTTTTGTCTCTAGACCACATAGCATGCATATAAAAATTAAAAATTCAAATAATAAAAATAAGATTTGGGCATCCACACTGGGCATCCCTATTAGCAGTGGTTCTGTTTTTATGTGTCAAGATTAATATTTCACACACAGCAGCTCATTATAAAAAGTAACCTTGGAACAACTATGTCAGGTGGAGATATTTTTTTTAAGATGTTCTGGAAATTATGCAGCCATAAAGAACATCCCCACTAATTGTATTGGCACTCATGTTATGCTAACTGGTTTGTCACCGAGTTGGGGGTAGCAGAGGAAAGAACCCCCTCACTGCTATCTCATGCATTGCTTTGCTCTATTTCTCTCTCAAACTCATTTATTCAGTGTTCATATTTATGCAAAAGAGGGTAATGAGTTAGCCAAAGGTTACAGGGGGTGCGGAGGGCTTTTGGATGATGAGAGCATTGGTAGCTTGTGAGGCTCGCCTCAGGCTATCTGAAATTGAAATTTGGGGCTAAATTAATAAGTCAACTTGAACACATGCAGCTGTGCATTAAGACTTCTCTAGGCTTGAAACTATGTAGTTTGACATAAAAGAACCTTTAGATACAATTTTTCAAAAAGTTCAAGCATGGTTGGGATGGAGACGGTAAACAGAAAGAGGACAGTTATAGGTGAGGCGCCATTATTAAAACTCTCCCTGAAATGGTTATTTGCTTTGTGGGATGTGTGTCCCTCTGTGTAGCCTTGTAGGTCACTAATTATTGTAGGGAATATCAAACAAGGGCTGGAGAGACGGTTCAGTTGTTAAGAACACTGGTTGCTCTTGAAGAGGATTTGAGATCAATTCCCAGCACACACATGGTGGTCCACAACCATCTGTAACTCTAGCTCCAGGGAAGTCAACATCTTCTGAATTCCATGGGCACCTGGTGTACATACATATACATAAGCATTCATTCAAATAAAATAAATAATAAATCTTTAAAAAATATCAATATCATTCTTCTATCAAATACTTTAAAACTTGTATTTAGGACAAAGAATTAAAATCTCTTTATCTTCTCCAACTTGTAAGACTTTTATGTAAATGTTTTAATCCTTTCCACCCAGTAACCTTTGTTTTCACTAAGGTCTCCTGCTCTGTTTAGGAATTTGATGGCCTGGAGCCTTTTCTCCTTGGAGTGAAGACCCTTTTCCTCTTCCTTCTCCATTTCTGGTGTGCCATTTCTTCTCAGACTAACCAGTTAAGATTGTGAAGTTGGACCCAAGCCAATGAGGAAAAGGCACAGTCAGCACCTGAATTATAATAAAAACCAAATGGACTTCCTTTCTTTGTGAGCTCATTCTTTGAAGTACACCCTTTTGCTCACGAGTAAAGTTTGACTTGTCCAAATACTCCAGTTGGAGTGCTGGTCGCTTTCCTTGCAATCCTGATTCTAATAAGATCCTGCACACAATCCTCCCTGAAGCAGATGGTTTATTTGCTCTCCCTGCCATTCCTCTAGAGCAACTGTCAACTTAGGCCAAGGACAACTTGGGGGCAAAATGCTAATTGGGATTGCAGCTGTTTTTCCTTTATTCGCATTTTAGGAACAAGGACATTACAATAATTTCACAAAGTCTGCTTAAAGAAGTAGTGGTGTACTGCTTTGCGTATCCAGGGTAGATATGCCCAAGGGAGCACACCAAGAATAAAAGCATAGCAAGAGAATGGCAGCAAAGAAGAAACATCTAGGAAGGATCACAGATTGGCCCCATAGACAGTAGACACTAGCCTATTGCTACTGTCAACTAGAGGCTGAGTAATATGAGAACACAAAACACAGTGCAGCCTTCATTCAAGCCAGGTTCCCATCCAATAGTAAAGGCTGGCGTGAATGTGCTTCTCAGTCGATGAGAAGAAAAAGTGACACCAAATCGAGGAGGATTAATGATAACTAACATTCCTTGACCTGGATAGTATGGAAGGCTGCACTGGAGGTACAGGTAATGCTCTCATAATATTCACAATTTAAAATAAACACTGGGCCAATCAAATGATTCCTTTGTACAAATGCAAAGAGACAGGACCTAGGAGCTGCTTTGAGTGCCAGAATGCAGCAGTATGCGAGCGAGCGAGCAAGCGAGGCCTGGTCTTGTGCACATTCTGCAGAGGATTTCTCTCCCAGCTGTGCTCCTGGGACCCGTGTCCGAAAGTGACTGAATGAAATGTTCTCTCCCTTCTGTCCTGGCCATCTGGGTTACGGGGCTCACAGATCCTAGGTGATGGGCCGCTGATAACGGTCAGTCTGTCCGCTGTTAATGCAGATGCTCTATTGCTTCTTTAAGATGTGTATATTCTAGGATTTTCTTTCTTATAAGAATTTATGCTCTCATCAGTAGAGAAACACCGTAATGATAAGTGCCTTTCCCTCTTCCCAGCACAACTGAAATGAATAAAGGGATTCATAAGAAAAAAAAGAGTCTCTTCCATTTAAGTTTTTCTCAGGAAGTATCTATCTTATTTTTTGCCCTGCATCTCCAATGTGGCAGCCAGATGCCAAGGAGCAGACACGCTCAGACTTTATGACCAATGCTGACTACATTTTGGCCTCAATTTTCACTTCTGACATAATTTCCTGTGACTCAAACCCAAAGTCAAAACGAACTCTCTTTTTCTTTCCACAAATGCTCCTTGCTCTTCAACCTCTGGCAGCAATCTCTTTCTTGAACTTCCTTCCTTTCTTTATTCAGGGAAATTTATCCGGCCTCCAATTTCACAGAGAAATAAAATTATACATGTGGCCCCATCTTACCATTACCAAGTATACTGCCCTATACTTAGGTCTGTCGTTTCTGCATTCTTTGAGGGTGATTATTGTTTGTGTTATCCAGGGTCCTCCCCATTCTGCCTTATAAGATACTGGAGATCCTTCTCTTTCAGGTTTCTGCTGTCACAATGGCAGAAAGTTCACCCCACCGCTCTTACCTATTATAGATACAGGAACTTACAATGGTTGGAAAATAACCATTGTACAATTAGCTCTGTAGTTCTTTCCTCTCCCATGAATAAAATTGTTAAAATGCAGAGAGTTGCTTTGTTTATCTAATTACTAACTATCTAGTATCCACCACAATGTCTGACCCATAGTAGGAAATAAGCAATATATTTCTGTAGAGTAATTCATAAGCAAACGAGCATACAGAAAATCTTTCTTCAGACAGTTGCTCAGATATGCCTCTCCTATTATAAGAGTTCTCTTGCCATCTCCTCTATTTCTTATCCAAATCCCATATACCATCTACTGATGTTTAAATGTATATGGACTTATAGACTTCAAGCATACCAGAATGTCTGATGAATCCAAATAAATACAGTTCTACTCAATACCCTCATTATTAGAGCCCTTGGTAACCTACTTCATCACCATGAGTCCCTGAATATCTCCTAGTAAAATATTGAATTGTCAACCGAGGTCAGGCTCTATCAGGATGTCATTCTGTCCTCCAAAAGAGGGTGCTTATTTTTTTAGCTCATAGATTACATTCTCTTGTTCCATCTCATAAGAACTAGTTATTAATTATTTTACTACCAAGGTCTTGACCAGAAATAAAATGAGATATAAATTGTCATCTTATGTTAGAGATCAGCTCAGGGTGAATCACTTGTCTAGTTTGAGATCACAGCAACTAACTGAAATTAAAGAAGACTTAGTCTCTGTCTATCCCACTTAAAATAGGCAATGGGGACAAATCAGCAGATGGCCACATCAATATGTCATCTGTGGAGCATCAATGCCTAACAGGAGGCACCTTGCCTGTGTCGGGAATGGCTTTCCAGAGGAAAGAATACATGACTTCTAAAAGATGACCAAAAATTAGATTGGGCTGAGGACTACCAGGAGAAGCCATTGAACATCGCCAACAGTGAGTCAAAGCTTGACCTATGCAAGAAGGCTAGAATCTTCAGGTGTATGAGTTGGTTAAGGAGAAGTTGCAGAAAGATTCTCAGGGGAAATACTTAAACATGAATCAGCACCACCGAAGAGGGGCCTCATGTGGCTATTGTGTTTCAGTAAATACTTCCCTGCTACAAAGCTGAGCAGGCAAATACATGGTTAACTACGCACATAAGCATTGGTTTGAAATGCATTTATATGTGGAAGAAAAATAAGGACTTCCATGGGGGGATGTGGAAGTTGAGCTTGCTTCATTGTGGCTTTGTGCTTGGCTCCATATATTTTGTGAGTTGCCTTTACCTTGAGGTAATCTGTATTGTGCATTTTGTCTGGTCATTTTTTTTTTCTCTGTAAGACTTTAATAGTCTTCTCAGGTTGTTTAGAATTAATGAGGCAAATGTCCTCAATCAAGAAGCAATTTAAGAACATGCTGCTAATTTCAATGAGTTCTGTAAATGAACTAATTTAATACCAGTTGACCTTTTTATTTGGGGAGAATGATTTGTGGCAGCATTTTCCTGATTTGTGCCTACAAGGCTTGGCAATCTGATTGGGCATTTTGAGCCCAAGGGTAAGCATTAATCATGGTACAAAGATGGAGCATAGCTAAGAGGGAGTTAGAATATTCACCCCAACCAGCAAGCGGAGGCTAGTGTTTAGCAGGAAACCCTCAATCAGGACTATTAAAACCAAAAACCATAGAATTAAGTGCAGTCTACTTGTTTAGTGACAGAGACCATGCAGAGAGATGCTAAATGGTGTAATATTTTGATGATGTCCCAGCAATTTTGCCACCCTAGTTTTATTTTTTTTAGTATTTTTATGACTGAAATGTAATAAAATATTTTTAATTTGCTAGCTTAAAGGAATGTTTCAACTTCCCGAATAAAGTTCAATAACACTTAATGGCACCATTTCAACCCCGTAACTTCTTTGCTTTACCGCTTCAGCGAGGGAGAAGCCAGGATTTCTGCACTGTGGCTTTAAATCAATCAGGAGAAATGGATCTTTTACTGGTGGCTTTCCATTGGAGGGTTTGCCTCAACCCGCAAGCTACACGTCTACAAGCAATGAGAACACTCTGCAATGCCATCATACCAATGAAAGGATGGGATACTTCTGCCCCCAGAGCTGGTTCCCTGTGATGGGAAAACCCTGTTTTAGCATGATTTATATGCTTGAATCAGGACTGAATCAGCAGCCTCCACCTGCCTGGCGAACTCAGTCTTCTCTGAAGCAGAGGGAGGGAGAAGGAACTGGTAACACCATGAAGGAGGAGAATTTCATTTAAGAGAGACAAGACAAACAAACAAATAAAACCCCAAATTATCCATGAAGGAAATTATTAATGAAATAATTTCTTTAAAAGTGAAAATACCTATTCATGAAAAGGTATTTCCTAAACAGAAAAAAAGTAGTCAAGTCAGAGGGAATGACAAAGTATTGTTACACATACGGGCACCAGGGGACTTCTGTCAAATGTGTAACAGACCTTCTCCCACCTAGAGACAATGGCCAAAGGGCTGGAACGGGCACATGGGAAAAGAGGAATGTCAGTGGTCAAGGAGTATCTGAAACACACATTTCAGCAAGCATCAGCCATTTAACCACGCGATACTCGGCACAGCTGTATCACGGGGAGAAAGTGAGCTGCAGCAATGCCTCCCCGCTCAGCCAGAATCAAACAAAAAATGGGGCCCTGATGCTGCTGGTCAGAAAAATGTGTGCAGCTGGCCAGAAAGTGATCTGATCTTACCATACCTCCAAATGCAGAAGATACAGGAACTTGGTTATCCATATTTCCTCTGCAGAGTGGAAAGTCAGGCACTTGGTTATTCATAGCTGTGCTTCAAACATTTCCAGAGAGGGCACACTTGTTGTTTTGATTAGAAAAGAGACTCTGGAGAAGCCATGGGGTGATAGACAGCTCAGAAGCAAATCAAAGCTCTTCATTTTCATTTTACTCTGCAGCGCGGGTGATGTTGTGCGCGCCATGTGGCTCTCCCACTGAGCCACAAGTACAGATGTAAAGGGGAACAAAGAACAAAAGGATGGAAGGAAGTGTGTCTGGAAGAAGGCACTGCTAAGTTTCTACAACTATTTCTAAATAATAGTAAGGTAGAAATTGAGATGAGGGCCGGCCGGGCGGCGGCGGCACACACCTTTAATCCCAGCACTTGGGAGGCAGAGGCAGGTGGATCTCTGTGTGACAGACTCCAAAGCTATAGAGAAACCCTGCCTCAAAAAAAACAAAACAAATAAATCAAAATTTAAAAAAAAGAAAGAAAGAAATTGTCTCTGTCTTTTGGGTTTTGGAAACAAACCTAGAGAACTCCTGCCTCTGCCTGCCTAGTGCTGGGATTAAAGGCGTGGCTCATTATACCTGGCTTAATTAATCTATTTTTAAAGTGAAATTCACCATCCAAACTGTTGTCACTGACAGAACACCACTAGGGACGTTGTTTTTAACTGTGTACTACAACGGAGCAAACATCTGGAATACCTAGTCTATCACGTCCCCCATCGACGAGGAACACGCATCTCGTGGGTTCTGCGAGGCTGGATCTTGGTTCGGCTGCTGCATAATTGGTAACTTTGCAAGGGAAATCCTCCCAGTCTCTCTGTCTTAATGTGCTTTGATTATCTGTGCTGTTTTGAGTGACAGCTATACAAACAGCTATTACATACGCTTTCCACCTCGAGTGAACTATTACAAGTGAATACACCCCAGAGGATGCGACTAGTAAACAGCAGGAGAAAGTGAGAGCCCTAAAGAAATAAAATCTCTAAGAAGTTGAGCTGGAGATGTGGCTCAGTGGTAGAGCACTGGTCCAGCGTGCACAAGGTTCCCGGTCAGTGCCCAACACTGACCAAAGGAAACAAAATCCAGAAAGTATATGGGCCATTTGATATTTTGAGGTCTGAGTAAACCCTATTGCCCCAAATGCTTTTGTGCCTTTTCATTGTCCTATATTAATCATGAATTTAATGCCTACCTCCTCGACCTTCATGATTCAAGCTAAAAGAGTTTTTGTTTCCTATGGAAATTATGATGATCAGTGGTACAACAGTGGTACTCCCGTGCTCATATGCTGCGCTGTTCAAAGAGCTTAAGCAGGCAGTCCGCTTCTCTGTACCTTTACGTTAGCTGACATGCCTTATCTAAGAATGCATGGAATCCACCCACACGCAGTATGTTTTCCAACATTCTGAGTATTTGCCACTCTTCTTTAATGTGGCAAGGAAAAGATTAAAAAAAAAAAAAAACTCAGGGGAATGCTTGGCTCAGGAAGGCCATCTGGTGTTAGTGGCGAGTGTCTACAGCTGTGTGGATGTTTAGGCAGTCCGCTGGTCGTGAGCAGGGGCCAGTCTCCACGGTGGGCTGTTGGGCTCAGAAAAGCTGCATCCGCTGATACATTCTGAAACTGTATGTGATGGTGTAATCTCGAGGTGGCTTCCACTTGACTTGAGGATGTCTTTGAACTGCTGTGGGACCACGATAATTGATTAAGATTTCGTATTTCTGTAATCCTGTAAGCAGCTCCATCTTGGAAGATGCTGGTGTGTTCTTATTTTCCTGCTGGATCTTCTTGGTCATGTTGCCTCGAATGCTCCACTTCCCAGAGTGGAAGCAAGAGCTCTGAAATTTCTACAAAGTTCATCTCTCACTCTATTCTTTTCTACGGTACACTTCCATTTTCAGGTTCATGGATTCATAATTATGTCATTTGGGACATAGGCCCATTTTAATTGGGGGGGAGTCTGGAGAGGTGGTTCAGTGGTTAAGGGTACTTGTGGCATTTCTGGAGGACCAGAATTTGGTTCCCAGCATCCATACCAGGTGGCTCACAACTGCCTCTATCTGTAGCTCCAGGGAATTTGACTCCCTCTTTTGGCCTCTATAGCCATTGACATGTGTACATGGCAGACTATGCACACAGAGATATACATGAGCAAAATAAATGTAAAAAAACAAAATAGTTTATAATTTTATTAGTGGTGGTTACGTACACTGGCGGCCTTAAGCATGCCAATTGTAGACGGCAAATTTAGGAGATAATGTAATGACTATTTTAAATGTCTTCACCCTGCTCAATCCAGTTGACATAGCATACAAAAGTCTTCCTTAGCTGGGTGGTGGTGGTGCATGCCTTTAATCCCAGTACTCGAAAGGCAGAGGCCTGTGGATATCTGTGAGTACGAGTTCAGACTGGTCTATAAGAGTTAGTTCCAGGACAGCTAGGACTGTTCCACAGAGAAACCCTGTCTCAAACAAACAAACAAAGTCTTCCTTTACCCTGTGTGAAAAGCCTCAAAAATAAAATTCTAGAAATGACAAATTGAAGTATTTTTATATGCTCTTTGATTGTTAAAAGTGGGACAAAGTGGACTCGCTCAATTCCTCTCATTCCTTTTGTGCTTATCACCCCAAGAGAACATATTCAGGATGGGATTCTCTAGACAGGCCAGGTGGAATTTAAACACACTGGAAGCTCTGCTGTTCTACTTGGCCATTGCTTTTTCTTACAGCTTAGTGGTGATTCTTCTGGGGAAGTAGTCAGTTTGGAGAAGTGACTTTTGCCTCCTAACTTGTTCTTTTTTAGGGGTTTGCTTCTCGAGTTCATGACTGAAGAAAGAAAGGATAAAGGAGATACCTCCTGGTCGGAGACTGGCTTGGAGGGGGGGTCATCTCACCATTTTATCTTTGTCCTCCAGTTGAGGGTCTCAGAAACTCTGGATAGATTGATTTTCTGTCGATAATTTCAGAAGGTGGACACACCCAAGCAGTATAGCTTTGAGCCTGATGGTGTTATTATGTGGGGGAATACATTAAGCTTCTTAATGCCCCAGATTTTCCTGTGGAGAAAGAGACCAACTCGGAAGTTCTCAAATGATGAAGTATGTCCTTAAACACTCGTGGCTACTCTTTAATGGTTTGTGCTGCCAGACATGAAGCATTTCACTGTGAAAATGGGTAGGATGCCTTCTGCGTAGCTGCAAAGTCAGGAAGGCTAATTCATTAGTGGTTTGAAAAGTGCTTTGAGCTAATGGAATAAAAGGCACTGGATAAGTTTGAACTAATATTATTAAAAATGAAAAATCATAACAGAGAAACTTATTTCCCTTAGAACACAGACATCAATATTGAGGCTGATTAATAAAGCATAAACAACCAGTTTGAGGATGGAAAACACCAGTCATTCATCAGGATATTTCCTCTATGTGTTTCCAAATCACCATTTGGGTTGTTTCATTTTCTGTTGGATTATATTGAGTGAGAGCCTGGGTTCCTCACTTTGGTTTATTTATTTATTTATTTTTTTTGTTTTTGCTTTATCTTGACCTATAATAGTAATGTGTATATTTTCTCCACATTTCCACATGTAGCCCCCCTCCATCCTGCTCCAAGTCAACACATTTCTTCATCATCTTTAGGGCCTTGTAGTAATCATATTGGAGAGTAATTAAGACAGGCTGTTTTGAAGTAAAGGTAATGGATAGCAAGCATTTGTGAAGGCTTCTGAGGATATGGGGTAGATTATTGCTTTGCTCACATTTAGTTTTCCCACAATAACTTTGAGCTGGAAATTAATGAACACAATTAGGGCTTTTTTGATACGGTAAACCTTTGAAACCATCCATTATTCTGTTAACAGAACCTGGCTAATTTTCTTCTAAATTAATGTTCTCCTGTTGTGATGTAGATTATATTTTATAATGCCGCTCTGTTGGCTTTCTCTCTCTCTCCCTTCCTCTGCTCATTGGCTTCAGTGTCTTTGTACTTCATGACATTCGTGTGAATAATTAGCTAGAGCAGCTGTCAATAATATTTTCAGGGAGTAATATACTTACTTCCCTCTGATGGTAATTGTTTATCACTGTACTGCTTTTAATGTTATCACCCAAACACAAAGAACAAAGAATATACGTATATCAATGTTTATTGCACCCCTATTCACACTAGAGAAGTTATAGAACAAATCTAGGTGCTCAACAGAAACAGGAATAGAGAAAATGTGACATAAATACACAAATCAATGGAACATTTTTCAGGCCTAAAGAAGAATGAACTTATACAGGAAAATGGATTCAAGTAGAGATAATTATATTAAGTAAATTAAGCCATTCTCAGAAAGACAAATGTATTTTCTCTCATTTGTGAGTCTTAGAGTTTATGCAAATCCATAAAATCATGCACCTTTGAAAGCACAAGTAAAACTGTATGGTGGTACAAGAGGGTTAAACAAGGGTGCAGGGTAGGGGGGAATTGCTAAGCACATAACAGAATAAGAATACACATATATTTTATTGGGAAATAAAGCAGAAGGGCTTAACTCTTGTTCTTCTTTAAAAAGTCATACTGCATGTTCTTGGCTAAGGCTCCATCTACAAGTCATACCCTGTCATTTCCTTTGTAATGCGATGCAAAGTGCCAAGTGCAGCCACAGAAATTACACACGAAGAGAGTCTAAACATGTCTTGTATTGATGCTGCGCATCCAATTACTAAACAAGTTTATGCGGGTCAGAGAAGGGAGCAAAGGTTAAGTGTTTGACTTTCAATAAATTCTAAACCTGAATGAGCTACTCTGAGCCTTGATGCAAAAGCAGGGCTGGCACATGCTAATTCTCAAATGCAGTGTTAGCGATGCTGCAAACTCTATGAGTTTGTCAGCTGTGGGCAAAGAACAGGACTGAAAAGCGATCTTGCCGTGAACTCAGGACACCGCTTTAGCTGTTCTTGGAGATGGAGGGACGTTCGACTTTGTTGGATGCATTTTCCTAATGACCCTCGTTTCACTCTTCTGAATACGTTTTGTCATTTACTCCTGGGTCATGTTTTTCCCCTTTTATCTCTCACCTTGCTTTGTGTTCTTTCTTCCTATTGCTTTATAAGCAGCTAAGCTTTGTGTTTATCCATCCATTTTAGGCACCCTTAATGTTATGCTTCCTCCTATGCCCGACTGAATCAGAGTTCAGCTTCACAGAGAAGCCCACAGAGAATTCAGCTAATGTACTATACCATCAGTAACTAAGCTTTGGTAGTGCACACTTTATACACATGGACCCCAGAAAGGTCTCAGAAAATCAGGCTTCCAAGAGGCATCTTGGAATATTTCCTTATGGCCTTTCACATTTGTTTCATGTGGCGACTGCCAAAGAGACCAGATGACTGTTGAAAATACCAAGCGAAGAGAGAAGTCAGGGAGGGAACGTGACTTTGAAGTCTAGTGTTTTGAGGCTCGCTTCAAGAGGCTGATGGTGAGCTGGAATTGAATTGATTTACACACAAAAATTGGATAGAGTACCAAGTAAAATGTCAAATTCAAAAAAAGAATTACAAAACCTGTAAACACAATAATTATACAAAAGAATAGTAATGGTTTTCACAGCAAGGGGCTAAGTGTGTCTCATTTCGGCTTCTTCACTTCTGCAAAGGAACAGAATGAAAGCCCCGTGAAGGAAGTGTGTCCCTGTGAGTTTTCATCTGTCAGCCTGGAAAATCTGGCACTTGCAGAAGTATGTGGAGCATAGATGCCTGCAAGACACATAGGAGGAATTACCAGGACTACATGCATGCCTTCAGAGATTTGCACTTCTCAAGGGCCATTCATTTCCATGTTTTTGTTTTATGTTTCCTGGGGTCCTGAGATGTGCAGCTCTCCCACTCCAACAGATGAAATATTAACAGAAAATAATTTACAGGGAGAAATGAAGTGGGGTTTTTGTTCTTTTGTTTGTTTTGTTGTTGTTGTTGTTTTTTTTTTCTTTCCAGTGCAATAGTAAAACCATGTTCCTCAGCCAGAGTTCACTCACCAGTCAGTAAGGAATATGTAAGCCTCCTGAACCACTGAAAATTTCTTACTGGATAAAAGGCACGATAATAATCCCAGGGCTGTGGAGAATATTCGGCATGATGTGTAAGGGTGGGCATAATGGTTCCTAGGCAGGATGGGAGGTCATAGAAATGGCGTATGGGTTGGAAGAAAATAAAGATGATTAAAAAAAAAGTTTCTAAAAGGGAAACCTCTGAAAATGGTAAATGAAATTTCTGGGGGAAGAGGACTTCAGAGTTGGGAAAGGTGGGCAATACTCAGAGGAATGGGGTGTAAACATCTTAGCGTTTGCATTGCCTATATTCCCAAACTTTGTCTTCACTAATGCAGGAGTTCACACTACCAGGTTATTAGGTTTTCTCTTGATACAATTTGACCTGTAATTCTCTGGAAACAAATCACCTTGGAGATGGCACATATATAATTTAATAAATTCTAGCTGTACTAATTTAAGTCTGTGAGCTCTTGAATGGGATTATTAGTTAGACATTCTGCACCATCTGTAGAAAATAATGAACCTTTCTGAAAATTGCTAAAAGACCAGACCAATCACTGTCCTCAAAATCTCAAAGCAACTAATTGTTTTCATGTGTTCAGAAATCATTTGAATAAGGATCAGTGGAATGTGATTACCATTAAAAGTATACAGTTCTATTAATTTTACAAATACAGTAATTTATGATTTCTTGTTGGAAAGTTTAATTATATAATATGCTATACATATATATGCATAGAAAAACACTGATGCTTTTATATTCTGTATATCTTGCTTCTGCCTAACTAGTCTAAATTAACATAAACTTAGTGACACTATTAATCTAAATATCAAATCATATAAAATCTAATTTCTCCTAACATTCCAGTCAAGCAGTCATGCTGGTAAACATTGTGAAACAGTCTCTAACAAGTTTAGACTGACTTCAAATCATAACTGGCTCCCAGATGCATTTGCATATTCTCTCATAGGGACCGATATGCAAATGAAGTAAATAGATCTGTTTCTCCCTGAACACTAAGGCCTCATTGATTTGACCTTTTGTGGTAGGATCTGTAGAGGCAGGGGTTTTGTTGGCATCAGCAGCAAATCACACTGAGAGTTCACACCAGGTAGAAATGATTTCTTCCTGGATCTCTGCTTGTATGCCCATGAGTCTAGGTTATGGAAAATATCAAGTCATGCAGAGGCTGCTTGACCAAGTCCTCTTTTGTGCTCAGCAATGCTGGCAGAACATATGGGCTAATTTTATACAACAGATTCTGTAGAAAGAAGTTTGGAAATCAATTCCCAAGGTAGTGGCCTCAACTCAGTAAATTCTTCTTGAGCACATCCTTAATTTAACCATCCAGGGTCTCTGCTGTGGTGGCATTGAATAGCACACCATAGTCAGTTGGCATTACAGATCTTTGATTACAGGACGATTAGAACTTTATGAATTAAAAAAAAAGCAAAATGATAAGTTGAGCAAGGTAATGCATACCTGTAACTCCAGCACACCAGAGAGTGAGGCAGGAGGATTGTAAAACCAGCCTTAGAAAGCGTGAGACCTGCCTCCAAAAACCAAAGTGCTGACCTGATTGTTCCTAAGTGTATCCGCTATTCTGATGGTCATTGTTACATCAGAGAAACATCCAGGCACCTGCATAGAAAATAACTATGTTTTCTTAAATGTTTATGTCTCATGGTTTTCTTGGCTGCACCTTCTGGTCTGATATAAATGGTTGTATATATAGTTATGCAAGGTTCACTATATATAGTTAGGTGAGGGTCACCATATACAGTTATGTGAGGTTAACATCGAATGTTTTGTTCTGTGGAGAGGTTGAAGAAGAGTTATGTGTTTCTCCTTACTTGGCCTTCTACCTTATCATAACTGTACCCAGGAAATTTTAGGAAACCATGTCATGTTGTCAGAAACAGCCTCCACATTGACCTTGGCCTTGTCAAAATAGTTTTATCATTCATAAATATTTCAGTGAAAGAAACCAAAGACTGCTTATGAATGATTGATTTTATAGGGTTCTTTGACCTTTCCTGTGAAGGCTTTTTATTAGCATTAGAGTATTCCATCCTAAATCTGACCATTAATTGTTAATAATTTGCCAATGGAAACTTAGGTTTCTCTAAACTATGAGCAATCGAAATGGTAGTCACTCATAAGTGGATGTTAAACATAAAGGAAAGGATAATCAGCCTATAGTCCACAACTCCATAGAAGCTAGGTAACAAGGAAAACCATAAGAGAAATATACATAAATTCACCCCTGGGAAGGGAAATAAACAAAATATTCTGAGAAAATTGTGAGCATAGGTGGTGGGGAGGAGAAGGGAGGGTGAAAGGGGAGGAGAGAAGAGAAACAGGAAAAAGCACTTGAAGAACATGGGGGAATGGGATGGCTGATACGGGAGAAGGACAGAGATGGAGAGCAAGGATAGAGATATCTTGATTGATGGAGCCATTATAGGGCTAGCAAGAAACCCGGCACTAGAAAAATTCCCAGGAACCCACAAGCATGACCCTAACTAAGACCCTAAGCAATTGTGGAGAGGGTGCCTGAATTGGCCTTGCTTTGTTGTCAGATTGATGACTATCTTAAATGTTATCATAGAACCTTCATCCAGCAACTGAGGGAAGCAGAGCACTGGGCTGAGCTCCTAAAGTGGAGTTGCAGAGAGGGAGGAGCAAGAATATGAGCAAAGGGGTCAAGACCATAATGGGGATACTCATTAAAACAGCTTATTTGAGCTAATGGGAGCCCACCGACTCCAGCCTGAGAGCCAGGGAACCAGCATAGGACCAAACTAGGTCCTCTGAATGAGGTGACAGTTGTGTGGCTGGGACAGACAGTGGGGCCACTGGCAGTGGCACTAGGATTGGTCCCTGCTGCTTGAACTGACATTTTGGAACCCAGTTTCTTTGAAGGGATGTCTTGCTCAGCCTAGATATAGTGAGGAGGGCCTTGGTCTTACCTCAAAGCAATGTGCTAGACTTTGTTGACTTCCCATGTGAAGCCTTACCCTCTCTGAGAAGTGGATGGGGGTGAGGGAGGTGAGGAAGATGGAGGGAGCAGGAGGAGGAAAGGAGTGGGAACTAGGATTCTCATGGAAAATGAGAAAAGATAGCTTAATAAAAAACAAATAATTTTTTTTAATAAAAGTGCAGACCAAAGCCCCATCTCAAGCTTTTAGCACTAGCGCATAGTTTTCGCTTCTGTATGAAGCCAGGCAAACTTTTACCTGAAGGCGTTCTGTGCTGACTGCAGATGTCCAGAAGCAGCAGGTGAGGCAGAACTGTTGGGGAGGCTGGTGCTGTCCTAGTTAGTTTTTCTGTCGCTGAGATAAACATCTGACAAGAGCAATTTCAGGAAGGAAGGAAGGAAGGAAGGAAGGAAGGAAGGAAGGAAGGAAGGAAGGAAGGAAGGAAGGGTATTTTTTCCCTGTGCCTCTTTTGATAGCGCAATTCTTTTTTTTTCATTTTTTTTTAGTTTTTTTCTTTCTTAATTTATTAGATTTTTTAAAAAAATACTAATCCGAGTTCCCACTCCCTCCTTTCCTCCCATTCCCTTTACACACCCTCCCACCCCACCCCTATCCATTCCTCAGAGAGGATAAGGCACAGTGCTTGGGGAAGGTCCAAGGCCCTCCTACTATATCTAGGCTGAGCAAGGTATCCATCCAAAGAAAACATGATCCCAAAAAGCCAGGACATGCGGTAGGAATAAATCATGCCCACTGGCCTCTCAGTCTGCCCCCCACCATACAACTGTCAACCACATTGAGATAAATTTTAGTTTGGTCTTATGCTTGTTTCTTCCCAGTCTGGCTGGAGTTGGTGAGCTCCCATTAGCTCAGGTAGATTGTTTCAGTGTCTATACATCATGGTTTTGACTTCTTTGCTCATATTCTCATTCTTCCCACTCTTCAACTGGACTTTGGGAGCTCAGTCCAGTGCTCCGATGTGGGTCTCTGCCTCTGTTTCCATCAGTTGCTGCATGAAGATTCTATGGTGATATTTAAGATGTTCATCAGTCTGACTCTAGGGCAAGTCAAGATCGGGCCCCCTCTCCTCTATTGCTTAGGGTCTTAGCTGGGGTCATCCTTGTAGATTCCTGGGAATTTCCCTAGAGCCAGGTTTCTGCTAACCCTATAATGGCTCCCTAAATCAAGATATCTCCTTCCTTGCTCTCATCTCTGTCCTTCCTCCACCTCGACTATCCCATTCCCTCAAGTTCTCCTCAACCCTCCCCTTCTCTCTTCCTCTTCCACCCTCACTTTAATTTTTAAAAACAATCTTTATTTTACATACCAATTCCAATTCTCTCTCCCTCCCTTCCTCCTGCTCCTTCACCCCTCCCCCATTCACTCCTCAAGGGGGGCTGAGGTCTCCCATGGGGAGCCAACAAAGTCTTTCACATCACTTGAGAACGAAGGCCTGCCCCCTGTATCTAGACTGAGCACGGTATCCATCCATGGGGAATGAGCTCCAAAAATCCAGTTCTTGCACTAGGGACAAATACTGTCTTCACCACCAGTGGCCCCACAGACTGCTCAAGCCACACAACTGTAACCCACATTCAGAAGGCCTAGTTGGGTCCTATGCAGGTTCCCCCCTTGTCAGTCTAGTAGGAAGGGTGTAGTTTAGCTCACAGTTCCAGGTGAAGTCCTTCATCGCGGAGAGGTCAAGACTGTGGGAGCTTGAAGCAGCTGACGTGTCTGCGAGTCTACAGTCAGAGAGAAGAGAGCTGGGAATGTGCTTGCTTTGTTCTGCTAGCTTCCTCGCTTTGATACCAGGAGGCAAACCCAGGGAATGGTGCCACTTCCTTGTAGGATGGATCTTCCCAGGGCAGTCAATCTAATCAAGATAATCCCCCACCCCACCTAGTCAGGCCCAGAGGCTTAATCTTAGATCCTGTCAATAATCAATATTAACCTTTACAGGTGGGTTATGCGTGCAACTTGTAAACCATACCATTTTTCTTCATTCTTTGAAGTATGACAGTGTTGCTGTAGGGGGATATATAAAGCAATTGCCACAGAAATAACCAATTGCTAGCGTTGTCTCACAGTTGAAACCTCACGGAGATGGAACTAAATTTGAATTTAAAAAGTCACCTTTGCAATTGGATGAAGATTAGATGGAAAAAAAATCACTTTTTTTAATACTCTCAAAACTCTTCCCAAGGGCATATATTCGCTTGCAGGAAAATGCTAAAGATGAAAGAAAGAAAGAAAGAAACCTAAAATGTAGAAAACAGTTCTACTAACCACAGACACCATTTTTAAAGGAAACATTTCTATATTATTTTATACTTTAAGCAAAGCCTATGCAGGCACATTTTGTTTTACTATGCTTTGCTTTTTATTTTGCCCTTTGTAGGCATTGTATTGTTATACAAGTTGCAAGTCTTGCCTCAAGCTAGTCTATCAGAAACACTTTCCCAATAGCTCAGATGAGTGTCTGCATTTTAGCAATAAAGCATTCTTGAAATTAAGGAATGCATTACCTTTGGACAGAATGTTATTGCGTACCCTATAGACTGCAGCCTAAGCATTGAGTAAACACAACTTGTACGTGCACTGAGGAACAAAACAGATCACAGAGCTCACTTTATTAGAATATTTGACCCCAAAAGCTCTCCTAGCTGACTTTATTAGGATATCTGTCCTCAATGTTTTCATAACTATCAGAGCAGTCTACAGCTGAGCCTGCGGTATTACCGTGGCTGGCTGTATTGGTGGAGCAGGGCTGTGGGCTGGGTACTGAAGGCAGAATAGGACAGTGAGACAGAGGATCTGGTTCTAAGAGAAATACAGGACTGTGAGAAAAGAAGCCACCCAGTTACCATCGTCATGTTTCTACTGCTATGAAGAGACATCACGATTAAGGAAACTTATAAAAGACAACCTTTACTGAGCCTCAAGGTTCCAGAAGTTTCAGTCTATGATCATTATGTCAGAGAGCATGGCAGCAGAAAGTTATACGTAGCTCTGGAGTAGTGGCTGAGAGCTCACATTGGATCTGTAAGAACAAGGAGGAAAGGGGAGAGAGAGGGAGAAGGGGAAAAAGAAAGGGAGAAAGGAAGAGAGAGAGAGAGAGAGAGAGAGAGAGAGAGAGAGAGAGAGAGAGAGAGAGAGAGAGAAAGAGAGAGAATCGTAAATCGTGGGCTTTTGAAACTTCAAAGCCCATCCCCAAAGATACCCCCCCTCCTACAAGGCCACATGTCCTTCAATAAGGCCACTTCTTCTATCCTTTCCCAAACAGTTCATCAACTGAAGACCAATTACTCAAACCTATGAATCTCTGGGGCGGGGGCATTCTTTAACTACACACAGCCATTGTCTTTCAGAACAGTAAGGCTGCAAGAAGTTCTGAGGGAATGTGAAGAAACTCAGTATAGTGACTAGCACAGCCCAGGAGGAAGCAGCAGGCCTGCTTTGACTTTAGATTTTAGTGACTATTATTGCAGTGGTTCCAGAGATGAAAGTGATGTATAGGGTGCGTGAACAATACACTACAGGACCCTTAGATATTCTGTATGCTTCCTAAGGGCTTCATGGTTCTATGCATACTGTGTCCTCAGTGAATGAGCATTGCTTTCCCTTACTCCCATACAGCTATTTCTGGGGCTTGCTCTTCTCTTCTTATATACTTCTCTAAAGTGTTGAGGGTTAATTGATTCACAGCAGTAACAGATATCCCACACCATTTCTTGTATTTACCCTGTACCCCTCTCACTTCCCAAACCTTCTATGATTTTTTTTCCTTGTGAGGTCTTGAATATTCTCCTAGGCAAGCATCTACCATTTTTCTCATCAAATGCTTGCTGTAGAAAGGTCAGCAGATGTAAGGCACGGTCATCCAACATCTTCCCCATCCGCCAAATCAGTTTCCAGGCATTGAAGACATGTTAGAAGTCATCAAATCCAATCTCCTTCAAGTGCATTCTATTTGCTCTTTGCCTGGATTCCTTGGTCTACCCTGGAGGCAATTCTATGCCCTGATGGGTTGCAGCAGCTCTCTGCCTCAGGGTACACTCTGGCTATGGAAGCACACTTGATGCTCCTGGGATACCTATATGTCACATCTCCGCATCAACAGGCAAACAGCGGGAGGGTGCTAGTCAACCAACCCTATGGTGGACATCTCTTCCAAGTGATCAGCTCCGAGGGTCTCTGGCACGATTTATGTCCACTTTGTCACAGGCTTAAGCTCCTCAGTTTACAATCCCGTTATTTCCCCTTTCTGCCTCCCCTGCTCGTCACTGTGCCAGGAGTAGTCATTATGCTAATAACTTCTCATATCCAGAGCCTTCATCACTGCGTGCGCTGGATGACACAGATTTTCTTAGAATAGATGCAGAGATTGTGGAACACATGTGATTTGCATCGAGTGCTTATCACTGCCACATCTTTCAAAGTCCTTGAGTTAAAAACTATTTTAAAATAGCTATTAACACCAAAAAGAATAATTCCATGACTAAGCCCCTAATTCTGGCCCTTTGAGTTGGTTCATCTATCAAGGGAATCCTGTAACTCACCGAAGGAGAAACTTTTACACAGAGAAACTCCTGGTTTCACCTGCACTGTGGCCATCTTTCCAGAGCATTTATAACCATTGAATCCTACCCTCCTCTGCCCATACTCATGAATACCAGATGGGCTCCTTTTGAACGATAGCGCAGTAAAATAATAGCGAACCATTAAGATCATTAAGGGAAGACTGTGGAATTTATGATCAGTGGGCTGCCATTCCTCCCTCCAACCAGGATCCATAAACTACAACATAATGCGACAGCAATTGGATCTCTGATCTGAGCGAGTGCCTGGGACCCTCAACATCTGTAAACATGAACTGTTTCCCAAGCTTTTCCAATACTCCTCATTTTTATCCCTTCGGTTATCATTTGCACGGCATTATTCAGGTATATAATTAATTTCTAACTCTAAGGTTTCCTTAGTGCAGTCAGCTAATGCGGGACCTGTTTACCACCAGCCAGATGGCTCCACAGTTACTTAGAAAGGGACAGATATTGACAAAACATTGTCTCCTGTGCACGCCAGGCCACTAAACAGTCCTGTACAACAGACTGAAGTGGGGGATTTAGAGGGAAAAAAGCGAGCCTCCCAAGTATTTGCAGATTATTTCTTAAAAAAAAAATTCACCAAGTATCTGCAGATTATTTCTTAAAAAAAAAAAAATCACCAGGTCTGCAAATGCCAGCCCTAAATCTCTGCACTTTAACAAGGAGAGAAAGAGGGTTTTTTCAATATCTTTAAAATGGTTCTTATTTGTTTATTTATTTTAGAACTGAGAGAATGAAGAAGAAAAACAGCTGGCACTGGAAAGCATGCAATTGGGCTATAGTCCCTGGAGAAGTATCTAACCCTTGCTATTGCAATATTTTAGTCAGGGAACGCGGAGGTGCACACTCTTCTCAGTCCTCATGTTTTTGAATCTGTGTTTTCTAATGATGCCTCTTCACATTTGGGCTGGGATGTCTGCACCATTCATAGGGACCTCCTCACCTGTCAGTGTAGTTAAAGTGAAAACCACATCTGGACTTCTGCCAGGTGTGCTAGCAGGGTCTGACGTGTTTGTTCAAGGGCTGCCACCCGAGCAGTGTCCCTGGGCTTCTCAGTGTAGTACTGTGGCAGAATAATTTAGAGGAGCCATCACTGACTTTTCATGTTTCAGGAAAGGGAAGGTAGGAAGACATTGCACTTCCTGAAAGTGGCTGAGATCGTGAATGAGCTCTGAGTTCCGAGACAGCATCATAGAGCCTTAGGTATCTCTCCTGACTTAAAGCCCTAGAAACTCCTGCACAAAGGGATGTATGGAAGTGTACTGCCGGGGTGGGGGGAGCACTTTAAACTCCAGAAACCATTAGCAACTAATATATACATGCAAAAATTAGATTTTCGCAACCACTTTAGCATTGTAGCAACATGTGTTGGGAATGTCGAGGAAGGGAAGCTGAATGCTTCCGTTGCAAAGGGCTCTGTGGAGTGGCAGGAGAGCCTGCTCACATGGGGGGAAATACTAGGACTGGAGTGGGAATTAGGTGTGTCTGATGGCATATTTTACTTTCTACATAATACTTCCCTAACAAGACCTCTTTTATTCTTTCTCTCCTCACCAGCAGGGTTTTGTTCCGTGTCGTAAGAATTACAGATAGATCTATAAATGTGGATGGATGAGGATGGAGCAGGTATGAAATGTTATAGAGTCTCTGGAGAGGCTCCAAGAGCCATTTCTTGATCAGATTAAGAAACAGAATGCCTATTAATATTGCCTCTTTGGAATTACCTTGTAGACAAAGCATTAGCATTTAGCTAAGATCTAGGTGATATTTCTGAATTTATCATTTGAATCTCCCCTTTAACTCAGGAGCTGAAAGAAAAGGTGTCATATTTCTGCTACAAATCAAAGAAATGCTGAGAGGTGAAACTTACAACACCCTAACTTTCTTCCCAACAGTTCTGCTGAACTCGGCACCGGAAATCCATCTGCATTCAAAGGATTGATTACGCGGCATTAGTTTCATCAATACAAGCCCAGTGCTTTAAGGAAATGTTTGAGCTCAGTGATACACAGGGCTTGACAGCCGTGATGTCGGAAAACCAGGAAGAATTCTATCCTCCTTATCCCATCTTCCTCCCTCCATTCTCCTCCCCCCCCCTCTCATTTCTTTCTAATGGAGTTGTTCTATAATTGAGGAATGATTTCTTTCCTAAACATCATACACTATAAAATAAGAAGTCACACAGGTTACGTGTGTGAGTTATTGGTCAACAGTGTCCCATAGGCCATCAAACATTACAAACCATTGCTAGTGTTGTTGGTTTCTGTTTAGAACTTAATGGTGAGTCCTTATTGCTGAAGACAAAATGTACCTTAGTCATGGACTCAGAGACTGACATGGAAGCGTTGTCTTACAGGCTAGAGTTCATAGTGCTTATCGATGCAATGCCTACCAGCTGAGAAACAAGGCAGCCATCAGTTGTACACAGTTGTGAACTATGTGAGCTGCAACAATGACTGACCAAGCAGGATTGGTGCAGTAGTGGAACAGATATTATGGACATAACTAGTTACTTTCTGGTTGGACTTATGCCCGTTCTCCAGGATAGAACTCAGATCTAGTAACACTTTTAAGGCCAAGAACTGTTTGCTAGATAAGTCCTAGACCCTAAGGGAGAATGGACTACTATTATTTTTACTAGATAGAAACATTATTAAACAAATTACTAATAATTAAATTTAAACCCATAGATTAATGCATCTTTCAACCCTCACCAGGCAATGAAGATGGAGGCCCACAACTGGTTTAGGTTCAAAACAATAAGATATTGAGAAATGCTCGACTCTGAATGGGACATCTATACCCCAGCTCCTCTTCTGAAGGCTCAGATATCATCACAGAAAGGGTCTACCTTTAAGATCCAGAAGGTGGGCAAGGTAACAACTCTAATGGTGTTTAACTCTGATAGCTGGGCAAGTCCTCATGATATTGTTGACCCTGATTAGATGTAGACATGTGTGTATATATGCAGCTGACTAGACAGATACTCAGAGAAAAGAACTAGTTTTGACACAGAACAATGGAAAATATTTCCACAAGTAATTAATTGGTCAACAGTCTAGGGACTAAGATGTATCTTGACGAGTTCAGTCTTTGCTCAACAGACATTTTTAAAGTATCTATGGCTTTAAGAGCTGTCACATTAGTAATATCTGTATTTTTACATCCAGTCCAAAGGTGACCACAGTGTAAGAGATGTGAATTGTAAAGGCACACAGTTCTCTAGCCAGTATTCCCTAGACGTCACAGTCTTAGCTTTGGAGGTAGTAAGAAGCTTAACTTGATTGGCAGGTTTGGTGATGAGTGGAGTTGATGCATCTTTAAGTCCGTTTTCTCAAGTAGGTGTGGAAAGACCTGAGAAGGGAAATGAATTATTTCTTTCAAAAGTTCTAAGATTACAAGAGGTTGGCCTTAAGGTACTGTTCACTTCCTTGAGATCTGAAATTCTGTGAAAATGTTGAAAACTGTAAGTCTCCCTGGGGAAACAAACTCTGTTAAGGGTAGGCTGCATGCTTAATAGATGGCCAACATAAAAAGAACTCAACAGCAGTGTTTAGGATTTCTTGTCTTACAATGTCATGTTGGGACTTTTTACTTTTAAATCCTATTGTTTTGATATATATTCTCTCTTTTTGGTCTACCGGCTTTTGGATATATATTATAACTTACAGTTTTGTGTTTTTATGGGATTCCTGAGTGTGTGAACAAGTGGGTCACTGCATCTATTATCTGTGTTGTTCCCTTTCTTGGGCTCTTTTCCTTCGGTTTGTTTGTTTGTCGTATTCCAATATGTTAGTTTGTGTTTTTATCTTATTATATTTTAAAAAATTTCATTCTGTTTTATTTTAATATTATCCCTCAGAATTCAGTTTGTTTTCCGATGAGAGGGAAAGGGGGTGAATCTAGATGGGAGGAGAAGTGATGGGAGGGATAGTGAGGGAGTGTGATGGGTAGAGGGATGGATAACTGTAATCAGGATATGTTGTGAATAAAAACATTTGTCTTCAATAAAAGTAAAAAAATTCTAAGTCTTAAGTATATTTATGAGTGACATAAATTTGGGGAGAGGAGAAATGGAGAGTGTTAATATGTATTTCACGCTTCCAGGACCTTTCAAAATAATGAATGAACCATTAGAACAGTACATGTATTATCACCAGTACTTGGCAAATAAGAAGAAACAAAGGTTGGGACAGGTTCAGGAAATGGCCATGCTGCAGAAAAAGAATGTGAAGCCATGAGTCTTCTCGTTCCATTACAGTGAGTGACCCCCCACCCCCCAGCACACCTCCCTGGCATCCTCCTTGCTTGTGTGTGTGTGTGTGGCAAATGAAATATGAGAAAACAGCAGATGCCAGGAGAATGAGAAGCAGATTTAGTGGAGGAATATTCCTTAGAAACCCATGAAACCATTAGAATCATAGCACAGCAGTATAAGGTCCTCCAAGACAGACAACCTGAGAGGTGGCCAGAGGACATGTGACTCATCTTGGAAGGCGACAGGTTACTATTGTGTTGGTTGCATTGTTACTCAGTAAGTGAGCCTCTTCAGTGTCTCAATGCAGTCAAGACCATTTAGAACCTTCACACAAATTTGCTTTTATTTCTTCCAGCAGGATGGAAGAAACTATCCTGGAATGCTTCTACTCTTATACTTTACTTCTCAAAGGGTATGGGTCCAGAAAGAAATTAAAATATTCATGGGATATGTCAGCTATATCAAAAAACAAGGCACAAAGCTAGAGTTAGATTTGAGGCACCAAAAGATTTCAATTAGGAATAGCAGACAGGTTTGATACCTAAGTAGGGAAGTTCTAATAAAAGGATTTCAAATACAAACCACTTTCCGTTTCATCATCACTAAAATGTTTTAACTAATTGCGTTAGAGGGAAAACCAAATTATTTAAATACTACCATCTTTCTCTACTAGCGTAATGTAAAATACAAATGTGTCATTCTAGGTTTATGTAACAGTAGGAGTGAATTAATGGAATACCACTTTATTGTGAGGTCGTAATCTTTGGGCCTGGGAAATGATCATCTGAAGCAGCCATCTTTTTTTTAAATGTGAAAAGAAGCATATATTTTTCTCATGATTTCAACTTTGGCAATAAAATTTAAACCTTCAATACTCCTAATTTATCAGTGTCTTAGGGTTTCTCTTGCTGTGAGAAGACACCATGACCTCAGCAACTCTCATAAAGGAAAATGTTTAACTGGGGTGGCTTATAGATTCAGAAGATTAGTTTGTTATGGACATGGTGGGAAGCCTGGTGGCATGCAGGCTGACATGAGGCTAGGGAGAAGCTGAGAGCTCTACATTCAGATCTGCAGGCAGCAGGCAGAGAGGGTGTCATTGTGCCTGGATAGAGCTTCTGCCACCTTAAAGTCAACCTCCAGTGACACATTTCCTCCAACAAGGCCAAACATGTACCAGGCTTTTCTTTTAGGCTGACGGCAAGATCCCAAATCATGATACAGAGACTTATTATTAGTTGTGAATGCTCAACCTAGCTTAGGCATGTTTCTGGCTAGCTCTTTTAATATAGATTAGCCTGTTTCTCTTTATCTACCTTTTGCCTCAGAGCTTTTTACCTTTCTTGCTTGTGTATATCTTACTTTCCTGTTTCTCTATTTTTATAGGTCTGGCATCTGCCTGGCTTCTGGCCACGGGTGTCATTCTTTGTCCTTTTCCCATTTCTTTCTCTTCTCTCTATCTTCTTCTTTCTCTCGAGCCTATATTTTTCCTATCTATTCTCTCTGCCTGATAGTCCTGTCTTTGGTAGACCAATCAGGTGCCTTAGGCAGGGAAGGTGAAACAAATTCAACACACCTTTTCATAGTTAAACAAATACAGCATAAACAAAAGTAACACACTTTAACTCATGTAAAGTAACTTTCTGCAGCACAAACAAATGTAACACATCTTTTCCTAGTTAAAATAATATTCTACAATATACATCGACTCCAACAGAGCCACACTTTCTAATACTGCCACTTCCACCACAATCTGATATGAAGAAGGTAGAATCTTTACACATTCTGCATGTAGTCAAGTGAAAAGCAAGAAGAGCCATCACAAGACCTGATCCCTAGATAAACAAGCTTATCAGCTGCCATGCAAGAGAGAATTGAACTTTCCTAGAGATACGCCCCTTGATTGGTTAGTTATCCAATATCAAGTGGTCAGCCCTAGAAACCTGCACATGCCCAATAAGACTTAATGTTTTATATCTGTGTCCTATAAATGTTAGACTCACAAGCAAAATAACAACAACAAAAAAAAACCCTGCACATAAACAAATATTCTTATATTAGCATCTCCTTTATTTTAAATAGTACACATGGCTTAGGATTTGAGAAATGGAAGCTTCTTGCAAAATGAACTAGCTTCTACTTGGGCACATCCCTTAAAATCTGGACACATCGCTTCTTTTAAGGGAAACAGCTGTAAGCTAGCTAGAGAGTTCTCGTGGAAATGAAAATTCAATTAAGAACATTTTGTCACTGGCGGAGGGACATATTTTATCTCAGAGCTCAGTTTACACTCATAGACAAGGTGAGAGGGACAGCAAAGACTCCCTTCCACTGGAAAAGGCATGATGAGCGTGTCACAAGCCTGACTTCAGCCAGAGCTCAGTTTTCCAGCAACACAATGCCTGCCATTCCACGTGGAGGAACTTCACTCTGAAATCCACTACCTACTGTAGAGACACAAGAGCTCACTGCATAGCTGGGCTTGGTGATGTGACAATGAGCGCAGCTTGGGCCTGATGGTGCCGTCCCCCTCCACATCAGGTGGGCCATATACAAAGCCATTCTCACACTTGTGGCCCCTGCCTGCCATCATTAAAAACATTGCCTAGTCACAGCTCCTCAGCTGTTTCCAAGCAGTCTGGCCATTTGCTCTGCTATTTGAATAACTATAGACCTGCCAACTGAGCACACTCTTTGAGGAAATCTGTGCATCCTTTGGAGAGGATGGAAAGCCCTGTTTGGTGCTTGCTGAACTCTGCATGCTATGTATGTGGGTGCCTATGGCCAGTGCTTCCTGTTAAGATAATGTTGCTCATGAACTTTCAGTACAGGGATAGACACTAAGACCCAACAAACGTCAACTACCTCAGACTAGGCACGAAAGATTCGTTTGCTGACACCAGTTTGATCTGTGGCTATACCATTCTAGCCTGGGAAGCTAATCATGTCAAGTTTTCAATTTTTCAGGCTGGAAATGTGGCACAATTCTATAGATTTCATTGCAGCAAACACTCAACAGGCTGTGAGTTCAGGCATTGATGGACGCTTTACATTTCTACAATCTATGCCTGTCTGCTTTAATGAGGCTGAAATGGCCTCCTCAAGATTGGCTCAGGAAGATTTCGATCTGCTTCTCTCTCTAGTTTCATGCCCTCATAAGCAGTTGAGTTTGGTTACTCCATAACTCTTCCCAGAGAGAGTCCATCTCTCAGATACTGAAGGCATACCATTATGATTATAATATAAAAAACCAAGTTATATGGCACTCTAGAAAACTTTGAAATCTTCTCTAACTTTAGCTATGATGATATTTCTTTTCCTTAATGGCAACCTCAGTCTTACCTGTTTGACACATCTCTGGATGACACTGTAGCCAGAGGGGAATTTAGGAGATTCAAATTTAATTCTGTCTCCGTCCTGGAATATCCTGATTGATTGATAGGGTCAAAGACGTCGATACACTGCTTGCAGAGTCCTCTAGAGAACCCCATATGGCTCGAAGTTGGAAGGCACAATTTAGCCTCTGCTAAACTGATGAGAAAATTCTTCTCTCTTTAACATTTGATCTCCTTGCACAAAGGTTCCGAGTGCATGTGGGAGACGGATGACCTCTTATGGCATTGGGATGAAAACAGATATCACATTGCCATGTGTGTCTGGTGCCGTAGAAATGCCAGAGAATAGGGACGGTGGATATTTGCCATCTCTTTTCCCACACATACTCCTTGGCCATTTATAATGAAGGAAAACTCCAGTCTTGGATCTCCCAAATGATGGTCTTTAATTAAGTACTGGATATGCCCTACTGACCTTGACTTCTCATAGGCAATACCCTTCTCAGATACTTAGTACCAGAGTTTGATTAGTTACCTCATAAAGTTTTGTTTCACCAACTTGCTAACAAATCTATCAGAAGCATGAGAGGATGGCTTTTACTCCTCTTCCTGCCCGCTCCATCGGTTTTCAGTGATTTTATGGGGCAAAAGAATGTCACCCAGAATGTGGTGTGGATACACATGAAAGGCCAGACTGACTTCTCTGGGCATCCAGTCAAAAATAATTGTTCCCACTGACCTGGAGAGTAGAAATCTGCCACAAAGCTGAGATGCCATGCTGGGGGCATTGTCAGTCTCCCTACCATACTGATGTTAGTTTTACTTTGTGGGCCTTAACGACTGTAAGCTTTTTCCTGTAGCTCTTTTTTTCAGAGTGCCTGATCTCCCAGGTTTACTTCTTGTCAGAAAGCCAAATTTTCATTCATTTGTCTGATTCCCAAAATTTTGTGGCTTGCAACTTCATGGTGATTTTAAGACCCTTAGAATCTTAGGGAGATACCAAAAACTTATTGTGTGATAACTGAAGTGCCTAAATAGGCACTTTTTGAATATTTAGGAGTTGCCTTAGTCACTATTTTATACCTATGAAGAGACACCATGACCAGGAGCTATATCTTGATCTGCAGATGAGAGACAGAGAGAGACAGAGACAGAGACACAGACAGATAGACAAAAACAGAGAGAGGCAGTAAAGAAACAGATATAGACACAAACACTCACACATACAGAGAGAGAGAGAGAGAGAGAGAGAGAGAGAGAGAGAGAGAGAGAGAGAGAGAGAGAGAGACCTGGCCTGAGCTTCTGAAACTTTAAAGTCCACCCCCAGTGACTCACTTCACTTCCCCCAACAAGACCACACTTCTTATTCTTTATAATCCCTTCAAAGAGTTCCACTCCCTAGTGACTAAGGGTTCAAACGTGTGAGCCTGTGAGGGCCATTCTTATTTAAACCTCCACAGGGGGGAGCCTCCTGAGGAGATAATTGTCTCATGTTTCTTGCTCATTCAATAGATAGCTATTTGTACAATAAACAGTTTTGTATATAATGTCCAAACAGAAAATAACAACATAAAATTTGCCTCAGCATGAGCTGAAGTCATCAGCAACACTAACTTTGCACTAAATGGAATTTATAGCCTTGGTTCATTGGTAAGCACTATGGAAGACTTCTAACTTCTTCCTCAATAGGAAAGCAGGGTCTATCCATATGCTAATACATCCTGCTGATCCGGGGTGGGTACCTCAGGTCAAGTGGAAAAGACATTAAAAAGAAAGATGTTGAACCACTAAAGTAGACCTAGATGGTTTTCCAGCTTGCTGAAACTATTCCTGTAGGCTGACCTCACCCTATTTGCTCTGCAGATTCTGTTATCAGCTGGTTCTCACTTTAGTTGGTCTGGTTGATTGAAGTAGATATCGGTATGGCAAACTCATGGGAAATTTTTCCAGAAGCAGGGAGCTAGAAACAAGCTATTGTTGGAAACAATTCTTGATGGTTTCTTGCATTTATTCCCAATGTGTTATGGGAATACCTCAACCTCATTTTGTTTTAGACTTTTGTGGAAAACATCCTTGAATGGTTTGTGTCTCGAGAAGACACACTGTCTGCCTTTGGGTCAAAGGACAGATCTGTCCTGTGACCATTATGAAGGACTTCATTTGCTTATGCTAAGGATTTCTCTGTTGAAGATGAGTAGGGGCTCACAAGGCCTTCTTAGTGTTACTATTTTGTAGAACTAGATGAACGTCCTTTGACTCTGTTTTGGAGCATTGCAGAGCAAATTTCTAGAGAAAGCAGGGTGTCTACTATCCATACCAGGTAAGCAATAAAGGGACTAATAAGAGTTGACAATAGGGAACTCATAAGATCCTCAGATCTGAAGACGTTAATGAAAACAGTTCATTAGTGACATTTTATAAATGGCCAGATGCTGACCCTAGCATGAAACAGAACTGGCCGGTTTTGATCTTGTGGTTCTGGCTTTATCAAGAACGATATAGAAGTAAAGGGCTTGTGGAATCTTCCTCAGTAAAGGGCCAAGCATGAGACATGGGAGTCCTTGAATGGAGGCCTAGAGAGGCCATTGCATGAAGTTGTACAGGTGAAGCCTGGATTGTGGTGGAAACCCCAAGATGTTGGAAATGTTAGAGCAATGGGAGACATGCCAAGGAGAGATTCAGACAAGGTATGGATCCAGCCCAAAAGCCAGAAATGTGTTGTAGTCAGCAGAGCTGGAAGTAGTAGATATGAAGAGCCATCCAATAAGTTCTTTGACATCTGGCAAAGATGCACAAAATTTGGAGTTTGTCTTACTGGATTTGGTCTTGCTTTGATCTAGTATTTCTTCATTCTGACTATGACTTCTTCCCATGTTGGAAGTATGTAATTTGCTTTTTGATTTTATATAGAATTACAGCTAAGAGATTGCCTTGAGTGGCTTAAGAGATGTTGTACTTTTAAGCAGTGTTGAGAGTGTGAAAGGCTATGGGGACTTTTGAAGTTGTACTAAATGAATTTTGCATTATGATATGGCTGCAAGCCTATGGGGCCAGAAACTGGAATACAGAGATTTGATGGTAAATGGTCTTTATACTGTCATATGTTGGAATGGTTGGTTTCCAGTTGGCGGACTGTTTATAAAGGATTAGGAGGTGTGGCTCGTTGGTGAAGATGTGTTACTAGGCATGGGCCATGAGGTTTCAATAGCCCATGCTAGGCCCAGATTTACTCTCTGCCTGCAAGTTATAGATCAATGAGAACTCTTAGCTCTTTAATGCCATGCCTGCCTGCGGCCATGCTCCCCACTGTGATGATCATGAAACTATAGGCAAGCCTCCAATCAAAGGCTTCTTATATAAATTGCCTGAGAGTGGTATTTTGTCATGGCAATAAAATAGTAACTAAGAATCTTGGTTTTGAAAATATATGATATCATGATATAGGTTTGAACAAAGTAAGTAAAACAGACTATATGAATGCTAGGAAAATGGAAGTAGGGGGAAAAGGTATTAGATGTTTGGGAAGAAGGCAGGTGGCCGGTTTGATTATTGGCTGCTGTGTGAATTCCACAGCTGTGACTAGTCATCCATGTTCTACTGGGAAGGCTAATGATGAACCTTTGGTTAAAAGAAGGGCAGAGCAGGAACCTGAGAAAAGAGCTATTGCAGGGTTCAAACACGTTTCTAGACCTTTCAAGGCACCGCCTTGAAAATCTTAGGTCTCAGAGGGAGCCTGTTTTTTTACTCACTGCAGAAATTCTTTACCACAGATGGGCCAGAGTAGAAGACAGTGGAAGAGAGGAGCTGCATCAAGACAAACATTCCTTATCTTTTGAAGTTATAGACAAACAAGAACTCAGACATTCTCCTGCTCATAACCCTGTGATTGCTCCAGGTAGCCCAAATGCATATCGGAACAATGCCTTCATGGCATGAATCTGCAAGGCATTTCTCCTTAAGCACCTGTATGCACAGAACGTGAGAAGTGAGCTAGTGCAGCAAGAAATAATCTACATCAAACACATGATGGAGTAGCATCTTCTGGAGACTTTGTTTTCCACTTCTTTGATTTTTTGGACACTTTTTGAGATTATATCATTCCTCCTTGTTTTTCTTCCCAGAAACAGCTTTCTTTCAAATTTACAGCATCTATTTCCTCTAATTGTCGCATGCATATATTCCTAAATATATAAATTCACCCTTCTCTATCTGTATGATGTCACTTGTATGTTTGTTTTCATGGCTGACCATTTGGTATTTGATAAACAATTGGTGTGTTCTTCCCTGGGGAAAACTATTTCTCCACTCTCACTATTCTTTAGTTGCCTGTAGTTTACTGTGTATAGTTGAAGCCTCATGGGGCCCAAAAATTGTATTTATTTATTTTTCTATTTACTTTTTAAACCATCGTACAAAGGTTTAGGTTCAATGAAGCATCTTAAAACGTATTTTTGATCTCGCCTCTCTCATATCCAAGGCTCCCCTCCTATGCCCTTCCAGCTTCATTAGTTACCTCTGCTTTCATGTCACGCATGTCCCATTTCTCCCCCACAACCTTATAAGCTCCCTTGTCCCTCTTCTAGTTTCATGACCCATGACAGCCCATCATAAAAAGCTAGTATATAATCTGCATATGAGAAAGAACATGTGGTATTTGATTTTCTGAGTTTGGGTTATCTTGTTTAATGTAATACTTTTCTGATCCATCCTTTTTTCTGTAAATTTCATAATTTCTTTTTTTCCCCATTTTTACTGAATTTCCCATTCTGTAGGCTGCTGTTTTGTCTTGCTGACCATGTTCTTTGCTTTATAGAAGCTTCTTAGTTTCAGGAGCTGCCATTTATTGTTTCTCTCAGTGTCTGTGCTGCTGGGGTTATATTTAGGAAGTTGTCTCCTGTGCCAATGCATTCATGTATACTTCCCATTTTCTCTTCTATGAGTTTCAATGTGGTTGACTTTATGTTGAGGTCTTTGATCCGTTTGGACTTAAGTTTTGGCCATGATGATAGATATGGGTCTATTTTCATTCTTCTACATATTTATATTCTGTTATATCAGCACCATTTGTTGAATATGCTTTCACTTTTCCATTTTATATTTTTGCTTCTCTGTCAAAAATCAGATGTTTGTAGGTGTGTGAATTAATATCTGGGTCTTCAGTTCAGTTCCATTGGTCCTTTTGTCTGTTTTTATGCCAATACCAGGCTGTTTTCAGTACAGTAGCTCTGTAGTAGAGTTTGAAGTCAGGGATTGTGATGCCTCCAGAAGTTCCTTTACTGTACAGGGTTGTTTTGGCTATCCTGAGGTTTTTGCCCTATGTGGCATGCCCTCCCACATCAATCACCAATCAAGAAAATGTATCACAGGTTTGTACCCAGGACAATCTGGTGGGTGCATTTTCTTAATTGAGGTTCCCTCTTCTCAATTGAAAGGCTCCCTCTTCTAGCTTGGATCAAGATGATATATCACGAACCAGAGCAAGCCTTCATGTGGGTTTCCATAGCGACTGTACCAGTTTGCATGCCTATGAGCAATGAATGCATAAGGGTCTCTCTTTTCCTGTATCCCCAGCACCATTAGTCACCACTGTTCTTTTCTTGATGCCAGCTCTTCTGACTGGTTTGAAAGAGAATCTCAAAGTAGCTTTTATTTGCATTTCCCGGATGCTTAATGATATTGAACACTTTAAAAGTGTTTATTGGCTGTTGTGTTTTTTATTTTGGAACCTGATTGTTCAGTTCATTGGCTTATATGTTGATCAGCAGTTTTGTGGGGTTTGTTGTTCAATTTTTGCAGTACTTTATGCATTCTAGATAGTAACCCCCATCTGAAGAGCAGCTGCCAACGGTTTTCTCCTATGCAGTAGGCTGTCTGTTTATTCTTGTTATAACCTTCTTGGTCTGATAGAAGGTTCTTAATACCATACAGTCTCACATTGATGTTATGTCTTGTACTATTGGAGTATATCTCAGAGGGCCTTATTTCCCATGTTATAACTTGGAGTGTTGTCCTCATGTTTTATTGTAACAGTTTCAGTTTTAAATATCATCATTAATACATTTTAAATTGATCTGAGCACATTGTGGGAAATATGGATCAAATCTCGTCCTCCTAAAGGTGAAAATCCAGTTTGACAATACTATTAGTTGAAAAGGCTGTCTAAAACTTCAGTGTATGCCTTGAACTGCTTTTCCACTATTAAGTATTCATATCCATGTAGAATTATATCAGGGGCCCACTGTTACATCAGTCTGCGTGTTTGTTTGTGTGTCTGTACTGTGATTTCTTTGTCATTATGCTTCTGAAGTTATCACTTGAGTTGCTGCCCTGCTTAGAATTGCTTTGGCAATTACTCATTCTTAGTGTTTCCTTGTAAATTTTGGGATTTTAATTTTAAGTTTTGAAAAGAATGACATTGAAATTTGATGGTGTGACATTGAATCTATGGATTACATCAGGTGATACAGTTATATTTACAACATTAATCCTTCCAATCCAGGAGCATGAAAGACAGAATTCCTTTGTCTAGTGTCTCCTTCACTAATTTTTTTTCCATGTCCTGAAATTTTTATTGTGTAGATTTTTAACTTCTTGGTAAAGTTTATTCCTAGGTACTTTATATTTTTAAGCTGTGGTGAAAGATATACATTTCCCAATTTCTCTCTCAGCAAGTTCATTATTGGTATATAGAAAAGTCACTGACTTTTTTATGTTGATTTTGTATCTACAGCTTTGTTGGACATTTTCTGGTGGAGCCCATAAGGCCTTTTAAGTATAAGGTGATGTGTTATGTGACTAAGGGGTCATTTGACTTATTCAATTTGTATGTCTTTTATATATTTCTTTTTTTATGGTTTTAGCTACAGCCTCAGGCAGTGTACTGAGTAATAATAAAAAGAGTAGGTGTGTTTGTTTCATTCCAGATTTTAGAGGGTGTTTTGTTTCATCCCACTTAGAGCAATGTTGATTACAAACTTTTTCATTTACAGGCTTTTTATTTATTGATTTTTATTGAGCTTTACATTTTTCTCTGCTCCCCTCCCTCATTTACAGGTTTTTAAATTTTGAGTTAGATCCTATCAATTCCTAATTGCTTTAGGTCTTTTATCATGAAGACATGTTGAAATGCATCAAAATCCTCAGAATCAACATTTTTAGGCTAAATAATATTACACAGTGTCTCATTTGGAAAGCATTTTTGGTTCACTTACTATTGCTTATTGAGGTAGTTAAAATTTCATCTAATGAGTTATTATTTGTTACATCTAAAATTCTGCTTAGGTATTTTCTAAAGAGAGAGGAAATATCACCGCAAAGAAATTTTAGTCAATGAATATTTATTGCAGTTTTTTTTAATAATACAAACTAAAAGAAAACCAAATATTTATTAGCAATAAAACTTGCAAGCAAGACATTGCATTTCCTTACAATTCAGAACCATTCAACAATTAAAAAGAAACCCAATGTAGATATAGGCTTCATGAATGAATCTCAAAATTACAAAATACACACAAAGTGATATGTAGTATACAATTCTAGTTACAGAAATTCCTATATAATATCAAGTACTTCGTTTATTTTTATGCTTCTATATGTTCATTATTATCATTATTAGAGTATATGTGTGTGTATAATACATGTGTGTGTCCCAGCGTACATGTGGAAGTGAGAGGGCAACTTTCAGAAATTAATTCTCTCCTTCTGCCATGGCTTCCGGGATCAAACTGAGGTCACCAAGCTTGTTCAGCAAGCTCTTTGACCCACAGAGACATCTTGCCTCCCAGTAAGTACTTTAAGGTGATAGCAGTTGGTTGTTGACAGAGAAAGGTGGAGGGTGGATTCCAAAAAGCATGAAAAAGCTTAGGGGTGATGGAATTATTTTGCTTTTTGATTTTTCTGATGGCGCCACAGGTAGAAACATAAATCAAACCTAAGTAAGTTATGTACTTTAAATATGTGTTATTCAAAGTCTGTAAGTGACATCTCAATAATTCAAAACCTCTACAATTTGGTATAAAGCTATACGTTGATATGTGACTTAACTGAGTTCATAAATCTATTTGTACAATACTGTTTCCCATAATGTTTTCCTAGAGGGCATATTGCTGAGAAAAAAAAAAACAACATGAACTTTAAGGCTCAGGGCACATCTTGTAAAATTGCTCTTCCATAGATCTTAATATTTCTGGTCTCGCTGAAGTGAGTTGTTGCATATTTTCTAAAACTGGGAACTACTTTTACTCCGCATTATTTCACATGGGGAGAGGTTATGCTCACTGTGGAACCCAAACCGTTCCTTTCTGGATAGACCAGTAGGTGGAGAAAAATCAACACATCCTTAAACTCGACAGTGTCTGGTTCTAGAAATTATTGCCTGTAGAAGCAAAGACAAGAGAAATGACGTATGCCCAGGACTACCAAGTGCAATGCCACTGTCTGCAAGCCAGCAAAGCAAACCTTTTTGGAGCATTCTAAATTGTTATCCGACTGCATCTACAGATGGAGCAGGGACTGGAGCCCGTTTCCACAGCACAGGAAGCCAGCCGTAAAGACCTGGACAGGATTTGCTTTACAGCTGGGCACACAATTGAGGCTGAGAATCAGAATCTGGGCCAAGAGTTCAGCAGATTCCCCTGGTTCATAAAGTTCTGCCTGCTCTTCCTATTGTCCACCTCACTAACCATTCACTATGTGGTGAGCCCTGGTTCTCAAGGCCTTTTTGTTTTTTATCATAAATCTAGTTTTTTGTTTTCACGGGTGAGATTTGTTAGAAGCTATACATTATGTCACGTCAAAGAAAAGGGCAGAGGGGAAAATGACTTCGGGTATGTGACAGTACAGGCTACTTCATTTCTAAGGCTCCAATGAGGCAATGCATATAAAATGTTGCCACGATGCCCAGTAGAGTATTAGGTAAATACCAGTTCCTCAGCTGAAAACAAAAAGTGAACACGGTCAAGTCTGTCTCCCAAAACAGATGCTCAGCATCCCTTGTATTGTGTAATCTACAGTTGAGAGGAATGTACACCACACAGGAAAACATTCTGCAAATTTTCAAGTGCTAGCCACAGCTAAGACGTTACTTTTAAAATGAATTCTGTCCCCCACAATAGCTGCGTTGAAGTTTTCACCTTCAGATACTGAAAGAATCAGATAGATGTTCTGTAATAAAGAAGACTGAGTAAAGGGTATACATGACCAAAGCATGTATAATCATGTATAGGAAGGTCACAGGGAAGCACAGTGATAAGTACAATTAATATTACTGAATGATAAAGAATACAAATAAAGAACACACATTCTGAAAACTTCAGGTGATACCAGGATGCTAAATGGACCAGAGCCGGGAGCTGGAGATATCTACTGTATAATGGCTGCTGCTGCCTCCCTTGGCAGGGGTTTACAACAGGCTGGAAAGTAGCCAGGCAATTTAATTTAAGTAGGAAATGTTGCTAGATGAAATGTTTTCGTAAAGCAGTAATGACTTCTAATAATGGGGATGTTTCAAGAAAACCAGGACATCCCCAAAACTTACTTTCTTATTCTGGGTTACAAGGTTTATGTTGACTACTGAACTTAGAACTTCCATCTTTCTGTTAACAATATGCTTACGTGGGCTGCCAAGCCTGGAAGAAAACCAGATAGTCTTGCATCCTTAGGGGCAGAGGACATACCAACTTGCTCTCCCCAATCCTTCTAACAGCTTGGGAAATCTTTGAAGTTACCTTGTGTTTTTGGAAAGTAGAAATCTTAAAAAAAAAAAAAAGTCCTGGGAAACTATCCAAGTTTTACAATCATCTCCTCTCTTCATGGTCCTCCTGCTGTGATTTCAACTCGCAGCAAAGGACAATGGATAGTTATTTTTAGATATTTAACACACCATGAGATTCGTAATTAAGCAAGGCAATGTCTCTGCGTAGAGTTTGTTTTTCTAGAATAAGCCCACAGTTGGTATGAGGCTCCTCTTCCTCTCAGAGCAAGCCCTTGCTCCTCCCTGCAGGCCACGTCCAGAGGTCACGGTCATCTGTCATGTTTAGGGTCTTTCCCTCTCCTATACCCAACCCCAACTGACAGAAGAAAAGAAAAAGGCACAGAAAATCCGAGCCAGCCGCATGGCTAAGAGGCGTTGGCAGCATTGGATCATTGTTTTCTTTTCTTGGAATAAAAAGCAAAAAGATGCAGCAAAGCATGAAAGGCTGAGAAACTCACAGTGGAAAAAGGATAACGGTGGGTAAGCTGTTTTGATAGAAGGTGAAAGAAAAATCAGAAAAGGTCATTGGTTCTCACATTTGGGAACGCAAAAGCAGGTGGAGCTTTTAAGCACTCTTATTTTAAACAAGCGTATAGGAGAAAGGATGCTTATTCTGGGAATAATAAGCAGCTAGCTCATTCTTTGTTTCCATCCCTCTGGAAGGGGAAAATCTTTTTATTTTCTCATGGAGGATGAGTGGCAGAATCTCCACGGGTCTTCGTGCTCTCCTCCAGAAGTAGCTGCAAGGTCCACTTCAGAGGATGCCCTGACGTTAACACATTGTGAGTGTCTGATCCCTGACTTGGGGAAATGATGAAAAATTAATGGATGCAGATGTGCTCCGCTTGCCATGGACAGATGCTCACTTCACACATCATTTGGGAGTGATTGCCTAGGCGACAGCGATACAGCAGCTAAATAAGAAGAGAAACTGAGGGAAAGTAGGAGACTAGAGAGAGGGTGGAGGGGGAGAGGAGATAGGGTGTGGGGAGCACATGATTAAAGCACGTGATAGTTTTGGAATTGTCTCTGTGAAAAGAGAAGAGAAGAAACGGAATGATACCTCTGATATCATCAGTATACATTGTGCACAGGTAATGAATTATCACTGCCTTCTAGACATATGTAATGTTGTAGGCACTAATTAAAAATAAGAAGGCTTGAGGGAAAACTTTGCATGTCATAGTACCTGTATATTATACATGCTCAATAGATGTTGGATTCTTTTCAAAGTACATAAACATTCAAACAGAGACCATGACATTTACGCTTATGATTAAGTAAAATAGTCAACTGGGAAATGCAAGGGCCAAATTTTCTTCTGTGTGACAAAAAAAGCCAAGGAAAGGGGAAAATTGAGTCCATTATAAGCAACATTTCATGCCCAGTGCAAAGCTACATATTATTTTGATGGTTTTAATTTTATAATTTAATGCATTATAATTTATCCTTCTCAGTGGTATGTTTGGTGTAAAAAAAACCCTGAAATATATGTACTTTATAATAAACAAAAACACAATGTGAAAAATCCAAAATCAGCTAGAGACTCAGGGATCAACAAATGCACTAAAAAGTAGTTTATTCTGTGATGTGGGAGTGTCATATATCAATCTGTTGATTTCATTGATTAAGTAATAAACAAACTGCTTGGCTCATAGCTTAGAACATAGGTTGGTGGAGTAAACAGAACAGAATGCTGGGAGGAAGAGGAAGTGAGCTCAGAGACTCGACAGCTCTGCTCTCTGGAGCAGAGAGATGCCATGCCCCGCTCCCGGGCAGACGCACGCGATGAAGCTCCGACCCAGGATGGACATAGGCTAGAATCTTCCCGGTAAGCGCGCCTAGCTGTGCTACATAGAATATTAGAAATGGGCTAGTCCAGGTGCGAGAGTTAGCCTAGAAGAGGCTAGATAAAAATGGGCCAAGCAGTGATTAAAAGAATACAGTTTCCGTGTAATTATTTCGGGGCATAAGCTAGCCAGGCGGCCGGGGTGCTGGGAATGCAGCCCTGCTGCTCCTATTACTACAATTCTGGACCATGGCAACACTTCCATTAGCTGGTTGTTGCAGAACCAGTTTCCAAGGCAATTAGAGGTCAGTTAATATTGTAGGATTAAATTTTTGAAGTAAAATTATAAAGACAAGTTCTGAGGAATCTCTTGTCCAATGTTTATTTTTTTAAATCATTGATTTTATTGAACTATACATTTTTCTCTGCTCCCCTTCTTTTCTCTCCTCTCCCCTCCCCTTCAACCCTCTCCCATGGTCCCCATGCTCCCAATTTACTCAGGAGATCTTGTCTTTTACTATTTTCCATGTAGATTAGATCCATGTATGTCTCTCTTAGGGTTCTCTCTGTTGTCTAGGTTCTCTGGGTTGTGAATTGTAGGCTGTTTTTTTTTTGTTTTATGTCTAAAAGCCACTTATGAGTAAGTACATATGATATTTGTCTTTCTGGTTCTGAGTTACCTTACTCAATATGATGTTTTCTAGATCAGTACTGAAAACAGCCTGGTATTGGCATAAAAACGAACAGAAGGACCAATGGAACCGAATTGAAGACCCAGATATTAATCCACACACCTACAAACACCTGATTTTTGACAAAGAAACAAAAAATATAAAATGGAAAAAAGAAAACATATTCAACAAATGGTGCTGGCATAACTGGATATCAACAAGTAGAAGAATGAAAATAGACCCATATCTATCACCATGCCCAAAACTCAAGTCCAAATGGATCAAAGACCTCACCATAAAGTCAACCACGCTAAACCTCATAGAAGAGAAAGTGGGAAGTATACCTGAATGTCACAGGAGAGCACTTCCTCTAGTGCTGCTGGTTCTCGATAGTTGCTGTGGCAGAATACTGACACAAGGAACTTAAGGGAAGAAGGACTTACTTTGGCTCAGCTAGATCCACTTTTTTGAGACAGAAGCAAAGCAAAATAATTCAATCAGCTGTGGGTGCACGGCAGCCAGGAAGTAGAGTAACAGGAAAGAACCACGTATCCAAGCCAGCTATAAAAAGCTAAGATATACATTTCCCTACTGATCCACTTCTTCCAACTATTCTCTTTAAAAATTAAAACTATTAGCAGATTAAACTGTTGATTAGGTAAACCCTCACGATCAAATTGTCTCTTGAAATACTGCCACAGGTAAACACATAGGTTGTGCATCCCTAATCCCATGCACATTTCTAAATTTAATTGAACCTAAAAAAAACCAAAATGAGACAAACAAACAAACAAAAAACTTATAGCAAAGCAGTGGTGTAGCACGCCTTTAATTTGGGAGACAGAGACAACAAGCAGATCTCTGTGAGTTCAAGGCCAGCCTGGTCTACAAGAGCTAGTTCTGGGACAGAAAGGACTGTTACACAGAGAACCCCTGTCTCAAAAAACAAACAAACAAACAAACAAAATCATACGACTCTCATGTGTCAATGAGGCAGGATATGACTTAATGCAGTATACCATTCTCTTACTGGCAGTCCCAAATATGATATTATCTTTCCATGGACTGTTGTCTGCTTGAGTTTGTCAAAGGGTGCATGTTCTTGCTTTATCTAAATAAAATGACTTTGCATAGTCAGAAGACTGGAGAACATCCAAAGCAATGGCAAGGATACTCAGGGCTCAAAGATGAAATGAAGACAATAAAGTGATCTGTGGAACAGAAGGCTTGCTGATGAGGTAATAATCATTTTTTTCAGATCTTTTACTAAAGCTGGAAAGAGAATGGGTGTTTGAATTAAGCAATGCAGGAAGTTGGATGAACTCAGAAGCAGTACCAATAAAGGCTAGAGCCCCACAATGCAATAGAAGCATTTGGAATGCATTTCTGTTAAACTAGGTCAAGCATCACTCTAACTGGAGCCGTTTCTAAGCCATATCACCTAAAGAGAGAAGCAAAGTAACTCAAACAGTGGGAATTCCTTCTAGAAATGAGACATGGAGATGACGACAGAGCCTGAGCCTTTGTATGAGCTGTGTCCTGCTACTTCTCAGAACACTTTCCTAGGGTCACCCAATCCAAAGGTTCCTTTCCCCTTCTCCCTCCCTCCCGCTGAAGTATCAAGACACACAGGCTTGAGGGCACAGACCTCCGAGCACATGGCCTTGCTTTGTACATAGTAGACACTCAGGAAGTGTGCATGGGAACCTTTGTTGTCACTACAGTGATGGCAATAAGATAGTATGATCTGAGAAAGAAGACCTCTTTTTTTTCCTTGTAGTGTCGAAACTTTTACTTCAGAAAAGTCTTCATGGGGTTGCTTTATTTTCTTTCTTACAGCTTCTGCAATGAAATGGAAGGCAAGGTAGCAGCAAGATGTCCCGATTGGAAGCTCAGGAACACACAGGCCAGGCCTCTCCTCAGAGCTCTTGGAGATCATTAGGTATCTCTTGGTCTGAGCCTTTCCGCTCCAGGAGCTGGCTGCTGTTCCTGAAATTACTATTTTTCCCTTCTATTATGCTTGTCTGATGTGGCACTTTAATGCCTTATAGATAAAATGGTTTCTGTCAGCCTGCACTTCTCATGCCTGGAGAAAGTTTTACTGCTTCATAAAACCCTGTAATGCCCCAGTGTTTAAAGAAGATCTATCACTCTATCAGCGGGTCTTTATGGGCTTTGTGTACGCTTCTCTTTTTTTCTCTTTTCTTTGCAATGCAAGGTTGGTTCCTGAAGCAAGAAAGGGACAAAGATGAATGGATATGTGTGTGTTAATGAATGTCAGGAATGCAGCTCAATTTATACTGAGGTGGAATTAAATGGCTAAAGCAAATTGTAGGATACCTCTCAGGCAACGGCAGTCAGCACGGTGAAGGAAGTCTAACGTACAAATGTTCTTTTGTAAGCGATCACTGGAGGCTCGCTGTTTCATTCACTGGTTGCTGGTTGCTCCATTTCAATTTTCTCTCACCTTACAAATGCTTAGAGGCTTGATACCCTTTTACCTAATGGGCAGACGACATCGGGCACAACCTGCTTCCATCACGTGTTCCACACCAACGTCTCTGTGTGAGTTCTAAAATCTTTAAAAGGCAGCCTTTCCGAGGTTGTAAGCTGAGAGGAGAGTTGCCAGGTTTTAGGCAGCATACATGTTCCTCATACGTTATCTTAGAATTTGAACTTCGTTAGCTGTAAGTAGCATATTGCTGTCAAGTTGTTGTTATTGATGTGTTTGTGTGTGTGTGTATGTGTTCATGCACACAGACCTCTATGCCTTGGGGCTGTGTCTATACATGTGTATGTGACCCACAGTGGCGAGTGTAGGATTGTGATGGAGGAAGTCTCGGGTTTCTGCTTCTCTCTGCAGTGTTGATGGGTTACCATGTGCTATGCTTACCATATGGACAGTACTTCTGTCTTCCGCCATCACAGGCGTCACATCATCACCTGTCCAGATGGATTGAAATGACCTCATTGGCTGTCAGCCGGTACCCTTTTGCCCCTCTGCTCACACTCTCTAGGATGGTGCACTAAAACCTTATTTTTAGGAGCTGTCAATAGGCAAATGAGCATCTGTTTCCACAGTGCTGAACGATTTGCTTTGTTTAGTTCAGGAAGGATTTCCTGACTAGTTCATCTACACTCTGTGCTTTTGGTAATACTTATGATGAATAAACACAAAACAACAATAACAAGAAAAGGTGGGGATCGGAGGCAAGGATACTTTGGAAATTTAAGTCAAGTAATATGAACAAATAACAATGAAATGCTGGATGATAATAATGCCTTAGAACTCTGATGCACAGCACACAAATTTTTACTTCTGTATTTGGCCAAAGCAAATGCATATGAAGTGACCATTCTATGTCTTTATTAGGAAGAGATACACCAAAACAAAATACAGAACACATTTTTTCTCTGTCAACAAAGTATTTATTTTTTAACCTTCAAAGATGTGTTTATCTTTTTTTCTCTAAAATTTCTTTTATCTGTTCCTCTACAATTTTGTACGTGTATAGAGTATACCTTGATATGGTCTGTCGCTGTCGAAATGAGCAGGGAAGGCTTGCTTCCTTTTTGGCTTCCATTTTGCCAAAGAATGCCTTCTTGGAAGGGTTGTTGATTGGAAAGGTTAAAGCACTAGCAAAAAGGAAGAGAGGTTACATGCCATATAGACACAGTCTGGCCAAACATCTTCTATACATTGTATTGTGTAATGATTCTCTTGAGGTTTTAGTTCCCACTTCAGAGCAAAAAGTAGTATGTGTGGGCTTAGGTAAAGTATTCACCAAGCTATCTTTAGTACTTTCAGGGTTATTACAACATGGATGCTAAGAGTTCAAAGGCTTTGCAATTACCTTGTGTTTCTAAGGCATTATTCATTAAGTGTGAAGGGTCAGAGTCCGTTAGACAAGGGGAGAGCAGTCTCTGGTGAAAGTGATATGTACAAAAAGTGAGCTAAGGAGGAAATTTTTCACAGAAGCATCTACAGCTCAATATTGATGTACTTCGTCTCATGTTCTTTCCACTCCTCAAACACCATGAACTGACTAACATAGAATAAAAACTAACCTTTATTATTCTCTTTCACATCATCAACATTGAACTTCTTATCAATACCTTGCAATTTCTACAAAGTGTAGCAAAATCTGAGCTTATAGTCACTCCAAGAAGTTAGAACAAATGCTTTTGGAATAAACATATAATTATGCAGGTACCGATCAGAATTTAACAGTGAATGACACTGTAGTCCAAAAATATATGACCAACCTGTGAGAATTAATTTGACACAGTCTTGAACTGTCTAAGGAATTGCCTATGTCAGAGTGACCTGTGATTAACTCAGTGAGGGGTTGTCTTGATTGTGAATGGATGTAAGAGGACCCAGCCCACTATTGGGTGGCACCATACAAGAAAACCACACAAGAAAACTAGCTAAACACCAGCTTACTCAAGCCACCAAGCAGTGTTCCTCCATGGTTTCTGTTTCAATCTCTTCCTTGGGTTCCTGACCTGACTTCCCTCAATGACAGACTGTAACGTGTAAATTGTAACAAACCTTCCCTTCCCCAGAGGGGAGTCATGCTGTTTGTCAAAGCACCAGAATGAAACAAGGACAGAAAATCCTACAATATTGAATCAACATCAAACTATTCAGGTGTGGGCAGGCATTCTCCTTACTAGGGATCATAGTTACATTCTCATTGCTGCTTTTCCAGGATGTCATGACACAAGTGAGTATCAAACCTTTTCTAGAGTCTAATTTTAAAAAGAGAACTTTCCATCTGTGCACACGAGTCAGTAAGTGGCCCCTGCCGTTCTTTTACAGTGTGGACTGCTTAATTTGTTTCCAAGGCACAGCTGATTTTCTCTACTTCTCAGAGTAGAGACCGAGCTCCTCCAATTCCTGTTCCTGACCTACTCTTCCCTTCTCTTTGCAAAGGACAGACCCTCTTCATAATAGGTTCTGATCATTTTGAGACCCAGTTCCACTTAAATATTTCTTTAGGCAACTACATGATCAGGTCTGGATTCTAATATTTCTCTTGAATCCATGATGAAAATTTTGCTGCTTAAGAGCTTCCAGAGAATGTTCTGCTTCTTCAAGTGGGAAGTTCTGAATTTTTATTTTTGGTGTAACTGAGAATATTTATCTATTATAACCATAGATCAGAAACTTTGTAAAAGCTGCAGTGTTTGAGGACCCTAATCCTAAAAGAGAGATACAAAACTGACATCTAAGGGAGATCATGTCTTTCTGGAATGTTTTGGATAAGGTGAAGGATATGAAATATTTACCTCACTCCAGTTCTTTTTCTGGTCTGCTGGACTGGGATAGGAGATTCATGATGTAGAGATTAGGTGTTCTTGCTGGAACAAGTATGAATACATTAGTGGAACTGTTTTTTTAACACAAAGTTGCCTACTGCCATGAAAGGTAGAGCTAGAAAGATAGATATCTTTCTTGTTCATGCAGAGAACCCAGCTCTGCCTTGGCTCTCTGAGAAACTGCAGCTCTGGGATGAACTGTCAGAGCCTATGTTCCTGCCTCAGGTGTTGAGGTGCTGTTGTCTTGGTCACTCTGAACAGTGGCAGAGGTGAAATTTCACAAGGTGTGACCATTGGAAAACAAAGCACAGGAGGGAAATGATACACACTGTATGAAGCTTAGCTTTGGACCTCTGCGAGGCATCGCCTTGAAAACCACTGAAAAAAGAAAACAAGACTACCTGATAATGTTTGCAATAGAGGATGCTATAATGAATTTGGATAGAATTGGGCCCCGAGAACTTGAGTTGTGCCTGCAGCCACAATTCAACTCCCCATTTAATGAACAGGGTTGCTGCTGTTGAGAGAATCCGGCTCCTCACTAAATAGATTATCAGGGATAATTTATATCTGACCTGAGCATACACTGGGCGTTAGTAGACTCTGTAGATTAAAACTTTTACAATATTAATTCCTTGAGCTCCAGGCCTAACTTGGTTCCTTTTTCTGGAGCTACAGCTTGTAAATGAATAATATAAGGAAATTTGTTAAACGACTCTGACATATTTAATAGCTGTAGGTTTGGGACCTACGACCTAAAGGAGACACAGTCTTTAAGGTGATACCTTAGGGACAACAAAACCAGTCAGTCAAAATGAACTTTAATAATATACCCACGAAAGCCAAAAAAATTGGCAGATATCACCAAAAAACAGGGTTAAAGGATTGAGGAATTTCAGTCAAAGTGAAGATAAGGCAAGTAACAGTAATGACCAAAAGCTTCTTCAACACTGTAATAGAGGGAGATTTGTGATCATCTAAACTTTGTCTAAAGCATTTAGGCATGAGTCTGTGACAATATATGTAAAATTTTTTGCTCTAATGAGAGGCTATGACTTGGAAATGCCAGACAACAGTCGTTTTCCCTAGGCACTGTTCCTCTGCCATCAAACAGGACACATGGACCATTGGTGGGAGACGATTTGGCATTTATAAGTGCTTTATTTTCTAGCACCATGCTACCAGCTCATACTCTCCTGAGCAGCAAATAAATTATTTCTGCATGAGTTTACTCTTTCATAACACATTTAGGCTTCATGCAGTTATGTGAAAATATACTGTCCACATTAGTTCAACAGGTTAATTACTGAAATATACTTTAAAAATTTCCAGAAATAAGTGTATTAATGATGTTGGATTTTATATTAATGATGTTGGAATTTTATTTATTGCTTGCTTGTTTTGGTTATTGCTGTTTTTCTAGTCTGTTCTGTTTTGTTTTGATACATGGTTTCCCTTTGGATGTCTGGCTGCCCAGGACCTCTCTCTATAGACTAGGTTGGTATCAAACTCAGAGATCCACCTGCCTCTGTCTCCTAAATGCTGGGATTAAAGGCATGTGCCACCACAACCTGGGTTGATGTTGAAATTTTAATCTTACAAGATAGATTGATTCTTGTCTTATATCAGATATAAAACTCTGAGCTGAATACTATGAGACCCTGATTATAGCCTTGAAGTTTAGATGAAAGTTCAGAAATGTCTTGAGTGAGATTTCTAATTTTCTCTCCAGGAATATAGAAGAATCCAACTTAATAATACTGGTACCTAGGGAAATGTTACTAATGCATCAGCTCCATCACCTATTAATCCAAGGCCATATTTCCAGCCCTGGAGTCTGAAAGACAAGCTGTTTCTTACAGCACTCCTGTCTGGACAGATGCAGAGAAGGGTGGGTCTGAGTCGCCTGAGAAGGAAAAGGATAAAAAGATCTGTTCTCTTCCCCAAACAAGGGATGGAAGAGAAGAAAGAAAAGAAGAAAAAGAGAGAAAGGGGAAGAGGGAAGGAGAATGAAGGGAAGGAAAAAACAAAGAATTGAAGGGAAGGAAAGAAAGGAGAGAGTAAAAAAGGTAAAAGACAGAGGGAAGGAAGGAGAAAAAGAAGGAAGAAGGAAAGGCAGGCAGGAAGGAAGAACACAACAAAAGGAGGAGAAAGAGAGACCAAAATGCCAGATATCTTCTACACTGAATGTATTTTGTAAGCAGTCATCTTGAATGAGGTAAACCTTTCGACCTTTCTATGTTCTTAACAAGTCAGTGTTGATAACCTTCAAGGCATGCAGTCTTAAATTCTAAAAAGTGCTCTGATGTCATGAAAATCAAATAATATTTGTGCATTAGAATTAGCATACACACAGACACAAATACACACACACATATTTAGCAGAGACAAGGATGCATAAAGGGGAGATCTGCCAATCTTTAGCTAAAATCATAAAAATACATTCAGTGTCAATTCTCAGGAAAATGATTATTAGGATGTAGAAAATTATATTTAACTCGATAAGCTCTATAAGTCTATTCTGTACTAACAAGTACAGGACAACAGTGACCTTGGGAATTGGTACAGTCAGGACTGCGAATCAAACATTCTTGTTATCTTTGTCTTTGTTCCAATATGTGAACTGTCAGTGACCCAGTAGCCATGATACTTACAAGGGCTATGATAACTTAGTTAAGGGAGGGAGAAGGTAAATTTCTACAGTTATTATTATTATGCATGGTTCTTGGAAGGAAATAGCATAACCTTAGAAAATATTTTCTAACCAAAGAGTATCATTACATAATCCCTAAGAGTGGTTCCCAGAGTGTCTTGCCAGCTATGAGCATCTCAGTGGTAAGATGTGCTTGCGTCTGTTCTAGATTAAAAACCGGCCCTTCCCTCGGTTCACAGCCAGACTGCCAAAGAGTTCTAGCACCAGGACGATGCCTTTACCCCCACCCACTTCTGTCCCTTTACCACTCAGTCTGAGGTCACAAGACTTACCTGCATGCATTGGCAGTTATTTCTTGAGAAACAGTATAAAATTTAGATACAGCTTTTGAAAAAGTCAGCAAAAGGCCAGCCATATTTCAGCAAAGGGAGGGGATTTAAAAGCATCATTCTGTTTCATTTGTATCAGCAGAAGGGTGGGGCTGGAGTCTGTGCAAAGCAAGAGACTGGTCTGTCCTGCCTTCCTTGAAGGGCAGTCATGAAGCCTCTGATTTAGTTTCCAGAACAATGCCAGAGGATTGGAGGCAGCCTGGGCATGGGCAGATGTGTGGATGTCTTGACTCTCGATCTCAATACAGCTTCCAATTCCAAACAACACAAATCTAAACAGTTTATATACATTTCCAAGGTCTCAGTTTTATATCTCAAAAATGAGGTTCACAGTCCCAATAGCTTCAAGCCACACAGATTAACAGGACTAGGACACGTGAAATACCAGGATTAACGACTCATCTATTGAGTAAATATCCAACAAATGATAGGCCCATGTCTCATTTTCTATGTGAAACCAATATTAATTTCCTGTAGGATATTTTCTGAAACAAATTGATGATCTTATTTTTGGTTTAATGCAAAGCTAATCACAAACAGAAACCAGTTTTCACACAAATGATCTTATGCATGTGTCTCGCGCCACAGATTACTCAAAGAGAACAGGGACTTTGTCTTGTGATGTTATCAACATTGTCATGAATTATAGTGTGAACCCAGCTGTGCTTTACCAAGCAGGAACCCAGATTCAGGACAACAAACACCCAAAGAGTGCCAGGATTGGAACATTCTGCTGAAAGGGTCAACATTCATTTTTGAATAATATTTATAGTTTATGGGGAGTGTGATTAATCCACACGAAAGGGAAAAGTAACCCTGCTTCTCAACTGAGGGAGAAAAGTCCTTTGAAGCATAAACAGATTGCACTATTTATACATGAAATATTTTCTGCATCTATAAACTTACCATGCTCAAGTATTCTAATTAATCGCAGTGGTTGCCAAGGAAACTAAAGTAACTCAATTATAGGTCTGCAGGAAGGTGCAGTGTATTTATGACTAGGAAGCAGGTAGTTTTCTGTGCAAAAATGAAAATGGAGCAGATGCCAGGGATTTTTAAATGTCCTATAGAGTGATGCTATTTCCATAGACTTCCTAAAGAACATCTTGATTTCATTTCATTTGATTTTTTTTTTTTTGAGCTGCTTCATTTGAAAGCAGAGACAATGAATGTGATAGGTTATGGAACATGTTGACAAAGGCATCATAGGAAATGGCAGAGCAGGAAGAGAAATGATTGTATCGTTTCTGTTTGGCCATCATCTTCTTGGAACCTCTCAGGTCTAAGTAACAGAAGAACTAAGAAGTTACAATCAGGGAAACAGTAGACACAGAATTAATTATGCTTAGCCAAAGCCAAAATAACTATTTAAAGATCTTGTGAGAAATTGATGACATCTTGTTGTCAGAGGACCCAAAGATTTACATCCCGACCCTTCCAACTACCCATGTTCCTATGACAAAGCTAATGTTGTATATAATATAAATCAGAGGATTCATATTTTGAGGCGCCAGTCTCCTAAAATTAGTCACATTCTGAAAATAGTAAATGAAAACACGTAAACAGTTGCTAAGATTTAATGTCATAGCGAGTTCTTCAGGCATTTTCTTCCTTTTGACCTGGAACATGATTCATCCCTCTGTCCATTGTGTCTATCCTGTATCTTTACCCACTTGTTACTAATTCAGCCCTCAGTTATCATCTGACTGTCAAATATAACAGTCATTTTGTTCAAGTAACTCTACTATTAAGTAACAGTGGCTCCACAGTACAGGGATAGTGACTCTATAAACTTTATTACACCGTAAAATATTTTTCTATTTTACCAGTAGCATTATTAATCTCTTATTGTGCCTGAATTATTAATTAAGCCTTATCACAGGATATATGTGCAGAAAAAGGACACAGTGAACATAGGGTTCAGTATTATCTGAGATGTCAGGAATCTACAGGGTGCTGAAATGTATCAAAACAGGAGCAAATGAAGTTAGCGGAGAGTCAGAGGATAGCTGGGTCAGGCATAAGGCAATTTCTAACAGAGAGTAACTGTAATTATTACAACTCGCTGTTTCCCTTTTATAATTTGGATGACCCTGATAGTTCTTCCTTAATCTTTTAAAATGTATTACCATATTAAAAACCCCTGTGCAGTGTAACCATTGCTGAGAATTAAGATACTCTTAGTTATCTCATATAGAAAACATATGCTTTTCTGAATACCCAAGTTACCCATCTATTTTAATCCAAAGCAGGGATTGAATTCCTGTGCATCCTTGTTCCTATGCAGAGCACAGCTACATAATAGCAAATAGAGCTTTTGCCCTTGGTGAATTTATCAGGAAGTTGAAACATAAGCTGATAGTTATAGAAACCAATGTTACTAAAGTCATAACTTGGTGACTGGGTCTTGGAATAACCTGACAGTAGCCCAAAGCACAGTCTATCCTATCTTTAAAAGATAATGCGTCCTTCAGGTGAACCGGACATTTCCACCATTCATTTCCTTACCTAAAGTATGCTCATTTCTTTGAAGTCTATCTTTTATACTATTTATACACACTATTAATTTTTAATAAACAAATTTAAGGATTCACTCTTACAAGTATCATATAATTGAATATATTTTAAAATCTTGTCTGGCAATATACTTATTTGTTTTTTATATTTGTCATGTATATGTCTTGTATATTGATATTTAGTATACGTTTGAGTGTGTGTGTGTCTGTGATAATGCACAAATGAATGTGTAGAGTACAGAGGCTTACATCAGGTATCTGTGATTAATCTCTCTCCATCTTCATATTTTGGAACAGGACTGCTCACTGAATGTGGAAAGGATGCTTAAGAGAAATCCCACATTAGCTCAGAATTGAGAAATAGATGGTTATTTATTTAGGGGTAAACTCACAAATCAGAATTCTCTGCTTGAATGGAGAACAGAGACCAAATCCAGCAATTCAAAAGAATGGCCTGGGAAGAAGGAGCAGACACAGGCTCTGCATCAGCATATATAGTACAAGAGACCACGCCCCAGTAGGCGGGTGACTACAAGCTTTAAGATTTCCTATAGCACCTTTCCCTTTTGTTTAAATGAGAGAATTCTAAGCTTAATACAAAATCATATAAAATAAGAACAAATATATTCAATAATTATCCTATCTTAACTAGTTTAAGTCTTGTAAGATAAATAACTTGGCCAAGTCATGAGAAGAAAGTAACTACAACTATCTAGTCTTCAATCCCACTGAAGATCTAAGAAGGGAGATAGTATTACTTGAGTAAGCAGGAAGTGTAATCAAGCAACTTCCAAAATGTGCAACAAATGATAGAGACAACTGGCTACCTGGGCAATCACCGAAGTCTCATTTGCAATGTTGAAGCAACCAACTTTGGCTAAGGCCTAGAATAACTGACAGACCACTTTTAGAGGTAGGAAAATTTTCAAAACATCTTATTCTGTCTTGGCAAGATTTGACAGTCCTGCTTATTCATTTCTAGATAATATGTATCTTGTTAGTGGTTGACACATGGGCATTTCTTTGCCCAAAGGCCAGTTTTGCCAAGAAGAAAACAAGCTCCAAGTGGAGTGTCTTCGGTGCTCAACATTCTCTCGGGAATAGATTGGTGCTGCCAGGAGCAATCAGTCTCATTTCAAAAGAACCCGAAACCCATCGAATGGATCAAACTAATTTGCCAGTGAACCCTAGTTTTGGCTGTTCTTATACTGACATGTGGTCTCTCTCCTTGGTCTTATCAAGCCAATTGAAGGGTTGACATTTGTCCCAGACTTAGTGGATCCTGAAGAGTAAGTGCCTTTGTTGTTCCATTTCTACAAAGCTGCCTAAAGTTCTGGTAAACATCCTAACTACTGACTTCTGCTTTGGGATCTCTGCTCCTCTGGATCTCTGAAAATATCTTCAAGGGGAAAAGATGCTCATTTAACTGTTTCCCCTATGGAATCTTAAACCTCCAAATCCTAGAGGGTTTAATCCTAACATGCTTTCAAACACAATTTAAGCTTTCTGTCCCTCTCCTTTCCTCCCTTCCTAGTTTGTGTGTGTGTGTGTGTGTGTGTGTGTGTGTGTGTGTGTGTGTGTGTGTGTGTGTGTGTGTTGTGTGAGTGTATATGTACCATGTATGGTGCATATATGGAGGACAGAGAATAGGTTGGTTCTCCTGGTCCATCTCGTCCCTTCTCACTGTTTCTGTACCTTTACAGCATATTCCAGAATAGTTGGCCAGTGAGCTTCTAGATAGTTTCCTTTCTTGGTCTTCTCGCTCACCATGGGGATGCTGGCATTACAGAAGTGTGATACTGAATCTGAATTTTTACCTGTATCTTGGAGATCTGAACTCATGTCGTCAAGCTTGCATGACATCTCTTTATCCACTGAGCCATTTCTCCTTATTCCTCAAACACAATTAAAATACAACAAAACAAAATAAAATTGTCCCATTTTATTTCTTATCAAACAGATAACTGGCTTGCTGTGAACACCTCTATTATCAGAAGTAAAATTTCCTCACTATTTTCATTTCCCCAAATGTTCACACTTATTTAAGCTGTACTGACAAGTCAATCAAATGCAGGGCTTTTTTTTTTCAGTTGCTTCCTTGTCTTAGTTGGGTTTATAATGGCTGGGATGAAACACTGTAACTTAAGCAAGTTGGTGAGGAAAGGGTTTATTTTGTTGACACTTCCACATCACTGCTGATCATTGAAGGGAGTCAAAACAGGACCTCAAACAGGGCAGGAACCTGGAGACAGGAACTGATGGAGAGGCCATGGAGGAGTACTGCTTACTGGCTTGCTCATAGTGGTTTGCTCAGCCTGCTTTCTTTGCAACAGAGGAGCACCAGCCTAGGGATAGCATCGCCCACAGTAGACTAGGCCTTCACGCATCAATCACTAATTAAGAAGATTTCCCAACACTTGCTTCCAGCCTGATCTTATGGATGCATTTGTTTATTGACCTTTGCTCTTCTCAGATGAATATAAGATGAATATAGATTGTGTCAGATTGATATGACTAGCTAGCATACCCCCTCCCCCAAGAAGCTTATATTATTATTTCCATTGTAAGAAACTATAACTTCTTTTGTTTTCTGTTTAATGTGTATTTAACATTCATTAATTTACTGGCAAAATATTTTTGCCATCCCTTATTAATTCTCTTATTGGCAGTTTTTTGATAGTATTCACAATGAGAAAATCCATTGAATTGAACAATAATTTTTATTAAAATTTTCATGTGGCCTGTTTTGGGGCCATGGTCTTGTTTGTCATCCATGCTGACCAGAAACTTACTAGGTACCTCAAGTGAAGATGGATGATATAAACTAATCCCACATTAGCTCAGAAATGAGTATAATAAAGGGTTATTTATTTATGGGTAAACTCACAGATCACAGTCCTCTGCACCAACGGGGAATAGGAGCCGAATCCAGTAGCCAGGAGAGAGAGATTCCGAGCCTTACAACTACATTTTTAGTATAAGAGACCACACCCAAGTGGGCTGGTATCTTAAAAGCTATTGGCTGAAGGAGTTCCCACAACACTCAGGCTGTCTTTGAACTCCTGCCTTAGCCTCTTGAGTACTGAGATTACAGAAATATGTCACCATGCTTGGTCACGGGCATATCTATACAAAGTCACTTGTTAACTATTTCTGCTTCTCGTGAGTCCCTCAGATAACTTTATTCTGAATTTCACACCTTCACAGTGTCTCCACCCAAGCAGACTATTGTAGATCATGGAAAGTCAGTCTTTATAAATGTCCCATCCTACCTAGCTGTATGACAATTCTCCATTGCACCAAAAGATGCCTGCTTTACTTAAAAAATCAGATGAACTACAATAGAAAGCAAGTTTGAACAACTTCTGTGTTGCATGTCTCTCTGCAGCCTCTGGAGAATTCTCTGGTGATGTAATTAGTAGAGATGAATCCTCGGCTTTGCTGGTCCCAGGGCTGTGAGGCAGGAAGTAGCTACGTGAAATTCCTCATTCTAAGAATAATATCTGAAAAGGAGGTTGGAGCCCATGCAGTTTGGCCAACTTGGCTTGACAGCATATTACATAGTGCTTTTGACAGCACCAGGGATTCTAAAATGGAATTGCAACTATCAGGCTCGAGTTATGTTTTAGTTATAAAGGCCATGTCATGCCCTCAGAGATGCACAGGGAGTATTAGGCCTGACATTTTGAATTTGAAATGCAAATTGGAAAGTCCAGCCTAAACCGGGAAAGAACAATGTGTGTAGATTGGCTAAGTTCAGTATTCAGAAATGGCCCCTGGGTTAAGGTAATCAACTCTCCCATAGGTGCTTGCTTTCCTCTATTATCCATAGAAAGGAAGACCAGTTCCTTTTAGCTCATGAAGCAGCGTCTGGAGATTACTGTGCGTGTTTGGCTTGTCAGTGAGTTTGTTGGTAAAATGTATCTACATGGCACATCCGATTGTGCTGCGCCAATATAATTTGTTTCTGCAAGTGGAATTTTTTTAGATGTTTTGTCTTTTATTATTGTTATTGAAACCCTCCCAGAAACACCTTTGATAATAAATAGATTTATATTTTTAAAGCTGTTTGCCTGTTATAACAGTGCTTTTCAGAGAAGCTAAATAATTTTCCCAACTTGTATTTTGAAGAAAACATGAATTTTTAAATCCAGTGGTCTTTCTTTAAATTCAGCGTAGTTTGTGAACAGAGGCCATGTATGATGAGAAATAAAGAAAACTCCATTTAATTAACATAGGAGTTTTTTTTTTAATTAAGCACAGCTGTATGGGATGGCACAGGTAAGAATTAACCAGTCAATACAGGGTTTTCACCGTAGATCAAAGCATCTAGTAATAAACACTGTCCTTAGGGATCTTCCTAAAACACACATTTAATGAAGCTCTCTTCTACTTAAAACTTCTATTTATTGTAAGATTATTAATTTTTGAGATTATAATATAATTACACCATTTTCCCCTTCTCTGTCCTTCCTCCAACGTCTCCCATATTGTCCCTTCTCCCCTGCTATCTTTTAAATTCATGGTCTCTTTCTCTTTAACTGCTGCTGCATGTTTACACATGCATAAATACCTACCACAGGATCAAGTGTAATTAAACAATTTGTATGAATATGTTTTTTCAGGGTGTCTCTTCCCATCCTAGGATACAACTGCATTTTCTTACTACACCTTAGCGTTCCCTTCCCACCTTTTCCCTTCTTGTAGTTCCTTGAATGTTTCTTGCCTTTTGTGACTGGATCTGCAGATTTCCTGGCCTTCTGTTCATATAACTCTCTTTTCTCTCTGCCATTTGCCTGGCCACGTCTTTCTCATTTGTTTACCTTCAATCAGAACTACTCTCCACAGGAAATACTGTACCTCTCCCATGCTTATAAGCACCCAGTGCCTTTTCTGTCTCAAGCATCAACTCAGACATTGCCATCATCCACTTGTTGGCCTTTCTCATCCATTTTTCCTCTATGTACCCCTATTTGCAGTATCTACATCTGTCTTGGTTTTACCTTCATTTCTGGACCCTGCCTGGCATATAGCAGTCATTCTGTGTGTCTGGAAGAATAAATGAAGTCATTCTAATACTTTGCAAAAGCTTTCAAAGGGCAAAGGCCTTATTTAAGGACACAAATCACACTGAGTTTAAAATCTATTTTGGACCAATGTTTCTACTTCTCCATGTTAATTTTATTGCATCTGTTCTTATCCATTCATCTGTCCTGGTCCATACTGTTTTTGTAGCATGAATTCTAATTGGTTTTAATGATAAAAAATATGGAGTCAGATATTAGGGGTGAAAGCTGAAAGATCAGAGAAGCAGAGCAGAAGCAACCAGCCACTAAGATTCTTACTTCTCTGAATGCTCAGACCAAAGTGTCAATCCTGTCCTCAAACTGAATGAGGTATCCTGTTTCTACAGGTCCTCAGACTCAATGCCCTAAACTCCTTTGCCTCCTGCCTTATATTCTTATCTCTGCCCAGCCTTAGCACTTCTGTCTCCATCTTTCTAATGCTGTGATTAAAGGCATGTAACTCCTAAATACTAGGATTAAACGTATGAGCCATCACTGCCTGTTTCTTTAGACTGGATCAATCGCTTTAGCCCAGGATGGCCTTAAACTCACAGAGATCCATCTACCTCTGACTCCCAAGTACTAGAATTAAACGTGTGTCACCACTGCCTAGCCTCTATGGCTAAGAAGTGGCTTAGCCATACACTCTGATCTTCAGACAAGCTTTATTTGTTTTTTTTTTTTTTTTTTTTTTTTTTTTTTTTTTTTTTTTTTTTTTTTTGGTTTTTTCGAGACAGGGTTTCTCTGTGGTTTTGGAGCCCGTCCTGGAACTAGCTCTTGTAGACCAGGCTGGTCTCGAACTCACAGAGATCCGCCTGCCTCTGCCTCCCGAGTGCTGGGATTAAAGGCGTGCGCCACCACCGCCCGGCCAGACAAGCTTTATTTGTTACAACACAAACAAAATATCACCACAGGTTATATTTATAATCTTCAGGAAGTTACATTCTGCCTTTTCGGTATGACCTTTTCCTTCAGTGTGTACTGTTCAATATTTGTTATAATTAGAAAAAAATTATATACATTGTAATGCAATAATTTAAGTGTTCTATCTGGTCTATTTTCCCCCTAATTTCCAGTCCTGTCAAAAGAAAATTACCATCAAGCAGAAAATTTCTTTGTGCCCTTTCCAAGAGTTATATTACATCTGCTCTTCCACTCTATATGGCAGAGTGGCCTGGCCAGGTCCTCAGCTTTGTACAAATAGAGCAGTGCCAGCCACATACTTGATAATCGTGCATAACATTATAAAAATCACTTAAAACATTTAATTCTTTGTATGTTTGTATGCGTATATTTGTTAACTTATGTGTAGTCAGGGAGCAACTTTCACCATGTAGACTCTGGAGAGCTTAGACCATCAAGCTTGGCAGCAAGTATTCTCACCTTCTGAGAAGTATTTCCATCCCATGACTATCTATCCGTCTGTCTGTCTGTATGCCTGCATGCCTATCTATCTATTTTATAATCTCTCTCTGTATGTCTCTATCTCTCTCTCTCTCTCTCTCTCTCTCTTTCTCTCTCTCTCTCACACACACACACACACACACACACACACACAAACTTTATTAACTGTTGTCTACTACAAACGGAATCTTCCCTGACCAAGACTGAGAGAAAGACCAATCAGTGAATATAAGCATACAAATTTAGAAGGCAAGTTGGCAACATGCCTATTTAGCAAAACAGTAATAATAGGTTCCACCTTAAAGCCTTTTATCCCCAGCCAGGGGCTTTGACTGGATTTTCAGTACCAGGTGTGTTCCTTTTATGGAGTGGGCTTAAAGTCTAATTCGAATGATGCCAGCTCTCCGTATAATACTCAGGTACATCTTGGCTCACGGGTTGGTATTGTAGTTTGTAGGGCTGACAATTGGTTAAGAGTTTGATCACTTTGTTTTCTCTCTGAAGCTTACATGGAACCTCTAGCAAAAAAACAACTGAAAGCTCTCAGCTCAGTTCCAGCTTGATTTTTCCCACATCATATAACCAAGGTGCATGGAATTTTGATCAGCAAAGTCCCACCCTCTAATCCTGGCAGGCAACCAAGAAGAACAGTAAGAACCTCTATCATTCTGGGGGCCTTTGGGACCTCCTGAACCTTTGTCAAGCTTCCTTTTTAAATTCATATTTTCAATTAGTTTATAAAACGTATGTTTCCATGTGGCCTTTATATGCATATGTGTTTGGATTAACCCATCTCTCTAACACGTTGTTTTTCCCCCTCCATCCCTCCTGACTTCCTGACCTCTATAGGACTACAAACTGAACCAACAAATCTCAGATTCACATATGACAGAGATCATTCAGCATTTGTCTTTCTGGGTCTGGGTTACTCCACTCAGTATAATACTTTCAAACCCCATTCTTTTTCTATATATTTTATAATTTTATTGTCTTTACAGCTGAATAAAATTTCATTATGTATATGCATAAGGGCATCTTAGTTTGGCACATTACTAGTTATTGTGACTAGGGCAGCAGTGAACGTGGCTGAATAAGTGTGTTCGTAGTAAGATATCAAGTCCTTTGGGCCATCTGATTTACAATTTTCTTCTAATTTTCAAAACCCTAATTATTATTATGTGTGTCCATGATGTTTGTGTGTGGATGCCCATACCATGGACATTTGCAGAGGTAAAAGGGCAACTTTGTAGAGTTGCTTCACTTATTTTGGCTTTATGTGGTTCCAGAGATCAAATTCAGATTTCCAGCCTTACAATCAAGTGTCTTTACCCAGTGAACAATGTGGCCAACCTTGATTAACCATCTTTTCCTCAATGGTATGAAAATAACAATCATTAATGAAGGTTGAACTTTGATTTCTTTTTTATCCTCTCTAGTGATTTGGTACTCTCTCTGGATATTGGGCAACACTGATCTAGAGTCACCGGTTAGCCATATGACTGCCAGGACAGACTATGAGAAAGTTGCTGAACTGTGATTTTTAGGGTTAATAACATTCCCTGAATTTTGTACTTCAAGGATCCAATATCAGCATAAGCCAAAAGTATATTCTTTCTGTGAAAGTCTTTCTTTACTTTCTTATTTTGCTTTGTTAATTTTTTGCCTCTACTTATTTACTTACTTATTTTACCTCTTTGTGGAGCTGAAACACAACCTTTCTTGCACATGCTTCATGCATGTTTTTATAGTGCAACTTTATTAATTTTTATTTTGTAATCTATAAATTTTTTATTTAGATTTGAGACTAAGTAGATCTTCTATTAGTCATTTAATTGAATTTTTTAATTGAGTAAGAAGCTTGAGATCAATAAGTTAGAAAAATACCTTCCTCTAAGTGTGTCTTACACAGTGGTGTGTCCTTGAACAAACACTTACTTGAGTGTTAGTCATGTGCACACAGAAAACACTGTAGTGTGGGTGCTTGGTATCTGTGTGCACAATTATCATGCCCTACTGCATCCGTTTGAGTTTCTCCATCTCCCAGAAGATATATATAGGATTTTTCTCTATAAAGTCATTAGAAACACAACTCTACCCTATGTTCTCTTTCAGGCTGATGATAAGCATCAATGGTTAAAGCACATGACCTTACATTGTTTTAGCTCCGGCACTGCAAAAATGTGTGCATGTTCTTTTGTGGGTGTGCCTTTCATCTTCATTTTTCTTTGGCAAATGTCCAGGAGTGAAATTACTGTCATCCTTCGGGCGGATGTTTAGTCCTATAAGCCATTGCCAGGCTTTCCCCGGAGTAATTGTAACATTTTGGAGCCTCACCAATATATATGTGAATTCCAAGTTTTCTACATTCTTACCAACATTTGGTGTTTTCAGTCAATTTAATTTTAGCTGGCTTGGTGGGTGTGTAGTGCTATGCCATTGAGGCTTCCATTTTCATCTCCCTGATGACTAATGGAGCTGGAGACTTTCCCCCTGGGCTTCTTAGCCTTTTGTGTGTCTTCCCCTGTAAATGTTATAGTTGTGTCTTTTTAAGTAGGATGTTAGCCTTTCTGTTATGTTGTAGTACAGGATATGTCCTGGGTGTTAAATGTTTATTCTGCTAATACCTTCTCCTGGTCTGTGGTCCAATTATTCCTTTTCTAAATGATACCTTTCTATGAAAAACTTCACATTTTTGATGAAAGTCGATTTATTGTTTTTTTATTCTATATATATTGCTTTTCCTGATCTAAGAACATTTTGCCTAGCTAAACACATCATGATATTTCCCTTCATCATATTCTGGAAGCTTTATAGTTTTAAATTTCATTTATTTACTTAATTATATATGTGTATAATTGTGTTTGTGTGTGTGTGTGTGTGTGTGTGTGTGCATGTGTGTATGATTGCATGTATACCCACAAACCAGAAGAAGGTGTCAGGTTTTGTGTGAAATTTGAATGAAATTCATGTTTTAACAATGATGAAGCATGCATGGGCAGACCGTGTATGGCAGTTCTGTTGAACTTGTCCATATTGGATTTCATGGTATAAGCTGATGAGGATGACTGACCAAGTCTCTTCCTCAAGAAGGCACCAGATCTCATTACAGCTGGTTGTGAGCCACTATGCAGTTACTGAGAATTGAACTCAGGACCTCTGGAAGCGCAGGCAGTGTTCTTAACCACTGAGCCATCTCTCCAGCCTCCGTCAGCTGTGTGTAGTTATCTATTATTCTCTACCTATTACTTTGAGGTGAGTCTCTCTTTAAATTTGGGATTCACATTTTCTTAACAGCAAACCCCAGGAATCCTTTTTTCTCCACCCTCTTGGTTTGTGGGTTACAGGCTTGTGCAGGACACTTGAGAAGTTATAAGGGTGTAGTGTGGGAAGTCCTTCTATATATGTGTTGCTTTTATTGGTTAATGGCTAATAATTGCTTTGGCCTGTGATAGGACAGAATAGAACTAAGTGGAAAAACTAAACTGAATGCTCGGAGAAAAAAAGCAGAGTCAGGGAGACACCATGTCGCCACCACAGAAGAAAGACATGAGCAATCAATCTGAACCTTACCAGTAGGCCATGAGCCTCATGGTAAAATACAAAATAATGGAAATGGGTTGATTTAAGATGTAAGATGTAGCAATAAGAAGCTAGAGGTAATAAGCCAAGCAGTGATTTAATTAATACAGTTTCTGTGTGGTAATTTCGAGTCTGGGCAGCAGGGAATGAAAGAACGGCCTCCACAAACAGGGGTGCTTTAAACTCTGGTCCTCATGATTGCCTTTCAGATGTTCTTAATAATTTAACCACTTATCTGGTCCCAACTTATAGGTGTGAGTATTGTGTCAAGGTCCAGGATTTGGCTTAACAGATTATAGTATAAAATGTGAGACACGGATTTTACTTTCTCTAGATGAAATTTCTACAACATCATTTGCTGAAAAATCTTTTCCTTTTCTATTAGGTTGCTTTGACTTTTTTTTTTTTTTTTGTAAAAAATCAAATAGCCCTGGATATGCAGGTTTATTGCTGGGCTCTGCTTTCCTCCACAGGTTTGTCAGTCTTTAAGGGAAGTGTTTCTCTCACTACCTTCATTGCATGTTATTTTGAAAAGATCTCCCAAATAAATTGGGAGCATGATGACCTTGGGAGAGGGTCGAAGGGGAAGGGGAAGGGAGGGAGGGGAGCATAGAAAAATGTAGAGCTCAATAAAATCAATAAAAAGGAAAGAAAAGTACTGAAGTTAAATCATCTGTCCCCTGTGACTTTGATCTTATTCAAAACTGTTTGTGATTTTTAAATTCTTCTTTATCCTTGTACTCACACTATGGCTGCAATGGAAAACCGTGTCCCAACCCTGGGACTTCTGGATGTTACTTTACTCACAGAAAGTGTCATGGCAGATCTGACAAAAGCAGTAATTTCCTATTGTGAACACATGCCAAGGCACAGAAGCAGAGCCATGTTCATTCAATACATGCAAACTACAGAATATTTTAGACATATTGTCCAATCCTAACATGTTATCCCCCCTGGATCTGTAGAACTTATGCTTTCAGAATTGGATCCTTCCAAAGATTGGGTCCTCTTCTCTAGTCTTGTGTTGGTCCGTTAATTACCTTTCCCTTTTAGATTTGTATTTTCATTAAAGTCCCTTTTCAATTGGTCTTTTGGTTAGAAGACAGAACAAAGGGCTTCACCAAGGCATTTCCTATCTCATATCTCACTTTCTTCTTTTCACTCCCTCCTCCATCCCTTTAAAAGGAAAGTCTCAAGGAAGGGAGAGAAAGCCCCTTTGACAAGTACAGAAGTACCAGTCTTAGAGGACGTACAGCCAGTCTGTCCATTCACATTTCACTCTGAACACTGTAAGCAATATGCTCTGCCAGTTTCTCATTTTACCTTCTTAGGGGCATTATCCTGCTGGCACTGTCACGGTGTCATAAATGCTTCAGGCCCCTTCCCCGCAGCATCACCTGATAAATCCATTCTCTGTACCAGATGTGCTTCCTTCTCATCAGCAGTTATGGATGCTATTTTTAACCAGAGCTCAGCTTTATCTTTCCACAGCAGGGATGTTGCTTCAGCTCCTTTGATTTTACTTTGCTTCCATTTGTTTAAAAAAAAAAAAGACTCATTTCAAAAAAATTTCCAAAGACGCCTTTAGCAAATTTCAATGCTATTTCTTCTAGTCACCTAAGTAGAACAGGCCAAAGAATGTAGCCTTTAGACATTCTCTTAAAGGTTAGCATTTGATTTGAGGAAAACAATCTGAACTGTAGTGATTCAAAGTAAAAAAAAAATCTGAAGCTTCCACAGAGTGAATATTTCTATTTTAAAAGGCAAGAAATAAGTGCTAAAAAGACAATGGAAATGGAAGTTACAGACACACAGTTTCTAGCATACATGGAATTTGTCTTTTACAGCAAATGCAAGCTGATGTTAGAACAGGTCTTTTGATCTTCTTGGTCCACAATAAGCTGTTAGAGACAAACAGCAAACCAAATGTACCCAATATCCCCTACCTTGCTATATGGTTGACTTCTGGTCACAAGGGTCTGTCTGGAAGGCATTCCTGTCTTTAACTTGCAGTTGGTCTTGACCAGCAGAAGTATCGTTAGTAAGAGATGGATATATCTTCCCCTACAGGCTGCTTTTGAGTGGCAGATTTCTTTTACTGAACAACTTCTGTTGAGTTGTTTCATCTACCAGACACTCCACATACTGGCATTCAGTTCCCACCTTGGTCCTTCAGGTATAGGAACCGCTCCCATTGTCCTTGTACCCTGTTTATTTCACCCTTCTTATTGATCTACTGAATTCTTCTCTGTTCATTTCCCATTTGCCTTTTCTGATTTGTGACTCAAGAGATGGAAGAAATTTACTTTTGTTAAGTTACTAGTTCATCCACTCACTCGTTTATGGAACTCACATCAGCTGTGGTGACCTGCACACAATCAAGCCAGCCAATATTCCTATATGAGTGGCTAAAGGGCTCATGAAGCCCCATTGCTAACTGAGCAACTATTCATAGTTGTTGGCAGCTGGAGGAGGAAAGAGTCATTATTTTGGGAGGAGGGTGCTGTGGCCGCTAGTGGATGATCCATGTTACAGTGGATAACCCTACCCTCATGCACACACAGACATTACTCATTAGATAAGGTAGGATAAAAGATGATGGCATGAGGTTCTGGGGTGGATATGTTGTTGGAAAGTCTGTGAGGAGCTGCGGAAGGGATATGGGGGTGGATATGATCAAAACAAATCGTATATGCATAAAAATTTCCAAAGAACAAGTAAGACTCTTATTTAAAAGTAATATTGTAGTAACAAAACCTAAAGATGTTGCAAATATAGTTTTATATTCATCTCTGTGGTTAAGAGGAAAACTGTGGATAAAATATATGTGCAACAGCCATTAACATTTGTGTAGTTTGGGGAGCCACATGGAAGCATGGACTTTTGATGAAAAGAAGTCTCAAGAGAGAAGAAAAATAAAGAGGCAAAATGATAAAACCCTGGAGTCCAGTTACAACAAATATGGTAGGGGATGGATAGATGAGATGGAGGCAGAATTCACTAGAACACGACATCCATGGTCATATGTGTCATGGCTAAATCCTGATCTTCAACTTAATTGTGTCTGAAACCAACTAAAATTCAAACTGCTGGACACTACCCTGATGGATTCTCTTGATGAGGTCATAAGAAACAGGAAGATTCACCTGAAATGTGGTATCCCAGATTAGTAGTGAGGAAGTTTACCTCCTTGTCTGTTTTTTTCTCTCTTTCTGGCAAATTCATCTCTCCCATTGCTACTGCCTTCCTTCATTCATATTAGAACAAACTTTGTCAGACTTTCGATGTGGACTGAACAAAAAACTGCTCACCAGGAGTTCCTAGGCCTTCCAATTGGACATCCTGGGACTTCCAGGCCTGTAGATTGAGTCATTACCGGATTCTTTCCCTCTCCAGAATGAGACAGCCATTGTTGGGCTATCTATACCCTCTTATGCAAACTAAACTTATAAATTCACCCATTTATAGATTCATTATGTCAGGTCTATTCCTGTATAATAGAACATTATCTTTGACTACTACAATACAAAACCTTGAAAGCAAGTTAAATCAAATGCTCAAGAGAGAGATGGCTGTCTGTATCAGTGGTTTTCAACCTTTCTAATGCTGCCACCCTTTAGTACAGTTCCTATGTCATGGTGACCCCCCAGCCATAAAATTATTTTATTGTATCAAAACTGTAGCTTTGCTACTGTTATGCATTGTCATGTACATATCTGATATACGGCCCCTGTATGGTGGTGACTCTCTACTTGTGAGCCACTAGCCTTTACCCAAAGCTTGGGCCAGTTAAGACTTTAAATTTCTGTTGGATTTAGTAAAAGGATTTCTGGTGATGAACCCCTCCCCCAGTGATATTTTCTACAGCACAGATAAGGCAGTATTCTTACCTTAGTGAGTGTAAGAAAGAAAATAAAGGGGAAATGAGGAGCAAATATAGAAAACAAAAGGTCCAAAGAAGAGTCTTCTTTATTCCTTACTCACGTCTTCCCTCTATGTTCTCTTATAGGTCAATACAATAAGGTTATTGCTTACATCATGCTTTAGAATTTATCAATTTGAAAGGGTGCCTTAAGAGTAGAAAGCAAAGCAGCGACTGGGTAATAACGTGATGTCAAGAAGGACAAGAAAGCACAATGCATCATATATGCATGAGAATGGCGAAAACCTAGCAGAGAGGCAAAGAGTTTTATGCATGGGAGTGAAGCAGAATGTCTATAGAAAGGTCCTGGAGGAGTCAGTCCCTATATGAGATTTCACTTGTGTAGGAAATAGCCCTTTACAGGGGTGCAAACGCAATGAATTCTAACAGGCACAAAAATGGGCTGGTGCCTAGGTGAGATGGTGGGAGTACGTGCAAGTTCTATTCTCAGTGCTCGTATTTTCTCTTTAAAGTAAAAGGCAATGTCCTCACCCAAAAGTGAGAATGAAGAGGAGGGTGTTGAAAAACAAGGAGGGAAGGTAGGATGTCACATACAAGTGTGAAATGAACAAGTGCTCAAAGTCAGTAGCACGAGATTTCTGGGCAGCACTAAGGTTTGCGATCATGAATTTTTAAACAGTAGGCATTGCTGTCTGAGGAAACCTATGGAGAAGGGAACAGACAGCATGAGGTTACGTTTCAAAGATAGACTCTGTGGGGAGAGACTGACAGCCACTGACTTGGGCTATTACGTTCTCTGTCTTTCAAGTGCTGGGATTACAGGTCTGTGGCACTACACCTGATCCTGCAGAGAATACACTTGGGAAATTATTGCTGGTCTTGACAGGCCAAGCTTCCATACTGAACACCAGATTTGGACACATGGATGTCCTCTCGCAGTGAAGAGCAGCGTGTAGCTGATTTAGAAAAATAAATCATTGAGCCCCATGTTTACAAGGAAATAGATTCTGCCAACAATATTGGTCAGCCTGGAAGGTGTTTCTTTTCAAGTGAACCAGGAATAACCACTTTTGACAGAGATGATAAGGCCACCCTAGTAAACCAGAATGTTCACGGAAAATCTTTACGTTCCAAAATTTAAAAGTCCTATGTGTTCTCAAGTCTCAAAATCACATTACTTATCATTCAGTGTCCTAATCACAGTGTCGCAGGCTCTCCAAGTTTTCAGAATCCTGACACTGAAGTCCTGGGCCTGATAACCAGCTCTCTTTGATCTCCAGCTGCTGTAGATTAAAGACTCTTCGCAAGTGGCTGAGGAAGTTTTCATCATTTGCCTTAAACTTAGAACCAATCCAGCTAGACCTTCTATTATCTTTCTTGGATGCTTTAAACATATGTAGCACCAACTCTTATATTTTTAATAATCTGTATTTTCCTGCATCTCTCTATGGCTGTTTATGTACTCTCTTTCATGGATAACCCATCTCAGTTTGCAAGCAGCAGGAGTTTTAAAACTATACCATTGCTACCTGCCAGAGTTATAAGTCTGAGTACCACCAATGGAGTTGTTCTCATTGCCAACTTAGAGATATATGATCTACATTCAGAATCTGACTTCAGAGTTTGCTTTGAGCACAACTCCATAGGTCACCCTCTTAGTGCCCATTCTCTGCTCTAGACTCTAATAAGCATGTGTGTGTATGTGTAAGCATTTTATAAAACAAAAATCTTGGCAAATAAACTTGTGAGAAGCTATTGAAGATAGAAGCATGAGGCTGGAAAAAAGGAAACATGCCATGTGATTGATAACACAGTCTTCTAACATCTCACTAGAAGCACAAAGCTAGCATTAGTCTACAGAGATGTCCTCATCAGTGGATAAATGTTTGGAGTTTTCAATGATCATATCACAAGTCATTGGATGTAACTGACTCTTGAACAGGGGTATGACTGTAAGCAGATCAGTTTTCTTTAGTGGAGGTGCACTTCCAAGGGAAGAGAATCAGTTGTGAGTCAATGACAGCCTTACTGACTCAGTAGATGAGTTGCCTCTGTCCTGAAATGTGGTTCTGGGTTACACAAAAGAAAAATATTTCATCTGTAGAGGAATAAATCACCATGAGAGACCATCAGATTTAGATAGGTGAGAAGGAAGGAAGAGTACAGGTGGCAAAGAGGTGGCAGAGTCGAGGTGTTATGAATACTAGTGATGTCAGTGGTATAAGTCACAGTGAGCCAGAGGCAACACAAGATAGATATCACATGGTATTGGAGAATGAGATCATTTTGACTCAGCTTTTTGAAGCTTCATTGCCAATCCCTTACTTATGACCATTTATTCTTAGCCTAACCCGCTGGATCACAAAGTCTTTATATCTAATCACTTGCCAAATGAAAGCTTTCTACCTCTGCCAAGGTACAATTCATTTGCAATTGTGTGCACTGAAACACCCACATACAAAATCCTAAGAGAGCAAGAGAAAGTCATAATCGTTTCTGTTCTAAAAATTATTCTGACAAAGACAACACAGAAAAGATTGGTGATACCCATTAGGCTGTTTTTAGTTCATCTTAGCATTTTGTAGAAAATATTGTTTCCCCCTTCCCAAAAGTGGACATTTGAGCACAAGTAGTCCACTATTCTGCTTTATCTAGTCATGCTTCAAAAGCCAATTTCTGACTTTGAAATTGTTTTACTCACAGTGGAAATTTGGACATTTTTGACAAGGAAATCATTGGAAAAAGAATCAAGTTCATAGACCTTAAATGCAAAGTAAAAGTCTGAAGGTTTTAAAATTTTGTGTAGACTATCTTTCAGCTTTTCTTCCATTTCCAGAAAAAAAGGTTTTCTAACTATTCCTCCAGGACACTTTTAAGGCTGTCAGAATAATTCAGAGTGAAATGGATACTTGTACAGATGAAAGAAATCTGGGAACTTTGATCATGATTATACCAAGAAACAAACATTTGACTCATTCATTTACCAGGGAGTAGATGTTACTTAAAGTTATGTAGTTTAAATGTAGTTTTCCCATGTGGGCTGACAATGCTCCCCCCAAGAACCAAACATCATATAAAGAAGCCCAACACTAGTCATCAGACACCCTCTTTTCAGTTGTTGGCCAGGATTGTTAAAAAAAAAAAACTCTCGAAACATTACAGGTGATTGCTGTTGCATTACAGAGATTGAAGGTAAGACCATATTGCCTAAGATGACATGTTTTAAATGCAGGGCTCAGAGTTTCCTGAGCTAAAAGAAACCTAAAAGCTTTCTCATTGAGGGCTACCTTTTGTGGTACCAGTAGGCACCAGGAAACTTCCAGAGTGAAGCAACTAACAGTCCATCTAGTCCTGATTCCTATGAACTCCAAAGAACTTCACAATCAATATGACATAATAACCCAAGGGCTGTGGTAGTGGCATGCAAACCTTGTGTCACTAACAGCTCTCTATTGAACTTAAGACCAGCTCAATAAGAGGGAAATCATGACTAGTACTAAAAATCTAGAAAACTCCACAGGGTTGGGGAAGTCATGGGTCTTGGAAGAGAGCCAACCACCACTTTACTAAACCAGCAGAATTCCTAACTACATTCTAAATATTCATGTTTATATCCCCAGATAAGTGTAATCCCCACCCATGAACTAGAATTTTTTTTTTGTAGTAGACTGAGACCATTATAGAAAACCACAGCCAATGAAAATACAGAATTGTGGAACCCAATCCAAACAGATATATTTATACCACAATTCTTGCAGCTAAGGCTCAAGGATCATGGTGGAAGAGGAAGTGGAAAGATCTTAAGAGCCAGAAGAACAGGAAGTTTCCTGTGATATTATGCTTGTAATAATGTTAGAAGCTGCATCCACAAAATCTCACCAATACAACTGCTTCAGTATGACTTGAAGAAGGACTACTTCAATAGATACACTAATGTGGACAATGGAAAGCTCAGGTCTCAACCTAACACAAAGGACTACAGGTTCCAAAGGAATGTTGAAAGGGGAAGCAATAGTCTTCTCCAGAGAAGAGCAAACCAACTGGTTATCCAATACTGAATGGTTAGCCCTGAGAACATGTAGATACAAGTAACATCATACACCAAGAAAATTATATTTATGTATTTAGAGACATATGTACGTATGTATAGGTAACAAGAAAAAAGATGCCATGAATTTGAAGAAGAGAAAGAAGGGGTACATGGGAGAGCTTGGAGGGAGGAAAGGGAATAGAGAAATGAGATATTATAATTTCAATACATACATCATATATTTATATTTAAAATACATACTTAAATCTTTGGAACCTCTGCCTGTTCTCTGCTGTTATTTATGTCAGTTCACATTTTCTGTGTTAATAGCTCTACTTTATAGCTACCGACCAACCTAACTGCTTGACTTTTTTATAACCTTGTGAATGATTTTTTTCCTTAGTTTTCATGCTGATTTTTCTATTTGTATGAAATGAGTAATTGTGCATTATATAGGATTATAAAAGTCATAGCCAAGAAGGGTTGTCAGAGTTGGGAAGAAGAAGAAAGAAAATGACAAAATTGGGAAGGGGACAAGAAAGGGTAACTAACAGGATAAATATGCAAAACACGTTATATACATGTATAAGGATATCATGATCATATTCATTATATATGACTAACACACACTAATTAAAAAACCCCAAAGATGTAATAAGTTTCACAAATGTATTTTTGTAGACTGAATAGGAAGGAGAGATAAAAGAGATTAAGACTAAGCAAGCTAACTACGCCACATCAATTGTACAAGCCCATGTGAGCTGATTTGATCCTTTGTCTTGGAATGTGAAGTGTTTTTTTTTTTTTATCAATGTGAGGAAGGTATTGGTCACTAATAAGCCTTTAAGATTAGTTTTGTTTATCTCCTCACCTTAAAGATAAAATGTTCAAAGGCTTTTTGGACTTTTGAGTAGAATCTAATTAAACTACTACATGGGATATATTTTAATGAAAAAACAGCTGACTGGAACAATGGACCAAAGCCCCCTGCATATTGATTTTGTTTTCCTAGGTAAAGGCAAATTTGTATTCCATTAACATGCACTAAAATCTACAGAAAATAATTTCTGAAACTTCCCAGGTGAGAGTGACATTGAGAGAATACACAGGAGCCCCTACATACTTTGGTACTTTAAAAAAAATATCAGAGAAGCAGATTTCATCACTAATATAATATTCTACAAGCTAAGAGAGAGCTACAATTTTTTTTTTACTTTGTTTTTCTGAGACAGGGTTTCTCTGTGTAGCCCCGACTTTCCTGAAACTCACTATGTAGACTAGGTTAGCCTTGAACTCAGAGATCAGCCTGCTTCTGCCTCTTGAGTGCTGGAATTAAAGGAATGCCCAGTCGTAACAATGCCTATTGTAACATCCCTGTTTCTGTGTGTTTGCAACATGTCATAATAAGACATAATAAAAATACATATAAAAGGCTATAATAATGTTATATTTAATTATGAAGTTAATTGTATGACTAATGAATAACTGATCTCACATTGTTAAAGTTAATACCATAAACTCTTCATGTGCCCATTTTTAGTGTCATTTCCATAATATGTCTCTCATGTTTTCCAATCTTTTAGTGAGTGTGTTCCACACATTGGAAGGATGTTTGAGGTTACCATTTCACTAGTCTTTTATAAACACAGCTTCTCCCTTATGATCTAACCCTCTCCCCTTGTTCACATGATTCCCCCATCCCTGTCTTCAACTGAACTCCAGGAACTCAGTCCAGTGCTTGACTGTGAATCACTGCATCGGCTTCCATCAGTTACTGGGTGGGTGACAGTTATGTAGCTTGATCTGTTGGTAGCAGGGTGTGGGGGAGCCCTAGCAGTGGGACCAGAACTTATCCCAAGTGCATAAACTGGCTTTTTGGAGCCCATTGCCTATGAAGGTGGCACCTTGCTCAGCCTTGATATGGGGGGGAGGGACTTGGTCCTGTCACTTGGTGTGCCAGATTTTGTTGACTCCCCAAGGGAGGCCTTACCCCCTCTGAAGAGTGCGGGGGCAAAAAATGGGGATGAGGAGGAACGTGAAAAGGGGAGGGAGAGCTGTGAGTGGTATGGAAAATGAAAACAATTTAAATAAAAAAACCCAGCTTTTCTGCTGTCATAGGTATTTTGTAGGCAGTAATTACAATGAGTCTGTATTTTTTATATGGATAAAGCTTATTTTTGTAAGTCAGTTCCTTAATATAGGTCCTAAACACAGAGTGGGTTAAACATTGTTTTCTTGGGGACACAATAATTTTCGAACTAGTCTAATCCAGACGGATCATGTTCTAAGCAATCATTTGCAGCGTATGACAGACTGAATGGAATGATCACCCTCCCAAAGTATACTATGTTTGATGTTTCCTTGTTACTTTTTCTGTCTCTTTCATTAAATGTGGAGAACTCACCTTAGCACTCACTGATCAAGGACAGGCCTGGTTGTGATCAATACAGATTTGTTCATCTGAGAATGTTTGCACCTACCCTTTATTTTCAGAGGATAATTTTGTTGGGTAAAATAGTTTGTTTTTCAGACTACCCCACCCTGTACCTTCAGTATTGTAAATATCTCTCTTTACTCTGCCTGGTTTGTGTTGAGAACTGTGCTGTCAGGGAACTGAGTCAACCTTGTGTGGATGTGTGTGTGTGTGTTTTCTAACTGTCAGGAAACTGAGACAACCTTGTGTGTGTGTGTGTGTGTGTGTTTTCTGATTGCAGGAGAATCATATATTTGTGTTAATCCTTCGGGTAATTACATTTTGCTGTCAATTTGGTTGGGTTAAATCTAAACGGTAGCTGTTGCCCTTCGTATACCTGGATTGCGGTTTCCTCTAAAGATAGAATATTTTTTGCTTCATCTCTGAGTAAGATTTCTACACCTTTGACATTCCTAACTTCCTCTGAAACCTCCACCATGTGATCATTTTAATCTGTTAGTGCCTTCCCCTGTGGTCCAATCAGTGTTCTCCAATAGCTGTATTCATTCCTCTTTATTCGCATGTATTCTTCCAACTGTGTGTGTGCAGTGGTTTGGGTCCAATGGTTCTTCTGTAGTAGCTTATGTTCTGTTACAGATGCCTTTGAGGTCAGTTTTTATCTTGTGTAGTATTCTTTTTAGCACATGGGTTTCTCATTTGTTTAAGAAGTACCTCACTCTCCCTATTAACTTTCTCTGATAGAGTATTTGATTGTTTCTCTTTATTTTCTTTATACTGTTCTTTTCTTTTTTTTTATTTTTATTTATTTATTTTTTTTATTGAGAAAAAAAATTCTGCCTCCTCCCAGCCTCCCACTCCTCCCCCCTCCCCCCACTTCTCTCCCCCTCCCCCCACTTCTCTCCCCCTCCCCCCACTCCTCTCCCCCTCCCCCCACTCCTCTCCCCCTCCCTCTCCAGTCTGAAGAGCAGTCAGGGTTCCCTGCCCTGTGGAAAGTCCAAAGTCCTCCCCCCTCCATCCTGGTCTAGGAAGGAGAACATCCAAACCGGCTAGGCTCCCACAAAGCCAGAACATGAAGTAGGATCAAAACCCAGTGCCATTGTCCTTGGCTTCTCAGCAGCCCTCATTGTCCGCCATATTCAGAGAGTCCGGTTTTATTCCATGCTTTTTCAGTCACAGTCTAGCTGGCCTTGGTGAGCTCCAATAGATCAGCCCCACTGTCTCCGTGGGTGGGTGCACCCCTTGTGGTCCTGACTTCTTTGCTCATGTTCTCCCTCCTTCTGTTCCTCATTGGGACTTTGGGAGCTCAGTCCAGTGCTCCAGTGTGGGTCTCTGTCTCTATCTCCATCCATCGCCAGATGAAGGTTCTATGGTGATATGCAAAATATTCATCAGTATGGCTATAGGATAGGATCATTTCAGGTTCCCTATCCAAACAGCTACTTAAAATTATTGACTCACGGGTTCTCACTTATCATTGGCTTTAAATCAGTTTCCAGTGCCTTATTCTGTACATTTGGTAAGGTCCTAAGTCTTGATTTATACTGTTAGCTGATAATGCCTCCAATTGAAAAGCTGCAGTCTGAATCCAGTTTTTTACTACCATGACTTTTTTGTTTCCAGTCTTGCAGAAGTTATAAGTAAGATGTCAATTTTTCAAAGATGCCTACTATTAAAGTACTAGATAACCATGGGAGTCTGGTTTGCCAAGAATATTTGGTGGGGTGTTGTCACTGTTTGAGCATTAGAAGATGAAGCTCCAGCCCTTGGTTGTGCCATAGACAGAGGCATGTACTATTCAGTATGACTGAAATCATAGTCAATTCTTATAAGACTCCAGAAAAGAATATGATCTCAGTTAAATTCTTTCTCTTTCCAGAGGAAGAATTCTTATCCTGAGCATAGCTGGGTGTTGGAAGGGTGACACTGGAATTCTATCTTTCCTGCTTTCTTTAATACACCTTCTCTTATTCTTATGCTAAAACCATGTTCTGTGCCTTCTCATTGAGTTCTTTAGCTCTTGGAAGGGAGGTCTATTTGTGAATACCTGTTTACAACCATATTTGTACCTGTTCACTAGCATGGCTTCAGTTGGGTGGATGATTCCTGGAAGGTCTTATTCTGCTACCATCATTTTCTTCCTCCCAGTGTGTTCTGTCAACACTTCTGGAAATGGAAATGGAAGAAATGCTCTCTCTGTAGAGTTCACCCATTGACGTCCTTCCAGAACCTGCTTCTAGCATTCTCAAAAGCTACCGACGGATATTAAAAGCTGCTCTTCAGTCTCCCCTCTCCCTTCCATGAAACGACACCAATGTCAAATATATTTTCTGCTTAAGCAATTAGAGAAGAAAACAGCTAAAAATACTAAAGACATCTTCACATAACTGTCAACTCAACCAATCTGTTCATTGTCTCTCCCCAATGAAACTAGTTTTCAGACTGAAAATCTGACCTTAGGGCTAACTGTGGTACTTAGTAGAAGCTTGACTGGGAGAGTTCAAGCCATACACAAAATCCCTAGCATTTGTTCCTAGTAGAGGAGGTAGTGTTCAACAACTAGTTTGTTTCTTCCTTTTTTGATATAAAGAAGAATTAAATAAGTAAAGAAATGCCAATATTTGTGCTTTTGATGAAGAGGTAATGATAAAAATTATAGTTGGCCTCTTGCATAAAATAATAGAAAATGTGGCCAAAACCTGTGCAAAGACAACTTTCTATTGGAAGAACTCACAGGCTAAGGCATTAATGAAGGAAAGACTTGGAAATTCCAGAATTGAAGAGACAGACATTCAAGTCCGATATAATAAAGGAAATTAGGGAACAAAACAGGGTACTAGAAAGGAGAAAACTACATATGGAAAAGCATGTACTGAAAAGAAGTCAAGTTTGGAATGATCCATGGGAAATGATAGAAAATACTAGCTCTGCAGTAATAGATAGGCACAGTGCCCATTGCAGCCAGAGTGGGAAATCTCACAGTGCACACTGGCAGCAAAGAGAATATGCAAAACAGTTTATCTTCAACAGTGGAACAGATTGAGCACTGCTTTGGTTCAGTTTTATAAATCTTAAATTAATACAAAAAATAATTATACTTATTCAAAACAGACTTTGTACTTTAGAGAAAAGCTTGGCTTTATTTCTAGTAACAACAACAAGGACAACAAATATCTAGCATGTAAAATATGCAAGTAATAGTTTCTTTCCAATAAAATATTGCAAAGCGTGCAAAAAGTAAGAACAAAGACATCATATTAAAAGAGAAGTCTGTCAATCAAATCCAAACCAGAACACATGTTCTAAGTTTCAGAGTTAATTCAACCAACATTAAGACAGTCATAATAGTTATATCACTCAAGTTCAAGGATAAGTAGTGTCATAGAAGACAAAAACCAGTGTACATATTGAATTTATAGAGTAAAAAATTTTAAAGTGTTGAAGGAAAAGAATACAGGACGGGATTAGTAGTTAGCTGATATCAAAGAAGAAGTTATTAAAATCCCTAAAGATACAGTGAGAAAACTCTCAAAAATGAAGTACTGTTAAGCTCTGCATTGTGTCCAGGTGAGGTTTCCTATGATGGTCTTATGTGCTGTGAGAGAGGCTTGGGAAAAGGACAATTAGCCTCTCCCAAGGATGAGCCCATTTATTGATTGTCCAGTGCAGGGTATTCATCCCTTAAATGATATAAACACAACAAAAAGCAGACTCAGCAGGTTGTATATATATATACATGTACATAGATATATACTTATATGTGTGTGTGTGCATGTGTGTGAAACAATAATAGTCAAAGAAAAAAGAGGCGATCACCTTGAGAATTGGGGGTTGTGATGGGCTTGAGAAAGAGTAGATTGGAGATACTGTACTGAGGAAGATACGGGGAACTGATATAATTTCATTTCAATTAAAAACATAAGATACACCCGAAGCACTGAGGGACAGGGGAGTAGTAAAAAAAAGCCTAAGAGTATCTTTTCACTCTGAAAACATTTTAGGCAGCCTCGTATAAATATGATTAAAGCCTTTCAAAAAGAGAAAGGTTAGTGGGTAGGCAAGAAAAAGAGAATAATGGCTGAAAATTTCAAGCTTTTTATTAAAACTATACAATATATCAATCTAAGAAGTTTAATGAGCATCAAGTATAAAAAACATGAATTAAATACCCAGGCTGATCATAATAACATATCACAAAGGTGGGGCCAAGAACAAATCTTAAAAGAATCCAGATGGGGAAAAAAAGGCAGTCAGTGTCTACCAAGTAATAACTCTGAGAATGGCCACAGGCATTGGACTTTTTATTTGTTAACCTCCGGTGTCCAGTAAGAACATTGCAGCATCATTGCAAGGTAATTCCATTTATACATATTTTATACACGTGGATGTCTATATCTTGGGAAGTTTATGTTAAAAGTGGGTTTAAATAGAAACTTATTCAAAGGGTCTTGAGTACTATTTTTCCCTCTCCAATTTTTCTTTTTATACTCTGCCCTCTGACCCCTCATCCCATTTAGTGCCTCTTGTTCCACTATTACACCTTACCCCTTAATTACACTGTGTTCATTCTATTTCCCCCCTTCTGGAACTCTTCTCATCCCTTACTAATTTCCTGACTTCCACTAGTACTCCAAAAGCAAGCAACCAAACCAAACCAACCAAAACAAAACAAAACAAAACCAACCATATTTGCCTTTGTGTGTGCCATACCTCACTCAGGATGGTTATATCTTGCTGTACCCATTTGATGGCAAAATTCATAATTTCAGTTTTCTTAATAAAGACTGTTCCATTGCATAAATGTACCACATTTTCTTTATCTATTCATGAGATGACAGACATCTAGGCCATTCCCATTTCCTGGTTATCATGAGCAACAATGGGCGTCTTGAGCATGCATTTCTTTAGGATATATATTTGTGTGTGTGTGTGTGTGTGTGTGTGTGTGTGTGTGTGTGTGTGTGTGTGTAATACTTTGGCTATATGCCCCAGGTGGTATAGCCGAATCATTTTGTAGATCTACAGCCTCTTGAAGAACCTCCACACTGATTTCCACACTTCTAGCACCTGTAGTATTCAACCAGCCGTGGTAAGTGAGTCCCTTTCATCACATCCACGTCCTCATTTGTTATCATACTGTTTAACTGAGGTAAGATGAAGTCTCAGAGAATTTTTAATTTGTATTTTCCTGATGACTCAGGATGTTGAACATTATAACATATCTCAGCTATGTGTATGTTATCTATTAAGAATTTTCGTTAATTTCAAGCCCCATATTTAAATTGGTTAGCTTTTTTCTTGGTGTTATTTTTTTATTTCTTTGTGTACTCCAAATATAAATCCCTTGTCAGATGTGTAGTTGGCCAATATTATTACCCTTTCTGTAGACCAGTCTTTTGTGTATTAGTGGTGTCCTTTTTTTTTTCAGAAACATTTAGTTTCATGAGATAACATTTATTGACTATTGGTTTTAATATTTGCACTACTGGGGTTCTATCCAGAAAGTTCTTCCTTGAACCAATAAACTCAAGCATATTCCCATATTCCCTACATTCTGTTGTATGATTCTCAGGGTCACAAGTCTTATGTTGATGTCCTTGATTCCTTTCGAGTTGGATTTTGATCAAGATGTGAGCTAAAGGTTTAGTTTGGTATGGAGACATTTTCTCAATTAAGGATCCCCCTCTCCAGCAACCTTAGCTTATATCAAGTGGACATCAAACTTCCATTACAGACTTCCACTTCCTTGGATAGAGTTATTCCAAGGTACATATTTTGAATTTATTATGAATGGCATTGCTTTCCTGGCTTCTTTTTGTGTATGTCTATCACTTGTATATAGGAAGACTACTGATTTGTTTTAATATTAAGTTTATATCCTGTTAATTTGTTGACAGTATTATCAGATGTACTTATCATGCTCAGGCTTTAGGGTTTCTTATATACAGAAATGAATCATCTGTAAATAAAATTACTTTGACTTCTTTCTTTCCTTTTTATATCCACTTTATCTCTATCCCTATGTAGGTTGTTCAGAGATCCAAACACCAGTGGTTGTAGCCTAAACTGGACTCTTTATGGTACAATATTAATCCACAAGGCAAGATATTTCCATTGGTGCAATAGTAGATTATAGTGATGCAACTAACCACGCTCTTTCTGATTGGATATGGCATTTGCACCACAGGAGGAATTGTATGCCTGGTTCTGTAAGTATGACCCAAAGCCAATGACTAGGGGATTATATTCTCCAGAAAAGATGTGCTGTTGTTATTTTGTTTAGGGTTCATTTTGCCAAAGTGCATCCTAAATTTTTCTGTTCACTCCAATAGATTTGTGCTGCTGCAGATTTTGGTCAGAGGAGCCTCTTTTTATAGTGAGTGTGCTCAGTTATAGACAAGTCATCCATATCATTCTCCCACCATATAGGCTTAGAGAACGTTGTGAAAGTGGCAGGGAGTGGAATGGAATGGTGAGTGGAAGAATGCAAGAGCTAACAGACAGAGAGGAGAACTATGAAATACTGTCCTCTAGACATGGCATGGCTGTTGCCCACATCAACCCACAGCAACCATAGCTGTGCATGACCAGCACAAGATCAAGCTAGTAAAAATTCAGTATGAATGCAGGAGGGTGCCCCTAGGCACCACCTGGAGTGAAGGAGTTGTTGGCAATAGATGGCTATGGAGGCAAGAGCTATCACTCTCCTTGGGGGACATGGGTGATAGGTTGCTCATTCCTAAGTAGCTAACTTCACATCCATGTGAATATAAGCACCAATACTTGGACTCGAGATTTTTAATAACAATAAAAACAGAAGACATGAAGTGGAGAGGGGAATGGGATGTGGCAATAAAGGAAGCTGGAAAGAGGTAGTGGTGGATGGATGTGAACAGTATACATTGCATAAATGCATAAAGGCTTTCAAAGTGTAAAGAATATAAAATTATAGAAATATATTTAAAGGTTATTTTAATCTTTTAAAAGTAAAGACATTATATTATTTAATTTATCATTCATAGAAAATTAAAATATGCTGTTACAATAGGGTAATAGGAGAGGGGAAATGAAATTATGTAATTATGTGATTATTATATTCTTTGTAGGAATATTATACCATTTAAGTAAAATATATCACCTGAAGGTAGGCAGAGATATACCAGATATATGTTAAGTCCTATGCAAATACTAAAATAAAATATAGATTGTAAGCAAAATAAGTGGATAAAGTAAAAAAATATATTTTATCTAAAAGTGGAGGGGAAGAAAACAAAGATTAGATGGGCTAAGTGGGATACAGAAACACATTGTATTTGATTCATTCATATGATTAATCATATTGAACAAGGGAGGTCTACATATACAATTTAAAAGGCAATAGATGTCAGGATCATCAAAAGAAAAAGAACAAGATTCAGTGATTTTCTACCTAAAAGGAATGTAATAAAATTCTACATACACAGAGTATAAAATACAGGATCTAAGAATAAAGATATCAGAGTGAAGAAGATTGCTATGGGCAAAGATTATATTAAATGACAAAGGGATCAATTCATCAAGATAATGTAATATCCCTGAATGTCTATTGAATAGCTAAGCTATGAGAAGCATGAACCCAAAGCTACTATTTCTACAAAATGTTAAAGTACAACCCACAGTTCTCATGTGGGATTCAATAGCCCACTGGGTAGTTTATAGAATGAGTACATTTAAAAACATCAGTATAGATGTAGATTTGAACAATCATGCATACAACTTTATTGAATTGCATTTCACCAAGAATTTTATTCAGAATAATGTATGTATTTTCCAATAAACAGAATGTATTTATCAAGGCAGACAATATCCTAGACAATAAAATAAGTCTCAAAAAATTAAAACCATTCAATTCACACAAAATAGGTTTTATAACCAAAATAGAATGACTACAAGTCAATCAGAAAACTAATGTCTAGGTGCTGAACGTCATGCAGAGATTTATAATTTACCAAACAGCTTTTCAAGAGACCAAATATAAGAGAGTAGCCATAACTGATTGTAAAAATCAGAAAGCCATGATCATCAAAGCAAAGTAGCAATGCTAGGAACATAGACACACTGACCAAGAAAGCATACTGCAGAGCTGATAGTCAAGCACACATGCGGATAGTTCCTTTTCAGCCAAACTACAGACATAATTTAGTGAAGAAATGAAGCAGTTCATTATTGAATGACTATATGAGGGGAAAAAAAGAAGAAATGGCAATTTGACAGGTGCACGTCATGTCCACTTAGCAAAACAGCAAATTGTCTTCTAAATAACTGTGTTTAAGGCAATGGAATAAAGCTGCTGTCAGCTGTGACCAGGGAAGCTTCTTCCTGTACTGGTCAGATGTGTCTGCAGAGATGCCTAAGTGGTCAAAGTAGAGAAAGTGAATGAGTACAGAATTCCCAGCCGTAAATAGGACATCTATGACACTCCATTTAAGCTCATGGAATGGCATAGGAAAAGGGGCAGAAAGAAGGTCAGAGCCAGGGGAAGAAAAAGAGGTGTTATGGAATGTTGGCTCTGGGAATGTTTTAACGGTTACACTATTGAACTCATGGAAGCAGTGATTACTGGCATGAGAGCCACACAAAATTGTGCCTCTCGCCACATTGTAATGGAAGGTGGAAAGCTTGTAGAAACTCACTCTTCCTAAGGACTTACATAGTGCTAAGTGTTCATGAGTTAGAGAGATATTTTCTTATTGATGTAGTCACCGCTAAGTTGCCCTTTTTCCTGTGGCCAATCAAACTTACCCACACATACTATTGTAAAGACGGCTAATGAAACTCATTTGGACTTGGACACACACACACAAACACATAAAAGTAGAAAAGGGAATAGCTAGAAACAGGGAGGACTAATGGGAATGAAAGGGCAATAGGGCTTAATACGATCAAAATAAATAAGAACATATGTGAAAATTTCATAATGAAACATTATAGATCATTAATATGTATGATTATATATTAATAAAAACACTAAAGAAAAAAAGATAAAATAAAAATAAAGGACAAAAAGAAAGTGAAAAAGTGACATTGACTTATATTTTACACATACACAAAAGTTAATTGAATTGTTATTAAACAAAGATATAAGACCCACAATCATGATATCTATGGAAGAGTTCACAGCAGAAAAAGCCTTTATAAAGTAGAATTAAATAAGAATTTTAGATATGAGCAGAAGAATTATGTGACTGAATGTTTTCAAATCATGTATCTAAATTGCTTAAAGAACTCAACACATAGCAATAAGAAAAATACAATAGCCAAATTACAAGATTTAGAGACACAAATACATGCAACTTCGAAGCAATATAGAGTAAATATCTAATTATAAGGGAGATATTGTTAATATTTAGGGAATTACAAGTAAAAAAGCAATGAGATATCTCTACCTATGTGTAGGAATAGATAAACTCATAGGCTGGTCGTGCTAAATTGGAGCAATGACTCTCAGTAACTAGAATCTTTACCGTCTGCTGGTGACTTTCAAAAAGTCAAGCATTTTCATAAAACTCGTAGGCAGATATCTTAAATATCACCTGCTATTCTGGATAATTTTCCTAGGAATGTGAAAGCTCACAGGAGAACAGATTTTTCATAACAGACAAAAACTAAAAGTATTCCAAATATAGATCAACAAGCAAACAATTAAACTATTATGTGCACTTGCAATTGTATGCTACTCACTTAACACAAGAAGAAGGTCCATACCACAATAAATTTGAATCTGAAGATAATTGTGTTGTGTGTAAGAAGCTGCCCCAAAGTCAGTGCACATAGCATAATTATTCTATATAAAATACTAAGGAATTTGTCACCACAGAAAGATCATTGTTTAGGTAAGTCATTGAAGGTTACTAGAAAACAGGGTATTGGTGGATATATGATCCTGTATCTGAGTGTCTCACTCTCTCTTTCTGCTTCCCACAGATCCAGATGGAGAGAACTCTCAACTAACATACCCAGTGCCATGTCTGCCTGCTTGCCACCATGCTTCCTGGCATGCTGACAATGGACTCTAAACTATAAGGAAGCCCCAATTAAACGGTTTCCTTTAGAAGAAGCCATGGTCATGGCATCTCTTCACAGCAATAAAACTCTAAGACATACACAAAGTTTGAAACCCCTATTTCCCTGAGAAGTACCTTTTCATTTGGCATGTACAATCTAAACAAAGCTGTGCGTGGCCCACATTCAGAGTATGGGATATTTCCAGGTATCAACCATTGTCTGAAATGTAAAACTACTAATGTGTTTGCATTTGATAAGGAAAGAAAGCTAGCTATTTCGATTAATCTTTAGAAGAAGCAGCACTGAGGCTGCCTTGGTCATTGACTCATAGAACTACCCGGAAAACTGTGCAATGACTTCGCCCAGTTGCCTGTTTCTTGAAGCGTTTGTATTTATGCATCTTTGTTTTGAGGATGGGGTCTCAGATCCAAGTGTGTGGTACTCATGGGTTTCAGGAATAGGTCTTCATGGGTAAGGTCACAGTTTCTGTATGAATGGATACTGTGAAGCCTCACTTCTGCCCAGGTGGTTCTTTCAGTTGATAGATCATGTTGCCATGGTGATAGAGAGCCAGGCTTGTAACTATACAGGTCTGGGTCATAGCCAGGTCTGTGAGATCTTTATAGATATGATGGAATATATAAGAGGCGGGTGACTGGATGGGAGAAATTAAGGAGAGACGATAATAGTCCTCAGACTATATCCACCAAATGCAATGAAGATATCTTTTGTTTCAAGTTGTCAGCTTAAATCCCTCTAACCCCGTGTAAGCATCCATTGGTCAGCTCAGTCTCACGGCATTCATCCACTTGTTTATACGTAAGTGACTCTCTCCACTTGGACCAGGAATAATGCACGTGCATGTGCTTCAATGTCTATAGGTGAGGGTACATGAGTCTCTTTAGACATTGGTGGTAATAGAAGATGATTTTCTGACAGCAACAAATGCTGAACTGGGATCCAAGTAGAATTACTACTCCACGCCTCACCAGCACTGGGAGCCTCGAGGGCTGGGATTATCAGGCTTAGTTTAGCAGCTAGATCCATTACAGTTCATTGTACGTGACTGGGTGTCTCCGGGGGCCGGAGAGCCCTGCTAAGGCATTGAGGAGTTGCCAGCCTGGATGGTTTCTGTGTGCATGAAGCGAGAGGCCCTACTTCCTTGCAGTGGAGCTGAGACCATTAAAAATGATGCAGCTAATCTGTTGCTGGGATCAGCATGGCGGACGTTATTTCTGCACACTCAGGGGCTCACCCTGGGCTGCTTTTTATCCCAACAGAAGAGCCACAGTCACCAGTTTTGCTGAATGAACTGTTCTGCATAGACCTACAATCAGCTCACTATCTATAGGAGGAGATAGTGATAGCTTGAGAGAAGCCCACATTTTGTAAGGAAAAAAGCAGTTCTATTATAGAAGTTTTAAAATGAAATCAAACCAGGAAGCCTCCTTATCTAATTGACATTTACAGTAAGATTAGGTTTTAACCTTCAGGGAACAATGTATATACTTTTCACTTGCGGGCTTGAGAAATATTTGTATTATTTCGCTAGGGTATAATTCCAAGCTATAGTCAACCCATAACTTAGGAATTTCAAAAACGTATTTCATAGTCTGGTTAGCTGCCTGAGTTAAAGGCACCTGCTGCCAAGTCTGATGATTCCTCAAACCCTCATGGCAGAAATAGAGAACTGACCCCTACAGGCTGTCCTGTGACCTACACACACACACACACACACACACACACACACACACACACACACACACACACTGTGGCATGCAGGTGTGTTTATGCACACACATATGAACACACAATATAGAAATATGAATGCAACTCAAAATTTGAAATATACTTACTAAAGTATATTTCACACTGTCTATTCCCATCCCCACAAGCATCAGCATCTACAGGTTCTTGTACCTATTATGGCAGGCTTGTTCTCAGTGACTATGATTTACCATTTGCCCATATTCATTTTCATTGTAGTTTTTAAGATACATTTATTAAAACATAAATCCATCTATGTACCTACATACTAATGTATGCATATTCACGTTTCTCATCTTAGAGGGCAAAGAGTGAGACTATACAAATGAAAGGAAGAATCTGTTCCCAGAACGTTGTTTCTGGTAGGAATGAATTTCTCGCTCATTAGTAAGATTGGGAGAGGCAATTGTCACTAGTTCACTAGATTATTTTTATGACGTTAAGATAATACCACTGTGTAGCTAGGCTTGGGCTGTATTTTAAATTTTTGTAAGATGAAAAATAGAAGCTTGACTTTTTCTTCATTATTTAACTTTGGTACTGAATGTCATCGTTTCTCTCAGTAATTTGTTATTCTTATATACCATATTCACATCATTTTAGCATTATACTTAAAGTGGTATTTAAAAAATAAAAACATAAGGCAAGTTGTTTTGCCTGAATATTCATTATAGTATGCTCTTATGATCATGCATTGATTATTACTGTTAATTATAATTATGTACTTTTAAATTATGTGTAGAATTATATGTAATCTATGCAACCATAAATGTATTGTGTTTAGCTTTATTTTGAGGAAGAATCTCTCTACGTAGCGCAGGCTGCCTTAAATTCATACTGCTACTGTCTCAGCCTCCTGAGTGCTGGATTAAAGGTATGCACCATAAGGCATAGCCACTTGTCTTAGTTATTGTTCTATTTCTGTGAAGAGACACCATAACCAAGGCAATTTATTTTAAAAAAACATTTAATTGGGGGCTTGCTTATAGTTTCAGAGTGTTAGTCCATGACCATCACGGTAAGAGCATGGCCATGGGCAGGCATGGTGCTGAAGAGGTAGCTGAGACTTCATATCTGATGTGTAAGTCTCAGACAGAGGGAGAGAGAGTTAGGGACACACACACACACACACACACACAGAGAGAGAGAGAGAGAGAGAGAGAGAGAGAGAGAGAGAGAGAGAGAGGAGGGAGAGAGAGAGACTGTGTGTGTGAGAGAGCATGAGGCTGGGTCTGGCATGATGGCCTTTTGAAACCTTAAAACTCATCCTTAGTGGCACACTTCCTTTGGCAAAGCCACATCTCCTAATCCTTCCTAAACAGTTTCATCAACTGGGGAGCAAACATTCAAAAATATGTGCCTTTGGGAACCATTCTCATTCAAACCATCAATGTATCAGATTTTTGTTACATTTAGTGTTTATGAAGTACTGTTTTAAATAATGATCATATTAGAATATATATAACCATGTGTATTGGAATGCATATATAATTCATATGTAAATATATCCAAAGTCTACTCTAAAAAATGATCAAAGAAATTAATGCTTTGAGAATTACCATAAGGTGTTGAATTATGGGATTCCTGGGACATAGAATTCTTTTTAGAGAGTCAAGTATTTTATAAAACAATATCTTATTTTTACGAGACTTCATAAAGAAAGAAGGCAAATATTTTTTTTCTGTGCCTGCGGATAGCTAATGCATTTGGACATTTAATTTTGTATTGCTAAAACAAAATGTGTGTATCAAGTGTCCCTCTGCTATATTTTCCACTGGAAACAATACCATTTCTTCAAACAATGTGCTCTCTATGCACGGCAGCCACATTATGTAGTTGGCATAGGTGGTAAGTGGATAAAAACCTGTTAATATACAAAAGGCTTTTACTCAGCCACACAGAATGAAATTATGTTTCTTTCAGGAAATGAATACAACTGGTCATCACGATATGATGCAAACTACGTCAGGCAGGAAGAAACACTTTGTCCTCATTGGTGGATCTTAGATTTTATACAGACAAAAACATGTCTGTATCCGTGTCACAAAGTTAGAGGCAAAATTCCTAGGGCACTGGCATAGGGTAGGAGAGAAAAGAGAGGGTATGGAATAAATACGAGTGAAATACTTGACATGATAAGATGAAAATGTCTTTATGGCATCCATCATCATGTACAATGAGTAAATTACAATAAAGGATGTAAAAATAACATGGTAAAGATAGCAAAACATTTTCTGAATTAATCCATCAATAATTCATTTACGAAACACCAATTATATACAAAAACCACTAGGATAAGCAGAAAACAAAATAGCAACAAAGTGCACACTATCTGCTAGTTTATTGTTTATTTGAGAATTTATGTGTATACAACAGACATTTTTATACAAGGTAGAAAAGGTAGAAGGAATGGCGGCAGGTGTTATGATAGCTATAATAAAGACCAAAATACAGATCCCTACTTAAGATGCTTATCGTTTAGTAGGAGGAAGAAAATACACATATAGTAGGAGTAATGGAGCACTGCATGAAACATTATGAAAATAGCAAAATATAGTATTATTAAATTCAAAAGGCTGGGAGACCACCGCAATGTCAAGGGCTTCACTGAGCATGTGGCCTTTTGAATAAAATTTGACAGACAGAAAATTCCAATTGGTTTCCTGTCATCCTTAATATTTCTAAGACACCAAAGAGGGTTTGACACTCTTCCCATTTCTCTTAATAGTTGTAATATCAGTTGTCTGGACACTCATGATGGACTATAATATGTGTGCACAGCTGTGTGGCAGGAAGAAATGTTACCTATTAGGCTGCCTGTGGATATCTACATTTGTAGCCTCTTCCACAGCCATGATTCAGATAAGCACTCCAGAGTGTCGCTGACTCTTAGACTATTTGTTGGGCCCATATCCCTCTGAGCTCCTTTCTTTTCAGAGCCAGCGTCTTGCTTACCACCTTCCATGGGTATTTAAGTAGCTCAGCATGCACACTGCACACACCTGAGCCCTTCCTCTTTCCTGGGTTCTGGCAACAGTGATCTATACTATACCTGGCTTTCTTCCTACAAGATTGTTCTATAAACCTTGGAATTTTTCAGTGGCCTCCTTCTAAATAACTTGCACTCACCTCCTAAAAACTCAGAAACTCAGGGTCTGTTTATGCCATTTTTCTCTGTGCTGGTCTCAAACTATCTGCAGTTCCCATGGCTCATTTTCTACATATTTCTTGTATTTCAGTATCTTTTGGAACTAAGTTATTATCTCTAAGTTCCCATTCTTCTGCCAGTGTTTCCAAGTTAGGCAATAATCTTCTGGATTTGAAAAAAGAAATCTGAATACTTGCTACTTCTTCAGAAATTCTGAAAACCTCTTGTCTTTTATAATCTTCTATTTATGTACTTCATGAAAGACACTGACATTTTAATAATATTTATATATTTAATGAATTGTTGCCGTCTTATGTAGTGTATAATTTTCTGAGATGAAAAATATTCAGTTTATAAGTGTTCTGTAAAATTAAGATAATTAATGGTGACAAGATTTTAAATATTAGCTGATAAAAAAAGGTGATTGCTGTCTGGTAAAGGCATGCATTAATAGAGAAGAGTGAAAACAGACACCCAGAACACAAAACAAAGGCCAAAGAAGGAGCCTTTAAAACATTAAAATCTGTGGCTGGAGATGTGACTCTGTGGTTAAGAGTCCTTGCAGCTTTTCCAGAGTTTGGTTCCTAGCACACATACTTGGTGACTCACAAACAACTGTAACTCCAGATCCAGAAGATCCACTAGCCTCTTCTCTGAACTCATTAGACATGTATACACAGGTACACATACATAAAAAGAAATAAATATAAAACCTGAAATATGAAAATCAACCATTTAACAATTAAAAGCCATCTACAAAGCCAACATTTTAAAAGCTAAAGCCCCACTTAGACATCCATTAGTTTTGGCATCTCTTTTAGGGCAAATCTTGTAGGGTCAGAAACATTTCTTCCATTGCCCCTCAATATTGAAATTTCTAACAAATTGCCCAGAATTATTTCAAAGCTGCAGCTAAGGTGTAATATACTTCATATAATTTCAATTTATTTATTGTTTTTGCTAATGGTAGGAGTCTACCCGATTTTTCTGATGATGGTTTTCATGAATTTTGTTTCTCTACAGTTTTTGACTTCCTGTTGCCAAAGTGTCCATATCCCTCAGCTCTAGTCTTTGCACATCTTCTGTTTATTGCAACCCATAGCAAATATTCACACAGTGCAAGATGCAGGTAAATACTCTGTTAGAAAGTATTTGAATAGAAGGATTTGCATCTCCTAGCAAGGTTACTAGTCCTGTTCATGGCCATGTGTCACTCACAATTTTACTTAAAGGACACAGTACCCAGATTTGGGAAAAGCACATGGAGGATTTATCACAAATCTGTCTGTTTATATTTTTTTTACTGGTAGGGAGAAATCATTCTGATGGCCAGAAGAGCACTTTCAATGCGATTTGCTATATGCGAGTCAGTTGATTAAACTTGGCCCCTTCCTTTCATGGCTCCCATACTAGATCCCAAGCCAAGACGCCGTGTCCCTGCTGTCACTTATTGGTGGCATCCTGATGCCAGACATTTCTGCGCTGTTTGCTAGTCGATTGTGGGACTTTTATTGTTTGACTGCGTTCATTTTATCCCATGGGATTTCAATTTTGTTTTTCCTGAGAAGTTCCATAAGTCATCCCCATATGGAAACATATTAACCGTATGTAACTATATGATTAGGTTCCCATGAACTTACAATAGTGTTCCCACATACAGTCAGGTTTCCCTTGTCATACCATATTCTGAATCTACTTCAGACTATAAACTGGTAGTTCGTCTTCCTGCTCAAGTAATGAGAGTACCCCCTTTCTTAGGATGAAGACCAAGTCCTTAAAATGTTCTGTAAGGCTTCTGGCCCCTTACTGTAGTATTTTTGCCTCCCAGATTCTATGTGCCCCTTGAGCCACAGTGATCTCTGTCTTGTTGCATTGCTTCCCTCCCACAAGACTCTGCATACTTCCTATTTCTTACGTCTGAAATGACTTCGGTAGTCATCCTTTTGGTCTCAGTTCAGATAATTTCTTTTAAATATTAGGAACATATGAAGCATTTCAGAATATTTTGGGTGACTTTAGCATTCTCTAAAATCTATCATTGCTTCTAAAGTACACATAGGCCACACTTGTCCAATAATTTCTATAGCTTCAATCATTAATGTCTGTCTCTCTAGGCATTTTATAGGAAAATAAAAGAACGTGGCCTTATATTTACAAAAAACCCTGATATCTTGCAGTACATGGTATAGAATAGATAATTAAAAACATGTGCCAAGTGTTCAGTGGAAAAAATCATGGTCAACACAAATACTTAAGATTTGACCAAATACAAAATTTCTAGACCTCATCAGCCATGTTTGAAAATAGACATCCTATAATCAATATCTAATAATCTAATTAATGTTTAATAATCTAATTAAGATGATGTTCAGGGCACTGTGCTGGAATATAAAAGCGAATGAACAATGATAACCTCTGTGTCCACTGGAGCATGCACACACTCATGGGAGGAGAAAACCATATGCAAAATCAGCTAAGGGTTCTCAATGTGCCGGGTGGAGAGAAATACAGAGCAGGTGTGCCCTATATGGACTATGGGAGAAATAAAGCAGGCAGGTGTGATTCCCCGCTGTATGTTATGAATATATTTTATTACCATTGGTTAATAAAGAATCTTCTTTGACCTATGGCATGGCAGAATATAAGTAGGCAGGAACACAGCTGAATGCAGATAGGAGGGCAGAGTCAGGCAGACACTGTGTAGCTGCTGAAAGAGAAAGACACCAGAACCTTACTGGTAAACTATGAGCCCCATGGTAAACATAAAATACTAGAAATGGGTTAATTCAATATGTAAGAACTAGTTAATCAAAAGCCTGAGTGAATAGGCCAAAGAGTATGTAATTAATATTAAGCTTCAGAATGGTTATATCATAAGTGGCTGCAGAAGCTAGTGAATAGGACTGGGTGGGTAGAAAGAAACCAGTTCAGGGGACCAGCAGAATGGAGAATATTTTTACCACACAGGTGGCACAGCACAGTAAGTGTGTATGTGTGTTTATGTGTGAGTATGTGTGTGTATGCACATACAGAGGTCACACATTTATAGAGGATGCCCGGAAAACCACACTTACATTGAACAGAATACACAGACCAAGAAGAGATGAAGAGGTGTGCTGTGTGACACTGGAAGGAATATTTCAGGCAGGGCCATAAAGAGACTGGTGCCTAGAATGTTTAAGCCTTCCGAGAAAACTCCTGTGGCCAGAGAGCAGTGATGAGAAGTTTGGTATGAGGTGAGTTTAAAATTAACAGGGAGAGGTGAGGCACACCAGCTGTAGCCTGTTCTTTTGCCTTGAGATATGAAAGGACTGGATGATTTGGAGCAGTTGTGACCTTACCTGAGTTATACTTTAACAGGATGATCTGGCTACTTTATTGATGATAGACACTGGCGGATTCAGGACAGAAGCACTGGGGTTTAGAAAGATCTTAGATTAATCTCAGGAAGTGTTTCCGGTCAACAGTATGGTGATTAGATAATAGCAGAGGAAGAGAGGAATAGATTCTGGATACACGTTGAAGATGCGCCAATGTGTATTTGCATGGGATCGACTGTATGCTGTAAGAGAAAGGTAAGGATAAAGGAGCCCTCTACAGTTGTAGGTATACATCAGTGATGGTTGAACATCTCAGTACATTGAGTATGGGTGGTGGGGTACATGGTGACACAGAACAGGTAGACTAGGAGGAGATTAGGAATTTCAGTTAAGATTCCTTAAGAATGACATAACCAAAGTCAATGCGAGGGAATATGGTGAGTGGTTCAGAGACCAGTATGTGTGTGGAGAGAGTAGTTTGGGAGTTACCAGTGTTCCAGCAGTCTTTATAACCATGATCTGGGAAAGTGTATCTAAGGGCTTCACTCATATTAGAAGTCAGCCATGCCTGGGCATTATAATAACATGAAGGATGATGAAGACAGGGGGACCAGCAGAAAAGGGTAAGTCATGACCAAAGAAGTAGGAGGAAATTGGAGAAAGTGACTGCAGGTCTTGCCCACATGCAAGTTTTTGGTTTTTGTTGTCTTAGATGGCAAAAAAAAAAGCTGTCCTAATGCAGTTCACAGATGCTCACGTTGCTCCTGATGGAAGTTTCCGTGCTAACACTTCAATAGATGAAGTTACTCTGCGACTGCTAACACTGGAATCAGGGAAACAACCGATTTCAGACCTCTTAATGGCCCAGCCATCTCTCCAGTCTCAAATGTCACTCTCTTAGTTTCCCTTGTCGGCTAGGGGTTTAAGAAAGTAATTAGGACACTGGATTCTGAGCACAGTCTCTTATTATTGATTCTGGCTGGTAAAAATCACATTGTAGGATTGGTTTTCTCCTTTTAAGCTGCCTTCTTCTAAAGCACCGGATGAGATCATGCATAGTGACTGTTTTCTGTGACTTTTGCAATTTATTCCGTGGATGTTTTTTAAAAAAGTAAACAGTGATAATCTGTTTGACCACATCTTGAATGAGAATGAGGTACAGACATTAGCCTTATTTGTTTGTTCGTTTGTTTGTTTTTTCATTAGTAATAAAGCCATGGATTCTTTCAGAAGCATCATGATATTAACCTCTATCTATCAAAATAAGGCCAAATATGACTTAAAGTGCTGTCTCTCTCAGAGTATTTATCCTGGACTGAAACCCTAGTCTTCCAAACATTCAGAGGAACTTAGTGGCATGCTAGGTTCAAGTCCTGACACAGACACTTCCATTGAATTACTTTAGACAACTTCCTTAATATTGCTGAATCCTGGTAATCATTGAAATAGCGAGGTAGCACCTTCTTCATAGCATTAGTTGAGAATGATGAGACAGTCTCTGAAATCCCTTATGCCAAAGCAGGCACTCAGCAGTACTAAGTTTAGAGCGCCTCATATGTTTAAGAAGAAAGATAAAAATAGCCCAAACTTTCGAAGCCGTGCAACACAGAGGTACAGAAAAATATAAAAGAGTATTTGCTTCATAGTCGGTCACTTGTTGAAGGACTAGACAAGTGTACAGTCAGCAAGAAGTCATCAGACAGTGGGAAGCACGCAGGGATGCCATCCCAAAGCAGATCTTCCTAACCGGTAATTAGAGCTAACATTCTGACAATTAACAGTTGCAGGCAAGGCTTACCATTATTTTGCAATGACTATTTTTGTCTGTGTTATTGTCCTCTTTTTATAAAGGATGGAGGCAAATACAATATTGCAATGGTTTATCCAGCGCCTCACAGGAACACAATAGTAGAGAGAGTTATAGGAAGAGCATTCATTTTATTTTCTTCCAAAACTGATGTTTGAAAAAAATATGTCATTCAGTGGAGAAAATTGCCAAGTTGAAGCTTGACGATGTAATAAGCAGTGCCATGCACACTCTTCCCGTAGAATAGCCATTGAAACCATGCTAAGATCCCAAGGTCATCTACCTATGTGGGCAACGTGAGAACACAAGTGATTTGAAGGAAGGATGCAGTAGCCATCAAGGCCTGCCTGATGACAAACATTTGTTCGCATTTTCCTGAAGACTCTAACATTGAAAGCAAAGAGTTTAGAGTAGTTGAAATTGTGTTGAATTTCCAATGAAATATTCTGGGTCTACAACAAAACAAGCAAGCAAACAAAACTTGGTGAATTATTTTCAGGATCCTAAAATTACGTTAATTACATGAACTAATTACATTACATGAATTTATTACATTTGCTTATTTAAAATGTCCCTTTTGGTTTATTAGACGGCATTAAAAATGAAAACTTTTGCTCAAATCTTCTCAGTGTTTCTTTTTAGTTCTTCAACTTCATAACTATATTCTTTTTTTTAAGTTGATGAAAGAGGGAGGTATTAGCTTTTAACAGGAAATCTTAATTTCACCAGAAAGACACAGAAACATGACCTTGACTGAGGGAGTCTTCAAATAGCATAGTTTTTTCTTGGCACTGATGTTTGTCATATCAGCTAAATTTTTTTTGACAAAATTCACTACGGGCTAGGAGGAGGCAGAGTGATCATAGTCATAGATGATAAACACATACTTGTATAATTCTGGTCCTGGATTGGGACGATTTATAAGCATATTTTAAAATCGGGACACAGCAAAAATCTTTCTCATAATCAAAACCATCAGGTCTTGGGTTCTTGGAGGTTTCATTTAACACAATCATTCTAACGGTCATCTGATAAGGAAATGAAGAGCTTGCATGGGGAATAAATCAACCCATTAGTAACACTGAACCTGTCAGTAAGTGCAAATTTAGAGTACATTGACATTAGAGACTTAAAGTTGTGCTATCATTTAAATAGTGGCATACATGTTTACCTGGACCTGAAGCCCAGGACAAATATTCCCTCTGGTGTGTTTGGTATCTAAGAGTCCTTAAACTTTGTGACCTTGTCAAAACATTTGTATTTTACAGAATATTTTCTGAACCTATCAAGCTATAACATGCTCAGAGAAGGACAAAACTGTTCACAGGATTCCTGTCACTAAAACAAGAATGCTGTTAGCTGTTGAGAATATTGTCAAGATAATTAATTATTCTCACCATTAAGAAAAGAGATGGGTTTACATTCTGAAGCCAGAGAAGACAGTTTTACTAGATGCTGGCTCAATGATAAAGAAAAATCTGAATGTGATGAGTTTTGAATTGTGCTACTTGTGCAAACTATTATGTTTATCAGTAAAGCAAGTCTGGATTGAATTAATCCTCCTCAGACAATGAGGACTGTAAATAACAGTAAATACAGGAATCATTCTAGGGGCTTCACATGCATGCATTTAGTAAGTCTTCAAAGTAATACTAAGAATGAGTTGCTAATGTTTCTGTTTTTACAGGTTGAAAAACAATGAGGAGCAGCGTTTGAATAATTTGTTAAGTATTCTATAGCTATTAACTAGTGCAATTTGGATTTGACATTCAATAACCTGGTACCAGAGTCCAAGAGCTAAAGTACAGTGCAATACTACTTTTTTAAAAAGTCCTTCATTGTTCTCTCCCATTCCCTCTTACCTGAGAACATTACCAGTGGTAGGAAGAATAATGCCTTTACCCCAATGTTTCAAATCTGTGCATATACATGCTTTTTTAGATGGCCAGAGGAACTCTATGAATGTGATGGAGTTGGAAATGGTCAAATGAGCACATTAGCCTGAGCAGCCTAAGTTGGCTCAGCGGTAGCAGGATCCTGAAAGAGGTATCAGTGATACCATTACTAGAAGGAGCCAGGTCAAGGAACACAGGTGGGGAAGCATCTGGAAGCTGTAAAGGCAAGGAACAATTCTCCCGTAGTCTTCAGAAGAAATACTACACTGGCAAACTTTCATCTGGGATCCTTAAGATTTATTCAGACTCTCGACTCACAGATCTACAATACATTAAGGTGCTAAACTTTCAATAATGGGTTACAGCAGCAAGAATGGAGTCCTTTCCACCAAGGGATCTGTTGGTAAGAAGTACACAAGAAAGTAATGTCATAGACATATGGGTCAGACTGCTATTGAAGCCCCACTGGTCTGAGACCATATGCATACATATGGTGTGGATTTTCTAGCCCAGGAGATGAATAGTATGGCTTATCAAGGGCCTTTAGGACAGCGGTTCTCAACCTGTGGAAAATATTATCAGCTAGCTTGCATATCAGATATTTACATTATAATTCCTAACAGTAGCAAATTACAGTTATGGAGTAGCCATGAGAATAATTTAATGGTTGGGGTCACTGTGACATGAGGAACTGTCCTAAACAGTCACAATGTTAGGAAGTTTGAGAACCACTGCGGTATGATGATGCTTTAAAAACGGAACCAATAAATACCAAAATTAAGAGGAAAGGTCAATATGACTTAAATGAGAGATATCTTTTATATTGTACTTGAAAATGTTTAAAATAGAAAATAAACAAAGATTTTAAATAAAGAATCATGTAAGCAATATTTTTTCTAGGGAACAGAATTCACAAATCAAGTTCTATTTGAGTTTATTTATAAATTTCCTTTTCAATTTGGATGCTATATGATGGCAGTGTTAATTCAATGTGAGTATATTCGAGAGGAATATTTTGCTTTGTTTAAATACTAATTTTCTTGTTCTAAGAAGAAAATTATTGTTGTGAACACAGACACTTTGACTCTGTGTTTAGAATTTGTGTATACAAGTATGCCGTTAACAACATAAGAAGACGGATTTGAACCCAAAAGACATAAATGGCATGTCTTAAAAACGAGAGGACAGAGACATGGGTGAGCTAATTGCGGCAGCTGCAATCTATGTCACCCTTAAGGAAAATATGAGTCACGTTATGTTAAATGGATTAATTCAGAAAAAAAATGGAGAGGATTAAGTTAAATTTGCATAAGTACTAAATCTATGTGCATAATTATAATTCTTTATATAATAACTTGATGAAATCACAAACATTTCAAAATATCAGAAGATATAGAACTGTTCTATGGTCATATTTAGTTGACATGACTGATTGTGATATTGTCTTATATCCAGCTTGTAGATAAAAGCATTTTTTTCTTACCTTCAGGGATATGAAAAAAGTCTCAGAAATGAACTAATTGGCAAATGCTTTGAGAGACACTTGCAGAAGCAGATAAATGGCAGTGTTTTATAATGCCTTCCATGTTCTGAAATAATTTAGAGTATCATGGCAAGTTGCTAGGTCTCAGTGGAGCTTTTTAAAAATTTTTTAACATCTTAGGATTCCCTTCCCATGTGGAAAAGTGGATTTCATTTTCTAAAGAGAATATAATAACTGTGTGAGTATCAGAACAGAGTTCCTTATGTAGCTCAGCTGTTTCTTCCAGAACTTATTACTGTATAAATCGAAAGCAATCATATTCCCTTTACAAAAACATTGTGTTTCTCTGAAGTAGAATCTTTTGTCAGATGTGTAGGGCTGGGAAGTTTATTTCCATGGGTTAATGGTTGTTCATGAATTAACAATGTGGAAACTCCATGTTGTGGAAGTGCAGAGGGTCAAAAGCATAGTTCAGAGAAGAGAAAGTTAATACGGTTTTGGAAGGCTTTTTCTAAAAAAAAAAAAAAAAAAAAAAAAAAAACAAAGCGTGAGCACCTGAAGGAGATTGAGGGTAACAGAACACAGATCCCAGTATAGCAATAGCACCTGGGCTAAAACCAGGAGAGGAGGGAACTCAAAGTAAGGAAGATCAGCACAAGGCTGAGTTGGTAAAAAGGGGATTCTGAGTAGCCAAGTCTTGATTAGTGAAGGTAAGACAGTTTGTGCAAGATTCATACAGTCTGGGGAGAGAGAGGAGAAAGCATTCCAGAAAGATAAAGGGGAAGATGCAAAAGGCTGTTTATTGGATTCCTGCTGTGTTAGTGGTGGTGCTGGGTACTAACAATGGAGGATTAGACATGATGATGAAAAGTCTCTGGACATTGCATCCTATTGAAATAAATGGAATGGATAGCTTGTTAGATGATATTGTAGTAACTATGGAGAAAAAGTGCAAGAAAGATGATTTAAGGCTATGGGTGAGACCGATAAGGTAAATTAAGTAGCAATGGGAATGTAACACTGAAAAGAGAAAAAACTCACATGGGGATCTAAGAATAGAGTATTTGTTGGCAAGGTGAGGTACTGAGGACAGGCATGTTTGGTGCATGAGCCTCTGTGCCTGTCTGTGTGCCTGTGAGTGCATGTGTTTATGCATATGTGGTGTGTGTGTGTGTGTAAGAGCTACAGAAAATGTATCTGGATCTGGATTATACTGCATAGAATAGAGAACTGTAAGGGATGAGATCATAGAAGAGACAAAATCAGACTACACAGAACCATCTGAGTCTCTGACAGATACAGACTTTTCCCCTGAATAAAGCAAAAGTAGACAAAACTGAAGAATGGGATACACTCGCGCATAGGAAACAGGAACACAGTGCATTCTGTACTGAGAATAGACTTCATGGGAGGGGGGGGTAAAGTAGGAGAGAAGCACAGGTGGGCAGGTGGAAAGCTGCAGCCATGTCAGGGGGCAGAAAGTGGTAGTTCTCAGACCTCAGTGGTAGTTGTTGAGCTTGTAAAAAAGTGACCAATGAATTTAAATTTACATTTCAGATGAAACTGAAACTTTTCTGAGATTTGAGGTTTTATAAACTCTAGGGAATGTTTGAAAAGGCCACACAGAAACTTTAATTAGAATTACACTTCATAGTTCTACATGTTCTTCTCAGAAAATGCAGGAAGGCAAAAAAGAGGTCAGTACCACGTATGGGATATCTTGATTAAGCTTTTGGTTAGGGATGACCCAGAGATGCCTGAAACAATACAAGCTATTTTCAGTTCTCTTAGTTGACCACCAGAATTTCATGGCTCTTTGTAGCTTGGCTTTGTTTCTCCTCTTAGTTCATCCTTTATTGTTGTCTCTTCTGCATAGCCTGAGCTTGATGGTAAGAGCCTTTGCTGGAGATTCCACACTACACACATTGGTTAAAGAATATGGGGAAATCAAATTAGTACTGACTGCAAATCTTTCCCCATGCTGGCTGGCTTTAATAGTACTGGAATGCTATGCATATTCTATACAGGAGTGAGTGTAAAATGTTATCCACACTCTTACCCATCTATGAAGCCTATGAACTACAATAACGACTAATATGGCAAGATATGCCATAATCCTAACACAAATACACATATTATGGGGTAACCAGCCACTCTATGATTGGATTTCAAGCCTGCTTCACAGGAGGAAATACATGTCTAGTATCATAGAACCCATGGTTGAGAAGCTCATAGGTCCCTGAGGTAAATCTATTGCTATTGTGTTTCTAAATGCACATAGTATCAAACTTGCCTCTGAATTTGTATTTCTGCAAACATAGATTAGTGGATCTCTAAGACCTTATCGGAGAAGCAGTGGATGGTGGTTAATGTAGAAATTCACGACTGCTCAAAGGGCAGAGTAAGTGCCAGTGGAAAGATCAGCGACAAATGGTACGTTAATATTATATACCGCCCTCCCCAATGCTCAGGGACCATTGTGGTAGAGGGGACGAATGATTATAAGAGGCAGATATTGAGCAGGACCAGAGTGGCAATGTCTCCCAGACATTAGAGGAATGCTGCCCTCACGAACTCACAGCAGCTGCGGTTCTGTGCACAAGTCCTGGATAATATCAAGCCATTCCCTATCCCTGGCTGAGGAGCTACTGATAGCCGATGGCTTCTAGTGTGGCAAAAACAAAAGTGAGTTTTATTAACTGTGGCATCACAAAATAATGCCCTATCCCAGGACCTGACAGCAAGATTCATCTGGATAAGAATGAATTGTTACAGTAACAATTTAACTTATATGGACAAATATCAGGACCCAACCCACTTGGTAATTTATATCTACAAATCAAGCTAAGCTTGAGTCCTGGACTCATGCTGATTGGCTTCTTCAAGCTGCACGGAATAAATTGTTACTGTTTTAAAACACCAAGAATTTGGAGAGCTTGATATACAGAAAGAGATAGCTAACTCAGATTTTGGTATCTAGAAGTGAGACACTCTTGGAGCAATGCCTATAAACGCTGACTAGTTTGGGGGTGAAATAATGTGCAGAAGCTGGAGAGGGGGGAGATAGTCAGATGTACTGTTGACAGACAGTCAACACACGTGAGATCACATGTTGATCTCAAAGGAAAGGGAGGGATATGCAGTTGGAAACTGGACAGAAACATCCATCGCCTCTCCAGGTAGCCGAATGGTTAGCAAATGGTTTCTAAGAAAATACTAAGTTAAGGGTTTTACCGACCCACAGACATAAACTTCATCATTGAAACCTCGAGCAGCCATAGTATTGAAAAACAAAGCGGGCTTTTGAAAGCTCTGTATCTCCCACCACTCCCCTCGCTCAAACAACAGAGCTTCCGTGCAGCTTGAAGAAGCCAATCAGCACGAGTCCAGGACTCAAGCTTAGCTTGATTTGTAGATATAAATTACCAAGTGGGTTGGGTCCTGATATTTGTCCATATAAGTTTATCTAATAGATCAAGTTTTAATATTATACTATGAGCAGAAGACCCTCAAAAATTTTTAAAAGAAATGTCTTCAGCAAAATTACAGTCAACGAAAACTGAAAAGGACACAAACAATACTAAATAACCTGAGGTCTTTGGGGATCATATCCTGGTAGACTCAAGAAATCACTCAGTTACAAATACACATGTGATGGTTAGAACGAGAAATGTCTCCCACATGCCAGATTATTTGATGTCTTGGTTCTCAGTGGTACTGTTTGGAGAAGTTTAGGAGATATGACCCTGCAACAGGGTTTGACGGTTCATTCCACTTCCACATCACTCTCTCTGATTCCTTGCATTTGAAGATGTAGCTTTCAGCTTTCTACTCTGGCCCCTCTGCCTGCCTCTTGCTGCCATGACTTCTGCCATGATGAACTGTTATCGCTCTGAAACCATAAGCCGAAACAAACCCTTTTCCTTATAAGTTGTGTTGGCTACGGTGTTTGACCACAATAAAGCAAAGTAACTAATGCACGATGTTACCTCCATGAAAAGGATGAGTAAGAGAAGACAGAAACAAAACAAGAAAGTAGTAGTGTTGGAAGATTGTTATTAGACTCTGAAGAGTGTCCTATGTGAGGCTTTTAGAACTGCTATAAACTATCAACTCTTATGTGTCTATCATTTTCATTCATTTGAAGAGCCATGTCTACAGTGTAACCTCTTCCAGCACTGAACAAAGGGTATGGGGAAATAAAGGACTTGTCTTCCTAATATCAGGTCTTCAGGTCAAGAAGAACAGTTCTTAAGGGTTTATACTTAATGAGATACACCTGAGATCCTTCATCCCTCAATCTCATTTGTAGGACTGCATGTTGGATTTCACGTTGATATCGCACTGAGGTTCCCAAGGATGGGGTGGTGAATTTATTTTGCATGTGGGAGGATTATAGGGGAATTTTGACTTTTGAAAAATTGTGGTTTATAAAATCTTTGATACCTCCTTCTTTGGGAAGTAACTTAATTTTATTTACCTTGAGTATGGACTTGAATAGAAGACTCATTTCTGATGAACCTGATGAACAGAATATGTTAGTGGTGGCTTCTGGCATGAGGACAAGAAAGACACCATAATTTAGTTCCTCTGTCACAGGGACTTCTTACCCCAGGAAAGCCAACTGCCATACCACAAGGACACTTAAGAAACTCAGTAGAGAGACATGTGCAGGGAGAATTTGGGTCCTCCAGCCAGATACCACTGAGTCTGGAAGCAAATTATTCATAACTGATGTAGACTTCATATTGTCCAAATCTCATCTAACAGTGTTGGGATCATTGTAGGAAACACTGAAAATCACAAGTTAATGAGTATTTATTGCTTATGACACAAAATTTCAGGGTGTTTCTTAGTTACTTTTCTGTTGCTGTGAAGAGACACAATGACCAAGGCAGCTTATTAGAGAAAAAAAAATGGGAACTTAATTATAGTTTCAGAGGCTGAGTCCTTGAACATCATGGCAGGGAGCATGGCAGCAAGCAGGCAGGCATGCATGCAGAAAAGCATGGTACTAGAACAGTAGCTGGAAGATTACATCTTATCCACAGGCAGCAAGCAGAGGGAGGGTGTGATTTGCTTAGGCAAGAGTTTTTAAATCTCAGAGCACACACCTAGAGACACACTTCCTCCATTGAAGTCACACATCCTAATCCATTATAAGCAGTCCACCAACTGGGAGTCAAGCATTCAAATATATGAACTTATGATAGCCATTCTCGTTCAAACAACTGCCTATGTAAGGTTACACGTCAATAGATGACCTTAAACCGGGCTCATCACCTACGGTACTGCACCTGGAATCCTGGTCCGAAGTTCTGTTCCGTGGGTCAGGAGGTTAGTAGCAGACACATGGGCATGGGTGGCAGGTACAAGCTCAGAACTGTCTCTGTGCTTCCACTTAGCCCTTACTTTTATGATCCATCTATTAAGAGCCATTGACTCATAGTTCTTTGGTTTGGTAAAACTTGTAGAATTTCCTCTGTCCCTGCTGATACGCTAACTGGTATTGTCCTTATACCTGTGTTGTTCAGGCAATATGCATTTTCATTGGCCATGTCTAGGGGACTCTCTCTCTTTCTTTCCATATATATGGAAAGGAATGCATAATTAATATACATAAATGTATGTTAATTATATATTTTTGTGTACATGTTTATGTAAATCTCTCTTTCTCTCTCTGTACGTGTGTGTGTAAACCATAGGAAACCTTTAGTTTTGCTCCTCCATGTTTACAGAAAATAAATATTTACAGATTTAGTTTCAGTAGTTTTCTGAGGCTGTCACTCTTATTGCCTGCTTTAGGTTTCAACACCTTTGTAGGATGGTAATACTGGGTCCAAAAGGAAAACCTGCTCCTGGAGGCATCCTCATGAATATTAACCTTCATCAGGCGATGAAAGGAGACAGAGACAGAGGAGCACCGGACAGAAATCTCAAGGTCCAAATCAGGAGCAGAAGGAGAGGGAGCACAAGCAAGGACCTCAGGACCGCGAGGGGCGCACCCACACACTGAGACAATGGGGATGTTCTATCGGGAACTCACCAAGGCCAGCTGGCCTGGGTCTGAAAAAGCATGGGATAAATCCAGACTAGCTGAACATAGAGGACAATGAGGAATACTGAGAACTCAAGAACAATCGCAGTGGGTTTTTGATCCTACTGCACGTACTGTCTTTGGGGGAGCCTAGGCAGTTTGGATGCTCACCTTAGGAGACCTGGATAGAGGTGGGCGGTCCTTGGGCTTCCCACAGGTCAGGGAACCCTGATTGCTCTTCGAGCAGATGAGGGAGGGTGACTTGATCGGGGGAGGGGGAGGGAAATGGGAGGCGGTTGCGGGGAGGAGGCAGAAATCCTTAATAAATAAATAAATTAAAAAAAATAAAAAGCTAGACCAGTAAAAAAAAAAAAAAGGAAAACCTGGTAGGCGATTTGAGATAACACACCCTGAGGCATTATGGCTCCTGTCTGCTCTGATTTCCTACCACCAGGGATGAGGTGCTTACACACTGTGTCTTCTTAGCAGTCAATCTTAAGCATGGAATGTCTATGCAATGCAACCACAATGGTGAGGACAGAATCTTAAAACTTAAGAACTTAATAAACTGGCTGCTGGGATGTAAAATACCTTATTCAATGACTTCTTTGAAACATAGATGAAGTTTAGCATTTCATAAAATTGTTAATAGTGATATAAAATGTACTTCCTTAATAGAAACTGTACTGAAGGGACCAGTAGGCCCACAGGCATTCAAAAGTTTGTGAATATCTTTAATACACTTCAGAAGCAGCAGAAGCAAACTGATGATGCTTTTCATTTTCCCAAGTGAAACAGATCAAAGTGATTCTCTACAGATGATGCTGCATTTTAGGCCCTTTGACTTGCCTGTTCTAGCCACCAAAAGTTATACTAGGGAATGAAATCAACTACAAACAAATCAAAAGGCGACCCAAGAGACGTGCGAGCCTTAGATTATAACCCTGTTGATGGTTTACATTGGGCTACAGCAATACATTCTAAGACAGATATAATGACATAACTCAATTCTAAAATAGAGAGAAAGAAGACAATATTAGATTTAGGAGAAAAAAAACACCTTAAAAACGTTACACAGCACAGCGCTCGGCAACTTGAATGAAAAGCAGAAGTCCGTGGGGAGCAGGGCTGCTCAGGGCCTCATGACACTTGCTGACACCACTCATGAGACGCATTGCCCTCTTTTGTCTCAATTTTGCTACCACTGTTGACCTGGGCATTCCGTTGTTCTAGATGAATAATCCAAGCACAAGAATGTTGGTTCTTACTTGAGAACGGTCACTGAACTCATCATGTCTAACTGCTTTCTGGTGTGTTCCCTCACAATCTAGAAATCTGACTCATATTGGGGCAACATTATCTACCTCAAGCTCCTAACACAGAGGACCCCAAATCTGTGATGGGATTATGCTCTTACATACGTTCTGTAAATTGAAAATACCATTTGTCAAAATTGCTTTGTCTCTACCTACCTCAGTAACATTGTAACTCAGCTCTGCCTGCCTTAAGGATCCTTAGAAGACTTCTACACTAGCCACAGGTGGGCACTGTGCACTAGAGCATCACACTATGTATCACTAGTGTGAAAAAAGTAACTACCCAATGCATATTAGTCTCATGCCAGTTTCTAGGAAAGACAACCATTAAGTTAAACTGTCATAAATTAGAGATTATCTTCAGTAACACTAAGGCTACTTATTGGAGGAAGATCTATCTTTAACTCATATTATCAAAATGGACTGGACACGTTCATTCACCAAGCTAACTAATACTTATTTTAAGACTTAAGGTCCCCAATTTGAAACATGAAGAAATTTAATTCCCAAATGATCTTGGACTGGCCCAAGATCACATAACTAGCAATTTTCAGAACTGCGATCAAAATCAAGCTTTATCTCTGAACCTGCATCCACTACAGCAGCATTTTCCAGTGCACAGAAATGAGAGTTGTTTCACTCTACTGGAAAGTTCTTGTAGTAATAGGAGTGGTGGGGCTGCGTCCCTGGCACCCCGGCCGCCTGGCTAGCTTATGCCCCGAAATAACAACGCACAAACTGTATTCTTTTAAACACTGCTTGGCCCATTAACTCAAGCCCTTACAGGCTAATTCTCACATCCTGATCAACCCATCTCTAATAATCTGAGTAGCATCAGTCTTACAGGGAAGATTCTAGCCTACGTCCATGCTGGGTCAAAGTTCATTGCATCTGCCTCAGAGAGCAGAGCTCTCGCATCCGCCCAGGAGAGAGGAGCATGGCATCTCTCTGAGGCGTCTGCCCCCGAGAGGAGAGCTGTCGAGTCTGAGCTCACTTCCTCTTCCTCCCAGTATTCTGTTCTGTTTACTCCTCCCAACTATGTTTTAACCTATGAGGGCCAGCCAAGCAGTCTCTTTATTGCTTAACCAATGAAATCAACAGATTGATATATGACACTCCCACATCAAGTTCGAAGTAGTCAGGATACAGCAGTCTTGTCTTCACATAGAGGACTGAGCAGAAAATCATTCCTAGCTTCTCAGATCCAATGTTTTAGTTTGATTTTGATTGCTGTAAATAAAACACTAATCTGAAACTATGTGGGGAGGAAAGGTTTACATTCCCTGGGTCATAGTCCACTGATGGAAGCTGAGGCAGAAAGTGAGAGGCAGGAGCTGATGCAGAGGCCATGAAGAAGTGCTGCTTAGTGGTTTGCTCTTCATGGCTTGCTCTCCTTCCTTCCTTCCTTCCTTCCTTCCTTCCTTCCTTCCTTTCTTCCTTCCTTCCTTCCTTCCCTTCTTTTTTCTTTCTTTCTTTCTTTTTTTTTTTTTGGTTTTGGTTTTGCAAGACAGGGTTTCTCTGGAGCCTGTCCTGGAACTAGCTTTTTGTAGACCAAGCTTGCTTCGAACTCACAGAGTTCTGCCTGCCTCTGCCTCCCGAGTGCTGGGATTAAAGGCATGTGCCACCACTTCCCGGCTCAGCCTGCTTTCTTATACAATTCAAGACCACTTGCCTAGGAGTGCCCCCACCCTTGCTGTGGGATAGCTCTATCAATACCAACCATTAATCATAAAAATGCACTACAGACTTGGTTACACATAAGCTGGCAGACACATTTTCTCTGCTGAGGTTCTTCTAGATCTCCACTATTCTCAGAATGAGCTGGAGGTATTCAAATATGCTCAGTGTATTCTAACGATGGCTTGCCTCAAAGGCAACAACAGTGAGATATTAACATAAGGCCAGTGCCATGGGAAGAATATTCTCCAGTCCAGACACTAACAGATGAACTGCCTTCCTCTTTGTTTCCCTTTCCTGCAGCCAGCACTCTGGAGTATATATTGAATAATAACTATGCAAGAATAACCAGCAAGTGTCAACCTTATTACAGATGAGCAGTTCATTGCTAATGTATTTAACTCAAGTTCTTGTTCTAATGAATTAACTACACTTGAGTGGCCTGCAGCTGAGAACTTGTTTGGGCGAAATGGCTCAGCTACAAATCCCATCTGTAATCATCCTTGGGAAACTCTAACACTCAAGCAATACTTCAATCAAGGATTCTTTGCACCTCCACAATGGAATCTTAAAGGATTATAAACAACTTGGGTTGTGTTTTGTTTCTAACCAGCACAATACGCAATGCATGCAGAAGACCATTAGAGAGGAGTTAAAATAAATGCAAAGTCCTCTCTGATTGGGTTCCTTTCTCCCCTTAGGCTGGAATGCTATACTCCTGTGCAGCTTCATTACTCTGCTTGAGAAAACTCCAGCTGATGACTGTATTTACCAGGAGCAAAACCAAACTGTAGGCCAGCTCTAAAGTCAGATTCCCATTATCTGATTTATCTACAGTTTGGAGGAAGCAGGTACACATGTCTGAAGTGACTCTTTGGAGCTCACATCAGAATGAGAAGTGCCGTAGGCTCATCTAACCTGCAGCTCATCATGTGGTGATAGGAGCGGCCTTTGAGAGCCCACATCACTTTCTTGAAGGACAGTCTATAAATAAACACTCTGCTTAAAGAGCTTTTCCTAGGAGCTAACACTGTTGGTGGCGTCTAGAGAGTTAATGATGTTCTAGGGACCATCAGCAGCTTCTTCTGGCCAGCATGCAGAGTCCTCACTGTCCCTTATCTCCTTTTCAAAGGCCTCAGCCAGCTGCACTTGAGCTGCTCTTGGGCTTAAAAGGACTCACTGTCAATGACTCTGGTTTTAATAAGACCCAGAAACTATGCTATTCAAAACTAGCCAAGACCTTCAGAGCACATTGCACCAGTTTTAACTCAGTGTGCCAAAATAGAGGCTGCAAATTGGAAGGAGTCCAAACCGGAGGGAGATGATTAAGGGTATGGAAAACAATAGCTGCCAGAAAAATCTAAAATGATTGATTTTTCTTTTTTGACAAAGACAGGCGTTGTAGAGCTACTGACAAGTCATTTTCCTTTTGGTAACAAGGAATTCTAAAATCATATTGAAATATTGCTAGTAATTCTGCTTACCTCACATGAGTCCTTACCTGGGTGAAAACCTTTTGATAAAGCCGTTACTATAACATAATCAGTCAATTAGCATTTATAAGTGGAGAAGGTAAAGGATTGATCTTTGAGAAAAAAAAAATGTCAGGATCACTTTGAATGAAAGTTTCAAGGTATGTATACATATATATATATATGTGTGTGTGTGTGTGTATACATAAAGTATTTGTTGAATGGATAAGTTGGTTGTATTTTTATTATGCATTTTATATATGTAAATCACCCTCAAGCTATAATATAATGGTAAAATGTCATATTGACCATTTGCTGGATTCCTGCTTTGCTGAGTGGGCCACCTGGGTACTTGGAATTTTAATAAAGACATTGCATTGGCAATCAGTTCCACCTTCTTTCTTCTCGTAACCATGAGCCCCAGAAGAAAAGAGACGATCTCTGTAACTGAAAAATCCCTTTATTTCAGAAGCTCAAGTCTAAATAATAAATCAGAAGCTCCACCACATTCCTGTGGCTTACTGAATCACGGCACACTTTAAAATGCTCTATGGTGTGTTTAACTAATCGTTAACAATGTTCCAAAGTATTATGCATAGTTTAGCCTCAGATACTTAGGAATTTCATGAAGTTTTGAATTCTGGTTCTGACGTTAACTTTTAGAGGAGAAGGGAAATATTAAATGTTTTATGTAAGTAGAAGTGATAGAAATTTGCACATTACAGAATTGCATTATTTTGTTTTCTTTTCTTCATGTCTCCAGTTTTTTCTTCATGTTTCATTAGTTTTTGTTGTTGTGCTTGTTGATTTATAATTAAGTCAACAGATATGATAAAAATTATAGATGAGACATTTATGTAGACATATTTGGTGTCTTGGAATGTTTAAATGCTCCTTGCAGGGCCAGAATTCAAGATGAAAGGATTTTGCACTCTCATTGTTTGCTGGTTGGATTCACTCTCCTATACTTGTTTGTAAGAGATGTTGTTTTAAGAAGGTGAATACTCCAAAAAACTGTGACTATAACAATCAGAGAGCTGATTCTCCCTCCTTAGCTTGCCATTTCTTATTCTCCCATGCTCATTTGCATTCAAACTCTGCTTCTTCAAGCTCTTTATATTTTTTATGCTTTTCTAGCCCAGCCTCCTTCCCAAGGTGTTGATTGTCAGCACACCCAGCCCTTCTGCCTGGACACACCAGCTTCCTTTGTTTCTGTTCCACACAGAGAGGTTGACTAAGGGGAGTAGGAGTAATGAGAATGAGACTGAGTTCCATCCCATTGTTCTCTGTTCATCTACTTCACAGCCTGCTGCTCTCATTCTCCTCCACAGTCCTAGATTAGAAACCATCTCATATGTGTACCTGTGAATACAACTTCAGAGCAGAATGGAAAAAAATGGAAAACTTTGCAAGTAGAATTCTGTACAAGATTTACAACAACACTTTCATCTTTTAATCTAAGGTGATAGTCAATGAAGTCTGTTAGTTTCCCATTGTGGCACAGCTGTTTGCACTTGATACCTCATGGTTTTCATGGGTCATCAGCCTGGACACAGCCGAGTTGGAGCCCTGTTCAGGATCACACAAGGCTTCAATCAAGACATCAGCCAGAGATGGTGTCTTCTTATGTTGGCTTGGAATCCTTTTCTTTCTTTTTATTGATTTTTATTGAGCTCTACATTTTTCTCTGATCTCTTCCCTGTCCTTCCCCTCCTGTTAAACTCTCTCCCAAGGTCCCTATGCTCCCAATTTACTCAAAAGATCTTGTCTTTTTCTAATACTCATATAGATCCTTGTATGTGTCTCTTAGGGTCTTCATTGTTGTCTAAGTTCTCTGGGATTGTGATTTGTGGTCTGGTGTTCTTTGCATTACGTTCAAAAACCACTTATGAGTGAGTACATGTGATAATTGTCTTTCTGGGTTTGGGTTACCTCACTCAAAATGATGTTTTATAGCTCCATCCATTTGCCTGCAAAATTTAAGATGTTATTTTTTTCTGTTGTGTAGTACTCCATTATGTAGATGTACCACATTTTCCTTATCTATTCTTAGGTTAAAGGGCATTTAGGTTGTTTACAGGTTTTGGCTATGACAAACAATGTTGCTATGAACATAATTGAGCACATATCCTTGTGGCACAATTGAGCATCCTCTGTATATATACCCCAGAGTGGTATTACTGGGTCTTGAGGAAGGTTGTTTCCTAATTTTCTGAGAAATCACTACGCTGGTATCCAAAGGAACTGTATGAGCTTGCATTCCCACGAGCAATGCAATAGTGTTCCCTTTTCCCTCGCAACCTCTCCAGCATAAGTTGTCATCAGTGTTTTTGATCTTGATCATTCTTAAAGGTGTAAGATGGAATCTCAGAGTTGTTTTGATTTGCATTTCTTTGATGACTAAAAATGTTGAACATTTCCTTAAGTTTCTTTCAGCTATTTTAGATTTTTCTGTTGAGAGTTCTCTGTCTAGGTCTGTACTCCGTTTTTTATTGGATTATTTATTCTTTTGATGACCCCGATTTCTTGAGTTCTTTGTATATTTTGGAGATCAGACCTCTATCTGATGGGATCCTTTTCTGATGCCACATGGTGGTTTGCAAAATTCATTTCTTCTCAGTTAATAATTAAACATGGCTCTTGGGGATGTATAGACCAATAGAAGGACATTTTATGACTTTTTTTCTGATGGCTAATCTTGTCAACTTGATTAGATTGTGTTGTGCTCTGAAGATGTAAAGGACATCCCCGGATATGGTCTGTAAGGTCATTTCTGGAGCAGATGAAGTAAAGTAGGAAAAATCTTATTCTGAAAGTGCAAAGCACCATTCCATAGACTGGGGATGAAAGTAGAATAAAGGAGAAAAAAGAGAAGGCCTTCAAGAACAATCATTCTTCTGTTGTGCTTCCATGATGAGAAATATTCTACTCCTCCACATCCTCCCTACCTTGATGAACTGAGGCCTCTACAAACATGACCTCAAATTAATAACTTTCTTTTAAGAGCTTTTTCTCAAGTCTTCACATGAGCAAAAGATTGACAACAACCAGGTCTTCTTCTGATGGCCCACCTAATAAGTTGGAGCAACACATTTTAGGTTCCCTTTTAAATTCTTAAGTTAACTGATTAACTTAGACACATCTTTAGAATCCCTCGTCTAATCCACATCACCTAACAGAGTCAAGTAGATAATGTACCATCACTTTTATATATTCTATTGGTCAGAAAGCAAGTTTCAGGTCTCTTCTACAGACAAAGGCATGACATACTCTCAAAGGTATGAATTCCTTGCAGCCAAGGGCTGCTATCCACAGCTCAGAATAAAAACTTCACTTATTTCTTATCCTTTGCTAGCTCTCTTTGTAAGAACTCCCCCAAAGGCCACTAATTAATTCTATCTTGGACATAATCACAAATGACTTCGGTGTGTAATTTTGATCATCCAAGCATGATTATTCTCAACTTTGTTTGACTCTGAAGAGTTTACCCTCAAGCAGTACACATTTCCTATCTCAATCCTTATCACTACCCAGAAATCAGAGCTATATGGAATCAGAGGCCTGCAACAGAATCCCATGCCGTCTAAGCTTAGCTCTGATTCATTGTGTCCGCACTCTAAGGACTCTGGCTACAGAGAGTGAGGGTCCCTTTGACTTTTCCATCAGAACCTCTGGACTCCCTCATTCTTCTACCCTGCCTACACTGCATCCATCATGTCTGTCATATTCTTATCAATGCTTTTAATGCCCTGGAATTCCAGCATTTTCACTGTTCCTTTCCTTTATCAACCACTGTTGTGTTCTTTTTTTAACCTTACTCGCTGCTTGGTAGTGGTGGAGCTCAATTAGCCAAACAGATCTTTTAATGTCCTTACAAATCCACAGTAGGTGAAGCTTGTAATTACCTTAAGGTATTTATTTCTTCTCATCCGTATTCCTCCCAGACAATCTGTGTCCTTGGCATTTCCTTCAAGATTTCTACCTCACCTCTCTGTCCTTCAAATTAAGGGAACCTCTCATATCTATCACCAAGAGTTAAAGCATTCACAGGTAAGAACGGTGATTAAAGCTTCCACAGATTTCTCTTTAATTATACTTATTACCTGTCATGCAGTCTAAGATAAGTACCTGTCCTTTCTCCTCAGTGCAGTCTCATTCCTTTCTTCTTGCATTCCCCTTCCACCTAAAGGCTCATTATCTGCTCATGAAGCACAGAACATCTGTATTCCCCATCCCCACCACCGCACTCAAGTTAATGCTGTCACACTCATTCATCGAGTCTATCGAAATAGCTCCCGAACTGGTCACCTCACACTAGTCAAATATTACATATAAACTGTAAGATAGAAACAACTGAACTTCTATAGAAAATTTGTGATTCACCATAGGCATGATGCTCTAGCACCAAATGTGTTTTGCTATACTTCTGCCATCTGCTGGACTGCAAGGGCTTTGTTATTCATTTCTGTCTTCTAAAAATACCTAATAGCTTCTTTTATGCATCAAGGCTGTTCAACTCACTTGGAATGTTCAGTTGGTTCCCATTATAGTATGTTTCAAGTTGGGTATTTATCTTTAGCTACTTATCTCTATATTCAATAGTGATCTTCCACAAAGACAAGAGGAGTCCCATGAGTGAAAGGGTCTGGTGGCCTTGTTTACTATTTTTCCATTAGTACGCTAAACAGTATCTGGCACTTAATAGATAATTTGATTCTACAGGAGTGAATAACATATATAAAATATATGACTTTTAATAGGTGCTTAATACATCAAAAAATACATTTGGGGACATAAGTTGATTCAGAGTGAGAACAAACTCTATTTGTTTTCAAATCAGTTTCTATTTCTATTCTTAGAGGACAAAATTCTAAGCAGGAATTGTATATCTGGGGTCTTGAGAACCCTCCATTAGAATACATCTACAGGGCACTGTGTCTTCTCTAGGCTTTTGTTTCTTCTTATTTTTAAAGCATCTAATGGAGAATAAAAGCATGTCTTGTTGAGTGACACGAAGCATTATCCAAAGCACAGGGAGTGTCTGAACAGGTGGGTTTAGTTGTATTGTAATGTAATTTCATTGTTTTGAAGTTTCATTATTTTTTCATGTGAATGAATATAAGATCTGGAATATTAATACAATGAAGATTGGCAGTTGATGACCCTACAGAGGATGCACCATGCTGCTGATAAAACACGCACCGTGCTTCCTCAGAATCCGAGTCATTTGTAGGTGTCGGGACTGTAATCAAGATTTGCAACTGATTGCATATGAGCTATTCTTGAGTCATTGTTATTCTGCATCATCACCTCTCATTGTCTGCAGTCTGAAAGGGGCTGTCTCATCAATCAAACCTGCCTTTCTCATACCCACACTATGCGCAGGATCAACAAAGCATGAGGAACCTGCACTTCACCAAGAGCTTAAAGAGACAGGAGTGAGCAGCCCTCCCTCAGCTCCCCTGACAATTTGTGGCTCACTCCACCGTCCACTTTTGCTAAAGCCTCCCCACAGATATAAGGAGGTCCCTAAGGCTGAAAGGAGAAGAGTTCTGATGAATGCCATTTTTCTTTGGCTGCCTTACTGTCTGAGTGCCATGTGGAAGATTTAATACTAACTCTGTTCCTTTGATGCATGTGACAATATAATATCCTCTAATTGCATCTGTTATGTCTTTGTACAAAGAGGAAAATATTCTTTCCAGCGGGACTACAAAATTACACACATTACAACAGAATATTCAGGTATGAAAATAGGTTTTCTTGCTTGTTAGGGAAGAAAGAAACTGGAAATTGTTTGGGTTTTTTACTTTGTGTTTCATATCACATGGGGCTGAAAGATTGGGGCCGGGGTAATTTTATAGGTGTTTTGAAATACATGGCTCATGGAAACTTGACAGAAATACCTCAGCGTGGTGACACAAATGTTTATGCAAGCAAACAAAAGGTGAATCCATGCTCCATCACTTTTTGTGATGTTGGAGGGAAAGATTTGCTTTGTCTCCATTGAAGAATGCTTGCTTTTGTTCCCCCTCCCACGCTCAGCCTTCCATAGTTGATGAGAGCTCTGATTAATCCATGTGAGATTTAATGAAGTGCCTTTTCTAAGTTATGTGGAACTACCTGCTGCGTACTTGTCCAAGTTTGGCCATTTCTCCACTAAGAAATGTAGCTCTGCCATTGGCTAAGCACTAGAAACTCCATGTCCACTAAGCCAATATGAGCTAAATGATGATACTGGAAGTCAGTCTAGGTCATTCAAAAGGTCATCGACCAGGCCTCTACCTGTCTGTCCTCTGTAATGTTACTCATTTATTCTGTCTCTATGTTTAAACAATCAGTTTTTTAGTAAGCAGCCCAGTTGACAAATGGCTAGTGGACAGTCATTTTTGTCTGAAGTCTATAGGACTTCACCTTTGCCTCCTGCATGGACAGACCAATCCATTCTCATCTTACTTTTCTTAGGACTTCTAGGCACCCAAAAGAGTAAGAGTACTATATCTGTCTATGACAGGTATTCCACATGAGAATGGAACTGCCCCTCCTGATTGTGTAAAGTATTCTGAATCCACAGACCCAAGGTTGTTCTACCTCTCAGTCCTTTTCTTTACACACGAAAGGGCCTTTCACTTTGCATTACATTGTACAGAAGGTCAGTTGAGTTGTGTTTGTGATTCAAGACGATAACACAGACTATACATGCACTGTAAATATTTTTTTTGTCAAAAATAGCTACTTTCTCATCTACTTTGCCATTAAATCCATTACCAACCTTAGAACTTGTTGAAGGTCACAGCATCCACGAGGAAGAAGCAAAGATGTTTATTTGTGGCCTTCTGCTAACATGGGAGCTCTTCAGTAATAACACATGATACACTCTATCTGTTTCTCCAGGGCTTAATATGAGGCATCAGCATAGACAAAGTGACAGAAAGAAATGCAACAGGTTTTACAAGTAATAATTAAAATCAAATTTTCAGTCTGTGGTGGGTGGGAACAGCAATTAATACTCTCAGAGAATTAGAAGACAGTGACACTGCCCCTCCTCAGCTCTTTCCTTCATGTTCCTTGGCTGCAATTAAAAAGTGATTAACTACAGTGAATTAAGAGCTTTCGTATTCAAAATAAATAATTCATACTGTTATGCCGTTCATTGTAAATTATTGGAAAACTCAGTGGCTTCCCTGTATTTACTATTGTCAAACTACTGGCACTTCCTAAGGGAAATGGCATGTCGCTATGCAAAACCCTCTTTGTGTTTTCGCTTGACCCAAAACATAAAAGTACATCATTTATAGGAGTCACAAGAACGGGGAGGGGGTGGTGCATGCCGTTAATCCCAGAACCTGGGAGACAGAGGCAGGAGGATCTCTGTGAGTTCGAGGCCAGCCTGGTCCACAGTGAGTTCCAGGACAGCTAGGACTGTTACACAGGGAAACTCTGTCTCAAAGCACAAAAAGTACATCTTTTATAGGAGTCACATATTCTTCCTATTTCATATATTTCTCTAAGTCTATCTTGCTACTGCTGACCTTGAAGAAAAATAAAAGTACATAAAATGAGGTCCAGACCTCAAGTTGCCATGAGTCCCATTATAACTAGGCTCAGACAAACGATATAAAAAATGCAATGTGTCACGCCAGGGCATCCTTGGTAGTGTCTTCCTTTCTAGAATCCCCATGTAGATATTTTGTTCCATCATTAAATTCACATGCTCTATAACGAAATCCTCAGTTTTAGCTTTCAATCTGTTACAGTGACAAGGGAATAAAAGAATTGCATTTTTAGAGCTAGAGAAATTAGAGACCATCAGAGCCCTCATTTTCAGAAGAAATTATTGAAGGCTAGAGAGCCAGTGATAGACAGTAGGAGAGTCAAGATTAGAAAAGTGTGTCTCATGCAGCCATAAATGATTCAATGTGACAGTAAGCTAAATGCTCCTCCTATCTTACAATGTCAAAAGGATTTAGTGTTTAGCTTTGCTCTCTTCTTAAGTATTGCAGGAGGCTGCTTGTTGGTTCTCTGCTGCTCAGGCCCAAAATAATCACACAGAAGCTATATTATTTAAATCATTGCTTGGTCCATTAGCTTTAGCTTCGTATTTGCTAACTCTTACATCTTAATTTAACCCATCTCCATTAATCTGTGCATCACCATGGGGTCCTGGCCTACCAGCAATGTTTCAGCACGTCTGTCTCCGGCAGTGGCTCCAAGGTTTCTTTACAGAGGGGAATCCCACATTACTTAAGTGTAACTGCAGCAGATCTTTGTGAGTCTTTGTGATATGAAAACATCCTATTACATTTGCACTATATGCCTTTAATTACTCATTGGCTGTTTCACTTAGTCAATGAATTAAAAATCCAACTGGAAACTGTAATAGGAATTGAAAACAAACAAAGTCCTGTCCAATGAGATGGCATGGAAGAAAATGGGATGCCAAATGCTTTGGATCACTTCCTAGATAAAGGATGGTGAATTGGAAGAGGCTGTATCTGTTGGAAGCTAGTAACATTGTTTTTGTTCTGTGGAGAAGAGAGGAGATGATTTCTGTCTTGAGCCCAAGGCTGGCGAGATATATGGTAATAGTTTCAAGGAAAAGAAGAATTGCTTCGAAGAAAGAGCAAGCACATATTAGGCATTTGATGTGAATTAAATGGTTGCCAAGGAGAACTGAGAGTCTAGCTGTACTCTCAGCCCTGGACAAGACAGAGCAAAGTGTTGTCAACATAAAATCCATTACAACTCTCTTAGGACTCCAAGTGCATTGTGAAGGTAACTTTGGTGTTCAGTCACTTAACAAATGAACTTTCTTAAGAAGTTGGGGAGTGCACCAAAATGTTTAGCAATAAGAATGTCATTTGAGCAGATGAGAAAGAAATAAAATTTAGAGAGTTTGCCATGAAATAAAAAAAAAAGAAAAAGAAAAAAAGAAGATTTAAGGCTATAAAATTCAATAAGAACTTCAATACATATCACAAGGATTTAAAAAGGATATAAAAAAAGGGCAATGGTTTGACTTAGTACTGTGAGCTGATGGCAGATTGTGGCCCTGAGAATGGTTCACTGAGGACAAGTAGTGATGGAATACATTTCAGGAGAATCTAAGGAACTGTTTATACAGTGTTGACTAGACCATTAACATGTTCTGGACATATGCTCAGAATGTTATGAACACAAATGGCTGTAAGTAGGATTTACCAGCTCGGAGGGTATAAAAGGAAATATTTATTACAATTTCCATATCAGGTACTGTCTGAGCCCTGAAATGTGAGATGAATAAGAGCTTAAATCCCCCCAAAACAAACAATATATGAACAAAATATCTTAGGTGATGATGACTTCTATCAAATGCAAGGGAAAGGGTCATAGGCATACTATGGGTGAAAGGGGGGTATCTGAGCTCAGGCCCTAGGAGAAGACTGCTGTGTCAAGATCCATGCAAACATTCCAGGAAAAAGTAGATGCATGCAAGAGCCCTGAGGCAGGGAAGCATTTGCAGTGCTTTGCAGACAAAATATTTAGCTTGGGTGGAATGTGATGTGCCACATCATGATGGTGGATGGGTGAAATAAGAGAGGAGGTGGAAGTTACATCTCTAGGCATTCCTGTCTATCAGAAAAATTTAAATGCCATTATAGGGACAACAGAAATGCAGTGATGTCTTCCAGTGGACAAACTTAATTCAATGTGACAAAGATTATTAAAGTAAAGTGTAGGTTATATTTTCAAAATGAAAGGGGAAAGCCCAAATAGTGCTATGCCTTCAACAGGTCTCATGATATGAAGAAAAGGAAATGGGGGGAATGAAGGAGACATAGGAAAAGTAAGAATTGGTATTTCTTCCCCATAAACCATCTTTGATCAACCAGGTATGATCCAGGGAGGCAAATGAGGGCATCACACTGAACTTAAAGTAAGTGCCACACCTTTCTTCATTTTCTGCAATATGGCAAGCAAGGGCCAAACAGGAAGAGAAATGAAGAAGAAAGCAGTTCCAGATTAGCCTCAAGAATCAGGTGGATACTGTAGGTAAAGAATCTCCTCCTTAGGAACAACCTTATACAAAAGACTCTAGACTCTTCATAGTTATACAGGCTGTAGAACAGGAGAAGGAGAAGGCCTGGGAATGAACTATTACTGACTCTAAATAAAGAAAGTGCCTTGGCCCAGGCTGAAAGCAAGGTGAACTTTATACAGAGTCCCTTGGTTATGAATGCAGATACATTGTGATTGTGGTTGTTCCAGAGCATGGAGTGTGCCTTTGATAACAAGAATCTCCAGTAAACTGTGATGTATAGGCAGTGAGCCAAGTCTGCACTGGGGATCATTCTCTTCTCTCTATGGGGTCTGATACATAAAGACAGCTAACCCGATAGACAAAGAGCCCACAACAAGACATGGGAGACTCTGGCTACTGTAAGAATTCCCCAGAAGGAAACCAACTATTTAGTTTAGATAAAAAGACAGGAAGGATCCAAGGATAGTGTATGTTGACACAGTTCTATCTCTGAACATGTTATTCCAGGGAAGAAAAGAGTCTCGTTATATCTATCAGTTCCCTGGAGGTAGAACTAAGACTTTCTGTAAGGTCTCATGAAATTTAGCCCCTTTAGAAGAGGCTTCATCTTTGATTCTCAGGTATTAACCTAGTTAATAAAAAATGCTTACATTAATTAAAGAATTCCATAAATTATGAGAAGCTTCTGCAACATTATGCTCCAGCATAGTTCTTAATGTGATATCAGCAAATGTCTTCAAGAACCAGGTGGCAGATAAGGGAGGTGATTCAGTGACCAAGGAAAAGACATGTGGGTGGGAATAGCATATCAATGCTATTGTTAAATGGTGACTTGCTTAGAGTCAGACTCACTGAATGTAAACCCACCATGATGAGAGCAGACCTTCTGCTGACATTGGGTGAAGCAGAAAAAAGATAAGATTTAGCATCTTTAGTATTTGAGCATTCCTTTGGCCTCATGTAAAAGGATGCACCCATGGTAATGTAATGTCTCTTCAGTTCTGCTAGCATGTAGAAGCCTAAGGTAGGAGACAGTGCTATTGACTGTGACTTATACTGAAGAGATCTGTATCTACCTACTTATAATAACAAAGTTTACAGCATCCCACATGCATCTCTATGACTGAGTAGAAATGTTGTCATCACCCTAAATCCAATGTTTAGGCTTATATTTTTGGTGATGCAAATATTGCTAGGATCTTAAGGAATTATGGAATCTCTATGCTTATGGTTGCTTTCTGTTATGCTAATATGCACTATTATGCTAATTTTATGAATGACTGCTGTCTGTGTTCCTTACTTCTCCTCCAACCCACTCTCCCTCCAAAATGAAGCTACCTAAAGTGGCACATTCTGTCTTCTACGGTATAGGTGGTATTTTGGCATTTGTAGGCTCAGAAATATTATTTTCAAGGGAAATGTGAACAAAATGAATTTTTATTGTTCCCTGTATTTCAGAAAATTACTCATTCATGGATAGTAGAAAGTGTGCTGTGGCAATAGGAATTCTCAAGGGAATTCAAAAGATCTAGATTCTTCTGGAGACACCCTGAAACTAAAGTTTTCATTTGGGCCTCATAAATAAATGTAGGAGAAAAAAGAATTAAATAACCCATTAGGTCCTTTAGTCTTAGTATACTGATCTATGACAACAGTTTGATTCTTACAAAAGATACGAATGCCTTCTGATAAGAAATATATACAGCCAAAGTGCTTGCTTATTAGCAAAAGCTCAGGGCAGCTCTGTGCAGACATACGGTGTTAGGTGAACAGGTTTGATTTCTTCCAATTAAATCCCAGAGATCTACTTCGTTCCCCAAAGTCTGGCTAATCTGTAGCAGGTGAAGCCACTTTTCCTGTCTGTCTTTTGCTTCTTATCTGTATTGATCTAGGTGTTTTTTCCTCCTCTCTTCAAAACAGAAAATCAAAACAGCAAGCCATGAGGAGGGAAGAAGTGTGATGAGTTCATACTCAGGTCTCCTGAAAAAGACTGGGTAGAAATTCCTTTCTCCTGACTATGGTGAGGATCTAACTGATTCCATTGTGACAAAGAAGTTAGATGGAAGCTGGAACGTATTTTGCTGGCAGATGAGAGAGGGATGTTTGGGATATTGGAGGTTTGTGCTAGAACGCATCAAGGCATTAAAGTGTCAATGTCTGATGCCAACTTTGGAGGTTTCAGATCCTTGATTACTTATATATAAATAATATATTATGTAAATAATATATATCCCAAATCTGCTGAAGAGAATTGACACAGATAGTAGCCACCTCCTGCCCCATTTTATAGTTAAAAGTGCTGAAGCCATGAGGTTCAACCTATTTAAGAATTCTCAAACTACCCAGGGTGTATAAGATGACATCTTCTGACAACTCCTAAATTTGCACAGGTTAACAATTTTTCACCTTCATTGTTTAAGTACATATACTTGTAATAAGTGGGGAGAAGGGTGACTCTCTCTGTAACCCTTCAGGTCCCAGTACCTTCTAGGGGATTCCACATTGTTGGCTGCCACTGGCCAGTATCTAGGGAACAAGATAGCTCAATTTTATGTGCTAGGATTCACAGTGAAAAAATGTCTCATTTAGACCCATTCCATTGGCCAGCACTCAGAAGCGTGTGTACACTTAACCTACAAATGTAACAAATCTTGTTTTGTTTATACCCTGGCAAGACTGAGATCAATTTTGAAACTTACCTAGTTGTGATTGGCACAATCACAGGACATACTAATCATTCTGCTGTCATGCTAATTTTATTTATTACTTATTTATTTATGAATTTATTTATTTTAGTCAGGGTCTCATTCTGTTGTCCGGCAGTGTTTTGATCTCATCAGCCTAGGAAACTCATTAACACTCAGTGATCACCCTGTCTCAGACACCCAAATGCAAAAGTTCCAGGCACCAGCCACACCATCCAGCTCTCCACTACTTCAATTTTGCTAGCAGCCATACCTAACCCTGAGTTTAGATTTAATTTGTTTGGTTTCTTGGGATTGGGAGTATTCCTCCAAGATAGGGTATATTCATAAATTCTATTTATTTCACCATCCACCAAGTTATTCTAAAAGTCACTGCTGCTCTCAAAAGGATTTAGGAAACAGCCAGATAACAGCAAAGCAAAATGAGTTTTGATTGTATCTGGGAATTTGAGTGCTGACGGGGACATCTCAATGCCATGTGAGTTTGTCATTACTCTATTAAATTTGGTGATGATGACTTAACCCAAATTCTAGCAAGGTATTTTATTCAGTCTGATGATTCTAGATAGAAGGTCTATCGGTGAGGGAAAAAGCATTCCCTTTGACAGTTCAGCCCCCACTCACTCTGCCAGACACAAGTCAGGAACCTATAAAAGCCATCACTTGCCAGTCCTCACCTTCTCCATATTTCCTGGATTTCCACATACCCTATACTCTCCAGATTTACACTATTTATTTCTTGGGTGTAGGGCCTCTGAGACTGCCACAGCCAGCAGAATATCAGTCCATTGGAGAGGCAAGAGGGAAGTTCTTTCAACACAACTTAGTAGCCGATGTGGGCTCAAACTTCAAAAATCTGATCCTCAGCTCTTTATTTCAGGCACATCTAAGCACAATTTGGTGATATTTTTTTCTGGTAATAAATAGCTAAATCCTGTGTGCATAAGAAGCTTAAGACATGATTATATTGAAACTCTTTGTAAAGTACATGTGACACCTTCAATAAAGATAGGTTCTATAGATTGACTGAGGAAAACAAGCTCATGATAAGGGTTTTGGGAAGAATAGGATATGTTGTCAGCCACACAAATATTACAAAAATCACCAGGGCAGAAAACAGGTTATACACCTCTCCCTTTGTCTGAATCAAAAGGCAAGGAGGATGATTTCTAAGGAATGGCACACAAAGTTGATCTCTAAACACACACACACACACACACACACACACACACACACACACACACACACTCTGCTCCCCCATACAAAACAAGAAGGAAGAACTGCTTTGAGGATTTTGCATTTTATAACAACTGTTCGACCATTTCCATGTAGATTGATCTCGATGACAACATACCTTACCATTACCATCATCAAGAACACAAAACATTTTAGTCATTTTTCTGTAACCTCTATGGCTCTGTGTGCTGGCACCCAGTTCGCGAGCTTCGGGCAAGAGAGCTAGCTGTTAAAATACACAAACACACAGACAGAGAGACAGCGACACGGGTCACCCTTGAATTCCCCAAGAATGCCCTTTTATTGTGTTCAGGGGCAGATTATATAGAGATAGCCATGCCCCAGGCAAACCCACCAGAAACCACTCTCCTGCCAGCAGGAACTCTTGAAGGTATCGTGCTCAGAGCAGCTGTAGGCACTCAGATCAGGGGATTACAAGAAATTCAGGATCTGGGGTCTCACTACTCCCAACAAATTTTCATGTTACTGTGGTCAAGGATGATAAAAAAAATGTTTTCCCAGAAGCTCTCATCATTTTCTCAACAGTATTATTATTATTATTTGGAGCCTGTTGCCAGTGACCTGTCTGGCTTGCCAGGCTAATCATGGACCATGAAAAGTGCTAGTACTTCCACATGTGGTCCAGTTTTACTGTCTGACTACTCAACAAAATGAACTAGACAGCCTCCTAGACACTGAAAAGTTCAAGTGATGCCATGATATGACATGATTTATCTGATTTTTGGAACATGACGATGGTGAGGCATCAACCCCCAATCATGAAGCTCAAAGTCCTGTAAGAAGAGGAGCAATTTTTTGGAATGATTATGAGCCAAGCATCAAGAGAAAATGTTGAGGTGCTACGAGAACACATTGGAAAACTAGAAAACTGACCTGGCCTTGCAGGCATATGGGAAGCAATTGAGACAGAGCCTAAATTTGTGTATGAAAAATGGGCAAGGGCATTTGGGATGAGGGATTTACTTGAATAAGGATAAATAGGCAGAACATAAGGTCCGTAAAGAAGAAAACAAAAACCTTACCTTCTAAGAAGCCCCATGCAACCCAACAAGTTTTCTTTAACATAGACCAGTGGTTAACAGTATAACTTCATAGCCCGTACCCACCTGAGAGATGGAATGGGGCACCCTGGTAATACCGACTCTGCAATCTGTGACACACCAGACTCTGTCTGCATCTCTGCGGAGAGATACATCACAGCTTTTAGTTTAGACAATGCAGGTATAGATGCTGCCAGGGCACACTGACCACTATATCTTCCCTTCCCTGTTAAGTTTATAGTAAAACTACAGTGTAAGAAAAGAGAAACAAACATTTCAGAGCAGTAAATCTTTGCAGGAGAGAAGGACTAGGGATAAGTTGCTATTGCACACCATTTAAAATAAGTGCTTATACATAAACAGCGATTCTATTTGCAGTCTCATGTGGAATTAAAATACCCCTGAAAAAATTCATTCTTTTGGAAATAATATCTTTAAAAGGAACAATGGGGATTAGACATTTTGCAAGGTATTATATTTTTAATAAAGTAATATATAATGATGAAGTAATATTCTTGAAGATTCATTCTCAATTGAAATGAGGGTTTTTCTTTCATTCGTTTTGACTTTGAATTAAAAAAAACAACATTCTGCACCTTTCCCAGGAGATTCATTACCACATGGGAGCGTTGGGGCAGAGGGAAATAGCAAGAACTGGATAGATAAAGATGTCCCACAGCACGAAGGTCTCTGGAACAGTTTGTGTTTTATGTTGTCTCATGACAGGATGAGTATAGGAGCTGCAAAGTGATCAGATGGTAAATTTAGAGCCAATAAAAAGGAGCACTTTGCAGAGCAGGTAGCTTGCTTCTGGGAATCTCTGACATGGAAGGTCAAGGAATTAAATACTGGTGTTGGATTTATACTTGGGCTGCCTGTTTTTTATGTGCAATGCAACATTTATTGGTATGTGAGGATAAAGTTAATCAAGTCTTGAGCTTCATGGTGGGGAAGCAAAGATTTTTTTTTTCCCCAAAGTTAGGGAAGGATCCCTCCCACACCACTGAGGCACCCACTGCCACCCAATTACTTAGCTTTCTTTCCTTTCTAGAGGTTGTTGAAAGAACGGGTTATAGTTGATGAACACGTGGGCTCATAAGAATAACTTAGCATTACTCTCCAGTTGTCATGGGGGTGCAGGATCAAAGCCTTTTTCAGTTTTTAACAATCCCTTACAAGGTAGAATTTCAGCCTTAATTCTGTACCTGATTCTTTATGTAGTCAAAGGTGGTGTCTCTAATTATCTTCTTGAATTTCATTTTCATCTTTCAAAGCAGGTGCCATGCACTTCAGGAGTGGATGGCTATGAGAGTGTGTTATTTGAGGGAGGTATAATCAAAATTTAATCTGATTACTTTTAGGACAGAATCTCCATTTGATTTAACTGGGCTAGAGAGAGTGGTGAAGGTGAAGAAGAGCTTTGTGGTAAACTCTAAGGACCAGCTTAATGTCATGAGATCATAACTAGGTTTCAATTCATTCACTCTGTATGGGGCCTTGGTCAGTCTTTCAACCTTTCTTCACTACAGTGACTTCCTTTACAGAGTGGTGATAATGAAAGTTATCCTGAAATACTTGTACTAAAATTACACTTAATCAATGCTTCTCAGTAGGGAAGTTCTGTTCCTTAAGGGGAGTGTGGGTGTGTGACAACGTCTTCTGACAATTTCCATTGCCTTACCTGGGAACAGGTATTTCTGTCCTCTAACAGGTAAAAGACAGGAATAACATCAAACATATTTATCACATGAGATAGTTTCTGATTGACATTTTCCCCTTTTCCCAAGGAATTAACTGGTACAAATGCCGATAGTGTTGAGCTTGAGAAATCCTGAACTGAATTCATATTAAGTAATTAGTATCACGTGTGGCAGAAGTGAAGCATGGTGATTGTTATGGACTGAACTGTGTCCCCAGTACCACAGAACGTAGCTATATTTGCAGATGTCTTTAAAGGTGATGTTTATGTTAAAATGAGATTTGAAGGGTGGTCTGCAACTGAAGGGGAGATTGGGACATCTGTAGAGACAGAAGTCATATTTGCTTATGAAGGAAAGACTACATGGCAAAGATACAACAGAGGCCAATCAAGACAGAGAGACAACCATAAATGCAATCAAATCTCAGACACCCTGATTTTCAAACTCTAGATTTCTTATAGATGATTTAGCAAAATAGTAAGTAATAATTATTATAATTTTTGTCATTGACAGCTAAGCATTTGTCTTCGGACAGCATTGTCACAGAACTTAGAACAAGCATTCCAACTCTTAACAGTATGTTAATAGCCTAATGCCTCATTAGAAAGAAAGTAATGATGGCAGAAGTAAGTTGTATATTTGAAATACTTGGTCCATAGATAGTAGAAAGCTCGGCATTAGTAGTGACTGGAGGAGTAAGAAGTCAATGAGACAGTCCTGACAAATGCTCTTTGAGCATTCCTTCATATTCCTTTTGACATTAAATGGCCTAAGAGTCCGCTAACGCACTCATTCCTGCTTGAGATCTGCTCCAAGTACAAATCCAGCAGACAGATATTACACAATTTTTGGCCCTGAGCACTGTGCACATCCTCAATGATCTGGTGCCTTGATCAGTATCTGCTGAGCCTGGCTATTTGTGCCCTACACCTTGCAAAGCAGCTCACCAAACATAGGCTCTTTGTGCCCTTACCCTGGGCTCACAAATTCATCTAGAATGCTCAGACTTTGCCCTTCTTATAGAATGTGGCAAGAAAATCTATGCAAAGGTATAAAGTATTTGACTTAAAACCTAGCCCAAAGCTGTTGACTCCGTTGTCTTTATAATGCAACCCCCAAACCAGGACATCTTTGACTTTTTCCCTTGTGCCACCAGATACAGGGAGAGAATGTCATGAACGTTAGGTGATGGTTTCATGAGACTGAGAAAAAGCTTCTGTCTCCAAGAACTTTAACTCAATTAAAAGGAAATGACGATCTTGGTAATCAGGAAAAGAGTGGAACACCTATGCAGGTCTCTCCTACATGTTACTAGAGAAAAGGACAGACCATTATAGAAAATGCCAAGGCTGCTCTTTTTTTTTTGGAGGGTAAATTTTATTTTATTTGTTTTGTTTTTATTTTTATTTTTTGAAAAATTACCGCCTCCTCCCCATTTCCCTCCCCCTCCTCCCACACATCACTCCCTCCTCCCACTCCTCTACCCCTCTCCCCCTCCCCTCCACTCCATTCCCCCTCCCTATCGGGAATAAAAAGCAGTCAAGATTCACTGCCCTGCGGGAAGTCCAAGGTCCTCCCACTTCTATCCAATTCCAGAAGGGTGAGCATCCAAACAGGCTAGGCTCCCACAAAGCCAGTTCATGTATTAGGATCGAAACCTAGTGCCATTGTCCTTGGCTTCTCATTAGCCCTCATTGTCCGCCACGTTCAGAAAGTCCAGTTTCATCCCATGCTTATTCAGTCCCAGTCCCGCTGGCCTTGGTGAGCTCCCAATAGATCAGTTCCACTGTAAAGGAATTCAGGAGCATGGAGAAAAGCATTTCCTTTTGCAGTCAAATGAAGTGTTTATATTGTTATTAAAGGTTAGCAGGTTGAAAAAAATGAAAGACTATTAATTTTGTAGCAACAGGGAGGACCCAGCTCCTTGAGCTGCTGAAATCTCCTTCCTAGACCCCTGCTCTAGACGTCATTGTGGCATAATTAAAAGCTTTAAACTCCAGAATTCTTAGCTTCTAAGTGCAGAACTCTAGAACTGGAAAAATGAAGTGATGATCCAACAGGAAACTAGTCAACTATCTATGGACCATGGACACAGATGTTCTTATTTCCAGGACCCTGCAAGATCTTCTCAACAAGAATTAAGGTTCAAGAAGCCAAAGAAATCATGCATTGATTCTAGCACATCCACCATCTTTGCTTTCTTCTTGTTTGTGGATTTTTGTCTCTGAATACCACTCTTCCTCCCAACCTCCTCCCTCATTATACATAACAATTAAACAACGTGTTGTTTTATTTTTATTTTGTTTGTTTATTTTCACTTGAGTATGCACATGCGTATGTGTGAACATTCATTTGCATACATGTGGGCTTGCATGTGGAAACCAGAGATCAGGGTTGAGTGTTATCCCCAATTGGCTCCACTTTATTTTTTAAATATGTATTCTTAGTGTGTGTGTGTGTGTGTGTGTGTGTGTGTGTGTGTGTGTGTGTAAATGTGTGTCATATGTGTATGAATAGCTCCAGAAGTCAATGAGGGAGGCATTCACTACCCCTGGAGCTTGAGTTACAAGTAGTTGGGAGACATTCAACAAGGACTCTAAGAACTGAATTTGCACCTCCAGAAAACAGCAGGAAGTGCTCTTGCCCTCTGAGTCACAGCTGCAGCCTCTCTAGCCCAGGTTTTGAGACAGAGTCTCTTACTAAACCTGGACCGCGTTGATATGCTAGACAGGATGGGTGGAAAGCCCCAGAGATCTTCCTGCCTCCACACACATGTGCTAGGACATAGGTGTTCACTGCTATGCACAGGTTTTTGCAGGGGTACAGGAGATTCAAAGTCAAGACCTACTGTTTGCGCATCAAACACTTTACCAACTGAATTATCTCCAGAGGCCACTTATTCTGTTTTATGGAGGTGATACTCAGTGTCAAAGTCCTCAGTGAAGAATGGGTTTCTGACAGTAGCTCCTACTGCATCCCAATAAATGTCTTTAATATTACGTAAATCAAGAATAGAGACTATTTGGTTTTAACTTAAGAAAGATAAAGTGTGTCTTATTCTTAAAAAGAAAATACCCAGATGTCTCAGTTTCCTTTTATTTGTAAAACTGAAATAAATTAAAAAGATTGGGATAATAAAATCTTAAGAGGCTTTGAAATAAGAGGAAAAGAAATACCATTGCTGAATAAAATAATTGGAAAGTATGAACATAGAAAAGCATGAAGTAAAACATTTAAATGAAAAGATTTAGGCCACACAAATCCTGGTTCAAGGCAAGCTGGTCAGCTTCTAATACCTGGTTGTGGAAAAGTCACCTAGGGTTTCTAAGCTTCAGTATTATCAACTTTGAAACAAGAACACAATGGTTCAGCTGTTAAAATTGGTGAAATGTTTACAACTAATCAAACGTGGTCTCTATCATGATTAGTGGGTGGATTCCAAAATGACTCCCATTTGTAGTAGGCCCATAGCCCCTCCAATGGAGTTATAGGGTGAGATTTCTTACCTTATGAATTGAACCCTGTCTGTTTGGGCTAAGACAAAGTCACTACTGGATTTCTTAGACTTTTGGAAGCACATGCACAAATTTGGACAAGTTTGCTAGAAAGTAAAGAAAAGAAGCTCATTCTCACAATCACTATATGTGACAGACAGGTGATGGTCCTTAGTTAATTTTAGCTGACGTGACTTTGACTATATGCAGTATCTAGCCGTGACCAAAAGAGCTAATGAGATCCACCCTCATTTCCACCCCTCAGAAATATAAACTTAATCAGCAGATATTGTTTTAATCACTAAGTTGGAGATAATCAAAATATTAACATGCTGATTTAAATAATTCTTTCAGTACAATGTTTTAACTTTTAAGGACCTGAAATTTTAAGCAGAGGCTTTGTAATTTCTTCAAAACACACAGGGAATAGCTGTAGGTTTTCTTTTTGAGTTACAGAAGCATCCTTACTCAATATTTCTCATTTAGCACCAAGAGTATTGATTTTACTCAAAAGGTCAGGAAGTAGCTTCAATAAATGACTGTAGCAAAGAGTAAGTACAAATGATAGGGAAATAGACTGGAGATCCATGCTGTTCCTTGGATTTCTCTGTTTAAAATACACTAAAAAGGAGATGAAAGAGCATAGGAATCTTTGAAGAACAAATTAGTGATAGTATCATTTTGGGTATTAATTGCATGCTCGTCTAACCCTCCTATCCTCGTACAGTCGTACACAACAATGCTCACCCCTTACAATACTCTCACAAGGACAATCAACATACTACTGGACTCTTTGCCTTTCTCCAGAAAACTGAATCTGCCTCAGGCCACCCACCATCCCCTGAACATTTTCTGTTTAGTTCCAGTGTCAGAAACAACCTATTTATCCCACGATGCTGACCTCTGCATCTTCAGATGAATTCTGACAAAAGACAGTTTGGTTCCTGCCTCAGATTGAAGGTCCACAAGGATGCTGTGCAGTGGTCCCCATGCCAGATGTCCGCCTAATGGGCATACTGGGTATGGTTTGCAAACAGAACTAGAAGGAGTTTCATGAAAGCAGAGTTAGTTATGGCTCTTGCTGGGAAACAAGGGTCCAGGCATCACAGAGATTTGGAAAACCAGGTCACATGTGATAGGAACTTGGACAAGGGCAGCTGTTTCTTTTTATATCTGCCTTTATAGAGCATTTTTTTCTGCCTCCAAGAACAGCAGTCATAAGGAAGTTTGGCAGAAGAAAAATTTCCTCGTTTCTTACAGCAAATTGCTCTTGGCTCTGTCTTTGCTGGGTACAGGACAAAGGCCACTTGACAATTTCAGGTTTAGGCAAAGTAATAAGTTTTAAAAGGCAGTGTGGTACTAGATCTCATCCAAAATACATATTTATGTGATGCGCAGTGGGGTCTTTTTTCTCCAATTAATTCTACCTGGCCCTGAGAACTTCACTAAAAATGGAATCCTATTTACTTTAAAGAAGTAAGCTATGCAAAGAAATTTAAAAAGTAAAGCATTCATAACATCAATTCAATCCTATTTTAATAATTTAAAAATTAAGGAACTGAATTACAGGTAGTATAAGGTGAAAGTATGCAGTTGCCTCAAAAAGGATGGTAAACATAGCAATTTGGTGTTGACTGAGGTTTCTAAGAGAATCAACAGTGACTTGCTTTGGTCAAATATACTTACTCCTGGAAAGAGCACCTCTGCCATGCCTAAGTAGCAGCAGAGGCACTGGAATTCTCTCCCTTCCTCAGTGTTTCATTTATAGTAATAACACACACACAAATACACGCAGAGAGACATATAGATACACAGAGATACACACACATTTTAAAGACATCAAAATGAAATTATAAAAGTAACTAATGATCTAGTTACAGTACAAACCAAATCTTTGCTCTGTAAATTTTTTATACATTAAATAGCATTGTAACTACATTGAAATTCTCAGGTTATTTGAAAGAAAAACTCACTCAGGATTTCTGCCTATTATATCCTCAAACACTTTACAAAATTTACTTTCAAATTACACGACTTTATTTTTCCTTAAAATTGAATACTGTTCCAAAGTGTGTCTGTCTGTCTGTCTGTCTCTGTCTCTCTGTCTCTCTCTGTCTCTCTCTGTCTCTCTCTCTCTCTCTCTCTCTCTCTCTCTCTCTCTCTCTCTGTGTGTGTGTGTGTGTGTGTGTGTGTGTGTGTGTGTGTGTGAATGCCAAAGGAGAAAGACACCGGAAATTTACTGGTAAACCACAGCCTTGTGGCAATACACAGATTAATAGAAATGAATTAATTTAAGATATAAAAGCTATCCAAAACAGCTTTATTCATTAACCAACAAAAGCAACACATATACAGAAGGACATCCCACATCATGTAACATTTTCATTATCCTATGAATCGTTTTAGGCATAAGCCAAGGAGCGTTATAGCTGGGTTATATAGAACTAATTTGAGCTTTGGGGGAATTATCCACAGTGATTTCCATAGAGGCTGTGTGAGTTGTCCTTCTCACCAACAACTTTCCTTCACCAGCGTCTGTTGTTGGTTTCTTTGGTTGGCCTTAGCTGCTGCGAACGGGGTAGGATACAAATGTCAAAGTAGTTTCAACTTACCTTTCTCCAATTGCTAAGAGAGTTGAAGTTTGAGAGATTTCTTAGCTATTTTTGTTTCTTCTTTTAGGGATTCTCTCTTCAGACCTACAATCTATTTTAAAAATTTGTTTTTAACTCTATTTTTGAGCTCCTTATATATTTTGAATATTAGCCCTCTATCAGAGAACATATTGTACTGAGTGAGGCAGTTGAGACCCAGAAGGCACGCACGGCATGTTCTCAATAAGTTTTGGCTTCTAGCTCTAAAACTTGCTGTGTGTATAATAACTGGAATGACAGCAGATACCATGAAGTGAAAGGGGGACAACAAAAGGAATAGAAGGACTCAAGAGAGGGGAGTAGGTGGACACGGGTGCTAGGAAGGGGAAGTGGAAACAATGGGGGAGCAATTTACCTGTGGGGGGAAGGAGAGACTCACACGGAAGGAGAACAAGGAAACTGGGATAAGTAACACTAGAATTGTTTGAAAAAGTCATAGGAAGTCGTGTTATTTTATGTCTACTTAAAATTACACACACACATACATATTTGATATATATGTGTATATATAATATACATGTACATATCATATGCATGTATACATACACGTGCATATACCATGTGTATATATGCACATATATGTATGTATATACATGTGTATATGTATAATATATATATTATAAAACTTGGTAGCTATAATTCTCTACTAAGAGCCATATTATCTATCAAACCTCATAGTGCCAAACATGGGAAACCTCTTTTTAGATGTTGAACAGGGCATTCTAAGAGACACCCAAATCAACAGAGGTGATTGCTGCTACCTTTGCTGTCTTCCAAGAAACTTAAGGTTAAGACCCTTGGAGGAAATGACCTGGCACTGACCTAGAAGCCTCCTCCCCAAGACTAGCTTTCACAGTACCAGAAAGAACTATGCAAGCTAAGAGAGAAGAGCAGTTGTTGTACCTATGAACACCAACAATGAACAGAATGTCAAGTTGTCCCAAAAATGAAACAGTGGCACTTGTATCCTGGGAGTAACCAATAGCTGTATAGTTAAGGATCACTCCAACTAGGAACTGTAAACATTGCCAGCTGCCCGTGGACAATGAGTGGAGTCCTGGACCCTAGAGGGAAATGTATCCCTGCCAGTTCTCTAACATTTCTAATTCTGACTGTATTGTAAACACCTATCCTTACAAACAGAAAGCTGTAGCTTTCACCCCTCATCCAAGAAGCCCCTCCTTCAGCAGACAGAGACTAGCACACAAAGCTACAGCCGATAAAAACAACTCAGAGAACAACTGATCTGGAAGTTCCCAGCTGTATTTGACACAGCTGTTAGGCTTTTAAAGTAAAAGTAAGGAAATACTATAGAGATATTTCAAATTGCAAATTTAACAGAAAGGATTAATCAGTGAGTTGCTTATGAAATGCTGTTTTTCACTAAAAATCCAGCATTCCCCCTCCAGATTTGATACATTATTTGCTTTGTTCAAAGAAAAGAGGACAAAGCAACAGGAAGATCAATATGGACTAGAGGGATAAATGGGTCCATATGACTGTGTGTGGCTGTGTGCAGCCAGGAGACCTGGATGGTCTTTAAAACTAAACAGGAAGCATGACTTCAAGATGCAGCCTCCAAACTTTCTGATCGTTGACACCATCATGTACTTAAGTATGTGGCTCACTCAAATACACAGATATTATACACACATAAATAAGGTATTAGGTAATACAATAAGAATGAAAAGCATTTAGGCTGAAGTTCCATAGAGAATTATATTAATTTATATTAATTAAGAATAAATAGACACACATTCCAAAATACTGTAAACACAATTTCTGCAAATTCCAGTATTGCTTGTAAGAACCCTTACCTTGCACTTGTTGACCCTTGTAAAGCTCACAGAGAAGGGGCAGGAGGGGATCTTGTCAACTCGATCAGATACGTTTTGTTTACTTGGTACACTGTTGTCTGTAATTAGTGCTGATTTTGTTCAAGAATATATTAAGGTAGCCCAATTTTGAGGATTAGTTGAATTTAGATACATAGCTTATAAATATACTAATGTGAGCAAGTGTGAGATGTTTTACGTTGCAGCATCCCTGAGGATGTCACAGTTAATGTGTGAGGTAAACTCCCTCCTCCCTTCTCGCCACACACACACACATACACACACACACGTGTGTGCACACATACGCATGCAAGCACGCACACACACAAACACACAGTGATTTCTGGAAAGTAAGATAGAAATGAGAATGTTTAAATACTATATTATTTATAATCTTTTTTCCTTTCTCTAAAAAATATAAAAAGAAGTCTAATATTTTTTTTCTCTCTTTCAAAGGATTGTTTCCCACAGTCCAGGTTTCGGCATCTCTCAGTCAGACAGCTCTAACATCGAGGCCAGGCAGAATTATTGGTGCGTCCTAGGATCAATATTTGAAGGTTAAAGGTAATGAGACTCAGAGAAAGTAAGGTCTGGTGTTGATGTGCAATATTTTGTATTATGAAGGTGATCTATTTGAGATCTCTGATGGTAAGGAACATTACCTGTTCCTTTCTGAGCACAGGGAACTGCTCCTAAGGGAACTCAGGTAATGTTTCCTAAGTAAATAGTCACATGTCCACACTGAGATGAAAGGTATAAAGTATTCCCAGCAACAACTGGAAATGGAACAAAAATACAACGGGACAACAGTACCTCCATAGTGTGATTATTAACACCTCACGTGGGAGGAGAAGAAATGGCCACCAGTGCATCATTCTCCAGGAAACACATGCTTTTCAAAGCAACACAGAGGGTCATCCTGGGAAGTGTTGGTGTTCACCCTGACTGTTGCCCACCATCAAGCCTCTTGCCTTGTAAGAGCCTGCTATGAAGACTACTCAGTATGGCTGGTCAATATTGACAAAAACGGAAGCAAAGTAGTGAACACCCTCTATCTTCTTACTAACTCAAGGCCATTTGGGATACTGTGTGCATTGCTAATGACTCAAACCAGGCCTCTTTTTCTTCTGTTTTTAGACAATTCACTTATGATGGTTCCCAGACATTAAGGTGAAAAACTAATTGGTATAATTTAGGGCTTAATTTCTCTGCCATAAATTGAGAACTTGGACCCATTATGGGAAGATTCTGTGCTGATGCCCATACATGGATGGCTGCAACATTGTAATTTTGACAGAACTTGCTGTGCAGAGCCTATCATGGGAATTGCTAAGCCCCTAGGTGTGTACTTAAATAAAGGAGTTGCTGAGCTTATATATGGTTATCAGCCCCATTACCATCACCTGCAATGACTTAGTCTTGGTTAACAAAAGATTCACAGATGCTCTACAGTTCAGTCTCCAGGAAGTGGTTTTCACTGTCCCCTAAGTAGAAACCGTCATGCATAATATCATTAAAATTATGAAAGCTATGATTTAGTGAATTATAATCCAGAGGGATCAGAGTGTGGGTGTGGGTACGAGCAAGGAGAGTGAGTATAAGGTAGACATTCTCAAATATTAGAAAATGACAGAAATTCTTGTCTTACCCTCTTCAGCTCTGGTTGCTAAGTTACCAAGACACACCACTGGGTGTACTTCTCAGTTTTTGGTCTTGGATCTGACAGTTTGATTAATTCTCTGGAGTGCAGAAAACTTCATGTTGAATATTTAAAAATTACACATGCATGCACACACACACACCCCCACACCCGCTCATCCAGCACCCCATTATTGCTTCTGATGTACAAAATCTGTTTTATAATTAAATTGACGTATGTAGGAGGAAACCTAAGATGACACTTCATTTTAATGACAGAAAATCCTCTCCCATGTGATGCCTCTTGAAATTTTCCTTAAATATAACACAGTTCACTCTTTCCTAGTGGCAGATACTCCCTGCCTTTAGTATGCTCACTTAATTCCTGCCTTTATGGTGAAGAAATATGGAAACAGAGAGTGTTATTTCACAGCTGATACTGCTTTTCCTTCTCCTCTGTGTCTTGCTTACTGTGTGACCATGTTCAAAGATGTTCATAAATACTACTTTAAGCTGTTGACTGGTGGGCTATGGCTGTCAGATGTATCTAGGGGGATATGTCAATGTCAGCCAGCTTGGCCAGCTAGACCTAAATCCAAGGAACTTCTCTGAAAATAACATAAAATGGATACTTAAAAATATACCAAAATATGGCACCCCAAGCCACACTGTTTTCTTGCTCTTTGGCATTTTTGGACAATTGTTCTGTATTATCCTGTATTCAAAATGGCATTGTATTCTTCTTCCATGCTGTGTGTGGGTGGGGGATTTCCTTTCTTTTATACATTTAAAACAGAAGAATGACAACCTGAAATTCTTATGGATAAAACAAATGAACTTTTATAATATTTAAAGAAATGATAAGAAATGGCACTGCAGCAGGTGCATTCTCTGTGGGTGATCAGAGATAAATAGAATCCAGCGGCTGACTGGGGCCTCCTGCTTACTACCCAAAGTCTGACATCTGTCCTCCAGAAAAAGTTGCAATCCATTGTCTTGCCAGCCACGTAGCAGGGGTAAATCTGACCGTTTTAGTCATTCTATGACTTTATTTCTTTTTTATAGAGTTAGGATAGTTCTGATGGCTGACCCGAGCATGTCATCATCTTTATTTCAGTTGCCAACTGGGAAAGATGAGTTGGTCTGAAATATCTCAGTAAGGCTATAAACACACACGTATCTATTGTCTTCTTAAATCTTCCTTAGCATTAGCTTATAAAATTGAATCCCCTGTTTCTTCTCTGGCTCCCGTTTCTTCTCACTTTCCTCGGAAGTTCGCTTTCACAGACTTTCTCTCTTACACATTCCCTGCTATTGTCTTTCACCTACCCACCCTCATGAGGCCATCAGGATCAGTGGGGAAATTGTTCGAAGCAGCTCACCCCTTTCCACAACTTCAGTCTCTTTCCACAACTTCAGTTCCCATGTTCTTGAGCTATTGTCATATTCTTTAGCCTCCAGGAGAAACAAAGCTTTTTGAAGTCTTACTTTATTTTTAACTAACAAATACAAGCTGTATGTACTTAATTGATATGACATGATGTTCTAAAACATGTATATGTTGTAGAATGACTAAAACAAGATATTTAGCATATCCAGTATCCTGAACATCTTCATGGTGTGAATTAAAAAGTCCATTTCAACCATCATAGCATAAAAAAGTAAATTCATATTCACAATAGCTACAGCTATGGAGAACAGAACATTAGACCCCATTCTCTTCTTACCTGTCCGTAACTTACTACCTGTTTAGCAGTTTCTCTTTGCCAGTCTGCCTTCCTCCAAAGCTATGGAATCACTGCCTACAGATGCCATCTCTACTTAGTCAATTTATCCTCATCTTTCTTCATTTTAAATTAACTTTGACATTTTCTTCAGTGTCCTTTCATTCTTCTTCAAATCTATATGACTTAATGAAATTAAATTGTCAAGAATGCAATGGCTAGTGTGGTCACAAGTTTCCAACTCATGATTTCCCTTAGTCTCTCAGTGGCTCCAACACATGTACTGCTCCCCACTTTCTGAAATGTTTCTTTCCTTGAATTCCATATAGCTAGATTAATTTTCCTTTTGCTTTACAATTCCCTGCCCTTCCACCTCCTTTGCAGACTCTTCCTCTTCCTTCTGAAGACTAAATACTGAGCCTGTTGAGGGTTTTCTTTATTTCTTTGCTATTTCTTTTTAGAGGGCATGTATTTTTTTTCTCTTGCCCTTTAATTCTATGTATTCACCATGCACTTTAGAAGTCCAAATATCTAGAGTAAATCCAGCCACATCTATTTAACTACACATTAGAATCTAAGAGGTCTAAAAGTGCCATGTCCAAATGGGACCATTTGATCTTTTCTTTCATCTATAAAATTTGTCATACCTAGTCTTCTGTATCTTAGTAAACGGCACTGTCACTTGTTTGAGTCTACAAGAACCCCAAGAGCATTTCTGCTGATTCTTGTGCTGTATAAACTACAATCAAATTGTCCTACATCTGAAAGTCTCAGTGCATCCCCTGAAAGGTATTCAAATGTGTCACATTTTGCTATTCCACAAACCTCAACTATCGTTTCTACTCTAGCTACGCATCTCCAAACCAGTCTTCACTTTAGTATCGTCCTTTACGAACATTCCACATTATTCCCTATTTAAAGTACTTTAATAGGAAAAATGCTGTTTAGGGTTAATTTCAGAATTTTACCTTCAAAATAATGTATTTTATAATTCCTGATCTAAGGAGGTTGAAGTAACAGGTCACAAATTTGAGATCAACTTGGGATACGTAGTAATAATACCCTCTCTAAAAGGAAAGAAACCTTGGGTGCTGTGGCATGTGCTTAACTCTCCACACCTCATGCCCTGATCTATTTGCACACTCCTTTAACTGCTTTCCCAATTTCCACATCAAAGTCTTTCTAGCAGCAGAAGCCTGAGAGGAAGTCTGTCATTCCTGTACCACTCTGAAACTGGCTTCATTCTCCTCGGTGTGTACAGAGTGGGTCTCAGCCACCTTTAAATCATTCCAAAATGCATTCTGAAACATAACCCACACTTTATTATCCCCATAGAGGCTTTCACCAACATCTCTTCTATTCTTCATGTCCTTGTTTGCTAGTTGTCCTGTCATTAGACTATAAGCTTACCATAGGAGTGAGGACCACGCCGTAGTAATCAAGTTGTCTTCTCGCTAGACTGTATACATACCACGAGAGTGAGGACCATGCAGTAGTGATTATAGTATCTTCAGAACCTAACATAGAACTTAAGAAAAAACGCTGTACTAAACTGTGATTACCAAAAGACAAAACTTAAGGAAACAAACCTGTCAGGTGATGAGATGAGCCCCGTTAATATACAGAGAGCCTTTCTTTGAGTTCCTTCAGAGCTGCTAAAGCAAAGCTCAACTCCTATTCACAATTAAGAATACAGGCCTGGTTCCTTTCTTTAAAAAAAGGGCAAGTTTCTAAGGGTAAGGAAAATCTTCAAACTGCATTTGCCTGACCAGATTTCTGGCTTCTATCAGTACGGTAAAGCCAGTGTGATTCGGACTGTGAAATTTGCTCCCTCGTCTCATGTGTTTGTGAACTTGCTCTACAGCTGTAGTGGAGTGTTAGGGGTGGAGTTCTAGACAGAGGAAGGGACTCGCTAAAGACAAGTCTTATTGGTGACAGGTGGAACAATTTTTGGCTCAGGCTCTCTGCTTCCTGAGACTCCTGCCTCAACTACCAGGGCTTCTTTGTTGTAATGAATGACAGTCTTGAGGGAGACAGAAGAAACCATCTTTTCCCAAGATGATTTCTTTTATGCATTTTATTACAATTTGAAGGAGAGTAACTCCAGCTACTTCTATAATCTGTCTACTATTTTACTATATCACTGATAAATAACACATTACACAGAATTTCAAGACAACATTTTAGGTCTTTAACTCTAGGACACAGATCATTTGCTATACATTTCTATGTAGAGCAGTTCAGGTACATTATTAAGGCAGATGACAGGGCCATGTAGAGGAAATGTTCATGGGTATTTGGTCAACCAAATCCTTACATCTACACTTCTCATAAAAGAGAAACCTCCCATTTCATTCCTTTGAGGGGGAAATCTCACTTTTATTTATCAGTTTTAGGTCAACAATCTGTTTTCTCGTCATTTGATGTGATTATACCAAATACTATCAAATATATAACATGATTGATAGAGTTAATGAAAAGTGGTTGTTTTTTTCTCCAAGTTAAACCTCAGATTTTTCTAAAGAAAAGGCTGAAAGTTTTAGGAGATTTCCATGTAGAGAATTTTCCTCTTATAGGCAGTAAATGAAGGACTATGTATTGCTTCAAATCATACACATTAAAATGCTCTTAATAGTAAGGTAACTAAGTCAAGCAGGAAAGACTATTCAAAACAGCTGTGCTAAATAGAAAGGTATATCACACCGGATGTTGAATACAGGCTTATGCATATTGTTTAGCTTTCCAACTTGTATTTGCAATGAAGCAAAAAGTATTCAAAACCTTAAAATGACCAATATATACTCTTGTGCTTACGTGAATGGATCTGATCTACTTTTCCTGAAAGGAGGTAGCAAATATCAAAGGAACAAAGGAAAATAAAACAAATACAAGGATGGGGGTCTATGAAAATATTCTATAAAATAACAAATAAAAGTCTAAGATATGAAAGATAAATAAAAGTATTTTTAAAATGATTCCTAATGGTAACTGGAAGGAAGGTTCAGTGGTTAGAAGTGCTTTCTGTAAAACCATGAAGACAGATCTCAGCACACAAATAAGAAGCTCGGCGGCCATAGTCTTAAGTATGCCTATACTGCCAAAATTTCAGAGGAAAACCAAGCTTTCCAGCTATCAACTAAATTAAAACTACAAATCCCAGGATACTGGAGAGAAACTCCCTCAAAAGAATAAAGGGGAAAGTGGCAGAGAAGGACAGCAGATACCTTTGTTTTGTCTCTGTGCACGCACACCAACACACAAATTCACATATACTACATACAGTGTACTCATGCAGACATAAAATATCGGAAAACAATTCTTATGTGTGCGCACTCACACATACATAAAAGAATCGGAAAGTAAAATATTAAGAAGAGGACACCTGTAAGTAAAGATACATGGACAAAGGGGTACATGGCATTGCTCACGGCAACACTGTAACTTCCTTGACAAGATTTTAAGTTTTTCCCTTTTATTTTATTTTATTTTTTATTTCATTTTTTTCTTAAAAATAAGTGAAAACAAAGAACTAAAAATAAAAAATGAGAAAGCTACATTTTTTCTAGTATAAATTCTAGGAAAAACTTGAAACCAATAAAAAAAGAGAGTTAATTCTAGAGAATTTCTAAATCAAATGACATCATAATTAAATATAACAAGTAATTTCTGATAAAGAAGGTTTATGGATTAAATTATATTATTGCCTAGTTCTTCACCAGATTAACTCAAAGTATGGGTAAGAAGAAGACCTCCAGAGTACACAGGTTGTAAAATAATGCTTTTTCCTTACTTTCTTCTGGAGAGGGGACTATTTTATTTCCTTTATTACACTGGTTTGTTGAATAAGTGTATGATTTTTGAATATATAATATTTGAAAGTATTCACTGTTAATCCAATGTGCCTACTACCAACTTATTAGGAAAAGGAAAAACAATGAAAATAAAGGAAATTTTAAAAATGGGTACTTTATAATAAAGGAATTAGAAGCACAAAAATCCAAAGCAATAAATATTTATGATATGTCACCCTGTATAGTGGAAAAAAATCTCAAAACACAAAAGTCATATATTTTCACAAGAAACAACTGTAAAGGAATTTCAATAAAAAGTTAAAAATTCAGACAAAGATTAATCGTGCAATGCTAACAGCAAAGATCGGGAAAGTGGCCACATGCATCAAAATAAAATCAATTTCCCAAAGAAGCAAATGGACAAAGATGGTAATTTCATTTTGATGAAAAAGTTCTCAATGAAGACATAACAGTTATGAATGTCCATACACCAGTTAAAGTAGAATAAGCATTCCCTCAAAAATGCTTTTAAATGTGTTCAGAAAATTGGACAGAACAATAGTAATGGGGATATTTAACACATCTTTTTGTTTTGACAGTGCTTTCAGAAAAGTCATAAACGAAGGTAATGCTTCAATCGACTACAATTCGTCTTTGAGTATGCTTGGCGTTGTGTGGCTATAGTGGAAATGCTTGTGCGGTTAGGGTTTAGTCCACAGATAAGCACATTTGTAATAATTTGTAGGTGTTAAAAAGTTTGAAGGCTGGAGAGATGGCTCAGTGATTAAGACCATGTGCGGCGCCTGCAGAAGATACGGACTGGATTTTCAACACCCACATGGAGACCCACAGCCTCCCATAACCCTAATTACAGGGGATTGACCACCCAGTTCTGACCTCCAGGGCATCAGGCAGTTATGTAAGCAAAACAGTCATACACATGAAGTTATAAAAAGAGAGAATGTATGCATAAAATAGAGAATGCATACATGCATCCATTAGAGAACTTTGGAGGATGGACTCATTTTAAGAAGCTTAGGGAAATTATTTAAAATGAAGAAAAATGAGAAAAATCATTATCACACAAGATAATTTTTATTACATGTTCTAAAAGTAGTAGATTATTAGAGAGAGTCTTATTTACTCGGAAGAACAACTTTAATAAACAACTAGAAAAAATGAAATAACTGCAAGCTTGCACTCCTTAGGTAGTAAGGATGAGAGCTTTGTATTCTATATGACAATTTACAATGTGGTCACGTATTTTCTCACATGTTCTAAAATGCTCACTAGAAAAAGATCCATTTGTTTGTTCTAAGTATGAGAATGAAATCAGGAAAGCAAGAGGAATGTAAGCCATAGATTTCTGTGAACTAGGCGACCTCCCTCCTTTATTTTCCAGCGTCTAGCCTGATGAGTCTCTCTGACTTCCCCATCCACAACTTCTCGGTAGCCCGCCAAATCTAACCTATATCCCAGCTCTAATGAATGGTGTAAATCTCATAAAGCTACAGCTCTGCAAACAAAACAAAACAACAACAACAAAAACCACCCCAAAAGCCCTGCAGATAACCAGTTGATGTTGAGAGAGTGGGAGAAAGAGTCTTCCCCAAGAAAGAGTGGACCAACTAACCAGCCAGTATCTAATGGTCAGCCCCGAAAACAGATATACAAATAACATTACATGGACTGAGTAGGTTTTAGTTAGGATATATGTATATGTGTATATCCATATATGCATGTGGGAACGATTAATGAAAAAAGTCATGAATTTAAAGGATAAAGGAGAGCAAGGATGGGTAAATGGGATAGTTTGGAGGCTGGAAAGGGAAAGGAAAAATAATGTAATTATATGACAATGTCAAAAAGAAAAAGTTAAAAAAATAGTGAATAATACACAAAAAGAATAGTTGTACATATTAGTACAACATACATTAATATTTTATTAAATTTTAAATGTACATATGAAAACTAAATATACATGATTATATATACATAGACACCTACATAAAATCTTATCTATAATAAATATTAATTTAAAATATATAGTAAGGAATAACTTCTTGTGTTAATACACAGAAGTAAACCTAACAAGCTGTATGTTGATCAATATGAATAAAAATGCTAAATTATGTAACTATGGTGTGTGGAAAAGGACAGAAGGATCACATTTATGAGAGAGGATGCTCGTTCACCCTTGGAAATCTTCATTACAGCACTCTAAACTTTTGAAAAAAATGGAATCACCAGGAATTATGAGGAATTGGGTTTTGTGAGCTTATTTTTAAACCTGATCCATTAACAAGTTGACGGGAATGTGAGCTAATTCCATTTCAATTTCTGTGATTCTGGAAGTCAGTGCTCTCAGACAACAGTGGGTCATCAGGCAAGTGTACCTTGGAAACTGGGGTACACCTTGGTAGGTGACTGTATTAAGGACCTATTACTAGATTCATGTTTTTCTTGGGCAGATTTTAAGGATGGTGGCTTGTTTCAGATGTAGTGCTGTGAGAAAATTGATCTTTTAATAACTAAATATTTGGCAAATGGTAGCCTTACTAAGGTCAGTAAAGTAAAGTAAGTCTATGACTTGTCAAAATCTTAGAGTTGGCATTCCCTCCTTTGTGCCTGGGGAGGAGGCTGATTGGTATTTATTTATTTGTCTGATTTCTGTGGTTAATTTTTATGGCTCACAGTGATCATGCCCAATGCTTGCTTTCTGTGAGATTATTTCTGTCCAACATGAAACCATCAGAGCCTTACTTTGGGCCAGATCTACTTTACCAATATGGCTTGCTGGTGACTGTCTCATCAACTCCTGTCTCTTAGTGGGTGTTTTTTTTCCCCTCACAATCATATTTGAATTTCATGTAATGAAGTCAATTATTTTTTAATTTTTCACTTTAAAATTTTAATCTATTGATTTTATTTTCCCCATCTTCTTGAAATAATTCCCATTTTATTTTCTGTTATAGGTCTTCACTTAGTTTCTTTGAACAGAGTGTAAAGTTCACTTCTATTATCAATGCCTGGGCTATGGTGGTTTGCTCTTGTTTATAGACATGATGAAGAACATCATTATCAGGATTGAGATTAGCCAAACCTCACCTATATTCTAATATTGTAGCTGGCACTCCTGCATTCATCTTTATAAATTCCCATTTACTTGTGCTTCCATTTTCTTTCCCAGTGAATGAAATAGAGCCCTTTCTAAATTCCTTCTACTGAGGGTGTTTGTAAATGTGCTGATTATCCTGTGTTCACCAATTGTTTCTGTTGTTGTTTGTTTTGTTTTGTGTCCCATTCCCCGCTGCTGTCCCCTGTTCTTTTGTGACAACCAGTCTGCATTCAGAATTTCAGACGGAAGGTAGTTATCTTCTTAGGTGTCTGCATTCTTCTGTCTTTGGGATTCTGTCAGTGTCAATATGACTTGCTATTCTTTTAAGTTTAGCTCATTTTTTGATGAGTTTCATGTACTTTTCTGTCACTAATTAAACTTCCGTGAACCCTGGCAAATAAAATCACACGCTACCAAAGCTGAGTGACCCCAAGTGTATTTATTTCTTCAACAGAACTTGTACTGCAACACTGTAATTGCCTTCTGCATAATTTGGAGGGTATCCTGGTTAGTTTCACTGTCAACGTGTATAAGTAAAAAATCACTCAGGAAGAAACAGTCTCAACTGAGAGTTTGCCCAGATTGGATTGGCCTGTGGATATGATAGAATCTTGATTGTTGTTTTTGGAGTTCCCAGCCTACTGTGTAGTAGTGCCTCCCTGGATCGAATAGGTCTGGGCTATATAAGAAAACCTTGGACCTTGAGATTTCAGTCGCACGCACTGGCTTTGTGGGAGCCTAGGCAGTTTGGATGCTCAACTTACTAGACCTGGATGGAGATGGGGGTTCCTTGGACTTCCCACAGGACAGGGAACCCTGATTGCTTTTTGGGCTGGGGGGAGACTTAATTGGGGGAGGGGGAGGGAAATGGGAGGCGGTGGCGGGGAAGAGACAGAAATCTTTAATAAATAAATAAATAAATAAATAAATAAATAAATAAATAAATAAATAAATAGAAAAAGAAAACCTTGGGAAGCAAGCTAGTAAGCAGCCTTCCTGTGTGGTTCTTCTTCAGTTCCTATTTCCAGGTTCCTTCCTCGAGTTTCTTCTCTGAATTTCCTCAGTGGCACACTGTTATCCAGAAGTATAAACTAAAGTGAACCCTTTCCTTCCCAAGATGCCTTGGTCAGAATACTTTATTACAGAAACAGAGAGTAAACCAGAGAAAGGGAGAAACTAAAACATGTTCTATGTGTGAAACACATTTGAAACAAATAGGTAAAGCACATTTTCAGCTGTCTGGGTGTCAGGGCTTAAAATGAACTAAGTCCATGACCACAGGATGGCCTATGCAGAATGCATGAAGGCTTTGAGAGACTGGTTTTCTAACTTCAGGCTTACCACTTCTAAGTTTCACAAAACAAGGCCAACAATGTATTCTTCCATTGAAGATTAGCACATAGTGTATTCCCAGAGAACTGTCGATTTTAAGATGCGTAGAAGTGAGAGACGTTGATAGGTCTATGGAATTTGGGGATTCAGAGACGAATGGACCACACTTGTGATGCTTCAAAGTTAGCAACAAGCTGGTAGGCATGCTCCTTGCACAATATGAAGACAGAGCTTCCAAAAGGATCTCTGAAGAGATAGGTTACTGAGTTTGAAGGCTGGATGGTGAATCTGTGTTCAGCTACACTTCGTCCTCAAGTCCATGTCTTTTTTCTACCTTACAGTGTAGGAAAGGCCTCATGGCTTGCTTCCAAGTCCAAAGGCATTCCTTAACCATATTGACAGTCTTCAAGATAACATAGAAGTCTCCTCTTTCTTCTGACTGCAATGTAATACAGCCACCGGAGTTACTTTCTCTTTTAAAACAAATGAATGGTAGGTAAAAAGAAGAAAATTATAGTTAAAAAGATACAAGATATTAAATGACCATAACTATTCACTGAGAAATAAATGAACTGAACTTTGTAACTGGCCAACATCTAGAGACTCAGTCCTAGTTGTCACATAAATTATTTTGACATTTAGGCTCCAGGCTATGAAGCTCAATGAAATTAGGATTCTGGAACAAAGCCTCCTACCCTTTGTAGACGAGTACTTTCCATTTGAGAAGCAGATTTGAACTGCTACTGACCTTACTAGAGATCACTGTTAAGGCACAAATCATCAAATTACCTACCTCCTGGGGTTGTGCATCATTGGCAAGATGTAGTTTGCTCATCTAGAGCTAAAACTCAGGCAGGCATAACAATCCTGCATTATCCAATAGGAGTGGTATATACAAAAGAGGGTCCTGCTTCTCCTAAGGATACAGGAAGTTATAGGGAAAAGTGGTTCGCGTGCACAGGACTCTTTTCTTGCTATATCATATTCTCTCTCTCTCTCTCTCTCTTTCTCTCCCTCCCCCCCCCCAAACACACACACACACACACACACACACACACACACACACGTCTTAAATTTATAACCCCACAGGATGTCTTAATTAACCATCAGTGTCTGCAAGCTCATCACACTCCCATATACCCCCATTCCCATTTCTTAATCCTGTGCATTCTTAATCGATGTCTTAATTAAATAACAGGAAGTTTGAGGGCCTGGGAGTTCAGTTGGTGTTGTAACGATGTGTTTCAACTGTGTGGATGATGATATTATGCTGTTTTGCTTGTTTTTGTTTTGTTTTGCTTTGCAAGCTTAACCCCAGTGGTTTCTGATCTGAGTCTCTCTGCAGGAAAGGCAAATTTAGTTTCAAATCATTTATAGAATGCTTGGCCAGGAATGTGAGTCCTTGAGCTCATTCCAATCTTTCCCCAGTTTGTTCAGCGAAACTGAGAATAACCAGTCTGTTTCACTTTACACTCCTTAGTATGACAAATACATTCAAAGCTATCATGTCTATAGACATCCAGACCCTCCTTATAAATTTGTACATTGTCGAATAGAAGTATCTAATGATCACATACCATATCCCTCTTGCTACATCCTAAAATAGACTATATGCACTCCCTCTACTTTTGGAAAGAGTAACTGGTGCATTTAAATCTAATTAGATCAGAGAATCAATGTATTCTACTTCCACTGGGATCCTAGAAACCCCAGAACCAATTTACATGACCCATCATTAACATTTTGTTTCTCTAAAACCCCTCTGACTGCCAAGTTCTATTACTAAACCTCAACATGAAAATCTCTATCCCAGAGAAAGAACCATTTTTGTTTGTACATGCACATGAGTTTATATGTGTGCAGTCATGCGTACACAGCAATGTCTCTGTTAGTTATGCACTGTGTATATGATCGCAGTCCCAGAATATTGCAATGGGACTAGCGGTGCAGCCATCACGATAATGTAATCTATGTGTTTAGAGATGCTGAGCTGCCAGCTGAAAGTCAGTCATGTGCAGTCCCTGATACTTTTGTTTCCCTCTGACTGTATTGTGTTTTAGTTCTGTGAACTCTGATTGGATTGAATGATATTTATTTCCACATTCTTTGTCTATTGTAAAATTGAACTGGTGCTTATATCTTTGAAAATAAAATCATTTGTGATAGCCTATCACCAATTTTCTAAGTATTGAATTGTTTCTGCTAACACAGAATAAGTGACACAAGTTCATTTTGTTTCATGTGTTTGGTCTAAATGAGCCATATGCAGTAGGAGCTTGACACTGGAAGAGTTCCAGAATGATTCACTGGCTCTCTTGAGCTTTGTGCATAGTGGGTGCCCTTCCTAGCTTTGCATATATATACAGGCTTTATCCTGTAGCAATATTATTGCTGTACCTATGTTTAGAGATTATGGTGGCTTGAAAGAAAGTAACCCCCAATGGCAGGCACTATAAGAAGTGTGGCTTTGTTGGAGGAAGTCTGTCACTCTGGAGGTGGGCTTTGAGGTCTCGTCAAGCATGCCCAATGAAACAGTTCACTTCCTTTTGCCGGCAAGATGCAGGACTCTCAGCTACTTCTCCAGTCCCTTCTCCAGCGTGCAGGTCATCATGTCCCACCATGATGAAAATGAACTAAACATCTGAAACTGTAAGCCAGCCCCAATTAAATGTTTCCCTTAATAACAGTTGCTATGGTCACAGTGTCTCTTCACAGCAATAGAGACCCTAACTAAAACAGAAGTGTTGTGAAGGTATGATGTTGTCTCCTGTGTAGATGCATGTTGTAGAGGTTGGTAACCAGGTGTGTGATGGGTTGTACCACCTGGGGTTGTGGAAAAGTACCTGCTGTTGCATACACAATAATGGGATTGCTAAATGATGCATTTCTCAGAACATACCCCACTGTTACTCAATGCATACAGGAGAGGCCAGCTGGTTGGAATCAGGGAGGACCTGGTATTGCTAGAGTCTAGAGGAAGGACAGGAACAAAACTTCCCTGTTGATAGGGGAGGTGATTTTTTTATTGCTAGACTCACAGTTTTAATTGATTGGCTGAGACTCACTGATACAATGGATAATAATCTTCTTTGCTCAAAACCCATTGATTCAAATATTAATTTGTGTAAAAATATATTCACAGTAACATCCAGAATAATGCTTGACCAAATATCTGTGTCCTCTGACTCTGCCAAGTTGGGACATAATACTGAACATCCAAGAGGTCCCCCCTCTCTCTGTAAGAGAGCAGGGCACTCTGATTACGGTATTCTGGTCAGAAAAATGCCAAGACAAGATGCAAAAATAAACCAGTTTTCTAAATATATAGTGTTAGTTTCCACGGAGGCTCTTGGTGTGTACTTAGAATCAAATTACCCTTCTTGTAAAAAAGAAGAAGATGTGAGTTTCTGTTCCATTTGTTTCTTTTTAAGTGGTGTTTTCTACATGAGGTCTAAATTCGTGCTCCAGGAGTCTAAAATAGAAACTTTATTTCTCCTCAGATTTTGCAGTGACGTTTCAGGGAAATAGTTACAGTTGCACCAGCCTTTAGTTTTTATTCTTAGCCACACCACATGCTGAATCTTGTTACCTCCTCACTGAGGCACTTTGTTGAATTTTTCCATTTACAGAGAGTAATGGTGGTGCATGCTTTCAATTCTAGATTATGCCAAATCTCATTTCCCCACATCTCAGCAATAAGATGAGTTTAAAAAAAATTAATATTTTCTGCCTTTTGCCTCGGGTCTGTTCAGTAAGGCAAATACTCCAGTCACTGTAGCTGAGGAGACATGGCTTTGCTGATTTGAGATAGCCATTTGAAGTCTGCTCTCCCTCCTTTTTCGTTCACTCTGCCCCTCCTTTTAACCTTGCCTGCATCCTTTCAGCTTTTTCTTCGATTCCCTAACTCTGCCTTTTGTGTTTCTGATCCCCAGCCCAGGCAGTGATTTTGAAACTTGGTGATTTTGCTGTTTTTTTGTCCATCGAGGAGCTTGCCCTGAGTGGGTGTCAGTGATTTTTATGGTTTCTTTTTAAACTAAGCTAATTATTTAAGAAAATTATAGACTAAAGTATATTTGTAAGAGATATGAAGAAATTCTCCCTTGTATCCTTTATCTAGTTGCTGCTTCTCCCCACTAGTAATTTACTTAAAAGCATTAGGAAATGACAACCAAGACACAGACTTAAGCTCAATCAAGATACAGAACAACATTGCAGTCTCACCTCTTCTGGTCTGCTGGCAACCACTAATCTGTTCTTCATATCTACAATTTCATATTTTAGACTGATATTGCACTCAAAGATCATATAATTATTTGAAATTGGATTATTTTTGGTTCTGCAAAATTCTGTGAATATTTATATAGGTCATTGTAGTACCAAGTTGTTTCCTTTTATATTTAAGAAGTGGTTTTTTTGTTTGTTTTCTTTTTTTCTTTTTCTTTTTTGGTACAGCTGTCTCATAATTTGTTCACTCATGGAAGGGCTTTTTTGTTGTTACAATTAAAGAGGCTTTCAAAGCTTTTGTATAAGTTCATATAATGATACATTTTTATTCTTCTAGGTAAAAGCTGAGGAGTTGACTAGTTGATTTTTAAGTAAATAAAAATCCCCCCCTTATTTCACAAGCATATTGTATTAGCCTTTAAGAGAAAACAATACAATTATAGAAAGGACGCACTGAGAAAATAGAACTTTGTGTTATGTCTGAATTTTGTTCTCAGTGTCTTAATTGAAATTCTAACCCCAAGTACCTTAGAAGTTGTCTGCACTTGGCATGCTAAATAAGTTAAAAATGGGGCCCAAGGATGAATAGGATCAGTGGCTTTTGAGATGAGGACATACACACTGCAGACACAGGAAGACACATGAATGTCAAGAACAGCAGGAGCTAAAAGCCAATCAAACCAGATGATACATTGATCTCTGAATTTCAGTCTTCATGGCTGTGAGAAAGTGAATTCTGTGGCTTAGCTACCTGGCCTGTGGTGTTGACACAGCAGCTCCACTGAACTAAGAGGAGCCAACAGCCATGCAAGATAACAAAACTGAACAACAAAGTATTTAAAGAAAACTGCTGTTATCAGAATGTTAAAAATGCTTAGCACCGAGAGTCAGACTGTGCAAGTGAGCCATTTTCTCACCACCGGCTCCAACACTTGGTGTAGTCTTCTGAAAGGTGTGTGATGTTATCTCTTTTCATTTGAGTTCTCTGATAGCTAAATGATTCAGAACACATCTTTATGTTTGCTTTTTACATATCTACATTATTGGAATATATCTCCATCTTTTGCTCATTTTCTGAATGGAATATTTATTTTGTCACGTTAATATTTTAATTTTAAAACAAATTCTAGATACTAGTTGTTGTCAGGTGATACAGTCTAGTTTTTTCTGCCAGTCTGTAATTTGTTGTTTCCTCCTCCTAACAGCTTTTCAAAAAATAAGGGTCATTAACGAGGAAATCCACCAAGTTGTTATTTCCTTGTTTGGTTTGTTCCTTCACCGTGAAGGTCAAGGTCATTTTGTCTAGCTGAGATACTGAGGCTCTCCTACATATTCTTTGTAACAGGGTTGCAGTTCTACCTTTATTCATGCAAACTATTTCAAATCAATTGTGTTCAGTAATGTGTGGGGTAAATATAGGGCTTCCTATCTATAAGTCATAGACGTGTTCAATCCCTGAGCTACTGCTCCATTAATTTAAATTTTGGCTGAAGTCTTAGTTTGCTTTCTAGTCTGTGATAAACACCATGAGCAAAAGCAACTTCAAGAAGAAAGGGATTACTTCAGCTCACAGCTGTAGTCCTTCATGAAGGGATGTCAGTGGAGGAACTGAAATGTCAAACACAATTTGTTGCCAAGGCTCTTCTTGCAACAGAGTTACTTTAGTGCCTTTGAGAGTGTCAGCATGCCGCACATTGGGGTACTCTTTCTAGATTATTCAGTTCCATTGTGTATGTTACATAGCACACTATTTTTTCTGACATTTTGCAATTGAAAATTTATTTCATGAATTACATCAACACTAAATTAAAGAAAAAAATAGAGTTTAAAGAGAACCAGTGAGCCGGGAGCCTTCATTGGCAGATAGACTTTTGTTACCACTCACTTGGGCAATCATTCTCAATATAGACGTGTCTATGTCCTGCTTATTAATATTTACGGCAGTATCTACAATAAACCCATTCAACACACTGGATGAAATCACTAAATGATGCATTAGAGAGCATAGAAAAATAGACTTTTTTAAAATATGTGGAGTTGATCAAATAAAATTTATCTATGTGCTGTTATACAATATACCCCTAATTATTAACACTTCTAATTTATCTATGATGCTTACAAAAACATACAAAAAAGTCTTCTCAGAGTCAAAATTCAGTATTCTGGCTGTATTTAATAATTTGTTGAGGATCTTAATTCAAATATATTCATTCTGGATAAGGTTCTGACACTAGATTGGTGTCAGAAAATGTATCATCCTAGAAGAAATTTCCAATTAGAATGTGGTACATGGTCTTCAATACTAGTACTCTTTAGGCAGAGGCAGGCAGATCTCTGTGAGGTCAGGCCAACGTGGTCTTCATATTGAGTTTTGGGGCAGACAAAGTTACACAGTGAGACCATATCTCACAAAAACAGCAAAAAGAAAACTTTGTCATATCAAATGAATATGATCTGTGTCTATGGGTTTTCATTGCTGTGAAGATACACTATGACCATAGCAACTCTTAGAAAGAAAACATTTAATTGGGATGGCTTACTTACAGTTTCATAGGTCTAGTCTGTTATCTGTATGCGGCGTAATAACCTGGCTAGCTTAATATGAAACAGCAAATTTTAATGAAAGGATAGCTTTCAACACCAGGGATCCAGCGATGGGCAGGAAATACAAAAAAGGACCGGCAGGGCTCACGCCCACCAGATTTATACGTAAACATTAGCCCGAAGCGAACACGCTCCCCATTGGGCTGGGCCTCCCCTACAGTTATCCTCATGAGGGAGAGCATGGTGGCATGCAGGCAAATGTGGTGCTGGAGCTGAAAGTGCTACATCTCCCAGCCAACAGAAAGTCAACTGATTGTCACACAGAGGGAAGCTTGAGGAAAAGAGCCCTCTCAGCCTGCTCACAAAGTGACACACTTCCTCCAACAAGGCCATACCTTCTAATGGTGCCTGGGGGCATTTTCTTTCAAACAACGGCAATCTGGTACTTATATAATAAGTCTTGAGACCAGATCGTTCCCACTTTAATTTTTCTTTTAAAAACTGCTTTAGCTATTCTAGTTTCTCTGCTTTTCCATTTAAAGTTCAGAGTAGCATCTGCATGGGGGAAAAAGTGCTGCCAAGAGTTTGATAGAATTGCATCAAACCTGCATATAATAGCTGGGGGGAAATAATATCTTCATCAGGTAGATTCCTCCAGTCAATAAACTTAGTACATACTTCTACTTACTTCTTGTTTCTCTGTTAGCATCATGAAATTCTTACATATATGAGTTCATCTTCACACAACTATGTGTTTAATTTTTACAAGCAATTATAAATGGTGTTATATTTTAATTTTTGTTCCCCACATGTTTTACTTATGACAAAAATGCAATTATATTTTATGTTTATCTCATATCTTGTAATTATCAATGCTCTGGGACTTTTTAATAGATTCTGTAGGATTTGCTAAGTAGCAAATTGTATTTTCTAAAATGCGCCCCAGCTAAGTTTAGCATTCGGTGCTGTTTCTTGACCACCTCTGTGTGTCACATGATAGCCTTGTGACTATCAGATAAAATCTGTTTGGGGATGTACAAATGAGCCTCCAGTTTCCACCACCCCAAAGGCTAAGAATACCATCGGGTATCAGTTAAAAACCATGAGAGAGAACTTCCTACTTTGCCATCATCTTGTCTCCATACCTGATATTTCCAACAGTTTATCTTTTTAAGTGTCTTGGTTTGTGACTTTAATTGTTCTATTACTGTTTAAAAACTTTGCGAAATTACTACCTAGTTGGGATGTGGTATTTGGGGTAAGCTGAATCTATGTGCCTGTGCCATAGACACTTAGGTTTGGCTTCTTAATAAACTCTCTCCCTTTCATTCCTGCTGAGCTGAGAGATTTAAATTCTTATCAACAGAAAGAAAATGTTCAGTAGTATATATGTAGCTATGGTGGTTTGAGAGAAATAACCCCCAAAGGGAGCGACATTATTAAGAGGTGTGGCCTTGTTGGTGTAGGTGTGGGCTTGTTGGAGGAATTACGTCTATGTGGAGGCGAGCTTTGGGGTCTCATCTATGCTCAAGTCATGTCCACTGTGGCAGGCCACTTCCTATTTTCTGCGAGATAAGATTGTAGAACACTCAGCTGCTTTCCCAACACTCTGCCTGCCTGCACACCATTGTACTGCATCATGATGACAATGAACTAAACCTCTGAAAATGTGAGCCACTCTAACTAAATGATTTTCCTTTATAAGAGTTGCAGTGGTCATGGTGTCTTTTCACAACAATAGAAACCCTAAGATAGAAGTTAATGCTACAGTACTTTGCATTAAAAATAGATAAAAATAAAAAATAAACAAAAATAGGTAAAAACCACACTTTGTATACAGGGATTTCAGCCTAGATATAGGCGGGAGGGCCTTGATCTTGCCTCAGAGTGAAGTGTCAGACTTGTTGATTCTCCATGGGAAGGCTTACTCTTTCTGAGAAGCAGATGGGGAGGTGCTGTGGGGGGAAAAGTGGGGAGGGAAGGAGGAGGGAGTGGAAATGTGAATAGCTATGTAAAATGAGAAAAGACTATATTTAAGAAATTCTTGAACAAACAAACAAACAAACAAAAACCCCAAATACTAAATTGCTCCTTTACCAAAGCCTTGTCAAATTGAGGGCAGTTATTATTAATATTGCTAATACCATCTAAATGGTGAAAATGCGAAGCCACAGACAGGTTAAATATCTTGGACAACAGTACGCAGTTAATGAGTATGGGGACTAAGTTTCAAACCACAGCTTCTAATAAAAAAGTTGGTTTATTTTCTAGAAATACAAAACATCTTATAAATCCATCCCAGGGCACAGAATAATCCTAGACTTAACATTCTTAAGGTCATTGAAAAAGAGAGCTGATGGTTAGATGAAATAAATAAAATTCAGACCATGAATATGTAATATGTTTGTCAAGAACTTTCTAATTGGTAAAATCCATAATTCTCAAAGGTAACTATTAAAGATTTGATGCATGATACGCGTTTCTCATTAAACTGTGATGTTAGTTTCCTGCTAAAAAATTGATATTATTCTATCATTAGAATCTGCAATTCCAAATGTCTTCTCTTTCACTGTAAAAATTGCAGGTATAATATGTGTGTGTGTGTTTGTATGTATATATATATGCATATATACATATATGAATGTAATATATATGAGGGTGTGTAATTTGTATTTTTTATAACACTTGGTTGGTTTTTATTTGAGCGTTTTCTTACATAGGCCATAGTCTATAAAATGGCTAGAAAAATGCTGACAAATACTCATAACAAGGAATAAAACCAAGAAAATGAGTGGCGCTTACATTTCAGTTAAGAGGGAACACCTTTTCTCAGTTTAACTGTAATTTGTGTACGGTTAATCAGGGAAAAAAACCTGCATGGTGTTATTGGGCTACTGAGTAAAACCGAGCCATTTGAACAGCTCTATGATATCCCTCAAGTTTTCACTTAGCAAAAGCATGGCACAACTCAAAATAGAATATTCTAATTGAAATAAAGAACTCTTCTAGGGACCAGAGAGATGGTGCAGGGGTGAAGTGCCTTCTACCCAAGCATGAACACCTGTGGTTTGTATTTCTAGCACTCTCGTCAAAAGCCAGGAATGCCAGCACATGTCAGTGACTTAGCTCACTTTTCAGCCCATCTTACTAACTGGTGAGCAACCATGGCACAGAAAGCATCTTTGAATTTGATCGCTTTCTCTTGCCCCTCAGATGGGTTTTACCTAAGGAGCAAGGTTGCTCGATGCTCTCAGTCAGAACATGCAATGAGCCAGTAGCCCACGGGTTCTTATATTACAAATTTAAAGAAAAAAACTCCTTGGAAAGAGAGGGTGAGGTTTTGAAGGAAGTTTACTATGGATTCGTAAGTAGGAGCTTACAAGAAAGCAAGAACTCAGCCTCCTTTGGGAATGTATAAATGGACCCTTAGCCTCCACCAACACAAAGGCTAAGAATATCATCAGTTATCTTTTGAGATCTATGACAGATTTCCCTACTTAGCTGCAAATTCCCCTGCCTGGTGCTTCAAAGAGTGAATTTTTTAAGTGTCTTGATTCATGAATTTCATTGTTCTATCACTATAAAAACATTGTGAAAATATGTCTTAGGGTTTCTATTGCTGTGAAGAGACACCATGACCACTCAACTCTTATAAAAGAAAGCATTTAATTGAGGTTGGCTTGCTGTTTCAGAGGTTTTGTACATTATCGTCATGGTGGCAAGCACGACAGTGTGCAGAGGGATGTGGTGCTGGAGAGGTAGCAAAGAGTTCTACATATTGACCTGCAGGCAACAGAAAGCAAACTGCCCCATTGGGCATGGCTTGACTGTCACTCCACAGTGACAGGCTTCCTCAAACAAGGTCATATCTCCTAAGAGTGCCACTCCTTATAGGCCAAGCATTCAGACACATAAGTCTATGGGAGCTATACCTAGGCAAACCACCACAAACTACTACCTAGTTGGAACGTGGTATTTGGGGTAACCTGAATCTGTATTTGTAGGCCATGAACACTTAGGTTTGGCTTCTTAATAAACTCTCGTTCTCTCTGTCTGTTGAGGTGAGATGTTTGGTTTCTCTTCAACAGGATAAAAGCTGGAAAACAGAATATATGTAGATACTATTGATGAGTCCCTGGAAAGGGGATGCCATTTTATCTTGTTGGAGTTAATAAGGTCTTAGTGAATGGAGGCAAGGAGAAGGATAGACTGTTCAGTACAGTTGGCCAACTTGCAGGTGCCTCTTAGCTTTAGTCCTTGAGTAGTTTCCAGGAAGGAATCTTACACAGGGGAGAAGAGAGATAAGAAGAAATCACATACTTCTCTGTCATCTCTGGCCTCTGGCTGGGGCATAACCAAAAGGCTTAAATACTTCTGGCATCTCTGGCCTCTGACGAGGGAGAAACAACTAATAAGGCCAAGGATGTTTCCTACTGTTTCATAGCCAAACTGTTTTGCTTTCAGCATCCTCTCTCCTACATGACTGGGCATTTTCTATCTTCTGTTCTCATCATCAGGTTCAGCGAGGGACCCTGTTCAGTCAAACAAGATGTTGGAGAATGCTGGAGAAAGACACCTTGCGTGTCAACCTCTGGCTTCAACACTTTCACAAATGTTCCCCTCTCCACACACACAAACACACACACACACACACACACACACACACACACACACACACACACACACATTTTTGAGGTCAAGTGTAAGCATCCATTATCGTAACAATGAGCAGTGTTCCTTATGTAGATGTCAACAGAGCAATGAAATGCTAGCCCTGCCATTGCAAAACTAATCAAGTCAGGTCACATCTCCCAGCAATACGGACACCACTAGGCATAACAGCCTGTTACATGGTGGGCTTCAGCTTCCAGTGGTCTATTTTGTATCTCTGTAGTCTCAGCCTTGATTCGTTAGAGCTCAATAGGCAGTTAGGAACTGAAACATGAGATCTGGGAAAATAATGGGTCAATTAGGGATGAATTCTATACTTATTCAAACGTGAACTCCTCGAGGGTTTTAAGGTTAGAGATTGTTTTTCCCTTTTCTTTCGCTAGCCTTCATCCGGATAGGTGCTCAGTGAGTATTTGAAAGGAAAAGACAAGAATATCAATTAAAAGGGGGAGAAAATTAAGATTAGGAAGAAAAACCTTCTCAGGTCAAATCAACAGAGCCTAAATAGATACCACATAATATTTACAAATTGACATAGGTAGAAATTTAAGATAAATATTGGAGAAATGAAAGCTCAAAGGCGGAAATCAAGCCATTTTATACAGGTGTTCAATGTGCCAGCTCAATTGGGCAACACAGGGAGAATTAGCTATTGAACTTATCAATAAGGTTAATAAAAAAGAGTGAGTGGAAAGCTGGGAGTCATAGCCTGCCTAGAATATAGTCTTTAGAAGGCTGAGGCAGTAGGATCCTGAGTTTGACAGGACACCCTGGGATATAGAGGGATACCGTGACTCATATAGCAACAACATGAAAAAAGTAGTAAGAATGACCTTGCTGTTCAACTAGCGATTTATTACTTCATTGAATATTCATATGTGTCCCTCAAGTAGAGTAAAGATGTGTCCTAGAGTCTGGGTAGCATTTAAGCAATCACATTAAATTTATAGTTGTAAAAAATGGAAAGCTATGTGAATACTGCAAATGCAAGAGAAAAGGAAACTCATTTACATTTTATCTCAGCCTCAGTTTGGTGCTTTATTCTACTACACACACACACACACAAACACACACACACACACACACACGAACACACACACATAATTTTTTGGAGACCAGTTCTCACTTTATAGGCCAGGGTGGCCGAGCACTCACTTTGAAGCCTAGGCTGGCCTCACTTTGCTGCTCTTCTGCCACAGAGAGAGAAGTGCCGAGATCGCCAACACAGGGACCAGGCCCAGCTTCTATATTTTACATTCTAGATTTTCAAGTATGATTTTGCTGTGCTTGCTTATTTTGGAGTTTAGAGGAGGTTTCAGTCATAGAGACTTAGGGAGCACATTTTTCTGGGAAAATAAATCCCAATGCTAATTTAAAAGATTGAAAGTGTCTGGTTGCATATTTTCTTGAATGACTATTAATTTTCCTTGGCTTCCCTTGAACATCTATCCAGTTCCACTGCAATTTCCTGTGCTTGCCCCATTACAGCAGTCAGCATGAGCCACTGACTTCCTGGTGTGTGCACCAGTCTGATGTGAACCATCAATCTGCTCACTGAAATATTCCTTCCTGGACATTGATTTGGGGCTGGACACACAGAATATCAGTTATCTTGAGGACAGAAGTACCAAGATGAGGATGAAAAAAGATTTACTACAGAGCGTTGTACAATCACTGAGCTGTTTTTTTTTATGGAATTATTATAGCTTTCCCCACTGGGATACAATGATTTATTACCTACTGATAGAGAAGAGTGTTTAACTGTGTTCTCATTAATTGAACAATTTGCTTTTTGCTTTGTGCTCACACCTGTTCTTGATCAAAACTGGTTGTTATTCTGCTCTTGGCTATTGCATGATGCTCCATTAAGGCTTTATTGGTTCCGCTGTGCCTATAACACAGCAGTTTGTGATGTTTAATAAAATGACATGTCTAAATACTCTCTTGGCTTTGAATTGTCTTTTTATCAAATTAATATCATAATGTAGCTTTTTTAGTGTGAGGTCTACAAATTTCTGTAGTCATCAGCAACACAAAAGTTTAGATATTCTAGCAGGGTTTTTTGTGATAAATGAGAAGGAAAAATTGCTTTCTGGCTAATAGATGTTCTTACTCTCTTATGCTTCAGATGGTTAAGGAGCCACACTAGAATTCTATAGGAAGTGTGGGTTTAGATGGATGAAAAAAACTTTAGGTTTACCTTGTACTTCCCTTTCCTTGCACTTAGACTCTTCTATGAGATTATGAAGAATGTTTCATTCTAAAGAATAAGGGAACATGAAGACTTCTTTCTACAATCAAGAAGGTGAGTAACCTGGGCAAACAAGTACAGTGGAGTACACCGAACCACCGAAAGGCTGGAATATTTCCTCTTAGTACTGTTAAGGGAACCTGGGAGTGGGAATCTCCACTTAACCAATTCTACCATCTCCACACCATTCTGGTTCTCACAACAGAGAACATTCCCTAAGGCCTGTCTACGGATATATGTGTCACTAAATATTGAGTATGGCATTTGGAGCCTGGATATTTGAATTGAAACTCAAACTCTTAAATATGCATACTAATTATGTTTCTGTTGCTGTGACAAAACACCATGACCAAAAGCAACTTGGGAAAGAAATGATTTAATTGATTTATATATTATAGTCCACCAGGGAGAACCAAAGCAGGAAACTAAAAGCAGGAGGTGACGCAGAAGCTGTGAAAAAAAATGTTGCTTACTAGATTACTCTGCTTGCTTTCTCATACAACTCAGGGTCCAGGTAGGGCACTTCCCACAGTGGACTGGGCCCCATCACATAAATCATCAAGAAAATTCTCTACAGACTTGCAATCTGATGGAGATTTTTTTCTCAATTGAGGCTCTCTCTTCCCAGGTATTTCTATTTCTGTCAACTTGAGAAAACCAACACAACACAGTCTGGTCTAGATTGATGTAAAGTTTAAGCATCTGAGGTTATAAATTCTCTTCACATAGTCCTTGGCATTTTAATCAATATTTGCAAATGTTAGTACTCATTATTGTCATAATGGCATTAATAATAAGGGAAGCCAATTCTGTTTTATAGTTGAATGTATCATACCTGGTGCGCAGGAAAGAGGAGAGAAGGGACGAATATACCAAGTGGTGGTTCTCTTATTGACCTACTTAGGTCAAAGGGCAAGATATTCAGGCCATCATGTTGCTAAAGTTTGTCAATTCGATTACTGCAGCCCAAGATTACATTACCAACCTTGAGGAAAACCACTATAATTGTGTGCTGGAGGGGAAGTGGCGATTATGTCTTCATTAGAGGGAACAAAATGTGTTCGAAGAACAAAGTGCTGAAGGAAGTCATCTTCCTTTATGAAGAGCATCATGATTTGTCAACATTAGAATACAATGCCACGCAACCAAACAGGAGAGACGCTGCGGTGTTCTCACTCATTCTCCAGATGACCAGCTGGTCCATCCTCAATTGAGTTGTTGCTCCATGCAAGTGGTCTCACCTGGCAGGTGTATAAAAGTTTACTTCTGCTACACAAGACTTTCATTAGTTCTTATGGTGCCTTGGGCAAATTGAGGGGAAAACATCATTTCTTAAGACTCTGCTCTTCCATCTTTCAGAAAGGAGCCTTAGTATAAAGTTTGTTTGAAAAAGACATTTCCCTGTTAACTGCCAGAATTTGTTCTTTGCAGTAATTCGGCAGCATCCGTAACACGAGTAGCTCTTCCTGAAGTTGCGTTGTACAAATCACACCTGATTATACACAACATTCTTTTACTTTACATTCTCCACAGCATCTCATTGGTTTCATTTATCATATTTACTGCAGGTATTTTTGTCAGTTATTTATGTCTTATCTATGACTATGCTATATCTCATATATGACTTCCATGTGTGGCATAAAGTATCTAGGAAACTGGGAAGACAGCTTTCTTGTCCATTGCTCTATCACCCACCCCCAAACTGTAATATCACTGATGATTCTCAAAGTATATTTGTTAAGTAAATGAATAAGTGATAACAGTAAATGATCATGCCTGCATAAGCATTCAGTCCAGTTTATCTGTTTATATAGCTGAATAAAGCTGCAAAAGGAAGCATCATTTAAAGCTGAGCTGCTCACAAGTGTTGACTGAGACTGAATGCATTTAATTTTGACGGATCTATGAGGTTTTTGAGCCAGGTGACCCATAGGTGTTCCATTATGAAATAAAAACCTGAAACGAATGATCACAGCTGCTTAATTCTTTCCCTTCAGGATAAGAATGGGAATAATTAGAAAATATTGTAATAGTACATTCGAACTCTCAGTTTTAGGGGAGTATTGTTTTGAGAGCCAAAAGTCATAGTATTTTTGAGCCTAATTATTGGCTGTGGGCAAGCCTTCTCATCTGCCTGGTTCTCTGCTTATGGATTTACAAAAAAAGATATTTGAATGGGAATTCTCAGAGTATTTTGGCAAATATTTGTTTCATTGCTACTTTGGCAGTGTTGAGGATCAAACGCAAGACACTGTGCATGCCAAGCAAATTCTCTCTTACCAAGTATCCCCCTTCAAAATATTTTGGATTAAACAGTGGCAGCCTTTCTAAGCCAAGAAGGCTGCTCAAGTGTACTGCCTCCTTCCAGAACCACTCAGCTGCAGCAGTCTGTGAATATGATGACTTCTTCTCTTTGTGTCTATTGAAAGAGAATTGTTGGTTCATGCTTTCCTTTTAAATCTTACAGCAAATGTAATAGATATATGAGGACATGTTGGTTCATACCAAACAGAGCCTCCATGGATTATTTGACTGACCCTCATTTCTGAGCCATGAGCTGTTACTTGCATCAAATAAAAAGATTGACATATTATTCCTTATGACATCAATGAAATGTGGTCAACTCATGCTTGTGAGTAAAAGAATGTCATCTTAAATGTAGAAAAAGAACAATATCATGTCCATTACTCACTTCTTGCAACCTGGATCAGACATCTATGCTCATGTGTGGAAGGTCCACAGCCTGTCTAAATAATGTACTGGCTGGAGTCCACATATTTCTACACATATTCACATCCTAACCATAACTAAAATTATGAATATCCAAGTACTGGAATTAAGGGTACCCAGAATGAATCAAGAAGAAAGAGAAAGTAGGTGTCATCACCAGAGGCAGAAACCAGGCATTCCAGTTGAAAGCCATGGTGAGTAGGCTACATATCCCTGGACATTGGACCGAGAGTGATATATCAGGGGAGAAAAGGAAGAGAAATGATCTGAATATTATCTTCTTCCTACCCTTTAACCTTTCCCCCGCATCTCAGAGCTTCTTTATTCTTTGTAATATAAGTGAAGCAGAAAACGTATAAACATTGCCTGTAAGTTCAAACAGGACTAGTATTGCCATCAATATTTCTCATCAACTATCTGACACAGATAGAGAAGGAGCCTAGCATATAAGAAATTCATAGGGAATGAATATTTTCTTAAGTGGAAAAATACATACATCCTTAAATTATCATTATATTGTAATTATACTACAAATTAAAGCCAGGCAATAAAAATATATAAACCTTAACATAAAAATTATTTTGACAGAACTAGTGATCAAAATTGCTGAATAGTTATAATTTCGACTGATCACTTACTATGGCTAATCACTTAAATGATTAAAGATGTGGAACTGGGAATGATATGGTATATATCATCTTGCTGACCTGGTATAAATTAGGACAAGTATGAACAATCTGAAGGATGAAGATAATTCAGCATAAGCTAGAATTACTAGGAAGGAGGTCTCAGAAGAAAAAGTTCTGTGCTGTGCATACAACTATGGAGGTTCAATAGGAGATATAAATCTGAAACATTTAAGTGGGATGGGGAAAAAGGGGAGACATTTAATTTGCAAGAAAATGTTATGCTATCAACTATTATCTCTGAATAACAAATTAAATGAAAACTGAAATAAACAAGCCTGAATTACTGAGTTGCTTTACTTTTGGCTGGTGAAGTTTCACCAAGCTATCAATATGGTTTACAATACTCTGGTCAAGGTCTTTCACTTTTCTCACTCTTGATTAGAAGATCCTATAATGATTTATTTTTATTTATCAGGTGCCTTTTCTTATATTGGATCATTTAATGACACTAAGGGTTCTTGTAATCTCTTGAATAAAGGGATTATGAAAATTCATCTGGTTATCCATCACAGTATTAGGACACCAGGTTCTCACAAATTTTTGTCAAATTGCCTATAGGTATATATTTTCCATTCAATCTGTGACTATTTAAACATTACAGGCACTTCTAAATAACTGACTTTGAGCTTTAATCCTTTAGGTTGCTCTAAATTCAATTAACATGGTTATTGTTTAACTTTTTTATTGAATTATGTATGCATGCCAAGATGCATTCCTGGCATAAGTCCTCAGCTTTGAGTCTGATAAAATTGTAGGTTCAGAGCTCAGGTGTAAACTCTCAATATTACGAATACAGCCAAGCCATTTTCTGTCTTTTCTGTTCATTGTATTCGTGTGTGTGGCACAATTCTGAGATCTGAAGCACAAACAGGTTAGCTGGCTTTATCTGTTCAGCCCTGTTTTTCAGTGCAGGCACTATTACTATCATTTTTATACCAAGATTTCTTTTCTTATGCAACTATTGTAATGTTTCTTTCTTTCATTACTTTTTTCTTTAGTTTTTTTATTGATTTTATTATGCTATACATTTTTCTCTGCTCACCTCCCTTCCTCTCCTCTCTCCTTCAACTCTCTCCTATGGTCCCCATGCTTCCAATTTACTCAGGAGATCTTGTCTTTTTTTACTTCCCATGTAGATTAGATCCATGTAAGTCTCTCTTAGGGTCTTCTTTGTTGTCTAGGTTCTCTGGGATTGTGAATTGTAGGCTGGTTTTCTTTGCTTTGTGTCTAAAAGCTACTTATGAGTAAGTACATATGATATTTGTCTTTCTGGGTCTGGGTTACCTCACTCAATATGTTGTTTTCTAGATTCATTCATTTGCCTGAAAATTTCAAGATGTCATTCTTTTTCTGCCATGTACCACATTTTCCTTATCTATTCTTTGGTCGAATTTTTTGTTTGTTTGTTTTGTTTGTTTTTTGTTTTTGTTTGCTTGTCTTAAGGAAGAGTCTCACTCTGTAGTCCAGGTTGTCCTACAATATGACTCCAAAGCTTAGGCTAGCTTACAGCAATCCTTTTGCCTCAGCCTACCAAGTACTAAGACTGTAGGCATGACCCATTATTATTAGCTTCATAATTTTTAAAAAATGCATTTAATTTTTTTGAGAAAATTTACAATTTGGGGCTATTATTATAACTTTTAAATTATTCGGTGCATCTCTACTTAAAAAAAATCCTAATTAAAAGGTAAATTGTTATGCCCTTGGGTATTTGCACAGTACTGGATTCACTTCCGCCCAGTTTGGCTTTCCTCTCGCAAGGATTTTCTTTTGAGTCAAGATAGCTGACAGATGCTTGTTATTTGCATTTGTCTTTAAAGGCATGAGAGTCTTACTATCACATCCTGGAGGTAACCAATAATATTGGCAATAGTCTGTAATGTTTGGGTGTCTATGGGAACTTACGAAAAACACTAAAAGATTAGCCCATTCCTGGGACTGAGCCTTTTTTTTTTATTAGCCTGTGGTATCTAGTAGGGGAATTGTTGTCCCTTATACATAGGTAAAACTTGGATTAACAATTTTCTTGATGCTTGTCTTTTGAGTCTTTTGTATATTCTAGATACTAGTTCTCTAAAAAAAAAAAAAAAAACTCCATCCGTTGGCTGCCTCATCACCCAAATGATGGTACACTTTGCTGTTTGTAAGCTGCTTTAGTTCCCTGAGCTACCATTTGTTGATTGTTGCCCTTAATGCCAGTGTTACTGGATTTCTTTTCAGAAAATCCTTTTCTGTATCTGTAAGTTCATTTATATGTCTTACTTTATCCTCTCTTAGCTTCAAAAGGCCAGGTCTTATGTTGAGGTACTTCAGCCACTTGATGGTGAATTTTGCATAGGGTGATAGATAAGAATCAAGGTTCATTCTTTTAAATGCAGCTATCCAGTTTGACCAGCATCAATTTTTAAAAGATATGGCAATGTATACACACAGCCAATGTCTTGTTAAAAGGAATAAAAGTCAAATTATTTCATTAATCAAGAACCAGATAGATGTTCATAACTCTACCTTATTCTCTTCAATATAGCATTTCTATAGCCTGCTTTCTCTCCATGTGATCTGAATAGAAGAAACTTATGGCAGAGTATATAGTAACTCTGTTTCTGCCTAGATATACCCAGTCTTGTCTGCTTTATTATTCTGATACTGATTTTTAAAAAATTTAAGAAAAATCCAAGCAAAACAAATTCACTAAACAAAGTCATTTCCTAGAAATCTAAATATTTAGCAAGTATAATAGAAGACTTCAGGAGACACCAAAATCATTAGAACTCAGCATGATGTTATCAGACTTATGCTGATTTGTCTATGGATACTCCACCACTGGTGCTGGCAAAGACAGAGTGGGTGCCTGAAGACTGATGTCCTTGGGTTTTAGTCCATTATAGGGAACACAGAAGTTGCCCTTTGCTTTTTTTCTCAATCCTCCTCAGATCAGAATAAAATCTTGATGCTTTCTAAAGTTGTATATTTGGGAATAGAATATTATATATAGTCTTCTTTTTTTTCTAAGACAGGGTTTCTTTGGGTTGCATTGGAGCCTGTCCTGGAACTAGCTCTCGTAGACCAGGCTGGCCTTGAACTCAGAGAAATCTACCTGCCTCTTCCTCCTAAGTGCTGGGATAAAGGCATTTGCCACCACTGCTCAGCGTATTATAGTTTTTACACTGGAATTCTTTTCTATAACAGTCATTTTTCTTAGTAATCTTATTCAGGACATGTTCTCAGGGTTAGCACAAAGAAAGTGTGTTCCAGAGGAGTCAAAGCTGTTTCTCATGCTGGCACCTGAACTTGGTAGTGTATGAGTCAGGTAGGGAGTACCAGTTTTTAAAATATGAAGATGTCATGGAGAGTATCTGAGACTTGGCACTGCTTGGCAAGAATAGAATCCTTGAAGAGAGGTCAGGAAAGGCCAATGGTGAAGGTGCAAGCTCAGTGGGTTGGCACCACAAGGCACTGTCAGAGTTTAGAAAAGGTTATTGGTGAACGCGAAGCACAGTTGTGGACAGAGACCCCAGAAGATCTCAGTACCATGGGATGTCCACCAGTGACAGAAACTTGTGTGGAGTAGAGACAGCCTGATCCAGAGAGAAAAATATATCTGTGCTATAAATAAGAGAGCTATATAAATAGAGCCCTTCAGAGCCCAGAAGATCAGAAGTAGAGCCTAGGCATCAGGTGCCATTGTTTTTTATACTCTTGAACTTTGGTTTTGCTTTGATTTGGTTATAACCCTTCCTTGGCTCTTCTCTTTGGAACATGGAAGTGTTCAGTAATTTTTTTTAACATTTTCAGAAACCCCCAGTTGAGAGGCTTTGAAGTTTTAAATAGACTTTGGATTTTCATGGAGACTTTGAAAAATTTACAAAACCTTTGGGTGGCTTAGAGGTTTTAGATATGTCAGAATGCCTTTGGATATTTTGTAGAGGCCATGAACTTAGAAAAAGACTTTCGATGTTTTAAAGAAAACTTTATATGTGATTTTTGTTTAAAATCTGAGACTTTTTAAAGTAGCAGGGTTTTACACTATCATATTAATATCAATATATCTTGGGAACAAATGAGAACAGAAAGAGTTTACATGGATAGTGATCTGTCTGTGTATCAAGTTGACAAGGAGTCCATATGCTATATCGTTTTATATTTATAATGTTTTAGCAGAACAATAGAAACTCTCGTATACTGCTCTTCCTAACTTGCAAAAGATTTTTGAATCTACAGATTACATGTGAAAAAGGATTTTACATTTTTCCTGTTTTTATGTGTTTGAAAAGTTTTAGATCTGAGCTTATGCTAACCTCAGGGAGCCAAGATTTCACTATTCTCCTATTTTTTTCTTAGATTTTGTGCAAGATTAGTTTAATTCATTTGATACATTAATTCATTTGTAAAAAGGTTTTGACAAAAGAATATTTCCTTAATAAACAGAAACTGTTCATATACTTATTTTCTCTGTCAGTTTTTATTTCTTAAGAAATTTTCTTATATCATTCAAACTTTCAAATATATTAGTACAAATTTATTAACAATGTTAATGTTACCTTTTGGTTACTATGAACACCCAAAAGACTGGCTTATGTTTAAAAACTTTTACCTGCTTTACTGAGTTAACATAAGAAAAACATTACACATATTTAAGATATACAACTTGGCGTATTCATACATGCCTTGTAAAATTATCACTAAAGTTAAACCAGTTAAGACCTTTACTGCTATCTTATTCTTCCTTCCTCTGTTTTTATTTAATTATTTTAATCACAAGAACCTTTGAGTTCTTACACATTAGCAAATTACCTATTCACCATCATGTCTCCCAGAAACTATGATCTACATTAGCGTTTGTGCATTTACGGAACCTTCTGCCCTTTCAGCAGAATCTCTGTTCATTACGTTCAGCCTCTGGTATCACTATTTTATTTTCCATTTTGGTGAGTCTGACTGTTTCAAAGCATCTGAAGAATGATCATGAAGTGAGCCCGTGAGGTATTTTTCTTTCTTTATCTGCTTGTTTCACTGAGCAAAATCTTATTCAGGTTACTATACATTGCTACAAATATCAGACTTTTCTTTTTTCTTTTCTCTAAATTTCACTACGATTACAAATAAGTATTCAAATAGGCTTACTGTATCCCTGACAGAAAAATAAGCAAACAACACAAAAGCAACTACTATATTATTTAAGAATGGATAAATATATGATCAAAATAATAACTATTACATAGACAATACTTACCAAAATTTAAGAGTGGCTGTATCTGGGGAGAAGGACAGAAGGGCTCTAAATGTGTTAGCACATTCTTTTCCTCAAGTGATCTAGATGGAAAATAAATACATGTTGTTGTTTAGATGACTTATAATGCCATACCATTTCACCATGTCATAGGTATCACAGAAAAATAACTAAGGAATTACATCTTTCTTTTGTTTGTTAAAATAACACAGTTCAGCATGGAAGAGAATACTTAATGGTTAAGAGCTCTTGCCTCTCTTCCGTCGTTCCTGAGTTTGGCTCTCAGCTCTCACAGTAGGTTGCTTAGAACCACTTATAACTCTACCTCCAAGAGATCCAATATCTTCTTATAACATTTGCATGTACCCAAACATACATAGTACAGTCACAAAAACATGCACATACACATATAGATATATGGATAGTTAGAAGATGAATAGATAGATAGATAGATAGATAGATAGATAGATAGATAGATACCCCAAGCTAGTTTTGATAGTCTTTTCTCTGCTAGAGAGTGATGCCAATAGAAGCCTATTTCGGCCACTGTTGTAAACTCTGATTTATTTCCATGTCCCTATTCCTTAGAAATTGAATGTCACCTAACATATCATTCTTCTTGTATCCCAACCACTATTCTGGCATTTGGCACTACCTGGAAAGTTATGCTAGAACAAGACTGGGAATAAGATGGAGACCAGGATTTTCCAACTGAACCCAATATAATTTGCTCAGTGAAAGGCATGTGACCTAGCTGAAAATTGAATAGATTTCCAGTACCTCAGACCTCAGTTCCTGGAGCCAATGGCCAGTTAATAGACACCACATCCCCACCCAGACCTCTCTTTGTGTTTATAGTATTTATGCTAATTTTGGGCAAATGCTATCTAGTAGCCCACTTCAGTTATGTGTTGTCTGTTAGCAGTATACTCATGTAGACATGAAGAATGGAACCTGCACAGCCAACTTGTAGTCTTTAAGGCACAGAATAAATTTGAAGTTGTAGAAGTGTTTTCCTTAAGCATGGAACAACTAAACACATTCAACATTTTTTCCTGTAGACTTTCCATTCCACAACAGAGGCAAGAGGCCTTTTGACTCTTTAGTGTCCAGCTCTTGGTATAACCATGGTGCACAGCTGAGTGATGGAGGCACATCTAACCTCAGAATAACGCTTTGCTTTGAGGCATCTTTGAGGAGTCTTTTCTTACCTCATTCGTCCTACTGTTGGATATGCACTTCTAACCTGGATGTCCAGAGCCTTCTATTCTATACTGTGAAGCAAGCACTTGGACTCTTCTGAGCACTGACCAGTATCCTCACTTTCTGCAATGTCCTACCTTTCTCATTCACCTGGCCAGTTTATTACAATACTTGCACCATTATTCGATGTTTCTCTATGATTAGCGAAGGGCCATCCTCAGGAAAGACTTTCTGGTCTTCCTCTTTCAAGTATCTTTTGCCCTTGGCCATTGTACCTCGGAGAAATTCTTTTCTCTTGACTAAGATGGCCTGTGAGCATAGGAAATGGACCCAAGTCACCGATGAGTGGCAACAGACTGGGATAAAACACCATTATATTTAAGGTAAGACCTGCCTTTTGGGTAGACAGGTTCTGTTTAGAATCCTAGCTTTGATGCTTGATTGTTTTTGTCAAGTTACTTTCTCATGAGTTCTTAGTTGATCAGTAGAGTTTAGAAAATGAGGTTCCAATTACCTGAGTGAGTTGCCAAGATAGTCACTATTCTTCATCCGCAGGAAGAGCAGGACAAGAGAGATTTTGATGAACCAAGGATAGGCAATGGGAGTGGGAAGAGAAAAATTAATAGCAGTGGGTTTGTACCCCCCACACCATTTACTAATGTTATTCTGTTCCCATGCACATAGAGAAAATAGCTTAAAATAAGAGCTAAATACTGATCATTTGCTTGGGAGGTACAATAATGGCACTTACAAGAGAGATGGAAGTAGGGAAGTGTAGGCGGAGACTGCTTGTTCATTTCCTGGCCACCCAGACATGAAATAATCACATGGAAACAATATTAACTACAACAATGCTTGGCCAATGACTTAGGCATATTTCTGGTTAACTCTTATATCTTGAATTAACTCCTTTCTATTAATCTATGTGTTATCACAAGACTGACTTTCTCCTTTGGCAGATACATGGTGTCTCCCTGACTCCACCTTCTTTTTTGTCTATCTCTACTTGGAATTCCCACCTTGCTCTATTCTGCATGGCCGTACTCCCAAAGAAGATTCTTTATTAACCAATAGCAATAGAACATATTCACAGCATACAGACGGGAGAACCCACATCAGGGCAGGAAGTTAGAAGTGATGCATTACCAAGCTGGCACTGCCTCATGATTAGTCTTGAGAAGGTACCCAGATGAGTCTATTGGTTAACTGGCAATTCTCTCCCTGACTCTTACTAATTAAGAAAAACAGTACCTTTCAGCAATTCACAGAAATGTGAAAAGGTAGAATTAGTTTACATGTCTTTTCCTTCTCCCATTTCCTCTTGGTCATTAATTAAGCTAAGAGTACTAAAACCCCTTCTTGGTTGCTAGGCTACATTGGAATGCTAGCACCCATCCACTGAGTTGTATTCATATGGATCACATTACCTTAATTTACAGAAGGTAAGGAGTGTTGGGACCATTTGGAGTCCTGGCCTATAGCTGTTCTTCCCTACTAGAGATCTTTACTTTCCTTCTGATTTGAGTTACTGAAAACTGTGTCAAAGTTGTTTACCAGCTCTTCTTCACAAGCACATGTTGCCTTGGCCTTGAGGATCAGAGGATAAGATTTTCACCTGTTGGCCCACTTGACTGTTGGGTATATAAGCCTCCATGGTGCTATTGAATAAAGGGCTTCTTACCGGTGACTAGAGGTTCATGTTTCTGTTTCCCTGTGTCTCTGTTGGTGTGTGTTTGTATATTTCAACCTCCAGCCCCTTGCCCGAAGCTCGCGACCTGTATGGTAGCTCATAGAGCACAGACAGGTGTTGTGCACTGCAAAGGAGTAGTCAATTTATTCACTTGCCCTTTATTTGGTGGTTTGAAGTAGGCAGAATTGGACATGGGATGATGCTCATACATATATGTATTAACAATTTTAAAAACATGAAGTTTGAGATTTAGAAAATTTAGTATGTCAGTGAACATATTCTTAATCATATATGATAAGGCTAAGATTGCAACAATAAAATATGGAAAAATCAAGTTGGAGGAAGCAGGCTTATAGTATTCTACTTATATTGTTTGTTCTTAAGACAGACCTTAAAGCAAACATGTATAAGCCCGGGACTCTGGAGGTGGAAGCAGAAAAATCTCAAGTTAAAAGGAATTCTATGATTTGCCTATCATGAATAGCACTGAATTGCACATGGATGTGCATGCTCTGTAGTGTATCCTGATTTTGATTCCTTTGTGTGTACCCCTAAGGGGGATACCTGAGGATCATTTGGCAGTTTTATTTCTAGAGGAAGCCTGGAAGCCCACACTTACCTCCATAATGGCCACACTAAGTTAACATTTTCACCAGTGGTAAAGAGATTTCTCTTCCTCTTACATCTTGGTCAACAATCATTCATGTCACTATCATGATTGGAGTGAATGAGAATCTCAGTGTAGTTGTGATTTGTATTTTCCCCTGATGGCTGAAGATGGTGAATGCTTTTTATATTTTGTGGGTCTTCACATTTCCTTTGAAAAATGTATCTGTAGTTCATTTGCACATTTTTAGATTGAATTATTTGCCCATTGGTCTTCAAGAGTTTTAAATTGTTATATTAATGTCTCAATTAATAATCTGTATACTCAGCTCCTCTTGGGTGAATGGTTGGCACAGTTTGCCCCCTTTTCTGTAAGCTGTTTCTTTGCTCCATTGCTTCCTTTGTTGTGCAAATGATTTTCAGTTTGATGCAAAACCATTTGTCAGTTCTTTCTAATATTTCCCAAGCTGTTAGAGTCCCTTTCAGAAAAGCATCAGCTGTGACTAACTTGAGATGTTTCCCTTTATTTCCTGCAGAAGTTTCAGGCTTTACACTAAGGTATTTCATCAACATCGAGTTGATTTTTACACAACACAAGAGAGAGAGGTCTCATTCCACTCCACTGCCTCTCCAGTTCATTATTTTAAAATACGTTTTGAGATTAATATAGCTATATCATTTTCCTCTCCTTTTCTTCCCTACCAATCTGTTCACTTAGCCCCTTTCTCTTTTTCAAATTCATGGCCTCTTTTTCTTTTTTCTTTGTATATATGTGCTGTGTGATTATGTGTGTATATGCATATATATTCAAAATATATTCCAACATAAATGAGGAGCTGTAGAGCCCAGTCCCAACAAATACAATTTCTGCATCTATGGTTTAAGGGCCATTGTGGAAGAGGGTGTGGAAAGATTATAACAGTCAGGGTAAGAGGGAGTTTGCTGTGAGATGGTCTACTATAAATATCAGAAGCTATGCCCATGAAGTCTCACCAACATGGCTGCCTAAAAATGACCCAGTGAGGAATGCCAATAGACATGCTACTATGGAAGAGGAAAACCCATGAAGCCTCAACTCTAGACAAGGAAGTAAAGGCAACTAACGAATGCTGAGAATGGGTGAAATAGTATTCACCAGAGATAAGTGCACAGTTATTTCTCCACCACCAAAACATCAGTCCCCAAAGCATATAATATACAGTATACAGCAACTGTTTTGAGACCTTTGTTGAGAATCTGATACTTGTCAAATGCACACAACTTGTGGGCTCCTATTTGATCCCACTTTCTAATAGGACCTCAACATATTTATATATGATAGCACCATGTCACTATATCACGCTTCCCTGGGCAGCTATGCAGATTGCATAATTTCTGGTGTTTAGATGGAATAGTCTGTAGATATCTGTTAGATTCATCTAGAAATAAACCAAGTCAAATAAATGATAGACTTCTACAATAAAAACTAAATTCCTGAAGAGATTAAAGAAGACACTAGAAAATGGAATAAACTCCTATGCTCATGGATTGGCAGAATTAAAATGACAATTCTACCAAAAAACAATTTACAGATTCAACACAATCTCAAATAAAAATTCTACAATTCTTCATATGAATTAAAAAATTGAATCAAAAATTTATTTAGAACAAAGAAAAGGCCACAGATAGCTGAACAATCCTGAGCAGAAAGAAATAATTTTATGAACTCTATTTCCAGAATTTAAAGCATATTACAGAACTGCAGTACTAAAAATAGTATGGTACTGCCACAAAATGACATATAAGACCCAAACAGGAGTACACAGATCACAGCCACTTGATACCTGACAAAGAGGCCAGAAACTTACAATGATAAAAAGAAGGATTATTGCCAATAAATAAGTGGGAAAAAACTACATGTCTATAATAGGGAAGAATGAAACTAGATTGATATCTATCATCCTAAACAAAAATCAACTCTAAATGGATAAAACACCTCAGTGTAAAACACAAAATCTTGAATCTGATAGATTCAAGGTACATTCTGTACCCTACAAGATAAACTTTCTGACTGGGATTTCATTTGCCCAAGAATTAAAGCAAACAACTGACAAGTGGGAGTTCATAAAACTAGAACGCTCTGCACAGCTAAGGAAACCATCACTTGAGTAAAGAGGAAGCCCACAGACAGGCAGCAAATTTTACGAGCTCTGTATCATGAAGAGAATGAATATCCAGAATATATAAATAACTAATAAAAAGACAAAACCAATGAATGAAGAAAATAGCAACCCAACTAAAAACAGGCAATAGATATATAAAAAGAGAGAGCTCAAAAGAAGAAACAAAAGTGGCTACAAAAACTTCAGCACACACAACTTTTGAATAAGAATTAAATTATACTTTGATTCGGGAGAAACGATTCATACTGATATTGAACAAAATAAATATTATAAATCATTAAAAGTAACTTCTTCATTTTAAAGTGACAATGTATTCGAAAATGTGATTGTCATCCTTGTCAACTAAGGATAAGGGAATTAAAACAACTTTGAGATTTTATCTCACTCCCATTCAGACCAGCTAAGGCCAACAAAACAACCTACAGCAAATGTTAGAGGAGCTATGGGAAAAAAGGACCCTTATTCACTGATGGTAGGGTTGCAAATTGCATAGTCACTACAGAAATCAGTGTGGAAAATTGTCAAAACACTAAAACTAAATCTTCCGTATGGTCCAGCTATACTACTTTCTGGCATAAAACGAGAGGATTCAACATCCTCAGATATTTGCTGAGCCATGTTCATTGCTGGTCTCTTCACAATATCTAAGAAATGGGGGAAAAGAAAACTTAAATAACATTCAAATGATGAATGGACAATAAAATCTGGCACAAAACATTGAAGTTATATTCAATTGTAAAGAAAATGAAATCACGAAAATTACGGGTTAAGTGGATGGAACTGAAAGCTATTGTACTGAGTTAGGTAACCTAGACTAAGAAAGGCATTTTCTATATGTTCTCTCTCATCTATGTTTTGTAGCTGCAAATCTTTAGAGGGGAGCATATGCCATGGAGAAACCATTAAATAAAAGAGGAAATAAAAAATCATTTTCAAATCTTTATCAGGAATTTCATCTATTTCATTATCTTTGGAGAATCAATTGCTAGAGATTTCTATATTTTTGAGGGGTCAGATATTTGTTGATATTTCTGCATTGATTGGGTTGGATATCTTTCATATTTCTCTCTCTGTGTGTGTGTGTTTGTGTATGGGGTGTGTGTGTGTGTGTGTGTGTGTGTGTGTGTGTGCACATGTTCAAGTAGACTAGGCTTGTTGGCTGTCTAGTCCTATGCTTCTACTTCCCCATCACTGGGATTACAAACATGCACCCCAACACCTTCATCTGTAGGAGTTCTAGGAACTGAACTCAGGTCCTCCATCATGTAGAACAAGCACTGATTTATCTACTAAACCCTCCTCCACCTTCATATAGAACCTTGTAAGGAAAAGCTTTCTGCTGATGATGTTTCTTGAGATACTGGATTCTTTAAATGGGTCAAATATATATTCTGAATTCAAGCCTAAGACTCTTCCATCTAGATGAAGCAGATGTATTGTAGATGTCAAGTGTTTGAGTTTGATCTCTATGCTTATGCCTCTCACCTGCCTCAAGCTGCAGGCTGTGAAAGGGTAGGGATACCCATGCTATGCTTCTGGTAATGTTCACAGGCTTTCTGTCATTTCTCTTTGCCTTTGTAGATATGAATAGAAGGGTGTGGATGTTTATGTGCCCTCATGCATGGATATTTTGATTCTCGCTTTGGGCTGTATTATAATAATCAACACACTGTTGTGAGTGTACAGGTTGCTGGAGTTCTAGTGGGGTGAGTTTTATATAAGAGAAGGTTTGCTGACTCTGAATTGGGCCAGGACTGTAGCTTAACTGCAGAGTGACTACATAACACCTTTAAGGTATTTTACTTCAGCACTGGCCCAACAGAGAATGCACAGATGTAACAATAAGAACAATAACAGCAATGAATCAGAACAGAAATAAAGGAAAAGCTAAGCACCGATTATGATATATTTTCTAACAAAAGGGATTGTGCTGGCAGAAATATTATAAGGCAAGATCTTTTTAAATATTATGGAAAAAAGAGCAAAATTTAAAACAGAAAAAATGGAAAAATTTTAAAACATTGAAAAAATGAAAACGGAAAAAGCAGAAATTGTGGAAAGTGGGGGATGGGCACAATTAGGAATATGAACATATAAACATTCAAACATATATGAGCAAACCGATTGGCAAGTACATATTCACAAAATGCCAAAAAAAAATTTCCTTTTAAAAAAGCTTCTCTCCTGAGAATAGAGAAAGCAGTAGTGGGTGTTTCAAACTGATAATCCACACTGCTTTCTGTGTTGAGAATCCATGTTTTTGTCTGTCTTGGTCTTCTTGGATTATGCATCCCCTATCATGAGTGAAGTTTGATGATATCAGTTCTTTGTTTCTGTGTGTTTTGTTTGCCACTTGACCATTGGTAATGACCTCTAGCCAGTACTGGCTAGAACAGCTGTTTTCTGACTCAGAAGGAATGTTACTCCACATAGATTAGCTTGATGTACTCTCAAAGGTATAAGGGTGCCCATCTGTGCCTAAGAAGCGATCACAGGTGATCGCTTCTTAGGTATAACCCCAGAAGCACAGGCATTAAGGGCAACATTGAATAAATGGGACCTACTAAAACTGAGAAGCTTCTGTAAAGCAAAGGACACTGTCACTAAGACACAAAGGCAACCTACTGACTGGGAGAAGATCTTCACCAACCCCGCAACAGACAAAGGTCTGATCTCCAAAATATATAGAGAACTCAAGAAACTAGACTTTAAAATGCTAATTAACCCAATTAAAAAATGGGGCACTGAACTGAACAGAGAATTCTCAACAGAAGAACTTCAAATGGCCAAAAGATACTTAAGGTCGTGCTCAACTTCCTTAGCAATCAGGGAAATGCAAATCAAAACAACTTTGAGATACCATCTTACACCTGTCAGAGTGGCTAAAGTCAAAAACACCAAGGATAGCCTTTGCTGGAGAGGCTGTGGAGGAAGGGGTACCCTCATCCATTGCTGGTGGGAATGCAATCTTGTGCAACCACTGTGGAAGTCAGTGTTTCGGTTTCTCAGGAAATTCGGGATCAACCTACCCCTGGACCCAGCAATACCACTCTTGGGAATTTACCCAAGAGATGTTCTATCACATGTCAAAAGCATTTGTTCAACTATGTTCATAGCAGTATTATTTGTAATAGCCAGAACCTGGAAACAACCTAGATGCCCTTCAATGGAAGAATGGATGAAGAAAGTATGGAATATATACACACTAGAGTACTACGCTGCGGTAAAAAGCAATGACTTCTCGAATTTTGCATGCAAATGGATGGAAATAGAAAACACTATCCTGAGTGAGGTATCCCAGACCCAAAAAGAAGAACATGGGATGTACTCACTCATAATTGGTTTCTAGCCATAAATAGGGGTCACAGAATCTACAATTGGCGAACCTAAAGAAGCTAAGTAAGAAGGTGAACACAAGGAAAAACATATCGTTATCCTCTTGGATAAGGGAAGTAGACAAAATTGCCGGGGAGAAAAGTGGGATCTTGGGGGTGGGGTGGGAAGGGGGTAAGGGGAGATGGGGAGAGAAAAGGTAGAAGGGAAGGAGGGGGGACTTGGGGAAATAGGAGGATCGGGATAAAGGAAGGTTGGATAGGGGAGCACGGAACCACAATTCTTAGTTAAGGGACCCACTTTAGGGTGGGCAGGAGAATTGACCCTAGAGGGGCTCCCAGGTGCCCAAGCTGAGGTCCCCAGTTAGTTCCTTGGGCAGCTGAGGATAGGGAACCTGAAATGACCCCATCCTAGCGCAATACTGACGAATATCTTGCATATCATCTTAGAACTTTCATCTGGTGATGGATGGAGATAGAGACAGAGACCGAGACCCACACTGGAGCACTGGACTGAGCTCCCAAGGTCCCAATGAGGAGCAGAAGGAGGGAGAACATGAGCAAAGAAGTCGGGACCGCGAGGGGTGCACCCACCCACTGAGACAGTGGAGCTGATCTACTGGGAGCTCACCAAGGCCAGCTGGACTATTACCAAAAAAAAGCATGGGATAAAACTGAACTCTCTGATCATGACGAACAATGAGGGCTGATGAGACGCCAAGGACAATGGCACGCAGTTTTGATCCTACGCAATCTGCTGGCTTGGTGGGAGCCTAGCCAGTTTGGATGTTCACCTTCCTAGATATGGACGGAGGGGGGAGGACCTAGGACTTACCACAGGGCAGGGAACCCTGACTGCTCTTTGGACTGGAGAGGGAGGGGGAGAGGAGTGGGGAGAAGGGGAGAGGGGTGGGAGGAGGGGGAGAAGAGTGGGAGGAGGGGGAGGGAAAGGGGAGGCTGGGAGGAGGTGGAAATTTGTTTTTTTTTTCCTTTATTCTTTTATCAATAAAAAAAATAATCAAAAAAAATAAATAAATAAATAAAATTACTGTTTCAGGAAAAAAAAACAAAACAAAACAAAAAAAAAAGGTATAAGGGTGCTTAGTTCCTTTCCTTTAAGGTTCTGCATCCATCTGAAGCCTTTATCTCCCACAGGGAAGGCCTAAACACCATCTAGTGGGTAAAGAGGATGCAGCAATCCTGATTTTTCACCAGTAACCATAGCTATAATTTTGGGGCCTAAGTCCCTAGAAACAATTCCATATGGTGACTGTCTACAGAGCCTCTTTAGATGTTCTATCAAGCCATGTCTCCCTTCAAAAATTACACATATATGCATATATATAATTATATATACTCATATGTATAATTTTTAAATTAAAATATAATTCTATTTCCTTACATCCCTTTCAAAGACAAAGTGCAATCCACCCCTCCCAGGTCTCCAACCTGAATACTATTCTATGCAATTTTCCGTGGGCTTGCTTTAGTAGTGGCCCAGTTTTTTCCCTTATATCCTCCTTTCTATCCTCCCCTCCTCCCCATTCCTCCTTTTCCCCTCCCCATTTCTCTCCCTCCCTCCACTCATCTCTCCTTTATGCTAACATTCACTTACTGAGCTGACTGAATGATGGTAGTTTTCTTTTTATCTTTAAAGAAAATTTTATAATGTTTCCCAGCTGGCTATACAAACTCACATTCTCCCAGCAAGACAGGACACAAGAGTACATTTTTTCTACATCCTTGCCAAATCCAGTTCTTTCTAGTGATCATCTTTTTCCTCCTCTCCCCTCTACTCCTTCCTTTGTCTTTTCATTATCTTCTCCTCCACCTTGCCTTCCTCCTTCTCCCCTCCCCTCTACTGCCACCTCAGCCCCCCTCCACACACACACACACACACACACACACAGAGAGAGAGAGAGAGAGAGAGAGAGAGAGAGAGAGAGAGAGAGAGAGAGAGAGAGAGAGAGACTTGGGATTTTCAGATGTATGTTCACATCGTGTGTAAATAGGGGTAGTTTTACTTCTTTTTTGAAAATATTTATTTTTATTATTCTTAATTATGTGTACGTGTGTGCCTTCGTGTGGATAACTGCCTACGAATGCTGGTACTTGTGGACGCCAGAGGCATAGGCTCTCTCTGGATCTGGAGTTACTGTTGTTAGCCACCTGAGGTTGGTACTTCAGACTTGAGCTGGGGTGCTCCGGAGGAGCATCACGTTCTCTTAAGTACCGAGTCTTCTCTCCAACCCTTAATTTTACTTCTCTGCCCAATTTGGATTTCCCAGTTGTTGTCTAAATGTTGTGGTATATTTAAGAGTTAGGAGTGGGTATCCTTGACTTGTACCTCACAGTGGGAGGAAAAGATGTCGATTTTCTTCCATTGATGATGATATTAGTGCAGTTTTTCCACATGTAGACTTTATTATGATGAGATAAGTTCCCTGTGCACCTATCTTGTTGACCCTTCTTGTTTCATGAAAGGACGTTGAACTTTTTCCAAACACTATTTGAAAGCATCCATTGTGATGATCAAGTGGTTTCCGTTTTCCTATTGACATGGTACATCATACTGATTTGATTTGCGCATTAGAATCATCCTGGGAAAAGTCCTCTAGGTCAGATTCTGCAATTCTAATGTGAATTAAATTTCCTATTGTTTTATTAAGGAATAGTCTTCCGTTTTCATTTCTTGTTTACCTTTCCTTTCTCTGTTTCCTTATTAATTTCATTTACTTAATAAATATTTATTTACCCGTTGGTCTGTGTGGTCTAGTATCTTGTTTAATTTTCTTTTTCTGATTTTCTGTCATGGTGTTCTTTCCACTGTCGAAGCGAGTCCACCGAAGTAGCAACTGCTGTAATTCTTCTTACTCATGACGGTGCCCATAGAATTTCTTGATTAGCTACCTTTAGGATTTTATCCACTTTGGATTTACTTGAAAGAACTCATTTATGGTTTGAGGCTTTTCTTTGTTGCATCTTTGTCTCCCATCAACTTCTTCACTGTTTGCCTTCTGTTCTTTTGTGTTCACCAGGTGTGGTCAGATTGGTTCTGTTTTGTCTGGAGCAAAATTCGTTCAATTTTCTGCCTTCTAAAATACTCATTGGAAAGGCATGAGCATCTCCCTTTTGGCCTTTGATTGCAACTCACACTGTGGATGTTGGCTTCTTCGCTGCTCTTCTTTTCAACACATTTTTCCTAGTTCTTGTTCTAGTTCTTCTTGTGATAATTTCGAGAATAGCATTGTGCTCTTTCATTTCTATCAAATAAGATTTCTGAGACTGTATTTTAAGAACTAGAAAAAAATAGTAAGGGACAGTAACATTTTCAATTGTTTTACTACTTTTAACTTCATATCTATAAAAGTCTCATGATTTTATGTACACTTAAAAATGCCATTACCGAGGGCAGAATGCCAGTTCAGTGTGTTGCTTACTTTGATATTTTGTAATCTCTGTTTTAAATCCGTGATAATTGTGTAGTGTGTCCTCAGGTTATTTCCACATTTTGTCCTTTATGAATAATATTATTTGGATATTCATTCACCAAATTTTAAGCAGGCATAACTTTCTTAAACATTTTTTGCCTTATATTTTTTGAGACAGTGCTTCTCACTGAACCAGAAATATATAAGTTTAGGCGAGTTAGCTAGCCAACGACCTCTAGCTATCCATCTTTGCCACACCTTCACCACTAGGGTTACAGAAGCCTGCTGCCCCACTCTGCTTTTGGTGTGGGTGCTGAGGATGCAAACACAGGTCCTCACTCTTGTGCACCAGGCACTGTATTGACTGAGTTATCTCCCCAGGCCATATATTTTAATTCATCCTTGCGTTTAGTTTTAAAAAATATTTTCCTGCTTTCTTTTATATGTATCTGACTATGCATGTGTGCTATGTGAGTGTATGTGAGTATGTCTGTGTGTTTATGTGTGTGAACATGCATGCATCTACGAATATGTGGGAACCAGAAGAAAAGATTATGGTGCCTCTCTCTGTTGTTCTCCACTTTATATTATTGAGGCAAGGTCTCCTCCAGAACCCAAAGCTCACAGTTTTGTTTAGACTGGCTGGCCAGTGAGCTCGTAGACTCCACCCATTTTCATCCTCCCAGTATTGGGATTATGGGCATCCGTGGTCATGCCTGACTTTTACCTGGGTGCTGGGGATTTGAACTCAGGCCCTCTTATTTTCACACAAGCCTTCTTACCTCCTCTTGAAAAACCGCCTCCTCCTTGTTTTTTTTTAATGAATAAAAATATTTTATAATTTTTGTTGTCTTGCCAGCTGACAATCTCTTGGAGATTTGATATTTCTCTGACTAATTACAGCCTAACACAAACCATGTATTATTTTTATATTCTCAATGCTATTTTAAATTCTTTCAAACATCTTTCCTCTATGTATTGCTAATATATTTTAATTCTACTTTCAGTTGAAACCATATTAAAGATTAAATTATTGCTTTGTAAAAGCAATATTCCTTTGTATTTATAAATACTCATATTCTTTATTTCTTCTTGCACAGTAACTTTTCTTTTCTAGGATCAATTACCGCTTACTTGAAAAGTTTCTTGTATTCTTTTTCATTTTTGTCAGGTGTGCTCTTATCAAATACTTTATCAGAAAATGTCTTTATTTTAACCTATTTTTAAAAGAATATCTCAGTTAGATTCTATTCTAGCAGCATTTTTAAAAGTTATTACTTTTTGAGAATTTCACAATGCATACATTGAAATATATTCATATCTAAACCTTATTTCCACCTTCCAATGACTTTCATATCCCCTCAACTTGCCTGCCTAAGAACTTCATAAACTTTTAACTAATTAATTGATTGATAAATTAATTTTCGATAACCCACTCAGTCCAGTTAGTGATGTGCCTATGTGTATGGGTGTGGAGTCATCCACTGGAACAAATATTTTCACAAGAATAGCAATGAATAAACCAATATTCACACTGAAAGCTACAGCCAAAGGCTGAGAGGAAGATGTTGATAGCTTTCAAAAAAAATATGTATTTGAAAGACAAAAATTATTCCATTTTTTTCAATCTGTTTCAAGAAAAATACAGATCCAATTTAACCATGCTCAGGAATACAAGAGTTGGGGAACATGACCAGATCCTCAGGAGGAATTAGTCTCGTCCCGTTAGCAGTTGTCAGCTGTCAGCAGCTCCTCAGTAAAGTGGGAGCCATGGGGATCCTCTCCTCAACTGGCTGGATTTTATAGGTGTTCTGGCAGTAGCTACAGATGCTGTGGGTTAGTGAATGGGATGGCCACACCTCGTTAAGAAGAAGGCACACCATAGCACTTCTCCCTATTCTCTGGCTTCTACATTTTTGCTGCTTCCTTTCCTGTGACGCTCTGTTGGGCCGTGGGGACGATGGGGCTAACAAAGATGTCCTATTTAAACTCATGAACTCAGTTTTTTATTCTTAACACTTTGGCCAGTTAGGTATCAAAAAACAAAATAAAACAAAAAACTTCTCTGACCAAGGTTGACATGGCCCTATGAGTAAAATGTTAGAAGGGATATGATAGCTCAACCAAACAAAACAATATTTTGCAGATTTTATTTTAAGAATATAACCTCCTCAAGCCACAATTTGTGACCAAAATTACAGCAGAAAGCTGAAATTCCATCCTCTGAAGTGGACTTCAAACAAAATTAGTAAGAAATATATCACCCCATAAGAGCTATGTCACTATTGCAATGTCGGACACATCTTGCCTGCTAGAATGGCGCTGTTGCATCAGGGTCCATCACTAGGTAAAACAATTCATGTCTCTTCTATCCCAGCAACCTGCATGGTACCTTCTCGTGCTATAAAAGTTAGTCATTAGGGAACAAGTTTTCTGCTTTGTTTAGTATTGGTTTCCCTCTGTCCTATAACTAAAGTGTTATGTGTATTCAGTCATAGCATCTGACTCAGTAGTAATATTTAATATTATATATTTTAAATATCATTGCAGCAAAGAGGAAGAGGGATGGAAAGGGGATCCAAAGATGCCATAGAGATTTATATTTTTGTTTACCTACAATAACACATACATATATGTGTGCATATATATAATATATGAGTCATGATTATGCCTAACCCCTATTTCTACTTTCCAGTTTTTTCCCTATCCCTCTAATATGGCCTGTGTCCAACTTAATGTCTTTTTTTCTTTTTGATAACCTGCTAATTAAAGTTAGCGAGTTTAAATGAAGGTATTCCACTTATTATCTAACAAAAATCCCAGTGCCTGCTATGGGGAACCTTCTTGAAGTTGTTGGTCAGGAAAGTCTGATTGACCCCCAACACAATATAAGACTTTGTCAAGGTCCTTAGTCACTTACCAGAAACTGTCAACAAAAGCCTGGTGCCAAGGCACCACATACTTAGGGCTGAGGACTCAGAGAAATTGAGCTGGAACTGACCTGAAGGACTATTCCCTGGGGACTAGCTCTCATAGTACTGGAAGCAGCTATGAAACCTGCGAAGGGAGCAAAGCAATCAATAGTCCTACCAAACTGTAACACCTGTGAACCACAATGGTTGGATAGCAAGATATTCTGCAAGGTGCAATAGTGGCCCTTACATCCTGAGGGTAACCAACAACCATCTAGTTGAGCTTAAAGCCCAATCAATAGGAAAAATTCATGTCTGAAATTTAGACTTAGCCCTACCCATGGCTGATGAGGTCATGGGACGTAGAGGAGAAACGACTACTGCCACTCTTCCAAGCCAGAATAACGTCTAACTGCTTTCCAAATGCATTCCCCTGTATCCACAGATACAAAAGCATAATGCTCACCCCTCATCAGCGAAGCTTCTTTTTGTAGCAGATGAAGACCATTGCATAAATCCACAATTGGACAAAATACAGAGCACAATTGACCATGGGGTGCCCAACACCAATTAATACATCTATGATACAACCCCTGCCCCAAAGACTTGAAGAACATCCCAAAACAGATGCACAGAAAGATTGTAGGAGCTAGCAGACCAACGCATTCGCTTCAAAATAGTGTCTTCTATGTATGACAGGAAAACTTCATTCATGAAATTTCGTGAATGTGGTTGCCTAAACAAGACATGGAAAATGATAACAGCTGACATACCAATGTGGAGGGAGAATATCTCTAGACCATTAATGACTGTTGAGCAAGCGAGAGTCAGGATGCTCTAGGAATAAGTACCCTGATAGATTATTCAATCCTAAGTAGTAAGGCCTATACAAATGTACATATGAGCAAATCACACACACACACACATGGACATACACACATACATATATACATGTATATTATGAATATGTAACAGCAATAGGGATTAAGAGACCATGAATTTGAGAGAGAGAGTGGAAAGGGGAGTTGGTAGAAGAAAATTAAATGGGGTAAATAAAGTAAATACCATAATTATATATGAAATATTCAAGAATTAACCATTATACATAAAATATATAACAAAATAAATAAAATATATATGTGTGTTTCCATTTAGATTATTTCAAGAAGTCAGGTTATCAGTTTTGTTTGTTAGTATTTTGATGTAGTTTTAAGATCTTTTATTTCACTACTTTCCAGATTTTCATTAAATATCTTAATTTACATAGAGCAATGTGTGCTTGTGTGTGTGTGTGTGTGTGTGTGTGCGTGTGTGTGTGTGTGTGTGTATGTGCTCTAGTGTTTTCCTGACCTTAAATTTGAACCAAGTATAATGGCATGAAAATGTTATAGGAAAACTCATTACTTGTTTCATAAAGAATTAAATTAAGAAATTATGCAGTAAGGATAGACGCTTTCTGTCCAGAGTCAGCTTTCCAAGTAGGGAAGGAGACTAGAAAAGCCTTTCCACACTAAGAACATTCTCAGTAACTCGGAAATCCCTGACCCTGATCAAGCACCAATTTGAAGATTCAAGCTGGAACTAAAAAAGAAAATAAATCATGAAGTTTTTAAGTCTAATTTAAATTAGAATCATTCAATTATACTTTGTAAAAAAGAAACTAGCTAGTTGATTTATGCCATTCATTGCTGGAAAATTTTTAGCAATGATCCCCTTTTAATGTGGCTCTGCTCCCTTAGTAGAAACCTAAGTCTACATACTTAGAATTTTTTTTTAGCATATTAAGTCTGTTAGGCTCATTTTTAGTCTTCATCTAATTCTGTTTCAATTTTCATGTATTTTTTTACATAGTGACTAATACCTGACTAATGCATTGATATTATAAAACAAACCTCTAAAAGTTTACTAGTTTCTGCCGGGTGGTGGTGGCACATGCCTTTAATACCAGCACTCGGGAGGCAGAGGCAGGCGGATCTCTGTGAGTTCGAGGCCAGCCTGGTCTAGAAGAGCTAGTTCCAGGACAGGAAACAAAAGCTACGGAGAAACCCTGTCTTGAAAATACAAAAAAAAAATTTTTACTAGTTTCTAATTTCCCTCAAAGAGGCTCTCAGGAAGTAATAAGCTTAAGCTCGTGTATGAGATTGGCCAATGCACCAAGGTATGGCATTGCAATATTGTCAGATCATCTGGAAGGTACTGACCCCTTCTGGAGTTTTAAACATGCAATCCTCTTTGCTTCCATGCTCTTTCTTGCCTTAAAACGGGTAAATGTTTAAATTATGTCTGACCAGTTTTGTTGTCCACAAATGTGATGACTTGCTCTTGTCTATTACAGTCAACTACTGCATGAGTCTTACCCACCTTAGTCTTCAGATGGGCAATTCTGCCCCTGAGTATAGTCAGAGTTCTAGAAGACTCAAAAGTGCTTTTTTCTGGTCTTTTTTTCCTGCTAACTATCCATTGATATCTTTTAAGTTCAAAAATAGTGACTACTACTGACATTAGATCCTTATTTGTCATTGTGTATTTATAAAACGGGTCAGGATTGCCTTCATTCTTGTACAAAACACGGAATGAAGGGCATCAATCAATTGTGGAGATGCTTCAAATCGCTGAGTTGAGACCCAGGGATCTTAATTTTAACATAGTTCCTAGGAAACTCTGATATGCTTCATCAACATGAAGGTATTTGGAAATCACTGAACTAAGCATGACGTGATTACGAAGTAATTTTCTGAGTCACTATTTTTATGATAGAAGCGCAAGAAACTTCATGGGCTGTAAACAGGAAGGAAGATCAATTTTCAGTTCTCATTTCTAGCAGGTGAGGAAAAAATATATCTTTGTAAGATGGTTTAAAACCACATCTCAACATCACAGCATGTAAATCAAAGCAGAGATAATAGAACATAAAAGTCAAGATGAAAAAATTCCGGTCGGTAAGAAGAGTCATACTCAAGATGAGGCTGTGGTAAGGTCTGCAGGCTGACAAACCACTTCAAGAACTATTCAGAAAAGATCCCAAATTCTTAAAGTGGTGGTTATACCTTTAAAATAAGAAGCAATACTCCTAAGCAGGACCAGATTTGGTGGGATGAAAGTATGGATCATCATGCAGGAATGGGTTCCAGCAGAAAGATGTCCCTCTGGCCCTGTGATTAGATATGTTAAACTGGTGTTTTATGAAAAGGAAATAGAGGTTGATGGCAAAGCCACAATCATTTTTAATGTAGTTATACAGAAGTAATTTGTTTTTATATGATCTCATTTCAGAAAAGGAGCTTAGTTGTTTTAAATAAATTGCTGTATGGTATCATGTTTCCAAATTATAATTTCTTAGTATTAGTTTTAAATACTAGCTGATGCCTCCAGTTTGCTGAAATAAATATCTTTGTGTCTAGAAGTGGCAAATATGAATTTTGCCCCCTAAGAATGGCTGTCATATGACCAGTGTCTTGGGAAATGTGGCCCATGATTCAAAGGCACCAGATCAACAGTCCCCCGTGACTGTCTGACTGGTTATGAATACATACATCAGGTCTGAATATTTGAAAAGAATGACCCAGTCTTACTTATTGGAGGAAGAAGCATCATGGAAGCAAGGTGAGCATTGACATGCTTTTAATATGAGCCACAAATTTGGATAAATATATGTGAGGTATTCAGACACAAAAATGATCACATGTATTATGTTATACTCTGAAAAGTTTGATAGTTGCTTAGATTGACATATCCTGTGGTGCTTACAATATAATTGGGGAACTATCTTGATAATTGAAGTGCTATTAAACTTAAAGTGTCATTTCATTTTATGTAGTTTTATAATATAAAAATATAGCTTATACCTACTCTTGTTAGTTTCTGTTGTTCCCTTAGACAATTTCCCTTCTACAAATTTATGAGGCAGATGTGCTACCTATTGGCTGTGATACAGAGGTTCTTTTATTTCCACATTAAAAGGTTACTCATTGTCTATTATTATAGTTGCTTATTCTTATTACTAATATCATCATTATTATTACTGTGTGTGCATGTACCCATTTGGGAGTCGGCTCTCCTTTTCTGTGGAGTCTGGGAGCAAGACTCGAGTTGTCACATTTCACTGGCAAGTGCTTGTACCCACTGAGATGTCTCACTGACCTCACTTGCACTTTTCCGTCATATATGCATAAAAAGGTCTTACATGTCTATACGACATCTTAGATCCACAAGTGCAGGAAAACATACAATATCTTAAATGACATTTTAAATAATGTGAATGTCTCGCTGTGCTCTGAAGATGAATTGGAGTTGTTTAACAGTTTTAAACAGAAGAATGGCAAAATCAAGCCTGAAGAAGCTCGTCTAGGCAGCACTTAGCACGGGTTAGGAAGGGAGAACCTGTGAGCAGAATAACAAGCACCGTTACTTTCCAAGACTGTAATTCTGTGTGAGCATAGGAAGCTGATTCTAGACACATTGATGATGCACTTTATAAAATCTGATGACAGATGAAATGAATAGAATCCCCCCACCTCCAAAAAAGAAAAGAAAAGAAAAATCTGAAGATGAGCTTTCCAATTTTGAGGTAGAAATAAGCAGAAGAGAAATTACATGAGAAGAAACAAACTTCTAACTCAGAAATGAGCTGAGGAAATAACTTGTATCCTCCTTTCTCCCCATCAACAACTCATTGGTGTAGAGTCTGCTCTGCACTTTGGTTGACCTGATGGGGGCATATCCTTAAAGGAAACTGATTCTCCCTCTCCTGCAAGCTATCCTTTGTAAATAGCTTCCCAGACAGAGGTCTTTGTGCCTACTTCTCCCTCCATGCTGGGATTTTTGTCTGGCTTCAGTTTGTACAGGTTTTGTACATGATGCCACCACCACCACCACTGTGAGTTAATTTATGTACCTGTCATGTTGGGTCCATAAAACAACCTCCCTGTAGTCAGCCCTTGCCCTTCCACAATGATCTCAGAGTCCTGCTGCAGAGGAGAGTGGTGTAGATGTCCCATTTAGGGCTGATCACTCTGCAGTCTCTTGTTTTCTGTATGTTGACCAGGAGTCGGTCTCTATCACTGGCCATTTACTGCAAGTTGTTTCTCTGATAATGAGTGAGTGATATAAACTCCTCTTAGATCACCAGTCTGTCCTGTGCAATAGGATTACTAACAACACTCTTTTCAAGGAAAACCTACACACACAGGCGATACATGGCTTGTGTCTACAGGTCACCACAACTCATCTGTGCCACTTTGTCTCCACGATGACTAACTGGTCTGTCACACTTGTTTCATGTAGGAGGAACGCCCACTTGTTTGTCCCCTGCTGACCAGAACTGAAATAATCACATAGAAACTCTATTAATTAAATTACTGCTTGGCCCATTAGTCCTAGCTTTTTACTGGCTAACTCTTACATCTTAATTTAACTCATTTCTATTAATCTGTATATCACCATGAGGTCGTGGCCTACCAGCAAAGTCTCAGCATGTCTCTCTCCAGCGCTGGACCCATGGCATCCCCACACTCCGCTCTTCTTTCTCCCATCATTCTATTTAGTTTGCTGTGCCTACCTAAGTTCTGCCCTATCAAAAGACCAAGGCAGTTTCTTTATTCATGAACCAAGAAAAGCAACCCACAGACAGAAGGTCCTCCCGCACCAGTTTCAGATTGCTGGGCATGCCAAAGTCTGACATCACAGCTCATATTCACCTTGAAATCAAGAAAACAGTGTAAAGGAGCAAAACAGAAAGAGTAATATTTATGAAAATATTTCAGGAAATATGGTAAATAAACAATGTCCTATGTTTCACAAATTTACAAAATTGGCTACCTCCTCTTCAATCTTCAGAAAAATTAAGGCTGGAAAATCCAAGGTTTTGTTTTTTTTTTTACAGTAAATACCTAGACTATAATAATTTGTAAACTAGTTCTACACAAAGAAACAAATTCAAATCTCAATGTTCTACTATTGAATCAAAATTCAAATCAACCCTATGAAATATCCATAAACTACACATTCACAACTCTTCTGTTTCAATTCATTGGCCTCTTGTTCTGCCTGCCTGTTGCTCTTGCCACCAAGCAGAGTTCACATGGGCCTCTGTCTCCACCAGCGGATCCCCTCCAACTGACACCCACGTAGTTTCCATATATATAACTGACCACCATATTTGCGGAGCCAAGACACCCTTCTTGCTGAATTTCAGAGTTCCAGAATCAGAAAATGTATTTTGTGATGACAGTTTGACTTCTAAGGAGAACATACATTTTTATAATATGAACCATGGATATCAATGTCAACTTTCTTTTTGTGCTGGACTGGCACAGCAAGGGTGTGAAGGATTCAGTGAGTACTGGGATTGAGATCTAATGAGCAAACCCGGATGAAACCTCTTATGTAAGCATTGGTTCTAATCTTGTCTCCTCTGACATTTTTAGAAGCTTGAACTTGTTCAAGTTCCTTAGACCCACTGAGTTTTCATTTTTTTATATGCAAAATGAAGCTAATGATAAAGGATTGTTATAAAGATTAAATTGGACATTATAAAAGAATGAACCAAGTAATCAGTGATATTGAAACCTTGGGAATTATTATGATTGGTGTTTTTAATATTTAAATTCAAACTTGCCTTGAATTTTTTGTTTTAATAAAATTACTTACTGCTCATTCTTGTGTTAGAATGGAATTAAAAAAGACTGTGTACATAAAGAATAACCAGTCTAATAATAGTTTGATTATAATTGAGTATAGTGACCTGGTACAAAAGATTCATTACTTTAATTTTTGAATATATTGGCTGAAGATGTGCTATGAGCCAATACTATTCTAGATACTGAGGACTTAGGTATTAACAGAATCTGCTGGGAGATAGTGCCTTCTACCTATGGTAGGGAAGATTCACCCATAAAATCTCAACAATATGATCTCCTAAATAAGATCAGCACAATGATAACAGCAGCGGACACACCAGTGTGGATGAGGGAAGTCTCACAGAGCTCCAAACATAGGCAACTAATTAATGTCTTCTGAGAGAGGAAGAATCCGTTTTCTCCAGGGATGAGTTTCCCTGATAGCTTATCCAGTCCCAAGGGGTCATCACTAAACATCCAAGTCATACTTTACAGATTCAGGTTTCATTAATTATCTCAATCCTAATTCTGACTTCACTCTCTTAGACTTTAGACTTCTCTTCCTGGGATACTCTCAGCCCCAACCCTGTGGGATGTATCCCTACAGCTGTTTCTAGTCACATGCTACTTCCTCCAAGATTTCCTGATTCTGCTCCCGGAAGGAGCTCCTCCTTTCTCTTTCACCTACTATAACTTTCTCTTTTCCACCTTGTGTGTTTATTTGGCAATAACCAAATAAATAGTCACATGGTCAATAATGTGCTTGTTTGTCAATGATCTATCTTTCTCTCTCCTTAGAAATATTGGTTCCACCAAGACAGGCTTTATGTTTATGTATTTCTTAATATATAGGTTTTTAACATGAAGGTTTTCTGGATGTAGCAGGGAGGGCCTTGGACTTTCCACACTGCCGGGTGCCTTGCCCTCTCTCAGGACTGGAGGGGGAGAGTGTGAAAATTCTGTAAAAAAAAGAAAACCTTTTTGAGAACTCCGTATATGAATTGCATCATCTGGACTGTTGTTCCTAGTTCAGGCTCATTTTGGTGGCTCAGTTTCCCAAAACAAATCATGTGAGTCTCAGAGAATGTGTTGTATGTCTTGTCTTCCTTTCATTCCCGTGGATCTTCCCCTTCCTCTACTGCTTGATCATTGGCAAAGCGCTCTTTTTCATTGGGTTTGCTTTTTTTTTCCCCAGTGGAAAACACTTCCGGGGAACTGGAGGGTAGAGGGTATTCATGGCCGGGTTAATGGTCTCCTCACAGGGGCATTACTATTGAGTGTTCCTCTTCAATAAAGATCAGTCAGCATGCTACATAAAGTTTATCAAGCTGACTTCTTATAGCTGCTCTCCTTTATGCTTCCTGGGGAATTAACCCTGTAAAAGCTTGCCTCTGCACACTGCAGTTCCTCCAGGGTTTACAAATAATTCCTTTATCAAGTTGTTTCAGTGGAACCATCCCATCTTCTCCCTGGGACATTGGCTGATACAGAAATGATTGTTGAAAGTGGCAGACCGGCTCTTATGGAGTCTTAATCTAACAAGAGAAATATGCAGGCTAGAATCTAATGTTGATTTTCCTTAAAGCATTCGCAAATGTCACACTCGTGAAACAAGTATTAATCATTGTACGGATCCCAGCATGCAGGAAGGGACTCCAAATATTGAGATCGGTTATAATGACTTTCCCATAATTCTGCGACAGATGCCGAAATCCTATCCAATACATGAGTTAAGTTATGACATCTCGTGAGAAGTGGCATAAAACCAAGTAGTTGAAGTAGAATGTAATTGAATATGTTTGAGTAGGCTGAGATGTGGCACTTGCTAACTTGAATTGCTTTCTCTGCTGGATAGTATCATGTCAATTTGAAATAAGCTAGAGTTATTTAGGAAGAAGTAACTTCAGTTGAGAAAATACCCTTACCAGATTATCCTGTGGGGCCCAGATCACTGTGGGCAGTGCCATGCCTAAGCTAATGGTCCTGGGTACTAAAATAAAAGAGGCTGAGCAAGCCATGGAGACTGCGTCAGTAAAAATATTGCTCCATAGTTTCTGCTTCAGTCCCAGCTTCCAGATTCCTGCAATGAGTTCTTGCCCTGACTTCCCTTAGTCATGGAGTATGACCTGAAAGTTACAAATTGAAATAAACCTTTTCCTTCCCAAGTTGCTTTTGGTGAGGCATTTTATCACAGTGATGCAAGCCCTAATTAAACTGGGTGTGTGAGACACACACCTTTAAGTCCAGCACTAGAAGACAGAGGCAGGCAGACTACTGTGAGCCCAAGGAGAACTTGGTCTACATAGTGAGTTCCAAAACAGTCGGAGTTATGTGGAAAGACCCTGTTTCAAGAAACCCTTAATTAAGGCACACTGTAAGTTCTCAGTATGAACGACTTTTTCTCCTAAACTGTATACATTTTGAAGGTTCATAATAGGGAGGGACATGTGATCTGTTTCCTCTGTCAGAGGACACTCAGTCAGTTGCTTGAGTAACTCCTGGGTGGGATGCTAAGGCTCCATTTTTAGAGAGGAATCTAAAAACTATTCATATAGTGTAGAATGGGAATAAAGAGAAATTTCAATTTCATTTGATGTAAACAGTGAAATGTTACAGTAATATAAGCCTCACATTAATGATGAGGGTTATAGTCAGCAAGCAAAAAAAAAAAAAACAAAACAAAACAATACATAGGGGTCCAAAGAACTGCAGTAGATTACAAAATAAACCAGGTGAATTTGGATAAAAACAGAAAATCTTTGGGACCTTACTACAGTTGGGTTCTATATAGGAAGCCTTGAATAGACACCTTAATAAATACCAGTGAAGCAATGTCAAAATGAGTGTTTCCATGGGCAATATATATGATTCGATCTGGATAACACTACAGTCTGAAATAGATTAATGGGAACTGGCTTGCAGACATTGAGACAACAAAGAGTTAACTTTCACAGGTGAAGAGAGAGACTGCCCTGTCAGTGATGAATAGGCTTGTTGGAAATGCACTTAAATGTGGGCTCAAGCAAATGAGCCATGCTTTTATTAACCACTGTGGGCTAGGAAGACCAGGATATACGAATGCTTCAGGTAAGCTAACCATGACAGACTTGCTTTATATTTCTTGGAGGAAGATAGAGCCTGACTGGTAGAATTTGCATTCAACTTTTCTTTTCTTTCCTTCTCTTTTCTCAATTTTTGTTTCAGAGCTCAACTTTGCTCTCAAATTGCTTATTGCACTCACCAACCCAAAAGCTTCCATTTAATTAGACTCATTCTCTTCCAAGGTGAAGTTGTTACTGTCCCACCTTTTGTTACTAAAGCATATGTCCCCAAGAGACCTTAATTTAGCCTCCTTTTAATATTTAGAATCTTCCCCAAATACACTTATAGTAGCATATTGTTAATGAAGGAAAAACTTTAATAAACAACAATTTATTACATAAATGAAATTAAGTTAGGCCTGCAGAGATGGCTCAGCTGTTAAAGGCTATGCTCACGACCAAAAATTAAATGACATTAAATTAATTGCTACCTGCCTACATTGTAACTCCACGCCCCCAGTTCTGTTTCCATTATAATTAGCGGTTTTCCCAGATTCCAAATCTGCACCATTTTGTCTTCTTTTGAAATTCTACATGGGTATTTCCTTCTTTAAAAAATTGTTTTATGTGATAAGTGTTTTGCTCGCATGTGTGCATGCGCACTATGTGTATGCTTAGAACCCATGAAGTCTGGAAGAAGGCATCACACCCTCTGGAGATGGAGTTGTGAATCATCACGTGGGTCCTGGGAACTGAATTTGCATCCTCTTCAAAGATAGGCAGTGTGTACTCTTAATCATTGAATAATCTATCCAGAACCATTATTACTCTCTGAATGTGTTCCCTAGTCTATGTCATTTGTCAGTTTTTCTCTTCTTGTGTTCATGATAGTTTATATGCTAGTGCCTATATGTGTTACGTATTGTACACATTTTTATGAGTTATGTTTTATAATGTATAATATTCTGATGCACAGTTTTTTCACAAATACAAGCCAAAGCATGTCTCCTCTGTTACTTGCCTTTAAACATGCCCCATGTAGTCTTGACCATCATATATTTTTTAAAAAATTAATAATCAGCATGGAAAAATACTACATGAGAATTTTAGTAGAGTCTCACTATATTTGTAGAAAAGCTTAGATTGATTTGACACCTCTGTGCTATGATAATATTACAAACATGATCCCCCCCCCCAGTTATTTGTGTTCTTTCTAAGATATCTCAGTGAGTTTTTTTTAGCCTCTTTCTCTTGGTTAATCTCTTGGTAATCTCTTACCTTTTGTAAGATTAACTCTTAAGTATTTTGCACTTTTGCTTGCTGTGTGACTGTTAGAACATTTATATTTTCTTATCATTTATTATGGATCTATAGGATCATAAAAGATCTTTACATGATAGTAATTTCAAATTCTTCAACTCTATTATCTATATGTATAATTTATGTCCTATGTTCTGTAATATATTTTATGTCAGTTCTTTGTTGATGGCATAGGGCTCTCTTTAAACAATCATAATCACCTATGATTAGTCCAGTTTCATTTCTTGTTTTTCCAGCCCTGTGCTGCACTTCATTACTGTATTCCTGTGACCAGGCAATTGGATATGCATGTCCCATCAGGAGGGACAGTTTCTCAGACATTGACAACGCAACAGCCAAAGTCAAAATTTAAAAGTTTGCTAGGCAGTAGAGATGGCATAGAAGCATGAAACTCTTTCTAAAGCAAACTCTTTATAATAAAAAAAATGCTCAATGAGAGTGGGAAAAATGAAAATATAAGATGTAAATTGAAAAGTTTATTCTGTAACACAAACAGTTCTAAGGAAGTCAGTCACTGGCTCTTTAGGGTATAAGAGAAACTTCAATATAATATTGGAATGAGAAAGCGTTCATTTCACAAAGAAGAATTGTTGATGTTCATAATACTACTTAAACGTACGATAGCATGAGAGGATGGCAAAAAAGGATAACTACTACAGTGAGAATTACTGTGGAAGACACATGTGCCCGGAAAAGCACAGAGTCAGGTCCACTGGGAGATAGGTCAATTTAGTCACTATTAGAAATTTAAGTCAAATTATTTATTTCTCATGCAAAGGCTTACAGATTTGCCTGTCGATGTAGCCGTTAGATGTGTAAAAACTATTTATGTTTCTGAGATTATAATATAATGTCTTATGCTCCATCTCCCATTTCCTTCCTCCAAACCCTCCCATATGCCACTCCTTCCTCTTTTTCAAGTTCATGGACTCTGTCTTCATTACTTCTGTCTCATGATTTGAAAGATTCTCCCACTCTTACCCCAGGATTTTGATCTAATGAAAATATATAATTTAGTTTAAGATTCTCAAGTTAACTGTATCGGAAAACCTATACCCTGCCTATTCTTTCCTTTTCAAGACAGAATCTTGTATATCTGAGGATCATCTACAACTCACTAGGTGACCATAGCTGGCTTTGAATTCTGATCCTCTTCCCGCAGACTCCAAAGCACTGGAAATATCTGTCTGCTCCACTACAATTGGGCTATATTTTTTTCTTAGACTATGAGGAACACCTGCTTTCCCTCTGAAGACCTCAAGGTGCTTGTCAAATTATACTAAAATAAAGAGAGGGGTCAGGCCCTAGGATAGAGGTAAAGGTGTTTGAAATGGAACGAGTATTAGAGTTCTTGAAACTGAGAAAACTGAACAGCAGATGAAAGTCGTTGTCCAATGGATGGCATGGTTGATGTGGGAATCAATTAGATGGCTGTTTGTTATGTCTGACAGCAGATCTAGAACTGGGCACTTCTGTTTCATCTTGCTAGTCTATACTCACTATATAAATCTAAGAGCAAACCGGCCATTGTTGCTGTTCTGTTATCACCAACAGTTTCTAGTGTGTGCTTGGTTGATGACTCCACATGAAAGCTTCCTGGTCACTTCCAAATCTCTTCAGTGAAAAATGAGTAAGTCTTCACTGCAAAGAGACATAAGAATGACTCTTACCAGGTACCCTACCCAGGATTCCCAAGGAGGCATCTGAGTCACTGGGATCACTGTTTATGATAAAAAAGAAGGATTCTGGTAGGTGGGAAGTGAAGATGAACTAACTGTAAAACCCTCTAAAACATGCATGAATTCTTTGGTGCCCAGAGGCAGTCTGCCCACTGTCTTTTACCTACCACCGACCTAGTATGTTTAATTTTATTCCAGGGTTGTGTGAACTTGTTTTCTTTCAGCTCCGTCCTCCTTACTCTTAGTTTCTTCACAGACTGCCTTTTAATTAAACTCCTAATACGTCTACTTAAGGCCTCCCCAGACTGATTAATCAAATGCCACCAGGCAAGTGAAATTCCATCATAAAACAGTTACTAATGTGTAAGGGGGGATTATTAAATTGCTGTTTTATGGCCCAAATTGACAAAGATCAGTGATGGAGAGTGAGCACGTGGGAGTCGCGTGGCAACGCGCTCGTCTAATTAATGAAGTGACAGCTTTATGCTGTGAGGGAGCAAGAGGACTTGACAAGACGCATGGTTTTCCTTCCTGACCGCAGCAGCCAGAATGCTGTTGCTTAACATCCTCAGAAGCTTTGGCAATAATGCATTAACCTCGTTGCGCTTAAGGAAGGAGGGAGGGGCAATTAGCTGGCCCGTGTCCTGTCAGAAATTCCAGTATTCCTCTGTCTCCACCTAATTTGCCAGCATCCACTCCCCCGCCGTAGACAATGCAATCAGTTATCACTAATGTGAAGCTTCTTGTTCTGCTGGATGGAGATTAGAGAAATCAAGTAAAATAGTGACATGAATTTCCCCAGGAAGCAAAAGAAATAGAAGCTTAAGGCATGGGCAGTTTATTAATGATTCAGAATTTATAAGCCGTAGGATCTGAAACAGCAGAAAACTTATTCTGAATTAATCAGACATGAAAAATACTACTGAATTTTTTGATCACTGGTTAGACTATCAGATAACAAGTCAGGCAACTTAATCTGCATTCTTAGTAGGTTATTATTTTATTTGAATTATTGGTCTTGGCTACTTCTGGTGCTTGGCTAAATATTTTGGCATTAGTATGTTTGGATTCTGCTTAGATAGGCAACAAAGAATAGATGGATTCTAGAAGTGTGTCTCTCTCTTGAGTCTCTGAGAATCTTTAGGGATCAGATAAAAAAACCAGTTTGCTCATTTTGAGGATCAGGGAGACCCAGACAGACAGGCTACATGGTCTCCAAAGGCAGACTTGCTTCTAATAGTCAGCTAGTCTCTGTTTCCCCTTCAAGCATCCTCCGTTAAATCACAGCAGGAAACATCTGCCTCTCTTATGCATGTTTCCTAAGCCGACATTGCTAGGTGGAGCCTCAATCAGATGTAACCCCAAGGTTATATGCATGAATCTGGCTTCTGGAAATTAGCAGTTTCCAAAGGTAAACGATTATAAATGTAAATTTCAATTCCCTGCGGGGCTGCTTGGCTGAGAAGGATTTGTGGGCTTGGCACAGCTCAGTGGTAATTATTTAGACTTGAACATGGTTTCTGTTTCAAGGGGAAAGACATTTGGCAGTGGTTCTTGCAGGCGCTAAAAGGCCACATCATTTCTTTCCCAAGGATGCCAAAACCTCTAATTTCCAGACCTAAAATGTCGCTTCTCCTCACTCACCAGCATGTTGGCCCTAACCCGCTTTGAGGAACAGGTATGCCCTTTTCTGGAACAGTCACCACAAAGAAGCACAGTGGTTGCAACCTGGCAGAATGTCTTGTGTCCCTGGCATATCATTTATGCCAGTCCATGTGGGATGGCTTTCAAACCTCCACAGCCAAACATGTGCTTCCCTTGAAGGGATAGATTACAGGTACTGAGTAAATGGTACCAAGCTCTCTGTGCAGTCTACTCAAGGGATCCATACTTTTTGATCCTGAGTCAGCAAAAGGAGCAATGCAAACAGCATTTTATTTTTATTTTAAGAATATACTATGTGCCAGGTCTTGTGTTACCCAAGGCAGATGGTAAAAACAGCTCACTGTCTTGAAAAGTTTGTGGTCTATATTAACACATTTATAATGCTAAAAGAGTGGGAGCGCAGGCAAAATTCAGAGGTAGGGGTGGAGTGTAATGCATTCATTTATTCAAGCAACTCACAGTGGTGTAGCATCTCAGGATGCAGACATGGCTAATTTGCTGTTTTAAGAAGCACACAGATGATGACAAATGCCTAGGACAAACACACCATTCAGTACTCATTCAACAAAGGTTTATTGAGTGCTTTGTGTAAGACGGCCCCTATGCTATACGATGCAGCTATCACACCAGAGAGAGGTTTATTATCTGCACTCATTTATGTAAACAGTTCACAGTGCTAAGGAAAAACAAAACAAAAACTATGGATGTTCAAATCTGAGCTCTTTGGTGTATCTATGTGGCTGAAGAAATTGCTACATTTGTTTAAGCCTTGTAACAGGGTTGTGGTGGTTAAAGGCAGTTATATAAACACAACACCCATTGTATTGTTCGGCATCTACTAATTAATAGTAACTAATTACAGATATAAATGGGAATTTTTATTGCAAAGCAAACAATTCTGGGGTTTGAATGACCTGAGATGGGTTTGAAGGCTGAGAATAGTCAAGAAATATAATATGTTAAAAATAACCTAGGAGTTTTAGAAAGCTGGATGCTGTGTTAGGGCTGGAACACTGTGCTATGGTGCTAGGGATGGAGAAACACATTGGAAAACAATCAAGTTGGACAGGAAAACCTGACCATGAGAGCCCACTATATCATAGTATGAAGTTGGGATTTTTATCCTGCAGATGGTGGAAAACACTGGATAGTAACTGTAAAACTGCTAACTGCTTCTTGACAGAGTAGTGCTAAAACTAAGCTCTAGTCACTGGGGAGGACGCAGACTGTAGAGCCAGTGGCCTGGGATGAGTGATGGAGAGGCAGGAGCCAAGCTTTTTAAGGTAATGAAGAGGTCACTGGCTAACACAAATGAGCTTTGTCTCTGTTTGTCCTGGAGTGGCCCAGGAGGCTGTGGTTTTATGATAGAATTTCAGGAGTGTCTAGTGACCCACCCCGGTAATTTTCTTCTTTAAATTGCTTCTGATTGTTTGACGTCTGTCCTTGAGGAGCTGTCTGTTCATATTACTTATACTGTAGAGCAAATAAAGATGCTTCACTTGCCGTTACTGCTGTGATTGTGATGGTCCATATTTGCCTGCAGAATCTTGACTGCTTTGTCACACGTAGGGTGACTATGCCTAGCATTCTACATAGACATGCCTTTGCTTCGTAAACTTGAAGCCAATCACAGTTTGAGATATAGTAATTTCATGGGAGATACCCAGAATAGGTGCTTGAGACTGGTTTGGGTTGTTAGATGTGACTTGCTATGGATGTTTGTTGAACATTTCTAGGTGGAGGCAGACACGCACCAGGACTGGCTGTCATGGCTGTTTCCTTTACTCGATTCTTCAAATCCATCTTGTCTTATAATTTAATTCAAGTATTATTCAGTTATGAAACATCTTAGTTCTGTTGACTTATTCAGGACGTACATTTTTTCCCTCAGCTTTCTGAAAGTAGTGCATCACATAAAACTTTATTCTGTTTTCCATGCTCTCTCCACATTTTCTTTACATGTTTGACTAATCTATGTCTCATGAAAAGATAGCTTTTCTGATGTTGTAACATCTGGGTCATACAGGATACATGGGAAGTTGAGGCAGGAAGATCACTGAAGTAGTTCAAGACCAGTATAGGCAACATAGTTGCTTCTGAAAATTAATTAAGTAGTGACATCTCTGATTAAGGCTGAGAGTCGCATATGTCTGTGAGTATGAGCGTACATATTTAGAAGGCAGCTCGGGAACCGGCTAACCTAGCAAAATAGTCGTAGTAAGTACCCAAGGCCTAAATTCCATCTTGTCCTCTCTATGCCTTTTAATTAGGATGTACAAAGTCTTCAGCAATAGTCTCTTATAAACTTTTTCTGATGGTCAATCCAGAGGAATGGCAAGAGACTGCATTGCTTTGGGGGCCTCCAGGGTCTAAGAATTCCCAAGGTGCTTTCATTCCTAATGGCAACAAGTGTTGGATGAACGGCTGGTCAAGGTGCTGAGAGTAAGAAACAGCCAAGCAAACAGGCAAAAACAAGACATTTATACCACTCCTCCTAAGGTCCAGGGAACACTATAGAAGAAAGGAACAGAAAAGACTGTAAGAGATAGAAAATAGGGAGAAAGTCTAGGAAGTGTTATCTTCAGAGCATGATAGAGCAGGGCAACAGAAGGTGCCTACACTGGGCCTGCATAAGGCTTGTCTGTCAAGTGCCAATCATGAACTGGGGCGGGGCAACTATTACCTTAAGTTGTGACTCCAGCCGTTAGCCTGCCACCCTCTAGTCATCTCCACCCCCGTGACTACCCAAACAACCTTAGTTGACCTCAGTAGAACACAAGCACAACCAGAAGACATGACTGTGAAAATGGCCTTGCTGGAGAAAGTAAAGGGGATGGGAGAGAGATCCAGGATAGTGGAGAGTGACAGGAATCAGAATCTACTATATACTTGTATGGAACATTCAAAAAATAAATTTATTAAGTAGAGAAAAGAAAAAAGGAAACAATAAGTAAATAAACACATGCAGCAGAAATAACTGTCAGTGACATGTTCACTATGCGAACATGAAGGCCTGAGCTCAGTCCTCGGAAATGACATAATGAATGCTCGGGTGACGAATAGCTCTTGTCAGCTTCACTGCATCTGGAGTCAGCTAAAGCAAAGAAACACGGGGTCCCTGGGATTCTCAAGATTGGAAAGTGGTAGATGACATCTGAGGGGTAAATCTTGGAGTTGATCTCTGGTTTGCACACAAACACACACACACACACACAAAACCAGGCATGTGCACATGCACCTAAACACAGGTGTGCACATGGGAATAAACAGAAAAATAATTTAAATGGATGTAGTGTGTTATAGATCTTAAATATGAATTTACAGAAAGGGGCTAGAGAGTGCTTGAACGTCAAATTCAAGTTACCCAGCTTTCAATTGCCCCCATTTCACTTCAGTTTGTACAGCATTCAGAGGCAGGCAGATCTCTGTGAGTTCAAGGCCAGCCTGGTCTACAAGAGCTAGTTCCAGGACAGGAGCCAAAAGCTACGGAGAAACCCTGTCTCGAAAAATCCAAAAAAAAAAAAATAGTTTGTACAGCATTGAAGCATCTGGGACGCTGGATTTGGAGCCTTCACTGTGTCCGCTGTTCTGTCAGAATACTGCTGTGGCCCTCTCTCTGCAGCCATCCAGGACCCAGTCTCTAGTTTGCCAAGGCAGCTGTCAGTCACAATTTCCTCTTTCTGAATTCTACGGGGCCTTCTGTTTCTGGTGATGTCCCCCTTCCACAGTCTGTAAACAAGGACTTTACCATATTCCATAAGGGAGAGATTCAGCCTGTTCACGTTAAGATTTATGCTTTAAGTATTTGTGTTTTATATAAAAATGATCAAAGCTGGAAATAGTGAAAATGAGGTTATTAAAACAAGCTACAAGTTCCTCTCTGTGGTCCAAAGGTTATGCTGAGAGTCTGTCCTTTAGGTCAGGTGGTTTTTTTGTTTATTACGGGGTATAATGCTTTGTCTGGGTTTCTTGATATTTCAGAGCTTTGTTACACTATGTTAGCATAGTTCTGAATATGATCTATTCATTACTGTCTATTTATTTACTCAGTTAGTATTTATAACTCTGACTCGGGGTCCTGACTTTCAAGTGCCATTTTATGCAAGGCATAGAAGGAGGAAGATTTGCTGTGAGGGAGGTGCCTGTGTGCTGTCTCTGTTATTCACAGCACAAAAACTCCATTGTGGTTCTCCCTACTTCCTTGGAATCTTTCGCTGCAGGTCTGTGAAGTGGGAGGGAGCAGAAGTGAGGAATAGGGTTCGGATGGCTGTGGATACAGTGGAGATAACCCACCGGGAGATGAGTATAGTGAATCCGCTCAACTTTATTCCAGAGTATATGGAATATATCAGATTGGGAAGCCGGGGACAACCTTTAATTTCCGTTAAGTTGCATGGTCCTATCATAAGGCTGGGTTACTGGCAGGGCGGGCCTATAAAAATAGCTAGAGAATTATCATGTGGTCCATGGAGGAAGCGCGCTTGCTGAGATCTATGTCAAGGGTTAGGCGGCTTGACATAAGTCATGCATCCAGGTCTAGGAGATATCTTCCTACTAAAGGCAGGTAGAGAGCAGGAAGCCTGCTGGGGCAGGGGATGGGGTGGGGTGGAATCCTCCTCGTTGACAAGCTTAAAGAAAACTGCCAGGCTATGGTAGACTGCAACCTCTGACCAGCAAGGCCTCCCAAAACTAGGTGATGAGGTTGGAGAATCTCTCAAGACGTGGCTCCCTTCCAAGTCTGATCATCTAACCAGTAGCATCAGCTGCACCAAAGAACTTCATTAGAAACTTAAATTAGAAGGGTCTGCTACTTAGAACGGAATCAGAAGACTAGGCCAACTGCCTATTTCTAAAAGCCTATAACACAATCTTGGCAAACACATGCAAACCCTTTGCTTATTTTTAAAAATTGATCCTTTATGTTAAAAACGATTGTGGGGTGTTCTGTGACTGCTCAAGGCAAAAATACCTTGGGAGCATGGGAGAGAATATTTCAAAATAATGGTATTTCCTGAGATCTATTCTTTTTTTAAAAAAAGTATCTCTTTTAATTTTAAAAAGGATATAGGTTTTAATGAGTGCTTTATTGGTGATAGTACATGGAAGTGTAATTTTCCATGCTCTCCAATGTACTTTCTGCATAGATGGCATGGTAGTCTACTTCCTCTACGGTACTCACGTTAAAACCATGGCTTGGAAACTGAGGGCACCAACCAATCATCTAGGAGAGATGCCCCCATCACTACTAGCTCTGTTGCTGTCATTGTTATTGTTATCATTGGCAAGTCCCTTATCTGAGCCCGTCCTACTCTCAAGGTCATGGTGATATTTTTCACTGCAAGCTGTCCTGCAGCCTTTAATTGTTTTCTGTAATGTGACTCTCAGTTAATTATGAAACAGAAGGAAACCAAAATTAAGGGACTAATATATACTGTATATATCTATATAATCATAAGTTTATATATAAAATACATTATTTATATGCAATATATTATTTATATATGTATATATTATATATAAACTTCCTGTTGTGATACTAATGCCCATACTAACTAATTCTAGAAATAGGCTTCATTTATCTTCTGTTACTTAATTTCAGATTTGAGTTTAAAGCAGGTAACTAGAAATTAGTTTGTGTACCACAAATATACTTAATAGATTATAATCCTTTAACCTCTCTGACATCTGATGCCTATGGACATTTACAATGTTAAAGTTTTCTGCAGTAAACTGTAACCATTCCTAACAATGACCTTTGAAGTCTCTAAAAAGACGATGGGGCACCACAACAGTGATTCCATCTGGATTGTGGTAAAGCCATGAAACTGACAAACACCACTCAAAGATCAACTTTAGACTACAAATTGCTTAGGACAATTTCGATGGAGTTAACTAACATGGTTCAGCCTCATAGACAACTCTAGCTAGGATTTCAATAAGCCTTATCTTATTCCTTCACACCAAGATGGTACACAGCTAGACTCCCCAGGACTTGACTATTATCTCAAGAATGCCCTAAAAAATGTCACTGCCCCCAGACAGCAGAAAGTAATTTTAAGAATATGACGTCCACATTCCCAAGAGGTGGATGGGTGACTTTTGATTGGTTGGTAGGTTATGGATATTTGTTATCATTTAGGAGGGTTGGTTGTAAATTGTTATTGGTCATGGTAAAAGAGGACACTGAGTAACAGTGACATGATTCAAGGGTTTCTTTCTGAAAAGAAAATTTAGGGATGTGGTGTCAAATTCTCCCTCTTAAAGTTATCATATAGTTGTTCATTTTTTTTTTAATTTGGGAAAGAGGAGTATGTCTGTGATTACAATTTTGTGTGCATGTGTACATTTAGGTACATATGGAGGCCATAGGTTGACATCAGGTATTTTTTCTAATTGCTCTCTGCTCAATTTTGAGAAACAGTTTCTTTCAGTCAAAAGCTCTTTATTCTTGATTGTCAACAGAATGAATAACAATTTATAAGTATTAGACCAACTTTGAATTCCTGGGATAATTCTCCAATGTAAATGAAGCATGTAATTTTGGATGTGCTGTGCTAAAAATATGAGATGGGCATATTCATATTCTATATTCAAAAAGAATACCGGCCTGCATTTTCTTTCACTGCAATATTTTCCTCAGCCTTTAGATATATGGTAATGTTAGCCTCATAAAATCAGATGAGGGTGCTTCATCATGCAATTGATGTCTGTTCCTTACGTGGGAAAACCCACCAAAGATGCTATTTGATTGGAATTTTAGCTATGGAGCCTTTAAAAGCTCTGATTTTAATCTTTAAATTAGATATAAGACTGTTCATTTATTTCTTTTTAGCAGGTTTTGGTATTTTGTGTCCTTTACATAATTTTACTTGTCTTCAGTGATATCTACATTTTCCATAAAGTGATTCACGGAGTCTCTGATTATAATTCTGGTATTTAAAGAGTTTGTAGTGATGGCTTCCCGCATTCTCAACTGAAATGGTTTCTACTGTTTTTTGATCAGTCAGCCTGGAGAGTATTTTCAATTTTCTTAGTCGGATTAAAGAAACTGAATGAAGTGTGATGTTCTCTATCATGTTTGTATTTCCTGTTTTATCGATTTCTGCTGTTCCCATTATTTCCTTTTCCATTATCGTCTCATTTTCTGTAACTGTTTTTAGTAGTTCCTCTGATCGTTACAACACATCTTCGGCTTATTATAGTCTATTTGTGAATAAAATGTTATAGCTTCATGTATCAAGATATTTGGCCCCAAAGTGTATCTAATTTAAGACATGCCTTAAATATGCTTTAATGCTTCACTGTGCTTTGTGTCCTATCATATAACATTACTGATTTCTCTTAAGCTGTCAATTACATTAGAAAGAGATTAAATATATCAGAAACTTTAAAAACTCCTTAGATTTCTGAGAATACATTCTTTTGAATAGATCCAAATTTATAATTGGTATGAATTTTTTTAAGCCTGAAGAAATTTCTTGAATTTTTATAGTAGATTCCTTCTGGAGATAAATTTTTCTCAGCTTAAGTTTATCAGGAAAAAATCTTTACCTACACTTTTCAAAGCTATCTTTGCTTACTATAGAATTCTGAATAGACCAGCCACTATTTTTCTTCTAGGATCTGAGGGTGCTACTCAGTGTCTTTCAGCTAGCATATTTCACAGCTGACATTTAGTGAAATTCTTTCTTTAGTCCTTTGTAATTATTGTGTCCTTTCTCCCAGATGATCATCAGATTTTTCTGTCAGGCTGTCGGCCATATAGTTATGATGTTTACTTATTTTGCTTTATGTTTATTGTGTTCTTGTTCTAGTAGGTTCCAAGTTTTCAGAAATTAAGGAAGCATGACATCATCTCTTCTTTCTGCCTTTGACTTCTTTCTTACCAACACCCCAAATTTATGGTAGTCATATGTTCTGTCTTACTCTTTTTCTGTTTCCCTTAGATAAATTCTATTTCTGTCTACATCTACTGAATTTTTTCTGTAGTGTACATCCTGCTGTTGATTACACAATCCACACCTTTGTATCTTAGATATCTCATTTGCAATCTCTCAATGTTTCCCTTGGGTTCCATTCAGCTACTCCAGTTTTCTCAACGTCTTATTCATCCCTTCTTCTATTCTATTGGTAATATGGAGCGTATTAATGATAATTGCTCAAACAGCCTTGTGTGAGAATTTCACAAACGAATGCATTTTGTAGTTTGTTTTACTTGATTGGTTTCATATTGTTATAGGTCATAATTTTTTTAGTTCCTTGGGAAATCTGGCATTTTTTTAGCTGTCAAATTTCCATCAATTTATTATGTACTTGTTTTAAAACATTATTTATTCATTATGGTCATGCCATATTCATGATGATTCATTATAGTCAGCCATTAATTGTCTGATTACCTTGAGATTTAATTAACATTACCTCCCCACATGATTGTCACATTTTTCATGAAAATGCTTCTCAGTCTTGAAGAGGACAGCCTCCTTACCATGCTGTGCAGCACAGCTCCTCAACTCATCTCTAGCGAAGTGAATTTCAGATTTCTGTAATGCCAATCTGCTCTATACTTCAATGAGTTCAACTTGGTTTTGTAAACAATATAAGTAAGATCATGCAGTATTGTCTTTTTGGGCCTATTTTCTTTAACTTAATATAATGTATTTCAGATTCATTCATGTTTATAACAAAGATCAGGATTTTCTTGTGTTTTAGGATAGTGGATAGTACTGTGTTATATACACAGCACAATTTCATTACCCTTGAATCCCCCAATGAACAATTATATTGGTTTCATATTTTGCCTATTATCAAACTTGATGATGTGTGCCTGAATTACAAATATTTTGAAATTGTTTTTGAAAATGGTAAAAATTTTAATTTTTAATTAAAATTTATTTTTATTTTTCTTCACTTTTTATTTTTGAAATTATAATATAATTACAATTTCTTTATTTCCTTTTCTCTCTCTAAAACCTCCCATAAACCCCTTCTGCTCTCCTTCAAATTTATGACATACTTTTCAGTACCCTATTTTTATTAGATTATTTGTTCTTTGATTATCAGTTTCTTGAGTTTTTTGTATATTTTGGAGATCAACCCTCTGCCCAATGTGGGGTGGTGAAGATAATTCCTCATTCTGTAGGCTGCCGTTTTGTCTTGTTGACCATGTCCTTTGCTTTACAGAAGATTCTCAATTTCAGAAGGTTCCACTTATTAACTGTTGTTCTCAGTGTCTATGCTATGGAGTTATATTTAGGAATTTTTTTTTCTGTGCCAATGCACTCAAGTATTCCTCTTTTCTCTTATATGAAGTTCAGGGTGTTTGGATTTATGTTGAAGTCTTTGATCCATTTGGACTTGAGTTTTGTGCATGGTGATAGATATGGATCTACTTTTATTCTTCTACATGTTGATATCCAGTTATGCCAGCATCATTTGTTGAATATGCTTTTTTTTCATTTAAAATTTTTTAACTACAAAGGAACTTCTACAGCTCATAAATACCTTCAGTAATCAAGACATACTTTTCTTGCTATGTGTTATTGTATACATATATGTGTACATGTATACATACATATTTCTAATATATGTATTATACATATACAATATACATGTTATATATGATGTACACATATAAATAATTATAAATACATATATTTATAATTAATTTTATACATATATTTCTAACGTATATATACATATGTTCAATCTGTAAAATATACTGGGCGGTATTTTGCATAGCTCACCATTGGTACTAGAAAACCAGTTGCTATGCTTTTGTTCTTCCATAGGGAAGACAACCTTTTCTGCTCCCAGCTTTCCTCAGTTGTCTATAGTTCTCTATGTAGGGTTAAGGACTAGTGGACTTTCCCCTGGCGAGTTTGACATATTCACTGGTATCATTCTTGTTCTACTCACATTTGGGAACTTGTGTTGGGGAGACTTCATCTGTATAAGATTGAGGCCTCCTAGGCTTTTCCTCAACCGTGTTAGCATGTCTGTTGTTGTCCTTGTTTGGTTCATGTTTAGCCAGTCATGTTGCTGAGACTTTATGTGCACAGCTCTGATGTTACTAAGAAACAAAAATCTCACTAGGAAACATTTGGGAATTTCATACTCATATTATTTCCACCCTTCCCTCTTTCCCCTCTCTTAGTATACTTAATTATATGTATTTCTTCATCTGGAATAGAGGGCTGTGAGGGTTCTCCATCTATGCTGGCATATCTCCTGGTGTCATTTCATTGTCCTAGTCTTTTTTAGGCAACCATATTGTTGATATTTCATATGTGTGTGTATCTTCTAACAGATACTAACAGACAATCTACTGCATGTTCCTGCATGCTTTGGGTGCTAGAACCTTGACTAGGGGTAATGAAAAAAATGAAAAATGACAGACAAGTGAATACAGAAAAAATCTGGGATCTGGGCTCTAGGATGGAGAATCTAGAGTACCCACAAAGTTCAATATATTTAAGAACACTTGCTACTCTTCCAGAGGACCTAGGTTACACTTTCCAGTACCATCAATGATACTCAGTACCAGAGCATACTATGCCCTCTTCTGACCTCTGAAGACAGCAGGCATAAACATAGTATACAGATATATATGGATACAAACACCCATCCACATAAAATAAAATAAAATAAAATTGGCTGCGTACAACACCACTTTCAGGATATTAAGAGAACTTTACTATTGCCACATGCAATATTAAAGGCAAGTGGAGTCCAGTTATTGACCTTGCCTTTCTCAATATATTTTGTTCAGAAAAATTGTTCAGAGAGCACAAATTCTTAGAATCCCCATGCCTGAAGCTCAAATGCTGACGTAGGAGTATGACAAGAACTCTTGTTTGTATAGATTATTCATGCTAAAATTCTCAGGATTTGGAAAATCCATGGGGAATCCCGGTAAATGACAGATGCCTGTAGTGGCATTAGGCTAAACCAGAGTCAAGGGTTTTTGTGAGTGTTTAATTATATCTTAGTATCTGAATGGGACTTTTATGTCCAATTTATCATCCTACGTTTTGTTAATTCATTTACGCTCCTTCATTAATGACCTGTTTTAAAAATGGATTCTTGAAGAAATAGGAGACAAGCCATGTGTTTTGATGCACAGAATTCATTCTAAGTTTAAATCACAAAGATATATAGGAAGTCGTCTTTTATAAAGCATATGTTTACTAATTCTTTGAGAATTTTATGCATACAGTATATTTTATCATATCCACCCCATTCCCTCGAATGCCTTGCACATCTACACACTTTCATTCCCTCCCAAATTCATGTCCTTTTTATTTTTTTAACAACCTGCCAGAATCTCAAGCTTCTACTAGTCACTACAAAGACACAAAGGAGCTTTACCTGCTTGTTCCTACTCAGGCATAAGCTATACTCAGAAACATAGTACAGTATCTTTGGTAACTACTTCTCTTCAATTCATAAACTGCATGATCAATGCTGGGTGCACTGTGAAAGAAAACCAGGAAATCCAGAGGGTAGCCAAGTAGGTTTCAGGGAAATGGAAGCAACGTAGAATCCTGTATGCCATAATCCATAGCAAGAAACTATATTGACCATAAGGATCTCAAAGAACTTGTAAAATACCACCACGTACCACAGCCTGAGAAGTATCATGGTGGGGGAGGATTCTTCTTGGGAAACTATTGAATGGGACACTTGCAACCCTATGAGAATCACGGTGCCAAAGCACATAAAGTCAGCATAGAGTCAATTTCATACTCCAATGCCTGACTTAAAGCCACTGATTTTAAAGTCATGTACTAGTATCTAAAAAAATAAAAATGGAAGCAATACTTCTTACCTCTATTAAGAGTTTTGTAAAAATAAAATGAGGCATAATTTGTAAGTTTTACATAAATTTAGGCCAATATTCTAATATGTCTGGACACCTTAGAAAAGGACTATGCCTAGACGGGGTCTTAGGAAGATCAGGGATGTGTATCCTACTGCAAGGCCAAGGAGAAACGCAGTAGACTAATTTTGTTTGTGGTCACAAAAGAAATATTGTAGTGGGTACCTAATTTCAGGATCATAAGTTACCTGTGCAGGGTGTGGACCTAACTTGCTCTTAGGACATAGGTTGTTATCAGCAAAGAATAGCTTTAAAGAGAGTACTCGGTGTATAAAACTCATTTTGTTATAACTGTGTGGTGTGCCTCTGTGAAAGTCTGCTTCCCTTCTTTTAGAACTGCTGGAACATGGTACAATGTGGGCAATAATAGCAGCATGATTAGTAAAACATGGGCACCCCAAAAGAGAGTTACGTTGTGGTAGCTTAACTCTGTGACAGGTCACTCAGTCAATGGTACTAAAAAAGGTAATTTCCAAGCACTATAATAACTGAAGAAAAAAGGGTGGACACCACTTGGCAGCTGTGAAGACATTCATTGGCAGATGTGTGACTTCACCAAGTGCTTCCCACCATCTTGAGATTTTAAATGCAGCTTAGTGCAGCCTGTAATGTAGGGAGCTTTCAAAGTACATGGCAGCTTGGTGCTGGCTACATAATAAAAAGTCTGTAATCAGCACCTCTTTTCTCTTCTTTCTGGAGACACTTACACACGAGTAGTCAATCCATAGTCAATGACATTTCCATTTCATTTCTGCATGGCTTCAACTACTGCCAAGATCTTGCTTCAAAGAATTTTTTTTTCATTTTTAAAGTTTTATTTGAATAACTTCTTTTTTATTTATTTTACATACCGACCACAGTTTCATTTCCCTCCTCTCCTTTCAGTTCCCCTCACCATCCCCACCCCACTCCCATTCATTCAGGGGAAGGACTCCCATGGGCTTGAACAAAACATGGTACATCAGGTTGAGACAGGACCCAGCTCCTCCCCTTGTGTTAAGGCTGGGCGAGATAATTCCGTAAGGAGAACAGGTTCCCAAACTCTAGCTAAATACCAGGGACAGGTCCTGCTCTCAGTGCTAGGAACCTTACAAAAAGACCAATCTATACAACTATCACAAACATGCAGAGGTTCTAGGTCAGTCCCTAACTGTTAGTCCCCCTGGCTCATACAAACCCTCCTCCCTTTCTTCTGCAAGACTCCCAGAGCTCAGTCCAGGCCTTGTCTGGATTTCTGCCCCTGCTTCCATCAGTTACTGGATAGAGTATCTCTGATAACAATTAGGGTAGGCACTATTGCTAGGAATCTTAGTTGGAGTCATCCTTGTGGATTCCTGGGGGTTACCCTGGCAACAAGGTTCTCCCTAACTCCTAACTTAAGTCTTCACCTGCATTGAAGGAACTGGTAAACTAGGGTGACAAGGAAGGCGGCAAGAGTGAAGGTGCACTGGGCATCTTGGGTCCTGCTAGCCAGCCATTACCTTCCTGTGCAGCCTTGAGCACTTGGCTTTCCTGATTGTCAAAGAAGTCCCATAGATCACCAATGTCTTTTCTCAGGCTGGCATTTCATACTGTGAGTTCCCCCCTGTTCTCAGCTGTCTTCATCTGATGGGTTTATTTCTTGAGATATGCCAGAGGGAAAGGCTAAAGCCTTCTGGAAACTTCCACTGCTGGGGTCTCAGAAGAATTCTCATATTGTGTGGTAGACGAATTGGGTGCAAGAGTGTCCACAGAGGCTAAGGAAACCGTTTTTACAACTATTAAATCTTGTTTGGGAATGTTAATGTAAGTCCAAAAATGAGCTGAAGTCCAAAGGTAATCCAGGCCAATTTAACATCCTTTGCTACTTTGATTTCTTTCAGTTTAACCTAATAAGTTAGGACTCAGGCTTATCTCAAGAGGTCCACAACCACCTTAGGGCAAAGCAATGATGACTGCACACATTTTACTTCGGTATGTAGCACACTTCACACTTCCACAGAACAATAATAACCATAATTACCATTTGTTGAGTGCAAGCCTGGACCAGTTACAGCTCTAAATGGTTCATATTCTCATTTAATTCTCATAATACCCTGTGAAGTCGGATTCATTATTTTCCAAATGATGAAAACATAGCTTGAAGTTGTTTAATATCTAAATTAACACAACTGGTAAGTAATGGAGCCAGGGTTTTCATCAAAACCTGGTTTGACCCTTATTACTAGGCTTTGACGTTGACTCATTGAAGGAGCCCACACAGCAAATCCACTGGTACACCACGCAGTACAGAACATGTCAAAGTCTTTGGGCAGTTTAATGGTAAGTGAATTAATCAAAAATAATTAAACATCTTAAGCATATTAAACAAAAAATAACTAGGACATGGCTGGATCTCCACATGAATTCCCCCTGATGAAGCACTTTCTGCTGTGACAGAAATAAAATGAAGTCTCTTGGTAATTTGAAGCATATACAGCAATTAATTCTGCATTTATAAGGCCTGTTTGTAGAACTGTATTTCAATTTTTTACAGCACTGCTTTAATATCTGTGCTGTAGCTGATAATTATTTGGAGAAAGGGGCAAGAACAAGGGGATTTTAGTGATAGCACAAACATTTTTAATACAACAGCTGCAGGACTTAATCAACGGTGTGCCAAGAGCACTGGAGCCTGTCCGAGAGAAGATAGTATATAGCTACTGCCTCCTATTCAAGGTCACTGGTGTGAGTCTACCCAAACCTGACTATGGCTAGAGGTCACTCTCCCATTGACGGCTCTTTGGTGGCCCCAGTAAATGAAACAGAGGACTTGTCCAATTAACTCCTGGGTAACCACTCAGGACTACTGCCAGACAGGTTTTCTGTTGATAGTAAAGGGACGGTTCACTATGCTCCTCGAGGTCTAGGGTTGTCTGATTATTATTATTGTTGCTGTTACAGTGAGATAGTCTTTGACAAGCAGCAAGTTGAATACCAATTTGCATAAAAGAACAAGTCCAATGGCATCACTAGTTGACATGGCAGGACTGCAAAAGTTGAACACATAATTGGGAATAAAATCCATTCTTCTATTCAAGTCCTTATACCCATACCCATCTAAGTTCTCCACCTACTACAGAGCTGTCCAGGGCTGTAAACCTATAAAGTCCTGTGAATTCTAATTGCTTCTGCTATTCATGTATTCTTTTATGGTTCATAATCACTTGTAATTTTAAATTGTGTTGACACCCTACTCAGGATACTCAAGTGAGAAATAGCAGTTAGGACATTAAAGCTGTCTATTGGTCCACTGATTCATGAATCATAGCTTGATATCAGCACCCAGATATCTTATTGGGAACATGGCTTTCTCTATAGTCCTTCCTGAAGTCTTTATTATAACAAGATTAAAAGTCTCCTATGGTAGCTAAATATCTCTTGCATTTTTTTTGTTTTTTTTTTTTGTTTTTTTGTTTTTCGAGACAGGGTTTCTCTGTAGCTTTGGAGCCTGTCCTGGCACTAGCTCTTGTAGACCAGGCTGGCCTCAAACTCACAGAGATACGCCTGCCTCTGCCTCCCAAGTGCTGGGATTAAAGGCGTGCGCCACCACCGCCCGGCTCTCTTGCATTCTTATACCTAAATAAAGGAAGCAGATGATAAAAGATGGATGTGTACTCTCTCTAGCTACCTTAACTGTTCTGCCTTGTTTCTACCATTTTGTTCTTACTCTTTTTTGTAGAAAGGGATAGAACATGAATCAATTAGATACTTTGTTTAAATCTCTCATTTCCATGGGCACTTTTAGACCATAGCTGTTTATTTTCATTGTATTCATCCTGAATAGATACTTGCTTCTTGCATTTCAGCCTTTCTGTCTTAGATGAATCCCTCAGCCCAAGTGAGTAGAAGTCCCTTGATTTAAGCCCCCAACCACTCCTACTGTGAGGCCTCTCTGTCATAGATGACTCTTCATTTGGAGATGAGGTGCACCCCTGAGAGGGACTTAGTCTGGTATTGACACAGTTGACACTGAAGATAATATAAAGAGTCATGGAAGAGTTAATGGTGCCTAGTAAATATTTGTGGAATCAATTGAATAAGTTAATGACCCCACAGGACTTCTGCAGGCTTCTATGGGCAGTTCCCTTCATTTTTCCCACTCCAGCTTACAAGTCTCTGAAGCAATCCCAGTCCACTGAAAAGCCCAAACTTACATGCTTACAAAAGGAGATAAAAAGCCGTGATTCAACCACCTGGTCCCAGGCTTAATAGCCACCTGCATACTAATTACTTCAGTGATTCAAACAGAAGTCCCTAACTGTTGGGAGACTGCATACGAATTTCTACCTCTGCACCTGACTGTAAGAAATGTCACACTGTTTAATTATTCTAAATCAAATTAGTTATGACTTTGTGTCCACATGAGTCATAATTGGGAGAAATTCAAACCCAGTAATACGCAGTTGATAGGTGGCATACATGAGAATCTATGTAAGAGAACAGAGGACATGATAATCTCATCTTTAAACTACTGATTGTTTCTGACATATGTGGGCCTCACACACACAATCATTGTTTAATCATTTGGGGGCCCAGGGATCTAGATGAAGTCTGAATCCTTATATGTGGCATGATATTCTATTGTACTAAGCATACTAGGTATGCCCAGAGTATTGTGAGAAAACAGCTTCCTTTCCTCTCCAATCCCTACTTCCTTTCCACTCATTATGAATGCCTTCCTTCTTTAATGCAGCCATTCTGACTCAAATTTCTCTCTCTCTCTCTCTCTCTCTCTCTCTCTCTCTCTCTCTCTCTCTCTCACACACACACACACACACACACACACACACAATCACCCTAAATAGATATTGTGTGGATACACGAGACCATTATTACATCAGAAAAGAAAGTATTAACCAGGATACATAATTATCTAATGTTTAAATATGATACTCTGATAAAATAAGAAATACATATTTTAAGTCTGCCTCTGATTCCTAGCATATGTCTTTTAAATTCCTAGACTCTCTAGAGAGTGATAGCTGACTTTGTTATGCTAATGAGTTGACTGGTTACTGGGGGCTCCTAGATAGATTGTGAATGGGGACATGATTACAGAGCTTGGGCCTTTCACCTCTTTATCTCTTGATAGTAAGGGAGAGGTGGGACTAAAAGTTGAGTTGCAACTGGCAGTAGTTGGTTCTCTTCTTGAGCTTATTTTCTTCACCCATATGTGGTTGACTAGGTTTACCAGGCATGAATTCCTTCCTATTTAGTGGGTCTTAAGTCTAATCACACTTGATGGTTGTTTACCACAAGCTAAAGGTGACACAGTTGCATCATTGGTGATGTCTTGCCGTGTCATTTGTGTTGTGGCTTTATAGCTGAGAAGCAGTACTGATTGTTTTGGTTTGCTTTTCCCTCTTGGTAACTTGTAGAGCACTTGCATTGCTCTCCTTGTCCCCATCCCAATTAAAGCCCTCCTTCCTTTTCCTTTTCGCCTTCATAGCATCCATGTCCGGCCAATTCCCTAATCTAGTGCATCCCCACCTCTGGTCCCTTCTCACTCTCCTGGTTTCTGCAGTTAGGTTACTACAAGTTCTATTCTCACAACTAAAGATTCAGGGCTGGGATTCACAAATCACACACACACAAAATTCTGGGTGTGGTTTTACTCAGACTATACTATACTGGTTATAGTATTTTCTAGTTCCATACATTTGCCTGCAAATGCCTTTTCATTTTTCTTTACAGTGGGAAAAACACCATTGTGTGTCTATACCTTGTTTTTGTTATTCATTTATAACTTGAAGGACACTTAGGTTTTATCCATTTTCTCACTATTGTGAACAGAAAGGCAATGAACACAAATAAGCAAGTATTTGTGCAGTGGGAAGTTGACTGGGCATATGCTAGAAAATGGTATAGCTGGATCATGGGGTAGGTCTACTTTGAGCTTTTTGAGTATCTTATGCACTGATATCCACAAAGTTGCACCAATTTGTGAACCCACCAATGGTGAAAGAGGGTTCGTCTTTCTTCTTATTCTTATCAATCTATCTTTTTATTTTGTTTCATTCTGCTTTTTTTTCTCAGTACCCATCCTTATGGACACAATGTAAATGTAGTTCTTACCCCTAATTAAAAAACAGCAAAACTTCATTTTGCAACAGATGAAGACTGTTATAGTTGCTACACAGCTGGCCAAATGTAGGAATTAGTTACATTGGGGTATCTAACTCTAACTGATACATCACACAACTGATCTCTAAACCTTTAAGCTCAGAGAAAATCATAGATGGGCAGAAAGATGTAAGAGGCAGAGTCTTAGGACACCTGTTGAGAGACTATGTCACCTAGATGAAAATGAAGATCCATAGGTCAATGGCCGCTAAGAAATGGACAATTAGTTGTCTCAAGAAATTAACACCCTCATAGGAGGTCCATTCCCAAATGATCAGCCCTGGAAATATGCACATATAAGCAAAGATAAATGGATTTAATACATTGTATGAGTAGTCTGTGTGTATGTGTGTGTGAGTGGGTATGTGTGTATATATATACACATAGAAATATTTAACTACATATACATAGAAAAATATATAATTAAATAAGAGATATGAATATTAGAAAAGGAGCAGGAAGAATTGGAATGGGCCAAAGGAGGGATGGAACAGATGTAGATATAGTACTTATTATAGACAGAAGTTTCTGTCCTGCCTGGTCCCTCAGCTGTTCAATTCCAAAGAAACACAAAGAGGCTTATATTAGTTATAAACTATTTGGCCCGTTACCTCAGACTTATTATTAACTAGCTCTTACAAATTAAATTAACCCATAATTCTTATCTATGTTTAGCCATATGGCTTGGTACCTTATCTCAGTGCAGCAGTTTTATCTTGCTTCCTCTGCATCTGAGTGGTGACTGCAGACTGAGCCTTTCCTCTTCCCAGAATTCTCCTGCTCTGGTTGCTCTGCCTATACTTCCTGCCTGGCTATTGGCCAGCCAGTATTTTATTAAACCAATACAAGTGACAAATCTTTACAGGATACAAAAGCATTATCCCACAGCAGTTCATATATAAAATTTTCAAAAAATAAAACATCAAAAATATGAATTGATTACTGATAGCCAGTGGTTTACTCAATTCTGACTGTGTCTGGCCTTAATAAAAGTCCAGAGGAATCTATTCATACAGACTCTAGGTTTCTAGAGTGTGAAACAGATGGGAATTCCTGGAGGGTGGAGTCCAGGGAGGGCAGGAAGCCTCACACTGCCCTTACTTTGCTTGACCACATTCATCTATCTATATATCAGGCACTTCTGTATCCTTTGCAATATTCTTCATAATAAGAGGTAATTATAAGTACCCTTTTCCACGACTTCTTTTAGTTATCCTAGCAAATTAATTTCCTTGAGAAGGGTTGTGTTAAACCTAGCAGACCGTTGGGGAGGAGGATCACCTGGGGCATTTGGAGTGGACAGCAGTCTTGCTTCTGAGCTCTTGGCCTGAGCTGCCTGGTGTTCTTCCAGGTAGATACAGTCAGAATTAAATTGGGTCATAAAGCAGCCCGCTAGTGTGTCCAGACCTGATTGCATGGTGTTGGTGGAATCATGTTCACAAACGTATTCTCTTTGTACCAAGTGAGAATAGATTAGGTTTCTCCAGTATCTTTCAGAGTAGACTTTCACAAATAGTTTTGTGGAGATGCAATATTTATTCTTTTTTTCTGAACAGGAAAAAAAAAAGCTGTCCTCTGTTAGCCCTGCCATTAACTCATCCCATGACACTGGTATACACAGGTGAGAAAGCTGCCCTCTTCCCTTGTCCTGCACTAGGACAATGCAGATGCACTAGCAATATTTCCAACCTCCTCCTCTTGGATGCTGCCCACTGTGCTCCCTCTCTTAGAGAATCCTGGGATGAAAATTCAGTGAAGCCATCAACCAGGAGTATAATCCTAAACTGGGTTCAATCCTAAAATATCAGATGATCTTGTCAAAGGACAACCACGTCTCCTCTCTCTGTGCCCTGGGCTGGACATGCGAATTAAAAGTGATGTCATTCAGCTTTAGGGAAGCTGTTGTCTAGTGCAAGTCTAGATCCAGCTCGCCTGGGATGCTTTCAGGTTCAGTGCCTTCCTCAGCAGGAAATGCAAAAGGGCTACCTTCCCAAAGCCACTGTGGGAGGGCTACTTGCTCATGCACTTCACTTTCACAGCAAAACACCTCCAATTCCGGAGTATGAATCAGTCTCCATGGTGAAATGAGGAAGGTGGCAGAAGTGTAGCTGTTATTACAGCAATTTGCTTCCCACGGCAGCCCCCAGGTGGAGATGTGAGTGGGCTACTTGCCTTTTTCTCTTCGATTATTTTTCCCCTGAGTCCCCAACACACCCCTAGGCAGGCCAACCTCCCTTTCCCTGTCTCCCTGACATTCCCCATACAGTTTAGCTTCTTCTGGCCAAAGCAGAAGTCCAATAGGATAGTTAGACCCTTTGTGAACAGAGAATGTCGCTTCTCATTCCTAAACCACGGAGATCTCAATTATCCCACAAAGGCACAGAAGGGAATGCCACCCCCTCCCTCATACCTCCCAGAGTTTTAAGAGAATCATTCTGAAGCCTTCAGAAGACTCGTGTTTAAGCACGGACAGTTGCAGGGGTATACTTTTGATGTTGTTACCTTTATGAATGAGGAATTTTTACCTTTTGGGAGGAGGTCCTGAAAATAGGACTGTGCTCATTTTGTTTACCCAGTAAGAAATAAAAGCCGACACCAAATGTCCTCCCGTGCTGCAAGAGATGAAAATATGTTTGCTTTTGCTTTCAATACCCAGGCTTCTCCAAATCTTATTTTCTCATATTTCTTATTCAGCGATTGCTCCCCCCGACCCCATATTTGTGAGGAGAAAACTTAAGGTACATTAACAGGAAAAACTTCACTCTCTTGTAATTAAATATATTCAAGAAGATTTTTCCATATTTCGGGGAATGAATGTTAAATCTGAGCTGGGGGACCGGGGCTTATTTCCCTAGCCTGTAACAAGTAGTATGAAAAATATCGATTTGCTCCTGAGTGTTGTTAGAGCAACTTAATTAAAGTTGTTTAAGTACTTTGGAATCCTTTGACGGAGTAGAGCATATAAACGTGTAATGTGCATTCATGTAAAGTTTCCAGAAACCAGAGAAAGCCTTTCCGCACGCCACCCCGTTGCAAGCAGTGCGCTGGCAAAGATCTCTTTTCCATATCCATGTATGTCTGATGGTGATAAATATAGTCTCTGACCTTTAGCAAATGTAAAAGTGAAAACACAAAGAAATTGGACATGCTGTGATGGCTGCCGCCTGTTTCACAGCCTTTCAGCATATTGATTGGCTGGGAGACACTTCTGAGAGCTGGTGTGTGACTCTCAATAAATCCCCTCCACCAAGGGAGGGGTGTGCAGGCATCTGAGACTGAACAGAAACTAAGTCGTGTGAACAAAGACTGAAGCAGTCAATACACCTGTCCTGGTGACAAAGGCCAGCAGGAAGCTCTTGGCAGTAGGTAGCTGTTTTCTCCCTCTTGGTTCTCTACACCGTAGAAAGTGGGACCTCTGTGGTAGAAGATAGCAAGGATTCTAATAACATCCTTCCTGTTATTCAAAGCACAAAGTCTTAGGAAGACCTTGACTTCCAATATTCTATCAAGGTCTCGAATGATCCATTCTTCTCTTTGGTTGCCTCCCAACATGCTCTGCCTGGCTTTGCTTAATAAAATGGCCATTGAAACCATCTCTTAACTTTTGCTCCTTGGAACACCACAAGACGTGAAGGGTAATTTCTTGCGGGTCAGTTGTGGCCATGCCCTCTTGGTTTGGTCACAGTATAACACTGTGCTTGGGGGTCGAACAAAGGAACCCACTTACTTGCTTCTTAGGAGATACACTCTATTATCACAGTTTTAAAAATTGTGCTTTTGCAGGGGACAGGAGGAGGGAATGGAGTGAGGGACTTTGTGGGAAGAAGAAAGTTTCCCATGGTACCTCAGTGTTATTTGGCTCATTTCTAAAGAGCTTAGCAAGCATAGTCATGACACGCTGGCTCCTGCTAAGGGAAGTGGCTTACACTGGGTTTATGCGTTTCTTTCTTCCTTAGACCCAGCTAATAAGAAGAGACTTCAAACCGTAGACTCAGCCACCCACTTATCCTTAACTCAAACTCATTAGGTTCAGATTGCTATATGCTGGTATTCATTAAAGAAATGTACTTTCCAATGGTTTCCCATCATCCTCGTGAACTAGCTGGCTCCAGTCTACGCTGGATTGGTCAGTTTTATCTCAGCCGCATCTTCACTCTCATGTTGAGGTTTGAAACCAGCTGTTTATTATTGGGCTTCGGCTTTTCTTAACTGGAGTCGTTTGATTATTCCCATACACGTGGTGTCTCTGCTCATCTTATGGAGATCTTTTCTCCTCAGATTTCACTCATAGAACCGAAAACTGGAACAAAAAAACTCATCTGCTCTCCCTTGTAGATTCTCCGTGGCCATCCACTAATGACTAGGGATTGTGAGCAAGCGATGCTCAAGCCAGTTTGGACTTGGTTGTGGGCATCTCAGCGATCTCCCAGGGTGTCTCATTCCCAGTGAGTGACCCGACCACGGAAAGCCAGCAGATAAGGCCCACTGGTGTGAGGGGAATTCTCCCTGAATTCCAGGAACTAGAAACCTGGAATTTTTTTAAGCCTACGTCCTGCAGGCTGGACATTATTTAACCCTATGGCCCTACTTTTTGTTGTTGTTTGTTTTTTATAAGCTGAGCTGTTTCTAGCCCAAGTTGGGGTTTTTTTGTGTGTGTGTGTGTGTGTTTCCTTTGTTTTTTTTTTTAATTACTGATTGATGTTTCATATTTTAGGCCAAAGGTACTTCTTTGTTTGCTTTTTCTACAATTGCTACATTGCTTCTGGTTTTTTTTTCCTATTATAAAAATTACATTACGAAGCCACACCTGCATAGGTTTTTGTGTACTTTTCCAGCAGAATATATGCTGATAGTTTAAATTTTTGGGTCATGGAGTGTGCATATTCTGACAGACACCACCAGATGGCCTTTCTAATAGGTCATATCAGTCCAGCTGCCAAAAAAAACTTGGGGAGGCATCCTGCACTTTGTCCTTGCTGTCCTGCTCCTTGTATAGTGTTTTCTCCATCTGTTGTCAGTCCGCTTTCTTTGTATCATTCTGGTCTCAACTGAAACCCTTCCTAAGAAACCACCCTTAACCACTGAAACAAAATGTCTCATATCATCATTCTCTCTCTCTCTCTCTCTCTCTCTCTCTCTCTCTCTCTCTCTCTCTCTCTTTCTCTCTCTCTCTCCCTCTCTCTCCTCATTTCATCATCTTTTGCCTTTACCAAGTCCAGCTGAATTATCCAATTAAATTCTTTTTATGGAGGTATTTCCCAGCCTATTTCATTAACCTTCTCCCTTGCCATGATCTTCTTTCCAATTTGTTATTCTTGTTGGGTAGAAACAGAGATTCTCAATGCTTCTCCATCTGTTTGGCGGTAGGTTGAATTTGCAGCAACAGGGATCACAGTCGAGGGCAGCTTGATTTGGTAGAGATGGACTCATCTGGAAATTCTGTGGAGGTTTCCAGCTGTAGCATTACCCAAGGGTGGAGCTAAGATCTAGAAAGCATTTCACAAGAACTGTGGCAAGAGGCTGAAGAACAGGCATCCTAACCCAGAAACCAAGAAGGATAGAAGGTGCATTCAGAGACAGATGCTGAACCAAAGAGAGCTGTAAGAACACTCAATGGACATGGTACAGCAAACGGGACCCACAGTCAAGGAGCACAGGGTGAATGGAGACAGGAACAGAATGCACACCTCAGAGGACACAGTATGGCTCATCTGAAACTGAAAGGAGACTTAGTTTCCAGTGTCACACAGTTACTGGAAACCTCATTCTCTAGCTGCCATCTCAAGAGCTAGGGAAAAAGAAAGCAAACTGAAAATTCAAAGCTGAAGAGGAGAAAGCCCAAAAGGATTGAGTAAATATCTTACAGAATTGACAGTGATTCGTATCTAGTAAAACTATTAAATTAGTGGGTCTAATTGTATTTTTAATTAAATTGTACTAAATTAAGCACCTCAGTTCCTGCTACCAGTTGGGGGCTACCAGAGAAATTAAAACAACTCAGGAAAATGAAAGTCAGGGGATAATTTGTTATCCTGTCATACTGGGAACTTGCTCAGCGTTTAATATTGAGAATGATGATTGCTAAAGTTTTCTAAAAGACACTATTAAACACATTTGGGATGATTTCCTTTATTCTTAGCTCATTATGAAACTTCGGAGAATGGCAATTGAATATTTTGAAGACATATCTTTCAGCTTCTACTAGTTTTTTTTCAAGTTTCCATTGTGAAATACATTAGTATAATCCCTAATACTAATCACCCCTATCTTCCTGATAATTTTTGTAAAATACCAACTCATTGTCATTTTAGTGGATTGATCCAAAGTCATCTGCTCCCTTCGTCCCTGCCAGGAAGTCTTTAAAACTGTCTTTGGCATATTTTCTTGAGATTTACTTTGACTTTTTTAAATATGCTTTTGGTAATTTCACAAAATTTTTAGTAGACATAAATTAGGTTTATTTACAGAATCAAAAATTTTATTAATATCTTTTCTCTCTCTTACACACACACACACCACTTTCTCTTTACTCTCACAATAATTTGTCGTCAAGAAAGTACACTACAGTGATTGTAGTTATCTTCTGAGTAACTATCAGTTATTATTTTTGCATTTTCTTCTCGTTCCATCTTTTATAGTTCATCCCCAATCTTACTAACGCATCAGACGCCATGAATCTTTGTTGCCATCATTCCCCTATTCAAGTCTTTGCTAGATTTTGTACTGTTGGAAGAACCTGAGCTTTGAGACCCTTTGTAACCCTCTCCACCATGAAACATTAATCAAAAGTTGGGCTCTGGCTGCTTTGAGAGACTTCCACAACTACTTTGTTTTAGAGAAAACAAGCTAGCCAAAGAAGACCTACCTAACCTTGCCTGTTCTATGATCATGCCTACTACCAACCAGTCTTCCTCAATGATTCCCTTGTTTTATATAGTCCTACACTTCCTACATTTTTGGTGTGTTTTCCATTAGTAGATATTTTCTCCATTACAATGTCCTAAATAAAATAATCTTAATTCTTCTCTGTAATTTGTTTTGGGCACAGGGAACCAGAACAAACCAAGAGACAAACATGACTAAATAAGCAATGTGGAAAATCAGACGCTTGGGGCAGCTAGGGGGAGCCTTCTCCAGTTCCTGATAGCTATCCAGATTCAGGTTCTAATCCTGGAGAAACAGTGATGTGCTTCCTCCTTTACCACCATATACCTCAGTTCCATGTCCCTAGGGCGGGTTATGTTACTCACTGCTGTACAGATTAAGATGACTTCTGTTTTCTGGGGTCAGTGTGATTGGCTTCAAAAAGACTTCACATGCACAATCCCAACTTCTCATTCAGAATTTTATAGGGCGGTATTAATTCACTGTGGCAGACGTGATTTTTCTGTTGACAAATGTCTAGTCCTTGATATGGCCATTCACCAACAGAAAAATGGATCGGTGAGCAGAGAGGGCATCTCACCAGGACCACAGTTTGTATTGCCTGGGTGTTTCATTGCATGAGAATAAAGGAGTAGGTTGGCTTTATGTAACATTGTCATGTCAAGAAACAAATATTGTCAGCATACATCTCAATTTTGATATCACTTGAATGTAACAGAGGATGTAACCTAGCAAGAAAAACAAGTGAGTGCCTGATCTTTAAAAGTTAGTTATATCACTGCTAAGCCTTAATTACATTTCCTTTTGCTTTTTCTTTTATTGTGTTATTTACTCTATTTTCCCTATCTGCTAATGATGTAACTAAATGGAATAATTGTTAGCTCTTGGGATTTAATTCTGTGAACAATATTAAACTTGTGAATTTTTAAAAGAGTAAAACAAGTAGAAAGAAAGCACAAAACCCAGGAACTTTTAGATGAGCAAATGGAATTTTATTTGTCGGAGTTCTGATAATGTAATTTTCACAACAAAGAAATAAGACACTTGGATGAGAATAAGTAATTATCAGAACATAGACAAATATATCTATTATCTTCTGTATAAGAAAGGTTTTTTATAAATTGTACACATCTTGAGTCTCATCTCTTATTTATATTTCTCACACTTATCGAGTACAGATTGCTTAAGCACATGGTATGCTATATGCCCCGCATACTAAAGTGTGTAAGCTGTTAAGAATACATAAGCTACAATATACAAATCCAGGTGGATGATAAATAGAACATTTACACATTTTCTCAAAATCAATCAAATTTCTTTCCTAGGGCTTATTCTATGTACGTTGTCAGGAAACTCAGGCTTGGTTGTCCATTTTCCCCTTGTCATGCTACTCTGAGTCTTGCCACATGCAGTCCCAAGCATCCATGATGAGGGGGTTCTGGAGGGGTCTCATCTCTACAGATCTGTGTTGACTAGACATTTCTCTCTGTCTGTTGTCACTGAGTTCTCCTCAGCTATGCACAGAGGGGATCCTGGTGAGAAGCTAGGCACTCTGGTGCTTCTGCTTTTGTCTTTGACCTTGCCCTGCCATCATACTGCTTTGAAGCCTTGGTTCTACAAGTTGGCTACTTCGTAGTTGTCCAGAACAATGTGTTTCATAGCCCCGACAGAATCTCTTTCTCTCTCTTGCTTTTTGTTTACTCTGCTGTCCCTTCTACACTATTTCCTGCTTTCTACTAGATTAGGTTTTAGGAAACAAAGTTGAAGTTTGTAGAATATATCTGTTTCTCAGTCCAGTCACCTTTTCTTTGAGACAGTGACGGTGAATACCCTCCATACGATCTGTGTAGTGTTGATTCAGACCATCATGGTGTTTTAAGAACCATTTTTATTACTGTAACTTTTCTTCCCTTTCCTTTTAGATTCTAACCAGCACACAACTGGCACATTTCTCTTTTTCTGGAGTAGCTCTACAGTTATGATCTCTGGTCCCCAGGCTTTCATGGGTTTCCATTGTTGATAAAAATATGTCCTTATGACTTAAATATTTTAAATCTCCATGTTGGCCCTAACACTCTTTGTACAATTTTCAACCCCACATTTGTCCTTCATGTTTCTGTGCTCTGATCAAAGTGCAAAACAACATAGCTGCTTTCTCCTTTTATGTCTCTGTTCATGATGTTTCTTCTGTAGGAACTGCCTTTCACTTCCACTACACTGATTTGCACATAAGCGAAGTTTGTTCATTTTGGATGATCAAATGCTGTGCTATTTGCTTCAGGAAGATGCTGTGATTTTCTGTGGGAGCTAGCCCCAGGAAACAGTGAAACCAAAAACTGAAAGCAGTCGGTATGGCTGGTCCATAGAACAGCATGGAAAGAGAATGTGGCAAAATGTGTAGTGAAAAATTTCACAACAGATCTGTGTCCGCAGGACCTAAGTGGGCAGTTTTCAGGGCCCAGAGTGACAGCTATTATAAAGCCAGTTGGGCATTGAAAAGGAGAACATAGTCCTTGCTGTGTTGGTTGAGTTGTTGACCCCAGGGATCTTTTCATCTCCAACCTTAAGCAATGCTGGTACTGTTCACTTTGAAGGTACTAGTGGACAAACACCCCTCAATGACTTTGTAGAACTCTTGATGTGCTTTCCTCATCTTCTAGAAATGCTAATATTCTTAATTATATAAACACATTATTGACTTGACCTGACTCCATTGCTGAACTTTTAGCTTCTTTGGAGGCTCAGTTCATTCTCCTTCTAACAAAATACCCTGTGCTTAATTCTCACTCATTTACAAATGGAGCTATCAAGGCAGTCATACCCACAAAAGTTTTAGCCCTATCAAGCATTCCCTCCATATTACACCCAAAGATTAGTGAGTTGCCAGCAAATATTTCTGCAGCACTTGGATGTACCCAGATGGAATGACAATGCTTTGAAGGTACCAGATCTAATTTACAGTGTCGTGTAAGCCTTCTGACAAAAAGTACTGTGTTTCTTTTCTCTGTTCTAAGTATACATCGACACTTCAGATGCATGTGTGATGGAGGGGTACTTTTGGTGTGCTGAAGCAATACTTGTAGGCACAGTTGACATTTGGACAATAATATCTGACATCCAACTCAACCCCAAGTGAAATGAATAGCACCAATATACTCATCTTAGTAAAAGAAGAACTTGATGACAAAATGGTATTGATATGAAATTCAATATAAATGAATTACTCTACTATAAATGCTATAGTAAGTAGAAGAAACTTCTAGATCAATCCATCTCTAAGCATTCATGACTTTCTCTGGAAAGGAACCCTCAGGGTTGGTCTGGGTAAAAACAACATGCTAAGGGAGTTCTTGTCTAATTTCAAAACTTATTTCTCAATTTGCCATTTTGTGTCATCTGTTGGGACTCTGTCTTTCAGGGCCACTGAATATGTTCATATGAGGATGCCTGGCCTCAAGTCATTGAGAGATGGCCTTTAAGCTTAGCTTCTGTAAGGATGTTCCTGTGCAAGGCTTCAACATTGTATATCTAGAGTAGAGCCCCCCAAAACATGAGGATTTCTTTGCCCTTTCTGCCATCCTTTAATAAAATGTTTTCCTAGCCCTGGACAAATGTTTCGAGTGCTATCTGAGATACTGCTAGTCTTCATAAGTCTCTGGCCTGAGTCAGTAGAATAAAAAATATTTCAGTTCTTTAGGATGATCTATTTCTTCTCTCAATCCCCCCACTCAAGTCTGAAAGAGCTGGAGGAAGAGAAACCTGGACACAGCATGACCCACGAGTACAGTCTGTATGCTGCTTTGTCTTCTCTTGGGCTGAATGTGGCATTTATTGTTGCAGATAAGGTGTTGCTACATTCAGTGGCATAAGCTTCCCATGATTTGATATTTAATTCAGGGGAAAGGAGCCCAGATCTTTCTCTCCCTCCATTTTCTACCAACGTGTTCCCTGAAATAGCAAGTGTCATAACCAGTCTGCCTGTTTTCTTCCAGACTATTGTTTTAGGGAGACGCAGGACAGACCTCACTAGCATTCAAAATCAGAGTCAAGGAAAGCCCGCATCTTCTTTCTTCTCATGCATCAACATGTTTAATCAGAACATTTGTATCTTGATGTATTATTATTGCTTCTCTCTATGGGAATTGATTTGTACTGTTACCTAATCAGTGTGGTTCCAATTTTAATCTGGGAGCTGAGTAATAAATACAACACATCAATTTCCATAAACCATATATATTTGAAAGATTCATTTACATAGTGAACAATTTAGGAGTATAAATTCTAATGTGTTCCTATTCCTTGTGCGTTTCTGTTTGTATAACCTTTTGTGGCTCTAAAAAGAGACCATAATGCTGCCCAGTGCTATCCAATGCATTAAAATGCACTCTAAGTAACTCTTCAAAATCCCCTTATTCATTTCTTTATTTCAGTCACTAATGTGGCTAATGGTTTTGCAGAAGCTGAACAATTCTATACCCCCTTCTTTTTAAAAACCATTCTCAGCTTCTCTTCTGGCATTTTTCTGTAGCCCCCAATATTCCTCTCATAATAAGGGTATTAATGCAATTCTGGGTTTCCCAGATATGGCCTCTCACCTTTACATATATTAAATGAAAACATCTTTCGTGTCTCAGGGAGGATGCCATGAGACAGAGTCTTAACTGAATAAACTTAACAAACCACCTGGCAGCTTTCCACATGGATGTATGTACCAAAGATGGCAAAATTGATTACTTTACTGTAGAAAAATATGTATAGGATTGTGTATATTTGCTCACATCACTTTGCTCATGTATATGTATATGTGTATAATTGTATATGTCTGCGAATATATGTTTACATATAAGCTTTCACATACATACACAAAGAAAGAAATTTAACACTGAGAAAATTTATGTGGTTTCTGGCCAACTTTATCAGTTTCTACTTGCTTAAAGCTACAAATATCTAAAAAATTTTCTCTTTATAGAGCTAATTGTAGCTAATCTGGTAGCATTCTGAGTCTAAGTCTATTTCTGTATTTCATACTTGATCTTTACAGTGTTTCCATAAAGCATAACTACATTAATCTAAAACATAAGGAATATAATGACCAAAGATTATTACTATATTATTACTGATAAAAATGAATACGTAAGAGGCTTATATGGCCTATAGAAGAGCTGAAAGATACAGCTTTTTATGAATAAATGATCATCAAGACCTTGGCACCCTTTTGTAAGGACAGAAGGGAGCTCCCATGATTACCCAGTCCATTAAACCTAAGGAAGAATGAATTCCAGCCAAGATTATCATACACTGGCTTGTGCATACCTCACGACTCCACTAGAACAGCTCTCCCTGGGTTTAGTAGAGGGGGGATAGTGAACCAAATCCATTAGATATTTCATAAATAAGGTGAAATAAACCAGGGTGTCAGTTTGGTTACTAAAAGCAAGACTCTATTTCATCCTCCTCCATCTGGTTGGCAGTCTTAGTGGTCATGAATAGGTACAGAGCTGTTGTTCATGACTTTCTTGGGAATCAGGTAAGTAAAAGCCAGAAATGAGGCATACTCTGTATTGTAGAGGTGTAGAGGCAGATATCTGAGAAGCAGAGAAGAGAGAGCTTCAATGAGAATGCTAAGCTGCAGTTGGGGGTCTCCTGCATACTGATTCTGGGTGCTCTTTGTGGGGACTACAGGAAGGAAGCTGGGGATCTGGAGTTTGAGATACTGGGTTTGCAATTCTTGTTATTCCATTTAGCAGCATTAAGCACTAGACCATGCTATTCAGCCTCTTTGATTCTCAGCATGGAGTTGTTAAATATTGCATACTAACTTCCTACTGCTGAATAACAAATTGCCACCAGTGTGGCAGCTTAAAGCAACATCCATTCATCTCTGAGTGACTGCATTTCAGAAACCAAGGCACAGTGAGACTCTGGGTTTCACAGGACAGAAAACAAGGTGTTGGTTTGATTGCAGATCTCTTCTCAATGATCTTGTGTTCTTCTAGACACTGAATTGGTTCTTCATAGACATTGAATTGTAGCACTGAGGTCTAGGTTTTTGCTAACTTCTGGTCCAATCCTGCTCTCAGTTCCGGGAGCCTGTCTGCAGGCCCTCACTGGAGCCCTGTGGCGAGTACACAGTGTGTACACCGTATTTAATCAGGAAAGCAAAAGATATTTCTATGAATTCCTACTGTTCCAGAGAAAGGTTTGCAATTTTAAACAATTTCTGTCTTTAGGCAAGACCCTCTTGGATATTTTCATGGCGAGGCCAGCTGTGCCATGTAATAGAACCCCAATCACAGGAGCGAATGCTTTATCAAGTTCACAAATCAAATATAGTGCAGAGTATGTAGCTTAGTGCTAGAAAAAATCTAAGGGACATCCTAGAATTCAACAAAAATCCAACATGTATGAAAAAAAACTCCAGGCAAATTTTTTTGCAAATAATAAACTATAATATCATGAGGCTTAATAGATTTTTAGGGTAGAATAATTCTGATAACAGTTTTATGTGATAGTTCTAGAAGAGACAGTTCCATATAAAGTAGTCATCAACATATTATCTAGATTCTTTGATATGTACTGTGGAGAGAAGTTTCTATGCCTTCAAACTGCAGACATGTTTAACTATTGGGGTTTTTTTTTGTTTGTTTTGTTTTGTTTTGTTTTTCGAGACAGGGTTTCTCTGTGGTTTTGGAGCCTGTCCTGGAACTAGCTCTTGTAGACCAGGCTGGTCTCGAACTCACAGAGATCCGCCTGCCTCTGCCTCCCAAGTGCTGGGATTAAAGGCGTGTGCCACCACAGCCCGGCTCATGTTTAATTATTGTAAAGACACTCTCAGGATGTTAATGGTCATACTCATAGTTTTAGATAAGGTTCTTTATTAAACACATACACTTACATATGAAAATTACATGACATCTAAGTACTTGAACCCAACCTAGTTATAAGGGAGTCATTTCTACTTCCTAAACATTCCAAACTCAATATATTGCAAACAGAATTGTGCCCCTCGAGCCATTTCCTTCTTTTTAATTTCTCTCTCAATGAGTTGGTCAAATCATGCCATCTCTGTGTCTTGAGAGTGTTGAAAGGAGCTGCGGTGGGCTGCGTTCCCACCCAGCTCCGCACGGCTAGCTTTAACCGAAATAATTACACGGAAACTGTATTTTTTTAAACATCGCTTGGCCCATTATATCTAGCCTTTTCTCGGCTAACTCTCGCACCTGGACTAGCCCATTTCTTTTTTTTTATTTTTTTTTAAATTTATTTATTTATTAAGGATTTCTGCCTCCTCCCCCAACCGCCTCCCATTTCCCTCCCCCTCCCCCCGATCAAGTCACCCTCCCTCATCTGTTCAAAGAGCAATCAGGGTTCCCTGACCTGTGGGAAGCCCAAGGACCGCCCACCTCTATCCAGGTCTCATAAGGTGAGCATCCAAACTGTCTAGGCTCCCACAAAGCCAGTACGTGCAGTAGGATCAAAAACCCACTGCGATTGTTCTTGAGTTCCCATTCTTCCTCATTGTCCGCTATGTTCAGCTAGTCCAAATTTATCCCAGGCTTTTTCAGACCCAGGCCAGCTGGCCTTGGTGAGTTCCCGATAGAACATTCCCATTGTCTCAGTGTGTGGGTGCACCCCTCGCGGTCCTGAGTTCCTTGCTCGTGCTTCGTCTCCTTCTGCTCCTGATTTGGACCTTGAGATTTCTGTCCGGTGCTCCAATGTGGGTCTCTGTCTCTGTCTCCTTTCATCGCCTGATGAAGGTTAATATTCATGAGGATGCCTATGTGTTTGTCTTTGGATTCACCTTCTTATTTAGCTTCTCTAGGAACATGAATTATAAGCTCAATGTCCTTGATTTATGGCTAGAAACCAAATATGAGTGAGTACATCCCATGTTCCTCTTTTTGGGTCTGGCTTACCTCACTCAGGATAGTGTTTTCTATTTCCATCCATTTGTATGCAAAATTCAAGAAGTCCTTTATATCCATGTAGCTCACGAGCTGGCTTACCAGGATTGATCTTAACCTGTGTCTGCCTGGAGTGGAAGAATCATGGCGACTCCCTGACTCAGCTTCTTTCTCCCAGCCTTCTGTTCTGTTTACCCCTCCCACCTATGTTTTAACCTATGAGAGCCAGCCAAGCAGTTTCTTTATTGCTTAACCTATGAAATCAACAGATTGATATATGACACTCCCACATCATTCAGCCTTTTTCTGTTTAAACAAAAGAAGGAAGGCTTTAACTTTAACATAGCAAAATTATATATAACAAAACAGTTATCAAGTAAGAATTATAGTTACAATATTTATATCTACTTTATCTTTTATCATAACAATGGAAACTATAACTATCTATTCATTCTTCAACTCCATGAAAGACTCCAGAAGGATATAATATTACCTAAGTAAACAAGAACTAAGAAACTTCAAACTCTCGAAATGACAAAGACATCTTGCTGCCTGGACAGTCACCCAAAGTTCTTTTGTACCGCTGTGGCATCCATCTTTAGCCTTCAGGCCCATGGTATCCAGCAGACATTTTCATCAAGCAGGCAATTTCAAAGACAGTTCAGTCTTTATCTGCTGTGTCCTGCAGAGTGTCTCGCAGACTTTTTCATGAGTCATGAACCCTGAAAGATCATCTCACCTTTAGGCAAGTTCAGCAGTCCTCTCTCTGCAGGTTCTCTGTGTCTAGTTTATGCAATAGTCCAGGCAAGAGCAGTTTCTTGCCCAAATGGCTATCAAAACTCCATAAGGTGCCTCTTCGATGCCCATCTTCTTCTTGAAGTAGATTGGTGCTGCCAGGAGCAGACGTGTCTCATTGTCATGAAAAGCCCTAAATTATTAAAACATTTAAAATGCCATATTCTATAATCTTTGAAAAATATGAAGAATGCCTATCTAAAATATATCTAAGTACATCTAGAAAATCTTAACTAACATGACTACAAACTTGACTATTATGATTATCTGTTAACAATCTATATTTCTAATTATATATTACATTTTTAAATGAACTACACAATCACAGATCAGAAACACATGTACATATAACAAAATTGACCTTAAATTTAAATCATTAAAACAAAATCCATATCAATGTAAATTATTCATATCTCTATCATGAGAGACTTTTTGATTAGATGTTGTCCTCCACATGAGTAAATTCTGTCCTTTGTCATCTCTTACATAGACAATGGCAGTAGTGCACCCATATTTGATATTTCAGATTCAACACTCTTTTCTCTGACTTAATTTTCACAATTGTAATACTGACTATATCTTCTGTCAGTTTTCAGTGACACCGAACTGATCTTAAGAAAAAAATGAAGGCTGCCAAGCTGCTACTTCTATTTGACAATACAGCAGGAAAAATTACCTATTAAATCTATTTTCGGGGATGTAGTCAACATACAATAAAGCATTCATATATTATGCTTGTCTGTGCTTATGAATTTTGACAGATGTATGTATTTGCAGAACAAACCATCAGAGTCATGTTTTGCAAACATAAATCATATTACCTTACTTTTCACAATCCCAAAAAGTCTGCTATCACAAAACAAACTTTAGCAAAATACTTAAGAATACAAGTATCATCAAGGCTAATGGCCAGTGCATGGGAAAGAACAAAACATTGATGAATGTCATTGAAAAGTTACATACATATAGAAAGAGCTCACAATAATGGGTTGCAAGAATTAGTATTAGAATATATAATGTCTCATGAAGTACCATAAATGGAGCAGAAGCCTAAGGTTTGAATGCAACTACAAAAGACTCCATCAGGCTTCAAAGGAAGGCTTTGATTGCACACTCATTCAAAAATATTTCTTTTTTTTTTTTTGCTTCCTTAAGGTTTAATTTAATGATATTAGGTGAGGGCAAAAATCTACCACGTAAAACTCTTCCCAATTCTTTTTTTTTTATTGTCAAAACTATTGTTCTCTGTGGTCTTCAAATAAAGAGAGATATTGATGTCTTTGGAACTTTAACAACACTACAATTAAAATGAATTACAATCAATAAAAAAAAGACTCCAAAGAGCTAATGCAACCTAGGAGGAAAATGATGAAGGCATCATATTTTTCCCTATATGGTTACACAAATTGCTCAAGTCTACCTCTATCAATTCTTCACCATTCTTTAATTAATTCATTTAGTTTGTGACTGTGCTTTTCCTAGTTATCTCAAATCCTGGGAATCCATCTTTGCCTTGACTGACAAACTTTTCATGCTCTTTTTCCCTCACCTCCTTCTGGTCTGTCCAAGTGCAACATGTTCTTAAACCTTTGTTTTTATTAGTGCTTTCTTTATTGTCCTATTGGAATGAGCGCTCACATCACAGTGAATCACATCCCATGTATGTATCACCACTGACTACTTTTGATACATCAGTTCACCAATGTGTTTTTCTCTAGAATGTAAGAAGACTTTAGACATCCCGTTTATTTTCACATTTCCCCAAGTTTTAAGATGCTGTTTAGAATAAATTCTCAGTTAGCATTGTTGAAACCGGTGGATAAAATATGAACTCCTCTATAAAGCATGGGAAGCAAGGTCTTTCATGATCTGGAAATTATATGTATTTTCTTTTAGCCACCAAACTTCAGTACTTTAGCCACCCCCAGTTCTGTACAGACAACGGTTTGCCCTTTCCCTCTGCCCACAGATTCTCACTGTGGAAGATTTTTGCCTTCATTACCTGCCAGTCAGATACTCACTCTGCCCAGCTTTTCTTTCTTTGTGGATTTAATAGTTTCTCATTTTTCATGGTACTGTATGGCAAACATTTAATGGGTGTCTGTATTAATGTTTTCACCTTCCAAAATCACATAAGACTTCCACATCTGATAGGTTTAGATGATCTAGGAGGGAGTGTTCTTCTCAGAAGTATCTGCTCCCTGGATTTAGCAAAAGGCTCCCTGTTAACATACCTACCACCTGTGCAGAAAAATACAGTCAAAGTCTGCTCCAGGTAACTCCTTCACACAATCATGCACCAAGCTGGTATTCCCCCTGCTTTAGCTCCTAGGGGTCAGTTACTAGTAAGCAAAGGCTACCTCTTGAGCTGAGAGTCTGCCAGTGTTATTCCAAATAATTGAATCCTTAGCTTGCTCAGACTTGACCCCTGTCTCCTTCCATACTTCCCAAGGAAACTACAGGAAGGTTCCCAGGTCATGCTTTCTTCTTTGTTCCTTCTACCTCACAGTGAGGAGGCAGTACCTCTGCTGCCTGGCTTTTTTTTTTTTTTTGCATCCTATTGGGACCTGTGAGTAAAGAAACTCTTGTGTCCTCACTCACTTCTGAAATTAAATCCTGAGTTATGATTATGTCAATGGTTTTCTACCAGTACAACAAGAACAAAGAACGAGTTCTTGAACCACTTGATTAACTTTAATTATCAGTATTCCACATACACCTCTCCCTCCAGTATTGTGCCTAATAGTAATCAAACCACAAAAAATCAAGAATTTCTAGCAATATTCATCTACTAGAAGGCAGGGAGCTACGAGAAAAAGAAATGAAAGAATTCCCTGGGAAACACGGCAGTATGTGCCCACATCATTTTCCGGAACCATTCTTTGGACAAAAATTCATTTAACTTATTCTCAGCCATCATAGCTGTTTTCCTGAGTCATAAAATCCCCATTATGAAATAAACCCTGACATCGACTTGATTGGTATAAGCATAAATCCGAACAGTTGTGTGCTTGCTTTAAACTGCAGTTTTTCAGGCCCCAACTAGAGATTCTATTATTTCCATGGCTACTGAAGTAAGAAGGGATTATTTCAATGTATTGACAGTTTTGGGGAGTATTTCCTTTAATGCATGTAAAAGATGCAGTGGTTTCAAACTATCGACATGAAATTTCAGAAAATTCTGTGGTAAAAAATATATTAAGTACTGAATCTATTGATTAATTTTTAATTGTATCTCAAAGAAAACCGAATTATCTATAATGGTATAAGCTTACATGTATCATTATTGAAGCATGTATAGCATGGGCACATCTATATAGAGAAATTATTTAGATACATTTTTAAGGGACCCTTCTATTTAAAATGAAAAGCCTTGCAATGGATGCTTTTTTCGAGCACATGTAAATTTCATAAAATAAAAATATGTCTATTATTAATGTGTTGTTTAATGGAATGCTATTTTTTCTCTGTTTGCATTCATTCAAAGTTCATGCTTAAAATTCAGTCATCATAATACAAGCAACATGAAGTTCTCATCTTTTCTGTCAGACACTATAAAAGAAACTTCCTACTCAAACATCTCTTCACCAAACACACACATACACACACTTATATACAGTCACATATGTGTACACTCACTCATACACTCATACACACATATTAATGCATACATCCACACACATACATAGTCATACACTCATATTTGCACACATTCATATACACAAACTCATACACACACATTTAAATTCACATTCATACACATACATACATGCATTCATGCTCACAGGCTTGCGTACTCTTTCAGCCCTGTCTCCACCACTTCCAGGTACTCCCAGGTAGCTCTCTGAGTTTTAGTCTTTTCTATGTAACTGTTTATGTTCAAGTTCCAGGAAAATTTGCTCAGTCAACTAGAACAACCAGCTTCCTTCCTGTCTTAAGAAAGAAGTGTATTTCAGCCAGGGGTAACTAACTTCATGAGAATGATCTCCTAAGTTGCCTAGTTCCCTTTTGACGAGCTCTCAAAAGTAGCCAATGAGGAACAACCAAGGACTAGATTGAAGTTGACCTTCAGTGAATGAAGGACAGCCAACCAGCCTTTAGGTAGAGTTAAAGTGGGGTCCACCTTGGATACGTAAACTTGCTTTCCTTACCACTTCTGCAGAGTAACCCCAACAAGATCTCTAAGAGAAACTGGGTTGATGGCTTTGCAGCTGGTAAGAGATGGTGCTGCTGCTGCTGGTGGTGTTGCTGCTGGTGGTGTTGCTGCTGGTGCTGCTGCTGCTGGTGGTGTTGCTGCTGGTGCTGCTGCTGCTGGTGGTGTTGCTGCTGGTGGTGTTGCTGCTGGTGCTGCTGCTGCTGGTGGTGTTGCTGCTGCTGCTGGTAGCTGTGCACACACAGTTTCAGATCTAGAAGAGCCACCCACAGAGAATGCCTCCATTTGGACTTCAGTAGGCACAAATCAGCTTGGGTCTATTATTTGACCTCCATAATCTTTTCTTTCATCACTCTTAAAGGGGGAATTTTAAATTAAATAACTAAAGCTTTATAGTTGCTAAACTCAGAGGTATAGAATTAAGGAAATGCCTAGCATAATCTTATGCAGAGATGCATATGAATAAGTGAGATAAATATGTTAACTGTATCATTTTCTATGTTCTCAGAGGTGTTCATTTTCTAACTCATCTTCAGCCCTTATTTGTCAACAAATACCCCTGGAATGCACTTAAGATGAAACATGGGTTTTCACTGTCCAAGGGAAGGACATCTTTAGGACCCAGTCCACAAAGGTCTAAATCCCCAAAGGCGTTTCTCCTCCTCTTCTCTACTCTGCATCAGTACCTCACCTCCTTCATTTGCTGTTGCTGCTTGCTTTTGTTTCAAGCTCCAAAAAGGCAATCCCTTTGGATCTCCAGTAGACTTGCAGTGTGATGGGATACCTGTAGAAACTCCCAAACACACTTCCAATCCAGCTGTGAGTAACATTTCTGGGAAGTGAACTTGGCGATGAATCAAAAGCAGTGCTCACATGTAGCTGCTTAAGCATTTTTAAATTCCTATGTCTTACCCATATGTAGAAAATTTAAAAAAAGAAAAAAAGCAAACAATAATGAAAATGCTCCTTGTTTGCAGGAAGACCTCTCTAGCACCCCATCAAAAGTTAAAAAAAAAAAGAAATACCATCTTATCTATACTGTGGCCAGTTATTCAGTCTACATTCTGCATAAACAGATAAATATATGAAAATTATATATTAGGATTAGAGAACTTTTCTCTATGTTGATAGAGGTTAAAGAGTACCCTTTAATTATTGTTTAATGTAATTGTCTTTAAAAACTAGCAAATACTTTTTTAATTTTTTTTAATTGTTTTAAGGTGAAGGCAGCTGAACAATTTTACTGCTTGTTAAATAATCAAATCTTTTGTTGAAATTGTCGAGCAGAGAGTTCTTGTTAGTGATCGGAAACAGTACAAAAGAGGACACCATTAGCATGGAATGTGTTAGTCATGATGAAGACCATCGTGCAAGTGAATGCAGCCTGGCTGCACATTGCAGTCACCCCCAAACCAATCAGTTCTCCAGAGTAGTCAGACAACCAATGCAGAGACCCTCTGAAGGACACTTAGGGTATCTGTGCTGTGAATGGTGAACGCACAGCCCCAGGAACCACATACTCACGCTCCAGGAAGAGACGGCCCTAAAGTCAGAACTTAGAAGTTGAACTGGCATGTCAGCAATCCTGTCCAGTCTTCGGGAGCTTGTTCCTCTGTGACACGCCTTGACTGTTCTACACACTATCTGTCAGTCACGGGGGGGGGGGGTGGCCTGCTGTTTTCCATTAAGAGATGAAAAGGGCAGCAACAGAATGTCCAGTAGAGAGAAGTCCGAGCAAACAGACTAAATATTCAATGGGCTCCAAAAAACTGATTATCAGGACAAGAGCTAGAACTGCTAATGTGCACACAGGCTCAATTAACCCTAATTAGTTCAGAGTCAGGCTACAAAAGACTTAATTAGCAGTTATTAGGTGCTGTTCAGAAAAAGAACATAAATAATGCTTGGTAGCAAGCTGTGTTTAAGAATCTCCTGACTGAATGACATCAATTTTTTTTAAAAGGTGAAATTAATGTTGTTTCATTGAGGATTAAACATAAAACAATAATGCAGTTCTTGACTAAAATTTCATTTATTTGGTATTGAGTGTTGATTTATTATTTTTTCCTAGGCAAGTGAGGTACTTCAGGGGAAGAATTTGAATTTATTTCTAGTGGCATGAGCATTAGCATCTATTGCCAGTGGAAGACTATCCGCTGTTGGGTAGTGAGTAGTCAGCAGGGCTCAGAGCAGAAAACTAAGCTTTTGTAAGCACTCAGTCCTCTTCGGAAGGTTCTACAGAGTGGATGCTTGTGCAAAGCTGCCCCAAGTCTTTCCTTCTTCCTTGTCCTGTTTAGTCACCAACATAATTTCTCACAGGAGACAAAGCCTAAAATTCTAAAATTTTGATAAAACACAATAACCAGATTAAAATCTCAATAACTCTGAGGTGAAAATCAAGACTTTGTATATACTCCCTCTTCATATCTCTATGTCCTCACCTCTTTCTAGCAAGTTCTTGGACTGAGCATACACTCAGAGGAATAGAGTGTTAGGAAACCTTTAGTGTGATACCTCAACCATAAGATGCTATCGCACTTGCCTAACATGAACGAGGCATTTGTGAATCAGTGGTGTCTAGGAAGGAAACTGGTTATCCTGCTGGTCTGATGAATTGTGGAGAACCTGGGCTGTTGTGTTCACACCCTCTTATCACTGTATCTCTTGTCTTAAATTGAAAACATTTTTTATACAATATATTCTGATTTTTGCTTCCCTTATCTCTTCCCATACCTTCTGCATTCATTTAACTCCACACCTTCTTTCTCCTTAGAAAACAATCAGGCAAACAAAAATCAGAATAAAATTAAACAAACAAACAGCAAAAGAAATAAAAAGCACAAAAGAAATACACACTCACATACAGAGAGAGAGAGAGAGAGAGAACCATAAAATCACAAAATCAGAAACCATAATATATAATCAAAGACAAGGGCCTTGCTCTACGAAAAACTGATGAGTGCAGTTATAGAATTCAGAGGCAGAATAGTTAAAGCAGCAAAGGCAGACTTTATTTTAGCACATACTGCATAGGAGAAACGATTCAGGTCAGAGTACTTGTTGCTTTTCCACAGACACTCTGTTTGGTTCTCACCATCCAGTTAGGCAGCTGCCAACTGTTTGTTAACTCTGGCACTAGGAGATCTACTGTCTTCTGATGGTTTCTGTGAGTACTCACACATGTGGTGAATACACACACACACACACAAATAAATAAATATCACAAAAATAGTAGATCCCAGAGGACCATGTAATCTGTTAGTGATACTGTTACTCCTAGAAATGGCAGGAAGTTATAACACATGCTACCATAAAAATACAGCTGCCTAATCAACATCCAAGCAGTGATTCCAACAGGCATGCCAACATAGAAGGGGAAGAGCTCATGGAGGCTCACTCCAAAGAACTATAGGCCGAGAGAATGAGAACTTATCTGTACCACGGATGAGCTCCGACTGGTGGCTCAGACCTGAAATCATGTACATACAAGTTATACTAAACAGTCTCAGTATGCTGAGTTCATATAGTTTACGTACATACACACCCACAGAGAGAATTGATTCTTATTTTAGTTAAAATATAATTACATCATTTCTCCCTTCCAACCCCTTCCCTATATCCTCCTTTCCATCTCTCACACGGCTCTCTGCATAATACCTCTCAAATTCATGATCTCTTTATTATTACCATATATATGGTAATATATAAATACATACATACATACATACATATGGGGTTGGATAGAGAAAATGGAAGGGGAAATGATGTAATTATGTTTTTTAACTAAAATTCAAAAGAATTAATACAATAAGAGAATATGGGCTAGTGTGAAACTGGGACCAATTCCAAATACAGAGTAGGTGTGATTTAAAGCTATGAGCATTCCTTCTGAAATTCTGTGATCACAATACTTAGCATCAGTCATTTAAAGAAGAATGACTGATTTTGGCTGAGGCTGTCAGAAAGTTCAGCCCATCAGGTTAGGAGTGTGTGATAGAGAATATTTGCACTGTGTTGGATTGGGAATCAAGAAACAGAGGCAGTAACCTGGAGCCAGGTTATCAGCTTTAAAAGTCTGCTATCTTAGCCCTGTCTCCTGGAGCGGTGCTTCTCAACCACCCTAATGCTGTGACCTTTGGATACAGTTCCTCATGTTGCGGTGACCCCAACCACAGCATTATTTTCATTGCTACCTCATAACTGTAATTTTGCTACTCTTAAGAATTGTAAGTATCTGTGTTTTCCGATGGTCTTAGGCGACCCCTGTGGAAGGGTTGTTTGACTCCCAAAGGGGCTAAGACCCCAGTTTGAGAATCACTATACTATAGTTTCTACCTCTTTAAATATCCCCAACATCTCGTTAAGAAGACTTCAAGACATGAATGAATCTCTGGGGGACATTTCAACCTATAATATCCAAGAGGTGAGTCATTGTTGTTAGCAGAGGTACTGGTAGCTGGAAACTCACTAGACACAAGCCTCAAATGTGGGAGGCGTCTGGCTTAACTGACTTGGGAGTCTTACTGAAGATGGGACACGGTGGTACATCATCTGGAAAGTAATAGTGATGAAAAGGGGACCATAGTGATGGAAAAAAGTGAACATTTCCTGATCTGACCTAGCAAGATTCCTGTTAAAACTGAACTCTACAAAGAAGTTCACAAATGGACCTCTTTGGGAATAGGGTTCAGAGCCTGATTAAGGTTTAGATCAGTGAAATAATCTTTGCCAATTGTTATCCACAGGTGGAATGGTGGTTAGAAGCTTAGATGCAAAATCTGTTAAGACTTAGAGTGAGTTTTAAGCATGCTATTTAATCTTTCTAGCTTAGTTTTCTCATCTTTATAATGTTAATAATTTTTATTATCTACCTTATAAGTTAATTATGTGGATGAAATGATGTATATTAGGAGCTCAGTGAAAACTCATTATAATCCTATAGGAGACATGGTCTAATTTCTTGTCTATCTGAGGAGTTATTTATACTTTGTTTTTAGGTACATATGTTTGCTTGCTTAGATTTTCTGTAATTACCTCCCAGATTACATCTCTGCCTCTGAACTCATCTGCTATTCCTTGCCCACTTTTTAAGAAAACTAGAATTTCTGATTATCTATTTTCTTTTCTTCATTTTATTTATATCTTTAAATTTATTTATTAATTTTATACCAGGGTCGCACTTTCCCCTCCCTCGTCTCTGCCCAGTTCATCCCCTCACCCCACCCTCTGTTCCCAGCTCCCAATCCACTCCTTTTCTCTTTCTGTTTAGAAAAGGGCATGTCTGCCATGAATATCAACAAAACATGGCATATCAAGTAACAGTCAGACTAAGCACTCTGCCCCCATGTATTAAGGCTGGTCAAGGGAACCCAGTATGAGAAGGGTCCCAAACCCAGTTAAAAGAGTTAGAGACAGCTCCTGTTACCACTGTTAGGAATCCCACAAGAGAACCAAAGCCACACAACTGTAACATATATGCAAAGCACCTCTTTTCTTTCTTGTATATGGTACATAAAATTTAGTAAGTACATATTTTAAATGATCTACAGATTCAGAAAGAAATTTTATTCTTTGAGAGTTAAACCTTTCCTGGGGTTGATATTAAAACAGAATTAGGTTTGTGTTAGCCAGACTTTGCAGGACGCCCTGATAAGGTTACCACACCCAAAATGCAATTAAAATCAGGAATGTTTAAGTTATAGAATGTTCTTTAATGTGATTAGAACTGTCACAGTGAAACATCTGGCTGTTTCAGAGCTGAAGATCAAGCTGTGCCGTTACATGGAGAGCAGTGGTTAGCAGGACTAGCTACCGGCCACAGAGAAACTGCAGCACATCTCGCGAAACTCTGTAAGCTACACACACGCCACTGAGAGAATACTTTTTTTCTGCAGCGGATTGGTGCTATTGTGGCTCCTGGGGGTATTCTGAAGGTGTGATCTCCCTGCTCTGATTTTCACAGCGCCTTTGCTTTACTCATTATACTGCATTATAGAGTACCCTTTTTTTTTTGTCTTAGTTTACCTATCCCATGCCAGATTAATACAGTTCCATAGTTTGTAGAATCTTAGCAAAGTGAGATGGTTCATGGAAAAAGTTCTTTATATTCAAAAGAATTCTAGAAACTGCGGTTTCTTTCCTGCTCTTGGTGAAGACACATTAGCTTCCAGCAGATGTTGAGAATCCCCACTGGAAGAAACCAGTGTTTCCAATTCTGTTGCACCATGGGTACTTCATAGCAAACAGGTTTCCAGAGACTGCACTTCTTAGAGAGCCATTGCTTGGGATATAATTAGAGTTCACGAGCTGCCAGTCAAGAATCTTTTTCCTAGCGAAATGATCTTACCAAAAATGAAGTCAAGTAAGTCAAATTTCTGATAAGCAGAAATGTAGGGATTTTCTTGCTAGGCTCTCTGCTCTATAAGAAATTCTTTTATATTGAAGGAAAATAAAACCAGGTGTTGTCTAACAGAGGCAGAGAGAGCTCAGAAATGATAAATATGTAGTAAGTATGAAATTGTCTCTATTTTATCCCTTCCACCCCCTCCTTTCTTTCTGCCCTCTGTAGTAGGAGCCTGCTTGTTTGTTCTCGGCTGCTCAGCCCTGAAATAAACACTCAGAAACTATATTATCTGCAATACTGTTTGAACAATAGCTTAAGTGTCTTTTCAGCTAGCTCATATCTTAAATTAACTCATTTCTATTCGTCTATGTATTGCCACATGACTATAGCTCAACTGCAAGATTCTGTCCAACATCTGTCTCCAGTGGGGCCTTCTTTCTCCCAGCACTCAGAATAGTTTTCCCTACCTAGTTCTACTCTGCCCTATCGACAGACCAAAACAGTTTCTTTATTCATTAGCCAATAAAAGCAGCACATAGACAGAAGGACCTCCCACACCATCCCTCCCTTCCTTCTTACACCTTTCTATATATAAGTATATAGAACTGATCTCTTAAAATACAGGACTATTTAAAGCAATGGTTATACCATAATGTTCATAGCAAACATAAATAAAACTCTGTGCCAATACAATACAGTATGATAATATTACTCAAAAGGCCCCTTCTTTTGTATTACTGAAGCTGTATTTTCTAGAATTAGGTCAGTTTTACTCTGAAATGTAATTAAGTTCATAATGTATGTCATAACTTCTCCTGAAAACTAATCTAAAAGTTGACTCGAATCATAGTGATAACTGCAGAAGAGTACTTAAAATGGGTGACTAAAAATATTGATTTTGGGAAAAGACTAAGAAGTCAGGAAGAGTAAAAGAGCAAAGGGTAATGATAAATTGAGAAACAAGTACGAGAATGACAGATGGATGTTAGCCATATTAAAGGTTACATCAAGTGTGAGGATATGACAGGCACAGCCCAACGTCTTGACAACCATGGAGTTTTTGTTTTACTTTTGAGTTGTATTTATTTATTGTTTCTTTGAGACAAAGTCTACACATCTAGGTTAAGATGGCTCTGAACTCACAATTCTCCCTGTCTCTGCCTCTCAAGTGGTGTAATTTCAAGTGTGTACTTCCAAGCAGGATTTTTTTGTTATTGCAGTGCTGGGGTTGAATTCAGGGATGCTTCCACTTTAGGCCATGCTATGAGCTATGTCTCCAATACCAGAACAGAGTTTTAACAGCAAGACTGAATTATATGCTGTGTATAACATAACAGTAATGGTTTAGTTTCAGACAAACAGATCAAAAATTAAATAATGAGAAAACAGTAGCTAGAAGAGAACTGGGGTGTTTACAGTAAATGGTAACAGAAAATCTCTATTTACAAATCCGTGTTTACTTGTGCACTGTCATGATGACTAATGTTATATTTTAAGTTAAAATGCTGTATTTAAGAGATCTATAAAACAAGATGCCTCCAACCTGTCAGCCCCACTTATCCAAAGACAGATAACTTCTTAGAATGATAAGGACTGTTCATGTAATATAGCAAGCCAAGTATTTCCACTTCTCTAAACAAACTTGGTTGATTCAGTTGCATAAGATGTGTTTTTGACCACAGCTATGCAGTATACTGACAGGAAGTGCATTAGAATGCATGTCTGCATCCTATCCCACAAATGCAAGAAGTACATAGCTTTGTGAGTTTTGCCTTTGTGAGTCCCTGACTAATGTATTCGGGTACATACTCTGAGCAAAAATTTCAGATATCAATGTGCCTGGTATCCATGGTCCTGTTAGTAATTAATAAAGCCTCTTATTTGTTAAAAATATATTAATTCTCATACCGATGGATCTCTGAGGGACCCCAGATATATAATACAATAGATAATATCTCTGATCCAAGCTCCCAGGAGACAGAAGAAGGAGGATCCTTAATTTCAGAGTACTCTTGGTTATGTGTGAGATCCTTTAATGGAAGGAGAGTGAAGAAGAAAGTTTCATTTATAAAATATTTGAAGATTCATCTTCATACAAGTATTTAAACATTTTCATTAGAAAATGTAGATTGTCTTTTAACATACAACAAAAGATTTATCTTTTTAATTTTGTTTTGTTGTTTTTCGAGATTATCAGAGTAAAAGTATTGGAAGTGTTCTCTTTCACAGACATGTTCTCATTCTGTAGAGAAAACAAAATAAAACAAACCCAAGTCCCATGTGCTTCTTATTTATTCAAATTCACAGTTGGCAGAAATGTGACTAGTAAAAGTGTGCTATATTTTCTTATCTGTATTTTTGGTTTATTTAAAAGAAGGATTTCAGGGTAATGAAGCTCTTGAATTTTGGAGCCATGTTTTAAAAAAAATCCTGACTTCAATCTTAACTGCAAAGTTTTGAAAAGTTGTCATAATTTCTTTGTGGCTCAGTGATGTCTCTGAGGACTTCTGTGATATAACATGCAGAAAGCTTGCAAAAATACTTGGCATGTTGGACATTTTCCATAAGTGAGAGTTATCACCATTGAAGGCATTGTACTGCACATAAATCGTCATCACATCTGCCAGCATGTTCCCACGTTGTGGGCACAGACTTCAGAGCTCCTGAGTCAGATGTTGAGTGTGCATCTGGACATCAAGCTATTTCGGAAGTCAGCATCGGGACCTGAGGTGCAAAGAAGTCGGGCTGAAAGGAAAGCCTTGTTAACAAGATAATACATGCTGAAGTCAGCAGCTTTGCCTGTTACTGCTGATGAAGGAGAGAGGGTACGAAATGTGAGATGTGGGACACACAGAGCAAGTCCAGTGTGAGGCACGTAATTTATCGCTTGCTGGAATACTAGAAATGGAACACTGGGGCAGCACGCTGGACAGATGGCAGCCCATTGACCCATGAAGTTCTCTTTATAAAGAATAACCTTTGTTTTAGGTTTCTGCGGCCTTGAGTTCCACATACCCGGCTCAGAATCCCATCCCTAGATAAGCAATATCTTTTGCAGGTGTGACTTTGCTCCATTTTTTTTTCTGGAACACCCTCTTACCATTTACAACCTGGTACACTGAATAATTCATTGAAAATATGCCCTGAACTCAATATGCTCTACACCTTGGGTGGAGTCAAACCACAGCAGTATCCAGTGTGAAAGTGTCTTCTCCGTTTTGTGTCTTGACTGTCTTCATAATTGCTCCTCACCCTGCCTGAGGAGCTCATCCACTCATGCTAAAATGCTTGCAGATGTGGAGCTGGGACTGCAAAACGAGGTTGTCTGCCTTCCCCTTGCCTAGAGAGATCTGATAACACACTTTGTGTGGCATACAGATGAACTCAGGGACACTTAGTAAATAACGAGTCTGAGGTGGAAAATTCAAAATTAATTGGTAGATCAATAGTGCTGCTGGCCCTGATAAAGATGAGTATGGCGGTGGTCTTCCTAAGCTTGCAAGAATGCAATTATGAAGACACTAATTAGCATCAATGAGGGGAGGTTACACAGAGATTTCCCACAATCTGATTGCTGTTATCACTTCCATGGAAGACACCAGGGTAGATTTTGTAATTTAATAATGGTCCCCCAGTGCCAAGTAACCAATAGGGGGATCACCCATGTAGAGACATGACTTGCAGCGAATTGGCTCCCATGCTTATGGGGCCTGGCAGGCTGAGACAGCAAAGTAGACTCAACAGTGGGATTCTCGCACTAAGGTCATTCATTTGGCCGACTGAGGAAGGGGTTTTATGTCTTATCCAAGGGGAGGAATAAAATCGATGTCCTAGTCCGAAGACCATAAGGAAGGAGGTTTCTCTTACTGAGGTAGCAGTTACCTGTTTTGTTCTGCTCAGGCTGTTGGGGCATAAGTGCAGGTGCAGTGGTGTCTGAGAGGGCAGTATACTTAAATTATTTTTCTTTTTGTTTTTGTTTTTCGAGACAGGGTTTCTCTGTAACTTTGGAGCCTGTCCTAGCACTTGCTCTGTAGAGCAGAAGTGGCCTCCAACTCACAGAGATCCACTTGCCTCTGCCTTCTGAGTGCTGGGATTAAAGGAGTGACCCATCACCGCCTGGCCATAAAAGATTAATTTAAATGTTATTTTATTTTTTTCAAAGACACCATCTAAGAAATACTTAAGGGTAATATTTGATCAAATCTATACATATTCCCTGACCCAGTCATGTTAACACATGAAATCAGCCAGTAGAATTAACATTTTTTTTCTACCTAGAGGTTGGTTGATGTCAGTCCAGAAGTAAATGACATAATCAGGAATTTTAGTTGAATTAACTAACAACAGCAAGTGCCCCCAAACAAGGGTAACCAGCACCCAGTCACATCTCATCTTTGAAATTATTCAAATATTTCATGCCAGTGGCTTCCAAGTGAGGCCCCACTGTCCTCAGAAGTCCCTGTGCTGTCCCTAGAGCACAGCACCCAAGTTGTCACACCATTGTTGGTCAAGATTAGTGATAACACATTGCACCTGACAATAACTCACAGCCCATCCTTGAACCAACAGCATCACCAACAAACAGAATTGCTGATTTCAAATTTCATATACCCTTTATTGATTGTCTTTCCTAGTGTTTCTTCTTACGGGCCAGTCCCAGAAAACTGAGACGAGAATGAAATATGAACATTTAAAATGTATTTTTAATTAGAGCACGTTCATAATCCAAGGCACTGTGAAACTTCTAGCACCGATGGTGCCTTGGTTCCCATTTAATCTTCATTTCTCCAGCTCTCGTCAGCTGTGCATGCAGATGCCGAAATCTTGTTTGTTTATCATGGGGCCAGGAAGATTTATGGTTGGGTGCATATTGGGCTGCCTCCCCTGCTCTCTTGGCACAGCTCCTAAGCCACGCAGCACGGGGGACACTTAAACATGCTTAATGGGGAAGTCAGTCCCACATGTTCCCCGTAGTTTTCATCTGGTTATTTTTCAGCTCCGCTTTGCTTGGAGTTAAGGTAATTACAAAGTTATTATTTGTCATTCCCATTATCTTCGGGGTCAGAAAGGCATCTGTTGAAAGTTAGCATCATCTGTCACTTTTGTCAGCTGGTGGTCAGTACCTGCAGGGACTTGAAAAATGAGTGAAGAGTCCATGGTCCACTCGGGCTGTCATTGTGCCCATGCATGACAGAGAGAGGAGGGGGGAGGGAGAGGGAGAGAGGAATAGGGAGAGAGAGAGAGAGAGAAAGAGGGAGCTCTGAAGTAAGAACTTGCGCACTGAAGGCCTCGGTGTCTCCTTGCTGCATGGTTAACTGTGATCTGTAAAGAACACGGGATGCCGCTGTCCACGCTAGACTCAGACTTTTGAGACCACTCATGTGGAGAAAAGTAATGGAGTCAAATGAACTGTTTGGCAGTTTCCTTCCTGCTGGGTTATTTGTTTTCTTCCCTGACGTGCTGCACGGAGTTCTCTTTGCAGAGTGAAAATGAGAAAATGGTCTGGGTCTGAGACGCTGTTTCAGCCAATGAAGAGATGGAAGGGAGGCGGAGGATCAGTATTGGCTTTGCGTTAGCAAATGCCTTTGAGTTCGTACATCTAGTCTTACTCCTGCACCCTCAGCTATTATTCAGACTCTTCTTTTTAATTCATTTCCATCAAAACCCAGCAGGAAATAATTTAGGCAGTGTTGGCTACGAGGTCTTTATCATAACGAATCAGATCTGCATTGTAGCCCTTAAGTAGCTACAGGCAGTGTTTAAATAAATGCTCATGGCTATGTCCTAATAAAACTTTACCCGATCAGCTGCGAGCCATATTTGGGTCACAGAACAAAGTTTGCTGGTAGCTGCTTTCACTCATGTGTAACTTAAAGCTTGACTGTGAGCTAATAAGCAATTGAGACTAAGATACACTTAAAGAGGGAGAAGGACAAGACCCACTGTGTGGGTCCATTGATGTTAGAGCCCCAAATTCTCTCTGAATGACCTATTTATTCATTATACATTCTTGAATCTTTTATCTAGTTGTACAGACCATACTTTCTTATTTTAAGGTTTGGTGTATAGCCCCAATGACTATATCTACAACACAACTCTTAAGCCTAAGAAAGACTCAGGGATTTTTAAAGAAAAGGGGCTGCAAGGATTGTCAGGGACAGAGAACCAAAAAAATCTATGATGAGACTGCATCAAAAAATGACAGAGAAGCTTCACCCATGATACTTCAACAATGTGGCTGCCTAAACAAGAGCCAAATAATAGCAGCACCAGTAGACTTGCTAACATAATAATGGAAAATCTCAGGGAACACTACCCCTAAAGAAAGAACTGTAGGCAAGCAAGTGATTCAGAGGTGTCTGGATAACCTTCCCCAGGATGAGCCGCTTGACTGACTATCAAATATCAAATAATCAGTCCCAAATCCATATACATACAAGTAACACCAAACAGACTGAACAAGTTCTCTCTCTCTCTCTCTCTCTCTCTCTCTCTCTCTCTCTCTCTCTCTCTGTGTGTGTGTGTGTGTGTGTGTGTGTGTGTGTGTGTGTGTGTGTGTGTGTGACAATTAAAGAAAAGTAAGCCATAAATTTAGGGGGAAGCAAGTGATTGTATATATTGGAATAGAGGGAGAAAAAGAAAAGAGAGAAAAGAGGTAATTATATATATTAATTTCGAAAATAAAATAAAGGTGATAAAAGATTATGATTCTCTAATCCCACTTTGCTTTATATGCTCTGGGAAAATAAAATGTTGTTCTATTTCATCCCTAGAAGATAAGAATATGGGCAATGTTCAAATAGAGCACTCCCATGTTCAGCAAATGACCAGTGTCTAACATTAACCCCGGATACGGCTGCTGTCAAGTCCCATCACTTAAATAAGCATGTGAGGGGTTATTAATAGCTTGCTCTCCTGGTAGACAGGAGGCAATTCACCTAATCCTCAAAAAGGGGAGTGGAATCATTGCAGATCAGTGAATTTAGTGCAAATGTCAGATCAGAGAAAGATAATACGCCAAACCAAAGACCAGGGCTTAACCTTCTGTGTGTTGGGCATTCACCAGGATTTAGAAAGTAGGGGACAGAAGTTGAGTCCCATTTCACAACAGCCTTTAACTTTTCTCAGAAGTCCATATCTACCTGATGAATCTGTGGATCTCATTCTCTATATTTTGTTCTGTCCTACAAAGAGGCTCCTAAAATTCATATAAACAGGGACTCACTCCAGCTTAGTAAAAAACATTATTTTACAGCAAAAGAAGTTGACTTTAACTTCATAGCTTTTAAGGCAACAATGAAGGAAAGTGTTAATATCTGCTAGAACTCCAGCTAAAATTTCTCTACCTTTAAAATGTGCATAAAACTTGGGCCCCAAAGAAATCAATCCCAAGGTTCTTCCTCTTCATTTAATAACAGATAACAGAGGATTGAAAAGAACTACAGTTGGATCCAATGTTAGTTGTAAGAGCCAACCAGTACACGAAGACTAACTTCACCTTTTATTTTTTTCTTAAGTGTGTGGTTGAAGGTTTATGTTGACCAGCTGGAAGGGTCCCTTTAATGTTCTAATGCTCTAATGTTCTAGCAATCTTTCTTAAGGCTGTAACAGGAAGGCAGCTTGTTTGTCTGGCCTTCCAGAACTGAAATAATCACACAGAAACTATATTGATTAAAAATACTGCTTGTCCCGTTAGCTCTAACTTCTTAGTGGCTAACTCTTACATTAATTTAACCCATTTCTATTAATCTGTGTATTGCCACATGGCAGTGGCTTACCAGCTAAGTTTTGGCAGCATATCTTACTCTGGCAGAGGATCCATGGTGTCTCAGACTCTTCCCTTCTTTCTCCCAGCATTCAGTTCAGTCTTCCCTGCCTACCTAAGTTCTGCCCTAGTAACAGGCCAAGGCAGTTTCTTTATTCATTAATGTTAATCACAGCACACAGAGGGGACTCCCACATCATAGGGTTGTGGATATTATAAAAGCAGTGTTCCATATCCATTTGAGGTAGGGATCCTACAAAGGAGATTAATGTATTCAACATATATAAATAAGGAAAAGGAACGGTGTACATCCTAGGGATGTAAAATCCTTTAAGAAGCTCCTTAAAGGTAATGCCTTTAACAGAAATTAGCTTTATTTAGTACAAAGCAATAAAAGGCCCACTATTAAAGAGTCTTAGCTAAACTCTGAGTATATTTCCTTAGACTGTGATTCAGTACATGGCACTTAGAGGTGGATATTGATATACACTATTTAAATATAAGTAGAAATGTGATTTTTCTAATGCTGTATGAGAAGCTTTGCCCATATAAAAAAATCAGGCACTTGGTGTAACTGACTGATCACTACAGGAAAGATAATTAGCATGGCCACTCCACACTGGTGTTGGTTATGACCTGACATAAAATTATCACCTTAAGAGCTTCAAATAATAAAAAGGGAACAGCATGCTGACATTTTAGGACTAAAGTAATTTATATAACCTTCACTCTTATATCAAATTTAGTAAAATTAGATCAGTTGGAAAATCTGTTTTTAAGTATTTGTGTTTGAAATATAATATTCGTTTTGGCAAAAGAAAAAATATGTGAGAGATCAAGTATGTCTTTATTACTGGGAAGCCGATGCTACCCACAGGTAGGAATAACCAAGCAAATGTTACTTCAGAATGTCCCCTCCTTCAGTGACGAGATAACAAGAGCCTTCATGCAGGCACAGGATTGACTTTTATTTATAACATTTAGTATCTAAAGTTCAAATACAGTGATAGGCATGCAGAAATAATTTAAAGATTTTTTTAACCCCGAATTTGCATTATTGCATGACCACTATATAAATGCTTTAAACAATCACCATCAGAAAGCTGCAAATATCCAGTATTATATTGATTAACTCTTATTTTTTTAAGAATGGCTGTTTGCTCAATACTTATTGTGTATATGTCATTATTCTGGAGGCTCTGAAGCTTTTGATAATAAATAGTAAAATAAATTTTAGGACACCAGTTGGCCAGCAAGAACGGTGTTTACTCATTTTTCTATGATCAATAACAACTAGAATAATCTTAAAAACACTATATATATAAAATAATATATAAGCATTGTTTAATATATATTATTCAAATGCATTAAATGCATTGAGAACTTGCCAGTTACAGGAAAAAGGAAGGAATGGGCCTAAAACATTAACACTAGAATGAGCTACTGAGTTACAATCAAGCTATATGCTATAAAATAAGGCTCTGTCATCTGCATAATAAGGTGATAAGAATACTATATTATACTTCTGAGAGCTTTAAGTTTTCAGTGATATTTTATGAACTTATTTATCAACAAATCCATTCATTTATTAAAGATAGTAAGAATGTGTACCGCATGTCTCCTCACCAAAGGAACATTGAACAGTACTCTTTATTATTTCACATACTCTTAACTGTAAGAGTCATTTTCTCCCTTAATCAATGTATTCCCAGGTATCCATACTCTAGATCCATGTGGCTTTAAAGACACATTTTAAATTAAAATGACCAACAAAAAAACTTGGACGTGATAAGCCAATGCTAGCTATTCAAACAAGTTACATGGTAAACTTTTCTGAACATAAAATTACATGACCAACTTTTTTGTGTGTTTGAGTCTTAGCCCTTATTCTTCTTAAAGAATTGATTGTCCATTGATTTTTTTGTTATTATTAAGCTAACTAGATTTTACTATTGTCTTTCTTTATGACAAAGCCCATCACTCATATGAAAAAGCAAAGCTGCAAGATACTACAAATGTCTCCAGTCCAGGAACAAAAGGCACAGTTCCTCCTTTAAAGACCCAAGAAGGTCATATGTTGTGGAATGTCTGAGGAGAGGAGAGGCAGGGTGGCATATTGGTAAGGTTAGAGACACAGACATTAATGCAATTTCCATGGTTAGTTTTTAGACTAGATAAATTTGGATATTGACTAGATCCCCCCATAACCTCCCTGATTTGTAATAACATAGAAATTTGGGTTATTGTTATTGATTACAATAAATCCTCCCATAAAAGGAACCACAACTAGTTAGAAAGATGCTTGAGTCATAAACTGAACAGCAGGTGCTCAATGTAATGCCAGCACTTGAAAGGTTGTGGCAGGACGATTGTAAGTCAAGATCTGCTGGCTTCATGGTAAGACCTTAACTCACATATAAAATTACAAAAACCAAATGTTTCTGTGTTTGGTTTCAGTATCGAGTGTATACGTCTATCTATCTATCTATCTATCTATCTATCTATCTATCTATCTATCATCTATCTATCATCTATCTGTATTTAAATATACATATTATATATCTCAGCATTGATTATATACCTATATATCAATTAATTTATATATATATATATATATTTGATACACACACAATATCAGTATTGCAATATGTCCCAAAGTATCAGTCACTGAGCCATGGGGTATATTTGAGGCCAAACATCTATGTATACTTGGGATATATGCTATCCCTTTAAGAGACTTAACACAGCTTTAAAGTTGTAAAAGGTGCCTTTTCTGTCTCTCTATTTTATTTTTCTTCCCAGCTAAAACACTTTGAAGAAATTTACAATGGACCAAGATTTCCGAGTCACTCTGACTCTCTTGTCAAGGTGCCCTGGGGCATCTTCTGAAATGGCAAGCCACAACTCAACGAGGGGTCATGTAATTGAATGTACGGCAGCAGTAACATTGGCAACAGTGCAAGGTCTTAAACCCTGCATAACCAACAGGTAAAAACTAATTCTAAACCACAGACATAAGTGGCTAATATTTCTGACAATGCTCACCTGTGTTGCATCACTTCACTTTACTGTAGTCTTGGCTCTGAACACATAGGTGCCTTTTGTCTTTTGGGTGCCCTCATGACAAGTATCAAAAAATACTGTAACTCTAATTATTGAATTCTTTAAGTTATGCATTGCAGTGTTTTTACTGCTCATATAAACCCTTCTGCTCTAATATTTTATTATGGAACACAAACTCTCAGGATTTTCCTTATACCATGCCTCAGCATGCGTTGTCAGTGTATCTTTTGATAATATTGCGCTAAAATGTTATATCTAAAAAAATCGTCATTTTAACTGTTTTGAGCTTCATAAATTCACACAGTGAATTTTAAGTTAGCATTGGGGGAGAATTTCTAATAATTTTCATCCCTATAATAACTTTTCCAGTTTTATACTACCTATTTATGTACAGTAGTATTCTCAGAACTGATGATGATAAAATAAAATGCTAATCAATTGAACACTGAAGACATTCTTCAGCCAAGATATGATTATTATGAAAAAATAAGCATGTCTCATTAGTATACAAATTTGCTTTAATATTTAATAAATGCCCCATTTTTTAATTGGGTTAATTAGCATTTTAAAGTCTAGTTTCCTGAGTTCTCTATATATTTTGGAGATCAGATCTTTGTCTGTTGTGGGGTTGGTGAAGATCTTCTCCCAGTCAGTAGGTTGCCTTTTTGTCTTGGTGACAGTGTCCTTTGCTTTACAGAAGCTTCTCAGTTTTAGTAGGTCCCATTTATTCAATGTTGCCCTTAATGTCTGTGCTGTTGAGATTACACATAGGAAGCGATCGCCTGTGCCCATCTGTTGTAGGGTACTTCCCACTTTCTCTTCTATCGGCACTGAACTGAACAGAGAATTCTCAGCAGAGGAAGTTCAAATGGCCAAAAGACACTTAAGGTCATGCTCAACCTCCTTAGCGATCAGGGAAATGCAAATCAAAACAACTTTGAGATATCATCTTACACCTGTCAGAATGGCTAAAATAAAAAAGTCCAGTGATAGCCTTTGCTGGAGAGGTTGTGGAGGAAGGGGTACCCTCATCCATTGCTGGTGGGAATGCAATCTTGTGCAACCACTTTGGAAATCAGTGTTTCGGTTTCTCAGGAAATTCGGGATCAACCTACCCCTGGACCCAGCAATACCACTCCTGGGAATATACCCAAGAGATGCCCTATCATATGACAAGAGCATTTGTTCAACTATGTTCATAGCCGCATTATTTGTAATAGCCAGAACCTGGAAACAACCTAGATGCCCTTCAATGGAAGAATGGATGAAGAAAGTGTGGAATATATACATATTAGAGTACTACGCTGCGGTAAAAAATTTGCATGCAAATGGATGGAAATAGAAAACACTATCCTGAGTGAGGTAACCCAGACCCAAAAAGATGAATATGGGATGTACTCACTCATAATTGGTTTCTAGCCATAAATAAGGGTCACGGAGTCTACAATTGGTGATCCTAAAGAAGCTAAGTAAGAAGGTGAACCCTAGGAAAAACATATAGTTATCCTCTTGGCTATGGGAAGTAGACAAAATTGCCGGGGAGAAAATTGGGATCTTGGGGGTGGGGTGAGATGGGGGTAAGGGGAGATTGGGGAGAGAAAAGGGAGAAAGGGAGGATGGGGGAACTTGGGGAAAAAGGAGGATTGGGATAAAGGAAGGTTGGATAGGGGAGCACGGAAGCACAATTCTTAGTTAAGGGGGCCACCTTAGGGTTGGCAAGAGACTTGAACCTAGAGTGGCTTCCAGGAGCCCAAGCCGAGGTCCCCAGTTAGTTCCTTGGGCAGCTGAGGATAGGGAACCTGAAATGACCCTATCCTATAGCAATACTGACGAATATCTTGCATATCATCATAGAACCTTCATCTGGTGATGGATGGAGATAGAGACAGAGACCCACACTGGAGCACTGGACTGAGCTCCCAAGGTCCCAATGAGGAGCAGAAGGAGGGAGAACATGAGCAAAGAAGTCGGGACCACGAGGGGTGCACCCACCCACTAAGACAGTGGAACTGATCTATTGGGAGCTCACCAAGGCCAGCTGGACTGTGACTGAAAAAGCATGGGATAAAACTGGACTCTCTGAACATGGCGAACAATGAGGACTGATGAGAAGCCAAGGACAATGGCACGGGGTTTTGATCCTACTTAATGTTCTGGCTTTGTGGGAGCCTAGCCAGTTTGGATGTTCACCTTCCTAGATATGGACGGAGGGGGAAGGACCTAGGACTTACCACAGGGCAGGGAACCCTGACTGCTCTTTGGACTGGAGAGGGAGGAGGAGAGGAGTAGGGGGAGGGGGAGAAGGGTGGGAGGAGGGGGAGAAGGGTGGGAGGAGGGGGAGAAGGGTGGGAGGAGGAGGAGGGAAATGGGAAGGTGGGAGGAGGTGGAAACTTGTTTTTTTTCCTTTTCTCAATAAAAAAATATTTAATAAATGATAAAATTATATGTATACCAAAGAATTGTTTCCAAACAAATATTTTATGACTTGTAATCAATAGGTGTTTGATCTGTTTACCTATTTTGTGCAACTATATACCTAAAATTGCATATGTTTTCTTCATCAAGAGAATGGAAATTTTTAAAAAACCCAGGACTAGAGTAAATTTTGGCATTATAATATTAAGTTCTCAATCTGGATGCATTTGCATTTGTTTCCTTTCTTTATAAACACATGCTTCATTCTCTTGATGGAATATGTTCAGAAACATACACGTTATGCTGAGCATTCTTAAGAACATAAGCATTATGCTAAGAATGGTGATACACACCTTTATCCAAGAGCTAGGGCACAAAGAGAAAGGGAACTCTGTGAGTTTGAAGCCAGCCTGATATAATTAATAAGTTTCAGGTCAGTCAGGGGCTATATAGTAAAATATTGTCTCAAAGGAAAAAGGGGAGCGTGGAGAAGGAGGAGGAATGTACTTATAGCCAGTATATTCTGCTTTATAAATATGTATACATTCCACAATAAAATATCCCAGTTTTCCCTGTGTAAAGAGGTGCTAGTTTTCATGTGACTTCACTTCCTGCAAGTCATAAACCTTTCCGTTCTTTTATCTTTGTGTTGTGCCCATTACCTTCTTTGTCCCTTTTGACTGATTTTAGTGTAAAGTCTATTTTGTTAGATATTAGGATAGCTACCCCAGCTTGTTTCTTAGGTCCATTTGATTGGTAAGTTTTCCCAACCCTTTACTCTGAAGCAATGTCTATCTTTAAGGTTGAGGTATGTTTCTTGTATGCAGCAGAAGGATGGATTCTGCTTCTGTATTCATTTTAATATCTAACAAAATAGGCTTCAAACCAAAACATATCAAAAGGGATAGGGAAAGACACTACATATTCATTAAAGGAAATATACTCCAAGGTGACATTTGAACTATTAATGTCTATTCTCTAAACACAAGGGCACCCCAAAAAGAAACACTGCTATAGCTTCAATCACCTATTGACTCTGACACACTAATAGTGGGCGTTTTCAATATCCCACTTTCACAGGCCATCCAGAAAAAAACTAAATAAAGAAATGCTGGACCTAACAGATGTTATAATTTAAATGGGCCTGGCCAATATTATAAAATATTTCACTCAAACACAAAATAACATACCTTCTTCTGTGCACCCCATGGAACTTAGTCCAAAATTAACCACATACTCTAACACAAAACAAGTCTCAACATATACAAGAAAATTGATGTAACTCCTTGCATCCTTCCAGACCATCTCAGACTAACACTGGATATAAACAACAGAAGCGACAGAAAGATTGCAAATTCATGGAAATGAAGAACTCTCTACTGAATGAAAAATGTGTCAAGAAAGAAATTAAAGACTTTTTAAATTAATTGAAAATTAATGCATAAATACTAATACTTATGGGAAAAATGAAGCAGCTCTAAGAGGAAAGTTCATAGCACTAAATGCCTACATTAAAAAAAAACTGGAGGAATCTCATACTAGCAATGTAACAGAACACCTGCAGGTTCTGGAACAAATAGAAGGAATCAAACACCAGAGGAGTAGAAGGCAGAAAAATAATCAAACTAAGGCTGAAATCAATAAAATATAAACAAAGAGAACAATATGAAGAATTGATGAAACGAAGAGTTGATTCTCTGAGAAAATCAATAAGATCAGCAAACAAACCCTTATCTAAGTTAATTAAAAGGTATAGATAAGATACTCAAATTAACAAAATCTGAAATTAATGGGGGCTATAACAATAGACATGAAAGTATTCAGGAAGGAAATACAGGAAGGTCATACTTTAAAAACCTAAATCTGTACTCCACCGAATTGGAAAAATCTAAAAGAAATGGATAGTTTTCTCAAACTATACCACTTAGCCAAGTTAAGCCAAGATCAGATAAGCAACTTAAACAGACCTATAAGCCCTAGTGAAATAGAAGTCATTAAAATCCCTCCCCCTCCCCCCCAAAAAAAGACTACAGCCAGATGGTCTGGTCTTTCCTAGTGCAGAATTATACCAGACTTTCAAAGATGATTTAGTGTCAATACTCCTAAGATTGTTTCACAAAATAGAATCAGAAGGAACATTGCTCAATTTATTTTATGAGAACACGGTTGCCCTGATTCCCAAACCATATAAAAACCCAAAGAAAGAGAACTAGAGACCAATTTCCCTTTTGAACAAAAATGCAAAACAAACAAACAAACAAAACAGAATAAACTTGTAAACCAAATTTAAGAACACCCCAAAAAGATCATTTACCATGATTTAGTAGACTTCACCCCAGAGATGCAGATGGAATTCAGTATATGAAAATCAATACATCTAATCTATCATATCAACAAACTGAAAGAAAAACATGATCATGTCATGAGTTACATTCAGAAAAGGCTTTTGACAAAATCCAACACCCATTCATGATACATGTCCTGGAGAGATTAGTGTTATATAAACATCATAAAGGCAGTTTATAGCATGCCCATAGCCAACATCAACTTAAATGAAAAGAAACTCAATGCAGTTCTACTAAAATCAGGAACAAATGAGTCCGTCCATACTCTCCGTACCTATTCAATATAGTGCTTGAAGCCTTAGCTAGAGCAGTAAGGCAAGAGGAGATGAAAGGAAAATTGAAAGGAAAACATCAAAATATCTTTATTTGCAGATGATATGATTCTGTACATAAGTGACTCTAAAAATTTTACTAGGGAACCCCTACAGATGATAAACACTTTTAGCTAAGTAGCTAGACACGAGATTAAAAAAAAATCAGTAGCCCTCCTATACACAAAAGACAAACAGACTAGGAAATCAGAGAAGTGGCATCTTTCACAAAATCCTCAAATTATATAAAATATCTTAATGCTAACAAGGTAACTATAAGACTTGTATGATGAAAACCTCAAGACTTTGAGAAAAGAAATTGAAGAGGATAGTAGAAGGTGGAAAGACCTCCTATGCTCATGGATAAATATGATTAACATAGAAAAATTGCCATACTGAAAGCAAGCCCATCAAATTTTCAAACAATTCTTCACATATCCTGAGAGGATAATTTTCTGTCTCATACAAAAACACAAAAAAAGGATAAGTTTTAAAAATCCTAAATAATAAAGGAACTATAGAAGGTATCACCTCTCCTGATTTCAAGCTGTACTGCCAAGCTATAGTATGGCACAGTATTGACAAAAAAATAAATATGTTGATCAATGGAATTGACTGAAGACCCAGACATAAATCCACACACCTATGGAATCTTGATAAAGAAACCATAAAAACAAACTGGAGAAAAGATAGCATTTTCAACAAATGCTACTGGTCACACTAGATGTCTACATGTAGAGTAGAACCATACTTTTCATCTGCACAAAGCTCAACTCCACCTGAATCAAATACCTCAAAATAAAATCTGAACCAGATGAATGAGAAAGTGGGAAACAGCCTTGAACCCATTGACACAGGAAAAGATTTTCTGAATAGGACAGTGATAACAGAGGTACTTAGAACAATAACTAATAAATGACAACTTATGAAATAGAAAAGCCTTCTGCCTAGTAAAGGATACTGTCATTTGCACAAAATGGAAGCCTGCAGATGGGATTTAAAAAAAACACAACTACACATCTAATAGAGGGTTAATATCTCTCTATAAATATATAGATAAAAACACTCAAATAAATTAAGCAACCCAAAAACATAGATATAATGAAATCCAATAACTCAATTAAGAAATGAGGGATAGATCTTAACAGCGAATTCTCAAGAGAGAAAACTCCAATGGCCAAGAAACCCTTAAAGAGATGTTCAATATCTTTAGTCATCAGGGAAATGCAAAACAAAATTGCTTTGAGATATCATCTTACACCCATCAAGCATGGCTAAGATCAATTAACCATGTGACAGCTCATGCTGGCAAGGATGGGGAGCGAGGGTATGACTCGTCCATTCCTTATGGGAACGCAAACATGGAAATCGGTGCAGTCACTGCTCACTTCAATATCTACCTGGGTCTACTCTAGTCTGGTGCATGATTAACTAAATGATGTCTTCTCCCCAAGCATGCTGCAGAGAAGAAGGTGAGAGGACCTTTCAGAAGCTTTGTACACGTTATCTATTTACAGGTGTGGCCATTATTGAAATTGCTCTCATGTGATTGGCAACAGACTACAGCACTAAGCAGCAGCTGTGCTTTACAGTCATTTCTGAGACTGATGTGCTGCCCAGTGAGCCAGGGCCTCCTTTAACCAGGAGATCAGAAGACAAAATATGAAAAGTACAGCATTTCTCAAATGATTTCTTTGTTGTGATGAACAACAGTTATGTAGGACTCATATTTATTCATTTGTGTGCTCCTATTCACATTTTTGCTTGTTCTAGGTAACACTTTGTATTTGTTAAGCTATACTATACGCTCTCAGGATTGGTAACAAAGGGAACAAGACTAGCTGACATTTAGGAACATGTACCATGTGCTTAAAAATAACTCTCTTCATTAAATTGTCTCAAATGGCTCTTGGTATTCCATCCAGTAAACTTTGCATAAGAAGTATAAAAACTTTGTGTTATTCTCAGTCTTAAGTTCAGGCTTTTTAAATTTTCAAACTTTATTGTAAGATTGTTAGAGGCAACATTTTGATATCGTGACCCGAGTTGTAAATATTAAAGCATAATGAAATTGAATTTGTTGACAGGACTCTGAAAGTCAAGCCTTCTAATTTTCTTTTGATGCATATGGGTGCTCTAACTGCATGTACATATGTACAGCACATTCCTATCCAAAGCCCTTAGAAGCCAGAAGAGCACATTGAATCTCCTGAAATGAGTTACAAATGACAGTATTCTACCCTGTAAGGGCTGCAAAATGAAATTGGGTCCTCTGGAAAAATATCATGTCTTAACTGCTGAGACTTCTCTAGTCCCAAGAACATTTACTACTTCAAATTAATGTTCTCCCAAAGTGTAGTATTGTTCCTGCCCCCACCCAGTCCCCTTCTTCTTCTTCTTCTTCTGTTCTCAAGTTTTCGAACATGCTGCAAAGGTACTGTATTCAAATTTATCACTCTTAGGGTTTCTATTGCTTTGAATAAACACCACAACCACAGCAACTCTTATAAAGAAACCATTTAATTGAGGTGGTAGTTTACAGTTCAGAGGTTCAGTCCATTCTCATCATAGCAGAGAACATGGTGGTCTATAGACCTACATGACAAGCTATATCTAGTCAGATGACAACAGAAAATGGATTATGGCACTTAAATTTAAGCAAAAGAGACCTCAAGCCTGCCCCTGCAGTGACACACTTCCTTCAAGAAGGCCACCGACTTCAACAAGGCTACAACTCCCAATAGTGCCACTCCCTATGAACTTTTGGGGACCAATTACTTTCAAAGTATCACAACTCTTAGAGGGAGAAGGAAAGCTCTTTGGTCAGAGGAAGTTAAGGAAACACTTGAGACTCAGGAAGCATAGGGATACACTATTCACAAGACTGCCCTCCCCGAGATTCCTTGAGTAGAAAGCAATTGCTGAGCAAGAAGAGGACCTGAAGTGGTAGAGTTGCTTGCAAGCTGTACAGGAAGCTTCACCTTGTACATTCATAAGCTGTCTTCCATGCTGGGCTGAATGATTCAGTGCTGGAACTACTCGCAGACAACCTATACTTCTCCGAGTTGCCTTATCACTCACACTGCTATAAGTTACCCTAATACAATACATATTTTGGGCCACCAAGTGAAACTTGGATAAAGTCTTTTCTTTGGTCTGTCATTGGTACCATGAATGGGGGGAAAGAGATGTGTTCATGTATCTCCAGGAAAAAAAGTCATCACAAGGTTTTTAAAATCCCTACTGTAACTCTGTAATGGTTGAGATGGTAATAGTCAAAACACATGAACAACTAAAAAAATTGCTTCAATAAAGTCAAATCCCATGCGCTGAATTTTCTTTGACCTTTCCATCTGAAACTTATTTTGCATGATGTCCTCACTTGATTGTCTTCAAGTTTTTGGGTTAGCAAAGCATCAAAGCCTTCATGGGAGGCTTTAACGATGAACTTGTTTAGAATAGAATGATGCAGAATAACAGTGGTTGTGAGAGACTGTCCTTAGTAGAGACATGCTTCTTCACTTTATTATTGATAAAATGGAGAGCCCAAAAGATCAAATGGGTCAAGGCTCATGGCTAGTCAGACTGTCAGGTGTATATAGCCTGCATGTGTGAATGCATTTGCTTTGTTCTCTTGGGGTTAACCATATCCTTTCTGACACTGAGGCCACTGGTTTGATGATGCCACTTTTTAATAGTACATTATGATTTAAGAATAATACTCTCTATGGAGTCTTTTAGTTAGTAGCTTAATACCTCCATTTAGTAATAAGAAGTTTGTGTTCTCTTTAATTTAAATCTGTTTTCTTTTTAAATAAGTATGTGCCAAACTATTGTATTGTTTTGGTCTCTGGGACATATACAGAGCATGTTTTATCTATACTTAGCCTTGAGGCACTACCATTTCATCCATAAACGAAAGAGCAGAAACTACAGATAAGTCTTTTAGATAAGTTCAGGCCATAACCTTATTTTTAATGGAGTCCTATGCTCACTTTGTCTATATCCTTGCACATCTTGTTTTCTGAAAGTCAATCTCTTTACCTCACCTTCAAAGAAAATCTTTCTGAAAGAGTATTCTTTACTGACAGAGCATTTACTCAGCACATGCAAGGCCCTAGTCATCAATCCCTGGCATCTGAAATGAAGAAAGTGGAAAATTGAGAGGACAAGAGAGGGACTGAGAGGGCAGAGGGAGAGAGGGAAGGAGAGAGCACCACACACTTTGAATGTTTGGAGTATAAGGTTAGATTACAGGAAATGTTGGTCTTGTGGTAAACCCATCTTTTAAAAAAGGATATCACTAAATTGTGCAGATTTAAAGTAAACTGATTCAAAAATTAAAGGCTTTGGGTTCTCCTTATTTAGCTTCTCTAGGATCACTAATTATAGGCTCAATGTCCTTTGTTTATGGCTAGAAACCAAATATGAGTGAGTACATCCCATGCTCCTCTTTTTGGGTCTGGCTTACCTCACTCAGGATAGTGTTTTCTATTTCCATCCATTTGCATGCAAAATTCAAGAAGCCCTTGTTTTTTACTGCTGAATAGTACTGGGGGTTCCTTGGACTTCCCACAGGGCAGAGAACCCTGATTGCTCTTCGGGCTGAGGAGGGAGGGGGACTTGATTGGGGGAGGTGGAGGGAAATGGGAGGCGGTGGTGGGGAAGAGACAGAAATCTTTAATAAATAAATAAATAAATAAAATTAAAGGCTTTTAAAAGCAAAGAACCCAAGAATCCAGGGTATTCCTTTACAGCCATCCTCTCAAGCGCATGGCCTAGTTAGCTCAGAGAGCTGTTATTCTATTGATTCTCCACATGTTCCCCACCTCAAACTGAAAACTTGGTTAGAGACAATGACCTTTCCTTTATGGTCAGGAACTATATGAAGTTAGGAATATAAATGCAGTTTCAATTCCCTCCTAGAGCTTTCACATCCTCAGTTAAATGTCATTTGTTGAAGTTCATAGAAAATACATAAAGCTAAGAACTTTTGAGATCTATATTAACCTACTCAATTCTCATTTGCATGTAGTAAAGCTATAAACTTGGAGATTTAATGGAACTCGATTATATGAGAAAGATACACTGATTTTAACTTTATAACACCATGCTTTTAATTACTCAGAATCCTTTTGTTCTTTTCCGGAGATCACATTGTTTAAGGTTACTGTGATTTGGACAAGGAAATGCTTCGTAAATAGCATTAACTTAGTATTCTAGTTAGCAAGCTCTTTTGCAGTTGATTAGAAATACTGCCTTTGATGATGGCTCTATCAGGAAAAGCTGTCGTTCAATGAATGCAGTGAGTTGGGCTATTTTGTTCCTTCTAAGTGAAATAAAGATTAGAAAACATTGATTTACATAGTAGGGAGCCTTCTAGATAAGAAGAAGCAAAACACAGCTATGATTGGTATGAAATTTGAACTGATCAGCCACCTTGTAAAAAAAAACAATAAAGCACAAATGAACTTACTGAAAGTAAAATTATTGCAATTGATGACTACAGTGAAGGGTTAAAGAAAGGATAAATTCTGGGACATTACTCTGTTGGCAACTGAAGGACAAATATTTCTATAGTGAATGTGTTTAGAATATCATTTTTTTAAGAGCAGTGTTTTCTTTCCTCAGTACTGTTTCTGCTCTTAAAGCTATATAGTACAATTATGGACCCAGTGAAAGGACTAAAAATATCAAAAAGTCAGTAAGCTAGACAGTCCATAGTTGGTCTGTGTCTTAGTCAGGATTACTATTGTGTGATGAAATACCATGACCAAAAGCAACTTAAAGAGTAAAGGGTTTATTTCACTCACAGTTCCATATAACAGTTCATCATCAAGAACAGGGAGGGCAGGAAGTTATGCAGAGGCCATGGAGGGATGCTGTTACTGGATTGCTCATCATGAATTGTTTGCCTGCTTTTGTGTGGATCCCTGAACCACTATCCTAGGGATGGCACCACTCACAATGAAATAATCTTCTAAGACAGTGTGGATTTGAACTCAGGATAAAGTAAATACTATACAGCAATATGTACAGCAGCATCATCATTCTCAGTTAAAGCATAATCATTGCAACCTTGCTACATGTCTATAATAAATAGGATAAAGCAAACAGAATACAGCTAATAATTGTGTTCTAATAGTCATTTGGATATTAACAATGCTTTCTCTGATCTATTTTATGGATAAATCAAAATACATAGATATTTATTTCTACCAAAATATTGATTTTCATTTTACTGTTTAATAAGGTATAGCAAATAATGACAACACCACTGAAATTTTCACTTAAGGTTACAATATTTGGAATTTATTTCATATTTCTTAAACATAATAAAGTATATATTTCAAATATCTAATATGATTTTAAAACTAAGTATACATGTTAAGTGTTTTAATTAATATAATTACTGTATATAACTGCCCCATGGAGAATCTAGAAGAAAATGTCTTTATATGCTGATGATCTACTTAAAGGGAAGTCTGACATTAGGTTATGCTTTGACATGATCTCAGTCATGAGCTAGCTTAATCCCAACAAACTTGGTAGATGGTAAAGCCATATTGTAAGGAATCTCCATGGATAAAAGGATCAAGATATAGATAGAAGATATTAAGGCTGTAAACGTGTTGAGTACTATTGTGGTTTTGAGCCAACAGAACAAACAGGGAATAGCACATAATGCTCAGTTGAAGGATGTAACTGAAAAAAAAAACATAAGAATTACTAATTTTGAAGGAACTTCCTGGGATGAAGCTTTCACAGTATGACCTATGAAAGCATCACTCATCCATAAACCCAAACTAGGATAGTTGCTATGACAAACTTTACAGAAACATACAGAAATGTCTTCTCTATCTCTTCTTCCTGTTTGAGCACAGGGGAGTATAGAAGCAGAGTAGGAAGATTACATATGTGCCTATGAGCACATGCCTCATTCACATTTGGAGAAGGAAGATGAGAAAGTGCTATATGTAACTTCAAATGGCTGGTTATCCTCATACCAGAAGGATAGGTGGGTGCATATATTAATATTTGCATCTTAATGAGTAGAACTGTTGTCCATAAGCAAGTGCAATGGAAGACGATGAAATAAGACCTGATGATCATTAAGGGAACCCACATTTCAAGAAAAGAGGGATAAGAGTTCACCAGAGCAAATTGCTAGCACATGATGAACAAACAGCGTTTTCTTGTTTTGGCCTCAATATGTTGACTTGACCACTGTTCAAAATCAAGTTGTTCTCATTTATTGGGTTAAAGGTTTACATACAAGTCTCTTCATAGCATTAATTTACTGAGAAAAAATCATTTATTTCATAGCAGTGTTAGTTCAATTTCAGTCCAATTCATATTGTAATTTTAGTTCCTTATCAGTGGGATCTGAACTGATGAAGATTTATTATGCAACAATATCAAACTCAAACTCAAATTAAGCCAAAAATGACTCACTATACTGTACGTGGTGGTTTTAACTGGATGTTTTCTCCATGGGATTTTGTAACACCACAGAGGTATAGTGCGTATTTAAAATTAAAGCGATAATTTTATTCCAAATCTCGCCCTTTTCTTCACTCAGTTTAAAAACTGAATTCAAAAATGGATCCTCATTACAGCTTGTTTTTTTTTTCCATGAACATAAACTTGTGTCTTCTTGGAAATAATTTCCTAACTTCTTTTTATATCCATAAGGAACTGAGTAACTGTGAACTGACATTGGTTAATGAAGAAGTAAATACTATATTCACAGGCACTTTTAAAAGACAAATAAACCAGATGTTATCCCTGCTCTTGAGAGGTAGAAGCAGGAAGATCAGGAGTTCAAGGCCAGTTATAGCTACATAAGGGTTTTGAAGCCAGAATTGGTATCGTGCCACCCAGTCTCAAAACAAATAAAACAAAAACCAATTAAATGCTGTTGCTTATATGCACTTAAAAAAGAAAATCCTGGCATCTCATCTTTGGTTATTCTGGCAAGAATGACCTTCCAAGTAGAATCTCTCGTCATACATCATAATTAGCCAGACTAGTCGATATGCCCCTTCCTGTTATTCTGTGAGGTCTAAAGAACTTTGCTCTTTAAAGGCTATGGCCTAAGGGCAATCTTTGGGGGATAGAAAAGACAGAATGACTAACATATCAGGGCATTAAATATCAAGAGCTTTTCTTAAGTTTCACTGTGGATACTGTGACTACACTCTATTGATTTTAGAGAAAATTCAGCTGCCTTTTAGTTCTGGCAAATTTAACCTCTTTTTTTCTTTCAAGAAATGAAGGAAGAAATAATCAAGGAAGAGGCTTACTTTCTCGTGTTTTCCATGTTATTAAATCAAAATGAAGAAGTTTAAAATGTTATTCTCCTGTTCATCTAAGAATGGATGGTTAATTCAGAACAATAACTGCTAGAAAGAGGTGTGCTAGCTGCAGAAAACAAAATAGCAGGCAATGTACAGGAGAATCAAGCTGGCTGAAATTAGAGAAATTGTTACTATTAGCAAGGAGGTCAAGACCATGATGGGTTCACCCAGTGAGACAGTTTGCCTGAGGTATTGGGAGCTCACCAACTCCAACTGGACTGGGAGTGAATGATCACGGGATCAAACTAGTTTCTCTGAATGTAGTTGACAGTTGGTGCAGACTGAGGGGCCACTGAAAGTGGCACTGGGATTTGTCTCTACTGCATGTACTGGCTTTTTGTGATCCTATTCTCTTTGGATCTCTTCTTCAACCTAGATGTAGTAGGGAGGGCTGTGGACTTGCCATAGGGCAGGGTGCCTTGTCCTCTCTTAGGAATGGAGGGTATGGGAAAGTGTGGGGAGGGAGTGGAAGGAAGAGAGGGAGTGGGAATTTGGATTGGTATTTTTTAAAGTAATAAAAAATAGTTTCACTTCTATTGTCTTGACAAAAAACTAAAAAAAGCAACACAGGAAGATATCCTGACCCACATCTCTGGTGGAATCCTTTTACCACACCATAGGGCAGGCCAGCTCCCTGAAAACCTGGTAAACCACCATCCCTACTGTGCCACACCAGCCCAGAATGACCCCAACCTTTCATCCTCCCTTTATCATTGTATCCCAGCCCAAACTTCTGGCTGAAGCCTCCGAAACTACCATAGGCCAGGCCAGCTCCCTGAGAACTGAGTAAGCTACTCTCCAACCCTGCCAACAACCATCCAACCTAACCCCAACCACCGCTCCTCTCCTTATCACCATATCCCATCTCACATCTCTATTAAAAGCCTCTACCCCAACAGAGGCTAGCATCTTGAACCCCAGCAGCCAGACCACCATCTTGAACCCCAGAGAGCAGGCCAACTCTCTAAACTCCAGGCCTACAGAAAGTACTAAAAGGAAAACTCCAACCCAAGGAAGCTAACTGCACCCACAAAAACCACAAGCAACAGATAACCTCACACCAGAAACCCCAAAGAAGGGAAACATACAAACACTACCACCAAAAATTGCTTTTGTATCCATTCTCTTAGCCTGTGTCTTTTTATAGGTGAATGAGTCTATTGATATTAATGATATTAACCAGTCGTCATTAATACCTCTTAATATCAATAGACTCATTCACCTATAAAAAGACACAGGCTAAGAGAATGGATACAAAAGCAAGATCCATATTTCTGCTGTATACAGGAAACACACCTCAACCTCAAAGACAGGCATTGCCTCAGAATAAAGGGTTGGGGAAAGACTTTCCAATCAAATGGACTTTAAGAAACAACTGGGTGTAGCTATTCTAATATTTAACAAAATAGACTTCAAACTAAAATCAATCAGAAGAGATGAACAAGAACACTTTGTACTCATAACAGGAACAATTCATCAAGATGAAGTCTTAATCTTAAACATCTTTGCCCCAAGTACAAGAGTACTCATATATGTAAAATAAACATTACTAAAACTCAAATGGAATATCAAACCCCACACACTAATAGTAGGAGACTTCAACACCCCACTCTCCCCAATGGACAAGTCAACAAGACAGAAACTTAACAGAGAAATAAGAGAACTAACAGATGTCATGACTCAAATGGACTTAACAGACATCTACAGAACATTCTACCCAAACACAGAAGAATATACCTTCTTCTTAGTACCTCATGAAACCTTCTCTAAAATTGACCACACACTTGGTAACAAAGCAAAGCTCAACAGATACAAAAAAATGGACTAACCCCCTGATTCTTATAGATCACCGTGGTTTAAAATTAGAACTTAGCAACAATACTTTCAGAAAGACTACAAACACACGCAAATTGAACAACGTTCAGTTGAACCATGAAACCCACCCCCCCAGGTCAAGGAAGAAATGAAGAAAGAAATTAAAAATTTCCAAGAATTCAAAAAAATGAAGGTACAACATATCCAAACATATAGGACATATGAAAGCAGTGCTAAGAGGAAAGTTCATAGCACTAAGTGCCTACATAAAGAAAGTGGCAAAATCTCATACTAGTGACTTAACAGCACACCGGAAAACACTAGCACAAAAAGAAGCAGACTCACCCAGGTGGAGTGGATGACAGGAAATAATTAAATTCAGGGCTGAAATAAAAAAAATGAAACAAAGAAAACAATACAAAGAATCAATGAAGCAAAAAGTTGACTCTGAGAAAATCAACAAGATAGACAAATTCTTATCCAAACTAATCAAAAGGCAGATATATGACATCCAAATTAACAAAATCAGAAATGAAAAGCAGACATAACAGCAGACACCAAGGAAATCCAGAGAATAAAAAGCACATACTACAAAGACCTGTACACCACAAAATTGTAAAATATAAAAGAAATGAACAATTCTCTGGATAGGTACCACACACCAAAATTAAATTAAGATCTGGTGAACCAATTAAATAGATATATAACCTATAAGGAAATAGAAGCAGTCATCAAAAACCTCCCTATCAAAAAAAGCCCAGGGTTTGATGGCTTCAGTGGAGAATTCTACCAGAACTTCAAAGAAGATCTAATACTTATACTCCTCAAAGTGTCCTACATAATAGAAACAGAAGGAACGTTGTCAAACTCTTTTTATGAGGCTAATTTACCCTGATATTGAAACCACACAAAGATTTAACAAAGAAAAAGAATTACAAACCCTTCTCACTCGTGAACATAGATGCAAAAATGCTCAACAAAATACTGGCGAACTGAATCCATGAACACATCAAAAAAAATCATCCTCCATGATCAAGTCTGCTTCAACCCAGATATGTAGGGGTGGTTCAACATACAAAAATCTATCAATGTAATTCACTATATAAATAAACTGAAAGAAAAACTCCATATGATCATCTTATTAGATGTTGAAAAAACATTTGACAAAATCCAACAGCCCTTCATGATAAAGGTCTGGACAGACAAGGGATACAAGGAGCATATCCAAACATAATAAAACAATATACAGCAAGCCAGCAGCCAACATCAAATTAAATGGAGAGACACTCAAAGCAATTCCACTATAATCAGGAACAAGAAAAGGCTGTCTACTCTCTCCATATCTATTCAACATAGTCCTTGTAGTTCTGGCTAGAGCAATAATATGACAAAAGGAGATCAAAGGAATTCCTGCCTACAAGATGTGCTGGGGTAAGGGGGGCACAGAAATTATGGGAATGATCAACCAATGACTGGTCTAGTCTGAGGCACATGCCAGGAGAGGGAGCCCACACCAGCACTGCCTGGAATGCCAAGATCCAGAGGCTGGATAGCCCAGAAACCTAGGATAGACTGAAACATGACTGGGAAAAATAAGTCACTGTGACTATATATAATATTTGTCTTTCTGGGTCAATATGATGTTTTAGACATAAAGCAAAGAAACTCAATATGATCTTTTAGACATAAAGCAAAGAAAACAAGCTTACAATTCACAACCCCAGAGAACCTAGACAACAAAGAGGACTCCAAGAGAGAGACATACATGGATCTAATCTACATGGAAGGAGAAAAATAAAAGATCTCCTGAGTAGATTGGGAGTATGGGGACTATGGGAGAGGGTAAAAGGGGAGGGGAGAGGAAGAGAATGGAGCAAGAAAAAAATGTATAGCTCAATAAAAAAGAATTAAAAAAGAAAGTAATTGTTTTTCTAATGCCTGAAACTAATGTAAACAAAACAAAACAAAAATGCCAGTGTAGGCCAGGCGGTGGTGGCTCACGCCTTTAATCCCAGCACTCGGGAGGCAGAGGCAGGCGGATCTCTGTGAGTTCGAGACCAGCCTGGTCTACAAGAGCTAGTTCCAAGACAGGCTCCAAAACCACAGAGAAACCCTGTCTCGAAAAACCAAAAAAAAAAAAAAAAATGCCAGTGTAATGATGCCTGATGAAATTCTGCTATACTCACAGATTGGTGCCGCCCAGTTGTCATCAGAAAGGCATTATCCAGAAACTGATGGAAAGAGGATGGAAAAGCATGTGTCTCTGCCTCAACACTGACACCTGGGAACGTCATTCCATCTGCCAGTGTCATACGCTACACAAAAGCAAAGAAGACTGTACATTGCACTTACAAAACACAGCTCAAGTTCCAATTGTGTTTTTCTGTGTACCTTCAGGACTCCTGCATTTGTATTCCAAACCTCAATTTGCGTACCATGATAGACACAATTATAAACATGTCACCTCCTATAGCTAGCGTTTACGTTAAGATTTAGAGCACGTTTAGACACTTTTTTAAGATCTTTGCTGGCTTGTTGATTATTTATTGGTGTTTTGACATTTCTAGAAGATGATCCTGTCACCCTATAGGGAAGCAGTATGGTGAAATCAAAAGTGTCATTGTTTCTCGTAGGAAGTGTTTGGGACGAGCAGCTTTGACTCTGTCAGCTTCATTTGGAGAGAGCTAATTTAGGTAACAGTTGTAAGCACTCCCATGGCGAAGTGTGTCTTTGTGAGAGAGGCCAATATAAATGCCCTGTCCTTGGGGAAGCTACTGAACTTTTTTCAAATTATTTCACTGCAGGGAGAACCTTATAATTTTCAGTGGGGGTACATTGAGCCCTAAATTGAATGGGTGCATATCTTTCTGAATCTCCTCTGTACTTCTGCATAAGAAAGAAATACTTTTGTGAACTGACCTTAGAAGGCAGTTTTTTAATATGGCAACAATTAATGAAAATAATCATCCAAGCTAATGAAACTGATCGTTGAAATCTATCTTCAATATTATTTAGATACGAGAGCGCTGCTGTGAAAGGGACTGGAAAGCTGTTTTGAAGCTGAAGGTCTGCTGTTCCTTGGCAGAGGGTGAGGACTATTCAGGCAGGGAGCAACTGCATCCATCTTGAACCAGACTACAAACTGCAGTGTTCTCTTCTCTTGCCATCTGTCTTCACATGCCACTGAGGTAGAAAATGATATACCAACTGGGAATGGGACTTTTTTCTCAGAATGAGGGTGTCATGATCTGAATAGTTGTGACACCCCAAATGTTACATATTGAAATACTAATTCCCAAGTTGACAGTTTCAGCAGATGACAGCTTAGGAAGATGATTAGATCATAAAGTAGGGCTATTGTCTTTCCAAAGTGGCCACCATGTGTTTGCTTGGTAATACACTTTATGGGGAAAGACAAAGAAAGAAGGTGCCATCTTTGAAACTACAGAGTAAGCTTCCCTCTAGACATCGAATCTACTGGCACCTTGATCTTTTTTCTAGCCTCTAGGACAATGAAAAAAATGAATTTCTGTTACTTTATTACCTGACCAATCTATGATACTTTGTTATAGACAGATGGGTATCTCACTGAGCCAATCCAATGAGTTTCACTGGTCACTGCAATGGTCACTTAGCAATTCTACAGTTTTAAACTTCTGATTTTTAACATGACTTTCTGATAGTAGTTCTTAGATGGTTTGATTCCAAACTCGTAGTGAAGCAGAATTGGTTATGTATCAAAATCTGAGGCCTGATAGAATATAACATTTGAAAGGCTGGTGCAGACGAGTCACAACTGTCCTTAGCTTCAAGCTTTCCTCTTTACCCCACAAAGAGTGGTTTGAGACTTTTGGTCTTTTTTAACCATTGCTCTACTAATGGTTTGTTTTTCAACACTTTGTTCCACTCAGGTAATATTTCAAGTTTTCCAGACCCATTCTAAGTAAAAGGAGTAACCAGAGTTACAAGCCCTTCTCAGCTTTAATAGAACAATATTTTTGGAGAAGCTGGCATTTTGACATCCCTCAGATCACCAGGTAACAGTTCTAACTCTAAGTGATGGAGGGCATGTCTTCTGTGTCTGGATGGTGAGTGGATGGTACGGAGGAGGTCACTAATGCCATATGACCTATACCTTGTTTAACTGGCTTTATTTTTAAAGCATCTTTGAACATACACTGTTTTACTTAGTGGTCAGGGAAAGTATGTACACAGCATAAGCAGTGTATATCTAGACCCAGTCCACTCTTCCTCCATTTCTATTTTTAAAAAGTTAGCTATTCTGTGGATATCAACCAAATATGGCATATAAGGTTTCAGTAAGATTAAGTACCTCCCCTTTTATTATGGCTGAATAAGATAGCACAGTATAATGAATAATGTCCCCAAAACAACAAAACAGTCAGAGGCAACCCTACTCCCACAGTTAGGAGTCCCATAAGAAGACCGAGCTACACAACTGGAGCATGTGTGCATGCAGAGTGTCCGGATCCGTCCCATGCAGACTCCCTGGTTGCCAATTCTGTCTCTGAGAGACCCAATAAAACCAAGGTTAGCTGATTCTGTGGATTCTTATGGTGTCCTTGACCCCTCTGGCTCATACGGTTTTCCCCCAGACAGACTTTCCTGAGCTCCAACTAATGTTTGACTGTGGGTTTCTATATATATTATGTGCTGCAATTACTATTTTATTTTCTCTATTCTTTCCAACTATGCTCTATAGAGTAAGCATGGCTTGGTCATTGCAATATTTAACAAAAGGTCTAGTACATAATAGATGCTAAGTAGTTTTTTGAGGTGATTATAACTATATCCAGTTTGTTACAAAAGGAAACTCAAAATTCTGGCATGAGAAAGATCATCCCAAAGGCTCTCCATTAAAATAAGAACTCATTGAGGCCAGCTGTGAATCATGATGTCTCCCTACACCTTTAAACTTAGCTGTAGTGTCAGACACTGATTTTCTTTCATGGGCCATCCACAAACTGCTCCAATGCTGATCTGTACTTCCGCCTGTGGTATACCACCTTCTCAAAGGTTTGACAGCAGCAACAGCTGCTTCTGTCTCAATCAGCACCACGCTGAGACTTGTGGGCACACCCTTCATTTTCCCCAGCTAAGAGTTCCTTCCTTCAGTTTTCTGCTTCTGACTACTGACCAACTTTGTTTTGGGGACAATTGTACTTTATAAAAAGAGCATTCTATACATGTGGCATTCCACTCAGCTAAGTAGTTTTATATATATATATACAAATTAAATATTGTAACTACCACCAATTTTAAGAGTACCATGCCAGGAGTCTGATAATTCTTCCAGATATTAAGTGCTACTCTACAGGTGTAGGATCTTTCTACCACCCTGAAGTCCACTGATTTTCTCCTTAGTCAGTCCCCTCTCTCATATAAAGACCCTGGCAATGATTAATCCACTCCCTGTCACTGGAATTTAACTTCTCTAACATTTCATAAGTGGATTTATAAAGTCTGTGTCAGTGTGAATGCATTATGTATTTTTCTTTTAGAATAATGCTTTAGAGACGCATGCAGAATCTATAACTAGCACTCTGTTGCATGCATATTGCAGTCATTCTTGTTTTCATTCAGTAGGTGATAGGCATTGAACTGAGTTGACTGTTTATAGTTTTCTAAAGCTACTGTGAACAGCGCAGCTGTGACAACATATGCTTTTATCTCCTTGGGTTAATTTTCTAGAAGTAAGATGCATGGGTTGCATAGGGTACCCTGAAATTTATGATACTGGCAAGTTAACTTCTCAAAATGGTTCTTTCATTTAGCCCTTTCAATAGCAATACGGGAAGATTCACATTGGGGCATATATCTCACTGATTAACTCAAAGTGGCCAGCAAGACATCATTTAACTTTTGCTTTCATAACTTTACACTTTAGGGTAACTTTCATTTCTCTCAGGGGTCATGATGAATTCTTCGTCATTGACCTGTTTACCAACAGTGTCTCTGTTCTTACACAAGGTTCATTTTCAATTATGAGTACTTTTTTATTTTGTTGAGCTTTAAGTGCTCATTTTGTGCTCTGAATAAATTCCTATCATGGGTGTTTTGTATTTTTTTTTCTATTTAGTAGTTTTTATTTGATTTTTGCTGCATCATTTTCTGACAGTCTGATTTGTAAATTCTTTTGGTTCATGCCATCTCTATAGCGGAACTGGAGACATGGAGCTTTCTAGGCCATTTAGAGCCCAATACCTTTCATAGGCATTCTAGATTCCAGCCACTGAACTATGAGACATGTTGTTTTGCCTGATGGCTTTGGTCTTGCTTTGATCTGATCATTCTTTCCTTTTGCTAAAGAAGTGGATATTTATTGTGCATTATTACATGTTGGAAGTATGTACCTTCTATTGATAGAAGAATACAGTTAACAAATTGAACATTTAAAATTTCTAGAGACTTTGAAAATTAGATTAAATGCACTTTTTATTTTAACATGGTCATGAGGTTATGAGGACAAGGAGGAAAATGCTATGGCTTAAAAGTGATATATGGGGTGTCCAGTTGATGGTGGAGTTGTGATGGCTAGTTTGAATTGTCAATTTGAAAGAATTTAGTGTCACTTGAGAGATGGGTCTCTTGGAAGGCCTATGGAGGATCATCGTGTTTACATTAATTGAAGAGGGAAGACCTTCCCACTATGCACTACTCTTGGCTGGAGTCTTGGACCTTGTAAATGGAAAATGGGACCTAGGCAGTAGCAGGTATTCAATACATTCTGCCTCCCAGTGGTGGGTGTGATGCAACCAGCTGTTTCCAGTTCCTTTCTCCTTGACTTCCACACCACGATGGACTGTACCTTTGAACTATGAGCCAGAATAAAACCTTCATTTTTCAGTTGCTTTGGCGAGATTATTTTATTACAGCAACAGGAAACTGATCCAGAGAAGTTGGTCAGTCCATCAGTCAGTCATCTTAAGGCCTCTCTATCCTGCCCTGTTCCCTTATAGTGACTTCTCTAGGCTAGGCAATTAGACAATATTGCCAGCTTCTGAAGCATTTGAAGTTGGACCAATTCCTCTTAATCGGCTTTGCATCCCACCTCCTCTTTCCATAAGAAGAGGAGCTTCATCATTGTTCCTCCTTGGAATTTAACATTATGTGAAAATGAGGGGACAGACGAACCTTTAAGGACCCATTAGAAGAAAATGACTTCCTCTTCCAAAGAACAGAATCCGAGTTGTACTTCTAGACCTGACATTCCACACCACCCAAGTTATTACCTGCTATTCTCCCCTTCCTTGAGTGAGTCAAGCTTGGCTTGTCAGTCACCTGGCCAGAAGAGAGAGTCTTGGGAATGTTGATTCAACCAAAGACAGGTTGCAGAGATGGAAAGAATAATTTTTTAACAAACCCTTCCAATTTTCAGAGTTGTAATCAAAAGAACTGTAACATTCCTTTTTCCCTTTCTCTCTCTTGCAGATACGGGTCCAAGCCATAAGCATGCTTATGCTGTCAGCATGCTTTTTTGAAGATGACTTCTCTCCCAAAGCCAGTGCAGCACTGAGCTGATCTCTATTGCTAGATCTGCCTACTTTTTTGCTCCCTAACACATAGATGATGTTACCAAATTAATTCATGAATTTCCCTATGGAATTTTATTTTAATTAATATAAAGGAAAATGAGTACTTAAATGCAGTATTCAGAAAATCCCATAAGTGTAAGAAACTAATACATATGGTTTTTTTGGGGGGTTTTTTGTTTGTTTTTTTGTTTTGTTTTTCGAGACAGGGTTTCTCTGTGGTTTTGGAGCCTGTCCTGGAACTAGCTCTTGTAGACCTGGCTGGCCTCGAACTCCCAGAGATCCGCCTTCCTCTGCCTCCCGAGTGCTGGAATTAAAGGTGTGCGCCACCACAGCCCGGCTTAATACATACGTTTTTACATTCATTGGATTTGGGTAAATCTTTGACATATTAGAAAAATGTAATATTAGTTAATTTTAAAAAGCTTTGTTTTCTGAGTTAACAATATTTAGCCTGAAAAATAGTTTTTTCTTTTCTGCATTTATTAGCAAGATAAAAAACTTATATTTGCTAGATGTTTAAGATTATAGAAATGATACGTGTCATTTTAATAAAATCTCATATTCAGAAATCTCATTTTACCAGTATGAAATTCAGTGAATGTGTTAAAACAAATCCCCACATTGTATTTTTGGTATGGTGTAAGTTTAGAGTCAAATTAAGTCCATAAAGCAATAGAAACTAATTATTGTGGAGGTCATTTCTAAATAAGAAGTATTAGAAATTTATAATTTTGTTTGTTTACTTTTGGGTTCTTGTTGCTATGCAGTACCGAGAACTAAGGCTATAGCTCTTTTATTAAACATGCTCTTTTGAAATTAGTGAAAATTTGTACTTCAAGAATAGTGTATTTCCAAAAATTGTGCCATAGAATACATGTAAAATTTGCTAGTTTGCTATAAAATGCTAGAATTTGACAGATGATTTCAATTATCTTTTTTTCTAACTTTTGGAGAAAAGTTATACATGGTACATTTATACTTACCACACACACACATACACGCCACACACACACATAAACACCACACACACCATACACACACACCACACACACACCACACCCCCACAAACCACATACTACACACACACTACACACACACATGTACACCACACATGCACACCACACACTTACCACACCACACCCACTTACACACACACCAAACACACACACACACACACACACACACACACACACACACACACACCTCCAGCATATGGAAATGGAACTACCAGAAATTATGGTGAAGGACAATGGCCACATGAAGTGTATACAAGAAATATAGATTGTATTTTTTAAAGAACAAAACAAAGTAATTTTGTCCTGAAGCAAAATGACTGGTTATTCAAAGTGAAAAATGAAGGAAAATGTGATATGAAACTCTACAAGGATGCAAGTTGCAAACTCTACAAGTTGCAAATCATTAGATAAAGAGGAATTTTATATTTTGTCTTTAGATCTAGTTAAAATTATATATGTTTATTTGGATACTTTCCAATGAACTTTCATATTAACAGTAACTACACATAAAAGCAAATTTAAAGTTTTAAGTTTGCTAAAATGACAAAATTTTATTTATCTATTTACCTTTTAATAATAAGAGATCTTTACCCTTTGGGAAATTAACAAAAGACACTGATGTCTTCCCAGAGTAGACCCCTGTTCTTCCTGGACATTGTCATGTCCTTGGCTTTTTAAGAGAGGAGTATTCCCACTAGTGATAAACTTAAGTGCTTTTATAATCACATCACCTCTTATATTTGTCTTTAAAGTTTTTCTTTGTTGATTCATTCAAATAAATCACTGCTTACCCACAGCTACTTGGAATCATCTTAGCGAATATTCAAACCTTTTGAAATTTTGGACAGCTTATAATAATTTGCCCCCAAATTAATTCCTAAATAAATTGTGATCTCTGCTGAATTTGAGGTTTTTCAAAAGCCCCTAGAAACTCTGAAATGGATTGCTCATTTAACCCTAGAATAGAAAAGGTTAAAATTATTTAGGTTAAGTTGAATTATGTGAAAAAATAAAACACTGCCAAATAACAAGAAAGGCTTAAAATTATCCATGTTAGCTTTGTACGGGGAAACATTAACACATGTATTTCAAAAGGTGTGTGGAGTTTCTGTAGATATACTAGTTCCCTCAGTGTCCATGATATATAACCTGGCATAATACTACCAGTGATGGTGTTCCAGTTGTTTTTTAAATATTGTGTTTAATGGAAACATCATAATTTTGTTAACTGTATTGTTTCTATGCTGAAATTTCACCAAACTTTTATTTAAGTTATTTTAATTCTTTGTCATTCAAAGATTATATGTTTTATTTTCATGATTTCTTTAAGCCTTTTATAACCATCTCGAAGCCACGATGCTTCTCCTCAGAAGGAACCACAAGAAGAGGCTATGCAAGGTTTTCTGGGATCCATGAATCTGGCAACATTAAATAAACTTTGGTTCATATTGCTGGTTTGAACCAAATGTCCAAGATGCTAATTAGCTCAGTAATTTAAGATTCAGTAGAACAGCGATTAATTAATTCACCTTTACTCTATTTTATGTTGCTTTAACAGAATACCAAGGATTGTTTAATTTGTTAAATCGTGCTTTTCCCTCACTGCTCTGGAGTTTGTGAAGTCTAAGAATGAGGCACTGGGTTTTGGTCTCATCAGTTCCCTATTGCTGTAATAAAAAAAAAGTCTAATATGAACAACTTAAAAAGAAGAAGAATTTATTTGGCTCATGTTTGGAGGAAAGGCATGCAAAATTTATACTGCCTAATGACACACTCCTAGTGAGCTACTTATTCCAGTTATGTACTACCTCATGAAGTATTCCAAAGTCCCCAAATAGCACCACTAGCTGAGGTCCAGTCCTTAATGCATGCTTCTTTAGAAATTAGGGTGTTTCATAGCCAAACCATAACAAGGATGCTTTTATTACATCCTCACATGGTAAAAGGTCATAAGGAAACTATCTCTGAAGGCTGAAGGAAGCTTCATTTACCAGATCGTTAATCCTATTGTTGTTGTTTGTTGGGTTTTGGTTTTTGTTTGTGGTTGTTTTTTTTGTTTGTTTGTTTGTTTGTTTTTTTATCTTGGCGTCCTACTCCTGAGACTCCTTAGCAAAGGTAAAACAAGTCAAAAGTAAGAAACACCACATGGTCAGTTACTATTTTGTTCTACTTAATGTTAATGAATCAAGATATATTTTGCAAACAAGAATAGTGTTTCTTTTCTTATCTTTAACAAATATAAACATAAAAAATGTATTTCAATAAAAAATGTTCAGTTTTTGACCTATTTTTACGGCTTTGTAAATTAGAGCCTAACATTTTTCATATTCTATCAGATTTTAAGAATTCTAGGAAGGAACTCTGTATATTAATAGAGGAGAAAGACAACTGCCAACCCAGTTACACAGCCTGTGCTCTACAATGGTGATCTGCTTGCAAGAAACCCTGGTTCAATAGTGGCACAAAAGTTGTAGGCTTAACCAGCCACTACCTGACTGGAATTAAGGCTTCCTCCATGAGATGAAATCCTTACCCAACACTGCTCATGTAGTCAAGATCCTGAAACTAGCTAGGACATGGACCTAAGGGAAAAACCAAATATGGCTGTTCTGCTTCTGGATTCACTAGGTTTATCGTCTACTCAAACTATTAATCATTGTTTATCTTTTAGTTTCAATAGAAATATTCAATGCCTTATTAAGGTTGTAGGTGCCACTTATTAAAAAATGTGTAGTGTTTGTTTGTAAACGATCTAAAATTCACCTACTTGAATTACAAGAAAAAAATATTTGGCCACTGGCAAGATCCAACCACCATTCTCTGGGGCTGAATTCTTAATATCTCCTTTTTCTAATGAGAGGGGCATTGCAGGAGATACCTTTATTGATTGCATTGCAGGCTAGCCTCACCTTTTACCTATAAAAACTGCAGAATCCCATCACAAATGGATAAACACCAGCATATTTCCTTCTAGTTTAAGCCCTTGGCCATGAGATGATTCCCAATATTCCCATAAAGTTTCTGCTTTCGAAAACACAATGCTACTGGCAAAATTTAGTTTGCCCCAAGTTCACCAAAACATCCTTGTCTAACTTATCCAAATAATAGAAGACAGAGCCCTGATCCCCCTTTTAGAACCTGAACTTTTTTAGAGGCTTACAAATACAAACTTTGGATAATAGATTTAGATTTTCAACCATCCATAATTATCTTTCCAAGGACCTGAGACCAGCTCATTAAATACAAAGTCAAGGAAAGAGCTCTAAGGTTTCACTTCTAATGCTTGTTGGAAGATATTATTTGAATATTGGTGTCCTCTAAAATCTATTGTTTAATTAACAAAGTAACAGAATTTTGAGAAAAGTCCTTTCAAAGAAGTCATGCCACCAAGGATCCACCACCATGAGTGCACCAATGCTATTACTGTAGGAATGCATTCTGCATAAAAGAGCATTCTGGCATTTCCCTGGCCTTCCAGCTTCTGTATCTCGTACTATGGAGAGAAGGCTTTCATCAGTGTTTGATACTTAATCCTTGATCTTCTCAGTCCCTAAAATCATGAGCCAATATAATTTCTGTTCAATATGAACTGTACAGCTCCAGATATTATGTTATATCAGCAAAATCAGGTGAAGACATCTAGCTTAAGAAGATGGCTTACTCTCACTTGGGCCACTACATCCTAAAATGAAGCACAATTGTTTCACTTATTAATCTGAGGGCTGGATTAAGGAGCAAGATATTTAGATTTGTGCATTTATGTTTTTTAGCCTTTTTTCCACATGCATGAATTAAAAACTCTTTGTGATATAATTCAAAGGGGAAGTTTCAAATGGGGGAAAATAACTGCACCTGCAGTTTCAAAATATAACACAGAGAGCAAAACAAGAAGAAACCCAACATTGACCTCTGCCCTCCACAGGGCAGGGTCATATGTAGGTGGATGCATATTCATGGGTGTGTGCCTCAATGCACATGCATGCAACACACATATGCATTGAACAATACATATATATATATATATAGCCATATATATATATATATATATATCACACACACACATATATATATTACACATACATACACAGGAAGCTTTTCTTCGGGAATTTTTTTGACCTGAATCTAAGCAGAGTCTTTAAAGTAGGACACTGCTGTAAATCCCTTACAGGTAGGAAGGGGTTAAGCCCATACAAGTGGGATAAGAAGAGCCCATACAACAAGCAATGAGAAAATATTTTTTTCACTGTATTTCCCATTGCTTTGGGTATATTCTTCTCCCAAAAAGTTTTTATATGGTTTCCTGTAGGGTCAAACGGCTAACAGTAGATTTGCTTAGCTTTCATGTCTCTAAGAGTGCTTTTTCACCTCTATTTTTGAAGATGTTTCACTATACATATGTTTTGTATTGATATGTTCTCTTGAATCATTTTAAATTTCTTCATCTTCTCTGGTTCTCATAGTTTCTTAAGGGCAGTATGCTATCATCCTTGACCTTTGAACTTTGTAGATGCCTTTTGAACCTGGCCTTTTGAGCTTCATTTATTGCTTTTATTATCTTGGGTAAAACTTATTTAAACAATTTAGTAAGGTTGTATAATAATTGCTTTATTTATGTTTATCACTCACAATTTTTAAAACTTCCAAATATTTGAAGTCATTTTTTGTCTAATCATTATTAAACACAGCTAGTGTGTAGTTTACTTGTAATTCTACTGAATATATTCTTTATTTCAAATATTGTATTATAACTTAATAGAGATTTTATATGGATCTTGTTGGTCATTTATTTCTATTTTAATCATATTTATTGGATGGATTTTCCAACATCTTGAACATATTTATGATAGTTACTTTAACATCTGCACCTGTTAAATTTATCATCCCTGTCATTCCTGTGTCAGTATATCTTGACTGATTTTTCTGCTGTATAATATTTTTCTGCTTGTTGTAACATCTGGTAATTTTCTTTTGGAAGTCGGCCATTGTGGATTATATATTTTGGGGATCTGGGTTTCTTTTATGGCTTTAAATGATGTTGTACATTTTTCTCTGGTGCAGTTAAAACACTGATGTCTGTTGGAATGCTTCAGATATCGCCTTTAAGCTTGCTTAGAGCGAATTCAAGGTCCTATGGGCAAGGAATGATGTCTCCTCAGAGCACTACCTGAAGACTTGCGTATTAAAAAGTCATTCCATTTTGTCTGATGGGATGCTCAATGATTCCAGCCCACATGAAATTATGATTCACTGCCCTTACTGTTTCCCATGGTTATTTCCATTGTCTTATACAGTCATTTTTTAGCTGGAGGAGGGGTGCTGCTGCCCTGTCTATTGATATGCAGTTCCCCCTCTATAACAGATTAACTTCCTCTAGGTGGGTTTGACCTTTTTACCTCTGATGCCATCCTCTTTGATGACCATTGAGGAGCAAACCCTATTGCGTTTCCTCCTGTAAACAACCCGAAGAATATCATTTGTGTTTATACCATTTGTTGCCCTTCTTTCATGGATCACAAGCCAGAACTGCCTACGCTGCAATGTTTGACAACCACGGTATTACATATCCTGACCCCTAGTTTCCTAGTTGTTTCAGTTAGGAGTGTGAGTCTGATTCTAGTTATTCTGTCCTAATGCAAATGAGCCTTTCTTTAGATATATTCGAATAATCAAAAAGAATATCTATATTAATTGTTTGAGGATTTCATAATGCATACAATGTATTTTGATAATATTCCTCTTCTACACCTTGCTCTAACCACCCCTGTATCTACCACCAACACCTTTTCTTCCTCCAAACTGTGTATCCATTTTCTCTTAATAGCTCACTGAGTTCTACTACACTCATGGGTATGGGACAATTCACCAAAGTATTCCTGCCAGAGACACCTCTTAAAACTGACTCTTCTGCCCCAAGAAGCCATCAACTGCCCTTAAGTTCTCAATTAACTATCAACTGCCCATAGGTTCTCAATTAGCTATCAACTGTCCATAGGTCCTCAATTAGCAGTGTGGACTTTGGAAGTCCTCTATTCACTATGATAGAATGTTGACTGACTTAATCTTATGCAAGTTTTGTGTAGGTAATCACATGTGTTGTAAGTTCATTAAGTGAAGTGATTCTGTCTCGTTTATAATACATGCACTAGGGTGTTTCCTAACCCATGGCTCTTACAATCTTTCCAGCCCCTCTTCCCATATATTCCCTGAGGGACAGGGGTGACAGGGATGTCCCACTTGTGGCTGAGCTTTCAGTTCTTTGCACTTTGAAAACTGAGTTGTCTGTGCTTTCACTGCAAAGCTGGTTAGTTTTCTGTTTCTTTTTTTAACATTTTTTATTGATATTTATTGAGCTCTACATTTTTCTCTGCTCCCCTCCCTGACTCTCCTCTCCCCCCTTCAACCCTCCCCCAAGGCCCTCATGCTCCCAATTTATTCAGGAGATCCTGTCTTTTTATACTTTCTACTTCCCCTGTAGATTATATCTATGTAAGTCTCTCTTAGTGTCCTCATTGTTGTCTAGTTTCTCTGGGATTGTGGTTTGTAGGCTGGCTTTCTTTGCTGTATGTTTAAAATCCACCTATGAGTGAGAACATGTGATAATTGTCTTTCTGGGTGTTGGTTACCTCACTCAAAATAATGTTTTCTAGCTCCCTCTATTTTCCTGCAAAATTCAAGCTGTCATTATTTTTTTCTGCTGTGTAGTACTCCATTGTGTAAATGTACCACATTTTTCTTATCCATTCTTCGATCAAGGGGCATTTAGGTTGTTTCCAGGTTCTGGCTATGACAAACAAAGCTGCTATGAACATAGTTGAAACAACCTTCCTCCAGACCCAGTAATACCACTTATGGATATACATCCAAAGGATGCTCAATCGTGCCACAAGGACAAGTGCTCAACTATGTACATAGAACCTGGAAGCACTCTGTTTTATAAACACATGCTATCACTTAAGTACAGCACTGAAACGAGGACACAACAGGTAAGAGTTCTGCCTACACATCAGCAAAACTTCAAACGCAGTGGTCCGAGCAGTGGTGAGAGATTAAAAACTGAGAAGTATCTTCCCAACTAATATACACAGCTTCCTATTTTCCTACAACCCATTTTAGTGGCTGATTCAAACATTTGCCCTAGAATCTAAAGTGCTCATACACCATTCCTTCATGTATATTGCCCATCTCTGTCTCACTCACTGTTCTTTACTTTCCTTTTAGCCCTTTAGACTTTTCATTCTTGCCTCTGGAGAACCAAAGAAAGAAAGGATAGTAGTCTTATTCAAGGCACTCCCACCCCTCACCCATTCAGGGCTCTGGAAGTAATATATCTTTGAACTTAAGTCCAGTTTCAGTGATGTTCTGAGTTTGACCTTATGATTGAAAAGTCGGGAACTATCATAGCTTATCTCCAGGAACACCAATAAAGACACCCAAGAGGAAGACAGAAGCCGAGTAGGGTAAAGGTAAGATCAGACTACACACAGATAAATCAAGAGTCATTAGATTCCTACCAGGAGAATCAAATTTCCCTTGGGAGGGAATCTTGGTGACAGGTTAGACAGTTAGGCATTAGGCTTCCTGGTGGACAAGGAAATTTCCTGCAACAGGCATGCTGAGTCTCCATACCCAGTGCCTTCTTTCCTATCAAGGCAACTTGCTAGCTACTCTGGTATTCGGATTCCCAGACAGCAAAAGGGCTCAAGACTGGAACCAACATATGCATGTTCCTATAACAAGAAAACCATGTCCTGTCATAATAAAATGGTGTATAATTGTTCTGAGAGTATCACTTATCACTACCATACAGTCTATGCTTAAAGTCTCCTCTGCAATGGCACTAGAGAGTCTAGTTTGTCCTCTTCCCATTTTGACTTCCACTCATTTCTAGATTCGTTATACATTTTTATAAGCTATTTGAACATGACACAGTTTTGTCTAGAACTCACTGATAAAAATTCATGAAGAAAATGGAAGGGAAAGTGAAGCAATTTAACTAAGAAATCTTTATTGTAACTGATGGAAACACCACTCAACTGAGCTCAGGGGGAAAAAAAAAGAACAGGGATGGAAGTTGTGTCATGGATAAGATACGCTTTTAACATGGCTATTTCTCCCAAATTTATCTGCTGCACAGTTTTTTTTTCTCCTAATGCTGAGTCAGGAAGCTTTCTCTTAAAGGAATCATGCCTCTGCTTGCTTCTTGCAAACAGAATCTATCTTTTAAAAAAATGCAGCTACCGTGAATCTGTGCTTGGCTCCTGCTTTTTTCTTTTTCTTTCTTTCTTTTTTAAAAATAGGTCTTATATGGATCTGTGCCCCAGACAGTCGGCACCAATTTGGTGATATACAAAAGAGTTCCAAAATAACCCAGAATGGAGCATAACCAAAGTTTATTTATATTGAGTTTATTGTTAAACTCACAGAAAGAGTAGCCATCCATCCTGGAACCACATCCACCAGCCAAGAGACTTGTGCATACTTTACATGAAACCACACTCGAAGTGGGCTGGTAATTAAAGGCTGTTGGCTGAAGGAGCTCCCACAGCACCATCTAGACCAGAAAACAAAGCTGATGGAATGGAATTACATTTTTCTTTTTTTTTTATTTTTGAGACAGGGTTTCTCTGTAGCTTTTTGGTTCCTGTCCTGGAACCAGCTCTTCTAGACCAGGCTGGTCTTGAACTCACAGAGATCCGCCTGCCTCTGCCTCCCGAGTGCTGGGATTAAAGGCGTGTGCTACCACCGCCCGGCTACATTTTTCTTTTTAAAAAGTATCAGTGGCATAAAAGAAGGGCAAATCACAGGTCTGAGAGAATATTTTCTTTATATATTATATACCTTATATAGAAAGTATATATTATATGTCTTTATATATTATGTGCCTTTTTAAAGGACATCCATTTAGAACGTATGAAAAACACAAAATTTCAGGAAGATGACTAAATAAACTACGGGCAAAACATTTGAATAGACAGTTCATATAGCATGTGTCTCCATGGCCAGTAAGTACAGGAAGGGAAACTCATCAGCACTAGTTCCTAGGAGAATGCCAAGCATGACCCAGAACTCCAAACCTACACCAAGCAGACAGGTCATTACTGATCCAAAAGACCGCAGGTGGGAAGGGTACTAAGATGGGTGAAGAGGTTGGACAGGTAGGGGAGATGGATGTGCAAAATGGGCTTTTGTTTGTTTTGCTTTTAATAAATTCTTTTTTAAAGTTTTCTTTTGTGCGGGACACTACAGGGTGGGGGAGATATTGAGTGCCTGGGGTATGAGCAGCATTGGGGTGCATGACATTTCTTAAGAACAAATAAAAAATTATGTTTAAAATAAAAAAACTGCAGTACCAAACACTACGTAGGATACTAATTAATAATATTGGTAGTCGTATAAAATAGAATTATATTGAAACAGTTTTTTTCTTAAAGGTTTAAAAATAAACAGTATATAATCCATCAATTCTACCCAAAAATAATATAATAATGTTTAAAATTTTCTACTCATGCATTAAAAGTGGTATTATTCATAATACTCACAAATTCAAAACAAAATATATATCACTTGGTAAAAGATGGAGAAAATATGCTACCTCAGGACAAAGAAATATTGTTCAATTATAAAGAAATAAAATGTAAGGCACACCTTAGCATGGGTGAATGTCAAAAACAATATTTTGAATGATAACAGCCAGCCTTAATACCAATATTGTATGGTTCTTGATTCTATTCGTGTAAAATTCCAGAAAAATGAAAACACAAGGATCGAGAAAGAAAGCAGATAAACCCACTGCTGAAACGGGAGGTGTGGATGGCAACTGAGCAGAAGCCAGTGTCAGAAACATGCCACAGTGAGAGTCTAATACCCCTTAAACCTCCTAACATTCCTTGAATTAAGTGTGTTCATGATATGGGTATATTTCCTGATATGTAAATTACACCTTTCTAAATGCATTCCCATGTAAATGAACGGAGCCCTTCAACCAAGCAGGAAGAAGACTTGGATGTGACCAGTTTTCTGAGAAAGTAAACCTGATTTGCATAAAGTCAAGAATGAGTGTCTATGCCTCTCAGCTCCTGTGTGTGTGTGTGTGTGTGTGTGTGTGTGTGTGTGTGCGCGCGCGCGCACGCAAGCACACATGCACATCACACATACCTTTGAAATGTCTCCTCCATGAATTAAACTGTACTTCCATTTGATAGGCAGGGAGACCAATTCTTGCAGGTGTTAAGGTTCATACTGCTGGTCACATGTCAAATACATCCCTGGCACAACTAGAATTAGATTTGTCAGGCCGCACAGTCTTTCCTCCTTTACTTAAGGGCACTCTTCTTTTATCTTGTACTTCTCCTAAGAAGTTAGTTTCCATTTCAGTAGCATATTGCCTCTATTTTTTCTAGATAAGACATTCTCCAGACCCATATTAAAGACATAGCTGTTACCAAAAGACTAAATAAGTGGATATCCTCTCTCAAATTCTCTCCAACACTGTGTTTTCTTAGCTCACACTCCACACCTCTAATTCTCCACTTTTCTTCAGGCATCTGAATGTCTAATTTTCAACAGTTTCCCTCCAAATGGAAATCACTATTGGTACGGCAAGCATTTTGGAGTTTTATTATTGATTTATGCCTTGGGTGAAGAGGTTAATTAAATGTGAATTTTAAGCCGACAACATGATTAGGAGAGTGAGGCAGCCGGAATTCATGAATACTTCCAAAGCCATTAAAACTATTTAAAATGAGCGATGAATGGAGGTGGGAGTGTGGGGGTGGGGTAGTCACACCGAGCAGCCCAGTTATTTGTGACTAGATTAATGAAATTCTGAAGAATTACAGAATCTTTCCAAGGCATTCAAGTCCAGCTGGGTTTTTACTTTGCATTTATATTGACATTAGCACGGAATATAATACATTCTTAATAAACCACTCTTCCATATTCTCTTTGGTTTTTTTTTTCTATTTAAAATTGCATTTTCAGGCCCCGAGTTTATCCACATCAACGAGCCACTCTGGAAGATGGGAAAGTCTTAGCTCACCAACACATAAAGTGTTCACAGGATGGCTTGTTAAAATGCAGGGGGATGACTTAGACTCAGCCCTTCAGTTCTCCATGGCTCTCAGGTACAACTTTGAAGGTCATCTTTGAAAACTCTGAATGAGGGGGTTTTTTTTAATCATAAAAAACACACTGAAAGCTTATTATAAACAAGGGATTTGTTATATTTTGATGCTATTGCAAATTGTAGCTATGAAACTCCACACTTGTTGCATCTTAATTGGTACCAGGCATAATCCTACTTACAGCACAGTGGAATGAATAGATCTGTAACTGGGATGCAGGACAGAACATGTTAGCAACATGCCAACTGGAGCAAGCCCACATCAGAGTCATCCTTGCTGTGACAAAGTAAGCTGGTATCTGTACCTTGTAGTAACATCCTTGCAACCATCTATTGTGTAGAAACAGCAGAAAACATATGGGCATGGGTGAATACCAAGTCAGAATCAAAGGCTCGGGGAAATGGAGTTTGAACATCAGTCTAGAATCAGATATTTCAAGTGGAGAGGATTAAAATTTCAGACGAATGCTGAAATGAAGGCTGGCTAAGGCGGTGGCATGGGAAAACAAAGAATTTTCAATTAAAAACTATGAAGCCGTGCACTGAAGTAGGGGGAAGTTTCTCTCATTTCATACAAACAGGACAGTGACAATGGTGTGACTCCAGGCAAAGTGTCACTGAGTTCTGTCCTTCCACATCAGGGTGTGTAACAGCAGTACACCAGCGGGTTGTGTCTTTTGAGAGTTGAGTAGGATTTCTGGAACCTAGAGATTGACCCTCCATTTGAAAAGGCTAGCTGGAGCCTTTATCATGATTCTTGAAATCCCCAAGAAGATAAGAGAGGCATTGCTTTGGCTATGGCTCAAATTCAAAACGACCCCCAGTAGCTCATGCCCTACACCCTTAGTTGTGAGCTGACAGGCTTTGAGTTGTTGACTCCATGCCCAGGGCTCTGAGCTAGGGAATGGATTAATGCCTTGATGGATTTATAAGATGGTGGCATTGCTAATAAGAGGTGGCTCCTAGCTGAGGGAAATAGGCTAGTGGTGTGTGGACATAAGGCGTGTCCTTCCCTAACTTCCTCCTTTATGTCCTATTCTTTTTTCCTTGTCTGCTGAGAGGAAGGACATTCTGTTTGATCAAGTGCTACCACCTCCTTGATGTCGGCCCTAATCCTGACTCAAAGCAACAGGCTTGAAAAAGGAAATTCCTGAAACCATGAGCTAAAGCCTTTGCATCCCTTTGCATTGTTTCTGCCCGATATTTTTCATAACTTTAACACACCTCCTTTGTATTTTTATTTCCACTTCAGGAGCTGATTTTGTCCATGGTAAACGGCACATGTTCATTCAATATGTTCAGTTTCTTCCCCTGTCAGTAACTTCCCTTGGTTCCAGATGGCCAGCCTGGCCTTCCACACAAGCCTGGGTCACATCTCTTACAAGTCTGGGTAGAGGCATTGCTCACCATGGAGGAGGGTCATTGATGACATTTTAGGTCACATAATTATTTTGTTTTAGAATGAGACTGTGCACACTATCAGCTACTCTGGAGACCAAGGCAAAAGTTCAAGATTAGCCTGGACTACAGAGTGAGTACTGGGCTCAATCTGGGTAACTTAGTGGGGGCCCTGCCACAAACTAAGAAGCAAAAAAAGGGCCTGGGATGTAGTTCATGAATAGAGCATTTACCTAACATAGACAAAGCAATAGCTTCCATCACCAATGTCAGTCCAACAGAAAAAAAACAAAACAGTAATTACAAAATGCACCCTAGTGAAGCTGAAGACTTCTGATTCAGAAGATCATTTTAGAGACCTTTACTTTGATATGTTGGCCTTGAAGACCATATTTAATTGATTTTTTTGGGTTTTTTTTTTCGAGATAGGATTTTTCTGTAGCTTTGGAGCCTGCCCTGGAACTAGCTCTTGTAAACCAGGCTGGCCTTGAACTCAGAGATTCACCTGCCTCTGCCTCCCGAGTGCTGGGATTAAAGGCATGCACCACCACTGCCCCGCTTGAAGACCATATTTAATATAGTTAAGCTCTGGCCATATTCTTACCCAAAAGGAAATGAGTTATGTGAAGATTTAGTAGAGGTGGGTATATACAGCGAAACTGACTTAGAGGAGGCTGTTTCAGGACACACAGAAAGCCACCTTGCTACCTAAAAAAGATACCCCTAGATGACTTCCCACAGCCACCTCCTGTCTGCTTAATGTTAATCTCGCATCTTTCTAACCCAAGAGAACAGCAGGCACAGTGGAAGGGTTTGCATTGGTCCAGAGGTTCCGAGGTAACAGTATGCAGTTTTTGGTCCTGCTGCTTCTGGACCTGTGGTGAAGGAGACAAGCACATTGGAAACACACGTTGGAGTAAAATGACTCCCCACATGGTAAGCAGGAGGCAAAGGGAGACAGAGAGGGGTCCGGAGAAACAGACCCGCAACCATGAATCTGCTTTGCCAACAAGACTTTATCATTTAAGTATTTAGAATTCCCTAAAACAATGTGCGGGCCCAGGGACCCAGCTTTAACATGTTTAACTCGAGGGGAATGTTCCTAGTTAAACCAAAGCTCCAGCGAGAGGGATGCTTTGCCTTAGGACTGCTCGGTACCCACATGCAGGCTTAATCTTTTCCCCGAGTCTAGCAGTTGAGGCTCAGCGGAGCCAGGGTTAGAGGGAGTAATTTCCCTTCTTCTCCCTGTCATGAGTCTTTATTTCCAGTTCTGTTTCTTTTCAAAGAAGCTGACAGATTGAATATCAACTCCCTTCGGGGAAAACCCTCCTCTCCACTGGTGTGTGCCCTTGCTAGATGTCCTCAGCAGACAGCGACTTCTGAGCCCTCGAGCACGAGGCTTACTCGCAAAGCAGCAATCCGTGGCTTTTCTATCTTCCCCTTCTAAATTACACATGTGAATTGTGAGCGCTTTTATCTGTAATAGTCATTAAAATTTTGTTGCTTCAATATTAAACTGGTATACACGGGATTTCAGCAGAGTGGTTTGCGTCTTTTCCCTGAGTGCCTAGAATAGTGTCTTCTGTATAAAACACAATAAAGTACCGAGTAAATAAAAGCAGGCCTATTTTTCTTTAATGCCTTAAGGTTTCAAAGCTCTTATTCAAACGATCAAGCAACAAAAAAAGATGCAGTCTTATCCATGTGCTGCTCTGCCAGTGGTTCCCAACCCATGAGTTGTGACCCTTGGGGGCGGGGGGGGGGGGGGGGGGGGGGGGGGGGGGGGGGGGGGGGGGGGGGAAAGACCTTTTACGGGGGTCTCTTATCAAATATCCTGCTTATCAAATATTTATGCTATAATTCATAACTTCATAACAGTAGTAAAATTACAGTTCTGGAATAGCAACAAAATAATATGGCTGTGGTCACCACGACATAAGGAAATATATGAAAGGGTCACAGCATTAGAAAGATTGAGAGCCACTGTTTGGTGCCACCTTGAGACCCCTGGGCAAGTTCACACACCCTAGAGTTGTGTTTCTTTCATAAGGCTGTGTGTCTAGATCTATCTCCCTGACAGATGCTGAGTGTCTTGGCTGTCCTGGTGGCAATTGCTACTCACCAATATAATAAAGAAATGGTTGGGTGTTATTAATAATTGTTGATATCTTAACTTTAACTAAAAGAAGGGCTGGCATGTTTGCTCCAGTTTCAACTGTGGAGGAGGCACAACGACGGGGAATAGAGTTGACAAAATCAGGCTTGTGGACAGGACTTGGCAGAGGAGATTTTTGAATTAGTGTGCAGATCCTCAAAATTTGCCATCTGCCAAGGAAGTAAATGAGACGGCCCTAAGGAACAGTGCTGGACCAAAGAAAGGGACTCTGGGAGACAGTGGATGTTCAAGGCGTTTGAGACACAAAAGGGTTGTGACTTTCAAACTCCTTTGGACATTCCAACCAGAAGCCCAAGGGATGGCAACAGGAATTCCCTGCTGAGAGTTAGCTCTTCGAGATGATCTTTCCTTTCTACAACTCTGCGGACAACAGAAGATACTGCACCGAAAATTTAAGCCAGTGTTCACAAACAGTGGTCTTCTGTGTCCCTGGGCTATACTCTGCTCCATTAGCAAGGGTCAAGAGAGCAATTCTTTTGCCTTATGCTTGTGTGTGCTTATTTAATTCAATTCACAAGAGACAATTAAGCACTGTAGAATCACAGTTACTTACATTTTATGAAAATGTTTGTAATGATAATGTAAAAGTTATATGGTCACTAAAATCCCATGGCTATATTAACAATATATTGAGATATGCTTCTGATTGGGGCATATTAAGTGCATTGGTTCATGGTCTTTACAGTTTGTGATGTCCTTGATTATCCTCAATAAATTCCAGGAGAAGGGCTGTTGCTCTCCTGCACTAGGCTTATAGTGGAGTTGACAAGAGAGCCCCAGCACCCTGCTTGGTATCAATACCTGGGGGTTCTGAGCCCATGCTCAGAGGAAATGAGCTGGAGGGAGCTTGCTTCTCAGAATGTGAGATGAAAGCCGGATGGTTGCAGAAAACAGTGGAAAACACAGTGAGAAATCAGCCTAGACTTTCTAGATCTTTCCTATCTGAGTTACTTTCTAGAGAGGTGGGGACATTTACTACTCTCTCTTTTTTTTTTTACAACTTTACCTCCAGACCCACCCCTGGTTCTATTTTCATCAGCTCTAAGCCCAACCACGAACTTGGCACTTTTGTGCTGCATCTATAAACCTATACAGCAATGCACCATAGAAATTGGCAATAATTCTTCCGATTTCTCCTCATCCTGGGCCTGTTGTGCCAGATGGCTCAACAGCAGAGGGTACTACCTGATCTGTCTTTGTAGCAGGCTTTCTTTCCCACCAACCAGCTTCCAGATCATGACATGAACACTTATTCTTAGTTATGAGTGCTCAGCCTCATCTTAGTTTTTGTTGTTGTTTTGTTTGTCAAGTCAGGGTTTCTCTGTGTAACAACCCTCCCTGGAAATCCTGGCTGGTCTCAAACTCATTGAGCACCTGCCTTTGCCTCCTGAGGACTGGGATTAAAAGTGTGTACCACCACTACCCAGTTCTTTATCTACGTTTTGCCTCTGGGATTTCTTTCTTTCTTTCTTTCTTTCTTTCTTTCTTTCTTTCTTTCTTTCTTTCTTTCTTTCTTTCTTTCTGTGTATCCTATTTCCCAGCTTCTTGTGTCTGGTTGGCAGCTGACTGACTTCTGGCCCTGGGTATGTCCCTGTCTTTCTCCTTCATTCTCTTCTTCTTCTCCTCTCTCCTCCTCATTCTTCTTTCTGTCTGTTAGCCCAGCCTATCTTCTACTGCCCAGCTATTGGCCATTCAGCTTTCTATTAAACCAAACAGGTGCCAGAAGTAGGCAAATCAACACATCTTTATACAATTATGTAAATACAACATAAACAAATGTAACACATCTTTACATCATAACAAAAGCAAATAAACAAATATAACATGTCTTCTCATATTTAAGGTAAGATTCTGCCACATAAACAAATGCAGTACATCTTTACATAGTTAATATTCCACAACACATCTTGTCCTTTAATGTACTACTGATATTTGTTTTCTGGTAAGGAGTGGTGAAAGCAAGCTTTTTGTTTTGTTGATTTCCCAGCCTTTACAGTATTTGCTTAGCCATTGAAAGGTTAGATTTAGAAAGAGTAGGTCTCCTGGAACACCTCTATCCTCAAGATGACAGGAGAGAAAGCAAGGACAGAAACTTCCCACGGCAGATTAATAATCAGAAACTTTAAAGCCCCAAGACGGGAAGTGCAGAAGCAAAATTGCTTTTGCCTTCTTTTTATCTGCACAGCACCTAGGAACTCTTTTCATTTTCCACTGATTTACAGCACTAAACACAGAGAAAATCCTGCATGCATGCATAACATGTGATGGGTAGCCCAAATGAAAAGCACAGGCCAAAATATCCACTTCAGTGCCTGAATTATTGAATTATTTGTGAAGGGTTTCTGCATCAGCCAGCAAGCCAGATAATTGCTCAGTGTTACTATTCTCTTCTCCAGAAGCATAGATGCCTTTGTTGAATTGGATTAACAAAAGCAAGAGGAAATATTTAGCAAAGAATTGATTGAAAGACACAGTGGGTAATATAAAAGCCAATTTTGAAAAATCTCTGAACCAAAAAAAAGTTTTTTCCACTGTCTGTGCTCATTAGGAAGTGACTCAAACCCTAGGAGGAGATGGTTTTCCTTAATGGTAATAATAAAGTCTCATTCATGTAGCCTTCAGTGACTACAGACTTGGGTGACATTTCAGGACAAGGATTGATAGTGACGTTATAACTGTCAAAGGCAAGTTGTCCTTTTCCCAAGACTAGCCCAGGAAATCGCATCGTCTGTCAAAACACATTATTGGAATCACAATTACCTCCATAGTCTAATGATGTTCTTGTCTGTGTGGGTTGGTTTCTACCCCCAGTTTGTGCAGTATCATAAAACAACCGTTCACTTACTTCCCTTCTCTCAAGCTGTCCTCAGAGCTTATTGCAACGTCTTTAGAATACTCCTAATTATCAGAACTCTGAAATCTAACCCATTTCTAAGAAAGGAAACATCTCCTCAAAAGATGAAACTAAACTTGGCAACTAAGTTAGGTATCCCATTCGCTATCAGGCACACTTACCAATAAGCAATGAGGTCCATTATGCCAGCCAGGATGAAGCCGCTCAACCCTAGGATGGTGTTCTCATTATAAAATAATCATATGTTGGAAGGTAATTTATCTTTTCATCTTTTCAAAAGAAGCAGAGTGCCTTGTCATTGTTAGACCAGAAAAAAAAAATGATGACCTTTTCTCATGACTTCAAATTTTATGCCTGTGTCTATTCTTCTAGATATCAAAGGGGATTAATTGTATACATTATTGGAATATGTTTGCAAGGAAAGATACAAAAACAAAGCCAAGGTTATTCAGCAGGTTAAATTTAATTATGCAGTAGTAGTCAATTTTCTTGTGCAAAATATGTAGAAAGTTTCCCCTCTGTTTCAATTTTGCTTTAAGTAGATACATAAGTATCTTATTCTCCCAGCTAGAATATGCAATGGTCACAGTGCAACCGTTTCACCATTATATTTATTAAAGTATTTTTATTTCCTCACCTCAGCTTAATAAACGTGACTTAAAAGGCATTCAAATGCATAGATGATGCTTAAAATGACATATTGATTTTTAAAATAATTCTAAAGAATTTTAAAAGCATTAAGATTTTTAATTATTAGTAAGAGTTTAACGAACAGTAATTTAAAAGTTTCTCTTGTAAAATATTTATTATAGACGTTATTTGCTTATTTCAAATGAACTATTCAATCTTATTTTCTACCCCAAAGTTGGGTTCTAGATCCTGTGGGGTTTTTTTTTTAATAAGATAAATACGCATGTTCTTGAACACACTTAATCTACGTCTTAAGACCTGAAAGTTCAGGGCACAAAGTTCATATGGGAGTTTCATCACCTCCTTATTGCATGAATTTGGACATTTTATTTATCCTCCCCAAACTCATTCTTCTCATCTGACAAAAAAAAAAAAAAGAGTACTAAACATACTTCATAATTTTGTAAGCCAAAGGAGGTGACACATGAGAATTATCTAACACAGGCATCGGTGTCTAATACTGACTTAGTAAGTGTTAGCTTTCAGCCTACTGAAGATCAAAAAGCATTTTAAAATGATGCCGTTGTGTCTCCACGAAAATTGAAGCTTTTGGAAGACATCCACCTTATTTGTTCATCAGAGCAGAAACAGTTGTCATCTAACTGAAACTACTCTTATTTCAAAGTTACCCCACGCAGCTGAAAAGAATAAAACTGCCCTTGCTCTGTAAGCACACATAATTGGGTAGCAGTTTTCATGCATTTTATTTCGGTCTTTAAGTGTCCAGTATTTTCTCTGCAGCTTCTGGTTGGTTGTTCCTTCTGTATTTTGCTGCGTACACGCCCCACTACCAATTATTCAGGACTGAAGCTTTCCCGAAATTAGAAGGGAAACTCCCTGAGGCCTCTGCTTGCCTGATCAATATCACATTCACAAACCGCTCAATGAATGGAGGCTGGATAATCATCCTGGCAGCGGCTATCGCTATAGGACTGGAACGCTGAGCAGAGCTCTGGCTTCAAAGGTGTGCCTGTGTTGTCGCGGCTGTTAGATTGAAAATGTTTGACTTTGAAAAGAAGTTAGAGAGAATTTGATTGACAACTGCTAACCCAGGCCTGGAACTCAATTCACCTCTGAAAGGAGAACGGTCTCATCGCCTCCCTTTGCCCATCCTCACTCCCTTTTTCTCAAACTTATTTCCTCACATCATTCAAGGAGCAGTCACCCAGTTGACAGATCACGCATTGAAAATCTGCACGAGTTAGGTTGACCCAGGAGAAATGCACCCCCATCCTGCACCCCCACCCTGCACCCCCACCCCCGCTCCTAGAGGGGCAGCTTCATCCCATTTCAAGCTGGCTCTGGAAATCGATATGTCATTGCAAACACATATGGAACAGACAGACACAGGAAGCAGATACAACTTCACGATAAAGTGATTTTCAAATATTAGTTACTTTGAAATGTACTGTACACCAAGGAGACCTGATCATATCAACCTGGATTTCTCTGTCCCCTTCAATGTCCTTTCTTTGGCTCACTTATGCAAGCTTTTGTTTTTTGTTTGTTTTTGTTTTCTTGACAAACAAGGTCGCATGCTTGGGAAATTTTCAAACTCCAGTGATACATTTTCACTGCTCATTCAGCAATCAACCCCTTATCGATTAGTTAAGCCGTAAACCTCATCACCACCTTTGAAGAGAAAATTTCTGGTAAATTAAAACAAAGCAATGAGTCTGGCCTTACATGTCCTCACTGGAGTTGTACCACTGGTTCGAGTGACACTCCATGTTTTTCCCGTGGCCTGACCATCTTGGGAGTAAACTCCTTGATAATGTTCCCAACCCAGTATTTCCTCAGACCTGGAATAATCAGTGATGAAAAGCATACAACACGCAACATGTCCTTCAGTGGAGGAAATGACCAGAGCTGAATTACAAACTTCTCTTCTAGATTTTCATGCCTCTCAACCCCTGACAAATCTCCCACAAAAGGATCTATTTCTATTACTCTTCTTTGAGGGGTTCCCCCTCTAAGTCACCAACTTCCAAACAACTGTTAGAATAACAGCTATATCTTGACTCCTCTACCTCAAATCCTGCCCCAAGTTTAATAAGCTGTAATGTTCCCGAGTTCAAGCTGCTGTGACCCTCTCTCTCTATGTAGGAAACATTTTGCCTTATTGTTCCAGAGTGTGGAAAAATTTGTGTTTGTGGAGATTCATTTTTTTCCATTGGATAGGAGGCTGCTATGTATGTTTTGAAGTAGGAATGGGGTAAATCTAGATGTTAAGGGTATAGATTATTAACTCTGGAATTTCAACTCCATTCAGGTCTTGTTCCAGCTAATTGTTCAACGCGGTCCTCATCAGAGCTGGCTCCATTCTATTCCTAGCTTCCAATCACATCTCTAATTTTTTAAAGGGTTAAATGGTGGCAGGTCTTTAAAGGCCACATGCTGCCAGTGAGGGATGCTGCTATACATGTACTTAGCAAACTGGAGCCTAAGGTCTTGGGTCCCATGCCCGACATCACTGCTACCACCAGGAAATATCCCAATATTATAAATAGGCTGACTGCTTAAGAACCTTCTCTGGTTCAATTAAAACAGATTGATTCCTCCACCTTTCCTGTTATTATTCATTTACTGTTTCTGTAGTTTTGCTGTAGAGATGACGATAGGCTGATACCTGTGTGTTCTGGCTGGGAAATGAAACATCTGCTGTCCTGTAACACAAGGCATAGCATGATGCATCTCTCCAGAAAGTCACAGAAGATGGTGATGGTGAAGAAACACAAAATGAACAAGTTCCGAGGCAGAAAAGACAAATAATGTCTCCTGGAATAATTCACAGGTGAGACATGGAGAATAAGAAGAGAAAAAATAACCTGCTAAGATGGTACTTGATTGGTTTAGATGAAGGTAGTATATGTAGAAATCCTTAGAGAGAGAATAAATATCAATAATAGACCAATGAGTGTTGAAATCGGGTAACAATTTTGCATGCTAACAGAAAACTATTTAAAAGAATTTTGTAAAACTTCTTTTGATTTTTTAAGCAAGAAAATAATCTATAAGTCAAGAAAAATCAAAATTCTGTTAGCCTCAAAAAAACCTGTCAAAAAATCCCTGGTGAAATCTATAGATTTTGTTTTATAATTTTGAAACAGGCCCTCACGAAGTAGCTCAGAGTATCCTGGTATTTTATTAAGTAGAACAGGCTGGCCTGAAACTCAGGCCAATCATCCTGGCTCAGTGTCTGTTACAGGTGTGCATCGCCATGCCCAGCTAAGCATTTAAACAAGGTGGCCTAGTAGAAACAAAACTGAAGGAACACGTGGAGACGTGGTATAATTGGAACTCCTAGAGGGAGAAAGAGCTAAAACCAGCTAAGGTTTTGAACAAGGTAGCCTAGTAGGAGCAAAACTGAAGGAACACACAGAGATGTGGTATAATTGGAACCCCTAGAGGGAGAAAGAGCTAAAACCAAGCTACCACACAAAGTAGCAAAAGGCGAAACTTAGAGACAAATGGAGAGGGAAGTAGTTTGAATGTTCCTCATTTCTACAAGCCCCTACAGAGGGTACACACCTCTTCCTGGATCATTCAAATGTATGAAACCGCCTGCAAGCAAAAGGGCACAGAATTAGGTATCTGATTGCTTCAGACTGAATGCTGGCCATCTACTGGAGCAGAGGACTTCCACCTGGTCACCATGGGGAGCTCTGATAAAGGTCAAAGACACTCCTGTGCTTTCAGCTTCCTGGCAGAGATTGCTCTTGGTTCTCAGCTCTTACAACGCTGGTATTTTATATTCGTATTCATTCAAGACCTCGGTGCACAATTCTGTATTAGATCTTAGTCACTGTTACCAGTTCCTGGACTCAGGAGGCAGGAGAATATCTTTGCTTGACTTAGTCCATCTGGCTTTCCCAGTCCAGCAGGCTGATTATCATCCCATTCTACTCAGCTGAAACAAGTAGACCAGGCCAAATGAAGAGTCACGACATGGAGTCATTTCTGTTGGGGTCTCATTGACTTCTCTGTGTTTTCTAATATTTGAAGGTACTAATTACCTTCCTGATATCAAATCTACTTCTTTTTTTAAAAAAAAAAAAAGTTTCTCTGTGTAGCCCTGACTGTCCCGAAACTCTCTATGTAGACCAAGTTGGCCTCAAGCTCACAGAGATCTGCTTTCAAATCGTCTTTTCCTTGGTCTCTACTCTTCCCACAGCACTTGCAAAGAAAAATACATAAAACATATGCACAAGTACACACATACCTATCTATACATACATACACACACCTATCTATACCTATATATACATATAAGTATATGCACATAAGTACATACATATACATATATACTCACACACATATATACACACTGATACACATACATAAATAATACACACATATTACATTTAATTTTTTCTCCCAATGTTCTCTGTAACATTTTTTGTCTACTAATTTTTCTTCCTTTTTCTACATTGTATCATCTTTGAGCCTCTTAATTATGATTATTCTATAAGGATTCTCTCCTGAGGTTTTTGTCTCTTACTGCTCACTTCTGTTTTGGGACAAATATAAGTCACAGGCATATGTGAAACATGTTAGGAAGAAAGAGCATAGAGAGCCTTTGGTGATGAAAGTTATGAAAGTCCCAGTTCGGCTGGAAATGTCAAACAAAGGCTAGGTAGATGGGTGAGTACAAGCTCTAGGGAACATATGTGTCATGGCAGCATCATAGGAAATATCCTGGAGGGTAAATGTGACAAAGCTCACACTTGACTTAAGAGAGAACACGTATGAAGAGTTGAGAGAGAAAAAGAGAGAGAGAGAGAGAGAGAGAGAGAGAGAGAGAGAGACAGAGACAGAGAGAGACAGAGAGAGACAGAGAGAGACAGAGAGAGACAGAGAGAGAGAGAGAAAGCAAACTTTGGCCATGGTGTCTGTGACTGTGTATGCTGGCAGGAGCAAAGGCCATGATTACTATCCAGGTAAGTTCAGGTTAAACTTACAAACCACCATGGTTTAGAATAAAGGGCTAACTTCCCATGAGCTAGTTTCAATCTGAAGATGAAGTCTCCTCTCCCAAGTCCTTACACAGATGCTCCCATCTGACTTGTTGATATAAAAAACAAGTGGCTTCCCTAGCACTTCCTTTTAGTGCTAGCCACAGAGGAAAGTGACTTGGACATGACTAGGCTGCTTCTGGGGATTTGTCTCATTTCTCAACCTTTCTCTCACTGCAGCATCATTATCTTCCACACACCCGTGAGAGCACTTACTCTGTTTTATGCAACAGAGTGTTGCCAGATCTAGAATAGGAAATAAAACCAATTAAGACTGTTAAAGCAAACTCTTATAATTGTCCCTTTTGGCAGCTATTGCGTTGGGGAAGACTTCCAAAAGACCTGTCTACTGTCGCTTCCTCACTTCCAAAACACATTTGGCCTCACCACACAATCTACTATTCAAAATGCTCTGTGGATCTCATGGAAATAAGAGTCAGGAGAAGATTCAGTTTTCAGAAAAATATATTTTTTTCTCCACTGTCAAAATAGCTGTAGCTGTCAGGGGGGACAAGCCACATCTTTGCCATCAAAGGCCTACTGGAGCAGTCAGAGCAGGAGGAAGAGTTGGGAAGCGGTGGCTTAAATGAGAAATGGACATGTTCAAGTTCTAAATTAAGTTGCTGGAGCTGGAGTGAGGTGGATGGATTGGGTTAAAACTAAAGATGGAGTTGAATATATTGACAGAATCATGGGACCGTGATAACTGAATTGGCAAGCTGAAGAGCTTGAGAAGACAGTAGCAGGGAGGGCGTAGGCATGTGAGAAAGCAGCGTGGTCTTACAGCAGGCCACTTCTACTCGGGGTCACTGAAAGATGTCCCTTGAGTTTAGATATGAGTATTAATAACTTCAGGTACCTGTTAGAGGGGAACTTTTGTTAACCCTCTTTATCTCAACGCCTTCCATATACTCTTGTGAGAAGGTCAGCTCTGAGGCAAGGAGAGTGGAACTATGGTAAACTTTATGCAATATGGAGGGGGGAAACAGAAAATATAGGAGAAATCTCCCTACTAAGAGAGATTCTGGAAGGGAAACAATTAGAACAATGAAGGAAAGGAAGAGCTGTGACTGGAGACTGCTTTGTGGGGATGAGGAGGGGACTGAGGGATTTAAAACAGCATAGGTTCATTTCCTGGAAGATGGAATAGAAGTCCTCAAAAGATGGTAGCATTTGTACTGAAGCTCACGGTAAATTCAAGGCAGATAACTCATATCAAGTGAGAGATTGTTTGGGGAGCTCTGAAGACTTAACTTGAGTTTTTTGAATGCAGTCCATAGCTGGCAGTTCTCTGAGGGTCATAAAACCTGTACTCTGCTGTTTGGAGCAATGCAGAATCTCTGATCCTGGCTGCACAAGGCTGGCTATTTCTCTGAAAACTCCTGAACAGAACCACGAGAACTTATTTCACAGTAATAATTGTTCCACTTTTCTGTTCTCCTATCAAACCCTTGCTTTGGATCTACCGGTTACAGAGCACCGAAGCTAGGCACTCAGCTTGGATCTTCCACCACCTTCTGTGTAGCTATGTCATCTTTAGAGGTTTCGGAATTAAAAGCCTCAGTCTTGGAGCCGATCCTTGTCTGATATAGAATACATGTCCTTCACCAGTAAAAATCCATGAGCTTCTTCATCGTCCAATTAATGCAGTGAGCAACTTGCCCTGAGGACAGAAAGCCAATAGGCTCTTTCCAATAACTGACTCAGCATGCTCCATTTGGGATGTGATGAGATGGGCTGCTGGGCTCCACAAGCTGCTATATCACACAGTAGTTATAGACACAAGACCCAGGGTAGCACCAATGATGGCAAATTTGGTGTGACAGCCTTGGGAGGCATATACCACATAATCTATACTTATTGACTGTTCTTGTGGAGTGTGTCTGCTTGATCCCAGTAGGTTGGAATCTGAACTACATACACTCATATACACTTACATGTACTTGCATACAGGTGAGTCTCTTAATCTCGGGGTTGTGAGTTAAAAGGAAGCAGTCCAGTGAAACAGAGAAAACCTTCAGCCACACACAGGTACACTTGTGTATATACAGTATATAAATGCACAAAGTAAAGGACTTGGATTTCAGAAAAATTGTTAGTTCTACAACAATTTTTCTGAATACAAGAAGTATTCTTAGAGGTGAGGATAACACTGTGGCTGTCGCAATAAGGGTGGGTTATCGGTTCAATTACTTGTCACAAGTATAAAGCGAATGCTGCAGATGACTGTGTGGACAGAATCCTGTGCTTTAGATTCTGATTTGGTTGTTTGACATTTGACTATACAAGAAGAACACATAGCATGCTCTTATCCACTGTTATGCAATCCCAAAAGCTCTGGGAAGTAAACAGGAGAGGTTTTGTAAACAGGGGAAATCATTCCATGACAAAATGTGACTTCAGCTGATGTAAGATTATCCAGCCTCGGTTTCTCACTTGTGTGAATAAATGTGCTCTGTTGGAAATGGCAAGATTGTGTAGTGACAGGAATCTCCCCACACCCTCCCCGAGAATAAGTAGACATGTGGTATGGCATGCGTTATATGCAAAGTTCTCATTAGTGAAGTGCAAGTGTCTCTAGGCTTTGCATAAGGACTCCAGAGCCTGTCTTTGCACCCTTTCTGTTAAAATATGAGTGTTGTTTGGCTGTGTACTGAGTGATAACATGGTGACCTTTCAGTCCTTATTTTCTATAAAACAAATTTATTAACACCTAAGGATCTTGTCCAAGTGTTGAAGTTGGGTTCCCAGTGTGAGCATAAGTAAAGCCCATGCAGCTAGGCAATGGATACACTCTCTTTCGGCAGTTATAGTTTAGATTCAAGTTGGAGGCCATGTTTTTCGATACAGAGCAGTTACTTTGGAGACACATACTCCAACAGAGTTGAACTTGGCCAACCTACAGAATTCTTGGCAACACTCTAGGTTAGAGACGCTACCCTTGGGCTGGAGTACAGCAAGGTATTTTGCTTTGTGATCGTCTTTCTTCTTTTGGGCATGGGGCTTTCTTCACATCTGAAGTGTTCAACAGCATTATTTCAGATCACTCCCATACAAAGCTCTCCGATTTTTCTACTCTATATCCCTGAAGCTCATACAATTTCACCAAAATAGCATAGTAGAGATAGCTACTCATAGTCCCCAATGTAACCTTTCAACAACCAAATTTTATAAGAATTGTTGTTCTTCTCTATATTAAATGATTGTTGTGACAGCATCTTGCTTAGAAAAAAAATGCCACTTCCATGCTAGAAATGTTGAGGGACAAAGGTATCATTAGGTATTATAGTCTTAGTCATACCTACACATAGATGTGAGAGGAAGAAAAGTAAAATAAAGGGAAGTAGGCGTTCCCAGAGAGCTTGGAGGTCAGCTTCATTTCCATTTGTCTCCTATTCTCCTTCCTCTTTATTCATTTGGACAAACTAAACATTTTTAGAGTTATTGCCTTCCCAGATGCCTGTACTTTATATCAGTTTTGTAAAGGCAGGGGAGGGACATTATTAAGTTTGTGGAACATACTAGACTCCTTTTAAATAAAAATGAGAGGAACATCTTTTTAGTGCTAAAAAGGGGAGTAGAAAAGAGTCATATGCTGCAGTAAATTTAAAAAAAATAAATTTTATCTTTCAAGTGATGCAGATGGAAAACTCTCCTGGTTTGATGATTGAGTTATAATGCAGCGAGTTCACTTTGGTGGTAGAAAGTGGTTTTCATTGTTAGAGGAGGCAAATGAATTAGTGATAAGCGTTTTCAGCAGGAGCCTATGGTAGTCCTGCTCCCAGGGGAAGGAATGGCTAGAAAGGACACATTTACTATCTTTCACAACATAAAGGAAAGTGACTTGCATTCATCACTGATGATCTGGCTAGTTCTGGTAGTGTGAACATCTAAACCGGAATTTGTTTCCTGAGAGAATTCTTACGCTGTTCTTCTCTGCACTTTGCACTGCTGGCTACCAAACGAAAACTAAGACATAATCAACTTCAGAATTAGTGAGCAAACTTAACAAAGAAGCACACCTTTATCGACCCTTCTTTCCTACCTCTCTCCTCCACTTCCCTCCTGAAGTAGTATGGAGTTTTTAGTTAACCTGTCAATGAAAACTATACTTAAAGTATTCCCAGGAGATATAATGACTAGATGGTGTGAACGAGGGTGTTTAGAGAGCTGGTGACTGGTCCCCACACCATATTGTAGGTCACAATCATGGTGACATAGTATTGTCAATATCAGCAAAAGCCTCACAGGAAGCCAGCTGATTCGATATATAATGATTAAGACACTTAAAACTCTACTACAGGTTAGAGGTTTGCCTGTTTTTTAGTGGCTTCTGAATAATGAATTGATCTATATTAACTGAGCCCCAGAATTCTCAAGCCATCCCCTTTTTTTACTTCACCTCTTTCTTCCCAGCTCAACCCCACACAAGTTAAATGAAAGTCCTTAAGGATTCAAGTGCTTCTACCAAACTCTGTTAATTACTTTTCTCATTTCTTTGACCAAATACTTAACAAGAAAAGAATGTAAGGGAATGAGATATGGTTTTGGTTTATAGTTTGAAGGGATACAGTGTGTAATTAATCATTACAACTCCACCCATTGTCAAGTTGATGCTCAAATGCAGTGCTTTTAACCTTATCATCCCCACCCCTGCTCCTCCAGGACTTATGACTACCCAATAATACAAAATGAATTAAAGTCATCTCCAAGAGTTTCCCAAACCTCAGCAGTTCTAACATTGTTCGAAACTTCAAAAGTCCAAGACTCTTCTGAGATGCAAGATAAGCTCTAAACTTTTTGACCCTGGGTAAACAAACAAACAGACTAAAATGCATACTTCCATTATGCGAAGCCACCTTTTGCTGCCATGAGGGACTAGTTACTGGTGCAGCCTGACCAAAAGGAACAGTTAGCTGGCTGATGGGGAATGCAAAGGAGAGAGGATGCAGTGCTGAGTTATATCAGTGGTGTTGGAGAGAGGGCATAGAGCAGGGTAAGAGCAAAGATGGAGTTAAAAAAACATTAATAGAACCACGGGAATAAATATTCCTATTCCAAAAAGGAATGGGGCATAACAAGAAATGATTGGATTAGCATCCCATCCAACAACACCGTGCTTGACAGCCAGGACTCTTTTGGATATTACCTGGGCTTCTCCAATGTCCTAAGTGTTTGATCAGCCTATTCCTCCACCTGCAGGGCACACAGACTCTTGTGGGATGACAGCATTCCATGTCTGCAGCTTTCCTTATTGGACATTCTCTGACTCTGACATCTGCAATATCCCAGGGTCTCCACTGCAGTTTAAGCTTCACTTTCACATCTTTATGAAATGGCATCTTGGGACCTCTTTTCAGTGACCCTCTTAATGCCATACATTGTTCAACCCTGTTGGTTTTCCAAAGCTCTGGTATAAACCTCCATGACCCTATAATTTTTGCGTTTTACTTGTCTATATCATGTGGGTGATAACAACTTCTGTTTGCTAGCTTGAGATGTAGTCTGACTGACATCGGTCTCAATGTGCTGGTTTCTCTGCCCCTTGGCCACTGAACCTCTTCATTGGTTTTTGGCCTGATTTTCAGTTCAAAATCTCTCCTTTTGCATGAACTTTCATCTTCACAGGATGGGGCCACTGAAAGGCGGGAACTCTCTCGGGCATCGATCCTCGTCTCCGTGTGAGAGCAGTATGCCAATGTCCCCAGAGCAGGATTCTGTCCTACTGCTCGGCACTGACTTTATCTCTGATGATGCTAATCTCCTTACGCATTACAACTGTTATCTCTACACCCACATGTCTGCAATTTTCAACTTGTTTCCATTCCCTTCTTCAACAAAACACACTTTCCGTCTCTTCCTGCTCTTTCACTAAGAAAAGGGAGCCCTGACCAAGGCACAATCTGAATGTTCTGCTGGTTTGAAATGGCCTCTAATAAACAACTTCATAATTTTATTTTGAATTCAGCCTCACTCAGAATTTCAAGACATGTAAAAAAGCAGATTCTTTGACAGAAAGTAGCACGAATAGCCTCTAGCCCACTTTCCATAGTATTCTTATTACACTCTAAAACCCATTAACACAATCTTTACTGCCCACGTTTCTATTGGTACTTTTGGTCTTCACACTCACAACAGAATGGCCCATTAAGCTTGATCATCTGATTGGGTCCTAGACAGCACATTAATATGTGAGCTCATCAGACCCCATGGGTTCAGAGAGAATGGGGACTGGTGAATTTGTGACTGGCAATGTTTCTCCATCTTCCTGTTCAAGTAAGATCATCCTAGAAGCTGTACAGCACCCAGAACAAAGCAGCTCTTGATCTCACTCACAGATCACGCTTATAGCTTTGGGCATGCACAAAAGCCCCATCGATGGCTAAGAAACCTGTGCTGATACGAATGCAGGAAAACCTAAAAAGAAACAACAATGTGTTAGATACAACAATGCCATATATCCATGGCAGGTGGACCTAACTATGATAAATTCTGTTGCTGAAATCCTGTGTCTATTTATCCACAAGCTGCTGCTTCTTTTACTGGGCGAGCTCCTAAAATAAGTTCTGGGAACATATGGGTAGTGTGCCCAGTTTGCTGAACCCACAAAGTGGTTAGTTCTTGGTGACTAATGATGGTTCTTCGGAGTAACAATTTTTATCAAAGTTCATGAATGCTTACCTCTCTAAGTTCAAGAATGGAAGCCTAGAAGGATTGCAAAGTCAGTGCTATGCAATTACTGGTAATTTGGTTTCATTTTGAATGCAAAGACTCTAATACAATACTTCATCCTTGTCAAAAGCATGTTCCACAATGCCCATAAAAACCTCACTACTGAAGTTTTCTATTTTCCCATATAGAAACATAGCTGTGATAAGATTTTATTCATACATTAGACAAGATAGGAGCCAAGCATCAATGGTATAATATTCCATCTCAGACACAATCTTTTACTTAAGTGGAGAACTGTTGCTTTATCACTTCAAAAAGAAATGCTTTGCTCCCAGCGCCACCCCTCTGGCATTTTGGGGCCACAATTATGCCAAGTAAGGAGTCTTTCAGCAACAGCCCTGTGATACTGTGACAGTGGGTCTGATCGCCAAGTCGATAGGAGGAATTGCTAAGCAAGCGTATGTAGCTGTAGATATCCAACAAGGAGATGACTCACTTCCTCAGTGAAATTCCATCACGCTACGCAGGATGATGCACAGTTTAAAATTATGAGTTGCTTGTTTCCGGACATTTTCATTCAATATTTTGGATGCATTTTACCCTAAGTGACCCCAAATCACAGAAAGCATAAGTTTAAAACGAAACCACCCCAGTGTGTCTGAGTCTGAAACGTCCTTCACAAGGGCTCATTCAACTTATGCACTTAAAAGGTTGGTGGCCAGCTGCCTGCACTACTTTGAAGGTTTGGGGTATCCTGTGGCTGAGATCAGAGCAGAGGTCTTCCTGGGAGTAGCTCTTGAATGTTTGACCCGCTTCTGCTGCTGCTTGAGCTCTCTGATTTCCGATTTATCAAGATGGGACTAAGCCAGTGTACAAGCTTCCACTGCCATGGATGGAGCCATCCCAGCCACATGCCACCATCCATGTGATGGACTGCTAGCCCCTGAAACTAAGAACCAAATACGTCCTCCTTTAAATTACTTCAGCCAGGACATTCTGTGATGGTGGCAAAAGTGAACAGAATGCCATCTGCATACCAAAGCAGCCAATGTGATATGCACAGAGCTGTTTAAGCCCGGAATGGAAATGAACATTTCAAAGAAAACCAGTAATCTGATCATTACCATTCATGAAATGTGCCACCAAAAGGCACAGGCTTACACTGTGCTCACTTTGGATGCCGCAAAGAGCGTTTTTTGAAGCTGTGACTGTCTTCCCTGCTCTGGTATGTAACAAGGCCAGCCTGACCAACAGCAGGAAGACTTCCTCTGTGTTGAGTTTCCTCCTCAGAGCTGGCCTCTTACAGAAGCTGGAAATGATGACTGAGCCTAAAGAGACACCTGCTGGAGAACGAAAGCATGGTTTCTTTCCTCTTGGCAGCATGCACTCTTTTCTCCTGTTCCGTTAACTCAGCCATACAGTAATGTAATGTCAAGAAATCTTTATGTTTCTCTCTTAGCTCTCTAGAAATGGGACATGATCACGTGAGAGTAAAGTTTCTGTGCTAATTTAGCCTTCTTACTATTATAGCTCATACTCTGAGTGTGGTTATTTCTTAGATTTAGTTTTTCACTTTTTTATTTCTTTGTAACTATGCCAGTAAAGTAGAGGTATCGGTTCCAATGTGCAGCTCTCATAGTGAGCAATCAGAACATATCATCATCAATATCAGGGAAGAAGGATGAAATTGCATGGGACCAGGACCACATAGGAGCGATAAGTGACCAGTAGAGAGAGAATACGTGGAGACTACTGTAGTGTCCTGATTGGATGATTACAGGTGAAGTGTTGATGAAGATTATGTAAAGAGAGAAAAGTATTCCAGTAGAATGGAATGTGTGTAGTTTAAAGAAAAAAGGTCACTGTCTGACTTCCTCGGGGCGGTTATAAGAAACTATGTAGAAAATGTGAGTGGAAAAGCATGAGGAATAAACCCACACAGAGTCAACATAATGCTGAGATTTGCTCTCAGGCGAGCTGCTTCGATGTATTCTACATGATCAGCTCTGCCACCATCCTCACTTCATGGACACTGAACTGATCCATCTGTCTCTACTACTAATCAACCATTTAGACTGCAGGAGGGGGTGGTGGCAGAGGAATGACTTGAAATCTATTATAAGTGGCTAAAAACTGTTATTTCTCATTCATCATTTCTTTGAGATAAGGTCTTACTGGGTAGCCCTGGCTTCTGAAACTCACAGAGATCTGTATGCCTCTGTCTCCCCAATGCTGTGATTAAAGGTATGTGCCACCATACCTAGCTATAAACTTATGGCAAACAAATTAACTATTTTGTAGAAAATAAGACCCTATAGTCAGGGGTCAAATAACTAAAGTTCATAATCATTTTTGATGCTAATATATCTTTAGACACAAAAAGTCTCAGCTTTTTAAATGTGTTTATAGCTGGGAGATATGAGAATGTATATATATATTGCAGACAAACAAATTCCTGTGGGAATTACATCAAGTGCTATCTAAATCGCCCAGCAAGGTGGCCTGAGCCTAGCAGACATTGATTATACCAGCTTCCTGTATGGCATTGGGAAAACAAGAGACAATCTATGCTCTATTCATTATTCATTGAGGATTTAGAGCCTATTAATGGCAAATGACACAAGGATTTGTGTGCCAATGCTGAATGATTGACAACATCCTCCTGGAGAATTAGGATGAGAAGGATTTGGAGAAAGGGCTCAGTATAGAGTAATGGGGTGGATTATTGCTGTCTGTTGTGAGAAAAGCCAGGATTGAGGAATAAGTGCTGTGTATTTACTATTTCTATACCACTAAGCAAATAATACAAATAACACACATATTTAATCTTGAAGGATTACGTGCCCTGGAGGGGGATCCATGCCAATAAACTAAGCATGAAAAAAGCCACCCTACCCTTTGGTACCCAAATGATCTAGGCAGGTGTCTCTTAGAATACTTACTGCACAAAGAGATGATTCTTAAGCTGTGACAAATAGACACGTAGAAAGGAGAAGGAAATAAAACACAGACACTCCTCCAAGACAGAACACGCCAACAAAGGTAGAGTGCTAAAATCCAGAGTAGAACATCAATGGCACAGGAGCTTGTGAATTTGAGAAAGAGGAGAGAGTGGTTGAGATGAAATTACTGAGGTAAGCAGGATCATATGTCACAGGTAGGTCCGTCAAGGCACTTTATGGACTCGACTTGCAAGGAATGGGGCAATGTAGTTTGTGACTCCAAGACATCCCCATTCACATGTGTTTGAAAATTTCCGCAACAACTTTAACTTTCATAACCAATAAGGTGTCATTAACTCCCATGGACAGCTTTGCCTTTTCTGCCATGATCTGTGCTACCTCAAAACTGGAATAGAAGCTAAGTGTGAAATAAGATGGTGCCTTGATAACTCATTGTTTTGATCAATGGATGTCATTATAGCAACTCTAGTGAAGGCCAATCCCATAATAAATTTCTAAAAGATAGCTTTGGTTCATTTGATTCCCAGGCTTCCTACCTTCTTTCTTCTCTAATAATCATTTTCCCATGCCCTTAGAGAACGTCTACCGAATTCTGCTGACATAATGAGCTGCCCCTTTCTCTGTGTATCTAAAGCAATTTGTTTGTATCGTTGTCATAGTCTTAATTCTATTCAGCTAGAATCTTCTCAGCATTTTTGTTAGCCAGTAAATGGAAGGTGTCAGCTTTGTGCTGTAAACGTCAGAGTGACAAGTATCCACAATTGTTTATCTCTGCACTATTCATAGTATTGAGCTATGTGCACTGTTGCTGGCAGATGCTCTGTAATGTGCACCGGTGCGAATTGAATCATTATGATGACTTGACGTTGGAATTTTCATAATCATTTTATAATGGACTTGGTCACCTGTCAAGTTTCCACTGAAATCCATGGAGCTGTATTTGTAAATCATTTTTATCAAATCTTACCAAATCATTTTTATTCTAAAAATAGGTCAATAGACAAGAGCCCATGATGAGCTTAGTTAGACTCATGAGGTTTATGAAGAACAAGAGGCCATGACACTATGATTATGATTATGGTCACCATGCAGAATATTAAACCAAGCCAATTTCAGTAGATGCATTGTGACTGTCAATTCCTGGGGTAAATATTTCTTAAATTTGTAACAGATGAAATATCTTCTGGATGCTAATAAAAATAATGTGTCTCATTTGAACCACAGAAGCCATTGAATGCTACAGGAGTGTGTTCTGGTTCTAGTGGAGTTTATAGTTGATTGGTAAGTTTAGCAATAAGAAAATTCATTGTAGGATTTGCCTTCATTAGATTGCTAACCTTCATCAAGTTAAGAAGAATCACAAGAAGTGTAAACTATGATAACTGTGGAGAATAATGGAGAAATGATATAGTAGAAATGAAAATTGACAATAATATCCCCTGCGATTTTGAGCAAAGACTAGCTGGGAAATTGTGGCATAATGCCAACAACCATCTGTAGTTCTGATAAGTGCTACAGGTACTAACTGTCACTCAGCACATGCAGAACAACCCCAGAGCAAACACGGAGCTTTGAGTCATGTGGATGGACTGTATGTAGTAAGAAGTACTTTGGGGTGCTATCTAGAGAACTGAATTCAGAGAATGCCAAATTTATTTCAAAAAGGCTAAATAAGTAAATAGATACATCAACACCAAGGCTCACATCAGCAACCATCTTGGATCCCACACAGGCCGATTCCTGAGCTGCCCAGGAAAAAGGTAGGTGACAGGATCAACAAAATTTCCACTGTTCTTTCGCTTCTGTCCTCTAGAGCAGAGTCCCACACAGAAGAATAAAGTGCAAAAAACTCTTCCTTCCACTGTGCTTCAGTAAAGCTAGCACTGGACTTCCTGGATGGCTGGTCCACTCAAGACAGATAGGTAGGGAGCGTAAGACAGATGCTCACTGCTCACAGCCAAGGACACACACTTTATACTCAGCCCTGTCGCAGGCTCTCGGGAATTGTATATGAGGGACTCCGCCGTTGCTCTTCGGGCTGCAAGGCATTCAGTACTTCCCTTTCCAGTTTCCTACTTCCCTGAAATATTTTATGTTCTCTGAGTCACCACTGAGTTTATTATTTTAGGGGGTTTCTAGTCAGGTTTCTGTAATGGTATCCCATTCCTTTTTCCAGTCTCTGGTTGCTAGCTTACAAACAAAGGTTAGGCAGGAACATGAAAAACAATACATCTTATTGGAATGCGACTCTTCTTCACCCCTGGCTTTCGCGAACTTTTACCAAGTGCTAGGACTGTGCTTCCGACTGTGTTTTCTCCCAGAACCTCTACACACTTACATTCATAATCAGAGCACACAGAGTTTGAAATGACATCAAAGGAAACTCAGGTCAGAGTTCCAACTCAACTGTATACTTTTATTTAGCTTTTGAGATTATAATTTAATTATAATATTTCACCCTTCCCTTTCTTTCCTCTAAGCCTTCCCATATTCCCCTTTCCCACTCTCCTTCAAATCCATGGACTTATTTTTTGCTATTATTGAATGCATATATGTATTTGTATATGCATATATATTCCCAAACAACCTGTTTGGTATGAATAATGCTACCTGTGTGTATGTTTTCAGGGATGGCTCTTTTGGCACTAGACAATCAATTGGTTTGTTCTTCCCTGGATAAGACCTCTTCTTTCACTTCTAGCTTATTTTAGATGCCTATAGTTCTTTGTGCGGGGTTGAGGCCTCCTGGGTTTCCCCATCGTTTTTGGCATATTCGTTGGTGTCGTCCTTGTTCAGTCGTGTTGGTGGAGCTTACCAAGTACTAGAACACACAATCTCCCAGAAAACCTCTTGATTCTCTAGGTTTACAATCTTTCTACCCCATCTTCTGCAATGCTCCCTGAGTCTTAGGTGCCAAAATATTTTCTAAAAGCCTCTGTTTTTTTGTGCACCCAGGAGTCCTTTCTATTTTAAACTTTATCACAATTCTTCCTTGCTCTATTACTATTTGTAGTTATAAACTTTTGCTGGGGAAAATCACTTCTTTGGAAAAGCATAAATGTCCTGAATCATTTATATCATGATTACTCTGCACACAAATAAAGATCATGGAAGTATATTTCTCTAAAGTTGCATAAATAATGAAAGGTATATTTTGACTACATTCCCTGATGACAATTTTTAATTTTATGTTTAAAGGTAAGTAATTATTAAATGAATAAAATCAATTAAAAGCTAGAACACGCTGATGGGGAGTGATAAAAGAAATTATTAAAGTACCTTTCAAAACTATCATTTTAGGGCAAAGGAAGACAAGGGGTAGACATTTGTCAGAGTGACAAATTGACAACCAGTCTGTCACCTTAAGCAATCGTCTTTCTGGGATATTGTCAGAAAGTTAGAAAAGCTCATAAACATTATGAGCCGGTGACTCTGCATTGTTCCCTAAGCTCAAAAACAAAATCAATCAGTGATACACCTGTAGGTGATCATTTGTTTTCTTCCTTCAAGGACAAAGAGAAGAGTACATCTTTGGGGAAATGTTCTCATTATGGATGATTGACAAAATTTTCCTGGTGAATTAATAGGTTCAAATGTAAACAACTTCTTATGTAAGGGTGGGAATGAATGTCAATGAGAACCCACTCCCTGTTCTGTTTTAGCACAGTGACATTGAATATGAGGGAGTGGGGGTGATGTGGAAGGAGTTGGAGGGTACGGGGGGGGGGGTAAAAAATGTTGTAAATCTAGTACTCGTTTATGAATTCTCAAAAACTAAAATAGGTTGAACTGAACTAAATCCAAACCATGTGATGTTCCTCCTATTTTTTATATATGTTCCTCTGCTGACTGGAATTAATAGTAAGTTAAAGTCCTTAGAGAACAGAGACTTGGGGAAGGCAGGAGGAAGGAATACTTTCCAAATGACTACTCGCTATATATAGACACTGTGCAGTTACAAATACTTTAAATATTTTGTTTTTATTAAAATATCAATAAAAAGTATTATACTATATATTATAATACTGACAATGTCATTGCAATTTAAGATTCCCCTGACTTGTTTTAAATTTCAATAAGGATATTCTCGTATATACAGGTAAATATCCTTTTGGAGAGATCAGAAAACGATCCTATCAAGCTAAATTAGTATTATTCTAACTCAATATCAGAAAAAAATGTTTTAGATGAAAAAATGGCTGTGGTTACTTATTTCATTCTGTTCTCCAATCCCATGAAAATTTTTCATGTGCACTGATCTTTGAGAATTTAGCAGTGTTTCTTGATTTTCTCCCCTTCATGTGGGCTTTAAATCTCTCTTAGTGAATTGCACAATGCAGCAGATTGGCTGGTATTTAGTGATTCTTAAAGTTTTGACTCTAAAGATGGCAATTGCCAGCATAGTACAGCCATGAGTTTAACAGAAGAAAAATAAAGTCAAAACACTTTACTTTGGCTTTTTCTAGAATGCTATTTTTTCCCCATTTGGCAAGGTTTTTCAAATTCTTTGTTTCAAGCTGATCTCAGTAATTAAAAGGATGATTTTTAAAACTCTCCAAAAGGATATTGCATATTAAAATTCATTGAGATGAAATGTTCAACAAGCACAAGATATTTTATTGTAACCATCTATGAAAAAGCAAAACAGGAAGGCAATTAGATGATCTTTCACATCCATTGTCCATGAGTGTTGATTAAAATTTAGTTGTATTGCTGAGAACTTGATACATTAGTGAGTAGTTATATGGCTATTAACTCTATTTCTCTTCAGAGATTTGGAACATAGGAAAAAAGGATGAATTAGAAAAGAAGAAAAACTCCACATATTCATTTATGTTTACTGTTAGTTCAGTGTTTTGAACTCATGACCCTATCCATGATAAGCAAGTGGTCTGTTACTGAGCTACATCCCTACTTTAGAATCTCACTTGTTAATCTGTCCTCAGAAATGCAGCCATTGCATTCAAGTGAAGAAAACAACACGATCATGGCTAGGGCAGCTAACGTAGTCATAAACAAAATTAGTCCTTTGTCATGAAACAAGAAATTATTTATCTCAGAAGTAAAGTCTAAATCTAATCTTAAAGGCATCATTAAAAATCAAACAACAAGAGAATTGTTCTTGTAAATCACTGGACGATAGGAAAATCCAGCAGCATACCCAGGATCATGCTGTTGTCATGGAGACACAGCCAAAGTGTGCTGCTTAGTAAGAGAATAGAAGTCTCTCAGCTTAGCCAGGCTGCCAAAATGCCAATACCCACCTGTCTGTAGCCACCTCCAAGGAGGAGAAAGACAAGTGAATTTTTACTGTGATAGAGGCCACACATCTCTGTATAAAAAAAAAATAGTTGTAAGAAAAAAGAGGAATCAGAAAAAAAGAAAATTCAGTTTTTCCAGGGTATTTGATTTTTAAGATACTATGGGCCGGGCAGTGATGGCTCATATCTTTAATCCCAGAACTTGGGAGACCGAGGAAGGTGGATCTCAGTGAGTTCGAGACCAGCCTGGTTTATAAAGTGATTTTCAGGACAGTCAGGAGAAACCCTGTCTCTAAAACCCAAAAGAAAAAAAAAGATACTATGAAATATATAGTGAATTAACTAACTATACACAACACACAGAAATACAGCTTTCACTTCAAAGGAAATAAGAGACAGTTGATTCTGGAGCCAAAGGGCCTGGGGACATGGATACAAAATATATCCATCATAGTAACAATTATATGAAGTTTTTATAAAAATAGAAAAAAAGAAAATCATAAATGAATATATTCCCCCCAAAATACACTGATAGAAACATCAGGTTTATAGAATGTGTCAAAGCAGAGAAATTGCAATAGGTTTCAAATTTGATCTGGCTATGTCCTTAGGCTTAGGACTGGTGATAGGTAGAAGTCTGTATATTCCAAAGGTATTTCATTATATAATCACCTAGATAAATAGACCTAGATATTAGTAGCTTTCCCACTGTCCTCCAAGGGAACTTCACAGATTCCGTTGCTGGCCAAGCCCCACATTCTATTTTTTTTTTTTCCCACATTCTATTTTTGTGGCTATCAAATGTTTATTTCCCAGTGTGTTGAAAGGCTCATTTTTTTAGAATCGGATGAACTTAGAAGGCCGGACAGCAAGTCCTCAGGGCAGCTCCTTATTTAGTAAATAATAAAGAAGAAATTCCTTTAATTCTTAGACTTTTTCAGCCATCATGATCTCAGTCTGAGGTTTTGTGGGTTTTTCCCCTAATATATCTGACATAACATTTATCTGTGACATATAAATATAGTAAGATAACTATACCTAATATTAAAATAACCAAGAACTAGTTATGTCCTAAAGAACTTCAGATAGCAGATGAGGGAAAACCCATTGTAACCTACCCCAAATCATATTCATTTACGGGCTCACCATGTGTTTCCCCCTCTGTCTATAGGTACTTGTATTTGATGAACTATTTTATTTCATGTTTGAAGTGTTGTAAATAATTTGTTACTTTATATTTTCCTTTTGGTCAAAATAATTTTATTACAATAACTCATGTACATCAGCTAGTTTCAATTTTAGGAAAGACATATTCAATATCTAAAATTTTGAAAACTGTTATCCGTGAATAACAATTTGTCATATTGCTTTCGTATTATAACAGATTGGGCCAATGAATGGGAAGTCATATTACAGAAAAAAAGTCAGATAACAACATATTAATTATAAAACATCAGATCCCTTTTAACAAAAGTGTCTTTTAGGTGCCAGATATTAGCAACAGGGATAGAGACAAGAGGCCAGATTAGTTGACAAATCAGAGTTTCATGTCTTTTGTGCACATTACCAAATCTTTTTAAAATTTTATTTTTATAAACAAGAAACAAAGTTGGACTCCAATTGGAATAACTTTGTAGCATTATGAATTTACCTTTCATTATCTAAATGTGAATATTACTTAATTTTTAAATCAAACTTAAATGTACTATTTTCATTTATCATTGGGCTCTTAAAGTACAAGCTATCATGAATATTGTTGTCACTAGTGATTTATATATTTTGTATAATTTATGTATAAAAATCAAACCAAATCTTTGGGTATCTTTAACAATAGACAATGGAGTCAAAATTATGTTAAGGTAGTCAAGAGTCTGAGTATGCCATAATATTCATCATCCTTTAATTTGTTGCATCATTAAGATATGTTTTAATATAAAAATAACATAGCAATACAATTTGTTGAGTTCAATTAATATTATATTTTATTATATTTGTAGGAAAAAGTTGGCTTTAAGAGTTCAGTTGGTTTAAAGGTAGAGGTACCAACAAAACAGAAATAATTTTGGAAAATATTTTAATTTATTTTTATTTTTAAATTAAAATTTTACTTTCATGCACTATATTTTAAGCTGTCTCTCCTCCCTCAATTCCTTTCAATCTTCCCCAGCTACCTACCCAGTCACCTTAATGCTCTTCCTTCCTTCCTTCCTTCCTTCCTTCTTTCCTTCCTTTCTTTCTTTCTATAATAAAACCCAAAAATTACCAAAAGAAAAAACCAACCCCAAACAACTCTCACAGAAACAAAAATGCAAACAAATAAATAAACAAACCAAACCAAACAAACAAACAAAACCAATAAGATAACAAAATACCCAAACAAAACAAAATGAAAAATTACAAAAATGCCATTCAGTTCATTTTTGTGTTTGCCACATACTCCTGGGCCTGGGTTAGTCTGTCTTGGAGTATGGTTGATAGTCAATGATATGTCATTGGAGAAAATTGATTTCCATCTGCCAGAGCAGTTGCAAATAGTTTCTTGGTTAGGAGTGGGGCCCTATGTCCACTTTCCTCTGTTAGTGCTGAAACCCCCATCTGGCTTGGGCCTGGGAAAGTCTGAGGGCTATTGCCACAGTTTGGTGAGTTCATGAGGATATCAGTCTTGCAGTATCTAGAAGACGCTGTTTCTTTAAAGAAGTCATCCATTTTATCTGGCTCTTACAATCTTTCTGTCTCCTCTCCACAAAAAAGCACCCAGTACTGAGGGGAGGAGTTTGATGAGGTCATCCCATTTAGGAGTCAATGCTCCAAAGTCTCTCACTCTCTACACATGGTCCAGTTGTGGTCATCTGTGTTAATTGCCATCTACTATAAGAAGAATTTCTATAATGTGAATTTTGCTAAGCACTGATCTATGGGTATAGCAGTATGTCATTCAGAATCAATTATTGCTGTTTCTTTAGCAAAGTAAAAATATTTTGGTTTTCTCCTAAGTCTGTGACCTATCTAGTCTCAGGTTCTTGGACACTTTAATAATGTCAGGTATGGGTTCCATCTAATGGCCTTAAATCCAACCAAAAATTGGTTGGTTACTCCCATAACGTTTGTGCCACTACCCTACCAGCATATATTAGAGGCATGTAGTTGTAGATCACAGCATTTGTAGCTAGGTTGGTGTTTACCTATCTCTCCCAGTGACGCTTCTAGTTAGTTAGAAACAAGCTCAACTTTCCACATCAAAGTATAGTCTTCAACAGTAGGACCTTATCAGTAGGTTGTCAAGAGCAACCAATAGCCTTAGCAATAGCCTGTGTTGTTTGAGGAGTTCTAGCAGACCCTTTTGGCCAATTATTTAGCAAGATATGACCCTTCACTGGTAGTGAAGGTTTAGCTTGGTGGGCATTAAATTTGTAATTGGGGTATTTCTCCCCCATGATTGATTACTGCATTTAGATTCCTTTCATATGTGTATATATTTTTTAAAACTGCTATAGTAGTAGATTTCCAGATGTCTTTTCAAATGGCCTTTAGTTTTAGTTGTCCTCCTCCATATTCCTTCCTTTACCCTTCTCTCCCAGTGTTTTCCCTACTTAATTACCTAGTTTCTCCTTTATCTCCAACACTATACTCTGCTGCCTCTTCCTTGAAAGATCCTTTCCCCCTGCTGGTCACTAACTAACCCAGTAACTAACCTCAGTGATTATTCAGACCGCACCCACAAAATGGAATTTTTCTTGAAGATTTCAAACAGACTTTGTCAATTTCATTCATCTGAGCCATCTTTCCAACACCCAGAAGCAATTTTTAAAATTCCAGATTATACTGAATAATTAGAAAACCTGTTTTGCAAAACTGACGAGGAAGCTGAATCTCCTTAAACCTAAAGACTTGGTTCAATTAAAATAAGAAGTCTGTAAAAAGCAAGCTGTTACAAGGCAAACATGATTAATGAAAGGACATAATAACATCCTCGTCGGTCATTTCAATAAAACCCAAATTAGTACGTCTTTATCACTTACAAATATAAAATAAAAATTCCAAATATCATGGATAATTGTTAAAATACCTAAAAAATAAAACAATTAAGAATGTAAAGAGGAATAATTAGGAGGATTATTGTCAGAGAGATTAGGAGTTTGGTGATTTCAGGCATTCAACTGTTGAGGTAGTTGAAAATGAGTATTTCCCAGATTTACTGACGTTCATGTGCATGTATTCTCAGAAGTTGACACAAGTTTGAAGTGGGAACTACAAGCCTGAGAGCACATCTTCTGAAGTTTTGTATCACAGGAGGTGGTTAGAAATATTTGTTCCAGTTTTCCCTCTAGGCTGAAGGAGATCATGATGCGATGTCTTTCTTCCCATTTGATGAAATCACCTTTTTTGTTCTTTCTTTTGGTTCTTTGTTTCCCCAGAGCTCACTGTGGAAATACTGTTAACCAACTTTGAACCCTTAGTTTTGTTTAAAACCCATTATAATAGTAGAGACATCTTATACAGTCTTCCATCTATCTCATTAGTTAAGGAGCTGATGTGTAGAATTCCCCACACTTATTTATAATGGAACTTTCCCAAAGTAGTAGGTATTAGATTTAGAACTAATGGAGTATCTTTGGCTAAAGAAGTTAAAGGCATGAATTAATCAGTGACATTTTTGTATTTAACCACTGATCTAGGGCACTGAAGATCGAATGACACGAAGTGTTATCCACTCGGGCAAATTTTGTAAAATCTTAAATACCTGCCCAGTAAAAAATAAAAAGTTTCACTACTATTACATAGATTAGTATGAATGTCCCAAATTGGATTTATTAATTTTAACATTCTTTTTAAGTGCTGATTGCCGAGGTGGTGGCTGCCTTCCAATTGAAGATCTTGGTCTAAAGGCAGAACATACAAGTTCAGTCATTGAATAACATCTAATCATTAGGTTTTAAATGGTGTATTCTGTAAAAAACATGTTCTTTAAACTACTATTTTTGGGAAATGTTAATAAAAACACATCAATAGTCTAAAAAAAAAATCTCCTTCTATGCAGAGAAACCAATATCTGTTTTACACTAGAGTATTACATTTTTTTTTTAATTTTTATTTATTTATTTATTTATTTATTTATTTATTAAGGATTTCTGCCTCCTCCCCGCAACCGCCTCCCATTTCCCTCCCCCTCCCCCGATCAAGTTACCCTCCCTAATCTGCTCGAAGAGCAATCAGGTTTCCCTGACCTGTGGGAAGCCCAAGGACTGCCCACCTCTATCCAGGTCTCCTAAGGTGAGCATCCAAACTGCCTAGGCTCCCCCAAAGCCAGTACGTGCAGTAGGATCAAAAACCCTCTGCGATTGTTCTTGAGTTCTCAGTATTCCTCATTGTCCTCTATATTCAGCCAGTCCGGATTTATCCCATGCTTTTTCAGACCCAGGCCAGCTGGCCTTGGTGAGTTCCCGATAGAACATCCCCATTGTCTCAGTGTGTGGGTGCACCCCTCGCGGTCCTGAGCGGTGGAGAAAGGGGGACACTCACCCATTGCTGGTGGGAATGCAAACTTGTGCAACCACTCTAGAGTATTACATTTTTGCCCTAAGATTTTCACTAAACTTTAATTGTAGGCAACTTAGCCATTTCAATGTCATCTTTCTCTAATTTTTACTTTTTGAAACCTTTTTTGGATTCCTTGTACTTTCTAGTTTTTACTTCTTCTTTCTTGGGACAATTTTTTTGACCTTGAAATAAAGCTAATTTACAATCTAAACTCTTTTCTCCTCTAAAAACACTTTTTCTTTAACTTTCTTTACCAAAGCATGCACGCACGCACGCACGCGCACGCACACACACACACACACACACACACACACACATTATAGCTGTAACTTTTCTACCTCTTTACCTTATTTACTGGTTCCATCCTATCTTTTTTTTAACACATTTAGGAAATGATTTATCTTTCTTAATAAAATAGTGATATTCCAAATGAAGCTGGATCTGAAGCACTGAAAACCTACATATTGAATCTTAAATATCTAAATATTTACTGTCATAAATATAGGGAAAACTTTGAGATGTCTCTGTACTTTCTTAACACATGAAAGAAAATTATTCATTAAAGTCCTGCCTTATTGCAGCAGGCACTTAGAAACTGTACCAAAAAGCATCATTCACGTTGGTCTGCAATACAATCAAAAGCAGATTGAAGCCTGGGGTTTCTATTCCTACACTTTGATCATTTTCCTTTTGGTTCATCTCTTTGCCTACGTAGTGAGGCTGATAGCCATTTAAAGAGCATCTACCTGGACTTTTCCATCTGTCTACACAGTTAAGGCACATAAGTAAAGTTATTTTTCCAAATATATTGCAAAAGAGAACACACATGGTGTGGGGAAACACATCAGATCGCCTGCCACTGCTGAGATGCACTGGGAAACCTTTAAGCAAGTCAAGTCTGCTTTGTCCATTTTAAATAGAATTTAATCTTACCTCGGCTTAAGCAAGACAAGGACCTTGAAAAATCTGTTCCTTAAATCGTTAAAAGGAGAAGTAGCAGTTTAAAACTTCACTTAAAATACACATGCTCATATATGTACATACATACAGACATACATAGTATATATGTCAGTAATATTTTATTACAAGACAGACTTTTTTTTCTTTTTTCTTTTTTTCTTTCTTTCTTTCTCTCCATTTCTGAGAGGATCCTAATAATCCTCATGTAAACCACAATCCGAATTCCTAGCTTAGTTCTTGTGCAGTGAGTACAGGTAGTATAAAATCACTTCTTCCTGAAAATTTAATCCTAAAGCAGGTCATAGAATCTGTTCTTTAATGAAGAATTTTGTTCTGGTGGGAGAAAAAGAATGAAGCAACAAAGTGAAAGAAAATGGCAAGTGAGAATAGGGAATTGAGAAAGGTTAATTTCTAAGAAGCTATCTTTAGTTCCATAACCTCTAAACTTTTAAATATTAATTTGCTAGGCGCTTTACACTGTCTTTTTAACTAAGACACAGTTTTTAATTCCTTATAAATTACCAATGTATTTATTTCTTTTCTTTAGATGTTTTTAAATTCTAATAAAGTAGGCTGCCTATTCATGATCTTTAATTTTATTGAAATGAGTTACAGTTAATAACATGCAGGTAGGCACTCACATAGAGAATGGGGGAGAGACAGAGACAGGGAGACTATGTAAACATAAATAACTATTATGACAACAACTCTTATTTAACAACCACGCTCTCTACTGAGGGGAAATATAAGCTGAGTTAATGTGAGACATTCCTATTTTTCCCAACATGCACAAGCTTAACTGACACACATATGTATGGAGCATGAAAGCAGCTGGGTTAACAAGCAAAGTCTTCCCCCAACATCTCCTTCTTCCTTGAGTCTTTGCTCCCATTTTCTCCTGAACACTGTAAGTTTCTTAGTCATAGCTAGGCATTTGAGGTTTGGGATTCCTAAGTAACTTGAGGGAGTAAGTAGTTCCTTTGGCTTTCACACAGATCTTGGTTCCTCCCATTTTATATCGGCCTTGTCTTACGTGTTTGCAGGAATGCAAGAGAGCACAAAGCGTTTAGCGACCAACTATTGTGTGTGTCACAGAGCTCCCCCTAACTTTTTTGGTCTTCTCCTCAGCATAGCTATGTGTTGTAGAGTGGTCCTTCAGGGCTTCCTTTTATCTTCAGTAGCTTTATGATCAGCTTCTCATGGAATTTGTACCTTGAGGCAGGAAAGTTGGCAGGAGCAGGAAAATATATACTTGCAGAACTAAAGAGGATGCCCTGAAATGGAATGCTTTGCAAAGGAAAACAACATCCAATGCCATCCTCATCAGTTGTATACCAAGCACTGAAGTCATTAGGCAGCATTGGACACTTCCAAGCCTGTGGTCACAGACAGGGTCAGATTGAAATCAGTAGGTCATAGAACAAAACAGCAAAATGTATGAATTACACAGGAACATGTAGGAAGAGGGGAAAATGATGAAAGTAGACAGGAAGTAAGAATGGATAGAGATGAGAGTAAACAGAATGTGCACTGTACATGTAAGAAATTAATAGGAAAAAACAAAAACAATAAAAGTACTCCAAAAGTAAAAAGCATAGATCCAAACAAAACCTGGTCATTTCAACCACCTGAAGATAAGCCAAGGGACTATCAACCAAAGGAGGAGAGGACTGAGCCTCAGAAAGAGCTCATAAACATCTACGAGAGAAGGCAATGTCATATGACTGGCCACAAGTGGTCTGTGGTGCTTCCTGTACCGTTAGGATGAACCTGGAGGCAAAGTGACAATTCTAATTTGGTGACTAGCCAAACATTTCATTATGGCATGGTTTGTGACATCTCTTCACATTTTTGCTTAACAAATGAGATTTTATTTGTTATTTAACATTCTGTGCTATCTTTAACTTGTCTACTAAATTGACTAATGTCATCCAAATATGGTCCTTCTTCCTTCATTATTTTAGCTTTAGGCATTCACTGAGCCGTTATAGATTTAATTTTATTTCGTTGTATGGGTCACTTTGAATCCATGTGTTCAGTAGGTTTTCTTCTCCATGACTCACAATTTTGATTTTTCTATTGTCTCAGTTATCTGCAAAGGGCCTGTTTTATCCACACCAGCCTCATTTTTACATCTCTTTCACCTAGTACAGACCATCCCATCTCTCTAAACATATGTATGTATGTATGTATGTATGTATGTATGTATATGAGTGTGTGTATATGTATATATATATACATAAACACATATGATATATATAGAGAGATCTACATATAGATATGGATGATATGTAACTTCTAGACCTATGAAATACATCCTTCCTTCTGGAATAGCCATTCAGAAATAATGTCAACAGATTCAATGAAAGTTACTCTCACCCACTGGGGCCTGAACTTGTTTCTGTCAATTGCATGACTTTGTTTCTGCCTGTTGCATGTCCCGTTTAGGACAGGGCTCCATTCATTTACCTTTAAACCTCTAAATACCATCAGATTTTACTTAACCTATTCCAGGGATAGAACATAAGTAGTTTATTCACTAGCCCTTAGAAAACTCACAGGATGACAATCTTTGCAAGCAAAAGCATCTCTGAAATTCCTGTCTCACTGAACTCAGGATGCTGCTCTGTAAATTGGAATTCTAGAGGAGTTCATCAGTTCTTAAAGATGGATCTATGTATGTGCATGTGATGGAGGTAAAGCTGAGGTTGAACTGACCATTTGTAAGCCCTTGGAAGTTAGCCCAAGTCTTCTCCATCTGCAAGTAACATTGCTTTTGGAAACAGAGTGATATTTTAGAGGACAGATTTTAAAATGCTCCATTTCTTTTAAATTATTAACTACTCGCCTCAAGGCATATGACAAAAATCTCATCTTGAAAAAAAAAGTCATTGCTAAGAAATTTCCACATGAAAATTTCCCTCATTAGTGCTTATACATGTATATATTTATTGTATAAAAAATAAAATATATTGCTGAGTTGATTATGGTGTTATCTAGGAAAAGCATCAAGTTAAACATAGTAAAGAGCATTTATTGTATTTACTTGCATTACTTTTCATGTTATTTTTGCATCTGGAAGTTGAACTGAGATTTTTTTTTGCTCCTGTCAGGCAAGTGTTATATTACCTAGCTCATCTCTGCCCTGATTTTTATTTTTAATAAATATTTATGAGTCTTATAAGAAGTGTGAAGAGGAATTGGACCCTGGGATGTACCCATGTTGGCAGAGTTGAGAAGGTACTGACGTCCTAAGGCACAGTTAGCACCGTGATGCTATCACATTAAGAAGACATAGCTCACACTACTCACACTGCCTCTGGGATCACAGTGCATGGAGGAGAGGGGGCAGCACTGGGAGAGGCACACAGGCTGCAGCAGAAAGAGCCAGGGAAGCTGGTAAAGATGATACAATCCAGGGAAGATCCTTTCATGATTAGTAAGTTAAACTTGCAGGCTGCTTATTCTACTCTCTGGATCTACCCCAAATTATTCTTTCTTTCTTGAACCATGGTAGACCTATTTAAAACTGTTTCGGGCCGGGCGGTGGTGGTGCACGCCTTTAATCCCAGCACTCGGGAGGCAGAGGCAGGCGGATCTCTGTGAGTTCGAGGCCAGCCTGGTCTACAAGAGCCAGTGCCAGGACAGGCTCCAAAGCTGCAGAGAAACCCTGTCTCGAAAAACCAAAAAAAAAAAAAAAAAAAAAAAACCTGTTTCGGGGTTTGATTTCAACCATAGAAAATAATTCCATGTACTGCTTCCTCCAAGAAGCTTAGGAAACCCAAAAGCAGAGACTGGGTATCTAATGACTACAGAACTGTTTTAGAGACAGAAATAAGACCAGGTATAAGGAAAGGCTTATATGTATTTTCCCTCTTTGCTTTTTAAGACACCCAATGAACATAATCTAAAAACAAAAAGTTAAACAAACTCAAAGAATCAAATTTTTCTCAGATTTATATGAGAAGAGGAGCCATACAGTTAAGCCATCCACTTTTTCTCTTCTGTGTTGATCAGGTCCCTGTGGTCAATAGGAAGAAAAGTCTCTGTTGTTTGTGGCAGAAGAATGGAAAGGAGAGCAGCATTTTGAAATATGCCAGAGCAGTCTGCACTTCATAACAAGGCTAACCATTGGGAGATGCTAGTTAACCAAGGCTAATCTGCTGGGGATTTGTCAGAGCTTAACCGATTTCTGGGAAGTTAAAACATTCATCTCCAGCCAACCCTAGTCAAACCTATATGGGAAACCAAACATTAAATTCTAGCTCACGTTAGTGATCCACGTGAGGATAGAGAAAGGCTATAACCCTGGCAGTTTTGATCCACCTGAGTGAGAAGAAAAAAAAACATACTAGAAACTCTTGCAGGCTCTCCATGTCCAGAAGCTTGGTTCAGTGACAAACACTGCCCATAGGTTTGCAATTTTAGCCCCCATGTTTTGTCATTCACACACCTTACCTCTGCATTACTAAAGGAAGATTTATAGCAATACCTCTTACCCAGTCTCTCTTAGATTTCAAGAACCACAGTGAATACTATATAACAAAACAATTTGAAGCAGAGTGTGGCTCACACTGTAATCCCAGCCCTTGAGATTCCTCTGTAGAACTGCTGAGTTCAAAGTCAGCCTTAATTACACAGGTTCCCTTGAGCAGGAGTGTAAAATCTTTTCTTCGCCTGGCTTGAGATGGTGTGGGGTGCAGGGAGAGTGAGCAGTTTGAAGAGGCAGAACACCTGTACCATTCTTATTAGCTTCATTTCCAAAAGCAATGCCCATGCATAAAACTAACAATACGTAAAATGCACTAAGTATGTGTGAGGAAAACTTGAAAGAAATGATGAAAGAAATCAAAGAACGAATTCGAGATAGTCCTCGATCAAAGGCAAGATGACTCAGTAACATAGAGATGGCAGTTCTTCACAACCTGAACAACAAATTCAATAAAAATCCCAGAAAGTTATTTTGAAGATGTTGAAAAACTAATTCTATCGTTTATATGGGCACAAAGGACTCAGATTAATTAAAACAGTATTTGAGAAGAATAACATATTTGGTGGGCTACCGGTCTATGATATCAAGAATTAATGTAAACTGATAATGATCAATATTGGCTATCATCACTAGAATAGGCAGGTGGTTTCTGGTACAGAACCACAAAAGATCATCATACTATGGTTATCTCTGACAAATGAGCAAGAGGATGGCTGTGCAGAAAACTGAGATGCTTTTCTTTTTATTGTACATAAATTTTGCTATTTTGAGATAAAGTCACCAATGGTATTGCAGACTGGTCTTGAACTCACAGGACAACTCCTAACCACATCTCTTCCCTCTTCCCCAGACCTGGGTGAATGGGACTGTGCCTCTTTGCCTGGCAAAAGATAGTCTTTGAAACAGATGATGCTTGAATAAGAATTTACCAAAACATAGATAATAATTTAAATACAGACTTTACATACTTTACAAAATAGGAGTGAAAATTTATTGTAGATATTATATAAAATGATTTTTACAATGCTCTTGACATAAATTATCATAAAAAATCTAGATGACTATGGGAATGATAATGTGTTTCTAAGATATGTTACCAAAGACATGCTGATCAAAAGAATTAATAAATTGCATTTTTTTTACTTGAAGAATAAGAATATCATCAATAGAATGAAAAGACAATGCTGTGTGATAATGCTCTGGTACACTGTAAAGATTTGTCAGTCAGGTGGTGTAGTACATGCCTTTAATCCCAGAAGTCAGGAGGCAGAGGCAGGTGGATCTCTGTGAGTTTGAGGCCAGCCTGGTCTACTTGTGCTAGTTCCAGGATGATTACAACCATTACACAGAAATACCCTGTCTCAAAAAACAAACAAACAAACAAAAATAACAACAAAAATATTTGTACTTGTATCAGTTTAATAAAACACTGGCTGGCCAGTAGCTGGGCAGGAAATAAAGGCAGGGCAACCAGACTAAGAGAATTCTGGAAAGTGGAAAGTCAGAAACACAGTTATCAGTCAGATACAGAGAAAACAAGATGAGGATGTCTTGCTGAGAAAAGGCACCAAGCCACATGGCTAAACATAGATAAGAATTACGGGTTAATTTGAGTTGTAAGAGGTGGTTAGTAACAAGCCGGAGCAACAGAGCAGTTTATAAATAATATAAGCCTTTGTGTGTTTGTTTAGGACTAAATGTCTGTGGGACTGGGCAGGACAGAAACTCTGTCTATAAGACAAGCCATGAGCTGAAAGAAAATATTTACTAATGCAAAGTCTAATGAAGGGCCATTATCATCAGGATGCAGATGACTGAAAATTCAACAGATTGAACAAAACCACATGCATAAACATCAAATATTTGTTATGTATCATATGACAACACACAACAGACAATACTGATCAAAATAGTCATTGGATAGCATTATATGACTATTGGAATGTACAAAATCTGTAACAGCAAGAACAACAAAGACTGATAAGGTTGTAGGATAATAGAAAGTTCACTCATTGATAGTGCTAATGTAAAATGCTACAGACACCTTGGAAGACAATTTGACTGCATTTTCTAACACTAAACATATGGTTAACATACAATATAAAATTTTTGTCTCCCATCATTAATCCAAATAAGGTAAAGAAGTAGTCATATGAAAATATGCACAACAATATTAATTCCATCCTTATCGACAATAGTCAAAACTTGGGAGCAATTAATAATCCTTCACTAGATAAACAGATGAATAAACTGTGTTATGTCCAGGCAGGAAGAAATTACTCCATGCTAAACAGAAGCAAACTATCACCCTTTAGGCGAGAGCAAATGAGCAAAAGAAGTCATTGTGATAAGATTACAGACTACAGCACAAATTCAGATTGTGACATCATGGAGAAAGTAACACCACACAGACAGTGGCACATCAATGAGCTCTTGGTGTTTGGGAGAGAACAGGCTAGAGAGCAAAACAAAGATTTTTAAGAGAGTGAAAATACCATATTCGTTATAATAAAGCCCTATGCCATTATATTTTCATACAAAGGTAGAGAAGGATCAAGGCTAAGACTGAATCCACATGTGTATTAGGGGCTGAGGAGAGTGTTGCACTAATAAAAAGTACCTAATTGTATGAAATGTATCATGTTGGTACAAGATAGTAAAACTGGGGCAAGATATTGCTGTATAGAGTCCGAAAGTTTTTTGGATACTTTCTACACTTTTCCTTCAATTTGCTGTATACATAAATCTTCCCTAAAATCATACTGTATAAAAATAATAACAATAAAAGTAGAAAGAGGCCCAGAAACAATGATTGCAGTAAAATGTATTATTATGAATGTGAACTATAAAAGTAGTGAAGAAAATAATAGACTAAAATTTAAAGGGCTTTGATATATTGGAATATATAAATAAATAATTATCACTCTTTTTTCATCAACTATTTTTAAAATTCTTGAGTTGACCTACTTTTCACTTTAAATCTTATTTTGCTTTGTATTCTCCCAGGTACTGACATTATTTTGTTCTCTATATTTGACTTCCAAGTAACCCAGACAATCTTATTAACCACCATCTGGAGCTTTTCACTGCCTTGGCATAACCTCCATATTGCAACTTAGGGGACCACGTATAAATGAGCCATATCCGAGTTCAGCATGATCTCTGGCACTGACTCCACTCTTTTGCATGACGACAGCTCTGTTGTTAGATCAAATTTCTCAACTGCACACAGACTCCAGCACAAGCCCTGGGCTAACCAGTATCAACACACCAAAGGCCTGATCAATTCTCATACCAACACAATGATAGGCAAGCTTTCAAATAAAGTCCAAAGAATCACTCTTGAAAAATAGCATGGAAGTCAAGGGTTTCATTAGGAAGAGCAGTGGAGAAGAGAACTGAAATTCCATCACATCCTAAAAGCAACAAGTGAGACAAGCAAAACTATGAGAATAAACTGTTCCCAACTTATGAAAACTAGAAGAATATAACCAAAATATTTTCATAAATAGAGATAGGCTCATCACAGAGAAATTTAAGGTATTTTTAATCTGCCACGATCCCATCTCTTAACTCCTGTGTCTAGCAAAGCCAACTATGAAAAAAGTAAAAAACTTAAAGTACTCAGAAATAACAAGGAATGAGAGTTTTGGGATAGTTGACCTAACTTACAATACCCATGCAAAAGAACTATGTTAGGTCACATAAAAGAACAAAAGGCAATAGTAAAATAATGAAAGCCAGTAATACAATGACTACACAATATAAATGACACTTTGTGCCAAAGCAGAAGGAAAAGATGAGGTAACATATGAGAAGTCCATGCTAGAATTGCCAGTGTCCAGTTTCTGGTAAATTAATCAAGTTGAAGGTAATGAAGGGTCCAAGGTCTCTTGCACAACATCAGGCTGGGAACAAATTGGATTGTACCTGTGTGGACACTAGTAAAAGTAAATTGCTATTAAGGTGAACTATAACACCAAAATCTATTATATGATTGCAAGAAGTGAAAATAAGTTGGTATTAAAACTAAACTATTATAAATTGTAATCATGAGGACAACTGATAAGAAAACAATGAAAAATGGACAAAAAAGAACCAATGTGACTTCTTTAGATAGTATTTACTTAACATAAAAAGACAGAAAATGTAACAGAGAAACTGAATAACAAATAATGACACTTTAAAAACAATAATGGCATAATTATTTCCATGTCAGTAATTATATCAGTTATAGATGGAATATATTCTCCAGTCAAAATGTAGAGGTTGACAGACTGAATAAAATTGTTATATTTTTATATGACATCAATAAGAGACTTACTTTAGACAAAAAGATTCAAAAAGTTTCAAAACAAAAGCATGAAATGAAATACTTCAGGAAAATACTAATTAAAATTGAAATGTATTTCTTTTGCCACATTAAAACAGTAGACTTAAAGACAATAATTGTTAAAAGAGGCAAAGGGCATAGTGTAATAATAAAAGTGTTAACCAATGAGCTGATAAACATAAGTCTATGAAGAGAAACACCAAAATATATAAATTAAGTAAAAATATAATTGAAGGGAGACAGGTGTTTGGATAAGTAGATAGAGCTTTTAATAGCCCAAAGTCAACACTGAGAAGATAATCTAAGTAGAATATCAGGAGTGTAACAAACACATACAGCCCATTCCAGTAAATTACAGAATACACCTTTCCAAGTTCAAATGGAACATTGCTCAGAATGAACCATATACTATTTATCCACTAAATCAACATAATAACTCAGAAAAAAGTAGTTATATTAACTATCATTTTTGACCCCAATAAACAAAAATTAAAATTTTCAGAAACAAAAGGAAGGCTCTAAAATTCCCAATATATGAAACCTAATACAATAACTAAATTATCAATAAATTAACAAGCTAAACAGACAACAAATAAATGAAGTTGGGATAAACAAAAATAAAAATAAAACATACTAAAAACTTATGAATAAAAATCAGGGCTTAGAAGAAAACTTACATCTATGTTAACACAGAAAAATGACAGTATATGAATAGCCCGACTGCCACCTAGAGATTAGGAGTCAAAGATCTAAACCCAAAACAAAGGGATGTAAGGAAACAATAAGATGAAAAGAGAAAACTGGCCTGGGATTAGCAGAGTCATGTTTTTGGAAGTTAATCAAAATGACAATCTAAGAATCACTTGGCTCTGCATCTGACTGAAGATGCTCCCGTGTATTGAAGATGTTCAATACATGTGTGAGAAAGTAGCCAACAGACAGAGAGCCCTCAGGGGGGATTCTTGACATAGAGCCCCAAGGTGCCGTGATTCCAGAAGCTCTGTGAATCTTAAATGTGAACTGCAAGTAGACTTAAAAAATAGGAGGTACAGTAGTTGATGGGAATAAGGTAAAAATTATGAAGGAAATTGAAGCCTGTGAGCATTCAGCAAAAGTGGATATATTTTGATCTCAGAGTTAATTACACTTTTCCTCCTGTATTCCAAGAAAGTTTATGTAACCCTGGATGTGCATATATGTGTATATGTGTATATGATGTCCTTGTGCATATATGAATTATGAATATGTGTATGTATGAATGCACGCGGATACATTATCAATACAAAGAAAACATTTACTGATAATAAATTACAAAGCAATCTACTTGATAATATTCCATTGGTACAAATATAATTTTATAATTTAGTAAATACTAAAGCAACTTTTGTACTAATGAGAAGGATCTATTTGTTTTTCCATAGAAAATTAAGTCTTAGCTGAATGTTGGAGGTGGCTGGCCATAGAACATCACCAATGCTTTTCAGAGCTACTTAATACTTTGATTTTTAAGTTATCAATACTGAAAACACCAGTTCACATAAATATGGGGTTTAAGTGGAAGAAGAATGTTCAGGGTCATTTCAGAAATGACTGGAAATTCTGTCCTAATCCAAAGGACAGTTTCATTTAATAATAGTTTAATGAAACTAAAGATAACAACTCAAACAAGAAGATCCGAGGCACTCAATGCTGAACCAGTCTAGGCAGTGAGCTTTGGGTTCAGCAAGAGATGATTTCTCAAATGTTAAGATGGAGAAGCACACCTGATATTAACCTCTGCCTTCAACAAGTATGTACACATAGTGTAGGCAACTGTTTATTCATACATACCCTAAATATGTCCTAGCTTGAAAACACATTCGATAATCTAACAAATAGATTCATTTGGCCTTGCCTATCTGAATTGTACTCAGAACACTTACACTAATTGGCCATTGCTTGGGAAAACTCACCTAGCATAAATTCTACCTAATAATAAAGGGCCAAATATCTCATGTAATTTGATAAAGAGAATAGTCAAAAAATAATACAATGGTCATTTAGGTATGATTTTACATCACGGTAAAGTCGAAAGATTGAAGGTTGAAGCATAGAAGATAGGAAATTTTTATAATCATTAATATAAAAAAACTGAACAAGTGTGCAATGGCCTTCCGGGTTAATTGTTCGTATTCTTGTATCTATCCTGCTCAAACCCAAGTCCCCTAATGTCAGTCATATTCATTCAGATGACATAGATATGTCTGATATATAAGTGATATCTCCAGTTCAGATATCTAACAAAAACATAATACCAAAGCTTGTTCACTTTCCCTGTTTGATAACATTTGCTTTTGTTGACTTAAAGATTCATCAAGCCCACTAAAGGAAAATGGTAAGTGTGTATTTACCTGTGTCTTCTGGACACTGCCATTTATTTCCTGTGTTGACTAGCTTTTAATCATTTTACTTCTCCTTTAATTCAACCATAGCCATAAGTATTAAAACTTCCAAATCTTATAAATTGCAAGCCTGACCATACTCTTTGTGATTCCTTGCACAGACAGGAGCTCCTTATCTGATCATTTACAAACTGCAGCAAAGCACAGAGATAACATTATCCTCAGTGGTGAAAGATTAACATTTTCTTCCTGTGAATTTAGAAGCAAGACAGATGTGCATTCTTGCCCCGGGCTCTCGAGTATATCCAGATGGGCCACCCAACTTTACTCCACCTGCATCTTCTCCACAGTCAGTCATTCTGAAGACAGTCACAATAGGTAGGCAATAAGATGACCAAAACTTTTAGAAAGATCTGAGAGTCTGCAATGTGTTTTTATTTTGCCCGATGTCTTTCTCACGTTTAGAAAGACTGACTAGCTCGTGCCTTTGGGAACACTGGCAAGCAATTTCCTTCTGAACCATGGGGAATTACCCTACAGTATTCTCTTCTCTGGAAAGTGAACATTCACAAGGTTAGAATGAGCAGGGGCCCCAGGGACTGGAAAAAAGAAGCTTATGTCTTATGTCCCCGGCCCAGGAAAATAGGAATTTGGCAGGCACTGACTAGAAAAGATGACAGTTTTGGAAATGGTGTGTAGGAGTGCGACGTGCCGTGGGGAATACACGGGAGCATATTGCCTGTGTTCTCTTTCTAGAGCCATTGCTGCCAGCACCACCAGACAAAGCCTATTTATTGAGGAGCATTGTTTCGGCTCCCCTGCAGCTGTCAGAGAGCACAAGGAGGCTTTGGATTCAATGAAAGACCATGGCTTGGGGAGAAGGGGCTGCAGCCTTTAATACACGCTCTTTGCAGAAGACAGGAAGGCAAAACATGAAAGACTCGTACAGAATATAACCTCTGGTAAAAATGGGTCTGACTTCTGCATTAAGTAATTGAACGTAGACTCACATTTTACACTCTCTGCTACTTGGACGGTTGCCGGGTATCCGGAGCAAACAGGTAGAGGCAACGACGTGCGAGATACAACTTTGCCACTGGAGAAACCTTGTTTCCTCAGTGTGGCGCTAGGTAATATTAAACAAAGCATGTTGCCATGTGTTTCATTAGCATTTGTTTTAGACCCATAGCGCTTAGTGATTCCTGGCAGCTGATTGTCACTGTAGTTGGCACTAACACATCTTGCCCAATAGAAGGCAGAGTATGTAAGAATCACTTCCACTGAGAGTAGACATGTAGGGAAACCCAATTAAGTAGACAAAGCAAGAAGGATCGAATGATGCGTACCAGCATCTTGAGACCAGAAAAACTGATTGCTCAGTTTTCCATAAATATGCAAAGAAATTAGTGAAAGCCACATAGGATAAGACAGCCATGTCAGTATCCATTGTGCGGCTCCTCTGACCACTGTGTCTAATAGCGGTCACTGCACTGCGTGAATTAAGGAAGCAGGAACTGGACTTTGCTGCCTCTGTACCTATAAGTTCTCTTGGATGAAAGAACACCCTAAAACAAATAATGTGGAATCCACAGTAGACACTCATAAGTGCGGGTTTCAAAATGAGCTTCTCCTCACATGAAGATGTTTATTTAATTAACCCTCACACCGGGGGTAAGTCTTTCTCTTGTATCCTCTGTTAGGTATGCCAACCTAAATGCAAGCAATGCAGAAGCTCTCCAAATACAATTTACTATGGAACGAACATTGTAATTTCAATATACTTCTCATAGTGAACTGTGTGCATACTCAGAAAGGCAAACAGAGGGGATCTTTAAGGTAAAATTGGGAGGATTACAGTTGCTGTGGAAGGCAGATGCTGGCAGCCTCTTGTGATCCAGGGGAACGAGCCTGAGGTCCCTTGCTTCACGATGAGTCCCTGAATCCTATGGAGTAGTTCCTAACCCCCTGTGTGAATGGAGCAAGGATTACTGATGGGTCACCCTGTATTATTACTAGTTGTGATGTCTTGGGTGAGTCTGCTGATGTTGCTTGGGGACAGATGGTCCAGAAAGGGACACACAAGTCCAAGGTCAGTTTCTGGGTATCTAGACCAAGGGTCTTTTCAGCTTTACGTCTTAGTTTTGCCTCTGCTCTTTGCCATGTATCATCACTAGACCAGTAGTAGCAATGAAAAGACACAGACACACAACTCTTAAACCATGCTACATTTTTTTGCGTAGGAATTTTACCACACACAAGGTGTTAGAGGCCTGAGAACTGAAGTAGAATTCGGTTTTATCCACCTGGCAGATTCCATCATCCACAGGCAGCAAAATGTCTTCATTTGTAGCCCTCTCTGGTCTCCTCAAAATTTAGTCCTAGTGGTATGTGCTTTTTGGAGCAGCTCATAAAATCAGAAGGGACAGGAAATAACCGACGGAGTGTGCTTTCTTCTCTCTGCTCGCCACACTTGTGTGCCTGCGCTTAATTTGTTTTCCAGCAATCATAGCACTGGAAAAAGAGAGAATGATTCCGCAGACTCAAGAAAAGCCAGCTACAAATTGCTATCCCAGGCGTAGTGATTTCTCATGCTCCTGACCAGAGTCTAGTAATGCCCCAACTAAGAAGCTCTGAGTCAAGAGGAGGCAGGCAGTGACAAAATTATGAAAGCTTACATGAATTTATCATAGAACATTCCTCTAGATCAGAGGTCCTTAATCAGCTTTTGGGACAGAATCATCTGAATCTTGTTAAACGGCACTTGTAGGTTCTGCAGCTCCCAGGTTGGGTAATGAACCTGCGTCTGCAACTGTTCCCAGGCCCTGCTGAAGTTGCTGGTTCACATAGTTCTGGGCTGGCAAAGGAGCCACTCCCTTGTTTAGCTAGCCACTGAATGAGAGCTACATCAGAGCCTGGACTGACATTCTAAAAGCTAAAAAACTCTGAAACCAAAAAAACAAAACAAAAAAAACCACAAACAACAAAACAACAACAACAAAAATAAAAAGCACTAAATAGGTTCAGCAGAGGTGAGGGTCAAATTAAGAAGCTTAATGGCTTAAGAAATATGATACAGATAATACAAGGAAAAGCAAGGGAACAGAAAGTAGAAAGGCAGATCTCTGTCCTGCTCTTCATCCAAATTAAATGGGACAACTTGGCTACAAACATTACGATGGTCTCAGAGCAACACATAGAGATGGTCATGGTGGATTTTCTCACAGCATGGAGAAAGTGATTAAAGACCCAGCACATGTTATTATGGAGACAGAACTAAAAATCACGCTGGGATTTTACTGTAGGCTGCTCTTTAACAGAAAGTAATTCAGGGACCACAGCAACATGCAAAGAACAAAGAAGTCATTGGCTTCTGGGGAAACGAGAAGAAAAATGTTATCACTTCTAATCACGACATGTTCTAAAACTTTTGCAATGAAATTGAAATAAAAAACCTAATTTCTGGGTATGGGAGTCTTAATCCATGTTGAAGACTATTATTATTGGCAGATGGATCAAGATTATTTCCCTAAATTGTATCTCTCAGTTAATGCACCTGAATTCAGGATCAAGGACAGGAAAACCTCAGCTGGCTCGAGTCTGCTTTTGATACTGAGCACTCTGACCATGGGCAGAAAGTTCTGGGTAGAAGCAACCTGTTTAAGGTCTTGTTTATAAGTAGACCTGACAGTTAAGGGCCAACTTTGCATAGCAGAAATGAAGCATTTCTTACAAGAGTCAAGATGAAGCCAGAACAAATATTTTATCTGCAGGAGCAGAGTTAGGTTTCAGAATATGATTGTATCCCCAAGCTTTTCTCCCATTACTCTTTGTTCAGTACTGAAAATGGAACAGAGCTATAACTTCCACTCTTAATTATGCTTTTTTTTTTGAAGTGAAGTCTCACCATACAACTTAGGTAAGCCTTGAACTTATATCCTTCATCTCAGCCTCCAGATCAGCTGCTATTACACGCCTGCAGCACCATTCTTGGCTCTAAGTTTTTGATTCTTCCTCCCATTCGTCAACACTGGAAACATGGCCCTGAATCTAAGCAGAAAGAACATCTTGCTAAGCATGTCTCTCTCAGTTTTTACCCCTCTTATTCCCTCTTAGCCATCATGTTCTCCATCAAACTGTAAGTCTTTCGTGAATGAAGGCACAATACGGCATGGGAAGAAATCCTGATTCTTTGTTTCCAATCTAAGCCTGCCAAATATTTTACCTTTGATTGTCAGTTCTTTGAGAGAATAATCAGGCAAATGCAGATGGATAAAGGAGGTGACACATGCACCCCGATATGCTCAGGCAAGAGCAAGGGCTTACAAGTCTCTGAAAACAGTAGAAGAACTTATATTCTGAAGATGACATCTGGAGGTTAACAACTTGGAGGTTTCAAATGGAGATAAAGACTGGTGGGGGCCTGTAAGTCTTTTATTTCAGTTTAAAGCCTTTCAGGATAGGGATGTCTGCGAATCTACGAATATGGTGGTTCATACCTGTAGTACCAATACTTTTGAGACAGGCATGGGAATTGACATGAGTTGGAAGCCAGTTTGCAATGCACAGTGATTCTGGGCAAGCCTGGGCTACGCAGTGAGTTTTAGGCCACCCTTGGCTGCATCATGAGACCTTGTCTTTACAAACATTGTTTTAGGATTCTACTCAATCATCAAGTCATAGATGTCCACTAATCTTAGTGTCCTGGGAAAGACTGCACACAAAGGCACTCCATTATTATTGGAATATATAAGTCAAATCAGTTAACCTAAGTTTTCAACATTCTTTTATTTAGTCTAATTTTTTAACAATTCTTTGGGAAATTCATGTCATGCAGTCCGATCCCACTCATTTCCCAGTCTTCCATATCCACCCGCCACCTTGTAACTTTCTCCCACAAAAGAAAATAGAAAACAAAAATAAAAAACTGTTAACCAACTCCTCTGGGCTCCTCTTTCAATCACAGCCTTCTCTCATACCAGTCCCAGCTTACAACCAAAAGTATAAAAGTTTTCAACATTCTTAAGATGTGTTCTCTAGCCTCCTTCACAGGCCCTATTCAGGCCTAACTGGTAATCTTGATTGCCAGCTTGATTAGCTGAGAAACAGCTAAACAATAATTATACCACACTTTGTTGAGAGGATTTCTGGGCATGAATAGCTAAGCTCAGAATGTGGATATCACAATATCAAAGGTGATGGAGTAAAAAAGTAGGGAGGAAAAATCTAGAAATTCTCTCCCTCCCTCTCTTTTGTGACCTCTGTTATGTGAGCTGGGTTGAAGGGCTCTCTCTACCAACATGTATGGAAACCTATAAAACAGTGAGTTAAATAAATCCTTCATCTATTTGTGCCAGAAATTCTGTTGTAGAAATGAGAACTAATGCTATAGCACTGATGATTTACCGGTTGCATCCATTTTGATATCAGTGGGCCACATAAAAGAGGCTTGGCTTCAATAGGTTTAGCAGTGTTATTTGAAGAAAATGGTGTAGACTCTCCCCTGAGTCTTTCGTTTCCATATGCTGCTTGATGAAATTATTATCATTTTTCTTTTTTCTTTCTTTTTTTTTAAACCTTCACAGAACCGTGAAAGCAATTTCAAGCAAAGTATCCACTGAACATGGAAGGACACTTTTAGTTTCTTCCAAAAATAGAAATGGGAGATAATCCCTAAAAATAGAAATGGAAGATAATCCTTGAGTCAACTTCTTAAACTTTAAAAGTCAGGAATATTCATTGCTGCTCTATTTCACAATAGCTAGGAAATGGAAACAACTTAAATGTCCTTCAACCAATGAATTGATGATGAAAATGTGGTATATGTACACTATGGAATACTATTCAATTGTAAAGACAAAGGACATCATGAATTTTTTAGGTAAATGGGTAGAAGTAGAAAAATATTCTCTCTCATTGGAAGCTTCTAGCTCCAAATTGTCAGATATAGCACATATCTTTGAGTAATTGCAGAAACCAGAAAAGTTAAAAAGAGACTGTTGCCAGGGTAGGCAGGTGGGGGAACAGTACAAGTGATCTGATAAGGGAAATGTCAAAGTGTTCTAAATAGAGAAGGAGAGCAAGGTAAATACAAAAGAAGGGGAGAGCATACAATGACAAAGAGGATGTCTGAAAACTCATACGAAATTTCTACGAAACAGGTAAGTAACCCTTGGTATAAATAAAAATATATAGTTGAAAAGTAAATAGTCTCATCTGGGATAATGCTCCCTTCAAGAGGCAAAGAACTCCTAAGAAAAAACCCTACACATCCTCTTTTGAGTTGTTAGTCAGAGTTCAGAAATAGACGTCCAAAACATACATTGTATTGCTATTGGTCTTGACTTCCCACCAGAAATGGATTGTCCCCCCATCCTAAAAGCATCATATCCTTCATACACAGATCCAAAGGCCCATGAAATAGACTGCACCAGAATGCCCACTCCCTGAGGACTAGATTTTATGGTTCCTGAATGCAATGTGGTGGTTTGAAAGAAAATGATCCCCAAAGTGAGTGGTTCTATTAGGAGGTATGACCTTGTTGAAATGAAATGTGGCCTTCTTGAAAGAAGTGTGTCACTGTGGGGACAGACTTTGAGGTCTCTTTTGCTCATGCTTATTCATGGTGACACTGAGACCACTTCCTGTTGCCTGCATGATGTAGAAAACTGAGCTCCTTCTCCAATACCATGTCTACCTGCACACCAGATCCCACCATGACGATAATGGACTGAAGCTATCAACTCTAAGTGGGCAGCCCCAACTAGATGCTTTACTTTCTGAGAGTTGCTGTGGTCCTGGTGTCTCTTCACAGCAAAAGAAACCCTTACTGAGTAAGGCACCATACAAGCCTTCAAATGAAGAAAGCAACCAATAGTCGTACCCAGCTATGGCAACTATAAACCACAGCAATGACCAGCTTGACATGACAACCTTAAGGGTGTAGTATCAGCGTTCATACCTTGGAAGCAACCAAAAGGCCTTTAATTAGACTTAAGACCCCCTCAAAAAGGGGAATCCATGCCTGTTACTGCATACCTAGCCAAGACCACCCAGGGTTTTTGAAGTCATGGATCTTGGAGAAGAATCTACAACCACCAATTTACTAAACCTTTTAAACATAATCCCCAACTACACTCTGAATATTTTTCCTTATATTCAGAGATAACTGTGGAAACTTCTCTTTGCAATAGAGATGATTACAGAAACTACAACCAATCAGAAATCTATGAGGCCCAGTCCCAATGGCTATATGTATAAAATACTTCCCATACCCCAGGCTCAGGGAACATGGCAGAAGAGGAGACATTGAGATTGTAAGACCCAGCAGGACAGGGAATTTGCTGTGCGATTTTGTCTCCTAATGTGAGACTCTACACCCAAGAAGTCTCACCAACATGGCTACCTAAGCATAAGCTCAATAAGGAAGACAATAGATGTGCCAAAGTGGATCAAGGAAATTCCATGAGCCTTCAACATTACACAAAGAACTGCAGGCAACTGTGGAATACACCCTTGCAGGAAAAGCACACTAATTAATTATCCAATACCAAATGTTAGCACTGAAAACATATATACAACTAACATTATACAGACTGAGCTTATTATATTTAGGATTATATACGTATGTATGTATGTATGCATGTAAAAACAATTAATAAAAAGGTCATAAATTTGAAAGAGAGCAAGCATGAGTATATGGGAGTCTTGGGGGAAGAAAGATGTAATTCTATTATAATCTTAGAAAACTATTTAAAAAACAGACAAAAATATTAAAACAAATTTGAGGACATGCAGGCTGATAAAGGGAGGAAAATTTTATCTTTTCTGGGAACAAGTGGACATTTACAGGAGTTTGGTAGTTATTTCTTGGTTTCTAATCTTTCTCATGTCAGTTTCCCAACTGCCATGGTTCTGGGGGTGTGCTGTTAACATGCAGATGAATTGAAGTCAAACTAGTGATTAATTGGAAGTCAGTATGATCAGTTGGCTTCACTTCAGCCAATCTCAAGAGCAACTTCTTGTCTATAGCCATTCACCTGTCAATATGAACGAGATTAAGGTGAGGCAAACATTTAGCTGAGTCACCCAGGCAGCATTAGCTGTAATTTCAAATGTTTAGCATGTTGTTTTCCTTACCTGAGACTCACCAAGATAGGCAGAATAGATGGAGATCAATTCACACAAATGATGACTGAGTAGATAAATGTCACACGTGTGCACACTCTTGTCACCTCTCTTTATGAAGAAATCTGTCTCATGCCAGAGATAATTTTCAGATTGGCTCAATCAAGTGTCAACTTAAGCAAAACAGAAATTTTACGAATTAAAAGTCTCTCCTAAATAATTTAGGAGAAAAAGACCTCTAATCCTAAATATTTAGCCACCTTATTAAACATGCAGACGTCAAAGTGTAGCCCTCTAGTGGCTGGATTGTCAGACAGACTGTTAGTGGAACCCTGGGTTAGGGACCTGGGTGCTTTCTAAGCCAGACATGGAAGCTCAAAGCCCAGTCAAGTGTGGTTCGAGGAACTGAAAGTCAAGCAATGCAATATTCAACTAAGCTTGTTTTGACATGAGGCTTGCAAGTGCTTGACCACCATTGACATTTCCATGGCATTTCCGGGCTCTCTGCAAATATCCTATAAATGGGCCTAATGCAAAGCCTGACCTTCCATTCAAAATTCAACTGCTTAGGGGATTTAGTTTGCTGGTCCATATTTCCTTTCATGTGTGCTGTCTGTGTTTGATTATTTATTTATACCCCTTTCTACTTCCACTGAAATTATTTGAGTCTGCTTACAAAAAATAATCAATCAATCAATAAAAAGATGAGGCCAAAATGTGCATCCTATTAGGAGAAAACTGGGGTACATGCACTTCTCAGGGTTATGACAGCCATGAGATATAATGCCTCTGGATGTCCTTCCCTTGCATTGGACTTGATTGTGCATGACCATATTAGGAAACATTTCAATAGGAAATTAAGTCAGAAGGAAGGATTAGTACTATAATAACAAATAGTAAAATTTATAAATACAAGGCTATATGTACCTGAACATTAGCTAAGAAAAAAATACAATAATGTAACTCTCACAGGAAAGTTGGAGAACTAAAACACTGGACAATGCTAGTTTGGAAAGGACAAGCTTGGAGGTGAGCGGTTCTGATTTGCTGCTAGATTTGGTAGACGATAAGGATGTCGGTTATTTCCTATTGAAGTGTGCCCTACTGTGTTTATTCAGAAATCAAAGTCTAGAGAGAAGTTATTCTCTATTCCATTGGGAACCCAGCAGTATCGAGGATGTGTCCTGAGGTGACGGTCCAGCTGCACAGTAGACTCCGAGTGTGCAGATGGGTCATCTAGCACGTGTTGGGTACCATTGTGTTTCATCCTATTTCCACTACACTGTGGAGTCTGCAACGTGTCTCCACACTGTTGCCTCACAGGTGATAAATCTTACCCTGGTGGTGACCTTTGTGATATTTTCTCTTTCTTGTCCTTTCTTCTGGATTCATTGCTGAGAGTACAGAATTTAATAGTCTTATTTAATTTGAGAATCCATGCATACTCTCATTCTAGACAAAAAAGGAAATTGGTAATCTCCTCAAATATCACACTTCCTTCATTTTCTCTCTGCATTTCTAAAACTTAATTATGCGCACATTCCACTGTCTTATGCCATCTTTTAGGTCAGCTAATAACACTTTGCCATTTTCATTCATTTTCTCCTCTGGGATGAATTTCTTGGTAATTTCAATTACTTTTTTCTTCTAGAATTTCTCCTTGTAATAACTCTATGTCATCTGCTTTTATTCCATCAATGAATTTATGACTTTTAATGATTGTACTGTCTGTCGTTAGTTTAACTTATTTATATTTAAAGTCCCCGTGGCTATTTTTCATGCTGTCTTTTATTTCCCTGTGGTTTGATTTTTTTGGCTCCAAAACATGCATAAATATAGTTGTCTTTATGTTGTTCTTCATACCTCATGGTTTTAGGGTATCAAGTCATACAAAGTAGAATGTGTGCTCAGAAACTTAGCACAGCTATGCTTTTAATAGAGTTGATTTTGTGTGTATTTGTATGTGTGTAATAGAGAGGGGGAGGGAGGGAGAGAAAGGAAGGGAGGAAAAGGAGAGAGAGAGAGAGAGAGAGAGAGAGAGAGAGAGAGAGAGAGAGAGAGAGAGAGAGAGAGAAGTGCACAGTGAGCTTTAGAAACTTTCATAGGATATTTTTGCATGAGCGTCCGCTGCAGAGACTTCCATAAGTTACTGTTGAGGATTCAGGAGAAATGCAAATTCACCATAAGTCTCACACAGTCCTGGTGAGACTTCCAATGTCTTATCATATAAGCTTGTATTCGCTATAATCCTTTATTGCTTGTGTAACACTAACTCTGTGTGTGTATGAATCTCTGTTGTTCTGTCTCTCTCTCTCTCCCATTGGGATGTGGGGATATTATACACTGTGGTTTAGAGGGAAAGCATCTAAATCATTGTCTTGCCATAAGATCCTACTGAGGGCCCAGGGATTGCTAATTTCCTTCCCTGGGGCATTCAAAACACACATGGTATGAGTTCAGTGGTAAAGTTTTTCTATGATGAAAATTGTGAGATATACACAAGAGGGTTTGTGAGTGATGTAGGGAGGGGCTTGGGGGTTTAGGTATAATTGATGTACAATATATTTTGGAAATTTGCAAACAGACAGGTATGTGTCCTACGGGAAGCCATCTAAATAGAACAAATTAAGTTATCCATGCTACTCTAGGCTTTTCTCCTGTTTTGAAAGGCCACGCTTTTAAAAAGTGCTGTGAGCTAATATGAAAGAGAAGCTGTGATTGCCAGGCTAGGTAAGAACTGAGTGGCAAGGCAAGAATGAGAGGTAGGACAGTGGGGTACAGGGTCAGAAAGAACGTAGGTCAGAGGCACCAAAGAAATACAGTGGAGAAAGTTAGATAGGAAACAGATCTAAGGTGATATTCTACCATACATTGAGAGGGGGACTCTTACGTATCTCCTGATAAGTTAAAAGCCAATCCCAACTTCTATTAAACAAAAGCATGTTTCTCTGAGGAACTGAGGTACAGCTAGGGCATGGTAAGCAGCCCTATATCACCCATACTAGGAACTGAAGATGACATCCCATCAGTCACTCAAAGAGCTTTTTAAAAAATGCATAATCTCTACCCCATCTTTGGGATACTAAATCAGAACCCTATTCATTTACCTGATACAAAAAAATCCCTGATTGCATCCTAAGTTCAAATACATACTTGGGATCAGAGAGAATTGTGGTTGAATATTCAATCAATCGTTTATTATCCACCCAAACCTTGGACACTTAGAATTAATTATACCTACTTTTTAGGATTGAGTGAATATTAAATGAACTGATATATGCAAAGCATTTAAGAGCCTGTACACAGGAAGTGACAGAAAATGTTAGTTACTGTTGTGGGATATCCACCAGAGAAGACTGCTTGGATATGGGTTTAAGCCAATAGAAAGTATTTATTAGCTAGTTTTCAATTATTACGCTGGGTGTTCAGGATCCCAGTGGTGCTCTGAGTCTTTCTCAGGGTGAGCTTTTAAGCACACAATCCACATTCTGTATTGAATACTTCCATTAACAAGAACAGCTGTTTAGAAGCAGAATTACAGAAGGCAAGGATACTAGTACATTTAGAGACTTTCCCAGAACTATGGACTTTTATGGGTTGGGTCTCTGTTTTCATTTGGTCAGATTGTATTACCTACATATTGACTTTTATTGCCTGAATTGTACTTCAACCATGATGTCTGTTGTGCTAAATTCTGGTGACCCAATAATGTCTGGGTGCCTATTATAATTACATTTTGTAAAGAAAGATAATCTATATACATTAAAACTTTAAGACCAGAAAAAATAAATGAAAAGAATGAAATGTGTGCCCTGGCAATGCTGAAGCAGGCATGGGCAGCCCGTATATGGCGGTTCTGTTGAACTTGTCCATATTGGGCTTCATGGTCTAAGTTGATGAGGATGACTGACCAGGTCTATTCCTCAAAAGGGCACCGGATCTCATTACAGATGGCTGTGAGCCACCATATGGTTGCTGGGAATTGAATTCAGGACTTTTGTAAGTGCAGACATTGGTCTTAACCACTGAACCCCTGTCTTAAAAAGGCAGTGATAGCTACAATAATTTATTTTATAGGAAATTGTTACTTCCACAATTTAACCATCCATTGTCATTTAACAAAAGATGTAGTAACCATCTTGCTATTTCAGTGTGGGTGCTTAGGGAGACATGTGTGAATCTTAAAACTCTTCAGATTTTTCATGGACATAAAGAGGGAAGAGCATATCCTAAGGAAGGAAACTAATTTTTCACTCTTAGACTTGGAACTGGCTGTTAGAGTCTATAGTAAGCACAAGAACCACAGAGACTATGACAAAGTCAATACATCACTTCCCTAGTGAGGAGGAATGAAAATGGCAGATCCTGGTAGAAGCACAGCTCCTGGGCTGCACTGAAGCCCAAATTTTCCTTCTGAAGGCTTTATTTTTGAGTTTGCTGGTACACACTAACAAAGGACAGGTTGACAATGAAAAGTCATGACAAATTTATTTAATCATAGGTTTATGTTGAAGGAGGAGCCTTTAGATTAGAGGCTCAAAGATGCAGTTTAATACTGTTGACTATTGTATAGACAATGACTATTGTCTATCACCTGGGAGGTGGAAACTAGACTGTTCAGAATGACAACAGCCTGGCCTACACACTGAACCCTGCTTTAGAAATAAACATTAAAAAAATTAGAAAAAAACAGAGAGGAAACATCTGATTTTATAATTTTTATCAAGACAGCAAGGCAGATATTCTAAAGGTTCAGAACATGTTAGTGGGAATGAACATACTGAACTCTGCTTTAGAAATAAACATTAAAGAAAATTAGAAAAAAAAGAGAGGAAACATCTGATTTTATAATTTTTATCAAGACAGCAAGGCAGATATGCTAGGGGTTCAGAATATGTTAGTTTGGAGGCAGCCAAGACTGATCAGGTGCTTTCTGATCCTCGATTGTAGAATGACATTCTTCTGCACATTAGCAGGACTGTGGAATTGGGATCTTATGACTCACAGTCAAACAAGGCAAGTGAGAATTTCCTTATCATCAATACTTGCACAGAAAATCAGGGGAAATTATAGAAGAGTTTTTGTTGGGTTTTTTTTTTTGATTGACTCCAAAGGCCATGGATTTTAGATCTTATGATCCACTTTCAAGGAGAGAAATTCTTTTTTTTTTTCTGACTTGCTTTAGATAAAAAAGAAGAGTGAGAAGGGGGGAGGTTAAGAAGAGATCAGAGATAGACTCCGCTTCCAAGACCTTTATGCTGAGGAATCATCAATTGAGTGTGAGCATATCTTTGTGAACTTCGAAGATATCGAGTCTCATCCTTAGAAGGAATTCTGCCAATGGGTATGGTTGATGAACAGCCATAGGACAAGCAGATGAAAAACTGCTTCCTGCAGATTTTCTTTAAAACCCTTTTGTGTCACTCCACAAAGGGTTTTCTAAGCTAGCAAACATCTGAGAACTTGTAACTGAAGACTTTTCATATTATTACTCAACAGCTAAAACTTGCAAGTCTCTTTATATAAAATGAACTTTCAGGCTTTATTTAGTATTATATTTTTGATATGTTTACATGGTTTCAAAGCTTATTGATATATATTTAATAATACGTAAAATAAGGAATGTATCAATATTATTAAGTGGCAAAAGCCTGATTTATATCACTTTTCATTGTATTATATTCTATTAATGAGAACATTGTATAAACATGATATAAGTCTATTTTTTGCATGCGGAGAAGCCTAGATAGAGGTAAGGAGTTTGGGTGTATATGTGGCAATGTTAAACACCAGTCTAGACTCCTGTCTATTTCTGCTTCATAATCTTCAAAGTTACCACAAGTCCCTGTGCATTAGAAAGCTGAAAGGAGAAAAATGCAAAAGTACTTATATATTAGTTACTTTCTATTGCTGTGATAAAATACCAGGCCCAAGGAAACTTATAGAAGAAGGAAGGGCTTATTTGTACTTAAAGTGCTAGAGGAATCAGAGTCCATCATGGTACGGAGACATGCCAGTGAGTGATGGGCATGGTGACGGGTGAGAGAAGCTAGGGCTCATATCCTGAACTGTAAGGCAGAAGCAGAGAGTGAACTATAAATGGCATATCTTTCAATTATCAAAGTGTGTTGTCCAGTGTCAAACTTCATTCAGCAAGGCCACACCTCCTAAGCCTTTTCCCCATTCAGAACCAAGTATTTATATGATGGAGTTATGGGTAACATTTCATTCAAATTATCACATTCTACTTGATGGTCCCCATACAGTATCATGGGTGTATCAGAATGCAAAAATGTGTGCTCCAATTTCCAAAGTTTCCGTATTATTTTAGTTCAAAGTCAAAAACTCAACACAATCTTAATTGCAACCCCCTGCAAATAAAACCCCAAGTTACATACATCCCACATACAATGGTACAGAATTACCCTTCTGAAAGAAAAGAATGGGTATATAGTGGGAAAATACTGTATCAAAACAAGACCAAGTCCCAGGAAGGCAAATGCCAAATCCTATATGATCAAGTCCAATGCCAAAACTGTGAGATGGTTGTCAAAGCTTAAAGCTTTGCACCAGTAACATGCTTCTTTCTCTTGGATTGGTTCCAATCCCTGTAATCAGATCTCCTTGGCAGATATACTATACCTCTGGGTATTTCCAACATCTTAGGGGGTCATCAGTGCAATCCAGACTTCACCTTCATAGCTTCAAGCTATGGCCTCCAAGGGTCTTCATCCAGATACTCCTCTACCACACGTTGCCTGGTTTCAGCAGCTTTCTGAAGCTGTAGAGGAAGATTCCATGACCCATTTACTCTCTCACCCTTCGTGATTCAAAAGCCACCAACACATGGGTGACACTCAACTTCAGCTGCCAGCTGAGGATGGACCCTCTCCTGCTTGAACTATCCTAAGGGTAGTTTTGTGATTGCTTTTTTAGGAGTGGGTAAGTCTTTAGATGTTTTACTTTGACAAGTTGGAATCACAGCCAGAGGTGGTGGTAATGATGAGGGTGTTACTTCTTGGTCACCCTTTCCTTTGTTCTAGTGTGGATCCTGGTGCCTCTATTCAATAGCATGAAGTTCCCTAACAATTGCAACCACTCTCTATCTAGGTAGGGCTTTGTGAAATTTCACTTGTCCATATTGATGTGCTGACTTGTATTATCATTAAGAAGCTCCTGCTTAGGAAATCATATTGTTGAGATTTCATGAATGCAGCTCCCCTCTCCTATCTAGAAGATGCTACTTCACAATCATCCTGGTTCTCAGACTCTTGTAATCTTTCAACCCCATCTGACCTAAAGGTGTAAGGGTTACATGGTAGATGCGCCATTGGTGGGCGTAGCACAGTCGCATATTCTCTGCATCATGGATAACTGTAGCGTTCTGCAGTACTTTCCGTCTGCAACCGTAAGAAGCCTCTTTGGTGAGGGGTGAGAGCTCCACTTATGTGTGACTATAAAAAGACGTGTTTAAAATGTCGTTAAAATTATTCTGGTTTAGAGAAGTGGTAGTAGTAGGTTTTCTTCCAGGATCTAGAGGAGGCATAAATATTTCTCTGGGTATTCAGTACCAGACACAGATCCCTCCTATTTAGTGGGCCATAAGTCCAATGAGACAGCTGTGGGTTAAAGTGCCTCTATTGTACCACTGGCAATATCTTGTCACACTGGTCGTTGTTGTAGTTCATTGAATTTAAGCTGTCTTGAACCAATGATTGCTTTTCTCCATCCGAAGCTTGAATAGCATCTTCTGATGCTGTAAACGTTAGTCTTTAGATAGGAGGATTCCAGGCTAGCTGCAGCTCAGCTCCTTCAAGTCCTGGATCTGAAGTGTGTGGCATCCTCAACAATAGAGTCTTACCTTCTCATTCTCGGAGGCAGTCAAAGGCAATGACAAGACCCTACACTGCTTAATGAGCCTCTTGGACTCTGCTAACCAACAACTCAAAGGGAGTATTCTTGGTACCACTGTGCTTTTTACTAGAGAGTCGATGGCTCTTTGGAGACTATAATCACATCATGCATAACTTTAAATACATACACGTATTTCTTCACCATTTTTATTTCTTCTTTTAAGAGTTATCTGTTCAGAGAAATGCCCTACTTTTCAATTGGGTGATTTGTTTTCTTGATTCTTTGTTGTGGTCTTTTTATATTGTGGCTATTAATCCTCTATAAGATGTATAGGTAGCAAAGAACCTTTCTTACTCATTGTGCTTCCTCCTTACCCAATTGATTGTTTTCTTTGCTGCATAGAAGCTCTTTAGTTTTATGAGTTTGCATTTGTCAATTTGGGGTTTCAGTTACTGACTAAATAAAGTTCTATCCAGGAAGTCCTTTCCTATGCTGGTATCTTTATAGAATATTACATGTTTTCTTCTGGCAGCTTCAGGGTTTCATGTTTCACATTGAGATACTTATATTTTAAGCAAGTTTACAAAAATAATATGTTTCCCCGTGGCTTTTTAAATATTCATAGTGTTACTTATCTCTCCTTTCACCGACCTCCTCTCTCAATTACCCTCCCTCCCCTTCTTCTGTTAAGTTCCCTATTCAGTTTTCCCCATTTCTTCCTTCATAGCACCTGTATCCAACTACACTCCTTTCTGAAGTTTCTTCTCCTTCCAGTCCCGTGTGTCCCCTGGCTTCTGGGGTTACATCAAGTTCTATACTCATATCTAAAAGTTTGGAGCTAGGATACACAAAGAAAAGATACACATATCACATTTTCTTTCTAGGACTGTGTTACTTGACACAATATAATACTTCTTAACTATACCCATTTACCTGTAAGCTTCATGATTTCATTTTTTAATCTTTAATTATTATCACACATTTTATTATTATCTGACAACAAGGAAAACTGCCCTGGTTGTCACATTCATTTTATCTGCATTCATTTGTATTAACAGACATGTAAAAGAATTCTGTGTGTATAGGTATCATATTTTCATGGTAAGGTTCACCTGTAACAAATAAGACCTGATTCTGGAGAACTGTTTCTTCCAGTGAGAGGCCACTTCCTGAAGGCATCCCAAAACAGTGCTTTCAGTTGGAGACTGACTGAGTGTTCAAAGACATGAGCCTACAGTGTACTCTCACATTCAAGTCATAGCAGGGGCTTTGCAGACAGAACAGGCAGGGATAGTACAGTGCATGACATCCCACGAAGGAGTGGATTCTGAACAGGGGTCTTTTCCAGTGAGTCTGCCTGCAACTGGCCTTCAGGCATGTGCCCTACCTCTCTATGTCCATCAATCCCTTACATAGAGAAGAGGGGTTGGTAGCCAGGGACTACTTCTTTAAGCTTCTGCTCTATGCTTTGAAAAAATGTAGTTTAAAAAAATGTTTAAAAACCTAGAATGTCACAAGCGTGAAACTCAAATGTTGTGGTTGGGTTTTCATGTTAAACAAAGAGCAGCAGGAAATAGTAGTCACTGAATTGCATTCCGGAGTTTATTAGGCTGCAGAGCATAGCACTGAGCTTTATCCAAACAATAAAAGCCATGCTGGGCTTGATGATAGCAACCCAATATATGCCACAGTTGTATTCGGCAAGTGCATTTCCTCCCCTGCCTCTGAAATAATGAGTGACTGACATTGTTAACTAACCTGCTGAAAACTTTATTAAAAATTAAACTATTTTTTCTATTTTTGCAATTTTCTTCATTTGCAGATCCATTTTCAGATGCACTCAAAGACAATTATCATATTTGTCACCTGCTAAGAGTTCCTAAGAGCAGAAGCCAACCCCAGAGCTCTCTTATAAACAAGTTTCTTAAAGGCACACACCTTGATTCTCATGCCTGGCTACAAATCTTGGCATTGGTAAAGACATTAGTTCTATGCTATTTCTCTCCACATTCTGCAAAAGGTTTAAGACAGCAACAAAGCCCATTTCTAGATGAATATTTATAAAACCCACAATCAGATTAGGAAAAGAACACTGTTTAATATGGGGGAGGGACAAACTTTAAAGAGAATTCAGCAAGCATGATACATACTAATAGAAATGTGAATCAGAGTTATTTCTAATGCCTTTAAAATAAACCAGAGGAAGAAAATAAACAAAATCTAAGAAGGGACGCAAAATGAAGCTAAGATGTCAAACTGTAGTGGAAAGTGGGGAGGCAGAGGAGTTGAGAGGGGCGGTGTGCAATGGCTACAAGTCATTTTGGTTGTGTTATAACAATTTTTCAGAACATCCAAAATACAACTGATTAGACTCTGAGATGTGATAAATTCTTTATAATATATCTTATGCTTGTCTTGTGTATTTTTCCATACAATTTTGCCTTTTAGAATTTTAGTTTTCTTTTATGAAAAATGGATTATTTTTCTCACACAGTATATCCTAATTATGGTTCCCCATCTTTCTACTCCTCCCAGTTCAAATCTTCCCCACTTCCCCGCTCATCTAGATCAACCCCTTTCTGTCTCTCTTAGAAAACAGGCTTCTACATGCTAATAATAAAATATAATAAGACAAAACAAAAACTATCGCTTCAAAATAAGACAAACAAACAGGAAAAGAGCCCAAGTAAAGGTCCACGGAACAATTAGAAATGCAGATCCCACTCATTGAACTCTCAAGGAATCCCATAAAACCTGGAAGTGATAATATATACCAAAAGTCCCTGTAGGATGACAAGAAGAAAAAAGAAAATCCTCAAATGAAATGAAATAAAAATAAAAACTTAAACAAAATAAAGGAAAAGTTTTGACATGCCATAATGATACAAGGAATCTACAAAGATACTATTGAGTTTGATTTCTTGTTGTATGGGAGGAGCTTGTTGGTTCCTGGTTGCCCAGCCCTAAAATAATTATACAGAAACTGTATTAATTAAATCACTGCTTGGCCCATTAGCTCCAGCTTCTTATTGGCTAACTCCCACATATTAATTTAGCCCATTTCTATTAATCTGTGTATCACCACGAGGCTGTGGCTTACCCGCCGGAAAAGCTCTGGTGTCTATCTCCAACAGCTCCAAGGCTTCTCTCTGACTCCACCCTTCTTTTTCCCAGCATTCAGTCCAGTCCTACCCACCTAGCTATGCTCCATCCCGCCCTGCTCTGCTATAGGCTCAAAGCAGTTCTTTATTCATTAATGGTAATCACAGCATACAGAGGGAAATCCCACATCAATTTCTGTTGGGCATTAACTGGTAGGCATGCAACCTGCCCTTAAGAGTAATTGGTTTCCCTAGTAAGATTTCTTTGGGGAAAAAGAAGATTTTCATTTGTAAGTAATTATCTATTGGAGAGAGCTTCTGGATTAAGGATGGGAACTTGTATCCAGCTCTCCCTTCGGGTCTAGGATCCTATGTGGTACAGATCTGTCTAGGGCCTTCTTTTCTTGGTATCCTTCACCCCTCTGGCTCTTAAACTCTTTCTAACTTCTCCTTAACAGGGCTTCCTAGGCCCTAAGAGGAGGCTGATAAAGATACTCCATTTAAAGTTAACTGTTCCAAGGTCTCAGTTTCTATATATTTCTGGCTGTTTGTCTTTATATTTGTTCCCAAATGACAAACAGACGGAGAAAGAAATCAGGAAAACAATACCTTTCACAGTTGCCACAAATAACATTAGATATTTTGGAATAACTCTAGCCAAGAAAGCAAAAGTCTTGTATGATTAAAGAGATTGAAGAATTTGATAATATCTTAGATATCAGAAGATGGAAAGATCTTCCATGCTCATGGATCAGGAGGATACATTTAGGAAAAATACTGACAATCCTACTATTTAGTAGGATGCATTTTTATATAGTATACATTTCAATAAAAGCAACAGAAAATAAACACTTGGTTCATATTCATTTTTTGTAAGAGAACTACATTAAATAATGTGCTCTGTATTGCACAAAACAACACCAAGAATATTATATTTCAGCTAAAAAATATCCCAAAGTTATCATATTTTAGGCTAATGTTTTGTAGATCACAGAAAAAAATGCATAAGTCATATTGTTTTAATGTCCTACTATATTGAATAATTTACTCTTCTGAGCCTCTTCAGTTCTTGAAGGGCTTTAACAAATACATAAATACTGTTGAAAATTGAAGAATAGCCTGAGAAATTCCCCAAAACTTCTTAAAGTTTGAGTTCATGTGCCATGCAGTCATAGACTGGAAGTAATTTTAAAGTTCATTTGGCATAATAACTTTTGTTCCCCATCCTCCTCCTCATTAGTGTCAACTAGCTCAACTGACTGTGATGCATTCCTGTAGTCCTCTGAATGGAAGAACAAGAAGCTCCTGTTGGAGCAGGAGCTTGTGGTGGAGACAGTCCAATGGCGGTAGACAGGAAGATGCTACTCAGAACAGAGACACTACCTTGGAAGACCCCAAAGTCCCACCCTCATGTATGTACTTCCACCAGCCCAGCACCACATCCTGTGGTTCCAAAGTTTTCGAAGTAGCACAACTAGGGATTAAGCATTCAAAACAGGAGCTTTGACAGGACGTTTCAGATTGTAATAAAAAAAAATGTTGAAAACACTTTACTGTCTCTTACTCTCATTCTTAAAGAGTGGATTGGGTTGAGCTGGGTGCAAGGCAAAGATGGGTGGGAGGAAGAGCTATGGTTGGAATGTAAAAAGAAATTTAAAAAAAAAAAGAACTTTGTCCTGAACACTTGATCACTTGACCCTGCTATGTCAGCCAAAAGTCTCTTCATTTAGATGTCCGTTACACATCGTGTTCTTCATGGTTCTTAGTAAGCTACAGAAAAGATGGTATGAATGATGCCCACTCAAGGGAGAAGGGTCACTCACAGCTGTGATGCAGCCACAGCTGAACATGCTTTCACCTAAACAAACACTAGGAAAGCCGAATGGTATCAAGCGATTTGAGAATTGAATGGCAACAATGTTATTCACAAAAACTTCATCTTACATTGCAAAATACTCATATAGATTATATTTACACCTCTCAAAAAATAGTCTACTCACTTTAAATATGCAAATGAACTATGTAATTATCTTGCCTGGGTTATTATCTGTAAAACATTGTGAACAAAATCTAAGGAATGTCTCTTTCTAGTGTGGGTACAAGATCATCAAGACTTTGCTTCATATTTGTTTTTGTTTTACACCATCAGTGCTCAACCTACAGGCCGCACCCCCTTTTGACATTGAACAACATTTTACAGGGTTGTTCAACCATTAGAAAACATACTTATTGCCCAGTCCTCGGGGCGGCCGGGCGGGCTGCACTTCCTTTGTTTCGGTGGCCTGCCTGCACCAAGGAGGGTAGGCGCTTTGTTTGCAAGCTGCCCAACCAGCACGGAGGCCTGATCTCTCGGCCCCAGGAGAACCAGCTTTGGGGTGAGTTTCTGGCCCGCGGCGCCAGCCAGGGACAGGGATCTCGGGGGTCCCTTGGCCTCCTGTCTTTCTTGGGCTCTCTGCAGGACCTCTATTCCCTGGGTACTGCCTCTTTCTTCCTGGCCCACTCAGCTTCTGTCCTGAGCCCTCCCCACTTGGCCCCCCCTGCCCTCTTTTGGCGCGTGGCATTGGGAGCTGGGTCCCAGTCCTCGGGGCGGCCAGGCGGGCTGCACTTCCTTTGTTTCGGTGGCCTGCCTGCACCAAGGAGGGTAGGCGCTTTGTTTGCAAGCTGCCCAACCAGCACGGAGGCCTGATCTCTCGGCCCCAGGAGAACCAGCTTTGGGGTGAGTTTCTGGCCCGTGGCGCCAGCCAGGGACAGGGATCTCGGGGGTCCCTTGGCCTCCTGTCTTTCTTGGGCTCTCTGCAGGACCTCTATTCCCTGGGTACTGCCTCTTTCTTCCTGGCCCACCCAGCTTCCGTCCAGAGCCCCCCCCCCTTCGCCCCCCCCTCTTTTGCGTCCAGGCGGGCTGCAGTTCCTTTGCTTCTGTGGCCTGCCTGCACCCAGCAGGGTAGGCGCTTTGTTTGCGAGCTGCCCAACCAGCACGGAGGCCTGATCTCTCGGCCCCAGGAGAACCAGCAGTGGGGAGAATCAGCCTTGGGACGAGCCAGGGTTGGGCACAGAGACCTGATCCCTTGGTGCCAGGAGAGCCAACATTGGGGAGGCCGCGTTGGGTAGGCAAGGAGACCTGATCTGGTAAAAGAAGATCCATAAGGGAGTATTTGGAAGAAGAGATGGGCAGACGCCAAGGCAAGAATTCGCCCAACAAACTGAAAAGCAACATGAAGCCACCAGAAACCAGCGACCTCACAACGGAAGGACATGAACACCTTAATCAAGAAGGAGAAAAGATTGACTTCATGAAAGTTATTGACGCCCTTAAACAGCATGTAAAAAACGCCCTTATAGAAATGGATGAGAAATATAACAGAAAGTTTGAAGAATTGAATAAATCAGTGAATGATACCCTAGAAAACCAAGGAAAAACAATCAAACAGATAATGGAAACAGTTCAAGACTTGAAAACTGAAATAGAGGCAAAGAAGAAAACACAAACAGAGGGCCGGCTGGACATGGAAAATCTAGGTAAACGAATAGAGACTACAGAAACAAGCATAACCAGCAGAATACAAGAGATAGAAGAAAGACTCTCAGATTCTGAAGATACCATAGAGAAAATAAACACACTGATCAAAGAAAACAGCAAGTCCAACAAACTCTCATCACAAAACATTCAGGAAATATGGGACACAATAAAAAGACCAAACCTAAGAATAATAGGAGTAGAAGAAGGAGAAGAAGTGCAGCTCAATGGTCCAGAAAATATATTTAATAAAATTATAGAAGAAAACTTTCCCAACCTAAAGAAAGATATACCTATGAAGGTGCAAGAAGCATACAGAACACCGAATAGGCTGGATCAAAAAAAAACATCCCCTCGCCATATAATTATCAAAACACAAAGCATTCAGAATAAGGAAAAAATATTAAGAGCGGCAAAGGAAAAAGGCCAAATTACTTACAAAGGTAAACCTATCAGACTTACACCTGACTTTTCCATGGAAACCATGAAAGCCAGAAGGTCCTGGATAGATGTACTGCAGAAACTGAGAGACCATGGATGCAAGCCCAGATTACTATACCCAGCCAAGCTTTCGTTCACTATAAATGGAGAAAATAAAATTTTCCAGGATAAAAACAAATTCAAACAATATGCAGCCACAAATCCAGCCTTACAGAAAGTAATAGAAGGAAAATCACTAACCAAGGAGTCCAATAATGACCACAATAACTCAGGCATCTAGAGACCCTTCATCAACACAAACCAAAGAAGGGATACACACAAACTCTACGACTAAAAAAAAATGACCGGAGTTAACAACCACTGGTCATTAATATCACTTAATGTCAATGGTCTCAACTCACCTATAAAAAGGCACAGGCTAAGAGATTGGATAAGAAAACAGGATCCAACATTCTGCTGTTTACAAGAAACACACCTCAACCACAAAGACAGGCACCTACTCAGAGTAAAGGGTTGGGAAAAGGCCTATCAAGCAAATGGACCTAAGAAACAAGCAGGTGTGGCCATACTAATCTCTAACAAAGTTGACTTCAAACTTAAATCAATCAGAAGAGATGGAGAGGGGCATTTTATATTCATAACAGGAACAGTTCATCAGGATGAAGTCTCAATCCTGAACATCTATGCCCCTAATATAAAAGCACCCACGTACATAAAAGAAACATTGCTAAAATTCAAGGCAGCCATCAAAACGCACACACTAATAGTAGGAGACTTCAACACTCCTCTCTCACCAATGGACAGGTCAATCAAACAGAAACCTAGCAGAGAAATAAGAGAATTAATGGAGGTAATGAAACAAATGGACTTAACAGACATCTATAGAACATTCCACCCAAATAGGAAAGAATACACCTTCTTCTCTGCAGCTCATGGAACCTTCTCGAAAATCGACCACATAGTCGGTAACAAAGCAAACATCCACAGTTACAAAAAAGTATTACTAACCACCTGTGTCTTATCAGATCACCATGGATTAAAGTTAGAATTCAACAACAAGGCTACCCCCGGAAAGCCCACAAAGTCATGGAAACTGAACAGCCAACTACTGAACCATACCTGGATTAAGGAAGAAATAAAGAAAGAAATTAAAGTCTTCCTGGAATTCAATGAAAATAAAGAAACAACATACTCAAATTTATGGGACACTATGAAAGCAGTCCTAAGAGGAAAGTTCATAGCACTTAGTGCCCACTTAAAGAAAACAGAGAAAGCTCACATTGGAGACTTAACAGCCCACCTGAAAGCTCTAGAAAAAAAAGAAGCAGACTCACCTAGGAGGAGTAGGAGACTGGAAATAATCAAACTGAGGGCTGAAATCAATAAAATAGAAACACAGAGAACAATCCAAAGAATCAATGAAACAAAAAGCTGGTTCCTGGAGAAAATCAATAAGATTGACAAACCCCTATCCAAACTAATCAAACGGCAGAGAGAGAATTTGCAAATTAATAAGATCAGAAATGAAAAGGGGGACATAACCACAGACATAGAGGAAATTCAGAGAATCATTAGATCTTACTACAAAAGCCTATATGCCACAAAACTGGAAAATGTAAAGGAAATGGATACTTTCTTAGATAAATATCATTTACCAAAGTTAAATCAGGACCAGGTGAACAATCTAAATAGACCTGTTAGTCGCGAAGAATTAGAAGAGGTTATCAAAAACCTCCCTACCAAAAAAAGCCCAGGACCAGATGGTTTCAATGCGGAATTCTACCAGAACTTCCAAGAAGACCTAATACCTATACTCCTTAATGTATTTCACAATATAGAAACAGAAGGGTCATTACCAAATTCCTTTTATGAAGCTACAGTTACTCTGATACCAAAACCACACAAAGACTCAACCAGGAAAGAGAATTACAGGCCGATCTCACTCATGAATATCGATGCAAAAATCCTCAACAAAATACTGGCAAACCGAATCCAAGAACACATCCGAAAAATTATCCACTATGATCAAGTAGGCTTCATTCCTGAGATGCAGGGCTGGTTCAACATACGAAAATCTATCAATGTAATCCAGCATATAAATAAACTGAAAGAAAAAAACCATATGATCATTTCATTAGATGCTGGAAAAGCATTCGACAAAATTCAACATCCATTTATGTTAAAAGTCTTGGAGAGATTAGGGATACAAGGGTCATACCTAAATATAATAAAAGCTATATACAGCAAGCCGACAGCTAACATCAAATTAAACGGAGAGAAACTCAAAGCCATCCCGCTTAACTCAGGAACACGACAAGGCTGTCCACTTTCGCCATACCTCTTCAATATAGTGCTGGAAGTTCTAGCAATAGCAATAAGACAACATAATGGGATCAAGGGGATTCGAATTGGAAAGGAAGAAGTTAAACTTTCGTTATTCGCAGATGATATGATAGTGTACATAAGCGACCCCCAAAACTCCACCAAAGAACTTTTACAGCTGATAAACAGCTTTAGTAATGTGGCAGGATACAAGATCAACTCCAAAAAATCAGTCGCCCTCTTATACACAAAGGATATGGAAGCATGTTGCGGGAGGTCCTCCCACTCCTCCAGCCTATCGCCGCTGAGATACCAGCCCCTTGGGGCGTGGTCTCTCTCCCTTTAAAAAAGCGGCCACTTCCCTCTCCTCTCTCTCTTCACTTCCTGCTCCGCCGGTGACTTGACTTCCTTCCTGGTTACGCAGAGGGCTGAAAGTGATCTGTAAGTTTTTCCCCTTTAAATAAATATCACCCTATTAATCATAATCCCAAATTGGCATTGTTTGTGACTTACGCCTTCATTTGGCGCCCAACGTTTGGTTTTAGAACCTCTCCCGGCTCGCAGCCGCGAGTTCGGCTTGGCGGCCGGAAGTTCGGCTTGGCGGCCGCAAGTTCGGCTTGGCGGGCGCTTGTTCAGCTTGGCGGGAGCCCTTGCTTCCTCAGCCGCTGCCTGTGGATTTAAACTCCACAGGCCCGCGTAGTCTCTGCCCGCCTGGTTTGCTCTTTTCTGAGTCGTTTTTAAATCTCCCTTGCAAGCACAGCTCTTAAGTGGCGCGAACCAGAGCACGCGGTTGCTGAAAGCTGCAACCCCTCAGGGTGACTCTGTCACGTGGAGGCATAAGCGGCTTCCAGGTTGCTCTTCTCTACCCCTGGATTCTGGTTTCTGGTTCCATCTCTGGAATTGATTTAATTACATTTACTTTGTTGAGCAACTTACATTTTCCAGTTTTTAACAAATACTAGGCAGACTCTGAAACAGGACCGTGTTTTCGTCGAGACTTGGCAACAGCGCCACCTGCTGGATAATAGGTAATATGGCAGTTCCCGTTTCCAACGCGAATTTTACTGTTCTGGTTACCAATACAATGGGTTATATCATGCAAGGTTTATATGACTATGGGGATAACTTAATTTACTGGTTACTAGGTTTTAGTATTCTTTTGCATATTCTATCATTTAGGAAGATCATGGCACTCCTAAGAACCATACAATCTTTACTAGAAACTCATGCAGGTCAGGAGATTAAGGATTCAAAAGAGACAATAATAAAAAGACTTGAAATGATTGAAGAAATGATTGGAGCTGGTGAACAGAGTAATAAGGCACAAGGACAGGATACAATGCCAACACCAGCTATTAGAACTGGCTTACCAAAGGTTTTAGCAGCATACCCTATACTTAATTCTGACAAAGCGTCAACTTCTAAAGGCTCAAAGGGAGTCAGAGAAGCTAGATGGACGCCAATAGCAATGAATGATCTAAAAGAAATTAAGCAAGCTATTGTTAATTTTGGCTTGCACTCTGCATACGTAAAGGAAATGATAAGGACTTGGGCTTCTAATGCTAGAGCTACCCCCCATGATTTCCATCAGTTAGTGTCTGCAGTTTTAGATAATGGACCTTCCTTGATGTTTGGAATTTATTTCAGAGAAGAATCCAAACATATGGAACAGCAAGGAAGAGCAAAAGGTATTGAGGTTTCCCAAGACCAAATTCTTGGTGCAGGAGAATATGCTGATCCACAGGTCCAAGCTCTTTATGATGATGAAGTACTGTGTCTATGTCACCAAGCAGCTTTAAATGCTTGGAATAGGATACAAGATCCAGCAAAAAGGGTTGAATCATATACCAGAATTAGGCAGGGACAGAGAGAACCCTTTATTGACTTTTTGCAAAGATTAATTAAGGCTCTGGACATAGGGGTAACAGACCCAGAAGCTAGACGAATACTTCTTGAATCTCTAGCTTTTGAGAATGCAAACATAGAATGCAAAAAGATAATTGGGCCTTTAAAGTCTAGATCAGCACCTATGGATGAATGGATTCAGCATACGATGAATGTTGAGACGTTTAGCTATAACGATGAATCTTGGGTAGGAGAAGCGATTTCCACAGCAATGAGGAGACATCAAACTGCCAGGTGTTTTAATTGTGGTAAATTAGGACATCTGAAAAGGGATTGCAGGCACAGAATTTCTAGGAATATTATCTCCTCTGGGAATGACAAAGATAGGAGACCTAGGCCTTCAGGTATATGTAGGAGATGCGGTAAAGGCCGACATTGGTCCAATGAATGCAGATCAACAACAGACAAACAAGGCAACCCGATACCGTCGGGAAACTCCTTGAGGGGCCTCTCGCAGGCCCCCAAGCCAACAGTGGCCCAGTCATTCCCAGTCACAGTGGAGAACGTGCCTCACCAAGAAAATTAAAAGCTCCAATTTCTGCTGTAAAAAGTAATACTGGTCTAAATGATGAAATCCATGTGGAGGATGAGTCAAAAAACCCAGTTGGACAGAGTAAACGTATATTTTGGCAGACTTCTATTAATGATCAAAGACCAAAGCTAAGAGTCTGTATAAATGGCACTTTTATTGAAGGCTTATTAGACACAGGTGCGGATGTAAGTATCATTACCCCAGAATCTTGGCATCCGAATTGGCCTCTTAAAGAGGTAGATGTTCAGTTCCTGGGAATTGGAACCCTATCTCGTGTAAAACAAAGCACAAGATGGGTTGAATGCATAGGGCCCGAAGGGCAAATAGGAAGACTAAGGCCATATATAGCCAATATTGCCATAAATTTATGGGGCCGTGACCTGCTACAGCAATGGAATACCCAGATTAACATTCCTGTAGTTCCAGGAACTCATAATTCTGGGAAGTATATGATGAGGTATTATGGAAAAAGGTCACTAGCCATTCAGGCTGTACAAGAACATACAGCAAATACCAAACCTTTAGAGGTACCAACAGCCCTACCTTTAAAATGGCTAACTGAGAAGCCAATATGGATCAAACAGTGGCCTCTAGCTGAAGATAAACTACAGGCATTGGAACAGCTGGTGCAGGAGCAACTAGATGCTCACCACATTGAAGAATCAACCAGCCCTTGGAATTCTCCTGTGTTTGTTGTAAAAAAGAAATCTGGTAAATGGAGAATGGTGACAGATCTAAGAGCTGTCAACAAAGTAATTCAACCTATGGGCTCACTACAATCTGGAATTCCTTTGCCTTCTCTGTTACCAAAAGGATGGCCTCTTATAGTTATTGATTTGAAAGATTGTTTTTTCACTATACCGTTACAAGAAAAGGATAGAGAAAAATTTGCCTTTACAGTGCCTACTTATAATAATTCTCAGCCCAATAGGAGATATCAATGGACTGTCCTCCCACAGGGTATGCTCAATAGTCCTACACTGTGCCAATATTTTGTAAGTAAGCCATTGGAAATAATTCGTAAACAATTCCCCAAGTCCATTATTTATCATTACATGGATGACATCTTGTTATCTGATTCAAATAAAGATACTTTAGAAAGGATGTTTGAAGAAGTAAAGAAAGTCTTGCCTAGGTGGGGATTACAAATTGCCCCTGAAAAGATTCAAAGAGGAAACTCTATTAATTACCTAGGTTACAGAATAGGGTTAGAGAAAATTAAAACGCAAAAGGCACAAATTAGGAGAGACCGCTTAAAGACTCTTAATGACTTCCAAAGATTGTTAGGAGACATTTCCAGTCTACGACCAGCTGTTGGGATAACACCTGATCTAATAGTTCATTTAAACAAAACCTTAGATGGTGATAAAGATTTGAATAGTCCAAGAGAACTGACAGCTGAAGCAGAAAAGGAACTGACAATGATTGAGGAAAAATTACAGGAGGCACATGTGGATAGGGTGAACCCAAATCTTAGCTGCATCCTAGTCATATTGCCTTCCAGAATTTCTCCTACAGGGATTCTAATGCAGAGGGAAGATATTATTTTAGAGTGGATATTTATACCTAATAAACCAAGTAAAAAATTAAAAACTTATGTGGAAAAAGTCTCTGAATTAATTATAAAAGGTAAGCTGAGACTTCGTCAACTAGCAGGTATAGACCCAGCAGAAATTATAGTGCCTTTTACTACTGAAGAAATAAAAAAGTTATGGGAAGACAATGAACCGTGGCAAAGAGCTTGTGCTAATTTTTTGGGAGAAATTAATAGCAACTATCCCAAAAGTGGTAGACTTAACCTCATAAAAAGAACTTCTTGGATTCTTCCTAGAATTGTACGTGATGCTCCAATAACTGGAGCCCGTACGTTCTATACTGATGCAAATAAATCAGGGAAAGCAGGTTACAAGTCAGATGAATTGAGTAAGGTGGAACAAAGCCCTTATAATTCTGTCCAGAAGGCAGAATTATATGCCATTCTTATGGTGCTAAGGGATTTTAAAGAACCTCTTAATATAGTTACAGATTCACAATATGCAGAAAGAGTTATCTTGCATATTGAAACCGCTGAATTTATACCAGATGACACAGAGTTGACTTCATTGTTTATCCAGGTACAAGACATAATCAGGAACAGGCTTTGTCCGATGTACATAACACACATCCGGTCCCATACAGGTCTGCCTGGTCCTCTAGCCCAAGGCAACGCTGAGATTGATCAATTATTGATTGGAAGTGTGTTGCAGGCCTCAGAATTTCATAAGAAGCATCATGTCAATAGCAAAGGCCTAAAGAAAGAATTTTCCATTACTTGGCAACAAGCTAAGGACATTATAAAGAGAAGTCCTACTTGTTCTTTCTATAATCAAACACCGTTGCCTGCAGGGAGTAACCCAAAGGGCACTAAGAGAAATGAAATCTGGCAGATGGATGTGTTCCACTTTATAGAATTTGGTAAATTAAAATATGTACACCACACCATAGACACGTATTCAGGTTTTCAATGGGCTACTGCCCTGAGCTCAGAAAAGGCTGATTCAGTAATCACACATTTATTGGAAGTTATGGCCATCATGGGTATACCCGCACAAATAAAGACAGACAATGGTCCAGCATATGTATCTAAGAAAATGAAACGCTTTTTTGATTATTATAATATAAAACACATTACAGGTATACCAAATAATCCTACAGGTCAGGCAGTTATAGAAAGATCAAATCGTACTATAAAGGATATGCTGAACAAACAGAAAGGGACCGAAAATACCCCCAGAAATAGATTACATAATGCTTTATTAACCTTGAATTTTCTTAACGCTAATGAGAAAGGAACGACAGCAGCAGAGAGACATTGGATAATGGAAAAGTCTGCTGAACTAAATCAACCGATTTATTTCAAAGATGTGCTGACCTCTCAGTGGAAGCCAGGAGATGTGCTACGTTGGGGAAGGGGTTTTGCTCTTGTTTCCACAGGAGAAGAAAAATTGTGGATACCATCAAAATTAATAAAGTTTCGATTTGAAGAAGAGAAACCTCTTGGAAAGGAGAAATGACAACTCATCCACAATGATGATATTCATACAGGTGGTAAGAAAAACATATAGAATGGGGGCAGGGTTCTGTTCTTATCTCCACAGGAAAACACTCATCTTTGAGAAATTCAAGGGACCCTGGATGTTTGGATGCTGACAGATGGAAAAATACCTGCCCGATAGGAAATATCAAGAAAACTGAATGGGTTGTGTAAGTAATATTAAACCATATTTCTAAATTTATAAAGCTGGTTTTGAAGTTGGACTCTGGCTCAGTCCCTCTCCAATTCCAAGCCTGTTAGTAAGAGAAAAACCCAGAGTTTCTGGAGTTTCTGTCTCATGTCAAGAGCCATGATGTGGGACAGAAAGAAATATGAGTTTAGAAAACATCTTTGCTTTTCTTCATATCTATCATACTTTTCATTGAATATATCTATCATGTCTTTCATTGAATATATATATATATGTGTGTGTCTATATGATTAATGCGTAAGTTTTTCATAATGAACAATGAGTTTTTCCTGAAGTGACATTTGAAGTTTCCAGGAAGAAGATGGGGCCCCATAACAACAACTCTACCTGGTTGATATGACGTCAGATACTGATAGCGCTACAACAAGACCTGCTTTGGGTACCAGCTGCACAAGACAGTTCCAACTTGGTTAGCTGAAATGGTGCACATCTTGTACAACATTCTGGCCAGACCTCCACAAAATACTCAGAGACTATTTGCAATTTTAAAAGACATTGATCTTGAAATTTAACCATCATTTTACTTTCACAGGATCCCCCAGAAAGAACGTCGCCCCTATGACAGCTGGAAGTAATTTTAGAGGACGACGTCCCCTCTCCCAGTAAAGTTTGCCCTTGGGTTTAGGGACATCATTTAGGGGTTGATTATAATTAGTATACGATTGAGGGTTGGGGGAGGAATTTTATAAGCTCAGGGATCATTTTGAAAAAAAAAAAAAAAAAAAAAAAAAAAAAAAAAAAAGAGGGATGATGGGATAATAGATTTGTAATTGTGAGTTACTGTTGTTAGACAAATATATTGATATAGATTCTTGTATATTGATACAAAGTTAAATTGTATTGACTATTGTATGCATTCATGTTTCTACCTCTGTTTAAAACATTTTTTATGTATTGACATATATATATTGTATATATTTACCATATTGCAGTGTACATTTCTACTTCTGATTAAGATACTTATATAATGTTCGTGTATTGGTATATGTTTACCCACTGCAATGTATATTTGTACATTGTTTATATTTGGAGGTCATTGTCCTCATTTGTTTCACAGTCGTTTATTGTCTTAGTCTTTAAGTTAGATAGATATTGAGAATTATATAGACTAATAGTCATCTAAGTTTGTCATTTATAATTAGACTAATCAGGTTCTTTAGATATATAGAGATTATACTCAGTATAGATAGATAATCTTCAACTTCTTCAAAGAGCTGTAGAAAATGGCCTTTAATCTAACTCAGAGTTTTGTGGTAGTGAGACACAATTGCTCCTGGCAACACCACTCTATTCCCGAGAGAATGTTGAACACCAAAGACACTCCACCTGGAGCATTTCTTTTTGGCAGAACTGGCCTTGGGGCAAAGAAATGCCCATACCTCAACCACTGACAAAGATACAGAGCATGCATCAATGGATAAAACAGGGCTGTCTTATCCTGCCAAGACAGGGTAAGATAGTTTTGAAAGTTGCTTGCCTTTGAAAATGGTGTGTCAGTTATGTTAGGCCTTAGCCAAAGTTGGTTGCTTCAACGCTGCTAATGTGACTTTGGGTGATTGCCTAGGTAGCTAGTTGTCTCTGTGATTTGTTGCATGTTTTGGAAGTTGTTTTACTGAACTTCCTAATTACCCAGGTAACATTATTTCCCTTCTCAGATCTTTGATGGGGTTGAAGACTATATAAATGTAGTTACTTTCTCTCATGACTTGGCCAAGTTATTTATTATACAAGACCTAAGCTAGTTAGAATAGCATATTTGTACTTATTGTATATAATTTCATAGTAGGTTTAGAACTCTCTTATTTAAACAGAAGGGGGAGGTGTTGCGGGAGGTCCTCCCACTCCTCCAGCCTATCGCCGCTGAGATACCAGCCCCTTGGGGCGTGGTCTCTCTCCCTTTAAAAAAGCGGCCACTTCCCTCTCCTCTCTCTCTTCACTTCCTGCTCCGCCGGTGACTTGACTTCCTTCCTGGTTACGCAGAGGGCTGAAAGTGATCTGTAAGTTTTTCCCCTTTAAATAAATATCACCCTATTAATCATAATCCCAAATTGGCATTGTTTGTGACTTACGCCTTCAGAAGCAGAGAGGGAAATCAGAGAAGCTTCTCCATTCACGATAGCCACAAACAGCATAAAATATCTTGGGGTAAACCTAACCAAGGAAGTGAAAGATCTATTTGACAAGAACTTTAAGGCATTGAAGAAAGAAATTGATGAGGATACCAAAAAATGGATGGACATCCCTTGCTCTTGGATTGGGAGGATCAACATAGTAAAAATGGCAATTCTACCTAAGGCAATTTATAGATTCAATGCAATCCCCATCAAGATCCCATCAAAATTCTTTACAGATCTGGAGAGGACAATAATCAACTTTATATGGAAAAACAAAAAACCCAGGATAGCCAAAACAATCCTATACAATAAAGGATCTTCTGGAGGCATTACCATCCCTGACTTCAAACTCTATTACAGAGCTACAGTAATGAAAACAGGGTGGTACTGGCATAAAAACAGAGAAGTCGACCAATGGAATCGTATAGAAGACCCGGATTTTACCCCACAAACCTATGAACACCTCATTTTCGATAAAGGAGCTAAAAGTATACAATGGAAGAAAGAAAGCATCTTCAACAAATGGTGCTGGCACAACTGGATGTCAACCTGTAGAAGAATGAAAATAGACCCATATCTATCACCGTGCACAAAACTCAAGTCCAAATGGATTAAAGACCTCATTATCAGCCCGAAAACACTGAACCTGATAGAAGAGAAGGTGGGAAATACCCTACAACAGATGGGCACAGGTGATCGCTTCTTAGGTATAACCCCAGAAGCACAGACATTAAGGGCAACATTGAATAAATGGGACCTACTAAAACTGAGAAGCTTCTGTAAAGCAAAGGACACTGTCACTAAGACACAAAGGGAACCTACTGACTGGGAGAAGATCTTCACCAACCCCGCAACAGACAAAGGTCTGATTTCCAAAATATATAGAGAACTCAAGAAACTAGACTTTAAAATGCTAATTAACCCAATTAAAAAATGGGGCACTGAACTGAACAGAGAATTCTCAACAGAAGAACTTCAAATGGCCAAAAGATACTTAAGGTCGTGCTCAATTTCCTTAGCAATCAGGGAAATGCAAATCAAAACAACTTTGAGATACCATCTTACACCTGTCAGAATGGCTAAAGTCAAAAACAACAAGGATAGTCTTTGCTGGAGAGGCTGTGGAGGAAGGGGTACCCTCATCCATTGCTGGTGGGAATGCAAACTTGTGCAACCACTGTGGAAGTCAGTGTTTCGGTTTCTCAGGAAATTCGGGATCAACCTACCCCTGGACCCAGCAATACCACTCTTGGGAATTTACCCAAGAGATGCTCTATCACATGTCAAAAGCATTTGTTCAACTATGTTCATAGCAGTATTATTTGTAATAGCCAGAACCTGGAAACAACCTAGATGCCCTTCAATGGAAGAATGGATGAAGAAAGTATGGAATATATACACACTAGAGTACTACGCTGCGGTAAAAAACAATGACTTCTCGAATTTTGCATGCAAATGGATGGAAATAGAAAACACTATCCTGAGTGAGGTATCCCAGACCCAAAAAGAAGAACATGGGATGTACTCACTCATAATTGGTTTCTAGCCATAAATAGGGGTCACAGAATCTACAATTGGCGAACCTAAAGAAGCTAAGTAAGAAGGTGAACACAAGGAAAAACATATCGTTATCCTCTTGGATAAGGGAAGTAGACAAAATTGCCGGGGAGAAAAGTGGGATCTTGGGGGTGGGGTGGGAAGGGGGTAAGGGGAGATGGGGAGAGAAAAGGTAGAAGGGAAGGAGGGGGGACTTGGGGAAATAGGAGGATCGGGATAAAGGAAGGTTGGATAGGGGAGCACGGAACCACAATCCTTAGTTAAGGGACCCACTTTAGGGTGGGCAGGAGAATTGACCCTAGAGGGGCTCCCAGGAGCCCAAGCTGAGGTCCCCAGTTAGTTCATTGGGCAGCTGAGGATAGGGAACCTGAAATGACCCCATCCTAGCGCAATACTGACGAATATCTTGCATATCATCTTAGAACTTTCATCTGGCGAGGGATGGAGATAGAGACAGAGACCCACACTGGAGCACTGGACTGAGCTACCAAGGTCCCAATGAGGAGCAGAAGGAGGGAGAACATGAGCAAAGAAGTCGGGACCACGAGGGGTGCACCCACCCACTGAGACAGTGGAGCTGATCTACTGGGAGCTCACCAAGGCCAGCTGGACTATTACCAAAAAAAGCATGGGATAAAACTGAACTCTCTGATCATGACGAACAATGAGGGCTGATGAGACGCCAAGGACAATGGCACGCAGTTTTGATCCTACGCAATCTGCTGGCTTGGTGGGAGCCTAGCCAGTCTGGATGTTCACCTTCCTAGATATGGACGGAGGGGGGAGGACTTAAGACTTACCACAGGGCAGGGAACCCTGACTGCTCTTTGGACTGGAGAGAGAGGGGGAGAGGAGTGGGGGGAAGGGGAGAGGGGTGGGAGGAGGGGGAGAAGAGTGGGAGGAGAGGGAGAAGAGTGGGAGGAAAAATAAAAAAAAATAAGAGAAAAAAAAAGAAAAAAAAAGAAAAAAAAAAGAAAACATACTTATTTACATTACAATTGAGAACAGTAGCAAAGTTACAGATATAAAGTAGCAACAAAAATTATTTTATGGTCAGGGTTTACCACAACATGAGAAACTATATTAAAGGGTCACAGCATTAGGAAGGTTGAGAGCCAGTGTTTTAGACAGTCTTCCTACACAGTTTAGACAGGTCTCAGACCAGAAACCTTTCAGGCTCCCACAATACCTTGAAATACTTAATTTTTTATTAAATATTTTCTACACATTTCCATATGCAATTATTTTTTATTCTGAAATTTCCACGGTGTATAGGGACACGGGTCGTTTTTGCCACTTCTGTGTTGTTATGACTAAAATACATGAGTGCAACTTAAAGTTTTCTTTTTCTTGTGGTCGTAGAGATGCTAGTAGATATGCGTAGTGAAAAAAAGGGTTCTTAATTCTTGATAGAGAGGAAGCTCAGAAGGAAGAAGATGATATTCTTTCTGAATTTTTTCCTTATATTTTTCCATTAATTTTTATTAATATTCTACTTCACTTAATTATTTGAGAATGCCATACAATGTATTTTGATCATTCGTACCCTTTAATCTTTATATAACTTATCTCAGATTGAACCCTCATCTCCCCAGCAGCTCCCAAATTTTTGTCCTTTTATAATGATCTACTGAATCCATGAATAACAGACTCAAGATGGGGGTTCATCTACTGGAAGTGATAGACCTACCAGATATCATCCTCTAGAAGAAAATGGGCTCTCCCTTCCTAAGAAACCATCCATGTCAATACCTTGTCAGGCATAGGTGGAGACTCCTTTTCAGTATTTTCTTGAGCATTCATGTTCAAGGCCACAGATTTTAAAATTTCTCAGTGTCAAACATTGGAATGAACCTTCTATGCCCAGTTTTATTCCAAACTCTTGATTGAACCAGACAACTATTGGTAACCAGCAAACTAAGACAAAAACATGACAAGTTCTGGACAGGTGGAACAAGATCTTGTTCTGGAAATGGTGCCTTTTCTACTGCACAATCAAATTTTATTGCTGGAATAGATTTCCCATTGGGTGTTAAGGAAGAAGCTGCAAGAGCTGCAAGGTTGTTGTCACTGTGTCATTGTAATTACTCTGTGCTTTACGGCACCTCCTGTGCCCTGGAGCACAGATCTCTCCCACATATATAACTGTTCAATTTCACCGTGAATTAAGCTATCACTACACTGGATCTTGATGACAAGACTAGGAAAAAATGGCCCTGAGGTAACGGGTCTGTGGGTGTTGGCAGGTCTGCCAAGCATGCAAAACAAACTGGGGTGAAGCTCCAGAACCACAAATATATACATATGTGTACTTGTCTTCGATTTCCTGGGATCAGAGTAAAAATGTTGGGATCTGAAGAAAGAATGTTGACTAATAGCTGAATAATTATATATATATATATATATATATATATATATATATATATATATATATATATATATATCCTGGTTTATGTAACCTTTCATGTAGTTTGAGTCCCTTATAGAGTTTTATATAGAATTTACATACAGTAATGCTAGAACATGTTTAGTAAATTCCATACAACTTGCTTCATGACATCATTGGATCCTGAGCCAGAACTTCTCTCCTTTATCCAGGTTTGCCTTCTGTACCATGAGATCATAGTTACCAGATACAGTTACTTTCAGAGCTATGGGAGTAGCCAATCACTTTCTTACTGGATTTCGGGCCTTTACCAAAAGTTGAATCCCATATTATTCCATAATCTAACCAAGAACCAGTAACTAAATAGGTCATAGGTCTTAAGGGAACACTTAATACCATTGTTCTTCTAAATGGACCTAACTTTAAAAATAGCTTTTAATGACTCATCATTAGAGCCATGGATTAAAGCATCTATCAGCCTCATCAGGTAAGCTTCTCTTTACAATGGTTGGTGATTAACACAGAGACCTACAACTGCTCAATGTTCAGAAAACAAGAAACTGCAGAATGTTCAGCATCTATATTACATCACCTCTTCCCAAGGTGTGTGTGCGTTATTTGTTTAGCTCATGAATGTTTGGGCTTGCAGATTTCAGAAAATGATGCAGGATATGCAGTAACTGGAGTTACAGATGATCATGTGCCACCATGGAGATGCTCAGAACTGAACCCACATCCTCTGCAAGAGCAAAAAGTATTTTTAACCACTGAGCCATCTCTCAAGCATCCTTGTTTTAATCAGAGATCTCTAGGTAAACAAAATCAATGGTATAGATATAGAATTATTTATCCATATATGTATGTATGCAAGTGTATTTATGTGCTGTTTATTTATATACTCTATGAAGAACTTATTGCAGTTATTTAAACATATACGTCTAACTCCTATAGGGTATGTGACTCTATTTGTACATATATGCATAGATGTATACTTATATGTCTGTATTAGGAATCAGCTGCATGATCTTTGGAGGTGGGGAAGCTCAGAAATCTGTAGCCTCAAGATCAGGAGAGCTGACGATATTGGTTTCAGAACTTGAAAGTAACAGAACTTGAAACTACCTTAAGAATCACAATGCAGAGGGAATGTCTCTCTTTGATTTATCCTTTTCTTCTGCTTAGATTTCCAACGGCTTGGGTGAGTCCCACTCATATTGAGAAGTGTCTCTGTGTTACTGAGTCCATCAATTCAAATGACAATCTCATTTCCAAACACCCCTGCTATGCTGATGGTAAATCCTTCACAAGAGATAGCTAGCTCTAAGCTGACCCTAGGTTTATTTTCAAGTGACTCCTCTAAATTCTCTGTTGCTTCTCTGTAGACTTACTTAGTATGGTGGCACCTGCACAGATTTCTCATGATTATTAAAGTGTTTAGTTAACTTTAAGGTCTTGGAAGAGTATGCCATATTTGATATATGTTAGTTATTTTTATTACTTGTGTTCCAAACTAAGTGCTCCAGTTTGGATGTAGAATGACCACCATTCATCATGTAAAAGGAGTGACAATGGGAGGTGATGTGCGAGAAATGGGTGGTACTGGGAGGTACTGTGGGCATTCTAGAAGAGTCTTATGAAAGGTTCTTGGGTCCATGAAGGAATCGTATATGGAAAACGGTAGCACCTCAGTCTTTTCCTCTGCCTCTTTGGCACTTGGTTTATCAGGTAGTTGTCTCTCTACATGTTTCCACTGTGACATGATGCATCATAGAATCAAAGCAATGGAACTCCCTCAACTATGCTGCCAACCTACAGAAGCATGAGCCAAGAATTCTTCCTTTTCTCTTTATAGATTAATTTCTCTCAGGTAATCTCTGATAGCAACAGAAAGATGATTAACTCACTAGGGAATGAGGATTTTTTTTTCCCGAACACATTTTGTGGGAGTGACAAGAAGTGGTTTAGCTATTTCTCTCCATGAAGATATATAAACAAGTATTGGAGAGAGAGGAAGTGAAAAGAATACAAAGAAGCCGAAGCTGAACAGGAAGTCAGTGAAAGGCACCTGTAACAGTCTGTGTCCCTGCCACATTCCTTGAGAAGCCTTACCCAACGGGGGCTGCTTGATATAATTGTGATCAGTAATTTATCCTGAAACTGCTGTGTTGTGGGTGCTTATGCATGTGTATTGTAGGGAGGTATAAAATCATATTTACTTGCAAAACTAATTTGCACTAATAAGGAAAATTGACTTAAATTACTGAACTATTTAAACTATGGAGCAGTTTCACCTGCACTTGGGCTTATTTAACTTACATTCACGTGCTCAAAAGTGATAAATTCTGGCCATCGGCATCCAGCTCTAGAATATCTATGTGATGTTTTATTTTTCATATAGTGTGATGTTTATATTTAGGTCTAATTAAGTTATGTACAGAAAGGTTGTTTGTCTTCTTAAACATATTTTTAAATCTTCCAAAAATAGTCGCCACATGGTTAATATTCAAAGTGGGAAGTGGGTTTTGCTAACCAAATGTAATGCAAATAAGATTTGTCTGAATTGCTACAAACCCTGGCCAACCTTGAGTTAATAGGATGAAAATCTACTGGTATAGCCCTCTATTTTATGTCCTAACATGTCAAGTTGGCATACAAACGCATCATTTATCAAGCCAAAGTTTTTCTATTCTTTCTGTTCCCAAGACCATATAATCATATCACAATATAAAACTGTTACAAATTCTAAAAGTCACATAGTCTCTAAAAATTCACACTTTAAAAGTTTGTTCTCCTTAAAGTATCCTTATGCTCTCTAATATATCTCTTAACTGTGGGCTCTGGTAAAAATAAAAGATAAATTAAATACATTTTTATTTCAAGATGGAAGAACCAGGGCCCTGTCACTATGAAATCAAAGCAAAACCAAACTCCTACAGTGTAAATAATTCAGTATCCAGTATCTGGGATCTACTCACCATCTTCTGGGTTCCTTCAAAGGGCCTGAACTACTTCTCTGGTTCCACCCTCTGCATCCCACACAGATCCTCCTAAGCTCAGGACTAACTCAGGACTGCTTCATTCCAGAACTGCTGCTGTTTTCGACAGCTGTTGTTCCAAATTACTAAAATCTCCAAAATGTTAGGGTCTTCTGCTGCAATTGGACTGCACTTCCACCAATAGCCTCTCCTCAGCATGCTTTGGGACTCCAGCTCTGCCACACAGTGCCAAGCAAGCCACTCTGGAACCAGCTGGCTCTGTATGACCCTTTTAGGACTCCAGAACCAGTACTATCTGGGTAACTCTTACCAAGTTTGTCAGCATGATCTACAACCTTGGCTGCTTCGGGAACATAGTTTTTATGTGCTGATTCTGAAGAAACACTTCCCAGGAGAATCTGCAATGGTGATCTCTTTTATTATTTTATGTATAATTTTATTATTGAGATTATAATTTAATCACAACATTTCTTCTTTCCCTTTCCTCCCTCCAAAGCTTTCTATATAACCCTGCTCTCTTTTAAATTCATGACCTCTCTTTTCATTAATTGTTATTGCATAACTATCGTATATAGATATAGATACATAGATACACTTAGAATCATCTCAGACTGAATCCTTGAAGCCATCCTGGATATAGAACTCAGAGGAAAATACAACAAAGGTGCTCTGAAACATTGGATTATCTGGGCCAGCTGCTCCCACTGGAGATTTTTCAGAGGGTCTTCCCCACTCACATCTTATTTTTCTTAAACCAAAATGAACCAGAGCCTCTCATTTCCTGTGGAAACAAAAGTGTCACTTCTTCTCCAAAGCAATGTATCTTTTGACTTAAATTTTGAAGTCAAGGCATTTTCAAAATATATAGGTTGGATTAATGTAGCAACATTTAAATTCAACTGTCTCTTAGCAGCTGTTGCTCCTTCTTCAGCAGTCAGAGTTCAGGATAACACAATAACATGCAGTAACCACTCGCAGTGCATCTTCCATCTTCCCATGGCCTTTTGTTTATTACTTTACTCTCTATTCAAAGACTTCATTTTATTAATTTAAAACTATATATTTCTTTTTTGAGTCTATACATTCTCTTTTCTCTCCCAAGCCTGTATTTTTAAAGACACTAAATCATTTACAGGGGTTTCTTTTATGTGTGTGTGTATATATGTGTATATGTGTGTGTATATATACATATATATATATGAATTTTTCTTTGCTTTGTATCTCTTTTTTCTGAACACAAGTCTATAAAATGCAAAGTGGTGTGGCTAGGACCAAATCAGCTGGCTTTTCATTATTCCTTGGCTTCCTGAGAGTCTTCCAGCTTCATGGCAAAGGTGCTTTTTCTTGGGTAGACTGTTTGCTAGTGGCAATCAGGGGTGCAGCCCCTTTAAGAAATAGCATCCTGACTATATGCTAGTGTCAAAAACAGTACAGCTCTTTTAAGAGGTCCGGCTACCAAACACTTAAATGGAGTTGATGAGCAGTATGCTACTTGGTGATGGCATAAACCTAGAAACTCCTAGGTGTGTGTGTGTGTGTGTGTGTGTGTGTGTGTGTGTGTGTGTGTATGTGTGTGTGTGCATGCACGTGCATGTGCATGTTTATGTATTTGTGTGTGGGTGTGTGTTTTCATGGACAAGATGTTGGGAGGATATACACAAATTGCTGAGAATGGTTTAGGCCATAGGCAGTGTGATTATGAAAAATGCAGAGACAATGGTATATTTTCTTATATTTTCATAGGCATAAACTTTTTTCTATAAGTGTTTGGATCTTTTAAAGGTTTGTTGTGAAATCTATGATGACAATAAGACAGAATTTTGAAATGGAAAAGAATGGTAAGAGATATACTCAATTGGAGGGAAAAGACTGATGAAAATCACATGCTAGGAATTAATTTAGTGCTCTTAACCGTAAATGGTAGGAGGCAAGTGACAGAAACCCAAATAAGAGTGGGAAAGTTGGCAGATGATCAGATTTTAAAGTTCAGAATCCCACTCTCGTGCTTGTTTTAGCTTTCTGTACAATAAGAAGTCATTGCTCCCAGAGGAGCGACAGATTCATATTTATCCCCATGCTTCACCAAACGCTTAATCTGTGCTTCTGCTTTGCTCAGCTTGCTTTGATCTTTGGAGAAATAGAAAAGCCCATAATGTACATAAATTAGTTCCAGACTTTCCTCCATGGGAATTTGGAAGCTGTGTTAGGAATGAAGTTCCCTAGAAGCACAGAGCCAAAGAAAATGGTCATGTTACGGTGTTTGTTCCCATAGGGACTAAAGGGCCCCCATCTTGTGATCCTTTGCTGTCCTCCCCTGACAAGCATGCTTCCTAATGAATTTCCCTCTGGGTATTTTTCTTGAAGGAGGAGATGGTCCTCCACAGTAAGAAGTATGGACACTGCCTAGCTTTTCTCCAATGTAATGATGTTACTGAGTTATAGGTCACCCAACCCAATTAAATGGAGAGGACTTAGCTATAGGTTCCTTTAGTTTCTGGTTCTGTGTTTATTGATGAGCTCCCTTGGGAAAGGATGGGAAGATGTTCTGAATGACCAGCTTTACACTCACTATCAGCCCAGAAAGAGCCAGGTGAGGCAGTCCTGTGCTGCCCCATTCAGGGCTGACAGCCTCACAGTCTAGAAGCAAACAAGTAATTAGGCATTTTCAAAGGACAAACAAATGGTCATTAATGCTGCTGAAATGATGTTTCTTAAGGTTCAGGAAAATTCAGTGTGTACTCAGGACAAGTCTTGGGATATGAGGATGAGGGAAGCAAGAAATCAGTGACATCACTGGAATGTCAGGGAGGCAGGAAGTGCCAGTAGTGTACACAGTTCAAATTCACACAAACCTGGGAGGCAGGCGGTGCGGGGAGCTGAGGCAGCATCTTATTTTAAATCATCTTCCTCTTCCATGGTGCTTGTGTGGGTTTGTATTAAAGAGAATATTTTCTGGGCATTGAGTCAGAGCTCCAGTCTTCCAGACTTAGCCTGTATGGAAAACTGTGTGAGCTGGGCCTCTGTGCTCACAGGTTCTGTGTTGGTTGATTTATCCAACTGTACATAAAACTTATTTAGAAAAAAAAGGTGACCACACTGCACATGTATAATTTTATTCTAAAATAATTCTCTAAATCTACATTGTATTATATACATTGTCTCTACATTGTATAAATTACATTGTATTATACATTGAAAGTAGTAAATAAGTGACTTAAAGTAAATGGAAAAAATGTGCTTGGGTTATACACAAACACTATGCCATTATTTTTTTATAAAGAGACTTGAGTATCTGTGGTTTGGGGTATTTGTAAGGAGTTGTGGAACCAATCAGCTGAGAATATTAAAAAACTACTCTGTGTGTGTGTGCATGTGTGTGTATTGACTGATCAATCACTCATATATGATCTGTCACCTAAATGCATTGAGTATGCTCACATGTTCATGACGTAGAAAATGGAATATACAACCTACAGCCCATTTAAAGACTACAAGTCCCTTCTTCTCTTACAGGGTAGAAGATTCTTTGTCCACACCAGAACAGAGCAGTATAAACAGTTTCTCTTCAGTTTCCAATAATATTCGGGTGGTTTTCAGATTACATACTTGTTTTACTTTGGTTTTAGGGCTGTGATAAAGACCCTGACCAAAAGTGACTTGAGGAGAAAAATTTTTATTTGTCTTATAATTCCAGATGGCAGTCCACCTTTGAGGGTAGTCAAGGCAAGAACACAAGCAAGAACCTGGAAGTAGACACTAAAGCAGAGACAATGCGAGAACATTGCCTGCCGGTTAGCTCAACTTGTTTTCAATCCCTAATTCAACATCATTTGTCAATCGAGAAAATGTTTTCATCAGATTCCCCCATTTTCCTCATCCATTCCTCCTGCATCTCATCCCTCTAAGACTATAGAAACCATTCTTCAAAGTACAAAAACAGGTAACCTATAAAATTTGGTTCATGGACTGTGTAGTTTCCACCCTGTGTCCCAGAGTCTTAACTCTCAGAATGGCCCAAAAACAGAAGCATTAGCTTCGCCTCAGATCTTAGAGACACAAAACATCATCAGTTAACTATCACAGGACCCAGGGTCTTAAAACACTAGTGAGTTTTCATTGGTAGTGAAATGATTGGAGGATCCCTCAACTTTGCCTGGCCTGCCATGTATCATCTACAATTCTCATCAGGTGTACCAGGAAGCTCTGCTTCTATACATGAATAATCCTCTATGTTGTCTCTCATTCTCCATCAGTCTACCTTCATCTTAATACACAATAATCATAAAATTACAAAAGCAGAAATGGCCCAAACATGTCATAACTAGACAAGACCTTCCCCTTTTCTATAGGTCAAAGCACGTCACAGAACACTAAAAATTGAAGTAGAAGACACAGAGTTTATCCCCTCACAAAGGAGGACTTCAAGGTCACACTGAAAAGGACATGGACATGCAGAGAAATAAAGAATGGTGGTGGTATTTGCAATCTGTCACACTTGTGAAGTCAGAATCCGTGCATATTAATAAGATCCCCAGATGATGCACAGGTACAGTAAAGCTGAAGAAGCATGACCCCAAATACTGCCACAGTCATCTGCAGATGTCTTCCCACATTTCTTTCCTCTCAAGATAGTTCCATATTCATGATCTAAATAAGCAGGCATCAGGTGCTGTTTGGAATAGGACTGCTCAAGTAGTAAACATCCAACAGGAAAAAGGGTATAATCCAGAGTCTTGCTATTATTTTTCTTTTTATTATTATTACTTTATTAATACTAGTAATCAAAATTTCCACTTCCTCCCCTCCTCCCACTTCCCTCCCACTCCCCCACACATCCTTCTTTTCTCCTCCTTCAGTCCTAAAAGAGGGCAGGGTATCCTGTCCTGTGGGAAGTCCACGGCCCTCCCCACTCCATCCAGGCTTAAGATGATATGTATCCAAATAGACTAGGATCCCAAAAAAGCCAGTACATGCCATAGAGACAAACCCTAGAGCCATTGTCATTGGCTTCTCAGTCTGCCCCACTTGTCAGCCACATTCAGAGGGTCCAGTTTGATCCCATGCTCATTCAGTCCCATTCCAGCTGGCTTTGGTGAGCTCCCATTAGTTCAGTCACACTGTCTCAGTGGTGGATCAACCCCTCGTGGTCCTGACTTCCTTGGTCATATTCTCCCTCCTTCTGTTCTTCAGCTGGACCTTGGGAACTCAGTCCAGGACAGATATGGGAGCAGGAAAGAAGATATCTTAATTAAGGGAGGCATTGTGGGGTTAGCAAGAGGCTTGACTCTAGAGGGGGTCCCAGATTTCCACAGGGATGTCCCCAGCTAGGACCCTGGGCAGTGGAGGAGAGGGTGCCTAAACTGACCTTGTCCCGTAGTCAGACTGATGACTATGTTGAATATCACCATAGAACCTTCGTCCAGCACAGATGGAGATAGAGACAGAGCCTTGCTATTTAAACTGTGAGCTGCAGCACATCACCCACCGTGATACACAGCCGTATATAGCCTAATTTCCTCGACATGACTACTTGATAGAATCCCTTAGCTTTACACATAACTGGCATCCCAGTGCAAACTGTACTGTATAACTTTCAGTCAGTAAAGGAGATGTCTCTATTAATAAACTGGCATTGACCTATAGTTATATAAGGACAAAATTCAGTGTATATGCAATCAGGATCTCATAAACATAAAGAGACATGCTCTTTGAAACTACAGTTGTAGAAGAACAGCAATGGAGACCTTCATGTGAGTGTGGTGGAACAGCTTCCACTTCAGAAAAAGCTTACATGGGGTTACAGGACCGATAGGAGAGTGTTCATTTTTTACTTCTTCCCTGATTATTTGAAGAACAACATAGATGAGTTATTGACTGACTGAGTTGGAACCACAGGCGGCTCTGCCACTTCTTCCTTATGCATGACTTTGGGCAAATTAATGAAATTTTGTGTAGATTAACTTCTTTTTATTTACAATACAATGATGCTAAAAGTCACCAATGTTAGTTCCAATGGAAATATCAGTGTTTTAAAATAGCTTAGTATTTGCAAATAGCCAACAGTTTAGAGTGACACTATCACTATGGTTACAGTTAATGTCACTACAACTATTATTTCTTGATGTAAGAAAAACAGCTCTGTATCCAGAAGATGCTCCCTTAGAATCATGAATAATTTGATTTTGATTTTTTTGTGTGTATGTAGATATGCAGATGTGCTCATGTGGGGCATGCATGTGGATCTATGGGTATGTTTATGTACATATGAATCACAGTGTACTTATGTTAGTGTTTACACACATATAGAGACCAGAGGATAATGTGGAGTTTTTTTTACAGGATATAAGCAGCATCTTTCAGTGGTTTGAGGTTCATCCATAAGGCCAGTCTGTCTGAGCAGTGAGTACCAGAAATCCTCCTGTCTCCACCTCATCACTACTATGATTACAAGCATATCCCACCATGCCCAATTCTTATTTTTTTATGTGGCTATTGAAGACCAAACTGAAAACTTCATGTTCACAAAGAATGCACTGTATGCATGGATTCATCTCTTCAGTTCTTAATTTTCACTTAAAAGAAAAACTATTGCTTTTCCCTGGTTCGCATGTTCTTACACTTGGTATATTTATTTTCTAAGACAGAATCTAAGGTTCTGGATGGGTGGACAAAGTGCTGATTTTCCAGGTTCAAAAAAAATGACCCATTTTCCATAGTGAGTCAGAGTTCTACATTTTTATACGTATAGTTATGCTGCTTACAAATATAACAAAGCTATACTCTGCATTCCATGCCAATACATTAGAAACCACTCCTAGGTTTATTTTAATGAGTCCTTTTCTTTCTTGGTCTTTACAGCAAATGTTCCTTGGGATTGAATTAATTTCTCTCCAACCAACGTGTTGATTTGTAACAGATGTGTGATCTACATGTGACATAATGAAAGGAAGAAAAAGGAGAAAAATAGAAGGAAAGAGAAGTGATCAATAGGGCAATACAGATAATCTTTACTAGGGTCTCATAATTTGTACATTCCATCTACAGTTAGATGTTTAAATAGTTGCGCAGTAAAATGTTTAATATCAGCATAGCCCAACATAATTCTCAGTACAAGTTGCTGCCATTTGGGAATCTTCTCATCAGATATGAGAATAAGCCATCTCTAACTCTCAGAAATAAGATTATGTTGCTTATAAAGAAAGGGTTATGGGCAGTGTCAAAATGAATTTATCAGACCAAACTGAGCCAAGAATGTGTCTCCTTTAGTAAATGCACCGGAGTGTCAAGTCAATAGTTTTAATAAATCTACCAAGATAAGATTTCCGTCTAGGCCTGGATCTCTCTAGCCAGAGACTCTTAGCCCAAAAATGGTACCAGGTATGGATTTCATCTTATGAGTAGAACTTACAGCCAATCAGATAGTTGTTTAATACTATCATGATTCTTGTGCCACTATTGCATCCTATGTCTTGCTAAGACCATTATTATTGTAGTTCACGGGGTTCACAGATGATTACTTTTCTCCTTTAGTACATGCATGAAACTTTCTAGCATTATTAAAGATATGCAGAAAGGATGGAGCTTCTAGGTCAGTACCAGCTGGCTGTTTCTATGTTCTGTGAGTCGTGAACATGTCTTCCACAATAGAGTGTTATCTTCAAGTTCTGGGTCACCTATAGTAGGTAGGTTTGCATGACTTTTTAAATGACTTGAAGTTTTTCTTCTACTATATCTTCCCATCCCTGACACTAATTGCCCTCCCTGTTCCATTAATACCCATTAACATTTATGTTGTGAGCTGCTTGTTTGTTCCTGGCTGCTCAGCCCCAAAATAATCACACAGAAGCTATATTATCTGTAGTACTTTTTGGCCAATTGCTTAAGTGTATTTCTGGCGAACTCATAACTTAAATTAACCCATCTCCATTAATCTGTGGATCACTACAAAGCTGTGGCTTACTGGGCAAAATTCTGGCATCTATGTCCAGCGGGGCTACATGGCTTCTCCCTACTCTGCCTTCTTCCTCCCAGCATTCAGTTTATTTTTCCCTACCCACCTCTACTCTACCCTATCAGGCCAAGCCAGGTTCTTTATTCATTAACCAATAAAAGCAACATATAAACCCAAGGACCTCTCACATTACATTTATACACTGCTTTCTATCTCCACATCCTTGAAATACCCATACTAATTTTCTAACCTCTTTGGGTATTTTAAATGAAACACATGTATCTGAAGATCCAAAGCTAACATGTACAAATGAGAGAAAACATGTGACTTTTGTCTTTTTGAGTAAGGTTTACCCTACTCAGAAGGGTTATTTCTACCTCTATTCATCTACCTGTGAATTTCATCCAGTTTTGTAACTGAATAATATTGATTATATTCCACATTTTTACTATCTACATATCTGTTAGTGGTCATGTAGGCTATTTCCATTTCCTGGCTATTGTGAATAGACAAACAGTGAATATAGATGAGCAATTATCTCTACAGTAGATACAGAGTCTTTTAGGTTTATGCCCAAGAGTGGTACAGCCAGATCAAGTTTATAGCTATATTTTTTTTACATGCTCACTGATTTCCAACGAGGCTGTGCCAGTTTGCATTCCCAACAAGAGTGACTAAGTATTTCTCTTTTCCTCCATCCATTCTAGCACTAGTTATCATTTTTAAAATCTTTGCTATTCTTACTGGAATATGATGATATCTCAGATTAGTTTTAATTCACAGTTCCCTAGTGGGTAAAAATGTTAAAATTTTAAAATAAATATTTCCCAGTCATTTGTATGTCATCTTTGGAGAACTCTATGTTTATCCCCATACTCCAGTTTTAATTGGGCTATTTGTTTTACTCCTGTTTAATGATTTTAGCTTTTTGTAATTCTACATACTAATCCTATGAAATTATTAAGCTGTAAAGGTTTTGCCCCTGAAGATTCTTTGGATTTCCTCTTCACATGAATGATGGTGCCCTTTGTTTTACAGAAGCTTTAGGGTGTCCTGAGGTCCGTTTATTAATTGTTAGCCTTTAATCCTGTGCTTTTGAGGTGCTGTTGAGAATGTCCTATGACATACCAATGAGCTCTCATGTATTCCCCACGTTCTCAGCCATCAGACTCAGGAGCCCCTATTGTTTCTACTTTGCTAAATGGACTTAATTGTAGGCGAAGCTGTGCTTTCATTTACTGGTTACCCAGACCCAAAATTTCACATACACACACACACAAAAAAAAAACTATATTAATTGCGACACTGTTTGACCAATGGCTAAGGCATATTTCTAACTAACCCTTTCATTTTAAATTAACCTATTTATATTAATCTATGTATCACTATGAGCCTGTGCCTTACCAGTAATGTTCTGGCATCTTTCTCCTTAAGAAGCTACATAGTGTCTGCCTGACTCCACCTTCTTTCTCTCTGCATTCCGTTTAATTTTCCTGCCTAGCTATATTCTGCCCTGTCATAGGCCAAAGCATCTTCTTTATTAACCAATGGTAATAAAACATTTTCATGGCATACAAAGGGGAATCCAATATCACTTAATATTAAATTGATTCTTAATGATTTGTTATATTCATAGAGCAATGCTTCACTCAGCCTTCATCAGAGAAGCTTCTATTTTCAGTAGATTATGGTTAGTACGGATACAAAAATCTGACCAAGGTACAGAGAAGACTGCATAGCCCTGAATAGAACATGTATATTATAAACTTTCCTCTCAAGGCACGGGGGTCATTGCAAAAGAGGACATAGAAAAATCTAGACAAGCCAGAGGCAGTGAATGAATACAAGAAAATAATGTTATCTAGACACAATGGATCAGTTACACATGTGATATCAAAGCAATTATGACAGCATGACTAAACTCATGCAAGCAAGTTCAAGCCAGACCAAATCACAGCATGAAAAGAGGAGATGAAGATATTCCTACCTTCAGTACAGTGATGTGCAATTCATGGCTGCTGGGAGAATATCAGATCCATTTAAGAGTGTCGTAACTGGAAGGTCACCATGCTCCAGTGGAAAGCCAGGCATCTCTGTATATGGGAGAAATACAAATTACACTTCATGGGTAAAAGAAAAAGGGTAGAACATAAAGTTGGGTTGGTAGGCTAGTGGAGGGCTGACTATTGTTAAAACTCTTTATACAGAATCTATAAAAACTAATAAAAATAATAAAAGTATAATTAGTAAAATATCCTTTTTATTAGCTTTTCATTTATTTTACATACAAAACACAATTTCCATTCCCTCCTCTCCTCCTGTTCCCTTCCTGTAATTCTTTTCTACCCTCCCCCATCCACTCCTCAGAAAGGAAAAGGCATCCCATGGAAGTCAACAAAGCATTGCATTTAAAATTGAGGCAGGACCATGCTCCCTCCTCCCCGCTGTATCAAGGCTCAGCAAGGCAACCCACCATAGGGAATAGGTCTCAAAAAGCCAGCTCATGAACAAGGAACATATCCTAGTCACATTGCTAGGGGTCCAACAAAAATATCAAGTTACACAACTGTTACCCACACTTAGAGGGCTTAGATCAGTTCCATGCAGGCTCAAACTGCATGTTATAAAAAAGTTAGCAATGTCGTTTTTTTTTGCAGGGGAAAAACACTTTGAAGGTCATAAATTTTCTGGGTTTTTCCATGTTGGGATTTTTTCTAAACATGTATAAGCAATTAAGAGATAAAATATGAAAGAAATGTAAATAATAGAAATTATGGATCAAAAAGGGTAATTTTATTTTTAAAAATCTACAAAATGTTCTGTAGTGGAACAAAAATTAATGAGTGCCAAAAACCGCATGATTTTATATGTCAGTGCAATATTTTCTACAGAAATTCTGTAGCTACCGAAAGAAAAGGCAGAACACCAGTGTGTGATTTTCACCTTGAAAAGCAAATTAGTCTCAGCAGCTTCCTACCATCTGTCTACCATACACGAAGCTCTCCTAATTAAGGAAATAGCTCTTCTTAAGCTAATTCTTCGTTAATTTATTTTCTTTTATAGAAATTTTAGTTTTTTAAAAGTTGAAAAAATAACTATAAGTCCCAAAAAGCAAATTTAAAGTAGGTACACGGGTATAAAGAAGAAAATCAAAAGTATACTTTATCCACCAAGGAAAAATAAAAACAGGAGGGTTGTGGAGAACGGGAAGGAAAGCAGACCCTTGCCCAGTGTTTCAAACCTCTCTCCAGCTGGGAAGCAAAGCCTCCAGCACAGTTAACATTGGCTGTAAAGCTTCAGACACAGACTTAACATTCCTTTCTTGTGTCTGTATTTTATGTTAAAGTAACAATGAACGCATATTAAGGCTTGTAGATAGATAGATAGATAGATAGATAGATAGATAGATAGATAGATAGATAGATAGATAGATATGTAAGACCTTTGGTAGGGCCCTACCTTACCTATCACAATATTGAGAATCTCAAACAAGATTATAAATTTTATTTAGAATTCAGACATTTCACCTTTCAGCATTCTGGGAAATCTTCTCACTTGTAATCCTGCCAGGTATCCTTCAGGAACTACCTGTGACCTCATTAAGGTGGATGCTTTGTCCGTTGGTTATTGTTGCCTTCTCTGGGTCATTGGAGCGTATGGCAGCTGTGGGTTGTCTGGTAGTTAGTGCTAGTTGTGTGTCTCTGCTAAGTTTGGCCCAATAGGGGTTTCTGGTAAAAACATGTTTCTAGTATTCAAGTTGTCCAAGTTTTTGAAATAGGCTAGAAGCAATGGGAACTGAAAGAGTCCACAGGAAGGAGAAAAGCCGCATCAACCATAAGGGTGTTATGTCTCTAGGGGTTGCTGGAAGAGAGGGAAAGCATTTAAATTCAGGTGATCTGCTGCAGCGTTGGGGATTGGACTGGGGAGTTGAAATTGGAAGACAGAAGACAGGAAGGAGAATGAAGGTCCTCTAGCTGGTTCCCTGGCAGGTGGCTTGCGCAGTAGATTTTCAGGCCTCAGGTGTTGGTGGCTGAGAAAAGGGTATGGGAGTGGAAAAGAATAATGCAGAGAATATTTGTCACAAAGCAATGTAATATTCAGTGAAATACTTCAGATGATCTTAATAAAAGTTAAAAGCAAAAAATTGCATCACTTTAAAAGAAAAAATAGGAAATATTAATCATAGTATTTGGATAATAAATATTAAATTATTTGTGTTGAAATCATTAATGAATAAAGAATAAAATAGCTATTTATTCATTGTGATAATCTTAAGAAATAGATCAATATAACTCATACGTTTAAAGTATTGAATGGAAATATGAAGAACAACTGGAAAAAATACCACAGCCTAAAGATGCTCATGAGACCAGTGAGCTTATGTCTCCAGTGTCTGGGTCAAAGAGTAAAGAATCATCCTCACCATCATCATCACCACCACCAGCTTTATCACCATCACCTTCAGCACCACTATCAACACCATCATCTTCATCATCACCATCATCATCACCACCACCACCAGCTTTATCACTATCACCATCAGCACCACTATAATCAGCACCAGCATGCGCAACACTTCTCCCCACTGTAGAGACTACTAACATAAATTATGCTTTTGCCCATTTTTAATTACTATAGACAAGTGGCCATTTTGTGTGTCTTTTGGGGGGTAGCTTCCCTTATTTTAGCCACATTATAGTTATAATGTATCTAGTAATTTTAAATATGTACCTTTCAATATTTTAAATTTGTGTACATAATTTAAACTCAATTTAAAAAAAAACATCAATGCTTGAGGTGATATTCAGAAACAGTAAGCTACTAACTTAGGATTTGTAATGAATTATCTATACCTTTAAGGATGCAGAAAGGGAAATGTAATCAACTTTAATTTGTTCTCTTTTGATAATTTTCTTTGGATTTGCATCTTGAACTTTGCTCGCCTCTTGAAATTACTCTGGAGACGAGTTATTTTGAACTTTAAGTCCTTATTGGTAGTAGACTGAAGCCTCACGAGTAATAACAGAAGTACAACCTGCATCATGATGTTTTAGGGCTGAGGAATGTTTAATCATGAAGTTGATTCTCTTCCCATTATGGGTAGCTCAGACCAAGTAGCTAACTCACTAATAAACAGCAAGTTGTGATAAAAGCTTGTATAGCATTGTGACTATTATGTCATGACACATCCTGAGTTGAGTTTAGTATACTAGAGAATATTTGCCATAATAATTACATTTGTCAGAACCTTTCTACCTAATGCTTAATGTAATGGTTAGCTTTATTTCGATATGTTGTGAAGGGCTTCAGTCCAATTGTAAATTAAACTTCATAAAATAATCCAGTAGGTTTCATTGCATTTTACCCTCATTTTTAGAAGTTTTGACATGAAAAACTTGGAATGAAAAGTCTGGTACTGTGAAGTGAGCTTCAAGTTAAATCAGGGCTTGGTTTGTGGGGTAGGTCACTGGCGAAAGATGGTTATAGATGGACCTTTGGTGATCCCCATTCTCATCTTTCTCTGTTTGACTCATCATCTGTGGAATGGGACGCTCCCTCCACACTGGTGACTCAACAACTCAGATTCACCACCTCAGGCTCAAAACAAAAGTGCCAGCTGCATAAAATAGAGGCCACAATAAATCTTTCCCCCTATATGTTGGGTTTGTTCAGCATTTTGTCACAGTGTCGAAGGGCTGACTGACAAGCATGTTAGGATCTGGGCCTGAGAAGGCTGTTTCTGGTTATGCTCCGTTCAGCTGAATGAGAAAACATGAGAGGGAAGTAAGAAATAGGAGAAGGCTACTTCTAGTAAGGCGATGGAGGAGAAGCCATGTCAGAAAGAATGACTGATTACAGTTTGGAGATCTAAGGGAGCAGGGGTATCTTATCACTCCATCAGTTGTTTTTTGTTGTTGTTGTTGTTGTTTTGTTTTTATTTATTTATTTATTTATTAAAGATTTCTGCCTCCTCCCCTCCACCGCCTCCCAGATCCCTCCCCGTCTCCCAATCAAGTCCCCCTCCCTCATCAGCCCAAAGAGCAGTACGGGTTCCCTGCCTTGTGGGAAGTCCAAGGACCACCTCCTTCCAGGTCTAGTAAGGTGAGCATCCAAACTGCCTAGGCTCCCACAAAGCCAGTACGTGCAGTAGGATCAAAACCCAGTGTCATTGATCTTGACTTCTCAGCAGTCCTCATTGTCCGCTATGTTCAGCGAGTCCGGTTTTATCCCATGCTTTTTCAGACCCAGTCCATCAGTTGTTTTGAAAGTACTTGAATAGACCTGATCAGTGTCTCAACACAAGTTTACAATGCAGCTGAATTTAATGCTACAACTATAACCAATGCAGTCAATGTCATGGCTTTCTTTGATCTTTCTCCTTTCTTTTTCCTTGCATTTTTACCCTTCTTTTCTCTTTTTCCATACCCATTCCTTTTATGTTACACCTCCCAAAATCCAGAAAATACCCAGGTTTATGAATTCTAAGTATATCTTTCTACTACTTTTTAGACTACCATTAACCAAAGTCCCCAAATATTTTTCATTTTTTCCTTTTCCTTTTTTATCTTAGTCCACTCCTAACTTTGTCAGTCTTCTTTATTCCCATATAACACTCTAACATTTATCACTAGTTTTGCCATACTCACTATCTCTTCTTGTTTTCCTTTTCACTCATATACACAAATAGTGTATCTATAGTACTATCAGATTCCCTTTATTACTTTATTGAATTGGTACTTAAAATTTTATGTAGTTACTTTCTACTCAATTATTAGAGCAAGCTAGGTACTATACTGTCTTTGTTGCTGTAGGAAGTTCTTAGCCCTTAAGGTTATCTGGAGATAAAGCCTGGTTCCTCTAAGACATATCAATCTACTGAAAACATCATAACTCTGTTACAACCTACTCTCTTTGGAACACGGCTAACACATCTACCAAATAATGAGGGACAACTTGAATAAACAACAGCAACATCATAGCCAATGATCATAACCCATGCAGGCCTACTCTTGTGCAAAAGAAACAAGTAATATAAAAACCAAGGCAGTTTGCATTTTCCCTAAATCACAAATGCCACAGTAATGTCCCAAGATCAAAATGATTTAGATAAACTTTCAGATGAAGAATTAAAAAGAATGACTGTGAATGTGGTAAAATAACTCAGAAAGAATTCAAATATTTCCAAAGAGAACACAAAGAGGTAGGAAAAATAAGAAAGTTGATTTATGATATAAAAGTACAATTTAATGAAGAAATAGAAATACTGAAAAAATGTCGAACAAAAATGATGATAGAAATGAAAAATAAAATACGTTGTTGGAGACTGCTCATTCATTTCCCAGCCACCAAGACCCATACAATAACACATAAACTATTAAGTACAACATTTTTTGGCCAATAGATTAGGCATAATTCTAGATAACTCTTACATCTTAAATTAGCCCATTTCTATTCATTTATGTATCACCAAGAGGCTCTGGCCTACCAGTAAGGTTCTGGCTGGAGATTGGCATCTTTCTCCTTCAGCAGCTATATGAGGTCTCCTTGACTCACCTACATTCTCTCTATAATTCTATAGATTCCCTCCTGGCTTAACTTTACTAAGCCATTGGCCAAACAGCTTCTTTAATGGTAATAAAACATATTCATATCATACACAGGGGAATACCACATCAAAAAATAGGCCAAATAAAAGATTCAGTGACATACCTCACCAATAAAATAAAACATGAAAGCTAGATTATCAGAGTATGATGTAAAATAGAGGAGCTGGGTCATTCAGTAAAGGTTAATAATTTTTATAATGTATAAATGAAACTTTAAAGGATTAGAGACTCCATTAAAATGAGAAAAAAATCAACTATAAGCATTGCCTACCACAACTTGATACAAAGGTTCTGTACCAGAAGATACCATACACTTTAGTCACAGAACATGGAGAACTCAAGTTGGTACTGACCAGGAGCCCTCCTCCCTGCTTGCTAACTTTTACAGCCCTGGTATGTATTACACGAGGCTGCTGTAAGAGAAGAGCCATCAACAGTCTTAGCCAGTTGTGAGCAATTTGAGCAACAATATGACCCACAAGGCTAGATATGCCCATTGGGGCAATAATGGTATGCATTTTATGTAAGTAATTAAACACTTTCTGATTTGATTTAAGGCCTACTGCACAGGAGGAAGCTCGTGTCTGGCCAAGAAACCATGGCTTGGGAATTCATGGGTCCAGGGAGAGAACCTACTACTTTTAATTTGCTAAATTAAAGTGCCATCATACTTCCCTCTGAATCATTATCTTTATCACAGGTTAGTGCCATCCTCATCAGAGATGCTTGGGACAGTGTCTAGTAGTTAACACAGGAACTTACAACTGAGCAAAGAGCAGAGAATAAGGGTCTGTGTAAGGCTCATCCATAAATGGGTCATCACTCTCTACAGGATGAGGGATCATCATGGGGTGGGTAATTAAAGACTGCTGAGCCAGGGGTCAGGGAAGACTGGAACAAATCTGTGTCTTTTGTACATGGCAGAATGGCTGCATTCAACAATTCACTGCAGCTGGGACTGCCTGCACAAGATCTTTGTAAGATCAACCTCTTCAACATTCTTGTGTGATGGAGGAGGGACAGGGTGGTGCACAGACCACTAGCTGAGGAGCTGTTCACAGTGGATGGCTGCCAAGGTAGGGAAAATCAATGTCTTTTTAATTGGGTAGCCCTCCGTGTGTTGGTCAGGCTCCAGTGGATATTCCCATACATACTCACAAATATCTGAAGAGCAGAAACTTGACTTAGTACATTATAAAAATAAACCAAAAGAAGAAGAAAAACAAAACAAGATATCGAGAACTTGGTGAGGGTTTGGGGAATGAAAGAAGGGTTTGCAAGGAATTAGGGGGAGGAGTGTGGAGTGAAAACGATAAAATACATTTTATATGTTTGTGACACACTCAAAGAATTAGAAAAATATCACATTTTTAAAATAAATGAACTTTTCAAGGTAAAAGATAGGAAAGGTTTGACACACATCATTCCACTAACAACAGTACTCAAGTCAGCCAATATTTCCTTTGCTCTTCTATAGCGTGACAGCTTCTAGACTGCTCATGATAAGAAAAATAAATGACTGTGAAGGTATTTACTAATAAAAAATAAAGCAGTTTAGATTATTGTTATTGTTGTTATTATTATTTAAAACAAATCAGGGTAAATATAAAACACCCAAACACTCTCATCTTACTTTTTAATGTTAGTTTTAAATATTTTTAATTAATTAATTAATTTATTTATTTATTAAAGATTTCTGTTTCTTCCCCGCCACCGCCTCCCATTTCCCTCCCCCTCTCCCAATCAAGTCCCCCTCCCTCGTTAGCCTTTTAATTGAGAGCTAGCAAGAAATCTGACTGGATTTGATTCCCTCACAGGGTAGCTCACGACCATCTGTAACTCCTGTTCCAGAAGATCTGATGCCCTCTTGTGGCCAAGTTCGGGAATGACACATTTGTGGCACATACATACATACATACAGAGAAAAGTACATATATAAAACAGAATTAGAATTGAAAGAAAAAAATTGAAATGGATACAAATTCCTGCACAAAAAATATCACAATAAACTTTAGAGCAAAAGAAACTGTGAGGAGAGAATGAAGATGGGATCAAGTTGGAGAAAACGTGGTTATTATAGGTGTGTAGATACCTAAGATAATCTCATTAAAAGAGTTGAAAATAACATATTCTGGTACAAAAAGGAATGATTCCAAACGGAAATAATTGCATACAGAATGTGGTAGTAAGACAATATATTACCACTTGTCAATTAAGCAGGACTTACACAATTACTTCCTTCTTTCATTGCCTCTCTTTTTGCTTCTTAAAATTCTTTCCTCTTATTATGTTTGAGATTATAATTTAATTACAATATTTCTCCCCTTCTCTTTCCTCCCTTCAAAGCATCTCATCTACTCCTCTCCACTCTTCTTCAAATTCATGGTCTTTTTTTCTTAATTGTTAAAGCATTAATGTATGGCTATGCATATATGTATATTATATTCCTGGATATAACCTGCTCAGTTCATTTAATTCTCCCTGTATATATGTTTTTAGTACTGACCATTTAACACTGGACAACATTCTTCTCTGGGGGAGATCGCTACTCCTGCATCCAGCTTTCCTCGGTTGCCTATAGTTCTTTGTGTAGGCCTGAGGTCTTGTGGGCTTTTCTTTGCCAGTTGGCACATTCTTTGGTGTCCTCCTTGTTCACCTCCCATTTGGGCAATCATGTTGGTAAGGCTTTATAGGAGTAACTTATGATATTATTAGAAGATTCAATCTCACAGCAAAATCCCTGATCCTCTTGCTCTGACAATCTTTCCACCCCACTCATCTGCAATGTTCCCCGAGTCTTACTTAGGTGAGGGATGTATCATCTGGGACTAGGTTCCAAAACTCTGCATTTTGATTAGTTGTGGTTTTCTGAAATGACCTCTATAAGTTACAAAGATAAGTTTCTTGATGATGGCGGGGGAGGGGGCGTTGAAGACTACACTCATCTGTGATAAAAGAACAATATTGATAGGTTGTTGGTATCTATTATGCTCAATTATTAAAGTAGTGGTTATAGATTCTTCTCCAATAACCATGACTTCACTAGTACTGAACAATTGGCTCAGGTTTCCAGTACTAAACACGGTCTCCCTCTTGTTGAGAAGGTCTTAAGCCTAGTTACAGAGCTGTTGGTTACTGTGAGGGTATGCTTGCCATTACTGCAAACACACACACACACACACACACACACACACACACACACCACACGAATTAAAAAAAAAATCTTTAAAAACTATGCTGGTGAAACTGAAAAAAATAACATTTCAATTATGTCCTTATAGAAAATAAAATGTAAGGAGAATTTTAAAGCAATATTTCCCAAATACACTTCCCAATTACAAACACCGTAAGATATGCTATAAAATAGGTATACACTTTGAAACATTGCTTGCAAATGGAAAGAGACAGACTAAAGCAATCTCAGAAGAGACAGTCCATCAAACCGCAGGGATGTTTCTCTCTAAATGTGACATAGCAAACAGAAAAGGAAAGTGACAAATGTTGGTCAGGATAGAATCGTTTGCGCTGCACATGTTAGAGTTTATTGCTGTAAGTGTTCCTGCCGCCTTCTGACAGCTCTCACTTTCTTAGCCCTCCCTGATGGAAGCGGCAGCCAGCTCGGCTCTACAGCGCGCTGTTTGGTCAAGGTGGCCTGAGTAGAAGTACCATGGCATGTGCTCTGGCATCGTCAGGCTGTGCCAGAACTTATTCACACTGCCAACTCCTGTACCCCATCTGCTTCAGCTTCAGCCTTATCTCAGGCTCAGAGAAGGGGTCATTTAGCCAGATCTGCTGTATGTATCACGTAAACCAAGCATATACCTTGTTGCTATGTGAGTCACTGCAGTGTTGAGGGTTACTATGGTGTAACCTGACACAAATTTATGAATGAAACTCAAGCAAATAATCCCCCAATTTCAGGATTGTTTTGTTCCATGCCCCTGTATGTGCTGTGTTCTACAGGTTACATTTCGTAACCAAGGTGAGAGAAGCTATATTCTGTTCTGATATGGATCTCAGATGTAAAAGCCTCAGGTATCACAGAAACAGGAACGACAGCACAGAGGGCGGGGCACATGAACCTTTGTCAGCTTCCACTCCTATCTCATTATGCCTAGTGAGTAAGAAATTAAGGCTGAGTGATAAATATAGAAATCACAGGATATTTTCCACAAACTCAATAGGCACAGCAAATATACATATTCACACATAAAAAGGACATTTGCAAATGTGAGCATGTGCCAGAAAAATGGAAAACTAGAGAATGTTGGATGTCATATACAGAAACCCAAAAGTTGGAAAATATTGATGGCATATATGCCAGACATTGGAAGAATCTAGTAAGATGGGACTGGATATCATCATTTAAAAGTAAAATATAGTATCATAGTTTTAAACATGCTGGTGTAGCTAAATAATTTAATATCAAATTAAAAATAAAAATAAGCAAATACTTCAATGTGAACAAAGGATCTATGATAAAAATTAGAAAAACAAAACTAAAGTTATTCTAGTAATGAAATGTACTATATTGAATAATTTGGGTAAAGTGATAAATAAATGAGAATAATTTAATTTAAAAAGTATATTAAAGTAACCCCATAGAAAGAAGAAAATTATAAAAAAAATATAAACACACATAAAAGAGTATCAATAGAAACAACTAGGTCTTAAAGACATAAATTCTTGTAAAATATAGTTAAGGGGTTAAAAAAGAATCAAGGAATGGAAACCTAGAGGTAAGCAGAGAGCCAATATATTAAAAATTCAAGGTTCATCTAATGAAAAGAAGTATAGTGTTCATCTTGAGTCATGTGAATAAGATAAATTTAAATGGTACTGAAAGATTCTTCACTTAAAAATATCAGTCATAATTTTTAGATGAATCTGACTAATAATACCAAGGAACTATGGATTAAGGTCATTCAGTCTCTATACATTGTTCTATACAACTAGGGTTTGGTTTTGTGTTGTCCCAATAACCTTAAGAACTGGATTACACTCAACTCATTCAACAGGTTTGATAATCCTCATACCAAAGTAGATAAGAATATTAAAATATAAATTAAGTGATTTGATATATACTGCAGATGACATAAACATCCAACATGAGACTTCTAAAGGAGGAAGAACACTCTGGAGCTATAAAATGACTATACATAATCAATGTATAAAACCCAGTAGCTCTTCACAGATTAAGAGAAAATTCAGAACCATAAAAAGGATTAATAATGTTCTGTTTATTGAAGCTACAACAATCACAAGGAGTCTTAAGACTAACTTAAGTCATATAGAAGAGTGTTGAAAAAATTAAGAAATCTTAGTAAAAGGAGGAAAAGAATAAAATCATTTTTCAATATTCCATATTATGACAGCACTGACAATTGAAATTTTGGGGAGATAAATTATTGAATAATATTACCAGGTATTTAAAACTGTAAAACAAAAGACATACATCTAAGCACACTGTTCAGAACTATAACCTGTAAGGACTAATAGGAAAAAACACATAAATCTTATTGAAGGAAAGAATCTTCACATCTCTTGCAGAGAAGGACATAAACAAGTCATGGGACACAAACATCACAAAAATAAGAAACAAAAACAGTTGTATTCAAAAGAGTTAATTAATTCAGAAATTAATTGCTTTCTCAATGCTGATCATGATCAGGTTTTCATTAAGCCCTGAGTTGTTCTCCTTCACATGTCCTTAAATGTGTGCATTTGTTGGAAATTCATATGAAATACATACTGGCATGCTATTTCAGCTGGGTTGGTTAACATCAAGGGAATGTAAGATTTGCCCATTGTCTGTTTTATAAATAAAGCTTTATTAGTACTTAGTCATCCCAATCCTTTCTCCCCCCAACACTACATTATTTATTCTCTGATCTGACACAGAATTTCTGCCAGTCTGTCATTCATCTTCTCCCATCATTACCTACTTTCTCTCTCACTTCTTTTGGTAGGAGATATTTCTTTTGAATTCATGTTCCTGGGAGGAATTTGCTTAAGTTAGAATTAATTTAGTTAGTCAGCATATATTTAAGCAACACTCTTTTGCAGATAGAAATAAAACATCAAGGAAATTATAGCACCAGAACCCAGCTTGTGTGATGTTCTTCCACTTATCATGCACACAAAATGTACAGAGGATTTGGTTTCCCTAATTCTTGGTCAAAAAAGTTTTCTCCCACTGGATATATACTTGTTAATATGGCATTTATAATTACAAATACATATATACACTCCCACACTAGGGGAAAAGGGAATTCAGTAAATTAAAACTTAGGAGAATTCTTATGCTTGATAAGCTCAAATCTTTAACTGGGAGTTTATCTTGTGATCACAGCCCTACATTTTTTGCATGTAAATTTTCAATAATGAAGTATATATTTTAACTAAGCAAGTTATAAAAGTGACTGAATTATAAATTACTGTTAGTCTGTATAAAATATTACAAAATATGAAGAAAAGATCAGGTGCTTATTCATCTGATTTTTATGTCTTATGTTTGGGGTTCTTTGGTTTACTTTTGTTATTTTCATTTTTGGCAGAACTTGGGGGTTAACCCCAGGGCCTTGCACATGTAAGAAAATAGCTCAACCAATGAGCTATATGCCCAATGCTTGGTTTTGAGAGACATGGTCAAGTGACATTACTCAAGCTACCAGTAATTTAACCATCCTCAAAGCCAAAATTCCCTGCCTTGACTTCCTGGGGGCTAAGGTTTTAAATATGTGCCATTACACCTGAATTGCTGTCATTTTTTAAATTGCTTAATATCTACGTTTTTGTAATTATTGTTTTGTTTCTAAAAAAGACTACTAAAAGTTATGTAACTTTTATGTTTCACAAAACCTGTTATCTGATCCCTTAATTTTGTAAAAGAATGTTTGGAAAATGTCGAGAATGAGACAACAGTCAAAGCTTAAGGCACACTGGAAGATTGTTTATGTAAAGTTCTTATGGCTTAAAACACTTTGGTTGCATTTTTCATCTTTTTTTGTTTGTGATGATAATTTTGAAAACATTCATTATTTTTGGATGTTCTTTTGTTTAATTTTATTTCCTTATTGAGTGCTTACTTCATTTTTTAACTCAAAGGAAGCATGTGCTGGCTTCTCATTGGCATATTCCAATTGCCCGATGTATTACTCTTCTGTTTGGGGAAATTTGAAGAATAACAACAGTTATTTGATCACAAGCTGTGTGATAAACAATCACTTAATGACCACCAGGCAGATAGCAAATAGTGGCTTGCATACACTACTCTAAAGAAGTCACTTTTAAGGTTGGCCAGGGTGAGAAGTGCTAAGATTTTATCATGCCACTCAAAATATGTTTTTTAAAAAAATTTTCTATGCACTATTTTCACATCACAGTTAATTATGAATAATTTAAATCCTTTGGATAAGGGGCATTTACCGTGCTCTCTGGGACAACTAGGAATGAAATCTCTCTAGGCACAAGAGAGTGAAGGATATTCATTGCTTCAAGTCTCTGCTAATTAAACCAGTTACTTCAGGGAGAAGGATGGGTATGCCACGATTGGCTGATATTAATTGCTTTGAACAGTTAATTCTAAACAAACTACTTTTCTGACACTTGATTGAGAACAGTGAAATGAATATTTTGGAGACCGTAAAAGCAAACTGTATGATGAACAAAGGATGTAAACACAATTCTCCAAAATGAGATTGAGCCAGCAACCAACAGAAAACAGAAGATGAGCGCAAAACAAACGGCTCATCTGATTCTGCTTAGTTTAAAGAGATCCATTATAACAATGTTTTTCAAATTTACATATGTTTTTAAATACATAAAGATGTAGTACTGAGAATTAACACAGATGGTCAAATGAAACTTGAACTATTTATTATCTTTTGACTTGTTTTTCTTGCTTTTAATACTATGGGTCTAAAGGGCATTTTGTAAAAAAAAAAATGAAACTCCACAATATTTTGTTTTCTGGCTAAGATTTGTCTGTCATTTGTTTTCCATCATTTGACAATAAGCCTTCTTTTGCCATATGTCGAACTCTTGTGGCCAGTACGCACATTGTGTTACCCGGGCAAGAGACATAACTCAGTTGGTAAAGTGATTGTCGGACACACGTGAGGATGTTAACTTAGGTTCCTACCACCCTCAAAGCTAAGCAGGCAGAGGCAAGAAGATCTCTTGGGTTTGCCAGCCTTAAGCTCTAGCCAATCAATGAGAGGCTTTGTCTCAAAAACTATGAAGGGGAATAACAGAAAAAGACAAAGACACCTCCAACATCAGCATTTAGCCTCCATAAACAATAAGGACAGGCTTTATCTCTCTCTGCGGCCTGCCCACCATCATGTAAGCCACTAGAACATCTGTACTTATTCACTGAATAGTTCCTGTCACTGGTTGAGTCTGACTCACTCTGATTGCTATTTTATCCTTTCTTTCCTTTCCTTTTGATTTTCCTGTATCCTTCAAATTTTCCCCCACCTCTACATTTTCTATTGTTTGCCATGCTTCATCTGGTGTTCATAGTTAGCAAGTAAGGTGTTATTATATAGACTTGTTTATTGTCTTGTTCCCTCCCACACAGCAGGTATTACTATTTGATACAGTTTGTCTTTTGTTGAATCGCCTAAATATTTGCTATTAGTTTTGCCCTCCATTCATTTGTTTAATGGTTGCCTTTTATCTGAGTTCATCTGTTAACATGTTTTTAATGCTTCAATGTAAGTTTTCTTTTATTTTAAATGTTTTTAGATTTGTTCTATTTTTGTGTATGATTGTTTTACCTACACATCTATGTATATATCACATGCATGACTGGTACCCAAGAAGGTCAGAAGAAGGAATAAGAAACCCCTGGATTGCTCTTCGGGCTGAGGAGGGAGGGGCACTTGATTGGGGGAGGGGGAGGGAAATGGGAGGCAGTGGCGGGGAAGAGACAGAAATCTTTAATAAATAAATAAATTTAAAAAAAATAGATAAGTACATTGTGGTGTGGGATGAAAAGAGAAATGATTCCCGTTTTCCTACTCAGATATAGGGGAACTCATTCTGGTTAAATAAATAAATAAATAACCAAGAAAAAAAAGAAATACATACTTTGTTCAACTAAAGAAAGAAAGAAAGAAAGAAAGAAAGAAAGAAAGAAAGAAAGAAAGAAAGAAAGAAAGAAAGAAAGAAACCCGTGGAAATGCAGCTACGGACAGTTGTAAACCACTATGTGGACTCTGGGTACTATAGCCCGGTCCTCTCTAAGAGCAATACATGCTATTAACCACTGAGCCAATCTCTCCAGCCTCCTTCCTTCAGTGCACAAGGCAAGAAATTTCAGGTAAAATAACATTGCTTCTGGCACGCTGGTCACACCTCACACCTGTTTACCAGCTTCCTGTCTTAATGGGAAAGCATCACTCTTCAGTCACTTGCCATTGTGGCCTCGTAGCCATTCCTCTCTGGCTGGCTTTGGGGTGTCTGAGCTTCTGCTCTTCTGTAGTTTTATTTTGGTGCACTGAGGCTTGTATGTATTTTCACTTGCCCTACTTAGAATATATATAAGGTTTCTTAGGTTTTAGTTCAAGAAAATTTTAACACATCTAAAAGTTTTCAGTATGTTTGACTTGCACCTCGTTCTCCTGTTGGGAATCTTCCTGAGGCTATTGTTAAGTCTATTGTGCACCTTCTGATGCTTCCTGTTCATTTCTCTCTCTCTTTCTACATTCCAGTTTGTGAGCTGGGCTCTGAATTCACCTCCTCATCATCTGCATCAACTCTGCTGTTTATCCACTATGGTTAAAATTTCCAATGATATTTTCCACTTCTAGCATTCTGAATTTATATTTCTATTATAAATGTAATTTCCAGCCCATTAATCATTATAAAGATACTGAATTTAATTTTTTCAAACTTTCTACTTAATCAAACATTTGAAATCTTACGAATGCTGTGAAATATTTCCTTCCCTGTTCTTTATTTTTTATTGCTTCTAACTCATAGCACCTTTTCTACTTATTTGTGTTAAAGTTTTTTTTTTAATATAAAATATCCCACTGCTTGGAACTTTGTATAATTCTTGGTCTACTTTGGAGAAGAAATGAGTTTGAATCTACATGTTCATAATTTTTAACAATCTGAAATCATTTCAACCCCCAGATTTGATTGTCTTCAAAACACATGATACCATAAACACTGACATCTTCAGTGAGGACTGGCATATGAATCATATTCTTAAAAAAATGTTTCCCTCTCTACCCAGTACCAAAGTATAAATAGTTATATTCTTCTGCAAAGTTTTGCTTTTTTTGTTGTTTTATTTTTGCTTTATTGTTTAAACTGATTGCGTAACACTGTGCTTTCTAATTTTATTTATGCATCTTCAACAATTTCCTGCCTTTCTTTGGGACCACTGAAGTCATCAAAGGAAATTTTCAGACTCCAAGAACTTAATAGGAATGTTCATATGAGTGTTCCCCTTACTCCACAGCCTTTCCAACATAAGCTGGCATCAGTGTTTTTGATTTTAGTCATTCTGACTGGTATCTCAGTCTCCTTTTGATTTCCATTTTCCTGATGGCAAAAGATGTTGAACAATTCTTTAAGTGTCTTTGCATCATTTAAGATTCTTCTGTTGCAAATCCTCTGTTTAGTTCTGTATCTAATTTCTTAATTGGATTATTTGAAATTTTGATGTCTGATTTCTTGAGTTCTTTCTATATTTTGGAGATCAGTCCTCTGTCTGATGTGGGGTTGGTGAAAATATTTTCCAATTCAGTAGGCTGCCTTTTTGTCTTATTGCCTGTGTCCTTTGCTTTACAGAAGCTTTTCCGTTTCAGGAGGTCCCAATTATTAATTGTCGATCTCATTGTCTGTCTTCCTGGTATTTTATTCAGGAAGTTGTCCAATGCCAATACATTCAAGGCTACTTCCCACTTTATTTTCTATCCAATTCAGTGTAACTGGATTTATGTTGAGGTCTTTGATCCACTTGGACTTAGGTTTGTGCAGGGCAATAGATATGAATCTATTTGCATTCTTCTACATGTCAAGATCCAGTTATGCCTGCCTCCACCATTTATTGAAGATTTTTTCTTTTTGCCATTGTACAATTTTGACATCTTTGTCAAAAATCAGGTGTTCTTTAGATGTGGATTTATGTCAGGGTCTTCAATTCAGTTTCATTGATTCATGTATCTTCTTGTAATGCCAATATTAAATTGTTTTTATTACTAGATCTCTATAGTAGAGTTTGACGTCAGGGTTGGTGATACCTCTGGAAGTTCCTTTATTATACAGGATTGGTTTGGCTATCCTGGGTTTTTTGTTTTTCCATAAGAAGTTGAGTACTGTTCTTTCAAGGTCTGTGAAGAAATGTATTGGAATTTTGATGAGGATTGCATTGAATTTGTAGATTGTTTTTAGTAAAATTGGCCATTTTCCCATTTTTATTGTGTTAATCCTACCTATCCTATGATCATGGGAGATCTTTCCATTTTCTGATACAGAGAAAGGAGGAGAAACTGTAGTCAGTATGTAAAATAAATTAATTAAAAAAAATGACCCTCATCCAAGATTCTAGCCACTGGCTATGCCTGAACATCCTTTCTAAATCTGTCCTGGCTCCATTTCTGAGGAACTGGTATGGTGAATGGAGGGTGGGAAGTTAACTAAAGGGGGTACTGTCTATGAAGAGATAGGGAAGCCTCAACTATGTCAGAGTGGCTGTATTTGGCAATATTGTTGTTTGAGGTCACCTGCGCTTCTGTAAGTAACCGCCATGCCTAGTAAATTCACTGGCTCTCCAAGGCATACTTGGGTTTAACTGTTACTTGGGTCTATTTTCAGAGTTCAGTCTTGGGGGTGGTGCTGATGTTTGATCATACCTCCCAAGGGAAAGTTCCAACAACAGAAATGCTTTCTCCTTTTGAAATAATGAAAGCAAATTTTCACAAATATTGATTTCTCTAGTCAAATCTAAGGAATCAGCTACTTTACTTACTTATTCAATAAAATGTTTGTTTAAAATCGTGTACTTTAACATTAGAAATTACTTTGGGAAAAGTATGTATAATTTGATAAATTAGCCAAGGCAGAAACTTTTTTCTTAATTTGTTTGTATGCATTAATTCATTGAACTCTGCTCTTGACTGGATATAATGTGATTAGCTGTTTCAAGTTCCACATGCTTCAACTTTCTCACCATAATAAACTGTGACTTGGAAAGATGAACTAAAATAAATCCTTTCTCCCCTAAAAAAAGAAAGGAAAGAAAGAAGTGAGGGAAGGAAGGAGGGGGAAGGGAGGGAGAAAAAAAGAATATTCAAATGAGTGAAAAGCCCACCTTGGTGCTGTTATACCTCTTTATTTATGCTGTGGAAACCCTACAATACATAAACTTAGTCTGCAGAGATAGTTAGTTCCTTTAGGTAAGCATTCTGCTCAGGACTACAGCACTAGATTCAAAAGCTCAATTATTATCTTTGGGCTTGCCTACTTCTTTATCATTAAAAAGCCAAATTAAATAATATGCATGAAGCTATAGAGTATTTTTTTTTGTAGGGAACTGGGGAAATTCCTACTGGTGGAAACAGAGTAGCATCTCCCAAATTGGTTTTGTTTTGTTATTTTGTTTTTGTCTTATACAATACTGATTTTTTTGTTATGCCAGAAATTGCCCTATTGACCAAAATTGTGTATTCCCTTTACTATTTTGTATTCCATTTGCCATCCTTAGAGAGATTTATGCTCATTAACATGTTGAGTGTCCTGAAAATTCCCAGAGTAAACAAGTGACGGATAATTTTGATTATCGCTCTCATTAGCTGGAGAAGCACACAGCAGAGGGTGAAGACCCACCCTCCATTGTCTGTGTGTCTGTGAATTCCTAGAAAGGATTAACTGGGGGGAGAGTGTTCCCCTAACTGTGCTTAACTACCAACCATTCCACTGGCTGGAGACTGTGATGGTTTATTTTTTTTTTTTTTATCAGAAAGGATTTTATTTTTTTTTATTATTATTTTTTTATTTATTTATTAAGGATTTCTGCCTCCTCCCCGCAACCGCCTCCCATTTCCCTCCCCCTCCCCCGATCAAGTCACCCTCCCTAATCTGCTCGAAGAGCAATCAGGGTTCCCTGACCTGTGGGAAGCCCAAGGACTGCCCACCTCTATCCAGGTCTCCTAAGGTGAGCATCCAAACTGCCTAGGCTCCCCCAAAGCCAGTACGTGCAGTAGGATCAAAAACCCTCTGCGATTGTTCTTGAGTTCTCAGTATTCCTCATTGTCCTCTATATTCAGCCAGTCCGGATTTATCCCATCCTTTTTCAGACCCAGGCCAGCTGGCCTTGGTGAGTTCCCGATAGAACATCCCCATTGTCTCAGTGTGTGGGTGCACCCCTCGCGGTCCTGAGTTCCTTGGTTCCTTGCTCGTGCTCCGTCTCCTTCTGCTCCTGATTTGGACCTTGAGATTTCTGTCCCGTGCTCCTCTGTCTCTGTCTCCTTTCATCGCCTGATGAAGGTTAATATTTATGAGGATGCCTATGTGTTTGTCTTTGGGTTCACCTTCTTACTTAGCTTCTCTAGGAACATGCATTATAAGCCCAATGTCCTTTAGTTATGGCTAGAAACCAAATATGAGTGAGTACATCCCATGTTCCTCTTTTTGGGTCTGGCTTACCTCACTCAGGATAGTGTTTTCTATTTCCATCCATTTGTATGCAAAATTCAAGAAGTCCTTGTTTTTTACTGCTGAGTAATACTCTAATATGTATATATTCCATACTTTCTTCATCCATTCTTCCGTTGAAGGGCATCTAGGTTGTTTCCAGGTTCTGGCTATTACAAACAATGCTGCCATGAACATAGTTGAGCATATACTTTTGTTGTATGATAGGGCCTCTCTTGGGTATATTCCCAAGAGTGGTATTGCTGGATCCAGGGGTAGGTTGATTCCGAATTTCCTGAGAAACCGAAACACTGCTTTCCAGAGTGGTTGCACAAGTTTGCATTCCCACCAGCAATGGGTGAGTGTCCCCCTTTCTCCACAACCTCTCCAGCAAAGGCTATCATTGGTGTTTTTTATTTTAGCCATTCTGACAGGTGTAAGATGGTATCTTAAAGTTGTCTTGATTTGCATTTCCCTGATCGCTAGGGAAGTTGAGCATGACCTTAAGTGTCTTTTGGCCAATTGAAGTTCTTCTGTTGAGAATTCTCTGTTCAGCTCAGTGCCCCATCACAGAGACTGTGATGGTTTAAAATAAAAAAAAAAAAGGGACGACTACAACAGAGGTAGCCTCTCTTCCTGCATCATGACCACCATGATAAGTAGAGCCTCCTAGACAACACACTTCCACTTTCATCAAGTTCTGCTTAAGTGTATGGGCCAAGACTGAGTAAAGCTTCTAAACCTGGGAGTCCAATTCTTCCTCGAAGTTGTTTTGTCTGAAAGTTTGCCACACTGAAAATAGTCTTATTGTCTGTGTAATGCCAAATAAAGGGACGATGTCTATGACCAACGATACCCTGCGCTTCTTATACTTTTAAAACTATTTTGCGGGAGAAATGGGGCTGAACTGCTGTAGAAAGTGTGGAATGGGAAGTTCTAGCTAAGCTTAGAAGACAAAGTTGAGAAAAGTTGTAGGCCATACTCTCCTCGTGAGGTTACAGAAGGGAATAAAACTTCTGTTAGAAACCAGAATGATGGTTAGTTGTATAACATTGTGGCAAAGAACGTATTTACATTTGCCCCCGAGACTATGGCAGTCTGGTGTTTATAAGTAACAGATTATTAGTTAGGGAGATGAACCTCTCAGGCAAAATTTGGGTTACAGTATGGGTTTTATTTGCCATCATAGGCCAGATTTGTAGTGAGAATTGTGAGCCAACAGCAGAACTTGAAGGGTTGAAAGGCTTGCAGTTGGCTCATAAGAAAAGCATGTGTGAAGTTGGAACCAAGGAAGGAGGGACTATGTGGAATTAAAGCAGATGGTGAATATTGAGGGTTAAAGTGGAATGGGAACAGGGTCTGGGTGGGTGAACAAAGCAAAGGGTATATAAAAAAAATTCTGTGGAAACCCACTAGTTAGTAAGCTGATATAAAAATACAATTTGTAAAACAGAAGAGTTTAAATGTGCTTTCTCTGCATTGCTGCACAGTGAACTCCCAGAAGACATGGGTTATTAAATGAAGATTGCAGTGCAAGTCATGGAATACATCCCTATAAATTCACAAGCCACTGCCTTTGCTCTTGGTTACCAATTATAATAAGTTCATGTTAAGACTCTATTGATGAAGACATGCCATACTTTAACTTCAGAACTAATAGAAATCAGTCTGAAACCAGAAAACTTCCTGTCAGCTGAGTTTCACAGAGTTGGAAGGAGTTGTGCAGGCTGCTGAGGGAGAAAACCATCAGTGGTTTTACCAACCATTGGACTCTGGATACTAGATAAGATGTATCCACTCAAACAATAATGGCCTAATTGTAAAGGCATAACCAACCACTTTATGACTGAAGCTGAGGCTTTATTCATAACAAGAAATTCCTGGTGCTGTGATCCTGGTCAAAAGCCCATGGCTGAGGAGATCACAGGGTCTAGGATAGAACTTATTATCATTTTGGTAAACTGTCACATTGTCAAATTGCCTTCTAGATATTTATATTCATAGGACTAGGCTGTTCTCAGACTTGATCAGAGAAGCATCTTATAGCAGTGGACAGGTGTCAGTAGAGAGATGACCAATCGGTCAAGTGCTGAGACTAAGAGATTGAGTGCTCAGTGCTTTACAGCAGAGCTATTTGCAGGGAGAAGTAGGGAGAAATCAGTCCTGTGTGAGGATGTGACCCGTGGGAACTTTCCCATGCGCCAGGCGATCCACACCTGTGCGTAATATATTGACAGCACTAACCGGATTTCAGAGTTATACTGCAAAATAGATAGGAAGTTTGGAATGGGCATATTGGAGGACATGGAAAGGTTTAGATGTGGGAAATGGAGAGTAGATATGGCCATATTTTACTGTATACTTGTATGGAGTTGAAGTTGTGAGTAGACAGTGGTGGAAAAACAGGAAAGGAATTGGAGGGGAGGGAATAGGGATGAATTTAACCCAGAAATTATATGCATGTATGAATATTAAATAAATTATCATTTATTATTTCTTTTATTTTTGAGATTACAAAGTATAATTACACAGTTTTTAAGAATGAATGTTTTTTTAAAAAAAATTATGGTTGCTGCTCAGGGAACATTGTAGAAGAAAGGGCAGAAATATTTTAAGAGACAGTGGCCTAGAAAAATCTACTGTGAACTTCTATATCTTAGAAATGTCAGGAAAACTTCACCTGTGATACCTCAGCAATATGGTTGCCAAAACAATAACTGAACAAGTACAAGGTCAATAGACGTGCTAACATGGAAAAAAGAAAAACCTCACAGGGCCCTACCCCAAGAACTATGGGTAACCAAGGGATGCTGAGAGAATAGTCTTCTCTAGAGATGAGCCCCCTATTGCTTATCCAATACCAACTAGTCAGCTCTGAAATGATACACACACAAGTAACTCTAAATACATTATATATATATATATATATATATATATTCTTATGTATTATTAAATCAAAATCTCATTTAATGGTCTCAGTTGCCATTGCTCTTGGTTAATGAGAATGACTTCTGTAGTTTTATATATTGGTGTACTCCTGATCCATGCCTGGCCCTTGTAAAAAACCCCCGAGGAATCAGGGAATCTCGATTATGGAAAATGAATAGGAATTATTAGCTCTGCAGAAAACTTGTTTGAAAACTCACTACATATTATTGGGGATTAAATTCATACCCGTACATTTTTGACAGGAAGGAATCTCTCACACAATACCATAAGGTGCGGAAGAGGCTGGTCTTGAATCTAACAACTGGTTAGCAGCATGTACTGCCTGTTGCCTTCCTCCTCTTTGCTCGCCCTTCTGTTTTCATTGAGCACTCTCGCTAATCTGCATTCCCCTGAGTAGAAGGTAAGTGACAGGGAGCTCAGGGCGTTTGTCCACTTCATCAGCAGGATGATTCTCAGTGACTGGAAAATTGGCAGACCCGGAACTGCTGCTTAGCAAATGCTGGACAAGGAAATAAGTGAATGAGTTCTCAGCAGCAGAACATCACCACCGATGAGATGAGGGGAGCATTTGCCTTTGTTTTCCAGATCCATAAGGTCCCAAAGCTAGTTTTAGGCATAGCAGAACAGAGTTTGTTCCTCTTTCATTAGTTGATGTGAATACAATAAAATTCCACACAGGTATAAAAACACAAAGGATAAAAAGCAAACGTGACTTTCCATTTCTCGTCTTCATTTTGTCAGAAGAGTAAATTTCCTGTAGCTGAGATCATGGAAATGTGAGAAAAAAAGAGCAAAAACCCAGTCCAAATAAACAACCATAAACGACCAACCAAACTTTTACTTCTCTCTAGTGTGTGTCAAGCTGAATTGGACTCTGTGTATTATTTTAATTAAAAATAATCCCCTTGAGTAAGAATGGGAACTAAAACAAAATGCAATCACTGGGCAACCTGCAAATTACTTTAAATAGTATTTCTGGAGTCTTTCGCTGATAGCATAGGCTGCTTGTTAATAGCCCCTTATTTCAGGGAAAATTACTCCTTGCCATTTGCGTAATTTGCTATATAGCATGCATTGACTTATTTGGATCTAATGGTTTTTGGCAGAATGTGAACTTTGAACTTCTTCCAGCTACATTATTAATGTTTTCTATGCGGTTAGTTTATCTTTAAGAAAAACATACTGCTCCTTTTCTCTAACAGGTTTTTGCTGTGAGATATACACGTGGTAAGTACTTATACACATGGATAAATTTAGAGAAGATCGTTTTCTACCTAATTTTATATTTGCAGGTAATTAACTACTGTGTGATTCCAGTCCACTATTATTCTCAGACATCTGCTGAAAACAGTTATACCCCCCACAAAAAAAATTATTGGCATTCTGTTAATTGGTTCTACTTTTAAGAAAAATTCTAAACCCACAGTTCTGAATTATGGGGTCTCTAAAACTCGAGGGTTTAAATGGCTGTACATTTTAAGCTTCACTGAGCACTGGAGGAGGAAGAAAAAGGCAATAATTGCCCATGAAAAACATTCTAAATCAAGTTCTTAAGATTTCAGAAGATGGGAAATAAAATGATTACCAAAGAGCTTCCACATGTCTATCAAGGTATACCAGATTTTAAACATCAAATAACTTGAGAAGTGTAATGTACCTAAGATCTCTGGGCTCATGGTATCTCCATAAAAAAGCAATATACTATGAAGCAGTGAAATCTATGTTTTCCATTCTGTCATAGGTAATCAACAGGTAAGAATGGCCTAAATAAATAGGAAATGTTTTTTTTTTTATTGAAAGGATTGAGGTGCTGAAGTAAAATATGTTTATTATACCCTTGCCTGTTATAAATCCCATCCAAAGTTACATCTTCCAGGGTTTGTCCCATTGTTTGTTGCTATCATTTTCAAAGTGAATGTCTTGAAAGTACAGCCCTACTAAAGCTATTCATATGACGTTCAATCCAGAAAGAAGAACTAGAGGGAGGCTCTGGGAAGCCATAATTGAGGATGGAGGATTCTCTCAGGTGAAGAACCGTAGCTCCATTTTTCTGCTTCCTTGGCCAAATCATTGCCTTTTGTTTCAACATTTATTTTGGGATGTTCTAGAATTTTAATAGTTGCTAATTATTTAATAACAAAACACAATGGGCTACTCATATCTTTGGTGAGTACAAAGTCAAAATAAGCAAGATTTTTTAAATAGGGTCAAAAACTTATCACCAGGTGTGTAAGCATCCAGAAGTCCCAAAGTGATGCTCTCCCAAACAAAGGAAAGGAAATGCAGCATTTTGTTCAGAGAGTTCACTCAGACGAGAATATGCTTCTACAGTATGCTAATTCACAAACTTCCTAGATAGAAATGCGACAGGCTGGATATGCTCCGTTTCTGATCACAGGGGAGGAAGTGCAGATAGTACAGGTAGCGGTGTGGCTGCATGTGATGCTCATGCTTACTATTAGGAATATTCCTAACCGAGCCACTCCGCTGATGCAAAATAATCCCAATCAAGCCAATTAAATCAGATTAATCCCAATCAGCTCAGATTAAAAGATACTCAGGTTTAATTAGACACCTGTGTTCCTCCCAGGTGGCCAACATGACCACCGGAGAGGAAAAGGGAAAATCATGTGTTAATTTTCTGGGAAGCAGTTTAAATAGCTTGTGAGAGAGGTCTTCACCTTTTCTGGGGAGGGGTCAAGGTTTGGCCGGCTACCTTGACCCTTCTCAGGGAGCTCAAGGTTCGAGAAACACAGAGGCGGGGCCTCCAAAGGTGGAGACCTAGGCTGGGATTACTCTTACATCATAGATGGTAGACCCCAGACCAGCTACTGAGCCCCAGATAAAGCACAAGGAGTGTCCTAAGACCCTTCTCTCTAAACGAGACTTTAATGGAGACCAAAGAAAGGACACTTTGTAAGTAACTTAGGATAAGAATTTATTACTTGGCAGTGGGACCAGGATCTAACCTGGTGCATGAGCTAGCTTGTTGGAGCCCATTCCCCCGAGGGATGATGCGACTAGTCTTAATTCAGAGGAAAGACTTGATCCTGCTCCAACTTAATGGGCCAGACTTTGTTGAACTCCCGTGGGAGTCCTTACTCATTGGAAAGAGTGGATAGGGTGTGGGCCGAGGGGTAGGGGGAGAAATGTGGTTGGAATATAAAGTGAACTTTAATAATAATAATTATTATTTATCTCCATCCTTCGCTATTTACCAACCTGCTCTAATTGCTAAGTGTTTGGATAAATATGTAGCATTTCAAAATTCTGAAATCTACTTGCAAAAGGTAGACCCATGGGACTGAAAATTGTGTTTGCATAGTCGTTTCTCAGGTTTGAAAGTAAAATACCCCTCATAGACTCACACATTTAAATAACTGGCCCCTGAAGCAGTGGCAATAGTTGGGGTGAGGAGGTTGTAACAACTTTGGGATGGGTAGCCTAGCTGTTGGAGTAGGCTACTGAGGCCAGGACTTAAGAATTGCAACTTAGGCCTATTTCTGGTTCCAGGGTCAGCTTTCTGATATACCAAGAAGGGACAAAGCTATGCAGTAAGCCACTACCATGGACAGAGTCCAGCCGCAAGCCACTACCACAGACAGAGCTGAGCTAGCCAAAGTGCCTTTGCTGCCTTGATAGACTCCTATTGTGTGAAATTCTTATGTCCATGGGGGTCACGCAAAGATGAGGACAGACCACTGAAATCCAGTAAACCAGAAGCAAACTTTATTCCAGGGAAAAAAATAAAATTAAAAAAATAAATCTCCATGGACACAAAAAGCTTATCAGCTAGCTGAGACCATAGCCAGAGATGGACTTGTAAGGCTGTGGCAAAGAACAGCTTTTGAACTCTGTCTTTTTTTAGTGAAGATTAGGCAATAACAAAGGAATTTTTACAATCTTGAGGTAAAACTTAGACACAAATTGCCCTTCTTGGCAATTTCCATTAGCAGGGTTTTTTTTATTCAGTTAAACTACTGTTTGTATTTAGTCTATTGTTTATCCCTGGCATTTTTTGATAGTGTTTACCAAGGCTCTGCACCTCCCCTGACACTGGCAGTTTCACATGGCAGGGAAGGGAATGGGAAGATGCACAACCAAAGAGTCAAAACTCACATACATCCCATCATTTAAAACTTAGCTCACATCAGTTGCTGGTCATGAGTGGCCAGGGGGTTATCTAAAAACTGATCCTCAGTTTCCAGGGCAACCCTAGGTTTGCAGTGGGCAGCTTCAGCCTTGCAAATAGAACTATGGGTTGTAAAGTGGAGGAACCCACTGGGTTTTTTGTTGTTGTTGGTGGTGGTGGTGGTTTTTTGTTTGTTTGTTTGTTTGGTTGGTTGGTTGGTTTTGTTTGTTTGGTTTTTAGAGACAGGGTTTCTTTGTAGCTTTGGAGCCTATCCTGGAACTAGCTCTTGCAGTCCAGAATAGCCTCGAACTCACAGAGACCTGCCTGCCTCTGTCTCCCAAGTGCTGGGATTAAAGGCATGAGCCACCACTGTCTGGCTAGAGCAACCCACTGTTAATACTTAACCCGAGCTGTTGAGAAAGCTGCTATCAGCCTGCTCTTATTCTCCTAGGCTTACAACTTTATATTTCTTTATTTCTTCGTTCTTTTTTCTGGAATCAACATTTCTATATTCTTATTCTTGGACTCTTCAAACCATGGGCCAAAACCTTTCTTTCCTTAAGCTGCTTCGGTTTGATATTTTGTCAGGGTGCTGAAAATGTAACTACTCCAAATACATAGAAGCCACTTGGACAAATTTTAGCTTTTGGGGGTTGCTAGGTGGCATGTTCTAGTTAAAGCTGTGAGTTCAACCAGCTGAACAGTTTTAATCTCATGCAAATCAACACTACTGATTTTATCAAGAGTACAAATGACCTTATATACTGTGTATCTTTCTAAGTAAGCTTTTGTATGCTGTTTAATTATTGTATATGAGTGTGCATATGTGTACATGAATGTATGTGGGTAGCCATTCGCAGTGCATATTTGGAGGTCAAGGAACACCTTGCAGGTGAGTCATCTCTCTTTGTCCATCACGTGGGTTCAAACTCAGGTCACCAGGGTGGGCGGCAAGCATGCTCACCCACCAAGCCATCTCATTAACCTCGATCTTTCCTTGCTTATGCTATGAATGTCTACATTTCCAATAGGCTTTTTATTATTTATTTTTGGGAGAAAGAATTATATTTGCTACTTGTAAGCAGTCATATTTATCTTCTTGTAGCTGTCGAGTTCAGGAAGAACAGCAGCAGAATTAGGTGTTGGACAACACTAAGGAAGTATTTGAAGATTAAAGAAAAGTTATCACATGGAGTGGGTTTTCTCAGTAGTACTCAGAATAGCATAAATGGAACAAGTTTTATAGCATTATGGCAAAGCAGAAAGGCAGGGAAGATGGGCACCATGTGGAGAAAAGGCCTTCTTCACCCTGGCATCTCAGCTGTGCTTCTTGTTGAATGAGCCAAAACTTTCAACACAACTGGCAAAAACAGGGAAGATTCCCTATCAAACAATAAGTTTTCCCATGAGATATCTTGAATTACTATTAAATTATTAAGATTATTAAAAACAAACCTGGGCCACACTTCTTTAAGCCCAGAACATGTATGAATTCCATTTATAAAATACAAGTATTTAAGGAAAGAGAAATAAACCAGTTCTTAGTTTTAAATGTTTTGCCTCATCTTTGAACCTGATTGTAAATCTTTTCCTTTTAGCATTGCAAATTCAAAAGTCACAAAATCAGATATGCAGCTATTGTTAACGAAAATGAGCCCTGATGGCATATTGTCATTCCCAGAGATTAATATCATCTTTCAACCCTCATCAGAGAAGCTTCTTGAAGTAGATGGTGATTAACAGAGAGAACTGCAGCTGGACAGTGGGTAGAGATGAAGAGACATTGGTGTGCTCAGCCTTGAAGGGGAAATCTTCATCAATCCCACCCCGCAAGGCTCAGGGATCTAAGTGAGAGAGAAGAAAGATTGTGTGAGATGCAATTTTAAAGAAACAGCATCATCCAGGCACAAGTGAGCCAATGTCCATATGCAACTCACAGAGACTGTGAGTTTACATACATACAACCCACACATGCTCAAGCCAAGCAAAGTCTCAGCGTGGAAGAGTGAGCCCAAAGTCTCACTCCTAGCCTAAAGCTCTCTGCAAATAATTGGCTTCTTTTGCCTTCCTCTCTCACATGCTTTAACTCCCCGATGCCCATATTCATATATAAAATATACATAGCCTCTTTTGTTCATCTTTTCCTAATAAACACAACTGTTCTATATTGGTTTCTCCTGACAGTGACTCTAGATCCTGGCTTTACCAGATTGGAGGTCTCCCACTGATGGGACAGATTATGTAAGAGTGAAGGAAAATCCAAAATAAGTTCTTAATCTGTGCTTAGAAGAGATTATTCTCATGTAAAGGATGACACCCTTTAGCCACTGGATCTAAATGCTGATGCAAGTACACCAGAAACCTTCCTTTACATTGGCAGACAGTATTTTCAATGTATTTCCCTTTTCATATAAGAAACAAAAAGGACTGACACAAAAGGATATGATTTGAGTATTCAAAAGCAGGGTTGCTTCGCTATACCATTATTTATTCACTTATTTTTATGTGTGTTTGTGAGAGCAATGGGTATCTGTGTGTGCAAGTGAGCATGCCTATGTGTGTAAGCTGGAGTCCAGAAGAGGACATCATTTTCTCTAATCTTCTCTGTCTATTCCTTTAAAGGGCTACATTTTCTTAGCCAGAATGGAAAATGGAAATCTCTGAAGATTCTGGTGAAGCCAGGTGGTGGTGGCACACGCCTTTAACCCCAGCACTCGGGAGGTAGAGGCAGGCGGATCTCTGTGAGTTCGAGGCCAGCCTGGTCTAGAAGAGCTAGTTCCAGGACAGGAACCAAAAGCTATGGAGAAACTTTGTCTCGAAAATCAAAAAAAAAAAAAAAAAAAAAAAGATTCTGGTGATCTACCACCCTTGGGGATGCAGTAACTGTGCTATCAGGGACACTTGGTTTGTTATATGGTTGCTGGGATACAAACTCCAGTTCTCATACATGTAGAGAAGGCACTCTTGGCTCCTGAGCCAACTCTCAAATCCCAGTTTAACGTGATTTCTAAATGTTTTAACTAGGGTGGGGGCGGCAATTATAAGTGTCTTTCTGTTCTTGTCTTGATCTTACATATAATGGTTTGAAAACTAATGAATGATTTGGAATCTAATTTCGACAATAGCTAGCCAATGCTAGGAACATCCTTAGCTGCCTCTCAGTAGGAAGTTTTCTAATAACAATAGTTTAGCCAGGATTATAAATAATCCAGAAGAGCACCACACTGTATGATCCATTTAACTTCCTGACAGTAAAGTGTTACTGTCTAGGGGTCTTGTTCATGTTCATTTTCTCTGCTACTTAAAGGATTAAAAGCAGAAAAAAAACTCATATATAGCAGGGAGCGGATGGTTATAATGGTTATAAGCATTATTAAAGAAAGTAGCACCTGAATAAATGAGAGAGAGAGAGAGAGAGAGAGAGAGAGAGAGAGAGAGAGAGAGAGAAAGGAGAGAGAAAGAGAAGGAGAGAGTGGGAGGAGGAGGAGGAGGTGGGAGGGAGAGAGGGAAAGAGAAAGAGAGGGAGAGAGGAAAAGGAGAAGAGGGAGAGGGCAAGAGGGAGGGGAGAGAAGGAGAGAGAAAGAGGGAAGGGAGAGAAGGAGCTCAAAGGACACAAAGAGAAATACTCCCCTCAGGGCAGCAAAGTCCATGTTTCCCCTGGAAACCTGGGAGTAGTTTTGGTGGCTTAGGATGAGACTTCTTCCCCCAATTTAGGATTGGTCAACTTTAACAGAGAAACTGGTGCTGGTAGGCCCACAGCTCTAGGTAAATATATTCAGATCCAGCCTGAAACAGATCTGACCAGCCTGGACTGGCCAGCTATGTGGTGGCCCTGCTGCAGGAAGAAAACGTCTGTAAGTCCTTTGTCAAAAGAATAAGGATGAGGTTGGAGTTTGCTATCTTGAACATCTGTCCCTTGATTATACTCTATTTCCCTATCTGTCTGCCTCTCAGGAACTGTCTCAATCTTTGTCACTTAAAATTTATATTTTCTCTCCTAATACTTGATGGCTTTTTCTAACCCATTGCTGAAATAAGGCTATGTTTTCTGAAACAAGCATCATAATTACACACAAGAAAATTGTTCACATATTGAATTAAAGTTGACTTAAAAATTTGTAGATCTTGAGAGTCAGACTTTAAGATTTTGGAAAATGTATGGGATTTTTAGTCCACCCTTGTGTCATACCAGATCCTCAGTTAGGGTGACAAATCTTATTCTTCCAGTATCTGTTGACGATAGCTCCTAAAATTCCTCTATATTTGTGAAGTAAAATTTAATTCCACCTGAAGGTTCTTTTCTCAGTCCTAGGTCCCTGGTTACTTCCTAGTGATAACCTGATTTTCTACAACATCGAGTTTCCTCTCCAAGAGCACTTATGCAGTCATTGTTAGCAAACACAGAACCAAAAGCAATGGTCTCCTACCCAGCCCTTCTCCCTTCCTGGGGTCTTGGGTGTTTCTCCTCTACGTCACAGCCCTGCATCTGGGGATCAGTGATAATGGCTGAAGAGGAGGAATAAAGAGTGTAAAAGCAAGAATATCAGGAAGTCTTCTGTGAAATAATATCTCCTAGAAATGACTAAATAAATAAGATCTAAATATACTAAAAGATAACACATATGGGCTTCTTTCAGCTTCAGAGTTTAGAGACAGAGGTCCACTGATAACAGTGCAAATTACAAGATAGCACCCCTCAGTCTCCATTCACAGTGCTCTTAAAACAGTGAAATACACATGATCTATCCTCAATGGTAGTCTCCTTGAAAGAAATTCAGTTCACAAGATGCAAACTGAGAAATAATAAAATTCTCAGATCTTAAAACTGATAAATCTGCCTGGAAGAGAGAAATTATTACAAAATCAATTTATGCTAAATAAAATTGTCAAGAATAATAGATAGGGCAGTTTAAGAGTCCTGCTATTTGCTGTTCCAGGAATTAGAAAGTTTTCTAGCTCCAACTGTACCTTAAACACAAAAAGGGTCCTTTTTACAGGCTTTTGGTCTCACCGAAAAGCATTTAAGAGCTGACTCAAAAGGAAACTAGAAGGCAATTTTATTGGCATTTGGGAGAGAAAACAGTAAGGGAGGCAGCCAGAAGTTCTTGCCAGTTGAATGAGAAAGCTGAAAAGGAAAGGAAAAGCTCTGCTTTCTTAGTTAGATATCAAGACTATAAACAGGCTCAGCAGTAGACGTCAGCTAGCAACTCTTTAGGATTGAGGTTGTCTTCCAAGAGTAAGAAGATGAAAAGCCAGGCAGTAGGCATTAAATTTCAATGATGTCCTATGAGAGATGGAATGAAGGAAAAAGGGGCAAGTTATACTTTTGGAGTTAGAGGGCAGGCGCAGTAATTAATCTGTAAGTGGCTTTGTTGGGGCAGGTTCTGTTCTTATCAGTCATCAGGTGCATCGCTGATTTTTCCATCTTCTCATTTCAAGCTGGTAACCTTCCAATTGGAAAACACAGTTTGTTCCTTACCACAGGTCTTGCTTGTCTGGGCAAACCCCTGTTGCCAGCATCTCATGGGTATTATCAAGCACTGAGTAAGTCACCTCTCAGAAGTGATCCTCACTCATGTCTCAAATGGTGTCTAGAAAGCAGATGGTTGGAGATAAGCCTTTATGGCCCTTTCTTCCTGCCTAGCATATCCCAATCCCCTTTGAAATTCAGATCTCAATTTTGTAATAATGCAATACATTTGTGTATATCTAATGATAAGGTTGGAACTGAAATGATCCATTCAGGTTCTTCTCTTTAGTATGCATGTAAGGTAAAGTCAAATCACCAATGTCTGACTTCATTTCCTGCTGTACCTCTACACTCAATTCTCCTGCAGTAAGTTAGAAATGAATGCTTCTTCAATAAGTCCACCTTCCCCCATCCCTTACTCCCCTTCCCTGTGTTTCATCACCAGCTCTTTATGTCCATGTGGATCACTTCTTTCCTTCATCCAGTTGTGTGATCAACTGTACCTACATCACTCAGGCTCCTATAATCTAAAGCATCACCTCCTATTTCCGTAGGTTTTTGTTCTCTTTCACGGAACCTTATAGCAATGATGTCAGATATAGTAGGCCTGTAACCCCCTCTCCAAGCTGTACTCTCTAATTTTATAATAATAATGATAGCCTATACAGAGTTTTGATGAAGAATAAACAAATACAAGGATGTTTCAGAGCTAAGGCCTATGGAGCTGCTCAGGTTGATGATTAAAAGGAAAGCACCTGAGTCCAGCAGCCAGGCTGGCTCTAATTCTCTTAAAGCTGAAAAGCAGCAGTCATGCACCACTAGCTAAAACAAAGCTTCAAAATAACCAGGCTATACCCGATGACTTGCTAATAGTTTTAAAATAAATAACGCCAGGAGAAAAGATAAAGTTCACGGGGACACATAGCTGAGCTGTCTGACTCATTAGGCTAGGGTCGAAAATACAAAATAGTCTGATTGTTGCTAGCTCTCTTACTAGATTTGGTTAATAACCAAAGGTGATGATTAATTATTTATACCATTTCTGCTCTCTCTCTCATATATATATATATATATATATATATATATATATATATATATATATATATGGGGTATGGACTCTAAAGATTTACAGTAGAGCTGACTAATTCTTTTTAATATATAAAAGTTTAGGTCTTATAAGACTCCTTATAAGATTGCATTTAAAGATAAGGAATAAAGTAGTTATTAGACAGAAATATTTGGGATAACTAACCCAGTAAAAGTTACTTTAATTGGGAAACTCTGCTTGACCCAGAGACCTTAACAATGCAAGATGCCATGTAGGAACTCTATAGCAAGCCTGAAAGCTGTTGTGATTAAAAATCCCTCAGATGCATCACTTGGTCATTTCCCAATCACCTCTCTTCACATGGCACAGAGAAGCACAGAGAAAACTTCCATGGTTAGTGCAATGATAGAAGTCTAGTAGAATTCTTCCTCTACAGCTTACTTATGCTTAGAGTCTTAGAGACATGTTTAAACTCCAACCCTTCCTATCTGTAAGTAAACAGACTGGAAAAATAAAACAGTACACGAAATATTAAAAAGAACTGCAAATACTAGTGAATATTGGAAGGATAAAGTGGTCTAAGTGTACAAAAAAAGTCTGGGCATAATGTAGTTCATTATGGCAAAAGCAATTTTGCCTTCGCACAATCTTCTCTTTCCATGAAGCTATGTGAAGGTTTGAGTTGTTACATTCTCAGAAGATGGTGACCCACCTATAACGTTCTCTTTCCTTCCTAGATAAACAGGGGTCAGACAGGAAAGAGAGAAGTAGAAAGAAAGGCAGAGTGGGTAGAGAAAGGGGAGGCAGGAGAGAAAAACAGAGTAAAGGGATTGTCAAACAGTTTGACAAGCAGAGTGAAAGAGAGTCCAAGCCATAATAGAATCACATGAACATCTTGTTCAAAAGTAGACTTAACTTTTCACCTGCGGATAGGTTTTTGTTTGTTTCTTTTGTTTGCTTTTAAGTCACCATATTGCCCACCTGAGATTAAAATCCCATCATTGGTGAAGAGGTGTAGAACAGATAAGAGGAAAAATAAGAATTAGTTATTTCTGTCACAGGGACAAGACATCTCAGATTCTCACAAGTATAGCTTTTACTTTTCATAGGGAAAAAATGGAGATATAGGGACAGTAGATATTTCTCTCTCTCTTTTTCCCTTACAGATAAATGTTCCATCCAATTATATTCATTGTGAATCACTCTAATTTCAGCTTCAGTATTCAGTTGAGTGACAGGACAATTTATGTTTCTCTCGATTCCCTTCCCCAATAAAACATCTGGCTACATTCTGGAATTTTCATTAGAGAGCACAGGGAGCTTGGGCATCATTCATCTCCTAGTCTTTTTCTGGCAAGTCCTTGTATAAAATAATCTCCTCTTTAATATGAATCTGATACTGTTTTCCTGGCATGAGAATTACATTCAACTTGAAGGTTTTTTGTTTTTGAATAGAGGGACCTTTTGCCAACATGATGAGGGAAAATGTGGGGAGGATGCACGTTATGTGGTTAGAGAATGATATATTATTATTTTCAAAGCTCTGAGAAGAGAGACTGAGCCTTGTCAGCGTTGATTTATGTTTGCTCATTCTGTGATTCAATAGGAAGGTCAGGTGAGCTTCACTGAACGTTTTGTTGTGTATTTTTCTACAAAATGAAGTGGAAAACAGTCCCCCACACCCAGCCTCACCTTACCCCATTTCCATTGTGAAGTGCAGAGATTTTGGTGCATGGGTACTGCAAATGATTATGGCTCAAATAGTTTCTCATATCTCCCTCCATGTACCTGAACTCAAGGTGGCTTTGCACAAGCCTGGGGTCCTTGAGAACAGACCATTAACAGAGAGATTACAATATGTATTTGGGAACATTTCAAAACTAAGTTTTTAGAACAGCTAAATTTTGAACACAATTAAATTTACTCCTCAGGAAATTTTCTCTACAAAAGTGTGAATCTTACAGTCACGTATTTAAAGGAAAACATACAGTTGTATCTTACTTAAAATAACAAGGCATAAAATGTATATGAATTAATTCAGTATAAAAGTTAAGGTTTAAAAAAGTTAAGGTTTATTTATTTCTTTAGATGTTTACTGATTGGTGATAATGGAGCAATATTGATTTCTATGTCACCAAATTTCACCTTTGTGGTGCTTAGGTTTTACAACCTGATTGTGATGATCCATTCCCTTGCACATTTCCAACAAATGGCCCACTCACAGAAAGGATGTGTTCCACTGACCTCTGGTTTTCCCATACTTCGTAGCTACTCTTCTGGCTGTGTCTGAAAACGATCACCCTTTGCTATTGTGGAATGCCGTGCTTTCGGATTCTCTTTTGTATGATCTGGAAAAGTTTTTATAGAATGTTTTCATAAATTTCTCTTGATTTCTGCTCAGTAATTTTTATGTTATCTCCCAAGTATGACTAGCAGTTAATAAATTTGGACTTTTGTACACCTCCGGTAACTCCAACTCCAAAGAGCTGATGTCCTTTACTGACCCTCATGGGAACTCCACACACACATGGCCTACATTACACAGACACATACATAAAAACAAATACAAATTAAAGTAAATCTTAGAAAAGAACTCACGAAAACATTCAGACTGAGCCTAGTTTTCCATTTGGAAAATTCCCGTGTTTCATATGGTTTGGATAATTTCAATTTCCTTTATTTTCCTCTAGTCTAGTATTGGTAAATGATCGTTCAATGCAATTTTTCTAAATTTGTTTACTGATGTTCATGACAGTTCTTGTACTTGAGGCAGGAAGCATTACTGGGCCATTGTTGGATCAGGTACTGCATCTGTATCACTCTCCTTTGCCTTCCCTCCAGAACATATGGATAAATGCTGTATATATCCTGTTGCTGTAGGCTGCCCCGAGGTTTTCTTAAGTCTTTATACATCATCATTTACAGTCCAGCAGTGTATCGGTTTAGAATAGGTTTCAGGTCTCTTATTAAAATGCTGCTTTTAGACTAGATTTTGTGTGTGGTATTTGTTATTTCAGTGTATGTGTTTGTGTTCATGTGTGTATATTCACACATGTTTGGGAAGAGCATGTGCACATGTATTCACATGCTCTTGTCGACCTGGTGCTCCCCATTAGGGTGGGTGACTTGCTAATGAGCCCCAGCCACCTGCTTGTTTCTGCCTCTCCAGAGCTGGGATTACAAACTTGCTACCCTGTCTGACATTTAGATGGGTTCAGGACTCAGACTCAAATCCTGTACATGCAAGCCAAAAACCTCACTGTTTGTGCTATTTCCCCATTCCCTTTAAAATGGATTCTTAAATTCGCGTCTACTAATTACAGTACTGCAAACACTCACGGGCCTCTCTCTATTGTCTACTTTGCCTTACTGCCTGGTCGTGTACATAATGTAAATACTTAATGATATTTATATTTGTTTCAATATGTTGGTGCTTCTGTGTATTATAAAATACATACTTAATAAACCACAGACTACTTTGTACCATTCTCAAACGTTTTGCTTTTGCATATGCTGAAAATCCTGATACCTCCCTAGCAATCTTTACTTTGTAGAGCTAAATACTTTTTAATCAAATTCTTAAATGCAAGCAAAAATTGCCTTTTATGTCTTTCCTTATAATTTACAATTGCAATCATCTTCCCTAATTTCTATCAGTGAATCTCAGAAGGGATGCTTTGAATGTTTGTTTGAGAGAGAGGCAGTGTTGGAGTGTGTGCCTGTGTGTATTGTTTCTGAATAATGTATGTGTATGTGTTTGAAAGTGCCTGAGCCCATATGTGAAAACATCAAGTATCTGTGATATCACTCTCCACCTTATTCCCTTGAGATAGAGGCTCTTGCTGAACCTGAAATTAATCTTGCAGCAAGCAAGCTCCAACCATTCTGTATCCTCTTCCCTTTGGCTCTGGGATTATAGACTTGAGCATAGTCATGCCCATATTTTATGTAAGCTAAGTTTAGGTCCTTGTGCTTGCACGGTGAGTGCTCTTAGTCACTGAACCATCCCCCATGCCAAAAGGATGATTGACCTCCAGAGGTTATGTTATAGCCATGAATACCTTTTGTAGTCACATCTTTGGTTAAGCATCCTACTAAGCATCCTACCTTATGGTCACCCTACCACTGAGCTATGGACCCGTCCCTGTCATTCTTAAAGGGAACTAGACATCAATAATAGTTTACTAAAACTCACCTAATCCTTTTTGCTTTGTTTCATATTGTTTTAGGACAGCTTTAGACTAATTTGATTTATTTACATTTGTGTCACTGTGGCTGATTTTCTGACAGAAATCATTTCACAGAGAATGGGTTTATTGTAGCTTGAAATTGGGAACATGTCAGTTCATCATATCAAGGAGGAGAGGAGAGCAGAGAAGTCACATGATGGTGGGCATATACCGTGAAAGAGAGCACAGGAAAAGGACTGTGCAAGATTGAGACCCCAGGAAAATGAACCAGACATGTTACTAAAGAACTGAACATCTTACAACGGAGGTATTTGCTCATCTATTTCACTGATGCTCCTGTCACAACAGCAAGGGGATTGACAGATGTCAGACAGCAGATGAATGGATAATAAAAACATGATTCATATGCAGAGTGGAATTGGATTCGGCAACAGAGAAAAATAAAATTTGTATGAAAAGTGATGGAACTTGAGAGATTATTTTAAGTGAGGTACCTAGCTGAGATTCAGAAAGACAAATGTTATATGCTGTATTTCTTATGAAGGTTGAAGGCTCTAATTGCTAAATGTGTGTTTCCCAGTGAGGGCAAATATTAGGACAAAAGCCATGAAAGTAGAAAGGGGTTTATGAGACTAGGCAGTCAGAAGTTTGAAAGGGTAAGGTAGGGATGTGGAAAACAATAGACCATGATGAAAGAAGAAATACTGGAGGTGAAAGAATGTAATAGAAAGGGGGGTGGCAGGGAGTCGACAGGGATGGAATAGAGAGAGAATAACCCTAAATGAAATATGTATAGAAATCACATGCAGAACCTATAACTCCATAAACTTATTTTTTTAAATAAATAAAAAATAAAATGAGTTCGGTGGCTTTACTCCACCACCTAGGTCTTATTTCCTGCCTTTCACCAACTCCCATGATGGCCGTATTATGAATCCATCAAGGAATTAATCCAGTCATTCTGTCAAACAATTTCCCCAAAGGCACACCCTAAGCTGAACTTCATTAATCTCCCATATATCCATTAACGTGATTAAGTTGACAATCTGGATAGCCATTAGCTAGTTTTTCCTCTAGAGCTAACCCTAACCCTAACGCTTAAAAGTCTTTGCTGCATGGCTCATGTTTGCAATAAGAGTTTTGCTGTTGTTTATCTCTGGCTGTCCTTAACTCAGAAATTTTTCAGGTCTGTATCAACTTTGGAAATTGCTTGGTTTATGACCCATACCCATCCTCCAGACCTAGGGTTATTTTATTGTTTCTTGGAGTTTGATCCTATAAAAGTGGAGGTTGTCACTCAAGAAAACAATTAAGTGATCTTTACGATTGATATCTGTAGACTTTTTCTGCTCAGTTCTTTATCATCTTGACACAGCTAGAATTTTCTTGGGAGAGGAATATCAAGTGAGGTATTATCTTCATTATATTAGTCTTCAAGCAATCTATGAGGGCATTTTCTTGATTAATGACTGATGTGTTAGTGCCTAGTCTACTGTGGGCAACATCACCCCTGAGCAGATGATCCTGGATGATATAAGAAAACAAACTGAACATGGCCTCTCCTCCAGTTCCTGCCCTTCCTGAGTTCCTGCACTGACTTCACTCAATGGATCGTGACTATGGATATGTATGCTAACTAACCCTTTTCCTCCCGAGTTGCTTTTGGTCATGGTGTTTATCACAGCAATAGGAATCTAACCAGGAAACTCACTGAGTTTCTACAGATCACCCTGGAATTAATCATTCTGTACAAACTTCTTACTGTGGGTGCTCCGGCAACTCTAGATCTCTTGAATCTTTATTCATCTATGTTTGGCCAACCCCCAACTTATCAGTAAGTCTGATTCCTTTCATTTATCACCTGGCATCAAAATTGTTGCTGCGGCCTCAGTTCCATGTCATCTTGAAATTCCCAGAAACCTGTACATGGCATTTCCAGATCCTGGCCATGCTGTGGAATTCCCAGAAATCTGTACATGGCATTTCCAGATCCTGACCATGCTGTGGAATTCCCAGAAATCTGTACATGGCACATCCAGATCCTGACCATGCAGAATAATTCCCAGAAACCTGTATATAGCATTTCCAGATCCTGACCATGCTGTGAAATTCCCAGAAATCTGTATGTAGTATTTGTAGACCCTGACCACACTGTGAAATTCCCAGAAGTCTATACATAGCATCTCCAGACTTTGACCATGCCGTGGAATTCCCAGAAATCTGTATGTAGCATTTCCAGACCCTGACCAAGCTTTGGAACTCCCAGAAATCTGTACATAGAATCTCCAGATGCTGACCATGCTCTCACTTAAATAGAGTCAAAGAAATGCAAAAATGCAATTATGAATGCCATGCTCATGTGAAAAACCTTATCATTCACTGTGCATTGACAAAGGTCACTTCCTACCAGGCTCTCCACTCTAAACACAGTTCTTTAGCCAGAATTAGAAAAGACCCAGGTGGCCCAGACAGCGATGGCATTCCAAGGAGTCCACTTTTAGGTGACTGGGACAATTTGTTCTGAAACTACATATCATTTTCAATGTATTCCTTTTAAGTGACTCTCTCATCTGACTCTGTGAAGATGGAACACTCAATTAAGGAACCACTGTGTGGCAGCCACAACTGGCTCCACATGGAAGGGAAAAGGCTCCCCAGAACAAATGCACCGTGGTGGTTCCACTTGACCTTTCTTTACTGACAGGGCTCATTCAAAGTCCCTTTTTCTTTTTAAGGACAGAAACATAAAAGGCACCAAATGGCTCACTTGTTTCCTTTAAGCACAGTACTGTTGAGAGAAGAGTCTGCGGTGGCATGGGGTTTCAGGCCATGGCTTATCCTTTTGTTCTCCTTTGAGGAGGTTGCTAAAGCTTGCCCTTCCCCTCAGCACATTGCCCTCAAGTTCTTTAGACTCTCCTGATTCTACAATCAGGTTAAAATAGGACTTTCAGATTGGACCAGTAGCGTCAAGAATGGAGAAAGCAAAAGATGTCCCAGTTGTTCTTAGGGACCCCATGAGGCTTAGCTGAGAATCTAAAAAATGGGAGTCAACTGAGAAATTCGGTATTTTCTAAACAGGTAAAATTGGAGCTTTAGCTTTGTAAAGAGTTGGCCATGGAGCCACTTTAGCTAATAAGCTTCCTCACTGAATTCTAACTGCTCTCATTGACAGAGAGAGAATTAGCACCACTTTTCACAAACAAGTCTTGCAGAGATGGGATTATGTCTCCTGTTAAGTAAGTAAGTTTATTCCTGCCTCTGAAGTGGAGAATGAGAAGGTTAAGTGCAGAAGATGCTCATGTGTGGTGCAGAAGATGTTCATGTGTGGTGCAGAAGATGTTCATGTGTGGTGCAGAAGATGTTCATGTGTGGTGCAGAAGATGCTCATGTGTGGTGCAGAAGATGCTCATGTGTGGTACAGAAGATGTTCATGTGTGGTACAAAATATGATCATGTGTGGTGCAGAAGATGCTCATGTGTGGTGCAGAAGATGTTCATGTGTGGTGCAGAAGATGCTCATGTGTGGTGCAGAAGATGTTCATGTGTGGTGCAGAAGATGTTCATGTGTGGTGCAGAAGATGTTCATGTGTGGTACAGAAGATGTTCATGTGTGGTGCAGAAGATGTTCATGTGTGGTGCAGAAGATGTTCATGTGTGGTGCAGAAGATGTTCATGTGTGGTACAAAATATGATCATGTGTGGTGCAGAAGATGCTCATGTGTGGTGCAGAAGATGTTCATGTGTGGTGCAGAAGATGTTCATGTGTGGTGCAGAAGATGTTCATGTGTGGCACAAAATATGATCATGTGTGGTGCAGAAGATGCTCATGTGTGGTGCAGAAGATGCTCATGTGTGGTACAGAAGATGCTCATGTGTGGTACAAAATATGATCATGTGTGGTGCAGAAGATGCTCATGTGTGGTGCAGAAGATGCTCATGTGTGGTACAGAAGATGTTCATGTGTGGTGCAGAAGATGTTCATGTGTGGTGCAGAAGATGTTCATGTGTGGTGCAGAAGATGTTCATGTGTGGTACAAAATATGATCATGTGTGGTGCAGAAGATGCTCATGTGTGGTGCAGAAGATGCTCATGTGTGGTGCAGAAGATGCTCATGTGTGGTACAGAAGATGTTCATGTGTGGTGCAGAAGATGTTCATGTGTGGTGCAGAAGATGTTCATGTGTGGTACAAAATATGATCATGTGTGGTGCAGAAGATGTTCATGTGTGGTGCAGAAGATGTTCATGTGTGGTGCAGAAGATGCTCATGTGTGGTACAAAATATGATCATGTGTGGTGCAGAAGATGCTCATGTGTGGTGCAGAAGATGCTCATGTGTGGTACAGAAGATGCTCATGTGTGGTGCAGAAGATGTTTATGTGTGGTGCAGAAGATGTTCATGTGTGGTGCAGAAGATGCTCATGTGTGGTACAAAATATGCTCATGTGTGGTGCAGAAGATGTTTATGTGTGGTGCAGAAGATGCTCATGTGTGGTACAGGAAGAAACTGCTTTCAACTTCATTTTTCAACTTCAACATGAGAAAGAACTGAATCTATAATGTAGAATCACTGTCTCCATATCTACATGAGGTTTTTGAGTCCATCCTTCTGACACCTTGGACTCACAATCGTCCTTCCACCTTGTGAAACAACTACATTTTACTTGATAACCAACCCCCCCCGTCATGTCTTGAGTAAGTAGGGTCAGGAGTCCCTAGAAATTGGTAGGAGAAAATGATAGGATTAAAAATGGTAAACTCTGCCAAGTATGCTTTTATTTGTTGTAGCTATTGAAGTGCAATCAAAGACAGGTCTATTATTTATGGGCTCTATCATCTAGATTATCTAAACAAAGAATCCGAAGATGGTTGTTCAAATCTCTGTAAATCATGCATAGAGCGAAAAAAAAGGAAATACGCAACAGAAGAAAATGTCAGTAAAACAGAAGAGCAGTTTTTTTTCCTTAAAATGAAGTCTTATTGTCTGTATTAAAAATTAAAGATAGAACTAGACATAGTGGAATACATCCATAAACCTATTGCATAGGTAGCTGAGGCAAGAGAATGTTTACTTCAAAGCAACCCCTGTCACCATGGTGAGTTGTAGGTCAGCTTGAAGTACGTAGTTAAACCCGGTTGAAATTCCTGCCTTTCACAACAAAAATCAATAAAAATAAAGGTAGACAATAATCTCTACCATATTCAATTAGATTCTACCAAGTTTAAAATAAGTCATAAATATTATCTTCATGGGAAATAAAGGAATTTCTTTCTTATAAGTTAAAATTGAAAAAAAGTATTTTAATTTTTTTTACCATTTTTCTACTTCACATTTTAAAATGTCATATTGCAGTGCATATTCTAGTATGTTCTACAGTGGTACTGTGGTGGTGAATATCTGCAATATAATTACAAAGAAAATAATCTTATATTAAAGGCTACATTTTCTAAGCATCCTGTTGAAAGAGAACTTCATCAAAGGAGTTTCAAAAGCCGGTGCAATCCTACCAAGCTGAGAGCCTGAAGCAGCAGGACCACAAGTTCAAGGTCAGCCTGGGCCACTTACTGTGAGACCTGAGAAAAGGAGAAACTAAAACATTCGCCAATCTTTCTCCCTGGTCATGTTTCCTTTTCACTACCACTACCTTTCCAACGTCATATGATTTTTTTCCTACCACCCTATTTGCTTTAAGATATTTCTTCCTCATTGTCCCAATATCTTTCTGGTTTCTAAAGGTCCTTCATGTTGGATAAACAACTCTAAAGAGTCAAAGATAAGATCCATGTATGACAGAGAATAACCTGGCATTTGTTCTTGTAGGTCTAAATCACCTCATTCAATATAGTTATTTTCATCTATTTGCCTGAAAATTTTCTAATTTCAGTTTTTTTTAAAGGTGTTTATGTACATATGCCCTACATTTTAAATACCAATTCATCAGTCTATTGGCATCTAGGGTGATTCCATTTCCAAGTTATTGTGGATAAAATAGCAATGAATACCCCCCCCCAAAAAGCTCAACATCAGGGGAGGTTAAGAAAAGTTATAGAGTTGAGTAGTGCACAGATGTGATGAAAATACATTGTATAATGCATCACATTCTCAGAAATAAATATAAAGTATTATATTGAAAAACTCCGTAAGCAAAGTCTAAAAAAAATTACAGATTATTCCTTGCCTGGCTCCAAGAAAACGTCAGAGGAAATTTCTGCATGGAAGTATACCATTGCCAGTACATCAGAACAAATCCAAGTTCAGGGAGAATGCTACCCAGAGCTCCGCTCCTTCATAGAAGCAGAAACTATTTCCCAGGTAGTTCAGTGGGACATTCCACGGCGTGACATCCCTGTGATGACATCAGTGTCTACTGAGAACACACTGAGTAAGGGCAGCTTTCTTGGAAGTGGCTGGCAAAGCTCATGTGAGCAAATCAGCCTCTTAAACAGTCTTTCCTGGGGACCCTGCTTCTGTTCTTCCTGTTCTACTGCCTGTGGCTTTACATCCAGGCACTGATGGCTTTCCCCGCGCGTTTTCATACTCTAACTCTGATTTTGATCACCTTTAGTTTTGCTTCACGTATCCATGATTAAATATGCAAAGACTTTAGTCCTGACAGTTGTGTCTATGTTTCGGAATGCGATTTACAACACTGTACGTTTGGAGTTTTATAGCATCTGCCTAGGTAGTACTTTCTTAGGTAGAATGCAATCAACCCTGACTGTAAAAAGTAAATAAATAAATCCTTGTGATTTATTTTTATGGCTTAAAGTTATGGCTTTCACATTCGTCTAAGGAAGGGTACACATGTACCCCAGAACAATAGAGTTTGTGAAACTGAACATGCCATCCCCATTGCTTGCTTAAGTTCCTTCTGATCTGAACAATTAGAAGGCACATTTTCCTATGTGGAAATCAAGGCAAAGTATTGACATACCTACACGTATCTGGTGTATGAGATCAATAAAACCATGAACAATTTACATACTGAAGCTAACCTTTGAGGGAACTTAATGTCCTTGAGCCTTTACTTCCCACAACTAAGTTGAATAAAATTCACTCCGATTTATTGTTATTAAAATTCTTCATTATCATTATCAGCGTCATTATTACCCCCAAGTGCACAGAGCTTTTTTCTTTCCAGATGCTTAAGTTGTTTTACTTATATTACTGTAGCCATTTTAAAATATGCTTAAAATATCAGCTTGCACATTTATCCCCACTATACCTCCCTATGGAGAAAGAAGGAAAGTAAAATGATTTAAAGTAAGATTTTTTTCCCCCATAGTCTCTGGCTAGAGAAGCCAGTGGGTAATACAAAACCATATTACTTCATTAACTCTAATAGAATTCCAATGAGATCTGAAAGTAGAAAGTATTTGCACCATCTAATATAAATGAAACAGAGATGCAGAATATTTTTCAAAGGCTCATCCAAGGACATAGCTGGAAGTAACAGTATATCAATAAGTTAGCCAAAGCCTTCTGATCTTCACGCCAATTTTCTTCTTGCTCAATGATACAGCATTTATAAAAATCTACTCTATGCAAGTAGCGTGCTCTGACCTATAAATATGATGATACATTTCACAAGGGGGGCAAACAGAATGGCCACAAAGTTGTCTGCTCTGAAAGCCACTGAGGTTGAATGGAAGGGAATAGATTTTTAGAATAAGGTCAAAGTAGATGTGAAGCAAAAGTGTCAACATGGTTCTTAGCTTAACTTTTGTTTGGGAACTTTTTTTAAAAATTCACTATGGTTAAAGTTTCTCAGAAAAAAAATCACTTAAGGGTTAAAAGTGTTGTGTGGCCTCTCAGGCAATCAAACTTGATTGGCCCAGATTGGACACATGCTTTTCCACAGTTTATACAGTCCTTGTTACTAGTACCTCCGTTGCTACTTTAGAAGCACTGTATCCTTTTGCTTTGGCAAAACCTCTTGACTATCATGTCTGATGTATTAGGTTTGATATGGTTCAACTGTGTGATTCATTTGTTTTCCGGTTTCATAGATTCTGCATCCACCATTTTGACTGAGCTCCAAATTGTGGATTCGATCCATCCCAAATTCATAAAGCTCAATGGGACTTGATAAATGCTGATAACCCAATATAATGATGCCCATTCTCCTTTTCAGAGATCCTTTTCCATAGAAAACAGGAAACTTTGGGTTTTTTGTTTGATTTAGTTTGTTTTGGTTTACTAACTGGTCCCTGCTTTGATGACCCTGTCTTGAAGCAACATTGGCTCATGACTTTGGTATCTCATAGTGAATTGAGTTCCACAATACCAGATTGTTTAGTCTTGCTTTGAAATCTGCACTGTTTGTTTCCCAGTAGTTTTGTACAGTGAAAGAAAAACTTGTTTCTTACAGTGCTCCTGTCTTCCCAGTATTTCAACCTCACAACTTTTACCAGTCCTCTAGAAAGATGGAATCCTCTGTCTACATGTACTTTTCCGCAGATGAAAAATAATGATTTGTTTTTTCCTATACCTTAACAGCCAGCACGGTCAAATCTTGGATTCTCCCCGCTTCTGCTCACCACTATCTTCACTTTTATTAAGACCCTTTCTTTCTTATAGCCCAACCTGTAGATGGGACCTCGGGGGTTTCCAATCCAAACAAGATCTCTAGCAAATTTTGGTATTTAAGGAAACTAAGATTGTACATTGACTATGAGTTGAATGATTTTAATGTAGGAAGCCACCAGATGGTCTCTGAAGGAAGTTCTGGAATATCTGGCATTGACAACAGGAATGGTGGGGTAGCAATGGTAACTACCAGTCCCTGTTGGTTTACAAAGAAATCACCTTTCTCCTTCCTTTCATTTTGCTGTGAACACTACAATTCCTCATCACAACTGGGTGATCCAACATTACAAGGTGCCTAATAAATCACAAATTTACATGATTCAGCGTATTTAAATGTTTTCAGGTAAAGTTTATTCTACTTTTTTTTCCTGGATTTGAAAACCAACTCCATTTGTTGTACTACCTGATTTTCTATTTTCCTGAGATGAATATTTGTAGATGAAGGACTGACAGCATGATGCCTAAATTGTGTGTCAGCTTGTCTGAGCCATGGGGTGCCAAGCTATAGAGGTAGACATCATTACTGAATGTGTCCATGAGGGTATTTTGAGGTAAGATTAGCATTTGAATGGATGCGTTGAGTAAAGCAATTTCCCTTTTCTGTGTGGGAGGACATCGCACAAGATTTGGAGGTCCCAAATGCAGTTAACATAAAAAACTGAAGAAGGAGTGATTCGCTGTATCTGATTTTATTCAGACTAACGTGTTAGTGCTCTTATACCCCCAACTGGTCAAGTCTACCTTATGCTGGGAAACGTGCGATTTCTCAGGCTGCAAGGTCCTCAGACTGAAACTAAACCACTGGCTTTCCTCAGACTGTGTAAGTAGCTAGTGGGAATTCTCAGGTTTTGCAAGCTAAATCCTTGTCTTCTCCTGTGTGCCTCCCCCCAATGGGTTTTGTTTTTCTGGATGACTGTGTTTAATATAGATAATTTAAAAATCATATTAAAGATGAAATAACAGCAAATTAAAAATTGACTCCTAAAGTAATTGGTGTGAAGATTTATAACCAAAGCCCCAGGTCCCCCAAAGTAACACTGTCACAGTGTTAGAGAAAACCTAATATTCTTGTCCTGCTACAACACTTAGACTCCTCACCATGATGCCACTGGCATGTTCCCTGTACCATCCATTTGTGTCATTTCCCACCAGCCTTTGTCTATTGTTATTATCCATAAAAACGCATGACAAAGAATCCCCTGCTTGCTGACTGCATCCAGAATCACTGTAATCATCGTTCAATTAATGAAATTCTTATTTCATTAATGATACTTATTATTATCTTTTATCTGTAATCTTCTTTCCATTGATGAAATTCTGGTTGCATTAGTGATACTTATTATCATCTTTTATTGTTTTTTAAGAATATATGCTATATGGTTTATAGGTTTTATTTATAAAGCATTAATCAGAATTTAAGTCAGTAGTGATATGGGATAGCATGTATTTAATATTTAGCTAGATAGTAATTGTGTTAAGTTTTATTTACTATGGTCTGTTAAGAAACTAAATACTGCACTGCTTCTACAGGTGTATTATTTTAGCTTCTCTCTATACTTTTCTCTTAAGTAGGCCTACTCATTGATTTTATCCTTGAGAATCTGAGTAATTTGTTTAACATGAGTCAGCTATCAGTCATGTTCCCCACAGAAGCTCCTCCAAACTCTTGAATTTCTGGACTTTGAGTACTGTGTGCAGATGCCATCTTCCAGAGATCATACGTTGGAAGGAATAGCAGCATGTCATTGTATCACATCTTAGTTGTGCTGGACTTCATGGCTTCAGCCTCATGGCTAAGGTTTTTCTTTTATTCCCCCAACACAGGAAGATGGCATCTTGACTCTTTTCCTAGTCTACTGAAGACAAAATTAACTGTGACTCTTACGCCCTTCTTACTTTAGTTTTGCCGTTCTCATGTTTAAAGTTATTAGAGTCATCTCCCCTGGTCCTTGGCTTGGTCTGCTCCACTCCTTTTACTCTGCTGAAGATAAGATATAGCTACACCATTTGATAGATTATTTTTGACAAAACTATAGTTGCTTAATGATTAGGCTTATTTCAAGATCTCTCTCTATATTTAATCATGATGTTCAAGCTAAAATAGAAGGGAAGATAATTATATCTTAAAGCAGATTGAAGACACCCTATGCTTGGCTTTACACTCATTATTTAGATGCTCAAAATATAGATAATAGTTATGCTAGCAAGAAAGAAGCAATTGAAATATAGTAAGTAACTTACGTTTTTTAAATTAGGAGATGGGAAAATTTGGAGTTTTAACTGGAGAATGTGAAAGAAAAATAGATGGAAGGGAGAATGAAAGGTTAAATAGTGCTATGGATGTTTGAAAAACCCATAGGGAATAATGTCATTTTATAGTTACCTAATATTATATCTAACACGTATAAGTTAATAAGTGAACCTTTGTAAGTAACTTAAATGAAGTTATGCCACTTGGAGGTGATAATGCTCCCCACAAGAATAATAGATGTTCTAATTAAAACCTAGTATCAAGCATGAGAAACCACCTTTGAATTCTTGATTGGGGAGTTCAAGACACTCCCACAAACAATGTAAGATAATACTTAATATTTCCCATTGTTTTTTGCCAAAAGTTGAAGGTGAGTCCTTTGGATACAGAACTTGAAGGGATAGATGTAAAATTCCATGAAGGAAACTGGCTCATGAGAGTTAGTTCAGCTATGTAACTAAAATAATCAGTAAGCAAGAAAAACATAAAATTAGCAACACCCAGTGGGATAAATATTCACAGAAGCTACAGGATATCATTGAAAATGTCCAGTTTTCATTAATCCTTGACAGATACAAAACACCAGAGTCTATGTCAAATAGAAACAGAAAAAGTTGACAAACTTATGATTACAGTCACTGTTTATTAATTTAACAAAACACAAGAGAAGCTGAGGTCCAGGTGGATTTACTGATTGATTTAACAAAATTTTCAAAGAAGAATTAATATTTTTCTGGCTTCATGCTGTGGATGTGACAAACACAATGGCCAAAAGCAACTTTTTGAAAAAGAGATTTATTTGGCTTGCATTCCCCAGACACAGTCCATCACCGAGGAAAGTCAGAGCAGGAAAGTGAATGGAAACCTTGGAGGAACACTGCTCTCTGTCTCACTCTCTGGCTGCCTCTCTTGATTATGCTCATCTGACCGACCTTCTTATACATATTCACATCCCACATCAAGCATCAATCAAGATACAAATATTAATGGTTAAAAACTAAAGAACATATCAAAGGAAAACGGAGACATGTCCCAAGCATCACAGGGTCTAGCTTAGAGAAATGAATAACCACAAACATTAGGACAATCTGAACAAGTCTGAAGCTGCTCCAAGTACTTGTAAAACTGCCAAATAAGATTAAATAAAAGACTGAGAGATAATTCAGAAGTTAAGATAACTTGATATTCTCATGGAGAATCTAGGTTTAGTCCAACACATGTTGGATGGGTCCCAACAAGCTGTGACTCATCTTATAGGGGATCTCATGCCCTCTTCTGGTTTCTGAAGACAACAAGGCATGCAGGTAGTATGTACATGCAAGCAAATACTCATGTGTGCGTATGTTTGTGTAATTTAAATAAATTAAGTAAAAAACAAATCAATAAATCAATTATAGGTGACAAAATTGAGAGAGGAAATGTGTCACACACGTGTGTCACCTGCAGACATAGTTATCACCCAACCATACTTTGAGATTTGTCAATAGAAGGCAAAAAGATAACCCCTTATCCTGACTCTGTGAAATACGTCACTGTCTACCTAGTTAAAGAAAAAAGTTCTTTTCAGTAGAACAGTGTAGAAAGAATAAGAGAAATTTGGTTTACAAAACCCACTATCCTAAAATTTCCAATGGCTTAAATAGAATCAAGAAAGAATGCTCAACCTTCTTATGTAGAAAGAATGCTCAAACTTCCTATGGACATGTTCTCAGTAAACATTTTGTATGCTTCCATGGGAAAAGGTGTGATCCCGGAAGTGACTTCTAAGCAAACATAAGAAAAATCTGTCTTGCCGTGAAGATACATGCTTTTATCGCCCACAAGAAAGCAAGTTTCTTTATTTGGTTAGTAGGTTCATTAATCAGTCAAGTAACTTTTGAAACAAGGTCTCACTATACAGCCCAGACTAGCTTCAAACTTACTTCCTTTGCCTCCCAAATGCTAGGGCTGTAGGTATAGACACTTAGAAGCAAGGATTTAGTAGGAAAACGTAACGTGGTGTGCTCCCTGAATCAGTACACTGTGATGATACAGTGTCATCTATGAAGTATTCTTGCCCCCCAAAATGTTATACCTCATCTACACTTTTATTCTAGCTTTTAATATGCTACACAGTCAAAGAGTCAGATAAGCAATATGAGGGCCACAGCAAGAAAACAACAACACCCCAAAAGTGTGTGACATACTCTGTAAGTCAACCACGTGCCCTTTAAAGGAATCAATGTCTAGGAACAAAAAAGGTAGGGACAAATTCATAACAGAAGTGACTGAATACATACAATACATATGGAAATAAAACGTAGGTTGTGTGGAGCTTCAAAGACTCTTGTTCAAACAAAGCAGCAATGGTAACAGCCTTAGAAAACATGTTGGGAAAGCTAATTGAGGATCAAATATTAGTTGTTGTGAGAAGATCCTTCACTTTCTTTTGGTGTAATAACAAAACCCTGATTCTGCCTGAAGATGTACTCAATTTTAGGAGATACTGGTTTATGACAATTAATATTGGGTGTAAAGTCAACTGGATCAAAATTAAGTAAAAGACAAGCTCCTGAGCACTCCCGTGAGGGATTGTCTTGATCTCATCACTGGAAGTGTGAAAACTACTATAAATGTTGTTAATATCTTTTATGACAATCCAGGTAAAAGGAGTTAGAGGAAGAATCTTTCAGGGTTTTTTCATGCTTACCTTCATTCTTGCTAATAAGGTCTATTCCAGTGGTTCTCAACCTTCCTAATGCTGCAACCTTTTAATATATTTTCTCATGTAATGGTGAGCCTCAACCATAAAAATTATTTCCATTGATACTTCATAACTGTAAGGATTGCAATGCAAACATCTGATACATAAGTTGGTCTCAGGTGAACCCTGTGAAAGGGTCATTTGACTCCAAAGGGGTTGCAATCCACAGATTGAAAACCCCTGATCTATATTCTATTGCTCCTGATGCTGTATCCTATTGCTGATATCAGAACCCAGATTATTTGGGTTTTGAGTGTGAATTGGAGACTAGCAGCCCTCCAGGAATGCTTCAAGTAAGCCTTGAGTGACAGATTAAGAAAACTGAACCATCAAGCCATGAAGACTCAGCAAGAACTAAACTACTATCTCCTCTAGTATGAGACAGCTTTTGGATTACCCAATGCATTATCTAAGCCAATATAATACACTCTCTTTTCATATATAGTCTTTCTGTTGTTATTGTTCCCTTGAGAATCCTGACCAGTACAATGCTGAAGTATTCACCTACATTTTGTGTAAAATGTTCAGCAAATATAGATACAAGTTAGTTGTAGAAGCTAACATCTTAATAGTTAGTTTAGTATGTGGGTATTTCCTGTCATAGTCTTTTAACTTCTCCATGTTCATATTTTTATAATTAAAACTTAGAAACTTTTTATCTTTTTCATTTCTTGGTTCTTGGGTGATATTTTATTATTGTACCAATAGGTTTAAAACTTACCTCACTAAGAATCATGTTATTAAAATATTAATAATGCATATTCTTAATGTTTTAGTAAACTCTCTACTTCATTTTAGGGAAATAAACACAATTTAATACTTAGATTTCATCTAAATGTTTCTTAAGAGTAAACTGAACAGTGATATCTAGGAAATAGAATTTGTGTGATTTCATTTCATGTTTTCTGATTACTCGCTTGTAGAGATACTTGCTCTACACAAGCAGCACACCAAGTTCTCTGTTTTGAAGCTTTTGTTTATTCTTTGCAGAAGCACATATGTTTAAAGAGAAAAAAGACAAACCAGGTGAACTCTTGTGAAAGGTTTCTCAGTGACCACCACAGGAAAGAGTGTGTGATGGAACAGTCTTTGTACACTGCCTGAATATGTATTCCTCTCATTGTTAATGAAGAGCAGACTGGCCAACAGCTAGGCAGAAAGAGGTTAGGCAAGAAAGCCAAACTGGGAGAATGCTGAGAGCTGGAGGATGGAGTCGTCAGCCATGTGCAGAGAGATTAGGAGATGAACATGCTATGCTGAAGAAAGGTACCGCCACATACGAGAGCGAAGATAAGAAATATGGGTTAATTTAAGTTGAAAGAGCTAGTTAGTAACAAGCCTAAACTATCAGTCAAACACTTAATAATTAATAATAAGTCTCTGAGTGATTATTTGGGAAACTGGCAGTCCTGATGAAAAGGGAAACCCACTGGGAAAGTACTACAAGGAAGAGAGATGTGTCTAGGGACACATAATAAGGTTCCTAAGTACTAAGTATGCTGAAGATGGAACCATGTGCAAAACAGCATGTTAGATCACAGCATATGGGATTGCAATTGGTGCAATCACAACTATGTTATTTCTTACTTCATAGCTCATATGAGGAAGCGTAGAAAGTAGATGGATGGTATGATCCAAGGTAGCCTGGTTGGGCAAGTGTTATGAACATATAAAGAAATAGGAATTTGATCATGCTGGTGAAAAGAGGGATTGAAATAATATGTCATATGATCCAGAGACAGATCGCCTTTGATTGGGAAGGGACAGATCGGGGCAAGGGTTATGAGTACTCAGTAGCCATGTACAACAAGACCATCATCAATCCTTGCAACAAGGACATTGACAGAAGTCAAAGTCTACCCATTAGGACACTCTTAGAGCCACACACTATTCAGTGGAGACATATTAGAAAAGAGAGAATACCTACTTTCACACTGTCCAGTAAAAGGGGCCTGTGTAGAAAGACAATTGATAGCCGGAGGATCATACATGCCTTTAGATTTCTCAATAGGGGCTGGGAAGAGAGAGGTGTGGCATACTTCCCCTTAGAAGTACAAGGTGCCTGGCTTCCTGATGCTGCTGAAGCTGAGAAACCAGGAGTAATGTGTAAAGTTCCTGAAAACATCCCTTTAAAGTGGAACAGCACTTGCCTACCTCATGGTCCTGCATTCCAGCCTAAGCCCTGAAAAAATATCCATAATTAGTATTAGAGCTGCTAAGTGAATGTAGTACTAAATGAACTCCTATAGATCTATCGCTATAACCATTAAAGTATACCTAGTAATTAACATCATTGCTTTTCTAGCAAGGTATCTGAGGGTAAGATTCCAGAGGCAGCTCAGGCAAATTGCATCACCTGAGTCCTTTATAAAGCTGAAGTCAAGTGTCTTGTGATAACTATAGACAATTTGAGGGGCTAGAGTGTAAACTGAGACTGCACTATCATTTCCCAGCCACCCAATCCCAAATAATCACACAGAAACTATATTAATTACAAGACTCTTTGGCCAATGGCTTAGGTGTATTCCTAGTTAGTTCTTATATTTTAAATTAACCCAATTAACCCATTTCTATTAACCAATGTATCATCATGACGCTGTGGCTTACAGGTAATGTTCTGGCATCTTTTTCCTTCAGCAGCTACATGGGGTCTCTTTGACTCACCTACTCTCTCTCTCTCTCTCTCTCTCTCTCTCTCTATATATATATATATATATATATATATATATATATATATATATATATATATATATATATATATAGTCTGTTTGGATTTCCCATCTGGCTTTACTCTTCTAAGTCATCAGCCAATAAAAGCAGCACATATACAGAAGGATATCACTAGAGGACTGGTTTCCATGCTCACTCATGTGGCTCAAAGTGGGAAGTTCTAGGTCCTTGCTTCTCACTATTATTCATTTAGCTACTTAGGTCTTGCCAGCTGGTGTCCACTGATGCCAGTTACGGAGTGAGTCTGCATAAGGGGTGAGGAGAGGGAAAGAGAACAAACACAAATTAGAAGACATCACCTTTCATAACCTACTCTTGGAAGTGATGGGTCATTCCTCTATCATCCTTTTAGTTATAGAGTACAGTATGTGACTGGACTGGACTCTATGGGAATATCAAGAGGCAGGGATCACCAGGCACCACCTCATAGGTCTATTATCAACTTACCTCATGGTGCTCACATTATGGTTGCAGTTACCAACCACAAAGAAATATCCATGCACAGCATTCAATGATTACAGAAGAGACAGTGAGTTTGTATGATGATCAGTGTTTATTCCGGATGGAATGGACTCCAGATAGTAGGTGTGGAGTGACCAGCTTTCTTAAGTCCCTAATGCCTTGACTTCCTTGCTCTGATGAATCGTCCTCTTGAACTGTGAGCCAGAATAAATCCTTTCTTCACACCCCGCACATCATGCCTTTGTCAGGAGTATTTTCTCACAGCCACAGGAAAAGAAACTAGGCCAGTGTGGAAACTGAGGACAGTCTGTTCGCTCCACACATCTAATCTGTTCTCTTTCCATTTCAGTTGCTCTTATGAGAAGGGTATGAAGCAGACATGAAATTGAGAAGACATGTTTTTCCAAAAATGGACTGGGAAGCCTAACTAAAAACTTAAAGGCATGTGACAACCCAGCCTGGCTGAATCCATACAGCACTGTGTTGTATAGAACCTGGAGAGGCTGGCACCATCCTGAAACAAGTTAAACCTTAAGTATAAGTTATTGGGATGTTTCCTTCTTTTCTGTAATTGTATTGTTGTGTCCCTCAGATGTAGAGCCAGGATCTCAGAAGAAGCCAACAGAAGAAAAAGGCTCCCTGAAAGACAAACTTAAGAGCCTAGTCATGCCTCAACTGCATTTAGAAGTCAAGGTCTGAACAGATTTAATTTCATGCTTCCCTCTATGCCCTCTCCATTACAATCAGAGAGGAATCCATAACCCATTCCTCCACAAGACAAATGCTATTTCTCTCTGCTTAGAAATGTTTTGTAATTTAATCACCACTCTTGCTAGCTCTGCTTCGGGCTTCATAATAAACAAAAAACATTTTTTTTCTGTTGGATTAAACCTGACACCAGTGCTTGGCAGATTCTAATACTGCACTCTGGACAGAAGCGAATGCTGTCTGGAGCACTCCTAGAAGCATCAGTCAGCCTGTCCTTGGTATATTGTTTCCCATTTGTAGGAAATGGAAATCGAAAGGGCCAGCCATGTATAGAAATACTAATGTGGTCCACATAGTGATCTTCATGTTTTTCAGCTAGACAATAGTCCAAGCCCATGTCCTGCTGGGCTCTCCTAGCAGAACTGGCATCCATCATAGCAGCATTACCTCTACCCACCGTCAGGAGCTCTCTTCATCCAGAAGAATCCATAATCCTAGAATTAACAGTGCAATGCAAACACAGTGCCCAATATAACGTGAAAGTCTTCAGATTTATAGCCAAGTCACCAATGCACGGAGCTACTGGAGAGAGAAAGGGAAAATATGTGTCTGCTGACTTGGTTTTTACACTGAGCAGAAATCTAGGCATTAAAAATAAACATAAATCACGTGCTGTAGGTCCTTATTGCAGCAGATACTTTAATTGCAACTGTTCAGTTATTACAGTAAACAAACAGAATCAGAAGGAGATGTTGCCATAACTACAGATGCCTACCCTTGTCTACTGTCCCCAAATGCATTGAGAGCCTTCCAATTCTTTTAATTAATGAAGACTTAGCCTCTAGAGATGACTGCCAAATTCCTGCATTACCTAGGTCTTTAGATCCCTGGAGGAGGCTGCCATATATTCACACAACTTAGGTATAGATTTAGCAATCAAAGCCAAGTACCCAGTTATTCAATATTTAAACATAGCTGTTCTTAGTGTTTACTATTGCAAAGATTTTCTTTCCTCTCAGGGCCACTGTCAATGTGTTTGAAGTTTCTTTTCAATGAGAAGTTGTGTACTTTCTTACTCCACAAAGTCAAAGCTGGGTTGTTCCTGTGTCATCAAACTCACTGAAGCAGCTGAGTTATTATATTGGTGGAATTAATTATTGAAATGAAGACATGCTTTGTTCTGCTTTAATGGGAAGATAAAAGCCTGAATAATTAAGAATAGTTTTCTATTACAGCTAATGTGCAATATGTATTCTAAAATAATTAGTTGAGTTTGGAAAATTATTTTATATCATCTATTCCTTCATTTAGCATAGTTATACATTCATTGGTTTATTTACTCAAAACTATTAATTTATTGAGTATCTCAGGTTGCCAACTCCTACCATGGAAAATGAAAATATAAACATAAATAAAACATAGTTCCTTTTATTTGAAAGCTTATTATTGAACAGATTCATGGAATCCCCAGATCCTGAAAGTCCACACGGTGTTAAATGAGCTATGAAGATTTTTTTTTTTCAAAATTCTGACTTTTCTCTGAGAAGCATGTGTCAATACAGTCTCTTTGATCCGGTCACAACCCACATTTCTTTTATAAGTTTAATTTTACTTAACTAAAATTTTCTTTTGGTATTTAAAGTACTATAATTAACATAACTCAATTGAACCTAGAGCCATCTTAAATGCAATTGTTTTTGTTTGTTTGGTAGTTGTATGTTTTACTTTCTTTCTACAAATGCTGGAAGAAACTAGCTCTTAAAAAGAGTAAATGTTAAGAGCATTCTCTTGCGAATGGAGAAAAGGAAAACTGGTGCTTTTGTTTTATTGTTTGTTTGGTTATTTTTGAACCCAATGAGGATCAGCTAACTAGAGTTCTTTCAATTTCTGTGAATTGACTTTCAGCTTGGACGTTCTACTTACGGTAGTGCCACCTTATATACTGAGTAGAAAAGCAGTAGTAACTTCATGGGAAGTGAAAGAATTTCTCATTTTGATAGGGAAATGTATAATTGCTCAGATACACAATAAGAAAACCCCAGTTCCAAGGGTAAAATGTGAGAAATGTCTTGTGGGGCATTAAGGTATCTAAATCCCCAGTCATGTTCTGAACTCTGACCCTTGTCTAAGCCAGAGGGCTCACCTTCCATCCAGGATTCAGTTGTGCTTCTAGCTTTCATATCATCATCATCTACTCAGGATTTAAGTTAATAACTTAATAGGCAAAGAGCTATGGTGCTTTGTGAAAACATTAACACCATGTACAGCTGCACAAATAATGCTAATTCTTCCATAGCCAGGTCTGGTCTCATAATGTGATCAATTTTTTTGACTACATCATATATATTCTTCTTCCTCTCCTTCAACTTATCAAATTAACATATAAGATATTAGATGAAGATTTTTGTAAAGACAATCACTATTTGTCTTTATAAATAATCTACATCTAATATCGTATACATTCATTTATATTATTTATATGTAGATAATATATCGTCACAGAATGCATTAGTTTATTTTTGACTTTCTGATTTCTTCATATGCTTGTGTCAGTGTCCGTGTCTTATGTGTATAAGAATGAGACAAGGTATAACCTTGAGCATTGGTTCTCCGAGAGTATTCACTGTCTTATTTGTTTGCTTGCTTCAAACAGGGTCTCTTACTGCCTGAAATTTGACAAGCAGGCTAGACTGACTCACCACTGAGCTATAGGCATTCTTCCATCTCTGCCTCCTCACTGTGAGATTGCCGGTGTGTACCACCAAATTTGGAATCCTTTTTTTTTCAATGTGGGTTCTTTGAACTGAACTCAGGTCCTGTACTGATGAAGTTTATTTAATGGCAAGGCTAATAATAAGTGACATGTGTTTATTTAACTCATTGATTCGGTTGATCAGTTAGGTCAGACTACAGCTGATGGAGGAAAAACAGAAAATCTCCAAACATTTGAAAGCTCAACAGAAGCAATGACCAGATCTCTGTTTCAAATTAGCAATGCATCTATGCTCATATAGGACTTCTTAGAGAAATAATTACAGATAAAATTGCAAAGAAATCTTTAGGACACTTGTCGCATATGGCAAGGATGATTTTGAATCCCAACTATTTTATGCTAATAGAACTTAGGGAGTTGAAAAATTAGGAAGTAACAAAACATATGCTGAGCATTTGTAACTCATATTGTAGCACAAGACCACAGTAATATTCAAAAAAGGTGGGGTTTAAAAAGTTTTAATTTTCACAGAAGAATTCCAGACAATAGAATTAGCTGAAATTCTCTAGTAATTAAGTGAATGTCACCAATTTTAAAACTTGTTTCACGAGACATTGATTTGTGAAATGGTCATCCTATAAGTTCCCATCGTAGTGTGGAAATTTTGTGGAGAAAAGGGGATATTTACACAAGTGTAAAATATTATTTTTCTAGTTATTTATTCACTCAAGGGAAAGTTGATCTCTGCAGCAAAGTGAAGGAAGTCCACCATAACCAAGCAATCCAACCCAGCACAGATGATGGTGATATGGTAAGATGACAGACATGCTCTTCCAAAAATATTTAACCTGAACCTAATAATGAGGTTATTTAGATCATTCTTAAATGATCTAAATAAAATGCATAAACCAAGATTGGAAATTGGAGTTGTCGATGAGTAGGTTTGTGTTAATCAGAGTACTGAATCCTCCTAATTCCTAGAACTCATGAATATTAGGAAACAGAATTTAGATTACTAACCACTTAATCAAAACAAAGAAAATATGTTACATTATCCACATGAATTGAATGCATCACAATGGCCCCTTAAGTGATCATGTCAAAGGCTTAGAACCTAATTAATATATTGAGAAGTTGAAAAGTGACTGTATCATCAAGGTTCTGACTTAATTGATGGATCAATCCACTGATAGATTCATTATTGACTAAAACATTAGAAGTGGTAGACGGAGGAAGGTGGTACCTATTGGAGGAAGCGTGTTGCTAGGGGCATGCCATTTTGATCGTGTCTTCTCCACAGTTCATTTCCCTCTTTCTACATTCTGGATCCCATGAGGTGGGCATTTTTTTTTCTTCCATACCCTCTCTCTCTGATAATCTATCTTATCATTGTCCAAACATAGTGGAACCAGCTGAGCAATAACTAGAACATCTGAATGTACAAATCAGAATAAATCTTTCCTCCCTTAAGTTGAGTTCTTTATTATTTTGTTGCAATGACCAAACAAAGAAAAAAAAGATTAATACAAAGAGGGAAGTAGCAGTGTCACAACGATAAAATGTAAGAAATACTTGATTGTCTGCTGGTGGTTTTGACAGCCAGTGTGGGTCATGAATCAACAAATGTAGGTAGACTTGAGGAATTACAATAGAAGCAAATATTGTATCTCTTTGAGCTTCCACAAAGGAATGTAACATTATTGACAATTTAATTTTAGCCCCCAAAGAATAACAGATAGTCATAGTAATGTGTCACTGCCTTCTGGTCATTTGCTATAGCAACTTCCTAAGTCAGAGTTTTGTTCTGTTATGACTATGTGCCTGACATAAACAACTGAAGAAGGGTACTCTTTACTAACTACGGCTCCAGAGGTCTCAGTTCATTGCTTGTGATTCCATTACTTCTAAGCCTGTGGAGAGGAAGCACATCATTGTGGATGGTGAATCTGAAAGAGGCTGCTCATCTCATAGCAGACAGTGAGCAACAAGAAGTATAGGAAATGGTCAGGGCAACAAACAGTCTCCAAATACATGCTCCTGGTGATCTTCTTCATCCAACAAGGCCTCAAATCCCAGTTTGAAAATAATATCTGAAAATAATAGCATGATAGTAAGAATCTATCAATAGATTAGATAAGAGATGCCAGGATCCAATAACTTATTCATAGTCTAGCATCTGTTATAGGGAAAACAGGATCCCAATTAAAGATTTATAGGGGACATCTCATATTTAAATCCTAAGAGTAATCTAGCAGAAACTGTGTATCAGAAATGGAGCCCAGCTTTAACAAAGACCTAAAACTTTAGAAGTAGGTGATAGACTAAAACTGGGTGCACTTTAAAAGCACCATTGGAAAATCCTAAATTGCCTCCAAAGGTCTAAGAGTAGAAACATAGGTGTTGGAGGCTCTGCAGGAGGGGATCAGAAGATGCAAAGATCTTTGTTTTGGCAACTAGAGAAAAGAAGAATCATTGTTTACAGGAGCAAAAGGTTCAACAGGCATATTAACATTTATAAATGTTAAAACATGAGAATGCTCATCTTTTAAGGAGATTTATAAGCAAAATGCTGAAGATGCGGCCAGATTTTTTTTTCTTAAATCTTACAGGAAAATGAAAGAGGAAATAGGTAGATTGTAGAAAAATTGTAAGTTAAAGGAACTAGAAATTTTGGTGATCTGACAAATTTCAAGTCTACTTCGATCAGTAGCTCTCAACCTGTGGGTCACATATCAGATATCCTGAATATCAGATGTTTACACTACAATTCATAACAGTAGCAAAATTACAGTTATGAAGCAACAACAAAATAATTTTAAGGTGGGGGGGGGGTCACCAGAATGTGAGGAATGGTATTAAAGGGTCACAGCATTAGGAAGGTTAAGAACCACTGGCTTAGATAATAAAAAGCACTAAGATTAAAAGGTTCAGCATCAAGAACATATGTTCCAGAAAGAAAGCCAAGAATGTGGCTTCCTGCCCGTATTCTATGCTTACAGAGGTAGCTATGTGACTAATCTTACACAATCCAGAATGGAAGGCAGAAGTCTTTCTTGTAACACAGTAATTCTCTGAGGCATGGGCCAGGGGTATATGAGTTTCTGAAAATATTATGCCAGCAAAAATTGTTTAGGGGGCTGATGGAGAACTCGTGACCCCTGTCATAGTGGTCTGTTGCTATACCAACAACATGTAGAAGATCACGTGTGACTGGTGGCCTCAACATAGGATAAGACAGAGTAAACTGAACGGCACTCATCTGCCGTTTGATGTTCTTCACATAGAGGGGTCCTGGGACAATGTTGAGAGCTCTGCGGGAAGGAATAGGAAAGAGCTGCTGTCAGCTTCTCTTATCCATTGTTTCTGCCTGCTTCCCAGATTCTGAAGAGCTGTGCATCTAAAAAAATCTCAGGCTTATCTTGTTGGAGAAAGAAGGGCTGGACCTTCCTCTTCAAAAGGTGCCACAGTTTTCCTGTCCAATTCCTGTGCTCTTTACTTCTCTACAGCAGGCCTGGTATTTTCAAAAACAAACCCTAGAAAGGGAACCCTTTGTCCCTATGTGTTCTGTTTGTCATTCTGTATGGGAACTGGCAAATGAAGGCCATCCGAGCTTGCTTAATGAATAGGGAAGAGACAAACAATAAAATGAAAACAAGGGTTGGGGGAGAAAGCAGTGTCTGAAAATATCATCTACAAAATATTAGAGTCACATGACAAACAATTTAACAAATGTAAATAACAATGCTATAAGAAAACATGGACAGTTCCCCTAGAAATAGATTAAAGATGGTAGCAAGGAGGATCTTGTATGCAGTGGCTATTTTACTTCACTCTTGAAGAATTCTTTGGCAACTGTCTGGAGAAAAGATGGTGCAAAGTGAAAAAGCAGCAAGCATAGTAGCTACTGGTGAAGCAAAATAGAACAAACAGACATCAAATTCTGAAATAAAAAAAAATACGCCAGAGTTCATCTGAAAGTTGCTCTCTCCTGCCTGCATGAGCACTTATGCCAGTTCTCTTAGCACCAGTTTGTTAATTTGCAAGATGAGGATGCTACTGTGTATACCACAGCTGGACCGCGACAGTGAGGTGAGAAAGTACATATGAAGTACCTAGCACTAAACCATCATTGGTTGGATTCTGGGTGCTGTTAAGCAACAATTATCAGCTATTTTGTATAGGGCAGAGTCAAAGCAATGGCAAAAGGGGAAAACACTGCAGATGAGAATATGGAAACAGTAGACATAGTGAATGAATAAAGATGGCTTCTACCTGGGCCATCTTTATTCACCTACAGTGGGTGAATTACACAGGAGGACAATGGTCAGGAAAGGAGTGAAGTCACTTGCTTATGTTGAGAGTGAGACTCAGTAGCAGGCCCCTGTCGAGCAGCACTGTTAGCTGCTGGAGATACGTGTGATAGGACTGGATGGCCTCTCCTCTCTCCGAGACTAATAAACACCGAATTGATCCTTCTACTGCAATGCTCATTTCATGAAAAGACACTAATCACTGTCAAACTTAAATAACTCCAAAAATATCAAAATGCAGAGCTAATTAAAACGGCCAGTTATTTTTAAACACTTTCTCAGTGGTGGGAAGAATCCTAGGAAATTATACATTAGAGTGCCAAGAACTATATGTCATTCCACTATTTAATTGTCTCCATGTAGACTACAGGCCTTTGAACCTACAGAGGCATTGAAGTGAGACTGGGGAGTGACACACATTACCAAGTGAGATGTGCACTGCGTTGTTCATGTTGCATTTTGAGGACCTTAGATCTATGGTGCCTCCAGAGGACAGTTGTTCCTGAGATTTGTTCTGGTTCAGTATAAAGATGAGATTGATTAGACCTGAGATTTCAGAAACAGCAGAGACAAAAAATGGAAATAATCATGAGATCCAGTACTGAGTGCTAAGTACAGAGCTGAGCTGATTCTGTATGACTAGGGAGGATACTCAACGACCCAGAGCAGAACCATTTTAAGCATTCTGTAAGTTCCTTTTGACTGTCTGAATTTTTTGTGCAAGGAAGAAGATATCCTCTGGGACAGACTACCTACATCTGCCGTGCCACCTCTATGAAGCAAAAGAATAGGTAACAGAGGGGCCTGATACATGAAAATGGAGTTGGGATCGATTGTGGTTTTGGAAATCACTGGAGTTAGAAGTCTTATGAGATCATCCAGAGAGAGAACCTGGCAAAGATCACATCAATCAGAAGCTCACATTTAGAAAAGCTGGTGCTCCCCAGAGACGAAAGCATGCTCTGATGAGTTTAGCTAGGAGGGATCTTCAGGCCCGTGCTCTCCATTTTCATGTACTCCAAAGGTAACATAGAGAAAAGACTAAGAATAAATCAGCCATTTTTAATCATAGCTGTGAATACCACTGAAATGTAAGTCTATGGGAAATCACCTTGATTCATAATGCAATGCATACTGGGTGGACTATTTCAGATAGATGGCTGGGCTGCAGGGACATCATACGTATAGTTAGCTCAATGCCACATCCATAAGGAAGCAGAGCAGCTCTGCAGAGCATCAGGGACTGTTTGCCAAGTATTCGCTCTGTGTTCACTGGCTTTTAATTATGCAAATGGACTTTAAGGCATAGGATGGGAGCATATTTACAAAGGAACAGATCAAGTGTTGCTTCTACAGCAATGCTGCTTTGCAAAATAAGGAGCTGGACACTCAGGTGAATCCAGAGGAAAGAATCCCTCCACAGAGGCAGTGCAAACAACACAAGAAACACAACACAAAGAAAGAGAGAGGAGAATGGGTAGTCAGGATCACTTTCCACAGGGAAGAGAAAATCTCATAATGGAAACTGCCTTCCCACTACCCAGTTCCCCACAAATCACAAGCCAGACCCCCATGGTAAATACCCTGTAAAGACTTTGATCGGGGCTAATTTGTATCTTCAACTTTCCCTATGAGTGTAACATCTATCATTCTATTTCACAAGTTAAAAATGTGTCAACTACTGGCAAAATTAAGCTCTTCCAAATCATGTCAAAACGCAAACTGAGCAATAATAGCGAACACTTACTAAGCACCCTCTCTGAGCGAGAGACCGTGGTAATCAATAATTCATTACAGTGCCTGCTTCTATATGTTACTTCATAATTTAGCCCTCAAAAACACCTCCTGTGGCATTAGTTCCTGGCCCATTACAGATGAAGAAATAGCAATACTGATTATGAAACAACTTCTGCAATTACGTATTATACAGAATGTACTCGCAGAGGCTTGTTACCAATGCCCATTCTGGATTCCTGAGCAGATGCAATTGATCCCTCATATCAGTTATCCAGTATCCAGTTCTGTACCATTCACTGAATTTGGGAGTGAGCAGGCTATGTCTATCGAGATCAATGTATCTGAATATTTACCTTTAATTGTTTATAACATTAAGTAGGCTCTTAGGTGATTAGTGAATAAGAAGCATTTTCAGTAGTGAAGTATAGTACAATAAATGAGGATTCATCCTCCTTTCAGTCTGTACTGACTACCACCTATAGGCATAGACTAACTAAAGCCATTCCTTCCAGGACAGCTCTTTCACCCTCATGCACTGTCTAAGGATGCAAGCTGGGTCTCATTTATGCATGTGGTACTGATGGTATTTCCAGTCTCTGAAGACTGGTTTACTTAGTACCAAACCCCTGCATCCTCTGAAACAAGAATGTGTTCCCTTTGTTTGCATCATTATTACTACTCTTAACATCTGTGTGATGAGTTTAACTTCCTTGAGAAAACCAAGAAGTGACAAGAAGGGGAAGGGGGAGAAGGAGAAAGAGAAGAACATAGCAATGAAGTGTAGGAAGTTACATTGTAGAATGTGAAGCTTGGAACTTATAGAATCGTCCAGTTTCCAGAAGGAAGTGATTATCAGAAGGAAACAGAAGGGAAAAGAAACTGTCGTATCCATTGGGAACAGCCATGCTCTCTCTAGGAATCTAACACTATATGGAATCTCCTTGAACCTGAGCATGCATCCTGCCTAGCTGGCACACCCTGGGGTTTTAGCTTTACACATGAACTCTGCACAGTGAGCAGACTACTTCATATCTAAGTTTTGATCTTTGTGAGCTCTGTGGTGTGGATTATTTAGGAGAAAAGGAAGGCAATCTTGGGCTTTCTCTCCTGTTGCTTGTACAGTATTTCTTGGATTTTTCTCAGCTACTAACTCCTGTTCAGTCATCAGTCAGCATGCTCCATGAAACCCTGAACACTCGACTGTGTGGCTGTCCTGTGGGAGTGACTATCCCACGGGCTATAACTTCATCTGCCCATCTTTCTCCTCTCCCTGTCTTTCTGGTTACTGAGCCACAGAAGTCTGTCATCTGTGCCTGATTTATAATGGGTAGGAAGCAAAGGAACTTGGAAAGTCTTATCACATTGCATAGCTATAATGAGGAAGCCTTCTGAAGCTGTGCTGTGATACTTAGTCTTTTTTTAACAAAATTCGGTGAACTATCACAAATTCTTGAGGAACACAGTGAAGATTAAAAAGATGATGAGTTTATCCTAAATGACAGGATGATGATCAATGCCTTTCCCTTTTCTTCCTTTTTTAGAGGTGTTTTTGTTCTCTTTAAACTCAACAATAAGACACTATATTGTCCACTTCATTATACATTATGGGTCAGAGGAATAAATCTGAACAGAACCAAATCTACCTAAATTTGAACTTGTTAAGTAAAGAAAGCTACCCAATTCTGTATCAGTGGTAAACAGGTTTTTCTATAAAGGACCAAATAGTTTTTAGCCTTTGTAAGCCAGTCACTCCGTATGACTATTCTTCCCTTGTTCTTGTAGCATGCTAGCAAGCACTTCCAATGTGTTAGTGTCTGGGAATAGTTTCCAACCAATAAAGAGTCATTGAGATAAGCAAGTACCAATCAGGATTTAGCTCATACTCTAATTATTTTTCAATCATGAGATAGATCATGCTGGGTATTTTAAATGAAAGATTAGAGATACAATTATTGAATACATATCAATGGTTAATCAAAGAAAACAAAGAACCAGAGAAGACTATGGCTGAAGGGAAGATTAGTAGAAACGATCAGGGAAGATACAATGTGGACATTATAAGAGGCCTAGAGATGTAGCCTAGTGTTAGAATACCAGAGAAGGAGTTGATCTGGGGGAAAGGGGAAGTAGGAGGTAGGGGACTTGGAGAAATGGAGAAGGGGAAGCTGCAGTTGAAATGTAACATATGAGAAAAGAATAAAAGTTTTTTTAAAAGATGGCTAAATATTTTAATTACTTCTTTATAGTGGCATTTCAATTGTTTCTAACAAATAAAGACTGCTTGAAAATCTGAGAGGAAAACAGTCCCACTGGTCAGCATTACAGACCAGGTAATAATGATAACACACACCTTTAATCCCAGTAGCCACACTAGTTGCCAAAGAAATCAGGCAATGTATAACTTTAATTCCAGTCCTAGAGAGAAATATAAGACTGGGGAGACAGCTCTCAGACACAGTCTCATTCTGAGATTCTGGGAGGCAAGACTGATATTTCAGACACTGAAGTCGAGATAAGAACCAGTAGCTGGCTGATTTGCTTTTCGAATCTTCAGGTTGAACACCAATTTCTGATGCTGAGTTTTCATTTAATTGTGCTTCATTTGGTGCCCAACTTTTTGGGGTACAAATTCATGAAAATGACATTTGCCTGAGGTTTCTTTAGCCACCAGCCCAGGTCAGAGTTGGGATTGGAATTCCAGCTCTCGGAGCTGGACCCAAACCTAGTCACCGGGGTTTGGGAGAAAAACTAGCGTTCCCAGATCCCATCTGCACTGCCTTAGCTTCCATGTAAAGATGGAAAAAAAACAGAGAATCCAGATATTGTTTGTTATTGTATTGTCTTTGAATTGTTTGACTTCTGAGGAAGGAGCAACAGCTGTCAAAAGACATTTGATTATTAATGCTGCTGGATTAACCTAACCTATACATTTTGAAAATGCCTTGACTTCAAAATTTAGTCAAAAGATATGTTACTTTGAAGAAGAGGTGTTGCTTTTCTTTCTAAAGGAAATGAGAGTCTGTGGATTCATTCTTGGTTAAGAAAAATGTTTGATCAAGGAAGAATCCCTGAAAAGTCTCCAATGGCAACAGATGACCCAGCTGATCCAATGTTTCAGAGTACATTTGTTGCAGTTTCCTCTGAGTTCTACATCTAGAACAACTTTCATAGTGCTGGATGAAATGATCCGGTCTCACAGAATATTCCAGTAAGGACTGAAAACATAAGCCTAAATTTTATTTGGGTCCCCATAAGATTATTAACATCCTAAATAAGCAGCAAGTAGCCTAGAAAACTACACTCACATTCCCCAAAAATGGATTATGGATGTTTGTTTTTGTTTAATATGATGATTACAGCACTCAGCACTCAGGAGTCAAAAGCAGGCAGATCTCTGTAAGTTCAAGGTCAGCCTGGTCTACAGAGCAAGTTCCACGACAGGTTCTATAGCTACTGAGAAATCCTGTCTTGAAAAACAGAGAGAGAGAGAGAGAGAGAGAGAGAGAGAGAGAGAGAGAGAGAGAGAAGGGATATAAATATAAGAGAGAAAGGTAGATGAATCTACTCTGAAAAGAAAAGGGGAAGATGTAGATATGATAAGATAGATAGGTATTAAATCTATTTTTTAAAAGCAACTATTAGTTTTAAATGCTTTACATTGGTTTTACTTTTGTATATTGTATGCAATTTTGTATATTGATACAAATTTGAGATTAATTTTGTTAAGATGTATTGTACATACATTTCTAATCTTGTTCAATTTATTGTACCTATACAGCTCATTTAACAATGTAATGCAAATTTCTGGCCCTTGAAAATTATTATTATCAATGTTTAGAATAATAAAAACATATAGGTTAGTAGTTAATCACCTAGTATAATCAAACTTGTATGTTTTCAAGGTTAAATAAAGAATAATTTATAGGCTTTGTTTGCGAGCTGCCCAACCAGCACGTAGGCCTGATCTCTTGGCCCCAGGAGAACCAGCGTTGGGGTGAGTTTCTGGCCCGCGGCGCCAGCCAGGGACAGGGATCTCGGGGGTCCCTTGGCCTCCTGTCTTTCTTGGGCTCTCTGCAGGACCTCTATTCCCTGGGTACTGCCTCTTTCTTCCTGGCCCACCCAGCTTCCGTCCAGAGCCCTCCCCACTTGGCCCCCCCTGCCCTCTTTTGGCGCGTGGCATTGGGAGCTGGGTCCCAGTCCTCGGGGCGGCCGGGCGGGCTGCACTTCCTTTGTTTCGGTGGCCTGCCTGCACCAAGGAGGGTAGGCGCTTTGTTTGCGAGCTGCCCAACCAGCACGGAGGCCTGATCTCTCGGCCCCAGGAGAACCAGCAGTGGGGAGAATCAGCCTTGGGACGAGCCAGGGTTGGGCACAGAGACCTGATCCCTTGGTGCCAGGAGAGCCAACATTGGGGAGGCCGCGTTGGGTAGGCAAGGAGACCTGATCTGGTAAAAGAAGATCCATAAGGGAGTATTTGGAAGAAGAGATGGGCAGACACCAAGGCAAGAATTCGCCCAACAAACTGAAAAGCAACATGAAGCCACCAGAAACCAGCGACCTCACAACGGAAGGACATGAACACCTTAATCAAGAAGGAGAAAAGATTGACTTCATGAAAGTTATTGACGCCCTTAAACAGCATGTAAAAAACGCCCTTATAGAAATGGATGAGAAATATAACAGAAAGTTTGAAGAATTGAATAAATCAGTGAATGATACCCTAGAAAACCAAGGAAAAACAATCAAACAGATAATGGAAACAGTTCAAGACTTGAAAACTGAAATAGAGGCAAAGCAGAAAACACAAACAGAGGGCCGGCTGGACATGGAAAATCTAGGTAAACGAATAGAGACTACAGAAACAAGCATAACCAGCAGAATACAAGAGATAGAAGAAAGACTCTCAGATTCTGAAGATACCATAGAGAAAATAAACACACTGATCAAAGAAAACAGCAAGTCCAACAAACTCTCATCACAAAACATTCAGGAAATATGGGACACAATAAAAAGACCAAACCTAAGAATAATAGGAGTAGAAGAAGGAGAAGAAGTGCAGCTCAATGGTCCAGAAAATATATTTAATAAAATTATAGAAGAAAACTTTCCCAACCTAAAGAAAGATATACCTATGAAGGTGCAAGAAGCATACAGAACACCAAATAGGCTGGATCAAAAAAAAACATCCCCTCGCCATATAATTATCAAAACACAAAGCATTCAGAATAAGGAAAAAATATTAAGAGCGGCAAAGGAAAAAGGCCAAATTACTTACAAAGGTAAACCTATCAGACTTACACCTGACTTTTCCATGGAAACCATGAAAGCCAGAAGGTCCTGGATAGATGTACTGCAGAAACTGAGAGACCATGGATGCAAGCCCAGATTACTATACCCAGCCAAGCTTTCGTTCACTATAAATGGAGAAAATAAAATTTTCCAGGATAAAAACAAATTCAAACAATATGCAGCCACAAATCCAGCCTTACAGAAAGTAATAGAAGGAAAATCACTAACCAAGGAGTCCAATAATGACCACAATAACTCAGGCATCTAGAGACCCTTCATCAACACAAACCAAAGAAGGGATACACACAAACTCTACGACTAAAAAAAAATGACCGGAGTTAACAACCACTGGTCATTAATATCACTTAATGTCAATGGTCTCAACTCACCTATAAAAAGGCACAGGCTAAGAGATTGGATAAGAAAACAGGATCCAACATTCTGCTGTTTACAAGAAACACACCTCAACCACAAAGACAGGCACCTACTCAGAGTAAAGGGTTGGGTAAAGGCCTATCAAGCAAATGGACCTAAGAAACAAGCAGGTGTGGCCATACTAATCTCTAACAAAGTTGACTTCAAACTTAAATCAATCAGAAGAGATGGAGAGGGGCATTTTATATTCATAACAGGAACAGTTCATCAGGATGAAGTCTCAATCCTGAACATCTATGCCCCTAATATAAAAGCACCCACGTACATAAAAGAAACATTGCTAAAATTCAAGGCAGCCATCAAACCGCACACACTAATAGTAGGAGACTTCAACACTCCTCTCTCACCAATGGACAGGTCAATCAAACAGAAACCTAGCAGAGAAATAAGACAATTAATGGAGGTAATGAAACAAATGGACTTAACAGACATCTATAGAACATTCCACCCAAATAGGAAAGAATACACCTTCTTCTCTGCAGCTCATGGAACCTTCTCGAAAATCGACCACATAGTCGGTAACAAAGCAAACATCCACAGTTACAAAAAAGTATTACTAACCACCTGTGTCTTATCAGATCACCATGGATTAAAGTTAGAATTCAACAACAAGGCTACCCCCGGAAAGCCCACAAAGTCATGGAAACTGAACAGCCAACTACTGAACCATACCTGGATTAAGGAAGAAATAAAGAAAGAAATTAAAGTCTTCCTGGAATTCAATGAAAATAAAGAAACAACATACTTAAATTTATGGGACACTATGAAAGCAGTCCTAAGAGGAAAGTTCATAGCACTTAGTGCCCACTTAAAGAAAACAGAGAAAGCTCACATTGGAGACTTAACAGCCCACCTGAAAGCTCTAGAAAAAAAAGAAGCAGACTCACCTAGGAGGAGTAGGAGACTGGAAATAATCAAACTGAGGGCTGAAATCAATAAAATAGAAACACAGAGAACAATCCAAAGAATCAATGAAACAAAAAGCTGGTTCCTGGAGAAAATCAATAAGATTGACAAACCCCTATCCAAACTAATCAAACGGCAGAGAGAGAATTTGCAAATTAATAAGATCAGAAATGAAAAGGGGGACATAACCACAGACATAGAGGAAATTCAGAGAATCATTAGATCTTACTACAAAAGCCTATATGCCACAAAACTGGAAAATGTAAAGGAAATGGATACTTTCTTAGATAAATATCATTTACCAAAGTTAAATCAGGACCAGGTGAACAATCTAAATAGACCTGTTAGTCGCGAAGAATTAGAAGAGGTTATCAAAAACCTCCCTACCAAAAAAAGCCCAGGACCAGATGGTTTCAACGCTGAATTCTACCAGAACTTCCAAGAAGACCTAATACCTATACTCCTTAATGTATTTCACAATATAGAAACAGAAGGGTCATTACCAAATTCCTTTTATGAAGCTACAGTTACTCTGATACCAAAACCACACAAAGACTCAACCAGGAAAGAGAATTACAGGCCGATCTCACTCATGAATATCGATGCAAAAATCCTCAACAAAATACTGGCAAACCGAATCCAAGAACACATCCGAAAAATTATCCACTATGATCAAGTAGGCTTCATTCCTGAGATGCAGGGCTGGTTCAACATACGAAAATCTATCAATGTAATCCAGCATATAAATAAACTGAAAGAAAAAAACCATATGATCATTTCATTAGATGCTGAAAAAGCATTCGACAAAATTCAACATCCATTTATGTTAAAAGTCTTGGAGAGATTAGGGATACAAGGGTCATACCTAAATATAATAAAAGCTATATACAGCAAGCCGACAGCTAACATCAAATTAAACGGAGAGAAACTCAAAGCCATCCCGCTTAACTCAGGAACACGACAAGGCTGTCCACTTTCGCCATACCTCTTCAATATAGTGCTGGAAGTTCTAGCAATAGCAATAAGACAACATAATGGGATCAAGGGGATTCGAATTGGAAAGGAAGAAGTTAAACTTTCGTTATTCGCAGATGATATGATAGTGTACATAAGCGACCCCCAAAACTCCACCAAAGAACTTTTACAGCTGATAAACAACTTTAGTAATGTGGCAGGATACAAGATCAACTCCAAAAAATCAGTCGCCCTCTTATACACAAAGGATATGGAAGCAGAGAGGGAAATCAGAGAAGCTTCTCCATTCACGATAGCCACAAACAGCATAAAATATCTTGGGGTAAACCTAACCAAGGAAGTGAAAGATCTATTTGACAAGAACTTTAAGGCATTGAAGAAAGAAATTGATGAGGATACCAAAAAATGGATGGACATCCCTTGCTCTTGGATTGGGAGGATCAACATAGTAAAAATGGCAATTCTACCTAAGGCAAATTATAGATTCAATGCAATCCCCATCAAGATCCCATCAAAATTCTTTACAGATCTGGAGAGGACAATAATCAACTTTATATGGAAAAACAAAAAACCCAGGATAGCCAAAACAATCCTATACAATAAAGGATCTTCTGGAGACATTACCATCCCTGACTTCAAACTCTATTACAGAGCTACAGTAATGAAAACAGGGTGGTACTGGCATAAAAACAGAGAAGTCGACCAATGGAATCGTATAGAAGACCCGGATTTTACCCCACAAACCTATGAACACCTCATTTTCGATAAAGGAGCTAAAAGTATACAATGGAAGAAAGAAAGCATCTTCAACAAATGGTGCTGGCACAACTGGATGTCAACCTGTAGAAGAATGAAAATAGACCCATATCTATCACCGTGCACAAAACTCAAGTCCAAATGGATTAAAGACCTCATTATCAGCCCGAAAACACTGAACCTGATAGAAGAGAAGGTGGGAAATACCCTACAACAGATGGGCACAGGTGATCGCTTCTTAGGTATAACCCCAGAAGCACAGACATTAAGGGCAACATTGAATAAATGGGACCTACTAAAACTGAGAAGCTTCTGTAAAGCAAAGGACACTGTCACTAAGACACAAAGGGAACCTACTGACTGGGAGAAGATCTTCACCAACCCCGCAACAGACAAAGGTCTGATTTCCAAAATATATAGAGAACTCAAGAAACTAGACTTTAAAATGCTAATTAACCCAATTAAAAAATGGGGCACTGAACTGAACAGAGAATTCTCAACAGAAGAAGTTCAAATGGCCAAAAGACACTTAAGGTCGTGCTCAATTTCCTTAGCAATCAGGGAAATGCAAATCAAAACAACTTTGAGATACCATCTTACACCTGTCAGAATGGCTAAAGTCAAAAACAACAAGGATAGCCTTTGCTGGAGAGGCTGTGGAGGAAGGGGTACCCTCATCCATTGCTGGTGGGAATGCAATCTTGTGCAACCACTGTGGAAGTCAGTGTTTCGGTTTCTCAGGAAATTCGGGATCAACCTACCCCTGGACCCAGCAATACCACTCTTGGGAATTTACCCAAGAGATGCTCTATCACATGTCAAAAGCATTTGTTCAACTATGTTCATAGCAGTATTATTTGTAATAGCCAGAACCTGGAAACAACCTAGATGCCCTTCAATGGAAGAATGGATGAAGAAAGTGTGGAATATATACACACTAGAGTACTACGCTGCGGTAAAAAACAATGACTTCTCGAATTTTGCATGCAAATGGATGGAAATAGAAAACACTATCCTGAGTGAGGTATCCCAGACCCAAAAAGAAGAACATGGGATGTACTCACTCATAATTGGTTTCTAGCCATAAATAGGGGTCACAGAATCTACAATTGGCGAACCTAAAGAAGCTAAGTAAGAAGGTGAACACAAGGAAAAACATATCGTTATCCTCTTGGATAAGGGAAGTAGACAAAATTGCCGGGGAGAAAAGTGGGATCTTGGGGGTGGGGTGGGAAGGGGGTAAGGGGAGATGGGGAGAGAAAAGGTAGAAGGGAAGGAGGGGGGACTTGGGGAAATAGGAGGATCGGATAAAGGAAGGTTGGATAGGGGAGCACGGAACCACAATCCTTAGTTAAGGGACCCACTTTAGGGTGGGCAGGAGAATTGACCCTAGAGGGGCTCCCAGGAGCCCAAGCTGAGGTCCCCAGTTAGTTCCTTGGGCAGCTGAGGATAGGGAACCTGAAATGACCCCATCCTAGCGCAATACTGACGAATATCTTGCATATCATCTTAGAACTTTCATCTGGCGAGGGATGGAGATAGAGACAGAGACCCACACTGGAGCACTGGACTGAGCTACCAAGGTCCCAATGAGGAGCAGAAGGAGGGAGAACATGAGCAAAGAAGTCGGGACCACGAGGGGTGCACCCACCCACTGAGACAGTGGAGCTGATCTACTGGGAGCTCACCAAGGCCAGCTGGACTATTACCAAAAAAAGCATGGGATAAAACTGAACTCTCTGATCATGACGAACAATGAGGGCTGATGAGACGCCAAGGACAATGGCACGCAGTTTTGATCCTACGCAATCTGCTGGCTTGGTGGGAGCCTAGCCAGTCTGGATGTTCACCTTCCTAGATATGGACGGAGGGGGGAGGACCTAGGACTTACCACAGGGCAGGGAACCCTGACTGCTCTTTGGACTGGAGAGAGAGGGGGAGAGGAGTGGGGGGAAGGGGAGAGGGGTGGGAGGAGGGGGAGAAGAGTGGGAGGAGAGGGAGAAGAGTGGGAGGAGGGGGAGGGAAAGGGGAGGCTGGGAGGAGGTGGAAATTTGTTTTTTTTTCTTTATTCTTCTTTTATCAATAAAAAAATGTTAAAAAAAAAAAAAAGAATAATTTATATAGATAGCTCATCTTCAAACACTTCAGAGATCTAAAAAATATGGCATTTACAATGTTTTAATAACCTAGGTTCCTCTTTGTTAGGATAATGTGACATGTCTCTTCTTCACAGCACCAACCTACTTCAGAGAAGATAATGGGCATTGAAGGAACTCCACAAGGAGTTTTCTTTCTTTGAGGCAAAAGTAAGCCACTGGGCAAGAAAATGCCCCTGCCTCAACTGCTGACATTATGTTGTCCTAATTAGATGAGCAGGAAACAAAATATCCTGCTTCATGGAAAAGTCTGTCAAATATGCTAGGCCTTTTGTCAGAAGATGGATGCTCCCATTTAGGATGACTGTCCAGGCAGCTATTTCTGTCATTATTCTTATTTTTTGGAAGTCACTTGCTTCTGGTCAGCCTTACAGATCAGGTTATGGTAACGCACACCTTTAATCCCAGTAGCCACAATGACACGCACCTTTATTCTAATAGCCACACTAGTTGCTATAGAAATCAGGTGGTGTATGTCTTTAATCCCAGTGGTGCACACCTTTAGTCCAAGACCTAGAGAAGAATTTAAGATGTGGGGAGACGGCTCTCAGACAGTCTCATTCTGTGGTTCTGTGAGGCAGCATCGCCATTTCAGACTGAGGTCAAGGTAAGAACCAGTGGTTGGCAGTTTTGCTTTTTGAATCTTTAGGTTGAACTGCGATTTCTTACCCTGAGTGCTTCACCTCTTCTTAATTATGTATTAAAAGTTAGTCTCCAGTGATAAAAATCATAGTGTCTTATGCACTACATACCAGTATCCTATAGTCAACTTAGCCAGTATTTAAAAAGATAATTAAACAGCATTAATATTTTGCCAACAAGAAGCAATTATAGGAACAGGAGAGAAGGCTCAGAGTATGGTTTCCAGCACCCATTTCAGACAACTCACAATTGCCTTCACTCCAGGTGATCTGAGACCCTGTTCTGGTTTTAGCGGGCACACACACATGCACACACACACACACAGACACACACATACATACACAAATATTACAGTGTGACTCCTATTGGGGCTCCATTTCCCTTTGTAATTATAAATAAGAACAAATCTATGGTTATACTCACAAGTCTATAAATCCTAATCTCTAACTTGTCAGGCATCTCATTACCCCTTGTTACTAATAATATTTGGTTCAAGAGGAAAGAACTGTTAAAATAAAAGCTAAAGTAATACTAAGGTGTTATTCGATTTGTTGTACAATATGACTTTCAATTTACTTCCCCAAACTCAAATATAACGGCAAGATAACACAACACAACAGATCATATTGTTATCTACAAAGTCATAGTAACTCAATTATCAAAGAGAAAAACTTCTTAAAATTTAGAACTAGCATTTCCTCATGAGGTTATAGCTATAAAACCAAACTGACTAAACAGAAAACGAAATTTAAAATTGGAAAAGTAAATTAAATTTTTAAATAAAAAGATAAAGGATTTGAGTGCTCTAAACATCAAACAAAACATATCATAAAGTATAAATATTTGTAGTTATAAACTACATATACTAAACTTGCTAAAAACAAATGTGTATTCAACTTGTTAATCGTTTAAAATTACTGCTAACCTCATTTTCTACATTTACATCTTTAGGCTATACTGTCATCTTTATTATCTTAACTCTAGCTACAATAATCATATTATATGCCACATGTATCTGTTATGTCAGAGAACAAAATGAGTAAAAGTCATGCCTAGATCATACTGACACATTAATTTGATACAAACCAGGACTTAAATCTTTTATTTGTTTTTTTGAGATAAGGTTTCTCTGTAGCTAGGTGCCTGGCCCAGGACTAGCTCTTGTAGACCAGGCTGGCCTCTAACTCATAGAGATCCACCTGCCTTTGCCTACCGAATGCTGGGATTAAAGGCGTTTGTGATGGAGGAAGGTCATTGGCTAATAAAGGAACTGCCTTGGCCCATTTTATTGGTTAGGACATAGGTAGGTGGAGTAAACAGAACAGAATGCCGGGAGGAAGAGGAAGTGAGCGCAGACTCCACAGCTCTCCTCTCCCGAGCAGACGCCTCAGAGAGACACCATGCTCCCGGCTCCTGGGCAGACGCAGACGCACATGATGAAGCTCCGACCCAGGATGGACATAGGCTAGAATCTTCCCGGTAAGCGCACCTAGGGGCGCTACACAGATGATTAGAAATGGGCTAAATTAATATGTGAGAATTAGCCTAGAAGAGAATGGGCCAAGCAGTGTTTAAAAGAATACAGTGTCCGTGTAATTATTTCGGGGCATAAGCTAGCCGAGCCGGGCAGGCGGCTGGGGTGTTTGGGGACGCAACCCTGCCGCCGCCCATATTACTACAGATGACGCCCACACGTGTGGCTAACTGAGTCCACTGAAAGCCTGAGAAAGCTTGGGAAAGAGTAAAGCATGTTTTCTTGATAGTGACAATTTCTCGGGTCTACTCTGCTTGCTAGAGGCAAGCAAGCACCTCATCTAAGAGAGGCTTCCTGACTCAGCTTTAGCTGCAAAACCCTGCAGCTCATTAAGAGGTTCTGCCACGAAACACTTAAACGGTGTTGACGAAAAGCTGAATGCATGCTTTTCAGTTTTCAGCCGTAGCAGGGAAAAAGCTGTGCCGTTTAAAAATGCTGGCTTTCTGGGCTATCCTGCCAGGGCAAACTCTGACTCCTTTACGCAGGCGGTTCATGCGGTTTGCAAGCATAGGCTGCTGAAGCTCGCTTGCTGGCGGGGACCTTGAAACGCCATGAGGCTGGAAAGCTAAGGAATGGGCTACATCTAGCCAGCAAAGCCACGCCTTTAGTCCTACTGAGATTGCTTGGTAAATTAAAGACTCATGTGGTCAAAAAACAGAGAGATATACAGTAAAGAGAGATTCAAAGACAATGAAAATTTCTAAATGGTTTACAGTGTGTTGAAAATATATGCAGACTAAAAGTTCAAGTTCTTAAAGTAAAAACAAAAATAAGGAAGAAAGAGAGCAGTTGGGTGTGGTAGCACACGCCTTTAAGCCAGTGCCTAAAAGGCAGAGACAAAAAGATCTCTGTGAGTTCAAGGTGTAGTAGCAAACACCTTTAATCCCAATGCCTGGGAGGCAGAGACAGGCGGATCTCTGAGAGTTCAAAGACAGCCTGGTCTACAGGGTTATTCCAGGTCAAAGATATGCGCTCAAAAAGCAAAAAGTTAACCTAGGAATGTCACAGCTTAGATTCTTAAGCGCCTAGTGATTTAAAGGTGCAAATCAAAAGTGCTCCTGGATAGTAAAAAATTGCAGATTCAGACCACTAAATGAGTCACACTGTTGGATGAATGTACGTAGGCTTGGGAGAGAGAAGAAAAAGAATATAGAAAATAAAGTTAATGTTAAAAAAAAGGTAAAGTCTTTAAAGGGACAGAGTACAGATAGTTAAGAGATTAAAAGAAATAAAGAAAAATAAGCCACGTAAAAATGGAAAATTCACAGAGAGTCTGGATTATGTACATTGTGTTTTCTTTAAAATTTTTGACTGTGAAGGAGCTAAGTACAGAGAGACATTTCATTATATGGGCTGCCAAGTGGAACAAGAACGGATATCATGAGGGTATGATTTCAAAATTTGGATCTAAGGATATGATACTTTGGAAAAGAGATTCTGCTTTTGTTTTCACAGAGGATCAGACCTTGTGGATTGCATTCATCCCGATTTGGTATGATGGACCACGTCCTCCTGAAGGGTTGGTGTGAACACCTTCAGAAAATTGCTCTGCTCAACTGCCAACTGAGATGAAACTAGCACACAGGTTATACCATGAAAGACCTAATTAACGACGCCCCCATTCAGCAGGAAGCAGTTTGGAGAGAAATAACTGTGTCCATATTCCCAAAAAATGTTTATAAATGTTCTTTTACATTTAAAAAGGGATATGATATAGATATAAATAATTTTCATTAATATAGATTTTGCTTTATTGATAGAGATTTAAGGTCAATTTTGTTATATGTATAAGTGTTTCTGATTTTGATTAAGGTATTGTGATTGTGTAGTTCATTTAAATATGTACTGTATAATTAAGAAATATAGGTTGTTAATGGATAATCATCGATAATAGTAAAGCTTGTAGTCATGTTAGTTAGATTTTCTAGATATATAGAGATATATTTTAGATAGACATTCTTCATGTCTTTCAAAGATTACAGAATAGGACATTTAATGTTTTAATAACTGAGGACTTTTCATGACAATGAGACACTCTGTTCCTGGCAGCACCAATCTACTTCAAGAGGAAGATGGGCATCGAAGAGGATCCTTATGGAGTTTGATAGCCATTTGGGCAAGAAACTGCTCTTGCCTGGACTATTGCATAAACTGGACATAGAGAACCAGAACAGAGAGAGGACTACTGAACTTGCCTAAGGTGAGATGATCTTTTGGGGTTCCTGATTCATGAAAGAGTATGCAAGACATTCTTCAGGACAAGCAGATAGTGACTGCCTTTGAAATTTCCTGCTTTGTGGAAATGTCTGCTGCAAACTATGGGCCTGTAGGCTGAAGATGGATGCCCCAATGGTACAGAGAAACTTTGGGTGACTGTCCAGGCAGCGAGATGTCTCTGTCATTTCTAGAGTTTTAAAAGTTGCTTATTTCTTGTTTGCTTAGGTAGTATTGTATCTTTCTGGAGTCTTTGATGGAGTTAAGAATAGTTAGTTATAGTTATAGTTTTCCTTAGTTATGATAAAGATTATTGTAACTTTTACTTGATAACTGTTTCGTTATATGTAATTTTGCTATGTTAAAGTTAAAGCCTTCCTTTTTTTTTTTGTTTAAACCAAAAAAGGGGAAATGATGGAGGAAGGTCATTGGCTAATAAAGGAACTGCCTTGGCCCATTTTATTGGTTAGGACATAGGTAGGTGGAGTAAACAGAACAGAATGCCGGGAGGAAGAGGAAGTGAGCGCAGACTCCACAGCTCTCCTCTCCCGAGCAGACGCCTCAGAGAGACACCATGCTCCCGGCTCCTGGGCAGACGCAGACGCACATGATGAAGCTCCGACCCAGGATGGACATAGGCTAGAATCTTCCCGGTAAGCGCACCTAGGGGCGCTACACAGATGATTAGAAATGGGCTAAATTAATATGTGAGAATTAGCCTAGAAGAGAATGGGCCAAGCAGTTTTTAAAAGAATACAGTGTCCGTGTAATTATTTCGGGGCATAAGCTAGCAGAGCAGGCGGCCAGGGTGTTGGGGACGCAGCCCCGCTGCCCTTATTAGTACACGTTTGCCACCACTGCCCAGCAGATTTAGACCTTAATGCCGTCACCCTGGGATTTAGACCTTAATGATGTCACCCACTACCTCTCTCTCCTGAAGAGTGATTGCCTTCTTGCTCATCTCTGTCAGATCCTAAGAATGAACTGCCTGGCACCATGGCACATAAGAAGATACTCTGTCTCTGCATACACAAAATGGTTTGTTTACTCAACGGGGGGGGGACTGTAAAGTAAATTTCACATAAAAAGAAATTCCACAGCTATTTCAAACTTGGATGATTGAGTAGAATGTTGTAGGTTAAAAGCCAAATTATCTTGAGCCATCTTAGCCCCTGAAGTGGCCATTTATTGTCTAACTTGGTGTGTAACTCAGCATCTTTGTGGCTGTTAGAAAACGTTTCTAGGAATGTAGAAAGTAACCCTTAGCTTTCACCATCCCCAAAGCTAAGAATATCATCAGAAACCATCTGAGTCCCATAGAAGAAATTCCCCACTTTACTGTAACCCAGTTAACTTAGAGATCCACCAATGCATTTGAGAAATATCTGGATTTATGGGGTGTTTGTTGTTGTTCTATAGCTATAAAAACTTCATGAAATTTTTACAGATATGGAATTTGGAACAACTCAAACCCATTTTCCCAGGCCTTGGCCACTCTGAGGTATCTCCAAAATAAACTCTCTCACATCCACTTGAGGTGAGAGTTGTGCTGAGATCACCTCTTGACTACCCACCATGCTTGTGGGCTCCTCATCCACTGTTCCTCAATTCAGCAGAATGCACCATAATCCTTACTGCATTGCCGTCTTTCTCCATGAAACTGTTCCTTTGTTTCTCTGTAACCATAAAGGCTAAATATGTCACGTCCCACAATAGCATACCCATAGGTCACATCCTAACAAGGCTCTTTGTTCTGTGGGATTTTCCATGTGCTCTTTTATCCAGAGGTTTGCATAAGAGTTTCCAAGCATAGGCCCCAGCCCAAACTGCAGAACATACAGTGCCTTGTAGCTTAATTGGCAATATCAACTAACTTTTTTGTAGTACAACAATTCCCTATCCTTATGTACTCCTAAGGGACTCTGTGAGAACATCGTTTGCTGTTCCTAAATGGATAAAGTTTTGCCTCCTATCCCAATGTACTACTGCCATGAATGAACAATTTGTCTGAAAGATAATCTAGCCTCATACATCTCTTGAACCATTATCCCTCCCCAAGACCCAATATTCTTATCTGTATTACCTCAGATCCCCCAGTAACACAGGGATTGTGACTGCTGGGTCTCTGTTGCCAACAATAATACCAAATTATATGCTGTAAATGTACCCGAGACTAGTTTCACATAGGCGTGGAAAGACGCATGGCATAAAAATGACCATCAAGAATGAAGATGCCAATACTGACATACTTCTCAAAAGAAGAGGCATGGCCCAGCAGATTTAGACCTTAATGTTGTCACCCTGGGATTTAGACTACACAAGGAAGACCAAGGTGAGGGAAGAGATGGGAAAAGGAGAGAAAAACCTAGTTAAAAGCCTGTACTCTTGTTCCCACAGGATGGAGAAGAAGTAAAGTGAGCCACCTTAGAATAGGTTTGTTTGAAAATGTTCTGGCTGTTCTGGGACATACAACAATTAATTATAGTTGATAGTTATAGTCTGGCACTTGGCTCTGAAGTGCTCTGAACAAAGTAATAGAGTCCCATGAATGATGGGTCTACAAAAGGGGGCGCTGGATTGGTTGGTGTCTGAATGAAATGAGTACTTGCCACGGAGTCATTAGCTGTCCCTAGGAAATGGCTACTGTGGGTGGTATAGGCCATCCGGGGCCTTCTAGGACACCAGAAGACAGAACATGAAATAAACAAGCAAGAAACATGGTTGATACACCTGGACAGTTGGAATAAAGCAGGGATTTGCTGAGAGGATATTGATTGGGCAGCTCACTGAATTAATGGGAAGAACATAAAATTAGCTTGGGAAGTGGACAGGATTCTAGAGAGGCTTAGGAATGAAAATCCAGCCCAAATATCATCTATAGTTACATCTATACCACGTGAAGTCACTGCTGGGACAATAGCTTTGGAGATCTTTCTCGGGCAGGAGCTTTTTCTCATTGTAGCAGTGGGGAAGGGTTTACAGGAAGAATCCAAAGATATATGTACGTATTCAGTGTGGATTAAAAGATGGAGTAAACTGTAAATGCTCATGTTGTGGAAACAGTCTGTGTGTATGTGTCTGTGTGTGCAATTGTGCATGTATGTGTGTGTTAGTGTATGTGTGTTTGGGTATGTACATAAAAGTGGCAAAGCAAGAGATCATAAGGAAGAGCATTCAGACATTTTTCAGAGTGTGGCAATTGGTGGGAAAGTGTAGAAGAAACAAGAATGTCCCTGGGATTTAGTCTTGAAGACAATCATGCTGTTGCAGGTGAGTGTATTGATCCTGGAATATCTAAGCATCAGTACCCAGGGATGGGGAGGGAGGCGGCTCTGGAACTGAGAAAGCCAGAGGTGTTAAAGAAATTGGGTAACTGCAGATGGGGCCTTTGTAAAACTTAATTGGTGCACGAAAAGGGGAAGAGGAGCTGCTGGATTTAGGGGTGACTAATGTGATGGTTTGGATGTGATTTGTCCCCTAGAGGTTCTGCTATTGAAGGCCAAGTACCCAGTGTGGTGCGCTCATGCAATGAGGCTGAAAGGCACCTACTGGAAAGCAGTTTGTTCTTTAGGGACTCAGAATTCTCTTGTAAGTGAATGTGCTCTGCCTCTTGGTTTCGAACCTCTCTGGTTCCCATCTCACCATGACATCACTTTTGTTCATATTCCTACCCTTGTGATCTGTCTGCCGTAATTTCTCTGTAGACCTGGGCTGATCTCTACACTTGCTCCTGACACCCCAGACCTGTGAGTGAAATAAGACAGTCTTCCCTTTGTAAACTAACCAACCTTCAGTATTCTTTCTGAGTTGCACAAAATGGACTAAGACAAGTCATGGGAGGATCTGGATGGGAACTGAGAGTTAAGGAAATGGCTGCAGCCCGTGGCCAGGAAATGATATTAAGATTCAGTTAGATGGAAAAAGAGCCAGATTGAGGCAGCACATTAGTTTAGTGCTAAGCGTGCCCAGGGAAGCATAAGCGACAGTATGGAGCGCACACATACGTGTGACAGAGGAGAGCGACATAGTTTCCGGCATTTCCTCAACCGCTTCCCAGTTTCCTGCACCCCAACAATGATGAATACAGATTTGCAAAGGCTCAAGCTAGTCCAAGAAAGTTGATGCCCTGTAACCTTTAGTCTCTGTCCCCTCTCGCGAGACGAAAACTGTCTGTCGTATGACACCAGATCATGATCTAGCTGAAAAACGAGAGCAAGGTAGGTAGGAAATGTATAAGGTCCTCTCTGCTGACCGGGAGATGAGACGCCAGACAGCACTGATGGCAGAGACAGAACATAGCCGTGAGCCATAAACACCCTCCCTCGAAGCAGCGGCATTCATTCATTGTTTTATTAGTATATATCATTTGTTCGTGTGCTTCTTTGTTGTGTTTTGAATCGGGTGAGAGTTTATGACGTCTCAGGTGTGGTGGATGTTTTCATAGTGGGGAAGTAAGAGAGTTGCTTTGAGTCTACATGAAATGGAAGCGTCTAGCGTGTGCTAGTTTATAAACAACGGTGAAGATCCCAATTCATTCCACACCTCAGAGTACCGCCCAGGGTTTAGATTTTCTCTCTCCCTCCTTCTTTGGTTTCCATTTCAAACCAGTCATGGAGGAAAGGAAATGAGGAGCAAATAATCTTCTCCTTTGAGCTACTGGAACCTGTGGAGGCCTGTGTGCTGTGTGTCTGTCAGCACAAAGTATATATACATACACACACACAAATACACAGCACACACATACAGTCCTAGCCAATCCCAGGTTCTGAAATACTTAGCTCCTTGGAGATTTAATTGCTGCTGACCTGGTTTTTCTCCCTCCTCTGCCTTAACCCTAGGTCTCAAATCCCATCCATCTTCATGGTCCCCTCCCGGTTTGATTAAACTCTGCTGCAGCCCAACTTCTACCTTGGCTGACCCACTCACAGCCAAATAGGTGCAGGGAATGCAAAACGCAGAAGAACATGCAGGAGGATGTACGAGCTCTGAGCACGGTGAGATGTGTCCTGACAAGATTTATGGGCCCTATATCACCGCCGGAAGGCTGGAGGTGGTAAAACGGGAGCACTGTCAGTAATTTATAGGAGGTTTTTATGACAGACTTCTAGATTGAGGATGAAAAAGATGCCATTAAAACAAAACCAAGCTATCCAGGTTGCTTTTGTAAACAACCGGTCTCTCTACACAGCCCCAGGACCACGCCAGTTCATAATTCTCAGGAAGTTGAAGGGATGCTGACTCCAGCGGACAAATCCTATCTTAAAGCTCCCAAGGGGAACTGGGCAAAAGGCAGAGAGGAGAGATCTATTGAAGAAATCGAGACTTCCTTCTCTTTCTTCCTCCATCATCCAGAAGGCATTATGACCTTCAAGAGTGGCTCTCTACCATCTATCAGCCAAGCTACACTGATGGAGGATAACGGCTGAGAGTAGTCATACATGGGGTTTCCAGCTCTATTCTGGACCCTTACTTGGAGAAGACAGTGCACAGAAAATACACAATGTCAGATCCTAATGGTGTTTGTTTCTCACATGCTAGTGTAAGAACTGCTGTTAACCTCCCTACGACTTTAATGTAGCTTTTCCCTGGGTCAGATCTGGACCATTGTAGTAACAGAAATTAATAGAAAAAGAAATATAGTCTAGAGTGAAGTCTTTGCCACAGTCCACTGAAGGAGCACCTCTGTGAATGTTCTTTCTCCTGCTTAGCTCCTCACACAAGCAGCCTAAGTCTATTCTAGCTCTCAAATACTAAAATCCATCCTAACAATCTGGTCCAAACAGAATTGTTTTCCATCTTCATCTCTTTCCTTCCCTCCTCACATGGGCAACCACTTTTCTCACCTCTAACTCTGCTATCCTCAACATAAACTTGAGTAGCTAATTTGTTTTCCTGTGGCCAGTTTTCCCCTAATTACAGATTATACTTTCATTCATCAGTAAACTAAGAGATACTCTTTCTTCTGTTCCCTAAGGGAAGAACAAGTCACAGATGACATCCTCTGGCTAGAGATGAAATCAAAGACTAAGGACGGGATGTCAGAATTTCTAGTGGGAGATAGATACACAAACCTCAGTGGACAATCTTCACTTACTCAGAACTGCATATGATTGTTTTGAATTTCATTATTTTTCAATGCAGATTACAGGGTTGAATTTTGTGAAGCACTAACCAATTATTTGCTTCAGAGGAACAGAAACAAGTGACAGACACCATCTCCTGGAAACTACCTTAAATGTGCTAAAATTCACTTTCGTGTTTAACATCAGTCAATTTTGAAGCCTAGTACCTCCTTGATTTCAAGGACTTAACTGCTACGCCATGCCATAGCTGGAGCACAGAGCTCACAGACAAGTGAGGCTTCACTGCCAGGACCCTGCCTGCTGTATTTCCATGTGCCCAGCCTGCCTTTGAGCTCCCGGGTTTCATTTCTCTCCTCTGAGTCCAGCTTTGATCTCTAACCTGCTCTGTGAGATGACTTTGTACTCTGGTGGGAGACTAGAGGCAGGGAGAAGCCCTTGCTGGAATACAAAGAGAAGAAGGATGTTTTTTAATAATCAGCACCTGAAATTAAATAGGCACACTGAGCTGCATTTGGCTTGAAACCGCCTCACTACAATACACTTGCTGGCGGCACCAGTGCACCCTCCACCCAGGCTCCCTCTTTGCTGTTGATTCTAGAGTTCAGAGGCATTCTCTTCCTTTTCTGTCTCCCTTCCATGACCAGTTTCTATGCTTTCATGTCTTGCTGTAGAACAAGTAGCTTCCAGGCAGTCTCTCTGCCCGCCCTCCCTTGCATTCTACCACAACAGGAATTAATCTGACACTAATGGTAGATGGAATCAATCCAGCTCAGGATCTCCAAAGGAAAAGAAACGTTCAGGACACAATTACCTTGGCCCCTGAGGACAGCCACTGGCCTATGCATATAGCTTATCCATGTCAAATTGTGTTGGAGTCACATGGCCCTAGGGCTGTCAGGCTTTCTAGTGGGAGATAGATACACAAACCTCAGTGGACAATCTTCACTTACTCAGAACTGCATATGATTGTTTTGAATTTCATTATTTTTCAATGCAGATTACAGGGTTGAATTTTGTGAAGCACTCACCAATTATTTGTACATTTCTCACATTCGTACGCTAGAACCCCAACCTATCACATTTACATGAGAAGACCATCGTGAGGTGATTAGGGTTTACATAAAGTCATGAGAACAGAACCCATGACAGAATGTATTAGCACCCTTTTTAAGAAAGAGAAAAAAAACTAAAGCAAGCACGTTCTCTCCCTCTCCCTTATCCCTTCTTTTTCTCCCTTCTCCCCCTCCTCATTACAAGAAGGCTGCTAGTTAGTTCCTGGCAGCTTAGCCCCAAAATAATCACACAGAAACTGTATTACTTAAATCACCGCTTGGCCAATTAGCTCTAGCTTCTTATTGGCTCTTACATCTTAATTTAACCCATCTCCATTAATCTGTGCATCACCACGAGATCATGGCCTACCAGCGAAGCTTCCATGCATCTCCTATGTTGGCTCCATGGCTTCTTTCTAGTCAACAGATTGATGTATAGTGTTGAAAAAATATTTCCATACAAGTTGAAGGTAATAAATGAGGGTTGGAGTAAGCATTGCCTGTAGCTAATAATGGTAGAAGTAATGTCCTTATCAAACTGTTCATATTACCAAAATTAAAGCTCATAGAAGAACAAATACCACCTGGAAAAAATCTTATTACTAATTTTTCATGTCAGAAGAAAATATGCACGGACCAGGTGATTTGACTGGAAAAAAGAAACTAGCCTGGATTGTTCAGGCTGACCTAAAAATGATTACTTCCATCCTTTCAAGAGTGAAGGGTGAGGGGAATCTTGGAAAAAACTGGAATAAAGATGGTGTAAAGTGGCACAGAGAAAGAGGAAGGCAGGGATCAGAGAGGAGATGGGGGGTATGCAAGACGTGAGAGAAGACAGAGGACAAGAAAGAGAGAAATAAGAGTAAAAAAAAGATATGGGAGTGAGAAAAGGGTAGAAGAGAAAGACAAAAGGGGAAAGGAAACAGGAAAAGAGACAGAAGAATGGAGAGAAAGGAGAAGCAGAGTAAAACAAGCCGAGGAATTCTGCTAGCCACCAGAACTTGCATAGACCCCAGAGCTCTGGATAGAGATGAATAACCACTTGACTTCAGACTTCCGGCTTCTAGGAATGGAGAAAATAATTTCTTATTGTTTTAAACCTTCTGGCTTGGGGTCATTTGTTACAGTAGCCCCAGCAAAATCAAACAAGAACAGAACTCAAGCTCACAGTCCTTGAGGGCTATTTAATGCCTTTCCATGCCCACCAAGAGAAACAAATATTCATCTTCAATGGGCTAGATTAAATAATAATAAACATCGTAAGCTTTGGAGATTCATTTATCAAAAGTTAATATATTTTAAGGTTCCGCCAACATAATTTTTCCCCCAAGAACTGTAAGCATTGGTTTATATTAGGAAGAAAAATGTTAAGGGTAAGGGATTTTTGATCCTGACTTGAATGTGGATTTTATGCAGCTCAGTTTTGTATTATTTACAATCACTTCAAGGTTAGAGATAAATGTCAGTAAATACGAAACAATATGAATTACTTAAGAGAAAAAAAATAAATGAGAGATGGAAAGAGGTATCTCTGCAACAAGGAATAGAATTTAGATGTACTGAAGGCGTTTCATGGAGATTATGAACTGTAAATAACAGCTTCATCATTCCCACCCAGGAAATACGGCTCTCTTGGGGGAAGCACAAGGAGCAACAGAATCGCGAGGGCTCTACCAAGCATTATTTACCTTCTCTACAACGAGGCTGCTATGGGAGGGGCTTCTTTGGCTCTCTGTCCAGGTATCTTCAGATGTCAAAACTGAAGTTTTCTAAAATAAAAATTTTAGAAGTTAATCCTAAAAAAGTTGATATCTATGGATTCCAACAACTAAACCTAACTGTATTCTATGATGGTATCTATTTATTTAAAAAATCCTATATTATCATTTTGTATCTCAGATAAGTTTAAGGGAATTGTCCTTTCTATAACAGTGGTTCCCAACCTGGGGGTCATGACCCCTTTGAGGTTGAATGACCCTTTCACATGGGTTGCATATCAATATCCTCCAAATCAGAAATTTACATTACAATTCATAACAGTAGAAAAATTACAGTTACAAGGAGCAATGAAAATAATCTCATGGTTGGGGTCACCATAACATGAGCAACTATATTAAACGGTCATAGCATTATGAAGGTTGAGAACCACTGCTCTATAAAATCTAGAGCCAATGCAAGCCTCCCTGTTAAGTCAGCAGCACATAGTAGACTAGAAGTTGATGTGGTGTGTCACAAGGCAGTGGGCCCCATCCACTCCCAGTGATGGTTCAACTGAAAATATGCATGAGCTCAATGTTTATGACAGTGTTGCGGGGCCATGTCCCAACCAAAAATCCTTCTGTCCACATTTTACTCAGCTTTACCACTAATCTGCACTTATGTGAATTAACAAGAGACACGTGTATTACAAATAAGAAAGCACACATTTAGTTTACTGGTAACAAATATTGTGTCTAATAAGTGATGTTTGGGGATAGTACATGTAGTCCTTAGTTATTAGTCTATAAACTTGAACCCCCATTGATTAATAATCTAGGGAAGCTTATATTTAATTTTTATGAAGAAGGTAATGCAATAAATCAGAGAGTTGACTCTGTTTCTTTGAATATATTATACTCTTGTATTCTCAGACATTTTTGCAAATTAACCATCAGTATTCCTGTTTAAAATATGAATACTCTGGACTTCAGTGCATGACTTAGGGGTTATAACTGGTCTTAATGTCTTTTCTAGCAGCTTTTGTCTTCAGTTATTTATGTCACACAGCCTTAGAGTCTCACAGTTTCCACTCTCTACATATATCCCTAGGACGCTGTGATAGCAAGCTGAGGAGCCACAGTGGAAATCAAAGTGAATAAGGACGTATATATGAGGGGTTTGCATTCATTTCATTGCTTTGTGAAAAGCTCTCGGACAGCTAAAGGAACCAGGCCCCAGGTTGCAAGCTTATAATTCCAAAAAGAAGACTCTAGGACAGGCTTCTTCCAACTTAAGACATTGGTGGAAGGGTCAGTTTGTTGGACATGTTCTAAAGAGAGTTATACCCTTGGATGAAAGGTTATTTTTCAGTCATTGACTATAAAAAAGAGGTAACCAAGAAAAATAGGAAGAAAATCAAAATGATTGTTAGGTCCACAGAAGGAAAATATGTTGCAGGAAAATTACACTTGATTGTGGTACATATGTCCCAATATGGATCTATTCCCACAGCATAATGTGGTAGCCGTGTGCCTGTACCAAGAGTAGAGGCTGTATCAGTAGTTGATCTAAGAGTGGGAAACAAATGCTAATTTTCATAATAATGAGTTATTTACAATAAAAAACTAAAAGTATACTCTTCAGAAATAAAAGATAAATTCAAGACCGTCCGTAAGAAAAATTGAATCTTGCTGCCTTTTGGGAACTGGGAAAGGGGAGAAGTCAGAATGTTGTTCTTCCTAACAAGCTTTACAGAAAGAACAGCATGGACTCTTGAACTGAATATCATGCATATTTAATTTTTATTTAAGCAGACCCTTATTTAAATATAATAAAGATGCAATTGTTGAGTGAGAAGTTTATAATCTGGAAGATGGTATATTGCGTTCAGGAGAAAAGACACAAAGCAATTTTGCTTCTCAGTGTTTCAGGACCTTGTGGTTTCTGTCAAAATTGCATCTTCAGACTTGTGGGTTGCCTAGGAAACTTATGGCCTTTCTCTTGATTTCAAGCCTCAGTGTTGACTTTCTGCAACTTTTATACTTTAGTTTCCTCAGATAAGAGCAAAAATACCTAGAATGTAAAACTGAAACCCTGAACAAAACCAAAACAAACAGCCGATCTCAGGCATCAGGCTGAAAATACACTATCTCTGAGTCTCTTGAGACTACATCAAAACAAGGAATCTTGGAACCTGAGCACACTTAGAGATCCAGATGCCCTGCTGCTGCTCTGCTTCCTGTTTTGGGTTCATTTTTACCTTTGTTTTTAACATGTTGCTATCCAGAAGTAATCAGGAAGGCAGTGCACAGTGCCGCTCCTACCCAGGTATCCACTAGATAGCAAGGTTGCATATTGAGCAAAAAAATTAAAAATCAGCATCCCCCAAATTAATTTAGATAACCGAGGGAAAGACTCCGTGTGTGTGTGTGTGTGTGTGTGTGTGTGTGTGTGTGTGTATGTGTGTGTGCACATCCATTCATGATAGCTTGCTTAATGGGTGTATGTATGTATGTGTGTAAATAGCCAACCATGATAGCTCAGTTAAAGAAAATAGACATGGTTTGTATCAAATCTGTGTTTGTCTATGTCTGTATGAACATACCTATCATTAGTAGAGGGGAGATGAAAAGAATAAGTAACACTAAATGCCATATGAAAACCTACTATTGTAATGTGTCACAAAATATATACATATAAAAAAAGGATTTAAGTGCTGTCAATACATAATAGGGAAAACAATGTGCCCAGCAGATATAATATGCTATCAAATAAATCCTCCAGTACCAAGAATAGATTGCATCTTTTTGAGTCATTGGCCAAAGCTGTCCCACAAATCTAAACTGTTATGGTCTATTCCCAATGCTCTTGGTTTCCCTCCATACCTGACAGTAGATAAGACCCTGTTGTTGGAGACACCACATACTTATGTCATAGGACATGGAGAAATCAAGCTGGTGCTCAACTAGAAGTTTTACCCATACTGAGTAATGTTCATAGTGCTGGGGGTGCTACACATGCTGCTGGGGAGAAAAGAAACTGTTGTGTGATGTTTTGTTCTTTAATTCTTCAGCTTTGGACTTTTGAGAGGGAGCCCACCACCCAGCTCCCAAATAAATCACACACAGAGGCTTATTCTTTGTTATGAATGTCTGGCCTTAGCTTGGCTTGTTTCTTGCCAACTTTTCTTAACTTATCCCATGTATCTTTGGCCTTGGGACTTTTATCTTTCTCTATCCCTGTATACCTTTCTTTCCTTCTTATTCTGTGTCTGGTTGAGTAGTTGGGTGGCTGGGTGGCGAGCTCCTGAAGTTTCCTTTCCTTTCTCTTGTTGCTCCTCCCATCTTCCAGATTTCTCCTTCTACTTATACTCTCTGTTTGCCAGCCCTGCCTATCCTTGCTCCTGCCTCACTATTGGTCATTTAGCTCTTTATTAGGACCATCAGGTGTTTCAGAGAGGCAAAGAATCACAGCTTCACAGAGTTAAACAAATGTAGCATAAACAAAAATAACATACCTTAAAATGATATTCCCTAATAAGTCCAGCTATAAATTTTGTGTCACTAAAATAGTGAGCTGCCTACAAAATATATCCACTGGTGCAATGACATTACAAATGTCATGGGAGTAACCAGCAACTTTTTATTGCATTTACTGGATTCAAGGCCTGTTCCATGAGATGGATCCAATACCTAACACTGCTAATGAGGCCAAGAACCAGCTATTATATAGGTCCTTGGTCCTGGGAGGCATCTATTATTAATATTCTTATGGAAATAATTTTTATATTGTTTGAATAATTTTTTATTTAAGTTTGAAAGAAAATTTCCCCCAAAGGGAGTGGCACTGGTGGGAGGTATGGCTCTGGTGGAGTGGGTTTAGCCTTGTTAGAGGAAGTATGCTATTGTGAAGGCAGGCTTTATATATATCTTATATATGCTCAAGCTACATCTAGTGTTTCAGACCACTTCCTGTTGCTTGTAAGTAGGACTTTTAGTTCCTTCCCCAGCACCATGTCTGCCTACATTATGGCAATAATTAACTAAGCTTCTGAAAATGTAAGTCACTTCAAATAAACGTGTTCCCGTCGTAAGAGTTGCCATGGTCATGGCATCTCTTCATAGCAATAGAAACCGAAAGATGCCTACCAAAAATAATAATAATAATAATAAAATCACTTTTAGTGACGTATTACCATGTCCATATATTAGTTCATCACTCAACTCTCATCAGAGAAACTGATTCTTTCAGTAGATTACAAATAATATAGACACCTACAACTGGAAAATATGAGATACCGAATGACTTTGGAGCCCTCTGACTTTAATAAAACCCATCCTTTCACAGTTCAGGGAACTATGCAGAAGAAGAAGTGGAACTATTGTAAGAAGCAGAGATAATGGATAACTCTAAGGGTACACATGAACTCACAGACATGTTGACAGCATGCACAAGGCATGTACAACTTTAGACTGTAGAAAATCCTCTCATGGAGAATCAGAAGTTGGAACAAAGTCCCACTCCTAATAGAGAAGCTGTTTGTAATAGGTAGCTGCTGGGAGAAGGGAAATCTGCTTTCTTCAAAGAATTTTCTGGGATATCAACCACACCAGGGCAGGTAATGTGTTCAGTAGTACTGAGCAACACATAATGGACTCTGTGGTTTTGCGGTTTTGTGCTTGCTTGTGTTTATTGTATTGTTTTAAGAGAGAACGAACATGAAATTGCATGGATAGCAGGGAAGATCTGGGAAGAGTTGAGAGAGGGGAAAGATCAACATATATTATGTGAATAATTTAAAAATAAAAATGATAAAAATAAAAACATATCTTCTCAAAGCTGAAGACCTTGATTTCTAGCCTTACAAACCTCAGTAAAAAATTTATTATTTAAATAACTAGTTTTTTGAGTAAATTCATCTTTGGGTAGATCAAATACACACCTATGGGCACACACACACACACACACACCATATCCCTCAGAAAGAAATTCACAAAGAAAGAAGAACTTCTAGGTATTCTGCTAGTAAATATGCAACATCAAATGTTGTCTTAGAGTTTTGCAAAAATTAAAAATCAAAAAACAAAAACAAAACAACAACAAAAAAACCCTCACTTTTTCTTTCCTTACTATTTGATTAAAAAGCACTGAATCCAGGCATCCTTTTGAGCCTCTCTCTTAATCTGAGGCATGAAATAATATTTTCTGTCTGAAATAGTAAATTCCAACTGTACCTATCACTATGAAAACTTTCCTTCTAGACACAAAGTTTTACTCCCTCGTTTCTGGAACTTCTTCCCCATGGAAACATTCGACCTGAAACACCTCTGCACTTAGAAGTCACAAAAGTGTGGATTATAATTTTCTTGCTAACTCAAAGTACTGGCATCATTCTACACCCGAAGAGAATTTGAAAAAGATAAGAAGCAGTGGGCTGAGCGAGGAGCTTCACAGATGCTCATCATCACTGAGTAGAAGTAGGAGCTCCTGTCCTCCAGGCCCTCTCAGGGCCAAGAGTCCAGCAAACTGTCAAGACTTAGAGACTATTCTTTTGAATTAGGAAAATGCTAGAAATCAGAGGCTTCTTCACCTTTCAGACAATAGGCTCTGTTGCTTTCTTCCTAGAGTACAGAAGAATTTAACAAGTAATGTTCTGCAAGAGGTCATTAGTACAGAAGTCATCTGCCAACTCTGTCTAGGGAGAACACCAGGATTATGCTCATATCTGCATTTTTCACACAAGCCCATGCTATAATGTATAGTGAATGCTCCGCTACACTAAGAATTAATGGTGGTAGCAGAATTAAAGGCACAAATTGAACCAGGGATTCTTTAAGACCCTTCCACCCCAAGACCCTCAGGTAGGCTTCATGAACTGCCTTCCTACATATTTTCTCAATAAAATGGAAAAAATAAGGAAAATAATTGTCCTAATTCTATGTCCTCAGCTTTCAAAGCCTGAAAAGTCAACAGTTTTCGCTCATCCATTTGTTCATTCTCAAGTAACAGAATGCAGGGTAAAAAATTCTAAGGGCACAAATATCTGTAAAAGAGAAGAAAAAATATCTCAGGGCACAGACTTAGTTCTAGGAGAAAGGATACAGGAGAACATTTGAGAAATATTTATTAAATCCATGTGGATGTGATGCGACTTAAAATATCACAGCCTTTATTTGTAAACACTGTGTTCATTTCTGAGTCACCTCAGAATTATAGCATTCATGTACGTGCCCAAGTGCATGTGCGCACACACACACACAAACACACACATACACACACACACACACACACACACATCACTACTTCTGGAATAGTCAGGAAGATTCGACCCCAGATAATTATCAGTGAGTCCTCTGAGATAAGAGAGCAGAACTACTTTCATTTGCTGCCAGTACCTGGGCCATCACAGAAACGGTGAAGATAGTATAATCTCCAGACCATGCAACTAAATCCCAATGGCAGAATGCCAGGCTATACGAAGATGGAAATAAGGTCTACATTTGTCTTTTGTTGTTATCCCAGCACATACCCATCCCCTTTCACCAAGACACCCCTAGACAAATGTCAACCAGAGATCCAGAACCTTAGAAATCATCTCAACCCAATCTCTGCAATGGTAAAAACCCCACCCAAACAAAGCTCGAGGCTTTGCGATCTCCTACAGCTATATTGAACACAAGTAACATCCAAGCTCAAACTTGAATAAAGGTTCTTTGCTTTTACATATGGATTCAGACTCCTTCATGATCTTTGATGTGGGAGTCCCCTCTGTATGCTGTGATTACCATTAATGAATAAAGAAACTCTTTTGGAGCTATAGCAAGGCAGAACTTAGGTAGGCAGGGAAAGCTAGGCTGAATGCTGGAAGAAAGAAGGGCGGAGTCAGAGAGATGCCATGGAGCCACTGCCAGAGTCAGACATGCTGAAACTCTGCTTTGAGTCACTGCCATGTGCTGATTAATGGAGATGGGTTGAATTAATATTTAAGAGTTGGCCAAGGGGCTGGAGAGATGGCTCAGAGGTTAAGAGCATTGCCTGCTCTTCCGAAGGTCCTGAGTTCAATTCCCAGCAACCACATGGTGGCTCACAACCATCGGTAATGAGGCCTGGTGCCCTCTTCTGGCCTGCAGGCATACACAGAGACAGAATATTATATACATAATAAATGAATAAATATTTAAAAAAAAGAGTTAGCCAATAAGAATCTAGAGCTAATGGGCCAACCAGTGATTTAAATAATACAGTTTCTGTGTGACTGTTTCATGGTTGGGTGGCCAGACCCAACAAGCAGCCCTTCATGCAACAGTCTTTGGGGGACTCAGCAATCTGGGCATAACACCCTTACAAGCATCATAAACCACTTGTGTATTTTCTATGCTCTTTTACCTAGTCAATCAAAAGGAAGCCAGGAACTATAGCTACTGCTTATCCGCTTGTTTATTATGGTAATCTTTGGACCAAGAGGGCTTTATCTTTAGGAAGCTATTGTCAACATTTCCCATAAAGAAGGCCAACTTTCAGTTCATCTATTTTCTAGGGAGCCCCAGTCCTTCTGTTCTGCATCACTTAACACTCGTTTATGTTAGGTTAAAAAATAGAAAATAAAAGAAAAAGAAAACTTTCTGTTCTTTATTCTAAATGCTAAGGCCAGTGATTTTTAACTTTGCACATGATGACTGGCTAAATGAGACATACCCACTCTAGATACGTTATCCTAATATGACAGGACAATACAGTACAGAGGTTCTTCCCTCTTGTACTCTTGCTGAGGTCATTCTAGGTTTAACTAGAATTTGATCTTCTTGATGAGAATCCTGTGGAAAAGTATCTAACTCTGTTCTAGGAACCTAAGGCCAAGATGCTCTAGCTAACTTACCTTATCTTTGGTTAAAGTGCCTGCTTTTGCAAACCTCCCCATCCTGCTAATTGCTTATCCTAGCCTCTGTTAAACTGTTTGCTTGTGCAACCCCTCCTCCCCACCTTCTGAAGATGCTGCAAGAGACACCAAGATGGATGTGGTCTTTGCCTTTAAAAAGCCCTTAACTTGAACACTTAGCACTGCACTTGGTCTCTGAATATCTGAGTATAACACCAGCCAAATGGAATAAAGACTTTCAGTCTGCTATAAACGATATCTGATTGGTCATCTCTGGCAGGTTCCCCCATAACACTATACTTTGCACACTCAAATGAGCCTTCGATAGAAATCAGTAAATTCTGCAAAGAGATTTGGTAAGTACGTTATCTCATGCAGCTGTCAAGAGGCAGCTCCTTGTCTTTGCTGCTCGCTCTGTAAACAAGCCAAGTGTAGTGCATTTTTTCTTCTCCCCCTTGGCAGAGTCATTCTGTCTCTGGCTTCCCATCAATGACCAAAAGGTTTTCACAACTATAATCCCCTCCAGTCACTCGACAGACAAAGTTGCATACTTTTATCTTCAAGTAACCAATTTTCTTAAAAATACATTCATTAACAAATTTCCAACCTAATTGTAGCTACTTTTCCTGAGTGACCTATTACAGTAGACATGTACACAAATTCAAAGTAGCTCCTCATATGGATTTCTGTCATAGTTCTTGATGAGAATCCCATGGAAAACTACCCAACTCTATTCTAGGAACCCAAGGCCAAGATGCTCCAGCTAACTTACCTATCTTTTCTTAAACTGCCCGCTTCTGTATAACTTTCGTTAAACACAAGCACACATGCATGCAAAAGTAATAATAATGACAAAAGGCACATAGATCTTTACTATGTTTAGAAACTGTGTAGTCATTTTCCATTAGCATTTATTCTGAATGAGTTAGTCATACTGTGGAGATGGATGCATAGATAAACAAAGGCTTATGCCTCCTTTGATGTGGGATTCCCCTCTGTATGCTCTGAATGTGTTTTGTTAACATTGGTTAATAAAGAAGCTACTTTGTTCCTATGACAGCACAATATAGAAAGGCAAAAATTCCAATCAGAGATAAAGTAGAAAAGTAGGTGGAGTCGAGGAGATGCCAGGTAGCTACCGAAGGAGACAGATACTCCTGAACTTACTGGTAAACCACAAGCCTCATAGTAAATTATAAAATAATAGGATGGGATTAATTTAAGATGTAAGAGTTAGTTAATAAGAAGCCTGAGCTAATAGGCCAGCAGTGGTGTAATTAATGTTGTTTCTGTGTAATTATTTGGGTCTGGGGAGTCAGGAAACAAACAAACAGTCTTCACCTACAATTCTTTGCTGAGTGACCACCATTAGGGTATGTCTATCCTTATCTCCTCACCATTAACCTTCCTACTTCTCTGGACAAATAATGACATGAAGGATTAATGTGGAGCATCTAGTAAATCAAGAATCGGTTTTACTTAAAGCTTCAAAATATGCCTTTGCATGTGGGGCTCTTTTGAATAAGAATAGCCCGGCTAATTTGCACATTCCTCATGTGGCTGCTCTTCCCTGGCATTCTGCTGAATATGCACTGCAGAAAGAGGCCTGATTTTGATGAATAGGAACCTAGGAGGCTTAATAAGTGGCACCAGAATGGACAGACACCAGAGGGGGAAAACCAGGTCTTTGTTGATGGATGTCTTTCCCCTGGGTCCTGGGGCACTGCTGAGATGCAGTTTTTCCAGCAAGTGGTAAAAGGGAAAGATAATTCAAAGCAGCACATTCAAGGCTGGGTGAACAATGTGTTTTCTTGACAGCAGTGAGAGTGCAGAAGGAATTAGATGAATAGCTGCTTATGGGGCACTACAGGCACATCATAAGGGAGATACAGACCCAGAAAGGACAGCAAAGTAGGGAGATGTGGTCCAGCTAAGTCCTGATCATTGGAAAATATCATCCCTACAACGTGATAGCCCTACATTCTCATCCAGACAGTAACTTCTGGTGTTTCTAATAAGCGTGGATTGTTGGTTGGTTGGTTGGTTGGTTGGTTGGTTGGTTGGTTGGTTGATTGATAACAATAAAAATAATAATCAAAACCAGGGCAGAGATTAACAAAACAGAAACAAAATCCACAAAAAGTTAATGAAACAAAAGCAGGTTCTTTTGAAAAGATGAACAAAATTGACAAACTCTTAGCCAAATTAACCAAGAGAGAAAAGACCCAAATTAATAAAGCTAGAGATGAAAATCAAGGTATCACAATGGATATCAATAATTTCTAAAATCATGGTTACATATGTCACTAAATTGGAAATTTAGAAAGAAATGGATAAATTTCTAGATATACACGACATACCTTATTAAAATTAAACCAGCATTAAATTTGAAGTTCTGAATAGATTTATAAACCAACGAGATTCAAACAGTAGCAAAACATGTCCTCACTAAAAGTGCCCATGGCAAGATTGATTCACTATGGAATTTACCAGAATGTCAAAAACAAAACTAATATTATTTGAAGTGTTCCATAAAATAAGAGGGAAGGTCTGGGGATTGAATCTTTGTTAACTTGACACAAGGTAGAATCATCTCAAAAGAGCAAACATGAAATGAACTGCTTCCATCAAATTGGACTATTTCGAATTCTATAGGGTATTTCCTTGTTTAATGATGGATATAGGATTGCAGAAAGAGAGACCAGACCATTGTGGGTAGTACCACTCCTGGGCAAGTGGTCCTAGATTGTATAATAAACATAGCTGAGCAAACTCTGAGGGGCAGGCCAGAGAGCATCATTTCTCCATGATCTCTTCTTCAGTTCATGTCTACAGATTCCTGCTGTGGGTTCCTGCCATGGTATCCCTCATAATGGCCTATAAAGTAAAATAAACTCTTTCCTCCCCACAACTGATTTTGGTCAGTATTTATCACAACAACAGCAAATTTAGTAGGATAGAAGGAAAGCTTTCCAAACTCTTTATTGAGCCAGTATTGTCCTGATATCAAAACCAGATAAATACATTTATAAATACAAACCAACAGCATAAAAGTCCAATCTCCCTAATGAATATAGATACAAAAATCCTTTAGATTTGAGAATTTTCTTCCATGGTTTTATTGAAAATGTTTTCTATGCCTTCTTCTTTGTCCATAATTCATAGGTTTGGTTTTCTTATGGTATCTCAAAAATCTCACATATTATAGTTATGAGATTTTTAAAAAAATATTTTCCTCAAACTAATTATCTAATTATTCTACCTTGTTTTCAAGACATTCTTTCCTTCATATGCTACATTTTATTGGCTTATTGAATTTTTCATTTCTAGCTTCATTTCAGTTTGGCTTTCCTACAGAATTTTCATCTCTATTGAATTTTATTTTTCTGTCCTTAACTTATTCTCTTATTTCAAACATGTTTTCTTGGAATGCTTTCAAGTGTTTATTCCTGTTCACTTTAAATTCATTCTGATAGTTATCTGTGTAGTCTTTGAATTTCTGAACATATTTATCCTTTTCTTTTGAATATTTTATCTGGAAATCCAACTAACTAGATCTCATTAGGAACAGTTTCTATGTGGTAAGTGATTTGGGGTAACACACATGGTTTTGGGATTTTTGTTTCTGTTTTTTATGTATTGATTTGCATATTTCATAGTTTGTTTTTTAGTTAAGTCTTTTGATACGAGTGTTTGGCGTGCCCGCACTGAGTGCGTGTTTGTATCTATGCTTGGATTATCTGGGCTTAGCTAGTTTTTGATTGATTAGGTGGTGCTTGAAGTTCAGTTATGATTTTGGAGCTTCAGAAAAGTAACTAATAAGGCAGAGAAGTGGACAGAAGTGCAAGAGTAAAACTGAGCCAGTTAAGAGTTGACAATGAGCAATATAGCTATGGCTGAGAGACAGGGTCAATGGACACCGAATCCTAGATGTTGAGCTTAAGCAATGCTTTCATTAAGAATCATGTCAATCTTATTCCTCCTAGGGATGCAGTTCATCTCTGTGCCTGGTCACTCTACAGATTACATCATTTTCTTTTTGGTAAATATCATAGTATTACAATACTATGATATTTAACTTCTTTTTTTAAAAAAACTTCTTCTCACTATTTTTAAACTCATTGAATCTGAATCTAAAGATTCTAATTCTTAAATATTTCTGCCTTTTCAAGGGTGTAGTAGGATATTGCCCAATCTCCATTCTATTTCATTTCTCCATGTCCATGTAGAGTTCAATCAGAAATGTGATAGACCTTTCTCTATGTTTTATTTCTTCAAATCACTTGAGGTTTTTTTCCTTGCTCCAGTCTTAGGAATATACTCAAAAATGTATTCTACTTCTTAATTCTCTTTGGCAGTGCCTACTATTCTGCCACTCTTCTCTTGAAGTTTGGGATTTGACTATATGTTTAATTTATAGAAGTTCTATTTGGCCCATTTCTATAACTACTTGGTAATCTTAGTAGTTTTGCAATTCCTAGCTCTAGTTTATGGCGCTAGAAGTTGAATGCAAGTATTAAACATGCAACGCAAGAGCTGTACCTCTGATTGGTTGCCCAAATCCTCATCTTACTTCATATTTTGACACAGGAGCTCACTGAGTTGCCAGGCATAAGGTTCACTCTGTCATCACAGCAGCCTCAAAGTTGCTATCCTCCTACCTCAGCATCCCGCATAGCTGGGATTATTGATATTTACCAACATAGTTGGCTTCTTGACTGCTTTGTAACCGTATTTTTAATCCTTTCCTTTTTGTGTCTATAAGCACATTAAACACAAGTATGTTTGGAATTTAGTAAGCTCGGGAACTGAAATCTTTGGTTTGTACTGATTTCTTGTCATGATGATGTATGAGTTGCTTGTGAGTTAGTGAGTCAATACAATCTGCCATGCTGCTTTCAGCTATGCAACTGAATAAACCACGGTTTACAAAAATTATGACTTTAAATTTATGGAACGTAACTATAAGATTAATATGGGATTTGGGAGGATGAAAGGCATGGAAATGATTTTTAAGTTTCTGACACGTGTATTAAGCAGATGCTATCAATCAAAATGTAAAAAAAAAAAAAATATTTTAGAGGGCTGAAGGTTCCAGCACGACATGTAGAAATGTCCAAGTAACAACCAATTTGGTTTTTCTTACTGGGGGTTGAAGTTTTTACGTATTGGGTATTTAATACAGCATGGTCAATGATTGAGCCCAACCAAACTACTTGTGTCAGCCAGTGACCAATTACAATTATAGCTGCTTAAAGGATGGAGAAGCAAGATCTAAGGGAGTAGGTTAAGGAAGAGCAAGTGTGATGTGAATTTTAATCTTGTTTGTGAACTTGACTATAACCTGGAATCAACTGAAACCCAAGCTGCTGGCACTCCCCTGAGGGATTTGCTTAATCAGGTCATTTAGAGCACAAAGATCTACCCCAAATCTGGTCACAATTTCTGTAAACTGCTGACCAGGTAACATAATGGAAGGAAACATTCCTTCTGCCTGCAGAGACTTTAGGTAACTTTTTTGTCATTTAGATCAGCTGCTCTCCAGAAAGCCTCCAGGACCCCAATCCTGTAGGCTAAGTTCCTTCCTACCTGATTCTCAGCCTTTCCAGCGTGAGGCATCCTATAAACTAGCTTAATAAATTACCTTTACACACACACACACACACACACACACACACACACACACAACACAACACAATCAGTTCTGTTTCTTTAAAGAACCCTAAGACAAGAAAGATATATAAGTAATCAAAGACTCAGTAATGTTCTGGGAATCAATAACAGGCCTAACAAATACGGAAAGCATTAAAACTAATTAAGAACATTAAAAATTCAAGTAGACTTAGATATGGTAAATGTTTAGCAGTGAACTTTGGCAACAGATTTATTTTCCCAAGATCATAGGGTTTTATATCAAAAGACAAAAAAGGAGAAAGTAACTGTTTTCAGGGGAAAACATTCAACGGAGGTTTCTGTTGGTTCTGATTTGTTCTATTATTTGCTTATTTGGGGACCACTATGCTCCTAAGGAGAGACTCCAGTGACAAAGGACAGAAGAAAGATGCCTGGGGCAGAAGACAGCTACTGCAGCTAGGTGGGGGCTTCATGAAGAATGGACCCAAGAATCAGCAGGGATCTGAGGAAGAGATCCATTCTTCCCTGTGAAATAGAGGATGCGGGGCACAGAAGACCCTTGATGGATCTGATGGTCTGTGAGAGAAGTGCAGGCCAGAACTACATTTTCCCCTTCTTCATAGTGAGTCTTTAGCTGAAAGCAAGAATGGCAGAGGCACAAAACTTGAGAAGGAGGCACTGAAACACCCACATGATCAAAGAAAGTAGCAAAACCAGCAAGCAGGACCACCATGACTAAGCCATGCCACACAGAGTTCAAACATTGCCGTGCCCCCAAACCACAACCATCTGCTGGAGCTTGTCAAAATGCACTGTGCTAGACCCCTCCCAAGAGAAGTCACATGGTAGGTTCAAGGGGCAATATGAAAGGTTGTATTTCTTTATTATTATTATTATTATTAATTAAACTTTTTCATTTATTTTATATCCCTACCACAGTTTCTACTCTCTCCTCTCTTCCTCCCTCATGCCTCCCCCCTCAAACCATTCTTCATCTGTTTCTTTTCAGAAAGGGCCAGGCCTCCCATGGGTGTTGACAAACCATGGTATATCAAGAAGAGGTAGGAATAAACATTTCTAAAGCCTTGCTAGCCGTTACTCATGTTGATGCCCTAGAGAACCCATTTAAAAACTTGCTAGTTTGGGGCAATGATTAGAAACTGTTCCCAACACCAACAATTTTTCTCTATTGTCCCTGAAAGGGTTCCCTTTTTCAAACTTTTCTTGTTAGTAAAACTTTGTGATATTCACATATTTTATTTGTGATGTTTTAGTAATCCCCTCCTCTGCTCCGACTCTTTTATCCCAAATAATTCTACACATATTTGTTCGGTGATTGCTCTAGCGCTCATGCCCCAGGAATTGATATTGGTTATCTCTCTGCAGAGTCGATGGAGTTATGACTTTTGTGCTTACATACTTTGGACCTGACTGTCTTTCTGCCTTGAATTTGTTGTCAGCTTTTCAGATTCCCATGACCTCATTCAAACTGTGACCCATTCAAGGACAGAGAGAGCCATTTTATATCCTCTCAATGCCTATAAAATTTAGTGCCAATGTCTGGCACAGAGAGTCAACCACCATTGTATCTGGGGTTGATCAATGGCCACAGTGCCCTAAACAGACTTCTCAGGGGGCTTCCAAGTGTCTGACACAACAAGCAAAGGGACATTAAACCAGAGAACATCAGAAGAAATTTTTGTTTTATTTGATTTGCCTTCCCCCCCCCTTGACAGAAACTCTTATTAAAATAACATTAGCTAAAAATATTTCTATGCCAAAAGCAATTATGATAATGTTTCCCTAAATTGATATAGTTCTTCTCGTTCTGAACATTCACTATATACACAGGTTGCAGTTCAGGGGGAAAGTCCTTAATCCCTTCAGCAGGTGGCTTCCTTCTGGTTAACACATCTAGGAGCCTGTTACTATTGCTCAAGTCTAGGGTTGAGGTTCCTCTGTTCGGCATCTTCACTGAGCCTACTAGGGCATAGATTTAAAAGAGATTTTCAATTAGTTCCCCTCAAGGAATTAAACACCGTTGTCCCTCACTGGTGGCTCTCATCTTTAACAGATGATTAAGGGTCTAATGGGCTCATACAGTTTTTCAATCTGTTCCAACCAATTATAGCAACTAAAGCAAGAGCCAAAGGCAGGAAACTTCTAAGAAAGAGAAAAGAAAATGCAAATTGAGAATCAGAAACGGGATGCTGTCAGGTGATGCAAGCTTTCCTTGGAATGACTGTCGGATGCTCCCAACCATCACAGTGTAGGTTCTTGGCCCCCAGGAGAATTCTTCACACCCCACCATTAGCTTTAGCCCTTATTTGATACCTCAGAGGTAGGTAGAGGACATACTTGCTTGGCGTATAACACACATTGCTTACCCACACTGCTGCATTCCCTACACAGTATAGTATAGTCTGTATTTGATCGTTGTCCTCTAGCCCATGGCAAAAGCCCTTAGATTTCTACAGGGATAACAATGACTTTTATGCATGTTTATGGTAGGCTCTTGGATTGCTGCCGGATGGGGCTTATCATCATGAGGATAAAAATCATGATTTAAGGGTAAGAACCGGGGCCTTTGCACCTGCAGAAAAGGAGACTAAAGAGCCAGTCCAATTATATAATTAATGATTTAATCAGTCATCAGCTATATAATGACATTTCAGCATAGAACTTTCTGCTCTGTGTCAGGCTGGGTTGCCAATGGGCATGACATGCCTAAATGCCACAGGTTAGCGCATGGTGAAGTGGTGCACTTTCTCTCAGATCTCAGCCTATGTGTGTCCTTAACAATCACTCTGGAAAGCAGTGTGGCAGTTTCTCAGGAAATTCGGGATCAACCTACCCCTGGACCCAGCAATACCACTCTTGGGAATATACCCAAGAGAGGCCCTATCATACAACAAAAGTATATGCTTAATAATAAAACTGTCATATTGTTAGCCATTTTCAGAAGTGATTAAATTTGAAGTCATCATGAAAATCCCTAATGTATTCTCCAGCTTGTCAGAAGTGTAGTCTTGAGACCCCACTTGTGGCTGGACTCTGAAGGTAATGCAGACTTACAAAACTGAGTCCTTCTGTACCGAATGCAAGTGGTTAGTGTCAGAAGTGAATCGCCACAATCTAAAGCTGGGGTGAAATGGTGCCATCTAGGTAGCCATCTGAGACCTAGAGGGACACGGGTAGCCTACAAAAGAGAAAGGGGCTTCCTGCAATGACTGCTCCTTGTGCTCAGAAAACATTTCCGGAAGAAACAGTGGGAGGACATAAGGATGGGTATCTAAAGAGAAGAAAGAAAAGAAAGGGAACAACACAAGGACTCTATATAGACACCCAAGTCAGAATCTGATTGGTGAAATTCAAGCCTCAGGCTTCCACTTCCAAATGCAAAAAGCTCTATTTTCCCTTTTTCCCAAGGTTTGGCCATCTGTCTTTCCCAGTCATTCACTTCTTTTCACACCAGTGTCGCAGAATATTGCTTTAAAGTGTGTTACTTTTGTTTATGTCACATTTGTTTAACTCCGTGAAGCTGTGTTACTGTATCTGACTAAAACACCTGATGGTCTAATAAAGAATTGAATGGCCAATAGCAAGGCAGGAGCCAGGAATAGGTGGGACAGAGAGGATAATTATGAGGAGAAATCAGGGAGGAAGGGATTTGGGAAAGAGAGAGGAAGAAGGAGGACTTCAGGGGCCAGCCACCTAGCTACATAGCTAGACACAGAGTGAAAAAGAAAGAAAGAAAGAAAGAAAGAAAGAAAGAAAGAAAGAAAGAAAGAAAGAAAGAAAGAAAGAAAGAAGGAAGGAAGGAAGGAAGGAAGGAAGGAAGGAAGGAAGGAAGGAAGGAAGGAAAAGGAAGGAAGGAAGGAAGGAAGGAAGGAAGGAAGGAAGGAAGGAAGGAAGGAAGGAAGGGAGGGATACAGGAATTGAGGAAGATAAAAGAACTGAGGGAAATATAGATGGGATAATTTAAGTTAAGAAAAGCTGACAAGAAATAATCCAAGCTAAGGCCGGGCCTTCTTAACTAAGAATAAATCCCTGCGTGTGATTTATTTGGGAGCCTAAAGCCTAGAAAGTAAAACAGACAACAACATGCCAGGAAATGAACTTAACAATCCCTTTGACAACTGCTGGCAGCCCTTAACCAATGACTCCCCCTCCCCTGCTCCCTTTTGCCCCGACTTTAATCACACTTGAGGGATGGGGTTTACACTAGCTCCCACACTTTCCAGAGTTACTCTGAGGAGATCTAGTTGCTGCCAGTGGTAACTAGCTGCACAAAGCACCTTTTATTGTTTTTTTTTTCTGTAATTTACTTAACTGCCTGCTCTTACAGCATTGACTTAAGTCTCCTTTCAAACAAACTACTGCCTTTAAGGTCTTGCTTCGGTGTCTGTTTCAGAGGCCGCAAACTAAGGCTGGAAGGAAACTTTCTCAACCGGGTGAAGGACATTTAAAAAGAAGCACAGAAAATAACACACTCAACGGTAAACTAAAAACGCATTTCCTGCACCAACAAGGTCAACTGTGCTCATAATCACCAGCTTAGGATCAAGTGAAATCAAACAAACAAGAACAAGCAAATGTTAGAAGAATTCTAATACTCTGAAAGAAAGACAATCCACCATTATTGTTGGTAACATGGTTATGGAGAAAACAAAATAAATTATTCGAATTACTAAAAGATTTTAGCTTAGTAACTGGCTATCAAATCAATATTTTTGAGTAGTCAATAACTAAGTTATTCAAGGAGAAAGAATGGTTTAAAAAGTTGGCAGTGTTGGGGTGTGTCAAAAGGACATGGTAGACAATCAAGCTCCCAAGAGCCAAAGATGCTATGATTGAGTATGCAAGCATTAAACATTAATATAGTAAGGTTACTATAAGCAAATGGTTAAAAAAAAATAAGTAAATGGAGGGAAACAAACTTGTTCAGAATTCTAAGTGGTCTGTGTATCTACCTCACCCTCAAGGCAGAGGAGCATAACTCTCTTTGCCTCAGGCTTACGTTGTGCATGGTAACCCCTCCTATGGAGGACTTATGGATTATACTATGCATATTAGTGCAGAAAATACAGCTTTGGAACGTGGCTGGGAAGTGTGACTTTCTAATGATGAACTCTCACAGGCACTGCCTATGACAGGGGACCGAAGTCGAGTTCCAAACATTGCAGCCTTGATAAAAAGGGATAAAAGTGGTTCTTCACTCTGTGATTGTGTTTCCCTAAACTCACTGTAACAAGAAAAATACCAGCTAAATCTTAATCGATTACTTCACAAAAAAATGCCTAACAATACACTTTCAGACTGTCAAGGTCAACAACTAAGTAAACACTTGGAAAATCTCAGGGCCAGTTAGACTGTCAAAAAGGCAATATCTAAATGCATCATGGTACCCTAGCGCAGTCCTAAAATAGACAAAGCATGTTAGGTAAAAACTATGGAAATTTTAATGAAGTCTGAGCTCCAGTTATTAGTAATTTATCAATATAAGTTCATTAATTGCAACTGCAAATTATAATAATTTAAGAAACAAATGATAGAGGAACTTGGGTATAATATTTATGAGAACACTATGCGCTATCCACATGTTTTCTATGAAACTGAAGCAATTCTGAAGAATCCATCTTATTTACAAAGAAAAAAATTGCAGTTGGGAGCGTTTATGAAAGTAATTACTAAAACTTGTCTCTTAAAGTGGTTTCAAATAAAAAGAAGTAAACTAGCAGCGCATTAAGCAGTTCATGTACAAAATTTGCATTTTGGAAATTATACTGGGGAAAACTTTTTTCAAAGCATTTAATAAATAGGAACCATAGTACAACACAAGTTCTGCAAACTAATAAGAAGAAGTAGTTGTAGGGATGTGAATTCTCATCAAATTGTTCCAGCGATGTAATTCAATTCTAATCAAAATAACAACAGAGGTGGGAAGGGTTTAGCAATCTTATTTGAAAATTTATAGGGAAGATTAATGACACAAAAATGGTGAGGAACTCTATTAAAAAAGCAAAGGAATGAGATTTGCCCTAATGGAAATTAAGATATATACAGTATTGTTATGGGAAAACATAAATTGAAACGAAAACACAACAGTGAGCCTAGAGATATATCCGCATGCATGGACAATCGATTTAGACAGAACTATTGTTGTAGGGCTTTGAGGAAAAGAAAATAGACGGAGAATAAACAGGCTTGGGACAATGATTCATAGAATAGGGCATGTTAATAAATAAACATTTCTCACAAGAATGCCCAAACTTATCAATAGTCAGAGAGATGAAAAGGCTACAAAAGACCACTTAAAACCAATCATATTACTAGAAATTAAAAATAAAGTCCATCAACATCAAGTAATGATGAGAATGTAAGGATGGCAGAACAATCCCATATAAATTAAAGGGTAAACTATTTGTCATCCTGAGAAAATAGGATATCAGTCTCTAACAAACTAAAAGAGTACAAAATATTATGATTGGATAATAGTCTCAGAAACACTTTGGAAAATATGTGTATATTCTTGTCTTTGTAATAACAAGGAGAAGAACACACAATTTCTAGATAAGGTGACAGATTAGAGGTCACCTCTCTGTTACCTGCTAAAAGAGAGGAGTCAGTATATAAAAGTATAGATACTACTCCAATAAAAAAAAAGGGGGAGTTAAAAAATAAGAATAGACGGGATTTTCTTTGAAAAAAGGCAATCAAGTCAGTGTTCACCTGTACCACACAGTTAACTCCAAATTAGGACCAATGATAACAGAGAAGGAGCTGTGATATCCTTCTGAGAACAGCAAGCTAGAAAGAAACTGTCCAAGTAGTGAAGAAATGGCCAGGGTCTAGATGGAGCACAAGAGAAGAAGTGACTGGACCAGAATAGGTTGTAGACAGGAGACAGAAATATGAGGTAGCGGCCTGCAGCTGAGATTCAGCATGGGCATTGCTGAATTAGTTAACCAAAGCAGAAACCCTGACTAATATTGTACTGAACGATACAAGAATACAAAAGCTGGATTGCTAAACATGGTCCAGTTTGATGGTTATTGACAAAAGAAAACACAAGTATGTGGTCCTTCTATGGTCCTTTCAAGTCTGAGCCTGTGTGTGGAAAAAAAAATTCCCAAGATAGCAGAGATGAAATTGTCAATAACAGGTAGAGAGGACAGCCGGCCAAGGACTCACACTCTCACAAGAAGTGAAGGCGCCAGAAAAGCCTCGCTCAGCAGGGAAGTTACGCAGCCTTAGCTTCTTTCAGGTTTTGGATTACCATCTCCCTACCCTCCTTCGGAGTCTGCATCAACAGTAATCAAGAAATAAGAAAAATGAATAGCATTATCCCAAATGCTGATCAAGGTTATGACAACAACTGCTTTATCTCACTGATGTGAACTTCTGAACTTTAATTCTGAACTTTAATTGTCCGGTTGTGTTTATACCTACACAACATCACAAAGGTCTTTTGTGACGGTTATTCTTCCCTGCCCTTACTTATTGTATAATATATTCTCTATTTCCCTTACCTCTTCTAATCTGTGTACTTTTATTTTCTTCCATACTTCATCTGCTGATTAATTATTAACACCCTTTGCTCTAATAAATCTACAAAGTGCATCTTCCCCAGTTAGTAGCCTATTTCTACTGTCTCAGAACATTGTCAGGGACACACATGAAATGCCCAAGTTTCTGCAACTTGACACTTCTATCAGCATTGTATTTGATATTGCAGAAAGCCCCTCTGCTAAGTAGCAGTGAGGAACATGTACCAAGAGAGAAAAACTTCTCAGAGAAACTTTGTGAGATAGATAGATGATAGATAGATAGATAGATAGATAGATAGATAGATAGATAGATAGATGATAGATAGATGATAGATAGATAGATGATAGATAGATAGATAGATAGATAGATAGATAGATAGATAGATAGATGATAGATAGATGATAGAGATAGATAGATAGATAGATAGATAGATAGATAGATAGATAGATGATAGATAGATGATAGATAGATAGATAGATAGATAGATAGATAGATAGATGATAGATAGATAGATAGATAGATAGATAGATAGATAGATAGATAGATAGATAGAGTGGAAGATAATTTTTTTAAAAACTCTGGAGGGCCTACAGATACATTAAACACAACAAAGAAACACAAAAATACTAGACAATGCATAGCAACAATGTCTCCAAAACTCATAAAAAAGCTCCTTAATATTAGAAACCAGACATGATGACATAGACAGAATACTCAAAAATTCAGATTCTGCTTTTAAAAAGCAATACTAGTACATAGGGAGTCAAATAAACAGGTTTAGTGTGGGGGAAATCTGGTCAGAGGCGGAATCTGCAGCACAACACAGCCACAAGATTTCAAGTAGAGTCCGTGGGGGTGAAATCAGCACCTTCATTCTGTCTCCAAAGACTTCTCAGCATGTGACTATCACCTTTGACCCGAATGCCCCTCGACAGAACAGTGGATAAGGAAAATGTGGTGCATTTGCACAATGGAGTACTACACAGCAGAAAAAATTAGGACATCTCAAAATTTACAGGCAACATCATATTTACAGGAAACATCATATTAAGTGAAGTAACCCAGACTCAGAAAGACAATTATCACATGTGCTCACTCTTAAGTGGTTTTTAAACATAAATCAAAGAAAACCAGCCTACAAATCACAATCCCAGAGAACTTAGACAACAATGAGGACCCTAAAAGAGACATACATGGATCTAAACTACATGGAAAGTAGAAAAAGACAAGATCTCCTTAGTAAATCGGGAGCATGGGGACCATAGGAGAGGGTTGAAGGGGAGGGGAGAAGCAGGGAGAGGAACAGAGAAAAATGGAGAGCTCAATAAAATCAATAAAAACAAAACAACAAAATGTTTTTAATTGAAATAGAATTACATCAGTTTAAAGGTGGAGTGAAGAAGGGAAGGGAAACGACAGTTGGAATGTAAATGAGTAAATTTAATTAATAAATTAATAAACACTGTCCAGGCGTATGACAGGCCTGCGGAAGCCCAGAAGGAATGCAAAAGAAAGAAGGCTACGGGCAGCACTAGCCTCTGCTCCTCCACCTGTTTGCTCTTCAGAATCACTCCACACTTAAAATCCAAACACTGATGCCGACTTAGCAGGACAAATTATCCCTGCTCCCCACCTCTTCCCTCTCACATCTCCTCTTTATATAGTCTCAATTTTTCTCCTTTTATTTTCCTTTTCATGGCCTTTCCCCAAAAATATAGGTTCATGTGTTTGATGACCCTCCTGAGACCTGGAAATTGTGTGTTATCTGATCACTTTCATTCCAACTTTAGACAAAACTGCCTCACCCCCACTATTATTTCCCTTTTGTATATTAAAAAAAAAAGTGCTCTTGAAGAAAACTGGAATTTTGTTCCCAGCACGCACTTAGGGCTGTACCTAGAACTATCTCCAGCTCCAGAAAATTCATAAACACCCTTTCTGTCCTCCATAAACACTGTTATGCACGTGCATACACACACACACACACACACAAACATACACACACAAAATAATCTTACAGTGTATGTGTATTTTATTTCTTTGAATCATTTTTTAAATATTTATTTATTTATTATGGAAACAATATTCTGTCTGCATGTATGCTTGCAGGCCAAAAGAAGGCACTAGACCTCATTACAGATGATTGTGAACCACCATGTGGTTGCTGGGAATAGAACTTGGGACCTTTGGAAGAGCAGGCAATGCTCTTAACCCACTGGGCCATTTCTCCAGCCCCATGTATTTTATTTTTTATTGCAAATAAATCTTGTGCGCAGCTTTAATTCGTATTGTGGAAGTATAGTAGGTTGTCACAGTGTTTAAGAACTTGGACCCTTCGCATCTCCCCTTACCCCCATCCCACCCCACCCCCAAGATCCCAATTTTCTCCCCGGCAATTTTGTCTACTTCCCTTAGCCAAGAGGATAACTATATGTTTTTCCTTGGGTTCACCTTCTTACTTAGCTTCTTTAGGTTCACCTATTGTAGACTCCGTGACCCCTATTTATGGCTAGAAACCAATTATGAGTGAGTACATCCCATGTTCATCTTTTTGGGTCTGGGATACCTCACTAAGGATAGTGTTTTCTATTTCCATCCATTTGCATGCAAAATTCGAGAAGTCATTGTTTTTTTACCGCAGCGTAGTACTCTAGTGTGTATATATTCCATACTTTCTTCATCCATTCTTCCATTGAAGGGCATCTAGGTTGTTTCCAGGTTCTGGAAAGGAAGGGGGGGGGGACTTGGGGAAACAGGAGGATTGGGATAAAGGAAGGTTGGATAGGGGAGCACGGAACCACAATTCTTAGTTAAGGGAGCCACTTTAGGGTGGGCAAGAGACCTGACCCTAGAGGGGCTCCCAGGTGCCCAAGCTGAGGTCCCCAGTTAGTTCCTTGGGCAGCTGAGGATAGGGAACCTGAAATGACCCTATCCTAGAGCAATACTGACGAATATCTTGCATATCATCATAGAACCTTCATCTGGTGATGGATGGAGATAGAGACAGAGACCCACCCTGGAGCACTGGACTGAGCTCCCAAGGTCCCAATGAGGAGCAGAAGGAGGGAGAACATGAGCAAAGAAGTCGGGACCACGAGGGGTGCACCCACCCACTGAGACAGTGGAGCTGATCTACTGGGAGCTCACCAAGGCCAGCTGGACTGTTACCAAAAAAGCATGGGATAAAACTGGACTCTGAACATGGCGAACAATGAGGGCTGATGAGACGCCAAGGACAATGGCACGGGGTTTTGATCCTACTTAATGTGCTGGCTTTGTGGTAGCCTAGCCAGTTTGGATGTTCACCTTCCTAGATATGGACGGAGGGGGGAGGACCTAGGACTTACCACAGGGCAGGGAACCCTGACTGCTCTTTGGACTGGAGAGGGAGGGGGAGAGGAGTGGGGGGAGGGGGAGAAGAGTGGGAGGAGGGAGAGGGAAATGGGAGGCTGGGAGGAGGTGGAAATTTGTTTTTTTTTTTATTCTCCTTTTATCAATAAGTAAAAAAAAAGAACTTGGACCCTTGCATCAGGTTCTGTAGGTTTAAATTCTGACAGTAAGCCATTCATTAGCTGTATGACTCTAGAGATTACCCTTACAGACTATGTGTTTTCTCAGCATTAAGCTAGAGACAATAGTTAATGATAATAATATGTGTATGCCACTGATAATAGTAACATTGTTATTATCTTCATTGTTACTTATTTTCAAGTATTTCCTTTTCTGCAGTACTCCAAAAAGCCATGCTGGTGTAGATTTATTATTATTGTTGTTGTTGTTGTTGTTTTTATTATTATGATTATTATTATTACTACTACTATTATTATAGATATGATCTGCCTGCATAACCCTAGCTGTCCTGGAAACCATATATAGAAAGGTGGTCTTAAATTCAGAGATCTACCTACTTATACCTCCCAAATGCTGGGACTAAAATGTGTATCATCGTGTCTGACCTTGCTATTATTTTAACATAAGGACCTTATGTCCCATTTAGTTGGTGGACTTTCTGAAAATGTTGATCACAGGAAAAACAAACAAGCAAACAAACCTTAAAGCAACAACAAAGCCAGATTTCCAAATGACCAACCTAAAACCGTAAGCTGAGGACTGAAAGTTTCTGGGTCCTGCCAGGGCTCCCCCTTTCAACACCTCAATTTTTGTATCAGGGGGTGGAAATAATCGTTTTGTCTCATTGCACATTTAGATTCTGAAAAGGAACCCTCTTCCCCTTTTATCTTGGCTGAAACAAGCCTTTGATGTGCCTGTGTGCTCAGAGGCTTGTGACAAAAGGTCAGCCCAAGGGTAACATGTGGCCACTGACATCCTGCTTAGCAGTGAATGCCGAGTGCAGAGAATTCCCGGCTCATTTCAGTGTCACCTGCAAAGTGACCAGAGGATGGGACCCTTCCTTTGTGTGAATGTATCATTTCTTAACATTGATTCTTAGTTCTTAGATAAATACATTTACTTCCAGAATTTTCTCATGAAGTATGACTATGCTATTTATCTTTAAACTTGTCACTTATGAAAAAGCATAAAACACAGCTTCTTATGCCAATTACAACCAATAGTTTAGGAAGGTGTGGTTGCCATTCACACATTAGCAACAGAAGATACTGGATCCTATTTCTGTTTCCAGAAATTGAAAGATGTCAGTTGCCATGGCTATGGATGGCTGAATTCCACCTCAATGCCCTGTAGGACCAAAGTTCACTCTCTTCCCTTCTGGTTGGCTTCTCCTAGAAGACTGCCCAAAGGCAAGTAGCCACAGTTGCTACCTGTTTGTGCCTATTTATTTCTAGCCTGTATTATAACAAATAATTTTGTTTCACCCCCTCCTTGTTACTGTTTTTCTATTGGTATAGAAAGTTGAGGTTTTCTTTTTTGTTTTTTTCCTACATAATTCTTTCTCTGTAGATAACAAAGTCCAAGTCCCTAGCCATTGCAATTATTAGCATATTCCTGGAGAAAACTGCAACAGTCTACATTAAAAGACTCCCTGCAGAAATTTACACAGTAGGTATCCAATTTCTCTTTAAATAAAAGGCACTCAAAACAGTGAGGGGTTTAAAACAGGGGAAGAAATGGGGAGCAAACAGAGCTTTGAGGAACAGCAGGGAGATTGTGCAGTGGTCAAGAGGAGATAGTCAGGATGAATTATTTGGATAATTAGTCTTCGTTAGCAAATTGGAGAAAATTACAATACCACCATGAGATGTAATAACACGCCTGCAGACTGGCAACATTAAGACTCAGATTTGACCCTGTTCCAAGAGGTTTGATTCTCTATTTTCTATATCCTCTAGTAGAAAATAGATTTCAAGTCTATTACCCCACTTCAAAATGTTCCCCAAACTTAATATCTGCATTGTGTAGAGTTGACCCTAATATCATATGGTTTCTCCCAGTGTGAGAGAATCGTTGTATTTTAGGACTTCCCTAACTTCCAGGAAATCTTAAGGAGATGGGAGCCCAATGCCAATAACTGGATTCATTTTGTCAGCCCCTTCTTCAAGGGATTGGCAGCAGCAATCAAGGCTGACTTCCCCTCCTTGGAACAGAAAACCTCTGAAAGAGAGGCATATCTCTCTCTCTCTCTCTCTCTCTCTCTCTCTCTCTCTCTCTCTCTCTCTCTCTCTCTCTCTCTCTGAAAAAAAAATGTTTTAGTTTTAGAGGAAATTTAGTCCTTCCCTTGGCAAAGAACTGGAACCCTCTTCCTTATTTCCTGGATTTCTGAGTATCCAAAAGGAGAGATTCATGAGGGAAGAGTATAAAATGCATCCCACAAGTGGCCACACAAAAGCATTCCAGTTTGACCCAATTATTGCCACTTGTCCAAAATAAGAAATAGCCTGGGCCATGATTAAGAGCAGAAAAGTAATAAGGCTAGTTGTAAAGATCATGGGAGATTAAATTTTCTGAGAAGCAAACTTTGTTATTTCCAGTGAGAGTAAGAAGGTTTCCACATTGGAAATGTCATGCTAGACTTCAGGTTTCAACAGCACATTAATGCACTTCTATAGCCATACAATGAGAACAACCTGGGGAAGGAGGACCATGCTCTCATCAAAAACCATGCGATATTTGTCTTTGAAAGTCCCAGAGCATGCTACTTTGAAACTGCTATCTTAACATCTAAGAAAAATATGATTCAAAATATGAGTCAGGTAGAAAGATAAATAGGATGTTTTTTGACTGTTCTACTGAGGCTTTGTTTAGCAGGTCACCCAAGGATCATTCACTCTGGGAGAATATGATGACTTTGACTGCTGGTTATTGAGTAATACTTAGTACATTACTAGAAAGCATATGTGATTCAATAGAAACACACACAGTTTCTATCAGGAAGAAGGGCAGTGCCTATGGAGCTTTGCCAGCGAGGCGCTGGTCAGGCTAGCTTCTCTCCTCTCATTCTTGTTCCTCTGTCCATTCAAGCTGCTTCTGAAGACCCAATTCCTCAAAATGCTTTGTCCAAGCCTGAACATCTTGGTGATTGCTTAACTTATTAGTTAATTGCAACAAATCCTTCAAGTAGGTCCTGATAACATTTTCACGAAAATCACACTGTTCAACTTTTCAAAATCATACGCTAACCAGTAAAGCCGCTGTAACCCTCACCTGATCACCAGATGGGAACAAAGGGAAGGGAGCACCTGGTCCCCTCGAGGGAGCTACAGAGCTAAGCTGCCAGGTTTAAAATGTTTTGTGATCTTGTTGGAAGTAAGGCATTTTTCCTCTTTACAGCTTTAAACAAATTATGTTTTAACAAACAAATTTCTTGTAATATAGAAAGGGAAATGCAGCTGAGACAGACATTTGTCTCACCTTGTGATACCAACAAAAATGAAGCAAAAACAAATAGTATTTTTTTTTGAAGATGGCATAATTTAGGGAGGAGATGGAAGGATAGATCTTAGATAAGCAACCTAAAATGTAAAACTCTGAATCCTAAAGCACAGATAAACGTTTTAAATGACATATTAGAAATATTTGAATTATTTCTCAGTACTGCTTTTTTATATCTTATTCTCTACTTTCATTTCCATACTTCAAAGGGCATGAGAAGTAAAATGTGCCAATCAGAAAATGTGTTGCCGGTTACACATGACAGCCTGTCCTTAAAGGCTCTTCTGTGAGGGACGATGATTTTAATATCTCAGAATACGGGAATAATGTGATGGCCACTTGAGAGAAAGGACACACATGCACCTGGTTGGCATGGGAAACTTCCAGTTCTCAGATTCCAAAGAACCATTGTCTGTACTGAAGCAACACAGAGGGAAAAACCTAAATGTCTAACTACACCGGCTGCATTGGAATATCTTCATTTAAGAACCTTGTCTCGAATTTCCTATGAAATAATAATACAGAATTAGCAGGAAGTAGGGGTTGGTTATTTAATGCCACAAGCTACCCTAAACCTAGTTTGGAGAGGTTTAATGTTTCTATCAATGTGTCTATTATAACAGTCCTTCAGGAAGAAAATTTGACAATAACACATTTTCAAACCAGAAAAAGCCCACGTGACACAGTCAAAGATACTGAGTTCTTTGCTTGAGTAACTCTCTGACACACAGTTTACTCAGAAGCACTGTGAGATCACTGGGATGAAAGCTGAGACACCCAGATAACAGTATAGGAGGATGATGTCATAGCTATCACTGAGGAAGCTGAGTCAAGAAGGTGGTGAGTTCAAGGCCTACCTGGGCTGAATAGAAAGAACATTGAAAAAAAACAATCCTCCTCATAGGCTTGCTCAGTTTTGCCTGTTTGGTGTCAAGCACACACTTGACCCATAAAATCTGGCTCACTAATACTAGTTAAACAAATGAAAAAGTGAACTCTGAACCATGTATCTCATGCATTTGAACTATTTTCTGTTTCTTACACGAAATTTCTCTTCTGTAACATTCAGATTAATATGTCTCTCATACTGTGAAACATATTAATATGCTTCTCACAGTGAGGGAGATAGGGGCTTATATTTTTAATATTTCTGGAGCAAATGATTTATTGTGTTCTCAAATTTGTCCCCATGTCCCCAAACACAGGTATGTGTTTTCACAATCATTGATAGTTTAATAGTGTCCCTAATTTCTATTGGTTCTGCATGAGCAGGCAGAAAAATATTAGGAAGTTAGAAGTTGATTCTAAATGGGAAGGGGGTAGGTTTTTCTGTGCACTTTATAAATTTCAAAATAACAGGGGTAATACAGGACTCATAAATAATAATTACAAGGCTCTAGGAAAAAAGGAAACTTTGAGAATATAGACTTCATTCTCAAATAAAGGAAAGGAAAATATCTCCACAGCCAGCAAGTTAGAAATTAATTAGGTGAAGTGCTTAGGAACATTTTGCCTGAGGGAGAAGAGGCATATGAGGCTGTTCCAGGCCTTTTATTGTCACTTTGAAAGTCTCCATGCCGTAAGTTCATAGGAAACATACATCAAATCACCAAGATATTCAGAAAATGTACTGTCTGTGTCTCCCATGATCATGGGTTTTCCATTCTGCCGAGGAACATGTGCTTCGGGATTTTGTCTACTTGTTTTTGTGCCAAACTTAGAATTAAGCAGACCAAACTGGATGAGTCACTGAAAGCACTAAGCTAAAATTAAGGTGTACACACATACTAACAAAGAGGGAACTATAAGATGAAAGGCAGACATTCTGCTTGGTCAAGAGGAAGAACTGTCTTTAAAACATTAAGGAATTTCTATCTGTGGGTAACCAGTTGGGTTCATAGACTCAAACCTACAATTGTGATGGACTGCCTACAAAGTCATCATATTTCCTACAATAAAGTACTAAGATATAATTAATACATCATTTGAGATTGTGAATAGCAGGTACCAAAAAGAATTGTGAGACCACTGCACAAAACTAGATAATTGTAGAGAGCTGAGTTGAGTTGACTATGAAAATCCTCTAACTGATATGTAAAGCGATGGGGGTCATCAAAGGGAGAAAGGGAGAAGAGGCTGGTTGGGGATAGATGGTGGCTTATTTTTGTCATCTTAACCTTGAGGATGAAGAAAATGAAGTTCTTTTTCCTTCACTTTGGATCAACAAAGAAAGCTTGTTACCTAGATTACAGAGAGCTCTTTGAGTCTACAGCCTGTGACGTATGATGTAATTCCAAAAGCATAGTCCTGGCTTTCCTCCCTGGGACAGTGTCAAGATAAAGGCAAAGGGATGGAGTGAATCATTTACCACCCAAGAGAATGGGCAGGCTTATCCCTCGATGTTTTAACATTGACTCTGATGCAAAAATGTATGTGACATATAATGTGCTTTCTGAGCAAACTCAGAACAAAGCAAGGGATTACACATATGTTCAGTGGTGGATGCCACCTTCAGAAGGATCCTGCAGTATGAGTAAAAGTAATAGGTTTGCATGTCAGTGCAATTGCAAGTCACATAGAGTGAGAAAAGATGCATTGCCTGCAGCAGAGAGGAAGGACATGGAGCTATTTGAAAAGTGATGCCCTCCCTGAGCCAAGAAAGTGTGAGGATTTTGTTTGGGGCACCCATATGCATTTATATAGCGAGGCACTTGTGTGGCAGAATCATTCCTGAGCATGTTAGTGTGAAGTCAGAATTTAAGAAGATGGCAAATACACTTTGGGCATTCTTACTCAAGGCCATGAAACATTTGAAAAGTTAAAGGCTGGACAGGAATACTTCTACTTATGTTCAGTCTGCATTAACAAGTTCTGGAAACACGACAGTGTGAAGTATAGGAAAAGATGTATTACAAATGCATTTGTTTGCCCCGAAAGACGGCCATCTCACTTAGTAGGCAACAAAAAGGTAAATTAATTCATTTTGTGACAGCCCCCTAGAAGGCTTCTTCAGCATACATTTCAAAACCATCATAACACAGAAGAGTCTGTGTGCTCTAATAGGTGGTAATACAGAGGTGGGAAGTTGAGACAAGAAAATAAGCTTCAAAGTGCTTAAGGCCTGATACCATGTAATTTCTACAAGTAAGTAAGGTTGGTTGGTGTCTTGGCTATGTGAACAGTTTCTTTTTAAAATACTGTAAGTTTCCCTAGAATTACTATTAGCATGAAACCTCCAATTTGACGGGCTCTTGTTCCTACAACACATATCACTGTGCAGCCTCTGACTCCCATTGTCTTTCACACTCAGAAATTCTGAAAATCGCCTACTTAATTCCCTGTCCCTCTTCACTGACCTTGATTGCTCAAGAAGCTGCTTGATTTTTACACATGGTATTTCTCCATCCTCCAAAATTTTCTGAGAGCTTGTACCTTAGAATCTGAGTGCTTCGTGGATTCTGGGGAGTAGGTATTATAGAGTGGGGAAAAGAGATGAGGTGGAGAGAAAAGGTAGGAAGAGGATACAAAAGAACACCAGACATTATATTCTCCTTTTTTCTAATCCAACTCCTACAAGGTCTTTGGCTTTAAAACTAAGGAAGGGAACCAGAGCCATCAAAAATTTGGAGACGATAGGCAAACAGCCTCTTCCCCAAAGCATCCTGAAAGAAGCAAGTCCTGTCAGCACCTTGTTCCACTGAGGGCCAGGTCTGTCTTCTAAACCATAGAAGCAATAAGTAATAAATTTCTATAGGTATAAGTGATGAAGTCTTTGGTTATCTGTTTTATCAGCAATGGAAAATTAGCATAGAACCCAAGGTCATTTATCAGCTCACTCTATAAATTCTACACACACACACACACACACACACAGATTTTAGCAGCATGCTCACAGTACAACAGGTACCCATGGGTCATTATATGCAAGGAATTCAGAACCTCAAATTTAAATGACTGAAGACTGAATAGGGCCTAGAATGGACATTCCTGCATAAAACTGGGATTATCACTCAACAGAAAAATGAGCTTCCACTATCTCTCTTCCACCAGCAAAAAAGAAGATAAAGATAAAACTTACCTTTTCCCTGACAGATATGCAACATATTAGAAAGACTTGGAAATATCTCTTGTAATAATTCATAATCGTAGGCCAGTATTAGTTTAGAGATGTCTGAGCAGAAAACAAAAAATTTCTGTGAAATAAATGGACTAAGTAGAAGTCATCCAGTTCAAACCCTTCATGCTTGAGTCCTCCACATGGCTAGCGTTCCTCCCGCTCTTCCACATGTATGCATTCCCATGTCAGGCAAGCTAGTTTACCTAAGGCCTAACAGTTCAACGCATCATTTATTTGCAAATTTTCTAATATCTGAAGAAATCTCTGATTTCTACTTACTTGTCTTAGCTATGCTATCTGCAACCAAGGACACAAAGCACAAACCCTCATCCACCGCAAACCCTATGTATTCTGAGGCTGTGATTATGTCACCTGCAAACAAGTGAACTCCTTGGGTACAGGGCTTCTTCCTTTTGATAAAAGAAACTTTGCAGAGACCTCAGTTGCAAGCTTGTGAGTAATATAAAAAAGAAATAAAGAGAATGAAAGTGGGTTAAGGAGATAATTCAATCAGCAAAGTGATGCTTCATTTTATTTTTAAAAATTGATCAGGGAGGTCCCAGAGGCCCCTGAAATGATAAAGACAATTACCATTGAACCTGATTAGCCACCATAGCTAAGGAGTGACATTTCAGAGGACATCACACATTTATGTTGCAGGACATAGAGAACTCAAGCTGGAATTGAACTGGAAACTTCCTCACGTCTGTCTGGGTTTCATAGTGCCAGACAGTGCTATGCAGGCCACTGGAGTAGAAAAGTTATCAGTGGGTGTATTCAGATCTGGACCTTGTATAATACCAAGCTCCCCAGGCAAGATGTGCCCACTGGTACATTAGAAGCATGACTGCTATGGGGGCAATTGCTTTCTGCTTAAATTCAAAGCCTTGTCCACAGAAGGGAATTCATGCCCAGTGCTGTTAACCTCGTCAAAAATCCATGGCTGGAGAGGTCATAGGCCTCAGTAGGGAACATGCTACTGTTGCTTTGCTAAGTGGTCATATAGTTAAACTGCCTTGTAAATATTTATATTTATACCCATTTTTGTGCTGCGGTTCCTTGTGAGCAGAGAAGCTTCTTTTTGAAGTAGGTAATAGTTAACAAAGAGATTCATAACTAGTCAATGTTCTGCGAATAACTTACTCCAGAGGGCTCAGTCCTGGCTGGGGCATCTGGATCAACCTCTTTATCATCTGGTAAAGCACAGGGAACATTGTGGAAAGAGAGGCAGAAAGAACTTGAGGTGGTGGGTACACAAGAGTCCTGTGAAATGTTGTCTTCTGGATCTGGCACTGCTGCTGTATCCTGAGCTCTCAGAAGCTGTGGTTACCTGTTTAGGATCTTGCTAGCCACAGTTCCAGTATAGATGCGGGAGGGATGCGGACTTAAGTACTGTAGAGTATTAGCAGTGATGACTGATGGAGGAGGAAGAGTAATTTTCCTTTGGGGGCCACTAATAGGTTGTCCATGCTCTAGCTCCACACTTGTATTTTAACTGCACTAGTGAACTAATGAGTAAGAAAAAAAAGAAAGAGGGAAGGAAGGGATAAAGAAAGAAAGAAAAAAGAAGGGAGGAAGGAAAGAAAGAGAAAGAAAGAGAGAGAGAGAGAAAGAAAGAAGAAGAAGAAGAAGAAGAAGAAGAAGAAGAAGAAGAAGAAGAAGAAGAAGAAGAAGAAGAAGAAAGAAAGAAAGAAAGAAAGAAAGAAAGAAAGAAAGAAAGAAAGAAAGAAAGAACGAACAAACAGTAGGGGGGAAAGGAGGAAAGAAGGAAGGTCAGTCATGACTTTGAAATGGGACCACGTTGGGAGATATAGCTAAGTGGAAAGGGAAAAGTGGGGATGGATATGAACAAAATACATTGTATTCATGTATAAAATTCCCAAAGAATAAATGCAAAAATATATAAAAGTAAAATAGCATCAAAATCCTCAGAGCAAACTCTGGAGATTGCCTCTCTCTTTCTCTCAGCAGGAAAGTCCAGGGTTTGTGCATCTGGACAGCTCAGACAACTCAGGAATTTATGCTGACTTACTGCAATTCCAAAATCAGGGTCGTTTTCCATAGGATTTTTTTGTTGTTGTTTTCTTCACTTCGGGTTTCTGAAAACTCAAACAGATGGAGTAAACCAGGCTCCTCAGAACAGACGGCATATCACACTGCCTGGGCTGAGGCAGGGGACTCTCCTGCACTGCACAGCAGCCACAGAATAATTTTCTCAGATTCTACATCTGAGTGAACACTTGCAGAACTTCAAGCCCTTAGCCTTTCCATGGTCCCATTATCCACAACTGTTGAAAGACACATTCCTGGCTAATCCTCCTGCATCAACAGCATCTAAGAACAGACACCAGGTATTGTAAGGAGTTAATTCTTACAGGACTAGTAAGATAAAATGTTTGAAAGATGCATGTCTTATCACCAGGAATTTGAAGAAAGTGGGAAGTATTGCCTGGAAGCACATCAGTTAGGTGACATAAATTCTTATCTTAAGCCCCTCTTGTTTCAGCAGCATCTGCTTAACTTTTATGCTCCTTGCTGCTTTCCAGTCTGCCGTTCTTTTATCCTTAAAACCTAGTTTTAAAAAACTGTCTTCATATAAAAGGATATTGCTCTAGAATGAAATTCTGTTGATCCTTCCTTCCATGATGCCATTTATGCAAAAGAACGCATTGACACACAGAAATCAACCTGATGTGGATGTCAGAGTTATGGACTGCAGGGATTTAAAGTCTCTACTATCTCCTGGTTCATTATTTTCATCACATACTGTAAAACACGAAAATGTCAAAGGTGTACTAAAATGGGCAGAGATAGACAAAGAAGGGTAGGTTATTTTCTGTGGCTCTTATTAAACACCCAGGACTACACAATATATACAGAAGGGAGTTTATTTGGTTAATTGTTTCAGGAGCTGAGAGGTCCTAAAGCACATGTTTAGCTTCTTGTGATGGCTTCCTTGCCCATGAACTCATGGCAGAGATTGGCAGGACCATTGAGCATGAGTAGAGGAGAACCTGCAGGGTAAGCTTGCTTCATACTAACCTGCTCTCACTGTTACCAGTCCCTAGACAAAGATATTCCTTCACTCACAAGGGTTCTGCCTCCCTGGGCATAACAACTTCTGCTAAGTCCTCCATCACCATATTGGTGGCCAAGCTTCAAGAATGTTTCCTAGGGAATAAGCCATGTTCAAACCATAGCACCAGGACAAAGGTTGGACAAATACTTTCTGGCTATATGAATAAGAAATTAAGTTCTGCTATGGGAAAAAAGAAATTAAAATGTAAAACAAAATTAAATGGTGGCACATAGTGTGGGCTTCTTTTTCTTCAAGAAATTGTAACATCAGCAGGTACCAGATCATATAGAGTGTGAGGTCTCTGTCATCGGTGTATCCTCTTCCCACTACTACCATAGGGCAGAATCATGGTCACACCATACAAGCATCTGTAATCCACCCATAAAGGAAGGAAGTTAAAATGAAAGGGACACCACTGACTAGTCACCCTCTTGCATGTTTTCTTCGAAGCTTCACATAACGGCTTCCACTTCTTCTGAACGGGGGTTGTGGGGAACAGTAGCTGTTGGCCGTAGTTAGCATCCATGAAGGCCAAGACATTAATCTATTGAAATTGGGTTGATTAGTGAGATTCTCCCCCCAAGGTGTGAGTATGGTATAGAGGACCAGCGTTTGAAATCCCTATCTTGAAAAAAAAAAAGAAAACCTTAACAGGATTATCTTGGTAAGAGCTATTCATGGACAATATTAGGAGCTGGCAGGGGGCTTTTGATAATAAAATAAATTGTTCACAGGATTGGATTTATTAGCTCCTCTATAATTTTCAGATTAAGTATTAGGGTTGGTAGTGTTTCCACCTAATTGTCCATACCAGCAAAAATACAACTTTTGTGATTTGAGGATGGGTGTTCAGAATGACTTTCCCTTTTTTAGTGCACCAAAATATATAAAAGAAGCCATTTTCAAGATTATCCACTCCTCAGTGTGCTTGAACATAATTCTCCAAATATACCACTCAGTAGTTCTTCCTTCAAGGTTTTGAATGTCCAGTGGTACTACAATGACAACTCTTTTCTTCACCATGAAGAAACATACATGCCTCCAAGCCATACTCATAATGGACACAAAGGGTTCAAAATGGACTCTGAAGCATTTGTCAGCTACAAATCAAGCTTTGGTGAAACTCATGTAAGTTTAAAATACCATTTTTGTTGTATTTTCTTTTCAGGACCAAGATTAAACATGTCTCTATAAACATATTTTTTCACCATATAACGCTAGGTTGAGCTCTCTCTTAGTATAACAAAGAAAAGAGAGAGGATTTTCCTCTGTTTAGAGGTGCTAATTTTCAGAGAGCTTTGGGGGCAATTTAATCTCTATAAAATTTTTATGTGGGAAGACTGAACTAGACTTGATGACGTTGCTTCTCCCAATCTGGATCCAGATTCCATCTTTTATTATCTGTAATCAGCAAAACCTGGCCTTTCCCTGGACATTAAATGATTGGTTTTGAGCATGCTGGAGAGGATGGACAAGCTGAAACCATCTCCTCTTTCAAGAAGAAAGAAGCTGACACTGGACCATGGAACAGCATGGAATGATGAAATGAGATTCTTGGGAAGCCAAGGTGATAAAACCAAAGCACCGATAGGGAGATACTGTCTTAAGGCGACATGATTAAATAGCCCTAGGAAAAGAAGTCAGGATAATGAGGAAGGGAGGCTTGGAAATGACTGAGAGAAAGTAAGTGAGGGAGATGAACGGTCCAGATTCGACTTACTTCAATCCTTCAAAGAAGTGTTCCCGGTGAAGGAAGAAGTTGCTGCCGAGTATTGTCCTGATGGGGCTCTTGTAGCTGGAGATGAAATCAGAAATGAAGAATTGCCATCGGGAGGACATAACCAGCCAGGCTCTTTGGTTCCACAGACATGTAAGTCAGACAGCTCAGGCAGCCCCCTAGCAGGAAGATTCCAGGACCAGTAAATTGGGGGAACGAACGCAAAGCATTGGCAAAGTAATCTGAGGGCTGTGCTCAGTGTCGGGGTTCTACCCGAATTTGCTACAGATGCCACATGATAAACATTTCTCCTGAGTTTGAGTAGGGCAAGCAGCTTCCTTTTCTAGTCATTCAGTAGAGTGTTCAAGTGTTGGTGTTCAAGCTGAAGCTCTGTGAACAGCGATAATCTCCTAAATGAAAAGGAACCAGTTAGTTTCCCTTAGAAATCATTATAAGGACAGGAAGCAGGTCAGGATGTAAATGGAAAGATATGAAGAGCTCCAGTTGGTGTGGTGGGGGGACACAAGCCACCACTGATTTTTGTAATGACAATGTGACAATCATTTCAAAGGATTTTAGCATCCTAGACAGTCTGCATAAAGTAGCGAGAAGGACAAACATATCTGCCAGGACAAAGTTTACATACCTGGTTGGAAGGAAATTCTTCCTAGGATCAGTTTTATAGTTAGTCCAGTCAGGTTTCGATTCTTCCCTTATTGACAGCTCTTCCTGACCTTTATGGTCACTAAAAACAAGTGTGACACAGCTGTCCCAAGGTATTTCTTTAATTAGATTAGAGAGACTAAAGCAAGGTAGATAAAAGGAAAGGTGACCTGGGACTGCTTTGGTAGAGACTGTCCAATAAACTTGTCTTTCTTACTCTGTGAAGTTTTCTATCAACCTGTCATTTGGGGGCTGAAAGTTCAGTGGTTCAGCAAGTATGAAGCAGAGAGAAGTGGCATTTGTATGTCTACCAGGTAAGTTTTTATGATTTTAACCCCAGCATGCAGGAAGACAAGGTAGAAAGATCACCAACATCAAGAACAGCCTTTGCTACAGGGAGAGACATGGTTTCAAAACACTAAACCAACCAGCTAAACAACCAAATAGACACATCTGTTGCTAGTCTATTCAAGAGACTCTAAATTCATGGGTCCAGCATCTTAAAGCATCAGAGTATTTGCTACACTCAGAGGTCGAAGAGTCTAGTGTATATTGTTAAATAAGTTACGGTTCTTGTGGAGTTTCTTCCATAAGAAGTCACTTCTGACCTTAAGTTTGTGGTAGAGTCTGGTGGGCAAATCAGGAATCTCTTACTGATAGTAAAACCTAAGGGTTGCAGTTGGTTCATCTCAGTGACCAACAAGGAGAAAACAAAGGTTAGTACAATCCTTTGTGGGATAATATAATATGTAACTACTTCATAACACTTGACACGAGAGTCTGATGCAAAAAATACACAATGACTATAATCATTTCTTTATTATTACTTTATAGCTATCCCTTTAAAGGTCCAGAAGAATAAGAACAACAAGAAGAAAAGAAAAGAAGAGCAGAAAACCAACAAAAGTCTCCCAGATTGCATTCTTCAAAACAAAACAATCTTTACCACAGTCCTTACAAGCTTGTGTTAAATACCGAGCCAGCGAATATTAATTCAAAACAGACAAAAGTGTGAACAATTGAAGGGCCCATCAAGAGGAGAAAGAACATACTTCCATATATGAACTTCTGTTACTAAATAAAAATAATAAATACACCCCAAAATGCAAGTTATGTTCTATAACAAAAGATATAGAGCTTTGCATGCTGTACAAACCTAAATAAGTGAAATTCTAGACAAGAAGAAGAAGTCCATAGTGTAGAAGTCTATCAGCACTTGCCTAGAGCCAGGAAAGTCTGGAGAATTGCTGCATAGGGGAACACAGTTGTTTGGGGTATCACTAGAGACAACCTCTTGCTTATGGGGAAAATCACGCACGAGTATGCGTTTCCAAAAGTCATTAAACTATATATCTACAAATGATCCATTTGAAAAGTATGTAAGTATAGCTCAATTAAAAAAATACTCAGCCTGTTGAAAATCAACAACGTGGCACATGCAAGGTAAATTAAAGGTCATTATGAACATATGTTGGGTTGTAGTTACTATACCAGATTACACAGAATGTCACTGTATATAATAAAATGCCATGAACAAAGGCAACTTATGGGAGAAAGAGCTTATTTTTGCTTAGGGTTCCAGGAGGTTATGAATCAATCATAGTTGGCTAGTATGGTAACCAGACCAGAAAACTAAGACCCCATGTCTTGAAATGCAAGCACAAAGCAGACAAAGCAAACCTGAAAGCAGGGAGAAGCTAGAAACCTTGCCCCCAATGGCGCTTCCTCCAGCGAGAACATACTTCCTCCACCTTCCCAGACATTGCCACCAACTGGGGACCAAATTTTCAAATATCTGAGCCTATGAGGCACATTCCTTAGTAAAAGCAATAAAGTCATTAATGATTCTTACTGCCAGTTGTCAGAACTAACTGAATACTTTGACTAATTTTCAATTGGTTTGTCATTTACAAACTTCCTTTGTGTGATAATTTCCATACATAATAAATATGTATTTTGAGCACAAACATAAACACTTTAACATATTTAACATAAAATCCAGAATAACTTCCCCACAATGCATTGGCACTTGAAATGAAAAAGCATCATTGATACATATGCACAAAGCCATTACATTAAGGAAGTGATGTTTGAACTCATCCAGGCAGAATGAGTATTAGAAACAACCCCAGATGCTTTGCAGTATTGTCTGAACTTCACAAATAAGTATTCTTTAGGAAGACACTGTTACAATTCAATCAGTTGTACAGTACGTAAATTCTTAACCTTGAATAGTATATGAATATTATGATAATCTATGTGAATTCAAAGCAAAAAATTCAGAAATGAAAATAAGATGGCTTTTCATGTAGAATATGAAGTTTGGTATAAATATCTTTTATTTTATTTTTTATGGGAAAATCAGGAGGACACATAATGTTAATTTTTAAGCTATGTCTAGCAAACACGTATAATTCAAGGGCTGTATTATATAAGCTAATACCCAGGAATAATAATCCCACTTTTATTTATCAAAAGTATATTGAAAGAGGGCATTTTCTGGGCCCTTTATTTGTGGCTGGTATACATTAGCACATTTTTTTTTAACCTAGCAATCCTCCATTGGAACCACAGCTTGACTTTTTCTGAGTTGATAAAGATTTCCTAAAAGCCCGAACACATATATTGAACACATAAGGCATTCTGTTCCTCCCCCTCTCCTTCAAATGTAAGATGTTTTAATATGTTAATTTCCAGAGTTCAACAAAGGTATTACAGACTCTAACTCAGAAAAAAATGTGCAAATTATACATTAATCTTAACAAGTGGGGCAATTTCTGTGTGATTTTTGTCTATTGGAAAGAGGTCTCTTTTTTAGGTATGAATATTTGACTACTGTCTTAGTATTTCTAATGTTGTGATAAAACACTGTGACCAAAAGCGACTTGGGAGGGAAAGGTTAATTGCTCCTTATGGATTATAAATCTACCATCCAGGGAAGTTGGGGCGGGACTCAAGGCAGGAAGCAGGAGGCAGCAACTGATATAGAGGCTATGGAGGCTGCTTACTGGCCTGGTCCTCAAGACTTGCTTTGAGCTAGGCCCTCCCACATCAATTGCCAACAAAGAAAATGGCTTATAGGCTGGCTTACATGCCATTTTGGTGGAGTTGTTTTCTCAGCTGAATTTCCTCTTCCTAAATGACTCTAACTTGTAACAAGTTCACATAAAATTAGCCAGCACAAGTACCAATTACTAATATAGAGATTTCTGAATTTGTTCTCAGGTGTATTATACTTGACACCTTTCAAGGTGAAATACAAGGAGAGACCAGATATACAGATATCCCAGAAGTCAGTCAAAACAATAAGACTTCGGATAAACTCTTTGAATCTCATGAATATTCTTACCCCATTACCCTGAAGGTTCATTGACAGGTATCTATGCAATTTGAGCCAGACTGTCTGTTTTCCTCGCCATGACCATGACGAAGTGATCATTACCTCCCTTTCGTGGCAGATGTGTGTGTGTGTGTGTGTGTGTGTGTGTGTGTGTGTGTGTGTGATATTCACAGAGTATATGGATAGAACAGATCTCCATGATCAACTAATGTCTTACCATGCTCACTAAAACATCTGGTTACAGATGGAAATGAGCTATAACTGGAAATAAATCATTTATTATCATTTTAGTTATTCCATATAGGGTGAGGGAAGACTTCCATCAGGAACAGACAGAGGAATTTATATAGAAGCAAATATAATCAAAACACTGAAGGAAGAGCACAAGCGAACTCTTCAAGGACCTCTTCTCTTCTAGCTCATGCTGCCTCCCTGTTCTAAAAGGGGAAAAGATTAGTAATGTCTAACATGGCGTAGAACCACTTTCTCCATCCTGGTGCTGAGAATGGTCAGTGATATCACAAAACAATGGTTCCCTGTATATAGATGTACAGAGCAAGGGGACAGCAGAATCAATGGGGGTGTGGGGAAAACAGGCAGATACGCAATACAGAATCAATCCTTCGGCACCTAAGCTTGGAGAGAGAAACTAGACAGCCAGTAATTGATAATGAAAATAATTTATTCACAAGGTAGAAACAGAACCATGTAGTAGCAGAAAGTCTATAAGCCAAAAATAATCCAGAAACAGATTCTGCAAGATTATGTCATTCCTGTACATAATAACTCATTCTAAGATCCAAGGTGGGCCTGGGAAAAATACTTCTATAGTACTGATACGGCTTCGGTCTGGAAGATCCCTAGTGGTTCATTTACTATACACTTATTTCCTAGAACAGCCAAGTTCAGGGCTAGAGCCATTAACATGAATCACAAGGGCTCCAACCTTATCAATGGACTAACTCACTGTTCCGCTCATAGTATTATGAGCTATTCACAGAAGGAGCCAGTTAGAGGAAATAGGTAACTGGGGCTATGACCGCAAAGGTTGGATATTGTCCTAACCCCTTTCTTTATCTCCATTTCTTGGCTAACCACAAGGTGAACTGCTTTGTTTTAACATGAGTTCCTTCCCATGAGGTTCTACCCCAACATAAGAACACAACAATTAAGCAAAGTGACCATGCACCGGGAGCCTGCAAACCAGGGGTTATTTCCCTCAAATATTTTGTCACAGGGGCAGAAGGATGACACAGAGCCACTACTGAGCACTGCACCTGGTGGCTTTGAAAAAGCTGAAATGCCCATGGGGAGAAAATTAGGTCACAGGCATCACAGCCTAATGCATTTTATAACAGACTTGGTTAGCGAGTAAGCCCCTCCTTTCCTATATTACCACAAAGAAAGACTCAAAGCAGGCTTCCTTTAGTTTCAGGACGGCCAGGTTTCTAGAATGAAGGTGGATACATGTAGCTGTGGCCGGAATTACTTTACGAAATCACAACAGCAAGGTTTCCATTTTGCTGTCATGGCACATCTGAGAAACAGGGCTTTTAGGCAGTGCCTCCAACCTGGCTTCCAATACAACCAACTGAGATGTCCTTGCTGTTTGAAACTGCTATTCACCTGCAGATGCACCTCAAAATGTGGAATCTTCAAAGGAGAAAAGTCAGTGCCCGCTTGCGCTGGGGACAGGCTGGCATTGTCGTCACACTTTTCCACCATATTTAAGACATTTCTATTAATAAAACTGAAATGCTTAGGTCTATCAATCATCCCCCCCAAAAAAAGTCTATTTTCCAGGAAGGAGGGAATAATATCCTTTTCTAGAGTAAATAATATCATTTTATCTCTTTTATCTAACATAATCTGGGGAGTCAGTCCCTTAGGAAGTGTGCATATGGAAGAAGGAAGATGGCTGAGTAGATAATAACACTAGGACCTGGGATCAAATAGCCACCAGCCCTGACATAAAGTCTGGGTGTGTCTGCATGCACCTGAATCCGCAGTATTGGAAGAGGTGTGTGTGTGTCTGTGTGTGTGTGTGTGTGTGTGTGTGTGTGTGTGTGTGTAATCTATACCTACCAGAAATACTGCAATTTCACTAGAGTTCACTGGTTTGACAGCCTAGAAAACAAAAAGAAAAGAGAAAGAGAGAGACAGGAAACAGAGAAGGGGGAGAGAAAGAGAGAATCCTCCCCATCCCCATGTGCTCTCTGGAATGGAGGTACCGAGGGACTAAGGGGATAGGAAGGTATTATTCTCTTAGAGCCAATGAGGATTATCTTCAGTCCTCTGGATGCCTGGGGCATCTATTTAGTGTTCCTTTATGTGCAAAACTGCCTGCCTCCTGGTTGACTTCATGCTGCAAGGGTTAACATGCAGGCAGGCCAAGTTAACAAGGGACAAGCCATAAATGGCTCCAGCTGTGTATAATTAACTCTAACGCTGCAGAGTAAATGACTTTTATTGGCCACCATGTCATAACTTCATTAAAAGTCATATTTACAGCCCTCTCCTATGAAATGAGCCCTCCTGTATTCTGGAATTTAATGAGCATTCATTTTCACCTTCCTTGTTCAATTATCTTCAAATGCCCCCCACCTCCCTTCCTCTTCCTAGTGTGGGAAAACAAGAAGGCAAAATAACAATAGGCACGCAATTAGCACCTGGCAAAGGGTTCCTCTTCCAGGCAGCATTTCCCAAACCGCAGGGAAAAAGAAAAAAAAAAAAAACCAACCCAGGTTTCTCCTTGTTTTCAATTATAAATAGGAAGCTTCCTTACACAAAAACACTAAGTAACAATCATAAAACACCAAGTCGATTTCATAGAGAGCTCACGGAGATGAATCCTGTGAAAAGAGGTCATGTCTGAGCCAATGAAGAACAAAGTCCCAATCTGGCAAGTGTGGATGCAGCCTGAATAGTGATTACAGAGAGAGGAGAGGAAGGGAAGGCAGAGGAAGCAAAGCGAAGCATGGGTTTTTAATCAAGCTTGGAGCCCTCATTATCTTTAAGCACACATCTTAGGCTTTTCCTCCTTGTGTGATGTACCTAATTAAGTCTTCCTTCGAAGTTTCACCTCTCTCTCTCTCTCTCTCTCTCTCTCTCTCTCTCTCTCTCTCCCCCAACCTTAGTTTCAAAGGGAATGCTTGCCTGGTCTAGCAAGGTAATCTAGAAAAGTTCTCATAAATGCATCTCGCTTTTGCTTTCATTCACTTTCAGACACTTCCTTGGGCGTCTGGACGCTCGGTGAAAGAGGCATTCTGAGTCTGAGAGTACAAGGCCAAGTGCCAAGTGCGGCTGGTCATCCTCAGAGGTGATTTCTGTGAAGTGAAGTGGGATTTGCCTGTGTGAGGGCCAGGGGAAGGGCACACTCCAGCCGGAGTGATTGTGAGTCCTTTCTACCCAGTCACAGCGCTACATCAGGAAATGTAGGTCAGCCTCCCAAAGGCCCCTTTTGTACAAGACCAAGTACCATCTCTTCTAATGGGACCTTAGAAGCAATAAAATAATATATTGACTTCATGTACTAATGAGAAGGCCTCCACACGCTTTTATGTCCTGTGCCTCTCTACCTGTCTCCCTTTATTTCTTCACCATGCTTCCATCTCTCTGAGTTTATCACTTCCTGCATGTTATTGTTAGCTACAGTTTTTAACATTATTTCAAGCTCTAGATTAAGTGAGGACTATTCTTGACAAAGGGTGGATGATGGCTGACAAGTCAAAATCTGTAAAGCATGTGTGACTGAAATAAAAGGATGTCATGAAAAGTAATGGTGCCTACTTACTTAGTCTGACGGTGAGAAAATTAATAGCCATGGCTGGCATGGAACATGAGGTCATCTCTCCTCCCAAGAATCCCACCGGTCTCGGGACCTGTGTAGGGTGATAGGGAGGGGATTAATGTCCTGGATCCATGCAGGCAGAGCCAGCAGTTACATTTGTGGAGCCGAGTGCCCTTGGAAGCTGGTGTCGTTTCCAACATGATGTACTTGCCCGGGATCACTTTCTGCTGTCAAGCTTGCCTCTCTCAGCAAATTCCACTGCACACTCTTGCTGCTCTCTCTGTCCTGCTGTGTTATCTGATTCCAGCCTGACCCTTTCTAATTAGCACTTGGGGCTGCAGGTATTGTTAGAGAACAGTTTCCATCACTCACGTGGGGTTTTAATGAAGCTCGGAAATACCGGCAGCCGGAACAACTTCTAAGAGAATTTTCTTTCTTTCTCTAAAATTTTAATTGAGGATCGAGCCTTGTAATTGAATTCTAACTGGTTTGCAACCAGCATCTGCACATCTTTAAAGGGTAGAAAGACTGAAAAAGAAACTGAAGAAAAGTAGTAAAGGGAAGGGTAAATTCATGAACTAATGTATGTATACAGTAGACATGCATACATATGGATGCATGTACAATGCTGCCAAATGCGCACATACAAATCTGCCCCACATCCAGACTCATCAGCACCGGTCTTCAGGGAAATTGTCTTATCCAACATCTTTGACATATTATGCTCTGATCTTCTAATTGTTTTTATCTCCATTTCCTCATCAGTGCAATTAGCCCCATGGCCAAAACAATGGAATAAAAAGGTTGAAAGATTAACACAGCTGGGCAGCAAGAAAGAAGCTTCTAATTGAATCCAGAAGAAAGTTGTCCCCAACTGTTACCCACTTGTGCTTCTGCCGTTATCCAGCCACAACCCATAAAGGTAGAAACCTGCATCCTTTGCCTTATCGAATTCAATAAAAAATCTCAAATACAAAAATTTGCATTTGGGGAGCTGATCTGTGTTTCTGGATAATTAGGCAGTGTATGCAACATGACATTTCGTCATTGTTTGGCCAGTGTGACTCATTCATTCCAAATAATAACCCTCAGGAGAGTTCCACAGTGCATGTCATCACACACATGCTGACTCAGCATTGGCTTCCAGTTCATATAAGGGGGCTCATAAGAAGCAATGCCGAGGAAGCGGAAGACTTGAGGAAGACTTGCGCATGTCTCCAGGGAAGTGTGGCAACACTGATAGTCCCTGGATCAGACATATGTCTTCCTAATTTTTTTTTATCCTGACTCGTATCTTTGACCTTACACATACATACTCGCTCTCTGGCTTCTTCCATCCCCTCTTCAAGTAGCTGAATATTTGCAGGAATTACCTTTCCTTTTCTGGCAGATGCTTCCTGGACATCCTCTTCATACTCCTAATCTGCATCTGAAGCAGCAATGACGGAATGCCTTCACATACATCCAGATGACTAGCTAGCGGGATCAGATCTGCCCCATCTCCCTCCTGCCAACCAGGAAGTGAGAATGTGCTCTGGAATCCGGGGCAGATCTGAGGACCTCTGTCACTCTCCATTGTACATGAGTTTCCTCTCTTTTTGTTCTTTTCTACTTGACTTATTCATGCTCTTCTGCCAGTTTTGGAGAACAAGAAGAGAGAGACAATGATAGGCCTTTCTAATTTTATTACAATAAACAGAATAGGGAATAATCAAAAAGGTAAACAGAGAAATCAAAGGGGGTGTAGAAGACATGAGAGAAAGACCAAAGATAGAAATCCTCTTTAAAGGCCAGTTCACCAGTGTGGGAAGCCTTCTGCCTATGTTTTACTTCTATTGGTTAATGAATAAAGCTGTTTGCAGGATTATGGATTATGGATGGATTCAGTGTCAGGCAGATTTTGTCTATACCATCTTAAATGATCGCTCCCGTTTGATTTTTCTCATCCTCGCAACCAACAGTGATCTATTTAGAAGGATGTTATTCTTTCTCTTCGATATAAATCACCTCATTTTTTAATTTTTATATTTAGGGAAACTGGAAATATTTTCAAGTTTGCACCCCCACATCACATAATTTATTTCCTACATTCAGAGAGTCTCATTGAGGATGACATCAAATCTGTTGTTATAGTTGCAGTTTTTAAAAAATTCTTCTTTAATTTTTCATTTTCAAATTTACATCTACTTCTCAGCAAGCCTTCTTTTCATATGAAACATCAATTTTGTGCTTTATTATCTCCTGTTCTGTGGAGACTTTATCTCTTAAAATTTTAGGAGTAATGTGATATATTTTTAAATTTGTTTTTCTGTAGTATCTCTTGTTGAACATATTTTAAATTTATAATTTCAGTACGTCTCCTTCTTCCTGTCTCTCTTCTTCTCCTTACCCCCATTCTCAGATGTTCACTACGTAACCAAAGCACACCTTGCCTTAGAATTATAGATGTATATGTGTGAGGCATCATGTCTACCTTTTTCTCCCTCTCCTCTCCCTCTTCACCTTCATCTTTTTTTCTCTTCTTATTGTTTTTAGTTCCATGAGATTTCTCCCTAGTTTTATAATCACTAAAGAACAGGAACAAAACACTTGCAGACCGAGAATATTAATCTGATGACCATCTTTTGCTGATAGAATTCTCTTTCCAAGTCTAAAACTATCCTATTTCTGTTTTTGCACCTTTTATATTTTTTGTTTTCTTTTATTGTCTTGAAGTACAAACCATCAAACCTGAGGCCTTTCACACTGTAAGCCAAGAGTCTCCTACTTAGCTACAATCTGAACCCATAAGCTGTTATTTGAGGTAAAGATTGCAGACATGAGGCATAATCATATAATCATAATATATGAAGTTTTCTATGCATTATAAAGCTTATTTCTGAATAACATTGAAGTCAATTTACTTTTTCTTCAAACTGTTTGTCTTTGCATCTTCATTATCACCAATCATCATCATCATCGATAAACACAAGCTATATCTAACTCACAACAAAGGTACAACCTTCACCTACCTACTTTATAAGTGCCAGCTGTCTGGATCTACTAACTAAAGTTGTTTTTGTGGAGTGATTCATGCAATAAGTCTTTCAGAAAAGGCTCTCTGATTTACAATGCCCAGACCTTGATCACATGTTCATAGTTTAACTGTTGACCTTATTGAGTGAGCAGGCCCAGTTGCATATTTATGTCTTTTTATCAGAACCTAGACACAAAGCTTGACAATACTAAAGTACTTGTCTTCTATTCTATATTTAGTAACGTCAAAGATCACAGTCTAAAGTACATGAAGTTGTATGAAAGCTTTAGGTAAAGACAGAATGAAAAGTAATGATTATTTGCTGTTCTTGGGAGAAGTCACTTAGAAGCTTTTCTGGTGGGCTTCTGATTAAGACCTTTCTCAGTAGCATTCTACCAGTGCCTTTTAAAAGGAAAAAGCACATTTGTGAACATCAGACCTGCAGCTGATGTAGTCCTAAATCAGGAACCCAGAACTCTGCACCACTTGGTGAAGGGTGTGTTTGGTTTTCACTCCCACACAAAACCACAACTCCCATGCTGAACCACAACTGTTTGCAACTTGAGCGGAATGCACTTTAGTTGACATTTATGTCACTTACACAGATAGCAAGGAAGGGTGTAGAGACTGAGCTCTTTCTGGGTTTATTTTGGATTCTGAGTGAGTGTGATACTGTGTCATCCCTTGCTAGCTTTGGAGTGTGAACCAGCACCACCAGCACTACCTTAAAGTGTGTTTGCAATGCAGAACCCAGGCCTATAACAGACCTTCTATATCCAAAGCGGCTTTGTTCACAGGCTGTTGTGGCTATGGGAGTAGCTCTGTAGAACACTTGCCTAGTGCTCACGGAGGTCTCAGTTCAGTTTCCAGTGCTGAAGCAAATACCAATCCTTTTGGACCTTTGAGTGTCTGTTGATGTAGGAAATCTTTATTTTTTAATGTCGACCTCCATGAGTTCTAGAAAGAAATTGTGAATTCTATAAATTCTTTTGTCTGCTGTCTCCACACAGAACTGTGTACCCAGAATTCATTTTCCCAAATATATTTACATGCTTGTATTTATAAAGAGTCTAGTTAATCATTGGCTATAGCCCAAAACAAAAGATAGTGTTTGGTCCCTGGGTTTCACAGGCAAGGCTACATAAGTAGAGAAGGCCTCATGAGACAGAAGAAAGCACAATTTCTCCACAACTCTGACTTAGGTGAGCTGAAGACACAGACAGGAGAAGAGAATACTCCCTCTGGCTGTCTCAAGAAGCACTCATCATAGGGTTTCTTGCCCTAGTCCAGGATTCAGAAGGTTCTACTCATTACTGAGATCTTCCTGTTTCCTAGTAAGCGGCCACTGAATGGGCTGCCTTTAAAAAAAGGATATCACAGATTTGCAAAATTATTCCATCAGTTACTTCTCTTTCCTTAATAAAGAATAACAACTTGGATAGAGAAATGGCTTGGTGAGTATAGGCGCCTGCCTCCAAGTTTGATGATCTGATTTATACCCCTAGGACTTAAACAGTGGGAAAAGAGAACTAATTCCCTTCCAAAAGTTATTCTTAGACCCCAAGAAATATATATATATATGCACACAAACACACGCACATGTACACACAATAAATATATAAATGTAATTTAAATAAAAATAATAATTCAGTATATTTCATTAACAATGTTTGACATAAGACCTGACTTATTAAAGAAAAATCTTCTTACCCTTGACTCTAAAACTACATCAATTATATTATCAGACACCAACCTCAAACATTTATTCATCCATTGAAATATTCAATTATGATCCTTCCTGGACTATACTTTGCTGTGGAAGATGTTTTCACTCTCACTCTATCTGATTCTCTGTCCTCCACACCCATTTATTCAAGGCCACTGAGTAACAAATGGTACCTCTAAGCCAATCCCATCCTATCGCCTCCCTTGCTTATGTCTGTCCCCAGCCATCTGTCTCCCAAAGCATTGGGAGAGTCAGTGGGACAACAAGGTTTTCACATTTTGGCTGACTTTTCTCATAGTGATTTGAAAGAGAGCTCTTAGCTTCCTGTGAATATCTCAGTTTTGTTTTTTGCCCATGGCTAAGCACCACACTGAGTGATTTCAGCTGCTACAGGTTAATTTTCCTGTAATAGCCTCGCTGTGATGGAAGGCTTTGGAAATTACAAAAATTAGATGCACTACTAATTGGCCTGTCTTGTTTTCAAGCTGCTCCCTGGGTTAAACACAGTCAGAGGAGGCTGCAGTGAGTGCAGTCCCAATTCCCCAACCAGTTCTCCGCAGGAAAACAGCTGTGAGGGCAGGATATGGATCCAAAAAGAATTCCATACAGTGTGAAATTGTCTTTCTTTAATTGACTGTGAGAAAGTTCTAGAGAGGTGCATTCTCTTTCTCTGGGACTTAAGGCAGCATTTTGAAAGATATTCTTAGGTACCTACTGTGAGCCAAGCCAGAAGTACATGCAAAAAAAAAATCAGCATTACAGCTCCCAAGTTCAAGGTATTTTAGCTTGTTGAAAAGAACATACCAAACCATTCAGCTATATACTATTATTCCATGTTTGCTCAAGAAACAAATGTAAAAGAAAATATCATTAATATTTTTATTTTAAACAAGGGATTTTTTGTGACAAACCCAACCCTGCTGGGGTTTGTTTGTTCCAGACAATAACTTTGCTATCTTTTCAGAAACATGTACATTCTCCCACCAGGTTTCTCCCTCGTTCTATGCAAAGTAATTTTCACAAGTGTGACTGATTTAGAAGTAACAGTGGATAATGCTAAGATTGCTTAGTCTTTTAGATTTCATCCTTTTTTATTTTATCTAAGTGGTATATTGATGTTGGAGGGGAACTCAGATTTCATGGAAGTTGAGGAACATAAGAAAGATCCCTATACTACCTATGTTTCCTCTATATCATTCCTGGGTCCCCATGTGAGGCTACCAGATCATTTTATTTTTCTCTTCTAGTACCAGTGATGTCCAAGGGGTCTTTAAGCTCTCTGAAGAGTGTTAGTGCCATTTTTACTGGCCTCTTTTGGGGTCTCATGTAACTGGAGGTTTCTCTCTCTCCCTCCTGCTAATTCCCAAATAATGACTCTGAGGCTTAATATTAATTACAAACTGTTTGGTCTATTAGCTCAGGCTAATCATTAACTAGCTCTTACAACTTAAATTAACCCATTTATATTATTCTATATTTCACCATGAGGCTTGTAGCTTGTTACCTCACATCTTGCTTCTCCTGTGGCTGCTGGCATCTCCTAGACTCCACCTTATTTCTCCCTGTATCTCTGTTTGGATTTCCCACATGGCTCTATTCTGCCTGACTATTGGACCAATCAGCTTCTTTATTAATCAATGGTAATAACAAATTGCCAACATACAGAGAGATGTCCCACATCAGTCTCACTCAGAACTGCATGTTTTCCTAAACCAGACTATATTTTATCCATCGTTGTTCTCAATTTCTCTGCATCTCCTCTGGGAATACATATGAGCTTTCTATCATTTGTGTGCCAAGTTTCGTCTATAAGAAGCCTGAAACATGACTAACTCACAATTGCTATATTCTCCCCTTCCCCCTAAACCATCATTCCCATATTATATGGGGTGTAGACCAGGATTAAAATCTATTATTTTCCTATCATCATTGAAAATTAAAAGATATAAAAGTAACACACTAGCCTTGCCTTGTTTCTCCATTTTTATTGTTATTGCTTAAATCTCCCTAAACATCAGTTCAGTTCAAACAGAAGCAACGTCTTTATCATCTTATTTCTTTCCTTCTTATTTTATATTTTCCTGAAATTCATCTGGTTGAAAAGGAAAGAGACCAAAATTTGAACTTCCTCTGGATTAGATCATCCTATGTAGGAAAATAAACTTCTTGTCCATGTCATCGCTGACAAGATGGCTACCCTCTCCAAGCTGCACAAAATACTTTGCATTTGATCCTTCAGTTTGCTTCATGGTCTAATAAACAGAAGCTCATCTGGTAACATAAAGTGAATATTAGACTTGTAACTTGTTAATAAATCCAATATTGATATCAAGAACATCATGAAAACTCCTCTTCTGAGGTGGAGGAACTAAGCCATGAGCTCTAAAGCAAGGCCACACTACCTATGACTTGATTTGTTATTTGGGAGGTTATGTAAATACCTCTATACTCCTCAGCATTCTCATTGGTAATAGGACATTAATATATGCACCTACATGCATAGTCCTGCAGTTTAAACCATAAATAATGCATAAAACATTGACTGGCAACTAATGATCATAGAAATGATGACTAGTTTAGAGTTGAATAAATGGACTTCTAGAGTGCTGTTTCCATTATAGTTACCAGAAATAGCTAAAAAGTAATGAAAGACAATGTTGAGTTAAGCTCTAAATTTCATTCTTACTATTGAAAATATTTCCAGTATTCAGACACAGAGATCTGAGGTGAGCTTTAGTAGTACTCTCTGCATTGTCCTACATGTCCTGGTGACTTGACTTGAAACACAGGAAATGAAGAAAAGATAGACACTGAAGAATGGAAGATACATACAAAGAAAAGCCAGGGTCAGGCAGGCCCTTCATGTTCTAATAGAGCCACTTCAAGTACAACAACAGCCCTCAATCTCAGCTCTTTATTATATACAGCACAGAGAAAGAGGTGAAATAATCTCAATAAGAGATCTGTGTAGGTGAGCAGTCTCAGGTTGTAAACACCTGACAGGAAGCACTTCACTGGCTAGTTTTCACCTGCACTGCCAACAGTCACGCTAGGAGAGGGGGCAGGTATCCCTGTGATTTTGACCTGTGACCTCTGGGGAAGTCTTCGCCTATTTCCCATGCATCTGAGACATCATTAGTCTTTAGTGTGGGTGTGCCAACAATACACATTCATTCAAAACTTCATTTACTTTTTACGTATTCACTCAGGTCATTATGCACCGTACACATTCCACACAGGGCTTCCTTGTCTCCCTCCAAATTCCAGGACAATTTTTATAGAAATCCATAATGTGAAATGACAAGTAGATGAATTGAGAGGTAGTATGCAGTATGATAGATCGAAATGAAAGATAGAAATGGGAAGATTCCTGTCTTCCTGGGAAAGATGTAAGATGCAGTAGGCATGCTTTATTTTGTTACTAATACCTTGAGTTTTGTTCCTTGAAGATCATTCAAAGGAATGGAAGAAATTTAATGAGTATTTTTCTCCTTGAATAAAGATAATATGGCTGCATTTATGAAGTCATGATAAAGTAATAATTGGTTGCCTAATAAAGAGAGCCAGTAGATTGCCACCTGTGATAGCTAAAGTTCTTCCACAAGCTGGTCCTATGAGAATGTGGTATCTCAGGAGACCTTTATCATTCCTGTTACCTGAAATAGAAGCTGAGGGTGGATGTTGTTCTGAAAACTACAGAGACAATTATCCCACAAAGGTATCTCTTCCCTTCTCCTTTTTTCTGAGGTTTCAACTTTTGTCTTCTTGGGGCCAGAAGCTGAACTGAAGACTCAGCTTTACCTGTGAGCACCCTTTAGGCTTCTCTTTGACATAGAACATCAAATTCAGAAAGACTTTCATATCTTCTGTTGAGAAGAAACCCATTGCAGTAAAAAGGTGGTATTACTCCTTTATTCCCTTAAACCTTTAAAACTGGTGAGACCTCAGTTGTGGTGCATGCAACCAAGGATGGAAAATGAAAAACAAACGAAGTCTTCTCTAGGACTAATTCAAAGCCTTGGGAAATTATTGTTGCTTTTCTTTTGTTTTCCAGAAACTGAAGTGAAGAGGAAAGCACAGAATGGAATGTAATTTAATAACCCTGGATATATATTTTTTCTTTTTATTATAGTCCTGATAACTCTACACTGACAAATTATTCCCTGTTGTTGAGTATTACTTAAATTGTGTAAAGATGTCTAAGCATTAATAACTAATAGTAGTCTCCATTTATTTAGGAACTGGTTGGTGGCCTAAAAGAAAGCCTACTTACACTTGGCATCTAACATGCCCAAATTTCCATATAGGACCTGAGATAGCTGAAAACTAGAAAGAAAGAAAAAGAAAGAAAGGAAAGAATGAAGGAAGGAAAGAAGGAAGGAAGGAAGGAAGGAAGGAAGGAAGGAAGGAAGGAAGGAAGGGATAAATGAAAGAAAAAAAGATAGGGCTCCTTTAAGAGGCTATGCCACACAGCATGCACTTGAGTAGTACACAAGTAGTTAAGTAGAAACAGCAAGCTTAGTTTAAAAAAAAAAAAAAAGACTGCCACAATGAGCACCAACTTCTAACTTCTGCTTAGATGGACTTAAGGCTTGGCTTTTATGGACCTATGGAGGGGACAGAACCAGTTACTAGAACTGCAGTTGTGTGGAAGGCCTAAATGTTGTTTAGTTTAAGGTTTGACTCAAGTCAGAAAAGGCTGGAGACATGCAGTAAAGTTTTTTAAAAGAGAGCAGGGTAATATAAAGGAAAAGTCACGTAAAGATGGGAAATACACAGGGAGTCTAGATCCTGTATAGTGTTTTGCTGACTTTGAATTTTTTGAGTGCTGATGAATGATCAACAGCTGCAGAGAGATATGGGATTATAAAAAAGACTGTTGGATTAAACCAATCTAGATACTTTAGGGATATCTTAACTTTAAAATGGAAGTCAGAAAAGGTGGGGTGGGTGGATTTCCATCTTTCAGTGGGTTTGGATGTTTGTCAGCACTTAGGGGGATTAGTTGCAAGTTGTTATTGGTCATGGTTGGGAAGAAACTAAGCAAGGAAGACTAGAGTGAAGGAACTTTGTCTGAAAAGGAATAGGGGGATATAGGAGATAGGATAAAATGATAGATTATTGAATCTGCTTTAAACTAAAAAGCAACTAATCTCAAATATTTTATATTTGCATGGATTTTTTAAATTTTAATACAAATTTAAGATTATTTTTGGTATAACATACTGTATATATGTTTCTACTCTTGTTTAAGGTATTGTACTTGGCAGTTCATTTAAAAATGTAAGGCAAAGTTTTAGCCCTTGAAAGTTAATGTTATAAGCCATTTAGGATAATTAAGATGTGCAGGTTAGTAGATAGTCATATATAACAGTATAAAAAACTTGTAGTTATATTAAATATAACATAGAAAAGTCTGCCAGATAATCTGCCTGACACATAGGAAAGCTACTGCTGAACTTTGCCAAGACAAGGTATGACAATCCTGCAAAATTCCTACCTCACAGGAAAGTCTGTCAGGTGTTCTAGGCCTGTAGGCTAAAGATAGATGCTCAACATTCCAGAGAAAGCTTGGATAACAGTCCAGGCAGCCAGATGTCTCTTCATTTCTATAGTTTTGGAAGTTGCTTTCACTGTACTTCCTGTTTACTCAGGTAACATCATATACTTCTGGAGTCTTTAATGGAGTTGACAACTAGATGGTTACAGTTACAGTTTTCATTAATTAGGACAGAAGGTATATTAGGTACAAAACTTTGAACTCACCAAAATAGGATATATAATATTGTCTCTGAAATTGCAAAATACAAATGAACTAGATATTTTAACATAATTCTTATTTAATAATTATTCTTATTGTATATAGCCTTACTATGTAAAAGTTAAAATCTTTCTTTTTATTTAGACAAAAAGGAGGAAATGTTGTAGATTATTACTTTATATAAAGATTAATACATTTGTTTATGTTTCAGAATATTTAACTAAAGGTGTGTTACATTTTGTTATGCTGCATTTGATTAATGTTGTAAAACATGTGTTGCTTATCTAATTGGTCTAATAAAACCCTAAATGACCAATAATTAGGCCACAGGAGAATGGGGGCAGGTGGTGGGCAGAGAAAATAAGTAGGAGGAGGATTCTAGGCTGGAGTAGAGATAACAAGGAAGAAAGAGATGGAGATGCCTAGGGCCAATCAGACAGACAAACAGACACACACACACACACACACACAGAGAGAGAGAGAGAGAGAGAGAGAGAGAGAGAGAGAGAGAGAGAGAGAGAGGGAGAGGGAGAGGGAGAGGAAGAGGAGGAAGAAGAAGAAGAAGAAGAAGAAGAAGAAGAAGAAGAAGAAGAAGAAGAAGAAGAAGAAGAAGAAGAAGAAGAAGAAGAAGAAGAAGAAGAAGAAGAAGAAGGAAAACAAGGACATACAGAATCAAAGTCAAAAATCCCTAAGGGAAAATGTAGGTGAAGTAGATGAAGAGACATACGTTAAAATAAGTTATGCAAGCTACTGTGACATGCATAAGATAAGGCTGAGCATTCATAACTAATAAGTGCCCATGTCTTTATTTGGGAGCTGATTGGTGGCCCATAAGAAAGCCTGCTCCAATTCCTTGTTATCACTATAGCCTGAAGAAATAAGGAGTGTGACTTTCTACCTAGAGTTATGACAACTCACCTGGGCTCCCAGGAAGGAGGCCAGGTAGTCCGTGTTTGGGTGCAAATAAATGTTACTATTTATACACTTTTTTCCTAAGTAGCTTGTGATTATTTGCAAGAGAAAGAAAAAGCCATGGAGCAACAAAGTTTATCAGCAGGCATTCTAATTACATTTTCAACTTCTGTAGGAAACTGACATTGAAAAGGCACACTCCCCAACATGCCCTCATGTGGTCTTGCCAAATTCCCAGCAAGCATTCAGTGATCATCCAGAGAAATTCTGGTTATTAGGCAGACTTTAATTTGTGAAAATCCATTAACAAAAATCTCTAATTAAAAAAAAATCAATGGATGCCTATGACATTAACTAGGCAAATCTAATAGAGAGACATTAAATTTTGCTCTATTCAATTAACTTGAACACAACATGATGGACTCAAAAGATATTTTAATTAGATGCATATGAAAAGAAATTTTGCAAAATTAAACAGACCTTCTATGAGGTACTCATATAAGGGAAATTGCAGTAAAGGATTTTCTCAAATCCCTAACGATGGGTAATTTCCTTGAGAGCAGCCTGAATTCTTAGACAACATCTTTACAAATCAATTCTCGCTGAAAAGGCTATGATTTTTTTTTCTTTCAGGAGACAGCTCACTGTGATGCCTGCTTTATTCTATATTCTTCTGTTCTTCCTGGATAGGATAGTTAGTTATGTGGAAAGCACAAAAAGCAAACTTGAAGAAATTATTTACAAAACTCACCGAGTCTAAGCTCCTCATAGTAAAAGTAGCCCGAAGTAAATGACTATAATTTACAGGGCGAATATATACTTAAGATAATCTCATCCTCAATTTATGCCTGCTACTTCGGCATAGTTATTAATAGCACCCCTGTTTGCTCTAAATAATGACCTGCTTTGGGCAATAAGCTATATACTTAGCCTACTAATTTACTAAGCACCATTACCACTTGTTTCACACTGTCCAAGCAAGTCCTCTCAACTTCTGCTGGAAGTGAAAGTACAAAGAAAATAAAAGTTTGGGTAATTGATGAGTATTCCCCTCTTATTGCTTCCTGCCTCGTCTCCATATTACACTTATTTCTAAACCAATTTTATTTTTGCATTTTTAATTATGTATATAGGTGTGTGTTCTATGTGTTATATTGGTGAAGTGCCTACAGAATCTAGAAGACAGTGTCAGGTCCTTGGATTTGGAGTTACAGGAGACTGTGAATTGAAATGCATTTACTGAGTATGAAAGTCAGGATGATACAGTGTATATGGTACCGGTGAACATGGGATTAACTGATAAGTAGAAAGGTAGGTGGCAGAGTGGGAAACTAGCCCTGAAATTCTAGTTCAGCTTCTTAATTGGCTGGTAAACATAGCAGTTGTGACTACTTACTCTTAAATTCCAGGTCCAGCACTCACTTTTTCAATGGTCTGAATGAGACAATTTACTGTCTCATATTCCTACCCATTAGTATATGTTAAGGGAAGACATTACTTAGATAGCTCCATCATAAAGAGTTCAAAAATAAAGAGGAGAATACTGGATAAGACTTAGGCAAAGGGGGCTTAGAACATAGGTAAGAATTTCCTGCACTTGGTCTTCTCAGTGTTGCAGAAACTTGGCATCATGCTTGTTTGAGCCACACTTAGCAAGTGGTGACTTTTCTGGCAAGCGAGGTCATTTCTTTTACATGCAGTGACATGCATGCCCTTGCCCCTCCCACTAACGCAGAACCAATGCTGACAATTCCAGAGTAATCACTGTTCTTTTCCTCTTCTCTTTTCTCCCTAAAGCTTAAACTAAAAATAATAACCGTTTTAAAGCTTTCTCGTGGGAAACCTGGGCATGACTGGAAGGGAATCAATTGTTCTTGGGACAGCTATTATTGTAAGAATTAATCACCGCTATTTGCAATTACTGTACCGTACAATTATCACTAATATTTATGCTGCTCTGACTGCAGCTGGAGATGGAAGAGCTCTGGCTGCTGTTGCCCTGGAACTGAGAAGCAGGATGGAAAACAAATGAAACCAAAGAGGAAAGATGACAGGTAGAAGAGACCCGATTCTCCTTCTGTCAGGCAGGGATATACTGGGAGGCCACAGCCTTATGCCTGTCACATCAGCAACCTACTGGGATGGAAGTTTTCCCTTGGAAAGAAAAGACAATCGCTTGAACAATTAGGAAAGGATGAACATTGTAGCCAAACAAGTTCAAAATGTTTATGAACTTACATAACTAAGTTGTTTCAAAATATATGATTCACTGTTGTATATATATAAATTATAAAATGAATATGTAATAAAATTTTTTTAAAAATATTAAATAAAAATATAATAAATAAAAATATAAAATTATATATATATGTACATATATATATATAAAACCAAATGAAACTAAAAGCTCAAATGGTCACTCCTCAGTTTGATTTGATCTCCATGGTAACTTATCTCTGCCAATATGTCTGCCACACTGTAAACAATAAAAACATCAAGCAATATAAAACAAGTCTATTTTTCTCTTCAATTTGTCTAACACAGTTTATAAATAGGACATTTAAATTTTCTTATACTTTTATTTTAGAATAATGTTAAGCTCACAGGAAGGTGAAAAACTGCACCAAAAAGGAAAATTTCTGTAATTTTCACCCAGATTCTTCCAAATCAGAGCAGTTATGAAAATCAGGAAATGGAAGTTAAAATCACCTAATCTACAGCCTTCAAACTTCACTAATTTCCAGTCACTATGTTTGTTTCTGGTTTGGGATTAGATCTAAGACAAAGGTTTTAGTTTTGTTGTTGTTGTTGTTTGCTTTCTTAGACGATGTTTTAATTGCCCTAAACAACCTTAATCTCACTCAATTCTGCAGTGTCTCCAAACTCCAGGTACCACCACCATGATGCTGGCGTCTGATACATTCAAGACACAGCACATTCTGTGAATCCAATCATCCCTGCCTTTGCCCTCTCATACCCATACCACCCCTCCCATCTGCATCTTAACCAACATAAATGCACTTACGGTGTCAATGACATTGTCAGCTCAATCATGTTTTCCTAGGCTTTAAAGAATCAAACTAACATGGACATCCTTATGCGAGCTCTGCTGTGTGCATCCATTTGTATGTGTATACAAGAAGGGCCCCGAAGAGGAAAAGTACTTATGCCAAACTGCTTCTCAACAATGTATCACATTCTGGCATGTATCCTAGGCAAAGAGTCTGTATTTCCTTCTACCCACCAGCATCTTTTATTCCCACCATTTTTTATTTTAATGACAGACATGTGATGTGACCAATAGCTCTTCACAGCTTCAAGTTGCTTTAGGGGATCCATGAGTTGCTACATAAGCCTGGCAACCTAAACCCAATCGCCTCAGAAACAAGGCCAAAGTGGAAGAAGAGAACAAGCTTCACAAAGCTGTCCTCTAACGTCCAGATGTGATGTAGGACACATGCACCTACATTCACGACTAGAAATAAATAAAATCAAACTATACCTGGTGATGATTTTCATCTTTTTAAGTGTTGTTTTTTTTTCCTTTGTGCTTTTTATTTATTTGTTTGTTTTGCATATTGTGGCTCTCCCCTACAGCCTTATACTTAGCCAGGAAAAGACCCTATGACTAAGATGTGTACCAAGTCTTCCTGCCCTTATTTGCCATGAGTACATTCCTTTCACTGTATGTTATCAGCATACAAATTACAGACTTAGTTTATTTTAAATTTTTACTTATTCTGTTCTTGAGATTATAGATCTCAATGGGCTTTTAGCCAAAATGTTCACAGCTTAGTGCTGGCATATTGATCAGTAATTGATTGACCTCTGTTTATTATGTTCTGTGTAATGGTACTGAACTCATTGGTTCTGTATCTGTGTTTATTCTGTGGACTCCTTAGATGTTGGATGCAGGCTATCCTGTCACCTGCAGTCTTCCCGGCTCCTCCTTTGATGGCATTATATCACAGTGCATCACTGATGTTGACTGGAATTTGAAGAAACGTGTCACATGAAATTAGCAAAGACTCATTTCTGAACTTCCAAAGTTTCAAATGCTGGTGTCATAGTCATTCCCTCCTGGCAACCAGCCGGCATACTAAGTTTAACTGGGTGTTCCCATGGAGTCATCGTCTCTTTAGACAAAAAGCAAGGGTCATACACCTTGTGCAAACAACAGAAATCAAAACCAAATGTTAGACAAAAGATTCCTCTAGGAGTTTCAGACGCTACATGGCATCAACTAGGTAATTTTTCTTTCTCTGTATTTATGCATGTGTGTATATGAACATATATATATATATATATATGTACATACATTATATATGTGGTTGTTCTTCTACTCTTTCTAGTTGTGTGTGTGTGTGTGTGTTTATAAATGAAGGGGGAAAAGGACATGCTTTATTTATGTGGGAGCTGTCCAGAAGCAGAAGAGCAGGTAAAGGCTTAAGGAAACCACCAAAACGTTTCTCCAAGTGGCTACAGTACTTTATACTCTGACAAGTAATGTGGGAGTGAGCCAGTCTTTCGCATATTTGCTACCATTTGGATTACTTAGTTTTGTATTTCCTCAACAATGTAACAGAGTTTGTTCACGAAACCTCACAGCAGAATATAGTCAGATATGAAAAACGTTTTGCCAGTCTGATAAGTGATAGTTTGAATATATTAATTTGCTTTTATGCAATTATCAGTGATGTGCAATATATACTTACATATTTAGGGCTAACTATCTTTTTATTTGCAGTACAAAATCCATCCATCACTCTGATGTTATCTTTAAATTTAAGTAGCTTTTTTCTGTGGTATTATTAAAGAGAAAACACCATGTTTTACTACAGTAAGTATATGATCGTGTTTATTACTTTTCGATATACTATTCACTTAAAATTTATTCTCTAATGTGAACCTAGGTCTTATCTTTCTCAAGATTCATTTTTTTCTCCAAATTCATTTTTTCCACCACTATTGATGAAAAATAGGTCCTTTCTTATTAGAAACAAGAGGCTGGATTTGTCATATACAAAATTCATGCATGTCATACAGCCTGATGGTAGGGTCTTTATTTCATTGGTCTATGTCTCCTCCATACCTCAGTGCCATACTATCAAACATCTCTTTATCAAAATGCGATATGTCTCAAACCCTTAATAGACAATGTAGACACAGGATAGCCTTTCCGAAATATGGCGACTTGTTGAAAGAGCATACATCTTTGGGGCAGATTTCCCTCACCTTCGTTGGCATGAAGCACTGTCTCAGCTTCTAAAGCTCAGTCACGTATTGTTGTTGCCACCATTACCCTTACTAACGTGTAATAATACCTGACACTATTTGTAATCATGGAGAGACGGGTCATGCTCCTGATGAGCATATAACCTGAGTAGGGGACTCTGTGTTCTTGAATCTTATATTTCTCATTCTGAAATTGACATAAGCTTAACTATGTCAGTAGATTATAAGTATTATTATAATGTGTATAAAACACTTGACCACAGGATTTGGTTAAGATAAATAGTTACCCTAACTCACCTAGGCTTATCATTATAGCAACTTTTGGAATGGAAGAATATTCTGTTACCAGAGACTCAAAAATTATTAAAGATCTCTTCTGTTTAGACATCATAATCAAAGAAATAATCACTTCAGGGAAATTAGGTATCCACTTTCACTACACATGGATACATATGTGTATAGGGTCTGGATGTGTGTATGGTTTCCTTCTAAGGCAGTCCTTTCATCTTTTATTTGGTGACACACAAGCACAGCACTGGTTTTCATCGTCTTGATCATGTCACATTCTCTGCTAGTCAGTTCACTGCTAGATGCACTCCAGCCTACACTCAAGTGTTCATGAAGCATTCGGTGGACTGCATTCTGGAGGGCAGTGCATGCCTGTAGCTTTGAGAACCTCTGTAGTGTGTGATTGGTTCATTTTCACTTTCTGAGTCCTAGAGCCAGCTACTGGTCTTTCTACGTTGTTTTACAGCAAAGCACAGGAGTTTTGTTTGCTGCCACTTTCAGACAGCTCTCTTCTGCAGAGGGTTAATTTTGAGGGATATAAAGCAAAACTAAATGCTTCTGTTTCATAATGAGCTGTGCAGAGCGCACCAAACACTGCTGTTATTGACTGTTTCTCAACAACATGAATTCATCATGGGCTAAATCTGCTCAGAGAATTCTCAATTATGTTTCTTCTTTAGAAATGCAAGAATTCTTCATCTGAGGAGGGAATGAGAGGTGGGTGGAGAGTGAGGGGAGGGGAGGGGAACTGTGGTTGGTGTGTAAAATGAATAAAAAAATTACAAAAACAAATGTGAGCATTCAAGTGCTACATTCCTGTCCCTCCTTCCTTTCACCTAACCCTCTGTCCCCTTGTTCTGCTTGGCTGGACACAGAAAATGTTTTATTGGCATCTTTTCCACTGATCTCACAAAACTTCTTTATTAATGCTCCTTGGCACCCAACAACTTAAAAGTCAGTAGTAAAACGCAGAGAATATTAATAACTTACACCTGAATAATTAATCAGACCAGAATAGGTCGTTTCCCTTTACCTTGTACTCTGTCCTGGCAGCATGGCTGAATTGCCTATACCAAAAAAGATGAGACAAGGCTGAAGATAGATCCATGAACCAAGAAAGGGGTCGAGCAGGGCTTTCCGATACCTGCTCTGTACCCAAAGAGAGGATTTCATAAAGGTGTTCCAGAATGGCAAAGGATCTGGAGGACTGTTTAACCCTCTGTTATTCGTGCGTGAAAGGTGAAGCCCACTGAAATAAAGTAACTCATCCAAGATTACCCGCGGGCCAGACAGGTGCCAAAGTTTTTGTAGAACAACAACAACAAAAGAAAAGGTTATTTATTCAACAAAATAACTAAGAAATATCCTGTTTCTTGAGACTAAGATTTTTAGTGGAATTTCCAGGTTTAATGTTTTATCCTGCCAAAGAGGGGAACATGTGCAAAACCACTCATAAATCCTTACACAACACTCCCCTCAAGATTGCAGTAGTTTCCACCTCAACTTTCGGGCGTGTGTGATATATGGATCTCATGGATCTTGAGATTCCCTCAAGCCCACACTGCATTCCCATTTCTTCTTTTCTGTGCTTGATTAATGGTACGTTTCCTACCCAATATTCTGGAACTTTTCATATACTGACTTAAACAGAATTAACTTACACTTGATTTTCATGAGAATAATCTAAAATGTGGCTGGAGAGAGATTCCTCCACAGTTATGAGCACTCGCTACTCTTCCAGAGGTTCTGGGTTCAATTCCCAGCACCCATGTGGTAGTTCATAACTGTCTATAACACTAGTTTCTGGGGATCTGATACCCTCTTGTGGCCTCCACATGCTCAAGGCCCATGCGCAGTGCACAGATTACATTCAGGGAAAAGAGTCATATACATATAGGATAAAGAAACCTCTTAACTAGACTAAAGCAATTGTCAACAGGCATTACATGTTTTGATGCTGTCTAGACCTCCATAGCCTAATTTTTTCATACCCTAATCGATGCTCAATATGTATATTTTAGTAGAGATATCTTCATCGATATCTGTCATTGATAGGATGATTCTCACTCTGAATTTCTTTGGAAAAAAATAACTCACCCATCTGAGAAAGCTCAAGAAGTAAACATTCATGAAATCCTTTGGGAATACATGGATAACCATATTCTTTTGTAGTACTTTTATTTTTTTAATTTTCACATGCAATATATTTTAATTATATTCTTTCTTCTCTATCACCTCCTTCCAGAAACTGACTCTTCACTCTTGCCCAAATTTATGTTTTCTACCTCTTAAGAACAAAACAACCCACACCAAAAATAGCAAAAACCATGCTGTCTGTTTTCTGGCCAACTACTCCTGAGCATGAGGTCTGCCCTGGAATGTACCCAGTATCATTTTCCCTTGGGGAAAAAAATGGATTTTCTTTCTCTCAGTAACTATCAGTATGAACAATTCCTTGGCAAGGGTTGGGGTTTGTGCCTACTTCCCCTTCCCCTCTCAGAACTTTCCCGGCTTGGACTTGTGTAGGTTTTAAACACGCTGTCACAGTCTCTATGAGTTCACAGAAGCATCAGCTGTGTGCTGTCTGGGAAAACGCTGTTTCCTTGGAGTCATTCACCGTCTATTGTATGGTCAATATTAACATTAGGTTCATTCAAATTATTTATTATCCTCTAAATAACCCTTAGGTTTCCTCTTGTATTATTTCCAGATTTGAAAAATTCTTCTAAGCTTACAAGTGTGCCTTTTCTCAAATCAGTTACAAGATTGCATGTCAAGATGTAGCTTATTTCATTATCAATTTCGGAAATTTTCCTATTCTATTAGAGGGGGCCACTAATGCGTGGCGTCTGGGTTGCTGAATAAGTTCATGCCGAGTGACAGATCTGTATTCTGACATTAGAGGAAGTCCTACGATGCATTAAAATGTTTCCAATAAGGGCTAATGAATGCATCACACTTAAAAATAATTCAATCTGCATGATGATTGATTAGAGCCCGAAGATAGGCACAGGCGGCTCAGTTCCTTTACTCTGTCATCCAAGCATTTTCTATGTGATGGAGATTAATTTATTTTATTGTGTTGATGAAATAATAATAGAGTCATAAAACAAAATAAACCAAGGGGACGTTGACAAAGTATGTGTTTGATTAATTGCCTTAATAGAATATACGTGCTGACTGAAGTGGTTTTTGTTTCTCACTGCTCATTTTTCAAAGTTTTCACACATACGCACGCACACTCGACTCTATGAAAGAAAAAAATCTAAACTTTAAAGACATGCATTATAATTAATTTTGATTGTCAATTTGAGTGGCTCAAACTCCCTTGGGCGTTAGTGAGGCATACTCAGGTGTGGGTATTTCCAGAGAGAACCGGGAGGATAAGCTCCACCCTGAATGTGCATGGTACCCCACTATGGGCTGAGTTCCCAGGCTGAACAAAAGAAGGAAAGAGAGAAAGCTGAGCACCACGGTTCACCCTTCTTTCTGGTCGCTGATCCACCCCTAGTGAGGGTGCAGCCCCAGGCTCTTGTTATCATGGAACCAAGGTAGACAAACCCCTCCCAAACTTCCTCCCTTACACTACTCTTTGCCAGGAATTTTGTTACAACCACAAGAGGAGTAATGAACACCACAAGTGACAGAAGTACACAAAGATTCTTTTTAAATCTAATTTGCATTTAAAGTATGGCGATTGAGTTGAGTTTTATACTAAAGTGACATCATTGCAAATACCTGAGAGTCCCACCTGGTTTCAAGTTTTGAGGAAAAAAAGTCCAAATTCTGAGGAGAAAACACAAGGACTCTTCCAGTGACAGTTGTCCATATACTTTCTTTTCCCCCCGTGAATTTCACATTTTTATTCTAGCTGAAACTATCTACAATAACAGCCTGTGGCATCTTACGGTGTATTGTTTCTCTCCTATCATCCAGGTAGGGAAACCAAGCCTAGGACTGATATAGGGATTGGCTTGACTTCCCACTGATGTATCTTCTCCTACCTTTTAGTAGGTTAAATAAGCATATTGACATGATACTTTTGCATATTAAATGCATTAAGTGTTTTCCTATGATTCTTATTGCAAATGTTTCACTTACCTACAAATTTTAGAAACAATGTTGTGATATCAAAGAGTCTGAAACCAAGGAGCAAATGCAAGGTGGAGTAGAAAAATGTATCTTCCTACAGGTAGCAGAGCACCCTGGACACAGACCTCAGTGGAAAAAGGAAAGCACCGAGAAGTTGGAACTTTTGTGAATGGAGTTCCAACACAGTAAAAGGGAAGTGGAGTCTCCCAGATCCAGAGGTAACATTCTATAAAGCAAAACAAGCAGGACTAAGTGTGCCGGTTTCCTGAGGTCAGTCATGGCTGAGAAGGCAAATGCTGAGCATAAGGCCGTAATTAATCTTTAGCCAATTAAGTATTGAACCATCTTTATTATAGCGGACACTTTCTGGCCTGCAGCTTTAACTATAAACATCTCCTCTCTATAGCCATATACACTAAAATAAAATCCAAAAAGATGTTTTGAGTCTATTATCTGAATGAAAGTCAGTGTCAAAACAAAAGAGATGTAGAGAAGAAAAAACGTATTTGGAAATATCTGTGAGGCTGGGTAATGAAGAAAATATCCTCTGATTAAGAATGAACAGGAGCAGGAGGCCCACATGCCTGTCTGGGGCAGGGCATCCTACCCTGGGAGGTGAGGAGAAAACACGGGCCTGCCTGGTGCCTTGTGGCACCTGGCAGTCTAGCAATATTATGGTGAGTAAATATATGGTGTGGTATGGCAGGAGAGAGAGAGAGAGAGAGAGAGAGAGAGAGAGAGAGAGAGAGAGAGAATGGTTCAAGTCCTGTAGAGAGAGGCAGATCTGAAGAGGTGAGGGTGGTAAGAAGTGGGCTGAGGTGGGTGGCTTGCTTGCCATCTGGGACCATTGTGATGTTCTGGCCTGGGCTGCTGCCAAGGTCCATACCTGAGTCCATGGCCCTGATGTCCTTGGCTCCTGTTACCACTTAAGGTAAGAAGCTAGGGCTGCACAGAGTTGGCCCTGCCCCTCACTGTCTTCAACACTAGGGAGAACTGGTCCTGCCCCTCACTGTCTTCAGCACTAGGGAGAACTGGTCCTGCCCCTCACTGTCTTCAGCACTAGGGAGAACTGGTCCTGCCCCTCACTGTCTTCAGCACTAGGGAGAACTGGTCCTGCCCCTCACTGGCTGCAGCACTCAGGAGAGAGGGTCCTAAGCTTTACCTGGGCAACACAACAGAACTGACCCTGTTCCCAGGCACAGGCAAGCTGGCCCAGAGGGCATGAGGATGAAAGAGCTGGTCCCATTTGCCTTGTCTACCATGTGGTGGGGTGGGGGGAAGGAAAGATGCCCTCCCCTGCTCCACGCTGCCACCTGTGTAAGGGGAGAACTGTCCTAACCCCTAAAAGTTGCAGCACTAGGAAGAGGGATCCTGCACCTCACCTGGGCAGCCTAGAAGAGATGTGCATGAGCTGCCCTGAGACCATAAGCATGGAGATCTGGCCCCACCCCTCATCCGCCATATGGTGGCCCCTCTCACCACCAGAGGCAGATAGGAAAGCTGGCCTTGAGGTCATGAGAGTGGGAGAGCTGTTCCTGCCTCTCAGCAGCTGCAACACTCAGGAGAGTGGGCCCTAAACCTCACTTGGGCGACACAGCAGAGCTGGCGCTGGTGGTGTAGGGGTGAGTGAGCTGGCTCTGAGGGCCTGAAAGCAGGAGAACCAGTCCTGCCCCTTCTCATTACTGCAAGGGCTGAACTAGCTGGGGCAATGCAGAAAAGTTCACCCTGGTGACAAGGACAGGGGAGAGCTGACATGCTGACCAACCCTGCGACCACCCAGGCCCAGAACCAGGGTCATGGGTTGGCCCACCCCAACATTCACCCCATATAGGATCTGCTGGAGCACATGGAGGGGCCAGCCCTGCAGGTCCAAAGCTTCAGGATATCTAAGACACATGACAACAACAGGATATCCGAGAGAGTCCCAAGGAGGGCCCACTGCTGTGGGATAATGCTCTTGTACAATGTAAAGATTTGCCACTCATATTGGTTTAATAAAATGCTTGTTGGCTAGTAGCCAACAGGAAATATAGGTGGGGCAACCAGACTAGGAAAATGCTAGGAAGAGAAAAGATACGCAGTAACCACCCAGATGCAGAGGAAGCAAGATGAGAATGCCTTATTGAGAAAAAGTACCAAGCCATGTGGCTAAACACAGACAAAAATTATGAGCTAATTTTAGTTCTAAGAACTAGCTAATAATAAACCTGAACTAATAGGTCAAACAGTTTATAATTACTATAAGTCTCTATGTGTTTCTTTGAGACTGAAGGGCTGCAGGACTGGGTGGGACAGAAGCGTCCATCAACAACACACCTTGAAGAAAGAAAAGACCAATGACTCTTTGCAATGTATACTTGCAAGTAATGACATATGGACTGAAGAAAATACTGTGTCACTCACAATGTTACACTAAAGCTTCCACAACAAGACTTTTCTTTCTCTCTCTCTTTTTTTCTTTCCTCTTAAATTTTATTTTATTTTGGGTGAGAGTTACAAGAGCAGATAGAGGATACAAAGGGTGGGTGTGGGGAGATGAAGGGGATCAGGGTGAATGATGTAAAAGCCAAAAAGAATAAAAAGTCATATAATGACAAGAGAGAGAGAGAGAGAGAGAGAGAGAGAGAGAGAGAGAGAGAGAGAGAAGGAGAAGAAAGCTGTGGAGGCAATGTGAGTGATGGATCCAGCACACACTACCTCCAAATAAGACATGACCACCATTTTCTATGGTTTAAGCTAAAGGAATCTGAGAAACCAATGGACACAGACACACCATTTCACCTTCTCAATGTCTTCTCCCATGAAGATGGCGATCAAACCTAGGATTTTTCAGATCTTCTCTGAAGCAAGTCAAAGTCCCTACATTGAGTGCCTGCTCCCATTTCTGGAGAAAAGAAGTATCCTTCTCTCTAATAACACAGGACAACGAAGAGTCTGAAGAAACAAGCTGTGGTTCCCACACAGCACAGAAACGTTGATTTTGTCTGACTGTATCTCTCCATGACTATCTCCTCTTTATCAAACTTCTCCTGAAAGCACACAATTTTAATTGTTAGCTTGGGTGTTCATTTCCTTATGAGAGTTTCCTGTCACAAAAAAAAAACCATTAAATTGTGAAAACGAGTGGGTTTGTTTGTTTTGTGAAGGGAATTTGTCTTTTTATATGTCTCATCCACGAGCCTAAGATGAATGAAGAAAAGATATTCCTTGTCTCCAACATCAGTAATGAAACAAGCAGAGGCAAGACATCAATCTGACCTCAGCCCAGTCAATGCCCCCCTTTCTTTCATTGGCTAAATAACTTAATAATGAAATAACATTACCAAACAAAGAAAAGTCTTCAACATCAAAAGGCCTAGGAAGAGGAATCTAAGCATTGTGTCAACAAACTTGCTCCTTACTGCAGGTACAAGCTCGTAATGTGGACCAGCTGTACCACGAAGCCTGGCACGGAAACAGATGCAATGCCAAGAGAATACTCACCCTTCCCAGCACGAGTGAAGGTGCCACTGGAGAAAGTCCTTGCTGAAGCCATGCTATATCACTAAACGGGGTTTCCTTCCATTTGATCTGAAATCTATTATGTTGAATATATTAACCAGTTTCCTGGAAGATATTGTCAATAACAGTGTCTTTCTTTTCCAGAATCACTCTTGCATACAGAAGCAATTGTCTTTTAACAATGAGAAATTTTTAACGTCATTCTTATCTCTCTTTTCTTATTTATTCGTATTCCCCCCAGGTATTTCAGCATTAACCAAAAGAAACTGCCTTGGCTTCAGTAATTCTGTTCTATTAATATTATGGAAATTGTCTTTAGGACTCGGTGCTTGCAAAGGCAGAAAGAAAACTTTACCTTCGTTGTCCCCATATTAAATTAGTTCACTAGAAAGGATTTGTTTGTTTGTTTGTTTTTCACAATGAACAATTACTTCTCCTCCACATCTACTCTTAAGAAGGCCTTAAATCACTGAGCTATTTGAGAGTCCTGTACTCCAGAATTTCCCCTCTGGACACTGTCCACTCTTTTCTTCAACCTAATCTCAGCTATCTCTGTTTCTATTGTATACATCTTCAACACCACACCCCTACATCACTGTCATTAGGCATTGCAGGAGTCACCATAGAAACACTTGGTTTTGTTTACTATTTTTATTCAAACAACTAATTAGAATCCTTGTTGGAAACCAGATGCAAAGGAAGATCCAAATATGAACACTCAGACTGTTTCAGGTGAACAGTCTCATTTAAATGTCTTTGTCTGTCTGACTGTCTGCCCCCCCCCTCTCTCTCTCTTCTCTCTCTCTCTCTCTCTCTCTCTCTCTCTCTCTCTCTCTCTCTCTCTCTCTCTCCCTCCCTCCCTCCCTCCCTCCCTCCCTCCCTCCCTCTCCCTCTCCTCTCTCTCTCTCTCTCTCTCTCTCTCTCTCTCTCTCTCTCTCTCTCTCTCACACACACACACACACACACACGTGGGGAACTAAAGATGTCTCATTCAAATACTTTCTACTTACCTTTGAGAATATGGAACTCATGATTTTGCCTAGCTTGGTTGGCCACCGAGCCTCTGGAATTGTCCTGTCTCTGTACCTCCAGCATTGAGGTTATCTGTGCCCACTAAACCCTTCCTCCCTGGCATTTGTATGGATGCTGGAGATCCAAATTCAGGCTATCATGTATGGGCAGCAAGCACTAAGGTCACTGGGTTATCCTAAGCCCATCCTTATCATTTTAAGTCTCACATATTTTTAAGGAACATAAATAAGAAATGTTCCAGTGGATTTCAGAATACTTGCTTATTGTTATGATTTGAGTGTGAAATGCCTCTCACAGCTCGTGAGTTTTGAACAGTTGGTCCCTAAATTAGTGGGGCTGTGGATGCTTTGGGAAATGGACCCTCTCATGCAGACACCTGTCATCAGGAGGGAGCCTTTGATGGCGACACTGGCTTCCATTCTCCCAGAAAATGGCCTTCCTGATCACCTACAGAAAATGACCTTCCTGATCACCCACAGGAAATGACCTTCCTGACCATCCCCAGGAAATGGCCTTCCTGATAATCTCCATGTTTCTTCTCCACTATCCCTTCACACAGTGGTCTAAATGTCCGGAATCATGAGCGAGTCACAATCACATTTTCTGCCCATGAGTTGTTTCTGTCTAATGTTTTTCATATCAGAAGCGTAACTGGCACACTCATGCTAAGTCCTAACCATAATTTAAAAATTGTCCACTGCTGTGGTCTTTGAATTTCTATGGTGTGGACTCCTCTTTAGTTCATCCTCCTTGGGAGTATTTTATTTTATTCTTCCTGATCAGAGAAATGTGTTTTAATAATCTTGTAGAAGAATCAGCTTTCTACATATTAATCATATTTGTTTATTCTATAAATTTGTGTTTTCTCTTATTTTCTTGATTCTTATTTGTTGATTATTTCTTGATTCTCTAATTTTTTGATTTGTTTATGTTCAGTGATATTTTTTCTTAATAATTGTTCCTGTAACTCTCCAAGCCTCTTAAGCGCTGCTTTTGCTCTACCCACAATGTGACTTTTAACATGTTCATTATCGCTAACTGGGAAGAGTTAACTTCTTTTAATGCTTCATTTTAAACCTAAGGATTACTTAATAGCTTATTTCAGTTTTAAACTTACTAGGCTTTACAACTTACTGATTCTTTTAAACTATCTAATTTTCCTTTGGGTGTCCATATGACACCAGTATATATATGCTGACAGGAAATACTATCATTATTAAATACAGATTATTAGTAGTCCCTTAGTCTTCAAACTTCCTTTACTGGGTTAATAATTTAATTCTAGAAGAGTTGTGAAGTAGCAGAGTCTGTTATCTCTCTGACCATGGCTGCATGTCAGTGTCAGCTGGACCTGCGAGCTGTTTCCTGAGACCCACGGGCATATGCAGCAGCCTTCTGCAGTTGGAAGAAGAACTTAATCTTTCAAATAATATCTTTCACAGATATGTGACTATTTCTTAATGCTATTTAGTGAGCTATAATGAAAGCTTTTCTTAAATTTCATTTTCTTGAAATAGTTCATATCTCTTTATTGCTCGAGTGTTTGGCTGTGTTCTTTTTAATTTCATATTAATCCACTTGTGATTATTCTAATTATTCTAAAGTAGAACTTTGTCCATTATATTATTTTTGTTTTTCCCAACTTTTCCTCATTAATCATATTTTTTGAGCAAAGTAAAAGGACAAAAACAAAGCAAACACCCAGCCTTCATTAAGGAGAAATGATATTTCCAAAGATTTTTCAAGAGGGAGGGGGAAACAGATAATTTCAATAGTGAGCGATCTCAGACACTACCATCTAAATGTCTCAAAAATCAGGCAGAAACTGATTTCTCATTATCGAGAAGTAAACATAGCTGCAAAGAACTCAGCCTGTGGAAATAGGACAAACAGGTAAAATTAAGGATAAATGAGAAGCAAATGTCTTTTTTTAAAAGGTCAGCTTTGTTAAAAGAGTTACTATAGACAGATTATTCCATACCACAATGCTGGCAAGGCCAAAGGTCAGAGCTAAGAGTCTGGTGGAAGGCGAGGTGTGAATAGAGTTGGGTAAATCAAGCTGTCAAATATTTTCTCTGGGATTAACAATAGATATACAGTTAATCACATTTTTATTCAAAAGAAATGAGCAACCAGATTCTGGACTTGTGTTAAATGGATTAAACTTGTCATTTTATCTGAGGCATAGAGAGAAGGGGGATCTTTGGCATGAGCTATTTCTTGGTCAAATGCAATAACAACAACAGAAAGAAAGAAAGAAAGAAAGAAAGAAAGAAAGAAAGAAAGAAAGAAAGAAAGAAAGAAAGAAAGAAAAGAACGAAGGAAGAGAGGAAGAAGGGAAGAAGGGAAGCTTTCTCCTTTATTACTATGTTACAGGAATACAGGTCTAAGGGACAGCCTAGCAAATCGCTTGCTTTTTGCTGGATATATCAACAACTTTTGAAAGTTGTTGTTTTGTTTTGGTGTCAGATTATTACATTCTAATCTTTCGTTAATTTACCTAATGAATTAAGAATTCATTTCAGAAGTCTAGGCAAGAAGCTGTGGATCAGGACCTGTTGAAATTGTCACTAAAACTAGTAGGAAGGATGTTAGCTATGACTACATATAACCAAATAGATGTTGCTTAGAAACTGAATTAAATTTGAAACAAGGATTCCTTAGGAGATGAGATAGTGTGGCAACTTAAATAGGTAATATAGCGTGACTATTTTCATGTGTTCATAAATAAACAAGATTCACTGCCAGGTTAAAAAGACAAAGAAGGGCTGGGGAGATGGCTCAGCAGTTAAGAGAACTATCTGCTCTTCCAGAGGACCCAGGGTTTATTCCTGTACCCACATGGTAGTTTACAGCTCTCTGTAATTTGAGTTCCAGGAAATCTAATGTCCTCTTTTAGCCTTCATTGGTATCAAGTAAACAAATAGTATACAGTCATACATGCAGCAAAGATACCCATATGCATAAAAAAATAAAATGTCAAAAGAAAGAAAAGGTTAAATAATTATAAGCCTCCTAATCAGAAAGCACCAAGTTCACATAGGTATAGGCCGGCACATATCAAAATATATCCATTTTCTGTAATCTTTTTCAGACAATAGAAAACCAAAAAACAAAACATTATTATCTTTTCTACAAGGTCAGCATCATAATAATACCAAAATTAGTCAAAGACATTGAGAAATAAGGACACTGCAAATCAATAACTCATAAATACAGATGCAAAAACTCTTTAACAAAGCAATATGCTAAAAGAATTTTTATAACAGCAAAGTCAATTTTTACCAGAGATGTAATTCTCACTCAACATTCAAATACTAATGAATGGGGTCAGCAGTCTAAAAAGGAAAACTTACATCATCAAGCCGATTGACATTGAAAACTATTTCACAAAATCCAGCATCCTTAGTTCTTGAAAGCCTTCAGTAAAGCAGGAATAGAGGCGAACTTCATCAGCTGAGAGGTGGCATTTTCTGAACTGCGTGTTAAAATAAACCATTTACCCACCACTAAAGAAAAGTGAACTGACATATAATATAGAATTGCTACAGAGTGATTTATCGTTCTTAAAAATACACACATGATGTTTTATACATGTCCAGAGAATTGCAAAGAAAGAGAAGAAGAAAGTGAGGAAGATCACAGTAAGTGGATAAGGAGGGGGAGTGTCTTGTGTGGTTCTCTCTGTGCTTTATACAACAAAAGCTTTGCTCTTCAACCAACTGGACAATTTAAAACCTATTCTTATGGTTTGCAAGAACCGGCTCACGAATGCATTAGTAGACTTAGCAACATAACCTGCTATTGAAACCGATCCGGGCTCTATAGTCAACCCTTTTCTACATTTTCAGAAAGTATGCTCAAGCTGAGGAAGATGTTAAGACAGCTTATCAGAACCCACAATTCCTCTGAAAAAAAATAAACTGCTCATATGTTCATGTTGTCCTTTTCATATAACTTTATTCTGATGGATCCATTTGGATTCAATGTTATAGGCCAGGCCCATTGGGTTCAATATCACAGGGAGGGCCCATTTGGGTCCAATATCATAGGCCATGAACAAACTCTAAATAGAGGACTCATCTGTTCATAAAACCAGGTTTTCACATGGTCTTTTGCAGTCTAATTACATTCTAGGGCCATATATTTAATTTTCTCAAGAAAATAAAAATCTCCTTCTACCTTGTGATGTGAGTAACTTTGTGGAACTTGGGGTAGTCTTTTAATCAACTGCAAAATTTTCTAGATTTTACCTATCCTTCCCCAGAACTACCCAAGCTTTCAGCATCTCTTATCCATTACCTGGTATTCTACTGCTGACATCACACCAAAAAACATGTATCTACAGAACAAATCAAAAAGGATCCTCCTCCTTCTTATTAATAGCCCATGTTCACCATATGGAAACTTTCTGATATGAACCTAAACTTATGTTGCCTTTTTAATACCCATTCCATTCCTCCACCATCACTACCTATACAACATATCTTCCTGTTCCTCAAACATTCCCTGACTCTTCCTATATATAAATGTTCTTCCCTGTCCATGATGATTTGATAAAAACCACTTGGGTTTCAGCCAAATCATAAGTGAAGCTAGACTGCAGCTCTGACAAGTGCTAGCTATATATTCTTTCACAAATGTTTCAACATAGTTGATTTTTAATTGTTTTCATCTGTAAAATCAAAACCAACTGACTCTCTGGAAAGATCAAATTAATCATTTATTGCTATGTCTATCCTAATAAGTACTCATTCAATATTTGCTTAATCAATTCACACTGTAGGAAGCAATAATTCAATATATTTACTCCATTGTCATCTATCTTTTCACTGTTCTTTCAAAAGATCAATCAACAAATCAATTAGTCACTCTGTTATTGGGTTGTATTATTGAGCTTTCCAAACACATCTTATGTTTTCATTGTCCCTCATGGATTTTAGGAGGCTATTAGAAAAAAATGTTAATTAATAAACATCTAACTGAATGCCTATATAGTTTCAGCCTTCCCTGCCCTCTTTTCCAGCTGCTGTTACTTTTAGTACTGGACATCATTTCATATCGATGTTTACTCTAACACATCAACAGATGTAATAAACAGAATTTTAAAAGGTAGCACTTTACCTTGTCCATTTAACAGAAAAGAAAGACTAGATCTGATAAAAAATCTTACTTGGAGATCACGTTTCTTGTTAAGCATTCATTTGAAAAGAACACGCGAGTTCCCCAAACACCAACTAACCCTCCCCATACTGTTACCACACATAGCCATTTATCCAATCTGCAGATAATTGCTAGCCTTGGGAATAAAGTGATTGACAAGACAGCCTTGATTACTGACTGCTCTGGGTTCACAGTTTGGCATTGAAGATACACACTGAACAAGCAATTACCACAAAAGATGGTAGGTGTTAGGACAAAGGGTCAGTGAGAACACAGAGCCGGAGAAACAGCTAAAAATAACATTTGGGACTGTAGCCCCAACAGTTATCCCCAAAAGAAGCTCCTCATAAAAACCTGCTCAATGCACTTAAGCTGTTCCAAATCCTGAAAAAGGAAAGATGATTTTAAAAAATCCTTTAATCACTTGAAACACCATTTCCACCATCGGATTTTCCCCGGAGCTCCTGGTAATTATAGCACATTTTCTCCCTCCGTTGTCAATGAACAAAATCCTTTTGTGGTCCATCACTGTCCTATTGTTAAAGTAGGACTTAAAAAATCATCCAAAACAAAAGCCTTGATGCAGCTCTGATGCCATAGAAGACAGTTGTTCCTGGCTCACTAATGTCAGAAATCCCAAATCCATGCCAAAGGATCAAGCTTCATATGGAGGTGGTGAGAACCACTATGGTAGGAAGGACCTCAACCCAGATTGATGGACTTTGAATTATAGGAACATCAAAAAAGGGTGGGCTTATTACTGAATGCTAAGATCAAAATATAGCTGGTCTTTCATAGTTACAATCTTGCAAATCTACACAGTACATGAAAATACATCTGCAATTTATAATTTCTATTTCAAAATGTATACACATGGGGCTTGCAGAGACACTAGTAAACACAAGAATTTAGGGGGAAATGCTATATCTTCTTCACATTAGGGGAAATAGACTAAGCTGTTTGTAAAAAATATGGCATTTGAACTCTAATGTTATGAAAAAAACTTTCAATATTTGATATTGTGAACAAAAGACATTTCAAGTGAAGAAAGTATCAGAAATTAGTCAGAGGCAGGAAAGTACAGAGTATGCTTGGAAGCTCCTGGTCTTTAGCAAAGTTGAGTGAAGGATCTTTATTGCAATAAAGACAAGAGAATGTCAATTGTCAAGTCCCCTACAAAAAGGCCAATCAGGCCTTGTGCTCGATGTAGTCTTCACCCACTTTCTGGGATACTCTTTCATGACACTTCCTTTCCATCTGAAAATAAAAGGAATTACTTCTATGCTGGAAAGTTAAATTTCTGTGTCCAAATGATTTCTCCATGAGACCAATACTTGAATCCTGTCTAGAATTCATTTTGGACACATAAACATTAATCTCTTCAGTATACACAGGAATTTGCCACGTTTATCTCCACTAAACAATCTTTATCAAGATCATGAGACAAAACCATCTTTAATTCCTCTCTTTGGTCAAAATTGTACTAGTTTAAAAGTGTCAATCAGTAGCCAAAAAATGACCAACCCTCAGAAAGAAAATCTCCCAGAGCAGAACCACAGAAAGAAAAAGAAAAAAAGGGAAAAGGTATAGAGATGTTAACAAAGACTAAAAGAACATGTAGGAAAAAAAAATAATTAGGACATTGATTCCTCATTTCTTTAGCCATGTTCTGTGGTGGGCTGTTTGCCTTCACACTCTGAAACAATTAATTCAATAAATTGTTTTAATTCATAAATGGAACTATATTTCATGACCAATTCTAGTTTCATCTCATGTTCTACTGTTTGCTGCAATGATGTTCTAGATACGTTTATTTTAAATGTCAAATCCAGGAACATTTTCTTTGTGTTTTAATCAGTACAGAACTTGAGCACCTCGTTTAATAGAATACTGAGCTATTCTCACTCCTATGAAACTCCTGTTTTCCTACCCAAGTATTTTAATTAGACATTCACTTCTGGTCTTGCTCCATAAACATGAGGTTTAAAACTGAAAACATACCTATGAGATAATATGTGTCATCTTAACTTCAAACATATACAATGTAGGAAAAATCCAAATTTATAAAAACTGCTGAGCGTGATGTCTGTTGTGATTTAGATGAGAAATGTCCCCACAGTCTCATTATTAATTTGATCCCCACTTGGTAGTGAAGTTTGGAGATATTTTAGAATTTTTAGGATATGAAATCTTGCTGAAGGAAATATACCACTGGGGACAGGCTTAGAGACTTTCCAACTTTGTTTTCCAGATTCCAGATCATCCTCTCAGCCTTCTTTGTGTGGCTGAGACATAATCTCTGAACTTCCTGCTGTGCCTGCTGCCATGTTCACCAGCCATTACAAACTCTCCCTCTAGAATTCTAGGTTTAGCTATACTACCACTCTCTGACATTCCCTTTAGTCTGAACATTTTATCATAGCAACAAAAAGATTCTAACAGGTTTGTAACATTTCTACAAAGAACATGAACACATTGGTTTTTTTTTTATTGATTTTTGTTGAGTTCTACATTTTTCTCTGCTCCCGTCCCCTTCAACCTTCTTCCAAGGTCCCCATGCCCCCAGTTCACTCAGGAGAGCTTGTCTTTTTTTACTTCCAATGTAGATTAGATCAATGTATGGTTTTTGTTCTTGTTGTTATTGTTAGTTTATTTGTTTTTATTTGTTTTGGGTGGCTTTTATTCTAAAGGAATGTGGAAGACTTTAGAACTTTGAATTAGAAAAGCTTAATTGGCCATAGTGGGCACCTGGAAGACAGTAGTGTTGAAAGTAATGTGAACTGTGGAGTCCCATGTCTGACTGAATATTAGAGAAATGCAAAGGATGTATCAGGTTTTGGGATAGAAGCTATTCACAATTATTTTGTCAAAGAATCTGGCTGTTATTTCTCAGTGTCCTAAGAATCATCTCGCAATTAAATTAAAAGGTAATGAACATACGTTTTTAATGAGAGAATAAAGAAACATTGGACTGCATAACATTGACTCTGTGGTGGGGTTACTATTGATAACTCTTACGTAGATGAAATGAAACAAAGCAAATTGAGTAGAACAAAATACAGAATACACAATCTGGAGAGAAAAAGAGCACTAGGAAACTTAAAGTGAGAGCCAAGGCATGTCCTGACATAGAGGCTGTGATTTTTAAGGACATTGGTGACATTAAGGAGAAGTATCCTGCTTTTCACTGGGACATTGGAAAGAGTGCCCTTTGGAAAAGTCCCCTCCCAGCCAAGTATCCTGATTGTGAAAGGATAAAGCCTAATTGTTGCAGCATATTTTACTATATAAAAATATGTTGCATTTGCTTAATTATATAAGGATGTGTTGCTGTTTTTACCTTCCCTGCCTAAGGCACCTGGTTGGTCTAATAAAAAGCTGAATGACCAATAGCAAATGAGAAGATATAGGTGAGACTTCAGGGCAGGAAGAATAAGTGGGAATTTAGGCTGGGGGAAGAGGAGAGACACCAGGGGCCAGACAGACAAACAGACGTGGAGGAAGCAGGAAGTAGGACATACAGAATGAGAGAAAGGTAAAAATCCCTAAGGTAAAAATATAAATGAGTAGAAACAGATTAATTTAAGTTAAAAAAAACTATTAGGACATGCCTAAGCTAAGACCAAGCACACATAATTAATAATACGTCTCTGTGCCTTTATTGGTGAGCTGGTTGGTGGCCCAAAGAAAAAGTCAACTACACATAATGTGTTGCTTGCTCCTAGAAAACAAATTACTTTACATAAGAAAGCTCCTCATAATGAGGCAAAAGTAGAAAGATAATGCATCCCAGCTAACAGACAAACTTGGGTGTGTTACGCAGATGGTACTGGCTCTGGAGGTATGAAATATAAATGCGAGGGCATCATGTTTTGTTTTTCCTTGGTTTCTGAGACTTGATGCAGCCAGGCACTGTGCGGTAGTGTTGAAGTCCTTATTAGAAAGCCGTAAATGCTACCATGTGAAGCTATGAACGTGAAGCTTGGGTTACACACAGATCATAGGACGGTGGTGATACTAGATCCATGAGCCATACGCCAAGGAACTGCATACAGGTAGTGGAACCAGATTAGGAGAGAGATAGGTGTTATAGGCAACAAAGGTAAAGAGGCTGAGCCATCTAAACCCTTGAAACTAAAGTCCCAGACAAAGGACATCAAAGCGACAAGATTTATTATTTGTCATGCTAGATTTTAGACTTTCTTAGGTCAATTATTTCTTCACTATACCCACATTCCTCCCTTTTAGAAAGATAATGAATATTATGTATCATTGTGTGCCAGAAATATATGATTAACAGTTAGAAGATTGCCTTAAATTTCAAAAAAGACTGGATTTTGGAACAGTGTTGAATCTGTTAAAGGTTGTGGGGACTCTTAAAGATGGATAAAGTGGAACTTGCATTATGGTATGGCCATGAGCCTATGAAGGCCAGGGATATATTTACTTGCAACTACAGTTTCCTAATATGTCTGACTCTGCCCTTCATTTGCTAGGTTACAAATGGTTACAAATTAATAAGATAATAGGTGTTGACTATTCCTCAGGCATATCCCAGAGCTAAATCTAATGCTAGCATGAGAGATCAGCATGAAGATATCAGCATGAAGAAGGCAATGGGAATAGTGAACTCAGATCTAAGGTTACAGAAAGGCTGACCTGACTCCCCGTCTTGGTAATGCCACATACCAAGGAATGTCCTTAGTCTCTTTGAGACTTGGAAGAGAGACCAGATACAACAAAGACGAAGGTACAAACTGAGGATGAGAACTTGGACTGGTAAGGGAAACAGAAGATAAGAGGCGACCTTAATTAGCCAACGTTCCTCCTCATCTCACCTCCACAATCTTTCCTTATCAAGTCAGATAATACTCTGGGTTTCTCCTACTAATGACTTAAAGGACATGATGAGGAATACACTTTAGTTAATGGCTGTTGAAATCAAAGCAGAAAAAAAGTAAAATGAATTTCAGCAACCAGCTCAGGCTTGTGTTCTCATTAAAACAATCAAACAAAAACAAGGAAAAAGAATAAGAAGAGAGAGAAATCGAAGAGGAAAAGAAACAAAAAGAGACATAATGTGTGTGGAACTACTTTGATGAGTTATTGAATTTTGTAGGTCTCAAAGCAAAATTTAAATTGTCCCCTAGACCTTTTGAGAACTGGGGAGGCAAAACAACATAATGTCAAATGGATGAAATCGGATTCATAAAATGGTAGACATGCTCTAGCTGACCACACATTAGCTGTGAACAACCAACATTTTTAAACCCCATTTTCCTCCTGTATAAAAAAAAGACTAAAATTATCTATTTTTCAACCCTTCTATGATAAAAAGCAACTCTTTAAGTTCATAAAAATATTTAACATGTCCATTTAAAGTATTTGTTCCACAGCTATTATGTATCAGGCATTAGCCTTCATCTGAGACAGAGCATAAACAAAATGCATGCATATATACATACATTTTTGTATTTTTAATTATGAGTCTAGCCTTTAATGGCTGAGCCATCCTTCAAGCCCTATACACATATTCTTTAAAGGTACAATATTTCATATGCTAAATATATACATCCTACCTTGAAAAATAAAAAAACTAGAGAGGAGTTTTATAAGAAAAAGGGACAGTAGTTAGGGACTCTCAAAGAAGGGGGAGTGGAAAAGACCATCCCAGGGGACAGGAATAACAAAAGTGGAATCCCAGAGAGAAGCTTATGCTAGGCAACCCTGGAACACATCAAGAAGGCCCTCATGTTTGGAGTAAAGAAAAGAAGACTGAGTATTGTAGGAGCACAGGAGTCCTGATTTAATAGGGCTTCAGGCATAGCAATAGCTATGAAGCACAAACCCTAAAAGAAAAGAATTCTATTCTATAACACCTGAGTTCATTCTTCTTTCTCCATTTTGCTGGCCTAAGAACTGAATCTCAAGCAAGCTGCAAAATTTCCAAAGATGGTCAGTTTGACCCTGGGATTGAACTCCAAACTTCCACCCTGTCTTTCGAAAGGAAATGTACGGTGTACAGTCTCCTCATTTTCTGTGTGTATGAATCCACTAATGTAGGAAGTAGGTATAATAATGATTGTGCAGCCAGGAGCCTGCTGTATGATGGTGCCAACACCATGCCGGAGCCTATCTGCAAAAGTTACACTCCAGGGTGAAGCAAACGGCTAAGGGGGGTTGTTCTGCCCTCATCATGTTCAGTCACACTATTGAATTCCTCCCCAACTGGCAATCTAGAAATGAAGAGCATCTGACTCTGCTGCTCAAGCCTGCATTACAGAAAGGGCAAGCTATTTCTTGGTACTTAAGGCTTAGTATTTCAAATAGTGGTAACTATAGTTTCTTGCACCCTGCAAGGAAGGAATTTCTAAAGTGCCTATCAAGAATACATATTCATTTAGTTACTGGAAATGTAAAAGCAATCCTTTCTCCTACCTGTGGGGAACATCACTTTTGCAGGAGCAATTTGTTCATAAAAGAGCAATATTTGTGCCAAGAATTCAAGTGAAACAAATGCCCTTCTTGATGGGAAGTGTCCACACTAATTTGAGACTGTAAAGTAAGAATTTTAAATTCATCTTTCGGTGACTTGGCATTTGCAACTTCTACATAATTTGACTCATGTCGAGCTACATGAAAGAACGGGGTGCAGAGCGCTACACGGCTGATGCTCTGAAATTTCCTCTGTACCTTTCAAAGGAGCGTTTTTCCATTGCGCGCTGGTAGGCACCCTATCATCATTCTTTCTTTGAAATGTCACCCTTGTTCTGTCAAGGGCTCCTGTCGGTGGGCCTGATGAGCTTTGCAAGTGTCTGACAGGAGGCTGTCAGAAAAAAACATGATATGGGGAGATGCCTTTTGTCTTTAAGTGGGGAAGATGGTGATTTCTGGACAGCACAGATCAGCTGAACAAATGCTAGGTGAGTTCACCAGCTTCTTGAAAGGCGTGAAGATAATGCCAGAAGGTTGAGCCGCTTCCCTGTCTCACTGCCCTCTTGTTCTCCTCTCTACGCATTCTCCATCAAGTGGAGCTGATAAGCTCTTTAGATCACGCTCTGGCTGACAGATGGATGCCCCCCTCAACTATCCATGTGCCTAACTACTCTAACTTCCTTCTCCATGACTATACAGGGAAACAGGAAAGCAACGCCATGAATGAAGCTGATTCTGAGCACAGAAAGAACTTGATTTTTTAATAGAGAAAATGATCCGTTGGACTGTTTTTCATAACTCTCGATAATGCGGACTTCCAATTGGGTTGACAATGGGATGTCAAGATGGAATCAAATCAAAATCCCTGGGTCCTCCATGCGTTTCTTCTCACTAACTTCTGCTAAGTGGAAGTAGCAGAGGGGACAAAGCTCCACAGCCTTCAGGAGGTCACAGGGAGAAAGACTCGGTGGTGCAGCTGAGCCATAGTTCTGACCTGGTTGTTCTCAGGTTCTGGGGTGTTATCCTCTCACCTCTCCATCTAGCAGCTGTCCTGTTTTTCACAAGAGCAGAAGAAAGGGGCTCAGTTCACATTGGGTCATTGGGTCATATTGCTATTCACATTAGCCAGAAATTGACTCTTCAAGGACTAATTGAAATATCTCAAACTTCCCCAAGGTAAGCCAATTCTAACATGGCCCTGGTATGCCCATCCTTTCTTGGCTTTAGGATGAAGCTCTTGTTAGAGGCTCTCCCTTTGATTTGCAGAGTATGTTGCAGCTATAATTATGTCAACCTTACCGTTTTTCTTATGGAAAAAGAGATTCCAGAAATGTAATTGAGCTTATTCATCAGCTAACATTAAATTAATGAGAAAGGGACATATCCAAAATGCTTGCTCTAATATCAAGAGTCCTTCAAGTTAACATAAATTGTTTACATTTATATCTAGATGCCGAAAACACGTAGAATAGACATTTACACTAGAAGCACTATATCCCGTGCTGACCTTGAAGTGCCAATTAGCACATTGTGGAGGAAGACCTGCCATTAACCTGTCAGCATCTCCAAGTAGATAACAATGACCTCCAAATGATAGCCATCAAAATCAGGGAATGCCACCCTTATAGCCCCATGGAACTGAACTCTCTTAACAGTCTAGTGAGATATAAATAAAACCCTGGGCCCGTGAGATGGTTCATCAGGTAAAGGCACTTGCCATCAAACCTTACAACCTAAGTTTGATCTAAATTCAATATGAGTTCAGTCTCTGGGATCCACCAGGTAGAAAAAGAGAACTGTCTCATAGAAGTCATTGTCTGACCTCCACACAGACTCCATGACACATGTGTGTTCCCACAGTATAAATGTATCAAGGTGATTTTTTTAAAAAGGCTATAATACAATCTTATGCCCAAGGTGAGATTGTAGTTACAGCTCAAAACTTGATTTTCACTATTATCTTAGATTGGCCTTCTATTGCTGTAATAAAACACTGACCAAAAGCAAATTAGAGGAAGGAAAGGGTTTGTTTCATCATACGACTCCCAAGTTACAGTCTGCCACTAAGAGAAGTCATGCCAGGAGCTGAAGACAAGGCCATTAAGAAACACTGCTTAAGGGCTTGCTCGCTCTGCTTTTGTATACCATCCAGGACCAGGGTAGAAACCACCCACAATGAGTTGGGATCTCCTACATCAAACATTAACTGTGAAAAAGCCCCCCCCCCAAGCTTGCCTACAAGCCAGTCTGCTGGAAGCATTTTCTCAATTGGAGTTCTTCCTCTTCTGAGATGACTTTAGCTTATATGAAGTCGCATGCCAAGTATAGCTAAATGAGACTCTAAAAGGGAAACTGAGCTAAACTTTGTCAAAATTTCTGACCTACAGATATTGTCACATAAAAAATAATTATGTAAAGTCCCTAAACTTGTGACAAATTTACATAGCAATGAAAAATTCATTTCTCCCTTTATTAGACTGGCAGTCAGTCTAAGAGGCATTTTGCAGGCTGTGTAGATAAGGTTTTGCACTGTTACAGGAACCAGTAAGCACTTTTTGAAGAGTGCCATGCCTTCTCTAAGAGGGGAGTGCCCCCAAAGGGTTATTTTATGTGTGGGATGTTGTGGGAGCTCTATCCTTTTAACCAATGACATTTGGAAGTGACTTGCCATGGGTGTGGTTTTTTTCTACATGACCAGATAAGAAATGAGGTCGGGGTGTCACAGGCTCTCATGGAAGGCTTCCGTGAGAACATGGCTTGAACATGGAAGGCTTGAACATGGAAAGCTTCTTGACATGTTTCTTCGTGATCTGGTTCAGAGCTTTCTCCATCCTTTCACAGTGGATGAAACGGCAATGGTGTAGCTTCCCACTGTATTCGTATGTGGTTAAATAAGTTTTCTTCCCAAGAATCCATGGATTTCTCGCAATAGTGGGATCCTAAGACTAATTTGAATAGAACTCAAGAAGCACAAGGAACATTTGAGAATGAAAGGACCACATGCAAGCGAGCCACCACCAAACTGAGGATATAGGTTTCCTTTCCAAACACTTGTTATGAATGCGTGGACTAGGACTAATAACAACACCAGGAAGGATGCAGCTATTGTGCCCTAGAAGTGTGCAAGTGCAGAGAGCTAGCCTGACCAGGATGACAGGTAACATGGACATTAATTGATCAGTATAGATAAGACTGTTCATCAGACAGCTTCCATAGGATTCGGGACATTTTTATAATAAAGAAATTTGAGATTCTAAGTGGATGCAGATGGTGCTCTTTAATTGCTGATTTAGTCGTGGGTGTGGGCTTAGATAAGAATAATCACAGTGACTTGGCACTCAGAGATATAGATAGCACTAAGTACTACAGGCACCACAGGTAAACCCACAGAGCCCAAACTGATCCCAGACCCATGTTTCTTCCATCTCAGCATCCTATACTAAATCACTAAATATTAGGTCACTAAATTTGTGCCAAATTTACATAGCAACAAAAAATGCATTTCTTCATTTTTTAGGTCTAACATATATGCTTAAAGTTTCACTTTCAAAAGAAGGTTTTTACTTTTTAAAAGCAAAAAAAAATAGCCTATCATTTACTAAACTGAGATCATAAAATACATGGTCTCTCTTGATCATTTTCATTTCCAATTATTCCCAACTCACTGTTCCACTTCTTGCTGTTGTTGCTATTGTTTCTTTTTTCTTGACGATGACCCTTAAAGGAAATTAGCAAACTATAATATTCTTTCCTGAAAAGAGGAGATTGTAGTTCTTTAGTGACTATCTTTTTCAAAACTGATATCTGTGTATTAATTTAACCAACAGTATTATACTTTTGAAATAAGTTTGACACTGTGCTTATAATTTAGAGAATCTCATTATTAAGAAAATCTCACTTTCTGATTGTTGAACAGGAGGATGAGCCAGCAAAATCGTTCTACTAAAGAACAGGGTTAGAGTGTTGGCTCAGCAGTTGAGGGCATGTGTTGCTCTTACAGAGGAGTTCAATTCCCAGAACCCACGTGGAACCTCACAACCATCTGTAACTCCAGTCCCGATGTATCCTTTTCTGGTCTATCCTTGTACCTGGCATCCACATGATGCACACACACACATACACAAAGGCCAAAAGCACATATGCATAAAACAATAAAATAAATAACTTATGAAAATATTAAAAAAATAAATGCACAGAAATGACCTGGGTAAACACACCAGAGAAAAGAAGAGCATTTGCCAAGTTCAAATAGTCAGAAATAGATTGCAATTCCATCCTGATTTTAAAGCACAAGATATGAAAAAAAGTTATTATTAAATGTGATGTCCTCATCTTTCCACATCAGCAAGACTTCAAATTCAAGACCCAGGGTATGATTTTCCCAGCGATCAGAAGAAACACCTAGCCTTAAGCTTCATCCAGTAACTTTAGAGAAAATAAACAAAAAGCCTGCCAGGAGTGATATGTAAATGTGGCATTTCTAACTAAGTATAAATAACCCTGTTATTGCTGTGGAAGAAAGGGATGTGGGCCAACATATAACCATTAGGTGGGTATTGCTCTGCTACAAATGACATGGTGGAGAAGGAATCATTTCTTGAGCATCTGCCATGTTGACCATTAAATACAATATGAGAAATAGTTCTGTGTGTGACAAAACAGACTGGTTCATTTACACCTCATGTGTTCTGCCCAAGAAAAGTGATGGTTTCTAGAAAAGGACATCACTCCTGACATACACATTATCAGGACTGGCTTGACTTATTTTGTATGAACCCAAGACTAATCAATCCCCTAGGTTAATCTGAAAAACTAAATCAAATATTACAAGGGACCTTTCGATTAGGAACAAAGTCAGAAGCAAGTACAACACAAAAATACTAAGGAGAGGCAATTAAATACAAGCAAGCACCAGTGCAGCTCCCTCCAAAAAAGTATAATTAATTCCAAGTAGATTGCTTTGAGATTATTTGGATTACGTGTATCATTCTTGAAAGTTTGGTGACTTTGGACCATTTTACTCCCCAGGAAACCACAGTTTCTATTGTTAGAGGTGAAGCAGATCATCACACATTTTGGGGGACATTTTTTTCTACTGTGGTTTGGTGTAAGACTGGGAACCACAGCAGCTGGAAATAAAATGCTGAAAGAATAAGTATTCAAGTAGAAGGGACCTGGCTGATTAAGAAAGCCAGCGAAAGTGGAAGTACTTATACAACTCAAAACTGCACACACTGAGCTGCACAGTCAAGCGACATAAGCCTTCATTGTTGTTCACAAAGCAGTTGTGCAAACACAGTAGATGGCCTCTGCAGCAGTTAACTCAGGACCTTTTTCTTTCTAATTTTTGCCCTATTGCCAGAAATAACCTTTATTTACTGTTGTTAACTTTGCTCAGAGTAGAATGCCACCTCCCAGAAGGAACGCTCCTGAGATTTCACCTGTGTCTTATACATAAAGTATTGTATTTACAAAAAGAAACTCAAACACCTAAACAAGGGACCAGGCTGCATATGGAATGAGATAAAAATGAAAGGAAGGTAATGATAGTGACTGTCACAGAGATCCATTAGGAAAGCAGAGAATGAGCAACCATTGACTTTCTGGGTGACCTAACTAGCCTTAGCAAACATTTAGAGGCTCAATTACACCAAGAAGTTGACAGAGTTAAGGATCACTTGTCAAACATGTGGACATAGGTCTAGCCTGGGAGCAGACATCCTGACTTAATTGGTCTGATACAAGCTAGAAAATGTTGTTTACAATTCTGAGTCTTACTGGACTGATTTTTGTAGCTGGCATTTTCTGTGAAAGAAAACAGTCTCTCATCAGAGTTGGTCTCTCAGTCCATTCTGTGTTGCCGTGACAGCCCTAGAAAGTCAAAGGGCATGGTAGCAAACATCTCAAGAAAGCCTGAGCCCTCAGGATCACAAAACAGCAGAGAGAAGGGCAAGGGTGAGACAGGAAGGGAGAGGCAGAGCTTGAAGACTGGCTGGAGTTATAGCAATCTTGCTTTCCGGATATATGAGTTGCTAATCATAATGGCCTTCATCAACCCACGTAGTGAGAAAACACCTCCACCCAACTCCATTGTATTGGCAATCACTCTTCAAACCCATGAGTTTTGGAAGCCAACATGCAAAACATAGCAACCTGTCCTTAGTAAAATCATGACACAGAGAAGTAACTTCCATATGGTGGCCACAAGATACAAGTCAAGCATAAATAGCTAGCTCAAGCAAGAAATTGAGATTGAAAATGACCAGCTCATGGCCCTGCATCTCCAATGCCAGTACCTTTTCTGTGTTATTGCTTCAGGCCTGTGCTTAGTACGCAACTTGATTAATTAAATCTAACCACCTTTAACAGGAATATGTAAAACCCAATGGTTTGTTGGCTTTGTGTCAAGTCTTTCTGGAAGTGTCTCTTAATCTCAGAATGGAGTTTTTAGTTGTAGTTAACAAAAGAGCTGAATGGCCAATAGCTAGGCAAGAGGTCTAGGGGGAATTTCAGGGAAGAAAAGAAAGTGGATTTGCCAGGGAAACAAAGGAGAAAACAGGAGGTGCAAGGTGGAAGAAAGGTCACACCACGTGGCAGAACAGATTACTATAAATGGGTAAAGTATGAGACCTAGTTGAAGACAAGCCTAAGCTAAGGCCAAGCTTTCATAAATAATAATGTCTCAGTGTCGTTATTTGTGAGCTGGAGATCCTGGTAAGAAAAGTACTGCTAAGTGTGTGTGTGTAAGCACATGTGTGTATATATTCATATATTATGCATGATCAGAAATTATTTCTTGGGTGTATTATGTCCTGTACAAATAGAGTATATGTATACAGACTATGGCCATGATGTAACCAATTGTTCACTTTCATATATGATCCATCACCTAGGAAATGTTGTTAGGCACTACATGATTACATAATCATATCAAACGCAGCTTATGTATGTACATAAATATATAGAGAGAACTTGATTGACAAGTCTCTTAGAATTAAAATCTCTTCCATGCCAACTTGTGCCGTGTCAATTTAGCTAAGCCAAAGCTATATTTCCCAGAATGTTCTTCTTGTAAATTAGTTTAACATGGGCCACAAAAGACATTTTGTATGAGATCTGGAGAGAGATGGACCCTTGCATTGAACTACAATAGTCAACAAACTCTCCAGTTAGTGTAGGGTTCATGTTTGGTGTTACTCAGTCTTGTTATATATAAGGCAATAGTCAAATCCATAGACTCAGACTGAGCCCTGAAAGTAGACCTCATTCATAGATTCCTCCAAATGCTAAATGCTGGCCAGGCTTGTATGCAGTTCCTGGGTAGAAGGACACCATCTTTTTCTGTAGGAGGTTACAGCAAAGAAGTAGCAGGCTTAGAGGCAGTGAGTGTGAGATGCAGGTTCTCACTCACTTTGCTGGTCCTCTCATTCTTGTGCTTTCCAGCATCCACCCATCTTGTTCTTAACGCTCATCAGCCCTTGCTCCCGACCCCCCGGCAGGTGTAATGAATAATGCCTTTTGTGGTTGTTTATATAATTAGTCACCTGCATTTCATAGCCAGAACCACCTTGGTTTTCAGATGAAACCTTAACTGGCAAACCCCAACGTAAGTAATTTACCATTTAAAGAAGAGATGCGGGATTATTAATAATCCAAAAGCTACTAGTATTTTTTCGAGCACCATAATTATGATGAAATTTATTTTTCCTTTCTGAAGGTCACACAATTTCTCTCAACCCCAGGAATCTGTGAATGCTAGATTCTGTAATGATGATGACCTTTTGCTCACAAGGAAGAGACCGGGCTTTGTTTTCCTCTGCTACAGGATCAACAATGCACATGAGTGGTATGGGGAGCTAGGGGACCAGAGTAGTGGGATGGGGAGCTAGGGGACCAGAGTAGTGAGATGGGAAGCTAGGGAACCACAGTAGTGGGATGGGGAGCTAGGGGACCAGAGTAGCAGCCCATTGCCCCCTAACTAAGCAGAACCATCTGGCCTTTAGAGAAATTGAACCCACATTATTGACCTCAATTAACACTGGGCTTTAATCAGTAGAAAATATAAAAGCTGTAACTAATGCAATTGCCTTTTCTAGGAACCTACTAACTGAAATATTGCAGCCAATATTTAAATATTTAAATACCAAAGCTCCAAAACTCATTGGCAAGGTGTGATGAACTCCAGGAATCATAGCACCATCACTGTAACCTGAATGGATTGGCAGGGATTATATTTTCTAATTCATTGTAGTTCTTTTCTCAAACTTATATGTTAGAGAGGAAAATAACTTCCAGAGAAATAAGTGGCATAGTTGTTTATTAACGAAAATTCATGCCCACTGCCTCTCATTACAAGCCTCCATGTGCTGTATGCCTTCTGAGCTTCTTTAAAAAGAGGCACATTTTTTGGTCATAATTTCACATAGGTGCAATTAATTATGTTGTAGTTGTATTCAAGTTTTATTCATTTGAGTGAGTGGACAAGTCATGTGGTTTTATGCTTTATGCCGTTCTCGATTTCCACTTTGGTGACACTAAGAGGACTGGGGGAGCTATCTTACTGCGAGCAGTAATCTTTTCATCTACCTAATTGCTTTAGCTGGACAGAGCTGTTTGTCTTCAAGACTAAAAGCATTAACTCCAAGTGACGTTCAACCAATATCCCTCACACATCCTTCTTGATGGATTCATTTCTTTGTGTTTGTTTCTACTGCCCTATAGACAACCTCAGACAAGAACTAAATTCTAATGGCTACAGGTCAGAGGAGAAAGATGGCACATGGCCTTTCAAGTTCCCTTTTCTCTCTTAGCTCCCATGATGTGGTATTGAAACCAGAAGTGCTTCTAGTTGAAATGCTTTGTGAGCTCCATTGGCACATGCAGATAAATGGGAGGCAATCTTCATAGTATGTGCAGTTTACCTATCAACTGATGAGATTTCAGAGATGGGTTTTTCATAGCCATTCTGATAACGGCTCCCCTAAGAACGTGAGACCATAATCCCTAAAGCCTGTAAATATGGAAAAGAAGGTCTTTGCAAGTGTTAGGAAGTTCAAGATACTGAAATTTGCGAGCTGTCCAAGACTATCTCTGCAATCATGTGTCTTTCTCAGAGAGAGATACAGAAGGTGAGATGCTCAGACAAGAAAGCACTGTAAAGATGGAGGGAAAGATTGGAATGATGCAGCCAGAATCCAAGAAATCGCAAAAGCCCATTGCTAGAGACAGCACTAAATAGACTCTCCTCTGTGCCTCCAGGAGGGAATACAGTCTTGTCAATATTCTTATTTGGAGCCTATTTTAGCCTCTAACTGAAACAATAAATCTGTTTGTCATCAAGTTGATAGCAATGTGTTTTTGAATCTACAGGAAATAAATGCACATTATTTTATATATGATTGAACACCCAAGATGACAGATAGATCCTCCCAATCACAGGAAAGCAGAACCAAATGAAAAATAAAAATGGACATAGTTGTCATTAGAAAAGATGAAGCAAGAATTTTTTTATGTTAACTTTTTGATCAGATCAAAACGCATCCCAAATGTTCTTGGCTCGAAATTCTCTAGTTCATTAAACACTTTGTGGTCAGACCTTACTTTAGATGCAAAAACAATGATGGGTTTCAGATATAATAACATAATAAACAGATTTCTGCATTTCTCTTTTCATGAATAGTTTCCAAGGACTACTTTTGAACCTATAGACACTGAAAAGAGCTCTCCAAACAGAACCCCAGATATATGGGCATTAATACCAAAAATTAAAAATGGTACTACATGAAACTAAAGAGTTCCTATACAGCAAAGATACCATCATTTTATTGAAGAGATAACCTATAGAATGGTAAAATATCTTATTATCAATAGAGGGTTACTAGCTAGAATGTACAAAGAACTAAAAAAAACTAAGCATCAAGAAAACAATTTTTTAAAAATGGGTCAAGTTACTAAGCAAAGAGTTCTTAAAAGATAAATTGCAAATACCTGAAAATTATGTTCTTTTCAATGTTCATTATCCTCAGCTACCAGGAAAATACAAATCAGAACTTTTAAGATTTCATGCTACATCTAAGATCAACAACATGAGACAAAAAAAAAAGACAACCAATGCTTGCATGGGCATAGAACAAGAACAGGTATTCACTGAGGTGGGAGGGCCCCTGACACAAAGCCATGCAATCACAGAGCCCCAGAGGCTTGGGATTCTGCTCAGGCATGGGAAGCCAATCCCAAGCCTGGGATCCTGGAAGTTCCCTCACCCAACTAGGAGGCATCCAATTACAAGCCCAGAGGCTTGGAATTCCCCATGCCTCTTCCCCCTATGTAAATCCCCTCTGCTCATGCTCCACAGCTCCACCTTGGGTCTCCCCTGCACTGTTCCGGTGGCTACTGCTGCTCTTGTCATCACTGCTGCTCTTGCTGCTGCTGTTGCTTCAGAGGGATGGAGGGACCTGAGTTAACTGCAATGAAGACTCTTTGTTTTTGCTTCGGAGTTGGTCTTGTGGCAGTGATTCACGTTCTGGATTTTGAGCATAACAAACCAATTTGGACTTTTGTGGTATCCATACTTAGGTCTATTGTCATTTTCCTATATGGTATTTCCCTACTTATTCAAGTCTTTCTAGGACACATAATGTCATATAACAGTTCCCAGCATCCAAATGGTGGCTTACAACCACCCATAGCTCCAGTTTTAATAGATCTGGCACCCACTTCTGGCTTCCATGGAGATCTAGTTTGCACATGGCATGCATACCTATAGACAGACAAGATACTCATACACATAAAACAAAATGACATTTAAAAAATAAACTGATAAACATAAAATATGATGAAAACATAATGTAAAAAAATATTTTTCTTTTCTTTTTTCCCTGTTTTTTGAGACAGGGTTTCTCTGTAGGTTTTGGAGCCTGTCCTAGAACTCACTCTGTAGACCAGGCTGGCCTCAAACTCACAGAGATTAACCTATCTCTGCCTCCCAAGTGCTAATATTAAAGGCACCACCACCCAGCTGTAATGTAAAAAATTTTATAAGAGTTAAAAGTCAAAGAAAACAAATGATAGCTAGAGAGTTATAATGCAATATATCTAATGATAATCATTGCAATCTTAGTCATTTAAATAGTGTTATCATAAGACATACTCACTGTAAGAAGAAACTCAAGTCTTGAGAGGAATCAATTCAAAAAGATAAAAAGACAAAAAAAAGTGAGCTGGTTGAGCTAAAGAACCAAGCACAAGGAAAGAGAAGATTCTACATATATCTCTGTGGCAACTAGAGAGACACTTGTGGAAATAAAACTATGTGTACAGTGGATATAATTGAATAATGTGAGCAAATGAAATGGGTAATACAGGAAAATATTTCAGAAGAAAATTGGAACATGTGTATGCATGCGAAGATTAATGTTTCTCTATAAAAGAGTAAACAAATGAAAAGAGACAGAGTCCCATTCATTATTGAGATTATAAGCAAAAAGACTTGAAGGAGGGCATACTGTGCAGAAGAAAAACTACAAAATGAGCACCACGTTGGCATACAATGACAGAGTTACTATTTTCAAAGCTAAGTAAACAACGTTGAGTATGAAAGCAAAAAGATTGTTCTTTACAGAAGGAAATATAATCACACAGACATAAGCATCAACATATAGAACTAACCAGTCCCCACTAATTCTTCAAAGAAATGAAGTTTTAACTGATTACATTATACCCTGCCAAAGGAAAAATATTAATAAGCAAGAGTTGGAAAAGGAGAATTACATGTGCACTAACTGAAAAGCTTTCCAAAGGCCTAGCTTAGTGAAGCAGGACGTGACTCTGAGAGCTGTTGTTAGAGGACCGGTAAGGAGTGTTGGGAAGCTACCCAAAAAAGCAGTCAGATATGGACGGGGAAGTGCTGACAATGGGAAAAGGTTAGAAACACAATGTGTAAAACATGTAAGTTAAATGTGATAAATTAAGTAACAGACATAAAAGTATATTTCAAGACAAAAAAATCCACTATACAGTCTCATATATAAGACAATTAAGCAAGACAAATTCTGTGCCATACAGAAAATGTATTGTATAAACTATTACACAATGACAAAGCTAGGTTCATGTACCAAAGCAGAACATACAAATGGGGGAACTCATTTGCTTAAAACTTAAAGTCTCTTGCATCTGATTGCAAACTATCATCAATATGGCATATATGAAATATAAAAGCTATAGTAACAAATATATTGACAAAATGCAAAAACATTTATTGTGAGAAATTTAATTTACATTGTTTGATGAAGGTTTAATGAAGCACAAGGAGTTAATTGTGGATCTACATAATCTGAGTAATATAAAGCGGACATAAATTTTATCGAGCTACATTATTTGATAAAGAAATCTTGTCTTCAGTCACTTGGCTTAACCAGATAGGAGGCCTCACGGAAATTCATGCTACATTCTCCAGTGTAAAAATATCACAGAACATCCTTTTAGAATACTATCAGATGTTTAATATTGAAATTCCATCACAAAGGTAGTCTTCTAGCTGGAAAATATAATAATTTCAAGGAAACATCAGGGTACAATGGAAATTAAATATTAAATTTCTGCATACCTGCAGAGAGTAATAAGAAAATGCCACAAAACCTGACTATTTATACAATCTTACGAAGAGGAAGAGAAGAGGAAGGATTAGAGTGTATTGGTGATCTACCGAGAAATCAGCTGAAGAAAAATGAAAGCATCATATCAACTGACAAAGCAAAAGCCCTTGAAAATAGGCAACAACTGCTCACCACTAAAAAGCAAGCAAACACACTCTGTCACCAAGGTGGAAGTAAACCATGACCTTCTTTGGAAAAGAGTATCTACATAGCCATGACTTTAATACCCACAGATCAGTGCAACTCTCAGTCTTCATCTGGGGAAGTTTCTGTCCACGGCAAATGCTGTTCTACAAAGATCCAGCCATAGATTGCTTCTCCGCTGCTGTGACGGAGACCTGCTTGTGGAGGAAAGGGTTTATTTGGCTTATAGGTTATAATCCACAATTTAGGAAAACTAAGATAGGAAATAAAAGTAGGAACTGAGGCAGAGCTCATGGAAAAGAATGCTTACTGGCTTGTTTTCATATTTAGCTTGCTTTCTTGTATCCAAGACAAGTTTGCTCTGGGGTGGTATTGTTCAGAATACTCTGGGTCCTGCCACATATATAATTAATCGAGGAAATGTCCCAAAGACAAGACCATAGGCCAGTCTGATGAACTCAGCTTCTCAATTGAAGTCCCCTCTTCCCAGATGACCACAGTCTATGATAAGTCAGGGGGGAAAAAACCTAGGCAGCATAGATACATAACTTGTCAACATAAAGAAAAATGAGACTGTGGCGTGTTTAGCCCTGTATGGGACATCAATATCACATCTCCTCTTTCCAAGGATGAGGGACCATCACAGAAGAGGGGCTACGAAGATTATAAGAGCCAGAAGCAGAGGCTGATTACATACAGCAAAACAGTATTTCCAGACAGGACAGCCTAGCTGCATACAAGAACCCCCCGTATCTGTGACTAAATGCCCAAGATCGGCACACAGTCAAGACAGACAAAATCCCTATTGGCACTTTGTGGATGTTGGGAATGGTGGGGGTGGGATGGGGTGGGGTGAATATTCTTCAGAGATTCAGTCACTAGGAGTCTACCCATGGTCCGTCCATAGATGGTTCCATACCCACCCAGATACCAGTCATACTATGTGGACTTACAGTTCTTTGCTTGTTTTTCTTTTTTAGTTCATTGTATGTATGGGAGCTTTGCTTGCATGTATGTCTGTGTGCCACCTTCACCCTTGGTGTCTGCAGAGGCCAGAAGATGGCATTAAATAATCTAAGATTGGAGTTATAGATGATTGTTAGTCATTGTGCAGGTTTTGGGAATTGAACCCTGGTCATCTGAAAGAGTTAGCAGTGCTGTTAACCACTGAGCCTCTGTCCAGCATCTTATAAGGTTCTTCTCCCCCTCTTCATCTCTTCCTCATCTTGTCTTTAGTTTTAGAAAAACAAATTAAATTGGGAGGGAAAACTGGTGGTGGCATATAGGGCAAGAATTAGAAAAGGAATTAATTTGATCCAAACACATTATATACGTTATATACGTTTATAGAATTCTCAAACAATTTCTTAAAAGGTAAGACAACATTTCCCTACAAACAGAAGTCTAGGACCTATCGGATCACTGCTGAATTGTGTGTGTGTGTGTGTGTGTGTGTGTGTGTGTGTGTGTGTGTGTGTGAGAGAGAGAGAGAGAGAGAGAGAGAGAGAGAGATTTGATCAAATCCAACTTCCGTCCTTCCAATCCAATCAGCTTCTTTCGATCCCCCACTGTATCTCCCTCCCAATTTTATGTACTCTTCTCTTACTCACTGAGTTCAGTTCATGTTCCCAGTGTGTTCATGATTATAGAACTCTCTACTGGAGTATGGGAAATTTACTTGGGGCTGCATCCCAGAAGAAGGAGATATCACATCAACAATTGCAAACTGTTTCAATGAAACAGAAAGAAGGAAGATTTACCAAGCATTCTAGAAATTCAGTATTACCCTTACAAAAAAAAACAGATAGATATAAAAAGCTACAAAAGAAATTTCTGTTGAATATTGATGTGAAAATTTTCAACAAAATATTTGAGAGGGTATGGAAAAGGAATAATTTTTCACTGCTTGGGGGTACAAATTAATGCAAGCCATTATAGAAATAATTTTGGAAATAGAACTACCACATGACCTAGGTATTTTACTATACCAGAGATATTTGTATCCACATACTTATTGCTGATCTATTCACTTTAGCAAGGAAATTAAATCAACCTAGCTTTCCATCAACAAATGCATAGATAATTAAAATCTGAGCAGATATAATATGAAATACTATTGAACCCTGAAGAAAAATGGAATCACAAAAATTTTTAGGAAAATGAGTGAAGTCAGAATGTATAATTAAGCAAGTTCATCCAACCTCAGAAAAATGTATATTCTTCCCCCTGTGCAAATCCTATCCTATCATGTATACATGTACATAAGTAAATCAGTGCACACATGTGTATAGTGTGACAGGTAGGAGGGAGAACAAGAAAATAATACTAGGTGATGAGGAAAGGCAAAATGAGGTAAATGGCATGTGAGTTGTGTAAAAGGGGATAAAGCCAGTTGTTTTACTGGTTTTTAACTCTGTTTTGGATATTTAAAGTGTTATTTGTAAATACTAGCCTAAAATGTAAATGATGAATATGTAAAATCCAAAACCAAGATCCGCAGCTTCAGAATGGCAGTTCAAATTGCAGAGAAATTTATTGCAACTTTGCTACTGGGATAGTGCATGCTTTAGTTGTTGTGTTAATCTAGCCATGTGATATTTCCTGTTTGAGAGTTTCTTATAGTAAAATAATTAAAACTATTCTCAACACAATACCTGCAGACAAAATTCAAGAATACATTAAAAATATATCTTAAAACAAGATTACTTTCATTCCAGGGATACAAAATTGATTCAGCATACATAAATCAAAAAATAATATAATCCATCTGGTTAGATTTAAACACATACATTATGCTATTGACTTGATAAATGAAGAAAAGGTGTTTTACAAAGGTTCAACATATCAGCATAAAAAAATCTGAAGAACTTAAAATTTTTTTAAAAAAACTAGTAAAATCTATCAATGACAAACCTATGGCCAACATTAAGATAAGTGCAGAAAACTGAAAATTTTCTCTAAAATGTAGAAAAACTCTTGTTAAGTCCTGGGCTCAAACTCATAGTAAAGGAACAAGACAAGAGAAGACAAACAAAAGTTTAGAAATAGAAATAAAAATGGGAAGAGAAAAAAAACCCTAGTTGCAGAAGCAATTCTACTTAAATGATCCCAAAAACTTCCCAAGAAAAATTTTAGATCTGAAGCATGTTTTCTGCAAAACATCAGGGTATAAAATCAACAAAGATCAGTAACTGAAAAAATAAATTAGGAAATTAGGAAACCTTCCCTATTGAAAATAGTTTCAATAAGACTGCTTAAGAATAAATCCAACCAAGACAGTGAATGACCTCTGAGATGAAAACTTTAAACCCTGAAAACAGTAAACTGACAAGATTATAGATGTTGGAAAGTTTGTCCATACTCCTAGACTAACAAAATCAATACTGGAGCCAGGTTGTGATAAGACACGTAACTCACACATTTAATACCTGAATGGAGATGGAGCAAAGCAAATTTGGAGTTTTACACACACACACACACACAAACACACACACACACACACACACACACACACACACTCACGCATACATACCTATTTTATTACCCAAAGAATCTACAACTCCATGCAATCCCCATCAGATTTTCAATGACATTCTTCAATGAACAAGAAATATCAATTTTAAAATTCATATGGAAACAAAGACCACTCATAGACAGGGCATCCTACACATAAAGACACTGCTGAGGTACCATAGTGCCTGACCTCAAATTATATCACAAAGTCATAATGGTGCTGGCACAAAAAAAGTTTACACATTTGAATAAACAGAACAAAAACAAACACCCAGAAATAAACCCAGATGGCAATGAATACCTATTTGTTTGCAAAGGCATCAAGAGCACATCCTGGAGGAAAGACAGCCTGTTCCACACATGAGGCTTGCAATGCTGGATATCCATCTTTGGGAAAATGTAATTAGATTCCTACCTCTCATCTACCAAAAATCAGCCTGAAATGGATCAAATATTAAATTTAAAACCTGAAACAACAAACCACCTAGAGGAAGGCAGCTTACAATATCAGCATAAGCAGAAACTTTCTGGATAGGGCTCTAACAACACAGGAAATAACCCAAGGAGTTGACAAATGAGATTACACGACACTAAAACGCTTCTGTGCAACAAAGGAAAGTAGCAGCAAGTGAAACCGCCTAGAGAATGGAGAAGAATGTCCTTGTCAGGCACACATCAGATAAGATATTAGTATCTGCAATATATAAAAAGCTGCAAAGCTTAACCATCATAACCCTCCAGGCCAAAAAATAAATAGGCTAAGGAACTGAATAGACAGCTCTAAAAAGAAAAAACATAGACTACCAATAGATACTTTTAAAGTGTGCACAGCCAGGGAGAGGCTTAACAGGGAAGGGCACTTAACGCAAAGCTTGATTACCTTCAGTTGGATCCACAGAACCCATTGGAGAACTAGGCTCAATAAACCAGCCCTTACCTCTCTCACAAAAACATATACCTACATTAGTTTACACATGTCTACACACACACACAATGTTTTAAGAACTATGCAACTTCTCAAGCCCTAAGAGAAATTCAAATACATTGAGAGTTCATTGAAAATTAAAACTACATTGAGATTTCATCTTACTCCAGTCAAAATGACTATTATGAAGAAAAAACACAACAGATTTCTATCAGCAGATGAATGGATAATGAAAATGCAATACACATACACAACAGAATGTACTTAGCCTCAGCTAAGAAAAATGAACCGACTGGGAATTTAAATTGATGGGTCTCGAAATTAGTATTTTAAATACAATTAACCAAGAACCAAGGGAAAAAATGACAAGTACTATATGTTTTATTTCATGTGCTGATGCTATTTCTAATTTGTATTTATGTGGGTGCCATGAAACTAGAAACTAGGCCAGAGAAGGAGGGGAATGTGCTAGAATACATGTGACAAGAAAGTGAAAAGGGGCTAGGGCAGAAGGGTATGAATCAAGAAACAAAGGAATGAATGGTGCAGAGAAGCAGAGGAAGGAGAAACCACTGAAGAAAAGTATGTATAAAAAACCTTCAAGGCTATTACAAATAATTCTGCTATAAACATAGCTGAGCATATACTTTTGTTGTATGATAGGGCATCTCTTGGGTATATTCTCAAGAGTGGTATTGCTGGCTGATCCCGAATTTCCTGAGAAACCGCCACACTGCTTTCCAAAGAGGTTGCACAAGTTTGCATTCCCACCAGCAATGGATGAGTGTACCCCTTTCTCCACAACCTCTCCAGCAAAGGCTATCATTGGTGTTTTTTATTTTAGCCATTCAGACAGGTGTAAGATGGTATCTTAAAGTTGTCTTGATTTGCATTTCCCTGATCGCTAAGGAAGTTGAGCATGACCTTAAGTGTCTTTTGGCCATAACAGCATTGTTTGTAATAGCCAGAACCTGGAAACATCCGAGATGCCCTTCAATGGAAGAATGGATGAAGAAAGTATGGAATATATACATATTCCATACTCAGGAGTAAAAAACAATGACTTCTTGAATTTTGCATGCAAATGGATGGAAATAGAAAACACTATCCTGAATGAGGTAAGCCAGACCCAAAAAGAGGAACATGGGATGTACTCACTCATATTTGGTTTCTAGCCATAAATAAAGGACATTGAGCCTATAATTCATGATCCTAGAGAAGCTAAATATGAAGGTGAACCCAAAGAAAAACATATAGGCATCCTCCTGAATAATAACCTTCATCAGGCGATGAAAGGAGACAGAGATAGAGACCCACATTGGAGCACCAGACAGAAATCTCAAGGTCCAAATCAGGAGCAAAAGGAGAGAGAGAGAACGAGCAAGGAACTCAGGACCGTGAGGGGTGCACCCACACATTGAGACAATGGGGATGTTCTATTGGGAACTCACCAAGGCCAGCTGGCCTGGGTCTGAAAAAGCATGGGATAAAACCAGACTCGCTGAATTTAGCGGACAATGAGGACTACTGAGAACCCAAGAACAATGGCAATGGGTTTTTGATCTTACTGCACGTACTGGCTTTGGGGGAGCTTAGGCAGTTTGGATGCTCATCTTACTAGACCTGGATGGAGGTGGGTGGTCCTTGGACTTCCCACAGGGCAGGGAACCCTGATTGCTCTTTGGGCTGACAAGGGAGGGGGACTTGATAGGGGGAGGGGGAAGGGGAAGGAAATGGGAGGCGGTGGCGGGGAGGAGGCAGTAATCTTTAATAAATAAATAAATACCCAGCAGCACAGACATTAAGGGCAACATTGAATAAATGGAACCTACTAAAACTGAGAAGCTTCTGTAAAGCAAAGGACACTGTCACTAAGACAAAAAGGCAACCTACTGACTGGGAGAAGATCTTCACCAACCCCGCAACAGACAAAGGTCTGATCTCCAAAATATATAGAGAACTCAGGAAACTGACTTTAAAATGCTAATTAACCCAATTAAAAATGGGGCACTGAACTGAACAGAGAATTCTCAACAGAAGAAGTTCAAATGGCCAAAAGACACTTAAGGTCATGCTCAACCTCCTTAGCGATCAGGGAAATGCAAATCAAAACAACTTTGAGATATCATCTTACACCTGTCAGAATGGCTAAAATAAAAAACTCCAATGATAGCCTCTGCTGGAGAGGTTTTGGAGGAAGGGGTACCCTCATCCATTGCTGGTGGGAATGCAAACTTGTGCAACCACTTTGGAAAGCAGTGGTTTCTCAGGGAAGTCGGGATCAAACTACCCCTGGACCCAGCAATACCACTCTTGGGAATATACCCAAGAGATGCCCTATCATATGACAAGAGCATTTGTTCAACTATGTTCATAGCAGTACTATTTGTAATAGCCAGAACCTGGAAACAACCTAGATGCCCTTCAATGGAAGAATGGATGAAGAAAGTGTGGAATATATACACATTAGAGTAAATGTTGCGGTAAAACGCTGCGGTAAAAAAACAATGACTTCTCGAATTTTGCATGCAAATGGATGGAAATAGAATACACTATCCTGAGTGAGGTAACCCAGACCCAAAAAGATGAACATGGGATGTACTCACTCATAATTGGTTTCTGGCCATAAATAAGGGTCACAGAGTCTACAATTGGTGAACCAAAGAAGCTAAGTAAGAAGGTGAACCCTAGGAAAAACATATAGTTATCCTCTTGGCTATGGGAAGTAGACAAAGTTGCCGGGGAGAAAATTGGAATCTTGGGGGTGGGGTGGGATGAGGGTAAGGGGAGATTGGGGAGACAAAAGGGAGAAGGGGAGGATGGGGGGAACTTGGGGAAAAAGGAGGATTGGGATAAAGGAAGGTTGGATAGGGGAGCACGGAAGCACAATTCTTAGTTAAGGAAGCCACCTTAGGGTTGGCAAGAGACTTGAACTTAGAGTGGCTCCCAGGAGCCCAAGACGATGTCCCCAGTTATTTCCTTGGGCAGCTGAGGATAGGGAACCTGAAATGACCCTATCCTAAAGCAATACTGACCAATATCTTGCATATCACCATAGAACCTTCATCTGGTGATGGATGGAGATAGAGACAGAGACCCACACTGGAGCACTGGACTGAGCTCTCAAGGTCCCAATGAGGAGCAGAAGGAGGGAGAACATGAGCAAAGAAGTCGGGACCACGAGGGGTGCACCCACCCACTGAGACAGTGGAGCTGATCTATTGGGAGCTCACCAAGGCCAGCTGGACTGTGACTGAAAAAGCATGGGATAAAACCGGACTCTCTGAACATGGCGAACAATGAGGGCTGATGAGAAGCCAAGGACAATGGCACGGGGTTTTGATCCTACTTAATGTGCTGGCTTTGTGGGAGCCTAGTCAGTTTGGATGTTCACCTTCCTAGATATGGACGGAGGGGGGAGGACCTAGGACTTACCACAGGGCAGGGAACCCTGACTGCTCTTTGGACTGGAGAGGGAGGGGGAGAGGAGTGGGGGGAGGGGGAGAAGAGTGGGAGGAGGGGGAGAAGAGTGGGAGGAGGGGGAGGGAAATGGGAGGCTGGGAGGAGGCGGAAACTTTTTTTTTTCCTTTTCTCAATAAAAATAAATAAATAAATAAATAAATAAATAAATAAATAAATAAAACCTTCAAGGAAACCAGTTGCTTTCATACTAGTTTCGAAGTTGGGGATTCCACAAAAGTCCTAAAAATAACCAGATTCTTGTAGGCCCTAGGATCAACATATATAAATCAATTACATCAAACAATCCACATATAGATAACAAGATTAAGATCATAATTCTGTTGATAAGCATGCTCTAGGAATTGAAATCACTCAGGAACAAACTAAGCATGTAAGCAAAGGCTCTCTAGACTGGAAATCAGAAAATACTGATAAGAATGAAAAACAAAAACAAAACAAGAACAAAAAAACTCACAAGAGCAAGGACCAAGTTTTTTTTTTTATAGTTTTGAAGTTCCATCACAGAGGATCGCCCTAGAGTAATCTGAAATTGTGCAATGCTATTCTTATCAAAGTCACAGCAAGGTGTTTTGTAGGCATAGGACATCTTATAATTAAATTTCTAAATTTAGGGACTTAAAATAGCTAAATAACCTTTACAAAGCAGATTGGAGAGAAATTACTCTACACAATATTAAAGAAAACTTGATAGCATTAATTTTGGTGGAAAATGAAGTTAATGGAACCAAATAGAGAACTTACACACCTAAATGTGCTCAACTAATAGTTGACAAAATAAATAAATTAAATAAAATAACATAGTATTTGCATCCCTAAAAATATATGTATATGGAGAATGGATGCTATTTAGTTATAAACACATCAGTGGAAACTCAAAACACAATGAAATAACATCACAACTCTCCGAATTGTAAAAATAAGTTTATATTTATAAATGCACACATATATGTGTGTATGTAAATCCTGAATGCGCACAAGTATGCAAAGAAACTGCGTGCATTGCTAAAATAGTCCAACCACTCTGGAAAGCTGTTTGCCATGCTGTAAAAATACTAAATGTACAAGTACTATGTGGAGCAACAATTAGAGTCTCAGGTACATATCCTAGAGAAATAAAAACTTAGTCACACAAAAAAAAAATTAAAAAAGGAAAAAACACGATAAGAGAAAGCCTGAATGAGAAAGTGATAGAAAACACTTGGTGTTTTGTCAAGTTGACACAATTTATTTCATGATCTGCAAAGCACTAAACCCAGTTTAAAGAGTACCTATGTCTGGGAGGGGGCATTTTATTGATTAACGGTTGATGAAGGAGGACCCAGCTCACAGGGGTGGTGTCACTCAGGCAGATGGTCCTGCGCTGTATAAGAAAGTTGGCTGAGAAGGCCACAGGGAACCATCCAGTAAGCATCTTTCCTCCAAGGTCTCTGCTTCAGTCATTGCTTCCCACTTCTTAACTTGAGTACCTGCCCTGACTTCCCTCAGTGATGGACTATGATCAAGATGTGTAAGATAAGTAAACCTCCCCAAGTTGCTGTAATTCAAAATGTCTGATCATAACAGAAAGCAAAGAAAGACACTGCATTTAATCAAACTGCTGAAAACAAGCTAAGCAACCACACGAGTGGGAATTAGTTAAGAAATGTGCCTGTATGTAAAACGACAAATGTTTATAGATTGTTGTTAGGGACTATGCCAAGCATTCATAACTAAAAATGTCTCTGTGTATTGACTTGGGATCTGGTTAGTGGCTCAAGAGAAAGCCTGCTACAGCATACATTGTTCCACTGTGTATAAAATGATAATGGTTCTCTTTGTTCCATTATGCCCAAAATAAGTTGAGAAATATTTAAAGTTTATTAGCATATTAAACTATATACGTATACATTTATGTATATTTTTATAAAGATTTTAAAAATAGTTTTAGAGGGTAAATAACATTTGAAATGAGTTCCCCAAAATTTTATATAATTTAAGTTGATTTTGATTTTACTTCTACATATTCTAAGTCCTTGAGACCATGTTAAAATTGATTGATTGTTTTGACCCCTGGTTTCAGATGCTCTAGTTAAGTTAGTGCTGTTGCTCTTGAGAAAGTGTGAGGAGAAACTCATAGTTGGGGTGTGTGGTGATACAAGGTTACTCGTGTCAAGGCAGCCAAGAATCAGACAAAAAGAGTCAGAGTTCAATAATCACTCAAAGGCTCAATCCTAGTGACTTACCCTTCCCTTGGGTCCTAGAAGTTCTACCATCTTTCAGTAGCACCAAGGGCTAATGACTACACCTCCTAACATGTGGTTTTGGGGGGACATTTGAGATTCAAAGAATAATAGCCATTTAGCCATTTTTCATCCATGTACAGCAGCATTATATATATATATACATATATATATATATATATATATATCTTTCTTCCTAGTAAAACAATACAATCAACTAGACTCACAAATCTTCACTTCATAAAATATCCTCAAAAATTCTGTCTTGAAAATGCTAATTGAATTACTACTCATAATTTGAGGACCAAAGACATTTTTTCACATATTCACCATCATTTCCTGGAACTTCGGAATTTTTTCTTATAAGAAAGCTCTGTTCATAGCTTATCCAGATGTTCATAAGCGGAACAGTTTTGAATCTTCATAGCTTGGCATGGCCAGCATAAACTCAGAATGTTTAGGAAAAACTTTGTCTAAACTATCATACCCTATTTTATACCAGAGAGGAAAAAAATCACTTTCCCAGACTGTCTACTAGTGAAAATTTTAAATTTACTCTCTGTCCCAATAGCCAATATGGCAAAAATAAATGTGCTAAATACTTTCAAAAGATTAGCGTGGGTTCCAAGAACACAAAAATGCTGATCCCTGAGGAACTCATTCTTCTTCCCAGGTGATCCATACAACAATATATATAAAGTATGTTCCCTGTGGCCTCTGAAAACAAAAGCCAGGTGCTATATAAGCCAACCATAAATTTACATTACTGAAAATGTTTAATGGACAAGAACAAATAGTCTCTTTTCTCATTAAAGGGCTTTTGTGATGATGTTCCCAGAATATGCTCATAAATGTCATTTATTCGCTGGCTGCCCAGGCTTCCTGACTACCCATTCCTTGGCCCCATGACTGACTTGCTCGAGTATTGTTGACTGTCTAAAGCCTTCAGCTGACTCAATGAATGGCTTATAGACTGTGTTTCTCAGATCAATTGGCAAACGTGGATAATACATCAAAAAGACAGAAAATCACACAGAAGTGTTAAACTCAGAAATCAGCCTAACCAGTCATCAGAAAACAATGCTATAATTCCCAAAATTCATCCCAAATATCCAGACAGTGTCTCCCAGATTCTGATGATATCCTTATTGTAATGTTACCTTGGTTTTCACAAAGGTCCTGCTCTTCTCCCCTGGTCTCATCATAGTATTTGCTAATGAAAGGGAGTTATATTTTGAGCTCCATCACAACTATTTTTGGTGAGACCCTATCCTCATCCATACAATGGAATTAATGCCTTGGCATAGCTTCTATGCCAAGTATTGATTTATTGCTAACTCAGTCCTTATACTGTCTATTGGCAATCAGCAGGTACTCAATAACTGAACAGTAGCCTTGGGTAAGGCACTTTGCTCTACAGGAGCCTCACGGAGATGAGGAACGTGCATTCTTGGTTTTGTGATAGAATGAGAGTAGGCAAAGTAACCCAAGTTTATGGGGAAAAAAAGATGTGGGCAAAACTCCTCAAGAATGTAGAGTAAAGTACTTATGTGCAATCAAAGGGAAATGGAAATTTCCTTATGATAAGAGAATGGCATAAGATATAAGGTGGGACAAGTTAGAATGGCGGTACATGGAACATTTTTAGAGCACATTGAAAACTATAACTTAGTTCAAATGCATTTTGGAGTAATGGGAAGAGACTTACATTTCATTTATTCTTTGCTCAAAATCCGCATCCTTAGGACGTTCGTTCTGACTGTCCTACTTAGTTTCCATTGTTGTGACAAACAGCATGACTCAAAGCAATCCAAGAAGGAAAAGCGGTATTTCATCTTGTAGTATAGCCCATCTGGGAAGAGGATAATTCAATAGGGAAAATGTCTCCATCTGACTGGCCTGTGGGCAAGTCTCTAATCCTTCTCTTGATGGATGGCTGATGTGGAAGGACCCAGCCCACCGTGGGTGGTGATAGTCCCAGCAGGTGGCCCTGTGTTGTATAAGAAAGCAAGCTGAGCAAGCCTTGGGAAAAGCCAGTAAAAGCAGCTTCCTCCACAGCCTACCCTTGAATACCTGCCCTGGCTGCTCATCATGATGTTCCATAAAGATTAAATAACCCTTTTCCTCCTCAGTTTGCTATTGGTCTTGCTGTTCCTCACAACAATGGAAAGTAACTAGGGCAGTCAGAGTCAACATTCTAAGGATATGGATTTTGAATGAAGAATAAATAAAATGGGAGTCTGAGAGAGAAAGTTTAGGCTCTGTTGAAATAGCCAGGCAGCCAGAGTAATTACATAATGTCCACAGCCCGAGAAAAGGGAAAAAGTGATAGGTGAATAAAGGAGGGGCTCTAGCCTTAATTCATCAGCCACTGTTAGGAATCAGTTTTATTATGCAAATGTATAGGCATGTTCGACACTGCTGTGTCCTCGGGAGTTATTTGATTTTACTGTTTTATTTTTTAATCTCAGTTCCAAAACTCCTCCAAATACTTTATTCCTGACCATCCAGGTTAGTGAAAATGTTCTGGTTTCGTTCTGTTGCTGAGGAACACACCCTAAAGCAATTTGGAGATATGTTTAGTTAGTTTACAGGTTACAGGCCATCATCAAGGGAAAACAAGCCAGCAGATTAATGCATAAACCTCAAAGGCATTCTGCCTTTCTTATATGGCCCACACTCACCTGTATAGGGATTTACACCCAGAGTGGGCTGGGAACTTTTAGACCAATTAGTAATCAGACATGTCTACAGGCCAATCCAATGGAGTTAAGTCTTCAACTGATGGTCCCTCTACCCAGTTGTATCAAGTTGGTAACCAAATTAGACATCACAGAAAGAAGCTATGGTTATAAGGAGATGTTTTATGAAGGGTGTTTGTTTGTTAGTTTGATCACTAGGGAGCTTCAATAAGGTGTAACTGTTGTACTAGTTTCCATTTGTAATGTGTTATTGAGATGTCTTTTTGGTATGACAACCTGTCTCCCGCCTCTATGGGCAATCAGGAAGAATTCTGAACTCTCAGGAGTATCAGATACCCCTGATGATTAGGAAGAAAGAAACAAAGCAAAAACAGGTAAAGAGGGAAGAAATGAATAAGACCTGAGATAGTTAGGATATGCCTATGTGAAAATTATTTCCATTGCCAGCCTTGAAACCTCAGTCTGATGTGAAAGAACCAGCATTATATCTCCCTCCATGGGAGGCCAAATAATCAGAATACACGTATAACCAACCTCAGAAAACTGATGCCTTTGGCCATTCTTCATTCTGTCCAGCTCTAGTACTTGAAAGACAGTAACCATATATTTTCTAACCCTGGCATGGCCCGTGGAGCATCTCTCACACTTCAGAATGAAAATATATATTGTATTATTTGTAATTTCATATCATATCTGCTCATGCTGGATGGAAACTTTTCCTTTTTTTCAGTCAAGAATTGATTGGACAGGTAGGTGGTTGGCTGGCCAATAGAACCACAGGTTAAGGGAAGCTTTAAATGAGAAACTGAGTTTCCAGTCTCTGAGGCAGCCTCATTCCCAATTGCAATGGTTTTCAGGAAAGGTGGCAGTCATGCAAGTCAGCACAACTTTCAGGTATGAACTTGACTTGTAGGTTCATCTACTCCCGCTACCAGCGCCATCAACCAGCTTATCAGCGAGTACACATGAGAAGATGACTATACAGTATAATACAGGCCATGTCCCAGGGGACAGAGCAAAAGTGTCATGTGGGACATGATAGCAAGAAAGGATCACTAGTGCAGACTTGAAAGATTCAGTAAATCTTGGGATTTGGGCTCTAGAAAAATGGGGGTTTTAAGTCCTGACAGGCAGAGGTAATGCGTATTCCGACAGCACTGCTGTGCGAACTGGCTCTGGAATTAAAGACATAATATTTAATAGATGGAAATCAACTGTGAGTTTCTCAAAAGGAGGAGGTAAGAAAGATGATGGTACCTATATTGAAAAGGTGGAGGAAAATATCAGAAGAAAGATGCCTGTAATTATTTTTTAATTGAACTGTCTTACTTCGAACAGCACAGATATAGATGGTAATAGAGTGGACAATAGGCAGAGCCCTCTCCGACTGCTCTATGTTACAGTCAGTGAAATGAGGCTCACATTCAAAGGTATCCCAAGCAGAAACAAACTGACTTTCTATTTGCCTCTTTTTAAAAGCAAATTCTACAGGAAATACATGATTTCCTAAGAGAATATTAAAGTGATTGAAAGTCAGAGGAAGACATGAATGAAATAATAACCTAGAGAGAGAAAATGGTTGTTATTGTCTTCAGAAAAGGTGCCACTTCCAGACAGACTTACACAATATTTCAACTGCTGAGAAACATTCTTCCTCTACTATGTAAACTCCTTTAGAATATACACAAGAAATCTCAAAATGTAATGAATACCTTAAAAATTCAATTCCAAAGTCTGACAAATATTGAACTTTAAATCATCCATATGCGTATAGATCCAGTTGCTCAAGATTAATCTTGATAAATGAAGCTGAGAAGTTTATTGCAACAATACATTAAAACCAAGTAAGTTTTATCCCACCTATGCAAAAATCCTATAATAAATCTGTTAATTTGTCAAAACAGAATTAGATCAAATTTGCAAAACACGACACTACACAATATATGCCTGAAAAATAACTTAATAAAGCAGTTCTATTTTTCCAAAATTAAAGAAGTAATTCCACATAAAAAGGATGGGGATAATGTCTTTTGTTTTCTTTTTCAGCTCTAGGATTCACGCTCAGCGTTGCAATGTCTGTGCATGCAGGTCAATGCTTAACTACTCAACGACTGCATCCCCAACGCAAAATTTACTCTCTTTCTTAAGTATCACATATCTCTGGAAGGTCCATATCCAAAGTAACTGTGATATTTTATAACCTAAGATTGAGACAGGCACACATGTTATCTTTGCCATTAGATTGTGCCATTCTGTGAGTTTAAACCAACATAATAATGGAAGGATTCAATAAAGTCTGAGTATTAGAAATGTAATTACAAGTGTTCATGGTGCTTTCTCAACACTAAGCCAGTCACTGTCTTATTCGGGGTTACTATTGCTACGATAAAACACCATGACCAATAACAAGTTGGGAAGGAAAGGATTTATTTCACTTCCACTTCCACATTGTTGTCCATCAATGAAGGAAGTCAGGACAGGAACTCAGGAACTGATGCAGAAACCATGGAAGAGTTTACTGGCTTACTACTCATGGCTTGCTCAGCCAGCTTTCTAATAGAACCAGGACCACCAGCCCAGAGAAAGCAACACTCCCAATGAGTGGTGTCATCCCACATCAGTCACTAATTAAGAAAATGCCCTACAGGCTTGCCTACAGCCCAATTTTAGGAAGGCATTTTCTCAATTGCAGCTTCCTCTTGTCTAGTGATTCTAGCTTATATCAAGTTGACATTTAAAAAAAGCTAGTACAAATGACCCCTTGTCAACTTGACACACAAACACATCACTGTTAAGTCACAATCTTTCCCTTCGTTTTCACCCGCAAGGTATCACATTTAAAAAGTAACTTTAAATTTAAGCACATTATTAGTTCAGTTCCTTCAAAATATCCAGTCTCTTTAAAAATCTAAAATCTCTTTTAAAAAGTTCAAAATCTCTCCCCCATGGGCTCCTGTAAAAATCAAAATTAAGTTCAACATTTCCTTACTTCAGGAGGAAAGAACCACGGCGAAGTCACAATATGAACAAAGCAAAACCAAACTCCAAAAATGTAAATAACTCAATATCCCCTATCTGGGATTCACTCCCCGTCTTTTGAGCTCCTTCAAAGGGCTTCTGGCACTTCCCTGGCCCTTTGCAGCTCATACAGCTTGTGTTCTAGCTCTGGCTTGCTCCACGTCACTGCTGCTGTTCCTGAGGCGCATCCCATGGTACTGAGATCTCCAGAAGTCTGAGATCTCCTGCTGCCAATGGGCTGCACTTTCACCAATAGTGTCTCCTGGGCTCTCTTCAGGGACTCCAACCCTCCATGCCTCAGCTGCCATCAGTGATTCCTTTCAACACCAGAACCACCCAGGTGACTTTTACACTTCCAAATTCGGCTGCCAGCACAAGATTCAACTTTGGCCATGTCTGGAATATAAATTCTCTGTGTTGATTCTTAGGAAACACTTTCAAGAAGATTTCACCTCATTGCTGATCTCTTCTTAAATGCTGCTAACTTCTCAGCTCCAGCTCGCCAGCATCGAATATCCCTGCAAAGCCAAGGTGTCACGTTAGTAGTTGTGGTGTCTTGTTAATTACAGATGATTCTTCAGTTCCAGTTAAACAGAACCACAAAATCTTCACTCAAAACAAATCAGATTGTCCCAATAGAGTCTTTAAACTTCCCTCTGAAACTTCACACGCCAGGCCTCCATCTTCTGCCTTGCTCTCAACATTTTTGTCTTCCAAGCTGCTAAAGAACTTCCCACCAAGCTCCCAACTCTCTTTTCTAGCCCAAAAATCCAAAGCCCTTCCATAATCCTTTCCAAAACACGTGGTCAGGTCTGTCACAGCAATACCCCGCTATCCTGACACCAACTTGTCTTAATTAAGGTTAGTATTGCTACAATGAAACACCATGACCAGAAGCAAGTTAAGGAAGAAAGGATTTGTTTGGCTTACACTTCCTCATCATAGTCCATCACTGAAGGAAATTAGAATAAGATCTCAAGCAGGGCTGGAACCTAGGGGCAGGAGCTGATGCAGAAACCATGAAGTAGTACTACTTACTAGCTTAACCTGCTTTCTTTTAGAAGTCAGGACCACCAACCCAGGAATGGCTCCACCCACAATGGCCTGTGCCCTCCCCATCAATCACTAATTAAGAAAATGCCCTGTAGGCTTGCCTACAGAGTGATCTTATCGAGGTATTTTCTTAGCTGAGGGCCTCTCTTCTCCAGTGACTCTGTCAAGTCGACATAAAACTAGCCAGCACAGTAACCTACTATACTACAAGAAATATTCATAATCTAGCAAATCATAAATCTAATAAATGTAGAAATTCCTTATGTATCTAGAAAATCCAGGTAAAACTTTTTGTAAACAGTGAATGTAGCAGCTAATACAATTTCCCTATATATTAACAACTATAACTATGCCAGGCAATAGTCTCCACGCTTTTGTGAATATTATCTCACTTAACACACAGTACTCTGCAAGTAACAATGGCATTTATCATAATCCCTCAAGAAAAAATATGAACATTCAAAGATTAAAAGACACATCTAAATGAATTAGTATATAAATGTGAATAAATATAATAATAATGTCAGAACCACATTAAGTAGCATAAAAGAAAGCTTAGATAAATTGAGAAATACTCCATGTCTCTTTGGAAGGGGAGATTTAAATCATAATGTATCACTTTTCCCAATATGTTAAATTCTGAGGTTTATTAAAAGTATAAATAAGGGTGCATAAACTCTGAAGAATTACCATAGAAAGATGAAGTTATCTAAGGGGGCCCCTGATGCTGAATATGCAGTTGTGTGAAATACTCCACCAAAAGCTGTACATGAGTGAAAAAAGCACAATGCAGTACTTCTATGAGATGGGTTTTCCTACAGCATCAGTGTTTGAAGAACTGTGTCAAGTGCAGCCTTTTCTTTCCATGGTTTGAACAGCCCATGTGGAGACCAGGCCTCTTCCCCATCAAGAAAGGCATTGTTTACATTTTTGTTACTTAAAGAGTAAATCATTTTTACACACATTATGGTCTACTCTTAAGTATGAATACTTATACTACTCTATTTTCCATAAACTTCATTGAATTCATTCATGTATATGTGTGTGTATGCATTCTTAATAGATAACCTACAATCTGAATTTGATACACACACACACACATATTTGGGTCAACTTTATGGTGAATGCTACAGATTTTATAACTTCTGAAGTCAGGTTTCCTTAGTTTATACTTACAGACAGAAATCCAGTATCAAGTACTGACATCTGTGAGGGTTTCTTGTTGACCACAACACAACTCAGGCCCTTACATGGTGAGACAAAAAAACCATGCTGCCATCTCGGATCTCTCTCCATTTTGCCATGGATTCATTGTGGGGACCCCATCTGTAATGGGTCAGGTTTCCCAAATGCCCCACCTCAAAATACCATAAACATGAGATTAAGGCTGCCAGCAGGACTCCTGGGGGCACTGAAACCAGAACACTGTGTATACAGGATGCTCGCTAAAGCTGCAGCTACCCCCAGGCTTGTTTGGTAGCAAGACTCGTTTGGGGCTTTTGTGGACACCCATCAACACTGAACATGTTCTTTCAATAATAGATTACACAAAAATAGCAATTATACCTTACCATAACAAAGCAGCAATTTGTTACAGATACAAAACGGAACATTCTCTAGGAGGATGGTCATATATGGGTCATGGAAAGTGTCTCACACATATTACTAGAGAATTAATTACCTTTCTTCAGACATCATTGGTACCACAAAAGTCAGTGTTTGAAAGAAAGAAAAATGCCCAGCTCACTTTAATAAGGCTCTGTGACATTTGGACAAAAGGATCAGTGTAGTCAAATATAGCACCTGCCACCTGCACTCAGGTGATACCCGCCTCCTGGATGCGTTGCTACCTGGCTGACAAACTCAGCATCCCGAGTTCTCTGCACTGAATACAGGCCAGACAACTCGTGATTCATCCCTGTTTATGAACTGGCCCAAAATTCTGTCTGACTCAAGCATTCTTCTGGATTATTCTTTTATGAGATATTTTTATGTCCTGGGAGCTATACTAAATATTTCTCATGCATCATTACATGCAGTTCTATAGTAAAATATCACTATCTTATTACCAAAGAGCAATGTAACAAAACTGGGGACCAAAATAAGAAATCCTAACGTTCTCTTCCCCTGAGAGAAAAATGCAGGACTGGAATCTTTGTATTACCCTTATGAATGGTTGTTAATTGGTTTTGTCTTTATTATTACTTTTAATTAAATTTGTCATATGATGTTTTCATTATGTTTTATCCCCACCAACTCTTAAATTCTCCCCACATCTCTACTCACTCAACTTTATGTCCTCTCTCTCTCTCTCTCTCTCTATCTTTCAAACAATAAAAACAAATAAAAAACAAAACAACCCAACAAAAAAACAGAAATCAAAACTAATAAGCAAAAGACCAATAAGTCAAACAATGTTGTCCCCCCCACAAAAAAAAAAACACAGAAAAACAAAGCAAAAAGTTCACAAAACAAACATTGAGTTAATTTTGTGTTGGATGGCTATTCCTGGGCATGTAGCCTGTCCTGGGCCGTGGCTGCTATAACCTGTGAGGGCACATTGAAGGAAACTGATTTTCCTTTTATGAATGATTACTAATTACAGACAGTGTCTTGATTCGGGGTGGAGCCCCGTGTCTAGGTCTCCCTCTCAGTGCTAGGACCCTGTCAGGCTTGAACCTGTGCAAGTCTTGTGTGTGCTGTCATAGTCTCTGTGAGTTCAGTCTTGTATCTGAAGGACACTCTTTCCTATCTTTTTTCTCTGGCTTTTAGAATGTTTTGTTCTCCTCTTATCTAAGGCTTTCTCTCAATGTCTGCACATTGTCTGTCTGTGGATCTCTGTGTTAATTCCCATGTACTCCAAGAAGCTTCTCTGATGTGGGCTGAGTGAGGCACTGATTTATAGGTACAGCAGGAAGTCATCAGTAAAACTAGTGAGAACGTGAAGGAAAAAGGAACACTTACTCATTGCTGGTGGGATTACAAACTTGAATAGCCAGTATATAAATCAACGCAGCTATTCCTCAGGAAGGTAGAAACTGAACTACTTCAAAATCCAGCTTTGCGACTCTTGGACACACAAAGGAAACTCTATCCTACTACAGAAATACTTGCTCATTCATGCTCATTGCTTATTTTAATAGCCAGAAGCTGGAAATAGTCCAGATCTATCAACCTGATGAATTTATAATTAAAATGTGATACAGTTATACAATGTGATACCACTTAGCTGTTAAGAAAATGAAATTCACTGGTAAATAGACAGAGATAGAAAAAAGTCATCCAAAGTGACGTAACCCAGACCCCAAATGGCAAATATTATATGCTTTCTCTTATAGATAGATGTTAGTGTTTAAGCTTTAGATATGTGTGCTACAGTCCAAATAACCACACAGTTTAGATCCTTAGTAAGAGATGGGTGTAGAAGAGAGGATCTCCCAAGGAAGGGGAAATGAGATACAGTGTTGGGGAGAGACAAAGGGGAAATTAGAATAGGGAGATTGAATGGGAAGGGAGAGAAAATGGTAAGTGATGGTCGGGGGGACGGTGCTAAAGGCCTTCTGAAAAACTAAATGGAAGCTTATTATTATAGATGTTTCCTAGGATACATACATATATAAAAGGAATCTAAATAGAATTACTAAATAATAGAGAGGATAACAGCCCAAGTAGACACATTATACCACACAATAAAACCTCCAGTGCTAGGAATGAGTGTTTTGCTAAGTCAGTGGCCAAAGCCCCACCCCCCAACAAATATCACAAACTATCATTAAGGCTCTTCCAAACTGATGGAAAGTCCTGTTGCTAAAGAGAACTCTAATTTACAGCATTAGACATATAGGAGTCAAGCTAGTTCTTAACTAGGAATTTCATCCCTACTAACCCATATTTATGGTATGAAAAGTACCCTGCACACGACAGGAATAAAAAAGACAATTATAATGGCTCTTCCTTTGGACTGCCAACTCCTGAATCATGGCATGACAATAAAAATCATAATTTTCACTAATTATGAAAGCTTGGCCATAGCTTAGGCTTGTTCCCAACTATCTCTTAAAACTTAAATTAACTCATTTATATTAATCTATGTTCTGTCATGTGGCTTTTTCCCTCTCCTCAATATTGGATGTCTGACTTTTATGTAAGTATGTCCACTCTGGCTGGAGAATCTCCTGCCTCAGATTCTTTCCCAAAGTCCCTAATATTTGCCTGGAAGTCCCACCTATCCCCTCTTGCCTACCAATTGTGTTTATTAATCTCTTTATTAAACAGAAAGTGGTTTGCAGGTAAGGTTAAACAGAGACACATCTTCACACAGCGTACAAAAAATTATTCCAACAGGTAATCATCAGTAAGACACAATAACAGCAACCTGCCTCTGAGATATGTTGAAGCAATAATGGCAAAATGTTAAGGGTGCAGTCAAACACTTTTTGCTAAGATATAAGGCCCCCTTCATGAGATGGAGCTCACACCTCACACTGCAATAACATAAATTTATTGAATTATACTTACAGTCTCTATGGTATTTCCTTTTTGTAGTCTTGCCCATTGGCCTGAAGCTATTAAGTCTTACTTAATTAGGACAATGTTCTACTATTAGTCAAGGGTGTGCTGCTCATGGTCCAGATAACTACCTGCCTTTGGAAATCTCTATGACCAGTTTTAGAGACCCACAACTTTAAGGCTAGCCCCACAGTCAATGGTGTGATGCACTCTCCTGGAGCACTGCTCAGAGACAGTGCAGATTAAGGTTAAAGTCTACTTCTAGTCCCGTTCTCTGCTGTGCTGCATATGAAGATGGCTCACTCTCAGAGACAAGCAAAATCATAGAGCAAAGATGAGCTTAATGCTCTCAAAACTACCAATAGTCCTGATTGACAGCCACCTGAGCGGAAAAGAGGGTTCCCGGAGTTAGACCAATTAATCACCTGGTTTAGTATTAATGTAATTCTTTCAAATTTGGTGAAGAAGAATGTAAAACAAAGAATAACTGCTGTTTACTATTCACGAAATCGATACAATTTCTTAATTTGAAAAGCATCTGAGGTGTCTGAATCATGAGCTTTAATTCTTCTTCAATTTACGGAAGTAATCAAGGATGGGAGGATAGCTTACTTGGTAAAGTGCTGGCTTTTCAAGGATGAAGCTGATTTTAATCCATAGAACACACACAAAACAGGAGTTGGAGAGATGACTTAGTGGCTAAGAGCACTGGCTGATCTTGCAGTGTACCCAAGTTTGTCTGCCAACACCCACATGGTGATGGACAAGCACTACAACTCAGATTCCCGGGACTCTGATGACCTCTTCTGACCTCTGTGGACACCAAGTATACACATGGTGCACAGACATACACGCAAGGTATGGTGGGACATGCTTATCAACCCAAACCTTCAAAAGTGGACAGAGCAGATGGCTGGAACTTGCTGACCGGCCAGGTGTTGCATGACACTTTTCCTGCATGCTACAAATATCCAAACACCTAATAGGGAACCTTCCAATAAACAGAATACTTTTTACCATCAAAGTCTAACTTGATGAATCAATGTGCTGATTGGGGATCCTTATAGGAGTATAGGTGAGGGGTTACCTACAGAAGCAGGGACAGCTCAAAAGAAGCTGCACTAGTGAAAGCCCAATCCAGCAGCGGTGAACACTCACGTGAGCTGGAACCTTGGAGCTCTCTGTGTGACTTACAGGCAGCTCAGCAGGTCATAGATCCTCTTCCAGTCAGCTTGTCTTGCCCAAGACTTCTCAGGAGTCTGACTACTTGCATAACCTGGGGAGGCAGTAGTCTTATACATCTGGCCAGTTTCAGAAACTTCCTGAAGCTAATGAGTTTTTCACTTCCTGAATCTTAACTAACTTTCCTTTAGAACTTCTTGAGTCTTTGGGAGCTTCCCTCCATTGTGGAACATTTAAGTTTAGATGAGATTGCCACATAACCCTGGCATAGGTGAGACGACAAACCAGGCCAGGGAGGGTATCTGCTTCAGAAACGCATGAACCGCAGGTGAGGAATGCCACCAAGGTTGTGCTCTGAGCTATATATGCACTTATTACACACACATGCACACTCACAAAGTAAACAAAATGGAAATCTGATCTTCTGTTTTGAAGAGGTAGTAGTGGGTTTTCAGGGTGTTAAGGAGAAAAAAAAAGATTGGGTTTATTCATAACAGGAACTGACATAAAATCATTCTTAAAAATGAGGTTTATTAGGAAAGAGAATTCTGATACTCCATGGGCTATGATGGGATGACGAGACAGAGGGCATTATGAGGGAAGTATATCATAGTCGAGGCACATGAAGCTCCGCGGAAGAGAATTATAGACACTATTAGCTGAACATGAGAATAGGAAACCTAGCCTCCTGGGACAACATGGCAGAATAGGAGAAAGACTATCAATAGGTATAGGAAAGAGAAAAAGAGAGGGAGAGAAAAAGTGCACATACACACATGCATAAGAATATACTAGCCAGAGAAACTGAGGGAGAGAGAGAGCTCTTCTCCCAGGGGTTGTGATGTACTTGGTCATAATTCAATGTCAGTTTCCAGGTAGGGGTGCTGTTGCAGAAAGAAGGAAGCAAATGTGTTTACAAATTGCTATCACATCCTTAGCAAATTAAAAACCAAGCAGCAGATGCTTGTCAATTCTCTGTCTCAAACTACAGGCAGAGTTAGACTTAAAACTGCTAGCTCATGATCCAACAGAGGGTACCAATGAGCCTTGCCAAAGAAATGGTCAGATCATTTTTGATGCATTCAGCCTACATGGTAAACCTGTTCTTCTCAATAGTGAGCAAACTTTTCTCATAGCATGCCACAGCTGCAAAGCGTGAGGTGGGCTAGAGAATCTGGTGGTTGTGCAACACTGAACCACATATTTCCACTTGGATTATCTTCTTAGTCTGCAGACTAACCAGACAGATATCTGACAACTGCGTCCTTTATCATGATATGGTGGGAAACTCCCGAGAGAGCAAGTAAGAGTCTCTATTAAGGAAGTGGTGACATACATTTGGGTAGGAGTTCATTGCTCTGAACCAAATTGAACGTAACCAGTCAGATGGATTTCACTTCAGTTCTATGATCCATGGTCCACCTTTTATGTGTTCCCACTAAAGCCTCTAAGAGACCAAATATAACAAGTATCACAAATAGTAGACAGTGCTTGTGGAGAGTTTGTATTTAGCCCACATGGTATTTTCATGGGTCTCTTAATGTTTTGAGTTGGCAGAGTCGGCCTTTGAAGTCTTAGAGCCAGGGATGGAAAAGAGAAAGTTTAGAAGCTGCTGTCATTAATACAACCCACCCCACCACCTAACCCCTGCCTTCCATTCCAAACTTTCATTGCTAAATATAAGTCTGGATTTTAGCTGTCTGAAGAAGCAATGTTACAGCTCACACTCAAATGCCATCTGTGTTAATCATCATCATAAGGCAAGTCTGCATCGTCCCCAGTTTTGTGGCAAGAAAGTATTTTTTTGGAGTTTTATTTCCCTACATTAGTATTTGTCTAATCACCTCACTTCAAGCACCACAGAACATGAATATTTTTAATACAACAGCCATGTATCGAATGTCACTTGTGGCGGAAATCTTTAAGCAGAAAAATGAATAAAAGATGGATGGATGAAAGATATGGATAAAATATTTTCCAAAGTCAAAGTTAACAGAGAGTAGAATAAATTTTATGCAGAAGTTAGCTTCTAATATCATCTCATAAAATGAATATAACACACATTGTGGGGGGAAAACACCTCATCGACCAAGTTGGGTTCACCAGCACTGAATGGGATGCTTGCATTTCTGTTTGGCCATAGATAACAGAATCAGTTTGTACAATGGGGATGCTTCGTATGTGAGAATGCCTGCCAACACCAGATGGCGCTCTTTGTAACTAGACACTCAATTTCTGTCTCTACCCCAGACTCAAATGTTTACTGAGAGGGTCACTCGAGCTCTGCTATCTTTGATCCCCCTTCTTACGCTTTCTAGTTTTCTCTTGGCTATCTTCCTTGTTCAAGAGTATCTAACTGAACTCAGGGAAGTCAAAATTACATGTGAGGTAAATTTAGTCTTCCTAAAAAGCTTGGAGCCAAGTGAAAGCCATACTACAGCCTGGGCTCGGCAGATGGTCAGATTATAGCTGTACTGGAAAGGGACCAGAACGAGGTTCTGACTTGCGCCTCCTACTGCATTTGTTTATATCAAGACGCCATCGGCACCCCGCCATTTGAGCTAGAATCATTTTCAAGCAATGGTGAAGCTGACAATGTTGAAGCATATGATAAAAGCAATTTTGGCAATAGAAAGGATAAGAAGGCTGAAATAATGTAATATTTACACATTCACACAATATGCTTTTAAGAGTTTTATTCAGATTATAGTCTGTAACAACCATAAGAAGTTATGCTGATATTTTTAAGAAGAGGAAACTAGTTGCAACTTGCCTGATGAGAGTGGAAACCAGCAAGTGACAAAGCTAATATTGGAATCCATTCCCTTTGATATTGAAGCCTGTCTAATAAATATCACAGTGCGTGCCTGCATCATCTCCATTTCCTTCCTCTTCACCAGCTCCTCCTACACTCTAACTGACAGTCACAAAGTCCATGACTTAGTTTGCTCATACTAAATATATCTTGAATCTGTTATCAAAAGGCAACTCTTAATCATCTTCATTAAAGCTCAGCAGCCAATGCACTCATTCTTACTTTTTTTTAACTCTTGGCAAAACACAAGCTATGTGTGATGGATGAATGAAGGAATGTTGGGACCAGTTGCATTGCTCATGTTGGTTCTCCCCTTTTTTTTCCCACTTACAGCAGAAAAGACTCTTAAAAACATGCATGGAAACATGGGTTCATTCTAGAATATGTTCTAAAAGTTGTTCTCTTATTGATAGATCTTATATGCATCAAGACTTAACTTTTGTTGTTTGAGTACATGGGAGAACAAGCTGCTCGACCACTCACTGAAGTTTAGTCATAAACAAAACTTACATGTTATGTTCATTAGCATCTCTACCAAGTATTTTCACATATTTGATAATGCTTCATACCAAACCCCCTTTCCAGCTAAGAAGACTAAAGAGTTATAACTTATGTAAACCTGTGGTAATCACATATGACAAATTTGGGGATATGATATTTGAACTGTATATTTTCCCTGCTTCTTGTTTATAATTTCTAAGGTCTTTGGAATACTCAAATTGACTTTTTGTATGTTAATGACTTGGATTGTGCCTAATAGCTGCAGTATGAGAATTGGTCACCAGAAATACCAAGGCAGAAATTGAAGATTAGCCTTGATGGTCCATTATCAAAAACCCACACAGGGATAAGGGTCAAAAATAAAACTTTCCAGTGATTTGATGAAACACACTTCTATAAAGATGATGCATTCCCCAAACCTTAAAGGACAACATTTAAAAACTTCAGGATAGCTAAATAGTGTCAATCCTTCACATGAAGAAAAGAAGTAAATGTTCCAGGCACCTCTCCACATATTTTGTTTTATTAGCTGTTCATCAGTATACTTGATAATAACATCTATAATAAATCATTGAGCATAGGTATTTCCACAAAGTCTCTGAGCTTCCTTAGCATATTAATTAAACCTTAGAAGGGAATGGTGAAGCCTTGATTGATGACTGTCTTGTCATATTAATAGGTAAAGCAAACTTAATCCATAATGGGTACCTGAAGTAGACATGGCAAGAAGCTATCCTAAGGACTAAGTCTCAACTTGCAGGATATGCCTCTATCTCCAGGTATTGTCAATTATGAAACGGATTGGAGGATAACCAGATAATATTAATTGTAGAGTTAACTTCTTGCTGTTGGGAGAATATTGTCACATTAGGGACACAGAATTGGTCTGTGTTTTGAAATATATTTTATAAGAAATGAGTCTGTTTATCCCTGGACAAAAGAAAGAATAGAATTCAGTCTGTTTGACCCGTTGCCTAAACTCTTAACTAAAGTCCTTTAAAAGGTTGCTGGCTTCTTATAGAATAAGAAAGAAAACAGCAATGTCCTTTTATTTTTCTCTTGGATTTATAAAAAAGCTTCATCAACATGGCACTACTGACATTCTAGAGTAGATGATTCATTGTGGCGGGGGCTTGCTTTCATTGTTCATGACATTTTACAGAATTCTGGTCTCTAATGACTAGATGTTATAGTAGTCTCACCCTCCATGATACCCCAGCTATGGCAATCAGAAATGCTGAAGACATTGCAGAAGACAACTGAGGACCATTTAAGGAAAAGAGTACCATCTTGTTGGATAGCTTTCACGGTTATAACTTAAGTAGTATGCTAACCAGAATGTTTCAGCTTAGACTAGAGCAGATGATCTCAACCAAGTAGCATTAGATTAGTCCCCTAAGGTTTGTTTTGGCATTCACGATTGTCCAAGCGAAATGTATCAGCACCTTGGACAGCGGCAGTGGCAGCTGAGAAAGATGCTGAACTTCCCTTACCTGTAAATAAAAAAAAAAAAGAAAGAAAAAAAGAAAGAAAAAGAAAAAAGTCTGGGTAGACATTCCAGATAGCTTCCATGTGCTCCCAACCTTTTCACATTGACAAGTTCCAGTTAAAACAGTCACAGGGAGTGTCTTTTTAGGGGATAGCCATTTTAAAAGGTTTTTGTAAGGAAATATGTGAAGAGTCACCTCAATTTGCCATGATCACAAGACTAGGTATATTCGTGAGTTGTTCACATACAAGTTCTGGATCTTCAAAAGCGGATAGTAGTTCCATTTAAGCCCACATTCTGTCACTACAAAGCTTGGTCTTGGCTTTGGTGTTGCCAAGCTAGGATTTTTAAAATAGATGCATACCACTAAACTCTGCCCGAAACATTAATCATCAGAATTTGCTAAGAGACCTTCAGAGTAGTAGTTTTTGAAGCAATGAGCTACAAGTCAAGCTTTCAGAATGAAAGCTTGGGCACAATTGGAATTTTTAGCTTGAGCCTGGGAGTGTCAAAAGCATCCTTCTGGCCATAAACACACATCACCAAGTAATCATCAACCTCATATTACTGTTTAAGAGTTTAGATGTAAGCCGGGCGGTGGTGGCGCACGCCTTTAATCCCAGCACTCGGGAGGCAGAGGCAGGTGGATATCTGTGAGTTCGAGGCCAGCCTGGTCTACAAGAGCTAGTTCCAGGACAGGAACCAAAAGCTACGGAGAAACCCTGTCTCGAAAAATCAAAAAAAAAAAAAAAGAGTTTAGATGTAAATTTTTAACTATTGTGACACATGTACAAAAACTTAAAAAATGCAGAGATTAGCACTGATCATATCCAACAATGGCATTTAAATGTAGGGATCAATTATTTTTATTAAAACACAAAATACAAATAAAACACACTGAAGCTAATCCAAATTCCACTAACCAACACAAGAAAAACAATGTTTGTATAACTCACAGAAAAGTAAGTCTATAGCTTGTGCTATCACAGGATGTGGTTAGACACATTCTTGATGAGTGTTACTCTCTAACCTCACCATTGTAATTGGAGTAGTTTGGAAACGATGGAAGTGGGGGGAAATCCCAGCCTCTGCCTGTGCGAGTTCTGTGACTTTAAGCATGTCATTCAACTAGTCTTGCACCTCACTTTTCTATCTGTAGGATGAGAAGAATGGTGCCTATGTCAATCTTCAGAAAGGATGCTTTTCCATCCAGGTCTTTCCTGTGCTTCTGAGAGGATGCTTTTACATCTGGGTCTTTCTTGTTCTTCTGAGAGGATGCTTTTACATCTGGGTCTTTCCTGTACTTGCCAGTCAGCCATTACTGCCAGGAAGAAATCCTGAATGCTCGCCTCCATTCAATTTGAACAGCTCTTTTATCTACTCTGTGCTGCACACATATCTTATTTTCTATTATTAAGGCTGCTGCCATTCCTCTAAGATACAACACAGCTTATATTATCAGTATAATCTAGTCAAATTTTTACCTGCTGGCATACTTGAGCATGTGAGAAAAGGCTGGGAGGCAATGCACTGCATAGGCCATAAGCAGCGTCGTGGTGGCTTCACCTCAACATTCTATCATTTCCTATCCTGTCCTTTCAGGGTCAGCAGAGTAGCAGCCATGACAGCGTGGCACAAAATATACTGTAAAACATGAGCTGCCTGCCAAGATGATATATCTGACCCCCAGGAACTATTGACATAATTTTTGGCTGAAGTTAGCGTACAATAACATCTCTGCTATCTTAAAATTTCAATGTTTTATTCCATCTCAAGACATTTGCTGACAACAAGTCTCAGAACCTTTCCAGAGGACTGTGAGTTAAAACCTTAAAATCAACGGGTCAACAGTTAGTTTATTTCTGTCCAAACAGCCTAGGAGTTCGAGGTTATTTTGAATGCAATTCTCTGAATCCACAGAGCTCTGGTGTAGTGATACCTCAGAAACCCAGTTAGGGGATTTGAGTTTTGGGCCCCAGGACCACCATACTTATTTAAATCAGAGCAGCTCAGAGCCAAACTACTTTTAATATATTAGAATTATTCATGAGAATAAAAAAAATGTTGTGTTACTGAAAAGACGTTTGAACACATCTGAAAATGGTGCCTGTGGGGCCTTGTAGAGAGTTTCTAATCCCATCCTAGGCTGGGTGAACTTGTAGTTTTTAAAAATCCTGAGTTTAAATAGCTACAAAACTTTAAAGGATGGAGAAAGAATCAAAGTAGTGAGAACTGGGAGAGTCTCGCAGCCACAAAACTTGTGAAAACCAGAATTGGGCTCCTTCCTATACTTGAATTCCTTACTCAGTTTCTTAAAATTTTCCCCTCCTACCTTCAGTCCCTCACTTTGCATCCATAATTCATCCCATTCTTATCTGACACATGTCTGTATCATCTACTAGTGCCAAATCCACCTTAAGACTACATTAAATATCTACCTCTCCAGAACTTCTCACTTAACGTCTGCATCTGTGCACAGTGGCAGCCACATTCTTTCCAAACATGACTTTCTAGGCTATGGAACTTGGATGTCTGCAGCTGTGCTTCTACACCGCATTTGTCTCCCTTAGTGTCCCAAGTCCATCAGCTTTCCTAAGAATTCTTGACTTCTTTGGAGAGATCACTTGATCCCCTGATTTCAATCCTATCAAAGCACTAATACCACTTAACTGCTTCAAACCCTGGACTGCAGATTCACAGTCTAAGTCTACTGGTGCTGATCGCAGACAACTCCTTGAAAAGCATCCAGTGCTATTTCATCATCTTCCATGTAATCTGGCCCTAAATTTTCAGCTACCATAGTCAATGGTGTCACTCTCTGCTTATTTGCCCAATATGGAAACCTAAGCATCTCTGTGGACTCCAAAATACTCACAACTCTCCTTGCTCCCTTCTGCTCCTCATATTTAACCAGTGATAAGGGAACCATAATGGCTCGTAAGCATTTCGCATAGCTTCCTACTTCCCCACCACCTCTATCTGTATTCTTAATTGCTAGCTAGGACCTCCTCTTTTTCTAGCATTATTTATCCCTTCCCCCAACTCATTTACCAAGCTTCAGATCAATCAGTCTTCCTGAAGTAAAAATTATTAGTTCCACTTTTTGCTGTTTGACACTCTGATAAATTCAAGTGCTTCACTGGCTTCCAAGACAAGTCAGTCTAAACTCCTGCTGAGTTCTGAGACCTGTCTTAGTAAAGCCTACCAAAGTCTGGGCTAAACATTCTTTTTGTTTCTATGCCCTGTCATGTGCTTTTCCCTCCTTTGACTTGAATGATCTTCACAATTCTGCATAGGTTAATTCCTGGAAAAAGTGTCTTCTCATTCCCCAAATCCTGGCAAACTTAGCACCTGTGTGCTCCCTGTATCACTGCTTTCTGTGTGTGAGCAACCATCACACGGTATCATCACTGTCAGCTTACTTTTTCTATCTCCAGGAAGACGGTAATCTTTAAGATGACAGACCTCTGTTATATCCCTTAACAGTGCGCTTAGCATTCGGTGACAAATTCCCCAATGAATAAGCAAATGGATCATCTCCAAATAACAAAGGTGAATAGGTGTCTTCAAGGAGGGACTCGTGATGGTTGGTGTTTGAAATGTATAAAAAGAAATGGGAACGGGAAAACAGAGGGAATTTGGTCCCCAGGATGAAAGGGATTATTTGCCATCAATTAAAGCACTTGTCACAGGAGTTATATAAAACAATATAAGATTTAAGTATTTCTCAAATCAGCACACAGATATGTAAACAAATGATATTTACATTGGACATCTGAATTCTGTAGGAGAGACTTGCAGTAGGAAATGTGAAACAATACCCAAGATATCCAAATGTAAGCCCTAAACATTTGGCTGGGAGAGTGTTCAATCAATAAGTATTCAAGAAATAGTAATATGTTTCATGGGTAAGGGTTGAGCCAGATCTTAAGGATTCAGACATCAATAAACTATAAATTTTTATTTAATAGGCTTATCACATTGAAAGAAAAGTGATCGCTAACAATCATAGCAAGAAATCACTGTACTGATGGTTTGCACGAATGCAAGGAAGGAAGAAAGCCATGAAATTACATGTAGACTAGAACCACGGACACTGATTTCCAGAAAGCTGTCCCAGAAGAGACAAAGGCAGAGCTGAGTCAAGAGGTGAAGGAGAAACTAAGCAGGACTTAATCTGACTGAAAAGAAAGAACTTCGGGGGTGCAGCGCAGAGGATGCATCCCAAAGTTACAAGAGTAATGAAGGTCAGACATGAAGCCAGAGCCTAGTTCTTGGAGGAACAGTTACAAGATTTAAACTGAGGCATGAGCAACCACACTCAGGGGACTAAAGGCAACAAGAGGTCACCAGCTCTTTAAAAGATATTAACAGGTCTGGAGAGAAGGCTCAGAAGTTAAATGTACTGGCTGCTGCAGCTTCAAGGAATCTAATGCCTCCAATTTCTATGGGCACCGTCCACACACAGTGCACATAAATACATGCAGGACAAACATCCATATATTAAAAATAAAAATTTACATAATCTTAAAAATAAATAAAGTATTAATATAACCAGACCAGACACTATGTCAAAGAAAATCTACTCAATGTATTGCAAAGTGGAAAGATTAGAAAAGGTAACAGCCCAGGAGTTTTAGATAACTTTAAGCATAAATGGATCCTTTATATGGATGACACCTCCCTACTACCTCTTACTTTGATGGTAGTGGGTGGCTTGGGGGTGATCTCGGGTTTAAAATTAGAGAGCCAAGGTAGCACCTCCAACCCCACAAATGCTGAATTTTCTCCCATCTGGTACCTTAGCAAAATTATCCCTCCACACAGTCTGCAAAGGTCAAGCTTCTGAATTCCTTTCGTGAGGTGAAGGGCAACTCAGACAAAAGATAATAAAGCATAACGTGGGAATCAAACAAGGTGCCGCCAATCTGTAAAATGACTTTGTGCTATCTAAAGAAATCCTTCTGCCAGGTTTCATCCTGTGCCTACAGGGCCCTCACCTCGGTGCAGAGACTATTTCTCCTCTTACTTATGAAACATTTAAACTAAGTAAATTTAGAATGTTTAGATCAACACCTTTGTTAAAATATCAACACAAGAACAGCTGGCTTATCTCCCTTCCTGGGGAGGAAAGGCATTCCTGAATGTTCCTGGCAGATCTGTCATCTCTTTCTCAAACCTAGTGACAAGTGAGTTATACGGAGGGGCTTCAGAAAGTTCAAACCATATTGCATAGCAGATGCTCTGAAACTATTATTCAGAGAGTCTGCCTGGGCCCCCTATTGCCCTCCCATTCCCTTGAAGCAATTCATGACCTACTCTCTCTTTGTATCTCTTATGTTGTGGCCACATTAATCCCGAAGATGCATTAACCTCACCTCTGCTTCAGTTTTTCTGAATCCCTCCCCCAGTCCGCACACCATGCTACTATCTATACGCATTATGCTCTTTTGTATACTGTCTAAAGCAGACATCTACTAGTGCCAAATGATCAGTTTGATCTATACCGAACTTTTACCTAATCCACTAGTTCTGCTCCTTTCTGCGTTTGTTCCACCATAAATTCTCCAGAAGTCTTCATTTTTAAGGATAATGATCTTTCTTATTTCTATTTTATTATACTTCTAAATCTATCTAACCTTAAAACTAACTTAGGTTAACAGTAAAACCATGCTCACTCTATATTATATTCTATAGACCATCTTTAGATATCCATTTCAGAAGCACGAATCAGTCTTTATTTAATTCTTCTAACAATGAAATCTCTTCTATGATATCGGGACCACAAAGCACTTTGCATTTAGACAACAATGAATCCACAGCTATTGCCTACACTGCAGCAAATCAAGTGAATTAGAGTTAGAAAAAAAAGTCTTATTAGAACTGAGAATCCTCCCCCAAGGGCTATGGAAGAATGCTACTTATAATTCAACATTTATTAGGCTTTTGGAATGGACTAGCTTGTTACAGAACTGAGATCCAGGGTTAGTTTGCTGCAACTTGTTTGCAATGACTCACCATCATCCTGCCCATTTTTCTCTTTAAAGCCCTGCAGAAATGAAGTGTTTTCCCCAAACAAACATTGTATGGCTTGATAGTTTTCATAAGGGAAATATTTTCTGGTATCTAACCTATACATTCAGTTGAAAAAAATTAATTTGCTTTGCCGTAGCTAAAGAATTGAGGAAAATAATAAATGCCTAATAGATGAACACTGACAACAAATTCTTTCAGAATTCATTCAATTTTCTTTTCTGTCTTTAAGTGGTGTGGTATCATACTTCATTATCCTCCTGCCTCACCTCTCAAATACTGGGATCACATATGGATAGTACTATATCTGATGTGTACAAGTTTTTTGATAGCATGTGCTCATAATGTACTAGGCTGACCTTTGTATTGTTACACTGAAAGTATACCAATAACTTGAATACTTGCCATTTTATAGAATTCATAATTCAAATGTACTCTATTCATCAGAACTGTAAAATAATTATATTTTCAAAGCAGGGAATTTAAATTAGCTGACATTCATATCAGAATTTTGATTACCATAGAAAACTAATTTCAACTAAAGAATAATGTTGTCTACTGAGTAAGAAGTTTCAAAATAAAATAGGTTCAGCTTCCTGGAGAAGGGTGGTAGGAATGATCAAGATAGTTGATGTTCTCTTTCTTTTCATTGAATTGAACTTCGTAGTTCTTGGTTGCAGACAGGAATATTAGGTAAATAAATGAACAGGTGTTGCAGAAAACAGTAGCCATTCAATAAACTGAACATATCATTATACCTCAAGCAAAATGAAGTTCCCAGGAATAAAAGGCACACCTGTGTTAATGCTTCTGCAAGGTTGATGAATTAATTAGAATTTTTCTGAGTGTAGAGAGCTGGAACATTGCAGGTTGACAGTCAAACTATTTTGGGCCATCTTTTACTCTCTTAAGAGCCATTTATTCCAACCTGTGTGTTTGACCTACCACCTAGTCTTAAAATGATTAGGAAAATTATTTTGGAACGTATAAATACACACTTAGTTTCCACCAGCACAAAACCTAGGGATGTCACCAGACAGCATCCGAAGCATATAGTGAAATCTCATTGCTTTACTCTAATCCACCTTCCAAAGGCATCTACCCATATATGCATCTATTCTTATCAGTTGCTAGCCAGAGCCTCTCTGATGATGATTACCAAACAAGACTGGGAAAAAAAAATCAATGAAATGATTCCTAATGATATTCTGCTATGCTCATACACCAGCATAGTTGTGTTTCTTGATTGCTAGAATTAACAGCCCATAAGCTCATATCTGAACAGGGTGTGATGCTGATCCATATGAGGAGCAGTGGCAGGATTCAGGGCAAAGGTTAAACACAGGAGCCTTTGGTGTTGCCTAACCCCAAGCAGCAATCTACAAGTTCCCACCCCATGCTGCTTCATCTCTTTTCTTCTCCATAGTTCTGCCTCTGCAATTAAATTTAGCATATGTCAACCATCTGTGTTTCATCATTTCTATAAAGCATTTTGTCCATTCCCATTTGGATTTTCTGTCTCCTTTCTACATTTATCTTAAAAGACACTTCGCATAGAAGACATTTTAAATGATTTACTCCTAGGCTTATTTTTAATTATTTCTTTCATTTTTAAGATTATGATACAATTATATAATTTGTCCCTTCCCTTCCTTCCCCTCTAGACCCTAACATATTTCCTTCCTCACTCTCTTTCAAATTCCTTTTAATTTTGTTGTTATATGCACATATGTATTATAAACGCAATTATCATTTGTCAATTAAAATAAAATAAAACAGCAGAAAATTTCTTGGATGAAGTGAAGAAGATGACTAACAATTCAAGGAATTTCAGCACATGAATGATTCCTGGTCTTTTCAAATTGTTTTATGACACAAGAAAAGTAAGTTTGCAAGCCCCTCGTTGAGAGAACACTGTTGAAGACACCAGTATACAATTTCATGATGCAAGACTTGCTACTATGAGTTTCCTATATTTATATATATCCATAAATATAACCTTCTCAGTCTGTATAATGTTACTTGAATGTACATTTTCAGGGCTAGCCATTTGGTATTGGACACCTAACTGATGTGAAAACCAAGCTGAAAATCCACTTGGGCTAAGATCTGTATGTATGCTAAAGATACTAACAATATTTTTGATCAATTTAATTTCCAGTCTACTATGAACTAGATATAGCAAATTATTAATTTCTTCAAAGGGGATCTGCTTCTGGCTATGACACATCAAACAGGTTTATCATATTTCTGTCAGAAAGTAATATCCCAACTTACACACCAAATATGTCTGCAGATTGTAGCTGACATAAAAATCTAAAGTTTACATGAATTCAGCAAAGGCTTCCCTTCACCATCTTCAAACAGACAATTTATTAAATTCATATACTTTCCCAAGTCATTTGTACATCTCAACATAGTTTTCAAAATTTGCCTTTAACCTCAAAGAATATTCTAGCCTTTCACAATAAAGACACTAAATGTCATCCACTCTCCTTACTTCCTTAATGTGGAAACTATTCACAGCCAATCTTGATGATGTGGGCTTTGAAGTCATTTTTTAACAAAGGAACACTTCAACAGCTTGTTTTTAGCAGCTCTTCTTTCAGACTGGGATGTTCTAGCTACAGCTGTCTACATAGCTGGCTGCCATTCCTGTTTCACCCCTGTGCAGAGCATCACTGTCTTGGTTTCCACCCCGGCTTCTGTGATAAAATGCTCTTGCCAAAACCAACACAAAAGACAAAGGTTTTATTTTAACTCACAGATCCAGGTTCCAGTCTACCATGGTGGCGAAGTCAGGACATCAGGGACTGAAGTAGCTAATCACATAACATCTGCAGTCAAATGGAGAGAACAATAAATACTGGGCTTTACTATTGCTTACCTCACTTTGTCTGTTCCTAAATTTTCCAGGATCCCATGCTTGGAGAAGGGTGCCACCCACAGTGGGCAGGTATTGCATTAATGCATCAGGCATACTCAGAAGCCATCTCTCAGGTGACTCTTAGATTTTGCCAAGTTGACTATTAACAGTCACTACCATGACATTGAGCAAGGAACACATTGACCAGTTCATTTCACAATATCCCCTGAGTCCTTGTTTTCTTCATTTACTTTTCTCAATAGCAGTATTACTTCTGATTCCTTATTTCCCTAGTTGCCCACCTCTATGAGAATAAGAAGTCTATGAGGACAAGAACCTCCACTGCTTTGTTTATTACTCTGTTTCCAGCACTTAGACACTGGAGAACTTGACTATAAATGTGTTTCTAATTATCGAAAGAATAATATTCTCCCCCTAAATACAGGCTTGTAACAATATTAGAATATCCTATTCTGCTCCCTCTTTATAGGCAAACACCACACCACCATCATACCAAACGAACAAATAGCCTACTCAAGCTACGTTTTCCTAATAATAACAGAATACTGGTTGAAATATCCAAAGTCTTTCTCCTAAGTTGTCACAAACCTAGGTAACTCAGTGTTGAAGTCTTGCATCATGAAGTTATATACTACCATTTCAAACAGAGCCCTCACAAAGAAGGGTTTGCCACCTTACTCTTCTGGTGGAAAAAAATTAAGAAGAAAAAAAATATGTGATGTTAAGATCATTCATATGCTGAAATCCTTTGAATTGCCACTCATCTTCTTCCCTTCATCCGAGAAATTTTCCTTTGTTTTGTTTTATTTTATTTGACAAATGATAATTGCATTCATTTGTGGAGTAAAACGTGTTGTTTGATACACTTCAGCATCATGGAGTAAGCAATCCAGGCTAATTAACATATCCATTATTCCTTTGTTGTGAGAATGTTGAAAATCTACTCTGTTAGCAGTTTAGGGACTTATAATACATTCCTCCTAACTATCGTCAATCTTGCTGTGCACCAGGTTTTAACCCAAGCCTATCGAATATTTGAAACAGTCCGTGTGTAGCTACATGTAGTGGTTGATTGAAAAGATCCCGGAAGGTCAAAGATTTAGCATTAACTCTGCAGAGGTAAAAATGTAAGAATTTTAGCAGGAAGGTCTGCTCTCCATATTTTATATGTAAATTTATGTGGGAATTATTTCAATAGCCGCACGCTTTGCCTTCCTTGTCATTATCTCCAGCACTGGCAGTTCTGAACCTGTGAATTACACCCTACATAAGCACAGCTCTAAGACTTTCCTTTATCTAGATTACAAAGCCACTGATCTGTCTTTTCATCTCACATGCGCCATTGAGCACACTATACAATTTCTCAACACCATAATTTGATCTGAGAACATCTGCAAGAACTCGAATACATGTTTTCCCCTTCTCAGCACTTGACTTCCAGCCTCGCTTTCCAGACACTCTTCCACAGTTCCCTTGACATGTCTTTAGCAGTCAGTGCTGCTTCTGCTTTGTAATGTGTCAATGTGAACAGAAAATAATCCCGATGCGATCAGCATATGAGAATTATTAATAACCTGTTCAACATATGGGTAAACATGTTCCCTTAGCAATAAGGATCATGTCGTTTTCCCATTATTCTTTGTTTGAAATTGTTTCTTAGATACAACGGAGAATGTTTCATCCATATATTTATTTTTGCAAATTATTGGAGTTTACAAATAACTACCATAGTGATCTCCCCTGATTTGAAGTCTGGAAAAGTAGAAGTTCCAAGGCAGGATATTCAGCAAACCAAATTTCACTTCAATTACATATCATAAAACCTAGCATTATTTCCTTTTATTGTATCCCTTCATCCTGTGACTACTACAGCTTGAATCTGAGCTGTCCGTCACAGGTTCATGAGTGTAAACACGTGGTTCCCAGCTGGACGTACGAAACTAAGAAGTAAAGCCTTTGGGAGGTGGCTCCTAAGAGACAGAGGCGGGTCTTGGCATCAGCTGTTGAGGATTATGAATCAGTCCAGTTATACTACCATGCTCTCCTGATCCACTGGATAGTAGCAAGCTACACTGTAAGCTCCAAATAGCATAGCCCATCCGTTGTATCTTCTCCACCATGAGAGAGTATAATAACTGATTCAATGTCTATTAGCCAGCCTACTAAGTTCATTTCCTCCTTCTCTCAGAAATTCAACATTATCATAATTGCTACCTTTAATTCCACTCTTCCCAGTCCCCATTCTTTCTTACTTTCATTCTACTGTTTATTCATTTGCATCTGATTTTTATGTGGGACACAATTTATCTGACACTATTCTCCCTTGCTGATTTTTATGTTTAGAATATGTTGATTAGTTTACGAATCTTTGTCCTCGTCCTCCTCATCCTCATCTTTCTTCCTCTCCTCCTCCTCTTCCTCTCGTTCTAATGTTTTATGTTGGTATCTTTCAGATCCCTCATATGAACCTTGGGCACAGTACCATGCCCATCATATTCCAAGGCCATGACTTCAACTCCAAATCCAAGAAAACCACATACACCTGTAGTCTTTAGTCTTGACGCTAAAGAAAGTATGCAGATGAAGTGAAAAGTGATGTAAACACTACCCTATCCCAAATTGCAGGACTTTTTCTGAGACCAGTGGGCTGCCACAGCCCCAAATGGGGAAGGGGACAGAGGTCAGACTGATATTTTGGTGTTTTTGTTTTCACGTTGGTTTTCAAGATGAAATTATACTCTCCATTGCATTCATTTTAGATGGGTTGCTGAACTGCCAGATGTGCTGAGCAGAAACATGTCTGCTGTTCTTTAGGTTTACAGTCACTACAAGAGGAAAAGGTACTGACCTTATCAACTATCTCCTGAAACGTGGCTCGGCAATGACAAGTCTTGTGCACACAGCACAACCCAGACCCTGAGAAGCTCTCCACCTGTTCCTGCCCAGGAGATCCAGGGCTGCTCAGTTCGTACCTGCTGAGTCTTCCTTGCTGTAGGCATTCTGCTCTGTACCTATCTTCCCTTCTGAGCCTGTGTTTGTTGGATCTAAGTCATCATTCTCCTTCCTAATCCAGGGTAAGACAAATGTCATTGCTCTGGAGACAGAGGATGTTGCACTCAGTTCTGAGTCCCATTAAGCAGACACAACATATACCTCAGGTACCCTGAAGAGCAGGAACATCAAAGGTATTTTTAAGCTGGGCAGTGGTGGTGCACACCTTTAGTTCCAGCACTTGGGAAGCAGAGGCAGGCGGGTGAATCTCTGTGAGTTCAAGGCCAGCCTGGTCTACAGAGCTAGTTCCAGAACAGCTAGAACTGTTACACAGAGAAACTCTGTCTCAAAAGGGGGGAGGAGATATTTTTAATGCTTTCATGTTTAACATGAAATAAGCCATATTCCTGGGCAAAAACAAACAAAAAATCATTTTACTCTTTTACTTTATATCAAATCATTACTATTTCATAATTCTCAAGTAAATATGAGTGAGTAGTAGGCACACCATAAGATATCTAGTGACTCTCCAGTATCTCAGTACAGTTTGTTTTATACTTAAGATGGGGTTAGCAATGATAAACATGGGGCTTGGAGAATACTCAGCAGTTAAAAGCACTTGCTGCTCATGTAGAGAACCTGGGTTCCATTCCCAGCTCTCACGTGATAACCCACAACTACCCATAACTACAATTCCAGGGGACTCAATACCCTCTTTTGACTTCCACAGGTACTAGGTATACACATAGGACACACATGTACACGCAGACCAAACAACCATACACATAAAACAAATAAATCTGTCTTAGTCAATATCTTACTGCTGTAAAGAGACACCATGACCAAAACAACTCTTATGAATAAAATTATTTAATTGATGGCTTGTTTAGAGTGTCAGATGTTCCATTTGTATTATGACAAGAACCATGGCATCTCTTGACTTGTGGCAACTATGTATGTTTCTGCGAATTAATGTTAATTAGTGTAAATTAATGCTAATAAAGTTTAGTTTGAGGGAAAGGGATCTGTACATTGATGCTCAGAGTCCTCTGTCCTGAATGGGTATCCACATTACACAGAAATTTGTCTCAGTGAAAATTCTCCAGCCCCTCCCCAGACTCCTTGAATTAGATATTCTGGGGATGAGACCACCTGCCTATGGTTTATCAAGGCTTCTTGGTGATTCTGAAGAACTAAAGCTTCAGAAATGCTAATTGATCTACAACAGGACTAACCAACTGCTGCTTCCAAGGCAAATACTCTCTGCCCCTCCTTTTGACAAGAGGGTTTTTCTGGAACACAGCCACAGCAATTCGTGTGTGTCTCATGTAAGGCTCTTTGTGTGTGGCATGTACATTTAGTTGGTAGTCAAAGGCCATGTGGGTTCCACAGCCTGCATGTAGACTGCCTGGTCTTGGCAGGAAAACAACAAACAAACAGAAAAAAAGGCTAAATCTTAGACCACACCTCAGAAAGACTACCACTCTAAAATGATATTCAAATGGCCATCAGTAATTGGCAGCCTATACTATTCTCTATAAAAGGTACATTTTGACAACAGATATGATCAAAGGAATGAAAAATTAAACTATTGATCCGAAAGTGAGACCCTGGAATGGTTCATTCTACTAGCATCACCACAGACAGTATGCTTGCCTGACATTCTTCTGCATTAGAGAAAGTCAGGGGAAACCTGCCCTTGATCTCTCTCTCTCTCTCTCTCTCTCTTTTTTTTTTTTTTTTTTTTATTTTTCGAGACAGGGTTTCTCCGTAGCTTTTGGTTCCTGTCCTGGAACTAGCGCTTGTAGACCAGGCTGGCCTCGAACTCACAGAGATCCTCCTGCCTCTGCCTCCGAGTGCTGGGATTAAAGGCATGCGCCACCACTGCCCGGCTGCCCTTGATCTCTTGTACTGACTTTGACGCTCTTGCAGGGAATTTAAAGCCCACTGTTGACAAGCATACTGCTGACTCCCGCCCCATACACTTAAAGCTATCTTTTCTTCAAGCACTTGTCTTAGCAAGACACACTACACTATATACTAGAATAATTTAAGAACCAGTGTTGCATTTATGAGATTTCTGCTTTGGGTTTATCTAAGTATTTTCCGCACAACTGAACTTTAAATGACTTGTACACAGTGTGTGCCCTCATGCCTACAAAAACCACTAGAATAATGGTGCTATTAATATGCACAATCACACCAACATGTGCCGCGAATATGAATAGACTCTCGCGGAGTGTACCTACATTTATACTTATTGTCCAAAACAAACGTCTCTCCACATAGCTAGAGTGGTGTGGGCAGGGCCAAGAATAAACATGAAGCAGCCTGACTGATGGTGGTCCTTGTATTTAACTCCACCAAGAGGGAACATCTTCCTGTGATACCCAAGGTGACGTCTGAGTGTCACATGAAGTGACATTGAGGTGACAGATGAGGAAGCAAAAGGCTGGAATAAAGATTCATCAACCCTCCAGAGGGAAAAACTGCTCTTTAGTTGTAGGTTTTGTTTTACCTCAAAGCCAAGCATCAACCATTTAAATACGTTTTTAAAGCAACTTTTTGTAACTCTATCTACTCCTGAAGAATGACACCTTAACTGGAAGAGCCCTAGTGCCCCACTTTCCTAGAAGAATGTCCGAGGCAAGAACAATATTAACAAATGGTCTATGCTGGGAGAACTACTTCAGCCAATAGCCTTTAAGATACCAGCCCACTTGGGTGTGGTCTTATACTATAAATGCAGCCATAAAGCTTGAGCATGCTCTCTCTCCACTGCTGGGTTCAGTTCCTGTTCCCCATTGGTGCAGAGGACTGTGATCTGTGAATCTACCCCTGAATAAAGAACCCTTTATTATACTCAATTCTGAGCCAGTGTGGGATTAGTTTATAGCCTCCATTTTTAGTCTTAGAGTACAGCTCTCTCTTGGAAGATGACTTTGGCAAATACGATTTATACATTCATATAAGAGGAAATAGAAACAGGAAACTGGGCACATTTCCCTCAGATATCTTTATTTTAAAGATGTGTCATATGAGATCTGTAGAAGTGGTATGGCTAGCACTGGGGCCCGTGATTAGTGACAGGACAAGCCAGGACCATGTATAAATCTTTTAATTCCTCACCTTGAGCTGTTTGTGTTCAGCATTTGGAGATGAGGTAAGAACTAAAGAGAGTAAATTTATGATCAACATCTGAGGGATTTAAAATAAATCGTATTTATAAAATTCTTTCTTGAACCAACAGGCTAACCTCTGAAAATAAGGCAAATAGTGAGAGTGAGCACTGATATCATCAATGTTATTAGTATGAAAAATCTGGTCTAGTCCACAACCACTTGAAGAAGCACTGTGTCATCTACTGTATAAGGTAAATAGGGGTCATGTTAGTTATTACTTTTAGTACACAGAATCTGGCTCTGAAAAAATATGTGTTTTCTTCAAATCTTTATATATCCAAGCTTCTTTGTCTATATAAATTAAATATACAAAATTGTATATTATATACATATGTATATGTAAATATATCTACAATCCTTTAAAATAGTAATAAATGGTCACTTACTAGTCACAATACTATGGGAGGCCATGAAACAGAAGAGAATGGTTGAGTCTGAAATAATCCAAAACCTGCTTGTTGTAATGTCCACCATAGAGCTTTTCTTTATAATATTGCCGTGTGGGCAATTCAGCATTTACAATAGCATTTCCATTGTCAAAAACCTTACTATGTTCTAAGATAATGAGATCAATTATATAGAGCTATTAATCTGGAAATGGATAAATGATTTCAATTAAAAAATTGATTTATAAACTTGTTGAGAGCTATATGAATATTTTCTGCCTTGCAGCAAAAAAAAAAAAAATTCCTATAGTATAGTGTCCTGCCACTGCGTGTCTACCTAGATGAAGGACTATTGTCTCCTTTAAAATGGCTTCTATCTCCTAATCCAGATATCAGCAGATATCCTGTTATCGGTTTGGTGGGAAGAAAATTATATCCAGACTTTTCTGATTTACACAGACCTAGTATAGGTCATCCATGAATACAAAGATAAGCATAAATCTTCTAGACATCAAGAACTGAGATGAAAGGGTTACAAGTGTCCTAACATGCACACTCAAACCTGAGAGATTTCTCCAGTACAGCAATTAGATGAACCCATCCATTGGGCTTATGCCACCAGTAAATTTCTGCATTCCACAAAATCCACAGTCACTACGTCTTTTTAAACAAAGGCAAATGAAAAGTAACCAGGGAGTTGAGCACAGTAGAGAGACAAATAAAGAATATGACCCAGGATTCTATACAGTCTCCTAATTATGTAATAGACAGAACCATTGAGCTCCTAATTCCAACCTAACACCACAGTCTCATTTGCAACCCTCCCTCGTCTTCTACACTGAACCAAAATCATCAATGCTCTGCACCTTTCACTATTGCATGAACCAAGCTCTTGGTCTACCAGCTGTTTCAGCAGAACCTAAAAACTTGGGTAGGACCAGTCTTGAGCCAGAGTAAGTCTGACTAGTGCTTGAAGAGTTCCACATCTTGCAGTAGCCTCAGCAGAAGCTGCAGATCTTATTTCAACTCCAAGTTAGGCTCCTAGACATATGGGAGGTATCACATATTCCACCTAGTCTGGAAGACACTAAAAACCATAATGTGGACTAGATCTTACTCTGGATAAGGGACATATATGAAAAAACAGTTCCATAACTCACAGTGAAAAGTGAAGAGCCAAACAGTAGACACTAATTAGTACAGAACAATAACTGATCACTGAGGAAGACTTGATAAAGAGACTTTCATTCTAATTACAGTCGCATAGAGGGAAATGACGATTCAACCCTATTAAGAATTAGTCTTCCGTTGACCTTGAAAACATCACAAACACACACACATACACACACGCGCTTTCGAGGAAAAGAAAATTTCAACCAACTGAATCCAGATACTCAAGCCCCAGCACAGAAATAGGAACAATATGAAAACCTAATACATCATGACTCCTTTGCTAATCACTAATCCCATAATAATGGCACTTAATGAAAATGACCTGGAAGAAATTCCAAACATAGAGTTCAAAAGCACGATTACTATGTTCAAATAATTCAAAGGAAATGTGAACATATTCCAAGATAAGAAAAATGAAGAGATGAATTAAATAATGAAATCAATTTTAGTTATGAAAATAAGGATAGCATTATTAAAATAATATTGAAAGTGAAAATCCTTATAAGCCAAATTAAGTTTTCAGTAGGAAGTTTCACTAATAGAATGAATCATGTAAAAAAATAAACAGAGCATTGGGGATGATAAGGTAGAATTACATCACAGTCATGATCGCTGATAAATTTTTAAAGACATATGAACAGAAAGTGGTAGAGTTCTAGAAAAGCAAAAAGAGATTTCATGTTCAGATGGGGCATGGAAGGAGAATAATACCACAGTGAAGGCATAAAGATCATTTTCAGTAAAAATTTTAAAAAAACCAAACTTAGAGAAATAGATGCCATTTGAATATAAGTGGCCTAAAAGATGCCAAACATATAGGACCAAGAGAGAAACTCCCCAAATCTAATATTAAGAACACAGAATAAATACAAGTTATTAAAGCTTGTAAGAGAGAAAAACTAAGCCACTTGTAAATAAACCTAATTATTCTACAAAATATATAGAAGTCAGAAAGGCATATCCCAAGTTCTGAAAGACCACAGCTGTTGGCCTAAGCTAATGAAGTGAAGGAAAACTTTCTAATGACTATCAACTCTAAGGAAGACACTAGGAGAAATATTTCAGTCTGAGGATATGGATAAAGACATTTAAGAAGTCATGAGAAATAGACAATTTCAGAACAAAAAGAACTTTCAAAAAACAAAATGACAGAAATTAAACATTGTTTAGTAATAACTCTTAATAACAGTGGTTTCAATTCCCCACAAAAGACACAGAGAAGCATATTAAATTTGAAACCAGGACCCATTTTTTGCTACCTATAAGAAACAGGCCTCACCATCCAATGTTAGACACAACCTTACGGTAAAAGGATAAATATATTCCAAGCAAATGGAACCAAGAAAGAATTAGGTCTAGCTATTCTAATCTCTAATAAAATAAACTTAAAAACAAAACTAATTAGAAGAAATAAGGAGAGTCACTTTACTTTTAATAAAGAAAAAGAAATCCACCAAAAAGATAATACAGTTCTAAACATGCATGCACTTGATGGCTCTTCTTGGTTATAAAATTCAGTACATTTGGAATTAACTAAAACCCAAGTGTCTGGTACATTTGTAAGGGATTTTTTTTTAATTGAATCTCCTATGGTAGGAAAATCCACCTTAATTCCAGGCCACACCTTCTGGCGGTAACTTATTGTGGTAGTTTGAATAGGAATGGCCCCCATAGACTCATGTGTTTGAATGCTTGACCCATAGGTAGTGGCACTATTAGGTGTGACCTTGGAGTGTGTGTGGCCTTGTTGGATGAAGTGTGCTGGTGTGAGGTGGCCTTTGAGGTCTCCGTTGCTCAAACTACACCCAGTGCAGGACACGGTTGTTTCTCCTGCCTGCAGATGAAGATGTAGGTCTCTCAGCTCCTTCTCTAGCACCATGTCTGCCTGCGTGCCACCATGAAGATAACAGACTAAACCTCTGAAGCTGTAAGACAGCCCCAATTAAATGCTTTCTTTATAAGAGTTGTCATGGTCATGGGGTCTCTTCACAGCAATAGAATCCCTAACTAAAGCACATATATAAAGGGCATGGAAGAAGGAAGCCCTTGATCTTTGCCTTCTTGCCCTTACTCTCACAGAGAAGTTCATTGTTCAATTCACTAGGATTACAGCCTCCTACTTCTTTGGAATTCTGGCATATTCTGAACAACAGCTGAGACACTTAGACTCATGGACTAAACAACTACTGGATTCTTGGACTTTCTAGCAGGAGACATCCATTGTTGGATGATTTGGACCATATCCTGTAAGCCAACCTAATAAATCATATATCTGCAAGATGTAGAACTCTCCAAGCACTAATGGGCCTTACTCTGGTTAAAAATTTAATCTTAAGCATGAGTAGGTTCAAGGACAGAAACCATATGATCATTTCTTTAGATTCAGAAAAGGACTTTGAGAAAAATCTAGTGTCCCTTCATAATAAAAGTCCCTAAAACTATAAGGACACAAGGGGTATATCTTAGCACAATATGAGCAATAGATCCCACAGCCACTATCATGCTAAATGAAGAAAAACTCAAAGCACATCTACTAAAATCAATAACACAACGATGTCCATACTTCTGGTTTAGATAAAGTCTTAGATAAATAAGACATGAGAAGATAAAGAAAAAATAAGTGGGAAAAGGATAAATAAAAAGTACCCTTATTGGAATGAGCATGAGAGGTCTCCCCATCTTCCAGTGTCTTATCCAATTTCTTTCTTCAGAGTCTTAAAGTTTCCATTGTACTAGTCTTTCACTTCCTCTACACTATTTACTACAAAATATTTTTAAAGCTATTGTGAGATTTTTTTCCCTATATTTCTTTCTTGGTAAGTTTATAACTCATATGAAGTCAGACTATTGATTGTGTATGTTAATTTCCTGGTACTCTGCTGGATGTGTTTATCAGCTTTAGGGAATGTCTGGTGGTGTCTTTACAGTCTTTTATGTGAAGAATCATATCATTTGCAAATGAGTATACTTTTATGTCTCCCTTTCCCATTTACTTCTCTTCTATCTTCTTTTCTTGTCTCATTCAGCTATAAAGAAAAAATGAAATTATGAAACCTATATGTAAATGGATGGAGCCGGAATAGTCATTCTGAATGAAGTAGCTCAAACCCAGAAAGATGAACACAGAATGCTCCTTCGTATGTGGTTGTTTGCTTTGACTATTTAGATACTTGCATTTAAATTGGAATAGCAATAGAAGGCAGGAAACTAGTAAGGGACCATTGGAGAATTTCAAGGAAATGAAGATAGAATGCAATGCTGTATAGGGTGGGGGGAGGGAATGATGGAACACGATAGCGTATATGGAGTGGGGGATGGGAAGGCAATGAAGAGGGGAAAGATAACTAATATAAAAGACCTTTGAAAATCTGTATGGAAACCCACTAATGTAGAAGCTCCCTGAAATTTATATATACAGACACATATAAAACTAGTTTAGCCTGTTGTGGTGGCACACACTGGTAGGATTTCCTGACGGAGTGGAGGCAGGAGGATCACAAATTTGAACCCGGCCTCGGCAACACATTAAAAAAAAAAGTAGTTTAAATGAAATTATCCCGTGTGATAGTTTGAAAGTAATTGTCCCCATAAGCTCACGGGAAGTGGCACGAATAGAAGGTGTGACTTTGTTGGGGTAGGCATGGCCTTGTCGGAGGAAGTGTGTCACTGTGGGACAGACTTTGAGGTTTAATATATATGCTCAAGCCACAACCAATGTCAATTCACTTCCTGTTACCTGCAGGTCGAGATGAGGACTCTCATCTCCTTCTCCAGCACTGTGTCTGCCTGCACACCACCTTGTCACACCATGATGACAATGGACTAAACCTGCGAAAATGTAAGCCACACCACTTAAATGTTTTGTTTTGTTTTGTTTTGTTGTTTTGTTTTTACAAGCGTTGCCATGGTCTTGGTATCTCTTCACAGCAATAGAAACCCTAAAGCACCCTGTACTGAGAGGACAGTAGCTTCCCAGACACCAAGGGCTATCAAATAAAAACCAAATACTTGGTAGGGGCTATCTCTTTTCACGCAGTTGGTCAATGGTTTCCCATAGACATCCCACAAACATCATGGACTATTGTCATTGCTTTTGGTTACCCTCCAAAACTGTATGGTAATAGCCTACTGCTGAACACCACATACCAGGGCCAGAGGACACAGAAAGCTAGTTCTCAACTGAAGCTTCACCTACACTGACTAGCTTGCACCATGCTGGAAGGTACTTGTCATACTGTAAAGAGAGAAAAGTCACCAACATTCTTGCCTAGCTGGGAACCCTGTCGACTATAATAAAGTCTTCAGCAATTTGTTGAGTTGAACAGAATAATGGATACATTTTAGTATATGGAAGGGAGTGTTGTAAAAGGAGCAGGCTGCATTCCTGGCCCAGCTAGCTTAACCCCTGAAATTATTACACAGAAACTGTATTCATTAAATTGCTGCCTGGCCCATTATCGCTAGCCTCTTATTTGGCTAACTCTCAAATCTTGCTTTAACCCATATCTAATAATCTGTGTAGAACCACAAAGCTGTGGCTTACTGGGAAAGATTCAGCATGTCTGACACTGGCAACTTCATGGCGGCTCTCTCTGACCTTGCTTTCTTCCTCCCAGAATTTAGTTCTGTATTCTCCATCCATCTAAGGGCTGCCGTATCAAAGGCCAAGGCAATATTCTTTATTCAACCAATGAAGGCAACACAAAGAAAGAAGACCCTCCTACACCAAGCAGGGTATGGTAGTTTGAATATAATTGGCCCCCCATAATCTCATCAGGAGTGGCACTATTAGGAGGTGCTGTTTTGTTGGAGTAGGTATGGCTTTGCTGGAGAAAGTGTGTCACCGTGGGGGTGGGCTTTGAGGTTTCCTATGCTCAGGATACCACCCAATGTCTCAGTTGATCCTGCAAGCCAAGATGGAGCCAGTGCCATGTTTACCTAAATGCCACCATGTTCCCCACCATGATGATAATGGACTAAACCTCTAAACTATAAGTGAGCACCCCAATTAAAATGTTTTCTTTAAAAGAGTTGCCAGGCCATGTTGTCTCTTCACAGCCATAAAACCCTAAGACATGAGGCTTGTTTATTTATGGTTTATATTAGATTTTCATGATGTGCAAACTTTTGGATCTTATTAATCAGGGAATATGCACATACGCTTCTACAAGAAAACTGAGAAATCAATGGGGTTAGACTAAATGGAAAATAAATATGAAAAACAAGGAAAATATGAATTTTACTCTAAATTACAACCCACACACATCTCAAAAAGTACTTGAATTTTTGTGTTTTTAGAAAATAACTCCAGTTCTGAAGTTGCCAGTCATCCCAGAGTAGTTGTCTAGGACTCCACACTCACTTCCAGCTGGAAATGAGGGACACAGCGGAGCCAGATGGTGTCCCACCCTTCTCTACTTCCCCTGTGACTTTAAGTGCCTGCACCATGGAGAAAGTTCATCCTGAGGATGATCTAAATATTCTAAATGGTACTGAACACCTGTTTAAATTGCTTTGAGTTTGCTAGGCATTAGGCTCATAATACCCCTCCCACATAATACTAATATTGTGTTATCAATTCAGCCCACGGGTTTTGATTTAAGCTTTTTCTTCACGAACGGGCTTTATCCTATTTCTCAGACCCTATTTGCATTGCTTTTCTAAATTCTACCTCATTCAATTTAAAGTCACTCTAAAGAATATCCAAAGAGAGCCTCAAAGACATTTTCTAGTTAAGAAAAACAGTCCTCACACACATATATGTCAAAAAACAAATGCGGTCGCATTCAAATCACTCACAATTATTTGTTAGGCTGAAAGCTATTGATCGTTAGTGACAATTACTCGATTCAGGAGTCCTGAGATCTGGAATTCAAACCACAGCACTGGCAGGCTTGTCTTCCTCGGCTATTACCTGGAGAAGGAGGCAGAGACCTAAGGCAAGTCAAAGCTCTTCCTCTGGGGGACTCAAAGCAGACAGATGAAATTGCAGGTGGTATTTAACCAAACACCTCTCCTGCCTGGCAGAAGCCACACAGCAACCCAAAAGGAGCAAAAGCTATGCATTTTCAACACACTCCCAGCCTGCTCTGTTGGTAATAAATTAGACTTGTCACTTTCTCCAAGCAGATTTAGTAAGGACATTACCAATGTTAATGATCTGTGCTTCCCACCAGAGGAGGAAGCTGGGAACTTGAGTTTTGGTTTCATCAAGATAACACTTAAATTTTCTTTACTTTTGGCTTCTTTGGGCTGTGTGGTCCCAGGATAGATGGGGCTTTCTCAGAGTTCTCTTTCTAATGTCAGAGGATCTGAAATTTCTTTTATGTTCTACTCCTCAGTAGACCAACCAACCTATAGTCACCCAAACTTACTGCTATGCAAATACAACTTGGAAAAGTCATGGAGGAAGAATATGATGTGGGGTGTGTGTGTCTGTGTGTGTATGTATGTGTATATGTGTGCATGTATGTGTGATGTATATATGTGGCTTGTGTGTGGTATTGTGGTGTGTATATGTATATGTATGCATGTGTGTGGTGTGTATATGTGTGGTGTAGTGTGTGTATGTGTGGTGTGGTGTATATGTGTGCGTGTGTGTGTGATGTATGTATGTGGTGTGTGTGTGGTATGTGTGGTGTGTATGTGTATATGTATGCATGTGTGGTCTATATACGTGTGGTGTGGTGTGGGGGTGGTGGTGTGTATCTGTATATGTGTGCATGTGTGTGTGATGTATATATGTTGTGTGTGTGTGGTATTGATGGTGTGTATGTGTATATATATGCATTGTATATATATGTGGTGTGTGTGGTATGTGTGTTGTGTTTGTATATATGTGTGCATGTGTGTATGGTGTATATATTGTTGTAATATGAGCGACGGGGGTGCATCCCCAGCACCCGGGCCGCCTGCTAGCTTTACACCAGAAATAACAACACACAAATTGTATTCACTTAAACACTGGTTGGCCCATTATATCTAGCCTCTTCTCGGCTAACTCTCACACCTGGACTAGCCCATTTCTAATAATCTGTGTAGCCCACGAGGTGGCTTACCAGGGAAGATCTTAACCTACGTCCATCCTGGGTCGGAGCTTCATTGTGTGTGTCTGCCCGGGAGAGGGGAGCATGGCCTCCGCTCCAGAGAGCAGAGCTAAAGAGTCTGAGCTCACGTCCTTTTCCTCCCAGCATTCTGTTCTGTTTACTCCACCCACCTATGTTCTAACCAATAAAATGGGCCAAGGCAGTTTCTTTATTATAACCAATGACCTTCCTCCATCAATATATGGTGTGTGTGTGCGTGTGTGTGTGTGTGTGTGTGTGTGTGTGTGTGTGTGTAAGGGCTCCACTGTAAATTACCGACCCCAGTTGGCCACCCAGTGACTGTCTTTGAAGAATACTGTGTTGTTATAAACAGGACTTGACACAGACACTGAGAGCAACAATAAATAATTGGGACCTTCTAAAACTGAGAAGCTTCTATAAAGCAAAGGACACAGTCAATAAGACAAAAAAGCAACCTACTGAATGGGGAAAGATCTTCACCAACCCCACACCAGACAAAGGACTGACCTCCAAAATATATAAAGAACTCAAGAAATTAGACATCAGAATTTCAAATAATCCAATTTAAAAATGGGATACAGAACTAAACAGAGAATTCTCAACAGAAGAATCCCAAATGGCCAAAAGATACTTAAAGAAATGTTCAACATTCTTAGCCATCAGGGAAATGCAAATTAAAACAACTCTGAGATACCATCTTACACCTGTCAGAATGGCTAAAATCAAAAATACCAATTACAGCTTATGCTGGAGAGGATGTGAAGTAAGGGGAACACTCATCCATTGCTGGCAGGAATGCAAACTTGTACAACCACTTTGGAAATAAGTATGGCGGTTTCTCAGAAAATTGGGAATCAACCTATCTCAGCATCCATCAATACCACTCTTGGGCATATACACAAAAGATGCTCAGTCATACTACAAAGGCATTTGTTCAACTATGTTTATAGCCACATTATTTGTAATAACCAGAATGTGGAAACAACCTAGATGCCCCTCAACAGAAGAATGGATAAAGAAAATGTGGCACATTTACACATTAGAGTGCTATACTCAGCGGGGGGGGGGGGGGGACAATGACATCTTAAATTTTGCATGAAATAGATGGAATTAGAAAACACTATCCTGAGTAATGTAACCCAGATCCAAAAAGATGAATATGGTATGTACTCACCCATAAGTGAATACTACCTATAAACAAAGTATATTGAGCCTATAATAGCTAAGTAATAAGGTGAACCCTAAAAATATATAGAGAGAGAGATCCACCCGGAAAGCCAGAAAGTGGAAACAGACAAGATTGCCTGACAAAATTTGGAGCGTGTGGGTGAGGGGGAAAGGGAGGGTACAAAGGGATGAGGAGGGGAGAAGGAAAGTGGTGAGGAGAACTTGAGGGAATGGCATAGTCGAGAAGGAGGAAGGACAGAGATGAGAGCAAGGAAAGAGATATCTTAATTGATGGAGTCATTATAGGGTTAGCAAGAAACCTGGAATCCACAAGGATGACCCCAGCTAAAACCCTAAACAATAGAGGAGAGGGGGCCTGAACTTGACTTGCCCTGAATTCAGACTGATAAATACCTTAAATATCACCATAAAATCTTCATCCAGCAAGGGATGGAAACAGAGGCTGAGAACTGCATTGGAGCACTGGGCTGAGCTCCCATAGTCCAGTTGAAGAGTGGGAGGAGTAAGGATATGAGCAAAGAGGTCAAGACCGTGATGGGTACACCCACTGAAACAGTTACCTGAGCTAATGGGAGCTCACCAACTCCAGCAGGACTGGGAAGAAACAAGCATAGGACCAAACTAGTCCCTCTGAATGTGGGTGACAGTTGCATGGCTGGAGCAGACTGAGGGGCCACTGGCAATGGAACTAGGATTTATCCCTACTGCATGTACTGACTTTTTGGTAACCTATTCTCTTTGGATGGATACCTTGCTCAGCCTAGATATAGTAGGGAGGGCCTTGGACCTTCCCCAAAGCAATGTGCCTTATCCTCTCTGAGGATTGGATGGGGGTGGGATGGGAGGGTATGTGGAGGGAATGGGAGAAGAGGAGGGAGTGGGAACTTGGATTGGTATGTATAATGGAAAAAAGAGATAGCTTGTTTTCTTTTTTAAAAAAATAAAGGAAAAAATAAAATCGCATATTTAATAAAAGTAAGAAATAGTAAGTAAATAAATAAATAAACTGTGCTTGAATTCACACATGCCTTGTGTCTCTTGAATGCCACTGTTTTCTCAAAGAAGTTGCTGGAATAAAAAGATGAAAAAGACAGACAGGAGCCTGCTGCTGTTATTATAACCCCACCGTATGGAACATCTTCACCTTGAGAGACACAGCAGCCCTTGCTTATCTCCCGAGATTAAAGACTTTTCTCTAAGCATAGATGGCATGCCAGTGATAAACACAGTTTATTTTCCTAAGGCATTTGTTTAAATCAAAATTCATTCAGAAAGGCAAACAAAGTTGTCATCATTTACTTTGCAGTAGAGGATAATTCAGGGAATGGTTCCACCTAAACTTGGTAAGCTCCAGCAATTATGTCAGTGACTTAAACTCCAAAAGGGAAAAAAAAAAAAACACCTAATTTGGAGGCTCAGGTTGAAACTGGCTGAAAATTTAATTCACCAACACACAGGGAGATTACTAAAAATAAAAACAGCTAAATGCTGCGTTGCATTAAAGGATATAATGGGGTTCAAAAACTATTAAGCCGGGCTTATTGAAATTGCACTATTTATAGACTAAGGTCCCTGAGTTTGCCAATAGCTTTGCATTTTCCTTTGAATTCAAGCACCTATTTCATAGGTCTCAGGTCCAGGCCCAGCTACACATAAACAACTTAATAAAAAAGCACAATTAGAGAGAATTAAAAGTAAAATGTATTTCAAGGCTGTAATATCATGGGTCATTTGTTAATTCTTAGGACTGAAGGAGGACAAAAAGATCAGGGGTGAAGAGTACCGATTAAAGAAATTTACTATGCTGACTTCCTATTAACTTGCTAGTCAAATTTACATTCAGGAATGAGTTGGATTTGCACAACAGCTGGGGAATACCTATAATTCTGCACCCCAAACAAAATACCAGAGACATTCTTGTGGTGAGCTTGCTCGGGTTTGAGTCTGAAATGTCCCTCACAGGCTCTTGTTTCCCCCTCAAATGTGGGCACTTTGAAGGTTGTAAAGGATCCATGGGTTAGAGCCACAGGCAGGAGGTCTCTCCTCAGGATGGGCCTCTGAAGGACACACCAGGCCCTGGTTTCAGCTTGTGGTCCCTGATTCTTACCTGTGGCTTGTTTCCAGTTGTATTGCCATAGCCCTGCCTCACCTCCCATGACAACCAAGACCTGTGAAACTGTGAGGGAAACCAACCTTTCTTTTCTGAAATTGTTTCTGTTAGGTGGTCTGTCACACTGATGAGGAAGTAACTAAAGACATCTCTAGGGCCTTTCTCTCTGCTTTTGACCCAGGCTAGCATCTGCTTGCAACACAGGACTCAGAAGACTTTAACTCATGCTCACATGTGTGAGTGAGCATGCATACACATACACACAAACACACACACACACACACACACCTGCCTTTTCATGGGTGTTCTCTCTCTCTTCTCTCTCTCTCTCTCTCTCTCTCTCTCTCTCTCTCTCTCTCTCACACACACACACACACACACACACACACACACACACACACCTGGCCAACATCAGGCTCAGTCTGCCTTGGCATATGTTTCTCAGCTTTGTTTCGATGCACACATGCACACACACCAACATGGATCTCTACAGGTAGTGAAATCTCTATAGTTGATTTTTGTTTGTTGGGTTTTCGGATTTAGGGCTCTCGTTAGTTTTGTTTCCTTTCCTGTCACTTTGCATCTTTCCCATATACACTTTTTTCTGCATTTTCTTTACCTCTGTTCCTTTTTAGAGCTACCATGTTTAACAATCCATTTCCTGTCCAAATAAGACTACCTTCTGTGAGTTATCTTCCACAGGAAATCTGGCCTCAGAGTGAACAGGCTTGACTTTTAGGTTGGCTGCATATTTTGATCAGGTCTGAACATAAGATTCTGGGAGCTAGGGATGATGAAGCCAGTGGCAGTCTCTCTGGTTCCCGAGGAGCATAATCATCAGATACAATGGATTTTGCAAAGACCACCATGGATTTACCTCACAGGTCAGCTACTTATTTATTCTTTTAATTTCCTGGCCTTTGTGGATTTAAAAGAGCCTAAGTCTATAGGAACAAATCACATTGTATTCTTACTAGGTTCCACTTAAGATCCAAGATACAACGAAGAGTGTAAATGAGTGGTAATTCTGAAATTAAAAACTTGTTTCTTCCTAGCATATTGAATAACTGTGTTCAGAACAAAGGAGAAAGCCACAAATAAACATGAATATGGAGCCATGTGTATGTATGTGTGTAGTGTGTGTAAATGTTTATGACACATGTAAGTGTATGTTATCTTTTCTGTTGCAGAAAAAAGTAGAAATTTTAGTTGTTTATAAAATAAAATACCTATTTTTTACTCATATTTGTGATTGGCTGTGGCAATTGTTCTGATGTAAAATTCTAGATGATGCAAACTTATCCATTGTGAGAAAAAGATCAATAATCAGTCATGGATGGTAGATAAGAAAGAATTAGAGAGCACATGGGCACTCTTAGTGGTGAGAAATGTTTCTTATCTCTTTGTAGTTATGCTTCATGGGTTTATACCTATATCAGAGCTCATTAAAACATATACCCTTATAGTATAAGGAGTTTAGTGCCATTTGAATTATACCATATAAACCACTGTTTAAGTACATCATTTGGAAAACTGCAAAGAAAGGATCATTTCAAACACGAGAAAAGCAGAGTGTCCGACATAAGGTAAGCCCCGAATACCCGCTAAGATCTTTCCAATGTTCTTCTTACTATTACTGAAACAGCTGTCACTGAGGCATTGACGGCATCAGACATAATCTGAAAAGATCTACTTTCTACTCTCTGAGATAATTGCATCCCCGTATCACCCATCTATCACGGCAGAATCGACAAGATCTGGAGCTAAGCCGTGAGACTAACTGATTAAGGCACATTTTCTCATGTCTTCCTTTAGCAACCAGTAAGATACATTAAGATAGCAAAGTCAATTGTCTCAACTGGGGAAGGCTTTTCATACTCCTTAAAGGACACGGTGACAGATTGACTGAGCTTGAGTTTTAGCCCCAAGTGTTTTTTGGGTTTTTTTTTCTTTTCTCCTCCACCTTGAATGGTGAATGGAACTCAGAAGTTTCACAAGAGTTCCCTCTTTCTTGGGGAACAGATACGAAGCGATATGAGCTTAGTCATCAGAATCTCGCTGCTTTGAGAGTTACATCAGCCTTCCGGGCATAAGAGTTGAAATTCTCTTCACCCTTTTCAGGCAGCATTGTGTCCCAATACCATGGCTATGCCGTTTGCCCTTGTGGTATATAGAATCCAGTCAAGACCTGAAGACCCTCTAGGAAGTAGCCTTGGAACTGTCACAGTGTGGGAGATTCTCTTCAGATGAGAATTCTAGACAAAATAAACTCCAGGAGTGCTGGGGATTGGCCACCAGTTAGCAATTGTTGCTCTCAACTGTGTCCCAACTACTTGCTATATCCACTCTCCACTCCAAGATGTGCGAGGGGCGGGGGGGGGGGGGGGGGGGACGACTAACACCGCTTTTATCCTCATCACCAAGTATGAATGACACTGTTGTCAACTGCCTTTCAGCAACTTCCTGGATGAAGATTCAAAGAGAAATTTTCTTACGTTAGAACAGATGAGGTCTATCTTCATGTTAACAAGCATTCAAGCAAAATCCATCCCTGTTCAACTCATGGAAACTGGTTTTTTGTTGTTGTTTTTGGGTGGGTTTTTTTTTTTTTTTTTGCCATGCAGCTAGAACTTTCTGGATCATTGAACCATGCTGATTAGAAAAGAAGCCAAAAGCAGTCTTTTGTTCTACTCTGTGAGCCAGTTCTTCATTCACCTCTATTTTAAAAATAGAAAAATATGATTAAGAGTATATGTTGTTTTGGGGATAAAAAAAAAAAACCTAGTTGAGTCACAGAATTAATCAACCAATTTACATATATTGAGCCACCCCAGCATCTCTGGGAGGAAGCCTACTTGATCATGATGGATGATCTTTTTGATGTGTTCTTGGATTCGGTTTGCAAGTATTTTATTGAGAACATTTATATGTATGTTTGTAAGAGAATTGGTTCCATGTACATCTAAAGAAAAAAAACAGCTGTGTATTGAAAGGACTAACATGAAGTGCACGAGTTTCTGAAGACATGGAACCCTTTAGTCTGGGACACAGTCACTTCATTTCCTTATTCAGTCTAAAATTTTTCTCAGGAAACAGGTCCCAGTGTAGAAACCACAGCTACGTTTGTTGGAGCCATTATTAAATCCCTGTGTTGTTTATGCTGAGACTCAGAGTATTTTTGTAACTTTAAATCAACCTCATGTAATGTGATACACAGAAATATGATTAATTACTGTATATTATCTTGAGTGACATCATTAACTAAATGTACTCCTTTTGATTTTGTGTGGGGTATTTTTATTTTATTTTTTTATTTATTAGTTTTAGATTTCCTTATACTTATTATATAACCACTAAGGTTTCATGAAAACAAATATGATTAAGTTCATCTTTTCAAATTCTAAGTGCTTTTATTTCCTGAGCTGCATTCATATCTAAGATTTACTATTGATTACAAATAGAAACAGCTCTTTCACCTGTAGGATGCCACTAGGTATGTTATTCCTACATGGCTCTCAGGTTAAAACATTACCTCCAAGTACAAACTAATACTTATTAAGTATGGTGGTTAGGATTTTCCATGCATTTTTTTTAAGTAAGTCTATTGGTTTTATTTCCGTCCTGTTTGTATAATAAGTCCTATTGACTAACTTTTCAATGTTAAGCCATGCATTCAATTTTTTTAAATTTACTTTTTAAAACACTATCTTTTCTCATTTTACATACCAATCCTAGTTCCCGCTCCCTCCCCTCCTTCTGTTCCCTCTACCTTCCCCCCATCTCACTCCCCATCCACTCCTCAGAGAGGGTAAGGCTTTCCATGGTGAGTCAACAAAGTCTAACACAGTGCTCTGAGGTAAGACCAAGGCCTCCCCACTATATCTAGGCTGAGCAAGATATCCCTCCAAAGAGAATGGGTTCCAAAAAGCCAGTACAAGCAGTAGGGATAAATCCTGGTCTCACTACCAGTGGCCCCACAGTCAGCACCAGCCATGCAACTGTCACCCACATTCAGAGGTTTAGTTTGGTCCTGTGCTGGTCCCCTCACTGTCAGGCCCGAGTTGGTGAGCTCCCATTAGCTCAGGTAGACTGTTTTAGTGGTGTCCCCATTATAGATAGTCTTGACCTCTTTGCTCATATTCTCACTCCTCCCTCTCTTCAACTAGACTTTCAGAGCTGAGTCCAGTGCTCCACTGTGGATCTCTGCTTCTGCTTCATCAGTTGCTGAATGAAGGTTCTATGGTGACCTTTAAGATAGTCATCAATCTGACTACAGGCAATGCCAATTCGGGCACCCTCTCCACTACCGCTTGGGGTCTTAACTGGGGTCATCCTTGTGAATTCCTGGGAATTTCTCTAGTGCCAGATTGCTACCACTCTTGGTCATATACCCAAAGGAAGCTCAATCATACAACAAGGACATTTGTTCAGCTATGTTCATAGCAGCATTATTTGTAATAGCCAGAACCTGGAAACCACCTAGATTCCCCTTAGCTGAAGAATGGATAAATAAATGTGGTACATTTACACAATGGAGTAGTATTCAGCGGGAAAATAAAAAAACAATTACATCTTGAAATTTGCATACAAATTGATGGAACTAGAAAAAAAAACATCCTGAGTGAGGTGACCCAGAAAGATGAGCATGGTATGTACTCACTCATAAGTGGATACTGGCTGTAAGGAAAGAATAACAAGTCTACAGTCCATGACCCCAGAGAAGCTAAGTAACAAGGACAACCTTAAGAGAAATATATAGATCCCCCTTGGAAGGGAAAATAGGCAAGATCTTCTGAGAAAACTGGGAGCATCAGGGTGGGGGGAGAAGGGAGGGTGAAAGGGGAGAAGGATGAGAGAAGGGGAGAGGGGAGGAGAACTTGAGAGAACAGGATAGTGGAGATGGGGAAGGACAGAGACGGAGAGCAAAGAAAGAGATACTTTGATTGAGGAAGCCATTATGGGGCTAGCAAGACACCAAGCATATAATCTTAATTAAAATTAATTTTTTATAAGATATTCAATATGATTGTTTAAAGCTGTTTAATATTTCATTGAAAGTTTTATGTTTATGTTTATAATTTATTAATCTATAATCTTCCATGTGACTACAGAAATTTATGTCAGAAGCCTTAGACTATCACGTGAGTAAATCCTCTCTCTTATTCATTCTTCTTATCTGAGGAAGTTGGTTTCTTTCCATTTCTTTAAACTAGGTGACCATGTAATTGAAAATTTTAATTTGTTCACATTATAGTCTTAAAAATATCTGATTTTAAAATAGTTGTGGCTTTTATAATAACCTCATTTTTTCATTCCCACCATAAACAATACTTTCTTTCCTCTTAATTGAAGAGTGAATGTTCTTTGTTTTTCTGTTGTATAATTCCTTTCTGCTCAGTTGAGCTCACTCTTATTGTTTGTTTTCTCTTAGCATTTCGGCATTGTCCTTTTTCCTGACACCTTCATTTTGATTCCAAAATAATTAGTTTTGTCTTTGTTGTATTTTTTAAATTTAATTTTAAAATAAACATTAATAGTTTATGTGTGCATTCATGGTGTATATGTGGGAAAAGTCATGGACAACTTTCTTAAGTCTACTCTCTCCTTTCACCTTTATCTGGGGTTTAGGGATCAAACCCCAGTATCCAGGCATGCTCGACAAGCTCCTTGAGCCACTGAGCCATCTTGTCAACCCTAGCCTTTATTTGTTCTTCCAATTACAGCTTTGGTTTCACTTCATTAACTTGGGTACATTGTACTTTCACTGCCGTTCACTTTGCAAGATTTAAAGCCGGAATTACTAATACCAATGTATTAGTAATACATTGAATAATTGATAATAATAATAATACTTTTGGATAATTGCTTACCCGTCATTTATATAAAAACACTTAGACCAATGGGAATAAAATGACCATTTTTGTTAGTCTGCCTATGCTACCAGTAACTGTGTCCTGTTTTTCCTTTCTTTATATTTTTACCTTAATGCAGTGGCTTAGGAGTGATGCCTTTTTGCCCTTTCTTTACAAATGAACAAAGAGGTCCCAGGTGTGTCCATTTTCCTAGTAGATACAGAGCCAGGATTTGTAAATAAAGTTCCCCAGCTTAAACATCATTGTTGTTTTCATGCTTTCTCTCCTGCCACACACACAACTAATGCCCTCAAGTCATAGAATTACAGCTAAAGCAAACCATTGCTTTGTGTTCTTGGGTTTCAGAGACAACAGATTTCATAAAAGCTTATTCAAGCCCATTTTACTGACAGAAGTCTTCATTTCTAGATCTATGATATCCCTGATCTTAAAAACCCTGACCAGGAACAGACAACAGTGCCACAAATTAGTGTTGTCTAAGTATCCACCAGGTACACCTGGCCATGAAATGTCAGAGAAGTTAACTTGTCATTGTCCCCATAAAGGGGCACAAAATACTGACACTCACCCTCATTAGATCCCCAAAGTCCTTCCTGAGTTCAAGCTAATCCATCAAACCAGTTTTCTGTTCCCCCTATAACCGTAGAGAGAAATTAAGATAGGTAGGTGAAGACAGCCCCCAACTGTGAGTAAGAACATTTCCTGGAAATGCTAAAAATGACGCCTGAGCTCAAACTTGAGTTTAGGGACCACATGATAAGGGCTGACTATAAAACAGCACTTGGCTATTTTTCTTATCAATCGACCTCTGTCATTAAAGTCTACTCAACCTGTTCCCGGGGGCATTCTTTTAAGAATAACCAAGTCTTTTGATACGGGGGAGATCCTAAGGAATGTGGCAAAAATGAGGAGACCACAAATGCATAAATTGAACTCCTCTGCCACACAGGCTAAAGGCAGAGATGATGCCACTGAGAAACACTTCTGAGAGCACACCAGCCAGTGGAGGGCCTCTGAGCTTTGGCAGAGAGACAATAGGCATTACCACTCTGTGGTAAAGAGAGGGCAAATCTTATTCCCCAAAGAAAGAAATACATCTCTGCATATGACAAGTACTTAGCATTATGGATAGCATCTTCCTGGGCTCTTATTGTGGTGTAAATTTGTCTTCTATTCACTGACTTGAACAGAAACAAAATAATATGGAAACATGAATAAGCAGCACACACAAATTTTATTATAAGCTGCATGGTAAGTAGACTCTGCGGTGGGAGAGAGCTTAGGAGTAAGCAAAAAAGAGCGCAATTTATCAACTTTATTATTTATAACCCATATTGGAAAGGCAATCTGTTTATTAATAATAAGGGAAATGCTTCTTGGAATGGAAATTTTTTTAAGCAGTGTGAACATAATCGGAGTTTACATAAAGTTCCTGATCTGGTTTGTATGAACTTGTTGACAAGATTGTTTGTCATCCCTTTTGGATGAAACATAAAATGGAATTTTGGTCACCAGGCTCATAAAAACTGTATTATACTGTAGTTTGTTTTTTTTCTAGGAGCAGACATACTAGCAGTGGTGTTCTGGGTGAACCAACTTCAGATTTATCCTTTATATTAAGCTTCTAAAAGACAAGACTCATATTTCTTAGAAACTTTGTGAGATGTGCAGGCACAGGAGCTATCGAAGGTGTGCCATGACAAAATGATCCTTCAGACAATTTTGGGATGCTAAGCTAAGTCCTCCTTGAGGTGAGAGCTGGCATTCCAGGTGGACATATCCATTTTATTAATTATCTTTAACTCCTTACACACAGGCTTCTAGATCGCTTCTCCAATTCATCACAGGGGAAATGGCTCTTCAGAAATAGAGATGTGTATAACTTCAGTGCTAGATTAGATGCTTAAGGTCCCTTATTTGAAGGAGTAAGCATTTGATATGCACCATACAGGGCCCTAGATCGGCGCATGAACATTCAGCATTTTACAAGGCTATAACAGAGGAAATACATCCTGTGAAATTGTAAAAAGATGTTTTTACTAGTGAGGGATAAAATAAAATCTGACATATATTCAATGTCATATGGCCAGTGGCAGAAAAATCATATTTTTAAATAATGCTATCTCTAGCATACTAAGTTGAAAAAGAATGAGACCTAAGTAAAGTTATAAAAAGCATAACAAAGAAAAACACATTAGGAAGGTCAGTGTATCTGCTGAAAAATTTATTTTCTGTTTATAAAAATGTTCTCTCTCTCTCTTTCTCCTCTTTTCTGTCTGTTTGCTTTTGTTTACTTTTGCTCTCTGGAACAAACCCAGGTTTTCTTATCTACCAGGCAAATCCTCTACAGAGCTATAAGCACACTCCCAGTTTTGGGGTCTTTCTTAGTATAGGTTTTCTACATGTGGTTTATATTTTTGGCTTGAAGTCACATCTGGAGGTAGAAATGTCAGCATTTTCTAATAGCAATCTGAGAACAACTGACCTTGAGCAGTGTTCCTCACATCTCCCTAGGGCCTATATTTTCCTCTTTCCCGACCAAAGGTACAGACAGCTGTAGATCCCTGCAATGGCCGGCACAGCCATTCTTCAGTTTCCTTAAGCATAGGTTTTAGGCTAAGGAGGTGCCACATGTATTAGTCAGGGTCCATTAGTCTATCCTAAAGGAATAGAGTGGCTTACAGGCTGTGTCCTATAGTCCTATACAATGGCAGTCATCCTCTGGAAAAAAAACCAAAGATCTAGTGCCTTTTCAGTGCAGGAGATTGGGTATCTGAGCAATACCAATCTGGTGCTGAAGTCCTGGAAGATTCCTAAAGAGCTGCTGGTCTTCATGCTGGAATCCCAAATTCTCATAAGTGGTTTCTAACGCCAGCAAATGGGAAGTAAAGGCAAGCAGGCAAAAAGCAAAAGCTTCCTTCTACCATGCCTTCTATGCGGTCTGCCACCTGAAGGTGAGATACAGTGGGTCTGCTGACCCCAGCTGACCCAATCAACTAAATACCTCACTGATGTGTGCCCAGATGCTTAGGTTTAATCCATTCTAAGTATTGTTAAATTGACAACCAAGATTAGACATCATGCCAACCCTACTCCCTGTCACTCCACCGCCCCTTCAGTCTTTAATGTTGCCTTTTGTCTCGTTTCTTAAGTGTTTTCGCCCAAACAGAAGCTGTTTACTACAAGTTATACATTACTTTTACAAACTTAAAAGGAATAAACCTAGCAAGATGATCCCATTTTAAACACGGATAAACGTAGACTACATTCGTCAATGCTACTGAAAGTTAATTTCCAGATAATCAGAGCACAGCCAGGTGATGGCCGAGCCGGAAATGTCCCCATTCCACATGTTAAAGCAGTAGACCCCAAGAGGCTCTGAGCTGCCTCTCTCACGTTTAGTGCTGCACGTGTGGAATAGAAGAAAGGGTAGGATTTCAGCCTTTCATCAAGACTGTGCTGGGCTGTACTGTTTATGATGCATGCTGCTTCCCTCCGCATGCTGTGCAAGGGTCGAGGGACTGTTCCTGAACTGCAGAGAGCAGAGACAAATCCGACCACCTCTAACCTGCAGCACACATTCTGCAAAGCTAAGGAAGAGGTCAATCAATACGTGTTACCTCATTCATCCTGGCTGGAACACGATCACAGACAAGCCCTAATTCTGGTTTCTACGCTTTGTAGCTGTGAAAGTCTGGCAGTCCCTTGTGTCAAGGTCTTATTTGTGACAATCTTTCTCTTGGGGACAGTATCAGTATTCTGTGTATGGACAAGGCTGCACACTTCTAGCACATCTATAAATTGATCTCAAGACCCAAGTGAGAAACCTCTTAAAGTGACAAGGTCCAATTAGCTTATAATATACATTGGGGATACAGTAACTGGGACAGAAGATGGAGATCCTGTTAAATCCCCTAAGTTCCTCGTCTACTTTATTTAAAAATAGCTAATGCTAAATCTAAACAGGAATTTAGCTTTCTTTTACCTTCTATTCCAGGAGCTGAATGCATTGATAACTAGGATCACAGTAATGCATGCCTCTGGTGTTCACCCCAGGAACTAAAAACAATGCTAAAATCCTGACAATGCCTTATGTTTTTTCATCTCTCTTGCATAAGTTTTCTCTCTATTAGATCAGGAGAATTTGGTATTGTGATAACTGCTGTGTTCATTCGGTTCTCCTTGTTAGCACCATTTCCCACCATTTCTTTCTTGCCCTATTATTTGTGGCACTTCAGGAGTCTCTGTATCATCTTGTACATTGTACATTTTCTGATATAATCAGAATCAACCATTTTCCAGAACAAACACACTAAGAAACTGTGAACACACTCCATTCATAATAATTTAAAGCAACTAGAAATAAACCTAGCCAAGGAAATAAAAGAACTCTATAGTGAAAACTTTAAATCTCAGAGAGAAAGAAAGAGATTAAAGAAGACACTACAAAATAGAAAATACATCAAACCTCTCCCCTCAGGTTCATGGAACTATGTGAAAGAGAAGGTAGAGAAAGATTGTAAGAGCTAAAGGAGACAGATGCCATCAAGGAAACAGTGTGTTCCAGACACAAGAGAATTGACCACATGTGAACTAACAGAGACTGGGGCATCATGCACAGGCCTGCACAGGTTCAAGCCGGATGGGGTCCAAAAGCTGGGAGGATATGACTCATAATCCCTAACCAAGAAGCTATCAAAATTAACAACTTCTTGCAAAAGAAAAATTATTTTCTCCAGTGGATTCTTACTGGGTATACAAAATCACACTTAAGAGCAGGCCTCATGCCCAGCAGTAGATGGCCAAGACAAAATAAACTCAAGAACATTTTTGAAGGACTTTGGTCAATTTTATTTTTTGTTGTTGTCTTATTTGCTTATATATTATAGTTTCTGATTTTTTTGTTTTTATGGATTTGGGTTTTTAATTTTTTGCTTTTGTGTGTGAATATGTGTGTTTCTCATGCTCTTTCATTGTTTATTGTAATTTGTTAATTCATTTCCTTGTTTTCAAAAGAGAGAAGTTAGGTGTGGAATTGGATGGGTGGGGAAATAGGGAGGATCAGGAAGATGAGGGAGGAGAAACCATAATCACAATATATTGTATAAAAAAGAAATATGTTCTCAATTAAAAATGGAAAGTAAAACTCAACCTTTCAATCTTTTCCAGGTGATTCAATGTTTTATGTAAAAATCTCACCATCAAACTCAAGGTCACCAAAAGAAGCTGCGTCGTGGGACTCACAAAACACAATTTCAGGCAACTATAGTTAGGACACTCTGCCACTGGTAAACTACACTGAACTTTGGTGCAAAATACTGCTCTTACTAAACTCCAAAAGCACAGCTAAGTGGTGTTTAAAAAGGAAAAAAACAATTTAATGAGGAAACAAAAGCTTTTGCAGTAAGTGACCAAACCCAGCAGCATGTCTTTCACAGAATTAACTTACCTTTATTTATGTTGATGCTAACATGGAATATCTTTTCTCATCCTTTACATTTAACTTATCTGACTCATCATACCTCAAAGAGGTTTGTCAGATAGGGCATATACAAGAGTATCTTGTCAATACACTCTGAATACCTTGTCTATTAATTGGTACATTTAGATTATTCAGATATAAATTGTCTGATATAATTTTCTCAATACTATATTTACAAATGTTTTAGATTTGTTTCACTCACTTTCTTCTTTTTTTCTTTCCCAACACTCATTTTCATGAGATTATATGATTCTCTTTTTCTCCTTAGCATACCTACAAAAATTCGTGTTGCGGCCATTACACCTATAACATATACCAACTAATCAATGTTAACTTCCCAAAACACAACAGAAACCAGCATGGTAATGCTCACTGATTAATAGCCCCAGATTGCAAGAGTAGCAAATTCTTACAATTCATAAATTACAAAGGGAAGCCATAAAATGCCTTGTTAAACTGAAAGGTAAAAGTACAATAAGATATTGAGAGAGAATACATATAACTTTCATGGAAATAATTTTTAACTGATATTTAATTAAATGTTATAGTTTTTAATCTCCTATTGATCCTACTTTATTATTTACTTACATGTACATGTTTGTATATGTGCATGTGCCTGAGGTTAGGATCATGCCCTGGAACTGGAATCACACACGGCTGTAAGCTGCCTGATGTGGGTGCTGGAAAATTGAACTCAGATCCTCTGCAAGAATAATACATGTTTTCAACCACTGAACCATCTCTCCAGCCCTGAGCCTACTCCTTCAGATAAGTTTCATCATAGATTGTTGTGCATGAGACAAAATTCTTTTTTCCTATCTACAGTTTCCGGCTCCCGGTTTGCCCGTGTGTGTTGGGATGTTTCCTCTACAGAAGAGCAGTGCTGTTCTGTTTTGTGTGTTGTGCAAGCATCGGTTCACAGAACTACGGAAATTATTCCTTCTGCTACTGTGGTCACCCTCCAAATTGTTACCTTCAGTATTCTAAACAAATAATTACAAATTGAAAGTAAAAAGAGAAAGTGATTTATTTTACATTCACCTAACTCTTCTCCATTGATTGTTTTCACGTGTATTTAAATGTGTAGTCTGTATAGTTTTCATTCAGCCTAAAGCATTTAACTTTTTAAAGTAATTTATTCCCTGACGTGTGGGAAGTCCAAGGACCACCCACCTCCATCCAGGTCTAGTAAGGTGAGCATCCAAACTGACTAGGCTCCCCTAAAGCCAGTACGTGCAGTAGGATCAAAAACCCATTGCCATTGTTCTTGAGTTCTCAGTAGTCCTCACTGAGGCGGGGAGGAGGCAGAAATCTTTAATAAATAAATAAATAAATTTAAAAAATAAATAAATAAAATAAAAAAGTAATTTATTCATTGACAATTTCATTGTCATATATGTCATTAGCCAAATGTCAATTTTATGTACTACATCCTGGTCACACTCAGCATTATTCTGCAAACTGGCCAGCTAGTGAACACTCCTCCTCAGATCCCCAAGTTTTCATTTGTATAAGAAAAATCTTGGGATAGCTTATTTTTTTCCAGTGTTGGTTTGATTTGGTTTTGTGGTGATAGAAAGAAACCCAGTGCTAGGTAAGCACTCCACCGCTGAGCTACACCCCCAGCTCTGAGACAGCCTTCTTTTTCTCTTCTGAAGGATACGGTTTTTGCCGAAAACGTAATTCGAGATTGATAGCAACGTTCCCCTCAACACCTCAGGTATTCAGCATTCCGATAAGCCCACTGCAATTCCCATTTGTAATCTGCAATAGAATGCTTTATTTATCTGTGGTTTGAACATTTTCCCAATAAATCTCCTCCCTCCTTTCTCTCCCTCCTGAATATGGCACACCTACAGGTACATTTCCTTTGGTGCTATCTGGTTTGATCTTCTCTGAGCTTTTTAGATGTGTGATGCTGTCTGTCACTGGGTTTGAACAATGTTCCCTCCCTTCATTCATGTCCTTCTGCTGCATTGTACACTCAGGTGCTGGTTACACCTTTCATTTGTCCTGCACCTCAGGGACATTCTGCAGTTGGCTTTCCCATTCTTCTTCCCTTTGTATTTTTGTTTGATGAGTTTCTGTTGACATAACCAAGCTTAGGGACTCTTTTTCGTTGAATTAAAACGTTCTTTTCTGTCATAGGGTTGTTTAATGTTTGATTTCTAGGATTTAACTTTTCCTTGGCATATAAATTTCTTCACTTACATTCTCATAAGCTTTTAAAGACCACTTGACAATTCTATAGCATATATCTTACTGGAATCAGGTTCTGATGCTTAATTTGCCCCGTCGGATTATGTTTTTACATATTTGTGTGTGTATGTGTTTAAAACAAAAATTAACCTGACTTCATTAGGCTGCACTTAGTGTTTACTGTGATTGGAAAATTTCCAAAGCTTCCAGATGCTTCCAATTCCTTTTTTTTTTTTGTCTACTAAACCATCTTCAATTTATTTAAAGTCTTCATTTTGCAGCTTTTTCAACTCTCATACAACTTTACGTGTCAATAACAGTGTGTGTGTGTGTGTGTCTGTGTGTGTGTCTGTGTTTGGGGTACAACTGAGACCATTTTAGTGTGAATTGGTATTGATTTACATTAAACTAGTAATTGTGCAACAATAGTATTGTGAAGTTACTTTGGAAATTTTACTTCTTAGAAATGTTTTCTGAGAAGATTAAGGGTTAAATGTCATGTTGGCTATAATTTTCCCGAAAACCCTAAGTTAAGGCGAAATAAGTGGTAAAATATTAGCAAATTATTAAACCAAGACTACATGTATTTGCCATGTTCGTTACACTGTTCTATTTTTCTAGGCACTGAAATTTTTCCTTAATAAGATGTAAATTGAAATGAACTTTTCCATTTTCCTGAATCAGTACAAAGAAAGAGGAGCTAGCATAGCTGGAAGAGAGTGCATGCTGCTGGAAGGTTCACAAGAGCTATGCAATTCCCCAAAGTGGGAATTTTCTATTCCTAGAGGCAGATTGTCTATTCACCTAGAATAAATAATATGGCACTCTGCAATCAGTTTCACTTCACCTCACACTCATCTTCTCAGAGCAGTGAAGGCTTAAATCAATGTCACTGTCAAAACTCCTATAATTAGCATGAGCGCAGCGTATGTTAATATTGTTGCCCTTAATGATGAGTGATCAATAGTGAGGCATACAGATAGCGATGACACCATCCCTGCTGTGGACTTCTTGATACTTGGTGCACACTCCTTTAATGAATTGTGATTATTGAAGGATTAATGTTTCATGAGGAATGAGCACTTGCTTGATTTTCTGTGGTTCAGAGAAGATTTCAGCCTATGAACAGATTCACTGGGAAGGTTAACATGCATTTAGCATGTAAACAGTTTGTGAACATGAGGTTATATGTCTTCTTCATACTTAATTATGGTAGTCAAAAGCCCTACATCTATGAGCTATAAATTGCTTTCAAAGTCTATGAGATTTCAAACTGCTGCACTAATCCCTGAAGTTCCAAGAAAATAAAATTGATGGCCAGAAAAATTAAAAAACCTGACTAGAAAATACAAATTTCTCTGTTCATTTCTGTGTCTTGGTAGATATAGATGATACATGTGTATAGATGAAAATATACGAATTTACAGAGTTACATATACCCATATATAAATAATCACATGAATACTGGGATTTTCATTTGTTTGTTTTTTCTATTGATTTTTACTTTGAATATAATGATAGCTTAGGCAAGACTGCAATTTTTCTTGAAATTTTCTGTTTCAATTAAACATTTATTTACCAATTGCTTACTATGTACCAAGTAATCAATATGAAAAAAAGAAATGAGCTGTTTCTTTCTCTCAGCAAACTCATAGTCTACTAGGAAATGAACAAGAGTGAACTTTACCCAGGTAAGCATCAAATGCAGAGAAATGGACTCTGTTAGAGTTGGCTGTGAGAAGACAGTAGATATCACAGAGAAAGAAGGTCACCTCTAGGTCCTAACGAGGATTATCTTTTTTTCATTTAAAGTAGTCTCCAAAAATTATTGCTATGACTATGCCATTTATGTAAAACTTTTCCCAATGCCTCCTCCTGAGTTTATTCCCATGCTGAAGCCTTTCCTATTACATCCTCTCTATGATACACTGTTGTGTTACTGAAATAGGACATACTTCCTTTATATATCAAAATAGAGAATAAAACACTAACTGCTTATATTGACTGTAGCCCAACCTGATGTGACATATACTTAGTCAGCTTCATTAGCCTCTCTGTTACTGAAGCAACTTCTGCATCTCCACCTGAAACGTCTCTCTTCACTCTGTATTCTTCACCAAAAAGGCCCCAGTATGCTTGCTTAGCATCTGCTATTGTTTGGTGATTATTTTTCTCTAATTATCCCTCATGTTATTATTTTCACCCACATTAAACTCTGCTTAAGGTCCTGAGGGATTGAGGTTGTGTTTCATAAATGAATGCTTCATCCATCGCATCTGGAATTTAGGATAATTGAAAGTGATTTGGGTCTAGAATCCAATAGACCTTTTCAAGGCTGTAATTGCCAGAGTGAGAGTCTCGGGGCTCACCAATCAGATATCACGCAACACAAATCAACCGGCAGCACTTTAAACAACTGAAACTCTGAGTCTATTAAATTTTGAACAAGAGAATAAATCAGTGAAAAAAAATCACTGCATTATGTACCAGGTAGAAAAAAAGAACCAGGAGATTCTAAGCTTGGGAAAGAAGTATCAATGGTAATTATGCTATTTAAGCACTGAGGATCAGCATGAAGGACAGAAAAGATCGAAGCTGTGCGTCTCGATGAATATTCTAAATATTATGACACATTTTGACACTGCTTTCGGTTAGGTCCTGCTCTGTGACACGATTCCTGGAGATACATGAACAAATGTCTACTCACTCCAAATAATTAACTGATAACAAACCAAATTAAAAATACCAACCAAATCCAATTTGATGAATCACTGACTTTTACTGGAGTTACTTAAGTATGGGAGGGGTTACTTACAGAAGCAGAAAAAACTCAAAGCTCTCAAAACATGGAAACCTGGAGCCTACCACACTACTTGCAGGCAGTTTAAACTGTTGGAAATGTCTTTTCCAGGTTGCTTCAGCACTTCTTCCAGACAACTTGGCTGGTAGCTGTTTCTCCAGGTGGCTCAGCTGGCCTGGGCCTCGTCTACGGAAATCAGCTTGTCTGAGAGTCACGTAGACAACTAACTAAATACAAGTATGTCTCTAGGCAACCCTTACTGCTTATATATTCTTGGTGAGGGTGGGACATAGTGCATCTGGTCAGTACCAGGACCTCCCTGAGCCTCTGAGTTAAGTACTTCCTGAGCTTGAGGAACTCCTTTCAGGGTGGATATTTCACCTCCTTTTAGAGCACACTGTATCCAATAAGCGGGAAGCACCATTTTGGGCTGAAGACACAATTGAGCATAGTGAGACAGTGTAAAGAAACATAAAATCATAATTATTAACATACAAAATACCACTTAGAACACAAACAATACCAAAAATTAAAAACATGTTGATGACAATTAACATTCACACTTCAATAATAACTTTAAATATCAATGTTCTCAGTTCTACAACCAAAAGACATGGGTTGATTGAATGGATCAAGAAACAAAATCCATCTATCTATTGTCTACAAGAAATACATATTAACTTTAAGGGTAGGTGTAGATGGAATGTTTCTGTCCTGCTAGTCAACTCTGTCCCACCATCCAAGTCCCAAACAACCACACTGAGACTTCTTATTAATTATAAATGCTCAGCTGATATCTTAGGCTTATTGCTAACTAGCTCTTACATCTTGAATTAATCCACATTTCTGATCTACACTCTACCATGTGGTGGTACCTTTTTTCAATACAGCATATTCGTCTCCTGCTTCCTCTGTGCCTCACGGGTGATTCCACCTTTCTTCATCTCCTTGCTCTCTGTTTGTCCTCAAGTTCTACCTAACTTCTTCCTGCCTAGCTATTGACCACTAAGCCATTTATTAAACCAATCAGAAGGTGCCTTGGCAAAGATGTATCTTCATAGTATATAAAAAGGTTTTTCATAATAGGTAGGCACTGCCTTCGAGTAAAAGGATGGACGAAAGTACTCCAATCAAATAGGAACAAGAAGCAAGCAGGCATCACTATCAAAATAGCTGACAAAATAGACTTCAAATAAAAACAAATTTCATATCTACAGAATATTTAACAAAACACCAAAAAGTACACATTCTGCTCACCAACACATGGAAGCTTTTCTAAAATAGACCACATCCTGGGATGTAAAACAAATCTTACAAATGCAAAAATATTGAAATTACTCCTTATATCCTATCTTACCACAATGCAATAAAACTTCAAAGTGATTGCTAAAAAAGCTCTAGTAAACACACAAACTCATAGGTATTAAACAACACATTACTGCATGATAAGAAAAAAAAAAGTCCAAGGAAGAAACTAAGAAAGAAATAAAAACTTCCTGGAACTAAGGGAACTAAAAGCCACAACAAAACCTTTAGGGCACATTGCAATCATCCTGATGGGAGAAACTTATAGCTTTAATGGCCTACATTAAAAAGTCAGAAATAGGACAAATGAATGACATAATGATGAACTCAGAAAGTCGGAAAAAAAACAAGAACACAGCAATCCATATCTGGTAAACAGCAAAGAATAATTTTAAAAAATCAAGGCAAAAATCAGTAAAATAGAAAAAGAAAAGAATACGAAGAATTAACAAAGCTAAGCACTGGTTCTTTGAAAAGATAAATAAGATTGATGTACCGAGAGGCCCAACTAACTAAAAGGAAAAAGGAAACTACCCAAACTAACACAATCAGACACAAACAGAGAAACATTTCAACAGATACTAAAGAAATTCATGATATTATAAAGGAATATTTTAAATAGTACATCCCCATTAAACTGAAAAACATAAAATTAATGGCTGAATTTTTAGATTTAGCCAAACCACCAACATTATAACAAGAAGAATTTAACAACCTAAACAGACCCATAGCAAGGAACAGATTGAAATAATAGTAAAAAGACTTCCAACTAAGAAAGTACAGGGTTCTTAGCAAAATTCCTCCAAACATTCAAAGAAAATATACAGCAAATCATTCTTAAATGATTCAAAAATATGAAAAAGAAATAACTACCAAAACCAGAGGAGCTGTCTCAAAGTCCTTCTGAGAAGCCAATATCACGTTAATAGCCCAACCAAGTAGATGCAATAACAAAAAAGAAAAAAAGAAAAAAGAAACTACAGGCCAATATCCCTGACGGACATAAACTCAAAAATACTCAATAAAACACCTGCTAACAAAATACAGAAATACATCAATAAGATTTGCATTAAGACCAAGGTGGCTTTATGCCTGAAGTGCAGAGATGGTTCAACATATACAGGTCAATAAATGTAACAAGCTGCATAAATGAACTTAAATACAAAAATCATATGATTATCTCAATAAATACAGAAAACAGTGTCTTTGCCAGCTATGCATCTGACAGAGGATTAATATCCAGAATATATAAATAACTCAAAAAAAACACATTGAAGAAAACAAATGGCCCACTCAAAAATAGGATCACACTATTTTAATACAGTGGTGACTGTAGGTTTTCCCCCAGTATCCATTACTTCACTAGCTCTGGGTTTCTTGTACCTGGCATGATTTCCCTCTTGTTGAACACTGTCTAAGTACAATTAAAGAGCTATTGGTTATTGGTTACAGTCAACATATATGTGCATCAACAACCTAAATATTTGTCCTTATACCCATAAATACATATAGTCTTCACCCCTCATCAGGAAACCATTTTTTTGCAACAGCTGGAGATCACTACCGAAAAATCACCACCGATCAAAATGCAAAGTCAGGGAGCTGAGTCCCAGTGGCATCTCCAAAGTATTCCTGCACCTAACACCTAGGGAGCATTGAAAAAGAATGAGTAGAAAGACTGTGAGAGCCAGAAGATCAGGAAGTTTGCTGTGGGAATATGTCTCCTAGTAAGAGCAACACCTGTAAAGTTTTGCCATCACAACTGCCTGAACACAAGTTGACCAATGAGAATACCTATAGATACGCTAAAATGGATGGGGGAAATGACAATGAGGCATCAATCATAAACAAAAAGAAAAGAAAAGAAAAAAAACCTATGGGAAACTATGTAATGCTGAGTGTGGGAGAAATAGCCTTCTCCAGGGAAGAACACATCAATTGTCTGTCCAGTACCAAATGGTCAGCCCTGAAAACATACATACAAGTATGTTTTATATGGACTGAACAGGTTTTATTTAGGATTCTGTATGCATATACATATGCCTATATATATATATATGACATATATATATATATGTCATAACAAGTAATGAAAAGAAGCCACGGAAGAACAGGAAGGGATATAGGAGTGTTTGACCTGAGGAAAGGAAAGGAGGGAGAAATGTTATAATTATGGCATAATCTCAAAAAAACTTTTTAAGGCAAAAATAAATGTAAGGTTTTTTTTTAATTTGTCCTGTAGATTCAGCACAATCCCAGTTGTTCATCAGCACTCTCTTTTGTTAATATCAATAAAATAATATCCAGCCGGGCGGTGGTGGCGCACGCCTTTAATCCCAGCACTCGGGAGGCAGAGGCAGGCGGATCTCTGTGAGTTCGAGACCAGCCTGGTCTACAAGAGCTAGTTCCAGGACAGGCTCCAAAACCACAGAGAAACCCTGTCTCGAAAAACCAAAAAAAAAATAAATAAATAAAATAATATCCTTATGTAGAAAGAAAAAGAAAAGTCGGGGGATTTTAAATTTTCTATAATTTTACTGTAATTAAGACAGTAGACAAAATAATAGAAAAGGCATTGGCAAAATAATAGAAGCACTCTTGGTAGAACAGGAAAGAACAAAAAATAATCTCATATTAATGCAATCAACTAAGCTTCCCAAAGGAGCAAAGGCCATCTCATTTAGAAAATAGAGTCTTTTCATTAAGGGAACATTCGCATGGGAAGGAGGAGGAGAAAAGCAGGACGCGGAATCCATGCACAGCGCTCGCAACTTCTGTAGACAGAGACCTAAACTGACCTCTGTTTAAATGCAAACTATAGCCTTCCTAGATGGTATCACAAAAGAAAACCTGGATGGCTCTGTGCATAGCGATGGTTTCCTTAGCTAACCTACCCAAGGCATAATCTACGATAAGAAGAAAATTTATTATGTCAGACTACATAAAAATTTAAAAAGTCACTTAACATACAAAACATTGTCAAGAGGATGACAAAAATGTTTATGCAAGATTAATGATTTAAAAAACTATAATCCAAATATATAGAGAGTTCTTAAAATGATCAAAAGACCAAAAGAGTTATCTCACCAAATAAACTATGAAGTACACACAGAAGTATTTTAAAGCTCCTTGGTATCACAGGATAAGTTATAGAATTACAAATACAAGTAACCGTGAGATACAACTGCATACTTATCAAAACGACCCAAATATAGAATGCAGATAACACTAAATACGTCGTAGGTGAATATGGTCCAGTGGAAACTCTCCTTCAACACTGATGGAATGCAAACCGGTTCCACCACTTCAGAGGACTCCACGAGTTGATTGAAATACTAAGCATGTCTTCAAATGGGTAAACAAAACTATACCCAGACAGAAAGGTGTTATTCAGACACCCTGCAAGTCAAAGGAAATGATATGCCAGCCACACTAAGACATGCGGGAACACAAATGTGCAAAAGTAACTGAGCAGTGACAGCACACACCTTTAATCTCAGCATTCTAGGGGCAGAGGCAGGCGGATCCCTTTGAGTTTGGAAAGGCTGCGCACACACTGCGTGTGGCTCTGTGAAAAGGGCAGAACTACAAAGACCCTTCAAAGGACCAGGTGTATCCAGGGTGGTAGAGAATACGAGTGAGTGGAATGTGATTTGAGTTTTAGGACAGCGGGACTCCACTGTGTACCATTACCATGATGGCGGAGCCATATTCGTATTCGTATGTCAAAACTGGCTGGATGTTCACAACCAAGCAGCACTCTGATAATCCGCGGATGTCGGTTGCTAATGATGCGCCAATATAGCTTCAACCGTGTAACAAATGTACCGTTCTGGTAGGGGATGCTTATAATGAGAATCCATCCATGCACGACAGAGTGGGGAACAGAAGACAAATGAGAGTCTGCGCCTTAAATTAACCTTTGCTTCAAATCGAAAACTCCTTTAAAAACTCAAAAATCTATTTCTAAAGTCCTGGCTTTGTATTTGGGTTTCTCAGACCAAAAAAAAAAAATTATGTAGAACCCTTGTTGCTGCTTCCTAAGGTCTTCACTCAGATCTGACTTCATCTCTTGCTACCTTGGATGACACGCAGCTACTACTACTACTACTATTACTACTACTACTACTACTACTACTACTACTACTACTACTATTATTATTATTATTATTATTATTATTATTATTATTGCAGCATTGGGAGAAACACAGTAGTAAATTTCTAGGAAAATGTTCTGCCCTGCCTTCCTGAGAGAACAGCCCTTCTGGACAAGCTTGCCTTTCTTCCCGCACTAGTTCCAGCCACTTTGCGACTCTGCCATTTCATGTACTAATTATAAATCTGAGAACACACAGTGTCATCCCTCTGGCCTTGCAATCCCGGCCTGTCTGCCTTCTAACTATCATTACAGAAAGGAGGAGGGATGAAGAAAATATTAATACTTCTTCTGCCCATGAGCAACAATCCCAAGGCAATATTTTAAAAATAAAATTTATGCAAAACCAATGCAGAATGAATGGAATTTTCAAAATTTAAATACAGACAGAATCAATATTGGTGGGGACCTTGGTTTCCAGCGTTGCAATTCGGCCTTGCACAACTGTTACTGCTCTTGTCTATATTTAAATTTAGGGTTTTGCACTCATATAAAAACAAAACAAAACCAGAGACTTAGAGAGAGGCTCAGCAGTTAATATTTATTGCTCTTCCAGGGACAGAATTTCATTTCCCTGGACCCTCACCAAGTAACTAACTACCACCTGGAAAGCCAGCTCAGAGGACCCAAACCCTATTTTGGTCATTGCGGGAAACTGAACACACATTGCAGACACTCACACAGGCATATACACATGATTTTTTTTTATTTTTAAATATACAAGTGTGTAGTATAAACAACAACAAAAAAGAACTATATTTCTTTCTTATGTAAAAGAAATCCTGATTTAGCATCTCTGAGTTGATTCGGCTTCACCTTCTCTCTCCCACCAGCTTCAGCCTGACTTTCTTTCAAGGTCACCTCCTGGAGGGGCTAAATTTCCTTGAAACCAGAAAAAGGAATATGGCCAATAGTGAAGATAAATCCTCTCTCATCTGAGACAGCTCTAGTCTAGCAACGGTACCGCACAGCTCCACTTATATCCTCCTGATGAAGATCTACCCGTTCGTCATTCTTCTGCAGAGGACGTTTAGAAATTTTTTCTGTGAATATGGAGATGTGGACTATCTCCCACAAGCTCACATGTTTTGGCCCTTGGTCCACATATGGTGGTGCTATTTGGGGAGATGGAGGAGACTTTGGGACTATGGCCTATCTGCAGAAAGTTCTGGAGAATGAGATTTGAAGGGGGATGACTGCCGTCTGGTTCTCTGTTTAATCTAGCAAGCATTGAGAAGAGTTCACCTCACACTCCTGCTGTTCCACATCCTCCATGACCTCCCCACATGAAAGAGTTGGTACTATACACCTTAGTAAGTTTCTCCTGCCTTAACCTGTTTCTGTCAGCTTTTGGTTGCATTGATTAAAAATATATGCTAATGTAGATATGGTGTTATATATTTTAAGTTTCAATGTCCTCTTTGCTGCTATGATGTATACTCTTTATTTCCCACCTTTGCCCCTACTACTCCGGGATGAAACCAGACTCTCTGAATATGGCGGACAATGAAGGCTGATGAGAAGCCAAGGACAATGACACTAGGTTTCGATCCTAATACATGAACTGGCTTTGTGGGAGCCTAGCTTGTTTGGATGCTCACCTTCCTGGACCTGGATAGAAGTGGGAGGACCTTGGACTTCCCGCAGGGTAGGCAATCTGGACTGCTCTTCAGTCTCAAGAGGGAGGGAGAATGGAGTGGGGGGAGGGAGAGAGAAGTGGGGAGAGGGGGAGGGGGTGATGTGTGGGAGGAGGGAGAGGGAAATGGGAAACGGGAGGAGGCAGAAATTTTTTTCAACAACTAAAAAAAATAAACAAAAAAAAAAAGAAAGAGCAGATCAGTCTTTAGATTGGATTGATAACATATTTACATTCCCCTCTGTCCGCCCTCAGTTTTTACTACTGACAGCTTAAAGGGGCTCTTTCAGGTTGTTAGGTTTTCTAGAGCAGCACATTTGAAGACAAGGCATAAAGTGCTTTGTTAAAACACTTTTCTCTAAGACCAAGAGTTTTTGTATTTTTTGTTTTCGGTATGACTAAGACCCAAAGTAACACAGTAAGAGGAATAGAGATCCAAGCCCTGGGCTGAAAGGCAAGCTTCATTTGAGTTTTCGTGAAAGAGTAATAATAGGCTGTGGACATGCTCAGAAGCTAAGAACAATTGTTATTCATTCGTGAGGACCAGAGTTCAGATCTCAGAACGCGCAGCAGATGTCTCACAAACATCTGTAACTTCAGCTCCAGTAGGAAACGAAAAACATAAAACGCACATGTGTTTTTGGTTTACATAATTTTATAAATGTATATATGCATGTATTATACTTATATGTCTTAAGCTATGTATAGATGTTTGATTGTCATAATTTGTCTATTTCTATGTAATATCCCTTAATTCAACACAAATTCAGAAAATGTTTTTGTCTAGGGGAAATCACTAATTAAAATAAGCTTCTCAATTAGAAAGCACTATCTGGCTACTGAAACAGGTTCTAGTATCCCACTAACTCATGATCTAGGCATCTAGCACTATTTCTCAAAGGCAAAGCAACATGTTTCTAAAATCACACATCTGGAAGGAATAAAGATCCAGACTTCATCATATCTGCCATTGTTCACCATCAGAAAGCATACTACTGGTCAGCTGTGGACTGTGGAAGTCATGAAGAGCACAGAGGCCAATAGCGGTAGTCGGGCTACCACTGGAAGGCAGCTGAGGAACAGCAATGGCCTTGGCTCGGGCTTCCCAGCACTACAAATGATTGGCATTACACTCTACCATACACTCAAGCTATGCACCATTTGATCCTTTCTGTTCCCGCAGGCTTCTGAAATAAGAGTTCCTATTCTTTAATCCTTTTCTACCCCTTAACCACACAAAATGGCCACAGTGATGAGTTAAGAAGCAATTGTGCAGGCTAGGGTTGTAGTTCAGCACACCTGCCTAGTAAGCAGGAATCTGTGGAGTCAATCCCAATACTGGAAAAAAGAAAAAAGAAAAGGAGGACCACATCCTCCAACCTCGGAAAAAAAATAAAATGACTAGAGGTGGTTCCCTTCCCTAGGTTTGCATTCCCCAAAACAACTCTGTACCAAAATATTTCATCCATAACATGACTACCTGCAGCCGCGTGGACGTGGTATTAACTATCCAGTTTGTCTGCCCACATTTTGGGCTTTCATTCCTTTGACAACTCAGTGTTCTTAACTAAGTTTTCTGTGTGCAGGTAATGGGCACTAAGACACTTAAAGGTGGTGCCAATATTCATGAATTTATTTCTCTAATTTGTCCTTCATCTCAGCTCTATAATTCCCAAGAAAACAATTTTATAATCCATTAATGATTGGTTAGAAGTGGCTTTTATATTATTTTATAAGATATGCTCAATCTAATACAGGAGCCTATGAAAGAAAATTCTATACTCCTAAAGCAACATGTATTGGTTACATTTCTATTGCTGTGATAAAACACCATGTCCAAGGCAAGTTATAAAGGAAAGCATTTAATTGGAATTATTGTTTCAGGTTGTTAGGATATGTGATAATGAAGCAAAGAAGCATGAATAGCTAGGATCTCCCGTCTCAAGTTACAAGCAGGAGACAGAGAGAGAGATAACACAAAATGGCATGAGTCATTTGAAACCTCAAAGCCTTCTCCGAGGGTGACACCTCATCTAACAAGGCCATAAAAAGGTAGTGCACCAACTGGGGACAAAGTATTCAAATATAGGAGCCATGGGGGTCATTCTCGTTCAATCTCACCACATCAGGCTCAAAATGCTATACAATATGCTACAGAAAAGCTAAGTGAGACTTGCTTGTTGAGACTTAACATCATTTCTCTGGGATATGCCATTACCAACTCACTCTCATGAGTGGAACCAGGAGCATGTGGCTGTCCTCACAAACTCAAGGAAAGGCATGGAAAATAGTCACAGTCTTTCTCCTCCAGTACTTCTGGTTTCAGTGAGAACTCCAACATGTTCTCTACTTTTCATATGCTTTGAGTGAGTTCAATCTTCCTTCTTCATTACGATACTCATCTTAAGCAACAAACAACAACAAAAGGAGGTAAGGGTCCATCTCAAATAGTTTTTGTTTTGATTTGTTCTTTACCAGGACTGTGTCTAATTCAGCCAAATAAAAAGTGTCATTTGTGGCTTCTCCTGTCACCTGCCATATCTGGAGCTTCATTTTGTCTAGACTCCAAGCTCATTCTAGTAGTTCTTAGATCAGTGGGGTCTCCATGCAGGCAGAACCACACGCCCAGCCTCAGCAGCATCTTCGTTCCCACAGGAACAGCACATTAACCATCACTAATTATTAGAAGAATCAGAAACCACTAAACACAGACTAAATAGTCTGCAGTGAAAAGCAGACAAAAGGATGCTCCCCAAAGAGCATTTTCCTTAAGATAATCTCCGGCTGATAAAGTATTAAATATTTATAATTTAAATATGAACTTGATTTTTAAAAGTCAAGGACTCTACTCTTTGTGCCCTTCTAGTTCCCTGAGATGAACCAGAGGTCATCACTGTCTCCGGTTAGAATTACTAATTAGCCTTGCTAGACCTTGATTCAGGGAGAGGAGCGTGGTCCTGCCTCAATTTGATATGCCAGGCATTGTTGACTCCCATGAGAGGCCTTACCCTTTCTGAGGAATGGATGGGGTAGGGGGCAAAATAGAAAGGAGGTGGGGGAGGAGAGGAGGGAGGAGAAACTGTAGTTGGTATGTAAAATACATTTAAAAATATTAAGAAAGGAAGGATGGAAGAAAGAAAGAAAGAAAGAAAGAAAGAAAGAAAGAAAGAAAGAAAGAAAGAGTTGAACAGGTACTTGGCTAAAAACAATGTCCTCTTTGCTAAAGAAGGAACATCCTAATGACTACCCATACAATCTGAGACCATGACAGACTCTGGCATCCCCTGGGACATAGGCCTCCCATAGTGCCTGTGAGGGGTTATCTTGATTGCATTTACTGAAGTAGGCAGATCTGGTTTCTTTTTTTTCTTTTTCTTTTTTTTTTTCCAAGACTGGGTTTCTCCATAGCTTTTGGTTCTTGTCCTGGAACTAGCTCTTGTAGACCAGGCTGGCCTTGAACTCGCAGAGATCCGGCTGTCTCTGCCTCCCTCCCGAGTGCTGGGATTAAAGGCGTGTGCCACCACCGCCAGGCTCAGATCTGGTTTTTTCTACACAATTCTCTGGCTGAGATCCATTGGATGTCCAATGGTGAAAGAGAACTTTCATTGTTCTCTGATTCTGGGCTGTAGATGCAATGTGACTGCTTAGCTCCTGCTGCCTCAATGTCCCCACCCTGAAGGGCTGCACCCTGAACTCTAGTCAAAACAAGCACTCTCCGCTAGGTTGCTCTTGTTACGGCATTTTACCCCAGCATGAGGAAAAGAAACTAAGACACCATAATATCCTAAAGTAAGTGTTTTGTTTTAATAAATTAGGTATGAGCGGGTTATAATGAGCCATGTGCTCCTCACAATGGAACTAGAATGAGAATTACATCATTCAACACAATGAATAAGGAGACATACAGAGATCTAATCTACATGGGAAGTAGAAAAGGACAAGATCTTCTGAGTAAATTGGGAGCATGGGGAACTTGGGAGGGGGTTAAAAGGGAGAGGACAGGCGGGGGGAGAGCGGAGAAAAATGTAGAGCTCAATAAAAATCAATTTAAAAAAAAGAAGGCAAATCAAACTAAAAGCATGGTTGAAAGATAAAATTCCACTCTCTCTTACACGGAATAAAACACAAAAAGATATTCTGAGTTTTGTTCTTTCCTTCTGGAAGGAAATGGCTAGGTGTATCTGACTGTGTTGAGATGGTCTGGTCCCTTCCTGCTGAGGACCATGGAAGACTATAGGATGAAGTCCTAGATGCTAGGAGTCCAGACTTCAGATGGTCACCTAGAGGTGCATCCTGCTCATTTTTACAAAATAGTTAACACATTCAACAGAACAGGTCCTTCTTTTTCTTTGTGTTCTTGAAACGTTCTAGTACAAATTCACTTTGGTGAATGGAACATTTTAAAGACTTTTCTCCAGACATAAGCTTACCAACTATTCACAACTCCTGAGTCTAGTAAATAAATCTCAGTGTGTCTGTGTGAGAGTGTCTCTCAAGTAGTCCACCATTCTTTCCTTACATTTCACTACAAATTTTATTTGTCATACTCCTTGACTTTGCTTTGGTAAATGTTTTCCATTCTGGCCCTTCCTACTTCTGTCACCTTACTCTTGTGATCATTGGAGAGAAGGATTTGAACAGAGTAAATCTAACATCAATTTTCAGCTCAAGATGCTTCCAAAAGGGTCCCCGTATTGTTAATCAAATGCACAGGATAAAAATCTTGATCCCAGGATTTGGCCTGGTTCTTCCTGGCATGAATCCAGCTACATCTTACGGTCTTGCTTCTGATGCTCACAGAAAACAAACTGTTCTCAAACACACCTGGCTGGTTATTGTATCACCAATGGAATGGAACCTAGGTCTAAGGAAAGAAGGATTGCAGTCATGGGAGGTGGTGTGTGTGTGCACGTGTGTGTGTGTGTGTGTGTGTGTGTTAGGGAATTCTTGCAGGCAGAGTTGAGTACCACACCTCCAAAACAGTTCAGATAAGGTTACTTTATTGTGGATACTTTATTATTTCTATTTGCATTCTATACAAATATAAATATATTTTTATGCAGCATAATATGGTGTTACACATATACACTTTGAGATGATCAAATCAAAGCAATTAGTACACCCATCACTTTCAATATTTATGAATTATTTGTGGTGAGAACATTCAATATGCTCTCCTCCAGCTATCTAGAAATATACAATGGATGCTATTAACTGTTCACATCCTACAGAACGTTCACCTCCTGTCAAACTATCCCAGTATATTCCTCAGTCAGTCTGTGCCCTGCTTCCTTTCCCCATACCTTCCGTAGCCTATCCTTAGCTCTACGCTCTTCTTATAGGAAATCTATGTTTTGAATTCCCAGAGGAACTTCTTATTCTTATTCATAATACTTGTTTAGATTTATAATTTTGTACTTGGTTATTCATTTGAAAGATCTTTGGGAGCCAAGACGATGCTCTCCCTAGTGACCACACAATAGCTTCTCAGCAATTATTTCTTCTGTGAATCAATAAATGACGGAAACTACAGCCCCATGGTTATTCTAGCGAAAACATTCACTTTAAGGTAGCATGTATTTTTATAGACTGTGAAGAATAAAATAAGCTTATGGTTTCTAGTAATTTTGTAAACGAGGTTTATCTTTGCATCTCAGAAGTTTTCTTATTTGAAAAGAATGCTTGCAGGTTTTAGCAGTTTGCATGAGTGGCTTTGGTTTTAAGATGTTCTTAGAATGTGGAGACTTAGACAATAAACATGTTAAGAGCAGGGGTTCTCACCCTTCCTATTGCTGCAACCCTTTAATACATTTTCTCATGTTGTGGTGACCCCAATCATAAAACTATTTTTGTTGCTACTTCATAACTTGTAATTTTTCTACTGTTATGAATTGTAATTCAAATATCTGATATGCAGGATAATTGATATGTGACCCCCAAAGGGGCCATAACCCACAATCTGAGAACCACTGGATTAGAGAATAAACTTTTGAGTTCTTGGGATAGACCTACATTCATGCTGAGAAGAAGTCGGCAAACATCAGAACACAATGCATCCTGGAAAAGCTCATCTATTTGTAGAGTTTACCTTCTTCAATTTCTGTGCACCCTATATTACCTACATGTTATAGAATTTAGCTGGTAAAGGAAGCTATGAGTCTCATAATTCCCATAACTTTTAATGGCACACTCTTGTTGTTGTGCCTTGTCAATAGTCCATTTGTAGGACAATTTTTAAAGCTTGGGCTGGCAACAATTATTATTTTGGCTACCAGACATTCCCATAAACACTATACAAGTTCATTTAATAAATGTCCTGAGTATTTGCTTAAAACAGGGAATGAAACGTCAATATTAGCAACAGCTTAACCTATTATATCAAGAGTTACTGCAGGTGTCTCCAATGGTTGTTGGCCATCACTTAAGTAGGGCTTTCAAGAAGACACCTTGGCAGCTTCACTCTTCTTCAAGGGTGAGCTTCATTCGAACTCAGCCCTCATCATCCCTTGCAGTTATTTCCTCTTTTAAGATGACGCAAAGCCCCATTTATTAGAACTTTAATGAGAGCAATTCTCTGCTAGTACCACTCTTCTTTGCCATGACTCTGACAAGCGCTGCCACTTTAGACTCTTCTTCTCTTTTTTAATATATAGACTGATGTTATTTCAGATGACATGTTATCTGCAGCCTAGAAAACATTTCCAGAGTTAAGGGGAGCAGGAGAGGTTGTAAATTTCATGATAGGCCTTCTCTAATTAGACTTTTGGAATGTCTGGTTTTTATTCCTGATGTTAAAAACTCCAAAAGCTCCGGACTTAAGAGGTTACTTGACCTGTCTGGTATCTCACTGTATCCATTTGTACATTTCTTCTAATGTCTGAATCAAATTAAATGATGCAATGCGTACTTTATAAAATCTAATTTTAGGATTACTAAATAACCTTGAATTATAGTTAACTTAATCATAGACATGCCATCGTAATTTTAATCATAGACATGCCATCATAAACTTAATAATATACATGCCATCATAAACTTAATCATATACATGCCTTCATAAACTTAATCATATACATGTCTTCATAAACTTAATCATATACATGTCTTCATAAACTTAATAATAAATGTGCCATTTTTACATTTTAACTTTCGTAACTCTTTCTGTGACTTAATCAGACTTCTTAACATACTTGAATTTCTGAATTGTCCCCACTTTTTCCCTTTACTTTCCAAGAAAATTACCCTTTCTCCTTTAGAACATTTTCCCTTTCTATTTAATTTTTTCTTTATCAAAAATGTACTCCATAAGGCTTTTCTTCCTTAAGATTTTAAGTGAATTCCAATGAAAACACAAGAAGCTATATCTGAAACACAGGCACAATATGTTAATGGTCCTCAGGCTACTTTCTCCTCCACAAAGGCAAGATAAAAGTCTAGCATTTTCTGTTTTGATTTTCTACTATCCCCTTTCTTAGCATTACCTGATTTCCTCTGAGCACAATCACATTACAGTGTAGAGATAGTCATTGTCTTTTGCAGAACTCCTAGCAGGCTGAGCAGGCAGCAAGAGCTTGGTTTAAATGATCATTTATTCCCTGCTGTCACAAATTGACCAGACGAAGACTATGGAGGGAAAAAAAGTCTGTTTTTTTTTTCAAAAGAGGCAAGGACAAAAAGCCAAAGAATAGCTCTCATACGTTAAAATCGCAATTACATGTTAAACGTCATCCTCAAATGTGCATATGTATAAACAGTGGTTCTCCACATTCCTCACACTGCGACCCTTTAGTACAGTTCCTCATGTTGTGCTGACCCCCAACCATAACATTATTTTGCTGCTACTTCATAACTGTAATTTTGCAACTGTTATAAATCATAACATAAATATCTGAGATGCAGGATATCTGATATGTGACCCCCAAAGGGGTCATGACCCACAGGTAAACAGCTGACAAACATGGATATCACACCTTAAATCATGCATGCCAAGAACAGTAAGTTTCTTATGAAATAAGTGGTCTCAGATTTTGTTACTCAGTTCTTATTCAGGGATTCTAGGGAATAGACTGAATTTGCCCCATGCTGTTTAAACACAAAACGACATTTTAAGAAATGGTGTAAAAAAGTAATGGTCATAAATACACAGAACACAATTACAGTTAATTAGAGTATACTTCTATTTTAAAATCTGGTGGAGAGAACACACCCTGGTCACAGGGCTCCCACATCAGTCCAGCCCAAGGCCAGCTAACATATTGCACCAGACACAAATGTGTCACATCACAAAAACAGGAACGATATGGCCAGATATGTATCTCTCCTCAATCCCACCAATCTCATAACAATTACACAGATGCACTTCAGGGCAAACAACTTAAAAGAATAATCGTAAACTTCATCAAAGAGTTTGAGGTGTGTAAAGAAGACATGAGCAAGCAGCTAAATGAACTTAAAAAGGACAACAACAAATGTCTGAATCAGGTCCAAGAAAGCACAACCATACAATTGAATGAAATGAAGATAGTTCAAAATGAGAAAACTGAATTCAGTGAAAAGGTAGAAATATTGACTAGAACTCAAGGTGAAACTGAAAAATTCAATAGCGCAACTGTAAAAATCAAGGGAAGGCTTTGTAAGTTGAACGGATAACATGGAAGAGTGTCGGCATTTGGGGGGAGAAAGTGGAGGAATGAGATGACTCAAAGAACATGAAAAAGATTTTTAAAAAATATGAAAAGAACATACAAGAACTGTGGAGCACCACACACACACACACACACACACACACACACACCACAGATATTTTTATTACAGGCATAGATGAAGGAAAAGAATCACAGGTCAATGGCATAAACCAGACCTTCAACAAGATCAAAAAATAAAACTTCCCCAAATCAAAGAAAGACACATTCATACAGAAACAAGAAACAGACAGAATACCAAATACACAGGACACAAAAATAAATTTCCAGTGACATAGTATAGTTAAAATATTAAATATATAGCCCAAAGAAAGGACTTTGAAAGATGCTAGAGAAAAAAAAAACAGTTCACATGTAAAGGAAAACCCATGAGAATAATGGCCGATTTAGCAAGTGAAACTTTAAAAGCCAGGGAAGCCTGCAGCAATACACTTCAAGTTCTAAAGGACCATAGATGTCAAACTAGACTACAGTGTCCAGCAAAACTATCTGCCAGATTTGAAGGAGAAAGAAAATCATTTCATGATATAAACATCCTAAGGGTTTCATGCCCACCAAACCAGCTCTCCAGAGAATACTGAAAGCAATACTTTGGCTGAAGGGAGGAGTAAGCAGAGTCAACAGACTACAGCTAGGAAGCAACTGAAGCTATTGTAACGAGAACATAATATAGTCATAAGAACACAAATAAAAAAAGACAACAGTCAACAGTCCTGTCAATAACAAAGTTAAATACTAGTGATCTCAAAACCTCAATCAAAGAACCTAGGTTAGTTCAATGGATTAAAAAATAAAATCCATATATATGTCTGTTGTCTTCAAAAAATGTCTTCTAAGCAAATGGAAGCAGAAAGCAAGCAGATGTCTCCATCCCAATAGCAGACTAAATTATATGGGCAATTAAGGCAAATCAGAAGATAGAAAGGACAATTCTTTCTAGTTAAATGGAGAATTAAGAAAAAGTTATCATAAGCGTAGGTACACCAAACCTGGATGTAGCCAGTTTCATAAAAGAGTGTACTATAATACCTAAAGACAAGGATACCTCCAACTCAGTAATAGGAAGTTGTCTCCTAACCCTCTTTATCCATTATATAGGTCATCTGACTAAAAATAAACCCAGTAATACCAGAATTAACTCACATCATACATCAAATGGACCTAACGTATCTATAGAAACTTCCATCCAAGCACCAATATACACTCTATTCAGAAGCCCTTTGGAGCTTCTCTAAGCTGGTCCACAAAGCAAATCTTAATAAAATCAGGAACTGGAAATAACTTCACATGACCACCTGTGATGGCTAGTTTTTATGTCAACTTGACACAAGCTAGAACTATCCTAGAAGAAAGAACCTCAATTAAGTAAATGGTCTCATCTAATTGGCCTGCAGGCAATTCTACAGGGGTATTTTCTAAATTGACAATTAACATGAAGGGGTATAGCACCCTGGGGGTGGTGCCATGCTTGGGCAGGTGGCCCAGGGTTTATAAAAAAGCAACATCACCAAGACAGGAGGAATGAGTTGATAAGAAATATCCTTCCATTGACTCTGTTCCAGTTCCAGCCTCCAAGTTCCTGCCTTGAGTTCCTGTCTTGAGTCCACTTCATGATGGTCTATAACTGTAGTATAAACTAAACCCTAGATACCATGTTAACGTAAGTGCAAAAATCCTCAATAAAATACTTGCATCATCCATCCCCTGAAATCAAGTTGAATGTGTCCTGTAGGTACAGGTATGGTTCAGAAAAATCCTTCAACAAAATCCAACATGCTTTCATGATAAAAGTCCTAGAAATAACAGGGCTTGAGAGAACATACTGAAACATAATAAAGGCTACATATCACAAATATAGAGACAGCATTAATCTAAACACAGAAAATCTGGAAGCAAAGCCATTAAAATCAGGAACGAGGCAGGGATGTTCACAAGCCTGACTCTTTTTTAACCTAGTGAAAATTAGAAATGATCACCATTATTAGTGAGGTAGAAGGGTACTGTCTTTGTTAGGGTTACTATTTCTGTGATGAAGCACCATGACCAAAGGCAATGTGGGGAGGAAAGGGTTTGTTTCACCCATGGTTCTATATAACAATTTATCATCAAAGGCAGTGATGTCAGGAACCTGGAGGCAGGAGCTGATGCAGAAGCCATGGAGGGGAGCTGCTTACTGGCTTGCTCTCCAGTTTGTTCTGTCTGCTTTCTTACAGAACCCAGAACCAACTGCCTCACTCACAGTGGGCTGGGGCCTCCCACATCATCACTAATTAAGAAAATGCCCTACCGACTTGCCTAGAGCTCGAGTTTATTGAAACTTTTTCTTAATTGAGGCTCTCTCCTCTCCAGTGACTCTAGCTTGTGTCAAGTCGACACAACTAGTCAACATAACTGACCCCTTGTCAACTTGATATACAAGCACACCACTGTTAAGTCCCAACCCTTCCTTTCTTAGTCATCTCCAAGATCACACATTAATGTAAATATCACAATATAAAAATATTCCAAACTTTTAAAGTCCCATAGTCTTTAAAATTCAATCTCTTTTAAAATTCAAACCAAAAGTTTGAATTAAATCTCCTGTCAAACCAAAAATAAATTAAATATTTCCTTACTTCAAGAGAGATGAACCAGGGCACAGCCACAGTCTGAACAAAGCAAAACCAAACTCCAAACGTTTAAGTAACTCAGTGTCCAATTATCTTGGATTCATTCACAATCTTTTGCACTGCTCCAAAGGGCTCACTTCCCTGGCACCGCCCTCTGCAGCTTGTCTTCTAAGCTCTACTCTATCACCACTGCTATCCTGGGTGATCATCCCACAGAATGGGCATCTCCAAAATGCTAGGGTCTTCTGACGCAACTGGGCTGTACTTTCACCAATAGCCTCTCAGAGGCTCTCTACTTGGTACCAAGCCTCAACTTCCTTCCATGTACCCTTCCATTTGGGGCCTTCAGCAGCTACTGAGACTCCATCTTCTCCAGTGGCTTATACTGACTGGCCTCTAACAGTGCCCAACCTTGGCAGCTTTTCACGATATTGTCATGCCTTCAAAACCAGGACCACCTGGGTGACTTGCACTACCAAGTTCATCGGCCAGTTCCCAAATTTCACCTCGGTGATGCTAGTCTCTTAACCACCACCATCTTAGCTCCACCTGACCAGTATCTATTGTTCCAGTAAAGCAAAGGTTTTACTTTATTGGTTCTGGTCTTTGTTAATCACAGCTGGTTTTTCAGCCCCAAATAATCAGAACCAAAGATTCTTAACTCAAAAGGCACAGCAGAGTTTGTTTCCCTCAGAAACTTTCCAAGCCAGACCGCTATACTTTGCACTTTTCTCAACATTTTTCTCTTCCAAGCTCCTACAGAACACCCTAATGATCTCGTAACACTCAGTGGATTTTCTAGCCCAAAGTTTCAATGTTCTTCCACATTCCTCCCCAAAGGCATGCTCATGTCTGTCACAGCAACACCCCACTAGGCTGGTACCAACTTGTGTTCATTAGGGTTACTATTGCTGTGATGAAAACATAATGACTAAAGACAATTTGGGGGTGAAATGGTTAACCTGGAGGCAGGAGCTGCTGCAGAGGGCGTGTTCTGCTTATGATTTTACTCCGCATGACTTGCTCAGCCAGCTTTCTTATGCACCACCAGCCCAGGGACGGCTCCACCCACAGTGGCCTGGGCCCTCCCACATCAATCACTAATTAAGAAAATGGCCTACAGACTTGCAACAGTTTCTAGAATTCCAGGATAACCCCCAAAATGCAACCGTGTCACTTTGATCCTGGGGTAACCAACAGCTGTCTATTTGGACGTAAGGCTGACTCAAAAGGAAAGAATTCATTCCTGGTACTGTAACCACAAGACAACCTAGCAGTGGATGGTGAGCCCATAGAAACCAGAGGAGAAGCTACTACTTCCATTTCCATAAACCAATACAATTTCTAATTGCATTCTAGATACTTATCCTTCCAAATGCAGATAAGCAGAGCCCTCACCCCACATCAAAGGAGCTTTCTTTTGCAGCAGATAGAAACCATTCCAGAAAGCCACAATTGGCCATAATGCGGAAAACAACTGACTGTGGAGTGCCCAGCCCTGATTGATACGTCTACAAAACAACCCCTACACTTAGGTTTCTTTAAGATCTAAAAGAGGGCAGAGAGCCTGTAAGAATCAGAGGACAAGGACTTCTGTATAGGACAGGGATGGTGCCCTCATGAAATCTTGACAATATGGTTGCCTAAACAAGACCTAAGCAATGACCCCAACTAACATGCCAGTGTTGATGGGAAAAAGCTTACACGGCCCCACCCTGAGTTGAAGAGATATCACAAATTAATAATGGGAAATGATGAGTTTGTCTACTACAGGGATGAGCCACTTGATAGGTTATCCAATCCCAAGTAATCAACCCTAAGCAACAATAAATAAATTCAGCAGGTTATATTTATAAATTATCTAAATTATGATCATTACTTAATTATATGTAAAATATAATTAAGAATAAGAAGCCATGAATTTGAGGAGGTAGGGGAACATGGGAAGAGTTGGAAAGGATGTAAAGACAGTACTTATATTGGCCAGGGCTCTCTAGAGGAACAGAACTGATAGAATGCCTTGGTAGAGTGGCTTAGAGGCTGTCTTCCAGCTAGTCTAAGATTGGCTGTCTCCCAACAGAAAGGCCAAGAACTTGGTAGTTATTCAATCTTCGAGACTGGGTGGTCTCAGCTGGCATCCAGTCTACCTTGGAGTCCTGAAGAGATGGGTTCTATTTTTTAAATTTTATTGATTTTTATTGAGCTCTACATTTTCATTTTTCTCTGCTCTCCTCCATGCCTCTCCCCTCCCCTTCAACCCTCTTCTAAGGTCCCCATGCTCCCAATTTACTCAGGAGATCTTGTCTTTTTCTACTTCCCATGTAGATTAGATCCATGTATCTCTCTCTTAGGGTCCTCATTGTTGTCTAGGTTCTCTGGGATTGTGATTTGTGGGCTGGTTTTCTTTGCTTTATGTTTAAAAACCACTTATGAATGAGTACATGTGATAATTGTCTTTCTGGGTCTAGGTTACCTCACTCAAAATGATTTTTTCTAGCTCCATTCATTTTTCTGCAAAATTCAAGATGTTGTTTTTTTTTCTGCTGTGTAGTACTCCACTGCATAAATGTACTACATTTGCCTTATCCATTCTTCGGTCGAGGGGCATTTAGGTTGTTTCCAGGTTCTGGCTATGAGAAACAATGCTGCTATGAACATAGTTGAACACATGTCCTTATGGCACGATTGAGCACCCTTTGGATATATACCCAAAAGTAGTATTACTGGGTCTTGAGGAAGGTTGTTTCCTAATTTTCTGAGAAATTGCCACACTAATATCAAAAGGGGTTGTACCAGCTTGCATTTCCACCAGCAATGCAGGAATGTCCCCTTTACCCCACAACCTTTCCAGCATAAGTTGTCATCAGTGTATTTGATCTTAGCCATTCTTACAGGTGTAAGATGGAATCTCAGAGTTGTTTTGATTTGCATTTCTCTGATGACTAAGGATGTTGAGCAAAGAAGTGGGTTCTCATACAAGAGGAAGAGTGCGAACAAGCTGGCAAAATGCAAAAGCTTCCTTCTTCCCAGTCCGTCTATGTAGGCTACCACCAGAAAGCGTAGCCTAGATATTGCTGTGGGTCTTCTCTGACTTCAAATGATCCAGTCAAGCAAATCCCTCAGAGGACGTCCAACTGCTTCTGTTTTAGTTGAGTCCAGATGTACTCAACTTGGCAATGAAGATGGGATATCACAGTACTCACACATCAAATAAATACATAAAATAAGATTTTAAAAGATATGCAATGCAAAAGAAGTAGAAAAGTTAATCCTTTAGCTTTAAGATGTAAGGGGAAAAGGACCCAGAGTGAAGGAGTAACATAAACGTAAGAGAACATCTTTTCTAATTTGGCGAGACAAGCGGCAGGTGCCTGTTTCTCAACATGGCAGGATTTTCTTCTCTCCTTGATAACCTCTTACCATAGTCAACAAGTTTCTTTACTCATTCTAGTCTCTGTGAGGAGGCTCTCTGCCATCAATCAATATTCATCAGTCTTGGTGAAGTGTTATAATCCTAAGCAGCGGGTCCCTGAGCTGAGCATCTCTGTGCTCCAGGCAGATGTTCAGTGGGATTTTGAATAATCCTTTTTGCATGTGTTGAGACCCCCTGCTCTAAGCTACTCCATATTCTATGACACAGTGCTCACTAGGCTGGCCTCTGCTCCAAGTAACTCCGTTTTCAAACAGCCTTTGGTTTTCTTTTGAATGCAAACACAGAGGCACCATGTCTCTGCCTCTTGTGCGAGTGTCCAGCCCCATTTGTCCCGCACTAACGAGATACAGACCAACACACAACTTACTCCTAAAAGTAAATAGGATGCTACTATGTATGTTTACAAAAGTGAACTGGGCATATGGACATATTAAAGGCTTATCTGGTAAATCAGGTCCGAGGACTTACCAAACACATAAGAACAAGAAAGGGAGGAGCATCCTCACCAGGACCCTTGAAAGCCTCCTCAGCTGCACTGTGAAGGCAACGGCCTCCACCAGCCTATCGTCTGGCTACCAGCTATGTGTGACGTGGTGTTGGGAACAGAGGTATAGCCCCACACTGTTGAGCTCTGCTGTTTCAAGAGTTCCTTAATTATTTTAGATACTTCAGTGAGGGTAAAACCTGGTTCTTGGATTAGACACAGAAAAGAACATCAGATGAGTCAGTGCAAAACAGAGTTGGAATTCATTCAAATGAGAGAGAAAAGTGCCCAGGGAAAGAATCAAGCGAGCCCAGGGAGGCAGAGGTACATGGCTGAGTTAGTAGTGAGGTATACTCTGGACGTGGACACACCACGCCATAGATATCACCAGGAGTTGTCTGCATACCTGTGTTCCAATGCCACACTGCCTGGGGCTGCCATCTGGACGCTTGTCATCCAAACATTGCTATGTACCCAGAGGGCCCCTGTCTCACTATGTGTCCAAGCTTGCCATTCCCACAGGACTCAGGGGAAGTGAAAGGGAAGAAGAAAGAAAGACCAAATAAAAAGGAAGAGAGGGAAAAGAGAAAGGAGGGAGGGAGGGTGGGAAGGAGGAAAGGAAGAAGAACAGACTGACAAGAAAGGCAAGTCTCTTAGAGGAGGGAGAAAAGGAAAATATTCTGGGCTCCTCTGAGGTCGGTCTTCGCCGGGCAGCATGGTACATGATTCTTCAGTGTGTATTACCAGACAATACCTGTGATTTGGAGTGGCTCCTCTCAGACAGCCCCAGAAGGAACAGAAAGTTTAAGAGATTAGAGACAGAAATCTTACTTCCTGGATGGCTGGCTCAGCCCCTGACACCAGCGGATCTTCCAGTTCAAGGGGCACCTGCAGGGTTTCTTGGTTCTTCTCTCCTGGATCAGCGAGTTCAACAGAGATGCATGGATAGTAGGAGAAGCGGAGACAGTTTATCAAGAGAAAATAGACTCCCAAGGAAGGATGGGAGCCAAGGTTCCGAGGCATGTGGAAACACAATAGCTCAAAACATTGGGACTTGATGGGCCATTTGCCTAGCAAGGGCTTCCTGAGGTATCCTTGTGGCAAGAGTGTATGATCTTATAGTCCGAAGACCAAGCACTTTCCAGCCTTCCTCTTTGCCAGCAGGTGTCTTGTGGTAATTGTGCAGCCTTGTGTAAGGCCTTTTGGACTCTGCTGCCTCATTCTGTTCTTAGTGTATCTCAGGACTGTAGCTATAGAGTTCAGAGATCATACTGAAGCAGTTCATAGATGAAGTTGGCGCTACCTTTCAGACTCCACACCTGTCTGTCTTCTAGGGGAGAGCAATCCTGAAAGCAGCTGCTTCCTTCCCGTTAGGCTGCCCCTTAGGAGAACTTCCCCTGCATGCAGGCTGAAAAATGCTGTTAATTATGGGTGGTGGCTGGCCTTATCCTCTCCGTGAGCTCTGCCTTCCTTTTTCTCCATCCCATCCCCTTTTGCCTTGTTAAACTGAAGAGGTCCCCTTAGATACAACACGATTTCCAAAGCAGAGCAGTGGAAGCAATCAGGATCGTTATATAAGGCCATTAAAGATCCTTCATTAGCATCGAGTGCCCCTTGGTAATGAGCCTTGTGGCCTGGAAGGAGGAAGGAGGCTTAGCTTCTCCGCAGGGAGGCAGCCTCAGATGCCGAGTTTCCCCCGTCCAAGGTAGAGGTGGCAATTTGCAAAGGATCCATTGGGGACGTGTGGTTTAGGATTAAGACACCACAGGAAACTGCAAGGCGGGGCTGCGCCTCAAAATCACTCCTCAGTAGCCCAGAGGTGTGGGGATCTCCTGAATTTCTCTGGGCCTCGAAGTTTTCATCTCAAAAGAGAGATTTGTGTCCACTGTGCTGAAGGTTTCCTCAGGCTGACTTACCAAGGGTCTTTCCTGTTGCGCTGCATTTGACGAGCTGTGAGCCGGATACACACGGGAGGCGCAGCGTGTTTCCCTTTGGTTTTCTGGGTTTTTTTTTTTTCCACTCTCTTTATCAGCTGTTTTGTTTTCGGGTTTGGTGAGTGGCAAATCAGAGGTTCTGATTCTTTGTGAAGAATGGTTTTTAAATGACCTGCAATGGTTTGTTTGAGTTGTTTCTTCCCCGACAGCATTAAAGCCATCCCGGGCTGTCAATTTTCTTAATGATTTTTTAAGGAGAAGGTGATTTCTGTTGGGATACAAAGGATAGATGGCCCATTAGCTGAAAACTCGTGATTTTCAAACCGTAATCTCTCAGCAAACAGGAAAGCAGAGGTGGTGCAGCTGATTCCCCAGGCACTACTGTGCCCACTCTAGTCCCCGCAGGGAAGTCAATGAGGGTGGTCACTGGGTTCTGAATGTGTCCACTGCCAGAGGCTGCCCCACCCCGACGATGAGGTGAAGATAAGCAAGAGAAAAAGACAACCAGTTGTGCCAGGTTTGCAAAGAAGGGTCTGAGGGCTTGGGGTATGTCTTAGGGTTAGCGTGCTTGCCTAGTTTAAAGATAGCCTTGAGTTAAATAGATAGGTAGTTAGGTAGGAGGAAGGAAGGATGGATGGATGGATGGATGGATGGATGGATGGATGGATGGATGATAGAGATTCTAGACACATAGACACTTGTTCTCTGGCTGGAGAAAGGGAAGACAGCCTAGACCATTCTGATAATAGGACCTTGGAATTTCTGGGTGAAGGTAATTACTCGTCTTGGACTTTCTGTTCTTTGTCTCGTACTAACATTTTAAGGAGAAAAAGTATCAACAACGTTCTTGCTTTCTGTCAGACCTTCTGTGTCTGGGTCTAGCTTGTCCTTTAGATGGTCTTTGCAGCAGAACAAGCTGATGATGCTGATGAAGACACCTGGAGGGACAGGAACAAGCTTGTTTCCGGTTTTTTGTTTTGTTTTCTCTTTACTGTTTTGGCTCTTTCATTACATTTCCTAGTGAAAAGATGGTGATCCCGGGCAACGATCAACTTCAGGAGCCCATAGCACATGTTCTTGGCATGTGGAGCTTGAGGGCCTTGGTGGAAGAGCCGAGAGAGCTATTGCTCTTTTTCTCTCATTACGAAAGACTGTCTTTCTCCCGGGAACTGAAAAATATGTGGCTTTTAGAGGAAAAACACCACCAAAACCAACCAAACAACCAAAATCTCCAGGGCAAAGAAGAGCAACATCTTTAAAACAAATTAGGGTGGGGCATGGAGATGCCGGAGTTGTGGTGGGCAGGGCAGGAGTGTTCTCAGGTTAGTCAATATTGCCCTCTGGTGGCAAGAAATCCAAAGCGCAGGCTTTGTTCCGGTGCAGAAGTTGCTTTGTCCCTGGTTGGTCAGGAACCTTTGGTTCTGATCAGAGACAGCAACAGTAAGAGAGGAGGGGGTTAGTTGCTCACAAGATGCCACTCCATAGCCTTGGGTGTTCTTGTCAAGCAAGCAACATCTTGTCACCAAGCTGTTCTGCTTTTTCCTTTCATTATCTCTCGTGGCCAGGTAGGATTTGATTTTTATCTTCCTTGCCGTCAGCTCAGTGCGTGCTAGATTGGAAGATGTTTGAAAAGCACTGAGAAGACAAAGTTTTAGCAAATGTGCTTACTATTAGTCCTAGTCCTTGATGGTTTGACACCAGGGTTTGTTTGTTTTTTTTTTTTTTAATTTTCTCCTTCTCCAGAATGTTATGTATTTGAATGGGATGAGATGTGCAATTCCAATTAGCTTTTCGAGATGGAAAAAAAAAAATCCCTTCACCGGGATCTCAGTTTCCTCCTTTTTCAGAGGAACAAGAAGATCCGGGGCTGAGCAGATTATTGCCTGGTGATTTTATGCACCATTGCTTCTCCCCACAGCACCTGCAAGTTCTATCCCAGAGACCTTTGCTTCAAGGACTTAATAAATTAAATATCAATGCACAGAACTCTACATGAAGGGTATTCCACCAAAAAAAAGGCAGTTTTTGACAAGCACAATTAAAATTCCAGTACTGATAAAGAAAATCAGAAATAGCAATAAAGAGGGGTGATTTGCTCTTTGCTGGAGGAAAGGCAGAGCTTAGAAAATGGAGATCTGTCTTAGAAGATGTTAAGCAATTTTCATGGCATTTCACTTGTCCATGTGGGCGCCTTAGATCATTGTTGGGGTATTAAGATGTGTAGATAGAACTAAATTTTAATTTGTGGAATTATTCTGTATCTTTGAGACTCTGGGCTTTTAGTTCCTCTCATGAAATAATTTAAAAAGTGATCTGCCTTTCTCATCCCAAAGCCAAAGACTGCAAAACAAGTGGGCTGGGGACCGGGTAGGGTGGGAGGAATGAGGCCTTGAGAGGACTGCTTCCATGGTCATGAGCTCAAGGGGCTGACACAGAAAACATGACTTTCATGCTACTATGGCAACTGCTTTTTTCCACCCAAACTTCCTGTTGCGATTCAAACAAATACAATTCATTGTAATTGGGATTTTGAAATAGGCTCACACAGCACCTGTGGGAGTGATGTCACCAGTCTCTGGGACAAAGTGAAGTGATCTGTGCTGGATTTGGAAGGGTAGACCCCCACGCCCACCCCACAACAGCACGGGAGCCATGGGCAGAATATGTGCCAAGCGAGAGCTGCCTACAGCGTGCCCTGCTACCCTCTCCCTCGCCCACTATCCCTGGAGGGCAATAAGCATTCCTATCGTCACCAGCTTGATGCTAAGCTGCCCTGATTGCTGAAGAGACTGATTGCATTATTCATTCTCATGAAAAGATTCTGAAGACTGGCAAAAATACATAGAGATTATCTACATAAAAACCTATATGTGTGTGTGTCCTTCTGTGTGTGTGTGTGTGTGTGTGTCCGTGTGTGTGTGTGTGTGTGTGTGTGTGTGTGTCAGAAGATAAAAGAAGAAAGCCAGAGCAGAAAAGTGTAGGGTAAGGTGAAAGATCTTGGAAGCCCTGCATGTTGTTAAGATTGACTCCATCTTTCTTCATCTCTTCACTTTTGGTTTCTCACTTCCATTTCCCAGGTGGGTTATCGCATCTTATTTCACCATTATTAAAAAGATAAACAAAAATAACCATAGAGCCCAAACTTGAACCAAAACCAAATCGCTGGCTTTTTGCTAATTCCCTGTGAAATACTTCCATCTGCTGGCCAAATGAAGAAAACTCATGCATTAACTTTTACAATACTGATTTTTTTTTTAAACATGTGTGCATATAGGCCAGAAGAGGGCGTTAGATCTTCCGGGACCCGAGTTTTGTTTTCTGTCTATATGGATGCTTGATATCAAATTCAGGTCCTCTAGAACAGCAACCAATGCTTTTTAAGCCCGGATCCATCTCACTAGCCCTTCACACATTAACTTTTGCTTTACTTGTACCTCCTTGAGATGAAGACACACTCTAGACAATTAGGAACTAAAATATGGGAGTGATGGAGGAAAGTTTTCATTTTATACTTAATGATCCATCCAATGAAGACCTCCACATACTTCATATACATTGTGGACGCAGACGGTTTGCAAACGCTCAAAAAGAATGATTCAGCATTGCTGCAGATTGCGAATCAGCGAGAAAATGCAAGCATGGAAGGTGGAGGGAGAAAAGAGAGATGTGGGGTGTGGCATCCCTGACCAATGGTTAGTTCATGTATGGTCAGAACCCATGGGGAAAAAGGCTCCGTGGTCGGCACTGGAGAGCATGCTCACAATGGCCACCTGGTCTCTGTAGAAAAGCCATTTCATGACATCTGAACAGATATCAAACCGGGTCCGAGAATGATTTATAAAAAATACTTCTTCCATCATAAACCACTGAGAAATTAGGTAGTGTCTTTTCTGTCCATTTTATTTAAAAGAAAATCTATTTGGGGAATGAGGTCAGATGTTCACAATCTCTTATGTTTGCAGGATGAGGATGCTGTGGGAGGTTTCGATCCCTAATCTTCTACTCATTGATAATAAAGCAAGGATCGAGGAAACCTCAGACACTTGCCCAAAGGTTTGTATTTCAGAACTATGCCAACAAAATGAACAGAAAAAAAATTCTCAAGATTTTCATACAGTTTCTAAGCACAATTATATTGATCATCATACCAGCCTTTTGGGGGAAGTTAGCTTTTTTTTTTTTTTGACAGTTTGACAGTCCATCACACCAATCAGTCATGTAAAGAATTATTTTTGTAGAAGTTCAACTCTGGGATTAAAATACAGAAGTGTCTTTCTGTTGTCTGTCCACTTAGAATAAACAAAGAACAGAGTTGGGGTGGGGAGTGGTAGCCTTTCATATTACATTTTTGGATTTTGTTTACATGTGTATATATGTATTACGTGATGCATCAATGGATGTCTTCCTGTATGTGGGTGCATATGAATGTTCATGCAAGAGAGTATACATTGGTTTGGAGTCCACTCTATTTATTGAGTGAGGGTCTGTCACGAATAGCTCTAGCCAGTCTAACAAGCCGCCATGACCTGGAAGTCCCTTGTGTTTGGTTATGGGGCTGCCCCCCTCTTAGCTTTTATGTGGATTCTGGAGATCCAAAATTATGTCCTCACACTGCTATTGCAAGGACTTTACCCACAGAGTCTTCTGTGTTCTAATAGACCATAGATGTCAATAAACATGAATTACATCATATTTCTTCTAAATGTAGCTATGACATTATTACTCAGCTTCCTGAAAACTGAAGAAGTTTAAAGCAAATGCTAGCGGGACTGGGAATGTGGTTCATTGGTAGAACACTTGCTTAGCCAGCGTGAAACCCTAGCATACCCATCACTGGAAAGGAAAGTAGAAGGTGGCATAAGGTAAACACATCTTGAGAGGCTGGCATTGTGCGTTTAGTGACATTTACAAAGTGATGGGTACATCCCCTCAACAAGGAGATGTTTACCCAAAAGCCCAGCATGTGTGAAGCACATTATGTCACAACCGTCTTCAGCCTTGACTTCAGAAAAAAACCTGTCTTTTTAAATTTTTACTTCTGTGTGTATTTAACTGATGTTTGAATTATGGGTGTCAGTGTTCACTGAAACAATGAGAGTACCCTGTGATGGTAGCAGTGGAAAAGGATCAAGCTCCTAAGGGACATTATGAGCTTCTCTGTGTTCGTGAGATATGGAAGTGTTGTCTTCGGCAATAGGACCTTATCGTTAGTTTATGAAGAGCAACCAACAGCCTGAGCAATAGCCTGAGTTGTTTGGGGTTTGCAAGGGACAGTTGTGACCAACAACTCAATTAGATAGAACCCAGCACTGGAAATTTTACTTGGTGACAAAAATTGTCCACCTGGGGCATTCTCTCCCTATCCCCCACTATTAAGTGGCTTTATGTATGTTTCTTTCATTTATGTATATTTTAAGAAGCTTCTACTTATTGTAGGTTTTAATATGACCCTTCAAATGGCCCTTAGTATTAGTTATCCCTCCCCATATCCCCTCACTTACCATTCTGTTCCCTCCTCTTCCCACTTAATCCTACCGTTCCATTCCCCTCCTACCCCATCTCTCTAAAACCCCTGTCCTTAGGAGATCATCCCTGTACCCCTAGTCACTTACTCTATACCTAACCTCTCTTATTATTTGGATTGCGGCATTCCTATCCAAGACTTAAAAGCTAATTTCTATGTATAACATAATGCATATGATATTTGTCTTTTTGAGTTTGGAATGCCTCACTTGGGATGATTTCCTTCAAGCTCCACCTGTTTACCTATGGATTTCATGGCTTTATTTTAACAGCTGAATAATAGTTCATTGTGTAAATGTACCACGTTTTCATTATCCATTCGTCTGTTGATAGACATCAGGCTGTTTCCAATTTCTGGCTATTAAGAATGGAGCAGCAATGAAAATGCATGAGCAAGTGTCTCTGCTGTAGGATGCAGAGCTCTTTGCTCTTATGACCAAGAGTAGTGCACCTTGATCTTGATGTGGGTGAATTCCCAACCACACTGATTTCCTTAGTGACTGTACAAGTTTACCCTCCCGCGGGCAGTGGATAAATGTTTCCCTTTTCCCAAATCCTTGCCATCATGAGCCCTCATTTATTGACTGATCTTAGCCATTCTGAATCATGTAAGATGAAATCTCAAAGTAGCTTTGGTTTGATTTCTTTGATGACTAAGGATGTTGGACATTTAAGTGTTTCTGAGTCATTTCTGTTTCATCTTGTGAGAACTCTATTTAGTTCTATATCCAAATTGTAATGAGGTTGTTTTCTCCATTCAGTATTTTTACTCTTTTAAGTATTTTAGGTATTAACCTTCTATTGGATGTGTAGTTGGTAAAGATCTTCTCATAGGATGACCATTTTTTCTATATTAATCCTACTAATCTAAGAGTAGGGGAGATTTTTCCATCTTCTGGCTTCTTCAATCTCTTTCTTTGACATCTTAAAGCTTTTTCTTGTACAAGTTTTTTACTTCCTTGGTTAGAGTCATTGCAAGATTTTTTGAGACTATTTTGAAAACTGATATTTTCCTGATTTCTTTATTAGTCTGGTTATCATTTTATATAGCAAGGATTTCTGTGTGTTGATTTTGCATCCAGCTACTTTACAGAAAGTGTTTATTAGCTGTAGAAGTTTCTTGGTGTCATTTTAGGGTTTTTATGTATAAAATCATATTGCAAATAAAGATACTTGAACTTCTTCCTTTCCTATTTGTATTCTTTTGATCTCCTTAATTTGTCTTATTTCTCTAGCTAAGTCTTCAAGTACTATATTAAATAGGTATCTAGAGAGTGACATCCTTGTCTTATTCCTAATTTTATTGAAAATAACTTGGGTTTCTATCACTTCACAATGATGTTGGCTGTGGACTAATCTATATTGTCTTTATTATGTTGAGATATGCCCCTTGTATCCATAGTCCCTCTAGGATTTTTATTGTGTGTTTGTTGGATTTTGTTGAGGCTTTTTCTGCAAAAAAAAATATGAGATAATCACATTGTTTTGTCTTTTGGGCTGTTTATATGATGGATTATGTTTACCAATTTTTATATGATGAAATATCCCTGCATCTCTATAATGAAGCCTACTTGGTCATGGTAGATAATCTTTTTGGTGTGTTCTTGGGTTTCATTTTCAAGCACTTTATTGTGAATTTTAACATCTATACTCATAATGGAAATTGGTTTAAAGTTTTGCTTTCTTATTTTAAGATTACTGGTAAAAGCCGGGCGGTGGTGGTGCACGCCTTTAATCCCAGCACTTGGGAGGCAGAGGCAGGCAGATCTCTGTGAGTTCGAGACCAGCCTGGTCTACAGGAGCTCCAGGTCAGGCTCCAAAAACCACAGAGAAACCCTGTCTCGAAAAACCAAAAAAAAAAAAAGGATTACTGGTAAAGCTTTTATTTGAATATATATGTTGAATATACAGCTCCCCAAACATTACTACTTTTCCTTTTCTACCTCTTTGCCTCCTGTTAGTTTGTTTGTTTCCCTAAATACTTTAATTGCTACTTTGACATAATATATACATACATTACTTTCTGTATCTACATAAAAACTAGGAATCACAATTGAAAAAAGACCTAATCTGTGCTTCTTCTATTGGCTTACCTCTCTTAACATTACAGTCTCCAGCTGCATCCAGTTTCTTGCAAAGGACATGACTTCTTTCTTCTATACAATGAAGAAATGTCTTTGTGTATATAAGCCATGTTTCCTTTATCCATCCTGTTTTTGAAATCCTAGGTGTTTCCATAGCTTAGCTACCATGACTAGTTCTACAGTAAATTCTGTGCAATCATGTCTGTGGCAGGCTGTGGGGTAAATACCCGAAGAGTGGTATACCCACATCATACCCAAGAGTAGTGTGTCTGCACCATAAAGAGAAATCTCAACATGGCCTCACAGGGGCTGGACCAGTGTACATTCCCACTCACAGTTGGGGTTATCTCCTGTTCATACCTTTGTCGTCATAAATTAGCGTTATCTCCATGACTACCATTCTGACTGGGGTAAGTTGGAGTTTTCATGAAGCACTGATTTTAATTCCTCTAATGGTGAGATCGAACATTTTTCACATGTTTATCGACCATTTTCATTTCATCTTTACAGAACTGTGTCTAATGTTATTAGCCCATTGCAGATTGGGTTGTTTTATTTCTTGTTGTTTATTTTTTTGAGTTCTTTGTATATTATAGCCATCTGTCAGATAACTACCTAAAATGTTTTACCATTCTGTAGGATGGTTCCTCGCTCAAGTCATGGTTTTCCTATGCTGTGAAGAATATTTCTAATTTCATAAGGTTTCATTTGTCATTGTTAGCTTCATTTCTCAACTAGATTCCCATGTACAAAGTCCTTACCTATGTCTATATGTTGAAGTATTTCTACAACTCTTTTCTGTAGAAGTTTAAGGTTTTACATTCAGGGCTTTGGTCCTTTGGCAGTTGATCTGTGTGCAGGGTGAGAGTCTATGTGCTGGTTTTATTCTACACCCAGCTATCCAGTTGTTCCAGCACCAGTTGTTAAAGGTGCTTTTCTCAAATATTTATATTTTACTCCATCCCCCCAAAAAATCAGTGTCTGTAGCTGTGTGGGTTTCTATCTAGTTCTTTTATTCTATTACACTAACACATGTGTCTACTTTTTAATGCCAGGTCCATGCTGCTTTTTTATCTAAGACTCTGTATTATAAATTTAAATCAGATGTGATTATATCTTCAGCATTATAATTCTTGCTCAGAATTGCTTTGGTTACCTGGGATCTTCATGATTCCACACTAGTTTTAAGACTTTTTTGTTACTGTGAAGAATATTACGGGAATTTTTAAAAGGCATATTGAATTAGTCCATTATTTTTGACAAGCTAGCCATTTCTGGCATCTTTGTTGTTGTTAGATACATCTGTGTATGTGTGTATTCCTAAATACAGCTTGCTAAGTGTATATAATGTCACTTGTATGTACACGTTTGCAGGACTATTTTATATTGGACAACCATTTCGTATACTCTTCCCTGGGGAAGATACAAAATAAAAAAGAATTTAAAAGAGAGAAAAGGAGATGTATAGGAATGTTTAGAAAGTGGAAAGGACTGGGGTAATGATGCAACTATATTGTAATATCGAAAGACAACACAAATGTTTGTTAATGCCATTACTGAGCCATTTCTTCCAATCTTGGGATTTCTTTCCATCCTCTGGTGTCCTTATTCTTCTTTCCATATCTCCAGGTTTTCATTGTAGAGGTCTTTGGTTTTCTTGGTCAGGTTTATTCTATGGTATTTTATTTTCTGAAGCAATTGTGAATGAGATTGCTTCCTTGGTTTTATTTTTAGCATGTTTGCCACAAGAGTACAGGAAGACTACTCATTTTTGTGAATTACTTGGTGCCCTGCCCCGTTGCACAGTGTCTGTCAGTGCTAGGGGTTTTATGGTCGTGTCTCTCAGGTCTCTTAGGTAGAACCACACGGTATTCAAATAAGTACACGTTTGCTAACCCCTCTCCTGATTGAATCTCTTTTGCTTCCTTCTCTTTTCCTGTTACTTTAGCTCAAACTTCAAAAACTACAGTAGAGAAGAATAGAAAGAGTGGACAGTCTGGTCTGGTTCCTGCTTTAAGTAGAAATGCTTAGAGTTTTGTTTTGTTTTTAGCATTTAGTACAATGTTGGATACAGGACTGCTGTGTATAGCCTTTATTATGCCAAGATCTGTTCCTCTTATTCTTCATGGCTTTTCCCAGGGAAAACTGTTGGATTTGATCAAAAGCCTTTTCTGCATCTATTGAAATAAACATGTAACTTCTATCCTTGAGTCCACTTATAGTATGTATCGCATTTATTGATTTGATTATGCTGATCTATCCCTGAGTCTCTGCAATGAAGTTAGCTTGATCAATATGAATAATCTTTTAATGTGTTTTTGAATACAGTATGCAAATACCTTATTGAGAATTCTGCATCTATATTCATCAGGGAAATTGGACCATAATTTCCTTTGCTCTTCTGTCTCTGATTTTGGCATTAGGGTAATAGTAGCTTTATTTATGTATGTATCTATTAAAAGGAGTCTGGTAACATTCTTTCCTTTTCTATTTTAAGAAATAGTTTGTGAAGAATGAACATTAGTTCTTCTTTAAAGGAATGATAGGATTTAGAAGTTCATCCAGTTAGAACTGGAACTTTCCAAGTTTGGGGGGTTTTGATACTGATTTAATACCATTACTTTTCTCAATCTGTTTAAATGTTTTTTATTTTATTTTGGTTTAATTTTTTGTAGGTCTATGAATCCAGAAGTTTATTTCTTTTAGACTTTTCTATTTGGTGACAGACACTTTTCTAAAATGGGTTCTAATAATTGTCTGAATTGAATTGGGATCTCATGTTAAAAATTTGGTGTGTGTGTGTGTGTTAATTTTGCTAAGACTTCATCAATCATGTTTGTCTCTCAAAAAACCTATTTTTGGTTCATTGATTTTTTTTGGATTTTATTTCTATTTCATTAATTTATGTTCTTATCTTATTTATTTTTTCAGCTACTGTTTTTGTGTTTGGATTGTTCTTGTATTTCCAAAGCACTCAGATATACTTTAAAGTTATTTATTTTAGTTTTTCTGATATCTTGGTACAGGCACTTACAGCTATAAATTGATCTCCTAAGGCTGCATTCATTATATCTCATAGATTTGGGTATGGTATGTGTTCATTTTCACTTGTTTTTGGGAATTCTTTATTTCCTTCTTTATATCTTCTATGAATCAAATAAATATCTATTTCAGTTACTTATGCCATCGATTTCTAGCTTTGTTCCATCATTACCAGATAAAAAGCTTTAATTTCCCTTTATTTGCCAAATCTTTCCTTGTATTCTATTACATTATTTGTTTTAGAGAAAGTTTCATGAGATATTGAAAAGAATGTGCATTCTGCAGTGTTTGATTAGAATATACTGTAGATGTCTATTAAGCGCATTATTATCTATATCATTTAACTTATATGTTTCTCTATTCTTGGTTAAGATAATTCATTTATTTATAAGATTTAAGTATTGAAGTTACCCACTACGATTTTGTTTTGCTTAATCTGTGACTGTACATCTAGTACTATTTATTTTATGAAACTAGGCATATTCATGTTTAGTATACATATATTTAGAATTGTACTATAATCTTGATGGATTGCTTCCGTTACGAGTGACCTTTCTAAAAAGTTACATGTATGTTTGCTGGAGAAATAGCTCAGCAGTTAAGAACACGTGTTGCTCTCATCAAGGCTGTAGTTCAATTCCCAGTACTCACTTGGTGGTTCACACCATCCTTAACTCCAGTTCCATTAGACACCACATAATAGCTCAACAAAAGGATCCGGGATGGTGCTAAGTCAAATACCGGAATTCATTAGAATGCTACCATGTAGGAATAGCATTGTAGCAATGACAAGGAAGCTAAGATGAAGAAAGCAGAATGCCTCAATTGTAATACAGGGAGCAGTCATAGAGGGTGATGTTTTGCAGTGATGCAGCTGCCAGATAGTCACCATATTCTGGTGTTATCCTTCACCCAAGAGCCTATAAATAACACCAAAATCTTATAGGCTTGCTAAGCTAGAGTTGAGTGGAATAATTTTTTAAATCTAAGTCTGTCATTGGTATTCTATCTGGCCTGAGTAGATGTTTGCCCACACCACCCCAAGAAACTTCATGTAATGCAGCTGGTACCAAAACAATCTTGAACAGTTTAAAAATAAGTCTGCTAGAGGCATCACCATCTAAGAGCTCAAGCTATACTATGGAGCTATAGTAATAAAAACAGCATGGCATTGGCATAAAAAAAACACATCGATTAAAGGAATAGAATTGAGGACCCATATATAAGCCCACAGTTTTACAGCTAACTGGCTTTTGACAAAGATGGAGACAATGCAAATTTAAAAAGACAGCATCTTCAACAAAGATACTGATCAAACTGGGTAGCTACACATAGAAGAATGAAACTGGATTCATATCACTGCCCAACACAAAACTCAACTCCAAATGGATTAAGGACCTCAATATAAGACCTGATAAACTAAATCTGTTAGAAATGAAAGTAGAGAACATACTCAGACTCATACTCAGGACTTTCTAAACAGGATCCTGGAAGTCCAGGTGCTAAGAACCATTAATAAATGGAACCTCATAAAACTAAATGCTTCTGTACAGGAAAAGAAACCATCACTCAAATAACATATCATCCTACAGAATAAAAAAAAATATTTACCAACTATACAGCTGACAAAGTTTAGTGTCTAGAACGTACTTCAAAACATCAGATTCCCTTCCAAATAGGCTCAGAGATAATTGTGGAATACGGGGTAGAAACAGTGTAAAAGCCAGACAGAGGCGGTGGCTGACTACAAAGAAATGGTGTTTTCTAGGCACAACAAGGTAATTAGTTGCACACATGAACTCAAAGCAGTGTGGGAGAATACACAAGATCTGAACAAGCTTAAACTGAACAAAAATCTCAGCATGAAGAGTTGTAGGAAGCACAACTCAGAGCAAGCATTGGAGGAGCCAGAATTGTTCATCATGCGGGTCTGCTTTCTTCAGTGTCAGGATGCTGCCTGGTCATCTGGAACTCTGGACTCAACGTGATCAAACAAACTGGTGGTCCTTTGCAATTCTACTACAAGCCAGGTAGAATTTCCCCCAAATCCTGAGAATTGTTTAGACTCTAATCCTGGGCTTTGTCTCTCGGTGAATAGAACTCATCCTTATGAAAGAGGCTCCATGTGCTTTGTATCCTCCAACAATAGAATCCCTCCTTATGCTTATTACAAATCAATCCTCTCTAAGCTTTAGTGCAGAGCACTGTCTCCCAGGCAGTAGAACTCATTCTTATGATAAAGGTCTCAGGCACTTTGCTGTAGTGGTTTATTTTACAAGGGAACATCTTTGCAGCCACCCATGAAGCTTTGTTATGAGAACTGTCACACGGAAACATTTCTCCCCCCAAAGTTTTACTGTGTTTAAATGTGTAAGAAAACTAAACCTCCAAGGGATCAGATTCTCTAGAAGTTTTGATGCCGTCTGACTAACCAAGTCCGGCTGTCTCAAGTTTTTATTCTCACCTCTTCATAGTCCCTTTCCAGACCAGCAGGGATCCCTTCGGGGAACCTCCCAACAAAGAGAAAAAGTGGGCACAAAGTCCAACAGTTGGCTGGGGATTGATAGTTGCTAGGAGGGGGAAAGTTTGTTGTCCTTAAGAGTACAGACCCCAGTAGGTTGGAAGGCCTCACATCCAATAATTTATGAGCAGCACAAATCAGACCAGATTAATTTGAAGCATAAACAAACTTTTGAAAAAGAGGACACAAATTTTCATATGTAATAAGGCAGGAGTGGACCTTAAAGGAGATACAGGGAGGGGGAAAATATGATCAAATATATTGTACAAAATTCTCAAAGAACTAATAAAACGACAAGAAAATAAAATTAAATGAGCCCTGTCTGTGTTACTCAAAAGCAAGTGTGACAAGATTTTAATGGAGCCAGAGGTCCTGTGGGAAAACTTATTCAGAAGCCCATCTTGCTGTCTGTCAATTTCTGGAAGATTTTACTGCCTAGGCAGAAAGGTGAAAACGGGTTTCTTTGGAAGAACTGTCACTAACAGCCCTTCTTGGTTATGGAGCTTGTGTGCTAAAGGACCAAATTGCTATTGTCAGCGTAGCATGGATGCTACTGAGACAATCAACTACTTCCCAGGTATATTTAAAGCCACTCCACATGTGGGAACAGATTTGGTACCGTAAGACTGTGCAAAACCTTGCTAGGGAAAAATAGATTGCCTTACAATATAGGAATAGAACTCCCACATGTTTCGGGAGATGGCTAAGAGCCCAATTCAACACACCACCTTAGTAAGGACGTGCATAAGATATGGTAATATGAGTATGTATTGCTGCACCAAAAACAGATCTTTAAAATAATTAATAAATAACCCCCCCCAAAAGAAAGAAAAACTGGCTAAGTGGTACACACTTGTAAGCCTGACATTTGAGTCTAAAAAGTGTGCCAAGAGTTCTATGCCACCAACCTGAGTAACAGAATCAGTTCCTGCCTCATTTTAAATAAGGAAAAAGAAAAATAAAATAATGAAATTAAAGAGTTTGTGTGTATATACATACATACATACACACACACACATATATATAATGAACATTGGTTATATTAAGAATTTAATTCACCTGAGTCACATTATGGCAAAATAATAGTTATTATCAGCTTTAAAAGATTAAAGTAGCCTAAATAATAACAGGGAACTGATTGAGATGATTAGACTCCACACTTTGAAAACATAATTTAAACTTACAATAGTTTATGCTTCATTTGTAAACATTTCACATGCATAATAAACACTCAAATTTTCAGAATACAAGCAGGCAGCATTCACTGAGTACCAAGCAATGGATGGTGAAGTAAAGATACCCAGACAAACAAGAAGACTTGGTGCTCAACGGTCTTCAATCTCCCTCTCCTTGCTTTACCCACCCCTGCATCTTCCTTGAGAAACTGAAGGTGTATTTATAGTATAAACATAATGAAAACATCACATACCCTGTTCTTATGATACAATGTAGAAGTTGGTCAAGTCAGTGATAAATGTTTAATATCTATTTGAGTGCAAAGTGATGAAAATAATTAAATTAAATATCATGTTTAAATGTTAAGGAAGACAGATGAAGCCCAAGCAGAACATACTAAAACAATATACTAAAAATAAGTTAATTTTAAGCACTTGATTATTTGAAATACAAAATTAAATGCCAAACCCAACAGCTAACCTAAGTAAGGAAATATTATAAACATATAAAACTAGATATTAAAATGAAAATATAAATACAGTTAAAAATTTAATTGAAATACATATTCAATTTCATTTGAAACATGGACCTTTTATGAAATACAAATTAACAAAATGATTTGTAAAAGGAAGTTGGATTAAATTTCTGAACAAAAGTGTCCAAAATGTCTATACTCATTATATGCACTTATGGTGTGTGTGTATGATGTGTCTCTCATAAAGGTTCTTATATTGAAGGCTTGGTTCCTGTGGATGGTCATATTCTGGAGGCTCTGGAGACTTCAGGAGGAAGGGATTACCCAGAAGGAGGTCTCGAGGTGTGTTTCCAAGGACCATTTCTTATTCCAAAGTCTGTGAATGTCTTCCTCCAAAATCTCTTTTGCCTTGGTGCTGTCCTTTTCTTCAGACCCAAAGTAATGGTGCCAACTGGTCACGAATTGAAATTCCTCCTTCCTCACTTGCTTGCGCCCAGTGTTTTGTCACAGCAGCAGAAATCTCACTAATTCGCTAATACTCCACCTCCTCTTGCAAACTGTGACCATTGCTAAGAGCCTTCCACATGAAGGGAGTTAGAAGTCTTCCTCACAGCCAAGCCCACAGGCCAGCCTAATCTAGACAAGTACTCATTGAGTGACTCTACCTTGTGTAGTTGTTGATCTTTTCATCTTCTACCCTTTGCTCTTTTTTAGCTCTTTTGTGGGGCCCACCACGCAGTTCCCAAATTAATCACACACAGAGGCATATTCTTGCTTATGAACATCCGACCTTAGCTTGGCTTATTATTGTCTGCTCACTTTCTTTTTCTCTTAGTTACTTTTATCTGTGCCTCTGATAAATATTACATAGCTCGATTTTTGTGATTGGGTTGATATAAGAATATAATAGTTTTTAATTTACCAGGAGAGTTTAATCATTCTCCTTTTCCGTGCTTTGCTTTAATTGGTCTTCAAATTATCTTAGTGGTTGAAAGTTCTACTCAGTAGAATAAATATCAGCAGCTTTAACAAGCCAATAAAAGATATGACAGGGAATAACACGTCCGATATGCAACTTAGGAGCTTTGCCACCACCTTCACTTCTCAAGCTCTTGAAAAGAGCAGGTATCTTGGTGATTTGGGTGATTTAGCACTTTGAGGTGAATTGGCTCAAACATTAAGCTCTTTTACTCCCTAGTAAATAATCTTGGGCAAGATGGGTTTTTTTCCAAATTAGATTTCATCACATAACATTAATATAAAGGAAATTGTTTTAACGGCCTTAGTGTATCACAGAGAATTATTTGATACTACATGTAAATCACTCAGGGTAGACTAATCACCAAAAACTAGCGATGTTCACATTTGTGAGTTATCATTTCTTTTTGCTTCTATTTATGTGAGGCAGCTCCTAATATAACTTTATTTCAGTGGAATAATATAAAATACTAGCTAGATCAAACATACCCCGTTTTCTCTACTCATCTGTGCCTTGTACTTTTATTACTTCTTTTCATAATGCCTTCAGTATGATTCTTCTCCATGCTGCTCTTCCCATAAATTGCTGAGATGGCTTGAATGCTAATTCCTCATTGTGGCGATGTTTGTGTATGATGGCTGAACAGGTGCTAAGAGGGTATCTGTCCCACAAGATGTCTTCTTAACATTTGTGGCATAGAAAGTTCCATTAACTCCTAGTAAGCTTCTCTTACATCACATGCTTTATCTCCTGAATTTTCCCTTTCCTTTATTTCTTCTTATGTGCTCCCTGCAGTAACTTGCCGGAAGAAATATGAGCAGTATACTTTCAGAATAACAATGCTCAATTGTTAGATGTTTTCCATGCTTTCACAAATGAGTGATGGTTTCATTGGGTTGAGACTTCTCGTTTGGTACACATTTGCATTGCTGACTCCTTTACCATGTTTCCTAACATACTGTGGGATTAGCATCAGCTCATTATTATTGTGTACATTGTGAGTTCCACAAAGATGAATTTTGGGCATGTTTTCTCTCATAAACTGAAGAATTCTTAGGCCATGAGAGGACCTAAAGACATATTCATTTAATCTGTTGTTGGCATTGAGATCTCAAAATGGCAGTGGAACTGTCCAGTCAAACACTAAGCACCTCTTGTGTCCAAAGAGTAGAGGGCAGAGGAGTCAGTAGAACATTAGCTGATAAGATCACTTTAGCAGCCCCTTTCTTCACTTGACCACACACACTACATTTCTGGAGAGGTCAGAGCAGCCTACTTACTGGGAAACTACAAATAAAAACCCAAAATAGGGTTAAAAAGAGAGACAGACTCTTTTCTTAATATGGAAAGGAGTGAAGTTTTCATCCTAAGTGAAACTGGTTCTAGACTGCTTTGGACACAGTGGAAATCTGAATGGTTTGGATACTAGAAGTAATTGCAGTAATTCTTAATTACTTAAAACATCACAGAGGTTATCAAAAATTTCATTTTGCACCATAGGGTCTTAGGATGGGGAGCTTCCTGGCTTCTTCCACCAGCCAGGCCGTGTTTTACAGGCTGGATGTGCTGCACATTAAACCGTATATTTCAGTTTCTCACCCGTGATTCTTCTCCTGAAAAAGTTCAAGCATCCATCAGGGTGCATGTTTGTGGAGGCTTTTCTCCACCACGGGCAGGTCAAGTCCTTCTGTTCAGGCATGTGATAAAGGACTTCAGGAACACTTGGTAAGGGGAGGCAGAAAGAGCCATTTCCTCTTTCTGAACTACATGACAACAAAATTCCTTTAAGTAAATGGGGTCCACAATGACCATCGAAAGCTCCTTCTGCCTTTCCTGTGTGAGCCTATGTGAGAATAAATGCTGCACATCGCTGGTAGGGAAAACACTTTTCCTTCCCCCTCCTTGGCTCAGTAACATATAATTGTGTGTGTAATTTTATTTATATATAATATTTATTCGTCTATATAGGTATTTAAGTCAAATTGTTTAGAATAGAAACCACAGTGTTGTTTGTTTACTCATGACACATCAGTAAAATGGCTTTGCACATTTGTTCCTGCCTTTGGTTTTAAGTTTGGTTCTAGATTCTGCTTGTTTCTATGCTCAGCATCAGGCTTTCGTAATCGAGTCCATCAATTCTTCCGAGTGGGCAAAGTCCCAGTCATTCTTGTCTTATTTATCAGTAACTTGCCCAGCCACTCTGAAATTTTCTCTTTTCAGGGACAATGTTCAATGCGCCTCTCCTCAGATACACACACACATGCACACTCGCTCGCACACACACACACACATGCACACTCACTCGCGCACACACACACATGCACACTCGCTCGCACACACACACACACACACATGCACACTCACTCGCGCACACACACACATGCACACTCGCTCGCACACACACACACATGCACACTCGCTCGCACACACACACACATGCACACTCGCTCGCACACACACACACATGCACACTCACTCGCACACACACACATGCACACTCACTCGAGCGCACACACACACATGCACACTCACTCGCACACACACACACATGCACACTCACTCGAGCGCACACACACACATGCACACTCGCTCGCACACACACACACATGCACACTCGCTCGCACACACACACACACACACTAAAACAAAGATAACCATGTAGCTGCCCCTCAGTAAGAACCAACCCCACTTCTGTGACAAACATAATGAGGCTGTCCCATAGCCTGCCACCTCCATGCGAATGTTGGGATGGGATGCACAGCTGCATCTCAGAGTTTCTGAGACCCCAACCCTCCATCTGCTGCTGGCTCCTAGAAGACAGCTGTGAAGGTTTGGAAATCATTCAAGCAGGGCATGAAAAAGACCTAGAGTCTGTCTTGGGTATGGTTGCTATTGCTGTGATGGAACACCATTGTTGGGGGCTTTCTTTGCCTGCCTCAGACCCTTTGCCTGCTGGAGTGAACTGAGCAAAACAACTTGTTTACCTGTGCCTGCAGCTGCTCTGAGCACGAGACCTTGATGGCAGGAGAGTGGGTTCTGATGAGGCCTGCAGCTGAAAGATCCTAAGAGCTGGGGCGTGGCTATAAGTTAAGGATCCCTATATAAGCATCCCCAGAGCACAATAAACTTGGCATTCTTATATCCTTGTCCCCATGTCTCTATCTCTCTGTGTGTGTTTTTAAGTCTCCAGCTTAGTTCCTAGCTCATGTACCGTCCTGTAGTGCAGGCACTACACAAGCAACTTGTTGGGGGAAAGGGTCTATTTGGCTGACATATCTTGAGTCAAAGTACAATGAGGAAGCCAAGGCAGGAACTCAAACCCCTCAGGAAGCTGGAGGCAGGAACAGGTGTAGACACTCTGGAGGGATGCTGCCTAGTAGAGTGCCTCCTATTCATTGTATGCCTTCATAAGTGTGATCCTGAATAAATCTAAGGACATAGTCAAGACTAGACTGTCTTGAAATTTCCTCTGCCAATGGCATTTATCCAGAACTCTTCAATTTAACCTCCAGCAAATTTTTAAGACAAGGACAAAAAGCAGCCATTCTTTACCAAAATATCACAGGAATGGGCTCTAGAAACATATACATATAAATTACATTTTAGTATAAATATAGCACATATGTGGAATATAAAATATACGATTACATATTTTATAAAATATATGTTATGTGTTATATACATAGTATACGTTTAATAGTATACATTATAATACATTTATATGTAAATATAAATATTGCATCTAAATTTAATATTAGAAATAATATAACTTTAGTTTCCTCAAAATGAAGACTCATAAAAACTAGAGAAAACGATTTTCATCCTTTTATTTATTTTGTTTAATTACTGAAGCTATTTCCGCATGGAAGAAGAATTAATTTTTCAAAGTTTATTTTTCCTTAGATACAAATATACTTATGCATGAGCACAATTCCTAGTGTCCTTTCTTAGGGATTATCCTGCTACAGCTCAAAAGTGAAAACAAAGAATATGCCTTGGGAAAAGAGAAATGGGGGCTCACACCCCCACTCCCTGTGGAGAGTTCCCAATATTAGGTGCAGGATCCCTGCCCCCTCAGGTGGCAATGATAATCACAATTCTTTCCGATCACCTTCCACGATTTTCAGAACCTTCACAGCAGTCTTAGGTTCAGTTTGCTTTTCATATGAATTAAATTCAGGAGATGCATCCAATGTTTGTATACTCCTTCTCTTGTACTCCATTTAGAGACTTTCCATTGTCTTCTGGTAACCTCTAACGATAGAAATGCATAAACTATGGTTGTGTGTGTGTTTCTCTGTGTGTCTGTGTATTTATGTGTGTGTGTATCTTTGAATGTGTGCTCATAGTCACATGTCACAGCATGTGTGAAAGCCAGAGAGGACAGCTTTTGAGAGGCGATCTCCATGTCATTTCTGTCACCCATGTGGTTCCTGCCACTGTGCATGAGCTTCCAGGCGAGTCTCCCAACTCTGACTAGCATCTCAGCATAGAAGCAATGTGCCCCTGGGTCCTAAGGATTGAACTAATGTTGTCATGTTGGCACAACTAGAGCACTTACCCACTGAGCTAGCTCCCAATAGATCTTACATATATTTGGTCATGGTATTAATGTCAATGCATTGGGAAGTTGACCAAGTATTTCCCAAAGACTACTGAGTATCATTTACCTTAATGAACTCTGCTAGAAGAAAACTGATATAAATGAGAGGTAGTTTTTAAGCAGACACAAGAAATTTAAAAGGTCCAGAATAGTCTCTCTAGCTTATCTGAAAACAATATAAAGGGTAAAATCAGGGAGGAAAAAAAATCAAATATAACCCTATAACATATGACCCTGTGTGGAGAGAGGTCAAGCTGCAGCCAAGGGTGCAGCTGTAAGCCTAGCTCTTAGGAAGATTTACATTACTGACCTGCAGATGCTCTCAGTCAAGCAAAGAAGCTCAGGTTAAACACACTCTGTACAGAAACCTGGCACTCTTTAAGCAAAAAGGAATACACTTCCAAGGAATCATGGATGTGACTTTGAGGTATGATATAAATCTGAAGAAGGCTTAAAAGAAAGGCCAAGGATCTTAAACAAAATTTTACCAATAACAGTCTTTCCAGCTTAGAGTAAAATGGATGAGAAGAGAGGAAAATGAAAACCTAAGAAAATTGACATTTCTAAGCCCCCAGTCTAGCAAAGACAGGCATCATCAGATAGAGGAAGCTACTATTTATCTGGGGAGAGAAAGGATGAAGGCTTGGAGGACCAAATGGTAGGGGCAAGGATCAAGAGCAACAGTGGATTAGTTTGTGAGGACAGAGATGGGTCATAATCAAAGAGTATTCTCTCCCTCCTTCCCTGGAGTAGGGGCCCTAATAATATGTGCTCAGAAATAGTGCTGAAAGACAGTCTTTCGTTTCCATGGGCCTCCGTCATTGAAGACAACTCACACCTTGGAGTGGCCATGGTATAAATTTCTGTGGTCAAAGGACAGACAGTAACCTTTGAAAGACAGTTACTAATAATTCCTCTCCACTGTTTGTACATTTTCTTGCCCTTCTATAAAACATAGAATCAATCTGCCCTCCTTGCTACTGAATCTAGATTCATCTAAATATAGAAGAAGTGTATGAGTAACCAATGTGTCCCTGTGGCAAGTGTTTCAGAACCTGGAAACTTCTCTTACTTTCAATGGAGCCAGCACTTCGTCAGAGAATCAATTATTCAAATGAAGAATAACTCCCATCCAGCTGCCAGCTGTTTGGACTAGTCTCACTGAGAGAAGAGACATGTAATGAATACTATTTTGTGTGCTGTATCCCAGTAAAACTCTCAGCCAAATACAGTGATGTAGACTAATCCAAGAAATAACAAAAACGGAGGAGTGGGGACCAAACAAACAAACAAGCAAAATACCCAGAAGGCAAACCAAAGAATAAGCAATAAAAAAACTTATTCTGTTACAAAACTCTTGTATAAAATTATGGGAAAAAGACAATTGAAACAAAACTTATTACATGTCTTTTTCTTGTTACTTGAACAAAAAAGTGTTTAAAACATGTGTTGAAACTTCGTGCAGGTTAGTTTTTGTCAATTTGACACAAACTAGAGTTATCTGGGAAAAGAGAAGCTCCATTGAGGAATTACCTCCACTGGTCTGTGGGTTTGTCTGTGGGGTAGCATTTTCTTGATTGCTGATTCATTCGGGAGGATGCAGCCCAGAGTGAGCCATACCATCATGGGGAAGGTGATCCTGAGTTGTATAAAAAAGAAGCCTGAGCAATTCATGGTAGCTTGCCAGTAATCAATGTTCCTTGATGTTCCTTTTTTCTCTCTCTCTCAGTTTCTGCCTCCAGATTCCTGCTAGAGTTCCAACTTGACTTCCCTCAGGGATGGAGTGTAATTGGGATGTGTAAGCCAAATATACGGGTTCCTCACCAAGTTGCTTTTGGTCATGGTATTTATCACAGCATCATAAACCTAACTAGGGAAACTGCATAAAAGTAAACCAAAAAACTTATTTTTATAAATCAAGAACTAGTTGCATGCCACAAGATTAACCATCATGAAAATAAGCAGAGTATTATATAAAAATAGAAATCATGTGGTCCCCAAGGCCTCTAGAATAGATAAGTAATTAGATTTAGAGACTATTCAACAGAAGACCATGACATCATGAATCTTGTTTTCCTGAGGAACCTTAATTATTGCAGCACATGAGTGGGTATATGAAAGTTGAATTTATTACCATGCTTCATGCTGAATGCACATCTTATAGATTTTGTGGGGGGGGGCCATTTTTCATAGTGATTTTTCAAAATAAAAGAACTTTCAAGAGTTGACAAAGAAGATCATCTCTCAGACTGGGAAAGCATAATATTGACCTAGATGAATAAGAATCACACACACACACACACACACACACACACCTGCAATTAACTGAAATCTGAAAACAAAACACATCCACGTGAAGGCTGTAAGGACATAGAGGGAATGCCTAAGCCAAAATCACTAGGAACTGGGCAGATCAAAGTAGTCCAGAAAGAAGTTACCATTACCGAAAACAATACGTGCACATAGAGTACTCATCAAAGAAGAGACTATGCTTCTCATTGAATATGTTTCCATTTTCTTTGTCCTCAACCAACCCCATTGCTCAGACACACAACTGTTCTTGCTTCTATCAGATCAAATACGTCTTTGAAGTTTTAAGCTGTTGTTTTCCCATTGTTTCGAGCTCTCAGTTGTAGACAGTATTTATTAAACACCAGACAGTGCAGGTGGGCACTATCCAACACTCCACACTCCCTCTTTCCACTGTTCCCATACAAGTTAAAGAAGTCCAAGTAAAGGAGCACTCAGTGTCCACATCATTACGGCTAATACATAGGTCTCCAAAATTATGAGACATATATCATGATAATGCACTGCAATGTACATTTCCTCAAGATCATTTTCAATGCTCAATGATTCACCTGCTTTATTACATGTCTACTATATATAATAGCATATGCCATGTAGACTAGAGATATGTCCTAGGAATGGCACCTCAAATTTTTTAGTTTCTCCAACAGTATATAATCGAATAAAAAAAAGTTGAGTGAAAACTTCTAGGAGTTACTTGTGGATTTTTGACTAAATTAGAACACATTAGAGATTCATGAGAAAACATACCGGGGATACATTAGAACTTCAACTTCTTTTTAAATTATACAAATAATTAAGCAACATTGTTTTAAAAAACCCTTCTATCCTAAAATGCAACTCAAGTAAAAAAAATGACACAAAAGTCAAACATACTTTCAAAGAGAGTATAGTGTAAACATAGATGAACCACCACGCACATCAAGAACTCACCCAGTGTTGGTACCACACCAGACCCCTTCAATGGCAACCACAACTTTGACAATATTAATTGTCAATTGTTTGTCTTCTACATTTGCTTAGGCTATTTATCTTTTCCCCTTTAGGATTTTTTATGAGCACAGTATGAACTTATGTGCCTCTGAAATGACTAAGGTAATGCAATCTTATTCTGACTTCTTTTTGTGTTTGCTTAGAAAGTCCTCAGCACTCTCCACCTTTCCCCATCTCCCCCAGCAGTCGCATCCACCTTGGCACCACATTTGAGATTTGCATGGCTTTCACGGTTTAGATGTATTAATAAAAACTATTAGACTAAAATAACTAAGGAAGATAAAAGTGTCCTTAACCACTGAGGCATCTCCCCAGCCCCTACTCAGAAATTTTTTTGTCTTAGCAACAGGAAAAGAAACTAAGATACCCAGTATGAAGAATCAAAATGTAATAAGGTTACAACATTCAAACATCTTTCTGTGGTACCGCTATGAGCTGCCCAAGATGGTTCTAATAATCAACATTTCCACCAGCATTTATAAGAGTTGCTGTTATCTTGTATCTTTCTAACACTGGAAAGTGACTCCAAAGTAGCAGCCTTTATTATTTTAACTAGACTCGGGGACATATAAGGTAATCATATGTTGCTATGGTTTTAATGCAGTTTTCTTTTTACTATTGAAGCTAAGTGTCTTTCATATTGATGACACATTTAGATTCTATGATAATACATGATTATCAAATTATCCTGCCTATTCTTCCCAGATTTATTAGTTCAACACATGCTCTAATCTCTTAGCGTCAAGATACTGTCAGACTCCTCAACAGCTCTCATTTCTCGCACAGCAGAGCCCTTTTCTTTTCTTACAGTCCAGTCCTGAGTGTCTGCTACAGTTCCGCCTATTGCCTGTCACTGAGAGCAAAGATGTGGGGCTGTCATAAGTGGCAGTCGGCTGTTGGAAATGTAAACTGCCAGAGGATGGCAGCAGAGCGCTGGGAAATGCTCGCAGGTGCAGTGAGAGGGGGCGAATGGTGTTGAATTAGAAGTTGGAGAACAGTTAGTTAGTTAGTACAAGTGTGTCCCAGAGAAAGACCTTGTAGGAAGAATCTGGAGCTCCTTCAGCCTGTTTTTCCCTGTCCCCGGGAGATGGGAGAACTGCCCCTTGTTAAGCAAGTGCCACACCCTTCATGTGGGTTATTTCATAGAATTGAATACTCTCACCAGCACAGTGTGGCGGGCATGTTCATTAAGGAAGTGAAACTTGTTAAGATGCTGACATGTGAAAAGGTGCGCTCATTTATCTAGACACGACTAGGAACCGAGCCTGTCTTTGGGCCTAGATTGAAGCTTCTCTCAAGCTCTGAGGACCCAGATTTTGCTGTTTCAAATCTATGGTTTTTCTTCCCAGTTACCTTCATTTCTTACTCCTTTTCTTCCCTCTTACCTTTCTAAGAAGCCAAATAATTTATCCCACCTGAAATAATACAAATCCTAAATGCATATATTGAAAACAGCAGGAACAGAGATGTTTTGCTTGATTCGTGATTTTCAAAAATTGAATGACTTTAAATGATCACCGACAAATGCATAAAACATAGTGACATATCCATACAGTGCAATACATCTCACAAAAAGTATGAAAGACTGGAGTCCTGACACCATGCAGACTGTTGGTGAATCCCAAAATAATTATGCCAAGCGAAAAGAAGCCAGACACAAAACACATGCACTGCATAATGCCAAACCTTGTAGAAGGGAAACAAACAAGCAAAAACCAACCTGCTCATTTTTAAACCAAAGAGTTTCCACATTCTTTCAGCAGATGCAAGCATACGGCAAGAAGAGATTTCCGCTTGGGTTTAGAAGTATGATACAACATTAGGAACTGATAGCTGAAACGGGAAGACGTGTAGGTGCAGTGGGGTGGGGCTATCAATTTGCTTCACAACACCTGGATGGAGAAAAGGTTATTTTATTTTTCTAAATTACATGCCGAGTAGCACCCAGCCTGCTCTGACTGAAGCATTCAAGATCCCCATGTGGAAACAGGAGCCTGAGGTAAGTTTCAGACCAAGGAATGTGCGATGCTTAACCTCTTGTCTACTTGATGAGACTTAGAATCACCATGGAAACATACTTCTGTGTTTGTCTATGAAGATGGTTCCTGAAAGATTTAATGGAGGAGAGAACTACTCTAAATGTGGATTGCTTCATCATCTGGACTGGGGTCCTGGACCGCATAAAAAGGAGAAGGTGAGCCAAGCCCCAGCATCTTTATTTCTCTGTGTCCTGACTGTGGATGCGATCCAATCAGTCTTCTCTAGCACCTACCATGATGACTCCTTACCATGACAGACTGTCCCTCGAACTGGGAGGAAAATAAGTCCCTCCTTCTTTCCTTGAGTTGCTTTTGCCAGGTACTTTGTTCCAGTACTTGGAGAAAATGGAGCAATACCAGGTATAAGGAAGCATGTCTGCCATTGAGTCTGTCCTGGCTACAGCTAGGTGTAATTTCCCGAGTCTTAGTAATCCATTCCTAAATCCTAGTGAGAAAAGAGGGAGCCACACCATTGTCAGCACCCACAGCTTGAGTGGCAAGAACGTTAGTTTGCCTGGTCTTTTCTCTGCAAAGGTGAGAGACAATCATCTCTTTGTGGTTATAAGGTTTTCCACTGCATGTCCTAAAAGTATCTAGTATCTTATTAACACTAGACTACTGTCAAAGAAAGGGTTTGTGGTTTTCCTGATGGAAACAGGTCATTCACCTGGTGCCACGTTGAGCTTGATACCAACTAGTTGAGTAAATTATCAAATAATATGTACTCAAAATTTTCATGTTTGAACTAATTATGGACTTCCAAGGAGCTTACAGAATGGCACGTGGCAGCCATGACATCTCTCACCACTGTGGTGTAAGGTTAAAAGTAGGAACTGGTATTGGTATACCACGGCTAACTGTGCCACGGGTGGCCATTTTCAAATCCCAATTCACCCATATGTAAGAGTACCTGAGCACAATTTAAGATGGGTAATAGAGAGGTGCCAAAATTATAAAGACTAAACTAGTGTATAAAAAAAGAAAATATCACAGTTTTAAGTGAAAATGGGGTCATTCAAATCTCCTTGCTAACCACACTGGAGCCCTGGGACAAAAGCAGTGTCAATTGCATTTTGTGCGTCATTGGATTTTCTTTCTCCCAGGACTTGGACCTGGTTGCTGAGGAGGACATCCTCTTGCTCTTGTGTTCGAATACCAGTGCTGGCAGAATGTGCTTCTAAGCTGCCTTGCAAACACTTGTGTAAAAGTCTGCAAGCATCCCAAGAGAATAAAGCCAACAAACACTGGAAGAGCCAAGGCAAGCCTGGATCTATTCCATCCTCTACATGGACCAGTAACCTTGACCTTGCTAAGTGAATTAAAGGTATGTTCCTGTCTCTTGCAGTATCAAGTCTTATCAAGTTACCTAAGTCCTTATGTAATAAGGTCCTTAACTATGTATATCTATGTATGATATTAAAATATTGTCACATGCTGCTATTTTACACTCTAAAAAGATGGCTCTGGAGTTGTGATTTGGCCTTCTCTAGGCCCAATCGTGTTTGTTTAAATGCTCCCTCTAAAGCCTCTGCCAGGGTCAGGGTGGCTCAATGACAGACGGAAGGAGAACAACTAAGATGTGAATGCTTTTGAATAGATGTTATTAATGGCTAAATGTAACTGCAGACTTTCTGCTCTCTGAATACTTCCCCCTTTTCCCCATGGTTTTGCTATATTTGTAGCTTTTGTTGAAATGTAAATATCTCAGGATTTGTAAGATGATTTGGGTGTGGTTTGAAAAAAATCAGTGACATCCCTAGTAGTAGGAGTTACCTTAAAATTTATAGCAAAATGGTTGATGGTTTAAAATCTATATATGGGTAATCTTAATTTGTTGCACCATATCATGTGTGTGAGTTGGATTCAAGTCCTATTTAGGAAACTAGAAATTTTCAACTAGACTAAAGAGGTAATACCAGATCTCAAAAAAAATGGTTTGTTTTATTTTATTTTCCCTAGACTAAGGAGAAAACACTGGGTCTCTAAGATCATTTTTGTCTGAAGAGTAAAAAATACTAGATGAGCACAAAATCATGAACAATGTTTATAGAAAATAATATGTATGAACAGCATATATATTTGATGGTTAAGGTTCATAAATTTCTAAGATTATTATAGTCTATTCAGGATAGCACAAACTGACATAAGGATGGATATCTAGCCACTTTATGGTTTTTGCTATCTTTGTTTACTTTAGTTGTTTAGGGAAGCTGAGACATACAAAAAACTGTTATTTGGTAAAAGTATAGAGATCTGGAAAATGATGTTTTATGTCTCTCCATGAACTGTATTTGTGGTTTAATGTTTATTTTGATACTAAAAGATCTTCAACTGAAAAATTGTACATTGGTTGGCTCAAATTTTAATCTTATAAAAGTCACTAACTTATTATAAACTGTTAAAGATAATTAAGACATACAAGTTAATGGTCAGACACCTTATAAATCACCACATGTGCTCAGAACTACACCAGTAATAATGCTAGGTATGAACGTAATTCATTCATAGCGCCAAATTTTAGCCTTCTATTTATGTTGTCAAAGATAAGTCTGAAACAAGTGAATAAAAACCATCCATGTTTGTTTAATGTAAAACTATCGTTTTTAAAAAGACATATGAAGAAAGAACAAAAGAGACTAGATGATGTCCATCAAGCCCCCTCAAATATATCCATTGAATATGCCATTTAAAGTGCATATTGGAAGAGAGGAACGGGAGGGGGCATAAAGGACTTCCCACGATAAACAGAAATGCTAACTTCTGGCTGCAGCCCTGAGACACCTCCAAAGAAGATGAGGCACCATGAACTCTACCTGGAGCTGCTTCAAGTATGACAACACTGCTCACTAGGCAAAGGACTGGCCCACATTGCTCATTACCAGGACCTTACAAAACCTACGGACATTGGATGAATGTCTACTCTACTCTGTATTGCTTAGGGAAGTCAGCCACCCAATCTCCTCCTCCATAGGAAAATCTCTCCCAGATCTTCTGGGCCTGGCAACCAATGGCTGATACTGCCCTGGGACTTCTGCCATCAAGATTACTGTGGGGGAAACCAGACTGACTGCCCAGGTGGTGCATAAGTTTCTGGCAATTTTAACAGATTCAGGGAATATTTGGTCTATACTTCCTGCTTCCTCTGGTAAAACTTGCTCTTTCCAGACATCTGTGATAGATGTTGGTACCTTGCCCCACCAGCCCAAGACTATAGGTCCTCTCCTCTGGGGCCACTTGATCACTCAGCTCTTTCCACATTATGCCTAGCTGTCCAACCTCATACTGGTCAGTAATGTCATAACTAAATTATACCCTTCCTTTTTAATCAGCTCCTGGAATTTTCCTTCTCCTAGCTTCTGAAGAGCCTCCTTGTCTTTTGGCTGACACTGATGCTTCACCCTTTCCTCCTCTAGACTGCCTTCTGACTGAGAAGTACAGGACACCTTCTGGCAACCCTGCATTAAGAATAGACTTTGGGACACTACCTTCTATGCCTGCCACTCTCAATCCCAGTTATCTTTAAAACAAACATACAGAACCTTCCTTCTTATTAAAGATATTCTCAAGCCCGCTCACTTGTTCTCTAAGACCCCTATCTTGTCTGTACTACCATTCTAGACACTTAAATGATTTTTATGAATAGTTGACAGCATGCTTCTTGGTGGCAGCATAGACCTTAAAACTCTTCATAGAGTTGTGGCAATAAACATGGCTCTGGCCAGTACCTCCGCCGTGAGTCTAGACTTTCAGAAAGCTAAGGAATGGGCTGGATCCAGCCGTCAAAGCCATGGCTTTAATCCTAGCCATATTGCTTAGCAAATTAAAGACTCAAGTAGTCAGAAAAAGAGGGATACAGTAAAGATGGTTTCAGAAAAAAAAAAGCCTCTTAACAATTTACAGTGTGTTTTAAAATATATGTAGGCTTGGGAGAAAAAAGAAAAAAGGATGAAGTCCTTAAAATAAAAAGAGTAGTTGGCTGTGGTGGTACACATCTTTAATTAAAATCTAATCAAGGGCAGTGCTTTGTCATCTTTGCTGCTAGGTGGTGCCTGGATCGGGGCCAAGTTTCCAAGGATACAGTTAGAAAAGTCAGCTGCTGTTCCATGCAGATGCTGTGGTTCCAGAAGATGTCTCTGGAATACATCAAGACTGCCACACTGAGGCCTGTATCCATGGTGGAAGCATGGAGTATCTGCCCACCCAGTCACGTGACAGTCTAACCACACTCCTGAAAAAGAGAGGGAACAGGGAAAACACTGCTGAAAAAAAATCATAAGAACTGAAGTGGAAGATGTGAACACCTCTAAAACATTCTCTTGTCTGAACCTAAACCATTCCCAGAACACAGGGAATGCCTGTTGGGTGTCTCTGTTTGTTTCCCATTGCTGTGATAAAACAGGCAGACACAAGCAACTTAGAGGGGGAGGGACTATCACCAATCCAAGCTATCATCCACCAGGTCAAAGTGGCAGGAACTTGAAGCAGATAGTCATAGTACAACGACCCCAGAGCAGAGCGTAATAAGCCAACGCATACACGCTGGTGCTCAGCCCCACTCTATGCTTAGACAGCCCAGACTCTCTAAGCCTAGAGAACAGTGATGCCAAAATCGCAGGCCTTTCCACATTGCTCAATGTCATCTCTACACCCACCCCCAGGCGTGCCCGCCCCAAGGTCCATCTCCTAAGTAAGCCCGAGTATTACCAAGTTTACAGAAACTGCTAACAATGAAAGAAATGTATTAGAAAGTCTACAAGACAGAGCCAGGGAGAACCTACCAGTGATTCTCTGAATCATGATGAGTTAGTAAGCCATAGTGTCAAAGAACTGATAGAGGTCAGAGTGGAGAGAGAAATGATAGATGACAGAGCAAGGATTCAAGAGGAGAACTAGCCTCTGTCTAGATTTAAGCCTGACTGCAAATGATGCCCTGATATCAATAGAGCATAAGCTAGACATGGGTCCCATCAAGAAGTCAAAAGCCTCAGCACGAGCCAAGTCAAACAGCACATTCTCCACCACAGACTGTATTACTGCAAGATGTCTAACAGTGCATAATCCTAGCGGGGTAGGACTAATGTCAAACCTCTAAGCTTTGTTCTGGTTCAGAAACAGACACATGGATCATCCTATTAGAGCTGAGGATCAATTGACTTTCAACCTATGTTTTTTAAAAAATGAAACGTTAAAAAGAGTCTTCTAACAAAAAATTGCTTCTGGTAGAACTGAAAAGTCACATGCAAAAGAAAAATTTGGCCTCTCTACAAATGCTGTGTGAAAATTAGATAAATATGGACCCTTAGGTTAGAGAGAAAACTATTTGCTTTGTCCGATGGCTAATCTTGTTTGACAAATTGACTACATCTGGAATCATATAAAACCCAAGCAGCTAGCACATCTGTGGGGGATTTTCTTGGATCATTTCAGGTGGGAAGACCCCCCCCTAATCTGGGCCACAGCTGCTGATAGCAGCCTGTAGACAAGGACACAGAAGAAGGAACATCATGCTTTCTGCTTGCCTGCCCTCACCCTCTCCGGCAAATCATCTGCCCTGTTGCTTGGGCATTTCTTTCCTAGAATTGGAACCTAGATACACAGTTGTAATCACAGGACAGGAGAAGCAGAGGCAGGCCCTTGGGGCTTGCTGGTCAGCCAGCCAACTATTCTATTTGTGGAATTCCAAACCAGCATAATCAGGATTCTAGAGTAGACTAGAGACCAGCAGTTCTGCACTAATACTCTGAGACTCCAGTGCTAGACTGGGACTATTGCAGCCTCAGCTTTGTGCACTGAACAATTACTGGATTCTCGGTCTTTCCATGAGAGACTGCCATTACAGGGCCACCCAGTAAGGGCCTGTAAGTCACTCCAGTGAATTCCCTTTTAATATAGAGGCATTCCTTCTATCAGTTCTGGTCCTTTGGAGAACCCTGACTGATACCCCTGCAAACAAGACTCAAGTCTTACCCCCAAAACCCATGTAAATTTAAAAAAAAAAAAAGGTGGGTATAGTGATACACAGTTGTAATCACAGGACAGGAGAAGCAGAGGCAGGCCCTTGGGGCTTGCTGGTCAGCCAGCCAACTATTCTATTTGTGGAATTCCAAACCAGCATAATCAGTAAGATAAAACTGTAAATAAACTGCAAAAAAAACAACAAAAAAGGTTTGAGTTGTCATCCCTGGTCCTCTGGCCTTGCATGTACAAATAAATGCATGCTCCTGCATACAGACGCACGCACGCACACACATGCATGCACACGCACACAGACACACACACACACAAAATCATCTACCTATCATCTATCTATCTCTCTATTTTTCCATCTCATATATACACACATATATATGATAGCTAAATGAAAGAATTAAAAAAATAGATATTTTAAAACAAAATATAGCAATAAAGCTTGACTAGAGCTGGCAATAACTACTTTGATTGGACGCAAGAACAAACAAATCAGTGAGACCTCAGGAAATCACACTGTGGTGCCTGAAATAAACTCAGCGACGAACTGCAAAGGGCAAGTTGTTAAATGGAAAAAGTACTTGAAAAATCACATATCTGGTAATAGACCAAGATCTAGGATAAATAACGACAGCATATATAAAGAAAACTTCGTAAGTCTTTTAAAATTGGAAAAACGTTTGAATGGCATTTCTCCAACAAGGATATGCAAGTTAGCAATACAATCAAGTGAACAAAACATGTAATCCACCATCATCTCGTTAGTTATTACAGATGTATGAACTTTACGTCACTGTAATGGCAATGTTTCCAATACAAACTGACAGAAAACAAGTGTTGACAAGGATGAAGGGAAGTGATACCCCTCCTGTCTTGCTGGTGCAGACAGTATGGAAAGCAGCATGCTATGGTCAGCAACTCCAAAATCAAAGCCGGGACCACGTGACTCAGTAACTTCACCCACAAATACTCATCCAAGAGAAAGGAAAATATGCAGATGTGCTCCATAGCAGGCTGATTGCTGCATGGGGTAAACACAGTTCATGGCGGCCTCCACACCTAACAGTCAGCGGCAGTAATAAAAGCCAAGCGCTGAACAGTGCTACGGCAGGAAGGGACAAAAGCCAGACCACTTATTGTGAGAGTCCATTCCTTTGAAATGCCCAGAACAGGTAAGTGTATAGGAAGAAATGTCAACGTAGTTTCCCAAGGCTGAGGAAGGAAGTGCGTATGAGATGGATACCAAGTATAAAGTTTCTTTTTAGGGTGACAGAAATGCTCTAAAGTTGAATTTCAAAGGACATCAACTGTGGCTCAATAGATCTATTCCAAAATACTGCCTTTATGCTCATGTCTTGGGGTCCTGTCCCTCCATAAAGTTTCAGGACACAAGGAGGTCGACAGCAGACACTCTTAATAGAAAAAGGTGAGTTTGGTCCATACACTCAGTCTGCAATAAACTTACAAATAGTCGTTTCATTTGTGAAGCATTGAGCAAAACATTTTTTTCCAAAAAAGAAAAAGAAAAGAAAGGAAGGAAAGAAAGAAAAGAAAGAAGGAAGGAAGGAAGGAAGGAGAAAGAAGGAAGGAAGGAAGGAGAAAGAAGGAAGGAAGGAAGGAAGGAAGGAAGGAAGGAAGGAAGGAAGGAAGGAAGGAAGGAAGGAAGGAAGGAAGGGGAAAAGGAAAAGGAAAAGTGAGCTTTAGTTTTTAAACTCACCTCATATCTCAAAAATGACCAGTTTTTGAATTTCCATGATAACTACATTCTCCAATTTCATGCCCAATTTTTGCCATTTTCAAGAGTTTCTTATTTCTATAAGAATATAACAAATCGTATATTTTATCAGCACAGACTTAATAATTGCTTAAGCATGTTCTGATCATATAAAATAAATGTATCTATAAATTGTGACCTAAATTTAATCTATCTTTTCTTGAAAGAATTTTATTTAATTACCTTAGGTAAAGAGTATAAAGACAATTAATATAATACATACAGCAGTCAAAAAAATGACTATATATATATATATATATATATATATATATATATATATACAGGATTCTTATAAATAATATTGTCAAATTCCATATACTTATACAAAACATCAACTTATTATGAACTATAACCCAAAGTTCACCTAAAGAAATGATAAAACATGCTTTATAAAATTCCTTATTCATTTGTGTTTGTGTGTACACATACCTCTTGGGCACATGGGGGATACCTATGGAAAAGGAGTTTATAACATATGCTGTATTTTATAACAAAAAAGAAAATATAAACTAAGTCCAGATATTTTTATTATAAAAGGTAATCAGAAGGCTTTGTCTTCTAACCTTGTTTAATGTTGGATGGAATCCAACAGGAAAAGAAAAAAACTTTAGAAATAAAACATCATGGTCAAAGAAGTAGACTGAGAAGCCATCACACACCAAAGATGGTGTTGTACTAGTTCTCAAAACCCTGGAGAATATTATGTTTCATCATATTTCATATTCTAAAAGCACTTGGGCTAAGTGTGATGACACACACTTGGGATTGCCGTGTTTGGGGAACTGGGACAATAGAATCGTGGGCTATAAAATGAGACCCCACCTCAACAAGGGAAGAAAGAAGGTTCAGATCCTGTCACTTTCTGAAGTAAAACTTAAAAGCAGTTGTTTTGTTGTTATTTCACCGTGTGTGTGTGTGTGTGTGTGTGTGTGTGTGTGTGTGTGTGTGTGTATGTGTGTGCGTCTCAAGATGTGACTCAGTTTGTTGTCTGGTAGTAAGCCCCTCTAAGCGTTGAGCCATCTTGTAGACTTAGAAACAGTTCTTCTGAAAAAACATAAATAAAATGAATTTATATTTAGATTTTATTTCACATATAGCTAATATGAGTGGTTGACAATATTTGAAATACTAAAATCTTACCTAGTTATCTCCTTTGCTAGTTCATCGTTTTTCTTCTGCTGCTGATACAAATTATATTCTAAAGATTGCTTTAATTTGGTAAGTACTTTGATCGATTTTTCCTCGTCTTCCATCTTCAAGAAATCATACAAAATAGCTTTAAAACCCCAGAGACTTATTCTTCTTTCTTAAAACTATGATGAAGCTGGGTGGTGGTGGCTCACGCCTTTAATCCCAGCACTAGGGAGGCAAAGGCAGGCAGATCTCTGCGAGTTCAATGCCAGCCTGGTCTACAGTGGGAGTTCCAGGACAGGCTCCAAAGGTACAGAGAAACCCTGTCTCGAAAACAACCAAACAATCAAAGAAAGAAACTATGATGAATATGCATAGAAAAATTTAATAAGTGTGATAAACCTAACACAACCAAGGGAGACGTAAAATAATTGATTTTTTTCTTATTTATCAACAGAGCTATTTTCAAATGTGTTTATTATTATGTGTATGGATGTTTTGAAAGCATCTTTGTCTGTGCACTTGTGTGCAGTTCCCAGGAAGGCCACAAGAGAGTACTAGATTCCCAGAGACTGGATTTATCAAACCTGAGTCCTTGGGAAGAGCAGTCAGTTCTCCTAACTACTGAGCTCTCTCTCTGGCCCCCTACTTTTTTTTTTTTTTTTTTTTTTTTTTTTTTTTTTTTTTTTTTTTGGTTTTTCGAGACAGGGTTTCTCTGTGGCTTTGGAGCCTGTCCTGGAAATAGCTCTGTAGACCAGGCTGGTCTCGAACTCACAGAGATCCACCTGCCTCTGCCTCCCGAGTGCTGGGATTAAAGGCGTGCGCCACCACCGCCCGGCAGCCCCCTACTTTTAAATGTTTAATTAAAACATTTTTATAAAGAACTTTCAAGTAAAAAAAAAAACACAGCGAAATTATCCAGGCCCAAAGTGTGCCCATCGCAGGAAATACAGTTAGAACAGTCATTCTGCAAGTCGGGACCCTCACCCTTTCGCTGTCGAGTAGGTTTTTATGCACTTAATCCAGTGCTAAAAAAATTAAGAAAACATAAAAAATCCATGATATATTTGAAACAAGAAAAACAATTAGGTTTATAACCTCTTTAATGACTTTTCTAAGAGTTAATTATTACCATGAATTTTTTGGTTTGGATGGTGGATAAAAATATAAAGATGCATAAAAATATATTTGCTTCAATGAGATGCAAAGATTGGGCCCAATGAATTTCAGTGTGTGATGGTTTTCTATAATAAAATTTATATACTCAGAATCATTTATATTTTTCATTTTTCCTGTTCTTTACGTTGCTAAAATGTATTTGGATAAAATGCAAGACTTCACAAATAAAGATTGTTAAAATTAAGGTATGGTTGCATTTATACCCTAGTAAAAACATACCATAGAAGCATTTTATGTTATGAACCAGGTAGTTCAGGTTTATTTAAGTCATAATTTAATAAGATTTTTTTTGAAAACCATTGTTTTATTCTCAATGTATCTTTTTATCCTCGTGTGACTTCTCAGTGAGATAAGCTCACTCATTCTCTATAGGCAGTCTCTAGGAGTGGGAGTGTTCACCTGTGGCTAGGAAGTTTTGCCGCAAGCCTCATCCTCTCTATAGTGCACGACAGCATAACAGAGTCTGATTCACATGGTCTCATCATCCCCCTCACTCACATCCCACTCAGCTAATGTGTGTTAGGATGCCGTGTCAACAACAAACCCGTTTTTCATTACCTAACGATACCAGCTTTTACACTAACATCAGATCCTCAACCAAAACAACTGCAATGAAAGATTTTGAGAGTCAAGGACACTTCAAGTTCTTCTGTTTCCTTTACTCTTCTTCTTCTGCCATAACTTTTGCTTTACCACATCAACCTGACTCTTCGGTGTTTGTGTGTGTGTGTGTGTGTGTGTGTGTGTGTGTGTGTGTGTGTGTGTGTGTGTAGGCTGAAGATTGGTGTCCAGGGTCTTCCCCATTCACCTTTCCACCTTATTTTTTGAGGCATGGTCTATTTCTCCTGGTCAAACTTAGGCATATATTACCTACTGGGACAAGTATATACTTGAACTTTCCTTTTGCCTATTCCGCCACATGGGAGCTGTTCCTAGATGCACAGACATGGACACTGGCTATGAGCACAATCATACAGCTGGTGAGTAGGGCAGAGGTGAAGCAGTGTCCACTGTTACATAATAACTGGACATAGAGACTACGAAGAGTTCTTAACGACAGCTGTTTTTATTTAAAGGCTATCAGTACCACTGCCGTCTTTGCCACCAGTCATTCAAATGGGGGTGAAATTCAGAGGCAGGCGTGGCCTTTCCTTGCTGACGTGAACAGTGGATCGATAAACACATGTTTTAAAATTGATACAAATATGCTTCAAGGTAAATCACAATTAAGGATATCTTCTTGTTTAAGAAAACGGAAAAACCTAGTTCTAAGAGTTGCTTTTGGTTTTGTTTCATCTAGTTCACGCATTACCTCTGGTGACTTTGGATTATTCACACCCATATGTGGTGAAGTGTTTGTATGCCGGTGACACACTCATGATAAGTGTGCAGATTCAGGAATCTGCGGCGAAACACTCGAGCACTTTATGTAAAGACCAACCAAGCTGTAATCCTCCAGAAACGTCCGCCAATGCCACAAAATCTGCCCACAGTTGCAATCACTTGAAACTATGTGACTCAGGACCGCGAGGGGTGCACTGAGACAATGGGAATGTTCTATCGGGAACTCACCAAGGCCAGCTGGCCTGGGTCTGAAAAAGCATGGGATAAATCCGGACTAGCTGAACATAGAGGACAATGAGGAATACTGAGAACTCAAGAACAATCGCAGAGGGTTTTTGATCCTACTGCACGTACTGGCTTTGGGGGAGCCTAGGCAGTTTGGATGCTCACCTTAGGAGACCTGGATAGAGGTGGGCGGTCCTTGGACTTCCCACAGGTCAGGGAAGCCTGATTGCTCTTCGAGCAGAGAGCAGATGAGGGAGGGTGACTTGATCGGGGGAGGGGGAGGGAAATGGGAAGCGGTTGCGGGGAGGAGGCAGAAATCCTTAATAAATAAATTAATTTAAAAAGAAAGAAACTATGTGAGTATAACTTTAAACAGCGTTTAAAGCCATGCTGCTGTATCACAGTTATTTACTCTGACGGGGAAAGACAGAGTGTTCACACTTTAGAAAAATGCATGTTTTGCTTTCTATTGTAATTAATATATATTGTAAGAAATTTGGTGATACACAAAATTTGGGGGGGAAAAAGTTTCTATTGCAAGTCTGAAAACAGGAAATGACCATACCGTCACTGGGTAGCTTCGCATGCAGTCGTCAGAAGGCCGTGGGTTTCCTGGGAGAACCATGTTTCCACATGGGAACAAGTGTCTGCGAGAACAACTGCTTGCCACGCAAGGGTTCTCGAGAGAAAACCTTGCTTCTGATGTGTGCAGAGGAGATGTGTCCTGCTCCACTGTGATGTGGACTTGTGTGCGGGATTTATCTAGTCTCCTGTTCCTGTAAAGACCGAAAGGGTGTACATTATAATATGGATCTCATCTATTCATAAATGTCTCCTTGTATTTTAGAAGCACTGTAAGAATGCACCGAATTTCCCCATTAAACAGAATCTTAACACTGAAAGGTGTGTAGAAGCTTGCCTGCCATGCAGACAATTACAGGTTTCAAATCATTCCAAAGGATTACTTAGAAATTTAGGAAAATTCTGAGGTAACAAATACCCCCAAACAATATCAGAAGTAAAGACAAGGCTATCAAAGATTTACGATTACACAGGTAAAAATGCTGCCCTCTGGGAGGACCCCACACCTATATGATCCTTAAGGCTGGAGCAGAGATATTTTAATTCAAAAGGCAGTGATATGAGATTACAGATATGGTAACTATATGGTCATACTAGCAAGTTTACTAATATTCACTTATTAAATATCATATTGTACTCCTTAACTGTTTCTGAGTAAGATGGCAAAGATTTGTATGGATACTTGCATTTATTAAACAAGTTTAGGGGGTTAAAAGAAAATCTCCTCAAGGACATTTCCAAGCTTCTGGCTTTAACACTTTGTCCAGAATGTGGGTGAAATGAAGCACTGGAGGATGGGCAATCATTTGTGGTAGCAGCAAAGAGAACAGCCGAGGAAAGCTAGTTTAGGAAGCTCCAGACCATATACAAGGAAAGTAGCTAGCCCTAGGGTTTCCTTACAGTCTTCTAAACAGCACCCAGACGTACTATTTCTATTTATGGGCTACTAACGAGCAAACGTATCGCTAACAACCACGTGAGAATACTAATGAAGAAAATCATATGTCTAATCAAAGGCAGGGGGTGTAACATAGTCTACACTGGAATCGGGGGATTTGAAGGCCAGTCTTGTACTGTCTAAGATTATTCTCCAAAGCTATTCTTTTGGCTAGCTCGCTCTTGCACCTGCTAATCTCATGCCCATTTCACTCTAAATTCTGTCCTGTAGGAAAGCTGGGGTTGCTCTATTTTCTGCAGTTCCTGGCTTTACTCACTTGTATAGCAATGCATTGCTAATCCTTAATTCTTCTATACACTGTTGCTCATAACTTTTCTGGGCACTTGTATTTGAGTCTTTTCCGGTTTTCATTTTGGAGGATTCAGACCGCAGACTCTGAATTCTGATTCCTGTCTGACCCATCAGGGAAATGTTCTCACATAATTCCTCCAAAGTTTCTTCAGTACCTGCCTGTGTGTAAAGCAAATTGAAACAATATATTTAGAGAGAAATATTCAAATATTTATTACAAATTTGATAGGTTTACTTTTAAGTAAATTATTCAAGGAGCATTTTTTTTATTTATTTATTAAAGATTTCTGCCTCCTCCCCGCCACGGCCTCCCATTTCCCTCCCCCTCCCCCAATCAAGTCCCCCTCCCTCGTCAGCCCAAAGAGCAATCAGGGTTCCCTGCCCTGTGGGAAGTCCAAGGACCACCCACCTCCATCCAGCTCTAGTAAGGTGAGCATCCAAACTGCCTAGGCTCCCACAAAGCCAGTATGTGCAGTAGGATCAAAAGCCCCTTGCCATTGATGAGTTCTCAGTAGTCCTCATTGTCTGCTATGTTCAGCGAGTCCGGTTTTATCCCAGGCTTTTTCAGACCCAGGCCAGCTGGCCTTGGTGAGTTCTCAATAGAACATCCCCATTGTCTCAGTGTGTGGGTGCACCCCTCGCAGAGCATTTTTAAACTCAAGAAGCATTTTTAAACTCTCGTTTAAAATATTTATCATCAGGGACGGCTCAGAGATTAAGATCACCTGCTGCTCTTGCAAAGGACTGGGTTTGTTCCCCAGAATCCATTTGGGAACCCTGCAGAGCAAAAGCTCAATTTGGTTAATGCCCAGCTGCAAACTCAGTCTGTCTGTTTCTCAGGAAAGGGAGAACCCACCGTAACAGAGAACTGGGACATGACTCCAAGGCCAGGGACCAGTCTCAGAATTTTCAGACCTGCATGAGTGTCTCGCTCAGTGCCTTGCATTCTCCATCCTACTCTGGACGTGGGGGTCTGGGGTCGGGAGTAGTTAGGACTCCAGCAGAGAGTTGGTTATGTGGGCTATAAATGACTTACTCAAAGGAGGTGTGTTTTCTAGGCCCTAGCCTAATACTATGGTCTAGTTACTGCATCCCCATCTGGACCCGAGAATGATGGTAAAGAAACGATTTTAAGTTGTGACTCTCTGGATGGTTTGTCAGAGAAAATGGGGTACCTTAAATGATCCAAAAACAAGTTGCATGCTGCAAGCAGTGTCCTTTGGAGTCAAATGCAGTAAGTACAGACCTTAGCTTACTGAAGGTGGGCACTTTAGTAAGATGTTGGGTAATAGGAAACAAGACATTAGAATAACGGAAGGGGGTTTGCAAGGCTCCCCATGAGAGCAGCTTTCCCCACGCAGGGAAATGCACATAGCAGAATATTCCCTGAGTTAAGAACAGTGAGTGGGGGGATTTATTCCTTCAAGATTAGGCCTGGAAACACTTGGTCTACAAAAAGCAGATCTTTTATCTGACTTCAGTGATTTGATTTTTAAAGGGAGAAGGCAACTTTGAATTTACTGTTTTTTTTTTTCAGTGTGGAGAGGGTGGAGCTGTTGAACACAAGGCCTGATGTCTACTAAACAAGCCCTTGATGACTGGGGCACATGCTGAGCCTGTCTTAGATATTCTAATAAGTCTTTATTTTCCTTACCTCCAAGAAGAAATAAAAATTTTTAAATCATTTAAAACAGTTCTTAATAAAACAAACATACTGCTCTTTGACTAAAAGGCGGGGCCATGATTCTTTCTGACCCTCCAAGCTCGTTTCTATGGAGAAGAACCTCACATTTGCATCCTTCCCACATCTACACACAAACAGATTGTGTTGAGTTTTAGAAAGCCAAGTTACTCCTTCGAGTAAGGTGTTCCTTTAAAATAAGCTGCCAGGAGACAGTGTGATTTTAAGCACTTTATGATGTTGGCCAGTATACTTCATTTCATCTCATTTTCTTTTGTGATAGTGGAATTGTCCATGAAGAACAGATTATCAATTGTTTTTTTCTGAATACTTTCTACATGTATATATAGGATATACTTTCTATATGTATGTATGTCTATATGTATGTATAGATAAATATATATCTTCATGAAAGCATTGTTCCAAAGATATTTCCTGCAGCATTATCAACTGGCACCAAAGTCATCCGTTCTATTAAATCAGCTGCTTGAGTAAACTCATGCTGGCGTAAGCAATAGCAGTGGCAACAAGAATACAACAAATATCTTTTCAGTGAGATACTTAAGATATTCCCTAAAATATTGACATATATTTTTAGGGAAGAAAATGCCTTTTGGCATGACAAAAATGAATGAGAGTGACCTACCAATTTTTCATTTTGTTCCAATTTTAAAGGTGAGTTTTGCAGACACCCACGAAGCTCTTCAATTTTCTTAGCTTGCTCTTTTACTTCATCTTTTAACTCAGAATGTTCTTGCTCAATCCTAAAAATGCATGTTTTGAAATAGTTACTCTCATAGACTAATTTTTAGTACCACATTTTAATTTTTTTTAATTTAGCTCACAAGATAATGGATTTTATTGCATTTTAGACATGCATATCATTAAACATTGTTCCTTCTTGTCTTTTGCCACCCTCCCCATCCCTTCTCTCTGTTCGCCCTACTTCTTCCCCATACCTGCTATCCTGCTCTCCTGCCACAACCACTTGCTCCCCTTCTGCCTTGCCCTAAGACCCCTTGCCCCCCTTTATCGCTCCTCTTTCATTATCCTATATTCCTATACAATATTACATTACTATTGAAAAATTATCTGAAATAGAAATTGCATAAATTATGATATATTTGAAAAGTATATGATTTAGAAATTGTATCACTTTCCGGTCCTACTTTGTAAGAAATATGACGTAAAGTTTAGGTATGATATAAAAAGTCCTATAATTCTTCATTTTTTATCTATTTATAGTGTTTGGAGAATAACCCAGGCTGACATTCATATGTTCTATCACTGAGATACTTCGTAAACTCTGAAATGTGTTTCATGTGACTTCAAGCATGTATTCCAGGCTTCACACCCATATACTAACTCTTAACTGATGTACCTTCCCATTACACATCTTACTCGTTATATAAACTCTCAAGTCACATCAAATGCTACTTCCAAGTATACCTTTGTAAGTGAGCTTTCATCTTCTGGGCAGTTTTTAGAGTTTCTATGTGTTGTCTTTGTGATTCTTGCAACTAAATAAAAGATTGAAAATAATTTTACTAACATGATAAATCTAGCCATTAATTGATAATATGCTAAAGTCTTTAGGAACTCATCTAGATCCCTTTCTGAACGAGCTGTCTGAGGCAACCTGGGTTCTGAAACTTCCCAGATTGCTGAGTATTGCAGCTCACAAGTCTGAAGTAATACTGTCTCTCTTGTCAACAAAACATGTCTAGACATTTCTATCAGACCAAAATATGTTATTCTTAAAGAGTGTATTATCTGATGGAGATAAACAAATGCCTGAGAAATGGGGAAAAGGAACAGACTCATGGTATGTATGTATGTATGTTTATTGCATTCCAAATGCTACATCATCACTGTTGTACAAAGAGTTCCTAGACATGTAAATGGCCACAACTCGGACGGTGATATGACATAGTGACCTCACATCTCATCTTTTGTTGTTTCTCTGAAGAGTGTGTGGGACAGCAATATCTGCACAGATGCCCCAACATCTGTTTCATGTTAGCATCCTGTATTCCAGTCTCTTCATCTATGAGATTGACATCACAGTATCTACCTTGCTGGGTTACTGGGCAGATTTAAAGAGCCAATGCACTCAGGTTATGTGCCCCATGGTGGTGCATCGCTGCCGGTAGCTTTAATATTATGGTGGTATTTTGTTTTGCAATAAAATTTGATCTCTTAAGATGCAGCATTTCCATGGGATAGGGACGAGAGCCCCAGAATATCATTCCAGTATTTTGTAAAGATTTCACTCATTTCACTGGCAATAACATTATCCATTTCTAATAATTTATGGCTCAAAAGGCTGTCAAGATTGTTCATGAAGCAAGAATGATACAGCACCCACGTAAGCAGCATGCCTTGATCAAGTCACTCAGTAACAATATGCAATACTACCCTAAGAGGCTGCCTGACATCTGATCTGAAATTACTGGATTATGCTATAACATCAAGATTCTCTACATATTCACAGGAGAGAGAATATGTGATGTTTGCTGCCATTTGATACCACACTAACCTTTCCTGTCCCACCTCCACCTCTTCAGACATATTCCACCCCATATATGTGTAGCAGGTCCTAAATTTCTAATCTATAATCTGCATATTCAAGAAAATCTATGTTTATCATGCTGAATTGGGCTTACACTTAGTAAAATTAACTCGAATTTTATTAATTTTCCTGAGAATGATACAATTTTATTCTTTTTTAATGGGCATTGTTGTTTTTTGCCTGCATGTGTATCTGTGTGAGGATGTTAGATCCTGTGGAGCTGGAGTTACAGACTCCAGTTGTGATCTGCCATGTGGGTGCAGGGACTTGAACCCGAGACCTCTGGAAGAGCAGTCAGTGCTCTCAACCACTGAGATATCTCTTCATCTCCACAATCCTATTCTTCAATGCCCAATAAAACTCTATTGTTTGTATGTACCACATTCTCTTTACCCATCCAACTGTTTATTGACATCCAGACTGGGTCCATGTCTGAGCTATTGAGATTGAGTGTCATCATAAACATGGATTTGCGAGTATCTCTGTGGTTTTCATATATCCCTTTACAGAAAGCCATGCCCAATAAAAATGCAGAGTTGTGGAGCCAGTCCCAGTAGGGACATCTATCTACAAAGAACCTCCCTCGCCTAAGGTTCAGGAAACATTGAAAAAAAGTGAGTGGAAATATTGTCAGAGCCAGAGGATTGGAGAGTTTATTAGCTGTGTCTCCTGGTAATGTCAGAATGTCTCACCAACGTGACACCTGTGAGGTGAACAGTGATGACAACAGTGGACAGAGGAAAGCCTGGGAGGCCTCAACCCAACACAAAGAACTACAGGCAGCTAAGGAATACTGAGCATGGCAGGAATAGTCTTCCCCAGGGAAGAGCACACAAATTAGGTACCCAACAGTGAGCTCTGGAAACATGCATAAGTAATATTATACAGACTAAGCAGTCTTATTTAGGGATATATATGTACACATATATGTGTATATATTCAATATTTATGGAATATTTGTTTAAGTATATAAATATGTGTTGGATTTGTTTATGTTGTGGAATATTTGTTTGACTATATAAAGACGTGTTGCATTTATTTAATTATGTAAAGACGTGAGACTGTTTCACCTTGCCTAAGGCACCTGATAGGTCTGATAAAAAGTTGAATGGCTGATAGCCAGGGAGGAGGTATAGGTTCAAGAGAGTAGGAAAAGGAGATGACAGGGAGACACCAGGGGCCAGCAGACAGACACAGAGGGAGCATGAAAGTGGGACATATAAAACAAAAAGTAAAAGGCCCCAAGGTAAAACATAGATGACTAGAAACAAGTTAAACTAAGTTAGAAGAGCTATCGGAACAAGCCTAAGCTAAGGCCAAACATTCACAATTAGTAAGTTTTCATGTCTTTATTTGGGAGCTGGTTGATGGCCCAAAGAAAATTTCAACTGTGTGTGTGTGTGTGTGTGTGTGTGTGTGTGTGTGTGTGTGTGTGTGTAAAACAACAATTAATGCAAAAGGAACCATTAATTTGAAAGACAGTGGGGAAAAGTCTATGGGAGAGGTTGGAGAAAGAAAAGGGAAGGGAGTGATTATCTGATTATATTATAAACTTGAAAATAAAAGTAATAATCTTTAAAATAAGAGCGAAAATGATATAAATGAAAAACATATGAATAGGATAGATATGCGATGATATTATCTTGCCTACTGATGCATCAGGTGTTTTGAGTTTCTGTAAGCATGTGACCATGAGAGTTTGGCTGGTAATGTAAACTGAAAAAGATATTTAATAGATCATATTCTTGTCATTAAATACAACAAACACATTAGTTCACCAAAGGGGCAAAGTTGAGAGAAGATGCGAATGCTTTACTTGAGGCCGGTTTACCTCCTTCCAAATGGCTCTTGCACTCCTCAGTTCCATGTCTCGTGTTCTCCGATGTCTTTCAAGCTCTGCCATTGCAACTTTTTCATTGAACTGCTTTTGTTTTTCATGTAAATGTTTCTTAATATTTTTATGAATAATTCTTGTCTCCTTAAATTCTTTGCATAAAGTAAACCTGAGGTTAAAATGCTTATCGTGAAATTAAATTTGTCAGAAAATGCAATGTTCACACTGATCTTTATAGGTTAATTATTATTATTATTATTATAAATTGTATGAAAAATATAAGACAAAAACAATAAAGTTACATTGTCAAATACTTTTACTTTCTAGCCTTATATTTCAAATTTTGTAACTTAAGACTAGGTTAAGCATTATATAGAGTGAGCAGGTGGTATTTAATAATATAGGTATATCATTATGATGTATTGTTAAATTATGTATTAATTATGTATATATAAATGTAATAACAGTTAATATAAAAAGAGGCCATGAAGTAGAAAGAGAACAAGCAATGGTATATGGGAGGGCTTAGAGAAAGGAAAGGAAATAGAGAAATGTAATTATAAGCTAAACAATTTTAAGGTGAAAGAAAAAGACTAGATTAAAAAATCTAACCTCACTTATGCTTTTTATGATTGCTTGGGGTTTTTGTAATGATTTTACCTTACTTTGTTGATCGCTATATCTTTTATTAAAAACTTCAGAGTCCCACTTGGAACAAGACAATAACAAATAATTAAACTAATATTAAACATCATGTTCCTTCATGATAGAGAGCAGCCACACAGGCATGTTGGCGTGTGTCCGGTCCAATAGAAACCTGGGGCAAATGGTTAACTATGGTGCCTATGAGCAAACCCAAACATGTGATGATCTCCAGGCTCATTCCATACCTGAGGCTCCTCTTCTCAACACTTCTTACCCTGCCTGCTACCCTAAACTCCTCCAGCTCATGAGCTTTTCTTCCCCCACCTTCTGCTTCCCATATAATCCTGTCATCTTGGTGGTGTGCTCTAGCTCTAATGACCCCTCTTCCACCTTCTCCCCCTCTCTCTTGGTTCCTTCTCTCTCTTTGCCCCCTTTCTCTTGACCCCCTCTCCTCTGGTCCTCTCTCACTGTCCTCTCCAGCCCTCCTCTAGAGATGCAGATCATGCTGTGTACCACTTTCTCTCTGTGTTCTGGCCTCTTCCAGATGCCTCTGGGTATACTCTCTCTTATCGACAATAAAACCTTCTCTTCAGCCGTCCCTTGGAGTGGTCATGCACTCACCTTATACAGCTTGTGTTTTTAATCCCAGTGATCTGAAGGCAGAGGCAGGTGGATTTCTGTGCTCTGGGCCAACTAGGGATATGCAATGTGAGCCTGTCTTGAAAAATAAAGATTTATTTTCTTATCTATATATGAAAGTGATGCTGAAGAGTCAGTAATTGTTTTCCATTTTACTTTTTATTCGATGTGTGGTGATGTAGAATAAGCTCAATATTTGTGTGACCTTCAGTCCTGGTTTAGCATGCACAAGGACCCCAGTTTCATCTTCGGCACACCAATTAAAAAATGCAATCTTTGCCAGGTGGTGGTGGCACACGCCTTTAATCCCAGCACTCAGGAGGCAAAGGCAGGCGGATCTCTGTGAGTTCGAGACCAGCCTGGTCTACACTAGCTAGTTTCAGGACAGCTAGGACTGTAACACAGAGAAAGCCTGTTTTGAAAAAAAAATAGTGTATTCTTTAAAGAAAAAGTTTTCAGGCTATTAATAAGACCATTTTTATTATTAACCAAAGACATTTTTAAATTTCCTATATTTTAAATATATGATTTTATATTAATGAACTCACTAAAAGTAAATAATTAAGATTGTAAAAAATTGCTTATCTAAATGATATACTTGCTGAATTATTTCTATGTCAATACAATAAAAACGCCACACAGTATCATGTGGTAAATAGTGACCTTTCGATATAGATGACATCTATCATGCACACATTAAAATTGGTATTTTAAAGATGATATATTTCATTATCAGTGATATCCATGATTACCAATTTTTTATTATTCCCAAAAATTTCTTGATCCATAAGACACAGAATTTTTTTCCTGTGAAAAATCTATGATGAAAACCAGTGGTTACAATACTCTCTCTCCATATCTCTGACATAGAGTTCTCAAAGTAGGGTGTCATACCTCAGTGTCCAGAATTCTTCATCCTGTTCCACTATTTCATCCTCTAACTTTGATTTCTCCTCTCTTCTTTCTGTTAGCTCCTTCCGTAGAGCAATAATTTTATTTTCTATTTTTTGATTTTTTTTCCTAAGTAGTTCATGGACTTTTTTAAGATTTAATAATACATTGTAGGAATTGGGTGAATCCTGTATTTTTAATGATCCTCCAGAATCTGGATGAAGGAAAGAAGAGACAAAATAAAATACATCAATTAGTGTCTTATCTGTGTAAAAAAAAACTGTACATTTTGACCTCCTTTCATTTATGCTCTGGGACAGATATAGACTGGACGCCAATGAAGAAAATTACATTAAACTAAATTCTGTGACAAGAACAGACTAGATCTATGTTCTTAGTTTAAAGTTCAGTAGGAAAAAAAAACATATTAATGACCATTTGGAGACCTGTGGTTAAAAAACCACAAGAGTTCTGTGATCACATAAGGTTATCTGCAGCTGGAACAAAAAGATATCTCAGAGGAAAAGATGGCGACGTAGGAAAATAATGAATGTGCCTGAAGCCGCTAGGCAGATGGTACAAAGGATTCTAGACCGTCTCCAAAGGTGCAGAGAAAACTGCGGTGTGCTTCTACCTAATGCGGAGGATGTTAGTAGTTAGTGTATGAAACAAACAAACATGAAATAAAATGCTTTAAGCAATTTTCAAGACAATGGACTTCAGGTAATGAAAACAATAGATTCCTAAAGTCCCAGCTCCCTGCTGCAAGAGGGATTTTAAGCCAAAACACAGAAAGAATTGAAGACGCCAGCCAAGGTGAGATTGCATAATCGTGTTTAAGAATTGAAAGCAGAAGGATCCTAGGTTTGAGGCCAGCGAAGTGCTGTCTCTGAAACCAAAGAGAACTTCCGGCACTGAGGTTGTAGCTCAGTGAGAGGGAAAAGCTGCCCAAAGACTCTGGGTTTACTGAAAAAGTATCTACTGGGCTACTGAGGTTAGGTGACAAACCCAAGGATAACTAACACGAAATCAATGTCAGAGAGATGGCTCGGCGGGTGAGGGCTCTTGCTGCCAAGTAGGTAACCTGAGTTTAGTCCCTGGGACAGACATAGCAGAGATCAATTCCTTCACATTGTTCATTGTGCTGTGTCGTGAGCACACGCACGGACATACAGTAAACACATCTAACAGCAACAAAAACGCTGCAGATTGGAGTAACGTGATCGGACCCTGGGCAGGGACAAAGCATCACCAACACAGAACAGCGCTGCTCGGCAGAGAACCCCTGTGTGGATGACCACGTGTTAGCAAACGACCCAGGCTGAAAGGAAAGCATCTGAAAACATTTAAGGAAGCTGTGACTGGTGCCTACACAGTACCGAGGAGAGTGTCCACACCCATTCGCCCTGCAAAAGATTTCCCTTTAACCTACTAAACACCCCAAATCCCAAGTTTCAGATCGCTGCACCTATATTATGGCTGACATCTGCCTGTAACTCCAACTCCCGGGCATCAGACTCTCTCCTGGCCTCTGTGGGCACAAGGCAGAAACTCATATATACACATAAATAAAAATTAAGAAGGTAGTTTTTAAAGTTTCACATCAATAGCCTTACTTCAACTTTAAGAAACTTTTTTTAAAGGATTAATATTAAAGTAATGTTAAAAAGGAAAAAAATATAGAAAAAAAAGCAAGCATTCTACAAAGACTCAATAGTGTCCCTCATAAAGCTTTTAGGACTTTTTTTTCATTATTGGTCTTTTGCTTATATGCTACGGTTTCAGACTTAGTGTTTTTATGGGTTTTGCTTGTGTATGTGTGTGTGTGTGTTTCTTGTGCTTTTTCTTTCTTTTTAAAATTTTTAAAATCTTCATTCATTTGCCTGTTGTTAAAGAAGACATGAAGTTGAAAGGGTGGAGAGGTAAGGAGCATCTTGGAGGAGATGAGAAGGGGGAAACTGTGATCAAAATACATTGTATGAAATTTTTTCAACTATATAGACACATTTACATATACATCTACACACACACACACACACATACACATTCAGAGACCCAAGAGAGAATATCTTAACTTCTATAACGTGAAAAGTTAGAAAACTTGGAGATCTGTGCTGTTGTAAGCTAGCAATCAACTGATATCAAGCAGCTTGGAGTCTCCCAAGACTACAGAAACATAAAAGGAATTTACAATATTCTCTAACTACTACTCTGTGGATTTCTTCCTCAGCTTATGTCCCAGAACCCTGACTATGGATGGTGTGAAAACAAAAAATAACAGATACATAAACAGAGAAAAGCTGGGATTGAGTGAGCTGGGATTTCTAATGGAGAAGCCTCAGCACTTGGGTAGCTCAGTGCGTTTATTGCAGACAGTTAAACAGGGAGATGGGGTTAGTGTGTGCAGCTACATTAGGTGGGTTTGGCTAATCTTGGTAGGTGCAGTCTCTGTAAGGGAGTGGCCCTCAGAGAGTAAACACCAGTAGAGAGAAGGCTATGGTGGACATTTCCTGCACACACTCTCAACATTCATACCAGAGGGAGACTTTGCTGTCCCTCTGAGCCTCACCCAGGGAAGACTAGGCCACTCCCAGGGGGCAGAGTCACTGGGTCTTTAACACTGCCCATGTCAAACAATACACATTAACTCAGAGTCCCACTAGCTCCCTAAAGCACTCTATGATATTCTCTTAATATACCTTGTATGAGAAGGAAGGGAAACTGTGAAATTTTATTAAAATATCTGAAATGCAGATAAATATGGCAAATTTATATATAAAAAACCTAAAAAATATTTCTAACAAAATGAAATCCAATTTTGTAAATGAAGAGGCAAACTTTGTTGAAGAGTCCCAAGATCCATTATTAATGTTTGAAATCTCCAAGTTCCCAGCAGAATTAATTGGCAAACTGATTATAAAGTTCACATGGAAGTTAGAGATGTAGCTCCATGATAGACGACTTGCGTACTATGCACAGGACCTGGATATGAGAGAGAGAGAGAGAGAGAGAGAGAGAGAGAGAGAGAGAGAGAGAGAGAGAGAGAGAGAGAGAGAAGGGAGGAGGAGGAGGAGGAAGGAGGAGGAAGGAGGAGGAGGAGGAGGGAGGAGGAGGAAGGAGGAGGAAGGAGGAGGAGGAGGAGGAGGAGGAGGAGGAGGAGAAGAAGAAGAAGAAGAAGAAGAAGAAGAAGAAGAAGAAGAAGAAGAAGAAGAAGAAGAAGAAGAAGAAGAAGAAGAAGAAGAAGAAGAAGAAGAAGAAGAAGAAGAAAAGATTACCAAGGAATGTAGAGTCCCTAGAATACTGAAAACTCTAAAAAGTAAGTGTGACCAGACTGTTGATTTACGTACATACTCTAATAAAATTAACTCCCAAATATTTTTGTGTTTAAATAACTCACCATCTTCTGAAACTGGTTCAGATGCCTGAGTTACATCGACCATAGCTCTTACTTCTTTTGTTACCTAAACGATAAATACTATTATAAAAATGTCATTGATATTCATACCACATAATGTATAAAGGTAGTGACTACTAATTTTATATAAATAAAGCTAAAGAATCCCCAGAAGAGAAATTTTTTAAATCAATACATTTTATTAGTTCCATAAGGGTTTCATATGATGTGTTTTGATCATATTTACCCTCTCCCCCAATCCTTCTCAGACCCAGTCTCCTTCCTTACCCACCCAACTTTGAATCCTTGTTTTTTTAACCCTTCAAGATCAATTTATACTGCCCAAATAATCTTATATGTGATGCCTCCTCAACCAGGGGCTACCCTCTTAAAGGAAACCGTCTCTCCCAGCAACTAACACTTGCCAGCAGCTTCACAGCTAACAGTGGGATTGTGTACCAAATTCCCCTCTCCATGTTGGGATTTGGTCTGGCTCGGGCTTACACAGGTCTTATACATGCTGCTACCACCACTGTGAGCTCATGTGTAAAGTTGCCCTTTGGGTTTAGAAAGTAATGTTTGCTTGTAGCCATCAACCACCTCTGGCTCTGACACCTTTTCTGCCCCTGTTCTGCAATGATTGTGGAGCACTGGGAATGGGATTGAGGTACGTGTATTCTCTGCAGGGTTGAGCATTCTGCAATCTCTTATTCATTGCACAATAGCCTGATTTGGGTCTCTGTATTAATTGATGTCTATTGCAAACAGAAGCATCTTAGATGAAGGTCAAGAGGTACAACGATCTGTGAGCATAACAGTGAGTTTTAAGAAGTCAGTTTAGTAGTGTGTCCATTTAGAAGCATACTAGTAATAGATTCGTCCCTAGAGCCTATGACCCAGTGACCCAGCTAGACATAAGTTCTCAGACTGGTAATTATACTGGAATGGGCTTCATCTCATGAAGTAAACTTTAAATACAATCACTAAGTAGCTCTTTGCTTCTATGATGTTAGAGCCACTATTGCACCAGTGGGCATAGCTTGCCGGGTCAGTCATTACTGTAGCTCACAGGATTCACAGTTAAGTCAGGTGGGCGATTTCATTTCTCCTGCAGTAGCTTGATTAGCATCTTTCATCTCTATGAAAGTAAACCACTAGGGATGAAGCTTCCATCCGTCCCAGTTGGATGGTGTCATGTTCTATGACTCATGGAGGTGGTGTCCTCAGGATAACCCAAGTCAGAATGGCTAAGGTCAACAAATCAAATGCCTACAAATGGATGTGGGGAGGAACATTTGTCCATTGTTGGTAGGAATACAAACTGGTGCAACAACTATGTATATCAGCGTGGAAGCTTCCCAAGGAGCTAAAAATAGATTCACTATAAGATCCAACCACATAACTCTCTGCAGTATACACAAAGGCTCCTCATCCTACCCTAAAGATACTTGCTCATTTGTGTTATTGCTGCTTCAATCACAATAGGAGGTAATCATTCTGAGTGAAGTAACCAAGACCCAAAAAGAGAGATGCCAGATTTTCTCGCTTATCTGTGGGTCTTAGCTTTGAATTTCAAGTATGTGTGTTTAATTCATAATACCCAAAGAACTCAGGGAAATTCTGAAGGGCCATAGCCAGGTGCTTTTAAAGGAAAAGAGCTGGAAGGCATAGGTGAAAAGTGTTTACAGGGGATAATTAAACAGAAAGGGTTAAAGTGGGGAGCAACAGGTAGCGTAAAGGAGGGGACTTGGGTAGGGATAAATAATACTAAAGACCTTTCAAAAAAGGTATATGGAAACCTCCTACTGTAGACATTTCTGTACATAGAATTAAAATAGAGCTACCCGATCACAAGGAAACAACCCCTTCTAGACACCAGAAACTAACAACTTCAAAGCCCAGTGGCAAGAATAGGTTTCTTCTTTTGGAATTGTTGGCCCATGAGGCCCCATAGAACCCCAAATATTACAGCCAAAGTCACTGTTCTTGGTTACCCTCTAGAATTTAAAAATAAAATGGATACTTTTCTCAATAGCTACTTTTTCGTAAATATACTTTCTTTCAAAACCGGTGGTTTTAGACAAAAATATTCCATGTTCTCTTTACTGTAGTGATATTTTATATGTAATCTAACAAATAAAGCTTGCCTGAAGATCAGAGGGCAGAGCTAAGCCACTAGTTAGCTATAGAGGCCAGGCAGTGGTGGTATACACCTGTAATCCCGAGACAAAGGCAGTTGGATTGCTGTGAGTTCGAGCCACCCTGGGTTACACTAGATAGATCCAGTTTCAAAGAGAAACAGAGCCAGGTGGTTTCTAAGTACTTGAAAGTTTACTCCCAGCTCTTGATAGCCACACACCTTTAATCCCAGCACGAGGGAGGTGGAGACAGGAGTGACTGGCTGGGAGGAGACAGGCGATGGGATGCAGTCTGAGGATTCATTCTGAGCATGTATTCTGAGGGTTTCACAGAGACAGCATTCAGTCTGGGGACTCCTAGACATAGAATCACCCCTTTGGTCTGAGGATTTGGTGGAGGTAAAAAGAACTTTCTAGTGGCTGATTGCTCGCTTTCTCTGATCTCTCCGCTTTCACGCCCTAATAACTAGCTCCGGGTTTTTGTTATTAAGAACAATTAGATTCATGCTACACTTTATCTTTCATTTGCTTTATATTTTGAGACAGGGTCTTCATCTGTGTCCCACACAGGTCTGGGACTCATAATATATTCACCTGGACCCACACTCACGAATCCCCCCTCCCTTGATTTTTAAGTGTTGAGATTACTGATGTGTATGGGTCTGGGGCTTTTTATACTTTTTCACTTTATGTTTTATGATGTATTTTAACTCAGAGTTTCATTAGATTTCACTGCCTTTTATGTAACACAGTGAATAAAGAAGTACTTTAGATTCTTTTCACAGTACCTTGTGTTTTCCCTTAGATGTTTTCTTTTGGGGCCTAAAAAAAAAAAACACACAAAAATAACTTTTAAGAAAATGATAAGCATGTAAAATAAAACTATTTTTATATCTATCAGTTTGATCTAACCTATTTATTAAGTCTGCATAAGATGAGCATAATGTTATCTGCATTTTGATAGATGGCAATAAACAATATTAATTCTTTTTTAAATTAAACTTTTATAAATACTAAAATCTATGTGAAAAATATTGCTTGATTCCTTACTTAAAGGAAACAGTTCAACAACAATGTTTAGAAGTAGATTTTCAGGATCAACTAAGCATGTACGGGCTTTGTGGGAGCCTAGCCTGTTTGGATGCTCGCCTTCCTAGACCTGGATGGAGGGGGGAGGACCTTGACCTTCACACATGGCAGGGAACCCTGAGTGCTCTTTGGACTAGAGAGGGAGGGGGAGGGAAAGTGAGGGAATGGGGGAGGGAAATGGGAGGAGGGGAGGAGGTGGAAATTTTTAATAATAATAATTTAAAAAGAGTCAGAAAATGCCTTTCCTGGGGTACCTTTAGGCAACTCTGGGGCATTTTCTAGATTGGTGGTTCTCAGGGAAGGTCCCAGATCACTGTGGATGGTATCAGCCCTAGGCTGGTGGTCCTGGGTTTTGTAAGAAAGCAGACTGAGCAAGCCAGAAGGAGCAAAACACTAAGTAGTTCCCCTCTGTGGCTTCTGCATCAGCCCCTGCCTCCAGGTTCCTGCCCTGCTTGAGTTCCTATCCTCACTGTTTTCGATGATGAACTGTTACATGGAACTATATGAAAAAAAAAAACCTTTCCTCCTAAAGTTGCTTTTGGTCATGGTGTTTCATTATAGCAATAGAATCTAAATAAGACAAGCTTCAATCACGGTACCACTGAGTTCTGGTTTAACATGTATAAAATAAAGTTTTACTGAATGAAGCACACTCATTCACGTATCACCTGCACCATACAGTCAACAAGTTTTTATACATACTATGAAATTACTCAAGACTTCTTTACCAATTTTATTTACAAAAAAATTGTAAAATCTGTGAGATTTCTCTTTTTCTTCTAATTTGACAACTGTCTTATTTAGAGTTTCTGTTGCTGGGATAAAATAAACTATGACCAAAAAGCAAAACAGAGAGGAAAGAGTTTATTAAGCTTACATTTCCACATTGCTGTTCATCATCGGGTGAAGACGGGACAGGTTACTAAACAGGGCAGAATCCAGGAGGCAGGAGCTGATACAGAGGCCATGAAAGGGAAGCTGCTTACTGGTTTGCTCCCCATGCTTGCTCAGCCCACCTTCTCATAGCACACAGGACCAGCAGCTTAGCGATGGCACCATTCACCATGGGCTGGACCCTCCCACATTGATCACTAACTGAGAAAATGACTCACAGCTGGATCTCAAGGAGGAATTTCCTCAACTGATGATTCTAGCTTGTATCAAGTTGGCACACAAAACTAGCCATCACAACAACACTGATTATTACCTTTTGAATAAAATCTTTAACAATAAAATTTTATGCTCTAGAAAAAGCATAAAATTTATCACATGAAAATTATCCTAAACAGAATTTTTATAGGACAGTAGCAATTATCTACTACTAAATATTATGCTCTTACCCATCATGTTTTGCATTCTCCTTAATAAGAAATCTCTGGTCATTGATTTCTCCAGATTTTCTCTGTAGAACTAGTTTATCCATAGTAGAATCAGCAATACCACCAGCAGCAGCAGCAGTACCACCACCACCAGCAGCAGCAGCATCAGTACCACCACCAGCAGCAGCATCATCAGTACCACCACCACCAGCAGCAGCATCAGTACCACCACCACCAGCAACAGCATCAGTACCACCACCAGCAGCAGCAGCAGCAGCAGTATCACCATCAGCAGCAGCAGCAGCATCACCACCAGCAGCAGCTGCAGCAGTATCACCAGCAGCAGCAGCAGCAGCATCACCACCACTAACAGCAGCAGCAGCATCACCAGCAGCAGCTGCAGCAGTATCACCACTACCACCAGCAGCAGCAGCAGCATCACCACCAGCAGCAGCTGAAGCAGTGCCACCACCAGCAGCAGCAGCAGCATCACCACCACTAACAGCAGCAGCATCACCAGCAGCAGCAGCTGCAGCAGCCTCACCAGCAGCAGCAATACCACCACCACCACCAGCAGCAGCACCACCACCACCACCACCAGCAGCAGCAGCACCACCACCACCACCAGCAGCAGCAGCACCACCACCACCACCAGCAGCAGCAGCAGGAGAGGTAAAAACAGCAGCTTCACAGGGGTATTTTGCTATGTCTATTCCATTGCTTGCACACATCTTTGTTTTTTCAACCTGCAACAAGAAGACACAAGTGAATTTTACTTCCTTACTTATTAGAATTTTTGTTAAAACCATATTTAGAAACTTCACAGTTTGGAGCATCAGTAACAAATGAATTTTCCTGTTCTCTACTAAGATATCATCCCCCCATTTTATTTTTGATCAGTTTTTTCATTTCGAAAGTAAAATGTCAAGAAATGAAATAAAGATGCTCACAAAATTATAGGAGTTGGTTTTCCAAAACTTGTAGACTTTAGACTCAAACTTTTAGGTTAAACTTGGCAAAAAAAAAGAAGGAGGAGGAGGAGGAAGAGGAGGAAGAGGAAGAAAGAAAGAAAGAAAGAAAGAAAGAAAGAAAAAAGAAAAGAAAAAAGAATATGAGCAAGTTTACCAGAACTTGGCATATAAAAAGTACAATAACTAGTGTTGGCAAATGCTGTAGTTACCACTGCTCTGCAGTGCTGTCAATGCCTTTAATCCATGCATTCAGGAGGCAGAGGCAGGCAGACCTCTGAGTTCAAGACCAGCTTAGAGCAAGTTCCAGAACACCCAAGGCTACACAGGGAAACCCTGTCTCAAAACAACAACAGAAGACTATTAACAACAATACAAAAGGAAAATAATTACATGTTAATTCTAACTAAATGTAGCTGCTCAAAAGTAATTGGCTCCCATGGGCTCATAGGGAGTAACATCATTAGGAGGTGTGGCCTTATTAGAAGAAGTCACTGTGGGTGTGGGCTCTAATTTTGCTATGTTCAAGTTGCTCTCAGTATCTCTGACCACTTTCTGATGGCTGAGGGTCAAAATGAGGACTCTCAGCTCCTTCTCCAGCACCACATGTGCCTGCATGTCACCACGCTGCACTATGATGACAATGGACTTCACCTCTGAAAATGTAAGCAACCCCAATTAATTTTTTTTTCCTTTTATTTAAGAGTTTTCATGGTCATGGTGTCTCTTTACAGCAATAGAAACCCTAACAAAGACAGTATATTTGGTCATGGTGTAACACATCTATACTAATAATTTGCATTAGGTCCAATTGTAACAGATTCATTCTGCTGTCTTCTAAAGAGTGGATAAAATGTTAATAATAATTACTATTTTCTTAAGCTTGCAAAATAAGTCCACTTGTTTTATGATATAATATTTAAAAGAAAGAGACAACAGTATTGAAGGAGTTATTCAGATTTGAAAATCTACATACCAATGATTGATTGCTCTCACTGCTGTAACATTTGTTTTGTTCATCCCCTGATGCCGCTTCTAAATCTGGTTCTGTTGACAAAAAAAAATCATAGTTTATATATATATATATATATTTATATTTATATATATATATATATATATATACACATACATAGAGAAAAAGTCATCAATTTAATATGTATGGCTGAACACAAATTTATTGCCATCTATAATAAACAAAAATTCAGCTCTGCAATACAATTTAATTCAACCTGTGACACCCTCTTCATATAACTTCACACTTATCCAATACTCGGCAGTTCTGTATCAAAATTGTTTCACAGAACATGAGGGATCCGGTTGGACGAGTTGGGGGTGGGACAGAGCTGGACATCCGTCAACTTTCCTCCTGTTGACACACTATACCCTACCTCTCTTGCTTTCCATGCTTCTTCTTTGAACATACTTAAAATGGAGTCATACTTGACTTCCTGTCATGTCACTCTGAACTGAAAATGTCACTGAAACTTCACGAGGAGAACATTCCCCACACGCTCCAGCACGCTATTCTATAAACATGCGAGAGCATCACTCCTCTCGTCTGTGGTAAGCCCTCTTCTGAATGATTGATACATGGCAGATACTTCTTACCTTCCTCTTCTTCACTTACAATATCCTTGCTTCTTTGACCCACAGTCATGGAGAAATGGTCAATGCCCTTTAGTTGAAGATGTTTAGCTAAATCCTGAAGATGAATGACAGCAGAGATTTGCATGAGTGCTTCCTAATTACTTTGTAGCTAAAAGCCAAATGTTCTACCTTACGAGAATGCATTCTGGAAAATAAGAGATGTATGTATTGCAAACTTAAAACCAAACTGAAGAGAGAAAATCATGTGTGCTCTCTGGATCCAGTTTATTTTTAATTTCACTGGATGACTACATAAACTGACTGGAATGAAGGAATAGAAATTAGTAACAACAGTAGTTGGTAACTTTAGAATGCATAACTATTATTTATATCCCATAATTTGAGGGCACCTAAAACATGTACTTAAATATATTAATTTCACTTACTTGTCTATAGCATTAAGTATCTAGAAAAATCCCAATGACTCAGTCGTTTTAACAAAGAGGCACAATCAAAGAATTACATAATATAGCACAGGAAACTAAAAAATAATACCGAAACCTATTGAACACATCCCAGAATAATGTTTAACTATCCACAAGACACTGTAGATTCTAAGTTCAATTTTTTACAACTAGTCAAATTTTTTCTTGTTAAATATTTTTAAAATTAAATTTCTGTTACAAACTACTAATTATACAGAAAATCTTTAAGCTCTAAAATATTAATCCATTTAGCCTATGATGAGTTATTTACTAAAATATTAATATAAAAAGTAAAATTGAATATGTACATACAGTTGACTGACTGTTGTCATAGCCAGGACTTCTTTGCATCTCCTTTGATTTCGCTGATGAGTCTGGTTCTAACAAAACATAAATATATGCACTTAAAGAATAAAAATTGTTTATATAGTGTGAGTCCTTATACTAAATGGTGAAATATTTAGTGAGGTATAAAACAAAAACAGACTCAGTAGGTCCCATTTATATGCTCTATATTTGTGCATATACATGTGTAAAAGTAATAGCAAAAAAGAGAACATTCATTTGCAAAAGAGTAGAAGGGGACATTGAAGAGGCTGGATGAGTGAGAGGGAGGAAAGGAACACGATGAAGTAATATAGCTGTATTTTAATTCAATTTAATATATCAATAAATATACTAAAAATAATTATACAAGGAATCAAAATTTTACTTTCTCAATTAAAACCTCCAATTAAGCTTAATTTTCAATTTGACATTCTCTGACTGATAAAATACACATAGTTATCAAGATGTTCACTACAAATTGCTATCTTGATATTTAAATTTAGGTTCTTCTTTGTTGTTAAGTACTTTTGATATCTCACAGTTGGGACTTTTGTGTCTGTCTTTTCTGATTTTCATTTTATTGAGACATGCCCTAAACTATATGCAAATATAATTTAAATTACAATACGATAAGCACTAATTGACCTACTGTCTAGCTTATGAAACAGGACACTCCCATTCAGTGGACTTCATCTGTAAGAGTCTCCTCACTGACTTCTTCCTCTGCTTCTCCTGTAACCATAATTTTAACATTTCTGACTATTATTTGTTTGAATTTCTGTATGACTCTGAATCCATGAAGCCATGAATTCCTAGGTAACTATATTTGCTTTGTCTGTTTTTAAACTCTGTATAAGTGGATTGTTAGAATAGAAGATGAGAGATAATGAGATGCGTATGACAAAAACTTAGAGGGGTTTGCTATATGTGGTTAAGAAGGAGACAGGCAAACAAAAGAGGGAGGGAGAGAGAGAGAGAGAAGGAAAGAGGCAAAAAAGAAAGAGGAAAAAGAGAGGATGGTGGGGGATGAAAATAAAGTACACATATGTTAAACTACTGAAATGATAGTCACTAATTTGTATGATAACTAATTAGTAAAGTTGAATGACTTAAAATGGAAGACTGAGGAGGAGTCAGATATACAAATTGTGTGTAGAACCTTAAAATGATTAGAAATAAATTAGGGTTGTTACCATTCATTTTTCAATTGAGGTGGGTTACTATAAATGTGAAAGAAAAAATAATAGGGGGCATGATGAAAAATTGGTGAGGAACGGTTCGATGAAAAAAGTACTAAAAGGAAAGCAGTCCTGAATGGAGTATGTTTCCATAGTCTCCCTGAGTATAAAGTTACTAAAGATTAATCCAGAAAACATTTCACTGAAAGAGTGGAAATATAAATTGACCTCCCTAGATACTGGTATTAGCATTATCATATGAGATATGAAAAAATTGTATGGACATTGAATGCGTACACTTTGATGTTTTCTTCTGTATGTGCACATATGTGGGTAAAATACTTGGAAGATTTCTCAGAGGTGTCTGCATATTGCATATAACAGGCGCACCAAGACAATATTATCATGGAACAGAGTTTAGTTCACTGTCAGAGAATAAGATGGTCATGGAAGGTGGCACTGGGAGAAACAGGTAAATAAACAAGCAGGTGAATAGAGAACTCTAATCACAAGGAAATCAGAAGAAAAGCAGACAAGCATGGAAAAGGAGAAACAATAAATACACTGTATGACTATCTAAGTTTAGATTTGCTACTGGCAGTAACTGAAGTTTGTAGTATAGAAATTACATAAAGTTTGCCCGGCACACAGTGTTTCCAGCCTAAATTAAAAAGCACACCAGTCTTTTTAAAACATGGCTTCTTTGTGTGTAATTCAGGATCACTCAAAATTCCTATGCATGAGAAATGTTTGCCCCAGTTTACCAAGTAAATGACTGTAAACATATGTAACTAATGTTTGAGGAAACATCATTAATTGTTTTTAAAAGTGGATTTTAAAAGTTAAACTTCCCTAGGAGTCAACAAAGCATGGCATATCAAGTTGAGACAATACCAAGCTCCTCCCCCTGCATCAACTTGATACACCATGCTTTGTTGACTCCCATGGGAAGGCCTTGCCTTTTCTGAGGAGTGGATGGGGGGCTAGAAAGGAGGTGGGAAAGGGGAATGGGGGGAGAGGAAGGATGGGAAACTGTGGTTGGTATGTAAAACAAAAAATTGTAATAAAAAAGTTAAATTCCACTAAAACCTAAGAAATACTATGTTTCCAATATAGGACTATGGATATATTAGTGCACAAGAGTTGAAACACTTGTATTACAGCTGATGATTACAGAAATTCTGTCTTATACTCACAAGCAGCTTGTGATGGAACAATGAAGGTCAAAATATTTGAATTATTTACATAAAATGCTTTCATCAGATTTGAAGAGCTAAGAAATTTGGATTCAAAGACTGATAATGTCAAATGCCCATAAAACACATGTGAGAAATTCTTATTTCTAAATTTACCTGCCATTGGTGATATTTCTTGCTCCATTGTTGGATCTTCGGTTGGTACAGAATCCTGCTTTTCAGTGGTAGCCTGCATGGACTGGAAGGGAGATATTTAATAATGTTTGTGTATGTCTTATATTGGGGAGCTAACTACACACAATAAAATGGAAACATTATTACCTTCAATTCAGTATGTTCATCAGAAGAGCCTGAAAAGTGAGAGACATGTAAGTAGCTATATATTGACATGACAAAGTCAATTAGAATTTCATGCTAAATTAAAGTAGAAAATCATTGGTAGAGTTATCACTGGGACTACTTCCCTTAAGAGTGGGATTCAATTTGTTTCCCCATTGCTTATTCTGTCTGATGTGGACAGAAACAGAATTGAAACCAGTGGGAAAAAAATGAATGTTACTAAGAAGAAAAGACAGATACCAATGTGGTGTTCAAAATTAATTGGAAGGAAATTGGTCATAATAGTAAGGAATTTTATGGTTTTTCCACATTATTGTAATTTAGGAAGCAAAATGAGTCATAAATGTTCAATAGAATGGATAAATTATTGGTCTTCAAAAAAATTGTTCAAAGTAATCACCTTGGATGTTTACTTGTAGAATACTAAAGTATAAAATGTTCCATTTTTGCATGTATTTGGGAAATATTATCAACGCATTTATCTCCTTCAATTTATAGAAAACTTTTAGTAAACATGTTGTAGAAGGTCTATAAACTAAGCTATAACATAACGCCTATGTTTTTGCCTCTAATGCACAATTGTCCCAGTAAAATATAAGCCAATTTTTCAAAATCATTTTGAAGTTATTAAATTTCTACATTTGAAAGCAGGATAACATTTACTAGAAAATATAAATAAATTTATCATATGTAGCTAATTTTTTCCATAATTGCATGGGCTCCACATAATGTGAATTATCTAGCATCTTTACTGAGAATCTAACAATCCTGACAATGACTAAAGCTTGTTTCATACCGTCCACAGCCCTGGGTTAAAGGAGTCCCATTTTCATGGTCACATTGAGGAGGACAAGGAGTCCTGAGGTATTTTGCTTTGCCTTTCAGACATGATGCAATCCTACTAATTTTCTTTTTTTTTTTTTTTGATCTTGGGCATTTTTTTTAATTTATTTATTTATTAAAGATTTCTGTCTCTTCCCTGCCACCGCCTCCCATTTTCCTCCCCTTCCCCCAATTAAGTCCCCCCCTTCAGCCCGAAAAGCAATCAGGGTTCCCTGTCCTGTGGGAAGTCCAAGGAACCCCCACCTCCATCCAGGTCTAGTAAGTTGAGCATCCAAACTGCCTAGGCTCCCACTAAGCCAGTGCGTGCAGCAGGATCAGAAACCCATTGCCATTGTTCTTGAGTTCTCAGTAGTCCTCATTGTCCGCTATGTTCAGAGAGTCCGGTTTTATCCCACGCTTTTCCAGACCCAGGCCAGCTGGTCTTGGTGAGTTCCCAATAGAACATCCCCATTGTCTCATACAACAAAGGAGCGTCTGGAGGCATTACCATCCCTGACTTCAAACTCTACGACAGAGCTACAGTATTGAAAACAGCTTGGTATTGGCATAAAAACAGAGAAGTCGACCAATGGAATCGAATAGAAGACCCTGACATTAACCCACAAACCTATGAACACCTGATTTTCGATAAAGGAGCTAAAAGTATACAATGGAAAAAAGAGCATCTTCAACAAATTGTGCTGGCAAAACTGGATGTCAACCTGTAGAAGAATGAAAATAGATCCATATCTATCACCATGCACAAAACTCAAATCCTACTAATTTTCATTCTCCCCTTCCTGCCTCCGTTATAGACAGTCTTTCCTTCCCTTGGCACCTTGTTTCCGTACGCTCCACTGTGTACTCCGACCTCAATCTCTTTGCTTTGTTTCTCCATATCTCACTCTTTTCTCCTAAATAGCCCTCGCTTAAAAACCTAGATGTTCGAAATAATACTGAGGTTCTCTCAGCGATTCTCTCAATGTAAACAAGGCATTATGCACACATTCCACAGGCAGTTGCTAGCAGTGAGGAGAATTTTAGAAATACAGCTCTTACAAGTCATGTCCATGGCTTCTGTGTTCTCTCCTTCTTTTGTCTCCACACATACCCGAACACTCCACTTTGGCTGAAATCGCTCTAGGATATGCTGTTGAATTTAGCATCATTGTGAATTAAATTTTTCCTAGTTATTTCCAACTCCCCCCAAAAACATTATTTACTCTTTCAAAAGCAATAACACTTTTAAAATATTGAAAGATAACCAAAATTCAAAGGAAATCCTCATATATGCTCTCCAAATCAATCTTACCTTCATCATATTTCTGACTACAAAAATTCCCATGACTGTCAAATGATCCCATCCCCATGTGTATGTGGGCAGCAATAATTGAACTTACAGCTTTATCGAATGACAGCAGCATCAACAATCGCACATGAAGCTGAGAGAGTTACATGATACAGAGGAGCCAGAGGGAGATGCGGGGTGATCAAAATACATTGTATATATTTATGAAATCCACAAAGAATAAGTAAAAAAGCTATCATGTTTTAAATGAGCACTGAAGACACGAGGCAACGTGTTTATAAACAGAACAGAATCAGTATGCACACTTGCATAACAAATTAATTTTATGATTCTTATCTACTGTCCTCAAAAAACTCTGAGCATATTCAAAAATATGTATTTCAATACATTCTCGTACTCCAATTGTTATAAGCCAGAATTACATATTTAGAATTCTAAGTACAGAAACATTTTTTTGTGTTGAAAGAAGAAATGTGGAATGAAACAAAGATGTCTAAGTGGGCAAAAGTACATACCATGCAAGCATGAGGAGCAGAGTTCAAATCCCCAGAACGCACTTTCAAATACTTGGATACACAAAAGATGCACATGCAAATGACCTTCACTGAATTTAGATTTCAAATCTCACTCTCATCCCCGGCTAAAGAGAAATCTCAGCAAATGTGATGTGATGACATCATTTCTGATTTTTATGTGAAGCAATCACAGAATTCTACACCTATTTTTTTTTTGCTCTTGAATTATATAACACAATATCCTAATCTCCTCTACTCGATAAATGGAAATGTATCAAAATCATAGCAACCAAACTTTCACATGAAGGAATCAAGCAGCAGTTTCTGTGTTCCAATAGCACGTTATTATTTGGAAAAAATCAATGAAGACTAGACTCAGGAAAACTTCATTCTAATCCCACTAAGGGGATCTATGTATGACTCTATTGTCTCACAAGATGTATTAAAGACAACCAAGTAAAAGTTTATTTGGGGGCAACAATGTCTGATGAGAAATCTCAAATTTTTGATGGAATGGGAACTACAGATTTCCTAATAATCATGTCCAGGGATGATAAATACACATACTTGTTAATAAGTTAGACATTTTAGTGGTTAATCAAATTTAATCTACCCTGTAAATAAGAAATGAGGTTATGGGATTGGACAAAAAGAAGGAATGAAACAATGTGGATAGCTGCTAAGAATAAGGATGAGCTTAGTCACTGCTGATGGTTAAAAGATGGCTTACTGGGAAATAGCTTTCAAGATGCTAAATTACATATTAAATTACCATTTAGTGATTTTTTTTACATATGCCTACAATATAACTGGACGTGGATTGTGGTCACTTTTTTATCAAAGAAAACAATATAAAAGAATTTTTTATATTCACATACCAACTGTGGCTTCTTCTCACTGTCATGGCATCCTGTTTGTTCTTCTGATGTAAATAGTTTAGGAGATTCTGCTAACAAAGTCATACAAAGAGTTAAAATTAACAATGTGAACAGTTAGAAAAAATGATCTATATAACTAATCATTTAAAAATCTTTAACACTGAGCAAAAAAGTGCTTTAATTTAGCAATTAAACATTTCAATTAAATTCACTGTTCAGCTGGATATTTATTTACTTGCTTAGGGGAATACGTACAACTATCAAGAATTTGATATATGAGTAGAGAGACGGTAGAAGGCACCAGGTTACAGTTATGCAGTATGTTAAATATGCACACAAATATTCCCAGTAAACAGAAATGAACACACACATAGAAGCAGAATTGATAATTATGTGCAATCATATAAATCATACATTGCACACTATTTCTACCTAGGAGGAGAAATATGTCAAGACTCTACTTCCTTATTTGCAATTTCTTATACCTCACTATACAAACACCGTCTTACTTATATTGCAAATGTATGTCTCTACTACTTTGACACACCTTTTTCTTCTCATAAAACTCAGCAAAGGACAGGAAATCTTCCTGGGCTCTCACTCTCCAGGTCAGCGTGTGCTTTTCTTTGAACTACCTTAGAGTTTCATTCTTTTTTAGATGCCTCCTTCCCATTTGAACTGATAAGTATATCTTTAGATATCTAACTTTTTACCTCTTGCCTAAAAGTGATGATATTTAGACTACTTTCTTACCTATGACGACGAAGATGATGATGATTATGATGATTACTTTATATGTATGGGTGTTTTGTCTGCATGTATAACTGTCATCGTGTACATGGCTGGTCGCTATGGAGCCCAGAATCAGGTATCAAATCCCCTGAAACAGGAGTTACAAAGAGCTGTGAGCCTCTAGTGGGTACAGGTAATTTGAGTCTGGGTACCTTATTGGAGGCTCCAGTGCTGATTATCACTGAGCCATCTCTCCAGCACCTGTTTAGGACATCTTTTGTGTAAGTAGTGTTGTTTTTACTTTGTTCAATAATCATTCACTAAATTCTTACTGGTTCATGCCTTGGTATGTGTTGGACACGAGCAAATGTTTCAGTGATGGTCGTACTTAGGATCTTCCTGGGGTGATTCCTGAAGAGTGAGGGCAGTGTGGACATGTGTGCTGCTGTGGAAGGCAGGAGCAAGAGATGAGCAAGACAAGCAAAAAAGTGTTGAATTGAAGAAGTCATTGTCTTTGACAATAACTCGAGTACAGGTACGGCTTGACTACAGCCGTCTGTCACCATTTACTGTACAGAAAAGTCACCTCTTTAAGACTTTGCATTTCTCTCCTCTACCCACATTGAAGGAAACAAAGCAGCTGCTGGCTCTGCTGTTCATCTCTGAGACATTTCAGTGCTTCTCTCTTACATTCTTCCTACATTTATAGCACAATCGCCCTTCGTTTTGTGAAGGATTTATTTCCAGAATCTCCATTAAAATCACTGGCATGATTTCCCTGTATTTATCTTTTGTAACTTCACCCATTTTATCTTTGTTCAATCTTCTTAAACACTCCTCTGTTTCCTAAAATTCTCCTTTTTTTCTGAATTAATATTTACATTTATTATAATAAATTCAGACAATACACGTGTGTCCATTAGAAAATGAAGAAAGACTTCACTTTTCCCTTATGCCCTTTCCTCAGGATCATATAATTTTATACTGTTTTTGATTTTTACATTATATAGAATTATAAAATGTCCCGCAATTAAATACATAGTCATTCTAACTTTCCACTCTCCTTAAACTTAATCAAGAAGTTATAAAACGGCCACAACAAACAGAAAGGTTAAATATCTTTAGTTAAAAGTCAATAAACATTTGGTACCTACAGCCCAAAGTATATAAAAGCCAAGGGTTGTATAATGTTTATGAAAAATGAAATTAGCATAACGTCCAAGTAAACATAGTTGTCGTCAGAGCGTGAAGGTCACTGAGTCGGACAACTTGGAGAATAGTCCCAGAAGTAGAGCCACGTTAGCCTGGGATGTCAATGGCAGCCAGCAAAGACTCAGATCCATACACAGAGAAACATTCTCAGGGAGATTGACGGAACTATCCTTCCCGGTAACTTGTTCCAAGAGGGGCCATTGTAAATTCTAGCACACTTTTGCTGTCCTTTGCTTCCGTCATTCTGAGAAACTGTTTCCCCTTTTGTCAACTGCACCTCACTTTAAGAGATGTTTGACTGCTGGGCCTGGCTCACACAATGAGATGCATTGTTTAGCACCGCAAGTTCCGAGCTGCGTGCCGTTTTGCTTTCCTCAGGCTAACTACTGGAGAGTGACGCAGATCTACAATTGCCATGTTCCTTGTGCCTGGGTCATCACCCGGCAACTGCAGTGCCTGAGCTTCCCAGCGACTAAATGGTTTAGGCTGGATTTTCAGTCTCTGAGCCACCGAGTGCTAAGGGCTGAAACCGTCATAGTGTGGTTGCCTGGATCAGGTGATTCACGGAGATACTAAATCTCTCACAGCCAGTGGTGTACTGGGAAGTGGTTCACACCCATTTCTCCAGAGCAGGGAGCAGCGTAGCTCTGGTCCTGTGTCATCTACCGGTTTCCTTTGGAGAATGTTTGTCTGTCCTGGCCCATTTGAAGGTCTCCACACAAAGCCTTCAGACACAGCATCTTCAGACATAGGAGGGGAAGTAAACACCCTCATCCTGAGATCATCTGCAAGCCGCTGCCAGCATCTCCCTTCTCCTTTTAAATAAAAACCTGATGCTCTTTATCCTACAACAGCTTCCCCACTGACATCTGGATGTAACTTCTTTCAGGAGCTCGAAGACACATACACTCTGCAGTCACTAGAACTTTCTGATTCTTAAGTATTTCTTGGGCAACTTTCTTCAGTAAAGAGACTGTTTCCAACTTCCTGTTTTATCTCAGGGCACTCCTTGCAATGACCTTCTGTTAATGGGGTCTTTACCTTTCTCTCCAGTGACTCCAGTGTTTTCTTTGCTTTCTTCAGGACTCACAGACACTCGAGCACTCCACTTGGGTTGAAATCGCTCAAAGATGGGCTGGAAAAATGAGCATGGGTAAGGAGCTATTCAGATTCCCTAAGCACGCTCCAAGAAAACAACAACATTTCCTTTCTCAAAATCAAATATATATATTACAGAAAACCAAAAAAAATTGAAAATAAATATTTATATGCTCTCTAAACACATCCATCTATATTTTCTTTCACTTGATAACTGACCATAGAAGTCCAGAGGAGACATTATAGAAGAGTCTACACCGTACATCCTTGAACAAGAAAGTCAACTTCAGAATGCCGCACTAGTATTTGCAATAATCACAAACCACCAGAATTTTGAAAATGTGTATGAAAGAAAATCTTATTCTCCTCTTGCTATTACATGATGAGACACTAAGATAATTTGAATGGATGGAAACGCTTTCTGTCTCAAAGCAAGAAATGCACAAGAAAAAAAAAACCTTTCTACCATGTGCTCTTTGGATTTCTCTGATCATTGTTATAGAATTAAAACTCAAAAGATACTAGCTAAAACTTTTATAAGAAAAGATCTGATTGCACAGAGAGACCAAGTCATATGGAAAACTTCCTTAGTTTACCAGTTAAATAAGAGCTTGAGAAAATTACATATCCCAAGCAAATTTTAAATCTTAAGACAGAATAATGAAAATTATAGGAAGTATTAATAAGGGCTGAAGCATAAAAATTTTTATAAACTAAGCTCCTGAAATGTGCCCCACGCCAAGGGCCAATTTGTGTCCATACACCGTAAGAACACAAATGATGGAAGGCAATTTCCCTTCTGGTTAATTTGACCAAACTCAAATTCTCCACTTCCTTCCCTGTGTCTTCTGTCTGTGTGCAGTTTGTTACTGGTCTGCCTGTTGTCTCTCTGTTCTGTGAGTCTGGTCTGTGTCTGTGTCTCTGTGTTTCTGTCCCTAACAACGATCTTTCCTCGGGATTTGTCATAACAGAACTTTCCTTGTTTAAGGTTACTATCAGCATGTTGGTTGCTCTCAACAAATGAGCATCACAACACACACATCCACATACGTTATTCTGTCCAGGGGAATGGAATAATACAATAGCTTAAAACTGATGGTGTGCTTTAGCTCGGGTTATAAAACTGATTGCATGGGGAATCCAAAGCATAGCATGGTTGGCTAAATTGTTCTCTTAAAGACAGATTAAGCTTAAACAAGCTGAGCACATAGTAGGATACTAGGCTAAATAATGGTCATAAATGGTCACAAGGGATATTATTAACTTGTCTGCAAGGTTCAGTCTTTTTGGAGTCAAGAGATATTTTAAGAAATGTGTCTCAACATAGATCCCCGTATTCATGTATCCTCCAGTTAGAATTTTCGGTCATTGGGAATAATCATAGCATTAATCAGTTTCAGGAAGCATCATTCCTCTACTGTTCGTATCTTAAACTGCTTAGTCACCAGTTCAAATCTGGTCTATCTCTGTAGAGAAGATAATTTAGTAATGGAACTCCTATAATATCAATAAGAAAAGGTCGTGGAAGAAATCAAAGGGTCAGACTGAGGAGGAGTTAGTTACTGCAGATTCTGAAAACATCATGCATGGTCCAGTTGACAAAACGTTTTTAAAGTAGTTTTTATTTATTAGATATGATCCCACTGTTCTCTAGGGCAGTGTGAATATAACTGCTTCAGCCTGTCTTAAACGTTCACAGGTGGAAGCAACCTTAAAGTAAAATGTCAAGTCCTGAGTACCTTCCGCTGCTTCTTATCACAGCCATTTCGTTTTGTCTGTTCCTCCTCCGGCCTCAGTTGTACTGTTGTGGCTCCTAAAAAAATACATATGTGTAGTCAGACATTGAAACAGGGAAATAAAACCAAGTTCATCTATTTAACCACTGATTTAAAAAAAAAAGTTGAAAAAAAGAAGTAACAAAGAATTGGAATTTTTTTCTCATTTTCCTTTGTATTTTAATAATTGAAACACACAAGACAATCACAAGTTTTAGAAGGAGCTGGAGGTACGGTGAGAGGACTGCTTATTTTTCTGACATATCTGAGCATAACTTGACATCAGAATGCCCATATCTACTGGATACTTAAGGATATATTTTCTTCAAAAACAGTGACTAAGTTAGGGAAAGAATTGGATTTTTAATTTAACAATTATTCACTTACATATTCACTGGTTTGGGCAATGTAATTATCTAGAGATTCACACAACGAATAGACACAGAGGAGGAGGCATGATGTTGAAGTTGAGCATGCATGTACGATGCATGCGTAAGGGGTTACAGGAAACAGAAACTAGCACAACTTTGGGAACAGAACGTACAGGTACACAGAAGCCCGTACAGCCACCCTACAGACTATTTTCAATATTAAAAATCGACCAGGCATTTTCTTAATTACAACCTCTTATACCTCATTCAAGTAACACTGGCAACATATACTAAATGCTTTACTCTACTGCTCTGGCAAATGGCTCCCTTCTTAGAAGACTTAGCACAGATTGTGACATCTTCCTTGAGTCTATTTTAACCCAAGGCAGAACACAAATGACTCTGTATTTTTTTTTTTTTTGAGACCGGGTTTCTCTTTCTCTGTGTAATAGCTCTAGCTGTCCTGGAACTAGCTCTTGTAGACCAAGCTGGCCTTGAGCTCACAGAGATCTGCCTGTCTCTGCCTCCCAAGTGCTGGGATTAAAGGCATGTACCACCACTGTCCAGCTTATAGTCTTTAGCTCAACACGTATGTTTTCCCCTTAGCTACCAAAGAGGAATTATTCTTTTTAAATATTTACTTTATCTTATCTTTGGGGCATTAATTATTTCTTCAGATATCTAACTCTCTTTTCCTTTTTATTAAATTATTTTTATTTTATATTTATTTACTATATTTGCATTGTTTTCCCCTCTTTACCCTCTCTTTGGGCCCATCCCAGGCCCCCTCACTATCTTCATCTTAACTTCCTGGCCTCCTTTTCTTTGTTATTGTTACAAATGTGTGTGAGTGAGTGAGTAAGTGAGTGAGTGTGTGTGTGTTTGTGTGTGTAAATTTATAAATACAACCTGCTGAGTTTGCTCTGTTACTTGTGTGTATATTATACCATTTGATATTGGATAAGGAATTAGAAAACTAATCCCTTGGCAATAAACAACAGCTGTCTAATTAAACACAAGGGCCTTTCAACAAGAGAGAAATCTTGCCTGATACTTTAAACTTAGTTAACTACCTGAGGGTAGTGGAGTCAAGGAACCTGGAGGCCAACCTACTATGGACCCCTAAACCAGTATAATTTCTAACTTCATTATAAGTTACATTACACTAACCCCCAAAGAGGAGTGTCGCTCTCACCCTCACCCAAGACACTTTCCTGTACAGTAAACAGACCATTACAGAAGACCACAACTGGGCAAAATGCAGAGAGACTTTGGAAAGCTCATACCTACAACCCAACCCATATACCCAAGGCTCAAGGAATACGACAGAAGAACGGCCCAGGGAGATTTTTTAAGAGCCAGAGGACCAGAGAGTCTACTGTGGGATTGTATCTTCTGTATGTGACAAGAAAGCTACACCGACAAAAATCTAAACAATATGGTTGCCAAAACAAGACCTGAGGTGTATGGGGGTGGATTTCAAATGCCTTGCCCCTGGATGGAGAACTAAAGGCAATTATTGACGAGGGGGAGAGAGAGAGGGGGGGGGGGAGGGAGGGAGGGAGGGAGGGAGGGAGAGAGAGAGAAAGAGAGAGAGAGATCCAACTCTTATTTCTGGCATAAGGGGGACAATTTTGGAATCATCTTTTATAGAAGCAGTGTGTGTATATAATGTATATTGCTCAAAAATTATCTCTCGAGTCATGCTCTGGAATGTGTTGGATATAAAGGAACATGTCAGTGGAGCTCATACATGGGCAGAATCAGAACGGAGGATCTTCTCTACAACGACCCACGTCGTGTTCCATCTACCTGGTTACGAACAACACCGGCTTCTATGATGAAGAAAGTGAAAGAAAAAGGTGGAAGACAGGACCAGAGAGGTAGAGTGGATGACCAGAGCCAAGCAGCCCATGACATTAACTCAAGGAGATGTACAACTGGCCACAGTTGCGTATGTGTTTCTACTGGGAAGAAAACCTGGTTCTGAAAAGCCTGGTGCTTCAATCCCAGTGTCTTCCCAGCAATGAAAATGGACACAAGTTGGTGTTTTGCTCTTCTCTTACACACGTTGGTACTCTCCCTGCATCTATAGCACCACTGTTGTCCATGTATAAAGAGCTTGTGTCCATGCTGTCCACTACAAACACCTGCATGTTTCCTTCCTGGGATTCCCTGAAATCTCTCTCATCTCAATTTCCATTCCCTCTTCTGTAAATACTCCTCCATGTCCTAAACTTTCCCAGGTTAAACAAAATCTTGAGTAACCACACTTCAAATATGTCTACTCTTATTACATCAGTAGGCGCATATTGTCAGGCCAGTCATTGACGCTCACAGGGTTCATGTAACACAGGTGGTTACCTTTCATCTGTCATAGCTCCACAAGACCTGGTATTTTCACCCTAATGCTCACCAGTAGCGAGGAGTATAGGAGGCCTGGTGACTTGATTCTACTCTTAGTCTCTTAGATTAGACTCTTTAATGCTTCTGTCTTATATTTTTCCTATATTTATAATACAGCTGGCTTTCATTTTGTAAAGATGCTTTCAATTATGTACCGTGACCTTGTTTCCCTTTATTTACTGCTTGTTAATCACTTCCATTTCAATCTTTATTTTCTCTTCCTAAACACTCTATTTCCTCAAATTTATCATTTTTAACAAAAACTCTGATGATTTTAATCCTACTTTAGCTCCCTCGCCAACGCTTTCAATGCAACATCCTTTAGAAACTTAGGAAATAAAGATCAATGTCATGTACTATTATACTACTTCCTCCAAGTTAGCATAATTGGAGTCTCCAAGTATGAGCAAAGAAGGTGTCCATCTTCCTGTTTTAATACGTATTGCTTCAAATGACTTTTTATTAACAGAATTCTCACCTTTCTCTTCAGCAGATCCTGTGTTTTCTCTGCTTTCTTCAGGATCCGTAGACATTTGAGCACGCCACTTTGATTGAAGTCGCTCAAAGATGGGCTGATAAAATGAACATTGGTAAGGAACTGCATGGAGGTTGCCTAAAGCCTTCCCAAGATACGTCGAGACTTCCTATCAAAAGCAACTAGACATAAATAAAAGATGCTTTGTAGAAAAACTTATGTAATGAGATCCTAACATATGCTCTCTCCATCGCATCTGCATTTCCTTCATATGATAACTGGTCATAGACATCCAGAGGAGATACCAGCATAGACAGAAGAAACTGAACTGTGTGTGTTTAAATAGGAAGTGAGCTTCAGAATGCTTGACTAGCACATGTAGTCATCACATGACCCCCTGGCTTTTAAACAAATCTTCCTCTATTGCTGTGACAGGATGGGACATTGACATTTACATAGACAGAAACACTTTCTGTCAAAGGAAGAAATGTCAAAGGGAGTGAGTTTTTATAAATTAAGCTGTCGAGAATAAACGGAACACTCTTATACTTGATCCTCTTGGAATTAAAGTACTAAGCACATTGAATAAATTTTTAATTAAGAAAAACCTGGCTTCTCAGAGAGACCAGGCCAAGTTTGAAATTCTTCTTTGCCTTACAATTAAATAAGAGCTCGAAAATACTAGATATTCCATGTCAGAGTTTCCTATTAAGAGAGAGCCATTAGAAGTATATAAAGCATTAAAAAGAAATGATGTGTAAGAACTTTAAAAACTAATTGCATAATGGAGGCATTTTAGCAAATGTAGCCAAATCATATGAACATGTTAAGGCCTAGCAAAGTTGTTTAAACACGACATGGATGACCATTTAGATAACTGGCTTTTGTAATGACAACACAATATTGAGATGTCCCAAACCACCTCTAAATCACTACAGAAGAAAGCATTGGAAGTGTGTACAGTGTTATGCCAAAGCAAAGAGGTATAGAGTATAGAACACATTATCTGCCTCCATGCAGTCATAACCAAACTGTGAAGCCCCCTGGTCCCTATCCCTCTGCTTGTGGTCATGGGCAAGGTACCTAAGAATCACTTCATTACTGTGACATTGCTGATGACCTCCAATTTGATCTTCTGTGTTAGGACTATACTTTTTTTCTTAAATATTTTTGTCGTATATAACACATTTATACTTTTCTAAGTACCAGAGGGTGTTTGACAGGGTGACAGGCTGGCTATAACTCTATCTACATTTATCACACCAATTTAATTTTAATCTTTGAGATGATACTCTTGTTTCAGCTTCTTAAGCACTACAGTCATGGGTGTGCACAAGCTTATCCATGATTCCTTGTCTCATCCTTACATCTGAATGTCATCTCGATTTATTCTAGCAGCAAGCAAAGTCAGTGTGTAATACTGCATTGCATTTGCTGATGTCCATCATTGAATTAATGATAACTTTAAAAGTAATTACACTGAGCATAGCACTAGAGGGCCCATTCTAGAGTATGGCATTCTATTTATCGCTAGTGGAGTCCAATGTACATACCTGTTCGTTCACACATCTGAGATAGCAAAAGCAGCAAGAGTCCAAAGAAAAATAAACTTTTACCCTCTGCTGTGCCACTATGTTGTTGGTTAGTAGGAAATCAGAGAAATTTTTCAGTCATTGGGAATGATCATCATAGCATTAATTGGGTTCAGAAAGGATCATTCCTCTACTGTTCATACTTTAAATTGCTTGGTCACCAATTCAAATCTGGTCTACCTCTGTAGGTGAGATGTTATAGGAATGGAAGTCCAGCAATAATAAAAGGTTGTGGAAGAAATCCTAATTATTCATGGAGGCTTGAGAGGAGTTAGCTGCTATAGATTCTGAAAATGTTATGCATGGCAACATAGACAAAATGTTCTAAAATTAGAGATTAGACGTGATTTCATTATTCTCTAAGATGGTGTGACTTGTAACTGACTCAATCTGTGTTAAACATTCACCAATAAGAAGAATCTTAAAGGAAAACGTAAACTCCTGAGTACCTTTCGCTGCTTCTTGACACTGCCAAACCTTCCTGTTTGTTCTTTCTTCGGTCTCAGTTGTGCTGTTGAGACTCCTGAGAGACACATAGTATAGTTAAAATCAGACATTAAAACAGTAGCACAAGCATCGTCATCAACTTAACTGGTGATACAAATGTTGAAAAAGTAAATGAAGAAGAGCTGGGTTTTTAAGTTAACAATTAAAGGGTTAGATTCATCTTAATATTCAACTAGGTGTCTACTGGCTTGGGAAATGAATACAATTATCTAGAGAGTCATACTCCAAACAGACACATATGCAGAGGCACCGTGTCACAGTTAACCACATATGTGGAAGATACATGCGCAAGTGATTCCAGTAGACACAAACTAGCCCGACTTTGGAAACAGAATGGGTTGGTGTGGTGCTTTGAAAGAAAATGGTGCTATAATGAGGTGTGACCTTGTTGGAGGAAGTGTGTCACTGTATGGGGAGGCTTTGAGGTCTCATTTGCTCAAGTTTCTTTCAGTGTGACAATCAGTCAACTTCTTGTTGCCTGCAAGCTGTAGCAATCTCAGCTATTCCTCCAGCACCATATCTGCCTATCCACTGCCATGTCCCCTCTCATGAAGATAATGGACTGAACCTCTGAAACTGTTAGTGGGACACCTCAGTTAAAAGTTTTCTTTAGAAGAGTTGCTGTGGTCATGGTGTCTCTTGACAGTAATTAAAAACCCTGAGAAGTTAGCACATGGAATCACTACTACCACACTGCACACTACTCTCTACCTGGGGAAAGGAATAGGAATATCTCTTAGACATTTATTTTCTTCTTTATTTCGAGACAGGGTTTACTCTGTAGCTTTGGAGCCTGTCTTGGAACTAGCTCTTGTAGACCTGGCTACTCTTGAACTCACAGAGATTCGCCTGCCTCTGCCTCAGATTTTCCTGATTTAAGGAATGTACCACCACCCCTCAGCTTCTAGACATTTTCTTAACTAAATTACGTCTTACACTTCTTATCTCCTTCCTGTCTGAAATGCTTTGCTCTACTTTTTGATCAGCCTCTTCTTTCTTATAAAACTTCACTTTTGTATTGCTGGTGGGAGTGCAAACTGGTACAGCCCCTTTGGATGTCAGTATGGCGACTTTTCAGAAAATCTCCCTCAAGACCCAGCAATAACACTTTTGGGTATATACACAAAAGATTCTCAGTCATACCAAAGGACATGTGCTCAACTATGTTCATAGCAGCTTTGTTAACCATAGCCAGAACCTGGAAACAACCTAAATGTCCCTCTACTGAAGAATGGATAAAGAAAATGTGGTACATTTACACAATGGAGTACTACACAGAAAAAAAATGATGATGATAAACTTGAAATTTGCAGGCAAATGGATGAAGAAAGAAAACATAGTACTGAGTGAAGTAACCCAGACCCAGAAAGGCAAACATCATATGTACTCATGTTGTAATAAGAGCTGCAGGCTGCTTCCCGCCACCTGGCTAGCTTTATCCGAAATAATTACACGGAAACTGTATTCTTTTAAACATTGCCTGGCCCATTAGTTCCAGCCTCTTATTGGCTAGCTCTTACATATTGACTTAACCCATTTCTAATAATGTGTGTAGCCCACGAGGTGGCTTACCAGAAAAGATCTTAACCTGTGGCTGTGTCGGGAGTGAGAATCATGGCGACTGCCTGACTCAGCTTCTTTCTCCCAGCATTCTGTTCTGTTTACTCCGCCTACCTAATTTTCTGTCCTATTAAAGGGCCAGGGCAGTCTCTTTACTTAACCAATGAAATTAACACAAAACAGAAGACTCTCCCCCATCATACTCACTCATAAGTGACTTTTAGACATAAAGCAAAGAAAACCAGCCTATAATTCACAATCCCAGAGAACCTAGAAAATAATGAGGACCCTAAGAGAGACATACATGGATCTCTAATATACATGGGAAGTAGAAAAAGACAAGATCTCCTGAGTAAATTGGGAGCATGGGGACCATGGGAGAAGGTAGAAGGGGAGGGAACAAAAAGGAAGGGGAGCAGAGAAAAATGTAAAGCTCAATAAAATCAATTTTAAAAAACAATTTTAAAACTTCACAGTATCAGAATTCTTCCTGGATAATAGTTCTTATCCTCCTGGTCAGCATGTATGGTTTCCTTTTAACTGCCTTAGAAGTTTTTCCATTTTTCAAACATTTAATTTTCATTGGAGTTGTCAATTATTTCTTTGGATTGTAAACTCTTTTACTCTTGTCCTACTTGTGGCAATGTTAAATCATCTTTTGTATAATTGGCATCATATTTATTTTACTAATAATCATTTCTTGGGGTTTTACTAGGCTGGTGTATGCCCTAGGATTTGGAGGATGAAGAATAATATGTCAGTGATGATCATACACAGGTATTGTCTGAGGTGACTCATAAACTCTAAGTTATTGGAAGTAGAGACAAAAAAAGCATAAGAGTATATAAGACATGAGAGAGAGAGGCAAGGATTATTGATGGAGGAGTAACATTACAAGACATTAACGTATTTATTTACATGTTTGACTGGACATTGCTGTTTATCTATCACAAAGAAAACCTAGATAAATAAGACCAAATATTGCAGCCCAACGTCCTCCCAGTAATGACGCAGGCAGAATACATAGTCTCTTCTAATTTCAGGCTCTTATATTCTGTCGTCCTCTACCTCATAATAATTCTCCCTATATTTTTAATACAGTCACCCTTCAGTTTGTAAAGAATCTATTTGCACACTCTCCCCTGCACACACTGCTATGACTCCTTTCATTTAATCCCTGTAACTTTGTCTACTTTAATCTTTTTTTTACTTTTTTTTACTTTAATCTTTTTAAACACTATTCCATTTCTTAATATTTCTCATAATATGTAAAGACATTAGTATTTCTGTTCATATATCAGCTCTCTCAGGGACACTTTCAATGATGTAACTTTGTCAGAAGCTTAAATATACAGATTTCTGTCATGAAAGACTAGATTTTAGTTCATGAATATTGGCTGGGCAGTTGTCTTTGGTGAAGAGAGCAGTTCCATTTTCATGTTTTAACAGGCATTCCTCGCTATGACTATAAAGTTCTTTTTGGGGGAGGGAGTTTCAAGACAGTGTTTCTCTGTAGCTTTGGAGCCTGTACTGGAACTTGCTTTGTAGACCAGGCTGGCCTCGAACTCACAGAGATCAGCCTGTTCTGCCTTCTGAGTGCTGGGACTTTATAAAGGCATGTGCCACCATTGCCTGCCTCAACTATAGAGTTCTTACCTCTCTCTTCAGCAGCATTTTTCACATGTACTTCAGGATTTACACACACATTCCATTTCAGTTGAAGTTGCTCAAAAAAAGGCTGTTAAAATTAGAATCAGTAAGTACTTGCACAGAGATTTCCTAACTACTCTCCAAGAATATTACAACATCTTTTTTAAAAGCAAATAGCTATAAATAAAAGATGCATGTCCTGAAAAATAAACATAGATACATAGATATATTGATGATAGATGATAGATAGATAGATAGATAGATAGATAGATAGATAGATAGATCCTTATATATACTTTCTAAGTAACATCTCTATTTCTTCATACAATGACTGAACCTAGAAGTCCATTGGTTTATGTTTTTACTTTGCAAGTAGTTGGAATTTGAGCAATAATGAAGAGATTATGCAAGAAACTCAAGGATAAGGTCTAGGCACTTGGTTATTATAGATACTGAAGTCAGCATATATTGTGAAGGAAGAAGGGTACTGAAATTAAATATTAGATGATGGTCCCATTTCTACTTAGTTCTGTGCATTGTAGGACAGCCCTCTTCACCAGTGAGAAGAATCTTAATGTGAAAATTCAAATTGCTGAATACCTTCCACTGCTTCTTGCCACTGCCACACCTTCCTGTCTGTTCCTCCTCCGACCTCAGCTGTGCAGTTTTGGCACCTGACGAACATATATGTGAAAGGTCATCCAAGAAAGCAGTGAAATAAACACTATCAGCTACAAAATCATAGATGCAAAAATTTCAAAAGTGAATAATAAAATGTTGGATTTTCATTTTGCAACAAAATTTTCAACTAATCTTGATATTCAACCAGATGTTTTCTGATGCAGAACATAAATGTCATAATCAAAGCTTCCTAGATATTACATATAAACAATAGGAGTCAAAATATTCATCCCTTTATATATGTGCCAAAGATATATGCACTCATTATTCCAAAAAACAGAAATGAACACATCTTCAGTAACACAATTGTCAATGTGAATAGCATATTTTCACGGTGCTCATTCTTCTCTATTTGCTAAAACTAACACACTGAAGAGCCTCTAGGCATATCTTTATCCTGGTTACCCCTCATTCCTGCAATGTTTGTGCCTAAATATTTTATTTTTCAGGCTAGAAGAGACATTTTTTAAGAGTTTGCAAAATTAGTATTTTACTTGTTTTTCTTTGAAATTATTCATTGAATTTGACTGGTTTCTGGCCCTGGAATGTAAAGGGGTAAGCAAATATTGCATTGTTGATTTGTCTATTAACAAGAGGGTAAGTATATAGTGACCAGAGTGGTAAGATAGCATGTGAGGCATTCTAATGGAATCTCCGAGTTTCAGCTTGCAGGTACGTCTAAGATTATAGGGAGGATTGAGGTAGACATCATCTTATTAGTAGTGCATGAGAAAGTCATAGAAATGGTGAAGGGCTGGAAAGGGGGGGCTGAAAGGAAATAGGTCGTTAAGGTTTACAGTATAGTTCTGAGTCAGTGAGCTCCCGTTAACTCAGATCAGCTGTTTCAGTGGGTTTCCCCATCATGGTCTTTACCCCTTTGTTTATATTATCACTTCTCACTCTCTTTGACTGGATTTTGGGAGCTCAGGTCAGTGCTTTGTTATGAATCTCTGTGTCGGCTTCCATCAGTTGCAGGATGAAGGTTCTATGATGACAGTTAAGGTAGTCATCAATCTGACTGCAGAGCAAAACCAGTTCAGACACCCTCTCCACTATTGCTTAGGGTCTTAGCTGAGGTCATCCTTGTAGATTCCTGGGAATTTCCCTAGTGCCAGGTCTTGCTAGCCCCATAATGGTTGCCTCAATCAAGATACTTCTTTCTTTGTTCTCCCTCTCTGTCCTTCCCTCATCTCGACCTTCCTGTTCCCTCATGTTCTCTTCCTCCCCGCTCTTTCTCCCCTCCTCCTTTCCTCTACCCTCCTTTCTTCCCCACTCCCACGTTTCCAGTTTTCTCATAAGTTCTTGTCTATTTACCCTTCCCAGAGGATCCATGTATGTTTCTGTTAGGGTTCTTCTTGCTATCTAGCTTCTCTGGGGCTGTGGACTATAGGTTGGTTAACCTTTGCTTTGTGTCTAATATCCACTTATGAGTGAATGCATAAAATGAAGGGAAGGTGAAGTAAGAGGGAAAAGGGGAGAGAATGGGATTGGTATGTAAAATTTCAATTAAATAACAATCAAATATTTTTTAAATGTTTACTGTACAATGTTAAGATGCTTGAACACTAACATTTGAAGGGAAAATTCATTTCTCACTTTTGCAACCAAAGAAGATCAACTTAAAATATGAGAAGGACAATATTTTTGGGTGGCATATTAAAAACATAGAGACAAATTATCAAGTAGAATGCAAAACTGGAAACGCATGAAATCCTGAATGTAATAAAAGGTTTCAAAACATTTAACAATACTAACTCGGAAAAATATTTAAGAAAAAAATTGGAAGAGGGTAAATATAAAGTTGGACCCCTGGACAGCTAGACACTAAAGCTGCTTTCTCTTGAAACACGACGAGAATTAAGTGACACCATTGCTGCTTACTTTCCCCTTTCTCTTATCTCCCTGTGTTGGTGAATTATATTTAACATTTCTCATGAATGTATGTTTCTTGTAAAAAATAATTAATAAACTATATGATGAATAGGTTTCAGTTCATGCCCGTTGTACATAAGTGAAGCCTTACCCCAAAACAATTTATGTTGAAAAAACTATAATTATAACCAAATCAGAAGAAAAACCATCCAAAGGATATCAACTCAATGAGTATATAAATTTGGATTTGCTCTTGTCAGTAATTGTGTTTGCATGTAACTGAAACTGTTCCATAAATAAGAAATTTATTCTTTTGGTTATGGATAGTAAGACAACCTGTTTTGTTGCAATATGTAAATTTCTGATGCAGTCTAAATATCATGGTTGACTAGGGCCACTGACTTAAGTAACATGTTAATTAAAACACAAATTATATAGATAATATCTATAGACTGTTTCCACAATGGATTTAAAAAATACTATTTTTACTACACCAGTTTTTAATGTACTTTATTACATCTTTGAGAATTCCATACAATGTGCTCTCATCATCTTCACCATAGCTCCTCCCAGATCTCGTCCTATATACCTCACTTTGTGTCCTTTTTTAAAAAAAAAAATATGTTCAATTTGTGCTGCCCATGTATTCTTGGATATGTGGCACTCCATGGGAGTATGGTCAGCATCCCTGGGTCTGCACTCCTCTAGAGAACATTGACAGCACCTCTCTCATAAGGGAAGATAGGGCTTCCTGCCCACCTCCCTTCTGCATGCTAAAATTCATTTGGCCTTGCGCTTTCACAGGTTTCGGACATTCTGTCATAACCTCCATGAAATAATACATGATACTCCTAGGATACTCAGCACTCCTGGTCGTGCACTGAGGAAATTCTCAAGAAGATGTGCGTCCTGGCGTCTAATAACTAATCTCAACTTATCACTAGGAAACATACAGATTCTAAAATTGGAATGCAACTGAGCTGATACATAAGCACCGAAGTGCCCAAGTAGAAACTCTTCATGTGGAAAACCAAATCTTAATCAGCAAATAACTCAGTTTTAGATAATGATGCTGAAATGCTATTCATATTTCTATTACTTATCCTTCCATTAAATTAGAGAAGTATATTTAAGGAATAAAAGGCTAGGCATTTTGAATATTCATAAGTGCTAGTTTCAGGGAAATAGCTATTGATAAATGTACCTGCTGTGAGTGATTTTTCCTGCTTCATTGTTGAGTCTTCTATTAACACTAAGTCTTGATTTTCAATGGCATCCTACATGGGTTTGAAACAAAATGTTTGATGGCACGCCTATACGTCATATGGTAGGAAGTTAAAGATACAGAACAAAATGAGAACATTTTTTTTTCCGAGACAGGGTTTCTCTGTAGCTTTGGAGCCTGTCCTGGCACTAGCTCTTGTAGACCAGGCTGGCCTCGAACTCACAGAGATCCACCTGCCTCTGCCTCCCGAGAATGAGAACATTTTTACCTTTAATTCAGCGTATTCAGAAGGAAGACCTGGAAAACCAGACATTCGCAATTAATTGCATGTTAGCATGACAAAGTCAGCCAAAATTTCATGTAGAATCAGTGTGAAAAATAATCACCAGAGTTATCATTGGAACTATTTTTTTTTAAGATCAATGTTTGATTTATCCTCACTTTGCTTGATCTGTTATACTCTTATTAGGAGATAAAGTAAAATCGAGTACAAAATGAGGTTTTTAACTTTAATGAAATGAAACTTTTTAAAGTGAGATTCCGATTTCAATAAACACAGTTAAATAGAAAAGACTCTGGTATCGATGCCAGTGTTTCACTCCTAATTGATGAAGGGAAAGGTGACCTCTTTCATGAAAAGTTATTATCTAACCCAGATGTTAAAATGAACAGTAGCTGACACTGGAGATATTGCCAATCGAACTTTCAGAATAAGAATCTGTTTTCTCCACATTATTAATTCAGGAAGGAGAACATAGTCATAAAATCCAGGGAAATACACAAGTCAATGTTTTGTTAAAGAAAGCTTTCCAATTTGAATAACCTCCATATTAATGGTAAAAATAATTATGCAATCAGTATTTCTCCTTTGCTGGTAGTTATGGATTATCATGAAGACTACATTTCCTTTTTCCATTCTGGTTACAATACAACCCCCTCTTTTTCTTCATATGACAGGGTTTCTCTGTGTAGCTCTTGTTTTACTGGAACTTGCTTTGTAGACCAGGCTGGCCTCAAATTCACAGAGACCCACCTACCTCTGCTTCCCAATACTGGGACAAAAGATGTTTTTAAAAAATACCCTACATTTTTAAGTAAATATTTCGCATAAGGTCTGATCAGTATCTAAAATGTGATAAAATCCATAAGAAGTTTACAGTAATAAAATAGGATTGTCAAATAAAAATAAACTGAATTTTCACAAAATTAGCATATACTAACCTAACCAATTACCTTAGTAATCAATACAACAGTCAATATAATGTACAATCCTGGTGTGCTTTTTTCCAAAATTTTATTGGCTTGTTGTATTGTGTGAGTAGTCAATTTGCTTCAAAATTATTTCCTGAGTCATTGGGATCTGACACCAGAATTTAAAACATGAAAGCAAGTGTGTCAGGGATAGATGGTCCTTCAGAAATTCTGAAAGATGGAGGGAAGATCCAGGGAATGAAACGCTATAGCAAAGAAGCGTTAATTGGCAAGAATATCAGTCTAAAGATAGTCGTAATTAGTAGAATCACAGTACCTGATAGTAGCTGGAAAAAGCTGAAAATATAGTGTTCGGCAGGAGTCACATTGTGAAACCGATATGTGAAGCTTAAAGTTACATGGTGTAATTCTAAGGAGCATAGACAGTGATGTTTGCAGCTGAACTTCACATGCATCTTTGCCACTAAGATACATCTTCCTGCACGGCTACTATCCTTCCATCCTCTAAAATAACTATTTTCGCAGTCTCTACTCAAACAAAACTACCCGATTTTTCTTCATGTCCTTCCTATGCTCTTGGATGTCTTCACTTTTATTTCAACACCACTACTGCTTCTCATTTTTTTAATATTCATCACCTGAGAAACACTCAATAATGTAGCTCATCTCCAGCTCAGAGTGTGACTCTCGATTTAACCTGTTTTCCCAGACTTGGAGAAATATGGTGCTCATATGTCTGCAGGTGTATAAGCAGTTGAGTTGAAACTTTCAGCGTCATCCTCAAGAGCACTCTCCACTCCTTTTAAGGCAGAGTCTCTCCTGCCCTGGGGCTCACCAATGAACCCAGGCTGGCTGGTGAGTGAGCTCCAGTTAGTCTCCTGCTCCTGCTTTCCTAGAAGCACATGTGACCAGGCCTGGCATTTCTATGTGAGTCCAGGGGTTCAAACTCATATCCTTACTTAAAATTGAAAAACATTACGAACTGAGTGTTTCTCCACCTCCCTCCATTTAAAAATAATAGAAGTTAAATATGTAATAGGTTATGTTGGGGTGGGTAGGAAAATATCTCACTCCCTCTGTCTTAAGAATTGTCAGGTAGATTTTAATTTTTTTCAAGTGTGTGTGTGTGTGTGTTCAATTAGCACATGTGGAGGTCAGAGGTCCCAGTTGCCTCTCAACTTCCACCTCATTGAGCCAAGGCCTCTCTTTTTCTTTCAGCTGGACAGCATGCTAGAGGTGAGCTGGCTTGACACTGCTGGCTGATTCTCCTACTCTGCCCTCCCATTTTGCTGCAGATATGCACCACCACATTAGGCTTTGTACATGGGTCCTTGGGATCCGTCTCGAGTTGTCAGGCTTCAGTAGCAAAGGCTTTTATGAAAAATCTCCCTGAGCCTCTTGAATGGAATTTAATCAAACAGAGTTCTTACCTTTCTCTTGGTCACTTACTACATTGACTCCTCTTTCATCTTCAGCCATGGATGAATGTGCAGTGCCCATTGATTGAGGTTGCTTGAACATATTTTTAAATTAGTGTCAATATTAAGTTGCATAAAGATTTCCTAATCGATTTTCAAAAAAAATTAATTTCTATTTTAAAATTAATTGTATTTAAAATGAAACAGTCATGGATGGAAACACAATTTAATGAAGATGGAAAGAAAGAAGGAAGAAGGAAGGAAACTAAGGAATAAAAGAAGGAGGGAAATGGACTTTACTGGAAAATATATATTTAAATCAGGAGACCGAGTTATTCTCTTATACCTACAACTATCTATTGAATATTCACTAATATTTTATGCAACCATTTGCTAACTGAAATTGATTCAGTCAGCCACTGACTGATTGAAATTTATTCTTTGGAGGATAACACCAAAAGTCACATTCTATAGTTATTATTCTCCTCAGAGGCAATAGGGCGAGTGGCATATCTCTCAGATAACAGAGATGCTGACAAGTAGAGAGCTAAATGATGCATTGAAACTTTAAGTTGTGAAATACTTAACAATAGGTAATACAATTTTGAGTCACTAAGATGATAATTCCTTAGCATGAATTAAATTCAGGGGAAATAGCCCTCATACTGCTCAAAATTTTAATTTCTGACTGATATAACTCAAATTTGACTGCCTTTAACATGTGAAGACATTAAAAGACTGAAAATTACCCAAACATGATCTTTCAATTGAAACAAATCCAAGGATAAGGTTTATTTTATGCCACTATTGATTCTAAAACTAGTGTGTGTTGCCTAGCTACATAGTTTGAAATTAAATATTAAATCATAGTCTGTTGATTCTCAATGGAAGTCAAAAAGTAACTACATATGATCCATGAATTCAGCATTTGCCAGTGAAAACCTTAAAACAAGAATCTATTTAAATATGTATGTACCTTTAGATGTTCCCCTTCATTGTCATCAGGCCATCCTTGTTCTTCCTCTGATGATGAGTATACATCTGATTCTGACAAATCCATAGAATTAGTTAAGATAAGCTACAAAGACAATTTGATAAATAATACAGAGAGAAAATCTAATAATTAGTGCTAATACAAAATAGGCATTCAGTTACTAATTTAGAAACTTTGATTTATTCACATCACTGAAGGAGAAATAGTTTATCAATATCAACCTACAATATCAGCTACAATCCTGCAGCAACAGTAACCTGCCTGCATGATATACAGGTACAATAGAGGCACAAATATTATGAGAGTAACCTACTACTTACTGATTGAACTTAAGGCCCATTCTTGGATCCTCACTGAAGAGTCCAAAAATCTGAGATTGGAAGGTCATGGGTCTAAGAGAAAACCTACTGGTTCTTTTCTGCTGAAGGAATATGCAATAAGATGACTCCTAATGACATGATGAGGTCACCATAGAACAGTACTTCACTCAACCCTCATCAGAAAAGCTTCTTCTTGTAGTGGGTAAGAACTGACCTAGAGACGCACAACTAGACAATGCACAGTGAGTGGAAGATGTTGGAGCCCTCAGTCCTAAGTGGGATGTCTTTATCAAGCCCCTCCCCTCAGGACTCAGGGATCTATGCACAAGCAGATGTAGATAAGGTGTAAGGCCGGAGCAGACGGGTGATTCCAAAGAGAAAGCATCTTTCAGGTACAGCAGGACTGAAACACAGATGAGCTCACGGAGATTTGGGCAGCATAAGTAAGACCTGCGCGGATTCAAACCAGACAAAAAGCCAGAACTACAAAGACAAAGTGAACACAAATTCCCACCCCTAACCAAAAAAGCTATTTGCAATTGCTACCTTCTGACAAAGGGGAAATCACTCACTCAAATGGCATGACACCAGAGTGGCAACCACACTCCAGGGAAAGTTCCATGCCTATGAGTCAGCACAAAATAAACTCCATATTTTTTGGTGGGGGGGGGGTGTTCTTATTTGGTTTAGTTTTATCTTGGCGTATTTTTTGTCTTGTTGATTTTCTTCATTTGTTTATTTTGATTTCCTTTTCATGGTTTTTATATGAAAAAGGGAGAACAAAGTTGGGTGGGTTAGAGACGTGGCAAGGATCTGTGGAGTCGGGGGAGGGGGAATACACTAATCTTCACCTGTTCACTTTAAGGTATCATGTATATTTGGAGGTAAGATGAGTTTGTTGGAACAGCAGAAAGATGGATTCTGTTTTGTAATTAGTTCAGTTAACCTGTATCTCTTGATGGGGAAACTGAATCCATTAAATATTTGAAGTTTCTTTGAAAGGTGTCTATTGATTGCTCTCATTTTTTGTTGTTGTTGCTGCTGCTGCTATTGTTTGCTGTGTTCTTCGTCCTACACTCACTTAGGAAATGGATCAACTATCAGAAGCTCCAATATGTCACTTCTACAATAAGTCAGTTCCATGAATAAGGCCTGTACAGAGCTCAAACACGCATGCACAAATTATTCTACTAAAGAAAATGGACACACCAGGAAGTAGCAACCTGAAACATAAGAAAACCAAATGAGATCACAGTGGACACTCTTTTTTTTTTTTTTTTTTTTAGTTTTTCGAAACAGGGTTTCTCTGTGGCTTTGGAGCCTGTCCTGGAACTAGCTCTGTAGACCAGATTGGTCTCGAACTCACAGAGATCCACCTGCCTCTGCCTCCCGAGTGCTGGGATTAAAGGCGTGCACCACCATCGCCCGGCTCGACACTCTTTTCTAATAGTCCTACTTTACCTTCCAATACTATGATTGAACAAGCTATGGAGGAGGGATCTGTTTCAGCTTATACTTTCTACTCTATCACCAAAGCAGGAACTCACAGCAGGACCTGGGAGCAGGAACCGAAGCAAAGAGACCACAGAGGAAGGCAGCTTACAAGTTTGCTCAGCTTGCTTTCTTATACAACACAGGACTGCCTGCCCAAGGGTGGCACCAATGCAGTCATTAATTAAGAAAATGTTTCCACAGACTTGCCAACAGGCCAACCTGACAGAAGCACTTTCTCAACTAAAGTTTACTATTTCCCCAATTGAATTCTTAGTGTACATAGTGTACTTAGTGAACTAGTCAGATAGTTCAGAATACCTCATACATGTGCATATCAAGAAAACTCTAGACTCTACACCGTTATTAAGCAGGTACCTCTACAAACAATATTCATCTAAGTGTTTTTAAACCATGCAAAATCCATTGACTTTTGCGCATGCATGCAGGTATTCCGTAGGAAGCATGCTGATTGAGAAATGCGAGTTTTGGGATACTAAGTTATAGTCAGAAATGTGAAGAGAGTATGTTAAGTTACTGAATAACTTCTTGGAAAGATAATGACAGCAGTGACACTTCATTTGTGCCAAATCCTCACGTGAAGGTTGAAGAGCAGGGGAATGAAACTTCAAAGACCATGCGCATTCTGTGTTTGGAAGCATTTTCCCAGACAGACGGCAGACTGTACCTGGGCCAAACGCTTTTACTTCTTTCCTTGCTGGTGCTTTGCAGGGAAGAGGAGTTTTCGTCTGTACGGGTTTTAAAACAAGACATGTAATAGCCGTTGTGGGACTGTATAAACAGTTCAGTGGTTAAGAGCATTTGCTGTTCAAACAGAAAGACCAGAGTTGGGAATCTGATACCCAAGTAACAAGCCAAGCATCCACCAAACACATGTAAACTCACCCAGTGCCCGTTTTATGGCCTCTATGCATGCATAGGCAAATCTACAACCACACTCATATACACATACCCTCGGGTGGATAGACAAAAATAATACATCTCTTTAAAAGTAACATTTGCTTGTTATAAATAGTATGAATTAAATGATGCAAGATAAAAATCTAAAACATATTACCTTCCATTGAGCATATTCTTCAAGGGAATCTAAAGAGTCAGAGACATATTATTTGTGAACATGATAAAGTTAAGTATACCTTCCACATAAAATTACTATAAAAATATTCCAGGTTTCTAGCTTTCAAAATATTACTAATTTTAGTTTGGGGGCACCCCTTTTGTTTTTCTCTTCTAATTGAAGGAAAACAACCTACATCAGTATGGCATTCCTAATTGTTGGAAAACAAACTGAAACTGGTATTATGGGAAGATTTTGTGACCCAAAATTATTTTTAAGCTCTGACTGTAGGAAGAAACAGAATGGCTGTTTAGCAAGAGAGTTCAGCATCATTCATGCCAGTATTGAATGAGAGTTTGCCATGACCTTCATATATGATAAACTTTGGAAGCTCAAAGAAGACTCAATGTTTAGAGAAAGGAGAATCTGAGCTCCTGAAAACATTGCTCATTTTGGCGTGTGTGTAAACTACTTTTAGGACCGTGTTTCTGGGTTGCCCCTAGTTTTCACACCTGAAACATTTTTAGTGAGCACTTTGAAAATAGTGTGTGAACCTAACCACATGGTAGGAATAAGAAGTTGTTAGTGCTGACTGATTGCCAAAGTTTAAAGACGCCCGAGTTTTACAGGCGAACAGGAGATATTACTAAAGTGTTCCATGTGAAATGTAGCCATGTTTACATAAGACACAGTCCTGCCATTGCAGTGAATGGTTATCACAGGATTATATCAAACCTGCGCTTCTACAAATTGGCTTCTTTTTTCATGTGCACCCCACTCTATATGGGAAGTTAACGTAATCAGGGCCTTTGCTGCCTCCATGTTTTCCATGGTCAGTGGAGAACTGAGTGCCAGCCACCCGCCATGGTTTTCCCCCCTCACTCTTTTTCAAATAATCTATGCAGGAAAATATTCTCTACTTGAATTTGGAGGATAGCATGAAAAGCTCATGTGAAATGAGTTGACTACTCCCAAGTTCCTCATCTGTGACTGACTCTACATGGGCTTCCCAACCCTTCACTGTCTTTCTTAATCTTCACTATTCCTTCCTGTTCCCCAAAATCCTGAGAGGAAAATACCTCATGATTTAACTCATCATTTCACTTTCTCAGTAATATTCTCAATTTAGCCTGCTTTGAAAAATAAGATCTAATTATTGCCACTTAAAATACCCTGAGCAATTTCCTTTCACTGGGTAAAAAGCTCAGTATTCCCTGCAAACAAACGTGTTGTCATGTAATGTTTGAAAATAAAGTTCTTACCTTGCTCCTCATCATGTCTTGTGCCTTCATATCTTTCATCTTCAGTGAAAGATAAATCGTCAATGCCCTTTGGACATAGTTGTTAAAAATATAATGTTAAAATTAGAATCAATAATGAGTTGCACAGATTTAATAATCACATTCTCGGAAATTATCCCAGTTTCCTATTTGAAATGTAATTAAATTGAAACTACAAGAAACATAACTGAAAAACTAAATTATTTATAATAGATTCTCATACATATTTCTGAAAATCGTTAATCTTATTGGGTCTCTGATTATAAAATTGACAATATAATTTCAGAGGAGACACTTGCGTAGATATTAGAGAAGCCAACGTTCATGATTTAAAAAGGAATTAATTTCAGAATATCAGTAATTTTCATTCCTCATAAATTACAAAGGTTTTAAATTCATATATTATCAAATTATGACATGTGTACCAGTCATATAATATCATTACTTGTGAACAGTTCCAATGGCATCAATATTTTTAATATTGAAAGAAGAAATACAAAGATGATTCAAACAAAACTTTGTGGTGGTTACTCCATTTTTTATTAAATTAGTAAATGTTTGGGCACATTTTTACTAATTAGAAAGTTATTTTGTTACGGTTGAATAAAAATATTTAAACATTAGCTATCACCTATAGATTTTTACAAGTAAAACCAAACTACAGAACTACAACAATCCTTCAGATAATAAAGAGAAGCATGCTTTCACTCGGCATGGATAAGATGCAAGTTGCGTATTTATACTCTGTGTTGTCTGTACAATCTGAGCATTTAAAGAACAATCATGAAGGTAATATTCTGTCTTTCTTTGGGCAAACCAGGAAGTTCCAATATAATATCTAGATGTGGACCACTGCTTTCTTGGATCCCTTGTCCTCTTGCTAAAATTTGTCATGGCTCTTGTTTCTGTTTCTTTAGATGGCAACTTAATCCTCGCACTCATAAAGATCCTTTCTGAGCAAGCATTTCAGCCCTCAGTCTTATATATACACTGAATATAACACTCATTATCATTCTGCCTCTTCATATTAACTGTGTCTCAGTGAGGAATTTCACATATAATATTCACTAATTTTTTAGACATTTGTGCTTATATAACCTCATTTGCTATGTCCGTGTTCAACAGTTTAGTGCTTGATATTCAGTAACTGGAGAGTATTCAACATAAAATGTCTGCAGGGAGCAAAGCACCACCTGCTACATTTCAACGGCATATTCTAATAAAATCCTTACAAATTATAAATCCATATGGTGGCATGCATTTATGTAAATATTCAGGGATAACTACAATCACTATATGCTGTAATGCTGGGTAAAGTTAGTCCCCTGCAGTACCATATTTAATAAATTTCTTCATTGAAAACTTTTTGATTTGCTTACAGAACACCAAAGTCTCCATTCTGGAAGAAATCACTCTTTATGGATAATGGGATTAACTATACACGTCTATTCTCTTCCATGGCAAAGACAAGTAAAAACACTAGCGACCAAATTAAATAATTCAGGCTTAGTCTTTGGCAGTACTGATTGGTAATAGGCAACATCAAATTTTGAATCACCCGAAAAGGTAACTCTTTAGAATGAATCAAATCCTGGGGTTAGCACTCTGATACTGCTCAAAACTTTTGCCATTTAATCATAAGTCTCAAACCTGGCATGACTTTTTAAATACCAAAAATAATGGAAAACATATTAAGAATCTATAAACGTACTTTAAGTTATCTTACACCAGTCTGCTTAAGTACTTAGAAGGGTGTTAAAGCTTAAAATTAAATGATCCATTGGCTCTCCAGGGCAAGGAAAATGGCACTTTCGTGTGGCTCCTGGCACATTGTTTGCCAATGAAAATGATGATCTTTAAAGGCTTTAATTTTAATATTCATGTACCTGTCCTTGAAAATTCCTGTCACCACACCATTCTCCTCCAGAAGCTTTTATAGTTGGCTCTGCTGAAATATAATCAGTTTAAAAGCTATAAAGTTAGACAAAAACGATAGCTGTTACAACCCATCCCAATGGGTACATCAAAAAAGCAACCCCATACCTAAGGCTTAGGGAACATTGCAGGACGAGATGGAAAGTTTGAAAGAGCCATATGTCGGGGACAGAATCAATGTTAAAAATTGTTAATGTGCAAACAAAATCAACAATATTAGTGGCATGAGTAAGAAATGGAGGGATGTAACTTAGTAGGTTGAAAGGTACAAATTGATGCAATGTTTATTTGGAGATTTACTGAATACATAGAATCATAATCAAATAGCAAAGAAAATAAAGCTTTTGAATGAGTACAAGAATAAAAACAGATTCCTGTATAAAAGACTCTGCATTATCGGTACAAAATGATATGTGAAATAAATAAGATGATTAACATTTGGTCTTGCACATCTAATAATTTTCTTGGTATTCTTTAGGAATGCACAGCTTATAGATATCAGGCTCATCTAAAAAGGATATACTGAAATGTCATTGGTATAAGAATAGAATATGTGAGGCCTTAGGATCCATATAAAATCAACTTGGTATAATAAATGCTGAATCAATGATTCAATAATATGCATAACATTAATAGAGTTTCTAATGACTATTATATGAGACATTCGGCTATTTTCTCTAACATAGAATATTAATTCTACATATAGGCAAAAGCTGGCAAAGATATTTCATCATGCTGTATATTACGTTAGTTCCTGCAGCAATCCTGCTGCCATAGTTAAAGGCACTGATGTAGAGAATAAATAAATGAAAAATGAATGAGATAAATAAGCAGTGTGTCAAACTAAAAGAAAGTATAATTTGAATTTGTAATGAGCAATAACTTGAAATTTCACTCACACACCAAAATTATGCTTGCCAAAGAAAGATTTGTTCAGTTGTCCAAGTAGTTGACTTTACAAATATAAATCATTACAGACAACAGTCCTATGTTTTTAAACTATGCAAAAAAGATAATCGTTGGACTTTTATACCTAGCACAACTATTCTGTAAAAAAAATGACAATGTTAGTATACCAAGACACGAAAGAGAAAATACTTAGAGTTAAAACTTTGAAAATGTTATTTTGAGCAGCTAAATGACTTGTGTAAACAATGGGACTTAACAATGATAATTTAGTCTTTTTTTTTAAAAAAAAAAAAAGTCCTCCCATCAAATTTGGAGAGCAGAGAAGTCAAAATCAAGAAGATTGTATAGATTTTGCATTTTTGAAGCACTTTTCCTACATAAATCAGTATTGAGAAATTTACCTGAGCAGTATGACTTTACTTGAGTTGTTGCTGGTGCTTCATAAGAATCTCTTCCTTCAAGGGGAAACTGTATAGATTGTCAAAGAAGGTATTTAACTACCTGTGTGTGTGTGTTTGGATAATATGATTTTAATAACTCAGGATAAGATATAAACTTACTACCTTCACTTGAATATATTCCTCAGGAGATTCTAAAAAAAACAGAAATAGTTATATGATAGCATGACAAAGTTTACCATACTTTCAAGAACTGCTTTATATCAAAAACACTCTTTATGGTTAGCTTTTACAGTGATTCTGTTCACTCTGGGGATGTGGGAAGTTTTTAGTTTTGTTTTTCAATTGAAGGAAAGACACACGATAGAAATTTACTGGAAAATAAATAAATTCCATAATTTCAATCAAATGACAATTTTCAAATAAAGATAATGAACCCAGTGAACATTTCTAATAAAAGTTATGTGAGTTGAGCAGTAGTGGTGCATGCCTTTAATCCCAGCACTCAGAAGACAGAGGCAGGTGAATCTTTGTGAGTTTGAGGCCAGCCTGGTCTACAGGAGCTAGTTCCAGGACAGGAACCAAAAGCTATGGAGAAACCCTGTCTCAAAAAAAAAACATGTGTATTCATTAAAGTGGCATTTCTAATGGCTGGAGAATAAAAGGTACCAGTAATTTTAGAATGAAATCAGGAAATCAAGATAATATTCCAACAGCCAAAACTGATTATAGCATGGGACAGACTGTATCTTCAGCAATGAGTACTTCACTGTCATTAATCCTAGTGTTCTGTGAGAGTTTACCATGTCCTTTTACTTTATATACTAGTTACAAACTGTCACCACGGTTCACTTCTTATTCAAGAATGGTTTTGAATTTATCACCCTGGTTATTTACTTGTAGAATTATAGCAATAAAAAACTTTATTTTTATAAACACACACATGTTGACTATATTTAGTATAGCATGTTGGATTTTTCCTTACTTTGAAAATTTTTAAATTGAGAATTCATAGATTTTTAATTTTTGAGAAATCATATATCATATCCACTTTTTCCTCTCCTGCTTCAACTTTTTATGTGTATCCTCTCAAATTCAAAAATTCTTTAATTATTATTGTTACACACATACACACACACTCATTTGCAAGCATATGTGCAACCTACTTGTCCATTTAGTATTGTTTATATGTAGATGTGTTTAGAATTGATAATTTGGGGTTGGATAACACATCTCTCAATAGTCATTGATTGCCTGTAGCTCTTCCTCTAGAGAGCAGCAGACATATTACTTTGGGATCTTAAATAATTAATTTTGAAATATTCAACACTAGAAATTATATTGCATCATTTATATCAAATTCTTATATGAAATTTAGAGAACACAGAAGTAAAAATTTGGAAATTTTTAAACATTTCAAACATTTATATTTATTTGCTCATAAATATTAATATTATTAACTCACCTACTAGAAACCATTTCCCATGCTTTGTGTCACAGACTTCATTTGGAACAGAATCATTTTCCTCAACAGTAGTCTGTGTGAGTTTAGGAAATAAGGTACTTAGTAACTTTTGAACTTTTCATACAAGATGAGGTCAAATTTTCAGGAAAAAATAAGAGAGAAAATACCTCTGATAGAGGATAGTCTTTAGGTGTGTCTAAAAATATCAAAAAGAGGAATAGTGAATTCCATGTAAATGTGATATTGACCATGTACATTCATGGAGAATTATATAGAAAATAATCCTCATAGATGAGAATAGGTATTTTAATGCTAAAGTTTTTGCATGGTTTATTGTGTTCATACAAGCCAAGAAAAATAACAATTGGGAAAAATAACACAAGAACTAAAAACAAATTAGAATTTTCTGAAAATAAGAGCACAATTCAAAGTAATATCACACTGGTCCATAGTGGCACAAGCATTGTGGTGATAACCAACAAATATCTGAATTTATTTAGCCCACTGCAGAAAAAGTCTTTAAAGAAACAGAGTACAGACAGTCATAGATTAAAGGAGTAAAGATAATAAAATAAATATTAAAAAGTAATAGAGTAAAAATAAGCCACGTATCCAGGTTCTGGCTATTACAAACAATGCTACTATGAACATAGGTGAACAAATGCTTTTGAGGTATGATAGGGCATCTCTTGGGTATATTCCCAAGAGTGGTATTGCTGGGTCCAGGGGTAGGTTGATCCCGAATTTCCTGAGAAACCGCCACACTGATTTCCAAAGTGGTTGCACAAGTTTGCATTCCCACCAGCAATGGATGAGTGTTCCCCTTACTCCACATCTTCTCCAGCAAAGGCTATCATTAGTATTTTTGATTTTAGCCATTCTGACAGGTGTAAGATGGTATCTCAAGGTTGTTTTGATTTGCATTTCCCTGATCGCTAAGGAGGTTGAGCATGACCTTAAGTGTCATTTGGCCATTTACCTGCTAATAATTGTATCACTGGACTCATATCCCAGGCCTCCTTTGGGACAGATTCTTGCTCTACAATGGTAGGCTATATTAATTTAGAAAAAAATTAATGAATTGTACAGGTTATGGAATATGAAATTAATGATTCAGAATAAAATGAAAAGTAACTACCTTTGATTGAGGACATTCCTTAGAAAATTCTGAAGTTTCAAAGAAACAACCAATTAAATACAAATATGACAATATCGACTGTATATATTTATAAAGAGTTAGAATGAAAAATAATAATCATGGATAACTTGATGGTTATTTAATTTTGTTCTGATGAATTTTTACTACGTTTCATTTTTAGACAACTGAGACATTTCATTTTTACTACATTTCATTTTTAGACAGAAATCCAATGAACAAAATTAAACTGTAGCTGTAGTTATACTTAGAATTATCCAAAAGAATATAGTCTAAATAAATATAACTTAATAGGTAAGGCACATATACCACAATATGATATTTTTAATTGATGGAAAGAAAACCTATCTGTGGTCTCAGGAAGAAATCATAATTATGAGGTGACATTTCATTTATTAAAGTTGATGGCTGAACAGGTCAGCGCATACCTCTAATAAAACATTTCAGAAACATTTAAGCAATATTATTAGAGCTATTTATGTTCTCCATGTCATGTTCTAATTTTCCATCACCTGTCAATCGTAAAACTTCAAAGAGATAAATGATTCATATTGTTACAGTTTTCAAATTTGATAAATTTGGGTATTCATGTGCAGAATGACATTGCATAAAAATTTTCCTCAATGGGCACACATGTGGACTGATAATTAGACATTTAGAATTAATTTCCTTTTTATGGTATACATGTCTTTTTTGGTAAATGCTTCTCGGAAGATATGTGACCCTAAACTACAAGAAAAAAAGTGTAATTTACACAAGAGTGTAAATTTATATCAAAATTTTATATATGTATATGTTTGTGTGTGCACCACTAACAACCAAAAATGGTTAATTAAAAATCACTTTGTGAGATATTATTGACAAATAAAAGACAAACTAAGTTGTCACAAGAGGATTATAAAGTACTAATTCGCTACATCTCAAATAAGAGCAGTGCTTTATATGTTATGTATTCAATAAATAACCATATATGCCCTTTTTCACAATTATACTATTCAGTGCACCATGAGAATAGTCAAGTAGAGTTTCATCAATTAACAATCTTCTAAGGAATTTAGCTATCATTTCAAAACCAGATGATTCTGCATTCAAATTAAACTCTTCTGAATCCCTAAAATCATTGTAACCTATATCATTTACAGGGATTACTGAGTGTGGTAGTTCATCACATGACTCTCACTTCCTCTTTGGTTCCAATAACTCATACAAATAGCAATAATTCTCATTTCCATTTGAATCAACATATAGCAAAGATTTCTGAGCTGGCTTCTCTACAGTTCTTTAACGTTCACTCTAAATTTGTGCGTGTTACTTTTCTTCTTCCTGTGTTGGTCAGTTTTTAATCAACAAGACACAAGATAGAGTTGTTTGAGAAGAGGAAACCCCAGTCGATAAATCATCCTCATTAGATTTGCCTGCAGACAAGCCAGTGGACAGTTTCTTGACAATGATTGATGTAGAACATTCCAGCCCCATTGTGAGTAGAACCACCCCTGGGATCTATAATAAAGCAAACTGAGCAAGGCTGGAGGAACAAGTCAATCATCAGCATTCTTTCCTGGCTTCTACTACAGTTCCTGCCTCCAGGGACCAACCTCAGCATCCCTTGATAGATATATAACTCAAATAAACCCTTTCCTCTTCCATTGGCTTGTGGTCATGGTGTTTATCACAACATTAGAAAGTATAAGCTACTTCCTATCTTCAGTTCCACTGGGTAACCTTCTCAGCACATTACTTTCTTTTTGCATTGTTTTAGTAAACTGATCTTACAAGTTCCCTTTCTTATCATTTGGTGTTGAAACAACTGTAGAAATTAAGTCATCAAACATGGTGATAGATACAGGATTGGTGATCAAAGAAAATCTCATTGAATCACATTTTCTCAATGACATTTCTATGTTCATTCTCCCCCCCCCCGCAGAAATATTCTCAGAAATAATAATAATAATGTTTAAGTTTTCTTAGATGTGGTCTTGAACTATCAACCAAAGGATCTTTTTCATTTTCTTTAATGAGAAGTCTACACACTGGCTGTTCATTTTCTTTAGAACACCAACTGTACCACTAGACACCTTCTTAGAAATGAAGAATTAAAGCCGGAAAGTGGTGACACATGCCTTTAATTCCAGCACTCAGGATGAAGAGGCAGGTGGATCTCTGTGAGTTCAAGGCCAACCTGATCTACAAAGCGAGTTCCAGGACTGACTCCATAGCTACTGAGAAATCTTGCCTCAAAAAAAAAAAAAAAACAAAAAGAAAAAAAAGAAATGAAGAATTCCAGAAAAGTTGAACAAAAATTATTTTGAATATTTTCCTCAACACATGGATCATGAAACTTTGAGAAACTCTGGTCAATGAGTCTCTTCAAAAATCCCCTTTACTATGATTTAACTGTACAGAATCTAGTTTCTATTTGGTGCAATTTTCCCACCATGTCTCCCAATTTGAATAAGCCATTATGTTTTGAATGCTCTTTGGGTCTATTGATGGCACTCTTAATCAACCTATGACTAAAGCTTCATGTTATTCCTTTCTATGATGTCATTTTAGGCTCATATGGTATTATACTAGGATTTAAGAACACTTTTCCACTGACATTAAGTAATATATACAGCTGAGAATAGATATTGACTATATACAAGATAGAACACTGAAGAAGGGTCTAATATGTCACATCTTTATGCCTTCCCCAAAGTGAGGAAACAAGATTTTGGGAACACATTGTTCAGTCTCTTCCACACAATTCCTCATTAGCAGATCACTTTGTAGTGTTTTAACATGAGTAATCCCCCACCCATTATTTTTATATGAATTTCCTGCCCTCCCCTGCATGCTCCCTTTCTTCATTCCCTTCATTTCCTCTCTATCTTTTCTACCTTTCTTAATCTATCCCCATTCTTCTCCACCCCCACTTGCTTCCTAATCTCCCTTGGTCATTACACACCAGAGAGGTAACCTTTGTGATAGGCTTCAGTTAGTCTGTCTTCAAACTTGTCTTTGACATGCGTGCTACTGAAACTTAAAATATCCTGTTACTCAGTACATATTTAGGAGGTAACTTTTCTGTCTTGAGGTATATGAAACTCCTTGTGCTTCAAACAAATATTCTATTATGGACTTTTTATTGTCAGATTCCTCACCTTTTTCCTGACACATCACCATTTTTTCTCCTCTTTGATCTTTAGCCATTGATAAATAACCAACATCCTGTGTGTGAATTTGATTAAAGATAGTCCGTTAAAATAAGCATCAGGAATCAGTTACAACATTTTTTAAAAACTTTCCTGCAAAATCTCAGTTTTCTGTTTTAAAATCAATTAAATTTACTTTAAGGGGTAAGGAGGGGAAGAAATTGGAGAAAAGGAAATGGAATGTGGATCAGACTCAAACATATTATATGTGTGTCCAAATTTTAAATTTTGATTTAAAAATAAAAAATTAGATTTAAAATAAATATATATTGAAAATGTCTTACAACAAAAATGACTTAGCCTGATGTTTTATTTATATAAATTTATATGTACACATATATTATATGCTTGCAGGTGTAACGATAATAAATAAAAAGAGCTTATCAGTTTGAGAATAGGGAGTCTTGGAAAGGGTTTGAGGAAGGGTAGCTGGGGAAAGGAGGAAGGAAAGTGAAGCAATTCTATTTCAATTAAAAATATATATTTCAATTAATTTCTATAAAAATTTTTATATAAAAAGTCATCAAACAAATCTCCTAAAGCTGATAAACACATTGACAAAAGTATTAGGGAACGAAATTAACATGCAAAAATTAGTAGACTTCCAATGGCAATGATACCAAGGAAGAAAAAAAGGAAAAACCGTTTTTAAAATCTTGAAATTATCTCAACTAATGAAGTGTACAAGCGTACAATGAAAATGTTAAGATACTGAAGAAGACACCAGAAGATGGAAAGACCTTTTTGTGTTGTTTTCTGTTTTTGTTTTATTTGCAATTTGACATAAATGAGTCATATGAGAAAAGGGAAGGTCAGTTGAAGAATTGCCACCATCAGATCAGCCTTAGGGCAGGTATATCTGTGGACATTTTCTTGAATAATGACTGATATGAAAGGGCCCAGACCTTTTTATATATAATTTACATATATGTATATATATACATATATATATATATAGAGAGAGAGACTCAACTAATAAGTCTATGACAACTCTTGTTCTCCTCTTCAAAATGTCCTTCTGTATTTATAAATGTCTTCCCTGAGCTTTTATTTCTATTCATGCTATCATTCCAACCATAAATTTAAATAAAACATAACTTTTCCCACATCTGCCTCTTCAGGGCATCCTACCAGAGTGTGCCACCACATCTGAATACATCAATCTTTCCTATCTTGACATCAAGTATGGACATTATATGGAAAAAATTAGTGTTTACTGATTCTATTTTTTGCTTTGTCATAACTTTGTATGTTGAGTGTCTAATTGCCTACTTCTTAGCTGATACTCAGTAATTGAAATTATTCAAAGTCATTCAAGCAAAATGACTGTTGTGAAACCTAAAACATTAACAAATTCAAACAGCTTATGTTTTTCAATTGCTTCCTCCAAACTAGACATCTAGACATTGACATGAAACTCATAGACAATCTGCACTAAGTTCAGTCCTGATACACGCTAGTATTCAGTAAAGCCACTGGGTAACATTTTAATGTAGTTTCTGCCTCCATTTCTTGAAGCATAATGAGCTTGAAGGTTACTGTTTGGAGCACAGCACCACTGACCCTAATGGAAGGTACCTTCTCTTTATAGGCAGTGGGACTAATTGTATATGCCTGTGTTATCACCCACAATAGGACCAAAATGAGTAAGCGAAACTTACACATTGATAGTACTGACTACTCATTGGAACCCTCAGTTTTTTAGTTTCTTAGAATAATAACTCTTTCTAATACATCAAATTGTGGGTTGATCCCTTTGAAATCATTCAAACTATACTGGCTTAGTTACAAGTCTCAAATTTGATCTATTCTTTAAATAGGTAAGTGGCCATAAAAAGGGAAAACAACATAAAAATTAAATTTTTTCATATATATCCAAGGATCGGGGTTATCTGTTACTTTTAGATTCTAAAAATATTCTGGATTCCATAACTAAGCAAATGGTGTTAAATTAGACATTAAGTCATGATCTAGTGATTCTGAGGGCAGTTTGAAAAGTAACTTTCTCTGATCCATTTTACATTATTTTACAATGAGAAACACCAGTTTGTAATTCAAATTTAATTACTTAAATACCGGTGGTGGATTCTTTTCAAAGCCGTCATAACTATCTGATTCTTCTTCTGCTGTCAACTTCACAGCTGGTCCTTCTGACAAGTCTATGCATGTGATTAAAATAAATCATGAAAACATTTAGATAACATGATAATAATCATTGCATATATAAAAAATTAAATGCTAGAAACAACACCAACTAGACTTTTAATTTTCTAACTAGAATCTTCAGATAAGTTTACTCTTAAACAAGAATTAGTTAATAATCAAGTGTGTCATGTACACAATATACACACATCTCAAAGGGTCAGTAACAATCATGCCATTAAACACCAACAAACACACTTTTGAAACCAAACTGGAAAAAAATAAATGAAATCATTTATAGTAACTGCATACTTTTCTGAATTGAGACACATTTTATAGTCTATTGGGCATTTTCCTCTTTGACTACCCATTCTGTGTAACTGCAGAACTTGATATTTATGTTGGTAAAACTCACTGGTTATAGACAAGATCATTTTTTAGTTACTCTAAGGTAGCATTAATGTAACTCCGAATGAAATGCTACGGTCACTATTCCTACAGGCTGACTTTCTTCTGTGAACGCTCAGTGTCATGGGCCATCTTTCTTCATTTTGATTATCTTTGCCTGAGTGATTACTTTTGCTTTCTACAGCACTTCCCTTGGTGCTTATGTTCATTTTCCTTTGTATCTTTATCATTACTGTTGTAAATTATTTCTTTATATATCTATTCACTTTGCCCCTGGACTACATAGGTGCTCTTGTGTATTATTTTTTATACACAGCAATAATTACTATTATTGGGACAAAATGATTACTGGGACAAAAAACATCAAGAGCACGGCATACTGGAACAGCAAATACTGGAATACCAAATAGAGTATGTGCTGGTGTAGCAATATGGCAACAGGAATAATAACATCATATCACTATACACATCAAAGTCACTTCTCTAAGTGAGCAGACCAAGAAAATGGTTCTATGTAGAGACATAAATGGAAGCTATATTATGAAAACATATATAATTATAAGAGGCTTGTACATTGATATTTTTTAAACTAGTCCGTGTTATCATTTGATGTGAGCATGGAGCACTCTAAATGTGGCGGAGACACCAATGTGAGGGAGCCTTAAGTGGATGAGAATGATTTAGTTGACGGTAATGCTGCAAATCTTAATTAAGTGGAAGTTTCCAGACAAGTTTGAGTTCTAAAGTTATCAGTACCCAGTAAGGAACAAATTCTATTAAGTAAATAAATTTACAAGCATCGTTCTATGGAGAGTTAGATGTTACTCATCATTGACAGGGTAAGAAGGGGTACGAAATGAGCAGCCTGCTGTGTGTAAGACGGTTTTGTTAAATTTGTCTTTTGCCTAGAATTTCTGATACTGGAGGAACCCATGACCATGTTGAGACATAAAAGTAGAAACAATGAACTCAAGTTGCTTCTCCAAACCAGCCCCTTCAACTTGGAAATGTCTTCTGTAAAACCTATGTCAACAATGACGCTGTGTTATTTAGCACAAATCCTGCCACCCCATCTAATCTTGATAGGAGTGAGAAGTCTGTGGAGATTTCCAATATTTAGAGTTTATCTTTCCAGACTAACTGACTGGTAGCACAAAACTTACCCTCTTGGATACTCCATGCTTCCTTCATCTCTACTGCTTTATTTAGAACAGAATCATTCATTTCATTGATAACCTGAAAGGGGTTTGAAGGAACAATTGAAGAATAATTGTACATTTCATTGAGTGTGACACAAATTATCCAAAGTGAAAACATAAAGGCTTTTACCATCAAGGGTGAATATTCCTCCCCAGATTCTAAAAAAGAAAAACAAAGAGATGATCAATGATAAGTAAATAAGTCGATCAATCGCAAACTCATGCAGAGTTTGAATGGAACTCAGCCCCCCTGGCTACCTTTGCAAATGATAACTTTACACTTGGGCTTTTCAGGCTGTGAATTGGCTTATTTTGCTTTTGTGTCTCATTGAGATCATAACATGAAAAAAATATACACTGAAGAAAAAATTAAAATCCAGTTTTGATTAAACTTGCTCAGATTTTCAAAACGAGGTTATTATGTAACGGCTATAGCAGAAACACAAAAGGCGCATATAACAATATGAATATGCTAATAAACGAAGAGGAAAGGGATTCCTAATCAGAGAAGCAATTTGTGACCCTGAGTTTATATCAACTGTCAAAGCCATTGTAGAATGGAACAGTATATAATTCAGAAGACTTCTGAGCCTTGCTTGTTGGTTGTTTTGTCAACACAAACTAGAATTACCTGGGGAGAGGGAACCTAAATTGGCTGAACTGCCTCCATAAGACTGGCCTGTGGAGCCGGGCGGTGGTGGTGCAAACCTTTAATCCCACCACTAGGGAGGCAGAGGCAGGCAGATCTCTGTGAGTTAAAGGCCAGCCTGGTTTACAAGAGCTAGTTCCAGGAAAAGCACCAAAGCTACAGGGAAAACTTGCCTCAAAAAAATAAATAAATAAATAAAAATAAAAGATTGCCCTGCGGGCATGTCTGTTGTACATTTTCTTAATTGGTGGTTGGTGTAGGAGGTCCCAGCCCACTCTGAACAGTGCTACCTCTTGGCAGATGGTCCTGGGTTGTATAAGAAAGCAAGCCAAACACGTCATGAGGAGCAAGGAGTACACAGTGTGTTTCTCCATGGATTCTGCTTCATTCCTGCCTCTGGGTGGGTAGTAACATGCCCTGATTCCAATAATGTATGCAGAAACGCAACAGTGTAATATGGTTTGACCGAGACTACACTGATAGCGTCTGAAGTGAGTTCTTCTGTGTCTCCTCAGCATGAGCTTCCATGCCTTGTAGGCCATTTCTCTCTTACCTAGACAATCTTTCTTTTAAAAGACTACCTATAAATCTTGTTTCAATTTTATACTAATTTATGAATCATTATGACCACTTCATTCATCTTTGTCTTACAAGAATAGCTAATAACCAAAGAATTATATTTTATAACCTTATAGAACTCCACAGACTTAGTATCCTAAGAATCTTGTAGAATTACCCAGTTTCCATACATGTTTGTTTATTTCTTTCTGGATAAGAACAAACTCAAAAGTAAAGACAAAATGTACACCTTATTTGGAGCCTACTAGGCTTTCCATAATATACAAAACCCTACTTAGGACTTAGCAGAGTTTATCTAGGTGACTCACCAAAGTCTGAGAAGCAGAGCTTCATTCCAAAAGCTAATACATGTCTATTTGAAATCTACTCTAAGAATTTACATTGCCATCACCCAAACTGAGATTAGATAAGCAGTCACAAACTTTGTAATGGACTTTTAATCTAATCCCATGAGTTTCTTCTTTCCAATTCTTGAATTCTCACTTATACAGCATTACCTTCTGAAGTGGTGGTGCTTACGAATGGACAAAATATATATGGATTTGAAAATAGACATGAATTTGAAAAACCAAGTATTTAAATATTTAATGGGTTCTCACCAATGAATATATAAGAAGAGAGGGACACATTGTTCTAGTTTTAGACAATCTTAGGATTTGGCATTCATGACACATTTTCCTCATAAGTCAAATACATTACTCTGGTTTGCTGCATATTTTTTTTAATTTTTTCAGTTTAATTATCAACTTGGCACAACCTAAAATTCCCTGGAAGAGTGCTCTCTATGTAAAGATTATCTACATTACATTGGCCTGCTTGCCAGAGGCTGATTATTTATTTATTTACTTACTTGCTTATTTGTTTATTTTGGCTAAAAACAACTATAGACTCATTGAGAACTCTTCCAATGGACACGTTTAGCCTTTCTGGATAGTTCTATGGGTGAACTCCAGCCCAGAAGCTCTCAGAGTTGTTCCCTATGAGTGCACAGTGAACTGTTGGCCATCAGTGACTTCTAGGCCAGGTGACTTTGGACACAGAGGATGCCCCACCTTGCAGGTCTCCACCCAGGTGCCTCTGCAGCAGGTAGATGACAGGCCCTTTCAAGTCAGACTCCTCCTCTGTGGATGGGTGACCTCACCAGGCTCACTTATATAACCTGTATGTAGCAAACTTTCTCTGCTGCAGACATGTTAGGTAAGTAGGAGTCCGTTAGGACGGAAATGTCTTTCACTATCTAGTAATTGGTGTTTGGTGCTTCAAAACCCACAACATAGGGCCAGCCCAGTGTAGGCAGGGTTTTCTCTGCCTCCTTGGTCTTCTGCTTCCTCTTAGTCTGTCTGGATGTCACACTTGAAACCTAGCTTCTTAATTTCAACCACAAGAAAGCAACTTGCACAGAATGCAGCCTTCCTTGACCCTCTTGAAGACACCCATGTCTCTTCCGTTTGCTTTCGCACTCTGGGTGTCACAAAGGGGTCCAATGCCACGCTCTGTCTGCAGGTTATTCAGCTCCTTCTCAAGGTCTGGTACTGACCCCCGTGGTGGCTGTGGTGGCTTGGGGAGGAGCAGAGGTGAACTTTTCCCTTACGCCTTCTCAACTTTGTTATATTCAATGAGGTGTAAAATGCCTCCACAGTGAGTAGCACCATTCCCTATGCAGGGGAGACTGGGCTGTCTACGGGAAGAGGGGAAATGAACACCAGGATGTATGTATCCACTATTCATCTCTGGCTGTGGTCATAATATGAGCAGCTAGCTCCTGATAGCGTGACTTTACTTCTAGGATGAGCTTGACCCTGGCACTTTGAGTTTAAATAATCTTCACCTCCTGTATTTTGTTTCATTCAAAGTTCTTTATCCAGAGAAAACTCGGACACTAACCCTTACTACATCTAACATACTTTACTTGCTCCTTATTGTCACTGCCTTCTCATTCTTCATTCCCCATTTTTCTCAGCTCTTTATAGCTTATTATCATATCATTGGTAGTAGGAAAACTAGAAATATAATTCAAAATTCATCTTCCTTAATGATACTCTCAAACTGTCATTGAAACTTGATAACACATTATCAGTTTTCCTTATTCTACATTTATTGATGATTTTCTTTCGTTAGTAGCATACTTCAGCCTCCTGTCATAAACAAGCATCACAAAAAAAAATGACTTTTTGCCAGGTGGTGCAAGCCTTTATTCTCAGCACTGAGGAGGCAGAGGCAGGCAGATCTCTGTGAGTTTGAGGCCAGCCTGGTCTATAAGAGCTATATCCGGGGCATCTAGGACTGTAACAAAGGGAGACCTTGTCTTGAAAAGAAATGGCTTTTCCATAAAAGGTACTGCCTACCTATTGCTTGTCCATTTGTCTTCCCTTTTCTTGAATCTGCTCCCACAGATTCATTGCCAGACATATTCGGAAGATTCTCATAGATGCTCTGTTATAATAAGGAGTGATCATGAGTTATACAAAATCCTCCCAATTGATTTTATGAAGGTGTCAAATTTCATATAATAAAATCATATGTAGTTGAATATAAAAGGAGTACATAGTAAAAGCTAAAATATTTGAAAATAGAGCCTCATAGTGCTCTTCAGACCCATCCTAACTTTTATCTTCATGTGGTCACTGACTATGTAAGCAGCATGGAAGGCCAAAAGCACATACAGGTAGACAGTAACAGATGGTTTATATATTTTAGTCAATATTTTACTTTTATGTATCAAAATCTACTTTGCATGCCCCACAAAAATAATATAATTTTTAAAGAAAATGCATACTTAAACAACTTCTCATAAATGCACTTTATGGACTCAACATTGAATATCCAGGGCACTTAAAATGCAAAAGGCAGTTTAGAATCAGATGCAATATGCATCACACACTACTGTTGGTACAATAAGAACTGGATATAATTATGAAGTTTCTTCACATAAATTAGAGATAAAAAAAAGTCTGTATTTTGTTGTTAAAATTGCTTACTGATTGGAGAAGACAATGGTCTGAAAAATGGCAAGTTGGGGAGCAGAGGCAAGATGGCATATTGGAAGCCCTAACCATGAGAAGGGAGGGAGAAAGCGATGGGAAAGTACTAGTAGAGAAATGAGCAGAGCATAGAAAACAGAAATAAAACTAAGACTTTTTCTCTACAAAGAAGCTGCATGCACCTCAGCTGCACCAATATGCTCATGCTGAGGCAGGTCTCAGCAGTGAAGTATATCCAAGAACTCCAGCTGCCCATCACCATGAAATTCAGACAGTGAGGCGGTTCACAGTGCTAGAAACCTAAACTGAAGGTAATAACTCAGCCCTCACAGAGGGGAAAGTGGAGTGAAACCGAGCAATGAAAATGCAGTAGAGATACAAAATGGAATTAAATCAGCCATAAAGGAAGGAAAGTCGCGAAGTTTTCAAAAACGTCAATTTATTTGAAAGTTACTATATGAAGTGAGGGGACCCATGCTCAAAAAGATAAAGACCAGCTATGCTTTCAGAAGCGAATCCTCGAGTCTAATTTTTATTATTCTGTGTGTAGGGGGTATAGGCAAAGCTTATCAAACTAGAAAGAGGACCATGAGATTGGGGGAAAGACTCTAAGAAAAGTGGCAGGGGTAATAGAATCTCTGAGAAATGAAAAGAGGGAACTACTGGGGAAGGAAGGGTATGATGTGAGGTGAGGAGGATCAGCCTAAACAACTGTGAAAACACCATAATGAAACCTCTTATTTAGTATACTAATTTAAAAATATTTAAGTAACAAACTTTCAAAAGAAATTCTCTATGGAATGGCTGGATGATATTGCACAAATACTACGTATTATTATATAACCTTTCCCAAGGAAGGAGTTTTTAAGTGACTGACTGCACAAGTCCCCTAGCTGCACATCTCTGTGTACGTAATATATTACAAGAGTAGCGTGATGATTTCGAGACGTATCCCACGCCCTGCTTCCTGGTTACACAGGTTAAGAGCCAACTAAAGAAACTAAAGACACATTCCTCCTGTCAAGGTGGTCACCTTGATTAGATTCCACTTGGTCTTTCATTAGAAGTTACTCCTCAGAAAAAAACAAAATCCTCTCTAAATTTAAAAGTCCACGGCCACCCACAGTCCATGCTAACTACAGACTCCTTTAATGCTGCGTAAATTATTTTTCAAGATATGGTTTCTCTTTGCAGCAGGACTGGCTGACCTAGAACTCACTTTGTAGAGCAGTCTGGCTTTGAAATCATAGAGATCGACCTGCATCTGCATCCCAAGTGACAGGCATACATCTCCACTGCCTGGCTTCATGCAACATTCTTAAGCAAGAAAAACTTTTATACCAGAAACTCTAATTTATGTTTACATACCAATGAGTGGATACTTCCCCTCTCATCAAATCTACTGTGATCTTCGTCTGATGTCACTTCTAAGTCTGGCTCTACTAATAAATATATTTAGTTAAACAAACTGTTAATATATCGTACATAAAACAATAGCAATAGATGGAGGTATCTTAAAACTTGTGTTCATAAAAATTCCATTTTGAATTTTCCTAATTAGTTTGTATCCAGCTTAACAGTTACTGAATATACAGTCCTTAAAAGCATTGCTTCCAGTCATCACCAGTATTTGGGTCAACACTAGAGTTTGACAGATTCCAGATGTAAGAAGCGTTTTTGAGATTCTTCCATACATTCAACCACCGAACAGAAATAAGCAAGCCCTCAGAAGTGAAACTTAAAATTATCACAGTAATGAACAGAATGCATATGAGTGCACTCTTCTTTATTTCTACTATGAACATTTAAATAATCCACTAAATTATTTTCTAAACAAAAGTTCCATCATTCTCCACACCTTTGTCTTTGCTACCCTGCTCCTTATATTTGATTTATCTCTGTCCACTATTTTAACAGTTTTTATCTCATCTTTTAATACTGGTTTGCCATATAAAGTATTAAGTTATGGCTCTTCCTGTACAGATAAATCTTTTTTATGTTTGTCTAAGTATTTGTTGATTTTTCAACCTTATCTTTATCACTAGAGCTTCAAATTATTTATTTACATGTATAATTCCTTTTTATCTACCCAAGTAGGAACAATTAGTCGTTTCAGTGTAAACAGTCTTTATTTCATTTTACTCAATAATGGTTTACTGTATTTTTTCTAAACACAATACCAGCTTGATACTTAAAATATGAAGTTAGTCAGACACCAGTAAAGAAACCGCAAGTATATGAAAGGAAGAAACGTGAGAGAAGGATGTTTAGTAAGGAACGATCTAAAATCAGATTATTAGAAAAGATACCACCAGCAGTCTAGTAATTTCACAGGAAACGCAAGAGTGGAGCTTGTGCTAAGGATACAGAGTTGAACGTAAGTCATGAAAGCCTTCTCTGGAATTTAAAGAAGGTTGGACCTTTTCATTTCAAAACGTTAGCTTGACAAACTAGCAAATTGGTTGGAGGTTGAATGTGCACAGTGTTGCATAAATGGAGGTAGAAGTTTTATAAGAAGTTACTGGGGCAAGATAAACATTATCCAGACCATAACTGGTGGAATGTTTATAGGAATGTTTAGTTATAAATTGATCGGCATCTGGTACAGAACAATTTTGTTAAATGAATAAATGTATAAGTAGGATTGCATCCTTGGAGAAGTAGACTTGTCATTTGAGAGAACTATAAAGGGAGTTCAGTTTAAGTTGCTTGTTTTGGGTGCACATCTTACTAGGGTGAGGGGATCAGGTTGGTGTTTTGTTTTGAATGAGTTGATTCTTTAATCTACGAAAGTCATCAAGCAATAACATCACAGTGCAGAGTCTGGGCTTCCAGATAAATGACATGAAAAACGTTTATGAAGCAACTGTAATGCTTATGTGATGTTGCATGCAAAGGCTGGTGCCACTACAGAGCAACTGGAGTCTAAAAGACACAGTCTTAGGTTAGGAAGAAAGGGAAGGCACAAGTGATGTCATATCACATTGTATAATTTATTGTGTTAGACCTGATTCCATGAAATAATGAGATAATGGCATGAAAATACAAATAGACAATTTAAAACACATAGAGATGTGCATAACCAATAAACTGATCAATTATAATAAAATGAACTTTATTTATAAATGTAATTTATTATTGTGTTGCTTACAAGGTCTTTGAAATTGTGTCTCAAAAGGGAGGCTCTTGTGTTTCAGATTGCTGGGTAAGTGAATCAACAGGCAAATAGCAATTCACTCAGCTACCCAACTACTATTTTAAACTTGGAGAACGGCCTTGGGCTTTCGCAATTTACGCCCTACAAGTCCCTAACAGTTATAGGTATTAAATCAGGCAAACTTTAGGGGATAAACGATGAAAGAAGAAACTTCTGATTTAAAGCATACACTTTCTACACAATTTCTTAGCCCCTGAAAATGCCTTTATTTTCAATTATCTACACCAACAATGACCTCTGAAGTATTTAGCTCAATACAATATTAAAATTTATAAAGTTTTTTTATTCTTCTCTCATACAATACATTCCAACTACAGTTCCCCTCCCTCCAACTCCTCCCAGGTCCCCACCTATTTCCCCTCTCCCCCAGATCCACTACTCCCCCATTCCCCGTCAGAAAAGAGTAGTCCAATATCAACCAAAGACAGCACAACAAGTTACAATCAGACTAGGCACAAACCCACCTGGATTTTTTTTCTTAAGAAGGAATGAGAAACTTCTGAGCAATTGGAAAATGTTAAAATGTTTCCTTCTAGCTACGATAATTTTATGGCATAGTTTACCTGATTTGAAGGCTGGCGTGTTCTTTGTTGCCCATGCTTCTTTGAAATCATCGTCCTTGATTTCAATAGGAGTCTGGATGGGTTTTGAAACAGGACACTTAATAAATATTGCATACATCACCCAGTGTTGATGCTCATCATCCAAGATAAAGTACAATTGTGATTACCGTCAATTGAGAATGCTCCTCGTCAGACTCTAAAATGCCAAACGGACATCAGTCAATCATAATGTTATCAAACTGAGTCCTCACGTTTTCCTTTAATAATAATTAAAGGGGGGATTGGGCAACTTTTGGGTTGTTTTCTTGTTTTCTGATTGAGGCAGCTATGTTAAAGAAATACCATGAAGCCGGGCGATGATGGCGCACGCCTTTAATCCCAGCACTCGGGAGGCAGAGGCAGGCGGATCTCCGTGAGTTCGAGACCAGCCTGGTCTACAGAGCTAGTTCCAGGACAGGCTCCAAAGACACAGAGAAACCCTGTCTCGAAAAAAACCAAAAAATAAAAATAAATAAAGAAATACCATGAATAAAAATAAGAGAAGAGCTTTCAACATATATTTTCAGCGGAGATTGTGAATCTACTGACTCTACCAGAAGCAGAATTGGCACCCGTGTCAATGTGGCGAGCGCACTGATGGATGAGGAGAAAAGGGACCTTTAACCAGAGAGCAAAGCATGACTCTGTGGACACTGGACTGCCAAAGATGTGGGGAGAGTGGGACATCGTATATGTCACTAAAATACTGTCAACAGTTTGGATCAGTTCAGTTCACACCATAAATTATGAAGAACACACTAGTGGTAACTTTTTCAAGAAAGTTCTCTGAACTATCTTTGATGATGTTCTTCCAAAAAATGAAAGTTACAATATTCTTTTTCTACACTCTTGTTGTTGACTGGCGTGGCTCAATTTTTATATTTAGTTTAGATATCTTGGTGTATTCGTGTGTGTGTGTGTGTGTGTGTGTGTGTGTGTGTGTGTGTGTGTGTTCAACACAGGATTTCTCTGTGTAGCCTTGGCTGTCCTGGAACTCACTCTGGAGACCAGGTTGGCCTCAGACCTACAGAGATCTGCCTGCCTCTGTCTCCCGAGACCGGGGATTAAAGACGTGCACTGCCACCACCCGACCCTAGTTTACATACCCTACTGCTTCTCAATCATATGAGAAGTTATGTGAACCACATGTACAGCATAACATGCAAGACATCAGTAGTGAAATGTGATTATCCAACGAAAATGTAAATTGACTTTTCAGGTAAATAGATAAAAATAAATAAATAAAAAGATAATAGAAGCCTGTTACGCGTGAAATCAATGTAGTATATATTAAACAAGTATAAGAACATTTTAGTCCACTTCTTAGACATATTTAAATACTGGAAGCTTAGTTTATGTTTCTATAGCATTTATAATGCCGCTCCATGATTTAGCTAAACTATTCTCATAACTTGCCCTCTCTGCTATATATAAAGCCTCATTTCCCATCACTCACTCCCTTCAATCACACTGTTCTTGTTCTTCATTCTCCTTCCATCCTTTCCTTAATCTCAGAATTCCTTGGGTGCTAGAAAACCCTGTAATGTAACTCGTAGTCCAGATCTTTCCGTAACACATTAAGCATGTTGCTAGAATTTAACGTTATTCAACTTGTTATTTAAATTTCTTATTTCTTACGAAACACTTATAATACTTTTAGTATCATGTGGCAGTCATCTGTTTTGAATAAATAAGTCATCGCATAGTTTTCAAAATAAAATTCTATTCCTACCTTTCATTTGTCCACTTATATTAATGTTTCCCATTTGATATCCTGTACAAGATAAATGGCCAATATTCTTTTGTGGAAGATGCTCCAAGGTACTCTGTTAAAATAAGTGTCAATACATGACATAAATGTCTCGTAGCTGCCTTCTGAGGAAATATCTCATTTTCCAACTTCAAAAGCAATTAAACTAGAAAATAAATATAAGTTGTACAGACAGTAAAACCCTTGATGAGGATGTTGTATATGCTCTTTATATCAATTTAATCCTTTTCTGTCATTTGGTTGCAAACTGATCGTGGAAAGCCAGAGGAAGCAAATGTGTGTATACAATAATGGCTAATCTGCACGTTTCAATAAGAATTAACTTCTAAATACCTAACTCTAGCTTGCATTCCGCGAAAGGAAAATTCTCAAAAATTTAGACAAATTTTATTGAAAAAGAAAACCACTCGCTATATAGTATAATATTTAACATTTAGAATACTTCTCCAATGATAGAACTTGTCTTAGAGGCAGAAGAAGACATTTTTCCATAAAAAGAATTCCTAGCTTGTCGTGTTAGGTATAAACAAAACACTGAAGAAGTTGTTTAGTATGTGTAAACAATCCTTAAATCATGTAATTTTTGTATAAAATTGTTACTTTTAGAAAAATGCTTACATGAGTGTGTATATGTTGATATTAGGATAGTTACACCAGCTTATTTCTCAGGTCCATTTGATTGGAAAATCTTCCCCCAACTCTTTACTCTGAAGTCTGTCTTTGAGGCTGAGGTGTGTTCCTTGTATGCAGCAGAAGGATGGGTTCTGTTTTGTATTCAATCTGTTAATCTGTGTCTTTTAATAGGAGAGTTGAGTTCATTTATGTTAGGGGATATTAATGACCAGTGATCGCTAGTTCCTGTTATTTTGTTTTTGTTGTTGGTGATGTTATTGCATATGTTTTCCCCTTCTTTGAGATTTGCTGCTGTGAGATCATCTATTGTCTGTATTTTTTTGGATGTAGCTAACTTCCTTGGGTTGGAGTTTTCCTTCTAGTACTTTGTGTAGGGCTAGGTTTGTGGCTAGGTATTGCTTTTTTATTATTTTTGTTTGTTTGTTATTTTTCCATTCATAAATTTACACTTCCTCCCCTCCTCCCATTCCTCTCCCGCTCCCCCACTCATCCTCCACTCTCCCCCTCCCTGCTTGAGAGATGCAGAGATGGTTCAAGATATAAAATCTGTCAATGTAACCCACCATATGAATAAACTGGGAAAAAAGAGCACGTGATAATCTCATTAGATACTGAAAAAGCCTTTGACTATATCCAGCATCCCTTTATGATAAAGGTCTTGGAGAGAGTAGGAATACAAGGAACATAGAATTAAACATAATAAAGGCAATATACAGCAAACCAACAGCCAATATCAAGCTAAATAGAGAGCCATTTGTGAACTCAGCTTTCAGTTCCTCTTCCTTCTCGACTGAATGTAATAGATGCATGGTTAAAGGGGTGGGGGCTGTGCATGGTGACGTGGTAGGGAATTGGGCTGGGTCTGGAGGGAGTTGGTGGACTATGATCAAAACACATTGTGCAAAATCTCAAATGACAATTTTTTTCAAGTTTAGCTAAAAATTAGTAGGGAGTATAAGAATATTTTAAAGTTTTGTTTCATTTTTTGTTTTGAGGGTTTCTCTGTGTAGCCCTGGCTGCTCTAGAACTAGCTAGGTTAAATTTTATAACAAGGGAAAAATGGTTTAAACGTTCAATATTTGGTTAGGATTTATCAATTCTATCAAGTAATCTAAAAACTTGACTTCATGTGGCTGATGCAATACTACTAAACAAAGGAAAGCAATACTGTGTGACATTTAAAATGAAAGTTTTCATACCAGCGGCTGATTGTTTGCGCTTTCATCGAGAATATCTTCCTCCACTGATATCAATTCTAACTCTGGTTCTGTGGGCAAATACATTTATTTAATTAAATTACATAGACTTCATAGGTAGCAATATTGTCTGTATGTTAAAAGGACTGTTTAAACCACTTTTTAAAAAAACATTGCATTGTTGCTTTCCAAGTAGAATTACAGCCAAGGCTATATTGAGCTGGATGTTTCTAGTTGGCTAAAGTGGTGGTTCTCAACCTGGGGGTCATGGGATATTTCCTCATAAGCAGCAGAGGGCGCCATACATCCTAAAGATTTGCACATCTACTCATCCACTCAACCTAAGAGATCAAAGCCTCCAGAAACGATTTCCAAAGACACTGGCAGCGAATAAATTCATAACGCACATTAATTTTTATCTTATAATGTTGCATTTTAAACCATCTGCTAAGCATTTTGATCACAAAATAACAGCAAAGCCTGTGGTCACACGGTTTCCGACATGTGAAAATGTTTTCGCCACTGTCGGGCACATTTCTCCTTCCTAATCTCAGGTTAGTGCACAGAGTCTTCCCTCGTTTCGGCTTTCAGCTCTCCGGTGACTGTAAATTATTCCTCCTGTGTCTTGTAGAGTCAGTTTTTTCTTGATTTTACTCAATAATGATTTTTGTATTCTGATTGTAAGTGGCATGAGGTTTTGCAGAATGGAAATAAAATAATAGAGTCGGATTTTTGTCGAGTTTGTGGGTGATTTGACAATTAAGAGGTAAAGCGTAACAGGACTTTTGGGGGGGGGATAAAAGGAAGAAAAAATGATAAGTGCAGCCAAGACACTCTTTATAAGTATCTTTAAAATCTAAAGTCAATCATGTGAAATTGTAATTAGTGATTTGTGTTTACAAATAGGACACGTGACTGAATAATAGGACTAATTTCACAGATACAAAAAAAGGGAGAGAAAAAAAAAAACACTTTAGATCCAGACTTCAACATGGGCTGGATTCCCCTAGTAGGAATAAAATTGCTTTTCTTGATTTTGATATGCTACTTTCTGCACACTAGTCGGAAACCTCCTAAGCAAAATGGATGTCTAGTTAGAGTCTCTCTGGATCGAGGATTGCAGGCGTGCAGCGCTGCACCCGGTTCTCCAAACAGCATCTTTAAACTGTGGAGAAATCCCACGAGTATCGTAACCTCCCTCTGCAAGTCCTTCTGGCAGAGACCCCACCCTGGAAGCCTGGGACACTGAAATACAAACGTGGCAGCACCTCGTTGAGCATACACTTAAAAATTGTATCTTGCACTCCTCATAAATACTCTTTTTTAAAAACATGGGTGCTAACATAACATTTGCATTTATATCAAGTCGTACTGTCAACTTGGGGGAAAACAGAATCAGGGTGGCATTTTCTGCAAGCATTTAATGCATTTTATTTCTATCTAAAGTGATCCACTTTGCAGAATGTACCTGGTAGGAATGGTAGCAGCTCTGTTCTTTCTGTTGCTTCATTTGTAACAGATTCTCTGGCTTCAGTGGCCACAGATTCTCTGACTTCAGTGGCCACAGATTCTCTGACTTCAGTGGCAGACTAAATAGGTTTTAAAGAAGAATATTTAAATGTTACATATGTCACAGGACATATTTAATGATTCATGGCAAAAATAAAAATCTTATTACCTTTAAGGACAAATCTTTCTCAGTCCATGCTAAAAAGCAAAAGGAAATATAATTGTTTCCATGCTTATACAACACCAATCATATGCTCATAAGGAATGAGGACAGAACTAAATTCTCATTCTTAGCTTTCCAACTATTACTCTATGATTTGAATATTTGGAGAAATATTACAAGTCCAGGCAGCAACACAACTGGAATATGCTAAACAAAACATATACTCATCTCTCAAGAGATGGTTCAGTGTTTAAAATCACTTCCCTCTCTTCCAGGGAACCCAAGCACTGCTCCTAGTGCCCACCTCGGGTGGCTCACAACTGCCTGGGGCTCCAGCTCCAGGGGAACAAATGCTGTCTTCTGACCCCTGGTGGCACCCTCACAGACATGGCTGACATTCACACAGACACACTAATGCGAACAGAAATTTAAGAATGAGTAAAAATATACTCAGAAAAATATCTGTGCAAAATGTCATAAAAAATAGCAATTTTGGTATGGCACAAAAGAACTCATAAAGTTTATCATTTCCCATATTAGAATAGTGTGAAGCTGTGTTAACTGCTTGAAGGACAGCTAATGTACATTAAATAAGACACATTCGGAAAGGCAAATCTCACGTGTTTTATCTCCTGTGTAACTTACATATGTATAAATGGCATAAAAGTAGAGATAGTATTATTCTCGGAGAAGAAGAACACCAAGAGAAGGGTTGGGGCAGGACAAGAGATTTTCATGGGGAAAAACATGAGCACAGTAAGGATGTGTTGTGAAAATTCTATGATTAAACAAATTCTTTTATCCCTGAATTAAAAATAGTAGGGGCTAGAGAGATAGGTCTGTGATTAAGAGCATGCAGGGGGGCCTGAATTTAACTCCCAGAATCCACTAGTATCTCACAACTATCTATAACTCCAGTTCCAGAAAACTCAGCGCCCCCTTCTGGCCTCCACTGGTACTTTACTCACACACATACACACACAAGAACTCATAAAATAAATCTTTAAAAACAAACAACTGAAAATAACAATGATTTTAAATTTTGAATAGCATGTTCTTCTACTTCAATTATTTATTATTATTGATAACTGGTATCAATTTGACATACCTCTTCAGTGCCTGGTGATTACAGAGAGGTGAATGAGAGACTAAAGGCTCCTACGTCTTGGAGTTCCGTCAACCCAACACTTTGCAAAGGAACAGCAATAACCTCGTCTTTGGTTTGAACACACATGGGTTGAAGTCATCTGAAGTAAACTCACTTAAGTTTTCCTAATTAATTCCAGTATTTGGCTATTAGATTACCAATGCTCGTGTTATAAACCACATTCTCCAAAATGAGACCTCTGTGAAATAAGGAGCATACCTGTCACTTTTCTTCTTGCCGAATTTTCAAATATTCTGTCTATAGCCGAAGATAAACTGCCAGCACAGCTCAGAGGAGCACTCTCAGAGATACTCTGCTAAAATTAATATTAAAATTAGTTGCATAAAATTTTTATCACTTGAAGATATGTGACTTGGTCATTTTCTAAGCAATTATACAAAAAAAAAGAGGGATGTGTTTAAAATCTCAGTGTTTCAGTATCAAACCTTATACATGCCTCTCTACATCAGGCCCATCTTTGTGGCTTTATGTGCAAACTTTATAGGGCTAACAATCCCACGAACCAGACAAGGCAATTTGTAGGGAAAATATTCATAGGTAAAAGACTCTTACTTGCGTGCATACTTCCAGAGAGGAGCTACAGGCATAGCTCCTAACTCTGAGATTCCACAATGGAAACAAGGGGGCATTTTAAACATGTGCATGCGTAAACACAGGCAACCAAGGGATGCTGAGAGAGGGGGAAACAGTCTTCCCCAGAGAAGAACAGACCAATTAGTTATCCACATAAGCAACATGATACAGACTGAGAAAATTGTATTTGTATGTTTAGGAATACACACAGAGATATAGTGTAACAACAATATTTTAAGGAGACCATGAATTTGAAAGAGAGAGCAGGGAGGTACATGGGAGACTTTGAAGGGGGGAAAGAGGATGGGGCAATGATGTATTTATAGCCTAAAAAAAAATAATGTGTTTTTTAAGATATGAAATTAAACTTTTGCTATGTGATTAGTATGAGTTTCTGCATTTAGAACTGGATTTTAAATGCAATTCTTTTATTTAAATTTTTTTATTTTACATACCTCCCCCAGTTCCCCCTCCTTCCCATCTCCCAACTCCCCTCCTCCCCCACATCTCGCCTCCAGAACTGGACTTTGTTTGAAGCAAAACATAACAACTTTGACCACATAAGCAGCTTTCCTTGCACTCCTCATAAAATGGCTTAGAAAATGCCCAATATTCTCTATAACACAAACTTTGAGAAACAGATGTTTAAGTTCTAGATTTTCACATTTCTAATACTGTTACAGTTTAAATACAGAATCAAAGATTAAAAATAGAGGACACACTCTTCTAAAAGATTACAGAATGCCAAAATTCAAAGTGTCCTTAAAAGAAAACATAACAAAAATCAAAAAGACAAGAAACATGAATTTTTTTAAAAGATAAATTTAAAATGTAAAGAAAACAATTCTGCTAGATGCCCTGTGCTGTTGAACCTAAAGGCATCATGGAAATTGATTACTATAATAACACACTGAGTATATTAAAGATTCACTTGGCCATTATCAGTCATGTTAATATAAAAGTCACAGTAAGCTACGTTTATCCAAATAATCATTGACAAAATGTCAAATATTCTCTATTATTGGAAGCCTATTGCTAATACAATTTCTCTTGGGCTCTGTATTTTCACTCCATTTCCCCACAGCCTCCCAGTAGTTGCTAGACCTTTTCACTGATTGCCACATTGACAATTGCTGTCTGTGGCTGCTCACGATCTTATTTCTGCTGATTGACTTTCCATGTGCTGAAATGGCATCTGGACCGCTACTAAACCTTAAGAGTAAAACAAAACAAACCTGGGGCAAGGAAGCGCACTCTGCAGAGGGGCATTTGACCTTGGTGTCACAGCTACACTCGTCTTCCTTCATGACAGGCAAGGGAAGCCCGGGACTAGAACAACCGGAAATCCTACAGAGCAAATTATGCAGCAAATATGGGTGGGCACAATTCTGAAAATTTTAGTTGACCGAATTTTTTAAAACAGAAGCAAAGGAAGAAGAAAGAAAACAGAGAAGTTGATTTACAGAGAAAAGGTTATTGTCACCATAAAAAAAGAGAGGAGGAGGAGGAAGAGGAAAAGGAGGTAAAACAAAAATGTCATTGAACTATGTATAGAAGCTTAAAGAAGAAACAAAAGTGAAAAATCAGTAAGTAGGGAAATTAATTTCCAAGTATCCTCTAAAAAGGTGTTAAATATAATATGTATCACATGCTATGCATATGGATAAAGTCTTCACTCCCCGACAAGAACATCCTCTCCTGGCGTGTTCCTATTGTCCAGAGTGCATCCAAGCAAGGTGTACTAGACTATTGCTGGTACTCAAGACAGGGTACTGGCTGGCACTGTGATTATCAAAATTTCAGATCGAAATTATCAAAATTGTTGGGGGTGTATCTGCACTTGTCAAGAAAATCCTAAAGGAGCTCCTATATAAACTTGACTTTTGTTATTGATCTGACATAGAGTTTATCAAGATCTCAGGGCTATCCAGGTTCTTGCCAACCTATGGATAAGCAAGAGCATGAATGAGGGAGCCAAGCCAAATAGGAGTCAAATCATAGGCATGGGATCCCAGCTACAGTGCCTACTTTTTTTTTGGTTTTTCGAGACAGGGTTTCTCTGCGGCTTTGGAGCCTGTCCTGGAACTAGCTCTGTAGACCAGGCTGGTCTCGAACTCACAGAGATCCGCCTGCCTCTGCCTCCCGAGTGCTGGGATTAAAGGCGTGCGCCACCACCGCCCGGCCCTACAGTGCCTACTTAGTGAAGAATAAATAGCTATCATAGCATATACTTTGAATGTCTACTGTAAGAAATATGATAAAGAACCATGTTTAAATATAAAGCATGATGTTGTGCTTTATATTTAGATATATTATATACATATATATTAGAGTAGAATGCTAAACAAATATTTATTTCTCATCTGTTAATTCCAGCACTTCAATAACATACAGATTTTATCAACATGTAAAACTTACCTGGCCAATGAGTCATTTCCAGAATCCATTTGTTCTACTAAATAAAAATATAAAATGCATTTTAAACAAATGGAAGAAAAGTATATTAAAATCTATGACTCAGACTTTCTACAGAACATTTATTTGGAAATACACCATGACAATCTTGTACAGTAGATATGACTTGTACAGCTGAAGGAGCAATCGGTGCATTAAGACCATTTCTGTTGTTAATATTTATGGAACACAAGGAGTAAGAAAAATGTATGAAGTTTATGAAAGTTCGGTGTGTGTACAATGACCATAATCCTAAGAAACTAGTATGAGACTAACGTAAAATGTTGTCATTATGTTATCAACTGAGAGTGTCAAGCAAACTGCATGATATATCTGAACTAACAGCATGAGGAACATTAATAAGGGAATATAATCTACAGCTATACCACCCTGAACACTCCTAATTTCATCTAATTATCTTATTATAACAGAATAGTAATCCGTTGAGTTTTTCAGTTTGGGATGACTGTATTATCCCAATGACACTAATCTAAGGACATGACATCCTGCAGGGGTCTGGTTCAAAATACAAAAGGGAATCAGGTGCAAGGGCCAGGCAAAGACCATCCACATGCTAATAGAGTTTAAGAGTCCCCTGTATGGTGCTTGTTCTAGCTAATCTCCCCCCACCCTTTTTTTACTTAATATTTATTCTTTGTGTCTTTCACATCCTGAATCTGATTCATGTACATGCCCATGGCATGTTTTCATAAGCATAAAAATGTTTTCATTTTTAAAAAATATGTACATAAAGTGTCTGAGGGTCCCTGAAGAAAGAGTACCCTAAGAGGCACCAAGTTCCTCACCAATGTCCTCCTCTGTGGCCACAATCCTGGCAGGTAGTAGATCAGGAAGTAAGGACAACCCCAGATCTTTCACCTGGAGGTGGAAGCCTAGAACCTCTACTGGCAGAGCATGCCCTACGTGACAGCGGAGCAGAAGAATGGACATGCCTCAGAGTGCAGGGTCCAGACTTTTGAGGCCATCAAGACAGAGACCTTCCAAGTTCCCCAATCATTCATATGTTGGAGACCAGCTAGGGCATATCAACATCATGAAGAAATGGTCCTAAACCCAAAGCCATCTTTCTTTATGTTTATAAATACCAGACTGCTCTGTCCTTACCTGGTCCTGGAGCTGAAAAACTGTGAGTTATGTAACAGTATGACTTCTTCGACACGAATCTTATGAAAACAAGCATATTTAATAAATACATATGGCTTTTTACATGAAAATTCCCTGTCATTATAACGTCTGACGATGAGCAAAAATAGGAGTGGGGGCTGGAGGGAAAGTTAATTACATAGCTCTCACCTAAAGAGCAGGAGATCTTGGAGTCAGTTCCTAGTTCCACAAAAACAATGATGCTGATTACTTCTGGTTTTTTCTCTCCCTCTGTCTTTGCCTCTCTGTCTCTCTCTCTCTCTCTCACACACACACACACACACACTTGCTCTTGCTCTCTCCCAGGAAACACACATATTCATGGATTTGGGGGTTGTCTGTGTGCATATGTCACTTGCATGTGGAATCCAGAGATCAATATCATGGTTTTCCTCAATGACTCTGCACATGGTTTCTTTTGAGACAAGGTCACGCTTCTTATTGTAACCCTCATGTAATTATTATCTGAGATCATACTATAGACTATCCAGAAAAAATTAAATAAAGGTAAATGCATTTTTCCACTCTTTCTAATGAAAACTTTCTTAGTTCGACACTTTGGGGTATGGTAGGACTGCAAAGAGCAGCTCGTTATAAGACTTACCTGGTTCATTGTCTTTTTTGTTATTATGTATGTTTTCCTCAAAATCCAGAAGCATCTGTCTACTGTCATGTGAAAAATAATAAATACAATTATTATTTTAGTACTTATTTGTGGATGGACACTTAAAAGAAATCCTACACTAGCTCAGAATTGAGAAATAGATGGTTATTTATTTAGGTAGAATCACAAATCAGAATACTCTGTTTAAACAGAGATCAGAAAACAAATTCCACAACCAGAACAGTGAGGCCAGAAAAGAGGCCGAACACATGCTCTACATCAGCATGTATAGTATAAGAGGCCACACCCCAGTTAGCAGGTAACCACTAGATGTTAAGACTTCCTACATCACTTATTTAAAAAAACATTTTGCATATTTGATTCTTAAGAATATTACAGGGGTTAGGGACATAAGTCCATTGGCAGAGTATTTTCTAGCAAGCACTAAGCCTGGGGTTCCAGCCCTAGCATCACATAGCAGCACACACCTGAAACAACAGCTTGTGGGAGGTGGAGGCAGAAAGATCAAGAGGTTCAAATTTATCCTCAGACACATAGCAAACTCAAAGCTACATGGGGCACATGAAACCCTGTCTCTAAATAGAGACTATTACTGAAAATAGTAGAGGACTATTTTTTTTACTCCATGCTTGAAATTTATGGGCTCTAAATCTTGTAATTAAGCCTATGATGAAGAAAACATGAAGTAAAAAAGTGCATTAAATAAGAGAAATAAAGCTTAAGGCATAGACTGGATTGGCTCACAAGCAGTGAAGTACCCTGCTCTCAGAAGGCATTCCCACTCCATAACTAACAGCTATCAACTACTGCACAAGTTGTTCCCCACGGACATTAAGTGAAAAGGAAAAAATAAGGATTGTGCTGTTTGAGTTTCTTTTAAGATTTTATTGGATAGTATTAGAACATGTACAGGGAAATAAAACAACAAAGTATTTTCTGATGTTGAGTTCTTTCTAAACTTCAAATGTGTGGAAGATTCAAATATTACAACTGTTTGGAAAATGTTAAACCCTCGTTTTGATTATCAGCTAATTAGTATTGTGGCTTGTGATTCAGAGAAAATGAATTGTTTAACAGTTTGGCACTAAGTACTTCATGATTTGTTACTTCCTTAATCAAATGACTGGAGAGTGAATCCACTCCAAGACCTGATTCTTCGCTTTCCTCTTCATCCTCCCCTGCCTATTTTAAATCATCGTATTTACCTCCAAATGACTCATAAAACAAAACTCTCTTTTGCGTGTAGATACTAATAAAAGCTGATGTGGTCTTGCTTTCTTAAGTTCAACTGTTCTTTGGATCCAGAGACATGTTTAGCTGTTTCTTGTGAGGAAGAATTTAAAAAAAAAATCTCTGTAGACATGAGACCAGGACTGAAATAACTTGGGAAATTGATACTACTATAGACAAAAGGAGAGAGAGAATCATTTGAATGCCTACCCAAGAAAAACTCAACAGCAACCCTAGATAGGTTGATATAGGACATCCAAGCACCTAGAAAAAGGTGCACAGATGATATGATAGGGCCTCTGGTGAAGTATATGACAGGGTCTGGTATTAATCAATAGAGGAACCTTGTGATTTTTCTGCAACATGATTTGAACTTTTATACAGTTCATATTTGTCATCAGAAACACACACAAATTTCTCAATGTGAATTGATCACAAAGGTCTAAGCTAACAGGTGGTTTCTATGTGAGATGCTGAAAGGGTTGAAGAGTCAGATTGCTAACGATGTACGTGGTAGAAGCTAAGAAAGTACCATTGCCAGAAGAGTGTGGCTTGAGAATATAGCTGAGTTTAAAAACACAAGTACACATGAACTTGAGATACTCTAACTTTCAGTTCTGAGTGTATATTATCATAAAGGCTTAGAAGTCTGGCCCAGTATAGACAACATGGTAGCTAAGATTTACTGCTATCAAATTTCAGGGCATGTTTTAATAGTGATGGAACCAACCGAAACAAAGAATGATAGGTTATCCTCTTCCTTCCTCTCCATCTGACATTTCGAAGAAAATTGGCTTCCTTGAACCTAAGAATCCCTCCAGCTACTGAGAAGTCAAGGAGGAGGGTACAGAAGACAACTCCCCCAGGAAAGCAACACAACTCTCTACTGAACTGGGCATTTCAAGATCCAAGCAGCTACTTGAAAAAAATCAAAAATAGATACTCTTTTTTTTTTATTTATTTATTAAGGATTTCTGCCTCCTCCCCGCAACCGCCTCCCATTTCCCTCCCCCTCCCCCGATCAAGTCCCCCTCCCTCATCTGCTCGAAGAGCAATCAGGGTTCCCTGACCTGTGAGAAGCCCAAGGACCACCCACCTCTATCCAGGTCTCATAAGGTGAGCATCCAAACTGCCTAGGCTCCCCCAAAGCCAGTACGTGCAGTAGGATCAAAATCCCACTGCGATTGTTCTTGAGTTCTCAGTATTCCTCATTGTCCGCTATGTAGATACTCTGTTTTGTTTTATTTTCTTATAAAGAAAAACATTTAATTGAGGTAATCTCTTACAGCTTCAGAGGCTTAGTCCATTACCATGGTGGGGAGCATGGCGACTGGGCATTTGGTGGTGTGCAGGCAGACATGGTGCTGGGAGAATTCTATGTCTTGGTCCAAAGGCAAGTGAACTGAACTGAGACACCAGGTATGGCTTGAGCAAATATGAAACCTCAAAGTTTGTCACCTCCACAGTGACATAGTTCTTCCAACACTAAGTCACTTCCAACAACTAAGTCACAATGGCTAAGTCACTGTCATTCTAAAACTACCCACACAGCGCAATGATGCCACAAGCAGACGATGTAATAGTTGCATTTGATTTTGAACGTCAATATAATTGTAATTAACATGTTATTGGAAATACTTACAAAGTACAATGACCTTCGACAGCGTAGCGTAATGCTGTCCATCCAAAGACATCCTTGTAGAAGAAATCAATGCCTTTTTGAAGGAGTAACATGGCTATATCTTTTGATCCACATCGTATAGCATACATCAAGGTGTTTCTGAAATAGCAGAGGGATAGATTCACTATTATGAAATAAATGAAATTAGTTAAATCTACATAGATTTGTCTTACCAACTTAGTATGTCACCTGCCTGTCTAGAATTGACCATTTCCTTACAGACACAGCATCATGGACCCACAACTGTTCCTCATTGTGAGGCTATCTCCTAGGATAAAGAATAAATATCTTCTCCCCTTGATCTACTTTTTAGTAGAATTCCTGACCTCCTGACATTTAAAAAACAAATTGCTATGTTAAGGTCTTGCGTTTGAAGTAGTTAAGGAAGAGTTCACATTTTCCTAGACTAATGGAATATATTACAGCTCTTAATTATCTGAAGATGAAGTAACTCAAAGCTATGTGCATGCTTAGAACGGTAGTAATATGGAAATACTGATGATAAAATTCATAGTGCTCTCAGTTAATGATATTGATAACCATGTACTGTTCACTGAACTAAGAAATATGTAAATAAACCCTATAACCACTTATCAAGGGTGTTACCATCTGTTTCACATCAGGAGATATATTTGGCCATGAGCATCATTCTGAATGACATACCAAGCAACTGGATAGACTGAGAATTGAATCCAGTCTTGAATGAACCTGAAGTCTCCCCTTTTATCATTCACTTATGACTTATCTTCAATAAATTTTATTCAATTAACATTTTTATCTCCTTTCCAATGACAAGTAAATATAAATGGTTAAAATAAATCAGGGAAGGGAAAGGGGAAAATGAGCATTTAGTAATAACAACTAATATTCACTTAGAGATAACCTGACATTAATATTCTACAAAGAAAAGTAATTCTAAGAGCCATTCCGCACCCTGTAATTTCTGACTCCTATTTGGCTGAATATAGTGTCTTAAAGCATACAAGAAGGAAGTGTGAAGACTATAAAATCTGAGATCTCTTTAGAGAAGTTTTCTTGTGTGGTAAATGATGGTTAATGCAGAACTCACAACTGGTCAAAATGCAGAGAACAGGTAGCTGAAGAGGCCTCCACAGCAAACGAGACATCTACATCGCATTCCCTTCCTCAAGGTTTATGGACCATCGGGAAGAGAATGCAAGAGGGTTCTATGAGCCAGAAGTTGAGAAGGAGTTGAATAAAGCAGTGTCTTCTGGGCATGGCAAGTCTGCTGTGCTCAAGGTCAGTTGTGGCTGCCTACACAGGATCAAGCCAATTACTCGCAACCTCTTAGCATGGGTTAGAGAGCTCCTACTCCTAGCTAAAGAACTGTTGACAGCTGATGGCTTCTAGGGGAGGGAGAGTCAGATGTCTTTAAGAGTGTGGCTCCCAATATGTCAACCAAGCTCTGGTGGATGGCACCACATCCACCAGAAGAATGTGGGCAGCACAACCTGAAGTAGATATGTTATTCATTTTTTTTAAACAAGAGGACACAAAGTCAGGGTAGGAAGGTGAGGGATGAACAGACAGGAGTTAAGGTGGACAGCTGAGGTGAGCACAATCAAAATACATGATGTAAGTTCTCAAAGAGTTAACTAAGTGTTTTAATTAAGTTAAATAAGTAAAAAGAAAACCTAAAAATAAAAAAGGAAATACCATTAGATGGTTAACAATCTTACTGTGGATCAAAAAAAATCATGCCTCTAGTTGGTACATTTTGAAAACAAATGAAACCCATTTAGCGCATAAGTTCCTAAGATTACACAACCAACAAAATCAGATTACAAATAGCAGTCTTCAGTCAGTAATATGAGGCAATGTGACTCACACATAGAGACACGCTTGCACAAATAAAAGATATATATTATTTGTACAGCTCATTTCAAACAATTGCTTTCTTCTCTAACCGACCAAACGGATGCCCGTGTCGATGTCTTCATTGTATCCTTGTGAGTTAGTCCTCTTCCTCCAACCAGCCATGTTTCTGAACTGAGTGGTGGTTACTAGTCCAGAATACTACTGATGTTCAAATGACTTTACCTTTGCATGTCATCTACAACATGTATGTCTGCTCCTTTTTTGACTAAAAATTCTGCCACCTCTACCCTCTTTTCTCTGAGTGCCAGCAAAAGTGGTGTGAAGCCATCCTGCAAAACAACAAAACCAATCTGTAATTCAAAAAGGTACATGTTTTCAGCTTACCTAAAGGTCTTCTAGAGGGCCGTACAAATAAAAACATGATAAAAGCATGAAATCACAGGGGCTAAGCCATCCTTCCTTCTAACAGTGCCGCCTTTCTCTTCCTCCGTTCCCCTTCTGTGACATCTCCTCTCCTGCCAAGAGTGTTCACGTGAACCTAACCCTTCCCAGTGCCCACTTCAAACCTATATTTCTACCTCAAATATTGTTTCTGTTACAGAATTTATTCTTTGAAGTCATGTGATTGCTCCCATATAAGCTAAAAGCTTCTTAAGGATAGGGGCTGCATCTTCTTTACATCAAGAAATCAAACCCCACACAATGGCAAAGGAGTTCATAAATTAGTGAGTCGATGGCCAAATTTTCATTTTTATAGCAAGATTTTAAAGTAAGTACACTTGGATCTAAGACAATATGGCTGCCTTCTGCATGGGCACCCAACAGTACAAGTCTCATGAGAGACAGGGCTTAATTCTTTACAGAGCAATGTGAAATTCAGGTTTTTGCAGAGATTTCCCAAAGCTTAACAGTGGGTTCAAGTCACAAAGAAAATTCAGCGTAGCCAAAGCCTCTTTGAGCCCATTTCCTCTGTGCTTTCATTGTTGCTAGGGGGGTGTTTTCCAGGGACTCTGTACAAAGCAAGTGTGTTTAGAAAGATCAATATCCCAAAATGTAATCAAAAACAAAAAATGCCAGGCAGAGGTGGCACACGCCTTTAATCCCAGCACTCAGGAGGCAGAGGCAGATGGATCTCTCTGAGTTCAAGGCTAGCCTGGTCTATAAGAGTGAGTTCCAGACTCCAAAGCTACAGAGAAACCTTGTCTCAAAAAAATAAATAAATAAACTTTGTAACACTTAGTTCTTCCTGCCCTTGATAATTTATATTCCACTCGTATTCAATTCTCCTGGTTTCACAAAATAATTACTAGTCACATAGAAGCTGAAGTTAAATGATTCCTGTGGACTTCATAATGTGTGTGTGTGTGCACATGTGTGCATGTGTGCTTATAATGCCAGACTGATAATGCCAGGGCTCTATCAACTGAACACCTTCACTGAGATTGGCTACCAGACAGACAACTGTTCTTTAAGTGACAAGGTGATTCATGGTTTCCCATCTTCTGATAGAGAAACCCTGTTTGTAATTCACATCTTGGGCTCTGTTAACTTGAATAATGTGGTGGCAAGAAACCTTTAAAAAACACAGCCTCTACTTACTAAATTATCAGAGACCTTCTAAGTAGTACATTATTATTGATGGCTACAAGAAAAGTGGTTTATTCTGTAAGCCAGCAGTCATTGCTGATTGTGATAGTTAGCTTAGACTGTCAGCTTGGCACAACTTAGACTCAACCCAGGAAGAGAATCTTAGTGCCTACACTGGGTTGGCCTGTGTGTGTGATTGTCTTAATTAATGTGGAAAGGCCCAGCCTACTGTGACTGCCACCATTCCCTAGATAGAAGCTCCAGGACTGCAGAAGAGTGAAGCATTCAAGCCCTGCACGAACAAGTGGATATCCATGCATTCCCCTCTCTCTGCTTTTCACTATAGAGGTTACGGGACCAGCTGACTCAAGCATCCGATGCAGTGAATTCCCAGAAATGCTGGACCTAGAACTGTGAACTAAAATAAACCCCTTTGCCCCTAAGTTGCTTTTCTGTCAGGTATTTTGTCATAGCGATGGAAATGAAACTACTTGATAATAAATAATGCTCCATATTTTGCTTCTCAACACAAAAGTAAAAGGAAAGTTAGGGCAGCACTATTGGGAGAGACACATTGGCAGGAAGTAGCATCTAACAACATCTGGCCAAATTCTAGATCCTCTAGAGATGTCAGGATTTTAGAACCCAGGAATACCTATGTTTCAGCTATCTATTTAGGGTTTCTTTCCTAAGCTGGAAGTTGTTTCAGAACATTCCAAGGAAATGTTTTCAGAGATACATGCCGGTTACTTATTAGATGTACTGAATCAAAATCCACACAACTATGTCTGAGAATTAGAGCCATGCAAACAGAACTTCAGTTCATCTATATGGATATGCATAATTCTCCTCAGCATTCTGACTAAAAGTTTTTTGACTAAAAGGACTCAATCACTAAAAACAGGAAGCATGTTACCCAATACATTACTCAGAATGCAACAAAATTTCAATATAAAAAAAAAGCAAACTTAAATAGCCTCTCACCCAGCAAGCAATGGTAGATTTGAGGACAGGGTATAGTCTTTACCTAAGTGGATGCCTCTTCCAGAATATATACTAGCAAACTGTTTGATCCTCCTCTAGTTTTCCACATAATTATTGCTTAGTTACTACCAGTCTCGTTTATCCAGAGTCCCCAACTGATCCCTAGACATGTTTGTACTTAAATGGTTTTCTTGCTCAAACTACGAATTACTACCTTCAACATAGAGAAACGCCATATCAGCACACAATAACTGATTTTTAATCCCTCTTGCTTTATTCCCTCAGAGTTAATTTCTCATTTAATTCTAATTTCCAGATGCACATTTCTGATTAATTTCCCTCCGCATCTTTTCTTCTTCAGCCTTAGGCCACTTGACAAGAGTTTGTCAAGAGCATCACGATTTCCATTTTACAAAAGTGCTTTTGTTGTCTTCGGGTTTTAAGATGGAGCCATTCCCGAAGTAAACTCTGCTGTTTACTCAGGCGGCTTTGGAAAGGTCAAGGGAAATGGTGAGGAAAAAGATAAAAATGAGGAAGTTTTACGTTTCTCAAATATTTCACATTAAATGTGTAAGAGAAAGTTGTGCATCAAATGTTTCTTTCTAAGTACAGATGTTAGACTCACCGCTTCTACAGCTGAGTCCTTTCCAAGTATTTCCACTCAGGAAATGCTTAGGTTTCTAGATATACAATGTTCCCCACCCCCCCCTCCAGCTTTGCCACTATCAAAACATGTATTTCAGATGTTTTAGGATTAAAATGCGGTGAACTGTACTTTGGTCTTTTGTTCGATATCGGCGTGGTATTCAAGCAGTAATGCGGCCATGTCTTCGTGCCCGTTGTACACAGCATAGTGCAGCGCGCAGTTGCCGCTGCTATCCCGAATGTTCGGATCAGCGCCGTGCTCCAGGAGAACGGCCGCACACTTCTGTTTCCAGCATTGGACAGACTGCATTTTATAACAAAAAAGTAGACTTGTCAGCTCAAGGAATTCATCCCACAACTTTCACCAGCAAGCTACCGGTCCATGGAGGTAGCGTTCTTTCCGTCACAGGCGCTTTGATCACACCTAGCTTATGCAGAAATTAATGCCTGCTACCTACCTTCATCAGAGGTGTGATTTGTCTCTGGTCAAAAGCATCGATCTCACAATTGTTTTTCAGTAGGATGTTCACCACTGGGAGCCGGCCATAGACACAAGCAAAATGCAAAGCTGTCCTGTGGAAATGAGAGTTTTTCTGATGGTGGAGAGCACTGTCTCAAAATCCACAATTATTCATGCAATTATAGGTGAGCCATGGATAGATCACATGACCTCCTTCCTCTAGACAAGTGCTCTGCCATAGGGTTGCTCATTTGAATCACCCAGAACAGCGTGTTTGGACAGAAAGCAGCATGGCTGGATAAAAATGATTTTTGTCTCATTTTCCTTTCTTTGTCAAAAAGAAAATTAATTGTATTGTTGTTGTTTTGCTTTATATTTTGGTTTCCATTTTCATGTTTTTATGGGCTCGTTTTGTGTGTGCCTTGGGGTTTGGGGGTTGTTTTTTAGTTTGGTTTTTAAAGAGAGAACGGGTATAGAGTTGGGTAGGTGGTGAGATGGAGAGTGTCTGAGGGCACTGGGGAGGGGAAAGCTTGATCTAAGTATACTGCATGAAAAAACATTTTTCATTCAAAAGAAAGAAAGAAATCACCTTTGAATTAAATTCCCCTTGGGTTTAATCCTGCTCTGAGCTAAGACACTTACTAGGTACCTCTCACTTTTCCTGTGCCTCAATTTCCTAACCCATAAAATTAAGAAACAAAAAAGGATATCTAGGTAATTCTCTTGCACACAGCCCTTGACTGACCTGCCTACCCTCGGAAAGAGTGTCCTCTATTAATCTCTCTGTTTGCATCTGTTTTTTTCTAATAAATTCTAGTTCTGCTTCATAAACAAATGGCAGGTCTTAGGACACTGTTATAAGTAGCCCCCCTGAGAGGAAGTGGGAAGGAGGAGAAAAGGTCAAGAGGGTGGAGGAGGAACAGGAATAGGAGGGGAAAGGAGGACAAAGAGGGAGAGGAAGAAAAGAGGGAGGAGGTAAAGGAAAAGGGAGAGGAGGAGAAAAAGGAAAAGAGAAAAGGAAATGAGGAGGAAACCGAAGAACGAGAAGGAGGAAGAAAGAAGTGAAAGGAACTATTTTTTCACCATCAGCATGGAAGATCTCCGTGTGGTGCCAGCACCTCAACACGTGTCCCTTTTCTTAACGTGGCACCAAAGATCCATGTGTATGCTGTGAATAGAACACAGGCTTCATTTACATCACCCCCAGACCCCAACCAATACTAAGTCTCTGTGAAAGCCGTGACTCTCAGTACTGGGACCTCAGTACTTTGGCGTTTGACGACAGCAGACCCAATTGGCAGATCTCTGCTTGCCAGCTCTGTTGAACCACTCAGAAGGAGTCTGGGGAGCAATTAAAGTTCCTATTTGGCAACTCGGGACACCTCCTAGGAGTACAGGTGTCAGGTGCAGAGGCCCAGAAGTACCGGCAGACCCCCTTCCGTCACTGCCCACCCGAGCTCTTGGGGAAGCCAAGTAAGGAGACAGACCTTCTCCCACGCTGGGCAGCACACGAGGTAGACACTTGCCCTCCGTCCCCCATCACCTGTTCTTGTGGTCCCTGTCGAACACGCTGCATTGTCCAAGCATGATGAGAATCTCCATCCGGCCCGCATCTCCCTCTGCGGCAACCCGGTGGATCTGCCCCACGGGTCTGTATGTTGTATGGTATTTTGGATAGTTGGGATATTCACCGAAGAGAAACTCAGAGACAGTCATTTGGGGACCATCACAGAAACCTAAAGGTGTTTTTTCCCTAACCCTAAAGAACTTCTTGGCAAAGGCCATTGGCTTTACGTCCCTTCCCAAATTTTCATCTTTTCTGGTCCCCCAATCCAATATTAGGTCTTAGTAAAAAAAACAAGACTCGCCAGCATCATTTGCACAAAGGGGCTCCAGACTTAACCGTCTCCCAACCAGAGCCTTAAACTGTTGGGAAAAGCATGGTTGCCAAGCAACACTTCTAAACACAGTGTGCACGTGCTAGCTTGTACAGAAGAGCAAGAGCGCTCGGAGCTCTTGACACCGGTAGCATCTCTGAGACAAAGGTGAAGGTGCTGAGCGGGCAAACAGAAGACAGAGCCAAGGAAAAGGCACTAGGAAACACATAGGTGCAGAGACACAAATTTCATACTCAGAGAAAATCCGTAAAAACACAGAACTGGACATCATAATATATACCACAAGGACCTACACGGACAAAGAGCCCCAACAGAGCATTGTGCAACAAGGAACCTCCCAAACCGACCTTGAGTTTATTTTGTGTTGGTATAGCGTACTGGCATGGAGCCTGCCTGCCCTTAAACATCGTTTTTATTCGCAGCGAGACTCCATTGGAGAAAACTAATTTTTTTTCTTTTGAGAGCAGTTATCAATTGGGAATAACTTCTTGTTTAGAGATGGGGGCTTTTGACCACTTTCCTCTCTCAGATATCTGTGCATACATATCACACTCACACATACACACACACACACACACACAAGATGAGAGAAGGGGGAGGGAAAAAACTAATAAAATAATTCTTAATAGGAATTGCACATTTCCCCGGCTGTTACTGGATATTACTTCATATTTCTATCCTAGGAATTGGCTCTTGTTTAGCCATGTTGTTGATGCGGTCAGAATGAGTGGGGCAGCTCCGGGCAGGAATGTCAGGCTAACGGTGAAACAACGGGGCTTCTCTTCCCTTCTTTGCCTCTTCCCACCTTCACCTTCCTTATTCCTTCTTAACACTTTCAAAACATTGTCCGCTTTACCCGCTTACCAAATGCTTTTCTTTACTTTGGCAGCTTATCCTTGGGTCCCTGAGGTTTTCAAATGGGAGCAAGGAATGTGGGTCTGTAGTTAGACATCTTCTTCGTCCACAGATGGAAAGAAAACAGAATCAGGTGCATAATTCTTCGGGAGTCACAGAAACATACAATGCCAAGTCTGGAAGCAGGGTGACCACAGGAGGTTTCCTACTTTTCTGGAGATATTGTCCTCCGTCACTTTACATCAATACTTTAAAAAGAAATTCTAAATACCCAGGGTGTCTCTGAGTTGGGAGAGCACTTAGCCAGCCTGTGAAAGGCCCTAGGCGCAGTCTGCAGCGCTGTATAAACTGGATGCCGTGGGCATCGTGATTCTTACCTATAACCCCATTAATCTGGTGGTGGCAGCAGGGCTTTCAGAAGCTCAGGGTCATTCTCAGCTACGCAACGAACTTCAGTCAAGACTTGGATGAGTGTAAATAAATCCCCGCATCCCTAAATTAAAAGCAAATAAAATAAATAGATAAAACATGCTTAGGTGGGAGTTAGGATGCACACTTGCAATCTCAGCACTTAGGAGACTGAGGAAGGAGCGTCTTGTAGTTGAAGCTAACTGGGGCTGCCCAGGGAGTCTGGGACAAGGGCTGGGATGTGGTCAATGTTGAAATGCATGCTAGTAAGTGCAAGGCCCTGGGTTCCTTTGCCCAGTGAGGCAAAGAAGGAGGAAAGGGCATAAAATAGAAGACATTCTTACAGCCAATATGTTAGAAAGTTGGAATACAATAAAATTTTTGAAATTCCTTGTTTTTTAAAAATGTATAAACAGTAACACCAATTAGGATGTTATCCTGGATTTAAAAAGGTAACATGAAACTTGTATTACAAAAATTATTGTAAGATTTTTTTTCTTGCTTGCAAAATGCATTACCTCGCTCTGCCCTAAAAATAAGGGAGTATGTTGGACATAGTTATGTAAGACTGGATGTCTGTCTTTTTTTGACACAGAAATGCATGAATGAACATTCTTCAGACCTCTTTCCAGCTGTCAACTCGATTTAAATTCAGAACAAGAAAACAACGTGTCTATGAAAAACATACATGGAAAAGGCCTTTAATTATGTATAATTTGTGAATCCACTACAGGATAGCACAGTCAACAAAATAAATGCTATTTTAAACAAGTGCTAACGCTGAACTTCAGAAGAATCCAGCATGCTCACCAGTCCCACTGTATGCATGAAACGGAACCAATACAAGTTATCAAAATAGTGGTGATTTGGAGCCTCAGAAGAAACACAAAATTGCTAACTGCCAATCATAGAAGGAGCTCAAACTGGCCCTATCATGCCCATCTCCTATCCTGTAAACCTGAGGAAAGGGGTGAACCTCAGGAATGGGGTGGAATCAAGCAATGAGCCCTCAGAGAGGCAAGAAAGGTAACATTGATGGTGCTCCTCATCAGCACTGAGCACTTCCTGCGCCCCAGTCACCACACTGGTCCTTTAAATTCTTTCTGTTAATCCCCCATCCATTGCTATTGTGAGATAAGAAATCACTTTGGAAGTGAACACAGTGACAATCCAGGAGGTTAAATAACTTTTCCTAAAACTCCCTCAGAGCTGGAAAGTGGCTGAGCTAGAATTCCAATCTGGATCCATATGGATCTAAGCAAACACTTTCTAACTCCTGGAAAGGCTTTTAGAGCCATGAATACTTTATACATTGAATGCTGTAGAGTCTTTTCCGAACTGGGTCATGGGCAGCACCACTTCCACTTTCCTGCCCCTTGGGTCCTCCCCTGTGCACAGAGCTGGGAAATTAAAGCTGATGAGAAAATGGAGTTGGACCCTAAATCCAATGGTAGGCAAGAAACCGCAGTCAGGTGTGTCTGGTCCCATACACGCAGACTCCTAACTCTGGGAGAACGGTGGGTACAAGCCCAGCAGGACCTGTGGTTTTCTCCTTGCACTGCTGGGGATGGAAGGCTAGGGAGCATTCTCCTGCTGAGCCACACCTAGCTTTGGGCATGTTTGTTAGCCGTGCCATGGGGTCCACTTAGCAACTACCAGTAAGGACATACTCTAGTGAAAATGATTGCCAAGGCAGGACTCTGGGAATTCGGGACTTCCCTTCCAGGCTCTTGAATTCTGCCTTCTTCCAATTATCTGGGGAAATAAACATGCTCCAACTGAAAGTCTCCTGATACATAACCGATTTCAGCTTCATTACCGCTGCCCTAGAACCCAGAAGTCAGTGGAATACAGTGTACTACACTGCGGGAGCCCCAGCTGTGTGATTGGAAATGAGAAAGCAAAGGCAACTGCTACTAACTTCCTAGGGCTCTATAATAAATCACCACAGATTGTGTGGGCTAATACCACAGAATGTTATCCTTTCATAGTTCTGAGGATAAAAGCTCAAAGAAAATGCATCTATTGGCAAAGTCAGGCTCTCCTGTAGGCTCCCCCAGAGAACCTTCCCTATCTCCTCCAGCTCTTGATGACCCGGTGGACCTTGACTTCCAGCTTCCTAATTCAGATCTCTGCATCTGTAGCTACAGGGCTTGGTCTTTGCCCCTGCCTCTTTCTCCTGTTTCTTCCAAGGAGGTGGTGATTAGGTTTAGTGCCCTGTCCTCCACCTTCCCTTCCTGTAATTTTTTTTCTAGAGTGGGATCCTTCATGCTGCTCAGCCTGACCTCAGACACTTGGGCTCAAGCATCCCCCTGCCTCAACTTCCTGAGTAACTTGAACGAAATGCCACACCTGACTAACAACTGATTCCACGCAAGGGTTGACATTAATATATCCAGGAAATTTTCATTTCAAAGAATTCACCTAGCGGTGACAAACATACATTGAAATAGCCCTCACAGTCGCTCACTTCTGCAAGAGCAGCACTGACTCCTGTCCTCTTCCATTCCAGGGTGATATGGTCCCATTCTTTTCTCTGTTTTCTTACTTTTTACTTTTATTCCCTGTCAATCTAGCTAAATGGTTGCCAATTCTGATTTGATGTTTTCAAAAACACCAGCTTTTTGGCTTCACAGTTTTCCCCTTTAGATTTTAATTCTGTTTTGTAGCCATCTCTACTCTAACCCTGTTTTATTTCTTTCTTCTGCTTGTTTGGGGTTTCTCATGAAGTAGAGGATTAAGTTCTTAGTTTGAGGAATTTTTCAATCTGTGTGCTGTCAGCTATGAATTTCCCTCCCAGCGGCTTTCACTGCATATGTCACAATTATTAGTTTAACCACAAAACATTTCTACTCCCCTGTCAGTTTTTTCTTTGTCTCATCAGTTGTGCAAGAATGTGTGTTTAATTTCCATGTTTTCACAAACTTTCCATCTTTTGTTAGTCATTGCACATTTCACTAGTGTGATCAGAGAGTACGTATTGTCCATTTTCCCCATCAAATTCATCCCATCCCATCAGGGTAGACCTGATCTAACCTGGAGAGTGTTCCATCTTCTCTCAGAAGTGTGTTCTTCTACTGCTTAGGAATAAAAAGTCCTATGGAAGAATCTGGCTGTCTTATTGTGCCGTTCTGGTAGAATCTTACCTTTCTTTCTACCTTGCTGTTCCAGATGTTGCTGAAAGTGAGGCTTTGACCTCTGCAGCTGTTTCTGCTGTTTCTACTATGTTGATGTGTTTCCTTCTGTCAGGTTTTTCTCATGTATTTGGAGCTCTGGCATTTGATACATACATGCTTATAGCCACTATATGTCATCAGTGCTCAGGCTGATTCATATCTCTTAAATGTTTACATATGTTTAGCAGCATTTTTAATTTATTGTTGATATTACTATAGACATTTTAAGGTGCTTTGTGTTTTAGAAAGCTTTTTATTAAACTAAACCTGTCTGTATCTTTGTAGCCAGTGTGTTTCCTGGAGAGAGCATGTAGCTGAATCCAGGTTTTAAATCTAGTTCCATCCCATCTTCCTACAGCTGGATTATTTGTCTCATCTGCACTCGGTGCTGCCATTGATACACTTGGATTCATGTTTGTCTTTTTTGCTTTGGGTGTTCTCTGTGTCTTCACCCTGTTTGTTCCTTGTGTCTCCATCACTGTGCTGTTCTGTGTTATGTGAAGTTTTCCACTGTAAAACGTTGATGCCTTTAACGGGTAGCCTTGTGAAGATGTTCCAGATCCTGACCACTGCCTCTGCCTTCAAGGCTCATAGCTCTAACCAGGGCACAGCACACACCCTGTTACATCCCAGACTGACTCCTGTCTCAGGCACCACTGCCTCTGCAGGAAGTCAGCTTGCCAGTCATGCAATTGACAATGGAGCTGCTCATTCTGCTGCAAGTGTAGGGCAGACTGGGCTTTCAGGCAGTTAGAAGTCCTTAGGAAGTGTTTGGTGAGCGTGCTTGGATCTGAGGAATGAGACAAACTGTCATTCTTTTTTTTTTCTTTTCTTTTTTTTTTATCTATTAAAGATTTCTGTCTCTTCCCTGTCACCGCCTCCCATTTCCCTCCCCCTCCCCCAATCAAGTCCCCCTCCCTCGTCAGCCCAAAGAGCAATCAGGGTTCCCTGCCCTGTGCGAAGTCCAAGGACCACCCACCTCCATCCAGGTCTAGTAAGGTGAGCATCCAAACTGCCTAGGCTCCCACAAAGCCAGTACGTGCAGTAGGATCAAAAACCCCTTGCCATTGATCTTGAGTTCTCAGTAGTCCTCATTGTCCGCTATGTTCAGCGAGTCCGGTTTTATCCCATGCTTTTTCAGACCCAGGCCAGCTGGCCTTACAAGGACTTCTTGAATTTTGCATACAAATGGATGGAAATAGAAAACACTATCCTGAGTGAGGTAAGCCAGACCCAAAAAGAGGAACATGGGATGTACTCACTCATATTTGGTTTCTAGCCATAAATAAAGGACATTGAGCCTATAATTCGCGATCCTAGAGAAGCTAAATAAGAAGGTGAATCCAAAGACAAACATATAGGCATCCTCCTGAATATTAACCTTCATCAGGCGATGAAAGGAGACAGAGACAGAGACCCACATTGGAGCACCGGACTGAACTCTCAAGGTCCAAATCAGGAGCAGAAGGAGAGGGAGCACGAGCAAGGAACTCAGGACCGCGAGGGGTACACCCACACACTGAGACAATGGGGATGTTCTATCACAAACTTTCATTCTTAATCAAGGCCAATCGTGAAATAACACTGTAGCTCTCCACAGTGAGACCATAAGTTTTAAAAATCTGTATAAAGAAAGCCAGAGTGTGCTGTTCCCATGTGAAACAGTAGAAGTCATGAAAGCTTTGAAGACAGAAGCCTGAAAACATGGTTAAAATGCAACGTTTGCTGCCTCAAACAAACAAAAATATATTGCAGTGCTGGAGTTCCCAAGGAAGAAAAATATCAGGTGCAAAAGTCACAAATTAAAACATTGCAAACACACACTCTGAAAGCAGGAGGCATGCAGGGAAGGCAGGTGGCATTGCCCTACAGGGCTCCTGCAGAGACTTGATTCCAGTGAGATGAGACAAATGGTCCCAATCTGCTGTCACATACAGGTAAGTCAGCCCTGGAGGTCTCTGAGGATCTGGCTTCAGAAGGGACTGTGGCCCCCATCTCTCCAGTTGTCTTTCTGGCGATGTGATTTCTTCCACACGTGCGTGAGTACAGCTACGTGACCCCATGTCTCTGAGGGTCTTTGTCAGAGCTTAGAAAATGTCATTCATTACCTTTGAGTCCTCCACACAATAAACTAAATAAATCTGCTTTTCATGTATTTACAGTGCCTCAGATATTTCATTAAGGTGATCACTGAGTTTACCTTCAGAATTTGAAATTAGGGTTTGGAAATTCCATACCCCAACATGATACAAATGAGAAAAAAAAATCTTAAAGACAGTGGTCATAATTTTGAGGGTTTTTTCTCTAGCAGTGGTGTGGGTGTTTGAAATTAATCTATTTATTAGCTAAGATCAAGGAGATAACAATAGGTTCTAACACAGAGAGGATGAAAAGGCAAGGAGAAAACAATGTTTGAATAATTTAGACAAAACCTGGCATCCTAAGTGAAGAAATCCACCAAGGCAGGCCAACGTTTACACTGCCTGACCTTGTTGGGTCAGCCTATCATGACTACATCTTTTGTGTGAAGAGGCATTTGCAATGCCAGATCTAGAAGACAGGGTTATGGTATCTTTCATGCTAGTGTGAAATCAAATTATATCAAGACCCTGAAGCTGAAGGTTATGTTTATATAACATTAGACAAATTGCAAAGATGGAAAGCCCAGGCTGCTTTGTTTCCTGGAGTCTTAAGCCACATCCTAAAAACTCTTACAGAAATCCAACATGTACTCTGCAAGGCCTCAAGAGAGCTTGTAGCAAATTTAATCAAATGACAATTGGGTCTCAAATTAAAAATATACATAATCCTAAATTGGACTTAATATGAATATTTGGAGAAAGTAAATTTACTAGACTAAGCTAAGATCTTATTAGATGACTAAAAGCTAATCCAAAAAGAAGCCATTGAAGGGCTTGTTTTTCACTTTTCTGAATATTGTGAACAATGAGGGCTGATGAGAAGCCAAGGACAATGGCACGGGGTTTTGATCCTACTTCATGTTCTGGCTTTGTGGGAGCCTAGCCAGTTTGTATGTTCACCTTCCTAGACATGGACGGAGGGGGGAGGACCTTGGACTTTCCACAGGGCAGGGAACCCTGACTGCTCTTTGGACTGGAGAGGGAGGGGGAGAGGAGGGAGGGGAGGGGGAGAAGGGTGGGAGGAGGGGGAGGGAAATGGGAGGCTGGAAGGAGGCGTAAACTTTTTTTTCTTGTTCTCAATAAAAAATTTTAAAAAAAAAAGAAATCTTAAAATTAATTCCGACTCTTTTCTTTTCCTCTATTGTAATGTGAAGAACAATGATTGTGTGGTTTCTTTAAGGCTTCATCCTATTATTTTCTTTGTGTAGCACTTTAAAAACCTGACATGTAATAACTGTACATACATATGCATGATATTTAAATATGGTGATATTTTTTAACTATATATAGTGTGTCTCAACCAGACCGCATTAAGTAGCTGTGGTGGTAACTTTTGTCAACTTGACAAAGTCCAGAATCTCCTGGTAGAAAAGCCTCCAGGCAAACATGATTTGTTGGCCTCTGGGCATAGTCTTGATTATATTAATTGAGATAAGAAGACCTACCCTAAAGGAGGACAGCACCATTCCCTGGGATAGGGCCCTGGGTGACATAAAAGGATGAAGCTACATAAGCAATGGCATTAGTGGTCTCTACTTTCTGACTGTGGATATGATGTAACACCTACATCATGGTGGATAACACCCTGAAACTGTGAGTCAAGATAAATCCTTGCTTCCTTGGCTGCTTTTTACAAGGTATTTTTATCACAGCAACACAAAGGGCATAAGACACTAGACTCTTCATTAGCTGGAATATTCACTCCTCTTCTGTTTGGGGAACATCAGTTGTGCTATAAAGCACATGTTTTGACACATGTCTAGGTACAGAGCTGAAAAAGGTATTGTGTATTTGAGATTAGTATTTACCTTAGAATTCTTAGGTAAACTTAGTGCCTATGCTAAAATACAAAAAGTGTCTGACCACTTTCAGCATCTGAAGATATGATGCTGAGATTCTGAAAATGAATACACGTAAACACTGTGCGCTCACTTTAAAGAAAAGGAACAATGATTGACTTTGAAATTCACAAAAATAAATAGTTCACACTATACAGTGCTTCTAAAAATGTCCTATGTGTCCATATAACGCACACTGTACAGTGTTTCAACTGCAAAGGTCCTATGTACAGTGCACACTGCACAGTGCTTCTGCAAAGGTCCTATGTACAGTGCATACTTGTGTTTCATCTTTTGAGAATTCTCTATTTAGTTCTGTACCCCATTTTTAATTGGGATATTTATTTTCTTGATATCCAGATTTTTTAGTTCTTTATTTATTTTAGATATTAGCCCTCTATTGAATATGTAGTTGGTAAAAAAAAAATATTTTCCCATCCTGTAGCCTTCCACTTCAGGCAAATGTAGCCTACAAAGTTTTGGTAGTCCCTTGGGCAGCCCTGACGAACAACTCAAAAGCATACTGTGGGTTTTGTTATATGTTCTATAGTTCTTTGGAGGGAATTTTCATTTAAGATATATATGTAAATTTATAAGCTAACTTCTGTGCGTTATAGGCATTTTAGTTAGATGGATGATGGTCTGATTCCTCGAGACTTTTTCTGTCATTCTTACTGTTATTTGTGTCCTGCTGTTCCCATCTCTATTGCTTTTCTCGCCATCTCCATCCTGGTCCTTTTTACTTTCCTGGTTTCTGCACTTATTCCAGGTTATGCACTGACATCTGAAGATTTGAGCTAGGAGACTCCAATGAGAAAGAATATTCAATGTTTGTCGTTCTGGGTCTAATCCCCATAATTCTTAAACATGACATTTTTGTAGCAGACCAAAATGCAAGAAAATATGCCCTTCCGTGTATTTTTCTTGATTATCTCTTGATATGACCTTAGGTATTCATTATTAAACTTCCTTTCTCTCACATTCCTCACACTGAGTTGAAACTTGGAACCAATTTAAATTGGAGATTCAAATCCTTTGGTTAAATTTCCTACAAGCTCTCTTGGTGCCTTGCAGAATATAAATGGGGTCTCCAAGTGAGTTTTTGAGACATGACTATAAGGCTCCAGCAAATAAAACAGCCTGACCTTTACATCACTGCCATTTGGTCATTTTTATATAAACATGACTTTAAGCCTCAAGGCCTTGAGATGATTTGATTTAATGCTTAGCTAGAAAGCTACCATAATCCTGTCTTCTAGCTCCATGGCATTTAAAATGCCTCTTCACACAAAAGATGTAGGCATGATATAGGCTAGCCCAGCAAGATCAGGCAGCATGAATTGGATTGGCTTGGTGGATTTTTACAGTTTTACAGTGGAAAACTTCACATAACACAGAACAACAGCACAGTGATGGAGACACAAGGAGCAAACACGGTGAAGACACAGAGAAGACCCAAAATGAAAAAAGACAAACATGAATCCAAGTGTATCAATGGCAGCACTGAGTGCGGATGAGACAAATAATCCAGCTGTAGGAAGATGGGATGGAACTAGATTTAAAACCTGGATTCAGCTACATGCTCTCTCCAGGAAACACACTGGCTACAAAGATACAGACAGGTTTAGTTTAATAAAAAGCTTTCTAAAACACAAAGCATCTTGAACTGTCTATAGTAATATCAACAATAAATTAAAAATGCTGCTAAACATATGTAAACATTTAAGAGATATGAATCAGCCAGAGCACTGATTACATATAGTGGTTATAAGCATGTATGTATCAAATGCCAGAGCTCCAAATATATGAGAAAAACCTGACAGAAGGAAACACATCAACATAGTAGAAACAGCAGAAACAGCTGCAGAGGTCAAAGCCTCACTTTCAGCAACATCTGGAACAGCAAGATAGAAAGAAAGGTAAGATTCTACTAGAACGGCACAATAAGACAGCCAGATTCTGCAGGCATCCATAGGACTTTTTATTCCTAAGCAGTAGAAGAACACACTTCTGAGAGAAGATGGAACACTCTCCAGGTTAGACCAGGTCTACCCTGATGGGATGGGATGAATTTGATGGGGAAAATGGACAATACGTACTCTCTGATCACACTGGGTGAAATTTGCAATGACTAACAGAAGACAGAAATTTTGTGAAAATAAGGAAATCACACATTCTTGCACAACTGATGAGACAGGGGAGTAGAAATGTTTTGTGGTTAAACTAATAATTGTGACATATGCAGTGAAAGCCGCTGGGAGGGAAATTCATAGCTGACAGCACACAGATTGAAAAATTCCTCAAACTAAGAACTTAATCCTCTACTTCATGAGAAACCCCAAACAAGCAGAAGAAAGAAATAAAACAGGGTTAGAGTAGAGATGGCTACAAAACAGAATTAAAATCTAAAGGGGAAAACTGTGAAGCCAAAAAGCTGGTGTTTTTGAAAACATCAAATCAGAATTGGCAACCATTTAGCTAGATTGACAGGGAATAAAAGTAAAAAGTAAGAAAACAGAGAAAAGAATGGGACCATATCACCCAGGAATGGAAGAGGACAGGAGTCAGTGCTGCTCTTGCGGAAGTGAGCTACTGTGGAGGGCTATTTCAATGTATGTTTGTCACCGCTAGGTGAATTCTTTGAAATGAAAATTTCCTGGATATATTAATGTCAACCCTTGCGTGGAATCAGTTGTTAGTCAGGTGTGGCATTTCGTTCAAGTTACTCAGGAAGTTGAGGCAGGGGGATGCTTGAGCCCAAGTGTCTGAGGTCAGGCTGAGCAGCATGAAGGACCCCATTCTAAAAAGGGATAAATAACAGGAAGAATGGGAGAGAATGTAGAGAAAGTAGAAGAGAGATTGGAATTAAAAACTTCCAATAAATGAAAGAGCAGGATCACATAGCTTGGCAATCATTTAAAAATGAAGGACCAACAATTAACAAAGACTTCCAAAAGTGAAAGCCTCTCCCAATCACAGTATTAAATTAGTATTCCCGTAATACAATGATCATAATAAATCATCACACAAAATGAAAACTAAAACCAAATCATTTACAGATGATAACCCTCACATCAGTCATTAATTAAGAAAGTGGTCTAAAATTATCTTCAGTTGTACACATTTATTCAGGCATTTTCTCAATTAGGATTTCTTTTCACAAAAAAACTACCTTCTGTCAAGTTGACAAAGAACCAACCACAGCAACAAGGACACATAATCGCACTTAGGATATTCATGAGCATTTCCAAATCATTACCTTCTATGATAAAGTAAGAATTGTCTCCTGAACCCAGATTTAAAACTAGGCAATGAAAGTGAGACAGACAGAAAGATAGACAGGCATTGGAAGAGAGAGAATGCATGTATGTAGTTATGTGTGTATTTGTACATGTAAACCCAGAGGACACCCTCTGATATCTGCCATTCTTCAGGTTCCATCCACCTTGTTTGTGAGTAAGGGTCTTGCTAGCCTGTACCTATTGGTGAGACTGGCTGACTCTGTTCACCACTGATTATAGCACAGGTTTGCTGTAGATGATGCATTTCCTCCTTTCCCCTCTCTAGAAATGATGACTCTGCCTTTGCTCATGAAGGACAGTTTTGCTGGGAATAGAACTCTAGGTAAATGGACTCTCTTTCTGCTTTTGTCCTTTCAAAGCACTGTACCATTTTCTTCCTTCCCACCAGTGTAGCTATCTGCACCTCACTCCAGGTCCTCTCCAGTTGTCACTGTCTGGAGGGTATAGCTTTGACATTGGAAACTTAAGCATGCTCATCAATGGACGGAGAAGCTGGGGACACTGACAGACTCTTTGGAACAAGGCCACGTTCTGCACTACTTTGGGATTACACCTGGTGCACGTACAACTTTATGATTAAAATTATGTTCCATTCTATACACACTCTGGTGAGGCCTGAACATCGATTTCCTGTGCACTGTTAGATCTATCTCCCTCATCCTAGAAAAACAGAGGACCAGCGCAGCACTTTGATACCTTCATGGAAGGCAAATTGGAAGAGTTCTGGAGTTAAGCTTTGATGTCTGTTTCTGGACAGTGGATGCTTTGTCACGTAACATCTTTATTGCTTTTTAAAACATTCTTGTCTTAACAAAAACTCAATCCTTGTGAATGTTCAATGGGTGCTTGGAAAGTGTATACACATTGCCTGTGAATGCTTATCATCAGCTGTCCCCACTCCAAGACCACGGCAGGACTCGCCCCAGTGCCTACTGGGCTGTTTCATAGGAAACACAGCACCTGTCCAGCATCTTCATCTCCCTCACAGTTTGTTTTAGGACAGATTTTCAGAGACACACGTGCCCCAGAAATGTCCAAGTCTATAATATCACAGGGGCATGCTGGGAATGGGTCCTATGCAAATGTTCCTTTTGTTCTCTGGTAGAGGATTCTCCTCAGGTGGACAGAGCTGGCCATGGGCATCAGGATCAGCATAGAGCTTTACAAAGTAGTAGCCTGTGTCAGACCCCAGAGCTGCAGGAGCAGGAGGTCTGAGGACAGGGCTCTAAATCCAATCACCACCTTCCTTGGAAGAAACAGGAGAAAGAGGCAGGGGCAAAGACCAAGCCCTGTAGCTACAGATGCAGAGATCTGAATTAGGAAGCTGTAAGCCAAGGTCCACCTGGGTCATCAAGAGCTGGAGGAGATAGGGAAGGTTCTCTGGGGGAGCCTACAGGAGAGCCTGACTTTGCCAATAGATGCATTTTGTTGGTGCTTTTATCCTTTTATCCTCAGAGCTGTGAAAGGATAGCATTCTGTGCTACTGGTGCTATGATTCATGACGGCGTGACCCTGGCAGGTCCGCTGGCAGGTGGGAGACTGACAGATATGCCATGCAGAGAGAGCTTGGGCATAGAGTTTATCTAGTGTGTATTGGTAAGGGTATAAAGGTAAGGGGTTATGGAGGGGAAGAGAAAGAGAGAGGGGAGACAGAGAAAGAAAAGAAAGAGGAAGGGGATGAGGGAGAGTCAGAGACTGCCTCTTCAGAACAAGGAGAGAAAGAGGGAGAGAGAAGAGGAGGCATGAAATCTGCTTGCCTCAGCAGAAAGGGGGGGATTGGGAGTGAGCAGGGATTGTCTCTTAAAGGGACAAGGTACCTACCTAGGTGACAGGGTAGGACAGCAGATTTATTACTGCAACAATTAGCCCACCCAATCTGTGGTGATTTATTACAGAGCCCTAAGAAATCAATGGAACTTGGCATTGCTTTCTCATTTCCAGTCACAGCTGGGACTCACACAGTGAAATACATTTCATTTCACTGAGCTCTAGGTTCTGGGACAATGGTTAACAAAGCTGAAATTGGTTGTGCATCAAGAGACCTACAGTTGGAGCACATTTATTTCTATGTTGAAGACCCCAGATAATTGCTCTATAAAGGCAGAATTCAAGAGCCTGGAAGGGAAGTCCAGAATTCCCAGAGACCTGTTTTGGCAATCATTTTCACAAGAGTATGTCCTTACTGGTAGTTGCTAAGTGGACCCCATGGCAGGGCTAATAAACATGCCCAAAGCTAGGTGTGGCTCAGCAGGAGAATGCTCCCTAGCCTTCCATCCCCAGCAGTGCAAGGAGAAAACCACAGGTCCTGCTGGATTTGTACCCACTCTTCTCCCAGAGTTAGGAGTCTGCATATATGGGACCAGACACACCTGACTGTGCTTTTTTGCCTGGCATTGGATTGAGGGTCCAGCTCCATTTTCTCTTCAGCCTTAACTTCCCAGCTCTGTGCACAAGGGAGGACCCAAGGGGAAGGAAAGAAAAAGTGGTGCTGACCGTGACCTAGATCGGAAAGGACTTTAAGCACCTTCAATGTATAATGTATTCATGGCTCTAAAAACCTTTCCAGGAGTTTGAAAGTGTTTTCTTAGATCCAGATGGATCCAGATTGGAATTCTAACTCAGCCACTTTCCAGCTCTGAGGGAGTTTTAGGAAAGTTATTTAACCTCGTGGGTTGTCACTGTCTTTGCATCTAAAATGATGTCTTGTCTCACAGTAGCGATGGCTGGGGGATTAACAGAACAGAAGTGACTCCTCTAATGGCTGGCACAGGGGAAGCCCTCAGCACTAGGACTTCCCAGCATCAGCGTTTACCTTTCTCATCAAGGCAGTTACCATGCTCTATCCCACTCCTGTTCCACGGGGTCTTCCCTTTGTCTCTTTTAGTGGATAAAGGATGGCTTCATTGGGACAAGTTGAGCTCCTTCTTTGATTAGCAATAAAGAATAGAAGTAAAGTTTCTTCTATTCCTCCAAATTAACACATCTTTGAATACCCAGATTAGCAATACTTGTTTTTCCTGCACTGGTAGAAATGCTGGGCGTGGGAGAGATGAACTACCACTGAGAACCCACGAACACCTGAAGTTTAACAAGGGCAGGTATTTTAAACAACACATGAGACCCTTACATTATTGATAGTGTTATGCTGTGGCAGATCATGAATAAGACATGCACATTGGGCTCTAGTGTTTTATAAGCAGGGTTTTTTTTTTCTTATTTTGAGTTTAACGAGAACTGACAGTTGGACATCAGTCTGCCAAGTGTTCACTTGCGTACTTTGAATCTGTTAAGAAAAGAAAAGGGAAAAACTTGGGAAAAGCACACACCTAATTTATCTAACCATGCCAAAATATCTCCTTTATTTTGAGGGAGAAGCAATGCAGTGTGTTTTGGAAGCAGCAAAATTCCCAAAACACTTTTTATGACAAAAAAAAAATGTCCTAATGTTAACAAATGTTACTTTTCAACCCACGATAATCTCCCAATTAAACTTAGTTTTTATGACTAGAAACTCACAAAACAATTACCCTCTGAAGCACTTACTTTCCAGTTTTCTACTATATTAGGTCTAAGAATGTATTTTATTCTCTCAATAGCTCTCTGTCTCTCTGTCTCACTCTTGCGCCTCACTGATGATGGAAGCCAGGATCTTCCACTTATTAGCATACATTTTAACTCTGCCAGATCCCCAGCCCTTTTTCCAGGCTCTCTCGGGAGCCCTGGCTAGCTTCACACACAAGCCTCCTGAGCCCTGAGGTTGCAAGTGTGCATCATAATGGCTGGCAAAGAATGTTTCATTCATTTATTTCATTCGCTTTTTATTTAGAGGGGCAGGGCTTCATTTACACTCATCTGAGGCTTAACTGGAGTTCATCGAGTAGCTAAAGATGACCTTGAACTTCTGACACCCCTGCTTCCACCTGGAGAGTTCTGGGATTAAAGGAAAATTCTACCACACCCAGTTTAGACAGGGCTGCAGATTGTCTTCAGGGCCTGGTGCATGCTGGGCAAGTGCTCTACCAACTAAACAACGTCCTTGGTCATCAGAATGCCTCGTTTTTGATAGCGATGATGTAATGAGCCTGAGAACAATGGCTACAGTAATGTTTGAAAGCAGCTTTGGCTACACTGCTCCCAGACTTGGCATTTCATGGTTCTGTGAATCCCGGGGAATTATGCACCCGATCTTGTCTTCTTTTCACCTTTGTGTGAAGAATAAGAGGTCTAACTACAAACCACATTCCCTGCTCCCACTTGAAATGTCAGTGACCCAAGGACAAGTGGCTGGAATGAAGAAAAGCATTTAGTAAGCCAGTAAACCATACATTGTTTCGAAAGGGTTACGGAGGACAAGTATGGGGGTGGGGGGGCTGAAGAGATGCCTCAGCGGGCGGAGCACTAGCTGCTCTAGCTGCTCTTCCAGAGGTCCTGAGTTCAATTCTCAGCACACACACGGTGGCTCACAACCATCTGTGATGGGATCCAATGCCCTACTCTGGCGTGCAGATGTGCGTGTAGACGGAGCACTCATATATATAAAATACATTTGTAAAATAACTTTTAAAAAGAAAGAACAAGGAAGGTGAGGGAGGAAGAGGTAAAGAAGGGAAGGGAAGCCTCGCTGTTTCATTGTTAGTCAGACTTTCCCACCCAGAGCTCCACCACTCTCCTCCTACTGTGTCAACATGATTGAACAAGGGCTGATTCCTAGAATATAAATATGAAGTAATATCCAGCAACAGCAGGGGAAATGTGCAATTCCTTTAAGAATTATTTTATTAGTTCTCTCTCTCTCTCCTTCTCATGGTGTGTGTGTGTGTGTGTGTGTATACCATGTATGGACAGATAACCACTGAGACCACTAGGCCAGAATAGGGAATCAGATTCTTGGAGTGGGAACTGCCTGCTGAACAAGTGTTGAACTCTCTGGAAGGGCAGCAGACACAATTAACCAAGATCCATCTGTCAAGCTCAACTCCTTTGTTTTTTGAACTGTACTGGTGATACTGATTAAGACAAGGATAGTGCTATAATGAATTGAGATGTTACTAATAGTATTGATTAAGATAAGAGTGATGCGAAAGAATTAAGATGCTGTTGATGATACTGATAAAGAGGATGAGGCTATAAGATGGTGGCTGTTACCAACAGTTGTAGTCTTGCCTGAGGCTACAGAAGCAAGGCTGTGCAGAGCACGTCCCAGGGAAGCTTCTCAGAGGCCAACACACAAACCCTTATCGGGCTGCTTTTCTGTTGCACAGTCTAGTGGATATTCCGAGCTCTGGGTCTTAAGGAGAGAAGGTACTAATTGGAAGGTATTCAAGTCTTTCCCCCACTTTTCTCAGGAATAGCTCATTCTATAGTTAGTTGTCAGAAAAAAAGGAGGTTTTTTTCCCTTGGAGGTCTAGGAGGAGATAGAAGTGGGGAACTCTCCCCAGAGGACAAGGGGAAATCACTGAAAGGCAACTGTCACCAGACAAGATCTCAAATGCATCTTCTCCTGAGGCATCATTACCATTAGTCTGCTTCCCTCAGAGTCTCGCACAGCAGCAAAGCTGGGGTACACACACAGCTCAGTGTTCAGTCATGTGACCTCCACAATCAAGGCTATTAGCATCAACTAAGGGCACACAGAGCCCGAGGTTTCCAGAAAGTTCCTCAGAAGCAGGCAGAGTTCCCAGAGTTCTCATCGACTTGACCCCTAGCACTACAAAAAGAAACACCCAGCAAAGGGTCCCATGTAGCCTCTTTGCATCTGTCATACAGATTTAGCTTGCCCACTGAAGACAGCAGGCACCACCAGCTGTGCCTCCCTAAGGCCCCTCCTCTGCTACAGCCCTAGGCAGGCCAGCTGTGAGCCTCCCAGAGGCTCAGAAGCTAGATGTGAAAGCCCTGTCCTCTTCAGACTCCGATGTGTGTCCAGTAGAAAATACAAGCATACAGCAGCTACAATGTGCACTTTCAGACACAGTCCCCTTGATCCATCACAGCCGAGTGTCATCCTGACTCACTTTGTGTCTCCTCAGGCTCTCTGAAAACTCTGTGGTACTTGAGGAAAAGACAAAGCCTAGGTACTAAGGAGAGGATTGAAAGGACGTGTAAGAACCGAGGGTGAGGCCCCCGCCTGTGAATCCTCCTTCTGCTGATGGGAGCTGGGGGGCTAAGAGAACTTAGAGGACCCTGTCAATTAAACAGCAAACTGTGTGAATGCTTTGGTGCTGCACGCGCGTGCGTGCGTGTGTGTTCTGTAGTGGGAGTCAAGTAAATATGTGCTTAGACCCCTAAAGCAGCTGTTCTCAACCTACGGGTCATGATCCCTTGAGTCAGATGACCTTTACACAGTGGTCGCATATCAGATATATGATATATGCCCACATTTTAGGAAGGTGGAGAACCCTAAAGAATAATAGGTGCGGTGGCAGGTCTCCAAGGGACCTGTCTGCATCGTGTCAAGTCCTGCCTTTCTTCGTCTCTCTTGCACAGAGATCTAGGGTGACAGGAAATGTGACAGCCCTTCTGAAGCTGCAGTCTTGGCTTCCCTTGCCCTTCACTTCTGCTCCGTTCCACGATGCTGGGAGCAGCTGTGTGATGTTCCGTGTTTTCATTTCGCAGAAGATCCATGTGGGTTGCCTCGAGCTTCTGCGGCTTTAATGGTCCGACTCCCACAGCTGTCTTTCACCACCCTCTGGGGAGAAATCAGAATTCAGGTGCTTTTATCATGCTGACGGGCCGGGACCAGGGGTTCCTTCGCTTGGGTTTGTGTCTGAGCCTATGTGGATTCTTGGCTTCCTTGAAAGGTGAGTTACTTCTGCTTACATCCTAGAATGATTTTAGCTCCGTGCATTCACTCTCCTTTCTCAGCTTGCCTAGATCCAAATGACTAGGGGATTTTTATTAGTCACCTAACAGTGAGATTTGGGGAGCAGTATGGGGAAAACATTGCAATATGCTGTAAATCGTATTTCATATTTCTAACTAAAGTATGTCTTCCCAGTGAGCACACAGAGTCATCTGTTTCCATAGCCATTCATGCTATCAATGTTCTCCACTTATTTTCTTGTGACTATATGTAATACATTTTTCAAAGAGCGATTTGTTAGCTGGCACATATCACGCAGCTTGTGAACCCTCCCGTTGTCAGTAACTGGCCTCATCTGGGATCTTAAGAGTTGACTCAGACATGGCTGTTGGCGGAAGAGATCACATCCCCTCTGTGCTACTGGGTTTCGGGGTGGGGGGCTGATGGAGGGATGAGTGATAGAGTCTCACAGGGGGGACATGGCAATAGGAGCCAGGAAGGTTTCTCGCTGGCTCCTGAAAAAAATGTTTCCATTGTTTTTAATTACACTAACGAGAATGACAGCTGGCAGGCAAAGGTCTTCTCTCCTGGGGCCGTCCTTCCAAATGGACCCCTGAAGTGGCTTCAGGGAGAAGCACAGCAGTCTCTGGTTCTTTCCATCTGGTCAGAATACGAATCTTTTGGGGAAGTCCATGGCGTATTTCTGTAGTCAAATATAAACTGTACAAAACTAACTATGGGGGTGTGTTTCACTGGGGTGTTGGGGAAGTGAGGTGTGCTAACTGGGAGTGAGAAATTATTTTACTGCATTCTTAAAGAGTTAGAGACACAGGTGGCACTACTGGCCAGACTTTAATGGCTAAAAAGGGTACTGAGAATCAATTTGCAATTGCTTTTAAGGGACTTTAAGTAAATTCACTTTAAAAACTCTGCATTTGCACAAATCTAAAAATAAATGATTCCAAGGTATATTTTTTAAAGGTCGTGGCTTTGGAGATTTTAGGCAATGATTCGATACTATGTTTGTCTGGTGAGGGTGCCAGCCTTGCCAGGTGTAAACCTACAGACCTCCACAATTCCCACAAAGCTTCTGGTTCAGAGGTCATGCTGTGAGTTGTGTTTAGTGACACAAAAAATTTCCCTCCTCATGGCTTTCTATTCCACGACATTTATGGTGCCCTTGACTTCCACGGGCAGTCATCTCGGGATCACTTTGTGGGCACTGTACTAGTTCTGAGAAGCCTATGTAGTCGTTTTATCTCAATGTTGAAACAAAGTAAGCACGGTTTAAAAGGGGGTGGGGTTGAGTGGCCCTAGTGCAACCAGGTAGGTGTGGGCCTAGCTGGTGCTGTGCTCAGCCCCTACCCCAGCGCTTCTCTGCTACTTTCGTCTGTGTACCACGCAGGCTGCACAGGCTGTGCGTCTGAAGAGCAGCTCTTCCACACACTGTTCGCTCGCTACAACCGATTCATCCGGCCGGTGGAAAACGTCTCTGAGCCTGTCACAGTGCATTTTGAGTTGGCCATCACTCAGCTGGCCAATGTGGTGAGTGCCTCGGACTCCAGACATGTTGCCGGAGGACTACATTCCCAATGCGCGCGCACTTTGTGCACCTGATGGGCGCGGAGCTCTGTCGCGTCGCACGACTTAAAAGTGAATGTCGGAGGACGTGTAAAGGGTCGCTCCAGGCCCTGCGTCAGGCTTTGCATGATTAGAAGTTCTTTCAGAGTCAGATTATAAAATACAGACATGAAGTCTAGTGGAATGGAGGCTCGAAGTGAATTATGTGCCATACTCTGTGGCCTTCTGTAAGTTCCTTTGGGGTCATTTCAAGGGCAACTGGAAGTAGGCTCTCTTGTTTTCCTTTTTTTTTCCCCCTTGTTCTAAATAATCTTCTTTCTCTTGTCCCATGGACAGGAGGTAGAAGAGTCTGTTTCTCAAAGTCCAGAAGGGGTCTTATCTCCAGGCCTGGACTTCAGCCCCAGTTGTACTAGTAGATAGACTAGGAAATTAAGGGAACCCTGGAATGTCACCAGAGAGAGCATCAGAGATGGTCCTGAGACTGCCATACACATAGAGGAAGCCTGTCATCTTCCAGCCCAGCCCAAGGATAGGGAAGTGGTCCTCCTACCCTAGGTAGACTTAGGGAAAGACCTAACTGCAACATTTAGGCAGACACCACCAGGTTTACCCAGGGGACGTTGTTGAGCCAGCCTGGTCCTTTAACTCTTAATTGGACATATGCATATTCTGGTAAATATTGGTTCATGTTTCACATGCCAGAGGTTTCTTCTTACCTGGCTAGACCCATTTACCTCATACCTGTTCTGACCCCTTCTTGATTTTGCACTGGGCAAGATGCGTGTGGACTGGGCTGCGGGGAGTAGAGAGCTAAACTGGGTGTCCCCTGCAGTCTGGGAGGACCGCCCCTCTGCTCAGCTTCACCTCACACCCTGATGATGGACTCTCTCTCAAGACAACTGTCTTAGGGAGGAAGGATGGCCGCCGGTGTCCTGAGTAGGTGGATTTTGACATTGGCATGTGGCTACTAATATAATTCATATGTGGCATATAAACAGATTAAATAAAATGAATTTCTTTTGTATAGTAGAACAGCCTGTTGCCCCATCACTACACGTTTAGCCATAATTCTTGCTTTAAGACTTGTTCCCAGAGAACTTAGACAACAATGAGGACACTAAGACAGACTTACATAGATCTAATCTACATGGGAAGTAGAAAAAGACAAGATCTCCTCAGTAAATTGGGAGCATGGGGACCTTGGGGGAGGGATCAGGGGAGAGGAGAAAGGCAGGGAGCAGCGAAAAATGTAGAGCTCAATAAAAATCAATTTTAAAAAAGACTTGTATTAGCAAGTACATGGAAGGCTGAAAAAATTATTTCTCCCTCCCAGGATGAAGTCAACCAGATCATGGAAACCAATCTGTGGCTGCGTCACGTATGTGTCTCTTGTCTATCTCTCCCTTTGAACCATGCCCACGTGTGTCCGCTCAATGACAAACCCACCCACATTACCTCTTTCCCTCCACAGCCTATGATAGACATTGTATATGCTCTGTTTGCAGCTGGCTTAATGCAGACAGCACGTGGGTAGAGCCTAATGTCTTTGACATAGAGCCCTCTGCCCTTTCTACTTTCTGTTCTCAGATATCTTCTTATCAATTACTGGAGTCCCAAGTCGAATGTTTACTTTCCTCTTTGATAGCTCTAGGAGGTCAATGGTTGAGGTCTAGAAAGCATATTATATAATCAGTAGCTGACTTTTATAAGTTATAGAAGCATCTTTGCTCTTTAAAGTCTAAATAGTGTACACGGTACAATGGACTTATCCTCATGCGTGCAAATTGTGTTTACATCATTAGGAACAAGTTGCTACCCCAGTTTGAACTGAAGTAGTCCATGAAACACAATATGAAGCTTTAATCTTGTTATGTGTATACCAAAATCAGCTCAGCTATTTAGCTCCCAGTGCCCATGGTTATAATCCTCTGCTTTTAATAGAAATCAATGTAATCTTCAAAATATCTTACTTTTTAATCAAGAAAATTATTGAACTTACATGAACATTTGGCTTGCAGGGAGTAAAAGGGTTTGGGACTGGGGTTCAGAGAGGGTAACAGTAATCAGAACCCCCAATGTACATGGATCACATTGTTAAAAAGCAAATTTAACAACAGTTAACACAAAGCAAGAACACCACCACCACCGCAACCAGAAATGGCTCTTTGCTTCCTTTCTTTTAGATCTGGAAGGACTACAAATTACGTTGGGACCCAAGGGAATATGATGGCATCGAGACACTTCGTGTTCCAGCTGACAAGATCTGGAAGCCAGACATCGTTCTCTATAACAAGTATGTGTGTCTAGACAGATTCACAGTCAATTGCCAAAATCTTTGACCCAGGTGACCCACAGCAAAGGGACTGTGTTGCTAAAAGTGTGTGGCTTTCCTTGCAGTGCGGTCGGCGACTTCCAAGTCGAAGGCAAGACCAAAGCTCTTGTGAAGTACGACGGCATGATAACCTGGACCCCACCAGCCATCTTCAAGAGTTCTTGTCCCATGGACATCACCTTCTTCCCTTTTGATCATCAAAACTGTTCCCTGAAATTTGGTTCCTGGACTTATGACAAGGCTGAGATTGACCTCCTGATTATCGGCTCTAAAGTGGACATGAAAGATTTTTGGGAAAACAGCCAATGGGAAATTGTCGATGCCTCTGGCTACAAGCATGATATCAAGTACAACTGTTGCGAAGAGATTTACACAGACATAACCTACTCTTTCTACATCAGGAGACTGCCCATGTTTTACACCATTAACCTCATCATCCCCTGTCTCTTCCTCTCCTTTCTCACTGTGTTGGTCTTTTACCTCCCTTCTGAGTGTGGCGAGAAAGTGACTCTTTGCATCTCTGTACTGCTTTCTCTGACTGTCTTTTTGTTGGTGATTACCGAGACCATCCCATCCACATCTCTTGTGATCCCACTTGTTGGTGAGTATCTACTGTTCACTATGATCTTTGTCACTCTGTCCATTGTGGTGACTGTGTTTGTGTTGAACATACACTACCGCACCCCAGCAACGCATACCATGCCCAAGTGGGTGAAGACCATTTTCCTTCAGGTTTTCCCCTCAATTCTGATGATGAAGAGACCTCTGGACAAGATAAAGAAGGCGGGTGATGTTAAGGACCCCAAAAACCTTCCTAAGAGATCTACCAAGGTCAAGTTTGCTCATCGAAGAGAGCCCAAACTTCTGAAGGAAGGCTGCCACTGTCAAAAGCTAAGAGAGATGGCTCCTGGCAGGGGACGGTTAAGTCAGCAGCCTGCACCATGGGAGACAGAGAGTTCAGAGCACTCACCAGATGTGGAAGATGTGATCGACAGTGTTCAGTTCATAGCAGAAAACATGAGGAGCCACAATGAAACAAAGGAGGTGAGCATATACCCCTTTCCTCCCGCCCACTGTGCCCCCAGCAAACCTATAGGCACTTTACAGACTAGTCAGAGCATCGGTGGGAGTTACATTTGTGATACAGTCAGACAGAATCATCTAAGACCAGCTCTATTATCGTGCAGCACTGGGGAACCTGGGTTAGAGTTTCCATAGCGACAGTGAGATGATATGTAGCCCTCCAACACATCTCCAATCTGCATTTACTTACAGTCAAATGCAGCTATGCTACATATGCAAGACAGGTTGACTCATGGAACAAGCCCCAGCACAGCAAACAGTAGTAAAGAGAGGGTGGGGAGGGAGACTGCCCAGGGAAAGGCGAACTGACTGAGGTGTTGCCTGAAATCGCAGTGGTGAAGGACGCAAGCTCCTTGGCACTCAGCAGATGGGGTTTCACTTCCTCTACTAGAGGCGGACAGAGACCGGAATCAAAGGCATCTTGGAGATGTGCTCAGCATGCTATCTCCCACACTCTCATGTCAGTAACTTGCTCCCCCTCCCCCTCCCCCAAAGCAAGGACTCAAAGATACCATGCCAGCTCCCCATGCCATCCCTTGTCTAGCTGAGGCTTCCAGAAGCTCTTGCCAGGTGTCCAAAGTTGTTTCATAACTACAGCTTCCTGCATCTTTAACTCCTAGTGAAGGAATATCAGGATCCCAATATGGCCTGTTGATGCACGGGGAGAAACTGAGAACACCTGGCCTAACAAGTGTCACAGGACAGGAATGGCCGATGAGCTCCCCTCCGGGCTGGCATCATCTTCTGTGTAGGAGATACAGTTACTGCTGACCTACCGTGCCATGCAGGTCCCCTAATACACAATCCACAGAGGCCATAGCAGAAGGTTAGGAAGAGTTCAGGTATGCAGAAGCTCTCTCTGTTAGCATCACTTTGATACTTACTTCTGGGTAAGGGGTTCTCAGTCATAGCCCACATCCTCCAGCCTATTCTCTCACTGCTTCAGACTCAGGTCCCCAAAGAGCCAGGCTCCCCTTATGCACAAGTGACAAGAGTTGGATTCTCAAGCAGAAAATTTGGGAACTGTCCCTAGAACCAGGAAAAAACTCTTGTCACAGGAAAGGGGTCATAAAGGTCTTCAGCACCGTCCATGGCCATCCATGATGTATATCTACCCTCCTCAGACAATGAACACCACAGAAGAGACACGGGCAGGCAAACATAACACCAATAATTGATTTTGAAAGTATCAGAGAAAGTTGCTTTGTGGGGGAAAACACTATTCATAAGACAAAGCATGTTTTCCTATGGTCCTGGTTTTCAAAGCTAGTCTTGATCTTTTTTTATCACATTTCAGGTAGAAGATGACTGGAAATACACGGCCATGGTGGTGGACAGGGTCTTCCTCTGGGTGTTTATAATCGTCTGTGTGTTTGGAACTGTGGGGCTATTTCTACAGCCACTGCTTGGGAACACAAGAAAGTCTTGATCTTTATTTTCCTTTTGCCTTCTGAGTCTTTTAGATGATGAGTTTGTTCTAAACTACTTACCACAAGAAAAGGCCAAGCACCCCGTCTCCTAAACTACTGCAAGAAGGGAAAGGCAAACCATATTACAACCTTAAGAGCCTAGATAGATGTCTTCGTTGTGCTGGGTGTCCGTTAGAGCCTTTCACCACCAAAGCTGCAGTGCTCCCAGGCCAGAAGCACTGACTCAGTTTCCCTATGCTGTGCACACTGTTTCCGGGAACATGCATGACCCTCACAGAGCTAGGCCCCGCAGCTAGCACCAGTCCACACTGAAAAGTGACTCTCTTGTATCTAAAGCTCCTATTGGTTGTTGCCATGATGCACAAGACTGGAGAGAAACTCTGGAATACTGCTGACATTCGCAACACCTACCTACTCCTGTGCCCTACTGTCTTGTGCATGTCTCTGTGACGGAGCTCACAATTCTCCGGCACATACATGGTTAAAGGAGAACAGATAGTGTCTCCCTTAATGGACTAGTCAATCAGTTGTACTATTGGATTTCTGTCTGTGTAAAATATCACCTGAGATAACCAATGTGAAAGGAGGAAGTTGCTGTGAATTCATGGTTTCAGAGGATTTAGTCCCTGATCCCTGGACCCCACTGCCTCTGGACCTTGGGGAGGTAAATCATGACAGACATGCCCAGTAGAGGGTAGCTGTCCACTTAATGGTAGCTACCAAGAAAGCAAACAGAGAGGGAGAATCTGGGGGTGCTAATATTCCTTCCAAAGGCACACCCCAATGACTTAACTTCTTCCCAGAGGGCCTTATGTCCCAGAATCTCCACAGTGCAGAGGACTAAGTCTTTTAACACATGTCCTTGGGGGTGATCCAAATCACAGTCGTATGGTTCTGGCAGGACAGGTGACTGGAACCCAGCTCTGTGCTAGGTGTGACAAGGGTAACACAAATAGATTCTTTCCTTTGCAAAGTTACAGCCTTTTAGAAAAGTCATACATGACAAGATCAACAGGATCGGGTAATGGAGAACAAATTTACAGCAACCAAAATGAAAGAACCTAACTGAGAAGTACCTACAACCACTCTCGTATTTCAAATAGGTATCTGTCTAGTCTTTCCCCCACACCCTTCACATGCTCACTTCATGGAGACAAAATAAAATCTGTATGAAATTTTAATCTTGTGCCATTTGGAGCAATTTCTTTTCCGGGTGGGAGGGCATTGGGAGTTGTGTGGTGTTCCATACCAGTTACCTGTTGGCATGACTGTGCTAACTTGCAGGTGTGTCTTAGACAACAGCCCGTGGAGTCCAGTAAAAGGAGCTGTTTTCAGTTCCACTCTCTCCTAGCAAGTCCCTGTTCACGTGCATAGGTAGTTTCATGATTCAGTTTTACTGTCCTATGCTGTTGTCCCCAAACAAAATCAATAACCTTTGTCAGGGCCTGTATGATGTCTGACATCATTGAGGGGTGGACACCTGGTCCCCTTTCAGGATGAGGCTGCAGAGACAGCAATACCTCTCTCTGGACAGAGGCTTCATGATGGGTGGTTTGATAGGGGCTGGCTCATATTGGACAATGTTAAAAAGGGATCTCTGAGATCCTCAGGGATGCTGAGTAAGCCATGGGCCTTGCCAAAAATCCTCTGCAGGTTGGGGGCCACTTTAGTCTGTGCTATAATGGTGGTTCAGCTACACCAAGTAGATAGATGTCTTGGGTAGTGCCTCCATCCTCCTGCAGATCTGGGTGGCCAACCATATGACTTGTGGCGTTGTTTATTGTTGTTGTTGCTGCTGCTGCTGCTGCTATTGCTGTTTTTAATTAGAACATTTGTTTTGTTGTGCTATAAAAGTTCCTTACACACTGTGCAAACAAATTCTCCATCCAATGTTAGCATACACATTTTGTGAATTGCACTGTAAGAATAAAGGGTAAGAATGATCTCAGGCAGGGGCTGGAGGAAACCATCTTAATGCCTTCATGCTTGAGAGATCATTAACACTTGAGAATTCTTCAGACTTCCTGGCCTAGCTTCCAAGGGATTACCTAGCAATTATCAAAAGATTCTCTACTAAACAAGCTAGCAATACACCTTTAAAAAGAAGCATGCCACATTTTTTGTAGCGGGGAGAGCTACAGAAGAACAAAAGAAAATATGAACTCAAAATTAGTAAAAAGAGCATTAAAAAAATTGTTAAATGCATATTTAAGGTTTTTAATTTTAGAATACTTTTTGATCATCATCTGCATTATTCACTGAGAAAGGGCCTCTCATTCAAACCCAAAGTTCACTGATATTAATAGTCTACTACCAACCTGGTCCAGGGATGGCCCCTATCTGTTTTCTAAGGCTGGAGTTACAGGCAAGCTGCCACACCCACCTGACATCTACCTGTGTTCTAGGAATCCAAATCCTGTCCCTTACCTGTAGAGTAAGTGCTTTATGAGTCACCTCCATAGCGCACTGATTTTTGTTAGACCAGTCCAAACAAGTTAGAATCCAATCGTTCTTCCCTAGAGATCACAAACAGGTGCCGGTTCATGCACACACACGCACACATACACTTTCCAATTGGTGTTTAGAAATGTCTAAAATGGGGGCTGGAGAGATGATGGCTCAGGAGTGATAGTTACTATTCTGCCCAAAGACCAGTTGAGTGCCCAGCGCTCATACCAGGTGGCTCCCATCTACCTGTGGCTACAGCTCCAGAGGATTTGATGTCCTTTTCTGCCTTGCACACTCGTATCATACATTCATGCACACACTCTCTCTCACACACACACATGCCCATATATACTTAAATAAAATAATGGAAGTAAATCTTCAGAATATCTAAAAGGTCATTGCCCCTGTCCAGATGAGCAGGGATGCCATTATCCCTTGGGACCTGGGGACTAAGGACAGTAAGCTTCTGTTCTCTGTAAAACGGGTTGGTGTAGAACTTTCCCTGTCAGAACAGCCACATGACAGACACCCCTGTGAGAAACCAAGACTCTCTTGAGGGTCCTTATTCGGAGCATAGTGCTAGAAAGATAGGCAGACACTCCCTTACATAGCACCTTGCAGCAAGAGCATCTGGGATGTTGGGGTGAAGCAGAAAGATCCGTGTGTGACCCCCAAAGGGTGACTTAAAAGCTAAAGAGTAATTTTATCTGTAAGTCAGACTGGCTATAACCTGTATTAGTTACCTCTTTGATGGCTATGATGGTATATTTGACAACAATCACTTTATGAATGAAAAGATTGTTTGCATTCAGTTGAAGTCTATCATGGCAGAGAAGACGTGAAAGCAGGATCTGAAGCAGTTGGCCGCATTACCTCCATGATCAGAAAGTAGAGAGACCAGGAAGTAGGACTAGATATGAAAACTCAAGCCCCACCCTTAGAGATTCCTTTCTTCCAACTAAACCACACCTCAAGGCCCACATTACCTGGGAACCATGTGTTCAAACACATGAGCTAGGGAGCCATTTCGTATTTAAACCATGATACAGGGTTTCTTCATGGAGCTGTTTCTAAGTTACTTGAGTAGATCATCACACTGTTTCCCATTCTTCTGGATACCTTCAGATACTATAATCTTCAGAGACCATCTTCAAGCGCTCGGTGGGCATGTCTGACGCAGCAGTGGCCTGAACTGATTCCCTACAGTGGACAACCCTGCCCAGAGCTTTGACGAGCCACACCAGCTGCTCTCAAAGAGTTATTCAAAGATAAAACCAACAACCATGAGCCAAAGATATAACTCTACTTTTATTTTCATTGTTTTGTTTCATTTTGGCATACTGGGCAGAAAATGTACGAAGAAGAAATGCATGCGAACTTAAAGAGAAATAGCCATCAACATAATTAAGTGGACCCATTTTAACACAAAACACTGCTTGTTTTAAAGACAGAACTTTGAGACAAACGAAAAGGTTCATCTCAGCATTTCATTGAAACATTATCCTCTGGACATTACAGTGGTCCATGTGTCTAGTTTGATACCATCTTTCCAGGGTCCAAGGCAATGGGTATTACAAATTGACTATGTCCTGTAGCCACAGGCTATACTATCCAGCTTCCTACTGGACATAGAGATGATATCAAACTGTCACCATCTGTACTCAGTAATTAATCATAACAATAATGATACGGCAGCCAGAGCGAATGAGCATTCATAGGATGCAAAGTGGTCCTCACATGACCATCTATGATGTATTCCTGCCAATGATGCAAAATCAGAAGGACAGTTAGGATCGTTGTAGTCATGTCGGACTACAGGAAATTCAAGGGACAAAGGAACAAGCCAGATGGCATCTGAAGTGAAGGGACTGAGAAATGAAAAGCAGAGACATTCTCTGTAATAGCAGAGTTAATCCTCCCAAGAAAACATTGCCAAGGAGGAGACTAAAATGGACTGAGGAGGCACAACAACCCAACCCTGCACCAGGTCCTATTTCAGTAATGCTAACTACAAAGCTAAAGTACTTCTGAGTCAGAGAAACCACAGTTAAAATTAACTATTTTGTTAAATATGACGATATTGTTTAGGAAACGTTCTCATGTAAGAAATAATTCTTTCTGGTTACGAGAGGGGAAGAGCTGGCCCCGCCCCTCACCAGCTGCAGCACCGGAGCACTGTTGACTGGGGCAAGGGTGAGCCAGCCACAAGAACGTGAGCAGGAGAGTCCTGGCCCTGCCCTCATCTGCCATGTGGTGGTGTGGTCAAGCGAGAGATATCCTCCCCTCCCCACCTAACCCACATTACCCGTGGCAGGTGGGAGAGCTGGCCCTGAGGTTATCAGAGCAGGAGAGCTGCCCCCGCCCCTCACCAACTGCAGCACTCAGGAGAGCGGCCCCTGCACCTTGCCTGGACAACACAGTACAGCTGGTCCTGGTGGTGAAGGTGCAGATGAGCCAACCCAGAAGGGATGGAAGTAGAATCAGCCCCAACCCTCGCTCCTTGCTGCATAGGGTGAGCTAGCCTGGGCAATGCTGGAGAGCTCACCTTAGTGGTGAGGATGGGGGAGAACTGGTGGATTGACCCACCCTGCAACCATTCAGGTCAAGAACCAGGGCTAGGGGTGGGCCCAACCCAGGGCTAGGGGTGGGCCCAACCCAATAGTCACTCCATCTATGATCTGCTGGAGCACATGAATGGGCTGGCCCTGCAGATCCAAAGCTGCAGGACCTCCACAACACAGGACAACAACAGGATATTCAAGAGGAATCCCAGTGAGGGCTCAGTATTGATAGCATAGCAGAAAACAGAGATCTCAAACCAGACCAATGACTCTTTGCAATGAACACTTGCAAGTAAAGATATAGAGACCAAAGAATATACTGTGTGACTTACCGTGTCACACTACAGCTTCCACAATGAGATCTTTCTCTTTTCTCTCTCTTTTTTTCTCTCTTTTTTTTTCTTTTTTTTTTCTCTTCTCTTATTTATTTTATTTTTGGGGGGAGGAAGAGCATTACAAAGGCAGGGAAGGGATACAAATAGACAGAGAAATTAATGGGATTGATATACATGATGCTAAATCCACAAAGAATAAATAAAAGTTAAAAAATAAATAATTCTCTCAAGGTACACATTGAAAACAATGCACTGAGCTAGAAATGTTGGGGCAGGCTACACAAGAGTACAGCATGTGGGTAATCCAATCCAACACTTCTAGTATTCAGAAGGTGCCATGGAAACTTCCAAAGGAAGGAGGCAACCAACTATAATGCCTATGAACCACATCAATAACCCGCAAGTCAGGGTAACACTCCAGGTGCAGTAATGGCACACAAAACCTTGATGGTAACCAACAGCTCTCTAGCTGGACTTAAGACTCTCTCAGTAGCTAACTACTAACCTAGTTAACTACTCAGGGCTACTGAAGTTGTGGTCATTAGAGGAGAATCTACGACCGCTAATTCACTAAGACAGCATTATCCCTAACAACAGTCTAAAATAAAAACATTTGTCTTTAGATCCACCAATGAGTGTAGTCTTCACCCCTCATCAAGGAAACTTCTCTTGGCGACAGATAGAAAACACTACAGAAAACCACAACCAATCAAAATACATAGGCGTGGAGCACGGTCCCAGATATGTCTTCAAAAGACTCCCACACCTAAGACTCAGGGAACACAGCCAAAGAAGAGGCGGATGGATTGTAAGAACCAGAGGGTCAGGGAGTTTTGTGTCTCTTCTTAACATCAGAAGCTACGTCCATAAAGTCTCACCAGTATGACTGCCCACACATGAACTGAACGAAGATGATACCAAAAAACTATTGGGGGCTGCAGCCCCCTAGCCCCTTGACTTTCTTTGCCTGCCTCAAACCCTTTGCCTGCTGGAGTGAAGTGAGCAAAACAACTTGATTACCTGTGCCTGCAGCAGCTCTGAGCACGAGACCCTGATGGCAGGAGAGTGGCTTCTGGTGGGCCTGTGACGGAAAGATCCTGAGAGCTGGGGCGTGGCCAGAGCCCTATATAAGCTGCCCCTGAGCACAATAAAGTTGGCATTCTTGTATCAAGGATAATCTGTGTCCGTGTCTCGGTCTGTGTGCATGTGTTTTTAAGTCTCCAGATTAGTTCCCGGCTCGCGAACTGACCTGTAGTGGCACAGGTGCTACAATAAGCAAGCCAAACTGGACGCAGGAAAGCCTCAACCCCACACAAAGAACCATAGATAGCTGCAGAAAAGCTGGGAATAGGAGAGGCGATTGTCTCCAGGGAAGAGCACACCAATTGACTCTCTAGTGCCAAATGGTCAGCCCTGAAAACATACGTGCACATAGCATTATATAGACTCAAGAGGTTACATTTAGAAACATATATGTATAATAATACATAAATGTATGCAATAACAATTAGTGAAAAGAAGAGGCCATAGATTTGAAAAAGAGTGAAGAGGGGTATACAGGAGAACTTGGAGGGAAGAAAGGGGAGGGAGAAATGTTGCAATTAAATTATAACCTTAAAAAATAACCTTCTGGGGGTGGGCTGAGAGATGGCTCAGAGGTTAAGAGGTCCTTCCTTGTTCTTCCAGATGTCCTGAGTTCAATTCCCAGCAACCACATGGTGGCTCACAACCATCTATGATGAGATCTGGTGCCCTCTTCTGGCCTGCAGGGATATATGCACGCAGATGCTGTATACATAATTAACAAATAAATCTTTTTGAAAAAAAAATAACCTTCTGGGACTGGAAAGATGACTCAGTAGTTAAGAGCACTGGCTGCTCTTCCAGAAGTCTTGAGTTCAATTCCAGGCAACCACATGGTGGCTCACAACCAAATAGGATAATAGGATCTAATGTCCTCTTCTGACATGCAGGTATACAAGCAGAGCATTCATCCATAAAATATGAATCAATAAATAAAAATTTTAAAAAACCTTCTGGGATCTGGTTTAATTCATGGAAACACATTAAATAAACCTTGTCTACACTCTCGCCCTATTATACATGTTGGGGGACACAGTGGAGATAACATTGGACAGGTAAGGAACTCACCCTCACCAAACAGAACAAGAACAATCACTTTCTAAACCACATAGTGAAAGTGGGGAGATCTCTGGGGCTGTGTCTGTCAAGATCCCTCAGGAGCTGTGGGGTGAGCAGACACCCAAAGGATGAGATCAACCAAAGAAGCTGTCTGTGCAGGTCTTGCAACACCCACTCACTGATTGGGATCAGCTGTCAAATTTTGCCCACAGATTTTTCTTCCTATGCAGGGGAAGTTAATCTTTTTAACTTTCGTGTGTGTGTGTGTGTGTGTGTGTGTGTGTGTGTGTGTGTGTTTGCTATGCTAAGGCATTTGTGCAGGTGGCACTGAAGGACACCTTAATGGGAGTCAGTTCTCTCCACCAGGAGGGTTATGGGTATTAAACTCAGGTCCTCGGGCTTGGGAGACACTACCTTTACACGCTGAGCCCTCTCTGCAGGCCGAGGATTTCTTTGCTTTCCTGTTATCTTTTGGAGTACTCCCCCAGGATCATTATGCTGTGTAAATATTTATCCTTTTCTATATTTGAAACTCTTAATATCATCTTCTACTTTAGCTGCTGGTAAAAATAAGCCACGTGCACACACTGGGATTTAACCTTTCCTTCATTTGTAACTATCTGTATTACATCAGGGAAAGTTTGTTGGAGAAAATGGCAGGGTAGAAGAAGCTATCTCTAGTTCTCTTAAGCGTGCACAAGGCTGCAGGGTGCTCTCTGATTGGTTGTCCCTGAGTTGCAGCTTTCCCAGGAACTGCTTGCTCAGCTCCAGCTGGTTCTAGTAAACTGAAACTAAGGCCTGGTCTCTGGGAGGGTTACTGTCATGGACCTTGTCTGGCTCCCCCGGCCCTCTCAGGTCCAGCGATGGCAAGATCTCTACCAGAAATTTCAAGAGGAAAAGAGAGAAAAATAAAGACAGATAGTAAAAGAAATAGTAGAAAATCTTCATCATCTGAAGACGTTAGTCATCAAATGCAGAGAGAAGGAGATAGGAGGAAGAGAAGGGTGGAGAGATAGACAGAGCTGGATGGATATCCCTGTCTGCTTAGACACAATATGGCATATCTAGGTCTAAAGATAAAAGGAAATGCTCAAGAGGATTAGGAAGGAGAAAATACAGACTAGCAGGGATAAGAGGACGCAACTCTTACTGTGTTTTGCAATGTCGATAATCTGAAAATAAAACCTTAGATTGGGGTTTTCAGACCTCAGGGACAAACCACTTAGAAGCACCACGTCTAAAATAGAACAGAGTAGAGAGAGTTTCAGCACTGTGGAGAACAAACTCCTTTCATAAACCTGGGAGGGATTCCGTGGCAGCAGCAAAGTCAATCTGATAGATGTTCCTCCTCAATCCTAGAGGAGCTGTGGGGTGGGGAGGGGAAAGGAGGGAGACACAGGAAAGGAATGCGAAGGCAGAGACTCAGTGGAGGAAACCAGTTCTATCTGTGGTGGTTTAAATAGGAATGACCCACATAGGCTCCAGTATGTTAGTACTTAGTCATCAGGGAGAGCCACTACTTCAGAGGAATTAGGAGGTGAGGCCTTGTTGAAGTAGGTGTGGCCTTGTTGGAGGAAGTGGGGGGGGGGTGAGTTTTGAGGTTTCAAACACCCAAGCCAGCCTCAGTGTCTCTCTCTTCCTGTTGCCTTACAGATCTAGATGTAACTCTAGGCTACCTCTCCAACACCATGTCTGCCTGTGTGTCACCAGGCTTCCCACTGTAATGATAATGAACTAATGTCTGAAGTGATAAGAAAACTCCGTAATTAAATGCTTTCTTTCATAAGAGTTGTGATGGTCATGGTGTCCCTTCACAGCAATAGGATACTGGGTAAGACATTATCCAAATCATAATCAAAGAATATCCAGCACTTTTAATTTCCTAAGAGAAGAAAGGCGTGTTTTAATGAATACAGTTCTAGTAACTAATGGCTGCTTTTCTGTTCTAACTTATCTTGATGAGATCTCACCAGTCGCAAATCACCAGAGCTCCTACTGGTACCATTAGGAAAGCTTTGCAATGCAGTGAATCGACTTCCAGTCATCTTGCATATTTACCCAGAAGAAGCAGGATGTGACCTGCCCTGCTGAAAAAGGTACCGAGCCATGTGGCTAACATAGATAAGAATAATAGGTTGATATAAGTTATAAGAGTTAGCAAGAAGCCTGAGCTAATGGGCCAATCAGTTTATCATTAATATAGACCTCTGTGTGACTTTCTTTGGGAGCTTACTGGCTGTGGGAACTGGGCAGGACAGAAACCTCCACAAGCAGGCCCTCATGTTACAGTCACACCTGTCTTAGAGAGCTATCACAGCCGATCAAGATCAATGTCAATGAACCCCATATTTGTGGGACATTCACTGACAAGTGGTATCTTGGACCAGTGTGCCCACAGTGCTCTAGGCCAAAAGTTTTACCTGTATAATTCCCGAAATTGTTGTCAAAGTGTGGTCAGCCCACACTGGTAGAGAAGAACCACATGGCACCAGTATGCAGCTGAGGCCATCCATCAAGGGAATGGGCAGATACCAGGGGTACCAGGATGGGAAAAATGCAGGCATTTATGGGTGAACAGATGAAAGAGTTCGAGAGATCAACAGATGCAGAAATTCAGGGGATAGAGAGATGCAAGCGTGCAAGGATGAATAGCTATAGGAGTTTGGTGCCTCCTGCGCAAGAACAGAACTTGGCGTCCTCTTTGAATTGTCCAAATCCATCTCTAAGGGCAGCAACCCATCACATTAAATCAAACCCACATTTTCTCAGGATTCTCCAAACACAGAAAGCCCAGACAACGGGACGGGACGAGGGCCCTGCAGCTAGTGCAGGCGTCTGCTTTCTGTGCGCATGCCAGTAGCTGTCAAGAGGCGGGGCTTGTCTCTTGTGTGTCTTCTAGATGGATCTAGAGGGTTGTTCCTAATGGAAACGATGAAGCCACATCTTCAAGGCTGGAATGAAAATCAGAATAGAGCCCACAACGGAAACTGTCAGGAAGAGCCACAGGAAGATGCGGTCAAGAACTTGGGCCACAAATTTCCAGTCTTGCACGACCTGCGGAAGAGAAAAGGGCATCTTTCATTCAAGAGGCTGAGTGGGGCTTCTGAACTCATTAAGGGATGTGAAACGAGCAATGTTGGATTCGGGACACGTTTTAAAGTTTTCAAAATCTATATGCACATCATTAATGGCGTGGGCTTAGATTCTATCCAGTGATGTTATTCGTTGCACCTCAAGAAAATAATTTGCAAGTTGAGTTTTGAGGAACACTTACCAACAGTGAAAATGTACCCAGAGACTACAGAATTGTTTGTATACTTGGAATATTGCTGATCAAACACACATACAAAAAAAACTGATTTTTATACAATGCTTCCTGATATGCCTACGAAACCAAGCACAAAGTGCTATCTTTAGAGCAGTTTTAGGTGTCACAGGACCTTCCTTCTATCCCACGTGTGGGCGTGGCTCCTCCAGTTCCAGAAGACAGCACTGAGGAACAGAGGAAATGACAGGTAGGACAGGCATTATAAGAAAGGAGTCTATGGAGCCTTTAGTTAGGCTGGGATGCTGTAGGAGAATGGGTACCACGCTTACAGTAGCAGGTCCAAGAAGGGACAAGCCATGGGCTAGGGAAATCTGTGAGAGAAGCATAGGAGCTCACCTTTGAAGGGACACAGAGTCCAGCTTCTACACGGCCCTCAAGCTAACAACAGTTGCACAGGAAGCTTCAGAGAAAAATACACTCAGTGGAAACCACTTCCGATCTTGAAAGAGGAGGGAGGGGAGGGAAACGGATGGAGGAAGGAAAGGATATTCTGTATTCTAGGGACACACAGGACCATCTCCCCAGGAATCTCACAGCAGTACTGAGCCTCATGACAGATTGCCAGGGAAAACCAGGACACGGTACAGGGAATTGCTAACGAGCTGAGTGCTGCAATCAGCATTTTCACCTGTTGATAGGATTTGCTAAAGAGGAATAGAGCAGGAGGCCCGCTCATTGACAGGAGGGGAAGAGCTGTTTGCTTTGTTTTGTTTTGTTTTTTGCCTTTTCCTGAGTTTTCCAAGTTTAGAAACAAAACTGTAGCATAAAACATACAAACAAGATAGAGTAACATGTTAAAATGTTAACCTTAAGTAGTAGGATTATTAATGATTGTGGTCCTCTTGTCTGAGTTTTCCAAACTATCTGCACTGATCATATTTTTTTAAAATCCACTTAAATGTTTATATTAGATTTACAAAAGATACAAAGAAGTAAGACAGAAACTCCCTCCCTAATAGCTGAAGCATATAGCTGGTATTTTTCTAGCCTTTTAAAAATCAATTGTATAAAAAAATATGATAAAGAGTTAAGAGAGAAGATAAATCAGGCTGAAGCTATGAGGACAAGATAAAATACACAGCATGCTTCCAAAAACACTTCCCTAGACCTGTTTGTGAGCCGTGATCTAGTTTTCAAGAATTTCAGAGTAAATGACTGAACTCTGCGTGTAGATGGTGTAAAGATAAAGGCTATTTTCGGCCTGAGTACTGACAGGTTTCAGTCATTTCTTCCTTGTCGTGTCCTTCAAGGCAGCTTCCAGAAAAACGAAGTTCTGGCAAAGAAACATGTCACACAGGATAAGAGTGGGTCTGTGGCGGTCTGTGGCCAAAACGGCGGTGCCTCTGAGACTTAGGCATTTCTGGTTTTGAGACAGGCTTTCATTGTGTGAACACTGTTGATCTCAAACTCCTGGCATCTTCCTGGGGAGCTGGGGGTTCCCAGATAAAAATCACCTGGTACTTGTTTTTCAGTAATGTGTACACTAAGTAACCAGCTCCTTTTCCCTTGATGAAGTATCTGTTGTAACTAAACTTGTATTACTTTCCAACTTTTGATTCTTTCTCTTCACTAAACACATTTTTTTAAACACATGTTTTATAAAATCATAGCATGAAGAAGTGAAAATAACCACAGGCCAGGATAACCCATTTAAAGGTGCAATTGAAGTCTTTAAAATGGAATTGAGGAATTACGGAGAAGAGCGCTGAGGCTGCAGCTACTTGCTTTTAGTCATTACACTTTGTGAACTTTTTTTTCTAAAAATTTAATGTTAAAATTTCTAGCGTTTACTGTTCTTCTTTCATATGGTTTACAGTGGCTAGCTGATAATGCCATTGTAAACAAGAACCGTGTTCCGTTGTTAGGGACACCAGCATGGCGCCCTTGTGCCCTCCCGGTCACGCCACAGAGGACTCACCTGGATGATGAAATGTTCCTTCTTCACGTGCCTTGAAATGTATCTGATTGACTCAGCCGCGCTTTCCAGGAAAGCGACCAGAGCTCGTTCCCCATCGCTAGCAGGCAACTGTTTCTTCTTCCCTGAGACTTTGCCCCGCCCTGTTGCTCTCCTCTCCTCTCCATCAGGGAAGGAGAAGCGCTCCATGGGGTCCTTCATACAAAGCCATCTCGGGAGTTTTTGCAGAAGCAGCCTCTTCACCCAGGGGGCCATGGGATGGTACGTTGAGGAAGATCTGTGGTGAACATTAATGACGAAAACCGTGACGATGATTGACAGGGTAACAAAAATCATAATAAAGAGGAGGTACTCGCCAATGAGGGGGATGACTTTGGAAGAAGACGGGATTATCTCTTCAATTACTAAAAGAAACACCGTCAAAGAGACCAAAACCGAGGTTGATAGTGAAAGCTTTTCCCCTTCATCGGAAGGTAAGTAGAACACCAGGACCGTGAGAAAAGACAGCCCCAGGCAGGGGATGATCAAAAAGAGGGTATAAAATAACGGCAGGCGTCTCAGAACAAAAGAGTAGGTAACAAACGGATAGGAATAAAACCCTTCTCTTCTGTTACCCTTCATCCCCTTTGCATTTAGTATCTCCCACTCTCCGTTATCAAAAAAGTCTTTCCGGTCCACATTTTCATTGATCAAAATGAGGTCAACCATGCTACCATCGTAAGTCCAGGATCCAAACTTCATTGAGCAGTTCTGCCTGTCGAATGGGAAAAACGTGACATCCATGGTGCAGGAGCTTTTGTAGCTGGCGGGAGGAGTCCAACTGACGGTCCCACTGGATTTCACAATGGCCTTGGTCATGAGGGAACCCTCGAAACGTCCATCAGCACTGCCACGAAAGTAGTTATGCTTTAGTGGCCGGCCAAACACTCACTGTCTGGGGGGTTGTCCCACCAGTCGACTGCCTATGCTACGTTCCTCTCCCACCATAATGCCAATCACTATTTTACAAAGAGATTGCTTTGATACATAAAGTTAATTCTTCCACCCAAATCAGGCTTTTCTTTTTTTTCTTTTTCCAAATTAGGCTTTTCTATCTCCTGTGTTGATCTGACCAATGCAGTCACTACTCTAAGATACTTACTTTTCAAAGAGAACTATGTCAGGAAGCCAGAGCGATTCTGATGGAACCTTTATCGAATTAATTCCACCATATTCTTCAGGATTCCAGCGCAATTTTTGGTCTGTCCACTCCTGCATGAAATGATTATTGCGGCAACTTTATTCTGAAAACTCAGTACCTTAGAGCTTGAGATTTTCAAATTTCTAAAATTTACCAGCCCACCATTTTGTTACGAAAGGGATTTTCACCCAGGTTAGACCCTGGCATTCTATCTAGAATTGGGCGAGGCTTCAGGATGCTCTGTAAGCCAGCCTGGCCTCTGAACCTCCACATGCCCATGTGTGAGCCAGTCAAGGGGCTCATCACAAAGGGCATTGATTCACAACTTGTGTTTCTACCCTATTTCCTCTTAAGAAACAAACAGAAAATCACAACTGTATGGGAAGGTGCATGCCTCTAGTCCCAGTACTTGGGAAGCTAAGCTAAGAGGACCATGAGCTGAAAGCCAGCCCGATTTATACAGTAAGACCCTTTCTCTAAAGTAATATCTGATCTCATCCAATTTATTCCGGGAGGATTTGTTCAATGAGATATCAGTCCCTTGACAATGGGAACATATGATTCTGGCCTGTTGCTGTGAAATGTCCACACCCTGTGACCACTCCTGATGGCCTCGTCACTTTTAAACAGCGAGAATGCATGGAAGACTTTCCTTTGATGGCTTCTGTAAAGTGGCTTCTATAAGCTCCTAATTAGCATTTTAAATTAGGTCTCTATTATCCTGGACCTCCATATGTTTGGTTTTTTTTCTTCAAGTGTTAGAAAGGTGTGCCCAGCGTGAGGCTTCCTGGAGCCCAGTGATGCCATCTATGTCATTAAAAAATCAAGAATTGGCAGATGGGTGGCTTCATTGGATGGCAAAATATTGAAATATGAATGATGCCTAAAAAAGCGCAAATCGCTTTCGAAATATTTATGTTTATACCCATATGTTTGTGAGGCTCTCAACCTTGGTCAATGAAACTTTGCTTCTAGAAGTTAGTGGTCAATGCAGGGACCCATAACTGTTCAGACGGAGGAGTGTGATTGGGAGGGCTCAGTGGTAGATAGGACTTCTGGATCAACCACCGCAGACCCTGCCATCCCACCCATGGCGCAGGGAACATCACAGAAAAGGGGACAGAAAAGTTGTAAGAGCCAGAGGTCAGGGTGAGACAGTGTCTCCTGGCCATGACAGGGTGAGGCACTCCTGAACCCACCAGCGCTGTGGTTACCTACACAAAATGTGCACAGGATCAAGCCAGTCAGTATTCCTGTACAGAGGGGGAAGGGACCCCAAGCTACCTCTCCACCTGAGTAGTTATTGAAGGCTGATAAGGGAGAGAAAGAGTCTGCTCTCTTTAGGGGTATAATATATTCCCTACACCCATGCCTACAGACAACAGTAATCAGACTCAGAGGATTATAGAAGACAAGAGGGTTATTTAAAAAAAAAACATAAAACTGAGTGGGGGAGCTCCTGGAAGGAGTGGAAGAAGCAGAGAATGAATATAAATAAAATACAATATATACAACTCAAGTATAAAATTCTCAAAGAATAAACTTAAAATGTCATATATTTTAATTACCTTTGCCGCCTTAGACTTACTATACTAAGAGAGATGAATTCTTGATTTGATAATTTTTTTAAATATTTTTACTCAAATTATCTTTTTATATTATTTCCTGTTCCTTCCAGCAAAGCAGCTTACACGGATTTGGTTTGGGCATAAAGGACCAATGTTTGGTCATAGCTGGCATTTTCATCTCTGTCTTGTTTAAATAAATACTGATTTATTATCTCTGAAAAGCAGTTCTAGAATAGATGGAGGAGGGGTTATGGAGACCTCACCCTGGGCTGGGGAGCCATTGGCAGTTGACTGCTGCTGAAGGAAGATGGGGAATTGTCTGTCACAGTAGGGCCATGGTGCGATGCTTATGCCCTGGTGGATGGTCCTACATCCATGCACATACGGGTAACACTAACTGGATTCAATGAATTATATATATTTTTAAATAATAGGACATGAAGTTAGAAGGGAGGCATGCTGAGGAGCCTGGGCAGAGTCAAACTGGGCAGTGGCGAGCTGATATGACCAAGACATAATGCATCTACATGAAATCTTCAAAGAATAAATTAAAATATTATTTTTAAAAAGGAAAATAAACTTGAAGCTTCTGATAAATAGTGGGAGCTCTTCAAAGGTGAGATTTCTCTAGCGAAGGAGGAGGAGAAGGAGGAGGAAGAGGAGGAGATTTGGAAAGCTAGACTCTAAAATAGTTGAAATACTATGTAACTGCAGGAAAGCATGCATAGAGGACTAGCAACTAAGAACCAGACTAATTAAAGCATTTTCTCAGCATTTTCAGCTTTTTTTTGTTTTCTACCCCATTTGGAAGAACACACACAACTCCCTCCTTGTGACTACCTCGGCTCCTGCTGAGAGACTCTTGGAATCATCAGAGGGTCCCAGGCTCAGAAATGTCGACACACAGTGGCTTTTTTGTTGTTGTTTGTTTTCTTCCCTTTACTTCCCTCTCAGTTACCATTAGAGTCTGCTCCCAATAAAATCCCAGGCTGTGCATGGCTCTGCGTGCAGACCTCAAACAGTCAGTGCAGCACCAACTGCTAAGACTTTCTTTACCCTCATGTGCCACTGCCTCTTTTGGGGGATTGGGGACCAGTTACTCAAAGTCCCTTTGTAAGCTGAGCTTCACTGAAATGCAGGCAGGTAAGAGTTAACTCTAGAACGAGGGGTGGGATGGGGTGCTCTGTTTTCTGAAAGCTCAGGTTGTTGCTGTGTGATTTAAGGCTTGATTATGCTCTTTGTGTTCAGCCATGTGGACAGGTGACCTTAATCTGTTACATCTCATCAAAATATAATTTAGATTTAACTCTTTGGCAGGGTATTTGGGGCTGCTAGCAAACGTGTTCTCGGAAGTTACTAACATGAAGATCAGGAGTTGCTCGCTTTGCCCATGGATCTTCGTGAGGAGCCTCTTTCTTACAACCTAACATTCTGCTTAATGTGAGCAATCCTATTTGCAGAAGATGAGCTTGGCAGCAAAAGAATTTAATCTGTGCTTTGATTCATAGAGTTATGAAGTATTTTATCTAAAAATAAAATAATGTCTGTCTGGCCTAAATAACGTTAAAGAGAATTTGAAAATGTAAATTTATCTAAAAGATTTTCTATGGTCCTATTTTAATACACTGACACTCTTGGGAACTAGTGGAGAAGTCCTAAGAAGAATGAAGGATGGATAGATGGATGGATGGATGGATGGATGGATGGATGGATGGATGGATGGCAAGGCATTTGGACCTTTAACATGACGGTGCAGAGTCTGAGGGGTCAGGACATTGCCCTTCTCACATGGCTCCAGCAAGTCAGTTAATAAGATATTTATGGTCCCCAGAGATTTGGTTGCTCTCTGAAAGTTCAAAGAAGAAAGACAAGCGGGTCTGAAAAATAAAATCAATAGAATAAAAATAGGTCCAGCTAGAGGAATCCCTCTTCCTGGGAGAGCTGGAGCTTGTAAGGTCATGGTTGAGAGAAGACGTTATTGGCTAGTGTGGGAGGGAAAGGAGGAAAGAGGGGGGACTGAGTGTTTTAGTCTTCATTTTGAGTAAGGTATTCTGGGATGGTTGAGACAAGTTTCTGTTGGTTTGCTTAGACGTGAGAGCATTGTGAAGCCACGGGGACTATTGGGAAGACAGTTCATGTAGTCCACAAAATCCACTCCGGTCTGGTTATCAGGCCTTCTATTTGACCTTGGCACCTGTGTTAAAGATCTGCTCTTCTTGGGAGCATTCCCGGGCTTTCCCCCATCCAGCGGCACCTTCATATAGTCACAGGCTCTTTTATAAACTTATTTATGATGTCCATTACCTAGAGTAACTTTTCCTTACATCACTACCCCCCATCCTCTCCTTGAAGGTGGGACTGTTCTCTCTCCCTCCCTTCCAGGATCTTGCACAGTGCCTGTCACTCAGCAGACTCTCAGTAAATAGTGCTGAATCACTGTCAGTCACTGCCTGCCCAGTGTCACCCCTGCCCCATACTATCCCACCCCTGACGAACAGAGCCACAGAAAGCTGCATCCCCACATACCAACAGGGCTACTCTCCTGTTTCACAGCTGAAGATAGAACAGACCCTTTCCAGGCATCCTAACATCTTCCCCTAAGGAACCCAGCACACTTTCTAGTGTTTTTCAGATGGAACCATGTCTCAGTAGAAAGCACTGGCAGACCCTGGGCTGGCTGGCAGACATAGCTTCGGTGACCTCACCTGCTTGAGCCACACATTTGTCGTCATCAGCTGGTTCTTTTCATCCTAAGAAAGGGACAAATACAAAAGGTGAACATTAAACGGCATCTTCTGGATACAGCACAGTAGCTGCAAATATTAACTGAAAGCAGTGCAAGCCCAAGATAGACCAAATCCCAGAGATAGACCAAATCCCAGAGAGAGACCAAACCCCAGAGATAGAATGAACTCCAGAGATAGAACAAACCCCAGAGATAGAGCAAATCCCGAACAAACCCCAGAGATAGACCAAACCCCAGAGATAGACCAAACCCCAGAGATAAACCAAATCCCAGCAATAAATGAAATCCCAGAGATAGAACAAACCACAGAGATAGAACAAACCCCAGAGATAGACCAAATCCCAGAAATAGAACAAACCCCAAAGATAGACCAAATCTCAGAAATAAACCAGATCCCAGAGATAGACCAAACTCCAGAAATAGAACAAACCCCGAAGATAAACCCAAGCCCAATGTGGAGATGGGCATTGGGCAGGAAATTCCACTTCTAGCTGTGGAGTTATTGGCCATTCTTAGCTTCTGGAAATGAAGAGACAGTTTTCTATAAGAGAGTAGCCCTGGTTAAACCAACCATGATGCACACATCCAAGAATATTTAGGCAGTATAAATCGGTGTTGAAGGGTTTTCATTTAAAGGTACGGGGTTGGGTGAGCAGGGAGGGACTAAATCTGGGAAGAGATGGGAGCCTTCTCAAAGCAAGGTTGGATGAACCTCTGAAAGAACCAATAAAGGATTTTAATAGTTGACAGTTAAAAAGAATGAAAGTGGAGGGTTTCAGGTTTTTGGATTTTCCTTAGGGAGAAAACCCCCAAAGATCAAAGATTCCAAACTTAAGAATAAATCAGTGATATGTCACCCTAAGGCATTCCATATATTTGCTTAAATGAAACTACAGATTAGACACTGGGTGGTGATAGTGCACACCTTTAATCCCAGTACTCCATAGGCAGAGGCAGGTGGATCTCTGTGAGTTCGAGACTAGCCTGGTCTACAGAGCAAGTTCCAAAACAGGCTCCAAACCTACAGAGAAACCCTGTCTTGAAAACAAAACAACAAAACAAAAATACATATTAGAACAAGCAGTAATTTATTATGGAGATACTTTTATCAACTGATAACTCAGAAGGCTTTTGATGGCGCAAAGAAGAAAGAAATTAGAGCTACATTTAAGACAAACTGTGGACGATTTTCCAGAAGCCATCCTGGGCTATTGGGCCAGCCTAGAGGGGGCAGAAGGCTTGAGCCACACCAGAGAAGTATTCTAGGACTCTGGGGCCCATCGTGGGGCGGGTTCCTGCATTTGGACAATTTGAGTCTACAGCTTTCTCCACAAGCATAAACATAACAGAAGTACAAGCCCAAGAGGAGAGTGAGCAGAGAGGCTAGAGAGAGGCGAGTTCAGGGAAAGTGGGAGCCACCCGGACTGGAACAGGGCTCTGTCATCACCGCCTCGTCTTCCTCTAGACGGAGCCCTAAGAGCACAGCTAATAAACAGCAACAAGCTGGGCTCTCGCCTGTTACCCTGGCCTTCATCGTCCCTTCTCCCCTGCTTCCAACCTGGTGCCAGTCCTCTTCCAGTTCCCCTGTCCACCTTCCACCCATGAGTCCTATAATGCTGGCATGGGGTGACCTGCCATCCTTCCTCAGGACATTTCACTGGCTCCTTGGGGCAGGTTTCTGCTCGCCATCGCCTATCTGTAAAATGTCAGTGTCAGGACAGGGATAGACAGATGTCTAGAATCACAACAGTTAAGGATGGGGTGTTGTTCTGAACACAGGACGGAGGATGACTCACCACATCCACAAGCTGAGATATTTTCAATCCAAAATACACTTTGATGATGTCGCTGGAATTCAACACAGGGCGAACCCATTTCTGATAACCTTGGAACAGATGTCTGAGGAGGGCGTCTTCATATTCAGCTACCGAGCTGAGTCCTTCAGTGGCTGTGAGAGTCACCCTGGAACCTGAATTAAGTGAGCAACAGAACAGCTGATCCAGCACCCTGCACCTGGAATCTTTATCTGTTTCCCATCAGCTGACTCAGCAGAGGTGGTGAAGTGAGGTGCTCTGCACCCCACTCTCCACCTGCACCCTAATTCCCTACACCACACTGACAAAACCAGAGTCTTCTCACCGCTGTGTACACACGTGGATCCCAGAAGTATCACCTATAGCCTCCATCTTACCCTCAACATGAAGTCTCATCGCAAATGCCAACTTCTTATAGAAATGTACATTGCCCATGTGCTGGTTCCTTCATGGCACCTTGAATTTATCTTTTGTCAGTTGGTTGTATACATATGTTGTCATTGTGTGTATTTTTTATATATGCTACCATTGTATGTGTATTGTATACCCAAGTTATCCTTGTATATATATATTGTTTAAATACACATACGCATATAAAATTACATTATGCATGCCTATAATTGTATACATACATGTGTCTTACATTTTTATGTGTGTTGTATATGTAGTTTATTATGTGTGTGTTGCCGTAGTAATAAGAGCGGTGGGGCTGCGTTCCCAGCACCCCGGCTGCCCGGCTAGCTCAGTCGGTAGAGCATGAGACTCTTAATCTCAGGGTCGTGGGTTCGTGCCCCACATTGGGCGCCATTTGTAGTAATAAGAGCGGCGGGGCTGCATTCCCAGCACCCCGGCCGCCTGGCTAGCTTATGCCCCGAAATAATTACACGGACACTGTATTCTTTTAATCACTGCTTGGCCCATTTCTATCTAGCCTCTTCTAGGCTAACTCTCGCATCTGGACTAGCCCATTTCTAATATTCTATGTAGCACAGCTAGGTGCACTTACTGGGAAGATTCTAGCCTACGTCCATCCTGGGTCGGAGCTTCATCGCATGTGTCTGCCCAGGAGCTTGGGAGCATGGCGTCTCTCTGAGGCGTCTGCTCCTGAGAGGAGAGCTGTCGAGTCTGAGCTCACTTCCTCTTCCTCCCAGCATTCTGTTCTGCTTACTCCACCCACCTATGTTCTAACCTATGAGGGCCAGCCAAGCAGTTTCTTTACTTTTTTAATCAATGACCTTCCTCCATCATGTTGCCTTTGTATGTGTGTTGTATATGTACAGTTTTAAATATGCTGTTGTGTGCATATTCACATGTTCTCATTATGTATCCTCAAACTTCAAGTCGACAGACAGACAGCATCTATTATATGTAACACATATAATACTCCACATTGAGAAAAGGGCCTGGCCCAAAGCAGGCACTCATTTTTTTATACTTAACTTTTTTATTGATTCTTATGATGAAGTTTCACATCATGCTCATCTTCCAGTCCCCCCATATCCTCCCCTCATTCCTGCCACACCCCTCACAAAGGAAACAAATCAAAGTAATCAAACAAGAAAACAAAAGCAAAAAAAACCCTCAAAAACAAAACAAAAAGCACAACAACAGAAAAATCTCTTTGCTTCCCCTTCTTCCCTGCCTCTCCAGCACCTCTTCATCAGTCCTGGCGACACTGGAGACTTCAGTGTGCTGTGTAGTATCCCTCTTTGTCCCTCAGCTTTACTGCAGGCACTCATTCTTCACACAGAATAAATGAAACATGGAAAGGCTTATTTCTTTCCTGAGGACCCACTGCATTCTCTGTTTTCTGGTCTTCTTCCTGATGCCGTCTTCTGTTAGGGGTCCTTCCCTCGTCATCTCCCAGGAAGAACTTTGCAAGCTCCCAAGTATGGAAGCCCCTAAAATGCCCTGACTTAAAATTGGAGCCTCAAGTTGGGGAAATGACATAGAAATGTAGTCTAGTGAATCCTTTTTTTTATATTCTAGTATGTGCTGCAAACCTAAAGCAATGTGCACCCTAGGTACTGTTTTCAGCCTCTCTGTGAATGGTCCATATCCTGCTGATCACCTAGAAGAACTGAATCTGTAGGATTTCCTTCACACAAGAAGACCTCTGATCCCACAGAGACACACACAATGACCAACCATTACAAGCAAAATGCTCCCTCCAAGTTTACTAAGTCAAATCCAGGAATTATCAGTTAGATGAAAGCCCTTTCTCTTCCACTCAAGAAAACATATGTATGAATACAAAGTGCATTAAAGTGAGCAATAGGGAGAAGTGTGGCCTTACATTTGGGCTTATTCATTTTAAAACTCACCCTTATGAAACATTAGTGCTTTGGCTGTTATTAGTAAGGAGAGAAGCATCTAAGAGCAGGGTAAGAGGGCAGCTGCTAGGGCATCCATGGGTCAAGAGACCTAAAAGCTTCCTGGAAATGTCAGGGGAGTGATTCCCTGGAGCCTCCTGATAAAAAAAAAAAAGTGTTCTCTTGGCTCCTCATTCTCTAGAGTTCAAAGAGACCCCACCCAGGTGGCTTCCCAGCATCCCCACAGCCCACCTCCATCCATTGCCTCCTTGTCACAGACTCTGGATCCCTGAGCATCTGCTGTTGTTCTGTCTCTCTAGACTCCTTTTCCTACTGCACTGAAGTAAGAATTTAATCCCAGAGGAGGAGTGGGTCCTCACTTCTCCCTCCACACAGCCACCACACTCTCCTAAGAAGGAGAGAGAGCAATAGAAGTCAAAGACCAAAACACCCACCCAACAGAGACAAGACCTAGAATTAGAGTCATCCTAAACCCAGGTACTTAAATGCTTGGTAGAGTTTTTGGGTTCACTTATGCATACTATCATATCATCTGCAAATAACAAAAGTTTTACTTCTTCCTTTCCAATTTGAATCCCCTTGAGTGATGAACAGCAATTCTGAAGTGTAAGCCTAATAAACTCTTTTCTTCCTCAACTTGCTTTTTGGTCATGGTGTTTTGTCACAGCACTAGAAACTCTAATTAAGACACTCACTCTTACCAATAGACAGATCACCCAGACAAAATTAAACAAAGAAATACTGTAGCTAAATGATGCCATAAACCAGATGGACCTAACATATCTACAGAACATTTTTCCCTTACTCAGCAGCTTTATCCATGACATTTTCTCCAAAACTGACCACAAACCCAGACACAACGGATGTATCAACAGATACAAGAAAATTGAAATAAAACCCTGCATCCTATCTGACCAACACGGATTAAAACTGGATATCAACAACAGAAACATCGGAAGTCTTAAAAATTCATGGAAACTGATCAACTCACTACTGAATTAAAAGTGGGTCAAGACAAAACTTTAAAAATAAAATAAAGACTTTATAGAACTGAATAAAAATTAATACACAACATATCCAACTTATGGAACACAGTGAAGGCAGTTCTAAGGGCAAATTCATAGCATAAGTACCTAAATTTAAAAATTGAAGAGATCTCATAGTAGTAATTTAACATCACACTAAATCTCTAGACCAAAAAGAAGAAATCACGCCCAAAAAGAGTAGATAACAAGAAATAATCAAACTCGGGATTGAAATCACTATAATAGAAACCAAAATAGCAACAACAAAAAAAATCAATGAAACAAAGAGTTCTTTAAGAAGATCAAAAGACTGATAAATTCTCAGTCAAATTAACTAAAAGGCGGAGAGGGCTGGAGAGATGGCTCAGAGGTTAAGAGCACTGACTGCTCTTCCAGAAGCCCTGAGTTCAATTCCCAGCAACCACATAATGAGATCTGGTGCCACCTTCTTGCCTGCAGGCACATAGGCAGGCAGAACATTGTATATATAATAAATGAATACATTTTTAAGAAGGCTGAGAAAGAGAGCATCTAAATTAACAAAATTGGAAATAAAAGAGGGAAATACAATAGCAGACACCAAGGAAATCCAAAGACTCGTAAAGATGTATTAAAAACCTGTACACTCCAGGCAGTGGTGGCGCATTCCTTTAATCCCAGCACTCAGGAGGCAGAGGCAGGTGGATTTTTATGAATTCAAAGTCAGCCTGGTCTACAAAGCACGTGCCAGGACAGGCTCCAAAGTGACACACAGAAACCCTCTCTCAAAATACCAAATAAATAAATAAATAAATAGAAAAAATTAAAACCTGTATTCTACCAATTGGAAAATCTAAAAGAAAGGATAATTTTCTTGATAAGTACCACCTGTAAAAGGTAAATCAAAATCAGATAAGTTATTTAAACAAACCTATAAACCCTAGTGAAACTGAGCAGTCATTCAAAGTCTCTCAAGAAGAAGGAAGGAAGGAAGGAAGGAAGGAAGGAAGGAAGGGAGGGAGGGAGGGAGGGAGGGAGGGAGGGAGAGAGGGAGGGAGGGAGGGAGGGAGGAGGGGAGGGGAAGGGAGAGGAGGGCAGAGGAGAAGAGCTTTCTAGAGGTGAAGAGTCCTGGAATGTTTTGGAAAGAGCATGCTGGTCCATGGAACAGAAGTGAATTAGGGATGGGGGCTAGGTGGGTGGAATTGGTCCTTAGGAAAGAGTCAGAGGGCAGATGGCCTAGGTAAAGACTGGTGTTTTCTATTACACTTGAGAGAAACCGTCTGAAGACTTGAGCAAGAAAGACTCAATCCTCATCTGGTTTTATTTATTTTTTCTTTTATTGAAGATAGATTTTTCTATTATAATATCCCCTGATTATCGTTTCCTCATCCTCTACTCCTCCTAGTTTCACCTCAAATCATCCGTGGAAGACCCAATCCCAAGGTGAGGATGTTTGAAGATGCAGCCTATGAAAAGGAGGAAAGGGCTATGTGAGGACCCAGAAGAAATGATCGGCCCTCCAAGAAGGGACCTCTCACCAGGAACTCTCCACCCTGATGATGTACTTCCGCCTCGAGACTGGGAGAAATGCCTGCTGCTTAAGTCACCAACTTGTAGGATGCATTGTGTTATGGCAGCTGGAGCCGACAGGGGCAAGTCTGTTTTGGCCAAAGCAAAATTCACCAAATAAAAATAAATAAACAAAACGTAAATGCTTTAGCCGCTACAGCAGGAACAGAGGATGAGCCCACACAAGTTAATCATTTGTCCTTTTAAAATAAAATATGAATGACGCTGGGCATGTTTGGTTCTTTGAAACCGCAGCCTTGTTAAATATTTGATGGTGTGTGATGAATGAATTCACAAATGGTCATGTTTCACGGCAGACAAGGCAGTGGCCCTAGCCCGCTGCCCCAGGACACAGAAAATTACATGTTATCAAGATTTCAGGGAGGGATGCGCTTAGTGCTAAGCTGGAAGAAAATAGCAGCTTGTGGTCTTCAGGCTGATAGGTCAGATGGTTCCACCTGCCTGTGGTTATCTAGGGGTGGTGGAGGGGGCGTGATTTATCTCCTCCCCTTGCTTCTACACAGAAACAGTCTCAACGGCTTGATTCTAGGCACACGAGTTACTAGCATTGCTATTTTTGATAATGTTAGTGACACCTTCAGTGCCCAGTGTGCTTTACTGTTTACTATAGTCTAGATGTTCAGCGGCTCCCAGGCCCATGTGTTGGGTAGTGTCTATTGAGATGTACTGGAATCTTTAAGAAGTAGAAAGTGGGGGAGGTCCTCATGGTATTGAAAGGTGCATTTGAGGGAATTGTGGGATTCTGAAACCCTCTTCCTTTGTGCTCTGGTTCATGATGTGAGAAGTTTTTCCCCCAACTCTACCCTCCTGCAACAATCTGCTGCCTCACCACAATCCCTAAAGAGGATCAGACCAGAAAATCTAACTACAAGGTAAAATATTTACCCTCACCAGTTGCCTGCTACATGTATTTTTCTACAGGTACAGAAAGCTAAACATCATCCTTCTGTCTGATGCAGCCTAGTGCTTAGAAGAGTGGGAAATTCTAAAACTAAGGCACAAATAATATGTGTTTGATCTCAGGAGGGCACCCCATGCTGGTGTTTTATAAATAACTCAACAGTTCCTTCCTATATAGCTGATGTCTGACCTTTGGGCTTCATCTCTTTGCCCAGGGCTTCTTTAGAGGGGGTATCACACTCTTCAATCATTCTCTTTGGAGGGAGACATGGAAGATTTTACAGGAAAGGAGTGTTCTTGCTCCAAATTTAGCCCTTATCTGTTTGCTTTGAACCATCCCATGAACACTGAATGCAACCGGCGTAAACATCATCCACCTGATGCAGCTTTCTCGATCCCTAGTCTCCCACGTCTTCTCCTGTTACCCATCTCCCCACTTAAATGCTCTGATCTTTCTTGGCAAAGTATTTTCTTTGCAGCCAGACAGGTAAATTCTCAAGTAGAGGACCAGAAGAGGAAGGAACAAATAGAGCCAGAGAACACACGTTGAGAGGCAGAGATGGGGGTTTCTACACCTGCTGCTGTGTCTGCACAGGGAACTTGGAGCTTGAAGTGCACTCTGAGAGTGGTACTCCACTTGGCTCAAAATACCAAAACTCTTGCCAAGATCCCCATCACTAAAGCAATAATTCAGCCGATCCATACTGAACACCAGTGGGTACTGGATCCATAGTTAGAGGCTTGGTATCTGGTCCGGATTCAATCTTCCTCTTAGGTTAAGCATGTGGAAGATAAGCAAGGAATAGACGACTATTATGGCTCCTTCAATGCCTACAGAATCTTGACATCCATGCAGCGGCCCCAAGGTGTGACCCACTAATAAATAAGTCTTTCGGTTTTGTTTAGGAAATATAAAAGAGAATGCTTAGTATGCCAGTCCTTGGGCACAGCCCTCAACTGATGCCCAATGCCAGCTTCAGACTAAGACTTTATCTTCTGGGCTCTTTATTCTTGACCAATTTTCCTGGACTCAGACTGCCAGGGCCCTGTTCTCTTCCCATCTCCGTACTAAATTTCCCTTTAGGAGGATTTGACAAGCTCACTCATTCCAGGAAATAAATAGCTGATAAGAAAACAAACAAATATTCCCATGGTTCTTTATGATTTTGCTAAAGATAGCATCTTTGTTGATCTTCAACTATGAAAGCAAAGAAATTATTGAAATATTTTAAGTAATTGAATAATTTCAACAATTATGATTGAGAAATACGATGCTTTTGACATCTTTTGCTGTATTTGGGCTTGGGTTTTTTTTTTCCATTACTATGCCACAGAAATGGTAGCCACTCCTGCCAACATGTGGACCTGATACTCAGGGTAAAACCAAACAGTAAATATTTAATAGATCATTCCAAGCATGGAAGCTTATTAGAATGACTTTGCTTTATTCTCTCATGTATCCACACATCCTGGAAGTATTCCCAGGGTACAGTAGATACATAATAAATATTTATTGAATGAGTAACCAGACCTCATCCTGCGGGAAGAGTGCTGGGAAGGCCAATAAGCCAGCGTCCTTTCTCTTTGGGAACACGCACAAGCCCTCAAACGTGAAAAATCAACATGAGAGATCTCACACAGTACTATGCATTTGTTCTTATTTACCAAATTTAGAAATATAAAAAAAATGAAAGCATACCCAGTGTCATCTGAAATATAAATTTGTGAAATTAAATAGTTTTACAGTGAGCTGTAAGATTAAAGAACTTAAGGAAGGGAGTGGGGGAAGGGGGAGTCTGTCCAAAAATCTAAGCAGATCCCACTGGTTCCCGAGGTTTCAGAGTGAGATTGATTTCAGGTCATTAGATTGATTATGTTTTTGATCTACAAGAAACATTTACTCACAGACTATGTGCCCACACTCTTGCAGCCTCCACACTGGGTTAAAAGCACCAGGTTCTCTTCCAATTCCAATTTTCTGAAGCAATATTTACTGTACGCAGAGGATGAAGCATAGCTGAACCTAGAGAGTTTATGCTAATTATCTTTGCTAACCGCTGAGATGGTTCCCTTGGGAAGCGCATTATAAGAACCCATTCTTTCATAGTAAAAGGAATATCCTAATAAATTAAGGCCAAAAAAGTCAGATATATGAACATTAATCGTATGCTAAGTACCCAAAAGTTGATTATCATTTTTATTATTGGAAGGCTATACTTAAAACTCTTGAGAGGACAGATCTGATGCTATTTAGAGTCTGCTTGGTGTTTCTCTACACTTAGACATTTCGCTGCTTGCCTCTGAGGGCAGGCGTGGTGGAGGGCGATTTCTGAAAGGAAGGATGATAGTGCTCTTGTGGACCTCTCAGCCTTTGACGTTTGTAAGTCTAGGGTTTAGTTCTGGATGTTCAGTTCTCAATCTGACACTTGCAGTAATCCAATAGGGCAAAAACAATATTACCGAGAAATAAGGAAAAATTATTAATGGAATACTACTCCTCAAAACCTTGCTCTTAGCTTCATGACAAAACTTTTTGTTTCTAAGTTGTATAACAGTTAAAAGACTCCAAGTTCCAGAAAACTGGCCACCATCCCCGGAGTGTTCAGAAGAGCCTCATCGCCTGCCCCCCTCCCTTTATATTTTTATTCTCACCTCCTATTAATTCCCTTTTCTCATCAGCAATCCCTCTTTCTATTAGGTCATATAGCACAGATATTCACAGGCATTTTTATTAGAGTATTGAAATATATGAAGCCCCTTAGTTTACAAAACTTCATTAAATTATTAACAAGTCTATAGGCTATGTCATACGAAATTAAATGTCTGCACAGAGACTCGGCGATTGTTAGTAGACGTGACATAGTAATGTCCACCTGGCAAATTTCCACCGAACACGTTAACAGTCCTGGGAATAGCATTGAACACACTCTGTAGAATTTTCCCTCTTTTATGTCAAGGGAGATCTCAAAGAGCAGCGTGCAGTCAATGAACAAGTCTTAAACCATCCTCAGAGCTCTGGTTTCTTTAGCAGTCTGTTTATAGAGATCTCGTGGAGTTATCTGTCTGAGCCACACTTTAAAGGTTACCCTGAAGGGCTCAGTGTCTGCTCCGAAGCAATGTTGGGTCCCACACCGTTGCTTCCCCTCCTCTGAACAACCTCCAGCTGCACTTAGTTAAAGGTAGTCTTACCTGAGAGAGTGAGACTGAGAACCAAAAGGACCAGGATGAAACCTGCCATGGTGTCTGATTAAAAGAGGTGATTTCTTCCTTTCAACCACACAGCATTTCCCCTGGAAAGGAGCAGGGTTGGAAAACAAGATACAAATGGCCCAAAGTCCAGACGGAACCTAAGGGGATCGTGACCAGCTGCCTGAGATGAAAACAGTCATCTTCCTTCGGTGTGGGTTTCTTAAAGTGCACTTCACTGATGCCCAGTGAGCTGTCGGGTCTTGTGAGGCTAAAACATCTCTGGGTCCTAACTCCTGACTTGTTATTTCACTCTCTTACAGAGGGAGATGGGATGAGAGGGAAGGATGAGGCTAGACAAGTTAAGATTATTCCTGTGGTGTTTCCTTGTGGTTGTCAATCTGTGCCATGAGAATGCCTGCCTCTCGTGGTCTCTGTCGTGGAGACCAGTGAGACATTGCTCACTAGGGCTTTTCAGTTTGGACCAGGAGCTCACAAATGAGATGATGCCCGGACCCCTCCCATATCCAATGGGACTTGTGCATCCTGATATCAGACTCTTTGATCTACCTTGAACCTGCTGGTCTCCCTCCTCCTGGCTGCAAGAGATGAGCTGGTGGGCGTGTCATCTCTCTGCTTCTCTCGGGAATCTGAAACACTGTTCTTCCTGTTCCACCTTCTTTGTGGTGAATCAAACAGCTTACTTTTCCTCTATCTACACGCACACGTGGGGGCAGAGCTCTAGCGGGTATAAATTTGTTCAATGAGCAAGTGTAAAGTTGGAGCCACATGGATAAGGTGGCCAGAAAGAAAAGAAAATTACCTAAATGTGCACGTTTTTCTCACTGCTCTGCAGGACAAATGCACAGCAGCCAAGGAAATGCTACAAGTGGCCAACCAAGCAGAAATAACCAGGAGTTCTCCATCGTCATCGTTGGAGAGTGCCCTGCAGTCAAGGGCAGAACTCCGTAGGTCCATGTTGTCTGATGCTGGAAGGAGCTCTTGTCATGCTCTGGACTCTCCTGGACTGCCTCCATAAAAGGCACGCACGCAGCCGTGATGAGAGGGGAGTGAGATAAAACAGGCACCGTGTCCACGAGGAAAGCAGGTCATGCCGAGTCGGTTTAAGACTGTGAGAGCAGTGGTGTCCGTCAGCTAATAAGAACTCTTGTAATCAGCCTTCCTCGTCCACCCACCATCAAGGTTCTGGCCCCTCTCTTCTAGCACACATGAACACGCTTGCACACACAAGTCCACACGCAACCAAATAATTAGCTAGCTTATATTCTTGTACTTAACGGCTAATTTATACTACAAACCTTGATGCTGTCAAAAAGAAAAAAAAGGAAGTTATCCAGCAGGGTTGTGGGTGGTTCCCAAGCATAACTGGGTAGGTCCAGGGCTAAATGAGTGAGTGTAAACAAGGCATTGGCTGGCAAAAGCACGTCAGCCTGGGAGAAGGTCTCTAGTGATTGGATCCATAGCTCTGACACACTTGAAAAACTGGACCACTTCTAGCATGCCTGGGTGGAAGGGTGCACTGCAGCCTCCGTGAGGCAGGAAGCTTTATGATCTTGATAGAGTCCTGTGCATTTCCCAGACCTGCCCTAACTGTCCAGTCAGTTCAAAGCTTGAAAGAAACATGAATCCCTGGGTCCTTTCCTCCAGAGAGTGATGCAGTACAACTGGACCTGGACCATGAGGTTCTGAAGAGAGGCCATGTTGCAGGCCACCATCCACTGACCGATGAATTCTCAACTTGTGGGTCTCAACCCTCCCAACAACCATCAGAAAACACAGTATTTACATTATGATTCATAACAGTAACAAAATCACACTTATGAAATAGCAACGGAAATATTTTTTTTTTGGTTTGGGGGTCACCACAGCATGAGGAACTGTATTAAAGGGTCACAGCATTAGGAAGGTTGGGAACGACTGCATTAAAGGCACGGAAGATGCGTCTCAGAGAACTACATAAATAAAAGTACCAGGTGGTCACTGAGCCAAACCCAACCGCACGGCTTTGTCGTCCACTGCAGAGAACATTCTCAAAGGGCTGATATTCTTGACCCATACTAACCAGAGGTAATAGCTTAATTGGTGACCAGTTTTACATAAATAGATACTAAACATGCTTTTCTGCTGTATGGTTTTCTTTAAACCATCATTCATTAAAATGACTACACTGTATCTATTAGTGTGTGCACACTCACACACACCTACAAGCTATGGCATGTGTACAGAGGCCAGGGACAACCTGTAGGAGTCAGTTCCCTCCTTCCACCACACGAGTCCCAGGTATCAAACTCAGGACGTCAGGTTTGGCGACAAGTGCCTTTGCCCACGGAACCAGCTCACAGGCCCTCTTTCCGCAACGTTTTACCAAGTTACACCAACTATATCTTCTCGAGCACTCCATTTAGTGAACATCCTCGGTTGCGGGGAGTGCATTACACAATCCCTAAGACTAGTATTGAGCAGCTTGGCCTCCATCTGTCCAGTACCCATATTTTGCTTGGAGTAATGGGATATGGTTTAAGAAAACATTTACCCAGAGAGGTCAAGAGACTGGTGGTCTAGAAAAGGAGCTATTAGGAAGGACAGAGAGCGGGATCTGAGAGTAGGAAAAGAGAGCCTGAAGGAACTATATGTTTGCTGTGTAAAGCTTGCATGTGACAGCTAAGCACCCCACCACCATCTTTCTCCAAGTAACAAAACAAAAGCCTGGGACAGCAAGCCATTATAGAGAGCCACACAGTAGTGGCTGCAACGTCAGAGTCAGAACTGACTCCCCTGCAGCCCAGCACTCGTACCTTTGCACTGCTTCCAGAGCTCTGGGTCATAAGGATCATCCCTGAATCCAAGCACTCGCCTGTATTAAAATGGGGGGGGGGGTCATACAAAATATAGATAATTCATTCAGTTACAATTTGAGCCAGTCTCGAATTCTCAGCTTGCCTCTGCGTTCTACACATCTGAGTTACAGCTCAAAGTAGGAATGGAGCAAGAGCTGTCCTTTCTCCTGGGTGGAGATCATGTCTCTCCCAACATAGTATCTCCTGTGAACAGTCAGAACTGAAAAAAGGAGGTTTCGTCAGAGTCTCACTATGTAGCCCTGGCTGTCCTGGAACTTGCTCCATAGATCAGAGTGCTCTCAAACTCACAAAAATTTGCCTGTCCCTGCCTCCTGAGTGCTGTAATTAAAGGCATGTGCCGCTACACTGGGTGAAAAGACAGTTTTCATGCCTTACTTCTTAGGCCTGGCCACAGTGCAGAGCCCTTATTGAGTCTTACCATTAACTGTTCCTTATGGATAGGGCCAGTGAAGGTTGGGTGTGGAACTTGAGAGCCCTCTGGTGGATTGTCGCTCACACTGCAGGTCCGCGCAGACAAGCTCCTTTTCAAGGGGCGTGTGCTTATTTGTTTAGATACTAATTTTCCTTGCACTTTAATAAAAATAATAGATTCTACCTACGCTCCAAACTCTGCACAAGCAGGCAGTGCGCATCATTCAGCCGCTCCACCATTCTACCGGCAGCTCCCAAGGAGGAAACCTAGAGCAGTTACAGCCCACACGGTGGACACTCAAGTGGATTTGCTAATGCTGTGACTGAGCAGAGCTCACACCCAGGCCTCAGGGACTGTGTGAGCACCGCCAAGTGACATGCATGGATGCCCTTCACATTGATCGTATATGATAGCGTTTACCAGACCTGCTCCAACTGTCCAGTCAGCTCAAAGCTTGTGAGAAACAAAGATCCTTCCTCCAGACAGTGACGCGGTACAATTGAACCTGAACCATCAGGTTCTGAAGAGAGGCCCTGTTTCAAGCTACCGTCCACTGAGTGACATCTGCTTCCAAGTTAAACCACCACAGGGACCAGGTACAAACAGTGAAAGTGGAACCAAACCACACTAACGTCCCGCAAAGAGGGTCAGGGAGGGGCCTTGAGGTTGTGCGAGCTACAAAAGGCTCTGAAGTGAAGGTCATTGGAATAGAAGACGCGTGTGACGTTGGAAGAGGTCAGGGAACGTGCCTGGCTGGTAGAGCAGGACGTGTCTTGGTTCTCAGCGCCTGCGCTGACACCCACCCAGCGCCACCTCCTTTTTTCCTCTCTAATGCTTCATTCCTCCCGTGGGAAGGCGCGTGTTCCTCTACTGATGTCACCAACCCTGTCCATCGTACTTCTTCCTGCCGAGGTGACAGTCGGGACACTGAGTCAGCTTAGTAAGGTCTGAAGTATGAAAGGAAGCCTTGTCTGAGACCAAAGGACTGGACACCTAACTGCGATGTTGGGGGCTGTGGACCCAGACCTTGAATTTCCTGTAAACAACGTGTTATGCTTGCAGCTGCTCTGAGCAAAACAACTTGTGTTCCAGTGTTTGCAGCTGCTCTGAGCATGAGACCCTCAGGAGTTCCTGAGGGCAGGAGAGTGGTTTCTGGTGGGTTTGGCTGGGGCGTGGCTAGCAGTTAAGGATCCATACTTAAGTGGCTCTGGTATACAATAAAGGGGGCATTCTTGTTTCAAGGATGACTCGTGTCTCTGTCTGGGTGTCTTTGTGTGTTTAAATCTCCAGGCCCTTGCCCGACTTGCGAATGGTCCTGTAGTGCCCGCTCCGCAATACAAGCGTAGTACCATAGTACACGTAGTAGTACAGACGGTACATTGCGAAAGTGCCCGCTAGCCAAGGGATCCAAACGGATGTGCTACCAGAAGCTTGAGGAAGATTACTGAAGTCACCCACTGAGGCCAAACCTGGACAGGATAAAAGGAGATCCCTGGGCAAGAAATAGGAACCAGATGGAAACAATGCACTCGACGAGGAAAGCTGGGAATTTAGGGGGGAGGGGGCAGTGCAGGGAGGAGAGGCAGGAGCAAGCTAGGAAAATGCTCTGGATTTCAACACTGCGGGTGCACACTAGAAACGCAAAGATGGCTTGACTGGGACTTGGATTAGTATTATAGGGAGGTGATGAGCAGAACTCTAGGAGGAGGTAACGGTGGTGGGTTTCTCTGGTTGGAATGGCTGGCAGGGGCGGTTACAGGTAATGAAGGCATGTTGTCGGATGTAGGGCCCTGGTCTCCCTTATTCCTGTGGTGCATTTGTGGGGACAGTTTATAATCTACCAGCTAAGCTTCCTATGTGTTTCTGTGCTACGCCTGCCCCGCCTGGTGGTTAGCTGCAGGGCATTCATTCCATTGATAATATGGTAATTTCCCACCTGCCTGGGCGGAGATCCTTGTGCTGCAGTCAGGTAGATAAAGACTCCCCCAACGCTGAATAAAGTGGCATTCGGCTGATCTCCTTCCGAATGACCCTGGTCTCTCTGTGTCTTCTTTTCAATCTCCAGGCCCTTGCCCGACTCGCGTTCGGTACAGTGGCGCGCGAACTGTACCGAGGGTGTAACACCAAATCGGGTGTTACAATTGGAGGCACCGCTGGGATGATCATCGGCAACTAGACCCATCTGCGAGATCGGGAAGTAGGGATCCCTGAGAGATCGCCCTCGGGAAGGCTGGCCAGCAGGTAAGAAATTGTGCGGCGAGGGTGAATTGGTTATGGGTGCAAGTTATTCTGTTCCTGTGTTAAAGGGCCGGTTAACAGGCCAGTTGTTAGGTCTTTTGGAAAATAAAGGCACCGGTATTAAAGTCGAGACAGCAGAGGAGATCATTAAGACAGTTTTAGAGTTTAGTCCCTGGTTCCTACATGCAGGGGGCTTTAACATTACTGATTGGGAGCAGGTAAAGGCTGATCTTCAAAATGCACTGAAAGAGCGAGGGCCACAAGAATTCCCCATGGCGATATTTTCACTGTGGCGCTTGGTCAGAGACGCTCTTCTCAGTGATGATGTTAAAGTGAAAGAGCAATTAGAGAGTTTAAACAAAACCCTTGAGGAAATTCAGGAAGTAGAATCTGTGAGTTCTATTAAGAGTTTTGAGGAACAGGAAGTTACAGGAACAGGAAGTATTAGAAAGGATATAGAAGAAGAAGAAATTTTAGAAAAGGAGATCGCACTGATAAAAAAGAAGTTAGAAAAAGAGGAAAGGAAGGAAGCAAACGGAGATGTCTCCATGAGACCGCCTCCGCATAATCCTTGCACTACTGCTTCTGCCCCTATGGACTTAGAAGCAGAAATCCGAGAGATCCGGGACAGGTTAAATTATCTAAGTGGAGAGAAGCAGATTTATCCTGTTGTGGAAAAGATTGATCAGCAGGGGCAGAGGGCCAGGCAACATAACCCTCTGGCTTTTAAGGATATTAAGCAGTTAAAAGAAGCAGTTGTAGACTACGGAGCTCATGCTCCTTTCACGGTAGCTTTATTGGAATCCTTTGCAGAACTCAACCTTATACCCAATGACTGGATGCAGCTTTGCAGGGCTTGTCTTTCAGGGGGAGATTATTTGTTATGGAGAGGTGAAATGCAGGAAAATTGCAAAAAGACTGCAGGCAAAAATGCTGAAGCAGGTTTCCCCCAGAATAACCTTGACATATTAACTGGTGAAGGACAATATGCTAGCTTAGAAGCACAGATTGCTTATGATCCTGCAATTTATGCTCAGATAGCTGCAGCAGCCGTTAAAGCTTGGAAAACTTTACCTAACAAAGGATCACGAGAACAGCTTTCTAAGATCCTTCAAGGATCTTCAGAACCTTATTCTGAGTTCATTGACCGCCTTCTACAGGTGGGAAGCCGCATTTTTGGGGATGTGGATTCAGCTATGCCAGTCGTTAGACATTTGGCCTTCGAAAATGCAAGCAAGTTCTGTCTGCAAGTCTTACACCCCCATAGAGATGGAGATTTAAATGATTTTATCAGATTATGCAGAGACATTGATGGCACCCACGTGATGGGCCAGGTCATTGTTTCTGCCCTCAAGGAAGGCCAAGGTGGAGCTAGGCCTAGGAATTGTTTTCAATGGGGAAGATCAGGATACATTAAAAGGAACTGCCCTACAGGTAAAGGGATGGTTAATCAGCCCAAAAAATAAGCCAGGTGTGCTGGTACGAGCCTTTAATCCCAGCTCTTGGGAAACTCTTGAGTTCAAGGCCAGCTTGGTCTACTGAGTGAGTTCCTGGAACAGCTAGAAGCAGGACACATAGTGCCATCCACTTCTCCCTGGAATACCCCTATCCTTGTTATTAAGAAAAAGTCTGGTAAATGGAGGTTATTGCAAGATCTTAGAGCAGTTAATGATTGCATGGAAATTATGGGGGCAACTCAACCTGGGTTGCCTCAGCCTGTAGGCATTCCTGCAGGATATTATCTTTTAGTTATTGACCTGAAGGATTGTTTTTTCACCATTCCCTTGCACCCAAGAGACTCTGATAAATTTGCTTTTAGTGTACCTTCTATAAATTTCAAAGAACCATACAAGCGCTACCAATGGGTAACACTGCCCCAGGGTATGGCCAATAGTTCTGTAATTTGCCAAATGTTTATGGCACGGGTTATTGCCCCTATTAGGTATAAATATTCTCAACTGTATATAAGTCATTATTTGGATGACATCCTATTAGCTGGACAGGACCCAAAAGTAGTCCTTGAGGCTTTTGCTGACTTGCGAGAATGCCTAGCACATGCTGGGTTAGTTATTGCTTCTGAAAAGGTACAACAACAGTTTCCATATCAATACTTGGGGCATCAGCTGTTGCAGACAGGAGTAAAACCGCAGAAGGTTACTCTTCGCCTAGATAGACTACGAACTTTGAATGATTTTCAAAAATTGCTTGGAGACCTAAATTGGGTCCGGCCCAGTCTGGGAATTCCTACTGGAGACTTAAAACCACTTTTTGACATTCTGCAGGGGAATCCAGACCCAACCTCCTTTCGTGAGTTAACACCTCAAGCAAGGCAATGTATTACTCTAATTGAAGAAAAGCTTGCCTCTGCTCATATTAATTATATTGACTATAGTCAGCCACTGCTGTTGATAATTTTCCCCTCCAAGCATAGTCCTACTGGAGTTTTTTGGCAACAAGGACCCATCCTGTGGGTACATGAACATGTGTCGCCTGTAAAAATTGTTATCTCTTATCCATCAGCTGTGCTACGTGTTATTCAGAAAGGATATAAGCTTAGTTTGCAAACTTTTGGAATGTTACCTGATAAGGTTATTACACCTTATACCCAGGCAGAAATAACTTGGTTACAAAATTTTGCTAAAGATTGGACTTTATTTTTGTGCACTAATCCCTGCAAGTTAGACAATCATTATCCTTCTGATAAATTAGTCACCTTCTTTAAAAATCATCCGGTATGTTTCCCTAAAGTTATTTCTTTGCAGCCTCTGGCAGGGGCACGAAATGTGTTTACTGATGGATCTTCCACCGGGAGAGCTGTAGTAGCCTCCCCTCCTGATTTTGATATTCAGTCTGTTAATACCAACTCTGCTCAGGTGGCGGAATTGGTTGCTGTCCAGATGGCCCTAGAGAAATATGCTGATATTCCACTTAACCTTTTTACTGACAGTCAGTATATAAGCAAAATTCTTGCACCGTTGGAAACTGCAGCTTATATTGCCTCTGTATCTCGAGTCCAGATGCAGTTATTGGCTATTCAAACTTTGCTTTGGGCCCGATCTGTACCCATTTACGTAGGGCATTTGCGGGCTCATACTGACCTCCCTGGTCCTTTGAGTGAGGGAAACGCTTTGGCTGATCAGCTTACTCGTCAGATTTATGTAGTTAGTCAGGAATCTTATGAAGCTGCAGAAAAAGCTCATAATTGTTTTCATCTCAATGCTGGATCTTTAAGATTTCATTTTAAGATATCTCGAGAGCAAGCCACTAATATTGTTAAAAAGTGCTCTCTGTGTGCAGAACTTTTAACTGTTCCCCATTTGGGAGTTAATCCTCGTGGGCTTGCCCCTAATCATTTATGGCAAATGGATATCACCCATGTTCCTTCTTTTGGGCGCATGCAATATGTTCACGTAACCGTGGATACATATTCTCATCTCATTTTTGCCTCAGCTCACACAGGAGAAAGATTACGAGATGTTAAAAGTCATTGTCTCCAGGCTTTTGCCTACATGGGAGTTCCTAATACTGTAAAAACTGATAATGGACCAGCCTATACTAGCACTGGCTTTGCTAAATTTTGTTCTGAGTTTTCAATTTCTCACAAAACGGGTATACCTTATAATCCTCAAGGACAAGCTATAGTGGAGCGAGCGCATCGCACGCTCAAAGCCCATTTGCATAAAACAAAAAAGGGGGAATATGGTTCCACCCCCAGAGATCATTTATCTTTTATTTTATACATTTTAAATTTTTTGACTGTTGATGCTCAATCTCATACTGCCGCTGACAGGCATTGGCGGCCAGATTCTTCCGGGATGCCTCATGTCAAATGGAAGAATCTATCAGATGGCACCTGGCATGGTCCAGATCCTGTACTGGTGTGGGGAAGAGGGGCTGTTTGTGTTTTCCCGCAGGATGCTGACAATCCAATATGGGTACCTGAGCGGCTGGTGCGTGCTGTGGATTTTCCTGTCCAGAAGCCTGAAGACAGGACAGAGCCGAGAGATCAAAGAGATTCTGGCTTGTCAACTGAAGAGTTGCGGGTTTCCTGAGGAGCTGGCTGCGGTGGTCCGAGTGCCAAGGATTGTTCCTCGCCCTTCTACCTATCTATATCGGCAGCCACAGCTGTTGCTGCCACAGCAGCTAAGCTGCTGGATTTTTCATTAGTCAGTCAGTTGCTTCCTGCTAGCACAAAGGATACCTTCTCAGGGCAGGTTGCAAATGCCATAGCCATTCAAATTGAGCTAAATTTACAAATGAATATTGCAGTTAATTTTGCTCTTGGTTGTGGTTAAAGACCACTGCTAGATGTTACAGTAATAAGCTTATTGCTGTTGTTCACGGACCCTGAGGTGTACAATTTACAAATTGGCTCTTAAAATTATTCTAGTTAGCTATACCAGGGTTATTTTCACCAGCGCTGAGACCTTAAGGATTGAGCAAGCACAGTCTCCTTAAGGGATGCTTACATATGCTGGAGCATCATCTTCATGGTTATGATGCCAGAGCCAAAGGCAAGCTCAGGTCAATGTTGCCACGTGGCAAGTCCTCTTAGCTATTGCCCCAGAGAATCTTTCAGCACAAATCTGGCTGAACTCGGTGATGGATGACTAGTGAGCCAAAGACGGGAAAGGCTTTTGGGGGGCTGCCTCAACCTAAGACAGGAAATGTGTTTTGACCTGGATGCTTTCCCATGACGGGTAAGGGGTATTGCCTGACGTCCAATGCCACCCAAGACAGGCCTAGTCATAATTTATACAAAAGGGGGACCTGTAGGGCCCTGGTCTCCCTTATTCCTGTGGTGCATTTGTGGGGACAGTTTATAATCTACCAGCTAAGCTTCCTATGTGTTTCTGTGCTACGCCTGCCCCGCCTGGTGGTTAGCTGCAGGGCATTCATTCCATTGATAATATGGTAATTTCCCACCTGCCTGGGCGGAGATCCTTGTGCTGCAGTCAGGTAGATAAAGACTCCCCCAACGCTGAATAAAGTGGCATTCGGCTGATCTCCTTCCGAATGACCCTGGTCTCTCTGTGTCTTCTTTTCAATCTCCAGGCCCTTGCCCGACTCGCGTTCGGTACAGTGGCGCGCGAACTGTACCGAGGGTGTAACACCAAATCGGGTGTTACAGTCGGATCCAGTTAGATTGGCTGGGTAACCATGGTAGGTTGCCTTGATTAGTAGGATGGAGGGGTAGTTAGATAACCATGAGGTTAGGTACACGGATTAACGTGGCAGGCAGAGGTGGTTAGGAGCAATGCTGTATGTGGTGGTTGGCTAGTAATATAGCTAGCAGAACTGGTTACAGGCAGGGATGCTGAAAGGCACTGGAACAAGAATCAGAAACCTTGACTTCTGCTATTTAATAACAGCAATTTTGTACAAATAACTGTTGTGGCTTCAGATGTCCTATTCCTCGGGATGGGTTAGATGAATAGTCAATCCCAGCTGCTTGGGAGGGTCTCTCAGGAGCTTTAAATGATACTGCTCACAGACATCCATAATTCCAGTTCCAGTGGATCCAATGCCCTCTCCTGACCTCTCTGAGCACCATGCAGTACAAAAACATTCAGTTAAGTTCCAAAGTTGCAGAAATTCATAACCATGTCTGGCAGCAGTCCAGGTTATCTGGTGCCCTCTTTTGGCCTCTATAGGCACTGCATGCATATGGTACACACACGTATACACACACACACACACACACCACTACATGAAAATACTCAGATACAAAAATAAATCTTAAGTAAAAGCCGTAACATATATTTTTTTAAGACAGGGTTTGTGTAGCCACAGCGGTCCTGGAACTCTCTTTGTAGACCAGACTGGCCTCAAACTCACAGAGATCCACCTGCCTCTACCTCCTGAGTGCTGGGACTAGAGTCATATCCCGACATGGTGGTTGTCCTGGTGTGCTAGAGTTCTCGAAGAGAATCTGCTGGTCTTGATTCACTGGCAGGGGTCTTCAGAGTCCATGTTAGTGCCCAGATCAGAAACATATCCTACCTGAAAAGAAAAAAAAATAGGAATGTGCCACCACCACTCAGAATATCATTTTCTTTTTATTTTAAGTAGCATCATGAGTAATACATCTAGAAATGTCAGAATAATGGAGCTTAAAATTGTTTAATGTCGCTCAATTAATTAGCTTTATAATAAAACATTGAAAAGGCAAATGAATTTCCTGTAAATTATCATTAGTCAAAATGCTCTGATTAGTGATATTATAAAGTATAATCTCAGGTGTTATTAGGAGTGGATAATTGCTTTTCTTATCTAGGGATCATGAGAATTAGCAGTAAGTGGTCATTTGCAAATGGTTAATAAGTTTTCATGATTTTCTATTTCCTATAGACAACTATACTTAATGTCAGAATCTCTTACCACACATAAATGGATTTGCTATTTTTTGTATTTACTGGAAGAGTTAGAGATCATAAGCATACACTGATATTTTAACTTATTGAACAAATGTATTTTTCCTAAATATTAAATAAAATTATTCATAATCATTTGCCTGGTTTGCATGTGAATTCAACATTTGATTGGTCAAATCACTGCCTATTGTTGCTGGTCAGAGTTTCTAAATGCTTTATATCCCTTGGAAATTGTGCCACTTAAAAAATTATATTATATATATATTTTGAATTTCGAAGAAATGTATCTCTGTGTCAGTATTGGACTTTTAATACATATAAGAAAACTACATTTTAAAGTAAAGTAAACAGAACATCTGGATCGGGCACCAAAACATTTATCGATTTAATTGGTTGAGTATGAGACTGGGAAACTGGATATTGAAACCATTTGTGGTCCTGGCCATCCTAATCTACAGCCACAGCCACAATCCACAGCGCCATGGGCTCTAAGCTCGCTTCGAGGGTGAGAATTCTGTACATCTGTGTTACAACAACAGGACTCACTGTCCTGCTGTGTCCAGGTCTGTGCTCTGTCCAGGAATTCCTCACTCACAGTCACACCACACATCATGTCCACTGACATTCGTGCAGAGAGACAGAAGAGAAGCGCTCAAGCTAAAACGTGAATGCACTGTGGGTTTTGAGATTCCACGAGGCTGCTCAGCTCATCTACCTCACGCAGCTTCGTTCTCCATCCACCCTCCCGCCCTCCCCCGCCTGCCCCCCCCCCAGTTGTTAGACTGCAAAATGCTCAGCCCTGAGTTCAATTCCCAGAAACAACGTGATGGCTCACAGCCGTTCGCAATTAGATCTGGAGCCCTCTTCTGGATGGAGATCTGGAGCCCTCTTCTGGCCAGCAAGCATACATGCAGGCAAAACATTGTATACATTTAAAAAAAAATCTTAAAAAATGTAACTGGGGGGTCTACTTCAATATGCCTTTAACTCACAGCTGGACATTTTTTATGAAATTGGTCCTTTCGTTGAACATGTTCGTTGCTATTGAAAGATAAAGGGAGGGAAGAGGAGGAGAGAGTTGTCCAAGTGTAAGAAAACCAGAAGGGCTTGTGTGGAAGAGTGCAGAGGAGACAGGAGATGCAAGGGCCAGGAAGAAAATCAGAAACGGAAACACTAAAGCATGTTTTGATGAAGCCTTGATAGCGAATGAAATGTGGCCTGAGCAAGGCAGAGATAGGTACAAAAGTTGACTCTGGAGTCCCTGCATGGGTACACGACACGGAAATTAAACCGTTAGTGATACTTCAATGTTAGAAATACATGAAAGGACTAAAAGAAACATCCATTTTGCTCACGGTTTTCACTCAGTCGTGGTAGAAGTAATAGAGCCAAGAGACTAGACCAAAACATTTCATTTTTATCCAGAGACCAGCGATGGAACTGAAGTGGAAATGGGAGAAACCCCGTGACAGAGGTCACTTTCCCCACGAGGAACCCGGTGACAGCGACCACTTTCCCCACGAGGAACCCGGTGACAGCGACCACTTTCCCCACGAGGAACCCGGTGACAGCGGCCACTTTCTCCGCCAGGAACCCTGTAAAAGCGGTTACTTTCTCTGCTGTTTCATCTTCGCCTTCTGGCATCTAGGAAAAGCCTGGTTCCAGTCACCGAGTCCCTCCTCTGGCTTAGCCATACTAAGCCCTGACCATCATTGAGTGTGGTGATGATTTGGTCCTTCCTGAGTCTTGGGGGTGCTGTCAACTACAAGCTGCAGTGACATTTTCCTTCTCCTCTCTCATCCTTGTAACGGTGTCTTCCACACCCTCTCCATCCCCCTGGAATGCCTCTTAGAAAATCTCCAGCCACTACTGTAGACCTCACACCCGTCCTGAAGACCCCTATTTGCTTTTGCAATCAAATATCTCTTATAATCAACTCAAATGGCCATGTAAAGGCACCCTCGATCCTAATATTATTCAGGACCTTTACAAATACTGCAAGCAACTGAGAAGCCAATGATAATGGCACTGGGATTTGTCTCTACTGCATGTACTGGCTTTTTGGGATCCTATTCTATTTGGATGCATACCTTCCTAAGCCTGGATAGTGAGGGGAGGGCCTTGGACTTCCCACAGGGCAGGGTACCCTGTGCCCTCTCTTAGGATGGGAGGGGGAGGGAAGTGGGAGAAGGGGAGGAAGTGGAAATTTTGATTGGTATTATTTATAAAGTAATAAAAAAGAACAAAGAAAAAACAACTTAGACAACTTGTTAAATATGAAAAGAAGAAAGAAAATAGACCAATATCTATCACCATGCAAAAAACTCAAGTCCAAATGGATCAAAGACCTCAACATAAAGCCAGCCACACTGAGCCTTATAGAAGAAAAAATGGGAAGTACACTTGAACACATTGGCACAGGAAACCACTTCCTAAATATAACCCCAGCAGCACAGACACTGAGAGAAACAATTAATAAATGGGAACTCCTGAAACTGAAAAGTTTCTGTAAAGCAAAGGAACATTGTCAATGAGACAAAACGGTGGCCTACAGAATGGAAAAAGATCTTCACTAACCCCACATCAGACAGAGGTCTGATCTCCAAAATATACAAGGGACTCAAGAAATTGGACACCAAAAGAACACATAATCCAATAAAAAAAATGGAGTACAAACCTAAACAGAGAACTCTCAACAGAGGACTCTAAAATGGCTGAAAGACACTTAAAGAAATATTCAACACCCTTAGTCATCAAAGAAATGCAAATCAAAGCAGCTCTGAGATTCCATCTTACACCTGTAAGAATGGCCAAGATCAAAAACACTGGATGACAACTTATGCTAGAGAGGTTGTGGGGGAAAGGGAACACTTCTGCATTGCTGGTGGGAATGCAAGCTGGTACAACCCTTTTGGATGTCAGTGTGGCAATTTCTCAGAAAATTAGGAAACAACCGTCCTCAAGACCCAGTAATACCACTTTTGGGTATATATCCAAAGGATGCTCAATTGTACCACAAGGACATGTGCTCATCTATGTTCGTAGCAGCTTTGTCATAGCCAGAACCTGGAAACAACCTAAAAGCACCTCGATTGAAGAATGCCATGTTGGGGAAAGGTACTGAGTCACATGGTAGAACATAGATAAGATACATGGTTAATTTAAGTTGTAAGAGCTAGTTAGTAATAAGCCTAAGATATTGCCTGAGCATTTATAATTAAAAAGTAAATAATTTTTTAAAGAAAAACGTCTTTAAAGAGACAGAGTACAGACAGTCGTAGATTAAAAGGAGAAAGAAAAATAAGCCGTGTAAAGATGGAAAATTCACGGTGTCTGGATTGTGTATATTGTTGTACTTTCTTTGAATTTTTTGACTGTGAAGAAGCTAAGGAGAGATATTTCATTGTATGGACTGCTAAGTTAAACCAACATAAAGGTATCTTGATTCCAAAATTTGAGTCTAAGGATATGTTGCTTTGGAAAAGAGGTTCTTCTTTTGTTTTCACAGAAGATGAGAACCTGTGGATTGTTTCCAGGCCAATATGGTTTTATGGAACAAGACCCCCTAAAAGGTTGCTATAAATACCCCTACAAAGAAAATACTTCGCCCAATAAACAGCAGGAATAAGTTTGGACAGAACTACGCCCATATTCCCAAATATTGTTTGTTTGTGAATGTTTCTTTGCCTTTAAAGGGGGATATGCTATAGAGATGGATACTTTGCATTGGTATGGATCTTGGTTTATTGATACAAATTTAAGGTCAATTTTGTTATATGTATATGTATTTTTGATCTTGATTAAGGTATTGTGTTTCTGTAGCTCATTTAAAAATGTATAATTAAGAAATATAAGTTAATAGATACTCATCTATAATAGCTTGTAGTCATGTTAGATTTTCTAGATGTATAGAGATATATTTCAGTTAGATGGGCATTCTTCAAATCTTTCAGAGACCTTCAGAATATGGCATTTAAAACGTTTAAGAACTTAAGACTGTTATGATGGTGAGACATATTTGCTCCTGGCAGCACCAATTACTTTAAGAGAAAGATATGCATCGAAGAGGCTCCTTATGGAGTTTGTTAGATGAACTGGACATGCAGGATCCACAGAGAAATGACTGCTGAATTTGCCTAAAGGTGAGATGATCCTTCAGGGTTTCTTCTTCATGAAAGAGTCAGCTAGACATTCTGCAGGACACAGAAAAAATGTGACAAACTGCCAGTACAGGTGGAACTATCTTTGAAATTTCCTGCTTTGTGTAAAAGTCTGCTGGATACTAACGGCCTGTAAGCTGAAGATGGATGCCCCAACGGTACAGAAGAACTTTGGGTGACTGTCCAGGTAGTGAGATGTCTCTGTCAATTCTAGACTTTTGGAAGTTGCTTACAATTTACTTCCTGTTTACTTAGGTAATTTTATATCCTTCTGGAGTCTTTGATGGAGTTGAAGAATTTATAGTTATAGTTTTCCTTAGTTATGATAAAAGATAAAGTAGATATAAATATTGTAACTGTAGTTATTGCTTGATACCTGTTTTGTTATATGTAGTTTTGCTATGTTAAAGTTAAAGCCTTCCTTTTTATTTAAACAGAAAAGGGGAAATGGTATTGTTTTCATTGGTTAATAAAGGAAGTGCTTTGGGCCTACAGCAGAGCTGTAGGGGAACAGAACTAGGTGGGGAAAACAAAACAGAGGGCTGGGAAGAAAAGGGCAGAGTCAGGGAGAGATGCCATGGAGCCTCCAGAGTCAGACATGACGAATCTTTGCCAGTAAGCACTGCAACATGGCAATATACAGATCAATAGAAATGGGTTAGATTAATATAAGAGTTAGCCAATAAGAAGCTAGAGCTAATGGGCCAAGCAGTGTTTTAATTAATATAGTTTCTGTGTGGTAATTTTGGTTCTGGGTGGCCAGGACGAACAAGCAGCCTCCTCCTACACAACTTCCCCCCAGAATAACCTTATTCTAGACATAGAGTTCAGCATTTTTGCAGGCTTAACTATCAAGCCAGACACATCCTGCTCTCACAGCACTTATGGCAGCAGGCAGCTACTTGTGGTTACAAAGTTAAAAAGTAGTAGACATGGGCACAATGCTATAAAAACTACAATATTCAAACCCAGATGATTATTTCATGTCTGCAAGGTGCGACTGATAACTGCGCAAAGAATCACCAATATAATGAGAAAAGAGCCTGCAAGACGCACAAATTTTGCAATTCCTACCCTATCCCATGGATGACTGGTCCTTGCCAAGTGAGTGTCCAATTCCACAGGTGTTTTGTCCCAAGGAAACACGTTGGACAGGTAGACATATGCCTATCTGAGACTAAGCTGTATGGCTCCCAACAATCATCCAAGAGACCCCCACCTCTAACCAACAACCCAACCTAATAGGGTCTGGAAATCGCTCCATGTATGACTGTCAGACTGACTCCATTCCCTATAACTACCTTAGCCATCTCTCCTCCACCAGGGCCTAGCATCTATGTCTGTTTTCTCTGTTTTTTGTATGACAATTTGTCTTAGAAACAAAAATCTTAAAAACGGAGCTTATTGGGCCTATAGGAGACATGATGCATACCCAGGAAGGCACTCTTCTTTTTTTGCAGAATGGGGATTCTTTTATATTCTAATTAAGGACCTATGGCACCCCAGATGGGAGACAGGGATCACTGGTAAACTCTACTATGGTATTTATCACAGCTGCCCATCAGGCATGCTCAAAACACAGGGTGCATATCCCATTCTCTCAAGAAATGGTCCAACTCTCCTCAAAGGTCCTTACATCCCCAATACCACCCCTTTTAGATGATCCTGATCCCATCTCCCTGTCACACCATCCCATTTCAGACCTTAACCTCTGTGTATCAGCTATTGAATAAGGCCTTGCCTGATCACTTTGAAGAATATTGGTTGTGTATCCTCCTTGGTCGGCCTTACAACCAATTGTGGCCCCGCCCATTGTCTTATTAGATTCTCTCACCTTGCTTGTTATATTTTGTTATATATACATGTGTGTGTGTTATATTTTGCTGAGCCAAATATTCCTACTACTACAATGACGACGACAACGACTCTCTCTCTCTCTCTCTCTCTCTCTCTCTCTCTCTCTCTCTCTCTCTCTCATCACTGAATGCTTCATCTCTCAGGAACACACTTTATGAACACCCTGAATTCCGCAGACTATAATAATACCATACCCCCTTAGTACTATCACCCAGCCCCTATGTCTAAACATTCACAATGCCTCAATTTTTCTGTAACACTCAAGTATACCACTACCCACTCACTAGGTGCTATGGGACTTGTGCCCTGGTGTTCCTTTTCTCAGAGCTATGAGTGGCACCCAGTGAAGAACCCTTGCCAATTCCCATCACTGGGTTTATAGAGACACAGCATGAAAAATGAGCAATTCAGGTCATACCCTGAATCCAATTCAGGTTATACCTAGCAGCCCTGGGCATATAACCTCTGGTGTCACCTCTGGAGCAGCAAGGGCTGACTACCTCCCTAACTATTTACTAGTGGCTGTCCTCACAGTTTATCCAGGATCTCCAACAGGTGGCTGAGATCATCCTCTCCCTCCAGAAACAAACAGACTTGCTGGCTGACATAGCACTACAAAATTGTTAAGGATTAGATTTACTAACAGCAAACAGAGATGGTCTTTGTCTTTTCTTCGTGGAGGAATGTTGCTTCTATGTTAACCAATTCGGTATGGTAAAAGATAAGATCTGACAACTCCACATGGGTCTTTGAAAATGTAGGAAACAGCTTGAACCCAATAGCCAATGGAGCACTGATAGTACAGTATGGAACTAGATGCTACCCTTCTTAACCCTCTTCTCTTTTTTTTTTTTAACTATAAACTGATTGGCCTAGTATCTCAGGCTTCTTATTAACTCCTATAACTTATATTATCCCATATTTCTTGTCTGTGTAAGCCACGTGGCTTGGTACCTTTCTCGATGAGGCAGTCACATCTTGCTTCCTCTGAGGCTGGGTCACGACTGCAGACTGAAAGTTCCCTCTTACCAGAATTCTCATTGCCCCACCTCTACTTCCTGCCTGGTCACCCTGCCTATACTTCCTGCCTGGCTACTGACCAATCATCATTTGTTTAAAATACAAGTGACAGGGTACAGACCATTGTCCCACAGCACTTCCCCCCCACAAAAAAAAAACTTCTGAATCTTTGCTCAGCTTTTATCCTGACCTTTATTCATAATAACTTGTAATCAACATTCTAAACAAAGTAAAATATCCATAGTCCATTTTCTGGGAATTTGGGCATAGTTTTCCAGGCTACTTCCTGCTGATTGGAGGTGTTGACAATCTTATGGGGGACCTAAAGAAAATTTAGAATCATGATCAAGTCGTGACTGAAGTATCCTGTGGGACTTGATCATCTCAGGCAGCAGTCTTAAATCTGTTCTGGATGTATAACTCAGACAACTGGGCCATCCGTTCCTATCAGAAATTTCTCAGGGGATTTTCCTGATTTTTCTTAACCTGGAATAAATCCACAGCCTCTCATTTCCTGTAGAAACAAAAGCAAAACCTCTTCTTTAAAGTAATAAACCCTTTGACTTCAATTTTAAAGTCAAGGTATTTTCAAAATACCTATCTTGGATTAATTCAGCAGCATTTATAAACAAATATCTTTTAGCAGCTGTCATTCCTTCCTCAGCATTCAAACAATTCAAAGAGAACATAATAACATACATTATCCAGATTCTCTCGTGTTTTCCATCTTTATGTGGCTTTATTTTAAACTCTATTTCTTTTATTTTTATTTTTAATTTTTGGCTTTTTTAGACAGGGTTTCTCTGTGTATCTTTGTCCTGGAACTCACTCTGTAGATCAAGATGTCCTTAAACTCACAGAGTTCCACCTGCCCCTGCCTCCCAAGTGCTGGGAATGAAGGTGTGTAACACAACACTTTGAACTCACAGAGATCTGTCTGCCTCTGCCTCCCAAGTGTTGGAATTAAAGGTGTTTGCCACCACACCCAACTACTCTCTTTTTTATTTTTTATTTTAAGGACTTTATCCTTTTTTTTCCAAGCCTACGTATATTTTAAACACAATGTAAATCATTTAGAGGCTTTTCTATCTGAAAGTATCTTTACTGTATCCCTTTTTCTAACTACATGAGTCTTTAATTTGCTAAGCAATATGGCTAGGATTAAAGATGTGGCTTTGATGTCTGGATGTTGCTTTCTGAGATTCTAGCCTTATGGCAGAGGTACTGGCCAGAACTATGTTTATTGCCACAACACTATGGCATTTCAAGGTTCCTGCCACCACCAAAAAGCATGTTGTAGGCTCTTCATAAACACCATTTAAGTGTTTGGTGGCAGGGCCTCTTAAAAGAGCTGCAAGGTTTCACAGCTAAAGCTGTTGACTGAGGTTTCTGTCCTACCCAGTTCCCACAGTCATTAAGTCCCAAAGAAATCACACAGAGGTCTACATTAATTATAAACTGATTGGCCTAGTAGCTCAGGCTTCTTATTAACTCTTAGCCTATAATTCTTGTCTGTGTTAGCCAAGTGGCTTGGTACCTTTTCCGGCGAGGCAGTCTCATCTTCCATCCTCTGCATCTCTCTTCTCCTTTTCGTAATCCTGCTAGCTGCACTCCAACTTGTAAACTTCTTGTCTAGATTCTAATGAAAGACCCTACAGACCCCCTCCTCAAAACCCGCAGCTAGCATGCTCCAGGGGGAATGTCCTGTTTGCTTTAAAAAAAAACTCTCCAGATCAGCAGCCAGCCTGCTCCCGTAAGAACATCCCATGTGCCTGAGAGAGCAGGAGATAGAGATAGAAAGACTGCAAGGCAAGATGTCAATAAGATAGGATATCAACAAAGCAGGTTAGCTATAAGATAGGAACAGGATGACTGTTACGAGGCATCCATGCTGAGAGAGGAAACCATTCATGCCCCCGCCTCATTCCGGTCAACCGATAACCACACTTTTGCTTCTGTAAGCTTGCTTTTTGCTGACACCCTTGCTGAGAGAGGAAACCATTCATGCCCCTGCCTCATTCCGGTCGACCGATAACCACGCTTTTGCTTCTGTAAACTCGCTTTTTGCTCTTCCCTATAAAAAGACCTCCCCCCAGTCTGCAGGTGCGCAAGTCCTCCGAAAGACTTGCTGCCCGCAGGTACCTGTGTTTACTCAATAAACCTCTTGCTAATTGCATCCTGTGGCCTGGTCTCGGAGTGTCCTGGTTCTGGGGTCTTCATCAGAGAGGAAAGGTCCTCTCTGAGGGTCTTTCACTATGACAACAGATTCAAAAAATTTCCAGCCAGTTACTATTACAGGATCATTGGTCCCTGGCTAAAGAGCCAGAGGCCTGCAGCACCCAGCTACATCCTGATGATGAAGATCAGGATTGCCCCCAAGGACATCGATCCCCTCAATCAACAGGAAGTAGTCTAATGACAATGGCACCACCCTTCCCAACCCTCCATTGTTCATTAATAAACAAAAATGGGGGGGGATGTGGGGTAAAAAGGGTCAAGGAAAAACATCCTGACCCAGGACCAGAGCTTGAAATGTCATCAATCAAGAAAAATATATAGCTCAATAAAAACCAAAAGAAAGGAAGGAAGGAAGGAAGGGAGGGAGGGAGGGAGGGAGGGAGGGAAGGAAGGAAGGAAGGAAGGAAGGAAGGAAAGGGGGAAGAGGAGTAAAGGAGGAAGAAGGGGGAAGAGGAGGAAAGGAGGAAGAAGGGAGGGAGGGAGGGAAGGAAAGGAAGGGAGGGAAGGGAGGGAAGGAAGGAAGGAAGGAAGGAAGGAAGGAAGGAAGGAAGGAAGGAAGGAAGGAAGGAAACCCACCAATCCCTGAGCTTGCCCCAGAATCAGACTACAAAATTCCTCTGATCCCACATCACCCTAGGAAGCTCCATCCCACAAGACATCCTATATAAGCTCTGTACCCCGCTCAGTTTGTGGCTGTTTCTCACCCTAGAAGCAACCACCCTCCTGGATTTTTCCCTTTCTTTCATGAGCAGTGTGACACTTTCCACTGGATAGAACCCAGCTTTAACAATGTATTTGTGCCAAAGTCAGAGCAGAGCAGGACTGTAACACTTTCCCTGGGGAAACTTTCCCCTAGGAAAGCAGAATTGTAACACTCCAGGGGACCTGAGCAGAGCTATAACACTTGCATTGGGGAAACCTTTCCCTGGAGCAAGGCTGTAAGCTGCTCCACTTACAGTGACTTTGTGGTATTCCTTGGCCCCTGACTCCCAGGGTCGCTTTCCATTCAAGATGTAATGCTTACAATAAGCATTCACATCTACCTAAACATAAACCAATCTCATAGAATGCACAGCACTTATGAATAGGTGATGTTTGATTTACCTTTCCTCAAAGTCAGCCTGGTCTTTGAAGCACACCTGTCTTTTGGTCTCTGATAGCTGTAAGTACGTGCACGAGCTGCAAGAATGACTGGGGTCCCCTGAATTGTGGGGTGCCAGCCTTCCTCCCTAGGCTGCCACTTATGCCTCACTCTGTTTCTTCCTGAAGCACCCTGTTTGCTGTCCTGAAAGGGCAGCTGTGTTTTCCGTCTGGTGCCGACCACCCAGAATTTTTTATCATGAGATTTGGCCATTTCCAAGGCCTGCATCTTCCTCCTGTTTAGAAGCTGGGATTTGGCTTCTGCCAGCAGATTCTGGTCCAATACCCTTGATGGTCCCTCCAGGAAAGTATTTTCCTGCAGGAATTGAGGCTGTGCTTCCCTTTCTTTGGAAGCTTTCATGTCTTCCAGTGTGTCTTGCCCTGATGGCTCGGGCTTCAGCTTTTCTCCAGGCTGCTCCTCTCTAACTGATGGAGAGAACACTGCCTGCACTGGACGTCTAGAATGGGGCTTGATCTTCTTGCCCTGCAAAAAGATGTTTTCTTCTAAAGGAGCAACGTGTTTGCCACATCTGTAGGGTCCTCGTGGCTGTCTGAGTTCTATGTTCCCTCCTCCTTCCAGATGGTCCCTCCTCAGATCCCCTAGGTTCTTTAGCTGCTGACATTTCTTGGTTGGGTTTTTGTTGTTCACAACCACCTCTTGCTCCAGGAACTGCCTGGCATCTTCTGCGTTTGGGGTTTTCTCTGTTTGCTTCCTGACCTTGCCAAGCAACGCCATTGTTCTCCTGTTCACCTGGGCCTCCCACGCTGTTACTGCTCCGGGACTGTTCTTTGGCAAACCCAAGTGTCCGGCAAATGTCCGCCTGTGCCCCTGGCCTTCCGCAGAGTCACCCCGCAGGATGTTCAGACAGCCTTTAGGGTCAGGGGAATGGCCCTCACTATCAGAGCTTGTAAGCCGTGGAAGATGCTCTGCTTTCTTCTTGCCATGAGATAGCTCTTCCATGCTAAATTGTTCATTGCCCAGACCTCTTCTATGTTCCGGGGCCTCCCAGAGGAGTTTAATATCCCGGAGTGCCACATAAGCCCTAGGGGCAGGCCTCAGGATTTGTCCCACTGATTCTTCGTGGGTCCTGCTATATTGAAGTCTCCTGTTATTCAGAAAGTGAGAGAGCCATTCTTGGGAACACATGTTCTCTCACCAGAGCCTCGCTCTTCTTAGGTCCTACCCTGAGGTCAGGGGACCTCTCCTAGCTGCAGACTCTCTCTCTCTCTCTCTCTCTCTCTCTCTCTCTCTCTCGCTCTCGCTCTCGCTCTCGCTCTCGCTCTCGCTCTCGCTCTCTCGCTCTCTCGCTCTCTCGCTCTCACTCACTCACTCACTAATACAATTCCAGTACAAATCACTACTCCGCACAGTTCCTCCAACCTCTGGTAACCACACTGTACTGATGCTTCCGGGGTGTTGAGGACTAAAGTACCCTCTTGTACATCACAGTCCAGAATGCTGGGGCTTATCTGTCTCTTTATGATGCAGTGGGAGGGGCTGGAGGGAAGATGGCTGGACCCAATATTAAGGAGTATTTCATTCTGCGGCCTCTGTCACTCCAGATGTTAAGGGTGACAACATCTAGGAAAACCACCCACAGATTGAAAGGCACAGGCACGTTATGAATGGGTGAGAGGTGACCTGTGACGGACAGTTGAGGAGCCCTCTAGGGAGTTAGAAGGCTCATGAGCTGACTTCCTGGGACTCGCCATGGATGCCAGCTCCTTCAACCCTGCATAGCCCCTTGTCAAGGAATAAAACAACACTCACTCCAGAGAATCAAAAGGAGAGGTTTATTCTAGAAGCAAATATGAATGCCCATGGTCCAGAAGAATCAATTTTGGTTTCCCCAAATATCATTTTCCAACAAAGTAGCCTTTTCATAATGTTTTTATAGTAATGGAACAAAGAAGATCAGAAGTCAAGATAGTTTTCAAACACACTGGTGGAAACAGCAGGTAGGCAGACTACGGCAAAGCACAGACGTCGCTGCTCTCAGCCTCAGAGGCGGTATGATGACGTTAGCTTTAGGATCGGAGGAAACCTGCTAAGTTAACACGAAGTGAAAATTCACTAGATAGTCCCAAGGGTATTTTATCAGAAACAGGGCTGAATAAAGAATGGCTATTAAGAGGCAAAAGATAGCCCCCGAAATAAACTAAAACTAGACTCTGGAGCGGCCACTCTCTGCCTCTCCACTGAAAGGATAAGAAAAGGTTAAAACTGAATATTGGCAGAGGCAGAGGTGGGAAGTTACATTAGAGAGAAACTCCACGGTGACAAACGCCTCAATGATAAGACAGGAAAGGTTGATAACTTTTTTTCCTCATCTTGAAAACAATGTAGGCTATTTCCTGGAGATGACCACAAGCAACTTAGTAACCACACTAAGGCACTCTGTGAGAAGTCCATTGCAATAGCGTATTCCCCTCTCTGAGAGCAATATACTGCTAGTATGTTAATTTTTGGTCTTTGACCCATGTAAACATTTTAACATTAGAGCAGTCACGGTATGACTTGCATCCTGCCTTTTTCCGGTAATGGGTAAAGGCTCTTTGGTTTCACCAAAAATGACCTTTGTTATTACCAGGGCGGGGGCATGCCCATTCATATTAGCTTTGTTTCTCTTAACCATTTCTGTTGTGCTAATTTGTCTCTTACTCTTTTAACAGTAAGTATTAGTTTTAATTGGGTTTTTAGGACTTCAAATATAAGGACTGTATTTACTCATCCCCCTTCTCCCTCTAACTCCTCCCACTTCTCAAATTCACAGCCTCTAGCTCTTTAATTATGATTGTTATATACACATATATGGCTGACCTCTTGGGGCTGGCTAACCTGTCAGTGGTCCTGTCCCTGGAGACTTCTGGACTGTTTATAACTGTTTATAACAATACACCTGACAGCAAGCAATGGAGGATGCCTTAGTTAGGGTTTCTATTGCTGTGGAGAGAGACACCACGATCATGGCAACTCTTAGAAAGAAAACATTTATTTGAGGTGGCGGCTTACAATTCAGAGGCTCGGTCCATTATCATCATGACGGAAGCATGGCAGCATGCAGACAGGCATGGGGGGGGTACATCTAGATCAGAAGGCAACAGGAAGTGGACTCAGGCACTGGGTGCGGCTTAGGCATACATGTGACCTCAAGCCCACCCCCACTTTCTCCAACATGGCCATACGTACTCCAACAAAGCTACACCACCTAATAGTACCACTCCCTATGAGCTTATGGAGGCTACCTACATTCACACTATCACAGAGGGGTTTCCTCTTCGTTATAATCAGAAGAGATACAGTCTTGCTAGTTAGCTTCAGCTGTCAACTTGACACAGCCTCAACTGGGGGATTGCCTCAATCAGATTAGCCTATGTGTGCATCTGTTAGGAATATTCTCTCAATTGTTAATGGATGCAGGAGGGCCCAGCCCATATGTCTGCCACCCTAGATCAGCAGGCCTGAGCTGTATGAGAAAATAAGCTGAGTGAGCCAGCAAGCATCTTTTCCCCCATTGCTGCAGGAGCTCCTTCTGCCCCTTCAGCCAATAGCCTTCAAGATACCAGCCCACTTGGGTATGGTCTTTTTTGCTTTAAAAAGCAGCAGTAGCCATGTGCTCGCTCGCTCGCTTTGGACTCCACTTCTGACTACTAGACTCCTTTCCTGGTCGCACTGAGGGCTGTTGTCTAGAACAGTGATCTGCAAGTTTTCCCTTTAAATAAATAACCCTTTTATTAATCATAATTCTAAACTGGTGTGGGATTGTTTTGTGACTTAGGCCTTCATTTCGTGCTCCAACGTGACAGACTAAATCCACTTTAAAACCTGAGAGAGTTTAATTCTAGACATGGTGGACCCTGGAACACGAGTGCACTGGAGAGATGGCTGTCTACCTACCTGTCAACCTGAGGACAGTTAAACGCGGTGGCCAGCTGACACGCCAACATCAACACCCCTGTGGTGAACTGATAGTGTCCTGTTCAGGGTAACCCACCCTCAACTGCAGAGAACATGAAGGAAGCTGTCAGGTTCAAGGTGATAAATCGGAAAGAATAGAATCCTCAAGAGTGAAGAGACGGGAGCTAAGGGTTTTCCTGGCTAGTTTTTGTCCACATGACTTAATCTGAAGTCATCTGAGGAGAGAAACTCTCAACTAAGAAAATGCCTTCATAAAGTGCCTCCCTGGACAGGTGGCCCGAAGTTATATAAAAAAGCAGGCTGAGTGAGCCATAGGAAGCAAGCCAGGAAGTAACAGTCCTCCCTGTCCTCTGCATTACCTCCTGCCTCCAGGTTCCTGCCTTGAGTTCCAGCCCTTGCTTCCCTCAGTGATGGACGTTCTAAGATATAAAATGAAATAAACTCTTTCCTCCATACATTGCTTTTGTTCATGGTGTTTTAGCACAGCAATAGAAACCCTAATGGAGACAGTACCCCCACAAATGCATACAATTTGTTGGGTTTTTTTTTTTTTTAGCTGCTTGGGAATTGTCTTAGCTTGGGTTTCAATTGCTGTAAAGAGACACCATGACCACAGCAACTCTTACAAAGGAAAACATTTAACTGGGTGGCTTACAGTTCAGAGGTTCAGTCCGTTATCATCACAGTGGAACACAGCGGTTTGCAGGCACACATGGTGCTGGAGAGGGAACTGAGAATTCTACATCTTTGATCCACAGGCAAGAGAAAGTGGTCTTGGACACTGGGTGTGGCTTGAGCATAAATGAGACCTCAAAGCCCACCCCCACAGTTTCTTCCTACAACACAGCCATACCTATTTCAACAAAGAAGCACCCCCTAATAGTGCCACTCCCTATGAGCTTATGAGGCCAATTACATTCAAACTTATAGTTAGCTTTTTTTTACTCTTTGCTCTTTCAGGACCTGTCACTCGGGTGTATTCTATATACCTCTTTCCTTCTTACTCCGTGGCTGGCTGTATGGCTGGGTGACTGATCCCTGGCATCCCCTCTCCTCCTTTTCTCAATCCTTTCTTCTTCTTCTATTTATTCTCTCTGCCTGGCAGCCCCACCCATCCATCTCCCACCGAGTTATTGGTTGTTTGGCTCTTTATTAGACCAATCAGGTGTTTTAGGTAGGCCAAGTAACACAGCTTCAGAGTTAAACATAAAAGAATGCAACTTGTCTTTGCATCAGTAAAGAAGCATTCCACAGCATAAATGAATGGAACACATCTCCAACTAATCTTCCACCACACAAACTCCCATGGGTATTAATGCTGGTGAGGCATTTGTGCTCTCTAGTGTTCTGGAAATGTTAGAGGGAATCAAGTGGTTCAGGTGGAAAGCAGAAAACAGACGTGAATGGGGAATCTGGGTTTGTTGTTCAAATGCTCAGAAAACGGAACTGCGCCGAACAATCCCAGAATTGGGAATTAGGGGCAGTAAAATGAGGAGTTCAAGAGTTGCCTGCACTATATGAGACCCTGTTTTAAAAAAAAAAACTATCCAGTTATATTCATGGTTCCAGAACAAATCTAAACCATCCTATAAGTATTTTGTTTGTTTGAGTTTTTTGTGGTTTTTGTTTTGTTTTGTTTTGTTTTAACCTTTGGGATTCCGCTTCTCTTTAGAAAGCAGTCGTTCTTCTGACTTGAGCATGGAATGCCTTAGAAAGGGTTTTAACACTCATAGATGGGGACAAGCCATGCACCAGCAAACGTTGTTCCTAGTTGTCCTGGGAGGACTCAGCTGACAACAGCAGGCCTGAGTGGTGGGCCAATCAGACGGCAGTTTGGCCACAGGCAGGGTCCAATTTGGTCCAATGAAGAAACATGATCATGACAAGCTTATCTCAAACCAAGAGTTGGCGCGGCAACATTCTGAAGCCCCTCCCTCTTCTTCCTGGGGCGAGGGTCCATTGCATATAATTCACAGAAAGAGTTCTTAGGTCTTCAATACATGCAGCATCTTCACTTTCTTCCCGATGGGCTCTAAATGAAATAACCTTACCTGAGAGATGTGAGCAGTTCTTTTATAACATCTGCCAGCAGATGGCAGCACTCAACCAATTATCGAAGCGGTGAAGCCAAACTCTTCTCCGAATTTTGAAGAACATGGGATACCTACAACATAGCTTTCTGTGCTGTGGCCTCTGACCAAGCTGGGGAAGGGTTTGCCTCCGCCTTCACTATTCCTGCTGGACACATTCCACTCATGGTCCTGTGCTGCGTAAAATTCAGAGGCCCCGACCTTAGCAGTGTCATTTATTTATTCTTTTTATTGATCTCATTTAGCCCAGGCTGACCACAGATTGCTAAGGAGACTTAGTGTGGTTCTGAATTTCTGACCCACCCGTTTCCACCTCCAGTCGTGCACCACTACGCCCCCGTCTATGTAGCGCTGGGCACAAACTAGGCAAGCACTCTATCGCGCATGCGCACACACACTGGCTAAGGGCAGCCTGGTGTCCGAAGTCTTGATCTCAGGAAGTGATTTCCTGCCTTCTCATACCCATTGGCCTGCAGATGGGTGACAGCTATCTTTATCCCAGTTAATTGTACAGAGGGACCCCTACTTTGAGTCTCAACTTTGTCCGGACAACCCAAGCAACAGTTGTCTGCTAACAGTGCCGAGCCGTCCAGTCTTCGTTTCCATTCACGGTGTGGCATAAGCGACCTGAGCTTTGAGGCTAAACCAACTGGGATCCTAACCCCGACTCTCATATACCACCGACATGTGTAAAAAATAAAAATGCTGCCCGCCAAGTTCTTAAAATTTCAGACGTGCACAAGCCATTCTATTATGGCTTTTTCCACTGTTCCAGCAAACTGACTCCCATTGTCATCTAAATTTACATAAGCTACTCAACACACATGCCTTTGCTAACTGTGATCGTTTGGGTAAGAAGGGCCCATCCTCTGACATCTATTTCGCTTCTGGCATCTTCATCAAAGCACTGGCAAGCCTCCTCTTCCTGCACTCACCACCTGGTTGAGCATCATCATCAATCATGCCAACCTTGTCACCCCCGGTAATTACTCTGGGGACACTTGTTCTCAGGGACCCTGAACCACAGGCTACTCATGACCTCTTGGGATAAAAACCACTACAAGGGTCAGCTACTCTCTAAGATTCTTAAACCTCAGAACCTTTAGTTCCCAGAATAGCCGCAGCCTCCAGGGACTAGCAAACCACAAGTAATTGCTTGGTGACAGTTCTTCTCCATGAGGTTTCACTACTTGTGAACACATGCCATACCTGGCAGCTTCTCTGTATTTCTGGTTTGTGGCACCCCTGTCTACAGTTGCCAGGGAGTTCTTCAAAGTGGTTCTGGTCACAGCAGAGGGTGGGCATGCCAAACCGATGGGTTTCTTATGAGAGCATCTCCACAAAACATCAAGATTCCAACACAGAGATGTCAAGATGAACAGACCAGACTCATCTCCCCACCATTTTCCTTCCTTCCTGGAAAACAAGGGCTGGGCTGCAGAGTTTGACACCACATAGCACCCAGCAACAATTAACCCTGTAGAGCCTGGTTCTTCCTCTGCAGGACACTTCTCAGGGAGGAAAGCTGCTAACTTCCACAGGTTTTATGACTTTTGGTCCTCAGGGAAGTATACACTGACCCTGAGAAAATGGGAGAACACTGGATCACGCAGGCGGTGAGCAAGACCTCCTGTGAGCTGTCAGGGGGATGAAATGTTTGCATCAGGAAGCTAACAGATAAGGGATAGGACTTAATCTCTCTTTTAACCTAGCTGAAATTTCCGTTGTTACCTTTGCTCTGGTGGTAGGCCCTCCCTGGCCTCAAATGCCACACACAGAAGAGGCTACACAATCTGTGTGCAGTCAACACACCAAAGTGTCGGGTCCTTCCATACACCACCACACGCATTCCAGGGTCCTTTGCAAGGGGCTAGAAATCAGTTGGAGAAAAGGCGGGCAAAAGATCTGGCCACTGAGGCCCACTGGTAACAAACCACTATAATCCCAGAACCTACACACGGCATACTCACCCCTCAGCAGGTCCTGTAGTGAGAGACCCGGCATACCACTGCAGTCAGGACTCCTAAAAACTGCTCTTCTTCAGCAACCGGTAAATCACATTCACACACGAACGTACCTTAATATCACCCTCACTCATCTTGGCTCCCCGAGACCTTTGAAACGCTCAGTACCCACTTCCTCCCATTCTCATTCCCAGCTACACCGTTTCCTCCGAGCCTCCCCCTGCACGGACCACTGATAACCAATCGCATACAATCTGCTCAGGCTACCTTTTTTAATAGGTACATGGTATACTTCAGTAAAATCCGTACGGCAGAGAGATTATTTCCTCTGCATGACCCAGCAGCAGCACATACAAACAGATGATTGACAGTACGAGGTGCCCATGGGTCTCAAAGGCTCCCCAGTGGCACAGGCGCAAGGGGAAAGGTGAGCACCTAGTTGCTGCTAAAAACAAGAATCACAGAGTAGCAGGTTCTAGCCCAGTCCCACGGAGAACGACTTTATCTCCATCCAGACTTCTCAGCAGTAAACAGTAAGGCTGCCCTGCATACCTAGAGAGCTGGAGTTTGATAAGCACAAGAGATAACGTAAAGAAAAGTTCACATAAGCACAAGCATGGAACAGAGAGTTAACTGTGTTATCACTTCAAGTTGAAAACAGTTCAGACAGGGCCCAACCTTGGGCCTAGGGTAAAGGTGGCTTTTATTTCCTCTCAGGGAAAGAAGTAAAAAGGGTAGCTTTCCCAGGTACCCTAGCCAAGGAAAGGGTGGGTGTGCTCCAGAGGCTGGGGCTGGAATTGACAGACGGTCATCCTGACGGGTTCCTCTGTGTCCACTTCCTGGCACTGGATGCAGGGTGTGGACAAGAATCATCCCCCTGTAGTAGCAGCTCAGTATCATCAGAGGCACAAGGAGGTATGTGCTGGTGTTCACAAAATGGAAGGCGGAGCAGGGGCTGAGCAAGGAGCAGGACTGGGTTGCCCACACCCAACATCTGCCTGGTGTTAAGGCCTGACTGCTGTGGCTCTCCTTCCAAGGGCCTCGGGGGCCCAGAGGCATCACTCCGTCCTATGGCTGGTCCCTTAAATGTCCATCTCAAACTGTGACTCTTCACCTGTGGAGAGAAAAGACAGAGGACCAATCAGCAAGAGGCAAATGGAAGCCCTCCAGGCTCAGAGGCCAGGAGTTATTCTCATAGGTCCAATGGAGGCGTGCATGCTGCCAAAGAAAAGCTGACTAGACTAGGAAACCAGACATCCTCGTAAGGGAGGTGAAGGCGCTGAGCTGTCTATAAATTCCATTTTCAATACGTGGCCATGGGCTGGAGCTTTGTGTCCAGTTAAAGAAAGCTAAAACTATGCCCCCCAGCCCGACAGGACGGGGCTACCTGGCCACTATTCGGGGGCTGAGAGCCAGAATATCATCAGAAACAAGGAGCAGGGTGGGTTTACCCTGCCAGCACGGAAAGGACGTCTCTCAGTCCGTCGTGACAATTCCAAGCATAGCCTAACTTAATTCACTACCATCTCTGACTGGAGGTAAAAAAGTAAAGGTGCAAGACAGTGTGCAATCACCAAGAATCCCTCCATCCTTGAACACAGGGCAGGGAACCACACATGGAACCTGGGAACCTGTCATGCGGCTCTCTGCATGCTGTCAAATCCACCTTCCCAGTGCTACCCAGCTCCCTGCCCACCAGGGTAATCAGGAACCACATCCCACGGCCAGGAGGGTGTCAGCAGCTCCCAGCGTGAGATTGGGGTACCACCTTCAGAGCGGAAAGTCAGAGGTGGTATTCCTCAGACTGAGGGTGCACAGGCGTGCTTTCATAACACCGTCATGGGGACACGCTTGTATAACAGAGAGCTCAGAAGCTTCGGCCAGCCAGTCGCTCTGCGTGCTGCCACAAACACATGTTCACACCCCACACGCGGCTGCCAGGGTGTCTGCTTTGATTACTTTGGGGAGGAGGGGGAAACCAGGAAGGACCTAGCTATATAAATGTCAAAGCTAAAGTAACAATAGGAGGCATTGTCTGCCTGTCTCCATCAATAATCCACTGAAGGGCCAGTCACCGGCCAGGAGGTACCCGAGTTTACTTCTTATCTCGTAGGCATGTACGTTCCTAGAGGGGACATGCACCGTGTCTTTGATACGTTGTCTCCAGCTCCACATATACGAAGAAGCGCGTGGCGCATGTGTGTTGGGGCTTGGCAAGCAGCAACACAGAAAGGCAGGCTGATGAGGGGTGCTGTATAAAGCCACTGCATTCTCCATCAGTTCCTCACTAATCACCCTACCTGATGCATTCACGGCAGCTGCGCACGGGTCCTTGGAGCTTTGATGGGGGCAAGTTGGTGCCAATCAGAGTTCTGCTCCCCACCGGCACCCCACCCCCTAGGCTTCCCCACGGCTCCTCCCCAGAGGGTGGACAGTCACCATCACCGCCCTTCCCTGAAACTTGGAATTCCCCCAAAGACAGACAATGCAGAGCCCAGACAGGCCCAGCACCCACCGCCTGCCCGCTTTTCTTCCGGGCTGTGCAGGTGGCTCTGGCTGACTTGCATGGGAGGCTCATCGCTGGTCGGACTAGTGACCCCAGGAATGGCTGGCAGGTCCTTCGGGGGTGTTTTGGCCACAGGTGAGTTCCGACACTCCATCAGGAACTTCCGGTCATAGATGATCCTGGTTCCTGGTGGGGAAAGTGTAATAAAGACGCTGATAAGGTCACCTGGAGCCCCTTGCCTGTTGTCTTTACCACTTCCTGGAAGTGTGGCCACAGCAGAGGCAGCAGGTTCTTTTAGACAACCTGGACCAAGGGGGAGTAAAGCTGGCCCTGGGACCCGGCCAACCTGGCCACTGTCCACCCCAACACCACTGGGGGTGGCCCTCCCTGACAGACGGTTTGCTGGCCACCAAGATGCGCCTTTGGTTTCTCCAAGTTCTGAACATCCTATGCCATCTCTACAATCCCTCCACCCAACTGCCCCTCAGCTCCCCCTATCAGTTGATTACCCATGACAAGCAGATCCCACGGAAAAGAGAGTCTTGGAGTCAGTCATTACACCCTACCCTGTAGAACCCCGGTAGGTCGCTCATCCAGAACAGAAAGACAATGGGTCACTCCCAGCAGCAGGAGACTTATCCCTGCCCACTCTTTGCAGAAACAGGAAACACTTGACCCACTCCAAAAAGGTCTTAGTCTGAGCCCTTCTCCAAACCCCCACTACATCGACCTGCATCACCCCCATAGGGGCTGATATGAAGGTCACCCCCGTTCTACCCAAGCTCCTATCACAAGTTAGTCTTATTCCCCAGTGAGGACCAATGTCAGTGAACTAGTCTCTAGCAGTAAATCATACCCAGGACCCTTCACCTCCACTCATACAGCTCCCTCCTCACCATCTAAGGGAGCATTTCCCCAGGTAAGGGAGCAAGATCACGATGGGTGTGGTGGTTTGAAAAGGTATAGCCCCCACAGACCCTTGCGTTTAAATGCCTGGTCTATAGGGAACAGCACTGTTGGAGGAAGTGTGTCACTGTGGGGGTGGGCGTTGAGGTCTCATATGCTCAAGCTACACCCAGTGCTGGACAGTCTCCTCCTGCCTACAGATCAAGATGTAGAACTCTCAGCACGATGTCTGTCTGCACACAGCCGTGCTCCCCACCGTGATGATGATGGACTAAACCTCGGAAATAAAGCCAGGCCCAATCCAATGTTTTCCTTTATAAAGAGTTGCCGTTGGGCTGGAGAGATGCCTCAGAGGTTAAGAGCATTGCCTGTTCTTCCAAAGGTCCTGAGTTCAATTCCCAGCAACCACATGGTGGCTCACAACCATCTGTAATGAGGGTCTGGTGCCCTCTTCTGGTGCGCAGGCATACACACAGACAGAATATTGTATACAAAATAAATAAATAAATATTTTTTTAAAAAAAAGAGTTGCGGTGGTCATGTTGTCTCTTCGCAGCAACAGAAACCCTCGCTAAGACAATGGGAGACCCACGAGGTGAGGGTAAGAAATGAACTTATCCTCGGCTCCCTGTGGCCTCAAACACAGCACCATGGCATTTTTTTTTTAACCCCTCAACAGCACATACCGAAGGCTTCCTTCCAAACAAGTCTTAGGTCCCAAGCCTCCGGCAGACAATGGCATCCAGCTGGAATTTAAAAACTGTCTTTGCATTTCTATTTATAGCTACCTTCTGCCGATGACAAAGAAATCTGGTTTCTCAAACGCAGTCGTGGTATCTGGTTTCTTCATAACAGTGAGTATATGTCCCAAGCTACAATATTATATAATGTGGTACCACACGCAATAAATCAAGGGTTGGCGAGATGGTTCGGCTGGACCTACCTGCCAGCAAGCCTGATGACCTGAGTTCAAACCCAGGAATGCACAAAGCAGGGGAAAAGCAATGCCCATAAGCTGTCTGCTGACCTCCACATGCATGCTGGGTAAACACCCACCCACACCCGCACCCATGCCCCCCACACTCTCACTCCCTCCCTTTCTCCATACACAGATTTTTTTTTGGGGGGGGGGTTTTCGAGACAGGGTTTCTCTGTGGTTTTGGAGCCTGTCCTGGAACTAGCTCTGTAGACCAGGCTGGTCTCGAACTCACAGAGATCTGCCTGCCTCTGCCTCCCGAGTGCTGGGATTAAAGGCGTGCGCCACCACCGCCCGGCTACACAGATATTTTTTTAATTCAGTGAATTCTGGCTTAGGATTAGTCCATACATGTGCTGCGGCTGTCTTCCCCACCCACCTCTTTAAATGAACGGCTTTCCTGACATGGACGATGGTTGGGTACCGTTTGGAGAATGATACACGAATACTCTTAGTTCTAAGTGAATAAGCACACAGTACACCCAGGTTAAGAATAAATAGTGAGAGAGATGGACAGACGGACAGATATTAAACCAGCCAAACATTCAGCAGAAATGGACTTTAAGGCAGCTAGCGGGAGTTCCCAACATAGAGAGTAGGAACCTCATCTGAGGCAGATGGTCCCCTCAGGGGAACAAAGAGCAGACAGGAAACATCCAATCGGATGTTCACAACATCCAGCAGTAACCGACGAGGGAAGCTGAGGCAGGCAGCCGGAGTTCCTAATTGAGCTCTCTGCAGAGATGAGCTTTCCAGGGTTGAACTACCCGCGCCTTCTCTCCCTCGAGCTTTTACAACGCGGCATAAACAACAGTGACCTTGGTTGGCAGTGGTTCACGCCCAGCCTCTCCCTAGCTGCTCAGTGGCAATTACACTCCGGTTTGTTTTGCTGTTCTCTTCCCTCCTGTGACGCGGGCACGGCCGTCTAGAAGGCCGACTTGGAGGACAAGGGCTGCAAGATAAACTGTCTGGGTGTGAAAGGGCAGAGGATGACCCAGCTTCCACTGCCAGCCTATCAGTCAGCGCAGAGGGCACAGGACAACTGTGCCAACACGGTGTGCACCACAGACGACTATAAAAACAAAGAACAGATTGGAACTGAAAGCGTTGAATACGCTTTACGTCCTTCAGGGGTAAACACTCAGCCCAGATACCACGCTTCGTAAGCAAGGTCATCTCAGTATGAAAACTGGTTTTCATCTTTAATAAACAGTCAAATTATATATATGTCAAAAAATCTTTAAATAAACTTACGATTTTATCGGTTAATGTTTGATTTGCGTATCTATCTCATAGACCTACACACCTAGGATGATATTAAAAAATAATCACACTAGAAGAGGTTAAACAAAAATGGTTTAAGAAGTCCTGATCACGAGATGTGGTGGCGCTTCCTGAACTCAAGAGGAAGAGGCCAAAAGATCTTTGTGAGTCCAAAGCCAGAACGATCTACGGGCCAACCTCCAGGACAGCCAGGGCTACACAGAGACCCTGTCTCCTAGTATAGGACCCTGGGGAGGCGCACCTTTGGGGGTGCCTGTGAGGACACTCCAAAAGAGGGAAGCCAACAAAGCCCCAGCATGTCCCTTCTCTCTGCTGCCTGTCCACCTACCCTAAAGACCCGCCTCTGCCACACTCTCCTGCTGCCATAATGTTCTGCCTGAGGGCAATGACTGTGGACTGAACTCAAAAATCACAAGCCAAAATAAATATTTCTGTTTTAAGTTTTTCTGTCAGGGATTTGGTCAGTGATGAGAAAAGTATTTAAAAAATATATAAATAAATAAAAAACTGTAGAGGTGGACAGAGTGTACAGGCTGTGAGTCAGCTGTGTAGCTGGATACAGAGCCTACCGGTGCTGGGGTAAGAGTTCAAAGTTCAGTGTTAAACTGCGTGGAGCAACATTTTATTTCTGAGTCCTGAACCACAATTGTCTCATTTACTAGCTCGACTGACTCCAGACAAGCTACCACTTTGTCTACTTGTGCCTCGTTGACCTCTCAAAGACCTTAAAATGGGCCTGTTGATATCGTCAGCTTCTGGTGTGGCTTCCAACAGTAGCCCACCCAAGGGAGCCCAGTACACACACTAGCAATCATCTGTCCATAAAGGTTTAAGGTGAGAGCCAATCCTGTCGGCAGAGGTGTGGGTGAGTCAACCCTAATACTATGAGCACGGGAGAACTGTCCCCATTACTGATCGGTCTTGAGGCAGCATAGGTTGGGGAGAGAGGCCCTCCCACACCCCAGCCCATTAATGCCTTAGGCAGGTGGGAGAGCTGACCCTGAGGTCCTAAGAGCAAGAGAGCAGAACTGGCCCCTCCCAATGAACTAGCCATGGCAATACTGGAAAGGCCACCCTAGTCGGCAAAGACTGGGGAGAGCTGGTGAGCTGACCAACCCTGCAACTACCCAAGCCCAGAACCAGGACTATGTGTTGGCCCACCCCAACACCCACCCATCCATGATCGGCTGGAGCAAAGGACGGGAGGAGAGGGGTGGGGTCAGTCCTGTGGACACAGGGCTGCAGATTCCCACAACACAGAGAGGCAATAAGATGTCCAGTAAGAGTCCCAGTGAGAGCCTAGCATCAATGGTGCAGCAGAGACCAGGGGCCTCAAACTAGACCAATGATTCTTTTCAATAAACGCCTACGTGTAAACATGTACGCATAAAGGGGTTTACAGTTTACTGCGTGACTCTGTGTCACACTGCAGCTTCCACGACGAGATTGTCCCCTTCCTTTTTTTTTCCCCTTGTTTTCTCTTAAATTTTGTTTGAATTTGGGGTGGGATAAGAGATGGGATCGGGAGGCGTGATGTGAAAGACACAGAGAATAAATAAAAAAGATTTAAGGTGACAAGCTGCACCAGCTGCTCAGCCTGTTCAACACAACAGGACCCAATTTAGAGGCCACAGTGTGAACACAGCAGAAGGAAGGAAGCAGACTTGAGGGCAGTGTGGGGCGGGAAGAGGAATCCTCCATCTCTCTCCAACACAGAGAACATAGGAACCATCGTGAATTTAGCATGACTGACAGTCTTTAGGACCGTAAATCCCAGGAATGTACAAAATATAAAGTCCTTATTAAAGGTAAGCATGGTTTAATACCGATGCCACTTGTCCTGGACACGCAAGTGAGGAGACATTCCCCAAGGATCTGGTTTTCTCACCTGTCAACCAGGGGTGCTAGGCTGGGCTCAATGAAGCTATATTTAAACACTAGCCATCACCACCTATTTTTAGGAACTCGTTGTTGGCAGGCCCTTAACGTGCAAATCGCATGGGCCTTGGAGGCAGAAGCCCTGAGCTCAAACTGGGAATCACTACCTCAATCTCTGGGCCTCAGATCTTTCTGTATCACAGGAAGAAGATAACAGAAAACTCACACCTCGAACAACAAATGCCAATATTCCTAAGAGCTAGGGTAACAGCTCATCTGCCTTACATGGACAAAGGCCTGGGGGACCAAAAAATAAAATAAGTCAAACATGGTGGTGCATACTCAAATCCCAGCACTCGGGAGACAGAGGCAATAGGATCTCTGTGAGTTTGAAGCCAGTCAACAAGTGAGTTTCAAGATAGCCAGGAGTATGCAGAGACACCAACTCATAGGTAAACAAATAAATAAATGGCTGGACATTATCCCAGGACTTGGAAGATGTGGGCAGGAGAGCCAGGAGTTCAAGACCAACCTTCACCACACAGCATGTTTGAGGCTGGTCTGGAATACGTAACATCTCTGTCTCAAAAACAAAACAAAACACATAGATAGCCAGCCACCCCCATGCCAATGTTCTCACCCTGGGAACATTAAAGGTCACCAGGCTTTTACACAGGTTTTTAAATCTGTGTCCAGAACAAGATTAGTCGTTCCCTGGACAAGACCTTTGCTTTGTGTCCTTGTCCTTTCCCCTAAGGTTTCCCGCATTCTGCTACTGGATGTGACTTCTGAAAACTGAGCCTCGCTGCCACCCTTCCCCGGGCATCCCTCACAGGAGCATGGTTCCCCCTACACAAGACTGCAGGTATAGGGGAGTACAGGACAGACTTCCTACCACAACTCTCCAGGGAAAGTGGGGGGGGGTTGGGGACTGGGGACTCTTTCCTAGCAGAGACAGGAGACACCCAATGCCTGTGCTTAGGAAGAAAGCAGCAGCCTAAGTGCCAAATGTTTTGCATAATTTTAAAAAATCGCTTTGAGCAGAAGTTCTGGGCAACCTGGAGACAAACCTAAAGGCACACTTGGGTCTAAGCAGACCACACCTGTGTCCCTCTATCCTCCTCGCCTGTACATCTATAAAGACAAAGTTTCAAGTCCCAAAGAAACACACAGAGGCTTATATTAATTATAAAACGGGGGGGGGGGGGGCTGGAGAGATGGCTCAGTGGTTAAGAGCATTGCCTGCTCTTCCAAAGGTCCTGAGTTCAATTCCCAGCAACCACATGGTGGCTCACAACCATCTGTGATGGGGTCTGGTGCCCTCTTCTGGCCTACAGGCATACACACAGACAGAACATTGTATACATAACAAATAAATAAATACTTTTTTAAAAAAAATTATAAAATTGTTTGGCCTATTAGCTCACACTTATTATTAGCTAGCTCTTACAACTTAAATTAACCAATAATTTTTGTCTATGTTTAGCCACACAGCTTGGTATCTTTTCTCAGTAAGGCATTCTCATCTTGCTTCCTCTAGTGCTGACTGGCAACTGCATTTCTGCCTTTCCTCTTGCCAGAATTCTCTTAGTCTGATCACCCCACCTACACTTCCTGCCTGGCTACTGGACAATCAGCGTTTTATTAAACTAATACGAGTGACAAATCTTTACAATGTACAAGAGCACTATCCCACAGCACATCCACACATACAAAATAGGTGAGAGGTGCTTATGTATAGGGAGGGACTTTCTTACTGGGCAGTCCCTTTTCTTTTTTTATTGTAAATACCAATTCCAGTTCTCTCTCCCTCCCCTCCTCCCATCTTCCTCCACCTTCTCCGCACCCCACCCCCTCATCCACTCCTCAGACAGGGTGAGGCCTCCCACTGGGAATCACCAAAGTGTGTCTCATATCTAGACTGACCGAGGTATCCCTCCATAGGGAATGGGCCAGTTCTCCAAAAACCCAGTTCGTGCACTAGGGATAAATCCTGATCTCACTGTCAGTGGCCTCACACACTGCCCAAGCCACACAACTTTCACCCACATTCAGAGGGCCTACTTCAGGCTGGACAGTCTCTTAAACAAGCAGAAGACTTACTAGGGGGAAGTGTTCTATGAAGGGACAGGAAGTGAGGCATGATGATTCATCCCAGCCCTTGGGAGGCAGATGCAGAATCAGCAGCGTGACAATGTGATGTCATTCTCCCCTACACAGTGAGTTTTCCAAAGCCAGGTTGGGCAAAAAAAAAAAAAAAACCCAGAAAACAAAAACCAAAAACACACACAAAAACAGAATCATAATAATAATAATAAAAATAATATTTCCCAGAGGTCAGGTATCTAATGAAGCTACCAGAGGGAAATCAGTCAGGGGCAAAGAGCCTCCATTCTTCCTCAGAGGCTCTGACCAGGATAAAGACTTTTACAACAGAATGGTTAAAAATTACTCTAAGGCTGGACAAATACCTTCCCCTTTCCTGACCTCTCCCCAAACACTTCAAAATGCACCTGTGCAGAGTGTGGATGCCACCAGTCATTACCAAGAGAGTGTCCCCCACACTCCCACTGCCCCCCATCCCCATCCAGTCCCATCCAGTCCCATCCATTCCCATCCAGTCCCATCCAGATGAGTGGGGGCCGTTAGGGACTTTACTGTCTTCCTCCAAGCTCCGGCACACCCCTCAGAACATGGCATTTGGAGGTCTTTACAAGCAGAGTCAATACGAGGCCTTTGGAGTGGATCCTGACCCGGTCTCACTGGAGGAAGTGGAAATCTAGACAGAGACCCACAGATGGAAGACCGGAAAAAGGCACGAGAGAAGGGGTCCATCTGCAGGCCAAGAAGAGAGGCCTCAGAAGGAAGCAATTTTACTCTCACCTTAGATCTGCGGTTGCCAACAGTGAGGAAAGGAGTTTCGCTGCTTATGCCACCTCGATGGCGGGATTTTCATACGGTAGCCATAGCAAGCTAAGAGAGACCGGCTGGAGCTTCCCTTTTTCAGTGCCTGGGATTAAACCCAGGGTCTCAGACACACTTGTTCTTCCACTGAGGTACTACTCTAATCCAAACACACATCTTTTTAAGTTGGATATCTGCTTTATTCATTTGAGTGTTCTGTAACTGGACCTCATGTGGCCCAGTCTACCCTCCAACTCAGTATGTGGCTGAGGCTGGCTGGCTTAGTTACTTTCCATTGTTGTGATAAGACACCATGACGAAGATAACTTACAAAATGAAGCATTTAATGTGAGGCCGAGAGTCTGCGACTGTCATCACGGCAGGAAGCATGGCAGCATGGTGCTGGATGGAGCAGAAGCTGGGAGCTTTCACACTTACCTACTAGTGTGAGACAGTAAGAGCTAACTGGGAAGGGCATGGCTTTGGAGGCCTCAAAGTCCACCGGCAGTGTGACACACCTCCTGCAACAAGACCACACCTCCTCATCCTTCCCAAACAGTTCCACCAACTGGGGACCCACTCATTCAAATACATGAGTCTATGGGGGCCATTCTCATTCAAAGCACCCACACTGGCCTTGAATACCTGATCCTCCGATCTCCATCTCCTTGAGTACTGGTATCACGGCATGTGACACCAGAGTCAGCTAAGAAACCCGCTTTTAAACCTTCACACTGTATGTTGTCAAACCAAAGCGCTAAACAGACTGTACCTCCTGTATTCTCACCCTGACACAAGCCAATTGCTTGTGCCCAGAAAACCCAGGCCTTGCCGGGCGATGGTGGCGCACGCCTTTAATCCCAGCACTCGGGAGGCAGAGGCAGGCGGATCTCTGTGAGTTCGAGACCAGCCTGGTCTACAGAGCTAGTTCCAGGACAGGCTCCAAAGCCACAGAGAAACCCTGTCTCGAAAAAGCAAAAAAAAAAAAAAAAAAAAAAAAAAAAAAAAAAATTAAAAAAAAAACCCAGGCCTTTTGTGTTTTAATGGGAGCGCAGAGCTGGACAGTGAGAATGAGCCCTGCAAATAATGTTCCTAAAACCTGACATTCAGAGGAAGCAAAGGTCGTGGCCTGACCAGGAGTTAAGGTCATCCTCAAATCTGAGGCCATCCTGGCTGGGCTATGAGGTGATCCTGTCTCAAAATAAAACAGGCCATCCCCTCTTCCTCTTGCCCCCTCTTGGAAGCTGGACCGCCCCCAAGAACACAAAAATACTTCTTATGTGCCGTGACGAGGCTCCCATGCCCATGCCCTAGGTGGCCTTGCTATTATAAAGGTGTTTACAAATTCAAGCTAAACTAAATGTTTTGAGCCCCAAGAGGGCAATCCCACCAGCAGCAAGGACTCACACATGTGGATAAGGCCACCTTGGACCTTGAAGCCCAAGGCAATACAGCTGCAGCATGACTCAACGCTATCAAAATCCGTAAAAAGAAGCAAACAGACCAGAGAAGTAAACTGCTGTCTAAGTTACTGAGTTTGGGGCTGGCTTGTTAAAAGTCAATGGCTGCCCAGTACAGCCACCTCCACCCTGGAGACGGAGTGGAAACCCAGGGCTGAGGGGAAAGAACCTAGATGTCCTAAGGGAAATTCTAGGCTTCTTGTCCCCTTCACTTTCATCTTTTCTCTAGTTTAAAGACCTGCCCAGGGCATCACACATACCAAGAGAGCACTGTGCCACTAAGCCACACCCAAGCACAACTTGTCACCTTCCGAACACTGGACCTGGCATTAGATCCCGGGGACATCAGGACTACTCGAGAACATCCGGTCTAACCCCGAACAAGCCTGTCAACAGGCTCCCGGCTATAATACACTCAGAGAAAGACAGCTGGCCTTGAGAATCACTCCAGACAGTAACGGCTGTTTTTTGTTTGTTTGCCTAAACATATGGGGATTCATATACACAAATGAACATTCAGAGAAAAAAAAAAACCTATCGCCCCTTTTCATTATTGCTATTCCCTTCTAACTCATTCTCGCGAACATCAAATAAAGGCTCATCTGCAAAAAAGTTTCAGTATTTTATACCAATAAATGAAATGAAAACAGCCCCACCCTTACCTTCACCAAAACCGGTAGTGACTTTTGCCATTATGATGGGGGAGAAACAAACTCAGCTTCGAATAATGAACACCTGCCACTTTGGGAGGATATTGGGAAAAAATGCAACCTCTGAAGGCCACTAAAATCTAGAGGCTCACCTAATTAGACTGCCATTTATCAGGGAGAAGAGTCCTCTTTTGGATATCAGGCATGTTCTACAAAACTACAAAGTAGAATTACGCCGGGTTACAGAGCTGGAGGGTTGCGGGGGGCCTATCAAGTCACTTCATTCTAGAGACGTGTCCCCCGTGAGCTGGACTAAATTATTCAATACAACCAGCAAATAAAAATGACCTACACTCAAGCTGAATGGCACGTGCCTAAAATCTCAGCCCTCAGGAGCCTGAGGCAGGAGGATCAACAGTTTGAGGTCAGCCAAGGAAGGAAGGTAGGAGGGAGACGGAGTCAAAGAACACAAAATGATGATCTCACACTAGGAAACATGAAATAAATCCCACAATTAAATGAGCCTATGTCACAGATGTGTGTGTTTGTGTAAGTAAGGATAGTGCTAAGGCTGCTCTTAGCTAATTCCTAGTAAACACTGCAGGGTTAAGTATAGTCACGGATAACTACATCCCTGGAATTTACGGCTCTCATAGCTGAAAGTCTGTGACCAACATCCAGCTCCCCTCACTCCCAACATAGCCATTCTGTCTTACACTTGATATTCACTCCCCGCAGCCCTCCTCCTCCCTTCCTTCTGTGTGATGATAGACACAGAACTTAACCGTCACCGAGTTCACCTCCAACCCTCCAAGCTTTTATTTTTATTTGGGGGGGAAAATCCTGTGGAAGCCAGAAGAGAGCACCCCTCAAGCTTGAATCACAGTAGTCAGGGGTCCAGGAGCACCCTGTAGGTGTTGAAGGGCGGTCCTTCCCAAGAGCAGCAAGCACTTTTTAACCCCTGAACCCTCTCCTCAGCGCCACGTTTGCATTCGTCAGCTAACTCTTCTGACTAGCTAGGCATGCCCCCCCCAAGTCAGACTGTCTTCCTAGTCCAGACCTAGTGCCTGCCTCTTGAGCCTCTCAAAAAGCAACAAGGTTCCAGGGGAGTTTGGAGTGCTCTACCTGACCCCCTCAACTCAGTAGTGTGTTCTGGAACCTAATGTATAATGCTTCCAACACTTTCAAAGGAAGCTCAGATAGGAGCGAGATGAGGACCATTCCTCTGCTTCCTTCACTGCCTCTATAGCCCAGCTCTCTCACTCTGCCCTCGGTCCTCAACAGGAACTAAAACCTCGGGACACCAGCATCAGTGCCAAGCCCCCTCCCCCTCTTCCCAGACTACCACAGCCACTTCAAGGTCAGCTCCCAGACATAGACACAGACAGACACACAGACACACACTGACCTGGAACTCACTATGTAGACCAGGCTGGCTTCGAACTTACAGAGCCCCACCTCCCTCTGCTTCCCAAGTGCTGGGATTAAAGGCCTGTGCCACTATTTTCGCATGCACCATTTTTGTTTTGGCTTAACAAAACAATGTCTTCACCATCTGCCACCCTACCCGCTTGCCTGATTAACCTCATCCGGGCACTACTAGGTACAAGCACCCCCCAACAACTTCTGTAGGATAGAGATCAAACATCCATTCTGGGAATTCACGAGAAGAGTCACTTTATAGGATTGTTGACCATCTCAAAGACTCGCAGATTCAAGTATTAATGTAGGACACCCCCTTCAAAAATGGCTAAGGTTCTCTGCAAACCATTGGGTCAGCCAGCAAGGGGTTAATGACCACCTGACCAGAGGCACAGGAAGGGAGACGGCTCAGGCTACCTGCTGTGTCCTGCAGAGAACTTTTCCTTGGGCCATTGCCCCCCTCTACCTGGTTGCTACTTCTTGCTGAGTCTAGGAACACACCATGACAATGCATAAGGGCACGTGCTCAAGGAGCGGGGCCTTGGTGCAGTGTTCGGAAGACCGAGAGGCACAAACCGGACACTCATCTCCAAGATCCCTTCCTCGGTGACTTGGTTCTGGGATCTGGCTGTGTTCCCTGGTGTAGGGACAGCTGCCTGAGAAAACAGACATGTGGCCTGGCCCGGCCTGGAGTAGCCCAAGGTTCAGCGTAGCGCCAGGAACTCTCCTGTTTTTAGGTTGTAAGAGGAGAAGCTTGGGGGAGGAGACCAGGAAGGGGAGAAGCGCAAAGTGGGTGGGAGCAGCGCGAGGATGGGAGGGAAGTAGCGAGCCACGAGGATTTCATCATGCAAACGGGCGTATAGGTTTCATCAGCGCCTATACTGGGGCTCCCGGGCAAGCTGGGAATGCCTGGTTCCCGGAGGCCGGCCCCCTCCCACGCCAACTCAGCTTCCTCTTCCTCATCCACGGCCGCTTGGGCGAATTCAGCGCTGTGCCCTCCCCCCAGTACCAGAGGAACGTGTTGTTCTGCACAGCCCTGGACGCGGCGCCAGGCCCCTTGCATAGAGACCTCCCTCGGTAAATCGTCTTCGTGCCACAGGTGGCCCAGACGTGCTCCTGGGGCAGGGCGCGCCCTCAACGCCCAGCCTCCATTAAGGAGCGAGTGTCCAAAGCCAAACGAGGGTTGCCCCGTGAAGGTTAAAAAGTGTGCGTGCAGACGTTATTTATTCCAAGGGAGATCAACTAAACTTCATCTCCACGCCAGGCCCTCCCCCTGCTCCGTGGGCCACCCCGACCCCCAGCCTGTTCCACACTAGACCTGCCCTGACACCCACAGAGGCCGCACTTGAGCACATGGTGATCCTGGCAGAGTGCCTATCTGTGTGCTTGGGGCACTCTGCGGTCTCTCCCAGGGAAAAGCTATCGCGGGCAGTTTGCAGCCCGATCTCCAGACCACGCTCCAGAAGGCGGGCAACCGAGACGGTGACCCTCCAGCCTTCCCGACGCCCCTTGTCCGTTCTGTCCAGCTACGAAACCCCCCGAGCGCCGCCACCCCCGTCGCACGTGCGACTCCGGATCTCCGCGTGTCCTCCAGGTCCCAGAGATCGCCCGGGACCCCCGGCCCGCGCCTACCTCCCGGGGTGGTGCTGAAGAGCGTGCCGCCCGGGGTGGTGCTGTAGTCCCCGGGCGGGAGCTGCACGCCGTCGCCGAGGGCTACGCGGCGAGTGGGGATGGCCCGGCTGGGAGTCTGGCTGCAGCTGCTGCCCCCCGACATGTCTCCGACGTGCCTCCCAAGACCCTCCAGCAACCCCGCGGCACCTCGGCCCAGCCCTTCTCGTGCCCGGCCCGCCCCTTCCGCCTGGGTTCCACGCCCCCTGAGACTTGCGGTCCGCCGGGCCCCACCCTGCTTCAGCCCGCTGCCTGCAAGCGGTTCCCAGCTGCTGACCTAGGCTACTTCTGCCCTCTCCAATTCCCTCTCCAACCCCACTGTTGGCCCCTTGTGTTCCGTGGTTCCTTCCCGAGGCACTGGGAAGAACTATATAGGGGTGGCCGTGGAGAAGCTCTCCGTTTTGGTGGCCACGTTCTCAGCGCACTAGACGGCCGGTTTTCTATGTTAGGATGTGATCCCTCGATCCCCACCAGTTCCTCCAAGAAAAAAGTAAGGGTGGGCTGATCCTTCGCCCCTCTTAACGTTTCTTTAGCTTTCACTGTGCCGTAGAAGTCAGAGCAGAGTCTGAACCATGCACATTCCTGTCCTTGAAAGGAGTGGTGGATGAGTAAGAGGGAACTAGCCAGTCAGCTGGGAACCGAATATAAATCTACTGTGGAATGGGCAGGATCGAGCCTCCTTAGAGGATGGGCTGGGAAGGACTAGAGTTGGTCAAAGACGTTTCTTCAACAGTCCTCGAATTGGCATCTACTCCAGCACTTTGTCTGGAAGGGAGGGGAGGGAAAAGTTGAGGAGGATGGTCATGTCTAACAGGATAGAAAATCTATGTCAGTCTCCATGTGGTAGGGAATGTCCAAAATCCCAGCACTGGGGAGGCTGAAGCCCTAGGAGGATCACGAGTGACAGCACAGTCCAGGTTACATAGCAAGCAATCAATAACAGCCACAAATAGCAGAAAACTGAAGTTCAGAAGAGGACAGGGTTTGCACAAGAACACACACTGATGAATGCCTCTTGAATACATGCCAGTCTTCACTGGGGTCCAAGCTAGCCTGTCTCTCTCCACACGTGAAAGCAAGCCAGGCCACCTTCCTCCTTTTGGGAGGTGCATTTTGAGAGGAGTTTTGCTTTTGCCTTGTTTGTTGCCCTGAAGGCCCTAGGTTTCCCGGAACTATGATTCCAGGGAGGGCCTACTTATAAAGCTCGGCCTTCAATCTGGGTATGGTGCTACACACTTGTCCCAGCAACTGGGAGGCTAAGTCGGAAGGAGCAGGGTTCTAGCCTCGGCTACACAGCAAGATCCTGTCTCAAACAAGAAAGCTAGAGCTGCGCATGGTATCTCACATAGTCCTTACTAGGATTTCTGAGGGGAGAGGATTACCTCAAAGTTGAGGCCAGGCTTGGTTACAGTGAGTTTTGAGGCATAGCCTGGGCCGGACAATGTGAGACCCTATCTCAAAAAGTGAAAGAGAGAAATAAAGTGGGGAGGGGGATTTGGAATGCAGCACAGTTAGTTGGGAGACAACTCACCTGGCAAGTACTAAGTTCTGGGTTAAATCACAGAAGAACTGGATGTGGTGACACTTTGTAAGCTTGTAAACCCAGTACTCCGGAAGTGGAGCTAGGAAGAACAGCTGTTCAAGGCCACCCTCAGGAAGGGAGTAGGCGCCGAAAGGAACTAAAAGACTGGTGATCTCTAAGCTTGGGATCTCTGGGATCTTTATCAGAAGCCCTATAGTTCCTTGCACAAAGATGGCTACTGTGGTTGTTTGAATAAGAATATCCCCCCAGGCTCATATATTTGAACGATTAGTACAGGGAGTAGCACTACTTAAAGAAGGATTAGGAGGTGTGGCCTTGTTGGAGTAGGTCAGCCTCGTTTGAGGAAATAAGTCACAGGGTGAGCTTTGAGATTTCAGAAGCCCAAGTCAGGCCCAGTGTCTCTGTCCCTTCCTGCTGCCTATGGATCCAGATACAGAACTCCCAACTACTTCTCCAGTACCATGTCTGCCTGCACACTGCCATGCTCCCCACCACAACAATGGACTGAACCTCTGAAACAGTAAGCCAGCCTCAATTAAATGCTTTCTTTTATAAGAGTTGCTGTGGTCATGATGTCTCTTGACAGCAATAAAACACTGGCCAAGACAGCCACCCATAAGAATAAGGCACTTGGGCATGTTCAGGAGGTAAAGATGATTGCCAACAAGCCTACAACCACAGCGAAGAGGGCCCTAGGTCTGAGGTAAGGGCCATATCCCAGCCTTAATAGTTCTGTCAAGTAGCTCTCCAGTCCTCAGTAAACTTCCCTCCTGGGCCTGGTGACCCAAGGACACTGAGCATGGCCGTTTCGTAGCCTTTTACAAATTCCCTGCTGAATTCTGTTTCTTGCAGACCCATTTGCCTGTGGTGATTTCTGCCTCTTTCACAGCAGTAACTCATTCATATCATGTCTTTTAATTAAATATTAAAAGGATAGAGGGGTTGAGATGGCCAAGCAGATAAAAATACTTGTTGCCAAATCTAACAACCTGAATTCCATCCCTAGAACCCACACGGTGGAAGGAGAGAAGGAATCCCCACAAAACACCCTCTCCCCTCTACACGAGCACCAAAACATGTGTTTACATACACCCATATGCATACACACAAAATAATTCGGTGTAAAAGAAGTTTTAGTAGAAGAGGCTGGGCATGGTGGCCGACATGAGTTCTCCCAGTACTCCGGAGGTCGAAGCAGGAAGATCAGGAGTTTAAGGTCATCCTGGGCTGTAAAACACAGTTCAGGTGCAGCCTGGGCCATCTGACCCTGTGTGAAAGGGAAATTGGGGGAGAAAGACCCCTCACAGACATGGTGAAGCCAACACTTCTCACTTCTGATGTGGAAGTGAGAGTTTCTCACAAGAGAAAAGCAGTCCTACTGCACAGACTCTCCAGGATCTTTTCTGACATGGCCTCCTATGTCAGAGACAGTGTCAGACCCACCAACTTGGGGTTGTCATCCCAGATTTCAAGTTCCCATCACGAGACAAGACTGTGTCCTGTGTGTTTTAAATTGCTGGTTATCGGTTGAATTTCCACAACTCTGCTCCTCTGGCTTGAGTAATTCTCCACAGCAGTTTTTAGAACTCAGGCAAGAGCCTCAGTTACATTCCCTGGTTTATCATAAGGAACGTTCCAAGTCTGCAGTGAGCAGCCGAACTGGAAGATGCACAGGGCCGGCATGGGAGAAATGTTCCCAGCAGCAATAGTCAGCCAGAGAGCCATCAGTGGGAACCAAGCCGGCTGGTACTTTCATCTGGGACATTCCAGTCTCCAGACTGGGGAAAAATCAAGCTCTAGCGCCTCTTTGTCATCTTGTGAAGACATTAATCCCCCGGTAGAACGCCCTTTTGACCTTCACAGTCTATTACTCTCTGAAGGTCATACCTCTCAATATTATCACATTAAGATTTAAGTCTTGAAGACGTGGATTTGAACATTCAGATCTACAGAGCCTAGAATGGGACCCTTCTCTGGTCCTCTGCCCAGGGCCCTGGTCCAGCTTCAATGTGACTGCCCCTATCTTCCCTTCATGTCTAACTTACATAGAATCCCAGCATACATACATCCTTCCGGCTTCTTATCTAGCAGAACCAACACTGTTGGTAATGACACAGATCTCCAAACTGATGGTAAAGTGTTAATTACACGAGTTTATAGACAGAAAAGTCATGGGTTCAAATCCACTACCTATGTCTGTGGACTTCACAAATCACTTTGGCAAAACTGGGGTTGCCTGTGTAAACATGGGGCCACGATGGACTTAGAGGGACTATAAAAAGCTACGCAGAATTCTGTCTTCCAGTTCTCAGCCTGGACAGCTGCCCAAACTCAGACATCTCTCTTATCTGAAGCATAAAATAAGGCAAAATGAGACATTTATTATGAATGTAAGTGTCCTGGGGGCCTTGTCCTACTAGAAGATAGCCTGGTCGGTCTCTATAAATTCTGGGTCGGAGGTTAGCAATTACACATGAGAAAGCCTGGGCATAAATAAAATCGAAAGAAAGGCCTGGGGTGTGGTGGGAAGGGGCTTGGCTGGAAATTGCTTCTCTGACGCTACGGTGGAGCGGAGCGGAGCGGGAGAAGTGCAAGAGGAACCCAGAGGCCACCACCAAAGGAGTGATGCCCCAGGGATGCTGTGTAGCCCCTCAGCTCCTGGACCAGGGCGCCCTCTAGCGCCTTTCTGCTTGCTCTGCATTTTGCTCTCCTTAGCCTCTGTCCTAAATAGAACTTGAACTCATTATGAAGCAGAGAGGATTGCCAGGAACTCCTGATCTTCCTGCCTCCTAAGTGTTGGTGGTGTTCAGTTCCCAGGACCCTCAGCAGGGCTCACAACCATCCTGAAGTCATTCCAGGGAATCCAACACTCTCTTCTGGCCTTCAAGACACACACATAGCTGCACAAGCATACATGTAGGCAAAGCCCACATACACATAAAAAATAGAACTTAATCAAATAATAAATAAAATAAAGGCATGTCTTAAACTGACCGGTTGAAAAGGTGTCTAACTTCCCTATTATCTTTTGTCTTACTTTCTCCTTTCAGCACCCAGCAGTCAGGCTCAACAGCCTTACGGCTGCCTCTTCCTTGGCAGATCTGGTTGCCAAAACTGCATCCTCCTGCCTGGTGAGGCTGAGTTAGTAGTTCTGCCTTCGCCCTCTGCCCTTCCTGGTTTTCACTTTGGTTAAGAAAGGACTTGGGGGAATCTTCCTAAGCAGTCATTACACAAGGGCAACCATTTTATCTTATGGGCGGGGACTTGAAGTCAACTGTTTGACAAGCTGGATGTTGTCTCTTCTTAAGCCACTAGCAGGTACGTCAGGAGCAAAGAAAGCTAGACCGAGCATCCTGAATGGTGAGGCTCCTTCCAGTTCTGCTGATAAAGAGTCTGTGACCTTGGACCCCACCCACAAGCCTCCCTGCCTCCCACGTGAAGAGGGATGCAGGATCCGATAAATGTGGGTTCAGTGTGGGTTTCTCCAGCTATCATGGTGTTTCCTCAATCGCCTTCCTTGCCTAGGGGCTGTTTCTAGTTGCTCTGATTCCTAGACACCAAGAAGCTGGAAAGGTGCTTCTGCCTACTGCTAATCTACCACCAGCTTCTCCTCAAGGGACTTCAAATTAGTGGATGTCTAACTGGGGGCTTTGCGTCTGAGTTCAGGAAAGATATTCGTTGACGGTTTTCCTTTCAGTGCTGAGCCGACCCTGTTTGGTAGTAGTGGCCTTGTAGAATGATGACCGGAAGATATCCTTGTGTACTGGAGGAGCTGCACAAAACTGGTGTCTATTTTTCTTTGCGTATTAGGTATTGGGTAAAATTCTCCAGAATTCTCCAGTGTGAAGGTGTGGTGGCTCACACCTGTAACCCTGGGATTTGGGAACAGAAGGAAGAAGTTACTGCAAGTCTGAGTTCAGCTTGCTTCTCGTGGTGGGTTTCAGGCCAGCCAGGACTACAGAGTGAGTTCCTGTCCTGTTTTAAAACAGAACAGACAGAATTGTCCAGCAGAATCATCAGGGCTGCAAGTTTTCCCTTTGGGGAGAGTATCTTGTTTTAATCACAACTGCCTTGTCCACCAACTCTCAAAAAGACCGTGGCCAAGTGACAGGTTTCATACTGCCATATTTATCGGATCCTGCATCCCTCTTCACGTCCTTCAGTCCTTTAGTCCCCAAGGAACACACAGAGGTCTACATTAATTATAAACTGATTGGCCTAGTATCTCAGGCTTCTTATTAACTCTTATACCTTATATCAGCCCATAATTCTTGTCTGTGTTAGCCACGTGGCTTGGTACCTTTTCTGGTAAGGCAGTCACATCTTACTTCCTCTGAAGCTGGGACATGACTGCAGGCTGCGCTTCCCTCTTCCCAGCATTCTCATTGCCCTGCCTCTACTTCCTGCTTGGCTACTGGCCGATCAGCATTTTATTAAAAATAATACAAGTGATAGGATAAAAGACCATTGCCCCACAACACATTCTCTACTAGACATAGTAGGCAGGGCCTTGGACCCTCCTTAAAGCCTCACCCTCTCTGAAGAGTGGACAGGGGCGGGGGGTTGTGGTTAGGTGAAGAGAATGGGAGGATAGGAAGGAGTGGGAACTGGGATTGGTGTGGAAAATGAAAAAAAGACAGTTTGTGTTCTTTTCTTAAAAACGAAAAGAAAAAACTTCTACATACAGTAGTAAGGGGGAAAAGGAGAAGGAACTCATTAGCATATTTGAATAAATGAAAAATATGTAAATAGTTCTCATTTCTGTAAGCAAGCATAAGGTTGACTTCAGTGATCGCCTCTTCCTATTGTGCTCTCAACATTTCCCTTCTTCTCAGCCCCTGACTTTTACCTGGCAGAAGGAGCAAATAAATCCTCATTATAATTCAGAAAGACAGAAAGAAAGAAAGACAGACAGATAGATAGAAAAAAGAAAGAAAGGAAGAAACAAAGAAAGAAAGAAAAATAGATTACCCTGAAAGGATTTCCTTCCGTAGCCTACAGAGGGGACCCAGATACTACAAGTGGCTGAAGAGAACCCCTAGTGTGGAGTAGGAGTTCTCTATCCTAGGTGGTGGGCATGGGACTCAATACCCATCCTGCTCCCTAGAAGGCCAGAGATTCCTTTCTCCCTCCACATCACCCTGGATTCCTTCCTCTGATGCCTTATCGGGGCTACTACTGGTTGTATCAATACAAGAAGCACAGACAGTGAAAAGCTTCTCACCCCCACCCACTGCCAAGGTAATACAATAGCCGGAGGGGAAGGTGTGTGAGCATGTGTGCATACATGTATATGTGGATATGTGTGAACTTGTGTGCTTGAGTGTGTGTAAGTGTGGGCTTGTGGAGCTGCTTAAAAGTTGTGCAAGCAATTGTAAATGGTCACTCCTACTAAGATGAGCTGCCTTCGGGTCACCATAAGCACGTTAAGTAACCCCTCACCCATGTTCCTGTAAATAACCCAAGAAACTCTTTGGCTCACCAAGGAAACCTTAGGTGGAATCATTTCTGGGTTGTCTTTGGTGCCTTGCTTGGGGTTTGCTCATGGCTCCCCAGGAAAAGTCCTTACACACTGGAATGCCCTCCAGTGTCACCATGGCATTGGCCTTGCTCTCTAATCTGAGGTTTGATATATGTGAGTAGAAAGCCAAACCAGCGCAAAACTTAGCCCTAAATGATCAGGGATCGGTCATACAAACCCTCCCAGAAAGGGCAGCTGCCTTGAGTCAGCACGGCATGGGAACTGAGTGGGCCATCTCATCACAGGCCTTGGTTCATGTTTCTCTTGAACAACTCTCCATTGCCCTTGCCCTGTAAGATCCCAGGCTGGCCCTCCATAACACACACACACACACACACACACACACACACACACACACACACAGACTCCCCCTTTTTAGGAAGCCTATAAAAGTCTCCTGACAAACATTTAAGTAGTTACTAACATTAGGCAGCTGACTTGTGCATCCTCCGGCTGACCTCTCCCAGATGCCAGGCTTGGCTTTACCACAACCAAGAAAGGACAGTAGTCCCTGGGGAAGATCTCTTCCAGCAGAGGAAGGACTGGACACTGTGGTCAGCTAGCATGAAATATGGGAAGAGGTTGAGAGAAGCACTGGGACTGAGAGGAAGGATCTCTCTCTCTCTCTCTCTCTCTCTCTCTCTCTCTCTCTCTCTCTCTCTCTCTCTCTCTCTCCTTCCCTCCCTCCCTCCCACTGGGAAGTAGAAAGTGGGAAGGATATAGTCATGAGGGATTCTTGGAAACAAGCCATAAAACAGCAATTGCCCACTTAAGTTCCCACATTCCTAAAGCTTTAGCCTCACTCTTGTCTGCACCCGGTGGCAGAAGGCAGACGACTGGCAGCTGCGCCTGAAACTCCCCATGAAGCACTCAGAACGGTGGGCCTCTTCATAAGTGGGGCACATCTGATTCACCACAAGAGGAGTCAAGGACTCCCCCAAGAAGCCTCCAACATCATTCTGAGTTCTCCTGGCAAGACGAGTCAGCCCCTGTGCTAGCTTTTAGTGACGAAAATAAGAGAATCGAGCTTATGAGGATGGAAAGTTTGTTTTCTCGCAGTGTTTCAGAGGATTGGGCCATTGCTGTGGGGCCATATCGCTTTCGACCTGGAGTGAGGCAGTAGTGATAGACGAATGTGGTGGGGGAGGCCTATTCATCTCATGGTGGCCAGGTAGCTAAAAGAAACAAGAAGGAGCCAGAGGCCTAATGTCCCCTTCAAGGGTATGTCCCCAGTAACAACTTCTTCCATCTAGTGCCTACTTCTTCAAGGTTCTAGAATATCCTGGTAGCACCACCGACTGGGGACCAGATTCTTAATGCCCTGCTTACGGTCCTCATCACTGGCAAGTTAATCTACTCTCTTCCTGCAGCGTTCCTGTGGTGTTTTGAATAAAAATGGCCCTCAAAGCCTCATAGAGAGTGGCACTCTTAGGAGGTGTAACCTTGTTGGAGTAGGAGGAAAATATGTCACTGGGCGTGGACTTTGAGGTTTCAAATGTTCAAGCCAGGACCAGTGTCTGTCTCTTCCTGCTGCCTGCCAATCCAAATGTAGAACTCTCAGCTACCTCTCCAACACCATGTCTGCCTGCATGCCGCCATGCTTCCTACTATGATGACAATGGGTTAAACCTCTGCACTGTAGGCCATCCCCAACTGAATGCTTCCCTTTTATAAGAGTTCCAGCAGTCATGGTGTCTCTTCACAGCAAGACAATTAACTAAGGCAATTCCTTCACTGATATTAAAACCAACTTCCAACTTCTTTGGGCTTCTGATGTAGACTGAAGATTCATAGCTCTCCAGCAATTCTCCAGGCCATCCGCAGTAGATCAGAACTGCTGAGACGTCCAGCCTCAAGGACTGAGAAATTGATTCTTGACCTCTCCAGTGTGAGACAGCTATAGGTGGACAACCCAGAGCATATCCTGTAAGCCAATCTAATACGTCTCCTTTATACGTGTGCATACACACACACACACACACAGAGAGAGAGAGAGAGAGAGAGAGAGAGAGAGAGAGAGAGAGAGAGAGAGAGAGAACACAGTTCTGGACCTTTAGAGACCACTAACTAACAAAGCTGTTCTCTTAGTATGTGTGCCCTATTGGAGCAGTGGGCGTGTCTTGACCAGTCGTCACTGTCGTTGGAGGGTTCATGGCTGGGTAAGAATAATGATGACTTTTCTCTTCTGGTAGCATCCATAGAATCTTCCAGCACTATGAAATCTAGCCAGTAGATGAAGATTCCGCGTCAGTACCAGCTTGGCATCTACGTGTTCTCCGACTCAAGTATGTGCTATCATCAGTCATAAGGTCTTATCATCAAGTTCTGGAGGACAAACCAGGGTAATGGAAGTAACTAGAATATTGGGAAGTCTATAGGACCTAACAGACCAACTCCAAAAAAGGTAACCCACTCCAGGCACAGGGCTTTTTATTTATTTGACAGTCTATGGTCTCTATGAGAGGCATCATGCCCACATTATAGTGCAACTCAATTTAAACACTTTTTCCTGTGTGTGTGTGTGTGTGTGTGTGTGTGTGTGTGTACATATATATTAGGAAGCTTCTACAGGAGCAGGTTTCCAGCTAAACCCTTTAATGTTAGCTTTTCCTCCTCCATGCTCACGCCTCTACCCAGCCCTCACAGTTCCCTCCTCACTTAATCCTCCTTGACCCATTATTTCTCATTTCCCTTCCAGACCACATGCCCTAAAGATGCTTTGGGGCAAACATAATTTCTTTCTGCCAATTTGGTTTTTTGTTTTGTTTTGGTTTTTTGGTTTTTTGAGACAGGGTTTCTCTGTGGTTTTGGACCCTGTCCTGGAACTAGCTCTTGTAGACCAGGCTGGTCTCGAACTCACAGAGATCCTCCTGCCTCTGCCTCCCGAGTGCTGGGATTAAAGGCGTGCGCCACCACCGCCGGGCTGCCAATTTGTTTTTATTTCTTATGTATTTAAATTTTTATTTTACGTAATTTTTGAGACAGAGTCTCACTGTGTGTCCCAGGCCAGTCAGGAACTCATGGTCCTCCCAAGACAGGATTACAGGAGTCTACCACCACACTGGCTGTTTCAACAGTGTTTAAATGTACAACTCAGAGGCATTAATTACAAACATGGTATTGTGCAATCATTGTGACTATTTATTTTTAAATGTTTTTCTTGACCCCAAATAGAAATTCTGCTCCCATTAGGGTTAAGCAATACTCTCTCTTCTCCCTCCCTTCAGCCCCTGGTTAACTCTTGCCTACTTTCTGACTGACTATGCCTATTCTAAATATTTCATGTAAGCGTACCCACACGATATTTGTCTACTCACGTCTGATTTATTTTGCCTTGCATAATGCTTTTAAGGTCTGTCCATGTCATAGCAATTGGTCAAGGCCTCATTCATTTCAGAGCTGAAAACCCCTTTGTACACACCCACCAAGCTTTGTGGGGTTTTGGTGTCTAGGCTTCTACTTGCGTCCCTGTCCATTCCTCTTGGTTGTAAGCTTGAAGTGGGTGTCATGACATCAGGCCGAAATGCAGTCTTGGACTTTTTTGTGAAACAGCATTTTCTACGGTGACTACACCATTTTATAGCCCTACCAGGAATTGCAAGGGGGTCCCCAACTGTCAATGGCCTTTTCAAAACTTGCTCTTTTGGTTCTTAATTTTAGTCATCCTAGTAAGCATAAAATTATCCTCAGCCTGATTTTAATTTCCCTTTCCCTGATAACTGGTGATACTAAACATGTCTTCGCATGTGTGTTGACCATTTATTTATCTTCTTTGGATACATGCCTATTCAAGTCCCTCTCCCTTGATGACCATTCCCTATATCCAATATTCCAAGAAAAAACACTAGTGATTTAAAACCATTCCCATGAACGCAACTGTACCGTGATGCAACCATCAAGTCCAGTTCTCTGCTTCTGAAGCTCAGTGTGGCAGAAAGGATCCCAGTCAAAAGCCAAGACCCTGGGCAATCAGTACAGGCCATAAGATGCCCCTCTAAGCTTCATCTCCCAAAAGCAGGGTGCTGTGCATGACTGCTCATTGTGGTGACTAAGTTCATGTGTCACCATTATGTAACTTGGCTAAGGGATGCCCGGAGGTGGTACTTTGAATGAGAATGGCTCCCGTAGGCTCGTATGTTTGAATACTTGGCCCCCCCGGTTGATGGGACTGTTTGGGAAAGATTAAGTGGTGTAACCTTACTGAAAGAAGTGTGAGGTGTATCCTTTGGGGGACCCTTTGAGGTTTCAATAGCTCATGCCATTGCCAGTTACTGTTCTCTCTCTCTCTCTCTCTCTCTCTCTCTCTCTCTCTCTCTCTCTCTCTCTCTCTCTCTCTCTCATGCTTGTAGGTCAAATGTAAGCTCTCAGCCACTGTACCAGCACCCTGCTTGCCTGCCTTCCTGCTGCCATGCTCACCACCATGATTTGATGGTCATGGACGGTACCCCTCTGGAACCACAAGCCCCCAAATCAAATACTCTCTTTTATAAGTTGCTTTGGGGGTAGTGCTTTGTAATAGAAAAGTAACTAGGACACCAGACATCCGGTGAAACATTGTATCTGCACAGGGAGGGAGCTCCTGATAGACATTTCCATTTGATCAGTAGACCCAGAAGAAAATCTGCCCTCATCAATGTAATGATGGGGGCTTCGTCCAGTCCATTGAAGGCCAGGGATCTTTAGACTCAGTCTGAATTATACAGCACCAGCTTTAAAATGGGAGGTGATGAGAGCTCTTGGCCTCCATAATTACAGCAGCTAATTGTTATTATAAATCTCTGTGTGTATGTATCTCTCTCTCCCTTCCTCCATATGTGTATACAGTATCCAATTGCACTGTTTATATATAGCATAGTTTATACACTGTTTTATTACTGTATTAACTGAAATCCCAGCTGCAGCTGGCCAGCTAACTTTCAGGCCTCTCAGCTGTAAGTGCATTCCCTTCATTTACCAAAAACGGTCCATGTCTCAAAGTTTCCCGTCAGGACCTGGGCCAACTAATTACACCTGAGCAAATGCTTGCCACACAGGATATCAAGCCAAACAGGCTTCCTTTATGAGAGGCCCATTACTTCAGATATATCACCTACTTGGCTGTACAAGAACTTCCCCCATGGTCCTCCCAAAGCATCTAAGGCCCTCATGTGTTTTTCCCCTTAGGCAAACACTTCTCGGGAAGGGTCCTTGTAAAAAATCTTTTATCCAAAAATGTAACCTCCTGTGTTCAGTTTCTGTATGGCAGCAGATAACCTGAGACAATCAACGTATAAATAGAAAGGGTTGTTTGGGGTTACCATTTCAGAGATTTCAGTCCATAGTTTATTAATTACCTGGTAGAGTAATGCATAATGGTAAGGAGCCTGTAGAAAAAGAGAGATGAGAAAGACATGAAGGAAGGGAGGGAGGGAGGGAGGGAGGGAGGGAGGGAGGGAGGGAGGGAGAAAGGGAGGGAAAAGAGAAAAAAGCTCCTTTGCGGAGTGTCCCTGGGATGAATGACAACACAGCAGAGCCAGCCAGTGATTTATTCCCTCCGAGCAAGCGGTGCCTTTGCTGGTTTAATTTGGGCTCTGCTTCCCATACTTTAAAAGGACTTTCCCACGACAGACTCAAGACCTGAAGTCCTGTGTGGTCAGCACCACTACTGAGAGATGAGCGCCGAGAGACGCAGCCAAGTGTGCTGGCCCTTGACCTTCTGCTTCTGCACAGGGTTGAAGATCTTTTTTGAAACCCCGAGCTTTTTGGCATTTTATTTCCAACTCAATGGATAAGGCATGCCCATGTGTGGTAGAGTCTCTAGACGTTTCTGGGATGTGGGCTCGCACCTGTGATTGCATTGGACTTCGTTTGGGTGTACATGGCTGCGTTTGTGACTATGGCAACAGTGAGCCTGGAAGAGCACACATCCGAGTTTTCACTGAGTGTGCGCACACTTCAGTGTGTGTACCTCTGGTACGGCAGTGTTTGTACCCTGGGCACAGCTGTTCTTATCTGTGTGCGTGCTTGACCAGGGGAGCGTTCTCATGGACGTTCTCTGTCTCTCTGGGTGCCTCTGCTGAATGTATTGCCATCCAAAGAGAATGCCACACAGCTCGCTCTTTTTGGTTCCTTAGAACAATGGCTCCCTCTTATCGCCGAACCCTAGCTTTGCCACCACATGAAACAAGCTTCAGTGGATTCATGCCTTTTCCTTCTCCTTCCTGAGAGAGGGTGAGGGAAGGGAAGAAGCCCACACAGCCCTAGCTAGGACTTTTCTCCTTCTTAATGCCATTTCATCTTGATATTCTGTGCTACCAATGGGGCCCCTGGGAGTCAAAGGAGCCCTTAGCCTTCCGTGTCCATGGCGTCATTTGAAATTTATAATAGTGGACTGGAGAGATGGCTCAGAGGTTAGGAGCACTGACTGCTCTTCCAGAGGTCCTGAGTTCAATTCCCGGCAACCACATGGTGGCTCACAACCATCTGTGATGAGATCTGGTGCCCTCTTCTGGCCTGCAGGCATGGAGGCTGAACACTGTGTACATAATGAATAAATCTTAAAAAAGAAGAAGAAGAAGAAGGAGAAGGAGAAGGAGAAGGAGAAGGAGAAGGAGAAGGAGAAGAAGAAAATTATAATAGCAAAAAGAGAAGATCACTTGAGAAAGTCAGAGCTGCCTCCCGTTGTCCCGCATCTCAGGACAGAATTGACATTCCCAGTATGGTTTACATTCTCTTCCTCTTTGTCTCCCTGCCCCCCCCCCTTCCAGGACCACTCATGTGGTCTAGCAGAGAGACTGCCCCTATGACAAGGCCACCCTTGGTCCTCTGAGGAAGCCTAGTCCTCTCCGATTTGCCTCAAGTCGGCATCTACCCTTCCTTTTCTCAGTCTTTGTGTTTGGTTTGTTTCCGTTTGTTGTGTTGTCTTGGGATGCTGGTGCCTGAACCCAGGCTTTGCAAACCCTTGGCTAAAGCTCTACCCCTGAGCTTCCACCCAAGCTCCTCATCCTCCCACTTTCGATGCCTCCACTTCTCTACTGAATCTGCCCTTTCGCCTGCTTCAAGGGACCAGGGAACAACCAAACCACAAGAAGCAGAGGCTATCCTTTTTATGTACCCTGTCTTCTTCCTCCATCTCCCTAACCCTCCACACATTCCCAAGTCCCTGCCCATAGAGTAAGAAGAGAAAGTCCCTTGGCTCAGACCTTCGAGAATTGGCTTTCCTTCCCAGTTCTGTCACCCCATTTTTTTCTGACCCTGCACAAGTCCCTCAGTAAATCTGAACAGCACTGTTTATACAAGGAAAATACTAACCCTACTCCCTTCTGCTGCCAATAGCTTGCAGAGCAGCCATGAAGCAATGTTTCATGGAGACGGCGGGGACAAGTTTGAGTGGAAGAGAGGCGGGATATGTGTCTTGTTAGTGCCATCTTTTTTTTTTTTGGCTTGGCCATGGCAACTCTTATAAGGAAAACATTTAATTGAAGTGGCTCCCTTACATCTCAAAGGTTTAGTCCATTATCATCATGGTGTGACATGGTGGCATGCCAGCAGACATGGTACTGGACAAGAAGCTGAGTGGAGAAGGAGCTACATCTTGATCTTGCAGGCAACAGGAAGTGATCTGCAACACTGGATGGGGCTTGAGCATATATGACACCTCAGCACCCACCTCTGTAGTGATATGCTTCCTCCAACAAGGCTACACCTCCTAATAGTGTCACTCCCTCTGAGCTTATAGGGGCCAATTCCATTCAAACTACCCCCAGCAGGTCTCTTCAGATACATCACCCTTGATGACTCCTAGAGATACTTTATTTCCCTTCCCTATCATAGACAAAACCGCCCTTCCCAAAGATGCCTACCAAGAAAATGGGACTCCTTTGACAGAACAAAGTAAAAAGCCCACTCCTTTTGTGAGGCTGAGGAATTGCCTACCCAGGGGCAAAAACCGAGTCCTGGTCCATTCCTTATCAATATGCCTAATGAAACTACACAAGACAGGTAGGTGCCTGGGGACAGTGTATGAGTGGTGATGAGAAGGTGGAGGTCCAGGTGGCTGCACCCCCACAAGAGAGGTCTTCTTGCAACAATTCAGGCTGGATGACCCAAGAAAATCCATCTTCCTTCCATTTTATATTTATTTCCAGAAGTAAAGGGTATTCCCTCCCAACTATAAAATGGATGACTTGTCTCTTTTTGGGTGGATGGGGGGAGGTGGCATTTCCCCCCACCACACACCCATGGCTGATGGAGGAGGGTCATCTGTCTATCTGTTGCTCTCATTGGTTAGTAAAGAAACTGCCTTGGCTTTTTGATAGGGCAGAATTTAGATAGGTGGAGTAGACAGAACAGAATGCTGGGAGAAAGAAAGCACAGTTGGAGGCGCAATGGAGCCAGCCGCCAGGTCAGACATGCTGAATCTTTCCCAGTAAGCCACCACCTTGTGGTGCTACACAGATTACTAAATATGGGTTAAAGCAAGATGTGAGAATTAGCCAATGAGAGGCTGAAACTAATGGGCCAGGCAGTGTTTAAAAGAATACAGTTTCCGTGTAATTATTTCGGGTAAAGCTAGCCAGTGGCCGGGAGCCGGGAGCCAGGCCACAGCCCGCCGCTCTTCTCACTACATACACCCACATCTGACATGTGGTCTTAGACAAGGTAGAAGGCCACAGTCACACAAGCCCTCTCTGCTTTCTTCCTGCCATGCCATGTAAACATATGTTCAAGCACGCAGTCTTGATGTTCATGGGACAACAGCTCCTGTTCACCAGGAGGGACAAACCTCCTGCTATTAGGACTTCTGTCCACCAAGTGGCTGCTCCCTCTGCCGGCTTTCCTCACCACAGATTGCTATGGAGCTCCTTACATACAGCCAGAGACCTGGGGGTCCACCCTCAGCATCTTAGCGGCCCTCCCTCACTGATAGCTTCCAAGGGCATAAAACAAAGGTCATGGGGGACCGAGGGCCTGAGCATTGCTCTCCCTGGGCAATGTATGTGTCTATCCAGAGTTGGACGACCTCTGCAGAGCAGGCAATGCTAATTCCCCAAGGCCCAGCCATTAGGATGGCTTCCAGAGCAGCAAGCCACTGGTTTCAACCCCCAGCTGGTCACCAAAAGTGATAGTGAGGGTGGAAGTAGACATATTGTCTGGGGAGAGAAATGAAGCAATGGCTTCCAAAATCACAAATGTGTGTGCCTTGTTTATATATAACAATTCCGTTCATAGAAACATCCAAAAATACATTTACACCAATATGAAAAGCCTAATTATTCATTGCAACATCATCTATTAATAAAGACAGGACGTAAACCAGGTATCCATTAGCTGGTTTTTATGTATTATATCCATTCACACTAAAAATGGGCATCTTTTGTGCTTGATCTAGAAGGATCGGAAGTTGGTTCCTTATAGTTAAAATTTAAAAGTACAGGATGAGGTATATCTGTGTGGAAAAGGTGGCTAAGAGAAAATGTTTTTATACTGAGTTGTTTGTATATCAAATGTTATTGTAAGAATTAATAAGATTCAAGAGTAGTTACTCATTGAGTTAAACAGCGTGGTGAGAGCAAGTTTCTAGTATATACATTTTCTATATTGTGGATAATGTGAATACATTATCTATTAAAAACTTACAAAGTAAAATTACAAAAAAAAATAGAGCCAGGCAATGGTGGCTCACGCCTTTAATCCCAGCACTCAGGAGGCAAAGGCAGGCGGTTGTTTACGAGTTCAAGACCAGCCTGGTCCACCAAGTTCCAGGACAGGCTCCAAAGCTACACAGAGAAGCTCTGTCTCAAAAAAACAAAAAACAAAAAAAGGAAAAGAAAAAAGAAAGGAAAGGAAAATAATGGAAGCATCCTGAGGCATGAGAGGAGAGAGAAATACTGAAGAAGGAGGAGGAGGAGGAGGAGGAGGAGGAGGAGGAGGAGGAGGAGGAGGAGGAGGAGGAGGAGGAGGAGGCAGAGTACTTGGGCGTGGTAGCTCTGGCTCACAGGCCTTGGAGAACAGGGGACTGGTACATTTCTTCTCACACTGTTTGATTATGGGACCACACGCAGGTATGCCCTTAAGGTTTGGGGACTCTCGGTCTTTTTCAAAAACGTAAACCTTTTGGCACACTTTCTTCAAATAGCGAGGTTATTCATTGAAGAAGTGACAGCCTTTGGGTATATCTCAGGACAACACTCATTCCCCAACCTACTCTCATGTCCTGGAAAAAAATTGCCAAATGGCATGTATTTGTTTCAGAGATTGCTTGCTTGCTTGTGGGGAATCTCATGACACCCCTTTGTGATAACTGGCAGGGTTCTGGTGTTGCAAAACACGACTCGGGCGCAATCAGCCTGATGAACAGCGAGAAGCCGCAGCCAAATGCAAGCTGCACCACCTTGGCATGCCAGGACGGGGGTAGGGGCCACAGAGGGGAGATGCGCAGGCTTCGTGGGTTGGTTACTCCACCGGAAAGGGAAAGCGTTTGCTCGAGAGCCCCTGTCAGCCCTGCTCATGGGTGAGTGAGCTGCTGGGTCCCTGGGAGCCCAGCTGGTCCCTTTTCCTCGGGGATAATTTTAGGTTCTCTTGTCCTCTTCCAACCTTTCTGACTCCCAGCCCCTGGTTCAGCCTCCCAGAGGGATTGCCTAGACCAGTGACTGACTATACAGCGAGCTTTTGAAACGTGGAGCTGTTCAAAAGAACATGCCACGGGGTCACCCTAGAGGCATTTTCCACTGTACTTTTTTCTCTCTCTTGTCCCATTGTTTCAGGGGAGTAAGCAAGACAGCTCAAGGGTCCAGTCCTGACTGGCTTCCGGCATCTCTGGGATTACACGTGCAGGCCATCACTCTAGCCGTCTTTATTTATGGGACCTGGGAATCATGGAACTCAGATCCTTCTGTTCGCAAGGCAAGTACTTCAGCGACTGAGCCATCTCCCTAACCTCCAGAAGTTCATTTCTAAGCCTTTCATCCCCACTCCTGGTTTGGAAGGAATCGTTGTAAAAACTGGGAGCCTGAAAGACAGAGTTAGGCCCTGGAAGTCTGAGTGAGGGGAGAGAGCAAGGCGCTGGTCTTCTGGTAAGGGAAAGTACTGTATAAGAGGCTTCAGGGTGTTCGATACCAAGCTTATCCTTCTACACACTCCAGCAACGCAACATAAAGGTCTAGGAGGATGGCTCAGTAGGTTGAGAGCGCTTGTTCTGCAAGCCTGAGGGCCTGAGTTCAAATCCCAGCACCCAAGGAGAGAGTTGAGCACGGCTGCACATGCCCATAACCAAGCCCTGGAAGGCAGAGACAGACGGAATCCCAAAAGCTCAAGATCAGCCGTCCTAGCCAAATAGAAGCTTTCTGGCCCTGTCAGAGATGCTGCCTCAAGGTAATAAAGTGGAGAATAGAGGAAGACACGTGATGTGCCCACACCTTCACATGCACACAGAGGAATCCCTCAATTCTAGCTTCTTAGGAATAAAACTCCAAGAAAACTCTTCACCATGGGGAAGGTTACAAAAAAATGTGTTTTTTTATTTTTATTTTTGGGGTTTTATTTATTTATTTATTTGGAGAACTGAGGATGGTGCTCAGTGATTCTCAACCTTCCTCGTGTTGTGACCCTTTAATACAGTTCCTCAAGCTGTGCTGACCCAACAACAAAAATACTGTTAGTACTTCATAACTATAATTATTCTGCAATTATGCATCAGAATGCAAATATCTGCTATGTAGCCCCTGTAGATAAAGAACACTAGACAAACTTTAGCTTCAAACTCTCTCTCGGTCTCTCTGTCTCTCTCAATGCTGAGTCTCAGACATGCTAAGTATGCACCCTACCACTGAACTACATCTCCAGCCCCCAGTCTTCTTCTTTTTTTTTCCCTGGCTTTTCAAGACAGGGTTTCTCTATGGTGTTGGAGCCTGTCCTGGAATTAGATCTTGTAGACCAGGCTGACCTCGAACTCACAGAGATCCACCTGCCTCTGCCTCCCGATGCTGGAATTAAGAGCATGTGCCACCACTTCCCTGCCCGTTCTTCACTTGCGATGTGTCTTTATTACTTAAGAATTTGAAGGGGCTTATCTAGAAATCTTCTAGGAGAAATGGGGGGGTTGGGGCAGTGAAGGAGGGAGATGGGACCAGAAGCCCTCAACATCCCAGGCCTCAGGGCGCCAAGTCAAATGAAAGCCACACCTGAATGGAGGTGATGTCCCAGTAACTGAAGAGAAGAAAAAGAACTAAAAGGGGAGGGGACAGATCTCATCTGGAGGGAGAGAAAAGGACATCAACCACTTGCTATTGCTTCAGATACAAGACAAGGGTTGGGAGTAGTGGTACACAGAATTGTAATCCCAGCACTGGGGGGGCGGGGGGGGTAGAGGCAGAAGGATCTCTAGGTCTGGACCATTCTGAGCAACATATGGAGAGTCTATCTCAAACAATAAAATACCTTAGGGTTGTTGTATTGGGAGAGAGTCATCTTCCTTGTTGGGCAAAGGGTAGGGTGGAAGGCCTTTCCAGGGTTGCTGCAGGCCTTGCCAGGAAAGAGCTGCCGAGCTCCAGGAAACGGGTGCTGAGGGAGTGCCATGGCAGGCTGTCCCTCTCTACCCTCCAATTCCCACCAGAGGCCTCTCCTCTCCTGACTATTGGACACTGCGCCTTTAAAAGCAGCCACTCCTCCTGGGATCTAGGGTGTGGGGGGTGAGATGGGGGAAAGCTGACAGACTTACCCCAACAACTTAGGGAAGATGGCCCAGGCAGGAGGAGTCGCTCCCAAATCCTATTGTCCCCTTCCCTGAGCCAGGGGGTCAGGGAGAACATTCCCACCCCAGGCGCGACAGGAGATGGCTCCGTGGCCTCACAAGAACGGCTCTCTGGCTTTGTGGTCAGATGTCCCCATGTTGGACCCCAGTGCAGCCAACACAAGTGGGTTGCCAGGGGTGCCATGGGCAGCGGCATTGGCTGGGACTTTGTTGGCGCTGGCCACGGTGGGAGGCAACCTGCTGGTAATCGTAGCCATAGCCCGCACGCCGAGACTCCAGACCATAACCAACGTGTTCGTGACTTCGCTGGCCACAGCTGACTTGGTAGTGGGACTCCTCGTAATGCCACCGGGGGCCACTTTGGCGCTGACTGGCCATTGGCCCTTGGGTGCAACTGGATGCGAGCTGTGGACGTCGGTGGACGTGCTCTGTGTAACCGCCAGCATCGAGACCCTGTGCGCCCTGGCTGTGGACCGCTACCTAGCTGTCACCAACCCTCTGCGTTATGGCACACTGGTTACCAAGCGCCGAGCTCGGGCGGCGGTGGTCCTGGTGTGGATCGTGTCCGCCACCGTGTCCTTTGCGCCCATCATGAGCCAGTGGTGGCGCGTAGGGGCTGACGCCGAGGCGCAGGAATGCCACTCCGATCCGCGCTGCTGTTCCTTCGTCTCCAACATGCCCTACGCGCTGCTCTCCTCCTCCGTCTCCTTCTACCTTCCGCTCCTGGTGATGCTCTTTGTCTACGCGCGAGTGTTCGTCGTGGCTAAGCGTCAACGGCGTTTACTGCGCCGGGAGCTGGGCCGCTTCCCGCCCGAGGAGTCTCCGCGGGCTCCGTCGCGCTCTCCGTCCCTTGTCACAGGAGGGACAGGCTTGGCTCCGGATGGAGTGCCCTCCTGCGGCCGGCGGCCGGCGCGGCTCCTGCCGCTTCGGGAACACCGCGCCCTGCGCACCTTAGGTCTCATTATGGGCATCTTCACTCTGTGCTGGCTGCCCTTCTTCCTGGCTAACGTACTGCGCGCCCTCGCCGGGCCCTCTTTGGTTCCCAACGGGGTTTTCATCGCCCTCAACTGGCTGGGCTATGCCAACTCCGCCTTCAACCCGCTCATCTACTGCCGCAGCCCGGACTTCCGCGACGCTTTCCGCCGTCTTCTGTGCGGTTGCGGTGGCCGCGGGCGGGAGGAGCCACGCGCCGTCGCCTTCCCAGCCAGTCCCGCGGGAGCCACAGCGGCTCGGGCCAGCTCAGCCGAGTTCAGGCAGAGCCGTCCGCTCAACAGGTAGGGGACACAGGCAGAGAACCGGGGGCTCCGGGTGGGGACACCTTCTGTCTCCGCTTTTGAGTTTGGGGCTTGGGGGCAGGGGTGGACAGGGCCTTTTGCCTAGAAAGGACAGAAAGGGAGTAGGAACTAAAATGGAATTTAGGGTCCTTCCCTTTCTTGGATGCAACCCCTGGGACGGAGGCAAAGGGGCGGGCAGACTGTTTGCTCACCCGACGACCAGGTGAGCCCCACAAACAATTGCTGCCCTGCCTGCAGGTTTCTAAACTCCCTGGTCGCCTCGAGTTTGGGTTTTCTAGTTCCATTCTTCAGCCGCCCAAGTTCTACACCTGGCTAGGGCCACCGTAGATAACAGTGTAGTTCCCAACCCCTCGCCCTCATCTCCAATTTCCCTCAAAGGTTTGGTGGCTATGGAGGTGAGCGGCCATTTCCCCCATGAAGGACCACCGAGATCCAGCAAGGAACCTGTGAGTTGAAATTTCAACTGCATCCCTCCTCCAGGGACTGGGTCGGAGCTGTAGGGTGGGACTGGGAAGGCGGGAGCTGAAGGGTCCTTATACCTTTGGAAAGTAAAAGTGCTTTTCAGGGTTCCTGAGACACTGCCCCCTTCCCGCTAGTGCTTGGTTCCCGCCTCCTTGACCAGTTACCCTAAGAAATATTATCTCCATTTTGCCGGACTTCTGGGAGTTTTCATGTTTCTTTTGGGGGGGAGGGGTTGTTTTGTTTTGCTTTTGCCAGAAAAACAAGAAACGACTCCATGGATGCAGAATTTTTATAATGCCCCTAATTTCTACTCAGAGTGAGTCCCCAGGCTGAAAAACCTCATCTCTCTGGAGCCTGCTAACTAGACTGCAAGATGCCCTGCGAAGGGGAACTCTTACCGAGTGGGTTTCACCGGAAGACCCGCCTTGAACTTCGCTACTACCTCAGCAGCTGGGATGTTAGGCCACCTGTGCCCGGTTGCCCCGTGAGCAGCCCTACAGCTTTGAAGGGATGCCCATCACCCTGTTTGTGTGTGTGCTGTGTGCTTAGGGCAAAGAAAGCACCCCTACCTACCTCCCTTCTTTCTGCTTTCCTGACCCCAGTAAGCGGCTTGTGATTCTGTGTTTCTGGTTGGTTTGAGGGCAGGAAGCCAGGGAAAAAACAACCAAGTTTGAGGTTTTGCCCCATGGCTCCCTCAGACCTTATCTTGCGTTCAGCACAAACCAGCTCTGATCTACCTCATGGTCGGGTCATCCAGGTTTGGGGGGATTCCAGGGTTCATAGAAGGTGAACCGCTGGGATGGCTCCCTTTTCCACTTAAAATCAAATTAATAAATATTACTGAATGTAACTTGTCCTTTTGTTCTCTTTTTTCTCCCGTTTGTTTTCTTTTCATAATCCCCTTGCTGGCTTCCCCGGCTCAGAGCTGCCTTTTGTCAGGGGCAGTAAATTCGGAGTAATCCTTGCCCCTTTCTTCCTAATCCTCGTCAGACAAAACCGAAAAGGCTGTCTGTGTAAATGGGACTGGCGAGTCTTGGATTCTCTTTCCTCCATGCCCTTCCTGCAACTCCGGGGATCTAGTTGCGAGAAGCAATGTAGTCACTCACCCAAGACTGGGCTGTCTTTCTAGACGAGGGGGCTTGCTGTGCCCAGGACCAAGAGTAGGATCCTCCCATACCACAAACCAGAGTGGGTTAATAAGGTCTCATTGACATCAGCAAACACTTCGGTTCTGTGCTTTGTGTGTCTGTGCATCTGGAAGCACAGGGCACTGGTAAATTTAGGAAGGGGCAATACGTCTTGTGTTATATTAATAGATGTGTGTACACACACACACGTACATGTTTCTGGACTTCTGTACTGCCTATCTTTCCACTTCCTTCCTGGTTTGAAGAAATTATTACCTTCGAGAAGCAAAACTGGAGTTACGACTGTCTATTCATATGACTTTTTTCCTCATTTCCGGGTTTTTTTTTAATTCTTCTCTGACATGTTTCTCGCAGAAAAAGAAGCTGTATGGAAGCCACTGGAGTGTTTCGAGGGCTCCTCTTTAACTCCAGGAGCAGAGACCATGAGCAGGCTGAGTGAGAGTTGGGAAGGCCAGTTAATCAGCTAACGTTTAGCACACCCGTGGCAGAGCGTGCTGTGCGTTGGCTGGGCTTGGGAGCCCCAGAGGTACAGAACCTCACATCGCCCACGCGACAATGCTACATGCATTTCCACATATGGGTGTTCCCTGCGAACTGGACCTAGTCTATGCAGCTCCCTTTTCTCCTAGAGCTCAGGTTTTATTTCTCAGGATGTTTGCATACCAAAGATGACTTTCTCCTTTCCAAACCAATGCCGTGTGCGATCTCTGGTGTCTGAATGTAGACGGTTTCTTGGCAGGGATTCTGCTCTTGAACTATGGCCCTGGGTAAGGAAGTCTTGGTGGAGCCTGGGGATCAGAGGGCCTCTTCTCTGGATCTCTGGATATTTTCCCAACATCGCTGAGGGAAGTTGCCCAGGCAAAGGAGAGGGTAACTTTGTGGGAGGGGGTTCTTTGGTTTATAGAATTGTCCTTGAAGAGTGTCCAGGAGCCCAGACTGCTTGGGTCTTGCTGGACACATACCGGTGTGCCGACTCTCAGCCTCCTTTGGAGTGTTTAGACTTGAACAAAGCTGTGGATTCCATCTGCAGATTGTCACTAGTGGATCTGACAGCTGAAGAGACAGCCTTTCTAGTCCCTTCTCCAGCCAGGTGTCAGACTGAAGGAGATTTACATCCTTGAATGGGAGGCAAACTGCTTTTGCGGGCAACAGCGCTTGAACTGGGGAAGACAAACGGCCCTGCTATGAACCCAAAGATGTGAAGACTCAAAGACCAGTGGGAAATGGAGAGTTCTGGAAGCCCTGACCAAGAGTCTGGAAGTAGGAGAGTGTAGGAGGCCGAAATGACAAAGAAAGGGGGCTTGAGTTGAACAGGTGACCTCTTGGGTGAAACTGCAAAAGAACAAGCTGAATTGGAGAAAGGAGGGCACTGTTAATTAGCTTTTCTGGGACTCTTCCCATGGTGGACTCTTCTAGGTGCTGATGGGTAAGTGTAGGCTGTGGGCTTCGTGGGCAGTTACTAGACTAATTCCATACCGACTTCATTTCCCAAACCTGCAGAGTAGAGACCTCCCAACCAAAGAAAGGAACCCGTTTGGAGGGAAATCCATAGAGGTCTGGAACTGTCTTTTTTTGAGGGTCTAGCTCTGTAGCGCAGACTGTCCTAGAACTCATGGTCTTCCCATCCCAGGCACCTTAGTGCAGAGATTGGAGGTGTGCCCCACCATGTCCTGTGTTAGAACGGCTTTTCTGGCGGGCCTTTTAAACCTCAGCCTTGTTGCACAGACACTAGGCGTGTTAGGTGCCCCCTGGGGGCAATATGAGATTCAAAAGGAGTGGAATGTTCCCCTGTCTAGTGAACAGTTTTAAAAACTAAAAAGACTCCTATAAATACCTTAGTCCAACTAGGTGTGCTGACACACCTATAGTCTCAGCTCTCCAAGGGGGTCTCAAATTCCAGGCCAGCCTTAGCTGCACAGAAAGAAATTGTCTCAATAAAGAAAAGAAAGAATTTAGTTCAAACCTTGATAAAAAATAACCGAAGTTCTTTCTGTTACTAGACTGTTTGCCTAGCTTGCCTGCCACCCTAAGTATGAGTCCCAGCACCACAAAAACTAGCTGGGTGGTGGTGGCGCACGCCTTTAATCCCAGCACTCGGGAGGCAGAGGCAAGTGGATCTCTGTGAGTTCTAGGCCAGCCTGGTCTACAAGAGCTAGTTCCAGGACAGGCCCCCAAAGCTACAGAGAAACCCTGTCTCGAAAAACCAAAACAAACAAACAAACAAAAACTGTACATGGCGATGGCCATCTGCAATCCCAGCACTGAGGAGACGGAGGCAAGAGGAAGGTCTGGAGTTCAAAGTCATCTTCTGATACAGAGCAAGTTGGAGAGCAGCCTAGGATGCCTAAACCTTGTCTCAAAATAAGCATATGTATGTACCTACAAGTGGTGAGTTGGATAGTCAACATTTCTTCAGTCAAACAAGCTTCAGAGCCAGGAAAAAAAAATAGTAGAGGTGCATGTCACACACTATGATAACAAAAGACAAAAAATAAGATAGAATAAAAAATTATTAAAATGCAGTCACACGGGAATCACATAGTGTCTGGGGCTGATCTTACTCAATGTTTGCGCACTCTCTCTCTCTTCTCATTAGTTGATTTTTTTTTTTTACTTTTAGGTTTGGAGGCTTCAGATGTTTTCATTCTTTAAAAATGCCACCCATGATATGATGTTGTCCTTTTCATCCCCCACTGCCCTCCCTCACCCCTTCCCATACACACCCAACTCCCTTTTCTTCAGCAATGCTCCCTTTAACGTCCATTTCTTTGATTGTTTGTCAGATTTGAGGGGGAATTCGCGACTCACTGAATTGAAATGAGTTTCTGGAATGAGCGTGGGTGGGAGGTTATATCAGCAAATTATCAGTGGCTCCATCACTGAAGAAAATCGCCCTGCCTCCCTCAGCAAGACTAACGGCCAGTCCTTCCTCAGAGAGGGTGGGACCTCCCTCCACGATTTATTATTTTGTTTACTTTTGATATTATAATTCAGTTACAACATTTCTCCCTACCCTTTCATCCCTCCACAGCCTCCCACATACTTCTCTCCACTTTCCTTCAAATTCATGGTCTCTTTTTTTCATTCATTGTTACTACTTGCATATGTGTATATGTGTATACATATATATTCCTAAGTAACCCTGTTCAGTTTGGATAATGTGACTTATGTGTGTGTCTTCAGGGCTGACCATGTGGCACTGGGCAACCAACGGATGTGCTCTTCCCCAGAGAAGGCCACCTCTCTGGTCCCCAGCTTTCCTCACTTGCTAAGACTATTGAGGGGATCTCTCCCCCATCAGCCTGCATAACACCTCCTGGTACTAGAAAATGTAGCCAGTCCCAGCTCAATTTCTCTATGTCCTGCCACCAAAGTATGTCATGTCTTCAGCAATAGGATCTAACCATCTAGTTCTTGTGAGCAAACAAAGCAATAGCAACGGCTTATATTGTCTGGGGGACTCGAGACCTCCTTGAGCAACACAAAGTTCCCTTTATCTTCTCTACACGTACTGCCAAGTGTGTGTGAAGTCACACATTAGCTCTTCAGCCATTTGCTTACATATGATTCAAACAGAAACGCTACCTCTGCATTCAGCCCATGCAGATTAGTTTGGAAGAGCAGTCAAGAGCCTACATGATGAAAGCAGTTTGGAAACAGAAGGGGCTGCTCCAGCATAACTTGGTGGAATGAGACTGGAGCTAGAACAAGTTCTTGGCCTACTGATTTACATTCCCATAGCCCTGCTGGTTTTGTGGGGCTTGTCTTTGGTCACTATGAGATGCCCTGCCTGTTCTTTCTTCTGAGAGTCGGACCCATCTCAGATTAATCCCCTTGACTTTATAGACCCTCCACTAGGGGTCCCCCTTCGGCTCTCACCATGTTCAGACTCTGGTCTGACCTTGGCCTGGCTTTGGGTCTTGGTCGTGTCTCCCTTCACCAAATACAGCTTTGTCAATAAGATAAATGGTAGGAATAGGTAGAAGGTATAGAGAGAGCAAAAAGTATTTCTAATGTCAGGACCTGGCGGCCCCTTACAGAAGATGCTCATCTTCTCCTGGTTTCCTCCTCTCTCTGTTTTAATGTCTGAATTAAAATTCATTTATTGATTTATTTTATCTGTATGGGTGTTTCTCCTGCATGTATATCTATGCACTGCATGCATGCTTAGTGCTGGAGAAGGCTAAAAGAGGGGTTCGGGTCCCCAAATCTGGAGTTCAAGAAAGTTGTGAGCTGTGATGTGGGTGCTGCCTGATCTTACCGTAAAAGCCGATTTCTCCATTCTTATTTAACACTTGGGGCCCAGAGAGAAGTGAGACGCCAGCAGTTTCCTGGTATGGCAAGCGCTCGTTCTCACGGTGTAGCTCACGCCTTCTGCTCACCCCACGGCTTCTCGGGCATTCCCATTCCTCTTCTATCACAGTTGTGGCCACCTGAGTCTCACCCAGAGCTCTGGCGTCCGCTCATCCCAAGCGCTTGGCCCAAACTCGGAAGCAATCTAAGGGAAGTAGCTTTTGCTCCTGCCATTTTTGCCTGCCTTCTCACATTCATGCTCAAGGTCATTTCCAAGGATTCCCAAGGTCTTGCGGGGTGTGTGGAAAGTTTGTGGGGGAGCATGTACAAAGTCCTCCAAAGGAGAGACAGTGGGGCCGAATTTAAGGAAATGTTAGCTCCGAAAACACCCTCATAGAACTGTCTACACCCATCCCACCCACCCACCCACCCGCGCCCTAAAGCTGACGCATCCTCTTGGCTCTCTAGCGCTATCTTGTGTCTTCTTCCTAAACAGCTACCAAAAGACGTTTTGGTCTTTTAAAAGCATTTCTAAAGTTTTACAGACGCTGTGCGGGACCTCCACAGCTCTGAAGACGTCACTGCCACTGCAAGCCTGAAAATCAGTCCCCACCTACAAGATGGCACAATCTGAGGCAGAGATGCTCACAGCACAGATACCCCCTTCTTCAACTCCTTCTCCCGAGGCTTTTCCTTCAGAGTTCAAGCCTCAGGAGGGCAGAAGGGGGCGCGGGGATGGGGAGAGACAGACTGACTGACTGACTGACTGACTGACTGACTGACTGACTGACTGACGGACAGAAACAGAGACAGACACAGAGAGACGGCGAGAATTGTGGTGTTTCCCCCCATGCCATTTCTGCTCAAGTCCACCCGAGTCACCCGGGGCATCTAGACCGCTGAGGCTGCAAAGCTCACAGCCGCTCCAGCCCGCGAACCGCCGGGGCTAGGCTCCAGCGCTACCCTGGTGGCAGTGGGGCCGACCCGCGGCGAGCAGAGGAAATGCTGGTCTTTGGGGAACCCCAGGTTCCCCAGTTCGCTAGTAAGGGTACTCAGTCAGAGCTAGCAGATTGGCGGAGAGGGGGAGGGAGAGGGTGGCAATGGCGGGGGAGACTGGAGAGATAGATAGCTCAGCATTTCATAGCCCTGGCTCCTCTTCCAGAGGTCTAGGTCCGATTCCCAGCTTCCACACGGTAGTTCTCAACTATGCACCTTCTCCCTGACTGCCCCAGCACCAGGCGCGAGGTTTGCACGGATACATACAAGTAAGATGTCCATAAGTAAAAAAAAAAAGAAAAGAAAAAAGAAAGTAAAGAAAAGAAACAAAAACCCACAAAGCCAGGTGTATTGGCACATGCCTTTGTACCAGAACTGAGGATGCAGAGGTGGGGGCTCTCTGAGTTTGAGGCCAACCTGATCTTTATGGCAAGTTCGAAGCCAGCCCAGCCACGTACTGAGACCCTGTCTTAGGAAGGAAGGAGTTACAAAGAAAGAAAATAATTGGAGCGTGATGCAGTTTCTAGGTGTGCAACCTCTTGCTAACCCCTTTTCCCTCAGACTATACTATAGAACACTCTCATTTCGTTCCTTTGCATTTCAAACAAAAACTGTTGTTTTGTGTTGTATTATTGAAACAGTATCTATGTAGCAGAGAAAGACCATGAGTTTTTACAATTCTTCGGCCTCCGTCCCTCCTGACAGCTGGAGTAACAAGCATTTGTCATTGTGCCTGGTTTATGCAACACTACAGACTGAATTTTATACGCGCTAGGCAAGCACTCTGCCAACCCACCCCCCAAGAAACCCTGTATAAGATCTGTACCCTCTTCAGTGTGCTGCTGCTGCTCACCCTGGAGACAGCCACCCTCCTGGATTCTTCCTTCCTAATAAATCGCTTGAGTGAGGTTTGTTGTGCAGTGTGACATTTTTGCCAAGCAGAGCCCAGCTATTACCACTTTGGCCAGAGCCAGAGAGGAGCAGAACTGTAACACTTTTGCTGGGGAAACTTTCCCTTGGTGGAGCAGAGTTGTTACACTCCAGGGGTCCTGAGCAGAGCTCCAACACTTTGCTGGGGAAACCCTCCTGTGTGGAAACCCTCCTCCTTTCCCTGCAGCAGGGCTGTAAGTTACTACACTTAAAATAACTTCGTGGTTTTCCTTGTCTGCCAAGATACCTTTCCATCCGAGCCGCAACACTTACAGAAACCAGAACACCCTTTTTACTGCTTTTAAATCTCCAGGTCTCTGAAGAATGTGTTTCAAGCCCTGAGTTCAATGCCCAGCACCGAAAAGAAAATTTTATTTTCTATGCTCACATCATAGTGTGATTTGAGCGCTTACCCAACTCCTTGCAGAATGGAAGTTGCAAATACATCCCTTGGTTGGCACTGTTGTGTGCCATGGGATGTTTGCTTCTGTTGGGGGAGCCCTACCTAGCTTGATGGCTTGCCAGGCTTGTCCTGCTTTGTAGAGACTGACTTGATATTTTTAGTTGGATGGCTTGGGGCTATAGAAGGCAGTAAGTTAGATGGAGAAAAGTGCCTGGGAATCCCACGTCCTTTATCACTTCTCCCCGCTGCCTACTCTCCCAGAGGGCTCTCCTCCAGTACCATGGAATGTTCCTGTGACCCCTGAACTTGCCACCATGGAGACTGAGAGTCCTAAGGTTCTGTTGCTTTGACAACCCATTGTCAGAGCAGTGTCTGCATCAGAGCTGCCAAGGTTCTGGGAGAAAGACGCCTGCAGAAGGGTCACAGTTGTTGGTTTCGTAAACGCTCAACTATGACTAGTCTTTCTGTGTTTAGGGACATACCCCTAGCCCAGAAGCTGGAAGGCAGCTTACTAAAGATCTACAAGCAAGACAATTATTCTAGCAAGATGTTTCTGGCCTACAGAGGTAGGAGCCAGTCATTTCAGTTTTCTGCTTTGACTGCCTGTCAGCGGGCAGCGCCCCCCGGTGGAGGAATGAAGAATAGCCCGTGCCTCCGCAGCTGGGAAGGGTTTTAGTTTATTAAGGGAACTGCCCAGAGCATAGAAGAGCAGTGAGGGTTCCAAGTCACCCCATGCCCTGGGCCCTTTGCTGGGGACTTCTGGGAATTTGGGAGGAGTCATCTTCTTTCTCCTCCCACCTTTTCTTTAGTTGCTACTGTAACCTCCCTCTCTCATTTGTTTGTTTTTGGCCCCCTAAATCAGGCTGGCCTTGAACTCACAAACCAGCTGAGAAAGACCCTGAGCAGAGTCTCTTCCTGCCTCCACCCCACAAGTCCTGGAGGCACCACCACACTTTGCTTTCCTCTAATTCTTTGGTTGGTTTTCGTTTATTTGTTTGTTTGGGTTTTTTTTTTTTTTTTTTTTTTTTTTTTTTTTTTTTTTTGGTTTTTCGAGACAGAGTTTCTCTGTGGTTTTGGAGCCTGTCCTGGAACTAGCTCTTGCAGACCAGGCTGGTCTCGAACTCACAGAGATCCGCCTGCCTCTGCCTCCCGAGTGCTGGGATTAAAGGCGTGCGCCACCACCGCCCGGCTTGTTTGTTTGTTTTAATTTTTTAACTATATGTGGGTGTATGAGAGAGAGAATGTGTGTGTGCGTACATACATGTGCACGTGTACATGAACGAACATGTACAAGGTGGCCAGAGGCATTGAACCCCAGAGATGGCTTTACAGGGGGTGATGGGCTACCTGATGTAAGCGCTGAGAACTGAATTTGAGTTCCCTTCAAGGACTAATATGTGCTCTTAACCACTGAACTATCTCCCCTCCCAGGGCTCTCCTTGAAACCAAAAATTAAGACTTGGGGGGAGGGGGGTGCTTGCCTAGCATGCCTAAAGCCCTTCCGTCAATCCCAAGCAAATAAACAAGGTGTGGCACACACCTGTAATCCCAGCACCTGAGGGGTGTAAGATCAGACATTCAAGGTCATTTTCAGTAACAAAGCAAGTTCAAGGCAGCCTGTAAGGCCTGGTACCAGAGAGAGGGAGAGCCAGGCGATGGTGGCGCACGCCTTTAATCCCAGCACTCCGGAGGCAGAGGCAGGCAGATCTCTGAGTTCGAGACCAGCTTGGTCTACAGAGCTAGTTCCAGGACAGGCTCCAAAGCCACAGAGAAACCCTGTCTCGAAAAAAAAAAACTAGAGAGAGGGAGAGGACAAGGAAAGCAGACAAACAGACAGAGACAGACAAAGAGACACAGAAAGGGAGAAAGGCAGACACAGTGAGCCCCTTCTTAATATGAAATCAGGCCTCGCCATCATGAAAGCCAGGGCATATCTTTTGTTTAACTTCTTAAATGTCTAATTAATTTTGTATGTAACCTTTAAAATGCATAGGTTTCAGCTGCTTTTGTTGCATTCTGTTTTGCTTGTGGTTTTTGTTTTTGAGACAGGTATCTTGCTCAGGCTGGCCTGAAACACACTATAGACAAGGCTGGCCTCAAAATGATCCTCCTGCCTCCCCTCCTCAATGCTGGGGTGACAAGTATGGACCATCAGGCCTGACTTTGCTGAGGTTCTTGGTGGTAGTGGTGGTGTTTTTTTTTTTTAAACACAATCACTAACAGCACACTGTTTTATAAAAGTAAAGAAGCCAGAAAGGCAGCGAGGCAGGGAGGAATGGGGGGGGGGCGGTGGTAAGCTTAACCTTTCATGGGTACTTTTCAAAGCACAAGCCAGACTTGTGGTTCATGAGCTTCTGCCAAGCCCAGCCCCGGAGACCCCGAGGTCGGGCATCCAGAACTCCCTTTGAAGTTTCTCCACAGTCTGCATGACCGATGAAGGCCATCCCTGGGTTTCCCTTGTGGTACACAAGACTCGCCTGAAGATCGCCCGGGACCCCTCTCTGAACTATGAGTACCTGCCCCTGCTGGGCATGAAAGCATTCATCCAAGCCGCCTTGGAACTCCTCTTTGGAAAGCACAGTCAAGCCATTGCCGAGAAAAGGGTGAGGCACCGAGAGGAGACAGACCCAGGGCGGCGCGGCTCCACGGGGGGCCTTGACAAAGGCGATTTTCCCCGAGACTCCGAACATCCATAGCTTTTACATGGGGAAGCAGAGCTGGGATCCAAACCTAAATCCTCATTCAGACACTCAGTTGCACCAACTCATGTTGCTGATTTAAAACCTGTAAATAGATTGTTTTAATGTAAAAGAAGACAAGGAAGAAGACTGGAATGTTCAGCGTGTATAAGGCCCTCAGATCAACCCCAGCACCAAAGAGAATTAAAGTCTGAATCTGAGATGCGCTGGGGTTGCCGCTGCTCCTGTAAAACGTGCCTTTGTATATCGCTTGCTGACAGGTAGGGGGTGTGCACACTGTTGGTGACAGTGGGGCCTTCCAGCTTGGGGCCCAGTTTCTCAGGACCTGGCGTAAGAATTTGAAAAACGTCTGTATCGTCTCGTGCCAAAAGGGTAAGTGTCGCCAATTCCCGCCTTGTGTGTAATCTCCACTCTTGCCCTCACTTTTCGGCAGGAGAAAAATGGTGGCTGTGCCAAGCTATGCCCATCCTTTTCCTGTTATTGTCCTCCCGTCAGTCAGTAACCCTCACCCTGCTCTCTGGTATCTGTGCCTCTGTCTCTCCATTTCCATGGACCCCAGCTGGTAGGGGGTCTGTGTTCCCACAGAACAGTACGGACTCATCTTCCAGGACATGGGTTTTACAGTCTATGAATACTCCATCTGGAACCCCAAGGAGCTGTGCTCAGACCCCATCTTATTCTTCGACGTGATGGAGGTAAAGGGGTCCCCACTCAGAATCTTCTCCCTCTATCAACCTGGTTTGTGGCCCCTCGCCCGAGGCCCTTGCTGAGCTTGGATTGGCCTGGTTTTCTGGTGAGAACAAACCTTCGAGAGTATTTCCCCTCTAACCGCCAGGTGTCACCTCAGTACCGTTAGAGGTGGTGCCTTGACAAGACAGTGTCTTCCTACAGCATATCCCAGCTGACAGTATCCTTGTGATTGGGAACATCATTGACTGCAGGCTCACACAAAATCAGTGGACAAAGCTGATGTCCATCATTAAGGTCGGCCCAGCTCCCGGCCACATGACCCCTCCTCTCCCCTCTGCTGTCCCCCCAGCTGCAGCCTCATGCTTTCGGTTTCTCTTTTCTCTTTCAGAGCAAGCACCTCTTCCCGTTCTTCGACATTCCCTGCCAGGGTCTGTCCACTGGTGACCTGGAAGAAGACACCAGGCTCTTACAGTACTTTGTGTCTCTGGGGTTTGAGTTCTTCTGCAGCCAGTCTCTGTCCAAGAATTTTGGCATTTATGGTATGATATGGGCAGAAGGACAAGAAGAAGAAAAATGGGGAACAAAGTTGTTGCCATATCCATTGCACAAGTGTTTTTGGTGTGTGTGTGTGTGTGTATGAGCTTACAAAATGAGTTTTTAATAATGTTTTCTCTGTGTGTGTCTCTGTCTCTGTATTTCTGTCTGTCTCTCCTCTCTCTCTCTCTCTCTCTCTCTCTCTCTCTCTCTCTCTCTCTCTCTCTCTCTCTCTCTCTCTCTCTCTCTCCCTCAAACACACACATACACACACCAGACACTGTACTTACTCATATTTTCCCTACTGCCCTCCCCTACCACTCCTCCAAAGGATAGACGTTTTTAATATCACTTATCCCCTGGAAGGAGCCTAGTACTCCAGAAAAATCATAGTGCGGGCAGAAAAGAGCACCCGTGAGCTAGAAGTTGGGCTCTGTCACTAAACCCAGATTACCCAAGACACCCGCACCTGTTTTATCTAGTTAAAATTTCACCCTCTCAGTCAGGCCTCTGCCTCCTTGGCTGGAAGCTGAGGAGGAGGTACTGAGCAAATCTCTCGAGCTCTCTCCTTGCACACTCTTGCTTATGGATACTCTTTCTGCAAAAAAAAGAGGCTCGGGGCTTCCAGGGCCAAGCGCTAGTCCGGCTGGGCTGAGCCGGTGACGCCACAGTTTAGCCCTTCCCCCTACAAGGTGGGAGGGAGAGGGGTAGGTGAGGTTCCGACCGCGAGGGTGAGGCTGTCTTGTTCACGCCGCAGATGAAGGAGTGGGGATTCTAGTCGTGGCGGCCCTCAGCAACCAGGATCTGCTGTGTGTCCTCTCCCAGCTGATGAACTACGTTGGGGCCCTATGGGGAAACCCTCCCGCCACGGGCGCCCGGATAATCACGTCCATCCTCTGCAACCCTGCTCTGTTTGGAGAATGGTACGGGATGGGAGGGTCTGGGCATGGGAGGGTGCTAGGGCTCCTACAGACTGACGGTTCACGGGATTCGCTTGGGTCCTTTTTCTACTTTGTGGTCTCTTATCCCACTCATTCGTGCACACATTCATCAAATTTCACTGAGGCCCTCTGTGTGCCAAGGGTGGCGCTGCCTTGTAGGAGTGGACAATGGCACCTGTTTTGGAGATAAGCCAGTGAGTTATCTAAACACTTCAAGATTGCATTGAGATGAAACCCATTGTTTTGTGTGTGTGTGTGTGTGTGTGTGTGTGTGTGTGAGAGAGAGAGAGAGAGAGAGAGAGAGAGAGAGAGAGAGAGAGAGAGAGAGAATCTGATCTGAGCCTGCTACATTGTTCAGCAGGTAAAGATACTTCCTGCCAAGACTGATGACCTCAAGACCTGATGATTCCCAAAAGAACCTAGACCTACACACACACACACACACACACACACACACACACACACACACTAAAAATAAGATGGCAAAATCTGGCAGTCTACTTCGCTTGCTTAAATTAATCTGGGGCCTGGGTTTCTCCCCAGGAAAAGCAAGGTTTTGTGTTCACTTTCGGTTTAGGAAGTTCAGTTGACAGCACCCCTTGATCCTATGGTGAGGCAATGCACAATGGTACAGTTTGGGGTAACAAATGTTCACTTTATGATGTCCAGAAGGCAAACAGATGTAAAGAAAGAGACATCCACCCCTCAATGAGCTAACATCCTCCCACAACCAATAGTGACACGGCCTTTAACACACACAAGCCTTTGGGAGATGTTTAAGACCCAGACAACAGCAGAATCGGACCTCCTTCGACCACAGGTGCCGCAGAGCTCAGGTTCCAGCCACGTGCTCCCTGGCATGTAGGAAGAGGGGAAGACATGTTGGGCAACAAGGAGACCTCTCGGCCCCATTTCTTGCTTCTTTCTTTGGCAGGAAATACAGTCTGAAAGGTGTCGTGGAGAACATCATGTTGGTCAAGGAGAAGGTGAAGGAGAAGCTCCGACTCCTGGGGACCCCTGGGTCCTGGAATCACATCACCAAACAGAGTGGGACCCACGGTTATCTAGGGCTCAACTGTAAGTTCCAGAACGGGGTGACACTCCCCTTCCTGACCTCAGACCTGTGTCTTAACACGGAGCAGCCCTGACTGGAAAGTCTCCAACCTTGCTCTGGGCTTTCCTCCCACTCCTGGACAAGCAGGGCTGCTGCAGAGAACTTTATGGGACCCCCACAAATGACACTTCTTATCCTATACTTCTGCCTGGGCTTGAGAGGAAGTCTGAGTCCTGTGCCTGTCACAGACCCGCAGGTGGAGTTCTTGACCAAGAAGAAGCACATCTACATCCCCAGGAGCAGCCGTATCAACTTCACCTGCATCAACGCCAGGAACATAGACTACATCACGCAGAGCATCCACGAGGCAGTGGTGCTCACCACGGGCTGAGGGGGCTGTCTTCTCAAAGACGTCCCGATTGAAATGGAAATTTAGGTAGCCTTTGAAAATAAAGTACTGAATTAATTATTCATTACTATGGTTTACCTTTTTGTTTATTTATGAAGCATGTGCTGGCCTGGGCGGGGAGGGGCTTCAGCGCCACACATGCTAAGCATACATGGAGCCCTGGATTCCAGTCCCAGGAGATTGGGGGGGGGGTGCAAGAACAGTTACCCTCGTAGGACATGGTTCAGTTTGTAGCCATGTGACGACTAACAAAGTGAATAGAAGTCGGTTCGTTTTAAGAGGTGTGTTTGTGGGACACACACGTGTGCACACTCTTTCAACTGAATGCAGTTGTATACATTCATCTGGTATATCTTACAAGGGGCTTATAATGAGGGCAGATGATGAGGTTGGTTTTCCCATTGCGCGTCAGGATGTGTGGTGCCCCGCCATTGGATGAAGGTGGGAAGTACGGGCCTTGTGGGGTTTGTCTTTATAGGCACCAGACTAATGTAATTCGTGGCCATTTTCCGGGAATCCTGGGTATGGACCTGGCCAGTGTCCATCATCCTGGCCAGTAATTTAACACAGCTTGCTTCAAAGTTGACTCAAAAATTGTGGTAGTGGTCTTATTCTTGCCCGGTGGGATTAAAAGATCCCTGCTGATTTGGGGGCGCCTAATTGGCCAAGAGCTGCATCCCATCGGGCTGAACAGAATTTAAACAGCAGAATGGGAGTGGACAGGACTCCACAGCATTTCCTAGAACTAAGAAGCCCATCGCCTGCCCGAGGAAACTTTAGAACTATGAATTGCCTATCACTTAAACTTCAGGGGCGGTCACACCTAGCGGCTACAGAAAAGTCACCTTCCAGGTAGGGGATCCAGCACATCCTGTGTAGTTGAGGCAACCAAACTTGTTTGCAGGCGCACTAAAAAGTGTGGGTTGTTTTCTTACGTGAACAACAGCCCCCAGCGTTCTAGGAAGTTACCCGTCCTTGGGCAAGTGGGGCTTACAGGTTAAAGACACTTTTGTTTTATAGATCTCTAAGTACAGTCATTTAAACTTTACTTTAGCCCTCACATTCCCCCAACCCCCAAAACTTAAAACATAACTCTAGCCCTTCCGTTACCTCTGCCCAACAGCACCTGTCTCCCCTGCCGCCCCCAGGTACTGCCTCATACGAGACAAGTAGATGCCAAGCAATGAGAGGTGGTGGCCCTCTACCAGCAGCCTGAGATCTGTCTGGTCCTCTCTTCCAGACAAGGCCAACGCATCCCGGAGTCCTCCAAATCTGACCCAGGCCACAGAGAAATGAGTTTGCTCCACACAGCATACTTAGTAACCCCCCCCCCACCAAGGCCTCTCTTTCCCTCTCTCCAGAGTCCTGGCTGGCTAACAGTGCAGATTTTTGCTCTCTGTCTGGCCTGTTTATAAATTCTCAAGCCTCCTAAAGGTCTCTGGTAGTCCTATAGTTGACCTTGGCTGTCAGTTTGACTGGCTCTATTCTGTGAAGATACTTTCTAAAAGGATTAACTGGATAGAGAAGATCCTGCCCCCACTTCCTCCCATCCCCCACCCCAGTCCCCAGCATGGGCAGCACTTTCTGATGGCAGCCCAGATATAATGAAATCGGGGGTGGGGGTGGGGGTGGGGAATGTTACTTTGCCTGCTGACCGGTCTCCTTATCAGTGACTGCATCTACCTTGCTGCTGCTACCATCCTTCACTAACAAAGAAATCCAGCTTCTTTGGCCTTCCAAGGTGGACTGAAGACCAATGACTCTCCAGGAATTCTCCAGGCTTCCAGTACCAGATTGGAACTGCTGAGGGATCCAGTCTGCCGCTTCCAGGGCTCTTGACTTCTCCAGTGTGCAGGCAGCCATTATTGGGCTCCCTAGCCCATACCACGTTAACAGTTCTAATAAATCCCCTTTGTAATATAGTCAACCAATTCTTTTCCTCTTGAGAACCCTGACTGATACAGGCAATGCGGCCAGATGGGTTTGTGCTCTTCCCTCAATACAGTCCTACGCCTAGGAGGAGCTTGGAAGGTGGGAGATGCAGCTCTGCTGGTAGAATGCTTGCTTAGCATGCACCAGAATGTCATGAGGATGTGGTAGCTGCATGCCTGAAGTCTCAGCAGCTGGCAGGTGGAATGGGAGAATCAAAAGTTCAAGGTCCAAGGCCATTCAGGGATAGGAAACCCTGCGTGAGTGGGGTGTGTGTGTGTGTGTGTGTTTGTATGTGTGTGTGTCTATGTATGTGTGTGTCTATATCCTGTGTGTCTGTGCCTATGTCTGAGTATGTGTTCTTGTATATGTGTATGTGTCTGTGTCTACGTGTCTGTGTGTGTCTCTGTATGTGCTTGTGTGTCTGTGTGTGTTTGCGTCTTTGTAATTTGGAGAATAATGGTTTAAGGCATCAGCATCCCAGCCGCTTTCTTGTGTTCCTCCAATGAAAATGTGACTTCTAGGTGGAGGATTGTATAATGAAAGAAAGTAAGCTTTTCTTCATTGTCTTACAACTTTTGTTAAAAATGAAGGTCTGGTGATTTGGAAAGCATGCTCAGGAGTGAGATAGTCCTAGGTTCAAATCTGTGTTCCGTCTTGATCTGTCAGAGGAGTTACCTGTTCTCTCTACGAGGTTTTTCCTATGTGAAATGAGGCCAATACTCTTCTATACGCCTGGTGAGGGCTGGCGAGCTCATCAGATCACTCACACGCAGTCTGACTCATGACCAGTACTTGATGAGCTAGCAGGAGTCTTCTAGAAAGTTCCAGCATCACTAAAGTCTCCAGGAAGGACTGTAAGGAACCCCCAGGGCCGGGATGATTTAAAAATGACAGTTGAGTGGCCTAGTTTATTCCACTTCCAACGAATGTCTGCAAATCTGGTTGTTTTTATTTTTGTGAAATAGGTCCTTGCTACCCAGCCAGGCTAGCCTCGAGCTTACAACCTCCCTCCCTCAGCTTGCCAGGAGCTAGGACTTTGGGTGTGCACCACACTCCTGCCGGTGTGTCTGCAGATTGTAATCCTTCTGCCACCCCACTTCCATCTTCCTCGCTCTTCTCTCCAGTTTCACTTTTGTGATGTCTTTGTCCTCTCAGATTTCCTCATTCAGTCCACAACCACACAGAGCAGTGGTACCCAAGGACATTTCACTCCTAGCCCCGGATTCTTCCAGATAGGAGTGCGAGATAAATGAAAGCCCCAGGTGTGTATCTGGTGGCCCTTAGCCTTTCTGGCCTAAGGTAACGGTCTATGTACATCACGACTAATAAAAACTCAGGGTCAGAAATTAGGGTTCAACCTGAAGATCCAAAAAGCAAAACAGCCAGCCACTGGCTCTTACCTCGACTTCAGTCTGAAAATGGTGATCCTGCTTCCTGGAATCTCAAGAGACTGTGTGACTGAAAACTGTTTCTTCAGTTAGGTAGTGGTGGCACAGGTCTTTAATCCCAGCACTCGGTAGGCAGAGGCAGGTGATCTCTGTGAGTTCAAGGCCAGTCTGGTCTACATAGTGAGTTCCAGGACAGGTTCAAAGCCACAAAGAGAAATTTTATCTTGGAAAAAAAAAAAAAGAAAGAAAAAGAAAGAAAAAAGAACTGTTTCCTCCCATTTTATAGTCCTCTCTAGGGCTAGGATTAAAGACATGCACCTCTGTCATTAAAGACATGCACCGCCCAGTTTCTATGGCAACTAGTGTGGCTACTGGGATTAAAGGTGTGTGTCATTATGGCTACTGAGATTAAAGGGGCATGTCATTGTGGCTACTGGGATTATGTGTATTACCATAATCAGGTCTGAAAAGCTAAACCAGTAGGACTGTTTTCTTCTCAGATCTTCAGGTAGTCTTTATTTATTAAAAATACAGTTGAAATATCACTACACCCATGTCCCTAGAAAAACCACATGTTCTCACTTGCACATAAAATACTTGTGCAACGGCAGGAGCTCGTGGACCCCGTGAGCCCCATCTGCCATCTCCTCAGCATCTGAGGGACCCTGGCAGAACAGCAGCCACCTTCAGTACCTCCCCAGGCCGTCACCCCAGAGTCCCAGCAGCGGGAAAGCCAGCCTCTATGTCCCCTTCTGCCTTCGGGGATAGCCTCTGCCTGAAAAGAGGTGAAAACAGCGAGTCTTCAACCACAGTTTGAACGCCCGCCCTCAGGCAGTGGAGAAACTTCCCGGTTTCAGTAAACCCTCGTTAGGGAAGCCCTGCTGGCAGTGTAGACCTGGCAGGGGATAAGCGACAGGAGGCAAGAGAAGTGTGCCCTGAAATGCTTCTAGGACTGTGACAAAAAGCGAAGCGTTAATCTAAGCAATCTTATTCTGGGAGATGATACGTGATCCCAGTGAGGACACAGCGCTTGCCTGGCCGTAGCTGCGGCTGCGTTCGTCTGCGCACCCTAACCGGAAGTCAGGAGGCGCGGCCAGCCAGCTAACATGGCGGCCGGCTCCGCGTCCTCCCTGGGTGGCGGCGCGTGGCCCGGCTCCGAGGCCGGGGACTTCTTGGCCCGCTATCGGCAGGTGTCCCACAAGCTCAAGAAGCGATTCCTGCGGAAGCCGAACGTGGCCGAGGCCGGGGAGCAGTTCGCGCAGCTGGCCCGTGAGCTGCGCGCCCAGGAGTGCCTGCCCTACGCCGCTTGGTGCCAGCTGGCCGTGGCGCGCTGCCACCAGGCGCTCTTCCACGGGCCCGGGGAAACGCTGGCCCTCACCGAGGCCGCCCGACTCTTCCTGCGGCAGGAGTGCGAAGCCCGCCAGCGCCTCGGCTGTCCGGACGCCTGTGGCGAGCCTCTGCAGGCGGCCGCCAGCGCCCTGGGCGCCGCCGTGCGCCTTCACCTCGAGCTGGGCCAGCCGGCCGCCGCCGCCGCCCTGTGCCTCGAGCTGGCTGCCGCCCTTCGCGCCCTGGGCCAGCCGGCCGCCGCCGCCGGTCACTTTCAGCGCGCTGCTCAGCTGCACCTGCCCCTGATGCCGCTGGCCGCGCTGCAGGCGCTCGGCGACGCCGCCTCCTGCCAGCTGCTGGCGCGCGACTACACCGGCGCCCTGGCGCTCTTTACACGCATGCAACGTCTGGCACGGGAGCATGGCGGCCACCCGGTGCAGCACCCCGAGCCTCCTGGGCCCCAACCGCCCCCGTCGGGACCCCAGCCGAGACCTGGCTCGGCCCCGACCCTGCCCCTCCCGCTGCTCCCGGACCAAGCCCCAGGCTCTGCTGCGCCCTCTCCCCGCACACTGGGTGCCTTCGCAGACATCCTTGTCAGGTGCGAGGTGTCCCGCGTGCTCCTGCTGCTGCTCCTGCAACCACCGCCCGCCAAGCTGCTGCCTGAGCATGCCCAGACCCTGGAAAAGTACTCCTGGGAGGCTTTCGACAGCCACGGCCAGGATAGCAGCGGCCACCTTCCCGAGGAACTGTTTCTGCTATTGCAGTCCCTGGTCATGGCTGCCCACGAAAAGGACATAGAAGGCATCAAGAAGCTGCAGGTGGAGATGTGGCCGCTGCTGACTGCTGAGCAGAACCACCTCCTTCACCTTGTTCTACAGGAAGCCGTCTCTCCCTCGGGCCAGGGGGTCTGAAAAGTCACCTGAACCAAACAACCTTTCCTCCTGGTACCAACTTGTTTCATCTTTGGGGACGGGTGATGGAGGATCTTGTGATCTTGCTTCTGTGTTTTTCTCGATTCTATTGCCCCCGTGGTAGTTTAGCTGTGCTTGCCTAGCTTGTTACATAAATTAGTGCCCACCAGGTCCACGCATACTGCCTCAAACGAGGTAAATTCATCCCATCCTCACTGTGTAACAATTTACTTTCTTTATGCGCTGGTCAGTTGCTGGATACTGTATTGATTCATTTTCCTGGTTGTTCTAAGTATAGACAATAAACATGGGAGGACAGGTGTTAAAACAACAACAAAAACAAGAGTCTGATATGGGGTAAAGACCTAGAAGATCGGAGAACCAGGAGCAGCCGCCAGTTGCTTCCTTCCTTTCTCGGTCCTCAGTTGGAAAGGGCTGAGGTCCCATCTCCACAGTGCTGGGGTTAAAGGCCTGTGCCACCACTTACTAGTGGCTAGCTCCACCCTCTGATCTTGTCAGAACACAAAATATCACACAACCAAAATGGACTCTGATTGGATGTCCCTACCGAACCGCACGCCTAAGATCCAAATGTGGCTGGGTTTGTTATTATTTGCCTTTAATCCTAGCACTGGAGAGGCAGCAAAGGAGTACCTTTACTGTGAGGCTAGCCTGATCTACATAAGGATTTCCAAGCAAGCCTGAACTACATAGGGAGACCCTGTCTCAAAAACAAAGTAAATTTCATGTGTATTTTCACCTTTTGCTTCGAGACATCGTCTTAGAGTGTGACTTAGGCTGTGTTGGAATTCACTGTGTATCAGGCCGACCTCAAACTCAAAATCCTACTGCTCACACCTCCAAAGGACTAGGAATGCAGCCGTGTGCTAGCATGCACAGCCTTGTGGTTTACATAGTGAGACCCTTTTTATTTATTTATTTATGCCATGGTGCCTGCCTGAAAGTCAACGGACCACTTGCCAGAGTCGCTTTTCTCCTTCCACTGCATGAGGCCTGGACATCAAACTTAGATAATCAGGCTACACAGCCAGCTCAGAGTTTACCATAACCTTTATAAAAGTTCCCGGGCCTGGTATTGGGATGTATTTGGCACAATGCTTGCCCAGCAGGCACCATTCCTAGCAACCAGAAAAACAAAACAAATGACAACAAAGCAAAGTAGGGACACACACCTGCAGTCCCAGCACTCAGTGGTTCAAAGGATCAGAAACTCTGCACACAAAGGTTGAGGCTGCAGAAGGCCGCATTTCAAAGAGAAAGGGCATGGGTGGAAGGGGGAGTTTCTGGGCAATAAGTCTTCCAGATCTTTAGGGTCAGTCCCAACAGGACTCAGTGGCAGGATGACCGTCTGTGGGCTGTTTCGTCAGTAGTAAAATGATGGGACAATCACTGTGGTCCAGCTGGCAGAATGAACAGAGAGCTCTCTGGTGAGTTTTCTTGGAGAGGGGTTACCAGGGCCCACTGGCTTGTCAATGCCTTTTTTGAGTCTCAGCATCTGTGAGGTTTTCTGGTTATCAGTTTTTGGGACAGCAGGTGGTGATGTTTAGCAAACTTGGGCACTGACAAGAAACCTGAAAAACTTTGAACTTGGGAATTGGTCACCTATAGCCTAGTAACACCTCCATGACCACAGCCAAATACGGTTTGGGACATTGTTGAAGACCGGCCTCAATATAACTCATACTTTCTAGGGTAGGAGCGTGAGGATTAGAATTATTAAGCAAAAGGAACAGAAGTGAGAGAAATAAAAGAAACACGGAATAGCATCGGAAGGGACATTCAGTGAGCACTGAATCCTGAACCCTTTATTTTCCACATGCTTATATACTTCATTCCAAAAAGGGAGGCAACAGACTTCATTAACGTGATGTAAGGGATAGACTTGAATTTTCTGACCTTTATAAAGCCCAAGTGGAGTGGATCCATCTCTGCACCCCAAATACTAATTAACCACACCCTAGGTCAGGATCTCCTGTTTGTAGCCACACCTGTTGTCAACAACTTTGAAAGAGCAAAAATAAACTCAAACTCGCTGACCTCCAGTCAAGGTAGAACAGGCTCACATCTGTGGATCCCCACAAGACATAAGACTTTTCTTCCTATTTAAGTTTTTGGGAGCTCCTCGGTGGTTCCAGGAAAGAAGGCAGATCATGAGAGAGTGTGTATGTGTGTGTACGTGTGTGTGTGCTCGTGCTCGCTGCCTGGATTCACTTCCAAGTGCCTCCGGAATGCTGTTCTGCCAAAGCCCTGGGTGGAGGCCACCTGAAGTCTTTCTGGAGCCATGAAGAAATTCAGAGGCATCCCACTGCTTGCTCCGCCCTCAGTGGCTCTGCACACAAGGCCTTCAGTTGTTCTGCCAGCTCCTCATGGTACTGGGTTTGCCAGCTTTCCTCAGAAAGCTATATTTGAACCTAGCAGCCGAATTTGAATCCAGCACTTGGGAGGCAGAGATAGGAGGATCTCTGAGTTCCATGCCAACCTGGTCTGCAGAGTGAATTTCAGGACATCCAGGGCTACACAGAGAAACCCTGTCTCAAAAAATGAGAGGGGGGAGGGGAAGAAAAGCTGAATTTGGGCTGGAGAGAGGCTTAGGAAGGCCCTGGATTTCATCCCCAAAACTGCCATAAAAAAAAAAAAAAACAAAAACAAAAAAACAAAAACAGAAGAACCTGGAACTCTGAGTAAAACACTGTCTTGGATAGTTTTATATTTGTCAAAAGGAGTTATTGCTTTTAAAGCCCTTTGTGCAGAAGCACAGGGACAGCTGGCAAGAGTCGGTTTCGTTCTGACACCACAAATCTCTCCATCGTGTGGGTCCTGGGGACTGAACTCAGGTTATCGGGCTTGGCAGCAAACATGCTTACCTGCTGAACTACCTCACCAGCTCCTTGTATTTTAATTTTTACGTGTGTGTGTGTGTGTGTACCAGACGAGGGCATTGGATCCCCTGCATATGGGGTTATAGAAGGATATGAGCTGCCAGTGTGTGCTGAGTCCTCTCTAACAGCAGCAAGTGCTCTTAACCACTGAGACATCTTCCCAGCCCCACCTTAGACATATTTCAAAATGAAATCATATTTATATATATTTAAAGGTTTGTTTTATTATCTGTTTCTGTGTACATGTATGAGTTTGTGTATGTTGGTGCGGGTGCTCTTGGAGACCAGAAGAGGGCACTGGATTCCCTGCAGTTGGAGTGACAAGCACTAACTATGAACTTGAGAATTGGGTCACCTATACAGCCTGGTAACCAGGATGTAATTAATGTTGGATTCCCTGGAGTTGAATTTACAGGTGGTTGTGAACTTCACCACGAGGGTGCTGGAAATCATACAGCTCCCCTGGAAGAGCATCAAGTGCTCTTAACTGATCTCCCTCTAGCCCCTCAGTTTATTTACTGTGTGGGCGTGGGGTGTGAGTGTGACGGAGCATGCCCTGGAATCCAGGAGATAACTTCTGGGAGTTGCTTTCAATCTGCATTTTCCCAGAACTGAGAAGCCCTTACTTGTGGGAGCACAGGTTCCCCTTCCTTGACAAGTATTCTTTCTAACACGCCATTTTCAAACAAAATATTTCTTAACTTCCAACACCCATTTTGGTTGGCTTTTTTTCATAGCTGTCCTGGAACTTGCTCTGTAGACCAGGCTGGCCTCGAACTCACAGGGATCCGCCTGCCTCTGCCTCCCCAGTGCTGGAATTAAAGGCGTGCACTACCACCGCCTGGCGTTGGCTGCCCATTTTAACTGCTCCCCTCCCCCAGTAGAAGGTAATAACAGCCTACCAAACCTATGGAAGTATTTCCCCGATTTCTGTGAAGTATTTCAACCAAAGGCATCTGAGTATTAAAAAGTCATCCTTACCAAGGACTTAAATTTCAAAGGATTTTAGAGATGAAAGAGATCATAGCGATTACTCGGTGCCATGGGCGCCATTTTACTGCCACTCCTGCAGAGAGCTGAGCAGTGATTACCCCAGGGAGTAAAGGATGGGAATAAGGGATTTACTGAAGACCCCAGAGCTGCTAAGCACTTAAACCAAGATTGACACCAAGAGGTATTCAAACACCCCTTTTCTCAACATATATTCTTTTATTTTTCTTTTTTTTTTTTCTTTTTTTTTTTTTTTGGTTTTTCGAGACAGGGTTTCTCTGTGGCTTTGGAGCCTGTCCTGGAACTAGCTCTGTAGACCAGGCTGGTCTCGAACTCACAGAGATCTGCCTGCCTCTGCCTCCCGAGTGCTGGGATTAAAGGCGTGCGCCACCACCGCCCGGCTCAACATATATCCTTATCAGCCTTTAAAATTAAGTAATCACAACGAGAACCTTCTTTACGAAAATAGCTGATGCAGGGCTAGAGTTAAGAGTGCTTCTCGGTCCTGAAGATGACCAAGGTTCAATTCCCAGCATCCAGATGATGACCCACAACCAGCTATAACTCCAGCTATAGATGCACTGTACAGGCACCAGACACTCGCATGGTGCACAAACACATATGTCGGCAAAATGTTCACACACATGAAATAAAATAAATGTAAATAAAAAGGTCTAAGTAGCTGGTGAAGAGCTGGGTGTGGTCTCACACACTAGTAACCCCAGCGGAAGTGAAGGGGGTGAAGTCATGAGTTCAAGGCCATTCTCCGCAACCAGACCAGCCTGAGCTACAGGCGGCCCTGAAAACACGCAGAAATGGGAGTAGTGGAAAGCTAGCTCAGCAGTAAAAGCACTTGCTGCAGTATCATGAGGGCAGAGTTTAGATGCAGGCCCTGCATAACAAACCACGTGTCCCACATGTACCTGTGACCCCAGCACTTGGAAGGACAAAGGCAGGAGAATCGCTAGGGCTTTCTGGCAGTCAGCCAAGAAAATATGAGCCTCAGGTTTATCAAAAGACCTCACCTTGAAGGAATAGGCGCCTGGTGGTGGGTCAAGCCTTTAATCCCAGCACTCAGGAGGCAGAAGCAAGTGGATCTCTGAATTCAAGGCCACCCTGGTCTACAAAGTGAGTTCCAGGACAGCCAGGGCTACATAGAGAGACCCTGTCTCGGTGGGGGATGTAAATAGGCAAAAAGGCAATAGAGAAGAAACGTGATGGACTTACTCTCCGGCCTCCATGTCCACATACAATTCACACAGAGAGACATATACAAATAAGAATTTTAAAATCCCAAAACTATACTTTTGTTGTATGATAAGGCCTCTCTTGGGTATATTCCCAAGAGTGGTATTGCTGGGTCCAGGGGTAAGTTGATCCCGAATTTCCTGAGAACATAAATGGCTCCAAGACCGCTGCATTACTAGGGAACACCCTCAAATGGGTGGATACTGAGAGCACTCTGCACAGCCTGCAGGCAGCTCAACAGGCTGGAGAGTACCCTTTCCAGGTAACACAGGTCTAGACCTCTATCAGGCAGCTCACCCGGCCTCAAGAGTCTTCGTTGCAGCTTGGTTTGTCTGAGAGTGTTCTTTGCTGCTTTTATTGCTTAATCTGATAGAGTGGGGCCTTGTGAATCTGGTGAGTTTCAGGGACTTCCTGAAGTTATTTTGTATTGTTTACTTCATACCTAATGAGCTTCCCTGCAGGATGGAATCCATCTTGGAGGAAGTTGTTATACAATGGTGGCTCTGCCCCTTCTAATACTGACACCTAACGAAGTGTCTAGTTTCACTACAACTTGATATGCCATGATTCTTTGACACCCCTGGGAGGCCAGCTGTTTCCTTAAGGGGAGCTAGGAGGAGTGAACTGGGGGGGGGGGGAGGTGAGGGGAAAGGAACGGGAGGAAAAGCTGCAGTCTGAATGTAATATAGGAGAGAACGACATTTTTAAAAGTGCCTCACATGTGTGCCCTCCATTTCTGTGTTCTAATTAGTTACAGATGTAGTCAAGTTAACAGCCAAAAAGTCATCACTATTGTAAAAAATAGTCAGGAGGACATGATACCCGAGACGGCACATAGTGACATCACTTGCTTAAGATACCCAGACAAAGGACCAGAGCTCCTGTAGGAGCCTGCTCCCACAAAGTCAGCAAGGGTTCCTGGAGTAGGGGATCTTTAAGGCCAAAGGAACGTCAGATGAAAGAAGCTGAGACAGAAGACCCAGCATAGAATCAGGAGGTCCTTCAGAACTTCCTTGTATACGAGAGCAGAACAAAGCACAGCACAGATTGTTAGTATCTAACCACAAGACCATTCCTGTCCTTGAGTGAGCAGCCTCCTCTCCAACATGCGCTTGCTGCTGAGACGCAGCCTTACTTCCTATCTTGATGTTTCTGAGGTTTGGCATCAGAAGTATTCTTTCTACTAGATAGAGTGTTCTTTTCTCATGGGCACAATGCTCTTTCCCTTCCGCTAAATCAGAAGTCTCTCACAGCCCTCAAGGTTACTGGAAAAAGAAGAGCAGGCAAGCTTGAACTCAAATGACTTATAAATCAGAATGGACTCCAGATGAGCTACCACAAACTCCAGGACACTCACTGGACAGTATATCAGCAGAGATCAAGAACAATGAAGTGCTATTCACATTTTTATGAATACTGGAGAGATGCCACCTTGATCTGCCCTGTAGGTGGAGAGTCTCCTCGGCGTCGCACCCTTGAACCAGAGACTACCATGATAGACTGGACCCCACCTTTTTATTAAATTACTTTTTATTTATTCTATGTGTCTTTCACATCTTGATCCCATTCATTTCCCTGTCCCTTGATATCCGCCCTCTACCCCCATCACGCAACCCCCCCCCAATAAAACAAAATTTAAGAGAGAAAAAGGTAAAAACTAGGAGGCTCATCGTGAAAGTTGCAGGGTGAACCAGTGAGTTACAAAGTAAATCCCTTGGTACATAATCTTTACTTGCAAGTGTTCATTGCAGAGAGTCACTGGTCTGGTTGGAGGTCTCTGGTTTCTGTTTCACTATCAATGCTGGGCCCTCTCTGGGACTGACTTCTCTTGGGTTGTCGCCCTGTGTTCTGGAGGTCCCACAGCTTTGGGTCTGCAGGACCACATTCTTCACGCTCTCCAGCAGATCATAGATGGAGTGGATGGTGGGGCGTGCCCAGTGCATAGCTCTGATTCTTGGCCTGAGAGGCTGCAGGGTTGGTCAACCTGCCAGTTCTCCTCTGTCCTCACCAAAAGGGTAAACAGTCCAGCATAGGGCAGAGCCAGCTTCCAGGATCCCAGCACTCTGGAGGCAGAGGTAGGAGGATCTTAGAATTCGAGGTCTACAAAGCAAGTTCCAGGATACCCTAGGCCATTAGAGAAATGTCTCAAAAAGCAAACAAACAAACAAAAGTGTAACAGTTCTGTGAGGGCTATTCCTGGTTGTAAACTATATCTGGAACGAACTATAATCTAGACATGGAGGGATGCTTGTGATCCAGATCTTTTTTTTTTTTCTGAGACAGGGTTTCTCTGTGTAACAGCTCTGGTAGACCAGGCTGACCTTGAACTCACAAAGATTCACCAGCCTCTACCTCCCAACTGCTGGGATTAAAGGCTTTTGCACTGCTGCTACCACCACCTGGTGTGATCCGGATACTGAGGCAGGAAGACTTTAATTTGGACCTTGAGGCTGGGTGACACACACACACCTTTAATCCAGACCTCAAAGCAGGAAGGCACACCTTTAATCTGGGCCACACCCTCTGTTGGAACACCACAGAAGACGAGGGAACCTCGCTCAACCCATCCACTCCTTCTTCAAGATCCCAGCAGACCAGCTGAAGCACCCAGCCTCCTGGGACTGAGCAGCACCTAGATTCTGGAACTTTGATTCATAACTAACTGTTGGTAGACTGCCTGTAGCTCTTCTCAATAAATTTCCATAAATATGGAAATATATATCTATATAGCTATATATGGGCATATGTGTATATATATCCATATATATCTATATAGAGATATAGAGAGAGAAAGAGAGAGATTGATTCCATAAATTCTGTGACAATAGAGAATCCTGACTAAAACAAATTCGGTCAGGCTAGAACCATGGCAGTAACTAAAGAGTTCTGACAGATGGATCTGTATGAGCTGCTTGGCATTGAGGAGAAAGCAACAGACAAAAAGATGAAGAAGGCATACAGGCGAAGAGCGCTGTCCTGCCACCCGGACAAAAACACAGATAACCCCAGAGCAACGGAACTTACTCTTCCACCAGCTTTCCAGGGGCTCGGAGGTTCTTACTGATGCTGCAGCCCGGGCTGCATACGACAAAGAGAGACATGCCAAGGAGCAGGCAGCAGAGAGGACTCAGAGACTTGATGAGAAAAGGAAGAAAGTGAAGCTTGACCTGGAGGCCCGGGAGCGGCAGGCCTGGGCCTAGGGGAGTGAGGAAAGGGAGGAGAGTCAGAGCCACAACACAAGAGCAGGAGATTGCCATGCCTTCGAGAAGAGGGTTCCCGTCAGTTGGAGGCACAGCAAAGGCTGGTGCAGGAGCCAATCCGCCAGGACCGAGAGCAGAGGCTGAGAGGGAAGAAGAGAAAATATTGAAGGCAGGAGAACCCCCAAACTAAAGCTCAAGCGGAAATGTAAGGAGGGAGGATCAGTCCCAAGATGGCTACTCCAGAGATGTCCTCCTCAAGCTTTTAAGAGAGGTATGGGAAGTTCTCAACCTGGCGATTTCCCAAAAGAAGGCAGGCAACACCACAGAGAAGTTTGCAACTGTAAGGGCCCGCGAAACTGGCTGTCAGAAGTGAAGTGGGCCTGAAGCGAGGATTGTCATGATGCGCATGCGCCAGGCAGAACTGGGAGGACAGGACCGAGGGAAACTGCAGTCAGGATGAAATATATGAAAGCAGAATAAATAAAATATCACCCCTAAAAAGAACTCATAGAGTTTGTCCACTTTCTAATGGTAATCTGTTCGTTGAGAGAACAGCTATTAAAAGATGGGAGATGTCCAGGCCTTTAAACCCAGTACTGTCGAGGTAGAGGTAGAAGTATCTCTGAGCTCCATGTCAGCCTGATCTACAGAGTGAGTTCCAGGATAGCCAAGGCTACACAGAGAAACCCTGTCTCAAAAAACCAAACTAAAAAGCAGGGATGGGTCAGAGAAAAAGGCTGGGTCATGTTGTGGCATGTCTTTAACCCCAGCACTGGGAAGTTGAGTTATCAATCTTTTCTTTCATAATTAGTGCTTTGTACCACCATGTCTAAAAATTCTTTGTAGTCTCAAAGTTACGAATATCTTCTTTTTCCAATGAAGTATTTATAGATTTCCTTTCCCCATTTAGATTAGCAAGCCACCTGGATTTTTTCTCAAATTCTCTTCTTTTTTTCTTCAATTTGTAAAATTACATTAATTTATATGGGTGTGTGTATTACCCTGTGTGTGTATGTTTTATTAGTTTTGTTTGGAGACAGGTTCCCTATGTGTAGCCTTGGGTGTCCTAGAAGTTGTAATGTACCCAAGGATGAACTCACAGAGATCCTCCAGTGATAACTCAAGTTGCATTTAGCTACACTTGGGAGCCTCTTTTCTGCAAACAATGTCGGAGTGTAAACGGGAGCTTCAGAGCATGAGAAGATAATGTGTATAATAGTGCCTTGTCTTACTTTTCTTTTAAGTTGGATCTCCTTCCATTGCCCAGGTTGCCTCAAATTCATGCTCCTCCTACCTCGGCCTCCTGTCACCATAGATAGAAAAATATGGAAAAAGAAGGGTATACTAAAAGATATGCACAAATATATCACAAAGACCTTGCCCATGTGGCAGAAAGAGAAAGAAAAGAAAGAAGATCATTAGATATTTGGGAATTATAAATTGAAATCACTGCTCAGCCCACAGAAAGATAACATTTCTTTAAAATATATCGATAGTAAAGAAGGACACAGCTGTGGGAAAACTGAGTCTTTCAAACATTGGTGGGAGTGTGAATTGGCGTAGCCTCTTTGGAAAACTATTTGGCAATAGCTCTTAGTGACAAACATATACTTACCCCATGACCTGGCAATTCCATTCCTGGGTGTGGGTAAATGTCTGTGTGTATGCACTCAGCCATGGGAAGATGTATAATCATTTTATTCCATTTTTTAAAATTTTTCATTTATTTTGTATACAGTGCTCTGCTGCATATATGTCTGCATGACAGAAGGAAGCACCAGATCTCATTACAGGTGGTTGTGAGCCGAATGTGATTGCCAGGAATTGAACTCAAGACCTCTGGAAAAACAGTCTGTGCTCTTAACCTCTTGATCCCTCTCTCAGTCCAATCATTTTATTCCTAAAAATCTTGTATTCATATCCTTTGACTGCTATAAAAACATACTACAGGCTTAGTAACTTAAAAACAAAGTGATGTATTCTCTCCCTAGTGTTCAGTTGATTAGCGCTCTAAAGCCAGGCAGGGTATCAGCAGTGCTGAACCCATTCTAGGACCACTAGGCAAAATTTTACTCCTTGTCTCCTTCAGCTTCCAGTTTGCAGATACATATGTCAGCTTTCCATTGCTGTAACGAAGGATCTGAGACAATTAACTTAAAAAGAGGACGGGCCCATTTTGGCTGATAGTTTCAGATGTTTCCTTATTGGTCAGTCCACAGCTTTTGAACCGCTAGTAAAGTAGCTCAACACGGTGGGGATGTGAGGCAAAGAAAACCCTCATCTCAAGATGAGATAGATGCAAAAGAGAGACAGCGGAAGAGGCTGGGGTCCTGGTAGTCCCTCCAGGATGTGCCCTCCTACGATCTCCCATTACCCCCCACCTCTTAGAGGTAATGCCACCTCACACTAGCTGCTGGAGACTAAGATGTTAACACATACGCTTGGGCAGGGATGTTATATGACTAAGCCTTAGATAGAGCACCAAAAAAAAAAAAAAAAAGGACTGCCAAACCTAGCTTTGGTGAATCAATGAGCTGACTGGTGTTACCTATGGGAGCATGGCCAGGGGTCACATAGAAGAGAATGAATGACTCAAAGGCAATTGGGTCACAAAAAGGCCACTGCACTCAGGACAGCTTCATCCCAGGAGTTCCCCAGCACTCTCCTCTCCCCCAGCCCTGTTACTGCCTTAATAACTTGGCAATGGGCCTTGAGGATCTTGTAGCTTTCTGACCTTCTTGAGCCTCAAAAATTGCTGAACCTTGCAGATTCTCATAAACCTCCCTCCAGGAGGGAATGCTTCAGTTTGAAGATACAATACACAACAGGAGACCTTCCCGATCCAAACCTCAGCAATTAATTGCTCGAATCTCAGCCTCTTTCTCCTGGTTTCTCCTTTTCTGTCTGTGAGGTCTCCCTCAGGTTCACTTCCATGCTCCACCCTCCGCCCTGTGTGTTGGGGAAGGAAGAGTTTGCACGTAAAGAAGGCAAGTCTCTACCCCTTCCCTGATCTATACCCTTCTCCCTCGTGTAAGGAGAAATTCTTCTCCAGCTATCTTGATTGTTCTAGAAGACTTTAGTGTCGCCAACTTTAACTGATGAGAGCTTGCTGCCACGTGAAGTGGGGGGTGTTTGAGAGAACGTCATTCCAGGAATAGTGTACATATCAGGAGAGGTATACTTCCTAGCAGAGGGAAGAGGGAAGGATTTCCCCAAAGTGGACTCATATGAAGGACTATTTGGATGAGGGTTATCCTCGGGTTAAAGGTTAACATATGCCTACATGTACAGTGGCATCCAAAGAGAAGAGGAGTCAACAGGAGGTAAGACAATCCACACCTGACCCTTGGCCAGCTCTGCCATGCAGAGGACTATGCCCAGGGCTCCCAGCGCATGCAAGAATAAATGCTAGTGGCCGCTGTAGAAGAGGCTGGAAAGGGAACAAGCCCTGAAGGGGTGGCTTTTGATGGGACAACTCAAGGGGTTTGGTCTGCAAAACTTCTGCCTTCCCTCTTATGCCACAAATGGCTCTAGAAGATCCAAGTGGGGCTTGCAGCTAGAAATAAAGAATACGCACTCCTCTGAGGCCCAGTGTTCTATTCCTGATATATACCCCGTTTTACTTTTATAATAAGAATAAATAAATAAACGCCGAATTAAAAAAAGTGTTTGTACAGGGTAATGCTGTAGCAGTTGCAGAGATTTAATGGCTGGATACGGGTTTGAGAATCATTTATATCTCTTCTACTTAGCCGTTTTCTACTCAGAAGAAACTGAAGAAAGACCTAGCTAGCCAGAAATTGTGCTGCAGCGGTGAGATGCCTATTTCCTGTGTACAATAGAATAAAACAGTGTTCCATCAAAGTGCCAAGAGACAGAGTAGGAAATAGGAGATACAGGGAAGTCTTTGTGTGTAACGGTTGGAAGAGGGGGCACATTTGTCTTATGGCCTTGGCATTATAGAGGGGTCTAAAGCTTTCTCTGAGAGGTCTTGACAATACCTTCATGTAATCTATGACAGCCTTGTTAAATAAAGGCAATAGCATCAAGCTTACAAAAAAGACCTATGGGCATTATCTCTATCGGCTTCTGCCAGTTTTTTATTTAAAAAAAAATTTTTTTGGGGGGGGGTTGTTTCTTCTTCTTGGTAGTACTGTGCAGTACTTCATGGATAGCAGACAAGGGCTCTACCACTAAGCCACGCAGGGCGATGGAAAGAGACCCTGATATGGGAGACCTGCACTTCCTCATCCCTCAGTGAGTCAGCCCGAGAGACTCTGGTTTCTTCCGCATCATAGTTAGCTTTCAATTGCTGTGATAAACGCCACGTCCAAAACAACTGTGGGATTTATTTCCATTATAGATAATCACCAAGGGAAGTCAGGCCAGGGCTTCAAGGCAGGCACTGAAGCAGAGGACATGGAGGAGTGCTGCTTACTGGCTTGCTCAAACAACCCAGGCCTGCCTGCCCAGGGCTGGCACCATCTCTATGGGCTGGACCTCTCACGTCAATCATTAATCAAGAAAATGCTTCACAGACATGCCTACAGGCCAATCTGATGGAGGCATTTTCTCAATGGAGAGTCCCTCGTCCCAGATATATCTAGGTTTTTGTCAAGTCGACAAAAACAAACAAACAACAACAACAAAAAAAAAACCCAACCAGCTCTGAGTGGTTGTGGCTAATACCTTCAATCCCAGAATTCAGGAGGCAGAGGCAGGCAGATCTCTGTGGGTTCGAGGCCAGCCTGGTCTACAGAGAACCATGACAATCATGCAGCCAGGGTTACACAGTGAAATCCTGTCTCAAAAACCAAAACCAAAACCAAACCAAACCAACCAAACAAATAAAAAACCAAAACCAAAAAACCAACCCACACATTCCTGAAACCTTCACAACAGAAGGCAGGCAGTCACAGCCAGCCTAGTGGGCAGGTGCCAAGGCAGCTGGACACAAGAGGCTGGCCAGCTATTTACCAGTGCTGGGTGAATGAATCACTCTGGGTGGAAGTCTGTCACCACCACACCCTGGAATCTTCGGGGAAGAATGAGAACGGGCCGCCATCATTACCAGACTCTCCCAGCCCCTCCCTTGGACTGCCACCTCAGCCACCTAAACTCCATAGACATTTTTTTTTTTTTTTTGACTTCTTGTGACAGTGATTGGCAACTGGGAGGGTGGTGACAGTGTCCCTTTGCTTGAATAGTTCCTCTCTCCTCCCCCAGCTTGGAGGAGGAAGCTGCGGGCTGGCCACTACAAATCTGCATTCCTGATCGGAGCCCATCCTGGTCCCTGCCCGTAGAGAGGCCCCGAAGCCTTCCTGCAGCTGGCTGTGCTTTGCTTCTATTGCAGGAGGACAGCTGCTGCCCTGCCTGTCCAGTCTAACCTGCCGGGCACCTTGTCTGTGTGCTCAGGGTTGACTGAAACTCTTCCTCTTTCAGTTGGACCCAGGAGTAGGCGGGTCAGAGTGGGCGGAAGAGCTGTTCTCTCTCCCTCTCCACCCCGGCAGGCCGCGGGAGGTATTTACAAACACTCCTGATGGCCCGGGAAGGTAGTTGGCCTGCCTTTAGGATAACCAGCTGCCTAGAGGTGGCGCTGCAGGCGGTGGGCAGCCTGAGCCCCTAGTCTGCCGGCCTTGCCGCAGCCCTTGCCAGTGTGCCTGTGTATCCCTAGTCAGGTTACAGTGTTGTCAAAATGGGAGCAGATACATTCACACTCAGTCACTGAGTCTTGGGGACAGTGTGCTGAGGTCCCAAGAATAAGAGGAAAATAAGGACCCTGTAGGTCTGCAACTGACTTTCTAGGAAACGTCCTATCCCCTCTTTATTGATGAAGATCCGAAGATCCGATTCCCTTCCTGCCCTGACTGAGCCTAGCCCCAGGCAGCTCACTTGACCCCTGCTGGAGTCCACTGTCAGAGAAAAAGCGCCTTACCTGTGGGGTGGTGAGGTGGCACTGCCCTCCCCGATCCTGCCAACCCTGTTTAGTCCGCCTCTAGGTGACAGAAACCCAAACACACAAGGTCACGAATGCTCAAGATTTCACAGTCCTGGTTCCACCTCACTTCCCTTATCCCTGTCACGAGTGAAGAGATGCTGTCCCCTGCTCCCTGCTCACCCTGAGAAATTGCCCAGCTCTGGTTTTTTTTTTTGTTGTTGTTGTTGGTTTTTTTTGTGTGTGGTTTTTCGAGACAGGGTTTCTCTGTGGTTTTGGAGCTTGTCCTGGAACTAGCTCTTGTAGACCAGGCTGGTCTCGAACTCACAGAGATCCGCCTGCCTCTGCCTCCCGAGTGCTGGGATTAAAAGCGTGCGCCACCACCGCCCGGCTCCCAGCTCTGGTTTAATCCCTGTTCTCTCCCTTGTGAAAGTAGCAAAAAAATAAATGAAAAATAAAAATAAAAAAAAGAGCGTGGGAGCTGTGCAACATGGCCCATGTCTGTAATCTCTACCCTCAGAGGGTGAGACAGGACAAAGAGAAGTTTGAGGTCAGCCTGCTGCTATACATGCAGATACCTTGTTTTCCTTAAAAATACGTAAATAAACCAATATATAGTAAAAATAAATGTTTAAAATTATTTTTGTTTTATGTGTGTATGGATGTTTTGCCTGCGTGTATGTCTGTGTACCACATACATGTCTGGTCCCTGTAGAGGCCAGAAGAGGCTATCAGATCTTCTTTTTTTTTTTTTTTTTTTGGTTTTTCGAGACAGGGTTTCTCTGTGGTTTTGGAGCCTGCCCTGGAACTAGCTCTTGTAGACCAGGCTGGTCTCGAACTCACAGAGATCCGCCTGCCTCTGCCTCCCAAGTGCTGGGATTAAAGGCGTGCGCCACCACCACCCGGCCTATCAGACCCTCTTGAACCTCAGAGAGATGTGAGCTGCTGTGCGGGTGCTGGGAATCACACCTGGGTCATCTGGAAGAACAAGAAGTGTTCCCAACTGCTGTGCTATCTCTCTAGCCTCAATAATTTTGGAGGAAATCAGAGTTGAAAACTTCCTCCCAGAGCCAATATGGGTGCCAGACCTAGATGTTGTCTAGCTGAGGGGCACTGAAGAAGCAGGACAGCCAATTGAGTATAAACAGCGAGGATGGGCAAGGGGCAGACAGATGGCACAGGGAAAGAGTCTCCAGGGAGAAATGAATGAAGGCAAATGGCTGTCACCTGCAAGTTCTTCCCTGTCACAGCTGTCTGGTCACACTTTAAGGATGCTAATGCTCACAGTCCTCCAGAGGCTAGCTCACCTCTGTTGATAATCTGCATGACCCTGCTACCTTGGCAGTCTTATGGTCTTTCTTATTTTTGCCGCTGCTGCTGCGGCCGCCACCGCCACCATCACCGTCCCCTTGCCTAAAGACTGAGAAAGAAGGGAGTTGAAGAAGTCACCTGCCTCCTAGGTAGCTACAAACCTTGGAGAAATCTTTGTGAAGCAGTGGGGAATGTTTGCTTGGGTAGCTAGGACAGTCAAAAAGACAATGGAAGCAGCTCAGGCCTGGAGGGAGAGAAACTGTCTGGGCTGCAGGCTTGTTTATCCAGAAGTCAAGGAAAACAGAGGGGTGAGACCCAAAGAGGAATGCCTTCAGTTCTCTAAGTGAGAAATTAATGCAGCTGGTGGTGATGCAACGCTGCAGGGGTTCCAGATATTAGGAATGCTATTGATAGGTCGATGGGCAGGGGCGGGAACCCAGAGGAGGGGGAGGGAAACCTGGGGACCTTGGTGGACCTGGTATCCTGAGAATGTGGTAGAGCAAGGGGCGTAGTAAATTCTAGCACGGGAGGCAGGACACCAGGGTTCTAGTCCCACCTTTAATGCAGGACACTTGGAAGTGTCACATTTTTTTCCCTGAACCTTTCCTTAATCCTAAGACCTAAAAGCCTTCAGAGCTCCATTTCCAGTCTGAAGACTCGCCACGCCACAGGAGACTTCAGCCTTGGAAGGATGATGCCCTGAAACACACAGGGAAGTCACCAATCTACTAGACATAGGGAACAAGAAAGTCGGGTGGGAGGGAAGAGATGGAGCCCGGGGATAGACGCAAGAGGCTAAGTAGGAAGAAATGGGGAACCGAGGGGATTAGTTTGGCAAACCCATTTCCAGTTCCCCCTTCTTGCTCTTCCTAAACGAGTCTCACCTTATTTGGTGAGGGCAGGTAGCACAGGAAGGCCTATCACTTACCCTCCATTCCCGTTCCCCTTCGCAGGCCCAAATAACATCCTTCTACCGTCCCTGGCGCCTGTCTTCCGTCAGAGCAGTACCCAGGGGACCAGGGCAAGAGGAGCAGTGCTTGCGGTCGTCCCGTTTATCCTGGCCACTTTCGGAACCCTCCTCACGCGCACGCAACTGTGCCGAAAACTTAAATGTATCACTTTCTTTACGGCAGTCCAAGCGATGACTGTCGCCTTGTTTCACATGAGGAAACTGAGGCAAAGTTTTAAGTGATCTACACAAGGTTACACACCTGCGGTTTGCCAGTACACGCTTAGTAATGAAGCATGATTTCCAAGCCAGAGTTTCCGCCTAGCTCCCGTTGCGTCCTAAGGACTTGGGCAGCTGAGGACCCCATTTAGCATCGCTACCTCTCAGATCCAAAAGCTTCAGCAAGCGCGAGCCCACGTGACCTTTAGGTCCCCGCCTTCTCCAGGTCCCGCCCCGCTCTGGCCCCACTCCGGCAGGTGGCGCGCGGGCGCGGGGGCGTGGCGGGGGCGTGGCCGGAAGCCTTAAAGCGGCCAGGGAGCCGGGTGGGCGGTTCAGATCGACGGCCGCGGCTACCTTGTGGCCTCCCAGCTGGGAGCGGCGGTCGGCCACCATGTCCCTGGGGGCCTCAGCGGGCCGGGGTCTGGGGACCATGTGGTCCCCTACACACGTGCAGGTGACGGTGCTACAGGCGCGGGGCCTGCGGGCCAAGGGTCCCGGGGGCACGAGCGATGCGTACGCGGTGATCCAGGTGGGCAAGGAGAAGTACGCCACGTCGGTGTCGGAGCGCAGCCTGGGAGCGCCCGTGTGGCGCGAGGAGGCCACCTTCGAACTGCCGCCTCTGCTGTCCTCGGGGGCCGCGCCCGCCGCTGCCGCCACCCTGCAGCTCACCGTCCTGCACCGCGCGCTGCTCGGGCTCGATAAGTTCCTGGGTCGCGCCGAGGTGGACCTGCGGGAGCTGCACCAGGACCAGCGCCGCAGGAAGACACAGTGAGTTGGCGTGGGGCATCGAGGGGCGTAAGGGCTCTGGGGCTGTGCTGTTCTTGGGGGGGGGGGGGGGCGAGCGGCGCAGCGACCGCGCGATGGCTTCGCCCGTAAGTCTCACCTAACCCAACTTCTCGTCCGGTGTCACGTCCCAGTTCTCCCAGGATGGGGAGCTTTTGGAAGGCAGGAGAGGTTTTGATTCCTCTGGGCACCTCGAAATGCACAGTACACAGTAAGCACTAGATGAATTTTTGATGAATTGAAACAATGTGCGGGTAGGAGAATTCCTATTAGGTTGGGTAGTGTGCGCCTGATACGCTGCTGCGTTAATTTAGGTGGAAGGCCCCCTGGGTATTTTGTTAAGCTTGACGTTTAGAGCTGAAAACCCTTGGGGCAAGGACCACAGAAAACTAATTGGAATGAAAGCCCCCAACACGGCAGAGCTGAGCGATTGCTGGCGGATGGCTAGTGGACGCTTGGGGAAAACAATGGGGGGGGGGCAAAACAAGACCAAAAAAAAAAAAACCCTACCAGTCTGGTGATTGCTGACTCACATGACCACCTGGAACTGTCCCTCAGCATGAAGTCTAAAACAATTTGGTGTTGCTCGGGGTGTGTGTGTGTGGGGGGGGGGGATTCTATTTAGTGGTAGGTGATGGCTCCAAGATCAGTAGAAGCGAGCATTGTGGCGCTCTGGAGTTAGGTAAACTCTGGATCAAATTCCTGGTAGGTGGCTACTCTAACCCACCTCTTGCTCCTCAGTTGAAGGTACTGACAGGGAGGGTGTCTTAATTCTGCAGGAAAAGCTGGGTAAACCCCAGTTCACTTTAAAATCTTACGGATTTATTTGTTCTTGTTCACTGGTTTTCGGAAGGGGCAGCTTAGCCAGTGGAGTATTTGATTCCGTTCATCTCATGTACCGAAGAAAGCTTAGGTTCGCCTAACTGTTCACTTGGCTTGTTTATGAGAAAGCACCTGTTCAGCTCCAGTACTTGAGACGTACAGTGTTTTAACTTTTCCTTGGGGTGGGGCAGGAGGAGCCAGAGCACCTGCAGTTTCCAGGCGAGGGTGGTTCAGCTTCAGCGTGCATGTGTCCAGTTGAAATACCTGATTCGTTTTTTGTGGCCACAGATGAATAGGCATCGCTGAACTCAAGAAAGGAGAGCCTTGATGTGAGGCTGGATGGGGTATCCCAAAGCAACCACTTACATGCCGTACTGTGCCTGTGGAGAGGAAGCGGAAGCCATCCTTATTTGCCATCTTGATTAAATGGCATTTGAGGGGCTTGAGTTGTTGGCTGTTGACTCTTCTTCATATTGCCCCTTTCCAAGATGAATGTTCGCGACTCTGTTTGCTATCTGTTTCTTATATGACCGTTTCATATCCTTGCAAGATAGATTACACTTCCCTGCCAGAGATGGGGTTTCCAGAGTCATGGGCTCACATCTCCTTGGTCCTGACTCACAGTTGGGTTGCTCAGGCTCTAAACACTCCAGCTTCCCTATTTACAAATGGAGCATGCTGCTACCCTTAATTGATGTTTGGAAAAGGCTGCAGCTTCCTGGGAGAATGAAGCCAGTGTGAAGGTTCAAAAGGTCCCGCACTGCTGTGTGAGGGACGAAAACCTCCTTAAGCTCTCCTTCATCTCTGTATCGTTTTCTCTCATTTTCTCCAAGGTAATCCCCTAAGCCTACATGGTTGTTCCTGTTTCTGTCACATGAGCGGGTTACCACTTAGTCACAATATTGACTAGCCGGGAAATTGTGCTTACTTTGTGGGTTTTTATAACTGCCACGGGCTGTCTTTGCTTTTCAAAAAGAAGGTGATACTGCAAAGTTTCCGTCTGCCCCTTTCTGGGGCTTTCCTAGCTTCTGGTTAAGCCTATCTGATCCCTGGAATAATAACTCCAAGATGCCCCAGGTAGCTGAGAGTTGAAAAAAAAGATATAGCCTGAGAGGTGTCAGTTTTAACAGAAAGAGTTATTAATGGTTTGATTCCACCTTATATGTAAAACATCAGAAACAAAACAAAAAGCTGAAATCTTGGTCTGCTCTCTCTTTCTGTGTGTGTGTTTTGTGTGTGTGTGTGTGTATGTATGTAACAAAACAGTTACTGAACAAAGGGTAGTTTTTTTTTTGTTTCAGACACAGAAATTTGAGGTCCATTATGTTAAGAGCCAATTTACTAATCATTCTCTTGACAAACCCCTGTACAGCAAATTTATCTGCAGACAGGAGAATATGCTTTTTATCACAATTCTGAATTTGCTGTCCTAAGTTTAGTGTGATGATACACACTTTTGAAGTAGCCTACTATATAGGGCAGCCTAATATATAGGCAGGATACATTTAGTAGCAGGGAATGTATGTCCTTCAGTTTAGGAATAGTAAAAAGGAGTTGATTTTACTCTGATATGTATTAAAGACCTGATATTTCAGTGGATGTTGGTTAAATAGGAGCCAGTTAAGTACCCTGACAACAGCAGACATGAACCAAAGTATGGTTAGGTAAGCAACATGTAAGACCCTCAGCCCAGCTTTCTTGTCTCCCGTAGTAGATTGGTTTAAAACAAAAACAGACAAAAACCTTCTTAAGGGACTGAAAGCAACAAAATTTGGGAAATAATCTCTTAGAGTAGGGCCGTTATGCAAGTAAACGCCATAAGATTTAGGATTGCCTTAATCTTCAGTTGAGAGAGGAAGGAATGAATGGTGGAGGGGCCATTTCCTGTATCAGTTGAGACTCCGATGCCTGTCTATGAAAGAAAGTATTTGGATATTGTAGCGGTTAGATGGTTTGAAAAGTTGTAAAAGATAGTGAGATGCTGAAATAGTCACCCGTGGAAAAGTCTGGACTACTGGAAATGAGCTGAGGGGTTGTTTTTCAGAGAGACTGAAGTGTGGAGTGGCTTAGATGACCATCGAGGTCTTGAAGTCACAAGGAAGCCGTTGGAGGTGTGCTTTGGGCTTCTTGTGCATGTTTAAATTGTTTTATAGCAGGGTGGAAATTTTAAGCAATATTGTTACTGGTTACTACCCACCCCTCCTTCTTTCTAGAATTTCCCTTAAAGATAACATTGGGCCTTCCTGGAACCATTCGTCTCCCAGGCAGCAGGGGTGCCTCCTACTCCTGGCTCTCTGTAGATCTGTGATAAACACCCCTCCCTCATCTTGGCTATGGGATGAAATGACCACAGGAGGGGACCACATCAAAGGTGTCACTAGGTGATGATGGCATTACTTGTGATTTCTTGTGTCAGACATTCAGTAAGAGTAGAGGAAGTTCTATCTGCTCCACCCCCTTCTCATCTCTAAAGTATATCCGTTCTTTTAATAAATATTGATCCCCCCCCCCGATGCTAGGAATTGAACTCAGGGCCTGCTCCAAGCCACTGAACTCTATTCCCAAATATCTAAAATAGTTTGTGTGTACGTGTGTTAGGCTTGTGTGCATGGCTCATGTGTGTGGGTTAGGCTTGTGTGCATGGTTCATGTGTGTGGTGTGCTTGCTTATGTGCATGGCTCATGTGTGTGGGTTAGGCTTGTGTGCATGGCTCATGTGTGTGGGTGTGCTTGTGTGCATGGCTCATGTGTGTGGGTGTGCTTGCTTGTGTGCATGGCTCATGTGTGTGGGTGTGCTTGCTTATGTGCAAGGGTGCGTGTAGAGGCCGGAGACTGACATCAGGTGATCTCAACACTACTCTCTAGTTCATGTGTCAGACAGACAGACTGACATCAGGTGATCTCAACACTACTCTCTAGTTCATGTGTCAGACAGACAGACTGACATCAGGTGATCTCAACACTACTCTCTAGTTCATGTGTCAGACAGACAGACTGACATCAGGTGATCTCAACACTACTCTCTAGTTCATGTGTCAGACAGACAAAATCTCTCACTTGAACACAGTATCTAGCCAGCCAGCTTGTTCTGGAGATCCCCTGTGCCCATCTCAGACTGCAGCTGGGCCTCCACACCTACCTGAGACTCGCGTGGATTCTGGGGATCAGAACTTCCATCCTCAGGGCTGTGAGACAAGTGTTTTACCTGTCTCCTTCCACCTTGTTATTTGAGATGGGGTGTCTGGATGAACCTGGATCTTATTGATTTCCTTGAGTTGGCTAGCCAATAAGCTGCAAGCTCCCCGTAGTCACCCCAGTGCCGGGGTTGTAGACACTAGCTGCTTGTGTCTGCCTTTTTGCATTGTGCGGGGATCCAAACTTGGGCCCTTATGCGTGCCTGGCAAGCACTTTACCAGCTGAGCCTAAAGTACTTTTTAGGACTGTTGTGTGCCAGATGCTGGGTATAAAGTGCCAGAGGGGCATGGTGCTTGCTTTCAGGAAGTTGAGAAGCTTGTTGGGAAGTAGATCGTAAACAAAGGAACACAAGAAAGAAATAGTGTATTGTGCTCAGTCATGGAGAGCGAAAGAACAAGCTATCAGGAACCAAAGACTGGCACTGGACAGACGCCTGGCAGTTAAGAGCATTGGCTGCTCTTTCAGAGGACTTGGGTTCTATTCCCTGCACCCATGTGGTTCCAGGATTGCTAACGCTCCCTTCTGGCCTCTAAGGACACTGCCTGCACACGTGTGAGCAAAACAAAACAAAACAAAACAAAAACCCACACACATAGAATCAAAATAAAAAATATGTCTTAGAAAAAAGATTTATTAAAAAAAAAAAGAACAGGGCTAGAGAGGTGGTTCAGCAGTTAAGAGCACTGACTCCCCTTTAGAGGACCTGGGTTCCATCTCCAGCACTCACTTGGCAGCTCACAACTGTCTGTAGCTCCAGTTCCAGGGAATTTGATGTTCTCTGTCCTTCAAGGATACTGCATGGACATAGTGCTCTTACATGCACGCAGGCAATACACCCATACGCATAACACAAGTAAAAGGAAATTAGTTACTAGGGAGGTCGAGGCAGGAAGGTTGCTTGAGCTGGAGAACTCAAGGCTGGCCTGGACTGTGTAGCAAGAGCCTAGCTCATAACAGAATAACAGGTAAGCCTTTGTTTTATGCACATGGTGCTAGGATTAAACTCAGTGCTTTCTACATGTCTGGCATGTGCTGTACTACTGAGCTGTATCCCCAGCTATGAATGTTAGTGAATAAGATGGCCCCTGGGGCAGGCTGAGAAAGAATCAAGAGGAACCCAAGGGGGACTGGGCATGGGCTCCGAGGCAAGCAGGCAGGTATTCCTAGGAAGCTGGAGGACTGATTGTGTAGGGTAAGACTAAAGAGAAAGGAATAGCTTAGCTTGAAAGAAATAGGAAGCCACCAAGTGTTAAATGCAGGATAGTGTGACCCAATTTGAACATGGCCTAGTCTGGAATCCCACAGAAGGAGTGGAAGGCCGCTGCAATAATTGAAGCAGTGTGATGGCCATCCTTATGGAGAAGGGAAGTAGTGGGTCCTTTCAGGAATGTTTTATAGACTTAATTGCTCTGCCTCATGGTGGGGGGTGTGGGGGAGGAAGTGATAAGATTAAACAAGTAAAATAAAGGGAGGGACGTGCTGAAAGTGAACCAGGAAATCGTTCTGCTTTCTTACCCCAGCAATCACCCTGATACCAGGGTGAGGTCACCATGACAAGGACAACTTTGGGCAGTGCCACTTGTGAGTTGAGTCTTCTGTTGAAATGAATGACTCGGGCATGCTGTTGAAAGCAGGGTGTGGCCGTGTACGTCCACAAATGCCGGCTGTTTCAGAGCAGGCCTAGTGTGGTATTGTGTGGCTGGTGGAACTTCATTGGTGTGCTCTGCGAAGCTGATGATGTCATGGTTTCAAGGAAAACCCAATATAACACAACAGTGGAGAGAGCACCGTCTGTTTCACATCCGAGACGGCGAGTGTTGAAAAGCCTTGGGCCTTGCCATCTTGCTAAGTCCCCTTCTGTCCAAAGACCTTTGCCGTGTTTCTATAGCTACCATCCGAGGAAGAGTTTTATAAGTAGTATCTGATAGGTCACTTGGACTGTAGCTATTAACTTTGAAATATAATAATTATATTAAAAGCAGTATGTGTACTTGTTAAAATGGCATGGACTCCAACATCTAGTTGCTTAGATCATTAAAGCACTCTGTCCTGGGGAGTGCTGCTTCTCCCTCTCTCCTCCAGCCGGGACAGCTAGCTCTGGGTTAGCTCCAGAGGGCCAGGGAGCTCAGGACTGAGGTGGAAGACAGCAATAGGAGGCCATTTGATCTTTTCATCTTAAAGCAATTCCCAGTGTGACCTTTTGTTCTGGATCCAGCGCAGGCCTCTAAATCTCAGGGCCTTTGAACTCCAGCAAAACTATGCCCAAGCCTTGTATTAGCTAGTGGCTCTTTGTCCTCCACAGTGTGTCCTGAGTCAGACAGAGGTCATGCCCCCCCCCCCCCCAGAAACCAGGCCTGAGGTGTCTGCTTTCACCTGACCACTCCTGTCTTGTTTATTGTGTGATAAGGGACTTGGTCATTGTTGAGCCGCAGTGAGTGGCTCGTGGAGCGCATAGCTGAGGTACCTGCGGTCAAGGTAGTTGGCATTCAAGGTTTTGGTTTGTTTGGCGAGTGGGTTGGTTTGAAACACGTAGTCCAGTCTGGCCTCCAGCCCTCCATCCTCCAGTGTCTGCCTCCTTTGTACTAGAGTTACTGGAGGGCACCGTCACACCTGGCCAAGAGAGCCTCTTTTCCTGAAGGAATGTGTTGATAGTCTGGTAAAGAAAAAACCAAGGCTCCGAGTCTCCAGGGCGTCCCTGGGGAACAGGAGGAATGTGCCCTGGAAAGAAGAAAGGCAGCTGTGAGGATCTTGCCTGGATGCCGGCCTTTGAGATACCCCAAGGGAAGGCATTTACAAGTAACCTTAGGGAAGTATTGCTAGAGATGGGGCCACTACAATCCTCTGCTTTCTTTTGGGGTTTTCAAGACAGGGTTTCTCTGGATAACAGTCCTGGCTATCCAGGAACTCACTTAGTACACCAGGCTGGGCTCGAACTCACAGTCGTCCTCTACCTCTGCCTCCCAAATGCTGGGGTTAAAGGCGTGCACCACCACCATCCCCGGGCACGCTTCATGTTTTTGTGTGTGTTCTTCTGAGATCAAGAACGTAGCTAACCTCCAGAAGAACTAGAGCTTCCAGAAAGCCTGGTCTATCTAAAAAGGCCTCTTGTTATCACCAAGAACGTCTGGTTTGAAGGGCAGGTACGGCAGCCCGAGTCCTGGGTGTTTGCTCAGGGCTGGGGCCTCTCAGAGCTCCGTCCTCTCCTGGTCAGTGACCGTGACCTGCAGTGCGCCAGCATGGGACTTTTCACTTTTACTAATCATTTGTTATTAAGATGAGATTTTTAAAATAAAACTCTCTGGGTATGTTTTCTTCCTGCTTTGAACTGGCCAGTGATTACAATATAAATCCCAGGCTCTCTGCTCCCGTGCCAGGAGCTCATAGAGGGAGCACAGTTCATCTGTGTGCAGGGTGAGGGGCGGAAGGAATGGTCTTTGATGTTGGTCCCTGAAGTTTGTTTTCTTTTGTCTTGGCCAAGGCGCGGAGGCTCTTTCTTTACCCACCCTTAAACTCTTTTTGTGAGGGACATCACTGTCATGATAAATTCCTTTGCCAGGCCAAACGTGATACATGGGTGGCCGTTATATCCCGGCAAGAGCAGAGGTCCCAGGTCTCATCATACAGTAGTACCATTTGTGGCTATCTTAAATATGATCAACTTCATAAGTAGATAACTTTAGAAATGATAGGCTGACGTGTTGAAAAATGAGTTATTTTTTTTTTTTGAGGCAGGGTCTCTTTTGTGGCCATGATTGTCCCTGAACTGGCTCTATAACCAAGCTGGCCTCAAACTAGGAGATCCTCCTGCCTCTGCCTCCCAAGTGCTGGGATTAAAGACATGCGCCACCACCACCCGGCTGAGTAAAAATTTCTAATTCTTAGAAAATATTTTAATAAGGGTGCTTAGAATTGTTGTCTGCTTAGAAGCACCCTGATCCACATGTACTGAAATCAACTGTGGTGCCCCCTGGCACTGCTAATCCCAGGAGCCTCTCGGTCCCACCCACCCACTGGTATAAAAGCCATAAAGCCTTCAGTGATGATCTTCACATCCCCAATAAGTTCCAGAACATATACTTCGATCACATTATTTTTAAGTTCTTCCATTAAAAAAAATCCTTATGGAAATTATGTAATACTAATTATATAGGTGAATGTTTTCCTACGTCTGCAGTCTTCAAATGCCAGTCCATCAATACTTAGGTTAGGTGGGCTTGTTTGAGTATTTGGTAACATACTTAGAACTGTTTGTCTTCCCCATTTTCATGTCAGGAACCTTGTGACTGGGTCAGTTGTACGGTACTCGGGGTGGGATGTCATGCAGCCATCGGAATTGGTGGTATGATGATTATAAGACATGTGCCATAGGCTGCAAAAAACTGCCTGTGCATTCTGATTCCAGCTAAGTCGTAATTATAGCTAAGACTTACAGCAGGCCTTCTTCTAGGCACTTACATATATTAAATCATCTAAACTTTATGACGTCCTTCTGAGGCAGGGACCCTCAGCCTTGTCTCAGGGGGAGCTGGAACCAGAGAAGGGTTGGGTCAGCTGGGAGCTGTTAACTGTACAGGAAGTAAAATTAAGGGGTATGTATGAAACAGTAGTGGTTGGATTAGCACGGGATTGAGTGAGTGTGCGTCTAAAAACATACCTGATTTTTCCTTTTCTTGTAACATGTCTTCTGTATGTGTGTGAGGGGGCGATTTTGTTTTTGCTTTTGTTTGTTTTCGAGACAGGATCTTGCTATGTAGCTCAGGCTGGCCTAAAACTCTCTCAGATCCTCCTGCCTCAAGTCAAAATCCTGGATTCCAAGCAAACTCCACCACACTCTGTTGGTTTGATCACTTTCTAAGAGAATTTCGAAAGACCAGACAATAAAAGTACCAAAAGCATTGCTTTACTTTAGTGTGTGTGTGTGTGTGTGTGTGTGTGTGATGTGCACATATAAAGTTCAGAGGACAGCTTGAGTCAGTTGACTTCTCTCCCTCCACATGAGTCCCAGGGACCTAACTCCAGTCATCTAGGCCAGCCACAAATGCCTTATCTGCTAAGCCATCTCACTGCTCCAAATCCTTCTTCACCTGCCCTTCCTGTGTTTTCTTCTTCGCGTCACTTACCAGCTCTCGGGACCGAGTTTGGTGACTCCTAATAAGGAGCTTTTCCGTGCTACTAAAATGGCTGTTTTAGAGGGCGGAAATTAAAGCAACTGCAGGAGCCGTCCCCTGCTCGGGGTGGACTCGTTCTTCCGGCCACTGACAGTGGGCAGAAGGAAGGTTCGGGAGTGGAGGATTAGCCAATGGGTAATTCTGTGATCAAAGTCGGGCCCTGTTGCCACCTACCCACCTCATTCCACAGCGAGACTTGCTGAACTGCACGGCGGCTGTAGAGTTCACACTGCCAGCGTGATACAGGTCATAAGCGTCCCGCCCCGCCGCTCTGCGCGACTGCTCCGCACGGTGATACAGGTCATAAGCGTCCCGCCCCGCCGCTCTGCGTGGCTGTTCCGCACTGCTGCCGTGCTATCCAGGGCACAGATGTTTGGATCTCAGCAGCCCACAGCGTGGCATTCTGCCCTACTTATAATCCCCAGGGAAGACTGTTTCTGGGCTGCTTCACAAGACACCTCCGTCTAGGAGAAGACTGTCTTGCTTCCTGACACCCTTAGGGCGCTGCTCTGTTCTTCCTTCCTCCCGGAGGAGCCATAACCCTCAGGGTCCTGATGCTGCTGGGTTTCTGTGAGGATGACACTGACTTGTGCCACAGCGGGTAGTTGAGATTTGGCCTGAAAAGGGAAGTGTAGTTGTGCTGACCCTGAGGTCTAAGCTAGACCCAGAGACCTCGAAATAAACTCTGTGTGTCTAGAGTGGCAGAGCTGGTGGTGTTCTTGGCCTTCCCTTTTCTGGACCCTTCTGAGGTTCAGAGTAGATGCACTTGTATTAGTTTTCCAAGACAGGTGTCTCTGTAGTCTGTGGGGCCTTAAGTGAGTTGAGAGTCTTGTTTGCGCAGAGTTTGTGCTTTAGTAGGGATGTCTTATTACACGGAATATTTTTGCATGCTGCACGGTGAGGAAGTTTCCAGCAGTTGTCCCGATGTTCAAAGTCAGAAGTTGGCAGCAGGAGCAGTGGTGAGGTTCAGAGAGTAAAGGGACTTAATGCCAAACCCTTCTGTACCCAGGAGCCACTCACCAGCTCCTGTGATGTGTGCTCACCATGACACGTTTGCTCCCATACATACAGGGTGTACACACAGATACACACTAATAAATAAATGCAATTTTCAGATTTTTAAAAATGAAATAGAAAGGAGGCAGTCCCTGGCAAACCATGGGCCTCTTCTCCCCTGTAACTGCGGTGCAAAGCATATAAGTATGTTTGCATGGGATCTTGAAGACCGTGGTTTCTGTACATCTGGTCACCTTCTGGAATATGACAAGCTTGTTCGCTCCAGCCCCAGGGTGATTCTGAGGCCCTCCTGGCAGCCCTTTACCCCCCAGTGTGAGCTTTATGTGTGTAGGGCTGCCATGGGAAAACTCATATTTTCCCTTGTCTGTGGAGGAAGATCCTGTCTCCAGCATCCCCTCATTCATCCTCCCTGCCCTTCCAACAAGAGCAGGATTTGTTCAAGACCAGTATCTCACTATCCTCCTGCCTCCTCCTCCCAAGTGCTAGATTATAAATGTGATTGCTTATCTCCTTAAGACACCACTGGGTATAATAACTGGGAAACAAAATCAACAATTGGTGTATTTTTAACTGCCTTATATTATCTTGGAACCCTCACCTCCCCACCCCACCCACCCCCAAAAAACCTACATAAACACCATGAAGTAGATTATTTAGATAACTTATGTTTTTCAGTTGGGAGAATACAAAAGTGGTCATTATTTCTAGAAGGGCTAGGCATATAGCTTGGTGATGGAGTCCTTGCCTCATATACAAAAATCATAGGATTTTATTTTTTGATAGGTTAATGACTTTTTTTCATATCGTGGGCTTAAAAATAAACTTCTTGTATGGGATTATGGCTTTCCTGCTGCACTCTGCCCTTTGGACAGAAAAATGAGCCCAACCCTGATGGAAAGATTAACGGACGCTTCCCGGCTCCATGTGAAAGGTGATACTGAACACCCACACTACAGCCCTATGCCGTGTGGCGTCGGAGGTTAGTTATTAACTGCTTCTCGGAGGGGACAGGAATTAAGTGAATTAAAAAAAAAAAGACAGAAGCACCAAAAACTGGTGTTGATAGTAATGTTGAAGCCCACAGCCGTAATCCGATTTGGGATTCCAGAGGGCCCGATTCGTGAACTTTGTTAATGGAGTTTTCAGGCTCAAAGCCTGGGCTCTGGCAGATCAAAGGCTTGCCCACCACCCCAGTGTGCCCCTAAAGAGACAAGTAGTGCTGAAAAGCAGGAAAGCCACAGTGGGAGGAGGTCTGGCAGCCTTCAAGTCTGACTTGAGGTGGGTTTAAATACAGGGCAAATGGTATGCATAACTAAGCAGTCTCGCGTGACCCCCACCCCATCATCCATCAGCATTACCAGGCTCCAGTGTTCCCTGTAGAACTCTGTGAAATCTCTCCCTTGGGAGAAGTTTCCTCCTCTAGCCGGCACCTTCCTTTTCCTTTCCTCACCATGAGACTCCTGAGGACATTTTAATATTTGGGACACAAGTCTCTTAGACTATCTTGTCTGACCATGAGGGCACAACCCGCAGAATCAACTAAGCAGGCTCATAGGGGCTCAGAGAGCCTGCATCAGGGAGCCTGCATGGGTCTGAGCGTGTATGTATGGTTTCTGGTTGAGTAGTTTGGTGGTCTTGTGGGACTCTTAACAGTGTGTGTGTGTGTGTGTGTGTGTGTGTGTGTGTGTGTGTTGGGGGTGGGGATCTCTGGCTTTTTGCCTGCGCTTAGGACCCTTTTCCTCCTATTGGGTTGCCTTGTTCAACCTTAATAGGAGGGTTTGTGCCTAGCTTATTATAATTTGTTATGCTGTGCTCAGTTGTTATCCCTGGGATACCTGCACTCTCCCTCTGGAAATGGAGGAGTGGATCTAGGGGAGAGAGAATAGATGGGGGGGGGGCACTGGAAGGAGTAGAGGAGGTAAAACTTGGTCAGGATGTAATTCATATAAAGAATTTTAAAAAATAAAAAGAACGAAACAAGAAAAACAGAATATCTTGTCTGCTGGCTGCCAGGCGATTTCACTGTGGCTTCTGGTTAGGCTGATGTCAAGCATCTCTTGGTGGCCTGGCTTTTTAGCAGGAGGGTTGTATTGGCCGAAACATTCTTTTCTTTGCTGTAGTGTGAACACTCTTGATGGCGTTTGTTGGGATGCTTGCTCTCTACCTATGATTCCAACTCTGCTTTCCTCGCCCCTAAAGGGAGCCCTGGAGCTTCCTCGGCTACGGGCTGGTTAACTTCAGGTTTGCTTGTGAAGATGAGCAGCAAGAACAGCTGGTTAGGTTTCTGCTCACCTGTGCTGCTGGAAGTTTCCAAAGCCAGTCCCACTCCAGTGCTTGGGCGGTGGGTAGTAATTGGTGGGGAGCATTCTGGGGTTGGGTACAAGTTTGCTTAGGTCCAGGTAACCTTTAGAAAGGCAAGCCTGCTACCAGTAGTTGTCAGGTGGCATGTTCTGAAGGCTTTGAATGCCTTTGCATGCCTCAGAAGCCTAGTGGAGAAGGTCTGGGGTGGCGGTGGGGCAGCCCCTTCTCCCTGGGTGGCCCTGAAGCCTGCAGCCCCTGCTATTGCCAAGTGAGCTTTACATTCAACTTTCAGCCACTTCTCCTTTTCAGGTGCCTGCTAGTATTATTACAAAAGCCAGACACCTTTCATCACCAAGGCAACTGCGTTTACCACGTGACTATCAGGGAAGGAAAAACACAAATAATCCTCTCGACCTCTTGACAAATATGCAAAGTATTCCAGGCCGGGCCTTGCCCTAGAACAGAGTACTGGAAAGATAGGAGACTCACATCTCCAGCTGCCCCTGGTCCTTCCTCCCTCACCTTTTCGTTGCCAGCCCTGTCCGGCATCTCACTTCACTTTGCTGGGTCTTGGCTGCGTTTGTTGGTACAGTTCCAGTTCTTCCTGGCAGTTGTGTGTGTTGCATCTTCAGTGGTCATCTTACGGGTTACGGCAGGGGGCAAGCTGTGTTGGAGTGTCCCCTCTCTCCTTTTATTTTGGGATATTTAAGTTGAAAGAGTATGAACTGGGCTGTAGCTCTGCAGTAGAGTACTTGCCTATCACGCAGGAGGCCTTGCATTTCATCCCTAGCAGCCCCTGCACACATAGTCACTTCTGTGCATGCGCGAGTGCGCGCACACACACAAAGGGGGAAAAATCTTAAACCCTCCTCAGAAAGGATTTGAAAATGAATCAGGAGAATCAGCAAGCCTCCTGGCAGAGGAGAAGGAAGAGGAGCTCAGAAAATGGAGAAGCCTTGCTACTCTGCACCAGCACTGGGATCCTAGCAATATCTAAGCCTCCTTCCCCTCACCTCCTGTGCAGCTCAAGTCACACGCTGCAGGGCACGCTGCAAGTGCAGCTTCACAGCTCGGGTTCTACCTCCCTGTGTGCCCGGTGAGCCAAATAGCAGGGGAGATTGGCCTCTGCTGAGCTGCAGTTGGAGGTGAGGGAGGAAGTTGTGCTCATTTGGACAAAACCATCATTTCCTTAAAGTCTCGGCCCTGGGCTCTTAAGTAGGTCACTGAAGAAAAAAAACCAGAAATTTCTCCATTTGTGAGATGGCCTGTGGCTGGCTGGTTCCTCTGGAGGCTGGTATTTGAAGTTGGTTGTCCCACATTGCACCTGCAACGAACTGGGCTCCCAGTTCACCAGAGATCAGGTTTCCCGACGGAAAATGAATGTCAAGGAGATGCCCCTTTCTGAAGTTTGCAGTCTGAGTAGGTCTGGTGCCCTGTCGTTTGCCATGTCTTTAAGTAGCTTGCAAAGGGCCATGTAAAACACTTGAGCGATGTTTGAAACATTCTTTTCTGATAGCTAAGTCTGACGTGAGTGCTTTCGGGTCAGTTTTGCATTACTTCCAATTGTGACAAGATGTAAAATTTAGCTTTTTATTTCTTATGATGCTGGGGACTGGACCCTAGGCGTGTCATAATGCTAGGCAGGTGTTCCACCATTGACCTACATTCCCAGCCTAAAGTTTATCATTGTAGCCACCAAGTGTGCAGTTGTGTATCCGTTCACATTGTGTAACCAGCACCACCCTCTGTCTCCAGAATCTTTTCATTTTTTTCCAGTTTAAACTAGAGTTTCGTACCCTTCAGGCATTATTTCTGTTATGCCCATCCCCCAAGCCCCTCAGCCACCATTCTACTTTCTATTTCAGTGAATTTGACAGCTCTAGGTATCTGGGTCCCTCATGTAAGTGGAAGCATAATACAATATTTGTCATTTGTAGATTTTTTTTTTAAATCCAAAATCTTCTTTTTGTTTTTGAAGCTGTATTTTGTATTTTCCCTTTCTTCCTGCCAGGCTTTATTCCTTTCTGTAAGCTTTAATTTTTTATAAATGTTATGTGTATTGGTGTTTTGCCTGAGTGTATACTTGTGTGTCATATGCATGCAGCTCCCGTGGAGGCAGAAGAGGGTGCTGGATCTCCTGGAACTGGAGTTACAGATGGTTATGAGCCACCATATGGGTGCTGGGAGTTGAACCAGGATCTTCTGGAAGAGCAGCCAGTGCTCTCAACTGCTGAGCCATCTGGTGTTTATGTATAAATCTGTATAATAACTTAACTGTACTTGCTGAAGGAAAATACGACATTGGAACTAATTTGATAGAATTCTTCCCTTTATTTTGAGGTGGGGTCTTGCATTTTGTGGGTAGGGATTTGAGTGTTACTCTTTTTCTTATTAAAAATAATTTTTATACAATATATTCGCTTCTCCCAGATCGTCTTACCCACCTAACTCCTGCCTTTTTTCTCTCATTAACAAGCCGGCAAATAAAACAAGCACACTATAATTTTTTTTTCCCCTGAGAGGGATTTGATAGCAACGCCCCACTTAAGACTGAATGTTTCAAGGTCTCGTTCTCTGCATATTGCCCAGTTGTGGGTCTCTGTTAGTTCCCATCCTTTTGTTTTTCTGAGATCGGGTCTCATTTTGTATTCCTGGCTGTCCTGGAACTGGATATGTAGACAGGGCTAGCCTCAAACTCACAGAGATCTGCCTTTTTTTGTCTGCCAGGTGCTGGGATTAAAGGCGTGTGCCACCATACCCAACTAAGGTGGGGTCTTAGTCTGTCCTCAAAGTCATGTACCCCCTCTCCAATATCTGGGACTCTAGGCTGCATCATTGTGCCAAGTTGTTTATTTTTAGAAAAATCTCATTATTGGATAGTTATTCTAGATGATTATAGGGTTGAGGATAGAGCTCAATGGTGTAGAGTACTTGTACGGTATGCTCAAAGCCCAGGTCCAATCCCTAGTAAGATGCAAGTACAGGGCTAAAGATGTGGCTTGGGCAGAACATTTGCCTGCTGTGCTCAACGTTGGCCCTTGTTCCACCCCTTGCACTACAGAAATGAATGGATAATAAAACAGTTCTGTGTTATGCCCCACTTCCTGCTCCTCACTGAGACAGTGTAGAGCATTTGTATGAGAGGTTGGAGCAGCAGAGAGAATTCACTGATGTCAGGGCCCCGTTGGAGCTGCTCCCATCCAAAGGTAACCTCTCGTCCTTTCCTCCTCTAGATGGTACACCTTGAAATCCAAGCCAGGAAAGAAGGACAAAGAGCGAGGAGAAATCGAGGTCGATATCCAGTTTATGAGAAACAACATGACTGCCAGCATGTTTGACCTCTCCATGAAGGATAAGTCTAGGAATCCCTTTGGAAAACTGAAGGACAAGATCAAAGGGAAGAACAAGGATAGCGCCTCAGACACCGCTTCAGCCATCGTCCCCAGCACGACACCCTCAGTCGACAGCGATGAGGAGTCTTCCTCCAAAGACAAGAAAAAGAAGTCAAAGATCAAGACTCTGTTTTCCAAGTCGAATTTGCAGAAGACGCCGCTCTCCCAGTCTATGTCTGTCCTGCCTACGTCCAAGCCAGACAAAGTGATGCTCCGTCCCGGAGACTTGCAGTCCCGGTGGGACGATGACGAGGATGAGTCCTCCTCCACCTCCGATGGTGAGTTCTCGTCTTTGCTCACTCTCCCGCTTCCGCAGTCTCCCTGACTTTGCTCTGAGAAGGAAGAGGTGTGTCTTTGGGATTTAGTTACCACAGCAATGATGGTGATGAAGTTCACTAAGGCTTTCTTTCCTAAGAGAATACGAATGTCTTCTCCTGGGCTTTGGAGCTCACAGAATAAGTGCATTTGAGGTTTTTTTTTGTTTTGTTTTGGTTTTGGCTTTTTTGCTGCTGTTTGTCTTCTCACGGTCCTGGGGATCTGATCCAGGGTCTTGAGTATTCTGGACAAGTGCTCTAACACTGACTCACACACCCAGCACCTATTGTATATGAAAAAATAAAACTATAGGACCGTCCATATTGTAGTAGGACCGTGTTATATGTCTGATACTTCGTTAATTCCTTGGATGTCTGCTGAGCCTCTATCGTGTGCTTAACTCCCATGTGGTGCATCCCTGCTGGGAGCTAAATAGTCCAGTCTCCTTAACCCAAGTTGTGTATTTTGAACTCCAGCTTCAATTACTGAATCCCTTTTAGCCGCCAAACTCTGTTACTCTATCAAGAACATTGCCTTTTCCATTGGTTTAACACAGAATTTCTTCACTTCAGCATCCCTGACTGACTGGGCTGATAATTCTTGTGGGATGCGTAGGCAGCACCAGCTCCTTCCTATCGGTTACCACGACTGAAGACGCGTGCAAATCCTGATAAATTGACAGATGCCACTGCCCGCTGCAGCTACTTATTACCACTCCCACGTCCACGCCTCCCCTCTTCCTGTCTTTGCAATGCTGATGGCATCATACATGGCTTATCAGGAACCCATCACTGAGCTGTGCCCCAAATCACTCACTCATGGAGTTTCTTCACTCACTCATGGAGTTTCTTTCTTTCTTTCTTTCTTTCTTTCTTTCTTTCTTTCTTTCTTTCTTTCTTTCTTTCTTTCTTCTTTTTGTTCCTAGAGCTTTGGGCTTGATGACAAATGCTTTGCCTCTGAGCTCTAGCCTCAGCTTCATCTCTTTGTTTAGTGTGTGTGTAGGTCAGAGGCTAGCTTGTGGGGGTCAGTTCTCTTTTGATCGTGGGAGCCCTGGGTATTTAACGCAGGTCACCAGGCTTTGCAGTCAATACCTCCACTCCCTGAACTGTCACTCCAGAACTTAACCCTCTGTGATTTACTTCCTTCCCAGTCATGTCCCACAAGAGAACACCCAGCATGGATCACGCACAACCGAACCAGACCAACTTCAGCCTTCCCAAGAAAGAGGGGCTCTCCTTCCTTGGTGGCCTCCGCTCTAAGAACGACTCCCTCTCAAGATCTAACCTCTGTATCAATGGGAACCATGTTTATATGGAGCAGACAGAGGCCAAGAGTGAGGTCAGGGACAGCAGCCCTTCAAATTCCCCATCCCCACAGGGCTTCCGGAAGAGGCATTTATTTTCCTCCACTGAAAACCTGGCTGCCCGGTCTCCTAAGGAACTAGGGGAAGTAACCTCTGACAGACAATTGTCCGATGCTTCCACCAAGGATTCTGTGAAGTCCATGTCTTTGCCATCCTACCGATCTCTGACCAGCGAGGATGGTAGAGAGAGTGTGTCTCCAGCAAATGTGGAGACTCCGAGAGAAACGAAAGAGAGCAAGAAGCAGGAGAGCAAGAAGTCCTCCCTGCTTTCTCTGGTGACAGGAAAGAAAGATGCGGCTAAAGGCAGTGAAGGCGAGCCTCTTCCCACTGTCTCAGAGAAAGAGAAGGAAAGGCAGGGCACGCGCACGGAAGCCCAGCTGAGGGAGGAAGACCCTGGGAGACGGTCTGAGAGAGATGTCGTACCTGCCGCCTCGCAGAGGGGCGACTCCCTGAACCGCTTTGAAGATGTGCAGATCTCAGCCCCAGAAGCCGGCCTGGAGCCTAAGTCTGAGCCGAAGCCACCAGTTCCCGCTGCGAGGGCTCCCCAGACCAAAGCCGTGAAGCCTAGGTAAATTAGTTTTCTACACATGGGGTCTTTCTCTGCCACTGTCTGACATTAGCAATCTCCACTAGAGCAAACCTGGTCAGTTTCAGGATGTGTATGCAGAAGTCTGCTAGTCTTAAGTCATTTGAGCCTGTCACCTCTGCTGGCCTGGCTTGCCCAGCACAAAGAGCAGAGGTGTTTCCCAGCCTAAAGCCACAGCTCGGCCTTATGTGGGCGGGGATTGTTTTTCTCGTTGAGCTAACCAGACTCTAGTGAAAGGAGAGTATGTGGCCGATTCTGAGCATTCTTGGTTGCAGTGGGTACATGGGCAGAACCTGGGTTTAAGGTTTCACCTCACGCTGCCCAGTGGAGATGGCTGCCTTTCCTCCTGGCATTTGGCATCCGTTTGCTGGTGCGAGAGACCCTTGGTCCTCTTTAGTGTAGCTGTGGTCATTCTTTGTCTCCTCTGTACCTGATCATAAGCACCAGACTCATCAAGAAGGAGTAGCTTCTGAGTCACGTTCACGCTGACATTTCTCTGGTATGGGGGGGGGGGCAGAACTCTTTGGAGATTGTACACAGGTGTACTTTTCTCTTCGACGTCCATACTTGTCGCCTTGTCTAAAGGAACTGTAGGCTGCCTGTTGTTCCAGCTGAATGTTTCCCTTGTGTGACAGATGTGTTTGGTAACCAGCAGTGTCTCTTCCTGTGGGGAGAGTGTGTCTCAGTTGTGGAGTATTTGCTTAGCATGTATGAGGCCCAGGCTTTGATTCCCCGACACTGGAAAAACACAAAGCGATCCATTTGTATGTCAAGAATTGCCGTTTCCTTGGCTTTGTAGATCCTGCTCCAAATGTAAAAAACAAAACACCTGTCCCTCTTTAATGAGTGTTTTTATGTTTCTTGAAATGCATCTGCAACTGACCTGCAGATTTTATTTTGTCCTTTTTGCAGACTGGACGTACCTCCAGAGGCCCAACCCAAAGCCAGGCTTCCTTCCCCTGACTCTGCTCTCTCTCCTTCCCTTCCTTCCAGCTCTCCTCAGGCCCCTCTCTTTTCTGACCTGAGAGGTGACTCAGAGACACAATCCTCTGAAAGTCCTTCTGCCTCCTCCTCTTTCTCATCTCCCCTGGCAGCTCCCCTCTCCACATCCACCCCAATTGAACACTGGCCCCCCACAGGCAAGGGGGAGGTTGATGCTGAAGAACCCCCTTTGTTCCTCAAGGCTGTCTCTCAGAAGGAGAGTGTAACGCCAGCTCCGAACACTGGTTCTTCTGCCTCAGGACCAGCTTTTAAACAACTGACCATCCCAGTGCAGAAAGGGATGGAAGATTCTTCAGGGGGCGAGACCAGGGAGACAGGCACTGGGAAGGAAGCCGGCAGTGATGAGTCAGGAAAGAGCTCCATGAGGCAGCATGAAGAACACGTGAAGTTTCCTGTCCCAGAGCAACACTGGGCCCCCTCACCTGAAGAGATCCCGGACATACCCTCTGGGCCTTCACTCAGGAGTGGCAGCAGTGCAAACCCTGCTGAGAAGTCCCCCTCAGGGGGAAAGACAGACTCTGAGCGTCAGTCTAGGTCTCTTGTGGAGAACGATCACAATGGTGGGATGGCTCCTGCAGGCAAAGAAGCAGCACCCCCTCCTCAAGAGGAAGAGGCGGCCTCCCTGTTTGATAGCATAGCAAGGAAACACGAAGAAATACATTCGAATGCCGGTGGAGGTGAAAAGAAAGTCAAGAAACGTGTGTCCTTCTCTGAACAACTCTTCGTGGAAGAAGAAACAGAAAAACCCGCTGAGCTTGAGGAGGAGGACGGAAGCCATCCCCAGCGGCTGACACGTGAAGGGCCTGTGGCTAGAGGCAGGCTTGATGCAGAGTCTCCTGAGTGTCCCCACACAGAAGGCGCAGGAGAGGAACCTGTGACCACGGCACCTCAGCCCATCATTCCTTCTGAAAGCGAGAGTTTCTCAGAAGATCCCACAAGTGAAGCCAGCCCAGCAAGAGGCACCCAACTCTGGAGGGTCGTGGAGAATGGTGGCCTTATGACTCAGTATCAGAGCAAAGCCAGCGATCATGAAGGCCTGCTGTCTGACCCGCTGAGTGACCTCCCATCTGCCTCTGATCTGAGCTTGTCTCTTCCTTCCATTCCTGAAGTGGCATCAGATGATGAAAGAATAGATGAGGCTGGAGATGGAGGAGAGGCAGAAAAGCTGGTTGATCCACAAGCAGGAGTTTCACCCCTGAACACGTCACCTTCCGGTCTGGAGAAGGCAGAGGGGCTGAGTGGGGGGACACATGAGTCGGTGCTTGTGGAGAATCTACATGACTTCAGGCCAAACTCTTCCAGAATGGCTCCTTCCGAGAAGACAGCAGCACTAGGAATTGCTGAGCCCCATCTTGGCGAGAGCTCAAGTGTGAATAAACAGTTACCAGGCCCTGGTACTGCCGAGAAAGAGGAACTGGAGCCGAGTGGGAGGCCAGGCTCTCCTCTCCGCACACCCCAGGGCTCTCCCGTGCCCAGCCCCCCACCCTCTGAGACCTTTCCTGCTGCACACTCTTTGCCTCGCTCTCCACATTCCAATGACCACCACACCAGTGTAGCAGAGTCTCAGATAAAAGCAACCCCAGAAGGTTCCGCTGGTAAAGTTGAAAATTTTGGCAAGAAGAAGCCACTCCTCCAAGCCTGGGTCACACCCTCAGAGATACATCCAGTCCCGGCTCAGCCAAGCGCTGGAGCTGGGGCAGCCAAGCACAGGTGAGAGCCGGTGGGGGAGATTGTCTGTGCATGGGAAAGCTGCCCTCTCTTTGCTTTTACCTGCAGAGACCATGTCTTCAAAACGAACGGATGTCCTGATGTCAGAATTTGCCCGTTTCGCCGGCAAGGCTTGTCACTGCAGGGCCATGTACTTTGTGTTTGTACTCAAGAATCCAGCCACGCGTGTAGCAAGGATATGGTAGTCTTCAAAGATAACCTAGGAATGCTCCTGCAGTGTGATGGAGCTCTGTAGCTGCGGAAGTGTGGGGCGCTTGTGTCTTCAGGGGCTCAGAAGCAGCTGAGGTGGAGTAGGAGAACAGAGCAAAGCTGAGGACATCCTCTGAGGACCGCTCAAAGAGCAGCTCGCATGATCTGCGCTCTCCCTTACTGTAGACACCTGCGAGGATGAGAAACTTCCTTTCTGTCTTTCTTCTGTATTGTTAACATTGGTTTGTTTGTTTGTTTGTTTTAATTAAAATAATTTTTTTTTGCAGCGCTGGGGATGGAACCAGAGGCCTTGTGCATGCTGGGCCAGTACTGTACCACAGAGCTACATCCCAGCTTGAGAGACTGTCTTAATGCTCTTGTGTCAATAAGCAGCCTGAGGGACTTAGTGTCTATTGGGACTCCCACCCTTACTCCCCGAGCCGGGGATGAGCTTTGGTGGTTGTGTGTGACTCTCTGATCCATTTGACGTTGAATTCCACAGGAGCTAAGGCAGAAGCTGGATGTGGGGCCGGAGATGATTCCCCTCCCCCTTGCTCGTCTTGCGGGCAGTCACCTTTGAGTAGTCCTCAGTTTTGTGGTTATGGAAAGCTTAAGGATCCTTTTCTTGTCTTTTTCTAGGCTTCATCCCGTGAAGCCGATGAACACAACAGCCACCAAGATTGCAAACCCCAGCTTGGGCACTGCTGCCATCATCAGTGAGAACATGATCAACGAAGCCATTATAAAGGTATGCGTTCTGAGAATTTGGCATGTTGCTAACATCGGCAGAGCTTGCATGTATAGAGTCACCATTACAGCTGGTCTCCATCTGTGCAGCTACACAGGGGTCTGATGGGAGGAGAACTTGAGCTCCTTTAGTCTGGAGACCAGCCTGGGCAACATAGCGAGATGCTGTCTCAAAACAAAAACAACAGCAAAAGTTATAGACCTTGGGACAATTCTGGGAATTACTTATGCAGACCTCTGCGTCTGGAGTGTGATAACCTCTAAGGGCCCCCAGACTGTCCATTGAATGGATAATTTTATTTTTCACTACATTCTTTCTTGTCTCTAAGCAATATGATTACCACTGGCACTGTATGTTTGTGGTTTTTGTTTATTTTGTTTTGTTTTTCTTAAAGACAAAGTCTCTGTAGCCCAGACTGGCCCAGGCAATCCTTATGACTCAGCCTCCTGAGTGCTGGGGTTACACAGGTGTCCCACCATGTTCATCTGGCAGTTCTCCTTAAAGAAAAGATTTCCTTTCCCTTTCCTTCCTTCCCTCCCTCCCTTCCTTCCTTTTGTTTTCTGTTTCTTTTAGACAGGATTTTTCATGTAGCCTTAGCTATCCTGAAACTCACTCTGTAGACCAGGCTGTTATCAAATTCACAGAGATCCACCTGCCACCAGCACCCTGAATGCTGGAATTAAATGCGTGCACCACCACATCCCAGCTTCTTTTTTATCTTTAGGCAAGAATATAAAATTCTTGATACAGACGTGCTGGATTTTATCACTGTACTTCAAAATGGTTTCCAACATTTACAAAGTTGCAACAATAGCACAAAGAACTCCTATAGACTGTCATCCGGATTCTCCGGTTGTTCACATTTGACCCAGTTTGCATTATCTTTTTTGTTTGTTTGTTTTTCTGCCAGGAAGGTTTTTTGTTTTCCTGATATTTACTAGGAAGTTGGGCCAGAGGACAACATAAAGATGATATAGTTAAACCACAGTCATCTAGCAGTTCACCTTCCCACTTCCTTATAGTGCAGAATGCTTCGCGACTCTGATTTTAATTATTTTTATTTCATGTGCAGGAGTGTTTTGCCTGTGTGTATATTCACATTAAGTGTGGGCCCGGTACCTAAGGAGGCCAGTAGAGGGCACTAGGTCCCCTGGAACTGGAGTTAAAGATGGTTGTGAGTCACCATGTGGGTGTTGGAAACCAAACCTAGCCCTCTACAAGAGCAGCAAGTGCTCTTAAACTGATGAGCCGACTCTCCAGCCCCTTGTCTGTCTGTCTGTCTGTCTGTCTGCCTGCCTATTTTTGATTGGTTGGCTGCTTGACTTGACTGATGTACTAGGCATTGAGCCCAGAGAGAAGCAAATGCCTCTTTTTCAGAAAGTAAACAAGACCCTCGATTCCCATTTTATGCCCTCTTCCCTGTTCATTTAATCAAGGGTTTATCTCCCGGGACTGAGTGGGACAATAACTTAGTAAAAGGCGCCTTTCTCACTCTGCCTCCTGTGTGGGCTCACTGCTACCCTCAGCCTGCCGTAAATCTCTTGGTCTTGGACCCTCCCAAGTAAATATTCTAGGTAAATACAGAAAGCTCCTGGGAGACTGCTGTTGGCTTTCTAGAGAAGAGCAGCTTTGTACTAGGCATAAAGCAGCGTTTGTAAAAATAACTTCAAAATAAGAGAGTCTGGGGAGAGAAATCACAGAGCTAAAGTAAAGGAAAAGCTAGTGAGGTCATTGCAACAGTGTTGTTTGTTTGGGCTTATTCCCTTGGCTGTTGTTTTAGGGCCTCCATTAAAAAATCGTTTTGTGTGTTTGACAATTTCACACGACTATACAATGTACTGAGATTATTTATGGTCACCTCCACCCTGGACTCCGCGCTCACCCCACTTCTGCGGCTCTCCTTTTTCTTCCTAACTAGTGCTTCTCCTACCGCATGTCCCGTCTGCCTGTAAACTGCCACTGTTCTGTGTATTTGTGAGTGCAAGGCCGTGTCCTCCCAGTGATGCTCAGTAACACACGAACGGGTGGTAGCACGCTTATAATCCCAGCACTGGGGAAAGGCAGGACCAGCAGTTCAAGGCCATCCTGAGCTAAGTGAGAGCTTGTCTCAGAAAGAAGGCGGTAGAGAGACAGCAAAGAGGAAAGAAAAAAGAAAGCCGGATGTGGTGACACACTTGAATCTCCAGAATTGAGTGGTGGAGGCAGGAGGATCAGAAACTCAAGGCCAGTATGGGGTGCACAAGGTCCTGTCTCAGAGAAAGAAGAGATGGAGAGGAACCAAGTTGTTATGGATTTAATAATGCTGGGCCCACACTTGCTAAACACACACTCTGTCACCAAGCTACATGCTCAACCACTAATTAGTGTTTCTTAATAAAACCCTTATATAGAGAGAGGTGTAATCTACAAACCTCCAGGGCATGTTTCTTGATGTGAAACATCAATGGACACTTTTTGGTTTTTCTAGACAAGGTTTCTACAGTCCTGGTGTGCTGGAACTCTCTGTAGACCAGGGTAGCCTCGAATTACAGAGATCTGCCTGCCTCTTCCCGGGTGCTAGGATTAAAGGCGTGTGCCACCGCCATCCGGCAGTGCGCGCCTTTTCTGTGGCAAACTGCATTTGACAGGAAGAGACGGGGTCTCACTCTGTAACCCTGACTGGCCTGGAACTCTTGATGTAGCCCAGGCTGGCCTCAAACCTGTCTACCTCTGCCTCCTGAGAGCAGGATTAAAGGTGTGTACTTCCACGGCCAGCCTCAAGCCTCATACCATTTTTTTAAGCATAATTTAGTATTGTTAAATACATTCGCGTGTGTGTCCAACACCCAGAACACTTGTAGATATGAAACTGATTTTTAGCTTTTTTTTTTTTTTTGAGATACTGTGTCACTATAGCAAAGGCTGGTCTAGAACTCGCTTCATGATGCAGGCACTCATTCTGAGTACTGGGATTATAGGTGTGTGCCATCATGCCCGATTTGAATATAGTGTTGGAAGTCACACACATAGTGACTACAGGGGTAGAGCATTGATGTGTCACACACAAAACCCGGAATTTAATCCTTAACAGCACAAGAACAAAAACAGTGACCAGAAAAGGTCACCCCCTCTGAATAGATGTCCTCAACAAGCTGAAAAGGGTTGGGGGATGGAGAAGCAAATGTGGGAGAAATAGCCCAGCATCTCGATTATTCATGCACCATCTGACTTGGACTCAAGCTTGCTGTATCTGTGAAAACAGCAGCCAGGGAGAGTAGGATTCCTCTGAATTCGGTCTCCTTGGGCAGTTTGCTCCCTGGATGCGGGAGGAGGCTTCTGTGCTGTTGTTGCTATTACTGTTACTATTACTCTGCCCCGGCTCTGCTTGGAGGTGGTAGGCTTTTGACTTGACTTATTGGTCTTCCTGGTAGAAGGTGAAAGTGTCAGGCTCTCAGGGAAAAACCGGTTACTGCCCTGGAATTCTCTGGGCAGAAGTCACCTTGAGTGATTTATAAATCTGCTAAGCTGCAGATTGCCAGGCCCGCCCGCCTTCTTACTCCCTCTGAAGACCTTGACGTGACTGGTTACTTCTTAGTGAGTCCCTTATCTCTGATTTCCCTTTGCCTCAGAAGTCTTTGGTTTGCAGTTAGAGTCTCCTTGTCCCAGATGATAAATGTTCATTAAAAGCGACTGTTCCGGACACATGCTCCCCTCAGAAACAGGAACAGTCAGACTTTGGGACAGGCTACCACGTACCCAGAGAGTGTGTACTCAGGTGGCCTGTGAGGTCCATGGCCCGGTGGCACGTGGCTTTAGCTATACACGTTTTGAGAGTGTGGAGTGAGTTTTGGTAGGGTCTCAGAGAGCGCCTAGGGGTAGCAGGCTGGTGTCACTGGCTAATACCCAACAGCGTTGGCAGGAGGATGCGCCCCCACATCTTCTTTCTGCTCTACCTTGGGGCTTGCTTGTCCCAGCTCTGTACCGATAGCTGGTTGTATGACTCCAGGAGTTTTAAAGGAGATCAAGTGGTTCATCCACCTCAGCCTCCCGAGTGACTGGGCTCAGGTGTGCACACTAGGATTACCTGACGCTGCTTTCTCCGTCTCCCGCCAAGGCCTCATTGTGTTCCTTCCCACCGCCCCTTTTAGTGTAGATGGTTGTTTTGCCTGTGAGCATGCGTGTGCGTCCGTGTGGGCGGGGCGGGGGGGGGTGCTGGAGGAGGCTGAGAAGAGAGTGCAGGGTTCTGGGACTGGAGTTATAGATGGTTGTGAGCCACCGTGTGGGTGCCAGGAATTGAGCCAGATCCTCTGAAAGAGCAGCCAGTGCTCTTAACAACGGAGCCATGGCTCCAGCCCCCTCACTACATTTCCTGACAACATGTACCTAGAGTCAAGATGAGGGCTCTGACGGCTATGAGCCAAGGAAGGTTTCTGCTTTTTAAGTGTTGTTTGTGGTGCCATGGTCCTTTTCTCAGTCAGCTGCCTGGTTCCAACCTGTGTTGAAGTTGATTTCCATGCCTTTAATCTCAACACCTGGGAGGGCAGAGCCAGACCAATCTCCAAGTTCGTGGCCAGCCTGGTCTACAGAGCGAGGCGCTGAAGAATAACAACAAAATGGGTTTCTGAGAGACTCCGACGGCCGCTGACATTGTCTTCGCATTCCTTTCAGATGTCTGGTTTCTCTGTGGCTTGTAACCGATTCCCTCTTCTTTCCCTCCCCAAAGAAATACCAGCCGTCAGATCCTGCCTTCGCCTACGCACAACTGACCCACGACGAGCTGATCCAGTTGGTCCTCAAACAGAAGGAAACCATCAGCAAGAAGGAGTTCCAGGTGCGAGAGCTGGAAGACTACATCGACAACCTGCTGGTCAGGGTCATGGAGGAGACGCCCAACATCCTCCGAGTGCCGTCTCAGCTGGGCAAGAAGGCTGGAAAGATGTGACCTGCGGGAGGGAAGTGGAGATATTTTGTGATCTTGTGTCCGGCGCCTCTTGAAGTCAAGGGTGTGTGGTCTGCCTAGTAACCAGCACACAGGCTCCCATCGCCGGGTGTGTGCCTTGTCTGTCAAGAGTCAATTCTCCTAGTTGAAACCACGTTAATTATTACAATGAATCTTGTCTGTACATTCCCAGAGTATGTGTTTAAATGCCACGGTGCCTTTAACTAAGTTGTGAATGCACGATTTGATCCTGAGCCACCGATTCAGGGGGCTAATGTATTTTAACACTGGGGTTGTTGCTCTCTGATACCGAGATTTTTCCAGTGTGTATCCTCCATGAAGCCAGGCTTTGGCTGAGATCAGAAAGGGACTCTACTGTGGGACTGTTTTACCTCCTTTTCTTGGTGTTGGAGCAGCTCAGGTATGGCATATGCTAAATTTTTGGTTTTTTTTGGTTTTTTTTTTTTTTTGGTTTTTCGAGACAGGGTTTCTCTGTGGCTTTGGAGCCTGTCCTGGAACTAGCTCTGTAGACTAGGCTGGTCTCGAACTCACAGAGATCCGCCTGCCTCTGCCTCCCGAGTGCTGGGATTAAAGGCGTGCGCCACCATCGCCCGGCCATATGCTAAATTTTTATGTCTTGTGAACGTCCGAAGAGTCAAGGGTTGTTTGGGTAGGGTTTTTGTTGGGGGAGGGGCATTGTTCTGTTTTTAAGATAGGCTCTTGTCTAGTCCGGGCTGCTCTTGAACTCACTGTATAGCTGAGACTAGCCTTCTTAGACTTTGAACAAGCTGCCTCTTCCATTTCCTTCTACCTTCTAGCCTTAAAAGTACGCTCTTGTGGATGGGGAGATACAGCCCAGTGGGTAAAGGGCCTGCAGTAGCTGCAGATGCTGGAGGGGCGGGGGGGGGGCGGGGGGGCGGGGACGGGCAGATCCCACCCAGGGCCTCACTGGCCAGCCGTTCTAGCTGAAACAGGGAACTCTGGATTCAGTGAGGGACCCTGTCTTAATAACGTGAAAAGCTACCTTAAACCTCTGCCCTTCATATTCTCCCACACAGGTGAGCACTCACACACACACAGACATATTCTCCCACACAGGTGAGCACTCACACACACAGACATATTCTCCCACACAGGTGAGCACTCACACACACACAGACATATTCTCCCACACAGGTGAGCACTCACACACACACAGACATATTCTCCCACACAGATGAGCACTCACACACACATAGACATATTCTCCCACACAGGTGAGCACTCACACACACACAGACATATTCTCCCACACAGGTGAGCACTCACACACACACAGACATATTCTCCCACACAGGTGAGCACTCACACACACACAGACACATACACACAGCGTGCTCTTTAGATCCATAGGGCTGTCTCCCGGAGATATGAAGGAATTAAGGGGCTCAGCCGTTAAGAGCACTGACTGCTCTTCTAGAGGGACCCAGGTTCAATTCCCAGCACCCACACGGTAGCTTACAACTGTCTGTAACTCCAGTTCAAGGGGATCCGACACCCTCATACAGACATACACGCAGGCGAAACACCAATGCACATTTTTAAAAAAAGTCACTTTCCATCTAAGTAGGAAAAAATGGTCAGAGTCCCTCCTCTCGTGCTGACGGGGCTCCTGTTGCTGGATTGGCCTCTCCGGTGTCTGGAGAGAGGACTAAGCAATCCAGATGCTTGCTCCAACAGTTGTGACCTAGAGAATGACTAGGAAGGGTCCTTTGGCCACGTCCTTCCATCCCACGTCCTTTCTCCCATTTACTTATCTTGCTGGCTTTCCTGGCAGCCTTCTGGAAGGGAGTAGCCAGAGTCCACTAGTTCCTCAAGATGAAGGAGCCCTGGGCTAGGGCACAGTTAGTACACAGTGGCAAAGCACTTCCACCCTTGCCCCCACACTTGCTACCCCACCCCCAGACCTACCACCCCCATTCCAGACTTGCTTTTTGATTGCTACTTCCTAATTTGGGGCAATGTTTTTGTTGCTATTTTGAGGCAGAGTCTCACTGGCTTCAGACTTTCATCCCTCCTGCCCTAGCTTTACAAATACTGGGATCACTGGTATGTGTCACCATGCCTGGTAGATTGCTGTTTTTTTTAAAATAGATTTTTATATATATAACTAGTTTATATATATACTAGATTTATATATAAATCTAGTTTAAAATATAGTTATATATATACACATGTGTGCATGTGTGTATATATGTGTGTGTGTATATATACATATATATATATATAATTTTTAAAATCAGCCCCATTTTCACCAATAGAGGGAATTTCACTGCTGCTCACCTCATCCTGGAATTAAAGTGTTTCATGTTGCTCTTTTTTTTTCTTCCTGATTGTAATAAAATCTCATGAAATCTTGATGTCTCTGCTAGGGGCAATCCCAGGCCAGTGGAATGAACAGGGTGGAGGTAGTGGTTATTCATGAAGAATCTCTTTCTGTCCTTGTCATCCGGAAGATGAGGGGCATTGGCTACACTGGAGCACTTTAATCTGAAGGGCAAGACTGTCACTTGATTTATCTAATTACCTGTTAATGATCCACACCTATTGTTATTTAATCCCTCCTACAATACTAGGGACCACTGCAGATTTCTGAGGTGTTTTTTTTTTTTTTAGCGTTGCAAAATTCATTAATATGCCTATAAAGGAAACTATATTCACTTGAACTCTGAAAATGTACATGTATATGTCTGCTCTGCATGTTTTTTTTTAGTTGATAAAAATGCATTTTTACTGTGATAACCTAAGTGCATGGGGGAGGGGAGGGCACTGGTTCTGTTAACAAGTCTGGAGGGCTCTGCTGCTCCTGGGACCTTTGGTATGTTACTGGGTCAGCACTAGAGAGGACCATCTAGGTGGGGTGAATTCCTGGGCTCTGAAATGCCACTTGGGAACTCTGGAGAACGAAGAGTGGTTTGCCTCAAGGGCTTGACTGGAAAACATTGGCATTTCCAACCTTGCTGTAGCTCAGAGTACATAGAGGCCACAACTACTCAATGACTGTTCTTGAATGTGCATCTGGGGGCTGAGGGAAGCCTCTGGGAAGCCGAGTCTGTGTTGAGCCCCTGGCGGGGGCAGAGGTTAGTGATGTGGAGAGCCCTGGAGCTACTGAAGCTGGCCGCTGGCTTGTGCCTGTAGCTACTCCTGAAGCCACCATGAGGAGCCCTGGAAGGGCCTGCGCTCTGGAAAAAAGAGGGGCTTTTTCCTTGCCCTTGCCTGGCTGCCTCCAGAAAGCCCAGCCAGGGCGTGAGGGAGCACTGGATTAAATACCAGCAGACTCCAGTTGGAGGTCAGTTTCCTGAAAAACAGTGGCCCAAGTGTTTCATATCGTCTTATTCTTTTTTTTTCTTTTTTTTTTTTTCATATCGTCTTATTCTTAACCTTGGCACATGTCCTGGCCTCCCTGTTTTATTCCAGGAAGGAATGAGCAACCCTGCCTTGTGCCGTGCTCCACAGCTGTGCACATGTGTGATAGATGAGCCTTGTGCTTCCAGATTCTACGTTCTCAGGGCCCCAGGCTCATCTATCACACATAGAACTGCTTTCCCAGTTGCTCTTTTGAGGCCAGAGTTCTTCATCCCTGTGGGTTTTTTGTTGTTGTTGTTGTTTTTTTTTTTTTTTTTTTTTTGCCCAGTCAACCTTTCTTCTTTCCCTTTACTTTCTTGGTGTTGGAGATTAAACCCAGTGTCTTGTGCATATCAATCCTGTGCTCTCCCACTGAGTCACACCCGCAGCCAGTCCTCCACCCTGCTTTGTGATGCTTTGTCTTTGTCTCTTTAGCCCAGGTTAGCCTCTGCCTCCCCTTCACGTGCTGGGAATATCAGGATGCCACCACTCCCAGCTTTTTCTTTATTCTTTTGGCGGTGGAGTAGGGTACTGATTAAGGATCCTTCAAGACCGAAAAGCAGTCAATTGCCTTAGATGGCAAACATGAACCCACGCCAACCCCGACTCTGGATTCTCCTACCTCCTTTGTGAGCTACTGAGTCGACTTTCCCCTTCAACTGCAGGCGCAGTGGTGTTTTGAATTACAGGATTCCTGTTCCCTGGGTGTTGCTTTGGGGATTTTGAAGTTGACTGGTATTGCTTTTAAGAAATACCTAAAACGGGCAGTGGTGGCGCACGCCTTTAATCCCGGCACTCGGGAGGCAGAGGCAGGCGGATCTCTGTGAGTTCGAGGCCAGCCTGGTGTACAGAGTTCCAGGATGGCCAGTACACAGAGAAACCCTGTCTCAAAAAAACGAAACAAAAAGAAATACCTAAGGGATTAGGCGTGTAGCTCAGTTAGTGCGGTGCCTGCTTTACATGCACAAAGCTCTAGGTTTGATCCCACCTTCCCCTCCCCTCACCCTCCCCTCACCCCTCCCACTCCTGTACTACATAAACTGAGCATTGTGATGCCCACCTGTACTCCCAGCCAACACTTGGGAGGTGGAAACAATGTGACCAGAGGTTCCACTTCATCCTCAGCAGCACAGGGCGTTTTAAATCAGGTGGGGATATGTGAGACCTTGTCTTAAAATAAAAAAAAAAAAAACCTTAAAGTTTTCTAACACTAAATAAAAAGATACTTCTTTCAAAGATTTGCGTCTGTACTTTACTTTGGGTGTGATAAAAGTTCCTTCTGTCTTGTTGAAAAACTTCCTGGGGTGATAGTATCCCATGATGGTCTCTCGTGAAGCCCCGCAGTGACCACAATTGTGCCAAAGGGTGCCTGAGCCCCTCTGGAGAGGACAAACATCTCTGTCCTGCTTTTCCTAGTCTCATCTTATCCCAAGGGATCATGGCTTCGACATCATGTGACTATCTGCCCAAACATTACAAAGAGAAGTCTTGGCCTGGGGTTCAGAAGTACCCCGACCTGAGAAGCAGATCCCTGGTCAGTCAGCTCTGCTGATCTGATAGAAGCCGTTAGGGCAGATGAAGGCGTCTCCTCCCAGGTTTATCTCACTCCGCTCACATTTCCTTCGAGACTAAGTCTGTCTCAGAAGGAAGAGCATCTGCTGGCCTCAGGTGTGCACCATGGCTCATAGGCCTTGCTCCAGAGACTCTGGAGAGGAGCAGATACTGTTTCCCTCGAGGTGAGATCACATCACAGAACCCATGATGCTCTAGGCTGGGGCCAGGGGCTTCCATGGGGCATTAATGGAGTGTCTGCATTAAGGAATTTGCAAACAGATTTATATTTATTTGTATTCTCTCATTTGGGCTTTTTTTTATGGTACTAGGAATTTTTATTTTTCCAAAGTTTTCATAAATGACTAGCACTGTGAGATTTGGTTCTTTTGATCCCTCGTTTGCAATTCTTTCAGTTTGGTTGGTTCCTGCTACTGCTACCAAGCTTAGTGCATAGTCAGCCTAGTGTTTTCAAATTCCAGCTCAAGGAAGGACAGTTGTCTTGGCTTAACTTGGTTATTATTAGCAGAAGGCTTTTGTGCTGGTGGGTGGGTGGGTGGGTGGGTGGATGGATGGATGGATAGAACGAACATAAAACGGGAAATAGCAATATGAACAGAATAAAAAGGAAACTCCCAAATCTGGACTTGGGAGCAGAAACTGAGGCCGCAGGGGTCAGCAAGCACCCTCCATGACAGCCAGGCTGTCTCGAGTAGTTCCCAGTGCTGTGACTCTTACCTACGCCAGGACATTCTCGTCCTGTACAAGCAGATGCTCTTTAACAGAAAGACCACTGTTTCGTTTTCAATCTCAACTCTTTTCCAGAGCCTCATGTGAAATGCTGGGCGACCAGCAAGACGGCTTTGCACTAGAGGTGCTTGCCACACAAACCTGGGACCCGAGTTGTCCTAAAAGCCCACCGTGGAAGAAGAGAACTAGTCAACTAGTCCCTGTAAGGTGTTCTCTGTCTCCACATACGTACTGTGGTGTGCAGCGCACAACGCCTGTCTGTGCTCTATGCACTCCCATACAGTTCGCGAGCTTCGGGCAAGGGGCTAGAGGTTGAAACATGCAGACACACAGAGACAGACAGATGGAGACACGGACCTCTAGACACTGGTAAGAAGCCCTTTATTCAGAAGCACCATGGAGGCTTATATACCTAACAGTCTGGTGGGCCAACAGGTGAAAACCTTATCCTCTGATCCTCAAGGCCAAGGCAACACGCGCTCGTGAAGCAGAGCTGGTAAACAACTTTGACACAGCTTTCAGTAACTCAAATCAGAAGGAAAGTAAAGATCTCTAGCAGGGAAGAGCAGCTGGAGGCCAGGACTCCAAATGGTCCCAACAGTGGTGCATACGTGCCTGTATGTACAGACACTGATAAATAATTTTTGAACAAATGCTTGATTTGTCAGCCTGTGGCACTCTTGGGAGGTAATCAACGTGCTAGGAGGGAGATATAAAAATAATTTAGGTCATTCCCGGCCACCATGAAGGGTCAGCAAAGCTCCACCATGTGTCCCAGCCATGATCTGGTGCTGTGACGCAAACAGAGCAGAACAGCCAGGCAGCCTTGCATGAAAACCTGAAATGGGAAACCAAAGCAAACCTGCCTTTCCAGCAGATCCCACCGGGTCATTTGCTCCTCTGGTGGGAATAACACAGCCACAGTACCTGTTTTGAGCGTACCTCATGACATGGCCGCAATCTGCAACAGTCTATACTTTGCAACATGAACTGATAAGGGTTCAGAGGGAGACACACACCCCACCCCCACCCCAGCTAACCACCACCCAAGAAGAGCCAGGACCTTTTTGACAGTTTATGACTGCCACCTATGGGCCAAAAGGAGGACTTGCTGGATGAGGGCCCCCTGGCCTCAGCTCACCTGTGGAAAACAACGCTGGACAGGTGTTGTCCATCCTTCAAGTCCAAAGTGTCAGCACACAGCTGTCCTTAGCTTAATAACCAGACAGATGGATCTGGCGTTTGGGGCTTCTTTTTTGGCACCATCTTCAGAATCTTTGTGCTTTGCCTCTTGGGGTATGCTGACCATCAATCAATTCTGACCTAAAACTGGCTTAGTTGGCCCAGCATCTCCCACACAACCCAAAACTCAAGAGCAAATGTTCTCAGCATTTTAATTCTCTTGTTCTTTCCACACAGAAACCTGTATCCTGCCTGAGCCCTGGAAAGGGTCGTGTTGGAGACAGGGTTGAGGGGAGAAAGCTGCGTCTGTCCTTGCTTGTGGCCAAGTGCTCGATTCAGGCTGCACCTTCACTGCAGAAGGAAGCGCTGAGATACTGACTCTATTAGACAAATGAGACAAACTTAGACATGAAAACCTTAGCTGCCTGAATACATGGGATCCTGTATTTTTCAAGTGTTTTCTATTTTCATGTATATGTCTGTGTAAGTATAGTCTCTGTGTGTGTGGGGGGCACAGCTAGACTATGGGTGCCCTTGGAGGCCAGCTGGAGTTACAGCCAGTTGTGAGCTGACCAGTGTGGGTGCTAGGAACCCAACTCAGGTCCTCTGGAATAGTGTCAATTACTCCTAACCACTGAGCCATCTCCCCAGGCCTATGGGATCCCACTTAAAACAGTTTGGAGAGATGTCTCAGTGATAAAGAATGCTTGCTGCTTTTACCAAGGACCTGGATTTTAATTCCCAGAGCCCCTGTCAAGCAGCTCATAGCTGCCCATAACTCCAGCTCCAGGGGATCTGAAACCCTCTTCTGGCCTCCAGGATACCCACATAGGTCTGCAAATACCTACACACAGACACATTCGGTATAATTAAAAATAAATCCTTAAGAAGAAACAAAACACACTTTTTGTTGTCTCATTTGTTGTTTGATCTTTTTCTCTTTTGGCTTTTTTAGGGGGGGGCCCACCACCCAGCTCCCAAATAAATCACACATGGAGGCTTAGTTACGAACACCTGGCCATATATATATTGTAGGCCAAATGTAGCCCCTGCCTTTAATCCCAGTACTCAGGAAGAAGAGAGAAGCAAGCAGATTACTGTGAGTTTGAGGCCAGCCTAGCCTATATAGTAAGTTCCAGAACAGCCAGCTAAGTAGTGAACCCTGAATCCTGCCTTAAAAACAAACAAACAACCCAACAAATTAAAATGTATTCTTAGCCAGCTGCCAGAGTCTACCAATCCAGGAGCTAGAATCTCATCAGACAGTGTCTGAAACCCTTAGAAAAGGTTTACCCACTACTGTCTAGCATGCCTACCTGTGGCCCCACCACTGTATTTGGTGAATACTTGGCTTTCTTTGTTCTAGAACTAATACACTTTCATACGGTGCACTGTTATTGGAGAAAATTAAATCTGTTCCAAGGCGCTACTCCTCCTTTTTGGCTCTAGTATAAACTTTTCCTTTTCCTCTTTGAGGTGAGAACTATGTTTCTTTGCATGTTACTCTCTGAAGACATCTAAGTCTATCACTCAATTTTTAATTCAACAGTGTCGGGAGCTGTGAACTCCCCAGATCCTGAATTTCTTGTAAACAACTTGTAATGTTTGCAGCTGCTCTGAGCACAAGACCCTGATGGCAGGGAAGAGGTTTCTGGTGATGGCTATCAGGTAAAAACCCCTATATAAGCTGCCCCTGGACACAATAAAGGGGGGCATCTGGGCATCAAGGATGACCTGTGTCTCTGTCTGTGTGTCTTTGTGTGTTTCAATCTCCAGTCCCTTGCCCGGTTCACGAACTGTATGGTAGCGCATAGAGCACAGACGGGCACGGTGCGCTACACAACAGTCTTGTTTTAGTTATTTATTTAGAGACAGGTTCTCATTATATTGTTTTGGCTGGACTGAACTGAGATGTAGGCCAGGCTGGCCTCAAACTCTTTGTCTCCCCAAAACTAGGAATAAGGGAGTATGCCAACATACCCAGCTATTTTGATTTATTTGTGATAAGGTCTCCTGTAGTCCAGACTGGCCTCCAAGTTGTTATATAGAGGAGGATGACCTTAAACTCCTGATCCTCTGGCCTCCATCTCCCAAACACTAGGATTACAGGTGATCGCGTCCAAAAAGGGATCACGCCTGGTGGCGCAAGCCTGTAATCCCAGCAAGCGGTAGGTGGGAGGCAGAAATAGCAGTATTCTAGGTCAGCCTGGGCTCCATAAGCAAGATAATCTTAAAATAAATATTAAATTAAATGATATAAAAAAAACAGTGTTTCGCAGAGAGCAATTCCTTATCTCTGGCAACTGTCAACTCCTAACGTGGCCCGATCTCAAGACACCAGAAACCCTGAGACACAGCTAAGCCCGGGAACCTTCCTTTCGAACTCGTGTTTCTACACGAGTCCACAGACGAGATCGGAAGTGGCGTGCAGCCACCGGGCGGAGCAAACCTCCAGCCGGTTATCCAGCTGACCGGAAGAGGAAGGTGCAGCCGGAATAAGGTCCCCTCCCACTTTCCTGTAGCCGGGAGTTCTTAGGAGCAGGTGTGCCGGCGCTATTGCGTCGCTGGACAAATGCTGAGATGCCGAACGGAAGCCGCTGCCCGGATTGCGGGTCCTCTGAGCTCGTGGAAGACTCGCATTATTCTCAGAGCCAGCTGGTGTGCTCCGACTGCGGCTGTGTGGTCACCGAAGGGGTCCTTACTACCACCTTCAACGACGAGGGCAACCTCAGAGGTACCCTGGGGGTAGCCTGGTGTGCTGGAATGCTTAATCCCAGACTCTTAGCGCCCCACCCCCCGATCGTGCTCACACAAATGTGGGAGAAGCTCGCTTAAAAAAAAAAGTAGCTGGAGGCGGGTGCTCTAACATGTAGTTTCCCCAGTACCTCCTATGATGCCAGTGGGTATACCGATGGTGAATGAATGAAACGGATAAGGTTTCACTCCTTTTTTCGGACCTGGTCAGTGTTGGAGGCTTGTTGACAAATTATTCGGGAATACAACATGAACCATTTGGGAATAGAATGCAAACCATTACCCCATAGTAATTTTTAGCACTAACTGGCAAAATGTTCCTCCTATCCTTCCACGCCATTGTTTAGTTCAGCGAGACCATTGAGTCTCGACCACTTTGGGAGATTGAGCGACCTTTTCCCAGGTGTAGCCCAAGACCGTCGTGCATATCAGCTATTTACATTATAAATCGTAATTCTAACAAAACTACAGCCATGAAGTAGCAACGAAGTTCATGGTTGAGGTCACCACAACATGAGGAACTGTATTAAAGGGTCACAGCATTAGAAGGTTGAGAACCGCTGTGCTACGTCAAAATTGAATGTACCAGAGAAAAGGCTGGGAAATTGGGATCACCAGCATTGCTTTATATAGTTCTATACTGGCTGTCTTTGGTGCTACTGGAAGACATAAAAAGCCAGGTGAGCCTTTACTGTTACGTGGATGGGGTATCTTCTCTGAGATGGGAAGTGGGTACGCGATAGCTTGAAATCTCCCTGGTTTTACGTGGTCAGAGGACAAGGAGATGATGAGTGGATAGAGGCCACCTGTGCTATTTGTTTATTATTATTAATTTGTATATTATTTACAGAAGTGACATATTCCCGAAGCACCGGGGAAAACGAGCAAGTTAGCCGCAGCCAGCAGCGAGGTAAGAATCACCCTTTTCCTCCTTAAATTTCAGCTTTGCTTTTATTTACGTGACTCTTTAATGTTTGAATGTTTGTATGGGTGTTCTAATTGCATGTATACCGTGCGCATGCCTGGTGCCCATGGAGTCAGAAGAGGGTGTTGGATCACATGGACCTGGAGTTATAGGTGGTTGTGAGTTGCCATAAGGGTGCTGGGAACTGAACGCCAGGTTTTCTGCTAGAGCAGCAAGTGCTCTCAACTGCTGAGCCATCTCTCCAGCCCAGAGAACCAACTTTTTATTATTCAGTGGCTTGAAAGAAAATTGTCTTGACGTCCTAGTCCATCCACATGTGTTCTTGTTGATAGGCTAGAAGAGAACCGTTATTGATGGGCTGTATGCCTACAGTCCCAGCACTCAGGAGGAGAGGCAAGAGGATAGACTTAGAGGTCAGCCCAGCTAACATAGTGAGTGCGTCTTAAAAACCAGAAGGAATAGAGGTAGATGAAGGTTTGGGTCTGCACTAGCCTTAAAGTAGCCTCAAGAAGCCCTTGGTAAAAGCTTGGCTTTGGAGCTGGGGGTGCGGAGTAAGTTGGTGATAGAATATGCACCTATCATGTGTAAGGCTTGCGGTTCAATCCCCAGAACCAAAAAAATAAGGAACTTTGCCCTGTCTATAAGTCAGAATAGCTCATAAAAGGGTGGTGGATTGAGTGTGACCTTCCCACAAGTGTTTTGTACCTTTGGAAGGAGCACAGTTCTAAAGGTTAAGACTACAACTCAGTGATAAGGAGCTTGCCCAGCATGCTCGAGGATCAGTCTAGCTCCCGTGCACACGGCCACATCAAGTGTCCTGTTAGTACAGAAGGGCATTTTGTTTGTTTGTTTTTGTTTTTTGAGACAGTGTTTCTCTGTAGCTTTGGGGTCTGTCCTAGAACTCACTCTGTAGACCAGGCTGGTCTCGAACTCACAAGATCCTCCTGTCTCTGCCTCCCGAGTACTGGGATTAAAGGCATGCACCACCACCACCACCACCGCCTGGCTAGAAGGGCGTATTATTTGTGCATCTGCTATATATGGCAAGTTTAATGGAACTAAATTAAGTCCTAGCTAAACTTCCTTTGACCGCTCTGCTTACTATGTGTTTTCCTAGATCTCCGTCGAGTGAGAGACCTGTGTCGGATCTTGAAGTTGCCCCCTGCGTTCGAGGAGACCGCCATCTCCTACTACCAAAAGGCCTATCAGCTGTCTGGCATCCGTGCTGCGAGGCTCCAGAAGAAGGAAGTGTTAGTTGGATGCTGTGTTCTCATCACCTGCCGGCAACATAACTGGCCCCTGACCATGGGCACCATCTGCACCCTGCTGTATGCAGATCTGGATATGTTTTCCGGCACCTACATGCAGCTGGTGAAGCTTCTGGGGCTGGACGTGCCAGCTCTGTGCCTGGAAGACCTGGTGAAGTCTTACTGCGGCAGGTACTTGTCCAGGAGGCAGCAGGGGTAGGCAGCTGTCCTGGCAGATATATGCTTTCGCCAGAGTCTGTCTTTCCTTCCCAATCCATGCTCACCACTGAGGTCAATACCGTTTGCACATTTCCAGGACACTGTAATCTTCCCATCCCCTTTCCATCACAGGACTGTGATAATGTTAAAAAAAAAAAAAAAAAAAAACATCCTCAGCCAGCCTTGGCATAGGGCTGCTGAGTTGCCCCCCTCCTGCGTTATGAATGGCAGTCACTGGAATTACATGGCAGGGGCCCTGCTCCAGCAGGATCACCTCTATATGGAGTCCAGAGATACTAGTTAGTGGTCGAACAAGGTTTGAAGCTAAGGTTTTAATGAGATTTTTAGTTGTTTTAGACAGTCTCATACAGCTTAGGCTGGGTTTGTACTTCTGATCACCTTAACTCCATCTTCCTACTGCTGAGATTACAGGTGTGCACCACTAGCCTTGGTTTGCCCCCCCTTTTTTTTAGGGTTTTTTTTTTTTTTTGACAAGTATACTTTAAAACAAAACCAAACCACAAAAATGGCTGTTGAAGTTTGGTAGCACACACTCTTGACTCCAGCACTTGGGAGACTGAAGCAAGAGTATCGTGTTCTAGACCAGCCTGGACTGGGTGTGAAACCATATGTTAAAAGAAGCAAACGAGGCTAGGCAGTGGTGTTGTACACCTTCACTCCCAGCGCTCAGGAGGCCGAGGCAGGCGGATCTCTTGTGAGTTGGAGGCCGCCTGGTCCACAAAGCGAGTTCCGGGACAGCCAGGAAGGGATGTTACCAAATGGTTGAAACATGGTCATATCCTAAGTAGACACATATAACGGTGCCCTTCCTGTAGAGCGAATAGGGACACTGGAATTGTGCCAGTAGGAAGGTGCTCAGTTGATATACCATTCACCTGGCACGTCCCTGCCCCATTGCTCAGTACCTTGCTCCCGTGACCTCGAGTGTCTCTAGGACAGACTAGCTTCCCCATCCATCTTGGGTAGATGACCCTGCTCACCCCGGAAGAACACCCTATCAGTCATTTGACCTTCATTTTGGTTGTTTCAGCTTCAAACTGTTCCAGGCTTCCTCATCCCTGCCAGCCAAATATGTGGAGGACAAAGACAAGATGCTGTCTCGAACCTTGCTGCTGGTGGAGCTGGCAAATGAGACATGGCTCGTGACTGGGCGCCATCCCTTGCCTGTCATCACTGCAGCCACCTTCCTGGCGTGGCAGTCTCTGCGGCCTTCAGACCGACTGACATGTTCTCTTGCCCAGTTCTGTAAACTGGCAAATGTGGACCTGCCCTACCCGGCCGCCTCCCGTCTGCAGGAGCTGCTGGCTGTGCTGCTGCAGATGGCCGGCCGGCTGGCTTGGCTGCAGGTCCTAAAGCTTGACAAGCGGACTGTGGTGAAGCACATTGGTGACCTCCTCCAGCACCGCCACATGCTGATACGCATGGCTTTCCGAGATGGAACAGCAGAAGCAGAGACCCAGGAGCAGCATCCGGGGGGACAAGGACAGCAGGAAGCGGAAGATAGTACCTTTGATTTGCCCAAGAGGAAACGCCCAGCCAGTCCTGCACCTCTGCTCCCACCCTGTATGTTAAAGCCTCCCAAACGGACCCATCCCACCCCCGTTGTTTCCGTAGTGACTGGAGATGAGAACATTTCTGATAGTGAAATCGAGCAGTATTTGCGCACCCCTCAGGAAGTTAGAGACTTTCAGAGAGCCCAGGCTGCTGCCCAGGCAGCCATGAGTGCCCCTAACCCTCCGTGATGCAGGTTCTTCCAGGTGTAGTCAGTAATTCTGACTGCGATTTGCTGATTGCCATGCTGCAAGAAGTAAAGTATATGACCCTTGGATATTCCTTTTTTCTTTAGGAAACCAAGAGTAGCAGTTAATTGGACCCAGTACCCTAGCGATACTGGGAGGTGCATGGGATGTCTGTGGGTGGGAAAATCCTGTCCCTTGGTGCAGGGGAGCACCTTGGCTGTCCACAGTCTGAGTTGGACTCCTAGACTGCTGAAGATCTGCCCGGCTCTCTCCTGCCGTGGTGTGAAGTCAGCACATTGCTGATGTGAAGAGGTGGTATCGACCATTACAGGAGCAGGAGCCGCGATTCCTGGCCCATGTTTGCTCTGGGCTCCACCTGCCTCCTCTACCTCGTTAACAAACGGACCATAGGTGGACCACGGCTGTCGCTCAGAGGGCTTTGCAAGATTTTAATATATTAAAACAAAGAGGCATCTGCTAGAACACATTCTATTGTATAAAACCAGAGCTTTTAAAACATGTTTTCTTTGGCACTTGGTTCCCTCCCTCCCCTTTTCCCGGCATATTGCAAAAAGCTCTCCAGTGCTAAGGCGTTGGCAGGGTATGTAAACAGCAGCCAGCATACGTGGGAGAGTAATACAAAGCTTCTCTAATGTTGTCTGTGCAGCAAGCATAAATAATGGGGCCCATATCCAGGAGCATGGATTCTCCCCCACTGTGTTCTCTCACCTACCAGACCTGGGTTCCCTCCTGCTTCCCAAGGCCCAAGAATTCCTCTACTTCCACGTGGTTCTGTAGTAAAAGGCATTTTAGGTTGGGGAAGATGGTGGCTGGAGGTTTTAGCAAGTAGTGAAAGCACAGCCTCGAGCAACCTGCACCTAGGTGCTCCCTCAGAGCCTGGTGGGGTTTCAGTGAGACGGTTTGGCATTTCAGGTTCCTAACTGGAGTTAGAAATTGTATTACCATGGCTTTGCCACAGAAAGCCTCATGGAGGCATTTTCCCCAGTCCCTTGGAGTTGGACAGCTGAGGGCAGGCAGTGGGTATTGTCACTGAGCAGCTGAGGGGAGCCCCTCTCCAGACCGTCGGACAGGTTGTGCTCAGATCCAAACCTCAGCTCCTCCCCTTGAGTCCCTAGGCGCTTAGCATTGCTTTCTCAGGTCTTGTTCTGAACTCTGCTGGAAGGATTGTGTACCACTCCCTAGGGATCACGGCCCCCTAGTCGTGCACCTCTCCCAGCTGCCCACCTTCTGCGGGACTCAGCTGGTCTTAGAGTTACCTACACTCCGCCCCTCCCCCCTTGCATAGTTTATCTGAAAAGGCAGCACCTGTTACTCGCCCTGGCCTGGGACATGGCTCACCTGCTAGGATGGTTTCCCAAGCCAGAACTGGGGAAGAGGCCTGGGATCTTGGCAGTCACGCGGTGCCTCCTTAAGCTGGTGAGGAAAAGGCAGTTCCCAGGTTTCCTGAGCCTACCGGGGCTGAGCTTTGCCATTCTGTTTATGGGTCACCTCACAGATGGACGGAACTTTTATCCCTACCTGGGAGGGCACACCAAGACCTTGACCATCAAAACTGGTCTAAGCTGATGTCTGGGATTGTCTGTCGCTACTGCTGAGGGATAGTGCAGACGAGTGGCAAGCATCTGCCTTCTCCCTTTCCCAGCCTGGATAACTAAAGATGGTGAGCCCAAGGGCAGCCATCAGCATGGCCACCTCAAACCTACACATAGGTAGACAGCTTGGACCGCCCAGGAGGATCGAGGAGTAACAAGCCGGTGTGACCGGCCCACTCTAAATCTAGCCCGCCTCTGCCCTAGACGGTGGTCTCGCTTTTCCAGAGGCCGGTCTTCATGCACCCTCCTGCTATGGCCTCTGCGCCGGTCACACTGGTATCCTCATACTTGCCCCCCTTGGGGGCACCGTTAAGACTGGTAGTGTTGAGCGGGTATGAGCGGCGCTTACTCTCCCTCTCCAGTGCGCTGCCGCTGCCCTTGAGATTGTCACGGCTGGCGCAGCGGCGCTGTCCGGGCCGCCCAGTCTCAGGGATCGGCGCTGCGCTGGTGTCGGAGCCCTCCGACGGCGTAAGCATGGGCTCGCCCTCGAGTGGAAGGCCGTCGCCGGGGCTATTGCGGCTGCTGCCCGGGTAGCTGTCGGAAGGGCTATTGTGCAAGCTGCCGCTCTCACTGGACAGCAGCTCTGGAGCTCCTGTGGACGCGCGCAGCGCCTTAAGCCGGCTCTTGCCGCCAGTCTCTCCAGCTCGGTGACCCTTAGCCCGACTCTTGTGTACTCGGCGCCCGTGATGCAGGTTGTTATGGTGCCGGGGAGCTAGGCTGCCACGGGAGCCCGTGGGCTCTGGCTCTGCATCCCCGCGGGCAGCCACACCAGCCTCGCACACCTGACTCTGGGCCACCTGCAGATTGGTGAGTTTGCACAGGGGCGCCGGCGCGCGGCCACTGCTGCCACTTGGGGAGGAGGACTTGAGGGAGGCCGGTCCCTCCCCCAACACCGGGGATCCATCCTCCGCAGCAGTTGGTAGGGCCCGGGGTGGGGCGTGGGAAGCCGAGGGTGAAGCAGGAGCGCAGCAGGCCCGCCAGGAAGCCCGAACATCCCTACGGCGGGCACAGTGGTGCGTGAAGACAAAGAGGCCCAGAGCTGAAGCTGCCACACCATAGAGGCAGCTACACACCACTCCGGGCAGCCAGCGCTGAGATACCGCCAAAGCGCCACAGGCCCACATAGCCAGATACAGGAAATGTGTGGTCATCAGCGCCCCCAGCTGGACTCCCGGAGAATACACGCCATCACCATCCTCTGGGAGCGCAGGTGTTCCTACCCCTGCGCCAACCGTAGCCAAAAGGGAACCAGAGTCACTTAGGAGGCCGCCACTGCTCCTGAGCCTGGTGGAACCCCTCAGGTCTTCCCCTGGCTCCAGAGACAGCCTACTGTTACCCTGCTTTGGATTCTGGGCCACATGACCCCGTAAGTGCAGGCCCGCACACAAGAAGTAGATCCAGGTGATGGGCAGAATCAACGCCACCGGGATGTAGAAAGCGCCAAGGCTTGGACGCCATACCAGCCAGCAACTAGGGGGAGACAGAGGTAGTGGATGAAGAGTTTGGAGAGCCCAGGAGCTGGGGCACAGGCTGGGTGGTAGATGAGGTAGGATGTGGGAAGTAGAGAGGTGAGGCGGGCCCTGGCTTAGTCAGCATGCAGGGGCTCTCTGGCTGGGTGGAACGGCAGGCATGGGGCTGGTGTGAAGGTTGGGGCAGGCAGACGGTGGTGATGAGGCAGGAGGGAGTGGTGCTCACTAGGGACTGTGGTCCCGGTAGTTGTGGATGTTGACCGCAGCGGTGATGCCGCAGATTATGAGGGGGATCCCGCCAGCAATCAAATAGAACCTGGAGGTGGGGGAGAGATCGTGCACTGGAGGTAAGGGAACCAGGTGCTTGGAACCCTCAAACTGACATCTCTGTCTTTCTCTCTGTCTCCTTAAAATCTGTGTGATTTGGGGGAAGCGGGGTCGGGCTGGGATGTAAGGCCTCCTAAGGAAGGGCAGCTTCTTCAGAACTTGGCCAAGAACTGTTCTAGGGGACAAGGACCAAAATTGTTCTCTCCAACCCAAAGCCGTCTGAGTGAGGGATGTCAGGAAGGTTTTTACGATCCCTACCCAATCCCTTTGGTGTCACCTCCTTTCCCATCCTTGTCATGCCTAAGAAGCTCGTCTCTTGTCCTGGGGATCTTGTTACTCATTCCCACCCCCACCCCCAGCTTTGCCTGCCTTGGGTCTTGAGGCCCCTTCCCATAGCTGAGAACTGGAAGCACTTACCGGAGCATGGGGCGAGGACCAGGCGGGGCTGCATCTCCTTCTTCTGGAGGGGGGGCCCTCCAAGTGAGCTCCTTGTGGAGGACTCGAGCCTTTACCCCCATCCAGAGCAGCGTGGACAGTGAAGAGTAGTGCAGAGTGATGCCCACCTACAAGGTCAAGCACTGAGGCTTGGGACCTGAGCTGCTGACTGGGCAGCACCCTGGAAGTCAATGGCCGTGTATGTTCCCACTACTCCCATGCCTCCAGCAGCCCACCCAGCTACTCATCCTACTGGTCCTTGCTGGTGTCCTCTCTGCTTCCAGCCAGGGCTCTCTCTCACACCCCAGGGATTCTCCGGGACCCAGGCAGGGCAGTGTGGCCTCTCCTCCGTTGTGGTCCCCTTTCTCCCCTTTGAAGCCCCATCTCCAGTGATCTTGGAGCTAGTCTGACCATGTCTGTCACTCCACACGCCACCCACCCCTTCCAGACCCTCCAAGGCTAGTACAGAGAACAGAGGAATGAGGGCTATTTCCATAAACCGTATTTTCCTCGCTAGGCCCCCCTTTCCCCTGAAGTCGCTCATTTTAGAGTCCCCACCCCTTCTTACCGCTTGGCAAACCATTTGGTAGTTGGTGAGAGTGATGCCCCCCACGAAGACAGCGGAGGTCATGGCCATGTGGAAACACAGGTTCAACAGCATGTGCCAACCCTTCCGGGACACATGGATAGAGCTGCCCCGGAAAGAGTCTTTTATTAATGAGCCATCCAAACCCCTACAGAAGGGGTTCTCAACCTATAGGTAGAGACCCCTTTGGGGGTTGAACGACCCCTTTCACACGGGTCACATATCAGATATCCTGCATATCAGATATTTACATTAGGATTCATAACAGTTGCAAAATTACAGTTAGGAAGTAGCAATAAAATAATTTTATAGTTAGGGGTCACCACAGCGTGAGGAACTGTATTAGAAGGTGACAGCATTAGAAAGGTTGAGAACCACTGCCCTACAGGGTCTCAAGACCACTAGGATAGCCAAAAAGAGAAGGACAAATTACCTATGTGCAGGTGTATAAATGTGCTCCAGGCCATGGGAAAGAAGGCCTTAATCTCCCCACCCCCACCTCCCACCCCCCCCCCAGAAATGTGTTCTTTAACCCCGGAGCCTGGCCAGGTCACAGGGTCCTGCCTGGAGAAGTAACATCCGCCAGCCTGTGTAAGCCCCGCCCCACCGACTCCCTCCTCCCTGCAGCAGGCTCACCTGTGGTTAAGGATGTAGGTGATAATGGTGGAGAAAAGGCAGAGCAGCAGCAGAGCCGTGCAGGGATACACGACAGGGTGCAATGCAGCTCCGGAACCTCCCACCTCCCGTGGGAATGCACTCAGCTCCTGGGAAAGAGGGGGTGGGAGGACTGAGCAGACCCTGTCTGCACCCTAAGCCACTTTCCCTTGTCTTGACCCCTGCCAGCCTCGGACCTACATACACCTGGATGCTTTGGTCCATTCGGTAGGTAGAATGCAAGTCTGAGGACAGCCACTCAAGAAGGTGACCTCAGGAAACACTGATGGCCTCGCCCGCCTCACCCCTTCTGGTGTTCTGCCTTTCTGGGGACTCTTTTCAGATGCCTAGCTGAAAGCTCATAGGTCTGGAGAGATGGCCCATGATTAAGAACACTGGCTGCTCATCCAGAGATCCTGTGTTCAATCCCCCGCATCCTCATGACAGCTCACAGCCACCTCTAACTCTAGTTCCGGGGGATGTGACAGCCTCACACAGATACACATGCAGGCAAAGCACCAATGCACATAAAATAAAAAGAAATAAATGACTTTTTAGGAATTCAGATGAGCGAAAAGGAAGAAGGCTGCCGTGGCAGGCTGTGTGTCTGTGGGTACCAGCAGAAGCTGGGTGAAGGAATGGGAATGGATGACTATACATGTTCCCAGGTTGTTTTTCTTGGGGTGGGGCAGTATGCAAGGGTATTCTCTGTGTAGCCCTGACTGTCCTGGAACTTGGAGACCACGCTGGCCTCAAACTCACAGAGATCCACCTGTCTCTGTCTCCCAAGTGCTGGGATTAAAGGCATGCAGCACCCTCACCTGGCCCCAGGTTGTTTATTAACAGATGAATTCAGGTCAAAATAGGCAGGCAAACATGGGCATTGCCTATTGCCTCAGTAGTAGGGGCAGGAAGATAAGCAATTCAAGGTCATTCTCAGCTATATAGTGGGCTGGGCTACAAGACATCCTATCTCAAAAACCAAACCAACCAACAAATAAAAGACACCAAAAAATGCAGGATCTGAAGGACAAGCTAGATGGTTCCAGCTCCCTCTTGAAAGCTGGAGAGGCGTGGAAGAGGCTAGAGGGTCATTTCCCATGAACTTTGACATCAACAGAGCACAAGGCTGCTGTCCTTTCTGTATTTTCTTGTGGCTCCAAGCGATCAAAGTACCACAGTCTCTATCTCCCACACATGTTCCTTCACCTCCCTGCATTTCTGCACGCACATGCACACGCGCGCGCACATACACACACACCATTATACACACCATGAGCACAGCCACGTTGCCCAAGTGCTGACAGGACAGGGAGCTGACATTGGGCTGGCTGAAGCGGAGCTTGCAGCCTTCGGAACTCCAGCCCCCGTGTCCCTCCTGGTTCCACCATGCTGCCATGGGATCCGCTCCTTCAGCCCAGTGCCGCAGTGAGACAGCCACTGGCTCAGTCAAGTTTCCCACGCCGCAGCCGCCTGCAGGGACAGGGAAGTCCGCATAGACACTGAGACCATGAGGAAGGCTGCCGAGAGAAAGTGGCAAAAGCAGAGCAATTTTTGCAGGGGTCAGAGCATGCAGGGATCCTGCCGACCTGGGGACAAAGCTAGATGCGGTGCGGGTGCCGGTCTACCCAGGGAGACTCTCCAGAGAGTGGGGAAGAGACAGATGAAACCATGGGAGGCCTCCCTACCCCAGGTTCCCATTGGCTGCAGAGGGAGAGACAAGGAATCCCTGGAAGGAACAGTTGACATCTGGGAAGAGGGATGGATGGGGACAGGAGAGAAACCCGAGAAAGGGACTAAACACAGCTGTGTGGTAGAAAGCACCTGTGACATGGATCATAGAGCCCCCACCCTACCTCCATCTCTCTCCATTAAGACAGTTATTAACCCGTGTGGTTGACAACATCCTCTGATGGCAAAGCATTCGGGTCTCAGAAAAAAACTTGAGTTTTCAAGGACAACCTTCCTGGCCCCTAACTAGGGATTCAGATGAACATCGTAACGCCATAGTCCAGGCACCTTGCACTGCCGTTCACTTCTACTGACTCGTTCAGTGCCTGTCGGCTGAAGTGTGCACTCCTGAGGGCAAGGACCCAACTGTCTGTGCTCAAGCGTATCTCAGTCCAGCAGAAACCGGCACATGCTAGGTACTTAATGTGTTCCCACCCGGCCTGGAAAGAGCCCGTTTTAGGAACAGGACGGGATCCCAGGGTAGTGATGGCCACACCTTCATGGCACACAGGACCCTGCATGGCATGTAAAAGAAGGTAGGTATTATAAACCAATGGTGCTCGAAGGGGCTCTGATGTGCACGGTGGTGTTTTCAGAAGGTAAACCTGATATTCTGTGTCTGGAATACAGTGTGGGTCCCATTGTTGGCGGATATTGCCTGGTGAGCAAGGCCAGAGTTTGGAAGGTATATGGAAAGAGGGACTCAGACAGAAAGACACATGGTGGGGGAAGAACTGTTCCTGATAGGACAGGGTTACAACGAGCCACTCAGTTCCTGGGGGACCAGACCACAAAAAAGAAAAAATGTGTATCCTTCCCTCCTGCTCTAGTCTCTACCCTCTGTGCTGTGTCTGGAAGTTCCGACCACCCGCCACCTCTGACCCCAGTGCCACTGTTGTCCACCTTGAAGGACACTCCTCGCCAGGGATTCTGGTCTAGCAGTCTGAGGAGCCTCTGGCTGGGGTAGCCCCAGGGCGTTAGTCAAGGATTCCACTACTTGGGAGGCAGAAACCGCTGTGGGTAGCCCACGGCCTTCATGTTTTCCTTCATATAACACCGAAGTTAATGTTGAGCTTCCAGGGTGTGCTCATGTAGTATTGCTTACTTGCCTGGGGCCCCTGGGTAGCAGGGCAAGCAGACGGAGGTTTGGTGTGGAGGGAAGGAATCGAGGCCTTGTGCTTACAGCTTTCTGATATGCCATATGCTTAGGATATAAGACTGCCCTATGTCTGGGATATAAAACCAGGTCCCCCTAATCCTGTTCTCCACCAAACCCTTCCTCTACAGGCCATCCCCACTGCCACCCTCCTGGAGAAACTCTAAGGTTTCTGCTACCCTCTGCCAACTGTGCCAGGGCAGTAGGGAGCCATGAGCGAGAAAGGGAGAAGACAGACACGCAGGAGGTTAGTCCCTTACTGGTTCCTGCAAATATGACTGGGGTGGCCACACCACGCCTCTTGCCAGGCCCAGCTGCTCCAGGACGGGAAGCGTTGCCGTGGCTGCGGAAAAGACGGCCATTTCTGAAGACCAGCAGTTGCAGGGTGCAATCTGGAGGGACTGGGGGAGCCAGAGCAGCCGGAAGGGTTGAGAACAGGCTGGGGGGCAGCTGGATGGAGGCCAGGGCCACGCTATTCTGAGGGGACATAGGAGGTCCTCAGAGATACTCAGCATCCCTGGGCTTTGACGTCTCCCAGTCCCTTCCTACCTCCTCTGCCTTGCCCCTCCTCTCACACCCACCTCCACCAGGAGACACCTGCGTCTCAGCACCGCCCTCCTCAGCTTCTGGTCCCCACCCCCATGCCCTTCCCTTCCCCTGGTGCCCACCTTGATGTGGAAAGAGGACAGAGAAATGTTGGGCCTCCCAGTGGTGCAGCGGAAGCGGAGCTGCTGATCAGCAAGGGGCTCAGGCTCCATGGGGACATTCTGGCCAAGGCCACCTGGCTGCGCAGCCAACACTCCTCCCTCCCTTCTCTGGAAGGCTGTGCAGGTCAGCCCCACATAGCTGTGAGGCTTGATGAGGTAGGCCTCCAATGCCACATTCCTTGAATTCTGGGGACAGAGAACTCATCACCCGCTGTCTGAGATCTAGGGGTCCTCTGCTCTTCAGATCTGCTTCAGCCACACCCCTTACCCTTTATGGCTGTCTTTTCAAAGCATGGGAAGTCTTACATAAGCCATGGGGTCACCCACCCCCCATACACATACACCTCCTAGACACAGGTCTTCTCCCTCCCTTGGAGGAAGTTCTTCTTATCACTTCCTATCTTCCACCCGCTGACTCTGCCGCCCCAGCTCAGCTGTCAAGCAGGATCCATGTTTACCCCTCGCCATATGTCCCCGAGTATCTAGCACTGTATCTTAAACATAGACGCTCTGCTATAGTGTGCCTTCTACCAGTTTAGAAATGACTGCTTCCCAGCACTCGGGAGGCAGAGGCAGGCGGATCTCTGTGAGTTCGAAGCCAGCCTGGTCTACAGAGCTAGTTCCAGGACAGGCTCCAAAGAGAAACTCTGTCTTGAAAAAACAAAACCAAAAAGAAAAAAGAAGAAAAAAAATGAAAAGAAATGTCACTGTCCCCTTGGAGAACTTTCCAGCACTCCTTATTCCACTGAAAGTGCTGTCACCCTGAGACAAAGCCTCTGTTTCCCCTACACCCATTCCCAGCATGCTCCATTTAACCCCCAACTCAGTTCCCAATAAGGCTCACACCACAGTGCCTCATCACAGCTGCCTTTGCAGCTCTCTGGCAGCTCACAGCTGAGCTCAGCTTGCCGCCATGTTACTAGAGCTTAATATGTGTTCCGGAGAGAGGCAAGCACTTCTGGTCTAAGAACCACCAAAACTGGCCCCACCACTCTGAGGTCCTCTCCCCATAGTCCAAGCCCCTGAAGAGTCCCTCCCACGCCAAGCTACGGTACCACAGAGATGTGCTGGGCATGGGGGCTGAGGGCAGCTCCTCCGATGCGCTCCAGGGCACCCACAATGCCGCTGCAGGCTTTGTCCTCTCGCTGGGCTAGCCACAAAAGGTGCTCGTCCACCAGCATCAGGTTGCTGGCCATGTCCACCATGACCTCCACCAGCTGAGGGAGGGAGGGAGGGCAGTCACTAACGGCAGGAGTGGTGTTTGGGACCCAGGACTGATGCGCGTGTGAGGCCTGAGATGACGGGATGATGGCTTCCAGGGGGCCCAGAGGATAGGTTGAATCTCACCTCTTTGATCTGGTCAACATAACCCAGAAATTTCTGGATCATCTGAGCCACGTAGACTACGTCCATCATGTCTGAAAAGCTGGCAGCCTCAGCGGTGTACACTCGCAGCTGGTGGGCCAGGGTCAAGGCATTGGAGGCGTTGATGGGCATCTGGGGGTATTGGGGGAAAAGGAGATCAGGCTAGCAGCTGCTTTCTGTCCCAGGACCTAGGACCATGGGGCAGGAGAGGAGCCAAGACCATGCACTGGGACCATCATATCATGTGATAATGACATGAGTCCCTGTCATCACTATCCCGGGGTGATGATGTAAATCACTGTGATGGTGGATAGAGCAGGTAGAGTAGGGTACACGCCTGGCCCCTGGAAAAGGCAAGCTGGAGGACAGCACCAGGGGAAAGGGTGGCAGCCCATGGCCCTTGCTGTACCCATTTGTTTTTATTTATTTATTTATTTGTTTGTTTGTTTGTTTATTGAGACAGGGTCTCACTAAGGAACTCTGGCTGTCCTAGAACTTACTACGCAGACCAGACTGGCCTAGAACTCACAGAGATCAACCTGCCTCTGCTTCCTGAGTGCCGGGATCAAAGGCGTGCACCGCCATGCCAGGCAGCTGTACCCACTTTTAATACACAGCTGAGAACAGAGGTGCAGCCTCCCCCATGAGGTGTTAGGCTCCATCCCAGCCAATTCCGGGAATCCAAGTTGCAGAGGGGGCGTGCGCCCCGGCCTTACCAGCACAAAGGTATAGAGCACCCGAGTGATGTCATTGGTGTAGAGACAGTGGGAGTAGTCCCCTGGCTCCCAGCGGCCAGCTCGGTCACACCGGCGTGAGGCTCGGGTACCTGGTGCTCCCCCACTCGAGGGCACAGAGGTGAAGGGGTACTGTAAGCAGGACTGGTAAGCCGTGATGCCAGCCAAGGTTCGTGGCCACCTAGAGGAGGCAGATGTGGGAAGCGGCTGTGACTAAGACTCCTTGAGACAAATGCCCTCCCCTCCCCACCCCAACTTAGGACTATGACACCAGACGCCTGGGGCTTGGTCAAGAGTGCAGGAAAGACTGTCCTGGCAGTCATCAAGGGGTTTCCCAAGTTCTGCTTTCTCTGTTTGTTTTGACAATGCTATTGCAGACAATATATGGGGGTGCAGTGCAGGGATCTGGGTTCACAGACAAGCTCTGTCATTTATCGGACGAGTTGCTGATCTTTTCTGGGCTTTGGTAGTCTCGGCTCTATCGTGTGGAGGATACTACCCACCCTGCATACAAAGAGGGTCTCTAGAACATGAAAATGTGACAGTGTAGAAAGCTTCTGCATACTAAAGTGGCAATAGTCATCTTCTTGAGATGTGACAGCAAGACTGTGGGCTAATGACCAAAGAGAGTCCATGGGACTGGAGGAAGAACACACAGGAGACCCTAGAGGGTGGAGATGCGGGGGAGGAGTGGGGGGTTGCCATTTATAAAGCAAAACGGCCCACCTGAAGTCCCCGCGGTTGTTGGTCACGCGCTCAGCAGGGCAGTAGGAGGCGGAGGTCTCCAGGACTACTATCTCCACCTTCTTGCTGGTGTTGCCTTGGACCGTGGACACGGAACACTCCCACTCACCTGAGGCCCACACGCCGATGTGAGACAGGGTCAGCTCACTGCAGGGGAGGGGTGGGGGAACTGGCTTGGTGTGCTGGTGAGCTTTCTCATCACCTTGACACAAGCTAGGGTCAACTGAGAAGATGGGACCTCAACTGAGAAAAGGCCTCGATCACACAGGCCTGAAGGTGAGTCTGTGGGAGCATTTTCTTGGTTTGTGTTTGGTGTGAGGGAGCCCGGCCCACTGTGGGCGGTGCCACTCCTGGCCAGGTAGTCCAGGGTTGTTTAAGAAAGCAGGCTGAGCACGAGGAGTCAGTAAACTGTGTTCCTCTCTGCTTCAGTTCCTGCCTCCAGGTTCCTACCCTGCTTGAGTTCCTGCCCTGGTTTCCCTCCCTTTCCTCTCCAAGTTGCTTTTGGACATGGTGTTTACCACTGTAATAGGAAGCAAACGAAGATACTTGGTAAGCACTCTCAGGCTCAGCCCAGCCCTCCCGTCAATGCCCCCGCTTCCCCAGAAGCCCATCAGCCTATACCCTGTTCTGGGACACCAGTTCTGGTTCTTCCGTTAATGGAATAAGAAGTACGTGTGTATACATACTCTTCCATGCAGGCACTGATGTGTCAGATGCCACTTAGCCTCGTTTTAACAAGCGTTTACTATCTTTCTCGGGGAAGGGCTTTAATTCTAACCTCTATTCAGACCATTTATAATTGTATCTTAGCTCTCTATAATCTCAATCTCCCCGCCTCCATCTCTCAGAAGCATGTTTAGAGGGGAATGAGAACCGCGGCTCTCCCTCTCCATGCCCTAGGCTGGAAAGAGACAGCAGAGCCTGTACCTGGTAATGAAGGTGCAGTCATGGATGAGGTTTTCTGCAAGGACGATGCCTGCCTGCTCATCACCCTCCATAGGGGCCCCGTTGTGGTACCAGTGGATGCGGGTGTCATTGCCCAGGTAGCTGGCAGAGCACTGGAAGGGCAGACGGTCACCCTGGAACACCACTTGGCGTAAGGATGGGATGAGGTAGTGCGTATGAAGTTCCAGAGCCCCTTCTGTGGACAAGACGGAAGTGATAAGGCCTGAGCGCATGCGCAGTTAAGCCTATGTGTGTGTGGGGGGGGCGTCTCCAGTAGTGCGATCCGACCCCTTAGCTTGTACTTAAAGGGCAGCGCACGGTGAGAGTGGAATCCCACAGGGTGGGTCCTGACCCTCTGCCTCTAGTGATCTGGTTGGGAATGAAAGGGATCAGAAAGAATCCTCCCAGATAAGAACACAGAGGAATACAGGGGAAGACTAGGTGAAAATATAAACAAGCCAGCAGTCCTAAAAGAGGTTTAGGCGTGCTGATGGAGGGCTACCCCGTGGACCTGAGAGAAGGAGGCAAGCCTGGGAAAACACGACCATCATATAACACACAGGGCCCAGAGAGATTTGACCTAGCAAGCTGCGGTGAGGGGCTGGCTCCCTGGGGCCCGGGACAGGTTTCTCACCACAGCGGAGCTGAGGCTCGTGGAGGCTGTTCAGGGCCTGGGCGTGCAGGGCACTGGGGTAGGCACAAAGTGTACGCTCCGACAGCTGCAGGGAGTGATTCCGGGCCCAGGGCAGCAGCCAGCGCAGGTGACAGTCACAGGTCAGAAACTCAGTGCCAAAGTCCCTGCAGGGTGGGTCCAAGGAACAGTGTGGGCTCATGGGGGTGGGGGTGAAAGTCGGCAGGAAAGGGGTGGAGAAGACAACCTGGGGTACATGTGCACCCTGCTACTCAGGATATGATTTGGGGTCGTTTTCTGGCAGTCTGCACACTCAACAGGCACGATGCAGGCTAGAAATGACCACGTATTTGTCGCGGGTCAGTGTGCTGAGTGGAGATTTGGAGTTTGGGTAGAGACAGTGAGGGGTGGCAAGTAGATAAGATGGCTGCTCATAGGATCTGGGGGGAGGCTTAAGGTCTGGGCTTTAGAGTCCCCTGGGTTCAGGTGCCTCTCTCCTGGGCAGAGGAAGGAACCAGGGGACTATTTCTGTACAGAGAGAGATACTCACACAACCTTAAGGGCTGGCAGCTCATCAAAGACCCCCGGCTGCAGACTGGAGAAGATATTCCCAGATATGTTTCTGCAGGGGGCAGGGAAGAGTGAGGGGAGATCTTAGGGTCTCCCTGGGCTAGGAAAGTAAAGAGCTGGAAGGAGAAAATGCAAGCACCGAAAGGGTCTGGCCCAGTCTTCTTCACTCCCAAGCCCTCCCTCCCCCTCCCCTCCCCACTTCTCTTCCTCCCTCTCTCAAAGACCTATCTATCACTCACAGTCTCAGAAGTCTGGGGAGGCCTTGGAATGTCTCAGAGGTGAGACAGCCAATCCGGTTGTTGGAGAGATCTCTAGAGAGAGAGAGAGAGAGAGAGAGAGAGAATCAGCAAGTCCACTAAACAACAGGATGGAGATTCACTTCTGCGGGAGACATTCAGCCGGAGATTATGTGGGCAGTAGGCTTGGGCCTAATGCCATAGCAAGCTGGAAACACCCAGCCAATATACTGGATAGAGGCTTGGTGTCTGAGAAGGGACAGGGAAGGGTGGGTCCTAGGGGTAGTGGCTCATCTGGGATATTTGTGTGTGGGGGTGAATAAAGAGAGGGCTGGGAGTGGGGTGGGCAGGACAAGCCACTCACAAGCGTTTCAGCTCCCCCAGACCTAGGAAGGCTCCAGGCTGCACAGTGCTGATGATATTGTTCCTCAGGTCCCTGCAGGAAGCAGTGGAGAGGCCTTCACACTTCTGTCCCAGGGCTACCCTGCTCCTCGGGTGGGACATCCTGTCACCACAGGGGCTGGCTTTTTGTGACTTGACTTCCTTCTAAGTTGGCTTTCCTACATATACCCACCCGACAGGTCTCTGTAGCTTGTCTGGCCACCAGTAAGGAGAACGGGTCAGAGAAATGTCTGCAAGCTGAAGTCCCACGAAAAAGAACAAATCTGGGTTGAAAATTCTGCAGACCAACTCATGATTCACTTGCCTACCGGTGATGAAGAGTTGTGTTCCGAAAGGGAAGCCACAATTATCTTGGGCTATCTTTAGCTCCCTTCCTAGCCACTTAGCCCCTACCTTTGTATCCAGCCTGGTGTCCTCTTGACTATCAGCTAAGACCTTTGTGACTTAGCAGATAACCAGCTTCCCCAGCCCCAAAGCTAAGAATGTCATCAGATAGCACGGGAGACCCAGAACAGCCGATTCCTCCACTCTCCTGCAATGCCTACCCACTCTTGTCTCTATTTTGGTAGACGCACTGATCGATGGTTTCTTTGTTCTGGGACTATAAAGTTGATGCCGCCTCCTCCGTGGTGGAGGGTGTAATTTGGAGCAGGCTGAATCCATCCCTAGGCACGGTCACTCACCTGGGGCTCAGAACGCACTACCTCTTACTCTCTTTGGGACAAGAGCTATGTCTTATGACAGCTTATCTACAGGAAACAAGAGATGTGATAGGAAGGACTTTAGTTGGTAAAACAGGGGCAAGGAGTGGAGAAAGCTTCCCGCTAAGAGTGAGAAGCCTAGATGTCCCGCGTCCCTTCACTGGAGCCACTCTAGGACCTTACAGGGCTGTTCGGGAAGTCTTTGAAAACTGCAGAACTGAACCATCAGAGGGAATTTTACAGTTACTGTATTCCTACAGATCTCTCTCTATGGAACCTGTGAGGCAGGGAGGTTGGCAGGTCAGAATGCACTGGGCCCTGGCACAGGTCCAAGCTAAGATTGCTAATCACGGGTACAGATGAGACCCAGGGCCAAGGAAACCAGTGCAACCTAAGTGCCTCCCTAAGAAGATATCTGACCTTCTCACTGCTGTCCGGAGGTGGCAAGGAATAGGTCACAGCAGAATGGACCATGGCTCCTGGGAGCCATCCCACTCCACATGGAGAAGTATACCCACTATTGAGTCTCTGACCCCCCCAGTTCAGTGGCTCAAACACCACTGAGGCCGGAGTTCAACTCTTGACCCTTCCTCCCCTCCCCAGAGGCTACAGTCCCCATCCAACCATGGGGACATACTGCTGCCTATCTATTGGCATACCTACCATACAGCTTTCTGCTCTAAGGGCCAAACCGGCCCATCATCTTCTGCATTATCCTCTATGCTCTGCACAGCCAGGGAAGGCTACAGATCTTGACCCACTTGCCCGAGGCTCCATCAAACCCAATCTTTTGTAAACCGACACAGATCAGAACTAGGCTATGTAGAACTCGATATAGAACACTGAATCATCTTGTCTGCTCCTACCTAAAAGAGCTCAGGGGAGGAAGCATGGAGTGAAGGCAGGCCACTCCCGGGGGAAGAAGACAACTTTAACAAAGGTATACAGGGTCAAACTGGGTCCAACGTGCTACCATCCCAGACAGTTTCAAAGAGAGGCGAGGCCTTGGAGACGGCTCTGAATTATGGAGAGAAGAGAGTTAACTGTGCTGGGTAAGAGGAAATAGGTGTCCAGGACAGGGAGGTGCTGTCCTATCCCACCAGGGGGCCTGTTTGTGCAGTCCCTGTTGGGGAAAGAAACAGAGACGAGAGGCAGTGATGTAATTTTTATTTAACCAGGCTGTATCTCAGCTCCAGACTCAGATGATGGTGAGTCCCCTTAAGGAAGAAGGGAAACCCAGCATCGGGGCTCACCTTCCCAGAGAAAGCTAGCATTCCAGGAAGGTGTCCCAGTGCTGGGTCCATGCAGAGAACGTGGAAGGGCCTGGCGTAGCCCTAGATTCCCTGCATGCCACGTGAAGGGGACAGAGTTAGGTCCCCCTGTCCAGGACTGCCCTTCCTGTGTATCCCCCCCCCCCTTTTGGGCATCAGGCTCCACCCTCTCATCCCACCCTCCTCTGTTGATCCAGCCTGTGCCCCCTGGCCTCTGCCGGGGTCTGGCCATTCTCAGGGCTCTGCCTCCCACCCCCACGCACAGGGGCGGGCAGAGGGAAACACATTCCTCATTGTGTCATTTCCCTTCATGGGCTGCCAAGGGGCTGAGGCGGCAGCCCCCCGCCCCTTCCCTCTTTGCTCACTTGTGTTTATTCTCATTTCCTCCCCGCCCCCCATTTCATGAACCCCACCCGCCTGCCCCACTGATGCTCTGCAGATGGGAGCAAGGCAGCCCTGGGGCCCCAGCCCCTCTCTTTGCCCGTTTCCTGCGGCTGAGCCACTCCAGGCCTTCCCTACAGGGCAATCTCCACATGAACAGGCATTCCTCCCTCAAGCGTGGCCCGGGGGTGACCAAGATGGTCTCTTGGAGTGAGTTTTCTAGGGGGTGGGCCAGCCCTAGGATACCAGGTCTTGGGGGCACAGACCAAGGGCTGTTTCCAGGACTGAATCCTGAACAGTCCATGTCTCCTGGTCCCTGAATAAGGGAAGTGGTTCAGGGCTGCACGTCCCCAGGGACAGGAGGAAATGCCACCCTAGGACCAGCAGATTTTAGAAATCCGAGGCTTTTGTCAACTGACTGTTTCGAACCCTTCCTGTTTAGCACATTCCTGGGAAAAGCTGATGGAGGCTGAACTCCCGCCCCAGAAGAATGTTCTACACCTAACATTGGACACACGGTCATGGTGGGCTGTGGAATCCAGGCTAAGAACCCTGGCTTCAAAGAGCTGGGGTTGGGGCTTTAGTGGAAGAGCACTTGCCTCATGTGTGCAAGGCCTGGAGTTCCAGTCCACAATTTGGGGGAGGGGGACGCTACACAGACAGACCACTGAAGATACCGTGGTACATGCCTTTAATCCTGGCACTCAGGACATAGACAAGTGAGTTTAAGGCTAGCCTGATCTACATAGTGAGACCCTATTTTTCAAAGGGAAGGAAAGAAAAGGACCCTTGCTCCAGATTAATCTAAACTGGTTCTCCATTAATTAGGTCACAAATGAAAGTAACCTGTCTAAGGTCACAACGCTGTTTCTAGAATATGGATTCTCTCACTCCCTTCTGCTTCCACAGAGCTCCGCCGTGTACGGAACCTGGGAAAGAGGCACTGTGTTGATGGAGTATCCACATCCCCATTGCCTTTGGCCCAACCTCGCTCATGTTCTAGGTATTCCCTTCTCTGACTATGGATGTCAGCACGGAGGAGAGGACTCCCGAGGGCAGAAGTAGGGGGAGACTTCCTAGGACAGTCACGCCCTGTGCCCATCTTAGCGAAACAGAGTCTCCAGAACCTGAATGCAGGAATTCAGCAGGAAGAGAAGATCAAGGTTGGCTGTGGTGGTGATGACCTGAGGAGGCTGAAGCCAGCCTAGCCTATAGATCCAGAACCTGTCTCAAAGAAACAAGCTCGCCTTTAATCCCAGCATTTGGGAAGCAGAGGCAGGAGGATCTCTGTGAGTTCAAGGCCAACCTGAGCTACAAGAGCTAGTCCCAGGTCAGGCTCCAAAAACTACAGAGAAACCTGTCTCAAAAAACAAAACAAAACACAACAAAAAAGAAACAAGCAGAAGCAAAAGCAAGACAAAACAAAATGTCCACTAGGTGAAGGTTCCCAAAAGAATTCAATCATAGTAGCCTAAAAGAGAAAAGTATCTAAATATCCATCAAAGCACACATAAATAAAAGATTTGAAATACAGTATTTTGGGGCTGGAGAGATGGCTCAGTGGTTAAGAGCATTGCCTGCTCTTCCAAAGGTCCTGAGTTCAATTCCCGGCAACCACATATTGGCTCACAACCATCTGTAATGAGATCTGGTGCCCTCTTCTGGCCTGCAGGTATACACACAGGCAGAATATTGTATACATAATAAATAAATATTTAAAAAAAAATGAAATACAGTATTTTTGGGCTAGCTATTATTCGCCCACAAAGAGGAATAAAGTGCTGATACATGTTAAAGCATGGATGAACCTAGAAAATGTTTCACTGGCTAAAAGAATCTAGTTATAAAAGATTACATGTTCTATAATTCTATTTATATAAGATGCTCATAACAGACAAATCCATAAGGTGAGGAAGCAGATTAGTGGTTGCTAAGGCCTGGCAGAGGACTGGGGAGTGACAGCTAATGATTAAGGGTTTCTTTTGTGGATGATGAAAATGTTCTAAAATTAGATTAGCGTGACAATCACACAATTTTCTGAACTATATCAAAGCCCATTGGCTTGTGCACCTTAAATGGGTGACATAAATTACATCGTGTTCGAGCTGTTGAGAGTGTGAGCTGACATGACCGTGTGGGTGTGCGCTCACACACATCCAGGCAGAGCAGGGTTGCACGGAATTGGCTCCTCCTCACCCCCACAAGACCTCCCTGCTTGTAGGTCTGAAAACCAAATTATAGGCTTGCTGGCCACACAGCGACTTGTCCTCAGCCCTGCAAAGTTTCCAGAGCTCAGCTAGAAAGTGAAGCCTGGCTGCAAAACTGGCCAGAACACCGCTGCAGGTATAGAGGCTGCTGCGGGAAGAAAAGAAGGGGTCCTGTGGCCAAGGCAATCCATTATGGTCCCAGATTCTCACCTTCCCACCTCCGAGGACTTCTGGCCCACACCACTCTACAGATATTTATTGAGCACATACACTGTGCCAGGCACTTATGCTGACCAGGGCAGACAAGAGGACTGTTCCCAAACTTGTGAGCCACCAATCCCCCCCCCCCCGCCCTGGGGCTTAAGCTCTACTGGAGTCCAGGACAGCTTCTAAGTGTCATTCCTCCCCAGCCTTAGTGGGAAAGGAGAGACAGAGCCCCCCCCCCAACCCTTGGCCCCGCCCACAGATTAATAGAAACCACCTGGCCAGTGAGCAGCCCATTCCCATGAGCATCTGCTTCTAATGAGTGCCCCAGCACCCGCTGCATACCAGCCCCCAGGGCTCATTAATCTCATTAGGCAATGACAAATCATCCCAGGCTGAGTGAGCTCCCCTCCTTGGGCCCTTCGCTCCAGCTACAGGCGAGCTACGGAGGGCTCATACCCATGAGGCACCTCACGCCCCCATGTGTCCTAAGTCCCTCTCTCTTGACCTCTTCTGGGGGATGTCTGTACGGTGGTCTTGTGGGTGGGCGTGGAGGCATCTCACAGGGCCCTGAAGAATTTCCTATCGACCTGTTCCTCATTGCATGTGACCGGTGGGGAATCAGGACAAGCATACAAGGCACTGAGCGAGGAACGAGCCCTCCATGTGGGGGCGGGGGTGGCTCTGTGGTACACTGCTTGTCTAGCATGCTAGCATGCACTGAGCCCCAAGTCCCATCACCAGCAAGCACCACAAACAACGACAGAAGGGGGCCCTGGTGACCCACAGCTGATTGGATCCATAATCTCAGCCCTCCAGAGGGCAAAGCAAGGCACAGGTGGAGCTCTGGGCTCTCAAAGAAAGAAACCAGGGCCTGCAAAGTGTCTCTGCAGGAGAGGGTACTTGTCATTGAGCTTGCCAAATTGTATTTTATCCTCAAAATCTATGTGGTGGGAAAAAAAAAGGTAGAGTCCAGTAAGATGTCCTCTGACCTTCATACATATGAAGGTCATACATATTTATGCTAATAAATGTAAAAAATTAAGACAAAAAACATTACATTCCAAGTACATAACTGCCTGAGTAAGACTGAAGTAGTGGCACTTCATCTGTATTTTAATAAACAAAGCTTGCCTGAAGATCAGAGAGTAAAAGAGTCTCACTGGTCAGCCTTACAGACCAGGCAGTGGTAACACACATTGTTAATCCCAGTAGCCACACTAGTTTGCCATAGAAACCAGGCGGTGCACACCTTTAATCCCAGTGGTGCAGACCTTTAATCCCAGCCCTAGAGAGGATTGAAAGACAGGAGGAGACAGCTCACACACACAATCTCATTCTGAGATTCCTGAAGGCAGGATTGCCATTCCAGACTGTGGTCGAGGTAAGTAAGAGCCAGTGGCTGGCTATTTCGCTTTTCTGACCTTCAGGTTGAACCCCAGTTTCTCTGAGTTTTTATTAATCGTGCTTCAGACTGAGAAGGCTGGACAGGTACACACAACAGGAGGCCAGGCTAACACTTTCATAGACTTCAGAAGGGAGACGTCTCTATGGAGAAAGCCTATGCTCTGAAATGCTCTATGGAGGAACTCATCCATCCCATAATGACTCCTCAGAGAAGAATTCCTAACCCCATTCTCCACATGCAAGGCGTGCGGAAGCATCCAGAAACAAATGAAAGGAGTGGGACTTGATCCTAGGCCTCTTTATACCAGAGTAAGGCTATGTTTCGTTTCTGTTTGTTTTGAGTGGGTCTGGTGTACAGCTCTGTAGCCCTGGCTAGCCAGGTCCACACGGTAAATTCTAAACTAGCCTTGAACTTGCAATGGTACTCCTGCCTCTGCCTCCCCAGTGCTGGGATTACAAGTGTTCCTCCATGTCTAGCTACCACACCTGGCCCTGGCTCCTGCTTTTGTCGGTTTCTCCACCCACCTATCCTGCTCCAAATGTCTTTCCTTTGGGTCCCAAACAGGCGTGGCCAGGCTGATGGGCCTCAGGCATGACTGGGCCCTTCTGTACACCTGTGGCAGACAGGGTTTCTGATGCATCACACCCAGTTGGTGGAGATGGATCCCCCTAGATCCACCGCTAAGGTCCTCTTCAACACAACCACCTCTCCATCCATTCTGTTTCCCTTCCCCTGCCCTTCCACCTCACATTAACACAGAAAGCTCTGTCCACCTGTTTGTGGCCCTTCCCTCCTTCGCTCAGTCAGGGCCCTGAATTCCAAAGCATATGATGTGCATATCTATTGCCCACTTGTGACCAGCAAAGTCACTGACACATTGAGACACACACACACACAGACATACACATGCTATCCTTTCATCCATTAGCGAAGACCTGAAGAGCTGGGGCGGGGGTGGGGGCAGGAGGGCATACTCCACGGCCTTACCACTGCAGTTACCAGATCAGATCCCAACCCTCCCAGACGACCTACTGTCTACAGACTGTGGGATATGGAACTGACAGGGCCTCGGCTGCCCATGCCTAGACATCCGAGTCCCACTGGACAGAGAGATCAGTGTTTCCTGGGCACCGACTACACACCAGGCTACAATGTCACAGCCACGATGAATAGGCCCACAGTCTAGGGGTCATCGGGTATGCTGGCTCCCAACCTCAGATGAGCATGAGAACTGCCTTCCTGCTGGATAAAATTCCCAGGCCCTCGCTGACCCAATGACTTACCATCTCCAGGAATGGGACACCGGACTTACGTTACTTCTGGGCCCTCTCTCTACCCCAGCACAATGGTTAGTCATACGTTCATCCATCTGGGCATCAGGGCATATACTTGTAGGCCTAGCTACTTATGGGGAGAATGATTTGGACTCAGCATTTCAAGGTCACCCTGGGCTACACACTGAGACTCCCAATCAAATCAACCCACAAGCCACTCACGTTAGCTTCTGCAGAGGTATTCTGCAGGTGTGGGAATAGACCTTAAGGAGCTAGCTTCAACAATGCAGTTGGATATCCTGTAATCAGAGGAAGGCTCAGGAGGGGGAAAAAAACTGTGGAGAGGAAATTCTGTCCCAAGATAGCAGCATCTTTTCCTGTCTGACTTCCCAGGCTGCCCTAGGTTCCACAATCATGTAGACCTGATTTCTGAGAATACACACTCATCAGCAAACAGTGATCAGCAGGCTAGGAAGACTGAGGTCCCCAGACCTCCCAGGTGCCCTCCCTACCCGGTTGTGCACAGCACAGTCCTTTGCCCCAAAGGCCCTTCCTCCTCTTCACTGAAGTTCTGATCTCCCCAGGCAACACTGCAGACACCACCCAGATCCCAGGAGTACAGGATATTAAATCCATGACTAGCCTCATCTCTGTCCCCTCCCTAGTTTTACAATGGGCACCCCACACTTAGCAGCAATTACTGGTCACTTCAATCTACACACACACACACACATGCACACACACAAATACACACACACACACACACACACTATTACACCCCCCTGTTCTCTACCTACTCTCTAGTCATTTGCCTTGTCTCCCTTGAAGTGATGGAACCCAACATCACAATTTTCTAGAACAGTAGTTCTCAACCTTCCTAATGGCATTTTATTAAAGCTTCCTTTTTTTTTGAGACAGAGTTGAGTATATCCTACATTGGCCTTGAACTCAGTATGTATCCCCAGAGAGCTGGAACTTCTGATCCTCCTGCCTCCACCTCCCCAGTGCTGGGTATTTTGGGTGTACATTACTATGACAGTTCTATGGAGCACTGGAGAGTCCATGGATTTGTGCACGCTGCAAGCAATCTACCAACTGAGCTTCAAGCTGCTCATCCCGGCCTGGAACTTCTGGTCTCAGTGAATTTCTTTGCATATCTTTCTCCCAACACAACACATGCATTTGCTATTTCCTGGGTCCTGTCAGTAGAGAGAAGGTAAACGGCATGAAGACAGGCACTAGGCCTTCTGGCTATAATCCTATGGCCAGGATCAGGGTACGACATATGGAGGGGCCCCACGAATAGCTGTCACACGGTGATTCATACCGGCAAAGATCCCAGCTCAGACTTGGAATTTTATTTAACTTTTTATTTTTATTAGTTTTGAGGTAGGGTTTCACTGTTTGCCCTTGCTGGCCCAGGATTCACTATGTAGACCAGGCTGGCCTCAAACTCACAGGGTGCCCTTCCAGAGGACCTGAGTTCAATTCCTAGCACCTACGTGGCAGCTCTCAACTGTGTTAATGTCAGTTTCAGGAGACCTAATACCCTCACATAGACATACATGGAGGCATAAAAATAAAACAACCCTCCCCCCCTCCAAAATGATCCTTCACCGCTCGAATGGGCATCTTATCTCTGCTGCCCTTGAACTCTCTAGTCTCAACAGTGCCTCCTCTTGAACATGTCTGAAAGACGTCCCCGAACTCCTTTATGGTCACATGGACAGAGACATCTGCAATCTCCACCACACTGAACTCATACCTTCTTCGTTTATATTTTCCATCACACTGATCCAAGGGTTGGGAACAAGATGGCACAAGAGGGGGTCAAGAGTCCTATTGCGCGAATTAGGGGTGCCCCGGAGGGGGAGATTAGAGGTGGCATAGGTGGGAATGGGTAGAAAAGAAAGCAAGAATCAGTCCCCAGGGGAGAAGAGAGCCCAGGACAAGAGCCCAAAGTGACAGCACAGGCTGGGTTCTGGAAGCACGGCAGTGGGTTGATGCCCTCATCTGGCAGGTTAAGTGCCTTAGTAGAGTCCCTGAGTCAGGTGTCCTAACCAGGCTTTCTCTCTCCTTCCCCAAGTCCTCTGACATCCTTGAGCCCTTCTGTGTCCTCACTGTGTCCTCCTGCTTAGCAGCTCTGTCCCACAAATTGCCCCAGGGGCCAACAGCAGGGGATGAGGGCCTCCAAGAGAGAGTAAGGACACTGCCCCAAATGCAGCTTTAAACTGGCAGGGGTAGGGAGGCGAGTCAGAAATGACTGAGCTCCCACCCTCAGTCCAGGACTCTGCCCCCTCTGGGCTTTGTTTGTTGATTTGTTTTCCTGGGAGGAGGAAAGAGGGCTCAGTCACATAAAGTCTCCCTCAGCCATTTCTCGCTGGGTCCCCAGCTGGGCAGAGGAGGCTGGCTAAGGGGCTCACTCAGCTAATTGCTCATTAAAGAGAATTAATGAGGTTCCCTTGGCCCCACCTCTGCCTAGAACAGTGAAGAGTCCCTACTTTGCCTAACACACCAGACAGCCCCTACTGAAAAGCCACTTGGCCCTCCCCCCCTTCCAGACTAGCAGTCCAGACTACCCAGAACTATACTGGACCTAGCTCTGCAGGTTCTAGCCTCACTTGGCAACCCAAGTCCCTCCTCCTTCCCAGAGTGACACCCACACCCTTTGCCATCATGCCCCACCCACTGCCACCCTACCCTGCGCCACACACTTCTGAGTACTTACAACTTCTCCAGCAGGTATAGTCCTAAGAATGATCCGTTTCGGAGCCCCGTAATCTTGTTGTTGCTCAAGAGCCTGAAGAGACGGGAAAAACACAGATCCGCCCTGTTAGATGCTAGCCAGTGCAAAATGCAGACGGAGTGGGACCCAGGTTCCCCAGATGACCTCGTCACGCTACATAAATGCCACCATCAGCAATTCTACAGCAGGAACCCCACCTGCCACTCTAGGAGGTTGTGGGGAGATGCTGAGGAACAGTCTAGCCATAGAAAGAGCCTCAAGTCGTGGATTTCAGCCAAGCACACAGTGAAGGACCCGTAGACTGGATCTAAGTGGAGATGGGGCTCCGTGGATGTTAAGCTCTGATGGCTGATTTCCACTTTGGAGCATCAGTGTCGATCCCCACTGAGCCTCTGCCGTGACCCCCAGAGGTACCTCCTTGCAGAGGTCCTCCCTCCCTCAATCCAAAGTCCAGAGCAGAGTGATGGGGAAGACTGGCCTCATCTGGGTCAGGCATAGAAGAGGAGCCCTGAAGGCCTGCGTGGAGGCATGCTCCTTTAATCCCAGTGCTTCGGAAGTAGAGGCAGAAGAGCAAGAGTTTGAGGTCATCCTCAGCTACATAATAAGTCTGAGGCCAGCCTGGGCTACCTGTGACCCAGTCTCAAAAACAAACCAACTAACCAACAAAAACAAAACACAGAAGGAAAGGAAGCAGGGGTCGGGGGAGCCCTGGTGGAAGAGGGCTTTCCAACACTCTCCTTGGAGCCAAGGACTCTACAGGAAGGTGACCACGCTGGGCCATCAAGATCTCCAGTTCAGAGCGACAATCCGAGGCTATGTTCACTGTATCCTTGCTTCCCGGACCTGTAGAAAGACTGTCAGAGCCCTGGATCTGACAGAAGGCTAGGCCTCCCTTTGCAATGCCTGCTCTGACATTTTGTTTATTTACTGTTTATGTTCTGGGGGAGAGGCCCAGTCTCAACTTTGCCTACCCACTTGGCCTTTCTCTCCCAGACTTCTTATTGGGAGGAGGGAGTTCCAGACCAGCCGAAGGGCTCAACCCTCCAGTTAATTGCTTATTAGAACGTCTTAATGAGGCCTCTCAACCCAAACTCCTGGCAGCCCTGGGCTGAAGCAAAGGGTTTCCCCCTCCTTTGTTCTGCTCTTACTAGTGGAAAACTCACTGGAAGGACCCAAGTCCAAACCTTACGACGACGTCTCTGGAGCAGGCAGCCTCTGTGCTCTACAGTATACAGAGGAAAGGGGCCAAGAACCAAATGGAAGAGCTGTCAAAGAGCTCCGCCACCCGCCAAGTCTCATGGGAGGGCAACAGGGAGGGAGTGACCCAAGGAGGCTCTGAAGGACCCCCAGGTCCCAACTGCCTAGGACTTTTGGAATTCTAGGTAAATGCTCCACCACTGGGCTACAGCCCAGGCCCTACACTGGCGAGGATGGAGGCAAGACGAGAGGGGGTGTCTCTAGATCAATGGAAAGGGGTAAACACCTCACATCTTCCTTCTGCCTCCAGATAATCGAGCACTCCCAACTTTCAGTACAGTCTACTAGCCCTTCCAAGGGTGGCATGGGGGATGTTTGCCAGCGGAAAAATGACTTAGGGGAAATTACTGGAGTTTCTAAAATGCTACAAACACACACACACACACACACATACACACACACACTCACACACTCACACACACATACACACTCACACACACACACATACACACACACACACACACACTCCATATTGATATTCCAAAAAGCACTACCACCCAGGAAGCTGAGAGAGAAGGCTCAGGAACTAAAGGACAGCTTCCACTACAGCATAAACCATCTCAAAAAAACAAAAAAACAGAAAGAAAGAAAAGAAAAGAAAAGAAAAAGAAAAAAAGCACATCATGGCAGAACTGAGCTACAGCTCAGAGGAAGAACATAGAGCATGTACTTAATGTGTGTGAAGCCCTGAATTCAATCTTAATACACATAGCAAAAACAAAATGAAAACCAAAAAGCACCTCAGACATTGTAAAAATGAAGAAGCCTTTTAGTAAACTCCCCTTTTCTTGTTTGATGGTTAAGGATGCTAGCTCAGGGCTCCTGCTCAAATGGAGAAGCCACAGAGAACATTAGGGCTCAAGCTTGGAAAATGGATGTTGTCTTGAAGTAGGAAACAGGTCTGAGTTCTGGGGAATGTCTGAGGTTTGAGGATTCCACTTGGAAGAACACTGACATTAAAATTCCTCCACTAGCCAGTATGGTGGTGCATGCCTTTCATCCCAGCACAAGGGGGGGGGGGGGGGACAGAGGCAGGTGGAGCTCTGTGAGTTTGAGGCTTCAGGTCATTGAAGGGATACATAGTGGGGCACTTTCTCAAGATGGATAGATGGTTAGACAGATAGTAAAAAGTTTCAGTACCCCAATAAGCCTCTCCACCGACACAATAATCCAAATTAGACCAAATCAAACCAAATTAGAAAAAGCCCAGGTTTAATGCATACAAATGCTCCCAAATGGCTTTCCAGCCCCCCAGAAAGGAGGCAGGAAAGGAAGACTGGAGAATCATGTGTTTGTTCTCTGGGGGGCAGTTTAAATACCCTGTGGGAGTCTTGAGCATCTCTGGAGAGGGGTCATCGTTTGGTGGACTTTCTCAGGGGGCAGAGTCTGGACTGAGGCAACTCCCAGGGGAGGGGGCTTGGGATGGAACTTCCACTGGAACATTCCAGACTCTGGGTATATGGATGCCAGGGGCTGGAGTGATGCTTTCACATAGATAGATAGATAGATAGATAGATAGATAGATAGATAGATAGATAGATAGATAGATAGATAGATAGATAGATAGATAGGCAGGCAGGCAGGCAGGCAGGCAGGCAGGCAGGCAGGCAGGCAGGCAGGCAGGCAGACAGACAGACAGACAGACAGACAGACAGAGATAGATAGATCAATCTTGGGCTGGCGAGATGGCTCAGTAGTTAAGAGCACTTTCTGCTTTTGCAGTGGACCTGGGTTTGGTTCCCAGTACCCAGCCATTCAAGACTCCACTTCCAAGGGATCTGGCCTCTGTGGCAATAGGTACCCACATGGTACATATACATACATGTAGGCAAAACCATAAAGTATATTTTTTTATCTTAAAAAAAGGCAAAAGGCACAGTGGTTTTTTTTTTTTAAAACGTAAGTCTTTAGTTCAGGTATGGTAGTGTATACCTTTAATTCCAGCACTTGGGAGACAGAGGCAGGTGAATGAATCTCTATGAATTCCAAGCCATCCAGGGCTACTTGAGTAAAACTATCTCAAAATAAGTAAGTACATAAATCTTAAAAAAACAAACAAACAAAAAAACCCCACTTTTTTCTTATTCCTACACTAGGGGCTAGTAAGATGGCGCAGTGGCTAGAGGCTGCCAAGCCGGATGACCCGAGTTTGACCCCACGATCGACAGAGAGGCAGGAGAGGATGGCTCCTGCAAGTTGTCCTCTGACCTCCACACCCACATAAATAAATGGAGGGGAAGTCCTGGACTAACAAAATGGCCTTGCTCCCTCTTTTCCTGTTTTTCCTCTCTCTCTGTCTTTTTCCCTCCTCTCCTTGCATTCTCCTTAAAAAAAAGTATCGTGTTGTGCACACGGGACACATGGCAGCGCTCATGTCAGAGGTCAACCTGCAGAAGTCGGCTTTCTCCTTCTGTCACGGGGCTTCTGGGACCAGGCCTGGTGGTAAGTGCCATGACCCTTTGGGCCATCTTGTCAGCCCTGCTTTCCTCCTCTTTTCTTATTTTATTATTCTTATGTGCATCTGTTGTGTGGGTGTGAGCAGGTGTCCGCAGGTATGTGAAGGTCAGAGGTATTGGATCCCCTGGAGCTGGAGTTACAGGTCACTGTAAGCCACTTGATGGTGCCAAAAATTGAACTCTGGTCCTCTGGAAGAGTGCCCTTTTTTTATGGTTTATTTAACTTTTATTTTATGTGCATTGATGTGAAGTGTCAGATCCCCTGGAACTGGATCTTCAGACAGTTGTAAGCTGCCATGTGGGTGCTGGGAATTGAACCCAGGTCCTCTGGAAGAGCAGTCAGTGCTCTTAACCACCAAGCCATCTCTCCAGCCCCTGGCTCATGCTCTTAATCACTGAGAATCCTCCCAGCCTCTGCTTTTCCTTCTCTTTTGAAACAGGCAACATCTTACTTCATAGTCTAAGCTGTCCTGGAGCTTGTGATCTTTGTGATCTACTTATCACATACTAGGATTATAGGCATGAGACACCTCACGCAGCAGAAAATGCTTGCTAACAAATAATTGTATAGGTATATAAATTCATATAAATATAATAAAAACTTATATATAAAATTTATATATATAAATTCACACACATATATAAAAATTCATGCATAGATACATATAGGAAGATAATTGAATTGAAATCAGAATTCTAAAACAAATAAAATTTTTTTAAAAATCATACTCTCAAATTTCCAAAATGAGCATATGAGTCTCCAGGTAGGGATCCTGTTCAGAGGGGTTCATAAGCGGTAATGGGGTCCCCACATTTCCAGGCCCTTCAGCCATCAGTCCTAATCGCTCTCATTTATCCCAAACCTGTAACTTAGAGCTGGCCCATTGAAATACAATGTGACCACATGTGTAATTTTAAATTTTCTGTCAGCCACATTTTAAAAGCTTAAAACTGATTAATAGAATCTGATTTAACCCAACATACCCAGACCCTTTCCATTTCGATATGTGATCTATCTACATTATCAACTATTTGATTTCTTTGTGTGTAACAAAGCTTTGTAATTTCTATTGTACTCCACCAGCACGCTCAGTTCAGACCAGCCACGCTCTAAATGGGCATAACTAACATTGTAGGGTTAAGGAGCATCACAAAAAAATGGGGAGCAGTCCGTGAGGAAGTCCAGAATGAAACAGCACATCTCTTAGCCTTGCCAGCTCCCGACCACGTCCCGCCCTATTCTGAAGAGGCCTCCTGCAGTCGGTCCCCTTCTCCATCTGCCTCTGTGCTGGGGACAGCTGCAACCCAGATTCCGGCCTGACCAGCACAAATGCCATCTCCTAAAGCTTAAAACTCACATTTCGAGTGGAATGTTAAAGTGGAGATCCCGGTCTCCACGCACACAAAGGTGGGCACCAGGCAAACAACTCTTTACCCTTCTCTGATGGGCCCTCTCTAGGAGGCAGTGGCCGCTTTTGACAGACTCCAGCAGAGGGCTACATGGTTTGAGCCCCCAAACACCCAGGATTAAATTTTTTTTTTTTATTGCTTTAGCTACCCTGAGTGGGCCAAGGAATTTGACTTTAAACCTGCATCATCCAGAGAGTGTCTTCGGCTTTTGCTTTTGTTTTCTTTTTTTTTCTCCCTCAAGTGTGTGGACCTAGGAATTTATTTTTTATGGGTGCGGGGGACAGAACCCAGGGTTGGTCTTGTGCATGCTATATACTCTCAGTTCTGGAGATGTTACCAGCAGGTGAAAAACCGGAAGCGGCAAAGCTGAAAATGGGGTAGATGAGCACGGAAGACAAAAACGCTGAGCTCCATCCAATGGGAAGAAAAATGTTCCCACCATTGTTGACTGTGTCGTGGGAAGAAAACCGAGAAGCAGCCCCGGGGTGGAGGAGGGAGCTATAGCCCCCACAGCTCCATCCAGCTGTTCCAGACATGGTGCCAGCGTGGGCTCTCCTTAAACTCCCCAGTCGGATGGCTCCTCGGGCTATAGGGCTATACTTCCCTCACACTACTGCCTTGCGGGAAGCCTGTCTGGCGAATCCCTTCCAACCGCACTAACCCTACAGGCCCCACTGAGACCTGGCTAAGCATCTTTAACTTCTGGCCCCACCCACTCCGCCTGCCCTCAGTTCATACTTTCAGTGGGAAGGAGGGCCAGTCCTTGGGGCCCCCTCTTCTTTCTCTACTCCGGAGTTTGAAATCTGGCCAAATATGGGGTACACCAAGGCCATTCCAGAATCCTCTCCGGGTCGGAGGGTCCTATTTTAGGGAGGAGAGTGAAGAGAGACATGGGCCAATGAGAAGGCCGGTGGAGCGAGTGGTTGGCATCCCAGAGAGCCCGTGTGGCCTCTGGGTAGCCACAGGAACTTACCAGATACCACTCCCACATCAAAAGTGACCCTAAGGGACTCATGTGGGCCCTGCTCTACGGGGCGTGGAACCAACATGTGCCGGCACCAAAAGGTTTTCACGTGCCCGAGAAAGTCAGTTTATGGGTCAGCCTCCCTTCTTAGCTCCAACAGACAGGATAGTGAGGACCCACACTCCCTCGGGGCCAGAGCGTCAGTGGTTTAGACCCTCGCCGGCTTGGTAGAGTGTGGGGAAAGCCCTGGCACCATTGCCTGCTGCTTGCGTGTGGTAATAGCGAGCTGAGCATTGAGGGGGAGGGAGGTTGTCTGGTCTGCCTGTCTGCCTGCAGATAAGCTACACTGCCCCATCCAGGCCAAACCAGCGCTCCCAGATGGTTCCATAGGATGGAGCTCAGTTGCTTCTGGGTATTTCCAGGGCCTAATTACAGTGCCTGGAACCTAAAAAATAACCAGTGCCTCTAGGACACAAACACTGTGCTGGGTGTGTGACTCAGTGATAAAGCACTTGCCCAGTGTGTACAGGGCCCTGCATTTGATCCCCCAGCATGAATGAATGAATGAATGAAAATGAATCAATGCTATGGATTTGAAGTTGACAAATGTCTTATTTGCATGACTATCATTATGTCAACCTTTATCAGTGAGTAATAAGTCTTGCGTTTAATGAAGGCTATAGTCACGGGGGTGGAGAGATGGTTCAATCGTTGGGAGCACTGGCTGCTCTCCCAGAAGACCCTAGGTTCAATTCCCAGCACCCATATGGCGGCTCAATACTGTCTGAAACTGCAGTTCCAGGGGATCTGGCGCCTTCACACCAGTGCATATAAAATAAAGTTAAATTATTTTTTAAAGGATGAAGGATATGGCCTTCCCATGACTTCCTTTCTCTCTTTCCAGGACATGTACGGTGCCCTGCCCGCTCCTGAGTTGCTTTAGCACTGCTTTGCTTGGCTGGAAGCCTGTCCAGGCCGTCCCGAATGACTTCAGGTGGATCTTCTTTTTCCAGGCTGAGCCCTGTCCAGACACTACCTTTAACCCTAACCTAGACACAGAGCAAGCCAAAGACAGCCATGGGTCAAGGCCAAGACCAAAGAGCCGCTGTCTCATCCTGACTCCTGCTTATTGGTTTCCCTCTAACTTGTCTTGGAGGTCTTGTCTCCTTCCTCTATCGCTACAATGGCACGCGGCTTGGGAAGGAGTGGGCAAAACCGAGGTGTTTGGGCTGAGATGGGAAAGGGACGGTTTTGTGCTCTAGAACTGAATCTCCAGGCAGAGACCGCAAAGTGCTTCGCTTCAGGTGTTTGTGGAAGGTGATGAGGGAGACTTGGCGAGGATTTTGTGGTCTCAGAACTCTTGCTGGAACACAAGAAACAGTGTCTGCTGTAACTACCTACACCAAGATTTTCTATAGGGGATAGAGAGGGGGATGGAAAAGTGGAGAAGCACGGGACAGAAAAAGGGGGGATTTTCAATCTATCTTAAGGACTACCGACAACTGCCATGATATAAAATCCTAACAGTGAGATCCAAACTCGTGGAGATAGAAAGTTCTTCTTCAAAATGTAAACAGAAGCCGGTAGTGGTGGTGTGCGCCTTTAATCCCAGCACTCGGGAGGCAGAGGCAGGCAGATCTTTGTGAGTTCGAGGTCAGCCTAGTCTACAAGAGCTAGTTCCAGGACAGGCACCAAAGCTACAAGAGAAACCCTGTCTCAAAATCCTCTGCCCCCCCAAAATGTAAACAGAGCTGGGAGTATAAAAGGTCTTGGGTTTGATACTCGAAGAGTCAGTCAATACATCAATCACAAAGGATTAATTTGCTATTACTTTTCATTGATTTCTGAGACAGGGTCTCACCATGCTGCCTAGGCTGTTCTTGGCCATCCTGTCTCAGCGGGAGCAGCAGCACACTGGCTGATCAAGTGTTCATCCTTACACATAGGTTAGTCCCTCGTTCTCTCCTCCCTAGTGTTAATTTGGAGCCCACATCTGCCCAGTTCTGTATAGCTGAATCCTCTCAGTCTCCAAGGCTATAAGGTCCCCGGGACAAAGAGCATGTGTCTCTCTCACCTCCTTCAGGGGATTTGATGAGAGTAGACACTGGCTGAGTTAATAGGAAGTAAGCAGAGCTCCCAGGAAGGGAATGCCCAGTGGGAAGGAGTTCAGTGCAGAGCCAGCTGTCCCGAGTCAAAGGTGGTTTCTTTCTCCCTGCCATCCTATCCCACTATGCTACCCCACCCTATCTCTAGGACAGAACATCCGTCCTTTCCCCAGCTACATGGAGTCACTGCTCCCTCATCCATAGATGCAGCAGACTGTTGGTAGATGGTTCAGGAAAGGTGATGGGAGACCCGGAGAGTCGATTTAGAGACCAAAAGTTTTACACTTCCTGGACCAGGGTGTCTTTACGTGCTCTGTGGGGTATTTTGCTCAGTGGTCTCCTAGCTCACTTGTATTGGTTAAGCCATTACTAGGAGGAGCGAGCCCCTTTCCCCAATGAAGAGAGATAACGCCCAGTCTGCCTGCCTGTCCTTGGACCAGCCCAGTGTGCAGCTGTCCTTCCCCAAGTGGGAGTGGGCTGAGGATGCCGGCCAGGTGGGAGACTCTGACTCTCGTGGTCAGGGCTCCTTATCTGGCTTTCCTCTTGTTCCAGTTTGGTTTGAGAGTTTTCGTTGTTATTTTGTTTTTGTCTTGTTTTGTTTTGTTTTTAAAGACATACATATTTAAACCCGCACTCTGGAGGCAGCGGGAGTTAGAGGCCAACCTGGTCTATGCACCAGGCCTGATACCCTTGGAAGCCAGAGGAGAGTGTGTTATCCCCCTGCAGTGGAAGTTATAGGTGTTTGTAAGCTGCGGGGTGTGGGTCTTGGAAACCAACTCAACAACTACAAGAGCAGCAAGTGCTCTCCAGCTCTCTGCTTGGAGGTTTTTGTTTGTTTTGTTTTGTTTTTAGATGAGGTCTCCGTAGCCCAGGCTGGCCTTGAACTGGCAATCTTCCCACCTCAGCCTCCTGGGTGTTGGAGTTACAAGTGTGGCACACCACATCCAGCTACTAAGGTAGTTTTTGGCAGTGACAAAACATTTCCACTGGGTGTGATGACATACACCTTTAATCCCAGTGCCAGAGAGTCAGAAGCAGAGGCAGAGGCAAGCAGATCTCTGTGAGTTCGAGGCCACCCTGGTCTGTACAGTCAGTTTCAGCCAGCCAAGGCTATGCTAGCCAGTATTACATAGTGAGCTCCTACCTCTAAATAAATAAATAGAATAATACAAACATTCTTTTAAAAATTACCTTCTTTCTACTTTTTCTGTCTCAACAGGGATAGTATAGAAAGGGAGAGGTATTTTTTTAGAGCCCCATCAATCATTCAAACTCTAGTGCCCTGTGCTCTGGGTCATGCTACCTGGGGTTCTGAGAGAGCAGGAAGCCTCCCAGAGAGGCCTGGGAAGCCTCACAGTTCCTCCCTCTGTCCCCGATTGTTCTGAGGTCACCTGCAGAGGCGACACAGAGTCAGAAGCCCTAGGGGTCTAGATGTAGTTGGTGGAGGAGGGCTTTGTGAGCTGGGGAGGGCAGAGTTCTGCACAGGGGGTGGGGGGGAACCCTAGCCCTTATCAGCCTTTCCCACCCTGGGGCTGGCGTTCCCTCCAGTCTTGAAGCACAGGTTTGGGCCTCCCCATACAATCCCCAGCGAGGCAGGAGCCCTGGTAGCTGTGGGGGCTGGGGGAAGAGGGGCGCCCATTCCTCCCCTTTCCTTTCCAGCTGGGAGATGTCTGGCTCCACCACTCTGGCTACAACTCCCTCCTCATGTCACCCCATAGCTTGTCCTCACCTGGACCCATCCATCTTGCATACCCTGCTGTGATCCCATTCTGTCTCCCCTGACTCCCAGGGCTGGGGGAATAGGACCTCAGTGTCCGCTCAATCCAGCTTCTCTCCCCCACTTCGCCCTCCCCCTCCGTAGTCCGGTCCTGAAAGCAAAGGAATGTTCTGGAGTTTGGGAAGGATGGGGGCCCCTCAGAGGAGGGAGGAAGGGGAGGAGGCGACTCCGTCCTGTCAGTATCTGAGCCCTAAATAGAACGGAGCAGCCAGGCTGGGGCAATGAAAATAAACAGCCCCTCTCAGCGGCCCTTCCTGATGGTCCCTCAGCTCAGGGCCATTTCCCTTCTCGATATTTTTCCCCTCTCCTCCCTCTGTGGCCTCTCCCTAAGGGGTGATGGGAGAGTTCCCGCTTCTGGGCAAGCCATGGGACAATGGGGGAGCTCCCCTACCCTCTCTGGGCTTTGGTGAGGAAGCAGATAGGGGCTAAACTGAATGGAAGGACCTGGATGAACTTAGAAGAAACAGAAGAGGAGCTTAGCCCAATGACACACGTATAGGGTACATTTACAAACGGTCTCTCATCTTAAAAAGATGACCTCAAATGCAAGCATCAACCTACAGCAGGTTCATATTAGACTAGTTTGCCTGCACTTTGGGGGTAGATTCTCAGAACCACCACCAATGAGGTTGTCATGCCCTTCACCAATTCCACAAGAGCCCGCAGATTGGGACCTTAGGGTTCAGAGAGTCCATGAGCACATCTTGGTTAATCCAGGCAGGTGACCCATTCTAGTGACTTCCCTAAACATGTCCTGGTACCATTTGGGGCTGAAGTATATGTAATGTCTTTGGGACCCCAGCCTAAGGGATCTCCATCTCTTCAGTGCAGTAAATAATGCTATCCAAACCCAGGGGGTTCTGCTCTCCTCACAGGGCTCCCCTGAAACAGGACCAGGCATTGCACCTTAATATCTGGCACCAGGAGTCTGAAGGATAGGGGTTCTCAAGGCCACAGAGCAGGGGCAGTCACAATCTCCGGCACCTGGGCTGGTCACCTACAGCCCCTCCTGAAGGTAGATGGGAAGAGTCAGGGATGACCTGGGTTTCCTCCTGGCTCCTCACTCTGGATGGGCAAAGGGGTCCAGAGGTTCATGAGGTGAGAATAAGAGCTTCACCCCCCCCCCCCCCAGGGCTTGGGAGAGTGCTAGACTCAAACCTCCCTTATCTCCTCGTCTCTGGCCTCGTCCCTCTTTTCTTTCCTTCTTTCTCTCCACTCTCCCCCTCCCCCTCCCCTGCTCACAAAAGCTCTCTGTACACAGCCACTTCCTCTGGCCGCTGTCTCGGAGCCCAGACCTTATGAGAACCATATGGGGGAAAGAGGGTAGAGGAGAAGGGGGTGGGGAGGCTGGCTGGGCCCCGCCCCTCTAGCCAGCATCTTTCCACTGCCCTCAGGCAGTGTGCTTGGTGGTTGGCACACTTTACCCCACAATCTCTTAACTAGATCCTGGTGGTTGCATTGCCTGAATCCCAGGCCAGAGCTGAGAGTCCCAAGAGAGATCTTTACACAAGAGTCGCCCCCCTCAGGCAGGAGCATGGACAGGGTCCATCCATCAGGGGCTTCCCTCTACCTCTCCCTACCCAGGACCATCAGACTCCCAGCATGAGCGCCCAGCTAGTGTTGGGCACATCTGTGCAGAGCCCGTTCTACCCTTTACTGGAGCCTCTGGGGTAGGCTGAACAGGTTGCTATTCTGGGAGAAATGACCAAGGACTTATCCCGTGCCTGCCCCCTCCTCACCCAGCCTAAAATGTTTCCAGGTTAAAAGGGCTTTGGTCCTGCTGGGGGGTAAACGAATTTTAAATGTAGAATCTGTGCCCACCGGATCCCAACTAGCAAGACCCTCGTCTGGTAGAAACATTGAGACTCTACTAGTTAATCCGAACTGATCCACCTAGCGATCCCTCTAATCTCTCCAACATCAGCTACAAAGCCTTGAGATGTGGGCCCGGGCTTGCTGGTCTCTTAAGACCCTTTTCAGTGCAGATGAAGTAGGAATTTATGGCACTGGCTTGTGTCCTCTGGGGTCCTCCTGGGGAGACTGCTGTCTGCAGTTATCTATTATAGGTCTAACTCTCAGAGCCAAGGACCAGAAAGCAGGCCTTCAGCCACTGCCCAGGCTGGAGAGGTCTCCGCTCATAGCAGACTCCTCCCCACTGCAAGCCACCCACCCGGGGACCTTTCCCCTCAGAGAGAAGGCTCATAAAGGCTCCCCGTTCTGGGCATTTGTACCCGCAGCTGCCCAGCAGACCGGGCTGTGAGGCTGGGGGTGGGGTGAGAAGCGGAGCAGGAAGGAAAGCCAAGAGCTCGGCTTTCCTGGAAAACTGCAAATGAAAGTCCACCATGGGGGAAACAAAGCAGAGGGTGGGGGAGAGGGGGACCTGCCGTCTACAAAAACAGAAGGCAGGGGTTGAGATAACAGCGCGGAGGAAGGATTTTTCAACGAGGTAAACAGGACTGTTCAAGCCCGCGCCCGTGCCCGCCCCCACGCCCCAGCAGACAGGGACCTTATCTGGCACTTGGAGTCCTAGCCCTAAGTGTCTGACAGGCTTCTATCTCGAGGGTTCCTGTGACTGGAAGCTGGGGACCCATCCTGGAGGGGAGAAGAAGGTCTTCAGTGGGAATGTAGCAAATATCTGAGAGGGAGGACACCACCACAGTGCAAAAACAGCTGGCTCAAGTCCTGCCCCTGTGACAAGCAAAAAAAAAAAAAAAAAAAAAAAGGGGGAAAATCTGTGTGGAGAAAAGACAGAGAGGAGTTAGGGTGAAATGAATGTTCTGTTTTGTTTGAGACAGGGTCTCCCCTATGTAGCTCAGGAAGGTTTGGAAGTCACCATCCTCCACACCTAGCATGACTCCCCACTTAGAGAGGGGGTTTCCATACTCTTGGCACCGCCAGTGCCAGCCCTTCTTTCTCATCTCGAGATGCATTCTGGGGGGCACTCAGAGGCTGCTGGCCAGAGTGGGGGATCATAAATGTGGAAAGCTAAGAAAAACATCTGGAGGGAGGAGATTCAGATTCCATCCAGGTCCAGACTGATGGATGAGCAGGCTTCCCTGTTCTGTTCTTTGCATTGTCCCGCCAGGTGGGAGACCAGTCTCTTTGGAAGGTATTGGAAGGCAGCTAGGTGAATGGCCTGAGAGGGGAGGGGAGCGGTTCCTTAAGGAAGGGCTGGAGGCTGGGGCAGCAAAGTCAGTTGCGTCTGCCGCTACTTTGCCCTGATACATTCTCACCAAGAACTGGTCTCCCTCCTTTGAGTGGCGTCGATGGGAATTAGCCATGGCTGGAAAGCATTAGTTGCCAAATCATTCTAAGATGTACTGCAAAACCACTTTTCTATTTTTTCCCCTCCCTTCCTTCTGCCTTGACCATGTTAGGACTCCCTAATCCCCGCCAACAGACGTACAAGAGACAGCTCCCACACATGTGAGTGTGCAGAGGCTCGGGAGCATGTGCGATTACACAGATCACCACCACCCCCAGCTGAACCATCGCTGTGCAGCTGTGTGACACAAACATCACAAACATCGGCCCAGCTAGTTCTCACAGTAAAAAAAAAAAAACCTCCCCCCTCCTGAATTAAGTAGGCTGGCCGTGCCCAAGCCTTCTAGGACCCTTAAGCATTACTGGACACTGGGACCTGCTGTGAAAAGCCTGAGCAGCCATGGCCATTCCCCCCAGAACTCGCATCGAAGCGGGAGAGGGAAGGAATGCCGCCTCCACTCAAGGCGCACAGGCGTGTGCATGCACACACCCCAGCTGGAGAAAATGCAGGCCAGCTGGCTAACATCACAAGCTGACCAGTTGTGTCCTGCCAGGAAGCCGGCAGCCTCTGAACCCACCAGAGGACTTACTGTATTGTTCTGGGGACAATCGGAATAGATGAAGCCAGCCTCAGCTCTGGGCGAGGGGTGGTTGGAGAAACGGGTGCCTCCGGGGTCAGGATGACAGGGAAAGGGAGGCGGGTTTTAGGCTGGATCTTGAACAGGAAAGTAAGGAGCTACCGCTAGGGCGCGACCCTCAACTCCACGTCGTGCGTGGAGCTTGGAGCACATGGCCGGCACAGGAAACCGCTGGGGTGCGGGAGGCTCTCCTCGTGCGGTTGCTGGAATTTGAGACTAAGTTAAGGAGCAGGCACTAGTGGCTCGTAAAGCAAGGGCTGGATAGAGCCCCAGATGAAAGGAGAACCGTGGAAGGAGGCCCGGAGGCACGTGTCCCTTTCGGCTAGGTTTTTCTACCAAATCTTTGAGCAATTAAATCAATCGATAAACATTCAAGGCCATTATTATTTCCAGGGGGAGTAAAGGAATAGGCCGGGACCCGTTGCTCAACCCAAGTTCACTTCCCAAATGCTCACAGTGGGAGAGAGCCCAAGAGGTAATTGGGACGAGGGAGGTGAGGGTCATTCAGACCAGAAGTTCCAGCATTCCAAGAATAGGCTTAGCGGGACTCACGCTCCGCCTGCCCAATGAAGCCCGGCTTGGAGCAGCGCTTCGCAGGCCCGGGGCGGGGCACCGCAGACTCAGTTATCCCAGTTAAGGGTCCAGACTCGGCAGCTGAGTCTAGGAGGGTCTCCCTCGTGCGGGTTCTGAAGCCTCAGTAAGAATCACTGCCACCTAGAGGGTCCCTGGCCCCGATCAATCAGCCTTCCCACTCACTCCCACCCAGCTCAGGGTCCCTTAAGACTGCAATGCTGGTGATAGCTCACTTAGGACAAGCAACACGAATGTCCCTCCAGCGTCCACTCGCACTTCACCTGTGCAGGTGAGAGGACTTCCGCGGTGCTCTCTTTGGGGCACAGCCTGATTCCCAAAGCTCCGAACCTACCCCTACTTCAAGTTTTCTGACTGATGCCCGGATTCAGACTTTACCCAGTCTCTCAAGTGGCAAAATCGCCCCCCCCTCCCTGCTTTTAGGTCCCATTCGTTGTCCTGACCCAGCACAGGGTAGGGTACTCACAGGGTGATGGTGCCGTTTGGCAGAAGGCCGGGGTCCGGAGGTTCGGGGAGGTCCCCGCCGCCGCACACCACCCTCCTTCGAGCCGGGTTGTGGGCGCCACCACTTAGTCCCTTGGGCCGCTCCCCAGAGCACTTGCAGCCGCGGATGGGGACCGGGCAGCCAGGCGCACCCCGAGTTCCGGGAGCCAGGAGCAGAAGACACAGCAGCAGCGGCAGTAGCAGCAGGCGCACGGGCGGCACCGGCATCCTGCGTCCCCCGGCGCCCATCAACCCATCGCCCCGCGGGGACCTACAGCGCAGGGGCCAGACGGCGCGCTGGCCGGAGGGACCCGGGCGTGCGGGAGGCGTGCTCAGCGGGAGCCCCGGGCGCCCGAGGGCGGGGCGGGGGGCCCTGGGCGGAGGCAAGGCTCGGGGTCCCCGCTGCGTCGCCCCGGGGGCATGGCTTGCGAGCACCGGGGCCCGGCGGGACGCGGGCGCCACTGACAGCGCAGCTCGGGTGGCCACCGGCGGAGCGGCCTGAGTCTCAGCGCAGAGCTGCGAGCCGATGGGAGCCTGGTCCCCGCGCGTCGCCGGCTCGCTCCGCGCGCTGCTGAGACCTAGCGGATTGCGCCTGGCTCCTGCTGCTGTTGCCGCCGCCGCAACTCCGTGCCATGGATGGGGGCAGCTCGGCGCCGCGCTGCTGCAGCCGCCAGCCCCTGCCCGCCTCCCTCACCGCCTCATCACTCTGCGAGGCCCTAGCGCCGCCCGATGCTCAGCGAGGCAGCTGCCCTCCTTCAAGTGCAAGCCTAGAAGCCAGCTTGAAGAGCCACCCACTCCCATTCTCCCTGCACCAAAACTATTTTTCCATCTCGACTCTTTCTACTGGCCAGGACGCTTTCTTTCCACAACCCAGCTCAGACCTCGAAGGCAATCATCACTTTCACAAAACCCTCTCATCTGCCTACACCCTTGTGCACAGGACTTCTGCTGAAGTTCATTCAGGCTTGGCCTGGGGTGTCTGGAGCTTCGTGTTCGGGGTTGAGCTTTGCTCAGGATCTAAGGTTTTTCTTGGCCTCTGACACAACGGGCCAGTCTAAAGTTGACTTTCACAGTACTGTTCCCACCCCCAAATTTCGAGTGAGGTCACAGCAGGAGGACACAAGCCTGGGACAAGGAGGCCTTAGACCTTACCCTGTGAGCAGTGACCTTGCCCAGCAGGAGGTGCATGTCATTAGGCCAAGGAGAGGTCAAAGGGTAAGGCAGACACTGAGTTAGCCTCCTGTTAGTGCACGCACGCTTGTGTGGTGTGGTGTGGTGTGGTGTGTGTGTGTGTGTGTGTGTCTGGGGTTGGGAAATGCTAAAGGAAAAGAGGGAAAATAAGAGAAGGCCCACGGATCTATAATTGGGCGACCTAGTCAGGACATCCCAGTCTGGGTTTCGAGGCCAGGCAATGCCTTTTGTTAGCTGTTTGACTTTTTCACAGTGCACATCACCTAGGAGAGTGGAATCTACTGGGTCCTGCTTGTCTGTTGTCTATGAATGCACACTGTGGCATGAGAAGGAACGATTTGGTCCAGTCGTGGGTAGGATCTGACCTTGACAACAGGGAGGGGAATGAAGTGTCCGTGGACACTGCCCCAAAAAGCAACAGCAGCAACAGCCGGCAGCTGGTGACAGATGTACTGAATGCCAACTGAAATGAAGGCTGGAGCCAGAGGACCTGGGTGCTGCCTCCTCAGTTTCCCCACAAACTTAGCAGAGCCCTCGCTGCTAGGTAGCAGGCCAGCTTCAGGGCTGGGGCAGAACTGCTCCCGGCCAGCGTCAGCCAGGTGACCACACTTTGGATCTGCTGGGGTGCCTGGTGCCTTTTCTTCCACTGTGGTCCAGGAGCTGTCTCCCACCTCCTTTGCGGGGAAGCAGCTTCTCTCCCTAGCCTGATGGCGGCAGACACTAGTTTTCTTTCTTAGCTTTCCTTCACTAGATTCCCTGGTCAATCCCTGTGGCAGGCTCTGTTTCCTTAAACATCCAAAGATAAATAAATAGTGATTGCAAATGGAGGAAATGAGAAGTGGGGTGGACGCTCCCAGCAGGAGCCTTAGGCAGGCCTAGCGGAGACTGCATTCCTCAGGAAAGGGGCCAGAGATGGGCAGACACCAGGCACGTAGACCAGACCTGAGCTGCCTATCTAACCCCTGCGGGTTAGAAGAGCTGAGAGGCCTCTGGCTCTGTGACTTTCCTTTGCTAAAAGACAAGGTCTCAGGAGGAGGCCCATGAATTACAGATGGCATTGGCAGGCCATAGAGCGGAGGTACACCGTGGTAGGCATGAGATGCCTGGTGGAGACATTTACACAGCACTCCCGCTCTGATGGGCATCATTTTGACTTGGGCACAGTGCACCCCCGATGGTATATATGCAGGAGGCAACCCAAGTCTTCAAGAGCAGAGTGAGCGCTTCCCTTTGAGATCCTTTCTAAGCCCCTCAAGTTGCTCTTTGCTTTCCCCCAAAGGTTGCATTCTCCTGCCAAGGTTGCTTCTGAACTCCCAGACTTCCCAGTCATACCTCCCAGGTGCTAGGATTACAGGAAGATGCTTCCTTGCCCAGCTCTGAAGGTCTAGGGATAGACAGTACCCAGAGCTTCGTGCATGCAAGGCAAACAAGCACTGTACCAGCTGAGCCAAATCCCTACCCATCCCCACTCCCCCCCAAATGTCTTGTTTTGAGGCTTCTTTTTTGAGAGAGAAGGGAAACTCACATTTCATTCCCATTCTCAGGCAATCTAGTTAAGGAGCTGACCAATTAAATATATGTTATTGTTAGGAGGATCAAGAATTGGCCTTGGCTGGCCGTGGCTACATATCAAGTTTGAGATCAGCATGTGATATCTGAATTCCTATCTCAAGGAATGTAAAAAAATTAAAAATTATATATATATAATCTTTACATATGTGTGTGTATGTTTGTATGCATGTACATATGTGTTCAAAGTACATATAAACTATATATATATTCATGCTAAATGCCTACCATGGTGTATGTCCTCTCAACATCATGCCAATACTATTTGTATTCTAGTCAGTTTCAGATGTTTTGTGAGACAGAGACTTCCTTCACGACTTTGCATTTACACACACACACACACACACACACACACACACATTCACATTGAACCCAGGGCCTCACAAATTCTCTAAGTGCTCTACCACTGAACCATACCCTCTCCTTAACTATACTGAGTAGACCTTGCAACAAAAGTTAGGATTAAGTGTAAGATAAGAGAGTAGAGAGTTTAGGGAGCAGAGGTACAGCCCACCTGTTTCTAGTAAAGTGAATTCCATAAATCTCCAGGAATTCACAAATACTAACTTACGCCTCTCCTTCTTTCTCCTCTTCTTCCTCCTCCTCCTTTTCTTCCTTTGTGATAGTCTCTTGCTGCATAGCCTCAGCCAGACTGATACTCTCCACGTAGCCTAGGCTCGTCTTGAAACTCAAAATCCTCTAGTCTCTGCACCTTGAGGGTCTATATTACAGGCATGTGTCACCAAGTTCACCTTCTGCCTTGCTCTTATTGTTTGTGTGTTCGTTTCAAGACAGGGTTTCTCTGTGTAACAACCCTGGCTGTCCTGGAACTCACTCTGTAGACCAGACTGGCCTCAAATTCACTGAGATCCACCTGCCTCTGCCTCCCAAGTGCTGGGATTAAAGGTGTGCACCACCACTGCCTGGCTACCTTAGTCTTAAAAGAAGTTGGTGGGGCTTAACTAACTTCCATGCCTGGCTTGTTTTGCTAACACGATAACCATGTTGCTGTCAATGATATAATTCTGTTTTTTTTCTTAAGAGCAATTAACATTCCATTATGCTTACATATCACATTTATCCATCATAGGCACCTTGGTTCTGGTTTTCTGTAGCCCAGCAGGAGAAAGGCTACTTATAATAATTTATGAGAGACTTCTGTCTTTTCTTTCTTTGTGATACTGGGGCTCCAACCCAAGGCCTGTGTATGATGAGCAAGAACTCTTCCACTGAGCTACAGCCTAGATGACGTATTTCAGAATAGCTGTAAAAATACCACTACACAGGAATTATTAATACTAATGTGTAAGGAGAACAGAAGCACTTTTAGTTTTCTGAAACAGGATCTGATGTAGCCCAGGCTGGCCTCAAATGACCTCAATGCCAGATCCTCCTGCTTCCATCTCCTGTGCGCTGAGATTATAGGCATGTCTCGGGTGCAGCTTGGGAACTGCTTATTATACTAATTTGACAATTACATATTGAATACGTAAACTACATTGTTGCACTGTTCTGCATACCAATGGACAGACACTACATCTAAAAAGTTCTGAGTGTAGCATGGTGGCCCGTAACTACAACCCCAGCACTTAGAAAATCCAGGTAGGAGGACCTTGAGTTATAGGCCAGCCCAGGGTATATACTAGAAGCCTGTCTAGAAGGAAGACGAAATAAGATTTGGTTCTTTAGTCCTCACAGCAGAGGGAGGTCTGTCTGTCTATCTATCTATCTATCTATCTATCTATCTATCTATCTATCTATCTATCCTATCTAATCTTATCTACCTACCTCTATGTGTGGATGTGTGGTCTGTGTGACACATGGGTGTGTGGGTATGCTTGTGGGGCCCAGAAGAGGTGTTGTCCATTGTCCTGGTTAGTTTGTTTTGTCAAATTGTTTCTGAGTTGGTCTCTACAAGGCAGGAAGTTGTAAGAACTGACAGACAGAACTGCATCATAGAACAAAGTCAAGGACACACTCAACAGAATGAAGAGACAGCCTGCAAACTGGAGGGAAACCATGGCATGATATTTATCTGACAAGGGATTAATATCTAGCTATATGAAGAAGTAAAAAAAATTAAACACACAGATCAGAAGAGCAAATAATGTGATAACAATGAGGCAAAGAACTGGACAATGCTCTTAAAAAAGCACAAGTGGTCACTAAACGGACAGGGGAAAGTCCACCATCCTGAGTCATCAAGGGACTATAGATGAAAACCAGACTGAGTTGAAGGTAAGCATCACGTTATGCGCAAGCAGTTTGGGAAGCTGAGGCATCCTGGGTTGCCTGACACCGGCCTGGGTTATATAGTCGGACTGTTTAAAAAACAAAAGCAAGAAGAAAACCCCGCTATACTGAGACTCCTCCCCCTTCAGTCAGATCGCCTACCATAAGAAAGAATCAGCAGGGCTAGGGGTGCAGCTCGGTTGGCAGACTGCTGGCTAGCGTGCATGAGACCCTGTGCTCAATCCCTAGCACCCCATAATGCAAGCATGGCGGTACACACCTGTGATCCCAGTACTCTGGAGGCAGAGGTAGGAGGACTAGGGCTCAAGAGTTCATGAGACTCATCCTCAGCTACACAGAGGGTTTGCAGGAGCCAGGGCTACGGGAAACCTTGCTTTAAAAAGAAAAGAGAGACAGGAGTAGTGCCAGCTATTAGCCCCAGCACTCGAGAGGCAGAGGCAGACGGATCTCTGGGAATACATGAGTTCCAGGCCAGCTGGAGGTACATAGTAAGACCCTGTAGAGAGAGAGAAAGAAGAGGGAACTTGGGGGAGGGAGGAAGGTGAGAATGGGGAAGGGACACTCAAGCACCATGTCTGAGAGTCTAGACTGGTGCAAATTAGTATGGAGTTTTTGCAATAAAATAAAATAAAACCAGGACCAGCATACAGTACAGCTATGCCTTCTGTATATACAGCAAAACAAATCAAGGCACCAAGACTAACACTGTCTACCCAGGCTTATAGCAGCACTAGTCACAACAGCCACACTATGGACCAGGCTAGGTGCCTACCAATAGTGGATAAAAATAACATGGTAGCAGGCAAAACGATTGTAAGAGCCAGAGAAAGCCTGGCGGTGGTGGCGCACACCTTTAATCCCAGCACTCAGGAGGCAGAGACAGGCAGATCTCTGTGAGTTCGAGGCCAGCCTGGTCTACAAGAGCTAGTTCCAGGATGAGCTACAAAGCTGCAGAGAAACCCTGTCTCGAAAAACAAAAGAAAAGAAAAAGAGCCAGAGGAACAGGGAGTTTACTGTGAGACTGTGTCTTCTAGAAATGTCAGAGGCTACACCCATCAAATCTCACCAACATAGCTGCCAAAACTTGACCTGAACAAAGATAACACCAATAAACACCAATAGACATGGAACATGTCTAACATGGAAGGAGGAAGTCCATGAGGCCTCAGCCCCAGACAAAGAACAACAGGCAGTTAAGGAATGTTCAGAGGAGGAGACATAGTCGAAATGGTCGAAAAAGACCATTTGATTATCCAATTGATTATCACACCAATTGATTATCCAGTGCCACATGGTCAGCCCTGCAAACATGAGTGATGTCATACAGACTGAGAAGGTCCTATTCATGTATTTAGGGACACACACGCGCACAAGCGCACACACATGTAACAACCATTGAAGGAAAAGGAACGCTAAGCGTTTGAAAGAGAACCAGGGATGGAGGTAAATGGGAGGGTTTGGAGAGAGGAAAGGAGAAGGGGAGATGGAACATTATAATCTCAAAAAATTTAAAAAAAGAAAATGTGCTATACATGTACATATTCAATCATAAAGAACAAATGTAAGGCATTTGCAGAAAAATAGAAGAAATTAAAATCTGCCATATAAAGTAAAATAGGTCGAGCTTGGGAAGAAAGATAGCATGCTTTCTTTCATATACGGAATCAAGCTTTTTAAAAAATAAAAAGACATGAGGGGGCTGGCGAGATGGCTCAGTGGGTAAAAGTGCTTACTGAACAAATCTGATGCATGAGTTCAGTCCTTGGAACCCACAGTAAAAGCAGAGACTGGGGAGGTTGTCTTCTGACCGCCATATGTGTGCCGTCACACACACACACACACACACACACACACACACACACACACACACTCACACACCACTTGCACAATTGCCATTGGTTTCTATTTTTTTTTGAATTTTTTTATTTTTATTTTTCGAGACAGGGTTTCTCCATAGCTTTTTGGTTCCTGTCCTGGAATTAGCTCTTATAGACCAGGCTGGCCTTGAACTCACAGAGATCCACCTGCCTCTGCCTCCTGAGTGCTGGGATTAAAGGCGTGCGCCACCGCCCGGCTGCCATTTGTTTCTAAAACCAACAAATTTCCTTTGTGTCAAACCCAGACCCTTGCACATGTGAGGTGAACGTAATTCTTCTGAGATACATTCCCGGTCCGGTCACTTATAGATTTAACTTAACAATTATATTTATTCTAAGGAAGTGTGGTCATGATAAGCATCGTATTTGGGTATTTGGGTGATAGGCTACATGTTATTGGTCTCTCTCTCTGTGTGTGTGTGTGTGTGAGAGAGAGAGAGAGAGAGACACACACACAGAGAGAGAGACGGAGACAGATAGACAGAGAGAGAGAGAGAGAGAGAGAGAGAGAGAGAGAGAGAGAGAGAGACATGGTCTCACTATGTACAATAGGCTGGTGTCAAATCCAATTCGCTGTTAGCTCAAGTTGGCTTCAAACAGTTCCTCCACTCCTGCCCTGTCTCACCCACTGCTGGGACTGCTGACCTCACAGGTATGGTGTGGTACAGGCATGCCTGGTATATTTAGTTCCTGGTTCCTAACAGAGATCCTAAAATGCTTGGAATTTCTTGAGTGGGTGTTTGTTTGTTTTGAGACAAGGTCTTGCTATGTAGACCATGCTGCCTCGATTAGACAGCTGCCCTCTGGTTTCCAGTTCTTGAGTGCTCAGTTTACAGGGGTGCAGCACCGCAGTGGTGGCTTACTTGATTTCCCCCCTCAGTACTACCCCTGAGCTGCATGCCCATTCAGTCCTCTTTCTGCCCTATTTCAAAACTAGGTCTCATTAAGTTGCTCAGATGGGCCCCATACTAACTCTGTAGCCTGGGCAGCTTTTGAATTTGCCAGTCTCCTCTTACCAAAGCCTTGGTAATTGCTGAAATTCTAGGCCTATGCCACCAGGTCCCGCAAATGGTTTTGTTTGTTTGTTTGATTCATTGGTTGAATTTTGGCTTTAGCTTTGATTTGATTTTTCCAGATTTTAGCCACTTAATTGTTACTTTTGAGTTGTGCTCCTTTTGATATTTCTGCTTCTGGGGATGAAACCTAGGGCCTTGCCTGTGTTAAGTACACGTCTTACAACATAACTATACCTGTTGTGTGGCTTTTTCCTCAGAGATTAGACCTTCCATCCAATAGGGAAGCTCATTAAGACAGACGATTGTTACTTTTGAGTTGTGCTCCTTTTGATATTTCTGCTTCTGGGGATGAAACCTAGGGCCTTGCCTGTGTTAAGTACACGTCTTACAACATAACTATACCTGTTGTGTGGCTTTTTCCTCAGAGATTAGACCTTCCATCCAATAGGGAAGCTCATTAAGACAGACGATATTTAAAGGGACATGAAACAAGGGGATGTTCCAAGCACAGGTGAAACACTCCATCCTACAAGGAAACTCATTAAGCTCAGTCAGTAAATAACTCAAGATAGATTCAGGAAGTCCCTGAGACTGATCAGATTCACTAGGCCCCGCCCTCCCCAAGTGCATAGATAGGATTGCTGAGACACTCTCAGAGCAATTGAGCCACATGCAAAGGATGTTCTCTAACCAGTGGTTCTCAACCTACCTCCTGCTGCAACCCTTTAATACAGCTCCCCATGTTGTGGTGACCCCAACCATAAAATCATCTCATTGCTACTTTATAACCATAATTTTGCTACTATTATAAATCATAATGTAAATATCTGATATACAGAACACCTGCTATGTGACCCCTGTGGCCCTCCAAAGGGATCTCGACCCCCAGGTTGAGCACCACTGCACCTGCTGAGTTGCCTGCAGGCTGTGCAGTGTGCTCCTGGTCTCCAGCTTTCACGCATGGTCTCTGAGTCATTTCTGCTCCTATAAGTAACCCATACTTCTGTAGACAACCTCTATAAAATTCATTGACTGCCCAAGCTGGACTTTGGTGGTACTCATACTTTGGTCTATTGTCAGACCTATTTGAGGTATGTAGACTTTTGTTCATGTCTCCCCAGGAATAGTGTCACACACTATTGTCCAGCCTAGGGGTTCTTTCATTTATTTCTATGTCTTTCAGACTAACTTTGTTGTTATTATTTTGAAGACAGGGTTTCTCTGTGTAGCCCTGGCTGTCCTGGAACTCACTCTGTAGACCAAACTGGCCTCAAACTCAGAGATCTGCTTGCTTCTGCCTTCCAAATGCTGGAATTAAAGGTGTGTGCCAACACCTCTTGGTTACTTCAGACTATCTTAATGTCCAACAAACAATCATAGAAACTTCTTTCATATGATTGACAAAGCATTATTGAGGCTACCATCATATATTTAAATAATATTGATTAAGCATTGATACTGTGGCAGGCACTGAAGATACAGCAATATATCAAGGAATGTCAAGTTTCATGCAGCTAATATTACAGAAGGGGGAGAGATTCAACACGCAACCATCTAGACATGCACAGCCTAGCAGTTGAATGAAATCAAGCAGGGCAAGCGATGTTGGAGAGGGGAAAGGCCTGTCTAGAAATGTGCTCTCCAGCTGAGTTCTGGAGGAGTGCAGAGGTAGGCTGTATGGCTCCAAGGAGACAGAGCATGGCCTGCAGAAAGTACAGCTAGTTCGGGAGGCATGGCGTGTTCAAGGATACATGAGGGTGCAAGACAGACGGAAGCAAGAGCTGGTCACAGTGACTTTGGCAATATAGACAGACAGGGGACTTTAGATTCTGTTCTGTATAAGAAGAGAGGACTAGAAAATCTGAGAAAGAGGAATATATGCAAGGAGAGAGAGAGAGAGAGAGTATTAGGGATTGAACTACATTCCAGGGTGTCCTACATCCTAGGCAGGTTCTCTACCACCAAGCTATGTCCCCAGCTCCATTTATCTTGAGACAAATTTTCACTATGGGCGATCTTACTGTGCAGCCCAGGCTGGCCTCATACTCAAGACCCTTCTACTCCATTTCTGTGTTAAAGTTATGTTCATGTGGGGGAGAGATATGTATCCCGTGGTGTGTGTGTGTGTGCGTGTGTGCGTGTGTGTGTAGTGTAGGTCAGAGAACAACCTTTGGAAGTGGGTTCTCTATTTACTCCATGCTTGTTCTGGAGGTTGAGCATTTATACCCACTGAGCCATTCCTGGCTGCACTCCAACTTCTTGAGTGATGGAATTATATTCATGCACCACCACCACTCTGGGTTCTGAAACAGATTTAAATTGACCCTCTCTTGGGGAACCAACGGAGCGGAAGAAGGGGACTTGGAGGAGACAGTAAGGAAAGCCAAACTATATAGTTCATCAGAGAAATGAGAGTCTTAGACACAGAGCTGCTGAAAGTGGTCAAGAAAGGGCATGGTGGAGCACTCAGAAGCAAGTTCAAGGCCAACCTGGTCTACACAAAGAGTAACAGGATATCCAGGGCTACAGAAAGACCTCAGAGAGAGATAGAAAGAGAGATGGAGGGAGGGAGGGAGGGAGGGAGAGAGAGAGAGAGAGAGAGAGAGAGAGAGAGAGAGAGAGAGAAAGGGGGTAGGAGGATAGGATGAGGGGGAGAGGGAGGGAGGGAAGGAGAGGAGAAACCAATCTATTTGTAGTGACAGTGGAGCTCAGTGACACCATGATGTAAATATTTGGTCTTGTTCCCGTTTCCTGGCACAGACTGTAAAATCCCTGGAGTCTCTGAAATAAGTGTCTTTTTGTATGCTAATGAGTGGAATGAGGACAGCTCTTAGAGGGGACTGGTTAGGGGAAAGACCAGGACAAGGACTGACTGGAACTTTATGTCCCATCCACTGATCTCCTGGGAAGTGGCGGGAAGGCTAACTTAATAGCCAATGACTTGATCCATCATGCGTATGTAACCATGCCACTATAAAACCCAAAAGGGATGGGTCTGTCAAGTCATTGAGCACAGAGGACACAGCTCCTTGTCCTTCCCTGATACCTTGCCCACTGCATCTTTTCAGCAAATCAGCCAATGTGGGTAAACATTTTCCTGAGGTCTCTGAGCGGCTCCAGCAAACTGATCAAACCCGTTTTGGGAATCCAGATTTATAACCAGCTGTCAGAATCACACCTGGGACACGGGTTGACATTCAAATCAGGTGGGAGTCAGGCATGGCTGCACCTTTGCTTCATCCCAGCCTTTGGAAGGTGGAGGTAGAAAGGGTCAGGAGTTTAGGGCTAGTCTGGGTTACATGCAAACAAACAAACAAAGCGAACAACTCCCGAAGGCCAGTTGGTGTGGTGTATTTTATAATTCCACCACGAGAGAGACTGAGGCAGGAGGATTATGAGTTCTAGGTCAGCCTGGGTAAATACAGGAAGATTATCTCTCCTCCCCACTTCTTCCACAGCCATCTAAAACAAGAAAGAAAAAATGTTGGGGGGATAAGTTCTGGGGAGCAAATCAAGTTTGGTTCTTGTCTTTGTTAGGTTTCTATTGCTGTGAGACATAGCATAACCAAGGCAACTCCTTAAAGAAACCATTTAATTGGGGTTACTCACAGTTTCAGAGGTTTATCTTCATGGTGGATGGCACACAGGCACAAAGTCGTGGTGATGCACAGATTACTTGAAATGGATTAAATTAAGATGTAAGAGTTAGCCAACAAGAAGTTAGAGCTAATGGGACAAGCAGTGTTTTAATTAATACAGTTTCTGTGTGAATATTTCAGGGCTGAGAAGTCGGGCAGCCAACAAGCAAGCTCCCTCCTACTTGCAACAAGGTTCAATTCTCAGCAACTGCATGGCAGCTCACAACTGTCTGCAATTCCAGTTCCAAGAGATCTGACACCCTCGCACAGGGATACATACAAACAAAACAGCAATGCACATGCAAAAACCAAAAACAAACAAAAAGAACCAACCCACACTGGCAAGACCGGTGGACCTGCCTGTAAGTTGGTCAAGGAACTCTAGGTAGACAGCTTTCGTGAGTTGTTTTATCACGCACACTGGGTAGGTTTTATCACAAACGCTGGGGTAGGTGTTTTGGTGATGCAGCTGCCCATGCTTCTCCAACAAACTCATTGGTTCACTAGGTTCGACTTGGAATGAACTATCAGTGCCCTACCTGAAGATTTGCTCAGTTTTCTAGGAAAAGTCAAACAACAGAGGAGAAAGCTGTAGATTTTATCTTGGACAGGGAGCTGGGGAGAGAACACAAGAAACCTAGAGTGTCCGAAGGTGTCCTGGGACGCTGGCCCAAGTTCGGCCTGGGAAAAATGAGGGGTGGATTTCTCTTTCCGAGGTGTGTGTGGAGAGCCAAGGTTGATGCAGATCTGAAAAGCTTGCCTGTCACTAAACCTGCTTCCAGCTCCTGTACAAGATTTGAACTGAGCTAGCGGAGAAGAGCTTAGAGTTGAAAGCAACAGCCCCCTCCCCGTCCTGCTCCCCCCCCCCCCCGAGACTAACACTTGGAACTGATCCCACCTTTCATTCTTCTTGGATCTTTGTTGAAACAGCCACTCCAGGGATGAGGTTTGCCGTTCCAAAGCTCCAGATACCTGTCTGTCTTGTTACCTCACTACCGCTGTGATGAAACCCTGTGACCAAAAGCAACCTGGGGAGGAAAAGGTTAATTTGGTTTACATGTCCACACCACTGTTTCATCGCTAAAGGAATTCAGGGCAGGAACCTGTAGTCTGGAACAGAGGCCATGGAGAAGCGCTGCTTCCTGGCTTGCTCCTTGTGGTTTTCTCAGTCAGCTTTCTCATAGAACCCAGAACCTCCAGCCCAAGGGTGGCCTCATCCACCATGGGATGGGGTCTCCCCCATCGAGCGCTAATTGAGAAAATGACCTATGCGCTTGGCTACAGCCCCATCTTATGGAGGCCTTTTGTCAATTATGATTCCCTCATCTCAGATGACTTTAGCTTGTGTCAAGTTGACATAAAACTAGCCAGGACACTGTCAGTTGGTTTGTTTATTTGTTTTGTTTTTATTCCAAATTCAGCTTTCATGTCTTGGCACCCCACCAGACTCTCTCAGAGCTAGGGTTCCTTCCCTAATGTGCAGACCAGTTTTCCCTGAATCACTACAGTTGCTTGTCAACACCATGCCCCAACAAGGAATGCACAAACCTCTCATGCTTGGGGCTCAGACAAACACCTCCCTTAACACACCGTCCAAGTTGGTTGGCAGCCTGGAAGCTTGGATTTTCAGGTTGCTGTGAAAATCCATGTCCGTGTGGGCACTGCTATGGCTTCTCTCCCCTAGCCTGAGCGCTGCAACAGAAAGGTTTGGGTGTTTGCTGGAGTCTCGGGGTCCATATTGCATTTTGATCTGGGCTGATCTTGCTCTCGGCTTTTTGTTGACTTTGTTTTGCAGTGCTAAGCATGGACAAGTGTGTTGTACTGAACAAGTGCCCGTCACTGAGCCACACCGCCAGTCCCAAGTCCCACTGGGTAGTTAGGTCTTCCTACATGAAGCTGGAGGGACCAAAGGGAAGGCTTGGATGCCCATATTTGGGCAGCAGCTCAGCAGACTCAGGGCCTTTCCATCCCCCCAACCCGTCCCAGCTGGTTATGTCAGTGGTCATCCATGAGTGACCCACGCTGGGAGCCCGTTCAGAAAGTGGAGCTGTAGTTGCCTCCTCGCTCGGCCTCTCAGGGTCGGGTTTCAGCTATGAAGGCAGGCAAGCTGGTCGGCAGCTATTCCCAAGGTCCTTATCTGCCCTGTCCATCAATGCCCTCCTTCTATGACTCCTTGCAGATTCCAGGGAAGGAGGACAAAGCTGCTGAGACAGTGGGGTGGGCGCCACCTCGCCTTCCAGCCAGGAGCTGGTCGTATGTCATCTTCACAGCAATGTCGTGTTGCTTGGGATGTCCGCCCCTACTCAGAGATAAGGACGCTAAGCTCCCCTTGTCAGTAAGAGTGGGGCTTAAGGTTATTTGTTTGGGAAGAAACCGATCTGCTGTTTAAACTCAAACATATTGACATCAGCCTTCCAACAGCCATGCAACTTGTGTGTATCTGTGACTGTGCTTGTGCATATGTGTATGTATGTCGCTGTGCACATGTGCGTGTGTGTGCATGCACATATATCCATGGCTGTAAGGGTATATGTGTGTACGTGCTATAGCGTGCTTGTGGTTGTATGCATATACGGTATGACGCGTGCTTATGGTGGGGTATGCATGTCTGAGCACAGACTGCGCATGTGTGTATAGCAACTCTCCACTTGGCAAGGCTATCCTTTCTATTCCTGTAGCTCCTCTTGAGGGTATGTTCTCTAACTCACTATACAAAGTCCTTTTGATGACTGGGCTCCTTGAAGTGGACACAGTGAGAGCCCTGTTCCCCTTTGCCCCACCCCCTGCCCCAGGCTCTGGGCCTCAGTTTAGAGAGCTAAATGACCCACTGGCTGCCAAGGTAGCCCTGGGCCTCACAGGTGAGTCCTGGCATGCTACAGACTGCAAACACCAGAACAGGGCACTTACTTTGCCTCCGAACATACATGAGGAGACACATGCCGATCCTGGAAGGGCACCACACACATCCAAAGAGGGAAAGAGTGGCTGTCTCCATAGACCTGCCACTTCCAGGCACAGCCTTAGAACAGGAAGAGAGCCAGATGCAGGCAGAGTCATCCTTATCATAAGATTCTCCAGGGGCTGCCCAGCGTAACCTCAGTCTGAGGCTCAAGTCCCAGGGCACCTGCAGCAGCCGCCTCAAGGTGCTGGCCATGCCCTGCCTCACTCAAAAGTGGTCAGAGGAGTGGAGCGATACCAGAGCCGTGTGCACGCTACGGCCACTCAGGACACAGCTGTTCCCAGCGGGTTGTGGGAGAAGAGAAACAAAGGGAGTCAGAGCGGAATGCAGGCTGAGAGAACCTATAACGGGGTGGGAGGGAAAAGATGGGAGAGGTGGCTGTGTTCATCCAAGGACCCCGGGGCAGTGAGGCACTTTCCCTTTTCCTCCAGTGTAGGCAGTGATTCCTATAAAGGCTTAGGAAACAGGATGGTAATGCAGGACTATAATGGTTTATTATTTGGGTTTTAATAAATAAAGCTTGCCTGAACATCAGAGGGCAAAGCAGCCATACTAGTGAACCATACAGGCCAGGAAGTGGTGGCACACACCTTTAATCCCAGGACTTGGGAGACAGAGGCTGACAGATCTCTGTGAGTTCAAGGCCACCCTGGGCTACACAAAATTGCATCTGTCTAAAAGAGAAACAGAGCTCACACAAAGGTGATCCCAGCACTTGGGATCCCATGCCTTTGATCCCAGCACTAGGGAGGTGGAGACAGGAGCAATATGGCTGGGCAGAGAGAGGAACATAAATGGGAAGAGACAGGAACTCAGTGGAGTGTGGAGTCTGAGAATTCATGGAGACAGGATCTCGCCCCTTTGGTCTGAAGATTTGGTAGAGGTATAAAAAGGTCTCTCTAGTGGTTGACTGCTTTGCTTTTCTGATCTTCAGGTTGAACCCCACTATCTGTCCCTGGGTTTTTATTAGTGCTACACAGGGATGTGATTGGGATGTCTGGTGTTGAGGACCCTGCCTAGCAGCTCTCTCCAGTCTTGGGAGTCTGGGGCCCAGCAGGAACCTCCCTCCCCTGAACCCTAGCCCATTCTGGTTGGGGAATGCAGTTGGCAGAGGCCGCCTCCAATCTCTGGCTTTATCTTCCCGACACATTGAAACCATCAACGCAGGCTGGACTGCAGAGGCCTCACTATTGGGTAGTCTCCGAACACTGCGATTTCAGCCAAGGAAGATGGGCCTCCTGCATTCTCAACATTCAACAGGGAAGAGGGGCAGGCCTTCGTGGTGCTCCAGATGTAGGCCTTGTTAACTACTGTCTCTGCCATCTTCCGAGGCCATCTTCCCTTTCGGACCCTCGCTCTACACTCATCTTCCCGAGCAAGCTGTTTCCTGCCACCCCCCAACCAAGCTGTCCCATCAAAGCAGGACCCTTCGGTGCTTTGCATTCAGGGCGAAGCCAAATCAAAAGCAAACTCTGGATTCCTCTTGCTTGTGGCCAATAAAAACCTTGCTTCGGAGCTGGCTTCCTTTGCTGAAATCAGATATCCTAGTAATAAACAAGTCCTAAAGGCAGGGAGAGAGCTTTGCTTCTTTCTACTGAGTAGTTTTTCTTCCTTTAAAGAGGGCCTCTCCTATAACAGGATGCCTGGCCTAGAAACTTGAGCACAGAAGGTGGCCTGGTATGGCCCTGCCCTGCCCTGCCCTGCCCTGTATCACCTCCCCACTACAGAACCTTCCCCTGGGCTCCTATGGGTGGGGTGGGCCTTGTTTCCCTGGTGCTAGGCTGTTTAGCTCCAAGGCAAGTCAAAGGGGATTGGGAGAGGGCCTTTGCTGTCTGGGGAGCTGGCAGCGGTTTCTAGGGAGAGCTCAATTCTTGGCTTTTGGCAGCTGGTGCTGTCCGAAGAGGAAAAGGGGAGACATCCCAGGTGGGGGCTCCTTTCTTCCAAACACTCTTGAGTTCTTCTCCATGTTTCGGGAAGGTGAAAAAGCCCAGCGCCATGGTGATTTCCTCTTCTAGTTGGCTTTGCACCTCCCGGGATAGAACCTTGAGCCTTGTGCACACCAGGTAAAGTACTCTATCACCAAGCTACAGACTCGGCCCACATGGGAATTTAGCGTTGAGCTCAGGCCCAGAAAAGCCACACAATGCAGATCGTGAGGCATCAGAGTGGACAGCAGTGTCAAAAGCCTTGGGGGCTAGCTTCCTGGGGCAGCCTTAGCCTTGTTCTGCAGCCCTCCTTGGGCCCCTCTTCCTGTCCTGCCCAGTCAACATGTAGCAAGCTGTGGAGAGCGCCCTCCCCTGATAGGCTGACATCTCCTCTCTTCTCCCTGCCCCCAAATAGGTTTTTAAACGACGTTGCTGTCAGAAGATGGACCAGCGCTGTTTGTTTTTCCTTCCGACACTATCTCTCGGGAGAGTTTCTGGTCAAGAGAATTATGTTGAGGCTGCAGATTGCGAGAGAATTGCGCCTAATGGGGACCAGACGGACAAGACACCTTTCATGTCCGGCCAAGTTTCTCTCCCCTCCTTTTTCTCCCTCTTCTCATCTTCCCTTTTTGGCTCCAGAATTGGCCCTGCTCTGCGCTTGTTTCTTTGGTACATCTGCTGAATAAGGTCACACGTTGATTTTATTTTGGAAATTGGCAGCCCCCAGTCAAGCTGAGCTCCGAGGCTGCAGAACCAGGCCACCGTTGGATGGTGGCTGGAGGCAAACCTAGCACGCAACTGGCACCGGGTAGCCAGAATCATTAACAGTCAAGAAGCACGGCAGTGCCCAAACTGCGCCACCTGCTGCTGAGGCATCTCAGAGGCAGGCTCGCGGAAATTAAATACAAGGAAGGCGCCGCGTCATCGCTCCTGTCCCTTCCAAAGGCTCCTTGAGCTGACCCGTTCAATCCTTTATTGGGGAGGGAGTGTTCCGAGGCCCCTGGGGATGCTTAAGTCATTACAGGGGAACTTAGGTTTAAGCACCTTGTAAATGCCGACTCAAGCGCGGTGGGGAGAAGCGTTCGCCATGTGACCGCGATGACCTGATGATGGAAGGGGAGCTCTGACTCCAGCAAGCTGTCCTCTGATTGCCACAAGCACACCTGTGCTCAAGCGTGTCACGCACACACGTTGTAATTATACATATTTTTAAAAAACGAACGTCTGCTCAAACATCCAGAATCATGGCATACACAAGTTGATACAAAAACAGTTGGGAAAGAGTATGGTTTTCTTGGGCTGGGAATGTGGTTCCGTGGTAGTATCCTTGCTTAGCATGTGCTAGGGTCTGGGTTAGATCCCAGAACAAAGCAAGAAAAAAAAAATCCCCTTTCTTTGTGCTTCTCCAGAGAAGGCAGACGAGTAAAACATTTGGGAGGATGGCGGTGGTTTGGATTCCTTGGCCCTTACTCATGAGGATGATGTAAGAGCATCCAACTGATTTCATGGTAAGGACAGTCACAGTTCTCAGAGCAAACCATTTCCAACTGCACCCTGGCAACACCCCACTCAGCCCCCTCTCAGGAACGGTCCTTCTCCTGAAGCTTTGGTAGGAAGCGTAGGAGTTACTTGCTTTCCAAAATACAAAGCGGACGTTGACCCTCATCCCTTCCCTGTCTAGCCGTCCCAGCTTAGGGCATGGGTGGGGACAGTCTTGTACACTTGGAGCCCTGTAGCCTGTGTGAGAACCGATCTGGAGGAGGAGTGCGCCAGCCAGGGAAATGGGATGAGGGGAGACTGACTCTCCTCGTGTCTGGGCTTAATTCTCCCTTCTCACTCCCACGGCTCGCGGTTTCAGAGTTTGTTCTGTATTAAGATACATAGTTCTCAACTAGCACAGTGGACCGAAAAATGTGCATTTCTTCCACAGTAATATGGCTTTCTGGAGTTAAAAGTTGCAACTCTAGCACACTACTCATCACTGGCTAAAGCCAGCAGTGGAGGCCAAATGTAACTTGGTGGCCTGCAGAAATCCCCCAGGTGCCAGTCTTAACACTGCCTAATAATAATAATAATAGCAGCCAATGATAGCTTTTTCTGACCTTAGACAACGTTATGTGCCTGTCCTCACTCCCAGCCTCAGTGCTGGATCCAGGAAAGGGATACTTATAGATAGATACTGAGAAGCTGTCCTGAGAGAACACAGGGCTGGGGAGATGACTTAGTGGATAACTGAAGACTATGCAAGCATGAAGACCCAAGTTCAAATCCCCAGAACCTATGCGAAGCCAGGCACAGTAGCAAGTATGTGTAACCCCAGTGCTTCTCCTGCAGGATGGGACGCGGAGACCGGAAAATCCCCGAAAGTTTGTGGATTAACTAGTCTGGCATAACAGCTATGAACAACAAAGTGACCGGTCTCAAACAAGGTGAGAACTGGACGCCACATACCCCAGATTGCCCTCTTATCTCCACACACCTGTAGTGGCAAGGGCACATACCCCGCTCACTCACATGAAGGTACATGCACACACAGAGATTAAAAAGGGGAAGGAGAGCTGGTTTAGCAGTTAAGAACCCTGGCTGTTCTTGCAGAGGACCTGGGTTTGAATCCCACCACCCATATTTGTAGCTCTAGTTCCAGGGGATCTGACGCCCTCTTCTGGCCTCCGTGGGAATTGCACAAATGCAGTGTGTACCCACACATACAGCCAAGACATCCATACTCCTATTTTTTAAAGGGGTAGGGGCTGGAGAGACGGCTTAGCAGCTAAGAGCACCTGTTGGTCTTTGGGAGGACCCAGGTTACTTCCCAGCACCCACATGGTGGCTCCCAACCATTCAACAATCCGACACCCTCTTCTGACCTCCATGTGTTCAGGCACACATGGGGTACGCATATATACATTCAAGTCAAACACCCATACACATAAAATTTAAAAAAGCTTAAATATTTTATTTTTAAACAGAAAGAATACAGGGAGAGGACTTATAGACTAGGAAGGTTTAAAAAAGGGAGTGGGGTGGGGTACAGGGTTTGCATTAAAGTATGTGGTGAGGGGGTTTTGCAAAGGCCATGAAGGTAGAAGGGACTGGCTGGGAAGAGTAAGGGACCCAGCAGGAGTGGGAGGTGACCAAGAGAGGGGATGGGTGGTGAATATGACCAAAGTGCATTTTTTACAAGCACAAGAATGTCACAATGAAGTTCATTATTGTGTATAATTAGTGCATATAAAAATGGTGTAACATGGCTAAGGTCAGGGTGCAACCTCGGGGCAGTGCACTCCCTTCATCTCCTAGGGCCTGGGCCCCATCGCCAGTGCCACAGGCATGTGTCTGTGTGTCTGGCCTCCTCCCAAGAGACCAAATCTTTGGTAGGTCACCAGGGGTCTCCTGAGCCTCTCAAACCTGGTGCTGGCTCGAGATACGTGATGACTGATCTGGGCTGGTTGTCAACTTGACATCTGAAAGTAACGAAAACCCATGTGGCTGGGCACACCTGGGAGAGGCTTTTCTTGGTTGGCTGTTTGAAGTGGGAAGACCCGCTGAAGTCGGGATCTTTGGAGGTCAGAAGATCCCACGTTAAATCTGGGCCACACTTTATACTGGCAGCTCATGTAAAGACACGGAAGAAGGAAATTTGTGCTTTCTGCCTGCCTGCCCCACTCTCACGGGCAAGCTTTGTCTATCCTGACCCATATTCCAATGTGCAGCTCTCTAGGACCTCCTTGGCTCCAGGGATATCCAGTCTTGTGGACAGAGAAACTACTGGATCTTTGGCCTTTCCAGCAGGACACATGTGTTGTTGGATGACATGGACCACAGCCTGTAAGCCGCTCTAAGAAACCATATACACACATGGTCTGTTCTGTTGCTTAGAGAACCCTAATACAGGGAATGTGTGTGTGCACGCATGCTCACACACACACTCCAAAACAAAGCCCAGGGCACGGGCTGTCAGGGAGCGGCGGCAAATTCTGCATGGGGGGATGGGTGGGTTGGACTCTAAAACTTGCCCCGATGCTGTCACTGCTGCTATAAAAACATGGGAGTAACCTGACCAGCTGCCTCACATGAAACAAAAGACAGTTTCATAGCCTGGCCGAATTTTCTCAAGAGAGTCATCTTGCTGAGGGTCACTGGATATAGTCTGGATTTCTTCAACTGGGCTACAGCCTCTCCTGGCTTCTCCTCTGCCGTGTTATTAATCTCTAGGCACAAGCCAGGGAGACTTTTTATTGCTTAACCATTTCATTTTCCCCAAAGTTTCCAGAGTCACCCGCAGATTCCTTAACCAAGTCAGCATGGACGTGAGATTGCCAGACACACCCGTAAGTCTGCAAGTCCATGGGTCACCCGGGGAAGACATGTCCTCTCGTGCCTCCATCTCTACTCACACAGCAAGTAAATCTCAACGGTCCCCAGTAGGAGAACCGGCTGATGGAGCCAAGGGTGTGTGCTCTCCAGGTTAACCAATGTCGCCACCTAGAGGCAATCAAAAGAACTTCATGCAGCGGGAGGCAGGCTCCTTTCTACAGCCCAGGTGGCATGAAACTTGGTATGTAGCCCTGGCTGGTCTAGAACTCGCCACCGTCCGTGTGTTGTGTTTACAGGCATGTCACAAAGCTCTACGAAGACTTTTTCTTGCTCTTTAAGTTCAGAACTCTCCTTGTATATATGGCATGGCCTTGGTGGCATCTTTGACTCAAGGAGATGCCTCTCCAGAGCCAGCTGGCATGAGGCCCGATAGCGAACACAGCTGCTTCCTATCAGCCCCGATGCCCCCCTTGCTACATCCACTCATTGACACCGGATCATAAAAATAAAGCTTTAATCACTTTGCAGTTGGCACAGATGGTATAATTCAAGCTCACATTTGTATTTAAGACTCTGAAATACCACACTACCTTTGATCGAAACACAACAAGAACCATAAGTTTAAATTTATGAAATTACATTCAGCAGCAGGTTCTGAAGTTACTGGGTAAATAAGTGAAGGACAAGGGCTGACGTAAACAGCCCCCACCGGAGCTCTTCTGTGGTTACTGGAGAATTGTGCTTCCGAGGTTGTTCTGTTATTTAGCCTTTGTCTGGCACCTGTTCTTTCTGCCTGTGCCTCCGAAACACCAAGTTATAGGCAGGTGCTATTATGTCCAGCTGCTTCCAGGTTTTTGATGATCTTGTTACATTACGAACAATCAAGAGCTGCAAAATTCTGGCTTATAAATAAAGTGTGTGTGTTGGGGTGCGATCAGTACACCTGGGAAATATGACCCCAGAGAAGAAAAGGTGAGTCAGGCCTTGGAAACCATGCGCTGGAACTGATGTTGAAGGGCGTCTGTCTCCAAGTGGGGGGCAGTCTTTGCTAAAGCCGGAAAAGGATCATGATCGAGAAGAAACCCTCACTTTCCAACACTATAGTCCCCAAGGACCATCTTTTCAGCCGGATGTCAGAAAGGCCCGAGTGCTCTTTACCCTGGAATTTCAGGTCAGTGCCACAGAGGAGCTGTGGCTAGAGGCATCACTGGCCAGGGCAGCTAAAGTCATCCCGTTCCAGAGGAGCGAGTGAGTGTTCAGTGGGGACTTGTCAAAACAACTGTAGGGCGCTCTATCAGGGTGGAAGGGCAAATGGGAATCCCCGATTTTCTCCATTACAGACACCAGGAACCCAGAAGCTGCCCAGGGAAAGGCATTCATGGAGGCTGGGGTGCTCCTGGCAGTGTCTGGTTCCTGGCTACTGACTCGGCGTCAGTTCTAAAGTCTTGGAACTCCTCAAATTTAAGCCTAAGTGACTGCTTGAATGGAGCCTCCTATGGCGAGGCGAAGCACAGGTGATTTCCATCAGCACAGGTGATCCTCAGCGTTCTATCCGGGCCGCAGGAGAGTGTAACTGGGAGCGTGCGGACCAGACGGAAAACCCAGGCTGGTGTGTAGTCCATCTTTCAGCTGACCTGGCCTCGCTGTTCCTGTGCCACCGGTACTCAGGCCTTCGGGTCTGCTGTAGTCTTGTCTTGGGTGGGTTTCTTGGAGTAATCCCGCTCTCCAAAAATGGTGCTTCCTACCCGGACATTTGTGGATCCCACTTCAATCTGTGGGAGAGAAGAGGGCGCAGAGGAGAGACTCAAAGGCTAAATGTAGCTGGTGCTGAGGCTGTACGGAGTTTTGGGTGCCCAGAGGCTGCGTAAGGAATGACCAAGCTGAAGATGGCTAGGCGCTCTGGAATCCCCAGAGCAGGGCCCCTGCTCAGGCAGTGGTCGAGAGAAAGGAAACTTGCACAGTGGCTGGGCAGTTTATCGATGTGGGGACAAAGGATGGCAGGGACTGAGGTGTGGGACAGAGCGGCACAGCAAGAGCCGCCCTGCACTCCATGACCAAGGGCCAGGGTTGGCCAAATGGAAAGAACAAGTAGTTACCTAAGTAAAGTTTAGAATTTTTACACTGTTGTAATGTATATGATACTCCCAAAATGCAATTTTGTACTTGGATTTTTTTTTAAACTTTGCATTTATTTATTTGTTTGTTGTTTATTTTTAAGACAGGGTCTCAGTATTGTAGCCTTGGCTTGCATGGGACTTATGGAGTACCAGACTGGTTTGAAACTCAACAGCAGCCCGGTTGACTCTGTTTTCCAAGTGCTGGGACTACAGGCGTGTGCACGATGCCCAGTTACTATTCATTACCCTAGGAACTCAGGCGAGTGAGCTGCTAGCCTTGGCTTATACGTACGGTCTCAGAGCTAACGCCTAGGGCTTACGTAGGAAATGCCTTTGAAAATCAGTTCTCCCTTTCTTCTTTGGTGCTGGGAGAGCAAACCCACAATGTAACACATTCATTAAAGCCTGAACCACACCTCAGCCTTTTCCCAGGTTACATGTAGTGGATTACATTGAGTTTTAAGCATTTGAGTGTAGTTTTCATAGATGTTAAAAAGGTTGAATCACTGTGTCTAGGACGAGGCATTTAAAGCCTGTGGCAGGACCCACCCTGCCCCTCTCGGCCGCCCAGCAAAGACACTTACAGCATGCTGGAAGTCCCCGGACATGCCCATGCTCAGCTCCACCTGCTCCACAGGAATGCTCAGCTTTTCACACAGCTCCTGCCGCAGGCGCAGTAACACCTGACCGAACATAAGGGTTACCATTTTATTCTGGTTGTTTCCTGGGATGTCAAAAGATGACCAAGTCTGCTGGGTATGGTGCTGCTAGCCTGTAATCCTTGGGAACAGGTAGGAGAACCCTGAGTTCAAGGCCAGCCTGGGCTACACAGGGTGGTAACTTGTCTCCAAAACAAAGCAAGCAAAGCAAAACAAACAAAACAGAAGAAAAGCAAAACCCATCAAAATGGAAACAAAAGGAAAGTTACCAAACCAAAATTTTTCTTTTTTCTTTCCCTCCTTCCTTCTTTCTTTCTTTCTTTCTTTCTTTCTTTCTTTCTTTCTTTCTTTCTTTCTTTCTTTTTTTCCCCAAACAAGGTTTCTCTGTAGCTTTGGGGCCTGTCCTGGAACTTGCTCTGTAGACCAGGCTGGCCTCAAACTCATGGGAGAGCCTCCTGCCTCTGTCTGCCTCCCAAGTGCTGCTTCAAACCATTTCTGATGATTCTATCCTTCGTGATTTTGAGGCGGGTAATAATTATCAAAAGTTACTATAAGTGCTTTAGCCATGTTTCCTACTTTCAAGAAAATCACCAGGGCCAGGGTGGGTGTGGTTCGGGGGTAGAATGCTTTCACAGCATGTTCCAGACCCCGGGTTCCACCTCAAGAAGTGGGGATAAAAACCAGCAACACCCAAAGTGAAATAAAACAAACCCAACAGCAATAAAAATGCAAACTGCCAGTTACGAGAGAGGAAGGAAAGCTTAATCCAAAAACTGCCTTAACCAAGTTAAAACTGAGTTAAGGAAGGTCTCTGTGTATCTGGGGGCCTGGTCTTGCTTTTTCTCTGGAGGGGAGGCTGGAATAGTGCACCGACAGGCTGTGTTCTGGGAGATCCCTGAAGTTCCACACTACTGTGGAATAATCCTGTGCACTGTGAAAATGTGTTGCTCTTTTGGCTAAATAAAAATATATATAAAATAAATAAAAAGGTGATTGGCTGGTAGCCAGGCAGGAAGTATAGGCGGGACAATCACACTGAGAATGATGGGAAGAAGGGTGGGGTCACAGGAGTTGCGAGCAGAAATGGAAACAAGGTGGGCATGCTGTACTGAAAAAGGGACCAAACGACACGGCAAAGCTTAAGAAATATGGTTAATATGGGGGCTGGAGAGATGGCTCAGCGGTTAAGAGCATTGCCTGCTCTTCCGAAGGTCCTGAGTTCAATTCCTAGCAACCACATGGTGGCTCACAACCATCTGTAATGAGATCTGGTGCCCTCTTCTGGCCTGCAGACATACAGACAGAATATTGTATACATAATAAATAAATTTAAAAAATAAAAAAAAGAAATATGGTTAATTTAAATGCAAGAGTTAGCCAGTAACAAGCCTGAGTATTGGCTGACCACTTATAATCTTAAGGCTCCATGTCAGTTATTTGGGGACTGGCAGTCCGCCTACACCACACAGCCAGCCCTGTAAGCTGGTGTAATGTCACCGCACCCCACTGGGGCTGCGATCAAGCACAGGCACTGCATGTGCTGGGTACACCCCACAAGCGGGCTCCACACACAGCCCCACAAGAGCGTCACCCCTACCCCAGTACCTGGAAGTCTGGGTTTGGTCCTTGACTAAGATCATGTCCAAAGCTTCCTATGGTCATGAGCCCCACGAACTCCAGGCTGGGACAACTGGTCTTTATGTGCTCCACCGTGGCTATGGTCTCTGAAGGCGGAAGGCCGTGTTTACCTTCACAGAAAGAAACAGAGGATGGGGATACCAATATGTCTTAAGCAGGCAGAAGAAGTCTATGCCTTCATCCCTTCCGTCCACAGAGGTGGCTCGGATGGAAAGCTGATGGGGTAACTGAGCCTCCAGAGGGGCTGTGTAGGCGCAGTTCTCCACGCCTGCCTCTCTCCACTCGGGTCTACGTTTGGATCAGATTCTTTTTACTCCACTGCAGGATTCTGCTTTTTTTTTTTTCTCAGTGCCAGAGACTGAACCAGGGCTCTGCATTCACAGGCTCCACGCACTAAGCCGTACCCCACAGGGTTTTCGCTGAGAGTGGCTGGGGAAATGGAAACGGAAAAGGAAAAGTATGCTGTGTTTTGAACGAGAATGTCCTCTATAGACGCCTGTGTTTGAATGCTTTGTTCCCAGTGGCTGGCACTGTTTAGCCAGGTCTAGGAGATGTGGCCTTGTTGGACAGATGTCATGGGTGCCGGCTGGGGGAGTTTCAAAGCCATGTATCACTCCTAGTTCTGCCTCTCCTCCATGTCTGTGGCTTAAGATGTGAGCCCTTGCCTTCTGTTTCAGCTTCCATGCTCCCCTGCCATGGACCTTATCCCCCTGGAACCATAAACCAAAGAAACCCCTCCTCTGTAAGTTGCCTTGGTCGTGGTGTTTTATCACAGAAATAGAAACATAAGTCTTGCAACATTAGGGGGAGTCACACTGACAGTGTCCTAGATGAATCTCAGAACTTTTTTCTAATCCTGGCATCTGTACGGTTTCACCAATTTATTAATAGTAATACAAAAAAATAAATTATATACACATGATAAATTCAGGGCTGTGTATTTGCAAAGCTTATCTTACTAGCTGAGACTAGTTGGGGGCACTGCAGCAGATAATTATGTTATGTAGTCTAATAACTATTAATATTGCTTGGCCTTTGCCCCCGTTTATTAAATGGAGTTGTCAGGAATTTTCACTATGGTTTAATTAGGAAAAATCACAGCTAATTGTCAAGAAATGTAATAAAGACACTCTGGAGAATACATACATACATAGAGAGAGAGAGAGAGAGAGAGAGAGAGGTAACCATTAAAGTCTACCGAACACAGCCAGCTCTAAGACTTTACCTTTTATACAGTCACTGCAGGTATTCTTTCTAGTATCAGCCTCCAGAGGAAACTGAGGCAGGCAGGCTAAGTCCCTTTTAAGGCTAGAAGACTAGACCTGTGAATCCGAGATGGGAGCCCAGGCAGCCTGACTCTAGAGCACACCTGGAAATCATGCCTGCCCTGGGCTCCTCCCAGCCAGGATCGGCTACACGTGAGCGCTTAGAAGACGGCTCCAGGCTAAAGCCTCGCATTCACTCCTAGCAAAGAGCAAGCAAGGGGAAGTCCAGGGTTCTGCACCACGGCACGGAACCCTCACTATACTCTTGACGGGGGCACCCCCATGCCACTGCCACACAAGGGAGTTCAGGTACGGAGAGATGAGGTAACTGATGGAAAGCTCCAAAGACAGAAAGCGGTGGAGCGCGAGCACTCATCTGTCTGATGTCTGAGACCACGCTCCTCTGTGACTCACGGCTGCAACAGCTGTGCCGGGCCCCGAGACAGCCCCTCACTGGGGTCAGCAGGTTCTCTTCTAGTCTGGCCTCATGGAACATTGGGTGACTGTCCCGAGACCCAAGGAGCATTATGCATGTAGCTCTCAATCCCTTTCAGGAGGGGACTGAGGAAGATCTCTGACGGTTGCTAGAACATCAAAGTTATCATTGCTCAAAATCAGCACCTACCAGGGTCAAAGCAGCTGAGAGGCTGGGGTCTCCCACAATCTCCACATCAGATGCTTACTCCCCACCCCACCTCAGCTCCAGTCACCTAAGGCACCAATATCTACAGTCAGGGCTGGTCACTTACTCTCCTCTCCACTGGTGTTGATCTGGACCATCACCTTTAGCCGTTCAGGAGAACCCTTCTTCTGCCAGGAACTGTTCACCTTGTCTGCCAGCTTCACGGAGTCCACGGTTTCCAGCATGAAGAGGTTGGGGACAGCTGCAATGAGAAAGAGAACGGAGCAGGTTTCATTTTCCTGTTGCCAGAGGAAGCACTCAAAAGGCCTTTGATCTCATAGAGGGAAATACTGCAGGCAAAGGAAGGACAGTTAAACATTATGATTGGCTAAGAAGATGAACAAGAGAGTTTTCTAGATGTGAAGTTCAAAGACAAGCCCCATCTCAGCAGCAAAGGTGGATAAGGGAAACACTAACACACCACGATCAGGCTGCATCTGTGTGGAGAGCACTTTCAGAAGCTGCTAACTGAGATTCTGAATAGCAGGTCTGATCTAACTATGCCTCAGTTCAAACTGAGTGAAATGGGCCAAATGACAGAACAGAGGCATCCAAAGGCTGACATGCTAGCCGGGAAGGAGATCATGTTCCTAAACTTCCTGGGACGGGTCTTCTACTTGACAAGGACACAGAATAGCGCTTACTGGATGCTGGGGCAGACAGTGAGGTCATCAAAGCCACTGCTATGAAGATGAACTATGACTCTTGCCACAAAGGACCGTGATGCGACCCCAGCAGCTTACTGCACTGAGCACAGAAACCTTCCAGGTGCTAGCTAACTACTTTCCTTTTTCCCTCTTCCATGATGAAGACTGAACCCTGAGCCTTGTGCATGAGAGAGCAGTGCCTCACACATCCCCAGCCTTCACTATTTGTGTTTGTTTGTTTTTGTTTTTTGTGAGATAGGGCTTGTGGTGGTCTGAATGGAAGATGTTCCCCCATGGCTCAGGTGTTTGAATACTTGGTCACCAGTTGAAGGCGCTGTTTGGGACTATTATAGAACGTTTAGGAGGGAGAGACTTGATAGAGGAAGTACATCCTGGAGTGGGGGCTTTTAGAGTCTCTTCACACTCTCTGTTCTCTCTCCCTCTGCTTCCTTTGTGTGATCAGACAGTGTCCTACTCCTGCTGCCGCGCCTCCCCCACCACGATGGAACTACAGGCCAATATAAACGTTTTCCTTTTGATTTTGTTCATTGAATTTTATCACAGAAACAGAAAGATAACTAAATCAGGGCCTCACTAGGTTGTTTTTTCTTGTTTTATTTCTTTCTTGCATGCTGGTAGTCCCAGCATTTACGAAGCTGGGGCAGGAGAACCACAGACTCCACGTCATCTTCAGTTATACAATGAGACTGAGGCCAAACAGGGCTAAATGAAACTTTCTACCAAAAACACAGACTTCTCAGGCTAGGATTGGCAGCATAGGCTTGTAAAATCCCGGTTCCTTGGGAGGATGAGGCAAAAGGCCTACCTGGACTACAAAATGAGTTCAACTCTAGCCTAAGTAACTCAGCCTAACTCAAACTTTGAAAAAGGGACAGGGAAATAGTTTAATGGTAGAAAATTTGACTAGCATGTGAGGGGCCCAGTCCTGGGAGAAGAAAAGTACAGGAACCGGATTCTATTATCATTTTTCTATTATCATATGTATATGATGTGTGTGCCATAGTTCATGTATGGAGGTCAGGGGACAACTTATGGGAGCTGGTTCTTTCTTTCCACTGTGGAACTGGCATTTCAAACTCATAAATGTCAGGCTTGTTCAAAAGTGCTTTCACTCCCTGAGCCATCTGGTCAACCTTCCTCTTGTCTTGTAAACTAGCCCAAGGGTTTGGGGTGGGGAGTTGGAGAGATGGCTCAGAGGTTAAGAGCACTGTCTGCTCTTCCAAAGGTCCCGAGTTCAACTCCCAGCGTCCACATGGTGCCCTCTGCTGGCCTGTACACACCAGCAGAACACTGTATGCACAATAAATAAGGACCAGAGCTCTCTACAGGCTGTGAGTGAAGACAGAACTGCGCTCAGTGAACAGGTAATCTGAACGGGCTGTTCAGGGGAGTACTGACGTGTGCACGCATGTGAGCAAGTTACAGGTTAGGAGAAATGGCCTGGGTTTCACAAAGGACGTGGAGAACTGGTCAGGATGTAAAGGACGGCTAAGCCTTGGCAGTGTAATAATTAATCCTAAACTCAGCTCTGGCCTGGTTATACACTAACTAATATCAAGAGCAAGACCTAAAGTTGTATTGGTGGCATACAACTTCAATCCCAGCGCTGGGAGGCAGAGATAGATCTTTCTGTTTGAGGCTAGCCTGGTCTACAGAGAGAGAATTTCAGAACAGCCAGGGTTACTCAAGGAAACCCTATCATGAAAATCCAATCAACCAAACAAACAAAAATCTCAAACCCTAAAAGGGATCAAATTGTTCTGATAAAATGTAAACTATGCTCCGAAACAAAGCAGAAGAATATTTATAGGATAATAAAAATAGCTAGAACTGAGCACGATAAAATTCATGTCTGAAATCCAAACAAAACTGTCAGGCATCTTGCAGGGTATGTTGGTGGTTCATGCCTGCAGTCCCAGCATTCAGGATGAGGCAGGAGGAATACCACAAGTCCTAGGCCAGTTATAGAGTAAGTTCTAGGCCAGCCTGGGTTAGAGTCAGACTCTGTCTAAACAAAACAAAAGCAAAAATAAACAAACAAAAGAAGAATTATTCACAGTATGGTGTATAATGAGAAGTTACATTAGCTGAATTGTTCCAAAGTGGAGGAAAGAATTAGTAGGTAAGGACAGTAAATTATTTCTTCCATGTAATCTAAAGACTCAAACTGCTAGCAAAAACAACATCCCTCCTCCAGATTGGCATGTATCAGATACCAAACTCTGATAGTTGACAAATTAGGCATTAGGCACAGTCAATGACATCACTCAGAATGGCAAAACCAGTTACTGTGGTTTTTGTCAACTTGACACAAGCCAGGGTCACCTGGGATGAGAGAACCTCAACTGAGAAAATGCCTCCCTAAGACTGGCCTGTAGGCAAATGTCCATGGGCATTTCTTGGTTAATGATGGATGTGGTGTGGGAGGGCATAGCTTACTGATCTGCGCCATCCCTGGGCAGGTAGTCCTGGGTTGTCTAAGACAGTAGGCAGAGTGAGCCATGGGGAGCAAGCCAGTAGGCAACATTCCTCCATGGTATCTGCTTCAGTTCCTGTCTTGGCTTCCCCCAGTGATGGAAAGTGATGTGGAAGTGTAAGCCAGAAACCCCCTTTCTTCCCAAGTTGCTTTTCCCAAGTTCATGACATCAACAAAAGCAAACACGGACCCCAGTCCAAACATGCAGCGATCTGGAGCTCTGGTGGTGGTGGTGGTGGTATTCTGACTGCCACCTTTTAGTGCTTAATCTTGGGCAAGTTTTTAAATTTCCCTAGCCTGACTTTTCTTATTGTTTCTCTGCCTTTGGGACTAATTCTATAATGGCTATCTCATTTTATGCTTTTATTAGCCATAATTCCTTGTTGTATGGTTTTTATGGTGGCCTCAGAATTTATAGTATAAAAATTGAAGATCCAAAATCTGAAACTACTTGGGCAGCAGGGTCAACATGTATATTACATGTTCAAACCTCACACTACATGGCTATCAAATTTAAACCACTAAAGATTGTGGTGGCACATACCCATAATCCCAGCATTTGGGTGACAGGGCAGGGGGAGGTGAGTTCAAGGCCATCCTATCCTACACAGCCAACAAAATAAAACAATTCAAAATAATACCCAGGAGGAATTTTTATTTACTTAATTTTTTTTAAGTTTTATTTTTAATTTTTTATTTTAGGCATACGGATGGTTTGCCTGCAGGAAGATCTGTGCAGGTTTGTGCCTGGTGCCTGAGGAGGCCAGAAGAGGGTGTTGGATCCCGATTAGAGACAGTTGTGAGCTACCATATGGGTGCTGGGTTATCAAACCCAGGACCTCTGAAAGTGCTCTTCACCTCTGAGCCATCTCTCCATCCCTTCTATTTTATCTTATCGAGGCAGGCTAGCCTGAAACTCTCTGTGTAGACCAGTGGGCTCTACCTCAGAGCTCTGCCTGCCTCTGCAGAAGAAGCGAAAACAAATAGTGAACTCTGAAATAGTATAGTAAGTAATTGGGGAAGAAAAACATAAAGTGTGATAAAATAATGGTTCAAGATTTTCTTTTATTTTTATTACATTTGTTTATTAATCCTGAGTGCTGGGAATTCTGGTTTGTGCCACCACATCCGGTATAGTAGCTTCTTTGTAATACTGCAAAACTACAAGTAACTCAATATTCATCAATGTGAATGAAGAACTGTAATATGTTTATGCAGTAGAATACTATTGTAATATGGAACTGCAATATGTTTATTAGTGGAATACTATTGTAATATGGAACTGTAATATGTTTATGTAGTGGAATACTATTGTAATATGTAATTGTAATATGTTTATTAGTGGAATACTATTGAATAAGAAGATGAAGGAACCACACAAACATGACAAAGGTCAAATGCCTAATGAGGATTGATAGAGATCAGAGACTTTTTTAAAAAAATAATTGCATTTACACAAAATTCTAAAACATGAAATTTGCAGCAGCGAAACAGACAAGGAGCACCTGGACAGGAGGACAGGAAGGAGCCTCCGGGGTGATGGGTGCCCCACCGCTTTAATCTTGTAATGGTCTCAAGGTTGTAATGCTATGACAAAACTTATCAAATCAGACACTTTCAATGTGCGCAATTTATTGTAGTTGGATATGTTTTTATCAGTTGCCCTCTGATAACACTGATACCAGGGGAGACAAGACAGTTTAGTGTAAAGGTGCCTGCTGCCAAGCCTGTCAACCTGAGTTCAATTCCTGGGATCCACATAATGGAAAGAGAACCAACCCCTGTGTGTTGTCCTTGGACCTCTATACATACAATCGGCCTCAACCTAACTCCCTCAGAATAAGGGGGGAAAATACAGGTTTCCTAAATTTTGATATCTGAGAGAAGTTATTTGAAATCCTCACACGCCACATGGTGAAATAGTTCTGTAGTTAGTAATTATTTTTATGGTGCTGTGGATTGACTTAGGGCCTTGTAAGTGCAAGGAACACTCTACTGCTTAGCCACACCCCCTCCCAATCTTTATGCTTCATTCTTATTTTTATTTTACTATGTTTTATTCAAAATGGTGAGCTAGGAGGGTTCTCAGAGCTGCTTCCTCAGAAGGTGGTAGAAGCTACACAGTCACAGGGAAGGAATGTCTTCGTACTGATAGAGTTTTGTCTTACCCATCAATTTGTTGACATTCTGTTTCTGTAAATGGCCAATGAAGTGCCACTTGATCTCAGGACAGGAAGACAGAACCTGAAGAGAAAAAGGGAATCATTTGATATGGACTCCACAGAGGCCCTGCCAGCTCAGCCCCTCAATGCCTATCCTATCCCTTGGCAAATGAACCACCATTGCCCTCTTCAGCCAGTCTCCCACCGAGACACAAGGAAACCCAGAGAGTCACCCAAACTTAATGCCGTTTCCCTTCCTTGTTCCCATCAACTCCCTGTATCTACCAGGTATTCATTAGAGACAAAATGATTTGTCTTCAAGGCAAGTACTCTGCCACTGGGCTGCATCCTATAGCCTCTGATTTAAGCTTTCAAATCTCCTGAGACTCGGTGAGCTCCTAAGTCTTTATTCATAAACAGATACAAAGAGAATATTAAAGTCTGAATAAAGGCAGAAAGGCTAGCTATGAATTATTTGGGGCTCCAGGGAAGCGTGGACAATTTCTGCCCCTAGCCCAGCTTTCTGCTGTAAAACTCCATCACCAACATGGGTCAAACCTTCAGCTAAGAGCTAAGACTTCTATACAAAACCAACACTTGTCGTGTCTACGCACCGTAGGGTTTGATGCTTTTTCTAGTAGTTCCTGAACCTGAGGAGCAAGAACAAAACAAGTCAGAAGCCTGGCAGTCACAACTCCTCCAAGGGCTCTTTATAAGAGGTATCTTACATAGTTCTCTCCAAAAGTGCGCTGGCCATGGCCATAGGCCTCAATCACCATGTCTGCAGGTTTAGTTTTGCTGACCGCCACTAGCCGGGGTTGGATGGCTGGGAGATCCTGCCAAGAGAGAAAGAGCCACGTGAATGCAAGCGTGCAAATATTGCCTCAATAAGATACACCTGTAGTGCTGGATGGTGGTGGTGCACGCCTTTAATCCCAGCACTCAGGAGGCAGAGGCAGAGGCAGGCAGATCTCTGTGAGTTCGAGGCCCTCCTGGTCTACAAAGTGAGTTCCAGGACACCCAGGGTTGTACAAAGAAACCCTGTCTCAAAAACCAAACATCTGGGTGCCGGTGGTGTACGCCTTTAATCCCAGTATTCGGGGGCAGAGGCAGGCGGATCTCTGTGAGTTTGAGGCCATCCTGGTCTACATAGTTGAGTTCCAGGACAGCCAGGACTATAAAGAGAAACCCTGTCTCAAAAAACAAACACCACCCCCCAAAAGATATATACATCTTATAAAAGAGATTGGCATAGATCTCAGCTTGGCACTGAGGCAGAAAAGATAACCCAGTGGGTAAAATGCTAGGCATACAAAGACAAGTACCTAAGTTTCAACCCCAACCTCCATATAAAAGATAGGGGCAGAACCACCTGTCTGTAACCCCATTGAAGTGGGGGTCAAGACAGGTGGATCCCTGGGGCTTCCTTGCTGGCTAGCTAGCGCCAGGTTCAAGGACTCAAAATATAAAACAGAGAGTGATAGAGAAAGATGATGACATTGACTCTGGTTTCCACGTGTGCACAGGCATGTGCACTTGCACCTCCTCGAGTACATCACTCATCCACCCGTGTGTGCGCTCACACGCAAGGCAGGCACTTGTACATACGCCCATTTAACACATGTCCGTGAATCACTTTATAGGGTGGAGGATACAGTTACAGTGGCAATGGCAGAGGGTCTGCTTAGCACTGTGAATCTCTGAGTTGTATCTCCAGCCCCCCAAACATATAAACAATAGCTAAAACAAAACGTAACAGAATCAGTTCATTAAGGGAAGGCAGCAACCTATTAAGCAGGGAGGTTACTCCAGGCTTCCCGCACCACAAAGTCAACAGTTTAGAAACTCATTTCTTAATGTAATTTATTAAAACATAATTATTAAAAAAAAAACCGCTTGCTTTCATTCCGACAGGGGCTCGACTGGGGTAAAGGCATACAATGTACTGGTCAACCTATGACTCAACCAACCAATAGCAGCGCTGACAACAGGACACCAACAATTCTGTATTCAGGATTAGATTCATCCACACTCTTCGCACATCCGTTACATAAAATGCAGGGTTTCCCTGCTCACACAGCTATCTTCACGAACCCGGCCATTTCTGAGACTTTCACTGAACTGCGGTATTCTCAAGGACTCAGAGAAGTCACATTAATTATCACACAGTCTGTTGTTGCTTCCTTCAGAGGGTCTGGGTCACCCGGCTCTCATGGACTGTGTCTAGTTCCTGGCATCACAATGATGAACTGAAGGCTTCCAGGGACAAAGCTTCCTGATACAAGCAGGCCTAATTTCCTAAGAACCTCCCAGCCAGGTGCATCAGGGAACTCCTAAGACCTCTCTCTCTCTCTCTCTCTTCTTCCAAGATAGGGTTTCTCTGTCTATCTTTGGCTGTCCTGGAACTCACTTTCTTTTAGACCAGGCTGGTCTCGAACTCAGAGAGTCGCCTGCCTCTGCCCTCAGAGGGCTGGGATTAAAGGGGTGTGCCACCATGCCCAGCTAGATTTATCTTTGGAGAAACAGAATACTGTTACCACGAAAGAGTTAAGAGCTCCCGGGGTCGTCTTATTTCTTTCAGCAATAAGGAAACCGAGGGCAAGAGAAGTTAACAGGACTTGTTTAACGTCTAGACATCAGTTAAGAAAAGACTGTGTCTTCAGGCATCATTTTGAAGTCTGAGACCATAAATACTAGACCAGAAAGGGCTTTTATTTTCTTTTCTGTCTCACCACACAACGAAGCTTAGTTTGCAAGGAGAAAGGCAGATAATTGACTCTGGTCTAATAAGAAGTCCAACAGGGGACAAAACAACCAATACGAAAATTAAAAACGCTTGTGACTGGGCGCCTGACAGCTTCCCGCTACTCTGTGGCGGTAACTAACGCCTTGCCAAGTCTCGCACCTTCACCACGGGTCTCCGCCGCAAAGCACGTGATCGCGGGTGGATGTGACCCTCTGAGGGCTCTAGTACCGTGGCGACGGGAACGGCAAATGGCGAGTCACTTTCCCTAAAGTGAGCATCTTCTCTCCAGCCAAGCCAACCTCCCGGAAGCCCCAGCCTCAAGGCCAGGGCGCTGAGGAAACTCGTGAGCCCCCGCCCCTTCGGGACCCCCTTCTGCGTCACTGTGACACCCGGCCCCACGCAGTTGTCCCCCTCAGCCCGTCCTCACCCGCGGCCGCCGTGCCATGCTCTGCTGGACGCGCTCGTTCACCGCCCGCAGCGCGAACCCGACTCCCAGCTCCGCCGACATGCTGCCAGCTCTCCACATACCCGGGTGGGTGCCCAGCTGAGGACCCGCGACCCGCGGAGAACAACTTCCGGTCCCGCCCCCTCCCCGCGAGGCCCAATCGCCGCTCACCACCCAGCCACCGCCCCCGGGGGAGGCTGGTGGCAGAGGCTGGCGCCATCTTGGGGAGGTCGGAGGCTACCCCGGCTGGGAGCCCCCCAGTGCCGAACGCCTGCCAAAGCCAGTGCTTGGTTGCCTAACCAGATGATGAGACCCGGTTGCTGGAGACACCATACTCTTTGGTTACAAGATATAGAGAAACCAGGCCAGAACTGAGCTGGAAGCTTCCTCCTTGGTGGTTAACTTTGATAATGCCGGAGGGTGCTAAGCAGGCTACTGGGGGAGAAAACTCAGCCGTGCTACTCAGCATTGAACCTCACGAGCTACTGTATCAACCTGCTTGGCAAGATACTTGCACAGCAGTAGTGCTGTGACTGTTATGGGGGCAGCCAACTGCTTTTTGACAGGATTTGAGGCCCACTCCATAGGGGGAGTTCACGCCTACTGGAAACCTGGTCAAAAGTCCATGGATGGAGAGAGGTCGTTGGACCTAGTGGATAACCTACTATTGCTGTTCTGCTAAATGGACATGATATCAAACTGCCTTCTACGTATCTATATCTATAGATTAGTGCTGATTTCAGCTGCTTTTCTTATGAGTAATGATTAATGCAATTACCACTGGTCAAAGTGTTCAAAATAAGTGATTATTAAACCCTACAGAGCATCTGTATTATGGCTGCCATTGCTCAAAGGACATCTTGGAAGAGAGGGGTGGGAAAAGATGTGGGAGCTAGAGACCAGGGAGGAGAGCTGTGAAGTCATGGACCTTCTGGGTATGCCATGGTAGACACCTTCCCAACAGCAACAGTGGTCACCTGTACAAGGCTGGGTCCATCAACATTCCATTGTGGACAAGGACAGAGCACGTGAGGCCCAGCCAGTCTCTGGGGAGCTTACTGGGGGAGCTTGAGGCAGTTGTGGCCGTAGCATTGCCCTCGTCCCAGGAATTCCCCACTGGGGCTCATGAGCAAGCCAGAATAGGAAGGGTCTTGATGGGAAGAGGTTTGGCCAGAAGGAAGAGACTAAGAGGATAATGTGTGTGTGTGTGTGGGGGGGGTAATGATCAAAGTACAATGTGGAAGAATCATTTTCTTTCTTTTGGAGGGAGTGGTTTTTGTTTTGTCGAGGCAGGGTTTCTCTATGTAGTCCTGGCTGTCCTGGAACTCGCAGAGCGCTGACCTTGTTTCTGCCTCCTGAGTGCTGGGATTGATGGTGTATGCCACCACTGTCTGATGAATCATTTTCAAAAAGAAATAAAGCGTAGTTTGATATAAGAAGACAATAACAAAAAATACGACCAGAGAGCTGGAGAAATGGCTCAGAGGGTAAGAGTACTGGCTGCTCTTCAGGAGGCCCGTTTGACTCTCAGCACCCCACATGGCAGCTCACAGCTGCTTGTAACTCCAGTCCAGGGGCTTCAAACCCTCTTCTGGACTTCCTAAGTATTCATATATGCAGGCAAAACACTCTGCACTACACACACATTTAAAAAAAAAATGGAACTTATTTTTTTTGAGACAGGATTTCTCTGCATAACAGTCCTAGCTGTCCTGGAACTAGCCCTAGTAGACCAGGCTGGTCTCGAACTCACAGAGATCCTCCTGTCTCTGCCTCCCAAGTGCTGGGATTAAAGGCATGCGCCACCACCCGGCTGAAACTTGTTATTTAAAATACCCAGTTAAATGTAAATTTCAGATAAAGAGCAAATAAGTTTTGTGCAGTATTTGGGATGGGATAGAGTTGTAAAATCACATTTATCTGCTGACACTAGACTACGCAATTCACCATTTTGGGAGTTACCTACTTCAACTGCTGTCACATAAGTTTTGGGTCAACTGGGAATGCAGTTATCTTTTGATGAAATGGAGCAATGTACTGTTTGTTTTTGACAGGGTCTCACTATGCAGATCAAGATGGTCTCAAACAGGTCCTCCTGTTTCTGCTTGAGCGCTGGGACTAAAGCAACACCAGGCTGGGAAGAATATATCCCCTGGATACACTTTTCGGGAAAGCCTAACAGGGAAGTTTTATGTCTATCACCTATCCTAGTATTAGCCACTGGCAAATTTTATTTGAATAAAAAAAAAAACGTAAAGACAAAGACATTTTATTTAGCAAGACAGAAATTAAATCCAAAATGTTAAGTATATTCACACGAGACCTTTTGTGTTGTCTAAACAATTCCTGGAGCTAGTAACCCAAAATAATTAATCTAGTAGTAACATTTTTGGAATGATTAACAGAATAATTTTTCAGTTATAAAGGCTCACTAATGCCCTGGGGCACACTGGAAAAATTGCTCTGACTATGCAATCACCAGTTTACACAGAAGTAGGGACAAAAAGGAATGGAAGCACAAACACACGATTGCCCATTGCAGCTTTTCTAGGGAAACAAGCAGTGGCTAGGATGCCACTGAGGACAGCAGAGTCGGTGAAGCTTACAGGCAGATCAGCTACTTCAAGGTAGTTTACCAAACTCCACCTTGCGACAGTCCAGGTCAGCACAAGACACACAGACCACACATGGTTTATGAAACAGCTCCCTTTTAGAAATTGAACTACACAGCCTCATTCACTGGTTTATGAAACAGCTCCCTTTTAGAAATTGAACCACACAGCCTCATTCACTGGTTTATGAAACAGCTCCCTTTTAGAAATTGAACCACACAGCCTCATTCACTGGTTTATGAAACAGCTCCCTTTTAGAAATTGAACTACACAGCCTCATTCACTGGTTTATGAAACAGCTCCTTTTAGAAATTGAGCTACACAGCCTCATTCACTGTCCCTCAACTCAGTACCACACTGACTCCTCTACATCTATTTTTAGCTATAAAAATTATTAAACTTAGGCTTTCTTACAAACATTCTGACCATATATTGAAAAATGATTAAAAACTCTTCCAAATATGAATAGCTTCTGCAAAGTTTAGTGAGTGAGAAACATTCTACCAAGGTGGCTGGGCCTTGGGAAAATCCTACAAAAACTGAATTTTACAAACAGTAACTTATTTTGATATAAGTTCTCTATATAAATAGCAGCCATGACTTTACTGCCTACAAAACTGTAGGCTTATCACATTTTACATTTTAGAATTTAAATGCTTTACAATCACTTTTTTCTAGTATTACAAAAAACAAAGTCATGCAGACAGATGGGCTAGGTATCCCATGCTAAAAAGATAGCTGAATTCCATGATTTCACTGCTGGGACAGACACTGACAACTACTGAATTCATGTTAGTGACATGGGAACATTCATACGTTTTGTTTAAAGAAGTGACATTCAAGGGGTGGGGAAGCAGCACTTGCAGCAGGACTTTATTGAGGCTCCTTGCGAGCAAGGGACGAGCTATCTGAATGGTAGTAGCAGACAGACTTTCAGACTAAGAGGGTGCTGTCTGGGGACATCCCCTTACTCCTGCACTCCAGGGAAATAGTGTTTTTCGAGACTCAGGAGGAAGAGGGGATGCTGGGTGTAGCATGTTGCTTTCAACAAGTGGCTAGCACAGAAAGTGGGAGGAAGATGAGTTGATCTTGGTGAAAAAAAAAAAACCCAAAAAAGTTTTTTTGAGCACGTTAAAATCTATGCCTTCCAGAAACATTTTGTAGACTGTACAAACTGTAACCAGGACCAGTGGCTTGGGACGTCTCAGTATGAGGAGTTAGAACAGACAAGGGCAATATCCAAAGCAGGCAGAGTTTACACTTTGCTTCTTTTTAGGCAAGCTAAACACTACCCAAACACTTGACAAGCCTATTTAGTGCCAGCCACTTAGAAGCAAACTGGCCTGCCTTATAGAACCAAGAATGAGAAATGCCAGAAAATATCATTTATAGTATTCACTTAAAAGATAACAGTAGGTGCTTTGTGTGTGGGGGAGGGTGTCCTAAGCTGAAGCCAGGCATGGACACAGGGCACCGCACGGCGGTAAATGAACTCTGCAGAGCTGCCCTCCACAAAGGCCTTCTATGCAGCCCTGCCCCCCGCCCGGGCCAATCTCAGGATCTAAGAAATACCTTTCTATTTGTTCTTCCCTTGTATTTGTTATCCTTGGGTGTCTCATTGTTTTCCTCACTAGCAATGAAAAACAAAACATGAGGACTCAATGCAGCCCGAGGGGCATGGGCATGAACTCTGACTTGCATCTGTGCAGCTCTGGCGTTCACTCCCAAGCAGCGCCTATTGTCTAGATTTCCGCGATCCCTTTCTCAGTGTCACACAACCCCCTGCACAGGCATAGGTACATAGGTACTACTACTTGGATGTCTACTGGCTGGCCCTTTCTCTCCAGTGTCAAGAGCTCTTCAAGGAAGAATCTCCACAAAGATAAAGACATAAATGCCAAACAGCAGTACAGTGGCTAACGGGTATAAGGAGCCTGCTTCATCAGCTAGTACGACACTTGCTTGCTCCCATTCTGATGCAGAGTGGAACTAATGGATAGATAGTTCAAGAAGAAGTCAAATCACAGATCAGGTGAACATTCTGAAAAAGGAGTGTGTGGAGTGACTGAACCCTGCTGCGGTGAGATGTAGTCAGAAAACACTAGGGCAAAAGTACAGTGTATACAAAATCTTGCAAAAAATCTAGCACCAGGTTCTTCCTAAGGGCTCAACCCAGCTCTACTCTAGTATGACACTCTGCAGCTGGCGCTCCACAGAGGCCTAGTCAGCGGGGGTCCACAGGCAGACACCGCCTATGTCAGAGACAAGGAGAGCACTGTGGAGCACGTTTTCAAACCACGAGGAAGCAGCAGCCACATACCTCCCGCTTCTTTTAATAGTATCCCCAGTTAAGCCAGCTTCAAAGGGACAAGGTTGGTGCCTGCAGATCAGAGGTCGAATCCACGGTGTACACACCTTACCAGAAGTCATACAACCCACTTACCTGAATCAAAAGTAAAACTAAAAAACAATTCTCCATCTGCTTGCCCTTCCCAGAAGGGGGTAGATTTATGTCCACGTCTTCCTTTTTACCACAGTAACTTGAAGAGTCAAAGAAGGTAGTGTGGGAAGGAGGAACATTCGGTTCATCTTAAAAAATAAAGCTCTCTCTAAGCGTCACAATCAGAGGGTGTATACATTTTTTTCAATTATCCTTTGTGGTTTCCTCTAGGGGCTCATCTTCTAAGCTGAAACCCAGCTTGTCAGTCAGCCCCTCAAACTGCTTGCCCAGACCACCTGCGGAGTCCATAAACATGTTGGGGATGTCTTTGCCAAAGTAAATCTTGCTGTTGGACGCAATGGCTTTGTACTTCATCAGCTGCAGATACTCTGGAGTCAGCTTGAGCTGGACCATACAAGAAAGCGGAGGAGAGATGACATCAGAGAAAAATTTGGTAGTGCCTTTTCAACTTTCATCTGAGAGGGTCTCTGTCAAGCAGATAAGCTCCTTCTACTTTCCATGGTCTTCCTGTTACCCAGAAAACACTTTTCTAAGAGAAAGTGATCTAAGGTCTTATGACAGAGTAGGAACAGTTTTGATAGCTTCCATGTCTAACACAAGAATGAAACTTCTACGGCTTCCCCGCTAAGAGAAGTGCCTATCTCTAACAGCATGGGGCTCCTCAGAACTGTTGTGAGGACGGGGCAGGGAGCAGTGAACCCAATCACATCCTTAGTATGGGGGGCGGGGGTCAGGCCTTTACCTTATTTGCTTCTGCTATTTTCAGAGCAGTGTAACACTCAGCATCAGCCTTTGCCTTCTCCCGGGCCAGAAATGCAGCATCTAAGGGGTGAAGGGTACAAGGAGATGGATTAAGTAAAACAAAACACGGGAAGGTGCAGAAGCCTTTCTCTGGGGGCTGGCATTACTTTTTTCATTGCTGTCTACTGAACCCAGAGCCTTGAGCATAGTAGGCAAATATGTTAGAATCTGAGCTACACTTTGGGGTATCTTACTGCACCTCAGCATGACATGTTTTACTAAAGATTCATTTGTTTTTAATAATGTGTATCTGTATATGATTATGTGCATATAAGTGCAGAAGCCTGCAGATCCCAGAGGTGTCAGATACTTCCAGAGTGGAATTTATAGGTGGTTGTGACCTGCACAATGTGGGCATTAGCAACTGAACTCAGGTCCTCTGCAAGAGCAGTGAACTCTTGTAGCTGTGTGCCTCTCTCAGCCCCATGACAAGTATTTACAGAAAAACGAAAGCACAGTTTTACTAAGAGCTCCTGGTGAGAGCGCAGCTCTCCAGTGGGTCCCTGCAAGTCCTACATAGTTACATGGAACCCTGTGACCTTTGTCCTGGAAATCCCGACAGAAGCACTACGTGAAGAAAGTGAGGGTAGTGGGAAGCGAGGGCTCCAGAGGGGACTGAAGGTGAGCAGTGGTTGGAGAGCTACTGAGTGACACTTCTCGTCAGCTCCAGGGCTGCTGGTGCTGAAGAGCGTCTTCATCAAGGCAGTACCTGCATGGACCTGGAGGACAGACTCCCTCCCCTAGGAGGACCTTGCTGTGGGAGGACAGAGGAGTGCATCACCATGCCTGCCTCAAGAGGACTTTAGAGGAGAGCTGCTATTTGAGCCCAGTGTCAAAGTTAATGCCCAATTCTCAGAGATGTCCGCTAGACTGAGCTCCAGGTCAGGGACTGTTACGTTGCTTTCTTCATTTTCTCTCTCTCTTTTTTTTTTTGAGACATTCTTACTCTGTAGCCCAGGATATCCTCTGACTCACTACCCCATTCTGCTTTTACCCCAAGAGCTGAGACTATAGAATATGTTAGTATGCCTGGACTGATACCCTTGCTCTTACTCCTATTTGATTACCTACTTATAAACATGTATTTATTTGTGTGAGTACAAGCAGGGCACGGTGAGCGTACAGAGGTCAGATGACAACTTTCAGGAGTTGGTTCTTTCCACCATGAGGGTTCTCAGGTGTGCAGCAAACACTACACACAGCCATCCCTCCTAACAAAATGCCTGGCGAATGACTGACACGACTAACACTCGCTGAGTGAATGTTCTGTGAAAATCTGCTTACCGTGCAGGGCCAGTTCCAAGTTCTAAACCCGGGTCTAAGCAGAAGAGAGATAGTATTTCTGAGATATTATAACACTCAGAACATAGATAGATCGAAGAGAACAGGAAGTAACTCAGTCACCGTGCTCCGTCAGGCACGGCATCACACTACTCACCTTCAATTTCTGAAATCTTCTTCTCTGTCTCCTTTTCCATCACTTTCTGCCCATAGGTGATTTCTGCAACCTGAGCCACTTTCTCTGCCTCTGAGTAAATGAAATTGAGAAACGATTTAGCGGTGGCATGTCAAAAGCTGGCTAGGGCGGTGAGATGGCTCAGTGGGTAAGTGTGCCTGCTGCCAAGTCTGCTGATGCAAGTTCAACCCCAGGAGCCACGTGGTGGAAGGAGAGAGCTGATTCCCACAGGTTGTCTGCTGGCCTCCACATAAGCAACCATGGCATGCATGTGCCCATACACTCGTACAGAGAGTAAATGTAAAACCAGAAAACCTTGATTGACTGAGGGTCTTAATACCTGAATGGGCATGCTCACAAAGCCAAGTTCACAGAGGGCAGCGGCAATAGGCACACCTGAGAGACGAATGGCCCAGTGAGCACAGGAGAACAATATCAGCGTCAAACACTAAAGGGAGATGATGACCCAGGAGAAAAGCATGTGTCCGGGAAGAACCTAACTTCTCTTCCCAGCCAACCCTTTACATGGGTTTCACCTGACACTCACGTCAGGAAACAGCTCAGCTGATTGCTGTGACCAGAGATCTGGAGCAGAGAGCTCCAGTGCACCCTCTTAATTGTCACATGATCTCGGACGTGGTTACAAATCTGAGTTTAATAAAACAAAGCAAGCACCTCCAGGTAGCCAAGTGGGTAAAAGTGCTTGCCAGGCAAACCTGAGTACACAGTGGAAGAAGTGAACCATCCCCAAAGTCGTTCTCTGACCGCCATACCTGTGCCATGGCATAGGCGCTCCTAGTTACAGCAATCTCTCTCTCTCTCTCTCTCTCTCTCTCTCTCTCTCTCTCTCTCTCACACACACACACACACACACACACACACACACACACCACACAAAATAAAAGTTAAAAGCCAACCAAACAGAAAAGTCCAGGCAAATGACAGCACTTTCCTCTGGTGGTGATATGACGATTGCATTACTTCCCATATGAAAATCTCAAGACTCACTACCTACATCCACAGCCCGACCATTTCCACTGGGCTCCTGGGGATATGAACGCCACCCCAGCATACTGGAAGCACTCTGGAGGACCTAAGCATGCCCTGGCCGTCCTTACACCATCCCATCATCCCCAACCCTTCTTCCCTGAAGGAGGATTAGAGAACCATGTGCGGACCAATGAGGGCCTTCTTCCTCTCTGTTTCTGCCTCCTTTTCTACCACCTTCTGTTTCTGGGCAGCAATGAGAAGCTTCGTCTTCTCGCTTTCCCTGGAAGGAAGACACACACAGCTGTGAGGCTGTCCTAGTAGCTTCTGGAGACCTTCAGTGCTCCACAGGGAAACCCAACTCTGGCTGAGAAGCAGCGCACTAGGGTGTCTTTGTTCTCCTGCCCAAGGCTGTTCAGTGGCTCCACCTTTACTCGTCTATTCTAAGGCTTTCTTTTGTGAGAAATAAAACACAATGCCTAGGTGTATGCTTGTAGTCCCAGCTACTCAGAAAGCTGAGGCAGAGGGAGAGCTTAGTCTCAAGCTTAGCTTGAGGTTAGCCTGAATACTCAAGGCCTCGATCAGAGTAAAATAAAAGAGAAACATATTCCACTTTAAGGAAACAGACCTGCCAGCAAGCTTACCATCTGTCCCTGTTATCTCCACTTCTGCTATGATTCTCTCACATTTTAAAAGCATTGCTGCTCTCCGGGGCTCCGCTGTAGCCCCAAGTGCTGACACACCTGCCCAACCTTGTAGTACAACAGACTAACAAATGCTCAAGGGAGGGAAAGCTCAGAGTTTGCCGCTTGGGGATGGTTAGGGGGAGCTTATGGGGGACAGCTTAGGCACAGGCATACTCACATCAACTCATAGTTCCTGCGGATTGCCTCGGGAATATTGGGCTTTGTCACTCGTACAGCCTGGAGAAGGACACAAATAGCAACTGAAGGGAGAATGGAAATATGGTCAGGGACGTGAGGGTCATCTGGCTCTTAGTGTCCCTGCGCTAAAAGGGTATCCCTTAGGAGAGAACACGCAGGGTCCAATGTAAGCACTCCCCACTGAGGCAATGCTTACCTGGATAACAAGACCCGGGGCCATGGAAGTCAGGTCCTGTTGCAAAGCTAACTTGAGGTTTTCATCAATTTGATCTGGAATCAAGAAAGACACAAAGGGAGCTGTTTACTGTCTAGGTAAGAGAATGTGGGGAAAGCACAAGCAAAAGCAATGGCCCACTGACTCTCCTTTCCAAACACTGTACCTAACACACGGGAACCCAACTGAGACCCTGGAGTGGTCCTCCGTGAAGGGAGAGCTAAGCGGAACCTCTCATTTTGGCTTCAAAATAAAGCCCCTTCATTGTTTAAAACACTAGCCAGATCTTCCAGGGTGTCTGAGCTTAAGAAACAAAAACAATTTTGAAACATTCCCTGAGCAGCCTTTCCCAACTGGCAGACCCATGGTTTCTCGGAGGAGGATAGAATGGCTATGTCAGGTTTTCAGAAAAGAAGCAACCTGGGCATGGAAGCACATGCCTGTTACCCAGCACCTGGGAAACTGAAGAAGGACCACGGGGCTGGCCTGGGCTACACTATGAGGTCTTCTCACCAAAAGGTGGTTACTAAATCTAGTAATTTTATTAGTTAAAAAACAAAACAAGGGGCTGAGAGATAGCTCAGTGGTTAAAACAAAAACACTTGCTGCAGTATTAAAGATATTATCAAATCCAGAATTAATTTGGAGGTATGGGAGCAGGGCTCATGTGTATAACTCCAGCATTAGAGAGGCTGAAGCAAGAGGGTCATAAATTTGAGACCAGTCTGGGTTAAACAGTGAGTTCCGAGCCAGCCTGAGTTACAGCGGAAGACCCCATAGAAAAAAACAAACATGACTCGCTGCTCTTCCAGATGACCCAAGTTCAGTTACCAGCCCCATGTGCCACACGCATACATCTGTGACTCCAGTTCCAAAGGATCTGACTTACTCTCTGGCCTCTGCAGACACTTCCCCTCCACCACACACGGCACCCACTCATTTGGTTATACAAATGCAGGTGCGTGTGCATACACACAAGAAAATAAAACAAAACCCAGGAGAACCTCACATTGCTTCCATTATGAGTCCTATGAACACAAGAAGAAAATGAAATTTCCTGTTCTGAACATCAGCTCATCCTTTTGTCTAATGTTTGCTGTCTGTTCACGTGGCTGTGCGTATGTGTGCAAGGTCAGGGGAGCACCATGGAGCCATTCTCAGGACACTACCGACTTCCTTTGCGACAAGATCTCTCAGTGGTCTTCAGCTCGCCGATTAGGCTAGACTGGCTGGCCTGAGAGGCCCAGCTTCCTCCTGCCAGTCCTCCGTGTTATTACCTCCACGTGCTCTAGGTTCTGGGATTAATCTCAGACCCTTACACGTCTGAGGCAAGCGCTTTACCGAGCCATCTCCCAGCCCAGTTCCTGTCTTTTCATAAATTTGCTTTGGTTCTGCTTCCTAGTCTGGAATTCAAATGTGTTGTTTGACAGGCAAGTGTGGGAAAGGCTGCCACTGATCCACTCCATGGACAGTACATTAAAGCCGCTTCTGGGCCTGGACCTTCTCTTCCTAGATCTCCCTGAGATCCTGGAAAAAGAGTCAGCAGAGCCAGGCTAGGATATCCGAGCACAATCACCACTGTTCTCGTGAGCTGCCATCTGCGTTAGTCAGCTGAGCCCAAGCGGCAGCTTCTGAGGAACAGTGAGTCTCCTTTCCTTTACAGATGCTCAAACTGAAGCCTATGGAAGCTAGCTAGCACCCAACATGTGAAGTTTTCGGTTTGGGGATGGGGTAGGGAAGTGAAACAGTGGCAGAGCACTCCTGGGCATGCGTAAGGCGGGCCCTGAATTCCCTAGCAACACACACACACACACACACACACACACACACACACACACACACACACACGAGATAGAGAAAGAAGAAAAGAAACACTTGATTACTTACTATATTTTGATTCTTATGACACAAACTAGAGACAACTGGGAAAAGGGAACCTCAACTGAAGAACTGTTCCCTCAAACTAACTCATGGGAAGGTTACGGGGCACTTTCTTGATCACTCTGCGCTATGCCACTCTGGGCTGTTTAAAATGCAAGCTGAGTGCAGCACAGAGAGCCAGCCAGTAGGCAGCATTCTTCCGTGACCTCTGCTTCAGTGTCTGCCTCCAAGTTCCTGCTCTGACTTCCCTCAGTGATGGATGGCCTTGATGTGGAAGTGTAAACCAAATAAACCCTTTCCTCTCCAAGTTGTTTTTGGCCATGGTGTCTCATCACAGTAACAGAAGGAAAACTAGGACACCAACCCCAAAGAAAAGAGTTACAAGGCAAACACTCATTCCCAGCTCCACTGTACAGAAGCAGCAGTTTAGTAAGCACTACGTGTATCTGTTTGGACAGCAACAGTTTTCAAATATGAAACGATGTATCTTAATTTCCTTCTGGGGACATTAGAGATCCTTTGTCTTTTGATGTTTCATATGCTTGACAAGGTACAAGTCCTAAAATGATGACTATAAAATTAATATTTCATTAAATTCTACTGGCGTGACATAAAAAGATACAGTAAATTTTTCAGTTTTTTCGAAAATATAATCAATCGGAAACCAACAAAAGAGTACAAACTCTTAAAGTGAATTTAGGTTCATTATCTACTACAGAAAAATTGAAAGTGATTTGAATGATTTCCTAAATCTCAGAGTAAAGGTGTAAAACAACTAACCATTTGATTATTTTTATTATTATTTTGAGCCAGGGTCTCACTGTGTAGCCTTGATTGTCCTGGAGCTATGTAGACTTCGGGAACCCAACATTCTCACCGCACACCCCTGGCGCCTGCACTCAGTGGGAAGAGCACTCACGGGACAGCAGGGAGGAGGGCCTGGCCTCAGCTCTGTTGTCAACTAGCAACAGCTCTCTCACTCTCTTGCTCTTGGCCTTAGCATACTTATTTTAAAATGAGTATGTTACGCTACTTGGCCTTGTCAGATTCTTCTAGAAACGAGTGCACTCTCATTTTATGACACAGTGAAGTATTCCTGGGACAGTCTGCTCCAGGCCTCTGCTCAGACCAGCCGGGACTTTTCATCACACTCTTACTGCAGTGCTATGTCTGACTACTCCAAGGATCTTTCCCTTGTTTATAACATCATATTTTTTCTTTTGCGGGGTTTATTTATTTAGGAAAAGTTTTACTTTGTAGCCCAGGCTGGCCCTGAACTTGTTTTTCACCTGTCTCAGCCTCCTGAGTGTGAGGATTACAGGTATGGGCCACCATGTTTGGCTGTTCTCAGTATTATCTGGAACTCTCTTGGTGACTGGCGCCTGTGTACTCCCCATTCTGTGGCGTGATAGCTCAGAAGCAGACAAACAGAGGGCTGCTGAAGGCTGACATGCCTCAGAGAAGGGGTGGAGCCGCCCTGATGACACCACCCTCTTACCAAACAGCTCGATGTAGACCTCCTGAAGCGTGTGCACACTGCAGAACTGGTTGAGCTCATGATGGATCTTGTTGAAGATGAGGGCCTTGTCGTAGTCGGCAGTGTAGTTCTTCACTATGTCATACACTGGGAGGAGGGGGAGGGCTCAGCGTAAGAAAGACCCAAGACTGCAAACCTCTCCAAACTCTCTCGCCTTCCTCACTTCTCAGTGCTCGTGTAACCCACAGATGGTGCGAGCATGCTGGACAGGCTAGAAGACATACCTGCATTCGGGACCAGGAAGTTCACCACTTCAATTCTGTCAAAGTAGATCATCACACCACCACTATCGGAGGGAGACGTGACAAAGATGTTACCAGAGCTCTGGAATCTGGGGAAATTTCCTAAGGATACAGCTTAAGACATATGACCAGAAGAACAGGATTTCAGTGTTCATGGACTGTGAGGCAGCTCACACCTCTGAGCAGATGTGCGGAGCTTATAACCTCCACAAGACTCCAAGCCCTTTGCAGCGTCAGGAAGGAAAGGGTAGCTCCTATCTTCTGATCAAAGGGACTACATGGAAAGGAATAAAGAGGACTAATAGGCTTCAGAGTGCACTGGGTGTCTGGAAGTTTGTCTCTCATCCTGGCTTCACCAGCACGCCCGTCAGGCACTGCCTTTCCTTCACTATCCTCCATATTGTTTGTCACTGCAGCCGCCAGGCCGTCCTCCCTCTTACTTGCTGGGCTCCTCAGCTTCACTCCTGGTACCTTACCTGGTCCCACATGGTACGTTCTTCACTTCGTCTGTTTGGAGAGTGGTCTGGAGACAGAGGAAACATGAAATAATGTGAAACGGGCAGTGACAGAGAGCAACCTACTATTTGGAAGCCTCAAAGTCTTTGTAATTGACTGCTAGTTTGGACTGAGCTTTGTCCTTGCTAAACATGACTATCCCACCTAACCCCTTTACCGGCTGAATCTTGTCCATGTCTGTGAAGCACACATGAACGGGCAGGAGCATGAAGAAATGACTGAGTTTGGAGCCCGAAGAGTGCATTTCACTAGTGCTGAAGCAGCCGACTCCCTTCACATTGGTTTTAGTATACAGTACCTGCTAGCATTACTGTGAGCCTCAGATAAGAAAAAGTACCCAAAGCACTGTGAGGTCCACACAGCAAGGCAAAGGCAAGACTAACAGGGAAGGTGGGTACACTCTGCTGGGCTAATCATCTCCCGCTCCCTCTCACTCTTTTCTTCCGGGAACTGACCACACATCCTGGTGTAAGCTGCCTCTGTCCCTGTCTCTGTCTCTTTGTGACATCCCCAACCCCTTTCTGGGGTGGCTGAGTTTTCTTTGTTGGATATACTGTAGAGACACTTAGTTTACCTCAGCCAGGAGGGGGCCAGCCTCAACTAGCCTTACTCCTATTTTACATGGCCTTTGGCCCTCACCCAACCAGCTTCCCTCCCCACACAACTATTGTTCACATTTTTGAAGTTCAAACAAGTACAAGCAAATTTCCATCTTTTATTTCAATCTGTCATGGTAACCTGTGATTTACTAAACACACATACTTGACTTTTCTTCTAAATATTTATAACAAATTCTTCTTTAGCCTCACTTCAAAGGTGAGGGAATAATTTCCACTTGGGGTTGAGAGGTTAAGGCAAGGCAGTGGCTCCATTCAGCTATTTCAATCATCAAGTAACATTATAAGAGCCCCCCTGCCCGGCATGTGTGTGTGAGAGATCCTTACGTAAGCCTCTGAAAAGGCATTTTATTCATCTAACAGCTAAATGATTTCAAAGCGTGTATTAGTAACAACCCGAGCCTGTAGAGAGCCAACCACACCGTGACAAGAGCGCATGTACCTGCACAGACTTATAGGATGTGATGAATGGGAGCATGAGATGGAAACCGGGGCCACTGGTGGAGGTCAGCAGGGCACCACCTCTGCAGAGGAGGGAGAGAGGGAGGTTCAATATCCCAGGAGCCCTTCAGTCCGTGATTCTCAACCTGTGGGCCATGACTCCTTTGGGGGGGGGGATTGTTGAACAACCATTTCACAGGGGTTACCTAAGATCCTCAAAAACCAGATATTTATGCTATAACTCATAATGGTAGTAAAATTACAGCTATGAAATCACAATTAAATAATTTTATGGTTGGGGGTCACCATAACATGAGGAACTGTATTAAGGGTCATAGCATTAGGAAGGTTGAGAACCACTGCCTTAGATCAATACTTATGGACTAATTATCTCTCTGCTCCTATAAAAATATACTGTAAGTGACACATGCCAATGACATGTCCACCCCCTCTCCCTTTCTTCCTTCTGTCTCAATTTGAACATTCTAGGGAGCCTGATGGGAAAACAAAACCCATTATACTTTTTCCATCTGAGAAGTAATAATATAGAGGAAGCAAGACAAAGACAGCAGAATCCCTGGCTGCACACAGGATGGGAGGCAAGTCTGTCACAGCTGCCGAGCCTGTGGCAATCACCAGCATGTGAGACCCGGGAACACAGTTATCAACCAGCAGCATTACTGTTGGGAGGCCAGTGACACAGACAATTAAAAGAATCATTTTTCTGGCAGTGCTAGGGTTGAATCCAGGGCATCACACATTCTAGTCAAGTACTATATTGTCACAAGTTACACCCTGCTCCATAAGCATACTTTAATATAAAGTGATGGACTCCATGATAGAGAAGTCAAGTGAGATTTAATTAGCAGAGGAAGGGAGAGGATCTTAACCAAAGTTTTAGTCCAGCGTAGAGCAAGAGGAAATTCGCTTGCCTTTCCTGACCATGTTCCAGAAGCATCTGAGGATTCACACATGATCTCACTAATTTTGAGACAGATCGTGCTACATAGCCCTGATTTGTGCAGTGCTTGCTATGAGACCCAGGATGGCCTAAAACTTAGTAGTGTTCTTGCCTCAGCCCTCGCCCAAGGGGTGGAATTACAGATGTTGAGCCATCATACTTGGTTCAACAGCAATTTTAAGTCCTTTCAATATATATTAAATAAATAATATATCTTTTGACATATATATTTCTGATCAAGTTGTATATGAGTGACAAAATTAAAAGCTTTGGGGGACATGAAAGCAGATGGCAGAGATAAATTACTAAACAAGTGGGAACTCAACAAAGGTTTAAACCTTTTTATTATTGTTGTTTTTAATTAGGGGTCTTGAGTATGACTTGGGTGGCAGAAGCAGGTGGATCTCTGAGTTCGAGGCCAGCATGGTCTACAGAGTGAGTTCTAGGACAGCCAGGGCTACAAAACTAAAAACAACAACAACAAAAAACAAACAGAACCAACAACAACACAAAAACCAGTCTCTCTCGAGTGACAATTCACAAGCTGTCATCAAGAACTGGGACTGTCAGCTTTTGGAGAGGTAGCCTGGTGCGAGGAGTCAAGAGCCTTCAAGTGATGCAAGAAACAACAGTATCCCAGAGATGCCCTTGACAGAGCAGTGATTCCTTCAGCTCTCTGCCTTTAATCCTATAAATACACTATCAGCATCACATACTAGAGACAATGTTAAGTTTAAATAAATACACACACACACGCACGCACGCACGCGCGCGCGCGCGCCCTTACCCATGGCCACTGACTTAGAAACTGCACCTGAAAAGGGTTCCCCTATTTAACAACGTATACAGATTTAGCAGGATCTGCTAGCCGGTGACGGGAAAGCAGCCACCTGTCTCTGCCTTACCTGTAATACACTCCAATATGTCCCTCTTCTATCTTGTGCACAGCTGAGAAGAGAGATGCGCAGAAGAAACTGCAAGCCACAGCCACAACTGCTCCCAACTGAGCCATCAGTGAACTGATATCCTGCAGATGAGATAAGGGACTGTGTGGCCTGACATACAGGAGAGAGGCTCATGGAAAGTGATGCACAGGTGGCCTGCTGTAGAACAAACACAACGCCGGCCGGACCAACATCCCATCCCTTAACTGTGGAAGTAAAATGCCCACTGCAGCGAAGAGGAACTAGGTTCCAGATACTGCCCCACCTAAGGGAGATAGATCCGGTGCCAATAGGGCAGGGCTCAAAACACAGCCTTCTCTTCATTAACGTGTTGTCGCCAGAGCCACTTATAAGTGAGGGAAGAGAGGCAGCTACCGCGGGTTGGCTTAAATTACAGAGGATGTCAGATGACAGGCAGCTGTGGCTGTGTGTTTCTGGCCAGCGCCTCCTACTTCTAATTGCCTGCTATTTCGAAGGAAACTATCAGTCATTTCCCATGGGACTCTGGGGAGAGAGACAGCAGGCAGTTGAACTCCGAGGTGGGAGTCTCTGGCCTGCCGTCCACCTTCCCAGTTATTCCTCTGGACCGAAAAAGGACGGATCTCTTATCAAAACTCTCGCGTAATCTTTGCCCCCAAGTCCAGCGGGGACAGGAAACTGGGAGTGCCTCAGGTTGGGATACTCTGGACTCCTGGAGGGTCCCAAACATCCAGGTACCGAGATGCGACGGAGAGTCTGGAAAAACTAGGGTGACGGACCGGCACGTGGGCCCAGGGCGCGGATGCCAACTCTCAGGTCTAACTTATTTTTACCGTGGCGGCCTCCAGCTACCGAGCAGCAGGAGCGTCCTCTGCAAACGCCCTCACCGCCACCCCGCCCCACCTCGCGCCCTCTGCCCGCCCTCCTCCGCGAGACAGGCGCGTCCCAGAGCTTCCGCTCCGACTCGCGTAAGGACCCGTGGGCAGGAGACTGGACACACGGGGGTTCTCTCGGCAGCGGGAGACTGAGCTCCGGAGCCGCGCCAGGGCCAGCTCCATCCCGAGCCGCAGCGAGGCCCAGCGTGCACTGAGGGGCGGGGGCTGCGTACCAGGCTGTCCCTCCAGGCGCTCCGTACACGTCTGAACCCCCCGTGCAACCGCAGAAACCGCCACACCCCTCAGCACGCTACTTCCTTCCGGGCCCGGCGCCTCGATGACGCCATCAAGTCGCGCAAAAACTCCGCCCCTACCCCCGGGCTCGTCCGCCTGCCCCGCCCCCGCGAGGCGAGCGGCAGTGCTCGGCGGTGCCGCCAGGGGGAGACCGCGAGCCGACCCGGCGGCTGCAGGCGGACCTGGATGGCTGGTCTGAGGATGCCCGCTGTGCAGGTGCCCAGCGCAGGGAGAGGGGGTTCCCCACACCACGACTCTGGTGTCACCTTCCGAGGTTCTGACTTTCGAGATGCCTAGGAATTCTCCTTAGGTTCAGGTCGAGCTGGATTTATTTTCTTTCTTTTTTTCTTCTTCCGGAGCAGGTACCAGCTCGACGCAGCTTTCGTCCCCTGCTTGCTGCTTTCCTACTGCACCAGCCAGCGGAATGAAAAAATGAAAAAAACTTTGAAACGTGCAGATTATGACGTCGCTAGTCACCAGTCCTACTCTAAGCGGCTCTTTATACTTTGCTGAGAGCTTTGTTTAGCCTTGAGGTCCCCACAGCAACATGAAGTAATTAACAAGGAATTATTGCCCCGATTTTAATGAACGAAATCTGAATTCTCTGAGGGCCGAGGCCAACCACAGTCATTGAAAGCTTCCTTTGCATTTCCTTAATACTTGGGGCTCCCTGCCTTGGTTAACACCTGCCATGGTGAGCTTGTATCTGCCAAACGCACCCAGGGACATAATGGACCAGGAAGAGAATCAAGACTTCATGCCTCCTAGTCTAAGGCTGCCACCTATCGTCACCCTAAAGCAGGGCGGAGAAATCGAGTCTTTTCTCCTATTTTGTTCTGGACATGGAACCAAGGACTTTGTAGCCCTACTCTGTCCCCAAACTTCTTCCTTAGTGGGGGATTACTGAACCAGCCACTGAAGTCATTTTGTTTGTAGACCAGGAACTGCCCACTTTAATACTAGCTTTTCGTAAACGGAACAACTTTTCTATACAGTAGATGGCTCCTTGTCCGTGTTAGAGGATTTTAGGGCTCAGGAGAGGAAAGTACCTCTCCCAAAGTCAAGGCCCTAAAACGGAGTTCAAAGTTCTGGGAAACCGGATGTTTGGGGACAGCAGAAGAAAGCCCCCAACCCTAGCTACCCAGTGGCTGCAAACGCTGACAGCAGACCCTGTAGTTTAAAAAGCAGCTTGTCCGAGGGAACCGGCTAACTCTCCATTCTGTCCTTGAGGGAACCGGCTAACTCCCCATCCTGTCCATAATGAGCCCGGCTCCCTCGGCCACTCTTAGCTACAAGCCCTAGCTTGAAGCCTGTGGTCTGCAGACTGGTCTCCGAGTGACTGTGTCCTGTGTCCTGATCAGAGTTTGGTCACAGCCTGAGAAGACACCTCTATGTCGTTAAAAAAAAAAAAGAAAAGAAAAGGCTGCTTCAGCTGTTTGAGGTCTTCTAAATTCTAATCTTTTATTTGTCCTTACAAGCAATTACTATATACTCCTCCATATTGGTACCAAAGCCCAGGAAGGGCTTCCAGGATATTCAGGATATTACAGCCCCACAGGGCCCTTTCTTCACCTCTATCCTATCCCTTATCTCCTGTCTCAAGTTTCTTTCTCTTCAGGTGCTCTTCTACCCTTAGGACTCACTAAGGCCAAACAGCGGGTCACTAAGGCTGAACCGGAGACTTCACCCATCTGGGGCCCTAGCAGCCTCACTGAGAAGTGAATGGAGCCTTGGCGGGGTGGGGGTTAGCTTGAAGTCGTGTGGTCAGAATTGGAAAGCTTTCTTGCTCTCACCCTCTGAGGAGACCTCCAGTGCCCGGAGGCCCACCTATGCTATTTCTAGATCTGCACCCAGCATCCGTCTTAGCACGCATGTGGGTAAGGGTCCGTTTGTATACAGCAACATCCTGGGAATTTGACTCGGCTTGAGGACTCTCTCATTCGTCTCTCGGGAAACTCTTGGGAATTTCATTCCAGCGAAACTTCTGTCCCCGGAGTCCGTTCCAGACCAGGAAACTGCCCTTGGCCCATTTTTAGACCTACAAACATGAGCAATAGTCCCTCTGTTCCCAAAGACAGTCCTTTGGCTTGCTTTAAAAATTTTTTTCAAACAATTGGGCCTCAAATTAGATGTAGATCTGGCCCTAATATCCCCTTGACAACCAAAACTGCTGGCTTGAATTTGTCGGGTTCCAATCAACAATCTTGCAGGACCACAACAGAAATGCCCGCAATAAAATGGCAAATAGAGGGGGGCTTAAACTCAAGCTGCCAGGCTTGCGCAGTAAGCCTGCCACCCCGCCCTCCCACCCCCTGAACCAACCCACGCTTCTTAAGTAAAGATCTCTGAGGAGGGTTTTATGCGATCCGTGTCTTATAGAAGGAAGAATTTGCCAGATGATTAAAAAGCTCACTTGGGAGGAAAAGATACTCTGGCTGACGATGGAACATTTGTGATTGAATGGCATCTGGAGAAGAGGTAGAGGAAATACGGGAGGGTATTCGAACAGAAAGAGGTTCCGCAGCGCTAACCTTTGAGGACAGCCTTGATTCAGAAAGTCCCTGGACCGTCCTCTCAAATTACCCGCTTCCCCAATAAGACGTGATTTCTCAAGAGAGACTTAAAAACGTCAAATAGGAGGGATGGAGCGGTGGCTCAGCAGTCGGGAAACTAAGGGAATCTTAGGAGGACCCTGGTTTGACTCCCCGCCCCCACAGGGCTGAGGTCTCTAATTCTGGTTTTAGGAACTTTGATGCCCTCTTCTGGTCACCACGAGCACTGCACAAACATGGTGTGCAGACATAGCCGGATTTGCTTTGCGCTCTAGGTCTTTCCATAGGCTAGCTCCTCCGTTTTCTGCTCCCCTTCCTGCTCCCTGTCCCTCTACACTTTTCTGGCTTCCACTTTAGCCATTTTCTCTGGGAACTTCTGCTCTTCTCAGTGGACGGCTGAAAAGGCCCTGGTCAGCAATCGATGGTGTCCTTCCTCTTCCTAGGGAGCAAAGGGCTCCTGGGAAAACGTGGTTAGTGACAGGGACCTGTGCCTCTCTTCTCAGTCACTGTGCCCTCTGCCTCAGCACACAGATAGACACGTGTGGCCACTTTCTTGGTTGATCCTATCAGGAAGTTATATCTTTCTTATATACTAGGTAATGCTTAATGTTTAATAGTTGAGAGAGTCCGCCATGATGGCACACACCTGTACGCCCAGTACTTGGTATGGTGAGGCAGGATTGAGAGTACGGGCAAACCTGGGCTACCTAGAGGACCTTAATCTTAAAAATACAGTTGAGTGAATATATGTGGAAAATGAAAACATTGAGGCTTATCAACCTAATGGATGGGCCCAGTCTACAGCATAAAATGTTAATTGTGATTTAGAATTTCCTCACTAGGCCCTGGGGTGAACTGTGAGTGGTCCCTCTAAAGGTGGGGGGTGGGTGCAAGAGACAATCGAGCAGTTCCAAAAGGCCTTTTCTTTTTAAAAATAGTTTTTTCTTTTACTCTTCTGTCATATATTATATTCCTACTGCAGTTTCCCCTCCCTCCACTCTTCCTATTCCTTCCTCCAACTTCCCCTCTCCCCCAAACCAGTCACTCTTCCTCTGTTTCCCTTCAAAAGAAAAAAAATAAAAGAGCGGGCCTCCCAGGGATATTAACTGAATATGGCATAACAAGTTACAATAAGACTAGGCACAAACTCTCATATCCATGCTGAACGAGGCAACCCAGTAGGAGGAAAAGGTCCAAAGAGTAGGCAAAAGAGTCATAGAGACACCCTGACACTCCAGCTATTAGGAGTCGCACAGAAACACCAGCTACACAACCTTAATGTCTATCCAGAGGACCTAGCTCAAATGCTTGGCCTATAGGGAGTGGCACTTCTAGGAAGTGTGTCACTGTGGGGTGGCCTTGAGGTCTCATATGGTTAAGCCATGCCCAGTGTGGGACACAGTTCACTTCCTGTTGCCCGTTGATCAAGATGCAGAATTCTCAGCTACCTTTCCAGCACTATGTCTGCCCAGACACTGGCATGCTTCCCTCTCTGATGATAATGGACTGACCTCCTGAAACTGTAAGTGAGCCCCAATAATGTTTTCTTTATAAGGGTGGCTGTGGTCATGGTGTCTCTTCACAGCAATGGAAACCCTAATTAAGACAGTCTGTAATTAGCAGAAAAGTCCAACCCCCCCCTTTTTTAAAAAAAAAAAAAACTCAGCCTGGGGGAAGTGAGGTGGAGGAGGCCTGAAGGTACTGGCCTCTCTCTTTCAAGGGTGTGTCTCCAGTAACCTAACTTCCTTTAACTAGGCCTCACCTGCTGAAGCTTCCACCACTTCCTGGTAATACCACAGATTAGACCAAGCCTTCAACACACCAGTCTTTGGATGAGATTCAAACAGTAGCAAATGGGATGAGAGCATAATGTTGCTCCCAGAAGTCGCTATCTCCCCATCTCTGGGGTGCTGCCTGGCTGGCCCACCAGTAATAGTGAGTGTGCCCTTCTAAGAGAGCCAACCTCTTTCCCAACTGGAGCTCACTTTAAAAAGTGTGACCAGCTGAACCCCAAGGGCCCGCGACCCTCATGTCTTTGGTTCGGTTCTTACATCATAGAAGTGGAAGTCGCTAGAAACCAGTTTTGTTTGATTTAGGAGTTTCTTTCTGTCGGCTCTAAAAGAGAGAGTAGAAGTCACTTTTCAGAATGTTTGGTACCAAATCAAGATTTAGGTGACTATTGCTGAAAATCTAGATGCTTGGGTCTTAGTTATTATTGTTATTGTTAATTATTATTATTGTTGTTTATTATTATTATTGTTGTTATTATTATTATTTGGCTTTTCAAGACAGGGTTTCTCTGTGCAGCCCTGGCTGTACTGGAATTTACTCTGTAGACCAGGCTGTCCTCGAACTCACAGAGATCTGTTTGCTTCTGCTTCTGCCTCTGCCTCCTGCTTGCTGGGATTAAAGGCATGTACCATCACCACCCAGCATGACTGTGTGTATATATATATATATATATGTGTGTGTGTGTGTGTGTGTGTGTATGTATATATATTTTAATATTTTTATGGTTTATTTAACTTTATTTTATGTGCATTGGTTTGAAGTGTCAGATCCCCTGGAACTGATCTTCAGACAGTTGTGAGCTGCCATGTGGGTGCTGGGAATTGAACCCGGGTCCTCTGGAAGAGCAGTCAGTGCTCTTAACCACTGAGCCATCTCTCCAGCCCCATGACTGTATATTTTTATACTTAAACGTGTAATAATAGGTTCTTCACAGAAAAAACTTAAAATCTCTTATCTCATCCTATAGACTTTTTAATGTGATCCCCTCCCTACATCTCCAGCTTTTTTGATACATTCGAGTGTGTGTGTATGTGTGTTGCTACACCAACTCTTATTTGTCTTTCAAGGCTCATCCTAACATTTCTCTGTGCCCGAAGCATCTTAGACATACTTCAGGGTCTTGAACAGAATCACTCGATTCTAAATCCAATACTTTCTCCGGTACACTTGTAACTTGGAAGCGTGTCATGGTATCAGGAAAGAAATCTGGTTTAATTCAACAAGCATTCATTGAAACAAGAACGAGCTATAAGCCACAATTGGACTGTGACGCTAGACTGAACCTTGGGACTGCTGAGGGCCTGTTGTGTCCTATACGGCTTGCTTGAGTAAGTTAAAGCCAGATGTTAATAGCCACGCACTCCCACCAATGACCAGCAAGGTAGCACACATTCTAACTGCCCAGGTGAATCCAGACTGCTTTCGTGTGATTTGGGTGCCATACCTGTCACGGCCACCCTCGTCCCGCAAGGATGACGCGGCCACCGGAGCTCTTCTCCCTGCAGTTTATTCCAGGACTTTATTCACAGCAATCTATCTCCTTCTCCTTCTCTTTCTCTCTCCTTGACCTCTCTCTCTCCCTCTCTCCTCTCTCTCTTTGACCTCTCTCTTTTTCTCTCCTCCCCTCTCCTCTCACTTCTTATCCTCTCTGGCAAACCTCTCTCTCTGGGCAAACCTCTCCCAGCCCTTAAGTAGGCATGGGCTGCCAATCCCGGATTGCCAGTGGGCACTGCCCATAGGTTCACGCATATGCAGGCAGCTGATAATCATTGCGTGATCATAGCATAGGTCAGGCCTTAGCCATCTCAGGAGTTGATTATACATCTCCATCAGGTGTGATTCCATGCAGCTCGCTGCAATACCAATGCTGCAGACTTTAGTTTCACTAAAGCAACGAAAAAAATCGAAAACAGCCATTGGTGTAGTGGATTTGACCATGCTTAGAACTGGAGAAGAAGAGAAGCAAGCAATTCCCTGATGCCTGGAAATCCCTTGTTCTCCATGAAAATCTCCAAGCACAACACGGGTACCACACCCCTCACAACCTAGTAAAAATCCAGTCCTTGAGCTCAGAGGAAGGATGCTTTGACAGCCTGAGCTCTCCTCCATCCCTTGACCGGTGAGTCCAATTTCCAGCTCACTCTGAATTGTCTGGTTATTTGTGGATGCTATTGTGTAGGAAAATAGCTGGTTCTGAAACAAAGAAAAGCACACTGGGAGCAAGGAGCCCCTGATGCCTCTCGCTAGGCTTTAACTCTCCCGTAGCCTCCCAAGTTTACGTGTCTAGAGGTGGGGTCTTTGGGAGGTGAATGGCTTGTGTAGGCTCTGATATAATCAGCGGCTCAGCTCACTGACAGGGTCATAGATGAATGGGGTTGTGAGGAGGGGCTTTGCACTCGCTACTTCCTGACCGCCAAGATGAACTGAGCAGCTTCGCTCCTCTGTGTGCTTGTTCCCTGCCGCGATAATCCATGGAACCAGTGACCATGGACAGAAAGCTCTGAGACCATGAGTCCAAATGAATTTTTTCCTCCTTATAGGTTGGTCATCTCAGGCATCTTTGTTACAGCAGCAGAAAACTTGCTGTGATGCTATGGCAGAGTTTCGCGGTCTCTACATGGCTGTTGGGTAACTCTTACTCTCCCCTCCCCTCCTCCCGGTGAGTACAGAGTAGGGAAGGCACCTACACAGTGTAAGATGGTGAGTGATAGTTCTAGTGTCGGTCCCTAGGGGCCAGCAGCACTCTGCCTCACCCGGTGGTGCCAACAAATATGTCTCAGGTGTGCCAAAGGTTCCTCTCCACCTCTCTGTATTGTCACCAAAGTGTCCTAGCTGAGAGCATCACTACGAGATTTTAAAAATGAGGCAATAAGCCGGGCGTTGGTGGCGCACGCCTTTAATCCCAGCACTCGGGAGGCAGAGGCAGGTGGATCTCTGTGAGTTCGAGGCCAGACTGGTCTACAAGAGCTAGTTCCAGGACAGTTAGGGCTGTTATACAGAGAAACCCTGTCCGGGGTAGGGGGGTGGGGGTGGGGAAGGTGAGGTATTAAGAACAAGAAGGGAGGCCTGCTGTCTTCCCAAGTCTGCTATGTTGTACTGATGTGGTTTTGCACAGGCCATGCTACTAGAGTTGAGGGTGGCTGAGATGTGGGCCTGAGTTCATGGCAGGAGCCTGTTAGCTTTCCGCCGCTGTGATAAAAACGCCTGGCATAAAGAACTCCAAGAAGTGAAGGTTTATTTTGGTCCGTGGCATCAGAGGTTTCAGACCGTGATTGCGGGGCTTGTGCCGCTTTTGGTCTGGTAGGTACCATATGTCACGGCAGGGATGTGTGGTGGGAGGAGATCAGTGTGCCTCATGCTGGCTAGGACGGAGCCCGAGAGAAGAGCAGAGAGCAAGGAACCAGGGCTCTAACAACCTCTCAAAGAGCACTTCTCCAGTGACCTATCTTCCCCGAGGCCCAGCGTCCTAAGGGTGAGTTCACACCCCATAGCAGCACATAGCAATCATAGCTGGTAACTGACTGACCTTTGGGGGCATAGTGAAGATCCAAACCCACAGAACCCGTGAGAAGTTCCAGAAGAAGATGGCTGATGGGGAGGGTAGGTTCCTCTAGAACTCAAGAGAACAGAACCCACTGTCTAGGGCAGCAGTTTTCAATCCATGGGTCGCGACCCCTTTGGCAAACCTCTATCTCCAAAAATATTTACATTACGGTTCATCACAGTAGCAAAATTGCAGTTACGAAGTAGCAACAAGACCAATGGTATGGTTGGGGGTCACCACAGCATGAGGAACTGCATTAAAGGGTCACAGCATTAGGAAGGTTGGGAACCACTGGTTGGTGATTGGTGATGGCTGAGGTGGAACAGTGATGTGTGGTAAGAAATACGGATGTCAGTCCATCCTACTGAACCGAATTCCAAAGAGACGAATCACATGTTCCTTGGAAAGATCACGCTTGGGGAGAGGTGGGGCTGTAAATCCTGGGAGGGAAGACTTTAATACACTTCGAAATCAGGCCTGAAATATCCATAATGTTTGTCAGTCCAGATTTCGGTGTCCTTAAGTAAGTGTACGGGGCGTGGGGAATGAAATATGGCAGGTATTTGATTTAAAAAGCCTGCACAGATTTAATGTCCTGATAAAATGTATTAAATCTTTTAAGGTTTTAATGAATCTAGTATGTGTTTCATAAATCAAGATCACTGCTAAGCCGTCTCCTGGTTTAATAAGAGCAAACTAGGAAATTGCTCTAAGCAGAAGCAAAATGCATTTATATCACACTGAAAAGTAATAGATTTTTAAGCTGAGGGGGTCTTTCTGGGCCTTTTAAGCTGTTTGCTTATTACATTGCTTCAACTCCTCCAAATATTAAACCACAGGCAAGCATGTGCTTAACTGTATCAAGATGTGGACTAGCACAAAGGTAAGTCTTCTGTGTAAGAGGGAAGAAAGCGAAACCAGCGTTTCCTTCACGTCTTAGCCCTCAGACGAGGACAATCCTGATTTCTGAACTTAAACTTGGCGTTGTGGATCTCCCTTAAGATGAGGGTTAAAATAGCGTTTCCCCCCTTCTGTTCTTGGGGTGGCACTCAAGGACTTGTTCATGCTACTACGCCAGTGCCCAACTTAGGAGCTGAAGCAGGCACCCTGCTTTGAAAATCTTTCTTGACAGTTTTAAGCTTTCTCCACTCGGATTGCTCCGACACCCTCACCCCCTAAACACATTTCAAACTCACACAGTGAGTATGTAAAATCGGTCTTGAGATTTACAGCTGACCCGAGTGGTTGCCAAGGGTGATGGACCCAGATGCAGCTGTTGGTGCAAGCCTTCACACAATCGTTCGCCTCGCTCTGCCGCCTAGCCTGTGAGGCTTGTCCCCACTCTTCTTCCTCCTTCCGGTCCTACTGCTCAAGCTCCAGGGTGGCTATGGAGAGGCCTTGGGGACCTAGGTGTCACAGATGAGTACCTCCAACACTTCACTCCCCAGCTTCCTTTGTAGATGGGTGAGGTTCTGGGTGAGATGGTGGTTGGGGAGTTGGGGGAGGTGGTGGTGGAGGAATGAAGGGAGGGGGGTAGGGCTTGAACATTCCAGCGCACAAAAGCTGGCAAAGCTCGTGAGCTCTGCAGGGGAGGGTGCAGCCTCCATAAAGCTCAGTGTGGAGAAGCCTGTCCAACCTCATTAGCTGTCACGGGCAACAATACTGATCTGGCAATAAAGGCGATTCCAAACCTGTTGGCCATTAATCACCCGCCTGACAGTTGCGAATGGAAGTGGAAAAACTTCTCCCCCTCTCCCATGCCCCCCTCCCCGGGCCCACTGGAGTTTAGAGTTTCCTCTGGGTAGATGTGTGGTTCCCTGCTCCGCCCTGGTCTCTTCTCCCCGTGGCGGCTTTTCCAGGGCCCTCTGCAGTGTAGAGAGGCCACAGGATGGCAGAGCCTGGAAGCCCAGCACTGCTTCTGCACACAAGAATCGGAGGGGAGTGAGAAAGTTGGAAGGGGTCTGGCCTCCAGAGCCTGCCTTGCGCCCTTGGCAGCCATGAGATCTGGAGGGTTGTCATCGGTTTTCTAGGCCACCTTTCCATACCCCCCGGGTCTCCGCCACCGAATGCCAGCATCATCTCTTTTATGTTCCTTTCTTGGCCCCTACCCTTCACTCCCAAATAAGCAGAATCTGTTCTCAGGGAAACTTCATCTCCATCTTTTCCACGGCATCTTTTCCATTTCCAGAGGCCCTTGTCTTCCCAGCTTCATTCCTAGTAGGGGCATATGGTGAGAAGAGATGTCTGATAGAGAGAGGGAAAGTGTGTGTGTGTGTGTGTGTGTGTGTGTGTGTAGTGACAGAGGTGTAGAGGAACCCCTGAAGTCAACTCACAAGGAGAGCAGCCTGGCTACATGCTCTGTCCCTCTGGCTTATATGCGCAGAGAAAGGGCCCAGAGGAAGAAAGCAGAGTGCAGAGTGCCGCGCACCGTGTCTGCGCTCTGTGCGCCGGCATCCAGTTCGCGAGCTTCGGGCAAGGGGGCTGGAGGTTAAAACACACACAGAGAGACAGCGACACGGGTCATCCTTGAATTCCCCAAGAATGCCCCCTTTATTGTGTCCAGGGGCAGATTATATAGAGATAGCCATGCCCCAGCCAAACCCACCAGAAACCACTCTCCTGCCATCAGGAACGCCTGATGCTCAGAACAGCTGTAGGCACTCAGATCAGGGGATTACAAGAAATTCAGGACCTGGGGTCTCACTGCTCCCAACAGCAGAGAATCTTCATGGGTCATCTAGGGGACAGCCTGGTTCTTAAGGTCACATTGCAGGTACTTCAGAGCACATTACCAAGCTGTCACTTGGAAGGAGGACACTGGACTTCTGCTCAGTCTCACAGCAGGTAAAGGGACAAGGGGTGTGAGGGTTAGCCAAGACGTTCTGAGACATTGGCTTCAGAGGGCTACTATGCTTGGGCTCCGCTGGCAGGCATTGGAGACTAAGCCGTTCGCTAAAGCCAAGGAGGGAGAAATTGCGACATAGTTTCCAGTGGCTGGAAATAGCCGTTTACTTCCCCACACCTTCCTGTGGCCTGGAGTTTCACACGGACCAGGGGCCTTGGCTGCCTTAGTTGGTGCGTCTGCTCTGTCCGTGAACTGTGAACTGACTTCTCGTTACTCCTCAGAGCAGCAGGAAGAGGATGGTAGCTCTGGTCACAGTTGATTCGTAGAGCTTCCTCTGAGGAGAATAAAATGGAGAGGATGGAGAGGAGGACCATAGTATGTCAGGCCCATTTCCCAATTGCTTGTTCTTCCTTATTTCTCTTGCCCCTTATGTTTTCTCTAATCCTATGCTTATGGGTGTTTTTGGAGGGGCGTTCAAGACAAGGTTTCTCTGTAGCTTTGGAGCCTTCCAGCCTGTAGACCAGGTCGGTCTTGAACTTACAGAGAACTGCCTGTCTCTGCCTCCTGAATGCTGCCATTAAAGATGTGCCGCCACTGCTGGGCCCTATAATTCTTCTCTCTCTCTCTCTAACAATCCTAGCTGTCCTGGAACTAGCTCTTGTAGACCAGACTGGCCTCGAACTCACAGAGATCCACCCACCTCTGCCCCCAAGTACTGGGATTAAAGGCACACGCCACCACCACCAGCTCTATGGTTCTTCTTAACCCCAGCTACATATCACAGTCACTTTGAAAATATACTGATGTCTGGGTCTTATTTCCACGCCCTGATATATGCATGCCTGCATGCATACATACATACATACATACTTTAATTCTCTGTCTCTTCCCTTCCTTGCTTTCTCTCTGTCCTAGGGATCACCTCACCTGCAATATCTCCTCTTTTCTTTACCTGGTAACTTACTAATAGCTTGTTTCTATTTACATAAGAGAAGAAACAAAAAGTGTGGTTCTTAGCTGGGCAAATAATTCACATATACACCTTAGAGAGATTTATTCTATTATTTTATTTTAAATAATGCATATGTATGTGGGTCTGTGTGTGGGATTGCATACATGAGGATCAATGGCTGCAGAGGCCCGAGGTGTCAAATCCTTTTGGAGCAAGAGTTACAGGTAGTAGCGAATCACCTCAAGTGCATACTGGGATTAGAACTCAGGTCCTCTGAAAGAGTGATAGGTGCTCTTAATTTCTGAGCCCTCTCCGCAGCATGCATATATATATATATATATACTCATTTTTTCCATGTGTTTTTAGCCAAGAGGGGAAAGAAGCAGTGAGCAAGCCAGAAATGTTGCATGGAGGAAGGGGATTGGGATTGAGCATTGGTTGGTGGCAAAGGTTAGGGGAAGGGGGCAAAAAGAGTCACAGCCCATGGATCAACAATGGCAACGAAGCAGGGACTGGAATGTTTGGGCGTGCGCTGGGGACAGGAGATAGCATGAAGGGTGAGGTAGAGGATTCCTTAAGTCCTTTCTCCTCCTCCATCCTGAACCAGTTCCCCCTAGGTGCCCACAGCAGCACTGTGACTCTTCCTTGCCAAGTGCTGTCCAGGAGCCCCTTCAGGGCTTGGAACTAATGGGTGGCTATAGGTCCCTTAATCAGCTGTGTTACACAATTCAATACAATGCAAATCAATCTGATTTAATCCAATCCAGTCCAATTTGGCATATATTTATTGAGTGCCCATTATGTACCTGTTCTACGCCTTTGTGAGTCTACTAAATAGACAAAGATATTGGCTCTTCTGAACATAGATTCTTTTCTTTCTTTAAATTCTTCTCTCATATATTACATCCCAACTGCGGTTTCCCCTCTCTCTCCTCCCCTGAGTCCTTATCCCCCATCTCTCCTCTCTCTCCAAATCCACACTCCCTCTGTCTCCCTTCAGAAAACAGCAAGCCTCCCAGGGACATCAACCAAACACAGAATTATACACTATAATAAAACCAGTTACATATCATCGCATCAAGGCTGTGAGGCAAAGTAGGAGGAAAAGGGCCCCATAAGGAAGCGGAAGAGCCAGTGACCACCCCTACTCCCTCTGTAAGGCTTCCTAGAAGAGCACCAGTCAGAACAAAGATGCAGAGGTCCTGCATCAGACCCCTACAGGATCCCTCATCTCTTCAGACCCCCCGAGTCCCAGTCAATTGATTCTGTGAACCAAGTTCTCTTGGTGTCCCTGACCCCTCTGGTTCATCCTGTCCTTCCTCCCCCTCCTCTGCAGGACTCCCCAAGCTGAGCATAGGTTCTTATGGGGAGACATGGGCAACAGTAACATGGTGGCCAATATAGAGACAGATTATGTAGTATAATGTGATCTTGTCAGTGAGGGCGTGCATGCATGGCTGCATAGTCACTAAAGGCATGAGGTAGAAGCAGTCAATCCTCGTGGTAATAAAAAATAAGAGGTCAGCCTAGGCCTCACTGAGAAGGCAGTTTTGAAGGAAATAAAGAAGTCGTGGATACTATAAGAGGAGTGAATGCCCAGGGTCTGAGCATGCCTAGCATGGTTGAAGAATATCATGGTGTAAACAGAGACTGCTCATTCATTTCCTGGCCACTCATACCCAAATAATCACATGGAAAGTATATTAATTACAACTCTGTTTGACCTATTAGCTCAGGCTTCTTATTAACTAACTCTTACAACTTAAGTTAACCCATTTCTATTAATCTGTGTATCGGCATGAGGTTGTGGTTTACCAGAAAGTTTCTGGCTGGTGTCCATCTCCTTCGGCAGCTACATGGTGTCTCTCTGACTCCACCTGCTCTCTTTCTATCTCTCTTCCAGCCTGGCTACATTCTGCACCTCTAAAGGCCAATGTAGCTTCTTTATTAACCAGTGGTAATAAAACATATTCACAGAGTACAGAGGGGAATCCCACATCAGCAAAGAGACCATGTTGCTGACAGCCAAACCAATGAAGGAGACCATGGTGAGAGAAATTAGAGATGGGACAGGGCGTTGGAACATGAATGGCCTCAGAAGCCACCTTGATCTTTACTCTGAGGTTTCTAACCACTGAGTAAGGTGATCTAACTTGTGGTATTCAAGGATTTCTTTGGCTGTTAAATTGAGGATAGATGAATGGGAGTTTGGAGGAATAGAATAAGATCAAGACAGAGGCTAATTGTGTGTGTGTGTGTGTGTGTGTGTGTGTACATGCATGCATATGTATTCTAGGAACTGTTGCCAGGGGCTCATGCACGCTAGGCAAGTGTTCTACCACTAAGTTGCACCCAGTCCCTTGCTGCTGCTGCTGCTGCTGCTGCTGCTTCTTCTTCTTCTTCTTCTTCTTCTTCTTCTTCTTCTTCTTCTTCTTCTTCCTCTTCCTCTTCCTCTTCCTCTTCCTCTTCCTCCTCCTTGTAGTAATAAGGGCGGCGGCAGGTTTTTTTAAGTGGGTTTAGTCCATCACGTGGGCGCCATTTGTAGTAATAAGGGTGGCGGCGGGGCTGCGTCCCCAAAACCCCAGCCGCCTGCCCGGCTAGCTTATGCCCCGAAATAATTACACGGACACTGTATTTTTTTAAAAACTGCTTGGCTCATTTCTACCTAGCATCTTCTAGGCTAACTCTCCCACCTGGACTAGCCCATTTTTTATTATCTGTATAGCACCGGTCTTACCGGGAAGATTTTAGCCTAAGTCCATCCTGGGTCGGAGCTTCATAGCGTGCGTCTTCCCTGGAGCAGGTAGCATGGTGTCTCTCTCTGAAGCATCTGTTCCCCAGCGGAGAGCTGTCGAGTCTGACCTCACTTCCTCTTCCTCCCGGCATTCTGTTCTGTTTACTCCTCCCACCTATCTCCCAACCAATGAGAGCCAAGCAGTTTCTTTTAATTTAACCAATGACCTTCCTCCATCACCTCCTCCTCCTCTTCTTCCTCCTCTTCCTCCTCCTCCTGCTCCTCCTCTTCTTCTTCTTCTTTGCAAATATGCAGATCTTAGGCAACTCAATGAAATCTGACTTTCGGAGCACTCATATTCTTTTTTACTTCAAGGTGTGGTTTTACTACGAGGCTCCTGCTTACCTAGAGCTCATTGTGTAGCTCAGGCTGGCCTAGGACTCTTGGGAATGCTCCTGCCTCAGCCTTCTCAGTATTGAGGTTACAGGTGTGAACTATATGTTCATCAGGGCTCCATTGTAAGATACACATCACTTAGATTTTTAGAAAAGGTTTATTTGGTGTGTGTGTGTGTGTGTGTGAGTGAGTGTGTGTGTGTGTGTATGTATACATCTCTGTGAGCGTATCTGCACCATGTACATTCAGGTTTCCAATGGAACTCAGAAGAGGGTGTTGGGTCCCCTGGACCTAGAGTTACAAACAGTTGTGAGATGCTTGACAGGGTGCTCTTAACCACTGAGCCATCTCTCTGGCCCTTCATTTAGATTTTGGGCTTGAGTAGGAAAATCTCAACGTTCAGGGTTAGTTTCAACAGTTATTTCCCTTCGCTCTAGTCTGGACTTGACATGCTCCCTAAAATCCCATGTATTGAAGGCTGCTTGGTCTCCAGCCTGTGAGGGTACTGGGAGGTGGTTGAGGCATTACAAGGTGGGACCTAGGAGCACGGTGTGCCCTTGGAGGAGATAACGAGGAACTAACCCCTTTCTCTCTGTGTCACAGCTGCCATAGAGTAACCAGGCTGCCTCTGTCATGCAATCCAGCCACGATATATTACGCGCCACAGGCCCAAGCAACAGGGCCAACTGACCATGGATTACAGCCTCTGAAACTAGGAGTCAAAGCTTTCTTCTTCATAAGCTGATTTATCTCAGGCACGTTATCACAGTGGTTGAAAACTGACGAACCCCCTGCCTTCTTCATCAGTACGTGAAGACGTGTCAATGTCCTGTACAGAAGGCCACTAGCTTTTAAAGATGGACTTGAGCAAGGCAGCACAGTGCAATAGGCACGTATCCTTGCATCCTTCAAAGAGGCCATTCGGAATGGGCAGTGTTTGTTTTGCTATCTGAGTCCTGCTGTGCACACCTGTAATGGCAGCACTTGGGAGGTGAAAGTAGGAGCATCAAGAGTTCAAGGCCAGCCTCAGCTATATAGTGCATTGGAGGCCAGGCTGGACTTCAGAGTGTGACCTTGTCTCAAACAATCATGTGACATTTATCACTTCTGCATTTCCCTTACTGCTGAGCCAGAGCTTGGCAGAGAACACACTCAATAAGAACCCGGGGAGTGGAATTAAACTGTGGGCATGTTAGTGTGGTGTTCATTTGCAAGGCCATATTATAAATTCCATTTGGATGTCTAAATAAAGCTTTAAAATCTCTTTGCTTGCCAAAATATTTTTAATATCTTTTATTTATTATTTCGCAATCTCATAATGCACAAAATGTATTTTGATCATATTCACACACCCCTCAAGCCTTCCCTCCCAATGTCCCTTCAGGAACTTCCCAAGACACCCCCGACCCAATTTCAGGCGCTTTCCCTTTCCATCCGTGACTCCCTGGGTCTGTGTGCAGGAATGTAGACTGAGCTTGCTGGCTTGACCGTGTGCAGCAAACTGTGGGGCAGTCAGTTCCCGAGAGCATTGGCCATGTTGTGTTTAGAAGACAGCATTTTATGGTGCTGTAAATAGGGACATTGTCCTATGATGTCCCCTGAGCCTTTGGGATGTTGATATAGATGTCCCCTTGGGACCGAGCACTCAACGGTCACTTATTCTCAGCAACTTTGTAAAGACACCCTCTCTGGTCAAGGGTGAGAGTATCTGCAATATATGGGTTTGAAAGACAGTTGATGTATGTCTCTATTAGAGTTCTCCTTGTGACCCACAGAATCAGCTGACCTGAGCTAGTGGGAGCTCACTGACTCTGGACTGACAGCAGGGGAACCTGCATAGGACCAAACTAGGCCCTCTGAATGTGGGGGACAGTTGTGAGGCTGGGGCAGTGCCTGGGGCCACTGGCAGTGGGACCAGGTTTTATCCTAGTGCTTAAACTGGCTTTTTGGAGCCCATTCTCTTTGGAGGGATACCTTGCTCAGCCTAGATATAGTGGGGAGGGCCATGGTCTTGCCTCAAAGTGATGCACTTGACTTTGTTGACTCCCCATGGGGAGCTTCACCCTTTCTCAGGAGTGAATGAGGGGTGGGGAGGGAAGAAGGTGGGGGGATGTGAAAAGGGGAGGGAGTGGAAGCTGGAATTTTTATATAAAATGAGAAAAGATTATTTAAAAAAGAAGGATAATTAAATTTTTTTTAAGTATATTTCAATTGCATGTGTGTATGTTGTATAGGTCAGAGGACAACTTTGTCAACTTTGTGAAGTTGGTTCTCCCCTTCCACCTTTCTAAGTGGGAACCAAACTTAGCTTGCTAGCTTATGGCAGGCAAACACCTTTAGCGACCGAGCCATCACACAGTCTTTTTAAAAGACAGGACCTCACTAGGCATTCCTGCCTGTTTTGAGATTGTATTTCTTCAGCACCAGTCCCATGTACTGTGATTGCCTGTGTGCACACACACACCAGCTTGGCTCAACTCTAGCTAACGTTGAGGGCTAAATTAATTTTGTCTTCTTCCGGAGAAGTGAAACGCACACACACACACACACACACACACACACGCACACGCACACGCACACACGAGAGTGGTCTTTCCTGCTAAGCCTCTCACAACTCTATTTAAGTGAATACCCGTCTGCTGCTAGCACACAGTGGCTTCTGTGGAAGTCAGTCATTGGAAGGACATAAAGAAATGGATGCTTCCATCATGGCTCTCAGGTCACCTCCCATCTGGTGAGGAACATAGGACCCTGAAAAAAACAGTGCACTTCCAGGACACTTCACTGGCTGGGACTCCAGTGAGCGCGAGTGTCTCCATAGGTCCAGGTGCTAATAGTCCTTAAAGGTGCTGTAGGAGGGGCTGGAGAGATGGTTCAGCAGTTAGGAACGCCTGGAGGGCGAGCTTTCAACTCCCAGCACCCACATAGTGGCTCGCAACTGTTCTAAACTCCAGTTCGAGGGGACCCAACAGACACACGCGCAGGCAAAACACCAATCCCCATAAAATAAAAATAGATCATTAAAAACAAATAAAAAGATGCTTTAGTGAATTTTAACATTTTTCATTTTTGTAGCTCTCAAAACCATTCTATAATAAATGTCGGAAAAGGATATGGAAAATCAACCGCCTCATGCGATGTCTTATCTACGTATCAGTACAAGTGACTTTTGTGTAGCTGTGACTCAGACACCGAAGGAAACAGCCTAAGAGAAGAGGCTTATTTCCGCTAAGGATTTGGCAGGGAAAGCATTGCAGCAGGAGTGTGTGGCCAGACCGTTCACATAATTGCTGACCAGGAAACAGAGACTGGCCAGAACTAGGGCCCTGGGCTGTATCTTTCAGAGGTCTACTCCTGGGGACCTCCTAGAGTTCACTTCCTAAAGGGGCGGTCAGCCTCCCCAAACCCTGCCAATAGGATCATGTCTGTGGGGGACGTTTCTGTCAAATCACAACATTCTCCAACGAGGAAGATGGAGGCCAATAATGGGGCATGATCACTTGGAACACAGAACTAGAACCTGGGACTCTGGGTGGCAGAAGCCATAGGAGCATTATCTATTACAGGGCGAGAAGCCGGTGCCCACCCAGCAGGTAAGGCCCTAACTGTCTGTGTGTGTACTGGTTTCTGAGAGGAGAGGCTGAGGTGGGAAGGCATGGTGGTCTGAACCCCAGCAGGGGCACCCCTAGGCAAGTCACAGTTGGAAAATTCTTGTTTTCTGAGGCATACAGCCCTCCCACAGTTGGAGGGTTTGGAGCAGGGCAATCACGGGAGGGTAGGAATGCCCGACGGGCTGAACTGTAGCTGGCAGTAATTTCACCAGGCCTCAGTAAAGAGCTGAATTCTTCAGCGTGGGGTCCTTAGGTTCCAACCGTTGGACTTGAACAAACACCAGAGCTGGGACACCCACAGGAGAATGTCGCCTGTCCCTGCCCTGAGCCTTTCAGCGTACAGGAAAACCGTGCCTTGCAAAGTTTCTCAGTGTATTCTCATTGTAGCCAGAGGACCAGGACTAAGTTTTCTCTCCTCTCTAAAGCTTTCTCTCACCATCCCTCCCTTCCACACACTTCCATTCTTCTTTCCCCTTCCTTCCCCTTCCCTCCCTTTTCCACGTAGGTCAGGCTGCCCTTGAACTGGAATTCCTCTTGCCTCAGCTCCTCAAGGCTGGGATTACGGGCAAGCATCACCACATCTGGTCCACAGAGGGCTTTTTTTTTAATGTAGAAGAACAGTGGGTTCCTATCAGGGGACTGCCAGGCATCATATTCTCGGACCAGGCTTGCTGTAACGTGCAGCATCTTGGCCAGCGTGCCCGAGGACATCTCTCATCTACAATGTATACACAGTTACTTCCAGGCTCAAGTGAAATCACAGCTGCGGACTCGTGAGTCTAGAGTAGAGCCCTAGAGTCTGCGTTACGATACGCTGCCAGGCCATGGGGATGCTGCAAATCTTCTACAACTGGAGGCACAGGCCTTGAAGGTAGTTAGTGGGAATTAATCCATAGGGATTAATGCTCCCCAAGTCACCACCTGGAAGATGACCCTCTCAATGCTTTCCTAGCACTTCCAACTTTTCGGATCCCTTTACACACACTCTTTGGGTTTCTGGATTTTTTTTTTTCCAGCCCCTGTAGGTTGGCCTCTATGAGCACCCTTGTGGCATTTACCAGTTTTCCTCAGCATTCATATTCTAGACTGTTCTACATGTCCATTTGTTCTTCTGCTCGGCCCCACCCCGCCCTGCCCCTCCCCGCCCAGCTAGATGGCCACTTATTTCCATCTGTCCTTGTAAGACATGAAACTGGAGGGAGAGCCTGTACACTCTAGGCGTTGGTTCCCAGAATTGATCTGCCCTTTGGAGCCAACATCTTCTCTCCTAAGCCCCATGTCACCTTGCTCAGTTGGCCCAAAAAAATCTATGCCAGGCCTGTCTCTCAGCGCCTACTGCCTGGGATGTTGTTTCTAGAACAATAAGATGGATTCAGCCCATCTCCCAAGAGAGTCCTGAGTTCCGGGATGGGGGGTGACATAGTTTTCTTTTGGCAAAGGAGGAACAGCCCAGTGAGGCAGGCCAAGACACTGTTGATCTGAGGCCAGTGAAAAGTGGCTTCTCAGGAGCCCTGGAGCCTGGCTCTCTTCTGGGCAACTCCTCTCAATTTCTTTTCATGTGTTTTAACTTCACAAGTGTGCCAGCTTCCAGCGGCCTCTCGGAGACAGCGTCAGGGAGAGTGGTGTGGTGAGAAGGAGCCGCAGTAGGGCACTGAGGTCGTTAGGTGGGCAGGTTTCATCCCGTTGGGGTCAGAGGTTCTAATGGCTAGGTAGGCAGCCCTTACAGCGATAATCCAGCCCTGCACATTAAAATAGAGAAACGCACTGCACACAAGAAGGCAAACTCACAGTAGGACAGCTTGCCCCCCACGCAATACATGACACACACACATATATAAACATGCATGTGTATGCTCGTGCACACACACACACACATATAAACATGCTCGTGCACACACACATATAAACATGCATGCGCGTGCGCACACACACACACACACACACACACACACACACACACACACACACAGTTAACCAATTAAGTCCGTTGAGCACTATTTGCAGATGATGGTGTGGAACTGTGCTGGAGTTGTGTCCGTCCTCATTAGATGTCAGGCTCAACAATACGGCACTTGGCAATCACGGCCGCTCCGTGGCTGTTAGTCATTAATCACCATCTGACAGACCTGAATTGGAAACGAGGAGCTGCTCACATGTGCTCCGTGTACCTCCTTCCCGTCTTGGTAATCAGCTTCAGAGGAGGTTTTTTTCTTGACTCCCCGAATGTGAGGGCCTCTGGTCTGACAAGACCCAGAGGGTCACTAGGCTTGCCCCGCTCCCCTGACCCCTGCCACCGGGAAAGAAGCTGAGGTCCTAGGGGGAAGAACATATATGAGAGGTGAGCGTATTGTTTTTGGCCTACTCTTTGCCTTGTAGGTGTGGCTTTTTTTTTTATAGCTTTGTTTTTTCTATTCTGGCTTCAGGGGCAGGAAAATTATTACTTTTTCCCTGAAGAGATCCCAAAAACAGGAGGGAGCTTGGTTGTGGTCTAGAGACCAGGTGTGGGTGGGTCCATTTGTGAGGTGCATCTTTCCCAAGTTGCAGGCATGGACCTGGTTTGCTGGAAGATGTGCGTCGCTCATTCCAAGTATTGCGTCTAGTGGGTTAGACTGCATGGCAGCGTGCCTTCCAGGTCCCGCCACAGAATCCAAAGGGCACAGATTAGTTTTCCCTTAGAGTCCTATTTTTAGCACATTTTCACCGTCTCATTCATTCTCTTGTAGTTTTTCTTTTAAGAAAACATTTCATAGTCAAGAAATATCCATGGGCCCCTGAGATGGCTCAGGGCTTAAAAGGAGCTTGCCACCAAGCTTGCTGACTTGAGCTCAATTCCCTGGACTGACTCACGCGGTGAAAGGAGAGGATCGACTCCCAGAAACTGTCCTCTGATGTTTTCATGTGCACTGTGCCTTGTCGTGCACACACACACACATACCCATACTCCCACTCATATAAACACACAATAAATAAACTTTAAAAAATCTAAAAAGTGACATGGGATGCCCCTCTGTATGCTGTGAATATGTTTTATTAAGATTGATTAATAAAGAAACTGCTTTGGCAGGGCAGAATATAGCTAGGTAGAAAATCCAGGCAGCCGGGCGGTGGTGGCACATGCCTTTAATCCCAGCACTCGTGAGGCAGAGGCAGGTGGATCTCTGTGAGTTCGAGGCCAGCCTGGTCTACAAGACCTAGTTCCAGCACGGGCACCAAAGCTACAGAGAAACCCTGTCTCCCTGTCTCGAAAAACCAAAAAAAAAAAAAAAAAAAGAAAAAAGAAAAGAAAAGAAAAGAAAATCCAGGCAGAGATACAGAGGAAAAAGGGCATGTCAAGAGAGATGCCAGAGAAGCAAGCTGGTCTGGGTACGGGAGATTGAGTAGAGAGAGGAATCCTTCTGGGATAACCAATTCTGGTAGCATCCGTGCACGCTTTCTCTCCTCTCTCAATGTCCACCTTTGGTCTCTCCTTTGCCTTTCACCCTGGAGGCTCCTCCCCTGTCCACCTGATGACTTCAGTTCAGAGACACAGACAAATGTTTACCCCTGCAGTGACTTCCATTAAGGGGACACAGCAAACACTTATCGATTGCCTACCAGGTGCTGGGCACTGTCCTGGGCAGAGGGGACATGAAGATGAAGAGAACAACTTTCTTTTCTTTAAGGGGTTTCTGGCACATTGCGTGAAGATGCGAGGGAAATACATCAGGGTTACAGAGGAGATAAATAGGAGTTGAGAATGTTTCCAGTGAAGACAAAACTGTCATAAGGGCTCAGAGGCAAACTGACAGCGTCAAGGGCTGTGGGGGTCTTTGGAAGAAGGTGTAAGTCCTCAAGAGCTTGCTGGATAGCAGCAAACTGTCCCGTTTGCTCCTGTAAGGATGCTGATAGCCAATGTAGGTACGCTGGAGACACAAGGACTTCAACAGTAGTAAAGGTCTGGCCTTCTTAGACAAATGGGGCCCAATGGCGTCCTGTTCAATAATTTGGTTGTGGAACTTCCCTCAAAGGCCCATGTGTTAAAGGTTTGGTCCCCTTATTGGGAGCTGGTGTAACCTTAAGGGGCAGGCCCAGTGGAGGGTTTAGGGTCACTGGAAACATGATGTGGAGAAAGATTGTGGGAGTCTACTCCTCTTTCTCTCCCTTAACCCCTTCTTCATTTCCTCCCCTACTCTCCTTACGCCTCTCCCCCATCTCCTCCTTCTGTCTCCTGATAGTGAATAGAACCCTACTTCTTCTTCCTGTTTAAATGCTTTTTAAAATTTTTACTTATTTTTATTTTGTGTGTATGAGTTTTTGACCTACGTGTACATATGAGAGCCACGTACATACCTGGTGTGTGTGGAGGTCAGAAGAGGGTGTTGGATCCCCCAGGACTCGAGTTACAGATAGTTGTGAGTCACCATGTGGGTGCTGGGAACCAAGCCTGAGTCCTGTGCAAGAACTTCAAATTCTTTTAGCTACAAAGTCAGCTCTTCAGCCCCCCCAAACTTAATATTTTTTAAAAAGAAGGTTGGTTATCTCAGGTATTTGTTGTAAGGTAAAAAAAAAAACAAAAAAAACCCCAAAAAACAAACAAACAAACAACAAACACCCCCCCCCCAAAAAAAGAACAACTAAAGATAGGAGTTTTCCAGAGGTAGGGAACATACTCTTCAATAATTACTTTAAAAACTATCTTCAGGAAGGAGAGACGATGTTAAACACTTCTGGCAAGGGGCTTGTAATTGTTCTGTACTGATGAGCGGGTAACCTGCTGGTTTTGTCTCCCTCAGCGGCTGATTGTAGAGTTAGTTCCAGGAGCAGAAGACTGCCTAGGGCCTCCCATTGGGCCCTGTATCACGCTGAGAGACACCCATTCCGCATACTCTTGCCGCCAGCCTTAGGTCAGAGGTGTTGTGGTCAGTGGCCTCTTCCTGCATCTCCAGACTTTTTCTCTCTCCCCAGCTCATTGCTCGCATGGCTCTGCCAAGGTTTCTGAGTTTCTGTCCTTCTGCGAAGTCTCAGCTTAAGATCACAGGAGGTTGGCTGATAGTCACTCATGACTTTTCCAGCCTGACACATTTTTCGCCTGGCCAACCTCGTTTAGCCACTGGGTCTTAGTGTGAGTGTCGTGCTCCAATGAGGCCTTCTGGGAACTTTGTTCTAGGTTTGGATTCCTCATTATACCTCCTGTATGACTTATACAGCGCTCGGCCTTGCTCTCATCATTATCCCAACAATTCTCAATTATATACATTGATTGGTGTGGGCTTCATCTCCTTAACCCGTCAGCTGCATGAAGGTGGAAGCTGCAAGTTTTGACTGACCAGTGTCTGCCTAGAGCCAATTCAGTGCCAAGTCATGCATGAACGGTGCTGACAGAAAGTGTGGATGGTCTCAGGTTCAAGTGTGGGTGGAGGGAGGGATGTCAAAGTTGGTTAGGCATTGACCCGGAGGCCTGGGTATATTCTGAAGTTTCTTTCTCTCTTCTCAGAGAAAAGAAGAAGATAAAAAGGGGACCCTCTGGTTACAGGGACTTGGTTTCTTCCTCAGACCCATTTTGAAAAAGAAATTGATGAATGCAAGAAGAAGAAGAAGAAGAAGAAAAAAAAGACATAACAAATTCCCAGTTGGAGATAGTGGTGTGTGCCTGTAAACGCTGTTACTCATAAGGCTGACCTCTGGACAACATAGCTACAGTCTGCCTCAGAGGGAACAGAAGCCGTGTGTGCACAGTGGTGAAGACCTGCAATCCTAGTACTAAGGAAACAAGAGGATTGCAAGTTTGAGGCCAGCCTGGCCTAAATAGGGAGATCCTGTCAAAATGATAGAAAGGAAAAAAGCAAGCAAGGAAGGGCACGGCGAATTCCTAATCCCAACTACCTCCAGCCTGCTCCTTTCTGAAGGGTTCTGAGTTCGAAAGTCTGCTGCTGGGGGAAAGAGGGAGAAAGACTGGAGAGGGATGAGGGAGGGTAGTAGGGGAGAGAGAGGCTGGGGAGGGATGAGGGAGGGTAGGAGGGAAGAGAGAGGCTGGGGAGGGATGAGGGAGTGTAGGAAAGGGAGAGAGAGGCTGGGGAGGGATGAGGGAGGGTAGGAGGGAAGAGAGAGGCTGGGGAGGGATGAGGGAGGGTAGGAGGGAAGAGAGAGGCTGGGGAGGGATGAGGGAGTGTAGGAAAGAGAGAGAGAGAGAGGCTGGGGAGGGATGAGGGAGTGTAGGAAAGAGGGAAGAGAAGCCCCCTGCAGTTTGCAGTAGAGTGGGCTGGGGAGGGTGGGGCTAGAAGGATATAGGAGTTTATGAAGCTGCACAGGGAGCGAGCCTGGCTTTTTAGGTACCTGGGCCAGGAAGGGCTTTCTGTAGTAAAGTGGCTGCTGGTTTAGCTGGCGGTGCCTCGGTGGCATTTAGAGCCCGTGGGAAGCACTTCTAATTATCTCCATGGTGGCTATTAGAGCTCTGTCTCCAGTCCAAGGGCCTTCTACCCTCTGCAGGTGCCTTCCTGACTTGAATGGCTGTAAGCTGTTCTGTTTGAGAAACACCCAAAGATAAGAAAAACAAATAAGGAATTTGATGTTTTATCTTTTGGGGCCTTTGTCCCCTGAGATCCCTGAAGGGAAAGCCCACCCTGCCCATGTGGGACATGAAATACACACAAGGGGTCCATGGGTGACCGTCCTCCACAGTCCCTACCCAGCTGTCCCTCACAGCCCCCACTCCTCAAAAGATGTCCAGAGTGCTCTACTGCCTCAAGTTGGCCCCTCAGCTGTGAGGCTAACTTTTTCCATGTGTGAGGGAGGCCCCATTAGAAGGTGCTGTTGGGGGGACTGGCAGCGATGGTGGCTGGTGGAAGAAGTGGGGGGTGGAGGGGGCAGTCTGAAGGCTGATGGGAAGGGACTTTTGGGGTGATGCCTGAGAGGAAGCACTGGGGGAGTCAGAGGCAAAACGTTCTGGCCTCTTGGGAGGACGGCTGTTGGCACCAGGAGAAATCCATCCAGGGGAGCCAAGGCTCATTAATCATCTGGGCGGCCAAACTGCCAGCTCCTTTCAAGACCTTTCAAGAAGGGTTTTCACCCAAAATAGAGTTGAAAATGTGCTGGGCCCTACTCAGAATCTCATCAGTCTGGGCATTATGGGAAGTGTCAGGCGGGCTGTGACAGACAAGGCGCACTCTGTTCAAGGGGTCCTGACTCCCACAGCCTGTCATATCAAGCGCCTGATCAAATTTGACAGCTTCATTTGTACCTACAGAATAGATAAAAGGGTCTGTTCATTGAAACAAATGGAGGGGAAGGGGGGGAGGTGAGGGTGAGAGGGAGCATGCATGTGAGTGTGTCTTGGGGGAGGAATGGCCCTGGGGGGGAGGGGCACAAGGGGGAGAGTTACAGTGAGGTACAAGGGTGCCAGGAAATGTGCTAAGAGTTCCCCAACAGTCCGGAGGGGAGGGAGGGAGGAGCTGAGTCCGGGGAGACAGGTGACTGAATAATTCGATGTGCGTGAAGGTCCCATTTCGCAGGTGTGACCATGGAACCAGTTCCTGAGAGTTCACTGTGCTCTGGACCCCGATGCTCTAACAGAGCCAGGGAGGTGGTCCCTGTGAGGACGCGAGTCTAGGGTGGGCAGCTGGGACTTGGAAAGTTGGCTGAGCGAGCAGGCGCTCATTTCAAATCGAAACCGCCAAGTGAAGCGCTGCCCCTTTCTCCTGCTGACATCCCTTGGCTATGCTACTTCCCTGCACCTCTCCTGTCTGCCGGCTGGGTGGCTGCATCGCTACAGGTGACCCAGAAGCAAAATGAACCGCTGGTTTTGGGCGTCTTTCTGTTCTGCATACAAGCTGAGCAATAGACACATTGGGGGCATTCCCAGTACCCCTGCACAGTTCTGCTTTGGGTATTGCTCAGGCTAGCCTCTCAGCAAGCTCTCGTCTTCCTCTTCCGGGGGTGGGGGTGGGGGCTCTAAGGGTACTCTAAAGCCCTTGCACTTTTGGGGGATCCCCTTTGTTTGCCATTATCGTGTTTGCATTATTAGCGTGAGTTTGTGTTTGTTTTTCATACTGGATCATAGGCAATTTGGTGCACGGGATGTGTCCAATAGCATTTAAGACACACTGTGAGTTTTCAAGGAAAAAAAACAAACAAACAAAACCCAGAAAACTGTGTGAGACATCCTTTTATAGGCCTTGAACTTGGCCTTGAACAGGCCTCACTCCTCAGCTTCCTGAAGACTGGGATTTAGGGTGTCCGACCCTGGACTCCAAAAGTCTTCTGTAGCTGGTGATTAGCCCGACACAATTCTATCCTTAGTGTCAGACTCCAGGAGGGGAACCTGTGACCAGGGCCTGAAGGCTCCTTTTTGACCTTGGTCTTTGGCGTGTAGGGTCAGAGGTGAGCAAGGCTCCCTTTGCTGCTTGGCCTTTGTGGGTGCAGCCCAGGCTGGGTCTCACAGGAGCTGTGGAGCCCCGCTTGCTGCTTTGGCTGATGTAGGCTCCACCTTGACAATAGTGTGGTAGCCCGGGAGGTGGGAACACAGGCAGTGCAATCAGGTGATCTTGTTTCTGTCTCTTCGTGTGACTTTGCATCAAGATTTATGGAGGGGCATTGTTGATGGGAGCGTGTGTGCAGGAATGCCAGCTCAGGGCCTGAAGCACAGTAAGCATTTAGCTGATGCTAGAGGACAAAGGGCTCGCTCAGGTCCGGTCCCTGTGGCCCAGGCTTTTCCACTTGAACTTGGAGCACATTCTACTGGCAGCACCTGTTGGTGACCATTGATGCCTGTGGCCATTGATCGTTATCACTTTGAGTCAACCTTCAGCATCCTGTAACCCACGAGACCACGGTTATCATCACACACATCAAAGCTCCCTGAGCTTTTTGCTAGAGAGGCTTGCTTCTAGGCCACCTCAAGGGCTCAGATCTGTGGTTCTTTGTAAGGGGGAGGTCTCAGCTCTATGGAGGGTACAGGTCTTGATCTCTGAGTAGCTCTGACTCTTCTGCTTTGCCCTTAGTGATGCCAGATTCGGCTGCTGGACCATTATATCCCTGGGGGTGTGAGAGTGTGTGTGTGTGTGTTTCTTATAGTCTCTCTCCCCCATTTCCTTCCCCTTCCCTTCTATTTTTGAGACAGGATCTCACTCTGGGATGACTTGGAACTTCTCATGTAGCCCAGGCTAGCCTCAAACTTGTGACCCTTCTGCTTCTACTCTCTTGGTGCTGGTTTTCCAGACCCATACTATCAAACTCTCCCTCTCCCTGTGACTTCAACATCAGCTTTGCCCAGGAAAACAAGACTTGGTAGGGTTTGGGGAGCCTCCTGTGTGGTGAGATCTGAAGAAGCACGTGGAGGTGAACCGAGCTGAGCTCCAGCGTCTGCAGGACACCTGCATCTCTTCACTGACCTGGTTTGCCCTAGGAGCAATGAGCATTAGGATGGCAGGGTGGAAGGTGCCCGTTCAGCGGCTGACTGGGCTCACTCCCTCCACTCACTGGGACTATCTGCATATTAGTCTTGCAGTTAGCAGCACGAGAGACACCCAGGGCTATTTTTGGCTTGAAGCATGCAACCATTCGTTCAAGATCCTCTGCTGTTGTCCCTGTTAGTCAGTGGGTCCAGTTGATTAGTTCGCAGAGAGTGATGCTTTCTGACACATTGGTTTGATGAGACTGAGCCATAGTCCCATTAGTCAATCAAATGCCAATCTCTGTAAAACAGTTTTGCAGATTATAGTCGGAGTTCCTAAGAAGTAGACTTTACGTTGATCAAAAGGGAGATGGTCTGGGGTGAGCTGAGCCTAGTCAGGTGAGCCCTTTGAGAGAGGTTTTAAGCCTCCCCTGAATTCATGGCTCCCACCAGCAAGTTTGTGATCCTCCCTTCCTGCCCGCTGCCCCACAGACTTCTGGTTTGCATACCTAGCCACTACAATTGCTTAGACTAATAACTTGGAAGAGGTGTCTGAGCACTGCTTTCTGGTTGAAGTGTGGATGATGGGACGCCTGTCGGTCCATATTGGACACGGAGTGTGAGTGAAGAAGAAAGATCTTCATTGTGTTAAGGCCCTGAGATTTCAGCGTTAATTGTCTGTCACCACAGAATCTAGCTATCGAAACAGCATTGATGGGTCCCTTAGTATACGTGTGTTAGCTAGAATGTGTCTTTACACTACATTCAACAATAAGTTCCTTGAAATAAGACTGGTTCCACATCTGTTGAACCCTAGGTCAGATTATAGTACCAGCAATCAAGTTAGACTGGCTTCAGGGCCCAAATCCACGGGTGCTTGTCTCTTACAGAAGATGGCATAGGATTCTCATATTACCTAACCTAGGTACACTTACCCTTTAAACCACCTGTAGGTTACTCATAACACTCGACAGAATGGAGCACTGTGTAAATTGTCGTGACACTGTATTGTTTAAGGAATGATGATGACAAGATGCAAGCCTTGTCATTTTCTATGTCCACGCAGCTCTTAAAAGAATATTTTTGGAGAGAAGCCCGCCTCAGAGGTAGAACAAGCACTCGCTTTACTTTGCTTCACCTGTGCGGCACCCTGGGTCCCAGTCCAGCTGGTTCTACTCGGTACGGGGTGGTCACTTTGTTTACTCATTGATTCGAACCTACCCTCCTGCCCTGCACTGTGGTCCGAGACACTTTTGAAGCATGAGTAGCCTCCAGGTCAGCAAGTTTGGAGATCTCCGAGATATGAGTGTGACGTGTTTTAAAGTCGGGAGAACAGTGAGATCATGAGTACAGCCTTTGCGTTTGTTTCTACTGGAGGTGGGGTCTCATTCCGCCGCCATATGCCGCCCCTACGCCACCGCTTACGCTGGAAGCGCATTGCTGGATCTGGCAGAGTTGTCTTCCTGCCTCAGTATCCTATGTACTTGGTACCACAGCTGGGTGCGTGTACACCCAGCTTTCCACAGTCCTTTAACTATGAAACCTTGGGAAATTAACTTTAAATCTCAGCCTATCATCAAAGGAATATGGTGGTTTCTCATAAAAATTAAGTAGTAGGGACTGTGGATATAGCTCGGGGGAGAGCACTAGCTTAGTGTGTGCCAGGCCCTGGGTTCCAGCCCCAGTGCGCGCGCACACACACACACACACACACACACACACACACACGGAGGAACCAAGTGCTGAGCATATCTTATTATAGTAAATGTATATATGATTCAATATGTATGTTACGACGAACACATAGCGATGTTTCCTGATTTCCCCAGTCACGCCTGACTTAGAGTTCCACATGTGTGAGTCACTGGAAAAGCAGAGCCATGCCATTTCCTGTAAGGACCGAGCACAATCTCGCATCTAGCACACACACACACACATATGCTCACAAATCCACACCCCCAGGAGAGCAAACAGGATGTGGAGGGACGTGCAAGCGCACTTTCTAAACTGCTCTTTCTAGTCTCAAATCTGGCTCTGATTTAAGCTCCAAGACTACTTCACGTTATGTTCTGAACCGTGCAGAGATGCCCATGGCCCACGGAGAGCAAAGGCCGCCAGTGTGGTTTGATGTTTATCCGCTTCTCCTTTTTTCTCTCTAGCCAGTCGCACTCCCCAAAAGCCATTGGCTGTAGGCTATGAACAATAGAATTCTGTTTGAAGACCTTAGTTTAACCTCAGGATTCTGGAAATTATTTAAAATAATTTCTACCCTACCTGAACCACCCCTGCAGTTTCGGCCTATACTGAGCATTTGATTTAAAAAGAAAACATTGTAGCAATTCACCTCTGAGGAGTCAGTTTTGAAGGGGAAGATTCTATACTGCGGGAACTTTTCATGGGCACCCCTTCCCTCTGCCTGCTGGGGATGTGAGGCCATGGAGACTCTTTAACTGGACCATCCATGTTGTCTTCTCTGATAGGGAACTTTTTCTGATGGAGCCCAGGACTTCATGCGTGCTAGGCCCATTGTACCACTGAGCTGTGTCTCCAGGTCTGAGAGGGACTTTAGAGTTACACTTGGTGGGGATCAGGGGCAGCATCCGAGGCAGTGACACCATCATGGTACTTTATTACTTAAATGTCTCATACATCCGTAGGAGCCGTGTATGGTGGTACATGTCTGTAGTTTCAGCTATTGTAGAGGCTGAGGCAGGAGGATGTCATGAGCCTACCTTTAAGAGTACAGAATAGTCCGGCCAGGAAGAGATAAGCATACAGCCTAAGACTCTCATTTCAGAAGTTAAAAATAGATTCAGCAGAGGCCAGCACAGCTGGGTTTTATTGAATGTAATTAATTAATGATTTTTAAGTAGGCCACCCTGGAACTTGTTGTGTACTTCAGGGTACCCTTACACCCAAGATCCTCCTGCCTCTGTCTTCAGAGTGCTGGGATTACAGGTCTGCACCACTGCTTACTCCTGGCCCGAAGTTACAATTTTTACAAACTAAAACCATCACTTATTTATTTTGTGTGCATGGGCGTCTTGCCTATGTGCACACTTGCACACTACGTGTGTGCCTGGTGCCCATGAAGGTCAGAAGGGTGTGGCGGACCCTCTGCTGCTGGAGCTAACGGATGACTGCGAACCATATGGGTGCTGGGAAACAAACCCCAGTTCCCTGAAGAACAGCCAGTGCTCTTAACTGAGTCGTCTCTTCAGCTCTCTCCTCCCCTTTTAACTTTCTTTTTTACTTAGAGTACAAAGTGATGGATTTTGTTCTCCAGTTGGGTTTTAGAAGCGGAACAATAGCTAAGTCTCCTGTCTCTTAGCTCAGTGTTCTTCCTGCTAGCTGCATTAATGACAGGACAGCCCAGGCTTTCCATAATAGTCTCCAAGTTCACCAAAGCGTGCTGATCCCATGGCTCTCCGTTCTGAAGTTTATAGAGTACAGCCACTCTTTCTTCTCCTACGTGGTAGGTTCAATTTGTTTTGTCTTGAGAAAAAAATACTTCTCTGCAACTCGGAATCCAGGGGCAGCTTTTCCTGCTGCAGGAAATGTTGTTGATGATGCTGGTGATGTGCCGACGACGCCCTAGGAATGCTGGGAAGGGCCTTCATTCAGGAAGAAGTAGAAACCCTTTCCACCTGAGGACTGCTGTGCAGAAGGCACACGCTGACCAGGAAAGAGTGGACGGGTGGTGATTCAGATGTTTTTCTATTTTCTTGAGATAGGACTGTCTTAGGGTTCCTATTGCTGTGAAGAGACACCATGACCCTGGCTGCTCTTACAAAGGAAAACATTTAACTGGGGCTAGCTTACAGTTCAGAGGTTTAGTTCATCCTGATCACGGCAGAACATGGTAGCACACAGGGAGACATGGAGCTGGAGGGAGGTAGCTGAGAGTTCTACATCCTGCAGGCAGCAGGAGGAGAGTGGCATTGGGCCTGGCTTGATGTTCTGAGACTTCAAAGCCCACCTGTGACACATTTCCTCCAACAAGGCCACACCTCCTAATAGTGCCACTTCCTATGGGCTTCTGGGGCCATTTTTATTCAAACCATCACAAGGGCCTTATTCTGTAGCCCAGGATGGCCTCACACTTGGTATCTTTCTGCCTTAGCCTCCTAAGCGCTGGACTTACCACTATATTGCATCATAGATTAAAATCTGTTTCTTTAAAAAAATTGTTTTTACTTTTATTTAAGTCTATGTGTCCAAGTGAGTAAATACCATAAGCGTACAAGTGCTGGCGGAGGCCAGAAGAGGGAGTCAGATCCCTTGGAAGTGGAGTAACAGGTGGTTGCCAACCATACTTGTCTTCTGGAAGAGCAGCCAGTGTTCTTAACTACCGAACTGTCTCTCTGGTCCTAAACCCCGTCTCTTGATTCACTGTGACAGTGGAAAATATCGACCTAGGGACTCACATCCATCCCTGTCCCCACTACAAAATGCCTCAACTAACCCAAAGCCTTCAGGACAACCGGGAGCCCCGGGTCCCACCGCTGTTCCTCCAATGGCCCTATCTTCTGCAGTGTGACAGTCTCGTCAGCATCGTGGTACCTTCCTGAGCCTCTCCATGGTCTTCTGGCTGCACGGCAGAATGTGGTGCCGGGTCAGCTGGGCAGAGCTTCAGTTAAGTACCATCCTATAGCGTCCCCTGCCTCGTGGGCGGGAGGTTTCCCGCGTTACCTCTGGTACTGTATGGCATCCTGCATTGTGCCGGCACAGACCGACTGTAAACTCCTTTCTGGGACCATAAGCCACCACCTGCAAGTACAGTGCCCCAACCTGCGAGACTTCCAGAGCTGCCACTCTGTTTCCGGTCATTATTTACCGTATATATCAAAAGATGGAGGCTTTGGTGGTCCCCTCATCTCTCTTAAAAGTTGAACCCAATTGTTAGTGTCTATCAGTGTACTGCATACCCACCCCTTGCTGGACTACTACAGGGCTTTGGTGACTTCTTCTTCTTCTTCTTCTTCTTCTTCTTCTTCTTCTTCTTCTTCTTCTTCTTCTTCTTCTTCTTCTTCTTCTTCTTCTTCTTCTTCTTCTTCTTCTCCTTCTCCTCCTCCTCCTCCTCCTCCTCCTCCTCCTCCTCCTCCTCCTCCTCCTCCTCCTCCTCCTCTTCATCAGTTTCCCTCTCATGGCTCTTTCTCTGCTGAGGCCCTTTCCTGTCCTTTGACCCAGTAACTGACAGCTGGATTCTGGCCACGGGGGGAGAAATGTGGCCAGGCTTGAGGGTTACAATAGGGCAGGTTTTGTCCAGGGGCCTGCTAATGTCTCTACTGACCTTGGAGCAAAATGACTGGGAAGGACCAAGGGGAGCCCGTTTCCTTCCCTCTTTGCTTGCAGGTTTTAATGTCCTCTTTGTTGGTCTGCGCCCCTGTGGGCTGCCCAGAAGAGAGAGACTTCAGGCTGTCTCCTCCCTCCTGGTGCATGCTTTTCCTGTTTAAACAGGGCGCAGTTGTGAAGTGCCCTGACTTTGCACACACCAAGGCCCGGCAACGGCTGCAATAAATCAATGGGAAAATAGAAGCTGCCAGTTAGACTAAACAAGCGCGTTTGCAAAGACGGCTCGCTCTCATTAATCACCCTGACAGTCCTAAAAACACATTTCCCCTTTAATGACTGTATTTGGATAATCAGTGCTTTTTCCTCCTCACTCAGAGTTTGAGTAACAGACAGCTGGTGTTATTACAGCCATCGGGGAGAGGCGATGCTGGGATTAGGGTCGACGGAGAGCCATCCACTGGAGGTCTAGGCGAAAAACACAAGCTGGTTGGCTGCAAAACCGTTGTTAGGCAATAATGAGGGGGCGCTTTGTACTGCCATGGACAGCTCAGGCAGCCATGTGCACGTTGACCGTGCTCCCCCCAACCTCCACACCCACCTGCGTTATGTGAATGAAAACCCTCATGTTGGTTTTATGAGCTCTGGCCATGTGACCCTGTGGAGCAGGCAGGAGGTATTCTGGGAGGGAGGAGGAGACTCGTACAAGCGATGTGAGCTTTGTTTCCTTCAGGTGACTTTGGCTTTGAGGGAAAAGTTTGAAACCTAGCACATTCCTCTTTATAAATGATGTAACACATTAAGGCGCAGCACATTATGAAAATGGTAATTCAAACCCATAGTGCTCCAAATTAAACCATACATTATCGGATGCGCCCAACCATCTATTTTGCAAAAAGACAGGATGAATGAAATCAAATCAAACAGAAAACTGGAGTGCAGCCTCCCCTACAGAATGATTAATGAAATGCTGACCTCAGGATTATGGCAAGACGGATTCTACCCAGCCCCGACACGCATGAGAAGGGATTTAGCGTGTCTACGAACACCATGCAGTAGGATAGGCTGAGATAGGCGGCCGGAGCTGTCTACGAATGGAGAATGGTGAATTTCCCCAGTGACACAGGATGGTTGGGAAGGTTAAAAACACGACCAATTCGGAGTCAAGACCGTGTTCGAGGGCAAGCCTTTTCCCCCTTCTCTTCCTCTTGTCTCCACTGCCCACAGGGCCACAAAAATAACCGAGCAAGAGATGAGAAAATGGGAGCTGGAGCCAGGAACATCCAGAGTCTCAGGTTCAGCTCTATGGCTTCCACCATTGTACCCTGGGAAGACAGGTCCCGGTTTCTGGAGCTGGGAGAGATTAGGGGAAGGAGGAGGAGGAGGAGGAAGGGAAGAAGGAGGAATCTGGAGAAAAGGAGGCAGAGAAATGCCGGGAAGGAGTTGCCAGATGTATTAAGTATGCAAATTGGCAGCTGTAGGGGGAAGAGTTCTTCTCTATTAAAATGGCAATTAATGAGAATTAAGCCATCGAAAGTAACAAACTCCTCACCATTTAATTAAAATAGGCAATTTCTTAGGAATCTTCCCAGCTTATGAATGGAGGGAGGTTTTAAAGGTAAGAACGTTACTTCCAGGCCTTTGGTTACCATGGTAGTTTGGGGCAAGTTAGTTCAACCAGGCTCAGTGCGTGCCCTTCCCAGTCCCAGGTGCAATGGTTTTCCAATATGGTTTTTTTTCACACCAAAGGCATAAGCCAGGCAGCTATTAGCAAAGTTTTCTTTTTGTCTAGAGAGCAGTTATTAGATATGGGAGATAAAGAATCTCCTTCCATCTCCCATCCTAACCAGAGGAGCCCCTGTGCCCCGGAGGAAGGGCAGAAAGGCAAAGTTTAGGAGCCTTATCATTACTTTTAACAGGCGTTGGGGAAGAAACATAAAGGTGTCTGTTAAAAAGGGGGAGAAAGTATGTGTAAGGGAAGCTGGGAAAGAAACAGTAACATAGCGAACAGCACAACGGGGCGGGGTGGGGGCAGGAGTCTGCATTTCAGGGGTGTAGGAGAACGCGGCTCAGCGATGCTGCTTCCCCAGGTCCCACCTGGGCTGGTCTCAGGGTGACTTTTACACCTGCTGCTTGTTGCAGTTTTCTCTGGACCCCAGTCTACTGTCCCTGGAACATGCAGTCATTGAGTGGCCAGCATTAACACTGGGTTAAAAGGAGGAGGAGGAGAGGAGGAGGAGGAGGAGGGGGAGGAGAGGAGAGAAGAGGAAGAGGAAGAAGAAGAAGAAGAAGAAGAAGAAGAAGAAGAAGAAGAAGAAGAAGAAGAAGAACAACAACAACAACAACAACAACAACAACAACAACAACAAAACAACCCTCTTGTTCTCTTAACTGACAGAAGAATTTTGTCTGGTGCAAAGATCTCAGGACACAAACGTGTGGGCCTTGTGCAGAAGAGGCCAGAGCTGTGCTGCCGCCTTCCACGGAGTCTCAACCCAGAGAGAGGTTTAGTTTGTGAACTCTTGATACTTCTAGATGGAGACCCTCCCCCCTCCCGGCAGTTGACTCCTGCCTACCAAGTTTCAGAAGCCGGAAGTCAGGTACAAACTACCTGTTGTTACTCTCAACAGCGGGCAAAGTACAGTGTCACCAACAGATCCAAAAGCCTGGTGGCACCTATGCGGCGCGTCCAGGGATGCGCAGTGAGGAGGGGCTGGTGGCCCATGGTCTGCAGCACCACTGTGGCTGCCCCCAATGGAGAAGAACCAGTTCGCACTGGCATTAGGCAGTTGGTGACTCAGACACTTGGGCTCAGGGCATCCTGGACACTCACAGAGGGAACGCCATTCCACGAAGTAGGCAAGTACCGGGCCAACATCTCAGTAAACAACGCCTGCTCGCCACTGCGAGAGGATGCAGGCAAGTCGAGAGACATATGGAAAGAAGAGCCAGGTCTCAGTGTCTGGCTTTCCCGGTATCAGAACAGTTTCACGTTCCTGTATCATCGCTGAGAATTCTCAGCAAAACCCAAACCCGGTTCCGAGTTTTCAGAGTCGCATAGTTGGCTGAGGAGACCTCAAGCCTCACGAAACATTTCTTGAAGCAAGTGCTGATTGTGTAAAGAGTCACCCCTACCATGAGCACCAAGTACAAATCCTCACTCAGTCTTGGGGACCTTGAAAGGTGTCTGTCACTAGAATTAGTTGAGGCCTCTCAGCCTGTAGCTCTCCTTTTGGCCACGAGATGGCGCCAGAGGCACGTCTCTGATAGCCCTCCCGCCGGGCTTGGGATAAGGTTGCCGGGCAGCTAGTTTCAACCCTCCTTCCTGGTTCCCTTTCTCAGCCTTTAGCCCTTGAATTCCCGCCCAGAGGAAGATCCACTTTCACACACGCCCTTGCTCCTCTTTGCCCCCAGGAAATGCCAAGGCCTTTGAAGTAACGCTGGGAGCCAAACAACCAAAAGGGGGGTGGGGAGTAAAAGTGTTTTTATGTAATTTGTAATACATAAAATTTGTAATGTGCAAGTCCCCCTCAGAGAGGAAAGGCCGTAAACTAGCCTTGGAACCGCAGTCTCAGAAGGAAATCCTAAATCCTTCAAAGAAAAAAAAACAAAACCAAACCAAAACAAGGGCATTTGCTTAGGTGTCTGGAAGTGGGACTATGTTGAGGCAAGAGAGAAACACACCACGGTGTGAATATAGCCAAGTATTCCATTTATTAACAAAATAGTCTTAGTAAGGGAGAGCTCTGTTCACCCCACGAGAGGCCCCTCAGCCCCGGCGCTGCTGCGTAAGACCGGGAGGGAGGGAAGGTGTGGGGGGGACAAGACCCGGGTTGAGTCTTTAATCCACTGCAGGAACCCAGGGAAATCCACCGCCAGCTTTGGAGGTTGCTGGCTCAGGTCTGGGACAGGGCGAAGGGAGTGCTGTGATCCAAGGGCTCCCTGAGTCCCCAGCCTGCCCCCAACAGAGCTACTAATGTTGTCTGGTCTGATGACTTTGGGACTAGTCTGCTTTGGAGGGATCCGGCAAGGATCCCTGGCCCTGCTCCTATCACGAGAGGAGGGCGGGGGTCACAGTCCCAACTAGGGAGAGGGGGGAAAAAAGATGATAAAGTACTCCACAAAATATAAAGAGCAATTTCGTGCCAGCGGGGGGCCTTCTAAGACGCGTGACTGGCTGTGGCAGGTCCCCAACTGCCGACACTGCAGCTGCAGGGCAAGGTGCGGGTCCCTGAGGGGCCAGGAAGGTAGAAGGAACAGCAGGCTCTGTTGGAGGCCATTGGGACCACTGCAGGGGAAGCCCGCTGGTGGCACCGGGACTCTTCCAGCTGAGCATCGTGGAAGAACAAGGCTGTGATTTGATTTGAGGGGTCAGGGCCTAGAACCAAGTGCTCACATAGGGGAAAGGAGGGTTGCTTGAGACAGGGCCACACAGCAGCGTTCTGATTCAACAAAGCTGGGGACCTCCAGCCACCACGGTGGTTCCCCCTTCGACCCCCCCAAAAAAATCGTTACAATTTTTTTTTTGTACAAAGGAGAAAAATTAAAACGTCACATGGAAAGAAACAAGAGGGGACGGAAGGAAAAGGGAAGAGATGCAGTTTGAACAGTGAAGACTCATGCAAGAGACTGCCCAAGATGAGAAAAGTATAGAACCCAACTCTCCCTTCATTCCTTAAAACCAAACCAGTAAAAAAAAACCAAAAAACAAAAAAAAAAAACCTTAAAACATACACCTAAGAAAAAGAAGAAAAAAAAAAAGAATGGGAGAGGGAAGGGGTTCGTGTAGTTCTCTGGGTGGTTAATATTATTATTTGAGGAGACAGACTTTTTGCATACCATTGACTCATGTGGGCCATTAATGCACTTATATTCCCAGCTTGTAAGCTAACATTATAGTAAATAAATACACAGTCCGGTGGGGAGGGGCTGGGCTGGATCCTGGTAGGGGTAAGCAGTAGTGGAAGTTGCAGCGTCGAGGGCAGTGGGACAGGAGAGGAACGGGTGGGTGGGTGGGAAAGGGCTGGGAGGGGCCAGAGCTGTAGTTACTGATATCCGAGCGCCGAGGCGGAGGCTAGTCTCTGTCCATACAGCGCATATGGCGAGTAGTAGGGTCCGGCTGTGGGGAGGGATGGCACTGCCAGCCCCCCAGCTGTGGATAAGTGGCTCTTGCCATAGGGGTGGTATCGGCTTAGCCCCAAAGTGTGTGGACTCCGCAATGACAGCGATCCGGGGCTGCCTGGGGCGGCGGGCGGGGGGAGATGCAGATGGCAAGAAGCAGCGGCAGCAGCCGCTGCTGCGGCGCTGCCCAAGCTCGAGGCCCCGGGGTAGGCGGCCAGAAGTTTCTCTGCGCCGGGCAGGGCTGTGTGAGTCCGTAGATGGCTGAGCAGCTCCTCGGAAGTGGCAAAGCGCTTGTCGCAGGGCCCGCTGGCCGCCACCCAGTTGCAGCTGTGTGGCAGCGGTTCGTTCTGCAGCATGAAGCCATAGGTGTAGAGAGGATGGCCCGGGAGCGCGGCCTGGGCGGCGCTGGAAGACAGAGCCGCGGGTTGCAAGGGGTGCCCGGGGTACACCAGTGGGTAGCCACCTGCCTTAAGGCTGGGCCCGGCCGGATCATGCGCGCTGCAAGTGGAGCAGCTAGAGCCGCCGAGGTGCGAGGCGCTGTGGTAGCCTCCCAGGCAGTAGGGGTCACGGCATAATCCCTGCAGGAAGGAGGGCGGGGAGGCCCCGGTGAGGGGGCTGGAGCTGGGGGGCTTGCCGGGTGGCAGGCCCAGGCCCCCGGACAGCTGGCCTCCCACTAAGCCAGACTTGCTGGGATCCAGGCCAGGCACGAACTGAGACGGGTAGCCGGCATAGGCACCCACGATGGAGCCGTGGTAACCGATGCTGGAGGGCGGTAGCGGGAACACCGAGTGGCCTGGTTTGTAGGGTGACACTGGAGCCACGTGGCCGGCCCCCACCAGAGCGGAGGGCGGCTCCGACTTGCGCCCTGATGCCGCGGCCTCCGGGCCACCGTGAGCCGAGTCCCCGCCGCTGCCTCGGCTCCCAGCTGCTGGCTCCGGACTGGGTTTGGCTTCCTGGTCTTTCTTGTCCAGGTCCCCTCCGCCGGTCCCACCACCGTTCTTGCAGTCTGAGTGGTGCGGGGAGCCTCCGCGGGAGCCTCCAGGTGAAGACGAGTTTGACGAGGTGGAGACCGGCGCTCCATGCGGGGGAAAGGGAGGACAGGCGGCGCTGGGGACCCTGAAGCCCGCCTTGTCTCCGGGGGACGAGGAGGACGAAGAGGAGGTGGAGGATACCGACGAGGAGCCGCTGTCTTTGCGGGAGTCGCCGCCGCTGGAGCCCTTGGAGTAGGGCTTGAAGCTAGACTTGTCCTCCGCGGGGGAGTCCCCCAGCTGCTTGAGTGCGGTGGCCGCGGAGGCGGTGCCAGGGGCGGAGCGGCCGGGGTCTTTCTCGGATCCCAGTCCGTTGGCCGCTGCGGCTACCGAGTTGAGCTTGGACGAAGGCGGCGGGTCGGGTTTGCCGATCTGCGAGCAGGTCTGGGCTAGCAGTGCCAACGGACTCTTCTTGGCGTCCAGCTGCGGGAGACAGTGGCAAAGGGGAGGGAGAAGGGGTGAGATTGGGAGACCCACCAAGCGCGCAGGGACGCAAAGCAGGGCACTGGCGGCGCGATGGGGGCCTAGCGAAGAGGGTCACCGAGAAGAAGGCCTGGCTGTGGCGGAGCAGCCGGGCAGAATGGCACTTGCGTTATGGGTTAGTCCCTGAGTGTGTCATGGGCGCTGGCGCGCAGGAGAAACGGTTCAACACCCGCCCTCCTGGTTAAAGGTGACTTCTCTGGAGTCGGGGTGGCGATTCGCCCCATTCCATCTAATCTCTCCCTCTTCTTGGCCCGGGGAAAAACTTAAGCTTTTAGTTTGGGAGAACTTCGTTTGGGACGGGTTTCTGGTGATGGCGCTCGGGGTAGAAGCGGGGAGAGGCGCCTTCTAAAGGCAGAGCTGCAGTTGGCCCTGTGAGTAGCCCCTCCCTCTCTCCTTCCCTCCCTCCCGGGGAGGACACCCAGAAAAGTGGGATGAAGAAAGACCAGGGATCGCGAGTGCCTGGGTTTTCTGCAGTGTGCCCCAATAGGCCCAGGAAGATGAGGGGGGAACCCGGGCGGCTTCCAAGAGAACAGGTCGGGGTGGAGGCGAGGGAGGTCCAGGAGCCGTCTTTGGACAGGACACTGGGGGCTAGAGGAAAAGTAAAGGAGCCTGGGCGCGACAAGAGCAAATCCAGTTCGACAGAAAACACGCAGCTCCGAAGGGCGAGTGGGCAAAAACCCTTCCACTCGGCAGTCTAGGGAGAACCTGGAGGGTCTGATCCCTGCCTTTCGTCCCTCCTCATGAGGTCCGCCAGCGTGGCCAGCCTCGGGAGTCGCCTCGCACTGAGCTACGGGTGTGTGTGTGTGGGGGGTGCGCAGGGAGCAGGGCCATGGGCCCAGCATGGGTGGCGGAATGGGTTCAGCTCTGGGTGGGCAGCGCCTGGAGACTGACCTCAATGGGGCTGACGGGAGTGGAGGACAGCGGCTGCAGGTACTCCGGGTGCAGGAGGTGACCGGTGTGAGCGCTCAGCATCTTCAGGACCCTGATAGGAAGCCGGTTCGCTTGGCGCAGGGGGTCCGCCGGGGGCAGGAGGGACACCACCGCCGGCACCGCCGGCCTCTTCCCGCCGCCGCCGCTGCTGCCGCCGCCGCTGCCGCTGCTTTCGGGTGTCCTTGGGTTAGATCCAGCGGGCGAATCGCTCATTTGGAGGAGGCAGCGCCACTGGGGGGGCGGGGAGGGAGGGGAAGCTCCGGGAGGCGAGCTCCCGGGGCGGGTGGGCTCGCTCCGCTGCGTCGAACGCCGTGCAGCAGTCGCTGCGCCTCGGTGCCGCCTCCCCTCCTCCACCGCCGCCGCCGCCGCCGCCGCAACCGCTAGCCCAGGCAAGCAACACAAAAACCTTCGTCTTCCGCGAGCTGCACGTCAAATAGCCGCGATCCGCAGCCACACTTCAAAGGGATCGCCGCGCCCGCCCAATCGCAGCTCTCTCCCGGACCCCGGGGCGGGGAGAGCGGCGGGAGGAGGCGGGCGCCGCCGGTGGGCGGGGAGAGTCTTAAAGGGCCCTCACCCCTGCCGTCTCCCAGCCGCCGCCGCCGCCGCCGCCGCCGCCGCCGCGAGTTGGGACTGCTCCCCTTTCCGGGCCGGGTTGCCCCTACAACGCAGGCTCTGCGACCTCCCTTGCGCTGGCTCTCCTATTGCCGACTGCTCCACCACCAGCAACAGCGCGCGCGCTCGTGTGTGTGTGTGTGTGTGTGTGTGTGTGTGTGTGTGTGTGTGTGTGTGTGCTGGCGGGGGCTGTTGCCAGTAGTGGGGACGGGGATGGGAGAGCCCTGCTCTGGTCCTAGGATCTAAGCCTCTCCCCCAAGTCCGCCTGAGGGCGGGCCATGCCACTGGAGCCGGGCCCCTTCTCCGAGCTGCTTCGGCCAGTTCTCTTTCCCCTAATTGGCCTCTCCCGGATGTGTTCACTTGGAAGCGGCGGAGCCTCGGGGGCATCCACTATTCCCAGGGCGCCGCGTGAGCCGTTCCAACTACTTTGAGCTTGTCCAGTCAGCCTGCAAATTTGAAGGACTCCCTTCCCGGTGAGATGATCTAGGTGAAACGCGGTACCCGGACTAAGGCGCGGCGCCTCGGAGCGCCTGGAACGTCCCAGGGGCGCACTGAATTATAGATCGTGTTTAGGTGTGTTTCAGGGTTCTCTTCTGTGTAAAGCAGTAAAGCTTCCTCACTGTGCTGTGACTAGCTGCTATTTGGCGACGGGGTGAGGGGTAGCATCATCACAGGAGAAGCCTGTGTGTCCTAGCGGCTCAGGGCTCCCGAGATTGGCCCACCGGTTTTCCCCCAGGGAAATTTCGAAATAAAACCTTTTTTATTAATAATACTAGTACCCTCTCGGATTCCCCCGAGCCTTCCGGAAAAAGTTATGTATTCCCACTGGGCAGAGATTTTACATAGTCATGGACCTGACCTTAAAGTTCTCGACCCTTGGCCTCAATCAGGTGACACTGGTCCTTTGTGTCCCGGCTCTGGAGTGACCACTTCTGCTTGCCCTCGGCGGCCGGTGGAGGCGCGCTGGTGTCACCATTCCTTCTGAGCACCACTTTCCCAGTGATTTGTCACTCATTCAGATCAAGGACTGTCGTTGTAGGTGTAGTGCCCCAGGGCTGTCTGGTTCTGACTGCCCGCTGCTGACCCACCCACGTCTTTTCTCTGACTCTGGTACCAATGACTCAAGACAACGTGAGAACCCCAAGACTGGGGCAGCAGATTTCAAAGGGATCTTCAAAGTGAGAGAACGGTCATGACCTTTAGGGTGCTCTGGAGAGAATACCAGGGCAGCTTCCAAGGCCACACCAGTCACACAACTTAACTCAAGCACTCCCTGGATCCACACTATCTGGTGAACAGAGTGTATGGATTTCCTAGAAATTACCCAACTGTCCCCTCCCTCATCTTACAAAATTAGTTGTAAACCAAAGGCTAGCGATGCCCTGACTCTGATGATATCTTCCATTATTTCAGCAAGAGGGGTAGGGATGGAGGACAGGAGGGTGATCTCATTTATTTTATGGTGTCAAGTTTTGCTTCTCACCCCCACTAGCTCTGCTCGTTCTAGTCTTTGCGTTCTGCCCTCGTGGTCGCTGCCAACACTTATCTTTAAGATTCTACTGCGGGCTGCGCAGGGTGGCTTATACTTGTCCACCCAGCATTCAGGCTGGCAGGAGGCTCACATCACGAGTTTGAGGCCAACCTGGCCCTACCTAGTGAATTCCATACTGGCTGGTGCTACAAAGTGAGACCCTGTCTCAAAACAAAGTCCATTGCAGGGACTTTGAAGTACCAGTCTGCACAGTCCTTTAGCCTCTGGGAGAAAAGAGCTGAAGAAAGATAGCCCATAGAAAGGGCAGTCTTTGTGGATACCTTGGAGGAAGAACTAGGAAGAAGAAAGAGCTTAGCCAGTGGACGAAGTCTTCTTGATTATTGTAAACAGTCCAGCTGCAGGAGTGAGCCAAGAAATCCTTCTAGGACCCGAGCAGATGTGTGTTAGAAATGATTAATGGGGCATAAGTTGGAGGGAAAGAGAGGAGACACTTAGGAATGTGGGTGGGAAAGAGGGACCGGGAGGAAGAAGAAAGACAGCAGAGTGTTTGCCCTTTACTTGGCAAGTAGAAAGATGTTAAGTGAACAATGGAAGAGAGGAAGGGTACAGACAGGATGTAAGGACCCGGGAAGGGGGCAAGGCAATCTCCCTGTGAAATAAAATGTTGTCCTTTTAAGAAACTTCCCTAAGCTCAACCCAGTCAGCATGGGCAGGGAGAGCGATCCTAGCCAGCATGCTGTCTGGGCCAGGCTTGCTTCCGGCCAGTGAGTAGGACATTCACCACAGCATACACAGAGGGTAGGGACACCTTTGGGCCGCTGGAGAGGGCAGCAGGGTTTCTTTGACTGGATCTATGCAGTTTCCTTCCGAGAGGAAAATGAAAAAGGAAAAAAAAACAGACATACTGAGCTAGGCCAAAGGCCTAATTAAAACACTTGTGGATTATTAAAATCACTGTTTGACATTTGCTTAGCAAAATTGTTACCCCATACAGAGCACTACGCTGGGCCCCAGCCTACTGAAAAGGAAGTCCACTTTTCAAAGGAATGGCTTTGCCACCTGGGAGAGAATATGACTCATTAATCAACTGGACTGTGTTTACTGAGGGCCAGCTGTGGGCAAAGCATTGTATGAGGAGGGTGGTTACAAAGTCCCCGCAAAATGTTGCCGTGCAGGGCCGATGGAGTAAGTCTTCCCCTTGCAAGCCTGTGGCAGATGGATGGGACCTTGTTTGCCAGGCTTTCGCCGGTTGCCCTGGGAATGGGGAGCCATGGTTAAACAGGACAGGGTTAAGGCTATTTAAGGCTGTTTCTATGACACTGTAAAGAATGAGCTGGATGCTAGGTGTTTCTTTTTTCCTTCTGTCAAACAGGCCCTCACGATTGTAGCTTGGCCTGGTCTAGAATCCATGATGTCCCTAAGAGGAATTACAAGTGTGCTTGAGTTTATGCTACGCTTTCCATAGTCTTTGGATGCTGTAGGCAGCCCAGCTAGGTCTGAGAGTGAGGAATAGAATTGAAGATACTGGATACTGAGAGGCAGGGTACTTATATGAGGTTAGGTCCCTGGGAGACGGGCCTTTAAAGCATGCTGCCATGGTGACCCTGGGCACCTTACCACCTCCCCCACTCCCCAGAGCTTCAGTTTTCCCACGCATAAAATCTAAGAGTGGCCATCCCAGACTCAGGAGGCCCCATGTGGAATGTTGGGACAAAGAGTCCCAGGTAAATGATGACTGTGATACAGTGTATTGTTAGCATCTGAGCCAGGACTGGGAATTCTGTGGCAGCTGACCCTCCCCCAGGCTCTAGTCCCATGTGTCCTTTTATTATTTTTTTTAAATGTCCCTCAAAAGCTATTGGGGGAAAAAAAACCTTTAGAAAATTGTGAATATTTATAGATTTTTTTTCACAACTTCCATTTACATAAAATTTGCCACCCAGGAAAAAATGCCTGAGTCAGGTGGAGAGGGAGAGGTGGCGGATTTGTTGTGAGGGGTTAATGGGTAGTTTTCACTCCTTGCTGGGGCGGAATTGCTTGAATGATCACCTCTCTGCATAACACTCAAACCCTAATGGCAACAACATGAAATAATATCTCACTGGGTAACTATTTACATTTTTTTTTTTACAAGCTGTAAGAACTCTACAAAGTCTGTCTTGTAGAGGACTTGGTTTTCCTTCCCTGCGTTTAATATCTTTCAACAGCTGGCAATTACTGCCTTGGCCAGAAGCCCTGATTTAGCACAGTGCACCCAGGGCTCTGAAGGCGGTTTTTCTCAGCTGCCCCACCCCAGGCTTCAGACACCGCCTGGGGCATGACAGGGTCACTAAGGACTGGTGGCAGCAAACTGGCCAGGCCAGCCTCACAGGAAGACTACCTCGAAGGTCGGTCATGACAGGTGTCCCAGGGCATCTGCCTTTGCTTGCATTTTTTTTTTTTTTTTGGCTTACCTCCCACAGGATTGTGATTGCTTTTCTTTTCCTTACCCTCTGTGTTCTTACTGGCCAGCAGTGTTTGACTGTCAAGGCAGTGCTGAGGCTGTTCTAAGCACTTGCATACACTGTCTCCCCTTCCCACGGCAGAACCCCTGGGAGTGGGTTGGCCATAATCACAGAGGAAGATGTGGGAGACTAGGAAGACTAAGCAGTTGGCCAAGATCCGGTGCAGTTTGTGCCTGGGGATTTGCCTCCTCTCTACTTCCCCTTCCTTTTTGTCTGGCCCACCTCCTCTTCCTTCTCTTCTACATCCACTCGTCCCCTCTTCTCCTCTCTCACTCTTTCCCTTGTGGTGGTAGGACCTAGGGCGTTCGTTACTCATGCTAATTCAACACTCAGCTGTACCGCCAGCCCTGACTGCACATATGAGTTTTACATATACAGGGCTACTTATTTATATCTCATCTCACCATATTCATAAAAAATTTCAGGTAGAGAACCGTAGTTTACAAAATGTTGACTGTATGACCATGTGAAAGGAATCCCCCATGCTCTTCCCCTCTGCCCCATGCAATTTTTGGAGACAGGATCTTGCTATATAATCCAGGCTGGCCTTGAACTCACAATCCTCCTGTTTTAGCCCCACAAGTCCATTGTGGGTGTGTGTGTGCGTGTGTGTGTGTGCTTGTGTGCGCATGCACGTGCTAGAGGATTGTGTGGGTGGAGGTCCTAGGACACCCTAAAGAGTTACCTTTCTCTGTCTACCATGTCAGCCTGGGATGTTAAACTCAGGTGGTTAGGCATAGCTGCAAGTGCCTTAACCCACAGAGCCCTATCTCTGGCCCCCCAGGGAGTTCTCCTGTGCCTCTGCTTGAGGCAAATTTCAGAGTTGTTTTGGGCAAGTTTCATTATCCTTGTGACAGAGGAAGGCATAGGTTCTAAGAGCCAACGGGAGAGTTTGAAAGTCACACGGCAAACAGTGATGGAAGTAACTCCTTCTCAACTCGTCCTATCAGCTTCCATCACCTCCATTCCTCTGTGGTTGGGGGGGCAGGGGGCGTGGCAACTCCTGATAAAAGGAGGGGGAATTAACTCCTTTCCCTCCCCCAGGAATTTCCTTTAGAGATGAGGCAGGAAGAGGGGCCGAAGGAAATGTAGACCACAGTTTATCTTCAATCCTGTTCTTTTGATTCAGGCCTTTGAGCAGGGCTCTTTGAAGAAGTGTTTTCCCTTATCTCCCATCAGCCCCAGGGAGCCACAGGGGCTGGGTCAGGGGGCTGCAGTATGGTAGGTGTGCTTTTGAAGTCTGCCTTCCTTGCTTGTTCTGTCCTCCTACATCAGCCTGGGCATTCAGCCTTGATTACTTTCATCCATTCAGGTCTATAAGTTTCTTAGAAACTCACCGATGGGTGTTGGAGATCAGATTTAGGGGCTTGTACACGCTAGATAATTGCTCAAATCCTCAGGCCTGAAACTTCCCTCTGAAGCTGGGCGGTATCTCACCCTTGTTAACAGCCTGCGCTCCAGCTGAGATAGCAGACAGTCAGGGTTGCACACAGGGCAACGTTTTGTGAGCACTTGCTGGATGCCAGAGGCTGCTCTGAGCACCTTGCAGGTACTAATTTGTTTATTGGTCGCAGCAAATCCATCAGGGGGTACTACTGCTGTGCCTTTCTTATTATCTTCTATGTGAGGCACTCAAAGCTACAAAGGTAAGCCATTTGGCAGGTTACACAGCCAGGATAGGGTAGAGCTGATACTTTAGCGCAGGTAGGTGCCTCCTAGGCTGCTTGTAAAGGCAGACCTGAAGGGGGAGGGATTTGCTCAAGATGGGAAATGAACAAACAAAAAGACCCCAGCAGGACACACAGAAGACACATTCTTTCATAATTTTCTAGAGGGTGACTCACCCCCGCTGGGATTCCCCTTCATCATGAGAAATGAGAAATATGGTAGAGAGGGAACTGAGGCTGAGAAAGGGGTGAAGGAAACATCCATTCATCTGTGTAACCGGATTGGATTGATTAATTCAATGGAGCATCCTCTCAATGGCTCTTATGGACCCCTTGGTAGGTGTGGGCCTGAGGCGATCCCCAGAAGGTAAAGACAGCTATGTGGGAGCCTATGCCTCAATCTCAGGAAAGAGAGCATGTGCAGACCTTACCTTTGTGCTTCAGGCGCTCTTAGAGATTAAACAACAATGGAAAACCGAGGGAGGCCCAATCTTAGCTCCTGCTTAACGTCTGTTGTAGTTTGAATATGACAAGTTCCTGAAGACTCCTGTGCAGAAGGTTTGGTCCCTTGGTGATGTTCACAGGAGAGCCTTTTAGGGAGACTAGTTCATGAGGACAATGACTTCACAAAACCTTTTTATTGTGTGTGTGTGTGTGTGTGTGTGTGTGTGTGTGTGTATGTGTGTTAGGGTGCCCGTAGAAGACGATGTCAGATCCCCTGAAACTGGGGTTACAGGTGGTTGAGAGTCACCCAGTGTGGGGGCTGCTGGGAACTGAACTGAGGACCTTTGCAAGAGCAGCAAATGCTCCTAACCCCTGAGCTGTTTCTCCAGCCCTTGTCAATGGTTTTATCAGTTGATGAATTCATAATTCCATGGCTGTTTTTAGAAGGTTGAGTAGACAGGGAGGTGGAGCTTAGTTGGAGAGAGCAGGTTTCTGGAGACTCACCCTAAAAGGGGGTATCCTGTCCCTAGTCCTAGTTCACTCCACTTTCTGGTCATGTGTTTTCTGTTATGATGTTTGGTCCTAACTCAAACCCAGAGGGAAGGGGACCAAGCCACCCTGCACTGAACCCTTTGAAACCATAAAGCTTCAAAATAATTTTTCAAAATACATCTTTCATTGTTTTTTTTGGGGGGGGGGCACAATTGGTAGGAATACTACCACTATCTCTTAAGTACCACACATTTCCTCTCCTCTTTGGGGACAGCATCTTGCTATATAATTCGGGCCTGCCTGGAATTATCTTACATAGTCCAGGTTAGCCCTGCAACTCATGATCCTCCTCCCTTTTAAGTACTGGGTCTATAGGTATGTGTCTGATAAAGATACATTTGGATTTTCACTAACATTTACTAAACACCATCTGTGGGTACAGGTATCATTCTAGGGTTGGTTGCACACCTCTCCCTTAAGTATAAGGGGATTCAATCTAACAAGAGTGAAAAGACCCCGAAATGGTAAGCAGGAACCATGCCTACCCCTGTGTATCTGTCTCTTCTCCTTTTGCTTCCATGTGCTGAGTCATCAACACCTGGACCCAACGGGACCTGACGCCCCAGAGAAGATCCGGGTGGGTGGCATTTCATGCACATCCTAGTTGAGTAGAGCAGACATCATGTGCTTTTGACCTTTATCATGAGATTTGGTCATGAAAGTCATGATATTTGTATGATCTTTCCTCCAGGTTTGTTCAGCATGCCCCTTGTTAAGCCGTCAAAGACACATAGCCCCAAACACAATCATGTAAACACACCAAAAAAGGAATGTCAGGTCCATGGGTGCACACCTGGAAATCTTGGCATTTAGGAGACTGGGTCTGGAGGGTTCTGAGTTTGAGGACCTGGTCTATGGGAACAAGATCATGACTAAAAATAAATAAATAAAATAAATAAAAAATAAATAAGAATATTAGCAAAAGTAGAGTTTCTCAGATGATGTCTTGATTATTGCAACTAGTATCTGATAAAACATGAATTGCAAGATGTCAGAAAAATCCAAGGAGTATTTATTTTGATGCCCACTCCTCCAGCTTCTATCTGGAGAAGGACCTGAGGGACAAGGTTTACCTATGCTAAAGTAGAGATGCCATTCAGAGTAATGTATGCATGTATGTGCTTTGAAAGTGGCTTAAACTTGCTTTTTTGTTGAAAAAATGGTTATATTTATTCACGATGAAGTGCATCCTGGACTTTAAGGTGGAGGATGACAACACTGTTTCTAGCCATTTGACCCCTTCCCAGTGCTTCAGAGCCGTGAATTCGCTGCGTTCCTTTGAGAGGCTGTTCATACATTAGCAAATATGTATCTATTCGTCACTCCCCCTCTATACAGAAGTGGAACAGAGTACACTAACTATTCCGAACTTTTAAAAAAATGCATTTTAGAGTTCCTACAGTGAGTGTTTCTGTCTTATTAATTTCTCCAATCTCTTTCACAGCATTGCTATGTGATGGGCCTGAGTCTATGTAGCTAGTCTCTATGGATGGATATTTTAATTTATTATTTACATTTGTGTGTACGTGAATGGATTTGTGGGCAGCGGAAGCAGGAAGATCACCTGAGCTCAACCTTGCCTCTACCTTCAGTCCTGGGTCTGGGGTCTCCTTGAGCCATTGGGCCAAATGGCTCAAGGTGGGAAGAAGGGTCAGGGATGGTCCGAGTCTCTGGAGAAATTTAACCCCAGGGTGTCTAAGGGAAAGTTTCAGTGAGAACCCCAAACCCTACTGAGTACGCGTCTTTTGTCTGTCTGCCTTATATGCTAAAGAACTTTCTTTAGGTATCTTCAGGTACCTGTCGAGATCTGATGTTGATAGTTTAACACAACTGCTTTATGTTGAACTGTCTGCTTTTCTCATCAATTTCCTTAAATAAACCAACATACAAATGTTTGAAAATTAAACGAATCCCCAAACAGCTGTTTGTCCATGTTCTGTTACTATAATGAAATATTTGAGGTTAGGTAACATATACTGGAAAGAGGTGCATTGTAAGTCCAGCGTATAGACGCCAAAAGACTAAGTGACAGGCCTTTGGTACTTCTCCTACCTGCTTGCCTTGCTGTATGATATCATGGCAATAATATGTGTGAGGAGAGAGCACATGGTTTTACTGGAAGCCGAGAAAGACCGGAAAGCCACGAGAGCTACATTAATCCCTCCTAATCATACGGTTCCAACGATCTCTTAGATCCCACCTCTTAAAGGTCCCATCTCTTCTTACCGTTATCACACTGAGGACCCACTTCTCAGCAATAAACAATAAACCATATCTGAAGGCAATAAACCCTATCTAAACCACCAACAGCCAGACAAGAAAAGCCACGGTAGTTCAAAGCTGAGCCGAATGGGACCCTGTGTTCCCTCGCAGCACCAAGAGTTGAAGAGGCCGCCCAGGTCTGTCCTCTGTCTATGCTGTGGATTTTTTCACCACTGCACTCAAAATGCATAATGATGATTTTATTTATGACAGGAGACATGTTTTAAAACAGTTGTTTTAAAACAACTGACAGAGCTGCAAGATGGGAAACGACAAGAAAGTGAGATTTTTTTGTGTGTGTGGGGGGAGGGAGCAGGAGGATGGGATGCTGGCAGAGAAAGCAGGGTTTTCCTTACTGGAGTTGGAATTCATCCTTTATTCCTTGAGCAGATAAAGAACGTCATCCAGGAAGGAAGCAGGGGTGCAGGCCTTGCGTAATGGTAGTTCTCAGAGACTCGGGCAATTAGTTGCTGGCTTGCTTTAACTGCCTCTTGTTGGGCCCTTTCAAAGGAGAGACTACAGTATGGGAGCATAGGGCAGAGTGGGGGTCTTGCGTGTGTGCGTGCGTGCGTGCGTGCTTGTGTGTGTGTGTCTGTGTGTGAAGCCCAGCCTCATATCTCCATGTGAATGCAGGCGTCAGCTCTGCAGAATGCTGGAAACTTTAGGGCTCTGTCTTCCCACATGATGTTTCCCAGACTAGGCCAAGAACGCAAGACAGACACCCTCGGGATGGCGAGGGAACAGTAAACAGATGGCTCACTGAGGGCCCTGTGTACTAGGGAGAAGAAATACCGCCTTTTCAGACCGCACTGAAGGAAAAATAGCTTTCCTATGGCCAACCAATGGGAGCTGTTTCCTCCCTAGAGCCTGACAGTCTGAGGGGGGGATTACAGAAAAGCCCTTACTGACTTAGCATTGTTTACCTCTGCAGGAATATCAGAAATGCCCAAGGAAGTTGGTTAGAAGAAAGAACTCAGGTATAAAAAAAAAAAAAGCAGATGTCTCCATTATGATGACTAAATAAATTAATTAATTAAAAAAACCCTAGAGGGGGTGCGAGGACCCAGGGTTTTGGGGAGCAATTTGAGCGAGGGCTCCTGGACTTCTGTCAGAACTCTGTTTCTTGTGGGTTGGGATGAACCGGAAGCTGCTGCTGCTGCTGCACAGAAAGACCTGGGCTGTTTCTCTCGTGGTTTGTGGCGTGATCATGTTGACCCGGGACACGCTAGACTCGTTCGTCTCATCCCACGATGCCACGATGCAGTCTTGGGTGGCGAAGGCAGCAGTTGTGACACAGTGTGCTTGGAGGCAGTCGGCCAGCTTCTTCCTTGCCAACACAGACTCAGACCTTAGCGTACCCTCCTCCATTTCTCTCTGCAAGCAAAGCAGAAGATTCATGTCTTATACCCCAGCACTTTGTGCCAAGTAGGAGCACGTTAATAGCCCCCTCCCACTCCCTTGTGAATTGGATTACTTAACACATCTTTTTGGGGATGTCAGCAGTTTAATAGAGGTAATAAGTCAGGGCTGCCCTTGTGTTTTATTTTTCTGCCAGTATTTAGTTAATTAAAGAATGCAAATTAAAACACCTTAATTTATATAATATCAATATCAACGCCTTAAAACATTTGGCATAACCGTGCTGGCACTCCCTTACATAAACTCTTCAGAGCGGTACTAATAAAAATGAAGAGGGCTGTAAATCAAGTTTAATTTATTCATTTTTGTTTGGTATGAAAGCATATGCCAGAATCAGGTTATTTATGAATGTGTAATAACAATGGCTTATTTATTTATTTATTTATTTACCCGTTACAAATGATGAAAAAGGTTTTCAGAGGGATATGGGTTTTAATTTTGAGTTATCTCAAAGTACATCTTGGCTCTGATCTCTAAAATTTATATTTCTGCTTTCCCATCGACAAACATAGATATGGGTATTGAAAGACGTACCAACTTAAAACATCGCCCCAGCCGCTCAGAAAATCACCTGCAACCAATTGTGGAGCTAGAAGCAGGCACAATGCGCCCTGCGGCATGTGAAGTGCAGGGGAGATAAAAAGGTTGCTGATGTCTATCTGACTTCTCAAATATTCCATTAAGAGATTACCTCACAGAGGGCTCCGATTTAAACGACATCAGAGGGGATTTGGTGTGCGGTTGCTTTCTTGGGAGCTGTAGAGATGAACTACGGAGAGATGAACGAAGTGCCAAACATTCATTTTTTGTCTTCCTCTCTTCGACTGCTATTGCTTGCTCCGTGCGGTGGGTCGGAGCCTGGGGCTTTTTGTTCGGCCCCAGAAGAGCTCTGTTCTTGGGTACCGAGTGGCGGCATGCACTCTCTCTTCCCTCTGACAAAACTCCCGCGTAAAGCTGTCTCTAACACTTCCACACCCAACCTTCAGGTTTACTCAAACAGACCTGCCTCAGCACATGCGAGACAGTGGCCAAGGTGCAGCCATCTTGTCCTCACCTTGCCGTCATCCCATTGCTTTGGTCTGCTTAGGCGCTATGGGCAAGCCCCTAGCCCCCGAGCGGCCATGTCCATCCACCTAGGCAACACATTCAGAACTTCCCCTGACTCTGGCCATTGCCCAGAAGTTTAGCCCAAACACTTGATGCGTTTTACCAGAACAGGTGTTATTAGATTTCTGGGGCCTATGTCTGCTAATGACGCCACTGTGAGCTTTGCCTTTATAAGTACTGCAACCTTGAGCTTTGGCATCAGGAATTCTTTGGGGCAAACCCTCTCTCTGCCTAGGCTAACAAAGGCCTCTAATTGGGCCACACTTGCAAGGTGGTCTGTAAAATTATCACCTGGACTATAATGATGTGGGGGGGGGGGACACTAGAAAGAACCCTGTGCACCCTGAAGTGCCCCATGGGATCCTGAGAGATCCCACACATTCCCTATGGCCCTCCAGCGCCCACACGGACAAGCCTGAGGAACAAATGGACTTTCTGTGTTTTACCATGATACTTAAGGCCCAGGACTCTCAGTGGTCAGAGGAGGGAGCCCAAGAGTGTGCTGTGGCCCTGGAGACTTGCTAGGCCATCCCTCAGAAGTGCACACATGTGCTCCGCGTTCCCCTGCGACACGGTGGGCCTAACTCCATTTTTTCCCTCCATGCAATCCACCTTTAAAAGCCGATCTTAATCTTTATATTTATTTATATCCCTCCCACTTCCATAAAAGATTTAAGGTTACTTACAATTCAAAACGCAGATACTGTAAAAACTGAAGCCATTAACAGAAAAGTAAAAAGATCAGAGCCAAGTACAAAAGAGGAGGGGTGGGGGTGGGAGAGGAGGGAGAAGGAGAGTAATTATTCCAGAGGGGGGGAAAAACTTAGATTAAAGAAAGCTAATGCAATTGAGAACAAAACGCAGCTCTGAACTCCCTGGTAGCTTGGTGGGCGGCTGCCAGCTCTTAAAATAACTATAGATTATTACACCTCAAAGGAAGGTTTAAATGCCTACTGAGGACTCACCGGCTACGGGAGCTTGGCCCAATCGCTTCATCCCTCCCGGTTTCTGTTTCCTCATCGGTAAAGCGAGGATTCTCCCAGTCATCATAGCATGCAGGCCCAAGAGCATGCAGTTAGCCCAAGAGCGGCACCCCCACCCCCCAGCACACATGGTGTGTCTGCTCTAGTTCCGAATATTTCACCCAGCCATTGTCAATCCATTCTGAGGCGCATATTTCAAATTCTAGCATTTCTGACACTGATTTAATGGAAGCATAGCTTCGCAGATTATTTGACAGCGTTTTGTCTTTCTTATTGGATCTAAAATAACAGGGCATTGTGGGATAGATGAAATAGGTTATTAGTGTACTCAAGCCTTACGGGGACTTCATACAGCAGGTGCCAGGCTTGTCCCATTGGAGAGGTGAGAAGACCGAAGCATAGCAAATACAAATGGCGTCGCTAAGGACCGTAGCTGCCAAGCAGGGGAGCTATCTGACCCCACAGCTACACTTAACTGCTGTTCAATCAGTTATTTCAGCAGCAAACACTACAACCAAACTTTCTCCGTTGGGACGTAGAGGGATATAGTGGAAAGGTAAGTGCTTACCCCGAGGGGCAGGCTTTTCAGTGAGAGAACCAGCACATGACCGCGTCACCCTCTCAGGGTGGTGAGTGTATCAGTGAGAATGCACTCACGTCATGGGGCAGAGAAGGGAAAGATGATTCATATCTCCCAGCTTTGGTCCTAGAGCTTAGCCCTGGGTAGGAGGAAATGCCCTTCCAGTGGGTCAGAGAGGGGTACATGATTGCCTGACTCTGTACCTTGTCTTCAGCTTTGGGTTTCGGATGGACAACCCTGATAGGCACAGGTCATCTGCCTCTGGCTATTTATCAGACAGATGGCAGAACTGAAGGCGGCAGGTAGGTGCTCTCGGGCAAGGTTGGAAAGTCAGCTTTAAGGCAGAGACAAAGTGGCATGGTCTCCTAAGGTCTCCTGCACACAAGCTGGAAGGACAGGCAGAAAGCCCTACAGAGAGACTGGAAGGGACCTGGACAGACCACCATGTGAAGTAAGAAAATGCAGCTTCAAAAGGAACGAGATGGGTTAGGATGTAGCTCAGCGGCAGAGCGCTTGTGTAGCACGCACGTGATCCTGGGTTTGATCTGGAGAACCCCCCAGAGAATGAGAAACTAGTCTTCCCATGACAGTGGAGTGGGAGGCGACAGGGCAACCTGGAGGAGGATTCCTGAGTTTGAGACCCAGTTGAGCAGCTTAGGAGCAAATTATCCAGGAGTCTTGGTTTCCTCATTTCATTAATGGGCATCACAACATCCCGGTGAGTTACCTCATGCGGTTGTTAAAAGGTCAATTAAGATAACAGATATGAAAGCCTCTCGGAGTGAAGTAAGGCCCTGTAAACGTGAGCTGTTATCGTTGTCTTTCTTTCTAGGCAAGTACCCACTTTGTGAGCCTGGACAAGTTCCTACAGGGGAACAGAGAAGAACACTGGTTACGGGACTTGCCCAGCTGTGGGAGCAGCCCGTGGAGGACTTTAACTTAGAACTCAGCCCCCCTCTGGCTGGTATCTCACTTGTCCCTGGCTGACCTGGTGAAAAGGTTTGGGGTTGCCCCAGGAGGCCCCTCTTCTTGGGTTCTCAGATTCTGCCCTGCAATGGGGTCTACCAGTTGACTGGGGAGAAGAACCACTGACTTCTTTGCCTTCTCTGGCAATAAGGCAAGTCTAGCAGCCAATAAATCAGGACTTCATAAACATTGTCAAAACCCAATCACTCCAAGGCAAACACGTCATTTCCCTGATAGATTAGCTCCAAAATGTTAAGCTGAGTAAAGTCTGCGCTATCTGAATGATCTAGATGAACAGGGACAGTAAATCCACAAGCCTCCCAGAGGATGCCCGAGACTTCAGATTCTACACGTGTGTATCTGTGTTAGGGTTTAATATAAACCACGGCACATAAGAGATGAATAACGAATAATAAAACAGAACTTCAATAATGTATAGTAACAATTGTTATTTCAAACTAACAAATTGCTTATTTCTAGAATTATCCATTCCATGATTTTAGACAGAGGTTTGCCACAGGTAAGCCATGCAGGGGAGGACTGGCTGCAGGAAGCAGGCAGTGTTGCCCTTAGGAAGAAGGGGTTCTTCTTGAATGACTGGTCTTGGCACTTAAGACCCTCTGGTCTGAAGGGCCTAGCGGCCTGTATGCAGCCTGGGAACTGAAAACGCCTGTTCAAGAGGAAGGCACTGGTGTTAACAGGGACACTAGAAGAGGGCCCCACCTTTTCTGGCCTTCCCTCTGAAGGAGAAGGAAGGAGGAAGTGGGAGGAGAAGAAGGAGGGGAAGGAAGGGGCCTGGGAAACATAAAGAAAAAAAAAGAAGTGCTTAATGAGACGGAGGAAGTAGGGGAAGGAGGAGAAAGCAGTGGAACACAGCCTGCCTTGGCAACCTGGGAGAACAAAGTAGCCATTTGCACACTGAGGGTGCCCCCGGAGGGACCTTTCCCTAGATGAACACATCACCCACTCCTCTATGTCGCTAGCCTTTCTGGAAGATGCAGGGCCTTCCGAGCAGGGCCTGCCTTCTCTGGCAGCAGACAAAAGGCCATTTCTGAGTTACACAGAAAATGTGTTACTTTGCCAGAGGGTCGGGTAAGGGCTGCCCGGGCCATTCCTGGCCCAGCGTAGCGCTGGCGGAGGGGGCCTGTCAGTCACTAGGAGCCCGGCGTGAAAGGGGCCCCTTGTCAACTTCCCCTGCCTTTGAAGTGACTGGGATGGAGGTGCTCAATTAAAAGCCCATCAGTCTGTAAGTAAATCAACGCCTATCAGGCTTGTCACATCAAACAAACGATTATTACCCCAGCCCGCCCACCCCATTAATCTGGCTGTTCCCTCTTGACGGCTCAGGGTCAGGGCGGTGTAAATCCTGTACTGGATTCCAGCCACCTGGATCGGGATGAAAGCGTTGGTACTCTCAGGCATTTCCCAGGGCCCCTGGAGGGAGGGCAGGGGAGGCTCAAGGGGTGGTGAGTCTCCAAAAGACGCGGCTATGGGAGGAGACACAAGACAACCAGGAGACAGAGAGAGAGAGAGAGAGTTGAAAGAGGGTTACTCTAAGAGATCCCAGAGCACGCATGTTGAGACACTGCGGTGAAAACGCAACTCGGAATCTTGAGGACACCTACTTCCACGGTCCAGAAGACAAGGCGTTCCCGATGACATTCCTGGACCTTAGGTTCGGAGTCCAGAGTCGGAGAGTAAATCCAAGATCACGTGATTCTCTTCACTTCTCCTCATTCACTTCTCCGCTTGGGCAAGGGAAAGAAAGATGGTGGAACAGATAAAGGAAAGAGGTGGGGATGCCGCTCTTTCGATCCCCTGTGTCAGGCATCATAACTGGCATGGGTAGGACCCAAGATGGTATGAAAAAGACACATTGGACCCGTGGTTCTCAACATTCCTAATGCTGCACCCCTTTAATACAGTTCCCTCAACCATAATGTTAATCGATACTTCATAGCTGTAATTTTGCTACTGTTATGAATCCTAATATAAATATCTGATATGCAGGACATCTGATACGTGACCCATGTGAAAAGGTCCGAAGGGGTCAAGACCCACAGGTTGAGAGCTACGGCATTAGGCACTAGTCACAAGTTCAGACAGTCTGCCCAAGTCCCTGAGTGACACGTTGTTCTGGCGAAGCTCTCCGAGGTTCTGTGTGCTGGTTTGTGGTTTCTTTCCACACCTGGGACCAGCTCTTGGCTATCCCCACCACAGACTAAAGAAAAAATGTGGGTAGGGAGAAAGAGGGTCAAGCCGTGAAGGGGACTGTGAGGGAGGAACTCCACCATGTTGCCTGCAAAGACAAGGAAGCTCACGGTCCCTTTCCAAAAGGTTGCCTCAGAGATGCCCCCACTGACTTGTGATAGTCCCCCTGTAAAAATGGCGGTCACTTGCTTGTCCACTTCTAGAAGAGTAACTCCTTAAAGAAAGTGAGGCTAGAACTGAAGCAGAGGACCCAGGAGGGAAAGGTTTTTGGCTCACTTGACAGCAGATTGCATTCAATTCTGTGTAAAAATTCTTGAAGTAACTGGAAACATTTTTGTTTCTATTTCTCTGAGATGGTTTAGAATTGCTCATGATGAATCTTGCAGACAGGCTGCATCAGTCAGCTTGTTGCTGCTGTGACAAAATAGCCCTGGCAAACGACGATTTATTTGGTTCATAGTTTCAGAGGTTTCTGCTCATCGTCACTTGGCCCTATTGTTCGGGGCATTTGTGACAACGCAAAGCATGAGCCATGGTGGCTGCGAAGCAAATAAACAGAGAGAAGGGATCAGTCTTTCTACACCCTTCAAGAGCATGCCTTCAGTGATGTAGTTTTCCTCTACCAGGCCCCATGTCTTAAAGATTCTGCCACTTCCAAAGAGTGCCATGGGCTGGTGGCCAACCCTTTGTCCATGGGCCTTTGTGAGGGATTTAAAATCCCAAGTCACAACACAGACCACCACCCCAAATGCGTGTGTGGGCTCTCTCTCAGATCCTCTAAGGAGCCAGTTCCCTGTCATGCCAATGTGAACTAATTTGTCCTGTCATCAGTACCCAGCAGTGCCCAGTGCCTTTGTTAGCTACGTTGATAGACATGTTGGGGTGTTTCCCGGAGGTGAAGAGGAATCACGTGTAAATGCAGCGTGACTCTGTGCATTGTTCACTAAGCATTGACTCCACTTTACCTTTGTGAGGATTTTATATTTAGTAGACACATAGAACCTGCAGACCCCCTTTCTTTCTTTCTTTCTTTCTTTCTTTCTTTCTTTCTTTCTTTCTTTCTTTCTTCCTTCCTTCCTTCCTTCCTTCCTTTCTTTCTTTCTTTTTCTTTTTTTTCTTTTTGGTTTTTCGATACCAGGTTTCTCTGTAGCTTTGGAGCCTGTCCTGGAACTAGTTCTTGTAGACCAGGCTGTCCTCAAACTCACAGAACTGCAGGCCCCTTTCTAAATCTTAGGAATAAAGCAGCAAGTATGTTGTGTGGGAGTCTTTGCAAAGAACCTGCGTGTCTGACCCTGTATCACGCACACACTCATTGGGCAGAGGTTGCAGAACATCTCTGCGTCTAAGTTGTTTGTGCAAGGAGTCAAAGCAGACTGGCAAAGGCATGTGTCCTCCTGGAAAACACGCCACTGCTGTGGAATGTTTAACTGCGGAAAGGTGTGCTATGTTTGTCTAGTTTGCAGAATATTGCTTTCACTGTGTAAAAGGGCGTTGCCTTTGTTTATGCGGCAATGGTTTAATTATGTCAAGATGAGTTGCTGTCTCACCTTGCCTGCCTAAGGCACCTTATTGGTTAATAAAAAGCTCACTGGCTTGTAATTAGGCAGAGAAGGGATAGGAGGGGCTGGCAGGCAGAGAGAATAAATAGAATAAGAGAAAAGAAGAATGTGGAGGTTGAGAGAGAAGAGAGAACGAGGAAGAAAGAGAGAGAGAGGGAGATGCCTGAGGTTAGTCAGCCAGGCAGCTGCCAGCCAGTCTGTCACAGGAAGCAGGAAAGTAGGCCATATAGGATGAAAGAAAGGTCAAAGCTCCTCCCCTAAGCAAAACGTAGACGAAGAGAAACAGGTTAATTTAGGTTATAAGAGCTAGAGGGACGAGCATAAGATGAGACCGAGCATTCATAACTAGTATTAGGTCTCGGTGTCTTTATTTGGGGGCTGGTTGGTGGCCTGAAAGAAAGCCTGGTACAGGTCAGAGCTAATGACATCTAACTTGGAGCATTGAGCTAGGCACTGTAGGCTGGGGAAGGGTGAGACAGAGAGTTCAGAGAGAAAATAATTTATTCAGCTTCTTCTTGGTGAAGGTCTAGAATTAAGCACAGTATTTGCCGTTGAATCATGTCAGGTTTTTAATATGCTCTATAATACGGTGCCTGTTGTCACTGGCTGTAGTGACAATATAATTCATTGCCATTGTAATCACAGCCGCATCACATAGTCCCCTTCTCTATCAAGCAGGTATATTTAACACCAGGAACTCGATTCCAGGTCTCCCCAGAGGTCCAGGTTATGGCTGAGAACTCACAGACATGGGAGTTGTGTTTCCTTATGAGGTAGATGGGGCAGAAGCTCTGAACCCAGGCTGCATTTCAAAATCAAGCTTCAAAAGCTGCCTCTCCCGCTCGCCTGCTGTGAGGCCACGGGCAAATCACTTGAACTCCCCGTGTGTGTTTCCCCATCTGTTAAATTGGGGTGATAACAGCCCTGGCCTCATAGGGTTATATGACAATTAAATGCGTGTAAATCATTCACAACTACAGATAGCGTGTACTCAACAGTGCCTGTTAGGATTACTGCTGAACCGGTCCCTTGAAGGGGAGATGCTGGGAAGGCACAGACAGGAGCGTGTCCTCTTGCATCTTAGCACCCAGTGAGTCATTGACATTCATTTTATTTTAAAATTCTCTCCTTATCTTTATGTGTATAGCTGTGTTGCCTGAATGTACATCTGTGTACCGTGTGTGTGGAGGCCAGAAGAGGGCATCGGATATTCTAGAACTTGAGTTACAGGTGATCATGAGCTTCCACGGGGGAGCTGATCCTCGGGGAGAGCAGTCAGCACTGTCAATCTCTGAGCCAGCTCTCCAGCCCCTAATTTTGATTTTAAGTTTCTCAGCATTTGTAAACATTTAAAAGTTCTTTTTTTAACTAAAATTATGTGTTTATTAATATTTAATGCAATGTTAAAAGGTCTATGTATTGTCCATGCAAGTTTAAAACTCTGTGTGTGTGGTCCTGGTCTTTCTTCCAGAAATAGCCATTATCTTGTATTTGTACTTTTTTTTTTAAATTTTGCTTTTGCTTTTTAGGAAAACTTAAAAATTTAGGCATACCACACATAATAACATGTGGAAATCTTAAGTGTACAGGTTGCTTAATTTTAATAAATTGTACAATTATGGGAGCACACCTGGATGAGACACAATATCATATATACTCCAGAATTCTCCCCCCACCCCTCCCCAACCTCTGCATGTTCTTAAGGTGATTCTGACCTGGTTTATGTCACCAAAAATTAGTTTGGGGATTATATCGATTTGAACTATTAAGTATGTATTCTTGTTTTTGCCTGGAAAAGTATTTTTTTTTCGGGGGGGGGACAAGGTATTACGAATCTCAGGTGGGTCTTCAAATTGCCGTGTAGCTAAGGATGACCTTGAACTTCTGAGTCTCCTGCCTTCACCCCCAAAGCACCAGGCAGGTACCACAATAGCTTGTAGGTGGTGACGATGAGCAAACCCAGGGCTTCTAACGTTATTGGCAAGTATTCTCGCAACTGAACCACACTGCTAGCCCCATCCACCACAGTCCACATTCTGTTTGCAAGGTCCTCTGTGTTGTTATACACACCTCTAGTCCATTCATTTCCACGGTAGGGTAGGTATTCAATTGTTTGAATGACTCTCATGACTTATAAATTTATTCTGCTGTTGGTGAACCCTTGCACTGTGTCCCTTTTCTGACTGTTATCAGTAAAACCGCTGTAGGCTTCCTTGCCTACATCCTTTGGTACATACATGTATTTTGTTTTTCCTTTTCTCTCTGTTTAGAAACAAGATCTTGCTGTGTAGCCCTGGCTGGGCTCAAAGCATTACATTTCCTCTACTGCCTTGCAAGTAACCACAGTTGCTGCAAGTTAATCCACAAAGCAGCCACGTCTTGTATGGAAGTCAGCATTTCACAGCCTTCCTGCACATCCACAGGCTCTTATGGGTTTTTTTCTACTCTCTCTTCTGCAACATTCCCTGATATATACATGACCCCTCACAAGCACTCAGAGTGATTTAAACTGGGCACTTTGACCAGTCATGTGTCTCTTCGTTAATTACTGTCCATCACAAAAGGAAACTTCTCTGAGCCAAGTTGAGAGCAGTACAAATCGGTGTTTATACCTATGGTTATGTAGTATAGATTAATCCTAACACATACTTATTGAAAGTGAAGTTTAGTCAAAATTTTTGTGGTCGTTTTTGGTAGATGTAGTGGGGTATATATTTCTTACATGTTTTAACAATTTTTTTGTGAGTATGATATGAGCGTGTATATGTAAGTTTGCATGTGTGCGCCCCAGGAGTCCATCCTCACCTTCCACCTTGTTTGAGACAAGATTCCTCATGGTGCTCATCGCTGCATAAGCTGGGCTATAGATGTCTGATGAGCTTCTGGTGCCTCTCCCATCTCTGCCTCCCATATCCTGGTAGGAACATGCTGGGATCACACACAGATATTTATTTATTTATTTTTATTTTTGTCTGCTCCCGTCCCTTCCTCCCCCTCCCCTTCTACTTGTTCCCATGGTCTCCATGCTCAGAATGTACAAGGCCCTAGATGTGATATCCCAGAAGCATAAAATAAAACATGCATTTGTGTGTGTGTGTGTGTGTGTGTGTGTGTGTGTGTGTGTAGATGTAAACCACGCTGTCTGGGTTACACAGTGCTGGGAATTGCCCCTGAGACCTTGGGCATGCTAAGCAAGCCGTTCTACCAAGTGAGATACCCCTAATCTCACACTGAATTATTTCAATTCTTTAAATTTTACTTAATTACGTTAAAAAAAAACCTCCAGATGTTCTTGTGTGTTATTCTCCCTTAGTTCTGTTGCTTTTTGCTCTATGTATTTGGAGACTATGTTATTAAGTCTATACACATTTGGGATTGCTCTGCTTTTCTGTTGAGATGCCCACCGAGGGACACACCTGTGCTGCTTTCCCTGATACACACCTAGCTCCACCAGCTTTCTTCTCGTTGGGGATTGTTTGCTGTATCTTTTCCATCCTTTCAGCTCCACCCTTTTCCCAGTTATCTGTTTGTATATAACAAATCACCCCAACAAGTATTTTGTTATACTTATAGGTTTTATGGCACAGAAAATTGGACACAACAGAATAGTGGCCTCTTATTGTTGCTTTATGTCGTCTGAAACCTCGGTTGGAAAGACTCGGGTGATTTGGAGCTAGAATAACTGTCTGGAGACTTCTTTACTCATGTCTGACACCTGGAGTTGGATAACGTGATGTGGGGCCCAGCTATTGTATTGACTGGAATGCCTGCATATGGCCTCTCCATATGGTTTCGGCTTCCTTATAACATGACAGTCTTGGTGGTTAGGTCTCTGAAACAGTGGCCCAGACTGCTAAGAGTGATGTTTCATGGCACTGAATTATAATATTATATAATAATATATAATTATTATAGTATATAATAATTCATGCTTATAATCTTGAATTATAATAATGCATGCATATAATCTTGCCTCCAAAGCCAGTGCTGTTTTTGTCATTCTTTGTGGGTTGAGGGAACCACAAACAGGCCCAGACTGGTGCAGACAGGTGGACCCGACTCTTACCGAGAGTGCCACAGGGTTGTGACTATGCTGTATAAACCACTCCATGGCTCTCCTCATGCCTAAGGTGTTGCTTGGAAACACCCAATAAGTTAGATTTTTATAATTTCTATCTAGCTTTACAATTTATTTTAAAAACTTAATTGCATTTTAATTAATTAGTAAATTAAGTGTGTGTGTGTGTATGTGATGCGCGCGTGTGTGTGTAGGTGAATGTTTACAATGTTGTGTGGACAACTTCTGTGAGTCAATTAACATTTTTTTCCACCATGTGGAGCCTGGGGATTGAAGTTAGGTCATCAGTCTCGGTGGCAAGAACCTTTATCCCTTGACCCTTTTTGCTGACTCAGTCTTTGTTTTTTAACTGAAATCTTTGGTCCATTTATATTTAGAGTAACCATGGAGATTATAATTTAAATCTATCATCCTATACTAAATTCCAAGTGATTTTTGTTAATTTTGTTCTTATTTCCTTCTTTGGAACTATTATGCAAATTGCTCCCTTTCCCTAATCTAGTTGCTTTTTTTGGTGCATTCTTTAATTATTCTCTATGATTGTTCTGTAATCTCTGAGCTATTGGTGTACAGAGACTAAACTAATCTGTATTGTTTTAGTGTATGTGTTGCTGAAGTGAGCACAATAAGAGATTCCCATGTGTGCTGTTACTTCATTATAAACTATCTTATGTGTACTAATATCACATCCTGAACAATTCAAGAACCTGACACCACATGCCCTCCACTTACCTGGCCCTGATTTTTTGTGCTATTTTAAGCACGTATCTCATATATCTCATTCTGTGTATCTTGATCTTCATAAGGTACTATATTTTATGCACTAAATACCAATTTAAATTTCCCCATAAATTTTACCTTCTGGTATTGCTTAGTCCTATATTCATTTCTGTGCATTCATTTGGGATCTTCTAACCCCACAAATGCTCCTGGCATTTTTTAAATGTGTCTATGCTAAATTCTGTTTTCATTTCCAGGAAATTTCTTTGCCATGCCTTCCATGTTGAGGGATATTGTCAATGAGCATAGAATTTTAAGTTTTATTTTTTAGATGATTTTAGTGATTCTCTAACTCTCCTGGTCCCACTTTTTTTCTCTGCTACTTATCTTTCAGTTTTAATTACTCCTCTTTTTGAAACAGTTTGCTTCCTCCTTCAGCTGCCTTTAGGACTTTCCTCTTGGTTTTTCATTTTTAGTATATTTTCCCACAATGTATACTGCTGTAGTAATTTTTATATTTATCTTCAATAGGCTTATAAGTTTTTAAAAATTATGTAGTATTATTTTATTCTGTCTTTCATCATTTTTGGAAGATTCCTAGCTAGAATTTCTTTAAAACTCTCTCCTTCTCCTCCATCTGAGAACCAGGCACAAATATATTCGATGATTTTACCATGTATCTTCTATTTTTTTTTTTTTTTGGTTTTTCGAGACAGGGTTTCTCTGTAGCTTTGGTGCCTGTCCTGGAACTAGCTCTTGTAGACCAGGCTGGCCTCGAACTCCCAGAGATCCACCTGCCTCTGCCTCCCGAGTGCTGGGATTAAAGGCGTGCGCCACCACCGCCGGGCTGTATTTTCTATTCTTGAAAAAACCTTTCCTTGTTTAAAAAAAACCTGAATGCCTAATTGACTTTGAATTACTCTATTCTGTTTTTAATCTCAGTAAACACTCTAGGATTTCCATTTCACATTTTTTTAAATTAGACTACAGTTCTGTTGTAAAACTCTACCTCCTTTATTTTCTTAAACACACCAACGCTAGTTTAAAGTCTGTTGGATCATTTCAATAATGTCTTTGCTGTTTTTTCTCATCTGCTTCCCCCCTCTCCGTTTTTAGTCATTCGATCATACTTATTAGCATGTCTGGTAAATTTCAGTTGAACTCAGGCACTGCGTACAAAAAGCTGTGGTCTCTGGATGATGTATCTTTATTTCCTCCCAAGTATTAAAGGCTGGGATGTGCTTAGGGGTAAAGGGTTTGCTTAGGATGCTTGAGGCCCTGGGTTCACTCCCTAACCCTGTAAAGGACAAAATAAAAGATTGTTTAATTGTCTTATGTTAGGGGGTAGGAGTGGTCAAGTCTTCCCTTTGTTGCCGAAGGTGACCAGGAGCTTTGTTAGGGTGATACGTATTTCCTTGTTCCTACGCTCAAAAATCTCAGGGACAGTTCTCCTTAACCTAGGATGTAACTCATTTTCAGACAAGCAAATTTTCTGGGATCTCAACTCAAATTCCGAAGTTCTGTTAGATCACGTCCCCTCTGATGGCCTTGAACTTTAACCTCTGACTTCTAGCTTTGTCTTCATTCCGCTTTATGCCACATTAGGCTATGACAAGGGACTCAAAGGAGAGGCCAGAGACAAAAGCATGGTTTACCTCAAATTTCTTCCCTTTGTGCTCTTGGTTCCGTCAGTTCCTCCAAAGTTTGTTGCTTGCAGATGTTTATATGCTGTTATCCTGTACATTTAATTTAATCATTATAATTATCAGTGAAGGATTTGTCTAATATCCTTTAATTAAACAAAAGTTTTTTTTGTTAGCTGGATGTAGTGGCACACATCTTTAATCCCAGAACTCAGGAGGCAGAGGCAGGTGGATCTCTGAGTTCAAGGCAAGCCTGGTCTACATACATACATACATATACACATATATAAACATATATATATATATATATGTTTTTGTTTACCACCTGAATGTATTTTTATATAAGCGCTTTTCTTGCTTTGAGACTTAAAAAACTGCATCACCTTGCTGTACTAGTTTTGCTTGTCTGGAGAACAACTTACCAAATTTAGAAGCTTAAGACAATAAATACTCATCGCACAACATTTTGTGGATCACAAGTGTGGAATTAGCTCAGTGATACAGTTCTGGCTTAGGATCTTTCATGAAGCCAAGCTATCAGGAGGTCATCTGAAGGCTGAAGAAGAGGCTTTTCCTCTGGGCTCTCACATATGTCTGGAAAGTTCTCGTTCTCCCTGGGTATTGGCAGGAAGGCTAAGCTCTTCTCTGTGTGAGTCTCTCCCAGGGTTACTCTGAGAAGCCACCTTTTTTACTATGGCCTGTGGTAGAGAAGCAAGTCATTGACTGTTGCTCTCCAAGTTAGGAAGAAGGGTGGGGTGCTGAAGGATTTGTGTGTGTGTGTGTATTTAAGAACAATCACCTATAGTAGGTAGATTTTTTTTCCACTGACCGCTGTGTTTCTAAGCTTCATTAGTGTTGTCGCAAGTAGCTGTGATTCATGTATTTTTTTTTACTATAATATTATACAGGGTGAATGGACCCAAACTGCATTTCTTTCACTGTCTTGATGATGACCGTGTGGTTTGTTAGAATCTTTTCTGTTCGCCGTTTTTGGGTGTTGTTTGTTCTTGTTTTCTAAAGCCTTCAGGTGCACCATTAAGTTACTAATTTGAGATCTCTTGAAATTTTTGCCATGGGGAGATGAAAAGATTTCTCAGTGGTTAAGAGTGATGGCTATTTCTCTAGAGGTTCTGGGTTTGATTACCAAAGGACACATTGTGATTCACTGCTGTCTGCAACTCCGGTTTTTTGGATTCCACACCCTCTTCAGGCATGTACATGGTACACAGGCATGCGTGCAGGTCTCACACATATAAATTAAAAAAAACACTCATATATATATAATGAAAAAAATTAGCACAGACTTTTTTTTTGATGTAGGCATTTAGTGCTGCAGTCATTCCTCTAGACTGTCTTTGTTGTGCCCCATAAGACCCTTGTGTTTTCATTTTCACTCAGTTCTAGGAAATTTAAAATTTTTCTTCTTGAGTTTTTTTCCGTGACCCAATGATCATTCAATATGGCATTGTTTAGTTTTTATGAGTTTGTGTATGCTCTGTAGATACCCAGTTTTATTTCTTTGTACTCAGACCGGATGTAGGATATTAATTACAATTTTCCGTATTTGTTGAGATTTGCTTTGTGGTCTTTGGAAAAAATTTCTGGGCTGATGAGAAAAGTCATGTTCTTTACTGTTTGGATGGAATATTCTGCAGATATCTGTTAGTTTTCCTTGCTTTATGATTTTTTTAACCTCAAATGTTCCCTGTTTAGTTTTTGCCCGGACAATCTGTCTATTGGTGGGAATTAGGCATTGAAGTCATCCACTATCACGTGTGGAGGTTCATTTGAAGTTTTGGTGGGATAATGCTTCTTTTAAGAAACTGGGTGCATTTGTGTTTGGTGAGTATATGTTTAGGATTATAATAGCCTCTTGGCGGAGTATTCCTCTAAGGAGTGTCCAGTGACCCTCTTTATCTCTTCTGTGTAGTTTTGATTTAAGTGTATTGTATCAGATACTATAATAGTTATTCATGATTGGTTCTCTGTTCCTTTTTCTTGAAATTTTTCTTTTCTATTCTTTGACCCTTGGGTGGTCTCTGTCTTTGATAATGAATCTTGTGTGTTGAAGTCAGCAAAAAGACAGAATCAGTCTTCTAACCCAATCTGCTAGCTTATGTCTCTTTATTGGGGAACTGAGATCATGAACAATAAGAGCTGATGTTGAGTAATGTGTATTGATTCATGTCTTTTTGTGTTTTTTGTGGCATTTGCTGAGACATCTTTTGACCAACTGTTCTGGAATTGTTATTTTTTCCCTGTGACCTCTTGAGCATACTTACCCTGTTTCAGGATTCTGGTATCTTCTGTAGAGATGGCTTAGTGGTGGTAATTTTTTAAAGTATTTAATTTTTATATCATGGAAAGTTTTATTTATCCTCCAGTGTTAATGGATAGTTTTGCTGGATATAATATCCCGGGTCAGCAGTTGTTATGTTTTGGAACTTGTAATACATCTCTCTAGGCCCTTGAGGTTTTAAAAGTTTCTTTTGCCTATAGTTAGGTGTTATTCTGATGATCCTACCTTTATAATGCTTGATATTTCTTTCTTATAACTTTAAATACCCTTTTATTCCGTGTTTTTAATGTTTTAACTATAATATGTTGTGAGAGTTTGTTTTCTGTTGGAGTTTGCGGGCATCTGGTACCTGGATGGGCATTTCTTGCTCTAAGCTTGGGAAATTTTCTTCTATGAATTTGTTGAAAATGTCTTGAGTGCCTTCATGATGGTGTTTGTTCTCCTTCTATGCCCATAATCAAAAGCTTATGTCTTTTCATGGAGTCCCAGTGCTGTTCATGGTTTCCCATTTTCTGTTCATACTTCTAAAATTCTTTACTGAGTGATCCAATTCTTCTGCCTTGTCTTCCATCCCCAATTCTGTTTCCCCACACAATCCATCTTATTGGAGAGACTTTCCAATGAAGTTTTTATTGGGATTGAGGTTTTCATTTCTGACATCATCTCAGTTTGGGTTTTCTTCAGCAATTCTGTCACTATTTTCATTTCTTGAATTGACTGCATTTTATTCACCTCTTTGTTTTGTTTTCATGGAGTATATTCATGTATTGTTTGAGTTATTTGAACTTATAATAATTCTTTTGAATTTTTTTTGGCCTTCCAAGTCATTTCATTATGTGGGTGCCATTATTAGAGGGTTATCAGTGATCTGTGGAACAGGCATATTGTCTGAGTGTTTCTGTGGTTTCTGTGCTGGGCTTTCTGTATCAGTATCTAGTTTATTGGTTGATTGTTCTTTCTTTCTTTTGTGTGTTTTGTTTTAAATTCTAGACACCTTTGTTTTTCCTTCAGAGCTGGGGTTTGCAGTGTTAGGCGGAGGACTAAGTCCTAGTAGGACTGCTTTGTACTTTCCTCGTTGGGACTCTTATTTAGGGCCAGAGACTCTATTTCTGGATTATCTTTGAGGATCGGGTAATGACCTGTGTTAGCCAGGACTTCCTTCCTTTCTCTTGTCCTTTCTCTGTGAGTTGGGGGAGCTGTCCATGGGCCTCTGGCCCTACCTAGACTCAGATCGCATCCTCCCCTTGGCTTCTCAATTACCACTGCAACTACTGGGAGATGTAGAATCTCAGACACCTGTGGGCCTAACCAGACACTGAATCCCAAGTTAAATCAGGATTTGAAAACCTATATCTGGGTCTACAGTTTCCTTTGATACTGCAAAAACACCAATAGACCTTACCTCAGTTTAGGACTTGTCTAGCCTCTTGTTCTGCAATTGTTGGAGCTGCTGAGAAACAGTGAAAGGATTTCCAATAACTAATTCTGTGGTTGTTGACCTTATCTAATAAACTGGGGCAATGTTCTTAGACATGCTTGCAGTGGACCATTTCAATGGCGTAAGTTATTCTGTACCTTAAAGAAACCCAAGAGGTTATCAATGCTTCATTTGTCTTCACTTTGGCCATATGAATTAGTAGCTGACCTCACTCTGGGTACCCGAAAGCTGAGAGCCCAACAGGCTCCCTGATTCCCTAGGGAGTGAATTGGAGGCAACATGATGAGAGAGGATATGTGACTTCTTTCCCCAGAATCCACCAATGAGATTGGAATGAAAACACAAGAAGTTGGAGCTGGTGTGTGCTTTCTTTACAGTCTCACAGGAAACAGTTCTAGCTCCCAAACCCAAGCTCATCATCAGCCACTGGCTGTTTTGCTGGAGGTTGTGCCTCTGCAGTGGAAACTGTGAGGAGCAGTGAACATAAAAGTGCATTCGGGTGGATCTGGGCTTGAATCTTGACCTTGGCACAGTAGATTTTTTTATTTATTATGTATACAATATTTTGTCTGCGTGTATGCCTGCAGGCCAGAAGAAGGCACCAGACCCCATTATAGACGGTTATGAGCCACCATGTTGTTGCTGGGAATTGAACTCAGGACCTTTGGAAGAACAGGCAATGCTCTTAATCTCTCCAGCCCTGCACAGTAGATTTTTACAGTGATCTTAGGGGAGATTTTTTCATTTTCCCAGCTGCAAGATGGTCATGCTAGTACCTTCCTTACTAGGTGTTATTTATCAGGTCACATTAGAGATCATAGGACAAGTGCAGACAATATCACATCCTCAGTTTGTATCCTTGTCAATACTGTGTGGGAAAGTTTTGGATACAAGGATGGCTCTGGGTATCTCAAGAGGTCCTGAATCTTTGCTATTTTGCTATTCCCTGTGGCCAGTTTGTGTCCCTATGCAAACTATTAAGGGGTTGACATTTCCCTAGGCCCAGTTCAGTAGAGGGTTTTCCTCAAACAGTGAAGGGAAGAGGTGATTTGTAGATGGAGACTGCTCATTCATTTCCCGGCTGTCCAGATCCGAATAATCACACAGAAACTATATTAATTATAATACTGTTTGGCCAATAGCTTAGGCATATTTCTAGTTAGCTCTTATATCTTAAATTAACCCATTTCTATTAAACTGTGTTTTGCCATGAGGCTGTGGCCTACCAGTAAGGTTCTGGCTGGTGGCTGGCGTCTTTCTCCTTCAGCAGCTACATGGCGCAGCATTTCCTCAACTCTGCCTACTTTCTCTCTATCTCTCTGTTCAGATTTCTCACCTGGCTTTACTCTACTAAGCCATTGGCTGAAACAGTTTCTTTAATAACCAATGGCAATAAAACACATTCATGGCATACGGAGGGGAATCCCACATCAGTAATTCTAGTTAGGAGTAGGATGGTTGGCTAGGGGCTCGGTTTACCATAACACACAGCATGAATGGACTCATATTCCATACAGGAGGAATCATTTAGCTGCTTGCTCCAGGGAAATCCAAACACAGCAGGAGATTTTTCTTTCTTCGGAAGAAGATATTTCAGCTGGGAAAGTATTTGCCTTGCAAGAATGAGGACCCGTCTTCGTTTTCTAGAACCCACATGAGAAAAGACGGGGATGTAGGCACACACGTATAATCCCAGCACAGGGGTCTGGAGACAGGCAGAACCCTGCAGCTTGCTGATCATCCAGCCTACTTTAAAAGGGTGAGTTCCAGGCCAGTGAAAAACAGGGACTCAGAATAGCACGTGGAAGGTGCCTTAGAAGTAAAACCCAAGATTGTCCTCTGGCTTCCACAAGTATGTACACACATGTGTACGTGGATCTGCACACACATGCACGCATGCACACACACACACACACACACACACACACGCACACACACACACACTTTCTCCAGTGCCGTGGAACTGAAAGTTTCCAATTACTTCTGCTGGCTTACCAATGCAGTCACAGATAATGTGCACATAGGCCGAGGGAGGCTGTTTGGCTCCAAGGGGCCAGGTAGTGATTCACCACTAACTGGCTTTTTTTTTCTAGTCCAAGAGAGAGGTCCATAGTGCATGGGTCTGATCTGTCAGTATTTTACAAGGTTCCTGGGCAAATGCTAATGAATTAATGTTAAACAGTTATATCTTACATGTGAAAGGCCATGTTAGGTTCTGTGAGGTATATAAAACATCATGTGTATGAAGATACACACACGCGCGTGCGCACACACACACACACACACACACCTCCAAGGAGCATTGAGTTTAGCCAGTTCCTGTATACAAGCTTATATATGTGAAAGAAACTATAAAACAGGCCATAAGGTCATTAAAGATGCGCCAGTTAAATTTTATGGGCTCTCAGAAGACAGGAGAAATTACCCATGGGGAGGGTGTGAAGCTGCTGGGCTGGTCTTGGAACCTCCGTCCTCAGCTAAAGCTTCCATCCTCACAGCGCTGGCATACAAAGCTGGAGATGACGTGATTCTAAACAGCTGAAACAGCCATTTCAGCACACACCGCATCTTTCAGACCTTGCAATGATTTCCTATTGCCAATTGCAGTGATTTCAAAGTCATTCAGAGTGTGATACTCTCTCTACCACCATTCAGCGGATTTCTTCTCTTTTCTTTGGAGCAGGGGTGGAGTGGGAACGCCAGTGTTCGGAATCTCAACTTCCTCATATTTTGTGGTTTGTGCATCAAGGACATCCTGTGGGGATGCCCGATATGCAAACATTTTCTTGTTTATGTTTGGGCGGCAGAGGCCTGTCTATGAGTGTGATCCTCACTTGCCTCTGTCTGGGGCCTCTGGATTTCTGTAATGAGAGGCATCTGGAATGAGGGTGTGCAGTGTGAGAGATCAAGGCCTTCCCATAGGGCCTTTGTTCTAATTTCCATTTACTGATATCCAGACTTGACCAGTTTCAGGTTTGTGTAGGGGGCTTAGCTTGCTGACGAGGCTGTAGGGAACATAACTTTGACTTAATATTAAGCCCTGACCTTCCCTGGCTCACTGGCAGGGCTTCAATTTTATTGATGCCCAGGGGTCTATATGGAGTTGCTTCTTTAAATCTATATGTCTACTTGTAACCTGGCCCCTGAGTGTCTTCTATAATAGGGGTTATGGTATTCAGCTGCCTATTGGACACCTTCGTTATGGGCATCCTGGATTTAACACGGCCAAAACAAGATTACTGATATATGCTTAACACACTCTAGGGCTCATAGATGTGCTAACATTTACAGTGTCTGTTATATGCTAATCAGTTTAATGGCTTTTAGCTCAGTTTGGCATAATTTATATGCATATTACTATGATGGCTGTCTAGCACAGCATGCATGCTTACGTAGAGAGTGCATAGCTGTCTTGGTTAGCTCAGATACGCTTTGCTTTAGATAGTTAAGATTTAAAAGAGGCTCTATACGTAAGGAAAGTCCCTTGCTTTTTAATTGTGGCGGTTTGAATAAGAATGGCCCCATAAACTCATAGATGAATGCTTAGGGAAGGGTACTATTTGAAAGGATTAGGAGGTGTGGCCTTGTTGGAGCAGGTGTGGCCTTGTTGGAGAAAGTATGTCACTGGGAGTGGGGTTTGAGGTTTCAAAAGCCCAAGCCAGGCCCAGTGACTCTCTCCTCCTGCTGCCTGTGGCTCCAGAAGTAGAACAATCAAGCCACTTCTCTGGCACCATGCCCGCCTGCATGATGTCATGTTTCCCGTCATGATAATAATGGACTGAACCTACTGAACTGTAAGCCAGCCCCAATTAAATGCTTTCTTTTATGAGAGTTGTCATGGCCATGGTGTTTATTCACAGCAGTAGAACACTGGCTAAGATAATCACTCTGGCTTCCTGTTCCTTCTGGGCAGGTGCTGATTCAGCTTGACTACTATCCGAGAGCAATTTCTACCACTTCTCATGCCGTCCGGAGCCTTAACGAGCATAGGTCACCAACCGCTTGCATGAAGATGATCCTGGGTCCTTGTGAACAGGACTGTTTCTTAGACTCTCCCAAACCAGACACTCTGGGGAGAGGGCCCAGAATTATACCCTTTTAAGCAAGTTCCTCAGATTCTTCCTAAGTGCCCTGTGGTTTGCGGATCACTGCCCAAATCCCTTTTCTCCTTTGGTGTTTTATCTAAAATATTCATGGGAGAGACATTCCAGGGATCCCAGAGGAGTGGGAGCTGACTACATTCATCAGTCTCCTGTCCTATAACAAACACCTGAGAGAATCATTTATAGAGAGACAAGGTTTATTTTGGCTCCTGGTTTTGGAGCTTCAGTCTGTGACCGATTGATGCCATTGCTTTGCGGCTATTGTGAGGGAATACATCATCGCTGAAGCGCTGGGTAGGATGAAAACTACTTAAGCCAGGGAACAGCAGAAGAAAGGGCTGGGGTTCCACAATTCCACAATTGCATATCCCTAGGGAGCAAAAGACCTCCTACTATGTCTTAAAGTGTCCACTCCCTCTCAGTGGGATCATCTGGGGACCAAGCCTTTACCACACAAGCCTTCGGGGAATCCTATCCAAGCCCCAACACTGACTCCCAGCTCCTTTTTACTACACTGAAGCTGCTGCAGGAGTCCCAGGACCTTGTGTGGCCACATTCAGTGCTACACACATCTTTCTGAACTGTGTGATTGATCCCCACCTATCCCCTTCCAGAACTACAACCACAACCCCAAATAGTTTCCATCGGAGATGACCTTATTCAAGATAATGATTTCCCCAGTGATTTTTATCTTGTTGATCTAGGCATAAAATTCAGTACAGCTTGGTAATATTTACATATTGTAGGTTGACCAGTGTCCAGGTTTGCCTGGGACCTGAGGGATGCAAGAATTTCAGTGCCCAAATCAGGTTCTGGGAACACTGGGATGAGATAGTTACCTGAGCTAGTGAATGTGCCTTATAAATCAGCCTATGAGCTAAAATTAAGTGTATTAGCAAATATTAGATTTAAAGTATACGTGGGCTGTAAAACAAGGGAAAGCAGGTTAGAACAAAACGTAGTTTTGAATTAGTCAGATGTGTGGCAGAGTGTCCCCCAGTTCACAGTGAAGGATGGAAGTTACTCTCACCCTCGAATGACGGTTATGGCATTGGCCGTGCTGTGTGGGCAGCTACTCTTGCCAAATTACATGTGCTTGACAACAGTGGTTGGAACACATTTGGGGTAAGGGATGCTATTTCAGGTCCTGAGAGTGGGATGCTTTTTAAAAGATTCCTTTGTTGTATTCTTCATCGGCAAACATTCCCTGAACAAAATACTGGGTTCACTGTGGCATTTCCACCCTGCGTATCATGTTCTTTTTTCGTACGTCCCTTCAGAGCTGTCCCTTCCTCCCATCCTCCACTGGTGTGCGTCCTCTTCCCAAACAGTTTTCTCTCTACTCTCTTATGGAAGAAAAGCCACGTGGTATTTGTCTTTCTGCATCTGGCTGATTTCACTCCTCATGATGCTCTCTCGTTCCCTCCATTTCCCCGCAAATGACTTCATTTAACTTTTTCTTCATGGCTGAGTAAAACTCTGCTGTGCATTTTTTTTTTGCTTATTTCACAAATTTTTAATTTTTATTTTTTGGGAGTTCATACGGGGCACTCCACATTTTCCTTATGTATTAAGTTAATGAGCATCGAGGCTGATTCTGTAGCTTGGAAGCTGTGATTATTGCTGCAATAAACATGGACGTGCAGGTACCTCTGTGGCGTCTTGACTTAGGTTCCTTTGGCTATATTCCCAGGAGTGGCTTAACTGGCTCATATGATAGGGATGCTGGCCAATCTTTGTCATCAACCTCATATACTTGAAAAGTGGGAACCTTAGTTAAAGAATTACCTTAACCAGACTATGGGTACATCTGTGGGAAGTTTCTTGATTACTGATTTGATGCAGAGTCATCCCAAGGCAGGTGAGATTTGGATGTTTAAGAAATATCATTGACCGTAAGCCTAGGAACAAGCCAGTAAGCAGTACTCCTGCATGGCTCTGCCTCCGCTTCTGCAGGAGTTCCTGTCCTGTCTTCCCGCAGTGACGGACTGTGATCTGGAAAGGTAGGCTAAAGACCCCTGCCCCACCCCCAGTTGCTTTTGGTCAAGGTGTTTATCACAGCAACAGAAGTCAAACTAGGAGAGTAGACCCTATTTGTGTTCATTATATTACTTATTTTTTGAGGAACCTCCATACTGACCTCTATAATGGTTGTATAAGGGCTCCTTTCCCCTTACAGTCTTGCCAGTATTTTTGTTGTTATTTTCTGGACGGTCCCTGTTCTGACTTGGGTGAGATGGGATCCTAATATAAATTTTATTTGCCTTTCCCGGATGGCTAAGGATCGCGAAGCCCTTTTCATATATTCATTGTCTGTTTGTATTTCTTCTTTTAAAGACTGTCCAATTCATTTGCCCATTTATTGACCAGATGACTTGATCTTTTGATGTTTTGGCATTTAGTTTCTGAGTATATATTCTAGATATCAAACCCTTGCCAAATGTATAGTTGGTGAAGGTTTCCTCTCAGTCTGTAGGCTGTCTCCTGGCTCTGTTGTTTTCTTTCATATGTGGAAGCCTTTTGATTTCATGCAGTCCCATCACGGGTTCTTGCTCTTATTTTCTGGGCATCTAGTTGCTAAAGACCTTTCCTCTGGGTGGGTTTTTTTTTTCTGACCTTACTGTGGTTTAGTGCTTTGCAAACTCCTGGTCATGAATGTATAGAGAGGACACATAGGGAGGGCACACAGGAAGGGCACATAGGGAGAACACATAGGGAGGGCACATAGGGAGGGCTCACAGGAAGGGCACATAGGGAGAACACATAGGGAGGGCACATAGGGAGGGCACACAGGAAGGGCACATAGGGAGAACACATAGGGAGGGCACACAGGAAGGGCACATAGGGAGGGCATAGGGAGAGCACGTAGGGAGGGCATAGGGAGGGCACATAGGGAGGGCACACAGGAATGGCACATAGGGAGAACACATAGGGAGGGCACATAGGGAGGGCACATAGGGAGGGCACATAGGGAGAGTGCTGTTTGTTGGGGTGAAAGAAGTGACCCCTGCTCGGCCTTGAAGCTGGCTTTGCCTTTTCCCTTCATTAGCCTTCCAGTGATCAGCATCTACACTAACCTAATAGTACAGTACCTAATGTCTACAATGCTTTTAAGTTCCTATAAAATATTTCGGCTCCTCTAGAATGATGAGAGAAAAACCATTTAGGTAGATTTTTTTTAAACAAAAATCATGTGAACATTTTTATCTTTCTACTGATGGTGACATGAGATATACTTTCTAATATTTAAACAATATCTAAAGATTGAGTAATCTGTAAAAACCACAATATGGCCCTGCTTTCTAGGGTAGCGACTGTCAGCTACTGTGGGCGAGGAAGGAGAGAACAGTCTTTGGGAGGACACAGCTGTGGGGACAAGATGTGAGCCTTTGGGAGCAGAACAATGACACCATGGGGAGTCAACATGAAGTCTGCAGAGGAGACTTGGTCATCTGCAGGCAGCCAGTCATGTGAGCAATATTAGGAGGACAGTGACACCTCCCCACATACAAGCGACCCGTGAGATCACACGGTATCCTACCTCTCTTACCTGATGCATTTTACTCAACATAATATCTTCCAGTTATACCCATTTCGTGGCAAATGACATGATTAATTTTTTTGATGGGGGAATACAAAATAAAGATGTTTCTTAACGGCTTACTTGTCCATACTCACCTTTGTTGATTCCATAGCCTGGCTCTTCTGAACGGCAGAGTGGAAGCATCTTTCTAGCTACGCCTTGGCTCTTCCCCCGTCTCTTCTGACTGGGTGGATATTTAATGCTGTCGCAAGGACAGTTATCTTGGACGGCAAAGTGGAAGGCTCATATTCGGGCTGTCAGAAACCCGGGTTCCTTTTGATGTTTATAGTGGACGTGTCACTCTGCAAAGGTGTTTAGGTTAGCCTTTCTCCAACCCCTGCTGTCTGGGTTACGTGGTTGCATCTTCAGCGCAGCCAGCCAGGAACCTGGGTTCCTGACACTGTGGAGCATGCTGCTCAGTTGCTCCGAATTGTTTATATTTGAATTCTTGTGAGAAAGAAATAAGCGATCGTGTTGAAGTCCCCGTTGCTGTGACTTTTGTTATAGCAACTGAGTGTTTTTCCGGAGTCCGGGCCGCAGAGCCCTGCTGCTGTGTAACCGCCCTCTTCAGGTACTGAGATGTGAACAGGACATCCAGCTTCACTCTTTAGGAGACTGAGTGTGGAGACAGGTTGTGTTTGATCTTGACTTCGCCCAGGCCCTGACAGAAAATATCTGTGAATGGGCAGGGCCAGCGGAGTTAGTGTTGCTAGGCTATATCTTCTTCTAAGGCTCTAATGGGTCACCTTGACCTCGTTACATCAACCAAGTTCACCAGGTTCTGCCTGTCACTCAGCATAGTCCTTGTCAGATCTGAACCACCTTCTTCTGATGGGTATGGGACAAGGGAGGAAAACAAGCATCCCCTTGCCACTTGCAGGAACCCGCTCATGTTCTGGGAGCAAAACTGTTCTTTATCGTCTTCTGGTGTACGTTTGAGTTGTTTCTTTATGTTTATTTTGTATTATATGTGTGCATGCATGTCTGTGTGTGGGTTTGCGCATGTGAGTGGTGCAGGGCATCAGTGGAGGCCGTGGAGCTGGAGTTATGGGTGGCCGTGAGCTGGGTGCTGGACTGCACTCTGGTCCCCTGGAGGAACTGTGCCCACTTGTAGCCATTGTCATCTCTCCAGTGCCGCTGCTGGAGAGACTTCCTTTCCGGTTTTCTAAGGGCTGTGCCTGCGCAGCCTCTTAGAGTAGGACTTGGGAAGTTTTTTGTCTCTATGTGCAGAGCAGAGAACAATGGATAATTTGTGAAATGGAGAGAGAGAGAGAGATAGGGACACAGAGAGTGTGTGTGTGTACGCGAGTATGCGCATGCATACACGCACCAGTGGAGACAACAGGTGAGCGGTGGAATGGAACATGGTGGCCCAAACCTGCCACTTACTGGTTGTCTGTTCTCTTTGTGACCAGTGCTTAATTGATGATAGCACCTAATTCTTACAACAACCCTGAGAAGTGGAAATGCGCTCTGGAATATTTACTTTTCTTGCCTCTGAAAGAAAATACTCGAGAGAAGCAAGGTAAATGAGGAAGGACAATTTGGGTTCATAGTTTTGAGATGGGGAAGGCAAGTGACTCTACCCAACCCACAGGCCCAGGAGCCTGCAAGAACGTACACTGGAAGTGTGGTCTCACTATAGTCCTTAAAGACCCAAGGGCCCATGTCAGCCAGCCAGACCATGGTCTTCAAAGGTTCTGCACTTTCCCAAAACAGCACAGCAGTTGGTGACCAAGAGTTCAAATGCACACCAGCTCTTGGGGGCACATAGAGCTGACAGTCTGTGAACAGCCCTGACATGAGCATAGTCTAATATCAGCAAGCCTTTTCCACACAAAATAACTGTGCCCTTTGTTTTGTCTGCCAGAGATAATGGGAAAGTGACACTCCTGTAAATATTTAGCTAATCTGATAGGAACTGTCCACTCAGGAAGTGCGAGCAAAGATGGTCTTTGGGGACTGGTATAGTTGAAGTTTCCCATCCGAACAGAGACACTGGCTTCTGCTGTCCCAGGCTTTGACCCTTCACACACTGAGCGAGGATGAGCAGCACCCCCGCTGTGCCGTACTGGGAGAGGAACCAGATTCCCAATCAAGGAACCTTGTGAAAGTTGTGGGAGTCTTTTCAGTTGACTTCCTTGTTCTAAAAGGTTTGAGATTAGCATGCTAAATCATCCACTTATTCTCCTTCATTCCTCCCCCTTCCTCCTTCCTTCCCTTTCTATCTCCCTCCTCCTCGCTTCCCACTCCCCCTCCTTTCTCTCTCTCTCTTTCTTTCCCTCTCTCCCTCTTTCCCTCAGTTCCTCTGTCCCTCCTCCCTCTATCCCTTCTTTCTTTTTACTTTCTCTCTCTCTTTTTCTCTTTCTTTCTTTCTTTCTTTCTTTCTTTCTTTCTTTCTTTTCCCCTTCCTCCCTCCCTCCCTCCCTACCTCCTTCCCTCCTTCCTTCCTTCCTTCCTTCCTTCCTTCCTTCCTTCCTTTCTTCACTGTATAGCCCAGATTAGCCTTAAGCTTACAACTCACCCCCACCACCCACCCCCCCCCACACACACACACGTGCACGCGCACCCCCCCCCCACCTTTTAGCTTCCCAAGCACTAGGGTTACAGGTGTGCACCTCTACACCTGGCCCCTAGATTGTTTTTTATCCTTTAAAAGTCTCGCTTCTGTAAAAGTCCCTTGCATCATTGCCTGGACTTCAGCATTTCTCTCTCCTTCTACAGATTTTGCCCACTAATTTGTGTGAGGACCAAGCCATGTGAAACAGGGCTTCTTTTGAATAGCTCTTAATTCCCAGTTAAAAATTAACAAACATCTGAGGCTGGCAATCAAACGTATTGCCTTCTTATCTTCTCCCCATAATTAAAAACGTGTAGTAGAGTTGCGACAAAACTATAGTTTTGTCTCTCCCCAGGCTTGTTCATGAGTTTAACCACGTGTGTGCTGGGACCGGTGGGAGCACACTGCACACAGTCACACACACCCGGCCAGCTCCTGTCCTGCACCCCGCTCTCGGTCACGCTTTCCCCTTTCCCTGTAGACCTTGTGTTGGCTCTGGACAGCAAGGAGTGGTGTGGCTCCTCTCCCAGGGCTGTCTTCCCCGTGTGCTGTGCTGTGCTGTGCTGTCTCAAAGGGTGGCCGAGAGCTCAGCGGAGGGGGGGCTGTCACTGTGCACCTCCCACTGCAGGGGAAATGGAGTCTGGCAGGGCTCTGCTGCTACCGTCACCGTGAGGAGCAGCTCTCAGGACAGCAGTTCTTCGTGCTGGATGTCCCATGGACAGTGTTCTTTTACCTCTGCTCTCACTCTTACCCATCCCTCTTGCTCGTTCTCAAGATGTCAGAACAAGCACTGGGGCAACACAGTAAGTGCTGGAAAGGAGAAGCCATCAGCTACTTTAAAACGATAGCAACTCTACAGTGGCACAGTTAATATATTGTAAAGTCCCTCCCTCGTTTGTTTTTTGTTTGGTTTCGAGACAGGGTTTTTCTGTAGCTTTGGACTCTGTCCTGGCACTAGCTCTTGTAGACCAGGCTGGTCTCGAACTCACAGAGATCCACCGGCCTCGTGCTGGGATTAAAGGCGTGCGCCGCCACCACCTAGCTTAGCTCCCCCGTTTTTTAAGAGCACAGTGAATGAGCTTAGCGAGTGTGAAGCTATGCAGCTGTCTTTAGAAATGCTGGGATGACTTCATTACAGGGTCCTGGCACCTGTTCAGTCTCAACTCTCACCTCCAACCCCAGGCAAACACTAGACTGCTCTCTCTACACTGATAGGTTCTTTTTAGAAATAGGAAAATACAATGAGTGCTCATTTAATCGTAACTTCATATATATATGAAGTTATATATATATATATAACTGTGTGTGTCTTCCCATTTATTATGCATAACAACGGCTTCATTCTTGCTATGCTCAAACAGTATCCACTGGATAAATACATCATATTTTGTTTATCCTTTTGTCAATGGATATTTAGGATACTTCCAGTGTTTGGCCATGGTGAAGAATGCTACTATAAACATGAGGATGTAATTGAGTCTCTGCCTTCACTGTCTTTGGTAATATGTAGAACTGGAGTTACAGTCATATGATGGCTCTCTTCAGTCTTAGAGAGTTATCATGCCACTCTTCACATGGGCTGCACCATTTCCACCAACAGAGAACAAAGCCATCTTCCTGTCTTTGCTTCCCTGCCTCCCTCCCTCCCTCCCTCCCTCCCTCCCTCCCTCCCTCCCTCCCTCCCTCCCTCCCTGCCTCCCTCTTTTCCTCCCTCTCTCTCCGTCCCTCTCCCTCCCTCCTTTTCTTCCTCCTTCCTTCCCTCCTCCCTCCCTCTCTCCCTCCTTTCTTCCCTCCCTGTTCCTCTCTCCCTTCCCTTCTCTCTGATCCCCCCTCTCCATTTTTCTCTTTTTTATTGCTAATAGATTTTTTTCATATAATATATTCTGATTATGCTTTCCATCTCCCAACTCCTCCCCAGCTTTCCATCTACCTAAATCCACATCCTTTCTTTCTTTCTCTCATTAGAATACAAACAGGCATATAAAAATGATAAAATAATAAGATAAAATAAAAACAAACAAACCCAAATAGCTCAAACCAAACAAACTAACAGAAGGAAAAGAGCCAAAGAAGAAGTACAAGAAACACATATATATGCAGAGACACACATGTTTATACATACAGATATCCCATAGAAACAGAACACCAGAAGCTAATATACATGTGGAATACCTGCAAGAAAAAAGAAAATAGCAAAAATAATGCCCAGACAAAAATTACAAGACATGGAATCTTCAAAAATGTTATGGAGTTCATTTTGTGTTGGCCACCGACTGCTGTGTATGGGGAGTTCATTTTGTGTTGGCCACGGACTGCTGTGTATGCCGGCCATAAGAGTGGTTTGTGTACCCAGTGAGACTATTGGAGGAAACCATTTTTTTCTTTTGCAAGCACTTATTGAGGGAGATAGTTTCTGGGTTAGGGATGGGGACCTGTGTCCCCCTCTCTCTCAGTGTTGGAACCCCGTGTGGCTTAGACCTGTGCAGGCCCTATGCGTGTTGCCACAGTCCCTCTGTAAGAGTGTGTGTGTCTCTTTCTTCTTTTTCTCTTTGTCATTTTAGTGAATATGAACTGGCGACTCATCGTGGTCTTGATTTGTGTTTATTAAGAATTAATCATGGTGAACACTATTTCATATGCATACGAGCCATTTGAATATGTTCTTTAGAGAAATGTTCAGCCAATTGCCTATTTAAGCATGATTTCTTTATGTTTCTGAGTTATGTTTGAGTTTCCTGGATTCTGAATATCAATCCATTATCAGATAGACTCTTTGCAAACCCTTGTCTTCCGCATGCTGCCTTTGTACTCTGCTAAAGCTTGTAACTTGGATGAGATCGAAATTTTTATAGATTTTTCTTTCCTCTGTTTTTGGAACCATGTCCAAGAAAACATTTCAAACCCAGTGTTATGAATACCTTCTCCTTTGTATTCTTAGAAGAAACTTGTTGTTTTTTCCTTTTGTTTTGTTTTTTAAGTGGGTTTGATGTGGTTTTCAATTTTTTTGTTTTTATTTTGTTGCTATGTGTATGGATATTTCGCCTGTGTACCATGTACGTGACTGGTGCCTCTGGAGGCTGGAAGAGGGTGTTGGATCCCATCTATAACTGAGTTATAGATAGTTCTGAGTTGTGGAAATTGAACCCAGGTGCTCCTAACTGCGGAGCCATCTCTCCAGCCCCTTTGTTTTTTCTCTTATGGTTAATTGATCTTTGATCCCATTTTGGGATCATTTTGTATTTTGTATAAGATAAGAATCCAGTTTCATCTTCTGCATGTGGATATTCACAAGTTGAAAAGACTGCTGAGTGGTTCTGGCATCCTTGTCAAAATCATTTGAATATATATATATATGTATATATAATATATAATATGTGTATATGTGTGTGTATATATATATGTATGTATGTTCACAGATACACACTAGCACATGCACGCACACATACGAGGGCTTATTTCTCTCTATTTTCTCTCTACTTACTTCTGGTTATTTTTATTCTGTCAGCACTACACAATTTTGATTGCCAAAGTTTTGCAATATGCAATAAAACCTGCAAGTGTGAGAGCTCCGATTCCCCCCCCCCCCAGATTGTTCTGGCTGTTTAGAATATTTTGAGAGTTCATGTGGCATTTAGGATGATTTTTTTTCTGTTTCTGAAAAAGATAATATTGTGATTTTGCTAGAGATTGCATGGAGTCTATAGATTGCTTTTCATAGCATTGACATCTTAAAAATTTTGTCTTTGGCCCATGAACAAAGACTGTGTTTCTATTACTCTATTCTATCTTTTTATTTCTATTTATCTATTGCCTTTTGTCCTCTTTAATTTTTAAAGAATCTCTTTCTTTCTTTCTTTCCCTTCTCTCTCTCTCTCTCTCTCTCTCTCTCTCTCTCTCTCTCTCTCTCTCTCTGTGTGTGTGTGTGTGTAAGGTACATGTGTGGTATGGCACGTGTGTAGAGGGCAGAGAGCCATGTTGGGCATCATTGTTTGAAGCATGGCCTCTCACTCACTGCTGTATATACCAGACAGGTGGCCTAGGGACTTCTGTCTCCTCTTCCCATCTCTCTGTGTAAGGTCTGGGTTAGGGATGTGTGAACCTCTTCTGGCTTTAGGAAAGAGCCAGGGTTCCCAACTTAGGTCCCCTGCTTGCCCAGTATGGGCTTTACCCCCTGAGCCATCTTTTTAGTTCATTCTTAATTTCAAAGTTTTCTGGTTAGTATAAGAATGGAGCATTTTTGTATTAGTATGTTTAAGACATTAATTCTTCATATGATATCTATTGCCACATTTTTTGTTTGTTTGTTTGTTTGTTTGTTTGAGACAAGGTTTCTTTGTAGCTTTGGAGCCTGTCCTGGAACTTGCTGTGTAGACCAGGCTGGCCTCAAACCCACAGAGATCCGCCTGCCTCTGTCTCCTGAGTGCTGGGTTTAAAGGCGTGCGCCACCACTGCCTGGCTATTGCCACATTTCTATTCCTACTCCTTTGTTTATACCCACTATGTCCACCTCTCCTCTACCCTGACTTGTGGAAGTTTTAGAGACCATCTCTTTATACTTTTCTGATGTTTCACAGTGGTATCCCCTGACAGAACTCTCTTTTTATTCCCTTAACTTAGTTATGTGCACTTGAGTTACTTGTCATCTAATTCTGAGAGGGTTTTTTTTTTTTTTTATTTTTGAGACAGGGTTTCACTGTGTAGTGATTCTGAGAAATATAATTAAATGTGTGTTTGTGGTGTGGTGTGGTGTGTGTGTGTGTGTGTTACTGGGGATTGAACCAAGGGTCTTATGCATGCCAGGCAAGTCCTGTTCACTGAGCTATTTATCTCCCAGATCCAATCTTCCCATCAGTAATTTTCATCTCCCATTTTCTCTCCATTTTTGAAATGAAATTCTGGATCTTGGCCTTTTGGATATACACCGGATTTTAAATCATTTCTTCTTTCATCGTATATAGCCACTATCTTCTAACTTATATGGGATTTCCTTAACTTTTAATCTTAATCTCCTTGAACAGTATCTAGCTGCCCATTTTAGCTCCTGACAGCGGTTTCCTACTTTTAAGCTGGCATTTTAAGCACCATTTTCTTTCTGCTTCTCGGTGAGAAATCATTTTCTCTCTCTCTGAGAATATGATTGCCCTGTCTGTTTTTCTTCCAAACACTTTTCCTCGTGTTTGTTTTTGATTATGTCTTCTGTGAGAAGTATTTCCTCACTGTCTCCCCTGCTTGAGGGGAGGATGTTTGTGTGTGGGCTTCCCCAGGGAGACCAGGTTGCCAGAGGCTGTCTCATTTTGTCTTTCTCCTGCTTGCGTGTGGGGGCGACTCTCTGGATGGGGGCGGGGAGTGCTATGTGCTAGGCAGCCTCCAGTTCAGCTTTTGTTGATGTGTGGGAGAGTGCCCCAGATGCTGGCATTCCGGGACCAGATGACAGTGCCCTGAGCACCTGCATTTTGCTATGTGGAGTCAGTGTTCTTTGGAGCCCCCATTTTATTCTGTCTCACCCCTGAAAGTCTAGAAGTCCCTACCTTGAGTTTAGACTCTATTTGATTTCTTTTATTTCTTAAAAATATTTCTCTCTCTCTCTCTCTCTCTCTCTCTCTCTCTCTCTCTCTCTCTCTCTCTCTGTGTGTGTGTGTGTGTGTGTGTGTGTGTGTGTGTGTGTGTGTTTTCATCTACAGAGGCCAGGAGCTTTGGATCCCCTGGTGCTGGCGTGATTCAGGTGGCTGGCTATGTGTCACCTGATTTGGGTGTTGGGAATCAAACTTTGGTCCTCTGTAAGAGGCTGTAAACACTTTAATTGTAGAGCCATCTCTCTGGCCTCGGTTCTTTTCTTCCCAGAGAAAAGACTTCCGGTTTCCTTGAGCCTTGGGACGAGATGGAGGCACAGCTGCTTACACTGGGGTAGCTCCCTGGGAATCCACATGGTCAAGCCACAGACTTCCCGCCAGCTTTCTTCGTGCTGTTCGCTCTCACAGCCATGGGGTTGTTGTTTGAAAGTGTGTATATGTAAAACGTGATGTTGGCATGTGGACAATCTCAACCTCACCACCCCCACCCCGACACACATTTTCATGTTTTGGTTGTGAGTCTAGCCTTAAACGACTGAACAATCTCACCAGTCCCCTTCCCTGCGTACATTTTGTTTAATATCTGATGGCACAAGTTCGTCCTAATTGTTCTTAGATGTTTTTATATGAACCTAAAGATTTTCTAAAAAGTACTTCATATTCTATAAAGAACACTATAGATTTATACATATCTTATAATAAGTTAACTGTAGCATGAATAATAAAAACTCAGAGACAGATATTGGGGTTCAAACTGAAGATCAGAAAAGCAAAATAGCCAAGCCACTAGAGAGAGCTTACCTCTGCCAAGGCTCAGACAAAGGGGTGGTCCTGCAGTGCTTTCCACCGACCTCAGACTCCACACTCCACTGTGTTCCTGTCTCCTTCTGCCTTATATTCCTCTCTCTGCCCAGCCATATCACGCCTGTCTCCACATCCCTAGTTCTGGGATTAAAGGTGTGTGAACCCAAGTGCTGGAATCACCTTTGTGTGAACTCTTTTTCTCTTTTGGGCAGATTTAGGCTCGTGTAGCCCAAGGTGGCCTTGAACTCACAGAGATTTGTTGCCACTGTCTCCTGAGTCCTGGGATTAAAAGTGTGTGTGTGCTACCACTCCCTGGCCTGTATGGCTGACTAGTATGGCTCCTTTGCCCTCTGATCTTCAGGCAAGCTTTATTTATTAAAACACAAATAATATACCACTATAGTTAATTTAGTTTTTCAAATCACCCTATTGGGATTTGAAGTGGATTTGTATTCTTTCTGTTATTCCCAGTGCTCGGCCATGGGCCTGGATCATGCTAGGCTTTCAAGAAAAACAAACAAACAAATAATCCTTACATCTGTCACCACAAAGTGGAAATAATCCTGGTATCTGGCTTTCTATATCACATGGTCCTGGTTAACCTGTGCTTGGGTCATATGCAGGACAGAAGGACTTGGCTATTTTGTTGTTTTTTGTTTTTTTTTTTTTAATGCGACAGGGTCTCCCATGTATATCCCAGTCTGGCTTGAAACTCTCCAGTCTCGACAGTCCTGGCTGTTAGCTAGGACTTTTTAATATCTGACTTGTAACTGTGAAGCGATTCTTGCCAGCTATGCGCAGTCCAGGCCAAAGGCCATGCAGTGCAGATGGAAGATGTTAAAGCCACGAAGTCAGAGTGAGTTCCTAAGACTGAGCCCATCCTTTGGTCCCAGGATGCTTCCCTTGTGGGACAGCAGGCCAGGCTCTTAATAGAGCCTGGTGGACCTGTGTGTGTTGGGGGCAGAGGGATGTTCTCCAAGCCTGTTTCTGCTTCTTCCACAGGAGGGACCGTGGTTGAAGGGCAGGGGTGTTAGGTGTAACAGGAGGCTGCTCTATCTGCCTGGACTGATCCACATGGAGTTTAAGTAATAAAGTTTATTAGTGTCTCTGATTTAATGTGACACATTTCCAGGGCAAATTACTCTGAGATCATAGTGTTCATAAAATACGACAGAAATCTTTTAAGTGCGAGCATAAGTTGTGAATTAATGTAATAACCCAATCTGGAGAAGGGCTAGTGGCCCCAAGCTGATGCACAGGCCTCCTCCATCTCCCCTCCATCCGCCCCCATTCCTGGGCCTCTCTTGAAAAGCCCTTCTTCTAGACACCAGAAAGTGGAAAGGTCTCTCATGCTCTTGGGTAGGTAGAATCAACACAGCAAAAATGACAATCCTACCAACAGCAATCCACAGATTCGACGCAATGCCCATCAAAATCCCAGCAAAATTCTTCAGGTCTTGAAAGAACGGTACTCAACTTCATATGGAAAAGCAAAAAACCCAGGATAGGTTTTTTGATAGATAAAACAATCCTGTACCATAAAAGAACTTCAGGAGGCATCACAATCCCTGACTTCAAACTCTTCGACAGAGCTACAGTACTGAAAACAGCCTGGTATTGGCATAAAAACAGACAGGCTCAATGGAATCAAATCGAAGACCCGGAGGTTAATCCACACACCTTCGAACACCTGATTTTTGACAAAGAAGCAAAAAAAAAAATCAAATGGAAAAAAGAAAGCATATTTAACAAACGGTGCTGCCATAACTGGGTATTAGCATGTAGAAGAATGAAAATAGACCCATATCTATCACCATGCACAAAACTCAAGTTCAAATGGATCAAAGACCTCAACATAAAGCCAGCCATGCTGTACCTTATAGAAGACAAAGTGGGAAGTTCATTTGAACACATTGGCACAGGAGACCACTTTCTAAATATAACCCCAGCAGCAAAGACACCGAGAGAAACAATTAATAAATGGGACCTCCTGAAACTGAAAAGCTTCTGTAAAGCAAAGGACACAGTCAACAAGACAAAACGACAACCTACAGAATGGGAAAAGATCTTCACTAACCCCACATCAGACAGCGGTCTGATCTCCAAATTATACAAAAAACTCAAGAAATTGGTCATCAAAAGAACACATTTGGTACTTCTATCAGGAGGTAACCTGTGGCCACCACATAACAAAAAAAAAACAAAAACAAAAACAAAACAAAAAAAAATACCACACATCACCTGCTTCCTCCCTCTCAGGGAGTCTGGGCTTATCTCCTTGCTCACTCACTGACCTGCCTTTTTGGAAATTCTGAAAATCCAGGTCTTTAGTAGCGGCTTCAGGGTCCCTCTAGATTCTGTCTGCTGAGGAAGGCTGGGACACATGACCAAAGGAACCTTCTAGTCCTCTAGTTTGCTCCTCAATTCCACACCCAAGCAGAGGTGAGAGAGGCAACCTGGGCTATGTGCTGAGACTTCCGGAGTAGTCTCATCTGCTCCCAAACCAGGAGATGTGCTCTGGTGGGTTAACATCCTGGAAGTTGTGCTACTAGGCGAGAGGCACGATGCCCTACGGCACTCAGTTCTCCTCAGGGAGCAGAGTTTGATTTTACCATAAAACACTGACCAAAAACAACTGGAGGAAGGAAAGAATTGATTCAGTTTACACTTCCAGGTCACATTGTTGAGAGAAGTCAGGGCAGGAAATCAAGCAGGAGTGGGAACACGGAAGGATCTTGATGGCTGTCTTGCTTGCAGTATGTGCTTAGATTTTCTTACATAGCCCAGGACTTCCTGCCTAGGGGACAGTGCTGCCTATAGGGGGCTAGACCCTTCTACATCAACTAACAGTCAAGAGAGGCTCCCACAGACATGCCCACAGGGCAAGCTAATCTGGGTAAATTCTCAATTGAGATTCCTTTCTCAGATGGCTCTAGATTCCAGACTCTGTCAGTTTGACTAGACCAACTGGGACATGGACCATGGATGGCAAATATTCCCAATTCAAGTTTGTACGATATTACAGAAACTGCCATCAATGAGAGCTTATGGTTGGATTTAACAACAGACCCCATGTCATTTTAGGGCAGTGGTTCTCAAGCTCCCAATTGCTGTGACACCTTAATGCTGTTCCTCATGTTGTGGTGACTCCCAGCCATACAGTTGTTCTCATTGCTACTTCATGACTGTAATTTTGCTACTGTTATGAATCATAATGCAAATATCTGATCTGCAGATGGTCTTAGGCGACCCCTGTGAAAGGATTGTTTGGCCCCCACAGAGGGGTCGTGACCCATGGGTTGAGAACTGTTGCTTTAGGGAGAAGCTCAAATAATGTCTTCACCCTTCTCCTCTCCCCTCCCTTCTTCCCTCCCTCCCTCCCTCCTCTCTCCATCTCTCCCTTCCCATCCCCCCTCCTCTCTCCTGATTTCTGGCTCTTCCCTCTTTTCCATTCCTTGCTTTCTTTTTGAGACAGGGTCTTGCCGTTAGCTCAGTTAGTCTCAAACTCACCATCCTTCTGCCTAGAGAGCTGTGGGATTACAGGAAGGTCCCCACTGCAGACTGTATTCTTGTTTGCCATCCTCCTGTACTCTTTGGATGAGAGGCTTAAGGAGACACCTACGCACAAATCCTACAGACGCTGCCAAAGTCTCAGAGCTCAGCAGTTGCGGATCAGATGAGGGCTCTCGCCAGCAGGTTAGAAGCCACAGGAATTTCATAAGCTACCGTTGCTCTGGGTCAAAGGTTATCTGCTGAAAAACAACCACCTAACCCTTCCCTTATAACCCCAAGGTAGAGAAGGAAGGGAAGACAATGTTCCTAGTTCTCTACCTCTTGGGATTTTCAGTGTCATTCACTGAGCTGGTTACGCTCTTATGATGCAATTGTCTCTTAGCAATCTGGACGCCTTACTATTCAGGGTTGGACTCCGCATCTTTGAATCAGAATCCAGGGACCCAGGAATTTTGTTTACTATTTATTTATTTTTAAGGCAAAATTTCATGGCCTAGACAACTTGCTGTGTTGCCGAGGACTTTCGGACTTCTGATCCTTCTGCCTCTGCCTACTGATTGCTGGAATTACAGGTGGGCTCTGTGATGTTGGGGGTTGAACCCAGGGCCTTGGCATGCTAGGTAACCACTGTACCAATTGAGTTATATCCCTACTCCTCTTTAATTTTCGAGACAAGGTTTCTATGAAGCCTAGGCTGGTGATGAACTCCTGATCCTCCTGCCTCAGCCTCCCTACTGCTGGAATTTCAGGCATACACCATGTGTAAAGTCTTTTTCTGTCCACCCCCCAAGCCAGCTCCCAAATAGTGCCATGGAGACTTCTCATTAATTATGAAAGCTTGGCCTGTAGCTATAGGCCAGCCCTTATAGCTTAAATTAACTATTTTTAACAATCTACATTCTACCACGTGGCTCTTACCTCTCTCCCATTCTGTGTGTCCAACTCATTCTGCATCTTCCTCGTGCCCCAATCATCTCCTTTTCCTCCCTTTGCCCACCTCTCTCTCCTGCTAGCTGTTGGCAGGTCGTCTCTTTATTACCCCACTAACAGCCAACACATCTTTACACAGTGTACAAATATTTTGCAACAGCCACGCCTGGCTCGCAATACGGGAAATTGTTGGGTAGACCGCCAGGTGGGAAAAGGCAACAAACTACTGCATTCCAACAGCACCGAACCATCATCGTTGGTGTCACAGCCAAGCTGGGCTCCTGCTTGGATGGTTCCAGATCTGCCTCCCTTTAAAGCTCTCCCACTGTGAACAGGCAACAGTGACGTCTCTGTCATCTCCTATATGTTTATGTGTTAGAGCGGTTGCTTGACACTCAGTGGTAACGAGTTCATTCTTCGTGCACGGCCTTACTTTGTTCTTGTGTCTAGTGAGTAAGTCTTATCCGACCTGCTAGTTCATGCATGCTGAGCCTGCTCCAGACTGGATCTGTGGGGGTGAGTGTCTCAGTGAGTTCACGTCTCTTTAAACAAGGCGTCATCAGAGTCTATGGTGGAATGAGGCTTGGGGTTGGGATGAGTGCCTAGCTCAGGGTCAGACCCACGGTGGATGACCAGCAATGGTTGAAGATGGACTCTTCACATTAGGCACGCTTCCTGGACAGGGATGAAGCAATACTTTGGATCTGCTCAGTGTGGACTTTTCACTGGCCAGTGGTGTTCTGGAAAGTGATGAAGTCATGAGCTCTGTTCCCAACCATGTGCTTTCTTTCCTGAAGGTTGGAAGGCAGAGGGCCAGCGTGTCAACACCTCAAGTCACACCATATAATTCAGAGTCTCTTTCGACTCTCAGGCTGATGTCAGCCTTTCCTTACCTTGCTGAGAAGCCAATGTGACGACTATACATTAATTTACATTTGTTTGTGTTGGAATAATGAATTCCAGATCAGAGCTGGACCAACTTGGAGGCAGAAGCTGATGTTTCCTGGAGGATGGAAACAAAGAAACAAACCATCAAAGGAAACAAGACAAAACCCTTCCTGGCCCAGGGAGATGGCTTATCAGATAAAAAGGCTAGGATCATGAGGCTGATGACCTGAGTTCTGGTCTCTGGAAGTAAAAGCCAGATACAATGACGCGTGCCTGTAGTCCCGCCACTCCTGTGCTGAGATGAGAGGCAGAAGGAGGAGAGTATCCTGAAGGCTTATAGACCAGCTAGCTTGGAACAAGAAACACAGGAGACAAGGGAGACCCTGCCTCAAACAAGGATGAAGGCAATAAGCCGATGCCCGAGGTTGCCTTCTGACCTCCACATGTGTGCTGTGGCATTTGTGTTCTCTCACACACAAACACCCAGACAGACACACACTCAGCACCCACTCACACAAGCATTTAAGCTATTTAAAAAAAACCCTTCCTGTATCTGGGAGATAGTATGCGTGTTCAGGATTCTCCTTTGGGGATAGTTCTACTATCTCATGGGTGAGGGGACTCCATACCTGAATAGACCCTCTCTCTACCTGCCTTTCTCTCCACAGGGGTGATGGGATGCAGACATGGTATCAGAAACCTTTGCTTGAGAACCATCTTCTCTCAAGGTTGAAGTAACTTCCCAGGAAGAGAAGGCCATGTCATTTCTGCAGAGTTGAATTTGGAGGTTCAGGACAATGGCCACAGGCCGAGTATGTGGGCGTTGTTGCCAAGATCTTCTCTCCTGAGAAGCAGGGGTCATGTTTCCATGCTGTAGCTTATTGGCTTGGGATGTGCTGCCTTCCACTCCTATCCCTGTCTGGTTCTCCTGCATCTTGTCCTTCGTTAGAGCTATTCATCCTTGGTCACTGCCCCCCCCCCGTGACCTCATATCTTCTGCCCTGATTCTCCTCCTGCCTTCCTCACGTTGTTAAGCTTCTTCCTCTTTTCTAGCTCCATAGTAGTCCCCTCTTATCATGGGGAGACTTTTCCAAGACACCCCAAAGATGTCTGAATCCTCCTATAATATCTAATTCTGTAAGTAAGCTCTGTAATACTATTGAGATGATAGCTAAGACAGACATCTGTTAAGTAACCAATGGGTGGGTAGCATATACACTGTGGATGCTAATGAATGAGTAAATGAATGAATGGCTCATGTCCTGGAAGGGTCGAGCAAGATTTCAGGATCATGAATAGAGTACTGTTCAGAATTATTGGAATTTAAGACTTAAGTATCTTTATTTTCTGGAATTTTCAGTATAATCTTTTCAGACGGCAGTAGAATGTAGATACTAAAAGGTCAAAGCTTAAATGATGTGCCTCTGTCCTGAAACTGTGTTCCTCACAGTGGGGCTCTGTGCATTCACAGTTCTAGATCTCCAGAGCCTAACACACTGTTCGGTCCAAGCGGGGTCATTGGATAGACAGGTGAAAACGTTACTAAAAACACCCGCCGCCACTCACCATGCAGGCTCCCCCTCACATTTTCCGTCCTCTCGCCTAAGATTTTTCAGACTACTGGTCTTTCAATATTACCATTTATTAACGAACATCTATGAAGCGTCTATTACACAGTCCTGAAAGCTATGAATAAATATTCCTAGGTTTCTGTCCTCAAAAACCTATAGAGTTGAGACTATAGGTAGACCAACCAACAGTTGAGATAGGTGTGGCAACAGAGGCACAACCACAGAAAATAAAGATTGCCATTGATAACCTTTTTATTTTTAAACACTTGTTTTAGTTAAATATCTGTATCAATTATTTAATAATTCCATTTAATGTATTTTGATCATATGCATCCCCAGCTCCTCCCAGATTGCAGCTTTCCCAACTCACCCAACTTTGTGTGTTCCTTTTTCTTTTCATTGCAAACCAACTGAGTCTAATTTAGGCTGCTCATATATTCTTGAGTGTGTGACCTTCCGCTAGAGAGTAGTGGATCCACCAGGGGTCACAACCTTAAACAAAGATGCTGTTCTCCTTCCTAGCAACTCTCGATTGTCAATAGTTCCCTAGCTAGGGGTAGGACTTCGTGCCCACTCCCCTTTCTGTGCTGGGATTTTGTCCGGCTGAACTGGCAGAGTCTCGTGCATGTTGTCATAACCACTGAGTTCACATTGGCAGCTTCCCTGTTGTGTCCAGAAACACGTTTTGCTGTAGTTTTCCATCACATTTGGCTTTAACAATCTTTCTGCCCCCTCTTCCTTGATGATCCCTGAGCCTTGGCTAGAAGCAGTGTGCTGTCAGGGTCTCCTTCAGGACGGAGCATTCTGGAGTCTTTTATTCGCTACCTTGTCTCTGTTAATCAATACTATGGCAAAAGAAGAGGACCGAGAGACACACTAATCTATGCTCTAGCACTAAGTCTTTGGCATTGGTTTAATACTATGTCCACTAAGCAGAATAATAAAGAAATGTCCCAGTTTCTTCTCTAGGGCCTAGGATGTGTATAGCTCCAAGTTTTGGCACTTTTAACAAAGGTTTTATTATTTCGATATCGGAATGAATTTTTGATGATGCCGATTGTAAAAAACCTTAAATTTGTTTTTGTGATGTCACAGATTGAACATATGACCCCTAATTTAGAAAATAATGTGTCCGTTGCAGATATTCAGAGAAGCATCACAGTTACAAGGAAGAAATACAATGACTAACCAGTGTGCAGAGATAACGGCTCTCAACTCTGTGTGTGCCTTTCTAGGCTTTTGATCCTTCCTACCCGTTCTTTACCTATCTCTCAAAAACAAACAAATCACAGCAAAGAGTCATATACCTGTAATTCCACCACTCAGGAGGCTGAGGCAGGAGGATTGACAGTTCAAGGCTAGTTTGGGCTACATGCAAGATAAATTGTCTTAAACAAAAACTAGTTTGGAACCACGAAGCTTCATTCTTTGAATCTTTTATTTTGACCACTTTCTTCTCTCATAAATGTTATGAAAAGCGTGGTTATCAAAGTTGTGAACATGAATTTCTGAAATAAAAGTGAAAACTAGTTCTATCACGTTAGATTGAGGCTGGTTTCAAGTTAAAATATTTAGTGGAGAAAGTTTTGTGTGGAATCCTGTGTGTGCGACCCATGTTTCCCTTTTGGGGCAGCTGTCCTTTCTATCGATTTTTTAAAAAGCCCCCTTATACACTAAGAACATCCATGCTTTGACTTATTTATTAAGAATACATTACCAGGTTTTGCCTTTTCATTTCTAGCTTTTTAAAGCTATAAAAAGTCTTTGTGGACTTTTAATGTAAGGCTTTTATCACAAAAGCAAGGAGGCCAAGGTAAAAAATAGTTAAGTGTCTCCAAAATGCCTACGGAGTTGATAGTAGAGTTTGGCCAGTCATGGATATCTGGGTTCTTAGTGTTTGGAAGCCACACTGATTCCTCCGGCAGCATACTGCCCATTGCAGGCTGTTGTCTGCTCTGTCACGGTGTCCGCTGGTAGCTTTGCCATCCTATTTAGAAGACAGGGCTCACCTCCCGCCCTCTGTCTATTGTGGCAGTGCCTAGATCCTAGGCTCACCGACTGTCACTCACAGGGAACTTGATAGATGTGTCCCACATGACTGCCTGGTGCCCATGAAGAACAGAGCCCCTGGAACTGAGTTATAGATGGTTGTGAGCCACTGTGTGTGCTAGAATCTGAGCCTGTATCCTCAGCAAGAGTGACACCTGTCTTTAACCACTGAGCCATCCCCCCAACCCCAATATACTGGATTTTTAAGAGTCACCAACCATGACTATGGTGCTTTGAATCTTGGAAGTCCCCTCAGGGCCTCTGTGAAGGATATAGCCCACAGACGGGGAGGTCTGTAGGCCACTGGAATTGTGTCCTTCTCTTCTCTTTGGCTTCTTTGGTAGGAATGAACAGTTTTGCTGTCACACCTCCTGCCATGACATCCTACCTTTCCCAGGGAATGTGACCAACATAGACTGGAATCTCTAAAATTGTGAGCCAGAAATAACTGCTTATAAGATTGTTATCTCAGGGGTTTGTTATCATCACAGAGCACTAACTGACCCAATGCTAACGCGGAGTATGTCACTTGATGATGGAAGCAAACCCATGGAGAAGGCAGGGTTGACATTACCACACCCATTGTTCAGATGAGGAAGCGAGTGAGGAGAAAGAATTTGGGGGGCTTATTCACTAGCTCACTGCCAGACCACAGAAGCACCGGACTTTAATAAAGATCTTGGTATCAAGCACCCTTTGATCTCCTGCCATGATATGCTTTTTCTCCAGGCTTGCTCACTTCCCAGACAGCTCTTTTTGGTTGCTGGATGGGTTGAAGAGGTAGACATGGACGTTTCACATGGGGACCGGGATCATAGAGCTTGGTTTTGGCTGGGCTTCCTGGTGGGAAAATCAGTAGCTCACAAAGAGGAGCCAAGCTTCCCAAATGAGGACACCTCAAATAGAATTTGTCATAGGGCTGGATTTCCCTCTCAACATTTTTAGACAACAACAACAACAACAACAACAAAGAAGTAAAATGTATACAATGCAAACTCAAAGATTTTATTTTTATTAACTTATTTGTGTGTGTGTGTAGTTGTGTATGGGTGCCTGCAAAGGTAGAAGAAGGAGTTGGATTATCTGGAACTGGGGTGACAAGTGGTGATTGTGAGCTGTTTGCCAGAAGGGTGTGCTGGGAACCAGCTAGTGTACTCTGGAGAAGCAAGAAGTGTTCTTAGCCACGGAGCCATCTCTCCAGACCCTGTTCAAGCCTTTACAGTATTCACCAGCACTTGGTTATTCAGAGCTCCTAAATATTCTCATCACCCCACTTACCCACAAAATTTGACCCTGGGGAGTCAAGCATTACTTTTCCTCTTAGGCTCCAGAAACCAGCCATTTGCTTTTTCTGTGAATTTACTTAATCTGGATATTTTGTAGACACAAAATCATACACTATGTGAAAATTAGTATCTGATTTTTTTTGCTTGACATCATATTTTTAAGGTTTATCTATGTGGCGGCACATATGGGTTCTTTATTCCTTTTGTGCCTAAATAACATTTCTACGCCCAATCTATTTGTCTGTTTGTCTATTGGTAGACACTTGGGTTGTTTCTACTCAGTCCAGATTTTGAGGGCATGAGCTTTTGAAGACCAGAATTCAATGAAAGTCACCCTAAAATCAGTTCTTTCAAGATCCCATCCCAATCTCTTTCTGTAAACGCTTTTCTCCAACTGTGTTTGTCAGCGATTGGTGACTGTAACAAAATACCCAACACAATCAACTTAAAAACAGGAAAGGTTATTTTAGTTCATGGTTTTGGAAGTCTCAATCTATAGATGGCCCTGCTGTTCTGGACCAGTGGGAAGCAGTACAAAGTTATGCAAATATGGTAAAAGAAGATACTTACTTCATGGTAGCCATGAAGACTGAGACAGGAAGGGGATGGGGTCCCAATATCTTCAAGAGAACACCTTAATGATCTAACTGCCTTCAACTCCTCCTATACCTCACCTCCAAAGCTTGAGACCAAGCTTTCAACCCATGGGCCTTTGCGGTCACTCATTCAAACAGCGGCACATGAAAGGGAAGGACCCACAAGGCTGTTGGAGAGGGATCTCTATGGACGCACAAACTGGCATAAGTACACAAAAGCAGTTTCCTCTTAGGGAGTTTCCAGGACCCTGGCAATGTTGGCTGTAGTGACAATGGGGACCGAGGGCTCCAGTTTGATCCAGGGCAGTTCTTCTGGGTCCCCACGGTGGAAGCAGCCACCCATCATCGCCCCCATCATTCTCCTCCACTTCATTAACAACTTCAATTAGCCTGAGAGTTTGAGATGCTTCGTCAGCTGCCTGGATCCACAGAAAAATTAAACCATCACGTTTATGAACTGCCCAGTGAGATCCGAGAGGAACTTTGCATATTTTACATTTAATAACTTGCCTCTCTTTTTATTTATAATGTTAATCATGATGGGGTGCTCTGGGAAAACACAGGAGAAAGAGAGGGAGGGTTCAACTTCAACACAGAGAGGTGCCAAGATGCTTGAGAAGGGGCGAACTGCCTTTGTCCTTGTGCCCCTACCCAATAGCCCAGCATCAATGAAGGGGCAGTTATCCATCACTCTGTAGACTGCTCTCTATGGAGTTTACAGGACCAGGATGTAAGAAGCACCTGCTGTGTGCTCTCTAGACTCTTCGTATCTATGGCTCCATGCAGCCTTTTGGAGTTCAGGGACACTTGATGGCCTTTAGAGGGCTCTTATCCCACCCTCTTCCTGGCATCTTCTATTGATGATTTGTGGGTGGGACAGCTGTCAGACTGGGTGAAAGGAAGGAGCTTTGCCCTAGGAAGTATGTCCTATGTGCTTAGGGTGTGGGTTTTGTTTGGAGAGCTTCTTGCCATGTTTATATTAGCGAGTCTTCATATTTTGAAGGTACAAAGGTCCAGAAAGGCTAGTGACGTTCCCAGTGTCATCAGCTGTGAGTCTCAGGTCTGGAATACACATATGGGGGTCCCTTGATTTCGGGGGTATGAGCACAGGGATGCCTGGACTGTTCTCTAAATCCCACCTCTGACATTGTGCCACCTTGGGCATGGCATGCACTCCTCTGGAAACCTGCATAATAAGACTCTCCATCTTACAGCATCGCTGGAAGAGTCAGCCAAGGTCGTACTCACCAAAGCATCGGTAGGCAACAAATCCCTGTGCAAGCAGCAACCATGGATCACCTGCTCCAGAGGCCTCTGCACTACCGTTGTGCAGAGCCAAGGTCAGGGCCTTGCCGTGTTTGGGGAAAGGGCAAGCTTTATGTATTTTTTCGGGTGGGGGTGGGGGGTTGCCTGGCTGTGCTTTATGCTCTGTGTTGGAGCTATTAGCAGCTGAAAACAGTCACAGACAAGCTCTAGTGGGGAGGCAGGGGAGAGGCAGGAGAGGCAGGGGAGGTAGGGGAGAGGCAGGGGAGAGACAGGGGAGGTAGAGGAGAGGCAGGGGAGGTAGGGGAAAGCCAGGGGAAATAGGGGAGAGGTAGGAAGGCAGGGGAGAGCCAGGGGAAATAGGGGAGAGGCAGGGGAGACAGGGAAGAGGCAGGGGAGGCAGGGCTGTATTCTGGTGAAGCCTTATTCATTATCACAGCCGTGGCTGATCTAATCCTGAGCTTGCAACATAGTGCTTCCAGGGGTGGGGAGTGGGGGTAGGAGGGTAAAGAGGGTGGGGGTAGGCCTGGGCACCCCTGCTGATTCTGTCTGGTTGTCCAGCAGAACTTTAAAACTGTATATTATCACACCTCCAAATACAGTGTCCAGGCTCAATTACAGATTCCTCCTGGGGTGCATCTAAAGTCGCTGCGCAGGTCTTTCTTCTGGCTCTGGGAACTTGGCTTAGCTTATGCTTGGAGGCCAGAAAGCTCATCTTTACCACAGTTCTCTTCCGCGGCAAACAAGGAGGCCTCACCCACAGGGACCAAGGAGGGAAAGATTATCTACTTCCATCCCTGGAAGTTGCCATGGTGATTTGTCGCCCTCCACCCAGAAAAAAGACAGAGGGTGGAAGACTAACCCAGAAAGTGCTGGGGTTACCATTCCTGCTGGACCGCTACCTGAATGGGAAGCTTTGACCGCATGACTCACACCACACACAGAACCTTCTCCACCTGCAGGCACGATGACCATTGCCATGGTCATCTCACAGTTTTCTGAGCAGACTGAGACACGGACTCCATTAGGCAGCTGCTCTCATTCACTCACTGTCTTTGCTCTGAGCTCTGCCCCGGGCAGATTGCTGAGATTTATAAAGCTAACCAGAAATACATCCGCTCATCCTGCCCACATCCTTCTCCAGTGTGAACACCAGAAGCGAGATGGCAGAGCTAGAAAAAGATGGACTGGAGCCCCTCACTGGAGTCTACCCCTAAATCGCCACCAGAACACGTGCAAGTCACAATACTCGCTGGGCCGCCTCTGCACAGCCACATAGCTGTGACTGGATTCTCGGAGCTTTGCTGTGAATAGCCTGTGGTGGCCGATAGATCTTCCTGCTTCTCCTGGGTCTGGCTGCAAGATGAAAGGGCGGGAGGGACGAAGAGAGGGAGGCTGAAAAGCAAGGTCAATCAATTCTGAGCCAAGACCGAGCCTAAGAGATAGGGCGTGGCGTGCTGAACGATGATGGCTGGCAAAAATCATTAGAAGCATCTTTCAACAATCTATATGCCGTTATTGATTTTGTTATGGATCTTCTCCTTCCATCCCTTTCCCCCCACCCCAAGATCTTCTGGATCGATACAGCAAGTGCATTGAGACTGTAGCAACACATTTAAAACCTTATAAAAGGTTATTTAGTTGCTAACAGTGCAGTGGTTTCTGCAGAGCCTGCCAAAAGGTTACAGCTTTTTGGGGATCATAAATTACAGACGACAGGGAAAAAGTAAGTGCGGTTTTCTTTATTGTCTCAATGATGGATGGACTCCTGAACAGGGCAGAAAATACATCATATCACCTTTAATGGGCGTGCATTTCTGCAGCCATAACTCACCATTTTAAAATAGAAAATGGTGAAATATGGCATTGTATATTCCACTTGTGACATATTTATGAGTCCTCGCCTTCTTATAAATACAGTCATTGCTATTTCAAAGCTCCGTGTCAGGTATGAGCTGAGCACAAACAGCTGGTACGGCTGAAAAATTATAGCCAGAGTGGACGTTTTCAAAAACTCTCTCTCGCAGCAGTAAATTTACAGTGTTTGCACTAACTGTTATTAAAACCAAATCCATATCTTGGCAACAGGAATCCATCGCTCAGTAACAGCTGGAATGACAGTGTGCCTGACAGCTGGGCTGAGCTACATCTTGGCCAAGATGCACATCGAGGGGGAAGGTCAAGGACTTCAGACTGAGACCCGAGGGCCTCCTTCCAGGTCTGTCTAAGCCTGGAGTCCCCAGGGCACACAGAGTCTCCTGTCTGACTCTGGGGTCTGGGCGCTGCTTCCAGCTCCTCCTCTTGTCTGGGAACTGCCCTCAGTGTAGGCCTTTGAGGCCTTCAGGCTTTCCCCACTCCTCGTGAGTCACTCCGGCATTGGAGGATTTGAAAACAGGAACAGACCCTGTGGCAAAGCCAGAGGGGAAAGTGGGGAGGCCAACTGGACTGCAGGTAAAGCCCAAAGGGGGACAGACGGTAACAATGACTCATCGGTTTTATGTTCGCCTGCCTAATACTTTTCACATCAAAGATTTGTTGACTCCTCTTATGAGCTTGTTGTCACTTTAAGGTACAGAAAACAAACAGAACAAATTTTAGCTTTTACTCCCAACATGCTTAGAGTCTATAGGTAGCCTGAAATTCTGCTACCCGCATTCCCCTTTCCCAATTATTTCCTATGGCTGTTTGGACAAACAAAACACAGATGTAAGATCCAGGCACAAAAGAATGCACACTGCAGGGTTCAATTTGTACACCGGGTCTAAACATAGGCAAACAAAATCTGTGGGAGGAAGGGCGGAAGTAACCGTGTATTCATAAGGAAAGCCACTGGGATGAACGTTTAACATTAGTGTCCTTTACAAACTTGGTGCTCGTTATCTTGGCTCTTCCCAGCATCCTCCACGATAGTCCCCACAGAGGGCAGTCATCGGTAGCCTACAGGTGTGAAGACTGGGGCTCGGAGTCAGTGTCTGACGGAGTTCTTACTCCATTCTGAAGCCAATGCTTACCATCTCAGTGAGATTCTTATTTACATTTTTCTTGGCAGCATGATATTCCCTGCACAATGCCCGCTGCCACTCAGAACCTGAAGAAGAAGCAGGGTGGTCCACTCTGCTTTTCCACTTTACTTTTCTAGGAAGTAGTAAAGACATATGGCCTATCTCTCTCGGGGCCCCACAGCAACCTCAGTCTCTGTGAGCTGGAAGTCTTTAGAATATGACATTTGGAAACCGATGGTCTAGTCATTTTGAACTCCAGGTACACAAGCCTACTTCTCAAGTCTGCATAGGCATCACAGGTAGATATAAAATCCACATGCACATTTGGGACTAATTGCATATAACTGTTTCCTCTTTTAGCATTTTCTCAGATCCTCTGTTTGCTGAAGAAGACTTCTACAGGACTGTGCAGGAGGCTGGGGATTACAGATGACAATTGTGTGCTCCATGTTCTCAGAGACTGGCAGATGAGTAAAGGCAACACTGTTCACGCAGAGAGAAAGATTACAGATTCTTTTGGGGCACGGCAGGAAAGATCTTCACTAAGAGGTAATGCTGGCACTGTAGGGAGAGGCAGTCAGAGCTCATCAGCCACAGTTCTGTAGGCGAAGGGAACAGGTTGAATGAAGCCCAGAATGCCAGAAGCATGCTTTGTGAGGGAGAGTGGCTTGACAAGAGACTCAAAACACAGGGCAGAGGCTCACATCCCCCCAAAGAGTTGGGCTTCATCCAGAGGGTGAAAGGAATCCCTGAAAGTCTAGGACACGGATTCATGTTGAAGTGCTAACTGTGGAAGATGTCCCAGCTTGTTTGGAATGAGTCTTGGTAAGGGCCAGCAGATTCTATGAAAGGACTTCTGAGTGGGAGGCACAGTGGGTCCTGCTGATGTCTGGGGCCATTGCAAATTCTAAGATTCTTAGATCCAACTTGGTGATCAAACAAGAAGCTACTCAAAAGATTGGGAGCACTTGGAGATTCAATGCAATGATTTTAATGCCCACCCCTGCTGTGGCAGGACATCATATTTTAACACCCCCTTCCCTGACAGAACACTGTATTAGTTACTTTTCTCACTGTTGTGATGAAAAGTCCCAAGATATGCAATGGAAACATTGATTTGGCTCACAGTTTGAGAGAGTACAGTCCACCATGGCAGAAAAAGGTACCATAGCTGGAGTGTGAAGCTGCTCACTCACTTCTCTGTGGATCAGGGAGCAGAGAGGAAGACGGCACCTAGATGTGGGGTTGAGTTATAATTCTAAGTGCTCCCTCTACCACAGCAAACCACTTCTTCCAGCTAATCTTCACTCCATTAGGGCTCAACAACCTCCCAAAACGGTGCCACTAACTGATGATTAAGAACTCAAATGTATGAGCTACGGGAAACATTTTATACGCTGTGTTAGTCAATTTCTCATCCCTGGGATAAACTCCTTGACATCATCAACCTATAAAGAAGAGGGGTTTATTTTTGGCTTATGGTTTCAGAGGTCTCAGTTCAGGGTCACTTGATCCTGATGTTTTGGGTCTGAGAGGAAGACAGACATTGTGATGGGAAGAGTATATTGGAGCAAAGCTGCTTACATCAAGGTGGCCAGGAAGGAGGAGAAGGGAGCCATACCTAAAGCAGGTACTATTTTTTTCCTATGTGATTTATGATAGAAATACATATTTGAATTAAAAGAAACACATACTTTTAATAACAATATCAAAAAACTCATGGAAAAAGAGATAAAAGAAACAAATGCTTCTAATACTAGTAACAACAAAAATCATGGAAGATAAGAATCTGTGAGGGGCTAGAGAGCTGACTCAGAGGTTAAGAGACTTTATTACTCTTGCAAAGGACCCAGGACTCTTTCTAATACCCATGTGGTGGCTAAAGCTGTACCTCCAGCCTCAGAGTTCTCATGCACTTGGTGCACAGACATACACCCATACACATGGAAAAAAAAGAATTCCCAAGAGATGTACCAAAGGTCAACTTTGGCCTCAATTTTTAGTCTTAGCCTTTCAGCTTTGGGCTTGATCTCTGGAGGTTAGAAAATTAATGCCAATTTCAACATCGTGGAGGGCATCCCTGAACTTGCATGTGACCAACAACTGGTTTCTGCATTGTGCATGACATCATAAGACACACATGTTCTGAACAGGGCATGCGAGGCAGATTTATTAATCGCCAAGCATGAACTTTGAAGTAGAGGTAAGCCTTCCGGGTAGAGCTTGGAAGGAGAACGTCTTTTGTGCTGTCTGCTTGAAATTCCATCCATCAGCTGAAGTTGAAATATGCATTTGTGATGGTAAGACTGCGGGCTTGCAATAACCGTGAGGGTGAAGGGTGTTTAGGCATGAAAATTATTGCAGACCTTCCACCGGTTAAACAGACAGAAGAAAAGCTGACTCTAATGTGCAGGATAGAAGAGACTGTCAGCTTGACAACTTAAGGAGAACCTTAGAGCTTTAAATCCTGTTTGCGAACTAAACACTGTGAAGCCTGAAAACATAACAAGATAAAAAACTAGATTAGATTATGTCATTAAATCTCATTTTTACAGTATTATTTGTTATAATAACATTCATGACACTAAAGAAAACAACCCTTCAGGACTGTTTTTAATTTTCAAGTGTTTAATCCTCTTGATGTCAGAACTCTTTCAGGAAATTGTCTCATCTGAGAAGCACAGGGTAGGAGGAGGCATGAAGAAGCCAACTCTGTCACCTTCAAATTAGAAAAAGCAGAAACGTGGCCAAATCTGTGACCAATGAGCCTTGAGTCAGGCCTGAGAGAGAATTAGAGAAAAAAAAACCCATGCGTGTGAGACTTGTCTCAAATACCTTGCTCCCTGGGTACCTTGGTTGTATGTGACCATCTCTCCATGGCACAAAGGGACACCAGGTCATTTCAGCCTTGCTATGCCAGCCCTTAGTGTGGCATGACAGTTCTACTTGTTTTGTGTTTACATCATGTGTGTGAGATGTGTGTATATATTTATTGTATTTACTGTCTCTGAAATTAGGGCATCTTTTAGTGATACTGACATCTTGTGATTTTACTCATATCACAGGGGAGAAGTACTAGCCATGCATCCATGGATCTCACTATAGTTTTAATACAAAGTTGTAACACTATTTTATTTAAATTTTTGCACAAGCTTTGCTGTCTTCTCAGCTGAGTTCAAACACTTGACCTTTTGACATCCAGGTAGAATGTGCCTCTAATTACAACGTTCTACTAAAGATAAATAAAACTTCTCTTTTTAATCCCTTTATTTCCCCAGAGATAACCACCGGGGCTTAAGGGCCTGGTTCCTATACTTTCAGATTTCTGAACTCTCTATGGAAGATATTTGTGTTTTGGCAATAACAAGATCATGCCATGGAAAGATCTGGTAACATGCTGTCCATTACATGAGAGCTTACCATCCTCTTTTTGAGCCCATCCATGGTGCTTATGTTTTGTGATGACTGTGTGTGCTCTATTGTATGGGTATAGCATTATTTATATGCCTAATCATCAAATTAAGGCACACTTAGGCTCTTTCCATTTTTATTCATGTAAAGGATAAGTTCTGGTAGTTTTTGATAAGTACTAATTATTTCTCACATTTATGTTTTTGTATATGTACATAAACTATTTTTCAAAGATTTTATTTTATGTGCATGAGTGTTTGCGTGCATCTGTGTACTATGTATTGGCACCAACTGTGTGCAGTGCCTATGGGAGGGTCAGCAAAGGGTCATGGAGTCTTGAAACTGGAGTCTTAGAGACATGAGTTGCCATGTAGGTGCTTGGAACCTAACTCAGGTTTTCTTCAAGACCAGCAATTGCTTTTATTATATTTGTATATACACAATGCGGTAGTTTGACTGTAATTAGCCCCCATAATCCCAAATGCAGTGTCATTATTAGGAAGTGTGACCTTGTGAAGTGGGTGTGGTCTTGTTGGAGGAAGTGTGCGACTGTTGGGGTGGGCTTTAAGGTCTCTTTTGCTCAAGCTTCACTCAGTGTGACAGACAGTCCTCTTCCTGTTCCCTTCTGATCAAGATGTAGCTAGCACCATGTCTGCCTGAACACCACCGTGATCTCCACCATGATAATAATGGACTAAACATCTAAAATTATGAGTCACCCCAATTAAACGTTTGTCCTCGATAAGAGATGTTGTGATCATGGTGTCTCTTCACAGCAATAGAATCCCTAACTAAGACACACACACACACATAGACACACACACACACACTTTTGGATATATCTTGCTGTATTGCTTTCTAGAAATTAGAAATATTGCATCAATATTCCTACCATATATCCGAGGAAGCCCATTTCCCTTACCAATACTGAGCATCATCTGCCTTTTGAATCATTGCCAATATTCTATGAATACTGGTCTCTTGATATTTTCATAGGCATCTTTAATTGTTAGCGAGGTTGAGCATCCTTTGATGTTATTGCATTGGTTCCTTCTAACCACAGAGGAAATGATGTCATCATGAGTGAAAGGGACTACAAACACACTGTCGCGTTATCTTATTTCAGAAGGTTCATTCTGTCCAGCCAGAACGTGTGATTTGTTGGTCCCACCGCTGCAGTCACACCTCGTCTACTTCTACTTCAGTCAACCCTCGCAGTTGCCTGGAAAGGATTCATTGTTATTTATTAGCATTTCCAAGTGTAAACGGATGGGATGGAGAGAGGTGAGTGGATCGCACTGTGATCTCGTGGGCAGGTCTGTGGATGAAGAAGGTAGATTTTCTTTTGTTTGGGGGCTATTGTGTATATTGGATATTGAACCCAGAATCTCCAGCATGCTGAACATATGGTGTGCCTCTGACCAACACTACAGCCATGAAGCCCAGTTTTGTACACTCTAGTCTTTACTTCACCTTTACTGGATTGTGCTGGCAACTAAAACATTCAAAATCCTGAGTAAACACTTCTCCAAGAGCAAAGATCACCATGCTTATTCAGTACAGAACTAAATATACATAATCTCATTGACAGAACTAAATATACATAATCTCATTGAATTCTCATAGCAACGCCATGAGGGAAGGACAAATTACTGCCACCCCAGGCAGGATTTTAACATCCGAGGGTCATGCCTGTGACCATGGCCTCACATGGTCTCACTCCAGCTAGCACAGTGCGCTTCCGTGAACACTAACACATCCTCCAGACTGAACGTTCCCGCCAAAGTGTGAAACTTATTCACAGGGTGGAAGACAATAACAAGCTGAGAACCAAGGAGGGCAAGGGGAGGTAGAGACACAGTTTTCAACAGGACACTGGTTTTTGGGGTAGAACAATATTTTATGAATGATTCTTTTCTACATTGTCAGGAAGCGTAAAGTGCCTGGCCTCTGTCTTCTAGAAGCCAGTAGAGTCTCCCAGGTAAAAGAGCACCCCAAACATTTTCTTCTGAGTTAGCAGACGCCCAGTGAGGGGGCATTGCTTGTCTGGTTGAGACTCATCAAACAAAAGGATCCCCTCCTTGAGTATGTTCATACGGCAGACAGGACTGTGTGTGGCTGACATGGCTATTCTGTTTAGGTCAACGCTTTTGTACAGGGTCTCCGGTGTGAAGTGTGCTTTGAAACGGTGATGCTGTATTTCCATTGCTTCCTTTGAGGCTGATCGTCAATCCTCCCCTCCACTTCCCCCAGAGCTCTCGGTGCAGTCTCTGTCTACAGACAGTCAATAAATGTCAATGTGTGCTATGGACGGATGTCTGCTGTTCTGTGCTGGGCTCAGAAATCACTTTTCCAGGTCCGGCTCATAGCCTTCCTCTGGATCACAAAGGCAGCAGCAGGCAGGTGAATCACCCCAGTCCAGACAAGGGGACAATCTGTCAAGGGCAGAACCTGCACTGTGTGGATCCATGCCTTCCAAAACCAGCTTGATCCGGTCCTCTCGGCCAGAAGAGCAGATACACTGTCCAGTTGCACCCTTTCTGTTAAGCTCAGGCATACCCAGGGCTGTTACATGAGCTCATGTGTCCTTCAGAAAGAGCAGAGGCTCTGGGAACAATCTGCAGAGTTTCAGGAAACTCGAAGAGGAAAAGACAAGCGGCTACTTGGGGGTTGGCTCCAGGCCTTTAAGTGTCTCCAGTCAGAACGCCAGATTCACCAAAATGGCTCTATGAACATGTTTCTGGAATTCCAGGCCAGCAGCAGGGTTTACATCTTTGCTTGTTTCCAATTTGCTCAAGGGAAGAGAATTTGTTATGGAACAGTCAGAACGTGGGGAGGAAGAGCTAATTCTTGAGACAGGAAGTTCTTTATAGCGGTTAGACTTCCTCATTTGTGTGGACAGAAGAGGTCTACTTCATTCTTGCTGCTGGCTCAATATGTAAAAGACGGCTTGCTGTTAACAAAGCAACATGTCTTTAATTCAGGGCATATACAGTGCATTATAAACACTGTGTCAACTTCTTAAATCTGCTGGGAACTCCTGCCCAGGGAAATTCAGTGGGGGACCGGCTCAGCTCTAGGGCCTCCACAGTCTTCAGTTGGGTTTCTCAGAACTCAGAGTGACTTGTCTTGACGCTAAGGTTTCTGGGATAAGTAGTGATGACAATCTCCAGGTGTCTGTCTAGAGCCACATATGGTATACGGTATGGTGTAAAAAAAGATTGGAATTTGGACTCAACCAACCTGGGACCAATTATAGGAGGTCACCATTTAGTAACTTTACAAATTGCCTGAGTTCTGATTTCCTTGCCTCTCAAAGAGAGTTTATAATTACATCTTACCTGAAACGATTGCCAGAAGATCAATTGAGAATTGAGAACAGACTTGGCAACCTGTTAAGTGCTTTCCAAGTGTAGTCTTTATTAGTCTCCTGCCTTAGAAGTTGAACTTAAAAGTCCCTTTCAATTTCCCAGCCCTGTGATGTTAGGCTTTCTCCAGCACATCACTCTCCTGTCTCCCGCCGTCACCCACAATCTTGAGAGTTGCCTCAGTCCAGTGGGGTGACTTTGTTCTCTGGATGGGATATGGTTTTACACACCTTGATTTTTGTTCTGTGTTGCTCTATGTAGATCCTTGCAGCAACAATGGGCCAGGAGTTTCTGAGTATCTTCCTGCCAAGACTGTATTGTTAGACATGAGGTCAGCGTCACCGTAGCTGTCTGGAAGGCTGGCAGAAGGGGGGCGGGCATCGTGAGCTAGTGCCTGCTGGATGAGGTGTTTCTGTGGGAATGAGGTATATAGCAAGGCCAAAGAACCAAGTGTTGAGTTTGGCTAATGCCCACTAGAGAGCCGTCAAGACATTAAGGTTAGTTCATGGCTTAAAAATGTCTTGAATATCATTTTTGTCTTTTTTTTTAACTGTGAGGCAGAGGCATATATGGGGTTATGGTTGAGGCTTTTATATCTCAATGGAAACAGGAGAGTTTAGAAGAAAGACTGTTTTGGAACCCTAAAACCTAGGTTGAGATGTGGCCTATTGTTAGCTGTAGTAATATGGGGCGGCGGCGGGATTGCATCCCCCAAACCCAAGCCACCTGCCCGGCTAGCTTATGCCCCGAAATAATTACACGGACACTGTATTCTTTTAAACACTGCTTTGGCCCTTAGCTCTAGCCCTTACTGGCTAATTCTCACATATTAATTTAGCCCATTTCTAATCATCTGTGTAGCGCCCCTAGGTGCGCTTACCGGGAAGATTCTAGCCTAAGTCCATCCTGGGTTGGAGCTTCATAGCGTGCGTCTTCCCTGGAGCAGGTAGCATGGTGTCTCTCTTGCTTCTGCTCCGGAGAGGAGAGCTGCGGAGTCTGACCCCACTTCCTCTTCCTCCCAGCGTTCTGTTCTGTTTACTCCTCCCACCTATCTCCTAACCAATGAGATGGGCCAAAGCAGTTTCTTTTATTTTAACCAATGACCTTCCTCCATCAGTTAGCTACCTGTGTAACTACAGGAGAATGGTTCCATTGCTCTGATCCCCAGGAGTTCACACATCCATGGAATAAAGATGTATGACTGGGGATAGCAATATGTATCACATGGCATGTAATTATTCCTGTACAAAAAGGATACACACTTGATGTATAATATATATGTAGGGAATTTCTCAAATCATAAATACAGAGCCCCAGAACCATCAGAAAGTGGTGTCGCATAACCACAATCAGACGAGGCGATGTCACAAAGATGCCTTCACCCCTCCTGGCACCTGCCAACCCCCTCTGAATAACATCACCGCATCACACGCCCTAAAACCAGAGGTGAGTTTTGCTTGTTTGTGTAGTTCATATGAACACACTGTGCAGTGTGCGTGTTTTTGTGTTTGGCTAGTCTTATTGGTGCAATTCAGCCATGTTTCATGCGACTCATTTATCTGTAGCTCAAGGTCAGACTGAACTCCATTTGCCTTGCTCATGAAGCCCTGTGGTGTGAGAATATCTTCAGGTACCCCTCTATCGTCTATGGGTACACAGGTTTATTTAGTTTCTGGTGTGCCCATATGACATTACATTCCGCACATTGCTGCTCAGCATGTCTAAGAATGGAATTGTGGGTCCTATCAGACACACACACACACACACACACACACACACACACACACACGAGTTCATTCTTTTATCTTTAAAAATTGTAATTTTTATTAAAACATATCTTAGTAGATAATGCCATGAAAGGGATTAATGAAACTCTGCCTTCCTCTGTCACACTGGGTTAGACCCTGTGTAGACTTGGGAATCCTAAGTGGTTGTGGGATGGCCAATCAGTTTCCGTAGCTGTCGTGGTGGTGCGTGGCAGCAGCTGAGAGGCTGGGTGGAGCAGGAGTTCAAGGCCAGACTGAACTACACAGGAGGACTGTTTCAAAACCAAGTTTCCTAGGTAACTAACTGACAACTGACTGACTGACTGACCGACCGACCGACCGACCGACCGACCTACTAACCAACTAACTAGCTGGGACTGGAGCAAAATGTTTGCCTATCTTGGAGACTTTTAATTGGGACCAGAAGAAGGTACTGGTTAGTTTGGAGCCTTTGTTCTGAAACTGAAAACTGGAGCAAGGAGCTTCCCTGGGCTTGTGTGTGTGCGCCTCCTGACGATGGGGGCAGGGGCACTCAGGAGAGAGACAGCAGGAGGCTAGGGTGCACAGGAAACAGAAACCATGTGTGAATTAGGGAGTGGGTAAGAAAATTCCACTTTCTGCCCTTCTTAAGGCTGACCCAGGGTTCTTCCGAGGCCTTGAGACTGACCTGCCCATCCTCACAATGATACCATTGTTGATTGGAGCTATCAAATCACTGCAATCAAAAAAGTCCAGACTGAAACAGCCCAGATCAAAGGTAAGGAAAAGAGGAAGAAACTATTTATAGGTTGTATTTCATTCAATAAACTTTATGGAGCTCTAGTAAAAATGGATTCCACTACCATTTAGATCGTCCATCTTCCTCACTGGAGTAATGTCTGGGAGGACAATCTCATTGCTCTTGGGTCATTCGAATGTTTAATTCTGGCTATATTAGCAAAGAGCAACATGCAGCGGCAGCTTTCTGATGCACCAGCCTTTAATTAATCATGGTCCTCACGGAGCTGAGGTAGGTGCAGACGGGCAGCTGGTCACAGGGCTAGCGGGCTGTGGAGCACTTACCTTTGGCCTAGATCAGGGACTTCCAAGCTTCCACTTTTTGCTGCTTCAAAGGTTTACAGGGTTGAAAATTGGCTATGAGCTCAACAGCCAAGGAAAGAACAGTTAAATAAGTTAGTAGTTTCCAAGTGAAGGGGTATTTATGAAGCCATTAAAGATGACATCATCAGATAGGTTTCTAATGATAGGAGAAATTAATTGCATAATAACATGTAGCATTAACTGGAAAACAGATGTGAAATGTTTTATACAGGGATCCCAACTTTGCTAGAATACTCCTAGAAAAAGGTCCAGAAGGAAATATTTATATGACCATATTTATATGTTCACAGAGTTGGTCCATATATAGCTTGGTTTTCTGTGTCTCTGACAATACTTTACAATCAGGAAAACTTCAGGATCCAAATATAAATCAATAAATTGTTACCTCAGATTCCCAAAGTATGGCCATTCTAAATATGTTCCAGAATTTTCTGAAGTATCTATTTCTGCCCACTGCTAACATCCTGCCTGCTAAAGATGAGGGCATTTAGGATATTTAAGTTAGGGGCCCAGTAGACTGACCTTCTGTGCTTTCCTGTAGCTGGAGCTGCCTTCCATTCCCAGTGGTGCATCCATAGCCCCTCTGTCTTCTCAGGACTTGTGGAGCCAATAAGGCTTCGTTTTCCCGAGCCCTGAGAGCATGAGAGACAGTCTCCGAAATTACAGAGCCAACGTGGGACCTAATGACTAAAGAATATGGGGAAAGCGAGAGGGGCTTGAGTGGAAAGTGCTTACTTTCAGGCAGGTCTAAGTGTTGCTGCTGCATGAATAAAACAGCCCAATATGGTCTTCATATATAGTCTTTATATATGGTCTTCATATATAGTCTTTACATATGGTCTTCATATATAGTCTTTATATATGGTCTTCATATATAGTCTTTACATATGGTCTTCATATATAGTCTTTACATATGGTCTTCATATATAGTCTTTATATATGGTCTTCATATATAGTCTTTATATATGGTCTTCATATATAGTCTTTACATATGGTCTTCATATATAGTCTTTATATACGGTCTTCATATATAGTCTTTATATACGGTCTTCATATATAGTCTTTATATACGGTCTTCATATATAGTCTTTATATATGGTCTTCATATATAGTCTTTACATATGGTCTTCATATATAGTCTTTACATATGGTCTTCATATATAGTCTTTATATATGGTCTTCATATATAGTCTTTATATATGGTCTTCATATATAGTCTTTATATATGGTCTTCATTTTTCCCATGTGAAAGGAATTAATTTCAAATCAGAATCAATAGAGGTAACATGGCAGCTACAATGGATCCTCCATTCAGGGCTAGCTCACAGTTCTGGGTACCATTGTTTCCTGGGTATCTCCTGAGGATGAGATCACACGAAGTATGTTGGGGTAGGGTCCCCGCATCCCTTCTTCTGCTGAACAGGCAAGTACAGGCAGCAATCGCAGCATGGCCTCTGTGGTCATGTAGATTGCAGTTCTTACGTCGCCAGTCAACCAGGTTATCAATCAATGTATTGATCAATCACTTACTTCGGTATTGGAGTCAGGAAATCAGGGACCGTAGTGATCTTCAAAGTATCTCTGCTGAGTGAGTTTTAAGATGTCACTGTCACCTGTCTTAGATCTAGTCTTTTGCTGGATTCTCTGGAGTCAAGGGTAAAGTGAGGGGCAGTCAGGGGAAATAGATGTGGTTAATGTAGACAAAACAGCTGGTGAACATTGAAGAGGCAGAAAGCGTGGGACGGAGTTTAGATTCTGAAGTCATTGTGGAAGCCCTGAGAGACGGGTTCCAAAGGTAAGCATGCATCACTGAGCAGAGCGCGTGCCTGAATAACGCGTGGCGTGTATGGGAGTGATTGCGAACGTGAATAAATTTGCCCGTGGAGAAGTGTGCACGTGTGGCTGTGTGAATGCAAGGGTGTGTAAAAGCAGGCGGCGTGGGCAGGGTCCTGAATGGGCTGATGGGATGCAACAGCGCGTGGGGACGGCTTTGAGGAGAAAACCTGGAGGACCTCGCTGGAAAGGAGAAAGAGGACCGAAGGCTTTGCTATGGTGGCTGGTGAGAGGGGCAGCCGGGCAGCCTGCCCCGAGTTCTAGCCGAGAGAGAGGGTGAGGAGGTCGCTCTGAAGACAGAGGAATTTGTCGTTGGCTTCTCCTCACCCAGTTTCCGGGTGTGGTGGTTTGAAAGAAAATGACCCCCAAAAGGGAGGTGTGGCTTTGTTGAAGTGGGTGTGGCCTTGTTGGAGGAAGTGTGTCTCTGTGGAGATACGCTTTCCGTCTTGTACATTCAAGCCACACCCAGTGTCTCGGTTCACTTCCCGTTGCCTTTGGGTAAAAAATGTAAGGACTCTCAGCTCTAGTACCACGTCTGCCTGCAGGCCGCCTTGCTTCCCGCCATGACGATAATGGACTAAACCCAGTCTGAACTGTATGTTAGCCCAGTTAAACATTTTTATAAGAGTTGCCGCGTCATGGTGTCTCTTCACGGCAACAGGAACGCTATAAGACACCAGGGAAGGAGCTGGATGTGAGGGTGAGAGCTGTGTGTCACAGTCAGCCAACCTTGGGCCCAGATAGAAGAGATTCTTCTCTTTCTGTGGTTGGACTTCGGGTCACCATGAGGTAAGAAAAGAAACATTGTCATGGGGAGAATCTTTAGCCCTGGGTAGAGAGACCTCATCATCTGCTACATTTACTTCAGCCACACAGACAGAGAGAGCACTGTGTGAAACAAGAGTAACAGTAGAAGGAGCTGGCGTATCTGTCCCATGAGATGATGGACCCATAGAAATGTTTCTGAGAGTCTGAGAGATATCTTTTTGCATTCTTGGGGGGCTTGTGAGGAGCACCTAGGTCTCAGGGTCTCACTGGGCTTTATGCAAGACTCTGCATTCAGGGGACCTCTTGCAATGACTGAGTAGAACCCTGAACCTGCACAAAAAGGCAGGTGGCCTGACTTTCCCAGGATTCCTTGCTGGCTCTGGACTGTGTTGAGTCTGATCTGAGAGGCATAGACTTTCATGAAGGTCAAATGCAAAGACAGCCTTTGCTCTTCCCTGCAGTGCGCCGTGGTTGGTGCCTGTGGTCTTAGGTGTCCGGGGCAGGAAACCGACTCTCCTGGAGGGTTCCACTCTGTCCCGCAGCCACCACATCTGCAACCGTTTGAAAATCCAAGTTCCCAGGCCCTGCGTCGACGCCTTTCTCCGTCCTGCACACTTGCAAAGCCCTTCGAGTCGGCAGCTCTGTTTTATAAGGTTGCCACTTCCTGCCCTCACTTTATTACATCTGTTCTTTGGGGCATGGTGTTATAAATTGGGTATGTGATGATGTGTAATCACGAACTGAAAAGCCAATACATTTCCACCGTACCAGCAGCAAGACAAATAAAAGGCAAAATGAAAGCTTGTGCTGTTTCCACAAAGGGAAAGCACACAGCACATATTGAAGGAGAACAAAACCAGGTTGCAAATTGAAAACGTTATCCTCTTAGGGGTGTTTTCTTGGGGGCAGTCTAGCTCATGCGGGGCCTCCTGGGAGTGGGGGTTCCCTGGCAGCCTGGGCTGGGGAGGGTGAAGGGTGCTACTTTGTTCCTCTTGGGAGTCCCTTCATCACAAAGCCCTGCCACCCCCAGGTGATTGCTCTGGGCATTTGTGAGTTGCTATGGAGCTAAGATGCCTTGGTTGAGAACAGTTGGTCTGTGGTCAGAGGACGCTGGACCGAGAAAGGCAGTAGGGAGTGGGAATGGAGTGTGGGGTGGGGGTTGGGCAGAACTGGACGGAAGGAATATATTGTGATTTTTTTCCCCCTCAGGAGAGGTCCAGGGGAGTACACAGTCATGGCTAATAATAATGTGTGTAGAACAATGTGGTCCCAGAAAGGCACTGGAAGTGAGCAGCTCAGAATGCCTGCTCTTGGCCAGTGCTCTGTCACCTGCTCTCGGCCAGTGATCTGTCACAGGAGGGATTGAGCCCTGTGACCTCTGGATAGGATGAGAGGGTACACTGGGCATCCTGGCAGAGGTTTTAGGAAAACAGTCCTCCCACCCATTCATATTCAACTCTGTGGCCTCTAGAAATGTGGTCTGTGGGGAAGTGGAGTTTCGTTCCCTGTCTTTTCTTCCCTAAAGCTGTAGGGAAAATGCAATAGAAGTAAGGCTTGGGGAGTTGCATTTTGAAATCGATTAAAGAAAAAAGATTATAGGAATAATATATATTGTCAGTCTACAAAAGGTTATAGAGTTTTTGCCAGAAAAAAAAATAAAAGAGAGAAAAAAATCTTTAGGCCGAGTAACTAATAACGTTCGGGAAGCTAAGATGAATGTGAGCAGAGATAAGGGTCTCTCGTGAAGAGAGTCTGGCTTTGCGAGCATCCTTGGTATCTGATCTTTGGTCGTTCTTCCAGCACATGAAGCAGCAGTTGTAATAATAGGACTCAGTTACGTCACAGGGCTCCTGTGTGCAGCAGAGCTGTGGGGGCGCAGAGCCCAGGCTTGGGCCGGGTCAAGGTCACACATTCATGAGAGCTCCTTTGCTAGGGCCCTTTGATTTCCATTCTTTCCTCCTTCTCCCTCCCTCCTTCTCTCCCTCCCTCCCTCCCTCCCTCCCTCCCTCCCTCCCTCCCTCCCTCCCCCTGTCCTTCTCTCTGTCCCTTCCTCCCTCTTTCTCTCCCTCCCTCCCTCCCTCCCCCTGTCCTTCTCTCTGTCCCTTCCTCCCTCTCTCTCTCCCTCCCTTCCTCCCCCTGTTCTTCCCTCTGTCTCTTCCTCCCTCTTTCCCTTCCTTCCTTCCTCCCTTCCTCCTTCACATAGCAGATATCAGAATCTCTATCTCAGGGCCCTCATGGGTGATTTGCAGTGGACTGTGGGGATTGTATGCCCACAGTCTTGACATCAACCCCTTTTTGGTGGAAGATCCTGTGGGCCCTCTGATTATCAGGGCTGTTCATTTCTTTGAACAGGGAAACCCGAACAGCTCCATAGAACCAGCAACCTGTGGCCCATGCTGCTATGGACTCGTCAGTACTGGCCAGAACAGGAAAAGAACCCTGATTTTATATTTTCAGACCAAACTGGATCTCAGCAGATGTAACTTCAAGCTCCTCCCTAGTTGACCCCCGTTTGGTTTCTTAGGGACTTTGTGTGGGAGTCAGGACACATGCTCCTATCACTTCAGATTGACAGAGGGAGACTGAGGGTCCATCAGGTTGTCCAGGCCCCTCAGAGGCAGAGCCAGGAGAGGACAAAGGCCTTTCGAGATCTGCTTGGCTCTTCTCTGGGCTGTCCTGTGGAGCTTCCACAGAGAGGAAACCAGGGAAACTCCAGGCTGTTTAAGGTCAAGAGTTTGTAGCTAGGACGGCAGCACACCTGGCTTCTGGAGCCTTCGATTTGCTGGTGTGCAAGCCTGGTTTCTGGTGAGTCTGTCCTCATGGCAGAACAAAGTAAGCACTGCCGACAATCCGTTTGATCCCTGCACAGGGCACAGGGTTTTAGTGCTGTCTTTGGGATGATATCTGACAACTGAGGAGGGAGCTACGCTCACCACTATCCCACCAAAGCTGCCCCGCCAGGCCAGACAGCTGACTGCCATTTTCTGAGATGAAGATAGTTTACGTTATGACTTATTTATTTCTGGTTTTCTGTTTGTGTTTTGTTCCCCCCCCCTTCCCCGAGACAGGGTCTCTTTGTGTAGCCTTGGCTGTCTTGAAACTCGTTCTGTAGACCAGACTGGCCTTGAACTCAGAGATCCACCTGCCTCTGCCCCCACCCCTATCCCAGAGTGCAGGAATTAAGGCATGGACCACCACCACCACCACCTGGCTAATTTAAGGTTTTTAAAAAAGACGCAGCTTGGTCTCATTAAGACACATGGCCCAGACCTACAGGCCAACAGAAGCCAAAGGTAGCACTCCTGCTTGGAGATCCAGGCTGCTCGGATCTTGTTCTTCATCAGTGACTGAGTGGTAAATAGGCAGGGACCATTTTGTATGAATTTATTTTTCAAAGTTGAAGTTTGGAGCGAATTATTGAAGTGACTGGCCCATAAGGATAATAAATCAACAATTAGAAGTGATACCATTGTCAAAAAGCAAAAGGCCAAATGATGACATAATAAAGATGACGGATTGAATCAGGAGTCAGCAAACTTTGACCCTTGGGGCATATCCTGCCTGGAACCTGTTTTAGTAAATAAAGTTTTATTGGAATAGAGCCAGACACATGGGTTTACGCAGTGTGCGTGATTGATCTCATGCCACAATAGAGTCAAGAAACTCACAACAGAGACTGTATGGTCCACGTAGCCTAAACTATTTCTCATCTGGCCTCTGGCAGAAAGTGTTTTCTAGCCTCTGCATTAAATAAAGATCCATCATTTTCTTGTCAAAAGAGCCAAACGACCAGGAAGAAGCTAAGCAAACTATGGCACAGTTCTACTGCTAAAGGCCGACCTTGCAGGCTGCCATTTTCTGTTGCTAAAGCCCCAGCCTGGAGGCTGCCATTTTGCAAAGCTTCCTTACTTGTTATAACAAACTAACACTGATTTGAATTGCATGTGTTGGAGGCCAGTGAGACAGCTTATCTTATAAACTTTTTTATATTTATATTTTTAAAACATTTGTTTATATGGCTATCCATAACAGTAGCAAAATTACAGTTATGAAGAACCAGCAAAAGCGGTTTTATGGCTGGGGGGTCACCACAACAGGAGGAACTGTATTAAAGGGCCACAGTCTTAGGAAGGTTGAGAACCACTTTAAAAGGACAGAAAGCCTTGTGCCCTCTTGGCTTCCAGTCTGGAAAGAAGCTTGGCAGCCTCCTCAGGACCGGAGGAGCCCTTGAGCTCTGTCAGGAGTGCTGGCGGCACAGATCAGGGATCTCTCACTGTTCCGGTAATGGTCTAAGGTAGCTTCCTGATGGCGGGACCTCCTGACGGGCTGCTGTGGCCCCTCAACTCCCTGCCTCCCACATGTGTCCTCCCTCACCTCTTCTTCGCCCTCCAGCTCAGTGGGCTACCTCCAGGCCCTGGCCTCCACTGCTCTCTCCTCCTGTTGGTTGGCTGGTACCATCTCATCTGGGAACTGCCAGTTCAGCCTTCTCCTCCCAGGGCGCTCCCTGCCCTGCCCTTGTTTAAGCAGTCAGACTTCCCCAGGGCTCAAGCATGGAGCATGCCTTTCTGAACACTGTCATGATTTTTCTTTCATTTGTAGCGTTTTTCTGTTCCTCACCCTCCTGCTGCCTTGTATTGGGTGGGAAGTCTGTCAATAATATTTTATTCTTTGGTATATTTAATCTCGGTATCTGACATCTAATAGATACTCAATAAATACTCGTGGAAGGATGGAAGAACAGATGTGAATGATGAATGAATGAATGAATGAATGAATGAAACAAAGAATTCCAATGCTTGGTGGGTGGAAAGGCCCTATTAGCATCATTGGAAACAGAACATACTGGAATAAGGCCTACTTGGACATTCCTAAAATAGACCTTGATCCAGCCTCTGGGTAATTAGACCTCTCCGGCCTCCAGGAGGTTACTGTGGGTACACAGTGGTACCCAGAATTCAGATAGTCATAAGAAGAAATTCAATACTGATGGAAAGCATGGGCTTTTCTTCCCTTGGCTCAGCCAGGCAGCTGACATCTTTCAGGCCATTGTTTCAGGCAGTGGCTTGATCTGCCTCACCCAGCTTGGAAGCTCCTGGGATACCTGCTTCAGCAGGGCTGTAGGGCAGTCCAGTCTCAAGCCAGTGCCTAGCTGGCTGTGTGTGTGTTCAGGCTTCTCACAGCTGGAGACCTGGCAGGGGAAGGGACTGGGCTGGTAGAACAGGGGTTAAACGGCAGCCACTTGAGGTGGCCCTTGCAGGGTTGAGCCCGTTCATCATGATGAGTGTCATAGTAAGATCAATTCTCTGTGTTCTTTTGGGAATTACAACTATCACTTTGGTGTGATTTATTCGGTGTGTATCACAAACATGGCCATTTGTTTCGTCATTCTGAAAGTTCATCTCAAATTGCTCCGAGTTTCTGGTTTTGGGGAACGGCATGTCCAATTGCTATCGTCTCTCTTGTGACATAGGGGGCAGGGGTGTAGTGTTCTTCCCTGGATATCTGCTTTCTATGGCAGGGGCTATTTTATCCCTCTGATTTATGTCTCTTCTTGTAACCCTCCCCATTTTGGAATCTGTCTTCACAGAGGTCCCCAGTTAGACTGGGGGGGGTGTTGCTTCCTTGGCAGCCCTTGAGGGGCAGAGAGCCTGTGAAATAGTTGGACTTTGAATCTTCTCCCAAGCTTCTCTGTTGGGCCATCTTCCTCCCACTCAGCTCCAGGCTTGATCTTGGTTTCTAAGTCTGTTTACATCTGATAGTAGATGAAAAACACAACTCTTACAAAAAAAAAAAAAGCCTGGTTTGAGAGCTCTCCCCACTGTCTAACAAACTTTGTGAATGGGGAGGGAGGATCCCCCAACCTCTCTGAGTGCCCTCATTTAGGAAACACAGAGAACAGAGCGAATTGAGAGCATTAGCACGAATTTTCAGTGCTTTGTGCAGACAACGATACTCATTCCCCTTGCCACTTGGTGTCTGCCTGAGCTGAGCTGCCTGAGGACAAAGCCAGTCTCAGCTTTCCCTACCTGGAACACTGCCGCGAAAGGTAAGGGGAAGCGTTAGAGACACGCTGAGCCCCGGTGGGAAGGAAGGTGCCTTTCAACTCTGCCGATTCTCCAGCACAGTTTCCCTCCACTTTGCCACCGAAGTGCTTGCTGCCTGAGTCCGTGGGGATGCTCAGGGGGGATCCCGGGACACGGGAGCAAGTGAGGTGGAAACACTGTCAGCCTTCCATCTGGCCTTGGCATCTGCCAGGAGGCCTGTGGTCTATTCCTGACATCTTTTTATAATAATAACACCACCCACTTTGTATCACATGAACCAACCCCCTAAAAAATCAGTGCCGGGTTATTCCTCCCTCCCGTGCCCCACCCCCTGCCCCAGACACCCATCCTGTTTTTCTGTAGCAGAACAGCCATCTCTGGCAGCTCCTCCTGACTTCAGGGTCACTGCCTGGACCACAAACAGGTGGTCATCAGGAACGCCATCCCCAGGGCTCCTGTGTTCTCTGCTCTCACTGCGGGCCTTTCATGGAACCTATTGCCTCACATGAGTCTCTGGAACTTTCCAGCTCCGCATGCCTCCCCTCCAAGGAGAAGTCCTTCTCCCCACAGCCTGACCTGCCTTTCTTTTTACAAAATGATTTACTTATTTATGTAATGCTTATACTCGTGCAGATATCAGCTGTGCAGGTCAGGGACCTTGAGGAAGGACCTGGTCATCTCCTTCCCTGTTTCTTTGTCCTTTGTACTAGCTGGCCCATGGGCTTCTGGGAAATTCTGTCTTTGCTTTTCATGTTGCTACAGTAGTACTGGGATTACAGGTGATGTGTGCTATGGCACTGGGCTTTGAACTTGGGTCTTCATGATCATATAGCTGGTACCTAACCTGCTGACTCATCTCCTCAGCCCAAGCAGTTCCCATCTTCCTTTGCTGCCACCCTCTCCCAGCCTCTTGCAGCAGGGACTCTGAGACGGTTCACTGACACAGCTGCTCCTTGACTGGCTTTCCGCTTCCAGGACTTGGCTCAGTGTGTGCACCAACATGGATCCTCCATGGCTCCTTCTTGTCTGTTGATGAGCCGGAAGGAAAATGACCATGCTTTTGCTCTCTATAAAGACCCTTCATGAATCTGACATCCAGAGTGGTCCCCCTTATCCATAGCTTTACTCTTCATGATTTCAGCCTTTGCTACTTGGGGCCAGCTTCAGCACTGTGCCATCTCATGATGGCACCGTCGGAGGAAGTGTAGGAAGAGTGCGGGGAGAGGGAGGGAGACCAAGAAAGCATGAATTCGCATGTTCTCATAACTTTTCTTGCAGGATGCTGGATTGTTCTGTTTTATTAGTAGTATTGCTGTCATTCTTTTATTGTGCCTAATATACAAACCTTCATAGGCACACATTTAGGTAAACAAGACTCCAGGCATCCTCTAGGGGTCTTGGAGTGTTTTCCTAAGGGTGTATGTGGGGGACACTGTATGGATATTCACTACCTGCAATCCAGCACCTTTCCCAACTCATCTTGCATTTTGGTGATGGTTTCTGCTTTTGGAAAGCCTGTCGTTTCAAGGTTCTCTGTGCTCTGACGTGACAGGTATCTCAGAGTCCCCAGGTAGAGACAGGTGGCTTTCTGAGGGTGGCCAGGAGGTGCTGTGGCAAGGATTAAAAGGCCTGGGATCTGGGCAGGAAGGAAGAAGGAAGCTGTCAGTGTGTCCAGCAGGATAAACTGCTCCCTGAGGCTGGGCACAGGAATGCAGACTTGCCTCCTGCGGTGAGTGGGGACGTGGTTCATAGTTGGTTGGGGAAGAACCTTCTCTGGGAGTCCCTGTTCTGGGATCAACAGTGGCAGGAAGGTTTGCTCATCTGTTCTGGGCAGGACAACAGGGCTATAGAGGCAAACACAGCTTCCTTTCTTTTCCCTTCCTACTGTTGCATAGAGCAGAAGAGAAATTCCAGAGGTTGTGTCAATTACTTGTATGCCTAGGAGAGCTTTAGTGCAAGTGATGGAGCCATCTGCTCAGCCCGAAGGGTGATGGTCCTCACCCCTGTGTTCCCCCAAGGCTGCATAAATGTGCACCATTGACCTTCGAAGGACGTGCCACTCACGCAGGTGTTAAACTCAATGCCACTCACTCTGGCCTGTCATTAGCACTCAGGCTTGTGACAGGTGTTTGCCAGGGCTCTGGCGGGAAGGTCAGCACCTCAGAGTTGCTGAGTCCTCCGAGCTAAAGGCGGTACTTGAAGGCTGGCAGGTGGCCAGGCCGGAACTGGCAGCAGCCTGTGGCCTTAGCAGAGGAAGGTCTGGTTGTCTGAGATCAGATCTGGTTTGGAAGAGCTCAGAGCTGGGGTTTAGGGTTCAGTTCCCCTCCTGGTACCCGGGAACACATTTCTCCTCCTGCTAAACTGTTGTCATGTTTCTGGCCTGGGCCTCTTGGCTGGGGCAGTCTCAGACAAGCCTGGGCAGCACCAGTGCCTGCTCTGACCTAGGGTCTTCTGAGGCTGCCGGTCCTCAGACACTGTGTCGTTCTGGCAGGCAGGCAGGCAGGCAGGCAGGCAGACCAGTAGCTCTGATGGCAACCCCAGCCAAAAGCTGGGGATAATAAGGATTAAAGTTAAGAAGGCACGTGTGCGTAGCTTTTAGGTTTGCTTTGAGATAAGGTCTTGTGATGTGCAGCCTGGGCTGATCTAAAACTCAAGGCCTACCTGCCTCAGCCTCCTGAGTGCTGGTATCACAAGTATGGACCACTGTGCTTGGCACGGAGGCAGAGCCCTGTTCTATAGGCCCACCTGGTTCTTACTCAGAGAACCCCTCACTGATGGTCTCACTCCTAGCTGCTTTTGGGGAAGGTCAGAAATCCGAGCTTCTGGCCCTGCAGACAAATGGCAGGTGACATGGGGCGTGTGTGTGTGTGTGTGTGTGTGTGTGTGTGTGTGTGTGTGTGAGAGAGAGAGAGAGAGAGAGAGAGAGAGAGAGAGAGAGAGAGAGAGAGAGGAGAGAGAGAGGAGTGATGAGGAGGAACATTTGACCCCGAACTGGCTTTCAGACACTACTTGTTAGTATACATCTCCAGGAGAGGATCAGACAATCTGGGCTCACTTTTATCGCCTGTAAGAACTGGTCAGTAACAGCTTGCTTTTGTTATGAAGTAATTAATGACAAACACAAGGCTCAAGCAAGAGCACTCTGTAAACAACAAACTGTCCTCATTTGTAACGGTCAGCTCACTGGGCTTGTAAGGGTACTTGTGCCACAGTTGCATGTGCATACGTGACTTTTAAGAGGTTCTTGGTTGCCGGGCGGTGGTGGTGCACGCCTTTAATCCCAGCACTCGGGAGGCAAAGGCAGGCGGATCTCTGTGAGTTCGAGGCCAGCCTGGTCTACAAGAGCTAGTTCCAGGACAGGAACCAAAAGCTACGGAGAAACCCTGTCTCGAAAAACCAAAAAAAAAAAAAAAAAGAGGTTCTTGGTCCATTCACATAACCATGACTGTGAACGCCACACTTCCCAGGGTCCTGTGGCTGTCTCCAAATCATGACCTTTGTCTAACCCAGTTGGGATTCTTACTGCTCAGTGGAAGCGCAGGGTTTATCTATTCTCCTGGCATCACTGTTGCAGCCTCTGGGGTGTATTGCCTTATTCTCAGGGGGATGGAGTTTCTTTATCCCTTCCCTGAGGTTAGGGGATGATACTAGACCAGCAGTCCTAGGTGGCCTTACCTGGCCTGCAGGTCCCCCTGCATAGAGAGCCCCCAAAGAGGTCTTATGGCCATGTAAGGCAACCCATACTGAATTCATCCATCATCTGTCTATGAAGGATTTGTTTTGGGGTCCTGCTGGACATGCATTGTTGGGTTCTAAGCAGAAGTTTGTGATTCCCATTAAGAATTCTGCTCCCAGTATTCTCCCTCAAGCCTAGAGTGGTGCCCGCTGGTTGTAGGCTTTTACTAGCGTTGGAAGAACAGGGTGGCAGTGAGTATGGAGCTTGTGCAGGTTGGTTGAGATTTCTTACTGATGACCCAAGGTGGATGGATGGGCGTTGGCTCACGGCTGGGTGGGGATGGAGGTGGTCTGTGAGCACATGGCACTCTAAGCGTGGTCCCTACACACACAGATGCCCATCGCATTCCGAAGCAGCTTTACTCAGATTGCAGAGTGATGCATCCCTGTTGCAAAAAGTTCAGAAAGCATATACATGTGTAAAAAGAAATAAAAATAAGCCACCTTCATCCTATTCCAAATAACTACTGTGGTAATTTGAATGTACTTGGCACCCTAAGCTCATGGAGATTGGCACTATTAGGAGGTGTGGCTTTGTTGGAGTGGGTACAGCCTTATAGGAGGAAGCGTGTCACTGTGGAATGGGTTTTGAGGTCTTATATATGCTCAAGTCAAACTCATGTCTCAGATCACTTCCTGTTGCCTGTGGGGTGAAGATGTAGCTCCTTCTCCACTCTCAACTCCTTCTCCAGCACCGTGTCTGCCTGCACGCTGCCTTGTCCCACCATGATGATAATAGACTAAACCTCTGAACTGTAAGCCACCCAACGAAACGTTCTCCTCGGTAAGAGTTGCCATGGTCATGGTGTCTTTTCACAACAATAGAAGCCCTGACTAAGACATCCTTGATTTCCTGCATTTTCTCCATTTTCTGTCTAGTAGGCACATTAAACCGTTATATGCATTTATGTCTTGTTTTTAATGCTTTTTACAAATTTAAGCACTGCAGTCCAGAGGCCCAGGAGTTCCTCCTGATCTTCCCCTCCTCATGCCTCCTCACCCTCATCTAGCACCAAGCCCTACTGTTACGGTCTTTCTTGTCACTGGGCAGTGTACTCTGTTTCCACGGCCCCCAGCCTGACCCTGATCATGGCTGCTAACGGCTCCACTCAGTCCTCTTCAACTGTGGCACTAGGTTAATGTCCCTGAACAGAAAGCCTGACTTTGTCTTCTGTGACCCATACTTCACTCTGGGGCTCAGTTTTCTTTCTTCACAAGGTGGGAAAGATTAAACAAGCAAAGACATGTTAACACGAGCACAAACGGCCTTACGGAGTATATATCCTTGATGTGATTTTCTAGAAAACACAGTGAAGACATATGGCCCCATCTCCAGACACCCTTAGCCTAGACCCCAGAGCCTAGCCTAAGCCCGACAGCCACAAGGTTTGGCTTCCACGCTCCTTGCTGACATCTTCCTTCTGAGCTCAGGGTCTGGCTTCCTCCAGGCTTGCTACGGCATCTTTGCGCTTTCTCTTCTCTCTGCCGGAAAGCCTACCCCCTCCACACCCCTTTCTCATATGGTGCACTCATGACCCGCCTTGTTTCCCATGTGCATCCATTATACACAACATAAATATGCCCTTGCTCATAAATCCCCTTGCATGCCTCTGATGATGTGCTCAGAGCTGATCCTTAGAAGTTGGATTCCTAGGTCAAATGTTAAGAACATTTTTTTTTAAAGCTTTTGATGAATATTCCAGATCTGCTTTCTCGAAAGGCAAACACGTTTCTTGCCTTGGGGCCACAATTTTCCCTCCCAGCTTTCTGTGGCATTTCGTTGACACTTTCATCTAGCGCTGGCCACAGCTCTCTTTTGTTGGGGGTTATTTATTTACTATCTGTCTCCTGGACTTGACAGCAAGCCCCTTGGGTCGGGGCTGCACTAATTCATCCTCCTGTCTCTCCAGGGACCTGTTCATGGCAGGTGCCTGGTGACAGATGCTGAGCTGAACCTGCTGCTTGTCACTTGTCGGTCTCTTTCCACAGTGGGTCTGAAAGCAACATCCCGGATGCTTGCCGATAAACCAGTGGTCTCCAAACGTCTAACAAGAGGGAAACCCCGGCCTTGGCCAGACGCTAGTGGAATCTGTCTGTCTCTTTATTTCTTTCTCTTTCTGGCCGAAGAGTGGCATGCGAAGGGTCCTGTTTGGGAGGTATTCTTCCCACTTTGGATATAGGAGTCGTGATGGAGCAGCAGCTTAAGCCTTGGGCACGGAAGATGCAGCTGCTGTTTGGCAGATGTTCCTGTTCTCTTGCCCTCTTGCAGTGATAGAGTCACCACCTTCCCCAGATCTCTTGGTGCCTGACACGGAAGGCTGGCATGGCCTTTCCTGCATGTGCGGCAGTGACTTGGGCCAGGAACTCCCAGAGACTTTACTTCTTTGCACCCTGATACTATGAGGTGGGTGTCCCTCCTTTTACAGAGGAGGAAACTGAGGCTTAGGAAGGGAGTCGGGCTAGTGAAAGGCAGAGCCAGGTGTCGAACCAGTCAGGACCTGGGTTTCTGGCCCCAGCGCTACCTGCTCTCCCACAGCCTGCTCGAGGGCCCTGGCTCCTGGCGGGGCTCTGTGAACCTCCAGACATGTGTGCACATGTACGTGATGCGTGCAGATTTGAATTCTCTTCCAGCCTGATGTTGAGGCCCTTGGGCTCTGTGCGCACCAGGAAGGAGTGTGGTCTGCCCCTACGATGTGGAAGATGTGATACTTCACTTTCTAACTCTGTAACTTTAGGCAGACAGCCCCTGTCTCTCTGAACCCTGATCCTTTTATTTGTGAGTGAGGATTACAGCAACTACCTCAGAGTGCGGGTATGATTAAACTAATTCAATTAGGTTTCTTTAGGGGCAGAGCTTGGCGCATGGCAGACCCTATGTTAAATGCTATTTATCTTCCCTTCAATCCCTCCCATCAAGTTGAAAGGCAGAGGGAGCTGGGCTGACAGACTTGACCTGTCATGCCCTTGCTTTCATTTGCCAGAAGCTCCTGTCTCTCCAGGTACACTCCCCTCCCCCCTAGGAGTCCGTCAGCTCCGTTCACATCAGGTTCTGCAAGCTTCGTGCATGACTCCTTGCCATCAACTTTGCACTGTGGGAAGGAGGAAGATAGCAATCTTTCACTCCGAACTGTGAACCCTTCAAAGGGTCTGGAGACATCCTCATGACTCCCACACACACACTCCAACCCTGTGCCCAGCCTTCCTGACTGCCTTGGTGTGTTAGGGTAGACTTTAAGCAGCTCCCGTCTCTGACTTAGGACGTGCTCTGAGGATTTCCATGGAGCTTACCCTCTACTCTGCCTGCTTCAGACACCAGGCCCCACCCTCCAGGCTGAGTGGTGCCCTGGGAGCTGTCAGCAAGACTGCTTGTCGGTATGCCAGCCCTGGGGCTTGGAGAGGAATGCACCAGGCTGGTTTCCATTACCTGCCACCCTGGAAACCGCCTTGAATCACCCTACACAGCCAAGGCCGCCCAGGGCAGAGTGCACGAATGTGAGACTCAGCTGTCAGGGGAAGGGAGCAGGATTGAGGGCTCAGTCCTCAGGCCTGGGGAGGAGGGGTAGAAGCTGTGTCAGGCTGGCTTTTCCTCAAGGAAAAAATAAAATTAAATTGAAATTATTTAATACAAGATAATCTTCCTGTTAGGCAGTGAGCTCGCTATCCTTACAGGCATTCAAAGGCTGTATGCTCACACTCAGTGGTGGGGTGGTAACTTCGAGAGGAGGTAACTTTTTTCATCTTAGGATGGGCTGAGATTTGCCTGGGTTTCTGGCCTGTGACTTTTAAATCGGAAGGCTGGGGGCATCTGCTTTTGTTCAGCAATCTTCATTGTACTAGCCACCAGCTAGGCTCTGCTGGGTTAACTTGTTGAGTTCCAGACAGAGCCTAGAGGTGTAGTCATTCCCATTACCAGGTTAGAAACCGGAGAATGAGGTGGGCTGAGAAACTGCTCAAGTGTTCCTCTGGGAACTCTGTGCCTGGAGGTATTTCCAGGAGGCCTGGCTTCGGGGGAGGGAGGGTTGAGTGGGGAGGGTTTCTCCAGAGTTAAACAAGGCAAGTGAAGTTCCTAGGACGGACAGGCCCTGTGGAGAGTCCCTTTCTTCAAGCATACCTCATAACCCGAGGATGTTGTGGTAGACAGGGCAGCCTCCAGTTGGTGAGTACGGGATGTTTAGGGCACTCCTAGGGCCAGAAGACCTGGAATCTTGGGAGTCCAAGTTGGCATACAGCTCAATGGTAGAATGGCTGCCTAACACGCACAAGTTCCCATCTTAGCACTGCAAAAGAATCTGGTAACCAACATGAAACAAAACTAAGCAGGCAAAGGATTTATGGGATTGAAGTGAAATAAGAATAGAAAACCAAACAGAACTGGCAAGTTTCATCTGAAGCACCTGAGGGAAAGGTGTGATGAGGAATTGGGGGGGGGGCTGTCCCAGGAAAGCAGAGCCTGGGGTTTACTCCCTAGGTTTGCCACTTTGCTCCTTGTGGTTGACTGACGTCACTAACCCTCAGTTTTCTTATCTGTGAAAGTGGGCGATGGTGAACGTCCTGCCTGATGTGAGCCGGGAAGGCACCGGAGTAGACGGTTCACACGGACCCTTAGGAATGAGAACGGCTCAGCAAATGTCTGTATGTCTTGTTCTAGGAGACAGAGCAGATTGAGGACTACAGGGTGGGGCCGAGAAAGCAAACTGTCCCAAAAGATGCCCTCCATCCCTTGTCGCCAGCAATCTTCCAGCGTGTGTGCTAGACAAAGTTTCGGGGTGTAGCTCAGTGGTAGGGCACCTGCCAGGGAGGCAGGAAGCCCTGGGGGTACACCTCAACAGCATAAAGAGAAAAACAAACAAACAAACAAACAAACAAACGAAAAGAAAGGCTTGCTGGGACTCTGAGTACACCACCCTTGACGCAGGTACCCGGGGCCTGTGGAAAGGGAGGCTGCTGAGGACTTGGGGGGAAAGACTGCTCTGTCCCTCTGGGCGTTCAGGCGTATGCACTACCCATTGTCATGCTGGCCAGGGACCACAGAAGACCCCATAGCTTTGGTAGGTCCACAGAGCTGGCCTCAGCGCCCTCCCCTGTCCCTTGTCTCAGGTGTTCTTGCCTGACCTGATAGTCTCCTTCATTCCCTGATCTGCAAAGCCATCAGGGTTGAGCAACCATCTATGCTCTTTCCGGTCACCTGAGAGTCTAGAGGAAGAGCTTCCTCCAGCAGACAGACAGCAAAGACCAGAGGCGGAGAATGAGGACCGTGGGGCAGCCAGCACTGCTCTGTGACCCTGAGTTGACGGCAGGGCCCTATATGAGGTTTAACTTCCAAAATGTTTCTGAAGGTTAGAAAGGCTGAAGCCTGTTAAATGATTCACAGAGCGGGTGAGTGGCAATGTCAGGCTCCTAACCAGGACCTTCCACTTCCAGGTCAGGTAACAGTAACTATGTAAAAACCCTGCCTATGTTCGTGTCTCATCTGTAAAATGGGTAGATATTTCCATTTCAATAACATGTTCTGATTATGTTGTTTCTCTTTCATGCTACATGTTAGGACCAGAGACCTGTCCCCCCCCCCAACCCCCGCCCCTGAAGGGAGGAGTTATGCTGGTGCTGTGGGGCTGTCTTGGTCTCTAGGGGATTTAGGAACCACACTGATTTTTCTTGCTATTATGGCTGACTACAGCTTGCGAAGGCCTGGGGGTTGATCCTAGAGGATGGCCTTCGGGGAATTCTCTTTTCCAGTATTTGAGTCTTTGAAGACAGGGTCTTTCTATGCAGCTCTAGCTGACCTGAATCTCATTATATAGATCAAGCTGGCCTTGAACTCATAGTGAGCCACCTGATTCTGCCTCTCAAGTTCTGGGGTTAAATGTGGAAGTCACCACACTTGGCTCTTCTGGCTTTTTTTTTTTTTTTTGATGGTAGGACCTGTCAAGGTCATTTGGCTCGCCCTGCAAGGCTTGGGGGCGTGGACACCCACAGTCCACTGCCCTTGCCTTCAGGAGGAAGGATCAATGGCCTAATAAAGCTCCTGGCATTATCGTCAGCCTCATTCCCCTTCAGAGTCTCATTGGAAAGGGGCTGTCTACAGAGATCCCGTGATAACGCAGCCCAACACTCCTAGCAGAGCCGGGAAGCTGTTCTGAGTGTTGAACCTGCTTCTGTCCCACCATAATTTAAGGCCCCTTTCTCTTGTTGAGCGCAAACGAGAACAGCTGCTTACGATCATCCTCCGACATCAGCAATTTCTCAAGATGACCCTGTGAGACAGGCCAGGGTCATTAGACCCAATTTGGTGCTCAGCAAATATGTATTTCTTCCTGTGCTTGTCGGCCACGGCCTGGCTGGTTAGGCACGATGAGTAGCTGCAAGTTTATTGGAGCTCTTTGCAGGAGTTCCTCCACACTCTGCGTCCCTGAGGAAGAGAGCTTGCCTGTTAGATATGTTCAAAGAATGCTCTTCTATGGCCCTGGCTGCACATGGCGAGGCCGCGGCACTGAAGGGAACAGGTTTTGGCAGTGGCTGGGGCTAAAGTCTCAGGCAGTCTCTCTCTCTCTCTCTCTCTCTCTCTCTCTCTCTCTCTCCCTTCCTTCCTTCCCTCCTTTCCTTTCTTCTTTCTTTCTTTCTTTCTTTCTTTCTTTTTCTTTTCTTTTCTTTTCTTTTCTTTTCTTTTTTTTTGAGATGGGATCTAGCTATGCAGCCCAGGCTGGCCCTGAGCTCTTGAGTCTCCTGTCTCTGGGTGTTGGGATTACTGACTGTAGCACCTGGCCTTGGGGATTTCTTTTCAATCAGCAAGGGTGGGTGGATTTTCTGCTGACCTGAGGGGACCAAGTTAAAGACAAGGGGAAGAGCCAGGAGACTGGCTGGTTGCCACAGGGAAACTCCTGGCCTTCTGTCCTTTCTGAAAGGGGGCAGGGACAAAACATAACCAAGCAGCCAACCAGCCCTGTCACTCAGAGCAACAGTATCAACAACAAGGAAGGGACAACATCCCTAGGGCTGCTGGGCACACCTCCTTTCTGACTAAGATCCAAGTAGCTCCCTCCTTCCCTCTAAATCGTACTGCAGAGAAACAGGGTAATAATCTTTAGGAAAACAGATGTCTCCTAGGGCAGCAAGGCACAGCTTGACCCACCCCTTCTCACCCCATCCCTACCTGACCTTTGAGGGAATCCTCACGTCTCCCCAGCAGTGGATCTCTGAGTCCTTGGTTCCACACATCCGGGTCTCTTTCCCTACAGGATAGGATTTTGGGTACACACGTACCCTGAGTCCCCTCCTGGGCTCTTTTGCCAGAGGCCACACTCCTCCACAAATCTTTTGGGCTCAGGGCTGAACTGCTCCTTAGGTTTGTTGGTGACTGACAGCAAAACAGTTCTGGTCACTGATCCCTCTTGGTGGCAGTCAGGTCTCAGGGCATCTGAAGAGGGTTGACAGCTTTTTGGACCTCAAAGAAAAAAATGTCCTCTCCTCTATCCACGTCCTCTTCTGCCAACAAGTTCTCTTCCCAGGAGCCTCTGCAGCCAGTTCATCCCTAGATCTGCCCTGGAGCCCAGGGTATTTGTTCATGGTGGGAGAGAAAGAGAGGAAGGCAGGAGAGGTAAGCAGCACGTGTATGCACAGGTGTGAGTGTGTGTGTGTGTGTGTGTGAGTGTGTGTGTGTGTGTGTGTGAGTGTGTGCATGGATATGTGTGTGAGTGTCCGCATGGATGTGTGTGTATGAGTGTGCATAGATGTATGTATGAGTGTGTGTATAGGTGTGTGTGAGCGTGCATGGATGTGAGTATGTGAGTGTGTATTGGTCCTGTGTATCTTCTCCTACCTAGACAAATGATTGGGAGTCAGGTAAATGAATCCAGAGCCTCAAACACCCTGAGGCAGTGGTTCTCAACCTTCTTAATGCTGTGACCTTGTAACACAGTTCTTCAAGTTGTGGTAACCACCAACCGTACAATCATCCTTGTTGCTACTTCATTACTGTAACTTTGTTACTGTCATGAATTGTATTGTAAATATCTGTGTTTTCTGAGGGTCTCAAGGAACCTCTGTCAAAGGGTTGTTTGACTCCCCACCCCTGACACACACACACACACACACACACACAGGTTGAGAACAACTGCCCTAAGGAATCCTTGAGGCCCTCCCCTTCATTTGATGGGAGAAACTGAGGCCTGGGCTGTTGAAGGGCTCACTCCACCAGGGTAACAAGGAGAGTCACATCGTAAAGACATTTTCTCCATGTCAAACCCACAGGACCCAGGCTCTACTGCAGCATCCAGAAAGTGCCCCAAGCCTTGAAGACTGTTTCTTTTCCAGTATCTACTGGAACCCACCACTAACTGTGGTGTTTTGTAGATGTCTCAATGACCATGTGACTGATGTCACAAAACGTCAAGGTTAGAGGAAAAAGTGAGATGAAACAAGAGGGTTTTCGGAGCATCAGCCTATAGGGACCATGGAGGCCCCAGAAGGGCTCTGAAGAGCCAGAGTCTCCCTTAACCAGGAGCTCCTGGCTGCTTCAGGACTCCTGTGGCTTTGGGGCTGATCGGTTGCCTTTAGAGCTGCCTGCAGGAAAATTTAGCTTAATCTTCATTAGCTCGTGATGAAATGGAAGGCCTGAGAAAGAAAGGGACTGATGTAGAGTCGTGAAACCGCAGTGAGACATCAGAAACTCAAGGCAGACCTCCTTTACAAGGCAAGAGGTACGGAAGCCTTGCCACCACCGTACTGCATGTGTGCTCGGTCAGGACAAGACGAGTCTGTGTTCACACTTTCGGAACTATGCTCCACAGATAAAAGCAGCTTTAAATTCTGCATAAAAAGAGAGCCGAGTCTCCTTTCTGGGGTTGAGTGAGCTCGAAGAGCAGGGTCCGCTTTGCCTCTTCAGCGTCTACATTCCTAGAGAAGAGGCAGAAGCGTGTGTGTGCCAGACTAGGTTTAATCTCTAGTCCAAAGCTTGTTAGATGGTGGGCTTGAGTCCTTGCTGGCTCTTGGTCCTGAGCAAATGACTGGTTTCTTCATTTGTATCAACCTCATAGACTTACGGGGGGCAAAAGTTGTCCCAATAAATGTTTACTTTTAGAGACACTTTGGGACTTCACAGTCTAAGTCACATTAAAGAGGCTCCAACTGGGAGAGGCTCAGGGGACCCTTCTGAGCTGGGTAAGTTGTGGGGCATGCTGGGAGACAGATTGTCCCACGTGTAAGGGATGATGGGGGACTGGCTTTAACTTCCCCAGAGAAAGTCGGTCTTGCTTTCGGAGGATGAGAATTTCAGGTGCCTATAGCAGCCCAGTGACATGCAGAGTCTTTGTGTCACCTCACGAGGCTCCACTTGGAGGCTTTGTTACAGGAGGGACTGGGCCCCTCCCAATTTATATGTTGAAGTCCCTAACCCCAGGACCTTAGAATGTGACTATATGGAGACAGGTGGTAATTGAAGTGGTTTGAATGGCCTTGGCCCAATGTGACTGATGTCTTGATAACAAACCAGGACAGGAAATACAGGAAGCAGGTGCGGCGGTGAACACAGGGAGAGGCTGACAACCTCCAGTAAACGAGGGAGATTGCAGCGTAGAAGCCCCCGTGCTGCCGGCCCCTTCATCTTGGACGTTTTTGTTGTGTTGTTTTCTGGGACAGGGTTTCTCTGTGTAGCCCTGGCTCACCCTATAGAACAGGCTGACCTCAAACTCAGAGCTCCATCTGCCTCTGCCTCCCACCTGGGAATAAAGGTGTGCTCCACCCCCTTCCAGCTCATCTTGGATTTTTAATTCCCAGCTCTGTGAGAAGGTGTCTGTCCTTTGATTGGCCAGCCTGTGAATTTTGTTCTATCAGCCACAGCTCCTGATACAGGCTTGCCGAAGAACATGCCAGAAACTGAGAAGGAACCAGGACCCTGTTGTCCTTTCTGGGGATCCTAAAAAGGAGGCATCCCCATTCCTCATTCGGAGGGCCCACCCTCTGTAGCCTTCACTACACAGGTCTGCCTTCTTGCGGGTTTATGGGGTAGAGAGATGGAAAGTAACACTTGCCCATCCTGGGAAAGCCAGGCTGTTGATGGGGTTGGAGGCTCCTGGATCTGCCTGGCTCCAGCCACTCCAGTTACTCCCCAGCCATGTGTGTTGGGGAACTTCATGGGTCTCAGCTGGAGGCCTGTGGAAAGTCAGGAGTCAGGCCAGGCATGGGCAAGGGAGCAGAGGGCAGCGCACATGCGCTCTGCTGTGCTACTGGGATGGGTGTGGGGGAAGCTCTGAACTCCTCTGCCTCTGGCCCATGTCAGCTCCGGCATGACACACGCACAAAAGGCACCTTTTACAGGTGGGAAATTATAGGTGCTGCTACTTCAAAGACCTTGGCAACCGGGGCTCCTCTTTGATAGATGACAGTATTATTAATGGTGATTTATTACTGGGGCCATTTTGACAACAGAAATAACCAGTTTCCCCACCTTCTTGGCTCCTTCCCCCCAACACCATGTGGTGTCTTTTTTTTTCTTCCTGAGCTGCGGTAGGATGGAGGTTACCTCCCTTACAAGGAGGCTCCGGGCATCTGTTGAATGCACACAGTGAGGTATCTGGCTTATTAACTTGTCATCGGGTGTCATAAAGTTTAGTGAAATGCTGGCAGAGTGTAATCCTAAACAGGGCAATTACTCTGTTATTAGAGCAGCTTTCTCCTGTCCCTCCTCCCCGCCCTCCTCCTCTCTCCTGCTTTCTTCTCCTCTCCCCTCTGGGCCTCTGCCCATCTTCTTGGTTATCTAGTTCTTATCTTACCTCTACCTGCTTTGCTCGATTAGTCAGAACAGAAGTCAAGCCATTTTGCAATTCCAGAGTGAACCAGGCTTTAGCTAGGTACAGCCGGGAAGAGCTGGGCCCCTTGCTGTTGCCAGAGTGGTGGAGCAAGGTTGCTGTGCCAGGGACATCAGCGAGCAGGAATTCGGCTGGGTTCTGCTCCGAGGGTAGGAGCTTTGAGACAGAGCTCGGTGGGGCCTGGGAGGCAGAGAGCTCAGTGGGTCCTAGGGAAGACATCTGTATGGAAGGAAGGTTTCCTTCCTTCCAGGATTTATCTCCCCTTGCTTTTTCTTTTTCTTTCCGATTGGAACCAGGGTAGAAAATAAAAGAGGGAAGTGGCAGTGGTGTAGTGGGGACCTGAACAGAACAAAAAGCCTGAACTGCGTCTCAATGTCAAAGCTGTCACACGGCTGCCACCATTCCTCCCTCTGAGACTAGTTCCCCAGCCTATGAAATAGGACCATCATTCTTGCCTTATTTACGTCACACGGGCTTAGAGAAGAGCACATCAGACAGCGGGTAGCGAAGAAAACCGCGGCGGTTAATCTCTGTACACAACAGAGGGCCACCGCCACTTCATACAAAGGGCCACAGAATTATTTCTGTCTGACTGAGCCCCTGCTCTTGTTCCAGAGGCACAGAAGTGATACTTTGACCAACCGCAGGCTGCCCATGTGAGGACAGTCCCATGGAAGATATTTATTGCCTGGTGACGTCACGGCCATCCGAGCTCCTGCGGTGTGCTCCATATGCCGCTCCCGTGATGGGGGAATCATCTGACGACATTTGCCCATGTTCCTCCCGAAGGGCGGCCTGCTTGTCAACAAGACTGTATTCTGTTTCTTAAGGCTGTGATAACCCCCGTTTCTAAATCTTCCTGGCTGGTATTGTTTGACTCACGCTCTGAACAATGGGAGCTTTGAAGCGTGCTTGTGATAAGTAGTCGGTCCATGTACGGTGCCAGGTTGAGAACACAAGACCGAACAAGTTGCAGGAAAAGCCGAAATAACATCTTAAGAGGTTCTCGGAGACTATCTAGTTGAATCATCCCATTTTATAGCTTGGTAAATTATGCTCAAAGAAGCCAAGAGGACAGCTTTCCTAAGAGCCATCCTGTAGTGGATTTCCCTCCCCCAGCTCCTACTGCAGTGCTGTCTCCACCCAGATTCTGTGTCTGAGTCCTTCCCTTCCTCATCAGTTAGATGCCAGAAAAGCACCTGCAGCTACCTTAGAGAGGATTTGGTCAGCACTTTGTTCTTCAGGGATGTGTGTGTGTGTGTGTGTGTGTGTGTGTGCATGTGCGTGTGTGTGTGTGCGTGTGTGTGTGTGTTTGCAGTGTAGGAGACACACTAGCCCAGGATGTCACACATGCGAGCTGGCACTAATTACCCAGCTACAAATGCTAGCAGGCAGTTCACTGCCCGGCTGTGAATTTCCTCTTCAGTGACACAGAGCTGGGCCCTGCTCCCTGTCAGAGGAACTTCTAGCGCTGGCGAGAAGAGGGACAATCAGGGGCTTATGATGCTCACCCCTTAAATTCTTGCCACTTGTCTACCCCATTGGGCAATAAAGGCTGGGCACTGTGTCCTGAATTAACCACTCAATGTCTGCAGTCTGCTGCCTGTTTATCAGGAGTTGTTGGGGAACGGGGCTGGCTGAATGATGGAGTCAGACTGCCTTAAAAATGGAAAACCTCCCGACAGGTTTAAAAACAGAGAGCAGACAGATGGGGTGAGGTGGCTACTCCCCACCCCCCCAAAAATAAAACCAACCACTTTCTGGCCTATTTTCTGCTTCCTTCCCCCGTGGTTGGAGAACACTAGAACATGGATGAGTACTAAGGACTCTAAGGTTCAAGTGTCTGATACAGGCTGTTTCTGAACCGCAGTATGCCAGGCATGGTGCCCCCTCCTGGGTGGTGAGGAAGAAAGACACCATTCTAATTGCGTGGAACTCAAGGCTAGGGCCACACATAAGGCAGGGGAAGAGACCTCTGTGGCATAGCGGAGCCTCCCTGCTTTGGTCATTAAAGAACCGAGGTGTTCGTTTTGGGGCATACTTCTAGCCTTGGGTAGAGTGAAGGGAGATCAGATGGAGAGCGCATACTGGTGGAGCTTGCTGGAAATGCAAAGGGGACAGAAGAGATTTAGAAGCCACCCAAGGCTTTGTGCTTGGAGAGAAAGAGAGACAGATGCTTCAGAGAAGGATCCTGGAGATGGCACTACCCCAGGGCAGAGCTGGGCATGTAGAGGGCCCAGCATAGGGGAGCTGGGTGCCACCTAGAGCTGGGAGAGATGTTACCTACTGTGCAAATTTGCTTCCCAGCTAGGCAAGGATGGCAGAGTCTCCACTAGGCCCTTTGGTTCGCTGAGTTGACTGCCTACCTGGCCGAGAGAATTGGAGGTAAAGAAGATCCAAGGCAAGGCTACTGCTTTCCCCTGCAGTAGGGTGGCTATGGAGTTGCCTCAGCACGTGTGTGCACGTGCATGCATGCATGTGTGTGTGTGAGGTACTGGCTCTGCCTCCTGGGGACTTTGCCATGTCAAGGTACAGGTCACAGCTTCTCTTTGTCCTCTGGGAAGTTAAAAACAACAACAACAACAAAAAAAAAGATGCCTGGCTTTCTCATCTTACCGGCAATGTCAGGTGCCTCAACCTAATTGGGCATCAACCAACCGTGTGATCTGGTATAAGTCACTTCATCTCTGTGACTCATCTGAAAAGCAAGACAGGACCCCCACTCCTCCCTGGGTTGCTATGGAATGATAGAGTGACATCAGACTGCAGGTATTGTGTAAGCTTGACCATGCTATACACTTGTTACTGTGTGTGCTTTGATAAGGACTCCGATCCTGTTATCTGAATATTGGCCCTCTTCTCTAAGCAAGATGTCTCTGACTCTGGGCTGCCTGAAGGGACCAACTGCCTGGTTTATTGAACAGGATGAACCCCTCTTAGGGAGGATCTCTGCTCTTGTGGACACACACACACACACACACACACACACACACACACACACACACTCATTACCGAGTGTCACATGAAACTTCTTCCCACCTGAGGAAGGCACTGCTCCCAGTTCAGTCTGGAATCACCTTTCCCAGCCTGGCTTTGGCCAACTCATCTGAGCAGGCCTTAGAGGGGTCTAACTTTAAAGGCAGCTGTTTGATAACATACACTCAAGATAAGAGTCTGTGGCTAGGTGGGTGGAGCTCATTCTATCCTTGGATTGATAACTTGCTGTGTATCATCAGCTCTGGAATTGCTAAATCAAACCTTTCCCCCACCGTGGGAGATTGCAGCTGAACGTCTTATCTGAACAGAGGCCATTTCATGAGCACAGGTGGGTGTGTGCAGATAGGAGGGGGAAAGGAAGCGTTGCCAAACCTCCAGGCTGTTCAATAAGTCCCCTCCCTGCTCTTTCCATCCCCAGGTATATTTGTGTGCTGCCTAAGGATGGGCCGCACCCTCAGAAGTTCATGTTAGGTGATTTTTGTCCTGGATGGTGATGGAGTGCCAGTCACTTGACACAGCTTCTGGAAGTCACCGAGAGACACCGTAGGCATAAGCTGTGTGAAGTTGCTGCTGGAGTCACACAGCCTGTTGTTTCGCAGAACACACACTGAAGCAATGAAAAGTATAGCTTAAAGAATGCAAACTCAGTAACATAGGTGTTTGTGGTTATCAAGAATCACGAACCAAGGATGTTCTACTTCCATTACTAAGACCAGCACCCCCACCATTTTGCCATGATGTTACAAAGGATACTGTGTCTCTCAGTGTTGGAAAACCTCAGCTACATTATACCTGCTTAAAACAGCCATTCGAGTATGTGGATTTGGTGAAAATGTCCCAATGGGGTACATGTATGTTCCAGAAAAATCGTTCAGACTCTGTGATAATTTAGACGTGTATGGGTTTTCTCTAGAGCCTAGTATATAGTCCTCAGGAAACATGGGTGGTGATGGTCACAATGATGCTACTTTTGTTGGGGCTTGAGTGCTTCCTCAAAGACCCCATGTTATAGACTCAGATCCTGATTCTGACTTGAGGGTGGTGTGGGATCTTGGTACGTGGGGCCTCGTGCAAGGAAGTTGTCATTAGGGAGTGTCCTCAAAGGGGATTGATGGATGATGCTGTGTTTGCTTCTCAGCTTCCATACGTTGAGCGGTATTTCTTTGCCAAACACCTCTACCATGGTATTCTGCCTTAACGACAGGCCCCCATGCAATGGAGCCAACTGACCATAGACAGAAACTCCCACACTTTTAGTTCAAATAGATGTTTCTTTCTTTTAATTAGATTTTATCCAACATTTTAACACAGAAATGGAAAACTAGCAGAGCAGTGAAGATGCTGGCCTGGAAAAGAGACCCTGCTCATGCATGTGTGAATGTGTGTGAATGTGTGTGGGGTGTAGATGTAAACCCTGGGTGTTGTCTACACTATATTTTGTGGCAGGGTCTCTCCCTGGGACTGGAGACTGACTCATTAGGCTAGGTTTGTTGGCCAGTGAACCTCAGGGATCTGCTGGTCTCTGCCTCCTCAGTGCTGGAATTATAAGCTCGTGGGACGTATCTAGGAAAGCGCTTACCCATTGATTTGTCTCTCTAGGCCTTCATTAAGTTCTGTTGAATTCAGGTAGTGTTGAGCGTATGCTTATTCTTTCTCGGGGCTAGGAAGGTTATTGTTTAGGAGATGCATGGAAGGGGAACATAAAGAATGGAGTAGATTCTTTGCTTTAGAGCCTTGGTCTAGTTTGGATACCAGGACGGGCAGGCATTGTCTGGACAGGTGGGATAGAGAAAGAGGATGAAGTCCAGGCTGGTCTCAAACCTGCCTGGGGCTCTGACTCAGTGTTGCCCTTTGCTGTTGAACAATGGCATGATGCGCAGGAGAGGTGGTGGCATAGGGATGGACAGGTTGAGCTTCTGTGCAAGGACAGGGTGGGGAGGAACTGGGATAGAGGGCGGGACTTGCTCATAGCCTTCACTGGGGTACTGAGAAGGCCAAAGCCGACACGGTGCCCTGGAGGGAATGTGTGTTGAAGCTCACAGGGACCCAAGCAGAGGTAAGAGTAGGGATGCTAAGCTTCTTGTTTCAGATAACTCTTGAAAGCTCTGGTACTTCCTTTGGAAGATAAAGAACGGTGTTATTTATTTATTTGGCAGTGGGAGGAAGGGCTGCATTGAGGTTAGGAAGTGGATAGTAGCTGGGTCAGTCAGCCCCTGTCAGCCAATCGCAGGGATAGATGGTGGGATGTAGGCGGAGTTACAGAATGGGTTCACATCACTGTTTATTTCCACATGGATCTATGAAATCTTTCCGTGTCTCCTTTCTATTTTTGGAAAAGAAAATGTTTATTGAGTCTTGGGGCTGCAACAGAGAACAATTTCTGATCATTTAATTAACAGACACCACAGCAACAAGTACCATGACGAAGAGTGAGCAGGCGCTGTGTGCCTAGTCTAGGTGGCCTGGCCAAGGCTGCCTGCAGGAAGCCATATTGACGCTGAGAGTGGGGGCGGCTATCTGTCAGCCATTAAAGGGGAAACTGGGTAAGAAGGGTTATGTTTCAGGAAGTGAGAGCCATCTGTCATGGCTGCAGTGCTTAGGGAGGGGCACCATCCCTGACAGGCTCGAGAAAGACGCTCAGAATAACCTGTTGAATGAAACCATCAGCTGTGGCTAGAGAGGATGGTGGCAAGTTGCTCGGGTCCCGGAAGACCGTGCTAAGATTTGTCTGAGGCTGGAATGGGAAGCCATCCCACGGTTGCAAGGAGGCTGATTGCTGACTCCTTGTAGCCTGGGACTTGGTGTGGGATGCGAAGATCATATATAAAGCCAAGGACACTGAGAAGCTTGTGTTTTGCACGGGTGGTCTCCGTCTGGGGACATTTATTTAGAACTGTGGAAGTCTGGGGAGGTAAGACCCAGATAGAGGAAGTGGGCCACAGGAGGTGGGTTCTTGGGGTCATATTATCCCTGAGTCCTTTCTGTCCTGCATGGTGCTTCCCTGCCAACTGTGATAGGAACCAGGCTTCTCTTCCAGGCCTCCTCTGTGAGGGCCTGAATCTCCGAGGCCATAAAATAAATAAGCTAAGTTATTTCTGTCAGCTATTTTCACACAGTGGTGGAAAGCTAAGTATACAGTACTCAGGTTAAGCATGCTGGATAAATGAGTTAGAATTAGTTCGGGATACTGGCAAACTTGAGCTTTCTGGAATGTGGGGAAGGAAAGACAAGCAAGTACAGCCAGGAGGAAGAGGTGGGAGAAAGAAGGGTAGGTCTGTGGATGAGGTAAAGAGTCAGAGGCTTTGGGAAGGATGCATGAAGACCAGCCAGAGGGAAGGGCTGTAAATGATGACTTCAGAAACGCAGGAAAAGGTGGATAAAGAGGGGGTGGGGCGAAGGTTGCAACTGTGCCGTAAGGGAACTGAGGGCACAAACCAGGGACCAAGTGCCCAAGCGGAGGTCAGCATGACTGTGGGCCATGGCAGCATGTGGGGAGGAGAGAAGACTGGGAGAGCACACTCCAGGGATGCGATGCAGTTGCAAACCATGCCAGTGACTGTAGATAGCAGCTGACACGGATAGGAGGAGGGGAAGGTGTGTGACATGCGTGGTGCGTGTGACAGCGAGGGCGCAGAGCTAAACAGAACTCAGTCTGCACTTTTAAGGGGAGCATTGTTTCAGTCAGGAGCCACCTACCCATCTCATGTGGGGTCACCTGGGTCGTCATCCCAGGTACCAGCCGGGCAGGTGATATAAAGGTTTAAACGGTACTGTCACTTCATCCTGGGTCTGGCTTCATCATTTCGCCTGCTCTCAAACAGGGACAGCAATTACCCGAGCATTTCCTAAGATTGAGGCGAGGCCCACATTAGATGATGTAAGGGAAAGTTTTTTAAGGAGGAAGGCGCCCTGTCGGGTTCTAGGTAAGACATGCTTGCCCTGGAGAGGAGACCTGGAGTTGGTCCCGGGAGTCTGGCTTTTTCTTATCACACTCCTTGTGGGGCCTCGTGGGCAGCTGAACCCTGCTCCTCCCTGTTTTCTCATCTCCACTCCATCCTCCGCAGGCAGCTGTGAGGTTGTGTACAAGCTCAGCCTCCTCAGGGGACAGAAGAATTGACTCCCCAGGCAAGTCGGGAGCTGCTTCTCTCTCCATCCCTTGGGCACTGAGCAACGGCTTGGAGAAGTAGGAGAGGTTTCCCTATTCTTGGCTGGGGAGACTACTCAGCTTGTGAATGCTAGGGATGAGGTGACCTGTCTCGGGATTGCCTTTGGGACCTGGTAGACATAGCAGCGGAGGAGAGGCAGGCCTGGGAGGAGGGTGAACAGCATCCTTCTTTTCCTGCACCAGCTTGTGTGAACCGAGTGATGGAGCTTTGTCAGGGTTTCTGCTTCCAGAGGTGGCGGAGCACAGGAAGCTCAGACTGGAGACCAAGGCTCCAATGTATGCTGGGATCAGTCATGCATTTCCTCTCTCGCCAGGCTTGCAGCCACTCTGTCGCCTTCAGAAAAGCCTGGCTAGGTTCTCAGGAAGCCAACAGGCAACTTAGTCATGCCAGAGCATGGGAGTCTCTGTCCTTGTCCTTTCTAGGAACACCCATGGAGGCTTTCTTCAATGCCCCTCTTCTTTATCATCTTTCTTGAACCCGGTAGAAGCAACTGGGGCCCCTGAAAGTCACAGGTCTGGAAGGAGGCAGACAAAGAAGGAATATGAGTTGAATCTGAGCCCCGACGGGACACCAATTCCAAGGAACTCCTAACCAGTTCCATTGAAGTTATGAAGAGTCGTGGAGCCAAAAGCTTGAGAGTGGGAAGGGAAACCAGCAGCTATTGAACCTGACCTCCATCCTTTGCTGAGGAGGAAGTGACTCGCTCACGGGTCCATAGCTAAGTTTTGTTTTTTATTACTAGGGAAGCAACTACCCATAGTAGTTGTCCTTTGTAGGCAGTGGGGTTTTATGACACATCTGTTTCCCTCATCCGTGGGAGGGCAGTTTCCAGAACCTTATGGGTCATGGGGGTCCTAGGGCAGCCCCCCCCACTGCACATCCGTGTCTGACATATCCGCCTTCCCCACACATCCTCCCCCGTGTCCTGGTGCTGCATCTCTGCCCCCCACATCCTTCGACTCAACATTGCCCACTCCCCCACCCTCCCGCCATGCTGCCTCTTGACATCTTACCCTCCTCAGAATTCAAGGAGTCACCAGGAAAAAGGTTGTCCATCTCTGATGAAGGCTTGGGTTTACCTGGTGTTATGAGCTCAGTTTTGTTTGCCAGGTTGTGCCCGAGGGAGGCCTGGCACAGAAGAAACCAGTACTCTTGATATCATGATCGCAGGCCTCCGAACTCCAGCTCTGCAGCAAACCGGCTTCTGTTGTAGAAGTCACCCCATTTGTCACAGCCACTCTAACTAGGTAACATGTTATTCTGCAGCTGCCTGGCTCCTGAGAGCTTCCTGTCAGGAGCTTCAGAGGTCAGGGGCTGGTGAGGAATAACCTGATGTCTTGAGACAGACATCTAAGTGACAAGACCAACACCCTGCTCTCTCTCTGTGAGCCAGGCCAACTTAACCCGGAACCACACACATGGCAAATAAATAAAATGTAATTTAAGAAACCTATCAAGTCAACAGTGCTGCATCACTATCTTCCCATAGTGTCCCGGAGCCTTTTCTGAGACCAGGGGACTGACTAAGAAGTTCTAGAGGTCAGTTCAGAGTTCCCCCAAGGTGAGAGAAGGGGAAATCTCACAGGAAGAGACCCCTTCTCTCATTTGTGATCTTCCCTGGGTTTATAGTCTCCTGGGTCCTGGTGTGTGCATGTGCGTGTGTGTGTGCATGTGCGTGTGTGTGTGCATGTGCGTGTGTGTGTGTGTGAGCGGTGACAGGTGGGCTTCTGAGAGGACACTGGATCTAGAGTCAAACAGGCCCCCAACTCATCGGTACTCCTGCCCCACACACATTGTAAACAGGAAAGGCAAGGCCGCGGACACATTACCACTAATGGTGTCACCACAAGTGACAACTTGGCAGCTGGCAGACACTGTTCCTAAATTCCCAGATGAATAAAGGGTATGTTGATCGTTGTGAAAGGGAAAATATCAAGTCTTGAGAGTCATAAGGGACCATGAACAAATGGGAATCTAAGAAGGGAGTTTGAAAAAGAATCAGACTTAGGTTTTGAGACGTGATTTGAACTCTGAGAACAAAATGCTTGAAGAGACCAACAGGATCCAGTATGTGGGAGAGTAACTTTCAAAGGTTCTGAGACAGGTCTCATATAACACTGCCATCAAACACACTACATAGCAGAGGCTGGCCTTGAACTCCCGATCTCCCTGCATCCACCTTTTGAGTGCAGATCAAGATTTAAAAAGCCAGAGGCAAGGGGTCCTGATGAAGGTGACAGAGGTGGTGGTGGCTAACACACAAGGGTGCTTGTTTCTCATGCACTGGGCATGCTCCTGAGAAAATGCCAACTCAGTAAATCCTGTAAAGCAGCTGTGGAATGAATAGGATTATAATTCTCATTTTATAGAAGATGATACCGCGGCACAGAGAGATCCGAGTCACGGAGCTCGGTGGTGGCGGAACCTGAGCCTAATTTAGCTTTCACCTTAGACTGAACTCATCTGGGCCTAACTAGTCCACGCTGGAAACTAGGGCATTCCAAAATGGGTGGAATGTGAGGGCGCCAACATACTATTTGTCTGTCTGTAGTCCACGTAGAGCCGGCCAGCAGTGAGGGAGTAGCTTTCCTTACACATAGGAAGAGTCTCAGAAGATGTTTTGTTTTGGGTCAACTTGGAAAGTTCAGGGAAGGGGGAGAAAGAGAGGAGGCAGCCATTTATAGAACCTGAGGAGGTGAAGAAGAGAAGAAGAGAAGCTGTCCTCTCCTTGGTCCTGCTATTGCCTGGTGTGTTCCTCAGCACCAGCTTGGTCAGGAAGAGCAGTGACTGCTGAGCTTGCCCTCTGGGGTCAGAGATGCAGCCTGGGGCCCAGTATGGGTTCCTGCTCTGGGCATAACTTGGTTGGTGTCTCCTGGCTCCCATGGCAACCACTGCTCTCTGCTTTGCCTACCTTTTCTACCCATTCTGACCCCAGATCCGAGCATAGCCTGTTGGGTGATAGGCAGGATGGGTGGAGGGAGTGGAGATTATGGGATGTCACTCTCTTAGAGGGTGTGGTTGTCAGCTTCCTGAGACTGATTTGGGCTCACGGTTTTGGAGATTTCAGCCTGTGCTCAGTTGGATCTGTTAATATTGGGTCTGGCAGCACATTGCAGAAAGGGTGCCCAGTGGATACAACCACTCCCCTCACAGCCAAGGAGTGGGAGAGAGTGGGGTTCCACAACCCTCTTGGAGGGCAGACCCCAGTGACCTGAAGACCTCCCATCAAGTGTCTACAAATCTGAAGCCAGCCTTTAGCATATGGAATTGGAGGAGTGGCTTGAGGAATTCTAGGTCTAAACTCTGGAAGTCGTGTGAAATAGAAGTTGCCCTTGGGTTCTCAAGAAGTTTTGAGGGAACCGTGTTCCTTCCACTGTGCTGTCAAATGTGGTGTGGAGAGGAGGATGCCAGCCCCCTGTAGTTACCTTTCTGCCACGGTGGGAAGCTACCGGGGAGAAGCTGGCCCTCAGATGAGCTGGAACACCGTGCAGCACTGTTTTAAGTATATAAGGCCATCAGAAGATCCTGTGTGTGCTCTGTGAAACACATCCCAAGCCTTCCCTGGGCCTTCAGAGGCACCTCGGAGGCTGGCCTCCTCCATTCACTCACTGACAGTACTTGGATGACCCTGTGGGTAACGGTCCCAAGCTTACATTCCTATGAAGGCAGCCTCGAGATGGAAGATGCTGGAAGTTTTCCTAGCGTCATGACAGGGTGCGATGGTTGCAAGGAGTGTGGGTTTGCTCAGTGTCTTCTGGGCTGAGGTTGCACAGTACAGACCTGTCCCTGCAGACCACAGGAAAATGGACCAGCACCACCCCATTAGAGCAGTACTGGGCTCAAGGGTTAGGGAGGATGCTGGGCCTGTGGGAAAAGTTGCATGGAGACTGTGTGCAAGATAACTTGCGGACAGATGGTACCCACAGAGAACTCTTCCTCTTTCACACTGTATGACCTTTCCCATGGAACACACAGACACACACAGACAGACAGACACACACCCCTACATTGGCCCTAATGTAGGCACTTCTCTATAGAGAAAACACACACACACACACTATGACCTGATGTGATTTTTTAAAAAAATGAAATTGGAAAGAAATTTCAATGGCTCAGATTGAGACGAGCGTACAGTAGGATCTCACGGACCCACCTCCCACGTCCACTATGACCAGCATTCCAGCGTGTTTGCTCAGCCCCTCGTCAGAACATCGTTACGGTCATTCAACATTCTCTGAATTTCTCTCATCATGCCTCCTCTCCCTCTCCCTTGACAACCTCCCTGTTGAGTTTGGCCAGATGGTTATGATTATTCTCTTTTTACAAAGACAAACCCTGTTTCAGAGAGGCAAAGAAAAATTTCCAAGGTCATAGAGTGAGGGGTTGGCAGAGCCACATGGCTCGGGCCTTCTAGTACCTGTTGGTGTGCACTTTACTAGCCCGCTTCAGTCATGTAAGGATGACGGCGCGGTGCGCTGCTTGTCGGGGATGCAGCTGGTTTTGGGTCTCTGAGACTCTTAGTTTGCCGGGTTAGGCCTTCCTTTTAACCCCTGTGTGTGTCCTGCCCTGCTGCCAGGCCCTATGACTTGGGGGATTAGGGAGAGGAGGGCAAACCCGGCTTTCCTAGGCCTCTTTCATCTATGGCTTCCTTGGATCATGGCTGTGGGATGTTTATGAAACTCTGAATCAATTTGAGGCGCAGAGATTTTCAATCAGGGAAGCAGATTGCGCTGATAGGGTCAAAAGGCCTGTCGCCAGCAAGGAGCTCAGCATCTGACGTATTAATTTGAGCTGTCAGAACCAATATGTGTAACAGAGGTGTGGAGGCACAGGCCCTGTTTCTGGAAAGGAGTGGGGGGCAGGGAAGGGAGGGGAGGGAGAACCACCCTAGGAGGGTCTGACATTTCACAGATTCCGGCAGGGCCAGTCTTGCCTGCAGTCAGCCTGTGACCACTGTGGGCCCTGCGTACTGGAAAGGGCAGGGGACCAGACCGGAGGTGATGGAGGCTCAACCTTCACAGCAGGGGCCCGTTACTGGGTAGGTAAACCTCACATGGCTTGCTGTAGACACAGCCCTTGCTCTCTCTCCTCTTATCTGCCCCCACCTGACTTCCAAGACCCTCTTGCTGGCCTGGGAGGCAGAGCTGAGACTCAGCAGGAAGTGCCTGTTACTTAGAGCCTTTGATAGTGGCCTGGGAACTGGCAAGGCAGAGTCAAGGCCTGGAGAGCACCTTCCCCGGGCCAAGATCACACCCACGTCATCACACTTTGTATCCTTAGCACTGCTTTCCTGCCTCCCTTCTCCCACCTCTTTTTGGGTCCCCATCTTTCTTGACACTCTGCACCCCTGATTCCTTTTAAACTGCAGTGAGAGACTGTGCCCATCCCTTCAAGGCCCATTTGTTCCATTGGCAGGGGCTGGATGCCGCTACTGGTGACTGATGTGAAGTGCCATGTGAGGATATAGCATGCTATACCTGTCTGTATATGTCAATACGGTGTAAGCAGTCTGAGCATCTCATCCTCTGGGGTTTATAGAAGGGAGTGGGTGACCCTGGGAAGCTCAGTGATACTCAGAGTGCATGCATGTAGGTCACAGTGTGACCAAACCACAGAGGGGGCTCAGGGGAGGTTGTTCCCATGTCTGTGAGTTCCCTGGGCACTAGGACTGGCTATGGTGGTGACCTGTGTGTTGGTGATCTGTGTGTTGGTGATCATGTGGGGAAAGAGTTATTCCCCATTCGATAGAACAAAACTCATACTTATAAAATTAGGCATCCAGATAGCTTTTGTTACCTCTCAAAAGGTGGCAATGTCCTTAGAGTGCCACCTGGGCAAGGATTCAGAAGCTTGAGGACTTTGCACACTACCCAAGTCCCTGGTGGGAAGTGGGAGGAATTTAGACTCCTGTCAGGGTGATTACAAACCAGTGACCGCCTGGGTCAACCTCCCTCCTGCAGAGCCCTTCCTTGTGTTAAAGGCTAATTTTGATTGTCAGCTTAATCAGATTAATAAGAGCCCAAGAGATCATCGAGGCACATTCTGGGGTGTGGGGGGTGTCTGCACAGGCATCTCCGTGGACCACTGGATCCCAATGGCCCAGACATGTCTAATGGGGTTTGCCCTTCATGGAGTCATACCGTCCCAAAGGTGAGAAGTAGGGGCTACTGGAGGCTGTAGGTCTCTGCGGGTATCTTCGGGGTCCCCAGCCTCTGTCTTTCTGCCTATTTTTCTACCTGTTGGCCACCTTGAAGCTCCTGTACTACAAACAGCTGCTGCCATGATATTCTGCCTAACAGCACGACCAGAAACATGGGACCCAGGGATCACAGACAAGACTCTCCAAAATGTGAGCCAAAAGAAATTCTTCCCTCCCCTCTTTTAAATGTCAGGTATTTGGTTACAGAGGTGAGAGGAGTAACTTATACCCATGGGGAAGACGGCAGCTTCCCTGGGCAGGAGTGTTAGAAGGCCTCCTTTGGATACCTGAAACTCTGTCTGCTCTCAGATGGGTCTCCTCTCTCACAATCTAGCCCCTTACCTATTGAATATAAAATAATTTATAGTTGCATTTTACCAATAAATTTGACAATCAGACCTCAGTAAAGTTTAAAAAAAAAAGTAATGTAAAAAACACTCTTCTGGGGAGCTAGTTTCCAGAGTTGGTGGAGCGACTGTCAGACAAAGCAGGGGACACAAGTTTGACATCCATAACAAACATTAGAGAAGAAGCTAGGTGTGGTGGTGTGCACTTGTAGCCATAGTGCTGGGGGTGCAGAGATGGGGCATCCACGGGGCTCTCTGGCACACCAGCGTGCCCTACTGGCAAGTTTAGGCCAGTTAAGAAATCTTGTCTCAAAAATAAAATAAGATTTAAAGAATTAATAATTAGAAAGAAAAATAAGGTAGGTAGCTCCCACAGAATGACACATGAGAGCACAGCTATGAACCTGCATGTACACAAATACTTGGGCGCGAGGGCATGTGTGGGTGCGTGCACACACACACACACCACACAGGCCCAGGAGGCCACTGGATACCAGAGCCATTTGAACCTCAGATTATGGTCTTAACCAACACTCTTTATTGACTTCCAGAAAGATGGAGAATGATCATGAAGTAATATTAGCGATGGTGAGTGAGTCAGGCAGAACGTAAAAGCGTATCTCTGTGAGTGGATGGCTAAAGTGTCGGAAGCACAGAAAAGGACAGAAAGAAATGCACCATAGGAGGAGTGGATCTGGGGGAGAAGGGGCGTGAGTGGAGCCTGTGAGGAGAGAAGGAACGGGAAATATGGCTGGGACGTAATATGTGAGGGAAGAAAAATGAGCAAATTAAAATGAGATAAAAGGAAGTATACATTTTTACAAATGGTTACCACCGAAACCTTTAAACCGAAAGGCAGAGAGAACCCTTAAGTTCCTTCATTCAGGTTCTCTTAGAGGATCCTGAGAAGCCATCTCTCACATGATACAGAAGGACGTGTTTATTGTGAAAGTCTCTGTCGCACTGTTCTTGAGTGTTGGCCAAAGGGGAACAATTACTGTGATGGTTTGCTTCTTGACCATCTCTCCAAGGCCAGTGTTAAAGACTTGGTCCTCACAGTGGCTGTCTTAGGAGGTGGTGAACCTCTGAGTGGCGGGGACTTGATGTCCCTGGGCTGATATCTTGAAGTTAATTGTGGGAACACTCCATGCGGCCCTGCCCCAAGCCCAGCTCAGCCTAGAATCTCCCAACCGTGAGCCTAAACAAACCTTTCCTGTTCACGAGTCGATGGGCTGAGGTATTTGTGGTAGCGATGAGAAGTTGGCAGGCATGGTTGCTGCTCTCCCTTGAGGTTTCCTGAATCCTGCCTCCAGACTCAGTATGAGGACGGACCAGTTCACGTACATCTATGTTCTGAACTGTGCAGCCTCTGACAAGCTTCTTTAGGCCCCTGTTACTTGTGTCTGGAGTGAGCGAGTCATTGTGTTGACCTTACAAAGCTTTACAAAGTTAAATGAGAACTCAGGTAAGATGCCAGGCACAAGAAGTCCTCAGCCACATGAGTTATTCTTACACAGGAAAGCCTGGGAGAGTCATAGCTCGGATGGCTTTGTAAGTTACTGGAATTTAAGGGAGGGCCCCTTTCCCCAGGTGCTCCGGGGATCTCAGCCAAGCCAGTCTCTGCCTCCTTGACACATGTTTTCCCCATCCAGTTTACCTTGGCACAAAAGGACAATTCATGGGTATGTTCACATCCTGGCCCTCAACATCAATCTTCCTTCCCAGGCATGTGGTGACAGCTCCCGGGTCTACTGGACTTTGGTCTCTGAGTCTCCCATTAATGTTACTATAGGAAGAAAAAATAGCGTTTTTGCTTTTACCCAAAGCTCATTTCATGGGAAAGGGGTGAGAGGTGGACGCCTGAATAGAGGGAGATGGAACAAAGATCATCTTAGGGACAAATGTGATCTGAATATTGAGGGTTACGGGCTTTGTCAGCAGCCTGGCATGGAAAACACACGGGGCAGCCATCTTCCAAGGACCGTCTTGTACCAGTCCTGCCTCCAAGGGAGCCAGGGGAGGCTGTCTCTTTCACAGGTCTAGACTGAGACTTGTCCTGGCCCTGGGGAGGAAGGGAGTGACTTTGTGCAAAGCTGGTGTTTGGGTTGGATTTTTTTTCCCCTCAAGTATCACATTTTCCCTTTCTTTTACCAAACAAGTGTCTATGGGTCATCTCTCGCCACCTGTTCCCAGCCCCAGTGATCTACCGGATTGGCTCAGACGAGCAAGTCCTTCTCTTGGGTCCTGTTGAAGTTTGAATTCCCAGTTGAGATCCCACGAGCGTGTGAAGATAAGCATCCGATTTCTTTCCCAGATGTTTGGACTTTGGGTCAGAAGGCACGGTAACAAACAAAACAAGCCTGAGGGGAATGCACTTTGTGTTTTGGACAACACTCAGGAGGCAGTGGGAGTGTAAGCGAGGTTTCTTCACTCGCGTATTGATCCATCTGAGGGGACCTTACCAATTCTTTTCAGCAACAGAACCAGTGTCTAACAAGATCAAACTAGTTCATAATTCCAGTGCGGATTGGGCAGAAAGTCATGAGGCTCTGGCCCCAGCCGAAAAGCTGCTGGAACTGATGGCTGCCAGGAAGGAGAAGGTACTTTGGGTTATTGAGAGAGAGAGAGAGAGAGAGAGAGAGAGAGAGAGAGAGAGAGAGAGAGAGAGAAGGACACAATGATGGAAGGACATGTGTTGGGAAGGGGTGTCCAGAGAGAGTAGAAGTGGAGAAGTTGGGGTGGAGGTGATCAAGTTAGGTTGACTATATGTATGAACTTGTCAGAGCACAAATAAATCTTTAAAGGAGAACTGGTCTGTTTAATGAGGTCATATCAGAGCCATTTTTTTTTATAAGGACTGGAAGTGAAGCTTACAGAGATGCGTACCCAAGGTGTCCATGCTACTGCAGAGTGTTGGCTGATATCTGGGCATTCTCATTTCTAACCCATAGGTCAATCATGTTTGCTATGTGCAGCATTTAAGGAGAAGCATAGGCAGCCATGAACTTGCAGATGAGCTCTGTTCTTCAAGTTCACTGGGAAGTCAGTTGTCTGGGACTTTTTCTCTATGGAATCAGTGGTGTAGATGGAAGCTAGCTTTCCGGAACAGTGCACCATAGGCTGTTTAATCCACAGTGTGCTAGAATTATGGAACTACCCACCTTCCTTTGTGCTAACAGATTGCAGAAGCAGGATATTTACCACTAACAGGACAGGCGAGTCCTCTGTGGGGAATGAATCTACCAACCTTGCTCCATGGACCGCCAAAGCCGATAAGTGAGCGCAAACGGCATTTGAGTAAAGGGTGGATATCACCAATTTACCTCCATCTCATTACAATGCAAAGGTCATGGTTCTCTATCAGTTTTGTTTTTCTTGAGACGGGGTCCCTTTATATAGCCCAGGCTACTCTGAGCTCATTATATAGCCCAAAATAGCCCTGAATTCTATAAGCCTTGATGGAACTGGGAGATGAACGTGCAGGTGGTGCCTATTTTTTTGTTTGTTTTCTTTTCTTTTGTGTCCCCAACACATAGTACAGTGTGTGTCTGATAAATTATTCTTGAGTTATAGAAACGGACTACAGTTTCATGGATTTCCCAAGGAAGAGGCCCTCAGACACTAGCTTCCAATCTAGTTACTACTATTTAGCATGCAGTTCCAATGAACCTGTTTGCTTTGTTTCCAAACCCATTTTATTTAGAAACAACAAAATGGAAACTGATGTAGACGGATCACACGGCTGGTAGTGAGAGATGGCCAGCACTAAAGGAAGAGTCAGGAAGACTCTACGGCTGTCGTGAACCGCACAGGCACAGTTGCCTGGGACCGTTTATCTCAGCAATCCCAGGAGACATTATTGCAAGATAAACATTAGTTAGTGCTCTATAATTTATCACTCCTATTTAAGGATGGAGGGAAGCATGTGTGGAAATTGTAGGAAGCTTAATAAAAAGTTATGGTTTTTAGAGAAGTAGACTCTAGTTATCTGGGAGAGTGTTTTAGATCGTGGAGCGTCCTGGCCTTGATATTAGAAAAGCTTGACAATTGTGGTTAAGTCACTGCACAGGCTGTTTGGAGCTTCTATTGGTGCTTTCATCATTTTCTTACTGAAAATATAATTGAATAGCTAATAGGAAAACGCCGTATTTAAGCAAGGAAGAAATGGACCTGACTTGGGGACACGGGACTGCAATTCCAGTTACCTGGGAGACTGGCCCAAGAGGACTGAGTTACCTTGTCTGGATTACACAGTGAACTTCAGGGCCCCTTTCTCAAGATGAAAAGTAAAATGAGGGTTGGTGATATGGCTTGGCCTTAGTGCTTACCTAGCATGTATGAGGATCCAGGTTTAACCCATAGCATGACACACACACACACACACAGCATAACACACACGCACAAAGATGCATACACACACTCACGTGCACACACACATCAAAGAATGTGGAAGTGGCTGGTGTGGATAAGAATGATTCTCAGATGGCTCCATGTGGCCTTTGTGGGGCAGAAGGTAGGGCAGTAACGCTTGCTGTACAGTGTACATGTTTAGAAAAACGGTATTTGATGGCGAAGCATGGGATTCAGACCAAGAGAAATCTTCATTAGGAAATCAGTTCATCTGTGTATTAGTTGTGTAACTTGGATAGCACATTAGCTACCCTGCGCCAGAGAACCTTCTTGATAAAGTTCTGAGGTTTAGCTGAAATAGTGTGAAGGGTCTAATAGTGTGCTTGCCACATAAAACACACTCAACAGATGCAATCATCTCTTCCAGTGTCCCAGAGTTATCCTCTCCCATCTGTTGTTGCATGTATACACTTGTGTGTCTGTGTGTCTTAACTCTGAACAGCTTTCCTTTTTAGCATCTCATGTATCCCCTGGCCTTCTCCATGCCTGATGAGCAGGTGGGCAGAAGGACATAGTCTGAGAGTATGAAAAGTAAAAATAAATTTCAGTTAGATATTTGACCATCTCTTAGGTCATGGACCAGCGATGAAGCATTGTGTCTATGGACGAGTGTGCTTTGGGTGTGTCTAATGTCATCTGGACTCCTGTCATAAGGCTACTATAGTCCAGGTGGCTTCAACATGTGTTCCTCAGGACTTAGAACTGTGCATCTCAAAATGAAGGCATGGGTAGAACTGATGTTGAGGGACAACCTGCTTCCTAGTTCCTGGATCCTTACACATTGAAAGATCTAAACTATCATTTCAGGGTTTCCTTAATAAGAAGTCTCATTCATACCCTCATGACAACCCAAACAGTCCACCTCCAAACACCAGGATGGCTTTGGGGGTTATGTTTCAATATATGAATTTGGGGGGCTTCCAGTTATTTATTCTGTACTGTCTTGGAAATAGGAAAGAGAAGTAAAGCCCCCTGCACCCCACCTCTTTTACTATGACTGAAATATCTACTAGGTGAGGGTCCACGTGAGGCAAGATACACTCATTGAACAGAGCTCTCTTATCAAGTCTGTCACCTGCCATTGCCTGGGGGCAGAGGCTGAAAGTTGTGCATAGATATTTCACACACCTTTATGATTGCGTGAGTTTGAAGGTTGTAATAAGAGATTATGCATGACCCAGATACTGTAGAGACCAAGGCCCCATAGCTACTGGAAGCGTTGTGATGGCAATGGCTTAACTCCTCTCTGGCCATTTCTGGTGAAGGAGGGGGGTTGTCTCACACAGTTTGGGTCCCCTTCTTAAAGGAAGCCCTTATCTAGCAGGCTGGCAATATGTGATTTAAGAATCTGGTTCTCTTGTCTCAACATGGGCTGTCTCTGAACACCCTCCTGGCTCCAGAACTCTCCTTGAGATTGGCTAAGGTCCTTGTTTGCCCCTATATGCAGATTGACTTCAACTTCTAGCCAATCTGCTTCCTTCAGTCTATCCAAATCACTTCCCAGTGAGTCACCTTCAGGCAAATCACACCTGAAAGCCTGTTTCCTGGAACAATGGGTATGGGACAAGGTGCTGGGAAGCAGATGCTCAAACAGGACCTGGGAGATAGATGACCCGTCTCCCAACATCCCATGAGGGTCCTGTCTCTGAAGGTAAACAGAATGCTAGTAGAATCTAGGACAGGTGGGAAGCAGGTTGGGTTATAGAAATAAGGCTATATATTTAGACTAGTATAATGTCTCAGGTATTTGAGGGGCTTGGGGACAGTGGCAATTAAAAGGACAGAAGGAACCTAGCAGTTAGTGCACCTGTGGCAGGAAATGATCATCAGCTTAAAGGAAGGGACTTCTGCAGGTAACACAAGAATCCTACCGCTTAAGGTTAGAAGGTGGAAAGAGGCAAGGGTTAGGCTCAGGGCTTTGACATTAGGATGGTAGAGCTCCAGAGAAAGCTGAGCTCTCACTTGTAGCTGATCTGTTACGCCCCAATCAGTTTCTCCTGGGAACCAATGGTTCTGAAGCTTGGAATGGGGACATTTGAGTTGGTGTCCTAAAGAGATATTGAATACTAATCTCCTCTGAGCCACATGGCATCATGGAAGCAGTTCACCTCCTTAGAGTTCAAGGCTAACGATTCCCACTTGCTTGAAGCCAATGAAGACGCTTCTGCCATCCAAGACAATGTCGATTCCCACAAGACTTAATTTTCATTCCTTCTTGGCCACCAGCCTAGGACTAGGCATAAGGTGGCATAAAACAAGCTGTTTACAAAGGTACTGTGTCTGCTGTGGAGGAAAAGGATGTTAACCCAAGGAGCTGCAAGATTTACCCACCATGCACCACACCAGGACCATGTGAGTATGTAGGCCTGCTTATAAGCATGCTAGATCAGCAGATAGAAAACACACAGGGAAGGATGGGATGGGGGTTGCTCTGTTTTTCCTATGGGAACATTTTCTAGGTCAGGATGTAACCACATAATAAGGACTGCAAGACTGAACTTAACATGGAGAAGAGAAGGACTATGTTCAATGAAGTAGAAGCCCTAGAACTCCCATGCTCTAGAATAAATCAGCAGAATTATAGAAGTGGAAATGCCGGAGTGGTTCTACCATGCTAGAACATCCTCCACTGATGATCTAAGAACCCACAGGAGGGGGTGTCCCAAGATGCTACCCTATTTATCAACGTTTGTATCCTAATCGCCAAGTGTCATGAAAAACTAAGAGACAGAGATTATCTGTAGGCAGGAACAATGACATAGGATGTTGCTCTAGGATTTCACTGCCTTATACTAACATGACTGGAAAGATCCATGAATAAGACATGGTATCCATGGACAAGTGATACCAGTTAATAATCAGAAGCAAAGTAGGCACAAGCATCATGAAGAGCAAGGTGAGAAGTCACAGAGACCTATTAATAATTACTATAAAATGCCCCTAGGGGCAAGATAGCCAAGCTGAATGTTCCACAAGGGTATTGCAGAATCTATACAAGCAAAAGAGGTGATTACTCAGGGGTGTGAGGCCGGAGTCCTGATAAGTTGTGCTTTCTTGCCCTGTCTCTAGACCTGAGCCAGTGTTTGGACCTGGGCTACATCAACTGAAAGAGAGATCAGGTCTCCAGAGGAAAAGACCCCATGATACCATAGCAAATATGATGTCTATAATTTCAATGCTTTCTCAAAGTCATGAGATACCATAGTAAATACGGTGTCTATGATTTCTTCAATGCTTTCTCAAAGGCACATGTGACCATATACTTGGATATCCTTATCTCAAGGACTACTATCATGAACAACTCAGAATTGTCAATGACTTTTGGAGACAGGATCTGAGTTGACAATACACTCGGGACATGATCAGTGTAGTCTTTCTGGCTAAGTTTCATTCACTCTGGGATCCCTGGGATCTCAGACACTTCCCCCACTGTGTTCCTTGAGAAATAATTGAAATAGACATGGGAGCAGGCAGGATTCTAACTTGGCTCTTTATCTTGTTGGGAAGAGCTATTGAAATGGGAATGGTCAAACGGCCTCTGACTGTGTAGCCCACCTTCTGCTCCAAATAATAAATAAAAGCCAATATTGTATTCTGATGGGAAAGAGATGGCAGAAGTCGGTGTTATTAAAATAAAAACAACTAAACCATGTAGGGCTTTTGTTTTCACCATTTCTTCTTTAGTTCATCAATCTGGTCCCCACAGAGACCAGATGGACTCTGGAGGATGACAGTGAACTCAACTAAGTAGGAGCCCTGGTTACAACTGCTTTTCCAGATGCAGTCTTTGCAGACAGATCACACAGCCTAAGGCACGGGGTGTATGGCCATCAGTCTGGTGAACACATTTTTCCATAGTTGTAAAGGAGGAGGATCAAAAGAGCTGGCACCTGAGATCATGACAGTGTCCATTTGTGACTTGGCCTAGAGCTGCGTGAACTCTTCTGCTCTGTGTCAGAGGCTAAGAGACCTTGGCCATCTGGATATTCCAATAGATTAATATATTAGCCATTGTGTTGCTGCTATTTTAAGAGTCATGTTGCAGATTAAAAAGAAGCAGTGATTATACTAGAGGAATTCATAAGACACACAAGCTGTAAACAGTGGGAGATAATTCTGCCAATGCATAAGAGCTTATCTAAGTGAAGTTTTGGGGCTCCAAACTTTGGGGGCCGAGACATCTCTATCCTAAAAGAAACATTATTGCACCTCTCATCCTTCACAGCTTACAAGTAAATGCAACACATGGTAGGTCCCTTGCATTCTTGAGGTAGTGTGTTTTGAACTTGGCAATACAGCTCAGAGCAATTAAGCTATTGACTTGGATGGCTATTAGTATTCAGTAAAGACCAGAGCAGCAAATGTTCAGAAATTCAGAGGTAGCAGAACCCTAGCTTCCTGGATCAAAAGACCCGGATGGACTCCATAATGTTAGAATTTTAGTTTTATGGAAGAGAGGGGAGTGGACGTGAAGCCTGGCCCACTATTGCTTTAGAACTCAGCTAGTCCTTTGTGGGAGGAGCACTTAGCATGATGCTCATGCTGGCAGAATCACCCCACTCCCCATGCTAGCACAGTGGCTTTATATATTATATTATATTATATTATATTATATTATATTATATTATATTATATTATATTATATTATAGAATACACACACACACACACACACACACTTGCTGCCACTCACCCATGATCTTGCTCTTGCTGATGCAGAATGTTTACAATGATGACGGAGGATTCCAGTACCAAACTCCCTTGTCTCTCCAAGAACTATTTGGTGGGAAGTAGATAGCATTATGCTTTCTCCTTCCTTAAACGGGAAATGACTCATATTTACAGCCATCAACACCTTGACTCATGTTCCAGGTGTGAGTTTAGCAATTTGGCCCATAAGATCTCACCCTATACCACTATCTGAAGACTAGCTGATTCTCATCCACCAACATGATATTCTATTTAACCCCGTCCTAGGTCAAGTTGCGCAGTTTACTGTAAAGAAGAGAGTAGCAATGGTTCTGAGGTTATGATGTTTATTGGTCCCATCATATACAGTTGTTGGCTTGATAGAATCTCTGGTCTTTGAAGGCGCAACGAAGGTACCACTGGGATGCCCATGAAGATAAGATGGGATCTTATCTCTGGAATGCAGCATCATTGGAAGTTAGTGATCACTGTGGCTCATGTCCCCAACAGATGGAATGTGTATTTAACAAAGAGGCTAAAGTGTGGTAGGTGCCACTCTGTTGACCATCACGAGCTGTTACCATCTGGGGAGTTTCTCACCAGCCTCATGCATGGCTAAAGATTGTGTGAGGTTGAAGGTTGCTGCCTGGAGCAAAGTTCTTCAATCAGGAAGCAAAGCAGACATCCCACTTAGCACTAGCTTTGGCTGCTTTGGGTTTCTTATACCAAGCGATGAGAAAGCTGGAAGAGAAGTTGGTAGTCTTTCAGGTGTCACCGAATCAGGTCATCAGCACACATAAAACTACTGACACCCAGCAGGGGACATAGAAGAAGGAGATTTGTGCTGTGGCGTCTCTGGGCAAATGCCAGTTGCTGATGTTAAATGGACAAGCACAAGAGTCAGAGCCTGACATAGGCACATGGGTGTGGTCCAAGAGGAGGATCTGGACTATCCAATCAGTGCAACGGAGGGCGAGAAGAGTCTTGAACTGGCAGAGAAGAGATGGTGATGGTGATTGTGATTGCTCCTTCTGAAAGGAGACCAACCAGAACGTGGATGTGTGGCTCCTGGCAGGTAAATAAATTCTAGTGGCACACTCGCGGTCCACAGTGACCATGGTAAACCTTCCTGGGCCCAGTTAGAACTTACAGCAGTGATCACATGGGAGCACTGAGAAGTGTTTACTTAGGGCAGTGGTTCTCAACCTTTGGGTCACAACCCCCAAATGACCTTTCCACACAGGTCTCCTAACACCATCAGAAAGCACAGATATTTACACCACGATTCCCATCAGTAGCACAATTACAGTTATGAAGTAGCAGTGGAAATAATTTCATGGTTGGGGCTCACCATGAGATGAGGAGATGTATTCAAGGGTGGCAGCATCAGGAAGGTTGAGAACCCCTGACTTAGGGGCTTTCTTTCTCGGGAAGCATGGTGCTTAATTCACATAGAAATAAATGACCACAAGAACACGTGTCTACAACATCATGATTCCGTTCTCTCTCTGGAGCCTGAGTGGTTCTTAAACCTGAACGGGCACTTTGTCATCATCGGATGGTGGACTGTCTGTATAACCTTCCTGCCCTACAGGGTCCAGCATGTAGCAGGTTTGCTAGCACAATGTTTGCATGGGTGGAAGGAAGGTTTTGAGACCTTAGATAACCCTTCTTAGCCATGGAGCTTCAGATACAGTCTTTGTCTTAGCTAGGTTTCTATTGCTGTGATAAAACACCATGGCCAAAAGAAGCTTGGGGAAGAAAGGCTTTGCTTCAGCTTACAGCTCTCAGGGCACAGGCCACACCGAAGGGCAGTCAGGGCCGGAACTGAATCCGAGGTCGTGGAAGAACACTGCTTACTAGTTCATTCCTCAGGCCTTCCTCAACTTTTCTTAATACAGACCATCTGTCCACCGGTGGTACTGTCCACCCCTGGGCTGCCCACCCAATTATTCATCAAGAGAATGCCTCAGAGGCCTGTCCACAGGCCAATCTGGTAGGAACATTCTTTCAACTGAGGGTCCCTCTTCTCTGATGACTCGAACTTGTGTCAAAGACCTAGCCAGCACAGTCTTCAATTTATCCTACCCGGATGCGTGTGTATAAGAACATGTACATGCACAAACATACACCTTAATTCTGAAGGCTTATTCCCAAGATCTCCTTCTAAATCCTTTTTGAAGACCGAGGCCCAAGGAAATGAATTCTTGTCTAGCCATTTCCTCATTTCTCTCCTCTGAGAGGATAAACTTCACTGAGTGGAGCTATTGGATTCTGTCCCTCCACGTCCTCTGCCCCAGGCCCCCACCTCTCTGGCTGGCACATCATCAGACAGACACATTCCCTCAAAGTCACAAAACTTGTCTTAAATTGGATTTGCTGGTGGCTTTGTGTTCCCCATGTCCTCCCTCTTTTGTTTTTGATTTATCGTTTTAATCAGCTCGAGTCAATCATTCCCTTTCTGTCTTGCTCACCATAAACACAACCCCTTGCCAAAAAAATTATGACTGTATTAAATGATTTTATTACAGTAAACTGCAGATTGTACAGTGTAAACACAGGTGCCGCTCAAATTCCACACCCTCCAGCTCTGTCCAGACTAGCTTAGTGAGGTGGAGGAGGGGAGGGAGCACTCCCATAGGAGGGAAGCCACCTCAGGGTTTTGGGGATCAGGAGGTCATGATGTTCAACCCTTAACCACAGAGATAAGAACATGGAGCCTCTGGCAATGATTCTATTGGTTTCAGGTCACACACACACACACACATCTAGTGACAAAGCCAGAGTTACCCCCGAGTCACGTGAGGTTTAAGACCCTTGGATACCACCTTCCCTTTACCCCTTTCCTTTCCAAACTTACTTAAGGGGGATTTTATTACAGAACAACTTGGGAGGAATTTGAATATGGCAACTTGCAACTCAATGAGTCTCAGTCTTTTTGTTCCTGCCCCTCACCCCTGGAGGGCAGGTTTAAGTATGATATAGGTAAAGAGCAGATAGGTCTTCTTGCCTTCTGACCAGGGGAAGGAAGTTGTGAAAACCTCTCATTCTATGAGACATTGTCTGGGCACAGGAATGGGGGAATCCCTGGGAAGCAGACATAACCAAGGGAAGGGATTCCTGGGCTACGACATTAGGGAAGTTGTGCAGACCAGTGCCCAATGACAGAGAGCAGTAGAATGTCCTGGAACGTCCAGGCTTTTCTTGAAGGCTTTGTGGCCTGTGCTTCTGGACCATCTTGCCCAGTTGCTGATGGAACCACCGAGTCTGTTTTCCTGTGGTATAGTTACAAAGAAGAGTAAGAAACATGGGGGATAACTTCTCCAGGAGACTAACTCCGAATAGGCTTTCTCACCAAGCGTGCGAGACAGGCACTTTCTAAGTAGGTGGTTTCTGCGTGGAAGGGACTTGTCGAGAAGTGAGCTCTGTTTGAATGTGTCACTCACTTTTCATCGATGTGACAAGATGCCCGGGAGAGACAGCTTACAGGAGGACAAGGATCTGTTTTGCCTGCTTGAGAGCTTCAGTCCATGGCTGTGGGCTCCCTTGCTTCTGGCCTGTGGTGAGGTAGAGGGGACCATGTGGTGGAGCAGGGCTGCTTATTTAATGACAGCTGGGACCCACTTCCTCCAGAAAGTTCTACTGCCTATAGCTCTCTCAGCTACAGACTCAGAAGTGTGCTGTCCATTGTGACATTAGCACCTTCATAATCGAATCACCTTTTAAATTGTCCTGACCTCTGAACACTACTGCATAGAGGACCAAGCCTTCAAGGAAAAAGTCTCACATCCAAACCACAAATAAGAGTGGGCATTCACTGTTGTTAGCACCCATTTTTCCAGCCCTGTAGGAAGCAACACACACACACACCACAGAATGCGCACACGGAGGTGATTGTTTTTTTGTTTATCCTGACCCCTGTAGTTAGCAGATTGGATATTCAGAACTAGCTCCAAAGGTTACACTTGCTCCCTCCAATTTTAATTCCACCTCCTCCATTTGGGTAAGTTTGAGTTGCATAGAGAAGCTGTTTCTGCTGAGCTGGGGCTGCGTGAGAGAGGCAGGAACACAGGCCCATCTGTTGAAGATTGGAACATAAATAGCCCCCTTTAAAAATAAATCTCCACTTTTAACTCTGCAGATAAAAATATCCGGATAAAGGACAGTTCCTAATCTCCACCTTCTCCTCCGCTTGGCCGAGCCTTTCCAAGTGGAGCCTGTTTTCCCCTCTCCTTTTACAGGTTTCATTTTGGCTTTGAGTCTAGTGAGTTTACTGACGGATTACTTCATTTTAACTATATGGCTTTCCTGTCTAGTGGGAGGCATATTTCTAAGTATCATATTTATCAAAAGAGCCGTGCAAAACAAGGGCCAGAATTACTCTTTTGATGGTTCCCCCTCTCACTACAACTACAATAAATTTTGTGAGAAAGAATGCTCAACTGGGGACCTTTTATGTTAAAGCCGAGAACAGGGTTCAGGCACCGTCACTTCCAAACCTCCACCAGTTAGGCTGGTCTTCCCTTCTTCTCCCCTCCCCGGGCAGAAATCTCACATCTGCTCTCACTTGCCAGGCTGGGCTTGGGCTCCCAGGGGCTCTATATTTTCCCCCCATAACTTTAAATCAGAAGAGCATTTCAGTAAATCACGGGGACACTTATTTATTGGACATAGTTTGGGTCTCTTAAAGCATGGAGAATAAATTTAATGGAGCGTTCCGAGCGTTCTCCAATCTTTTGAGGGATTACTTGGGGAATTTGTCAACTACACTGGGCCCAGCAGCCTGATCCAGAGAAATGGGAAGGAAATGATGGGAGAATCTTCTCCGAGGACCCAGGTGGATCCTAAATCACCCCGAGGAAGATTAATAGAAGGGGGCCAGTTGCCAGCAAAGTTGATGGGCAGCATTGCCGTTTATTTAATAAACTATCATTTCAGCTGGAGGGCGACTTTAATCTGAATTACACTTTGTTCTTGTCATCCTCTCTTGCCAAGTAATTTATGGAATACCATAGCATGTTCTTAACCTCAAACAGAAGAGCAGGGAGAAGATGGAGGCTGGGCTAAGAACAAAGAAAGATTGCAAAAGGAAAAGAAGGAAGGGGGCGGCCCTAGGGGGCTGTGAAAACCTGGGGTGAATGAAAGAGCAAGGTGGGGAGGGACGGATGGACAGACGGGGAGACTGGCTGGGGAGAACGGATCGGTGGAGACAGTGATGGACAGAGAGTGGATGGACGGGGAGAAGATTAGGAAAGAGGGAGGGTGGAGAGAGGCTCTGTGTCGAGGCTAAGATAGGTAGGAAGCTCCAATTCTCGGGGCCTTTGAGAAAAGAAGGTCATCAGATCAGGTTTTTCCTTCGTTAGGAAATTAGGTCAGGATGAGTTCTGTAGGCTTGGAGAGCTTCGGGCTCCACGTGGCAGTAGGAATATTTTCACGGCGGAAGGAGATGTGATTTGGGCTGCTGATGGAGTTGCAGAGTGTGGCGGGGTTCGAGGAGAGATCTTTCTGTTAAGGGAGGGTTTTGCTGTTTTCAGAAGCAGAGCAACAATGACTTTTTTTTTTGATAATCATTTGCTGTAACAGCTGCCACACCCACACCCCAGACTGTAGGTATGTAGATCCTGCTGTGTTCCCCTCCTAGCCTCCTGTAAGGAAACAGAGAGGCCTTCTTGGTTAGCATTACAATTAGTTCAGGTAGTTACTGTGTGTGCGGAAGCAAAGAGGGATGAAAGTACGCAGCAAGCCGCAGCTGGTCAGGGGCTCAGGGGGTGCTCCTTCTGTCCTCCCACCCTTCTGTTTGGCTCCCCAGATGCTGGAGAACGAGATCTCCTCACGTCACTTCTTGGAGCCTCTCTGGCACCCTGGGAGGAACATTCTCATCTTCACTGTGCCTGTCTCCCACACCGGTATGGCCCCCAAGGCAGCCTCCAAGACAGTGTCCCCTCACTTGTTTCTCCACTCTTTCCCCTTTCAGCTTAGGGAAGCCGGTCCTAGTCTTGGACCTCCTGGATGGCCACACCGAGGTTGTGCGGTGGGAACCGGGGTAAGCGTTGGGGGTAGGATGGATGCAGAAACGACAGAGGAGGCCAAGGGGAGTCAGGATGACTAGATGGTAGCCCAGGAAGAACCCTGCCATCATCATTCTTGAACTAAACTCAGAGCAGAGTATGAATTGAGAGCTCTGTCTCCTCTAGGCTCCCCTGAAGGTGGAGCAGGCATGGGTATGGAAGGAACTATAGGGAGAGGGCCTCACTGATCAGCATGGACTGAAACCCAGCCCTTCTGGTGACTTCTCCCCAGCTTTGCCATTCTCCCTGTGCTAATAAACCTTCAAATTTACCTCCACCCTGGATCCCTCTCCTGTATCCCCCTAGTCCTGTGCTCTGGCCCCCTTTCAGGGTTATGGACACCCTGGAATCAAGCTACCTTTTTTTTTTTTAACTCATTTATTCGGTACTACACACTCTAAACGGATGAGACCAAGTTTTACGCTTTCTTAGAGCATCCCCCTGGCCGCTCTGTTCTCTGGGGCCGGCTGTGAGCCTCAGGATACTTGTCCCCCATCTGTCTTATCTCCTTATTGATAAGGGAGGCCCTTAGATGGATGACCTCTAAGCTCTTTGTGGTTCGAAGATTTTTCGTCTATTCACTTTACCGCCCAAGCTTGGCTGCACGTGCTTCCAGAGTAGGGAGAGTTTCTTTTCCTTATATGGAATCCTACAATATTCTAGCGCAGGACCGGGCGACTGCGTGTTCTACAAGTGACCTGGTTTACCTGACTTCTAGGTGTCCTTTACTCCTGGTAGAAGACGTAGAAGTGCTTTGATATCCTGCGAGCCTGCTTTGTACTAGGCCCGCAGCAGAAGTGTTCTGCACTGAGTGGATACGGGGTTGGGGTGGGAGCTATGGCGTTTCTGCTTTCAGTGTGTTTACTTTCAGGTCATTTGCTCAGGGGAATGTCCTCCGGAAAAGGGGGAGGGGCACTTTTGTTAAATGATCATGGTTCTCCCTGTAGTGAATGCTGCATTTTGTAGCACATTAGAAACAAGTGCCCCAGTGGAACAGGCCCACAACCCCAGCCACTCGGAAGGCTGAGGCAGGAGGATCTTTTTAAGTTTAAATCTTATGCGGGGCTACAAGGCAAGTTCAAAGACAGCCAGGACAACTCAGTGAGAACGAAGTGACGAAGGGAAGAGAGGGCTATGGCTTAGGGGTAGAGCACCTACCACTTGAGAGTGTGGATTCAGTCTTCAAAACTGTCAGGAACAAAAGATGGTTTCTTTGATTAATGACTGAGTCCCCGCCCATAAGACTTGGGCAGGTCATTTTATCTTGAGTCTTGGTGGTTCATCCCTTTTCCAGTGTTCCCTATTATGCCCTATCTCTCTCAGCTGGTTGTTGTGGGAATAAAAAGATGAACAAACACGTGACCGCACTCTCTAAATTGTGACGTTAATAGTGGTTCAGGTCAAGAAACATCTCAACCTAAGAGGTTAAAAGTAAAATATAAAGACAAATAGAGAAAGAGACATCGGGGTTCCTTTGTCCCTGTCTCACCACTGGGCAAGGAGCAAACTGCTTTTTATTTCCCCTTTGGAAGATACTCTGTCAGAATCGCTCCTATTCCCCCCCCCCACAAAAAAAAAACCATGGAAAAGAAAAAGCCGAGTGTGAAGGAACGTTCTGGAATATTCTGAAAGTTGACTCTGGGAGGAGAGGAAAACATGAGCAAACAAAAGCTGTCACTCACTGGCAAGCTGCTTCCCCTGGAGAATAATCTCTGTAGAGGAAAACGGCATCTCTGCTTCTGCCTTGAGCTGGGTGCAGACAGTGCGCTGAAAGGGTGCCGTGGGCCCCGCCTCCTCACCCAATCTTGGGTTTTACTCTTTTAAAAGCTGTCCTGCTGTCTCCAAGTGGAGACTGTCCCTCCATCCTTGGGTGTTGCCATGATTTTTACAAACAGGCACATCCAGGGGGATCACAGCCTGTTCTGGGATCTCCTAGGGCTGCACCTACCCTCTGGTTGGCTGCCACACTCAAACAGGCACATCCAGGGGGATCACAGCCTGTTCTGGGATCTCCTAGGGCTGCACCTACCCTCTGGTTGGCTGCCACACTCATGACTCCTCGCCTGAACCCCAACTTTCTCTTTGTGCCCATCCATCACCTTCACCCTGCCTTGTCTACCTTCACCCCATGATTGAGAAGTTAGAGGGACCCAGGAAGCTGGCAACAGGGACTTGGGCCTTCTAGAAAGGACAAAGGCCTTGCCCTCCCCATGTGCACCATCCCGACTTTCCAAGATGATGATTGAGTTTTTCTCTTCTGCTTGATATTTCTGCCAAAGCAAGAAAAATCCTTGTTGAAGTCTAGCAGGAAATCCAATAAAAATTCTTCAAAAGATGGGCTTGACATTGAAAAACAGCAAAATTATAAAATAGGCCTTAGAAAAGAGAGAGGAGAGTTATTATATCTGGCACCGAGCAAAAGCCCCGAGACCCCGTCCAAATGAGCCATCGCAGATTGAAAGTGTTTAGCTTCCCGTTGATTAAATATGGAGAAGGACCCAGGGCCTGCCAAGCCTCGGGGATCTAAAGTTTGTTTTCAGTCAGAATGTGTTTTCAGTCAATGGAAAAAATGGTCGGCCTGTGCCGGGCTATGTAACCGAGAAGCCCCAGGTTTGCGGTGAGTAATGGCTGTGGAGCAGAAAACCGGGAGGGTTGTTAATCATCCCTCGCAGGGCCCTGTAATTTCACTCAGCGACTCACTAGGCTTGGACCACGCTCCCACCCCCTCTCATTTTTTTTTCCCCTTCAGCTCATTTTGCTCAAGAGAGAAGATAGGAGCCCTTCTAGTGCTGGGCCCGTGTTTTCGTCGTTCTTAAACCCTCTCTTCACCCCTCTGTCCACAACGTCCCTTTGCCAGCTGCTGCCCTGAGTATCCGGTACAGATGTAGTCACATCTATGGGGCTCGTTCAGGGGAACTTTCCTTGTCCCGCGAGGGCTCTGGAATCAGGGCCTGGAAAAACGCCCTCATCCCCATTGCCTTCCTGGGGCCAGCTCTCGGTGGAGCGCTCTTAGAGGCTCTTGAGTGGGGTTGTTTTAATCCTGCTTCCTGGTATTTTCTTTCTCCCTTCCTTTTCAGGCAGGCTCTTGCTTTGTAGCCCAGGCTAGACTCGGAACCCTTGGGCATGCACCTCTGCCTGGCTGTACAAAGTTCGCTTCCCCTGATCTTTTCCTCTTTCTCTGATGCTACCCCATTCCCTTACAATGAAGAGCGCTAGAACTACACTTACTGATGGCATCAAAATCCTCTGTAAATGGGGAGGTGGATGAAAACAGAGGGAGAGAGAACAGAGTAGAGAGGGGATATGGGAGAGAAGGAAGAGGAGGGAGGGAGAGGAAAGGAGGGGGAGAGAGAGAATCGAATTCTCTCTGGATGGCTGCTGGATAAGGCAGGGCTGGAATTCTGGTCGGCCAAATCTCTTCACCTGTTAAAGGTCACGCACTCTTTTCTGCTTTCTCGAATGCCGGGCCCCTTCTTGTCCAGTACTGTTTACGGAGCAGAAGCAGGCCCAGCTGCAAGAGGGGGCTGGCACGGTTCTTGTTCTTTTCTTGTCTGCTCCCTGGTATGGGTTCTGGATCACTGAGGGTGACCAACAGCTTCAGGCCCCTGTATGCTCACCTCTCCAGGTAACAGTCACTCACGGGTCGCGTTTCACTGAACACCCTTTTAGGCTGCTCTTTATTTCATAGGCCATCATCATGAGCCCTAGCTCAGTCCCTGGGCGTGGAGGCTTCTCAGGGGCACCGGTAATTTTCTTTCTTTCTTTCTTTCTTTCTTTCTTTCTTTCTTTCTTTCTTTCTTTCTTTCTTTCTTTCTTTTTGAGGACTTGGCAAATAAACTGAAGTAAATTCATAAATACATGGCTTTAAAGTTATGGCATGAGAATGCCTGGTGGTTTCGTGGAGACAAATTCTTCTGCAAGGAGAGCAAGCACAGTCAGCAAATACCCTTGAGTGACCGATGGCGGCACTGAGATGGGAAAGGCGGCAGCTCCAGGAGACCTGGCCTGCCCCAAAGAGCCAGCCAGAGAAGCTCTGAGCAGGGCCAAAGCTAAGTAAAACGCTGTGGACAGGATGATGAGGGGTAGGGGATAAGGTGGGGGCAGGCTTGGTGCATAGTCCATCTGGGGTAAGTGTTACCCTAAAGTCGTAGAGTCTGATTGGCCCTTGTGTCAACCCCACTGCTTTTACAGGGGTTTCCTTTCTGAAGCTATCATTTATTGAGTAATTGCAATGGAACCTCACTGGGCCAAGGACTTTATACATTGTCTAAGCTCAATCCTCTCAAGAATTCTCTGGAATATTCCCCATGTCCCTTCTTTTCCATAGGAATCTGAGGAGAGTCTGTAAATGGCAGAGTTGGGATTTGAACCCAGGTCTGTCTAGTTTCATGTCCTGAACCACACACACACAAACAGAATCTGGTGAGAATATTACAGCCTGATATTCTATGGCTCAGACATTTAGAGAGGATCCTGTAGGGGACATAGCAAAGATTCTGTTTGGCAAAATGAGGAAAACCAGTAGCCCAAGAAGCAGGCATCAGCATTTCAAATAGGGGTGGAGGCTGCTGTACCCAAGGCCTTGTGGGAAGCAGCAGGACCAGGTTGGGGGAGGGGGTTCAGTGGCAGGTCACTGTCCTCATCAATCACTCCCAAGCCTTTTGTCTGCAGGGAAGGGTCTGAGCTGGGCACCAAGCAGAGCAGGTGAGCCAACAGTGTAAAGGATTCACTGGGAGGAGCGAGTGGGCGGTGGGAAGGAGCTCTTGGTTTGGGAAACAACCTCCTGTGGGGAGGAATGCCCTATCCCCCAGTCCTGTCCCCTTGCATTGCAGGTCACAAGCTGGGTCATCCAAAGGCTGAGTTGCTCTTGACATTGAGTTCTTATGCATCTACCCCTTGCTTTTCTGAATGTCCCTTTCACCACAACACAACTTCTAGAAGGTGCTAAGAAACACATTGTTGGACTTCATTCAGAGACATTCAAGGCCCAGCGGGAAGGAATATCTTCATGAGGGATGGTACACATGCATACACACGTGTGTGCCCTGTGTTGTGTTAGTAACCTCATGTGTTTACGGAGGCTGCGCTACCAGTGGCTGGCTGGGAAGAAAAGCTCATACTGTCGTCTTTTTTCCAGAAGAAGAAACACAACACAATGAACTTTACTAGCTTGCTGAGACTCCATGGCCAGAGGCTGGTGGGGCCAGAATTCTGCCTCAGGCTGCCAGGCTCCGCTTCCACAGAGCACAGTACAGCGTATAACTTTGGTAGAAGAGGTGAAGGGTGGGGGGTTGGATTCATGAGTAGCATGAAAACCTGAAGTGAGCAGGCAGGACCTAGACACTTGGCAAGAGAAGAGGGCAGAACCAAGCCAGGCTGGAGGTGTATGGGGAGAAAGCTTTGGGGAGAGTGGAAAGTGTAGACAGTTTGTGTGGGGCCTCCCTGAGGTGGGCCTGGGTCCATACAAATCCTGGTACCTGTTGGGGAGACAGCGAGTGAGCATTATTAGAGGAGATGGCCCTCAGGGAGCCCTGGAAAGCCAGGAAGAGATTTGGTCTGTTCCTCGTGAGGAGGTGGGGTTCGTTGGGCACCAAGCTGGAGCTGGCACCACACTGGGAACAAAATGCCAAGAGACTGCTCAGTAGGCCTGGTTCTGCCTAAGGCATCTAGGCCAAGGTCACCAAGCCAAGTCGTGTCTTGGATTCCAGCGACCTTGCTCTTTAAATAAAGGGATTAGGCCAGATAATTCCTGGACTATTAAGTTCTGTGGTGAGAGGAGAATGGGGTGGGGGTGGGGGTAACCAAGGACGGGGTGGGGGGTGTATGTGGAAGAACCCAGAAGCAATGGGAACTTGGAATTAGAGGGGAGAAGAGGAAGAGAGAGAGAGAAAAAAACAGAACAACAAAACCCCTTCCTTCCACTTTTTGTTGCAAGGTAGAAAGTGAGGCCCAGGAAGGCTAGCTGCTCCCCAGTTCAGACGCTAGCTCTAAGACCAACAAGTAGGCTCTGGCCTTTAGCCTGGCTAGGCTCACCTGGGCCTGGTCCCCTCAGATAGGAGCTGGTGGGGGAGATTTAGCCAAGAGCAAGGTCAAAGAGGAGTAAGGACTAGTAACTGTGCCACTGGGCTCCATTTTCCTGTCACAGGCTGAGTAGTGGTCCCCAGAGGTACAGCATTGTAGACATAGCCCAGAGCTACTACCTCTGCCTCCAGCCTCTGCCCTGCCAGTCTCTCGGGGATGCCCCTGCATGGGCATCTATATCATGGTAGGGCAGGCTCTACTTCTGCCTGGGAACTGAGGCCCTTACATCCTGGAAGCCGTCTGCCGAGGAAACTGAAGCCTGGGTGGGGACCGAAGCCCGTGTCCAGCATGGTGGCAGATCCTCTGGGCATGGGCTTCTCGGCTGCTTTTGTAGGCCCAGAGCCCTGCTTCTTCTACTTCCTGTAACTGGCATGGAGGAGTAGGTGGCTGGCCTGCCAAACTTGGGGTGGGTGGAGGCAGCCAGGCTGAGTGTGTCCGGAGCTGTGACACTTCTGTGAACCTCACTCCCTCTGGGTTCTGTTTAGCAAGCTACTCCAAGGGAGGCTGGTAAAAGTTAACCGGCCTCCCTGCCTTAAGCAGGTCAGGGGGTCAGGGAAAGGTCACCGAAACCAGCTGAACTGATGGTCTAGGAATTGGTCTCTACCCACTTCTTCCATAGTGCAGTGCGACCTGGAGCTCATTTTTCTGGGGATCCTCTTTTTTCTTACAGGGATCCCCTTTTTTCCGTGGGCCAGTTCTTCCCCAGCTACTAGGTCCACATCTGGGGACAGGAAGGTGTCTAGGAGGAGTCAGTGTTCAAACTCTGGATGGATGACAGGCCTTGGAATTTGGGGGCCTGGCCAGGTGTGACCCCAGTCCCTGACCCCTGGTGGCCCGGAGGGTGAAGAGGTGAGAGGTGAGGGTTGGGAGGAGGCCACTGGCTAACATTTACCAGGACCTTTGAAGTTGTAAATGCTTCCCCAGCCCCTGCTGGGATCGATGAGGTCAGAGTTCACAGGCATGGTTGCCTGGCTCTCCAAGTAGGCTGGAAATCTTGTAGGCAGATGGAGTAGGGACACATGTGATGGGTCCTTCCCCAGAGGTGGAAGGCTCATGGGAAATGCTGTTTCTGGTGTTTGTTTGGACCAGGCCCAGCAGCTCGGAGGCCTTGGGAGTGGCTGGTAGAGTTGTTTTGGTCAGATGCTCACTCGTCTCCCGGGTATGTTGCCCAGTTTGTGTTTGGTCACAGTAAGATGGACTACTGAAATCTGTAGGAGAGCGTACTTCGCCTGCCTCTCCCCGCATTGCAGTGTTTAGTTGACCTGTCCTGGGCTGCCTGAGGTGTCTGGCCCCACTCAATGTTCTTTCTTGCCTGGTATCCATCCCTCCTGTTCTATTTCTTCTGCATGCCTGGGCCTTCCCCTCCTCAGTGCAAACCCCTAGATACCCTGGTATAGCACCTCCAGCACAGAGCCCTCTTAGAGCGGAATCTGCCGCGGCTGCTCTGTTTTTAGTGCAGTCTTTAACTTCCTCGCTCAGCTAGTAGAAGGACCATCGGGGCACCTGTCCTTCTGGGAATACATCACTGCATATAAAGGCAGTCTCAAGTCCTTCCTTCAGGGCGTTTGTATTCTCCAAGACAACAATAGCTACCATTTCTGTAGCAGTGCTTGAAAAATTTCATATGGACGAATGCATTTAATCTATAGACCATCTGTCTTCAGGAGGTAGAAATAGTCCTTACCTTCCACGTGAGAGACTCCACACGTGATGGCCATTTATTTTGATTTGGTCCTTACCACAGGCCCATGAGATAGGTGATATTTTTCTCCTTTTACCAACGGTGAAACTGAAGGAGGCCAAGATCACGGAGCCAGTGAGCAGTGGTGTGAAGCCGATGAACCCCAGCCTACCCAAGTGCACGTTGCCCCCTTATAATAAATAATATTGCGGTGTGTTTCTGTGTAGTGTGTTTTGCTTTTTAATTATTTATCACATCTTCTCCATTATCCTAGGAGCTTCCCCCAAGGTAGTGAGTGACCTTAGCTTACTTATTTCAATTCTTTGAACACCTACCACGCTGGGTAACTGAGTTAGCATCCAGTAACTCTTGCCTATGGATTGGCTGATAGAGCGGATGGTGATTAACACTACAGCAGCTAATACTTATTTTTCTTTTTATATATTAAAAAAAATTAAAATCCCATTTCTCTGTGTGTGTGTGTGTGTATGAGAGAGAGAGAGAGAGAGAGAGCACATGCCTGGAGGTCAGAGGGCAGCTGGCAGGAGTTGGTGCTGTCTCTCACCATGTGAGGTCCTGGGGTTAACTTGGTAGGCAGGCGTGGTAGCAAGCGCCTTCACCCGCAGAGCTATCTGGCTGGCCCAGCGGCTGATGCTTATCGCGCGTTCTCTGTTAGTCTAAAAGCTGGTTATTGCTAACCACGTTTGGTTTCAGTCATTACAGCTGTCACAGGAACTAGCCTTCAGCAAGCAGACAGCTAATACGTGATGATAAGATTGGAATTACAGCTTTCTCTGACTCAAAAAAAAAAAATCTGTGTATTTTTCCCACCGCAGGCATATTTATGGAAAGATGGCCTCCGTGGAAAGTACCAGAGTGAAGCACTCTTGCTGTTTCATCCCTACCTGGCTTGGCAGGGGGTGGGGGATGGGGAGCCGGGTGGCCCTCTGTGGACTGAGGGACGTCTGGGGAAACTGAGACTTTGGTGGCAAGCTACTACCCACCTGTTCTGATGCCTGAAGTAGTTAAAGGGGCAGCTGAGCACATTACAGGTGTTTAGTGAGCTTTTATTGTGGCTGCTGAATTAGTAACATTGTGTTCCAGGGAAACAGCTGGATTCAGAAGGAACATTTGCCAGTGGCATTTGCCACAAAGGAGGATGATGGCAGAGTGGATGCCAGTCTTAAGGCCTGGGGCAGAGACAGAGAGTTTCTATTCTGGGTATATTTAGTTCCTTTGTTCTGACATCTGTTTTTCCCTCCCTAATTTTTTCGGTCAGGAAGACCGAGTAGAATCTCTTGATTCATCTCTCAATGGGTCCAGGAGACTGGACAACTGGGTACCTATGAGGAAATGGGGTGCAAGAGGTTGCAAGCCCCCACTTTGTCCAGCGGAACTTTCAGGGCCCTATCTCTTCCATGAAACAGTCTGCTAACTCTCCAACCCCTTTGGCCAGTCCCCTATTTTGTTTGACTAAGAGTCAACATACAGGCAGACTGCACCCGAATGCACTAAGCCTACTAAAGTCACCAGTAACTTGATAGATGGTTGAGACGGTGCCCGCGGTAGGAATTAAGCCGTGCCTGAGCCACGGAGACAGAGGGAAATAACCTTGAGTGACTGTGGAGAGCGGACGACCTTGCTTCACATGAGAGGATCACCTGCTCTGGATCCATCATGCCAACCGAAGGTTGTGTCTAGTGTCTAGGGTTGACGGTGACATTTCTCTCCCAACCTTCAGCTCCAGAGGCAGGAGCCACGTACTGTAGCCTCAGCAGCCAGGCCTCAGGGAGAACCACAGAACTTCTGGTCCTGCTCGGGCTAACCAGCCACCAACAGGACAAATAACTTGAGAAGAGAGTGGCTGGTGTTGTTCTCCAGCGTCTACAGCCCCCAAGTCTCATTTCCTCCACCCTAGATGCAAAAGATCATTCCGGCAAATGATCTGATCTGTTGAGCCACTCATCTCTGGAGGGAACAAGGGCCGTGGTTGAGAGTGACATTATCAGACAGAAGTTTGTGGGCCACATGCTGACCCTGGCCAGTTCCAGAAGGCGATACTGCTCCGTACAGAGGCCACTGGCAAAGAAGAAACTCTGAGGTCTTTTGGTTTGATGAGCATTGCTAACTCTCACTCCAGATAAGCAGAACAAACAAGCCACAGCCCAAGTGGGAACTGGTTCTGCCCCTTTTCTTTGCTTTTCTAAGTCATCAAAGCCAAGTTCCTAAAGCCTGAATGTCTCGGTGCTTTCTGATGGTTTCATTGTTTTGTTTATTGTGCTTACGGCAAGTGCTAACAGACCGCTTTCAAAGTGTGTTGATGTTTCAGTTGTTTTTCAATGGCCCTTCTGTTTTGCTGCATCTGGGCAGCATTAGAGTCTGGCTCCAGGGAACAACTGGGTTCCTATAAAAGTATACCGGGTCCCCTTATGTGGAAAAACTGGCCAGGACAAGATCAGACACCCATCTGGGCAGGAACATACAGCACAAATGTGAACATCATTCAGCAGCCGCAGAAGCCAGGTCAGGCTGGGAGGAGGCCAGTGAGCTCTGCCAAGTGGACTGTGGGTGTTCTCTTTCTGTACGTGGACACATTGTGATCTTCCTGAGGGAGGACAGCAACAAGCAGAGTGCCTGGCACTGGGCAATGCCACCAAGTGTTTTTGTCTTCTGGCTTCCCAGCTCAGGTTGCTTGTCAATCACCAGCAGAATGGCTACATAAGAAGTTCCTGAGAACTGGCCAAAGAACCAGAGCTGAAACACACAGGACAGTCTAGATCCCAGAGGTCCATGAGGAGAGATGGACAGACCCTACCTGTTCAATTTTTGAGCACTCTTGAGCAATCTTTTGCTATATTGCTCAAAGGGCTGAAGCAGGCAAAGGATTGGAGGAGTTTCCTCTAAGACTCCAACTTGGAGTCTTTTAGGGTTAATTCCTTTGTGCTTCTGTTCTGCGTTGTGTCCTGCCTTCCTTCACTGTTTGCTCTCTAGTGTGTTAGAACACTAGGGTGAGGTTCAAACCAGCTTCAACCCAGTGGGAGAGAGTCTTTGGGTGTGGATGAGGCTTCCAGGAAGTGAGCCACGCGTGCAATAATCTTACTTCACTTCACGCTATCAGCAGCCTCTGGATTGTCTGAAGGCGGTTGCCATTTTCTTCCTTTCACATTGACTGAGTGTTCCCTTAGCTCTCAGACTACACTAGGTCATAAACTGCCCTCTCCTGGGTTTCCGGAGTTGCAGGGCCCTATCCTAACTGCCCTCTAGTCAACCCAGGAGCTCACGGGAAAAAGATCCCCCACCCTGACGTATCATTCCTTACTCAAACTCCCACCCCTGCCCAGCTCACACAAGGAGTCAGAGGGCTGAGATGGGTAGGCATGCAGTGAGTTTTGATGCTGCTGTCGGAAATGCAGGTCATCCTGATAAGGGGAAACATTAGGGGTTCAAAAACAGACCCATGGAGGCTCTTACAACGTGCAGCTGGTATATTCAGGTCCATAAACACATCCGGGTGGGGCAGGAACCACCCTGTCTGATCGATAATCTCTGGTCTGTACTCAGAGGCCTCTGGCTTCTCAAATCTTCCTTAATCCTTATGGGGACACTTCCTAGATTTTGCTTCTAAATGTAAACCATCCTGTCAGTCAGCTTTCTGTTACTGTAACAAATACCCAGACAGTCAATGCATTGACAGAGGTTTACTTTGATACAAAGTAACCTTTGAAGGTTTCCGTCTATGACCAGGTGGGCACCGGCTGAAAAGCCATGGAGAACAGCCAACTGCAACTAACAGTTGACCTCCCAAATTTTACTATGGCAAGGATTTTGTGGGCCCCTATTCCTTCAAGGAAACAAAGGGAGACTTAGGTCTGGGGCCTGACAGACTTAGATGGTGGGCCTCAAAGGAGCCGAAACACAAGGTCCACAAATCAGGAGTGTCTATCAGGAGGGCGTTTCTCGATCCTCTGGGTGGGCTGGGATCAGTTTGATGTAGTGTGTGTATATATTTGTGAGTGCTTGTCACTCTGAAAAATTTCCAACTTTATGTAGCAGTTTCTTTCTCACTAGGGTCTCTCCTTGTGTGCAACTTTAATTTTACAGCTTTGGCTGTTAATGCATCACGGGTACGACCATCAATAAATATTTATCGAGCTTTCACTGGGCACAGCATGCTGAAATAGAAACTATATATTTGACTCAAAAGGAGTTGATGGCAGCCGGGGGAAGATTCGAGAAAGGGTGGGAGAAACCTCTGGGAAGCCTTTCCCAATCCTGAGACTGTGTGACTCTGTAACTAAATGTGCCAAGGTCCACTTGACACACATGGGGTTGTCACCTCAGGAGAACGGGGCTTTGAGAGATGCCCAGGCTGTCACAAAGGAAAGTCACCTTCCGAAAACCCATTTAGAGCAGGCACCGCTACAGCCAGTGGTCAGATTATGTCATTTAGGGACCCAGGGCATCATAGGGATGAAGGACCCCTTTGACCTTTCCCATGGTGCTCAGAGGAAGGAACTCTGCGGATAGAGTGATGATTGCCTTTGATTATGGAATCCAAAAGGTGCATGGAGGTTGGGAACATTTGGTACTTTCATTGCTCTCGGTGGCAGCCTGGCAGGTCTCCATGGCGGGAGTCCCTGGGGCGGTGTGGGTTGGGAGGAAGGCAGCTTGGAAGAGGGTCTGCAAGTTTCTGAAGGGAGCTCTAGTTAATCAGATCAGTAACAGCCTGCCGGCCTCAGCAGTGACTCAGGCCTCTTGAGGGGCTTTCTTCATCCTTATGAAGATGAACGTGGCTCCAAGAAATCTTCCTGGGCCGGGCTCTGTGTTAATTGCCTCCGTATCTTTGGGGAGATGGGCGGGCCATGGATAGGGCTTCTGGAGCAGGGTTTGGGTCCTCTTTGGAAAGAGGCCTTGTCTAGTGACAGTCATGGCTTAAAGGGAAAGGATGCGCAGCTCTCAGGGCTCCTGCAGCCAAGCTGGTATTGTCACTGACATTCTTTCTGTCCCAGAAGGAAAGTGAACCAGAAAGCTGGTGAGATTAAGGACCCTTGGTAACACTATGGGAACAGACCCACAGCGTAATGGTGGAGAAAAGGCAGGGAGTCTGGGTCTCTGCCCTCTGCTGCCTGGGGCAGGGACAGGGGGCTGATGAAGCAGAGCTGAGCTATCTTCTTTAGGGGAAGTGATGCTCAGAGTATCTCAAGCTAGTATCCCCTCTGAGGTGAGGCTGGAGGGAGCTGAACAGAGAAGCTGGGAGTTGGGATCCGCTCTAGTTTGCCGGTGGACCCTTTGCCTCTCTCTATATATATAAAGTGCAGTAACTGTCTCACACAGTTGTTGGGAATGGCAAAGGAGATGGAATGCATACAGAGATGTGTCTCACGCCTGGGGCACAGTCTGGTGACTGGTAAATATTTGTGTCCTTGTACGGAGGGTGACTGGTGGTTAAAGGTGTGGCAACGGAGCACCAGCTGCCTGCAGGTCACACCGGTGGTAAAGAGTAGAGCCACGAAGAGTTTCTCAGCTCTACACTCTTCCTAGGCCTCTCCACGACCATTCTTTGCTCAGGAGACTGAGATAGGGGCTCTTCAGACGCCAGCACAGGAGGTGCTTTATTGGTGATAGGGGTGACTCAGCTTCCTAGTGCCCTGGGACAGCTGCCACTTGGTGAGCGGCACAGTTCTGGGAGCAGGCTCCGAGGCTAGCCAGATCTGCTGCCACTTGTCCCACAGTCTGGGTGGGTGTAGTCGTCTCCAGGTGGAGTGGAAGCATTATGGGCCAGGCAGGGTGGTGGTGGCCCCTGGCGCCCTGGGATTTCTGCACGGCTTTCCTTCAAGCCTCTGTTGGTGCCTGGTCCCCCATAAAGCCATTATGTGCGGGGAGAATTAATCACGCCGTTGGGTAAGCACTGTGGCACTTTCATGGCAGCTTTGAAGCTAATCTGTCACTAATGCCTGCTGGATTATCATGATTTCTTGCAGTCGTGATTCATTAACTCAAAGCCTAATAGTAATTTTATCAAACATCCTCCATCACTGTTTGCCCCAACACGCCTGCCCATCCCCACTCTCTGTTCCATTGTGCTATGGCAACGTCACAGCCGGCCACCTGTGTGGTCTCCAAAAAAGGAAGCCCCAGGGAGATGGGCATGCCCCTGAGCCAGTCAGAGCGGCCTAGTGGTGAGTCCACACAATGCTAGGCAGTGTCCCCTGGCCTTCGCAGTCCATTGTAGTTCTCTGCAGGAGGCCACTGTGCAGTTCCTGGAATCCTAGCTTTAGAAAGGGTTTTAAAAATTTCTACTTATTCTTCAATAATTCATACATATATATAATACATTCTGGTCATATTCACACCATCCTCCTCTCTTATCCCTTATCCTCCTTTCACCCCTTTGCTTTCTCCCAAGTCCTCGTCCCACTATGGTGTCTTTTGTTTCTGCTTTGTGCCCCCCACCCTCCGGGTTTAACCAGGGCTACTCTCCAAGGCTTGGGTGTGGAGCTATTCCTACAATACAGTGGCTACATCATTGAAGAGTATGACTTGCCCTCCTCTGCCTTCTACTGCCCTTAGCTAGCTCCTCTGAGAGGGGCCCACATGCCCCTCCTCCATGATGACCGAATGTGAAACCTTTGCTTTTAAAAACAGAAGGCAGCTGAACTTCAGAGAGGCACACACAGCTCTACAGGCATGGGTGGGTCAGGAGGAAAAGCTAGGAACTCTGGTAAAGACATCTGTCTCTCCTCCCCCTTGCTTCTGGCTCCTGGGGAAGAAGTGGGCAGGAGACAGGGTGCTGGCTGGGCTGTGGTTACTGTTGGGCCTGCGCCGGCCAGCAGTGACAAAACTCCTTGGTGAGGTGTCTCAGCAAGAAATGCTTCTCAGGCTGGCTATTCTCTGCAAAGGTCAGCTTCAGGGCATGGCTTGATGGATGGGCTGTGAGTGGGCGGGAAAAAGAAAGCTGGGGACCGGGTCTGTCGGGGTGACCAGAGGAAGCCAGGGGCTCATGCCCTGTTCTGCCGCAGGAGGAGACTTAGGGACAGCATCTTGCCTCTCATTCTGCACCATCCGTCAAGCGCGGCTCTGATAGCTCAACAATTTGTAGCCTCCACCTGTCTCTGCGGCACTCCAGCGCGCACCAGCTTTGACCCTTGGCGTCCTCCTTTAGGCCTCAGCTGCTGCGGAGTTGATGGATGGCCTCTCCTCCCCGCCTCTCCTCACCACAGCTGCGGAAACATGCTCAGGTAGAGGCGGGGTCAAGCCCAGGGCATCCTGGTGCCCCAGTGGCCCAGGCTGAGTAACAGTGTTTTTAACTGCAGCAGGTGATCCAGGGGCCACAGAAGAAACGAGAGCACAAACAGGGAGCGAATTCCAACTCCGCGAGGAAGAAACGAGGGAAAAGACCCAAACCCAAACGGGGGCGGCGGCGGGGGGGGGGGGGGGAACCACACATACACAAAAACCCTACTTTAAATCCTGAGGTCTTCCAAGATTTCTGAAAACGTACAACGTGGTGTGATGTCTTCTGCGCACAACGACAACGTTGTCTGCTCGTCTCCATCTGTGTTTTATCACGCCTGTGCGCCTTAGAACCAGTGAAATGAAAAACAAGTTTAAAAAATACATAGATGTGCGCAGACTACGACCGAGAAAGGGGGCTATATCCTGCAGCCTGTGGGAGGTTTTTGTTTTGTTTTGTTTGGTTTGGTGTCTGCCAGTTGTTTGCTGTAAGAAAAGCATAACAGGCATCCTTAGATGGGCAGGAAGCATTCTCAGAACAGGAGCAGAGGGAGAGGCTGGGCAGCGTTTCCCCCCTGTTTTTTAGGCAGAGATGGGAAGAAAAGAAAGGATTAGATTCAGCTTCTAGACCACTCCCTCCTTCTTCCCCGCCTTCTCCTTTATGTCTCCATCTATATCCCCTTCCTCCTTCCCCTCCCTTTTGTTCTTCTCTCTTGGATATTTTTGAGATAGGATCTTGCTATTGTGCCTCATGCTGTCCTTGAACTTGCTATATGGCTCTGGCTGTCTTTGAACTCGCATCCCTCCATCTCAGTGCTGACATCACAGTATATGTATCACCATGCCAAGCTTGTTCCCTGTTTCTGGTTCTGGGTGAAACTGGCTGGGGGGGTGGTCTCTATGCAAATGAAGAAGCTTGTAGGTGGCTGAGCAGACGGGAGTTCCATTGAGAACCCCCATCTGAAGCTTAGAGACCTTTTGAAATAGGAAGTGTGTGGACTCTTGGACTCAAGGCACCTGTATGTGTGTATTAGAGATGCTTGGGTCTGAATTCAGAAAATTCAGGTCAGCTTGGTTAACTGAAGGTCCATGTTGGGTGGAGCGTGGTGGGGAAAACATATTTCCTATTCCATTGATCATCCCAGCACCTGCAGCAGGGTCCTGGGCTCCAGAGCCCCAGAGCCCCAGAGCCCCAAAGCCTCAGAGGACTTCCTTTTTGGAACTCCTCTGAGCAGGAGGGTCTTGGAAGAAGAAAGTCTCCAGGCTACAGAGTCCGAGGACTTGGAATTTCAAACAAATAAAAATGGGGGAATGGGAGGAATCTGTGGACAGAGTGTTGAGAATTAAGAGAAAGAAATGAAGTAAAAAATAAAATTGCAAGATCTGTGGAAGGAGAGTAAAAGGAGGAAGAGAGAGAGAGGAAAGAAGAGGAGGAGGAGAGAGGAGAGAGAGAGAGAGAGAGAGAGAGAGAGGGAGAGAGAGAGAGAGAGAGAGAGGAAAGAGGAGGAGAGAGGAGAGAGGAGAGAGAGAGAGAGAGAGAGAGAGAGAGAGAGAGAGAGAGAGGAAAGAGAAGGAGGAGGAGGAGGAGAGAAGAGAGAGAGAGAGAGAGAGAGAGAGAGAGAGAGAGAGAGAGAGAGAGAGAGGAAAGAGGAGGAGGAGGAGGAGGAGGAGGAGGAGAGAGGAGAGAGATCCAAGAGCTAGATGTTCACAGGGCAAGAAAGGGGGAGGCAATTTAATGAGGGCAACTTGAAGGCCAGCTTTAACCAACAGCTGGCAGGGTGCCTGGTTTGATCTTCTTGTGAGTTGGGCGGTTTGATTAATTGTGGCCTGTGGCGGAGGACAGACACCTGGCCCTGAGTTCTTTGATCTCTGGATTTCTCAGGGCCGGTGGGAGGGGGGTTGCATGAATGTGCTACTCCCAGGGCACTAGAGGCCTCCAGTATCCCTGAGAAGGAAGCCAGGGAGGCCAGGGCTTTGGGAGAGACTGGAAGGGTCCATGTGGGGTGTGGGGGTTGCTGGGTCAGCGAGCAGGAGCTCCAGAGGGCCTGAAGTGTGCCTCCCACTCCAAAGGAAGGTGCAGGGAATAATATGGGATGTCGGGAGGCTATCTGCAGGAGAGAGTTCAGCTGTAATCTGTGGTGATGCAGCCATCTTAAGACAACCCTGTTCCTGTGTCAGAGAGATAACTGATTTCTTGGGCGGGGGAACAAAATCATGCCCCCAGCTTGTGGATACAGGGCTGGCTCATGGATTTCAGGTGTAAGCTCTTCTGGAGGTGTGAGGAGGAAAGGGGAGATGTAGGGCTCCATTGAACTGGCTTCAGTTTGTACATGTCGTATGGAAACAGATTTGAGAAAAGAAAGGGACGTATTGCCAAAGAGAGAGAGAGAGAGAGAGAGAGAGAGAGAGAGAGAGAGAGAGACTCCAAGAAGGAAAAAAGGAACTAAAACCCTAATGCCCTTAAAAAAAAAGACCGCCCCCCCCCCCACAAAAAAAGCCCTAAATTAAGTCTTTGGTCTAAATCCATTGGTGTGTTGCCAGTTTCAAATAATAGTGTAACCCGATTAAGAAACTTTGCAGGATTTAAAGTTCCTGGCTTCTCTGAGTCCTCCCCAAGACTTCTTAAGTCACTATCTACAGCAGCCTAATTTGTTTCCAGATTTTTTAATTTTCTGCAAGTCGATGATGATGTTTTTATCTTTGTAGCCATATTTAAAGGATTCTCTTTTCGTGTGTGTATGGTGCTGGGGCTTGAACCGAGGGTCTTGGCCCGATAGGCAAGTTCTCCAGTAGTGAACTGTCAGCCCTCATGACCGTTCTTCATGTGTCTTCAACTTAGAATTTTGGGTCAGCTTAAAACATTACCCCGAAAATATGCTGTTGTTGAAATAGTTTCTGAGCGCGTGCTTAAGGGTAAGCTCTTCCAATTCTGGTTTCCTTTTGGACTGTAAAATTGCTTTTCAGAGTCACCTCACACACATGGGAATAAGAATATCTCCCAAGTGTCTGTAACCACAGCACTCCAGTGGGGGGAGGCAGAAAGATTGTGAGATCCAAGCCAGTCTTGACTTCATAGTGAGTTCCCGGCCAGCATGCGCTACACAGAAAGCCGTTTCTTGAAACTATAACAAGCAAGCTAACACGAAAGAAAGAAAGAAAGAAAGAAAGAAAGAAAGAAAGAAAGAAAGAAAGAAGGAAAGAAAGAAAGAAAGAAAGAAAGGGAGGGAGAGAGGGAGGAAGGGAGGAAGGAAGGAAAGAAACAAGAAAGGGGGAGGGAAGAAGAGAGGGAGGGAGGGAGGGAAAAGAAAAAGAAGGCAAGACCATCTTGAAGCCCTCAGCAGGACTCAGGATGTAGCTTGTTAGGGATGCAGGCTTGTTAGGGATGACTTAGAAGCGGAGGAATTCCAGAAATGCAGTGCCCATTTTCTGGTGGGACTGGAGTTCTGACAACTGAAGTCAGCTTGGTTTTCCAGGCAGCTGCAGAGCCCTGCACAGGGTACCTACCGGTCTGTACCCGAAGGGCTGGATTCAAACCGCAGCTCTCAATCCATCTGGGGCCCTGTGACCTTGAGCCTGCCACCTCGTAGACCCGCTGAGTGTCAGCTTCCTTGTGTAGAAAGTGAATTCGGGGGAAAAAAAATCCTTGCCTCACGGCCTCCTCATCACAAAGATTAAATGTATTAGCCTATGTGAAAACACCCTGTGAACGATGAAGCCTTCAATTAACAGTTGGCGTTAGAATTACTGCTTATATTACAGACACCCAGGTCTCTTTAAATACTCCTGTTGACAGCGGGGATGTTTTAATTTCAGAAAGGGTTTGCACATGGAGGGCAATAGGAAAAAGGGCTCACATGCTACCTGCTCCCCCTGGGGCATTCACTCTCCTGTAATTATTGTTTACTAATAAGTATGTTTTGCTCATAAATGTCCTATTAAACTGGTCTAAAACCCTTCACCAGGCTGGCCTGCCTTTTCAGACTGTGACTAAGCAGGATCCCCTAAGGAAGGCTCCCCTGAGTCTCTTGGACTGTGGAATTTTGTACCTGATCCTGAGAGTCCTCAACTGGGCAGGGGCATCACCCTTCAATTGCTGGCCTTGCCACTCCCAGCTCCCTCCCCACTTCAGCTGGTGTGTAAAGGGATTATTGCATTCTACTAGTCTGGTTCCCTTTTGCTTCTTGGCTGTTTGTTCTCGCTTGTCAATAGTAGTCTGGTATGGAGATGTAGCAATCGCTGTGGAGAGTGGTACCCGGAACTCAAGACCGGGTTTAAGTGACAACTGCCATCTCCGACACCAAACAGTGCTTACCTTTCCAGCGTTGCCATGAGAACAGAGAGTCTCTGAAAGCATTCCATCCGTGGCACCCAGTAGGTGCTCAGCAAACGGTCCATTCGTTTATAATGATGCTGTCTGTCCTGCATGAATTGAAATAACTGGGGGTAGGCCAAACCCAGAGCCTATGCTCTGATTGTCTTGCTCCTGGCCTTGCTAGTCTGAAATTCAGCCTTAACATCAGCACTGTCTGTAGAGGGTTTGCCAGGATTAGGAAATACCAGTGCTTCTCAAGGTGAAGGCCCACACACAGCATAAAGGATCTGACCCTGAAGAAAATGTAGATTGGGAATGAGTGGGTGTGAGGCAGGAGGATTTATTTCTACATTAAAAAATATTTATCATTCTACTATTTCAATTCTGTGTAGGTGTGTGTGCACCTGTGCTCACACCCAGTGTGTGCTCTTAACCATGGAGCCATCTTCCCAGTCCTCAACTTTTACATTTTTAACAGGCACACTACTGCCACAAAATGTGGAGCTCAGTTTGAGAATGAGGCTTCATTCTTTCCTGATCCTTATACCTCAAAACAAGTAGCAGTGGTCTTACAAACATATACCTGAGCGCCAGTGAAGGCATGCTTAAGGCTGCTCTTGTGGGGCACCAATCCTGGAAGCTGTCTCTCTTTCCTTTTTTCTAAATCTAGTCCTGAAGACTTACCAACATTGCTACTAGAAGATGTTTCCTAACACTTCACTACCTTTTCAGACTTCATCTTTTTTTTTTCCTGGAAGGTAACCAGGAAAACAAAGGCATTGCCACCAACCACTGAAGACCTAGGGGTGAGTTTGTGTGGATATCTATTCATACCACTCAACTGGAAAAATGCTTCTTAGTTTGGATTTGCTAACAGCCCCAATAAGGTTAGGTGCCCAAACGGAACCCCCGTAGCTGGGGTACCATTGAAGTAAAACCCAGTGAGGCTTCAAATGAAAGGCAAAGCCGGCGGGGGGGGGGTGTGAGTTAGTTAGAGGGACATCGAACTGACCAGATGACCAGAACACAGAGTTCTGGACAGTCCTCAGCCTGGAAGAGTCTCTCCATCACAGATGACAGGAATGCACCCAAATTAATGCTTCTGCCCTGATGCAGGCGCAGAGAGAGACGCTTGGGGGCATTACAGTGGACATGGTTGGAGTGTGTATTTGTCGAGCAGAATCACGTTTATGTCATACAGCATGAGTTTATGGCATAATAACCAGAGCAGGGAATAACCAGAGTGAACGTCTGATAGAGTCTTCGATAAGGATTGGACTTCGTACAACTGAGACTCCTCTGCCGTTGGACTTGTGGGACAAGGCCATGGAAAGCAATGGCCTGGCAGGCAGTGAGGCTGAGTATGTGTACCCAGGTGTCTGGTTGGCAGATGAGCAAACAGGCAGCCATGGAAGAAGCCCGGATGTGACCTGTATCCCGGGATCTCGCTGGTCTGGGAAATGATCCGTCTAAAGTTTGCCATTTGACTGAATGATGGTAGTTGACACTAAACCACCACAGGCATGCCTATGTTTGATTTTTGTTTCTTTCTTCTCATGCTCTTCCCCTCCCACCCTCCCTCTTTCCCTTCTTCTGAGTCATGGTCTTACTATGTAGCCCAGGCTGGCCTTGAAGTCATGATTGTCTTGCCTCAGTCTTCCAAAGACATAGAGGTCTATAGGTTTGGCGTGGCCCATGATTCTGGTTTTGATTGAACTATTCAGCAGGGCTAGCTTAACTGCTCAGCAAACAGTTTATTTCAGGTTGAGATCTGTCTCTCTCCCCTTTTATTGTCTTTGTGAAGCATGGGTTATTAAGACAGATGTCTGCACAAGATGGGCCTAACTGCCAATCACTGTCAAAGGTCCTGGCAGGTCGGGTAACTAGGCAAGTGGCCCCTTTCCTTATCAACTTCTTATCTTGAGGCGCCACCCACTCCAGCAAAACAAAGAGAGTACCTGAGAAAGTTGTGGTCAGCTGGCCTGAGCGGAACACATATGCCTCTAAGTTTTAGAGTCTAAGAAGTCTGGGGCCTGTTTGCAGGCAGAGATTGACATCTGCCATTGCACAGATCTTGTCTTACTGCTCCTTCCCGCTCCGATGGCCTCCTTCTCTCCTCCCCCCTCCTTTGGAATCCTAATTCCACATGAACCCTCTCCGTTTCATTTGCTTGAGAATTTGCCATTTTCCCATAATCCAGTTGTGTTGTCTGTTAGAGAACTCCAAAAAAACTTCAGCGTTTTAGGAAGACATCTAACTAAGTTTCCAAAGAAGGGATAGGAAAGCCCCCTCTGAAACATACAGATGTGACTTCATAGGGCGAAACGGTCACAGGAAGGAAAGTGTGGGCATCGGCCTGGGGAGCTGGTAACATGCTGTTCTTTCTCAATGTCCTCTGCGAAGGAGCTAGTCCTGGGTTTAAAATAGCCCTCTGGTAAAAGCAACTATTTAAAGAGTATTGGGGTATGAGAAATGCAAAACAAAGTGTTGTTGATTAAAAACACATGGTTTGTTCTCGAGACATGAGTAGCCAGCAAAATCAAATGTGACAGTGTTTTGGCTTTTTCTATCCCCCAAGACATGCTGGTGATTTATTAGAGAGATGTCAGCTGCGGTTAGAAAAGTTTGCTGTGTTGTCTTAATAAAAAGAGGCTTTACCTTGGAGCTGTCAAACTCTCTCTCCCCTCTGGCTTGAGGCAGCAGCTGATGGGTCCTCCTCGGGCCTCCTCTGGGGGTTTCTCTCCAAGGGGCAAACCTTTGCCTTTTGGGAAGGGCACGAGGCCACGGACACTGGGTAACTCTGCTGGTAATGCTAAGGGTGCTGCAGGCTTATCCCAGTTTATTTAATTTGCAGAGTTGGCTCCTTCACGCAACTTGGAGCAGAGACTTGGCTTGAGGGCAGGGCAGGGGAGCCTTTGCATGGAGGATACCCCACTAAGGAGGAAGGGGGTCTGGCCTTTGCTGGGTAGTTTAGATGGCAGGGAGCATTGATATTTGTCAGTGTAGATAATCTGTTAACAGATCACAGCAAATTGGACTGTTAGCAGAACACACATGCTCCCTGGCTTACCATGGAGTTCTAGTCTAAAGCCTATTTGGATATAATGTTAGTGTTTCTATTATTGTGAAGTGAAACCATGACCGTGACATTTCTTAGAAAGGAAAACATTTCATGGGTTAGAGGTACACGGAGGTGTACTAGCAGACATGGTGCTGGAGAAGAAGCTGAGAGTTCTACGTCGTGCAAACAGCAGGAAGTGAACTGAGACAGTAGGTGTGGCTTGAGCATATATGAGACCTAAAGCCTGCCTCTGCAGTGGCACACTTCCTCCAACAAGGCTATACACACTCCAACAAAGCTATACCTCCAAATAGTGCTGCTCCCTTACTGAAGTTGGAAAAGCAGTGGACACACCCAGCCTACACAACAGCATAGCATCACTGATATTTACACTTTCCTCTCAGAACTGCATGGCTACCTGGGAGCTTTGCCTCATTGCTGCTGTTAGCATTTTAACTAAGTATGGTACGTCTGTCACTAACCTCAGCATTCAAAATACTTTCTATAGAATGCATGACTTTTGTCTGATGGGGACTCTGTGTCAGGCTGATTCTTAGTAGAAATCCTTTGGTTCTGAGACGAGAAACTCCAGCAATTTGGTCACGTAGGACTAGTTGAGGACCCAACAGTCCAGCGTACTGGGACCATAAGGACAGGCCATTTTAAGGAATGGCAGTGGGCCTTCCCTGGGCTGATGCTACATCTTCAGGTGACACTCCATTCTCTTCCTACTGCTTTCCTTTCCACGGCATTTGCTTGCTACACGTACCTGTGCCCAAGGCTGAGGGCCACTCTTGCGCTGACAAAATATCAACCCTTTCTGACTTAGCCATCTACCTCTGGGCAGCCGTTTGAGGACTAGGGACAAGGCAGGCGCTTCAGAATAGAGTCGTTTCTCTGAGAGGAAAGGGCCAGAAAGTCATATTGGGACAGGCCAGCTATACCAAAGGCATCTTTTGCCTGTTCTGGGTTTGCGTCTTAGGAATCAATAAGATTTGCTGTGAAGATGACTCTGTTCTTTCTGTGCCCCGTCTTCCTCCAGGAAGGACAATGATGTCCATGGGAAAATGAAATCCTAGGCATGATGGTATAGGCCTATTACCACACTTAGGAAGCAAAGACAAGAGGATTAGAAGCTCAAGGCCAGCCTGGGCTACCTGAGACCCTGTCTCAAAACCAACCAATCCATCAACCGACCCACCAGTGTGATACTTTAACAACTTTCTTGCCCTCACTCAGAAAGTGACGTAGTAGCACTGTTCTTTGCAAGCGAACGGTACTGTTATTTTTTTCCCCCCAGTTACAGAAGAAACACACAAGTGACCTCAGAACACTTAGAACTAAGAGAAATACGAAGACGGAAGTAAAAAGCAGCCGTAATCCCAGAAAACGGGCGCTGACATAAGTGGTGTGTGTTCCTTCTATTCCTTTTCCTTTAAGTAGCGGCCCGAGGCTTTGTGAACTATCTGAGCTCAAGATCTATCTCTCTGCTTTAATTATATCTTTTCAGATGCCATAAGACTTTAAGATAGCCTTCCATTGATTCCCATAATTTCCCTCCAGCACATGAGATTGTTTTCCCATGGCTCTTTTACCTTCTGCTGGAGGTGGTAGCTCAAGTGGAGTCGATATGTGTTCAGACCTTTCTGCCACTACCTCTCTTTTGAGCGAGTCACTACCCACTTGCCCCCTTCCTCGACCGCTATAACTTAAGACGCATCGACTCCCGTGTCCCTTCTTGCTCATATCATCTTTTAAAGCCGCATGCCTGCTCTCATCGTGCTTGCTGATTCTTTGCTTGTTACTTCTTGCATGAAGGATGTGTTAGAGACAATATTGACCCTGTACTTCTGCCCCATTGCCCATGATTTGTTGCTATACACCCTTCTCACAGCCCTGGGAGGATCTGGATTGCTCTTTAGCCCCCTGGCTATCTGAATGATCTTTCCAACTGGTGAACATGGGCTCAATCTTCAGGCCTGGGCTTCAAATGTGGAGCCTCTGAGAAGCCTCTTTGATGTGGGATTTTCCCCTCTGTATGCTGTGAATACCATTGGTTAATAAAGAAACTGTCTTGGGCCTGCGCAGGGAATAGAGGTGTGTGTGGGGGGAAATAAACTGAATGCTGGGAGAAAGAAGGAGGAGTCAGAGAGAAGCCATGGAGCCACCAACGGAGACAGACATGCTAAAACTATGCTTGTAGGCCACACCTCATGGTGATGCACAGATTAATGGAGATGGGTTAAATTAAGATGTAAGAGTTAGCAAATAAGAAGACAGAGCTAAAGGGCCAAGCAGTGATTTAAATAATACAGTTTCCGTGTGGTTATTTCAGGGGGCTGAGCAGCAGGGAAACAACAGTGGCCTCCTTGCAACACCTCTTCTTGACTGTGGCTCCCTTTAAAGCCTGTCATAATGCAGCAGTCTGTAATTAGACCATCATTTGTGTGGTTATAACATCTGTAGCCCTGTTTCTTAGTCTATTTTTATGTAGTTTTAATAGAATAGCATGGAGTGATAATTCTTTTTTTTCTTTTTAAAGGAAAATACATTTTTTTTCCTCATAATTCTGGAGGCTGGGAAGTTCAATATTAAAGTCCTGGCATCTTTGCTCCATGCTGCCTCTCCATCCTGATCGAGGACGTCACATGGCAATAGAGCTCCTTAGAGAGGGAGGATGGGAATAGGACCACGGATGAAGCTGAGCTTGATACCTAACAAACACAGCCCTGTGCTAACTACCTACACAGGGTGATAGCCTTAGCCATCTTGAAGGTGTTTCCCTCATGGCTGAATTGCCTTCTAAAGTCCAAGCTCTAAGCGCTGTCACAGAGACAATTAAATCTCAACATGCCTTTTGGATAGGGCATTTATATAGTAACAGCCTGATAGATAGATATACACATCCCAAGGCAGGGCAGTATTTGTTTCTGCTGGCAGCCCTCCATTGGTTCCCTTTCCTTCCCAGTCCAGCCCCATTGGTGAAAGTCCACCAAGTTCATGGCGTATAGCGATTGGCAACTGTTGAGGACCTGCCTTCAACAGCGTGGGCTGAGCACACGCGTGTAACAGGCTCCTAAACCGTCCAGTAAGGTAGATTGCCCCGGAAGCAGGAGCCCCTCAGCGTGGCTTTGCCACTTTGCCTCTGACATCCCATGGGCTCTGACATCCATTCATTCTGGACAGAGCATCTGGCATTGAACTCCTTTTTGGAGCAGAGTTTCCACATCAGCCCTGTGCGCGGATCTGCTCGCAGAGAACTTCTGTAAGTTAGAGAAAGGTTTACTTCCTTTAGACAGTTCTGTATTGATTGCCCCTGCTCTCCGGACAAACATCAAGTTCACTCGATAGCCACTTAATGCCCACTGGCATTCTATATAGTAGTAGGGTGCCGGGCACTGGGTGCAGAGAGCTGAAAAAGGCACACTGAGAGAGCTCAGCTGGGAAGCACCAATCACAGCTCACAAGGCATGCCCATGTCGTTTTCTTGATTTGCCACTACAACTTTGGGGGGTTCCTGTCCTTAGGGCCATTTCACAGTTCAGGAAATGGAGGCTTGGTGGGTTTGCCTTGGAGGAAGCTGCTGCTGAAGGCCAACTGTTTGCGTTTCACCTCCACGTGCCTTTCACCTTGTGGGGCTTACAATTCACTGCTTCGTGCAATCTTGGGCTGCTGCCCGGAATCATCTCCTCCAATATAGCTGATATAGGACTTATGCTGATACCCAGGCATCTTGTTTGGACCCCGTCACATGGATATAGGCCTGCAAACTGCAGATGTCCCTTCTCCAAGTGCTAACCAGGAAGGCTCCAGCCTTGAGAACTGGACTCTAGAGAGGAATCCAGGGTAGCTATTCATCCTAGGCACCAAAGCTGGTGGCTTAGCTGGGGACTTTTATTTTGGGACAGTTCAGGAGGCATGTTCCCATCAACCATTGTACAGGGAAAGATGATTAATGTACTGATTCCCAGCACTGGATGTCTGACACTAGGGCATCTCAGTAAATGGTTTCATGGTTCACATTTCAGGGTACTCGTGACCCTTGGAAAAATTTCATTCTAGTACTGACAGATCTATAGCTTTCTGGCTTAATGTCCAAGGCAAGCAATCTCTATTTTCTCTGTAGTTTCTACTCTCTGGTCTTGGCTTGGCTGGGCAGCATAAACACAGTACCTCTGCTCTGGGGGGCACTCTGTCACCTTTTAACTGTGCAGAGAGTCCCAGCTTGAGCCTCAGCCTAGTTTAGACATGTCTGAACAAGCCTGAAGAACTGCAGCGTGGATCTGCTTGGAGTCTGTGTGTGCCAGAGAGTGTGGAGCCTCCTGGGAAGGATAAAGGAATCAGGCACAGCCCAGGCCTGGTAACTGGATGATGCTTGTATCAGGAAATGAGCAATTAAACACTGCTTGGTGGAGTGGCCATAAATGCATTCATTCATAACTCAGCCTCCATCCAGCTTCTTAGGAGACATGGGGAATGAGTAGTATGTATATGGGGGGGGGATACAGGGAGAAAGAGAGAAGGAGGGAGGGAGAGATATAGAAGGAGAGAGGAGGGATTGAGGGAGAAGGAAAGGGAGAGGAGAGAGAGAGAAAGGGAGGGAGGGAGGGAGAGAGATAGGGGGAAAGAGGAGGGATAGAGGGAGAGGGAGAGCACACGCCTATAATTTAAAGAAGCACATAGCAGTTATGGGGAAATGAGCTCAGGGACTGGCTGTGAGAATAAACCACAATAGAGAAGTCCTGCTCTACCTTATGGCAGAGCCTAAGTTTCTTTGACCTCCAGTATTTTTGTAGTTGCAGGGACTTTAGCACCCAGCAAGAGGTGGCTGTTTCCAGGCTCCTAGTAAGGAACCTTAAACAAGTCAAGGGGACAAAATGGTGAGCAAATAGATTTTTGCAGCTCTCAGTCCTCATCAGAGTAGTTTTGGGCTGTGGGTGCCAGTGATGCAGAAGATCAGAACTTGTCAGAGTGCAGAGAGAGAGAGTGTGTGTCTGTGGAGTGCTCAGCGTAAATGGGACCTCAGTCACATCCCCTTCCACCAGGGCTCAGGGAATATCTTAGAAGATGCAGCAGAAAGATCTTAAGAATCAGAGGACCACTGCACACAGGAACTCACCGCTGTTGTGGTTGCTGGCATGAGACTTGTATAAGATCAAGCCAGTCAACATTCTAGCAAGGAAGGGTTCATGAGTCCCATCCCTCGCTGAGGAGCTATTTAACTGTGGATGGCTGTCAGGGAAGGGGGATTCTTTCAGGGTATGTCCACACTTAGTGTACAAATGAAAAATCCCTATATTTTTGGTTGTGAGCCTAGCCTTTAACGTTTGAGCCACCTCCATGACCAAAACTGGGTAGTAGTAACACATATCTTTAATCCCAGGCAGAGGCAAGTGAAACTCTGTGAGTTTGAGGTCAACTTGGTCTACAGAGCTAGTTTCAGGACAGCTAGGGATGTGGCACAGAGAAATCCTGTCTTGAAAGACAAACAGACAACAATAACAAACTTCCTAGGAACAACAGACCCCAATTCCTCCTCCTAACACTGTCCCAAATGGAAGACTGGGAGGAGCCTACACAGCTAGTGCGGTCTCTTTGAGGCCAGACATCAGATGAAGAATGATATATTATGAACATCTCTCTTTGGCTGGGACTGCACCAACCCTGATGGCCTATGGAGATAGAAATTTCACAGGCAACCCCACCTCCAATCCAGAGCATACCAGTGGCGACCAGCCCAACAGATACACTTGGCATCTTACCCATGGCCAGTTGACTCATTGTATCTGCAGAAGCATATTCAATGGGAAGCTGAGCCTGGATCTGAGGCAGAAGGGAGTACTGAGCTACTGATATCAGTCCACAGCCTGGGGATGAATAGGGAGGTGGAAACACTGGTTGGTAGGATAATGATTCTCTAGAAGTGTCTGTGTCTTAGCTCTGGAACCTGCAAACATGATCTGATAGGTGTTTTTGAGTGTTAAGGGTGCAGGTGAATTCCAACCTCTGAGAGGTTGTCCTTGAGATGAAAGGGTGCATGTTGAATTCCTGTGGCCCCAGTGTAATCACAAGAATCCCTGGAAGTTGAACAGGGTGACGAGGGATCCAGAGTCAGTGACACTGTGTAAGAAAGAGTTGACTAGCCATCCTGGATTTGAATATGGAAAGAGCTATGAGCCAAGGAACACGGCCATCTCCAAACACAAAGGAGCGTGCTCTGCCCATGATGCAATTCTAACTCTGTGAGAACCATTTTAGACCTGTGGCCATTACAAGCATAAGATACAGACACTGTTTTAAGCCATTCTATTTGTGCTGTTCTGATACAGTGGCAGTGGGAAGCTCTAGACTCTAGGGTTCACCTATGGCTTGCCAAGGAAAGTTTGCCAGTGTTTAATCAAAGGATTTTATCCATCTTTTTTAAAGCAGAGGACATAATCAATAAGGCCACTAAGACCTCAAGACAATTTCCCCTACAAAGAGCAATCAAAGGACCATCAACAGGAGACTTATAAAATGTAAGGAAGGACACAAGGTTTGTGACTTTCCTACAGTGTTAAAGTATATAGAAAAGGGAGTGTCCCAGAGCAGGTTTGGAGCTGGGTTGTGGGCCATAGGCATTTGCCATCCTACCATGCAGCATGTCCTTAGGGAAGGAGGGTTAGACTGGGACTACTCTTGGTGGCCTTTGGCTTATCCATGGCATGAGCGATGCATGACTTTAGGAGGGCTCTTTGATGATCTATAGTCTTAAGTATTCAAAACTGACTCTGAGAAACAAAATGGTGGAAGGTTTCCTCTTCACCATCTCGCTCCTCTTGCTCCCCTCTCCTTGTTCTTGAGATAGACTTCCATTATGTTGCCCAGCTGGCCTAGAACTCATTGTAAAATTCAGCCTGGCCCGGAACAAGTGATTCTCTTGCCTCAGGCTCCCAGGCGGGTGCGCTACATGGGACATGTCAATATTGAGCATTTTTGTTCCATGTCCTCATTTGTTTCTCATAACTCATGAGGTTGTTGCGGAGGAGGACATAGAGGATTGGAGAAGTTAAATAGTCTTCTAAATCATCCAGCTGGCCAGCTGAGGTGCTGAAAGTCAAATCCAATGTCAGAGGCCCCTGTGTTTTCTCATGATACCCTGACACCTCTAGATCATACTCTTGGCCACTCCAAGAACATTGAGCAATAAGAATAATGGTTTTACACACAGATAGCTGCGATTTCGTCTCTCCCCCTGGCTTGGCTAAAAATCTAGTCATGTGATCTAGGGTAAATCATTTCTCTTCTCTGCACCTCACATTTCCAGTCACTGCTTTGGGAAAACGGGCTGGAATCTGCATTTTTATGAATAGAATAGAATGAATATTGATGGCCTATCAACTAAGGAAGTTCTCCTGGGTGTGGCCTGCTGAAACTGATAGTCTAAAAACTTCAGCATTGTCGCAAACAGCCTCACACACTGCAAATTCTTGCCTCCGTTCAACCTCTTCTTGGCCATACGGTCTTCACCCCATCTCTTGCCCGCCATCGAGAACCCCTCTGCTGCATGCTTAGACTTTTTATTTGTCATAAGGTGAGTGGAATCCAAGAATATATGGATGTCCAGAAGAGAGGAGACCAGACAGCCTTTCTATGTTGCCGGCATCTCTTCTGGGAACACCCCCTCCGTTTCTTTGGCCAGGAGCATTCATCTTGTACCCCTGGCTCTTGTGTCTTCAAGACAGCAGGCAGGTGGCCCTCCAGCCTAAGCCATCCCTCCGGGACTGTGAGAGCAGTTATCTTTTTTATCTGGCATGTTCAGTGACACCAGAGTGATCCTGAGTTCAGAGACTGTCACTGCTCTCTCTCTCTTATTTTAATCTCTTTCTTTCTACAACATAATAAAATTACCAGACAAGCCCGTCCCTCCTCCTGACCTTGTCTGGGTTCATAGATATTTCCTTTTTGAGCCAACAGCTCTCATCTTCCTGCCCAGCTTTGTCACAAAGTTAAGTGAGGTAAATTCTCCAGGTTGAACCCCCTACACACTGTGGTTTTCTTTTGAGTACGAACCTCTTGGTATCTTTCAGGGTCACAATCAGATCAACTCCACGGCATGTCCTTCTGATTTTTCTTTCTCTAACCACATGCTAAACCTAGAGGACAGTGCCATAGACATCAGTGGCAGCATTCCTGAACTCAGGGAACGTGCCATTTGTGATAGGACGAGCAAGATGTACTCAAATCTCAACAAAATCAACAGGAGTAGTTGGGAATCAAAGTCTATCTCATCCTCGGCTTAACTGTTCAGATTCTGGGGTGTGGGGAAGAGCCATAAACAGTGGAATGAATAGAGATGGAGTGTGTGTGTGTGTGTGTGTGCGGTGTGTACGTGCTGTGCTATGCTATGATACTGCCCATGGAGGTGGCAGAGCTACATTATAAGGTTGGGAATAAGCTTAAACAAAAGTGAGGCGCAGGAACAAGCCCGGTGTGGGTCTCCATCTTGTACAAACCCTGTGGAGCTGCAAGAGCTTCAAGCTCAGAGGAACTGTGGGTACTCTGCCGGCACCGCAGCCAGGCTCCGAAGTGCTGCTTGTTTCTATGTATATATGCTGTGCGTTGGCTTTTCTTTCTTGTCGACCTTCCAGTCACTCCTAAATTCGGTTCCGTTCTCTGCCTCTCCCTGCCTGCCAGTGCTCCATGCTCCCAGCCAAGCAGTGACATTTCCCCAAGCACAGCCTGTGCCATTTGAGAGCCCCAGATATGCTTCATTTCGGGGGTTGGACTCCTTCTGTCTCCTCCTATGGTTCCTGTGCCTGTGTGGATACAGGGCTTAAGTCCCTATTCCAACAATAAACAAGGGTCTCTCACAGGGCCTAGGCTTGGTAGGTGGTTCATGAACTCTAACAAATGGTCCCACTGTGCCACCGATGGCTACAGTTGAATGGAGGAAGGTCTATCAGCACATTCAAGGCTCCCTATGGAAGCCCCAACACTCTGCTGGGGGTGCTTTGTGGGGGGGATGGGAGGTTTCTCCTACTAACCATTCTGTTAGGCCTCCGCTCCAAGTATGCTCTCCCTTCTCCTGATCCAATGGCCTGCGGAGATTGTTCTGCCCACTCTTGAGCTTTTCTCTTCTACCTCCCAGGCATAGGAAAGCATTAGCCAGTCCCAGGTAAGCTTGGTGCTTGCTCCCAAGGGTCAAATGCCCTCTGGCAACCGCAGGAAGGGCTTCTAGGTCAGTAGTGAGCTGGGTAGTTTCCGATTGTGCTTAGCACAGGTCCCTGAATGTGTTCCTTGCAGATATTTAGATGCTTATCTAGCCCTTTACTTTTAGAGACCTTCAATACGGAGCCCCTTTTGGGGGTTTCCATCTTCATGTTTGACCCCTGAAGAAGTCTCTTCTTCCATCTTGTTGACATATGGTTATGTGGAGAAAATATAACCAAGGATGGATACCGACTTTTGATATCAGTAATCGGAATACCAGCCCTTCTGCTGTGGAAAGTCACTGTGTTGGTTTGAATAGGGATGACCCCCAGAGGCTCTTGTGTTTGAATGCTTGACCCATGCAGTGTCACTATTGAAACGTATGGCCTTGTTGGAGAAAGTGTGTCACTGTGGGGGTGGGTTTTGAGGTCTCATATATACTCAAGCCACGTCCAGTGTGACAGTCTGCTTCCTGTTACTTGTGGATCAAGATATGGAACTCTCAGCTCTTTCTCCGGCACCATGTCTGCCTGTGTGCTGCCATGCTTTCTACCATGATGATAATGGATCCAACCTCTGAAACGGTAAGCCAGCCCCAATTAAAGGTTTTCCTTTATAAGAGTTGCCATGGTCACGGTGACTCTTCACAGCAAATAGAAATCCTAAGACAGCCACCATCTTCCACTTTCCCAACTTGCAATTTTTATTTTAATTTTTTAAAGGAGGATGTTTCTTCTTTGAAGTTGGTACTTAATAAAGCCCCAGGCATTATATTATTAGTGCCTCATTTTCAATTGTCCCTGTGACGGATGAAAAGAGCTGGGTTGGATGGGGCTATAGGAATAGCAAGGCTTCTGGTGTTATACTAGGGACATGCTTTGAGCTGCCAAGGAACTCTGTGTATTGGCTTCCAGCAGACAACATACAAAGCACGGAGGGATTGGTGGGACCGAGGAAGGGGATACGGCACCCTAAAGAAATGTGTTCATCTAATTTCCTAATCCTATTAACTTCTATTTATATGACCTACAGTTCTAGGGATTCAGTCCAGGGCCTTACTTATGTTGGCCAAGTGTTCTATGACTGAACCACATCCCAGACTCCCAACAACGGGCCCGCCTGCTTCTCCTCCTTTCTCCACGCTGCCTCTCCTGGAGCTGCCTAGGCTGGGGCTAGTCAGAAAAAGGCCAGTGCTTTGGGAAGGGTACCAATGCTGCCAGGACAGGACATAGCAAGATGGAGCTTACAAAGCCAAGGGGGGGGGTGAACAGAAAGTTCTCTTCCCTTGGGGGAGGCTGAGCATGACTCGCTTGGTGTTAAGGATGTCAGGGTGGCCTCTGAGTTCCTGTCTTGGTCTTAGCGATGTCCTGTCTGAAGAAGGCTGGAGTGGAATCCTCTCACCTGACCCATTTGCTTAAATGCAATCAAATAAATTTGATACTTTCAAGACTGCAAGTACTCAGCACCAAAAGGCTGTTCATTGTCATTGAGATCTTCGAGAACTGAGTGGAATAACATTCCTCTGCCTTCCCCGCTACTGGCCAAGGCTTTGAGCATGCGTTTCCCATCGCTCGGCTGCAGCTGACAACAGCTGTCATTGTATGGATGGGCATGTTCACAGAGCGCCTTTCATGTGTCAGCCATGCCCTCATCCAGCCTCCACAAAAACCCTTTTATTTCCAACTGACAGACTAAGGAAACAGACTTAAAGAGCTTGAGTAACTTGCCCAAGGCCATGGAACTACCCCAGCAGCCAGGCTGGGCCCTGGCCTCGGCAGCCACCCTGCACCTCACTGTCAGGAAATACTGAACCGTGTGTGAGCTGCCACACAGGCTCACAGCGGTCTGAAATCCCATGCACATGTCTGTAGAGATCACAGTGACTCTCAGAGGATCAGGGAGAGGAGAAGGTGTGCAGGGGTTTCTAGGGGGAATGAAGGCTCGTTCTGGATTTAGGCAGATGCAGGATGCTGCAGATGGCTCAGGACAGAGTAAGTTATAGGAGTGAGGCGCGTGAGGATCAGGGAAGAAGGGGTCAGAAAACAGTGTGGTGCAGCTTAAGGAATGATCGGGAAGGAAGGCAGAGGAAGCACACGGCTATATTCTAGAGTCCCCATCTATTCTCTGTACAAGCATTTTTGGGGGTCTTGTGGGGAGAGTGACTAAATTGGTCTAAGTCCCCATTCTTTAATGGCAAAACAGAGCATATTGGTTTAGGATGTTTTCCCTGCTACTATCACAGAAGGCCCAGTGCTGGATAGTTTACATACAGTAGAAGGCCATTTGTGTCTCAGTGTTAAAGCTGGGAAGTCCGGGGCGTATCAATGGCAAATGTGAGGGTCACCTCAGGGTCAAAGGCAGAATCATAATTATGGGCAAGACAGAGGGAGAAAATCAGGTCAATATCTCTCTCTCTCTGACTTTAAGCTCTGAGCTCCACCTACCTCAGCCTCCAAGCCCTGGTCTTGTATATATTAGACAAATATATCTTTAAAAACATGGAACCCGTTCCTGTGATAAAGGCATCGATCTGCCCATGACTCCTAGAAGTCAATCGCCATAGTGGCAATTAATTTCCCACATGAGTTTTGGAAGGGAGACTTGAAGGAACTCTAGCCAACCCAGCAGGGCAGACATGGCTCTGGCGGGCTTTGCCCTTCTCCTCCATTCCCTCTGCCTTGCTAAAAGCTCACATCCCTGAAACTAGCCCCCAAGGTCTGTTTCATTCTTCCTCCTCCTGAGGCTGACTACCAAGGTCCAGGTATCAAAGTATTGAAGTCCAGCGATCAGAGCCCCTATTGGGCTACACTAATTAACTCACCCAATCAAAATTAGGCACCTCATCCCAACACAGGGCTTCCCTTTTACCTTTATAAACCGCCAACCATTTTCCTGTGCGCCACACCTCCGTTTTCCCTCCAGGACAAATAACCTCCTTTCTCTCCTTTGTTCCCTTCCCCGTCTTCCTTGTCCTCTATCTCCTGTCTTTGTCCCCTATCCCTGTGCAAATGAATCTTTGTGCTGAGAACATGGTCTTGGGGTCCTGAGCTGATCCTTTCCCTTTCAATACTGGACTCACTGCAGTGAGAACGTCTGCCTTGCCTCACTGGAAGGGACAGCAAGCGTTCATGTAAGGACTTCAACTATGTCTCTGTTTACTGTTTGCCACATAGATGCCACCCATGGCTTCCAATGCTCTGCCCTCGGCTGACACACTCCTTGGCTCCTGTGCCATCTCCACTCTGTCCCCTTCCTCAGGGCCTGCAGCACTGAGTCATCCGCCCCAGTTGTTGCGCTCGTTTCTCCCCTTCTTTTCTGTCACCACCCCCTTTGAGATGACTGTCATTGCATGCCTGCGTGATTACAGCAGACTCCTTACAGGTCTCTCGCCTCCTGCCTGTCATCGCATCCAGCCGCCCTGTACCTTCACAACTGATGCGCTCTCCCAAAACACTGCTGTCCTGAAATTCCTCCCTCTATCAAGCCCTGCTGTAACTCACCTGGGCTCCGAGGTCGAGGCTAGCCTTTGACCTGAATCACCTACAGCCTACTTCCCTAGATCAGCTCTGTCCTTCTGTGCTGTGGCCTTTGCCCCACAAGCAGGCTGTGTCTTCTGCCACTGAGGCTTCAGCCTCACACCATCATCCGGGGCCAGGACTCCGTCGATTTGCCATCTAGCCGGGTCCTTTCAGCCTGGCTTTTTGAATCTAGCCTAGCCCCACCACTGTCCCCAGAAGGTGTTGTTCCCCAGCCCAGCTTCTGAGCTCTCTCCCTGGTGGGCAGTACTTACACTTTGCAGTGTGTTGCTTCTTGGGCCAATGACAAGTCTCCAAGGAAAACAGAAAGTGTTTCTAGATGGTTGCAAAATCCTCCAAGGAAGGTCCCTTCATCTGCCTTCAGTCCCCTTGGTTCCTTGTGAAGGGCCTTGTTGAACATACAATCAATGCATTTTGTATTTAAAAAAAAATCAATGTGGGACTGGAAACTATGGTGACAAAGTAATGGAAGATGGAAGAAATGGTTTCTTCTCAGTAAAGAAGTAGCACATTCGCACTCTGCAAATCTGGGTTTGTCTTTGGTGCTTCTGGCTGGGCCATTGGCAGCCCAGCCCTGCTTTTGTCCCTAGAAACTGCCTCTTCCACCCTTCTGGAGCTCCTGGTAGGAAGCAAAGGGGGAATGGAGGTGAGCGTTGGTGTTTAAAGGGGAGTGTGGCGCAGGATGTCCCTCAGGCCCTGCTAAGGAGTTTGTGGTGGGCTGGAGTGTTTGCTGAGTGCCTTGCCAGCTGAGTTTGGAGGCAGGAATGAAGAATGGCCGACGGTGAAGTGCACACAGCCTTTGACACTAATGTGTGGCCGTCCATTATGTCCTTAATGACAGTAACAGCATAACAGCCATAATGACGTGATGGGCAGGGCGAGCAGGATGAAGGATGGGCGTGGACGTCCAGGGAGCCTGTTCTCATCCAGGAGTTGGAGCTCCGAGCAGGCTTTCTAGTTTCGGGGGCGCGTGCGCCATGCTCTGCTGGCAAGATGCCCCTGTGGGACCCACAGGGGGAAGCAGGATCCCTTACCCGGGATCTTGGGGACGTCAAACTGCTTCTTACGCAACAGCCTCCTAATGAGTTAAGTGTAAATGAATCAGAAGCAGATGGATCGGACTGTTCTGGAAATACACCCGAGGTTTAAAAATTAAGGGAAAAAGCACTTGGCAAAAGGCATTTTGGGGTTTGCCAAGACCAAGAACATTTGAAAAAAACAGTTCAAGCTTTTTTTTTCCTTCCCTTTTTCTTTTTCTTTTTGGTTGCAAAACCCAAAGTGCTGCCTGGAGGCAGTAGGAAGATCTGGGCCTCCATTCTTTCAAGCTGAAGTTCTCCTGCCGTGTGGGTAATGGGCCCCAGACAGGAGGCAATGGGCTATGGAATTGCATGGAGAAGCACTGTCCAGAGGCAAGGCAGCCTCTCCATGCAAGTGAATGCCCCTGGAATCCGCAGCTCCCATCCTGGTCTCAACCCTCTAGACTTCTCCATGTGAGTGAGTGCCCCTGGAGCCTGCAGCCCCCATCCTGGCCTCAGCTCTCTAGGTCTGCTTTGGGCTGTTACCTAGGCCTCAAGTGGTGCCTCTATCTCTCCTAAGATTTGACTCATTTCTGCCAATCCAGAGGAAGCACGTTTTAGGTAAGGGATTTTTGAGGTGAACAAACCCCAATTCAATGAACTATGTCGGGAAATGCTTATTTTTTGGGGGGAGGGGAGAATCTTTAAGCAATTTTTTTTAATTAGTCACATTTGGCATAACCAAGGCTTTCCCTAGAGGGACCGTCTTGCTAAGTGAAAATAGATAAAAAGCAGCTGTCTCATAGGAAAACCAAATCCAGCAGTTTCTACATCTGCTGGCTGACTGTGTGATCACACATCGGATACCAAACCAATGTGCGCTGGCTTGCTGACTGTCCCCTCTGAAGAGGTACGCCAATGCGATGCACATACGCGAATCAACTATGCTGGAGGTTGTGCTCTTGGTGATCCACGCTAGACACTGGATCTCTCTGTTTGGGAAACACTGCATTCTCCGTGTCCAACACACGGTCCACTTCATGAATTCACTGCAGCTGTCCCTTTCGTCCTTGGGATTTATCCATAAAGGCTGATACCTTTGTCAAGCTCTCAGACACTGGCTTTAAGGTGGAGGCGCCATGTAAGGCCTGGTTAACTGTTCAAGGCAGGTCCAGGCAAGGCTCAGGTGGGGACAAGTGTAGACTTTGGGGGACAGAAAGGCTGTCTTATGCCTCACAACTCCGGCTGGGAGATGGGGGCTCAGTGACCTGGGGTCCCACCACCACGTGTTGGCCTTCTTCTTCTAGGGTCTTCTGTTTCCAAGACATGCTGTCCTTATTTGTGGCTTTACCGGAACCCTGCCTGGAAAAGCAATATTGGTGTATTTTTTTTCTCTTTTTGCTCTTCTCTTCAGGCATTGCTTGCTGTCTTTGCCTGCTTTCGATGGGCTGGGGGTGATCCCGGGCTCCCTGCATGGTGATGAGGGTCTAGGAGTTGCAGTGTTGGCGATGGGTGGGTACAGGCCACCCTATGGCACAGCACAGCCAAGTTCCTGTCTTCTCCTGAGACCCAGATTGCTTCTTTGCTTATTTGTTCATTTACCCTTCATCTGTTGTTTGGTGCTGGCTCATAACTTGATCCCCCAGCGAAGACAGGCCTGGGTAGCCCAACCCACAGAGCTGAGGACAACAGCTAACAATTGCATAACTCCTTATTCAGATCTTTGGAGCATAAAAGAGGCCCAGCGCCTCTTGTAAGAAAAAGCCACAGACAATACAGAGTCAACCATGTCATTCAACAGAAGACCACTCTCTCAGTGTTGCTCCACAACCCGTGTGGAGCAAGGTCTGGTGCCCCCTCGTGTCCTTGGCTTTCTTCCCATGCTTGAACTCTGTTCTCCATCAGGTTCTGTGTCATTTTGTGGTATGTTGTTTATCGTCGTTTCAGCGCTCCATATGGACTGTAAACTCTTTTAGGACAAGATCATACTTCGCAGTTCTCCATTAATTCACACAGTGCTGAGTGGCGTGTCATGGACGTGGAATCTGCTCCGCAAATATTTAATTGACAGGAAAACGTTGAATTGGGCAGAGCTTGTGGCAGCCCCAGTTTGCCTCAGAAAGATTGGCACCATGTCCTTAATCTAAAAGAGGGCTGCTCTAGGCCTGTGCGTGGGTCCCTTGTTAGTGCGCAAGAATCTCGTTAGTCCTGATGGTTGTCCACATCACCAGAATTTTCCTTATTATGCCATGTTGAGCTCCTAAGGCATGCCCTAAAATAAAAAGGAAGGCTTGAGGGATTGATATGGTCCTAGCCAAGTGGAAATCATGCAGAAATTTTAGATTGGGAGAGGGAAAGTTCCTACAAGGTCTCCTGGTGGGGCTTCATTCCCTCCAAGTTTCGGGTTCCATGGTGGATGTAATGAGTGACTTCAGGGCGTCTTTTCTCTACCGAAAGCTGAATAGCCTGTCTATCTGTCTGTCCCTGCTTGCTTGTTTCTTACAGCAAAAGAAAGAGGATACACCAGGTTCCGTTTAAACTCTGGGGAAGGAAACAGCAGTCATAGCGATTGTTTAGAGGGTACGGCTTGTTGAGGTTACATCAAATGGTGGCTTACCTCGAAGGGCAGTAGCAAGCACTTCTGAAAGATGGCACAGCCGAGGAGGAAGGCTGCATGGTTCAAAGGGGTTTGTTTCAGACTTTCTCCTGTCTGTGTTATAAATATAATTGAATCTTAAGAAGGCCCTTGTCTCTCCCCACTCTGTTTGCTGACCTGAAGGTTCTGCCACACAATGTTTCTGACCAGATGATGTAGGACAAAAAGTGGCCTCTCAAACAGGAAAGGTAAAATAAAAAGCCAGGATTCTAGATCCCCCTTTCCCTGATTCAGGTCTCCTTCTATACTTTCCCACAAACACCCATAAACTACGGATAGAAACCCCACTGCAGTGTGCGTATTGGGGGCTAGACCTGGGGCTCTGGGTTAAATGGGGTGGGGCGGGGCTGTGAGGAAGTGAGCCCATGCCCTTTGTGCCTACCCAGAGGGAGCAGGGTGCCAGCAGGTTCCCCAGGACTCAGAGCTGAGGGCAGTGTCTCCTGCCTCGCCCTGCATGCTTGATGCTAACGCCTCTGTTCACCCTGCCAGCCAGCTGGGAGCCACTGTGTGATTGATGGCCCCAGCTTGAGTGGAAAGTCCAGATTCCAAGCAAGACAGTTAAGGAGGTAGGAGGGAGAGCCACTTCTAACATCTGCAACAAAATTAAAAATTAAATAAATAGAATTTGCTAGTTTACAAATAGAACTGTTACTTGTTACTCAGGGTATTAACAATCTTCTTTTGGGATTAAATCTTTTATTTTTATTTTTAATTTTTTTTTCCGGTAACACCCGTGAAAGACGTTTGTTTCAGTTGCCAACATTTCTGCAGAGCTAATGTGGGTGGATTGTGACAGATATAATTTCTCCATCCTACACTTTCATCAACTTGAGTTCTGTTAAACTATACCCGCTGGGCTTAGCTCCTTTTAAAGTTTCCGCTTTGACAGGTAGATTTATTAGTCTTGAAATTTGTACAAATCAGATGTCACTCGTGGCAACTTGTCAAAATGTCAGTCTGGCGAGGCGGCTTGAAAAGCTTTCTGGAGAGAGACAGACGCGAGGCAGGCTTTAGAGAGCTCCAGCGTGCTCCGTGGAGGCATGGGAGGGACTGCAGCCCTTGATCCTGGGGGCTTTGCTTTATTAAATATCTCAAGCTGCACAGAGGGGATGGGCCTTCGGATCCAGGTCTCGGAGCCATCAAGTCTGACAGCTCCCAAACATGGCTTCTGTCGCTCATGGTGTCAAGTTTCACTGCCTCTAATGTTCACTTAGTGGCAGAAGGTGAGGGGGGAGGTTGTGTGGTTGTGTAGGGGAGCAGAGAAAACTCAGGTTGTTTGGTTGCATCGGATGCTGGGTGACTCTGGGGACTGGATGGGTGCACACAGTAGGGGCTCTTTTGGCCAGAAGTAGAGGCAAGCTTTCAGCCTGTGGGTTTCATCTCCAGATTCCATTGGTATGTTGAGTCTCAGGCGTAGGGAGGGCCTGGGACGAAGTGCCACTTCCCCACAGTAGCAGGAGATGGCAGTACCCCATGGTCCCAGAAGACCCAAGGTTCGCTTTCCCAATCTGTGCTCCCCAAGCTTCCTAGGCTTTACCATTCTCCAGCCTTCCATGAGTCAAGGATGCTGTGTCTCTGCGAGCTCCATAATTATCTTCGTTTGACATGGCAGGAAATGTTATTAATAGTCCGCAAGCAAAGCGAATGCCTTGCCTGGTGTGAGTCGGGAGAGAGAGGTAGAGAGAGCCAAGCCGTGGTGCTGCACGTGGCTCTCAGTCTGTGAGAGACTGCGCGGGTCCTGGTGGATATATGGGTGTTGGTTCACCGGGAGGATGGCCTCTGCGAAGGCCGGTGAGGGCAGGCCAGTCCTGCTAAGTGGGGAGGAAGTGATGGCCCAGCAGCTGGTCGTGGAATGGCACATTCCGCATCTACTGTGTATTTACCTGGTTCTCAGCATTCTGACAACTTCCCTCCCCGACTCTTGTGATGTCTGGAGAGCTTACTGCGGTTTGTCTTTAAGGAGAGTGAGGACTCTGGAAGAGAGAGGCAAGCGCTGTCAATGTAGGTGCTGTGACGCCCTGTCTTTGTGTCTTCCTCAGTCTGCCTCATGTAGGGGTGTGGGGAGTGGCCATCTGAGGGCCTGTTGGGATCCAACCAGCTCCTCTGGGATTTGTAGTCTCGGCATTGGAATGAAGCTTGCTTTGCTCTCTCCGCCTACAGTCTCGTCCTTTCTCCCTTTTCATTGTTTTGGGCATTAAATTGTTGAAGTCTTTTTTCTTCACAAGTTTCAAGAAACTCTTGCTACAATGCAAAGACCTCTTTGAGGGGCAACACTCCTCTACTGGGGATTAGGTGACACTCTGGAAGCAAGAAAGTATTCTGGAGAAATGGAACAAAGGCCAAAATTAAGACTAGGGGAAAGAGGAACTTTCCAGGGAGCTGGAATTATATTTCTGTGAGCCATTCCTGCATGGCACATTCCCCTCCTGTCCCCAGAGCCCAGGGAATAGCTTATTTTAGAGAAACAGGAGGGCAGGTGAGAAAGGGCCATTTCCCAGACTTTGAGGGGTGGTACTCTCTCTTGTGAAGGGAAGGAGCCTCCGCACAGAGCCCTTCCCTCACCTCCTTCACTAGCGCATGGACTCAGCCGAGTCTGAGGTGTGGGCTGGGGAGTTTCCTCTCTCTCCATCCAGAAGGCTGCTCTATCGTATCCTCCCTGGCAGGAGAAGGATCAAGTCCACCATTTATGGTTCTAGTAGGGTGTGGCTGGGTGAGCAATGCTACTGACCCGGCAGCCCTGTGACATTATCTCAGGTGAAAACTCGCAGACATCAAGAGACAGCATAATGATTATGGTCCTAGTGATGGAGTAATTGCGGGAATTACCCTAATAATCCCTGAGGTGTGTGTCAGCCACGCCGGGACTTCATGCGCTTTCATGTCCGCGATCTCAGGTAACCTCAACCCACTTCTGTAGGTGGAGAGATCGGGTGGATCTTGTGGAGTAGGGGAAACTGAGGCATGGAGCTTATACTTTTCCCTCTGACCTAGGGCTCTAAGCTACTTGAGTCCTGGAAAAGTGAATTTTTTCTTTTGTGCTAACGTCCATTCTGGGTTAGGATCCTATCCCTCGTGGTACGAAGGCAAAGAGATACACACACGTGCACGCATATACATAAACACAGACACATACACAGGACACCCAAAGGCATGCAGACTTAGAGACATCTGCACTCATATACATAAATAACCACACCACACACACACACACACACACACACACACACACACACACACACATCTGTGGGTCCCGAATCCCAGCAGCCTTTGCTCCAGCATACAGTACTGAAGGCTCACCCACATGTCCCCTCCCCATCTGTTCTTCTCTCTCCTGGCAGGAGCAAACATCCCGGGAACACTAAGATGACTTTCTTGCAAAGAAATTGGTATGTGCCACAGCACAGGGCCACTAGCTTTTGTGCAACCGGTACATGCTGGCAGTGTCCTGGTCCACATTAGGTCAATGCTTGAAGCAGGGGAATTTTCTAAAATCTCCTAAGTCCCTCCTCCAGAGTCAGGTCTGCCTGCCCTGCCTGGCAAACCAGGTCACTTTCGGCAGAGACAATTGGTTCCGGGAGTGGAAGACAAGAAAGCCCTGGGTAGTCTGTGTCAGCTGGAGCCTTGAGCTTCCAACTCTGCAGTGCGGTGCGGCTCTGCCTCTGCTTCATCATTTCAGAGAGGCCAGCAGAGAAGAGTGGGGGTGGGAGAAGGGGGAAGGCGGGGTAGGAGGAAAAAAAACCCCACCAGTCCGTCTGGCATTAGTTCAGAAAGCTCTCCAACTCACACATCTGGTTCTTATATTTCAAAGTTAATTAGTCATATTGAGGCTGTCTGAAGATAAATTTATCATCCAGAAAAAACACAAACAGTTTGAAAAATGAAAGGAAGTGAGGTGACATGCCTTGACGTTTAAATAAATCATTTTAACATGATTAAAAAACTTGTCCTGTCTGACACCCAGCACTTGGGTACTTTGTAAAGAATTTCCCCCCTTCTTTTCTTTCTTTTCCTTCCTTCCTTTCTTTCTTTCTTTCTTTCTTTCTTTCTTTCTTTTTTTTTTTTTTTTTTACAAAGACAAGTCTCTGCTTGGTCTACAAAAGCCTTTACCATTCAATTACTCAGTACAATCTTTGGCCAGTTGCTTTTCTGAGTGACTAGCAGGGCGCACAGCCCCCAGCTGGCCCTGCTCTCTGAGCTGGTAGCAGGGGGACTGGGGTAGGCAGTGATTACCCCGGGGGGAAAACTCCGAGCAAACATTAAGGACTTTGGGCAACCCAAGGGTTTCCCTGAGTGAGGAGAACAAGCTCCTAATGTAGCTCTCTGGGCCTTGGCTGATTGGGCAGGAAATCCAGCCGCAGACCAAGCAAGAAGGATCTTCCTGAAATGCCTGGACCAGGTGTGTCCTGTTCCTAACACCTCCCTGGGCACATACGACAGCTTGGGCTCTCGGGTTGATAGAATGAGGACCAGGGCTCTCTCTGACTAAGCGATAGCGGGCAGGACCAGGTGGAGTGGTAAAAAAATATAAGAGACCACAAGCTCTCCTGCATTGGTTGCTCTAGGAGTAGGTGGAAAAACCTGGAATCCAGCCCTCTCTCCATTCGGAATCACCATGGTCCAGCTGACTCACTCATCCCTCCGTGCCCTTGTGCTCTTTTAAAAGGTCACTGGCTCCTGTCCTGTGGAATGACTGACGCTTCTTCCCAATGCAGCTGAACAGTGTGAGCAGGTCCCTGGGCAGTTGATGTGGCCATGCTGGTGGTACCTGCCGATGTTCTCGCTGTGGCAGAGAGGGTGGGGCAGGCTAGGGCTTTCCATCCAAGGGAAACTGGTCCTTGGGGGCATTTCCAGGTGCCTTCTGGCTTCTCCTTGGATTTGTGTTCTCCAGGCAGGAGAGGTGTGACATAATACAACATGAACGTTTTCTTCTATTAGCAATTTGGTCTCTTCGGTTTTGTTAATGGGATAGCTAGAGGTGCCGGTTATGGTGCAAAAGCCTCGTCATGTTGGTAATTTTCACTGTAACATGTTAGCAATCTGTCACCATTTGTTTCCAGCAATACTGGCACAAGCCTGCTTACATCAAGGGCTTTCTTTCTTTTTTCTTTTTTTTCTCCACACTGCCAGACTGTTCTTTCTGTCTCTGGCTAGGTAGCTTCCCCTATTTTGAGCTGTCTTTGTCCATCTGGTTCTGCAGACTTCCACGTCTGCCTGTGTTTTTCTCTCTCACCTCCCTGACAACTACTTCTAAGTTTGCATCAGAGGGAAACACCGTCTTTGGTGACCTGCAGTAATGGAATTCCGGAGCTAGAAGCCTCAGCTGTCAGGACTGCCGTCTGTCAGAGGGAAGACAAAGGTCCAGAGGGATAGGGCCTTGTCCTGGGTGTTGCAGTTTAGGCACAAGGTCAAGCTTCGTGATTTCAAACCCATCATGTATTTCTGAATGCGCTTACATGAAAAAGCCGACTGGGGCCAGAAACCAATGTTTCCCACTGGGGACGATTTCCTGGTGACGCTAATGCCACAGAAAGTCTTTCTCACCAAGCTTTCCCAGGAAGGATCCTCTAGTCAAGTGATTTTCTGGTATGATGCTACAATTTTAGGGCCCTGGCTTTGGAATCAGGAAGGAACCTTACAGTGACTCCTGCTTGGCAGGATTTGGCTTCAGTCACGGTCACCATGGTCCCCACACAGAAGTCCTGGACATAAATAGCTGTTTGTGCTCCCACTTGCTTCTGGGTCCTGAACCCCTGCTACACCCCAGAAGCATTTCACCTTATCCTGTGCATTGCCGGGGTGACCAAGATGCCTTCTTGCTGGAAGCATTCCCCCAAGCTGGAATCCTAGTATAGGGAGGCTAAAGGTAGAGGACCACTCCATCATGCTAAGATGGCTGATTCTGAGTCAGAGGGACTAGGGTTTGAAGCTCCAGTCAGTGAATGGCTTCAGGACCTTCCTAGAAGGGAACTGTGGCCTTAGTTTCTTGCACTGTGAAATGAAGCTAGGTCCCTGTCTGTTCTTAGTGGGGAGGAGACAAATACATGTGAAGTACACAGCATGCTAGAACATGCAGCGAGGAGCAATGCCGTGTACCAAACATACAGCCTGCTGCCCTTGTGTCTGAGTGGCGTGTACTGTGAGTCCCCTCCCTGACTGTCCTCAGAGCCGTCTAGGGTGACGATGTCTGTGCAGTCATAGCGTAGAGTCGAAGGGGTTTGTTTTCACTGTGAGTCAAGAGGAATCTCTAGGTGAGAGGCATTTAGAGCATGAGATGAATATTCATATTTCTGCAGCAGGCGAAAAGGGCTTGGACATGGGTGTTCAAAGAAGGCTATGTCAGGATTATGTATGTTCCTTCTGTCAAAACTTTCCCATTAATTGTCCAAAGCTTCCTTGATTGCTTCTGATGGAGCTGCCGGCCAACTCTGAAATCTTAGAGTGGTCTCATCATACTTCACAAAATAATGAGCGTGGTTTGCACAGGCGGGCAAGTAGGAGACGCCATCGTGGGAGGGGCCTGGCACCTCCTTGGAATTGGCTCCCCACCCTGCCTCATTCTAAACCTGCCCTGGCTGCCAGGGTGTAGGTACGGGGCTGGCCTAGTCCTCTTCTTTGTCCTCAAGGTACTCTGGCTGTGAGTTCTGGCTGCTTGCCTTTGAGTTTCCAGACGGTTGTCTGTGTGTGCACATGTGTGTATTCACATGGGCAAGCGGGCATATGTGTGAGTGTGTGTGCACCTTACCACGTCCTTCTGTGGGTTCCAAGTCTCTACTTTGAAAATTGGAGGGTTGAGGTTTGATGCCAGGCCGTTCAGGCTCTGTGGGCCTCAGTTTCCACCCACACTGACCAGCTGTGTGACCATCCGGTCCTTCCTGTACCGGCTCAGTCTGCACCCGGCACCTCTGTAGAGGCCCTGTCCCGAGCACGCCATCTCAGGTGTTTCTCCCAGTGTTCAGCTTCCATGCAAAAACTGTTAGCCCTCATTAGGAAGCTAACTGCCTTGCTGTTTATTTCTTCTTCTGGAGATTGAGGAAGGCGAGGGCAGGGTCTTTTTCTCCCCGTGCCCCTCTGTCATGAAGCACACGTGCGCCATGCCCACCTGTTGGCTGGCTATGGAGGCTGGTGAGGAATGGCCACTGACAGCTTCCTCTACCTGCCTCGTCGGCTTTCTGCAAAGGTCACTGACGGCAGCTGTGGAAGTAATTTGAAAATGTGCAAAGAAATATGCCAAGTGTAAGCTATTAACATTCCTCTCCCACGGGGAGGCAGGGGACATTTCTTTGCCAAAATATCTCAGCAGCCTTGAGCTTGAGCCTGGCAGAAACTGGACCCCTCCCAGGTGTCTCTCTCCCACCTACACAAGGACCCTTTAAGCCAGAAACCGGCATCACAATTCTGTTTCATTCTGATTCTTTTGTGTCTGTTGCTACAAGTTGGGCTGGGAGACAGTGGGGTAGAAAGGTCGCACCGAGTCTCTGTTGCTGGGTAAGTCACACTCTGGGGCAAGGCTGGCTTGCAGACTAGCATATTTTAATTTAGGCCCTTCTTGGAGCAGGCCTGGTGAGCTTAGGTGTAGAGGAAGCTGGGAGGAAGCAGTGATTGGCCCCGAAGAGACAGGGAGCTGACCGGGAACCATTTAGCAGAGGAAGTCCAGCCTTCTAGGAATGGGGTGAAGATTCCCAGGACGGTGCACCCCCCCCCCCGACTCTCACAAACACCGTTTCTCACAGGTGACTTTTTAGACAGTTATTTTTGTATTACCTCTAACATAAAACAACTTGAAAAATGTTTAAAACTTGAAAGCCATACTTTATTTTATGTATACAATAGCACTGTCGCACAGTAGAGTGATTTAACGCAGATCTAAACACAGGGAAGTCGCAGGTTTGGAAACTGCCCTCCCCAAACACGCAAAAACAAAGCCCCTTTTCCTAAGTGAAAGTGAATCGACTTGACGGACAGGCGCGCTCCGTGCACTCACATTTAAGCTCTGGTGCCCCAACGGCCAACGGGATGACAGGGAAAGCCTCACTTTGACTGGCACCATCAAAAGAAGAACCCAACTGGGATTCTTATGGGGAGCAAAAATAGTTCTTTTTGCTTTGATACTCAAAAAGTTGAATCCACATATCCACAATGAAATAGGAGAAAAAACCTTGATAGAGTTGAAGCTAGAAAAGGAAGGCTTTCTGTTTCTTTAGTGAAATTTCGCATTGGGTACAAGGCACTGAGAGAGGACTTTAAATGTTAGTTAAGGACTACGGAGATGGCTCGGTGGGTTGTCACTTGGCTCCTAATAACGCAAGCCTGAGCACTACATGAAGGTGGAAGGAGAGAACCAACTCACAAAATTTTGTCCTCAGATCTCCAGTAATAAACACAAATCTAAAAAGTTAATTGAATACATTCAGTTGGGAGCACTTTTGTGTCTGTTGGTAATACAGTTCACAGGATTCTATTTAGGAATATATGCATATGCCTTTACCACATATACATATATACATGCAATAATTAGTGTAAAAAGAGACCATGCATTTGAAGGGGAGTGGGGAGGGGTATTTGCGAGAGCTCAGAGGAAGGAAGTTGGAGGGGGGATGCTGTAATTATATTATCTCAAAAATAATCCAGTTCACAGGATCTGAATGGATGATCAATGCTTAAGAGCACTTACCTTTACTTGTAGAAGACCTGGATTTGATTTCCAGCTCCCATATGGTAGCTCACAACTGTCTATAACCCTGGTTTTAGGAGATTCTATGTCTAACCTCTGTGGGCTCCTGCACACACGTAGTGCACTTTCTTATACTCAGGCACACGCATATATACATAAAATGAAATAAGTAAATGGCTCATAGGATGCTGAGCCACTGGAGGGGCTGCTGGAGGGCTCTTTGGTTCCCGAGCATTGACACCATCACAAATCCGTCTCCAGAGCAGAACTGGACACCTGCCGCGATTAGGATCTGCCAGGCAGTGCAGTCAAAAAGTTGTGGTTGTGGGGTCAGTCCTGAGTCTGCCTTGACACCACTTCTCTCCAGAGCTCTTCCCCAAGGCAGCTTCTGGTTAGACATTTAGGCATTCTGCTTTGTAAAGCATTTGAAGAAATTATATTCCTGTCATATTTGAACACTCCGAAATGGGAAAGAATTACTTTATCGCGCATCCCCCCCACACCCCTCTGCAAAATGTTTGAAGCTAACAGAATGTTTTCAAGCAATTTTGTGCCGCTAGATTTGGCGAAACTTGCTTCAAGTGTCTTTCCAGAGCCTTTCGTAGGAAAGTAATTGTGTAATTAGCTATAAATTAGTAAAATTATGCTAATTACTTCCAGGTGTGACATATTTTGTGCTTAAAAACAAGGAAGAGAAAGAAAGGGGCTGTCGCTGTACTTTCCAAGTGGAGGTTGCCCAGGCAGCCTGTCAGGCTGATATGCACATTTACCTAATATTATTTTTTTTAATTATATAATTTCTGAATAAGTACAAACAGACCCAGGAACAAAAGTACAGCAGACAAAACCCAGGGCTGCCTCTTTTCTATATATGCTTAATTAACAGGAATGCAAGCAAGAGATCTTTCAGAACCTTCCTTTCAGACTTTTAATGGGGTAACACAAGCGGGGAGGCTGGTGTCAGAGAGGCCTTTGGTTTCTCTGGGCATTTAGGTCAGAGGCAGTCCGATGGCGGCTGGGTGTGTCTCTTGTCACACTCCCTTCAGCTTCCATTCTTGTTACTGAGCCGCTGTACCCTGACTAAGGAACGGCCGTTGCGTGGCATGCTCCTGGTATTGTCGGCATCGTCTCCTTCGCAGGCAGCACTTTATCATAATGGTCCATCTTAACACAGTCCTTGACGTACGTAGGTTTGTAGGGCAGGTATTATGGCCTTCACAGGACAGAGTCACCCATTGCTTAATGGTGGGAATGTGCCCCGAGAAATGGTGTCACTAGGCAATTTCATTGTTGTTGTGCAAACATCTTAGAATGATCTTACACAAACGGAGACGACTGGGGTGACCAGGAGCTATGACTTTATGGGACCTCTGTCGTATGTGGTCCATCAATGGATGAAATGTTCCGGTACACCTGTGGACTACATTGTCCTAGGATACAGTAAGTTAAAATAGTAGAGGGGGGACGTGGGAACAGAGAATAAAAATTGAATAAATCTCCCTCCACTCTCTGTCCTTCCCCCTCTCCTACCTCCTTTCTAAGTACTATAATATAGAAATATTAAAGAATTATAAAAAGCAAAATAACCCCCCAAAATAACATCAGACAATGACAGCGTGGCAGTATGGCTGTGACAGGAGAACTGGCCTTGAGTTCTGAGGCTTCTCATGGACCTGTGGACTGGAGTTATTTCCTACTCTGGCACCATATTCTGCATGCAGAAGAGGCTTGGACGAGCTCGTCTCAAAGGTTTTTCTAGCTCTCACCTGTCACCATCACGTTCTTAATTTGGACAGCACCATGGAAAAGGTGTCTCCACTTTTAGAGCTGAGGTGATGAGGAGCGGGGCTGAGGGTTAGAGTGGCTGTCAGGGGCCGGGGAGCATCCGTTTCTCGCCGTGCAGCTGAGGGGCATTTGAACATGTTCCACTATCAAGTCTCCTCCACTCACACAACTTCCGTTTTCCCAGGACCGAGGGTGCTTTTCCGGAGAACTTCACATTTTGTCAGAAGCCAAGCTGAGTTTGTGTCCTCTGAAGTATGCTTATTTGTTTTCTACCATAACCCAACTGCGGGAATGGAACTAATAGGGTGGATCACTAACAGAGCCAGTATCTTCTGAGCTCTTGCTTCTATGGGCAGACATTATGTGAAGGGCACTGTGTTTATCAAACTACCTAATCCCGAGAGGAAGGTGCCATCGTTATCCCTGTATTACAGACGGAGACATAGGCACACAGAGAAGTTAAATAACTGGGACTCTCTTTGTACTGGCCTTGAGGAAAGTAGTGAAGTCAGAACCGGATGTCCAGCTCCATGAACCTTCCATCCACTGCATCTTTTTCTCAAGTCAGGCTCTTCTGGGAAGTTCTCATTGCCCACAACTGAAGTTCAATGACAGCTCAAGCCCTGTTACTGGGACCATGGTTTGGCAGCTCCGTGTAGGCAGATCAACTGCTAGACATGGCACTCTCTAGTTTTGACCAGATTTTTATATGCAGATCTTTGTACATCTGCCAGCAGATAACTTCTGAAAGTTGATACACTGTGAAAATGAATTGTTAATGGCTCTTTGCAGATGTGGCTAAGACCATGTGTTTCATTTGCCAGGCCCCATGCAAAGTGAACATCTCACTCCCTTGCTAAAAGTTGTTAGGGTCTTCAAGATGGCAGTCAACACTGTGATGTGAACTACGGCAGACTTCTGGCTACACAGCTTGCATGCTCATACGCTAGCTCTCCTAAGCTGTGTGTGTTGTCTGTTAGTACTATCAGGCTGCCGACAGTAGATAGGAGTGGATGCTGTTGGTGTTATTAGCTAGCTATTTATTTATTGATAAACATAGATGCTATTGGTGTTATTAATTTATTCTTTTAAAAATAAATTAACACATAAAACAAAATTATTTTAATGAGATAGCAGGATGAGCTAACACACATATAGAGTATGATATTTAAATAAAATCAAATGTTCTTATTGCTTCATTCATTATTTCTTTATGCTGAAATTTTCAAAGTATTTTCTGGTTGTTCTTTGAAATGTACATTACACCATCGTCATCTACAGTAAGCCTACTTGGAAGCTTGGCATGGTAACACACACTTGTAATCTCAACACCGGGGAGATGAAGGCAGGAGGATCAGTTTAAGGCCGGCCTGAGCTAGATGTTTCAAAAAGCAAAACACAACAAAACAGAAAAGTAGCACACTGAGCCTTAGCACCCAGGGCTTCTTGCTTCTATCAATTTTCCATTGATCCAACATTTTCCACCCAGTCTTTCTCCACTCCCCCAAACCTCTGGAAAAACCACCATTTCACTCCCAACTTCTGTGAGGTAAAGTCCTTTAGATTCTAAGTCTAATGATACAATATGACACCTTGCTTATTCCACTTAGTACAACAATCTCCAGTTCTTATCGGAACCATTTCAAATGACAGTTTTCTTCTTTTTTGTAGCTGAGTAATACTCTGTTGTGCATACGCAGCACATTTTCTTTATCCACTCATCCCTTGATGTACACGTTGGTTGTTCCTATTTCTTGGTGACTGTGAACAGCGCTGCAGTAGACACAGATGTGCAGCTGTCTCTTTGACACTCATTTCCTTTCCGTTGGATTTATACTCAGCAGGGTAACCTCCAGGTCATGTGGTAGTTCCGCTTTTAATTTTTAAGGACCCTCCATATAGTTTTCTATAGAGCTATGCTGATTTACATTAATATAAAGCAATATACAATATTCTCTTCCCCCATCCCTCCGTTCCTCTCTCTCTCCCTTTTTGTGACAGGGTCCAACTCTGTAGTTCAGGATGGGCTGGAGCTCACTCTGGAACTGAGGCTGACCTTGAACTTGCAGTGGCCCCTTTTTCCCCCTCAGATTATAGTTGGAAGCCACCATACCCAGTATCTTCTTTTTTATCTAATACATTGCCCGAATCAGGTAATAATATTAAGTATCTACCATGTGTACAACATTGTTCCCAGGACCAGTTAGTAAAGTTAGTAGAAGATATGGTTTCTCTCTTCAGAAATGTTCACAGTTTTATAAAAAAGACAAGAGGCATGCAGTGACCATGACCATGTATCTATCCCACAACCATTTGTATGCATCTTCCCTCCCAACAAAGAGGGGTCATAGATTTCTTTCTTTCTTTCTTCCTTCCTTCCTTCCTTCCTTCCTTCTTTCCTTCCTTCCTTCCTTTCCTTCCTCCTTCCTTCCTTCCTTCCCTTCTTTCCTCCTTCCTTCCTTCCTTCCCTTCTTTCCTTCTTCCTTCCTTCCTTCCTTCCTTCCTTCCTTCCTTCCTTCCTTCCTTCCTTCCTTCTCTCTCACCCCTCTCCTCTTCTCTCTCTCTCTCTCTCTCTCTCTCTCTCTCTCTCTCTCTCTCTCTCTCTCAGAACTTGCAGTCCAGAGGTGGGCAGGCAACAATACACAGAAGGGTAAGCAGAACACAGAGAACTCATTTTTCTAGTTCTCAATGCCCCATTCCCAGAGTAAGTGCTCAACAAGTATTATAGGTTAACTGAACACTGACTGAGAAGGGAGAAAGATTTGGGGATTTTTCAAGGGGAACTGAAGGCAGCCTTAGCATTATAGAGGGAGAGCAGGCACCATTTCTAGCCAACTACTGAATCCCTCTAGCCCAATGTGCTTTATCTTATTGTATTTCATCCTTGATTATTCCTTGCTCCCCAGACATGTCAGGGGTTGTACTTAAAGCCCATTACCTTCCCCTAGGTGATGCCAGTCTGAACAGTGGTGAATCTGGCAAAGAATCATATACTTGACTTTGCCTGCCCTGGAACCAGATGACAGGGACCCTTCAACACAATCTTCTCGGTGTTCCCCCACCCACATGTTGGGGAGACCACTGGGCTCTCAGTATTGGAAAACTCCAAACTGCACCAGTTGAATGACTTTGGGGAAGTGGCTTAGTGTCCCCTGGGGGAAGCTCACTTCCCTTTCTTTGAGAAGAGGGAACCTCTACTGAAGAAAATGCCTACATAAGATCCAGCTGTCGGGCATTTTCTTAATTAGTGATCAATGGGGGAGGGCCCAGACCATTGTGGGTGGTGTCATCCTTGGGTTTGTGGCCCTGGGTTCTATAAGAGAGCAAGCTGAGCAAGCCATGGAAAGCAAGCCAATAAGCAGCATCCCTCCATGGCCTCTGCCTCAGCTACTGCCTCCAGGTTCCTGTCCTGTTTGAGTTCCTGTCCTGATCTCCTTCAGGGATGAGCAGTGCTGGGGAAGTGTAAGCCGGACATGCCTTGGTCATGGTGTTTCATCACAGCAGTAGTGACCCTGACTAAGACATGGAGGCTCCCTGGGCCAGGGTTACTCGGCTGGTAAGCAGCGGAGTTAGAACTCCAACTTGGTTTTCGTCGCTGAAAGTCTAAGTTCTTATTAAGAGCACCATGCTTTATGTAATTACAGCAGCCTATTAAGTTAACGATTATTTCCCCCAGCCCAGGAGTATTCTTGAGGGAGTGAAGTTTTGAGGAGTGAGGAGGCTTGCATGTGGGGAGATTGTGGTTGGGAAAATGAGGAGAAGAAAAGAAAGAGGGCTTGAGGGAAGGGCTAAGTTTAGGATCACAGGAGACTCATTGAGAAGCATGCTGCTGGTTCAGCAGCCTGGGTCTCTAGGCAGCCATCGGCTTCTCCATCAGTGGTTTTCATCAGGAGACCAATGAACCAATATTTACTTGGGGATTTAGAAACGGACGCAGAAGGTTTACTGTTAGAGGGCACTTGACAAAACAACCATTTTCTCTGGCCGTAGAACCCCAGCCCTCTAGCCCCAGGAGGTCGGTGATGTTCTTTGGAGAGTTTGTGGGCACTTAAGCAGTTTCTAGCACTTTGCCAAGTGCTAGAAAGGAGGGTCGGGGGTGGGGGCGGGGGACCATGACAGGCTTGAGTGGGACTGTCCTCAACTGGTGAGCCATTTCCCCAAAGGGTCACTTCACCTGGCTTTAGTTTCCTGTATCACTTCCCATCCTCATGAAGATGACCTCCATCCTCTACCCTTCTCTGATATGCCCTGATCCTCAGCAGGTGCCAGGGCGACACACACTTTACTAATTGGGAAACCTGGACTTTAAGAGATGCTACAACATCTGCCAGGTCCCGGAAGCAAGTTTGGTTTGGCATGTCACCATCTATTGTGACCTTCCTACTTCCCTTCTGGTGCCTCTGCCCCTGTAAGAAGGATCTGATATGCGGTTAGCATGCATCTTCACAAAGAACGGCATCGTTACTGAGGTCAGTTCTGAAGACCTCATAGCTGGGGCTCCAGGTTCATGCAGGAAGGTCCCTAGTGATGCTTTTAGTTCCTTGTCTTCACTAACTTCTCTGTTCTCTGGAGGAGTGCTTTGTAGCAGGTGGCAGTGATGGTTTGGATATGGAGTATACCACACCCCGCCATGAGTTCAAGGCTTAGCCTCCTGCTTCACTGATAAATGACTGTAGCATGAAGGTTCTGACCTAATCAGTGCATTCATTTGTTGACAGGTTAGTAATTTGATGCGACCATTGGAAAGTGGTAGAAACATTGGGAGGCAGACTCTAGTCAGAGACAAAGGGTTACAGGGAGTGTGACCTTGAGAGCTATATCTTCTTCTAGCTCATTTCTGTCTCTCTCTTCTTCACACTGCCATAAGATGAGTGTCTCCACACCATCATACTGTAGTAGGAAGCAGCTTATTTGTTCTTGGCCTCCCAGATCAGAAATAACCACACAAAACCATATTAATTAAATCACTGCTTGGCCTGTTAGTGCTAACTTCTTACTGGCTAGCTCTTGCATCTTAATTTAACTCATTTCCATTATTTTATATTTTGCCACAAGGCTCGTGGCCTACCAGCAAGGTTCCGCCTGGCAGCTCACATCTTTCCTCTCTGTGGGTTCATGGCATCTCTCTGACTCAGCCTTATTTCTTCCAGCATTCAGTTTAGTTTTCCCCACCTAGCTCTACTCTGCTAAGCCACTGGCCAAAGTATTCTTTATTCATTAACTGATAAAAGCAACACATATACAGAAGAACTTCCCACATCCTCATACCCTCTTGGTTGTGATGCTCTGACTTGCTTCAGGTCTAGCCATTCATAGGCTCAAAACTTCTAAACTGTGTGCCCAAATACATCATTTTCCTTTTTAAATACTTTATCTCAGTATCAGTCACAGCGATAAAAAGATAACAAACACAGTGACCCATGCCAATGCTACAAAACTTTGAACCTAGCACAGGATCTGTAAAAGCTGCCCAGGTAAATCAGAACCTCTCTCTCTGTGCTCTCTCTTTAGTAGCCACCATTGGTAATATGCATGTATTCTAGACTTTTTCATTATGGATATGCTATATGTCTTATAGGCAAAGGTGTTTAAACACAAGCAGGCTCATCCTATATCCACGGTATTACAACTCTCATTTTCATTAAGAACTCTTTTATGGTCCTGGAGGAGCCAACAGCCCTAGCTCATTCTTCTTAACACATGACAACATTTATATCTTAATTTCGGGATGATCCAGTTGATTTGCCCTAGTCTCAACTGATGGAGAGTTGGGTGGACTCCAGCTTTTCCTCCTGCAAACAGCACTCTGAACAGCATCCTCATAAAGTTGTATGTGGAAATGAAACTTGTGGTGCACAGGATTTGTGCATTTAGAATTTTGATCAATATTGCCACATTGCTCTCAAAAAAGGTTGTCTTCATTTACAGGATTTTTTTTTTGTACATATTCGGTAAATGTTGTGGAAATTGTCCCTGACAGTTTATACAATTATTCTTGTGATCCAGCTCACCACTCTGCTCAGGGCAATTCTATTGCATTCTGGAGGGAGACTTCAGCCTATCTCAGCCCTTGCTGACTTGGGGGCTGGAGGCATCATTTCCCTTGTAGAGGTAATGATGTGTCTCATGAAGAATAGATCTAGAGACCCAATGAATATTTGCTACATCTTTTCTCCAATGCCTGGTTATTGAAAAACCCTTTCTGAAGAACACACAAAAATACCTCTTCACCCCAGATAGGGCATCAGTGGACCAAACAGACTCACTGAAGCCCATTTTGGTGAACCAATGAGTCTATTAGGGTTACTTACAGGAGGGTTGGTGACATGTTACAGAATGAGCATGGGTGGCTCACCAACAGTCTCTGTGATTTATGCATCAGTCCGGTTGTTTCTGAAAGACACCGTTTCCTTGAAGTCATCTGTTACCTCTGGCTCTCACAGTCTTCCTACCTCTTCTTCCACATAGCTCCCTAAGTGCTGAGGAGAGGGGTTTGATGGAGACATCCTATTTTGAACTGAGTGCTCCAAAATCTCTTCTTCTCTGCACACTGTCCAGTTGTGGGTCTCAGTATTAGCTCCCATCTACTGCAAGAAGAAACTTCTCGGATGATGGCTGAGTGAGGCACTGATCTATGGGTGTCACTGAATGTGATTAGGAGTCATTTTTATTATGTTCCTAAAGGTGATTCTAAAAGGGACTTTTCTCTCACCACATCGTTTCCAACTCCTATTAGGCTTCTTTCTGCAACTTAGATAGGAGAAGAGTGAGACACAATTTGCTTTCTGGTTGGCATGCATTCCAAATGGTACCCTGTGTGCTTCCTAGTTAAAACCTTCCCTTCCATTCAAGCATCCAGGGACCCTGTCCTCATTCTAGATGTTGGGCTCCATACAGGTGGGAATTAGAGTCTATTAAACTAAGAGGTTTTTATTCCGCAACTACAAATTCAGACAAGTCACTAGTATTCCATCTCTCAGTTGCCTAAACATGGCTTGAACAAGGACAATGCCAATAGACATGCTAACCTAGAATAGGGAAAGCTGAGGAGGCCTCAATCCTTGGTAAGAACTATAGGCAACTAATGAGTGAGAGAAATAGTCTTCTCCAGGGAAGAACATAGCATTGGGTTACCCAATACCAAATGGTCAACCTAGTGGCCGTATACGCAGACTCAAGCCAGATGGGGTCCCAGTGTTTATATGGAAAAGTGGGCATGGGACCCCAGCCCTAACCAAGGAACTATCTGCAGATGGCACCTGCTGACAAAAAAAAATTAGTTTCCTCCAGAGGAGTCTCACTGGGTATGTGAGCCACATATCAGGGTAGACCCCCGTTTCCAGGAGTGCTTAGGCTAAGACAAAAGAACTCAATGGTATTTTGGTAGACTTTTTGTCTCATTTTGCTTGCTTGGGCATTTTAAAATTTTCTCCTTCCTTCCTTCCTCCCTCCCTCCCTCCCTCCCTCCCTCCCTCCCTCCCTCCCTCCCTCCCTCCCTTCTTTCTTTCTTTCTTTCTTTCTTTCTTTCTTTCTTTCTTTCTTCTTGTCTTATTGTATCTTGCTTGTATATTTTGGTTTCTGTTTTTTTATGCTTGTTTTGTGTGTATTTCTTTTTTAAAAAAAAAGAGAGAGAAAAGAGAAAAGGCCTTGAGTTGGGTGGGTTGAAAAGTGGGGAGGATCTGGGAGGAGTTGAGGGAGAGAAATGTGTGATCAGAACATATTGCAAAACTGTTTTTAAATAAATAAAAAAGAAATCAGCAATGAAGTCTAGAGAGGACTCTAGATGCCATTTGAGATGTTGGTCTTGTCCATGTTGGGTAGGGTGGCACTTGTTGGCTTCAGGTGGTAGTTCTGCCTTTCTGAATGTTGTGTTTTGAGAGACCTCTCTCCCAACGGCCTTGTCTCTGGGGCACACTGCCTGCTTTCTTGGCCTGTCATTACTCTCTATATAGAAGGACAGTGTCTTTCAGTTCGTCAACAGTAATCCTCTCCTCAGTGCCAGGAAACTAGTGTTAATCCCTCTATCTGAGCCCATGTCCCCTGAGGTCTACGGCTTCCCATTGTACTCCAGAGCAAGGGAGAAAGCAGGTCATGGGAGCGAGTTGGAGATGGGGCAAGCTGACTCTTTAGCCTGAGTCTGACGATTGTTGTGACATGTCCCCTGAAGGCTAATGTGTTAAAAGGCTTGATCTTAGAACAATATTCAGAGAGGTTCTTGTGAAGTGATTAGATCATGAGGGCTTTGATTTAATTAGTGGATTAATACATTGCTAGATTTTAAGTTTGGTGGCATTGTTGGGACATGGTAGGAACTATGAGGTAGGTCCTACTTGGCAAATAGAGTGGTCACTGGGGCTGTGTCTTGTAAAGCATTTTCTTGTCCCTGGCCCCTCTTGCTTCCTGGCTGCTGTGAGGTGAACAGCCTTCCACCTCCATGCAGTTCTGTTGTGATGTTTTTGCTTTGAAACAAACAGAAACCTCTCAAACCTTAATCTGAAAATAAGTCTCTCTTCTTTATAAACTGTTTTGCTGAGGTGTCTTGTCCAGGAATAAGAGGTGACAGACACAACTCTGTGACCGGACCTCCGCCTCCCCTTCTGCTGATTGCAGTTTGCTCTTCCCTGGCCTCTGAAGGAAGCTAGGAGGATAACTCAGACACTGATGCCAATCGCAAGCAACAAGGATGCATTCTAAACTGAGGCTGCAGTGAAATACACAAGGAAACATGGGTGAGCATTCCAGAATTCATTAGATGCTTGATTTAAATTAACTTCTGGTCAATGTGCATTCAGCAACCTTTTCCTATTGCTAAGTGTTCCATACACACCCCGCCATTCAGTTATAAGACCCCATGTAGAGTCATGACCCCTAGTTTAAGGAGTTGTTCTATAGGCCATGCTATAGGTATTGTATGCACTGTGTTATATATGCCATAGTCTATATACCATGTATGCTACATATGCCATATATGTTATATGCTTTTGTTCATACTATATACTGTATACGTGCTGTACTATGCATGCTGTGCAGTAGTATGTGCTTCATGCTGCCAACCATGCTATATACTATGGTACATGCTGTGCCTTGTATATTGTAGACTATGCTGCTTGCTACAGACTAGGCTATATGTTATAGAGCATGTGTGAGATACCCTTTTGACTATCTCTATTCTATAGAATACTGTGTATTCTGTGGAAAGTCCTCTGCTTCTAGAGGTGGGGAGAGCTTGGGGGGGGGTAAGGAAAGGCTTCTTTGGATGGCAGCAGGGTTATTTGAAAATACCTTCTATATGCTCATTGTATCCCATGTATAGCATCAATATCCTTCAGTATACTTTCATTGAGCACCTAGTGGCTGAGTATCCAATGTCTGTCTGTAGTTTGGCCTGAGTCCTAGAGTAAGAGACAGGGATGGAAGGCAAATCATAACCAAGGCTTCCTGAACAGCTTGGGGTGGGGGGCGCATCCCAGTTTCTTCTCGATTGCTGTGACAAACATCATGATGAAGGCAATGTATAAAAGAAAGTATTTATTTGGGCTTACAGTTTCAGAGGGTTAGAGTCCACGATGGTACAGCAAAAGCATGGAGCAGGAACACCCAAGAGTTTACATCTTGGTTAGAAAACAGCAGAGAGAGGGATTATTGGGCATGTCATGAGACTTTGAAACCTCAAAACCCACCCCCTCCAACAAGGCCACACCTCCTAATTCTTCTCAAACAGTTCCACCAACTGCGGACCAAGCATTCAAACAGATGAGTCTATGGGGCCATTCTTCTCCAAACTACCACATTCTGTTTCCCAGCCCCCATTGGCTTGTTGTAATATCACAATGCAGAATGGATTTAACCCAACTTTAAACACCCTACAGTCTTTCACAGTCTCAGCACAGCTTAAAAGTTCAAAATATCTTCTGCAACTCAGGGCAGTCTCTTAATTATAATCTTCTCTAGAACAGAAAGTAAATTACATACTTTCAACATACAGTGACACAGAATGTACATTCCTATTCCCAGAGGGAGGCACGACATGTGGGCATAGTGAGGAAATACTGGACCAAAGCAAGATTCAAATCTTACAGGAAAAGCTCCAATCCTGTGGCTTTCTGATTGATCTCAATGGCTTTAGCTGGCTCTTCCCTCCCAGCTTCTGCTGTCGGAAGCACACTTCTCTCTCTAGCGCTGGTTCCGCTCCCTCTGATGACGCTGCTTGGCAGATATCCCATGGCTCTGTCATCTCCAACATCTTAGGTTTGTCAGTGCAATTCAGGCTTTTACAGAGTCACAAACTGCCTATAAGCATGTGAAAAAAAAAAACGCTAGCACATTTGACTTCCTGTTTGGGGCGGAACCTGACCCCGGTGAATCATGTTAGCAGCAGCTCTCATTTGTTGTTGCCTCTTAGGAGCAAGACATCCCTTAGGCCTTTTCTTTCCTCAAGCTGGAATCTTAGCTGGTGGGTCTTGACATGAGGGCACCCCTCCCTTTATGTGGGCCACGCCTTTTTAATCTTCTCGCATTGGACTTCCTGGGGCCCCTTTTCCCCTCAAGCTGTCCATTTTGTATTTCTTCCCCCCCCCCACTTGCTCTTTTCCATTGTAGACCCGCACCCGCGGAACCACTAATAATCACACAACCGATTCAACATTAGACTGTCTTAAAATCTCCTCCACCAAAGAGATTGGTCCATTAATTTTCAATTTAGACTCCAGCAAATTCTTAGGACAAGGGCAGAGAGCCACATCTTTGCCAAAACATCACAAGAATGGTTTCTAGTCCAGTTGCTAATGTTGTTTCCCTCAAGACCCTTTGAACTGGACCTTCAGAGTCCACGCTGCTCCCAGCACGACGGCCTTCCGAGCCCCTACTAGGACAGTCATTGAGTTCTGCACACAATATTCAACTACTTTCCTAGTCCAAATCGCCAAAGTCTGGCTTTCACATTCCTCCAAAAACACACACGGTCAGGTCTGTCACAGCAACAGCCCACTCGTTGGTACCAACTTCTTAGTTTCTTTTCTATGGCTATGACAAAACACTACGGCCAGGACAACATATAAAAGAAAGCATTCGGTTGGATTTATGGTGCCAAAGTGTTAGCATCCATTGAGTAATAACTTTCGAACTATGGGGGCTTCTGACTCAGGCTCTCTCTGGGGCCCAGACCCTGCAGTGGAGGAGGAACCTGGTCCCTAAGTCCTGTGTTCACATTGCTTTGGCTTTAAGTATAAAGTGAAGATAGGGATTGCATGCCCAGGCAGCTGGCCTTCATCCAGGCCTTGGATATTTGAGAGGAATGAGGTGGCTTATTCTCTTCTTCAATTTAGGCTGGGCCATTTTGTTCTTCTCTCAACTCCATTCATAAAATGGCATGGGTTTCCACATATGCTACGCACATGGGTGCACGCAGGACTCTAAGAAGACAATGTAGCAAATGTATGAACCAGGCCTTTGCTTAGGCCTATCATGAGGAGTAAGGACCCTTGTGGTTTGAACGTCGGCGTCAACACCTTTAAAGTATTGGTTGAGCTTTGAACCCAGTGGTAAAAGGTTTGTGTAGAATTCAAATACAGGATTTCAAACCGCTGAGCTCTTCCCAAGCATCTCAGGGGCTGTAATAAGGACCAAGCATCTTTGATGGCAAATGCTTGCATTTTATAGTGTGAGCACAAATTGGATCATAATTAATGATTTTGATATATAGTCCTCCTCACCTTGATAGGATAATAGTCTGTCTATCAGCATATCCGAGGCCTTGAATTCTTTAGAGGCCGGCAGTTGCATCTTCACGCAGGTGAACATATACTTGATTGAAAGATCAGTCTCAGAGCGACCCATCTGGAGCCCGCTGCTTCTCTCTCTTCCTTTCACCTTCTTTTCTGGGCTAGTTTTACAGATTTTGAAACATGATGGTTTCCCATAGCTTCTAGAATGTTGCTGTACATGCTGTAGTGCCTGGTACTGAGGAGAAACCATGCTGCCTGACCTGTTTCCAGTGCTCACCCAACATTCCTTATTCTTGCTCTTGTCTGCCTCCATATCTCCTTTTTTTTAAAATTTTGCTTCCTTCTTTACTTTTGATTTAATGTATAAAGGTGAAGACAGCGGCACTGATAGGCAACTTAGGGTATTAGGAACAAGTCCCATCTGTTGTTGAAGCATCTAGAAGATTCTGTTTCATTTAGCAAATGTTTAAAGAGTATCTGCTGTGGTCAGCTCCAGAAGGGGAAAGACCAATAAGGGTGGTTCCTTTGTTCTAGGAGCTACTGAGCCTAGCTTTATTTCCCATTCTCCCGCATCTTATGCCGGTGTGGTCCACGGTCTCTCCTTACACTGACGCATCCCAAGTAATTTCTCCATTTCCAGGATGCGCACACACGCTCCTCCCCCGCCTTCCACTGATTGGGCCAAGTACACACACCTGTGAGGATGGATTTCCATCTAGACAGATGTGGGACAGAACAGAGGCGTCCCCTAAAGGTTCCTGGACAACAGTGGCTGCTATGAGTATTGTTCTCAGCCCAGGGGCAGGGCCACCATGCCAACCCACTCTGGAAGGGAGGGCCCCATAATGGTCTATGGAGAAAATACCGCGGGGATTCGAAAACGCACGACAGGTCTCTTTCCAAAGAAAACATTGGTTTCCTCCAGCTATGGGAGGTCTCGAAATCATCCTTTGGCTGCTCAGACGGGCAGGAGAATGCTTTTTTTGAGGTGGGGTCCTGTTCAGGAGAAGCCCCAGGGAAAGGATCTGTCATTGAGATCCATGAGTAGGTAGAAGCAAAATGATCAACTTTGCCATGCGGGATTTGAACCTTCCTGAGAGGTTAGTCTCCTGAGCTTCCGGCTGGTGTCCTGACTGAGGCCAGCACCCAGGATGATGTCAAGGGCCGTGCCTGTGAGCCAGAGCCAGACTTCTTTCTTGTTCTTGTGTGAAATCAGGCCCTTCCTTTAGGAGGCCCTGCGGGACCCTGGGTTGGTTTCTCTGCTACAGATCATTTTGGGAGATTTCCCAGGTGTGGAAAGATGGGCTGAGAGTGGACTCTTGGTCCCCTTTGGCACGAGGCCACCCCCCGGGGGCTTCAGGGAGAGGTATCCGCTGAGGGAATTGCTCACTTCTCACCGCGTGGGGTGTGTGACAGGCTAGCGAAGAAGCAGACGGCGGGGGCGGGCGCCGGCAGGCAGGGTGGGTTGGCGAGCTTTGCTGCTGTCTGGCGGCTGTGACAGCGGGTACCTGCCTGCAGGCCTCCGCCCGCACCGCCGCCCAGCCTGCGCTGACAGGCTGCCTGTTAATTGGGGAGGCACAGAGGAAATCACGGCTGAGATTTGCTGGGGCTCAGCGACCTGTGTGATGCTCTCACACCCTTAATCAGAGAGAGGACTGTGCGGACCCATAGGCCTGTCGCCGGCAAAAGAGCTACCAGCAAGGTCGGGCTGTAGGAGTTCCTTGTTTGGCTAAAAAAAAAAAAAAAAAACCTCAACAAAAGAAAGGAGGAAGGAAGCTGCCTATAGTAGGGCTTTGGAAGTGGGGTGTGGAGGTGGGAGTGTTGGGAAGTTGGGGTAGGGTGAGGAGGGAGGGGAGGGGGAGTACAGATAGAGGAGTAAATTGGGGCCTCCAGAAGATGCCATTTGCATAAATGCATAAATGACCAAAGTGGACAGGAACCAGACCATAGGCCTTTCCAGGCCCCCGTCCTGCCCCCCTCTCCCCATGCGGAAAGTGGATCCTTCACCAGTGTGGGTGATTGCCACCAGGAATCCAGGGTCCTGTAGATGCTGTCTCCCCCAGGGGGTAGGCATAGAATCCACCAAGAGTGGTGCTCTGTGGTCTAGCTTACACACAGCACACACATACACAGTAGGGGGTCACAGAGCAGCTATGATGGCCCCATTTCCTCACTGGTGGCGGGAGGGGGCGGAGGCTATGAGAAGGCCTTACTGAGAGTCACACTCTAGCTAGAGGCAGGGTTGGTGCACCTCCAGTTTTAAACCGGGGGTTTAGAGTGACCTCGGGGATTCTTGGATGTCTTTTCACGTCTTTCCCAGCTACTACCCTTTCTGGCCCGCAGACATGACTGAAACCACAGTCTTAAAGATCTACCCGCTGCCATTCAGGCTTAGCTCACTATAAGGCAGCAAAGTTTCCCCGGGAAGCCTATATGGTAAGTCCAGCCGGTAATTTCTCTCAGAGAAGAATGAGGGAGGTAAGGATTGTACATACCTCGGGCTGGAGTGCTTGTGGTGGGAGGAAACATCTGGTCACTGAGGGCACAGGAACAGAGGCCAAGAGCTCGGCAATGCAAGCCCAAGATCAGCCCCCCCCCCCAACTAATTCCGCCGCCATTTGAAGTTAGCCCCCATTAGATGCAGACTTTAGGTGTCCCCATCACACCTGTGGGCAAGTGGGGGTCCAGGGCTAGCCATGGGGCTCCCACGCGGGCACGGGCAGCTCCTGCAGCTGACATTCTCCTGGAGTCTGACAGAATGGGACCTGTGGGGAAAGCTGCCACGTCAGCACCCGGCCCTGCCTCACACTCCAGCAGCTAATTAAAGCCGGGAAGGTAATTTATTGCTGAGGGAGACTGTGCGGGAGGTTTGGCTTAGCTGAAATGGCCCCCAAAGAGTTATGGAAAGCTAAAGTGGGTTTTCAGAAGCAAAAGTTAATTGCTCTTCACTTAGCATTTCGGTGTCATCTGGGCTCTGAGTTACACGCGAGCTGAGCGGAGGGTTTTCCCCAGATGTGAGGTAGGGAGGGCAGGCCTGGAGCAGGGGTGAGGGTGGGGAGTGTGCACCACAGACAGGGCTTCCAGGTGGCTGGAGGGCCCTGACCGTGGATTAAAAGGACCACCCCTCTTCCCACAGGGGCCTAGACCAGACCTGATTCTTGCAAACTCAGTCCCAGTTGGAGTGGGAGAGGAACAGGAAGTGTCTCTGTTGGGTAGAGTTCCTGGTGGTGGTGGGGACCTCCTGTGTAGGAATTTAGAGACTAGAAGTAGTGGGGACAGTGAGGATCCTAGTTCTATCCTGAGACTAACTGCTCCCGCTCTAAGATTGAAAGACCACATGAGAGGGAGGGAGTATCACAGCAGCCCCTCAAGACTTAGAGTACCACACAGTGTTGTATTGCAGGGTAGGGTATGGAGCAGCAGGGTAGGAGACCCATTGGCCAAATGCTGTTTCCACTTGAAGGTGGCTAGTTTATAAACTTCTTTTTCTTTATCCTTCAGTTCTCTTAAATCTTCTCTGTTACATGATTTCTTTGATGAAAAGCATGGAAATTGAATTAGACCTTTGGCCTGCCCAGGTAGAGACACTGAATTCTAAACTTCCCCTCAGATTGTAAGCTTGCATGTATACTATCTATTCGTCCCTTAAGAGTTTATTCAAATGGGCTGTCAATCACCTGGATAGAAAATTGCCTCTCAGAGAGCTGTATCCAGAAACTTTAAGAAATAGTATAAAAGTCCCTTTTTCAAATAAAAACTTGGCTCTGGCCTCTGTGGTCATGAAGTACCCTTCTCCTTGAGAGTTCATCTCTTTCTTCTGTAATAAACACTGAGTGGAGTAAGATCTTGGTAACATTCTGTGACCCCTTTGGCAGAGGAGACTTGGTTTTCAGCTGAATACTAGTGGATACATTGGTCACCTGAGAGAGCTTCCTGGATCCTGCTGTGTCTCTTAGATACACTGTGTCCAATGTGTTTATTACTTTGTGGATAACAGCCTTCGCACACAGAGGTTCAAAAGCGTGTAGCTGGGCTGTGTTAGCCAGGATGCTCAAAAGTCTATTCAAGTAAGAAAGGCCTTGTTATGGTTTGGCGTGTCAAGTGTCTTCTACAGACTTCTGGATTGGTATTCTTGGTCTCCAGATGGTGGGGCTAAAAAATTATAGGATCTTTAGGAGCCGAGGAATTGGGCACCTAGAGCGAGTGAGTGAGTGTGTGTGTGTCTCAGAGAGAGAGAGAGAGAGAGAGAGAGAGAGAGAGAGAGAGAGAGAGACACCCCGAGAGGAGAGGGACTTCTGGTCTGATATTTCTGCCTTCTAGTCCTCTTAGATATGAGGGGTCCCAAATGCACACCCCCAGAGCTGTGAACTCTACCAAGCATTCCCTGCTGTGATGGACTTTAATTCATGAGTCAAAACAAACCCTTCTTCCTATAAATAAATAAATAATTGGCAGGAGCCAATGGGAGGGGAAGCACGAGCTGCCTTGCATGGGGACCTTCCGTGTTCATAGCATAACTACCCTCTGCACAGGTATATCTAGTAATGGGTACCATTTATTTAAAGTGATCTGTCCTGTCACTGTCCTCTTGGGAAGGCTCCGAGGCAATCCCCAGCTGTGTTTTGGAGGGGGAAGGTAGTGAGAAGATTAGGGTTCTGTATTTAGCCGTTTGGTCTGCTGTAGTTGGTAATGATCCTATACTCTAGAGGCACAGCCAGGTCAAACCTCAGATTTGGGGTTGTTTTAGTTGGAGGAATGCAGAGTACACTGAGGTGACTCTGATTTCAGAGAGTCTTTAGCAATGCCTGTGACACGAATAGGGATCTTGTTTTGATTTCCTCAGCTTTCCCGCTCTGTGGTTCTGGGAGTAAGTGGAGGTCGGGATCAATTTGAATTTGGGTGGAAAATAGAGACGATGAAAGTGATGTAATAGATGAAGTCGTTAAATCCCACTCTCCAGCAGAGGGATATTTAGTATCTCTCTCTAACATAGGAATATGTAGTAGAGGACATGCAGACCTCACGCCAGCCACTACAGCCACTAAGGTCAATCAGAAAGGTCCAGATGATAGGAGCCCTGTGAGAAAGGAGTGATGTCCCTTGGAAACCATTGCTCTGTCCATTTCTTATGGTGGATGAAAGAACTGTTCATGTCACATACAGTGTGGGCAAGGTTGAGTCCTTTTTAGCTGTAGTTTAAGAAATACATTGAAAAAGGAATGATTAAACCCCCTGAACATAAGATGTAACATTCAACTGAATCCTTGCTTTATACTGCTAGGTCTCAGGAATAAATCATAGCAATGCTAATCTGAGGACATACACAATGAGATTGACCTCTCTGTGGAGAAGGCATCTATCCAGCAATTTGTGGTGAATCCAAATATTTTTTTTTGAGCATTCATTTTCAAAGCTGTCTTCCATATTATCAAAACACTTCTGAATTCAGTGTTTGGCCTTTCAATGTTCCCTTGCCTTGAGAATGATTCCTTGGCTCAGAATCTGAATAGCCTTCAGACCAGCTGTGGGCACTTAGCTGCTATTCTAATCTGTTAAGTCTGTTGTTAAACCCAAGGTGAGATTGGTACTTGGTGCAGACCTGGATAAATGGAGTTGAGTGCCCTTGTGTTAGGATCCAGAAACTATCAACCATCCTGTGTTGCTAGTACTGGGTACCTCCACCATCATGGTGAATGAATGTGGGTGGTATTTCCCAAGCAGAGACCTCTTTTGCTTTGTCTGGCTGGAGGAGAGAAAGATTTGCTTTGGTGATGAGAGCTAAAAGCCACAGCTTGAGGCTGCTGTGGCCAGAATCTTCATGTATCATCCATGCAGTGCAGCCTCTCAGGTGCTAGATTTACCAGTAAATTGACAAGGTGCACAGCATATAGTGATGATGCTCCCTCTGGCAGGATGAGGGTGATAGAACCCGCATGTGGAGGGCTTGGAGAGGAATTTGGTGTCTACGACAATGAATGAGAAAGGATGGCCTCGTTTTCTTCTGGAAAGACATTCTAATCTTGTCAGGCTCGAGAGAGAGTGAAAGCCAGGAGCATTATTTAGATGGTGAGAGGAAGGGGAGGGAAGGGAATAGAGACACTGGTCATTCTGCATTTGAGTGTAGTGGAGGAGGCCTGACAGAGGGCAGAAACACACTATAAATTAGCAAGGTTAAGAGCCTCCGGAAGCCGGGGCGTTAGTTAACTCCGTTACTATATGCAGATTCTGGCTCAGTCATCCTAAATGAAGTGTGCTCCTTGGACACTTCAGGGGATAAAGGTCTAGAAATACATCACCATAGAACACACGGAGGCTTAAACATTCCATAATTAATTCTGCAGGTAACAAATGGGTAAGTTTAGATAGAGAATGATGGTCAGAAGAGAAGTCCATGAAGTAAGCATGGTGCTTTGTTATTGTTGATAAGCGTGTGTGTGTGTGTGTGTGTGTGTGTGTGTGTGCCTGGCTCCTTGTTCAGCAGGTTGTGGTAACAAATCTCATCCTTTAGGAAGGACAGAGATGGTGAATTTTCAGCAGTAGCCTACTGCAGTCCTCTACTATCTTTGGAATCCACATCTTCATGGCAGTATTTGGAAGCCAAATAAGGCAGGGGGTGATGTGTTCAAGAACTCAGAATGAAGCTGCATCAGCAAGTTCCAGAGGCAGTTCTTGTCTTTTTGTCCCCCAAGAAAGACTTATGGCCATTTTCAACCACTCACTCAGCATCCTAAGGCCGAAATGACCTTGGAGTAATTTTCTCCTTAATTCTACTATCAAAACTAAGGAGCAGGGTGATGATGACGATTGTTTGCTGCAGGGCCCAAGATGGGGCCCCACTGTCACTCAGCCAAGCTCCCCACTCTGCTGGGAATATTTCCTCCTAGTCTGTTTTCATGCCCTCACCCTCCTGTGCCTAAACTGGGAGAGGTGAGTAGCCAGAGGTCAGATCCATGTCCTATGAGTACGCCATGCTATAGCGGGGGCTCCATACACACTGCCTGTTGACTCCCCATACTTGAGTAGATTTGTCTCTGCAAAAGAACTCAGCTGGCCTCTGAGAATAAAGCCCCAGTCCACTGCTGTTCCATTATTAATAATTCTTAAATTCAAGCTAAGCAGTGGCTGCTAATGGGGGATGAGAGGGAAAGGAAGAGAATCAGGAAGATGTTGCCCCAGAATCAACCCTCTTAGTAGACGGAGCTGTTTAGGGCTGGAAACCAGGGCTCCTCGCCTCTCCAGAGCTTAGGGCTCCAGCACATGGGGTGCCAGCTGCCGCCACCCCTTAAACAGAGAACTTGTACTCAGGAGCAAGGAGCCCACAGATAACTGAGCTGCACTTGGGAAGTGGGTCTGATGAGTCTTTTAATAGGAGGAAATCATCATTATTTCCCAAGAGCTCACATTCCCATAACGTTTTTATTAGCAGTTTCTCTTCTAAATAAAGTTCAGTGGATTGATTTTGGTGGTGCTTTCTCATTTTGAATATTCCCCTTAAATTATGGCCCTGGATGAGGCCCCATCATCACTGTTATCATTACCAGCGTCAGCAACTCCATTGTGATGTTCATGCTAGAAAGTGTTGTAGTAAGGAGGCTGCTTGTTTGTTCCTGTTTGCTGGGCAGCTCAGACCCAAAATAACCACACAGAAACTGTATTAATTAAATCACTACTTGGCCAATTACTTAAGCATATTGCTAGTTAGCTCTTACATCTAGAATTAAACCATCTCCATTATTTTATATTTTACCATGAGGCTCATGGCCTATCGACAAAGTTTCAGCATGTCTGTCTTTGGTGGCAGCTCCATGCTTCTCCTTGACTCTGCCATCTTCCTCCCAGCATTCAGTTTAGTTTCCCCCCCTAGCTCTGTTCTACCCTATCAGGCCAAGCCAGTTTTCTTTATTCATTAGTAGTAATCACAGCATACAGAGGGGAATCCTACATCAAGAGATCAAGGGGGTGCCTGAGAAGGGAAGAAGGTAGTAAAGGGTGGGGAGAAATGATGTAATTTTATTTTCATTTGAGACAACAAATTTTTTTTTTTTGGTTTTTTGAGACAGGGTTTCTTTGTGGCTTTGAAGCCTGTCCTGGAACTAGCTCTGTAGACCAGGCTGGTCTCGAACTCACAGAGATCCGCCTGCCTCTGCCTCCCAAGTGCTGGGATTAAAGGCGTGTGCCACCACCGCTATCATTGGTGTTTTTTATTTTAGTCATTCTGACAGGTGTAAGATGGTATCAACACATAGGTAGTCAAGATGATTCCCAAGGATCCTGTCCCTGTTCTATAGACTCACTGAACATAGCGGACAATGAGGACTACTGAGAACTCAAGAACAATGGCAATGGGTTTTTGATCCTACTGCACGTACTGGTTTTATGGGAGCCTAGGCAGTTTGGATGCTCACCTTACTAGACCTGGTTGGAGGTGGGTGGTCCTTGGACTTCCCACAGGGCAGGGAACCCTGATTGCTCTTTGGGCTGATGAGGGAGGGGGACTTGATTGGGGGAGGGGGAGGGAAATGGAAGACGGTGGCGGGGAAGAGACAGAAATCTTTTATAAATAAATAAATAAATAAATAAATAAAAATAATTAGTGTAATTGGAAATTTGTACCAGGAACAGTGTTGACCTGGCGAGCAGAAAGCTGGGGTTTGATCTTCCTTTCTGTAGCTAGGCAGACAGTTTCAGAAGCACGTCCATGGCTTGGCCTGCCTGGACCTCAGTGTACTCATCTATAAAAGGAACCCTTCCTTGATTCCATCAGTATCCACCTTCTCATTTTATAATTTTGCAGAGAAATTTTATTTCCTTTTATTGTTTTAGCAAAGGCCCAATATTTGCATGAACTTGTTCTCTCTGTCTTCTAGGCCCCTAGGCCCTGTGTCATGGATCGCTCTATTGAGAGGGTGGGGTCATGATGAGGATCCCAGCTAACCTGCAGACACATCAGGAAGTGTCTATTCTAGAAGGCTACTCAGTGCATCCTGTCTCTGAAACCCAGTGACTACAGATGACACAGATTCAGCTCCGATTTATTGGTGGAACCTGGTCCTTCCTCCTTTCCTGTCTCCTCTGTCTGTTTACTTTGAGAAGGATGCCAAAGGCTACCCAGTGACAGGTAGTGTAGAAAGACTTTTCTTGTATGATTCTTGGCTGTATTATTTGGCTTTCTATTACTGTTACCAATAACTGCAATAATCAGTATGAACCACAGCTTTATTTTGGCTCACGGGTTTGGAACTCTCAGCCATAACTGGTTGTCCCTGTTGTAAGGCAGCAAAGATGGCAGGAAACCCATGGTGGCAGAAGCCACTTGCTTCATGGACTGAATAGAAAACAGAGGAAGAGGAGGGGCCAGGGTCCCAACAGACCACTTAGGGACAAGCAGAACTGGAACACATCTCACAGGCTCCATCTTGTACAGTTTCTCCCACCTCCCAATAGTAACACAAGCTTTAGACATATAGAGGTGTGTGCATTTGTGTGTGTTTGTTTGTGTGTGTGCGTGTGTGTCCATAGCAACTCCCTACGTTATTTTTTTAGTTTTATAAAACAAAGACATCCACATTGAACTGCTTGGGAAAGGACTTGCTGCCCTGGGTCCTGTGTTGGTGAATGTAGCCCTGCCATATTTGCTAAGGCTCGAAGCCTAGAGCAACAGGGAGAGGACACATAACTAACCAAGCAACAAGGCAGCCATGAATGCTTTTATGAAGTCTATAATGGTTTGAAGGAATAATTAATTCCACCAGGGAAGAGAAATGTTGTCAGATCTTTTGTTAGAAAGCAGGCAGGTCTCGATTTGGACCTTAAACGATGGAGAGGATTGCAATAAAGACACATTAGAAGAGCCAGACATGGTGGTATATGCCTGTAATCCCCGTACTCTGGGGCTGTCAGAAGCACTGGGAGTTTGAGGTCAGCCAGGGATATATAGCAAAATGACTGTCTCCAGTCTCTGTCTCTGTGTGTGTCTCTCTCTGTCTCTGTCTCTCCATGTGTGTGTGTCATGGAGAAAGGCAGTTAAGATAGAAGGAATAGGTCAAGATGCCTTTATTTACATTGGAATTCAGGCATCACCAAGAGTCCAGCCCCTCTGACAGCTTTCTGGTCTTATTTCAGATGGTTTCTTTCTTCTTGGATCAGGAATGTGCAGATTTCAACATCTCCGGCTTAGGTAGGGAGACAGCAGGAGAGAAAAGCAGCTCTCTCCACCAGCCTAGCTGGAAACTCCACATGACTGTCATTCACAAATCAGTTCAGACCTCTTTCTCCTTTGCTGGTTCTTGATTTGAAGTGGAGCTGGAAGGAAGTGACACTTTTCTAACCGCATCCTTGACTTGTGCCTCTGCCAGACATCACTAATTGAACCCTGAGTACCACCCCTGAGTGGAGGCCTCTGCAGAGAGCATCCAGGCATTCCAGGCAGACCCTGCCAATCACCCAGTTCTACGACACCTCATAAGTTCTATTTTCTGTTTGAAGTCTTAAAACTTTACTACTGCCTTAAATACTAAGAAGCGGTTTTATGAAAACCACAATACTGAAAGTGGAGAGTTTTTTTTTTTTTTTTTAAAAAAACCATAAGATCTAGTGAGGATGTGGGGATGCCAAAATACAGACAGAAGATGCTGCTGGGGCCTTGAGATCAGCATAGAGATGTTTTCAGTTTCCTCCACTTTCCTGAGACTTAATTGCATAAATATTTGATGCAGAGACACAGACAATATGTGATAAGATATACTAAACTGGTGCCGCGAATAGAGCTAAGTAATAAAGGGTCTGCCTAGCATACATGAGGCTCTGGGTTTAATCCCCAGTACTGTGTGTGTATGTGTGTTTGTGTGTGTGTGCACGTGCTTACGTGTGCATGTGCTTATACTTAGAAGAATAACCACTGACTTATAATCATCAATGATTCTCAACTGGCATACATTCAAGATTCTGGCTTGCTTATGGTGCTGATTTCTGGACTTCTTTTATGTTAAGGATATCTGGTCTTGGAGCCCAGAAGCAGGCATGCTTACCAGACACTCTATTTGATTCTTCTAGAAATATGCCTAGCACCCGGTCTTGAACCTGTCACCAGACACGTAACTATAATATTTAGTTTCTGTTTGTCCTTTTTTTTGAGTGTCTGGCACAAAGTACAGCATTCATTTCTCATGGGTGAGCTCCTTTCTGTGATGGATAATATTGATTGTCAGCTCCACAGGACTCAGGATCACCATGGAAACTCGACTCTTGTATTTATGCTGCTGTTTCCGGAAAGGTTTGATTCAGCCTAGAAGACTCATGTTGGATGCGGGTGGCACCATCCCCTAGGGTCAGGTCCTGGACTGAATAGGAAGGAGATGGAGAGCTTTCATCTCTCCCTGTTTCCTAAATGTGGATGCAGTGTGACCAGCTGCTTCCTGGTTCTGCCGTCATGGTAAACTGTGCTCTTGAACTGTGAGTCTAAAAGAACCCTCCTTTCTGGAGGTTGCTTTTTTCGGGTGTTTATCCCAGCATCAAGGAAAGTACTGAGCACTTACATTCCATGACATTGGAAAGAAGCCACTGTCACCAAAGGGACTGGCCTTCCAAAAAGCTTGAGCCACGCTTGCGGAGATCAGTGTTTAGAAAGTATCTGAATTACTATGCACCTGTATTGTCATTTCAGAAGAATGGAGACGGACTAGGAGATTTTTCTAGTGGTCAAGACAGAAGAATTTGTCTGTATGGTGCATGGCAAGAGCCTTCCTACTGCACTAGTGGTGGATAGCAGAAGGGCCGTCAGAGACACATATTCTACCTCAAAGGACTCGAGGGTGAGAGACCGATCCCATGCTTACAAGACCTGCCTGTAGTGGGGTTAGTCTCTTTTGATACAATCCCAAGCACCTCACATTCAGCGCCCTCTCCCAGAGCTGACACACTGGACATTAGGATCCCATGCAAGTGTGAGTGGGAGCAAGATTAGAACCATCGCCCTGGCTGCTTGATCAATGCGTGAGTGCGCCCACTTCCTGCGAGTTGTAGTCAATAAGTACTACTCTTACCTGTTCGTTCCGTGCTAGGCACTTCGCTATGGCTATCTGCATAATGCTGTCTAGTGCAGTTCTTAGAGCAAGCCTATGAACAAATTATCACCCTTTCCAGGAAAATGCTAAGTAGCTTGCTTAACTAGCAAAAGATATGAATGCAAGCCTTGAACCCAAGGTTTTCTGTATTCCAAGTACTTCTTACTTACTTCTGTTTCAAAGACATATTCTGTTTGGTGAGATTTGCAGGAATCCAGATTGAAAGGCAACAGCGTTGCAAACCTCAAGTCATAACTGAGATGGGCTCTGACTAAATACAGTAACAGTGGCTTTAAAAGCTGGTATTTCCATGGGCTTGCAGGAAAGGCAGATTGTTTCCTGTTCTTTGTCTTCTTTTATAGGAAGAAATTTGCTAATCTTGATAAGTCATGGGCCCCAATGACCCCCCCCCACACACACACTTGGCCATTGTTATTAAACGGAGAAACCAGCCAACCTGACCCGTACACACATGGCTTTACATGGAGTAGCTTTAATTCTCAGTCTGTCTACAGTGCGTGACTTTGGAAGACCCATGTGCAAGGGCCTGTGTGGTCATCCCAGGCTGATGGGTCATCCAGTGGACGAGAGAGTTCATGATTGCTACTTCGGTGACAGCCAGATTGGGTGAGGCTGAAGGGACTTGATTCAGCTCTACTTCATTTTCTGATGAGAGATGGCTCGACTCAAGGACACTTCCAGTTAGTGAGGTGACACTAAAGTTTCCCAATTTACAGTGTGAGGATAATAATAGAACCTTCCCATAGAGTCGCCATGAAGGCATTTAGATGAGATGACACACATAAAGAAAGGGCTTGGATGCTTTCTTGGCATTAGAGAACCATTGTTCTAGAACTCGGTCTGCTTCTTACTGTGATGTCCCCACAGATGTCCTGGTATAAGGAACAGACTTAATCATCCCTGCCCTTCCTGGAATACCAACCTGCACAGAATTGAACAGAGCACCGAAGTGAAGTCATTGTGTGTAAATGACTGAGTCTAATTGGCACCATATCCTATGCACAAAGAATGTTTGTGGCTGCTGCCCACTGGATCCCAACACTCCTGACTCTTAATGTGGTGCTCTCTCCCCACGGCATGCTAAGTGTCACGTGGGTGGAGACAAGTACCTTTGCAATGCTATGAATACCAGCGTGGTGACAGACACCCCAAAACTCATGGAGACATCATCCCAGTATATCTAAGTCTACGGGTGTAATTCTATTAGCAAGCATTTATCAATGCTACTATGAGCCAGGAGCTTTGCTGCTGGCATGCGTATAAAAGTGAAGAGGATACAAGCCATGCTTTCAGAGGGCACTTATTCAGGCAGTAGGGATAGACCGACATGTCAGTAAGTTCAAGTGCAAGGCAGATGGCCCTCCACAACTGTTCTGTGTACCTGAAAGGAAAGGGCAGGGGCTGGGATTTCACCTGTGGTCATGGCAGGAAGGGACCAGCTAAAAGGCTAGGAGAGGTCCCCCAAATGTCTCTGTTCAGTTGAGGCCGCAGGACACTGGATATAGGGACAGAACTCTGCCTCGTGAGCCATGCTGGGCATCTGGACGAAAAGAATCTTAAGATCCATCCGGGACTCCTGTGTTGCTGCCCTGCCTTGCTCTACAGACCCATTCTTTGCAGTAGCTGTCCCTCCCTGAGCTAATGAGGACAGGAACAGTCAGCTGATCTAGTCCTCTGCTTCCAGGCAGGGGCAACCTTACTCGGGCAGGTGTTTAAGAATACACACACACACACACACACACACACACACACAGAGAGAGAGAGAGAGAGAGAGAGAGAGAGAGAGAGAGAACAAGGAGCCACCATTCTCCTCCCTCCTCTGTATTAATAGCAGAGGGTGGGGGTGGAGGAGAATGTGGGGGAGCAGCTGGGCAGTGAGGGAACTTGTAGGTCAGAGCTTGACAAGGGGACTTGGGTCACCCAGGGAAAATATGGCCTTGCTCTCAACTGGCAGAGTCCCAGTGATACTCTGCTCCCCACCTGCTCCCCCTGCCCCCAGTGCTGCTGTCCCCACATGCACGGAGCAGGGAAGCGATGATGAATTTCCCCCGAACGGCATTACAGACAGTCATAAATAATGCTTTGCTCTTTGGTGACGGCACTTTCCATTAGAGCTGCCTGTGCCGGGCTCTTGCTACCCCCAGTCTTCTGCTGGGGACTCGCAGTAAAATTTATCAGCGAGCTTTCTGCACCTAATAAATCATCCCCTCCGGGAGCCATCTGGCAGATAAGGCCATGAGAACCCACATGCTCTGCAGATGAGGAGTCAGAACAAGAGGCAGGCCTAGCTGGGCAGCTCCAGGCCCTGCTGAGCAGGACCTTTTCTGCCGCTGCTGCTGCTGCTGCTTCGGTTGCTCTTGGCTTCTCTCTCCAGGCTGTGGACAAGGGGTCCTGGCTATGGAAGCCATTCCCACTCATGCAACTATACGGGGCCAGGCCAAAGATTGCATCTTTGTTACACTTGACTTCTATGTAGACCGGAGGATACTGGGATCTGACATGAGGCAAGAGTGGGGTAATCTCCAAGCCAAACTAGTGATGGGAGGGGCCTGGGTAGATATTGCTTAGCTTGCTCTCCTCCTTGGAATGTCCTAGAGACTTGGGTGATGCCAAGAGCAGATAATCTCACGGTGATAAGAAAGCTCCTGCTGGGAGGAAATTATCTAGAAGTCCTCTTTAATTCGGGGAGCTGTATGCGTGTGACCCACATCCTATGAACCCCATCTTCTCTGATGCAGTTTTCCTTTAGAGATGTGCTAAGAGCTACTAGTGCTCCTCACCTCTGAGTCATCACTTTTGAAAGATGGGAAACTGGACAGAGGTGACACCTCCCTTCTGTTCTAATAGAGTTCCTTGCCAGCCATGATGACCTTGCTTAAGGTCTGCCTGTGAGGGGGCCAGGTAGCCAGAACCTAAGCTCTCAAGGTGCTTTCCTAAGGCTCATTTTGCAGCAAGACATCTCCACGCAGCATCTGATAGCAGGGTAAACCTCCCAGGGAAACACTGACTGCTCCGAAGATGCTTAGTTGAGCCATGCATTGAATATGTCCGTAATCGAAATTTGCCAACGAGGATTCACATGTAATCTGTGATTTTACTTTTCGATTGAAATTGCTTTCTTCTTGTGGTTGGAAAGTACTTGACTGTTTTCCTCTTCAGAGTACTTCATCGACACTGATCTTTCTCTTTTCTGGGTGCCAGAATGGGAAGATGTGGAGTTAGATGACATGGAGGGAAGGCTAGTGTGTGTGTGTGTGTGTGTGTGTGTGTGTGTGTGTCTGTGTGTGTGTGTGTGTGTCTGTGTGTGTGTCTGTGTGTCTGTGTGGGGGGTGGATTAGCAAAGTCGAGGCTCCTTTCTTGCAACGGTCTTGTGAAGTGAGTCTTATCTGGGGACATCTGGAGCTCAGATCTCTGTTTCTAGGGGAATGTAAGAGTCAGAGGGCTTACACTGTCAGAAATGGAAGAGCCATCCCACAGGTAAGCTACAAGAAGCCATCAATAGGTGATCATCTCAGGCACTGGGAAGTAGAAGGGTGGATGGCCTGAAAAAAGAAAACTCTCTTGTATCTCTCTTTCCTGTTTTTTTTCCCTGTGGGTAACATGATCTTGACTTGTCTGCTGCCCCACAGCTCCTGTGATATATGAGAGGAAATTGTGTTCCAAGGATGATGACTGGAGGGTGAGGGAAAGCCAGGAAGCAGAAGCTCCTTGGCTTTTTAGCCTTGATCTAGAAATTAAATTTCCTAACCCATAGTTTTTACAACTATCTAATGACTAATCCATCCATCCATCCATCCATCCATCCATCCATCCATCCATCCATCATCTATCCATATAAACATACATACATATATCCATCAATCATCCATATATACATCCATCCATTCATCCATCCATCCATCCATCCATCCATCCATATACCCATCCATCCATCCATCCATCCATCCATCCATCCATCCATCCATCCATACGTCTATCCATATATCTATCTAGCCTTCTATCCATTCATCAATCTATTTATCATTGCTGGGCATGGACCAAGAAGGGCAGCTGCTGTGTTTGCATCCTCTCACAACTCACTTGCTGAAACCCAGTCCCAGTATGCTATGAATAAGAGGTGGTGTCTTTGGGGAGATGAATGGCATCTTATTCACTCTGTCATACAATGACCCAGCGAGAAGTCATCATCTAGGTTACGATGGAGTCCGCGGATACAGTTTCTGTTGTTTACAGATTGTCCAGCCTAAGGTATATGGTTATAGCAGTCTGAATAGTCTAGAAGCAAATACCTGTTGATCTGTCAGAGTCCTCGGGGAGGCGATGAATCTTTATTCTCCTCCTGTGCTTAGCTGCATAGCAGACTCTAAGAAGCTCGAACAGAAACTGGTCAACAGAGATGGGTGAGTAGAAGAACATTTGCAGGCTGTAATGGCCCATTTTTAGTGCTCAGTGTTTTTGCTTGTGAAAATGGGACGGTGGTAGGGAGTCCTGGGTGTGGAAGAGCCTAGGCTAAGGTCCTAGGACAGATGACTTTGACTGGGACATTCTTGGGGCATCTGGAACTCCAGTGCCTTTTCCAGCTGGACCTTAGGTGTCCCTTCTGGCAGTGCTTTTGTGATTTTAAGCCTGACTTCCTTTCCCACCTTGCCTTCCCCACCATGGTTGGTGAAAATCTACAGGAAGCTGATAACTCGGACCTTGTCAGACAGAAACTAAGATTGATAGACCCAGAGCCAACCTAGAGGACTTAGATCCAGTGAAGAAGCAGTGGTCAGTTGGAGCTGCTATGGCGGGTACAGAGCTCTGGACAGAGCAGGGCCCCTTGTGCCGCCAGTGTGGGTCCTTTTTATCTGGTTTCTTTCAAGTAGAGATAATTTCTTCTACCTGGCCAGACAGCTGAACTGTTTTCATTTTTTTTAATTCGGTAATAAATCTGCCAACCCTGCAGGGCTCGAGCCAAGAGCTTTCCTTGCCGCATCTACACAGAAGTCTCATAAAAATGGCATAAAATGAAAAAGAAAAAAATGCATATTTCACACTTTGTCTGCTCCAGGTTATGGCGATCCTCTATTCGTCCCCAATACAAATGTCTGACCTTCCCACGGAGTTCAAGCACCCTCTGCCAAGCTGGAGGGGCTGTGCTTCTCTGTCTCCCTCTCCTGTCTCCTTTTCCTGCACAAGTGCACCTATTTGCCCGTGAAGAAGCAGGCCCTGCCGTTACGTGTGTTACACTGGTTTAATGCTTTCTGGGATGGGGGAAACAGCATAAACAACTCTACTGTGTGCCCGTTAACAATGCTCAGATGCCCCCTCCCACTCTAATGTCGCTACTCCCCCTCTCTCTATGCAAATGTGTGTAGAATTCACTGATATGGGGTATCCTGCTGCTGGAGGCAGACTTGTGTTTATTGTAGGTAATTTTCTCCGCAATCAAATCTTCAACAGTATTAGTTTGCTTGATATCCTGTGGAATCAGGCAGCTCTCCAAGTTCATCTTCCTGTTCCCCTCTATGTCAGCCCAAAGGGTCACCAAACACAATACACTGTGTTAGTTCCTATTCTTAACCTTTCTGCCACATCTTTCTTCTACACTGAATCTGGCCCTCTCTTTATCCTGCCCAGTTCATCTGTAGCTTTGGAGCCTGTCCTTGAACTAGCTCTTGTAGACTAGGCTGGCCTCGAACTCAAGACATCCGCCTGCCTCTGCCTCCTGAGTGCTGGGTTTAAACACCTATTTCTTTACCTGGGACTTAGCCAATAGAGCTTACGGCATCCTTTTCTTGGCTACCAGTCTGGACCACTTTTTAATGGCTATTGTTATTTTCCTATGCAATCATTCTTCTTTCACCTTCAATTTCTCCTCCTCTGTTTTTATTCTGTGACAAGCCTTCAGAACACAGCCCAGGCTGGCCTAGAACACACCATGTGTGCCGAGACGGCCTTGAACTTAACAGTGATTTGCTTGCTTCAGCCTGACTGCTAGGATCACAGGTGTGTACCATCATGCTGGCTGTTACAATTTCCCTTTTACTTCCTTTAGTAGACTGTAATGTCACAGAGATGTCTCTTTCCTTTCCTTTGCCAAACACCGAGCTTTTATTGTTGAGCAAACAGTAGGTGCTTAGTGCCTGTCAAAACAATAGTGTCGGTGTAAGCATGGCTGTGGTGGCATGGCCTGATTTTTCCAGGCTTGTGAAGTCATCAAAATAATTCACACTTCTAAGGCAAGGGAGAGTCCTGACATGGGGGTACGGCCCCTGAGATGTTTCCTCTCATTTGACTGTTGCAGGAACGTGGGTGGCTATTGTATATCAGAAACCGCCCAGAGTGTCCTGATGGACCCTGGGTTCCCTGCCACACTAGATGCTCAGATTTCCACGGTCACTGTGACCCTCTATGGGCACCTTTTTCAAACCCGGTCTATCCCCCAGGCTCCCACATACAGGCTGTATTTAAACCGGAGCAGGGACCTGGCGGCTTGGTGTCTTTACAGATGTGTGGAATGCAGCTCCAGCCTGGCCTCTTCCTCTGCCTTTGCCCTGGGCTTCCCACCTGAAGGCCACTTTACGGACTGCTTTGATTTGTGGCTGCGGTTTGTAGCTGTCACCGACTTCTTTGTTGTTGTCGTTGCCGCTGCTGCTACCGCTTCGTAGCAGCTCGATTTTTCGCTGAGTGTTTGGGTAGTAAATATGGTTTACACCAACTCCGCTGGAAATAATGGCATTTATGTGCTGAAGTTATTTCCAAAACCTGTGATATGTGTATACAAATAGATCCACGGCAGGGCCCCGAGACTGGGGAGAACACAAACTCAATAAAGCCTTCGAGATGGAGTATAAACAGGTGTCTGCGACAAGGACTAAGCCAGGCGGGTAGGGCGCACACTACCCCCCACCCCTGATGTTGGCTCTAAATGGAGCCCTACCATAAACACTGCGCTCAGTGCTGGGGAGGTTGGAGGCATCTTTGCAATGATCATATTTACCTGCTCAGTGCTCACTTGTGTTCTTTTGAGCACCTTGTGTTAAACTCCTTGCATTTCTATTCATTCACCCTCAGCGGTGTTAAACCCAAATTGCTCTGGATCCTGGAATAGAAAAATCTTTGGCCAAGAAACTATGGGATTAGCTTATAAAACTAGCAGCCCTCCTTTCTTTTAAAATGGCTCTCAGTCTCGGGTCTTGACTGTGCTGGGTGAACCCAGTCACGGTGCCCAGGACTTCTGATGCTTCATGCTGGTCTTCTACTCCTGATCAAGAGCAAAGGAAACCCAGGTGGCTGCAGAAGTTGTGGATCTGCCTTCTGAACTGGTTTTGAGATACCCGTTGATGACTGGTGATTCTGTCTCATCCCTGAAACGGGTGCTCGTCTCCGTGGCTGGCATCTGTCCGGAGGTGGAGCCCTCATCTCCACCCCAGATGAAGGTCTTGTTGGCCAAGGGCTTGAGAATGATTCCAAAGGTGTCTTGGCTCTGTGCTGAACCCTGTGTGACAAAGGCACAGGAAGGGTGCTCCAATTGCTCTTTAACTTGTAAATGCCAAGCAGAAATCGTGTCGCAGTTCCTAAATGCCACATTTCGGCGTGTTTATCGTGCCCCCCCTAACGGGGCGAGATGGTGAATGGACTAATAACTCAGGAGCCGGGAACATGTTTATTTGATTTTTAGAGCTTTAGCAAATACGATGTGTACAAAACCCAGTGCCAACAGCATGCATAATTCCTCCAGGAATGGGGCTGATAGAAACACAAAGCTTGCACGCTTCAAAACTGTAACCAATATTTACACATCTGAGTGACTAATTCTCCACTCTGAGCAGGAGAACAATGGGCATAATAGTCAGGTACATTAATGCAGAACATGCTCGTCTGGTGACTTGGATATTTGACACACAAATAAAGTTGGGAGGGCGGCATGGGGAGGGGGAGACGTGGAGGCCTTTTATCTACCTGTGTAGCCATACACCAAACAGCAGGTTCCAAGCCCGCTCAGAAAATGCTGACCCAATGCTGTTCTGGTACCTCATGTGCAGGATTGGCAGATGATTTGCGGCACTGCAGGAGCTCTGTAGCTGACCTCATTAGTGGAACGTTTCCTGGCTTGTTAGCATCATATTTGTATAATTTACAGCACCTTCGTTTTTATGGAATGTGTTTCTTGCAGAGTGTAATGGCAGCAATATATTTAACCTATTGCATTTAGGCATGCTTTTGCTGGAGGCAGCCTGTAGCTATAAAGGGCACTTCCTCCTCTCTTGCATGGGCTTTTCTCATTTGGGGCATAGAGGCTGCTGTGTGTGTGTGTGTGTGTGTGTGTGTGTGTGTGTGTGTATGTAGCTCTGTGCAAGTTTATGAGTGTATACACATATGTAATGGTGCCTGAAAAACACAAATAGGCCCTGAAGTTATGACTCTTACTTCCAAGGACAGAGGCCACTTCCAAGGACTGCTTGCTTCCTTGTCTTAAGGTGTAGCTTTGCGTGGAGTGAAGCTTACTGGCTTCTCTGTCTTGCTTTGAAAAGATGAATTTTCAAAGTGGAAAAAGGCAGGTTAGATATTGGGGATGATTTCTTTTAGGTGGGGAGCAGCGTGCTCACACTACACACACACACACACACACACACACACACACAGAGCAGTGATACTCATAAGTTTGTTGGCACACCAAGGTAAGTTTTCAGTTCTCTCTGACTGACCTCATGGAGGTTTCTTCCTAAAAACTATAACATACAAAGTGAAGACATTTCCACGTCCCTCAGGGAAAGATCCTGCCTTAAATAAATTTGTACCTTAGAAAAATAATAGAGGTTATGATGGGAATATGTGGTCTCTTTCCCTCCCTGAGCCATGTAGAAAAGGTAGAAATGGCCAGATCAAAAGAGACCTTTTATTTTGTCAATTTTCAGAAGCTTGAATTATCTGGGAAGAGAAATCTCAATCGAGAAAATGCTTCCATCAGAATGCCTGTAGGAAGCCTGCAGGGCATTTTCTTGGCTGGTGATTGATGTGGAAGGACCTAGCTCTCTGTGTACGATACTTTCTGGGCAGCTGATCCTGAGGTGTCTAAGAAAGCAAACTCAGAAAGCCAGGGGGAGCAAGCCAGTAAGCAGCATTCCTCCATGGTTGCTGCTTCAGTTCCTGCTTCCAGATTCTTGCCTTGAGTTCCTGCCCTGACTTCCTTCTATGCTGGACTGTGATGTGGAGGTGGAAGCCAAATAAATCCTTTCTTCCACAAGTTGCTTTTGGTCATGGCATTTTTTTATCAAAGCAATAGAAAGCAACTAATACGGTGTGTGTGAGAAACTCTGACCTCAGAATCAGGAGTTCTGATACCGGTTTCACAACCTTGGACGATTGCATTGTCTCTAAAATTAGTCGCAGGTACTTAGCAGTGTGAGGTCTCTCTGGAACCAGAAGTTCCCATGTTCCAAGGCCTTCATTTCTTCTGTTTTGGAGACAGAGGATGGTTGAAGGCTGGAGTCCTTACTGGCCCACAATGTACGAGTGTTATGTGGAACAACACAGAATAGCAAGATATCCTCTCCAGGATCTGCCTGTGCCCCCCAATTCCCTTTCCTGATGGAGGCAAAGCAGTGGAACAGTCTCATAATTCAGAAACCAAGGTAGGGTGCTGTCTAGAGCTCAGGCGAAAACTTGGGCAAGAGCAAGAACAGTTACTTCCTTCCTTTTCATAAAGTCACCTCATGTGGTGGTTTGGACTGATGGCCCCCATATATTTGAGTCATTAGAAAGTGCTGCTTTATGAGAGGGATTAAGAGTTGTGGCCTTTTGAAGTAGGTGTGGCCTGGTTGGAAGAAGTATGTCACTAGGGGTGGGGCTTTGAGGGTTCAGAAGCCCAAGCCAGACCCAGTGACTCCTCCTACTGCCTGCAGACATGGATCTAGAATTCTCAGCTCCTTTTCTAGCACCATGTCTGCCTACATTCTGCCTTGTTTCCTGTCATGACAATAATGGACTAAACCTTGAAACTGTAAGCCAGCCCAATTAAATTATTTCTTTTTAAAAAGTTATCATGGTCATGGTCACAGCAATAGAACATTGACTAAGACACCTCAGGAGCAAGATAAACAGGGAGACCCTGCACTTTGTCAACTACAATAGACTGAGAAGATAAGTATTTTATCAAAATGGGCAAGCTTCCTCTAACTGGCTAGTAATGTTCTACAGTCTCCCCACTTTCCTCTTGCCCCCAGCTTCAGAAATTTCAGGAACTTCCCTGCTCCTGGTATCTTTTCCAATTGCAATACCTCCTCTCATTGATTTTTTAAAGATCTTGGTTCTTGATTTTACTTAAAAGATCAAATTTTCACTCTGAATTCATGGAGGTTGATTCTAGGACTCCCAAGGACACCCAAATCTACAGATGTTCCAGTCCCTTGTGTAAACTGGTAGTTTTTGCATTTAGCTTACACATCTTCTCCTACATGTTATCTCTATATTATTTATAATACCCATTCCAATGAAAATGTTATGTAAATAGTTGTCATACTATATGTCTTAGGAATGATGGCAGGGAAGACAGCCCGGCCCCAAACACTGTCTGCTCACAGTTAATCAGATTTATGGATATGAGACTTGTGTGCTGAGGGCCAACTGTGTCTCTAACACTCAAGAGTGCTACCATTTGTGCAATTGTTCAAACAGCTAAATATATTTATTTACAAAATTTGAATGCACATTTATATGTGAGTTTTAATATGTCATATCCTCTTGGCAGTAAAGGTGTTGGTCAAAAAAGCAAAAACAAAAAAACAAAACAAAAAAACAACAAAACTAAACAAAAAAGCAAAACCAATCAACCAGTCAAACAAGCAAAGCTGTTTTGTGAAGATTCTCATTTCAGTTTCATGAAATCCTGTAATATTTATGGTGTGCCATAAAACACCACAGCTTCAAATGAAAGCCACAACATGCTTACTTCTGTGGCAGCTCAGCCCATTTGAGGTGGCTTCTGGTCTCACTCCATGCTCTGAAACTGATCCTCATCTGCTGCTGTGAATAGACACTGTAACCATGGCAACACTTATAAAGAAAGCATTTAATTGGAGGTGGCTTACATTTCAAAGGTTTAGTACATTATTGTCATGTCGGGAAGCAGACATGGTGCTGGAGAGAAGCTGAGAGTTATACATCTGGATCCACAGGTAGTAGGAAGAGAGAGTGACACTGGGCCTGACTTAGGCTTCTGAAACCTCAATGACACACTTCCTCCAACAAGGACACATCCACATCAACAAGGCCACACCTTCTGATAGTGTTACTCTCTAAGAGCCTATGGGGGTCGTTTTTATTTAGACCAATGAACCTATGGTAACCTATAAACTACCAGACATTGACTATAACAGGCATCATCTATGTGTTTTAAGAGTTAACCCATTTCTTCTAGAACATTGTGTTATCCTGGGGTTTGTTCATCTCTCTGGTCATTTCTTAGTTTGCTTCATTAGCTTGAAGTTTGATGACCCTTTTGCTGAATTCTTCAGGGTTTTGACAAAGTGTCTGACCTTCTACTCATTTTACTCTTTGCCAAACCATGTTGCCAATTTTCCACAGCTTCCTTGGCCTCCATGTGATTTTGTCAAAGAGCCTATCTCTAGTTTCTGTAACTTCTTACCACACAACTGTTGAAAAAAGAAAATAGAAAATAGAACAGCTCAGGTCAGATGGGAACTTGTTTCTCTTATACACTCTGCTCAGAGTTTCTGGACATTCATTCCAGTTAGGGTTGGAGCACTAATGATATTGTCCAGAAACTTTTAAGGTTATGCTATAATGATAGAAATAGGCTCACATTATGGGCACCCACATACTTCACATGCTCAGAAGAGCCAGTATAACCCAACACAAATGGATCATCTGTTGATTTTAACAGACTATCTCATGCCTCTGGTTGTGGTCCTCTCCTATCCTGACTGACATATCGGATTTCCCATGAGTCCTAGGGCCATCTGTGCTGTCCCTCAGCTTTGGGCTGCTATACCCTCTTCTCTCTGCAGGAGCATGCCGCCTTTTCCCTTGCCTGTAAACAGAGACTGCTTATTCGTTTTCTGGCCACCCAGACCCAAATAATCACACAGAAACTTTATTAATTAAAACTCTGTTTGACAAAATAGCTTAGATGTATTCATAGCTAGCTCTTACATCTTAAATTAACCCATTTCTATTAATCTGTGAATCAGCTGTAACCTACCGGTAAGTTTCTGTTGTCTGTCTCCTTCAGCAGCTATATGGCATCTCCTTGACCCCACCTACTCTTTCTCTATATCTCTGTTCAGATTTCCCATCTGACTTTACTCTGCTAAGTCAATGGCCAAAACAACTTTATTCATTAACCAATAAAAGCATCACATATACAGTAGTATATCCTGTATCACTTGCTTGATAAACTTCTATTTCTCCTCCAGAGAACTCTGTTCAATCTGGATTTTGTCAATGAGACATTCTCTTTTTTGCTAGTCATCTTGCTCTGTGCTCCTACAGCACCGTGTTCATCTTTACTACTATTGATCAATAATCAAATGTCTGTGATCTGTATTTGTGGCTATATTGTAAGCCCCAAGGTCAGAGTGAATATTTTATTTGATAAAACAAAACACATGAGATTATTTCGAGGAAATATACTGACTTCAAAGAGGGTTTTCTTTTCTTTTTTTTTTTTTGCCTGTTGACTCACTTATAAAAGGAGTAAGTAATGATTTCCTGTTTAGACACGATAATAATAGCAGAAACGGTTTCCGATTATAGAATGATTTGGAATGTTTAATGGGAAGAGAATTAGTAATAAACACAAATGAAAGGTTAAACTCAATTTTAATAGTGATAACTTCTGTTTAAAGTTATTTGGCTTTTATAATTTTAATTATATAGCCTAATTTGATCTTTGTAAGATACTTTCAGATATGTCAAATAAATTATTATGACTGTAGAGGTGTACAAGCTAAGATTAAGTCTTCCACGGAATAAACAAAGGAGCCAGAACTTGAGTCCAGATCTCCAAGTCTAGAAACAGGATCTTGTTCCTGGTTATAGACTATAATAGAAAGCAGAAAGTACTAACTACTGGGTTATTTACTTACTGTTCAAGCATAACAACTTGAGTTCAGTCTGGAGAACCCACATGCAAAGAAACTGGGCGTGGTAGGTACAATGGTAGTTAGTATGCTATTAACCCCATAATCACATAGGAGGTGTAGCCTTGTTAGAGTAGGTATGGCCATGTTGGAGGAAGTATGTCACTGTGGGGTGTGGGCTTTGAGGGCTCATAGATGCTCAAGCCATGCCCAGTGTCTCAGACTACTTCCTGTGGCCTGCTGGACAAGATGTAGGACTCTAAGCTCCTTCTCCAGCACCATGTCTGCCTGCATGTCATCATGCTTTCTGCCATAATGACAATGGACTAAACCTCCAAAACTGTTAGCCACTCATGGAATGTTTTCCATTATAAGAGTTGCCATGGTCATGGTGTCTCTTCACAGCAAGAGAAACCCTAACTAAGACAGGTACGTTTGTACTCCCCATGTTCCAATGGGAAGATGGAAGGCAGAGACAGGACAGTCCCTGGAGGCTCAAAGGCCAGCGCACTTGGCATAATCACAGTGAACAACAAAGACACCAGGTCTCAGATATAGTAGAAGATGAGGTCTGACGACTGAGGTGGCCAGCTCCCCTTCACCCCTGTGTTGTGGCATGCATACACCTGTACTCTCTCACACACAAACACGTATCAAACACATAAACACACATTGTACATCTACACACACAGATATAAAAAATAAAAAGCACAATTCTGCTAATTCTGAGTTTGTGTTTCATCTAGGTAGTCATTTGATAGCCGTTTGTTGAATATCTAAATTCATGAATAGACCAACAGATCTGACAACTAAGATTTTACAAACACCTGTAAGTCACCAATTATGTGATAACAAACAGAAACAATAAAACAGGCCATATTATGTGCGAGAGAGGTGTAATATGGCCAACAGACTAGATAATCGCTTTTAAGTGACTTCAGCAATCACTTTAAATAACTGTGTGGGTGTGGGAGGTTTGTATACACTCCTCAAGAATCCTGAACCCACTAATGACAGGGTTGACAAAGGAAGCTTTATTATAACTTGGGACTTGATTGACATGCAAGACATAAAATGTGTGAGCAATCCCCAGCCTGACTCCTGGGAGTGGAAAGGAACAGAGAATGCTATTGTCCCTGTTACTGGTAGGACAGTGACATAGATATTTGTCTGTCCAAATTTTGTTCTCTCTCCAGCTCCATCTGAACATATCAACAGGTTCTAAATGAAGAGGGTATCAGTATCATTTATGGAACCCTACCTCTGTAGAAAGACCTGGATGTCTTTCTCTAGTATTGTGGACTAGAAGTCTCTCTTTATTCAAGACATAGCTTCCCTAGAGGGAAGACATTAGCTCTGCAATAGGAAGAATTATCCCAAAGGCCCACAGTTCTAATGATTACAAGAAGGAAGAAATTGGCTGACATGGGGATCTTGACTGTTTAAAATTTTTTAAAAGATGGAATATGCACATGTTTATGTATATGCCAGTCTCTGTCTCTGTCTCTCTCTCTCTCTCTCTCTGTGTGTGTGTGTGTGTAGGCCAGAGAACAACCCTTTGGATATCATTACTCAGGAGGTATCTCCCTTGGTTTTTGAGACAGCATTTGTTGCTGGTCTGGAGCTGGCTAACTAGTCTAGGCTGGTTGGTTAATGATTCCCCTAGGATCTGCACCTAGCCGGTTGTTATTACAATTGATTACAAATGTGCACCAAATCTGGCTTTTTAATGTGACTTCTAAGGAACTGAACTCAGGTCTAAATGTTTGCCTGGCAAGCGATTTACCAAGTGTGGCTCCCCAGCCTCTAGATCTCACCTTATTCATATATGGTTAGTTTCTGGGTTGACTCCCATTATGCCAAAGCCCTAGTGTATTGCTCGGACACAGTGGGTGTTCTATAATCAGTGATGATTATGAAGAGAATACAGTCAGCTGTAAAGAAAATACTCAGATTTGAAGCCCAGCCCTGCCAGCTAGAAGATGAAATAGCTGCCTAAGTTATCTAGTAAATTATCTAAATATTACAGTCTTTTTTTTTTTTTTAGATTTCTCGAGACAGGGTTTCTCCGTAGCTTTTTTTGGTTCCTGTCCTGGAACTAGCTCTTGTAGACCAGGCTGGCCTCGAACTCACAGAGATCCGCCTGCCTCTGCCTCCCGAGTGCTGGGATTAAAGGCATGTGCTACCATTGCCCTGCTTAAATATTACAATCTTAAGATTTCTTTTTTAACCTGTAAAACTAGTTATAGCCAATATGAGCAGGGTTCTCTAGCAGGTGCTTTTATTTCTTATTAATACTGTAATTTTGAATGCTCAGAGTTATGAGTGAGTTAACTGAGGCTCATGGACAGTAAGTAATTTGTCTTTGAAGGTATTATTTACCTAGTGTCCGTCAATGTTGAGACAAGCTCAAGCCTGTATGACTCTGATTATCTTCTACCATGATGCTGGCTGTGTGAAGCAGAGGTGAGAAGAATGATGCTTTGTTGTGAGGATTAGAGTCAGAGCATGCAGCACGTTCTCATCACACAGAATTATAGGTATTATTATTATTAATTATGTTTAGAGTGGTTTATTGATTCCTATTCTTTAGTATTGGGAGAGGTTTGACGTGTGATACCCATCAGGAGCCCTGGTTGGAAATTTCCTGGTGGACATGTAGTGGAAAGTCAATCAATGCATGTTGACATGTCCAAGATGCTGCAGTTGGTCCACATTAAAGGCCTGGTGTCACCTGCAGCCCTGAAAACTGGAGGCTGACCTTGCAGGCTCCCATCGCAAGCACACTGCTTTGCTTCTGAAAGCTCTAAAAAGTCTTTTTTGTTAATTATTTTGAGAATTTCATAAATTATATTTTGATTTTTGATTATCTCCTCTCTCATCTCCTTCCAAACCCATTCCCCACTTCGTATTCATTCAACTTTGTATTTTCATTTTTATAAAAACACCATAAAATCCCATTACAACTACTTATAGACTCTTGGGTGTATGGCCATCCCCTGGAGCATGTTAGAGGTACCAGGAACCAACTTTCAGTTACCGATAGATCCTCAGCTATACTGGCTCTTCATGCCATGGTCACAGTCAATTTCTAAAAAGAACAAAAAAAAAATGAGGGGGATAGGATATAAAGATGAATACTTTGCATTGGTATGAATCTTGGTCTAGTGATGCAAATTTAAGGTTGATCTGTTACACTGTGTGTATGTATTTCTGCTCTTGTTTAAGGTATTGTGTTTGTGTAGCTCATTTAAAAATGTAATATATAATTAAGAAATACAGATTAATAAATAGTCATCTATAATAGGCAAGCTGTAGTCATGTTATTTAGGTTTTCCAGATGTACAGAGATGTATTTCAGTTAGATAGATACTCTTCAGCACTTCAAAGGCCTACAAAATATGGCATTTGAAAGGTTGCAAGAACTTAGACTTTTCTCAACAATGAGATATGTCTGCTTCTGGCAGCACCAATTACTTCAAAGAGGCTGATGGGCATTGAAGAAACTCATTATAAAATTTGCCTTCAATGTGACAAGAGTACCCATTTGGGCAAAAAACTCTCCTTGCCTGGATTGCTTGATGCATGCTATATGAACTAGACATTTAGAACCCACAGAAAAAAAAGACTGCTAAACTTGCCAAAGAGGTGAGACAGTCCTTCAGGGTTCCTGCTTCATGAAAGAGCCTGCCAGACATTATGCAGAGACAGAAGAAAGTGAATGACAAACTTCCAATATAGGCAAAACAGTCTTTCAAATTTCCTGCTTCACTGATATTATGGGCCTATAGGCTGAAGATGAATGCCTCAATGTTACAGAAGAACTTTGGGTTACTGTAAATGCAGCAAGATGTCTCTGTCATTTCTAGAGTTTTGGAAGTTGCTTACATGCACTTCCTGTTTTATTAGGTAATAATATATCCTTCTGGAGTCTTTGATGGAGTTGAAGACAAATAGTTGCGGTTATAGTTTTCCTTATTTATGATAAAAGATAAATTAGATATGAAACTTTAGACTCACAAAGACTCAGGTCTGGGTGGCTGGGAAATGAAAGCACAGTCTCTGTTTACAATTTGGGGGAGGGGAAGTCAAGTTAGAAGAGGCAAGGTAGTCAATGAGTGATAAACAAATGAAATGACGAAGATCAATACATTTTCTGAGTCTAAAGATAAAAATGCTTGGCACCTGGATAAGATTGGCAGTTACTTTTCATATCCAGGAACATGCATAATACATCCCAACACTTTGAAATCTGGCCAGTGGACATGAAACTTCCAGGTCATTACCAGCTTAATTTTGCCATCCTGAGTGACTCAGGTGTGTGGTCTCTTCAATAACATGCTCTTATTGTCAAGTTCAGAAGAGTAAAAGAACAATGGCAATCTCTAGAAATATTTGGGGGGTTACTAGTCAACAACTCCAACAGGGTAACTTATTCCTGGCACTTGGCCTTTGTACTGTTAGAAGAGAAGGAAGAATATTGGATGACTTTTCTGGTTATTATGACCACATCTGAAGTTAGCATCACATGAGGAAGCTAGCTCAAATTCCCAAAGGAAACCTGTGGTATCTCTGACTTGAAGAAGCAGATGACAGAGGTTTGGGCACCTACAGCTGCTAAATATAAACCCTGTTCAGAACTCTGGCTGAGTTCAGGATCAAGTGTGGGGGGGGGGCGGCATCCAAGAAGCTCAGCTAAAGATAGAAGAAATGAACTGAGATTTAGAGGTCCTCCCAGGAGGCAGTTTGTCGTCTGAGTCCATCCAGCTTGTCTGTTATTGCCACAACAGCGGCTCAATAATCTTCGGAGAAGAAAACAGAATTCAGAGGAACCATAACCCAGTACTCACAATGTCTAGAATATAATCCAAAGAATTTAACAAGGAAGATCAAGACATGTAGAGAAAACACAGTCCATAAAGATTGGTTATATAATCCAAATACTGAATATTTACTCACTAAGATAAGAGAAAGAATGGTTCAAATAAATAAAAAAAATATGAAATCTCAGTAGAGACACAATACACTAAACAGAACCTCAGGACAGAATTTTGGAAGCAAATGCAGCAACTGCTTAAGAAGGATGTGCACGGCATAAGAAGAGTCAGTGCTGTTACAGAGCAAGGTAAAATGTGTCTCTAGACCTAAGAATAGAAAAGGGCAAACAAACTAAGGAACAGGATCTCAGACACTGTGAGACAAAGTCAAAGTGTCTAACACATGCTCTCGCTTGCAAAAGCGGATCAGAAAAAAGGAATAATGAGCAAACACACTGTAAAAATGACAAAATCGCACAAATATAAATATAAAAATTTGAAAATGACAAGTAAGAATCGGTCTTCTCAGATTTCCCAAATTTCATAAATGTCTTAAGTTTATCCATTTGAGGATCTTAGTAAATCCAAAGCAAGGTCTATATATGTAGAAAATCGTGCTGTGGAGAGCCTTACAGTCCATCCGTCAACAAACCTTGAAAAAAATGGAGAGAAATCTTGAAAATCTTGAGAGAAAGGGTATATTACATGTAGACCAACAATGTACTGGATACCAAAAAATGATAAAAGCCCATCCCCACTTGGATGATGTGAATAAGACAAGAGACCAGTCCACCCAGACTGTGTGAATATTATTTAAGAACAAAGGCAACACAGGGACCCTTGTAGATTAAGGAAGACTGCTTGCACTCAGGAAGCCTAAAAGACCCCTAAGGCTCAGAGGATGAAGGCTTGACCTCCAGACTTTGAGTCCTGGGAGGAGCAAGAACCACTAAAAAGTAGGGCCTAGTGGGAGGAAATTGAGTCACCAGGGGTCTGCCTTTGGAGGGTGTATTGATTATTCCTGTGTCTGTCTTTGCTTTTTCTGCTACCATGAGATGTCTAGACTTCCTCCAGCATCACACCTGCCATGACATTCTATGCCATCTCAGGCCCAAAACCATGGGGCCTTGTTACCAGAGAGTGATATCTCTGAAACCACAAGCCAAGGCAAATCTTTCCCGTTTTTAAAACCATTTATCTCAGGTATTAATGGAATGCTGACACACCCACATTACAACAGATGCTAGACAATTCATTAGACTCAAAGGAGATTCTACCATATGGGAAAAATTGATCTTCAGGAAGGAAGAGCATCAAAATAGTAAATACCTGGTATAAATAGAAATTAGTACATTTTATTTCTTTAAAATGCACATTCCATTTTATAAATTATAGCCACATCTTGAAGGTTTCTAATACAGTAGATGTACAGTAGTAGATGTGTCTAGATGATAAAGTCAGCATTTGCAATGGGTGAGATGGTTTAGGGGTCTAAATAGTGGAATTGTTTTTTATATGTTGCATAAATAGTGTACTATTAATTCACAAGACTGTACATTTTAGTATCTAGAGAAAAGAAAATAATTCCATGAAGGAGTTTATGATGATTTCAATTCTAAATTGTGTTGATTAATTTATTCTATGATACTTGGTATTTTTCATATTCTATGAAAAATAAAAAAAATGCAATGGAAACAGCCAATAGGGAAACGGGATGAAAGGATCATTGTTGTCACAAGGCACCCCAAGACCAAGTTCTCAACACAAAGGAGATTTATTTGCTTTAGAGGGGAAAAGGGAAGGTAATAAAAGATAAAGACAGGAGGTAGAGGATGAGGGAGAAGGAGGAAGGGATATTTTCCCCAAGGGACAAGGACGGCCTCTGGATAGAAAGGAGACAGAAGTGACTATAGGTAAATGGTGGTTTGTAAAGAGACAGGGAAAGCGCTGTGTTGGGATGAGATGGTTTGATTGTGCAGGTTAATTAGTATAGCCAAAGGGGACTTTGTTTGCTGGACTTCAATACTTTAATAACTGGGCCTTGGTAGTCAGCCTCAGGAGGAAGAAGTGGCCGAAGAAGGGAACAGGCCTTAGGGGCTAGCTTTAAGAATGTAGTCTGTTGTGGTTTAAAAGAAAATGGCTCCCAAAGGATTGGCACTAATGGGAGGTGTGGTCTTGTTGGAGTAGGTGTGTTCCTGTTGGAGGAAGGGTGTCATTGTGGGGGTGGGAATTTTAGATATCCTGTGCTCAAGCTACTTTCAGTGAGACAGTCCACCTCCCTTTGCCTACACAAGATGTAGAACTCACTAGTCCACCTCTCCAGTACCGTATCCACCTGCATGCCACAGTGTCCCAGCATGAGAGTAAGGGACTGAACCTCTGAACTGTAAGAGGGCCACCATAATTAGATGTTTTCCTTTATAAGAGTTGCCATGGTCATGGTGTCTTGATGTGGGATTCCCCTCTGTATGCTATGAATACCATTGGTTAATAAAGAATCTGTCTTGGACCTGACAGGGCAGAATAGAGATAGGCAGAGGCACTGACTGAGCTGTGATGGTTGATATTGTCAACTTCACGGGATTTGGAGTCTCCTAGGGGACAAGAAGGTATCTTGATTAGGTTAGCCCATGGCTTTGATTAGGCTCATTGAGGTGGGAAGAACCACCCTAAAAGTAGAAAGACCTCTTCTCTGGTATTGGGTCCTAGACTGCATCTAATGCAGAAAGCAAGCTGAGCATGAACAATCATCTCTCTCTCTGCTTCTTGCCTGAAGGTGCAACCGAGACCTGCTGCCCCAAACTTCTGCCAGAAGAACTTCCCTGACCAGCACATGATGTGGGATTGTTTCCCTCAGGAAAAGCTACCAAGGCATAGGTGTCCAAGCAGAGCAAGCATGGAGGTGTGATGGGCTCTGATTTTGTTTCCTGCTACGGTGTGAAAGGCCCCATGGGATAAGGAGGTTGCAGGGCTGAGGATTGCACCCCTAATGTGAAATGAAGAGAGTAGGTTTCATTCCTGCTTGGTGCTTACTTAGCTGTGTGACTTTAAACAAGTCAGTCACTTCTCTGTGTCTCATATAAAGCACTGGGTACTGAACTCTACCAAGGCTCTCAAGAGAAATAAATCAAACTTAGTTGCCTGGGTCTATTTAGTGTTCCACTTAGAAGCAGGTAACTGAACCCTCTGTTTCCAATCTGAGTCCTAGGGAAAATGAGTGGCATTTGTGCAATATCTTTGTTCTTGGTTAGGTTTTGTTTTCTTGTGTGGTATAAACTGGCAGAGTAGAATAACCATATTTAAATTCTATCTCTACTTTATCTCTGTATCTACCACTGTGTGACTTTGGATCTGATGTCCCAGTTTTCATACCTGATCTGGAGCCAAATAATATTGAGATTATGTGACAGGGTCATCAGTTGTCATTCTTGCTTCTTTCCTGTGGTACAAACACATTTAGGTGAGTTTCCCAACCAGCGCGAAGTTTATATATCTGGGAGCATGTTTACAAATAATTCCCATCATGGCCCAGAAAACACCTGCCTCTCCATGGACAAAATCTGCATGCCCCTTCTTTGCAGACATGATGCAGAGGAGCACTTAAAGTAGGAACCTGTATGTTGAAGAAGAAGGAGTCACAAGGTGGGAAGGATGCTGGGCCTCTGTCACTGCTTGAAAGAGAGCTGTCCTGATCATTAAGGGTGCCACTTTGGAATTAGGATAAGTGTCAGATAAACTTTTGCTGTGTTTGTGTTATCATGTATTTAGCATTTTCTTTCTACAGAATTAGCTAATTAGTTTTCGGAAACACGAGTTATGCAAAGCATCTGGCGTGGGTCAACTGTCATTTATGAGGCTTAACGAAGAAAAAGTGCTCTTTTATTTGCAAACAGTGCTTTCATCAGATCTGATGGCTACGTGGCCCTTGCCAACGCTTGTGATTCTGCCATCCAGTCCTGTGCGTCTCCTTTCTCCAGCAGACGAAAGAGGTAGCAATCCAACAGCCCCCAGGGATACTGAGAAGGAAGTAACAAAGCAGGAAGGTGAAAGAACTTGGTTCAGAATCTCCAAAAATAGCAGATGATGACTGGTCCAGACAGGGGGACCTAAATTCAACTCCAAAGTCTTTTTTGAAATCAGTGAAGGCTTTTGGGCCATTACCAGACAAGGAGGCTAGGGCATTTGCTGTTTCTGCCAGAACCGTTCTGTCATGCATACAGTTTAGACATTATATGAAGACAAGCCTTTGACTATGAAGGGTAGTCCCAGTGCAGCCTTGAGCCTTGGAGGATGTGGAGCTATGTAGCAGCAAGTATCCAAAACTACATCCCGCAGGTACCAGAGCTCTGGGGAAGACCAGTGTTTCCTCAGTATCTCAGCCTTTACGTAAAGATTTGGTATTTCCACTCTGTACTCACTGATGCCCTGCCTCTGCCCTGCCTCCCCCACTTACCTTTCCTTCCTGGACTCACGAGGCAACTTTACAAAGACCTTCGATTGGCTTCTCTGTTCCTAGGTCAGCAGAGTTCTGAACGCTACTTAGTTCCCGCCCTTGAGGTGGGGTCCTGCTCCTCTCCTAGAACTCGGGGATCTCTGAGAATTAAGAGCCAATCAGGCAGATATTTAATGAGAGCAAGGCTGTGTGTTCCAAGCCAAGCCCAAGAATGGGGTCTGTGGGTGAACTTGAAGAGGGTGCAATTGTTGAAGGGGCGTAGAGAAATAGAAATGTCAGCAGAGTCAGGGGACCTAGGATTCCAGATGTGACAGAAAGGGGAAGGGACTAGCCAGTTGCTGAGAATGGTGTCCAGAGAAGAAGTTCTGTCACACGGATCTAGGGGGAGGGCAATGCCTGCCCTGTGCTGGTCAGCACATCCTGCCAGGCTCTTCCCTGAGGTCAGTGCAGCCAGCTGGCTGATATGCTCAGCACACTCTCATCCAGCTCTGCTTGGTATGGCTTTCACTTCAGCTCAGCTCAGCACATCTCTTCCCCCCACCCTGCACCCAGATCAGTTGAAACCATTTATTTCTCTTGGAGGAGAAGAGGTGGTGGTTGGTCTTGGCCCCTCTGCGGCTACTTCCCAACAGAGCATTGCATCCCTCCCAGGGATTGGACCAGCCCAACCCACATTCCAGAGCATCTCCTTCCAATGGTTTAGATTCATACAGCCCAGAGTGCTCAGAACTTGTCCAATCCGCACCTCCTGTTCTAGCACTCTGGACCACCTTGTTTTTTTGTTACCCAAGGCACTGATGTTCTCTCTCTCTCTCTCTCTCTCTCTCTCTCTCTCTCTCTCTCTCTCTCTCTCACACACACACATACACACACACACACACACACACACACACACACACACACACACACACAAATGGCTCCGCAGCAGCCCTGGGAGGGCGCAGCAGCACCAATCACGTCTCCATGGTTCCTTGTTAGCTGCACTCTAAGCAGGAAAGTGACTGGGCCTGACAATATAATTTACATTGCTGTATAAAACTATCTGTGGAAGCCAAGCTAATTTGTGCCAGATTAGGCTATTTGTCTCAGCCACTGTCGAGCAGCACAATCTATCAGAGGGCTGTTTTCAAATATCGCTTTTCAAGCGTGCCCTTGAGAGGCAGAAATTGATTGGGATCTTAGAGAGCAAAATTACAGCAATAACTTAAAAGAAACAATAATTACTGAATCATACCAGTGTCAGCACTCTGCAAAACACGAAATAGCCATCAAACCCCAATCCAATATATTCTGAAGCGAATTTATTGAATGGAAAAAGCAGTTGAGTGAGGGTATTTCTCCCCCCCTCCCCTTCCCCTGTACATATGGTTATCTCAAAACCGCGAGTGAATGAGTCGATAATTCTTGTCACCGACTGCTCCATTTTCACCAGGCAGAGGAGCCCCATTAGCTGCCTGCTGCTGCACTGGTTCTCTCTCTCCTCTCTCTCTCTCTCTCTCTCTCTCTCTCTCTCTCTCTCTCTCTCTCTCTCTGCTCTCCTTTCTCCTCTCCATTTGCTAGTCTCTGCTCTTCAAGCAAACAAACATGTATAACTAATCATCTGCTAAAATGCAGAGGGCCGCTAATAAATCTCCGCAGCTGAAATACTTTAATGGGTAATTAATTGATCCCGTTCCAGAGGAGTAATAAGATAATAAATTAGACAATATTTCACTCAGTCGTGTCAGGCGCCTAGCTAATGGCGCTGTAGGGCTAAGCTGAAGGATAATAAATTAGCCAGAAATGAACTGCTAAGAGGTTTCTGTAGAGAAATCGGCTGACAAGTGAGTCACACTCGTGATTCAGGGCCTGTCTGGTAGTGTGGCAATCTCTATGAATGTGAACTTGGGCTTCGGGAGGGGGCCCCCCATGGGGCACTCCCAGCCAGGCTCCAGCAGGATTAAGTTCCCAGCCAGAGAGTGCCTGTTGGGAAATACCCAGAGTGTGTGAAGTGGGCCAGGGCCCTGCCTTGCACACCCAGCAGGGCCCTGGCTGCAGTAAACGAGGCACAAGGCGTGGATGTGCTCTGGGAAATAGCTCCCCACCCCCAAGCCAGCAGGCCCTTGGAGCTTTTAATGGGTCATAGCCACTGTGGTGTGAGCGGTGTGGGCCACAGAACACCTATAGCCACCGCATTGCTATGGCTGAGCCCCAGCGCGTATGCTAATGAAGAAGGGTGGAGTCTGGGAAAGAGAAGGTGCTTCTTTAATAACAAGGATATCACAGACATCAGGCAGGAAAAATAACAGAGGGGGCAGGGGTTATATTTCTCCACAGGTCGGAGAGGTTTTTCAGAGGGAGAAGATAAGATGTCTTGGTTTTCTTAAGAACCTTGAGAAAGTGTTGACAGCTAATAGGGAAGAAAAGACTGGAAGGAAGGGAAGGTGGCTTTCTCCCTGGAAGGGGAAGGGGGCGGGGCTCAGCTTGATGCAAAGCATTGACTGGGCAAGAAGTCCGTTCATCTCTCTCTCTTCACCCAGAGACCTCTGAGCTCTGGTCCGTTGGTCAGGAAATCAGTGCTGATTCCATGAAATAACAACGAGAACGGTCCAGGTTCACATCTTCTCATTGTAGAAGCAGTTGGATGCTGTTTATGAGCAGCTAAGGAGATGAGGCAGGACGGACTGGGCTGCTCCTCCTCTCAGTTAGGGATCACCTGTACCCCCCCTTGAGATGTCCTCACCTTCTCCAGCTGTCCCCTCACTATCGACGGTAAATAGGAGTGGATTTGTGTCCTGAGTCCTTCCCGCTCTGCAGTGTGCAGCTAAAGCACACAGAGAGCTTAGTCATTCACGTGAGGTAAAACAGGAGTTAGCAACCAGAAAGGAGAGGAAACAGTGTAAGTCAGTGGTTCTCAACTTTCCTAATGCTGCGATCCTTTAATATGGCTCCTCATGTTGTGGTGACCCACAAACGTAATATTATTACCACAAACGTAAAATTATTTCGTTGTTAATTAATATCTGTATGTTTAGTGCTGCTAGGGATCATAATGTGAGTATCTGATATCCAGGATGTCTGATATGCAACCCCTGTGAAAAGGTTATTTGGCTTCCAACGGGGTGGCTACCCACAGGTTGAGAACCACTGGGTATGTTGACTCTAGGTCTCTGGCATGAGTGGTTGGATATGCAGTCGCCTTTTCTGTGTATCCAGAGAGAAGCCCTTGTCTTGCTCTTTGGCTGGGGGGGGGGCTGGAAATGGTACTGATCACTGAGTGGCATTGAGCATTGCAACCCAGCGGCCCTGATTCCATCATTGTTGTTGTTGTGGCTGCAAAGGCTTGGGTTGCAGGAAGAGTGTGGCTGTCATAGCTGCTGACTTCATGAGCCCAATGGAACCACACACCTCACTCAAACCACCTGCTTCTTGTTCTCCTGCCTTTTGGGCACATTCTCTTTGCTGCTAAAGCAGGAAGCGCTTCCTCCCAGTGCAAGGGCATTGGTACCCTAGAAATACTGCCCAAAAGATTGCCCTTTCTGGGCAGATGGTTTGAAGACAGTTCGGTTTCCTGCGAACTCTGTGCAAATGTCTTCTGCCTGATTCAGCTGTGGGTTTCCATATTCCCCCCTTTTCCTCTTCCGTTATTTCCTCCTTTCTCCAGCTCATACTCTTTTCTAAAACACCAGAGATGGAAAGAGCGAATGCCTTTGAATACACAGCCAGTGAAGGCTGTTGTCATCTGTGACTCCTTGCCTTGCAGAATCTGCTTCTTATCTCTCCAGATGGCAACTAACTCAGAACGGTGCAAGCTAGTAACCCTCAGGGTGGCTGCAGACAACCTGAGCAGTCCCTGGGCTGTTTCTGCTTGGGAGCTGTCTCTTTCCCAAGGCCCATGCCTGGAGGGCCACAGCAGAGCAAGTTCAGCCAGAACCAGAACCTGGAAGTGAATCTACCCTGGTGAAAGCGAAAGGGGTGATGTGGGGTCTCCTTCAGGGTGGAGCAAGGGCCTAGCAGGTGAGGCCTTGGGTTGGGTCCTGAGCACCACAAAACAAACAACAGAAATCAGCAAAACAGAACCATCTGAATAACAGAAACACCAGGGCCAACAGGGAAACAGGAAAGGAAGATGAAAGAATGACCCAGTCAGAGTAGATCCGGGTTCTTGTTTTTTTGTTTTTGTTTTAGTTATTGTTTTGTTTTGTTTAGGTTTTTAAAAAAAAACAGAGTCTCTTTGTGTGGTCCTGGCAGTCCCAGAACTCATTCTGTAGACCAGACTGGTCTCAAACTCCCAGAGATCCTCCCACCCCTGCCTCCTGAGCGCTGGGATTAAAGGAGTGCACCACCACTGCCTGGCAGGGTCCCTGTTTTTAGCTGACAGACATTTCAGAAGTAAACACATTCTCATTCGTTATTCTATTTGTTCCTTTATGAGGAATGGCGTCGGCTTCTCCTCTTTTATTTATCTATGGAGGTTTCAGAGCTGCAAGAGGATGAGAGCCCTCACCTAACCTCAGCCACTGATGGAGCTGCCCAGGGGTGGAGGCTGAGCTTGGGTACCCACTATGAGTACTTGAATCATTAGAACGCTCTTGCTTTCAAAGGTCCTAGCTGTGCCCTGTGGAAACACACAGAAAATTTACTTTCTTCTTCACACAATTGATGACTATTAACTGACCCCTTAAGCCCTCCTTTATTTTCCAGGCTAAACTGGCATAGTTCCTTTAACCATTATGCATGTACCATTCCCCTCTCCTTTATTGTAAAATATAACATGCAAAACGAAAAGTGCCCTAACCTCCAGGTAGGGCTTGATTAATAGGTCTAAAGCCAGCATGCACAAAGCGACGGAGGTTGAGTTGCTGCCTCTGGTCCCACTCCCTGGGCCAGAACCCCCTGCCCTGCGGAATAGCCATGATGACCCTGACCCTGGCTGTTGTGTTTGTGTTGCTTTTCCTCAGAGATCTAGCATTTATATTTGATACTCTTCACAGATGTTGTGGGTTCAATTCCAGACCGTTGCAGCAGAGCAAATTTCTCAAAGATAGGAGATTGTGTGAGAGCGTGACGTCCCAGTGTACCTGAAAATTCTCGACTCACTCAAGTACTGTGTGCAACTACGTGTCTAAGAAGCAGTGCACACAATTAAAGATGCTTTAATTTGCCCTTAGATGGGCATTTCTCACTCCAGAACAATGGCCTAGACTTGGTCTTGTTCCCTGTCCTTATCCTGTATCCTTTTCTTCTTTTCATCCTTGATCCCTAGAAGCGAGTCCTCTACCGAGATAACTCAGAGCTCTCCTGCCCAGCACCCAACTCTTCATCATTTGTCAACACTTGGTTGGGCTTAAAATTTTCTCAGTCTGGTATGTAAGGTAGCTCATTGTAGACGCCCCCCCCAGTCAAATATTCAAAACTAAACCATAGGATTAGCAAGATGGCTCAGTGTGTCAAGGCTTTGTGCAAACCTGGAGACCTTACTTCCTCTCTAGAACCCATAAAGCGTGGAAGGAGAGAGCTGACTCCACAAAGTTGTCAGTGGCCTGAGCACATGAAGAAACATAAAATAATAACAAATACGTAAATTAACCCTAACATTAAATACTTAAAAATTTTAGTTACTGGTGTATATTTTACACAGAGTGGAATGCTTCCCCTTTCGGCACCAAGAGTTCAGGGAGTTTCAACAGCTGTATAGCATCAGACAGTCATTATGTTACCACAGTCAAGACACAGGTTCTTTACATCACCCCAAAAGTTTGCTCATGGCCCCTGAACCTTGCCCCACCACTGCCTCTTTGCTTTCTATTATTAAAGTTTTGTCTTCTGCTGATGGTCGGTAGATGGACTCACTCAGAATGTATTCTTTGGTGCTTGACTTCCTCCCCTTGGTGCAACGCTTCTGAGAGTCGTCTATGTTCTCGCGTGTTTGGGGAGTGTCCCCTGTTTATGGCTGAGTATTATTCCATCGCACGAACACATCTCAGTTTGTACATCAACTCCTCGACAGACGTTTGGAAGGCTTCCACCATTCGGCAATTATGAGCAAAGCTTCTCAGAACATACTTGATGAAAATCTTTTCTGTGGATATAGGCTTTCGTCGCTCCTGGATAAATGTGTAGGCGGTGGCATCATTGGGTCATAGGGTAGGTGTAATTTTGACTATAAAAAAATAAACCTGTCAACAGCCTTCCACAGTGGTTTCTGCATCTCACATCTGACAGAGCAGCGGCCTGTGGGAGTGCTGCCTGTTTTACATTCCTGCCTCAACATAGCAGTTCAGTCTTTAAACTTTAGCAGCCCTATTGTGCGCAGTGGTGGCTTATAATTTTTAATTTACTGTTAGGTAATGCAAATTTTTGACTAAAGGTATTAAACATATTTTTATATGCATGTTGGAAATTTGTGTATCTTTTTTTTGCAAGATCATAGAGCAATAGGAAATTTGTGTATATTCTTATGAAGTGTCTACTCATTTTTTTCTCATACAATTATAGCTGGTTTTTTGCCTACAGAATTTTTAAAGTCATGTTGCTTATATATAATGGAATTTTGAGAGTTCTTTATCCTGGGTACAAGCTCCTCATCAGCTATAGTCCACGAACACTTTCTTCCAGGACATGGCTTGATTCATAATTTTAAGAGTGCTTTTAAAGAGAATTTCTGAATTTTAAAGTCCAATATATGAATCTTTTGAATGGCTTGAACTTTTTATGTTCAGAATATTTTTTGGTTACCTCAAATCATGAAGATTTTTTTCTCTTCAAAATTTTTTAATTAAAACTTTATTATAAAAAACTTACAAATAAAAAGCATCACACAGTAAAATTGACCAGACTCAAAGTCTACATATCCTGTGTGTGTGTGTATGTTTATGGTTTTTTGAGAAAGGGTCTCTCTATGTAGCCTTGGCTATACTGGAACTCACTCTGTAGACCAGGCTGGCATTTGCTTCCTGAGTGCTGGAATTAAAGGTGTGTGCTACCATGGCTCAGCAAATCTACATATTTATATGCTTAGAATAACAACTCTGAAGCTTTGGAGCTTCACACTGGAGTTTACACTTTCACTATTGAATATATTTTATACCACCAAAATTATATATTTCATCTGCCATCAAAAAAATAAAAATTTCATGACAGAGGTCACACTAGAGAAGCAACTAGCTTTATGTCCTCCTTCACAACATACGTGTCCTTTTCTTGCATCCAGTCCTTTCTCATCACCTGACGTTTTCCCTTTATTCTTCCTACTGTTATACTGTGGCCACATGCACATTTGTTTAGACATATGCATATATATGTATATAGATATGTACATATACATATGTATATATAATAGGCAAGTATCTTCATGTGGGAGAAAATATACTTGGAGAAGGCTTATAGTTTTACATTTTCATTTTCATCATGGTTTTAATTCATTGTATTGTTCAGGGTTCTCTAGAGTAACAACTGATAAAATATGTATATATATACATATATGTTTATATATAGAGATATATGATTAATTAGAGTGGCTTATAAGTTATGGTCAACTGTTCCAACAATGGCTTCCCCTGATGGGAATTCCAAGAATCTAGTAGATATTTGGTCTAGGAGACTGGCTGTCTCAGCTGTTTTACAGTATACACCCAAATCTGGAAGAAGTAGGCTCCAATGCTTGTAATGAATGGACTTGCAAGCTAGACAAGGGCAGGCAAGAGTAAAAGCTTCTTTTTCTGTGTCCTTTAATATAGGCTGCTACCAGAAGGTGTGACCCAGATTTAAGGTAGATCTTCCCACTGCAAACAATCTGAGTTTAGGATGGATCTTCCTAACTCAAATGATTCAATAAAGAAAAATCCCTCACAGGTGTTCCCAGCCACTTGGGTTTTAGTTAATTCTAGAAGTAGTCAAGTTGACAGCAAGAATAGCCCCCCACACTTACATTTTGTCAGTTTATGATGAGAACCAGCTCTTTGTGCAAGTTTATTTGCCACACAGCTTTCCTGTTTCATGATGTCTAAGACTCCTCACCCTTCCTGGTAGGCCTTGTTTGTGATTGGTCCCTAGGAATGCTTACGTATTTCTGGAGCATGTTCTTCATTTGGCTCATTGTCCTCACTGCTTGGTGTCTTGTTTTTTAAGAACCCTTGTGGTACCGTTTGATGAATAGAATTTCTTAATTAAAAATAATGTTTTATTTCCTTTTGATTGAATTCAATTTTAAGACTTGCTAAATTCCCAGTACCTGTAAGCCAGGTCTTCCCCCAAAAGTTAATAATGCCTGTTTCTGTTTAGACAGTGTCTCTCTCTTTGTATGGCCAAGGCTGGCCTTGGACTCACAGCCCTGCCTTATCCTCCCAAGTGCTGGGGCTAAGTGTGTGCATCACCACAAACACTGGTATTTTTTCTATAAAGTTCTATCCTTTCTCTCTTTGTCTTCTAGAATTTTAAATATGTGTTAACATGTTCAATACTATCTGTCAGGTAATTGAAGTCTGATCTTTTCTTGTTTCCTTCTAAATACCATCATTATTAGTGTGTATATATAGTGTATGCATGTTTGAATATGTGCACATGAATGAAGGACAGAGGTGGACCTTTTCTACTGCTGTTTACCTTATCATTTTGGGCCAGTCTCTCACTGAGCCTGGAGTCCACCAATTGGCTAGACTGGCTGGTCGGTGAACTCCTAGGATCTTCCTGTTTCTGTCCTCTAGCACTAGGGGGACAGATGTGTGTCTGCTACCACGCCTGCATTATGCACAGCTGCTGGGGCTGCAAACCCAGGTCTTCATGTCTGCACAGCAGCCTCTTCACCCGCTGAGCCAACTCTCCACCCTGTTTCTTCCTAAAGTCTGTTGCTTGCTGGTATGTCTGTTGGAGACAGGGTCTGATTCTGTAGCCCAGGCGTATAACTCACTATGCAGCCTAGGCTGGTCTCAAGCTCATGACACTTTTCCCCAGTTTCTCAAGTACTAAGAATGTAGGCACGCACTGCCACACACAACGTCTGTCCCTTTCTTAAATCTGTTTTACTTCATTTGTTCAGATTGGAGACTGCCTAGTCATTTATCTGTAAGCTTGCTGGCCAAATGTTCTCCTGTTTCTAATATACCATTTAAACCTATTGAATTATCTTCCTATTTCAGACATTGTGCTTTTCTGTTCTAAAGTTTTCATCTGGTCTTTCTGTAGTTTTTATTTCTCTGCCAAGGATCTAATAATCTACATCTTCATGATCATCTCAATTGCCTAATGTCTTTGAACATTTTTCTGATGCTTGCCCAGTTTTTTTGTTTTGTTTTGTTTCTTCAAATGCAAACCCCGAGTCACTCAAAAATAAGTTTCTACAAGCAATTTTTTTTCGCATTATTTTTCTTTAGGCTACATTTTTAATGTCTTCCTTGATGTCAGTTTTCTGGTGATGTATTAGATATCACTGAGAAGTTGTAGAGACTCTGGGTTCTGCTATCTTCTTTTGAAGAACCTTTATTTTTGCTTTTGTGGGTGGTGAGCTCAGTTGAGCTGAATTCCTAGCTGTCTCCCTGAAGGAGGTGCATTTAGAGTCAGGCTTAGCTCATGCTCAGCTCTTTCATCCCCACAGCTTCTGCCTGCCTTGCTGTACACACACGAGTGTCAAGGATTTGGGTGGAGTTATGTGTCGATTCGATGACTCTTCTCTCACCATTTCCAGGTTCACCCCTTACCCTGCAGCTCTTCTGGGCTCCATTTCTTGACTCCTTGTATTAATAGACCAGAAGCGTTTCTGTTAGGGTTTAGCTGCTTTTACACTGTGGATCATAGAGTGTACTTGGATAGAAAACACATTGAGGAGGTTTTTTTCCTTTAAGGTTTGACTCTGTTAGCTTGTGACTGCTCCCTGCACCACACCCTGTTAGTACCTCCAAATCACTGGCTTTGTAAAATGTATGTCATCAATGTTGTTTATGGGAGTGTTGGATCAATACAAACCACTCTGTCTTATTCTACAGTAATATATGCTACTTCCTATTTCATCCAATTTTTCTTATTCTAATAACTCATAGATTCTTTCATGGTTTTCATATGCACAGTTATACTTTGTCCATAAAAATTGCATTATTTATTCTTTTTAATTCATTCCCTTCTCATTTATGTGTTTTGACCCTTCTCAGGCTGGCATCTCTAGATCATTGTTGAAACAGTGGCTATGGGAGAATCTCTTACCTGTTTCATACATACATCGTTGCTATGATATCAATAAGGGTCTCTGTGATGGTTAATCTTGTTTGCCAGCTTGCCTGGTTCTGGAAAAAAGGCAAGCCACCTGAACACACCATTGAGGAATTTTCTTGTTCAGTTTATCGGAAGTGGAAAGGCCTCCCCACCCCCATATGGGTACCACTTTCTGGTGGCAGCTCAGGCAAAGGGAGTTCAAAGAAAAAAGCTTTGCTTGTGCCCTTTGCCTTAACCTCATCGGCAAGTTCATCTGCTCTGTTGTTGTTGTTACTGCTGCTGCTGCTGCGATCCTTCACTCATATCAGAACCCAGTTTCTTTGGTCTCCCAAGATGGACTGAAGACCATTGACTCAGTAAGAATCTATAGGCCTCCAACACAAGATTGGGGCGCTGAGGCACCCATCCATCTTTAATATGAGATGGATAACATTGGGCTACTCAAACCCTATCATGTGAAGTCAACCTAGAAAGTCCCATTTTATTGGTTCTGTTTCTCTAAAGATCCTAGACTAATGCAGATTTGGGTAGTAGAGAAAGAGAATTGTAATGATAAATTTCTCCAGTGGACTCAGTGGTAGCTGCAGGTGGTTCTCCAGTTCTCTGAAACCTGCGGTTACTGAAGACTCCTCTGGTAGCATGGAGAGCACTGGAAACTCAGTGCAGACTCATTAAGGACTACACAAGATCATGTATTTGATACTCCTGACTCACCTCTTGTGAGACACAAGGAGCTGGTGACTTTGACTATAAGACTTGAGCATTTGTGGAAAGGTAAGTAAAATAATGATGCCGGCTTGTTACTTTTAGCATCTCTGGATAAACAAAAATGAAAGGTCTGTGAGAGATCCGGATGAGCATAAACAGTCTAAAGGTTCCTAGCTGTGCCCTGGAAGCAGGCAGTGGGGGGGGGGGGCATCTCCAACAGTTGTAGTGCTTACACTACTAAAAATAAAACCTGGACCCTGCTCATATGACTGGGTGACTTACAACATAAATTGGAGTCTCAGCCCCAAAGGATGTGAACCCCTAAAGTGAGGGAAGCACTTAGAAAAGTGTAGGGGTCCAGTAGCTTCAGATGCAGATGTGTGGTGGAACCCCGGTAAAGACGGGGTTCATTATGGCTAAGGAAATAGTTTCCCCATTCTTAGTAGAGGAGGCATTCCCACCTCTGCGGTCCTGCCCTCTCTGTCCTTGCCTTGTTTGTGAGACCATTAGAGGTCTTTCCTGAAGAGGATTCTGAGCAAGACAGTGCTGATGTCCCTCAGTGCCCATCTCTGCCTCCAGACCTATAATAAGATTCAAAGCTAAGCAATACTCTAGAGATGAGGTAGAAAGCATGGTCCATGAGGAGTTGTGCTATATCACTAAAGAACATAATGAGTTTTCTAATTCATTCCAGCAGAAGTCTGGGGAATATGAGTGGGAATGGATTCTAAGGATGTAGGATAGAGTTGGAAAGAACGTAAGACTGGATTTAGTCTGAATTTGTTGCTATAGGACCATTGAGTCGAGAGTTTAGGTTTAATGTTGTAGCTCACCCAGTTAATAAAAGATGTCAAGAGTTTACTTGATTAACTAGCCGATATGTAGGTTGAACGATGCCTTAATATGAAATAAACTGGGGATGTTTAATATCCCCTGGCTTGATGCTGATGGAAGAATTTTAAAGCTTGGAGAAATTGGGATGCCTGAATGGCTTTGTTGCTTTAAACCCAACCTTGCACAGGGGACGGGCCTGAAAGGTACAGCCTGCACTAAAGCTATAAGATGTAAATTGGCGAGAGGGCCACCAGCTCAGTCGGAGAGCCCTGTCATTGGTCTTCTCCTTGTGTCAGACATTATGGGGGAGGTGCAGCTGCTCATTTGTATGAGTTAAATGCAGAGGTTCTAATTGGATCCCAGAGTAGCAAGGGCCAAGCGGCATCACTGAATCATCCAAGGCAAGGTGAGTGTACTTACTGTAAGGGACACCACAGTCAAAGTCGTGTTTCTAATGGCCTGACTCGTGGAGACCTTCGGCTCTGGTTATCAGTCATGGTGTTCCCCATAGTGAAATGGATAAGAAGTCTACTGTGGCCTTGCTTGATATGCATAAGCATAAACATTCCAGAAAAAATTAATGAAAGGCTATCTTAAAATGAACCAACGCAGACCCAAGGCCCGTCAGCCAATTTCTAGATGATCGAAGAAATACAGAACCTGCTGGATGAAGGGAAGGCCAAGGCCAGGTTCTCCTCAGGACCTTGTTACAACGCTTCAAGTTTTACTATGAGTCGTTTTCCTATCTTTCTCCAACTTCTAATCTTTTGCCCATCCTTACCCCAAAGGATCTATGTTCATCTATCAGGGCAACTTATTGGGAAAAAGGAAATAATCGGACATTCTAGGGGCTACTAGAAACTAATTCGGAATCAGCAAGGATTCCATGAGACCCCACCCCCTCCAAGCACTATGGCCCTGCAATGAAAGCAACAGCGGGGAGGTCAGATGATCCATAAAGTTTTAGCCAAGTCTGACTTACTGTGGGTCTCGTGGGTCCTCAAACTCATCCTCTGGTTATTTCCTTGGTGCCAGAATATACAACTGGGCAGAATCCCCATGTTTGTTCCCTGACTGCCAGATCGAGGAGGAAAAATGGAAGCCATGAGAGCAGCTTCTAACAGGGAAAATAGTGAACCCAAACCTGTATTCCCTCTTCAGAGGGATTAGAGAAATTGGCATCGCCATCGAGGATTTGAGAGATGCAGGGTTGCTGGTTCCCGCTATATCTCCCTTTAACCATTCTATGTGGTCTGTGCAGAAGACAGGTGGATCATGGGGAATGACAGTTGGTCATCACAAGTCTAATTAAGAGATGACTCTAATTGCAGCTTCACTATTAAGTGGTTTCCTTACTTGAGCAGATTAACACTTCCCCCAGGATGTAGCTGTTGATCTTGGGGATGCTTTCCTCTTAATTTTTGCCCTCTAAGGACAGCGAGAAACAAATCGCTTTTAGTTGGCAAGGCTGTCAGTACACCTTTACTGGCCTACCTCAAGGATACATTAATTCTCTAGCCAGTGTCATCACATAAGGGACCTTGATTGTCTGTCACTTCCACACAGTATCATGCTTGTTCATTGTACTGATGACTTTATGTCGACTGGATCCAGTAAGCAAGAGATAGCAACCACTTTGGACTTGGTATAGCTCATGTGTATCAGAGATGGGGAGTAAATCCAACTTAAACTCAAAGCCCTTTTTACCTTAGCAAAATTTCTAGGAGCCCAGTGGTGTGGAGATGCAGAAGTATTACTTCTTTTCCTCCTAAACTTCACCTCCCTGCTTTGCTGGCCTACTTACTTCTCTAGCAGGCTTGGCTGGCAGGTTCCAGTGAATACCAGCTGGAGCTGGGGGCTGAGACAATGGGAGGAGTTAGCAGGAAGGTGGGAGGAGATTTGCTTGATGGGTTCAGGGTCTGCTCAGGCCTGATGTTCTCACAGTTACAACTTCCTAGCTGTCCTTCCCCAGGCTTGGCTGGCTGGGCTGAGCATGTGTTCATACTGGTATTCTGTGAGGCATCCTTGTTACGAATCGGTTCAGCAAATCCCTTTTCAGAGCCCACCACCCACAGCTGTGGGTCTCCTGTCAGTGGGTTATCAGTGATCTGCTGGAGATGGGGGCAGGGAGGCAGTGAAGACAGCAGCAGGTGTTTGCAGCAGAGGTGGGGAGTGAGGGGGGGGTTGGGTTTGGAGGAGAGAAGGGAGAGATAAAGTCTGAAGTCAGTATGCCTGCTTCTCTGGCTGGCATGGCCTGCAGGTTCCCTGGGAATCAGAAGTATTACATCTAAGGTGGAAGAGAAATCATTGTATCCGGCCCTCCCCACCATCAAGAGCAAAGCATAACACTTGGTTGTTCAATCTGAATTTTGGCTGCAGCACATTCTTCACTTGGGTGCGTTACTGCAGCCCATATACCAAATAAAGTAGAAAATGCTAATTTTGAGTGGGGCCCAGAATGGGAGAAGACTCTTCAACAGGTCCAAGCTGCTGAACCACTTGTACCTTATGATCCAGCACACGGAATGACACTTGAGTTATCAGTGGCACACAGGGGATGCTATCTGTTGTCTTTGGCAGGACTTTAGAGGTGAATTATGGAAATGCCTGGGGACTTCAGAGCAAGGCTCTTCTTTACTCATAAAAACTATTCTCACTTTGGGAGACAGTTATTGGCACGCTAACGGGTATCAGTGTAAACTGAAGGCTTGACAGTGGACCAATTAGTTGTCATGTGACCCAAGCTGCTCATCCTAAGTTAGGTGTTAAATGCAGGTTACACAACAGCAATACATCCTCAAATGGGAGTGGTGGATACACGGCTGTGCTCAAGAAGGTCTTGAAGAGGCAAATTAAATGAAGTTACCAAGCTGCCTATGGTTCTCATTCCCGTTAAAATGCTTTCTGTCCCCGGTGTGCATGCATTAACTCATTGCTTTCGTTCTTAACTGTGGATGTGTTGTAACTAGCTGTTTCAAGTTCCTGCTGCCTCAATTTCCCCACAATAATAGATTATTGCCTTGAGTTGTGAGCCAAGAAAGACATTTCTCCCTAGGTTGCTTTCGTCAGGGTACTTTGTCAGAGCCTCAGGAAATGAAACTGAGAGAACAGTGGTCTCTAAAGGCGTGCATGGCAATGACTTGGTTCCAGAGTGAAACTTTTTAATGTATTCTTGCCATCATATATCACACTGGCCTGATACTAAACTGAGAAGCTGCTTGATCTTGAACTTGAACCTCCCAAACTGTGAGTTATAAGCCTTTTATGTTCATATATCAAGTTGCCTCCAGTATTTCATTATAGTCAAGCAAACCTGATTGATACAGCTATACACTGTCCAATTTTAAATAAACTATCATACTAAGCAAATTACTCCTATTTCTTGGCCCTGAAAGTATTTCAAAAATTATGAATTGTCATTAATTTTTATCAAGTACTTTTTACTTCATCTGTTGAATGATGTTTTACTTAATGTATTAATGTGTTGAATTACACTAATTAATTTTCTAACATTTGATCAACATTGTAGTCTTGGAACACATTCAATTTGGTAAGATTTATTATCCTTCTTTCAATACATTACTAGATTCATGTAGGTAGCATTTTTGATTAGGACTTTTTTCTTCCTAGTGTGTGGGGGGAATCAGGTTTCATTAAAGATCTACAAAGAGCTAGATATACTGCATGTGCTAATTAATTTCACCCCACAGTCATCCTTCCAGGAAGATGTTTTTGTTTTTATTTTATGTTAATTAGCACACAAAGCAACAGGTTTCACACTACATTTTCACACTTACTTGGTTTTGGTTCACCAGCAACTTGACCCCACCCCCAAGTCTGCTTGTGCCTTTCCATCTCTACCATTCCCCTCCCCCTTTCAAGTCATAGGTGTTCCTTTACATCCCCCACCACCTTTCCCGAAAGCCTTCTGTTTATATTATTTTAAAAATCTATGTCTAGGACTAAGGTATCCTTGCTGAGTGATGTTTATGCTCAGTTCATGTGAGTGAGGAAGAGAGAGGGTGTGTGTAATTGGAACGACTTCATCCTTGCATCATTGGAATCCAGCTGTGAAGACATCTGGGCTTGTAGATTGCATTGGAGGATGATTTTGACTTCTGCTCCAGTTTATGTAATGATCAGAACACAGAGAACCTATTTTTTTCCCCTGTAAGCTTTAGAATTTGTTAGTACTCATTCATAGGTGGTTCCCTTTGATTGTACTCATTCATAGGTGGTTCCCTTTGATTTCCAAGCGATCCTTGTTTTCTGCTGCCAGTCTTGGAGTCCACAGCTTGTCTCCTTTGCTCTCTGGCTTCCTCGTGCACTCTATGGTGAACTGTAAACTGAGGCTGCTTCCATTTCCCTGCTGCCAAGACCCGAATAATCACACACAAACTACATTAATTACAACATTGTTTGGCCAGTGGCTCAGGCATATTCCTAGCTAGCTCTTACATCTTAACTCACTTTTTATTAATCTATGTACTGCCACAAGGCTGTGGCTTACTGGTAATGTGATGGCATCTTTCTTCTTCAGCGGCTACATGGTGTCTCCTCTACTCTGTCTACTCTCTCTCTTCCCTCTGTTCAAATTTCCCACCTGGCTTTTTCTGCTAAGCCATTGGCCGAAACAGCTTTATTCATTAACCAATAAAAGCAACACACATACAGAAGGACTTCCCACATCAGTGGATGACCTTAGAAAGAGATGAAAGACAAATAGTGTAGTGAGAAGGCCACTTGGTCATTCCCACCTGCTTAGTCCCAAAATAATCACATGGAAACTGTATTAATTATGACACTGTTTGGCCCATTAGCTCTAGATTCTTATTGGCTAAGTCTTACATATTAACTTAACCCATTTCTATTAATCTGTGATCACCACATGGCTGTGGCTTACCAGCTAAAGTTCCAGTGTCTGTCTCCAGTAGGGCTACATGGTTTCTCCCTGACTCTGCCTCCTTTCTCCCAGCATTCAGCTTAGTTTTCCCCACCTAGGTATGTTCCCCTATAGCTCTGCTATAGGCTCAAAGCAGTATTTTAATTCATTAATGGTAACCACAGCATACAGAGGGAAATCACACATCAGCAAAGGAATGTTCACTGAGAACATTGTACCTGGAGGGCGGTGCAATTAATTCTTTCCTAGAACCAGCTTCCCACTGCCTCTTCTAGGTCTGAGTTCCAACTTTCCTGCCCTTATGATCTCTAGTCCTATTTTGCCCAGTGATATGGACTCAGATTCTTAGGACTCCAACTCTAAGCTTCTCAGTTGGAGAATGTCAACTGTCCTCTTGCCTTCAAGGCTGAGCTGTGATAGCTGCTATGTCTATTCATTGCCTCTGTGACAGCTGGGTGTTTGCCTTGTACTCTGATAGTCACACTAGTCATTTTCTGTTGCTGTATCCATCGTGGTCCTTTTTCTGCATTGGACACTGAGAGAATACCCGATAATGGAAATAGTCACAGGAAAAAGACCCTTCGGATGTCTAGGCTGGGTTTAGTTTTTTCCTAGCATGAACTCATACAGAACTCCTTGTTGATGACAATGAGTTTGTACTATTGGTGCTGCACACTAATCCAGTGTATGCAGTATGAATAGGATAATTTATCACTTTGGTAGCTCATAATAGAGTACTTATTGTATCAATGTCTGAGGACCATGTAGATACTGTGATTGAATAATGTGGCGATAATTATAACAACACCTGCAAGCACAGTAGAGACCAATGGCTGATCCCATTCACACTGAAAAATTTATAACAGACAATGGCAAGCTCAAATTCAACCAGCCGTTGCACTTCTGTAGCAATTCCAGAAGATGCTCTTTCTGTTATCTTGATGAAAATTAAACCTGGAATTTGGCTGTGTGGATTGCAGAATCATAACATAATTTGAAGTCGACAGTCACCCTAAGTCTCTATCTTGGCCTTTGAAACTGAGATTTTGAACTCCTTAGTCTCGCTAATCTCCCCTTATTCTTAGAAGCAGTCTCATCTTCTGGGGCTGATGAGATAGTTTTGCTTTGTTGGAGAAGTAATAATAACCATACTGGGCAGATGCCTTACATGAGTATGTCAATTTCCTCAAGTTTTTATCTGATTTAGAAAACCTCTCACATTTCAAAATGAATGCAAGATGTTGCTCATTTCCATCAGCATGCATCTGGTGAAATTGCATGTGGGGATGAATTCTACGGGTATAAAAACGAGGAGGACAGTCTGTAAAATGGATCAAGTTTGGTTGATTTGGTCCACATAACACCAGGGATGATGTTCCTGATGTCGGAGGTGGTTCTGCAGACGCTTCTTTTCGATGACTCCACAGTGGCTATCTAGTGAGGCTAAGCCATAGTATTGAAACACTGACTGCAAGTGATTGATGGGAGAGGATGCTGGGACAGATAACCACCAGCAAACTGTACATGCTTGCCCATGCATGCTTAGCTCACTACAGCCTTGAGGAGGCTCAGGAAGCCATTCCTTCTGTTAAGAGGAAGGAAGGTAAGGAGTTACATTAGTGATGAAGGCGTCAGCATCCTTGAAGTGTGCACAGGAGGACAAGATATGCTGCCCTCTGTTTCTCATGAGGGCTTGAGGAATAGTGGCCAAATATCTCTACAGTCTGAGGTAATTACAGAAATGGGCAGCGGAGAGAAAAGAAGGGGAGAAAGTTGAAAACAAAGGAAATAAAGAACAGAAATGACGAAGAGGAGAGAAAAATAGTTAACAGTAAATGAGTAACATTTACCATAGGCTAGTGGGGGTTCTGGGGGAGACATGCACCCCGTTTTCTGTTGCTGCCTCCCTAGGGTGGCTTCTTCCCCACTCACCACCACTTTCCCAGTTTTATGACATCAGCGTTCGAACATGTACTTAAGTCTAAATTTTGGTTCTGCATGTAGGAGAAACATGCAATATTTGTCTTCCAGACTCTGACTTATTCTGTTAGGGTTTCATTTTGGGGGAGGGGCAAGATTTCCGTCTGTCTTGGAGCAAAGTGTGGTATGGTAACCGCACTCTGTCTCTAGCCAGTGAGATGTAAGTAGATGTATGGAGTGGACCTTCTGAACAGGCGGTGGCTCCTCCTCCCCTTCCCCCTGTTTTTGTATGTTCGCATGTATGTGTGTGGGCACATGTGTGTGTGTGGGTGCACCAGACTGACATTAGGTATCGCTCCCCACATCATACTTTGACGCAGGGTTTCTTACTTGACCCTAGAGCTTGATGAGTTGGTTCTGGAAGATTCCTTGTTGCTGTCTTCCAGGTGCTGGGAACACAGGTCACCACACCTACCTGGCATCTATGTGGGTGCTGGGGATCTAAATTCAGGTCCTCACACTTACCTGGCAAGGGCTTTACTCATGGAGTCATTTCTCCATACCCTTGGTCAGGCTCCTTGGCAGAACCTGACTCGTCATGGAGGACCCTCTTCACCCTGTAGTCTCCCCATCTTTTCACTTCATGGTCTATAACAGACTCGGTGGCTCCAACTCTGCATCCATCTTAGGCTGAGCCTTTATTTAGTCACATAGTACTAGCCGGGCAGCGAAGTACAAAGAATGGGTCTTCCATTTTGCTGACCATGGTGTGGCAGGTGGGCCTTTTCTTCAGATGGCAGAGTAATATGGGCCTAGTAAGATAGAAAAGATAGAAAAGTCTAGAAAAGATAGACAGCTCTACAGAAGACACTTAGCAAACAGTGTGACATCATCCACTGGAGCTCAGACCTCATAAAACATGCCCAGTGAAATAATATTTTTGAGAAAGCCAGATGTCTCCCTCGGGAATATGTGGGAAGTTGAGGAGATTGTAAGTGGGAAAATAAGAACAAGAAAATCAAGAAAAGAGTTTCTCATACATCCTAAGCCTGACGCTTGAGCCCATGTCCTTTATGTTTGACCTAAGTTCAGGTTGGTGAGAGGTAAGTTGCCACAGTCAGTCCCTGTTAGTGGCTGGACCTTTCCCAAATAGCATCATGTCATCTGACTGAATTCTAGAGACAGATAGATTCCAAAGAAAGCCCAGAAACTTTCATAGGATTGTTTTCCTTTCTTTTAGGTGTAGTACCTCATATTCTCTATGTTCAAGTAGCTTTCCCCCTAACTTTCTACCCAATGTCTCTGGCCTTGAGAAAGTCACCTCAATTGTTAAAATACCTGAAGTTCTAAGACTTGCCTCCATGCTATCAAAATCAGCAGGGAAGTGTTGCCTTGTCCATTATTCTATTAAACGCCAATTGATGTGTATGTGGCTGGGGTAATAGCTTTGTTGGTAAAGCACTTGCCATGCAAGCGTTAGGACCAGAGTTCGAGTCCCAGAACTGGAGGAAAAAGCTGCACTTGGGGCTGTGAATGCGTAATCCTAGCTCTGGACCGAGGAAGGCGGGCAGAGCCCTGGCACCAAACAGGCCAGCAAACTCCAGGTCTCAGAATACAAAGTGGATGGTTCCTGAGGACCTGCATACACATATGCACACACACACAAAGAACACAAGGCAGATGGTACCTGAGGACCTATATACACATATGTGCACACAAACCACTGGTAAGGGAGAAAGAGTCCAAGGAATTAAAAAAGACCCCTTTGAAAACGGGCAGCTGGCTCCTGAGGCCTCGGATCCAATTGTTTACCTCTTGCAAGGCAGGACTTGCTAGCTTTGATTTCAGCTTGCTCATGCCAGGTTATGTGACTTCGGTGCCTCACAGGGGACCCTTGCCAGTTCTCTGTAGTTGCTCTCTTCTTGGTTCACAGAAAATCTGAAGGAATCAGGCCCGGAGGGCTACCCAGGAGTTGCTGGCAAATTGCCTTGCATTCATCTTTATTCTTTCTGTATTCCTGCTTTTATGCACAGGGTGGCTGTGGACTTCTCTGTCCACCCTGAGCTCTGACACTTCTAATGTCCTTCCCTCTGTACCCGTAGCCAGAGTGCAGATCCGCCTTTGATGTAAAACACGCTTGACCTATTTACTTCCTTGTCAATGAGTAATGTAAGCCCTCACAGGGCCAGGTTTTTATCTGCCTTGTGCACTGCCATTTCCCTAAGTGCCAAGGACAAAGCCTGACACACAGGAGACACTCGATATCTATTTGATTACTGAATAAATGAACACCCTTCAGCTTGCAGCTGTCTACTAGCAAAATAGACTAATAAGAGCATCCGTATTTAGCATAGGGATGATTCAAACTTTTATTCTCAGATCTTGCAAAAGACTTTCTGAATATTTCTCTACCTCAATTTCATACTCAGCCTTTTTCCTTTCCTTTCCTTTCCTTTCCTTTCCTTTCCTTTTCCTTTTCCTTTTCCTTTCTCTCTCCCTCCCCTCTCTTTCCCTCCCTCCCCTCCCTCTTTCTCTTTCTTTCTTTTTGACATGGTCTCACGTAGCCCAGGCTGGCTGTGAACTCTCTATACACCTGGGGGTGTCCTTGAACTTGTGATCCTTTCTCCCACTCCCAGGGGTTGAGATTGCAGGCATGCATCACTGTATCCAGTTTACAGGGTGTTAGAGATGAAACCCAGGGCCTCATGCCGACTAGACGATCACTCTGCCTAGTGAACTGCAGCCCCATTCCCCGTTTTAATACTTGATACTTTATCACAGACTTCTTTATGAGGATGCAGGAGGGAAAGCCATTTATAAGCGATATTGAGCAATGCCAGTGAGCGAACACGGCCATGAGAAGAACAGTGCCCTGAGAGCTGAAACTTGGCTTCGCATTTTGACTGTGGAGAGAGCTGGTTGTGACCTGCAAATCATTCACTTCAGCTTTGCGATTCACAGATTATTATTATTATTTGGTTTTCATGACAGGGTTTCTCTGTGTAGCTTTTGGATCCTATCCTGGAACCCACTCTGTAGACCAGGCTGGCCTTGAACTCACAGAGATCCACCTGCCTCTGCCTCCTGAGTGCTGGGGTTACAGGTGTGCGCTGCCACCGCCAGGCTCTTGTGAGCAATTCTGAAGGTCCTCAATGTGTTCTAATTTTGTAACTTTTGTGGATTATGGATTTGACTTGCCCTGAATCTTGGCCACGTGTGTTTGGCTAAAAAGTCACAGGAAGCTGTTAACAGGGAGAGAAAAAGTAGCTAAATTGGAAAGGGGTGTGAGGTAGGATTCAACTGAAAGGCCCAAGTAGCAAGGCAGGGCGGTTTCTAGGCTCTGCAAGAGTCTGTTGCCTGAGAAGTGGGCAATGATTTCAGGCCACACCTTCTCCAGTGGATGAAAGAGGCATAACCGCTTCTCATGGCTTGAAGGAAGTTCACTGGCCAGCGTGAGACAAGGCCTCCTCTCACACTGAGCACCAAGTGTGTCTATAGAATGAGTTCCCTAGTTCACTAGACCCGGAGACATGCTTTGTGGGGTAAACTCAGAAAGAACAGCCTGTGCGCTACACGCCCAATGCCTGAAAAATTGTTTCATTTCTGTTCTTTCAGGAGCCATAGAATTTGCATTTGCAAATAGAGAGAGGGATGTAATGAACACAGTGTTGAAAACGTGGGCGCGTTTGGTGGCAGTAAGGCTGAGCAGGAAGGTGGCAATAGGAAATTCCCAGACAAGAGACTCACGTGGGCAGGCGGGAGAGGAAGCATGCCTGGCTGTGGGAGGGCTGAAAATGTGTGTGCACTTCAGATATTGGGAGGGAAATGTAAAGCCTTTTATTAATGAAATATACATATATGTAAGTTAAAGGTGAAATAAACAAATAAACATCAAGGAACTCTCTGTGTAAGAAGCAGGGTGTGCTATAGTTACTAGAATCTGAATGTTGAGTGTCCATCAGTGGTCCATGTGTTAAAGACTTGGTCCCCTGGGTAGCATTTACTGGTGAGTGATGGCCCTTTGGGAGACGACAGCTAACAGCAGGTCTGGTCTTCAAGCCGTTGGGGACACATTACTGAAGGGGTCTCCACGTACCATCTTTCTCTTTGACTTTTGGCTTCTGCAGTGATCATCTTGCTCCACCACACGCCCCCCACTGCTGTCATCTGATACCCCCTGAAATGATGGGCCCACTTCACCAGATGCTAGAATGTTCCAAACTGCAAGTCCTTTCTTGGAAGCGATGTCAGAAGGCTGACACATCCTCAACTAGGATAATCACCATGGAGATGTATTTGGGAGCTGATACAGATTTCCAAAGATGACATAAGAAGGACCACATCATGAACACCTACCTCTGTACCCACACCTGGATCTCTGAGTCCACAGAATCCCAAGGAAACAACTTGAAAAAAAGCTGCAGGGCCTTGAGGCTGGAGAGCCATGAGAGAGTAATGCCATTGTCAGGAAGTTAAGACTGTTTGGGATGAAGGCATGGAGACAGTGGGGTGTGGGGATGGTGATTCATTTGGTTTAGGAAGTCTTTAAGGAACCCGAGATGTCCAACCTCTAGGGGAAAATGTAGCAAGGTTTCTCATGCATATGAATTGCTGGCCTGAACCCCCGGGAGAAAGCCTGGTTCACCCCTCCCGGGAGTCCTACCCCAAGAGCTATGGGCTTCCTGCATTTTGGGGTGATTCAGATAAAGAGTCTCCTGAGAGGAAACTGTTTAGTTTAAGCCACCTCACCCCGCACAGCCCTGCAAATACAGGGTATGATGCAATCCCCACTCCAAAACTTGGTGCCTTAGAGACTTGCCTAACAACACAGAACAGGTAAGCAATCATTACAAAGCCATCTTTGATGTTTACCCATAGTCTGTCATAATCCAACTTCCTCCTCTGATTAACACGGAAAGTGGATCTCCAGGGTCAAGGTGTCCCTAGGTTTACAAGATGTAAAGAATTTCACTGGTCTCAGACTCACACAGCCCATCCTGGGTTGTCGCCATAGAGCACACAGATTCATTTTATGACGCAAGGGTTAAAAGACTTGGGCAGCTTATTTGTGTGACTAACAGAGCCGCAGGTGGCAGGGCATGGGAGGAAACCAAGAGCAAGGCCAAAATTCCAAAATAGTGTTAATGTGTAATAAAAGATAGCAAAGCTTTTATTGTTATTTATTACCAGATCGTTAGGCACCCTGGGTTTGAGTCAGTCTAACTTCATAAGAAAAAATAACCCAACATAATCTTTAAAAAGTGACCTTATTTTTTCCAGCTTCACTAGTACAAAATCAGCAAGTGAAAGTTGTACCTATTTATGAATACAATGTGATGTTTAATATACGTGTCTACTGCAAAATGATCACTACAATCAATCTCATTAACATGCTTATCACTTTGCATCCTTCTTATCCCCCCACAAGAACACTTTCTAAAAGGGTACCTTATTACCAACTGTTGTCACCAAGATGTGACACAGCTCTCCCGACATTGCCCTGTTGAACTGAAACTTTGTGTCTTTTGAGCCCTATAAATTATGGCAAACGTGAAAAAGGTACATGGAAGTAGAATAATAAAAGCTCTGGGAATTACTGATTACTGAGAACTTCTGTGTGCAAGACCACGGTCCCATCCATCGTCTCACCCAGTCATTACAGACACCTGTGGGCTCCAGGAGTTACTATACTTGCCCCATTTTACAGATGAGCAATTTAAAGCTTAGATATTTTAAAGGAACTCACTATAAAGGGATTAAACAATGAACCCAACTCCGTAGGACTCACTAAGTCCTGCTGGCTACAGTGCCTTAAGTTAATGGATCCTTAGTATAGTCACCAAGATCTAGGACCCCTGTCTCCTAAGACTGAGTTCTAGCATATGCAGGCATGGACTGGATCCATGCATTGGTTTACTCTGAGATAGCTACATTGCAGAAAATTTAATTTATTAATTTGTAATGTGAAAAATATCTGGTATGTAGACTGCTAACAGGCCGTGGAGGATCTCTTGCAAGAATGCCAAATTCTAATGATTTTGTGGGTAAGGATAATATCAGAGCATCCCAACTGGTGGTAATAAGAACAGCAACAGCAATGATGCTGTTAGTTACTTTTCTTACTGTTATGAAAAAATACCCGGCAAAAGCAACTTAAGCAAGGAAGAGCTTATTTTGGTCCCCAGTGGAGGATACGGTCCATCCAGATGGGGAAGGCAGCTAGTCACGTAGCATTTATGGGCAAGGGGATGGGGTAGGGTGGGGATGTTACTGTTCAGCTAGATTTCTCCTTTTTGTTTGATCTATAGTTCCAGTCCATGTGACGGTGTGATCTCCACTCAAGATGGGTCTCTTCTCCTCAGTCAAACCTTTCTAGAAATCCTTATACATGTACTCAGGGGTATGTTTTGATGGAGTTTTCAATCAAGTTGACTAAAATGTAGCCATTAGAAGCTCACCCCTTGTTGACTTGACAACCAAACACATCACTTTAAGCCACACAATTCTGCCCCTGGCATCCAAATCCTTATGTTCATCTCATAATGCTCAATAGTCCCAACGCTACCCAAAAGTATCTTTTCTGGGACTCAGACAATTTCTTTACTGTGATCATATATAAAATTAAGAATACAAGTTTACATGCTTCCAACATACAAGGGCAAAAAATAAACCTCTACAATCTAAAAAAGAAGACTAGGGCATCCTAGTAAGGAGAGATCAGACCAAAGAAAGACTGAAACCCAGAATGGCAAACACCAAATTCTGTAGTTTCCTGCCTGGCATCTGGGGCTCATGATGGAATGGTCTGAATTCCAGTGACCTTGGACAGGTTTTTCTTTCTAGCTCTGGAACCTGCAGCACCCACAGCCTCTCTCTTGGGCTCAGTTTCCTTGGTGCCATGGCTCTCCTTATGGTTAGCACCACACGTGTGCACAGCTGTGAAGAGGGTTTTGACCCTGTGCCAGGCAGTGTTGAGGATGGTGGAGTCACTGAGGTCCAGTCCCTGCCTTCACAGTGGTTACAGCTTGTCGAGGAGGCAAACTAGATAGGAAGGTACAGAACTCTATGGTGATGGCTGTCCCACAGACAGAATGGAGTGTCTGGGCGAACTCAGACACTGCCATTCACTGGTGGCTTAAAACTGGGTCTGGAAGAACAGGGAAAGGAAACCAATCAGGTACCTTGTATGTATGTAAACTTGTTATGTAGGTGCGTCAGAATTGGGGAAGACTCATTGTAGTGGGATGTCCCTGTCTGAGTACTGGAAGAAATAAAATGTGGGTAAGAAGGAGTATCTTAGTCACTTATTCCCCACAGGCCTGTGTGTTAAAAGGGTTGGTTGTTATTGAAGGATTATGGGATTTTTCAAGAGGCAGAGCCTACCAGAAAGTCTTTAGGTCGTTGGGCTACAACCCTGAAAGAGACTGTGTGCCCATTTTCATTCTCTTTTGCATCCTACTTATGAGGCAAGCAGCTTTGTTCCACCATGTACGTCCACCAGGATGGCGTGCCTCACACAGATCCAAAGCAATGGGGCTAACCAATCGTGGACAAGAAACTCCAAGATTCTGAGCCAGATAAATACTTGCTTTATTTATTTGCTTTTATTATTTTGAATTACATGCATATGTGTGAATCTCTGTATGTGTATGTGTGTATGAGTGCAGTACCCGTGGAAGCCAGAAGAGGGCATCAGATCCTTTGGCCCTGAAGTTACAGGCAGTTGTGGGTGCTGGGACTCAAACTCTGGTCCACTGGAAGAACAGAAGTACTCTTAATCACAGAGCCAACCTCACACCTTTTCTTTATAAGTTTCTTAGATCGATGGAAAGGGATCAGCACGCAGGCCAAACATTTATAGGTTCTTACAGATTCAGAAATAAGGATAGATAGGAAGGGATCTCTCAGAGAATAAGTTCCAGCCCTTGGCCTCCAGGGGCTCCAAGGAAGACTAAGAACAAATGCAGGCTTTGGGGAACAGGCCATCTATCGCTAAATTTTTGGTCCAAATTTAGTTTAGGAGTAGGGTATCTGACTCATAGCCGGTGCTCATCTGCTGTCCACTGATTGATTATTCGCCTCAATTCATATGTGCACATCCATCATTTTCATCTAATGCAGACACGGATAAGTGATAAGTGAAGGTGAATACAGAGGCTGCTCTGGTTGGATGACGAAGAAGGTGAGAGCTGAGCTGGAGAGGTCCCTGGGTGATGGCCTGGCTAGGGGTGGACCCAGGGGAGGGGCCATCTGCAGTGTTCTTGGCTGCCTGCCCTTCATGTCTCCTTTCTCCATTCCCTCCCCCCCCCTTTCTCGTCCCAGTGGCCAGGGACTGAAAATCAGCCAGAGCAGCCCTGGAAGAGTTCTGCAGGCGAGATTAAAAGCAAATCAAAGAAGAAAAATTGTGGCTCAGTTTATGTCTTCCTAATTAAAACCCCGCCAGTCTCCCTTCTTTTTCTTTCCAGCTAATGTTACACTAACGAGCTGAGTTTAGTGGCATTTATGTAGATAAAAGTCCCAATGATTGATCTCAATGGCTTGTTAAAATTAGTTTCAGTCCACCATATTGATTTAATTCCATTGCTTGAAAGTGCTAATTAATAATGATAATAAAAGTGTCTTGGCCCATTATTATCAGTGGGCAGGCGGGGCTGCAGCGGAGGGGTGGGTGGGGGAAGACTCTTTAGTTTTAGTGTCACTTGCTCTGTCTCGGGGTGGCCTTTGAAAGCAGGATGAGGGGGACAAGAGACTGGGGGTGGGGGTAGATTCCTTGTTCTGAACCCAGAGCTCCGGGTGGCTGTACTTGGGGCAGCACCCTGAGTGAGGGTGAATCAGTACCCTGAATGCTAAGGGAGCCCCCCCCCCCATTCCCTTTAGAGCTACAAGGGGGCTGGGGTTTGAGCACTTCTTTAAGAAGATCAATGGGGGTGGGGCGTCAGGGTCACACTGTTGAGGTTGCTGGTAAGTAGCAAAAGACCGGACTGGGCTAGGGAAGCTGAGCTATAAACTCAGATACACAAACCCTGCATGAGACTCAAGACGGGAGTGATTTCTGGTAAGAAGGGAAATTGCCCAAGAGTCCAGTGGATGGGGAGGAGGAAAGCACCATCGAAAGCTAACAGAAGGAGCCCACCAAGTCAATGAGGGGAAAGAGAGGCGTCTTCAAGATTACGTGCTTTCTTTAGCCCTGATAGTGTCTTCTCACCTAGAGAAATCCTCGAGTTCCTGGAGAGATTTTTGTCAGCCACTCTAGGATATGTGGCCCAGAGGGGAGGGAAGCACCAGGGGGGGGGGGGAACAGTGCCTAGAGGAAAAAGCCACTGTTCCAAGGTGGTTGCAAAGTCCCTAGGTAAGAAACACCTATGCAGGATACTGGTGGCAAGACAGACAAAGCTCTTCCCAATCCCCAAACTTGAGGACTCCTACAGATGGCTTGCTAGCCTGCCCCAGTATCTGTCTGCTCCCTCCTCACACCCGTGTGTGCTCATATAAAGCACAATCTGCCATGCATTGCCCTAAGTTCCATCAGCTCCATATTGTTTGCGGTACTTTTTGGAGCAGCTTGGGGCCTGTAATTCTTCTTCTGATGAACCTAATGGAGCACAGGTTTTATTCTCAGAGAACCAGGAAAGAGTGGAAAGGGATACGCAGGAAGGGGCCAGGGATGTAGTGGGAAAGTGGGACAAGATATGCACAGACAGCCTCTCAAAACATCCTGGAGAGTTCTTCTAAGAGTCCTCACCTGATGGCAAGGCGACCTTAACCCTTGGCTCTGCAGGCTCTGACCAGCCATGGGTCTCTTTTATGTTACCATCACTGCTCTTTTCCTGGGCTGGTCTGCCAGGCAGAATCCGGTAATGCAGCTGCTGGGTTGGGTACCACTGAACATCACAGTCTCAAATGAAATATCCAGAGGGATGCGTGTGATGTATGCATTCCTGGAGGATATTATGAAATACCCTCCCTATCTCCTCAAAAAATATTAACTGAAAATTCGCACTATATAGCGCAAACTATATGTGATTTACTCTGCTGTTAGCTCAAGCATAATTATATGCAATAATTATACTGTGTAGTTCTATATTAATTATAATCCATCCTCATTAAAGAATTAACCAAACCATGTGTAGCTGGAGTAGGGTGAAGGGGATGATTTAAGATGGTTTACTTTGTATTTTTCTTCTGCTAGATTATGTATCTTTTCCTCCTATGCTATGGTAGTTAGCTTTCCATACATGTAACAATGCCTTGGGAAAACCAACTTTTAAAAAAGGAAAGGCTTGCCGTGGCTCATTGTTTTGGTGTTTCGGCTGTTGGGGTTCCATTGAGTCTGTGATGAAGTAGCCTATCACAGTGGGAGAGGAAGCAGAGAGAGAAACAGGAAGTGGTGGGGGCCCCAATATCACCTTCAAATCCATTCTCCCCAGGGACTTGACTTTTTACTGGGTCTTCCAGCATCTCAAGCTACCAGCTGGGTTCCTAGCCATCAGTATGTGGTTCTCAGGGATGCCTATCCAAACCACGGCTTGTGCTGCACTTGGTTTTTGATGAGAGTTTTGTGTTCCTTGGATGAGAATTCTCATCACTCCCTTATTTAAATCTTCAGAGTTTACTTTATCTTTGCTGCTGATGCTCTGTAGGAGGGGTGCTTGCTCCACGTTGATGGGCCAAGTGTAAACGCCAGCTTTACTTAATATGGGTGTTCTGTTTGCATGTTCCTCCCTGCCTCCTCCCTGCCTGCTGCTCCCAGATTCATCATTTTGCCCCACAGTGTGAGAGGGTGAAGGTATTTGAGCTCAATTCATTTGGGGGAAAGCAATTTCCAGATTGAGTCCAAGCTTAGAATAGATTGCCTTTGGTAAAAAAATATGGGGATCCATATGCTTCCTTGTAACACTGTTAAGTATACGCCCTGCCTCAGCTCAGGAATATTACTGTTAACTATTTCATACACATTTGCATGGGGTAATAGCATCCTTAGACTGGTACATGGGCCCTGGGAGGGAGCTTGAAAGGAACCCATTCATTTCTCTGTCCGTAGATCAAGGGCATCACTTATGCTATTTTAGGGTCTAGAGCTCCCCACAAAATGCTGGAAAATACAACATTCCATCCTCCTTCGTACCTTCCATTGAATACTGCAATTTTGCTGTGTGTGTGTGTAAGTTTTTCCTCTTACCTGTTTCTTCTGTTTTATCTTCCTGGCAGTTGTTGACACTTGACTATGAGGTTGTCTGTGTTGACTGGGAAGGAGAGTGAGTGGGAGGGACGAGGGGAGCATGTCCAAGAGAGACTGTGTGCTGGACAGGTGTACGTGTTTCTTGTTGAGACTCCTGACACTGGGAAACGCAGATTGTGCATGTCCCTTGTGGCGGCTGGGTTATTCAAGGGACTTGTGACTCCCAAGTGTCATCTTGGAACAGGCTCTCATGGATTATCTGGTCTGACGGCTAGAGTATACAGCATGACGTTCCATCGAAGAGCTTGGCACGAAAACCTGAGAGCCTCAAGTCTCTGATCAACACAGCATTGAGGGCACACTGAGGACAGCAATTTTCTGGTGCTGGGAATGGGGGGCTGGCCTCATTCAGGGCTAACCAGTGGGCATTGTGGAACCCCGAGTCCCCAGTGAGGGTTAAGGGAAAGGCATGAAAGGGAAAAGCAGGAGGGATTGATTTCAAGATTGCATCCACTGTGGCTCACTAATGTGGAAATTGTACTTGTTATTAGATCCTCTGGGGTACTTACTGGATGGGAAATTGGAGACTAGACATGAGGAGAGGAGTCTGCTAAATACCAAGGGGGAGAACGGGCATGAGTCAAGACAGCCTGTGCTTTGTAGCCAGAGCAGAAAGGATGGGGAGGGACCAGCTGCACAGCAAGATCAATGTAAGTTGATGGCACAGAGTTCCATAGAGGTGGGTGAGGATACTTGGCAGTCGAATCCAGTTGACTTCAGCAATGGGTGAGCCAGAAATCTTGGTCAGGCAGGCAAGCAAAGGAGATAGCTTGGCCTGGAACCGTATTTGACTTTGATTATGCACACATCCCTCTCGTAATAATGCTCTTGGGAGTCTGGTTTTTCATCTGCACAGTCTATACACCCACACCTCACCAGACAAAGCACATAGCAACCCCAGGACCCTTTATTTTATTGAGCTCCAAAAACTCATTTCTGAACAACGGTATAGATTTCTCCTACCCACAGTAACAATCGAATGAGAAGAGATGCTGTTGAGAATATTCTCAGGGTATCCTGAATGAAGCATAGACAGGCTCATCAGGCTCACAGTGGTGTGGCATGCATGAACAGTAAGGCAAAGTGTGTCGTTTAAGTGAACTTTTGGAGGGAATCCCCTATTACCATCTTATATCTTTATTAATTATGAGAAGGGACATGAGCAGAAGGAAAAATGATCACACTTCCTCATCTATCAATCAAACACAGGCTGTACTTTTCAGCAATCGGCTCCTTCATTTAGACTTCATAGAAGAGAGCCCAGGTTGTAGCCTGGGACCCTTGCTTGCTGTGACTCGCATGGCCTTCTGTAGATCTTGACAGCATCTCTCTGTATAGCCTATGCTGTCACTTTGCTCTGAATTCAGCATGCTTCCTTTGCAAACCGGTGTGAGCTCTTGTCTTTAGTGTTCTGGATAAGAGGAACCTGCAGACACCTGGCCCAGACTCCAGCCAGATGTAACATTAGCATGGGTCGGGGGTAAGGACAGGCTAATAGTTCACTTGGTCCTGCACCCAGGAAAGGCCCCTGCTGTACTTGTTCCTAGGTATGGTGAGATCAGGAGAAGAATCTGAACAAGGTTGAGAAGCCATGCAGGTAAGAGAGAAGAGAAATCCAGCACCTGTGACAATGCCAACACGCAGGCAGTGGCCTCTAGGATGAACTTATTGTACACATATCTTTCCAGCTCCAACTTCAGCGACATTGTATCAGCAGGTTGCTAACTGAACGTATTTATACCACAGCCAATGACAAGCGCTACCAAATGCTGCAAACCTTCCTTCTTGGGAGGTCCCGGCCTTCCTCCTTGGAGTTTCACACTGATAAACATTGTATAGCCCTTCACACTTCTGGTGGCAATGTGGGAAGTCAGTTGTCCTTTACTCTGTGATACGACCAGGAGCATGGCATAAACCTGAGCTCCCCGGGACTCTGTGCTTCAGGAGCTGGGGGAGGAAGAGGCAGGCGGGGGAGGGGCACAGGACTGGCAGCAGATCCAGGGCTGCCCTGAGTATCACTGGAGGTGTGCTAACGAAGGCCGCTGAAAGAAGCCGTCAGCTGTCCTGCTTTTAGCCCTTTGGCCTTCGCCTCTCTCCTGGTCGGGCACTTGTCACAAGCTGATGGACAGTGGCCATGGATACAGACCTGTTGAAAAACAAATTGGCACCGTGTCTGATGAATGTCAACATTCCTGCCCTTCCACCCAATAATGCTGCTTCTGGGGCTGTTGGGAACACGGAAACCTGAACACGCTTCCACTTCTCATCAGCCTGCAAGGTGAAAGCTCAGGGAAGCTTTAAATTATTACCACAAAGACGAAGTTAATCCAATACAAACAGGATGGTTAAGGACTCTGGGACACGTCTTCTTAGTGGTTTATTATAAAGCAGTTTCAAAGGGTATGAAAGAATTTTATGAAAGATGTAGAAATAGGTTTGATAGGATGTTGAAATTATCAGCCAGACATGCGGTGCATGCTTTTTATACCAGTGCTTGGGAGGCAGAGGCAGGTGGATCTCAGAGAGTCTGGGGCCAGCCTGGGCTACAGAGCAAGTTCCAGGCCAGCCAGGGCTACATGGTGAGACCCTGACTCTATCTATCTGTCTGTCTGTCTGTCTGTCTCTCATCTATCTTTATCTCTCTATACCTCCACACACACACACAGAGGGCCACAGACAGCACTCTCTAAGTGTGTGTTTATATGGGAAAAACTTGGTTTCCTGAAGAGCTTCCTGTGCAATCAGCACCTAAGTTCTGGAAAGTTCTGTGGTTTATCCTATGCATATCACCTGGAGTCCTTCACCCTCAACATCTTTCACCATCCTTGTGCATTAATGTCCCTTTTAAAAGGCTTTTTATTTTTATTTTATGTATGTGAGTGTTTTTGTCTGCATGAGATGTCTGTAATTACGACATGCATTCGGTGTCCATGGAGGGCAGAAAAGAATGTTGGATCCCCCAGAAGCAGAGTTACTGGCAGTTATAAGTTACCACATGGGTGCTGGAAATTGAACACTGGTTCACTGCAAGAGCAAACAGGGCTTTTAACTGTTGAGACATCTCTGTGGTCCCCTTGGGCATTAGTGTCCTATGTTGGGAGATGGTGACATACCAAATGGTTATTAGGTTCAAATATCCATCAAAATACAGAAAAAGGAGTAGAAGAAAAAAATGAAAAAAATGTAAGTAGGAACCATGAGTAGCAATGGCAGTAAAATATTTTCCTATTTTGTGTCTTTTTCAGAAAGTCTTCAATAATCATATATTAGTTTACTAAATAATTTACGAAGATCTCTGTATGAGCAAGTTTATAACGTAAGTTCCAGAGTGTGTTTGCTTTTCTTTTTATAAATTCATGTTTATGATCAACATGCAAAGTAATGGGTTTCATTATGGCATTTTCCCGCATCATTGTGTTTTGATTTATTTGCCGTTCCCAGTGCGCTTGTTCTCTACCAGGGAGATGTCCATACAGCTCAGTGGTACATGAGATCAGTGAAGAGTGTGCTGGCTCACTAATAATCCTAGCAATATCATGAAAATTTCAGAGTATGAACATGAACTTGGAAAATACCTAGCTCTCCACTTCCAAAATGACACCAGTTGTTGCCTCTCAGTACAGATCTGAGCCTTTCATCTCTCTGTGTGTGAGTGTGGCTCTAGGCCACACAACTGGAAAAGCTCCATGAGAGGGAAAAGTGGTCCTAAGGAAGACAGGAAGGTAACAGGATGCATGTAACGTGAAATGGAAGGGAGAACGCGGGGCATGGGAAGGTACGAGGGGTGGGGAAGGGGAGGAATGTGGAAGAAGAGGAAGAAGAAGAGGAGAAGGAGGAGGAGGAGGAAGAGCAGGAGCAATGAAAACCAGCATTATATGAAAATGCCATAATTACAGCCTATTACTTCCTATATCAATCCAAAACAAACGAAAACCAAATGAACTAGTAAATACTTATATAACGGCAAAGGGTGTGCCAGGACCTCGCCAAATCTCTGCCCACAGCAGCTTCACCGATCCTCGTGGCGGCTCATCATAGGTTGGCACTTGTTTGCTCCTCATCTCACAGCTGAGTGACAAGCCAGGGAGGTCAGGTGACTTGTCCTCTGTTCCGAGGCCTCTTCTGTGTCCAGAGCTAGGACGGAAGTCTTGACACTCATCCCATGATACCTCCAGCTTAGAGAGTCTTTCTTTACAGATGTCAACAGCCAGGCTCTCACCTTGAATAAAGCTATTCCTGCCTGTGAGACCAACAGTTCAGGTTGGTAACTTGGAGCCAAATAGACCTTTCATTTCTTTTGGCCATATTCTCCACCTTCTGGAAAATCACCTTTCATGATTGGAAGAAGATAGGAACCCCCACTCAAGGGTCCAGAAGTTAGCCTGGTTTCTCTAGATCTTTGTATATACTATGGTGAGACTTTCTGTAGCCTCCTTTCGATATATCTCTTCCTTATTTTTAGCTCTTCTTTATACTTCACTCATTTCTTTACTTCCCTTCAAAATGACTTTAAATATGGTTACTTAAAAATGCAGTTTTTGCATTACATTTGTGTCTGCATGTGTGTCTTTGTCTGTGTGTATATGTGTCTGTTTGTATGAACATGCATGTGTTTCTGTGTGTGTTCATGCATGTGTATGTGTGTGCCTGTGTCTCTCTGTGAGTGTATCTGTCTGTCTCTGTGTGTGTATGTCTTGCATGTGTGTCTATATATGCATGCATGTGTATGTGTGTGCATAAGCATGTGTGTGTATCTGTCTATCTATGTGTGTGTGTGTGTGTGTGTGTGTGTGTGTCTGTGTGAACATGCACAGGCCAGGAGACAATTTACCAGGGGAGGTTCTCTCCTTCCACCATGTGGGTTCTGGGAATTGAATTCAGACCATCAAGCTTGGACAGCAAATGCCTTCACCTGCTGAGCCCGGAAGAGGTTTTGCAAGGTTGAAGGTAGGATATGTTTGAAGGTATTTTTGGAAGAGGCTTCACTCCAGGTGGGCTGTGTCACTGGCAATGTGAACTGTAGTAGTTACTTTTCTTGCCTGGATGACAAAGACACCCATGAGAACAAATGAAGGTCAAAGAGTTTATTTTGGCTGTCTCAGAGGGTTAAAGCAATGGCAGCTTGGCCCTGTGTGCATGGGCAGAACACCATGACATCAGAAGCAATTGTCAGACTGTTTACTTTTGGGCTCATGGGAGCTAGAAAGCAAGCATACAGGAAGACGCCAGGGCAAGATCCAGCCCTCCGGTGATCTACTTCTTCCAACTACACCCTACCTCCTCCCCCTGTTTCATTGCTCCCCAATCATGCCAGGACACTTTCCATCAGGTAGTCATCTGGTGATTAGGTCAGAGTCCTCGTGATCCCATCATTACTGGAAACACCCAGAGGTGTGCTTTACTGAACTCTGAGCCGTCAAGTTGACAATTAAAATTAAGAATCACACCAACCAAGTTTAGAAACTGGTTTTCCATAGTTGCGATGCCCAGAGGCAGAGGGATAGGCTGAAAGTACACTCAAGGTCACTTCCTTTCTTTACCTCCTGGGGTGTCTGGGGTATCAAGTGTCAAAAACAGTGTGGCCCAAGCAAGTTGCCACCTAGAAGGAAACTATTTCCCCGGGGTATGAGAGACAGGCAGAAGACCTCAGACAACCTAGAGAAGAAAACTGGTTTTTATTAGCTTTAAAAATCGAGGCTGCCAAGGGGACAAATCTGGACTTGAAGAATTCTTGCTACATTTCAGGGAGAACCCTGCTGGATCTTCACTCTTCATGGAGCCTGGAGAAGAGCAGTTGGGATCAGATCTAGGGCAATCATTAGGTCTACTCAACTCCCCTTGCTCCTTCCTCCTAGGCTTTCAGTGCTTAGATTCTGGTTCTGCAGGTGCTTAGCCCCACAGGTCATGTTCCTGTCCACATTATGGACCGCTGCCAAGTGGTTGCTGCGCTTATCAGTGTCTGACTAGAATGTCATAGGTTGGGCATTTGCTGGATCTCGGCTGTTTAACTCCGTTTCTCATTCAGCCACCATGCATGGTATCCTGGGAAATTCCACATCATACTGCACAGGCCAGAGCACCGGGCTGCCCCACTGATGAATCCACTTCCATTGTGCGGTCCACCCTGTGTGTGGCAGCCTTTCCCCCATTAGATTGTAGTCTTTCACCTCCTTTCAATTTTTCTTATTCTTACCTGTGTTATTTAACGGGCCATATTCGATATTTTCTTCCCTCCTTTTTAGTAGGTTGAAAATTTCATATTGACTACACTACAGAGCTTCCCTGGGCTGTTTTGGAGCAAGGACACAGTTTGCAGAGGGTTCATTGAGTTCATCTAAATCTTCGTTCCTGTGCAGAGCTCCATGTCACACATGAGCTTTGCTTTCACAGAATGCTTTTCCCTGAAGCCAGAACCTCTCTAGAGGATGGAGCATCCAATTGTTTGTAGCTGGACCGTGGGGAATAATGGAGCCGCTGCCATGGTAGAAGCTCCAGCAAACCCTTACTGTTCTTAGGGTCCAGTGTGCTTGCCGACAGGGGGCTCCCCTTTGTGCTCCAGACAAACACAGGACAGTGAGAGGGTTAAGAGGAAGGGGTCCCCTGCAGCTGCAAGGTTTTAGCATTTGAGGAAGCATATGGCCGAGTCACTGCTTGTGAGGTTTACCTGGTGCTACTTAATATTGTCAACATCATAGTGTGTATGTGTGTGTGTGTGCGCGTGTGTGCGCGTGTGTGTTTTGCACATGCTTGTGGAGGCCAGAGGAAAACCTGGGTGTTGTCAGCCCTTGGAAGCCTATTGTATGGGGGTCCCAGGGATTGGGCGCAGGTCTTCATTCTTGCAAGGCTAGCACGTCACTGACTGAGCTACGGCCTCAGCCCTGCCATCATAACTTTTAAAACAATGTTGTGAAGAGAAAGATCTGGAAGCCAGTGGTTGCTCTTGACCACTGAAAAATGTCATAGTCCAAATATTTCTGAACTTCTCAGTGTTGTCTTTCCTTGGTCCAGCCGTGTGTTGTAAATGCTAACAGTGTCACTAGCTGGCAGAAGCAAATGGCTTCAGGTACTGGTCTGGGATAGGCAAACCATAATTGTGCCAAGATCTGAGTCAATGCAGGAGCCTAGTGACAGTTTTTTATCAGAAAACAAAAGTGAGTTACCAGCAATTCTGTCCTCTGCATTCTCTCTCTCTTTCCAAGCTATATGGATTCGTTTAGGTAATTTTTTTCTTTTCTTTTTCTAATACTATTTCTAAGACACTCTACCATGCTCCTGCCATGATTTCCTGGTTTCCATGCCCTCAGGCCTTTTAATGTAAGATTCCCTTGGTTTTCTAATAGACTGGCCAGCTGAAGATGCCACTTTTTAAGACATCCACCCCATCTCACTACTGTTTAACAACTATTTTGAGGGGCTGGAGAGATGGCTCAGTGCTTAAGAGCACTGACTGCTCTTCCAGAGGACCCAGGTTCAACTCACAACTGCCTATAATAATTCCAGTTCCAGGGAACCTGCCATCCATGGCAAAGCACATGAAAAGCACATAAAATAAACATAAATAAATTAAAATTTATTTCATGAAGTCTTGTCAGCTTGGCAAGATGCTCTGTGTTCTGGTTCCAGAAGACCTTCCTAGCCTGTCTCTGGCTGCTCCCTGGCTTGCCTTAGCCTGGTTCCCTGCCCCTCTAGACTAGATGGGTGTCGTGTTCCCCGCAGCCTTCCCCACTCACTTCTCCACATCACCTCCATCCCACGCTCATATGCAAAGGCCAGCTCAAGCTCTTATTTTTACAGGATGCTTCCCGAGAGCCTTTTTGATTTTTCCTCCACTTCCTTGTGCACAGACACGCTATTTTACATCCTCAGCATTGCCATCCGCTGCCACGATTTGACGCCTCCTCTTTCTCCTAACTACACGGTAAATTCTGTGATCTCAGAGGTCATTTTTGACCATACCCAGTCCAGAGTAGATTTCCAACAATTCCTTAATGAATAAAGGCCATTCTTGCTTTCCTTCTCAGTCTAAAATATATATATATATATATATTAGAATAGGAGATAAAAAGACCAAGGCTGAGGGGTCAAAGATGAAAGAAAAATCAGCCTTGATCCCATTCTTTATTAAAGAAAAAATTTATGGAACCAACCTCTCTCTGTCTCTCAGTCTCTTTCTCTGTTTCTGTCTCTGTCTCTCTCTCTCCCTGTGTGTGTGTGTGTGTGTGTGTGTGTGTGTGTGTGTGTGTGTGTGGTGCTGGGGACTGAACCCAAAGTCTTATGTATACAAGGCAATTAATTGCCTTTCCACTGGCCCTTTAATGGGAACTTAAAAAACCTGGGGCTTTGGTGTTCCATCTAAGATTTTCTAGGGGCTTTGACTAAATAATTCAAATCTATAGTCCCCAGATAGTTGTAAGAAACAAGCAATAGCAGGGTAGCCGGAACCCACACGCTACAGAGAAATTGTGTGGTATTCATTACTATTAGGAGCAATAACAGTAATTACAATGATGATGATGATGGCGATGATGACAGTGACGCTAATGACGCCATCAGTCTCAGCTCAGCCCATCTCCAGGGCAGCAACGACCTGGCCTGTGGCTAACAGCGTGGCTCGTGGTTCTAGGTCCCTCAAGCCACAGGGTCTAGAAGGGACCAGTCAGGAAGCTGGCGAGCAGACTTCAGACTAACACAGGGGCAGGAAGTCATTTCCAGTCCCTTCGGTCTTGACTGAAAACAAAGCAAGGGTCCCCGAGTTCTCCTATAAACGGCAATGATAACACAATTACCATGCAAAACAAAAATTAAGTTTAATGGTGCAGAGCCAGTGTGTGCTAGGGAGGTAATTCATATTAATTATGTTTGGATTAAAAGCTTATTTCTTTTGTTAGCATCTGCAAGTAGAAACTTAGCTGTTAAAAAAAATTTCACATATAATTAGGGCCTCGTACGGAGGAGCAGTGTCGAACTTAATGGGGCATCCCTGCTCTCTTCAAGCTCCCGGAGAACGGTAATATTTCACATTTTATGAAACACAGAAGAAATAAATTACAGGTTTAATGATAAGAACTACTTGGGCTCATAATGAAATCTGATTGGCCAGTTAATCCACCGAGACCCTCAGATGCGAACCATCCGAAAGGGGTAAAAATGATGAAAAATGAAATGGAATGGAAAACCCTCAACCCGCAGCCTCTTCTGTGAAGGCTAGGGAAGTGGAGCAGGGAGAAGCCCTGGGGGGCGAGGGGAAAATAATTTCCCCAGGTTTGGGAAGAGTGGAGGTGGGAGGGGGAAAGTAGGTGGAGTAACTCCCAGCCTGCCCAAGTTTCCTGTGGTAAAGAAACCAGGGAAAGCTGCCCAAAGGGAGGGCAGGAAGGGAGCCTGTGAGGAAGGAGGGAAGGAAGGAAGAAGGGAGGTCTCCAGGTAAAGAAACTCCCAAGACTCTTGTAGAGGCTAAACAGAACCTGAGGTCAGAAAGAAAGGCAGAGTGAAAGAAAAGGTTCAGCTGGGCCGGGTCTGGGCTGAACATATTCCTCCAACCCCCACTAACACTGAAATACTTTGTCAGGACAGGAGGGAAGACCTCCTTTGGTTCTATGTGCATAGGAGACCTGGGCATGGCCTCTCTGAGGACTCAGCAGAAAGTACTGCTATAGTGGGGGGAGGGTGTTGAGGGGGGAGTTATCTGGCTCCCCTTTATTCTCCACAGGGCTCTGAGAGAAGGCCAGCCTCCACCAGGTAGAGCTCGAAAAGATTTTCTGTTCCTCTTTTGGAAGCACCAGGGACACAGGAGAGAGAATCCAGCCTTTGGAATTGTGGCCTAGGCTCCACTCCGGCTCCAGAGTGCATTTGCTTGATAATCTTGGGCTATGGCGCTTCTCAGAGTCTGTTTCCGCCTTTGCGCCCTGGGGCTGTTGTGAAGCCTAACTGAGAATGATGTAAACGCATTAAAGATATACAGGGCTTCAGAAAACGGTCACTGTGACCATCAATCACTGCTACTACTGCTAGAAGCTGGAGACAAGCTCATTCTCTGTGTATTGGTGCAGACACAGAGCCCAAAGGTGTGTGTGTAGGGGCAGAGGAGGGTGGGCATCACGTCTGAGGCCATCCTGATACTGTATCAGAACCACAAACAGAACAAACAGATTCAAATGGTCGCAATGCTCAGGTCAATGACCGTGGCCCCTCCAGCCTCAGTGTGCTCTTCTCTAGCCCGCACATTTAGGGAGTCCGTGAAAGACACTCCTTTTTGACCCAGGTTATGAACTATGTCAAAAGCAGGGCTGAGCAGGCTTCCTGTGCTCTTGGGACTCAGTTTGTGGCTTGTCACCAAGCTTGTGGCTGATGCTCACGGAGGTCGTCTACTTTGGACCTGGAATAGGATGACGTCACTCACTCATGGCCTGCTTCCTATCCAGTGAATGATGCCAAGACCATACATAGTACCAAGGTAAAAATGGGCATGGCCAGATTATCCGTGCTACCAAGATAAAAAAAGTGCACATGCCTGGGACGCGTGGTTTGACCATGAAGACTGGGTAGCAGGTGGGAGTGTGGCATACAAATGCTGAGAGAAGCGAAAATCTACTTGGAGACCATATTAATAGATACGACATCTGTAGGCTCCTAGTGCAGCTGTTACATTCTGATGACACACTGGGCCTCAGGAGCCTCCAAAGTTATGAGGACCCCATCACCTTGTGGGAAAATCTTACAGCGTCTGTGTCCCAGGTCATCTTGAGCACCCCTGGAGTTCTGCGGCTCCTTGGAGCAAACCCCCTAAGTCTGTCACAGGGGGTGTCCTTGACTATCCTCTCTGAATGGAGGAGGATCTTGTGTGTTGCTCCTTCCCTGCATAACTGGGGAAGCAGATGCAGTCCGTGAACAGCACCCACTGCAGGCTCTGCCACATGGGGCTTCTCTGTAAGTGCCAATCGTTCCTTTTCTCCTGAGAACTTGCTCACTGTCAGATAAGGGGCAGCTAGAGATGCCAGGAACTCTGGGCATTTGAGTACCTGATGTGTGGAAGGACGGACTGGTGATTTTACATGGTTTATAGTGTCCAGTCTTCATCAATGCCTCTTTAGTGATTGAAGAAAAGAAGAGAAGACAGTAATGGATCTGGTCAGGCAGTAGGAGGTGTCTGCCTCCCAGTTTGGAGTTCTCCCTCTCAGGGTCATGTGACTAGGAAAAAACAGAGTCAGGGTTCAAATCCAGCCCCTGTAACTCTCCAGTCCTATGAGAAACAACAGCTTGTCGCACTGGGAGATGCTTAGAAGTGAGGATCACTTCTTGAAGACCTTCCCTTTGCCGCCTCCCTCCAGGCTCAGTGAAGCAGTGTGCCAGGAGGGGACTTGACTCCGGCTGCCATCCTTACCTGGGATGCAACAAAAGACATCAAGGGGAGGGGAGGTTGGTGTGCCAGCCTTCTAGCCTTGCGATCATAGGCTTCCTCCTCCCCTTCCAGTCAGAGCTCAGCTTTCAGAAATGAAGGGAGGCCTCCCAATCCCAGAACCACAGCTAAATAGCACTCCAGTGCCACAGGCAAGTAGATAATTGCTTCTTACTGCTGCCAGGGACTCACGCAGGCCCCTGCCATGCAGCATGCCAGCAGGAAGGGCAGAATGGCAGCTTGTGCCATTGGTCCATGTGTTACTTTCCTCCACACAAGCGTGAATGTGGAGCATCCCCACGTGCATAGAAGGCTTCTGGCTGCAGGAAGAGAACCGAATCCAGATGAGCATGAGGGAGGCATGATTGAAAGTGGAAATCTCCCGGTCAGTTGCTTTATCTTTTATTTATTTATCCACTAAGCAAAGAGGCTCTAGGTTTCTCATCTCCATGCTATGGGAAGGTGGTTGAGCCCACCATGGGCTCCATAGCAAGACCAGGTCTCAAAATAATAAATAGATAAGAAAGGAAGAAAAAAAGGAAGGAAGGAAGGAAGGAAGGAAGGAAGGAAGGAAGAAAGAAAGAAAGAAAGACAGAGGAGGAGGAGGGCATGGGCACAGAAGGAGGTGTAGCCTTTTTGTTCTAGAATTTAGATGCTTAAACAACCAAAGGGCTCCCAGGTAGTGGTGATGCTGCCGAGGAAAGAAAGCAGATCTCTTAGACCCAGAGTGACTGGGGAAGAGGCTGGATGTCCCTTTTTTGGTGACAGAAGCCACTGATGGAGGAAGTGCAAGCACTGTTTTGCACACACACCCCAGCTGATGTCAACTGGAGTTTAGCAAAAAGGAAAGATCACGGTGGCAAAAAAATTTCTACATGGTAGCTAAACGCGTGCCAGTTGGTAAGTCCACCTACAAGAAAAAATAATGGAAAATTGTGGATAAAAAAATACTCTAGTCTGGTTAAATATATCATCTAGGGTCATCCAACTCTTAAACAGTAGCCCTGGGATGTGAACCTGGACTCTGTCTAACTCCTCAGGCCGCATGTCACCCACACACCAGTTATAGCATGACCCGTGTTCCTAACATGCAACTGGGGGTGTTTGTATCCACTCTCCCGATTGCCTACTGTCATCAGTACAGACCGAAACTGCCTTTCTGAGATGTCACTCATGATTTAGGGAGTGAGACAGCCTTCAGATTCTGCTCTCTAGTACCAGAGGTGGGTCTGTAGCCTAGATAAGGCCAAAGAAAATACCTTATCTCCATGACTACAGTGATTGTTTGGGATAGCAGCCAGACTTCGTGTGCATAGGTGGGTGGGCAGAACTCGTGGGATGTGTATCCTGGGTTCCTGGAGGCCACGTCCTCTTCCATGCAGAGAATACATCTTGTAGAACGGGATGACCCCAACACATGCAGAAGCAGGAGATGTAGGAAGAGAATCCCGAGAGCGTGGTAGTCAGGCTGCAAAGTCAAGTTCTGGCCTTTGGGTGTATAAATGGTTTCCTTTGCTTCTATTGGCACGGGGCCGGAGGGGTGGCTCACATACAGCTGGAAGTCCTTACTGAAATGCCGATCTCTGAGCAGATCCACGGGAAGGGCAGCTAAGTGTGGTGTTAAGAATGTGGGCTATGAAATCGGGCAGTCAGGTATGAGTCTGGTTTTGCTAGTTTATCAAATGCAAACTTTTAGAGAAGATACCATCTCAGCTATTTAGCTTATTCACTGGGCAATCGCAGATAAGAACAATGCATGTTCCGCCTGCCACCTGGAGCTCTTCTGGGAACAACTTCAGGTGAAGTGGATGAAGAAAATGTTGTAGAATTTTAGGCGTGAGTTAAGTCAACAACTACCCCTGCCCCAGACAGCAAGTCTAGTCACACGAAAGAAACTTCTGCCTTAAAAGATGAATGCTGAATGAAAAAAAAATTCCAAATGTTAGAGAAAAGGCATAAAAAGCCGGGCAGTGGTGGCACACGCCTTTAATCCCAGCACTTGGGAGGAAGAGGCAGGCGGATCTCTGTGAGTTCGAGGCCAGCCTGGTCTACAAGAGCTAGTTCCAGGACAGGAACCAAAAGCTACGGAGAAACCCTGTCTCGAAAAATCAAAAAAAAAAAAAAAAGAAAAGAAAAGCCATAAAAATAAGCCGTATAAACAAGCTAGTTCATACAAAGGAGGAAAAACACAATTATAATGAACCACCAGCTCAGGCCTTTAAAACAAAAACAGTGTATCTCATGCCCTTGAGAAAATTAAAGAGGGCATTACACCCATGAAGTAGGAACACGAAGTGTTGAAACAAGAACACGTCATTTTATTAGAAAGCTGAGGAATATAAACAGTATGCTTGCTGAGGGCTGAGTGGAGGCAGCAGGGATTTTTCGATGGGTGCAAGCTATACCAGGCACGATGACAGGGAAACAAACTGGGGCCTCTGGCCTCCCCCACTGCACTAACAAGGGGAGGAACTCTCCAACAGACTTGAAGCCGAGTATGCTGTCCCAAGGGTGGTCCTGAGTCACGAGGTCACGTTTAGTTTTCCAGGGGGAATGGTCAGCAGAATTGAGAGCAGGAGGAAGCAGATGGGGAGGTAGGAAGAGACTTCCGGGAAGGCCATTTTAGAGACTGTGAGATGGAGCATTACAGAAGCTGCCATTGGACGAGAGAAGACACAGACCATGCCAGGGAGTAGTTTACATTGGATTTTAAGCAAACTCTACTTTGGAAGTTGAAAAAACAAAGCAAAAAACTCATCTTGTGAAAGAACTTAATTCTTGAATCACTCAAAATTATTATTACTACTACTACTATTAATTTTATAACAATACCGGCTTCAGGTTTGGGATGGAGGCCCAATACTACAGTCAGCATTTTGTTGAGCACAGGAGGAAATGAAACCACCAGCAGGAATTAAGCCACAGGAAAGCAGAGAGACTGAGCAAGCAACTCTGGCAGAGAAGAGCCAAGCCTGGGTTAGCCAGCAGGAGCCATGCGCGTGTGCACTGGACTTCAGCAAAGTCGGGTTGCTGGGGAGAGAGGATAGCCAGCCTGAGAGAGAGAGAAGTGGGTGCAGCATAAGAAGGAGAGAAGGAGGGAGAAAGGGAACACACTTCCTGGTTCCTCAGCAGCTCCCTATTCCAGTTCCTAGGAGCCCTGGCCCAGTGGGCTGATCTGCTCCTTTGTTTTCCAGAAACTTCCGCTTAAGGCTCATCTTGTCTTGTTACAAATGACCCCGTTTAACCTCCTGAGAAAAGATAGGAAACTACATAGAGTGAGGACTTCATTCTTAAAAATGACCTTCCTCTCAATGAGCCCCGGAAGCCAGGGTGTAGAAGACGGTTCTGGACAGTGGCCTGATGCTGTGGTTGGAGGAGCAGAAGGAAACATTGCCTAGGTTGAAACCACGCCCTGTGCTGGCTGTGGATGATCACTGTATCCCTGGAGAAGAGGAGCCCACCTCTGACATAACCTTTGCTGTCCAATATATACCAATATAATTGGAACTCAGAGTACTGGGACTATCTAGTTTTTACTACAAATAAGAGTTTAGTCTTTATCAATAACCTTTTGTTCTCTTCTTCTTGATAAAAGTATTGATAAGCATTTCGTTGGAAGATTATTGTCCCTGGATAATATAACAACATACCGTGGCTACATGACTGAAAAAAGTGGGAAAACTCTTAGAGATTCAATGTGTGCCTTAATATTAATATTCATGTATGTTGGGCTCCACGAGGTCCTACAGCCATACAGCTGAACTTTGTCCAATCTCGCATCTCCTAAATGCTTTGCACCATGAAACCGTCTTTGAGAAATACCCATTGAAATCCTGCAGTACACGAGTAATACGGGAAGTGGAGTTTAGGAAACACTGCTGCTGTTTCTACAAACCCACTACCTGGGTATGGGGTTGTGAAGTCACATGGTCACGAGAGGTAATGGGAATGGGGTCTGGAGAGAAGGGACTGCTGCCCTCAGATGCCAGAGGAGAGGTCACTGCCTGCCACATGGTTCCACAGTGGAAGCAGCAGGGTTGGGTCAGGTGGTAAGAGAAATGCATGAGGGGAAACCAGAGCCTTTCAGGGCTCTTTGGGGGAAGACATGACTTTTCTTTCTTCTTCCTCTGGATTGGTCTGCTATTCATTGAACATATAGTGAGAAGCCAATGGCCAAAGAGACCCAGGAAATGTGCATGATGACTTGCAGTTCCATTGTGATAGAAGTTTTGTAACCACTTGTGATGGCTTGAATAAGAACGACCCCTAGGCTCATAGATTTGATGCTTAGTTACCAGGGAGTGGCACTATTTCAAAGGATTAGGAGGTGTGGCTTTGTTGGATGAAATACGTCGCTGGAGTGGGCTTTAAGGTTTCAGAAGCCCATGCCAAGTCCTGAGTCTCTTCCTGCTGCCTGCAGATCCAGATGTAGAACTCCCAGCTGCTGCCATGGCAGCCCGCACACTGCCACACTTCCCACCATGATGATAATGGACTAAGCCTCTGAAACTGTAAGCAAGCCCCCAATTAAATGCTTTTCTTTATAAGAGTTGCTGTGGTCATGGTGTCTCTTCACAGCAACAGAACAGTGACTGACTAAGACACACGCTAGTCAAAGCTCAGCTTGTGTTTGGGGCTAGTTTCCTAAACAACCATGCGACTTCCAGATATTGTTATAAGGCTCAGTGGACCTGCCAATCACTGTAAAACCTATACATTCCCTAAATTAATTAGTGCTTTGACTAGCCATTGTGATTGCTTAGGATCAAAATGCCTTCAGGAAATCACATAGAAATAAGTTTTCCTGAATTATTCAATAGAAGAAGGATGTATGTGACACAGAAGTTACCGGAAGGAAGACTTATTTTAGGGCCGGGGATTAAAAGCCACAGAAGCACATTTGAAAACGATCTACATGTTTAATAATAAGTAATGCTTCACAATAATTTTAGCAGACAATTCTGACTATTATGCAGTTATTACAAATAATAAATGCTGGCACTAGGCATCAAAAACCATTTCTTTTGAACAATATATATGAACACCTGGTAATTACCAGGCATCATAAGCGCGACAGACAAGAAAGAATGAAGGAGTTCATGTCTATAATTCCCAAGAGAAATAGCCTCATAAATATGAGGAAGAGTTTGCAAATTACATAAGAAATTAGAACAGCAAATTTTTATGTATACAAATTTTCTATAATGAACATGTGTTATATGTGTAATAAAAGTAGTAAATTTTCATAATACAGTCTTTATAACTATGCAAAATATGTATGGTTATTGGAAGAGAACATGGTGAAAAAACCTGTATTAGGGAAATGCAACTGTGATAGTTCATTTTATGTCATCTTGGTCAGGCCACAGAACCCAGTCATTTGGTTAAACACTGGCCTAGGTATTGGTAGATCTGTTTAATACCTATAACCACTTGACTTCATATGAAAGGAGTTGTATTCAGTAATATGGTTGGACCACAAAGGTAGAAGGCTGGAAGAACAAACAGTGCGAGCTTCTGGAGGGTAAGAATTTCTGCATCAAGACAGCAGCATCACTTCCTACCCAAGTCTGCAGCCTGCTGGCCTACCCCGGGCTTTAGATAGTCCATCCATTCTTCTCCGTAGCTTCAGCCAATTCAATAAGCCTCTTTACCTATATATACACGCACAGCATATATTCCTTTTGCAGTCCTGTTTCTATGTGAAACTTTGAATCCTACGGTTTGGATCCAAAATGTGCCTGGAAAACCCATGTAGTAAAAACTGGGTTCTGAAGCTGGGCCACGACTCGGGGGAGGTGAAACCTGTTATGGTGGGGCCTAGTGGGAAGAAGGAGATGCCTAGGAACATGTTGTAATAAGGGGATCCTGGACTATATCTCTCTGACTGTCTCTCCCTCTCCTATTTGTTCTGCCAAGCATCCGAGTACCCATGATGCACTGTGCCACTGTGGACCCAAAGGCAACAGGGCCCAGCAATCATCATTTGAAACCACTAGAAACATAAATGAAGATGAATCTTTTCCCTTATTAAATTGATCATTTTAGGTGGTTTGCCGCTATGCTGGCTAGTTCTTTTTCAGCTTGACACGAGTTAGAGTCATCTGGAAAGGGGGAACCTCAACTGGGAAAATGACCACCAACCTGTATGTTTTCTTGATTGATGGTCAGTATGGATGCCATTTCCCTGTGAGTGGTGCACCTCTGGGCTGGTGGTTCTGGGTACTTTAAGAAAGCGGTCTGAACAAGCCATGAAGAGCAGGCTGGTATGCAGTGTTCTTCCATGGCCTTTGCTTCCGTTCCTGTCTCCGAGTTCCTGCCTGGGGTTTCTGCCCTTGACTTTCCTGTATGATGGACTGAAAACTATACAATGAAATAAGCCTTTCCTCCCCAAGTAGCTTTGGGTCATGCTGTTTGATCACAGTGGTAGAACCCCTACGACAGTCAAGTCATAATGACGGTCTTAGGGCTTAGAAATAAAACAGCTTCTCAACGCCTCATGGTTGAAATCTTTGCATTCTGAATGTTAGGAAGTGATGAAATGATGCTGGTGCTGACCTATACAGGGTGTGCATTCCCAAGAGATGCAGAATTTGATGGTATTATTGAGAAATTATGGAGAATTTCAGAGGTTTGGGTCTTGTCTTGGGATCTGTATCTTCTCTCATGGCTTTCTGACTTTTTCTCTGCTTCCTGGCTGTCCTCTCTGCCATGATGTCCCTGCCTCATATCAGGTCCAGATGAATGGAGCCACCATGGGCTGAGACTGGGTCACACAAATCCTATCTCCTCTAAGTAGCTCACACTTGCCCCAGAGATGAAAGGTGGTCAACACAGATGACTTGCATTTCAATTATTCTTTTCTTCTTTAGACAGTCTCTAACACAGTGCTGGGTTAATCACACTCAATTCCTTACAGGCTCTCCTATGCTTCCTGTGATGAGGTTCCCCTACCATCTAAAACTTCTACCTACCATTGGCCCAGTACCATACAAAGGCTGCCCTCAAGGCAGAAGCTCAAGACACAAAACAGAGTGTGTTGCCTGGTGTGTTGTTTCTTTGCCCTCAGAGCTGGTTCAGAGCAACTCCAGAGGCCACAAAGTCCTGTGTATTTCTAGAACCCTTCACCCTTTGTTAGATCCCAAAGAACCATGCTTCCTTCCATCAAGAGTCTGCACAGGAATCCTAGGAGCCCTGGGTAGCATTCTACTTTTGCTTTCTTCAATTCCTTCCTCAACCCCTAAAAGGGATTTGTGATTGCAACATCATTGGCCCACTGCTCAGGCGAAAGCACAACCTGTATTTCTTGGGAAGGAGCACTGCCAGTTAGTTTTGGCTTAGGCAACACAATGCCACTTCCAGCTGTGTGACTACACACAGTGTACTGGATGTCCTGACTCAGTTTCTTCTGATATACAATGAGGGAAACTAATCAACAGAACTTTCAGGATTGTGATGGAGATGCTCTGTATAGAACGTGGTTTCTGTTACACAGTAGACCATCCTACAGATGGTAATTGCTATTGCTGTAGTAGTGTCTTTTGACCTGTGTCAGCCATCGAGAGACTTGTGTTTAGCCTGACCTCCTAGGTCTAACCGAGGATGCAGAAATAATATCTAAAAGACACTGAGCTCTCAGAAGGAATGGATTTTTGCAATCACTAATACTACCACTTTATTAGAAAGAATAACATATTAAGCAACTCTACAATAAGAAGAGGCAATTTACTGCTACAAAGAAAATTTGAATTTGTATCTAACTAAGAACTGTTCCCAAAAGAAACACAGGTAGTAAAAGATGCCTTTCCACTACTTCCTTTGACTCAACACCACATTCAGAAGGTAGGTTGGTGGACCAATGTTTATTTTACAACCACATTCTTCCAGGCCCCAAAAGTCATTTCTAGTAGGCTTCCATACCTTGTGTGGATTACCCACTTGCCTAAGCAGCTGCCAAGAAAGTTTTAATCTCCACCAAGTGTTCTCGTAGCATCCCCCTCTCTTTCCTTCCCTCCCTCCCGGCCCTCACTCAGCTGATGTGTGCTTAGGAAATGCAAACTAATTTTAAAATTCGCTGGAGCAAAACATGATTAGAATGGTTAAGTCTGCTGCCAAAAATAAAATCAGCTAATGCATTCCATATATTTAGATTTCCGAAATTAAGTTGAAATCATGCTTAGTTCATCCAAAGTTTGGGTTGATGCATATCACCCTAGATCGCTGCTAGGGGACCCTACTTTTTTTCTGGCAGCCATAAATTAGATCCTTTTGTAAATGGGAGCAGGGCTCCCATATCCCAGGACAGTGCCTTTGCTCTGAACATGTGCTCACACACCCTGTTCACTTTAGACGAGAAACTCCATTCTGCTGGGGAGAAAAGGAAGAGACAGAGGCCACTTCTGGCTCCATCTAAACTACAGCCTTCCTGCTTTTGATGTCCTTTTACCCAGCCTTGCTAGATGTGGGAATCCATCTGGGGGAAACTCCCCTATGTTATTAGCACTGACCACAATACCAGTGTGGCTCATTGCTGACCTTCAAGAACTTGAAATTTCTTGCCCAGTGAAGGAGGCAGGGAGACAAGGCAACATTACAATACAATGTAACACACATTGCAGAATACAAAGTTGTTAAATGTTGTTTCATAGAGTATCTAAGAGAAACCCAAGGGAACGGTCATTAACAAAGTCTAGAGCACCTGATTGGGGCAGGATTGGTTCTGAGAAAGGGAGAGAGAACATTTTGGGTAAAGGAAGCAACGTCAGCCCATTGAGAACATAGACGGGTCTAAGGCATGGTTGTGGCATGCAAAAGAAATTAGCCTGCGTGGAAAAGAAGAATTATGCTAAGGCCTTGTAGGAAACAGAGGCGCCTGGAGACAGCTACAGAAAACACTGAAGTAATGAGCTTTACTTTAAGAACAAAGAGCAGGGCTGAGAGATGGCAGGGGATCTGAATTTGGTTCCTGACACCCACGTGGGGTGGCCCATCATAATTGCTTGTGAGTCTCAAGTCCGGAGAGCTAACGACCTCTTCTGGTTTCCATGGGCACCTGCATTCATGTGCACGTGCCCATATAGACAGATAATTAAAAAAAATCTTAAAGACCAAAACAGTGAAGGGTGGTTTATTTGGAAGCTTCAGGGGATGTCATGGGACTCAAGAACAGGAGTGTACGGAGATTGTGTCAGGGTCCAGGAAGTCCTTGCTGTAGCTTTCATCTTCATTCACCAACATCTTTATCTGCCTCTTCTGTAGCATCTTGATTTTGGAGCCTTAGCAGCATGTTAGAGCTGCCCTTTGTCTTGAATTCTTTCATTCTCTTTCGTGCCCACTGGTTGTTTTTCTCCCTCAATTTCATATTACTAGTAGAGAAAGAACCTGATAGACTCACATCTAGTCCCCTCAGTCCCTGGCTGAGGTCACACAGCACAGTATAGACTACAAATATGGCTGTGGTGTCCTGCTTGAGCGAAAGGATAGAGGTGTGGGGACAGGAAGAAATAGGTAAGGATATGTAGGACAAGGCTGCTCTCTGTTTCTTCTAGAGTCACTGAGGAAAATTGGACAAAAATGGTTCAGTTGTCTGGGAGGCAGTTACTACAATTGGAGCAAACAGTGAACAATCTTGGTTGGTACCCCAGTAAGATTAGTTTGTGGCCAAAGGCTATTGACGTTTGGGGAGACATAGCACGAACTCTTTCCACTTTGGACACTTCCCAATCCCACCCCTTATGGCACACAGAGTGACAGCAATGCTTCTGTTCCCTGTGGCTGAGGCACCATCCTGTTGTAGGGTCCAGGGCTTCTCCTTGAGCTGAACCCCTTATCTGGTACTCAAAATGTTGGGAGGTCCTGGGAAAGTGAGATGGGCTCTGAAGTTGGCCAATGGATGTCCCTTGTCTAGAGCAGGAGAGATCTACAATTCATCATTGCGTGCCTAGTGTCCTTTTGAGCAGAATAAAAAGTCAGTGTACAGATGTAAGCAGTTCACAGCCAAGGAGCAGCTCAAAAGAGACTATAGCTTTATTATAAATAGGAGAAATAATCACAACAATATGTTTCTTCTTGCTCAAACATTCCTATGGCACTGTTTCTTCTGGTCCTGCCAGGGGTGTCTCCAGGGTCTTGATGACCTCACCTCTTGTTTAGTTTCATGGTTCACCCTGACTTGACCTACCTCAAACAACGGCTTGCAACCTTATTTATGTCCCCTGTTCATAAGGCACACCATTGATCTTCTTTGGTAAAGGCAGGAAGCTGGTTCCAGAGAGAAAACCATCACCTGTTCCCCAGAGACTGGGTGAGAGCCGAGGGGAGCAGGTCACCCTCTACCTGCTGGGCCCCGGGCTCAGGCCACAAGGCAGGGCTGGAGGCTAATGGCGGTCTAGAAGGTGGCCCACCCCACGAACTTCTTGACTTCCAACGAGGCGAAGGCAACAAATGAGACCAAATGAAAACTATAATGATGCGTATTATATTAATCATCCTCCCTTTTTCTGACACAATAAATCTCCTCTTTTAAACCCGCGGCGGCGATTGCATCATCTTCCTCTCTCCTCGAAACAGTGCAGATGAAGATGAAGTGATAGCGCTGTGTCAAAGAGAGCTTTACTGCCACACTTGGGATACAACGAGAGAGGTTAATTTATCATCGCTGGGGAGAACTGACAGGAGAGAGATATACAACCGAAAGGGGATTTAGCACAGGGCCAAGAAACTTCACACTATTTTTACCATCTGTCACATGCTCTAATAAAGCAGGGCAAAATATGAAGAAAGGAAAAATGAACTATCAAACACTGATGTAATGCAGCCCATAAATCTAATTTAATTACTTTGCATGGAGACAGGTCCTCGAGTCTGTGTGAATATACTGGATTTTCTTGGCAACTTAACAACTAAGTGTTTTAATAACATCACACTATAATTTATTCTGCTTGAAACACAAAACCCCTTTTGTGAGAGTTTCATTTTTGAGAACTGTTAATTTTTTCGGCTAATGTCAAAACTGGCATAAATTCACATGTGAACTTGAAGCCTGACTGTGAAAAAGGCTTAGGTTACTGCAAGCCTTTTTATTGTTTGGCACTTTCCCCCTTCTGCATGCATTAGAAATAATTGGGCTTTGTTGATGACTTAGGTGAGGAGAGTTGTCTTGCAATTAGATTTTAATATAATGACAAAGGGTATGTGAGGGGGGAAAATCGTTGCAAAATAGAAAGAGCTAAGAAAACCCAGCGAGCAAAGATCCCGGTCTCCAGCAGAACTGCAAAAGCCTGTGCACAATACTCCTGCAAGCAGGCTGTCCCCAGAACCATGAGAACCTCACACAGGAGAATGCAAGATCTCAGGACCGAGGAGACACGGGACAGCAGGTCTGCCCTAGAGGAAGCCACTGGGAGCCGAAAATAAATAAAAAAATAAAATTAATATTCACCGTCTGTCTTCCAGAATTTGGATGCAGTTACAGAAATTATTGTTAATAATGAAAGCCATATATCAAAGGCTATAAAACTCATCTATGCTAGGACACTATTTTTTTTAGGCTCTGTTCTAAACCATTAAAGATGACATACTGCATTTGTGTGCCTCTGTGTATAATAAGATACATTTAGGTCTGATTCTAACCTAAACTGGCAATTTTGGTATTGAACTTGAGTCCTTAAATGGGGGCTGTGACATTCCAGTCCAGAGGAGGTCAGCAGAGCCCAGCCATTCTCCCATGACCTCACTCACACAGGGCAAGACGGATGGGTAATTAATTCGTTAGATCATCAGTGATTCATGTTGGAAAAATAAAACTCCTAGCCTCTTGACAAACTCAATTGCAATACAATGGGGAACAAAAAAAGGACAAAAATGCCATCCCCTCCCACCCCCATAAAACCTCAAACCCTACATGTGGAGCTAGACAGGCTGTGCGGTTCATTTATCTATTTATTCCTTCAGGATACTTACTCTAGAGAAACCCCTGTAGGACACATGCTGGGAGCACATGTGGCCTGGTAGCCGAGATAGAAGGATCCAGACATTCCCAAAGCATCAGAGCCATCTGTGGAGTTTGTGGGGGAACAGGGCTGGAGATGGTTGGTTGTGACACCCGATCAGGATGAAACACTTGATTGAGCTGGAAGAGTCTAACAAGCCTAATACCCACCCGGAAATTGACTACAGCATCCATACTGTTGAGTCTTTGCTGAATCCCTCCAGTGGTTGGGTGTATGCTAAACATCCCGAGCTCTTCAAGGGCCTGGAAGCCTGGAATGGAGAGCGTACAGGGTTTTCAGAGAAGTGCTTTCAAATAAATTCCTCCTGGTGCTTGTTTCTAAAAGTTCATACTCCCGAGATCAGACTTGGAAAACACTCAATGCCTGTGGTTTCTTGTTCTGTTGAATTTGTGTGGGAGAAAAAAAATGTACAACCTTGAACTCTGAATGGAGCCCAGTGTGAAAGCGGCGGTTTGCAGCGGTGCCGTTTCAAAAGCTCTCGCTGGTGTTTTTTAAAGACTTCCCACGTATTCTGTTACTGACCCGCGGCTTGGAATAGTGAACATTAAAAATTCAAAAAAAAAAAGGAAAAAAATCAAGCTGCCAGTATTTACTTATGAAACGACTTGGTTATAGCCCAGTTCCTACCGCCTGAAAATTAGTGCACAGATTGAAAGTTTGAAGGCTTTCTTTTCTGGCGTTTTGATTTCCTCATCTGAAAAATGGGGATATTAATACCCACCTCCTGGGGTTGCTGTGAAGATTAAGTGCGACTACGTATGTAGAGCATGGAGCACAGGAGAGTGATGGCTGCAATTATTATTTTATTATAATTATTTTGATTTCACCACCCCTCCCCTTCCCCTCTGTCTTTTTAACTACCTCACTTCTCTCATTGCCTCACCCCAACTTCTCCCACTTCCCCTTCTTCCTCCCTCTCCTTCCCTTCACTCTGTTCTCCCTCCTCACTCCTCCCCAGCTGCTTTTCTCACACATCTGCATGAATCTGCTTCATTCAGCCTTCTCCTCACTCCTCCCCACAGCCCCTTACTCCCCTCCTCTCCCTCTCGCTGGTTCTCCTCCCTCCAGAGCCGTGACTCCTCTTCGCTCAGCCTCCCCCTTCTGGCCCAGCGGCAGACTGCAGCCGAGCCACTTAAGACAAAACAACAAAACAAAAACTCCCTCTCCAAATTAAGAAGTACAAACGGAAACAAAACCAACCGACATCACATCCAGAGATGACTTAGGCTACGGTTCAGAAATGTACTTTCTGTGGGAGGAACTTACCAGAAATAAAAGGAGTACCACACCGGTCGGGTGTGAAAGCAAACGCTGAGGAGTCTGTATTCCCCAAAGCCTCGAAATATTTTTGCAGTCGAAGAGGGCGGGGAGCAAGATGCAAAGCAGGCATAAGAAAGTCAGCAAAATTGATGGTGTTGTCTGCTTTAATCCATAACTATTAGCCCTGGTGCCCATCCAAGTTGAACTTGAACCCTCACAGACAATTGTGCTCAAACCCTCTGTGTCCCCGGCATTTCGCATCTCTGTTTTAACCTGGCAAATGATATCATTCCCACAAACAGATGGTGGGGCCCACTCTCAACCCAAGCTGAAAGTCTCTTAGCACCTTGCTACTCGGGAAGCTAAGGGAGACTGAAAGGCCAGCACACCCACCTCGGAGGCACGGGCTTTCCAGGAAACATCTTCAAATTTACATTGGCCCTGGTGATGTACCCTGTCAAGTATGTTCAGTCATATTGAGTCTTCCAAGATCATCTCCATAGTCTTCTCACTTGCTTTCTAATGACGTGTCGCTAAGGAGGTACGCTTTTCCTGAGCCAGCTTTGGTAGTTCTTACGACTTCATTGAATTCTCATAGAAAATCTTGGGAGCGGGTCTCTTCGTTCATATAGTTTCCCAGTGAAGAAACTGCAGCCTAGACAGGTCAGTGATTTGCCTAAGATCATTCAACTCACAAGTGGCAGACCCAACCTCTTCATCCGCTCCAGTGACTGCAACCATGGCCACTAAAACCATCTCAGGGCAGGCAATGTCTGAACAGGGTGCACCTTTCTAATGCATCATCTCGTGCTGGTACCCACACCCTGACTCTAAGAATCAGGTATTGCTTTCATTTTACACACAAACTCAGGAAGTTAAACTGACTGTCACAGGAGATACAACTTAAAATTAAAAGAGCCTGGCTTCCAGTTCTGTCCGTTTGCTTTTGCGTTGAATCTCCAAAAACAAATCCCAGCAGGCGCCTGCCACTCAAGACAGTTTACCTCACTTGACAACTTCTGTCCTTGTAAGCAGCCATCGGCGACCCCTCTCTGTTCCCTGTCTAGAATGAAGGATTTATTTCTACTGTTGAAATGGGAGATTCTGAACATTCTCTCTCTCTCTCTCTCTCTCTCTCTCTCTCTCTCTCTCTCTCTCTCTCTCTCATCCAGACACGTGTCACCATGCCCAACTCTGGGCAACTTGTTCTAGTATCTTAATCAAGGTCAAGAAACATTTTCTGTAAATGGCCAGGGAGTGAGAGCTTTAGTTCTTGTGACCTGGCAGTGTTGGCACAGGCACTCAGTTATGGTGTGGTGGTGTGTTAGCCAATTCCTGGATGAGCCAGCTCGGCAGTATTCTAATGAACCTTTATTGGTGAACACCGAAATAGGACCGTCACAGTTTCCATGTGTCCAAAGGGTTATTCTTCTTTTGATTTCCCCAACTACTTAAAAAAAAAACGTAAAAAAACATTTTTAGCTCATAGGCTATATAAAAATCCATAGTGGACTGAATCTGCTTTATGGGCCATAGCTGACAGAGTTTGGCTTAAAATATTTAATTACGTGTCTGTTGTTAGAAAATCTAGTGTATAGATCAAAACACAAAATACTAACCTAGTATTTTTGAGGGGGAGAGGGAGCGGTCCCAGTGATTGAGAACCCTGAATACATTTGTATCCTGTTCATGCAGAAAGAGAAACTGTGTGTTGAAGGTGACTGCCAATCAGGGGTGCTAGACCACGGGCCTGCAGGTAGATTTCTGGCCATATGAACAATGTTGATGTTTTCCTGTTTTTCTTCTTGGGGTTGCTCTGCTGTGCGCCTTGTCCTACATGGTTCTCTCTGACTGATCTTTGGACTGATTGCAATCTCTCTTCACATCAGGACCTTTGGTCTCCTCTCAGGGACCTCATCCTGACTTTCAAGGGTTTCCTCTGCCTTTGTCACTCAGGATTGGAAACATCTTGCTATTTCTCAAAGTTCCTAAGTCAGTGGTTCCCAGCCTTCCTAATGCTGAAACCCCTTAATTCAGTTCCTCATGTTGGGGTGACTCCCAACCATAAGATTATTTTGCTGCTACTGCATAGCTGTAATTTTGCTACTGTTACAAATTGCAACTAAAATATCTGGTATTCAGGGTATCTAATATACCACCCTTGTGCAAGGCTCGTTTGATCCCTTTGAGGTTGCGACCCACATGTTGAGAACTGCTCCCCTATGTGGTTCTTGGGGGATCTGAAGGAATTCCTCCAGACCCATCAATATGAGGAGCTCAAAGGCCTGAAGGAAGCAGGAGTTTAAAAAAGTTTATGATTCAATACTTTTGTTAACTCTTTGAGAAATGCATGCAATGTATTCTGATCATCGTCCTGTCCTTTTATTCTTTTCTTTTTTTATTTCTTTTTGGATGTAAGGCCCATTCACTGGAGCATGGTTAGCCATCAGGGGCTTCACTCTTTTTTTTTTTATTTAACATTTTTTTATTGATAAAAGAAGAATAAAGAAAAAAAAAACAAATTTCCACCTCCTCCCAGCCTCCCCTTTCCCTCCCCCTCCTCCCACTCTTCTCCCCCTCCTCCCACTCTTCTCCCCCTCCTCCCACCCCTCTCCCCTTCCCCCCACTCCTCTCCCCCTCTCTCTCCAGTCCAAAGAGCAGTCAGGGTTCCCTGCCCTGTGGTAAGTCCTAGGTCCTCCCCCCTCCGTCCATATCTAGGAAGGTGAACATCCAAACTGGCTCGGCTCCCACCAAGCCAGCAGATTGCGTAGGATCAAAACTGCGTGCCATTGTCCTTGGCGTCTCATCAGCCCTCATTGTTCGTCATGATCAGAGAGTTCAGTTTTATCCCATGCTTTTTTTGGTAATAGTCCAGCTGGCCTTGGTGAGCTCCCAGTAGATCAGCTCCACTGTCTCAGTGGGTGGGTGCACCCCTCGTGGTCCCGACTTCTTTGCTCATGTTCTCCCTCCTTCTGCTCCTCATTGGGACCTTGGGAGCTCAGTCCAGTGCTCCAGTGTGGGTCTCTGTCTCTATCTCCATCCCTCGCCAGATGAAAGTTCTAAGATGATATGCAAGATATTCGTCAGTATTGCGCTAGGATGGGGTCATTTCAGGTTCCCTATCCTCAGCTGCCCAAGGAACTAACTGGGGACCTCAGCTTGGGCACCTGGGAGCCCCTCTAGGGTCAATTCTCCTGCCCACCCTAAAGTGGGTCCCTTAACTAAGGGTTGTGGTTCCGTGCTCCCCTATCCAACCTTCCTTTATCCCGATCCTCCTATTGCCCCAAGTCCCCCCTCCTTCCCTTCTACCTTTTCTCTCCCCATCTCCCCTTACCCCCTTCCCACCCCACCCCCAAGATCCCACTTTTCTCCCCGGCAATTTTGTCTACTTCCCTTATCCAAGAGGATAACGATATGTTTTTCCTTGTGTTCACCTTCTTACTTAGCTTCTTTAGGTTCGCCAATTGTAGATTCTGTGACCCCTATTTATGGCTAGAAACCAATTATGAGTGAGTACATCCCATGTTCTTCTTTTTGGGTCTGGGATACCTCACTCAGGATAGTGTTTTCTATTTCCATCCATTTGCATGCAAAATTCGAGAAGTCATTGTTTTTTACCGCAGCGTAGTACTCTAGTGTGTATATATTCCATACTTTCTTCATCCATTCTTCCATTGAAGGGCATCTAGGTTGTTTCCAGGTTCTGGCTATTACAAATAATACTGCTATGAACATAGTTGAACAAATGCTTTTGACATGTGATAGAGCATCTCTTGGGTAAATTCCCAAGAGTGGTATTGCTGGGTCCAGGGGTAGGTTGATCCCGAATTTCCTGAGAAACCGAAACACTGACTTCCACAGTGGTTGCACAAGATTGCATTCCCACCAGCAATGGATGAGGGTACCCCTTCCTCCACAGCCTCTCCAGCAAAGGCTATCCTTGTTGTTTTTGACTTTAGCCATTCTGACAGGTGTAAGATGGTATCTCAAAGTTGTTTTGATTTGCATTTCCCTGATTGCTAAGGAAATTGAGCACGACCTTAAGTATCTTTTGGCCATTTGAAGTTCTTCTGTTGAGAATTCTCTGTTCAGTTCAGAGGGGCTTCACTCTTAAAACTGGCTCTTCCTCTCCCAGAAGCCACCAACTGTCACTACCTCCTTAGGGCGGGGACTCACAAATCCCTCCCACCTCTGTGCCTGAATGCTTAGGAGCTTGATCTTTTGTGGTCAAACCATGACTGCTGCAAGGTCATGAACGTAGCAGTCCCGTTATGTCTAGAGAACACACTCTCTCTCTTTCTGGTCGTCTTGGCCCTCTGCTCCTGCAAGGTTTCCACTCTTCTGAAGAGGGAGTGAAACAGGCTGAGCACTCCACACTGAGCTCGCCAGGCACCCGTTCTCTCCACTTTCATAAGTCATGGGTGTTTGCCTTAACCTCTGTCCTCCTCATAAGGGGATTTCCCTGATCGCTAAACTACTCTAATGGTATAGACATGCGAATGTCAAGGGCAGTCTAATACCTTGTTTACCTAGTAGAGTAACAGTGGTGAGTTCACCCCTGGGGCCCAATTATGGCTTCTTAGCCAGACTTACAGTACTAGGCATACAGTTCCTCTGGTGGATCGGGCCTCAAATTCAGTCAGAAACAGATTGGTTACCCCCATAAGATTCATGCTACCATTGTACCGACGGAAATGTCCGTTCTTGTTGTAGTTCCCAGGGTTCATCGCAGGATAAGGGATACGCCTCCCACCAGCAGCCCACATAGCTAGTCCTATGAGAGCTAACCCACAGAGAGGAGACATCGTGCGTGCGTAGTGCCAACTCCTTTTCTCCATGTCCTGTGACCAAAGTGTGTGGTGACTTCAGCAACAGGATTGCGTCATCAAGTTCTGGTAGATTAAGGATGGTGGTAATGGCCTAGATTGTTGTGAGAGGTCTCAGAGTTACCCCTGACAAACAACTTGTGGGGAGAGATCCCACATCTGACACTGAACTTTTTATTTGACAATCTATGACTTCTGGGTGGAGCGGAGAGAAACCAAGTCGGTACTGTCCGAGAAGCATCCTCCCCGATAGCTAGCTAGCTTTCATAGCACTGGAAGGTGTAGGCTGTTTAGGCTGTACTAGGGTAGCTCCATTTAAACACACACACACACACACACACACACACACACACACGCATGCATGCACATGAAGCTTAGGAGCCAGGTCTTGAGACGGTTTAAAGAAAAGGCAGAAATTGAAACTGTGGATCTGTAGGTCCCTCCATCATCCTGGGCTGCTATAACAAGTGCCATAGACTTAACAGAAATCCATTTCTTATAGTTCTGGAGGCCAGAAGCCCATGACGAAGGCGCTGGACAATCTGTTTCCTTGTGACGCTATCTTCCTGACTTGGGGATGGCCATCTTATTAGAATATATTCACATGGGAGAGTGAGAGCACTCTGGCGTCTCCAGGGAGAAGACTAATATGATCCCACCAGCGCTTCACTCTCAGAATCTCATTTTTCCTTAATTATTTCCGAAGAGATGCCGCCTCTTAAGACACCCGCACCGGCAGTTAAGACTTCGAGCATCAGCTCGTTAGGTCTCGAGCACTCAGTTTATAGTTGGAAGGTCCCAGTCCCTCTGAAGTACCCTCGTGTCTTCTCCTTCTCTTCCTTCTGCAGCCTGCTTGGATAACCGGCATAGGCTCTAGAGCGCACAGTGTGAAGTAGAGTCTGCTTTCTCCAGCTTTACTTTCCCGCCTTGCCCCTTCCAACCCCCCAACACTTACCTTTCTTTTGAGGCCATCGTGTTAAATTACATTTAAAACAAAGAAAAGAGAAAGCTTCTTGGATATCTGGTATCCCGGGTACAGGTTTGTTCCTGACCTCTTGTAAGGGTGAGCTGTGCTGAAGGTATTAAGAAGAGAAGTTGGGCCCAGGCGTAATCTTAGGAGCTCTGGTGTCTTGGAAAGCTGTGCTGTGTGTCCCTGGAGATTGCCCATCCCCCCCCCCCCCCCCCGCGCCTGTATGCATTCTCTTCCCTGAAAAGACCCCTTGTTCATCAGATGTAGGCAGAAGGGGATCTGGGCCTGTTTTCTCTGGGATGTTTCATCCATTGTAGGATGCCCACTTCTGATCTTAAACAATAATATCTCTTTGAAATTTTATTGCCACAATAGAGATGGGCTGTATCACACATCTAGATCCTGGCTCCATGCAAGTCATGCCTGAGACGCTGTAGTAGGAAGTGTAACAGAAATGTTTCCTTGCCATATAGGTCATTCTCTGGGTGTCCAGGGTCTGGTGGCTGTCACTTCTTTCCACTGTGAGACTCCTACAGAATGAGCTCTTTGAAGCTGTCCCAGCTACAGGAAAGTGAATTCTTGTGTGGTATGTCTTAAGAGATACCCGAAGGCCCTAAAGCGCTGTGCCACCACCCACAATGAATGATTTAATAGTGCCTTCTTCTCAGTGTCTTACAGATCAACTGGGAGCTGTCTGTGGGTCTCATCAGTGCTGGTCCCTATTTCTTCCATCCACCTCCTCCCGGGACCAGCAGCCTGTCTTCCAAAGAGCAGGAGCACAAACAGAAAACCTCAAGCTGTCCAATATAGGTCGAAGCCAACCACACGTTCAAGTCAAGAGAACGGCAATAGGACCCAGCCAAAGTGAAGAGTCCTCTGCCCAGCCATGAGGCCAAAACCACAGACTGAAGGAAAAGATGCTCTCCAGCATCTCGCCTAACCACGCAACACCGTCTGGCAATTAGCCAACAGACCAGAAGGGAAGGAACCGGCTCAGGTCAGACTTGAAAACAAGGCAAGTTGGGCTACAAGAGGTGGGAGAAGTATGCTGTCTGCCCTCCCTATTCCAGAATCCTCTGTCCTTGTCCACACTTGCTTTCAACTCCGTCCGACACGGTATCTGTAGAAATTCTTCTTCTGCTCAATCGCTGTAACGTGGTTGGAAACTTCCCAGGTTGGAAGCCTTGGGGAGACAGCAGCTAACGCTGCAGGAAGCACAGCCCGGCTTCCCAGTGACGTCAGAATGTTTGTGTCTTTGTGTTTCTGTTTGGGCACATGGGACACACGAGGATGGGTGGGCGGTTTGAGTGGGAGTGAGGAGGTCTGTGTTTGTGTGCATGTGCGCCCTGCTCATGTTTTTGCCAATATGCCTGTCTCAGTCACGCTCAGAAATCTGTCTTTGTAGGCTGGAAGCAGAAAGAGGTTTGCAGAATTAGACAATATTATCACCAAATAGTTTTTGTTTTCTAAAAAAAAAAAAATGAATTAAAAGGATCAGACGTATTTCAAATGTTCTTAGTCAGATGTGTGTGCACGCGGGCAGGCGGGTAGGCGAGCATGCGTGCACTCGTGCCCTGGGCTGGATTTGGAGGTAGAGTATAAATAGATTGATGTCTTTCACCTCACAATTTCTCTGGTTCTATTTCTGCTGCAACTGAAATGATTCTGGTAAGTTATCTTAGAAATTACACAGATGCAGAGAAACTGCTTGTCTTAATTAGTTACGCATTACTTCTAATAATAGATTTTATCTATCTATCCATCTGTCTATAATTTTTACGCCATTTGAGGATCCACTTTTCTACAGGTGGGGAGCATAGGTTGATTGGGGCTGTTGTAGTCTTGCTGGTGGGATGTAGTCTCTGGATTTCAATTCTGCTGCAGAGCCTAGTCGTGTAGATTGGTTCTTGGTGAGTACACCACCCCTGGTGCACGCCCCCCCCAAAAAAGATAAAATAAAAGCCCCAAAACCTCAGAGCATGTATGCATAAAGGAGATGGTAGATTAGGTTACTGGGGAAGGAAACTTACAAATGTACCTTTGCCGGAAGATTAACGGATGGTTGCAGTGAGTTGCTGATGAAGGCATTTTGTGTAAGAGCAGGCCCTAGCTGCCGGGGCTCATCTGTCTCTGCTGTCACTCTCTCCATGTCTGCCTGTGCAGCAGTGAGCTGTCTGGGCTCACGTGTCTGCCTCCCTCCTCTTCTTCCTCTCTCTGCAGAAATCCTGCCTCACTGAGTCCCAGAGGCAGAGCTTCCCATCGGAGAAAGGCTGTTAAGGTCAGCGGTTTTCTGTCTGTCTGTCCTGTGCCCTGGCATGACCTTTTGAAAGTCACCCTCCACAATCCTCAGAGACGCAGAGCTTTTATTATGGTAGGCCTAGCAAAAGTGACAAGTACCTTTTGTTGACAATCACTCATTCTTGGCCAACATGTTGACCAAAATCTCTGCCTGGAGACCCCATGTTTCCATGCTTTGTGGAACAGAGAGGCAACACACACACACACACACATACACACACACACACACACACACACACCTCCCTCAGGTTTTTCAGTTCCCAGTCTGGATACAGACTTGATACCTGATACAAGCCACTAGTGAGCACATTGTGACGTGGGGGTGTCTAAGAGGCAATTCTTTGTGACTTTGGTTCTCCTCTCCAACATCTGATTTGGTTTTTTGTTTTGCTCTCTGGCTTTCTTTACACACACACACACACACACACACACACACACACACACACACTTTTCTAACCCCATGCCATCTTCTTATACTTAGAAGCAACAACTACCAACCTCTCTAAACCGTTTCAAGACCACGAGGACTCACCTTTAACACCACGTTGTATCTAACCACAAACACGTTGGGCTTATGTAAGTTGAAATATCAGAAGTCAAAAACGGGTTGAGAATTCCTAAGTTGTAGACCATCCCATCTGAGCGGCCCCGTAGTACAGCATAGAGACCAGATCCCTGCTCTGGTGACTACTGAGCTACTGACTTACACTGGGTACCACTGCCCAGCGTGGATCTCACTGCACATTGCAGCCTGGGAAAAGGCCCAAATTCAAAACCCCAAATGCAGTTTCTTCTGGATGCTGTCGCTTTCATACCCTTTTAAAGTCAGAGCATCCTTAGATGACCCATCATTAGGAGACCCAGTGTGCCAGAAAGACGGACAAACATCTGACGGCCTCAGCTTCCAGCACAGTGGGACTTGCTTCTCCCTGTTCATGGAGTGGGACCCTGGCAGCAAGCAGGCACATGCGTACTGCATGCTTAGTGCTAGGATTGTGCAAACTCTCGGGTGGGGGTCACTCAGCTCCCAGACTCTAAGACTCAGGGTGAGTGGAGCCCACTAATAATCAAGAATACTTGCAAAATAAGTGAGTATGTTTCTTATGAGAGTCACTTTCTTTATTAGTTAGGCCAAGAGGCTTACAAATGGTTCCGTTCTGTTCTGTTTCCTGTAGGACCCTCTCGAAAGCCGGCCTTGGCCTCTTACCTTGGTTTTACTGTCTGGGAGCTACTTCTTGTTTCTTAGCAGTTTCCCACCCATTACAGGAAGACATCATAGCTCGAAGAGCTCCACAGTCTTCCGTGTGGTCATGTTCGTGGGTGAACACTTCCATTAGCTCTGTCTCTGGAAAGTCTAGTGAGGGCAAAGGTAGCAGGGAACGGAGACCCTGGATCCGCATGGGCTAGCACTTGGAAAAGTTCTTGCTACCGGAGAAAGACACTGTATCCACCAACACCTATTCACCATACACACATGGCTTCTGCGTTCAACCAGTCTCGGAGCAAACATATCACTAGGCCTATGATGGTTGAGTCTGTGGGGAGCATGGCTAGACTTGTCTTCTAAGTTATTATCTTCTAAGTTATTTATAGAGTCCTCACATTGCCTCGAGGAGTATTATAAGCAACAGAGGGATGTTTTACAGAGGGAAGGATGCGATACTGTGCCGTGTTTGGTAAGGGACTTGAATACCCACAGATTTGGCATCTGCAAGGTTGGAAAACCCATAAAATATCTTGCTTCAGTTTGGTAGGTAAACAAACTCAAGCGTGGTCCATGACAGTCCCCTAGGTCCTATGGTTCCACGCTGGTCCCATCGTCCAGCTCTGACTTCCACACGGTGCCTTTGCCCTGGGATCCAGAAAATGGGAACACGGGACTCTGAGTCAATTTTGCGGATACGTTTGAAAACACTTGATCAGGTCTATGCTTGCTGCCATCTACCTTGTTTGTAGGCTTCTTCTGTTTTGATCTGTGTGTGAGCAAATAAAACAATGGTTGCTAGTCCACAGGCTATGAGATTTCCTATTTGCTGAACATACCCCAGGAGGCGCATGCGTGTACTCATTGAAGCTTGAGGCTGCAAGTATGTGTGTGTGTGCGCACACACACACACACACACACACACACACACACAAGTTTTCATATTAGTTTCCCGAGTTCATGGATAAAGTCCAGAGCTGCCAAAGCTCCCACTACTTCGCCATGTCACACTAATAGCTTCCAGATCCCGTCACATATTAAATTCATGCGGCTTCAGCGAAGCTATCTATTTAATGCAATTCGCTAAATGCCTGCGCAGCCCCGCTGACAGTGACATATTAGTTTTGCAGTCTTTTGCAATCTGATATCTCTGAATTTGCCACCGTACTAAAGATTTGATTAATGTGGTTCCATTTGGATGCAGTAATTGGCTGCGACTGTTGTAGAAAATAATCAGGCTTTCATTCCCTACAAGTGCACGGACATGCTAATGAGAGAGTGGGTTAATTAAGCCCGCGGCAGAAAGCGACAGTTACTGATGACTGTTATGACAAACCACCGACTCGGCATTTGGGAGCAGGACAGCAAATTTGCACTTTATGAAATTACAGGAAAACTAGGACATAAGGAATAAATAGTTACATCTGTTTGGTGAGAGGGGGAAGGGGTGGGGAGAAAGGGAAGGGGCACAAGAGGAAAAGAACAGGCGGAAGACAACTTTCCCCAAGACAGACAGGGCCTGGGTCTCAGAACCCAGGAGGCCCGGAAGAGTCCTATGCCTCAGTGGCTGCTGTTGCTTGCTCTAGAGGGGAATGGCAGCCAGAATGGGATGAGCCCAGACAAGCGCCTGAAGTTCAAACTTTACAAAAGGGCCTGCTGCCTAGAAACGGATAGACTTGGGGAAAGAGGGAGGTTAAGGTCAAGGTAGGGAGGATCGCAAATTGCTTAGGAACCTTTCACCTGTGGAGAAAACCAGGGTCAGGAGTAGGGGGGTGCAGCTCAATCTCAACTCTTTGGAGAATGTCTGGGGTGACTCTGATTTTAATACCTGCTTTACTTACTTTTTTATTACTTATTTTTAAATCCTCCATTTAATCCACCTGTGTGTCTCAAGGCCTTCCTGCTCTTGGAGTTGAGTCTCAGAGCCAATTCTGGGCTCCTTCTGGAAGCTTCCCCAAATTCTTCCAGGCTCCTTGGCTTTTTCCATTCTCCTATGTGGCTCTGAGACCTGTTGTCCTTTCTTTGAGGTGTGTCCAACCTGCGACCCATGGGCTGCATGTCCCCAGGACAACTAAGGATGCTGTGTCATACAAACTCATAAACTTACTTAAAATGTTGTCAGATTTTTTTTTTGCAATTTTCTTCTGTTTTGTTTCAGTGACTCCCTTTAGAGGTTTTGAGCATGAACTTTGTAGGTGACGCCATCTAAAGGTTGGACATGCCTGCAAACCATTTAGGCTTGTAGGGAAGGAGATTCCTGCTCAGCCCTCTGGGGCTCTACTGAAGAGCATGCACTCACAAATAGTCTCTCTCTCTGGCTATCCTGGGTTCCCCAGGACTCCCGTGATTAGGCAGAGCTTGACCTCACACCCTTCAGGTTGGTCTGCATTCAGCTCCACCCCCAACCAATCAGCATCACTGAGCACTGGGAAGATAGTACTGTCCTGGATGCCAGGGAAGGAGCAAAGCCCAGTACTTTGTTCCTGCCTTTCCGCAGCTTGTAGACCAGCAGGTACACAGACAAGCAGCTAATGGCGAGCAGGGCCCCTGTGAGAAGAGTGAAGGAGCCTCACTGTTTGGTCTGTCTGCTGGGGCCCTGGGGGCACGGTTGGGGGAGTCCGGAGCCAGAGCTGGATAGGTCACCTGGGAACAAATGATAGAGTCCTCTAGGATCCTTAAAGAGCATGAGCTAATTCTGTACTGGAGGTGAAAGTCATTACGGAATGCCCCGCCCCAGCTTGTCACACTCAGATCTGTGCTTGAGGGAGGTCATGTTGGAAACAGAAACATGACATAAAGGCTCAAGAACAAACTGGAAATCAGAGCTCAGGCTTTGGACCATCCCAAGCAGGTGAAAAAGTCACAGGCCCCCGAGGACCAACACGGTGGATCCTTCCCAAGGTGGCCTGGCGGTTCACCTGGAATAGTTTTCCCAGCCCTCTCCTGAGCTCTGTGGTGGGGCAGCAAGGATCCTGGAGGGAGTGATCTAACCGGGGATAGCAGGGACAATGGAAGGTGAGAGAGCATCCTCAGTCACACCCCCATGAGATGCAAACGTGCAAAGCAAGGGGTGTGGTCTCTGGTTCCCTGGTTATAGAGCAGGTCTCACTTAAATCACAAGCTTGTGGACTATGGTTCCACTTACAAAAGCCAGTTTGTGGGTTAAAGTTCTGGGGAACCTGTCCCCAGAGTACAGGCAGGGTGATAACTCAGGGAAGCCATTTCAGTCAGTCAGTCACTCGATCTGACCTTCCACCAAGAATGGGAGACAGTTTACATGCAAAAAGTGCGGGATCCTGTGCATCTGTTTGTGGGGGTCTTCGCTGACCAGAGTCTGACATATTCTGCTCACTGGAATCTTCACTTTGACAACGAGGATTCTAAGACTCAGGGATGGGGAAATAGAAGCCTCCATTCACACAGCTGGTGAGTGGTGGGGTTGTGTTTAGATCTAGTCAAGGCCGAAACCGCTCTTTCTCTCGAACCCTTTAAATTCCTTTTATTTCATAAGATGTCACTGAATAGATTTCTGGGTCAACACTGGTCTTACTCAGATAGAACACGTGTGTGTCCTTGGGCTCTGACGTGGGTCCGCCCAGTTCCAAGGCTCTTCTCCGGCCCCTAGCACAGCAAGGTAGGGAGGGCTGTCTGAAGTGCGGATTAGGTGCATGTGGCCCATAAGTTTTGCCATGTTTGTGTTCTGGGTGCTTAAAGTTGACAGATGAAAAAGTCTCCACCTCTCCAGACTCAGGATGTTTAGAACGGGATTCCCTCTTACTCCTGTCTCTCGGCTAACGGGGGATGGGCTAGCATGGGCTTTGGACAGCATGGCTGATTATTTTTGTGTTTCCAGTGACCTAGCTGCCTTCTAGGAAGAGCCCCAGTGGAGGACATGAAGTGACAGGGCATTGGTCTGGGAGAAAAGGAACAGGAACACACACACACACACACACACTCACACACACCCATCACTCCCAAGCCCGCTGCCCTTGCCAGCTATGGAGGTTCTGCAGTCTGAGCACCTGGCCTGCCTGGGACTTGCTGATTTAGACTAGAAGATTTTATGGTCGGAAAATGGCTTTCAAATTTGTTTGGAATTACCCAGAGCACATTTTAAACACTCAAATCGCCATCTTCATAATTTTTTTTTAACATTTGCAATTTTCCTTAGTATGATTCTACTGTCTTCCCTGGCACACCCCTGGCGCTCAGTCTTTGGACTCTTTCCCGCTGGAGAGAGCCCCTGTGGCAGCATTTCTACAGCAAACACCATGAAGATCAGGGGTATACTGTCTAAGGCCTGGAGTGGATCTGTGTTCTCTGCTGTGTACACTGTGGACCAAGTTCAAGAGAGCTGTATCCGCCTAGAATCTCGGAATACAACCTTATTTGGAAGGAAGGTCTTCGGATATGTAAATTAGGAGCGACAAGGTCGTCCTGGTTACTGTGGCCCTAAATCTAATTCCTAAGAAGAGGCTAAGATAAGCAGAAGAGAGAGTGGTGGGGAAGTGGGGACAGACATGATGAAGCCTTGAGTCTAACAACCCTTAGGATAGTTAGTGGTGGCAAGGGAAGGCTTGCCAAGAGCCTTCCGAGGGAGCTGGCGAATTGACACCATTTTAGCCTATTCTAGATCTGGAAGAAAACACCTCTCTTCGGGTATCGTAAGCCATCCAGCTTGTGGTGATGCCTGTGGTGGTACTAGGAAAGAAACACACCCTCTCGGATCACTTAGAGCTTTGTCAGACTACTCCCATGGTCTAGAACGCGCAGAGGAAGTGCCCTCCAAGTCCCCTCCCGTCTTCCTTCCGTGAACCTGTGCGGTCCAACTTCCCAGAGCAGAACCGAGCAGAACTGCATCGTTTCTGTTAAGTTGGCATAAAATAAGTGTCAAGTCTTTCGTTATCTTTAGCCATTCTTACACAAATGTTACTCCACACGTCTTTGGTGTCTCACCTATACTTCAGGCTGTGTTCTCGCAACATGAGGAGACTTAGTGTGTGTTTTAAAAGGATTCTAGCTCTCCCATTTGTCTGTCTCAACTCTCCTGAAAGTTCCACGTGAACACTCGGGACCCTCCAAAAGAGACGAGACCCTGGCTCCTTCTGCCTCCAGTGTCTCAGCAGCTCCCGCCACCCCCTCCTTTAATTGCGGGAGCCCTTGCCCCTCTGGGCTGTCAGGGGGCTCTGCACATTTTATACCTGACAGGACCTCTCCCAGAAACCCCGGAGGGAGACACCGTTAAAATGTTTTATGTTGGGGAATAGCTTGGTTTCTGTGCAATAAAAACCAAAGCCATTGAACAAGCAAGCTCTTGGGTAATTACAGGGATGGAGGAGATAGCTTCCATATGCCGGTGGGTGCTGGGGGCCCAGCCTGCATCTGTTCCCTTTGTTCTGTCGGAGAGCAGAGCCAGGAGGGGGGCTGACCTCACGATAAACCCTGAACCAGAACCCTCCTCAAGCTTTGGGAGGAGGGACAAAGGTGGTGGAGGGAGGTCAGAGGGCAGCCACATCTGGCTTGGGTGGGGGGGTGTCTGGGAGGGAGCAGAGACAGGGAAGGGGGCTGGGGCTGCTCACCTCTAATCAATAATCCTGCTACCAGAGATCAGAGAACCATTCATTAGCGAGCTCGTTAGGTGATTGATAGGCTTAATTTTCCTGTCAAATGTGGACTTCCCTTGTAAACATGTCAATTGGGGAAAGTTCAAGCTTGTCACTTGGATTTATGGCTGGAATAACATGTAGGTGGAAAAGAGGGCCAGCTCCCCAGCAAGCAGGCTGGCGGCTCCGAATGTGAAGGGCAGGGGAGCCAGGTGCCGGGAAACACCCTTCCTCCTTCTTCATGCAGCTGAGACAACAGCGCTCATCCTCCTCATCCTCGGAGAAGTGGCCCAGGTGGCTTCTGCTGCCCCATCCAGTCATCCCCTGCCCCAGCACCTCCCTCCTCCCACAGCGCTCTCTCAGACTCAGTTACTGCTCCAGAGGAGACCCAGAGGGACAGCCATAGGTTGGAAAGGCTCCCCTCGGCTGTGTCTCCTTTTGAGTTGTCCAGGGAGATAGGAACAGAATCAGAGTGGAAAGTACACAAACAAGCCATCAGTTCCTCGGTGATCTGGAAAATTATCCCCGGCACTTGGGGGACACGCTAGAGGCGAGGTGGGCCCAGAGAAAGCAGTCGCTCAGAACAAATGGTGGGACAGTGGAGGGCTTCTGTAGCCAGGGCCCAAAGGGTGGTCCTGGGGGGTGCATTTGCCACAGCCTCTAGTTCATGCCCCTCATTAGGCTGGCCAAGCACAGCCAGCCTCCTCAGATGGGCAAGAAACTCAAGCCCGCTACAAGTGAGCACTGGCTAATTGAAAATCCAGTTCAAGACTCACTGCCACCGGTAGTGTTGGGATCATAAAGAGCTAGCCATGGTAGAGTGGCTTCCTGGACTCAATCCCTGGACTGCTTTGACCAGCAGATCCTGGAATCTGCTTGAAGAAGTCTCGCTCCTGGTCTCCTGTAGCATGACCCTGGGCCACCTGAGAGGAGAGACTCTGTCTTTCCTGTCACTGTGTGCTCTGCGGTACTTTGTGGGAAACCCGAGTAATCCTGCTGAATGCTGATGGCTGGGCAGGCCCTGAACCTAGCTGTGGTCACAGTCCTATGTTCAGTGGCACCGGACTCTCATTATTGGGACCCTCAGTGTCTGCAGAGTTAGAGCAAGGAGAGGACTTAGGGGCAGATGAGACCTGTAAGGAAGACCTGTTCCTAGCACTGACCAGGGTGTGTGTGTGTGTGTGTGTGTGTGTGTGTGTGTGTGTGCATATATGCAGAGTTGTGCTCAACTGAGTTATAGTTATATACAGGCCTCTGAACCCCTCCTGACATTTTGCACCCTAACATCTCATTTCTGGTTTGGAAACACTGTGTCTGCATGGCTCAGTCCTGGAGCCCTAACTGGACAGACACACATACGGGAAAGATACAGTCTTGTGGGTTCAGATGGCAGTGTATCACCACCAGCAGCAAGCCGGAAGCTCGGCGTGTTTATTGCATACATCTGAATCAAGGACGCAGGCTACTGTGCACAGCGGGGCAAGGAGGCCTGTCTAGCTAATTTTCTTTGGAGGCCTCTGTAAGGAAGCAGTCTCGGAGTGCACCCATCCTGGAAGAGGAAGATGTGGTTGACAGTTCCTACAGAGACCCTCAATATTTGCCCTCAGAGCAGAGGAAGGCTTCGCCATCACTCTGAGTCTAACCCAGGGAAGACATTTTCATGGGCGTGAGGCACTGGGGTCCTTGGTATGGTTGTGTTCATATCAACAGCACACAGTCATTCAGGGTGTCATGAGGACAATCACCTGGGGTTTCCTCGGGCCCCCACATGGAGATGTTCTGTCCTTTGGAGTGTAACTTTCTGTTGGGGCCTCGAACTGCTCGGGCTAAATTCTTAGGCGATGAATGAGAAGAAAGCTCTGGTTAGCCTGACGACCGACTTCCTTTTATGTTTCTCTTCTTGCTGGCGTTGAAAGTTTGATTATTTGTATGGGCAGGCTCCGCCTCAGTGTTGTTGAAGAGGAATGGTGTTAGCCAAGTCTTAACACTGTGACGAAATCCCTGAGGAGATGAACTTACCGGGGGAGGGGGGGTATTGTTGCAAGTGGCGAGGCAACGCCTCATGGTGAGAACACCACACAGGAGAAGCTGTTTACTTCATGACATCCGCGAGCCAACATGAATGTCAAGAAGAGGTTGGGGGCTGGGCGGTGGTGGCGCACGCCTTTAATCCCAGCACTCGGGAGGCAGAGGCAGGCGGATATCTGTGTGTTCGAGGCCAGCCTGGTCTAGAAGAGCTAGTTCCAGGACAGGAACCAAAAGCCATGGAGAAACCCTGTCTCGAAAAATCAAAAAAAAAAAAAAAGAAGAGGTTGGGGGGGGCACACGATCCCTTTAAAGAGCACCCACAATGGCCTAATTTCCTCCCACAAAGCCCCATCTCTGAAAGGTTCCAGCATCTCACAAAAGACCACAGAGTTGGGACCAATCTTCATGCCATGAGCCTTTGAGGGGCAGGAAGGATGTGAGCTACAGCAATAACAGCTATTATGAAGCCACCACTTTCTAGGTACTAACCAGGATTCTGTAAATATCGCCTCTTCTGACCTATGACAGACCCTGCCTCTGCCATCACCACGCAGGTGCTTTGGGGGATCTGGCCAGTGTAAGTCAGGACCACAGTATGTGCCCTGGGCTGGGACTGAAGACCATTGGCTGCATGACTTTGGAAGTCTATGCTAGCTGGAGGAAATGGCACTGTGTCTGTTGAACTGGTCAGAAACTCAGTTTTGTGTCTATTTTCTGACTCTCTGGGCACCTAGTGGCAGACATTTTTGTGATGTATTTTTAGGTTTTTTGTAACGTGAGGTCCTGCTTGTTGGGGGTTTCTGCCCTGCCCAGTCCCCCAGCAGTTTAGTCCCAGAGAAAATCACACAGAAGTCTCCATATAAATTATAAACTAATTGGCCCATTAGCTCAGGCTTCTTATTAGCTCTTGTAGCTCATATTAACCCATTGTTAACCCATCTATGTTAGCCACATAGATGACAACATATGTTGTCAGCAGGGCAAGTCACATCCTGCTTCTTCGGTGGTCTGGGCAGGACTGCCGAGGGAGCTTCCTGCTTCCCAGAATTCTCCTAGTCTCCTTGCCTGCCTCTACTTCCTGTCTGGTTGTCCCACCTATACATCCTGCCTGGCTAATGGCCAACCAGCATTTATTTAAAACATAATTGACAGAATACAGAATTGTCCCACACCACTTTTCTTCTATATCACAGAACATCTTTTCTTCCATAGAAAGTCTGGCATCCCTGGGGAGTTGGACTGCCGCTGTAATCTTGTCTTGAATTGAGCTTGTGAAATAGTTCTAGGAGCAAGTTTGGGCACAAAAGTCCCATTGAACAGAGCAGTAAGTGAGATGGGGGGATTTGACCACCGATCCTGGAGACCTTTCCTGACAGGCAACAAGACCCTTCCCTTTGACACAGTCAAGACCATTCATCTCTTGTCCAGAAAACTCCCTCCAGAGGCTCTCGCCTTCCAGTCCACAATTGCTGATCATTGTTGTAAAAGTAATACACCCTTTGATGAGCACCTGCTAAGTGCCGCAGGCAGCCCCAGCTGTAATTTGCTCACGACTTTTCTTCAGTCACCGCAGTGTTGTAGGAGCCTCTGCTGTTTTCTGTTTGCAGGGAAAGAAGCAGAGGCCTAGAGAATAAGTCAGTTCCCTGAGGCTTGAAAGGAAACATTTCTCAGGCTCAGAGGCTGTGCCAAGTCTACCAACCTCAGATCCCCATGTTCTTGGGCACCCAGCACCCATTGCCCTCCCTATCCCCCCAGCTCCATCCTTTCTAGACCTCCTTGGCAACCACATGTTTCCAGAGACAATGGTGAACCCTTCTTCCTGGTCAACCACCTCTGGTCTTCTGACATCTGTGGTCAGTTGAGACAAAGGCTTCTGCATAGTGATGGGGTAGAAGGGACTGCGGCCTGTGCCATCTGTGTGTCTGTGGAGTATCCAGGGCAGGCTTTCCCAGGTAACCGAGGGTTCCTCTTATCCTGGGTGGTCTAGCTGGGAGGAAACAGTTAAGATTCACTAACAGCTCCCCTCAGCATGCAAGAAACATCCTCAAGCTTCTAGACTGCAACTACCAGGGGCAATGGACGTTCTTTTTGGTTCCTGCTGATGTCTGGATTCAACTCTTCTTTTGGGGTACCACTTTCTCATCTCCCACAACTTTGACAATGATTTTGGAACCACTCCCATAATTTCTTTTAAAAAAAATTAATCCGTGTGTATGTTTCTGATGTAAATGTGTGCATGTGTATGTGCATGTGTTTGCATGAGTGTGTGCATGTATGTGCATGTATGTGCATGTATGTGTGTGTATATGCATGGGTTGCATGCATGTGTGCATGTGTGTGTATGTGCACACGTTTGTGTGAGTATGTGCATGTGTGTATGTGCATGTGTTTGCACGTGTACATGTGTGTGTATGTGCATGTGTGTGTGCTTGTGTACACATTTGGAGCACAGAGGTTGACTTTCAGTATCTTCCTCTGTTTTTAGGATCTTCCACCTTATTTTTGGGACAGGGTCTCTCACTTATCAGCAGCTTGCTGACTTGGCTGAACTAAGTGGCAGGTGAGATCCAGGGATCAACCAGTTCCCACCCCCTGAACACTGGGGCTATAGATACATGCCACCATGCCCAGCCGTTTCCTCTGTGCTGGGGACCTGAACTCAGATCCTCACACTGGCCCGGCAATACTCTACCTATGCCTCTCCAGCACACCCCACCCTGATTTTTTTATGGCTAAGTTTTAACAAGAAAGTGTGCTCTTGCTTTAGCAAAATGTCCTCCCACCTGCTCAGCCAGCTGCATCCTTGAATCCCAGGAATTTCATGACAAGCAAGACTTTGATGAACTATCCCCATTTCAAAGAGACAGGGAGGCTCTTTAAGGCACATGAGGTACAACCCTTGTCGGCACTGGAAAGCCCCGGCTCTGCTGTGCTGGCACTAGCCCCTGGGAACTGGCAAGTGAGATGAATTAGAAGCCTGGAGCAAAATATTTGGTTTCATGCAATTTACTTTCTTTCTCCTACTTGCTTAAAATTCGGTGGAACAATTAAATCTTAAAAGTGTCTTGTGGGCGCTTTGGGCTCCCATTTCTTTCAAGTTTATTGATTGTATTAGATATTACTCACAAAAGCAGGACTTTTTTTTTCTTTCTTAAACATTTAATAACACCATTTGGTTGAAACCCAGAAAGAGACAGTCTATAAAGTGACTGAGTACCAACACTGCATGGAAAAACCTCACACGTATGAACTAACAACCTGGAAGGCACACTTGAATTGAGGCATTGGCTGTGCCCAGTGGAGAGAGAGAGGGAGGATGGCTGGGTGTTCTTGTTCAGTAGCAGAGGGTGTCAGAGGAATATGCAAAGCCAGGAGGTTTGAGGGGCTGGATGAACAGTGAGGCTCTTCTTTTCTTTGCCTGTAGTGAGTCTGATAGCTGCTTTAACCGGATGTTTGTTGCCTAGGGTACTCAAGTGAGAGAGAGAGAGAGAGAGAGAGAGAGAGAGAGAGAGAGAGAGAGAATAGGATTTTGGCTCACAGTTTTGGAGACTTCAGTCCAGGATTGGCTGGTTGCTTTGTTTTGGTTCTGTTGAGGTGTGGCTCATCACAGCAGGGGCATATAGCAGGGGAAGCATCTTGTTTTCTGCTAACCATCAAGAAAAGAAAGAAGGGGCCTGTACCCACCATATCCCCCCCCCCCGCGCCATTGCCCCCTGCAATCTCCCTTCCTGTAACTAGACCCACCTGTTCAAAGCTCCACTCCTTCCAATAACTCTCTAGGCTGGGAACCAATCCTTTTATGCATGAACAGTCAGTGGGAGACACACACAACCAGTCTAACAACCAATAAACACGAGCAGCAAATTCTGAATTTAATTTGCAAGTTCTCTCTTTTCTCTTTCCCTCCCTCCCTCCCTCCCTTCCTTCTCTTTCCCTTTGTTTACTTTACTTTTCTTTCTACAAATACTCTTATTTATGAGGTATGTATCCAGCTCTTTAGAAAGAAAAATCGAAAATGAGATTTTCCTATACAACCCAGGCTAATCTCAAAATCATGATCCTGCTGCCTTGGCTTCCAGAATGCAAGGATTACAGGCGTGTGCTATCCACTGGGCTTAATTTGCAGCTTTTGGAATCGTAGAACCAAACAGAGTGTCATAATTGCAGACATTCGATAAGCGAGGGGGTCATGGAAGGCAGGGAAACCCCATAAGCCAATATGTCTTCCAGGAGGCGTCTTCTAGGTGCCAGAGCTGGTGAGGACCTGAGTCATTTGCAGTCAGAAGGGCCGATTAAACCAGGACGACTGCTGCTTGAACTGATTTTTGTTGTTTTTCCACAATTCTGGTTAAAAGGCATTTGAGAACAATGAACCATCAGGGCTGCCTCCTGTCTATCCTGGAAGAGGGAGGGCTGGCGTCTCGCTCCATTTCAGCGATGGGGCCTCACAAGAGGCTTCAACATGGAGCCCCTGCAAAGATGGAAGTGAGTGTTTCTCCGCAAAAGAGGAAGCGAAGCGGAGGGGGTGAGGAGGTGGAGGAAGGAGCTCGGCTGCCTGCGCTGTACGCTTTGATGGCCTTATATTTCCAAGTCCTGGGAAAGAAGAATTGGAGCCGCAGAACTCAATATAGAGCAGCGATCTGTGGTCGGGGGAACGCGGCACATCTGCCTTTTATAGGTTTGGAATGAAAAATGTTTTTAATTAAGGAGTGGAATTGGGACTTTTAGTCTTGCTACATGCTATGTACCTGTCAAACCTGCTGGATGGGAATTTAACTGTGACCTCTCACCCCCCACCTACATTAAGCAAAGGACTGCTAGAACCCAGAAGAACTGAGTACCCCCAAGAATGCCTCTGTGTCCTATTCGAAACACAACAGACCCCAGTGCAGAAAACCTCTGTCCCTCCTGGCGTGGGCCATTGCGACGTGATTCCAGATGATTGTGGAAGTGAAGGATGGTCAGTATCATTGTCGCTTACAGACTGACACCACAAGTCAAGCCGGCTTAGGGGCCCAACATAGCTCTAGTAACGATAAAAACCCAGAAATGATCTCTAAACAAAGTTATGAAGCGAAACCACACCAGAAACAAAAGAAACCTCCTAAGGAATCCTCATCCCCCACCCTGTATGCCCATCTCTTAGGATGACGCCAAGATGCCACTAACAAGGGGCTGGACCTCCTGGGATTTGGAAGGAAGGAGAAGGAGCTGCAGCGAGAGTCACCTGCCCTCTCCTGGTCAACTACAGGGTTGTTTGAACTCAGTTCCTGGGCTCCTGTAGTTTGACAAGTGTCTCCAGCTCTATGGTGCAGCCACAGGAATCAGGGCTCCTTGATCTCCAGGGAGTGGACTGGAACTCTCCTTATTCAATGAGGAAGGTGGCCTCATGGTAGCGCCGTGCTTTCCTAGGTCTCAACACCTGCATTTTTTTTTTTTTTTTGGTTTTTTTGAAACAGGCTTTCTCTGTAGCTTTGGTGCCTATCCCGGAACTAGCTCTTGTAGACCAGGCTGGCCTCGAACTCCCAGAGATCCGCCTGCCTCTGCCTCCCAAGTGCTGGGATTAAAGGCGTGCGCCACCACCGCCCGGCCAACACCTGCATTTTTACCCATCCTCTTCACTGGCTCTTCTTCTTCTCTACCCTATCTATCCCATCCCATCTCAATCCTTGAAGATCCAATGACAGTGTTAATACTTTCTAGGCCCCAAGCACTGACCTTCGCCCTTTAACAGGCTATGAAAATGTTTTGCTATGACCTCTGTGATTTTTTAGCTCAAGCAAATTCTTGAGTTAGCCTACCAAAGGTGAGCCATTCTTTCTCTTCTCCCCCTTTTCTTCCTTTTCCCTCCTAGCCTTAAACTTGTGTTTAATCTACACATTGGTAAAGGACCCCTACCTGCAGTTCAAATGTCACCTCCATGCTGAAGTGTCCGCTCTCACTAGGCAGAAACGACTGTTCCTATGTCTACCACTGGGCCCTTGCTGTTACATCCTTAATTCACAACTTAGGGTCGTCATGCCTGCCTTCCTTGGATCGTCAGAAAAACCATGGTCATCTTTGCATCTCTAGCATGTAGTATAATTTCTAGCCTGTTGAAAACACCCCCCGATTGTTATTAGATGGAACTTAGAGGGCTGGAGAGATGGCTTGGGGGTTAAGAGCACTGACTGCTCTTCCAGAGGTCCTGAGTTCAGTTCCCAGCAACCACATGGTGGCTCACAACCATCTGTAATGAGATTTGGTGCCCTCTTCTGGCGTGTGTGTACATAATAAATAAAGAATTTTTTTTTTTTAAAAAAAAAAGAAGGAACTGAGTCCAGAGTAGAAGAATGACAAGAATCAGGAAAACCAAGGTAGATTTTGTAAGTTTTGATGGAAAGAAGTGATTCTCATGGAATAAAAATCAATTCTTGGTTGTCTGCCATTGTTAAAGTCAAAGACAAGTATAATTTATCAACTATATTAGGTTTCACACACACATACCACTTATACATCCATATAGATATACCCCATGTCAAAAGTATTTACAGTAGGGGCTGGAGATATGGCTCACCGGTTAAGAGCACTGATTGTTCTTCCAGAGGACCCGGGTTCAATTCCCAGCATCCACATGGCAGCTCACAACTGTCTGAAAATGCAGTTCCACAAGATCTGACACCTTCACACCAATGTACATAAAATAAAGTTAAATAAATCATCAAAAGTTTTTTTTAAAAAAAAAGTATTTACAATCATTGCATAAATTAAATTATATTGCTTTCATTTGCCTGGCTTGTTCATTCCCTTTATGATTACATACAGAAAAGGCTAGACTTTTATCATACTTAGTATTATGTATTGCTTAGTAGTCAACACTGATAACTGCTAACACTCGGGGGGCTCTCCCCACGTGTCAGGCACTCTCTAAAACACATTGCATACATTAACTCATTTCCTTGACACGGAGAACCTCCAGGAAGTTAAATGTGAGTCAGACCTGGTAGCACCTTGCATGATTACAAATAGAAATTTCATAATACCCTATAGCCACAGAGATGGCAGAGCAGCTGGGAATCTGCATATGTCAGATGCAGAGCTATTGTGACCTAATGAGAGGGTCTGATCCACACCTTTGGGAGTTTTGCTCGCCGACGTAAAGAAATCTTGACATTTTGGCTTGCAAGCATTAGAGCAGGGAGGTCTACCCAAACTACAGTGTAGTGTAGTGTGCACCGCAGTGAGGCTGATGTCTGTGGAGGAGGGTCGGGGAGACGTTGGGAATGGAGCCCGAGCTTCCTATCACATGGATCATACACATCTAATTCATAGGTGTGTGAGAGACCCCAGATCCCAAAGGTGAATGCGGGTCCATGCATCTAAACCATGGCGATATGCTTGACTGGCTTCCTGGGGCTTTGTTTCCCTGAGCCATGGAGGGGGATGTTATCTTGAGATAGCGACTCTTGGCGACTAAATCACACTGGAGAAATGGAAGGAAGGAGTCACAGATTCTAAAGGGCTCCCTTTCTATTTGGGAACCAAATTAACCTTTGGAAATTATGAGAAAACAGGACATTGTCTCAGTGCTAAGGGCACCAGGGCATTGATACGTGCTTACTTAGTGAATCACCAGATTTTTTTCTGGCCTACACTGGGTCTGAGCTGGCAATTTCCTATCTCATTATGTTAGGTTCACACCCTATTAGTATTTATTTTGGTTAATATAATACAATTACAGTATAATCATATCAGCAGCTTTCAGATCATGTAAGAAAAATAAAAGTTATTGAAACACTAATACTAATGAAAAGTGATAGACAGCAGTTAAGACGTTGAGATGCTTGCACCCCATTAGACAGGAATCTGCAGCATGGAAGAGGGTGCCAGCTTCTTCAGAGAATCTTTAAATGCTTAGAAAGGGGTGCCTTGTCTCGGTGCCCACTTCCCAATGAGGCTGTGACAGGTTTACCGTTTATTGGGGGAAAGTTTCCCCACTTGGGTCTGTTTTTTAAAGTGGTCTGGAGGCTGGTAACAGAAAACCACACCAAGATCTAATTCTAACTCCTCTCTAAATGGCTGCGCGATGGCCCTTAGCTTTTGCCTGGAGAGCAAGGAGGGTGTATAATGATTGCAAGGTCCCAGCTCTGTTCATTACATTTAATAGTACGGCAACTTCTCGGAGCCTCAGCCAAGCAATGAAACATGTGAAGCTGTCCCCAGCTATGTTTGTTTGCCTCAAACAAGTACAAATGAAAACTTCAAAGCCTGGTGGCTACCAAGAACATCCTTCAGCATCATGTGAGCCATTGGATGCCTTTCCAGGCTCACAACCCCATCATTCCAGGTCTCCCAGGGCCTGGCTGGCCAGGTAGAGCAGGAGAACACTTGTTTCAGAGTTCAAACCTTGTATGAAGGTGGCTTTGTCATACTGCCCATTCTTCAGCTTTCCCCCATGCCTCATGATCGACTCTGCATGTCAAGAGGATGAGTTGAGGTTGTGAGTCAGAAAAAGACCCTGGCAATGAAGCCCAGGGGAAAGAAAGAAACAGTCTAACCCGGATGCTGCCTCCCGACCCTGGTTTACTTTGGGAGGCCTGAGGATGTCTGGGTGGCATCTTCATTTCTGGCTCTCTCTTGGAAGGGCACAATCCCCACCTAAGACTCGGGTTGGGTCCAACTTTTTGGCTCATGACTTATACATCACAAGAAATTCATCCTTTGGACTTGCAAGTTATGGTGCTGGGGGGGCAGTTCTGAGGAAATAATTAACAATTATTTCAGAGGAGAAGCTTCCAGCCAGAGCCGCACCTTGTGGTGGCTCACACATCTCACAAAGAACTGTTATTTAAGCAATAATCCTTGAGAAATTGGTCGTTACCCACATTAAACGACTCAGCCCATTGCCAAGGATGGTTAACGCTCTAATAAACTGGTCATTAACTGCAGTAACAATGAATTTCGAGGGGATTATTGCTATTATAAACCTTAATCAATGGTTTATAACAGCAATAATGTGGTCCTTTCTCTTAATGGTAAGTAGGGCAGCTTGTACCATTGCCTTGAGAATGGTTTTTGTGTGTGTGTGTGTGTGTGTGTGTGTGTGTGTGTATGTGTGTGTGGTGGCTGATAATTTTGAGGGGAGGTGTTGGAAGGACCACCCACTCTGGAAACAAACCAAGGAAAGTAAAGGTCACGTGGGGCAACCTTGGTTCCCTGTGTGTCGTCAAGGGACCAAAGATGTTCACAGAGCTTGGGATTCTCCTCAGCCCAGTTGGACCTCCTGCCCTGCAGACCCAGTAAGACTTCAGACTCCTGGTCCAGCTTGACTCTCTGGATCAGGGAGGCAGCATAGCCTGGTCATCTTTATGGATAAATACTTGCTTAGGAGACAGATGTGGCAGGATATACAGGGGACATAAATGCTCAGATTTGTCACTAACTTGTCACATGATTCCAGGTGACATGTCTCCTTTTGGTGCTTCTCAAGTTCTGTTTCTTATGACATACCCAGGCTTTTCTAACAACATTGGCATCTTGTGTTAGCATGCTATTAGAAAGCAGTAATATGAAAAACTTAAGCCATGCTTGGTATTGTTTTTAGTTGCTTACATATATTAACTCGATGAATCTTTGAAATGGTTTACTTCTGTGGTAGAGGACCCTGAGGCAGAAGAGAAAGCTTGCCTGAACCACCGGGCTGTTATGAAGCAAGGCTGGGAATTGAACAGGGTCATCCTTCGTTATTAGAAAGGTATAGGTTCTGTGACCACCCCCTCTCCAGCAGATGCCAAACCCTGCGTACTGAATGTGCCAAACCCTACATATTGAATGCACAAGTGTCCCTATGAAACTTAAGAAGAATAACTAATAGTGAGAAAGAATGATTATGGCAAAGCTCCCCTAAAAGTGATATGGGCATTATTTTTTCTCTCACTGCCATATGGTGGGTAGTTTATATAATGTGGATATGCTGGACACGGTGGCTTTCATGCCTCAAGCAGGATGGTACTGGATAGCATGAACATTCACCGTATGACTCGGGAGTGATACCAGTTTAAAATATATGAAGTATTTTGGGGATTTATTATTAATAGCTCATCTATTATCAATAGCTTATCTGCTGTGGAGCCCAACATCTGTGCTCCTGTTCCCCCTTTCCACTCTGCCTGAAAGACCCTCTTCATACTCACCTCGGTAGGTGCATCCTTACAGATAGGCAGGCTGAGGCTATCTTCTTGGGTCTCCAGATGACGAAGGCAGAGCTCTAAGAGATGTGGGGACCTACTAAAGAAGATGCAATATGGCTGAGTCCTACTGGTTCTGTCCCCCCTTTTGCCTCTGCCTGTGCTAGGGGTCTGTGCTAGTGAGACCCAAGTCCAGGAACTGCTACCTCTAATTCCATGAGCAGGCTGCAGCCTGAGGCTATGCTACTTTCTCCCACACCACAGAGAGAATGAAAGTTCATCCCCTCGCCCCCATCACTAGAAGCCTGCTCCAGGACATAGAAGGCAGCTCTTTTATTACAGTTGGGCATTGCATGGAATGTATTGGAAAATAGACCTTGGGGATCAGGATGATTTTGTTTAAAAAGTTTCCTTTATTAAGGGAAATTTGAATCATATATAGAAGAATAGTGTATTTGCCCTTCTCCTCATGTACGCTTTGCTAGATTTAGACATATCAACTGCTGGTTTATTTGTTTTATTCGACATCCCTCACTCTGTACCTACCTTGCATTACTCCAGAGTAAACAATGGGTACCATCTATTTTCATCTGTTTTAATACAGACTTAAAGAATTAAAAAGTAATTAAAAGATCAGGCCTTTAAAAAGTAGTGACAATTCCTTAGCAGAATCAAATACCCAGTTACATCGCAGGTTGACATCACGGGTTTCTCAGCTTGTCTGTAAATGTAGCTCTAACCATCTGCAGGCTCTGGGATCAATGACGAATCCCATTTGCTGAGCCAGAGCAGGAAAGGTGCATCCGGTGTCCCTTCCCTCTGTCACCCGGTGGTTGAACAACAGTGTTCGTTGTCAGGCACATGTTCTCTACACATCACCCCGAGGAAGCCTCTGGACGCTGCCACCCACCCACAGGGCGCCTTTCCAGCTGACCTCTTCCCGGCAGCACACTCCACAGGGTCTTTTGAAGAGGGAATGGGGTAGCCGTCTTTGCCTTGAGTCCTGGCAGACTGCAGTCTGTCTGTACAGGGAGAGAGATACCTGGTGACCTTTCTCAAACGTGAGACCAGAGGATGCCGGCTGCATTCTCATAAGCATGTGGTGCAGAGCCTGTCCTTGGAGTATGAAAAATCCCACCCCCTTGCTTAGCCTGGTTATGTGCGTGACAATCCCCTTTGACACTACCCTACTGACACCCCCGCCTCTCCCTCCCCCCATTCAGGTGCATCTTGAGATGGTTGGGCTGGGTGTGTGAAAAATCTCTGGAGACATTTCCAAACTTCATATTTTCTTCTGGGATCCATACGTACCCAGAAGCATGGTGGTTTGAATAACAATGGCCCCCTTAGGCTCATAGATGTAAATGTTTGGTCATTAGGGAGTGGTTGACAGGGACAAGGAGGTGTGACTTTGTTGGAGTAGGTTTTGGAGGAAGTGTATCACAGTGGTGGGCTTTGGGGTTTGAGAAGCTCAAGCCAAGCCCAGTGTCTCTCTCTCATCCTACTGTCCTTAATTCTGGATGTAGGACTCTCAACTCCTCTCTAGCACCATGTCTGCCTACATGACACTATGCTTCCTGCCATGATGACAATAATGAACTAAACCTCTGAACTATAAGCCAGCCCCAGTTAAATGCTTTCCTGTATAAGAGTTGCTGTGGTGTCTCTTCACAACAACAGAACACTGGCCCTATGTCCCTTTCTTTCACACAGCTGGTGTTCATGCTAAATTGTATTCTAGTTCTCTTGATGTGCTAAACCTTGTCTTGGTTTAACAACTTACCAGTGTGATTCCTGTCCTTCAGGGCCGAGAGACACATTGTCCCTTGAGAGCTTGGGCCATTGGGTCTGAGAGTAGAAGGACTTCCCTAAATGGCCACTGGCAGCTCTATTTTCTAGATCTTTCCTGGAGTTTCAGTCTATCCATAAAATGGATTTAATCACAGTCATCTGACCAAGCATGGCGGCACGTGTCTGTGATTCTAGCACTTGGGAGGTTGAGGCAGGAGGATCATAAATTGGAGACCAGCCTGAGCCGTGTTGTAAGACTCTATATCAAGACAAAAGAACTCCGCACCCCAAAAATCAACAGCAAAAGGCCCACTGAAACCCCACAGGGACAGTATGCCGTAAGAACGCTGCTAACCGCAAATCAATAAATGCATGGGCCAGGATTTGGAAATAAGACGCTTTAACAATGGGAATGCCACTCAACAGCTGCCCTCATTTTCTCCTCTGAACTTATAATTGGAAAGCTGACCAGTTTCCTTCTGAGCTGTTCGCATAGTCTGAGACTCAGCACTAGTTTGAGCCTTTTAGGGCCAAGGCGCCCCTGCTGGCTGATCCAGCGTCAGCACCCAGTAGCTAAGAGGTAGGATCTCAGGAGGGTCTGCACACTCCCAAGTCTTCCTGCAGGTGGGGACCTTAACTGGGTCTTTCAGGCTTGCGCCCAGCTGTTCCCCCACCTTGCTCTGAGCCGCGTGTTGGGCATCAGTTCTTCCGGGAGGCTCCCCAGCCTCCCAAGGCTCCTCTGTCCCAGCCTGAGTGGGTAGGAGCCTGTGAGGCCCCCATGCAGAAGGTGGGGGCATAGAAAGCCTGATCCAGAATAAACGGAAAAGTTTACTCTCTGCAGCAGTGAAATAAAAAAGCTCATTCAGAAAGTTAATGATTTATTTTATCGTTTCATTATCAGGGTCACATTACTCAATAGCATTTCAAACATGTCATTTGTACAAACTATGGTAATTAAAATTTATAACATACTTCATCAGCAGCATATGAATCTTTTAGCCGGCACTCTGCTGTCATATAACAGTGTAATTTCAACTGCAATTCACCCTTTATTGGCTCTCATTTGTGATTTAACAGCCATCAATGGCTGTGCTATAAAGAATAAATTAACCATCCGTAAACCTTATGATGACAGGGACAGTCAAATAGACTTAAATGTCTTCCGCCCAGCTTTGGGAGCCAGCAGAGAGCAGGTGAAGGCCAGGTATGAGCTGGGGCCCCTCGGTGAGGACCTTGGTGATTCTTGCTGTGTCTTCTCAGCGGGGATGGTACTGGCTGATTCCCAGGTGCCTCTGGCTTCCGCTAGTAAGAATGTCTGATTCTCTGCTTTTAGTGTGTGTATGGGCAGGGAACCGCTCATTCTACAGGCACCTGGGATGTCTGTGCCCAGGAAGGGACCTTCGCCTCATCGACCAGTAGTTGCCATGTGACAGCATTTAGAAACAGATGGGACAATTTCGGTCAACCTGGTAAGGGGGAAGAAATAATGGCCACCAGGAGCCGGGATCAGTGCCCCTGACCAACCCGGCAGTGAGTAGGATGTGTTTTCCTCCAGACACCTCTAGCACCCTGCTGAGAAACCTAAGAAACCCAGACTTCTCTTTCTACAGGGAGGAAACAGCCCTGGAGAGTGAGGGCAAGGGCCTTGCTACCTGGGCTCAGAAGGCAGAGGCCAGAGAACCCAGGACAGCTGGAGATGGGAAGTCCCCAGCGGGTCTGCCTGACTCTCAGGGAGGGGCCTAGGCTGGGAACACCCCTTCCCAGGGCCACACTCAGGGCACCCTTTTAGAGAGGGGAGTTGGGTGATGTGTCTAACCCCATGGCTGGTACTGCACACAGCCCATAAATGAAGTGGATTGCATTCGTTACTGAGACATCTCCAGGGAGCCCGGGTCACGCAGGCCAATAAAATTGGCCTCATAAATTCATCTTGACATGCAGGATTACTCCAGCCTGCTGAGGTCACCTTCCTGCCCTGATTTATCGCCAGCCTATGGGTTAATAACACTGTTTACTGAGTGTTCCTTTCCTTCCTCCTCACCCCTCCCCTTCTTTGAGTAGATACTGATCAAAGCCTCCTTCTGCAGGGGTGTGGTGGGACTGGAATTCGTGGGTTGGGTGTTGAATTCTGAGCTGTCTTAAAGCAATAACTTCTTTTCTTCCTGGGAATCTCTCCAGTCCAGTTTAGTGCAGAATGGTGTGGGGACAGAGGGCCAAGCTTCCGCTGTCACATGTGTGCTTGTACCATTAGATAAGAAATGACTTTGTTCAGTTGTATGACTCACCCTCACATGAGGCTCGCGAACGATGGTCACCCTCTAGTTAGTGATTGTGTTCAACTTCGTGTTTGAACAGAAAGGTGGTAGGGACCAATTGCCTGTGCTTGCTTTTTTTTTTTTCTTTTATTCTTTTAAGACCAGAGGGTAGGTGGTAACGAAATGGGGAAAAGCTTACACGGAGACCTGGAGAGTCTCTGAGTTTATTTCTTACTTTTACAAGCTCCTCAGTGTTAACTGGGGTTGCTCTTAAAATATTCCCTACATACACAATGAGTCTTTCCTAGCCCTGGCATCGGTAGCAGCGTTACTGTGCTTAAACTTCTGGGGAGATCTTTGAAGTGAACTATGCTCTAGACTGAATCCTGGTCCAGCACACAACAATCCTAACACAGGGGTTCCTGAAAGCCTCTGCCTACTGAGTTTTCTTTCCAGAACCTGTGGCTAACCCTTACAGTAAAAGAAAGGTCCTTCACAGATGACTGTGACCTGATCTCAGTGTCCCAAGGAACCTAGGAATCCGAAAAGAGGGGCAGAGCGCTAGTGGGCATCTTTAATGGAATTAGCAAACACTTACTGAGCAATTTCTCTGTAAGTTTTGAAGCCCTGGGAATTAAGCATTAAGCAGCCTCTGCCTTGGAGGTACTGATGGGCTTCCAGAGAATGGTGATGAATGGCTGCTCAGCTGATTGTGGCATGCCAACGGAGGCACAGGGAAATTTAATAAAACAAAGGAAGGAGTTAGTGAGTTCAACTGTGACAAATCTTGGAAGTGGCTTGGGGTCTGGGTGGCCATTTATTCAATCATCAACACTTGGGAATCCTTGTTTCTTCCTTGGCACCAACTCCCAGGCAGGCGACATCTTCCTCCTTTGCTGCTGCTTTGGGGCTGATTGCTACCCAGGCCCTGCTCTTTTCTGTTCAACTGGCCTTCTCATTCCCTCTCTCCAATCTCTTTCCCCACCTTAGGCTCTCATCCAGCCTCCCTGATGGCTGATGTTCCCATAGAGAGCATTAAGAAGACAAAGTCACATTTGGGGATTCTGGGCCTGCTTCTGGGACTTGGAGGATGAGGAAGCTAAGTTGAGAAAACACACAGCTGCAGAAGGGATGCTGAAGTTGTTGGCCAAAGCTGGCCCTGGAGGGAGTACCAGCTGCCTGGCCACAGTTAGAAAACCAGCTTCGATGCTTCCTCGGAGCGCTAGCTGGCTGGTGATTAGTGACCAGGGAATCTGTCTTTGCAGACTATGGTCCTAGAGGATGGAGAAGAGAAATGAGGAAGAACGGGGCTTTGGCATAGTGAGAGCGGCCAGGACAGGTGGCAGTTCAAGAGCATATCTGGTACCCGGATGCTAAGACATTTGTTATAACCAACTATCCCTCCTCCATCAAGAGGATAAACCAAATGCCAGGCCAGGCTACGGAAGCCTGTGCATATGTGACCTCACTGCCCTGTACGGCATTCGAAGAGGTCAGTAGGCACCATCATCTTTGTCTATAGCTCCGGTGAGAGCCCCTTAGAGAGGATGATAGATAAATCAAGGTCACATACTTTGTAAGTGATTTAGACAAAGTCTATCTGGCCTTTAAGCCCATACTTTTCAAACTCCCATCGGACTGTTCCTCAGCCTCTGAGGAAGCTGAAAATCGGACTTTAAGAGGCTTGGCCAGTGGGTATAGTGGTGGAAACCTGTAACACCCCCTTTCTGGAGGCTAAAATAAATGATTGTGAGTTCAAGAAAAGTCTGGATTACATAGTGAGACCCTATCTTTAGAAAATAAAGAGGTTTGACAAGTGCCAGGACCGAGTAACCGCACAGCTGGACACAGAAATCGCTCTTTACTTCATTATACTGTTTCCCACTTGGCTTGGGGGAAAACCATTCAGCAGTTTCTGGCTCTATAACACTTACTTGCTCTGATGACTAATAAGCACTGGAGAATATGTAGATAAATTGTGTCAGAGTGGAGATCTATCTATCTATCTATTATTATCAACCTATCTATCTCTTATCCATTTATCACATCTTTCATCCATATTCCATCTTTCATATATATCTACCATCTATCATATGGCTTTCTTTCTCATCTGTCATCTATCTATCTATCTATCTATCTATCATCTATCCTCCATCTACTACATTTATTTATCATCTATACACTACCTATCTCTCTATCCACCAATCATATCAATCTAGGTATCTACATATAGATATTGTTGTGTCTGTTCCTCTTGGAAATACCCAAAGTGGCTGTGGTCCCTGGAGTCAGGTAGGGGAGAACTCCGCTGGTACTATTTTCCCCGGCAGCTTTGATGCAAGTCTCTGGTAGGTCTGGATTTTCATGGTTGGCCTATTGGTCCTCTGAGGTCACTGGCTAAGTTACCTTCTTCCCGAGTGTGCAGGCAACACAAACGTTCTCTTTTATCTGCTTTTCTTTGCAAAGGCAGGGTGAGTTCAAAGTGTCTTCTATTAACCAAATCTAAGCTTAGCATGGAGAAACTTCCTAAGTCATCAGCATTGCCTTCCAGAGGCCATTTGGTGGGTGACATTTGCTATGTCGGACACAACGAGGCAACGAGTGAAGGCTGGGCAGGAGGCGGGCCACATATAGCAAGCTTTTTCTGCATATCTGATGTGGGAACCAATCTGCTTGTGAGTGTGCTGTTTCTAGAGCTTTCTAAGTCAGTAGTGTTGCTGGAGGGAAGGGCTGGGGATGTCTCAGAGGTAGACCAGTGTGGGCCTCTTCCTGGGTCTCTCAGATCCTGACACCATCAGAGAAAGAATTCAGAGATGAGACAAAGTTTGGAATTGGATAACAGTTTTATCAAGGATCGAGTACGGGCTCCCTAAGAGAGATACAGGATTTTGGTTAGCTGGGCTGATTAGACGTGGGGGGCGGGGCTGATTCTTAAGTTAGGAAGAGGAAAGGAGGGAGAAATTCTATGAAAGGAATACCAGGAATGGGTTGGGAATTTCCCAGAGCAGGATTTACTCAACTTTTCTATTCTTATGTGGACTGTTGAGTGTGCCCTTGTACCAGATGCGTGGTAGGAGCTGGGTATTTTGCAAAACCGTAGATATAGAGATGCCATTAAAATGAAGCAAAGGACCTTCTGTGGTCATCTAGATTGGCTGTATCAGTCCCAGCTGGTTCTGAGTGGTCTTTTTTTTTTCTTATTTTTTTGAGAGTTTAAATTGTGAGCTGCTGCCGTGTGGCTCTGCCACCACACCAGCCTCTGACAGTGATACAGTGTGTCTCTCCGGTCCATGTCTTTAGTACTGAGTTACCCTGGAGCAAGTGATACAGTGTGTCTCTCTAGTCCATGTCTTTAGTACTGAGTTACCCTGGAGCAAGTGATACAGTGTGTCTCTCTAGTCCATGTCTTTAGTACTGAGTTACCCTGGGGTAAGTGGAAGCCGTATGCTAGGGTTCTAGACCTAGTTCTCCCTCAGACTCTCTGCTGTGAGACGGAAGAACCTTCAGTATTCCTGTCTTCATACCCCTCAGCTTCTCCTTTAGTCTGTTGGGGACAGACAACAAACTTGCTGGTGACCAAGACAGGACTCATAGCAAAGCACTCTCAAGACACAGGCAACACTACCGTTGGTGATGGGAAGCCCTGCACTGTTACTCTGACTTTGAGATGCCCTTGAAGTTATACATCAGCTATTGCATGAGGGTAAAGATAAATTTGCCTCCCTGTCTATGCCCTTCCAAATTCATAATGTGCCTTAGTCTGCAACCGTACCTGGAGATGCAGTCCCTAAAGACTTGACAAAGTTAAGGAAAAAAAAAGCTGAGGTTGCCCTGTGAGCTCTAATCCAATAAGAAGGAGACACAGATGGCTAATAGAGCAGAGAATCACGTGAAGTCCCAGGGACAAGGTGGCCATCTGCAAGCCGATGAGAGAGGTCCCAGAAGAAACCAGCCCTGCCTACACTTTGATCTCCAGTCCCCGGCTTACAGAACTACAAGGAAATAAGTCTCTGTGGTTTGGGCCCTCTCGGCAGATGTTGCTTTATTACATCTGTCCTAGCAGACTATTGCACATGGCAGATGGACTTACTCATCTCATTTACAAACACTCCGGGGAATTTCAGAGTGATCTGGAAACGGTGGGCTGTAATGAAGGGCCTGTCCGGCCAAGGCCTGGGGTAGGCGTGTAATTGGGAACAATTGCACAGGTTTCACCTACGATTTTCTAGGTGTGTAGGAGGAATTCTCATTTAGGCTTCCTTGTTTAATCCTTCCATTTGCCTCCGCAAGAAATGACTACAATTTCCAATTTGCTGACGGGGAAACAAGCCCAGGGGCCTCGGCGACTTGGCCACACAGTGAACCTCAGTGGAGCCCAGGATTCTGATGGTTGATTTGCTTAAGTATTCTGCTTCAGGACCAGTCCAGGAAACAACTTGAGGGCTGAACCCAACCACAAGGTGACCGGCTGGAAGAGTAATTTCAAAGAAAGAAATCAAGGTGAGGCACAAGAAGAATTTCTAAACCTTTTCCTAACCAGGACAAATGGCCGGGAACCCGAGCTCTGCAGAGATTGCCTGCCACATCTCCAAAAGCGGCTCTTGACACAAGCCAATGCCTCGCTGCCTCTGAAATTTATGCCGGAGTTTAGACGGGGAGCACAAATCATCGTAATCTCCCGATGAAAGATCACTGTCTCTGCAAATGCATTACCTGCTTGGAAAGCCACATGGTAAAAATACTGATAACGCATGGGCACAAGGAGAGCGATTTCCATGCCCGGGCACCGCCAGCTAAAATGCACGCACCTGCGCAAGAGGCGGCAGATGATAAAGTAAGTCACGGGAGCCCAGGAGCAGCTTCTGTGTCGGGCCGTGACTCCGACACTTGGAACAAAAGACCAAAGATGATCCTGTCTGGGTGTTTTCTCCATTTTCAACATGGGTAGGCATCAGGGTGGAGGAGGCCTGAGGGGAAGGTGCCATGTGCCTATCCCTTTCCTGAAAGAATCCAGATATTCTTTGGGTTCATGGGAAGAAAGATGCTGAAGAAGAGGGAGTCCTATACTGACCTTGATGCAAAGAACCTGAGCTTATCTTTCCCTGCTTTTGTCTCTCCGAACGTCTTCCACTTGTCCTATTGGAGTCTGATGGCTCCTTTCTCTGGCTTTTAGCATGGGGATGGGGCTGCAGACCTCTCTGAACTTGCCTTTTCATCCTCTTCTTTCACGTCCACCCTTCTCTGTTCTTAGCTGCTTCCTGATATAGCAAGATGGAGAAGGCCTGGGCCCACACTCTCCTGCTCTCTGTGGTCATAAGTCGGGCTTAGAACTGCTTAGCAGTTTTGCCTTGGGCTGGTTCCTTCCCTCTCTGGAACTGTAGCCTCGGTCCACGCACTGCCCCACCTTCTCTCAACCTCAGCCACTTAGATTAAAGCTTGAGGGTGGGTCTTGCGTGGCCTTCTTTGCAATGTTCTCTTCTGCTGCAGTGTGAGCTGAGTGCCAAGGCTAGTTTTCCTCTCTGCTCTGCTCAGGAGGAAAGCAATTCCTCGCCTAATGGGCCTGCTGAACAGGTGCGTGCATCTCTCTTGCCGAAATGATTACTGGGTAAACAAAGCAGAAAGAACCCAGATTCAAGTACATTGTCCTAAAGGGGGAAATAATACTTCAAAATGGTCAAAATGCTTACCGACCTCATGAGTGGGAAACAGGAAAGACACTCTGAGACGGGCTCTTCCAGTTGAAACGAGAAAGTCAACCTCTGGCCACCAGCTGTCCACCCCGAGGTCAGCTGTCCTCCAGAGGGCTGTCCTGGTGGGAATAGAATTCAACAATATCTATTCTACCATTTTTTTTCACCTTCTTGACACAAACGAGTAAGAACCCAAGAATCAGCGCACATGGAGAGTCCACAAATGTGCTTGTGGCAGTATCCAGGGCTGATGTGAAGGAAAAAAGAGGTGGCTTCACAGATGGCCCTGAGAGGTGCTCCAAAGACCTGTCCAGAGGAACTGGCTGCGATGTCAGGGTTCAAGGGGTGTGGCTGGAGGCGTGCCCAGGATATTCCAAGTAAGCGGTGGTGAGAGATGATCCTCCAGCTAATAAACGAGCTTGCAACAGGTGTGCCATGCCCGCTCCTCCCTTTATTGAACCCAACTTCCCATTTACTATCATCCTCCCCAAATGGGTTCTTGCTCCATAAAACCAAACAGCATTTGGAACCCACAACCAAACACCTCTCCTGTGATGGTCTTCTTGTCATGTGTTAATAAGACAGACTCCTAACTGCCCTGGAATCTAGAGATTGGATTGTTTTCACCAACCGTCTTGGGTGTCTTTTAGCTCTTGGTACTCTTTCTCTTACCCCTTTCCTCCCATGAAATGAAAAGCTTCTCAGGCAAGCACGTGAACACTAACTTCTTGCACTGGGTCTGGGACTGCTTTCAGGAAACGCCAGTGGACTTTTTAAGAAAAGAAAGCCAAGAGCCTGAAACAAGGCAGAGAATGGGTGATGTAGAGAGAAGGTGGAACAGTTAAGCACTTGGCTGAGACTATAGTTTGAACAGATGTGAAATAACACATAAGCAAGATGTAGCGTTTATTCGTCCGCCTAAAACTATTTATTTGGCTAGGGTGTAGCTCGTTCTGTGCAACATGCACTTAGCATACACGGGGCCCTTGGTTCCATCCCTGGCACCATTAAAAGTGTCAGGTGTAGTAGATGAACGGTAAGCAAAATGAATATAGATGCATCTTCATCTCTGAGCATGCTCCAAAGCATCGCAGGCATACACATAGAGGTTAGAACTGCAGAAATGGGAAGAAGTGTCAAATGGGCTCATGGAAACATGAATAGTAGGATTTGATCAAATTGAAGAAGACAGAAGGATTTTTCCCGAGGACGTGACAGCAGAGTGAAGATCTGAGGATGAGCAGAAGGTTATTAGGTGAAGTGGGAAGGGGAGGGGAGGGAAGAGGAGGGGAGGGGAGGAGAGAGAAGTGGAGAAAAGGGGAGGGGAGCACAGGAAAGGGAAGAGGAGGGGAGGGGAGGGGAGGGAAGGGAAGGGAAGGGAAGGGAAGGGAAGGGAAGGGAAGGGAAGGGAAGGGAAGGGAAAATGTAACTATGTGATTCCAAGCTCCCCAGCCAGGCGAGAGAACTATGTTCTTGTATTGTAGGAAGCCACTTGTTTGTTCCCAGGTGCCCAGACTCCTGAAATAACCACTCAGAAACTATATTAATTAAATAATTGCTTCACCAATAGCCTAAGCGTATTTCTGGCTAACTCATATCTTAAATTAACCCATCTCCATTAATCTGTGTATCACCATGAGGCTGTGACTTACCGGGTAAAGTTCCAGCATCTGTCTCCAGTGGGGATACATGGCTTCTCCTTGACTCTGCCTTCTTTCTCCCAGCATTGTTTAGTTTTTCTTGCCTAACTCTATTCTTCTAAGCTACTGGCCAAGACAGATTTTTTTATTAACCAATGGTATTCACAGCATGCAGAGGGGAATCTCATATCACCTCCCCTTTTCTGTCTAAATGAAAAGGAAGGTTTTAATTTTAACATAGTAAAATTATATATAACAAAACAGGTATCAATTAAGGATTATAGTTACAATATTTATATCAACTTTATCTTTTATCATAACTAAGGGAAACTATAATTATAACTATCTATTCTTCAACTCCATCAAAGACAACAGAAAGATATGATATTACCTAAGTTAACAGAAAGTACTTTAAAAGAAACTTCCAAATCTCTAGAATTGATAGAGACATCTTATTGCCTGGACAGTCACCCAATGTTCTTCTGTAACTTTGGGGCATACATATTCAGCCTACTTGCCCATAGTATTCAGCAGACTTTTCCATAAAGCAGGAACTTTCAAATACAGTTCTGCCTATATTGGCAGTTTCTTCTTCTGTGTCCTGCAGAATGTCTAGCAGACTCTTTCATGAAGCAGGAACCCTGAAGGATCGTCTCACCTTTAGGCAAGTTCAGCAGTCATTTTTCTGTGGGTCCTGCACATCCAATTCATACAGTATATCATCAAGCAGTCCAGACAAGAGCAATTTCTTCCCCAAATGACTAGCAAACTCCATTATCCTTTTGAAGTAATTGTGCTGTCAGGAGCAGATGTGTCTCATTGTTGTGATAAGTCCTAAGTTTTCAAAACATTTTAAATGCCATATTCTGTAGGTCTCTGAAAGATTTGAAGAATACCTACCTAACTGAAATGTATCTCTATATATCTAGGACACCTAACTAACATGACTAAAAGCTGAGATTTTAGGCCTGCACCCCCAGACATAGTGTGTAGATTATTGTTAAAGTTCTTACTTTTGTTTGGAATGGACTTATAAATATTTATTATATTTCATATCAAAATATGTTCATGGATGGGTGAATGAATAACTGAACCAAGCCATTTATGGCTAATGATAAGTTATTAAGATTATGAATTTTGCCAGGTGGTGGTGGTACATGCCTTTAATACCAGCACTCTGGAGGCAGAGACAGGCAGATCTCTGTGAGTTCAAGGCCAGCCTAGTCTACAGAGTGAGTTCCAGAACAGGCTCCAAAGCTATGAGAAACCCTGTCTTGAAAAACAAACAAACAAACAAAAACGATTATGAGTATTTTGATTGTTCTACTGAGATTAGAAAGCAAGCATTGTATGGAGAGAGGGGATTATTTTTGCATATATTGAAGGAAAAATGTACCGAATAGAGAGAGAGATGGGATGGGCTTGCTGGGGTAGACGGAGTGTGGGCTGTATGAGATCTAGTGGTATGAGGGCATACTTGTATCTATATACCAAAAGATTCATTTTGACTATACCATAGATATTTCACTACTGGTGATAAGAGAACAAGCGAGAGAGATTGTCTGGGAAGCTATGTCAGCAAAGTGTGACATGACACTTGGATTATATGAAAGGAGGACGAGTAGAGGAATTCAAGAGGTGACAAGTTCACCTGGTTGAGTATGGGGAATGAAGAAGAGGGTTGGGAGAGGGGGTACTTGCTTCCTCCTGAAGCAGGCAAATGGTGGATCTGAGTTCTGGAAATAGGAGGAAAATGAGTTTGGTTCATGGTGATGATTTTGAGGTGATTTTGGTACATCTGGCCAGGCAGCTGGTTCCAGAGCCCAAGAGCTAAGTTGGGGTGTGTGTGAGTTAGTTAAGGATATCACGAAATTCACCTGTTAAGATTTCCCAGAAGTCAACAGTGGAGCTAGAAGAGAGTAGTTACAAAAGCACAATACAACACTGAAGCACAATCCACAGGTACAACAACTTTACTAGTTAATTAAGCAATGTAGACCACGCTTGTCACACAAATGAATTAGAGGTTAATTCAGGTTATGTAAAAGCAATTCTGGAATTTGGAGAGACTAGAACTTTTCTTGAAGGGAGAACAATGCCTGAGAAACAGAGAAATGAGTGCTGCGGCGGGCGGAAACACTTGTGGATCCGGACCACTCAGCATCTCATACATTGCATCCAGTACTTCGGCTCCTATTCTGAAAATAAAGAGAGGGAACGAGAAGTATAAGACAATCAAGTCTTGGTTATTTTTATTTTTAAGTCAACGTACAGAAGGATGGCTTAGCAGTTCAGAGAACTTGTCAACCCTTCAATCTTAGTCTTTCTCCTTGGTGTGGACTTGTAGTGGTTTTAATTTTATTGTTGCAACAACTGATGATGTTACATGTCTTCTATGAATAGTGTAATCCATCCTGTAGTCCCTTAATTAATAGAGGCTTTTCTTACTAATAAGTTGTATTGTGGATAAGAGTATTGTTACATAAATGTACAATCTGCCAGTTTGTGGCTAGTCTTTTTGTGTCTAATTTTTTAATAGCATAAAAGATTATAGTGCTGATAAAATTCTGGTCATTAAGAACTATGTTTAAGATCATCTCCTGGAAGGTTTCCACTTTTACAGTTGATAGAAGTCCAAGTCCTTGGTGAGCAGTAGGATCAGATTTTGACATTATCCCTTTTATCTGTTTTTGTTTCCCATGCTTTTGGAGTCCTATTAAAATTTGTTTGAATGACTTGGAGCATTGACACCATGTTTTCATATCTCCTGGCCTTACTCATAGGTTTCTGAACTATTTCATGTTGATTCTTGTAAATGGTTAGAAGTAAGAATATAGTTCTATTCTTGTATAGTACATCACATTTCCCCAGTGGTTGAAGTCATGTTTTGGTGGACCGACTCTATCATGTGCAATAATTCTGAAGACAAGGATAATCTGACTCCCCCTTTCCACTCAGCTGTCCTTCCCTTTATTCGTCTTTACTTGCATTCTCTTCTTCCAGTCTGTGTTGGATAAAAGTAATGAAAATAGATCTCTTAGAGAAAACACTTTCCAGTTTTCCCCAGCAAGTATGATGTTGGTTTTGAGATTCTCCTACCCAGCCTTTATAGTGTTAGGTTCTTACAATAGCTAACTTATTGATTATATCCTGACAGTGGGTGAAACATCATAAAACCCCCTTTCTGCATTTATTAAAATGATCAGATATCTTTAGTTCTGTTGCTGGTACATATTGTCTTTATTGCTCTTATTGATTTGCATACATTTCATGCTCCTAGTATCCTGGAAAACATTCTACATGATCTTAGTGTATTTTTGGGGGGGGTGAGGTAGGTGTTGTTTATGGTTTGTTCTGTGATTAATTGAGAACTTTTTTTTTTTTTTGGATTTTTCAAGACAGGGTTTCTCCGTGGCTTTTGGTTCCTGTCCTGGAACTAGCTCTTCTAGACCAGGCTGGCCTCGAACTCACAGAGATCCACCTGCCTCTGCCTCCCGAGTGCTGGGATTAAAGGCGTGCGCCACCACCGCCCAGCAATTGAGAACTTTTTGCATCTATATTCATTGGGGTCATCGGTCTGCAGTTTTCTTATTTTTATTGTTTGTTTTTTGAATCAGGGTTAAGGTGGTCTTGTGGAGTAAGTTTGGTCAAGTTTCTTCCTTTTCAACTCTCCCTCTCGCTAGAAGAGGGAAGGGGATAATTTGGTAAAATGAGTGAATTCATTTTTTGAGATTTTAAAATTTTTATGTGTATGCATGTTTTGTCTGCATGCATGCGTATACCACATGTGTGCCTAGTGTCTATGGAGTTCGGAAGAGAGCATTTGATATCCTAGAGTTGAAGTTAAAGATAGTTGTGAGTTGCCCTTGGGTTGTTGGGGAACTCAGGTTCCCCACAAGCGCACCAAGTGCTCATACCTGCTGAACCACCTCTGGAGTTAATTCATTTTAAAATTATTTCTAGAATTTGGCAATAAGACCATAATATTCTGGCTTTTTCTGTGGTAGGATGCTTGTAATTACTTCTTCAGTCTCCTCCCTGGTTATTGGTTTATTTAGGGTTTCTGTGGTTTATCTTTTCCTCTGATGTATTTTTAGTAGGTTGTATGTGTCCAGTGACTTAATTCCTCCAAGTACCCCATATTTATCACTTAATTTTATGGTAGTTTGTTGGGATCTTTTGTATGTATACTATACTATATTTTTGTCATGTTTCCTTTTTCCTTAATTTCAAATTGTTCTTGCAGCTATAAAATGTCAATTGGTTTTTGTATTTTGAGCCTGTACTCTGTGCCTCAGCTAAATTAACTTACTGGTGGTTAACAATGTGAAATTATTTTACATAGTTTTATGAATTTGAACATTTTGTTTGGGTTTTCTAGTTTTCTATAAAGTTGTTCAAAATGTCTTATTATGTTTTTAAATGTCTGTAGGATCTGTAGTGATGCTCTATCTTTCAAAACCCACTTTGAGTAACTTACTGAGCCAGCTCCACTTTCATTTCACTTCCACCTGAAAATGTTTATGCATCTTGTCCTGCAGTTCTAGTGGTGAGTTCTCTCTACTGTGTGATGTCTTTACCTTGGAATAATTCTTTTCTATGCATCTAATTTTAGACTGATGAGTATTTCTAGTATGCAAAAATTCTCTGTTATCCTTTGATTGAAACTGTTTCTAATGATAAATGTGAAGTAGTCATTAATCTTTTCCCTACTTATGATGGTATTCTTGCTCTGCTGACTGAATGCTCTTCATGATGTTCTTTTTTTTTACTAATTTTATAAAATTTAATAATTTTTATATTTTGAGAATTTCATATATGAGTACTGTATTTACATTATTTTCACTCCTTCTTCTCCCCAAATTCTTTCCATCTGCTCCCCAATTTACTTTCGAATTCACAATCTCTTCCATAATTATTATTTTACACACAGAGACAGACAGACAGACAGACACACACACACACAGCATCTACTAAGTCCATTTAGTATTGCCTATGAAAACTCTGGGTATTTTATCTGGGTTGTCAAATTCCATGTTTAGAAGTGACAATTTGGGACTGGACAATCTATCAGGGCTCATTCCTGAAGAAAACCGATTTTCTTTCTTTCTCAGCAGCCATTTATTGATTACCCAAAGCTCTTCATCAAGAGGTGAGGGCTTCATAAAATTTCATCCATCCACATTGCCATTTTGGCTGATCTTATTTTTATACAAGTCATGTTTAGGCAAATCACACTGTTGTGATTTCATGGGTGTAGCATCTGTGCCAAGTCTAGAACGTCATCTCTGGGATGGGTGCATACTAAAAATTCCTTGGGACTGAACCAATTCCAAAAGGAAGGCTAAATATATTAGGGAGAAAGGGATAAGCAGAATGAATATGGGCAAAAAAAAAAAAAGATATGTAAGTCCTATGTGTAGCAGTGGCTTGGGGAAGAAGAACAGTGACTGTCAGTCTGGAAGGGGAAGAAGACTGAGTGAGGGTATCCGCAGGTCACAAGCAGATTTGCACGCTTGGTGATAAGCACATGGGAGTTCCCTTTTCTATCATTCATTCATTTATTCATTCACCCATTCATTCATTTTATAAAATGGAGATCTGGGGTAGGGGAAACTTGAGGAGAGTGAGTGAAGGCTTGATGCCATGACTGCCTTGACAGTCCTCACATGGTAGATGCTCTGTAAATGTGTGCTAGGCTATTGATAGGCGCATAAGCTTCCCCTAGATTTGCAGGATAACCCCTGGGGATCACTGTGAGCAAGCAATGGCTCTTTCCTTCTGCTGCTGAACTGGAGCCAGAATGTCGCTCTGAATTCCATACCATGACTATAATTCACCTTAGGGCAAGCGCTTGCCAAGAGAGGCTTGGCCACTAAATCCTAAAGATTAGTGCTCTATAAATTGCCACAACTGATGAAGCTCTGAGTTCAGGGTGGAGGTAGAAGGTATAGGTGGAGTATTAATTTTTTTCTTTCTTTATGTTTTTAATGTATGGGTGTTTTGCCTCCATGTTCTTCTGTGCACCACATGTAATGCCCACAAAGGCCAGAAGAGGGCACTGAGTCAGGGCACTGGAGTTAAGAATGGTTGTGCTAGGCCATGTGGGTGTTGAGACTCAAACTTGGGTCCTCTGGAAGAGCAGCCAGTGCTCTTAAACACTGAGCCATCTCTCCATCCCCAAGGAGATTATTTTGAAGGGTGTCATATATCCATTGGGCCTGGTCTTTCTGAGTCAACGCAGGAAATTGTTGCCTCCTCCTTTTCTCTCTTCTTTCTGCTGCCTCCAGTGTAGAGAAGTCTAAAGCTCAGGCAGCACCTGCTTTCTGTTGCGTGTATTTAGTAGTAGGTCATTAACGTGAAATAAATGAAATGAAAGAGGGCACTCTGCCAGAAAATAACCGCTCCATACAATTTCACCGGGAGCCCTTGGAGATGGGATCTCTGTTCGTCTTGGCGAGCCCCTTTCCTCCCCAGCCCCTGCTCCCTAACACCCCTTCCCTCCAACTCTGCTCCCCTGCTCCCACCCACGGCCCTCCCCTGTGACCTCTGAGAGGCAGCGCATGCGCCGACCCCACGCCAAGGGCTCCTCCGCCTTCCTGGTGCCTGCTGTTCCCTGTTATTCTCATTGCCCTGTAATTCGAGGGGACAGGTGAGATGTGCTTCAAAACACTGTAATCATATTTTAAATGGAAATGAAATGTGTGAATTAAATGTAAATTACAGTAGAATGGAAGGACAATCACTATTAGTTAAGGTCTGACACCTATTTTTGCAGGCCTTTCCCGAATGCCACAACTTGTTTCCCCACGCGTGTGATGAGGGGTTGTAATTACGGGGCAGCTGCTTCTATAGCCGGACTGATGCTGGTTACTGGACCATTTACGCGCGGGGTCTCCATGTGGGGCTGCGTATGTATTTTAAATAGAATCGGACCGGCTGTTGGTACTATAAAATTACCCAGAAGAAATGATATTTTTATACTAGGGCTGAGGAGGAAAAGAAAACCAATGTCCTTTTTTTTTTTCCCTTTTTTTTTCCCCTAGAAAGGTGAGGCGGTAATATAAAGGGACACTTTTATATAGTCAATTTATTTACGGATTCTCCATTTGCTTTTATATTGGAAAAATATGTGCTGTGCCAAGGAGTTGCAATTTGGCCCTCAGTCTCCGACTGCCCTCTTCCCACTAGCGCAGAGAGTCTCCTTGCTTTCCAGCGGAGCATGCGTTTTCTCGTGTAAAACCATTCCTGAAGCATGTTTTTTTCAAGATGGTACCAGCACTTTGTTGCAGTTCCTTGCATGATGAAGGGAATAATTTTATCGTCTACCTCCTTGATGCCATTACAAACATGAGAGGAGATCTTTGAACAACCATTTCAATTATAACTTCGCTCATCTCTTGTTCTAGGGAGACAAAATGTACTCTGGAACTTTCGGAGCCACTCCTGTGGTGTGTCTTTCACCTTTCAGAGACATGAGCAAATCTGGACAAAGCAGCTAGGTGCAGAAGTATATATGAAGATCAGTAAATCTGCAAGAATCCTACTACCCAATGACTATCATTGATCCATCTTGTTCGGGTTAAGTAAATGCTTCCGATTCAGCAGATAATATACATCGAATAATCTTGTGTGTCAGTGAACTTTACGAATCTTGCATTTTCAAAGCAACAAAGATGCAAGCTCAGTCAATATTTGGTTCTCAGGAACACTTGTGACTGACACGTGTCTACCCTGTGATAAGCAAGGGTTCCTTCTAGCCTTAAGAGTCCCTGGGTTACAGCTAGTTGGTTCCTTTTCTGCACTTGGCCTTGCAACAGCTCCTCATTCGTGGTCCCCTCCCTAGAACTGACTCCACCCACTGTCCCTATCACCCCCTTAGCTTCTGTCCTACAGGTGACTCTGATGACATCATCTGTTGCCTGGGAAGAAGCCTGTAGGGGAGTCTATGGTAGGACTTTCCAGACCTGATTCTTTCCCAACATTCCAAGCACTTCCTCCTCAGGGTCTTTGCATTCACCTTCTGTTCAGTAGTCACAGATACCTCTGAACATTTCTCTCGGACATTTCCTTGGAGTTGAAACCTTCCAGCCTACCTGCTGTTCAGTGTGGAATCGAAGACTCATGCGTCCCATGTGGTCCTCATCCTGCAATGCTTAGGACATAAAGCCTAGTGGGAAGAGTTGTTAGGTTCTTCTATATCTGCTCTTGAAAGGGCTAGGAGAAACTCAGCCACCCTTTTCTGCCTCCCCTTCCCCTCTCTCTCCTCTCCCTCTCTTTCTCTGCCTATCATGAGGTCAATACACTTCTTCGGCTAAGCACTTCTTCTTGATGACATATTGCCCTATCATCATAGGTCCAAAGCAAGGTGGGCTGAAATCTCTGAAACTATGAACTAAAAGCAAGCTATTCTTCTTCAAATTGATCTATCCTGGGAATCTGTAACATTAATAAATATCTGAGTAACACTTAGGCTAAAACACTGTGGCTGTGTTCCCAAACACACTGATGGTGCACCCCCCCCAATACTTCTACTGATCCCGTGTACACCCATTTCTACATTGCCCGAGTCTAAACCAGAAAGACGGGTACCATGACAGCATCTCCCTCAAAGCTCCACAGTCAGCCAGGAGAATCCTTCTAGACAGTAGGAGAGTCTCTTGGCAAGTTACTTCTTTAAACTAAGTAAACATAAATATATGTCAACTTTTGAATTCCCTTTTTCCTCCTTCGTTGACACCATCCATCTTCGTTTCTAAACAGCACGCTAAATTGCTGTCTGTAACAAAATGTAAACCACATCAGGTGTCTTCTTCTTGATTTCATTATGTCTCCTAGTACCTTGTTTATGTTCATGCGGAAACCAAATTAGTTGACAGTCTGCGTTCTGAATGCAAATCTGATGTTGGCTTCTCTTTTTCAAACCCCTGTGGCTCAGTGGTGGAAAGGTTAGTGAGAATTAAAAAAAGGGGGTGGTGCTAAAGGAAAATCTCCATAACCTTGTTGGAGTGGGTGTTAAAAAGGAAGGACCTGGATTCCCAACCTTATTCCTGATTAAGAAGACATTATTATTACAAACATTCTTCTAAGTAAGAAGACATTAGTATTTGCATTATACACTATACAAACTAAGTCCAAATGGAAACCGGGCCAATGAGTGCTTATGCAACCACAGCTATGAAGCCTGCAAAATTCCAGTAGGTGGTGACAGGTCTAACAGACATCAAAGAAGCAAAATAGTTTGGGGTCAAGTGGATTTCAGGAGCATTTCAGGATATCCCATGAGAAGCCTTGTAATTCACTGCTTTCTAGCACACATTATTAATTCTTTAAGAATTCCATTTTTTTTCAATTCAGCCTCCTTCCCCAGCCCCTCCTGATCCATCTTCCGTTCTCAACCCACCCAACTTTGTGTCTTCGTTTATTTTATTTAAAAATCCGTTCAGTGCGATTAATGCTGGCGACCTACTCTTGGGTGTGTGATCCACTAGAGTGTGTTACTCCTACGGAGGGGGGGCACACCCTTGAAAAACAACAAACTCTCTTGATAGCTGTCAATTACCCTTCGTTCCTCAGATAGGGGTGAGACTAATTGACCGACTTCTGTGCTGGAAGTTTGTTGGGATTGAGCTGACACAGCTCTTTCCACTGACTTAGATGCTCCTGACTGAGATTTCCTTGGGGGCATAGGGATGAGGTACGGTCAGGTGAGGCAGACTTTACTTCTGACCACAGTGCTTTCCTAATATCCCCACCAGCTCCCGTGTGAATTATCCGGTGCCTTTATTATTTGAACTAAAAGTCAGGATGACACAACCTACCAACCCCCAGAAAGCTCAGCCACCAGCTCTGCTATTTTTATTAACACAACTAGACAGCCCCTGCAAACCGGGATCTCATACAGGTAAATTGTGGTCTCTTGTGGGACCGGCTCAATTTGTGCAGAAACACCACCAGGAATGTGGAGGGTTGATTTAGTGTCAGAAAAGGGTATTTGAAACAAGTGCATTTTCCTTTATGAGTCTTTTAACATCAGGAAAGAAATACAGTTGATTGCAATTGATTTGTGTATGTGGCTCTTTGGGTGAAGTGTCACAGCGTGTTTTATGGGAAGATAGAAGCAAGGAAATAGAAGGGAGCGAAATCACTCCCAGGGAAGATGCAGGATGGAGGGGCCAACAAAGGCACCTTACCTGCCCATCAGTGGATGTGTGACATCAGGCTGAGACACTCGTGATGAAGTGCCCAGATAAGTCAGTTTCAACATCTATACAAGGCAGATAATGATAACTATTATCATATAGGCGGTGGGAACTTTAAACTAGTGTGCCCGAATGTCTGAGCGCAGAGTGTGCTGTGTTCTTGGACACATGGGGTTGGGGCCTGCTGTAAGTTGATGAGGAAAAGGCCCCCCAGAATATAGTACCCCTCCTTGGGCTGCAGATTTGCAAGCTATGATGTGGGCCTCATCTCTAGCAAGTGCCTTTGTTTCTTCTTTTACTTTTCGAAAAACTGCCTCCAGGACAGGCCTTAAGGAGGAGGTGTCGCCTTCCAAACCTTACCGTTTAGAGTGTGCACACACGGGAGAGAGGGTCACTTCTGTGGGCTTTAAACTAGGGAGAAGCCCTCCAAGTCCTCCACTGAGAGGAGATCCCAGGTCCAGTCAAGCATTCCTCCATAGCAGGTCTTGAAGGTTCTTAAAACCTTGGGTCCAGAAGGGGGGAGAAAGACCAGAATGGGACAGGCCAGGTGTTGAGTTGCCAATGGCCTTTTCTGGATCTCTGTGTTCCATCCTGAGACTAGTCTTTCTCGCTTTGATACTTTGTAGCATTGATGTGCTTTCTGGCATGAAATACAAATACAGGGCAGGTTTTAATATGAATGTCCTTTGCTTGGCCAAATTAAAGAAAAGGCCACTTTAAAATGTGTAGCATCCTCTTCTTAATAAAATGTTCTAAATATGAATGTGATACACCCTAGAGGAATTACTTGCAGGAACAAATCAAGAACCTAAATAGTCCTCACCTAAGCCTGAACGCTGACTTGGTGTGAAGAGGTGCGGTCTGCACACCTGTGCCTGCTTTGCTTGTTTGCCAGGCTGTTGGCTTCGCAGAGAGAGAGAGAGAGAGAGAGAGAGAGAGAGATAGGAAGAGCAAATTCTATGGGAATTGCAGTATGCTGGAAGGAAAAAAAAAGAGTATTTGCAGATGTTGTTACATAGCTCAAGACGGGGAATTGACTTGGCTGATCCAGATGGGCCCTTGTAGGAGGAGAGCTGAGAGAGACCATGGAAAACAACAGACACCACTAAGAAGATGCTTGAAGACTGGAGAATGCAGCCACAAGCCAAGAACACTAGGAGCTTCCAGGCTCTTCCTCCAGTCCTCTGAAGGGACTATTACTGCTGGTGTAGTAATTTTGTCTTGATTCCAGTGAGCTGACATAGGAATCAACTTTCTGAGCTGTGGTTTTGTCTGTCTCTGGGGCAATGCTTTGCCCTTCAGATAACACAGTTGTCCTTGCCTGTTGGCACAGACACCTCGGTACCCTACTACCATTTGAAGTAAGTCTTCAATCATCTCTTTAAATCCTAAAGATATTACTTGTCAATCAGGCTCTTTGGGGACACCTGGCTATGGCTCTTCCTGAAGCTCTTCTCTCGAAGCCTCCACCTGTCTCCTGACATCACACAAGGATGCTCTATGATCTGGACTCTTTTTGTTTGTTTGTTTTGAGACAAGGTCTCTCTATGTAACCTTGGTAGTCCTAAAGCTTGCTATATAGACCAGGCTGGCCATCTCAGACTCACTAAGATCTTCCTATCTCTGCCTCTTGAGTCTTGAGATTAAAGGCCTGTGCCACCATACCTGGCATGGACTATCTTTTTTTTTAATACTGATTTGAGATAGGAGGGTCCCTGTCATGTCTGCCTTCTCAATAGTGCACACGTATGTGTTCATTATCACACACACACACACACACACACACACACACACACACACACACACAGGCTTGCATTCCCACTGATAAGGAATTTGATTTCCAGTTTCCCTTCTATCCCAACAGTAGCTGTGGTAGGTGTAATTGTGTCCTTTTAACTTTTAGATAGTAAAGTCTAAGTGTAGACCTCCCAAAGTGACCTTTTGTGGAAATGGGTGGCAAGCAGGGATTGCCCTCAAACCATCAGATGCCGGAGAAGCACAGGACAGATTCTTTCACCATGCCTTGACCTTGGATTTCTCACCTCCATTCCCGGACACAATCTGTTTCTGTTTTTCAGGCACCTACGCGGTGCTATATGAGATGTTCTTTGGGCAGCAGCAGAAGCAAATGAACACCGCTTCTGCCCTGGAGATGGCAGGAGAGGGAGAGAGAAGCTTTGGAAATGAAGCCTTGGGCCTGGTCAGGAACCTCCGTGTACTCTCTGTGTCATATCTGGATTTGACAATGGGTAGAGAATCTCCAAGACCTAATCTCCGTGTCCTAACCGCCCCCTGGGGGCTCCACTGGTCTCTCTAGCAGGGTCAGCTAAGGCAATAAAGTCACAGCCATGCCTCTCGAGTCCCCTCCCCTCCCTCCTCCTTGTTTGCGAGTGCCCAGCCTTCTCAGCAGAGAGGGGACCATCTGCTTAGTCGTGTTTACGGCACACCGTGCCAGTTTGAGCTTATTAATCATATTTACCCAAGTATCTTAATTACTCCCTGTCTAGCAACTTGCCTTGCACTCAGCTGTTGACCCCTCTTTTTCTTTTTTTACTCCTTTCTATCATTAATCACGGCAGCCGTGTGGGTAGAGGAATTCCTGCAGCTTGGATTTCGCTGGCACGGTTACCACTCCCAGAGAGGAGCGGCTGGAGTTCACGGCTGGCTTCTGACAAACTTCCTAATTAATCTGCTAAAGATCAGAAGAGGCCTAATAGGAGCTGAAGACTGTGTGCTGGGACCACCCCTCAGCCCCTGCGCGCGTGTGTGTGTGTGTGTGTGTGTGTGTGTGTGTGTGTGTGTGTGTGGTTGTGCTTTCTGATGAGTGTTGAATGTATAGGATGCTGAGCTTGGCCCCCAGCAGTTCACATTGCATTCCTGCTGCAGCTGCTGCCACCTACCTTCCTGATTTGGGGAGAAGGAATTTTCTGGTCTTGCTCAGAAGTTTAAAAAGAGCCACCACAGGCTTCCTCCTAGATGCAACAAAGAAGCAAACTCTCTGCAGCTCTCTCTTCCCGTGGAACCAAGGGTTCATTCAGGAAGGAGCTGTCTCATGGAGAATGGACTCAATCTTTTCACCTCTCTTTGAGAACCAAGTGTCCCAGGTCTACTGGGAGCTAAAGATAAGCGGGGGCACAGGGCTGTCCAGCTAGGCAGGGGTGGTTTTGAAACCTGCAGGAACATGGGCAGCATCCTGTTTCTGGAGGCATCGGTTGACAGTTCTGTAAACTGATGCGGGTCATGCAGAGATACAAAGCTGAGGACAGCTGTACCAGCCAAGGGAAGGCTTTCTAGTTAGCTGTGCCCGGTGCCCTGTGCCCTGTGTCCTTCCCTGCTGCTTGTGCCCCTTCCTCTAGAGGTTGGGAGGAAGGCCCAGGCCTGGGCTGTTTTCCTCCTCCAGGCCCAGCTCTGGAGGCCGAGAGACACCATTAAAGAGGATAATTTGTTGATCTGGGCTCTCCTTGCCTTTCGGTGCAGAGTGGCATCGTTTTCTTTATGACCTCGTAAAGTCACAGCCGAGAGGCCGATTTGGAAAACAAACTGCCTCGGGTTGACAGATAATTAGATACAGGGGACATATTATATGCCTTTGCATATAAATGTGCTCCGAGGTGTGTTGGTTCATCTGAAGTTGAGGTTAAAGGCACGCAGGTATTCCTGACACATGAGGATGTATATTTTCATACGGTCTCGGCGCCACGTTGGTTTTATAGCCTTTCATCTGGGGCTGACTGATGGGTGTAAGTATAGCCTGACTAGAAAGGGGCGTCTCTCACCAAGAGTGTCCCGGCTTTTCTGCTCTGTGCCTCTCCCACGTCCCAACTTCTCCGAGCCTCCATTCGGCAGTTAGTGACTAATGACCAGGCTAGGAGGGGCCCTGCAGGGCTCATTTTTCTTCCCTTCTGTCCCTCCCTTTGGTATTCTAATAGGCCCAATTAATTACAATTATAACACGAGGCCTTTTGAGATGGGGAAAAGCCTGAGCGGAATTCTATATCCGGGATGATGAAATGGACCAAAGCAGATACTTTCTGGAAGGTTCTTGATGGATAGCTGCTTCTGTTCAAACCGAGGAGTTGACTTTGTTATCAATACTATACTCAAAGGTAAATCCTTCTGGCCCTGGAATCTGGGAGCAGAGTTAGGACCTTAGGTAAACTAGGCAAGAATAGAGCTTCCATTTTCCTATAGTTTTTAAATGCTCTGGGCTGGGGAAATATCTCTTTGAACACAAAGTCCCAGTTAAATTCATTCACGCTAAAATGTAAAGAGCTTAATTTAATGCCCTTTGGGAGTAATTTCAATTTAAAAGTGGCATTATAGCTAGTGGCTGAGAGAACAGGCTTAGCGGTTAGTCATCTTCTATTTGGGCAAGTCGCTTAATCTGTGTCGGAATAAAAAGCTCTACTCACCTTATGATGTTGAGAAGATTCACTTAGATAAAACACGAAGTCTAAGTGCTTCACGTGTGGTGAGTGTTTAATAGATGTTAACCATTTTTAATCACGGCGGTGAGCTGAGCTAATCATAATACAAAATGAGGAGAGAAGAGAATGTCTCAACCCAAACGAGGGAGCCAGCACAGTGAGGAACATTCTCATAGGCGCCCTGACTCTGGGGAGAGCTGAGTCTTGCCCTAACATCTGTGTCATTTTGAGCCTGGCATCTCTTTCTCCCAATCTTGGCATCTAATTCAAAAAATGAGATGGAGTCTGCCAGGGTAGCCGTTTGATCCACAATGGCAAGATGGCGTGTAGAATGAGCTCCCAATGGAGGCTCCCCCATGCCCAGCTTTCCCCCACCAGCCCTCTCATCAGTCCCTGCTATCATCTTGTCTCTGTAACAGCCTGCGAGGCCAACTGGAGAGCCTAGGTCCCTATTAGGAAGACTTTTGGGGGGATTGCTAGCTTATCTTCCTCCTTAAGTCTTGGTATGGGCCAACTGGAAAAGCTGAAGTGAGCGGCGGGGGGGAGAGAAGTACCCCCAAGCCCTATTAAAGGAAATTATCTAAATAGAGTCACTGTCACATTGATGGATTGAATCCTCTGTTAATTAGAAGGTATTGATTGAAGGGTTGTCCATGCAGAGAGTTCTTGTGCCTCTTCCCAGCAAATATGGGTAGAGAGAGGACAGACACGAGGCTTCGCTCTCTCTGCACGTTGCTGGTCTCTTTTCAGACTTCGTTAATCGCCCTGGTCTCTCCAGCGTGAGCCATTAACCTCTCACCTGGACCGTAGGAGTGGATGACCCAGGCGCTGTCTGGATGAAGATCTTCCTGAGTTCCTTTCTTCTCTACCACCCAAGTCATGCTAGGGACAAGGGGCCCAGAGTTAAATGAACTCGGAAAGGTCGTCCAAACCTTAAGGTGCACAGAATGAGGACCCTTAACCTGCTACCTGGCAGTCTTCCCCACCTCAGCCCTGGTCAATAGAGGCCGCTCTTGGGCTCACTGACTGGAAGTCATCCTTGAAAACCATTCCTCGTATCCCTGGCCAAGCCTATTTTGGCCCCAAGAGTTGAGTCCAAAAAGTCAGCTTCATGGTAAGGATTTCATGTTTACACAGTGAAGACTGATCATTCTCAGAGACCTGGGATATCTGGATCTCTATGGAATGGGTCTTCAGAATGGTAGGTTGATGTTTCAAAACACTGGGTTGGTGAGGGCAACCCTCAGGAGGAGCAAACACTACTGTGTCAGGGTGTATGTTTGTATTGCTTATACAGCCTCACTTTGCACAGCTGCCGGTGTGCAAGGATCCTAGTATTAATGCCAAGTGTGACAAGAACGAACTGTCAGTCACCCTAGTTCTGGGAACCAGGGCCTCCTTGGAACTCAGGTTTCACAAAGAGCCGAGTTATACATAGATGGCGTTCCGGAAGAGAAGTCTCTAGGATTTAGTCTTTTATGTCTAGGCGCTTGCTCAAAAGTCTGAGCACAGGTGATGATGAGAGGGAACTGGGAGCTATATATTTGTCCCCTGGAATGTTCCCAAGTCTCTGTGGCAGAGCACTTGTGAATACCAAGGACTGTAACTGAAGATGTGTTTCTGGGGTAGGCCATGCAAACTCTAGACAGAATAGAAACAGGGACAAGGGAACGAGGAGCTTCTCAGGTCTGTGGAAGAATCAGCTCATGAACAGAACCCAGTCTGGGCCATTACATATACCCATGGTCTCACTCTGCTGAGGAGACCTGCCATGGTTCTGCGTGAACTCTGCTAAAAAGGAAGCTGGGTCACGTAGACATAGGCTTCTGTTCCTAAAACTTTCCCCGCCATGAGACCACAGTGCCAGCAGATGAAGCATACATTCTGAAAGAGTGGTTCTCAACCTGTGGGTCGTAACCTCCAACTCAATGGACCCTTTCACAGGGGCTTCCTAAGACCGTCAGAAAATACAGATATTTGCATTATAATTCATAACAGTAGCAAAGTTACAGTTGTAAAGCAGCAATGAAAATAATTCTGTGGTGGTGGTGGTGGGGTTACTGCAACATGAGGAACTGTAGTAAAGGGCCTCAGCATTAGGAAGGTTGAGAACGACTCTTCCAGAATATTTGTGCCTCTTCTCTCTTTCCTTCCAACCAACAGAGATTTAAGATGCAGATCAAATTCCTTTTAATGAACAAGGGCTCCGTGGGAGTCAGATGGAATCAGACAGCTAGAAGAGAGAGGACAGGAGAGACGGAGAGATAAGAGGAAGCTAGGATCTTTCTATTTGCCATAGAGCTAGGAATGGACCTCAGTAACACAGTGTGTGCTTAGGAATGCATGGGGCTCTGGCTTCCATGCCCGGCATCCAAACACATCCATTAATGCATATATACATGCATATACAAGTGAGCTAGCTAAATAAAATTAAAAACAGAAGAACAGAAGGGGGGAAACAGATTGAACAATGGGAAATAACAATCCCAGATACAAAGGGAGGTTAGCAGGGGAGAGAAGGAGGAGAGCAGAGACATAACAGGAAGACGCTTTTAGAAAAGAAAGAACACAACACCAGCCAGAAGATAGAGGAGGAGAAAGGGCAGGAAGAAGTGGTGTGAGGAACCTTGGGGAGAAGTGAGGGGAAGACATGCAAGGCCAGGGAATCAAGAAGAAAGAGGGAGGAGGGAGGGGAGAAAGGGGAGAGGAGAAGGCTGGCGCTGGGAGAGAAGAAGGGAGCGAAAGTGCTGTGCTCTGTGGATTACTGTGTGTTTGTCATCTGGAATGGTATAAGCTGTAGGTACAGCATCTCCTGCCCATGATTTATGGTCCCTGTCAGGCAGGGACGGAGCTTTGTCTGCTCTAGCGTGGAGGATGAATGCGTTCCTGTCATCCCAGCCTGGCCGGCCTTTCTCTCTCTCTGCTCCAAACGCTCGCTCCCCATTTCACGCCAGTGAACATAAACAATCTTTTGTAAACCTGACAGTCACACTTGCTTCTTTGGAAACATAAAGCAAAAATGTATGACTCGGCTTTCATTACCCAATTTCCTCCGCTATATAAAAACACTCAGGAAAGACATGTAAGTGGTCACGAAACCTGGGAAATTGGAAGTGTCCTGGAGGAAGGAAAAAAGAAAAGGGAGGGCTGGAGGTGGGGAGGGTTAAGGTTGGGGGGGGGAGGTAGGAGTCTGGGGTGGGAAGAAGCTGGGGAAGAGAGGAGGTGGCGGCTTGTCTAATCCCACCACATCCTTCCAGAGAAAGCTGTCTGATAAACTGGGCCATGCAGACACATAATTATATTACATTTCTGAATAATAGACACTTCCTGCCTGAAGTGCTGCTTTCTTTTTTTCCTGTTCCATTTCAGCCAGAGCGCAGTGAGGAAACAGCCTTGAGATCAAAGCTGCTGATGGTGCTTTGTCCTCTTCGTCCCCGTGCCCCCATCGCCCTTTTTGTTTCACGTTATTTTTTCTTTACCTTTAGCCATTGGCAAACTCGGTCACATCCAGACAAGCACTTATTTTTAAAGAGCTACTGAGGGGGCCGTCATGGCGATTTCTCAGATGGAGTATCTCCGTTGAGAGACTAGCTCAGTGGTGGAGGATCTGTCTCTCTCCCTAGTAGCCAAGCCAGGGTGGAGCAGGGGAAGTGGCTTGGGGCAGCCAGAAAGCCTGTGACCTGCACCGCTGACCTCAAAGTCACTGGCCTTTCTGTGGCAATTGAAGGTCTCCTGTCTTGCTTCTAGCTGTAGATTCTAATGTCTCACAGCCTTCGGAAGGGAGATGATCTCAAAGGTGGCACTCTGCATACTTCCTGGACACTGAGGGCTCAGGCCTATAGCACCAGGCAACATAGCCACCGGGGAGTTTGCTCCTAGGAGCTTCCAGGCAAGGAGCTTCCTGTCTTGAGAAGCAAAGCATGAAGAAGAAGTCTCCTTAACTACTGCATAACTGACCCCACCCCAATTCTTTCAGATAAAAATCTTAAATAGGCTTTAAACAGGATGTGGGCCCTGGCTTTTCCAGTGCCAGCTGAGTGTGGAAAATGGATGTGGAAAACTAGAGAGGTTATACCATTCCCCTAAACCTTGGGCTTTCTGGAGAGGCAAACGTGCCTTCCTCTACATCACACATATACAGCAATGCTAGAACACCATTTTGAGGACTATAACATTGTCATTCAAAAGAATTTTTTAATACTAATTTTTTACTACGTGTCTAATAATATATTGTAAGGTATATGTCCAATGTACAGACACATACATAAAATACATGTATAAAGTTTTGGACATGTATATAATCTGGTTCAGTTTCTTCCTCCTGTCCCATCCCACTCATTCCCAAATTTTAATATTCTTTTGTTAATCAATTCCATAAAAGTAATATGGCTGCTCTTCACAAACTGTCCTTCTGAATATCTAGAATGGAATACCAACTCATTCCCTTCTCTGTGGTAATTAATGGCATGCTGGGCCTATGGCCATGCCGCTCCTAGTGCCCTAGACCTTGTCTGACCTCAGAAGCTGAGCAGGTTTAGCTTGGGTTAGCACTTGGATGGGAGGCACGCCAACCTGTGCCAGCTCTCATATGACTTTCTAGTTTCCCTCTGTAGTAGCTTTGGATGATGAGATTTTAATCGTGTGTTGTTTCTCTGTCTATCCCTGACACCCTTCCATGTAGCACTTGGCGGCGAAGTGTTATCCATGTCTTCAGAAAATATCGACACCAAGACTTGGGCCTCCCAGAGTCTCCCAGTGTATAAAGGCATGTTTACGCTGGTTTCTGATTCTCTCCTTAATAACATGCATAAGAAGTCATGTTCCATTTTTAAATATTCAAATTTAAGCATCTCTTATCCTCATCCAGTTGTCATTTGCCTTTCACAAAGAGGCAGTTTCCTATTATTTCCAAAGAGTTACAGAGTGCCTTCACCACAAGGGTTAAGGAGAGAGCATGGAGCTGGAGAAAGGGCTGTGCTTGCTACTCGTGGAGAGGTTCAAGTTTGGTTCGCGGCTCCCACGTTGGCGAATGACCACCTGCAACTCTAAGGCCAGGGGATCTAACACTGCCTTTGATCTTGGCAGGCGTCTGCACTTACATGCATGAACACACACAAACACACATGTAATCATTAAAAATAGTAAAATAAAACCAAGAAAAAGAAGAGAATATAGCACAGAGACAAGTGTTGGCTGGAGACGCCGGTTGCATTGTTCCTTTCGCTACCAACTTCTCAACATATTTGACTTTGATTTGTGGCTCATTTGAAAAACAAGGTCTTTCTTCTTCTTCCTCTTCTTCCTCCTCCTCCTTCTCCTTCGTCTTCTTCTGGGTGGGGCTGTAGGTTAACTTACAGACAGAAGAAGCCACTAAGGAAAATCTGCTTACTGTGTATTTGGTACCTTAAATCTGTGTGTTAAATCTCACGGACCTTTGATTATATCTCACTTCTATTCTGCGGTCTTCAGTGTTTCCTACTGTCTTAGTGTGCTCTGCTGTTGCTTTAATAACGACTGTGACCAACTTCAACTTGGGGAGGAAAGGGTCTATTTGGCTTACTCTTCCATGCCACAGCCCATCATGGGAGTAAGTCAAGGCAGGAACATGGAGGCAGGAGCTGAAGCAGAGACCCTGGCTGAGTGCTGTTTATTGAGTCCCCTCCAACTTGTTTAGTTTGCCTCCTGATACACCCAAGACCACCCGCCCAGAGATGGCACCGCCAACAGTAATCCGGGGATTTTCATAGCAAACATCCATCAATCAAGAAAATGCCCCACAGGTTTGCCAACGAGCCATTCTCTCAGTTGAGCTTCTCTCTTCTCAGAGGTCTCTAACTTGGATCATTTGACAGAAACTAACCAATACAACTACAATTTAAAGGTGTCCCAGAGAAGACTTAGAGGCTTTGCCTCTGGGCCTATTTTCAAATCCTGTTTCCAACGTGGAGCAATCGAAACCAGCATCCTGCAGCAAAGCCCAATACCAAGCTTACTACAATGTATTCCCAATAGCAGTTACAGAATCTGCCTGAGTGCCCATCAACAAAAGAAAATGTAGTGTGTATCCATGATAGAATTTTTATTAAGCATAACAAGAATGAAACCATGCCATTTTTCAGAAAAATGGGTAGAGCTGAAGATCATCGTATTAAGCAAAGCACATTTAGATAGACAAATATCTAATTTTCTTTCCTATGTACACTCAACCTTTTAAGAAGACAAGAAAGGGAAAAGGCATGCTATTTGGAAAGAGGCAAAGGATCAACATGGAGTAATGGAGGTGAATATAGTCAAGGCACTTTAGAGATGTGTATGAGAACGTTACAAAGAACCCCATTATTTTGTGCAAACGGTACCTGCCAATAAAAACATCTTGGCTCTGTCATTTTTTAGCTAAACCATCCAAAGCAAATAATGTGTTTGAAACTCAGTTTCCTCATCTATCAAATGAGTTATGCTAACTTACCCCTTTGAGTTCTCATGAAGATTAAACCCACGGCGACGGCTGCACTGTAGACACTTAATCGATCATATGTCCTCTTCTCTCTCTCCCCATCTGCTACAAACCTCCCCTCTTATGACCTGCCATTCCAAAATTAGCATCCAGAAGCTGGAATGCTCAAGGAAGAAATAGATAGCTTGCGGTCCATCTCTAACCAGGATAGATGGACTCGACAGAGACTTGGATTTCCTCCGAGCTCTGCTATTGTTAGGCACGTGGACTGGGCAGAGTAAGCCCCCATGCGATGAATTTAATACCCACCAGGAAGCTGAGCAAGTGTCATTGATCTTACTGATGCTATATAAAAGCGAGACAGTGGATCCAATTAGATCCTGCGGTGATTTATAATCCTTTTGTCCCACTAGTTAATTCTCACTAGAAGGGACATTCTTCTGCCTGCTGTGGGGAAAGCCAGGTCCTCACAGGCGACTCAGATGCCAAGTTCTTAGGAAAGTGCCTTAAAGGGGTTCTTCTTGCGGGCCCAGGGACTGGATGACAAACAAAGGAAGAATAAGGGATGTAATCTGGGACCCATGTGAAGAGGGTCTAACCTGTGGAGATTGTGGCTTTTTCTCACTTTTACTTGGTTGGTCCCCATCCCTTTTCCCCCAGTGCATGTGACATTAAAAGCTATCTTTTAATAGCTGAGACAGGGTTTCTCTGTGTGGCCTTGGCTTTTCTGAAACTTACTCTGTAGACCAGGCTGGCCTCGAACTCACAGAGATCTGCCTGACTCTGCCTCCCGAGTGCTGGAATTAAAGGCATCCACCACCACCGCCCCCAGCTATATCATACTTTTTAAAGATGTAGGTAGCTTCTTGACTAAGGATCATGACTAGATAACTTTCACTCAGCTCAGTAGATAGTATCAATTCTCAGGGGAACTGAGGAAGGCAGAAGGTGTTATTAGAATGTGCTGGGCTATTTTGTGACCAGCTAATGATACATCATAATTCTTGCTACCAAGATACAGGGCATTTTTCTGGTGGACTTTATTTTTGCTTTTCTGTCTTATTCCATTGATTTAAGGGTCTGTTTTTGTGTCAGTACCATGCTGCTTTTGTTACGGTGAGCCTTGAGTTAACTTGAAGGATATGGTTTTACCTACACCATTTTTTTTTTTTTTTGCTCAGGATTGTTTTGATTGTCTACAGTCTTTTGTGCAGCCATGTGAATTTTAAGATGTTTTTCTACTTCTGTGATAATTACCATTGGAATTTTGATGGGGATTGTTTTGAATCTGCAGGTTGTTTTGAGCAAGGTAGTCATTTTCTTGAAGTAATTCTTGTAATCTATCTTTTAGTGTCTGCTTTAAATTTATTTTATTCAGTGTTTAAAAGGTTTCATTGTGGTGGTCTTTTATTTCCTTGATTGGGTTTATTCCAAGCTATTTTTGCAATTCATCTTTTAGTGTGTTTGTTTAAATTTATTTTCTCAGTGTTTAAAAAAGTTTTCATTGTAGAGGTCTTTTGCTTTCTTGATTGGGTTTATTCCAGGTATTTTTTAAAAAGGTAATTATGAATGGGATTGTTTATTTTTGTCCTCAGTTGTTATTGCTAATGATAAGGCTACTGAATTTTGTATCCTGCTACTATAAGGAGAATGTCTATCAATTCTCAGAGAGTTCTTGTGGAACCTTTGGGGTCTCTTACAAGTAGAATCATATCTGTATGATACACACACACACACACACACACACACACACACAAATAGAATCATGTCATCATCAAGTAGGGTTACTTTGACTTTTTTTCTTTCTTATTTGTATCTATTTTGTTTCTTTCTATTGTCTGACTTTTCTAGCCAAGATTTCAAGCATTAAATTGAATAAGAGTGGAAATACCTTTGTCTTTTCTCCTGATTTCAGTGGAAATGTTTTGAGTTTTTCCCCATTCAGTACAATGCTGGCAACAGGTTTGTTGTAGGTAGCCTTTATTCTTTTGAGACCATGTTCCTTTTAATAAATCTATTTGATCTATGATTGCCATCATCTTTGTTAGTTTTTATTAGAACGACTTGTCTATTGGTAGAAGTGGATGTTAAAGTCACCACTATTCTTGCCATAGATCAACTGTGACTTTACATTTAGAAGTACTTATTTAATTAAATTGAGTTTACCCATGACATAGTTAGCTTTAATTTTCAACTTGATACAACCAAGATGCAACTGAAAGTGAATCTTAATTGAGGTATTGATCACATTAAATTGACCTGAGGCCATCTCTGTGGAAGATAAGTTTGATTGTTAATTGATAGAGGAGGTCTCAGACCACTGTGGGAAGCACTATTTCCTGGGAAGTTGGCTGTCTTAGTTTTGGTTACTGTTGCTGTGATGATACACCATGACCAAAGTGACTTGGGAAGGAAAGGGTTTATTTGGTTTTTGCTTCCACATCACTGTTCATCATTGACAAAAGTTAGAACAGGAAATCAAACAGTGCAGGAACCCGGAGGAAGAAACTGATGCAGAGGCCATGGAGGGATGCTGCTAACTTGCTTGCCCCCTGTGGCTTGCTCAGCCTGCTTTCTTATACAATGCAGGATCATCAGCCCAGGGATGGTACCACCCACCATGCGCTGGGCCCTCCCCCATTGATCACTAATTGAGAAAAAGCCAAAGACTTGCCTGCTCTCAGCCTGATCTCCTGGAGACATTTTTTCCATTGAGTTCCCCCCCCCCCACTCAGATCTATAGCCTGTTGATCTAAAACTACAGCACAGTAGTCCTGAGCTGTATAAGATTAGGTAAGCAAGAGTTTGTGGGTGAGCCAGGAAATGAAGTTCTTCAATAGTTTCCTCTTCTGGGTCCTACTTGAGTTCCTGCCATGACTTGCCTCAGTGATGTACCGTAACCTAAAAGTATAAGCCAAATAAATCCTTCCTTCTCTGTGTTGCATTTGATCAGAGTGTTACCATGGCAACAGAAAGGAAACCAGAGCGACATGTTTTTGCACATATATGCTTAGAATTGTAATATTTAACTGATGGATGCTTTCCATAGCCACTAGGAAATGAACTTTATCTCTTTGGATAGGATTAGTCTGAAATCTATTTTTCCAGATGTAAAACAGCAATGCCTGCTTTGTTCCTGGTTCCATTCACTTGAAATATCCATTTCCATCTCTTCACATTAAGATAGTGCCTGTCTTTGATGGTGAGATGTGTTTCTTGATGACACCAAAAAGACAGATTCTATCTTAATCCAGTGTGCTAATCTGTGTCTTTGCCTTGGTGAATTGAGATCATGAATATTGAGAATTATTAAGAATGTGTATTAATTGTGTCATATTACTGGTTTTATGGTGCTGGCTTTGTGTTTTCCTAGGCCTCATTGCTCAACTACTGTCCAGTGTGGTTTATTCTCTCCTGTAGCACTATGGATGTGTTTACCCTCCTCTTCAACCTGAAGGATTCTGTCAAGCATTTTTCTGTAGAGTTGGTTTAGGAATCATGAATTTCTTTATTTTGTTTTTGTTGTAGAAGACTTCTCTTTCTCCTTTAATTATGACACGTATTTTTGCTGGCCATAATAATGTGGGTTAGGGACTGTCTTTCAGAATTTGAAATACATTATTCTAAGCCAACCTTTGGAGCTTCCATGAGAAATCTGCTGTTATTCTGATAGGCCTGCTTCTATATGGAATTGTGTTTCTCTCTTGCTGCTTCTAGTATACTCTCTTTAATCTGTATGTTTAATGCTTTAACTATAATATGAGGAGGTTCTTATCTGGCCTTTTCTGCTTGCTGTTCCAAATGTCCCCTATACCTGTACTGCTAGATTGGGGGAATCTGTTGCTATGATTTTATTGAAAACATTTTCTATGCCTTTAGCATGAACTTTTTTTTTACATCCTTTCCTATATTTGTAGATTTAGTTTTTAAAATAGCATCTCATAGCTCTCTAATGTTCTATTTGTACTGTCTTACCAATTTGTCTTTTAAAAAGTTTATCTGAAAGTTTCAATTTATTGAATTTGTCTTCAAGGCCACACATTCTGCCTCCCTTTAGTCCATTACAATGGTGAGACTTCATAGAATTTTTTATTTGACTTCTTGAATTGTTTATTTCAGGTTGATTTTCTTCAGTATTTCTGTCTCTTTCATGAATTCCACTTTGATGACCCGGGTTGACTTTCGTATTTCCTCTCACCATTTGCATCTTCTTGAAATTCATTCAGAAGTTCATTTGTGCCATCTCGAAATCCTTTGAATGTATTTAGTTCTCTGAATCCTTTGTCTGGAATTTCATGTAATTAATTCTCTTCAGAGGGCATTATTTCAGGATTAATAATCTTTGGAGGACTTTTTCCTTGATTTCTTTTAAATGTTTCTTATATTTTTGAACTGGGATTTGTACATTGGGGGTTAGATAGTTGATTGAGTCTTTTTAAAAATCCTCTCTTATTCTGTGGTGCTCAAGATGGACTAAGTTGCATAGAGTTGGTGAGTCCTTTTGTTCTGCTAGATTGATGTTATGTATGTTATAGGTTTAAGCACCACTACTTTCCTAAGAGCAGGCACTGTCTTTAAAGCCACTGTCAAGGGGGTGGGATCATTATTAAATTCAGTAACGATAAGAAAAAGAAGCAGTCATCCCATCCTAAGAGAACTGATTATCATGTTTGTATTAATGTGTTAGTTACAATGTAAGTCAAAGGAAAAACCAGAGTGCGGCTAGTGCTTAGTATCGGTATGATAGAGAAGTAAAGGAGAGAATCATAAACAGAAGGAGGAACGGCAGAAACAAAGGTACAGGGGATGAAACAGTTTTGGCTAAAGACGGGATAAAGAGAGGTGTGGAACTATGCTCAGATCAACTAGAATAGCTCTAGCTGTGGCACAGAGACTGCAAACTAGGGTAGTGCATGACTTTAGACAAGGACGACGAGGAAGAAAAGAAAAAAGAAAAAAAATACTCCAGGAAAAGGAAGAGAAAATATGGAGACAAAAACAAGAGTAGAGCAGGACAAGGTGGTCTGATAAATAGACATCAAGTATTAAAATGTGGGAGGAATAAGTGTGAGGAAGGGAGAGCTGGGTGAGGTATAGGGTGTAGCGTGTGCGTGCAGTCTAGTCTGTTTATTGATTTCAGTCACGGGTATGTTGGTGTTCTTTCCAGGTCCCAGAAGCCTGCCACCCCTCTGGTAGATGCTAGCTAGACCTGGAGACAGCTCTTCAGCAGTGTCGTTCATGCCTCTGGGCCTTCTTTGGGTGGATGATGCTTGTTTGGTTATTGGGTGAGCCTCCACAGGTCAATTTACAAATGCTGGTCACACTTCTGGGCTTTTCAGGACTCCAGCTGTGGATGCTGGTCCTGTTCTTCTGCTATCCTTCCCAACACTCTGGTACATGGCTTGGAGCCTATGTCTAAGTTGTCCTGGCAACTGCAGCTGTGACCAAGTGTCTACTCTGCTGAATACTGAGTGGTCCTTACTAGATTTCTTTTCTACAGTCTGGCTGCAATCTGCTGGCCAGGTCTTGGGGAATATCATTTTCAGGTGTGTGACTTTTGTTTATGCTGCACTTGTTTAACTCTGTGAAGCTGTTACTATGCCTGTCTGAAACACCTAAGGGTCCTAATAAGGAGATGTATGGCCAATAGCGAGGCAGGAACAAGGATAGGCGGGGCTGGCAGGCAGAGAGTATGAATAGGAGGAGGAATCTGAGAGGAGAACAAGGGGCACAAGAACAAGGAGAGGAGGATGCAAGGGGCCAGCTACCCGGTCACCCAGAAGCCATGGAGCAAGAGTGAAAGTAAGATTTACAGAAGAGAAAGATAAAAGCCCAGGGACAAAAGGTAGGCAGGAAAACATAAGATAAGAAAAGCAGGCAAGAAACAAGCCAAGCTAAGGCCAGGCATTCATAACTAAGAATAAGCCTCTGGTGTGATTTAATTAGGAGACGGGTGGCTCCCCCCGCTGAAAAGCCAAAAGAGTAAAATATCCCACAACACCCAGGTGTGGTGACTTGGATGAGAATGGCTCCCGTAGGCTCACAAGTTTGCATCCTCTCAGCTTCTGCTCCAGCACCTTGCCTGCCTGCCTGCCTGCCCCACCAAGATGAATATGAACTAAACCTGAAACGATAAGCAAGCCCCCAATTAAATGCATTCTCTTTGTTATTGTTGCTGTGGTCACAGTGCGTCTTCACAGCGATAAAACCCAAGACAGAGGGGAAGAATGATCATCCCTTTAGTGAAATGGTGCGTGTTTTCACCCTGAATTCTTGCTCCCTAGTACAGCCACTTACATACCTGCCGGGTCTGAAGCCAAGCAGGACTTCCTGGTGCTGCTCTGAGCTGAGAGCTGAGGAGACACCAGCAACCTTACCAGACACAAGACATTTCAATGGTTGTCAGTGCAGGGATTGCTCTGCACAGAGAGGGTGAGAGGGGAGCTGGAACTGATGATCTGAGGGGGAAAAAACCCAAACACCAACAATCAAAGGTCAAGCATAGACACCTGGAAAATGCTGGCCATTTTTCTCACAGGTTTGTATGACCAGCATGGAGCCCTCTCACTTCCTAGAAGCAAAGCAAGGGCAGTGAATTCTGGGTAGGCTAGGAAGGCTGCACTGGGACAGGGGGCAGCTCCAGGAGAGCCCAAATCCATCCTGACTTCTGTTAGGTCCCCTCTAGTCTGCAGCCCAAGCAGCCTCCTTGGGGGCTCATTTTGATGTTAATGAGACTAAGAAAGTAGGGAAAGGTTGTTTTCTTCCGAAAATTCCATTTCACCCTTGCTTGCTCCCTGGGCAGGCATACCTCTCTGATTTAGATTCACCATGTTTAATTAAAACAGCATTTGTTTTCTCCCCTCCCCCGTTCTCCCTACCTCCCTGCCATATCCTTTCTCAGCTAGCACCTTCTATGAACAAACTGATTCCTCTAGCAGTCCAGTCTGGTTTCATATGTTGCCGCCTGAGCAAGGGAAGGCTTTCGCTAAAATCTTGTGGCTGCACCTGAGCATGGGTTAGGCACACACTCACCTCACCTTTGGTAAAACCCAGAGCACAGGTCTGAGACGTGGGTTGCATCCAGCAATGCGGTGATGGGGCAGGATTTCCCAATAAGGTGGCAACTGTTGTTAAATAATAAAATCCTGGCTTGGCTACTGGCTGCAAAGGTAAAAGGCGAAGGCTGTTACGCGAGGAAAAGACACAGACACGCGGCGGTCCCACGTGGGTGCACTTTAATGGGGGGAGGGGCAACAGGCAGGTACAGGTGTGTGAAACACTAGAACAAAAGGGGGAAGGGAAAAAGAGGGCGAACTCGGAAAGACCTTCGCTTTTAACGGGGAATGCAAAGGCTTCTGGGAAATGTCCGTATCCAGGAGAATGCTGGGAACTGTAGTTCGGCAAAGGAACAACAGCAACTCCCTTCTTTGAGATACTCACCCCATTAGATTTAAGATAGGTATCCGTCTAACATCTAACTCGTCTGGTGCATTTAAGTGGGATTGACTTGACACAATAAAAGGTGTAATTTTTTAGGCTCATGGGCAAACAACAGCTAGTCTTTCTGTGCCAGGCTCTCTGTCAGCAGTTGAACATATCCCGTGGGATTTTGTCGGAGCTTTGAGAAGAGATTTCACACATGATGGACTCACAGCTCAGAGAAGTTGAGTTTCTTGTGTAAGACCATGGGACTGGCAGCAGCAAAACTGAAATCTGAATTCAAAATTTTCCAACCCCATGTTCCACACTCCCTGTATATCCAGAAAGGGGTATCATTAACAAACGATGTCGCCCCAGAAGATGACGGCTATCCTCTGAGACAATAGGACATGGAATTCCATTCACAACCAGCTAATGGGAAGCCTGTGCTTAGCTGGATTTCCTGTAACAGGCCATCTTGATTGCTGACCTGATTCAACTTAGAAGCACCTAGGAGTACCTAGTATGTGCTAGTGTGTGCGGGCATTTCCAGAGAGGATTAACTTAGTAGGGGTGGGGGTGGGGAGGGCGAACCTACCTTGAATGTGGGTACATCTGAAATAATCCCCAATGGGAAGGATAGAGACGACCGTGCTAATTAAGTCAATTAAGAGTATGAGAGTTCTTAAATTTTTTTGGCCTGGTGACCAAAAGTGGGCTAACGCCTCAAAAAGTCTCATGGTATCAAAGCTTAGGAGCGCAGCAATTTTAAAGGCAAAAACCACAATTACATCCATGTTAGATGAGGGTCAGAGTCACCTCGTAACATTTGTTTAAGCAGAACATTGCTATTTCAGATACATGACAATTAATTTTGTCACACATTTTCCAATTATTTTAGTTTATGTTTGGTTTTTATAAGCATTATTATTTTCCTTCATACATCTGGACAATGGTCATGATCATGGAAATTCCCAAGGCAGGTTGGCTGTTGCGGACACAAAATGGAGTCGGGATAGGATGGCGGTACCTTAGTCACTTTGCATCCAGACAAGAGGCCTGGAGGTAATAAATAGTTCAGCATTCTCTCTCTCTACTTCCTGGCTGCTCTAACATGAGCTGCTCTGTTCCTCCATTGTCTCCTTGCTGTAATCGACTAAAACATTTACCACCATGAGAATGGCTAACCCTTTGGCTCGTTAGTTCAAGTGTCTTGTCACAGGGACAAAACGTCTAACACAGTGTTAGATGGAGAAGTGGTTTTGCTGCTCCAACACTGCAAAGAGTTAGAAGTCTTTGGAACTGGTTTATTGGAAGAACTTGGACATTTTCCGAGAATCCAGCAAGAGAAAGTTTCGAATGTTTTAGATAGAAGGTTACATGCAATTCTGGTTGGGTCTCTGAAGATCAGGATGCTGATAGGAATGTAAGCATTAAAGACTTTGTGAGATTTCTGATGGGGATGACAACTGTATAGGTAACAGAATCGAGACCACCTACCCTTGGAATTATTAGAAGATTTTGGCCTTGTCTCAAATACCTGCAAGCATGGTCAACTCAACATCAACTGTTGGACAGCCTATAAACATGGTGGAAAAGCTTTTGAATGAGACTGGCCTAGACATCTAAATGCAAGTTGGTTATAAACAAGCTATGGATCCTTCCCTGTTATGATTTGGATATTAAGTGTTTCCAAAGGCCAGCATGCTAAAGTCTTATTTTCAGCTTCTAGGAAGTGGTGGAACCTATAATGGGTGGGGCCTAGTGGAAGGGGATCCAATGAGTGGAGCTATGCCCTTGAAAAGGATAGGGGAGGTCCAGTCTCTCCTTCCCTGTCTACTTCATTTTCTCTTCACCATTCTGTGCATAGCTCTGCACACTGAGATGTTCTTCCTCTGCACAGTTCCCAAAGCAGGGGAGGATGGCCTGAAGCCATGGTTCACAACGATCCTTTCCTTGCTTTACTTGTTTCAGGCATTTTAAGTTGTCCCTTTTGTGCACTGTCCACAGCCGCTGCTGCTGCACACTGCCTCGCCCCTTGTGTGCTATCATTTCACAGGAGACATTGGAGCATCTCACCTCACTGGCCTCCACTTTCCTTTAGAAACACTGCAGAGGAATATGTTATAAAGAGGGTTCCACGAGAATGGAATTCTGTAGAGGGCATCTAGCAGAAGTGTTACCCATAGCGTTGTTTAGCCCGAATTCTGGATCTCCAGAGTGCCCAGTGTATGTCAGTGTGCACATGGATGTGCATGTGTGCCAGTACATGGGGAAGCAGACTCATCATCTCAACTTGGACTGAAAGCATTGCTTGGCCAGGGACCATATCATCTGTTTCCTTCCCATAACTCTGTAAAACTGTACAGTGAACTGGTTCGGCGTAGAGGCTGATAGTCAATTTAATATAAGCGCAAGAATAACTGTGCATTTATGTAAAGCCTTTCTCAAAGGAACTCTCAGCACTCTGCAGCTAATGGACTTATTTATTCTCAGAGCACCTCTGTGAGGCACTTACAGGACAGAGGTGACCAGACTCACACAATAAACAATGTCAGGATCAGCACGAAGCCAGACTAGCCTATAACTCTGGGGCCCTGAACGAGATGGAGTGGGCCCAAGGTCACCCAGGGAGATGGGAAAAGGACAAACCTTCTTCTGCAATGAGGAGATTTTAGCTCCAAGGGCCTGGCCACATACTCCCTGGGTTCTTGTGGGTTTTCTATGTGCATGCTATTTCACAGGGCACAAAAGGTGCTTTTATTAATCCATAGCCCTGTAAGTTCTGGAAACATGGGCTTGCAAAGACCTTAGCAAGTGCCTTTCATAGGGTACTCTCCTCCTCAGGGTCCCAGAAGACTGGTAAATTCTGTCTCTTAACATATGGCAGCAGAATTCCCTTATGAAAGAAAATATTTGACTTTAAGGACAATCTTGGCAAGGATCCTGGGGGTGGATGGCTTTTTAAATGTGATGTCATTGGATGCTGAGACATCAAGGAGGAAAGCCAGTGTACATGAGACAATGGGAGGAATGAGCTGTTTGGGTTCTGGAGAGTGGGAAGGCTGGGATGAAGACTGAAGGAAATTCTAACATGGACATTTAAGAGGGAACTTGCTGTGGCATTTGAAGTTGTATATATTACAATATAACATATACTTTGTCACATATAGGATATTTTGTATATTGCCCTGCCCCTCTGTGTGTGCAGGAACTGAGGAAGAGCATCATTCCCTTTCTGAGCATTTGTGGACAGGGAACAGACAGCACCACTAGAATGAAACCCACAGTAACATCTGTTCCTGGTACCTCTTATGAGAAGTAAGTCTTTCTGGGAGGTTGGGACATTATGAGGCAGGTAGACCCCTTAGGGCACCAATTACTGGCCAACCTGCCAATGGATGCACCCTAGACCAGCTGACTTCTTATAGATTTGCTTCTCTCTGATGTGCCACCCTAGGGTCAGCGTTTCTGCCACAGTTAGCCCAGGTACCTACAGTCAGAGAACACACATTTTAAGATGTATGAGTCTTGCTAAGAGTCTGTTTTCCAGTGTAAACATGCTTCTTTCCTGCCATATGGCTTCAGACTAGTTACCAGACATGTCAAAATTCTGCTCACCTTGCTCCAAGCACCCCTGGGGTTTCCATGTGCTTCTTGAGGTTTTGACAAGATTCAGCAAGTGTGGTCCTTTCTCATCACTAAATATGATAGGGTCTTTATTTCCTGAGCCTGCACCTTCTGCTTCTACTAAGAAAACCCAAACTGGATTTATCATTGCTTTTCTTTATAACCATCACATTGCGTTCTCGGCTCCCATTAAACGTGTGGACATCTAAAATCCTCATCATGTAATAAATAAGTTGTCCCATTGCTTGTAACCATGATATTCATGTGGCATTCCTGCCCTGTGTCATGCTCTATGATAATGATGGTGAGATCATGTAGTGGTGAGGGAAGACACTCTTAAAAGTATACACGCACAAAGGTGGCCAAAGTGACCGCGTGCCACCTCCAGTTGTCTGGGTCTATTGAAGTGATAATTAACAGCGTCATTCATAAACATCTTTATACAGCTTGCTTGTCCAATCTACTGATGCTATGTTAACATAATAATGTTAATGGTAATGGGTGCTATGTTAACATAAGTGGCGACTATAAAATGGGTACTGAGACACTGCTGCAAGCATCCTTCACAATAGTGACAGCCTTCCGGACAAACACGACTCACCTACAACAGCTTTCATTTAGGTGGAAATGAAGAAGGAGCAAGATGGTTAGGGATTAGGACATCAGTTGCATATCAACTGGTTTCTGACTTGTCATAGCTATCATTATGTCTGCTGATGGAAGTGATCCTACAGAGGCCAGAAGCCCCAGCAGAGTAATTATCTTAGCGTGAGGTCTGGCAGGACAGTGGCCTCGCAGAGCATGTGGGATGGAGGGAGAACATCAAGACAAAGAGTGGAGCTGACGTGAGCAGTTCAGGGGATTTCTCTTTCGCTGCTTGCTAGCTGGGGGAGCTGGAACATGCTAGTTGTTATGAGTGTCATTTCTCTCTAATAAGAGTTTTTAAAGTCAGCTTGGAGGATAATAGGGAGGTAGAACAGGTGCCCTGGAGCCCAGAGGAAGCTCTTAGTAACGTAAACAAGAATTTGCCCTCTTCCAGAGAGTCCTGGTGGAGAGGGGTGGAGGCCCAGTTACTTGCTCACTGAAGACCCTGGGAGTCCCTCAGGGTCAGGCTGAGTGCTGGCCAAAGTGCTGGGCCTCAAAGTCAGATGTGACCTCGTCTTCCTGTGCCTGGAGTGGGGTTGTGGCCTGCAAGGGAGATACGGGAATTGCCATATGAAGCAAAGATTATGTGGGAAAGGAGAGTGGAGGAGAGTTCCAGAAGGGCTGACCTGTATGTTTTCCTTGAGAGACAAGTAGAGGATGAACACAGACTCCTGAGGAGCATCGTCTAAAGATGGAGGCATGTGACTACATGGAGCTGGAATACAGTGTCTCCATGTGGATGGTCTGACATCGCCCCCTCCAGCCGCCAGAACTGACCTCAAAGAGAGCTCTCCGTGGTGTATACCATCTGTACTCACTGGGCAAAGGCATGGTGAGGTGCCTACTGCCCTGCTCAGCATCATATGATGGGCTGAGAAGACCCAAGGCAGGAGGAGACAGAATGAAGGCAGCTTCGCCATCACTTTAGGCACAAGGATCCCTGGGGGTGTAGGCAGGCTCTGAGAAGCAGGACAAGTAGGGCTTTATCAACATAGAGATTATCTATATCTATGAATATGGCCAGGGTATTTAAGAATGCCCCTGCCTGGTCTCTGTTCCGACCAACTGTGTGCTTCTATCTGCAATCACCAATTCAGGAGCACAGAGAGTGGGGGGATATAGTTGGGGACCTGAACTATAGTTATCTGGACTAGTGAACACTTTAATGTAAGTAGATATGTAATTCATCCTTTTGTTCAACAAACATTTAGGACAGGTATAAACAATTCAGGCACTGGGAACTCCAGAGTTGAGGACTATCTTTGTCTCAGAAATCCTTCAAGGTGGTTTACCTTAGAGGGTTTCTCTTCAAGAAGTCCACATAGCATGTCCTCTGCAGGTTGGTAGCTTATCTCTGTAGGTTAGTATCTCATTTTCTTATATTACCTCATCCCAACCTGTCTACATTCTCAAGTGGCTCACCATTTAAGGGTGGCCGAGAGGCACTAATTGTTTTCAATTGAAGGGCAGACGCTACTGGAGTCCCGGACAGTCATGTGACACAGTCAGCAATGGCTTCTTGAAGGAAATGACTCTGAAGAGGAATGTGGCAAGGAGTGACAGAGTAAAGTGACAACAGTAAAGGCGTTGGGGTCGGCTACTAGCTGGCCCTGCAAGGGGGTGACAGCAAGTGGGGTAAGATACACTAACAGGGATGAGAATCCAGAACAGCTGTCTGCCAGGCTGAGGGTGTTGGCTCCATCTGATGAACAATGAAGAGCTACTGATGCATCCTAGGTGGAGGGAGGGTTGGGTCACATTTATATCTTTCATGGGTGATTATGACAAATACAGATATTATTCCGGGCACTGTTTAAAGGGCTTTGCTAGTCAGGTTCACAGTTACTTTATAAGATAGGTGCTGTCTCAAGCTCATCTTCTAGATGAAGAGTAGGAGGCCGATGTTGAAATGACCGACTCAGGGCTGCATAGAGAGCATGGGAAAGAGTTAGTTGGGTTTGAGCCAGGCAGTTTTGGGCTCCAGGATCTGTTCTCAGCCTTGCACTCTGAAGACACAAGTGGGTGGACCAGTAGAAGGTTTGGAAGCTGGGAGACTCTTCTGGGGTGACTGCAGGGGTCCTACTGAGAAATACCAGCATGTTGGCCTGCAATGAGAAGAGAGACAAGATTACAGAAGCGTTAGAGATGAATGAGTCTGTAGGTGACAACTGATGGTAGAGGTTTGGAGAAAGGAAGCAAAGCCAGCAACCCAAGGAAAGCACACTTTTCCTACAAATATCTCATAGGCCCTGCCATAGTTTTAGATGTCTTATGGTCTCTGTCACAAATAGTCAGCTTTGCCTTCACAGTGTAGAAGCAGCTATAGCCAACAGCTATGTTCCAATAAAGTTTATTAAAGACACTGGCATTTGAGCTCCAAAGAATTTTCATGTGATATAATGTCATTTGTTTGTGATGCTGGAACTGGACCTGGAATTTTGTCAGAAATGAAAAATGGCAGTATTTGCAAACTCTTTCCCACAGGGCGAACTGTGAGACCATGTCTTCTGCACTCGGATAAAGGTGCTTTCTTTACCACCAAGCCTGGGATGGGAGGGAGAGCCAGGTGCATCACAGACAATGATGTTATCACTAATCTGAGTGTCTTCAGACATGGTCTCACTGTCTAGCTCAGGCTGGCCTTGAAGGAAGTATAAAATAGATAGGGGGGCTAGAGGTAAGTCAAGGGCAATGAAGGAACAAATCCATGATAATTGGAGACAAATACAAATTAGAGGACAATGATGACCACGCAGCATCTCCCTGGTCCAGAGCCCCTACCATGGACCTGTGGCCAGGGGCGTGTGCTGTCCTGGGGTGTGACTCAGATCAACAGGCAGGTTCCACCCTTGAGAGATGAGCCAGCGAGGATGGAACATTTATAAGAACAATGTTAATAAGCAGTGGCTTTCTCTTCTTCTGACTCTCCCTTCTACCCCTGGCGTGGTGGTAATGGAAACACGTTTATATAAATACCGAGGTCATGGTCACACCGCTGCCCTCATGGTAAAGTGTTTCTGAATACTAATCGTTTTCGTTTAATGTAGAACCTGACTTGTATGGGGGGAGCTTAAGGTGACCTAAAATACCACTCTAGATTGCTCAGCTTTATCAATAAAAAAGCACACTGCAGGCTAGGTGACCCGAGTTCTCTCAATCCATGTTGGAGATAAGAGAATGAACTTGAAACCACTGGAAACAACTCTTTTGGTACCAGTGTTATAGCCTGAATTGCCAAATCCTCAAGAAGAAACAAAAACAATAAGTTACTAATTAGGCAACTAATCTCACCACCCAACCCTCCACACTACCCTCAGAGATCTCCCAAAATGCACAGAAGGCAACTGTTTCCTGTCACCCTGAGGGAAAAGTTGAGCCATAGATCGTTGCATCATTTATATATATATCGTGTCCTTGGCAAACCGCCTTGTTACCTGTGTAGATACTCAGTTGATGCTGATGCGGGCACGGACAGAGCTTCATCACCCGAGCTAGTCTGTTTTCCAGGGCCCTAACAAAGGACTGGAGGCTGACTGACTTGTAAACAAAAGAGGCTTGTTTAAGTCACAGTTCTGAAAGTCCGGGGACCTGGCTCTGGCATTGCTTGGGCTTTGGTGAAGTCCTTCGGGTGGATGGCATCATATAGTAGGAATGTGTATGAGCGGCAGAGAAGGAGCTCTTCGCTGCACACTGCTCCTGTGGTTACCAATCCAGACCTAACCCTTCAAGTCCTAATCCACCCAGCCTCTGGAGCAGCTCAGACTTCCTAATGCTGCAACCCTTTGATGCTGTTCCTCACGTTGTGGTGACCCCCAACCACAAAATGATTTTCATTGCTGCTTCATGACTGTAATTTAGCGACCGTTATGAATCATAATAAAAATATCTGTTTTCTGATGATCTGAGGCCACTCCTGTGAAAGGGTCATTAGACTCACCAAAGGAGTCCTGACCCGTAGGTTGAGAGCCACTGGCTGTAGGGAGAGATATTAATCCTTTCGTGAGGGTAACGTTCTAGCCACTAATTACCTCCCACTAGCACCCCCCCCATGAAAAACCCCACTATCTTTCAATGCCATTGCGCGGGGACCAACACAGCATTTGAAATTTTCATGGACACACTTACCCAAACCACAGCAGGCTCTCAGACAATGGTCCAGACCAGGCCCTTTTAAATCTTTGACCTTTTTAAGGTAGTAGAATTGCACAGACTTCAATGTGTAAGTCATAAGGGGCCGCTCATAACAACCTGCTTCCAGAATAAGCCCTGTGATCTCTTGGGCATCTTGGGGTGTTTGCTGGAGAGGTTAAGTGGCTTTCTGAAGAGCACACAGCCAGCTCTGGCGAGAGGCAGGAACGTCTAGGTTGCTTTCATTTCTTTCTAGAAAGCAATCTGCTGGTGGTGCTTCCTAGAGAGAGAGCCATGGGCACCACCCTGCCGTCCTTCAACCCTTGACCTCTAACATGGCCAGCTTGAAATGGAGCTAAACATGGGCCATTTCACAACAGCTGGGATTTCAGATTCTGTGGCCTCTCTAAACAGCTCTGTGACCACAAACAATGAACAAACCACCCCCTTGGTGTTCTAGCTCGCTTGTGTTGCCGTGATCAAACAGTGGCCACCATCAACTCAAGGAGGAGAAGGTTTATTTCAGTGTTATACTTCCAGGTCACAGTTCATCACTGAGGGAAGGCAACCAGAGAACCCTGAGGCAGAAAACATGGAGGAATGCCGCTTAGTGGATTGTGCCCTCTGGCTTGCTCAGCTGCATTTTAGTATATAACTCAGGCCCACCTGCTTAGGGCTGTACTGTCTAGTTAGCAATCAAAAGTTAACACCCCACGACATTCCCTTAGGCCAGTCTGCTTGAGGCAACTCCTCAACTGAGATGATTCCAGTTTGTACCAGTGTGACAATAAAAACTAACCTCCGTCTCCTGTGGTAAACAATAGCTACCAGACTGGTTACGCGGTTCTTATCACCAAAGTCAGGAGACGTGCTTTGTGAGCAGCTATGGCGAAGAATGCAAATGTCTTGTTCAGGCCTCAAGGGCCAGCCTCGGGGTTAGGGACAGCAGTCTGCTTGTGGGATTTCCACTCCCCCCAGTCTCTCAGAACCCAGCTGCATGCTTAGCACTGGGGGTGGGGTGGGGTGAGCCCTCATACTGTCCTCTCTTCCTCCAGGCTGTGTCCTTTTTCCAAGCCCTAGCAGCAGGCCCCACCTACCACCAACCAGGACCTAGAAGAAGAGGATGATGCGTCTTTCACCTTTTGTTCCCGGGCAGCATCTAAGAGTTAGTTATGGGCGTTTGGCTCCCCGAAGAAAGAAACATTATCTCCAGCCTTGAAGGGTGAGGAGTCCCCGGTGGCACAGGACTGAGCCATGCTTTTTCTTCGTCTTTCTGCCGGAATTTAAGAGGCCCCCAGAGCAGCTGGGTTTATTAGGACCCATAAGAGCTGTGCTATAACCAGGACATGGGCAGCCGTAAACCTGTACCTTGAAGTCTGCAACAAATCCTGAAGTGGGGAACTAGGACGAGCTCTTGTCTCTGTCAGCAGAAAAAAATAAAATAAAATGAAATAAAAAAAGAGAGAAATGCAACTCCAGCAGAAAACAGACCCGGGAAGGGAAGGCGGGAAGAGCGAGCGAGCAGCCAGAAGAGCAATGCCAGCAACCAGGCTAAAAGCAACCATCAGGACATAAAAGGCAGGCAGCGTGTGGGCATCTCCCTGAACAAGCCCGGGAAGGGGGCCTGCACAGCAAGATAGGCCTGGCTCATGAGGGAAGGATTAGAAGTGAAAACACACACTCACATACACGTGCACATGTACACATGTATACACATGCGCACAGCAAAGCAGATACAGCACAAGGGGGAAAACAAATTCTGGAGAAACAATAAAAGACACCCGGAGCCTTCTCTGAGGTCATCGTGGGTGGCAGTGTCTTGGAAGGGGCTGGGTGTTTTCGCTTCTGTCCTTCGGTGCCTCTCAGATGGCCCAGCTGGCGTTTCCCTGGATGGGTAAGATTGAACAAAGACCAGGGGCTTCGCCCTCTTTCGTACAAAAGAACAGAGCTTGGTGAGTAGGCAATGGGCTCTGGTGGCAGTGGCCCCGCAGAGGGGACCTGAGAGATGGAGAGTGTCTGGCCAGTGCCTTCCTCCTTGGACAAAGAAGCACCTTCCTGTGAAGAGCAGGAAACTGATCATGCCTACCTACAAGATGGCCTTTGTTCCCAAGGCCACATTTCTTGCATGGGGAGCCCTGTCATGTGATAATACAGTATCACTACTCTGAACATCCTCATGATTGGAACCCCTAAATATTTGGGGTGACGATTTATCCTCTTCTCTCAGGCTTTTGTTGGGAATGGGGGTTACATGAAGTGTGATGCTTAAGGTTTTGGGGGCCTCTAAAGACAATGGTTTTCTTAATGCCAGGAATGTGAAATTCAAAGGCTTCCTTCCACAATGTTCTTCCCCGAAACACAGACAGGATGCCTGGAGCTACAGAGGCTACCTGTGACCACGGAGTCAACGGGAACAAAAGCTATGCCGGATAATTCTAAGGCAGACGTTTTGAGAACAGACCAGCACCTCCCATCTGCGGACTTCTGTTATGTGGAAAAGATTGACACTTCTTGAAGTCACCCCAAGTTGAGCTTTTAGTTCTTGCAGCCAAACTCAATTTTCCCAGAACACCCAGGTAGGAAGGGTTTGGCACTGTGGGGCTTTAACTGCTACCCTTCCTGCTGCCTCTTTCCTGCTAATGAAACTTGGTTGCTGAAGTAGTAAATAACCCTGCCATTCCTGATGGTATAAAACTGAATGGCTTGGGTAGGGCAGGACAAAGATGGAAGCTTCCAGAACCCAGGCTGATTCTCTAACCTTTTCTTCCTGCCCTTGGCCCTCTGCTGCCCCTGGATCACACAGGCCTCTGCTTAGCGTGTTCTTGTTCGAACAACTTCTCTGCTCTCGCATGAGTTAAATTTTTTTTTATTGATTTATTTTTCTTTTTGTGAGTGGGTAGGGAGGAAGAAGAGGGAAAATAAATTATACATCTCCCAAGATACGATCTGTAGTTAATTCTTAATTAGGACTGACAGATGCTTCCCCCGTAATCCTATTCCCAACATGTTCTGTTTGCTTTGCTCAGTGCTGGAAGATGTATCGTGACACAGTAATGACCTTTGTAAGCTTGTCCTGGAAGTGTTATTGGCATTCTAATGATTTATAGCGTGTTCCAGTTGATTACAGGGCCATTTGTCAGCATTTTATTTCTCTCTCCATAAACCTGTCTCCTGCGTCACAGGCATTCGCCGGACGAAATTTAAACAAATACAGTACACAGTGCTTATTCAACTCCTGTTTTCGCTTGCTGCTTCTGAACCGGCCCATTCTGGCCAGGGGAAGGCTTTTTTTTTTTTTATGACAGATGTTGCCCTGGCTTTCACGGGGCTCTGTGTGAGGCTGGCAAAGGCGATTTTTCTCTCTATTGATTTGCAATTGCTTATTGTAGAAATAGATTTCGAAGCTGAGTTGGCCAGGCCACTAACCCATTACATGCATGGACAATGTCTCTCGGTTTCCCCAAATGGCCATTTGGTGCCTGTTGGCATGAAAGGAAATGCTTGACTGGCCAAGGAGCTGTTATTATGTTCTAACCAGTCAGTCTGGCAGATTTACTTCTTAATTCCCTGTAACCACAGACTCACCACACCAGCGACAGGTCCAAGCAAGCTGAGGGGACATTCAGAGAGGATATGAGTCATGCCACCATAGCCTGAATGCTTGTCCTATCTATAAAGTCACTGGATGACCTCCACTGCATCTCATCCAGGGCTTTGGGATTGCAACATAGTCTGGCTTCATGCTGCCCTTGACATTGTTTCTGTGAGTCTGGGCACCCCATCCCTGTAAGTGCCTCGCAGAGGCGCTCTGAAGATAAATAAGCTTCTTAGTGACAAAACTCTTACGGTCCCTGTGAGAAAGGCTCTTCATCAACGCTCATTCCTCTGGTGCTTGTGTTAGGGATGGCCATCAGACTTCAAGCTGGCCTCAGGGGTATGTAGGGAACATGGCTGCTTTTCTGATTTGACTCAGGAAACATGGATAGCCACTGGTATGCCTTCACACAAATGCGCGCACGCGCGCGCGCGCGCGCGCGCACACACACACACACACACACACACACCTCCACTGAGAGACCTTGGCGGTTCAAGATTCACCCAGAACATTGGCAGCTCCAAACTCAGCTCAGTTGCTTGTGTCTCTGCTGACTTCTCTTCTCGGCTTTGATGATCTCGCTTGAGCTGCCAGTGATACTGGAGAGCTACAGTTGTGGTCCCATGTATTTCAGATGCTTGCGTGTTCCCCACAAGCCCCTCAGAGATCCTCATGGATAACAGAACTTATAATTAGCCTGTGTATCTTTGTTCCCTTGTTCCTACTTTCTTTTTTTGCATTATGTCCCTCATTGCATGGTATAAACATCCGACTAGTAACCCACTAAGATACCTGAAGACTTGCATCTCTCCCTGTCCTTTTCTGCCTCAAGTCTGGCTAACCCTGTGTCCTGTATATTTAATGGCTCCAACCCTTTTCCACTCCATAGGTTATCAGACTCTCAGCAGGCTTTCGCTGGACCACAGTAATACACAGCTCTCCCACTGGGGGCAGTGGACATAGACAACGGAAGTGCAATCTTGCTGCTGGGCACAGAGCTAGTAGCTGCAGAAGTGAGGGAAACAAGAGGATCTGGACTAGCCCAGATCTAGGAGTCAAGAGCTCTCTAAAGACAAAGCAGCTCACTCCCTAAGCATGGCCATTGTTCAGTGAGCCATCTCTCTGCAGCAAACTCAGTGACTTCAGACGACAGCACATTGCAACTTGGGCTGTCCAGCAACCGGCTGGAGGGGAGTGGTCTATCTCTGCTTTACTTGTCCGTTGGGCTAGTGTCTGGAACTACATGTCTAAAGGCCGAGGCTAGCTGTCAGCTGGAGTCTTAACTGGAGCCATTGGCTAGGACATCTACCTCCACATAGACAGTGCTTCTGTGTGGCTCAGGCTTCCCTGCAGTATAAGGTTTCATGGTCAAACTTCTCAAGAGAGACTTGCCAGATGGAAGCCATTTCACTTTTATGGCATCGTCTCTGATATTTTGAAGTTCCACACCTATTTTTTACTATAGAGAGGCCTGCTGATATGGGTTGTTCTGGAAGGAAACAGAGTTCACCTCTTGATCGCAAGTGGCAGAGTTATGGAAAGTATGTGTGTGACATTTTGGAAATACTGTTGTAGCCCTTCATGGGAAATACTAAGTGTATTATGTAGTGGCCCTCTCAAATTCAGTTCCTGCGAGGAAGTCCTGGATTTTGTCTTGCTTGCCTGAGCCTGCTTCTAGCACTCCATGGTAGTGAGATCAAGAATCTCAGGGACAGGTGACAGAGAACATCAGTGGTCTCCTTCCAAAACTAAACACAATGCAGTTTCCCTCACAAGGAATATCAGGGTGTTAGGAGGGAGATGGACAAGGAAAGGACTGACTTTTCAACAGCATAAATATCAAGCGTCTTCTACAGTTTGCTTCTCCGTGTGTCTATTTAAGTCAACTGCTTGTAAGCCATTGAGACCAAAACTTCTATTGTGATCACAGAAGTATCATTCTCTTGACAGCCACCTACAATTTCCACCCTGGTCTTCTTAACCAGGGACTGGATAACCATGGACTTGGCCCTTTGTTTTTTCTTCCAGGATGTGTCTCAGCCAGCACCCATAGGTCACATTTAGCTATGACCCGCCACCATGCTTGCTGGGCTTTTCTCACATCTGTTGTGTTTTCTCCTACTCTGAGTTTCCCGTATTGATAGGTCAATATGGAGGTCGATAGGTCCTCCTCTATCAAAAGCCCCCCCCCCCCATATCTCTCTCCTGCTTCAAAGATTGTCACTGTTGCGAAGCCTTCTTTGGTGATAACTTGCTGCAGCTGAGACCGAGCTGTGGTCTTCTTCTGTGTCCTCAGAGCTCTGTACTAAAGTTTGCTTTTCTGGTCAGTTTCTTCAGAGGGACAAAGATCCCTGTCCTTGTCTCTGAACACTTAAGATGCTGAGTGCCACCTGGTGGCTGATTGTCTGGTAAATACCGAGCCCGTGGTAGAGATAATGTCATAGGTGGTCCAGGTCCCGTTTTCTAACATGCTTATCCAAGGATAGTGTCCCAATGAGAGGAAACCTTTGAAGTTAGGTATTAGAGGCCAGATGAGACCGACTTTCCACCAACTGCACTCACGGTGGTGCAGAGTTGAGCTGGAGGAATTAGCTTAACCCATTCTAGACCTCATAAGAGGTTGGCTATGGGAATTTATGGGTCAGTCGTAACTTGAGGCTGGATTGGGTCGAGAAGCACAGAAACACATGGCAATCCTCAACTGTAATTGTTCTTCAGGTCAACATTTCACCAGGACAAGAGAAACAATGCTTTTAAATTTTGTGTGCTGGGGAGGGGAGGCCGTGTATGCTCACATCACTAGGATGAAATTCTTCTTGATATATTTGTTCTTTCCCTTTGACTTAGAAAAATGTGGAGGGTGGCAGGAGATGTTTAATGGGTATGGAGAACAGAGATGGGGTTAGGTGAAGGTCAGAGAATTATCTTTGCGCCTTTCACACATGGGCTCCTCATGGAGACTGGCTTGGGTAGCACCACCCTCTTACAGGAAGAGTCATGGGCAGGAATAACAGGAGGTCCTTAACTGTCTCAATGGGGTCTGATTTCTCAGCTACTGCGAGGGTCTCAAGGTAAAAGCACAGTCCCTCCAGCAACACCCGCACAGGCCACTCACAGCCTGTGGAGGTGAGGGTGGCCTTGGACACAGGGCAGAGTAGACTCTAGCCTTTGGCTGAAGAGGACAGATGGGTGAGGAGCAAGGCAGCCCCAGGAGACTGGGCAGCGGAACAGCTCCCAAGCCCAGCACGAGCTGCATGTAACATATGGCTTAATTTCCTCTCAAATTAGACACTTGATAAAAAAAGTTATTATATCTGTCAAATTGCCAGGGCATTTTATGGGTGTGATAAACTAGGAACCAAGGCTTTACAAACCTTGATGGGATGTTTCAGTACCTGAAAAACAATTTTATGGCCGCCCAGGCTACTAACAAATTGCAAATACTGATTAAGCCATAAAGTTACAACAACATTAAAATATAATGAGAGGTTATTGCATGTGGGAAAGCTTTTAAGTAACAGCCACGGCTGCACTCAGCTCTCAGGTCAGCTTTGGCTCCGTCTGGAAGAGGGAGACATTTCAGGACTGGGTGGTCCCTGCAGAGACCAGGCCTGGCTCTCAGGAAGTCTGGTGACATTCCTTCCAGGACACCGCAGAGCCCAGAGAGAACGCCTTGATGTAGGACTTAAAGACATCAGGCACTTGATGCTGACTCTCCAGTGTCTTGCAAGCCAATGACATGAAAGTGGCCATGGAGGGGAAACCCTGCCTGCCCCGCTTGTCATGGCTGTGCATGCTGCTTCTTGACCCTTGGTCTTCACCTCCAACCGACTCTTCTCCCACGCTCTATGACCGGGGCCAATCCAGCACTCAGTGTTTAGTTCTCAAGAGAGGGGTCGTGAGGAGATCTACTTTCTCCTTCTCAAAAGCTGTAGGCTGGTGAGAGGGGTGGAGCCTGTTCACGGAAAAACTAGAGCAGGATTTACTAGAGCTAGTCAAGCTGACCCAAGAGATCCCCAGCTAGGAAGAGAAGTGGGCGTTGTCATTGCTCTCTGCCTCACTACACTCCAGTGAAGGCGAGTTTTGTTGAGAATTTCCTGGTCTGTCATCTAAGGAAGGAACATTTCCTGTCTGGGTCACTGGTCCAATCCTTTACCCAAGAAACTTCAGTAGCAGCCCGTGCTGCCTGAGCTTGTCTGCAGGTCTCCTCGCCTCTAGCTGAAAGCTCTGGGAGAGCTGTGTGAGCCGGTGAGCCTGTGCTGCTCAGAAGGGCGGTCTTTGTTCTCCATCACCTGCTCAAAGTCATTTGTGTGGTTCCCTGGATCCTTTAATTCATTGGTCTTGCCAGCTTCTCAAGGCTGCTAACTGGGCTCTCCTATGATGATTTCCTTTACTGAGCCTGGGCCACAGGGCAGACAATACACAGATGCTTTGCATTTAATCCAGGCAAGACAAGGGTGAGGATATGTACCATACATCACCTAGGTAGACATTCTCTGGAAACTTGTATTACCAGCTGCTGTGGCCAAAATGGAAGCTTCAGAGATGGGGTTGAGGCAGAGGGATCCAGACTCAGGACTTAACTGAGGGATTTGACGTAGGCAATTAACACTTTGGTGCTTTATTTTTCTTGTTTGTTTTTATGCAGTGTTTGTAGATCACTTATATTCATAGTATACATATTATTGTGCATTTATTATCATTTGAGTTACCTACTCATGGGTTTTTGTGGAGGATTAGATGCATGAACAGGTATTAGAATGAGCCAGTGCTTCAGTGTGATTTATTGAGATCCACTATGTACTAATTTCTCTGTGTTCATAGGTTCCTGAGACTGAGTTTTGCCACACAGCCCAGGGTAGCCAAGAACTTGAGGTCTTCCTGTCTCAGTCCCCCAAGAACTGGGGTTACAGGAGTGGGTCACCAAATATGGTTTTCCTGTAGAGAGCTGCGTGGAGCCGCACCTGATGGTGATTATGGCTAAGGCCTGACTCATGCTATTATCACGCAATGATTGTCAGCTGCTTGCATATGCGTGGACCTATGGGCAGTGCCCACGTGGCAATCCGGGGTTGGTAGCCCATGACTTTTTAAGGGCTGGGAGAGGTTTGCCCAGAGAGAGGGAGGGAGAAGGAGAGAGAGAAGGAGAAGGAGAAAGATTGCTGTAAAAAGGTCCTGAATAAACTGCTAGCAGGAAGAGCTCCGGTGTCATGTCATCCTTGCTGGTCAAGGCGGGCACGACATTTTCCTGTTTGGATTATATGGGTAAATTTTGATCACACTTCCACTAACATCATGATAACTACTATTATTAGTTCTATTTTATAAATGTAGAAACAGAGTGAGGCTCGAGGAACAAAATCACATGGCCCTGGCTAACCAATGGCAGAGCTGGAATTAAAAGAATTTGGTCTAATTTCAAGCATGTGAGACCATCAGAGAACTTTGCATGACTTTGAAAGCATGGCCTAAGTGGTTAGCAGTTACCGGAGGAAGGAAGAATATATATTACCGGTACAGTACTCTCACCTACCCTGAAGAGCTTGGCTGCCTTACACTGGGACACAAACTGCAATTCTGTCACCCTTGATTCCAGGAGCTGGTCCAGCTCTGGGTTGCCTTGGGCAATAGAATGGCTTAAGCCATCTGGTAGACCACTTCGTGACAGACTGCCCGCTCTGCTCAGGCGGTTTCTGTCCAAGTCCTCAGGCACGGTGCAACGAACAGAATGCCTGAGAGCCGCCTCCGTGGGGATGAGCAGAAGCAAATTCAGAAGACAGGCAGCCCATCTTTTGAGCAGACTTTTTGTTAGAAGGAGATGTGTAGAGGAGGACAATGTCACCCAAGGAATCATTTACACATTCTCTACTTGGAGGGTATGATGTGGTTCATATGCAACCAGGAGAGCGGTTATCATCAGGGTTCCTTGCTCATTTGTTTCTGTTCAGTCACAATTTGGTCTTCTAAATTTAGCACTTCTTAAATACTTATAAAATAGTATCAACCTACGAGGCACTGGGGATCAGTAATTGAGTAAGAGATGAACTGCTCTCTGAAGGCTTTTGGGGTAATAGACGATGAAAACTTCCACACCCCTACAGCGTGTCGAATGCTATAACCAAGGTACAGAGATATCAGGATGGGAGAAAAGATGATGGAGACCTCAATTAGTCTTGAAGAGGTTCTGAATCCAAGATCCAGATCAGAGGATCAAATTCTGTATTCTGCACCGTGTACCTGCTGTGAGAATATGAGTCTCGGCGGCTAACGTCTGTGTGAGCCTTCACTAAGGGCTACAATCCCTCCAACAAGGCAGCCATCATTGTGCGTCCTATTTGATAAATTAAGAATCAGTGGCTCAGGGAGATTGTGCAATTTTCCCAGCATTACCAGCTTTTGTCATTGCTTCTTGGCCCACAGATGTGTCTTCTGTAGTAGGTGGGACTTTTTTCACATTGAGCTACCATTTTGGCATATTCCCAGCTTCTAGAAGAGTGTCTTGCGATCACTGGCTATGTTGTAGAACAAAACATGAATTTCTGTGGGTTTTAATGCAGATGTTTTCCCTGTATCACAGGGCCTACCTGTGTGCTTGTAACCAACAAAAGCAGTTTTCACGAGAAAGAATGTTATAGACCCAGTACTTTCTTCCCTAGCCCAGTAAGGAGAACAGACAGCCACACAGTTTCAGTGACTACTGTGTTTACAAAGTACCCTTAGCTGGAACCCTCCCAGGTAGTTCAGGGACCAAAAGCATAGCAAGAGTGGGCACAGAGGCAGGCAGGGGCTATGGGAGGCTCTTGCATAGCGGCTGACAGAGGTGGTAGCAATTTTTTGTTATTTCTGTTCATCCAAAAGAGTGCATTGTGGCTGAGCTGAACTCAGAAACAAAGTAGCCTTCTCCGTGCCAATGAGGGTGGAAATAAGATGTGTCAGCAAGACAAAAACCTCTGTAGCAGGCTCCTCCATGGAGCCCAATAGAAATGAAGTCAAGAGGCTGCGGGCGGTGGTGGATAGCCTGTGGTTAAGACAAGGGGAATATTAGTGCAGATGCACTGGCCATAATGGAAAATGTTGCCTTTTTCAGTTCCTTTGAAATACTCACCTGTGATGTATCTTGTGACACTGTTGCCCTGTTCTTAGCTGGGTCCTCCCTCCTCCTGGGCACTCCGGGAGAAGAGAGAGATGGGAATTAGCGAGGAGAGTCCAGGATGAAATATCAGTCTCCAAGTGTGCCATATTCTGGAATTCAGGCTGGGCATGGTGGCCCAGTCTGTCTCAGAGACGGATACTCCTACCCTTGTTATCATCCTTCTGGCTACTGTGCCTAAATATCCCCACCACCTGCTGTCTATGGAAGGGAACTCGAAAATGCCTTCTGTACCCTTGAAGTGTCTGATTGTCAGCCATGCCTACACGCACTATGGAGATTGCATATGAGAGGTGACTCCCACATGCTTAAAAGGGTTTTGATCAATTCAGGAGGCCCAGCTACTGTGTTTGTTTTTATGCTGCCAAATTCTCCCAAGGGAACCAGATTTTAGGCTACAGAGAGAATATAATCTGGTGACACCCAAATCAATATAAGAACACTAAGAATAGTGTAGCACAATTAATAAAACCCAGAGACAGATACTGGGGTTCAACCTGAAGGTCAGAAAAGCAAAATAGCCAGTCACTGGCTCTTAGCTCTACCTCAGTCTGAAATGGCGATCTTGCCTCCAGGAATCTCAGAAGGAGACTGTTGAGTGAGAGCTGTCTTCTCCATCTTATAATCCTCTCTAGTGCTTGAATTAAAAGTGTGCACCACTACACTTCCTTGATTTCTATGGCCAACTAGTGTGGCTACTAAGATTAAAGGTGTATGTCACCACTGCCTGGTCTGTAAGGCTGATCAGTGTGGTTGATTTACTCTTTGAGCCTCAGGCAAGCTTTATTTATTAAAATACAAATGAAATACCACTATGATCCCCTTTTTGTCTAAAATTAAAAAAGGAAGGCTATAACTAATATAAGAAAACTATATATAATAACTACAATAACTATATACAATATATACAGGCAATAAATACATCAACAATGTCTAGTTCATTTGACATTGTAAATTCAGAGAAAATACCCCATATCTATCTTATCTTGGTAAGTCCAAGGTCCTGTCTCTGGGTTTTTATTAATCGTGCTATAGAATAGGGCATATGGATGCTGTATCTGCTTGAGGTATAGGGACAGCATATCCCTTGCAGGCGTATAGGAGAGGAGGGGGCCCATTAGCTTTCTCTTACTTTAGCCCACACTATTTCTTATGTCCCAATAACCAAGATGTGAACCTCCATATGCTAGAGTCAGAAATCTGCCTTCCTGTATAGATCACTGCTGTCGGCTTCAACATGTTGTGTTCTCTAGCTTTTGGTCATCTAGCCTGAATCCCCAGACCCCAGCAAAACAAGACTAGCTCTACTTTCCCTAGGTTTGTACAAAGCTGTAGCATGACTGCACACCCATGCAACAACGCTGTCCATGTCAGTGCCTGCCAGCCCCCACTGTGCCTGCTCCTTTGTACTCAATGCTACTCTTTTTATACCTCCTGGCCCTGACTCCACCTCCACTGCTGCCTTTAGTCATAAAGATGTCATCTACTTGGTGAAAGAGCTCAAAGAGGCAAGCCTGGGTTTGTGGGAATTTGATGCATTTGATTTTGCTCACATTTTTGTGAAGTCTTTGTCTCCAGTAGTCTTTTCTTCCTTCCTTCCTTCCTTCCTTCCTTCCTTCCTTCCTTCCTTCCTTCCTTCTTTCCTTCCTTCTTTCCTTCCTTCTTTCCTTCCTTCTTTCCTTCCTTCCTTCCTTCCTTCCTTCCTTCCTTCCTTCCTTCCTTCCTTCCTTCCTTCCTTTGCAAATGCAGCATTTCCAGCCCAAGACGGATGACTGTCCCTTGGTGGAGTGGAGTGGACAAACGGGACCATCTTGTCTTCTCTTCACCCTTGTCCTTCTCCATCTTCACAGCAAGTTTGTGGTGCTTGGTAACCCTGGGCCTGAGATGTTTCCAGCTTCTGTGGGTATTCCAGCCAACTATCCTAGCCTATCTGTGCAGAGGTCTCCTGTCCATAGCTCTGTGCTCCCTAAGGGCATGGTGGAGCATGGTCCACTTGTTCTCTTGTGTAAGGGATTCTGTGGTTAGGAAGAGATTGGCAGAGTAGGAGGACCAGCCGAGGTGACTTGGAGGACAGAAGTTGGTAATGATGAGTGGCAGAGGACATTTCTTTTGTGTGTGCATGTGTGTAATTGTGTACATGTGTGTGCATGTGTATGTGTGTGCACATGTATGAATTTGTGCTTGTGTGTGCATGTGTACATGTGTGTATGAGAAAAGGACACGTGTGTGGGTGGGAGAGCAGGTGGGCACAACAAGATGATGCGATGGATCTTAGTTATATCCAAACTTACAAGGTTTGTAAAGCAACCTGGCCTCTACCGGCCAGGTCAAAAATGAAACAAGGGGTATGAGGCCCAGAAGAATGAGTGTTTGTGTAGACCACACAACAAGAAGAAAATAGGATATTTTTTAGTTATTTCAAAAAACAGTGTAATATTTTTGGCACCCTAAATGCTCAAAACCAATTGTTTCCTCAAGTGTGCTGAAGTATACTTAATCTCGTTGTGAGCAAATATATCTCCCACCTGGTGCTATAGGACACTCACAGGGCAGTGAAGGCTTTCGTGACTCTTGCTGCTGTTGGTGACAGCTGTCTCAGGCAGAGCATGTGGTGCAAAAAGGACCTTTTCAGGGGTTCAGCACAGTGGGTATCCAACAGATTCCTTCTCAATAATCTGGACTTTGACAATATAGTTAGAGAGAAAAGTAGTTCAGGTATCTTCTAAGAATGGACGACAGCAGGGCACTGGGAACAGACAGGGGGTCCAGGGCACTAGGAACAGACAAGGGGGTGCAGGGCACTGGGAACAGACAAGGGGGTGCAGGGCACTGGGAACAGACAAGGGGGTGCAGGGCACTGGGAACAGACAAGGGGGTGCAGGGCACTGGGAACAGACAAGGGGGTGCAGGGCACTGGGAACAGACAAGGGTGTGCAGGGCACTGGGAACAGACAAGGGGGTGCAGGGCACTGGGAACAGACAATGGGGTGCAGGGCACTGGGAACAGACAGGGGGTGCAGGGCACTGGGAACAGACAAGGGGGTGCAGGGCACTGGGAACAGACAAGGGGGTGCAGGGCACTGGGAACAGACAATGGGGTGCAGGGCACTGGGAACAGACAAGGGAGTGCAGGGCACTGGGAACAGACAAGGGGGTGCAGGGCACTGGGAACAGACAATGGGGTGCAGGGCACTGGGAACAGACAAGGGGGTGCAGGGCACTGAGAACAGACAGGGGGTGCAGGGCACTGGGAACAGACAGGGGGTGCAGGGCACTGGGAACAGACAAGGGGGTGCAGGGTACTGGGAAAGATAGGGGGTGCAGGGCACTGGGAACAGACAATGGGGTGCAGGGCACTGGGAACAGACAAGGGGGTGCAGGGCACTGGGAACAGACAAGGGTGTGCAGGGCACTGGGAACAGCCAAGGGGGTGCAGGGCACTGGGAACAGACAATGGGGTGCAGGGCACTGGGAACAGACAGGGGTTGCAGGGCACTGGGAACAGACAATGGGGTGCAGGGCACTGGGAACAGACAAGGGGGTGCAGGGCACTGGGAACAGACAATGGGGTGCAGGGCACTGGGAACAGACAGGGTGTGCAGGGCACTGGGAACAGATAAGGGGGTGCAGGGCACTGGGAACAGACAAGGGGGTGCAGGGTACTGGGAACAGATAGGGGGTGCAGGGCACTGGGAACAGACAAGGGGGTGCAGGGCACTGGGAACGGACAATGGGGTGCAGGGCACTGGGAACAGACAATGGGGTGCAGGGCACTGGGAACGGACAAGGGGGTGCAGGGCACTGGGAACAGACAAGGGGGTGCAGGGCACTGGGAACAGACAATGGGGTTCAGGGCACTGGGAACAGACAGGGGGTGCAGGTCACTGGGAACAGACAAGGGGGTGCAGGGCACTGGGAACAGATAGGGGGTGCAGGGCACTGGGAACAGATAGGGGGTGCAGGGCACTGGGAACAGACAATGGGTGCAGGGCACTGGGAACGGACAAGGGGATGCAGGGCACTGGTAATAGACAATGGGGTGCAGGGCACTGGGAACAGACAAGGGGGTGCAGGGCACTGGGAACAGACAATGGGGTGCAGGGCACTGGGAACAGACAAGGGGGTGCAGGGCACTGGGAACAGACAAGGGGGTGCAGGGCACTGGGAACAGACAAGGGGGTGCAGGGCACTGGGAACAGACAAGGGGGTGCAGGGCACTGGGAACAGACAATGGGGTGCAGGGCACTGGGAACAGACAAGGGGGTGCAGGGCACTGGGAACAGACAAGGGTGTGCAGGGCACTGGGAACAGACAAGGGGGTGCAGGGCACTGGGAACAGACAATGGGGTGCAGGGCACTGGGAACAGACAAGGGAGTGCAGGGCACTGGGAACAGACAATGGGGTGCAGGGCACTGGGAACAGACAAGGGGGTGCAGGGCACTGGGAACAGACAAGGGGGTGCAGGGCACTGAGAACAGACAGGGGGTGCAGGGCACTGGGAACAGACAGGGGGTGCAGGGCACTGGGAACAGACAAGGGGGTGCAGGGTACTGGGAAAGATAGGGGGTGCAGGGCACTGGGAACAGACAATGGGGTGCAGGGCACTGGGAACAGACAAGGGGGTGCAGGGCACTGGGAACGGACAATGGGGTGCAGGGCACTGGGAACGGACAAGGGGGTGCAGGGCACTGGGAACGGACAATGGGGTGCAGGGCACTGGGAACGGACAATGGGGTGCAGGGCACTGGGAACAGACAAGGGGGTGCAGGGCACTGGGAACAGACAAGGGGGTGCAGGGCACTGAGAACGGACAAGGGGGTGCAGGGCACTGAGAACGGACAAGGGGGTGCAGGGCACTGGGAACGGACAAGGGGGTGCAGGGCACTGAGAACGGACAAGGGGGTGCAGGGCACTGGGAACGGACAAGGGGGTGCAGGGCACTGGGAACAGACAAGGGGGTGCAGGGCACTGGGAACAGACAAGGGGGTGCAGGGCACTGGGAACAGACAAGGGGGTACAGGGCACTGGGAACAGACAAGGGGGTGCAGGGCACGGGGAACAGACAATGGGGTGCAGGGCACATGGAACGGACAAGGGGGTACAGGGTATTCGGAACAGATAAGGGGGTACAGGGCACTGGGAACAGACAAGGGGGTGCAGGGCACTTGGAATAGACAAGGGGGTGCAGGGCACTGGGAACAGATAAGGGGGTTTAGGGCACTGGGAACAGACAAGGGGGTGCAGGGCACTGGATAGACAGGCAGGAGGCCTGCCCTAGAGGTGCTCTCCCCAAGGCTGGTTGTCCTTGCTACCTTACTAGCTTGTTTCCATCTTCTGGGACCTTGGGTATCGCATGTGCAGAGAGTCTCATGGGCTGCAGGACCTCTAAGGCTTCTCCCGTTTCCACACCCAGCTCTGCTGCAGGTCTCCACTCAGATCCCCTTCCCCTCCTGACCATGTCCTTCCTTGAGGGTCTCCATCTCTACCCCTCAATTTGTATCCCATCTTCCTACTGCAGGATGGTCATTCTAAATACGTAAATCATGTCATAGCATCTATAAGCTGGAGAAAGAATGTTTAGTATGAATCAAGACACGGAGCTTCGGTGATGCCAGTCACTCCACAACACATATGCCTGTCTGAACGTCACTGTGGACATCTTAAATACGAAGGGTTTTTGATTGTCAGTTATCCTTCAGTAAAGCTGGGAAAATTAAAAAGTAATTAAGGAAATATATGCAACCTAATTCAAGTAAGTTTGAAGAATGGTGTTCTTCAACTTGGGAAAAAGAGATTGTCCAAAATTGTCTTAAGAATAGGGTAAAATTTTTGAATAGGACAAAAGCCCCCTTCTAGTTTTACTAAAAATATCTAAGTCAAGCTAAGTTGTATCATGTCTTTGCTGGAAAGTTGTATCATATCTTGAAAAGATATTATGTGGATCAAATCAATTTCTCTATAGCATAAAATAGTGGGAATATTTTCAATTCTGATAATGAAATGCAGTAAAATATCTCAAATATAAAATAAATATGCAGAACAGTCCCCAAACAGAGAGGTATAAATCTGAGCAAAGTATCCCCAAATGAAAAATTATCAAAAGGAAACATTTATTAGAGCCCAGAAGGCTTCATTCCACATAAGATTCTGAAAACCTTGTTTAACATTACAGAATTTGTTATTATAATTTAAAATGTATTATAATTTATTACATTAATAGATTAATTAAGAAGAAAATAAACCATGATCATTTTGTTAGAGTTCAAAAGTGCATTTTATAAAGATCAACAACCCAAATGGAAAACAATAATTTAGAAAAATTACATTAGGGCCATTTAGTGTTATTGTTAAAAGAAAACAAAAGGTCCTAAATATGAGATAGTCACTGGAAGGATCCAGACAAGTTCATCATAAATTATGGTATGTCCTATAAACATAGGAAATCCAAGTTATGAAAAATAATTTAATCAATGAGGTTTAGTAAGTTGGCTGAGTGTTGACGGTAACCAGCGGGAGATGCAAAATGGGAAAGGCCCGTTCACAGGTGTAAGGAGTTGATGATAACTCATTGCTGCTACATAAGCAAAGGAGACCTAAGAACAGTACGAACTGCCACAGAAAGAGCCAAGGAAAGAGCTGAAGCACCGAGAAAAGACCATACTCTTGCTGGTAATATTTGTGTACACATGCTTTTCATTGCAATCTATAAATGATAGAATCTAGTCAAAGTCCAAATAGGATAATTTTGAATTTTGCAAACTGACTCTAAAGTTCATCTTGAAAAGTGAACACACAAAATAATGGCCGATACATTTAGGAGAAGAGAATGATGAGGGTAGGGTTTATATTGACCACTGTCAGTAATCTGACATGCTAAGGCTCAATCGGTATAGCAAAGCTAGTTACAGAAGGATTTGGATTTAAATGTTACTGTGACATACAGGAGAATGGTATATTACTCTAACAAGGGATGAGATTCTTCCCCAAATCATCTAAGAATCCATTAAGGCTAAAACCTTTAAAAATAAACATTTGTTTACACCACAATTACAGGCTCCTTCCATGTCAAAGGTCATCACTAATAAAGTTAATATACAAATAAATAACGAACTGGAAAATATAGACTGTGTGTAATAGGCAAAGTTTTCAGGAATCATAATAAATAAAGAATTTCTACAAGTCAATAAGAAAAAAGTAAATAGTAACAAAATGGTATTAATGATTTACAGGAAAATAACTACAGATATCCAGTAAACTTAGGAAGAGATCTTTCATCAATAAAAAAAATAATATTTAATCTATGAGAGCTCACTTTTTATCTTTTGGAAACAGTGATGATCTGCATTATCACATTCTGAGGCTAAACATTATTTGGTGCAATAATCTGGAAGGTTAATCAGCCTACATGTGCCAGAATTAAAGTAAGGCCGAGAAACTGCACACGAGTGTGTCAATTCCCAGGAACTAATCTCCCAAGTCTGCCAAAATTCATAATCAAAGTCAACAGATGTGTGACTTAAAGTAGCAAAGAATTCTAATTGACCCAAAGCTCACCTGTTAGAGATGCATAAGAGTGAGTTACAATTAATCTGGACCTGTTAGGTTGAGGTCAGTGCTCAAGATGCCCACACCTGATACTTCAAAGACGAAGGCCGGACACAGACCCAGAGTTAGTATGAATGACTTAAACTAATGGTTTGCTGAAAGGAAAACAAAGACATTTTACCATGACATATCCATGTTCAAACAGGCCTAAATGTTTCATTTGGCTGAAAAGGAGCAAATATTAAAGGTCATGAACTAAATTTTATACACGTCCTGGTGCTCTGGTTACTGGTTGGTGGTGCTTACATGGGTAGGGAATACAAGCAGCTAAAACTATATACTGGTTAAGTCCTGCCTAGTGTACCCAAGGCTATGGGGTTCAGACCCAGGAATATACAGTCCTGATTCACATGTGTGTGTGTGTGTGTGTGTGTGAGAGAGAGAGAGAGAGAGAGAGAGAGAGAGAGAGAGAGAGACTGTGTGCATGTGTGTATACAAACATGTGTGCACATCAATGCAAAGGTCAGAGGTCAATCTCCAGTATTATTCCTCAGAAACCAACCACCTTGTTCTTTTAGAGACAGAGTTGGAGCTCACCAAGTAGGCTAGGCCAGCTGGCCGGTGAGCCCCGACTATCTGCTGTCTCTGGGATTACAACACAGGCTCCCCCATCAAACCTTTGTATGTGGGTTCTGGGGATTGAACTCAGGTCCCCACACTTGTCTGCAAGCACTTTCCTGACTGAGCTTTCTCTCGCTCCAGGCCCAAATCCCTGATTCTTAAAATCTATGTGTTTATTCCATAAAACTCACTTTGGGTACATAGTTCAATAAATAACCTTATTTTTATAATTGAGTTTGGTTTACACAATCTGTGTTTCATTGATGATATTACATAGGTGACTTTTGGGGAGCCATTGTAGAAGCTGTAATTCTAGCATGGTCTTTGGTAAATCTGAGTTTGGAATTTTGCTCAGTTTCAACTGAAATTGTCAATAGCAGTCTTAATGCGTGAGTTCAGAAATGAGCACGAATTGTCTGTATCTATCCTCTTCAAACACTAAAAGGGAGGCATCTATAAATTCTTCTTCTCCAAAAATAATTGCAGAGTGCATCACTTTTATCATGCAAATTGCTGTTCTCTATCTTGATGTTCACTGACTTTCTTTTTTTTCCACCAAAGACATTTTTATTTTTTTCTTTTTAATTTTTTTAATTTATTTATTTATTAAAGATTTCTGTCTCCTCCCATTTCCCTCCCCCTCCCCCAATCAAGTCCCCCTCCCTCTTCAGCCCAAAGAGCGATCAGGGTTCCCTGCCCTGTGGGAAGTCCAAGGAATTCACTGACTTTCAAAGTAGTACCTAGATTCATACAGAAATGAGAAGAGCTGGCCCACGCCTTACCATTTACAGGTACACAAGAACACAATACAGTCACGGGCTGTACCATGCCGTTAGGGTCAGTGATGGCCTCTTAAGATTACCATAGAACAGAAAATGTCCTGCCTTCCATTAGCCCTTGGACACAATAGTGCGATGCTTTGTCCCCTTTTTCATGGTGATTCTGTGTAAACACTACTGTCCTGCCTGTTCTGTAGAAGTGCAACAGCTCTCTCAGCGATGTGCAGAAAGGACACTGAGTACGCCCATAGGCAACAATGTTGCTGGATTACCTATTTACCCTATTATACTTTTACCACTACTTCAGAGTGGAGTCCTACTTTTAAAAACTTGTTTACAGCAAAACACTTTCTGTGCTACCCCAGCAGGCTTCCCAGCACATCTCCCATTTATCAGCTGCCTTGATTGCTGCTCTGGTCTGTTTGGGTCCACCTGACACAAAACTAGAGTCAGCTGGGAAGAGGTGACTCAAGTCCTTCCTCCATTGGGCTGTCCTGTGGGCAAATCTGTGAGGCATTTTCTGGATCTGCGGCTGGTGTGGGAGGGCCAAGCCTACTGTAGGTGATGCCATCCCTGGGCAGGAGAACGCATTATCAGAAAGCAAGTTGAGCAAGCAATGGCAAGCAAGCCGGTAAGCAGCATCCCTCCATGGTTCCTGGCTCTGTGCCTGCTTGAATTTCAGCCATGACTTCTGTTAGCAATCTTCTGTGATTGGGACAGGCAAACCACATAAACTTTTTCCTCCCCAGGTTTCTTTCGATCATAGTGTTTATCTCAGAAAGGAAGCAAACTAACACAGCTGCATAATTCTCAGTTGTATTTGGCTTCCCTGCTCCTTGCTTCCTCCTGGCTCTTCTCTGAGCTCTTCTGATGCTAAAGTCATCTTTGTGGTCCAGGGATGTTCAGCAAAGATGCACCCTTCACACTTTCTGGCATTTCCAAACAATTTCCTAGTGTTCAAAGACAAGACACAGAGAGAAGCCTACTAGAGGCTTGAGAAGTCGAGTCATGACCATGGATGCTCAGAATAAGTCCATGTTGCGTTGACTCCCGAACAGTGAAAGATCCCAGTGTTTGGGCAAAGTTAAATTTCTTGTACATTTCTTCTATACTGTTTCACCTAAGCCACCTCTGGACTCCAGAACAGAACTGGCACCCCACTGGAAGAAAGGAAATGAGAGCTATGTTTTTTTGTGGGCTTAAGGCCTGGGTTCTGCCAGCAGCTAGCCTGTAGTTATGAGATCATCCTGGGAAGGGCATGCTGGCAGTGTCACTATTGATCAATCAGCACTTAAAAAAGAGCTGCAGTCATGTGGATGGGGCAGGTGAGGAAGGGTTTTGGGTAAAGGGTGTGGTGGTTTGCATGAGCATGACTCCCATAAGCTCACATATTTGAATGCTTGATCCCCTATTGGTGGAACTGTTTGGGAAGGTGTAGGAGGTGTGGCCTTGTCGGAGGAGATGTGTTACTCGAGGTGGGTTTTGAGCTTTCAACAAGCCCTCATCAGACCCAGTGTTCACCGCCCTCCCCACCCACTCCTCCATTTGCTGCCTGAGGTTCAGCAGTCTTAGCTACTGCTCCAGTGCCATGCCTGCCTGTCTCCCATTGTGCTCCCTGCCATGATGGCTATGGACCAACACTCTAAAACTATAAGCAAGCGACCAATTAAATGCTTGCTTTAAAAAGTTACCCTGGTCATGGTGTTTAATCGCAGCAGTAGTAACCCTAAGGCAGGAGGCAATTTGGTGAACTTGTAGCTCAAGAACTCCCGATTTCTCCCATTAAAGATAAAGCATCTAGAATGATCTCTGTAAGGATGACCCTGCAAGTAGTATCTGGGAAATACCCAAGGAGGGACTGTTCATAGAAGAGCTATAGTGGGGTCTTGTCCAAAGAGATGGTGTTCCAGGGCACGGAGACAAGTGTAATAGACACAGAAGCTTGGTTTGCCCTTTTTAACTTTGGTCCAGAGCCTTGATCAGGCAATCAAAACAGAAGATGACCTGACGGCCCTTTTGTTTAGTTAGAACCTTACGTGTACCCTCAGTGGGCTAGATACTGTAAATGGGCAGCCTAATACAACTTCTGACTCTTTAGGGATGCTTTGCAGGAACGTGCAGGGCCAGCTGAGCGGACATGGTCCCAAGTTTCCAAGTGCCCCTTGCTCATTATGTCCCATTGTCACTATCTTGAAATTCTGAACAATTGTTGAGCAAAGAGGACCAGCCTTCCATTTTACACCAGGCTCTGCAAAATGCAAAGCTGATTCTAGCTGGATGTCATTTTGCTGTCCCCCAGTCTTGCCACAAGTGGCCACAGACTTACTGGTGACAGCTTGGTGTGCGTCCTCTCTGTTGGCTTGTTATCTAGTAGAGAGAGCATTTCTCTACGGAATAGTCAGCACTCAGGTGGAAAGTGGAGTTGGGATAGAGTTTATCTGACTGGCTTAGGTTTATTCCTAAGACATAAATTCCTTCAAAATGAACTCCATGTTGCTCCCCAGTGCCTGGCACATAGCTGGTATTTAAAACACGTTTTTCAATAAAAGCCATACATACAGATTGAAAGTTACCATGTAAATAGTAGAAGAAAGGCTGGTTTTGTATTTTTTTTAATGGGGTGTGGGTCTCCGAAATTGGAGGCTTGTAAAATTCTGTCCCTCCAGGATTGAGACGTCGTGCACGTGAAGTCAAGTTCCAGAAGAGTCTAGACATCGTGAAATGGAGGCTGGCAGCAGTGGGAGATGCAAGAACCAGGGGCCTATAAATTGGAGGCTTGCTGGTATGTGGGCTGGAATTTTCCTTACTTCTTCACTCTGGAGCAGCCTGCAGGTTTCTGTTGGTCCCTTACACACACACACACACACACACACACACACACACAAGCTCTTACACGACATCTCAAAGTTGTATTATCACACACTGTACGGGTTGGAAACCGAGGCAGATGGTGAGTTAGCTTGCATCTGGACAGGAATCGGGAACTCTGGCCTCCTGGGGGAGGTGTGTTCAACACCAAGGCAAGCAGCTGGCCGGCCTTTTCTGACTGGAGGCATCTCCGTGGGCCTCCTCCACAAGCCTTCAAGAACTTGCACCAGGCAGAGGTGTTAACATCTCGGCAGAGACCCACGGCAGGACACCGCTTGCTGTTTTCCCCATGACAAGGCGCATCATTCACCTCCCATCCACCAAGCCTTTGGCTTCGAAGGCAGCGGCAGAGCTTGTGGAGGGTTGGAGATCCCCGAGGGTGGCAGGTGCTCCATATTAACATAACATCTACTTTCGTCAAGCAGAACATTTGCTCATGCTGCTGATGGCAGAGCTCCCCAAAGTTTCAAAATATGCAAAAACGACTCACCAGCATCTTTACACCTGGTCGAACCTCTTAATGGCCTCTCTTCCCCCCTCTCTGCCCAGCAGCAGGCCGCTCTGCACAGCTCCAGTGTCTTCCCTCTCCCCTTCCTTGCCTCTTCTTTTGGCAGTTCCTTCCTCCCAGGCTTTGGTACACCCGAGCCATTTTTCCTGCGGTTGTCACGCACTGCTCCGCCTCACTGCTACGTCTGAGCGTGGCTGAACTAATGATGCCGCAATTAAGAACGATTAGGGTTACTGATAATAAAGAGACTTCATAAACTTGATTAAATGCATTCATTAATGAACACGTTATGGGTGCTCCTTGCAGGGGAGGGGGGTACTGTGGAATGAGAGGTAGGGAGACAGGAAGAAGAAACGCATGCAATAATGTTTCCCTGTGACTCTGAAGATGACTGGGGGCTGAGGTAGTTGGCAGGAAGATCAGAAGTCCCCTGGGGCTTGGACTTTGAGGAAATTGCAGCGAAATTGGTACCCAGTGCACGTCATTCATTCTCTACACAGTTAAGTGGGACTGGGACAAAGGCTGCAAGATGGAGGAGCCCCAACGATCACCTGAAATGCCTCAAGCTTGAGCTGTTTTGATTGCTGCCTTCTTAGGAGCAAGCGGCTGAAGCTGTTATTAATTAGCGCGAGCAGCACTCTCCTTCCGTTCCCTTGCCAGCTCTGCCCACGGGAATAAGGGCCGCCATTGCATTCACATGCCTCTGTCCCCTCTGGTTTGCTGAAGTATAACAGCACCCCACAAATGGAAAATATCTCCCAGTCTTTTGTTTGCCTTCAATAAGACTTTGGAGTTCCGAGGGGGGGGGCAGGCATAGGGTCCTCAACCCCTATGCCACACCCAGGACCTAGGATAGCCCTATACCTCATGCTTTCAAGTGTTTCAACCCTGACCTCCATTTAGCTATGGCAGTCTAGAGCAGAAAGCTTTCCAACTCTCTCTAAGGTCTCATGACATGTGGGGATTCCAGGTGGTGCACACAACCCTGAGATTGGGTAAATGAAGTAGGGATTTAAAACATTGGAGGGGCTTGGGGTGCAGTTCAACAGTACAGCATACAATATAATGTGAGGTTCTGGGTTTGATCCTCAGTAGCAATCTTTAAAGGAGAAGAGAGATGTTAGAAGGACTCTAACACATTTTTAAGCACCCACTTAGCTGGGTGGCACAGGGCACGCATGCTCTCCACCCTGACCAGACTCCCTGGGGACCTTCTGGCCAGGAAAGCCATTAACTTCCCTCTGGTTACTGGTACTTCCAAGCCGTCAACTTAAGTGTCTTTTAGGTCAGCTAGTTAGTAGAAAGTGATTGATAATGTGTCCTTCTTCTGGTTTTAGTTAATCTGAGTTAGCAAGCATAGAGGAATGACTTGTGCTTCTTCAAGCCCACTCCAGCCTTGCCTTGGGGAAACTTGGTTAGCACAGACCTCTATGGGAGATTCAGAGGTCCTCATATGCTTAGATATTCCCTAGGTGGAATTTAGCAAAAGAAGGGCATTACTGGGACGAAACACTGGGGCTCCTTCACAACTGTTCCACAGCCGTCCTGCAATACTGAGCCCCTTAGGTCTGTGACACCGTCAGTCTCCTTAATCTCGACTTCCAACCACTACGGTCAGTGGTTGGGTTGGAGATAGAGGCTGTGATTTTGTCAACAGCATTTAAAGTGGAAGCCCTGGGTGTCACTGTTGTGTGGAGGTTAGACTGGAGTTTGGGAGACTCAGAACTGAGGAAAGTCCAGTCTCAGATTGGAGTAGGGATTTCATGGGCGAATCCACTTGACTTAAGGTTGATGCTGTTTGGATGCGACACTGCTGTACCCCACCTCAGTGACATCTCGGTTATGGTTGTCCCTCTCACTGCCTCCCAGAGAAGTTCATTACAACAGAGGCAACCCCAGACTATTGGGAAGCTTCTCTTTGGGCTGTGAGGAAACTGCCAGGACCTAAAAGTTATGCTGTGGAATTGTTTTGTAGGGACCACCAACCATACACTTCTGTGGTTCTTGGGCAACTGTGTTCCCTATGATAGACATCAGGGAGGACCCTGGGCCACACCAAACTTCCCTGGTTCTCTAGCAGGGAAGGGACTGAGACTCAGTGACCCTGACTGGTGTGCTCACCCTGTGTCTGTTCACTGCAACATGATGTCACATCTTGGGGATAACGAGAGTTCTGGGTTCAGTTAGTGTACTGGTCAGCTTTAATTGTCCATTTAACACAGCTTAGAGTTATCTGATGGGAGAGTCTCAACTGAGAATGGCCTAGCTCAGAGTGGCCTGCGGGCATGACTATGGGGCAGTGTCTTGATTGTTAATTGATGCTGAAGGGCCCAGCCCTCTGTGGGCAGCACCATCCCTATGCAGGTAGACTTGGGCTGTGTAGGAAAACTAGCTAAGCATGATCAGGTGAGCGAACCAGAAAGCAGTGGTCCTCCATTGTTTTCCTTTGAAGTTCCTGTTTAATCTCCTTCTCTGACTTTCTCAGCAACAGACTGTGACTTGGAAGTATAAGCCAAATAGTCCTCAACAGCACCCTCTGAAAGACCCATTCCCCTCAACTAGTTTCTACCTTCTAAGTTTCTTCACCTACCCACTGCCCATCAAATTGGGAGCCCATGAACTAGATCAGTGCATTGGTGAAGTCAGGGCCCTCATGATCCAGTCCTCACCATTAAACACTATTTCACCAAGGACCAAGCCTCACATGAACCTTTAGGGGACATTGAAGATCTAAACAAACACAAACCTTTAGGCTTGTTGAGAGAATTCATTCCCTGGGGACACATACACCTCATCCACCAATTTTTTTCTGTAAGGTTCTCCTACAACAAACCAAAATGTGAGTCCATAAAGTTCACCCTGGGGAACCAATTAGTTGACCAGGAGGAGAGACTACTCACAGACGTGAGGGCCCCCCAAAGTACTGCACTAGGAAAATCTTCGTACAGCATAGATGACGGCTTTCCTATAGCTCATTGAGGGATTCCCCTTGGGGGAACCTTCCCTGCCCATACACTCTAGCAGCTCCCAAGACCCAGAAGTTCGTGTGCATTTAGGGGGGAATCACACACACAAATGGCTAGGAGAGCGGCTGGACTCTCAGGTGAGGGTCTCATTACCTTCCCTCCACCCCTTTTTCTCTGTGAGAGAATCACCAAACAACAGGCTGCCTTGGTATGTTTACCTGCAAGTAGATACTGCTGACCTGATGAAAATGTGGCTGGTTTGTTCAGGGGACCATGCTCTACTCCAGGACTGCCAATGGAAGGTAAAGAAACACCGTGGGCCTGTCCTTCGATGCCGGAACCCAGACCCTACGGCTCCACTTGTAACTTGCCTTGACTTTAACTAATATTCTAGGGATTTTTAGCACATTGGTTAAAGGGGTGCATGTCAGCACTCCTCATCAAAACGACACTGTCCTTCTTGAGGCCAGTTTGATCCCATGTTGCCAAGATGCAGGCTGGGCCTCGTTTGTCTCAGCACCAGTCCTGGGACCTGACCTTATCTTCTGAACATCCGCGGCATGGCAGTTTTTCACAGCCTTCATGACTGCCTGTTTTCGTGCAGGGAGCTCTGACACACCTCATTAGGCAAACCTTCCAACTCCGGAGAGCTGCAACTCTGTCTTAACCACCGCTATGCTTTTGGGTTGACTTCCCAAGTCATGAAATCTCAAGACTGGGAGACAGATGCAGGCTTGATCCTACCCAACGCTGCCTTCTGTAGATTGTGAGGGAGGCAGTAGGAGAGGCATTCAGTGACTCGTCCAAAAGCACATGGTGATGGATGTGAAGCAATGCATTCGTTCAGCAACCATCTAGTGAGCCACATTTTCTGTCTTCACCAGCAGGGACTCTGCAAATCCTTGTTTGCTAATTGAATGAATGATTTATCGACTGCATCTCTGAAGTGGAAACCATTTTAACTGTAGCGAATGTGTTCAGCACTGGTTGACGCCAGGTAGTCAAAGTTCAGCCCTCGTGTCTTTATTCTTCATACCCATTCTGTCACACGGGGTTAATGCTCTACTTCAATAGAGGGTAAGATAAACATCGAAGAGGCTCAGTATCTCGTGTGTGACTGCACAGAAAGAGAGTACCGGAACTAGACTTCCATTCCAAGGTCAGCGGCTGTTCATTCTGAGCCCCTGCCCCTCCCTATAAGTCAGTCTGTTCTTCACTGAGATAGAGATAAATTCTTTCATGGAAGTACTGCTTTCAAGGTCAAATACTGTCTATTCTTCATCCATTCCATAAAGCTCGGGCCAAAATTATCTTCAGTTTAATATCCTGTTATAATCTGTCTTATAGTTCATCTTCTTCCTTCTCAGGGAGCCCTGATATTATGTTTGGGATAAGAGAGAGGTGAGACTTGTTTTTTCTATAGTGTCTTTGCACCTTTGCCAATTAGATCTGCAGTATCAAAAACAACAGCAGCCAGCCGGCAGAGGGAGAAAGACGGAGAGAAAATTCTATCATGTCAGAATAATGAGATCTGTGGTTTCAGCACTTACTGGGTCAAAGACACACACAATGTGTTATCTGTAATGCTTTCTTCCTGACATTTGGGGAAATTGCATTTATGCAGAGGACACGGGGCACTGGAACGTGGTACTCTACTGATGCCACTCACAACTGATAGACTGCCATCTCTCCCGCTCGAGCCTGGGCCTTGATATTCCTGAGGGAGGCTGAGCATGGCCAAGCCTGGGATATGCTGGGAGCCCTGAGGCCCTGCTGTGCCCATGGCTTCTCCTATTGTAAGAGCAACCAACAATCCACGAAGTGAACCACTTGGCTAGTTTGATGAACGGGAGCAGTCATGCCTCATTCAATGTTAGGGACATGTTCCCAGACATGTATTTTAGATGATTTGAGGGTTTTGCGTGTGAACCTCAGCATGCACTGACCCAAATAAAAATGACTATAACATGGTAGATGATGTCATACAGGACCACACCATGCACAGTTGCCCATCTTTGACTGAAGCGTTGCTAGGCAGCGCTTGACTGTACATGCAGTGACCTTTGGAGGCAATTGAAAGTCAAGGAAGAAGTTCCCTTCCTAGTCAATATCTTCCTGACCCCTCCCCTTTCTAAGACTTCCAGCACCAGATGATCAGGCCAGCCCTGGGATTCTTTTCAAATAAATGTAGATGTCTATCTGAGGCTCCTGTGACAGTTTCTATAGGAACGACCCCCACAGATTCATAGGTTTGAAAGCTTAGCATTGGTTTGGATGCTACAGAGAGTAGCATATTAGTAAGTGTGGCCTTGTTGGAGGAAGTGTGTCACTGTGGCGGTGGGTTTTGAGGTCTCATATTTGCTCAAACCATGCCCAGTGTGACAGTCTCCTTCTTTTGCCTGAGCATCAAGCTGTAGAACTCTCAGCTCCTCCTCCAGCACCATGTCTGCCCGCATGCCACCATGCTTCCTGTCCATAATGATAATGGACTGAACCTCTGAAACTGTAAGCCAGCCCCTGTTAACTGTCTTCCTTCATAAGAATTGCTGTGGTCATGGTGTCCCTTCACAGCAATAATACCCTAAGGTTCAAAAGCAAAAGCTGGTGAGACCAAAGAAAAAAGCCTATTTCCCTGAGACCAAGTTAAACTTGCTGTTAACTCTCTCTGTCTCTGTCTCTGTCTCTCTCTCCTCCCTCCAGTCTCATGTCTATCCTTGTCTGTAATGGTAGTGATTGATTGCCCTGCCTGAGACATCTTGTGTAGTTTTACGTTTAGTCCTGCCACACAATCAATAAGACAGCAGGGGAAGCATGCAAGCACATGTGCTTATGAGAGCACACATGCACGTACATGCATGCGTGCGCGCGCACACACACACACACCTCCACTGGACATCACACTTCAGTGGTTTTCCTTCTACTCCCAGCTTGGGAACTGTTTTCTCACCCAGTTCTAGTTGAGCCCTAGCAGTTTTGTTTAAACAGCATCTTAACACATCCACATCTACCACAGTCTGGTGTTTTCCGCAACAATTAACTGGCGTGGTTGTACCAATGGCTAGGCTTTCAGACATTTTTAGTGCACAACCAGTTTTTCTTCTACATAAAACACCAGTGTCAAAAAGAGATGGGAGGGCTAAGCTCACTCCCTGGCTATCCTGACTCAACTGTCTGGCCAGATTGGAATGGGTATTGACACAGTGGCCTTTCAGGCAGAGGACATGCAATGTTCATCTAGCAGGATAACCCGACCAACCTCAGGGTCCAGAGAAACTGAGCAGTCATGCAGGGTCGTACGGCACGTGGGTGACTGAGTTGGATTGTTAGCTTGTATTTTCATACCCATGCATGTGGAACCGTTGGAGACTTCCCGAAGGTCATGGGGTTGAATCTTCTCTATTGCCCTAGAGTCAATGATCAAGGTCCACCCTTGAGTGCCGCATCTCATGAGACGGATGTGCTCCCTGCTGGGTTGACCATGCCACTTGCTGTCACATTTTAGATGAGTTGGGCCTATAGGCAAGTCTGTAGAGGTTCATCTTGATTACACCGGTCAATGTGGGAATACCCAGCCCACTGTGGACTGTACTGTTCGCTGAGGTGGGTCCTGGACCGTAGCTGCGTAGGGTGTGAATTGCACATTTCTCTCTGCTGTTGGCAGTAAATGTGCTGTTACTAAGTTGTCTAAGTTCCTGCTGACCCGACGTCCCCTAATACGAAGGACTGTAACCGTGGATTATGAGCTGAAATCAATCCTTTCTCCCATAAGGTTCTTTCTGTCGGGATCTTTTATCACAGCCATGGAAATGAAACTAGGATGGGCCCGGGCTGGTGTGGGGGCAGGGGAGCTAACGTGGGGCCTTGTTCCTGGAAAAAAAAAAAAGGTGTGAAAAGTGGACCCCGCAATCTATCAAAGCTACCCCTTGTCATACACAAAGAATCAAAAAGCAAGGAAACACAATACAGGTAGAATTATGATTACATATTTAGGCAAAAAGATGCTTCCTTCTCCAACTGGCCAAGTCCTAATTCCCCTAGAAGCCCCTAACCCACATTGTGCTGATAACTGTGAGAACATTTTAGAACTTCCTTTGCAGATGAAGTGAAATCACAGAGTAGACTAGATTTCTTTGATTTTTTTTATTATGTGTGTCATGGTTGCTAGATTGCTAGGGACAGTTTGTTGTAGCTAAATTCCTACAACGAAAGGACTGAAAGGGGAACCGGTTTCTTCTGGTTCTGTCACAGAGGTCTGAGGTCACTTGACCCCATCACTCTTGGCCCTGTGGTGAGTAGGACACAATGGCAGAAGTTTAGGCCTGGTACTACAGGGTGGCCAAGAAGCCGAGAACAGAGACCAGAATCCCCTTCAAGAACACGCCCTAGTGACTCGACTCCCTTCTGCTGAGTTTTCTTTTTTTTTTAAATTATCTTTTTTTTTAAATTTATTTATTATGTATACAATGTTCTGTCTGCATGTATGCCTGCCCACCAGAAGAGGGCAGCAGATCTCATAGATGGTTGTGAGCCACCATGTGGTTGCTGGGAACTGAACTCAGGACCTCTGGAAGAGCAGCCAGTGCTCTTAACCTCTGAGCCATCTCTCCAGCCCCCGCTGAGTTTTCTGAAGGTTCCACTCTTCTCTCATGGTTCCGCCACCTGGGCATTAAGCCTTCAATACGGGAATTTTTGGAGCGGCTGTTCTCAACCTTCCTAATGCTGGGTCCCTTTAATACACTTCCTCATGCTGTGCTGACCCCAGCTGTAAGCCTATTTCGTTGCTACTTCTTCACTGTAATTTTGCTGCGGTTGTGAATTGTAATGTAAATATCTGATATGTGGGATAGCTGATACGTAACCTGAATGGGGGTCATGACTCACAGGTTGTGAACCACTGCTTTGGAGGCAAATTTAAGATCTAAACAGTAACAAGAATTCTAAGGTATGCAGAAATGTTGAACAATCAGAATAACAGATATTCATCTGATCTCCTCCTGGGTTTACTAATTATTTCATTCGCAAATGTAGTCATTTGATGTCTGCTGAAACCCTGTCTGTTGTACATCTGCCCTCCTTTGTCCCTTCTCCTTCCCCTCCCCTCTCTCCTTTAATAACTTCCTATCCTTCTTTTCCCCACCTTCTTTCTCAGGTACCCAGTTCACAGCAAATTGCAATGCCATGACATTTCATCCTTGCGCAATTGAGTATATCGAATATATCCTTAAAAATGAGCATATTCTTTGTAATCACAAGGCGACAATCCCATCTAAAAATAATGCCCTAGTGCCACTCAGGGTACTGAATGAGACTATTTTAATAGCGAATGTCATACGAGAGATGTGACATCTGTCTGGGACATTGAGACACCAGGAGGGAGGATAAAGCCTTCTGTGGCTGAGGTCATGACTTGAAGCAATTCTACTTCATATCTGGACCTTCATGAACTGGGGATTCCTGAGGAACTGGTCCTATCAATCATGTCACAGGCTGCCCTCAAGCCCTGCTTACGTTATGTTCAGTGTTTGCTGGCTACATACCAGTGGGAGGCCATGCTGCTGCTACTCTGTGATTCCAGCTTTACCCTGCTTGATGCTATGGAGACAAAGGAGGAACAGGAGGGATGATGGAGGAATCCCCAAAGGGTTGTGTCTTGATGTGATACAGCCAGACCCCCTGTGACAAACTGGGAATGATGGTTAGGAGTTAGAAGCCAGAAATTAGATACACCTGTGGGGCATGTGGGGCGTGCAAAGGAATATGGCGGCGTTAGCTGAAGGCACCACATGGTAGTTTAGTTGCACCTTCTATACTCATGATAGTGTGTGCCATCGTTAACATGGGAGAGAGCTACAAATGACGGAGTCCCAATGGGAGGCAGAAGATGTTGAGAAGCATCCAAGACAAGATGTCTTTAGAAAGACAGGCCTCTCAGAGGGGACTGTATGTAGTTCCTAGACTGACTGGCTTCCTGGTTTGAAATGATTGAAATTTTAGGTAGATTCCTTGAATAGGGTCTCAGGCTAAAGAGCAAGATAAAAAGAGAGTTAGGTAACAAAATTTGGTTGTAAGGATGACGTTAAGATGTAGGCTCCATCATGGTGCTCAAAATCAAAGTGCAACTATTGAAGTCAGGGAGCTATTAATAACAAAAACAGGAGGGTGATGGATGAGGGGACACTGGGAGAGTCAGAGGGACATAATGAAAGATGGATATGATGAAAATACATTGTATAAATATGAAACGTTAAAGAATAAACTAAAAATATTCAAAGGAATAAAACTTGGAGGGAAAAAAATCAGAATGCAAGCAGAATTCTATAACGTGAGTCTAAAAAACCCAAAGGCATCAGGACAAACTCCTAAGAGTCTGGTTGTGGTTTGGTCTTAAAGAATTCAAGATCTATGGTGAATTTAAGGTCTGGACTCATATCTAGGGCTCAAAAGACCTAAGATGACACTAGAGGAAGACTCTAGAGATTCTAATCCAGATAGAGCTGGACAAGTGAAGGCGTAAGTCATAAACAATGCCACACCAGTTTGGAATTATGATTAATAGGGTGGTATTTATTTAAAGGGGAAAAAACTTACAGATCACCGTCAGCCCTCTGTGCAACCAGGAAGGAAGTCTAGTCGCCTGTGGAGCAGGAAGTGAAGAGAGAGAGGAGAGGGAAGTGGCCGCTTTTTTAAAGGGAGAGAGACCACGCCCCAATGGGCTGGTATCTCAGCGGTGATAGGCTGGAGGAGTGGGAGGACCTCCCGTAACAGACAAGAGGGACAGGATAGTGTCCTATTGATGAATTGGTAGCAAACATTCAAGCCTTTAACTCTTCAGAAGCCTTGTGAGGCCCAAGGAGTTTTGAAATTGCTGTAGTAGAAGCGAGAAGAAGAGCCTTTAGCTATGGCGTCCTTTGTTCATGGAGCTTGTCACCTGCTTGCTTGGGACAGTGTCCACCCTCAGAACTACAACATATATCTAATGGCCACAATGCACAATGCCATATGTAGATATGTGATTTAGAGAACAGAGTCTTCCCTTAATACTAAAGGCACATTAGAATTTGTGGTACTCATTTGCAGGTATTTCCTAGGGGGTATGTGGCTTCTTGCTCTGTTCTCTTCTTCTCAATAAAATTTTAGTTTTCAAAGTTTGCCTGGATACGCTGTATCCCTTCCCACTGTGGAGTATAAACATTCTTCTTGTGGAATACTGTTTTAAGATGTGTTACATTCTTTTATGCTATGTTTGTTTAATGATGCAAAGATGTGTTGCATCCCCTTATGTTGCTTTTGTTTAACTCTGGGAAGCTGTGTTAAGCTGCCTGTCGAAAACACCTGATTGAGCTAATAAAGAGTTGATTGGCTAATAGCAAGGCAGGAGAAAGGAAGGGAGGGCTGGAAGGCAGAGAGAATACGCAGGAAGAGAAATCTGGAGAAATAAATATTGGTTAGCAAAAGGAGAAGAAAAGGAGGACTTCAGGAGTCAGCCACCCAGCTACACAACAATCCAAGGAGAAAGGGGGAAAGAAAGTTATATAGAAACAGAGAAAGATAAAAGCTCAGAGGGAAAGATAGATGGGATAATTTAAATTAAGAAAAGCTGGCTGGAAACAAGTCAAGCTAAGGCAGGGCACTCATAAGTAATAATAAGCCTCCGTGTATTTATTTGGAAACTGGACAGCAGGTCCTCAAAGAACAAAGAGCCAAAAGAATGAAGAATAATAAAAAAAAAATCAACAGCACTTTCTGTATGACTCAGTGTAGCCAGAGCATGAGGTAAAAAGTGACCCTGAGTTAAATGTCAGAGCTTTTATTTCTGTGTGCTTTTGTGAGCTCCCAGCTACTAGGTAGGAGGTCTAGCTACTTCGTAGAAGACTCCACATGGAGAAACCATATGGAGAAGTCATATGGGGACATAAGTCTCTCTGTTGGAAAAGTTCAAGTCTCCACCTTGCTCAACTGAGTTCAGCCCTCCTGTCTTTTACATCTAAGCGTCTGTGTATGAGACAAAAAGGACCTTGCAGTCCAGGCCAGTCCAGTCCCCAAGATGACTACAGCCCCAGGTGACATCCTTCTGGGAAGAAAAACCACACTGCCGAACCATGCCAAACTACCAATCCACACATACACACACAAATAAGTAAGCCATTACATGTTGTGATCTGTTATACAGCAACACATGACCAAAACCAAGATATTTAAAAGCCAAACCATTTGATCTGAATGTGTGCTTCCAAAATCTTCAGTGTGCCATTGAACCCAGGTAATGGCGTCCTCCTGTTCTTCCATCTTTTTAACCATAGGTGAAGTTGCCATGATACAGAAACATATGTCCTTCAGTAAGTACCAGCCAATGAGAGCCACATACCGGGTTCAGAGTGATGGCATGATACACTATCTGATGACTGTAGCAGCGAAGGATCATGTTGTCTATCTCTAGATCGTATTCCGTCTAACCTGGAGCTTGCCCATGGAGTGATGGAGGTGCCACGTCTGTACAGTCAGGGGACGAATAAGAAGGTAGCTTTTGAGAGCTCAACCCTCCCCAGGCTGAAACCAGCTCCCAGGGGGCTCCGTTGATGATGATGAAACTGACTCACGGTGATGTAAAGTGGGCCTCCTGTCCAGCGGCCGATCTTTTCGGGCAATTATTTGGAAGTAATGAAAGTGAATGCATGACATTTAAAAAGAAACTCCTCTGTCAGCAGGAACGCTGCCACAGTCTCCAGCACTTCTGAGAATACACTTAGCTTGAAATAATGTTCATTTTAGCCAAGTTGTAAATTACAAGTGTGTCGGGGTCCAGGGGGATTTATTACCATTTGGAAGGAGGTTACTGGGCTTGTGCATGGCTGCTCAGAGCTTGTTACAAAATGGCTGTGCCATGAAGATCCGTGGCAAGGGAAAAAGCATTTCTTCTTTCTTGTCGGATCCTTTTCTTTTTTTTCTCTTGCAGCTCCTCTCCGGGGACTTCTTGTTGCTCGTGTCCCACAAAAACCCCAGCAATAAAGAGCATAATGTTGCAATCTGCCTCTCTAATTGTTGCCTGGATTTGATCTGACATCACGAATGACAAATGACAGCGAGCCTGTTGATGAGTGGTTTGGCTGGTTGTCAGTCTCCTTGGGTCAAGGGAGGGCAGGGTAGCTGCTTGCTCTCAGCTGCCTGAACTCGGCAGCGAGCCCCTGGAATGGAGCGAGACTTGGATCCCGGAACAGTACTGCCTTTTCACTGCCCTGCCCTTCCAGTGTTCAGCTGGAGGACTTATTTGGGAAACAGACTACTGGGAGGCCAAGGCGTTGTATATTAGTAAGTTTCATAGCCCTATAATGAAATATTCGGGCATTTGGCTTCTAATGAGAGGGGTTTGTTTACCTTCTAGTTTGTTGGTTCAGATTCAAGATCATGGCCCTACGGGCGTGGACTCTGATGAGCAGTGGTTTGTACTGGTCATATCAGGAGTATCTTGAGACAGCGAAAAGAGCAAAGGAGAGTAGAGAGGGAATTGGGGACAGAGAGACAGAGAACTAGCCAGGTCCCCACAGTGTCCTTTGGGCAAATCCCCAATCATCTAGGACCTCTTACTAAGCCCCTTCTCCTAAGAGTCCGCAGTACCTCCCTATGAGCCCATTCTGTGAACGAATCCTTTATACCCATATTCAAGCCACAGCAGGAACCGAAAGCCCGTTGGCAACCCTTTGGGTCACTCTGCTTTCCTTTCTTGATTTTTAGGAAGCAATCACCCTAAACACGAGCAAATACCCAGGGACTTAGGTTTTAAACAACTTTTTTTCTTGGCCAGGATGATGTGGATGTTATGATGTAGAGGAATACTCTCTGCTCTTGGCAGCCAAAGGCCAGAACTTGAGTCCTGGTTCTGCTATGGCTCTTTGTGTGACCTTGGATAAGCTCTTTTGGCCTTCCCCTGACTGGGAGGAATCCAAGAAGTCAAAACCCTTCCATCCAACTCCAAGCTTTGCTTGTTGAACGGTCCTTTGGGGGACTCTTAATTGAGCAGGATATGAAGGAGTGGTACATGGCATGCCACAGTGGGTAAGTCCGGAGCCTTGGAAACACAGAGCAGGCCCCACCATTGATGAATTTGGTTGACTAGTATATTGGTTTTCTATTGCTGCCTAACAAGTTACCATGCCTTGAAATTATGCCTGTTTATAATCTCAGTTCCTGAGTCAGAAGTTCAGGCTGGGTGAAGACTTGGGTCCTTCACCAGGTTTCCCCCAGGCTAAATCAAGGTGTTTGTAGGGCTGTGATGTTAGCTCACATTAGTTTAGGCTTGAAGTCTTCCAAGTTCTTTGAGATGTTGATAAAACCAGGGTGTGTGTGTGTGTGTGTGTGTGTGTGTGTGTGTGTGTGTGTGTGTGAGAGAGAGAGAGAGAGAGAGAGAGAGAGAGAGAGAGAGAGAGAGAGAGAGAGAGAGAACTCAGGTTGCCATCCCTGAGTGGCAAGCCCCTTGCATCCTGAGCCATATCATCTGCCCTGAAGTCAGTATTCCATGGTTCAGATGTGCCTTAGAATGTGATGGACTTTAAAATAATTTAAAATAAACCAAGTAAAAAGAATTCAAACATGGGGAGGGGGATGAGCCTAATCATCCCTTGCCGGGGCTTTGTTCCCAGTCCCCCTCTGTGGCCCTAACCCATGTTTCCAGCCCTCTCCTGGTTAGCAGCAGGTTTTACAGACACACGAGCTACAGCGATACCATCCCGACAGCCCTGTGACTTCTGGCCTCCCTGCCTGCTTCTCCGTCATTGAGAGTCTCCCAAATCTTACAGCCATGCCTCCCAGGCCCACATCCTGAGCTTGGTGCGGGCCCAAATTGAGTTGTCGATGTGAATTATTTAGAGACAGCGGTGGAATACAGTTGTTTCGGTAGCACAGACGATCACTTTGTGGCCTTGGGGCAGTCTCTGTTGCACACTCTGTCACTATTTTCTCTTATGAATAATGGAGGAACCAAATTACTCCGCGTGTGGAGGATTCAGACCCTGCAAAAACAAGGTTGCTCGGAAATTAATTTTCTGGACTAAAAGAGTGGCAGAAAATCAATTAATCACAGATTATTCCATATAGAGACAGAGGAAAGGAGGCAAGGGATGTGGCTCTGAGCATAGTCAGCGAATGCCTAGGGCAGCTGCAACCTTCGTTGGGCCTCATCAAAGGTGGACAGCACCAGTCTGCATGTCCCCAGGGACACTGGTGGGGCCGCCAGACCTGTTGCTGTGCAGAAGGTTTTCTTCTGGTGACCTTATTGTCATTGTCACCCTCTCCCTGGTCTTTGCCCTCCCTCCATCCCTCCCTCAAGCCATGTCCCTTGAGTCACTTTTGAAGTCACCTCAAGGACAGGCCACTGTCTTCCAAAGTTGCCCACAGATATCTCTGTTCTCAGAGCCCACGCAGCTCCATCCAGGCAACAACGCTCCAGGGTGAGACTTTCCTGCCGTCGTCACCTGTCTTGACCAGTCTCTTCCCCAATCTTGCACACTTCACTTGAACTGATGCTCAGTACAGATCTCTCATGCTTTTTCTCCCTTAAGTTTGTGCACCCTGGGTGCCTGGAGATATTTATCCCTATCGTAGATATGTATCAATCAAGCAGAGCCCTGGACTCTTCTTTGTGGAGTCTCAAGTGACTTGTCATTGGATGGATGAAGACAGTAATTTTCAGGGCTTTGGGCCTTCACAGGTGTTTGGGGCCTCTGAAGTGATTCCACTGTGTTCGTTAGTTGACTTCTCTGTCTTTGGGTAACATGCATGCCTTTACTGAGTCACACTGGGGCAGATAGCAGGGGAAGGAGGCTGCAGGAACACTTCTGAAGATGAGAAAAAAACCAGAGACATAACAGAATGTTTTTCTCCTGAGGAGAACAGGTTGGCAGAGGCGCGGGGGGGGGGGGGGGGGATGCCTCACGCTATGGTTTAAACAAATATGAGTCAGACTAACCAGCACACAACTTCTCTATGGCAGCCCCGCTGAACCAACATCATTTCTAGCTTGGCAGGGAAGCTCGAAGGTCATGGTGACCTCGTGGCTGCTTTTCTTCCTGTATCTTCAAATTGACCCACGGCAATGATCATAATGGGGTGTGAGGTTGGACCGCAGAAAGGTCACCCACAGCCACAGTGGCTTTCGGACCTCCAGCAAAAATCGCCTTTCCCCGTTTCCCTGAACTTTTTTTTCTGTTAGATTTGACATTCTGCTAAATCCCGCTGAAGGCCAGGAAGGTTCGGGAGAAAGACTTGCTGGCTTATGCTTTTTGCTGCTGCTACATGACAGCCCCTCTCCACGACAAAGGAACAATCGGCCTGCTTATCAGCTGCCTGCCTCTGTCCTGCTTCTGACACGCAGGCAGACATGTCACATATTGAGATTCGGATGTGTGCCCCCACGAGCAGCGGGGACACTGGTAGGCAGTGTAGCGCACATCCTGACCTGCCTTCCGAGATGCTGTCTGCTGTTCAGTAGTTCTTGGGGAGGGTACAAAAGTGTCGTGTCCCTGAAGTCCTGTGAGGGTGACCCTGTCACCCTCCCCACGTGATGCAGCAACCACTGCTGCAGGCTTCCAACATGGACGGGGGCGGGGGGAGAGAGGAAAGGGAGGGACAGCTGGGGTAGCTCTTATCCTGCGGCAGGAACACCTGTCTTGACCATAGATTGTTCTGAAACCCATTCACCCTGCCAAGGATATTTTAATTGTCTGGAAGTTCCCATTTAAAGAAACTGGATTGGGGAGGGGAGCCTTTGGCTCCTCCCAACACTTGCTTTGCTATGCAGCTGCTGTTACATATGTGTGCTTTCAATGTGCAGCCTGCTGGTGTCCTGGAATGTGACCCTGCCTTTGAACTGCACCGAGAAAGTTACCTCTACTGATGTTGGGCGCTTGCACCACGTTCCACCTCTCCAAGTGAGGGCCATCACCCTGCTCTCCTTGCACAAGAGTGGGCTGTGCAGTCAGCCAGGGTTCCGACAGCACAGTGTGGGCTGGGCACCCAACTCCCTCCTTACCAGGGTGGGAAGGCAGGAGGCTTTGGCGCTGACCTTTGGGTGAGGATTATACCACTGTTCCTATTGTTCAAGCTCTGTGTTTCATTTCAGAAGGAGCCAGCTGCGATGGGACTTCCCACTAAATGGAGTATGTGAGGAGTCTGGGTGAGCAGGGGTCAGTCGGGCCTTCACTGCGGGGGAAATAAAGCGGGTTTATGGGAGGAGGACTTAGTTCAAGGTCACCTGAACATTCAGGAGCTACCTGTCTCCTCCACAGTCCTGGAAGAAGTGACATATGTTCAGCCGAGGACCGTCATACTAGTCTTTACTCCCCCGCTTGTTCATTGGGACGTCTGATCTTATTGCTGTGGTCCTGCTCCTTTAAGGTCGGTGTCTATTGAATCGAATGGCAGTCAAGACATTCCTGTTGGCGTAGTATTTCGTGGCCAGTCATGCCATCTACAAGTGCCCATCTAAAGTGCTGTGGGGCTTCTCCAAGCAGCCCCTGGAGTCTCCGTGAAGATGGAGCTAACCAAAGAGAGGTTAGTTTAGAGTAGGCTTCTGTGGGAACCGCAAAGAAAACCCAGCCTCATTAACTCACTACCTCTCCCCACCATTTCTACTGATGAGAATATTGAAGTTTGCTGTGTCTAGGCCATTAAGCTGAATCCCGCACCTTGGTCCCAGCTCACAGCTTTCTATTGCCCTGTGGGGATGTGCTAGATTCAGACAGCTTGTGTGTGATTTAGTTTGTATTAGAAAAAAAAAGGGTTCACTAGGATTCTAGAATGGGCACTTGATCCTTTGGACCTAGCAGATTCTTAGACTGCACCCCCTTCCCCTCCTTTTCGGTAATGGGAACGGAAACTAGGGCTCTTATTATTTCCAGTCTGCCTCGAGGTTAAATACCCAGTCTTGCAATTCACAATTGAGTAAAATAATACTCAATGTTATAGATCAATAAGGGAAACTCAGAAAGTCATGCAGGTTGCCTGAGATCAAACCTTGCCAGGAGACAGGGTAGGATTCACCAAAGGTCGGTCAGAGTTTGCGGTGTGCACACTCTCCCCAAGCCCCAGCATTGTTCTTCTAGAACAATGTTCTTTTGGCAGAGGTGCAGACTGGTGCCTGAGCCCCTTTTTCTGTCCATCAAGTCCTTTTCTGCAGCATGCGGAGACTGACTGCAAAGGAAAGGAGAGATCAGGCCCTGTCACCAACCCTGTCTGGTGAGAACTCTCTCTGGCAAGCGAGATTGACACTAGCATTGCAATTTGCATTTAAATTCCTCAGGCTTTCAGCTCCTGTCCCATCTACATTGTATTGTTGAAGATCATCTTAATATTTAAGCAGAAAATACATGGTCTTGGATGGCGGCACAGATAATCAGGATGGAAAGATCAATGTACTTAGCATCTCAAGGCCTAAGCTTGAGCTTGGATTTCAGTCGGGTGGAAGCAGCCAAATGAGTTTCTCTCTGACCCCGAGGTGCCTGTGTATCCAGTGGTATAATCCTATCGCCCTGGCTTATGTGTACATCAATGAGAAGATGCCCGTGGAACTGGCAGTTGGTGAGGTGTCATGGAGTATCATTGCGCATACTTTCCCTTGCTTGGTTGGCCTTCTTGGTTTCTTCCTTTAAAAAACGGAGAGAAACCACATTTCTCTATATTCTTCAATTCCTCCCCTCTAGATATTTCCCATGCTTCCAGATCCTTAACTTACCTGAAAGGAAATGTCTTTGCAAATGTGAAAATACGTATTAAGAAAAATAGCTGCCCAGCAACTGTAGAAGCTGAGGAGTGTGTGTGTGTGTGTGTGTGTGTGTGTGTGTGTGTGTGGTACTGGGGTTGTACCTAGAGCCTTGTATGCTAAATAACTGTTGGCATAATCTTAAATCTTGAAACAGAGCCTCCCTAAATTGCCCGGGTTGCCTTTGAAGCTGCCATGTAGTCCTGACTGGCCTTGAGCCTGAAAACCTCCTGTCTCAGCCTCCCGAGTAGTTAGGATGATGACCACATGCCACAATACCTGATTTGGGGTCATTTATTTTACAAACACCTCTGAGCTCCCACAAAAGTATATGAAATTCACAGCCAAAGAAGTCTTGAGAAAACTGCCTAATGTAGGGTGCTGAGTGACCACTACTCTGAAAACGCTGTTGAGTTAGGCAGCCTTGAACTGGCCTTCTGGGGTCCCAGAAGGCATAACCTGTGCCTGTGCTGGGAGAAAGGTCTGCTTCTGATGCTGTCTTGGATCATCCACCCCTCTTCTTTCTCCTTGCCGCACACACACTAGATCCCTAAGACAGTGGTATTGATATCCTCCTACCTGTTTCGAGGGTGGGCATGAACATTTGGCCGTCTTTCTGGATGGGCTGGCAAATGGCTTATCTTTCCCTGGGATGGGAAATGCGGGATCTGTTTAATAAAGGACACTGCACTGTGAACTGTGGCTTGCAGGCTTCCATCGGTGTGGGGAATCTTCTAGGGTCTAAGGATGATGAAGGATTTCTGTTTGAGCTGTGGGTGGTGGTGGAGCTGATTTGCTGGAATGATGATAGAGATGCAAGCATGAATCAGAATAAGTAAACTGGAGGAAGGATAGGGAATATATCTGCTGACAAGCGTGCAGAAGTCCTGGACTTGAAATTCTCCCACGGGAGGCAAAGGTGCTAACAATCAAACTACAGAGAACTTGCCAAAAATCATGCTGTACTTCATAAATGCAGAAAATTAATTTTTTAAACTTAAAATTAGAATGCCCCCATGGTTGTTAATAGGACTCTTTCTGTACTGGAAAAATGTAAATAAAGTGGCAGCTCGGTTTAAAATGGCAGGCACTGTGCTCCAGGGGCTTAAATAAAGTATTTCCAGATAACTGCCTCTCAGAATTTCATTTATTCACTCAACCATTAATTAAAACTATTTATTGATCGCCTGATGTATGATGGGAATATTTCTAGACACTAAGATAGAGCAGTGAATAAAATAGAATCAGCCCTCTGAGCTTGGCATACAAAGGACACAAGCCCTCAACCCCAGTGCTTGGGAGTCTGAGGCAGGAGGAGTGTGTCATAAGTGTGAGGCTAACCTGGGTCTATAAAGGAATACTCCATCTAAACTAAAATAAAACAAAACCAACAACAACAACAACAAAGATCCAGGGACCGGAGAGATGAGTCAGTGATTAAGAGCTCTTGCTACTCAAGCCTGAGGACTGGAGTTCAGATCCCAGCACCTGCACAGAAGCTGGGCATGGGCCCATGTGTGCTTATAACTCTAGCAATGAGCCCAGCAGCAATAAGAGAGTCCCTGGGGCTTCCTGGCTGCTAGGCTATCTGTCAAAGAGGTGTGAAGAAGACACTCTACCTGAAAGGAACAAGACAGAAAGTGACAGAGGAGGGCACCTCAAGCTGTCCTCTGGACTTCACATGTGTGCAGAGATGGGCATACCTGCACCCACGTGCGCATACACCACATATGCATACCACACATGTGCATGCGTGTATTGTGCACAAACATACACAAATAACCAAGTGATATCACTGTCTTTTTGGCGTTTACATCCTAGTGCAAAAAGGAAAACAATAAATACAAAGAGTGACTATATTGCTTCCGATGGCCTTCTGCTATACCCATAGATCAGTGCCTCATTCAACCCACATCAGAGAAGCTTCTTCTTGCAGTAGATGGGAATCAACACAGAGACCCACAAATGGACAAGGTGCAGAGAGTGAGAGACTTTGGCGCGCTCCGTCCTAAATGGAAAGTCTTCATCAAACTCCTTCCCTCGGGACATAGGGAATTATACAGACGAGGAGGCAGACAGTTTGTAAGAGCCAGAGAGAGTGGATGATTCCACGGGACAAGTGTCGTGCAGACACAAGAGGACTGACGCACACATGAGCTCACACAGACACGGACAGCATGCACAAGGCCGGCACAGACTCAAGCCAGATGGAGTCCCAGCACTGAGAGGGGGAAGTAGACCCGGGAAGACACCCTTAACCAAGAAGCGCTCTGTAATTGATATCCACGGGTAAAAGAGAAATCAGCTTTCTCCAATGGAGTCTCACTGGGTTCATCACCCACATTTCAGGGCAGGTCCCATACCTGGAAATAGTCGGCCAACACAAAATAAACTGAGTAAGCCCCCAATTAAAAGCTTTTTTATATAAGATGCTGTGAGCATGAAGTCTCTTCACAGCAACTGAACAGTAACTAAGGCAGGGTAGAGATCTCCGCAGGGTTGAGAACTAAGTGACAGGTTGTAAGGACTTATAAACTTCCTAGGCTATTGTTAGCAATTTAACTTCTTTTTTTTTTCTCTGAATGGCATGAGAACTTTTAGCGGAGCAGTGTCAGGATCTAACCATTGTCTAAAATCTTCTTTCCTGCCATTACGTGAGGGTAGGTGGTGGCACAGAAACGTATGTATGGCAAGATCCAGGGAGGTGCTTGGGGTGGCAGAGGTGAGTCAGAGGCTGGGCATTTACTGTAGGCAGAACGAGTAGAATTTGCTGATGGATTGGGTTGAAGTGTGGCAGAAAGAGGCCAGATGGATCCAAGGCTTCAGATACAGGTATAACGGAGCTGTGACTCCCAATAGTCCTCAGAGCCCTAGCATGCTCCCCTTCTCTGCCATTTGACTCCTGGTGTTTATCATCAGTCTCCTGATAGGAGGAGATATAGTTAATAAGATGACCACAGCGAGGCATTTGTGATAGCCAGGGTTAGTTTTTAATTCCTTGACAATTTCGTACATGTGTATAATATATTCTTATTTCACCTTTTTTTAAATTTTTCTCACTTCAACCAATCTCCCCCCAGCATGTTATCCCCTATTTTCATGTCATTATGTTTTCTTTTGTTTTGTTCTATGACCTAGTAAGTTTAAAACTATCCAGTAGAGCATGGAAAACTGGCCATAGCGCTGAAGACAATGACCCATCCCCAGAAGTTATCAATTCCCCAGGAGAGGCAGGGTTTATGAGCCCGTACCCCATCCATGACTCTATGTCCTGGCTATGCAGGAGACTGTAGCTCCTATGAATTCACGAGTGCAATAACCACCCCATGCCCAGAAAGATAGCATTTCAGCAGCATTGGGCTCATAATCTCTCCAGCCATATACTTTTTACCAGTTCCACATCACCAGGCATGAGGTCCCTCTTGTGGAGCAGGCCTCCAGAGCTAAACAGAGAACAGATGGTTACACTGGTAACAGTCATGCCATCAATACACCAGCAGGCACATCTTATTGACATGTAGTATCGTGCCTGCAAGGTCCACCCACACCTGGGAAAGATTGCTCATGACTGTCTCCCACAGCTGCCTGCATAGCACCCTCCAGCATCATGAAGGACAGCCAGCAAGAGTGAAGACGCTTCTAGTTCAGTGTCTTGATTTCTTTTGTGTTCTACAACCTAAGTTTGTGTTATCTCCAGCAGTAGAAGAACTAGGCATTTGCTGTGATATCAATTAGTTCTCAGCTTTATTAGGGGCCTATGAGGAACGCCCATGAGCTCTCTTCCCCACATGTCTAACATGAGTAAGCTAACTTACCAAGTTAGAAACCCGGCTCTTTGAATACTGTCCCAAGAGGTTATAAACTACAGAGTGCAAACCCACAGTGGGCTGAATGAGAATGTCCCTTATAAGTTCATGTGTTTGAATAATTGGTCCCAAGATGATAGCTTTGCTTGGGTAAGTGTGGCCGTAGTGGAGGAAGTATGTCAGTGGAGGAAGGTTCTGAGAGTTAAAGATTCATGCCATTCTCAGCTGTTCTTTTTGCTTCCTGCTTGCTGTTTCAGCCACGCTGCAATGCCTCCTTGCCATGATGGTAATGGACTCTCACTCCTCTGAATCTGTGAGCCAAACAAACCCTTCCTTCTCTAAGTTGCCTTGGTCAGGGTGATTTATCATAGCAATAGGGGAGTAACTAATAAACTCGCTGTGCTTGAATAGTCCTTGATTAGCCTTGATTCTCTCACATTTATTTCTGATTCGGGTAAGAGACAGACCATACTTGGTTTTTCTTCTTTTGTCTGATTGATGACCACTTGAGATTATCCCTAAACACAATAGGTGACTCGTCTTGCTACATACCCCGGAGGGTCAGAGCAGGACCTTGAAAAATATTTGCATATTCGTTTGTCTGGTAATGTTACTCAGCAAATAAATAATGGTGGGAGTATACACAACGGTCAATTAATTCTGCCTTTATAAGAAAGTCAATTCTGACCCAAGTTTAAGACACATGTAATCTTTGTGGATATCATGATAAATGAAATAAGCCAGCCAAAAAAGACAGAAAGTGAATGATTCCCCTTTTTTTTTTCTGAGAACTTTGAAAAGTTTAATTTATAGAGACAGAAGGTGAATGGATTGCTGCTGTTTCCAGAGGTATCATGTTTCTGTCTGTAGGATGGAAAGACTTCTGAGGATGGATGGCTGTGATGGTCAAAACACAACATGAATATACACAATGCAACTGAACTGCACACTGAAAAATGGGCGTCATGCTAGGATTTTATATTATGGATTTTTGCCTGTTTTCAAAAGACAAATTCTCACCTTGCATTAAGAAGATCAACTACTTATTGTCTGCAAGGGACAAACATAAATGAAACAGAAAGGATGCAAACAGAAGGATAGATGAGAAAAGATAATCCAGACCCAACATAAACAAACGCCAGCTGGGGCAGCAATCTTTGTGTCTGACATTGGGACTCAAGACAGAGATGTCGTGAGCGACAAAGGGGATCTTATTACATCGCTGGCAGGAATGATACGATTAGCTGGGGTAACTAAAGGTGACAGCAGTGAAAGGCTCCGCTGGTTTTTGATCGCAGGAAAAGGCGGGGGGGGGGGGGCGGAAGATCTCAAGGCTTGGAAGACTGGCATGACCTGGAGACTCAGAACACAAGTGACCATGTTAGCCTGACATAGAAGTGCGAGCCTAAAGATTAAGTTCCCAGTGGGCCTGGGGCCTGACTGAGAGGGCCTAAATAGAGGGGTTTGAATGGAACAAAGACAATACATGATTTTGGTTGTTGGGAAAACTGGTCATCACTGTTCCTGCCCATGTGTTACGTACTTGCTCTTTGACTACGCTACAAGAATCTAACCTCAATAGGTCAATAAGCCTGATTATCTTAATTGAGTAGGTCTTTCTGTAGGAGGGAAAATAAGGTCCACTCATCTAACAACTATTAGTGGAGGGGGGCAGCAACAGCCGTGGCCATAGCAACACTGGCAGACATGAACAACCAGCATGGATTCACCTGTCTGTATCACCTGATGCATTGACCGGGGAAAGATCTCTCTAAGGTTTGAATCTGGAATGTCTCCCACAGGCTCCTGTTTTGACAATTGTTCCTCAGCCAGTGGTGTTCTTTTATGTGGCCCGGGAACCATCGGGACATAGAGTTTTGTTAGTAGAAGGAAGTTCTTTAGGAGTGTGCCTTAGAAGGCTATAGCCCACCCTATGGTTCTGGTCATTCTCTTCTCCCTTATCTATTATGACTTGGTGGTCTATTCTGATCCTCTGGACATCCCTGCTGGACACTTTGCTCAAGATGATGAGTGAAAATTTCTGAACCCATGATTTCAAATACATCACTTCTGTCTTAAGTTGCTTCTTTACGCCAGCATTTGTCTCAATGATGCGAAAGTGACCACTAAAGATGTCTAATGGGAACCAGCTTTATCCTGCTGAAGCAGTTATCACCTCTGGTGATGTGGGAAGGGTGGGACTCAGCAGTGTCCTTAGCACAGCATGTGAGGGAGGCACTATAGACCACTATCTTAGTTACTTTTCTATTGCTGTGATAAAACAGGATAACCAAGGCAACGTATCAAAGAAAGCACTTAATTGGATTGCAGTTTCAGGGGGTGAGTCCATGACCTTCATTGTGGGGAGCATAGCTGCAGGCAGGCAGGCAGTTTGGGGGAAGTAGCTGAGATCTTCTATGGTCTATATGATCCACAAGTGTGAGGCAGAGAGAGAAAGAGAGAGGTAGACAGACACAGAAACTCACACACAGAGACATAAAAGTGCTAACTGAGAATGGCGTGGACTTTGGGAACCTCAAAGCCCACCCCCAGTGACACACCTCCTCCAACAAGGCCACACCTCCTAATCCTTCCCAAACAGTTCCACCAATTCGAGACCAAGTGCTCAAATATATGAGCCTATAGGAGCCATTCTCATTCAAACCATCACAACTCTGTTACATCAAGAGGAAGGTGGGGGCTGCTTCACTGAATAAGTGTGCTGCACATGAAAACCAGAGTTCAGATCCAAGCACTCACATAAATGCCAGGAGGAGTTGGAAGTCATTCTACGCTCCCAAAGCAGGGGAGGTGGAGAGAGGTGATCCCCAGAGCAAGCTGGCTAGCCAGATGCACTGTGTAAGTAATCTCTCATTTTAATTGAGAGCCCTTGCCTTAGTGAATAAGGTTGAGAACAATTGATGAAGGCTCCTGACATCAACCTCAGACTTCTGCATAGACTTGCACACATTCATGGGCACATGCACCTGTACACATACACACAAACACAGGCATGCATGCATGCATGCACACACCCTCGGGTACAGGTAGACATGTACACATGTCACAATAACACACATGCAAAAATTTGTGTGAAGAGAACCTCCCAAAAGGAGCAAAGATAGTGCCCTATTTCTTGAGGTCACCACTGGAAGTGTGGCCAGAGTTTTTTCTTATATTACACAGATAATTTAAGGCTGCTATGTTGTCTGGAGTTTTCTAGGTTCTCTTGCTGTGTTTGATCTGATGGGATTGGAAAATTAACAGTCAGTGGACTGTGAGTGACCCCACAGCAGAAGGGAAATTTGTGAGGATGAGGGCAGTTGATGACACCATCAGGCCCACAATTTACCTCTGTTCCTCTTGGGATCCCTATCATGGGGAACCCAAATGTGATGAACTGATTACTTATTCCCTAAGATGACAGAACAAGACACATTCTTGGGCAATCTTGCTTTCAGTGTTCAATATTCATTGGCAAGAAAAATGTATTGTCGAACAATAAATGTATATTTACTTGAGTATTTAATGAGTTAACTTCATTGTCAAATGCAAAGCTGATTTAAGTTGGAGCTCTATTGGTTAACGTTATGAGTTCACTGTTAGGTCTATGAGATGAAGGCCTACAGGCTGACAAATAGCAAGCACCACAGCAAAATCTCATCCCTTGTTCTGGATCCAGCAGACACGAAAGCTTATCTCTGTTGGGACAAGTGACATGACTGCCTAAGGTTACAAGCCAGTCCTGACAGTTGAGATACGGATTCAGTTTCCAAGCTCCTCTCTCTGTATTCCCTGCAAGCTCTTGCCCTCCTATTATTTTCTATTCCAGGTCACCCATCTGATCATTTAATTGTTCTATTTGCATATCATAAATAAGGAAAGTTTTGTTTACACAGCAGGAGGTAAAAACCTGTAACACATGCAGTGTGTCGAGGGTTGGATAATGGGCTGTATAATGACATATGTGACAGGATGCAGGCTGGCCTAGAATGGCCCCCTACCACCAAAGGGAAACCTTGCGTCTGAGCCACGGAGACCCAGATCTTCACTGACACTTGCTAATTACAGTGACTAATTAATATGTCATTGGCCTCTAATCACGAAACCAGACACGATTAGTAATGACTAAACTGTGGCAATTAATTCACAGCTATCTACAAGCTTCTCCTTGACCCAGCTGAGCTCACTTTGGATCAGGGAAGCCAGGGATCTGCAGACAGGGACCCAAAGGGTGCCAGGGAAAGGAAGAGACTCCGAGGGCTCTATGGAGCTGGAACCAAGCCCTTTCGCCAAGTAGGCAGTCCTATGTAATGCTTGAAGGAGTTAGAAATACAAGAAATAAACCTATCCCAAAGGACCTTCCCAGGACCAAACTGATCAAATGGTATAGAGGGGTTTCCAGCCAAATTAAACTTAAATCACAGAACTCAAGGGAGGTGTGTAAAAGGAAACCTATATTTGGGTCTCTTTTCTGTCAGTGACTAGCCGTTTGCTGATATTCAATAGGTACTCTGCTCTGAGTTCCAGGGCTATTCAAATAGGGACGAAAAACAACAACAACAAGCAGCAAATTGGTATCTTGGAGACTCATCCTCAGCCTTTATCCTCCCCCCCGTTTTGTCCTAAAGCATATGAATATAGTATTTGCCTCTGTCTTGAAGCGCACATGTCAATATCCTCACTTCCCTGGGAACTATGTTAGGACCTTGCTGTGAGCTTTTCAATGATTCCTATGCCTGCACCTTCTCTCCATATGAATCAGATTTCCATGTGAAAATCAGAGGAGCACTGACCGAGAGCCCGCCACATACGGGGCTCTGAAGCCCTCTCCCCTAACAATTTTATGTCAGCTGGACAGACCGTCCATTATACACACATCCCCAGCACACACGTGGCTCTCTCTCTGAAGTCACATGCCTTTCGCTTGTTCTCTTACCTCTACAGTTCTGTAACTGCTTTTTAAAAATCATAGTTAAATATATGACATAAAGGTACCGCTTTCATGTTTTACTCAAGCATATTAATTACAATACATGCAAATGTATTTATTATCCTGGCAATGCTGGGCAATTATCACCACTATCTAATTCAGGTTGTTTTTACTGCACTCAAAGCAGAAACTCCTTTCCTGAAGCATCGGGTCCCACACCCTCCTTTGGTTGGGATAGATAATTTACACATTTCTCCACAAATGACCCTAGTCTAGATACTTTATACAAGTGATGTCATACACTATTTGTCCTTCCATGTCTGCTTTATCTCATTTAAAGTTCTCAAGATTCACTGGTGTTATAGCATGTCCTCACCAACATTTGCTATTTCAACCTTATCTAGAAAATGCTTTCAATTTTTCTCTCTTCACATATGTTCATTGTACATACCATGGATTTTGAAAAGACATTTTGTTCATGTATATAAGATGCTCTACCATGTAGTCTCCTTCTCTTGCTTGCCCTAGTTCCTCCCATAGTCTTACTTCTATGCTAATGTATCTACATAAAATTTGGGATCTATATATGAGAAAAAAACATTTTATTTGTCTTTCTGAGTCTGCCTTGTTTTGATTAATATTATGCTCTTTGGATGAATTCACTTCCTTGAAAAATGACATTTCATTCTTTATGACTAGAGGAAAACTCTATTGTATACATTTATCCCATGTCTTAGCCAGTGTGCTAAGAGACACCATGGCCACAAAAACTTATAGAGGAAAACATTTCATTGTGGCTTGCTTACAGTTTTAGAGGTTTATTCTACTATCAGCATGTTGGCACACAGGTAGACATGGTACTGGATAAGGAGCCGAGAGTTCTGCCTCTGGATTGGCAGGCAGCAGGAAGAGAGAAACTCTGGGCTTAGCATGGGCTTCATCCAACAAGACCACAGCTATGCCAACAAGGCCTTACCTCCTGGTCCCTCTCAAGTAGTACTACTCCCTAATGACCAAGCATTCAAACATGTGAGCCTATGAGGGCCATTTCTATTCAAACCACCACATCCCATTTTTAAAACCAGCTAATCTATTATTGATGGACACCTAGACTGATTCCACCACCATGGATGTTATGACTAGTGCCATGAGAAATACACATGTATGGTCAGATACCGCTCTAGCATGCACTTCTGTAGATTTGGATTCCTTTAGGTGTATTCCTAGGGTTGATAGAGATAGATGATAAGAACCCCCACATGGATTCCATAGAGGCTGGAGTAATTCCAACCACCATTGTCTAGGGTTCCCTTTTCCTTGAATCCTTGCTTGAATTTACTTTCTTAGCAATAGCTATTTTGATTGTGATGAAATGGGGCCTCAGTGTATTTTAAATTTCATTTCCTGGATGACCAATGATATTAATCACTTTAAATATGTTTATTAGCCATTTGTATTCATTTTTTGAGAGTTGCATATGCGTTTCATTAGCCCATTCATTGACTAGATCTGAATTCTTTGATTCAGTTTGAACTTAATTTTGTACAATGTGAGGGACAGAAATCTAGTTTCATTCTTCTACATGTGGGTGTCTAGTATCTGAACATAATTTGTTGAAGGAGCTGTCTTTTGCTAATATCTGTGTTTTTATTAAAACATCTTTGCTAAACCTGGGGTGACTGTAGCTATGTGGGCTTACTTATGGGTCATCTATGTTACTCCATTGGCCAGTTTTTCTGTCTTGGTTCCAAGACCAAATTATTTTTGTTACTATAGCTTTGTAGTTAAAATGAGATCAGCAATTATGATACATTTAACATTGCTTTTTCTGCTAAGTTGTTCATAAACTTTAAAAACTTTTTTCCATTCATGGGAATAATTTTCTTTGAATTTTGATGGAAATCGGAGTGAATATGTAGATTGCTTTTGAAAATGTAGCTATTTTCACAATAAAAGTTCTGCTCATCCAGTGTCCAGGGAGGACATTCCATCTGCTAGTATCTTCTTCAAGATCTTTATGAAGCACTTACAAACTTTGTTGTAGATGTATTTCCTTGGGTAGGCTTATACTTAAGTATTTGAACTAATTATTTGTATCTGCTTTGGTGCTGCGGTAAATGAGATTTTCCCTGATTCCTTCCTCAGGATGCCTAGTATTGACAGATAGAAAAGCTACTGGTTTTTACAAGTTGATTTTGGATCTTGTTACTTTGAAGAAAATGCTTATCAGTTTTCCAATGGAGTCATTAGGATCTCTTGGGTACAAGATCATATTCTGTAGATAGGATAATTTAACATCTTTCCCATTTGAAGACTTCTCTCTTGTATTACTGTTCTAGCTAAGACTTCAAGCACTATATTGAATAAGACTAGGGAATATAGGCATCCAGAATTTAATCTTGATTTTTGTGGTAATGTTTTGCATTTCCTCCCATACTTGAGACAGTTTAAGGGTAGTAGAAGATAGGTTTGTGGCCTATGACCTTTACTGTTCAAGCTCTGTCTCTTCTATCCTTAGTTTCTTCATTGCTTTTAATCACGGAGAGAGGTTGGACTTTGTCACATGTCTTTTCTGCACTGATTGAGTTGATCATGTGATTTCTGCTTAATTTAAACTTCCTTAAGTTTATATTTTTGTGATATATTTAATGACTTGCATATTTGAACTATTCTCCAATCCTTGTACTTAAGCCAACTTGGCCATGGTGAAATTCATGTCTAATTTTATTAATTTGAGTCTTCTTTTGTTCTTCTGGTTTGTTTGTTTAAGGAATTTTCAGTCTTGCTGCTTATGCTTTCTAAGAATCAGCTCTGTGTTTTATTGATGTTTTATGTTATTCTTTAGCTTCTGTTTAACTAATTTCTCTCTGAATGTTTTTATTATTTCTTTCCATCTACTTCCTTTGAGCTTGGCTTATTCTTCTCTTCCTAACACCCTGAGGCACATCATTATTTATTTGAGAGGTCTCTAAGATTTTAATATAGGCATTTACAGCTATAAACAACCCTCTTAGAATTGCTTTTATTTTTATCCTGCAGGTCTTGTGTGTTATGTTTTTATTTGTATTCAATTACAGGACTTTTAGATTCCCTCCTGATCGCGCAGATAGCCCATTTATCACTTAAGAGGATGCTGTGCAATCTCTTTGAGTCTGTATGATTTTTGTAGTTTCTTCTTTTTCTGTACTTAAGGATTTTATTCAGGGAGAAGTGCAGTGCAGAGAGACAGACCTCAGTACAGAGCTGTTCTTCATCACAGATTTAGCAAGGCCAGATGAGAAAGAACAGCTAAGGACCAGTCAAAGGCCAGTACATAGACAATCACTAAGAGCAAACATCACAGACTTGGTATTATGCTTAAAACAAGTTGGCAGGACTCTTGCTGAAGGGAGGCCACCCAGAATATGATGGTGATGAACATTTTCCTTTCAGGTTTTGACATTTTAATATATTTTTTGAAAAGTATCTATTCAAGTCCTTTGTTTTTTAAATAATGTTATCTTTTCGTTGTTGAATTGTAGAGGTTCCTAATGTCTCTAGATCTTAAATCCTTTACACACACACACACACACACACACATCTTATATTTAGATATATGTATCATATTTATATTATATCTCATATTTAGGTGGCTCATCTATTTTATTTTTTGGTGGCTCATCTATTTAAAGTTAATGTTTACATACAGTATGAGATATGCTTAAACCTCATTCTTCTACCAGTGAAAATCAAGTTGTCCTTGCACCATTTGTTAAGGAGGTGGTTCTTTCCTCACAGAATAGACATGTCAATCTTTGCAAAATTCGATTGAGGATAAATGAATGTATCCATTTCCAGACTTTTGATTCCGTTTCGTTAGCTTGTGCGTGTGTCCTATAGATCCCAGCTTCACAACTGTTTTGAGTATTGAAACTTTGTAGTGAGTTTTGGAAGTGAAATTATAAGTCTTCAAGTTTTTCTTTTCCCACTAAGATTGTTTGGGGTACCTACAGCCTTTTTCAAGGCCATTGGATTTAAGGATTGGCTTTCACATTGCTGGGGTCTGATTAGGTACTGTACTGAGCCTAGAATATGTTAAATAGCACAAAGATTTTTCACAATCTTAAGTTTTCATTTCATAAGCATTCCATTTACTTAGGTCTTTCATTTTTTTCAGCAATATTTTATATTTCAATGTACAAGGTTTTTACTTCCTTATATAAATTTATCTGAGGTTAATTTAGCCTTTCAGACATTATTATAAGTGGAATTGCTTCCTTAATTTTCTTTTCAGATTGTTCATTTTAAGTGTGCAAAATACACTAATTCTGTGTGCTTTCTCAAACCCGACAACTTTGCTGAATTTATTTATTAGTCATGCAGCTTCTTTATGGAGACATTGGGTTTTCCACAGACCCAATTTACATGGTCTCTGGATAAATTCAGTTTTATTTCTTTGCTTCCTATTTGGATGGCTTTTTACTCTTTCCACCTTTAACTATTTTAACTAGAACTAGTTGGCTGTGTTGGGGGTAGAGAGATGTCTCAGAGGTTAAGAGCACTGACAGCTCTTCCAGAGGTCCTGAGTTCAATTCCCAGCAACCACATGGAGGCTCACAACCATCTGTAATGAGATCCGGTGTCCTCTTCTGGCCTGCAGGGAAACATGCAGGCAGAACATGTTGTACATGGTAAATAAATCTTTTAAAAAAAGAAGAAAAGAAAGGAAAAGAAAACAGGCGTCTTTATCTTTCTCCTGACTTCAAGGAAAAGACTTCATTCTGTTGTCTGTTAGTAAGAATGGTGTTAGTTGTGGTTTTGTTTGTTTTGTTTGTTTGGCTAGTTGGTTGATTTTCATGAACGCCCTTTGCAATGTTGAGGAAATTCTCTTATGGGTCTTATGCACTTACATACCAATGCAATTTTATATTACGGATCAGTGATTGGCTTAGATTCCCTTTTCATTTTGGTATTCATCCGCCCTAATATTTTGGGTGAGGATTTTCCTCAGGGTTAGCTTGAGGAAGTTTGCTTAGCTTGCACAAGTTCTTGGTGTTTGAAGTCTTGTCTCACAATCATTTGCTTCCATAGCTGTGTGCTTTGACCGTCCGCCTCCTGGAGGATGGAGTGACAGTTCTCTTAGTCAGGTCCTTGTCCCCAAAATCTATGAAATGTTTCCTGAAAGAATACTGGTTGAGAAACAGTCTCTGTTTCTCTTCGGTGATCTGAAATCTCTGGCTTAGCTCCCCTCATGGACTACAGCACAGAGGAGTCCCCATCTCTAGCTGACATGTGACCATGAGGAAGCCCAAGTCAGGGCAGCAGAGGTGGCTGGGCTGCTCCCTGGATGACCGTGCCAAGGCTGAGAATAGTGGTCTTCCTACTGTGAATTCACATATTAAGCAAGTGGGTGTGCTCACACCCAGATTTCTCTGAATAAATCATCCTCTACTTGTTCAAAACCTTTGCAAATGCTAGACTGCTCAATAGTTTTCTTTATTTGTTCTCACATTCGACAAAATAAACAAGTAGTGACCGGATGGCTCCTTTGGTACAAAACACTGCTCGGAGCTCCAACAGGACACAAAGAACTCACCCACTCTTTGTTTTTCTTCTTCACCCATTTGTAATAAGACCAGGAGAGGCAGCTTCTCTGGCCAGATTATATTGTAGAAGAGTGTATTTATTTCTTATCGCTGCTGTGACTGCAAAATAATGGCTTATGACAACCCCGAAGTGAACGTCTTATGGTAGATACTCATTCACCTTACTCAATAAGATCTAGGTACTGCAGAGCTGTGTTACTTCTGGAGATGCCGGGAGTCTGCTTCCGGGCCTTTGCCAGCTTTGGTGGCTGCGAGGTCCCTTTGCCTGTGACCCTAGTAGACTCATTATTCCTGACCCTTGCCGTTCATCACATCTCCTCTTCCCCTATTTCTCCTGCTTCCTTCTTCCTCTTACAAAAATCTGTGATTGTGGCAGGGTTGGGCTTGCAAGGCTAAAGAAGAAGACGCTCCCATCTCAAGCATCTAACATATCTGCAGAATACACTCTGTCCACACAATGCTCTGGTGGTGATTAAGGTATGAGACCAAGGGAGACAAGAGCATCATCCAATCCTACACAAGATAATCTTTCTCTAACTAGAGAAGATCGCTTGCCACAACACCTAGGACTATTGCTCAGGTAGCAAACCATCCATTCATTTCAGGATCTCTCAAAGTTGGTGATAAGAAAAGTGAGGTCTGGAGAGAGAAGCGACTGATCTTCCCCCCCCCCCCCCCCGGCATAGCAGGTTGTTGCAGAGCTCGGACTACACAGAAGCTGTCTGACACCTAGAACTCAAAAATCCAATGACTTGGTGACTGAATTGGTAAGGGGACGAGAGAAGGTGGCTATGAACTGGTCATTACCTTAGTTGTCTTTCATGGCTGCACAAGACCTTAGCCATCCACACAGGGATAAACCCGTGCCCAGAGTCAGTATAAAAGTAACTCCTTTTGCAGAGACACATATTTGTCATTTTGTATCTTCTTACTGTCCTGGGGGAATCCAGTATTTTACCTTCTATATTCAATTCCATCACTGTTATATATCTTCAAGTCAGCTACTCCAATGCGCTTCATAAAGTTTGAACCAATGGGGATTTTCTTCTGAACCCAGAAGACCCCTAGGGATTTTTGGAAGGTCCCAGGGCTCGGGAAACCCCACATCCGTCGCATGCTCAAGTCACCAGATTGCATTTCCCCCGAGTCCAGCCATTAGCTTCTACCTTCTGTCATTTTGTGCCCACACGCGGTCTCCATACAGACTTCCAGAAACAGGCCTCCTGCCCACCCTTGCCACAGTAATGCTGCTCTCTGCTCAGAGTGACACCCCTCTCTGCCTGCCACTCCCCCCTCCCATGTTGTCTGACACTAACTCAGAGACTGGGGCTGGAATTTTGTGGTTGCTATGGAAGTGGGATCTAGCTCAGTCTCCCAAACGTACAGAGTGTCCAAAAACACACGCGGCATCTTGCGCTGACACACCACTGACAACCTGTGATGACAGGGATGTACTTTTGAGTGTCATCTTGACAAGGAGCAGGAGCCTCTATCTGCCGGCCCACACGCCGGGCCATCTGTCTCCCAAGATTGTGTGCACACCCCTGGCTCAGATCCTGAGCCTGCCTTGCAGGGGGCTCGTCCTTCCCTGGCCTGGCGCCTGCAAGGGGTGAGAAGGCAAGAACCCCCTGCCCCCAGTCGGTGCCTGTTTTTCTAGAGTTAGGTGAGCCAGGGAGGGATGGGGAAAGCTTGGGGTCATCTATGCATGGCTTTAGCAATGCCAAGGTCACCATGGGCATTTCAGATCGGTGACAGAGCGAGAGAGCCAGAGCGCCTGCCTTGTTTGTGGCCCAAAGGCACAGCTTTGGGATTTCCTTGGCTTTTGGAGAGGCAGCCCTTTGGGGAGGTGCCAGTATTTCCAGGTGGTGTGGGGAGGGCTGCTCAAGACACATGGATTCCTTTGCTTCCTGCCTCCAGCTCCCTCTGTGAGGAAGGATGGAGGAATTCCCGGACTTGGTGGCTATCCCAGCCAGTTAATGTCACCAGTTACACAAGATGGAAATTGGGGGCTTGCAATTTGGAGAGGCAGAATGGTGGGCATCTGACAGGAGAAAGGAAAGAAGGACAGGAGAGAGAAGAGGAGAGGCTTCTCTTCTCATCCAGTTCAGCCTGCATCCTAGGTCCTGTTCTCTCCCAATTGGGACCTAGGCTGTGGCTTCCTGCCTCCTAAAGCACCACCACATTGGCTTAGCTGGGAAAGGACAGGTAAGCATATGGTCAGAGGCTTCTGCTCCTCCCCATCCATGGCTCTTTGGTTCCCTACTGTGTGTCCCTTCCTTTCTCCACCAACAACTTCCTACACCCAGTCCATCTGTGAACGTCATCCCAAGACTTTGTAATCTTACGTATTCTGCTCTGAGCTAATATTTTGGGGGCATAAATCCTTCTTTGTGTCCCTTTCTCCCACCTTCCCACCTTGGGGTGCCAACATTTATACCTCTAACTCTTGCAGAGTCGTGAGGCTTCTGCTTATCAGGGCATCTGGCCGGACACTGCCGGAACATCTCCACTATGTGGCTAAGCCCAGGAGAGCAGCTGTTGGTACTGCATTGTGGATACTGCAGTCACTTCCTGGTGCTGGAGGATGCCATCCCCACCAGCGATTAGCTAAGAAGTATTTGGTTTGAGTCTCCTGATAAAAACCCCCACACACATGGTGATGGCTGTCAGCCCTGACTCTGAGATCTGAGTTGATTCTTCTTGTCTACATCTGGTACCAAGGCTGTCATGGATGGGTGGTTTCAGGGAGTAAGTGCAGCTTGTGTTGACCAGCTGATGGACTTAGATGCTGGAGAGGTGGGGGACAGGTTGAGAACATGAAGTGGGGAAAGCGTTGCTTGGCTCAGGTCCCTCCCCAAATGTTACATCTTATGGGTTGAAGGTCAAGCCTTCTCATCAGGCACTGAATGATACAGGTTTATTTCCTTAATCAGAACTAGATAAAGCACAACCCCAGCTAAGCAAATCACAAAATCTACCCACAGGAATCTTCTGGCAATTCATAGGACCTCTTGTTGCATCAATAGCCCCTCTGCAGCATGCCTTTTTTGGAGAATAAACAATAAGAATACTATCAGCAAACCCTCCAAAGGCAAGGGACTAAAAGATTGTAAGGGTCAGGGAAAGCAGTTCTGCAGAAAGTCTTAGCACACACAACCTTGTGAACTTTCAAAAACTTCCCCATCTATATAAGAAGTAAAAAAAATCCAAATTTTGCTGATTTTTGGTAAAAATAGAATTCATCAGACATTAACATGGTATTTTATATGTGAAAGATCAGGAGAATTTGTCTTGAGCACTTGGCAGATGACCTGATGGGGAATTCTGTCCAATTAGTGACTAATAAAGGGGCATGAGCCCAGTTGTTTTTGTTCTCATGTTGTTTAAATTCAAGATTGTTGGAACTGAGTATTGTGTCGGTCTCTGGTTATCATCAGCAATGACTTGGGGTTTGTGATATTCCCTGGAGAATGGAAGCCGCTGTGTGATCCTTGATGATTTTGACAGGTCTCAGTCCTATGAGAGGAAGGAACATCTCTACCAGGGAGCCAGGAGATGAAGGAGCAGCTTTACCAGGGAAGTGGAGGCGAGTACATTTCAAGACATGATTTTCTTAGAAGGTGTTTTCATTTGTTATGAGCAGACACCATTAATCTTAAATATATTGGCATAAAGAAAGAAGGGAGAGGAGGGAAGAGCCAACACAGCCCTCATAGTGTTTGGAATTCACAGCCGTAGCTACGCACTGTTTGCAGATTTTACCAAAAGTCTTGAGCTTCCTAGTGCCTAGTTGAGGGGCTGTCTATCTCACTGAGTAACAGCGTCTAGCTGACTTCTGTTGATGCACACCTCGCGCCACCCCGTATTACAGCCCGTCACTAAGGTCTATCATTTTTACCCGTCCTCCTGTCCTCGATCCCTCCCACCGCCACCCCGTATTACAGCCCGTCACTAAGGTCTGTCATTTTTACCCGTCCTCCTGTCCTCGATCCCTCCCACCGCCACCCCGTATTACAGCCCGTCACTAAGGTCTATCATTTTTACCCGTCCTCCTGTCCTCGATCCCTCCCACCGCCACCCCGTATTACAGCCCGTCACTAAGGTCTATCATTTTTACCCGTCCTCCTGTCCTCGATCCCTCCCACCGCCACCCCGTATTACAGCCCGTCACTAAGGTCTATCATTTTTACCCGTCCTCCTGTCCTCGATCCCTCCCACCGCCACCCCGTATTACAGCCCGTCACTAAGGTCTGTCATTTTTACCCGTCCTCCTGTCCTCGATCCCTCCCACCGCCACCCCGTATTACAGCCCGTCACTAAGGTCTATCATTTTTACCCGTCCTCCTGTCCTCGATCCCTCCCACCGCCACCCCGTATTACAGCCCGTCACTAAGGTCTGTCATTTTTACCTGTCCTCCTGTCCTCGATCCCTCCCACCGCCACCCCGTATTACAGCCCGTCACTAAGGTCTGTCATTTTTACCTGTCCTCCTGTCCTCGATCCCTCCCACCGCCACCCCGTATTACAGCCCGTCACTAAGGTCTGTCATTTTTACCCGTCCTCCTGTCCTCGATCCCTCCCACCGCCACCAAAGCTGCTTTCGCTGCAGTCCTTCATTTCAGCTGCGGCGGACCCTCCTAACCGGTCTTCACAAGTCCAGTCTGTCCTGGACTCAGTGTTCGTCCTGCTTCGGTCTTCAGTCATCTGCTATTGATTTGATAAAGGACAAAGGGGGGAGTGGCCTAGAAGGCCCTCTGCTGCTCAGCACCTGCACTGTTTGCCAGCCTTATCTGGTGCCACCGTCCCTGGTTCCCTGGCATTTTCTCCTAGAGTCTGATTAAATTCCTCTATTTGAGATGCTCTTCTTCATAGATTGACCACGGTTTAGCTCTTCAAAGAACTTGTGGCTTCTCAGTTAAAGCAGGGAGGATGTGCTTGATTCTCTCCTTTTATTCCCCCCACTTTCCCCCAAACACGTTGTTCCACAGGTTAGGAATGACTTGCAATTGGCAGTTCACCAGCATGACCACTGGGTTCATGCCAGTCTCCTTAACTAAGGCAAGCTCCCTAAATGCAAGGGCCTCGGCTGTTTCCCCTCCCGCTGAATTTCCAGTGACCAGTGCAGAACTTGGGTCCTAAATGAATAAATGAGGGAACGGGTGTCAGGAGAGAAATTGTCACTTGAGGGGGACTCTGCTTTTACCCACATCAGCGATTGTGACTCTGCCTTTCTACCAAGAACCCTGGAAACATTTAGAGAGCCAAATGATTCGCCCATTTCCCAGTGGTAGCCATATACTTCTGAACCTACTCAAATGCTAACTGATTTCTACATTTTGGAGGCTTTAAGTCATCTGTAGACCCACTGTCCGCCCTAGTTGCAAGAATTTTGCCTCTAGCTCTACTGAGATTTATGAAAACAGGGAACGCCCATCCTCAGAGCCATGAGCCCTGGATGCCTGTGCACCTGGCAGGCCTGTCTGCGCTGTCTCTCACCCCACGTTAGTATTTTGATTTGTGCACTTTTGCTGAGACTCTCGATTGCAATGTTGACTTATCACTCATCCCAATAAGTTCCATTCTCTCTCCTCCTGACAGCCCTGCCTAATGTACTTATTCATTCAATTTAAATAAATCGAACATGGGCCTATGACAGCCGATAAGTGAGTCACACAAGAACAAACAGGAGAGAAAGCTCTGCAAATAGTCAAATGTCAAGGAAGAATGGAAAACTGTCCCCGCAGCTTCAGCGAACCTTGGATGTCTGATATTTATGGCCAATTGATGTCATTAGAAAGTAAATAAGCCCTCTTATGCTGCATTACATAAGATTAACTGCAAGCAATGGAGTTTAAATAGCAGAGATAAGTGCGGATGGAAATAAACCTGTTTAAAGTTAGAAATATTTGATGGGCCTCCTCACTGCTTTTAAGATAATTGATCTGTATATCTATATTGAATCTCACCATAAAAGCTTTGAAGAGACTTATGGCAAAGCCTGCTCAAGCCCAAATCTCATTTCTTTGGGGCCACCCTGCCGGGGTTAGAACCTTTCCAAAGAGGAACTCAGGCTGGGGGGGTGGGTTTGAGAGCAGGGAGAAAAGCCTAACTGGACCCTGTCTCTCACCACAGCCCCCTTTCAGCCCCGATTTCCTGGGCAGCAGCTAGAGCTAAATGACAGGCTTCCTGGGACTTGAAAACGGTTGTGTGCAGTGACGCTAAAGGAAGTCTGGTGGGTTTGCGTGCAGAAGAACAGGGCAAGGCAGGCTCAGAAGAGGCTCCGTCTCACGCTGGGAGCGTTTTCAGCAATGCCGCCTACAATGCAGGACGGCTCGGCTGAGATTTCACTCCCTGTAGTGTCAGAGAGCTAGAGTCAGCTATGATCCAAAACTAGTAAATGGAAAATTCCAGAAATAGATACTTTTTAGGTGTTTCGTTTGAGTACTCTCCCAAATGGCCTGATAAAATGTATCTTCCTGCTGTGTCATGTCTGGGATGCGGTCACCCTTCTGTCCATGTTGTATATTTGCTACTTGGAAGCCACCATGGCTATCAAACTGCTGCTGCCCTGTGTTCACACGGCCTTTATTCCATTTAGCAATGACTCCATCCAGTGACATCAGAAATCTGTATGGAGTGCTTCCTTTAAGAGAATATAAAAGTACAATATGCTGTGTGGAGAGAAGGGGTCACTTACATAACATTTATCAGATTGCTTGGGACTCGTTGGCCAGCAAGTCAAGCTACAGGCCAGTAAGACACCCTGCTTCAAAAACAAGGTGAACAGTGTTTGAGGAACAACACATAAGGCTGAGCCGGACCTGCACACATGTGTACATATATGTGATGCACAGTCTCACACAGAAGTGTACCTCCCACAAAAACAAGTACGTACATTCAGACACACACAAAGAATAATAAATAGCAATTTTAGATATTTGTCATTATAGCAACAAAATCTCTAACACATGTAAGGGCTGGTTCTAGCTGTCATTTTGGAAGTCTCCTGGAGATCTTGGGAGTCATTCCCTGTAGATAAAGAAAGGCTATCACAATGCACCCCAAATCTCATTCATATCAAGTGAATGTAGATTTTAAATTTTTCATCCTTTTATAAAGACACATAGGGTGTTAACTAGCATAAATGTCAAATGACTTTCACGGCATCTGACTGTTCTATACTGTGTCCAATAAGATGTATCTACTGGCCAGGTCATGCATTTAGCATGTCAGGGTCCAAAAACTGCAACATTTTGTAAACTCTTACATTTGTTTTTCTTGAAGCCAGGTAACAGTTTATGGACCAGCATTAACTGTAGTGATACTTCATTTGTGTTTTAATAAATAAAGTTTGCCTGAAGATCAGAGGGTAAAACAGACACACTGATCAGCCTTACAAGCTGTGGTGACACACACTGTTAATCTCAGTAGCCACAAAGACACACATCTTTAATCCCAGTAGCCACACCAGTTTGCCATAGAAACCAGGCAATAGTGCACACCTTTAGTCCCAGCACTAGAGAGGACTATAAGACCGATGGGGGCGGGGGAGAGACAGCTCTCACACACAATCTCTTTCTGAGATTCCTGGAGGCAGGATTGCCACTTCAGACTGAGGTAGTGGAAAGAGTCAGTGGTTGGCTGTTTTGTTTTTCTGACCTTCAGGTTGAACCCCAATTTCTGCCTCTGGGTTTTTAATAATCATGCTACAACCAGTATGTCAAGTTCTCTTAGAGATGTGTCTACAGACAGGAGAGAATTGGGAACAACAGATGGAAGTAGAAGACCCTCTTTATCCTTATAGTACAAAGCATTTCCTCGCAGTTATCAAGGACAGAAATCTCAGTCTGTAAACCAGATGGGCAAGACCCATACTTTTAAAGACTTTGGAGGCACAACTGACTTCTGCTTTGGCACACATTGGTTAAGATGAAGAATGCAGCTTCAGTTTGCAGCTTTACCTTGGGCAGCACGTATTGTGGAAACTGTCAGAGAGAAGAGCTGAAACAGGGTGGCTGGGCTCGTGGCAGGAGTGCCATTATCTATCCATCAGTACCTGTCATTCCTTGAGGCTTCTTGATCCTAATCTGACCTCTGATCTTTAGTCTGAGTGACATTCTATAGAGCCTTGCTCATCCCTGCCATGCAACCTCATCACATCCGCTGGTTCCCTGCACCACTCAAAGCTGCATTGCTCTCTACCCTGGGGCCTGCAGCAATGCTGTCTGAAGTTGGTCTGCTCGTACCACTGCCCTCACATTTCTTCCTGGTTCCAACACAATGCTCTGCCTTGAGGAGCTTGGAGAAAATCCCAAGTGTCTTGCATGGGGATAAAGGAAGCTGGGGCAGAGAGAGGTGTGCAGGATGTTCTCCTTTATTCCAGAAAGCCTGTCTCAATCCTCAGGACTTGCCCAGCTGGGAGTTCTTTCTTGGTGACTTTCCACCATCTCCCTTAGACCCAGGATTTCTTCTCAATTTAATAAATAATTGTGTCATTGTTTCTTTACTTTTGATGAGGATAGACTGACTTGAATAAGTCTCATTCCAGTCTTGACTTGATGCTTAGACATGGGTGTTTGAAACTTCAGGCCATAGTTTGCTTCTTGGGGTCTGTCTTCCTAACACTACAAACCACCCATCATATTTTAAATGATTAATAAATGACTACACATACACATTTGCCTCCCCCCCCCCCCCATTCAGTGCCTTTGCCTTCTGCCAGGTGTGTTGCAGCTTGAATATTCTCTGGGAGCTTTGCTTGCAAAAACATTCCCAGAATCCTTTGCCTATGCCTGTTCCGTGTAGAAGAAAGTTTATCAAGTGAGACTTTTTGAGTGGGCTTGACAGCTAAAGTCATCTGGCTGCATGAGAATCAGTAGAGACGTTTACCAGAAAAATAGACTCCTAAACTCAACGCTTAAAATTCTAACTTACAAGCCCTGTGGTAGGGCCTCATACTAAATTTCCTAAGCATCTCCCAAATTCTTGTGATTTGTAGCTAAGCTTATAAAGCATTACTCTGGGCAACAGAAATTTACATTTTGAGGGCATCGCCATCTTCAAGATGGGAAATGGTGGGGTACTTAGAGCATAGCTCATGAAATTAGTAAATAACAATCTTTTCGGTTCCCTGCTCTCACAGACCTGATTTGGGGGTCGGCCATGGGTATTGTTGTTCTGTCCTGCTGAGGTAGATCACTCACCTGGTCACTTAGCTACGAGGGAGCTCTGTAGATCTGAGAGAAGGGCAGAGGTGGAAGTGATGTGGGATCTGGTTTCCTGTTTGGGTCTGGAGAAAAACAGCAGTCTTCAGACGTCTTCCTGGAGGTTTGAACACTGGCTGTTCTAGTTGCCTAGTGACCACTTCAGACTGTTCCAATTTTAAATAGAAAAGGGTTATTCCAAGGTAGTTCTCTTTCGAGGCTCCTCGCAGGCATTTAGAAGGCCCTGAAATGCTGTTGTGTAAGAGCCCATGGAAGCTGAGCAGTTTTAGGAGCCTAGAGTCTCCTAGTGAGAAAACAGTTGTCTGAAGGCCTAAGGGCCTGTTCTGCTTTGACACCCAAAAGTTTCAGTAATTTTGTGTATTAAGTATTCCTGTTCACTGAGATTATTATTTTAAACCGCATTGGCCTGATAGTGGCCCGGTTGTACATACACTTTTGCCCCAGAAAGGCTTACCCTATGGTAAGAGATGGTTTTAGCAAATGGAGAGGCTGAACCGTGGATGCAGGGACTGTGTGTTGGGCTGACTGGGTCTTCCAAGTACAGGTGGCAACCGTAGACAACTGTTGAAAGCCTACCTTGTGTCCTGCGCCATTCATGGCTTGCCACTGGCCACCATCTGCGGACCAAGAGCGTGCCAAGGCAGCGTGGCTCCCACTGTCCCATCAGAGACATTTATTTGATCTTCCGATGTTGCTTTCAAGATCATTAATCTTCGCCCGGCTGTGCATTTCGGCTCTCCATAAAGGCAGGTGCATGTGTCCACACGCCGCTCTGTCAGGACTGCTAATGTAAGCCTCTGTTTTACAGCCCAAGTGACAGCTGTATTGTTCTGGCAGGGTTACAGCTCTGACATGTGGAATCAATCTTTTTAACCTGTCAATTAATCAGCGGGCAGCTGTCAGCCCAGCTGAAAGGCCTGAAGGACAGTGCCCTTTCAATGGATTATACTGGGGGCAGAGCGCAGTAAAATTGAACACTTCAAGCTTCAAGGAACTCTTGTAGCATTCAAAGCAGGGCTTCACTCTCACTTAAAGAAAACAGGCTATCACTCTAGCTCGGGTCCCTCCCCAAGGGGGCTTACCAAGGCATCTGGAGAGAGTAAGTTCCTGTTGTTACCCTACCAGGCTCAAGAAATCTTTAAAGAGGAGCTGTGGCCCCATCCCACCAGGTGAACCCCATCTGACCTACATTGGGGGTGGGGGCTGTTGTTTATGGTGTCCAAAGCAAGCAGTGGATCATGGGACACCTGGTCCTTAGGAGGATTTACAAAGTGCCCGTTCAAGAGAAGCTCGTTTATTAAGCAAGACTTATGAAGCCCTTCCTTTAAACGGGGCATTGCCCTGAATGTGCAGAAGAACCCAGAGCAGAATAACACAGGTTTCCCTCCCTTCTCACCGAATGCAGTAACTAGGGAGATCCAGGCAGAGAGCTGTAGAGTGGGATCATAAAGAAATGGATCCTCGGTAGACGATTATTTGTTAAATGATTGAATGGCATGTTAGTTCAGCAAAATGGACTAGGTGCTGGTGAATAAGGATAACTGCTTTGTCTTCCCAGAGGAGGAGGTGCTGAGAACCAAGCCGAGGATCAGCATTTCTGGAAAGGGATAACGGGCTCCTCGTCAAGCCTACGCTGTTTTTGTTTGTCCTGCTACTCTTTCTTGTGTTGCATAAATAGTTTGGTTTCTCTACTCCTTTCTTCCCTCTACAAATATTTATTTAGCACTTAATAGCTGCAAAGCCTTGTGCAAGATGCTGTGGGGAATATAAAGATGAGCCAGACCAAGATGAATTGAGAAGAAAAACTTTAAAGCCTTACTTCTAGCTCCATTCTTGTTAGTCCAGTACCAGCTATCTCCCTGTTTTTATTTTCCTCAAGTGGTCATCGGAGTCCTTTTGCCTATGTCATGAGAGAGTGCTTGATTTCATCTGGAGCCTACCATCATGTTCTCTGGAAACGAACACACATTCCTTCTCTCTAATTCACACGACAGCCTTAGCCTTGCCACTTCCTATCAACGCTCACTCAGGCCGCATCTTTTGTCTGTCTGAACTCGAGATTATTGTCCTTAAAAAGTGGTTGGTGATTTTTGTCTTTGTACTAATCACTTTTCCTGGCACTGTGAGAGGATACCCGACAGAATTCACTTCAGGCAGGGAGGATTTACTTTAGCTTGCTGTAGTGGTAGCGGGGTCCGTCATGGCACGGAAGGAATGTCAGTGTGAGCATGCGGCTGCTTCCTAACCTCTTGGTGGATCAGGAGACAGAGAAGAGAGACAGAAGCAGGGCTCATCTATAACAGCGTTGCCCTCTGACATATACTTCTGCCAGTTTGATCATCTCATAAATGTTCCAAAATCTTCTGAGACAATGATTCCAGCTGGGGACCAGCTGTTCAAATACGTGAGCCTGTGGGGGACATATCCAAACCATAAGATCTTTAAACAGTCATTGAGAGAATAGAATGAAATAATAAATACAAATATCTTGTTCAGTCTTAATTGTGACAAGTTTCCAAGGGATCATAGGTTCTACCTATAGATGTGTTTTCTGAGAGCAGAAAACATGGGTGTGGCTTTGCCAACATCAGTCCTAGATCTTTGGTAGAGGTTTGCTGAGAGCAGACACAGTCGAACTAGAATAATTAAGTGCCTTGTAACTCCATGGTAAAGTTCTTAGCTGCATCAGGGATGGACCTTGATAGTAGGACGCTTTGTACCCGACATTCAGGTTGAGGTTGACTGATTGAAATCTACCAGAGTTTGTTGGATGGAAACCACCCAATCCTCTAGTTGGAACTAGGAACAGGGCAGCCGCAGGAATGCCCAGGTCATGTGTGGAGGGGGCTTGAGAAGTGCTCTTGAGCTAGCGGGCATCCTGCCAGAAGCATGAACGACTCAGTCTTTCTTCTTTGGCACATGACATTCAGCATCTGCTTCGAGCAGACACATGCGCACACCTGTTGATCCTGGCTTCTGAAAGCTGGGGTTTTTCGGTTTGATATATGTCACTGCACAGTCCCCTGACAGGGCAGCTGGAAGGTCCTTGCTTGGTTCAGAAATGTTTATCTGTCATCTTGACTTGCAAAATTGGAGGCAGCTTCTAGAAGAGAGTGGTCATTAAATCACCATGGCTAAACGACCACTCAAAAGCTGGACTACACTTTTTACTAAATAACAAATACTAAATGGTGCTTCTGGTCTCTCTGGCAAAGTAGAATGGAATAAAGATGTCCGTCCCACTCAGAATCCCTCATTGGTATAACTGAGTGTGTTGTTGGATCCAGAATCCAGGGGCTGGGATTTTACACTTCTTAGTTACACTACGGAGCTTGATGCCTCCAAAGTGTTTCCTTTTGTCGTTGGAATGATTGTTACTTGATACAATAAGGCATTTCTCTGTGTTAGATTTATCGGCACTGTAACAAATATTGGATGCAACCAAAAGAAGAGAAGAGTGAAGGATTTGCTCTGGTCCGTGGTTTCAGAGCCTCGGTCTGTGCAGATTTCCACAGCATAGCAATGGGAACGTGTATTAAAATCTGCTCACTTCATGGCAGACAGGAAGCAGAGAGAAGACGAGGGACCAGGGACCAGCCATAATCTTCGAGGCATGGTCTCAGTGACCTACTTCCTTCAGCGAGGCCCCAACTCCTAAATACTTCACCACCTTTGAAATAGCCTTGCCAACTGGGGATCAAGCTTTGAGCATGTGAGCCTGTGGGGGGCAGAATGTTCAAATGTTCAAATCACACAGGTGTCCTGCCTCTGACCTTGAGCGCTCACTCCTGAGACACCTGGAGCACCAGCTTATTCCTTTACACACTCTGGATCGTTTTTAAGGAGTTTACAGTGAGGATGCAGGTACAAGTACTTAGCAAAATTTGAACCGCTCTAATCATGAGGACAACTAACAACCCTTTCTTGTGCCGTTTAGATCTGTTGCCATGAAACTGGACAGGGCAAAGAGAACATTCCACAAAGGCGGCAAATCTGTGTGAAACAAAGCTACGTGAAGCCATTTGTTGAGCAATATGGGATTCAAGGACAGCGGGATTCTCTGCAAGTCTTTTTCTAAAAATAAAAGAAGCAAACACAAGTAAGGAAGCATTAGCAAAAACTGGTGTGGTAGCTCAATGCCTGCAATCCCAGGACTGGAGAGAAGGAGGGAAGAGCAACAGAAACTCAAGGTCATTCCTGGCTGCATAGTGAGTTCAAGCCCAGCCTGGGACACATGAGATCCTGTGGGATTGGGGAGAAGAGGAGGAAAGGAGGGGAGGAGAGGAGAGGGGAAAAGGGGAAGAAAGGAGAGGGGAGGGGAGGGGAAGTGAGCTGGAGGAAAGGAGAGGAGAGGGGAGGGGAAGTGAGGGGAGAGGGGAAAAGGAGAGGAGAAATATACTTACTCATCACACCAATGAATTTTCTCCGTGATCTGAACTAGTACATTCTGCTGCAGCCACGACAGTGGCTAATGTGTGACACACCTGGCCAGCTGCCAGACCAGGCAGGCTCCAGCCTGACCTGATACCTCTGCTATCTAAAGCCTACAAAAGCCTTACCATAAGTGAGTTTCCTACCACAGAGTCTTCTGGAAGAACTGAGAAAAGAGCCTGGTGCCCTGAACACTGTACCAAAGGAAAATGATGGCTCACCCTACTACAACGCAATCCCTCTTGAACATTGCAAACATCTCCACTGAAAGGAAAGTGACCTTAGATAAATCAAGATCTGAACTTCTCAACCAATAACCAGCTGCAGATGTTCGAGTCTCCATTTAAAAACACAAATAACATGAAGAAAACTATACACCTCCTCCAAAACCACCAACTACACAGTAATGACCCATCAATGACAGCGGCTTAGATAAAATCAAATGTGTGAAATCAGCTTATGTTAATGAAGTCACTAATAAAAACATCACCTCACACAGCTAGAGCTAAGGTAACCTGTCACACAAACACTTGCCCACTGGAAAGCTATACAGTGTTTAGAGAATTTCTAGACCATTAGAATGGATGTCCTAAAGCTATAGACATTCACTTAAGATTTTACACTCTCATGATCAGTTGTATTTTTATATAGTTTTCCATGAAACGAAAAATAAAAACTGAGGTGAGAGAGGACCCAGGCTCAATTCTCAGCCTGACATAGTAGCTCACAACCTTCTGGAATTCCAATGTCAAAGGGTCTGTAGCCCTCTTCTGGCTTCTGTGGGCACCAGACATGCATGAGGATACAGACAGACTTCGGGATAAATACCTATACACAAAAAAAAAAGAAAGAAAAGAGGAAAAACTATGAAAGAATAGGAACTAGAGAAACAGTTCCATGGGCTCAGTCTTGTGCTGGTAATCATAGCTATTGTGAGACTGAGAGGTCAATGCCAGTCATGTTGCAAAGGCAGCATGTTTTCCTACTCTATTTTTTCATTGAACTCTTAGATTCTTTCCACCATACCTTCTCCAGAGCTCATGGAGCTACACTGCTTGTGGTATAGAAGGCCCACTTATTGAAGAGTATTCTCCCAGCTCTTGTTCTCAGCACTCTGACTTGTATCTACAGTTGCCACTGTCCTCTGCAATCAGGAACCCCCTCTGTCCAACTCTGATGGGGTGCAAATAGAACTATTCAAGTAAGAATTCGAAGGCACATCATGTCTGTATAGCATAGTAAAAGTAGTCGCTTCCCTCCTAAGGCCCATGACATCCTCAGCCATGGGCCAGACTTACAGTAACAGACATGGATTTCTTCTGTGGAGTGGGCCTAAAATATGATCAGAACGTGATTGGTTAACTCCATAAACGTCATGCTAGTGTTCTGCCAGTGGGCATATGTTGCCTGGCAGGTTTGTGTTGTAGCTTTCGGTGTTCATAGTGAAGTAAAATCGGTTTTGACTTTTCTCCCCTAGAAGCCTGCAATAACGCCTCCCAAAACTAGGAGAGCTAGCCAACAGGCTGCTTTTATATGTGTTTTTCTCTTTCTGTGTTCTACGCACTTTGTGTCTTAACTGTGTGAGATGTGAGGCGTGTCTTTGCTGGCACTGTTTACTTGGTGTTTTCTGTACCTTATGCACTTGGATAGGCATCTGTTTTCTTAGATATGGAAATTTTTCCTCTGTGAGTTTATCAAAAGTATTTTCTATGCCCTTGGTATAGAAGCGTATTTTTCTGGGAACCTGTGACTTTCTTGCCTGAGTCAGGGCATTTTCTACTGAATGAGGCTGTTTTCTGCTGTGCACTAAGGAAGGTCTCTGAACCCGAGCAGGCCCACCTGTACTGCTGTACTAACTCTGGGAAAACCAAGGGCCAACCAGACCTGACTTCCCTCGTGGCCTGTCTTCTTAAAGGTGCCATCAAATGGCACCAGGTAGGAGACATTCTAGACTGATCTTCAAAACTCAAATGTCTGATGCTGTTTTCCCTCTTGGTTATTGCTACTTGCTCTATGAAATCATGTTCATTACTGAAAGGGACTAATAGTAGTGGCAGGGTTAGAATTTAAAGACATTAAATTCTTTCAGTCAGTTACTACTGACATCACGGTGGCCATACCTCGATCCACCAGTTTGGTTTGTCACACCGACTCCAGATGGGCCCTTCTCTGTTCCTTGTTTCTACTTCTCATTCTAGAAGCTTCCCATCTTTGTGTTCATTTATCTAGTCTTCTTTCTGAAATCTCAGATATATGGGGTAGAATCAGTCTTCCGTGAGTGTGCCAAAATGCATACTTCAGTTATGTCCATTCTTGCTGAAATACAACGTGCTTACAGAAAACTGTACAAATAAGGACTCCAGTTTAGTTCTTATTTGACTATTAATGGTTGCATTCATGACATGCTGTTCATATGTTTCCATTGTGCTCAATGGGATGAATATACCAAAAGTACCAAAAATGTCTTCTTTCTACTCTTATTAACCATGTGGAGTATTACTGTCCAGGGCAAACTCTAGATCCTGCAGCTCGACCTTCTGAGTGCTGGATTTGCAGCCATGCAACCGCGTGCCTACCTTGGATGACTACACACAGTGGTGCCGTGAACATTTCTATAGATTCCCATGAGCACATACATGTGCGTGTCCACTGAGGACATAACTGTAAGCAGAATTGCTGTCAGTTCCAGCAAAATGGTTTCCTAGGAGCTGCAGCGCAAAACCTTTGGGGCACCTGGCGTTGTCCGTGTTCTACGCTGTAGTCTCTGTAGGTGTCTTCTGTGGTGGTGTCTGAACTCAGATACTCCTCTCCACGCAGAGGTGGGAGCCAACGTTTGGCATTGAAAGTCTGACTGTATGGCTGCGCACCCATAGCTTCTGTTCTTTACATAGTAATGTTCCTGACGTTAGCCTGTTTCCTCAAGCTAGACTCCTCCCGCTCTCTCCAGGTCCCTGCTATATTATTTGGTGGTGTGATTAAGCTACTAGAGAATTTCTGGATTTTAGAATCCAGACATTTTTACTTTAACTAAGACCTACCACATTGGCCTCCATAACAAACACAGCAGTACACACACATGCACACACACACACACACACACACACACAGAGAGAGAGAGAGACAGAGAGAGACAGAGAGAGAGAGAGAGAGAGAGAGAGAGACAGAGAGAGAGAGAGAGAGAGAAAGTATAGGAGAGTGTGGTTCTTCCTGTTCTTTCCAGCAGATGCTATCCTGTTTTAAACTGGAAACATTTAGGTTGCCAAAAATAGTGTCTTAGGGGCTGGGGCTATAGCTCAATGGTAGAGTGGGGACCTAGCATACACAGGGCTCTGGATTCAAGGCCCTGGATTGTAAATGAAGAATAAGAAATGCTCAGAATTCCATCTGACTGGTGCAGTTCAGTCACTACAAACGCTGGCTATATTCCTTTGGATGTGCTTGTCATTTGGATCTCCTCTTCTGATAGGGACCAGCATGCCATTCTTTGGTGACAAAGTCCTGAGGAGAAAGGACCAAAGGATCAAAATAAAGCAGATAAGAAAGGTGAGCTCAGGAGGTCTTGCACAAGCTAAATCTCATGCCAAGCAAGCTTATTAAGAAGCACGGTCTCTTATATACAGTGTTCAGGGGAGACGTGAGACGGAGTCAGGGTGAAAGCTATCAGACGAGGGGATGGAGTCAGCAGAAGGTTAAGCAAACCGTGCTGTACAAAGGGAACAGTGTGGTGGTAATAATGAAAATGGCCTCCAGAGGCTCATAGGGAGTGACTCTATTAGGAGGTGTGGCCTTAGTGGAGTAGGCGTGGCCTTGTTGGAAGAAATGTGTTACTGGGGATGGGCTCTAATGTTTCGGATGCTCCAGCCAGACCCCCACCCCTCTCTCCCTGCAGCCTGCCCATCTTCCAGCACCATGTCTGCCTGTATGCCCCCATGACTATAATGAACTAAACCTCTGAACCAGTTAGCCAACCCCAGTGAAATGATTTCCTTAAAAGAGTTGCCATGGTCGTGGTGTCTCCTCACAGCAGTAGAATACTAAGATGCACAGGATATCTCAAGTGTGTCAGAAACTGAGGACATAGTGGCATGAGATTAATAACTCCAGTCTCTTCGGTGAACTGCAACCTTAACTCCCTCAAGGCCCTTGTCCTGGCCCCAGACTGGACCTGCCAAGTCTGCTCTGGGCAAGGACACAGAAATAGGTTCTCTTTGCCCTTTCACAGCGGCCTCTGAGGAAGCCTTGGATCAGCCAGCCTCTCAACACAGTGAAGTGTCTACCCACCTCCATTTTCCAATACATTTGTTGGTTTCCCATTTTCTTATGGATTTGTGAAAACTGGTTTTATATTTTAATTTTCAACTTTCAACACGACAATGTTCTGTCCCCCACCCATTCGCTATTTTGTCTATAGTATTTTTCATGGAAGAGATGTATGGTCCTTGGGTTTATAAAACAGTTTTACAATTCATACATCTGGGCTTTTTGAGTTCTTTACCTCAGATCACAAAATCATCTCCTACACATAAAATTGTAATTATACTTCCCTCTTTTACATTTATATCTCCAAGTCATCCAGAGATTTTGTTTTGCTGTATTTAAGTTTTCCTCCATACCACAAGGCAATATCCTGACATCTGTTTAAAAAGCCATTATTTCCCACTGGTCTATGGTAATATCCTATCATATGTCACATTTCCATACATAAATACAGATACTTGAAGTCCTTATTGTTTTCTGGTTCTACTTACTAACCTGCCCTTCTGAATTACCTTTTTAATTATCAAAATTGACTCATCTATCTATCTATCTAAAAACTCTTGTTTTTATGTAGAGTTTTAAAATGTTTACTTCCTGAAAATGCTGAAATATTATTCAAATTTAAATTGATAGATTAATACAGTTACTATTAGCATCCTTTAATGTGGCAAATAAATATAAATTTACTCACAAAATAGTACATGTCTTTTCTCCTTAACTGTATTAATAGTTGTCCTCATTAGGGTTTCCTGTTAGTAGATCTTAGATAGTTTGCTATTTCTGTAACTACCACAGTCTCTTTATATTTGAAATTTAGCAATACTATGGCCAGCGTAAACAAAATATGGTAGGTTGAGAGGCAAGAGGGCGTGAGGGAAGATTCCTTATTAGTCCCTGGCCCAGGACCCAATCAGGTGAGGTAATTTCCAGAGCCAAAGGGCATGAGAGGGCTCCTTACAGCACAACACAGCACTTCAAAACAGACTTCTGGGTTTCCTATGTGCCCGATAAAAAGATGAAGAGAAACTGCAGGGTTCACACCCCTTTGATAGCAGCGGATGTCAGCCCTATTGTTTTAAAGTTTTCCCCTATTCCTTTTTCTCATCTTGGAGAAGTTGCAGCCCCTGGAGGCGCAATGACGGGTAGCCTGGGATCTCTGTGCTGTCTACGGTCAGGTTAAGAGGAGGAGGGAAGGGAGATGGTGGTTTCTCTGCTTACACTCTTTCCCCACCCATTTTTTTTTGTAGGTTCTTTGCATTTTCCCAGGGTATGTCCCCTTTAGTTCTGTAACTCAGCTCCCCAATCCATTTCACCTTTGCAAAGGCAGATTACCTGGTGACCAATCACAGTCCAGGAAGTTTGCCCAAATATGCCAGCGATGTTCAGTTTGTGTCTCAGTCTCTCTCTCTCTCGTGTGTGTGTGTGTGTGGTGTGTGTGTGTGTGTGTGTGTGTGTGTGTAGATAGAACTCAATACTGGGTGTCTTTCCTCAATCACTCTTGTTTGTTGAGATAACGTCTCTCACTGGGGCTGACTATCCCTGACCTCTTTTTTATAATAGACTGGATTTCAGATGAACATTAAAAAGCAGCCTGTGTTCACTCTCCCTGACGCCAGAACTGTGCCTCGGTGCCTGCCTTTCTCTGCATAGCTGGGGATCCTAACAAGGATACTCATGAGCTGGAGTCAGGCATTTACTGTCTGAGCCATCTTCTTAGGCCTTGTTTTATGGTTCTCAACCCCTCCTTCCTAGTATCTATTTTGCTGTCCCCTTGTCCCTGTCCCTGCTGATCTCAGTCACCTCCACCAACCTCTTTTCTTTACTGCTTCCCTGTTGCCAAGAAACGGTGTCATTCTAGAACACTGTTTTAATTGCTCGTTCTTTTTCTCATCAAATACCCGGCACGTGACAACAGGACTGACTTTAGCTCACGGATTGAGGGGTACAGTGCACTGTGGTGGAGAAAACATGCTGGCAGGGGTGGCTCACGGTTGTGCCGTTGGGGCCATGGGGCAGTTGAAAATCAAGAACATTGGGAACAGACTGTGACCTTCAAGGTTGTTCTCCTACGTTCAGCAGCCACTTCTTCCGGCTATGCTCCATCTCCAGTAAGTTCCACAGCTTTCCCCCAAAGCATCACCAGCTGGGTAGCCAGGGTTAAAATGCATGAGCCTGAACTAGACATCCTAAATCCAAACCACACCACACATCCTTTGGTTCACCTGGCTTATTGACCTGTTACTGACCTACTGGACTAGTGAGTACACTCTACCCCAAGGAATCTGGTGATCCAGTGCACACTGGCTTCCTGGTCTCATGGGAGAAGGCCCAGTATGCCTCAACCTTCCACTGAGTGTACACGGACGCCAACTTCTACCTCACTTAGGTTTTCACTGTCATTGTGTAGGGGACACATGTGGGGTATTGAGAGGGGCAGAGGGAGGAACATACACACACACACACACACACACACACACATACACACACATACACCTAAATACATACACATACATACACACATACACAAACACACACAAATACACACACACGAATTTAGGATTTGACTTTTCTGCTTAGAGCAGTTGTTCTCAACCTTCCTAACACTGGTGACCCTTTAACACAGTTCCCCATGTTGTGGTGACCCCCTCCCACCCGTAAAATTATTTCCATTGCTACTTCATAACTGCAATTTTGATGCTGTTAAAAAATGTAATGTAAATATTTGTGTTTTCCTATGGTTGTTAGGCAACACCTGTGAAAGAGTTGTTCCACTCCCAAAGAGGTCGTGACCCACAGGTTGAGAACCACCAGCTTAGACTCTTCCAAGCTCCCAGGACAGTGTGGCCCACTGTTCATAGGGTTCTGCTTGTTAGCTTAAATGTGGGACCCCACGATGCGCCCCCACTGCATTTTGTTCTTTTAGCCCTCAGGGGCAGATTGTTTATTAATCATTGACAGAGTGTCAGTTAGTTCTCCAGGGTGCTGCTGTCTCGGCTGCATCCAAGCTGCCTTTGCCCTAGGGAGAGAATGAAAGCCAGGCATGAAGCATGTGCCTTAAATACCTCTAGCCTTGGTCACCTCAGCACACCAGTAGACAGGCCCTCAGGGGTCAGATATCCTCTCTCCGACCAGCTGTTTGGGATTATGTGGTTTAGGGACAGACAAGGCTAGATTTCAGCTTCTGCAGAGAGTTGCTGGGCAGAAGTGGAGTGATGGATTAAAAGCATGGGCTCTCGGGGGGCACCTGTTATGCTGCGGCTCCGAGTCCCATGTATAGCAGAGGTTCCTGGAGGACACTCCGCTGCTTTTTGAATCTTGAGGTCACGGACAGCCTTCATGTGAGGTTTCTGTCTGGGTCAAGTCCCTCTGGTGAGAGAAGTGGAGGTCCTTAGCTTTGTTTAGAGGACACTTCTTGTCATATGAGGATTTTCCTAGTTCCCTGTACCCAGAACGTGACAACCACTAAGCCAGGCTTGAGCTTTGAAAGGGTTCATGGACTTCGAGTCAGCTGCTTCATCTTTGTCCTGTGGACATTTCTCCTTCCAGTGTCTCTTCTTCCGCAGATGATGGGAATCTGGGACTGTGAGCCATTAGTTTTCAGGGAGACTGGGGCTCTGGAAAGGGACCCTTGTCACAGCAGCCAAAGCAAAAAGAGGCCCCTCTCTCACCATCAGCCGGCTGCCCTTCCCTTAGGCTAGCAGCCTAGGGCTTATCAATTGAACGGCTACTGATTTGATTCACGGGGCAGATCCAACCCTACCCCACCAGGCTTTCTCCAGTCCTAACGTCGCTCGTTCACAGGGAGTGTGCAGAGCTTTTTCAGGTTGTTTCTTTTTTTCTTTTTCTTTTTTTTCCAGCTGCTTAGGATGTCCAGTTTCTCTTTCCCACTGAGTTGCAGGTGATCTGGATCCCCATGGTAAAGAGGTTTTCTCCCACCAGGCCGCCTAATCTATCAGTGTGCTAATGCCGGCAGGAGACAAGGGGCAGGGGTCCTTTATTTGGCTGTTGTATCATTTATGTGTCGGGGACTTCCAACACTATCATCTTTGTTTAGCACAAACGGAAGGCAGTTAGTTCCTGGTAATCTATCTCAGAATCAAAGAGCTACAGAGCAGCCGGAGCCAGCCTTTGCTCTGAGCCTTTATCTCCCCGCCATCATTTTCTCAGCTGGGAGCAGATGATGACCCTGCTTCCAATATGCTTCTCAATGATTTCAGATGATTGATCTTTCCAAAGTGCTCCTCCGTTTTCTTGCCACACGGACGCGGATAGATTAAGCAATTATGGATTATTTCAACATCAGATGGCCCAAGACAATTAGTCAGAAGGGAAGCAAAGAGGCAGCCTTGCTGCTCTCCTGGAGGGGGAGATTTCAGGGGCATTTAAGGTGGAAGCAAGAATAGCTTGCCATTGGGATGGGAAAAGACAGAGGACAGGGCCTTGCTGATCTGCGGGGCTGGAGCTAAAGACATACAGTTCTATAGTGGCAGCCATTTGGATATTGTTTTATTGGACTACGGCACCAAGGACCCTTGCGATCTTCAAATCAAACCGGTACTTTAGAACAGCATTCCTTTAAGGGAGATTAAATCGCCCAGTGCCTCTTGAAGCAAACCGAGTTGCAACAGGGAAAGAGAGAGGGGGGCTGAGTAGTGCGTGTAATAAAAGACAATAGATTAGATAGTCTGTGAATGGATCCCTGCCCTAAATCATTGCGAGGCCTGGCTGCCAGGAGCAGACTTCCCGAGCAGGGCCAGGATGTTTTATGGTGGCGGCTGTGCTGTGGGGGAGTGAATTACAGCCTCGCTGTCAGTGAGCGGCTATCTGTTATCCCACATGTAAACAGGTATTCAAATCCCGACTCCGGAACCTTCACCTTGGCGTTTAATCATCCTGGTAATCTAACCCCTGTCCCCAGCCAAGGTCGCTGTTTGGATTGTGTGACTTTCAGACTCTTCTCTGGCACTGAAGTCAGGAGCAGCCGGGCTGACAGCCGCCCAACTTATCAACTGGGCTGACAGCCCCAAAAATTAACTTTGATATTTTGTGTGGAATAATTCAGTGGCAATTGGGCCAGATGATGTTCTGTAACCTAAATTCAATTTCCATCCCGGGGAAGCGTCATCGTCATCCCATTGCCGGGAGCACCTAGCAAGCTAGGGAACTGTGTGTGTGTGTGTGTGTGTGTGTGTGTGTGTACATGGTTGCATGGGTGTGTGCATGCACGTGTGCTTGCGTGTATGCTCTATGTGTGTGTGTGCATATACTTGTGTGCTGTGTGTCTGTGTTGCATGTGCATGTGTTTGCATGTGTGTGTATGTGGGTGTGCTGTATGTGTAGACCACGTGTCTGTCTGCTGCTAGTGTGTGTGCATGTGTATGCATGTGTATGTGCGTGCATTTGTGTTGCATGTGTATGCTGCGTGGGTGCTCTATGTATGCATGTGTGTTTGTGTGTGCGCATGTGTGTGGGAATGTATGAGTGAATGTGTGCATGTGCACTGTGTATGTGCTGTGTGTGTGCATGTATGTGCAGGGGTGTGGGGGAATGCATGTGTGCTGAGTGTGTTTTGTATGTGCTGTGTGTGTGTGCTGTTTGTGTGCATGTGTGTGTGCTCTGTGTGTGCGTAAGTGGGTGAGTGTGTGTGTATGTGTACAGGAGCAAATAGTCACAACACACGTCAAGTATTCCTCCTAACACACTGATACAAATGTGATGTCCTTGCTCATTGATTATTGGGGGGATCATTATGCAGGCCATGCCCTTCCTTTCTTCTTCATGACTTGGGTTAATTCTCCTTTTTTCTGTGGTGAGGGGCAGATGGGAGAGGAGTATGAGAGAGGGAGGAAGTGTAAAACCTCCCATTGTGCTTCTGGAAAGCCCAAAGATGAGGAAGATGTTGTTCTAATTGAAATTGGGACAGCCCGGCACCAGGAAGTGCTGCTCCAGCAGGACAGGAGGGCAGGGCCACCAGCAGGACAGGAGGGCGGGGCCACCAGCAGGGCAGGAGGGCGGGGCCACCAGCAGGACAGGAGGGCGGGGCCACCAGCAGGACAGGAGGGCGGGGCCACCAGCAGGACAGGAGGGCGGGGCCGCCAGCAGGACAGGAGGGCGGGGCCGCCAGCAGGACAGGAGGGCGGGGCCGCCAGCAGGACAGGAGGGCGGGGCCGCCAGCAGGACAGGAGGGCGGGGCCGCCAGCAGGACAGGAGGGCGGGGCCACCAGCAGGACAGGAGGGCGGGGCCACCAGCAGGACAGGAGGGCGGGGCCACCAGCAGGACAGGAGGGCGGGGCCACCAGCAGGACAGGAGGGCGGGGCCGCCAGCAGGACAGGAGGGCGGGGCCGCCAGCAGGACAGGAGGGCGGGGCCGCCAGCAGTTGAGGCGCTTGGATGCTGTACCCCATTGATTCACTTCACCTCTTGAAGCCTCCTCAGTTTTTCTTTCGTAACGTGGGAAAACACCTTCTCCCAGGGCCTGATCCAGAGTAAGTGTTCAATACATGGAAGCTGTCGTGTGCTTGTCAACAGGAAAGACAAGGCCCCCATACAGGTTCTCTCTATGGTAGTGGTTCTCAACCTATGAGTCACGACCCCTTTGGTGGGGCGTCAAACAACCCTTTCACAGAGGTCACACATCAGATATCCTGCGCATCGGATATTTACATTACAATTCATAACTAGCAGAACTACAACTATGAAGTACCAACGACATAATTTTATGTGTGGGGGGGTCACCACAACATGAGGAACTGTATTAAAGGGTTTAGGAAGGTTGAGAAGCACTGATCTATGGAGTTTGGAATGGCTCCCCCGCTGACTAATCCCAGCCCCGTAAGAAGCAGCTGCAGCCACACCACGGGACACCAACTCTCCCGAAAGCATAAGAGGCCTTTCCTAAATTAGTAACAGAACCATGGATGTTAGTGCAGAAGGGAACTGGGAGAGAATCTACAATGCCACAAACATTTCCTGCGATGAGAGACAGCGGCACAGACGGTACAAACTCAATGCCCGACGGCGTGATGCGGTAAACCTCACACGCCAGCCGGTCCCAGCTGGCTGGCTGAGCGTGGGAGACAATGGCCCCTGCTCAGTCCCTGTGAAAATGCTGAAGAAGTGGTCTTGAGGCCAGGCCACAAGAATGGCGATGGGTGGTGGGTGCATTTTCCTAATGCTAACGGCCTCTTGGAGGGGGTCTAACCCCAAAGCTTACCATCGGGTTCTGTTTATTAGAATATGCCACTCCTGCGAGATAGTTTTGTAGGCCTATAATTTTTATCATTTCTTAAATTTTTAAAGGAAAATAAGTCTACTAATGAGATGGATGCTGCGCACTGTCAATGGAATCTAGAATTACCCAGGAGACAGGCCTTTAGGCAGACTTCTGGTGATTATCTTGATAATATTAATAGAGATGAGAAGAACCATCTAGGTTGTGGGTAGGATCATTCATTGGGAAGTGGTCCTGAAATACATAAACTGGAGATACTGAGCCGAGCACTAGCAAGTTTTCAACCAACCCCCCACCCCACCCCCCGTGTATCTTGACTGGATTGATTTAACCACCTGGCTCCAGCAGCTGCCTCTTCAAATTCCCCACCGTGATGTGCTGTTCTTGAGCTGTGGACTAAAATAAGCCCTTTCTCCGTTAAGTTGCTTTTATGGGAGCTTTTTGTCTCAGCAACAGGGAAAGAAAGCAATTTACACGTGCTTGAAATTTCATATAAAATATTAATTCCTGGCTGATATTTGTGGTGTTAGGTTTTTTTTGTTGTTGTTGTTACTGCTGTTTGTTTCCTGTTTCCTATCCCCTTTGGTCCATTTGTTTTAAAGTCAGCATAGGAAGTAATGGGTTTCATTATGACGTCTTCACACATCTTTGGTCCTTTGCCCATCTTCCCTCGCTCTTCTCCCCAGCTCTGACCCCTTGTCTCCTCTGTCCACATCCCATAGTTTTGTGACACTTCTGTCTCTAGGCTCTCTAGGCGCCGTGATGGACATACCCTATCTTGCTTTAAAGGAGCATCGGATAGCAAGTGGGAAAGGAAAGAACTGGTTTTAGAGAAAGAATTGAAGAGTCAGTGTGAGAAATGGTCTCAGACATCAGCACACAGCTCCTGCGGCTTCACACTGGCCCTTAAATCAGTACCATGTATCTTGTTTGAATAAAAACATACCAAGAATCTGAGAGGTTTAGAATTTTGCTCTTTGAATTCAGTGCCAACTCCAACTGAAGTGTCCTGTCTGCCACATCTTATGACAGCAAAGGCAGATCCTGGCCAAATTTATGTCCTGGTCCTTAGTGCTGTGTATGTCTTCTTCTACTGAGGCCCAGAACCTAAATTTTGTGACTCCAGAAGGCCTTGGCAGTACACTCAGGGCCATCTGCCAAATGCCTGGATCTTATTTGTTCCCCCATGTCTCCCCAAGAAACGCTCTTGTTCATTTCAATACGGACATGACTACCTTTGCCGGGGCCCATGTATTTATCTCCTTAAACAGAAACACCATGTGTGTAATGCTTTCTTTGAAAAGGAAAGTCCAGGGATTGTCTGCATGAGGTTATAAAATGATCCCAAGGTCCAAGCCTGGCTCTAAGCAAGTTGAGTATACATCACCTCGTTTAATTCAGCAATATCATCAATGTCAGTGCGTATCCACCGGCTGTTGGCTATTGGTCATCCAGACCTGACACAAACTCAATAAATACTCCATAACCCCTGACAGCCGCTAGCAGATTAGCCCGAAATGAATGATTGCCCAGCCAACACCTGCTGAACCAAATCAGCCCCGTGACGGATGGGCCTGTACTGAGCTCTGACCACGAGTGAGATCAGTGGATGAATGATTTTATACTTTAAGAAAAGAATTAGAGATGGGGGTGGCGGCCGTGATTGGAAAGCTCTCAGTGGGGGCCGTTTTTCTTCTCTTTCTTTCTCTTCCCTGGACAGATGAGGTGGGATGGAAGGATGGAGGAGCTGCTGCCCTCCTCCCTCTCCCGAGGCTAGATGTACCCTAAGCAGACAGGAGAATCATGGGTCCGGGGGTGGGAGGCGACTGAGACTCACATTAGGCCATTTGGGGCCCAAGTAGAACAGAGACTGCTGTGTTACAGAGACATAGAGCCACCTACCCAGGCATCTGGACACCATGGTGTCATCACGGACATACATAAGATCCCATGGTAAAGTAGAGCAGCTGTGTAGGAAGGGTGCATAGCATTCACAAATGCAAGGCTGAGGTTGGCATTGCCAGGAGGGCTGCCTCTTGTCCCCTAGACAATACTCTTGCTGCTCGGCAGCCACCTCCAGTCATACTGCTTACATCAGAACGCAGGCTTGTTGGGAAAGTCCGTTCCTAACAAACAAAACCTTTTGTTCGAGTTCTTCTTCTTTCCCGCAGCAGACATGAGGCGCTGACATCTGTGTCATCTGGGGGTGTTTTTGCGCTCGTATAAAATGGAGATTTTTTTTTTCTTCTCAGTCTATTTCTTTTCAAAGCTACTTTTGAATTAAACCAGACTTTGGTGCTCAGAACATGTGTGCTGAGTTCCTGTGTGGAGTTTTGTCTTGTCTTTTTTTAATTGACTAACCATGTGTCACTATGACATCAGTCTACACTGAGGGATGTTTTTACAAGGAGACCTATAAACTCATTGCCATGTTTACAGACGAGCTGTCCTGAAGCTGGTGCTCACTAAATCATGGAGTCCTTTTCCCCCAGGGCTGAGAAGACACTTCCGTCTGCTCTAAGTTCCAGGAAAGGCTCTGGTTACCTTGAATGACCATTCAGATTTGATGCTGTGAACTCCCTCTGGCTGGTGACAAGGACTACATACCTGCACAAGTTGTTACCTACTGACTAGTGCTTCTGAGCCCATAACAGACCTGTGCTTTGGTGTTCAACCCACTATTCATATTTCCTACTTTGACTTTAGTTCCTTCAGATTTATTTCATCTTGTAGGGTTTTGATGCAGGGAACCGCTGGTTCATCCAGGCTGCCTAGAACCGAAATAGTCACACAGAAACTGTATTAATTAAATCACTGCTTGGCCCATTAGCTCTAGCTTATTATTGGCTAACCCTTACATCTTAATTTAACCCATTTCTATTAATCTATGTATCACCACAAGGTCATGGCCTACCAGCAAAGTTTCAGCATGTCTGTCTCCAGAGGCGGTTGCTCCATGGTGTCTCTCTCCCACCCTTCCTTCTCCCAGCATTCAGTTCCGTCTTCCCCACCTACCTAAGTTCTGCCCTATCAACAGGCCAAGGCAGTTTATTTATTCATTAATGGTAATCACAGTACACAGAGGGCAGTCCCACATCAGGGTTTAAGGTTTTTTTGTTTTGCTTTGTTTTCTACATTTTCTGTGATGTTAGCTTCAATCCTGAGGCCTTGTTGCATGGTAGAGGAGTTTTATGAGAGTTACAGCCAAGCCAAGGGTTTCTTTCTTGAGACCCATAAAGTTCTGTTGGCATTAGGTAGGTAAGTCAAGTGATTGACTTGGGGGAAGAATTGGGACCCCTTGGATTTTGAGGCCAACATGGTAGGACAAGCAGATAGTCTGAGCACAGATTTCTGATAAATTAACTTTGTGAGAAGATGCTTTTACTCCTGAAAAATCCCCCCCTCCCGCCCAGACACACACAAGGTTAGGTCTATCCCATATACGGTGTCTGTCTGTAATAAGTCGGCTACCTAAATGGTGGCCCCTACTGTGTGTGCTAGATGACGGCTTCCTTCCCTCATACAGGTGGGGGAGCAAGCCCCGCTGCTTCTGGTCCAGCCACTAGGAAAATGTGCATCCCCAGAGCCACAGTTCCTCTGTGCTATGCCACCCTGGCAGAGATGTCGTCTGGCCTTAGGAGCTCAACTGTTCTAGTTGGTGAGCCCACTAATCCCAAATCCTGTTCCTCAAAATCATTTTCTGTGTGTCACTGTCTGCCTGTTTCCCTTGCAATTTGACCCTGGTCCCTGATGCCAGTATCTTGATACTTTTGCATGCATAACCTACATTTTTTTCACTTTTTTTTTTGTTTCTGAAGTTTAAAGGCTGACTCTGACTCTGGGCTTTGTATGGCTCAAAGTTATCTTCAAAATCACAGGAGATCTACCAAGGCAACTGCGTCAGAAAATGGAGTTCTTTCTTGGAGCCCCCGACCCCGACCCCACCACATCTATTCCTATTTGTTTCTGGGTAAATTAATGGATCTCAACTCTACTGCACATTTAAATCATAGGACAGTTTAAAAAAAAACCAGGAATGCTCCTAATCAGTTGGAATTGATTGCTAACTGTCTGAGGGGTCTCGGATATCTGGGTTTCTTCAAGTTGTCCAGATGGTTCTCAGGGGCAAGCCAAAACTAAGAGCAACCACTAGCATAGAGCCCAGTCCAGGAAGCCTGAAAAAGATCTGAAATTATTTCCAGCCTGTATTGTTGGAGCCTGTGAGTCCATTGTCCAGCCAAGCAATTGTTGGTTAAAGCCTCTAAGAATTTGCAGAGATGCTTGGCTCGAAAGTAAAAGCCATGTGCCCTGTGGCCATTGCTGGCCGTCACAGCAGTAGACACTCAGCTTTGGGCAAACTTTGAAGAGTGGGGTGATGAACAGAAGGGGACTGGGAAGAGAAGGCACAGAAGGGCAATTGGTCCCCGTGACAGCCATTCCCAAAAGAGTGCATGTCTCCGTGCAAGTGGGCACCATAGGGAGGGATTTTGCTCTGCACAGCAGCATACACAGAACCAGTCTTGCGGCAGGACCCAGGCCATGGCGCTGAGAGAGGACACAAAGAGGTTTCCGAACATTATGAGCTTCTAGGAAGGTTAGCAGGGTCTATTTTCTTCCCTCGCTTGTTGCGCGGCCTTTGCAGGTGCAGTCTTACCTCATTTATCTTCCGCTGTCAGGGGAGTGCAGTGTTCCACTTAAGTGAACTTTCCTGAAATCCCAACCTTGTTCTTTCTAAAGCCAAAATTTCATTTATTTTAGCCATTCTGGATGAAAGACTTTCTGGGAGTGCATTACACACCTCTTTACCTTCTTAGAAATACAACTGTGTTTCACCTTTGTAGGCTGGCCCGGCCTCATTCCCACAACCCGCCGGCACACACCACCCCTCACCACACTGAAATTTGCCCATTGTCTCCACCATCAGGCTGCTATCAATTCCCGTGACTGCTACGGAGCTGTGTCCCATACTTCTCCCTTTGTTTGCCTGAGCGTCTTGGATATGCTACATCCAGTCTGATTGACTGAGAAGCCAGCAGGGATTGTTAGATTTTCATGGAACCGAGAATGAAGGGGCCTTGAGCGAGAGCTTGGGTCCTCCCGTTAAGCAAGGCGGCCCAGGCAGCTGGTAGAGGGCTTTGCAGGATTTACTTTAAATACCCAGAGATTTCTCTGCTTGCACACCATGGAACGCACTAGAAGCCAGACTTGCAGTTAAGTAGGGGTGCTGCTGCAGAGGGTTTAAAGATCTGTCCAGGCATTTTCCCCTGACTGTTCATTTTCAAGACTGTCATGTGTCTTACCCAACTAGCTGGCTCCTTGCATTGGATGTGTTATTGCCGTCACCTGCCAGACTACCTGTCACTGGGTTTTTTTTGTCTGCGGGTTTCATGGATCCGGACCTTGTCTGACAGAGAACCCTCCCACGCCGAAAGGAATGAAGATCAAAAGCCCCTTCAGGAATATGTCCAGGTCCTCAGACTGAGATACAGAGCCCTGGTTTGAAGAGCTGTCAGGCTCAGACAGATGCAGTGACATTTGGAAAATAATTTGAATTACCAGAGGACCACGGATACTGGATGGTTGCTAAAGATGTCTCCCTCGCACCTGCTGTCAGGACCAATCAATGCTAGTCCAGCGCTCTCCAGAGAGGAGCCTTGTCCTTACCCAGACTTTGGTGTCCCATGGAGTTCTGTCATTGGGCCTGGCAACCCCAGTGTATCCCAAGCAAGAAATAATGGCCTACAGCTGGAATCATAGGCAGGCAAGGTTGTAGGGGATGGAATGATGGCTCTGATGGGTTTTGTTCCCAGTAAAGGTTGAGGCATGAGTATTTCCTTTAAGACCATCTCTACCATGTGGCATTGCCCGTGGTCATCATGTATCAACAAAATAAAAGGGGGCATTATCATCCTATGTACCAGACAAGGTGTCTTTCCTGAGGTCATGAGGCTGGAAAGAGATATGGCTGTGGTTAGAACTCAGAATAATAGTCACACTGAAGATACCGTCTTCCTCTTTAGTCACCAGGCCTGGCTGCCACTCCCTGTGCCATGGTCATTTTTTATAGTCAGAGTCCCACTCTCTTTCTTGGGAAGCACCAAAAGATGGATGCCCGATGCTTGCGGGGATGATGCTAGGCCACGAAGGGCAGAGTCAAGACTAACTTTTTTCCCAAATGGACCAGACAGCCCTTCCACAGTGTGTTGGGCTCTGATGGGCCCCAATTACTCTGGAAATACTATGGCTCACTCACGTCCTCAGGTTATCTGAATCCCCCAAACTAGAGCTGGACTCCCCAGTTTCAGGTTCTTTTCAGGGCACAAAGATACAAATCGCTTTGGAATGATCCACTTCTTGCTGTATCTGTTTGTTTGTTTGCTGTTTGGAGAAAATGACTTTCAAATATTTTTATGAGGGCATATTTCTTTTTTTCTGTTGGGAAGGAGAACAGGGAAGTGTGGATACCCTCGGAGGACATGTCAGCTGGTTCACAGAGAGAGGGACGGTGTGCAGAGGAGCCACTGAGGCCAGCTTCATCTGGAATTCATTTGGGGACAGCCATGAGGTTAGCAATGAAACGATCAGAAAGTACATAGTCAGCGTTGTCCCAGAGCTTAGGAGATGCTGCGATAGATGTAGTCTTGGGATTCAGGCAATAGTTGGTGATTCCAGGGCCATAAACATTAATCATGATCATGTCTTCTTGATCAGTTCCTATTTCCCAGACCAATTGCCATCTCTTTGGAACTTAAAGCATCCAGCGTTTGGCAGCATTACACACAAAGTCAGACTCAGTACATGCTAAGTCAGTATTAAAGATACCACCAAGTCAGGCTGGGAACTCCAAGGATGTTTAAATAGAGTGTCTGGCATGTGACTGGTGTAGGCTGTAGGAACTCCAAGGATGTTTAAATAGAGTGTCTAGCATGTGACTGGTGTAGGCTGTCCTGGCAGCTGCTTCCAAATAACCACTCTGAGGCTTGTATTAATTTGAAATGCTTGGACAATAGCTCAGGTTTCTTACTAACTAACTCTTACATTTCAAGTCAACCTATATTCTTTCTTTCTTTCTTTCTTTCTTTCTTTCTTTATTTATTTATTTATTATTGACAGTTGGCTGTGTCTTTATTAAAACAGCACATCCATCTTATGCCCCCTCTGCTTCTGCTGGCGACTCCTCTGACTCCACCCTTCCTCAGCCCACCATTCTCAGTTTGGCTTTCCTGCCTAACTCTATCCTGCTCAGCTATTTGTCAGTTTGCTTGTTTACTAAACCAATCACAGTGACAAATGTTCACACAGTGTAAGGAAACATTCCGCAGCAGACTGGTGGGAGGAAACACCCTCCGTTGACCCAATGTCTTTGCAAACCAATGTAGCGGTCAGTAGCTAGGTTCACATGGCCCTCCAGCAGAGCTAAAAGGGCCATTTTGACACCTTCAACTCCAAAACAAATGTCTACTTCTCTCTGCCCTCTAAAGAAGAAGAAACCAAATGACTTTAAAGTCTCACGTATGTCTTCAGCACCACACGACATACAGTGGTTAATTGTTGTCAGATTGATTAGATTATTAAACACCCGGGGGGACTAGTAAGACAGGCATGTGTCTGTGGTGGAGTTTCCACTACCATGTACTGAAGAGTCTAACCTAACACATCAACTAAGCCCTTGATGGGTTCATAATATAATGGAATTATTAAGAATGGGCTCAAGCTAGGAGGTGGGAGAGCCATAGGAGTGTGTTTCTGAGGCTATAGCTTTCCTCCCAGCTGTCATAATAAAGGTATCTCCCTCTCCCAATGAGTTCTGTCTACGATTCTCTGTCCAAGGCCGTGCAGCCAAATAGCCAGGCTGAATTCTCTGAAACCAAGAACTGAATTATATCCCATCTCCCTTGTGTGTTAGGGTAGCAAAGAATAATCAGTAACCATACCATTGCCAGCTCCTGCTCAGAGACCCTAAACTGGTTCTCTGCCAGGTTTTTCTGTGTCACCAACCACTCTGCCTACTACATCCCTCGATTCCAGTTGAACTGGCCACCTATTTTTGATCTCACAAGTAAATCCGCGGCTGTTTATCCTTGTAAAGCTCTCTCAGCCTGGAGGATGCTTATCCTGGCAGAGTCGCATCCCCGTAAGGTCACAGCCTCACGATTGGTCTCGTTTCTGAAATGGTACAGGGCTGGTGGGTTGTACCCGTCACTAGTACCTAGGATACGCTCACTGGTTTGATTGTTCTGAGAACAAGGTCCACATCTCACGTATCTCATCTGAGCTACATAGCAAGGCACCCGGGCCGACCATGTTGTAACAGACACAGCAGTGTGGCGGGATGTCCTCCTTGGCAGAAACCTCGGAGTCTAGTCATCTTGGTGGGTCTTATGAAATATAGGTTTTCTGATCAGAGGATAGGAAAGCGCTAACTTCATTAAGCCCGCCTCTGTTCGGCCGAACTTCTCAGCATCTGTGAAGCGTACAGAGTTCGCCATTTGTTTATTTTGATCATGAGACCTTTTACCTTGTCACATGGTCAGTAGTGGGGTGGAAGCAGTTTGTGTCGCTTTATGAGAGACAGTCGTTACATTTCCAGGATGTTCACGAACTAGTGTCACGTGGGTGCTTTGTGAGCGGATGCATGTCACCATGGGAACTGCTAAATGCTACAAATCAGAATTCTTCGGCACCCCATAATTCTGAGGATTCCAACTCAGGAGATCCTCGCTCATAGGACCGAGAAGGTGGTGGCATAGGCCAGAGAAAGGAAGCGCACGGACAGATTCTCTGATAGCCAGAGGGGGCTCGCGATCCTTCTAAGATTTCCCCCGGGGAGCCGTGTGCAGCATGGCTGGCTGGTGGGCCACCGAGGTGATAATGAAGACGATCAAACCTAACGGATATGTTTCTTAACCCAACTTAATTTGTTCCTCGCTGCTTTACTGAGCCCGCTGCCAATTAACCAATTAGTAGCTAATTTAATTTCCTCATCAGGGTCGCAGCAGCAGGTTTGCTGATTCCAGTGTGAGACAGGCCAGGGCAGGTGCAAGCTCGCTTCTGTGTCTGCTGGAGACACCACTTGGCCTGGCTAGAGGTTGTACAGCCCTGGGGAGATAGACATTTATTTCCAATCCCACCACCGTCGGGCCTAGTGACCTTGGACAAATCATACCCTCTCTGGGATGAGTTCCTCGGCTGCAAAATAAGGCTACGCCTGACAGTTCTCAGGTCTATCTTCATTTCAGGGCTTTCTGAATTGCGCCCTTTATTTCTCCATCTCTCTCACTTGCAGCATTCTGAGAGAGCCGGGCCCAGCCCCAGCCTGGTTTTCTAAGACATGATGCCTACTGAGGCACACACACACACACACACACACACACACACACACACACACACCCTTTGTAAAATCATATGTTCTCAAATTTTAAAGGCTGGGTTAGACCTTTTGATATGTTCTCATAGACTTTTATGCCATTACACTTTCACTGAAGAATATGTAATTCAAGGTTTATAGAGATTACCCATTTAGTGAGCATGCAGTGGGTATTTTTAAATATATTCACACTGTTGTAAAAACAATTAAAATCAAGTTTAGAACATTTGATAACTCTCAAAGGAAATCCAGACCCTATTAATGATCACAACTGATTCATGACCCCATCCCATCAGCCCTAAGCAGCTGCTCATCCTTCTGTATCAACCGTGAAGATTTGTCTTTTAGGGTGGTAATTATAAGAATTTCCTCTGGACTTTCAACTCTATCCCATTTACTAATGTCTATTCTTAACAAGTACCACATTAGTTTTATGACCGAAGCTGTATATATATATATATATATATATATATATATATATATATATATATATATATGGCTTTGAAGTCAAGATATAAAAATAATTTAACTTTCTTTTTCCTTTTTAAAGATTATCTGGACTGCTTTATAGCCACCAAAATTTTATATACATTTTAGAATCTGATTGTCAATTTCCTCACAAAAGGATGATATTTATGTACATGTTTCTTTGAGACTCTAGATCCTATATGGAATAATGTTATTTTAATAATAGTTGCCTTCCAATCCATAAAATGACAATTTATTAAAAAATATTTCCTAATAGTGGAGACACTTTAATCCCAGCACTTGGGAGACAGAGGCATATAGATCTCCAAATTTGAGGCTATCCTGATCTACAAAGTGAGTTTCAGGACAGCCAGGGCTACTCAGAGAGACTCTGTCTCAAAAAAAAAAAGAAGAAGAAGAAAAAAAGAAAGAAAGAAAGGAAGGAAGGAAGAAGGAAGGAAAAGGAAAAATGTTGTAGTTCTTGGTGCTCAAAGTTGAAATTCTTTTGTTAAGCTCACTTCCTCTGAATATTATCCTTTCACTACCATTATAGATGAAATTGTTTTCTTAATTTTATTTCTAGTTATTCAACATTAGTTATAGAAACAGAATGATTTTTAAAAGATTGCATTTTTATTTTTTAATGGTTTTACTTATTCTTTAAAAGTTTCATGCATCTGAATGCTGTATTTTGATCATCTCTACCTACCATTGCTTCCTTCCACTCCTTCTTGTGGTCCCCATCCTGCCATCCTCCCAAGTTCACACCCCCCTCATTTGGTTGTTATTAATAACATCTGCCCATATGACATGGGTGTAGGGTCATCCACCAGGGCATGGGCAATGTACCGGCAACCATATCCCCAAAAGAGATGACTCTCCCTCCCTCAGCAATACTCAACTGCCAATAGCTCCTCCGCCAAGGGTGGGGCCTCAGAGCCCCTCAACCACCCATGCTGGAATTCTGACTGGCTGGACCTTGTGCAGGTAACCACAGCTTCTGTGATTGATGTGTGTAGCGGCTATGTCAAGCCCCAAAGTCCACAGCACCCATTTCTCCCCATCCACCAGTTCTCACATTCTTTCCTTTCATTTTCCCACAATGTTCCCTGAGCCTTGGAGGCTCCATTCCTAACTGAACACTCATGGTTTCCTGTAGTTGGCAACTTGACCAGCTATAAATACAAATCTCTGTATTAACTGCTACTTGAGTTTATAAAAAGAGTTGGCTCCGACCAAGGTTGAGAGCAACGCAAATCTGTGAATATAAACAAAACCTTAGAAGTCAGTTTGATAGAATGGCCATTTTACATAACAACAGTAGGCTTCCCCACCCTGGCCTCCCAGACCTGTGATATACTGGGTCATAAGCTTTTGACTAGGCTTACAGTGCCAGAAATGAAGACATGGCATACAGCCAGTTCACAGTTTCCTGTATAATTATTGATTCTTATTAATGATGTAATATTTCATGAAGACATGAAATCCTTCCTATGTATCATGCCTCAGAGCCAATCAGAAAGTAGTTGGTTACCTTGTAGTCTTCATGCCAATATTGTACCAGTGGGCACATCTTGCTAGGCAGGTGGGTACTAAAACACGCAGCGTGCCGCACAGAGACCATTGATTTATCCCTCCGCCCACCAGACACCTAAACAGCACCTAAAATTATTTTTTTATATTGATCTTTCAATCCTGGGGAACTCATTTATTAGTTCCAATAGATTTTTAGTAGATTTCATGGGATTTTCTATGAGATTCTATTGACTAAAAATAAAATAATTGCTCTGAAATCTAGATGGCCTTTGCCCCATCATTTCCTTGTCTAGAGTATCTAGTACGATGTTGAATAGAAGCAGCGAAGGGTGAACGGCACACTCGTTTCCGTCTTTAGGGGAAAATGTTTCGTGTTAGCTACTGAAAATGATATCAGCTGTGGGCTTTTATGATGCCCCTTTTCAGTATGAAAAAGAGTTTTATTCCCAGTTTTCTGAATGCCTTTTATCTTGAAATGATACTGGATTTTGTCAAATGCTTTTACTGACCTTCCTGGGACATTCCTGTGGATTTTGTTTTCATTCTGTTAGCATGGTGTTATTCCATTGATGGTTTTCAGATGTTAAACCAACCTTAAAATCCCAACAGAAACAGAATTGGCCATGGAGCAGAATTCATCTACCATATATATTACTGGGGTTTGGTAAGGAGGCATGTGTCTCTTTTCACAAAGAATACTCGTTTATTGTTTTGTTGTTTTATTTTGTTTTGTTTTAGTAACATCTTTGGTCTGTAGTTTTTGTTTGTTTGCTTGCTTTGTTTTGCTTTAGTAAAATCTTTGACTGGTTTGGGCATCAACACAAGTCCAAAAGAACAAGACCAAGCTTGGAAGTTGTTTTGTTTTCTTGTCTTGTTTATTATTTTGTCTTTGATTTGTTTTTTCATGACAAAGAATTTGCCATTAGTTCTTTAAATATTTGGTGAGATTTCACCGAGGAATCCATCTACTTGGGCCAGATATTTTCTCTGAGGGAAGCTTCTGGATGCCATTCAACTCCTTCATGTGTCATCCTAACACATTTTGTCTGACTCGATTGCTCTAGCCTGTGTTTCTAGGGATTTCTCCACTCTGTCTACACTATCTAACCTGCTGGCATACAGTCAGTTCACAGTTTCCTATATAATTCTCTGGTTCTTATGAAGTCAATATTAATATTTCATCATTTACTGTAAACTTTGCTTTATTTTTCTCTCAGTTTTGTTGGTAATTCTGGGCAAAAGTTTTGTCATATTTGTTGACTCTTTAAAAACTAGTAACTTCATTTTCAGGTTTTCTCTCTACTTTATTGGTCTATTTAATTTATCTTAATTATAACCTTATATTTTCTCCTTCCTTGATTAATTTTCATTTAACTTTTCTTTCAATCTTAATTTCTTCTATTTTTTTAAGAAGAAATCGTTCATTTTATTTAAAGTAAGTATTTGTAACTATTTCCGTATGAGCATTACCTTAACGACATTTAACAAATTTTGGCTGTGATTTATTTTTCAATCTATTGGTCACCTAGGTGTGTAATATTTAACTTCTACATACTTATTAGGTTTTAAATTTTTCCTGTTCTGTACCGTTCGTGCTATTATGGGTACTACAGTACTTCACCCATAGTATGGAGCCTGCATTACGGGACAGTTCATGAATCTCAGGCAAAGGGCCTGGAGATTTGAACACACAAAGACACATAGATACAGACAGAGACACGGGTCATCCTTGAAACAAGAAAGCCCCCTTTATTGTGCTCAGGGGCAGCTTATAGAGGGCTTTGGCCACGCCCCAGCTCTCAGGCTCTTTCAGCTGCAGACTCATCAGAACCCACTCCCCTACCATCAGGGTCTCGTGCTCAGAACAGCTGCAGGCTGCTCAGAGCAGAGGAAAACAAGTTGTTTACAGGAAATTCAGGGTCTGGTGGTCCACTGTACTATTGATTTCTGATTTAATTCCATCAGGACCAAAGAACGCACTCTTATGATTTCAGCCATTTTAAATTTGAGATTTTTAAATATTCATTTTTAAATTAAAATACAATTACATCATTTCCCTCAATCTTTTTTCCCTTCTCTATCTCCCTCATGATTCTCTCATCCCCTTGAAATTTCTGGACCCTTCTTCTTTAATTGTGTTAGCTACAAATAAATATGTAGAAATAACTATATAAATACAACCTCACGATTCTGTTCAGTATTGCTGGTATATGCATGACATCAGGGCTGAACACTTAGTATTGGATAACCAAATTGAGACCTTAGCCCTAGGAGAGGCTAATTCTTCCTCTCTCTGCAGCCGGTAGTCTTCTGTAGTTCTTGTCCAGGGGTGGGACCATGTAAGACTTCCCCCTCCACTCTAGCATGCTTACTGACACTGCAATGGCTCACATCTTCCTTAGGCAGCCATATTGATAAGATAGAATGGGTGTTGGTTTTCTTTAATTTCTAAGAAACACAATTTCATAGCAGCTTCCCTGGTTTTCTGACTCTCAGAGTTTTTCAACCCCTCTCCTGTGATGTTCCCTGAGGCTTAGGTGTAGGAGTTATGTTAGAGATCTACCAAATGGTGCTAGGCATGCGTGATCTCTGCATTTCAACAGCTGTGGTTTTCCATAGTGGCCCTCTGTCTGTTGCAAAGAAAAGCTTCGTTGGTGAGGGTTGTGAGGTGCACTTATCTGTGGGTATGCAGATAAGTATTTAGAATGCAGATATGAGTTATATTGGTCTAGTAAAGTGGAGGCAGTAGGTTTTCCTCTAAGATCCATGGCATCACTAGCCCCAGGTAGTTGGCTAGGTTTCTGGTACTTGGCATGATTTCCCACTTGTTGAGACAGCCTTAAATCTAATTAGACAGCTGTCGGTTACCACGGAGATACGAGAGCCACTGTGGCACCTTTATAGCTATCTTGCCATGCTGGTCCTTGCTGTGGTTCATGGGCGTCATAGCTAAGTAGGACGGTTTGTTGTTTCCCTCCCTTGGTAGCTTGCATAGCACCTTCAAGGACCATAAAAGTCAGGGTCACAAGCGGGGCGGTGGTGGCGCATGCCTTTAATCCCAGCACTCGGGAGGCAGAGGCAGGCCGATCTCTGTGAGTTTGAGGCCAGCCCGGTCTACAAGAGCTAGTTCCAGGACAGGAACCAAAAGCTATGGAGAAACCCTGTCTCGAAAAATCAAAAAAAAAAAAAAAGTCAGGGTCACAGTAATAAAAATAGTCAGTACTGGTACTCATACACACACACACACACACACACACACACACACATGCACACACACCAGACGTTTAGAACAATAGAACATAATAGAAGATGAAACATGGGTACACATAACTACAACCATCTGATTCTTGACAAAGATGCTAAAGACCCTGAAGACAGCTTCTCCATCTGTAGTTTAGGAACCTGAACATCCATGTGTAGAAGAATGAAACTAGATGCCCATCTATCAACTGTCACAAAAATTAACTCCAAATGGATCAAAGGCCTCAATGTGAAACTCTGAAACCGCTGAAAGAAACCCGAGGCAGCATCCTACAAAATACAGGTGTGGGAAAGGCGTTTCTCTGAGTGGGACTCTGTTCAGGAATTAAGGCCAATGATTGACAAGCAGTACATCATAAAACTAAAAGGCTTCTCTATGGCTAAGGAAACAATCACGGATGAATAGACACTTGCTCATCAATGTTTATTATAGCCCCATTCCCAACAGCTAGGGAGATGGAAACAAACGTCCTACAACAGATGAATAGATGAGAATGTGATGCATACACACTATGGAAAATATTCAGCTGCGAAGAAGATGAAGTCATGAAACTGGCAGGCAAATGGATAATATTAGGAAATATTATACAGCACGAGATAACCCAGACCCAGAAAGACAAATGCTGTATGCCCTCTCCACCTGTGATTCTGAGCTCCAGATTCCCAGATGTGCATATGTAACACCTGAAGTGACTGTGGAAACCAGGACAGTAAAAATGCACCATGCAGTGGGTAGAAAATGCTGGAGCTGGGAAGGGCAGGATACAGTGGTATAAAGAGCGAAACGGACAACTGAAGGTGGGCTTTAATTGGGATGGAGGTCAATACAGAAGGAGAGGGAGGGAGGAGGGAAAGTAATATTAAGGATGTTTGGGAAAGCCATAAGGAATCAGTTTACTTTTCATTTATGCAAAATTACATATAATTGTATATATATATCTATAAGTATATGTATATATCTATACCTATACCTATACAGACATAGTTTAAGTGAAGTTATCATACTTGGGCTTTCCACAAGAGCTGTAGACTATCTAACGAAAACCTGGTATCTAAATTACCAGGCATGAGAAACCCTTTAGAGTTGTTGGCCAGAGGAATCTGAGACTTCCAAACCAACACAGGCTATTTCTGTTGCCCTTGGTAGCCTCCCGGAGAAGGTAAGTTCCTGTTACTAAAGATACTTCTGAAACAGGATCCAGGAGTTACAATTTTCAGGATCTGACCTGAAATTTGAGGTTTTAAACAACATTTTACTACCGATGGTTAATTTTACAAAATAACTGGATTTTGAAAGACTGGTATGCATGTATACAATTCACCCTGATCACCTTCATTCCCACTGCCCTCTCATAGGAACCCACATGCAGCTGCTCTTCCTCTCTCCCGGCCTCCCCACCCCTTTTAGGTATCGAGTGAAACTTAGCAAACACCATTTATTTCCATGTGTTCTAGGAAATTTATTTTGCTATAATATTCCTTTTCCTTCCTTTTTGTGCTATTTTGATACAGACGATATCCTCGTAATCACTGCCTTCTGACATTGTCTTCTACATTAGAGGAAGAATGGTATAGGAAGGGTACATGTATGCCATCTTTCATACTTATCCATGAATTTACCATTCTAGCCTGAAGGAAGCCCTTTATATTTCTTGTAGATCAAGTCTCCTTAGGAAACTGCTCAAAATGTCTTATGACAGGGGATTGGATTAAGTGGGTTCAGTGAGGTCTTTGATGGTAGCTATAGTTTCCTTGACTTCAAGGCCGGAGAGTCCTGGATCTTCCATCCCATGTTTCTTGGGCTTCTCACTGACTCCCAGCTAGCTGTTGTCAATGTTTCTCAGTTGTTGGCTTTCTTCTTTTCTTGCACTGGCCTTCCTCCCAAGAGAGAAGACTCTTTGGATCTCCAGGTATACTGTAAGATTTCAAATGTACCACTGTCCTGACGGTGCCTCTTGGATTGAGACCTGAAGGTCCTTCTGCTTGCTGGGTCCTTTAACTCAGAAGCCTCCTGCTAGATGGAGACACTCTGGGTCAGCCCTGGCCTTGACCCTGATGATTCCCAAGTCACTGACTACAGACGATGCTTGGGCAAGTAAGTCCTTCTACATGCACTTGCTCTGATTGTCTCTCTGATGACATATATTCTTCCCCCTGATCCAATGGACGTCAACATTTGGCAACTGTGATAGCTAACCTTGTCTTTCAACTTGACACACCTAGCAAGAGGGAGCCTCAACTGGAGAACAGTCTCTATTGGATAGGCCTGTGGCCGTGTCTATGAGGCTTTTCTTAATGGCTAATTGTGCTAGAAGGACCTATCCCACCATGGGCCATGCCATCCCTAAGCAGGTAGGATTCTACTGTTTAAGAAAGTAGCTGAGAAAACTAAAGAAAGCAAGTCAATGAGTAGCATTCCTCCATGTCTCTGCTTGAGTTCCTGCCCTGGCTCTCCTCATGATGGGCTGTAAGGTATAAGGCAAAATATCCCTTTCCTTCCCCAAGTTTCTTTTGGTCATGGTGTTTGCTCCAGCAACACAAGCCAAACTAGAACAACAGCTGTATAGACTTCTGGCCTTCTGGATTTCTGAAGAACAGGTTTCCTTTTCCTGATGGTAAACTGGTCTTTTCCTAGAGGACTTAGAAAAGCACGGGGGGCTGTTTGGTTTTCACAGGCCCTTTGGGGAGAGTGTGGTTCCTCTCTGTGCTGTGTCATTCAATACAATGAATAACTCATTGGGATGAATGTGTGTCCCCTTTATTTCCATAAAAGGGTTCACATTTAACCCTGCAAGGAGTCTGCCCTCTTTGAGGGGCTTCCTCTGTGAGATGCCCAGAGATCAGCACAATGGTCCATCAACAAGTATTTTCCTGATGAATGAATGATTTAAGTTTATTATGTACAGAAAAGCACACAGACATATGCCACCTGTGAATCACATTTAACAGATGCTTCTGACTCTAGCCATGGTCAAGATAAATTTAGACAGTGGATACGTGTGCTTATATAAGGAATTCATAGCATGGCATGGGAGAGATAATATAGAATTCTGAAGAAGACTTTTTAAAGTTCAGTGGGGTAAAGATAGAAATTCACTTTTTCCTTCCTGGCATTAAGTCTTCCTAATGCAAATCATTTAAATATGCAGATCCTCAAACCCTGCGATTTGCAGTCTTTATATAGAGAGCTCAGGGGAAATGGGGGGGGGGGGAGGTGACTCCCTGCTGTGTGGCTACGGAACAGGGTGGAGAATGGCCCTGATTGGAGCCCATTGGGATGACCTGTCTAGGGGAAGAATCAACAGAGGAACCAGAAATGCCTCTGTCCAACCCATCCCGCCGCCATGTTTCCTTTTATCACATTCTCTTTTCTCTGGCTGTCTTCACTCCAGTTCTGGATGCTAATGAAAAGGTGTGCTTTCTAAATTAGGGCTCATCGGCAAAGGCTTTGACTACGTACCTCCTCCCTCAAGTCCCCGGGAAGGATTTTCATATAAGAACTTTCATATTTCATTAAATATAGTATATTTTCACAACAAGCATTTGTCGAGGTGGAGTCTCATGGGTCTTCCGCGCATGCTCGTCCTGAACAAAGCACCCTCCAGACTTCACTCCCATCCATTCACCTAAGGAAATGCCTGGCCATCCAGCCTACTCCTTCAGTGAGCAACAGCAATATGGGCACTTCCGGATGTTCCACAGTTGGGCATCCAAAGTCCCACCTGCCTTCTCCATGTTCTTGTTTCTGCTCCTGCCACACCCCTGAGACATTCTGGTACTTACTCTGGATGTAGAGGGCACTCTGAGCCTCTGCCACAAGCTCCTGTCCTTCTCTGTCAACTCTAGTCACCCTCATTCTGTTCCCTTTTCACAGCCCATTAACCATAGCTCTCAGAAGCTTTGGAGGTTACCCACAGTCCTGACCCCTGGCCGTAGGTATCATGTAGAAAGATACCAAGACTTGACAAAAAAGAATGAGCCAACCTTTGCCTCTCTCCATCCCCTGTCACCTTTCCGAGAGATGATTCTTGAAAAGGTGGAAAATCCCAAGACATTTCATACATATATATTTTTAAGTTAATTCTGCAGACTGCTGTGTTGGTGACATTTCCTTCAAACTGCAATAACTAACCTGTCACAGCCCTACAAATGCTGACAATACAGCACCATGTGGGGTTGACTTAATAAACCTCATTTACATTCATTTTGATTCACTCAGGCGTTGAAAAACATTTCACGGGAAAAACTAGGAACCTCTCCAAGGCGACATGATGTTTTGCTGATACTATATGAACAGACTTAATAGGCAGCATATATGAAAACATGCATTTCTTAGGTTATTAGCAAACTCAGTACTTACTTTTTTTTAAAGCACTTAAAAATTATTCCTTTGAACGCTAGACTTCTAAGCTGTGAAATGTGTCAACATTTACAGCTTTTCTGTTGAATAGGTAGATAAGAACATGGTTAACCCTTTCCTTTGATCTGTGAATGTGGACTAATGTTTGACCTCTCTGTATCTCAATTGCTGTATGTGTTTTGCGGAGAACTTAATAATGCCTGTTTACCTAAGTGTATTCGTCAGCTATTATTGTAATGATGCTGAATAACAAATATCTTCTCAAATTAAAGTGACATAATTACAAGTACTTATTTCTAGTTTACAGATACCTACCAACTGTAGGTTGGGTATAAGGCTCATTCTCCTTGAGTCAGTAGGTTCCTAGTCATGTAACTCTAGAAACAGATGATGAAAACACAGGAGACAAGCTAAATTACAGAAGCGTACAAGGAACCTCTGCATGTCTCTTTTCTAAACACTACATTGGACAAAGTAGCAAGGCCAAGGACAGAATCAATGGACGAGAAGGTATATTTCCTTCTACTCTGGTAGGAGCTACTTCAAGGCCATGTGGGAGACGGAAGGAATGAAGAACTGGGACTACTCATCAAAGTGTCTCACAGAGTATGCTAAGCACAGATGATGTATGTGAACGCTCCATAAGTCACACTGTTTGGCCGAGGGTAGATATTGTAACATCCAGGTGTCATTTCCCTGTCTACCTGATATCTGGTCTGTATGGGGAGCTACCTTCCTCCAGCCACCCAGACTTCTTGTGATCCTGCTTCCTCCTTTCTTTCATCTGCCATGTTGTATCAGGAGAGAAGGCTCCATCTAGAGAGGGCAATTGCCTGCTTTCTCTGCTTCAATTTCCTTGTCCTCCCTGACTTCAGATTTTCCCTATCTGCCTACCCTTTCTCTTAACCAGAGGCCTCTTTGCTCCATTGATCCTAAACGCCACCCTTGGATTCTTTTCCTTAGCCTACAGCTTTCAGCACATCGCTTCTCTGTCCCAAGTCAGATAACTAAACACAAAGGCTGAGACAGGGGCTTTTGTACAAGTGATTAACAGACAGAAGACTCTCAGGAGTATCTTAGGGACTCTCAGAGAGGACACACGGAAGCTTGGAAGAAGGAGACAGACATGGATAATGGTTATAAGGAGTCTAACCTTCATCTAATCCCAGAGGGAGCATAATTTACACCAAGGAAGTTGTTCCATCACAAGACAGGAGCACAGTTGCTGACTTCCCTGGCAGATCATCCACTCCCAGAGCACAGGAGCACCTTGAAATGAGATTCCCGGTGTGAGCCAGTAGCAGTGTGACCTGTATCACCAGAGGAAGGGGTGGGGACCGATCTAGCAGGGAACTCTCCATGAGGCACCAGGAGTGTCTGCTGCATCTTTATTAAAAGCATCCATTATTTCCTCCTAAGTGTTAGGGGGCTTACATGTTATTTGGGATGTTCCATCCTGAACTGCCTTGCTTTTATTTCACTGGCTCCTCCCTTGGAAATGCGGCTCTAACTAAATCCAAATGCTTATTGTCTCATTCTCTCGACCTTTAATTGTGTGACTGCTCTTCCTTGAAATGTACTTCCTAACCTCTCCTGTCCAGCTTCAAGTTTTATGTCTCTGCTGGATTCCCAGCTTCTCTGAGAGGTTCAGAGAGGGAAAATTTAAAAATGGGGGACGGGTCATCATCGTACATCATGAGAGGAAGTATGAGGACAGAAGCACACGCCTTCCTAGAGTAAGAAGACTTGCCAATTATATCTGATAACTATTTTAGAACAGCGGGTATGAAGAGAAGCATCCGTGTCAGAAGGCTACACAGGTTAGAAGGCAGCCAGAAGATGGTAACAGGGAAACACCTTAGCATCCGTGCTGTTAAATATGCAGCACAATGATCAACTCCAGGATAGTCAAATGCCAAAAATCCAGCAGAGCATCGAAGAACGGATGAACAGAGAAATACGTTTGCATCCATAGGCAGTTTCTTAAATGTGTAAGGTCTCCAGACACAGAGAGGGAGGTGGGAGGCTTCAGATATATGGAGTGTAGAAGCAAGGAGAATTCAGGGGGAAAGGAGAACACTTCTGGAGTCCACATAGAACTAGGGACAAATTTAAATTCCAGCTATTTTGTCTTTTCTTTCTTTCTTTCCTCCTTTCTTTCCTTCTTCCTTCCTTCCTTTCCTTTCCTTTCCTTCCTTCCTTCCTTCCTTCCTTCCTTCCTTCCTTCCTTTATTTTTTAGTGTGGTGTACTCTATTAGTTTGTGCATGTGTATTTCGGTATGGAAACACGCGTGTGCACATGAGTACGGAGCGGGGAAAGGCCAAGATCTAAATAGGATGTCTTCTTCAAACCCTCTCTACCATATATTTTGAGACTGAACCTTGAGCTCCTCCATGGAGCTGCTAGGCTGTGTGGTCGTCAAGACCAAAGGATCCTTTCTATCACCTCCTTCCTCACTCTGGGGCGTATGCTGTCACAACTGACTGTCCCCATGGGTGTTGTCAATCCGAACTCAGACCCTCATTCCAAGTGGCGAGCGCCTTCTTGACTGAGTCGTTTTCCCAGTTTCTCTTTTCCTTTTTTGGTTGTTCTAATTTCTTAGAAATGTCTTTTGGGTCTTTTTAAATTTGAGATTATATTTTAAATTTATAAAGTCTCTTGATTGTTCTCTGTTCCTTTGAACTTGTCTCCTCCCTTTTATTATCTTGATTGAATTTGCCTAAAACTTCTTTATCTTTTAATCTTCTCTTTTAATCTTTACGCGACAATCTTGTGTTGCTAATTTTCTCTGTTTCATTTATTTCCCTTCAATAGGTGACAGTTCATTTTTATCGAATCTCGCTTCAGAACCCACCTTCTATTTCCCCGAGTGTGACAGATGCAGACATATACGTACCTTGTCAGCAGACATGACAGCATCTTTGTCAGTAGAGGGGGCTGAAGGGACAGCCAGGAGGAAGGAGTTTCCCTTGCTTCGCCCACTGATTTTGGTGGCACTCAGCTGTTCTCAGGAGGACCCATCCCTAGCAAGATCTGGCAGGTCCTCGGCAGGTCCCCTATGGCTCGTGGGTGCTCCAGCTGGATTTGAGTGCGATCTTCAGCAACCACCACCCCAGACGCCTTCCAGAATACTCTATGCATTTGGTAGGCAGGTTCTTCTTTACAGCTGTGGCCATTGGTAGATGCTGGGCTTTCCTGACCACCACTGGCTTAGTCCAAAGGCTGTGGGGCGAACTGTAGCTGAGGATAACCTGGCAAACTTCCACCTGTGTGTAGATTGAAATCTCAGGCTCTCCAGCCTCTGAATTTCACATCGGAGCTCTTTGTTGATGGGCAGCCAAGCAAAGTCGATCTTGATGTATGGAACAGAACAACTTGGCAAAACCAGACCTCACAAATCAGTAGTTTCATTGCCGGACCTAAATTCATGCAAAGATTCCAAGCCTCTTGAAGGGGACACAGAGCCACTTGGCAAAGGACTCTCCTACATTTTCACAAGTGGATGCTGTTAATCTTCTTCCAATTTTAACTCAAAATGGTCTAGGGTCACAGAAATAGAGGAAATACAAAGAACATTTGATAATACTAAACACTGGGTGCATCCTGACATTAATTTTGGAGAACACAAACATGTCTCTGATCTACTGGTCAAGGCAGAGCTGTGGTAAACCAATAATAGCTGGAGCCTTTGCTGATATTTGAATCACAGATGGCCTCATTTCCCCTGCAGGTCTGCCCAGTGCTTTATAATTCTTGAATGAATCACTGTATTCCATGTTCTTGCAAACCAGAAGGATTCTCACATTAGCTCTTGGACCCATGCAATGAGGACTGTCATTGTTGGCAGGGCTAAATAGAACCTCATCGCTCTTGGAACATCTCCTCGTGTTGAGGCAGTAAATCACAGGCAACGTTGCATTTGGGGCGAAATTTTAAAGATTTATGCCACCATTCTCACACTCAAAGGAACAGGAGTGGTGATAACTACCACATTCCTATTCAATTCACCTGTTTGGCCGGTGCCGCAGCTGGATGGGTTTGGGAGAACAAACTGACTCAGATAGTGATCCAAAGGCAGCTGGCAAGTCTGTTGTATCTTGACTGGAGCAAATCAGCCCCATTCTTGGCATTTGGTTTATAGTATTGATGTGGGGGTTGCTTTATTTTCCTCTGCACCAATCTGAAGGACCACTAGTTGGCTTTCCTTTGGCAACATCAACAATATATTCTTACACTGCTCCAGCTACAACTCTGCTGTGACAAACTCAGCTGTGATCATGAACATCTTAACCTCCCACTGAGCATCTCTTTTTGTTTGGCTTTGTTGACTTCTGTGGTGCTTTGGATGTAATCGCTCTCTCCCCATAAGCACATAGGGAGTGGTACTATTAGAAGGTATGGCTTTGTCGAAGTAGGCATGGCCTTGTTAGAGGAAGTATGTCATTGTTGGGGTTGGGCTTTGAAGTCTCCTATGCTCAAGCTACACTCAGTGTAGATATAGTTCACTTCCTGTTGCTCTGGATCAAGATGGAGTATTCTCAGCTTTTCCTCCAGTACCATATTGGCTTGCATGCCACCATGTCCCACTATGATGATGATGGACTAAACCTCTGAAACTGTAAGCCAGCTCCAATTAAATGTTTTCCTTTATAAGAGTTGCTGTGGTCGTGGTGTTTCTTCACAGCAATAGAAATCCCAACTAAGACAATTCCCTTAGTCTGACTATCAGCACAAGTACCTTAGAGAACTAGCAGGGTACATGAGGACCAGATGTTGGGTTCGCAGCACTTCCATAGGCATCAAATTCATAATTTCCTTGCTAGTTCTGAGGCCAGTTTCCCGCCTACAGCCTCAGCCTTTGTGGCCCCTCCTGTGTTCCTGTTTACTAATCTGACCCCTGGGTTCCATGCTTGGCAACTCTAGCTCAACATGCCAGACAACAATGGGTTCATAGAAACACAGAGAATGTCTCTAGTGTCCAATGGCCTGACTGGTACTTCCCTCTCTAATGAGGTCAGAATCCCAACTCTGGGGATGAATTCTTTTAGTTTTGTGACCTCCTTGGATGGTCTTTTTAAAACTTTAGGCACCCTCTCACTTTTCCTACAATAGGTAATTTCTTTCAAATGGCTTATAAGCTATTTATATTAAGCATTCATTGCTCAAGTTATTGAGGTTTTGTTTCAAATAGGCCACAACTAATCTTATTTTTATGAATCTCTTATTTCTTTGGATTAATCTGATCCTTACTTCTAACTTGATTTCTAAATTTCTTTATTTTTCTAGCCTTATTTCCTAACAAATTTATAAATTTTCATCTAAATATTATTAATTAATACTATATATAATGTTGGCATGTAATTCCTGTATTATTTAGCTCTAGATATCTTATTCAATTTTAAAAAATTAAAATCAGTAATTATTTAGTAGTGCACAATTTAGTTTCCAAACACACAGAATTTGAAAAAAATACATTGGTTTTCCTTTGTTTTCTTTAGTTTTAATTTATTCTTTAAGAGTATTATATGTGACTATTAGGATCATATCCATCCCTCTGTCTCCCTCCAGTTCTCCTAGACCTCTCCAATATGTCACCTCCCGAACTTCGTGTCCTCTTCTTTTAAAGATCTTTCATGTTCTTATATCCCAGTACATCTCATTAATGCTGCGTGTACATGGGTTTATGGTTATCTACTGGAGCATGGCCATACCCCCAAAGAAAAATTCCTATCCTTCCTCCTGCAGCTACCAACTACAGCAGCTCCTCAGCTAAGAGTGGGACTTGATGAACTCCACCTGCCCATCCATCCATGCTAGACTTGTGAGCAGCTTGGTCTTGTGCAGGCAACCACAAATGCTGTGAGTTCCGAGGTGCAATAACCATGGAATGTCCAGAAGACAGCACCCCACAGCACTCTTGTCCATTCCATAGCTCTTGCAGTCTCTCCGCCTCCTGTTCTGTAGCAGTCCCTGAGCTTTGGCAGGAGTAAGAGGGATTACAATAAAAAAAGAAGTCCCATTTAGCGCTGAGACTCATAATCACTTATTCTCAGGACTTTGACCAGTCAGGAGCGTCTGTATTAACTGCTGCCCACCGCAAAAGAAACGTCTCTATTCTTGACCAAAGCTAAGAGCAGCCCAGGTCTATGGTCATAAACATGATTACTTAGAAGACAGTTTGACAACATGACTGTTTAGCAATATAACATTAGCTGTTTTTTCTGTAGAACTATGGCCTCCCCAGCCATGAGTTTTTGACCAAGTTTATAGTACAGGAATGAAATCCCCCCTGTAGATCAGGCCTTAGATCATCTGAATATGGAGAAGCCTTCTACATCTGCCTTCCAAGTTCTGGGATTACAAGCAAATGGCTTATTATTGATATAATTTTTTTCCAAGTCAAATTGTATCCATCTTTATTATATTTCATAAATGATAATGGTATTTGAGGCAGGACATGGGCAGACAATCATTAACGATACATAAGACCTTCTAATATCTCTTTTGTTCAGATCGCCAAGATCAGAGGCCACTGTAAAACCCAATGGAGTCTTCCTTTGATGCTTTGAAACAGGGACGTCCACAGTGAGGGCTGACATTTCACACTGAGGATGATGTTTAACTACTTTTCCCAAGCTGACCCCGGCTTTCAGGACAGAAAGTAAAAATGGCAGAATTGTCAGTCCAAAGATCCACAGACTTTTAGAAAAGGAACCATGACTCTTTTGAGGAATACTCAACAATGTCACTGCCGAGTCCAGAGGGGCTAACATACCAGCAAAACCAGTGTTAGGGAGTCAGATTCCATCGGGCCTCTGATTATAACGGAGTTAAGTCTATGTTGATTGATGGAGGAAGGTCATTGGCTAATAAAGGAACTGCCTTGGCCCATTTTATTGGTTAGAACATAGGTAGGTGGAGTAAACAGAACAGAATGTTGGGAGGAAGAGGAAGTGAGCTCAGACTCGACAGCTCTCCTCTCGGGAGCAGATGCCTGAGACGCCATGCCCTGCTCCTGGGCAGACACACGTGATGAAACAAGCCACCAGGTCAGACATGCTGAGTCTTTCCCGGTAAGACCGCTGCACACAGATTATTAGAGATGGGTTGATTGGGATATCAGAATTAGCCAGTAAGGGCTAGAGCTAAAGGGCCAAGCAGTGATTAAATGAATACAGTTTGTGTGTTGTTATTTCGGGCATAAGCTAGCCGTGGGGGCGGCCGGATGCCGGGGACGCAGCCCCATCGCTCCTATTACTACAGTTGATAGTAGAGGGCTTGGGGATATGCAAATGAGAATATTTTTATATGTTCATTCCACAAGGCATTTTGTGCCATAGTGGCCTTGTGTGTCAACATCAGGAAGTCCTTTCTGGAAGCCAAGAGGGGTCTTTCGAAGTCATCGGGGAAAGGTGTTTGCCCCTCATTAATCCAGCTTGGGAGACATTTTGTTAACGATGCATGTTCCTTCTCAGAACAATGAAGTTCTCTGTGTGCTAACAGCACAGTTTTTAAAAGGAAAACAAATCTGTGTGCTTGCATAAGACTTAATAAAAGATAGGATTTCAAAGTGTACGTCACCAGAAGCACACAGCTGTCAAAAAGTCACAGTTCACTTGGTGTCTCAAGCACCCTGAGTTTTCTCTACCTGGTCTGCTTCGACATCTACATTTTCTGCGGGATGGTTCACATCCCTCAAACATCACCCACCCCACTTCCCCCTGGGTACTTGGTTAGAATCACTGTTGCTGTGACTATAGAGCATGACCAAAAGCAACTTGGGGAGGAAAATGTTTATTTGGCTTACTCTTTCACTTCGCTGCTCATGGCTGAGGGAAGTCAGGATAGGAACTCAAAGCAGAGCAGGAACCTAGGGGCAGGAGCTGGTGCAGAGACCATGGAGGGGTGCTACTTAGTGGTGTGTTCCTTATGGCTTGTTCAAGCTACTTTATTATAGAATCCAGGACCACTTGCCCGGCATGGCCTCACCCACAAAGGGCTGGGTCCTTCCACATCGATCACTGATTAAGGAAATAACCCACAGGCCTGCTTGGTGGATCTTACTGAGGCATTTTCTCAGTTGGTGCTCCCTCCTCCCTGAGACCCTAGCTTGTAATAAGCTGGTGTAAAGGTAGCCAGCACAGGTACCTGTCTGCCTGTAAAGGCAGAGACCTTGGGTTCTAGCTGTGGAGGGAGACCTTGGGTTCTGGCTGCGGAGGAGCAGGTTTAGCCTATAGTCTTGCAGATCCTCCCTGTGGCTCAACCTTCACCTTGACTTTATCTTCTTTAGTATCTCCTCAGCCTTTCTTTGGAGCCTAGCAGCTGCAGAACTAGATGCCAGGATACACCAGCACAGGGCTTTTATCAGTCGTGGGGTCAAGGGTGAGGGGCCATTCTCCCTCCTTCATACTGTGACTGATTTTTAAAAAAAAAGGAGTTTTTTTTTTTGACAGGGTTTCTCTGTCTGGTTATTCTGGAACTCACTTTGTAGACCAGGCTGGCTTCGAACTCAGAGATATGACTGCCTCTGCCTCCCAAGTGCTGGTATTAAAGGTGTGTGCCACCACCACCCAGCAAAAAAAAAAAAAAAATTAATGTGTTATCACTTTAAAACTTCACCAATATAATAGGAAATAAATTGAAGTTTATTAGGTTTACTCTATGGTTCGATACACAATTTAGATTTATAAACATTCTGCTTGAAGCAACGGTTCAACTGCTCATTCTCTGCGGAGTTCTGTGAGTGCTGAGCCTTACAGTCTCCATTGTTGCGATCCGCTGTATCTCCACCCATGCCATTTGTCTCCTTGGCTTAATTGTGGTAAAATAAAATAATAAAATAAAAGTAATAAAGCCTTCAACTTCATTTGGTATGTCTCTTTCTCTAATCTCTGTCAGTTGTTGCTTTTAGTATTTTTAGAGTGATTGGTACATATGTGTTTGTTTAAAGTGCTTAGTGCGGGCCCAGGACCCAGCGGTGGTGGCGCACGCCTTTAATCCCAGCACTTGGTAGGCAGAGGCAGGCGAATCTCTCTGAGTTCGAGGCCAGCCTGGTCTGCAGAGTGAGTACCAGGAGAGTCAGGGCTACAGGGAGAAATCCTCTTTCGAAAAAACCAAAACCAATAATAACAATAACTAATAATAATAATAAGCTTAGCATATGACACTGCTTTTGATCCCTTGATGTTTTATGAATAGATTTTATTCACTTGAGTACTTCGCTGACAACTTTGTCGTAGGTTATGCTAGTGAGGCTTTATTTTCATTTTTCACATGTTTAACCTTGCTTTGTTGCTGTTGTTCCAAGTATGCTTTTAATAGAGACCGCATTACTGGGTCAGTGTTCAAATTCAACTCGAAACTTAAAAGTTTAAACTGAAAAGGATAAAAATTCCTCTGGTTAATGGGTTTAACCTACTTCCGTCCGAGGCCCCGCCTATCATGTGGCGATCTATCGCGGCTCACTTCAGGTTTTCCAAGGGCTCTGCTGGATTCCATCTGATGTCTTTCACGTGTTTTAATAGTAGAAATTCATCATTTGTGGGCTTTATGATAAAGTACAGCATACTTATGTATAAACTCATGAAAAGCATATATGTATAGTTTGAAGACAATAAAAACAATCTTCCCTTAGGCACTCCCTGCCTGGATCACAAACTGGAACATCAGTGACTCCCAAGCTCCAAGAAAGGACCTTCCCAACATGCCCCATTCTCCCTCTTCCTAGAAATGATCACACCTTTAATTACGTTTGAATTATTTGTTTATATACTTTTAAAGCATCTGATCTGCATCCGCAATACCGTATTTAGTTTTGCTTAATTTTGACCTTGATATAAATGGGCTAATACTGTAATATTTTCCTTAAAATAAGTACTTAAAACCCTATGTATTTGAAAACTGCTCGTGTAAAAATTCCACCTGTACTCAACTTTTCCCCGCGTCTGTCTCCTCTACTCTCTGACTAGTCCACCGTTTATTTACTCATTGCCCTGCTGATAGGCATTCAGTTGGCCAGGCTTTCCCTAGGAGGAGTAATGCTGCCTTCATTTCCTCGTGTGTATGCCTGGCTTTCCTACTGTAGACGACAAGAGGCCATGGCTAAGATGTAGCTTACGCGCACACTGCACTTTGGTCTGTCTAGTGCCAAAGCATTTTCCACAGTAGCTGGCACCAGCTGAGAGCCCACCGTTTGCATATGTGGAGTCATTGCTTCACATCCCAAGCAGCACCTGACATGATACTAAGCTTGCTTCGCGTCTTCGTCATCATTCAGTTTCTCCCTATGTTATTCATGGGTTCCCTTGTCTCCATTACTGGCCACTTCTCTTAAACCTTTTCCTTGGCCTTGAAAATACCATTTTCCCGATCATCTTTTCTGAAAGAGGTTTGTTTTGTTCTTTTAAATTAAGTCTCACAACTCTTCAATTAGTCTTCCAGAAGGAACCATTGTAAATTATTTCATATATTAAATTCTTTATTTTGCTCTCGTATTTCCAGATACACTCAGGCCACACCCACTTTTTCTCAGTCCCCATGCCAACAGCACTTTGGCATTGTCCTGATTTGTGTGGACACACACACACACACACACACACAGAGAGAGAGAGAGAGAGAGAGAGAGAGAGAGAGAGAGAGAGAGAGAGGTCATCTTTCACAGTCTTTTGTGATTTCCAATGTGACTGAAATAGTGAGAGCCACGGAGTTTCTCATGTCTGTAGGCTGTGTGTGTGTGTGTGCGTGTGTATATATATATATGTTTCATGTGTACACATACTGTGTGATCTGTAAAGAAGGGTGTAACAGTCTGAGCTGGTTGCTGACTTGGTGGAGAATTGGACATTTACATCAACCTCTAGGACTGTGGTTTCACAACGCCCACAAGGGGCCCATATCAGACATCCTACATGTCAGATATTTACATTATGCCTTATAATGGTAGCAAAAGTACAGTTACGAAGCAGCAGCAAAGTAACTTTAGGGTTGGGGACACCACAACGTGAGTGTCGCAGCATTAGCAAGGTTGAGAACCTCTGTGCTAGAGAGTAGCTATCTTGGTTTATGACTATTCTGAGAAAAGAAAATTGGAGACCAACTTAGACGAAATCCTAAAAGTAGGAGTGACCACGGCAATTTGGGGAGCTGATACATCACCTTCTTCCGCAGTCGGCTCACCGTGTTTTCAGTTACTGCTTTTGTCCCTGTCAGATGTCAGACTCAGAGAGAGGGATGATTGACATCAACGCTGCTAATCCCATCCCAGAGCTTCTGATTCCATTGCATTTCTGACCAGATCTCTGGTGAGATGGACACTGTTGGCCCTCGAGTGACACTTCAAGAAACACACTACCCTGTGACCCTTCAGACTCCTGCGGCAGCAAAGGAAGTGCCACCAGGCAGTCTGGGTAGAAGAGGCCATTGTGAGTCCTGATTTCGAAGACTTAATCAACCCTCTTTTTTTTACCTTGGCCCTATTCCCTGCTCTGGAGGTGTTTGGTTTTCCGGTTCCTGAACTTTTAGGGCTGCATATGAAGTGTCCTCGTTCTTGGGGCATCTTTTCTGCCAGCAGAGTTCAGCTTTCTTTTGTGTGTCATGCCATTTGTCAGATATGTTTTCCTGCTTCCAGAATTTTATTGATATTCCTTGTCAGCGCAACATCTCCTCTAGTTTCCTTCCACGGTTTGCCAAAGGTTTGTTGTTGTTCTTCTTCTTGCCATTTTAATGACATTTTCAGAATCGAGCACAATACATTGTGCTTCTCCATCATTTGCCTTTTTAAATGAACGAATGAACTTTGACACAGTGAGGATCGATCATGAAGTGTGAAGTGTGACACAGCTCTACCCCAGTTGAAATGTCTTGTCCCTGTGACATCACCTAAAATTTAGACACGGATGCTGAGTTACCGCTATGAGCATCTTTCGGAGTTTAATTAAAGGTCCAGGCTGACCGGCAGGACTTGAGACAAATCTCACTGTCTGGGGGGTAAGCTGGAATGTGAATCTGAACCAAGAGAGTGAGAAAATCCTCCGAGTGGCCTATGAGTTCCTCACAGAGCTCCACTCAGACAGGAAGAGATGCACAGAATCAGAGCCCAGGGCATCTGAGTTACCTCTGGGCATGGCTGCATCCAAGAAGAAGTTGTAGGGATTTTATCAGGCTTTTTAGTCAGAGACGTTAAACTGACTTTTTGCCACTTTATTGACTGTTACTTATTTCAGACATGACTATTGGTTTTTCTGCTACTAGAATATTCTCTCAAATCTAGAATGGGGTGGGGGAGCAAAACCAGTTATAAAATGTGCTTGTAACAATGGGTATTTCCATGCAAATCAAATCAATGGGTATTTCCATACAAATCAAATCAATGGGTATTTCCATACAATTTTCAATTATCAGAAAATTGAATCATCTAATTTGCAGTAAGTCAACTCATGAAAATTTGAAATGACAGTTTTCATAGTATGGAAATATTGAGAATTCCAGGGCACAGAATGGCCAGGATAGTTATCATTTCATCTGCCACTCCCCATACCCACATAGATGACGCCTTCAACACACTGCGTTAATTTCCTGGGGCTACCATAAGAAAATCCTATAGACAGATGACTCACACAACCAAAGTTTACCTAGGGACCCAAGAGCTAAGATCAAGGCTTCAGCACCTTTGATTGTCCTGAGACCACCCCTCGGCTAGCATTCTGGCCCCTTCTCTGTGTATTGTTTCCTGGTCCTTCTCTGTGCACACCTCTTAGGTCTCTCCTCTGTGCACACCTCCTGTGTGTCTAAATTCCCTTCTTTTAAGGACACCAGTCATGTGTGGATCAGGTCCTGGCCTTATGACCCCCCCACTTCAAGTTCATCATTTACTTTTCAAAGCCCCCATCTCCAAATGTAGTAACATTCAGTGGTCACAAGGGCATAGTCTGACTCTGTAGTGAGGGGCAGGGGAAGCAGAATGCAGCCATCTCACAGGCTTCATTTCAGTGATGAACACAAGTCACCCGGCTAGGGCACCCTGCCTGTCCCCTCCCTGGGATCATCTTGGGGTAGCAAAAGACTCACTTGGAAAAATAAATGTAGTCCATATAGTGGAACATCCCATAGCTGGGACCAGACAACAACCATTGAACTGGTTTTGTATCCATCAAAAGCTGTTTCTGCATCATTATCTTCGTCATCATCCTCTGAACCAACCCCTCTGGGTACCACTGCTTTCCTGGCTTTTATTCCTTGTTCTTTTGATGCAGATGGTGGCATGGGGGATGATGCATGGCTTCATGGTGCCTGTTGATTTTTCATTCCATGAAGTGTTTTCAGTCACTTGAGATGCCTGCTTTCACCCCCCTCCACTTCCCTCCCTTCCTCCCTCCCTCCTTGTCTCTCTCTCCCTTGCGCACTCCTCCCCTCTCCAAGAAAACCAAGGGAAATTGACAAGCAGCAGGACAGGGGAAATTGAGCTATATTATTTCTCCTCTGGGAAGCTCACTTTGCTGCCTTTATCTGAAAGCTATCATTTTCTACATCTCTTGGCATGAGTTCTCATCGACCCGTGACCCCTAAATGCCTATGCTGATCAATAGTCCCGGTATCTTATTGACATGCCCATTGACAGCTCTCACTGAGCACAGGACCCGGGTCTGGCAGCCAATTGTAATCTGTTTGGGCTGCTTGAGAGGCAGGGAAGGCCTGTGCTCATATTGACACTGCAAATGGAGACGCTTTACTTAGCACTCAGGAAAGATGCATTTGTTAAAGGAGAGCAATAGATCTCATTACTATTGGAGGGCATAGGTTCTTCTGACAGTTCGGGGACTTGCTTATATAAAAACTCTCTACTTACAGAGCTTGGCGAAATAAATCTCAGATGATCTGCTTCCTTCTTACTCCCTACCAAAAAAAAAAAAAGAACTAATGCATGGAATTGCATGCAATCAAGAGCTTGGCATAGAACCAGACAACGGAAGGTCGAAGTCCGTGGTTTTTTACTTGTTGGCTAGTCAGGGACTAGCACTAGAGGGTAGCAATTATCTGTCTAGGAGGGTTCTGGCTCCTGTATTTTCATTCAGCAAGGGCAAAATCGAGATATACAGGAGCTTCAACCAGGGAGAGACTTTAGAGCTCACCTGCCCTGGCGCACAGTAATTCCTGCATCCTCTGCCTGGGGATGTGCCTAGCTTGCATTTCTTTGGCTACCGCCAGTGACACAGAATTCAACAGTCAAGAAATAACCCTGTCTCATCTTTTGGTAGCAGCAGCTGAAAAGGTCTCCCTTCCTCAGGGCTGAAATCTGTCTGCCTATAGCGTCGACTAGTTCCTGGATCGATTTCCTGTAGCCCCATTCTTCTCCTGAAGACAGAGCATGGCATTTAGCATTCTTTCCTTGCCCTGCTGACAGCTCCTCAAGGAAGATGTGCTGTGTACCTCCTCTGTTGAATGTCTTACAGATGGGAACAACTTAGCTTGGTGAGGTTCGGTCATTGGCAAGGCTCGGGGTTGGGGTGTGGCATCCCCCTTTCCTTTTAGCTTCTGCAGTACTATTTGGTCTTCTCCAGTGGGTCTGTGCTGATCTCCCATCCCAGGTTTTCTCCATGAACAATAGAAATCATCTCCAGAGAGCCATATACCCCTCCCCCAATTCTCAGCAAATGATGTTTTGCTGTGGTTTGCCTCTTTTGGATCTGTTTCCAGTTCCCGACAGGAAAACACTGGGAGTTTCAGGATCTCCACCTTCCCAGGGGATATTACCATGCTAGCCCACTACTCAGACTGTTGTGGCCAGGCCTTGCTTATCCTGGCCCTTTTCTACCTCTCTGAACAAAGAAGGTGGGTGTGGCCTGTTCACCCCACTTGCTTGAGCATGCTAGGAGGAAAAAGCACATGGGGTGTTGTAGTTATTTTTCTTGTCTCTGTGACGGGAAGCCTGGCAAAACCAAATCATAGTAGAAAAGTCTTACTTTAGCTCACTGTTTCTGAGGGGTTAGTCCATGGCAACCTGCCCAATGATCTATCTTCAGCAGAACGCCATGACAACCAGAGTGGCTGAAAGATGAGAGTCTAACCTCATGGGCAAAAAGCTGAAGGTAAGGCAAGAAGAGGCCATGATGATACACTCTCATGGACCCTTCCCCAGTGATTTGCTTCTTTCAGCCAAGCCCCAGCCCCTAAAGTTTCCAGAACCTTCCGAAATAGCCCCATCAGTCGGGGAACAAGTGTCCTACTCCTGAGTGTATAGGACATTTCTTATTCAAACTGCAAGAAAGGGGGAGTTGGGCGTAGCTACTAGAAGCAAAAGCCTTCCACACCACCCCCTGTAATCCAAAACAAAGACACAGTAGAGCCATGATGGGCTGAGTCAAGGTCTTTCCAAAGTCCTGGGAGACAGGCCAAGCCTTATATGAAAGATGGGGCAATAACAGTTTGGAGGTGATTCTGTTCCATTCTCTTGCTATGATAAAACACTCTGGCCAAAAGCAATTCAGAGAACAATGGGTTTATTTCAGTGTACAGGTTACCATCCAACATTGAAAGAACTTGGGGCAGGAAATGAAGTACCATGCAGACCCTGGGTGTATAGTACATGCTTAGCTAACTACCTGGGATCACTAGCCCACCATGAGATGAACTACATAGATTAGCAAGCCAAACAATTTCCCACAGGCATGCCCACAGGCCAATCCAATCTGCGCAATCCTTCAATTGAGACGCCATTCTCAGGTGACTCTAAACTGTATCAAGTTGACAATTAAAGCTAATGAGGACAGGGGATGGAGCTGAGAATCATTTGTCAGGCCACATCATTATGGAGGTTACCTGATAAAGAAATGGCCCAGGCCAGAGAGAGTTTAGAGTAGAATCCAGCCCCTTGTTGCAAGTCTGAGAAGCTCTTTCATGGATACATCCACTGTGACAGTCTGCAGAGGGTAGCAAAGCCCAGGTGTCTGAGTCTCTAAGGAGGGAAGGCGTACGGAGAAGTCTGGCTGCCCAGGGGATGCAGAACAGCTCTGCCAATATGTCTGTCTTTGGACACAGCAATAGAGGCTTTCATGAGCCCCACTGGAGCAATTGAGAAGCAGTGAGTGGGACCGGAAATAATGAGCAAAAGTAGCTGAGAAGCAGGTTTTTTAGGTTAAATTATTCCCAGGTGAGGGCCCAGGAGAAGCAAATTATGAATGAGCTATGGTGGTGAGACCACGTTCAAAGCTAACAAACTTGGGCTTAAATGCTGCAATATTAACTTATTGTCTGCTAAAGCAGCCATAAGTGAAGAGTGCCACGGACCACAAGTGACTTAAGTCACTGGAGAAGCTGGCCCCTCTACACCGGTCACCGTAGCTTACCGTCCCGCGTGCTGCAGGCCAGTCTTTCATCTTGCCTTCTGACCACACAGCTGTAACCCTGGATGTCAGCCCACCACTGGGCTAGCCCGTGTCCTGCCACAGGTCCCACATGGCCCTGGTCAATCACGTTCAATCGGCTGTGTGTCCCAGAGCGTCCCAACACTCCCGGGCCCTGAGCATTCCTTCCTGCTGTTCCTTTCCTGAACAAGCTGTCTTTACTTTTTGGCCTGATGTATACTACTCCCCAGCTAGGATCTGCCCCCAACCCTTTACTGTCTGTTCGCACCCAAACTGAGCTTGCGCTAACTCCTGACTGTTTGATTCACCCCCATAGAACACGGATGGGTTTGGATAGCTTCAGCTACTCGTAGAAACTGAAAACTGCAATCTCACTGGTCATTTTATCTCTGGGGGTCCTCTACAGCTGGCATGCATACACATTGTAAGTCCCCATCATGAAGAACTGACGGCAAGCACTGGCGGATGGCCCAATGATTTCTCTGAAGCTCTGTGGGTTAGAAGGGGATGCTCAGCCACGCCCACACTCTCCTCTCCTCTGGGACCTGCTGTCCATTTTCCTGAGTTCCTGGGGCTTATGAACTGGCCAGTGTGATGTGGGAAGCAAGGAGTGGATACCCTGAAACCTTTCCCAGCGGGAGCCAACCTTTCTTCTGTATTGAAGAGAAAAGGCTTCAAGGACCTACAACTGCTGGTTTTGAGTAAAACAGTGCAGTCTCGGGATAGAAGGCACATGGGGTTCTGAAGAGCTTTGCAGTTGCAAGGGCCCTGACTAGTAGGAGAAATGAGCACTTTTGCTACAACAGCCAGAAGTGTGACTTTTTAAAGCCTGCCCACCCCACTCCACTGACCAGTTGCCCTTACGATGCTTGGATGTAGCCATGTGTGAGGAACTGGATGAAAAAGGTAGATAGGGATTTAAGTTAAGGCGGGAACCTATGGCTAAATGCAGCCGCATAAGATAACTCATCTTCCTCCAAGCTAAACACTTTCGCCTTTTCAAATATGGTTTGCAAAGAAAGGTTTTAACTTTCCGTTATCAGGTTAGTATTTCATCCCTAGAAGAACTCTCTTGTATTTCAAAGACAATTCAAAATGCAGCCATGTAGTGGGGGCGGAGGGCTTGTCGTTTAGAGGAGTTGGCCTGTGTAGATCTCACTCCCGGTCTCCCCATATATAACCACCAGAACTTGGAATTTCCTTGGTACAAAACAGGGTTAATCATAGTCCACCCTTCATATTTCAAAGTGAAAATATGCAAACTTAAAAGCCACAGGGAAACTGAAATATGCCACCGTGTTCCAGGTAACCCCTAGAAATTCGTAATGACTTTGTCTTGGCCATGTCACAGGGATCAATACTTCTGGTATGGATGGATATCTGTAAGCACAGAAGGGAAGTTTGTCACTTGTTCTGTGTAACATCTCAGCTGGAGAATAAAGTTTACTTTGAGGGAGCCTTATCTACCGTCGCAGTGATGTATCTGTTACAATTTCAAAGTCATTTTCATGACGGGCTGTTGGGGAGCTTCCTCTCTGCTTTTCCTCCTTACTCAGTTCTACTTTCAAAACATTGACAGATAGGACCCCGCCATGGAGCTTTGTTTGTCCCTTTCTTGTCATTTGATTAGACTCAGTTCTTTATCTCAGCTTGTCATAGTTGTTTTGGATATTGGATCTGTCATCAAATCTATTTATTGTCCAATTTGTCTTCTCGTTGTTTGGAAATTTGATGGATTTCCCATCTATGTCTTGGTCTAAGTCATGACAAAAGTTCTAAAAAGAACAAAGGATAGAGCCCCAACATTCAGTTTTAGAAACCTTTAGATGCCACCTGCACTATTGAGTAAATCTTCCCACGTTTATGGGATCATATCGGTGTTAGGTTGACTCAGTCATTCATTTATTCATCTACGATCTGCACTGTTTATAAAAAGGACCAAGTACTAATGGTCTTGTACTTTGAGGGGGGGGTGTTCTTTGTTGTAGCTATTAAACTCTGTTTAATTGTTTAATTAACATTGCTGTGTGCCTTGGTAGCTGTTCTATCGCTGCAAAGAGTCACGATGACCAAGGCAAACTCAGAAAGGAAAGCATTTCATTGAGGGCTCACTTACAGTTTCAGAGGGTGAGTCCATGACCATCGTGGTGGGGAGCAGACAGGATGGTCCCAGAGCAGTAGCTGAGAGCTTACATCTGATCCATAAGCAGCAGGCAGAGAAGCAGAGGTTGCGAGGTGGGGACTGGCCCTGGCATAAGCTTTTGGAGACTTCAAAGTCCAAGGTGACACATCTCCTCTAACAAGGTCACACTTTCTAACCCTTCCTAAACAGTTTACGTAACACTGAAATGTAGAAGGCTATGGAGGGGGTTCTTATTCAAACTCCCATTGTGTGGAAGTAGTATAGATAAATGTAACAATTGAGTGTATTTGTGTTCTGATAAGACTTAACATCAAAGAACAGGGTATGAGTTTGGTTTGGCTCGTGGATGTGGTTTGCTGATTCCTGATCTATTGTATTACTATTCACACTTTCACAAGTTAAAGCTCAGGAGTCACAACCCGTGGCTGAGAGAGAGCAGAGGAAGGTGTCACAACTCCAACCGCAGCCTTCTGCTCTGTTGGAAAGGTAGTCATTCTAAGAAATCAGAAAGTCTGCTTTCCTGCTGTTTTGACAAAAACGCTCTGACCAACAGAGGCGTTGGAAGGGAAGAGTTAAGGTATCTTACAGGTTACAATCTATCCTCTAAGAAGGCCCAGGCAGGAACCTGGAGGCAGGAACTGAAGCAGAGGCCATTGAGGAATGCTGCTGACTTGGCTTGCTCCCCGTGGCTTGCCCAATTTGCTTTCTTAGAGAACTCTGGACCAACTTCCCAGGGGTGGTACTGCCCACAGTTGGCTGGGTCCTCCCACATCAATTGTCGATCAGGAATTTGCCCCAGGGACATGCCCACAGACCAATAGGATGAAGCCAATTCCTCGGTTGAGTTTCCTCTCTCCAGGGAACTCTAGTTTGTGCAGTAGCTGGCAGTGATGTCTCTGCAGAGTGAAGGAATGCACGCACTCTGGGCATCCTAAGTCATAGTTCTCTACAGCACTGAGACAATAACAATAGTAATAGCAATAGCAATAACAGTTCTGGCCCTGGGCCATGATGACCTACTGAACACAGTTCAGGAAAGCAGCCTCTACTTAGAGAGGAATGCTGTGGAAATCAGAGAGATGCCCAATGAAACTTTGACCCCAGCTTCTGACTTTCGAACACCCTTCTATAATATAAGAATTCCATTTTTTATATGACTGTTGGACTTCTTTTCCTAGCCAAGCATTCTGTTAAGTGTCCCATGCCCGTCTCTGGACACCACATGGAGCATTAGGATGCTAACAGTGTCAGCCACAGCTGAATGGGTCATTAGGAGGTACGGCCTGACTAAAGCAAGTGGGTAGCTGGGGCATGGTGTAGAAGGGCTTCTTATTCTTCTCCACTTCTCTCTGTCTCCACCTCAGGACCACTCCAAGGGTGACAGATTTGCTTCTCCATACCCTCCCTGTCAGAATTTTCTGTTATCACCACAAGCCCACCGCAGTGGAACCCAACAACAATGGATGGAAAGCTTTGAATGGAGCCAAAGTAAACATTTCTTCCTGTATGATGCTTTTCTGGGGAAAGTTAACACTGATTTTGACGGCTGCCTGTTGTATTTCTCTTGCATTCTTGCTTAAGGGAAACACAGAGAACTCTGGGATACAGCACCATTCATACTCAACTGGCTCCAATTTAAGTAGTCAAGGGTAGTGTGTGTGTGTGTGTGTGTGTGTGTGTGTGTGTGTGTGTGTGTGTGACAATACATAAAAGGGAATACTTAACTTCCAAAGTGTCATAATTACCAAACGAGCCCATCTTCCCTGTGATGGGTCCCACTGGGATTTATTGCATACTAAGAGTGGCTTTTCCGTTGCAACTTAATGCATAATATTTAAGCTAATAACCCACTGAAAAATCCAGCAACAGCAACATAACTCCCTGCACTGTAATTATTACTTTTTTTTCTAACGTGGTGGCTTATATAAAAATACTGATTATCTTTTTACTAGGTTCTGGTGTAACTACTTGCTTTTTTTAAAAAAAAAAACGGTCCCGATTAAATTGCCATCAGTCATAGCTTGTCATGTGTTAATGCTGAACTGCTTTCTCCCCATTGTATGGACTTGCATTTTCAGGCTGCCTTAGAGCCCTAAAGGAGACATTGCTTTCCCTTTTCTCCCCTCTGCACCCTACCCGGCCCGCCCAGCTCCTCACGGTACCATATTTTACCCCTACCTGGAATTGATGGCATTCAGAGAAGCGGCGAAGACTCAGCTGTACAAACACAGCGCTTCTGTTTATTTTGGTAGCCTCTGAAATATTTGTTGAGAGTTATTCGAGCAGAAAGGCTGAATGGAGATCATTGCAATGTGTCAAATTAAGGAGTGCTTAATGCCTGCCTAATCTCTTGGTAATTACTGTTGTGGCAGCAGAAGGCTTCAGAACCGTGTAAGAAAGCTAATGATAGTGAGCCGCATGAGGCTGCCCGGGCATCCGAGGCATTGGCACTCAGCACAATTAGAGGCCTCACTTATCAGAGAGAGGGAGCGGCTGTCACTCCAGACCCGGACGGGTCAGACAGGAGTGTCAGCCGGGTCACTGGACAGGGGACTCCTTTAACTGGGTGTCACTTTCCTAATGGTGTTCTAACGTGTGACAGCCTCTTGGAGGGCAGGGAGGGTTGTGCCTGGGAGGAGTCTGACCTTGGGGTATTGGGGGAGCTAGCCGACGAGCAAGCTAGAGTCCCGTCACGTCTGTCTTTGTGTCACCAGTCTCTCCTCAGTCCCGATTCTGTATCTCCACTTCCGCTCTGTATCCTTTGCGCTCTGTGACTCTCATAGACTTTTCAGCCTTTCCCAGACTCTGTCTCCCTGTGTTCTTTAAGGATAGTTTAGGAGGTCCCTTCCGTTGCTCATGTCTTTGTATGCAGTACTATGTGTTAAGCTTGGGCCCTTGGATACACTAGGCAAACCCTTCAGACTTTTAAAATTGGAACCAGGGTCTGGGCCTGAACTTACGATCCTCTTGCCTCTGCCCCTAGACTAGCCAGCATTAATAGGTGGGCCTCACCACCCCCTGCAATCCAGCAGTTTTTGCGGGAGTAGGAAATAGCAATGGCGAAAGTAAGGGAGAAGAGAACACAGCATTAACAACTTTCCACACTCCAAAAGGATGAAAGAAAAAAGAAAAAGAGATTCACGACAGCCCAAGAAGAAAATTCATGCAAAAAGAAGTTGAAACCTGGTACAAGCTTGAAACCTCATCCTGCGCTGTGATGGCCGGCAGTCATCTCCAAGGGCAGGCACTTCAGCCTACAAAAGCGCTATTCCCAGCTCTGCCACTCACCAGTGCCAGCGCTCAAGCCGTTTCACACATTTCTAAAATGGAGAAATAACTGAAAAGGGTGGCGTTAGGATCACAGGAAACCTTTGAGGGGGCCCTGAGAAGAATAACACAGGACAGACCAGTCAATCAACCCTCTAAGCACGCCATCAACGGAGGCTGAAGTGTAAATAAGGAGGGGGCGGGGAACCGCCTGTGTGATGACGTCACGGGTGCTGCAGCTGTACAGGGCTGCCCTTCTTGAACAGTGAGCTCTGGACTACATGGAGCCCTCTCCTTCCATCACCTAGGCAGATCCCAAGGTGCAGCAAGTACTTATACTGCCCCAGGCAGGGAAACTCTCAGCTTGAAAAGCGGGGCTATTGGAAAGTAATTGCAGGCTTTGATGGGAGTTTAGGAGAGCCAGGGATAGGGTACAGTGTCTGATACCTTCTAAAGGGACTTAAGTTTCACAGCGGACCCATTCTGCACCTTTTTAATGCTGACGTCTATTTGCTTATGAAGATCCTGGGTACCGAATGGAGGAGACCAACCAATTCCTAAGAATCCCCGTTCTGTGTTGAGAAAACCAAGGCTGTAAACCTGTATCCTTGGGGTTGAGCAATAATTTAAAACGGGACCAAGAAGAGATACTACAGCCTATAAGCCAAAATTGTGGACCCCTGAATGCGGAAGAGTCCTTCAGAGTAACTTCTTGGGGCCTTGCTTTTGAGGGGTAAGCTGAATCCTGGGGCAGGAGGGCTATATCTACAGTCCTTGCCTTCTCCCTCCAAGGAACACCTGGGTCTGTCCCTGGTAAGAGCGGTGTGTGAACGGCGAGCTTCTAGAGCCTTCCAGTCAGTCAGCTCAGAAGGAGCCGCTCCCCTCCGGCTATTTCCAGTGGCTCTGATGCCGTCCTAAGGCTGGCCACAAAGTTAGATTTGGGAGACAGACTGACAGCTGGGCCATCTTGAACTCAAGATTTTCTGACACTGAGATCAGGCAGAGTATGCCCACTCCCCTAGATGGCTGGATACTCCATCTTCCAGACAAGATGACAAGACCCTGAAAGGCTGGCTATAGCAGCCCCTGCAACAGTGTGGAGGACCCCACGCTTACCGTTTGGTGTTGACTCTGAAGCATCCTTCAAGCCGAGCGCTCCGTTCTCTTGCCTGTGAGGTGTGACTGGACAGAAAAAGCCTGCTTCTCCACGGGGGAGGCAAGGGTAGACAGGGGTTCATACTGCCAGCTGCCAGATAGAAGGGGCAGGGGTTAGTTTAAACTGGCCAGTTCAGTCCCAGAGCTCAGCAAGCAGAGGTTCATCACTAACTGTCAAGCTGCGGTTTTAATCAGCTCTGCTCCTCAGTGGAGATAGATTTAATATCAAGGCACATTTTCAGAGCCATTAGCTTAATTATGACAAGTGTCTGCAAACTGGACAACTCTGCTTTCGGACCTGAGTGACAGAGTTTAATAATCCGGGCCCATGGGACCTCTGGGTGCTTCACAAAATGAGCCTCCATTAAAGGTCTAAGCATTTCTTCATTCTCCCTGGGTCTTGGCCCTCCAATTCCCCTCGTTTTATTCTACTGTACATGTCAAATAGAAAAGCGAGAGAGAGAAAATCATGCTTTAGTAGAAGAAAAAATATTTTACCTCGTCCATTAGAACTCATTTCACTGGGTCTTCGGCAGCTGAGTTCTGACAAAGTCTCCATCTTTTGTCTGGGAACTGCTGTGAGCGTTTCCGCACCTGGTCCACTGTAACTGCCTGTTGGGGCATTCCGCACCACCTTCTGGTAGAGACTTGTGAAGTTCTCTTGGCTCGTGGTTGTATTCCTCCTGTGGGCAGTGTAAGAACGTGGGTTGACATGGGTGGTGAGCCCAAGGAGGGGTCCAGAAGACTCCATCCATGTCTTCACTGTGATGGAGCCCTGGCTTTCTGTTGTTCCACGTACTGCCTGGGATACTGTGCTTCACAGTGTTTCTTGGGGGGCGATATTAGCTCATCTTTCTCAACTTTGAGAGACCAGGTGGCCCACATAATTTGGTCTACAAGCTCTTGGGAACCTCTGCTCTCAGTTGCAGATAGTTAGACGAAAGGGATACTTTTCTGATTTTACTTGGAGGGGGTGTTTAAATGGAAGGATGTTTTAAAAATGAAATGTTAGGAAACACAGATTAAAAAATGAAAACAACAGTCTTCTGGAGACATCTGCTTCCCTTACCTCATAGCCCCTAAAGACTTATGAACTCAGGGCCAAAAGCACTGGGAGGGGTGGCCTTGAAGGTCCCCTTAGCTTCACCTTGTATGATTGCTAGGCCTAGGACCACAAGCCAAGGAATGGGTGCCTGAAAGCAACATGGCAGAGTGTTTAAGTTGATAGCCAGGAAGTAGAGGATGTCGCGATGCAGCTGGGGACTCTTTAGTGAACCACTATGGTTAAGGCCTCCATCTAACCCCACCGTCCCCTGATTTCTACCAGATTGTTTTGGTTGTACCTTCTCTGAAAGGACAGTTACCTTGGGAAGGACTCGGAAAAGGGACTAGAAATGTATCCGAGTTTCATATCTGCCTCCAGAGACAGGGCCAGGACCAGAGAACCCTGCCCAGGGCTGCCTGTCTGGGTTCCTCCACTTCTGGCGTAGTGACCCAGCCTGTATGACTATGGGGATTGAGGGGGCAGTTGCAGAGAAAAGAACGAGGGGAGAGTAAGGTGAAGACTGTGCACAGAGCCATGAGGAACCTCTTCTCTACCTCTCTTCTGGTGACGCCAGTGTGTTTGTTTTGTAACTGCTCCTTGCATCGAGATCGCTCTCTAGAGACCGGAAGAGGCCCACCTCATTGTGCTTCAAACAAAGCCTTGGTTGGATTTCTCAGGACCGCCCCTTTAATGTGTCTCCATTTGGCGTGTCTGTGAAACCATGCTTTAGGGCCTTTAGAGCACTTGGATTTGGGTTGCTCTCTCGAAACCATAAGTGAAGATATGGTGAAGGAACCGAAAAATGGTATTGGGACCCGGACTGGATGAAATCTTTGCAACGAAGCTTACCTCCTAACCCTCGGACTTTAAGTCCCTTGTCCTTAGGGGTAGACACAGAAATCTTATTTCCTTTCAAGCTTAATTTTCAAATATGATAAATAAATATCGTCACGCCCATAATAGAAAAAAAGAGCCTCTATTTCTTGTATATGCCAAGATGGACAGAAGTTCCAATGATAGCCTGCCCAGGAGTCTCAAGTCCCTAACTGCCTCTGGGATTATTCCTTCCTCCCTTTCTCCCTCCCTCCCTCCCTCCCTCCCTCCCTCCCTCCCTCCCTCCCTCCCTTCCTTCCTTCCTTCCTTCCTTCCTTCCTTCCCTGTTCCTGGGCTCCCTCTCTTGCTGTTGGGACCCCTTCCCTGCTTCTAGAATCCTTTCTCTGGAATACCTTCCCTTATAAGGGGTCTTTCCTCTGTTCACAGGACCCCTTCCCTGCTCCTCATAACCTTTCTCTGTCCCTGGTTTCCCTTCCCTGGGGAAAGCTGCTTGGTGAGTAAAATGCAACTCTACACATCCGGACTAGCAGAGGCCTCTGGACTGTTTGACATCCCTTCATCCATGTTGAACAGGCTCATGGGGATGTTTCCTCAGGAACTTGGAAACTGCAATTCTTCTTATCAATCTCGGATGCATGCTTGAGTGTTGGCATGGTGAAATGCTGTGGCATTTCTTCCCAAAGCAGCTATGGAAGATTGCCTCAGATCCTTCTCACTCCTTAGTTCCCTGCTCCTCATTCTCCATGCCCCGCCTTCCACAAACCTCTCCAGCAGTTCCCTACTCTTGTTCCACACTTCCGAGCATTTGCTTCTCCACAGCTCTCTCCAAAGCCCCTGTTATTCCTCAGACTGAGTCCTGTCCTTTCTGCTAGACTGTTAAAACTGCAGAATCCCAGCTTGCACCTCCCTACTTGCTTTTGAAGCCTTCTTCCTGTGTCCGGGACAGATCTGGCATGCAAACACACCTACTAGAATTGACTAAATCTCTTCAGAAGTCCTTTTTGAATGGCGTGCTGTTTACATGCTATTTTCAAATGTTCTTTTGGCCAACATAGGGCCTGATAGTAGTTTAGTGCTTTCTAGCCCCAGTCAGTCTTAGGAAAAGAAGTGAATGCCATCAAACACGCTGTTGACTGATAAGCAATTCAGCCAATGTTGTGCGCTCCCTGAGGGAGTGAGCGTGAAGCTGGTAAGTACCATCCACAGAGAGAAAGTGGCTTGGTACTCCAGCCATTATAACACTTGCTCAGTCCCAAAGCAGAGTCTCCTCGGCAAAGAAAGCACATGGGCTCACTAGGAAAGAGTATCATAGTCACATGTTCAGGTGGGCATGTATGCCTGAGCATGTTCAGTGTGAGGTCACAGCATACATTCAAAAACAGGTGGACGAGAATGCCTTTGTTAGGAGAAATACATTAATTTGACAAAGGCAAGACTCTTGTGTTTTCTGTCAAGTGTGCAAGTCTAGGAAGACAGAAGGAAAGAACCATGGAAGTAAAAGGTCGCCAGGGGACTCAGGGGTGGGGGAGGGAAGAGAAGAGGGGAGATTGGGATACAAAGAGTTGCAGAAGATCCAAACACATTGTAGACATAAATGGAAATAACACAAGAAACCTGTTGCTTTGTATCATTAATATATGCTAAAAGAAACAGCAATTTTTGATGAATGAACTATATTCTAGTTGACCTAAAATAGTGGGAATGACCTAGAGGCTTTATCTGACTCTTGTAAGTTTGTCTGGAAGGTCTTATTTGAAACAAACAAAAACTTTTAAGGAGTGATATGGTCATTTAAAACGGTTGCAGTGTCCCTCGCTCAGCCTAAGGGATTGTCCCTAAAATACCTGCCCAGCAACAAAAGGAGGCTGTGTGGGCTTTGCATCCCCTTCTCCCTTGGTTTCCCAGAACAAAGGCTTCCAGGAAACTTGAGCAAGAGGAACTTTCAGTTCCATAAATCTTCTAGACATTGTGGAATGGAACTCAGGGTTCCAAGGCCTTGGGTGAATATTAAAAAGCCTTCTTTGCATAACCGTCACGTCCTTTGCAAGGAAAATCCAGAAAGCAATTGCTTTCTTTCTTCCTCGGCTGGCACTGTGTCTTCAGAGGAAGTATCGTGTCTGTTTTTATGACTAGACTTTTTAGAGGGGACAGATTAGTGAGTTTCATAAATTCAGAAGATGGAGCCTCTAGAACAAAGTTTACATGAGACGCCGCACCGGTACTGTGAAAACTCGCCATTACTAAAAGGTATTAATGACCCCAGGATGGGAACTATAACGTCAGAGCTGAAAACCACATGATTTCAAAGTGACTATTTGGGATTTGATAGTAAAACCTCAAAGCTTAGAAAAATGCAACATCAGATCCTAATACTGCCAAGTCATTTTGCTCCTAATTGAAACAGGCACAACAACATTCTATAAATGCATTCTATTTTTTCCCATTAACAAACGCGAGAAAAGCAGATTTTTTTAAATGCACTAATTAGCTTAGTGATTAATTAGCTGAATTAAGACCAGTCCTTTCCCTGAAGAAGCAACAAATTACTTAAAGACAGAATTATTCCACTTGGCCAATGTGAAGATCCTCCTGTACTGTGAATTTCCCACAGTGGCCAAGCTCTGTCCAGTTCTCCCTAGATTGTATTCCTAAATGGAAAAATGAAATAAAAGGAGGAGGACACGAAGACTCCTAAAGTATAGAGATTTTTATTGTAGCTCTAAGGGAGAAAACAGGCAGAGGGGAGAATCCAGGCTGAACCTGGCTGAGGGACACAACCAGATCATGAGACAAGAGAGGGCGAGCAAGAGAAGAGCTGCCAATCAAGACCCCAGCCGAGATGCCAAGAGACTGGCACAGGCAAAATGGCTGGGGAAAGGGAAGTCCCGCCCCTGGGAGTAAATGGTTTCCGGTAGGGGGCAGGATGAGAGGTTCTCGGAGGAGCCAATGGTACTGAGGGATGCTGGGAGGGCTGGCTAACATTGGCTTTGATATGTTAATAGACACCTCTGTAAGCCATTTATCCCTAGTTTTTGAGACCTAACAGTTCCCAGGTTTCTGTCTGTGGTCTTCAGCATGTCTGGGACTCTGGGTATTTCTCCTACATTTGCAGAACCTGGGAGCTGAGTACTGCCTGGGCCTCCTGGGAATATGTGTGGCCTGCATACCCTAAACCATAATCAATAGATAGGAGGCTCCAATGATCAAATGATTTTGGAAAATGCTGTGTTATTAGCCCCATGAATCTATTACATAATCTATTAACAATATATGCTATTAGAAATTGGTCTATTTTGTTTAACCCTGTTTTTTCCAGATCTAATTGCCCAGTGCTCTCCTTTTGGTACAGGGCATTTTAACAGACACGTAGCTAATTAACATCTTGGGAGCCCAACAGTTCTGTGGCTAACGGGTAAACACTTGATTTTTCAATACTTTCCCTAACTATGCTAATTGGCTCTCTTTAAATCTGCTTTCCCTCTTTTTATGTCGTGGTATCATGGGCCACCAGGCCCTCCTATGGCAGCCACGGGAGCCTCTTCATCTGCCCAGCCATGGGTTGTTGATTGCAACACTTGGCAGTTTCTCAGGAGCTTGAGCCAAAACGCAGGAACTTGAGGACAGGGGCAAACTTCCTTCCTCGGCCTAACTAATACACTAAAATGATGAAGATAACATTTTCAAAGGCTGATGGTGATCTATTTATGGATAATCTGAGGTGTCTTGATGTCTTGATAACAGGGAGGAGCTGATTACAAAATGGCATGCATTCTGAAACTGATACCTGCATGACCTGCGTTCTCTCCCCTCCACTCTTCCTCTGGCTGTCCCGGGTATATAATGATAGACAACCTCACAGGATCAGGTGGTGGTGAACACACACTAACTTGTGTTCAAAACCGGAAGTGCGTTAGAAGTTTCTTCTTCAGCTCTCAGACTGGCGAAAGCACACGAAGGCTATGGCTGCCGTGTTCTCCTGTGTCCAGTTATGATTCCAAGTGTGGGTCAGTGAGACTTCCCTGTGTGGTGTGCACTTTTCTCTCTGTTAGCTCTGGTAAGTCCCTGAAGCTCCAGAGTTCACAGAAGGTGGCCCTGTCCCTTGCTGAGTCCAGTCCTCTGCTGCAGAAGAGTGATCTCTTGGAACTTGCCACCATCATGGCTTCAAAATTATTCCTTCTCCAGCTTCCTGCGCTCACTCCCAAGCCTCTTGAAGGCATTTAGTCTCTCAACATTCCTGCTTTTCCCCACAGGTGCCTACGGGACCTCTGAGTAATCAGCATGTCTCTTTCAACAACAGTTCTCAACCCTTCTGGAGGTCAAGTGACCCTTTCACAGGAGTCACCTAAGACTATCTAAAAACATAGATATTTACATTACAAGTCATAACAGTAGAGAAATTATAGTTATGTAGTAGCAACAAAAGTAATTTTATGGATGAGGGTCACCACAACATGAGAGACTGTGTTGAAGGCTCACAGCCTTAGGAAGGTTGAGAACCACTGCCCTGTAAGAAGACAACATGGTGTGAATGCCACCACAGGCTCATTCTCCTGGCCCTCTTCCTTGGAAGGGTCTGGGTCAGGTGGGAGGCCTGAAGGACAGGAAGCACCAAAGCTGGTGTCCCAGGGTTTTTATAGCTCTTCTGCACTACCCAGAAGTCTCATAGTCCACCACTATGAGTTGCTTTTGGAATGATTGTTCGTATTAGCTCTCTGTCACCATAACAGATTTATTAAAGGGTTCCTTTGGGCTCATCTGGAGTTTTTCATCTGTGATTGATTGGCCCTGTTGCTTTGAGGCCTCTGCTGAGGCAACATATCACAGCTGATGAGGAAGGTCCTGGGGTCCCCCGATTCCCTTCAAAGCCATGTACTTTGTGACCTGAAGACCTGCCACTAGGCCCCACTTAATGGTCCTATTAACTCATAAAAGTGCCAAGCTTTGGACCAAGCTTTTGATAACATCCCAATGACCTTTTCAAGGACATTGAATCCAAATAAACATACATACACATACAAACAAATTCAACATGTATAGTGTTCATGTATGTATGAACATTGATACTAGGTATGCAAATGGCATGCTAGTTCACAGATTATGCCCAAAATTGAGCTTGTATGGAAACAGCCAGGAACAGAGCAGTCAGAAAATACCTCATATCATGCAAGAACATTCTAGCAAAACAGTTCCATGCAGATTGACACCCACAGGCCTTTATTATTGAATGTAAGAAACTCCATCACAGTGGCCCTGAGGGCAAGCCTCCCTGCACAATTGGAATTATCAGACCCTGGAATCACACGGCTCTCTCTTGCCTCTGCTCCATTTTCTAGTCATTTGAGCTTGTGCTCACCTTGGTAGAGCCTAAACCCGAGGGAGTCTAGGAAATGCAGCTGTTTGACCTTCAACCTTGGCAATTTGGGCAAGTACCCAAGAAAGCAGTGAGAAAGGAGCTGGCAGCCCTCAGCACCTGTGAGTGCCTCCAAGCCCGGCTGCTTAGCTGTCCCTAGTCTCATCCCACCCTTGTTCCCTCAGCACCTGTGAGTGCCTCCAAGCCCGGCTGCTTAGCTGTCCCTAGTCTCATCCCACCCTTGTTTGTCCGTTCTCATCCCACCGCCTCTTGTGAGCCCAGGTGTGCTTCAACCTGGGGAGGACTTGAGATAGGGCCATACAAGTTGAAGGGTCCTCAAAACAGAAGGCTTTGCCCTTCTCAAGTCTCTATTTCCTTCTAGAAAAGATCTATTGTTCTACTTGAGGGGCAAAGTCCTGATGCCTTTTTTTCTGTCCTTTCTGCATCATGTCGTGGCAAAAGGCTTTGACCCTCCCTGTATAAAAATAAATGTTTGTGGCTAAGCAAACAAAACAAAATTATTCTTTGACTCAACGAAGCAAGAGTTACAAGAAAATTTTGGTTTTATCTTTTGAGACAGGGTTTCGTTATATGGTCCTGGCTATCCTGGAACAAGCTTTGTAGACTACGCTGGACAAAAACTCAGAAATCTGCCTGCCTCTGCCCCCCCAGTCCTGGGATTAAAGGTGTGAACCACCACCACACCCAGCAAACTTTTCATTTAAACTGTGAATCTAAAAAACTACACAGCAACCTTGACACAGAAACTGGCCAAGGCATCTGAAGCATAGAACAACCTTCCAAAGTGAGGGAGACATGTCTAAACGAGCCAGGACCATGAAATGCTGTTCTTCCTGGATTTTATGGGATGTCACAGTTTGCAAGTATGGGAACTGGTAGGGATATGTGATTGGGATCCAGACAGCAGAGGGTGCAAGACAATTTTGGGCAGCACTTCCTACAGGCCTGGAGGGAGACCAAGCACTACTGCCTGCTTTGCTAGGCTTTAACATAGTTGTCCCAACAGAGGACCTGAGAGAGGCCATGCTTAAGAGGGGTAGCTCAAAACAGAAAGCCCAGGAACTCACAAATCATCATGTTAAACCTTTCCCTGAACTCATGGGTAGTAACGCAGGTCAAAAATGGATGTGGATTTGTTAAGCTAAGTTTGTGGTTTATGATTTCAGAAACTTTAAATACTCTCAATTCACGGGAAATATACATCAGCTATTGACAATTCACTTTTACCTGTAGGACAGTTGTATCAGTTTATGATTTAAAAAAAAAGGCACTCTGCAAACATTAGTTATTCTGTGCAAAAAAATATGGAAGAACTAGATAATGAAAGGATACATCTCTTATCTACAGAACACCTAATATATAGAACACATTAATTTAAAATGAAAGGTTCAGACCTAACCCAAAAGGGGATGGGTGGACAAGTTATCTCACTTAGCGGTAGCCATAGCCCTTTGAAGTAAGTCTTACCTTGTGTTACCTACTTCAAGATCACGATCCAGAGGTCACACAGCGACAGAACTTGGACTTGAATCTTTGGGCCATCTAATCCTGGAGCTCTGTTTACCCACTCTTATTTCCATCACCATTGATCCTGATCTAGAATGGCTTACCACCAGATGTCAACCCCAGACGCCAGGAGTGTATCCTTTGTCTCTGAGTTTCCCAAATGCCTAGTGTAGCATTTGAGAACACTGTTGGGTTTTTTCACTTGCTGGTTGCTTTGTGCAAACTGATCTGAATCCAAGAAAACCTGGATAGGAACAGTGTTTCAACACAGACATTCACTAAAGACCGAGAAGGTGAATTATGTGATAGGTTGTCTCAAAGTAACAAGGTGGCCATTTGAGTCTCTAGAGGTAAGTCACTCCCAAGTGACAAACAAAGCATTGTCCCCTGGGATCACTGAGAGAGGAACTTCCATTGTGAAGTACATTCCTTGGGACAGCTTTGAGGGGCTAGGTTGCTGTCACCAGGGTCTGCTAAGTCAGAGTTCACGATCTTACATTTCTACTTCTGAATTTCCGTATTGAAATCACATTTCCTCACAATTTTTTGGTATTAAACATTTTCAATGTTTTTGATGTAAATATATATTTGCAGGTTATAAAAGAATAAGAAAAATACCACCTAATAATAATAGTAAAAACATTCTGGTTTATTTCCCATATACACGTATTCAATGCACTTATTCTTTGGTTTGTTCTTGTGCATGCATGTAGTGTGTATGTACCCGTTTGTGCGGTGGGAGGAACTGAACTTGGGATCTTGTACATGCTAAGCACCTTCTCTGTTCTCAGTAGATGCAATTATTCTTATACCGAACATATAGCAGGCATTCTTTTTGTAGGTATTATACCTATTGTATTTATCCACTTCAGTCACTGTTCTTGAGAAGTATTATAATGAAATATCAGTACACCCTTGGAATATAGCGTAAGATTTGGTCACTTTCTTGTTTTGGAAAATTAAGTAGTGAGTCCCTCCCATTAGCGTAGATAATGCTAGTATCAGCTTCTTTGCGCATGTATCATTGTGCTTATATCAGATTTCCCTAAAAGTCCTTACAAGTGTTTATACCAAGAAAAATCATTAGATATTTTTGAGCCCTCAATTTTTATTATCATGAACATGCATACTTTCATTAGTAGAATATAAAAAGTTCCATCTTGCCTTTCCCATAATATTTTTCACTATCAATAAAGTATAGGATTTCAGAGCCCAGAGTCCCATGAATCTTTGCATGGCATCGAGAATCTGGGCATTTTTTGGAAAAAGTGGTTGATGACAGAATTTTTAAAAATTGGATTTTTCTTATGTTTTGCTTAATTTTTCATGTCTTGGATAACAAATGAGGTTGAACACTTCTGACGCATTTATCAGCCACCTGTCTCTCTGCTGAGATTTGTCTTCTAATGTCCTTGCTCTTGTCTCCAGTGGAGTATTTGTCTCTGTGCTTCTGACTCACGCGAGCTTCTCATAAATGAGAGAAATGAATCCTTGCATGTCATATTTGTGTGGTTTTTCATGAGGAGACTCTGAAAATGACTCTGGAATTGGTGCCACAGTGGGTTGTCTTTGTTGTCTGTCATTCTTATAGTTAAGGCCTTTCTCAATTAGAGATGGGTACAATATATGCTTGTAATTTCTTGCAATGTTTTATGCATTGTCAAGTATTTAACCCATCTAGAATTCAATATATTATTCATTCATTTATTAATTTCTCCTTTTAACAAACATTTATATTGCTCTAATTATGCATCAGGCACTTCATGTGAACTGAGAATTTTAACTTGATATTCCACTCAACTGACTTAGTTATTTTTCTCCATTATTACTTATTACCTTCTCAATTGCGTTTTTATTACATTTAAAAAATTTTTATTAAATTTATTAAATATTAACATATACTGCGTGGATGTTTATCTCACTGATACAGTTGCATATGTGTTTTTATTAAATATTAAATAACCTTGCTAATTGTACTAAGTTTATTTGATAGCATGTAAATTTAATAATGAAATCTACATGAAGCTTGACACTCTGAGTGCTGTTTCCTTTTTCATTTGCCTTCGATTCTCCCACCAGGTTCTCACTCCCTCCAGCCACCACAGCTCTAAGATTTATTTGACTGACAGGCATTTCTTCTTCTCATTGCTCATCTAGATTTTGTTGAATCCAAAGCCAATATTTACCAGATGCAATCAGAATTATTTCATAAGGGAATAGATATGCACAGCACGTTAGAAACCCCGTGTGGATGTTGTTCTCTCTCCCCTGGGTGTCACAGGAAGACATATCCACATATGCCACCCGAGCTGAATTTGTTCATTTTTAGGGGTAGTCCAACAGCCTCTGCTCCTGTCCCTTTAATTTACACAGCTCAGCGCTCTTCCATTTGGCATTCAGGGTTGCTTATTAATTTGTTATGAATTATAGATTTGATCTCCGGGTCTCAGGTTTTTGCTTTGGTGATGCATAGTCACTGGCCTGGTTTCTGGTGAAATCTGGAACCACTGGGCTGCCGAGCGACTGTGCAGCAGATGAGACACCCGCCCCTCACACGCCTCTGAAATAGGCGTAGGGCCCTATAACTGGGGGGAATTGCTGCATTAGAACTATCTCCTTTCCATCTCAGAGAACCTTTTGAATGATGCAAAATTAAGTGGATTTTGTCACTCGAATCAATTTGGGAGTGCTTTCCCGTAAAACGGGTAACTTTTCATCCTTGGGCTCGCCGATTTCCTCATCTTACCATCTGGCTTTATGCTCTCTGGGTCTGTGCTCCTTTTCATTTTTATGCCATAATTTTTCTTGACTCTGTTATCTGGTTTTACGCTTTTGGTTTGTGCAGCTTCGCTAATTCCTCGGTTCCCTTTTGCTATATGAACTATGTTCCCATTAGCTTGTTGTTTCTCTTCTTAGTAATGTGGAAGACTGTCTCAATGGAAAACAACCCTGTTTGTTCAGATCTGGGGGAAGCTCTGCCCCAGCCGGTCCAGAATGGACAGGTGGGAAGCGAGGCAGAGTCTGGGCTCTCAGGCCATGCTCCTTCTCTCACCCGGGTCCAGGATCTCAGTAGGTTCTCACTTGTGAGGAGGTAGGAAGGAATGTTCAGTAATAACATTCAGCAATAGCTTTCCTTGGAGAATAAGTTCCACCTAGAGTAGAACTCTACACGGCTGCTTGGTTGCTGCCTATGTGTGCTCTGTTTGTTTGTTGTTTGGTTTTATTCGGCATTTTGGTAACCCATTGAAGCTGAGATCTATCAACTGTTTGTGGTAAGAACAGAAATGAGTGCCACCATGCCCCACCTCTGTGAACCCCTCTGCAATGAATTCATGTCATCTGGGAAAGCCCATGGGTCTTTCTTTTGTATATTTATTCAGAAATCGGGCTGAGAGAGTGGAAGTCCTCAGAAGTCCTTTGGTGCCATCTTGGGAAGCGTGTTCCCAACTGTGGTTTAGAGTCTGGGGCAGAGAACTAGAGAACCAACCAACAATACATTTCTCACTCAGCTCCCTCTGCCTTGGATACTGTTCTCCCAATGCTCGCCTGCTGAAGGCTTCATTTTCGGCCCCAGGTAGTGTTGGGACCTGGTGAGGGGAAGTAGATCACTGGGATTTGTCTAACACAAGATGCCAGTTCCTCCTCTTCCACTCCCTTTGCTTCTCTTTCTAGTCTGACCACACTGAATAAAACTTTCTGCTTTACACTGATACTTTGGTATTTTAATGAGCTTATCAATGATGGGTACCAGAACCTGGCTTGTTAGGCCACAGACTGTGACTCTAAACCTAAAAACAGTACCAGAATTGAAAGTAATCTCAAGTGCCTTTTCAAAATATCCATTGGCAACTCGTGATACACCTCTGAATATGTGATGAACCTCTGTGGTGGCTTGAAAGAAAAATGTCTCCCATTGGCGCATATATTTGAACAATTGGTCCCTAGTTGGTAGTTGTTTTAGTCGGGGTTACTATTGCTGTGATGGAACACCATGACCAAAAGTAAAATGGGGAAAAAAGGGTTTGTTTGGATTATACTTGCCCATCATAGTCTATCACTGAAGGAAGTCAGGACAGGAACTCCAACTGGGCAGGATCCTGGAGGAAGGAGCTGATACAGAGGCCATGGATGGATACTGCTTTCTGGCTTGTTTCCCATGGCTTGTTCAGCCTGCTTTCATATAGAACCCAGAACCACCAGCCCAGGGATAGCACCACCCACAATGAACAGGACCTTCCAACATCAATCACTAATAAGAGTGTGCCCTATGGCCCCGTCCATAGTCCAATCTTATGGAGACATTTTCTCATTCGAGATTGAGGCTCCTTCCTCTCAGACTGACAACTCAGTCCTAAGGACCAGTCTCTAGTCTGGAAGAGGAGAGGTTGACTTTGAGTGGACCCAGGAGAGGCTACTCCAAGTTCTCAAGCAGAAGATCTGAAGTACACTGACCTCAGCAACAGCCCTTCCGTGAATCTGGTGGCTTAGACACAGGGACCTCCTCAGGGGAGGACTGCACCACGGAAAACAAGAGTTCCACAGACATGGCCAGTCACTGGCAGACAGACTTCTCTGGAGGCAAGGGCATGTGTGCTTTGCTTACCTTCTGGCACGGTCTATCCATAGATTCAGCACAAAAAAAAAAAAAGCTAAGGAACTTTTAAAAAGCCCTACCTGACAGAGCCAACCTTGTGATCTAGTATGTCTGTTAGGAATGACTTTTCAGCTACAAATAACCCGAATCCCATTTAACAGTGCCTTTGTGACACGAACATTTATTATTGTCTTAGCAGGGAAGTCTGAAGCTAGCTGATTCAACAGTTTGTTGTCTAAAAGCCAGGCTTTCCCCCACCTTTCTGCTGTGCTGCCCAAGAACACAAGCTTTCTTGAGTGTTTGTTCCACGGCTACAAGATGACCGCTGTGTTGCCAATTCTCTCAGTCATGAAAGAAGTACACATCAAGGCAGCGTGTTCCTTCCCCATAAAACCCCATTTGTTACAATCCTTTCCCTTCATAAATTCTCTCTCTACCTCACCTATCAATAATAAGTCTCAGTTCTATTGCCCAGAGGGAAGATGTGGAGACTGGGTTTTGAAGGGTCAAATAATAGCATATCCCACCTCCTGGATGGTACCTGGAGGCAGAAGATGTCTTCCCCTAGGTTTAAGGAGACGCGTTTGCTAGCACACTACAAAGATCTTTGCAAGAGGAGCGAAACAAACTATAGCTGCCTTGGACAAAAATCCATTCAAGCTTAAAATGCAAGAGCATTAGCCGCTCAGAGCCATCACCGAGGAGAGATAAAATACGTCTGCTCTCTCCAGACCTCAGAGATGCTTGCAGCGTGATTGTTTTTTTGGCTGAGAAAGCTGCTTAGCCTACAGAAAAAGGAACGTACCTGAACATTTATGAGTCGGCTTTTCAAAGACAGCAACCCATCTTCCCCTTCACCCCTCCCTTGTCTCCCTTCCCTGTAAAGGAACACTTAGCAAAACTAAATAAATTATCAGTCAGGCCATGAGAAAAGGCTCTCATAGGGCAGGGCAGGAGTGTGTGTGCAGAGGCCTAAGGCCATCTTCAGAGCTGAAGTCACAGGCTGGGGAGAGGAGAGGAAGTGAGAGGCAAAGAGAGTGAAGAGGCTAGGGGAAGAAGCAAGAGCCAGGAGTGGGGGTGGGGGAGGCTAGGGGAGGAGTGGAGAGGCTAGGGAAGGGGGAAGAAGCTGGAAGAGGAACAGAGAGGCCAGGGAGGAGGGGAGAAGCTAGGGGGAGGAGGGAGAAGCCAGGGGAAGAGGGAAGAGGCTAGTGGAGAAGAAGAAAGTTTAGGGGAGGGGAGGGGAAGCTAGGGGAGGAAAGGAGGGACTACAGAAGAAGGGGAGAGACTACTGGAGAGCCAGTCAGACAGAGAAGTCAGCAGGCTCTCCTCTTCCTTGTTCTTCCTCTTGTAGCAAAAGACCTGGAGACCTTGCACTGATTCAGAGGACCCACTGGCCAAGCTCTTGTTCTGTAGTTGTTGAACAAGGCACCAAGGTGCAGGAGCTGAGCTACAGCCAGCGCCCCATGGCCCTGGCTCCACCCTGGCTGACCTGTGGTTAGGTTCTGGACTTGGCCTTATCTGGAAACTGACTATGATATTTACCTGGGCCATGGTAATAACATCTGTTTCTGCTCTGGGCAAGGCTATGTCCTTCTCTATTCTGCAGGGTGCAGTGTTCAATCCCCACAGGACTGCAATTGAGCTTGAAGCACTCTGGAGGTAACCTGGGTCAAACCAGCTCTAAAGTGGGCCAGATCCCACTGTGCTGTTGGCTCAGGAGAAGGGAGGAGAGATGTCTTTTGCTTCTCTGTGCCCTGGGGAGAGGTCAGACAAATCACCAGCTCCAAGACAGGAAGAATAAGGACATACCTCCAAATCCCTTCCACATAGTTCCACTTCCTGATGACCAGGCACTCAGACATAAGAGGGCCATTCTTATTCAGAATACAAAGGCCATACAGGTGAGTAGGAACAGTGCTCACAGGCCTGCCTGTGTGGCCCCTGCTTTAAAGGGTACAGATCCCTCGCAGACAGGCCACAGCCCTCAGGAATGGGGATTAGCTATTCCCACATCACCCTTGCCACAACAGAAACAAGGCGTGACCTCCTGCTTCTCTGTGACAAACAACAGGGCTGAATATTTCCTGGAATAAGCAGCCATCTCCCCTGAGATGTGAATGTCCCCAAATTTTAGGGAACAAACAGGTTAACCTTGGCCCATTGAATTCAAGATTTCAAACCCACTGGCTCTCTGGAACATTCTAGTCTCTGAGAGGAAATAGAAAAGGTCTTGGTAACAAGGTGACTCCCAAAGTCTAGCTTCCATCTGGTTAGTTTAATGCATGCCAATCCTCCCTCTCAGGCATAATGTATTTCCTTTTCCACTGGGGAAGAAGAAAAGGGAAAAGGTTGCTCTCTCTCTACAGTGTCTGCTTCCACGACGAACCAGACCAGACTCTGCTCCCTTGGGTCACTCCAAATCAGCCGCCTGAGATGCGAAGTACCGATAGCTGTTAGGGGACCACTCTACTCTCTTGCTGCAGCTCTGGTTTTGATCAGAAGTGTGGGGCATGAGATCTGTTCATGCAGGCGGGTCTTGGCTCTGTGTCCTTCAAACTGGCCACTGTGAGAGGGACCCAACCAGTCTGCCTAGCCTGGAGCCCTCCGTGGCAATGAGGCGTGTCTCTGCTCAGAGTATCACGATAGCTCTGAGCATTTATGCATTTATGCCCTGGGTTCCTTGTGGCTTTGGACGCATTTATTGGAAAATCCAGCCTTTCATTTGTCTTTGCCATCACAGAAGCATGGGAGAGTTCTGTCTTTGTCTCCAGCTTAGTCTCTCTCTCTCTCTCTCTCTCTCTCTCTCTCTCTCTCTCTCTCTCTCTCTCTAACAAGCTAGGTTACCATTTCCTTCTGGGGGCAAAAGCCAGCCATGCAAGCATCTACTAAGATGATTTCACAGGCTATGCTAATTATTTTTTAGGGCAAGCCTAATAAAACCCAGGTGACTTGCCTCTAGCCATTTCTCCTTATCTTCACACAGCCTGGGATCATTTTCCCAGTGTGGCAAGCAATTACCGTGAGCAAGGCGGTTTTCACCAGACATTCTGTGTCGGAACCCCGCTAGAGCCCACAGAGGTTAATGTGCCTCTGCTCTGCAAAATCGAGGCGCTATCTTATGGATTGTAAGACATGCCCGTGACACTTGAGTCTAGACAATTTACAAGATCAGCAAAGCAGAGGGGGGTCCCACCTGGCGTCTCCACTAACGATTTTCTCATCAGAGCTTAGCTCAGTGTAGCATGGTGGTTTGCATCACCTTTCTGTGGGGGTACAGGCTTGGCCCATACACCAGCCCTCTAGGGGTGCTAAAGAGTTTAGGGGAGACAATCTGCTTTTGCTTGCAGAAACCTAGAGCTGTATTTTCACTGAGAAAAGAAGTTATTTCATTGTTTCTCGTAATTATCACACAATTTACTTAAATTAAGAGCTAAATGTTAAATGTATCCTCCACATGCAGGGAAAATAGGAATGGCCAGGAGAGCTAAAACGAATATTTGGAGTGGCTTTCTAGAAAGGAAAATTAAGTCCTAGACATTGATGGGGACGGTGAGCTTTATTATGTGCTCACCATTAAGTTGGTACCGTGCTTGCCCGGCATGCATGAAGACTTCCCTGAGGTTAGCCTCCAGCACTGAATATGGGGGTACATGCCTGTAACTCAAGCACTTGGAAGGAGGGGGCACAAGGATCATTAATTCAAGGTCATGTTTAGTTGCAGAGTGAGTTTGAAGCCAGCCTAAATTATAAGACTCTGCCAAGAAGAAAAAGAAGGAGAGGAAAAGAGGGAGGAGGACGAAAGAGAAGAACAAGAAGAAGAGAAGGAGAAAGAGAAAGAAGATGAAGAAGAGGAGAAAGAAGAAGGAGAAAAAGAAGGAGAAGGGGAAGGAGAAGGAAAAGAAGAAGGAAGAGGAGGAGGAGGAGAAAGAGGAGGAAGAGGAGGAGGAGGAGGAGGAGGAGGAGGAGGAGGAGGAGGAAGACTTAGTGGATAAAGGAGTTTCCCTCCAAGCTTGTCGACCTGAGTTTGATTCCCAGAACCCACAAGATGGAAGAAGAGAATAAACTCCTCTGGCCTCCACACATGCATCATGGTAAGTGCCTGAGTAAACACACGCTTAATTAAAATGAAAAGCAAAAACAAGTAAACAATAGATATCAGCTCAGCTGTGACCTGGGGGTTTTCTTCCATACAGTCCCTGTCACTGTCACTTGTCATCCGGTCCTCTCCCTGTCTTAGTTACTTTTCTTGATGTTCTAACAGAATCCCCTGGACATATAGCAACTTAAGGAAGGATGAGCTTCATTCGCTTCCTAGCTCAAGGGCACAGTCCATTGTGGTGGGGTGGGGGTGGGGAGTCAAGGCTCCAGGAGCTTGAAATGTCTGGTCACATGACACCCACAGTCAAGAAGCTGAAAGGATGTGATTCAGCCTCACTCTTGGTAGTCTAGGACCAAAGCCCAGGGATGGTATTAACCTAATCAAGAGACTCCCCCACAGCCATGGCCAGAAGCTAACCCAACCTAGAAAACCCTTCACACTGGTAGTCCCAGAGGCTTGTCATCTCCTAGGTGACACTAGACCCTATCAAGTTGACAATATTGACCATCACACTCTGAACTTGGGTTTTGTCTTCTTCGCCTCAGTACCCACTCTCTGAAATGGTTGCAGTAATTCACTAAAATGGATTAGTGGCTCTCATCCCCTAGGATGCCACCCCCTGTGACAGTAAATTTGCCTACTTTTGTTCACCATTTTATCACCTGAGCCCAGAGATTCTGGCCTAAGAAGTCCCTAATAAATATCTTGGCACTTTCATATTTTGTCTCCATTTCTACTTGGAATCAAAGTGTGGGTGTCATCTTTGGCATCTGCTCAATTAAAAACCCACCGCTGATTTTCTCTGATGTATTCACTTGTTCATCTATAAATATTTTAATATGTATGTGGACGGTGTGTCATAAAGTCTCCCTGTCGCGGTTAACTTTGTAGCTCAAGACTGTATTGTGCTGGGGAGATGGCTCAGTTAAGCCAAATGATTTCTACACAAACATGAGTTTGAATTTCCAGGACTCATGTGAAAGATGGCACCATCTCTCTCCGGTGCTCAGAGGAGTGAGGCAGGTAGATCAAGTTGCATGTTGGCTTGCTAGAAGCAAGTCTAGCCAATCAGTGAGCTCCAGGTCAGTAAGCGATACCATCTCAAAAAATAAGTAGAGATGGACTGAGAAAGACACTGACATCAATTTACCTTTGTATGCATAGGTGCATGAGGGGACGCATGCACACGTGCATACACACGCACACACAATGTTATTTAGAGATCTCTCTCTCTCTCTCTCTCTCTCTCTCTCTCTCTGGGGATAGTCAGAAGTAACCTTGAACTTAGGCTGTTTTGTTCTCTGAGCTAAATTATAGAGGTTATTGGAGCCTATGAACATTGTTGTACCCGCCAAAGCTGCTGAATGAACCGAAGGTATTGGATAGGGTCTCTGCTGAAGCTCCCCAACAGCCCACCTCTCATTTGCTTCTTCACTACACAGATGTGGGACTCAAGGCTTTGGGAGATGAATCCACTCACACAGTGGCCCAGTCGTTAAGCAGTGGAGAAAGTTTGATGAGGAGCCCTCCGTCTTGATGGATCCCCTCAGTGTGCTGGCTGGGAGACTCCAGCCTAGTCTTCTTCAGGCGCGGCCAAGGAGCAGGCCGTGCAGACTTTCATCTGACCTGCTCTCTAGCGACAGGGAAAGCAATGCAGAAAAAGCCACAGCTGTCAGAACAATTAGAGTTGGAAGTGACTCTCGGATTGTTCACCTTCACCTTCCTAGGCGAACCCCCAAGAACACGAGAGATAAAGTAATCTACTCAATGTTGTAGAACCAGTAAGTGTCGATAACAAGGTCAAAATTGAGATCTAAGGGTTTCCAATCCTGACCTTCCATATGGGAGAGTCTCTGTGACAGGACAGAGATGCCACTGTGCAGCTTATAGCAGAAGGAAGGATCGTGGGTCAAGTATCTTTTAGCTCTAATGTCACCTAGAGCTATGACTCACTCAGCCCTTTCTCTCTCACCTCTGTGTCCCCAGATGCAACTCCAGGTTGGTGTAACAGGTGCTGTCTGGTGACAAACTGCCCAGACACACTCATCCAGCCTCTAATTTCCTGATTCTGCAAAAGCTCCTGTTCTGTAGAGACTGTATGATCTGCCTGGCTCGACACACTCCCCAACCCACTCAGCCACTGGTCCTGTTGGCTCCTTTCTCTTCTCTGTCCCTCATAACATGTGTGTTTGTTTACTTCATACCACTTTCCCAACAAGCACAAGTGTGTGGGTCTCCAGCTTTTCCAATCCCGCAGCCCTCGTGACTCTCCCTCTTCCAAATCCCACCCATCCTCTCTTAGGCTTCAGAACCCCTTACACTGTTCCCAGTCATGTCAGGTGGGGCTGACTCATTTCCCCAGCCAGACGGAGAGCCCAGAGCTGATGCTTTAGATGGGCTGAAATAGAGATTTTTATTGTTTTATTCTTTAAACAAATAGCAGGCTTTAAAATAATGAGGTTTTTAGCGGTCAGGTAAGACAAGCAAATTGGTCCTCTGTTAGCATCACATCGGAGCCTCTGGATCCTAACACAGTTAGACCGGGGTATCTAAGGGCAGGCTTCATCCAGCAGTACTTTCCCCCAGCCATTCTATGACTTCCTATGAATTAGTCACCACTCACACCCATTCCAGGCCTGGAAGTATCATGGCTTCTTTCCACCCCTTTTCTTCCTGAAAGGAAGTTGACTCTGAGTTCCAGACATCATTCTGATGACTATGTCAACAGTCTTTGATGTCACCGATCCCTGGTTATGATTTTGTTGCTGGAAGTGGTCAACAGAGAAACTGGGCTGGTTGGAAGACATCGTTAATCCCGCTCCCCCCAAAACAGAATCAAATCCGCCCTGACATCAAAACAGGTCCCGGGGAATATTTGTCTGAGTGATTTCAGCTTTTATCAACCTTCTCTGCAAACTTCCTCCAGTTTCAGCACCTTGACAAGTCTGTCGAAGACAGACCTGACCCTGTGGAGGCTTCAGGAAGACTATTGGACACAGACAAAGCAAGAGTCAGAGCTTGATGTCACAAAAATAACAGCTGGGGACACTTGAATGGAAGAGGTTTTAGGAAGGCTCAAGAAAGAGTATGTTCGTGCACATGTGTGTACACCCCACAGATCTGTTTGGACACATCCCCTCATCGTCTACTTAAAATGTACAAATATTAAAAGAAATCTTGAAAAAAAGAGTTCTGTAGACACATGCAAAGGAGAGAGGAAATTGGACTGTGCCCCTCAGTGCAAGGCGCCTTTTCCTTGCCATTTCTGTCCAGCCACTGTTCTTCTAGTTTGCCCCTGAACAAGTCATTTACAAGAGATGGCTGTCGTGGAGCATAAAAAAATAATTTAAAAAATCTTCAAAAGGCTGGCAGCATAAAACCCCCTGGCTCTGTCGTTTCTCTGTTTCTGCAAGCAGCAAAAGATCCATAATTCTCACACTTAATGTAATTCCAAGGCATCTAAAGTGATTTACAGTCGGTTTACTCAATACTTTCAGCTTTATTTAATGTAACAGTTATGGCACATAAAAAGTTTATTGACAATCCTTTGGGAGTGCGATTGAGTAAGAAAGAGTCATTGCTAATACCATTACAGAAACAGAAAGCAGGAGGCTCAGCCCGTTTCCTCTGTGACCTTTGTGATTCCTCAAGTAAGGGTTACACAGGGAAGGGTCTGTCTCCACCTCTGCAGGCCTCTGGATCTGCGAGCAGCCCAGTCTGCCTGCTAGAGCCGCCATCTTGGCTGGCTTGGATGTCTCTTTTCAAGCCTGTCCCAGCTGTGTCCCTTGGAAAAGCGCCTTTGGTTTAGATTGTTCTGGAGTCTCCATTACCATGCAGGGTCCTGATTCAGCAAGGTCTGCTAAGAGGGAAAAGACAAAATACATTGTTATTTTTCCTTCCCTTGCTGCTTTGTTCTCTGTCCATTTGACCCCCCCTCTGCCAGAGTTCCGCTCCACCCCTTTCCATCCTGGAGGAAGAGGACCCTGAGAAATAGGAAGACGCTTTCCAGGCAAAGTTTTGTCTCTGGCCTGGAGCTGTCAGCTCTTTTGTTTCCCATGGTTTCTGTTGGACAGAAAGGAGGTGGTTAAAATAGAACCTGGCCTCCAGGTGTGTCTCCAATGCCAGGCATCTGCCCCATGGCATAAAGAAAAAGAAGTTTCCCAAATACAAGGAAGGCCAGAACAAGTCAAGGAGGCTCCTCTTTCTGTGATTTCAACAAAACGGCAAGTTTTCTCTTAAATACCGCATCACCTGAATCCTGGGCTGGTGGCCCGGGGGCTTCTGAGCACCAGGTGCTGACTGACCTGCCTGCTGAGCAGAACTAACAAAGAGCATTACTCTTCTTGACCAAAGGAACACTCCAGTTCCTGCCACAAGACATGGACTGCTTCCTGACTTCCTGAAAGCAAAGCCTTGAGCTTTGGAGGATGACACATTTTACACTTGAAGGTTTTTGGATTTGTTTTTTACAATCAAAGTGTTTTGTAATTTTTTCCTCTTTCATACACAAACTTAAAAACCCTAGGTCAAACATTCTCTATGATTTCAAAGGAAAATACTCAGCTTTCATTTCTCTCTAAACAAAGTAACCCACGCTAAAAGAACTGAAAGTTCCCCACATTGTATAAAAGTCACTGTGTGACAGCCATTTTACCAGCTGACGCTTTGGGGCTCTTGCAGCTCTTCAACTGCTTGTTCTGACTCCAAAAGTCTTCAACCTTCTGAGCTCACAAATGATTTACACAAATGATTGCCACACACACACAGAGAGAGAAAGGGAGGTATCTTTTACCCCCTTGTTTTAATTTTCCTTCTTTCTCTAAGACAGACTAAAGATGCTCTATAACCACTCATCAAAAATTTAATTTTATGATATATAATTTTTTGTGGTACTCTTCTCCTTGCCTCCTGAGTCTTTTGTATGCTGATATTTACTACTATTATTTAAGCTTTAAGCAAAAAATGTGACATATGAAAAGACTGTGTTATGGATATATATTTATATATGCTTACATGTTAGTTTTTCAACTTTTGCCGTGGGACAATGGTCTTGTATTGCTTTAATAAAACGCTGATTGGCCAGTAGCCAGGCAAGAAGTATAGACAGGACAACCAGGCAAGAAATACAGGCGGGTGACGAGAACAGGAGAATTCTGAGAAGAGGAAAGAGTCAGTTTGTAGTCATCACCCAGACACAGAGGAACCAAGATGAGAACACCTCACTGATAAAAGGTACCAAGCCACATGGCTTACACAGAAAAGAATTATGGACTGATTTAAGATGTAAGAATTAGTTAATAAGAAGCCTAAGCTAGTAGGCCAACCAGTTTATGATTAATGTAGACCTCTGTGTATTTCTTTGGGACTGCATGGCTGTGGGACCTGGTGGGACAGAAACCTAGGTCAACAAACTTTAAAAATTTTTCTGGCAAATATACTACTTAAGAGGAACGTAACATTGCCCTGCTGGTCCTCTCTGGCCAAGGTAGTTGTGCCTTGAAGGCTTCAGACAATTCTTTAGAACTTTCAGTACTAGCAGGACTTTAGACTTCCAGATACCCCGTCTGTAGGATGTAACTCCATTCTGACTTTACCTGTACTGGACATATTATTGAAGAAAGCAATTCTTCATGTGTGTCCACAGTCTGGTGGTTCATTTCCATCATGGATCTATCTTTACCTGCTGTTTCTTTAGGAAGTGTATGTCTAAGAGAGTGGGCCTTGCAGGGTAGGTCTGGCAGAAGAGGGTGCCACCCCCACGCATTTACTCAAGCCTCTGCATCAGGAAGCCGTTTAGTGAACACACAAAGGTAGACCAAGGCTTATAGCAAAGTTCATAGCTTCCTGTTCATTTATCTTTGCACCTACATGTCCTTCATTTTTTTAGTGATTTTTCTGAAAAGATCGCCTTTTTGGATGCCATCACATGCATCCAGAGAACAGTTTGTGTGGCAGGTTGAGATCTGAGGTTCTCAGTCACTGCTGTCCTCATGCCACGGGGGATGACATTTGGGGATTCTTGACACTCACATGTGATACTAATAAGCTCTCAGATAAAAAGCCAGTACTTGGCCATGTGCCTTGGAAAGTACACCCAAGTCAGTGTTTTGCAAACAAGTTGTTTAGTAGTTACTAGAACATTCCACAAGCACAGAAGCTAGTCCTTCGATAAGAGATTCTACCAGTACTACACAAGCAGCGAGTTCCAGAGCAAGGGCCTGAAATCAGACTCAGTAGAAAGCCTTTTGCTCTTGCATTTGGGCTACTAGGTACAACTTCCGAGGCAAGGAAGGTCAGTCCTTGAAGTTTGGTCAGCTCTAGGCCATGTGTGTCTCACTTGAGTCTCCTCGACTCTCATGGCTCACCCACTCCTTCCTGAAAGATCTTGCTCTTACAAGACCATCCCAAGGAAATACTCAATAATGTTTTTGCTAGACTCAAGTGTGTTTTCATCAAAAACCTAAAGACCCCTGAAAACCTTCAAGATGGAAACAAATGAAAGTCTGTTTAATGTCAGAATTTAATTTTCAGACTGAAAAGGTAGAGGAAAATACAAGAAAAGAAACAAACAAAAGAACAATAAGAAATCTTTCAGTATAAAGAACATGTCAGCATGACACATTTCTCCCAATGATACATGGGGCTCAAAGGGCTCTTTCTGGTTGGGGTAGTTGTACCAGTAGCCACCAGAGGGCAGCAGAGGGTCAGAACAGCTGGTGAGAGTCAATTTCTCAGGAAAAGGTTAAGAAATGAAGAGACACCCCAGGGGACTGCTACGTGTGAGGAGTCCTGGGATGCTTCTACCACGCAGATCTTTTTCTTCGGGACCAATGCATCTGTCCCCGGATGCTGGGACACTGGCTGCTAAAGGTGCAGGTGCAGTAGCAGAGACTTGCCTGCCCAGGGAACGGCCCAAAGTTATGTCCTCTCCAGGGAGACACATAAGGACTGGCCAGTGTAGGGATTGGGAGCCCGGGCTCCTCGCCTCCGTGTGTGATAACTCTTAAGGGCCATGCAAGATCCCAAGTCTCAGGAGTGGCTGCGGCTTTGAGAATTCTAACTAGCTGTCTTTCTAAATTCATTGACGTGTCTGCAGAAGTCACCTCTTGAGGGACTCATCTCCTGCTGTCAGCTTCCAGGATCCCTCGTTCCAGCAACAGCCATTCGGTGTGGAGAAACCCAGCCATTGCACCAAAACCTAGCCATAAGAGACACAGACAAGCTGGAGGAGGGGGTAAAATTCCTTTACTGGCTCCTCAGCGAACCTTATTTTCTGTGGATACTTGTAAAAGAGCCCTTGGGTCCCTAGGATCTCCCTCACCTACCTCCCTTCCCAGTGTCCTCATGTCACCGGGATGACAGCTCCCCTCCCCTTCCCAGCCCCACCTAAGCACTATTTACACTGTTGACTGCAGTTGTCCTTTTCCTGGACGGTGCCCAGTCCCTAAGACGGGCTCCCACAGCACATCCAATCACACATCCTATCAGGGCGTGGCCAAAGGAGACCAGCAAAGAAAAGAAATACTCTGGCTCGCTCCCCGTTTTCCCCGAAATTATTTTTAAACCTGGACCACGTTGGCCTTCTCCTGTTTTTTAAGTCCTAGGTAGGATATTTCCACCTAAATAATACAGGACCCGTGCCTTTCATTAGCATCAAGAAGAAGCCTGCTATCAAACGCCCTGTGGTTAAGGAGAAGGACTCCTACAACGGTGTGTTGCAAATCCAGCATCTTGGAGCATGCGCAGAGACTAGGGCCTCCACGGGGAGATGACTGAGCGGCCTATGGATTAATGTACTAGTATTACATTACTCTTTAAGCTTCAAAGGTCTGCCAGGAGGGCTCAACTCGCTATCTAGTCCATGACATTTTAAGAACAAATAATACATTAATATATTTAATTTGAGAATAAACACATACATTACAGGCAGGGGATTTTGTCTACGCTGATAAAGGCACTGAGTGACCTTTCCGGCGCAATCCCAGCACGCAGAGCTGAAAAGGGACGTGTTCCAAAAGCCCATTTCTATCCGCTGCAATATGAAGACTCCCGTGCATGTTTGACCTGGGGAAAAGCTGCAGCTTCCAGGCTCGTCGAAGATGGGAGCCATGGCTATAATTACTCCTCGGACACTAATCTGTAGGAGCACTAAATCTTGTTGCCTCAAATTAGTTAATCAATTAAGTGTCAAACCACAAAATGTTGGAGATTTGGGCGGGTATTTATTATCTTGGCAGGCACTTCCTCGCTCAGCCTCTTGGCTTCCTCTCTCTCCTCCTTGCAGGGGAGCTGGCTTTTAAAAAACCACCGGTCACTCATTGTTTATTTCTGGCTCGTGAGCAAAACAGTTGGAATTACATAAGCCTGATGCCTGGGCCCAAGCAAGTCCACCATGAGATTGGCAGGCTGGCTACCGTTCAAGCCGGGCTGTGTGTTCTTTAGTGCCTTTCTTGGGATTAACTTAAAAGAGAGCATAGCTGATCCGCCAGCCTCTTCCGTGTCTGCTAAGGTCAGCCATTTTGGAGCCGCATTGATTGATTGGGAGCCTTGTTTATTGCTGTGTTCCTCTCACGAGGTGCGTAGAGTACAGGCAGTGATGAGTTTTAGAATCCCCTGTTCAGAATTTCTGTTTTCTCTGCTCTCCTTGGCTCTCCAGTAGGTGTCCAGCTCACTGCAGCGTGGGCTGCAGGGATCCAGGCACAGGGTGCCTAGGGAACTATGCCCACACTCGCTGCTTACTCGCCATTCTGGATCTGGCTTCCTGTGCATCTCGTGGGCTTCTCTGAAGTCACCCCCTCTACCCTATACTTTCCAACTTCAGCTTACTTCTGCCTTCTGCTCTGTTTACCTACCAAAACAGTGCCATACTTGGATCTCAAGTAGGCACAAACAAATGACTGAACTAATTCTCCCTAGTGAAGAAGAGGTAAGAAGCAGTCCCAGTACTTAAGGATTATAGAGTTCATTGGCAGGACAGACAGAGATGTGTCTACCCAACAGTTCAGGCCCACAGGAAAATGCATATACAATCAGTAGCCGATCTATGAGCTGTGGGTATTGCGAGCCTGAGCTGTGTGTAGTCTCTGAGCTATCACCACCCTGTCTCTGGGAGGCAACACCCCGTTTCATGGGATGGGCGAAGAGGCGAATACAACAGTTCTGAGCAGTGGTCTATGGACCTGGACCTGCCCTAGCAATTGCTTCTTTCTAAGTTGGGCCACCATGGTGTCCTTCTGGTCAGGGTGATGTCTTTGGGCTTTTGATCTTCACTGGTGGTCCCAGAAGAGTCAGCAATGATGACATCTGAAGGAAATTCTAGACATTCCAGAAGTGATTCCTCTCCTTTAGAGTCGAGGAACCCGAGGCTGAGAAAGGCAGAGGGGCCGCCTGGAGAGGAATGACTTTTCTGCCCCCCCCCCCAGTTGGGAGCGGGCCTCTTGTCTTAGATTCGTGGCTCTTTCTGCTGTGTCTACTAGCTGGTGGCAGACCTCTGGGTCCTTTTTGTCTCTTGAACTTTGAACTTTCATTGTCAAACCTGTGACAAGAAATTGGTGGCCCTGGGGATGGAGAAGGAGATGGTCGTCTTGGACCAGATCCGAGCACTGCTCACGGATTCCTGTTGGGCTCCCTTATCTATGTCAGTTGATTCCTGAGGACGAATTAGCATTAATGTCTGAATTTGCAGTCAGATACACAGCAATTTAATAGTCCTTGAAACAGAGGCACGAGACTGACCTTGGTAGGTTGTTGTGAGGCCAGCATGGTGGTTGTCTATCAATTGCAAAGGCAGATCAGGACTCACAAGTGTAAATCCTGCCCCACCCTCCCTGAGCCAAAGCGAGTCTTAATTTAAACTAGCTGTGAGAAGGAAGGTATGATAGTCTCCTTATGGGGCCTCATGGTCGTCTTACAGGGTTTGTGACTAGGACACACTGCAGTTCTGAGGTACTCCAATACTTTAAACCAAAGGAAATGGACAACCTGCTGCAACCCTTACTGAACACCAGGTTTTGAAATGTGTCTGTGTTCTAGTTTACCCTTGACTAAGTGCAATTAAATACAGGCATAGACTATGAGGAATGGGGAATCCCTCTGACTTGCATCCCTGCAGCTTTGCAATTCTTAGCCTGCCCTTCCTTGCTAGAAGCATCCACAGGTCTAGAGATTTAATAAGCCAGTCAGCTTCAGGCTTGTCTGCCAGGTCTTCAGTTCAGCCTTCTTTCCTTTGACCCACCCTTCAAAGTCTCTCCATTTAATTTTGCCTGCACACAGATAAAGCAAAGCTGAAGAATCCCTGGGCGGCAGCATGTGTCTCCTCCAACAAGGCTTGCAGTGGGTGAGTCCCTCTGCCTTCCTCCTTGTCGGCCTGTTTGGCAGAGAGTCTGCTAGGCCAGGCTTTTGTTTCCCCGGGTTATGATTTACGCAAGTGGACCCAGAGCAGGGAAGAGCCGAGTATCAATTTCTCTGGGTTACCGTGTTAAATGGCCGATGCATGGATGGTTATTGCTGCCTCGGGAGCAAAGGAAAGCCCTTTGCTTCCCTGACACTGCCACCCCTTCCTCCCCCCCCCACGCTGATGATCAGTTAAAAATGTAAATAAAAAGACTGCACTTTGGAGAGAGTCAGCTCCGGAGGGGGCGGGGGGGATTGCAAAAGCGAAGTTTATTGATCCCCTGGTCAAGATTGATGGTACAATAAGAGCAGGAGGCGAAGAGTGATTTTGCTTTTGAAAACGTTGATGAATAAGCACTGAGGGGCAACAAATAGCTGGGCTCAGCCAGTGATAGACGGCAGTGGGAGAACAAGATGCATTTTTATAAATGGGTGAAAGGAGAGGAGGACTTATTAAAAAAATGAATGACCACATGTGGCAGGGATATGCCAGGAGGGAGAAGCAAGCCATTGATTTATGTGTACTACTGGCATTTGAAAATTCAATAATAACATTGACAAATGAGAGGCAAACCTGGCCACAGGACAGCGCCGAGCCAAGGAATGGAGAAAGAAAATGCCAAGGTCAGAAAGAGGGAACAGAAAAACATGCTTATGTTGGAAAGCTTTACATTAGCTCGTCTCTATAAAGACATTAAGAAAAAAATATCCCTCTGCTCTCAGTGGGCGGCTCTGCGAGTCCAGCCAGTGAGGAGGCCCTGGATGTCCTGCAGCCTAGAGGAGGGAGATGGTGGCTACGGATGTCTGTGCTGCCCTGAGTCTCTGGTACCCTCGGTACCAGCTCTAAACACCCTGGCAGTCAGAAAGGTCCTGTGCTGAGTTATTGCCGGGGTCCTGTTGTGTTGCCCACGCTTTGTTGTGTGGTGCTGTACCTCTGCGCATGCTTCCTGTGCTGGCTGAGGATGGGGAGGTGGCGTCCATGGAGCTCCTTGTCCTTGGCCTCTGTATACGGGGCGTTAGATGCCTCAGTGTCTCCAGCTTCTGTGCCCCCTTCTTCAGGTCCTTTCCCCCTCTCTGCTGCATCTGAATCAGGGATGGTCCTTGCACTGAAGCATCCTTCTCTCGAATCCCATTCACTCCCCCGCTCACTCGTTCATTTATTCACACTCTAGGTAACCGCCCTTCTAGGAAGTCTTTGTGAGCAAAGTTGAATTGTTCTGGAGGCTATCGGCTGGACGATCCTGGAGTTAAGAGCGACCCTGAAGCAATGCCCCTTGACTGCAGAGATACACATGGGAGTGTGTGCACACCCTCTCCTGTTGAGCAGAACTCTCAGAAAGAGAAAGCAGGTGACCTCTGACTGGTGCCAACTTCCTGGGTTTCAGGGAAGCTACACCAGCTCTCTGCCTTGAAGCACAGACTAAGAGCATAATCCCCGGATTGTAACATTTCAGCTGCTTGCAGCATTCTCTTTGTTTCCTGGCTCTGCCTTAAATGGCATAGGAGTGTGTGTGTGTGTGTGTGTGTGTGTGTGTGTGTGTGTGTGTGTGTGTGTGTGTGTGTGAAGAAACCCTCCGGGGGAGAGGGCTGGTTACCTGTCACCAAGCTCTCTTTGTCTTTTCCCCCAATTCTGCTGCTATTTCCCTAGGGCTTGGCTGGCTGTTTGATGTCTTCTCCAAATGTTAGAAGGTGAGTAGGGGCTCGAGCAGAAACATAAATCCCCGCTAATGTTCCCCTGAAAAAGGCGGGAGGCATCGTCTCCCCCCGGGGGGCCCGTCTGTTCACCTGATCCAACAATTGGGATGGCCACGAAGCCCCAGGTGTGCACCTGTCTGTTTAGGGTTCCTACAGGCCTCACTAGCTCATCAAATTTTCAAGTGGAAATGTTTTATTAACTCCCGCCATACACAAAGTCTCCTCTTCTGTGTTTCTCTTCCCTGATAATCCTCAGGAATTTTCTTCCCCTGCCTCTGTTCCCCGTGGCAGACAGGTAATAAATAGAGGCATTGAACTGAAAGGTAGCTAATGAAGCCAGGTTGGGAGGGTGAGAGTTCCCAGTCCCTTGTGGATGCCCAAGCCAGTTTTGAAGAAGGCTCTTGCGGATCTACTGACTAGAGTCAGCATATCTCCTGGGCATCCATTCTTCAGGGACGCTCATGGACTTGTGGCTACGAGCCACTTAATGGACTGGCAAAATAGGGTCCTCCTCTTTCACCACTTGTGGCTGAGGGGAAAGAGAATGGTGGTCAAACACACAAATTGTCAGGTGTCACTGATGAGTCAGTCCCCAGGACCTGAGGCAGGGTTTGGCATTCAGTTCCTAGTTTCCGGATAAACGAAGGAATGCAATGTACTAGAAGTGTGCCCTGAGACTATGGAAACTTCGCTTTGTTTCTGAGAACTCAGGATGCCTGAGCAAAGGAGACGGCATGGAAATCTGCTCTGTAAGCCTGAATAAGGATGTAGAATGATCCTTCTTGTCAAAGCACAGGATGGCGTGGAGGGGTGAGATCCCCATTTGTGGAAAGCTGAGGTAAGTCAGGTGGAGGACAGCAACAGCTGAGCTGAGTTCAGTCACAGTTGTAGTGTTTTATGTTCATGGCCCTGGTGCTAGCATGCACAGAAACAAGGCCTGGGAAGAAGGGAGCCTGGAGGAGGCTAGGGAAGTTGGACCCAAAACACTGATGACTGCGGTATCACCGTGAGTCAGCCAGTGGTTGTGCTCATGGCTGTTCCCACTAGATACTTGAATGAGTGAGCCATAGGTCATGATGTAATCTTAGGAGACTGAGAGGCCCAGCCCTGCCATTCCTTCTCAATGGCAATAGCAGGAGAGGAGCCAGGAACATTTTGGGAAGATCTTGCTGATCCTTAAGGTGGGTACCAATCCTACTCAAGTGGACCTGCCGTCATCATAGGAAACAGCCGTATCACAACATTGAAGCTGGAAAGTGCCAATCCAATGCGCACTGAGAGAATGGCTTTCGTTTCACAGGGAAGCCATCTCTCTGAATCCAACATCATGGCTTGTAGGGGGAAAGCCCAAGACAGGTTAGGCTGCTCTGTCTGGTTAGTGTGGTGTGTGCAGTTAAAGGCCCAAAGCCTTTCCATCAGTCAGCCTTCCTGCTGCCCCTGGGAGACTTCGATGTACCCCTGCAGACCCCTCCAGGGAAACTCCAAATATCATACAAAGCCCTCCATCCAGGCCAAGCCCCAAAGGAAGTGGATTACTGGACAAGGCTGGAGGCCGGTAGCACGGCGAGCTGGGAAGTGACTTTGTCAAGTCATTGGCCTTATGGGCCGTAGTCATTGTTGGCAAGGTAAATCAGGCTACAAGAAAAGGTATTCCATCAGGGATTAGGGTCATGTTTGCCCAACAATACAGAGAGGGGCCTTTAAGGCTGTGGACTTTGTTATCCATATTCTGCCGCTAGGAGTCACAGCTCCAAATGGAGTATAAGTCTGCCCAGGGTGATTGTGTGGTGACTTTCCTCTCAGCCAGTTTCCTCAACCTTCCTAATGCTGTGACCCTTTAATACAGTTCCTCAAGTTGTGGTCATCCCCAACCGTAAAATTATTTTCGTTGCCACTTCATAACTGCAATTTTGATACTGTTATGAATCATAGTATAAATATCAGAGATGCAGGATATCTGACATGTGACCCCTGTAAGAGGGTCATTGGAACCCCAGGTTGAGAACCCATGATCCGGGATGTGTAAACTGTACTGCAGAGGGGGTGGCTGATGGAAAGAGGAAACTTGGCCATCATTTTCTTCCTCTGCCGTGGCAGAGTTAAAGCTCTTATTTGTTGACTGAACAACGACAAACATTGTTTGGGTTTAAGTTGTCACTTGCTGTGACGTTTCTGTCTGCTTTGTTTTGCTGAGACAAGTCTTCTAATTTTCAGTACTTTCCTCTCGGAAAACTAAAGAGGTTTCTTGTTATTGTTTAAATGAAATGATCCTGAACTCGTTGCAGTTTGAGTCGTGACAGAGTAAAGAGCTACGTCAGGGGTAAGGAAACGGAAGAGGCTGTCACATCTACGGGAGCATCCGCTGCTCTGTGGATAAGGAACCCATGCCCAGATGCAAGCTTGCCGCCCCTCCCCCACATCCAGATAAAGCTTTACAAACTGGCCTTAAACTCCTGATCGCCAGGGCTGGAATTACAGGCACACACACACACACACACACACACACACACACACCCTTCAAATCCAGTGTACCACATTTCTTTAGCTAATAACTTAACAATAGGGACCTAAAAATGAACATCTTCCAACAACTTCCCTTTGGGAGAGAACTGCAGGCCCCTGGGAACTTCTGTTGAGGCTTACCTTGTTGGGTTGCCTTCATCCTCTGACCCTAGATGGTCACTGGACAGCACACAGTGGAGGGAAAAGCAGTCTCCACCTCCTGTGGATGTCACAGGCAGGCTGACTAGGGCCCTCTCACGTCCTCCCTTGACTGTTTACTGGAAAGCCATTGTGACTAGACTCGAGAGGGTCAGCTATGCATTTAGACCAATTTCCTATTTCTCCCAAAGAGCTGTGGGAGCTCTTTCAGTGGGAACAGATCGTCCCTGCAAGAAGGCAACCTCAACACATCTCTAAGCCCAGCTTTCCTTCTCTTCAAAGTGAAGACACCACGAATATCGTAAAATTGTTGCAAGGGTTGATCGTTGTGATGGCTATGAGCATGCTGTGTGTCTATCACATTTATGGAGAATTTCTTTACTATCTCAATTATTGCAAAAGGGAGTTTTGCTCTCTCTTTGCCACACCACGTGTAAAAAACCCTAAGAACCACAGGCAAATTTCAGAGCCAATGGCATTACTCATGGAAAACCCAGGAAGGTCAGGAAGGATAAGATGATGAGCCTTCTCCAGCTCTGAGTGTTCGCGTTTTATTTGTTGTTTCTGTGTAGGTGGGGCCTCTCGTAAATGTATTTGCCTCTTTCCTGATGTGTGGGGCCATGGTTCCACGGAGTGGGAGGAAATGCCTGCTTTAACTTAGCCCACTTCTGGCCTAATTACATTTTTTGGCAAAGGCACTGTTGTTTGTCATCCCACCAAGAGCTGGTACATTTCCTGGAGTCTGTCAGATGCTAGGAAGTGGTAGAACGGAGACAAGACAGACAGGCGGACACATCCATCTGGCAAGCCTCCAGTGAGTCTGAGAAAACATTTCTCTGCAGTAGAAAGATCGTTATGACGATGAGGTCAGGCTCACATGTGTGTTAACTGCTGTGACCCCCGAAGACAAAGACAAGAGGATCTCTGAGTCATGCAGTCTGGCCCTCTTGATCTACGGTGAGAACAGAGATGCAGGGCCAGTCACAAGGATAGTCAGAGCCACAAAAAAAAAGTCATTTCCTGTTGCTCTGTTTTCTCAAGGTTTTCTTTTTCTTTCTTTCTTTTTTTTGGGGGGGGGTTGGTTTGGTTTGGTTTTTGGTTTGGTTTTGGTTTTTCAAGATAGGGTTTCTCTGTGTAGCTTTGGAGCCTGTCCTAGAACTTGCTCTGTAGACAAGGTTGACCTCGAACTCACAGAGATCTGCCTGCCTCTGTCTCCTGAGTGCTGGCATTAAAGCTGTGCAGCAGCACCACCTAGCTCAGAATTTTTTTTCCATGATCTTGATACTAATAGCTGATAGAGAATATGTTTATGGGAAAGATGGATAAGCATTACCATTTTCCTTTATCCTCCATAAAACACCTATTTCAGATGCTGAATTTCAAAGAGTCTAATAGGGCCTTATACTGAGTAACAGTCAATGCTTACTGCATGGTAAGTACTTACTGTTGATATTATTGCCTTTCTACTCACTTTGTCCTAGCTTATAGGATCTTCACATCATGAATTTCATTGGTAAACATATAGGATTGCATCTTGAATGCTGAATAAAACTGATCATCAATGTGACTACGATTTGGGAAAGGCATTAAAGGAAAAGCAAAAAAAAAAGTTAATGAAATGCTTTTCTTTGGGTTTAGGTCTTGGCGTCAATTTATGTCATCTTAAAAGTGGGCTCTATTTTTTCTTCTCCAAATGTCCTACACAAAGTACTTGACCTCTGCCTTCTCCTTTTCCTCCATCTGTAAAACAGAGAACCTGTTAACAATCATTCTTACTACGATGGCAATTAAACAATATTTATATAGCTGAATAGTTCTCAACACATAGTAAATCACCAACAAATGTGAGTTATCATTGTTCCAATGGAAACACCATTTAGCGGTAGGCTCCACGAACTAGGGCTGTACCTGTATATTCTCAATGTTAGCACAGTACTCAGCATCTAACAGACCTCTGGTGAATATTTGTTGACTGGACAATTGCTCAAGTGTGGCTCATAGAGAGTTCCAAATTGCTGACTTCATAAAGCCTGATAAAACATAATCTTTTCTTGTAAAGATAAAATCAGTTCCTCCTTGCCTTAAGCAGTTTTTTTTCTAGCCCACCAAGTGGCAGAGCATCTAAAGAGAGGCCTAGGATTTCACACGCGAGACTCAGACCAAGGAGGTGAGCAGTCATTTTCACCATGGCAGTGTCTACACACTGATGAGGATTAGGGTAATCTGTAGGTATCAGCTAAAGAGATTTCAGACATGTGCCCGTGGTGGCATCGCCGACCTACAGTGCGTACCCATATGGGAACCAGCCTCCAGCCTCCCAAACCCAGGCTCACAATATTTATAGGCATGTCGCTGCCGCGAGGGCCAATGGCTGGGGGAATGGGAGCTGCTGTGGGATCTGGGGCTGATGGGAAACGAAGTGTCTCTCTCTGAGGCAGCCGGGCTCATTTTAATGGGCAAGGTCAGCAATGAAATGACCAAGAAGAGAAATTGCTGCCATTATGCATCAGTTACAATCTTATATCAATTATTCCCTGTGCCATTCCCTTTGCCACGGGCTGAAGCAAACATGGCCCCTAATCAGTTTTACATCTCCCTTTAATTTTATTGGAAAGAAGAGCTGGCAATGCATCACGGAGGCCGAGTGTGACACGAAAGGTGACCCCCCTGCCAACTTAATGGCACAATACATAACCCTTAATGAAGTCGCTATCTTGTCCCTCTTTTGCTGTCTGGGCCCCGTGATTTACAGCGGCATCATTGCGCTTTGCCCTCTTTTCATTTCGGCTTTGACAAAGTGGATGAAACAATTATCTTCGTTATCGGCCAGAGCGGGGAAATGTGATAGTTGGGGGACCGTTGCAGGTGGACAGCCTTGCCTGCGCATTAAAACCCACAGTGACACGTCCTCAGGATTCCTTCTCTCTCTCCTGCGACTATGAGCTTCCAGAGATGGATTGTGTATCCCAGTGAGCAGTGTGAGCCCTATATCATTGTGGCAGGAAGTCGTTTCTGGAGAAGGGGAAGCTGTTCGCAGACCAGAGCTTGGAATTTTGAGGTGTACTCTCTGGAGAGCCCCTAATGTTTGTTTCTGTACACGCCTAGGCTGTATTCTCCCTCCCGCCATCTTGCATTCACCGGTGGGGAACTGCACCTGCGTTTTCTGCATTATAAATGATATCTTGTATTTATTTATCATAATTAGGAGTAATTTATTTATTAGCTTATCCACATAACATTTGTTAGGTGTCTTGTAGACAGTAGAGAAAATTAAGTGAATGGCTATGGATGTTTTCTTCAAGAAATGAAATATTCTACCCGCATAAAAGTGAACGGACTCCTAAGTAAATGTGGCATGACATAGAAAAAGATAAGTGAAACAAAATAAGCAAAATGAACATACAGTTCTCCCAAAGACGTTACTTTAAAATGAGAGAGATAGAATCTGACCAATTAAAAAGGGAAATGCTAGCCAGGCGTGATAGCACGTGCCTGTGATCCCCGCATTGAGGGGCATCACCAGTTTGAAGGCAGTTTGGGTAGTACGATTCTGTCCAAGAAGAGTCCTCCTCCTTACAAAACGTATTGCTGCGGGATATGTTTTGATACAGAGCTATGACGAGTGGGTATTCCTGTCTGTGGTTCTGGATGCCCAACGGGAAGTAGGACCACCTCAAACCTTGCTGAGGAGTCAGAGCGTATTGACTGGGTAGACTATGAGAATGGAGCCTACAAAGGCTCAGATGACAACAGAAACTGCATCCAGTCCTGTTGCTTAGGCTGGGTGGGAAAGGCATGATGAGAACTTAGACATCCTTGTTAGGGGCCCTGACCTGTGGTGTTTTTTGCTTGGGAGACTTATGGATATGCACACATAAGAACATGCTGTGGTTGACTACATTGCCCTGTCTTTAGCTATATATTTTACCAAATAAATAAGCCTGCAGAATCGAATCAATTATCTTCTTTTGCACTGTATAGACTCAGGAAGAATTGCAATTGGTTTTTACGAACTTCTAACTTACAGGTTCTGTGAAGAACAAAAATAATAGGTTGGAGGTTCGTTAATCAATGAGATTCTCTTTGCAAATACCACCTGAATGTGGTCCATGTTCTTGAAGGGAGTTTTCAAAGTGATGACAGTTTGTTCCATGGCATTCTTCTCAAGCAGATGGAACCTATAATGTTGACATGATTAATCTATCATGTATCCTTCATACAAGTCTGCATGTAGGTAAACTTAAAATGACTACATCCTATCCATTGACATAAATACATACAGGAAGTCATCCCTGGAAACGTCAATACACATCCTGTTCAGTCTTTGCCTTCATTGCCCTTCTGTGTATGGAAAGGAAAGGAACAGCTTGGTACTCTAGCTGGATTTTCCCAAAGTAGCCCATACTCACTTTAAACAAGTATGTCACCAGGTTGGTTGTTGAAGCACTGTGACAGTAAGGGTCACATTCAATATTCAACCCAAGTACCCATGGCCGGAATTCCTTTTCTTGAAAGTTCGTTGTTTCAAGGCTCCTGCCCCACCACCAAACTGTCCTATCTGTTTCCCTCGCATCCGGTTAACCCCTTCCCTGCCCTCAGAGGCACATTCATTGCCTTTGATATTAAATCCTGCCTGCTATCCTGTCGCTGATGGGTACCTTGAAGACTCATAAGATTGAAATAATAGCAGTAGAGCGGAAGAGAGAGGATGCTGTGTGCCTTCTCCCAGGGTAGCATCCTTGAGTTGGAAGTTTTATTTCATGTTTGTGCTGCAAAGTGAGGAATTGAAGAGGTGAAGAAGCTTGGTGCAATGACCTGAATATAGCTTGTACTTGGCATGAAGTGCTACAGACCATCCCGGTCTTCCCAGCTGGGCAGGCAGGGGTGGGTGATGGGCTAATCTCTGGGAAATAAAACAAGACTTTTTTTTTTTTTTATTTGGCTGGAGTTGGAGAAAACGGAGGCAGGAGAGGGAACCCCGCCGTTCAATCTCAGTAAATTGGAAAGGTTTTCCCTGGTGCCTGCTGATATTTCCTGATGGAAATTTCTTCCATTGACAGAGATACAGATGGAGTTTACCGACATGGGACTGTAGACACACTCTGGGATAATGAAAAAAATGCCCATGGTAGCCATATGCTCCGTGGCAGTTTGCTAGAAGGAACTCCAGTTGGGTGAATACAAAATAGCAGTTTTGGCAGCCCTGACTAAGGGGGAGCCTCTGTAATTTCCTGCCTTAAAAGAAAAATCTTTTGGTCTGATTTATGTGAATTTTTAAGTCTCCTTCTTATTTTTATTTTTCTAGATGTCTTTATGAAATTCTCTTTCCTCTGATCTTGAGATTTATTTCAGGGAGATTGCAGTGGCCTGGGACAAGGGCGTGGGCACTGTTCTCAGTTCCATTTCCCTCGAATGCCTACTGTGTCTGTTCTCTCTTCTACTTTGGGGGGGCTGCTTTGTGACTGATAAGGCTGCAGCCCCCCTTGTGTTTAACACTTCCAGTTCTGCCGCCATCACTCTCCTTGCCACACCCTTCAGAAGCCAAAAACCTCCGAAGTTTTTGCCCCGTGTAACACAAGTAGAACTTACCAGATCCATGGTTAGAACCCAAGCCAGCCTTGTTCGAAAGTTTCTGAAACTCATGTTCTCGGAGTACCACAAGGTTGTCTCAGCTTGGGACTCAGGGAAGGGTTCTGAGAGTAATTCCATTTGTTTGTAAAACACCCAGCACTATATTTTACCTTGAGGGTCAGGGCTCATTTATAATACAGGGTTGCCAAGAACATGTTCTTGCAAAACTTTTTTTTTTTTAACCATACATAGCTTTATGGGACTTTACAAAGAGATAACCTAAGTTTAGGTCCACCTCAAATATGATTTAATTCTGTACACTTACTCCTGGAGTGCTGTTGATACCCAGTAAAATTGAGCAGACCAAGGCTTATTTGTCTCTCCATTGACCCGACTTGTTTTGCGTGAGGTCAATTTGCATGCATGGCAGAAATATTACCACAACACTTTTAGATGTGAGAATGTGTACAGAGAAAGGCGCCTGAGTGAAGGCGAAATTTTACGACCCATGACTAAGCCAGGGATAATTAGAACCACTGTTTTGAACCCAGTGTGCACGGTGAATAATTTCCCTGAGGCTTTTTGATATAGGTGTAAAGAGAAAACGTGTTCAGAGCCTCACAAAGTGTGCTCCAGACTGAAGCCAAAGGAGCGGAGCGGTGTGATTTTTCTTCTTCTCCAGCCCTGTTAGGACAACACTTCCATGCATCATGCAGCCAGCACCAGGCTAAGGGGAGGCTAGAGGACCACATTGTCAAGGCAAGCAGGGCAGCTCATCGGGTCAAAGGTGATCACTCATTTCCTGGATAAATGCTTCCCTCTTTATGAAATATGATAAAAGATCACACACCCTGTGTAGCATCCTTTCCCTTCCTTCCTGGGCCTAGCTCTATTTTCTTAACTTGGTCAGCCTTGCTCATTCCTGAGTTGCATAGAGCATATGCAAACCCATCCTCTATGGCCAAGATTTTGGTTTCCTCGAGCTATATTGCTCCTGTATGAGGTTGCTCCCTCTCTTTCTCCTTGCTCCCAGTGTCTCCCCAGCGTGTGTGTGTGTGTGTGTGTGTGTCTGTTTGTGTATGTCTGTGTGTGTACATGCACACATCCCAATCACTGATGCACCTGAATGACAGAGCTGGGGTTGGAGTGGGAAATAGGAAAGAAAAGCTAACCTGAAGGGATCTTAAACACTCAAGCCCTTGACCTTTGGGGGACCCTGTCTGACCAGAGGTATCAGAAGAGAGCAGAGGAGGCAGCCAACCACTTCTGTCCACTTGCTGGGATTCCAGCTGTGAAACACTAGCTGTTTGCTAGAAAGGACGAATTCCAAGGCCAGGGAGGCAGACCCAAGATATCCGTACTCATCAAGAGGTTCATCTAGGGAAGGTGATAACTCTGGGAAAGAAAAGGGTGGAAGTATGTAAAATGGACCCTTGCTCTCTCTCGTGGGCCTTGATTTCCTCTGCATTGACATCAGAAACCAATTGCATGCCTCAGTGCTTCATGTGTATTCCATGTGCACACCAGGGCCATGATAGCACAAAGTGGTCCTCAGCACCCGCTTCCACTATGACGTTATTTGGCTCATATGTTCTCTGAGGTAGAGAGGAAGGAGAGTGACTCTCCACTTCAAAGTCTGCCCTGGAGTAGATTTTGCTTTAATTGCCTATGGATTGATTGGTGTCCAAGCTTCATCTATCTATCTATCTATCTATCTATCTATCTATCTATCTATCTATCTATCTATCATCTGTCTATCTATCATGTATCTATTTATCTATCTATCTATTTATCTATCTATCATCTATCTATCATCTATCATCTGTCTATCTATCATGTATCTATCTATCTATCATCTATCTATCATCTATCTATCATCTGTCTATCTATCATGTATCTATCTATCATCTATCTATCATCTGTCTATCTATCATGTATCTATCTATCTGTCTATCTATTTATCTATCTATCTATCATCTATCTATCTATCATCTATCATCTGTCTATCTATCATGTATCTATCTATCTATCTATCATCTATCTATCATCTGTCTATCTATCATGTATCTATCTATCATCTATCTATCTATCTATCTATCTATCTATCTATCTATCTATTTATCATCTATCTATCTCAGAGAATCCACATCAGGGCTTAACTCAACTGAAGAGTTTGTCCTCAGAGAAACCAAGCAAGCCTGTTCCCTCAGCAGAGGATGGAAGCCACCGCTTGTGACAATCCCCTGATAATCCTGCCAGGCCACAGCAGCCAGCCTACCTGCAGGGGGTGAACATCACATATGTAAATAGAAATTGCTCCCCTACAGGAAACAGTTTACACTGACATCATTTGTCACATCTGAGAAATTCAAGTCACGTGACAGATTCTGTTCTGGTGTGGGGGCAGGAGGGAGAGTTACAGATGCTTCTTTCTAAAACATTTAACAGGAGGAAAATCTAAGCTATGAAGGACCAAAGGGCTGCAGCCAGAGCCTGGGTGCAGAGGAGTCACCAGCAAGAGATCTTGGGGTTTCTCTAGTGCTCACCATAGGAGGAGGTGCTTCCACCAAGTGAGTGTATGTGTGATGTATCAGGAATTCCCAACTCCAGTATCTTCTAACTAGGTAGACACATCACCATCATTGTCAAACAAATAGTAAATGAGTTCCAGGCTCCGGAGGTAGCCATAGCAGTAGAGAACTGGTCAGCATCCTTGGTGGTATGTTCTGCTCTAGGCCGGCTCCAACATATCAGCCTTGGACCCTAGGAGCCTTGCAGAGGCACTGCTGGCCCTGGAAACCCTTGACAGGAAGCAGCATGACTGATGCCTCCTTAGGCAAAGAACTGTACAGTAAGGAGGCCACTAGTTAGTTCCCAGCCGCTTAGCCCAGAAATAATCCCACGGAAACCTTATTATTTAAATCACTGCTTGGCCCATTAGCTCTAGCTTCTTATTTGTTAACTCTTACATATTAATTTAACCCATTCCCATTAATCTGTGTATTACCATGTGGCTGTGGCTTATTGGCTAAACTTTCGGCATCTGTCTCAGGTGGGGCTACATGGTTTCTCTCTGACTCTGCCTTTCTTCGCCCAGCATTCAGTTTAGTTTTCCCCACCTATCTCTGTTCCCCTATAGCTCTGCTATAGGCCCAAAGCAGTTCCTTTATTAACCAATGATATTCACAGCATACAGAGGGGAATCCCACATCAGGACCGAAGGGCTGGTGAGACCTTGCCTGGATCCGTGTCTCGTGCAAGTTCTGGGCCACTGAGACAGGTGCAGAAGCTGGGGTAGTGCCATGCAAGCGTCCTTCTGGAAAAAGCACATGGTAAAGAATACAGCAAACAAGCACACAGCTATGAATGTGAACTGTGTAGTCTGGGCTAGCTACTTAATTTGAATTTAGGATCTGTTTCTGTCAAATACGCTTAACAATGTCTACCTACCAGGCTTATTCTAACACTGGAAAAGAAAACTATAAGGAAAAGGTCTAAAGGATTACCCTGGCCATTTAAGTGCCCCAGACACCTGCATATCTTATACTTCCCATCTTCCACCAACACCCTCTCTCGGGGTGACCACCTTCATCTGCTGGCTTTCTAGGGGAGTCTTGGGGAATAATTAAAGGTGTAGCAACATAGGCAATGATAATAAAAGGACAAACACCTGTGAAAGGATGCCCAGTACTGCATATCACAGAGAACTACAAACAACATGCCAAACACTGACACAACCAAATACTGGCGAGGATGCAGGACAATATTGAATTGAAACCTCATTCAATGCAAAGGGCAGATGTCTGGGGAGAGGGACTAACAACTCCTTCCAGTGTGAACCAGCAATCAAACTCCAAGACATTGATCAGCTGTGCTTAAAAACACATACACACACACACACACACACACACACACACACACACCCGTGTGTGACTGCTCCTAGCAACTTTACTCAGAAATGCCCAAACACAGAAACAACCAAAATACTTCTCAGTGGCTGACCATAAAGTCGCATTCAATGATAGGGGAAAGTGAGCTATCAGGACATAGAAAATACAGCAACTAAATGCGTCTCACTAAGTGAAAGTCATTTGCGTGGGAAAGCCGTGTAGGAGCCAGCAGCTTGGGAGGACTCCACAACAGAACTTTCTGAGAAGGAATGTTGCCTATGCGTGCAACGTTCAAAGAAAAAATTACATTCTTAGAAAAAGTACTGTAAGGCTAGTTTAAAGAGATGGTGGTGGGTAAGAGAATAGAGAGGGTTGCTAGTGGAGAAGGGCTCTGACACTAATTGCATCCACATGTGATCACACCTACATATGTGAGTACATATGACGTGTAAGCTGCATACTTGCCTTAATAGTCAAGTGTCGATACCACTTATCAAATTCAACAAATTCACTGAACTGCTACAAAGCATGGGAATTAGAGAATGGGTCAGATGGTTTATGGGTATTCTCTGTACTTTTTTTATCTTTTTTGCTTCTTTTTTTAAACCTAGAACTTCTCAGGAAAAAAAAATCTATTTAAAAAAGCATGGAGCAGCAATATAAAAATCAAACATAGCCCAAGCCTCAGACCCCGGAGCCATAGCAGGGGCCTCATTGGACCTGTTATAGGACGCCCCTCAGATCTCAGACAGCAGAAGGACTGAAGGAACGGGAGAAAACTGTGAGGTCAGGAAAAAGCATTGCCTGCAGAGTTAGGTCTCGCAGATGAGTTGGAGACACTGGTTTTTCAAGTGTCGAGGTTTGGGTGAAGCTCTTCTCACATCTTCTCATCCCAGGAGTCAAGGCTTCAAGACTTCACTCTCAACTGTGACCAGGCCATGAGAGGAAAGGGAGATGTGGAGAGGGAGAGAGGTGAGGGAGAGGAAGGGGGATGGAGAGAGAGAATGGGAACAGTAGAGGAGGGTAACCATAGAAGGAAGTGTGGAGACAGAAGGGAGGGAGGGGATGAAGAAATTAAAGAAGAATTTACTGCTTGACTTTGCTACAGCCAGAACCGAAGTCACTTGAAAGAGAGAACTATTCATGTCTGCGGTGGCTGGCTTAATCTCCCAAACACTGTTATTGCTATGAAAATTGTTTCCCTTAAGACAATGCCACTCTCCATATGTATCATAAGCATCTAGACCCTAAAGAATGCATAAGATGTTCAAAGCTGCCTCAGCTGAGTTTTCTCGGGTGTTAAGTGACAGACGCATCTCACCTCGTGATGCCGTCCTCTACTTGAGTCTAGTAATAGCGTCTTTCCTCGGGTAGCATAGGCTATCTCACAGTCTAGGGCTAAAAGCAGAATATTATGTCATTGTTAATATGAAGTTTCAGTGTTTTCAGAAAGTTGGAGAAACAGGGCGTGGTGATACCAGCCTGTGGTCCCATCTTCTGGGGAGGCTGGATTGAGACAATCAGTGGAGTTCACAGGTATGACGCCAGCCTGAGCAGCACAGTGAAGCCCTGTCTCAAAAGGAAGAAAAGCAGTGTGACAGGAGATTTAAGCCATCTCATTCCCCCAGAGGCTTCATTCCCATAGAGTTAAAGGCTACAATTCAAAGTTTTCCCTTAATTTAAAAAATAAAAGGTTTGTGATTTTTGAGGTGAGGTTTCACTACACAGTCCAGGCTGGCCTTGAACTTGTATTTTACCTGCTTCAATCTCCTGAGAGCTCAGATGACAAGAGCAGACTGCCACCCCCAGTATGCCCCCCTTTTTGGTTGTTGGTTATTTATTTATTTCTACATTCGGAGTTTCTTTGTTATAATTAGAATTTTTCTTCCCTCTGCCTACTCAGGCAGGGAAAGCTGAGAGCCAGGAGTGCGGTAGTGGCTATAAACACGGTGAGACAAGAATGCAAAGGGCCTACTGGAGAGGAGCCCAAAGGACGAGAGGAATTCCTGGATGCCTCCTCTGCCCTTGGTTCTCCACCGCTGCCCTTCTTTTAAAAGGCGCCCAAACAGAAACCTCAGAAAACACAACAATAAACAGCTGCCAGTGAGCTTAATCCATTATCTAATAGGCATCAACGGAGAATTCTTTCTAATTGGGCTTATTTTAGAGCACCATCATTTTGGAGGCTTGATATAGGAGTTCTGTTGACAGAAGCCTAAAGCAGCCATCACTCAAACCCAGACCAAATAAAATAAAAATAGGGAGAAATAAATAAATAAGAGAGATTCGGCCAAAAATAGAGAAAAGGGAAGAGGGACGGGAAAAAGAAAGAAAGGGAGCTCACATTATCAACCAATAAACCCAATAATCCATTAGCAACCAAGGTTGCTGCATAATATAGTACTTCCCTTGTGCTATAATTTATACTGCAGACTAGAGAATAGACATGGTTATTAGAGTGAGGGCTACTGGATGACACATGATGCATGACCGCGCGGCATTGATCTTCACACAACAGGAAGGTGTCTAGACCGGGAGATGTATGGCTCTGTGATTCGGAGCAGGGCATATTTCACAGGAGGCCTAATGGAGTGGTGGAGCCGTGATGGATGGGCTCGCCCAGTTTCAGTAGCAGAGCGGTTATAGCTGTGCTAATGCCTGACCTCTTCCAGCCTCGTGTCCTTCATGCCGTCAGGGTGACCTCAACTAAAGGGACAGAAAATGAGATGGGGGGGGGAGCTGGGAGAGGAAGGAGAGAGGTGGGGCTTTCGTGGGGGTGGAGGAGAGAGGGTTGGTCTGAGCAAATTAGACAGGGGTGAGTATGCAGGAGGAATTTCAAAGGGGGGAGAAGGGAAGGAGAGAGGGGAGGCAAGAATCAGGCGAGGGGCAATGCTACCTTCCAGGTCTAAAGCAATTTGTTGGTAAAGTAAAGAAAAAAAGGGCCCTGCCATGTTTTCTCAAGCGCCCGCCCCAAGCCAGCAGCACAGAGTAGCCCAGCGTGGCTTGTATGAAAAGCCCGGGGCTCTCTCTGCTATGCCTTGGGTCTCCATCCCCAGAGGAAAGCTCAAGGAAGAGGTGAAACACCGAGCCAAGCCTTGTGCTAATGGAGCGAGGGGATTCTGCAAGTAATCCACATCGATTATGCAATAATGCGGGGAGAGGAGCGAGCTTCCTTCCTATGCGCACCCTCTGCTAGATGAATCTCAATGCGTCCTAATGACACTCATGATCATTCCTGGCCAAATTAATGATTCATGCTGCAGCCAGTCCAGACCTATCAGGCTCCCCCCACACTCCCTTCCTCTCCCTCCCTCCTTCCCTCCCTCCTTGCCCTCATATTTTTTTTCTCTCCGTCAGTGTTTGGAGATAGGCAGGACTGGAGACTTACTTTTTAGCTTCTAATTAACTAAGTAAAACACATGCACCACTCCTTAGCCTTCCTTTCTGTGTTCTCCATCACGTCTGCGTCACTCGAGTTGACCAGCTAGATGTTGCAGTGACGCCTCGGGGACATCGGACACTGTCCTTTGAGGAGAGTGTTACAGCTGCTCGTATTTCTTTTAGACTTTCCCATGGCCACCCAACCATTCCCGAGACATAGTAAATAAGCCTCTCTTTCCGTAAGAGATAAGCCTATTCCTTCTTGAATCCGGCAAGATCTTCACAAGGTGAACTTGTGACTCCGTGGGATTCTTAACTCCGAAAGGGTTATATGGGTTGAGTGGATATTCGCTGGGTCAGTTCAAGTGCCATGTTGTGCCTTAAGAGGGTGCAAAGGAGTCTCATTGCTAGAAACTTCTGGAAGCTTTTTTCCCTCATTTTCAGCCTTTGTTATGATTCTAAAATTGTGAATAAAATTATACCAATCTTATAATAAGCCTGTTTTCTGCGTCTTTTTTGTTAACTCAGCGAAATGCCTGGCAGTGGGAAATTCGTAAAGAATACATATTGACTTGCCATCGTTCTGGGGGGTGCAAGGCATTGGCAGGTTGAATGTCCGCCTCTGCTTCGAAGATGGCAACTTGTGACATCCTCTAGAGAGGAGGGTATTCGAAAAGGGCTAGAGGGGCAAATGCTGCTGAAACCATCTTCTTGTTTTATTTATATCTGTATTTTTATTTATGTATATGGATATTTTGCCTGCATGTTTCTTCACCATGTACTTGCAATCTCTAGGGAGCCAGAAGAGGGCCTCAGATTCCCTAGGAACTATAGTTACAAACAGTTGGGAGATGCTGTATGGGTGCTGGGAATTGAACAACAGTCCTCTGGAAAAGCAGCCAGTGCTCTTAACCATGGAGCCATCTCTCCAGCACCTTGAAGCCTCTCTAGCAAGGGCCCCTAAACTCTTTGGGATAAAGGAGGCTTCATGGCCTAATCATTTCTTGAAGGCCTGGCTTTGATGCCCTTCCTTTGGCGGCATCTGGATTTTAAAATGGACACATTTCACACTACTGCAGGTATCTTGGTGGTCATTAAAGCGTCTGCTAGCTGGCAGAGATGACTGCTGGGGATACATATGTTTTATGTAGAGCCTGGGCCCTTTTAATAATGATAATTAATTAATTAGTTAAAATTAATAAGTAAGTAATTAAATGTGCTATTTTGGCATCTTAAGAAGGCAAACATTAAGCAAAACGCCATAAAGTAAATGTCTTACAAAAAATCCATATTGTTGGAAGTTGAGCAGAAGAGAGAGAAGACATAGCTTCTATGTACCATGCCTGACACTGTATTGAAGGGATATGAGGTATTTCATTTAAGTAATAATACAGTGCAGACCTGTATTGGATAGTTTTACATCAACTTGACACAAGCTAAAGTCATCAGAGAAGAGGGAGTTTCAACTGAGAAAATGCCTCCATACGAGACAGTCGAGAGGCATTTTCTCAATTAGTGATTGATGTGGGAGAGGGCCCAACCCATGGTGGGTGGTGCTATTCCCTGGGATCGTGGTCCTGGGTTCTATAGGAAAGCAGGTTGAGCAAGCCTTGGGGAGCAAGCCAGTAAGCAGTACCCATCCATGGCCTCTGCATCAGCTTCTGCCTCCCAGTTCCTGCCCTGTTTGGGTTTCTGCTCTGACTTCCTTCAATGATTGACACGATGTGGAAGTATACGTCAGTTAAGCCTTTTCCTTTCCAGCTAGTTTTTTTGGTGATGGTGTTTCATCACAGCAATAGAAACCCTAAGATGGGTAGAGATCATTGGTCGGCTTTGAACCAATGGGAACACTGGGCCTCAGAGGAGGGAGGAAAACCACTATGCTCACGAGATAGAACAGAGGCAAAACAAGAATGCGCTCTGATTTTATGAACACAAACTCAGAAAGCTGCCCCTGTAATGGAATGAAATCTTGGAGGGCTGAGTGTAGAGTTGAGTTGCTAAGTCAAGACACCAATTGCATAGGCAAAGCTTACTACATCTCGTCACATCAAATGTGAACTTCACAGGTTTTGCTTTCACCAAAAAAAACAGAGGAACAGAGATAAAATTTAAAGTTTTTCCAGAAACTACTGGAAAATGATCCCCTAGAGGAAAGACATGAGTAGCGTGACTGCCTGTGCATACAGCCCGGAGAGCATTGCTAAATTAGGGTGGAGTTGTTGGTTTTATCTGCCACCCAGACTGGGCTATGTGGTGACCAGACTTCCCAGTAATTCTGAGTGTGTCACTGAGCACGTAAGGATGGGACGAGCATTTGAATCAGTGGTCTCAGTAAACAGCATTTGCCCCCTTGGCGGTGGTGAGATGTAAATCACCATAGCCTCTATAGAACGCACTATGAAGGGCTTTCAAAAGCTAAAATACATCAGCACTAGACCCAGCTCTGCCAGTCCCAGGTACACACGCAAAAGAGTTAGTGGATTATGGAGGATCATCCATGTTTATTGCTGCATACATAATAGCCCAGTAATAGGATCAGCTTAGATGTGTGTCCACATATAATGGGTGATGTCAATGTGGTACACGCAGACAGAGGAGTTTTATTTGTCCATGAGGAATGAAACCATGTTTTTAAGGGCAATGGATAGAATGAGATCACAGTGTTAAAGAAAATAAGCCCGACTCAGAAAACAAAGAGTATGTTTTCTCCATACACATAACCCAGATTGAATGTCCATACATATATGACATGAGAGTGGAAATGAACCATTTGGAAAAGGGCTATATGCCGGTGGGGGGAGGAGGAAGAGAGATGAGAACTGGTCATTGAGACGTGAGTAAGATCAGAGTATACAGTGTACATATATGAAAGTTATCATAATGAAATGCATCATTTTTACAATAAATATATGTAATATTTTAAAATAATCTGCAACCATGAGAGTCATCTCCCAGTAGTATTATTTTAATGTCTTTCCTTCCTAATCTTAGTACCAAGGTAATGCTCACCTCTTCCCATAAAACGGATTTGGTGGAATTGACTGCTGAAACAGTCTGAACACGGAGATTATTCTTAAACAGCTCTTGGTTATTGGCACAACTTCTTTAACAGACCTGTTTTCGGAAATAAATAATGTTTTAGGACATCTTTAGATTTACAGAAGATTACAAAGACAGCATCAATATTTTCTCTCTATTTCATACCCAGTTCTCCTTATTATTAAAATCTCTCTTCAGCTCAGTACATATGCTCCAGTTAGCAAGTCAAGCTTATATTTCACTCAGATTTCCTTAGTTTTTGCCTAATTCCCACTCGTGCTCCCAGAACCCGCCATATATATTGTTCACATCTTGTTACATTTGCCTAAGTATCGCTGAGTATCTTTCAGTGCTGTTGCAAATGATACCATCCTTACATTTTAAATTCCAACTGTTCAACGCTACTGTAACAGAAAGCAGTGGACTTTTGTATATTACCCTTGTATGTTGTAACCTTGTTAGGCTAATTCACCAGTTCTATTTTAGAGAGGATGGATTTGGGAGATTATCTTCTCATACACACACACACACACACACACATATATATATAAAATCTACATATCTATATTTATTCACGTATTTCTTCTGAGAACAAAAACAGTTTCATTTCTCCTCTCCTTTGCTCCTCTCTATGTTTATTGGATTAGGCCTACCCACAAGAAGCAAGAAATTCCAAAAACTTGGTGAAAAAATGTAAATTTTATTCAAAAACACTATTCAAATTAACATATAAAATTAATCGTTGTCCATTCGTGGCATATCATTTATCATCTTGATACCTGCCAGTCTGAGTGAGTGCAATGGAATCATAGACTGGGCAGTTTAAGCAGCAGGCATTCATTCCCTACGAATCTAATGGCTGAGAAGTCCACAATTGAGCGGCTGTCATTAGTGCTTCTGGATACCCCTCTTTTCCTTGCATCTGATAGTACACAATGATGCAAAGGCATCTCTTCCTTTTCTTCTTAAAGTGCCCATCCTAAAGCCTGCAAAGGGTTATAGCGCCTGCACTATGGGATGGAACGTGAGACAGGAACTAGGCTGTAGATTTAAAACAAATAAAGACACAGGCAGAGACATGGGGACACTGGTCATCCTTGATACAAGAATGCCAACTTTATTGTGCTCCAGGGAAGCTTATATAGGGATCCTTAACTGATAGCCACGCCCCAGCTCTTGGGATTTCCAGCTGTAAAACCCACCAGAAACCACTCCCCTGTCATCAGGAACTCATGAGGGTTTCGTACTCAGAGCAGCTGCAGGCACAGGTAAACAAGTTGTTTTGCTCACTTCACTCCAGCAGGCAAAGGGTCTGAGGCAGGCAAAGAAAGTCAAGGGGCCAGGGGTCTGCAGCCCCCAACACAGGGTAGAATATCCGAGCATGTCAATTCTCAATTCTCAGTTTGAAATCCTAATCCCCACATGATGCTATCGGAAGGAGGGTCTTGGGGAGAAATCAAATGGAGCAGATGCAATTCTCAAGGAAAGATTGGTGTTCCTGTAGGAGAGGCTGTGTTGTGACCTCTTGTTCCTTCTGCCACATAAAGATATAGTAAGAAGATGTTCCTTGGCCATCACCAGCTACCTCAGCTTCCTATATCTTAATCCTGAGCTTTCCAGCCTCCATATGTGGAAAAGTAAATTTCCTTTGTTTTTAGATCACCTGGTTTGTGGTATCTTGTTATAACATCCCAAATAAATGGACAGTACCTTACCTAACCTAATTTTCTCTGAAGGCCCTAAACCTAATCAGCATTCCATTGGAAATAAGGCTTCAGTATATGAATTTTGGAAGGGCATGGTGCTCTAATAGTACCCATACATATCTCCTTAAGCCTTAGATAATCTAATTAAGCCTTAATTAATCTCCAAAGACATGCAATTACAGAGTCATGCTTACCTAACATGGCAACAGTGTAAAACCACTAACTCCCAAGATGAGGATGTAATGTCCTTAGGTAACCCTTATTCATCTCTTTGATGTCCTGTAAGTTAAATACTGTCATATATAGTAAATATGCCACTTGATAGGGAGTTAAGAAAAGGATGGAAGAAAAACAGACATCTGATCTACACAGTCACATGACCAAAATCAGGAGGAAAAACTTGGCAAGTCCAGTTCTCATGTCTAACTTGTCACATAGTCATGGCTGGCGTTGATAACTGTCTTCCTCTTCTGTCCTTTGGCCTTATTCCCTTCCCCTCAGCAACCAGCTCAGCTGGTGTAGTTCTTTGCATAGAATGGTGACTTTCAGAGTGTCTGGGTCATTAATGGTCCTACTCGAATCAAGTTATTGATTTTCCATTGCCTCTTGAGCATGATGGAAGTAGAAGACCCCCTAGAAGGGTTGTTCAGTGGCAGCCATAGTCTTCTTTCCTCTCCACCGTAGAAGGGCAGCTCAGTGTCTCCCTGGCAGTCAGGATTAGTCACTCCACGCTTTGCAGTAATTCTCTGTTTACTCCGAGGTACAAAGAGCTGAAGGTGGTTGAGTGATGGTCTTCTAGTTTAATATGATCATTGGCATGTTTCCTCGTGGAAAATCTTCCCTTGAGAACCATAGAACATGGCCGTGGGAACAGGAAGCAAATATTCCTCTAGTGGTTACTGGCACTGATAGTGAGTTGTTTCACTCCCACTTTTACCCCTCAGTGTCCAGAACTCTGAGCCCCGGCTAAGATGAGTGCCACCATATGTTAGCCACCAATTCAGAGTGTGGACATCCTCCCGGAAAACAATGCCCCAGGCTGATGTTGTAACTAGTGTGTTACATCTCATGATTTGTCAAAACAACTGCTTCAGGCTGATGGGTGTGAGGTAAAACGTACAAGTATGAAAACCCATCAAAATCCACCAATCCCTGAGCTCAAAACCTTGATCCCCAAAACTCACCAATCCCCGTGTTCACCCCAATCTCAGGATTTGAAATTCTACCAATCACTATCCTGGAAATCCCTACCTTGGAAAACTCCTACCCCACGAAGCCCTACTATAAGCCTGTCTCCCACTGAATTCTCTACTGCCTCTCACCTGAACACTTGTATCTCTCCCAGTGAATCTCTTGTGTGAGGTTTGCTGTGCAGTGTGACTTGGTGGTATTCCTTCCCTTGACTGCCAGGATACCTTTCCTCTTAAAACTGCAACAGTTGTATTGGGGAATCCTTTCCTCTCAGAGCTGCAACACTTACACTGGGTGTGAAGTGAGCTCCTTAACCAGAGCAATGTTGAGTGTGTAACATGATAGTGGATAAGGCATACACCATAGTCCATGGATGGAGCCTCTGGCAGACCACTGTTTTCAAGAAAAGCAAATCCTTATCAACTGTCTGTTCTAATAAAATGAAAAACTGTCCCTTCCTTGAAGGAAGCAGTTCAGGGAAATCAGCCTTCGGTGTAGGAGTTACTTTTCTCAACACAGCACCAGATAGAAACATCTTGAAGGAGGAAGGATTCATTCTGACTCGTGGTTCATGGGCTAGTCTGTCGTGGTAGAAAGACACAATGGTAGAAACAGCTCACAGCTGTGGCAACAGGAGCCTGAGGCAGCTGCTTACATCCTGGCCGGGTCAAAAAGCAGAGGCACTGAGGCTGTGTTCTGTGCAGTTTTCTCCACAATGGAAACATTCTCTCCAGCAGATAAACTCTTTAAGACAGAGGATAAAAAACCCAAAATAGCTTCAGGAAGTCACTGAAAGTCACTGGTTCACTAGGCCCCTCCCTCCTAAGAGCAGAAAATAAGAAGATTGCTGAGAGTCATTCTCAGGCAAGCTTAGCTGAAAAGACTCTCGGATCAGCCAAACTTGAAGGAAGACTTTGGGACCAGACCAGCTGCCTGGAAGATTCAGAAGCTCAGGCAAGCTCCTTAAAAGAGGCTCAGACCAACCGAGTCCCCCAGAAAGGACACTCTGCAACCTGTTGAGCTGCCTGCAGGCTGTGCAGTGTGCTCCAGGTTCCTAGCTTTTGTGAGCTGTCAACCATGCTGGATTTGGCAATGCAGCTGTCTGTGAGTCATTGATGCTTCTGCAAGTAACCCCCAAAAAACTCACTGGTTCACTTTGTTCTGTTGCTGGCTTCTTCCCTGGGTAAATAGACGTGTGTATGTTGCAACTACCCAGGAAAAGTCTGTCACACAACAGTCTGAGAGAAGAGCCAGTCTTAGATCCCTAAGTCCTACTTCATTGACCATATACCTGCTCCATGTCTAAACGGTTCCACATCTTTCCCAAGAAATCACCATCAGCTGGGGTCCAAAGGATCAAACAGACGTGAGAAGGGGGCAGGGAAAACAAACCCATTGGAGAAACCTGTTTTAACAGCAGGCATGTTGAGCAGCTGGCAACGTTATTTGTTTTGTAGGTCAGTCTCTCCCGGGATGAGATTCGAGCCTTGGTGCTCATAACTCTGGACTCTGATTACAGCCCATCAGGATCTCCCCAGAGCAGACAAAGAAGCTGTCAACTCATTTATGTGTTGCTTGAATTAGAAACTTGAATCCCTGAGCTCATCCTTCCCTTTGTCCATTTAGTCCAGCAGCATGAGCAGCAGCCAGTCAATCTCCCCTATCTATTCGTGTGACAGAAGAAGCTCAAGAGGGTCCTATACACATCCACTCCAGTCCTTGCTCTAGCACTTGGTTAGGAATATCTGCTTGCGGTGTTTTGCACAGCTGTGCTCTCTGATCCCAGCAATGCTGTCCTTCCTGCATGAATGAAAAATGAAATTTATGCCTTGGCAGTGCTGAAGCATGCATGCGCAGTCCGAATATGGTGATTCTGTTGAGCTTGTCCACATTGGGTCTCATGGTCTAAGTTGATGAGGATGACTGACCAGTTCTATTCCTCAAGAGGGCACCAAATATCATTACAGATAATTGTGAGCCAACATGTTGTTGCTGGGAATTGAACTCAGGATCTTTGGAAGAGCTGGCAGTGCTCTTAACTGCTGAGCCATCTCTCCTAACCTACATAGTCACCAGCATCTTTAAATAAACCAGCTCCAAAAACAATTCTGTTCTTAAGATTCTGCTTCTCTGCTGTCAATAGCAAAATCTATATCGGTTGAGGATCTTCAGAGAAACAGAACTTACAGTGCTTTAGTGTGTATGTGTGTGTGTGTTCATACAACACAGATTTACTGCATGCCATTGGCTCCCAAGATTATGAAACCTAGCAAATTCAAAGCCTGCCATGTGGTTTAGCAGGCTGGTGACCCAGGAGAGCTGATGCTGCGGTTTGTGGAGGCTCAGCAATGCTGAGAGTGGAGAGGGACTCTGGGAGAACTGCACTGGAGAGTTGCACCTTCCTGGAGAAAGCCAGTCATTCGTTTAGTTCTGCCCTTGTCCTGACAGAATGAGGCTCACCCACATTATTGGAAGCCTTTTGCCTTTCCAGAGTGTGCCAATTTAAATGTTAATCTCATCCAAAGAGATGGGTACAATTCTCACAATCCTTATTTTATAATTGGTGTGAGTATGTGTGAATGTTGAAATAGTTTTAATGTTTTGTATGCTTATAACTGCTTCCCGTATTTAAAATTTTTATCTTTTTATTTTATGCATATGTGTGGCTGATTGCATGAAGTGCCCTTAGAGGCCAGAAGAGGGCACAGGATCACCTGAAACTGGAATTGCATGTGGTTGTGAGACACTGTGTGGGTGCTGGGAATGAAGCCCCATTATTCTGCATGAGCGGCAGGTGCTCTTGTCTTCTAAGCTATCTCTTTAGCCTCCCCTTTATTTATCCCTTCATTCTCCCTTGTTTTTCTGATTCCTGCGATCATATTCAAGCATTTTGTATAATTCCACTTTAATCTCTCTTTTTATTAATAAAATTAACATTATTCTTTCTTTTTGGTAAGATTTTGCTAAATTTGCAGTGTACCTTTTTAGGTAATGTAAACTCATGATCAAATATCAGAGCACTGCTTCATGTAATGTGTGTGTGCACCTTTAGTAGACTATTTCTGATCCTTCTCCTGTTTTCTTTTCTTTGGGAGATGTCATACATATCCATATGCTGTAATCACCTAGTACAGTTTTGCTATGTCTTACATTGTATTTAGATTTAGTGCCAGTGTCTGCACTGCTAGGATGGTTTCATTACCATTCTTAAAGTACTTTCTGGTATTTCATATAGCCTTAATTTTATTCATTAGTTATAAGTATGGCATCTAATTTCCAGGGCTTTTTATATTTATGAGCTGGTTTTGTCTGTCTTATTCTGTTGCTTTTCAGAAGAATGTGTTATACTGTGGCTGATAATACTGTCTTCTGCATCACTGCTGCTCTTCTGTATGCCCGCAACTTTAGCTACTGACAAAGAAGTGTCAGAAGTTCTAACTGTGGTTGTGGATTTGTCTACTTTTCCTTCCACTTCTGATAGAGTTTTCCTTATAGCTTTGAAAGGAAGCTTTCCTTATTGTTTTGGCATACAAAAGAGTTTGGCAGGAGCCCAGAATGGAGTATAACAAAGGTTTATTTATCTGGGGATGAACTCACAGAAAGAGTAGCAATCTGCTGTCCTCTGCATGCACTGGGAACTGAAACCAAATCAGCAGCCAAGAGGCCTGCACATGCTTTTCATCTGCAGTTTTTAAGACCATGCCCAAAGTGGGCTGTTATCTTAAAGGCTATTGGTTGAAGGAGTTCCCACAGCACCTCCCCCTTTTGTCTAAATAAGTGAGCTATAAACCTAACACAAAAATACAATAAAATGTATTCTCCAGGAAAAAGAAGAGGCAAAAACATACATAAAAATTAGAATTACAACCAGCATAAGCAACATCAAACAAGAAACATATGCTGAATGTTTCAATAGTTATTCTATCCTAAGGAGTCTAAGTCTTATATTAAAAAATAACTTGCTAAGTTATGAGAAGAAATTAACTGTGACTATCTAGTCTTTGACCCCATCAAAGATCTGAGAAGGGAAATAATATTACCTAAGTAAGCAGGAAGTGCAATCAAGCAACATCCAAAAGGTGCAAGAAATGATAGAGACAACCAGCTACCTGGACAATGCAAAGTCTCATTTGCAACATTGGGGCAAACAACTTTGGTTAAGGCAAAGAGTAACTGACAGACCATTTTCAGAGGCTCTTAGATCTGTCACCATTCTCTATTTTCCAGATTTCTTTTTAACAACAAATACAGGAGAATTCTAAGGGCTTGTTGAATCTTCAAAATGCTGAGCATCTAGTTGCTTCTGTACCAGCTGTTCTGAAGTATGCATTCTCAATATTGTTAAAGGCTATTTTTTTTAACCCATATAGGTTTCTTAGTTAACCATTTTAAAGGTAGGATCATTGGTACCTCTGAAGGTTCGCTAGTTGTTTTGTGTTTTTGTACAGCCTGAATGGTTGGTGACTATATATATCCTCATAATATCCTTCCCAGAAGCATGAGTTGGTTTGTGTTCCATTTCTGAGACTTCAGGAATGTTGATCTGGGTATTTCTTTGCTTCAACAGATCACAACCCCATAGATTCACTGCTATATTAGCCACATATGGCCTCAGTCTTCCTCTCTATCCTTCTGACCCTATGCATTCAACCCATCTCATGCTTTGTTTTACTTAAGATGGGGTTCCAATTCCAAAGAATTAAATATCTTCCCCCTGAAGAGCCAAATCAGATGCCAAGCTTCTGTAGTAACAGTCGTATCCACACCCATGTCCAGTTATTCTTTAATTACAATGTTATTTATTTGTACTCTTAGATTTCATCTTTGATCATTCATAGAAAATGCCAAAACATACATTTTCTATTTTCTATTGGAATTTTTGACTCATCCTCCAAATTTATTCTATCATCCAGAGCAGTGAGGTTTTTTACAACAGGCACTAGGCTTTCTAATTTTTCTGGGGAAGCATGCCTTTCATAGTGACTAGGAATGACTGGACCAAGTTTGACCTGGGGGCCTGAAAGAGGTTCCCCAAGGAGTTTCCTGATGGTAACAGGTTGCCTTGCTTGTCTCTTGTTAATCTACATTCATTGGTCAATGTTGGCCTTCGCTGCATCTTCTACATAATCCAGAAGATTGAGACTTTTTATTTTGGTCATTCCAAGAGGAGACATTATTTCTAGGAATGTATTGTCTACAATCCCTTCTCAGATGTCCTATTCTACCATAACTAAAACATTTGGTATTTTGATGTCTCTTTATACCTTTGAAAATTACTTCTCCTACCAAAGCCTCAGTATTATAGTCAAATGATTCAACACTGAATGTGTGCAGGATGCATTCATCCATTGGTGAATCTGATATTTAAAGGCCCAAATATCATTTTGCATTCTAAGTTGGCATTATCAAAAGCCAGAGATTTAATAAGTGCTCATCTAGCTTCTGGATCTGTTACCCCTATTTGTACAGCTTTAGCTAGTCTTTGTAAAATGTCACTAAAAGGTTCTCTTAGGCCTTGTATGACCTTAGTATATGATTCAATTTTTCTTCCTAGTTCTTGCATCCTGTCCCAAGCATTTGAGGCTAATAAATGTATAGCATAGGGATAAGATGTGTTCATTGTAAGTAGCTTGACTCTGTGGCTCAGTATAATGGCCCTTACCAAGAATTTGATCTTGTGAAGCCTCAAATCCTTTGACTCTACCTTGATACTCCAGGGCTTTAGCCTCCTCTCTCACATTCCTGCTGTAACTGCATCCCATCTTCTAGCACCACTGAGATTAATTGAAGCCAATCATGTCTACCTGACGGGATGCAGACTCAGTGTAGATACGTGTCCCTGGGTATGTCTGTGAAGGATATTCTAGACTAGGTGAACTGAGTTGGGAATAGCCTCCCCAACTGTGAGCAGTACCAATTCATGAACTGGAGTTCCAGATAGAAGAAAAAGAGCTAATCACAATGACAACAGAATGAGAATCCAAACATACTGAATTCAATGAGTTTAAAAACCTAAAAGGAGGACATCAAGTAGGAAGGGATGGAGAGATAGAGGGTGGACCTAAGAGGAGTTGGAATCAGGGGTGAATATGATCAAAATATATTATATGAGCATTTCAAAGAATTAATAAAATTAATTTTTAAAGCAGGAACCAAAGGAAAAAACAAAAATAGTTTTCATAAATGCTGGTTTCTATATTTTTGTTATGGTTTCAAATTTATGATCTTTGATGAATCAGTTGTTAATCTTGTGTTAATTCTAGCAAATTTCCTTCTTTGCCTTTCTGTGGATCAATTCTGGGCAGGAACTCCAGCCCTGAGGTTTTGGGGGCTTTTTTGTGTTTTTTTTACTTCAGATGCTACATTTTTAAAATTAGTTTTCTTACTTCTCAATATGTTCAAGCTTTTTTCTATCAGTTGGACCAATTTTAACAAAATCGTCTGTTGATTTTTTTTTTAACATCGTGCTACTGATATTTCTTGCTATTGCAGGTCTTATTCCCTTCTTTATACATCCAGTCATTCTTATCAGTGTTGAACATTCAGCTTTTTGCAGTGTGGAGTCTCTGAATTTAATTTTTGTCCTTTCAGTTTTATTCTACTTTATTTTACTTATGAATTCTTGGGAGACTTACTTACAAGGGTTTTTGTTTGTTTGCTTGTTTTATTTTGATGTGTTTTATTTTTGTTTTTTGTTTTATTTTGTTTATTTTGTTTTGAAACAGAGTTTCTCTGTGTAGCTTTGGAGTCTGTCCTGGAACTAGTTCTTGTAGACCAGGCTGGTCTTGAACTCACAGAGATTCTCCTGTCTCTGCCTTCTGAGTGCTAGGATTAAAGGCATGCGCCACCACCACCCGGCTTTTTTTGTTTTAAATGAAGTTCTTAACCTTTATACGAAGGCTAATGCAGCCCTGTGAGTCTTGCCTTTCAGACATCTTTTCAGTATCCAAGTCATTCTCTGTTATTTGGGTCGATTCTTTCTTCTGGCTGATCGTCACTCAAACATCTCTCTCTTTCATTTGTGAGCATTGGTATCTGTTCAGATTCACATCCCAGATCTGCATCCTGTACCGGCCGTGCATACTCACCCTAGAAATGTACAGCTTGGTATGAACCAAAGGCTCTGTACTCCTTATGTTGATTTTAATTTTGCATAGCTCCTAGCTATTCTTCCTAATAAATGAAGCCTTTTAGACTCTGAGCTCAAGTCTCATTTTCCTTAACTTGATGCTGTGGTGGTTTTTCTTGGGTTTCTTCTCTGGCTGGTGTTTAATGCTAAGGCTTTTGAGAAGCACACAGGTGGCAAAGGCTCATCACATGGTCACAATGGATCCTCTTCTTCCTGAGTGAACAGACATTACCGCCTGCCGGACAGCATCTGAAGATGGTTGTTTCTTACATGTTGCTCAATTTTTTAGTTCTTTGTAGGTGGTAAAATCAGTTCATCCAATGGCTCCATTATGAGCACAAGGGGAAATTTTTCTCATCCTTTCCTAATGCCGCTCAAATTAGAGGAAAACTGAGGTGCAGCAAAGAGACGGTACTTAGTAGAAAACAGCGTAGAGCCATGCGCTAGCCACCCAACAACTTTGGCATCGGTGAAGAATCACATCCATGACAGCGATCCTGTAAGAGTATATTGCCTACCAATGCTACAGTTGTCTTGGTGATATTCACACTCGGGGGGCTCACTCAAACATGAACCGTCCTTCTCTTACTATTTTATGGCATCTTTCAATTAAAGACATCTTGCTGAGGATGCATCCTGGTGTTCAGTGAGGCATGACTGTGAATCTAGGCTCATCTCAAGGAATGCACAAAACCAGAGCGACTCTTCCTTTGACTGTGATGATGTTGACACTAGCTGAGATCTTCTTTTTTTTTTTATTTTTACCTGTCTGAATCTGCTGTTTACATTTTTCTTGTGTCCTTTGCAGATGAGAGAATCAAAGGCTGGAGAGTCTGCAGAGCATAACAATATTTCTATAAATTATCAGATCGCCAAGTATCACCATTGGCACTTGCTTAAAAAAATACAACATTCTTTCTAGACATCTTCCCTAGATTTCCTGATGTCTAAGATATTAGGAGAAACTTAGAAATTTCTATTTCAAGAGATAATCCAACTATATATACATCAAGTAGATTTGGGAACATGGGTTGTGTATGGATACTGATATGCTGTCTAGTAGACCTGTTGTCTTGGGTGTGGTACATCCTCCATTTCCTCCAGAGTCCTTGCAGGTGACTGCATGCTTTGTGTCTCAATAGGAGGCAGGCAGACAATGTGGCCAGAATTAGGCTGGAATCCAGCATTCAATCTGTGAAGCCAGAGAAAATGGAGTGCTGGTATAACTGCCTGGTTATTCTTCTCACCTTCAGAACCCCCATAGGAATAACAGTCACTATTTTCCTTATCCTTGAAATAAGCCCACGAGCAGTGGAGTTAGTGTGTTAGTCACTTTTCTGTTATTGCAATGAAACCTCATGACCAAGGCAACTTAGAGAAGAAAGCGTTTATTTGCCACAGTGGTCCATGGAGTTAGAGTCCATGAAGGCAGGAACAGCATGGTAACAGGTAGGTGGTGGCCACCGGCATGGAGGAAGGAACAGGAAGCTGAGAGCGCACACCCTGAACTGCAAGCACAAAGCAGACAGCAAACTTGCAGCGTAATGAAGAAGGAAGACAACTCCAGTGTAATATAAACATTGAAAGTAGCACCAAAGTCTACCTGGAATACAGAGGGGCTTGTAGGACATTGTCATACCTTGATGTGGGAAGTGACATTTACGCTTTAAAGACAAGTGCGATTTAAAAGGTGTAAGGAATGTTTTCTAAACTCTTCATAGAAGGCCTGAAGCCTCTACAGCAAAGATGAGAGGAAAATAAACCGTGAGGGTTGAGCTCTAGCTGTGAAAAGGAGAGAGGCAGACAGCAGCCCCGGAATTCAGGGTCATTTTAAGAAGAGGAGAAGGAAGAATTAGGAATGGAGCATGGAAATTGGATATTTTTGATGCTTGGGGGGGGGGGGTTATTACAACAATGTTTGCATTTTAGAAAGATTTCTGTGGGGACTTCTACAGGAAAAATTTTATGATTATGGATGTCTAATTTCTGCCGCCGTGAATACTATAAAAATTGCCAAATAAGTTCTAAAATATATAAAAGGTTTAGTAGTACCAGAGACTAGGAAAGATATTGTCTACAGTCCAGCATGTAAGTGCAATAAAGTTTGGGTAAATAATGACATCAGATCTAATAAAACATATATTATTTCTCCTAATATATACAGAATCATGTTCTCCATAAATAGAAATACATCTTTTTTGAAACATTTATGCTATATTTGTGAAAGTTAATCCTACTCTTGGCTATAAAGCAATCTTCAATAAATTTCAAAGACTCTAAATTTTACAGAACCCAGTGTCTGATCATGATGTGAAATTTTTTAATTTTAATATTTTAATACTCTAAAGTATATACATAAATAGTCATATTGCTTGGGTATTAGTAGAGAAAAGAAACACATAAAATTAAAAAGCAAACAAACTATAATTATCATCTGCTTAGAAAGACACTAATAAACAACAGATGCTTGTAAAAATTAATAAAAAATTATTTTTCAAAAAAGTCTTCCATAAAAGAGTCAAAGAAACAATATTATATATTTTTAAGATGTATTTATTTATGTACTTTGTGAATAAGGGTGTTTTGTCTGCATGTACATTTGCACCCCAGAAGAGAGCACCGGATCCCACAGATTTACAGTGATAGATGGTTATGAGCCACCATTGGGTGCTGGGAATTGAACTCAGGACCTCTGGAAGAACAAACAGTGCTCTTAACCACTGAGCCATCCTTTCAGACCTGAAACAATCTTGTGTTATTTAAACCATCCGAAAAGATGTAAAGTCTCACAATTGACCATCTTCAAAAACCTCAACCCAGAATAGCATAATTAGTACTTTACATGTAAATAGTATAGGCCATCCCCTTGTGGGTATGCAAGGAAAAGTCTGTACTAAAATATTCACAAGTTAGGCCCCACAGAATAGTTGAAGATTGGTACATAACACTAAGAAAGAATTATTCCAGGATGCAAAGATGTTTTACATCCATCTATCATTTTTTAAAAAGTCACCATTACAAATAGCCAAACAGGGATTAGAGAGATGGCTCAGCAGTAATGAACTGATGGAGGAAGGTCATTGGTTAAAATAAAAGAAGCTGCTTGGCTCTCATTGGTTAGGAGATAGGTGGGAGGAGTAAACAGAACAGAATGCCGGGAGGAAGAGGAAGTGAGGTCAGACTCGACAGCTCTCCTCTCCGGAGCAGACACCTCAGAGAGAGACACCATGCTACCTGCTCCAGGGAAGACGCACGCTATGAAGCTCCGACCCAGGATGGACTTAGGCTAGAATCTTCCCGGTAAGACCGGTGCTCACAGATTGTTAGAGATGGGTTGATTGGGATATCAGAATTAGCCAGTAAGGGCTAGAGCTAAGGGCCAAGCAGTGATTAAATGAATACAGTGTCCGTGTAATTATTTCGGGTAAAGCTAGTCGGGCAGGTGGCTGGGGTTTTGGGGACGCAGCCCCGCCGCTGCTCATATTACTACAATGAACACTGACTGCTCTTCCAGAGGACCCTGGTTCAATTCCCAGCAACCACGTGGCAGCTCACAACTGTCTGTAAATCGAGTTCCAGGGGATCTGATACCTTCATACCAATGCTAAATAAATTATCAAAATTATAAAAACAAACAAACAAATTAAAGATTATCTTGATAGGTGTCCCAAGGGAATTTGTTTTTAATCCCTGCTGAGTTAAAAACATAATTATTACTGAAATATAAAAGTGCTCTGACACAATTACTGATGTGTATATCAAGTCAAAAGCCATAGCTACATTTCAACAATACAGCATGGGAGACAATGCCATTAAAGTCTAGAACAAAATACACGTATTAGTTACCAGCATTATCATTTAATAGATTCTGAGACTCTTAGAAATGTAAAAGCACAAGAATCTCTAAATCATGGAATATATAAATCTTAAATATTGGAAAGGAAAAGAAAATAATTAATAATTTTGAAACTACATTTTTGATCTCCTGTAAAATGCATAAGAAGTGTTTGGAAATTGGCTATTAAATTGGAGTATTTAATAATATGGCTAGTTATAGAATAAGTATACAAGGATTAATAGTTTTAATCTATATTAACAACACACATTATGGGAATAATAATCGTATTCATATAGCATTAGAAGAGTGCTCCAGCAAATAGGTCTATACCCGTGCTCACGTAAGCAATCTTATTTAAACTCAGTGGGTCTTTAAAATAGAAAGGAAGATGTGAAAAAAGAAGAGGGAAGAAGAAGTGGAGGGGGAATGAGGGAGAGAATAGAGAGGGTAATGGGAGTGAATATGACCAGACTGCACTGTGTACATATATGAAACAACCAAACCTAGTAAGAGGGCCCAGCAAGTGATGGTGCTTGCTGCCAACCCCCATGAGCTGAGTCCCATCCCCAGGACCCATACAGTGGAAGGAGAGAACCAATGACCACAAGCTGTACTCTGAGCTCCATATATGTGTCATGCCACACCCCAACAGCCCTCTGAAATAAGTAAATGTAATTTTTAAAGGCTTAAATAGGTTTTACCTAAAATGATAAGTCTACATATTTAAGACAATGCCAATAAAATTCCCACAATATTCTTCACAGAAATAGAAAAAAAATAATAAAATTCATATAAAACCACAAATGATCCCATATAACCGAAAGAGCACTTCGGAAGCAGGCAAAACACAATGCTAGAGGCACTAACATTTGGTTTCAAGATAGCAAAGCAACATGGCACTGGCATATCATATTATATATAGACATGTAGACCAATGGGACAACACAGAAGACCCAAACATGACTACACATAACTACAGCCATCTGATATTTGACAAAGATGCAAAAAAATATACACTAGATCAAAGACAGCATCTTCAACTAATGGTGCTTCAAAATTTAAATGACAATGAGCAGAAGAATGAAATTAGACACATATTTATCACCTTGCTTAAAAACTAACTCCAAGAGGATCAAAGATCTCAATGTGAAACCAGAAACTGCTAGAAGAAAACATAAGAAGTACCTACAGGATGTGTGTGTGTGTGTGTGTGTGTGTGTGTGTGTGTGTGTGTGTGTGTGTGTGTGTGTGTGTGCGTGTGTGTGTGCGTGTGTGTGTGTAGAAAGGGATTTTCTGAATAGAATTCCATTTGCCCAGGATTGAACTCCTCAATTAACAAGTGCGACTTTATAAAATTAGAAAACTTCTACACAAAGCACGGGAAACAATAGATCAAGTAAGAAGGGGGAAGGAATCTTTGTCAACTACTCATCTAACAGAGAATTACTATCCAGAATATATAAAGAAAAACAAAGAATCAAGAAAATGAACAACCCAACTTTTTAAAATGGGCTATGGAGGCAGGAACTAATGCAGAGACCATGGAAGGGTACTGCTTACTGATTTGTTCCTCATGGCTTTCTCAGCCCACCTCTTATAAAGACCAGGACCAGCAGTCTAAGGATGGCACCACCCATAATGGGCTGGGCCCTCCCGCATTGAACACTAATAGAGAAAATGCCTTACAGCTGGATCTCATCAAGACACTTTCCCAACTAAAGCTCCTTCCTCTGACTCTAACTTGTGTCAAGTTGGCACACAAACCAACCAGTATAGCTATTTGAATGTAAATTGGCCCCCATAAGCTCATAGGGAATGGCACTATTGGGTGGTTTTGTTGGAGTAGCTATGGCCTTGTTGGAGGAAGTGTGTCATTGTGGGAATGGGCTTTGAGGGTCTCAAGAGATGCTCAAGTTATGCCTAGTATCTCAATTCACTTCCTGTTGCCTTAGATCAAGTTGAATTCTCGGCTCCTTCTCTAGCACTATGCCTGAACACTGCCATACTCCCAGTCACCATGCTCACCAACCATGGTGATAATGGATTAAACCTCTGAAACTGTAAGACACCACCTTAATCTATTTTCTGTCAACTCATTGCTAACCCCACCTCTCTGATCCCAGGCTACTTTGATTTACTTAACTAATGCAAATGGAGCACATCTTTACATAGTTAAACAAATGCAGCATAAGCACAAGTACCACACATCACACAACAGTACATTGGGGAGTGAGAGAGGTGGGGAAGTGGGAAAGGAGAGTGGGACTCCTCTGCAGAACACTGGCCATGGACAGAGTGGAAGTAGACAGGGTGGAAGCTACAGGGACCAAAGGAGAATATTCCTAAGTCCTTTTCTTTTCTCTGCCTCTGATTCCCCTTTCCTATGTTGTTTTCTGTCTTTCTATCTGTCTTTCTTCCTGTCTTCTGTCTTTCAGGGTCTTCCTATGTCCTCAGGTTTGCTAGGAACTTCTATTCTCCAAACTTATCCTCCCGAATGGTGGGATTACAGGCAGGCACCATCAAACCTGCCTAGATTTTACTTCAGTGCTGATGAGAAAAGTGTCATTAATAATGTCATTAATAATTTAATAAAAAAACTGAATGACCATGGGCTGAAACTCCACAAAACATGAGCCAAAATGAAACTTATTCCCCTGTGAATGGAATATTTCAGGCAATTTGCTACAGTGGTAAAGCTGATTAGCATACTACCTCTTGGTAGATGTAATGAGAAGCCCTATGAAAACCAGATTCAATCTTTTCTAAATCTACTGGTGAATGACAGAATATGAGTTACTCAAAGAAATAAGAGAACAGCATGGTTTCATGTCCCACCCACAAGTGATATCCACACAGCATAATATGCCAGCCCTCTTCCCCATGAGTGATGCCCACCCTCACTAAGCATGATATACCAGTCCTCCTACCCATGAGTGGGAGGGTACTACTAATGCTAAGCATGATATGCCAACATGCCTACTCATGAGTGATGCCCACACTACACATGATATATCAGCCTTCTTCACAACTCTTCACAGCTGAGCTCTTCTGCAACACCGTGCCACCTTTCAAGGTATTTTCTCCCATAGATTAGACCTTGAATGTGTCCTGCCTTCAGTCTCCATTGTGAAGAAGGTATCCTGATGATAAATAGAAGATGTCATACAACATGGAACTTGAGAGTGACTAAGAGACTCTGAAGAAGAGCTGGGAAGAGGAGCTGTTGGGTTGTTGAAGAAGTAGCAAACAAGCCTGGGGGACCAGATGATGGTGGGAGAGGAGTAGAAGGTGAGACCACAAAGAGAACTTAGGGTCCCATCCTAGATGTTGATCAGCTAACTTAGGAGGTGATTAGTTGCAAGAGTCTGGGGAAGGGTATTCTAACGGCATAAAAAATGAGGTGGCAATTTAGTCCGATACAAGGACTATCTTCCCCCAAATGATCAGTGGGTGGCTTGGCTGTGAGGTCTGGGTGGCCCTGGCATGCTTTGGATTTGGGAATTTTGACTTCTGGAATTTCTGCAGACACTGTAAATAATGAACTATCTGGAGTGTAGGACTTGGGGACAATGTTCACTCATGTTCCGAGTATGCGTTATACACACGGACAATGTTCAGTAATGTTTCGTGCATGCGTTATACACACAGACAATGTTCACTCATGTTCCGTGCATGCGTTATACACAGGGACAATGTTCACTCATGTTCCATACACGCGTTATACACACGGACAATGTTCACTCGTGTTCCGTGCATGCGTTATACACACGGACAATGTTCACTTACGTTCCGTGCATGCATTATACACACAGACAGAAGGTCGTTTTATTAAACAGAGTTTCAAAGTATGGAGTTTTCTATCGTGGTGTCCCAGCAATCAGTGTTGACATTCTGGAGCATTTGGACTCAGATTTTCAGGTTCAGAATTGTCAACTGTACATCAGTGTGGACACTATCAAACTAGAAGGTTTGGGGAAAAAACACATTTGGAAAAATATACATGAAAAGGATGTAAGAGAAAAAAGAATGCATTATATGTATTGAAATGTACATGTATGAAATCATCAAAAGAACAACATTTATTATTAAAATATCAGACTTTTAAAACTGAAGTAACTTCAATTATCAACCCTGATGTGTGTATGTTGTGTGACTATTTTCAGGCCTAGATTATTTTTTTTGTTCTTACACTATTTTTAAGAGACAATTTTTATGTATTTCCAGAAAATAGAAAGTGATGAGAAAAATGACCTCTTTATATGGGTACAGTGGGGACACCAGGTCACACCACCTAACACATCTGCAGGTACTAAAGCCTTGTAAGCACTCCTGACTTCTGCCAGTGAGTCCTTGGATTTTGTGAGACTTTAAAGATGGAAGGCTGGTGAGGGAGCAATGTTGAGGGAAGGGCCAACGAGATGGAATTTGGACCTCACATTGGCCAGAGTGTGGAAAGAGAAGGGGTAGGCACTTTCCCAATATACTTTGGCTACCAAATTCAGCTGACAGAAGGCTTATCGTTCGTCCCAACAGACACAACATGGGCTCCCTCTGTGAAACTGTCCTGTTGAAGACTCTGGATGAACAGACTCCTTCTCTTATGTTCATTGCCTTTGGTCTGAACTCTAGGTCTTTCTCTGCAGCAGTATGTGGACGGCAGGGCCTGCAGGACCATTCCAGAACCCTGAGTATAGATGCTTCAGGTCTCTCCAATGGCCCCAGGCTGGTCCTCTCAGGTTGTCACCTCTCAGATCGCACCCTGTGACAGCAGCTTCTCTTATGTTCTGAAAACAGTGTAGACACTGGCTTTGGGTCACACCATCTGGCTTATTTTAAAAGTCGAGTGGTGAAGGAGAAATTGAAAAGATCTGGGAAGTGACCAGAGTGGCCAACAAAAGTCTAATTGCATGTTTCAAAAGTGGGGTGGCCATCTGGCCTGGCAAAGACACTTTACGTTTCTACTGGTCTATGACCGAAGTCATTTACCATTAAGTTCTGTTTGAATGAAACGCTAGTAGACATTTAGGTAATATTACAGAGCAATAAATGTTTAAGAGCCTAAGGGATATGAGCTTTCCAGAAGTAGTCCAGACCCAGATGCTAAAAATACTGCGTGGGTGTGTTACGGGAGGTCCTCCCACTCCTCCAGCCTATTGCCGCTGAGATACCAGCCCCTTGGGGCGTGGTCTCTCTCCCTTTAAAAAAGCGGCCACTTCCCTCTCCTCTCTCTCTTCACTTCCTGCTCCGCCGGTGACTTGACTTCCTTCCTGGTTACGCAGAGGGCTGACAGTGATCTGTAAGTTTTTTCCCCTTTAAATAAATACCACCCTATTAATCATAATTCCAAACCGGTGTGGCATTGTTTGTGACTTACGCCTTCATTTGGCGCCCAACGTTTGGTTTTAGAACCTCTCCCGGCTCGCAGCCGCGAGTTCGGCTTGGCGGCCGGAAGTTCGGCTTGGCGGCCGCAAGTTCAGCTTGGCGGGCGCTTGTTCGGCTTGGCGGGAGCCCTTGCTTCCTCAGCTGCTGCCTGTGGATTTAAACTCCACAGGCCCGCGTAGTCTCTGCCCGCGTGATTTGCTCTTTTCTGAGTCGTTTTCAAATCTCCCTTGCAAGCACAGCTCTTAAGTGGCGCGAACCAGAGCACGTGGTTGCTGAAAGCTGCAACCCCTCAGGGTGACTCTGTCACGTGGAGGCATAAGCGGCTTCCAGGTTGCTCTTCCCTACCCCTGGATTCTGGTTTCTGGTTCCATCTCTGGAATTGATTTAATTACATTTACTTTGTTGAGCAACTTACATTTTCCAGTTTTTAACAAATACTAGGCGGACTCTGAAACAGGACCGTGTTTTCGTCGAGACTTGGCAACAGCGCCACCTGCTGGATAATAGGTAATATGGCAGTTCTCGTTTCCAACGCGAATTTTACTGTTCTGGTTACCAATACAATGGGTTATATCATGCAAGGTTTATATGACTATGGGGATAACTTAATTTACTGGTTACTAGGTTTTAGTATTCTTTTGAATATTCTATCATTTAGGAAGATCATGGCACTCCTAAGAACCATACAATCTTTACTAGAAACTCATGCAGGTCAGGAGATTCAGGATTCAAAAGAGACAATAATAAAGACAATAATAAGAAGACTTGAAATGATTGAAGAAATGATTGGAGCTGGTGAACAAAGTAATAAGGCACAAGGACAGGATACAATGCCAACACCAGCTATTAGAACTGGCTTACCAAAGGTTTTAGCAGCATACCCTATACTTAATTCTGACAAAGCGTCAACTTCTAAAGGCTCAAAGGGAGTCAGAGAAGCTAGATGGACGCCAATAGCAATGAATGATCTAAAAGAAATTAAGCAAGCTATTGTTAATTTTGGCTTGCACTCTGCATACGTAAAGGAAATGATAAGGACTTGGGCTTCTAATGCTAGAGCTACCCCCCATGATTTCCATCAGTTAGTGTCTGCAGTTTTAGATAATGGACCTTCCTTGATGTTTGGAATTTATTTCAGAGAAGAATCCAAACATATGGAACAGCAAGGAAGAGCAAAAGGTATTGAGGTTTCCCAAGATCAAATTCTTGGTGCAGGAGAATATGCTGATCCACAGGTCCAAGCTCTTTATGATGATGAAGTACTGTGTCTATGTCACCAAGCAGCTTTAAATGCTTGGAATAGGATACAAGATCCAGCAAAAAGGGTTGAATCATATACCAGAATTAGGCAGGGACAGAGAGAACCCTTTATTGACTTTTTGCAAAGATTAATTAAGGCTCTGGACATAGGGGTAACAGACCCAGAAGCTAGACGAATACTTCTTGAATCTCTAGCTTTTGAGAATGCAAACATAGAATGCAAAAAGATAATTGGGCCTTTAAAGTCTAGATCAGCACCTATGGATGAATGGATTCAGCATACGATGAATGTTGAGACGTTTAGCTATAATGATGAATCTTGGGTAGGAGAAGCGATTTCCACAGCAATGAGGAGACATCAAACTGCCAGGTGTTTTAATTGTGGTAAATTAGGACATCTGAAAAGGGATTGCAGGCACAGAATTTCTAGGAATATTATCTCCTCTGGGAATGACAAAGATAGGAGACCTAGGCCTTCAGGTATATGTAGGAGATGCGGTAAAGGCCGACATTGGTCCAATGAATGCAGGTCAACAACAGACAAACAAGGCAACCCGATACCGTCGGGAAACTCCTTGAGGGGCCTCTCGCAGGCCCCCAAGCCAACAGTGGCCCAGTCATTCCCAGTCACAGTGGAGAACGTGCCTCACCAAGAAAATTAAAAGCTCCAATTTCTGCTGTAAAAAGTAATACTGGTCTAAATGATGAAATCCATGTGGAGGATGAGTCAAAAAACCCAGTTGGACAGAGTAAACGTATATTTTGGCAGACTTCTATTAATGATCAAAGACCAAAGCTAAGAGTCTGTATAAATGGCACTTTTATTGAAGGCTTATTAGACACAGGTGCGGATGTAAGTATCATTACCCCAGAATCTTGGCATCCGAATTGGCCTCTTCAAGAGGTAGATGTTCAGTTCCTGGGAATTGGAACCCTATCTCGTGTAAAACAAAGCACAAGATGGGTTGAATGCATAGGGCCCGAAGGGCAAATAGGAAGACTAAGGCCATATATAGCCAATATTGCCATAAATTTATGGGGCCGTGACCTGCTACAGCAATGGAATACCCAGATTAACATTCCTGTAGTTCCAGGAACTCATAATTCTGGGAAGTATATGATGAGGTATTATGGAAAAAGGTCACTAGCCATTCAGGCTGTACAAGAACATACAGCAAATACCAAACCTTTAGAGGTACCAACAGCCCTACCTTTAAAATGGCTAACTGAGAAGCCAATATGGATCAAACAGTGGCCTCTAGCTGAAGATAAACTACAGGCATTGGAACAGCTGGTGCAGGAGCAACTAGATGCTCACCACATTGAAGAATCAACCAGCCCTTGGAATTCTCCTGTGTTTGTTGTAAAAAAGAAATCTGGTAAATGGAGAATGGTGACAGATCTAAGAGCTGTCAACAAAGTAATTCAACCTATGGGCTCACTACAATCTGGAATTCCTTTGCCTTCTCTGTTACCAAAAGGATGGCCTCTTATAGTTATTGATTTGAAAGATTGTTTTTTCACTATACCGTTACAAGAAAAGGATAGAGAAAAATTTGCCTTCACAGTGCCTACTTATAATAATTCTCAGCCCAATAGGAGATATCAATGGACTGTCCTCCCACAGGGTATGCTCAATAGTCCTACACTGTGCCAATATTTTGTAAGTAAGCCATTGGAAATAATTCGTAAACAATTCCCCAAGTCCATTATTTATCATTACATGGATGACATCTTGTTATCTGATTCAAATAAAGATACTTTAGAAAGGATGTTTGAAGAAGTAAAGAAAGTCTTGCCTAGGTGGGGATTACAAATTGCCCCTGAAAAGATTCAAAGAGGAAATTCTATTAATTACCTAGGTTACAGAATAGGGTTAGAGAAAATTAAAACGCAAAAGGCACAAATTAGGAGAGACCGGTTAAAGACTCTTAATGACTTCCAAAGATTGTTAGGAGACATTTCCAGTCTACGACCAGCTGTTGGGATAACACCTGATCTAATAGTTCATTTAAACAAAACCTTAGATGGTGATAAAGATTTGAATAGTCCAAGAGAACTGACAGCTGAAGCAGAAAAGGAACTGACAATGATTGAGGAAAAATTACAGGAGGCACATGTGGATAGGGTGAACCCAAATCTTAGCTGCATCCTAGTCATATTGCCTTCCAGAATTTCTCCTACAGGGATTCTAATGCAGAGGGAAGATATTATTTTAGAGTGGATATTTATACCTAATAAACCAAGTAAAAAATTAAAAACTTATGTGGAAAAAGTCTCTGAATTAATTATAAAAGGTAAGCTGAGACTTCGTCAACTAGCAGGTATAGACCCAGCAGAAATTATAGTGCCTTTTACTACTGAAGAAATAAGAAAGTTATGGGAAGACAATGAACCGTGGCAAAGAGCTTGTGCTAATTTTTTGGGAGAAATTAATAGCAACTATCCCAAAAGTGGTAGACTTAACCTCATAAAAAGAACTTCTTGGATTCTTCCTAGAATTGTACGTGATGCTCCAATAACTGGAGCCCGTACGTTCTATACTGATGCAAATAAATCAGGGAAAGCAGGTTACAAGTCAGATGAATTGAGTAAGGTGGAACAAAGCCCTTATAATTCTGTCCAGAAGGCAGAATTATATGCCATTCTTATGGTGCTAAGGGATTTTAAAGAACCTCTTAATATAGTTACAGATTCACAATATGCAGAAAGAGTTATCTTGCATATTGAAACCGCTGAATTTATACCAGATGACACAGAGTTGACTTCATTGTTTATCCAGGTACAAGACATAATCAGGAACAGGCTTTGTCCGATGTACATAACACACATCCGTTCCCATACAGGTCTGCCTGGTCCTCTAGCCCAAGGCAATGCTGAGATTGATCAATTATTGATTGGAAGTGTGTTGCAGGCCTCAGAATTTCATAAGAAGCATCATGTCAATAGTAAAGGCCTAAAGAAAGAATTTTCCATTACTTGGCAACAAGCTAAGGACATTATAAAGAGATGTCCTACTTGTTCTTTCTATAATCAAACACCGTTGCCTGCAGGGAGTAACCCAAAGGGCACTAAGAGAAATGAAATCTGGCAGATGGATGTGTTCCACTTTATAGAATTTGGTAAATTAAAATATGTACACCACACCATAGACACGTATTCAGGTTTTCAATGGGCTACTGCCCTGAGCTCAGAAAGGCTGATTCAGTAATCACACATTTATTGGAAGTTATGGCCATCATGGGTATACCTGCGCAAATAAAGACAGATAATGGTCCAGCATATGTATCTAAGAAAATGAAACGCTTTTTTGATTATTATAATATAAAACATATTACAGGTATACCAAATAATCCTACAGGTCAGGCAGTTATAGAAAGATCAAATCGTACTATAAAGGATATGCTGAACAAACAGAAAGGGACCGAAAATACCCCCAGAAATAGATTACATAATGCTTTATTAACCTTGAATTTTCTTAACGCTAATGAGAAAGGAACGACAGCAGCAGAGAGACATTGGATAATGGAAAAGTCTGCTGAACTAAATCAACCGATTTATTTCAAAGATGTGCTGACCTCTCAATGGAAGCCAGGAGATGTGCTACGTTGGGGAAGGGGTTTTGCTCTTGTTTCCACAGGAGAAGAAAAATTGTGGATACCATCAAAATTAATAAAGTTTCGATTTGAAGAGGAAAAACCTCTTGGAAAGGAGAAATGACAACTTATCTACAATGATGATATTCATACAGATGGTAAGAAAAACATATAGAATGGGGGCAGGGTTCTGTTCTTATCTCCACAGGAAAACACTCATCTTTGAAAAATTCAAGGGACCCTGGATGTTTGGATACTGACAGATGGAAAAGTACCTGCCCGATAGGAAATATCAAGAAAACTGAATGGGTTGTGTAAGTAATATTAAACCATATTTCTAAATTTATAAAGCTGGTTTTGAAGTTGGACTCTGGCTCAGTCCCTCTCCAATTCCAAGCCTGTTAGTAAGAGAAAAACCCAGAGTTTCTGGAGTTTCTGTCTCATGTCAAGAGCCATGATGTGGGACAGAAAGAAATATGAGTTTAGAAAACATCTTTGCTTTTCTTCATATCTATCATACTTTTCATTGAATATATCTATCATGTCTTTCATTGAATATATATATATATATATGTCTATATGATTAATGCTTAAGTTTTTCATAATGAACAATGAGTTTTTCCTGAAGTGACATTTGAAGTTTCCAGGAAGAAGATGGGGCCCCATAACAACAACTCCACCTGGTTGATATGACGTCATGATACTGATAGCGCTACAACAAGACCTGCTTTGGATACCAGCTGCACAAGACAGTTCCAACTTGGTTAGCTGAAATGGTGCACATCTTATACAACATTTTGGCCAGACCTGCACAAAATACTCAGAGACTATTGGCAATTTTAAAAGACATTGATCTTGAAATTTAACCATCATTTTACTTTCACAGGATCCCCCAGAAAGAACGTCGCCCCCATGACAGCTGGAAGTAATTCTAGAGGACGACGTCCCCTCTCCCAGTAAAGTTTGCCCTTGGGTTTAGGGACATCATTTAGGGGTTGATTATAATTAGTATACGATTGAGGGTTGGGGGAGGAATTTTATAAGCTCAGGGATCATTTTGAAAAAAAAAAAAAAGAGGGATGATGGGATAATAGATTTGTAATTGTGAGTTACTGTTGTTAGACAAATATATTGATATAGATTCTTGTATATTGATACAAAGTTAAATTGTATTGACTATTGTATGCATTCATGTTTCTACCTCTGTTTAAAACATTTTTATGTATTGACATATATTGTATTGTATATATTTACCATATTGCTGTGTACATTTCTACCTCTGATTAAGATACTTATATAATGTTTGTGTATTGATATATATTTACCTACTGCAATGTATATTTGTACATTGTTTATATTTGGAGGTCATTGTCCTCATTTGTTTCACAGTTGTTTATTGTCTTAATCTTTAAGTTAGATAGATATTGAGAATTATATAGACTAATAGTCATCTAAGTTTGTCATTTATAATTAGACTAATCAGGTTCTTTAGATATATAGAGATTATACTCAGTATAGATAGATAGTCTTCAACTTCTTCAAAGAGCTGTAGAAAATGGCCTTTAATCTAACTCAGAGTTTTGTGGTAGTGAGACACAATTGCTCCTGGCAACACCACTCTATTCCCGAGAGAATGTTGAGCACCAAAGACACTCCACCTGGAGCCTTTCCTTTTGGCAGAACTGGCCTTGGGGCAAAGAAATGCCCATACCTCAACCACTGACAAAGATACAGAGCGTGCATCAATGGATAAAACAGGGCTGTCTTATCCTGCCAAGACAGGGTAAGATAGTTTTGAAAAGTTGCTTGCCTTTGAAAATGGTGTGTCAGTTATGTTAGGCCTTAGCCAAAGTTGGTTGCTTCAACGCTGCTAATGTGACTTTGGGTGATTGCCTAGGTAGCTAGTTGTCTCTGTGATTTGTTGCATGTTTTGGAAGTTGTTTTATTGAACTTCCTAATTAACCAAGTAACATTATTTCCCTTCTCAGATCTTTGATGGGGTTGAAGACTATATAGATGTAGTTACCTTTCTCTCATGACTTGGCCAAGTTATTTATTATACAAGACCTAAGCTAGTTAGAATAGGATATTTGTACTTATTGTATATAATTTCATAGTAGGTTTAGAACTCTCTTATTTAAACAAAAGGGGGAGGTGTTACGGGAGGTCCTCCCACTCCTCCAGCCTATTGCCGCTGAGATACCAGCCCCTTGGGGCGTGGTCTCTCTCCCTTTAAAAAAGCGGCCACTTCCCTCTCCTCTCTCTCTTCACTTCCTGCTCCGCCGGTGACTTGACTTCCTTCCTGGTTACGCAGAGGGCTGACAGTGATCTGTAAGTTTTTTCCCCTTTAAATAAATACCACCCTATTAATCATAATTCCAAACCGGTGTGGCATTGTTTGTGACTTACGCCTTCATGGGTGTGCATGTGTGCATGTCTGTGCATGGGTGCGTCTGTGTGCATGTGCGTGTCTGTGTGCGTGTGTGCGCGCATGTGTGTGTGTGTGTGTGTGTGTGTGTGTGTGTGCATGTATGTGTATGGGAATTTTCTTTCCCTCTCCCTTTTCTTTCACCCTCTGAATTCACATTCCGAATTGTTTAAGATGTGCCTGGCTATGGTCTCCTCTGCCTCCCCCTCCCCTTTCCCCTTTAATTCTTTTTTACACCGGGTAGAAGAAGCATGAGGGAAGTGTAGTTAAAATTCAAAATGCTTCCCCTTTATCATTACCATGAATCAACACAATAAATGAGCCCCTTCAGAGCTCGGTAATAAGAATTTGATAAATCATCAGCCAAAAATTAACTAGATGTCAAAACAATCTTTGGGAAGTGTGATGGATTAGGGGTGATAGCAGCAATTAATCTCCCAGCATGAGTTCACCAGACAGACACAATGTAGGGAGATGGATGGGGGGGGGGGGGGATCCAGGCCTTGCAAGGTCAGGACACTCCTGCAAAGAGAGAGTGGAGGGGGAGTTGGAGAGAGAGAGAGAGAGAGAGAGAGAGAGAGAGAGAGAGAGAGAGAGAGAGAGAGAGAGAGAGAAGGGAAGAGGAGGGGGGAGAAGAAGAGAGGAGAGCAGAGGGGAGATCTTGAAGATCTTGATCTTCTGAGGCTGCAGCTGTGGGCACCCAGCCGCTAAGCCAGAGGTCCCTGGATGCCTTTGAAAACTCCCGTCTCCAGCTGCTCTCTGATGAGCCAAGCTCCTTCCCTCCTGGGCTAATAAATGCCACAAGTCTGTTCATGGGACTCTACATGGCCTCCAACCAAGCGGCAGACACCTTGCAGGGCTTCATTTAGAAAGTTGGGCAGGGTAGTAAACCTCAGCCTGGAGGAAGAGGTCAGGAATGGGAGGGGCCGAGTGGAGGGGAGGGAACTAGAGCTGTAACTGACTCAGAAATGCAAGACTGGGCTTGGAGGCCCCAGGGCCCAGCCGGGGCTTATGAATAGCCATGTGCAAAGAGGAGGCCCCTTCAAGCATGAAGCTCATAAATCTCCCTCTTTTGAATGAGACTGCCTTTTTGTTTTATTAATTTGACTGATTTTTTTTAACAGGGTTTATATTATTGGGAGGAATCAAAATTGGCAGAGGATGGAGAAAGGGCTCTGTGTGCCCCCGCACTGCCTGGGACCCTCAAGTGGGACTGACTAGTCTGGAGATAATGGCTTGAATAGGAGAGGATGGGTTGAGGGTCAGGGAGTGGCAGAAAGATACCCAAAGCGCCCTTAGCCAGGCAGAGGATGTGAACCCTTCCCTCTTGGGGAAAGTGACTAGGGGTCCTGAGTAATGGCTACAGCATTGTCAGGCAACTGTGGGTCCCTGAGAGTTGTGCCCCCCCCACAACACCCCAATAGTTCTTTATTGCTAAAGAAAAAATCCCCGTAGTATTTGCCTAGCAATAGATTTGGTGCCACTCCCATGAACAATGGTTGGTGCTTCTTGGCTTTATAATAATCTTAAAACAAGACAAGTACTTGGTAACTACCTAAGGCTTTACTATTCACAAAGCTCCGTGGGAGTCCAAGGTCTTCCTCAGGGAAGCTGACGCTTTTATGGCATAGTTTCTCACCACACAGCACAGCACTAGGGTTGGTCATTGGTAGTACGGTAATACGGTTGATTTCAATCCCTCCATTTGCAGGTAAGTTGGGAGAAGGCTTAAGTGGTTGGTGGGAGAAAACTACCCCTGGTGGTACTGCTTCCTGAGGCTGTAGGGGCTGGACATAGAGGTAGGACCAGCACTGGTTCCAGTCTGTTTTCTGTTCAGCTGAAGTAGGGGCCGATGTTCTTCTAGTTCCTGCTGCCCGCCATGGACCAGGCAGTTCTTCAGTGGCCATGCCCTCTCTGCCATGGTGGATTCCCTCCTGCACTGTGACCGGAACAATCCTCCCTCCCTCAGGTGGCTTCTGTCCAGTGTGTAAAAGTAACTAGCATGTGCATGTGCGCGCGTACACACACACACACACACACACACACACTCCTAATGCGCTTGGGGTCACAAAAAACACCTGCAGAGTCCTTGAATCATCCATCCGCTAATCCTCTCAGCTTGCTTCAGAACACACAGGGCTACCTACTCCTCAGACCCATAGGAAAGCTCCTGCCACAGTCCTTGCACAAGCTCCTCCCACAGCCCTTGCACAAGCTCTTCCCACAGCCCTTGCACAAGCTCCTCCCCACAGCTGGAATTTTGGGCCCCAAAGAGCATCTTAGCAAACCCCTTTCCATCTTTGCTAACATGTCACCTTCTGGATGAGACCTGCAACCCTAACAGCAACATCCCTGCTCCCCAACTCTCCTTTCTTTGCTTCCCTTTTTCCTAGCATGTTCACCCTGAGTAGCCAGATGTTTGCACCCCTTGGTATGTGTCCCTGCTCCATGAGGATGTCAGCTTCCACAGAGGACCGCATCCCTTTCTTTTCTGATTTGTTCCCTACTGCATGCCAAATGCCTAGATAAACATCTGGAGTAACAGGTTCCCGATGCGCCTTTGCGAGGGAATGGAAACTCTGGCCTCTGTACCTATCTCTGGGAGTGCCCGGTCCTCGGGCCTTAGTATTTGATTGAGATACAGGTTTAAAAGACTGCGCAGCGGTAGACTAGTCAACCTGCAGACTGTTCTGGTCAGTGGAGGGAACCTGAGCTGGGGCCAGGGGAGGCTTGTGTGGGAAGGAGGCATGAGCCCCACACTGCTGCCAACGCTCTTCAGGATAAAGTCCAAAAGATGAAGTTTGATCTCCTTCAGCAAACTGCACACTGTGGAAATGGAGCGTTATCACACACAGTAAACTCCGAAGCGGACCTGGAAATGATTGGACTGAATCTTAGCGGGTCTCAGTGTTGTTCTCCTTGAGAAACTTAACAAACTGCTCCTCCTTCCCTCCCTTCCTCCCTCCTTCCTTCCCTTCTTCTCCACCCTCCCTCCTTCTCTTCCCCAATCCTCCTCCTTTTTTGTCTTCCTTTTTCTCTTTAGCTCTCTTTTTGTGATGAGGTTTCGCTATGTAGCCCAGGCTGGCTTCGAATGCACAGTAATTCTTCCTTAGCCATCATGGGATTAGGGGTTTATACCACCACACCTCAGCCACTGCTACTTTCTTAGCAAGTGTTTCTACCATCTAAATTTACCACAGGTGCTTTCCTCTTCGTCCTAGACGAAAAACAGGCACTTGGTGACATTTTTCAACAAGGCTAGGGGGTACAAGACTGTGCAAAACATAGAGCCCCCCCCCTGGGGGGGAGTACCTGTATCTCTCTCTCTCTCTCTCTCTCTCTCTCTCTCTCTCTCTCTCTCTCTCTCTCTCTCTCTCTCTCTTTCTCTCCCCTCCCCTTCCTTCTCCCTATCAATGGTTCCTACCACAGGAGATAAAATGTATTACTAAGAACTAAGAACAAACAGCTGCATGTTTAATTATGTCAAACCTTAAGCCTCTTTGGCCTCATATTTCAAGTGTTCTTTGCTGTTGAGAGCCTATAAAGAATTGAACCATGTGCTATTACTTTGCATAAGAGCAGTGAAGATTGAACTTGAACTAGGGTTGCTAGGGTCAGCCCTACTGTGCACACATCTAAAAGTGCTGTCTCCTTCCACGAGCCTGTGCTGTGTTGCGCCCTCTGCTGTCAGAAAGAAGTAAAGAAGTATGGCAAATGTTTGGGTTAACTACCTAGAGCACTCAGATGCGACTTTTGTTTTCTTCCTAAACTGACTTCACTGCAAACATGAACTGTCACCCACTGGAATCCCGCATTTTGCTAAGTTCTGTTAAGTGGCTGTCATTGCGTGTTCCATCGGTTTAGAGAAAGTTGCTAATAAGGGTTGTTCTGCTGTCTTCGGTTGCTCTCTCCAAAGCTTCCTGCCGCCCGGGTACTGGGGAGGGAGGACAGGAGAACAGAAATCAGTGAAGACTTGTCATAATTTACAAAGAGGAGCTCAAAATAGGGCCAAGACATCAGGACCAACTATGGTTTTTCTGAAATTCCCTATTTAGTCCTGAATTTACTTCTCCAGGGCATTTGTTTATATTCGAGGATTCTCTTCAAATTATCCTCCTCATTTATCAAAACACATTATTCTTTAATGTTTTTCTGTTGTCGTTTTAGTTTGGTTTGGTTTGGTTGTTTGTTTGTGCTTTTGTTTCTGAGAAAGCGTCTCACTATGTAACCCAGGCTGGCTTGAGCTTGTGATTCTCCTGTCCCGGCCTCTTGAGTGTTTTGGGACACAGGTGTGTGCCGCCATGCACAACTTTTGTGGTCACTATTTGTTGATTCTTACATTTATCTGTACATGTGTACATGGCAAGGCACACATGCGGCGACCATAGGATACCTTGTGAGAGTTCATTCTCTCCTCCCACCACGTGGGGCCTGCCAGACAGCAAGTTCACTGACCAGCTGAACCAACTCTCAGGCCCACTGGAAATACTTTTTAAAATTATTCCACCCCAAGACAAAGAAAAGCATAGAAGTTATTGGGACTTTGGAACTCAGAGCTCGCTTTAACACTGTAGAGCTCACCCCCTGGACTACGTTGCCTTCACTTTTCAGATCTGAATAAACCAAAACAAAACAAAACACAAACCCCGCATCCACCCTGCAAGATCACTCTGAAGATAAATGAGAAAGCAAAACTACAATTCCTGTCCTAATTCCCGATCTCATAAACATCACTTAAATACACTTTAAAGGTCTGCCACTTGTGTATAAGTAAGAGGAGAAGAGAGAAGGAGGAAGACAGAGAGACAGCCCCGGGGACACGAGATTTTTATTCTTTTGTGTATGGGGAAGGAGGTACAGGTGACTAAAACAGGCAGGAACAGTGAGTCAGGACCCTGGGAAGAGAGGAGTCATGATAGCAAGAGGTTCAAAGTATAACGTCTGGCACTACCCAGGGTCAAGTGAGCAATAATTAATAAGATGCCATCTGGTAAGCTGAGACTGCTGATGGAAATTGTTGTCTGCATACTCTGCACCAGGTCAGAGGAACTGAGGCTGAGAGCAAAGGTGGCCATCAGGCAAGCAGATTTTGGAAGCATCTGCACCCCCAATTTGGCCCTAGATTTTTCTGAAGCTAAAGGGTAGCCCTGATACACCTCCAGCTTCGCTTAGTTTTAACCTTGCTCTTGTCACCCGTTTTAAGCTAAGTGGTGTAGCTTTGCTGTGACAACACCTCAATCATATGGGTCACCATAGTAACCATTGCCCGACTTGATTTTTTTTTTATGAATTAGGGGATTCTTTTTATCTATATCAAACCACTTGAAGCCATTTTGACTCTCGCTGCTCCCCATGCGAGTGTCCAAAGGGGTTTCCTTTTCATACCTGAGGTCCAAAGGTCCATCCCCAGGCCCTCTTCCCCTGCCACTTTCTGAACACACATCCTGTGAAGAAGTGAGGTCTGATTACCCATGTGCAGACTCCAAATTGATTCCCTCTGCCTCCTATGTCTTCCTGCATACCGTAGACCACCCGATCTTTTTCCTGTACCAGATAAACCCTGCCCTTGGGGAGAAGCATTCAAGAGTTGGGCTGCCATCACCTCACATTTGACTGCCTCATGAATAAACTCTCCTCCTCCTCCTCCTCCTCTCTCTCTCTCTCTCTCTCTCTCTCTCTCTCTCTCTATCTATCTATCTATCTCTGTCTCTGTTTCTCTCTGTGTCTCTCTCTGTTTATCTATCTCTCTGTATCTGTCTCTGTCTCTCTCTCGCAAGCCCCTTAGAGATGTTTGCTTTTATCCCTGTTGTCAAAAAAATCCCCTTCTTCCCTTTGTGAATTATTAAAGGGGTTAAAATCTACCCTTCCCTTTTTAGGCAGCTGGAAAGCTCCACAGCCTCGAGGGAGAACGCCAGATTCCATGTCTTGAAGCTGAGAAGTAGGAGGGGGAGGTAGCATTACACCATAGCTTGAACTGTCACCCCTCAAAAGCTCACTATTACATGCTTAACTTCCAAAGTCATATATATGCCAGTGGCGCTGGGAGACGAGGCTCTGGGGAAGTAACAAAGATTGTACATGGTCATGGGAGTGGGGACCATATGCTAGTTCCTTTGTTCTGTCTTGTCTTGTGGTGCCGCCACCACGTGCAGATGCGACCCAGTCAAGCTAGAACCTCCAGAATCGCGATCCAAACGGGCCTTTTTTGGTGTTGTTTATAAATTACCCAGTTGCTGCTGTTCTGTTGTAGCAACACGAAATGGACGAAGACAATTAATTTACTCGGTTCTGCAGAGCAAAGCAAACGACACACTGCCATCACAGTTTCTCCAAGCGAGGCCCTAAGTGCTATTATCCCTCTGTGATTATTTTGACTCGGTTTGAAATGTTTAGTCAAATACTTTGGCGAATGACTAATCAAAGGGATTGTTCAAAGTGCCTGCAAATGTGAAACACCTTCCCAATAATAACAAGGTTCGGAGGGAATTTGTATTATGCTTTTAATCGCTTTTGTCAGTCAAAACTATCAGCGGAGCCTCCACTTGAAGCTGAATGGCGCATTCGAGCTGGGAGCTGGCAATACAAAGCGAGCAGAGAAAGCCCCTGATTAACTGGAATGCTGCAGCATGTGTGTGTGATTAATTAGGGTTTCAGGTGAGCTGCTGAACCCTTTATGGACTGTAATGATTTTTTTTGTGTGTGCTTCAACTCTTAAAATTCTCTGTCTAGGCTTTAAAAATAAAAGGGTGGCCTCGTACAGGGGCTAACACTGCTCTGGCGGGTTCTAATTGAAACAGTCGGAACACCGAATGGCTAAGAGAACCCTAAATGGATGTGGGAAACAGAGGAGGGAAGTCAGCCACAGAGAGGCTTGGGTGTACGAGGTACAGCTCAGGAGAGTTGGGGCTGAGGTTGGAACCAGGAACTGCGGGGCAGACGATGATCATATACCTCAACTCCATCGGCACCCAAACCACCAGATCTCAACCTGGCCCCGCTGGACACTCAGCGTTGTTACACAGGAAGTGTGATTTCTGAGGCAAATGACTCCCAGCCCCCACATTATCCCCAAGAATCCAGGAGACCATAGTGGTTGTGACACGGCGGTGGGAAGGAAGGGACAGCATTGTTTCTGCAGCAGTCCACCCAAGTCCAAGACTCAGACCTGACTATCCCCGTGTGTCAGTCCTGGGGACGGAACCGAGGGGTCCCTGCATATTTAGCAATAGGCCTCTCAACTAAGGTAACCCCAGCCCAATTATACATGTTTTTATATATATTTTAACTTTATTGACACACAATGGCACATATTTGTGGCAGATGGTCAATTATTTTTGATACATGTACATGAAATATAATGGTCAAATCGAAATAATCAGATTTTCTATCATTTCCAATATTTGCTATTTCAGTATGATAAGAGCATTTAAAATCCTTTCTCCCAGCTGCTTTGAAATGCTTTATAACAATTGTTGATTATAGTTGCCCTACTGTACTATACCCTAGAACTTACTCTTTCTATACAACTGTGATTTTTATACCCATTAACCAACCTCTCCCTAGCCCAGCCTCTTCCTGCTCCCACTCCTTCCCAACTCTGGTAACCACTATTCGGTGGGACGTCTACGCCTTCAACTGTGGTAGTTTCCACAGATGAGTGAGACCATGTGGTTCTGATCTTTCTGGGCCTGGCTTATTTCACTTACCATAATTCCCTCTGGAATTATCTTGGAGCCACAGCTGACATAATTTTTCATGACTCAGTCATATTCCACTGTGAGTATCACAGTTTAGTCATTCTACTATTAGGTAATTATTCAGAACAACTCCTTGTCTCGATTACTGTTACAATAAACACAGGCATGCATTATCTCTTCAACACGCTAGTTCTGTCTTCTTGTATTATATATCTAGTAGTATATTTGATAAATAATTTTAAAGGTTCTTATTATCATCATCATCACCACCACCACCACCACCACCATCATCATAACTATTCAGATACCAAAGGAACATACCAACAGATTTGTAATTTTACTGATGCAAATAATCATATATGTCCCTACAAATTCTATCTAAAATGGGGGAAAAAACCACACTGTGTATATGTTTATATATGTATACTATGTGTTCATGTATGTATGGTTAATAAGGAGCAGAATGTATGCACATATGAAACCTCTTTGCGCGTATGTGAGAAGGAGATGGTACAGTGATTAAGAAAATAGATAAGAAGCCTTCGTTTGGTTTTTCACAGTATGCGAAATGCAGATGCTGTTTTGACCGAATGGAAAAAGTCAAGTTCTTCAGATAAGAATCCTCTCAGCTTGCACTAAAACAACCAATCAAAGATACCTGGCAAACTAGTTAGTAAGACTATACCAGCTGGTCTTGGAGGCAGTGCTAGCGGCCATCTGGGTCCCGTGGAGAGCGATATTTACCTCCCAACTCCAGCGCTTCAGAAGCATTTCAGTGAGAGCTCTGTCTTCTGAGGTTATCAGAAATAGCTCAGCATCTCCCTACTTCCACAACGCCACGTTCTCTCTCCCTTGCCTGCCATCCTGGAGTGTAGCCTGAGAGGTCTATGAACATGCTCTTTGCATCGCTGTGGCAAGTACCTGGTAGAGCAGCCTAAGAAGGATTTATTTGAAGTCACAGTTTTAAGGGTGCAACCCGTCACCATGGGGAAGGCATGGCAGATGGGGTTGTCTGTTGGGTGTGCTGGGCACTGGAATACTGACGCTAGGCTTGCTACGTTCTACTCTATTTAGAATTCAGCCTACCTACTTTTGGAGTAGGTTTTTCCCCTTCTAGGCTCAGTTAATCCCCTCTGGAAATTTACCCTCACAGACACACTCAGAGGTGTGCCTCACCCATCCCTTAGGTGATCATAAATACAATAAGATGAAAATGAAAATGGACCATATAGCCAAGCACTGTCCACAGTCATGCACTCATTATGAAGAGAGCTCTTGGACCTGTGTAGGCTGTGGGCTGGAGTATCATTCTGTGTCTTACCCTCTGCCCCTCAGAATCTAAGCTTATATGGAAGTAGTCTCCACATAGGTGATAAGGTTAGAATGCAGTGTTTAGGGGATACCTCAAATCCAGACACATTCTCACAAAAGCAGGAACCTGGGTCATACAAAGACAAACATAGGTAGAGCGAAGAAGGAAGAGACCCAAGAAAAATCTGATTCTTGGGGATCTTGTTTCCACAAACCAAAGCATATCTATCTGAAGGAAGAGTTCTCATCCTTTAGAAGGTGTAGGCCTTGATTTTGACCTTCCGGCCTCCATCCTTCAAGACATTGCATTTCTGCCTTGGCTGCCTCATTTCCTGAAGTTCACGGACCTTCTACCAGACCCGCCTTAAGGGATGCTTTTGAAACAACAGAAATACAGGCTTATTTACAGTGACATCATCATGCGCCTATGGCCAGCAACCATTCGGTTCAGGGCAGTTCCTGATACAGGGATAGCAGCAGAGGGCCTAGGAAGGATGGAGTCTGTGCATGCTATGAGGGCTGGGCCACACAGGCATGACCCTCACAGACATGATTTGATTAAGACAGGACTCCATCAAATGACAGATGGGCTTTTATGCCTTGGTGCATCCCAGGATGATTCATTGGTGCTTAGAGGCCCAATTACTTAATTGTATGACACATAACAGGACAGAGGCTATGTCTTTTGGCTGGCAGGCAGGGTGGTGCCGTGCTGTGGCTGAGGGTGGGATGCTTGTATGTGTGCGCACATGTGTGTGTGTGTGTGTGTGTTTGCAGATGCACATGTATGCACATATATGTGAAGGCCATGTCACCTTTCAGTGTCAATCTTCAGGAACTGTTCACCCTGGTTTTAGGCACATGGTCTCTCACTGAGAACCGAAGACAGTGAATTAGGGCAGGCTTGTTACCCACTGAGCCCCGGGGAATCTATTGCACCCATGTCTCTGGTGCCAGGATCTCAATGATGGCCCACCACACCCAACTGCTTATGTGGGTGCCAGGACACTAACTCAGGTCCTAGGGCTTGCATTGTGAGTACTTCACCAATTTGGCTATCTCCCCAGGAATCTCCCCTCATTTTATTTCAAGACACAATGTCTGACTTTGAACTCACTCTATACCTTAGGCTGTTCTTAAACTTGCTATCCTCAGCCTCCCAAAGAGCTGTAATTATACATCTTTACTGCCAGGCCTGGCTCAATGAAAACGTTTTGAACAGCAAAAGTGTTTTTATTTTTCCCAGTGACATCCTTTTGCTTTGCCCAAGCAATGTAGGGAGGATATGTCAGAGGATTAATATATATTTTAACAACACCATATCTCCATCTATAGAATTCACAACAGAGAAAGAGAAAACAAGTGGACCTTGGTGGTGGGACCTTGTGTGTTGAGACCAAGGTCCCTGTGTCCTGTTCTGTGTCCCTGACTGCTGTCATCAGAAGCGTTAAAGCAAGAGATGGAGGGAAGGCCACCAAAGAAAGTCTGCCACATGCTGGTGAGTTTTTGAGAGTGAACTAGTCTGCAACATTGATGATGCCTTGCTTCCAAGCTGATTGGAGAGAAGTTTCCAGACACATCTAGTATGAGGCAGAAAGGGAAACAATTTTCATCCATACCTACGAGAAAAGGAAAAAGATTTAAAAAATATATATGACTGAATGCTTTTCAGGCAAATGGAAGGTGTACACCTTTCAGCTTTTTTCTGTGGGGGAAATATAATTAATAATAATAATATAACAAAACTAATATGCCAAAAACATAAATATTAATTTATCAGACACCATGCAAATCCTTTTGTTTCCAAGTTTATTCAATGCTTTAAAACTCGGGCAGGATCTGTTTCAGCTTCTGAAGCAGTGTCAGTACTTGCAGACTACATCAACTCTACCTAATCTCCCAAAGAATATGAAGGAGCCATCGGGCGGAAGAGCGCTAGAGAAAGTTCCCTTGTAAAACCACCAATTGCCATCTGTTGGAATCCATGGCGGGTCTGCCTCCTTTCGGATTGGCCACGCACTACTCCGCAGTCCTAAGGCGTTATTGCCCACGCTTTTTCTCGTGGCCCATATGTCTTTTCTCCCTTTGAGAATTTTTCCCTCCTAAACCAAAGGTGCTTCTAACACTTTCCCAAGATTATTGCCTCCCTCTTTCAGGTCTTTAAATTTTTATTATCGCCTTCAACTCTGACTCCCTGTTCAGGACCTGATCTCATTCTTCTCATTTTGAAAATAAGCCTTTGGCGCAGATGGAAAACGAGACAGTTGCGAGCCAAATTTTAAGCAGCTTTTAAGTCACCCAAAATGTCGCTACTGCACCTCTTAAATTTCGGGAGATCCATTTGTAGAAATTATACCCCAAATCAGCAGTTCCCCTAACCTCAACTTCCTTCAATCACTTCTTCGAAGACTCCATTGCAGAAAATCTCCTGGGTCCAGGTGGCTATGGGAGGCCCCGTGACTGGCGTGATCCCCCCAATGAGGTCTTCGGTGGCAGTGGGAGGCCCTATGAGCAGCACGATCCCCCAGGGAGGGCTTCTTTTGACAGAAACATTTGAGAAGTCGAGTCAATATAACGAAGCCTAGAATTTCCCAGACCTCTGTTAATAGAGCCGTCCCATCTGGCCTCGTCATTGACATGCTGACTCTCATGTTCTGATTTAAGTTGTCAGTCTAGGTCAAATTGCCCCAACAGTATTAGCACACGAGGCAGAACATTGACAAGATGTTACTTACACCTAATTAAGGCCGAGAGCATAATAAACATTCCTGCATCCTAGCAACTGCATTTGCTCTGGCTCTGGGTCCTCTGGATGTTGACCTCAGCATTTGGAATTCCGAGTATTTGGTACAGGGGAGGCATGGGGCACCATAGCTGCTGTTCTTTGATTTCAATATCAGCTTTGGCACAAAGATGAATTGAATGGAGAGATGGGAAAACATTCCACAGAGGGGGTGGGGGTAATGATGGAACTCCGATCTAATAAGAGTAAGTGTTGCAGAAGGGCAGTTTGGAGTTCCTTCCAATAGTCTAACAGTTTTTGAAGATGGGGCTAATTCCAGATGGTTAGGCAGGAGGTGGCAGGAAATAAAGAGGGGGAAATGAACCCTTGGCTTAGCACACTGCGTGCAGCCTGTGCTAGGCTGTCGCCAGCAATAGTCCAGTCATTATGGAACAGGCACCAGACGCTCTCCAGAGGGAACAGAGGATCTGGGCTCTGGCCTCTTCAAAGATCTCCCCACGGCCCTCTGTGGTGATGTGGATGGAATCTCTCTAATTTGGCCTGGGCTGAGAACTTGGGGTCACCGTGTCCTAACTCTTTTCTCTCTATCTCTTTCTTAGGGTGCCACAGACCTCTCTAAGGGAACAGCCTTCCCCTCACATGGCAATGAGGTCACTTAATGTCAGTGAATGGAACCTGTCTTGGCCTCTTCACTCTGCTCCCCTCATCCGTCTGATGACAAATTCTGTTAAGGGTGAAATTCTGCCATTTCCTCTGTGGAACAGAGCTTTGTGTGCTGACAAGTGGATGGGTTTCTTTGCTGAAGTCTCTGATTCTGATGCAGTTGCCAGGGGTAGAAAAAAATCTACACTTGGGCAAAAATAAACAGCCTTTAGCCTTCAAACATGGTTCCAGTTTCCCTCCTCCCTGTTTTAGGAAAACAATCCTTCAGTGTGTGCATTAGGAGAGGGTAGCATTTCATTTCCTTTTGCTTGGTAGACTGTGTGTATGTGTGTGTGTGCGCACGCATGCATATGTGTGTGTGTATATACACATATATCATATATGTATGGTAGGTTTGTTCGGGACAGGCACAGAAGAGGAGAATGGCTTCATGACAGAGCCAGAGGTTTCATTTACTTCCTCATGGAAAGGCTTCAGTTTTCTCATTTGAATAAATGAGAAGGAGTATATATAAAAATAATTTATTCAAATAAAATAAATTAAGTTGGCATGAGAATGGCTTTACTTGCTGCGGTGACACTGAAGCCCGAGCTTCCGGTGCCACTGACCCTCACTGACTAGAGAATCCTGGTCTACAGTTTTCCTTCCCTCGCCTCAAGCTGGAACACAAGAGTGTTCATCTCCAATCATAACTGAGTTGTGTGGCGCAGCTGGCCAGCTGTGTGACCCAGGTCATATGAACTGTCCAAGGCTTGCATGGTGTCTCCAACCAGAGGGCTCTTCTTTGCCTGTGCCGTTCCTGACCCATCTCTTCCACCATTTCCCAAAGTGTGTTCTGTGGAATACTACCAATTCTCCGGCACCCCAATAAATTTTAGGTGAAGTGGGAGAGAGAGAGAATGTGAGGAGAGAGAAGAGGAAGGGAAAAGGAAGAAGAAAGTTTGGGAGAAAGAGAGAGGGAGAGAACAGTTGATTTTCCATTGAAGAACTTGAAAACTCTTGGGTTATAAGTGAAATAAGTTTGTTTGTGTTTTTTCCTCTTGTAATCATTTAAAATATCTGCTGCTGGAGATTTTAACTTCACCTGTGCCTTCGCAGTCTTACCAGGGAAGATATTCTCCTTCAAAATGAGCATCATTCTAGGGACATAAGCCCTGGGTCCAACAGCAGCTCTATGACAGCTTGTCAATCCCCTTAAGTCCACAGTTCATCTCTCTGGACCTGTTGCCACGTATGTAAAATGGCAGCATGGACTTGGTGACCTGTGTGCTTCTCTTGTCCCTCTGAGTTTGGAACGGGGTTGTTCTGACTGTGTCTGGAAGGAGTGTGAGAAGCAAGAGCTACCGTCGTCCTGCGCAGGGGGTTGGTGTCAAGTGCTCAAGATTTAAGTTTTATTTGTAAAGGTTATTCTAATCAGAACCAGAATCCCAAGGAAATATAAGAATCCTTCATAATTGATAGTTTCAGATGAAATAAACAAAAAGCAATTTGAAAAGTATTTGTTCCCCCAGGTGTTTCCTCCATGGAGGAAAACCAAGGCCCTTGGAATGGCGAAGTCTACATTACAGCTCGCCTTCCCTGCTTCACAACGAAACCTCTCATCTGGAGGCTCAGCATGACGTTGTCCTCTGGGCTATGAGACTTGAGGTCACCTGGCAAGTAGAGATACTAGGTTGGGTTGAAAGAGATGTTCTTCTGTGATCTGCCTGGGAACTGTCTCCATGGGCTCACAAGCTGGATGCTGGTGGGTGGGACCTGGCTAGAGGAAGTAGGACACTAGGGTGAGTCCTTGGGGATGTCTTATCTCTGGCCTCTTCCCCATGTGCTTGCCCCTTGCCATCCACCAAGAAGTGAGGAACAGTCTGCGTTTGCTGCTGCCACCATGACACGGACTGTCCCTCCATGTTTTCCTTGCTTAGTGGACTGGAACTTCCGAAATGGTAGTGGCTACTTTCCTGATTGCTGTTACAAAAGGCCTGACAGGGACTGCTTGAGGGAGAAGAACTCATTTTGACTCACAGCCTTAAGGAGATGTTGTCCATCCAGTGGGGAAGCACGGAAGTGGAGCACAGAGTTGGGCTCACACGTAACCAGTGAGGAAAGAGACATGGATACTGGTGCTGAGCTGTTTGTTTTTCTTTTTTCTTTCTCTTTTTTTTCTATTGTCCCTTTGTGTTCCATTAGGAACCCCAGGCCATGGCATGGTGCCATCCTCTTTCAGAACAAGTCTTCTCTCCCAAATAAAATATTTTTGGAAGTTCCCTCAAGGGCATACCCAAGGTATGCATACTTTTTAGATTCTTCCAAATCCATTCAAGTTGAGTATGAGTATTAGTCACCATAGAAACCATGAACTAAATAAATTATTCCTCCCTTAAGGTTGTTTCTGTTGAGTATTTTAGTCACACGGATGAAAAGCTAATTGCTATAACAGAAAACAAGCAAAGAGACTGAATGTCCCTGGCTATGCCTAGCTATGGAAAATGCCCATTCCTACGGGGATTGCTTGGGTACCTGCCCGAGCACTGGCTTCTATTCAATAATGGATCCTATTGGCTCCTTACCCAGATCCCGCAGTCGTATAGTGAGAAGTTATGGGGAGTTTCTGCCCAGTCGTTATGCTTGCTCCTGGCATTTACAAAGAGAGTCATTCCCTTGTCATCCTGTTACCTTGTCAAACAAAGTTGCCTGGAAGGTTCTGAACCGAAACATTTCAGCTCCTGCTTCCCCTTTGCCTGCTCACTTTAAAATGAGAACAGGGGAGACACTTTCAGCCCTTCTCGTCATGGAGAGAGAGCTAGAGTCGCCCGGAGAACTTGGTGCTTAGTTCCTCCGTTCCCCCAGGGCCCCAGGGCTCTCCTTTCCCTTCGTCTCCAGCTGGCTCTGTGTGCCCTGGAGGATCCAGGGAGAGGGGAGGCATCTGTTGACCCTCAGCCATTAATCAAGCTGCCGCCTGCACTGAGTCACTTCACAGCCAGGGCCGCAGCTCCTTGGCTCTCAGGAGCTGCCTAATAAAATGACAAGAAGCAGGAGTTTATTTGCTGTCCCAGAGTTCCTGAGAGGAAAGAGAGGATGGTGGTGGGTGAGGGCTGGGCTGAGAGCTACAGGGAGAGATGAGGAGAAGGCAATCTTTGGACTGTGGGGATTTGGGAAGGGGCATCTTCAAGTCACTTACACTGACAGGCTAAATTGTTCTCTGGAAATGTATATTTACAATATGGTCATCTAAAGGGGGCTCATAAACACTGTCCCATCCATTTAAGGTTGCTTTAGGCCATAGGGTGGATATCTCCCTCCTAGCTCGGATTCAGCTTGCTTATGGCTTTCTCCCGAAGGGACCCTTGAATCTCAGAAGTAGGAAGGAGGTATCTGATTTTTCTTTTCTGCCAAATGCTTGTCTTACCTGCAGGACCAAACTGAGGGTTGAACCCAAGATCGGTGTAGATGAAAATTCTCTGGGTCTTTAAAGTCACCTAAAGAATCCAGGTCCCCCACTCCCATTCCTGATGTTCCCTTCTTTGGGAACAAACTTACTTCCTAAAACTGGTATCAGTCTTCTAGCATTAGAACCTTCCTGACGCCTCCCCTTCCACCCAGGGCCTCCATTCTGCCTCCCACCCACCAACTCTGCTGACCAGAGTTGTTCTGCCAGCTGAAATCTTTCTAGTCCAATCAAGTGGGAGCTAGGGATGCAGCAGGATCTTGCTATAGGAAGAATGAAGCTGGCAATCTCCCAGTTAGCCTTTGTGGTTCTGTGATGTGCCGACATCCAGAAGAGGGTAGCATCTGGGGCACAAGACACGAAGATCCCCGTTGGCATTTACTCAAGGACTTTCATGGGTCTGTCAACCATGACTTCCTCCCTTCTCTGGTATGAATGTTTGTGGATTTGTGCAGCTCCCTGGACTCCTTTCTTCTTGGAAATGAATTCGCTGTCTTTTTCTGGATTGTTATTGTCTGGGAAAACCGTGGCCCAGCTTGGCCTCGGAAGGCATCTTAGTGGGAATTGAAAGCTTTGTGATTGCCGTCATTCCGGTGCAGGCCCTTGGTAAAGAAACCCTCTCCTCATTAAAAAATCAAACAAACAAATAAATAAATGAAAAAAACCATTGCAGCCAGGAAAGAGAATGTAACAGGCAAGTGTGTTTGGGGAAGGACAGTGAGTGTCAAACATGTTTGTGTTAATGACCTTAAAGGGTTTTATCATAATTTACTCAAGAATAGAAAATACATCCTTTATCAGTTCATCCAAAAGCGCTGGTTATCATTTCTCTAGGGGCTGTTAAGAATGACCAGACCCCCACAGCTCCACCCCCTCCATAGGAGGTTCAGAGAAGAACAATACTTAGATAAATAACCAAGATAACTTTTTGTTAAGAAACATTATTTTGAGTGCAACTCTTGCCTCAGGCTGCTCTTTTCTTCCAAGTCATCATAAAAATTAATTTTGTGCTGTGTTTTATGACCAATAAAGCCCTTTGAACATCTGTCACACTCTCTACAAAGACCTGGTTGGAGCCACACCTCAAGCTCCACGGTGACTTCACAGACCAAGCAGCGGAAGTGCATGGAGGTGAAGGGCCACCTGTCAAGTTAATCACAGAGCTAGAACTTAGCCAGATTTTCCTACTCAAAGTGTGACGTAATGTTCCCCCTCCCCCCCACCTCTCCCCATCTGTCCATACCTCAACATTATAGGACCCACGCAATCCATTGAGAGAGGTCAGGAGTGAGGAGGGGCAGGCACTCTGCGGGGAAGCCTGAGCTGGAGGGGCCTTCGGCCAAGAAGGAGTTTTCTACAAGAGCAGAAACGTTCCTTAAGTGGCCTTTGGCTTCCGAGAGGCTCTGCTTCAGCTCTCCTTGACATGGGCCCTGGGAAGAGGGGAGCTGGGGTGGAAGGGATGAGAAATGTGGAGAAGGTTGTCATTTCCATGTCGTCTGTTATCCATCCACACAGCCCCCAGGGACCTATTTTCGGACTTGTCTGCTTGCCCAGAAAGGGGCAGGCCCGACTTTCACAGAAATTAGAAGCACATACTCGGCCTCCACGATGGCAAGGATGATGAAGAGATGCATGCTGATTCAAACCAGTGCCTTCAACACTCAGGGCAAGAAGAGCCGAGGCTTTTTTTTTTTCTTGTTTAAAAGCAAAGACCCCTAATTGGAATCAGAGCTTCAGAGAATGTTAGAACTGCCGTGAATTTCAGACATGACAACCCAAATGCTTCATTTCAAGAAGGGCTGAGGGCTGGAAGAGCTTGGCTACAGCTGTAGAGGGATCTAGTGAGTCTCAGAGCAAGGTGGGGCCACATCCCTTCTGACTCCAAACCCAGTGTTCTCTCCGCCCCTTCGGAAGGTTTTCTGAGTTGGCGACAGCTCTGGCAGAGGGAGGGGAGGTTGCTCTGCTTAGGGCTAATTTCCACTTTCGGTGACTCTCACATCCAGGCTGGCGAACGCCTTTCTGAAATGCCTGGCAGCCTGCTCCTGTGGTCACTGCAGGAGGAGGATAAGAAATCAAGGCTTGCACTGAGACAGCGGCCTCAGCAACAGTGTGTGCATCTGAGCAAAGCAAACCCCGCAGGACGGAGCTCGCTCCTTTTGCAACTATATCATACCTTTTACAAAAAGTCACTTTGAGGTCACTGTTTTTTGTCCAGTATTTCAATACATTAAATGCAATTACTTCATTGTTGATTTACCTGTCATTACAGGCATGTGTTTGAACATGATTTATTGAGTGAGTTTTGTGCCAGTTGACTTGAAATAGATTGCACAATATTCAAAGGGCCTCATTTGCTTGGCATTACATTAGAGGCACGATGATTGCAACACAAAGCAATGTAAATGAATTCTGAGAGGCTCCATCATTCATGTTGTCATGTACTGAATCCTATTATTATTTATTACCATAATTGTACTGTGTTTCCTGGGGCGATAAATTAGGACTGATGGGCCCCGCTGACAGTCAAGGGCTGGACTCGCTCTATATAATTTAATAGGGATACTGTAGGGCCTGTGTGTTTGGAGGAGATTTGGGTAATGGTAAAAAAAGAAATGAAATGAATGGTTTTTTCTCTTACAAAAAGTATGAAAACCTTCCAAGTTCTTTCTCCCTTCCTCTTTCTTTATTTAATGCCTTGGCTTCATTTGAAGTGCCATTAAAAGCTAAACTAAAAGGAAGGAAAGTTCTGTCTTTCATCATGAGATGCTTAAAACTCTCTAACTCGAGATACAGTCCAATAATCCACATGGGATTCTGACGACAGGTGGCATTAACCCTTGTACCAACAAGGCATCCTTGGGCATGAAGACTTTAGACTTGCTGGGGCCCCACTAGTCAACGTGAGGGCAGCCACCTTAACCTTGCGCCATATTGACGCTGATGGCGCTTCAGGCATTTGAGCTCCTCCGAAAGGGCAGCGCCTCCATAGAAACTCAAGAGCGATGGAGCAGGAACAAAACTGAAGAAGATGTAAGAGCGCTTGCCGGGCAAGCATCAACAGAGCATGTCAAGTCACGAGAATCAAACAGTGGAGGAAGAGATCAGAGAGAACTCTCAGTTCAAGCCTGTCGCCGATTGGCGAGAAAACTGGGACAGAGCCAGGGGGCGGAACAGATGCTAGAAATGCCCTGTCATGCCTAGTTAAGGTTTGGAGACAAAATGCCCCCTCCCCAGCAGGCTCGTCTGGTGGAAGTTTGATCACTAGGGGCTGGTGGTATTTCAAGATGTTCTAGAAACTCCAGCAAAAGAGCCCTAACTAAAGAAAGTATGTCATGGGAGCTGGTCCTTGAGTCTTCTCCCTGACCCCCTCCTGTCCACAGTGAAGTGAAGAAGCCCCTCTCCTGCATGCTCCTGCCACTGTGATATTCGACCAAGCACACAGGACCACGCAACTATGAGCCAAAAAGACCTCTCCTTCCTCTCCTCTGGTGAGTCGTTCTCATGGGTGTTTGGTCACAGCTACATAAAAGTAACTCAACTACTCCCCCAGCGAGTACAGGAATAGTGCAATCTACTGGCCTTCTGGGTAGACCAGTGTTCCGGGAGTACTGAGATAACCTAAAGGATAAATCCAGATATTACCACAGGGAACAGCGAAGGAAAAAAGCCCAAACCATCTTAACAGTCACCATGGATCCTCCTGGAAAGGTCTATGACTATCAATGAGGTGAGGGAACAAGCTGGGGGTCAAGTGGCATTAGTCAGGAATGTCTTAAAAAATCTCCGTTTAATGCAAGCCTGGGTGATCAATTTTATTCAAGGAAATAATCAATCTGCCTTTGAACTCTGGGTCAAAGGTCAGGGGTTTCATAATCCCACAGAGTTTTGACAGTGCATACATGAGCCTCTCTGTCCTGTGTCCTAATCGGATACCGACGTGAATTTCCTGCACAGGGGCTCAGGGGGTACAAAGTAGGGTGCTTACTGAAGGGGGTACAAAGTAGGGTGCTTACTGAAGGGGGTACAAAGTAGGGTGCTAGCAATGGGAGTGGAATTCCATTGGAGGCTGCATGGAGCTGGGATGAAACTGAAGGCAAGAGTTATACTTTTATACACATTTTCCTCAGTGGAGACAGCATCCAAGTCGTTTTGTTTATTGTTCAGAAGTTTAAAGGAAAGAACTCACCCCGCTTGTCTGGGTTCAGCTGGCTTTCTTTGCAGCACCGAATGGCTTTGTTCAGATTGATTCTGGCAGTGTCACAAAAAAAAAAAAAAAAAATCAATGCATTGAGACATACTAGGTCTGACTTGGCTGTTAAAACAAGAGAACTAATAGACTGTATTAGAAAACCCAGATCAAATCCACTGAGTGTGAGTTTCCCTTCTCCTGGGTGGAGGCTATAATATTAAAAAATGGCGGGAGAGAGAGTCGCGCCATACAACAGGCTCGCATGGAAGGTTTATTGGAGAGAACGGGCAGAGAAGGGGCAGAGAATGGGGCAGAGACGGGTACAGAGAATGGTCCCTGGGGACAAGGGTGGCAGAAGGGGTGGGGGAGGTGGGCAAAGCCCACTTTGTAAAAGGTAACATAGCGAATGTGCACAAGGTGCTCTTAGCGACTGCGGCTGAGGACGCATCCCGTCAGGACCCCAAGGGCAGGCCAGTACAGATGCCTGAATACTGACCGTAGCTGCTCAAATGATAAGAAATCCACCCCAAATACGTTTCCTGGAAGCCTCGCATGCTCCAGGCCAGTCTTATGGACAATAGGACCTCATATGGTCCCTATTGTGAGGCCACAAGCAATATCTTCACACTTGGCCACCAACACAAACAGCAGCCTGTGCTTTCCAGGGGCTGCAAATGACAAATGATCTTGATCTTGGTGTTTCTGTGTCGCACAGCAGGAGGCAGTCTTCTGGGTTATGGGGTTAAAGAGCAGCCCTTGGAAATGGCAGTCAACAAAAAGGAACAGACAATGCCCTCACCTCCTGGCACAGATTGCTAGGTCTTTGAACCCCCATACGCAGTGGGGTTCTCCCTTCCTTTCAGGCTGCCCTTGGGCTCCTGAGATGCCTCAGGCAGAAGGGAAGGGCCATATGGTTCACCCCGTGCTGATCTCTGGGTCCAAGCCCTTCATCAAGAGAGAAAGGTGAAACCATGCCATTAGCAGAAGGTATTAAATTTGGAATTTAGCCTCTAATTCATGCTCTTATATGGACCCTGGCTTGTGGCCTAAGTGGATGGAGTATCTCTCCATCAAATATTTGCTCTTGCTGGTATCCTGATTTTTGCAGAAATTAACCAAGTGCTTTTGTCTATTTATATCGTGACCGTGGCCATATTAGTCTGTTAGAATAAAATCACCACCAAAACACAAACAAACAAACAAAAACTGCTGACAGCATTATTAGGGTAAAAGTCTTGATTTCTAAAATAGTAGCATGAATTATAAATCTGATATTAACACAGGAAAATACCATGCAAGATTCTGAGATGTGTACAAAGAAAAGATCTGTGCAGTCTAATGGGACAAGGTCGGAATACTCAGAAACCACTTGCTTTGTCTTTGAGACGTTGGCCAATTTACCAGCCCAGGAGTCATCGTTTGGGCAATTCATCAGGCTGTAGACGGTGATGACAGAAGAAAGTGCTGGCTGGGGCACTGTACCTGTCCTAAAACAATTATGAAAGCATGGTAAAAAAAAATGTACGGCACCCACATGTATTATCCCATGGTCATGGTCTGATAAGAGTTATTTCTGTTTCAGTTTAGAGTCAGTTTACTGAAAGCTGAACCCTTACATACCTTCCTAGGTCTCTGGGATGTTCTGTGACAGTGTATTAGAAAAATAATTAGATTGTAAACATTTGCTATGTTTAGACACATTCTAGAGCGATGAGACTGTCAACAGGACTTGGACATCCCAGAACCTGCATGATGGAAAGAGAGAACCAGTTCATAGAGACTCTCCTGCCTCTCCCTCCTCAGGGCTGGGATTAAAGGCAAATTCACCACTCTTGGCTTTAAAAAATCTTCTTAACTCACACGTCCTCTCTGCCAACTCAAAGCGCTTGCTTGCTCAGCCCATTCTACGGTGGGGCGTGTAGTCAGAGCTCAGGTTTCTTCCAATAGGAAAGTCCCCCACAGCGTTCTGGTTCATCACAGGGCTTCCCCATCCACCAATACCCATGTCCCCCCAGGCCGTGCATTCTGACCCCTTCCTTGTTCACAGGAGCCGGCAAAGACAATGCCAGTCTAAAATCCCTACTATGCCACCCACCAGGCATGTGAGCAAGCCAGGAATCTCCGGATGTCCTGTTTTCCAGTGTGGCGATGAATGTAGAGTGCCTGCCATGCATCTTGGTGCTGTCGTCCCTTTCAGGAACTCTGAGGCCTACAGCAGAGGAGGCCCAGATAGCCAAACTGGGCTGTGAGGTTCACACCTCCAGGAAGAAGATGAGACGAGTGGGCTCAGTCCCCAGGAGTAGGTGGGTCAGTGGAAGAAACTGAAAAGTTTTGATGTTCTAGAACAGCCCCATATTACAGAACAGTGGCTCTCCACCTTCTTAATGCGACAACCCTTTAATACAGTTCCTCATGTGCTGACCCCAACCATAAAATAATTTTCGTTGCCACGTCACAATTGTAAATTTGCTAGTGTTATGAATCATAACGTAAATAGCTGACTTGTGACCCTTGTGAAAAAGTCATTCGACCCCCAAAGGGGTCGTAACCCATATGTTGGGAACCACTGCCATAGAACATTCCAGAATGATGGAAAGGCTTGATATCTGTCTTTTGGCTCTTGAGCTCTGCATGCGATCATTGTCATTGAAGCAATTTTATTTTGTTTAATTTTAGATCACTAAGAGTTGTGGCTGCCACTGAATGCCATGTGGCTAGTGACCACTGTTTCATCCAGCACAGCTCTTGAATAGATAAATCCACGGGAATGTTCTAGAAGGTCTGGGTGACCTATTCCCATATCTCATGATATAAATCAAGTCTACCCTGAGAGGCACTGGTATCAGATGCTCTAGCAGTTTTCTCTATAGGACTGGGAGTGAGCATGTGCCTAGTAGGTATAAAGGCCTGAATTCAATCCACAAGACCATAAAACTAGCAAACAAACAACAAAGGTATCCAAGCCCCCTATGCGAAAGGGAATGGGGGGTACCCTTTCAAGAGCAACTGGGGGTTTCTGAGACAGGGCCTTGTGTTAGCTGTAACTTGCTAGGCAGGTGTTCCAATGGATGTTGCTTGCTCAAGAATGTTTCGATTATAGTTTCTGCTTTGAGAATGCTGATGAGCCCTTGGGACAAATTCTGATTCTCTCTTATTTGGTCAGGATAATGGGCCACATTACCCTTGTAGGCTCTTGGTCCTTGTCCACATTACTTCCTGTTAACCTCATCAAAGCCAATGCCCTCCCTTCAGAGATGCCTTCCCCAAGCTTCCCAGCTGAAAAGTCTGCATTTAGGACTCTGAAAGACCGGGAGCAACCTTCCCTCTTCTGTTCTCCTTCAGCCTCCCACGGGGTGGTTTCCTGACCTTCTGGTGGGAGGAGGGCTTTCGTAGCCAAACCCAAGGATGCCACACCCTTCATCTCTTAGAAGAAAATTAGAATTGTTAGCTTGGAACCCAATTATACTGAACAGGAAATGCATCATCGGGACTGGAGGGGCCAGAAAAAAACATTTTAATGAAAACATGTATTATTTCTAAAGTAACCATTCTTTCCTTTATTTCAAAAAACGTCCTCAAGGTGTTGAGGAGAGCAGGATAATAAATGATAATGAGGGTCCCAGGCGCTGCAGCCTTTAGGAAGCTTCTCCCAGATTCTTTAGGCTTTGACAGTGACACAGGCCAGAACTTAATCTTCTTCCAAGTTCAGGGAGGTGGGAGACAGAGACAGCCACCATGAAGGCTGAGGGACTCATGCCTTGAGAGATGCCCAGGTAGGCGATTGATCACTTCTATATGGTCAGCCCACCCCTGCATTCTCCAAGTGCGCAAGCCCTCTGTGGTCTCAGATCATATGTGAGCTGAAAGGTCCCCAAACCTCAGGGACAGGTAAGCTAAGGTAGCAGGCTTGTCAGCCTTCTAATCTTGTTTGGGCCCTGAACCCAGGCTTCTGTCCCTAGAGTTCTGCCAAGAAGAGGCAAGGAAAGGAGGAACAAGCATAAACGCAGAAATTCCGTGAGGAATTAAAGGTATAGAGAACTTTCATATCTATGAACTCTTTCTGGACGTGATGGAGCGAAGCCCCTGGCTATCCCACAAGGCACTGTACAAGACCAAGCCCTAACGTGGTCATCAGTTGCGACAGCTTCCCTTGTTATATGGAGCGCCATCCCTCGGCACGGTTGTCTAGTAGGCTCGGGGTCTTGTTTTGAATGTCTGGGGCAGCCCCTTTCTCCTTGTGTTGCGCTGTCTTGTTAGCTCCGCGTAGTATTTCATTCAACCCTCGCCGCCCCTTCATCATCTCCACGGAACAGAAAGGTTAAGTGGCTTAACCAAGTCCTAAGTGGTAAGTAAGTAGATTCAGGGAACCAGAGCTCCTCACCTGGGCAGTGTGAGGTGAAGAATGGGCTGCAGCTCCCCCTGCTGGTCATCTTAAAGAGCTAAGGTTCCCGAATTCACAGATTTTTCTCCTGCCACTCTTCTGGTAACTGCTCCTGGGTTCCTTACCCCAACCTCATTATCCCAACCATGCCTCCTGTGCGCATAAAAATGGCGGTCTTAAATACAACCTTTATCTCTCTCCACCTTATCACTTATTTTCATCCATTAAAAAAAAGTCTCACTTTTTCTCTTGCAGTTGACTTGAGTCTATGAACGTCTCTCCCTTGGGAGTTCGTGTTTTGTTCATGCCCCAGTGGATGACTGCATACTTATGCGCGCACAGGCAGCATTGGCTGGACTCGGTCTGTCATTATTAATAGCAATAGAAAAAGAGGCTTGAAGATGGGAGAGAGATGGGATGCAGAACTTGAGGAACTTGGGGGAGGGAGCGATGAATGCATGTGATCAGAATGCATTGTATAAATGCACGAAATTTTCAAAGAATTAAAACTATAATTTATGCAGACCAAAACCGACTTGGGGAGGAAAAGGTTGATTGGCATAGAGATTTGCCTACAGGCCAATCTGATACAGACATTTTCTCAGGTGAGGTTCTCTCTTCCAAGATGAGCCCAGTGTCAAGCTGACAAAAAGGAAAACTAATCAGTGCGCTTGGTGAAAAACTAAAGGACTTATTAACTAAGAAATGAAAAACATTATTGAAGATAATTTTAAAAATAAATGAAAAGATACTCCATGCACATGGATTATAAGAGTTAATATTGTTAACAATAATGTGCATACCACTCAAAGTGATCTACAGGTTTCTGCAATACTTATCAGAATACCAATGACTTTTCAAAACATGAAGATCTAAAAATATGTACAATTTCTACAGAATCACGAAGAACTCCAAATAGCCAATCTTAAGAAAGATGATCAAAGCTAGAAATGTTACATTTCCATACTTCAAAAAATGGTATGGAAAGAAAACCAGATGTGTAGACCACTGGTCCATTAGGAGAGAACTCAGAAGTAATTCTATGCATCAACAAAGCTGGTGTCACGGGGAAGGACAGTCTCTTCCACAAATGATGGGTGGGGAGCTTAACAGAAGCAAGGGAATAAAGGGAAACTTCATTCATACTGAATATTAAAGTAAACTCAAAATTTAATTCAAATGTAGATGTGATGATTGAAACCATAAAATCTGCCGCGTGTGGGGTTAGCATCCACTGCATCTCCTGCAGTTCTGCCAAAGGAAAGCTGCAAAACTGCAAAAATATGCAAGGAAAGAAGGCGGGGGAGGAGGAAGGGAAATAGAAGGAAGGGAGCAATGAAGGAAACGGCCCAAATAGCCCAATGGATAAATAAACAGTGAGGAAGGAGCCTTAATAAACATCCTGCTAAGAAAAATGTGCACATGGCCAGGTGTGTGTACAATCTCAACGTGACTCAGCACACCAAGGCCACCAGAAAATGTCATAATGGCCAAAGGTGTTTGGACATGCTCAACATGACTCAACACACCAAGGCCACCAGGAAATGTCAATATGGCCAAAGGTGTTTGGACATGCTCAACATGACCCAACACATCAAGGCCACCAGGAAATGTCATTTTGGTGAAAGAGTGTATGTAGATGCTCAACACAACTCAGCACACCAAAGCCATGGTGAAATGCCATTCTCAACTATTAGAATGGGAACTATCAAAACCAAACACTCCCTGAAAAAAAAATCTCTTCATATTGAGGTTTTCTTCATTCCGATATATCCTTTCCTAGAGTGACACTGTGGCATTTCTGGGACTCAGAAATGTAGTTAGGCAGTTGTGGCCATGCCTCAGGAGGAATTAATGTAATCCTTATAACTCAGTTCCTACGAGAGTCATCTGTTACACAAAGAGAAAGCAGAGCTTGTGGGTATTTTTGGTCTCTAGTCTCACCATGCAAAGAATATCTATAACATATTCGTTTATATTTTATAATATATTCTTCATTGCATGCTGCTCTCTAAAGCCAACTATGTTCATGACTTCATTCATTCTTCAGTGGTTTATATAATAGGCCATTTATTTCTCAAATTTAATTGGGGTGGCTGGCTTACAGTTTCAAAGGTTCAGTCCATTATCATCATGATGGGGAGCATGGCAGCGTGCAGGTAGACAAGGTGCTGGAGCTGAAAATGCTACTTCTTGCAGGCAACAGGAAGTCAACTGACTGTCATCCTGAGTGAAGCTTGAGAAGAGACCTCAAAGTCCATCCCCACAGTGATACACTTCCTTCAACAAGGCCGAATCTCCCTTTGGGGGCCATTTTCTTTGAAACCACAACACTCATACTTCATCTTTGTGAGCTCCAAGACCTCGGCTGATGGAATGAGGAGGGATTGCATGAGAAGGTTGAAAGGTATTTCTGCTATCCCGCATGGCTTCCACTCTTAGTTCATCTGAATGAGCGCAGGGCTGAGGAACGCAATCCAGCTGCATAGGGCTGGAGAATGCAGTCCAACCAATGAGCTGAAAGAAGAGTAGAAATGGGCTCACCATTGAACCCTAGTAGCCCCTTAGATGGAGAACATATGGGACTTTGGACGGGCAGGCCAAATAAAATGGCAGCTGTGATGTAGTATACCCATTGCCCCCTTGTCCTTTGTTTCTGAGCTTCACCATAATCATTTTACCCAACAAAGGACCACAATCCTTCAAGATCTATCACAGATGTGGCGGTAGGTGTTTTCTGTGGTCCTCCTTCCGTTAAAGCATTTTGCCTTTCCCAGCATGGCACAGGTATTTTACTCTGTATTGTGGGAAGGTCTTACCTCATTAGCAGACCAGATACCCCAGGTGAAGAGGAGGTAGCAGCTGCTGCAGCTCTTGCAACTCTCAAAGCACAGGACAGGTACAGAACAAAACAGAAGTGGGAGGCGCATGTGTGTTAAAACAATCATTGCGTTTTCTTGTCATTTCTTGCTTCTCCAGTTGCACCTCCAACTCGGGGAGTTTAAGGCATTTCTAACACAGGCCCTTGCGTTTGACATTAATGTCTGTTGCTTGGCAAACCAGTTTACTGATCACGACAAATTATGGGACAGAGTTATGGAAGGCATTCAGGTTCTTTTCCTGAGGTTGCCGCTTGCTCACAACTTGTGAGATCTCCCACAAGCCTCTGCACTTCCTTAAACTTCAGAGTGAGAGCCTATAAAATGAAGGTTAAAACCAACAGCTTCTGTGTCACTTTATCCTTCTAAAGACTGCTTCTAAGCATCACGGAGACCCTCAGGAACACCTGTAGGGCTGTGGATTCAAAGCACAAGAGTTGAAAGAGAACCCAATTTTCCAGACTAAAGAAGGAAGGCAAAGACAGAAAGGTATGTTTGCTTAAGTTGGAGTTCCGGGTCACAGGAGATACAGGGGGAGAAGAAGCAACAAGGAGAGAGGCCAAGACCTGCTGTAGCAAGAAGCTGGACTCTGGCAGTGGGAACGGGAACCTGTGATGTGCACTTTGGAGTGGTGATTCTGAGCATGCACAGAACGGGTACGTACTGTATCCTGGGCAGCTGGAAGTTCATCAGAATTTAAAAAGAACCAAGCCAGGTGGTGGTGGTGCACACTTTTAAACCCAGCACTCCGGAGGCAGAGACAGGCAGGTCTCTGTGTGTTCAAAGACAGCCTGGTCTACAAGAACTAGTTCCAGGATAGGCTCCAAAGCTGCAGAGAAACCCTATCTCAAGAAGAAGGAGGAGGAGGAGGAGGAGGAGGAGGAGGAGGAGGAGGAGGAGGAGGAGGAGGAAGAAGAAGAAGAAGAAGAAGAAGAAGAAGAAGAAGAAGAAGAAGAAGAAGAAGAAGAAGAAGAAGAAGAAGAAGAAGAAGAAGAAGAGCAGCCAAGGGAACAGAGGCTGCCAATACACCAGTCAACCCCACCATCACATATGATATTCAGATGTCCCACTGGCCATGCAGTTGGGTGAAAGACCTGTTTGGCATTCTGTTAGACTACATCTGTATTTTGTGTAAGCATGGAAACATTTTATTGTGCTTTTACACTGATTTTTTTCAGTGCAGCATCAGTTTTATAAACTGACAACATCTACTATTTTTTTTTTGGAACTTTGGCAGGAGCTGCTCATTTGTTATGAAAATATGTCGTTGTAATATTTAAGTTACAGTAAAATGTATCACCATCAACCTGCAGATTTCTAGGTTGATGTAGACCCTGTGGTGTCCTTGTGAAGATACTGCTTATGGAGGATGTAACGCTTGAATATCTGCTTATGGAGGATGTAGCGCTTGAATATCTGCATACTGAAACCCATTCTGTCTCAATCAATTTCTGCTGCTATAACAAAACTGCTTGAAGTTGGATTCTTTAGAAAGAAGAGAGGCTTATGTAGTTCACAGCTTTGGAGACTGAACATTCCATTGCTGGCTGTCCTCATCTGTTCAGCCTCTGGCTTCACAATGGTGTGAGTGTGTATGGAAAGATCACATGGTGAGATAGGAGACCAGCAATGTCCACAAGCTCCGTTTTCTCTTTGTGACAAATGACTCTCTCAGAAATGGAGGCACATAGGAGCTACATTAACTCCCCTGAGACATGGACACAATAGCCTATCTACATTGCTGAGTCCCATATCTCAAAGGACCAGCAATGCCACAGTGCCACTCTGGGAACTAAAACTCTACTAGCCCTTGAAACCTTGGGATGCACACTCAGACTACAGGACTTTCTTTGGGTCTCATCTTTATATTCTGAAAAAGAGTGTAATGTGACTTTTTATTTTATTTTTTTATTTTTCGAGAGAGGCTTTCTCTGTAGTTTTGCAGCCTGTCCTGGAATTAGCTTTGGTAGACCAGGCTGGCCTCAAGATCACAGAGCTCTGCCTGCCTCTGCCTTCCGAGTGATGGGATTAAAGGAATGCCCCACTATAGCCTAGCTTTATGGTTTTGTTTTTTTGTTTGTTTTTTGTTTTTATTTATTATGTGACTCTTAAAACATCTATATAGGCAACTTATATCAGTCACAATCAAAAATAATGGATTAAAAGACTATTAAGAAATGGGAATTGGATGTGAGTGTTCTGCAGGACTTTAATGCAGGTGGTGTGGGCATCTCATGGAAAGTATACAAACATGGTGTACTCATGTCTGAACCTCCAAATTAATGCATAAACAAAACAGGCACTCCCCCCAAAAAAGGGGGAGCTTTCACTGGGAAGCTGTTGAAGTTCCATTTTGCTTCTGCATTCTTTTTTTTTAATTAATTTATTTATTTATTAAAGATTTCTGCCTCCTCCCCACCACCGCCTCCCATTTCCCTCCCCCTCCCCTGATCAAGTCCCCTCCCCCGATCAAGTCCCCCTCCCTCATCAGCCCAAAGAGCAATCAGGGTTCCCTGACCTGTGGGAAGCCCAAGTTGCATCTGCATTCTAAAATTCCCTTTCTTGTCGACAGATAGTGAGTCCAGGCTCCGCTCAATGTGAAAGGGAAACAATGGAGCTGAGGCGACAGAGCAGTCTCAAGAAAAACCTGAGAATGTGGTGGGTTAATGGCACCCACTTAGTTAATTCACTAAGAATTACAACATCTTTGTCCCTGGTAGGAGGTACAAACCACATTATTAATTCATACACCAGTACTATGGAAGCTCCTTCCATTTCTTCAGCCAATGGCCTTTAAGATACCAGCCCACTGTAAGAAACCATACTGTTCTGGATGATGGAATAGACCTGGAGGATGAGTCGAAAACTCCTGTAGGAAATAGGAAACGTATATTTTGGCAGACTTCTATGAATGATTAGGCTGACATTGGACTAATAAGTTTAGGTCGACAAGAGACAGATAAGGCAACCTGATACCACTAGGAAACTCCTTGTGGAACCTCTCGTAGGCCCTGATGTCAAACAAGGCCCAGTCATTCCCATTCACTGTGGAGAACATGTCTCACCAGGAAAATTAAACAATCTAGTGCCTACTGTAAAAAATCATACTGTTCTGGATGATGGAATAGACCTGAAGGATGAGTTGAAAACTCCTGTAGGAAATAGGAAACATATATTTTGACAGACTTCTATAAATGATCAAGCTAAGAGTGTATATAAATGACATTGTAATTGAGGGATTACTAGACACAGGTGCAAATGTCACTATCATTAATCCAGAATCTGGATTGGCCTCTTCAAGAGGCAGATATTCAGTTCCTAGAAATTAGAACCCTATCTCAAGTAAAACAAAGCAAGAAGTGGGTTAAATGCGTAGGGACAGAAGGACAGAAAGAAAGGCTGGGGCCACATGTAGCAAATATTGCAGTGAATTTATGGGGCTGTGACTTTTGTAGCAATGGAATACCCAGGTTAACATTCCTGCAGTCCCCAAAACTCATGTTTCTGACAAAGATATTATAAAATATTATGAACAAAGGTCACCAGCCATTCAGGCTGTACAAGAACACAAAGCAACTAGCAACCTTTAGAGGTACTAACAGCCTTGCCTTTAAAATGGTTAACTGAGAAACCCATATGGGTTAAATAATGGCCTTTAAGGAAAGACAAACTGCAGGCTTTAAAATAGCTGGTACAGGAGCAATTAGAAGCTCACCATATTGAAGAATCAACTAGCCCTTGTAATTCTCCTGTATGTGTTGTTAAAAAGAAATCTGGAAAATGGAGAATGGTGACAGATCTAAGAGCTGTCAATAAGGTTGTCCAACCTATGGGCCCTGGACAGTCTGGAATTCCTCTGCCTTCTCTATTACCAAAAGGATGGCCTCTTGTAGTTATTAATTTAAAGGATTGTTTCTTTACTATATCTTTACAAGAAAAGGATCGAGAAAAAAATGACTCACAGTGCCTACTTATAATAATTCTAAACCTAGGGGCTGGAGAGATGGCTCAGTGGTTAAGAGCATTGCCTGCTCTTCCAGAGGTCCTGAGTTCAATTCCCAGCAACCGCATGGTGGCTCACAACCATCTGTAATGAGGTCTGGTGCCCTCTTCTGGCATGCGGGCATACATGGAGGCAGAATGTTGTATACATAATAAAAATAAATCTAAAAAATATTAATAATTCTAAACCTACTAGGAGATACCAGTAGACTATCCACCCATAGGGCATGCTCAATAGTCCCACCCTGTGCCAATACTTTGTAAATCAGCCATTGCAAATAATATGCAAGCAATTTCCTAAGTCTATAATTTACCATTACATGGATAACATTTTGTTGTCTGACACAAATGCAGATACTTTAGAAAGAATGCTTGAAGAAGTAAAGAAAGTTTTCCTAAATGGGAATTACAAATTACTCCTGTAAAAATATAAAGAGGAGATTCTGTTAATTACCTAGTTTACAAAACAGGTTTACAGAAATTAGAACACAAAAGGCGCAAATTAGAAGAGACAAGATGTGGACTCTTAATGGCTTTCAAAGATTGTTAGGAGATATTTCCAAATATATTCCAATGACTGGCTGTTGGGATAACACCTGACCTAATAGTTCATTTAAACAAAACCTTAGTGTGACAGACTTAAAAAAATCCCAGAGAATTAACAGCTGAAGCAGAAAAAGAATTGATGGCCAATGAAGAGAAATACAGGAGGCACATGTAGATAGAGTGAATACAAATCTTAATTGTATTCTAGTCATATTGCCTTCCAGGATTTACTCTGAATTTTAATGCAGAGGAAAGATATTATCCTAGAATGGGTCTATTATCACACAAACCAAGTAAAAAATTTAAAACTTATGTGGAAAAAGTCTCTGAATTAATTATAAAAGGAAAATTGAGACTTTGTCAACTAGCAAGTATAGACCCAAAGTGATAGAATTAACCTTATAAAGAGAACTACTTGGGTTCTTCCCCAAGGATCCTTCCCTGAATTGTGCATGATGCACTAATAAATGGAGCCCATACATTTTATACAGATGTAAATAAGTTAGAAAAGGCAGGTGAAAATCAGAAGAATTAAGTAAGCTATCCAGAAAGAATCAACAAGCAAAGAGAAATCTACCATATGATACTATATTATCTGCATGGTAAAATTTGATTATTTGGATACATAAACATGTCTACTTAAAAATAAGCACTGGCTTTGGAGTTTGACAATGGCTGTCCTTCTCTAAATCTAAGCATGTTGTTAAAAGAAAATTTCAGAATTTCTGTCTCATGTCAGGAGCCATCTGGTATGGGACAGAAAGAAGATAGATTTTAAGGAAATATTCTACTTTTTTTCCATGCCCATTTTGTTTATAGCATATCTTTCATGAAATATATGTCTATATGAATAATGATCAAGTTTTCCACAATGAACAGTAGACTTTCCTGCAGTAATCTTTGAAGCTTTCAGGAAGAAGTGGGGCCCCACAACAATGAATCCTCCTGGCTGATATGACATCATAATGCTGATAGCACTACTATGAGACCAGTTTTTGGGTACCAGCTGCAGAAATGGTACACCTTCTTACAATGTTCTGACCAGAATTCCAAATAAGAACTTCAAAACAAACAAACAAACAAAACCCTATTGACTACTTGGAGACCATTTGTAATTATACAAAACAGCAATCTTAAAACTTAACCATCATTTTACTTTTACAGGATCCCATAGAAAAAAAATACATTGCCCCCATGACAGCAGGAAGCAGTTCTAGAGAGTGACATCCCCTCTACCAACAAAGTTTGTCCTCACACTTAGAGACCATTTAGGAGTTGATTATTACTTGCTTAGGGTTGGGGATTGGGGTAAAAATTATGTAGGCCTAGAGATCTCAAAAAAAGGGAAGATTGAATGTGACAATCAATAGGTAATTTAGTGTGAACTTATTTACACTAGTAATAATAAGAGTGAGTAATAGAGTGAATATTTGTGAGCTATTATTTACAGACAATTTACACTAGTATAGTTTCTTGTATATTGATACAAGTTCAAATTATATTTGTTATTTCTGTTTACAATATTTAAACCCCTATGCAAAGTTATTTTGCCATATTGTATGCATGCATGTTTCTACCTCTATTTAAGACATTTTGTATATTGATACAATTTTAGGACATATTTATAATATTGCATTATATATTTCTACCTCTGATTAATATATTTATACATTGTTTGCATTTTGATGTCATTGTCCTCCTTTACTGCACAGTTGTTTAAAGATTGCTTAATATTCTGATAAGAAGGCTTAATCTTTAATTATATAGGTATAAAATATTATAGGTCAATAATCATTCATGTTTGTTATACTTTTAGTCAGACCAACTAAGTTCTTTAGATACATAGAGAATGTATTCTGCATAGATAGGTAACCTTCAACAACTTCATTTAAATAACTTAAGATTCTGTTGATGTGAGACACAATTGTTCCTGGCAGCACAGCTCTATTCTCAAGAGAGTGTTTATTTGACTTATACTTCTATATCAAAGTTCATCACTGAAGGAAATCAGGACAGAAACTCAAATTGGGCGGGAACCCCGTTGTGAGTGGCACCACAATAGGCTGGGCCAATGGGCTGGACCCTCCCACACCAATCACTAATTAAGAAAATGCCCTACAGGCTTGCCCACAGCCCAGTCTTCTGGGAGCATCTTCTCAACTGAGGCTCCCTCCTCTCAGACGACTTCAGTTATCCAGCAGACTTACCTGCGGATTGCTTCAGGAAACTGTAACATCTCAAATATTTTGAAAGACTCCAGAAATTTCTAGGATTGCTCAGAACGCCCCATGGCCCTTGGAACACATCCCTGCTCTGCAGTCTGTCACCATCTTGCTTCCACCTTTTCCTTGACCTTCTGCAGCTGTCCTCTCTTGTCTTGCAAGCTGAGCATCCACAATCAGAAAGTGTCAATTATGAAGTGCCCCTATTAGAGTTTGGATCTGGAGTGTCTTCCAACATCCCACGTGCTGAAGGCTGGGTCTCCCAAACTGTCAGGATCAAACCACCATGGACTGGAAACTTTAAAACAGTGAGCCAAAATAAGACTTTCTTATTTATGAGTTGATTGTGTGAGGTATTGGAAATATGACTGGCCTAGCTCCAAAATATGCAACTTATTGAGAACCAACGTGATACCACAAACAGAAGACTGCAGTAAGAGGGACATCTACAACACCCCCATCTAAGGCTCAGGTAATGCTGCAGAAAGAATTGGGGAGCTACAGGATAGGAAAGAGTGCTGCAAATGTCATCTCTAGATATGATGTGGCTATTGCATCCAGAAACTCGGAGCAGAAGTGGTAACCTGCCCAAGACTGGGCAAGTCAACGTTACATCACAGATGGAAGAAGGAGGCAATGTCGTATTCCTCAGTGCTATAGACAAAGATAAGTTGCCTTCATTCAAGTAACTACCATCCCTCACCCATCCTCATGTAAGTCATCCTGATTAAACTCAGCAGGGGCACAGAAAAAAGACATGAAAGTGAGGGGAAGATTTGATTATAAGAAAAAGGGTTTTGGGGAGATGAGATAAGACAGGATATTGGGAGGGGGAAATAATTTCAAAGTGTGTGTGTGTGTGTGTGTGTGTGTGTGTGTATTTAAAATTCAAAATTTGAACTACATCTGCTCTGAAGCATTTCAGACAAAGGACACCCAGCCTGACGTCACTTTTCTCATGTGTGAGCATATCCTTCCTTGTTCAGCAGTTGAGTGCCACCAGCCCAGGATCTGTGTTCACTTCCAAGTCATAAAAATAAACAATCACTTATCACAATCTGATTTGGACTTATCTTACTTCTCTGACTGGGCCCACTTTTGTAAGGGAGCCTCACCGGAGCTCCATGACAGAAAGAGGTTTTCTTCTCATCTTTTGTAATCGGGTTGTGCTTGTCTCTCACCAGTCCCTCTGTTTCTGTGCGGCATTTTGACATCTTCATCATGATTGTATTTAGTGACTCGGGTAGGAAGGTAGAACCAGCCAGCCTGCAGCTTGCAGCCTTCCTACCCAGATCTGAGGATTCTTCAAGCATCTAAACATTATCCTTACCTCTCCAGGATCACAGAAGGCACGTTATAAATATGGTTTCCTTGGGTTAGGAGAGAGAACTGGGTTAATGGAGGTTTAATAGCCGTTGATGCTGTGTTCAAGAAGTTGGTCCCAGGAGGGGCCTTGGAGCTGCTCTGGAAGGATACCCTGTTGGCCAGTGCAATTTCTTCTGTTCTTCCATAGTCTTCCCACTTCCTTCTCACCTGCCTGTGTTCTCTCACACTTGTCCTCTAACCATTAGGGTTCCTTTTTGTATCTGGCACTTGACTTTCTGTCCCCATTAACTCAATGCACTGTGCTAATACCACCCTGGTTCTGTTCTCTCCCCACATCAGACCCAGACACCCCAAGTTGTAAACAAATGATCTCCAAAGGCCTATGAGCAGTGGAGGACTATCCCCTCACCCATCTAAGCATTCCGGGAGCATTCACGAAGTGTGTCTGTGAAGATGGAGCTCTGGAATTATGGGGACATTAATCCTGTGTCTCACGGGATGGTCACAGATGGTCACGGGATGGTCACGAGTGGTCACGGGTGGTCACGGGATGGTCATGAGCGTTGTCATCTGCTGTGAAGCTGCCCTTTGCTTCTATGTTCCAGCAGAGTCACTGACCACTTCGAAGGTGTTAATGGTCCAGCAAGGCTGGAAGCAGTGTCTGTAACAATTTCTAGATAAGAAGCCATAGGGAAGATGCACCTCTCCGGAAACCCGCTCTACACTTCCAGATCAGCCTCTAAGCTCGGGAAGCAGATAACGCATTTGCTCTTTCTCTCATTTTCCTTTTAAAAATTAGTGCAATGAAAACCAGAAGATCACAGTCCTCTCAAGAGAACGGGAATGAGTTTATTTCTGGCTTCAAGCCCCATCCTTTCCTCCAGTTGCGCACATATGTAGACCTTTTGTTCCCTTATTAGCATAGGGAACACGAAGCCCATTATGACATTTAGCAGACATAATTTTAGGCAAGTACAACTTCTTATCAAATAAGCCCGCAATAAGAATTTGATGAACAGTGTTCTCCAATATAACTTCCAACACTAATTTAATGAGAACTATCAAATGAATTTTTTTATTCTGATATCACCCATGAGACAAATGATACTTCACAGGCCTATTTTTAACAAATGAATTATTGACTTAAACTGGCACAATTAATCACAATATAATGGGGCTGAGGGGATCTCGGAGGCTCATTCATCACAGCTGGTGATGAGCACTGATTCTTCCGAGAAATGAAACTCTTTAATCACCCCTAGATTAACAGTTACATGCTCTCAAATTTCAATCACTGGAAGCCGGCACTGTGTTAGGAGAAGCCAGTGCTAGAGGAGAAAAGGGGAGCCTGCGGCCTGCTGTCTCCACTCAGGAATCCAGCTCTTGCTCTAGTCCTTGGCCGTGCTAGAAACACGGTTCATCAGGAAGGCCGTGTGTGGTAATGACTGAGAACAGGGCAAGCAAGGGGCAATGACATCCTTACAACCTAGGCTGATCTCTTACACGCAAAGACTGTGGGACCCCAGACAGGGTGCTGGACTTCTCCGAACTTCATCCGAAAGATGGCTATGGTGTAGTCTCACAAAATAAACATCTTATAGAGATGAAAGGAGATGAGATGTGTCCTCCTGTTCTGAACAATTAGAGTTCGTTTCCATGGCATCCTTGTAGCTCTTCTTCCTGTCACCACAACTGATACCTGTTAGGCACTTTGGACTAATTGGGGGCAGGGAGATAGTTAATACAATGTGAAAGACAGTCAGAAACTCAGATGTTCTATTGGCCAATTAAACAACTGTGCTCGTAGCTGTCTTGAGTCCTGCTAGTATTGACAGATGACTGAAAAAGGACTTTGCCTCTAAGGCATTTAGGAACATACTGGGGAGATGGGTAAGGTAGTGACGTCATCTGGGGGAAGATGGGTAAAGCAGTGATGTCATCTGTTGGGGAGATGGGTAAGGCAATGACATCATTTGAACAAAGAAAGACATAAACAGCTAAGGTAATGTGGATGGTTGTTTTCTTTCTTTCCGAACCACGTCAGTAGGAACACATGGGGAAAATCACAGGTACAGCAGTTCTGAGCTACATCCCCCTCCTGTGTGGCCACTGAGGTGATGGCAGTTCTGAGCTATATCCCCCCACTGTGTGGCCCGTTGTTGCCTCCAAGACCCATGTGAGAGTTACAATCTTCTGTCCCTCCCTGCGGGATCGCTGCTGAAAGTGCTCCATAAGAACCGTTTTTATCCTGTTACCTGAGGCATGATTTTTAGATTGCCTCCATTAAAAATAGTTATGTATAGATCAATAAAAACAATTAAAAAGATAAAAATTAGGAAAAATAGTTATGTATCTAATTATGGCTGAAAGATACATGTGTGGATGTCCTATTGACAAGAGGTCAGACTTGCTTGGACTGTTTGTCATTGTTCTCCTTAATGTTCCCGACTTTCCATCTGAGTTAGGGACAGAAAAGTGGTCTTTACATGAAATTAAGAAGTTGGAAGGCTGTGCTGGTTTGCAGGAACAGTTTCCTGGAGGCCAGAGATTCCCAGCTTGCCTCTGAGTCCTTCCATTTCACATCCGGCTTTCCCTGCCTGCTTCCTGACTATGTCCAGCTTCTCCTCCGCTGGCTCATAGCTCTGAGTACAGATGTGATCCATGAGTTCTTCTCCTCGTGGCCGCACATAGTGACGTCTCTGACATTCTACGTTTTTCAGGACCACAGTCCCCAGCTTCCCCACAGCGGAGGAATGTCCTATGGTTACAATATAGCCATCTTAGGAACTCACAGTTATTCTGCATATCTGATTGAAATCTGATCGACACCAACAATGGGCTTTATAAAATGGGAAAGAAATAAGATGAGCAGAATTGGAAAGATAGTAGAAGCCTCAAACAAACGCATCTATATCTGTGATAGATCAAATAGAAAAATAAACCAATTATGAAAGTCCTGAATAATATAATTAATAAAGCCCTATGTGCAAATGTATATGTATTGATCTTTTTATTCTATAGAGAATATCCTTTATTTTCACCATCGATAAAACATTTATGAAATATTGATCTATGTTATGTCCCAAAGATAAATTTAAAAATAATTTTAAAAAGCATGCAACTGGATCAATGGATAAGCCTTGAGTATTTGTAATAGATGTCACAGTTTATGATATTGTACACCAGAGGAGATATGAAAGACAGAAATTAGCATGACAGTAAGCATTTGTTTAATGCTATGACCTACGCATTGTGCTGGGAGGAAGGATCTTGGAAAGATAAATATGGCAGGACCATATTTTCCCGGTGTTTACAATCTAACACAGGGGAACAGGGAAGGCATCAATGCAGGCTGCAAAGCCCAGAGGTAGCTTGGCATTGAAGTCAAGCATTGCCTATCGCAGGCTCAGTGCTGGCAGGTAAGGATAACATGAAAAGAATAGTGGAAGCAAGATCGCTTTCATATGAAGGAACTTGATAGTGAGAAACCTAAAAGCGTTGGAGCTATGGCCAGCTCAGAATGAGAGCTGCTGTGGCTCTGAGATGGTTAGGAACATACAGGGCAGACTGGGGTGGGTAGCAGGGCTGTGAATTGTTTAGAATGTGAGATTCCACCACAGAGAATAGCAGAACCTGGCTAGTGGCAGCAGAAGCAGGAAAGCCTGGTGTGTAAGCACTGTTTCCAAACCTGGGACCTCTTTGAGATGGGAGAAAGAATCCAACAAACAGCAATTTAAAGCCTGGATGGCAGCTTTTTTTTTCTTCATTGACAGAAATAGGTTTTGCAGTGTTTTATAACTTCTAAAGTACAGTTTTTAACTTTCAAGCATGATGGAAACTTAAATGCATATATATAGCCTCTAGAGATACAGCTCAGGAGCAGAACTCTCCCCTCCAGTGTGCAAGGTCCTGATTCCATCTCCAGCACTGCAGAATGATAGCTGGATAAAACATCAGAATGAACAAGACAAACTTAGGGGAAAAAATGAAGCCTAGCATCTAGCCTTGCATAAAGCAAACTATGAGGACCATATTGAAGAATTTTCAAACATAAAGTACTTCAAATCTGTATCTATCCAAAACCACAAGCAAACTTGTTTTTTTTATAAATTAGGGAATTACTTGCACTACCTAGACAGCCAAGCTCTAGCTGAATAAACACAAACTATAAATATACTCAAACAATCCAGAAAAAAATAAATTTCGTAATAAGAAAAAATGAGCAACAACCATAACTAACGAGCATTTTCAAACCCAGATATGTAGTGATCCAAAAATACATACAGACAGTCTAAGTGCTAGAACTATTGCACACTATCTCGGCCGCTTAAAACAACAGATGTGCCCTCTCTCACGGCTCTGGATTCGAGTTCAGAATCGGTTTCATTGGACCGACATCAAGGTGGAGGCAGGGTCCACGCTCCCCTGGGGGCTTGGGGGAAGACTCTCTTCTGCTGCCTCAGCAATATGGTGACTTCAGCCCTCTTAGCTACTGGTCACATCACCTCCATCTCTCTGCCTCCGTGGGACACCGGCTTCTCTTCCGTGCGCCTAACGTTCTCTGTCTCTCCATTGTAAGGATGCCTGTGATGGAATATTCTTCTCCTCTAAGTCCTTCACAATATACTCACAAAGACCATTTTCCAAATAGGACAGTATTTCAATGTTTTGGGGATTGTGGCAGACATTTATGTTATAAACACAATTAGCAATCAAGTAGATTTTAAACTATTGAGTGCTATTTTCATTTGTTGAGAGGTTATAGATAACCAAGCTAGTGTTCTAAGGAACTAGCTGGTGGGCTGCTGGAACTATTTTTAGAGAGTGATTTGGCAGCACACATCAAACTGCTTAGAATTTGCTCAAGCTTTTTCACTGTTTAGATGTTTTCCAAATGGAGATAATTAAAGCTGTAAGCAAGATGGGCGTCATAATATTATTATAGTACTGTGTATAATAAACACTGCAAGTAACCTGAAAACATGGAGTTTCCTTAAAGACACAACATACCAAGCATATGTGAAAATCATCTCTTAGCCGGGCATAGGAATATACCTTTAATTCCAACACTGGAGAGGCAGGAGTAAGTGGATCTCTGTGAGTTGGAGCCTAACCTGGTCTTTTAGCAAGCTCCTGGTCAGCCAGGGATGCATGGGGAAACCATGTCTCAAAAGAGAAAAGGGAAATGATCTCCAGAGAAACTGCAGGACAATAATTGAACGTGCATGCGAAGAAATGCTAACCATGCAGAGAATGTTAAACCGCGACTCCAATCTCATTCATTAGATTGAAAACAAACAGATGCACCCTCAGGTGTGAAACAGGAGGAACCTGCTCCTTCAAATTAGGAGTATTGGGGGGCTGGAGAGATGACTCAGCGGGTAAGCGCTCTAGCTGCCCATGTGAAGGACCCAGGTTCGGTTCTCAGCTCCCACCCACAGCTCACAACCATCTGTAACTCCAGCTCCAGGGGACCCAACACACTCTTCTGGCTTCCTGGGACACCAGGCACATAGGTGGGGTGCATACATACATGCATGCCAAACTCTCACAGATGAGATGAAATATGTAGACCCTGACGAGACTTTATTTGAAAGGGCTGGACGTAGCAGCTCTGGCTAGCAAAGCTCTAAGTGATGTTTATTTTCCTTTCTGAAATGTGTTTCTCATCCTTTCATGTTTCTGCAGGGAGCTTCTTTTGCTGTCTCTTAATCCTTGTGTTCTTGCTTTGTCCGGGTTTTAGTGATTTATCCTCCAAGTCACTTGACCTAAGAAGAATGCAGAGCGTGGGCAGCCTTGAGAGGAGAGAGAACACAGGGTCACCAGTATTTCCTCTAAAGTTGGGGTAGCCATTGGCTTTTCTAAGCTGTGGGGTCTTGGTAAGAGAGTAAACAAACACAACCATGTCTGCAGCCGTACTTGGTAAAGCCCTCGATGAGCCTTCTTAGCTTTCTGGCTTTATGGGAAACTAGTCTAACAGTTTCAGAATCAAAGTCTTTCTAGATTCTTCTCCCTGTGTGTTATGAACACTGGCTCTCTTGCCTGCTATAACTAGTGCCTGAGATGTGGCATTAATAGATTCGGATCTACATTTACATAGTCAATAAAATACTTTAAATTACCACACTGTTAAGATTTTCGTTTGTTCTTTCTAATTTCCTAGAATTCCCAGGAAGCGCAACCTTTCAACTGTTGCCTGTCCCTAAGCAATAGAAACTGAATGTCTGAGAACTCAGCACTTCTTAGCTCTTTCAGCATAAAGAGGCATACTTAAGCATATGAGTCAGCCACAGGCCTTGTGTCGATGAAGAGCATAGCATAAGGAGTAACTGTTCTAACCGTTCCAAGACCGATGTGTCACAGATATCTGAACTACTAGCTTGGACAGAGACTTGCATCAGCCTCCAGGAACCTAATCCTTCCTTCTCTCTTAAATGGAACACCAACTGGGCTACAGTTATTTTGCAATAACAGCAGCACTGAATGTTGTCCTGGGGTGTGTGGGAGCAGGGGTTACAGAGGTTAGATCCTGGGATCCGCTTCCTGAGCATGGGCTGAGGAGGTAACAGAATCAAAAAGATAATTTCCACAGAAATTCTTAGGAGCTAAAAGGGCTTGGAAAGATCAGAATTGCTAACAACCTACCTCAAATAAAGCTAGGAGGATGAGGCAGAAGCCTAAAAGCGCATGTGGATAGAGACAGATGCCTTAACACAGCATGCATGCCCAGCAGCAAAGAGATGGAAAGAAGGAGCAATTCCACAGTCGTTCCTCTACCAGAGAACATCGGGGTCCAGATGTGCCAAGTTCCAGGTGTCTCAATATTTTCTTCTCTCACTATTGCTTGATTTTTGATATCCGTTCTTGATACCACTGAACTTTGGTGACGCCCCAGGCAGGACAGGGACAAGAAGGCTGGTACAACTCACATGAGTTTCTACTTTTCTGGTGGAAAGGAAACTCGACTGCTCTCAAATTAAATGTACGGGCTGGAGGCATCCTTGATAAAGCCATGCTGCATGGGTGCGTCTATCTGCTGAGCCCACTTCCATTGTCAGGACAGAGCAAAGGGGAGAAGGCAGCAGGATGGGCCTGAGGAGAGGGGCAATGCAGTCCTTCTGAGCACTGTTTGGTGCTCGCTGCTGTCTCTCCACCCTGAGGAGAAAGTAGAGCCACAGGCACGGCTGTTGGTTCTTAAGCATCAGAGCCCAGCCTTTGACGCTGGCATTGAGCCTGGTCCTGAATCATTCAAAAGCATCTAGTAGACAAAACAGCTTTTATTTATGGACACGTGAGAGAGTCAGGCCGGAAGGGTGACGCCTTGAATTGCAGCAAAGAAGGAACCCAGACTCCAGTGTGGAACCAGCTTGTGTTTTTCTTCACCGGCCCCTTCTAACAGCTCCTCTCAGCATATGTAGCTTACGTTATGGTATCTGGCGCATGGAGACTTTGGCTGGGATTATCCTCCTGAGCTCACAGTTTATGGTTGTGCAAATAGACGTGGAAGGGAAGGGCAGGCGTGTGGAAATAGCAAGAGAAGGAAGCCTTTGTTGTGTTTCTTCGGGGTCATGTTAACTCTGCTCCCCTTGTCTCCAGGTGGAGGCTGAGCAGGAAGAGAAGGCATGAGATTCTGCTCTGGGGAAGAGAAACAACTCCTCGGTGTACATCGGGGAGCTCCCAGGGAATGGAGAATATGGGTCCCTTTCTGACTCTAAGATATTAACGTACCTAGACAAGACATACACCAGGGTCCAGAAACTAATCCTTCCTCTCAAAGGGTTATTTGTGGTCAAACTCAAAACTGCTTCCTGCTTCTTTCCACCCAACAGGATGCAGGTTTGGGTAAGGGCTATAAAAATGCTGTCCTGTATTTCTTGTGACCAATGTAAAGAAAACACAGTTAGGGGTGGGTTCAGCGGCTGTGGAATGATAGGTACCGTGAAACGTCGAGGAAACCCAGTCCGAGGGAAGCAAAACCGGAAATAGCAAGAGGCCCCTCTGCGTTGTTATTTTCACACTCACTTGGACAGCATATTCAAATTAGATTCCGGACATGTGCAGTTTCCTCCTGTGTGTCTGTGTTTCACTCCATCAGCATGTAATAGTGTGGAAACACCATCCATCACGCCACAGCTGCGTCCTTCTTCATCCTCACCATCAGAGAAAAGACGAGGCAGTGGCGACCAATGTCTAATTCTGGCCACGTTTCCCCACTTTACAAAGGAGGACAGCGAAGGCAAGCTTCTCCCCAAGATCAGACAGAAGAAGAGGGTTTGGGCCTGAGTGACAGCCTGCGGTTCCTGTCGTAGTTTGAATGTGATGAGCCTCCCATAATCCCATGGGGAGTGGGGCACTATTAGGAGCTGTGGCTTTGTTGAAATGGGTACAGCCTTGATGAAGGAAGTGTGTCACTGTGGGAGTGGGCTTTGAGGTTTCCTACACTCAGGATACTGCCCAGTGTCTTGGTCTACTTCCTATTGCCTGCAAGATGTAGAACTTTCAGCTCCTCCTCCAGCACCATGTCTGCTTGCGTGCCGCCATGCTTCCCGCCATGACGATAATGGACTGAACCCCTAAGTGAGGCCTCTCAAATGTTTTCCTTATAAGAGTTGCTGGAGTCACAGCCACAGAAACCCTAACTAAGACAATTTCCATCTCATCCTCTCCCTCGAGGTGCCAGCTCACCTCTTTGGCGTGCTGTTGCTGCTGGGGTCACCAAAAGGATCTTGGAAATTTGCTTTGTCTATCTGCAGGGTTGCATGTCATTGACCTCTCAGCCCTTTCCTCAGTCCCCTTTCTTCCTAAGGCTGGTGACTCCGCCCTTCTAAAGATGTGCCAGCTCTGGCTTCATTCCCTCTGATAGGGTAGGACAAATAATGATCTTGTTAGTGTTTGCGCAGTGTTTCCTCCATCCTAAAGCCCGGATGCTGTCTTCCATTTAAATTTTGCAACATCTCTGGTCGGGGAGATTACCATTAACTCTAAGTGGCAGGTGAGAAAGCTAATGCTTGAATTCATTTACTGAGTGGAAAACAGTGGCGCAGCCACCAAACTGCATGAGCCTCTTGAAATAGCAAAATCTGCCAAGTTCAGTCACATGCTGCTGAAGCCCAGCCACGGGGCATCTTTCAATCTCCTGCACTCTGAGCATATTCCTTGAATAGCTTCATTCCAGGTCTTGCATTCCTCTACCTCCTGAACCTGGGTGATTTCTAGGTCTGTCTGCAGCTGTAGACCCATGCGTTCAATCGAGGCTTTCCCATCCCCAGTCTCTTCTCCGCCTCACATTGCATGACCTGCAAGCTAAGAACGGGGAGGAATCCTTGGAAGGGAGGAGTTCTCAGAGCCTTCCCTCTCTAGCCGGCTTTATGCTTCTCATCCCACTGAAGAATTCCCTTTGTTTCTCCCCCTTCTTCCCTTCTTTCTCTTCCTACTCCTCTTCCCTCTCTCCCCTCTCTGGAGTATTGATGATGAAATCCAGAACCTTGCACATCCTAGGCAAGTGTTGAACTGAGCTATAGCCTCAGCCCTTATTATATAGTCCCTCGCCTCAAATTTATGGTCCTCTTTCCTCAGCCTTCCCAGGTCTAAGGTTACAAGTATGTGCCACTAAGACCAGCAGGGGTCTTCTTCCCCAAAAATCTCTCTTGTGTTCCCATCCCAAGTCTCACAGCTTGGCCTGAGTCTGTGTTCTCTACTCTACCCCTTTGAGTATAGAATCTATTGGCCAGTACGTTGAACTTGGGAATGGCCTCCAAAGAAACCACATGAAGATGGGTCATCTCCCCAGATGAGACTCTGGGTCACTTGAGGACCATTTTTGGAATTAAATAAATAGTGTATGCTGACGTTTTGCTCTAAAACATTTCTATCTGTAAAATATGGAAGGCACACGGGGGTTGCCACCCAGGGCCCCCACACCAGCAACCATCTCAACTCAGCAGACGCCTAACAAAACCCATGACTTGTGATCCGCATACTACACACTTTGCCTGAACTGGGGGCTTTCATCAGAAACGAACACCTGTGTGCCCAGTGGAAACCTTGGCTCAACACTGCTTGGGTTCTGCTTGTACAATCACATGTATTTTTTGATCATGAAAACAAAAATAACCCTTGGATCCAAGACTTTTTTCACAGTGGGACTCACCCAACAATGGATGGATCTCCGTGTTACAGCTGGTCAGCTGTCATTTCTAAACAAAGGCTTTGTTGGAAATTAATTTCTGAAGATATTCTGGCAGTGGTTTTGATTTAAAACCAGGAACTATGAGAATGGAACAGGTTTAAATAAGGCTTGTACATTCCTGAGAAAGAGAAATAAAAATTATGTGCCTATTCTATCCGAGCGGCATGTTAGACAGTTCACATGTTTTTATCTTGTCTAATTCTGACAACAGCTTTCCAAGGTATTTTATTCTTACTTTGCAAATGAGAAATTAGAGACTTAAAGTCACACAGCAAGCTAGAAAAGAGCCAACTTTCAAACAAAGTGCTGTCAAATTATAAAGTTCTTTCTTCTACACACCGATGCCTTCTTGCTCCAGTTGCTTCTTATAATGAACACTGTCATTGCACAAATGCATGTAATGTTTAAATAAGCTCTCTGTGATGTCTGTAAGTCATCTTTGAACAAGATAACCTTACTACTTGGTATGACCCAGACACCCCTGGGCTGTTTCCATTGTCTTGGTATGACCCAGACACCCCTGGGCCATTTCCACTGTCTTGGTGAAAGTATTTATTCAGAGAGTTGCTATCACAGTTATTTTGTTCATGGCTCCAACAAAAGTCAACTTCCAGGACGGATTTATTTTGGCTTGCAGTTCGAGAATGCAGTACCTCGGCGGGGTAGGCGTGGCTGTTAGAATTTGCAGTAGCGGGTCATGTTGCACGCAGAGCCAGGAAGCGTAAAGGGATGATAGATAGCATCTAGCACACTGCTCTTTTCGGTAGCTCTAAACCCCGCCCCACGATATGGTGCCACCCACATTTAGGGTGGGTCTTCCCACCTCGACTAACCCAGACTAGAAATTCCCTCACAGACGTGGCCAGAGTTTGGTTTCCGTGACAACTCTAAACCCATTAAGTTGACGTAAGCTATCTTAACTGACTTCGCTTGCAGAATTCCCCACTCTGGAAGGTAAATTATGTAAGCACCTCTCCAAACCTTCAGAACACCCTGTTCAGAGCTTCCTGGTGAACCCTGCTCCCAAGCTCTAGGACAATGGTTTCTCAACCTTCCCAAAGCTTCAACCCTTTAATACAGTTCCTCATGTTGTGGTGACGCCAACCATGAAATTATTTCCGTTGCTACCTTATAACTGTACTTTTGCTACTGTTATGAATCGTAATGTAAGTATCTGTGTTTCCTGATGGTCTTAGACGAGCCCTGTGAAAGGGTCATTCAACCCCCAAGAGGGTGGCAACCCACAGGTTGAGAACCATCGCTCGAGGGGCAATGGCTCTTTAGCTTCATTTTTCCTTTTCTATGATTTTTATTTGCTTTATTTGTTGGAAAAGTGACTGAAATCAGAACAGCATAGAACAAGTTATATTGCAAAAAAAATTAACTCAACTCATTTATGTGCACAAAGAGCCTCAAGAACTGTAAGTCACAAAGTAAAACCTGGACTGCCTTGAAGCACGATTAATAAAAACTTAGAGAGAGAAATTGGGGTTCAACCTGAAGGTCAGAAAAGCAAAGCAATAAGCCACTGGCTCTTACCTCTACCTCAGTCTAAAATGGCGATCCTGCCTCCAGGAATCTCAGAATGAGACTGAGAGCTGTCTCCTCCTGTTTTATAATCCTCTCTAGGGCTGGGATTAAAGGCATGCACCACTGGGATTAAAGGCACGCGCTGTTCGGTTTCTATGGCAACTTGTGTGGCTACTGCGATTAACAGTGTGTGTTACCACTGCCTGGTCTGTAAGACTGACCAGTGGGCTGTTTTACTCCCTGATCTTCAGGCGAGCTTTATTTATTAAAATACAGATAAAATGCCACTACACTGCCTCGTTACCTTAGGGAGCTCTTCAGGTGAACCACTTTCACCCAGCCGCCTTCATTCTCTGCCACTCAGCTTAACTTCTTAGCTTCCGGAACCATCTTGATCATCAGAAATATAAGAGAAAAATCCGCAGTCCTTACGCCATAGACTAAGCAAGACAATAAAAGCTGATTTCAGTTCAGCGAACAGATTGGCTGAGCATTTTTCCAGTTGTTCCTCTGGAGAACCAGGTTTAAACTGTCTTGTGCTAGACACACTGGTATGCTCAGAAATACATATGTATCATTTTTTAAATGTGTGTATATATAAATTGTGTATATACACCACATACACACACACATACGCGTGTGTGTGCCCGCATGTGTGCGCACACCCACACAAACAGATCATGGTGAAAAGCGGTTTTTTGTAATGCTGGAAGTTGGCAGGCAAAGCTTCTGTGCATGTCAAATAAGAAAGAAGTTGATTCTCTAAGATCCAAACAAAATTAACATGCCGTATATTTATATGCATGCATATATGCATGTATGTATATAGATTCATAGAGATCCATGAACTTCCCTTTGATGACAAAGCATCTCGGGTACTCTAGGAGTGATGACGGAGACGCTAACCTTCCTTTTGCTTTAGTAAGCCTGGCAATGAGAGCACAGATCTGGAGATAAAACCCCCAAATATGGGCTAAGCAATGCCCCAAGGCCTCCCCATCCTTCCCCATCTCTGGCTTGCCTTATACAGGCAGACAGACATTCCTCATCTGTGTGTAATGTCCTCATGAGAGTCCACTTCCTGGGCTGCACTCACTAATTGAATTCCCCAGTGGGATGAATGCATCTCTTTGCCAGCCTGAGAACACATAAACTGTAAATATTGATGACAACAGACTCTCGTCCCCCTGTTGTTATTTATCTTAAGATGTTTGCTAGGGCAGTAGTTTTGCATTTGACATTTATATAGGTCACAATGAGCTAATAGCCACCTGCCATTTGGGATGCCTTTATACTGAACATTATGGAAGACTGTGAAGAAATTCTCTAGCATGTCTGATTTGCATACTAGCCGGGGTGGGGTTGATCTTCACAATAGCGAAGCTATTGCAGCTCACAATCATTATATTGTGAAGCCAGGCGCTTGAGCAGATTCCCACGAGGGCCCAGTGGCCAGGAGCTTGGGCTGGCCTGAGCCAAAGCTGATGTCTTCGACCTTCTCAGATATATCTTCAGGCACTGCAGATGAGCCCTGACCTTTAAGTTGGGGCTTCTAGGAATCTCAGAGTGAATGACATCTCTAGGCACGGTTGCAGAATTTCGAGAAACGCTAATAACAGTGTAACAGATCATTCTCAAATGTTCCCAAATTGTCTGTGAGTTAAAGGTTTGGCCACCAGCCTATGGTGCTATTGGGATGCTGTGGAACCTTTATGAGGTAGGGTGTAGTTGGAGGAAGAGGATCATTGAGTGTATGTCCTTAAAGGGACGCTGGAGGCTTACTATCTCCATGTGTCTTCTCAGTCACCTTGAGTGAACACCCTGTTCTGCCACGGTGTGCTGCCTCACTATAGGCCAACTGACCGTGGGCTGAAACTTCGGAAACTGTGATCCAAGCTCAAGCTCACCCTTGCCTCCTCATAACTGACCACGTCAGGGATTTTGTTAAATTAACAGGAAGCTAACACCATTTGCAATACGTATTTATTTATTTAAAATTTGTTTTATTGTTTTTTGTTTGTTTTGCTTCAGTTTGGTTTTTGATTTTTTTGAGACAGGGTAGTCCTGGCTGTCCTGGAACTAGCTCTGTAGACCAGGCTGGCCTTGAACTCACAGAGATTCACCTGCCTCTGCCTCCTGAGTGCTGGGATTAAAGATGTGCACCACCTTGGAGAAATCAAGCTGGAACTGATCTTGAAATCTCCTCTAAGAACTAAGGTTCTGTGACACAGAAAAAAAAAAGTGATAGTAGTTCCACCCAGCCGTCCGTCCTACAAACCGCAATGATAATAAGCCTGGCGGAGACATCCCCAAGGGGTAACAGTGGCATGTATGTCTCGGAGGTAACCAACAGCTGTCTAATTGGACTGAGTACCCACTCAATAGGATGGAATTTATGCCTGGTGCTGCAAACCTAGTCGGCTGGTGAGACCATGGACCATAGAGGAGAACCTACTGCTGCCACTTTTCCAAACCAGCATAATTTCTAACTGCATCCTAATATGTATCCTTAGGATGATAGAAAGTGTAGCTCTTACACCCCATCAAAGAAGCATCTTTTTAGTACAGACAGTGACCATAGTAGAAATCCACAACTGGTCAAAATGCAGAAAATAACTGACCGTGGGTTGCCCAACCCAAACTGATAAATCCAGATTGTGAACCCTGCACCTAAGGCTCAGGAAATATTGCCATAGGGCAGACGTAAATACTGTAACAGCTAGGGAACCAGGACATCTACTGTGAATGAGTGTCCTCTATATATGTCAGGGAAGCTGCACTTAGGACATCTTCACTTTTTTTTAAACAATACTCTTTCTTCTTGTCTCTCAAGTAACATCTATAATATGCTTAGGCTGTCTGTTTACCTATTGTTTACTCCCCCAGTTGTCTGTAATAAACTCCATAAGGACAAGGCCATATCTCCGTGTTTTGTTCCTATATAGTTATAGTTGGGCAGCTCTGAACCAACGGGAAATGCATAGTGAGATCCTATCTCAAAATATCAAAACCAAAAGCGCCCAAGCAAAATCAAAATGCATGAAAAAAAACACAAAACAAGCAAAACACATTATAATCAAAGTCAAAGAAAAACAAACTGGCAGGAAATATCTGGAATATACACTATAAAAATGAACAAACATACAAAGAGCACTTAAAATTGAGGAGGATGTGGCCATAACCCTATAGATAAAAGGACAAGGTACAAAGAGATGCTATACGTGTAGATACACATACACAAGCCCTGGAAAGCTACCCAGCTTCACGCATACAAGCATCTATACTCTGCCAGCAAAGCTGCGAGGGAAGCAGGCCTGCAGACCGTTGGAGGGATACTCATATCACCAGTCTCGTCCCTCCCTGTGGGATAGCCTCACTCCAGCGTCTGCAGGGACCACTGGGGAAGAGCAAGCCCTCCGATGTTCCTCCAGCAGAAGAACCTCACAGGCTCCTTGCAGAAGCTCTGCTGTCATTGCAAAATTCTGGGAATTCCATAAATGCCCCGCATAGGAAGTTAGTTGAATAAAATTCCCATACCCATTCATGTGAGGACAAAGAACCTGAGACAGAAAAGAATTAGGAAGCTAATTAGGAGATCAATTTTAAGATACCTTGTTAATAGAAAAGTCACCAAAAAATGCAGAGATTATATGCTACTTTTGGGTAGGAAGAAAGAGTAATATAATCTGTGTTTAATTTTTATCTTGAAATGATTTTTACTTTGCCTATTTACTTGGGAAAATGATATTCAGAATGTTAGACTATCAGAACACACTGAAATTAGCTGTAAGGAGTAAAAGTGAGGCCAGCACCAGGATGATGCTTTTTGAGTATCTTTCCAAACAACCAAAATAAATAAAAAAACAACCAAAAGAAAAGAACATTCAAATCCACAGAAAAGGAAAAAGGGTAAAGGGTGAGTCTTTGTACTATTCCTATGTCTTCTATGAATATGAAAGTATTTCCAAATAGAACATTAAAAAGGTCAGACCTTCTAGAAGGCAGTGCAAATACTGGGCTGTTTTTATCCCACTGAGAGCCACCTCGAGTGTTCTTTCACGGAGCTTGCAGTATTTCCCCTGTGCCAGGGTCTGTACCCAGTTCCGATCCTGCCTGCTCTGTCATACCTTCTCCACCCAGTAAGGTCAAAATGACACGGAACAATTCTCAACTTCTTTTAGGGGTCCGAAATATCCCTGCAACCCACCCTCATCATTTATATAATGTACACAATGAACTAGGTGCCTCCTAGTCCTAACAAATGTGAGTGCCTCTTCTTCTTCTTGTTTTATTTCCTTGTTTCTTTGTCTTGGCTGTAACTGAATGGCCATATTCTGAGTGCTTCTACAGTGAAATCAAAAAGGCAAACCACTGTGTGGCTTCTTGTATGTAAAGATAGCTGGCATCCATTCAAAGAGGTCTAAGCGGGCAGAATCTCCCTCCTGGGTCCTAAAGCACTGTTTCTCTGGGGCGTAGTCCACCTCTGCGGATAGAGACTGCAGGTATCAGTCTGCTGACTATGGACCAGATGGATTATTTTTAAGCTTTGGAACTTGATGCTTCTGATTGCCCTTGACTGTTCTAGGTTTGGGAAACTGAACCAGCCTCTGAGATCTTGCTGGGAATTGCACCCCTACACCACTGCAGGTTGGGGGTTGGGGCCCTGCAGCCCTGGAGCCCTGGAAGGTTTTTCCAGGAGCCCAAGGCTTCTAATGAAAGTAATAAACTAAAACCAAAACCCTACCCAGAAAGAAATTGGCATACTTAATTTGATTTTTTTTATTCTAAGTTTAAGAGTTGATCACTGTTTTTGATTAAGAAATCACAGTGGGAACATTATAGAGAATCACGCTGTCTTTTGGCAGAGTCTTCATGACTGGGAGAGGAAAGTCCTTGGGTTTTAGAGGCCAGACTGATGCAGGCCGTTACTTGTGCTGGAACTCTCCTCCAGGTTCTTTCTGCTTTATCCAAGGACCAGGGGCCTCAAACCATCCCATGTTGATGCTGAGATGAGTCTTAATTCTTTTCCCAGACTGGAGCAAGCCTGGCCTTGGTTAGCAATCTAGGTAGAAGCCCCAGGTGAATGTCTCCTATAGATCTGGAGATGGTTGTGGATGGAGGATATCTGGCCAATTTGTGGGAATCAGCAGGGTAAATGTGGGGCTTAGAGCATGGTGTTCTCAATCATTCATTTTACAGTTTCGAATGTTTGTTGATAACCTTCTGTATTTCGCATATGGCTCCAGGGGCTAGGGACACAGTGGTCAAATAAGACCCCGAGCAATCGATGGGTCAGGCTGTCAAACAGCCAGATAACAATCAAGCGGTGGACGCCGCTTTGACGTGCTGTGCTATGGAAAGAAAGGAATTACTTCTAGTGCAGCTGGGACTCCGTGAGGCAGCAGAGTCTTTACTAGGGATGTAATAGTGTGGGGTCCAAATAAATATGTACACAATGTAGGAAAGAGGAGGAAGGACATTTCCAGCAGGCATAAAGTTAGGCATGAAAAACAGTTTGTGTATTCAACTGGCTTGAGTTACATAGGGTTTTATGCAATGAGACTGCAATGTAATAGAGGAAATGGGGACTGAAGTATGATTTCAGGTGTCCTCGTGTGCTCTGTTTAGGAGTCAGTCCTAACTGTGCTCAAAGGTCAGGTATGGATACTTGGAAGGACTGTAAGCTGGGAAGCCTTGTGGTCCAGTAAGTAGGAACTGTGCGGGATTGGATGACAGAGACTACAAAGGGTTAAACCAGCGGGTAAGAAGAGAAGGTATGATGTTCTGAATGAGTGCAGTTTTCCTGGGATGGGAAATGTTGGTGTTTAAAATGTACAACTAATCATGAATCAGACATCATAGAGAGCACAGGGAACCTTAGGACGGCTTCACAGTTTATATTTCTACCTTCCACAGGGGAACTGAGGCTCTCCATAGAGACAGAGATGGCTGGATCTGAACCAGCTTGAAAGACAGGATGGGCAGCTTGTTAAAGCAGTGCAGTAGAATTCTAAGGACCTCAGCTACAACGTGGAAACAGAAAACACCATACAGCATTCCCCCCTCCCACGCCCCCGTCGTCCACAGGGTGTGTTCTAAGATGGCCAGAGGAGGCTGAACCCTGTGTGGGCTAACTAGTTTTCTTCTGTGCATTCAGAGGTATGTTTGTTTAATAAAAGACTAATTTTAAAACTCTACCAATATAAAAATGATAAAATGAAGCCATTATAAGCAATGCATATAACAAAAATCAGTTCATCTCGAGATCTTTTTCAAATTGTATTCTTATACTTCTATCTTTTCAATTAAAAAAAATTACAGATTCTCTTCTCCAAATTCTCAGCATCACTACACCTTTTGGGACTATTTGCTAAGCAAAATTAGGGCTGTTTTTTTTTTTAACACAGTCATGTGCTATCATGATTCAGTCAAGTCACCAAGAGGGCTACTAAGCGGCTGATGGGTGATAGTTTACATACATGAATATGCTGGACAAAGAGATGGTTCATGTTGAAAAGGAACAGAGAAAAATATATCAAGATAGTATCGTGTTACTCAGCACAGTCAACAATTTTTTTCAAGTACTATTTCTTTGTGGAGTTTTCCACGTAAGACTTTTGAACCACTACTTGACTCTGGGTAACAGAAACTGCAGAAAGCAAAACTGTGGGTCAGGACCTGTGTGCACGTGCTGGTGGTGGCCAGAGATGAGCCAGTTATCGGTGCCAGCTCTTCCTTTCATTAGGACTTCAGAGGGACACTTCAGAGATCAGGGGGAGATGACTGTGTGGCAGACTGCTCCTCGTGCCTGTAATTCTTTACCCTTTGTAGCCAATCCAGCAGCTATATGATTAGCACACAGTAGCTGGTCCAAAGCTTTAGCCCACAGTAGACAGGGGCCTGATGCCCACGGGGGCAGCTTTCACACCATCCTTTTCCACCCTGGGACAGGCAGGGCTTTGAAAATAGTACAGAAACTGGGACTTCAAATGAATTTTCCTTCCTGCTGCTCTGGGTTTCGACTCCAACGTGCTCACTCTGGCATCTTTCTGTTGACCTTGCTTAGCGCCTCTGCACTGGGATTTCATAGTCTGTAATGAATGACCTCCACTTAGACAAACCAAAGCAGGCGCGCTCAAAGGCCAAGCTGATGCAAAAGCTGTTCATTTTACAGAGTAAGTGGTTTCCCACACGGTGCGCATAAATTGCTTCTTGTGGTTTGTTTTTGAAGGAGGCAGCCGCCGGCTGCAGACCTGAGCTCCCGAATTATTCACCATGTGGTGATACACCTCCACCCTCACAAATGCTGATTTCCCTGCCCTGCTGCGGACCCTCGGGGAGGCATCCGAATGCAGGAACACGGTGCAGCAACTTGAAGCTGAAAGAACTGTCTGTATCATGAAAATCCTTTGATAATCGTAAAACATTGCACGCATCTGCTGGGTGACCTCTCCCTGAGACGTCTGTGCACCGTCGACTGTTTCCACATCTGCCCTTCCTTACCGCAAGGTCCTCTACCATAATTCCTTCTTGTCCGAGCATTATCTGATGTCTTGGCTTTTAGACACTGGGTGTTCACCGAGTGGGCTCATTTAAACGGCGATGTTGGTTTCCGTCAGATGGTTCTTCCCCAGAAAATTCTAGAACAGCAGAGAGGTGTTTGCTGGCTTCTGTTGCAGAGTGGGGATGGAACCCAGGGCATACAAGAAAAAGTACCCGGATACCGAGCGTCCCTCAACCTAGTAAGTGTTTACACTGGGGTGAATTCAGAAAATCGCTTTACTGAATTTGGTCTTCCAACTTCTTTATTTTTAAAAAAATATATTTTTCAGTATGAAAACAATACAAGGTCGTGATAACTATGATCCCTCTGTAGGAGGCTATCCAGAGGTCAGTACTATCAAATCTTTTATGTACCCTTTCAGAAATTAATTTAAATAAGTACATATGTCATTAAAAAGTGGATTTTATTGAACACATTTCAAGGCAGCATGCTTTTCCTTATTGGACCACACACCATTATGCCTCTCACCTTGCTAGAGATGGATACCTTGGGAGGTTCCTTCTGATTATTCCCCATTATCCTCTGTTGTGAAAATCTCAAGTAACTGGGATTTTCACTGGGTTACGGTGTGTAGATCCCACTAATGCTCTGGATCAGAAAGGGGCGTGGTTACATCTGTAGGCCCACAGGAGGAAGTGGGGAGTATGCCTGGAACTGAGGTGGGCTTTTGAAGGTCCTAGTAGGAATGAGGTGGTCACTCTTTCAAGACAGCTGTCTTAGATCTGCAGAGTGCCTTCAGCTCGCCCTGGTGTTTCTTGTCCTTTGAAAATCAATGTCAGGCAATGGGCAAGGTACAAACCCAAAATGTTGCCATCTCTTTGCCATTTGGCTATCAGGATACACTGATAGAATGCTGACCAGATACTCTGCGAGGTATAAGCATGATCTCAAGTGCCACCAGGTGACAAGTGTCAGTCACATTCCACAAAGACAGAGCTCAGAGAGTTGAAGGTAACTGGCCTGAAGGCTTGATCTTCCCTCCTTCCTGGCAAAGCCTTAATCAAACACCCTCTAGAATTCGTCCCTTTTGTGTCATGCTACTTCGATTTCCATATTGGCAGCACGCTTTCTAAATCTATAATAGAAACCTTGCAAGGATGGAGATATGCAGGGAAAAAAGGAAAAGCGTTATTAGAAAGAGCTGGGCATGGTGGTGCACGCCTTTAATCCCAGCATTAGGGAGGCAGAGACGGCAGATCTCTGTGAGTTCAAGGCCAGCCTGGTCTACATAGTGAGTTCCAGGACAGCCAGGACTGTTACACAGAAAAACCCCACTAAAGAGAGAGAGAGAGAGAGAGAGAGAGAGAGAGAGAGAGAGAGAGAGAGAGAGAGAGAGAGGGAAAGAGATGGAGAGAGAGAGAGAGAGAGAGAGAGAGAGAGAGAGAGAGAGAGAGAGATGGAGAGAGAAGAAGAAGAAGAAGAAGAAGAAGAAGAAGAAGAAGAAGAAGAAGAAGAAGAAGAAGAAGAAGAAGAAGAAGAAGAAGAAGAAGAAGAAGAAGAAGAAGAATGGTCAATTGAGTGTGACATTTTGATCAGGCTTTGAAACCAATCATAATGCTTGCTGGCTTTAATGTGCAGGACCTATAAAAATGTAAGACATGAAGCCAGAGACGTGATCACACAAGCCCACTGCAGAAATGAAATATAGAAGCCTTGATATGTGGAATTTTAGTCTTAGCATGTCTTTGAAGGTTTGTTTTAATAGAAGACTCTTGAGACGCGGTTCAGATTAAAATGGAGATTGGTAAACACAAGAGTCTCATATTCCCAATCTATGTGATTTGACATTCTCCTGCCTGGGCTTTTGATTTATCTGATTTCTGCACATCCTTAGTATTTAACTGCTCATGTTGTTTGTCAAGAGAATGTGGTCATATTTTAATATCTAAGGAAAACACATACGGCTTTAATGTCATAACTCATGAAACAGCCCGGGAGATTTTTTTCTCAAGAAAGCAATATGTGCATATGCACAAAAATCTATGTGGACAGGTTGATTTATGCAAGCAGAGCCCCACTGGGTGGAGAAGGTGCATCTTTGTTTCTGCTGCGGAGTCGCTCTGCTTCCTGAAGCCCCGGTAGAACGATGGGGACTCCTGACGGTGTGAGTGCACACGGTTCAGGGATCAAGCTAGTCGGCCCACGACAAGGAGGGCATCTGGCTGGAGCACCTGACATTTCTCAGCGGCTCCAGTATGATAATGAGCAAGGGCCAACAGTGAATAACCTAATCAAGCCATTAAAGGAAACAGAAGCCCTCTGCCCTGTTTGATTTTTTCCCTATAATGATATAAAGTGCAGCTTAATGAAGTCAGAGGGTCTCGAGCCTCTCAGTGTGTCCAGGCCTTTGGAAGCAACACTATCGAGTCTGCTCACGGCGTTCATTACCCAGTTCCTGCTGTCCACCCTGGTCAGTGGGCCTTGCTTGCAAGCAACATTGTAGCTGGGACTTTCTGGGGCAGTTCTGGTTTGCTACGGCCCCGCCTGCATTTTGTCTACATAAATTAGACCTTGTGTAGCATATTGGCCTGTCAGGGGACTAGGAGGAAACTGTATATTGTTTCTGGCATCCCTGAGCCCTTCTGCCCCTGACATCTGCTGTGCCTGTGACAGGGAATACATTCTTGACTCATTATCCGAGCAAGTGGAATCCCACCCTGACAGGACCATTAATCAGAATCAAGCAGTCCAGCAGAGAGAGAGAGAGAGAGAGAGAGAGAGAGAGAGAGAGACCATGCAAAGAAGTGAGACACTTTCTAACTCTGGCTTTGGTGTCATTCAGGGGTCTGGACAACTAGCAATCCATCTTTCTGAGTGACAGCCCTGATGGATGGCATTATTTATGCTTTTGTGTATTAAAAGACAGCTCTGGCACCGACTTGTCATTTTCACAGAGGTTTACAAAAAGTTGAAATTTAATTTGGAGGAAAAGGAGGGCAGAGATCAGAGGAGGCTGGTGAGCTGACAGTCTCCGGAGACAAGAGAGGGACCAAGGGCATCTGAGTGGGAGAGTCTATGGGGGTGAGGGTGGATGCCGCACTCCGGGCAGTGTGTGGAGGCAGCGGCTAGTGTTTCTCCTGTATGCCCAGGTTAGGGATCCTGAAGCCTTCCGTATTAAGTTAAGCATGGGTTAATCACCGTATCAAGATGTGTTGTTGAAAAAAAAGGTGAAAATGAAAGATGTGTTTGAGTGTTTAGGACCAAGACACCACACAAGTGGGAAGGAACAATAAGTGGTCACTTCCGTGACCAGGGGCATTGCATGCAATTGCAGTATTGTAAGTGTAGCTGGCGATGCTATCGCCTAGTGCATGCCAAGCATTAAACAGCAAGTGAAGGCAGCGTCCTTCACACAGATAAGACGTCTGCTATGGGCACGTGAACATGTGTAGGACGACTCAGAGTATTGGGTGAGAACGAGACAGGCTACATAGTAAGCATTTCTCATGTTCCGTCCTTCCAGCCTAGCATAAGACACGAGAGAGAGAGAGGCATTTCTCATGTTCCGTCCTTCCAGCCTAGCATAAGACACGAGAGAGAGAGAGAGAGAGAGAGAGAGAGAGAGAAAGAGAGAGAGAGAGAGAGAGAGAGAGAGGAATAAAATATGCAACTAAGATACAGCAGCAACGCACATTTATAATGACCCTTATCTATAACTCTATGTTTTTGAATGAACTTATACTTCTACAGACATCTGCTTCAGGACCCAACAATCAGAATGCATCATTTGCTTTAAATTAATAACATGGAGGGGGGGAAACCCTTCTAATCCTTGCTTTGCTCTTTCCTATCCTTGCCTTGCTGATGTCATCATCCTTCTCCCCGAGGTTACGTCCTCCTGGAGCACCCTGAGCTGCTGTAGCACTCTGCTGTCCCCTAGCAAGACAGCAGAGTGGGACCCTTCTTTGGAGGGGACCTAGCCTGCCGCTCATGCGGATGCCAAGCCCGATATGCATTCTTCTTCCTTTCTGGTACTTGTTCCCCTTTTCTGGAAGGGGTATATGGGATTTTACTTAGCAGTCTGTTTTCCTGCATGCCCGTCAGTTTTGTTAGATCGTGACCCTGGAAGATGGGAAGAAGGCAATAGGATCGTTCAGAAAGCCCAAGACCATTCATGTGGCAAGGTATCAGACTGCAAAATGTTCAATCACATAGTCTATTCTAAGTCAGATGAGATTAGTGTTAAAGAGATGTCTAGATCAGGATAAGCAAATGTTTATGATGGCATCACATGCCCCCAGCCAGAATGAATCCAATGTCTAGATGAACAACAGTGGCCAACAAGTAGCCAAGTCAAGAAGCAGACGCCAGCTGCTAAGTGAAGCAGAATAAGCACGACAAAGAATTCTCTCAGAGGCCCTTGTTTTCTTGGCTGGAGCTTAGACCCCCTGAGCTACCCCACCTACCGACTTTGTTGTCAACACTGGGCTCTAATGTCAGCTCTGTCTCTTTTAGCCTCTCAAGTGTCAGTGTTCTTATCAATTAAAAAAGGATAGTTATAATTACTCATTCAAGTTGTGAAGATTAAATGTGATGACATATGTAAATTACATCACAAAAATTCTGGCGCATATAGATGCACAAAGAACATCTCAACCTTAAAAAAAAAATCCCTGCTAGGGTTTCTTAAGATATGATTAGTTCTCTGTGCCTATAAGACCTTTGAAAAAATCCTTGATCTTTTAATTATCTGCACAAAGTGTCATGTGGCATTATGGACTATGTCTCAATTTAACTAAGACTAGAAGATCAAGTATTGTAGGAGCTGAGAAAAAGAGAAGGCTCTTAAGGTAAATATGAAAACCAAAGACACAGCAGAGATTTTTTCCTGTCGGAAAGCTCCTACTCTTGTTATTCACTGGGTCACACAAGTGTGGAGGTAGACATGAGACACGACAGAGTGGCTGAGTGTGGGCATGGTCCTCACTGTCCTGCAGGGGATTGAACGCCTTCTCTCCAGGACAGCACATGCTATAGGGGTGCCCTGCAGATGCTAAGCACCTCAGTTTCCTCCAAACTGGAGGTGATCACATCTCCTTACGAGGGTCATCAGATTTCAGATCTCATATGGAAAGTATCTGACACAGAATGATGCCTGGGCATCTACTGTTAGTGCCATGGGAAACATGTTTGCACAAATGGATGTAAATTACTGACTCGGGCAGAGAAAACTCTGCCCAAATGTCCCATAAGAAAATCCTGGTACAGATTGGATCTGCTCTCACAGAGTTCCGCTGCAGCCGAATATTCCAATCTGAGTATACAAAGAGTTTCAGTCACTCTGAACAAAGAGAGAGAGGAAAGTGGCGGCTGGAGAGAGAATGGACATAAAGTAGAATAATAGGTAAGAGCTGGAGTAGGCTTTGCATAGTGCGGCTTTACAAGAAAGAGGAATCGAGACAGACCAACTCGGCCCTGGCGCACGTTCTTGTGCTCGTGGCAAGGTGGGAGTTAAGACTTGAGCAAGAACAGGGTCAGGTCATCATGCTCTCCTGGGGACTTGTATGAAGTCACCTACAGTGGGGCAAGGCTGCAGTGAGGGGATGACCTGGAAAGCCTCAGTTGTTCTGGGGCAGGAGCCCAAGGTCCGCTTCATCTCTAGCTCCATGGTGGGGCTCGCAGGGAGGGAGGGGCCCAGGAGTAGACAGCCAGTAACTCTGAGTCACCCTAAACAGTATTTGAACATCTGGATGGGAGAACGCCGCAGGGAGGGGAAGGGGGAACCTCTCTTGGTACTCACATTAGAAGATGGTGATTACAAGGCATTTGTATGCATCTCGGTGTAACTGAGAAGGCAAGACAATCCAGCATGGCGGAGAGGGGCGGCTCGGATAAATTCCGTGGTAGAGCAGCCAATTGCAATAATTAAGCATCTGCAAATGGCTTTTCAATAATTTCTTAGTGAACTGTCCTCATTATTCTAGCAAATCCAGAAATTCCCTTAGAGCTCTCTATGTATGCTTTGTCCTCTTACTTAATCTTTCTCGTGATATTTTAAGCCTCTCATTTGTAAATTCTTCCACTACGTGGATGTTTTGGCTTAATTAGGAAATATTATAGACATCTGTCTTTATTTTTTCCCGATAGACTAGTGAGTGGCTTCCTCTTGGTCCTGTGACCTTCTTTGAATTTGGTAAACTGGACAGGTGTGTCACCAGCTAGCCTCTGTCCCAATTCTGGGTCTTCTCTGACTCACTCTCAGTATCCTACACATGGCTTGCAAGTCCCTGTCCCCTAAAGCATCCGGATATGTAGCTTGTGGTAGAACTCTTTAGACCCAATCCACAGAACCACAAGGAAAGGAAGGAAGGAAGAGAGGGAGGAAGGGAGGAGGGGTGGAGGGAGGGAGAAGCAAAAATTTTCAGTCCTCATATACGGCTTTGGTCCTCACATGTCTCTGTAAAGTGACAGGCCATGAATGTCATCATATTCCCATGGGAGCATTGATCCAGGACAAGGAGAGCAAGGTCTAAAGTGGATGCATTATACCTGATGAAGAGAAAGAAAATCCACATGATGCTGGAAAACGCAGCCAACTGTCTCACAAAGACATTGTACCAGGATGTATGCCCAGACAACAGCTAACCCCTTTTTCTCAACAAGCTCCAGAGATAAGATGGTAAGATAGTCCTTGCTCCCACCCTCCAGCAAAGAAAGACTCGTGCAGAACCCAAGTGATGGTGCAGACACAAGAGAAAAGGGTCTCCAAAGGGATACTCCTCTGTGTCTGTCAGCTGCCCCCACATGGCCAGCTCTCTGGACAGCTACGAAAGTCCCAGGCCTTTGCCATCAGAGGGACCTTCCTGCTTTTAGCTTAAATACTCTACGGCCTTGGTGGCCCCCTAGGACAAACCTCAATTAGGCAAGCAGTTTGTTTCTGGGTCCCTCAAGTTCATTTGGTGGACTCAGCTGTTTATTGAACCTCGGGGAGTTATTCATTAACATCAGTAAGAAACGCTTGACAAACATCTGGCTTCTTGGGGGTTGGACCTGGTTAGTTCTACTTGGAACGGCACCAATATTAGTTCTGCTTGGATTAGCACCAGCACTAATGATGACATAAGACATTTACTTCATTAGCCTGATGAAGGGAAAATTTTGCATGCTCAGCCTAAGCCAAAAAAAATAAGAGCCAGGGTCCAAAACTCAGGCGCTGAACCCATGGAGTGAATCAAGCTAACGGTGCAGGGGGGACCCAAGCCATAAGGGGTAGGCTTCAGTGGTCTGCCACAGGGGAGATCCTGAGCTGAGGCAGGTAAGGATTATACCTATGTGTTCCTGAAGGTTGAGGTGGTGGAAAGTTGCTGCTTCGTCCTCAAAGGCAGTTCACACAACTAGAGAAGTGTTTCCACATTCATACTGCAAAGGCTCAAAAGCCTGCTGTGGGCATGGAGAGATGTCTCAGAGGTTAAGAGAACTTGCTGCTCTTTCCGAGAACCTGGGTTCAATTCCTAGTACCCACATGGCGGCCCACAGGTGTCTGTAACCCCAATTCCAGGGATACACCACTCTCTCCTGGCCTCTGTGGACACTAGGCATACGAATGGTACACACAGAGAGACAAGCAAAATACCACTATGAGCAAAATACTAAAAAATGCAAAATTAAAAATAAGTCTTCTTAAAACCTGTGATAACAAAGAGTTAACTTTGTTACCTACTGTGGGGTATTCACCAGATAATACGGGTTGGGGTGGGTTTAAGCCAATAGAAAGTCTTTATTAGCTGGCTGGCTGGCTACTACATTGGGTTGTTGGGGATCCCACTGAGCCTTTCTGAGCTTTTAAGTGCAAAAACCACGTCCTGGGTTGATATACTTCAGTCAACAAAAACAAGTAGCCAGATACTGAAAAACAGAAGCCAAAAGGCGGGGTTAGTACATTTAGGGACTTTCCCTGAACTATGGATTTTGATGGATTTGGCCTTTGTTTTAGTTTTGGCTGGTGGTGCTGCTGTCTACATGCTGAGTTTTACAGCCTGAATGGTACTTCCACCATGGAGTCAGAAGTGCTAAGGTCTGGGGCCCTGTTATAGTAAGGGAATAAAACTACCTGTCTCTCATGCAGCGTGTCTTTCTTTCTCTCTTCCTACCATTGGCCTCAAGCACAGATGGAGCGGCTGGAGACCACCAGTTTCAACCACACTAGAATAAGGGAAAGCATAGGCCAACAGGTGAGCGCCTCAACTTACGTCAGCTGCATGGAGGAGCTTGATGATACAATGGTTTTTGAGTCATCTAACTTAGAACCGTAGTTCAGATGTTCACTACAGGCAGAATGTGTGACGTCCTATGAGCCTACCTGTCCCCACCCCTCTTCTCGGGGTAAAGGTGCTTCAGTAAGCTATGACTCTGTGGTGGTCCAGATTCCTCTGCACTTCACTGTTTCTTTCCACCCAGAAATGTGTCGGCAGCGGTGGTTATGTTCCTCCTCTCATTCCGACTGATACGCGACTATGACACCAGTCAATAGCTCTCACTCCAAGAAGGCCACCAGTCCAGAGAGCAGCTTTGGGTTAGGAAATCCTGGGAAGAGACAGGGGAATCGCTGGAAACAAAAGCTGCCTGTAGCCGCCCAAGGCTCAGCCCTGGTGCAGTACACTCGTTCATCTCAGCTATTTGAGAAGCGCTAAGGTCTTCCGTGTGTGTTTATGTAAATATACGCGTGTCGGTTTAGACACAGTCTGCACCAACAAACTTGCTCTATCTTGTCTGATGCCATTAAGTGTTCCGCTGCCTTTGCCTCAGAAGGAGTTTGCCCTTGTGTTTGCATATGGGATTAGGCCAGTACAGGTGCTGAAGGCATCCCATGGGCCCCGCCCAATCAGCGCCACTCCAGGTCTTTAGCATCCCGAGGAGCTCATTAGAACACCATCTGATTCCACAACCAAGCGTCTAGTGAGACAGGGTTTGAAGGCTATACCTTAATTTCCCTGAATAAACAGGGGAAAAAAAGCCCACTAGTGTAACTTCGTTGAATTTATTACAATTGACAATTTAAAATTAAAAGGGAAAAAAACCCTGTTCTTCTCTAGTCCTGCTTCTCAGTGATCTAATGAGATGGAAAGGGACAGTTGGCAGAATCGGTCATCTTGCTGTGTTTTTCTCTTTGTGCTGGAAGCTGAGCTAGGAGGCCCACTGAGGCCTGTTAGCTCTGCTTGTTCCTTGGCAGCAGGAAAGGTTGGTGGGAGGGGCAGGCAGAGCAGCCACAGGATATTCTGGGCCCTTAAGATTCTCTGCTCTCCCTGCCTCTGCTGTGCCTAGAGTCCCCTAACAGGAGGTTGCAAGTTCCCCGTGTCATGCCCCTGTTTGAGTAACTATGAGGCTGTAGGCAAATATAAAATTTTGATAGAAACATTAAATGGAGAGTCTATGTGATCCCATGTTAAATCCGGGGTTTCTTGGCAGTTGGGAAAACCTGTTCTGTGAGAGGTAGTTTAGGATGTGCGTGGGTAAACTTAGGTCTGCATTAGGAGGTTGGAGGAAGTGGTTGCTGATGACCGAACACAGCGGAGTCGATTCTGAGTTCTTCATTTAAAGGAAGGCCATCTTGGGCATCAGCTGGACACTGCAGGATATCCATGCCAATATCGCTGCTTTCCGTGGACTTTAGCATTGATCGGGTGTCTCAATAATAAATGAACGGAATCCTTCATTCCCTTCGTTCCCATGCTGCAGGGTGCTCACTGGCTCTTCCTGGGGAAGGGGAAAGTGGGAACAAGAGAATGAGTGTCACGTTGCTCCAGGAGTAGGATCCAGTCTGAGTCCAGGGCTTGTTCCTTTCTGCTGGTTATCCACAAGGACACGGGCAAAAGCCCTAAACACTCGGTTTCCACACAATCTGTGAAAATCACTCTTTCGTGTTATTTTCTAGCAATGTCGAAGCAACAACCTTGCAGGCCTTCCCACTAGTCACTCATTTTTAGTAGAATTCCCTCCCCACGGCCCCTGTCTAGTCCTACTCTACAAGCTATAGAGGGCTAATACCCTTCCACTGTAGACACTGACCCAACCACACTTGAGTGCGTGCATGAGCGTACGCACGCCTTCTAGATGGCTCAGGTGTTTTGCATTCAGAGATACTGGTCTCTGTGCAGCACAGAGGTGAGCCTGGGAAGGGACCAGGAATTGAAGGCCTTATAAATAGGTCTTTGTGCTCCCTTTAGTGTAGGAAACAGCCAGTTCAGGTCCTAGACATCTGACTTGGGCATGTCCTGGGCTTCCAGGGGATAAGACAGATGAACACACACTCCTCCCCAAAGGATAAATGCATCCCCTGATGACCTTTTAAATGCACCCCCAGACACACACACATACCTTCCTGCCCACCCTTAACACTCCCCCTCCTTTGGAAATCGATAATCGCATCGTTTGTCTCCAGTGCTGACTGGGACTCTAATATCATTCCTTTCCTGTCTGGTTTTATTGCTGCACGAACTTCTGTGTCTATGGCAGGAGGGAGTGGAGTAGGGCACACCACACAGAGGAACTTTCTCTAGGCTGTAGCTCATTTTTACCGCTAATATATATTAAAAGTAGAGTCAAGTCTCATTGTGCAAGGATGAGTCCATTGCCCAAAGAACTTCATTGTGTCTGCATAAAGTAAGTCTCCTTCCCAAGTCTCCTTCCTATTCATTTAATTTCGACCTTATTGTGCTAAAGGCACAATGATCCGCAAGCTGCGCCTATACACTGTGGATCGCATTTCAAATTTCCTTCTTACTCATCTACATTGTTCAGGTTCCTGTGCGTCTCTCCTAGTTGCTGAAGGGTATATAATATCAGAGGCTGCGTGTGGCTGTGCCTCGCTGGGTGGGGGCGGGGCTGTGGAGACCAGAGTTTCATTATGTCCAAAGCCTCCAGAGCTTCGTGGTTACTTGGTACTCTGTTATTAAGTGTCGTAGCTTCCAAGTTGACCTGGAATTGCTGTGTGGCCCAGCTTGCATCTTCTGAAACTGGCGTCCATGTTGTCTGTGCACGGGATGGTCCTGCTCCCTCCACAACCTAGCCTCCAGGGTTTGTTTCTCTGCTGCCAGTTCTGTCTTAAAGCCAGCTACGTAGAGGTGATGTGCAAATTTGGTAGCTTGAAACACCAGAAATGTATTCTCTCCAATTGCTGAAGGCCAGAAGTCAGACCTTTGGTAGTCTGCAAGCCTTTGCCCCCACCCTCATAGGTTCCAGGAAAGAATCCACTTGGTGTCTCCTCCAACTTCCAGGAGCTGCCTGCTTGACTTGGCTTCATTTGCCCCCCTTGTGTCCCTTCTCCTTGTGTCTTTCTCTTTCTGTTCTGAGCACCTATCTCAAAACTGCCTCCCACTCCCACTTACACATGCACTTGCATTTGGGGAACCCCCAGATAACCCAGCATAGCTTTTCCTACCGAGATCCTGAATGAGTCAACTTCTTAACAGGTTCTGAGAATTGGAACCGAGTGGGGCCACCATTCAGCTACAACACCATCTCGGCTTGCCCTGCCTTAACCACACCTTCTGTTTCTGTCACCCCAGTAGGGTTTGCTGTTTCTTCTCTAATTGAATCACTAACTAAAGGCATTTGTGATTTTTTTCTGTCCCCAAAGCATCTTTAGTTATCACTGACCCCACACATTTGCCTGGCAGTAGCTGTGTTTCCCCCCCACACTTCTGCTAGTCAAACAGCTCCTGGATTGCAATGAAGAATATTAGAGTGTGTGTCTTTTTAAAAGCTTTCTCGCTCTTGTGGCTCTGACATCCTCTTAGGATTCTATCCACCCCAGCCTGCGGGTAACAAGAGAGTCTAGAGTCAAGTGGGCGGTCAGAGGCTAGTCCTAGAAGTGGTGTGCAGCTCTCCTGCCCACACCTAATGGCCTGAACTCAATACATGGACGGCCCTACTTGGCTTTGAGACAAGTGGAAAATGCAGCCTAGCTGTGGAGTCAGCATGCAAATGGAACGCGTACACACTGGAGAGCCGCGGCAAACCCTGCCAAAGCAGACTCCCTCAGGTTGATTTAGAAACCTTTAAATCAGGATCAATCTTCCTTGGTCCAGAGCCAGAGACAAAGGACTAGATATTAGGCATTACTCAAAGCAAGTGTGTGTGTGTGTGTGTGTGTATGTGTGTGTGTGTGTGTGTGTGTGTGTGTGTGTGTATATACATTCATATCCAGTGCCTTAGGCATGAGTGAGGTGTGACTTAGTTTTTGGTTTACTTTTTATATTTTTGTTTTGGGTGGGTGGGTTTTTTGTTTTGTTTTGTTTTAGTTTAAATGCATTTCTTACAAAACCATGGGCAGCTGTTGATGGGCTCTCTAAGAGTAGCAAGCCTTACAGACAGGTCTTGCCCTTCCCCATTCTCTCTCCCTTACTACAAAAGGTTAGATTACATTTCTAAAGCTAGCCCCCAGGTCCATTCCATTATTTGGCCACTGACTCATTCCTGGCGCCCAAGGTCCAGCAACCATAAGTCCTTATTTGGCTACTCTGGCTAACCTAGCCAATCAGATAGTACCACCTCACGCTAGCACAGACTTCCCCTTGTCTCCTTGGAAACCCACTCTTACAGAAACACCTGCAGCTTGCTGTCTGCCTTTGGCCGGTCCAGAAGCAACCCCCAACCCCCATTGCCCCTCTGTGGTAATTACTCTCTTTTGGAGTGAGAACTTGGTATCTGGGTCCGTCCTGAACCCACTCTGAGGGATCCCCTCCCCAAACCCTTACAGCTGTAGAGTACAGTAGTTTAGACATAAGGCTTAAAGTCATCGAGGGGGAGTATAAACCTCAACCCATCATTTGCAAGCCCAACAGCCTTGACAAAGTCACTTCACTGGCTGGTTTTCAGAATGTTGAATAAGAAAACATGCACCACACAAATACATAACTTGGATACATGTTGATGTGTTTATACGTATATACATGAGTATACATGTATATACATACATGTGTTCTATATACATAGAGAGGTTGAGAGCAGCTTAATTTTCCACCCAGCAAGAGGCCATGGCCTTCAGTTTAAAATCATTGACTTAACCTCTCTGTGGTCTTTTTCCTCCAATGAAAAACAGGCTTATTGGAAGGGTGAATTAAACTAATTTTTTATAAGCAGTCTATGCGCTCACTACCTCATGTGTGCTAGTTATTTTTATGGTCAGTGTTACTGTAAGAATGCCATTTAAAGCCAGGACTTAATAAAATCTGTACAGTTAGTAAGACACAGATAAAGTTCAAATGAGGGAATTCGTCTCTCTGTCTTCACAGAGTAGGATCATGTCAGTGTAATTATCTTTCTTCATTCAGTCACCTAAGAGATATTTAACTGAAAAACGTGTGGCAGGCACTGTGACCACACTGGGGATGCAGGCTGAATGAGCCAGGCTGCTATCTTTATGCAGCTTGGCTCTGTAGAACTGAGCTTGCAATCCAGTAGCCTCGCTGTGTGCGGCCATCTGAATTTACATGTGAATTCATTAAAATGAAATAAAATTCAAAATTTACATTTTCCGTCACACTAGTTCAACAGCCACACGTGGTTGCCGTGTATAACAGCACAGATGTGGAACATTTCTATAAGCAGAGAAAGTTCTAGAGTTAAAAAAAAAAGAACTCTGTAGGATGGACACTCACGCTTAAAATCTAGACGAAGATGAAAAGAACTCAGGTGACGTGGTCTCCCCATCTGGAAAGGACTCAATAATATTTCACATACTCTAGCAAATGCCACCGCCAACCTAGATAAAAGCTTCTTTCTTCCCTCACACACATGTAGGTATCCTGGCATCTCCATCTATGCTTGTAGTTTGGGTCATGAGCCTAGCCTTTAATGGCCGAGCCATCTCTAAGGCCACCTCTAGCTACTCTTCCTGCTGCAGTATCATTTACAATGCTAAGTATCTACGTTGATATTGGAGGAGGGGACATGTAATTCTATTCTCAAGGAATCTATGGGAGAACTGACTCCATATGCAGACTTCAGCCCCATCTAGACCCTCGCGCTCCCAGCCCTGCTCAGCTGCCAGCTCACACTTAGCCTTTTCTGCAAAACCCTTGGAAGCAAGATGTGATAGGGCCCTGGGGCATTTCATCACTGGAGCAGAGTCTGGGCAGTAGTGTCTACAGACAAAGCGCTAGTGTCACACGGGAGACCTGGTCCTGACAGCCCACTGAGCGACAGCCTTCTTTTCCCCTGGTGGAGACAGCTCCTTGGGCAGCCAGAGGCTTGACTTTCTCACAGATAAAACTGCCATTCCTTGGCTTCAGGGGCTTAGACTCCACTTCGGCTGTTAGCTTTCTCCTTAGACATGGGTTCTTGACAGTTTCCTCACACCCAAACTCGCCAAAGCCTACACACACACACACACACCTATCGTGATGTATCCTACTCACATGAAGACAGAACCATTACACAGAAGAACTTCTGGGGGCGCAAAGTGGAGTGTAGTTTGTGCTTGATGACTTAGCGTGAGTAAGTATGATACATAGTACAGGATCTAAGAGAAGAGCAAGAACTCGGAAAACAGGCCTGGGATTAAAATCATAGTAATTGTGCCAGCTATCCTCATGAACAAGTTGGCCGTTTACTCCCACCACTGGGCCCTTCAACCTGTGAAACAAGCTCAGAATGCCCACGTGTGCTTTTTAAGATTTAATAGGGTGTACTGAATGTGAATGCAGCTACACTGGAGGCAGCGTTCTTTCCCCTTGTCCTTGCCTCCGCGTCTAGAGCTTTTCTCATCCTGGAAGTGATGGTTACTACGGTCAACTTGACTGTATTGAGTAATGCCTAGGAGACTGGTCAAGGACACCTCTGGGTATGTAGGACGGATCATCTCCTGAGACTACGGGAGAGTTCAGATGTAATGAAGGTCTAACACGCCGATAGGCTTACATTTTCAGTAGACTATTGAGAAATGATGGAACCGTGGAAGGCCCGATTGGAGGAACTCCCTAAGGGTTTCGATAGCGTCAAATTAAAATGAAAGTAGGTACTAATAACACAGGTACCAGAAGCAGCCAACAGGACAGCGAGAAAAGGATGAAAGATTAAAGATTAGATTCTTCACAGACTAAGAGCTATGCTTTATGTTTATACAAACAGATCACTGCTGATGTCCTTGGGAGCTACATTTTGCCCTGGCTCCTTCCTGTTGCTCCCTCTCTGCTGTTTCCTGCTGCCATGATCTGAGATTCTCCATCAGGTTACCTCTGCCATAATGAGGTAAAAACCTCTGATGCCACAAAATGAACTAAATCCGTTCTCGGGCGGCCTGTCTTGGTTATCTCTTCGCGGGCAGTGAAGTCTGACACTCTTGCCTTGGCTGCCTTTCCATCTGAAGCGGCTCTCCCTGGGGACTTCCTCCTGTCTGTGATCTTCAGAGAACAAAGAGAAATGTCCAAAGGAAGACTGATGTCAGGCCCAGTCCAGAAGGAGTTGGTGTAGCATTCTCTGGTCAAGTTGGATGGAAGCCTTGAACTGGGTCAAGACAGATGGTGCTTTTCATCCCTAAGGGTCAAAACAGGCTCCGTGGGACTAGGAACTTCCTTCCTGTGGAAGCAGATTATGGGAAAAGAGTAGTGAACCCTTATACCGACTTCTTGGCTACAGTTCTGTACAGAACCTCTGCGCGGTCTCGAGGAGCCTAAGTGAACTCTGTTCTGAGTAGCAAATGAGGGAGGATTATTGTCAAGTGCATTCCTGGGGTCACACTGCTCCTTGTTTAGGTCTTCAAACCCCAAGCTATCGAATATTGACATAAGCAGCTCCCTTCCCTCTCTCCCCATCAGCTTCTCATCAGTTCCTACTGACACCCCAATATAAGCCTTGTCCCTTGCCCATTCTTATTGGTTACTGTGCATTCCTCTCTGTAACTCTTAGCCAAATGCACAGCTGTGAGCAAGCATTTGCATGAATGTTTGCTTACTATTGTCTCCTGAGCAAGGCTACAAACTCCTTGAGGGAAGCAACCTGGACCGGTGTTTTTCCTCCTGACTAACGTCAAGCCCAGCACCACTAGCATTGGTTTCCTGGAATTCCAGCCCTTGAGAGGAGGCGGGCTGGGGTCCAGATATACAATTGCCCGATTACATTCTTCTGGACCTAGTGCGATAAATCTTTGCTGAAAGAATGGCACGGGTTTTGAGAGTGTCGAGTTAAAATAAAAGTAGGAATTAACGACACAAGTAACAGAAGCAGCCAACAGGACCGCAACAAAAGAATGCGAGATTAAAGATTAGATTCTTCCCAGACTAAGAATCTGTGAAGTTTCCAGCTGTGCTTCATGGTTACACAAACGGTGCTGCAGGGAGAAAGATCCTGAGTTCTAACGTGGGCAGTCAGGCACATCCCCTCCCAGGGAATGGAGGAACTGGAAGAGGGGTTGTCTCTTCCACTAAGTGGGGAGCTCTATGTAGGTGTAACTCTGGTTCAGTTACCCCCAGCCCATTCTGAGACAAAGACAGATTTCACTGGATATAATGGAAGTGTGAAGAACATGTCTGAAGATAAATGTTCTCTCTTTTTCCCCGGAGACGTTTGCTTGGTGTGAGCATGTCCAGAAATGCTCCAATTCTGTAGGAAGTACGAAGAGAGTGCCGGCATTTAATATGTGTAATTCCCAGGGCTGGAGAGATGGCTCAGAGGTTAAGAGCATTGCCTGTTCTTCCAAAGGTCCTGAGTTCAATTCCCAGCAACCACATGGTGGCTCACAACCATCTGTAATGGAGTCTGGTGCCCCTTCTGGCCTGCAGGCATACACACAGACAGAATATTGTATACATAATAAATAAATAAATATTTTTTAAAAATTAAAAAAGAACTATTATAAAAAGAAAAAGAAAAAAAATATGTGTAATTCCCCTTTGCGACACAGAGAGGAAAAATTCTCCCGCATCCTTCAAATTCCCTCTCAGCTCCTTGGCCCCTCTTTCTGAGATGACTTCTCAAAGCTTCCAAGCATGGTGTCCTCTTCTCCTTTGACCTCTTGCCTCCTCACTGGCTCTTAGTCACACCTGACCTTATGACATCGCTCTTGCCTGGGTTGAGCAGAACTGGCCACGGTGCATGCCTCTTGAGACAGACACCCCTGGCTATCCACATAGCAGGCAAAAATGCGCTCCATGAATGACGTCCCGGTCATTATCCCCAGTACCTGGGCACCCATGACCTGGTGATTATGTCAAGGGTCTAGGGAGGGAACTGAGCCTATGAAGTTTAGATGGCCTTGATACAGTCACACAGGCCTTCTTAGTGGGGGGCGGGGGTCAAAGTCTCAGTATAAGGAGGGGAAGTGTGACAATGGAAGCTGATGTTGAAAATGTGCTTTAATGGTGGCAGCTGGTGCCAGAGCCAGGGCAGGTAGGAAGCTTCCAGCATCGGAAAAGGTAAGAAACATGTAGTCCCTAAAACCGCCAGGAGAAACCCACTTCTGCAATCACCCAAGTTATAGCCCACATGACTAACTTTGGATTTCTGACCTCCTAAAGTGTAGAGCTGACAAAACAGTTTGCCGTTTGATGTTAAGCAGCATCGATTGTGGGTAGTTTTACAGCCGCAAGAGGCGACTGATCGACATTCAGAAAATGCTTTTGCTTGTGTGGGCTTGGTGGCACGTTCTGCAGGCTGATAGAATTTTGATCCTGTACGGAACAAAACAAAATGGTCATGAAAATGTTACATACTCTGTATGAAGGGGGTGGTTAGGTGAGCACAGGCCTAGAGACTGGGGACATGACCCCAGTGCACCCTAAAACCAAGTGAGAGGCATCAGTTTTGCTCCTGCTGCTGGGGAGGTGTATTTACCCTCGGCAGGGTGATGCTCAGAGAGTCTCTCTGGCAGCCCAGCGTCTTCAAGTGCACTGGTTTTAAGATAGACTTGGGCACAGCTTCTGCCACCGGCCTCATGCCGCCCAGCCCAGCCGAGCACAGCAATGCCCTCTTCCTTCATGGATACTCTTTCTGTCCATGTGGAGAAAGGGATGTTCTGCTGTCTGCTTCACTGCTGACACAGGGGGGGGGGGGTCGAGCAGATTGCCTCCATGCTAAGGAACCTCAAGACTGCCAGAGCAATCAAATAAAACAGGAAAGCAGAGGAACTGTACACTCAAAGCAACACACGGTTCCTTCCAGCCAGATTGGCACAGACCCGTTCTGATGTTTTTAATTGGTGTGAATTGATGTTCTATTTAACCGCCCACCATTTGTTTCTGGTTTGGTTGGCCGGGAGTCCAGGTTGCTCCCAGGGCTCCAGTCTCAGGAAAACACTGGGGGAAATCCTCATTTCCCAGAACTAAGCATTTTATTCAAAAACTGCTGAGCTCCTATGATTCATGTTGAGACCATCTGCAGCTCCATCTTTGCAAGGGCAGGGAGCTCGCTTCTGCCTCTGTGGCAGTCTTAATTTCCGTCTACTGAGGCCATAACTCTGTTTAGGTATTCTCACTTTCGTTAAGATGTTTCTTGAAACATTTTCTACAAGATATTGTTACCCATGCTTCTATTTCTACAGGTTTTAGTTTCAGGTTCAAGTTTTTGCTTTTGCTAATTATTTAAAGCATAAACTAAATTTATTTTAACATTTGTTTTAATCATAACAATTGCATCTTCTCAAGAATCATGTGTTTTTTTGAGATGTGGATACACTGTGAGTTATTTCATCATTAAATATGTGACTTTACACCCTTTGTCATTATCAGTATTGTATATTTTTCCTTTTTAAACTTATTGGTAGGAATTTACCTGCTTACTCTTCAGGGCCGACAAAGCCCTCATCTGAGTGTGGCTTTCCCGTGTGAATTCGTGGCTCTCTTTCTGTTTGTCTACTTCTTTTCTGATCAAATGCTGTTTAGACCGGTTTCTGTTTAGTAACGGGATAGTTGAAGGCCGTGAACCTTCTCTCATGCACTTAGCTTGCATTCCTGAAGCTTGATTCTTCTTGACTGTTGTAATTATGATGCTGACCTTCTCTTTGATCTTCGATTCGAGTTAAAACATTCCAGGTTGTCAGTTACTTGGACTGCTGATATGTATTGCTTTTGCCATGGTGCTATAGTCAGAAAACTGTACTAGGGTTACGTTTCTTTTCTTGAAATGTACTTAGAAATTTCTTCACATTTGGGGTAATCAACTTTTAACAGAGTGCGGCTTTTGGACATAAAAAGTCTGTATCTATGTCTGGCTCTGTGGTAGAGACAAGCTGTCCTCAGGTGTGGTGCCACCTGTGGCCGTACTTTTTTTTTTTTTTTTTTGGTTAGGTTTGCTTTGGATAGTCATGCAGTTTGATGCCGCCATAAAAATTTTAGGATTGCTTTTATTCTAGTTCTAGTGTTTCAATAGAAATGCGAAATTCTGATGAGGACTGCCCTGGGCCTGTAGATTCCTTCGGGTCATTCAGCCATTTCCTCAGCAATAATTCTGTCAAAGCTGGGTTTGGGGAAGCTTATAAGCTATGGAAACATTCTGGCGGACCTAAATAAAGAGCTACAGCTAAGAGAAAGAGACTCGGTCTTTTCCAAGAACAAACTCCATGATAGGTCATCCAATCACAAGTGGTCAGTCCTAAACACATAAATACAAACAACACCAAATGCATTCAGTAGTTTGTGCATCTGCGTTTACACAAGTACACATATGTGTTTATGTATGGTATATATTTAAATAGATATTGTATGATTATAAATGTATTATATATAGGCTATGCAATATAGAAAATGTATTTTATCTTTATAAATATATTATATAAGCTATATAATATATATTAAATATACATTTGTAGTAGGAGACTGTTCGTTTCCTGGCCACCCAGACCCAATAATCACACAGAAACTATATTAATTACAACACTTCTTGAACAATAGCTTAGGCATATTCCGAGCTAGCTCTTACATCTTAAATTAACCCATTTCTATTAATCTGTGTATTGCCAAGAGGCTGTGGCCTAGAGATAGGGTTCTGGTGTCTCCCTGACTCCTCTTCAGATTTCCCACCTGGCTTTACTCTGCTAAGCCATTGGCCCAAACAGTTTTATTCATCAACCAATAAAAGCAACACATATACAGAAGGACATCCTACATCATACATTTTTATGTGTGCATGTGTGTGTATACACACACTCATGTGTGTGTGTGTATATATATGTATACACACATACTCATATATAGAGGAGACCATGAATTTGAGAGGGGACACTAGAGGAATTAGAGGGTGGAGGGGGAGTGATGTAAATACATCTATTTACTTATATACATATAAATTTTTATGCATTCATGTATGAAATTCTCAAAAATTAATAAAAAGCTTTCTGGTGGTTTCCATAAAGTCTTTCAGTCTGGGATCGTGTTTTCTGCAGATAGGGATAGCTTCTCTTCTTCCTTCCTGTCTCTATCCCTTTATACTATACTATATACCTTGAACACTATCCTGAAGAAATGTGGAGGGAGTGGGAGATGGGTTTGTCGGACGCGGCCTTATTATGTTCAGGTATGTCCTATTCAGTTCTAGCTTCATTGAGGTGTTTCTCGGGGCAGTAGGTTGACTTCACAATGCCTTTTTTGCTCTTAGCAATATGGATTTCCGTCCTCAGGTCTACTTCTATGGTATTAATTTGATATGTGGAACCAGTCTGGGATGAAGCCTATTCAGTCATGATGGTGTTGAATCTGGTTTGCAAATGCAGTTACACCTTATTTCAAATGATAAATGTCACTTAAAAATTGCCGTATGCGTTCACCTCTGTCTCCACATTTGCCTTTTTGACTGCAGAATTATTGACAAAATCCAGGGTTTCTTGCCCACTACTTTCCAGTAACAGATATTCTCTTCTGTTTTCCCTACTGAAATGGGTTCACTTTTTCCATTTTTTGGCCTCTACGTATTTAAACTACCTCCTATAGCCTACACATTTCACCTTGTGGCATGGAAGGTGGGTTGGAATCATGCAAGCAGAGGTAAGTAAGGGTTTGCCTTCATTGCTGTGCTAGCCCATGACACCACGAAGTAGTCACATCAGAGAAAATAGCAAAGTATGATAAGACAAAGTGATTGATGCTCTACCTGTCGAGTTGACACGTTTGATCTCAGCAAAACAAGAGCGTCGGAGAAAGGGCTTGCTTTCTGCCTGTAGTCTGTTTATATGCCAAATTTTCATCTTCATAAATGTGAATTAGAAGGGCTGGAAAAGTGGCATAGCAGCTAAGAGCACCTACTGCTCTTACAGAGAACCTGAGTTTGGTTCTCAGCATCCACATGTCACGACCACCTAGCTCCAGGGGACCCCATGTCATCTTATGGCCTGAGTATTGTATACACCTGCAGATCTCTCTCTCTCTCTCTCTCTCTCTTTCTCTCTCTCTCTCTCTCTCTCCCACGCACGCACACACACACACACACACTTAAAATTTTAAAAAAAATCTTAAATCTGAATTAGAGTCTTTTAAATACCACCGCCCAGAATTCCTCTACCTACCCACAACACTGTGTTGCCCTCTGGGAAGCAAACATGAGTTGCTGACCTTTAACGCTGACTGTCCACATGTTTCTCTGAGTTTGGGTAATAGAAACAATGACCACCCTGAGTCTGGACACCCAGTGTTTGCTTCTCTCCATTCTTTCTCCTTTGTTTCTTCCATCAGAGTGTAGGAGGGAGAAGCTGAGCATCTTCACTTAGTGTTGCGGCTTACCTAGAGTTCCCAGAGGAGTCTCCTATCACTCTGCTAAGCAACCATTATCCCAGGAGTTCCCAGCGCCCTCTTTTCTATCCCTCTATCCCTCTTCTCTATCTATGGGTTCTTTGCCCGAAATTATCACTTCCTCTCTGCCTTTCTGAGCTTAACATGACACATAGATCTCGCTAAGGTCTCGTCACCATGTGAACTCCTTGATTCACACCCACAGTCATGCCTTGCTCACCAACATTTCACACTGTCCCTGGGCTCACCATTCAGCCCCCAGAGCATTTCCGTGGGCTCTGTACTTTATCTGCCCCCAACTCTGTATATTATTTTGCACATAATAGGTTGCTATAACTTTTTGATGATCTCTTAAAGGGGGGGGAAACTGGCATTTCCCACCCCAGCAATGACCGCAGCCCTACCCTTACCCTGACCACCTGGAGTGGTGTCTAAAATATATTCCACTCCATTTTATTGCTCCAAAGTTTCTTTGGTTTTAAAATTTTCTCTAAAAATCTTAATTTTAAAAGGTCATCAGCAGGCCAACTGCTTAAATATCTTAACTATCTTCACGTGGGCAGTACACACGGTGAGTCAAATTACCTATTCACTCGGGAGCCCTCCAATCCCTTCCCTACTTCTCCCTACTCCCTGCCCCGCCCCCTTTCATTGTTCCTACTCATTTATCCCTTTGGCAAGAGAAGTTAAATGAGACTGGAAGAAAATGCAGCTGATTAAGGCAGATGAATGAGCATGGGAGACTATCTTCCTAAGCCCAATCAAGTTCAGAAAACAGACCAAGCTCCTATTCCACGGACAGACTGGTACCTGAAGTACGGGAGCGCTAAATCCTCATTGGTCCCTGCTTTCTGGATGAGACTTGGGTTTCTAGTGAATATATGACTGGGGAAGAAGAAGGAGTACATTTCTGAAAGCATTCATATTTTCCTGGTTTTTTTTCATCCCTTAAAAAATTTCCCAGTAAATCATTTGCATGGGGTGCTGGATGTGGCACCGTGATGAGGGAGGAGACAATTCATCACGTAATTGGTGAGAAGGGGATTGACGCTGGCAGGTGTAGTCCTTTGCTTTATATCTGCAGCAGACACACTCAGAACAGCGGCGTGAACACCCCCAAGGAGGTCAATCCTTGCTTTGATGGCCTCATTTGGGGTCCTTTTGGAGAGGGTAGGCACTTGGACCAAAACAAAACAAGACAAAATCTTAGGAATTTATATCCTTCTTCCTTTTATCTTAGTTTCTGTCTGCCAAGAGCCTGCATTAAGGCCTGGCACCCTTTCAAAGGTGGTGTGCCCGGGACTGTGAGCAATGCTCTTCTCGGGTGAGAGAAGGGCTAGAGAGAACAGGATAGGACCTGTGGTTGATAGAGCCTGCCGGCGGGAAGGAGACCCATGGGCAGAAGTAGCAGGGATGCTTCCAGCCCTGTAGACAGAGGATACGTGGATGGGAGGAAGGCAAGCAGCAACCCAAGCACTGCCTCGATGCTGGGCAGTGGACTGAAGTCCATGGAAACTCGTTGACCAGAGGAGAGAAGATGTACAGATATAACCAGAGTAGCAGAGAGTTAACAATAAATGAAGCAGGTTCAGGATAGTGTGGAAAGTCACGTTGAATGGGGGGGGGGGCAAATAGAAAAAGCAGGAGTGGGAAACAAATAGAAAAAGCAGGCCTGAATATCAAAGTATGTCGCTCCTCCAACCAGAACATGTAATTGTCCTCCTTAATCAGTGGTTAGAGGCTTCTGATTTATCATCACTGGGCGCCCCACAAAAGGGAGCTGTCATGATTAGGAGCTCTGCAGAGATGACAAAAAAAGCTGAGCTCCCCGGCCCCCAGCCCAGGTGACTAATTTCTGGCACATTGCAGAGAAGAACCAGATGACGGCTCTTTCGCCATCAGCATTTCGCCCACCAGGGGAAACCTGAGCCAAGTAACCGAAGCAGGTCAGAGGTCAACAATCCCTCACAGGGCTGCGGATGACGGATCAGAAGGAAGGAAGAAACCAGAGCTCAGCAATTGGGAGGAAGAAAGTGTGGGCTTTGTCAAGCAGGTCAGGCCGCAGTCACACCCAGGTCTCCTGAGCATTAGCACCTGGGGTTACGCTGTGTGCCAAGACCTTCTGGGATGCTACAAGGCTATTGCAGAGGCTCGATGCGCAGGTTAGGGGTTCCGGGTTGCAGAATTTCCATCTGCATGGTTTGATATTATTTCTGTGAAGTCTGTTCTCTATGCTTGCTTCATCATTTAATCATTAATTGCACAGTTACGATTTCTGGCCATTTTGAAAGTTCCCTCTTGTTCCATTTGCTTAGGACTGTCATTACGAGGTGTGGTTCCCGGCAGAGCCATCTCCCGGGAGCATTTCAAAGCACAAACTCTCTGGTCCCTCCGCAGACCTGCCAAACAAGGCACTCTAGGGACTAAAGCAATCTGTTTCCACGGTCCTCGAGTGATTCTGATACATGCTGAATTCCGAAAACCGCTTGCCACAAATTAGGGTTCTCCTGGGCCGTGGAATCAGTGGCAGTTCTCAGGAAAGGAAATGGGCCTGAAGGAGCTTTACAGTATCTCGCTGATGCTCTTGTAGTAAAGGTTGGTGGTTGTCTTTGAAAATATCCAATCATAGAAGAGGGGGAACAGAAAGACTGGAATAGCCAGGTAAAAGGAAGGGGTGGGGATAAAAGTAATCAGAATGCTTTATATATTCCTATGAAATTGTCAAAGAATAAATTTATATGTGTGTGTGTGTGTGTGTATTCATTATTTTAGTTTTCCCTTCTCTCAAAGGTAACTTGAAATTTAGCACATTATCCCCCAAATAAAACCTCGATTTCCTGCCTCTCTTGCCTCTAGGCGTGGCTGTACATTCCTGTTTTGACAGATAGGGTACACGTGGGTTGATCATGTTCTCAAGCTTTCTTTGTTTTCCTGCCAGGGGATGGATGGGATAGCTGCAGTCATGGCAACTGCCTTGAGCCAAGAGAGCAAAGAAAGGTGGGAGAAGGGGCTTTGATTCCACGCTGACAACTCCAGAGCTCCCATGTAACCCCTGGATTTATCCCCTCTCACCTCTTCTTATGTAAGAGAACATTTTACCTCACTTGGAGGGCAATTACTGGCTTCTGGGTCCCTGTATATATAATTCTAATTCTAAATAACCTAATCTCAGTACGTTTGCAAAACAAACTGAGGACTCCCCTAGTCCTTAAAGATCTTTTGTGTCTCTATTCATGTATATTTACATTCATTTATTTAAGTGTGTGTGTGTGTGTGTGTGTGCTCACATGTCCATGTGCATGCCACAGTGTGTGTGTGTGCAGAACGGAGAACTACTTGAGAGTCAGTTCTCTCCTACTATGTAGGTTCCAGGAACCAAACTCGGGTTGCCAGACTTGGTAGCAAGAGCCTTTACCCACCGAGCCATCTCGCCAGCCCGAGATCTAGCCATTCTCTTAAGAAGGGGAGGGGATTTCATCACATTATATGCTAGTGGTCTCTCAGGAATTTAGAGTGTTTGCTAGAAAATTGCCTAATGCATCCAAATAGTTTAGATCTAGCTTATTGACTGCTAAATGAAGCAGCGTAGAAAAGGTAAAGGCAATTTCCCCATGGGTTACTTTCCTACTGCAATGCAGCCCGGGCTGCGATGACACCGATTGGAACTGTTTTCCCTCTCAAAGGGACAGGGAGGGCTCTCTGATTGACAGATGAGCAAGTGGGGCTAAACCCAGGGGACAGGAAAGTCACTTTTCCTTGGATCATGCAATTGCTCTGTAAGCTCTTTGAGGGGAACATCTATGTCCTGTATGCCCGCTAAAAACACCAGGCACAGCAAGTCCTCAGTAAGTTCTGGTAAGCAGTTAATTAAAGAAGAGAGAGAATAGAGCAGCCTCCTTGGTGGATCCATCTCAGTGAAATCAATCAACTGGAGATGAGGGCTGGGTCTTGGGTAATTTTTTTTCTGGCTTAATTTTAGCCTTATCTTTAATAGGGAACATGAGAGGATGGTCATGACGAAAGAAATATTAGGAAACAGAGGAAGTATATGTATATACTTTTACTCCCCATCCCTAAATGTTCCTATGACAGCTGAAGACCTCTGTGGTACTAATCTTGCTCATGGCAAGCTCTGAGAATTGAGTTGATTCAAAAAACTCTAGATTTCACATTCCTCTGAGGGTATAGATGGCTCATATAGTAGTTCTTTTTTTTTTTGTTTTGTTTTGGGGTTTCTTTGTTGTTGTTTTTTTCTGTTTGTTTTTTCAAGACAGGGTTTCTCTGTAGCTTTGGAGCCTGTCCTGGAACTAGCTCTGTAGACCAGGAAGGCCTCAAACCCACAGAGATCTGCTTGCCTGTGCCTCCAAGTGCTAAGATAAAAGGCGTGTGCCACCACCACCCGGTTCATGTGGTAGTTCTATTAATATTCCTATTATATTTGAGGGACCTCCACACTGATTTCCGTCCAGTTTACAGTTCACCAACACTGAAAAGGAGTTGCCCTCCTTTGCCCATAATCTCACCAGCATCTAGTCTCCTTTGAGTTATTTATGTATATCATTCTGGCAAGTATGAGATTGAATCTTGAGTAATTTCAATTTGCATTTCCTTGGTCAATAAGGATTTTGAACATTTTAAAGGTGTGTATTCACCATTAGCTAGTCCTTGTTTTGAATACTAATTAATTTTAGATACAAATATAAATAAATTCATATTAATAAAATAGACTCTTCACAGCCACACCAGAATTTAGCAACAAAGTAATGTAATATCAAATTATAACTTAAATTTTAAAGTAGACACCCATGATTCCAACTGATATAAATGAATGACTAAATTAATAAATTCTCAGGGGAGATGAGGCAAATCATCCTTTAAGGAGACAGTCCAGTCAGTATATGTAGATTATCCATTCAAAAAATAGAATTCAATCCTTCCCACACTAGAAAGGCAACGTATTTAATGACTTGCTTTCAAAGAATAGACTAGAAATGACCAAATATAATGTAATCCGACAATGGAGAAACGCCAAGGAATGGATGTTGGTACGCAGCGATGCAGCATAGGTGATCTGTGCGTGGTATGGCTGGAGGCCCTTTTTTATCTGTATTGTTTTCAGCAAGCACCAAGGCCAGTCTAAGTACAAGAAAGACGTCCAGCAAATCCAAATGGGGATATTCTATGGGGTTCCTGCTCAATCTCTGCAAAACCAGAAAGAGGAGGAGTACAAGGAGGAGGAGGGGGTGGAGGACAAGGAAGACAATGAGGAGGACAAGAAGGAGAACGAGGAGGAGGAGGACAAGGAGGAGGAGGAAGAGGAGGAGGACAAGGAAGACGAGGAGGAAGAGGAGGAGGAGGACAAGGACAAGGGGGAAGACAAGGAGGGAAAGGAGGAGGAGGAAGAGGATGAGGAGGAAGAGGACAAGGAGGAGGACAAGGACAAGGGGGAAGACAAGGAGGGAAAGGAGGAGGAGGAAGAGGGCAAGGAGGAGGACAAGGAGAAGAAGGACTAGGAGGAGGAGGACAAGGACGAGGAGGAACAAAACTGAGAACAAACCAGAAAAGGCTAAATAGATGTGACAACCAAACATCAAGCAGTTCCATGAACTGGATCTGGATTAGAAGGAGATCAAAATGGAGAAACTATTAAAATCCAAATAAGTCTGGACGTCAGTAACTAGGCGTATACTGATATCACTTTATTAGGTACTTTTCTATGTTAGGATTGAGCCCAGGACTAAGCTATGTGCACACTCAAAAAAAGAGAAAGAAGGAGATTAACAATGAAGAGATGAGTTGACCATGAGAACGTAGAGGAAAACTCCATGTTATCTCTGTAGCTGTTCTCTAAATCTAGAATTATTCAAAAAATATTTTAAAGGTGGTTTTCAAAGAGCCATGAGATTGTGTCAAAGGCTTTTTCTCATGCAATGAGGTTTCTGTCTTTGAATCTGTTTATGTGTTAGATTACATTTCCTGATTTACATATGCTGAACCATTCTTCTACTTTTGTTATAAAGCCAAGTCTATTACGGTGGATAATCTTTCTGATATAGTCTTGAATTCAATTTGCAAGTATTTTGTTGAGAATTCTTTTATGTCTATGTTCATTAGCAATACTGGTTTATGATTTTCTTTTCTGTGCTTGGATTTCTGTCTGGCTTAGCTTTCAAGGTAATCCTGATTTCATGAAAATAATTTGGAAGTGTTCTCTTCTATCTCATGGACTAATTTGAGGACTATAGTTGTTATATAGTTGTTAGTTTTTCTTTAAAGATCTAATAACATTATGTGCTCAATCCATCTAACTCTGAGGTCTTTTTAGTGAGGAGATTTTTAGTTACTACTTCTATCTCATTGGATGCTATGAGTTGTGGTGATTGACTTCCTGTTGTCATTGAGAGATCTCAGTAGACATAGCCCTGCTGGAGAAAGTGTTTTGCTAGAAGTGGGCCTTGAGTGTTTAAAGACTCTTGTCACTTTGAGCCCGCTCTCTCTGCTTCCTTTCTGTGGCTTGAGATGTGAGCCTTCATCTCTTGGCTTCCAGCGTCAGTCACCAAGCCTTCCTCTGCTGCCCTGCTTGCCATGTGATAAAAATGGATTCTTATTCATCTTGAACTAAAAGCCCCAAATGAACACTTCTTTCTATAAGTTGCCTTTGTGGTGATGTTTCATGGCACAAAGTTGGGTGGGTAAAGAAGAGGGGTGCCTATGGGAGGAGAAGGGAATGAATATGATCAAAATGCATTGTATGAAATTCTCAAAGAACTAAAAGATTTTTTTGTTTTTGTTTTTGAGGCAGGGTTTCTCTGTGTAGTCCTGGCTGTCATGGAACTCACTTTGTAGACCAGGCTGGCCTCAAACTCAAAGACCTGCCTACCTCTGCCTCCAGGTACCACCACCTGGCCAAAAAAAAAAAAAATTCATATAAAATCAAAAAAATAAAATTTTAAAAATATGGTAATGACCAAAGCTGATGAAGGACATGAAAACAGTGTTTTCTGCACAAAAATATCTAATGAATTTTTAAAAAATAAAAAATTTAAAAAAAAATTAATTAAAAGAATTTGCTAGTGAGTCTTAAAAGCCAATTGAAGATGACAGAGAGTGAAAAAAATTGAGTATACAACAACTATCCAATAGGATTTGAGAAAATAAACATAGAATAGAATTTGAATGACGTTTGAGCCAATATCAAAAGATCTTAACAAAATTACGCAACCCGAAGATGAGAAAATGGAGAGAGAAAAACAAATCCATAATGAAAAAAAAGACAAAATATGTAAATTTAAATTAGGAAGCTGAGTGACCTATGCTTCCAACAGGATATGTCAAAACGAAGCTAACGAAAATAACCGCAGCTAACATTTCAGTTGCTGGAAACAAAGGAAGAGAGAAAGTACTGGTAAAAGAGGCGATGTTACTACTGTCCAGGAGCATTAGCTTGGGGGAGTGCCGCTGTCGAGAGTCAGGATGGCACAGTGATGCACCTCCACGCAGCCCTGCATCACCTCTCTCTCTTGCTGCACAGCAGTAAGAACTCAGTGCTTACCAGGTATCATAAGTAAGGAGGGAAAGTCAGAATTCAGAGGCTGGGAGTAATATCCAGGTGCTTTACCAGTGCACTGGAAATTGCATTTATCCTTTCATCAGGATCCTGGGCATACAGGGAATACCTGTCAAATTAGCCTCGGCCCAGGAAGTCTGAGCTCCGGCCATACTCCACCTTACTCCAAATCTCTCATCTCTGTGTTAACAGATGTGCAGAAGCTCTGAGAAAAACAGGATACCAGAAAGCTCACTCCATTGTTCCCTGTAGTCTTGACTCCTCAAGACATTAGTTCTCCAAATACGCTTCTTCTTTCAACATTTGCCTTCCGGCGTGGCTACAGGGTGTTACGCCGCTATTTGTGAGTATGCTGGGAAGACTCTAAGATACAGGCGGGAGTCTGGCAGTAGATTGACCAAGGCAAGCCAGAGGTGGGAACCAGGGAGTGAGTGGGGTGTGCGAGAAAGAAAAGAGAGTAGAAAACCCTGCCTAGGAATTCCTGGTTTTGCTTAAGCATTCTCATCGCCAGTGAGTATTAGAGCCAACGCTTGGCTTCTTTAACTACGTCTGTCATCAATTCCGTCTCTTAGAGTTGTAATGACAGATTTGTCAGCCCTTGGCCATTGGCTGTTGGGGCTTGCCTAGGAGAGGAGACCTTTCACCAAGGGGGCATGCCCCTGCCAAGCTGGCCTCCACCTCTCTCCACAGAGCGCTTTTCTCAGCAGTGGCAGCTGTGTGTAGTTGCTCCGCTTCCCAACTTGTCCCACCCACCCGTCTCTGCCCAGTGGCTCTTACCCGCCCCCCCCCCCCCCGCCAGGATGAATGCATCTTTCTTCAGCAAAGGAACTGCCCCCACCTTGTTAACTTGATGAAAGTTTATGAGTCAATCTTATGTTTAAAAAGAAGAAGAAGAAGAAGAAGAAGAAGAAGAAGAAGAAGAAGAAGAAGAAGAAGAAGAAGAAGAAGAAGAAGAAGAAGAAGAAGAAGAAGAAGAAGGTGAATTCACAGAGAGAGGGAGAGGAAGAGAGAGAGAACACAGGGGCAGAGGTTACAACAGCTAAAAAAGAGCCGCTGATATTTTTATTACAAAGAGATGTGTGGAGCAATAAATCACTCATGTGTCTGCCATGAATTCTAGAAAACAAGGCTCGCATTCAGGAAGGATTGGACTTGTGTACTCCTCCTTTGAACTTGAAGCAGGCCCAAGACATTGCTGCCCACTTCACTCTCTTGCTACTTTTTTCTCTTTTCTCAACACAAAGAACAAATGAAATCACTTAAAAGGGTGGAATGAAAGAAAAAGCCGTTGATAGCCTGAGGGGTATGGCTCTTGGCTCTGCCCCTGCTGCAGAGAGAAGGTGAGGAAATTAGACACTGGCAGCAAGCTCCTCCCTTTGGGTTATATTTTTAAAAACTGTGTCTATGCCTCTGTGTGTGTCTGTGTGTGTGTGTGTGTGTGTGTGTGTGTGTGTGTGTGTGCACCTGCATGTATGTGTATGTGCATGCATCTGTGTGTGTGCATACGTGTCTTCACAAATATGCCTATTATAGTTAGAATATTTACGCGTCTGGTGGAATTGCAGTTGTCTTTATTCAGTCTCACAGAACTACAACCATTCCTTCCTTTGCCTTTTTGATGCTCTCTGGAGATGTTTTTTAGAAGTAAAAGGCTCCATGGAGACTAAGAGTGAATGATTCTTCATGCGGATGATTCCAAAGGTTTGTTTAGCTTTGAAAATGGCATTTGCTACAGCGACTGGAACACTCTTAACTCAGCCAGCTCCACAGAGAGGGACCCTCAAGGAGAACAGCTGTCAGATCAAGGACAATGCTGAACTTTTGGGAAAACGTGGCCCATGTCCTTTTCAAAGAAAATTCTTACTGTTATTACCCGCCCCTACCCCTGGCTCTCCCTGTCAGCGCTATACAAAGACAATGTCTCTACTGGCTTGAAGTTGGGGAAAAGGTGACTTTAAGAACAGATCACAAGATCTCCTCAGAGCTTTGTGCAAAGCCAGAACTTAGCCGTGTTCTTCTGCCTAGGGGCTGTTTCTTCCTTCTCTTTCTCCCATCTTAACTACACTGGCTTATGGCGGCTTCTAGTCGTATTTGCCCACTGTATCTCATTTGGTTCTTGCAAAGATTCTGTAAAGCGTGCATGCCTTCCTTACCCTAAGTTCCACCTGACAGGGATGACAGATGTCGTGCTGCAAGGAGAGAAAGGGTGAACCAATGACCTTTTGTTTCCTGCCAAGGAAGACCCCCACACAAACAGTGTTTTGGGTTTGGTTTTTTTGTCTTTTGCCCTTTTTTTTTTAAAGTAATATAATCAAGTCACAGGTAAGTGAACTATTTCCTGCAATGAAGAAGTTGAGGAAGCTAGCTTGTTCTCTTCAAAACTTGAACATAGCTCTCTACCAGACCTAACAGATCTAAGTTAGGCTGAAACCATTAGAAGAATGCTCTTAACCTAAACTTCTTCTACTTGCCCTCACCCCATCCTTGTCATTACCAGCATAGCCAAATGGCTAAGCAAAGTTTTGTCCACTCAGTAATCAGTGTTCCTCTCTGCTCTAGACTGCTGTGCTTGATGCTGGCTGCTCCTGGTCTCGGGGGTGAGACTCTTTGGGATGCATTTTGCAACATAAGCCATTTTGTTTACACTATGGGAAGATGTGTTACTGTGGTTGGTTTAACGCAGAGCTGATTGGCCATCAGCTAGGCAGAAAGAGGTTAAGTGGGCTTTATGGGGACAGAGAACTTTGGGAAGAAGAAGAAGGAGTCCCCAGCCAGAGGTAGAGCAAGCAGGACGGACAGGACAGAGATGAGGTAACAAAACCATTAAACAGAAAGTAAATGAATAGAAATTGGCTAATTTAAGCCATAAGAGCTAGTTAGAAACAAGCCTAAGCTACGGCCGAGCTTTCATAATTAATGTCAGTCTCCATGTCATTTTTTGAGAGCTGGCGACCTAAAGAAAAGCCCGAGTACAGTGAGAAACTAAAGTCGATCCTGAACTTAGAGGTACCACAGCGCTAGGGTTCAGAGAATTACGTTAAGTTTAAGCCAGAAGGGACCAAAAAAAAATATCTTTCAACTTGCTGAATTTCCATAATGGTGAAGTGGGGGAGAAAGGGGAAAGGAAGAGGATACGGAAGAGTGCTTAGATCCTGAAATACCCAGCTGTGCTGTTTTAAGTGATAGGTGAGCATTTGAGGCAGAAAGAATAAGGTAGACGTGTCGAGATTGCTTAGAATGTAATAGCCAAAATCTGAGTCTATGATTCTCTGTAAAAGTGACTTTGAAAGGGTTAGAACCCAAGACACCTCATTCCTTGCTCATCATCTACCATTTTCCTCGAAGTAAATTGGGATTCATTCTTCATCTCTGAGCAGGAAGGGGAATACCCTGAATAGCACAGCACAGGTTTGACTTGTTTAATGGTGAGGAGACCTCCCATTTTAGCTCTCACTCCCGAGACTTTGGATGGCCTACATTCTCAGAAAGCATCACCTGAATATAATATTCTCTTTCTCTTTCAGCATCATCAATCAACTTCCCAAGATCATGGGACATTTAGAACCAAAGACATACCATGGACCCTGGGATGATTTACAACTTCTCTCTGCGTGTGCATGCTTCCCAGAGAGTCTCTAGCTTCCAGCACCTTCTAAGTGGTTTTCATTGTTGCTCTTGTTTTTCTGTGAGTTGATTATTTTTTTTTTATGTGAATGAGCATTTTGCCTACAAGTGTGTATGTGCGCCATGGGCATGCGTGGTGCCAACAGAGGTCAAAAGAAGGCCTCAGATCCCTAAGAACTGGAGTTACAGATGGTTGTGGGTGCTAGGAACCGAACTGGGGTCCTCTCCAAGAATAGCAAATGCTCGAACCGCCCCCAGTTCCCCTTCTAAGTGTTTTTCACAGTTGTGTTCTGGGATGCAACTCACTCCCGCTGAAGGTGCTCTATCTCCCAGCACTGTGTATCAGCTGCTGAGCCCTAAGGAAGAGGAAACAGCAGAGATTCACTTCCTTATGGTGCTAGAGTCTGCAAGCTCAAGTCTAACATGTCATTAAGTTTCTCCTGAGGCCCCTTTCCTTGACTTGGAAACTGTCGCCTTCTCCCCCTTGCATCCAGGTGATCTTTCCTCTGGATGTGGGTGGGTCCTCGTTCTCTAACTGTCCCATGGTGCTTCACTTGGTCGTAATGAGCATGTCTCTAAATGCGGTCAATACGAGGTACTGAGAATCAGCATCTAAATACGAATTTTATACATATAGAATCCAGTTCAAGCCACGTATTTTTCCCTTTAACTGGGTAGAGGATTGAGTTGTGGAAAGATAGGAGAACTGACCCTGAAAAAAAGATAATGCCAGTTCTTGGACCCAACTGAAGCCAATGCTCCTGCCCTCAACTAGTCTTTAAGGAAATGGCTTAGTGATGAACAAATGAAGTTAAGTCAGCTATTACATAGTGCCAAATGTAGGATGCTGAATGGGTCACGTCTTGATTTCAGGGGGACCCTTTCTTCCATAAGGGCCCATGCTTGAAGAACTTCTGAAAGCCCTTGTCACACCACCGTGAGGCGGTGTGTAGCAATGGAAGCCCACTAAACTAGCCAGGCCAGACTCCTGTTCCTCACACTACACAGCTCTGACCTCCTGAGATGAGCTGTTCAGGATGAGGTGGGTGAGGGGGAGGAGTGAGGGGCCTCAATCCCCAGCTGGAGACCCGGCCTCCCTTCCCTCAGGGCTGCTGACAGCTTCTCGGTGCTGTAGCCCGATTTGAGGAGCTTGTTCTCAGCTTTCACTTTCTGGGCTAACAAGCGTTCAGCCTCACGCTTGCTAACACTCACAAATGAGGGCGATTGCAGCTCAGCTGCGGATCACCTTTCAATGGCGGGCTTGACAAGAAGAACAATGCTTTTGTTTGCTGTCTTGGGGGAGGATCTGTCATCATGCCGCGAGTGTCAAAGGGTCCAGGCTTGCAGTGACTGCCAAAATAGAGGCCTAGAGAAAGAGGAGTTCAGACCTGCTGGCACTTCCTGTAGAACTCAGCCACCTTCTCTCAAGAGTTTCTACAGAAATAAACTTTGACCTAGCTAAAAGAGGTTTTTAATGATAGCAGTAGCATGCTGCCAATGAGGGTTTTGTTTTCTATTTTCCTGAAGGGTCGTTGCCCTGTAAACACATACACTCACGGTTGTGCAGTGGAGGAGGAGGACCTGCCTTCTAGACACGAAATCCGCATTCACATCTAGGAGACCGTTCCAACTCACCCCACCCTCACCCCCATTGATATCTAGACTGGAGGCTGCCCTGGGCTTCCCAGAAGACTCATTCCAGATATTTGGAAGGCAATGAGCAGAGCGGCGTGTTTACTGCTGACCTCTAGCGACGCCAGCCTTCAATTAACCGGAACGACCATGTGGGAGGGCGGGCAGCGGTTTCAGTTGCTGGGAGTTCACCCTGAAGCACTAGGCACATGGCTGACAGGAGCAGTCTTCGGCGTTTTTTCCGGGACTGGATAGATGGACTTGTACGGAACACAAGCCCGCGGACACCCGCACCTCCAGTGTGAAAGATTGACGGCTGCTGGGAATGGCCCAGGGAAGGTGACATCGCGCATAGGTTGAATGTTATGTGTTATGCCACCACCCCTGCTTTTAGGCTCTACCTGTCAGATTTCTCTACATCTTACTTTTTTGCAAAGCAGTTACCTCGAGTGTATCTGTTCCTATCCAGCCTGACACATGCGCCCTGCTCGGAACTCAGAAATAACAGCTTCCTGAAAAGAGTGAAATTCACAGAAAACAAAATGCCCCATTAGAAGTCATTCAACAGCACAGTTTCTTTCTCGGTGCCATCACAAGGTCTCCAGATAAATCACCTTTATTTTCCTTCTGAGATATCCTTCCTTTTGAGATAAGAGAACCTCAGAACTCAAGGCTAAGCGATTCTACCTACCGAATGAAAAGGTGAATAAAAATACACTTCAAGGATTTATGGGATGGGATGGGGAGATGGCTCAGTTACTGATTAGAAGCAGTTTCTGCTCTTGTAGAGAAGGAAGTTGGGTTCCCAGGACCCACACCGGGACGCTCAACGGCCTGGAACCCCAGTTCCTGGGGATCTGGTGCCCTCTTCTGGCCTCCATGGGCACTACATGGGCACACAGGCAGGTAAACACTGAAGTGCATAAAATTAAGTAAGTAAATCTTTAATGGAAGAAGAGTCTTGTGGGGAAAAGAAGTACTCACAAAAGGCTCCTCTTTTGGTGGCAACTGACCTGCATTCCACAATCCAATCTAGTGGTTATTTATACCGACAAAGTGCCCTAACAATGGAGATTTCTGTGGTCCCATTAGTCAAAGGCTGAAATTGTCCAAACTTTACCTCTTCTAATAAAAGAACGGGGTTAAAATCCCGTTTTCCTCCTTCTATCCCTCCAAAGGTATGGTGAGCCAAGGAGCACTTTGAAAACACAGTAAAGGACACAACTTCCTACTTTATGCAATTGAAATAATATTTTTATTGTACTTATTCGCCCATACTGTCTGTGTGTGAGTTCATACATCCCACAGTGCTCACATGGAAGTCAGAGGACAATGGGGGGGAGTCTGTCTCTCCCTCCTTTCACGATGTAGGTCTTGTGTATCTAACTATAAGGCCCTTTAAGCAGCTGAGCCAGGGCACACTGGTCCCTCTTTTTGTTAAAAGGGTAATTGCAGTGAAAATAAAGAGACTTGCTCAGTCACCATCTCACATGATACAGACTGAAAATGTCCCCAGAACTCATATGTTGAAGCTAGCTCATCAATGGGATAGTTAATAATTAAGAATCAGGGCATTTGGTAGTTGGGAAGGCCATGTGGCTCCACCATCATAGACAGAACATAAATTTGCTCCAAAAAGGCCCAAAGGCTGGATTTGCCCCTCCGCCCTTTCTGCTCCTTTAGAATATGAAGACTCCGTTAGGAAGCACTGTGTGGGGGGAACAAGTCTCTCCCAATCCCTGAATCTGTTAGCACCTTGATTATGTATTTCCCAGTTGTTAGAGTAACTAATGTACATTGTTTATAAATATCTTGAGTATTTTGTTATTGCAGTTAGACAAGGCTAAGCTACTACTATAATGAATGAATTAAATAATTCAGTAATGTGTTTCTTTTTCCTTAGCGTACAAACTCAGTTCTAACTAGTACAACCTGAGCCCCCTCTTTTGCTCAATTCCACTTTTGCCCTGTCCATTAATTTGCCCAGTGAGTGTGCTCGTGGAGCCCTGCAAGCCTCCTCTACCCGGGCTAATCTTTTCTGTCTGACCCACGCTACACACTCTTTACTACCTGTGCGTGTCTAAATAGCTGTCCTGTTGGACCCTAATCCCGGTGCTCTTCGAGCTCTCCTGATCATGACTTTGGAGTGAATGATGTCACCGCCGGCCCTGTGAGTCGGTGGTGGTGGCTCATCCACTAGCATCACCCCACTTCTTCATTTTAATGAAAATGTGAGTTCGAGGCCAGCCTGATCTACAGAGTGAGTTCCAGGACAGCCAGGGAGGGCTACACGGAGAAACCCTGTCTCAAAAGACCAGGAGGAGGAAGTAGAGGAGGAAGCAGAAAGAAGGAGGGGGAGGAGGAGGAGGAAGAAGAAGAGGAGAAAGAAGAAGGAGGAGGAGGAGAAAGAGAGTCCTATTTATTAAATATCTTTGACTCGGAGGCAGATAGAAAATAATTAGGATTTATGTCATCTCTCTGCCGTCCATATCTCTTACCCATGACAGTGAAGGGTAGCCCAGTTAACAGCGGTACCAACTTCTGAAAGCCTGAGATGTTGACACTATATTCTGGAAGTGCCTAAGGGCCTGCCGAGCCCTGGTGAACTTGCCTGCAGTGGCTTGTGACACCAGTACCTTCCTCACTGTTCTCAGAGTTAGGCAACTTGCGCCTGTGGCTGACAGAACCCGTTTTCCAGGGTCTCAGCTGAGGCTACAGTTTTGTCTAGAAAATGTCTTCAGGAATTCCCCAATTTCCAGTTACTTTTCTTTCCGTGTAAGAAGTGTTTAATGGTTTGGCTAGGCCATTAAAGTTTCTCTATAAAGATCAAAATAGTAAATAATTTAGGCCTTCTGAGCCCACCGAGATGCAAGAAAGGTGGTAGATAATATGTAAACAAGTGGGCCTGACTGTATTTTTAATATAAATATAATAATATAATAAAACTCTAATTGTGGTCTACTGATGCTAAAGTTTCAAACATCTCCATGTGCCAAAGAGTACAAAATAGTCTTTCTGGGTTCTTTTAAAGTATAAAAGCACTCCTTGGAGCTCATTGGCTGTCCAAAGCTTGAGTGACAGGCCAGGCTGGGCCTCTGTCCACAGCTTGCTGACTGACCTCTGCCACAGAGGAAAACTGTCCTCTGGACATCTGCAGCCTGCTTCCCGTGGCACGCACGCTGACAACTTGATTAGGGTGTCTCTTCAAATCTGTGAAGAGAAATAAATGAGGGCAGGTCCCTCCGCATCCCCGTACAGCGTGCGGACCCGGGTGCTACTTCATGTATCAGATCCCGGGTGCGGAAAACGCTGTCGGGCCGTTAATAATTTCCAAGGGAACGCCTTGAGATTCTACGGGCTGCAGGCGCGCTGCAAATGGGCTCTAATGGCTTTTATTTCTCATTCTTGTCACCTCAGATCTAATCAGCTGTTTTGTCATTTTTAATTCAGATTTGGCAGGATTCTCCTACTTCCTCCAGCCTTTTTAGACACAGGCTCAAAGGGGAGCCAAGCCCTGGGCCTTTTGGAACCAGACAGAGCCTGGGGCCAAGTAGACAGCAGACTTGGACTTTAGCTAGAAGGCAACAACCAAGGAGCTACACTGACCCGGAATGGCTCCCTTCTTATCTCTGCCGCCCTAGTGGGGCTCACTGATGGTCCTCATATTATTTTCTCTGGACACAGGATCCTTAGTCCGTTTATAGAAGTGAGTTGCAAAGTGTGTGGCCTTGTAAGAGGAAAAGCACCCTCCTAAGATTTAAGAACTTTTCTGAGGAATTGAACTCTGACGTAGCCCCTCTAGACTGGACCATCCAACCCATTTGCCCGGGAGAAAACAAAACGCTTGCCTTCGACTATGGCCCCACCTGCTGAGGACAGTAGTAAGGAACTGTGTGACCAACAGATGAATCTATTAGATAAATATAAGATTATACTGAAATCCAGGAATCTTTGAAATAAATGAATAATGAAATTACTTAGCAGTTGTCCGTGTTTTCACGTCCTGGGTATAACGCTGCGTGTCTCAGATGAATCCCCTCTTCAAGGATGTTGGAGTTTTCCTTTTTTAACTGTAGGAGAGGCTCAGCAGGCCCCTGGTAAGCAGCAGACACAGTTTACAGGCGTAGACCCGCCTGGCTTCAACTCCTGTTATCTTGTTAGCAATATCCTGTTATTACCCATTAGGAGGTTGCGCCCACTCTACCTCCCCGGACCTTAGTGCCCTCGGCTCAGAAACAAAACTTGAGACTATAAACCCCTTTCCTTCTTTTCTAGTTCAAAGCCCAAAATATCTTCACTCCCCCACTTCCAGGAAAAGAAAAAAAACTTACAAAAGTTCATAAGTAACCTAGTAGGGGAAAAAGAACCCTAAATTTCCAGGGTTTGTATTTAATCGGTTTACTTATATCTTAGAACTCCCTGTGTCTTCTTTTCTACACACCCCCAAATTTTCTCAGTGCCGGAGGTAAAACCCAAAGCTCTCAGTGCATGGGGTAGGTGCTCCCACCACTGAGCTGTGCTCCACCACTGAGCTCTGCATCCAGCCCCGCCACACGTCTCCTTTACCTACACCAGAATGCGAGCACACAACAACCAATAATAAGCCCGTGGGCTCCAACCGCTAGACGCAGCAGAAACAGAATGAGGACTCGCTTCCAGCGCGCTCGCAGAGAGCGTGTAAACTCTCTCACCAGGTGGGTATAAATCAAAGGCCTTTTTCACTCAAAAACTCAAGATGCTGAATTATTAAGAGACCATTATATACATCACACTTGATTTATAAAGACAAACAAAATAGTCACTTGCAAAAACTTTCAGCAAGATTGGAGTTCCGGGCACCTGGAGATTTAGGGAAATGTCTTTGATGCACTGTTTACTATGGAGGACTTCTATTTGATTTTGCAACCGAAAATAACCTGGTAGCTAACTCTGCCCCCACGTTCTTGTAATGGTCAGATACTGAGGGGCTGGAACTGTGAAATCCAATGTCCTCTCCTGAACATACATTTCCAAACTGAACACATATGCACAATAGATAGATAGATAGATAGATAGATAGATAGATAGATAGATAGATAGATAGATAGATAGATAGATAGATAGATGCCACCACTGGCGCAAGCTCTTTCCATCCAACCAAAACCAGAAATCTAAAGCCTACCCCAGCAGAAGCATGAGGAATTGAGGAAAGATGGAAACTCTACATGAAACCCAGTCATAGAAACCCAGTAATGTTATCCAATCAGCTCAAGTGGAAAGACCATTGCCCCCATCCCAAAGCACACAAACTGTGGTGTTTTCTTTCTAAAAACTCAGGAGCAAGGATCTGGCCACAAGCATATTCCCTTCCCTGCCTTCCAGGCTCTAGCTGAATAACCTGCTCCCAGCTTCATTTATACGCTTCAAGGTCTCTCAAAACATTGACTGTTCGAATACTCTTCAGAAGAAACCCATTTGAGGACCTTTAAGTAGGGGTTCACAAATGATGTACACCCCCGATACATTTATAACAGGATGTCAATTTAGATGTTTCTCCCCAGTTCTCACTCCCTTCTACCTAAGTATCTCTTTATTCATTACTTTAATTACCTAATTGTAGATTTCTTTAGGGGGTTACTTAGAAAGAAAATTAGCATCAAAGCTTGGCAGTAAATTCAGGGGCTTTTGGAGACAGTCCAAGCTGTTTCACCTGTGATTAATTAGATGGGTTTTTTTTTTCCCCCTTTAAGTGCCAGAAGGCAGTTGAGGTCTTTACGCAGTTACATGACTGCTGGCGGTGGTGCAATTATGATTGATGCATGTGTCTGGAGTCAGAAGGCTACCTCCCGGCTTTTGTGATGCCACGTGGTGTGTGTGTGTGTGCGTGTGTGTGTGCACGCGCACGCATGTGTATGAAGGAGAGGCTTTGAGAGCAAAACTCCAAGGGTTTTGAAAAAGAAGCCTCTTTAATATTCTTGTATGTATATATCTATGGGCTGCAAACCTGGAATTCCTATCAGAATATTTCAGCCAGTTGATTTAGCAAACATCTTCTTCTACCAAAAAAAGAAGAAGAAAATGAAAAGAAAAGAAACAAAACAAAACAAAACAAAAACTATGCCCCTGACATTTCTCACTGCTAGGAAAATAAGAGCAAAGAAAGTAGTCTCGTCAAGTAATTGGTTAGGTATAAAATTATTCCCAGTGCATGTCAGTAAAACGAAAGCGACCTCTTGGTATATTTAGAAGCATTAGTTCCCCTTGTCGCAATTACGCTTCCAAGCATGTCCAGAAGGAAACTGATGACTGCTTTCTAACTAATGCCAGCTTGTCATTTTTCTTCATCGTAGGAAATAGATGGAAAAGATATTTTAGCATTTAACTCAATCATAGGAAGAAATTGAAAGTTCTTGCCAGATCTCACTCAAGTCCGAGTCATCTTCTAAGTTCCTACAATTGAGATCATTATCAGGTGCCGTAGGTTATCTCCTGCACCCACAGTATCTGTGAGAACACTGAGACAAGATAACACCTAGCGTGGGTTCGCGGGTTCGTCCTCGAGAACTAACAGAAATACCACCTGAGATCCTCTATAAGCCACAGTCCCGGTTCTAAAATCTTTTTCTGCAAAAAGCCCAAGAGCAAATAGTTTAGCCTTATGGGCTGCTAGATCTCCCTTGCAATGTCCCAGCCCTGCTTTTTGAAAGGAAGCATCTGTGGCCAACAGGCAAATACATGGACGGTGGCTTTCCACGGAAAGTTCTCTACCACTGCAGGGCTGTAATGGGCATGAAAAACACCTGGGGATCTTGTGACAGGGTAGACTGTGATTCAGCAGACTCGGCAGTAGTCGGAGCCTATGCGGTCCATTAACAGGCTAGCAGAGAATGTGGCTGCAGCTAGTTGGTGGGTCTCACTTTGAAAGCCGGGAGCTACGGGGTCTCTTGTCCTTCCTTTTCAGGGCATTTTCAGAAGAGACAGGAAGACTAGAAATGGGATCTTAGATCATAGTGAATGTTGCTGGGAGAGTAATATTAGGTTCAAACGCTTCAAGCACCTCACTTTCAAAGATTCCACCCCTTTGGGGAAGGCCAGACTTGGGTCTCCTGAGCATTGCCTTCCTCTTTTCACCTACTGAAGGGCGTGTGCTCCTCACCGGACAGATGGCTTCCCTGCCGTGCCACTGCAGGCAGCTCAACATCCGTGCAGCCCCCGCTACGGCTGGTGCATCATGATCTCAGCCTGAGCATGCAGGGCTCTAACCGCAGCTCCTCCAGCCCTCTGGCCCCTGCCTAATTGGTTGCAGTGCAAGAGCTAATGTAGGTTGAGAGACCAATTAACGGAGCTTGTTTCTACCAGCGCTGCATCTGAACATCAATTATGCTAACAACGCTCTAAATTAAGACGTTTCCCTGCCACTGTCATTCGCTATGGGACACTTCAGAGACGAGCAGAGGAGAGCAGCTTGCCTGAAGGTTCTGGGCCCACTGCTACAGAGGGCTGCCAGGGAGCAGCTTCAGGACTCGGAAAACCACAAATTCGGGCAACAACACTAATTGGCTACTTTCTCCAGGCCTCAGGAAGGATTAAGGCTGTGAAGCAGCTGAAGAATATGTTGAGCGGGAGATGCTGGGGAACTCTTTTCAGGACCTGTTCACTGGGCTGAGAAAGGAAAACACACCAAACACCCGAATATTAACTTAAAACTTCAACCAACCCATCAATCATCAGGAAATTATCGCATGGAATGAGATAATTGTGTGTGTGTGGTTTTTTTTTCTTTAGATTCAGCTCATTTTAAACTCACCTCAAAGCACCCAAGCCCATCTGAGAGGAGTCACGACTTTTCCAGCAACATTTTGGTCTCTATGTAGCCACACTTAACTCTAATGCCTCCCCTGTGGACTGAGCAAGCTGAGTACCAAACTGTAGACCCAGTGCCCACCCTGGAGTCGACAGAGCGGAGCTGGGGGGAATGCATTAGTTGATACACTGTCAACAAACAGTGAATTAATCAGTGGCTCTTTCAGTGCCTTGCTGGGCTAAAGCTATTGTTCCTGCTCTCAGTTTGATAATAGTAAGGCTGTGTGAGCTTTCCGGACAGGGCTTTGACAACACAGCTACCGAGGAGGTCACAAAAATATACCAAAAAGGCAATGCAATAAAGTCACGTGATGTATTACAACACTCCAAATTAAAAGACCTATAGGGTCACTTTATTTATTTACTTACTAGCCTATATTGACACACGATCTTACTATCTTATCCAGCCTGGTCTGGAATGCCCTGTAGGGCTCATAATGGCTTCAAGTTCCCTATCCTCCTGCCTCAGCCTCTGGAGTGCTGGGATTACAGTCATATGCCACCACTCTCAGCTCGTAATGAAAATTTGAAACAGTATATGCTGTCCCCATACCCTGTGCCACTTCTTTCAAGCTTCTGTCACATGCCAGTTAGTTTTCATTGTCAACTTGATACAACCTAGCATCACCCAGAAAGAGGGAACCTTAAGTGAAGATCACATTGGCCTGTGGGCATGCCTGTGAGAAATTGTCTTGATTGATGATTGGTGTGCAAGGATCCAGCAGTTCCATCCATAAACATATTGATGGTTGGTGTGCAAGGGCCCAGCAGTCCCATCCATAACATATTGATGATTGGTGTGCAAGGGCCCAGCAGTCCTATTCATAAACATATTGATGATTGGTGTGCAAGGGCCCAGCAGTTCCATCCATAAACATATTGATGATTGGTGTGCAAGGGCCCAGCAGTCCTATTCATAAACATATTGATGATTGGTGTGCAAGGGTCCAGCAGTTCCATCCATAAACATATTGATGATTGGTGTGCAAGGGCCCAGTAGTTCCATTCATAAACATATTGATGATTGGTGTGCAAGGGCCCAGCAGTCCTATTCATAAACATATTGATGATTGGTGTGCAAGGGCCCAGCAGTTCCATCCATAAGCCGCTAGGCCTGGCATATACAAGGAAGCTAGCTGAGCATGAAGCCAGCCAGTAAGCTGTATTCCTCCATGGTTTCTGCTTCAGTTCCTGCTTGAATTCCTGCCCTGGCTTTCTTCAATGATGGATTGTGAACTTGACATGTAAGAGGAAATAAACCCTTTCTTCCCTGAGTCGCCTTTGGTCATGGCGTTTATCACAGCCACAGAAACCTAACTGGAACAAACACTCTTGTCGGACTGGTCAAACTTCAAGAGAAAGCAGAATGTTTTCCTTCCATTTCAGACTAATTAAAACCTATCCATTTGCATTTATTCTCACTCCTTAGATTAGTTACTTCTCCAGTGTTGGGATCAAACACGGTGGCCAAGGCAGCTTAGACAGGGTGGTTTATTGGTGCTGTGCTTCCAGGGGAACGAGAACCATCACCGTCACCGTGGGGAAGCAGGGCAGCAGGTGGGCACACTGACTGGCACAGAAGCTGAAGGCTCACATCTAAAACCACAAAGCAGAACGCAGAAAGAAGGAACTGGAAATGGTGACTTGGAAGCCTCAACACCCACCCCCAGTGACTTATTCTTCCATCAAGACAAAACCTCCTAGACCCATCCAAACAGAGCCACCAACTGAGGACTGAGTCTTTAGACATGTGAGCTTACGGGGTACATTCTCATCTAAACCACCACATTCGCCCCATCTTTCTTGACCCAGCGTTTCACACTGAGCACCACCGGCTCTCTTAATATCTTGACCAACCTTCCAGAGCTGCTCCCACTGCACTGATCGGTCCTTCTCCTGTCCTGCTGACCCTTATTTCTTTGCATGTCCTTTAAATACTGTATTTCCCATGTATGTTTCTGCAGTCTGTCGGCATGGTGATGCCTTCTAATGACCTAGTGTCCAGTGTTGGGCAATGCATACTTTACATACTTTAGCTTTATGTACTTTAACTTGTAAAGGTGTGTTACATTTGTTTACGTTGTGAAATATTACTTTATCAATGTAAAGGTGTGTTACGTTTGTTTATGCTACATTTGTTTAACTGGGCAAAGATGTGTTAAATTTGTTTATGTTGCATTTGTTTAGTTATATAAAGATGTGTTGCTGTTTCACCTTGCCTGCCTAAGGCATCTGATTGGTCTAATAAAAAGCTAAATGGCCAATAGCTAGGCAGGAAAGGGATAGGCAGGGCTGGCCAGCAGAAAGAAATAGGAGGAGGAATTTAGGCTTAAGAAAAGAGAGAATGGGGGAGAAAAAAGAGGGACACCCAGGGCCAGTCAGTCAAGTAGCCACCAGCCAGCTAGACACAGAATAAGACATATAGAATTAAAAAAAAAAAAGGTAAGAATCTAGCCAGGTGGTAGTGACACACACCTTTAAAAAAAAAAAAAGGTAAAAATCTCGAGGCAAAATGTAGATGCAGAGAAACAGGTTAAATGTGGTGAAAAGAGCCAGTGGGGCAAGCACAATATAAGGCCAAGCGTTCATAACTAATAAGCCTCTGTGTTGTGTGTGATTGGGAGCTGGTTGGTGACCCAAAAGCAAGCCTGCTACAGTCCAGTTCCATCCACTGGCCTTCAGCACACACTTTGGTCCCCTCTGCTTCTTTAAGACTTAGCCCCACCTACGTGGCACTTGGGCATCACAATCTGCTCTAAGATTCTATCAGTGTGCTCCACCATACCCTGCCACTCCTTCCCTAGGCCTTAGCTTGGTGAATGATGAAATCATCTGAAACTTGGGCAGATTGTGTGTTTCTTCGTTCCTCGTCCTGACACCTAATCCATCAATAAGTCCTTCCAGTTGTTTCTAGGATGATTGATAGATCTGTCTTCCCTTCACCCCTACCTCCTGTCTTAGCTTAGGCTTTATCATCTTTTATTGGGATGAGAACGGTTAGACTGCCATGTGATTTCCTTACCTGTGACGTCTTCTCTGATAGCATACCCTTCAGTCTGTCTCTATCTGATACTCCATAGTCAGGGTTGTTTTTCTAAAGTATAAATCTGACTAGAGGCAGAAACACATGTGAATCCTCTGTGGCTAGATGTGGCTTGTGGTGGCCCTCACAGTGCAGAGGGGAGAACTGAGGGAGCCATTTGAGGGACTTCCATGAGGAGAGAGAAGGGAGAGGGAAAATGAGAATTTGCATCTAGAATGTCTCCAAAGGTCAGGGATGGCAGGTATGGTTTCCAGCTCGGTGATGTAGGAAAATCTCAGAACCCCTAGGGTTAGGCCTACTGTGGGCTCTTCACAGAACCCCTAGAAAGTAGGCCTACTGTGGGCTCTTCACAGAACCCCTAGAAAGTAGGCCTACTGTGGGCTCTTCACAACCCCTAGAAGATAGGCCTACTGTGGGCTCTTCACAGAACCCCTAGAAGATAGGCCTACTGTGGGCTCTTCAGGTGGCTGGTGGCATGTCCTGGAGAGGGTTGTGGAACCCAAGTCTCTTCTTCTTATTAGGCTCAACTCACATATCAGCTTGCCTCTGTCTCCCACCTGCTGGGATGGAAGGAATATGCTGCCACACCCATCCCTTTCCATTCTGATTGACTTGTGGGCTGTGAGTGTCTTTATGCATATGAGTGTTTTGCTTGCATGTATGTATGTATGTACACCACGTATATGGCTGGTGGCTGAGGTGGTCAGAAGAATGCCCTGGGCCCCTGGCTTTGGTGAACACTTTGTTCTGCTATACCTTCCTCCCATGATGCACCACAACAGGACCAAAACAACAGAGACTGATCCAAATTAAAAGTTTTCTCTTTGTAAATTGATTATCTCGGATATCTGGTTTAACAGTGGTTAGGCAATTCAGGGTGTAAATAAGAACTGTAAATTCCTCTTCTATTTTCCTCTTCCTGGCACTTCACCCTCAGCCACTGTTGCATAAGCAAACGTTTAACAAACAGTTCACAAAGTAAATAAATAACTATTCCACCCCCCAGAAAACACACACATGTGCCCACACACATGCACACACATGCGCACACACACCCTTACTTGTAGAAGTTGCTGATTTCCTTGGCACAGACAGCCTCCTTGAAGTTAGAATTCCTACTCAGAATTCTTGTCAATGGTGGGTTCGGGAGGAAAAGCCTGCGTGGCTCTCGCAGCTCTGAGCAGGCCAGTTTCAACACCTTGTGGTCCTCACCTCATGCACCATCCCAAGGTCTCACCAAGTCATGCTCCCTTCTTCTGAACCATAGATTTCCCCATGGACTGATCAGAATAAATAGGTTTTAATAGGGAAAAGCATGACCTTTTGGCAATAGTTATCCAAAAGGTTCAGGTGAAGGATTTTGAAATTGCTCAGGGAATACAAGACTGTGGTCGGTGTAGTGATGTTTTCCAGGAGCGTGAGAATCTGTAACAGGTATATACGCTGCCTATGTTTACAATGCCTACTATGAGTGCTCATTTGAATACATGATGCCTTAAGCAACTAGAAAATCATTCACAACTTCTAGAACAAGAAACTCATTCATTATTCTAGAATACAGGTCTAGAATACATACCCTGCCTAGGACTGATTTTTTTTCTGTTTAGCCTGATCCGTTACTCTCCAATCCTCTAAGCCTTGTCCATATTGGAAAGTCTACGGTGCTAGGAACATGTGTGGGGTTTTTTCCACAACTCTGGCCTACCCCCCCCCCCCGGGCAGCACATCTGTATGTGCCCTCGCTTGTTTGCTCTCTTATCTGGAGAACACTTAGTGTCATGATCTCTAGGGAGATATCAGGTCACATAGCGCCCCTAAGCGAGGTCACTTCAACAAGGCTTCTCGCCTTTGCGGACAAAGCTCTTGCCTGAACCGAGTGACATCTGGGATGTAAAGGCTGTGCAGTGTTGTCATACTTCAGCGGCTTAGTGACAAATGCCATGTGGCTTGAAAGGAATTGTGGGTGTCCTGTGACAGACTTACGGAAAGAGGGGGACCACTAGAGGGAGAAGGAATGTTTACTCAGGGAGCTGGATGAGGGAGAGGAAAGGTTGGGGGAACAACAGAAATTTCAAATGTGTTAAAGGCCATGAGAAAACCTGATAGTAAAGTTTAAAAAAATAATTTAAAAAAGAGTTTTAATGGAAGTGCCCTATTTGAATGGATAAAGCTGCTCCCAGAAACGGCAAGTTATTCGGTGGTAATGCCAGTGCCAGGATTGGACGATTCCCTACAACTCCATGACCCAGACATTTACCATAGCTGTTAGTTGTCCAAGAACTAGATGATAAAACTCTGTTGCTATCTGGGCATAGTGGTACACACCTTTAATCCCGGCACTCAGGAGGCAGAAGCAGGAGGACCTCTGAGTTCAAGGCCAGCCTGGTGTCCATAGTGTGTTCTGGGACAGTCAGAGGAATAGTCTGGGGGCAGGGAGGTGGATTGTTACAAAAAAAGATCATTTGCAACCTTTTGAGTATTTTGGTGTTTTGTTTTTTTTTTACTTGCATCCTCATGGTGAGGAGGGTACTGCCGATACTTTTCTAAATGGATGTGATGCTCACCAAATTTCTGCCTAAATGATTCTGCTTATACACGTCATTTTGTCAACTTTGGTCAGAGGACTTTGGGCAGCTGTGACTAGACAAAGTGTTGAGAATAAGAAGGCTCGGTGATAATAGGACCTTTACACCCCTGTGAGGCTCGGGGAACATTGAAGAAGACGGAGGAGAAAGAATTGAAGAGCCAGAGGGAACCGAGTACCAACGGCAGAACATGGCGTTGCTGCTGCACTCTTGATCCCATACCAGCACGAGACCTGCCTATGTTAGGCCTATCAGTATCTTGCCATGAGACCAGAAAGGCTGAGTCACCCCCAGGACTTAGGCAGATAATGGTAGCTAGTGGTGGGGGCACAAGTTCCCACCCCTCCCTGAGTATCAAGGCAGTAGTGGTTGCTAGGGGAGGGACGGACATTTTCCTCAATGATCCAGTTCTGCCAAAGAAAAAAACCCATGAGTCTATAAATAATACCTCACCCAGGATCCCATAAGCAGCCCTTATGAAACTTATTGGGCCTTCTAAATCAATAAGCACATCAAGAAATGACAGGAAAACAGAAGAAAGAATAGGTTGAAGGAGAAGAGGATCCGCAAAGGGGGAGGGGAACAGAAAAGGGTAAATACATTACATACATATGTGTGAAGATGTCGCAACAAAACCCCAAATTAACAAACTAATTTTAAAAAGAGTACTTGTATTTTTACAAAGAGTAGAGGGTTTCTTTTTTCCTTTAAAAACATAGTCTCTACCATGGAAATACCCAACACACACACGTGAAAGAAGAGCTGTAACATTTCCCTAGCCAGCCCAAGGCCGCTGTAAGAGTCTTCTGATAAGGCCCACCTCAAGTCAAAAGAGTCAGGGGATGAGAGCAAACTTTGCTGTGGACAGGGAACTGTGCTGGTCTCCAAGAGGAGGCACACAGCTCAGAAACTCAGTGCAGAGTGATGAATGCCCGTTTTTAATACAAGGACCCGTAGGCACAAGCCTCTCTGCATGTGGATAGATGGTCTGGCTCCCCTTGCCTGAGGCAACACCCCGGATGGAACCTCCTCTGTTGTGGAAAGTAACACCACACACACGCGTGCGCGGGCACACAGATACACACACACACACACACACACACACACACACACACAACTGTGTCTAAATGGATTACCCTTTCCACACAGAAACACCTGTCATCGTCAACATCAAAAACTCCCCGGCTTTGCTCCCGGCAGCACCTGCCTTATTGATTGGCAGCTTCTGAGCAAGTCACTCACAGAAAGCCTGTGCGACTTCAAACACAAGGTAAGATAAGACAAGCCACGTCCAGCAGGACAGCACACACCTAATGGGATTATTTCTCCTCTTCCTGGTGATAATAGAGTTATGCAAAAGCAGCCTTGACCCAGTAAGAATTTTCCCTTCAGAGTCAAATCTCTGCCCACCCCTAGCTCACAGCCCACCCCCTCCTGCTTTGCGTTCTGGCCACAGCGGGGTGTTCCCGTTCCATTATTTTCCGTCAATAGCATTTCAGGGAAGATCCAGAGAAGTTTTTGAGATCCACCAAGGCGTGGGGCGGGCACTCTGCACCACCCCAGATGCCAAGAGCACCCTGAAAGTGAGGCACTGGTAGCCATCTTCCTAGGGTGGAGAAAACAAAAAGAAAGAAGCCAGGCTTCTCTTCCTAGTTCACACTGCAGAATCCACAGGGTCTGGGGTCCCCAGAGCTTCTCAGTGCCCCAGGCAGAAGACAGCACCCTCCTGCTCAGTCCTTCTGTCCCTCCCTCCTCTCCGAGCTCCCTTTCTCCTTCTCCCCTCCTTGTTTTCATTTCGTTGTTGTTGTTATTGTTTTGCTGTTTTGTGGTTTTGTTTTGTTGAGATAAGGTCTCACTATGTAGCCCAGGTTTGCCTGAAATTTAACAAATTCTCCTGCTTCCGCCTTCCAAGAGTTAGGATTATAGGCATATGCTACCACCGGGCTGGAACATTTCTCTGATGAGGTTGGGTTTGGTTATTTGGTCAAAGTGGTTACTAGAAGGCAGGATTAAACATAACAATGCAGCCACGCAGAGAGGATGGCTTTGGGAAACGCTGGAGTAACTTTAAGTAGTAAATTTCATTAACCACTCAATTTTTAATGGCCTGCTCTAAATGCACGGATTAGGAGGGACCTACTTTCTGAAGAATCTTTTCAAAAGCCAACATTAATATTTTTAAACTTCTTAGAGTGTTAATTCCCCGGCAGGAGGCCACAGAGATTTCTTCCGAGTCTCTTACGAGAGTGCTGTTCACACAGATCTTGAAATGTAGCTATCTTTGATGAAACAGTGAGCTGCTGCTGTCCGGAACTGCTTTTGTTCATGTCCGTGGTTCAAAACTGCAGGACGCGTTCTGATAAAGAATTTATAAATTTAAATGTGACTCAGTTAAGAGAGATTGTATAAAACTATTAAAAGATTCCTCTACTGTAAAAGTTCACATTGATTTTTATTCAACTAGTGTCTATTTATAATTCAATATCTGAACTATTCTGTGCGTGGAGAATACTGGAGCAACGACAAACAAAAGGAATATAGTAGCATACGGGGTGAATCTTTTTGCAAAATCTCACTCATGATAAACTAACTTAAAACAAGATGTGTCGAAAGGTCAGGAGAACCTGGCTATGTCATGACGAAGCAGGGTGAGCAAACTGACTATTAAGCAGAGGGCAATACGTAGATGTCGTGTAATATGTGGATACGCTTTAGAGGCAAGCTGATCTGATCTGCAAACGACCTGGATATGGAGCTCAGTAAAGAGCAATGAAGTCACTTTCTGTCGGTGCGGCACAGATGGGAGGGCATGAGATGAGAGAGAGCTGGGGCAAAGGAACATGGAATCCACTGTTTTTTCTAGGTTTCACAGTGTTAAAGTCTTTAGACACGTGGAGCTCAGTCTAGAGATTAATTATGGAATCATCTATACCTAGACCATACTCAAAATTGTGGCCTTGGAAACACAATAAGCATGGAGAAAAATAAACCACTTTAGCTGAACCCTGGAATATTGAAAAAGCAAAGACTGGATAGCAGAATGTGTCCAGTGTACCCAGGAGGTGATGGGAAAGGAGAAAGCAGACAACCGAGTGCCGCAGTGTGAACAGGAAGAACGGGTTTCAGAGCACGGTGACCGCGTATGTGAAATTCTCCTGAGAGGTTAAGTGAACAAGGTGAGAAATCCATCTCTCCCTTGACTGACTTGGAACAGAGAAGGGTTTCTGTGGAGTTAGGCGATAGAAAGATCAACCTGAGTTGTGAAAGGCTGTAAAAAAATAAGGCATCAACTAGTCGACATTTTCATTTGAAGATGCTTGGGCTCAAAATAATCTTAGCCAAGTAGCAGAGGAAGAATATCACCTGGAAAGTAGTAGGAATGCTAGCGAACCCTTCGGTCACCTCCATCTATCTTGTCAAATAGCGGTAACTTTGCTCTAAGTCAGGGGTTCTCAACCTTCCTTAGACTGCCACCCTTTGACACAGTCCCTCATATTGTGGCGACCCCAACCAGAAAATTATTTCCCTGCTACTCCACAACTGTAATTTTGCTACTGTTATGCATCGTAATGTTAAATATCTGATATGCAACCCTTGTGGGGGTTGCGGCCCACAGGTTGGGAACAATTGCTCTAAATGCCTTAGCCAAGTACCGAAGGAGCAGATCCGACATAGGTTACTATGCACTTAGAGGGCAATGCTGGCTGATGGCTTGTGGAAACAGTTGCCCATCCATATCTGTTCTACACCACAGATCCAACTACCCGCGGGATGAAAATGCTAATTAGATCTTCAGGGAACACACACAGACTTAGTGTACTGAGTGTTACGAGTAAGCTAGAGGTCATTTGAAGCAGACAGAGGAATGTGAGCAGGTAATATACAGATGCTATTTTATAGAAGGAACTTGGGAGTCACAGGAGATTGGTTACCTGTGCGTATTATTGGATCCAAGATGGAAGGTAGAGAAGAAGTAGGACTGAGGAATTTTGACAAAGTAATGGATAAGAAGTTTAAACTTCTAATGAGTGACAACATCCAAGAATTCTGGAGAACAATAAGCAGAGTATACACAAACACACTTACACACACACACACGCATACATGTTATGCCCAGATCCGCAAAGTCCCCAAAAACCAACAAGGAGACCGAGTCCCATATGTAAAAGCAAAGAGCCTTTATTTTTGTTTTGTTTGTTGGTTTTTGTTTTTTTAAGACAAGATTTCTCTGTAGCTTTGGAGCCTGTCCTGGAGGAATTAAAGGTGTGAGCCACCACTGCCCGGTTGTATGCAAGTTTGCAAACTCGGTCTCTCCACAAGTCCAACATATTGGAATAATAGAAGAGCACCGAGCTCAGTTAAAGTTGGGCTTTTATAGAAATAAAGGTGAGGATGAGGGATTTCTAAGATTCAGGACCTCTGATTGGCTGACATTTGTCTAGGGGTGTCCTAATGAGTGTGTGCTGGCAGGTGATCCTATCTACAACACTTGGAATGTTAGGCATTTCCTTTGGATGGTCTGTTCTTGGGTGGTGCCTGAGTAATCTCAGTTTTTGGTCCTTCCTGCAACCAGGTATTGCTTCAGGTTCAACTACTGAGACTCAGGCCTCCATTAAACTTATTAATGGCTGAGTTCTACTCTGGCAGGTGATAATGGTTGGAAGTATAGAACTTCCTTTGGGTGGTCTGTTTTTATTTAGCTTATCATGGCTGGCTCCTACATTGGCTGGCTCCTATAATACACACACACACACACACACACACATCATAGTAAAACCACTGAAAATCAGTCGCTGTTATTTATTTATTCTTTTTAATGAAGGTAACCAGAGGGGAAACACCACAGGCTGCAGACCAAGCACAAAGGTTACAGCAGGCTCCCCATCAGAAGCTATGGCACTCAGAAGAACAATGAGCCAGTTCTCAGAGGACTGTAAGGAAAGCCAGACAGAGCTGATTGGAGGCTCTAACTGTTCCCCTCAGAAGAAAATGGGCATAGCAAAAAGTAGAGAATAGAAAAGCTTTTCTTCAAGGATGACATAAATACCTATGTAAAAAAGTTCAGGACATCTGAAAATATTAACATAACTAATAGATGGATTTGGAAGTTCCCAAGGTTGATATATGCAAATCACTGGTATCGGCTAGCAGAAGACAGTGAGTGATTAAAATTTTAAATGTACTAATTATCATCCCATCAAAAGTCAGGAAGTATACAAGAATTAGTGTGTGCATGATTTTTTTAAATTTTTGTAACTGTTTTTATTTTATATGTGTGTCTGGGTATTTTACCTACATGTATGTCTCCTACATGTATGTCTGTGTGCCATGTGCATGCAGTGCCCCCAGAGCAGGACAGGGGTCACATCACCTGTACCTGGAGTTGCAGGTGGTTGTGAACTGCCTTGTGGGTCCTGGTCTTCCAGAAGGCCTTCAGTGCTCTTAACTGCTGAGTGGTCTCTGCAGCTCCAAGTGATTTATTATACTGAAAACCATTTACAAACCAAAGGACACAGATAATAGCCACATAAACAGAGACTTACCAGACTTAATGAAATGTCAGTAAGTTCAAAGCACACACAAGAAGCATCCATGAAGTGGGGGAGAAGGCAAGAAGCTGACAAAATGAAGTTTATAAATAGGAAGACATTTCTAAACCCATGTATTCAAGAAGCCCATTGAATCACTAGTTATAAAAACATGAAGAAAAATAAGCAAAAAGATGCAATAATGAAATTATTGAAACACCAGTGACCCAGAGAGAATTTAAAAGCATGCGTAGAGGAGTGAGGAGGGGGTGAATAGTGATAGACAGTCGCATAGTCAGTAACTCCACAAATGCTTCTTTTATTCCTGTATTTACATCCTTACACCATTACATACAAGCATCTTATCATACAAATATATATAAATGCTTAAAAAGATGAGCAGAACAAAATGTCCGTTGACATAAAAAATAGCCTTATTGTACTAACTTTATCTAATGGAACGCCATAAAGCAATTGACATGAGAGAAACGTAAGTGTACCACCATAAATTAGTCTTAGAAACAGACTATAAAAACAAGATTCCTGGACTGGATAGATTGTTCAGTGGGTAACAGCAATTGCTGCACAAGTATGGGGGCCTGAATTCCAATCCCTGGTGCCCATCATAAAAATAAATAAATAAATCAGAAATGGCCGACTACACCTATGACCTCAGAATTTGGGGGTAAAGAGACAGGAAGATGCCTGGGGCTTGCTAGCAGAAACCACCTACTTACGTGCTGGTAAAAGTCACTAGAAATAAACTCTCACTTGTCTGCAAGTTGTACAGACAGAAAACATACAAACACATAAAATAAAATCATCGACAATAAAGTGTTTACGATAGGAAGGCAAGAGAAAGGATGCTGGTAGGGAACCAGCAATTGAAGTTAAGGAATCAAAATAAGTGATCATCCTTGTCCATCTCCTTTGCTCATTAAACTGGCCCTTTCCCAACATCTTTACGAGGTGATGCTAGCACAAGGCATTTTTTTGAATACCAGATAAGGTAAAAGGATGGGTCAGCATTGCTACGGCTTAGACAAAAAGGAAACAAGGCTCACTGGCCTATCTGAGAGCTAATTTAGGAAGCTAGAGAAAAGAGGAAATTGAGACAGAGGAATTGACTCCAACGTTTGCCTGACCTGAGAAGTGACCACCTTGTATGAAGTCATTGTGTCTTTCGAGGAGACAGCGTCTGCAGACAGCACTTGAAAGCACCCTGATTCTCTCTTTTCAAAACAAGCAGAGTGCTGGGAAATCCTCCCTCCAAGCCTCCCGGAGCTGTTAATTGGCTCCCCAGTAAAATTACAGAAGCGGCCTGCCTGATAATGATTGTAAATGACAGGGACTATCAGGTTTGCCTTGTGACTTTCCCTGGGGACTTGCAGTGAGTTTAGTCTGAACTTAGCATCAGCTGCTAGGGTTCCCATCTTCTCGACATGCCAGGGCTGGACCCATCCTGCTGTCTTTCAAACCTAATTAGCGTTAAGGCCTTTCCTCCCTCCTCCCCTCCTCCCTCCCTCAGCCCAGAAGCCCTGGGTTTCCTTCTCTCCCCAGTCAGCACTGCTTAGGCATGCAAAGCAGAAGCTGAAGGAACCTAACCTTTCCAGGTCTTTTGTAGCTGTTGCTCTGAAGAAACAAGCCTTTAAAATCTGCGCATAGGTTATTGTTCACCTAGAAAAGCGTGCACCCATCTCCCTGAACCCCTTCACAGTTTGATGGGACGCACCTTGGGTTTATAACTAATTAGACCACATTTCTCTGTATTTTTAGAAATTTCATACATGTATACAGTTGGAGAGATTTTTAGTAATTACATACACCTGCATGGTATATTTTGTCAGATTCACCCCTGTTCTTCATTTGTCTTTATCCCTCTTGCGGTCATTTGACTAGGTATGGCATCCACAGACTCATGTGTTTGAATACTTGGCCTATAAGAAGTGGCATTATTAGGAGGTGTGGCCTTGTTGGAGTAGATGTGGCCTTGCTGGAGGAAGTGTATCACAGTGGAGGCAGTTTTTGAGGTCTCATATGCTCAAGCTATGCACAGAGTGGGACACAGTTCATTTTCTGTCACCTGCAGATCAAGATATAGAACTCTCAGCTACCTCTCCTGCACCATGTCTGCCTGCATGCCGCCATGTCCTGCCATGATGACAGTGAACTAAATCTCTGAACTGTAGGCCAATTAAATGTTTTCCCTTATAAGAGTTGCTGTAGTCATGTATCTCCTCACAGCAATAGAAACCCCGACTAAGACACCTCTCCTTTATTTATTTATTTATTTATTCATTCATTCATTCATTCATTCATTCATTCATTTTGGTTTTTCAAGACAAGGTTTCTCTGTAGCTTTGGAGCCTATCCTGGAACTAGCTCCTGTAGACCAGGCTGGCCTCAAACTCATAGAGATCTGCCTGCCTCTGCCTCCCAAGTGCTGGGATTAAAGGTGTGTGCCACCGCGGCCCAGTTCAAACCCCTTCTTTTTTTCAACTAGTTCCCCTCCTACTAGGATGCATTCATTCTTTGTAGGGAAGACTCACTAGTTCAATTAAGGGTTCTTGTCTGAGCATAGATTTACAGGAGTTTGGGCAACTTCCTAGTGGTTACATCTTATAGAAGAATTAATCCCTGGAATTGGATATGACTTTCCCTACCCCTAGATTCAAGCACATTTGTGTAAATTTTTCTGTCCTGTGTCAAGCAAGCCACCTAACTTTGTCACCCTCTGTCAAAAGAAAATCTCCTAGCTGAAAGTCCTGTCCCCCATAAAAAGAAATGGGTGAACTGTACAACAAGGATTCCTGGGTGCAGGGACAGAAACCAGCCCCCAAGGACTGACCCAACACCTAATTCCTATGATTGTTCAACTAATCATTTCAGCTGCATCTGTCCAGACTAAACTATATTGTTTAACAAAAATATTAAAGTTGCACCTCCATGAGTTTATATACAAAAATATATCTTATGCCGGCAGCCAAACTTTGTAATATAAGAATCACTTAGATTATAAGAATTAAATTTAATTAGAATTAAAACCATGAGTGGATCATGGAAAGCAGCCAAATCTTAGTACTATACAGCAGGACTGGAATTCCTGAAGAGAGCCCAAGAAAGGCTACCAGCGAAAACGCAGCCCAATTGCAAAAGGGACCCCAGAAATTTTGGAAATACCAATGTCATATGATGGTTGACCCCCAAGAACAACAGCCACAATAAAATGGAGCTACTAAGAGCCTAGGGAATAGGATGCATTCATACAGACAGACAGACAGATATGACAAAGCCAGAGAAATGACCCAGACCTCTAAATGATGCCTACTGGCATACCAGGTTTCCTCGTTGTTAAAAAGGTACCTGTTAAAAACAAATAGACCAAGATCTACCAGAAGGTAAGTTCATTCCCTGAAATGGTTCCACAATATGATAAAGCACCCGACCTGCTCTGAGTAAAACAAAAATAATGGCTTTGGCCGGGCGGTGGTGGCGCATGCCTTTAATCCCAGCACTCGGGAGGCAGAGGCAGGCGGATCTCTGTGAGTTCGAGACCAGCCTGGTCTACAAGAGCTAGTTCCAGGACAGGCTCCAAAACCACAGAGAAACCCTGTCTCGAAAAACCAAAAAAAAAATAATAATGGCTTTAAGAAAAATGTATTCTTTCTGTGCTAACCAATCAGACATAATTAAAGAGACCCTAATCATAATACAAATTTTGCCTTCCACCAGATAAAAATCATTAAAATACTTGCCCTCTGTTGGCATTACTAGTCTATGCAACAGGCAAAATTACCATTCACTCCCTATCAAGGATTTGAAAGGGATGCATAAGACAAGGAGAGAATGATGCACCAGACTGACTCCATCTTAACATTAAAAGTCACGCTATTCCAAGGTCAAATCAGTTCATTCCTGTTGTCTGTAAAACTTAACTTTGACCATGCTTTGACCCGCTTTCTGGAATTTGACATTCCCACCCTATAGCCTGATCTCCACCCTAATAAGATGTTCTATCATGTAATTCTGAGATGCTCTGCCAAGTTCCCAAATAACCAAACAACCAAAACCCTTAAAAACTTCCTACCCTTGCAGGTTGGGGGCTAATATAAACCCTACCTTCTCCTGTGTTTGATGCTGTTCTTTAAAATCCCACCTTAGGGACACTGCCCTATCTGACAGAAAATAAATATTCCATAATTCTACTAAAAGAATTTAGGCAATGGCTTTTATTCTCTTTCAGTGAGATTAACAAATACAGACATCTCACATTCAATGGTCACTGCTCTTAGCACTTTGACTAATGAGTTTGCATTGACTGTTGCCCACTGCAAAAAGACACTTCCCTGACAAAGGCAGAGAGCACCACAATCTATGGTATAAACATAAATATTTAAAAGACATTTTGACAACATGGCCATTCAGTAAAACAGTTGTAGTAGATTAACAACTGGGGCCTGTGCCCTCCCGAGCCATGGGCTTTTAATCAAGTTTGTAGTACCAGGCATGAATTCCTTCCTATAGAGCAGACCTTGACTCCAATCAGGAAGCAATTGGGTTTCCCCCATAATGGATATGGCAATAATACGCAGTAGCCATATCTTGCCCGATGGGTCCATACTGTACAATGCAGGATCCACAGCTGGGCAAGAACATTGCTGACTTTTTTCTCCCATCATCCTGCACGGTACCTTTGAGCGATATGAGTTCTAGCCAGTAGGAAGGAAGATTTCAATTCAGTTCTAGCTTGATTTCTCTTGGTCCTGCGTCTAGAATCTTCAGTAATGGGGCCTCACCTAGTTTTGGTGAGCAACCAAGAGAAGTGGCAATAGTCTGTATTGGTTTGGGGGGGGCACCTCTGGGGTCTTAATGACCAACAACTCATTGAAAGGTGACTCACACATGACACTGGGGTTTTTCATGGAATAACTTTTTGCTTATGACAGCAGCTTATGGCTTTTAAAAAATAAATTATGTATTGGTTAACTCATAAAGTAGTGTGTTTTCATCTGCTTTTCTTCATGCATCCTTATTTTTGACGGCCCCTCTTCTCTTTCTTCCCCACCATTCTATCCCCATCCCATCTTAAACCTCCCACCTAGACATCCCTCCCATCTACGTTCATATTGTCTGTTTTACCCCTACACCTCTTCCATGGCTCCTTTCTTGCTTCCTGGCTTCTGTTGCCTCTCACATCAGATAAAAAAAAAAATCTACAGCTTCAAAACTAGGACACGCATCTGAGAAAGAAAGGGTGGTGTTTCTGAACCTGGCTTACATTATTCCACATGTTTTTCCATTAATTTTCCTGCAAGCGTCATAATTTCATCTTGCTTTACAGTTAAATGAAATTCCTTTGTGTGTAGGTATCTGTTATCTCTAGTAGTTTCGGAGTTTTGGATCTTACAGTGAGATTCCTGATTCGTTTAGAGCTGATTTGGGGGATGGGGTGAAAATTAAGGATTTAGTTTCACTATTTTACCTGTAGATACCCAGTTTTCCCAGAGCCATTTATTGACAATGCTGTCCTTTCTCCATAGTATATTTTTGGCATCTTTGCCAAAAGTCTAACGATTACCGTTGCAAGGACATATATATGAGTCTTTTATTCTGTTCCATTGTTCCGCATATCTGGCTCTGTGCCAGAACCATGTTGTTTTCATTACGATGGCTCTGTGTCAACACTTGAAATCAGGTACAGTCATGCCTCCAGCAGTGTACTTTTTGCTGAGGACAGCTTTACCTGTCTGTGTTCTTTTGTGCTTCCTTATGAATCTTACAGTTTCTTTTTATTATTTCTTTGAAGAATGGAATGAGTGTTTTTCTTGGGGTTTCATTGAATCTGTGAATTGCCTTTGGTAAGATGGTTATTGTCCCAATATTAATTCTTCCTATTCCATAAGCATGAGCAGTCTCTCCATTTCGTAGCAACCTCCTCAATTTATTTATTGATGTTTTAAACTTTTCACTGTAGAAGTCTTTCACTTCCTTGGTTTTGTTTACTCCAAGGTATGGTGAGGCTTCTGGGAATGACACTGTTGCCCCGATTTCTTTCTCAGTGTAATCAGTGTGTTTTAGCATGTATTTATAAACAGACTACTGATTTCTGTGGGGAGCCGTTCCCACATACTCCATTGCAAGATGGCGCTGACCATCAGCACCACCAAGCCAGTGCGCATGTGCATGGTAAATGACAGTTTACCTTGTCAAGCCAGTGCGCATGCACATAACAACTTTCCATCCCTTGCTCTTTGCCTCTCCCGTGGCGTCATAGGGTTTGACAGGCTGCAGCCAGTCAGAGTTTGACACGTCCGAGGCGAGGACTGTTAAGCTATATAAGGGCCGGGTTTTCGACCCTTGAGGTCTTCGCTCTGTAAGCTTATGCTCTCCCTCTCAAGACGCATAAAGCTTTTCTGCAGAAGGATCCTGAGTGTGCAGCGTCGTTCTTGCTGGCAAGACGGTAGCGCGGGACAGATTTCTGCGTGGGATTTTTGTATGTGGTAGAGTCCTGATGGAGACCTATGCACCATAAATTGTAGCAATCTTTCTTGCAAGGGATTATTCATTTGTCACATCAAAATGTCAATTGCCTAGAGCTAGTGAGGTGGCTCCGTATATAAAGGTGTTTGCTATACCAGCCTGGATCAATCTTCAGTACCCATGTAAACTCCACAAAGTTGTCCTTTGACCCCTACATGTGCAGGGGGTATGCATGCCCATGTACACACACAAACATACACACAAAATTATTATGAGGATGATTATTATTATTTTTAATTAAAATGTCACTGGTCTATAATCATATTTTCCTCCTTGTATACTTACTAAGTTTTAAACCACTAACATACACAATGAAAACTAGAACACCTCATCTGCCTGTCATATAAACATGGGGATCCAACTTCTCATTATTGGTATTTTAATGTACCTGGATTCTTAAGCAAAGATAAATGTTTTTGCTCTCAATGGAAAGGGCCATTTCTCTTTCCTCATGGGCTGGTCCTTCCACTCAGTGGCTACTCTCAGTCTTGGCTCTCCTCTGTGTGTGACAGTGATTACAAACTGTTCCCTGGGATCACCACCATCTGGTCACAACATCATTTTTGCTTTTAGCAAGGAATTTCCATCATTTTTGTCACTGTTCTTTCTAAAGTCTTGCTTTATAGTTTACTTAGCCTTCTGGAGCATTTATAGAAACAAGAATTCAATTAGTCATAACGCCGAAAGCATAAATGCCAAAGCCATCTCTGGGAACACGACCCCTGTTACTTAGAGTGTTAAGTAGGTTTTCATTGCAGTTAGACGAAGATGATACCTGTTTCTCAGAGTCTGTCGTGTCGTCATTTGTTAGTATATATGTTTGTAAGAGATAGGATCTCAATATGTAGCCCAGGTTAGTTTAGAATTCACTGTGTAGCCCAGGCTGGCCATGAACCTGCAGTGATCTCCCCTTCTGTCTTCCAACTGCAAGAATTAAATGTGTGCTCTATCACACCCAGCGGTAGCACCTGTCTTAATCAGGTCCTGTCTTCCCTACCTTGTCCCCTATGATTTATTAACTAAGCCCTAACCACACTGTCTTTCCCTTTCGCTTCCTTCTTTCTCCAACTCAACTGTGTGTTTGATGGAGAGATCACATTTGTGTTGGTCACTCTCCCACCCTCAGCATCTAGCACAATGCCTCCTCTACAGTAGATCTAGAGTAAAATAAACAAGGATGGAAGCCATAGTCCAAATCTTTATTCGGTGCTGACTTTCTCTTGTTAACTTAACAGGGGGATGCCCAGGTGGAGATGACCTTGTTGAAGATGGGGTTTGCGGAACTGTGGATTGGCTGACTTTGGAACGTGGAATGTCGGGAAAGTCTTAAAGCTCTCTTGCTACTGTGATTTGCCTACTTCACCTATCCTGCTTTATCCAGACATCCCAACCTAACAGACCATAATGAAGGATCTGCTGTCTCTGGCACATACCTAGGTCTAATTCATAGAAAAAATAACTTCCGTTCCAACCACTGTCTGGACATCTGGAGAACTTCTCTCTCTTTTTTTAATCTCCTGTTTTCATTCTTTGAGGATTTCATATGTGTATGCAACGACACATGATCATATCCACCCCCATTCTCTTTCTTTCTTTCTCTCTCTCTCTCTCTCTCTCTCTCTCTCTCTCTCTCTCTTTCACACACACACACACACACACACACACACACACACACACACCACCCCTCCCAACATCATGACCTCTTGTTTTTCTTTTCTAATAAATTCACTTAGCCCTAGCCATATATGCATGCGCAGGAACTTGGACATCTTCAATGGTCACCTAAATGATTATTCTCTCTCTCTCCTTGGAAGGGCCTACTCCCAATAGCCCCTAGTTAGGAGGAGGGATTTGTGAGTTCCTCTCAAAGCTATGCTAGAATTTCAGCTGGCTTCATTTTGTGCAGTTCTTCTGCAGCTGATGTCAATTCATGAGTGCAATGGACAAGTCCTGACTAGAGACAGTATTTCATCGCACCTGTCCCTCCCTCCAGCTCTTACGTTCTTTCTACCTTCTCTTCTTAGATGTCCCCTGAGCTTTGGTCATTGAAAGGTATTGATAAAGATGTCCCATTTAGGGCTGAGCATTGAAAGTCATGTATTTTCAGCACTTGACCAGTTATGTCTGCTGCCCACAGAAGTTTTTCCATCAAAGTTGAGAGCAACCTAGGTCTATGGGGAAGGCTTCTTGAGAGCTTGTTTGGAGGTTCTAGCAGGGGAGCACAGCTACTCGTACAGCCTTGACCAAAGACTTGTCATCCTCTACTCAGGGAAGATCCCTCTATTCGGGAGGGACGCACATGGAACAGTGAGGGAGGAAGGGGACACCCGCCTAGCCAGCCAGATCAGCCAAATCAACCCTGGCGATGAATGGAGTGACAGATGTCGCAGCCAGATCGCCCTCACATCCATGAAAGCCTTCTTTAATGCTTCTCAAACTAACTCACTTTCTACTCAAAGAAAACAGAGAAACGGGCTTTCCTTTTATCACATCAGATCCAATAGAGTAAGATTAAATGTTTAGCCTGTCCAGAACAATTTGGCTTTACTTTTCTGGTCAACTACTAAGCAGTGGAAACAATTTTGGCATGCTTCCATTTTACCTTGTCCAAAGGATAGACTGGTGAGTAGGGATGCTGAGTTGGCCCCTCCCCCTGTGCCAACTGTGTGATGATAGTTTGCTTCTGGATGACTCTCTGGTGCTGGTGGTTCTACGTTTGTAATTTCATACATCATCTGGGGTGAGGAAACATCATCCTATCTGTAGAAGATGGTGCTGAGAGATGGTGTAAAATGCGAGCTTCCAGAGTATAAGAGCCTCAATTCCGTGGCCGGCCACTTAGGGAAAAAGGCAAAGATGGGTTTCTAGCCTCTTTAGCTGGAGTGGTGGAGCCACAGGCCACATGGTCTAAATAAAGATGTCACGTTGCTGGGGCAGCCTAGGAAATGCTTTGGTCTTTCTTTGCTTCATTGGTTTCTAATTAATGCTAAAGATCTCTGGCTCGTTAAAGGAGGTTCTGGATTGGGAATTAAGAGACAGGCTTTTCTCCTAGCTCCTGTAACAATTTTTAGCCTTAGCCATGACGTCTCTGTTCTCCGGACCTTTTGGTTTTCATACTTTAATGGAACAGAGCTAAAGCTGTGGTCTGGAGTAGTGTGTTTCTAGTGGCCTTTCTGGCCCCAGGTTTTTCTCCTTATAGTATACCCTACACCAAAGACCCCCATCTCTACAATAATAAGTGCTTAGCAAGTTGTGCTACAGGATGGGGAGATTGCTAAGAATAGAGCCCTTGCCTCACACGTACAAGACCCAGGCTCATAATTTGTGGGGGAGGGGCAAATTCCTGTTAGCCAAAGACACTGAATGACAGAGTTGTCACTGTGAAGTGTGTACTCACATATACAATATTTCGGATATCCCCGCCCAGTTTTAGTTCCCCCCTCATCTAATGCTTCTGCTACCAAATTTCACACTTGAATATATCCTGCTCAAAGAACAAGAGCATCATAAACAAAGCAAATTCAATTCGAAACCAACTGTAAGCATCTAATATTAATAAATCTTTTTTAAAAAATCACTTGCAGCCTGAGTGTGCATGGAAAGACTTCCTAGAAAAGCAGGGAGCCTTACCAAGATAATAGTTCACACTAAATGTCAATAGGTGTGAGTTAATCAATACCCATGACCAAAACAGAGGTGAGTCCCACCCATCATTTTCACCCAGCTTCTCTTCACTGCTGTCTCCCATGGTCCCTATTTTCTCCTGACCATTGTTCTTCACACACGATCAACCTCTGTGCAGCGACTGATCTGCTCATTATCATCCCGCTGTCTTCTGTAGCCTGTGTTCTACTCTAACTTCTACCTAAAAGCAAAACTATAATTTCCTTCACTGAACTCCTCCAAAGATAAGCTGCATGCTCATCCAAAACCCATAAATACTCCAGGTCTTCCGGAGACATTGGGGACAGAGGTTAAAGTTCAGATGGGCAAGGTCGTGAACTATTTTATCTCAGATCATTTATGTTTCTTAGTGTTGGTTCCAGAACACAATGCTTCCCCCATCACAACTGAGGTTAATTGTTTCTATTGTGTTATTATTTATTTGGTGTGTGTATACATGTGCATGTTCAATGTCCAACATAGGGAGATCATAGGACAACTATGGGAGCTAACGTTCTCCTTCCACTGTGGGACCCAGGTATCGTACTTAGGGTCAAGTGGCTTTCCCACACAGCCTTTCCAAGAGCTGTTGAGGTGAATTTTTAAGAGACGTTTGACCTCTATAACATCAGTGCCATCTATAGACCTCCATGCTTATCTAGGTCTTCGGCACATGGGCAGCGTTTCCTCCTAACTCTAGCTCCCTCAGCACTGTCTGTGCCTACAGTGTCTGTGTGGTCTATAGCTGTGTCACCCTGGCCCATTCTCTGATGCCTGCTACCCAAAGATTCCCCATTTCCAAACCGCTTTCCAGGCACATCCTGGATGCTACCACTTCCTATGTCCCACGTCAGAAATCTTAAGCTTCAGTAAATCAATCTCCACCCACCACCTCCCACCACCCTCTCTCCCGCTCCCTTCCTCTGACTACATCTCCTCTCTACTTCATCAGGATTTCCAGTCCTCGTCCTTGGACTCTACAGTCTACCATCGTTCCCTGTATCCATGACAACCCTGCTTTGACACCACCCAGCAGTCAATCTGAATTTTACCTCTTCTCAGCTCTGCATTGCCCTCCCATCTCCTCTCTGCACTGCATGGCTCCTCCCATCTCCTCTCTCTGCAATGAGTATGCACTTTAGTAAAAATCTCCCCAGTACACATCTCACCTGGAACTATAGCTCCACGTTTCTCCCTTTCCTCTTGACAAAGAATCTCTCTATATATCTTCCTTTCTTCCTTGCCACTTTCCCCTTTTCTTGATCAGAGAAGTATATTAAGCTCCAATGCCCTAAATATTGCCAATGTCTACTTTTGAAATGCATGTGTGTTTTATATAACTTACTATAGATTTCCCCTGAGGACTACTGGCGTTATTGTCATCTATTCTCATGGAGGGGGTGGACTTAGGTCTTATTAACATCTGGTGTCACGTCGTTCTGGTACGAAATAAACAAATAAATGGAGTTTTAGAGTATGTAACATCCAGATGAGACCAGAAGTGGAAATGTGGATCTTACAGCAAAGTCTTTTCTTAAACAAGTATAAGTCTAAACAGTCCAAGGTGCCTTTATAAACCCCTTTCTCCAGTCAGTGTGTGGTAGGCGTGAATACGGGGCTAAGTGGCTTTAAAATGTTCTGGCTAGTAGGTTTTCTCAGATTTACGGGATATATATTTTTAAGTGTCCATTCTTTGTCTTTTGTAAGTTAGAATTCCACTCCAGTATAAGTGAAAAAAATCTATATGTTGTATATGCTACCTATAAAAAACAATAGCTGTGTTTTCAGAGAAACAAGAATGTTATTATTCTAGAATTTTGAACCAAGCTGTTCCCTACACCTGAGTTCAAGGACTCAGTTTACAAGCCCTGGACTGTTTCAGATTCCTCTTTCTTGTTTTTCTGATTGGTTCTCTTCTTGTTTGCAATCTATTGTTCATGATGCTTCCAGAGCAATTCCACAATCACAAGTCAGATCCTGTCATCCACTGCCTCCAACCTTACTACCACTTAAAACCAAGGCCACACTCCTTCCAGTGGCCTCAGAGGCCTGACCTCCCATTCCAGGCTTATCCCCACCATTTGCTACTACTGCGCAAACAAAGGCGTGGCTGCTTTTCATTTTGCTCTTTCATGCCTTTGCTCTTAGACACCTGGCTCATTTCTCCGTATCCTGGGCCTCTTCAGGAGAGTATTTTCCTCTGATACCTCACAGCCACTGGCTTTTATTCCAGGTCATTCTTCTGTACCTTATAGTTCATATGAAACATGCCTGAGTTTGAACTACAAACTGCCACACCATAGCGAGTGTCTTTTGACTATTTCTGCAGTGTTTCCACTGAAACATTCGCAATTTTTAAATCTGATATATTAGCGACCACCTTCTTGCATCACTGGCAGGCTACCATGAGTTCTGCCTCACCCATTACTAAATGCTCTTCCCTTTACTAATTGGTCCTCATACATCTGCACCTTCAGGAGTTGGTCCCCGTGCATCTGCATCTTCGGGAGTTGGCACCCACGCATCAGCATTTTAGGAGTTGGTCCCCATGCATCTGCATCTTCAGGAGTTGGTATCCATGCATCTGCATATTCAGGAGTTGGCACCCACGCATCAGCATTTTAGGAGTTGGTCCCCATGCATCTGCATCTTCAGGAGTTGGTATCCATGCATCTGCATATTCAGGAGTTGGCACCCACGCATCAGCATTTTAGGAGTCGGTCCCCATGCATCAGCATCTTCAGGAGTTGTCCTAAAGAGAGATTTCTGAATCTCAGATTCCATGATCTGAGCTCATGGATGGGAATGGGACCAGAGTTTAAAGAGCACCCCTAATAGTTCTGACACTGGTGATCCTCTGAACAGATGGAGCAAGGCTTTTTTTAATACATGCTCCTTTAGAAGATGGACTCTGTCTGCTTCATGTTCACACCCTCAATCTTACATGAATGAGGTAGGCAGTTGGAAGCTGTTAGAATATTGACCACAGCGGGCAGATGAAAGGTTACAAAACAAACATTGCTAGTAAAATGTAGGTCACTGAGACAGATCAACCCAGAAAATGAAATGATTTATGTTGATTAAGAGAAAATACATATGATTTTTATGAATTTTTCAGGTAAAGAGATGAGTCCCCCTCAAATGGAAACATCTCCTCCTGGCAGTTCTCCTCTATTCTTCCAGCTGCCACCACGGGGACTCACGGACTCAGTCCCCTGACACTCGGGAGGGAATGGGATATGCAAATCCAGGCTGAGCTACAATCTGTCCAGGAACACATGGCCTGAATGAGGAGTGATCAAACATAACACTCTCAGGGTAATTTTCCACTGATTAAAGAAAAGGTGTAAATTCTGGGGTTATCCCGCTGATGACGACTCTCGGGACATGCACTTTACATATTTAACCAAGGGGCTTAGCCTCTGAATAGATCATTTCATTTTTGACATCAAAAGGGTGCTGATACTGTATTGGAGGGAAATAGGATTTAGAGCTCACCCTTATTCTGTGGGTTCACCTCTTATTTAAAGTTCTCAGGTTTGGACCTTTCTCAACGCCCCCCCCCTTCCTTTCTTTTCTCTTTTCATTTGCCTTTGCTTTCTCCTCCCATCTTCCTGTCTTTTTTTCTTTCTTTTTTTCCATCCCAAGAGAGTATGCAAGTTGAAATGTGCTTGAAATATCTTTGAACTTCTAAACTTGGACTAACTTTCTACTGTAATGTTGACTCAAATTTGGATCCCAGTGTTAGAAAATGTTGCAACCAGAAGTGTTGTAGATTTAATCTGCAATAAAAGCATGAGGGTTGCCTTGCCAGCTGGAATGTCACCCAAAGGTATAGACACTGACACTGCAGCCACATGCTGCTGCCACTGGCGCCACTGCTGATGATGCTACCACTGCTGCTGCTGCTGATGTTGCTGCTGATGCTGCCCCTGATGCTGCCACTTGCTACTGCTGATGTTGTTGATGCTGATGTTGTTGCTGATGTTGATGATGTTGCTGATGCTAATGTTGATGCTGCTGCAGCTGCTGCTGCTCCTGATAATGATGATGATGGTGATGATGATGATGATGATGATGATGATGATGATAACCCCAGAAAGCTTAAGATTAAGTATCCTCCCAGAAACTCTCCCAATTCAGAATGAAAGCTGTGTGGTAGAAAGGAAGCAACAAGCTGAGGGACCTCAGACATATCATTCAGAAAAAAAAAAAAAAGAAAGAAACTTAGCTAGGAACGGTGGCACACACCTTTGATCCCAGTACTCCAGAGTCAGAGGCAAGTGAATTTCTCTGAGTTTGAGGTCAGGCAGATCTCCATATAGTAAGGCCCTGTCTCAGAGAAAGAGAAAGAGAGACAGGTAGGGAGGGGGAGAGAGGGAGAATGGGAAGAGGAAGAGAGAAGAGGAGGATATCATTTGATGTTCTTCACAACAAAAGGAGATTCTCCCAAAGTTCTCTTCCTCCAGCTCTTTTGTCATGAAGCCAAGCGGGTCCTAGCCTCCGCTGGTCTTTGTAGCACTGAACTGATAGAAGATTTGAAGTGTTTCCAAATTACATTATACCATGGCATATTCTTCCAGCTGTTGTGAAAGTTTAGGCAGGACTCCAGGGGATAAGTGAAGGCATTGTAGAGTCAACTACATCAGCTGGATGTTTAGGGAAAAGCTTGTTACATCAACTTACATCAGAGGGAAGGATTCTTTAGCTGTGTTTGGAAATCCAAGGTTTCTCTCAGTTTCTGTATGCAGTGACAAGCTCACAAGTCCTTTGTTGTGGGTTTGGTTGCCTCTGGGCACATTTATCCTCCTCACTTATTAGGAGCAAATGGAAGAGAAAGATAGAAGGCATGATGAAGTTTTATGAGTATATATGAAAATGAAGAGGCCACTGACATGATATGTGGTGGCGAACATTTCCCCAAAATTGGAGTCAAGATTGCTGTTCTCAGTGTCTTTGAGAAGCTGCTTAGACATGAGCTCCACTGTCCTGGGAGAGGCTGTCTAAAGCATCTGTTTTTAGCCTTGCTGCCCTATTAGTGAACATCCAGAAGATAGGCATTGGGGTTCTTGTGTTAATTCTCCTATAGTACGTTCCCACTTTGCCCCGAGTCTTTCTAAGGAGTGAATCCCGGTGTCCTATGGTGTTCCACCAACACCCTCCAAATCCATACACGATTGGCTCCCTTACCAGTCTTCCCCCACGATGTTTCTTGTGCCTAGGGTTCCTGAATCTGTGAAAGTCTCATATGCACTCGTTTCCCATAGACGTTATTGAAAGACAGTAGCCTCTTCTCCATTCCTGCAAAGGCTGTGCATCACCCAGGGCTGGAATTAAGATAAAGCAAGGGAAACAGGCTGGGGCATAAAATTTAATGGCCCCAAGATGGGGTTCTAGATCCTCAGTGTCTGCACCCTGCATGTATCACCTGTCTCACCCTGGTCCTGACACTGCTCTGCCCAAGGGAAAGGAGCAAATTAGCCCCAAGGCCAGCAATGGATGGATAAATCAGAACCGGAAATGTCTGTAGCAGCCTTAGACTCCATGCCTCTTTTCTTAAGAATGGGGTGGTTGCTGGCCTCCCTCCTCCGAAAACCCAGGACGGTGGAGAAGACAGATGTGATTCTGCCCCGAAACCAGGCTCCACTGGATGATGTCACCAGTTGGGTAAAAGCCCAATGTGACATCTAGCCAAGCACTTAAGCTCTCTGGGCTCCATTCTGGTTCCTCGGGCCTTTGACTGTGGATTCTAAAAAGAACCTTGGGACATCAATTATGCATCATAAAGATCTCTCCCTTGAATTTTTCCCCCTTAAAACACAACTTACTCGGTTAAGTGTGGCTGGAGACTCATTGATATTTTATTTTCCCAACATATTCATTAAAGTCAGGTGAAATGCCTTCCGTGGACGCAGAAACAGCAGGAATAAAAGATAATAGATGCAAATAAATGGAGTGATTGAGAGGTACAAGAATAACATGTGACTTGGCACTTTATCTTAGCAAAGGTACTTGAAGGTCCCATCCTAAATTCTTTTCTGTATTAGGGAAAAAAAATGGTGATTTTCCTTAATATCTTCAGAAGCTCCCATGGATACTATAATTCATGAATGATCAAGCCTCTTGTCATAAAATGTCATAGTATTTGCATATAAACCATGCACGTTCTCTCACTTTACATTATCTTAGATTATTTATATTGCCTATAATGTAAATGCTATGTAAATAGCTATAATATTTTAGTTTAGAGAACAATGATGAAAGCCTTCTGTACATGTTCGGTACCAATGCACTTTTTTCCCTCAATACTTTCCATTGGTGGGTGGGTCTATCCTTAGATGCAGAGCCTACAATACAGAGGGTTGGCTGCTTTGGGTCTCCTCAGTGTCTTCTTTTGAGATTGCAGGCACACACATGTGTGCATGTATGCACACATGCATGTGCTTGTGTATTTGTGTGGTTTAAGTACTACTTCAAATGACTTACAAAAGAGGCAAACTTCTCCAACTTATCGTCATCAATATCATCCTTAGGATACTCCATGGAGTGGTAGAATAATACATAACTTAGCCTTTTGGGGGGTCTCAAAATAGATTAATTTGTATATAGAACTTTAAGGTAACTGTCAAGAACTTTGATGTTGCTATCCTATGAGTGTTCTTTGAGATATGGCGATTGGTTTCTAGCTCCTGATGCCATCTGCCTCGTCAATATCCTGTCTTGAGTTGATTTGGTTGATCGGGCTGGCTAGAAAGGTATTGCCTACCTCCTTCACCGCTCCATGTGCATCCTTCCTGAACATGCATGTTTGGTTGAAGAATTCTGCCTTCCCTGATAGAGGAGGACCAATGTTTTGTCAAGGGTACATGAATTGCTGGACTCTTCTTTGAGAACCTCCAAACAGCTCTCAAGATCTTCTCTATATGGAAGCACCTATTTATATTGTTTTTATGCTCCTCAGAAAACACACACACACATACACATGCACATACACACATGCACACACACGCACACACACACACACACATACACACACACATGCACACATGCACACCACCTAGAACTTCTTGCTAGAATGCCTCAGGCTTTCCTAAAGTGTAGGCACTGATGTGGGAAAATAAGAAGACAAGCTTAAAGGCAACATCTGATTGAAAAGAAGGAACAAGAAAGAACTACTCAAACCAGTGGGTGAGAAAGAAAGCCAAAACAGAAATGAGCCAGCATAAGCAGGATAAACTGGGTTAAGGAATCAGATGACCTGCAATGTCCTACACGATGTTCCTAGAATTGTGTGGGTCAACATGACAGGGTTTAGAGTGAGGAAGTGAGATTGTCCGACGGACGGGACACTATCCCTCTAGTGCCAGTGAGCAACAGACGTCATCAGGCAGGAAAAATGACATAACAGCCACCCCACCTCTGAACTGAGTTCACTGAGATCACCCCAGAGGATGAAGAAACCCTTAAACATCTTAACCAAGACAACAAGGCTTCATGTCCTAACCAGCACCCATTTCAAAACTCAAGTCCTTTTTTGGGTAACACTTGTTCCTCTGTTCAAGGCTGTGATGGGTATCATTTCAGTAAATGCTGAGATCAGAGACTCAAAGGGGAAACCTCTCTGTGGGCTGCCCTTCCGTTCTAATCCAGCTGTGAAAGGACTTGGGGTACCTGACATTCAGACTCCGGTGTTAATTGTGCATGGAAACACTGATATCAGCAGAAGGGACTTCCAGGTGTCTGAAGAAGTTGTCGCTGACGGAGGACAGCAACTGAATTTCCGTGCCACCTCTCTTCCCTTGCCAAGCAATAGTTAATTTGAATAAATGTCAGATCATAGCCCGGATGTGCCTTACCAGTGTCAATATTTTCGCTACCTAATAGTACACAGTGTTACACCTGAAATCTTCCAGGATGGCAGGGTGCTATTACAAAAGATTGCTTAATTGTAGATTGCTACTGTACATTTAGATTTCAGTAGCAAATTAAGTTGTCAGACTTAATTACCGTTATATGTTTAGATGGTGCCACGGATTATTTAGTTCGCTACCTAGGTTTGCCAACCTGTTCCCTTTGCAATGTGACAGGGTAGTAATTAGAGAATTACTGCAAACTCTTTAGGCTTCCTATGAACATGTCCAGGAGGCCTTGTGCTCTTAAGGATCCTTTGGAGAATCCTCACTTCTGCCACCCAAACCCCCAGTATCCCAGAATGAATCTCTAGGGTACAGCCTTAGAGCATCACAGCTTGGGTACCTTTGTGAATTTATCCTGGTGTGGAGGCATTAAAGATCTTCTGATCCCAGAAAATGCTCACTAAACATGAGGATATTAGGGGTATATTTCTTCAGTCTCTTCACTATTGACCCGGATCATGTGGGACTGCCCTATGCATCAAACGATGCTTAGCAATACTTCTGACCTTTACCAACTAGACACAGACAGCATCCTCCTGTCCATATCTAGACGCTGGTAGATGACATGCGGTGGGGGGACTTCTCCAGATGAACTCCACAGACCTAGAGAAACAAATGGAAAACTGCCTACCAGGTAAGCCCTGTGTTAGTGCCCTGGGAGAATTGCACTGTTCTTCAGACTTTTGGTTCTCGGGGGTAGAACTTCTGTATGGCCTAGAAGGATAATTAATGTAAGATGAAAGAAAATGACTACGAAAGCCAAATCACTTTTCCAAAGATTGGTAATTGATATCACCGAATTCCAGATTGATTTGTATGATTTTCTCTTTATCTCTGGGTCAAATACTTCCTATTCCTTCTCTGGCCTTCTCACCAGACCTTTCCCCCTTCTCTCCTCCTTCTTCAATGGTGGCTACTTCACAGGCAATCTGTAACAGGACCTGGCACAACTAAGGAAATCAACATCTTTTTATTGAATGAATAAATAATGAATGAATGAATGAATGAATGAGAGGCTGGGATGAGAGCTATAAGGAAACCAAAATTAAAATTCTAGGTTTGTGACTCTCTAGCCATAAAGGAGATTGAAATTTAAAAACAATAGAATAGGTTGCCTATCTCCATGTTTAACAAGATATGGTTTAATTGATATGGCAATATCAGTTTAGCCCAGGTTAATATTCTATGCACATTCTTATTCTAATACGAATGATGCTACATTTATAGTCCTCATTTCTGTCCAATTATAGGGTCATTAACACATATATGTTTACACACACATACACAAGTGCATACAAAAATCATATGTGAACTTGAGTGACCCTAATTGCTAAGCTAAGAACTTAGCTATAGAACACAATAGCAGGGTTGTTTTTGTTGTTGTTTTTGTTGTTGTTGTTGTTTGTTTGTTTGTTTTGATCTTCAGATTTGCTCAACTGAAGCAGAGCAGGCATTTCTTTAGTTAAACTATCAGCAGTCCTCTCGTATCCATGAAGTGCTTTGTGTTAGTTCTGCCCTGGAGAACCCCCAAATTCCTGAGTGCTGACTTAGGTTGAGCTGCTTAGCAAAGTTAGGTTGAGTAACTGGCCCTTGTCACCAAAGCCCAGGTGTCTTCCTTCACTCCTTTGTCCAAGATCTTGGCATTTTCCTAACCTAGCAAAACCTCTGAGGAGTCAAGGAGAATATGTTTGGATTCCCAACTTGACTCACTGACGTTTTGATTTCCAGCCACAGTCATGCAGATCTTTGTTGTGCCTGTGACGTCGATTCCTCTGAGTGCCATGCACAGCTGATGAATGTGGCCAGTGGTCATTTGGCCTGGCAGTCCACTTCAAGATCCTAGTACAAAACATCAACCATCCCCAGTGGAGATGCCTGGGTCCAGCGATGTCCAACCATGGTTTGCTTTTATTCCTTGAATTAAAAATATGTTTCTGATGCAGAATTAACACATTCATAGGAGATGGAGTGGCTTATTGTCAATGAATAAGTCAATGTATAAGCATTTTCCCATTAGGAGGCGAGAAAGAAAACCACGATTTTGCAGTGGGGATTACTCTCAGACCCACTTTAGGTGTGGTCAAACTGGTGGAAGCTCTTTGAGAGTCCACCTTGTGGGTTCGCTGTCTTCAATTCAACAGATACTGGTTAGGCGTATAGTGAGAGACGGGCATTGAATTGAGTGCTGAGAGAAATGGAAGGGGGAAGAGAGGATCCCCACCTGCTTCTCTCTCAACATGCTTTTCTAATCTGAAGCCAAAAGGAGTAAGGAAGTCATTATTAATCTACTGGTTTGAAGGGATCTTGAAGACAATGTTCTGTAATTCGCATGTTGAAAGCATTAGTGTCTTATTGTGAATTCATGTCATGGACCACTCCCAGAGAACAAATTTGGATGGGCCAAAGAAGAGTAGCATTAGAGGAACATACATGTGTGTGTGTGTGTGTGTATATATATATATATATATATGTGTGTGTGTGTGTGTGTGTGTGTGTGTGTGTGTGTGTAATAGCCAATATGTAATTAGCCTTTATCTCCTTTCTATGAGCTTTTTACCCACTGTCACCTCTTACTCTTCCCTTCCTAAGGGGTGCAACGCACAACGCCTGTCTGCGCTCGATGCACTACCATACAGTTCGTGAACCAGGCAAGGGGCTGGAGATTGAAACACACACAGACACACAGACAGAGACACGGACCTCTAGTCACTGGTAAGAAGTCCTTTATTCAGTAGCACCATGGAGGCTTAAACACCCAACAGTCAAGTGGGCCAACAAGTGAAAACCTTATCCTCTGATCCTCAAGGCCACACGCGCTCGTGAAGCAGAGCTGGTAAACAACTTTGACACAGCTTTCAGTAACTCAAATCAGAAGGAAAGTAAAGATCTCTAGCAGGGAAGAGCAGCTGGAGGCCAGGACTCCAAATGGTCCCAACAAAGGGGAACTGACCTTGCTAAGCCTACGCCACTCATCTCCTCCCAGGTGACAAGCGTTCTGATTCAAGTCTCTTTCCTTTGCTGGAGAAAGAGGATAGGGCAGGTCTCATTTTCAGGAAGCTTGGAGTTTAAGAGCTGTAATTCCTAATATCAGCTAACTCTGGAGATTTCCGGCCACTTTCTTTCCTTCATTTTAATGGGCTGAAGTGTGTGGGGGTGTCGAGTTCGGAGCTTTATGGCGAATATTTAAAAAGCAAATGTAATTTTTGAGGTTTGAAAAACATTCCTTACACAACACTGCCAGTATTACTTCATAAAAATTCAAATTCTTGGTGCATTTCACAGTGCATACAATGGTCTTTTCTTACAAGAAAATGGTGGCACAGCTTGGAGTATAGACCTACAAAAGTTAAATGTAAATAAAATGTCACCTGGAGTGGCACACATTCACACTGTAGTCTGTCTTAGCCCGTTCTTCTGTCTCTGTAAAGGATTGCCAAAGAGTGGGTAATTTATGAAGAAAAGAAATTCATTTCCCATAATTTCACAGTCTAGGAAATCCAAGAGAGAAGGGCCACATCTCATAAAGGCCTTCCTGCTGCATCTGAGTGGGGTTGGGGGGTGGGGACCCGGCAAGCGTGCACACAGGACAGAGCATGAGGCCACCTTCCCCTTTCATCAGGTCCCACTCCAGAGTGGCCAGCCCTTCTCACAGCTGCAGCATTAACACACTCACGGGAGCAGAGTCCTCATGCCTGGTCACTTCCTCTAGGTCCCACCTCTCAGCACAGTCACAGTGAGAAAGTGCCATTCCAACCACAGGTCCATTGCAATAGGGGAGACAGAGCCCCTCCTCTCCATCTCTCCCTGGGATGGCCCCGTGTGGCTGTGCGTTCCATTACAATGTGACCAGAAAAGATGAGTAAGTCAGAACCCAAAGGCCCCGCCAGAACCAGCTTAGGTTTAACCAGTAAGGGAGAAGCAGACTGTCAAACACAGAAAAATTCTCAATGTATACAGTTCATAAAATATGCTGGTTGGAACACAAATGCGGGAACTTTAATGTATGGATTTAAATCCTCCTCTTTCCACTGTCCAACTGGCTGCATTTCCTTTAGTATTGTGACCAGGGAAGCAGCGTAGATATTCAATATGGAGTGCCATACCAGGAAAGGTAGAGTCCTGTAGCGGTTCTATCTTTGGGTTTTGAGAGGCCTCCACACTGATTTCCAGAGTGGCTGTACCAGATCACATTGCCAATAACACACTTCTTCCAACAAGGCCGCACCTCCTAATAGTGTCACGCCCTATGGGCCTTTGGGGGCCATTTTTATTCAAACCACCAGTTTCTTTCAAGAAATGGGAATCACTGTCAGCAGTGGTAGAAAGGGAGTTTAATGTGGAGCCAAAGACTCGACCTTGTATTCGGGCTCTATCCCTAGCTGTGCCATTGAACACATTGCTTACCTTATTCTGATCTTCAACTTCTTTACGTTTAAAGTATTAAGCTAGTAACAGTGATTTTGTTGCCGAAATTGGACAGCATTGAAAGTAAAGTGCTTGACTCTGACAATTGTTCAGCGGGTGTTAATCAACTCTAAATCTTACTGAGCTTCTGGGTTTTGCAAAGAACACTTGGAAGTCAGTAGAGAATAAAGCAAGTTCATTTAGATTTCACATATGAGTGTGCTCCAAATTCCAGATATATAAAGATTTGAATATAACACTTCTATGCCAATCTTTGCTAGGTTGATGACAAGCTTCTACCATATAAGGCCTGACAAAAATCGAACAGGAAAATAAATAACATTGACCCCCTCCTCAGCTAGAGTTGATCATAGCAGAAATATCCCTGCTAAGAGGAGCAACTTGTGAGACAAATAAAGTTATTTGTTTTCCTGGAGAAATATAAATCATAACTAAATCTATTAAACAATTATCTCTAGTAAATCCAGTTATTTTTAAACTTTCATTTAATTTTATTTTATGTGTGCCAGAATCTTGCCTATGTGTGCATCTGTGCAGCAGATACATGCACTATCCTAAGAGGTCAGGAGAAGGTGTTAAATTCCCTGGAACTGAAGTTACAGACAATTGTGAACCACAGTGTGGGTGCTGGGAAGGAAACCTCTGTAAGCGCAGCTAGTGCTCTTAACCAGTAAGCCATCCCTCCATCCATAACCTGGTTGTTTTTAATTTAAATAATGAGGCGTTGATGGGTATTTTTTGTAACACACCTGAAGACCCAAAATTACTCTGTTGATGATAACTAAACAATTAGAAGTAAGATACATGGTAGACTTTGTTTATGAGCCTAACTGGGAAAGACATTTTTCCAATAAACTGTGGCAAGATGGTACCATGGACCTCTCGGGGCAGGGGTGTGCCATTAGTTCAAAGTCACTTAAATGTTATACTCCTACTTAACTCTTCCACAAAATGAAACAAAGCTCAAAGTTGAGTTTTACAGTCTGGGTATTTCTCCCCTGGGGACACAAATTTCAAAACAGTAACGTGAGCCACAAGACCCTTGAAATTTAACAGAAGAGTTGGTTACTGCCGTATTACACACCCACTATTATGAGGATGTGTATCAGGGCAGCTGTCTGTACGCTTAACAAACACGGTCTCATGAAATGACTGCTCTTTCTTTCTCTTGGTCTCTTGGATGGACAGTCTGCCCTTGACTTCTCAGCCTTCTTTCTAAAGATTTGCTCCCCAGTGAAAACATGTTGGCTTTCTGCTCAATGCGTGTTTACATTGCAGAGTTTAGAATAAGATGCAATTGGTGAAACCCATTCTTCAGCTCTAATAGCCCTCCAGTTGATGTGACAGCTCTGGTAACTTTATGCTTCTGATCAAATGATTAATAATGCTTTTATAAAAATTAGACTGCATTATTGCAATACCAGCTCTAAGTCACAAGGGAGAGAGGGATGCAGTGTGTGTGTATGTGTGTGCACACGAGCAATGATTTTGTGAAGCAAGAAACTGTTTGTAGTTATCAATTAGTCTTAGATGAGAAAATTGTTTGGGTTCATACAGCATGTAAAAATCACTATCTTTATTAGTTACATTTACCAGCAAATGACTGAAGTTGTACTTGCAGTTTTAACTCGGGAAAATGAGGCATCATGGCCTGATAGAACAGGCTTTCTACTACGTGGCTGTTGGCATTTCAGCAGGTGAGTTATACTGGCTCATCGAAAAGACAGAATTATGGCATCTACAAGGATTCAACCCAGTTGATTAGGGCTGGCACGGGCAGCATTTATTTTGTTGTTGTTAATATACTAAATGTAAGTATTGCATGTTTAATAAAAGAAATATTATAATAGAGTCCAACATTTAAAATCAACAAAATAGAGAAATGCTTATTATTTTTATTTTCACCTTTTTATTTCTTATTTAAGTTTTTTATGCCATATATTTTGATCAAACTTTTTGTCCTACCCCAATTCCTTCCATATCCTTCCCCAACTCTTAATCCACCCAAATTCATATTCTTTCTCTCTCTGAAGAAAACAAAAGCAAAACAGACAAGCAACAATAACAACAACAACAAACACATGGAATACTCATCTCAAAATGGGGATGTGTTTATCAAACCCCTCAAGACTCAGGATTCCATGTGAAAGAGGAGGCAGAAAGATCATTAGAGCCAAGGTGGTGGGTGACTCCAAGGAAACGGTGTTTCCAGACACAGCAGAGCTGACACACATATGAACTCACAGAGACCGGGACAGCTTGAACAGGACCTGCACAGACGCACGGACTCAAGCCAAACAAAATGCCAATACTGAGACGAGGAAGTGGGCACAAAGTCCCGTCTCCAGCCAAGAAGCCATTCCCAATTGATAGCTAACTGCGAGCGGGAAAAGCATTTTCTTTAATAGAATGATAATCGGCACATCAGCCTCCCTCCAGGACAGGCCTTCTGCCCACACAAAGCAGAGAAAGGACTGTTTATTAGAAAAACCAAAAGGATGATTTCAGAGATGAAGATGAGTTGACTAGTACATTCACGTTTGTTTGACTCACTAGAAAGCTCAGAGTTTCGGGGCTGTATCATTTGAAACAAGAGTCATGGAGTGTTTGAAATCCCAGCTCATTGACTTCACAGCCTCAGCCGGACAAACATCAGGTGTTCATGACATGTTATTCGTGTGGATGACAGTTTTCCTTCCAAATAGAACTAACAGCTGCTTAGGAATCCCAGAAGGATGTTCTTGACCCTGGGATATGATTTATATTACAGGAGTGTTGGGGTGTGGTCACTGATCAGAGAACCACCTTCTACAAAGAGTTCACTTGCACCAGTGAAACATGCCACTGCTGTCCAGGGAGTCATAAGAAATCCTAAACAGGGAGAATGGAAAGTCGGTCCAAGAAGATTTGGGGGACTGGCATAATAAAACCAAGCTGTAAAACTCAGTAGAGCCGTGAGTCAAAATGGGGATTAATTGGAGAAAATGATCATGTGTCTTCAGTACCAGAATAGAGGTTCATGCCTGAATGGTGTCAGGAACTAAAGTTCCTAAACTACATCACAGCCAAGCACAGGCATCACAGATGAAGAGAGATGTTTGGGTGCGAGGAGACAGGACTCCTTGTACTTTAGATCCCGTACACTGACTTCTGCTTCCGTCACAATGCTGCCATTGCTTGGTAGAAATCACGAATGGTATGTGATCACTTCAAACTAAAATTTAATCTAGAATCTCTTTGAGAGAGAGAGAGAGAGAGAGAGAGAGAGAGAGAGAGAGAGAGAGAGAGAGAGAGAGAAAGAGAATGGATATTGAAGGATGATTTTCAAAAATTGATTCTCTCCTTCCAGCCTGTCTTTGAAGTAGGGTCTCTCTTATTGTTTCTGTGATGTGTGGTCCTCCAGGCTAGCTGGCCTGTTTGCATCTGAGAACGTTTCCTGTCTCCCCTCTTATTTGGCTATGGGAGTGTTGGGATCGCAGATTCAAGTCCCCCCCTCCCCATGTCCAACCATTGTTCACATGGGTTCTGTGATGATCAAGTGAAGGTCATCAGATTTAGACAGCAAGTGATTTTAACCACTGATCCATCCCGCCAGCCCCGGAAGTAGCTGTCTTGTTCATAGAATCCTTCCTCTCAAGGAGGATCTTGTTAGAGATTGCCCTCCGGGTTCACAAAATGCATGTTTACAAAAATCACCCAAGTTGGCACAGAGTGACTTTGCTGACACTTTGAAAACATTTTAGAAACCACTATCTTACAGTCAGGGAGGGGCTGCCCACTCTCTGCCTCGGCACTCAAGTCTCCAGTGACAGCCACGGCTTTCATTCTGGCCCTTTGTTCATCTTTCGCCCGCTCCCTCTTCTTCTGCCCTCTGTCCCTTCCCATGACGAACAAAGAACCCTTGGTCTGGTAATGAAACGCCCCCACCCCGCCCCCTGGCAAATGGAGATGATCTTTTCCAAAGCACACTTTAACTGGACTTGGAGCAGTAAATCAATCACTGTACATTCTTCTGTCGTAATGAATATGATCTATGTATACAAGCTGTCACGGGGCTACATCTTTCTTCATTCTGATGTTATGGAAACCAGACATGCCTCAGAGGAAACACCTGTTGGAGACCCGCATGAAAGAAAGGTCTTGGGAGAGTCACTTCATCATCACGGCATCCATCTGGTGTCCTCGCCAAAGCAAAGCCTAACAGGGCTTAGAGTGTTATCCTCACCAAGAGCTCATCTCCGCCGTATGCTGTGCAAAGGACACAACTGTTGTGTGCACACGCAGCCCAGAGACCAGAGCGTCATCCAGGAGAGCATCAGTGTGAAGAGTGTTGGAGCGCGAAGGCTGGTCAACTGAAGGTAAAGGAAATACAGGGTACCACCGAGGTTTTAGAAAGCTATATTGTGTCAACAGGTAGATGTTTCGTGGTTGAAAAGTCAAGATATCTTAGAAAAGGCTGGGGGAAAAAATATGACAAGAATGATCTAGCAGAACATGCTTCATTTGAAGATGGGAATGGTACCCTGACCACAAATGTGCTTTTTTATTGCCTAAGAAATATCAAAGTACTTCTGCCTGGGAGCATCTCTGCAGCACTTGGTCTTGATATGCCTTCAGTCAGTGCACCTAGTCAAACAGCGTGGTTTTCAACAGTGTATGTCCCCCATTGTCTCCCACAATTTACAGCCTGGACTCGAGTCTTCCTGAAGATGTTCTGATGACAGAGGAAACCCCGCTCTGTTCACAATCCCTCATGGGAAGCTCCATAACCACCTCCGCTCCTTCTTCTTTTCTAGGCTTCCTTTCCACTTGTATCAGAAAACACTGGCTTATGGTCATTTCGTTGAGACTTCTTTAAACTCCTTCGGCGGCCTGTAAGTTCTCAGCATAAATTTCTGAGCCGAAAGCAAAGCAGTGTGTGTTTTTGTCCAAGGCTTGGGCTATGCAAAAATGACATTCCATAAAATCTTAGCATGGGGAGGACAGGCCCCTTGACCTAGTGTTTGGAAAAGGGGAAAGCATGTGTTTGTGTGCCCAGAAGTTTCAGTGACCTTGGTGGTTCAGTCTTTGGAGACCACAAGTGTCTCTTGGAAGTACTGGTCAAGTTCTCCCCAAAAATGGAAGAAAAATCTCCAATCCCAGGGATGCGTCTGCTGCTGCTGGAGAGCTGTGTGTCTCCGAGCGCATTCCCCAGGATGTCTTCACTGTGACTCCTCAGCCAATGTTTGACTTGAAATGCTTGTTTACTGTCCGTTATAATTACCACCTTGTGTGCTTGGGGAAAAGGGACAGCGTGAGCCACTCTCTGTGTGTCCCTTGGACCGTGACCATTCATCCCCAGGAAATCCCCGTTGGTGGTAAATGGGAGAAAACTTGCCAAAACATTCTCAGAGGACGTGACTTAGATTGACCGAAGCCTAGTTCCCACCAACGCATGAAGCCCCCGTGGTTGGTGTCTTGAGACTAACCTCCAAAATAAAAAGTCCTGTGTGCCAACAAGAAGTGACCAACTGTTTGCAGTCTGGTTTACTTGGGGCTGGGGTTTCCTAGAATATGAGGTCTTCAGAGTCAAAACTGGCTATTCGGCTGCCAAAATATTGGTATGGTTTCCTGTAAATTTGTAAATGTGGGGGAGGGGCAGAAAGGAAGAGAGGGGGAGATGGAAACACTGGAAACATCAAGTCAAGAAAAACTTCAGTCCTTTTATTATGAATGAGTTTTGCCGATGTTTAACGAAAGAGAGCTCAAGAGAATGGCCAGAACCCTGGATGTTTTGGTACAAGCGGGTTACGATGAATTGTGTTTCCTAGTTTCCCAATTCCTTGTCTTTCCAGATTTCTTGTCTATGCAAACTCTCCATGGACTTGTGGAAAAATAGTAAACTTTGATAGTTCAGATTGCTAGAGTGGAGTTGGGAATGCAGCTTGTTTGGGAGAATGTTTTCCACACATTCACACAGCCCTGGGTTCGACCCCTAGCAGCACATAAACCGGATAGAGTAGCATCCAGGAGGTGAAGGCAAGAGGATCAGGTCATCCTCCAGAAAACAGCACTTTGAGGCCAACCTGGAACACATGGCACCTTGCCTCAAAAGCAAAAAAATCAAATAAAAATAATGTTGGCTTGGTGTCTTAGAGTTACTATTGCTGTTATAAAACACCATAACCAACAAGTTGGGGAGGAAAGAGTTTATTTGGCTTACACTTCCACATCATAATCCATCACTAAAGGAATTCAGGACAGGAACTCAAACAGGGCAAGAACAGGAGGCAAGAGCTGATGCAGAGGCCATGGAGGAGTGATAATTACTGACTTGCTCCTCATGGCTTGCTCAGTCTGCTGTCTTGTACAACCCAGGACAACCCACCCCAGGGTGGCCCCACCCACAATGAACTGGGCCTTCCCCCATCAATCTCTAAGAAAAGGCTTAGCGGCCGAATCTTACTTATAAAGGCATTTTCTCAATTGAGGTTCCTCCCTTTCAGATAACTTTGCTTGTGTCAAGTTGACATAAAACTAGCCAGCACACGTGGTTTTAAAGCCCACCTATAAATGGGATTTGAGAAAAGAAGTATGGAGGCACTCAAGGAATCATGTGGTCAGTATCATCTTGCTTCAGTCTTCATGGGAGAACAAAACTGCCTCCCAAGGCAAAGTGAAGCAGCCTGGAGCCGTGTTTCTGTGTCAGTGACACTTGGCAGATAGAATCCATCAAGCACACCACTTCTCTTCTCAACATGGACTATTTCAAATGGCCACGAGGACCCATTTTCTACCCTCTTGCTGAGGTGTTACATCCAAGGTCGGAGTAGCCCAGCCCCAGTGAGGACAAGAATAAGACGCTGTCTCTATCAGATAGCGGCATGCCTGTGCTCACACCGTATCATCTCTGTAAAGCCCCGCTGTGTTTCTGATGCGTCAAAACTGACAGCTTCCTTTAAAGCGCAGTTTCTGTACAAACCTGCACACAGACGTCTCAGCTTAAATTGTCACCAGAAGGAAGATCAAGGAGAGAGATTTCCCTCTTCTTTACCCATTCTCCAGATGGAATCTCATTTCCACCCCTTTATGTCTTACGGATTTTGCATTTGGGAATTTGGGACTGTAAAGATAAACGAGGCATGACCCGAAGCAGCAGGTACCTTGGATCAGGGCCAGAGTCTGTGCCCCAAGCAAGAGAGCTTGGCTCAGGGCAAGGCTGAAATCTCTGAGAACAACCCTCCCAGAAGCCTTTGCAGCATGCAGTAAGATTTTCGGTGCTCTTCGCACATTCCGATAACACTTCGTAAACATCGGATGACGTAGGAAACAGACAGGTTGATCTAAGCGAAAAGCATTTCTCCTTCATGGAACACTTTTAGCAAACAAAGTTTTCTTTGCTCAGTGAACTCGGAGGCTGAACAATTCAGTCACTGCTCTCGATACGTCTTCCTCTCGTACATCACTGACGCGAGTGAAAATTTGAGACAAAGGCCTTCTTTTATTGTTTTACTTTGTCTTGCGAGGTATTGGAGGCGGGGAAGGGAAGCCCACGCTATCTGAGAGGCACCTCACTTTTCATTCAGTTGGTACATTTCCCAAGGTGTTCTGGGTTCAAGCCCAGGTCAGAGATTAATTTGTCATAAATGTGTTCCTTATGGAACGCAGTGAGAGAGTGGCCCAGGAAAATTACCATCAATAACATACGCCCAAAAAAAAAAATCAGACTGGGACTCGTGGCATGCGTTAAATATTCCTGGTGTGAGTGTGCACTTGTGCCTGCGGGGATGGAGAGGACCAAATCAAAAGGTATGGGCTGCGCAGAGGAACTTGAATGATTCCGTGTGAGTGCTACGGATGTGTTTTTCTACAGTAAGAGGGGATGTGTAAAGTCCTTTTATCCATAACGCGTAGCTCCTGGGAACTCCCTGCGGGTGGAAACAAAGCGCTGTGCTAGCGATTATGGATTTTTTGAAAACAGGGGGAGGGCATAATGATGGGCTGAGGGCCCCGGCTTTAAAGGTTTTCCTCACATCTGGAAGCCACCGCTGGAGGGAAGCAGTGTTTTGCTTAGCACGGTGACCTGTCAAGGAGCAATGGGGATAATGGGCATAGAGGCCACTTGGGATCCTCCGTAAGCCTTGATTGAAGATGAAAAGTAAGAATTGGAGGTCGCTGGTGGGGGCAGGGAAAGGCGGATGTTAGCATTCTTTAACAAGAAGATGTGGGTAACGTTAGGCTCTTACTAGGGATGAAAGTCGAGAACTGGGGATCTTTACCAGCTGTAGAAAAGGAGTCACAGGATAAGATAGCCTTAGTAATCAGGGAGAGGTCTCCTGCTTAGAATTTTTTCCCCATGGTTTTGTTCTTTAAAGGTTGGATGAGGGGAAAGGGGGAAGGGGCCAGAAGCCAGAATTGCATCCTGCTCAGCCCACTTCTCCTTTGGAATTCTGTTTCCAATACTGGAGTCTCAGGCTTTCCTTTGTATGGTTCTTTAAGTGGCCTGCAGACGCCAAGTTTTTGTTTGCTTGGTTGGTTTGGTGTATGTTTTGCGTCTCTCTCGGTAGATAGCCCAAGCTAGACTAAAACTACAACCTCTCTGCCTAACTGCTGGGATGTATATAGACAGGCGCCGTCACGCTCACCTTGTTCTCATGGAGTATTGTTTGTTCTTTTGTGTGTGTGTTGTTGTGTTTTGTTTGTTTTGTCTAAACAAGGCATCTATGTAGCTCAGGCTGATGTCAAACTCACCATCCTTCAGCCTTGCTTTTCCTGGTGCTGGGACCGCAGCTTTCCCCACCACGCCCAGTTTCAGACCTCAGTTTCTTGAAGCTCGGGTTTGTCGGATCAAAAGGCCCTCTCTACACCCAGTTTCTTCTCTTAAAAAACTTAAGGGGAAATTGGGAAGTTATTATTTCTTCTCCAATGGTGATTACTTAGTTGTGACAACCAGGAAAGGTAGAGAGAGCGAGGCTATAGTTCAAAGAGGACCTTCTTCACCACCGAACAGTAATTGGCACATTTTACTTTTGACAATAAAAATCCTTCTTGTGTCTAACCTAAGGACTGCACTATGCAACTATTGATAATGCTGATTAGGAAGGTTTTGACTTGGACCTTTCTTGCTGAATCTCATAGTGGGAACAAAACCACCTGGTACTGTATAACCAATCAATCCGTGGGCAGAATTATGCATCCCATCTTCTTTACTGACCCAGTGAGGCAAACAGTTCAACCAGTGCCCTGTCATCAGCTCTTTTTCAGACATCAACTCTTTTGCAGACTAGCGTCTCTATAGAACGATCTCAATATGGAAATAAGGAAGGTTTGCCTTCCTGGTGTTTAATTCTGCAGTACTTTCTTTTGCAAGTAAAATGCTTTAGACCACATTTCTCCTCTGTATCAAAATGCCCATGGAAATAGATTTGCAGTATGTCCGCGCTCATCACACTCAGAGGGGAAGGCAGCTGCAGGTCTTTGGTGTTTTTCTTCCAAGCTCTTCCATGTGGTCTCTCTAGAGGCACTGATCATCTTTGACGGGATTTTAGGCTAACGAGGACAACATCAAATCCCATTATCTTACAGACTACTCTGTCGTACTCATTAATTCTCCCACCTTCTGTGTTTTTTTTTCCTGCTCTTATCCTTGTCTTTTCTCACCTCTCCTAAAACACACTAATCCTAAACGCAAACTTTTAGGATTAGTTCCATATGAGAGCTGTGGCCTTTGCCAATGTATCTTAAAGTCAACCTTTACCTGTGATTTTGAGACATGTGCTGTCTGGTCAACGTAATTACCGAGAGCACTGCTGTTAGGGTTTTGTTTTCTGTGTGATGGAGTAAATACTACGTAATTGCAGCCTCATGGGCCAAGAAGCTACTCTGAAGTTGTACAGACACATAACAAGGTAAAAAACAAATCCTCCCAAATGTTATTAATATACACGAAATATCGTAACAAGGCCCCAGACCTTAACACAACTTTCATGAAGGAAGTACCATTCAGGCCACAAAACTCAGCACATAGACAGCACCACCTGCCAAAACTAAAACACAGGCTGAATCCATCAAAGTCCATAGTTCTGGGAAGGCTTCTAAAGGTACTAACCTTCCTTTTTAGCATTTGTACTTCCACTTCTGACTGACTGTTCTTGTTACCTGAAGCATGTCAACCCGGAACATGGTCTTTATGCTTAAAAGCTCACCCTGAGGAAGGCTCAGTGCCCCCCTGGGATCCTGAACATCCAATGTAGCTGCCAGCCGACAAATAGACTTCCTGTTGGCTTAAACCCGTGCCTGAGCAGTCTTCTCTGGTGAACACACCCACAATGATTTGATAACAGGTACATGCATTCTCTTGGTGAGTCAGCCAGACCTTTCCTCACGACACCCCCACATACACCCATACTCAGCTAGGAGCCACACCCACACAGATGCTTTCTCAGGGGATCACCCTACCCAAGAGACGGGATTTCGTAGGACTCCTCCCCTTTCTCCACCTCTTACCATTGCTTTTTCCGGCCTCTTTTCCATGGTGTTCCGTAGTCCTTGGGAGACATGGTGTAGATCTCCTGCTTAGGATTGTGGCTCAAGGCTTTGAAGGGGATCTCAGTACAGTCATACAATTGAGTGGGTAGAGGCACACAACAAAGAATACAAACTTGAGAGGATTGCTTCAAGAATGGCTCCAGACAAATGGAACAACATAAAACAGCAATTCTGAGGTGAGAGGGTTAAGGGATTCATTTAGATGCTACATTATATTATTAAAACTTTCTGGCTCCCAGTAAGAAAGTATGACAGACCTATATTACCCACACACAGGAGGAAAAGTCAATAAAATGATACTGAGAAAACCCAAATGTGAAAGTTGTATGTGTCCAAATACAGAGTAACAGTGAAGAATAAGACTGTGTGTGTGTGTGTGTGTGTGTGTGTGTGTGTGTGTGTGTGTGCAGACTATATCGTATGACCTAGCTATGACACTACTTGGTGTATTTCCAAAGGACATGACATCATTCTCCACAGATACTTGCTCAGCCGTGTTTGTTGTCACCCTATTCATAATAGCTAGGAAATGGAGACAAAGTAAATCTCTTTCAGCCAATAAGCAGATAACAAAAAAATGTGATACATATGCACTATGCATCTGTAAAGAAAAACGAAATAATGAACTTCGTAGAATGGGTGGAACTAGATCATACTGAGTGAGGTAACCCAGACCCAAAAAGACAAATATCACACGTTCTTTCTCATTGAAAGATCCTAGTTCCAAATCTTCAGATGTGAATATAGAAACCAGAAAAGTCAAGCAGGACCATTGCAGGAAAGGGGCTGGGGAGCAATAGAGATATTGGGACAGAGGGATACAAATGACCTATAAGGGAGAATGGGAAATGGGGGTCTTCAGGGGAGGGAGGTAAAAACAGAAGGAGGAGAAATAAAAATCAGGATGTCTGGAAAAGACACAAGAAAGCATTCTATGAAATATTTTCTTTAAAAATGAAACCTATAACATAATTCTGTGTAAACTATACATATATAATTTAATGAACTTTTCTCATCTGGCCTGACAGTGCTTCCTCCAAAACTAAAGAATATCGAGGGAAAAACCCAATATTAGACATGAGAAACCCTCCTTGAATGGTTGGCCAGGAATATCCAACAGACCCTCAAACATCCAGTCTATGTCTGTTGCCACCCAGAGGTGGAAATAAGTCCATATTGCTTAAGACACCATGTACTTGAGAAACAGGGTCCAGAGATTCCTGAACATGAGCTGAACCAAACAACCATTCCCTGAGGGTTAGCTTTGGAGAGAGGCAACCAACATTACTGTCATATGGCACCTATGAACCACATCAACAACCAGCATGGTGCGGCAAGCTTTGGTGGAAACCAACAAGTCTCTAGTTGGACTTAAGACCCACTCAACACAAGGAAAGCCATGCCTGGTACTGAAACCTAGCTAACTGCTCAGTGCTGTAAAGTGATGGTATTGGTGGAGAATCTACAACCACTGATTTACTTAACCAACAAAATCCCTAACTACATTCTAAATATGTATCCTTATACACACAGATAAGTATTGTCTTCATCCCTCATCAAGGAAACTTCTCCTTGCATCAGAGACCACTATAGAAAACCACAACCAGTAAAAATGCAGAATTGTGGAACCCAGTCCCAATGGACACGCCTACAAAACGGTTCCTGCCCCTAAGTCTCAGAAAGCATTGCAGAAGATGGGGCAGAAAGATTGTGACAGACAGTTAATCTGGGAGTTTGCTAAAGCTACTACACTCGTAAAATCTCATGAATGCCCAAACATGAGCTGAACAAGGAGGGCAACAATAAGTGTGCCAAAGTGAATGGGAGAAAGCCCAAAGGCCTCTACCCCACACAGAGAACTCTAGACAACTAAGGAAAGTCGTGGTTGGTAAAGGTGTCTTCTCTGAGGAAGAGCACACAAGTTGGTTATCCAGTGCCAAATGGTTAGCCCTGAAAACATACATACAAGTAACATTATACCAACCGAGTAGGTTATATTTAGGAACATACACATACATATATACATGCAGTAGCAATTAATTAATTTGAATTTAATTAATTAATCGTTAAATAATATTTAATTTAAATTCAATTAATTTTAAGTTAATTAATAAAAATAAAATTAATGTTTAAAATATGCATATATGCATACAGTGGTAATTAATGCACTTAAAGAAGAGCAGGGAGGGATATATGTGAGGGTCTCTGAGGGAGGAAAGGGAGGGGAGAAATTCTGTAATCTCAGAAAGAAAAGAGATGATATGAACAGAATTCTCTTGAGAGCCAACAGTCCTATCCTTCAGTTGTATTCCTAAGAGATCTGAGAATCTACCTGCACAAAACATCAACATGCTGGGCGGTGGTGGCGCACGCCTTTAATCCCAGCATTTGGGAGGCAGAGGCAGGAGGATCTCAGTGAGTTCGAGGACATCCTGGTCTATAAAGCGAGTTGCAGGACAGTCAGGGCTGTTACACAGATAAAGCCTGTCTTGAAAAACCAAAACGAAACAAAATGCACACAAGTATTTGTTTGAAGCACCGTTCTGACTATTTAGTCACAAACAGGAATGAAGAATTGTACTGTACACAAACAAGCATGGCGTACTTTTGAAGCGTTGCTGTAACAGGTTTCCCTATCCGAAGCAATTAAGGAGAGAACGGTGCATTTGGACTCACAGTTCCAGGTTCGTCTGTCCTGGTGGGAAGGATGAGGCAGCAGAGGACTGGTGTGAAAGACAGACGCAATCGTGCCCTTCCGGCCCAACCCCAGAAACACACTTCTGCTAGCCGGGCTACAGCCACAGCAGCTGGAGACCTGCCGTTCAAACACAGGAGGCGGTGGGTGACAGTTTACGTATAAACCTCAATATATATACCAAGTAAAAAAGCCAGGCGCAAAGGCCACATGTTGTGTGATTCCAATGCTATAAAATTAGCATAGACACGCCCATAGAAACAGAAAGTTTGGGAGTTGCCAGGAGTTCTGGGGGAAAAAAAAGAACTGGGAAGCGATTGTTTTTAATTGTCAATTTTTCCTTGTAGCTGGCGAACTTACGCTGAAATCAGGTGGTCACGACGGCACACACCTCTGGGAATGCACTAAAACGCCTTGAGACAGATGCTTAGGAGAATGTCGCCTGTACATTTACTGTACAATTTACTGTACAATAAAGCTTTTATATCAAAAAATAGAAACAGGAAGGGGGAACCATAGTATTGTGCTATTTATTCCATGTAAGGTTAAATTCCTCTCTGTAATCCAATTAGCTATAAGTAGTATAACACCATGTAATTACTGGCATTCATAGACGGTAATTGAGTAGTCTAATGGAGGTTAAATTACAGGCAGTACATTCATCTACAAATAAGAAAATTGCCTCTTGCATTTCTAGGATTATTTCCATCTAAATATATAAAACTAATGGTGATGTTTACATACATATATACATATGTAGCTTTCGGGCAAAGCTTTAGGAATAATTCATTTCTAGAACTCTGACTCACAAAGGCTGAAGTGGTTAGTAATTATTATGAGGACAGTTGCTTCTTACAGTGGTATTGCATTCTGGTAAACTCATAAGGCGAAGATGTCATTCAGTCGAAAATGAAATTAGTAGCCCCCTGAGTATTGCAGTACTTGGTTTAGTGTCAGGTGCCCTAGTGATCAGGTGACTGGGATCTGGGGTGATCAGGTGACTGGGATCTGGGGTGATCAGGTGACTGGGATCTGGGGTGATCGGGTGACTGGGATCTGGGGTGATCAGGTAACTGGGATCTGGGGGCAGGGCACATCACGTTACACAATACTGGTTACTATTGCAAATGATATTTTTCAAACTTTGAATTTTAGTATTTACAGCTCCCGCTTAGGAAAGCAACCAACTTTCCTGGGACTTAGCTGTAATTACTTAACAGCAGCAAGCATTTTTTTAAAGTTTATTTCTTTTTAGACTTTTTCATGCACATGTTCTTTAGAAGCGTGTTACTTAATTTTCACCCCTCCGGAGACTTGTGCAGCTTTATTTTGTTCCTGATTTCTAGTTTAACTCCATTATGGTCTGAGAACACGCTCTGTCTGATTCACAGTCCTTTAAATTTGTTAATGTAGATTTTGATGCCTGAGAATGTGGTCCGTTTTATGTGCAAGAAGAACACATCAAAGCCCCCCCCCCCCACAGCCTCTAGGAGCCCCTAGTTCCTACTCATTCTCTTCCTCCAGTTACTTCACCCAGACTCTTTCTGTGTCTGTCTCTCTGTTTCTGTCTCTCTGTCTCTACTTGTCTCTTTTTCTCACTCTCTCTGTCTCTCTGTCCCTGCCTGCCTGCCTCTTTCTCTCATCTGTCTCTCTGTCTCTATCTCTGTCTCTCTCTTTTTGTCTCTTTCTCTCTTTCTCTTCTCCCTTCTCTTGCAGAAGCCACAGGCCAGGCCTAGTCTGCTTTCTTTTCTCTCTACTCTGAACTCTTCCAGATGCCCCTGGACATTTTCTCTCTCTTATTCACAGTAAAAATCTTCTCCTTAACCATACCACGGAGCAGTCATGTCTGCATTTTCTTTCCTGCGCTCCCTCACATAAAAAGCAGTACTCGTCTGTGGTTATAAATATACATATTTAGAAGGCAGTTTGTCTGTGTGTCCATTTAGCAAAACAAAGGCAATAAATCTAGATGCTGGTGAAATCTTCTGGGGACTTCTCTAGTGTTGCAGCCCACAGCTTCTCATCTTTCACCTCATCTTCATTCAGCCACCAGAAATCCATTAAAATCCCCATCTGTCTAATCCTAACAGGATATAGTGTCAATGGCTCCTTCTCCAGCAAGTAGACCTCAGTTGTGACCCATTGTTTCAAAGTAAACATTTACCTGGCAAACTCAGTTCTCTGAAGCATGCACGCACACACACACACACACACACACACAAGTAAGTTCTATCATTTTCTGCTTGTTCAGTTTTCTCTAGTAATAACAGGAGTGATGATATCGGGGTTCTTCCGTGTTAAAGCAGGCGATGACAGCAGTTTTCTTGCGTGAAGTCCTGTGGCATGGGCTGCAGAGTCGGCCTCTTCTAGAATGTGGAATTTGGCAGCTCCAGTTTCAAATGTGATTCCCATCTTGCTGGGCACTTGCCTTCTACCTGTTTAACTGTAGAACTCCACTTCCGGTAATTAAATCTGCTTTCTTCACGGGTCATTATGATGTGATTTATGACATGAGTGTAATTGTCAAAATTACCATGGGTAATTAAAATATGAAGTGAACGCTGCCAGAGGCTTCAGTCCCTGGCAGCGTCCTCATTAAAAATCAGGAGCGGACCACATTATAGACGGTTTGCACAGTTTCTTGGCAAAACCTAATTATGAAACTTATCCTTATTCTATCAGCTTTCAGTCCATTAGTCAAACAAATTCCAAAAATGGTCAAGTTATTTTATGTATTAGGGTTGCAGAATTACTAATAAAGAAGTGAGTGGCTATAATTGGACATCACTGGGGAACTTTATTATAATGTCAGGTTGCTTTACATCAAAGAGGCATTTCTTGTTGCTCCCCGACATGCAGCGCCCTCCCACCTACACATAGCCCTGTTTTTAAGATAAAAGAAGGGTTGATTGGTTTGGGGAAATACATGAAAACTTTTTAAATGAGAGCTAAAATGAGGAGGGGTGTTATCGACTCCGCTTACAGTGTTCTGTTGCAGTTGGTCTAAGGGAAACATTTAGCAATTACCAGCAAGGAATTCTCTCCTAGAAAAAGCAAAGAGGCACAAAGAGAACCCGGTTGCTCTGAGGTTGTCTTGGGCTACGGCAGCTGGAATGGAAGCAAGTGAAAACCTCGGGTCCAACGGTACTATAGACGGTCATGACAGGTCCACTCTCTGATTTCACAAACGGAGTTCAGCCTTGGGGGACGTATATGGCTGCCTGTTAATAAGACAGCCAGCTCAAGCTTAGGGCCATGCTTCTCTTACTTACAGGTCACAAATGTGAGGATGCCAGTAAGCTCCAGAGCTTCCTCAGCATGGCCTGAATGACAGTGGAGACGGCACTGAAGACAGTCTACACGAAATGCCCAAAGGACAGAAAAGGAATTTCACCAACTGTCGGGCTTACTGAGTCAGAGCCGCAGATGAGATACAGAACTGCTAAATAGAAACCACGCAAGTTGTGACTAGTATGCAAAAAGAGGCTAGACTTTGACTCACCCTGTCTATCTCTGGGAACGCAAAGGTATATAAAATTTAGGAGAGAAGGGAAGAAAAGGGGAAGAGATGTGATGCAAAGACAGGAAGAAAGGAAAAGAAAAACGCATATTGTGTAATAGATGTGACCTTTAAGACTTACTGGTTTCTGCATTAACTTACCAGGCTCCGCATTGCTAGTTTGGCTGATTTGGGACTTAGAAAAAGGTTCCTCCAGAAACATAACAGGAACGAGAAAGCAGAAGGTGCAAATGTTTCTCACGGGAGTATAGAAATCCTAGCAGAGATGTCTTCTTGACCTATGACCTTTATCAACTTGTCTGTGTTGCGTAACTCACCCGTCTATAGGTACGTATACCTACTCTGGCTTCGGGACAGAAAACCACCTGAGCTATGAAACAAAGAGATCACAGACGAAAGGCAAGCTGGGAAATGCTCTAACACAGCACCCGGTCCAGCACTCATATCTACAATTCAGATGCGACCGGCACATACTGAGACTTCCACGAGCATATTCAGATGGCATCTTCATCCCCACACATGTGACGAATCCAGAGACAAAACGTATGTGTCACAAAGGAAGCAGTGGAGACGGTGGGCTCAAGGGTGTAGTGGGGAAGCTCAGGTTATCTAAGGATCACTCTTTACTAGCAACTAGTTCTGAGACGGCAGGAAGCACTCAACACTTAAGGATCTGGGGATGAGGAGATGGGTACCAGCCACGGAAAGACTCCCGCAAGTGCAGAGCTCAAGCAGCGAGGTGACAATCTGAATGCTCGTCCTTAAGGAACGTAAGGGCCGCTAAACTGTAAGCATATTCGTGTGTTTGAGCATGTGTTGTATGTTTTAACTTGCTGCAGCAGCATTGTGAAGTACACAGGCGGGGAGGGGTGATGTGGGAGTGATTTCTTATTAATAAAGAAACTGCCTAGACCCATTTGATAGGCCAACCCTTAGGTAGGCGGAGTAAACAGAATGGAATGCTGGGAGAAAGAAGCTGAGTCAGGGAGTCGCCATGGTTCTCCCACTCCAGGCAGATGCAGGTTAAGATCATTCCTGGTAAGCCAGCTCATGGGCTACAGCAGATTATTTAGAAATGGGCTAATCCAGGTGCGAGAGCTAGCCTAGAAGAGGCTAGATAGAAATGGGCCAAGCGGTGTTTAAAAGAATACAGTTTCCGTGTAATTATTTCGGGTAAAGCTAGCCGTGGGGGGCGGCCGGGTGCTGGGGACGCAGCCCCGCCGCTCCTATTTCAACAGAGGGGACACTTTGCTCCATATTTTATCATGTTGGGAAATCTTTAAGTTACTCAGTCCAAACTCCCAAAGTAGCACACGGTGAATTTGAGTCTGTTCCCAAAGCAAGGTGGTTTTCTGCAGGACTTCTCCACAGCGAGTGCAGTAGTGTCTAAGGGAGGTAAATTCGTGTGTCCTTTCTTCAAAAACATCGGCTAGCTTTCTGCTGCATTAATGCTTCACTGGACACAAAACCTCCAGAGCCCCAAGAGAGGCTCACGAGATATTTAGGCAGCTGCCTCACACACAAGGCCAGTTTAAGCCTCACCAGGGCGGAGGTCTCTAGAGGACACCAGGCCTTGTGGGCACTCTCTTCCTTTTCCGGTAGTTGCCGGTCACCTCCTTGGGCTCGTTTTCTTCCTTAAAGATTGATGGCAAGAGCCACAGCGAATCATTTCTAAGCGCGCTATCCTTTGTGTCCCGTCCCAACAGGACGCCAGCAGACTTTCTGCTCCCTCAAAAAAATGCTCCTTAGTCTTTGGGTCTTCCTTTATCCATGTTCGTCTTTTAATGCTTCCAATTCCTCAGGTTTGGTTTTGCTTTGTTTTGTTTTTGGAAGGAGATAGTACAGCGGCACAGTCACCTCCTAATATCAGAGGAGCGGGCAGCATTTAAACGGCATTAGTGGTTCAGTGGAAGCAAATACAGCCATAGAGAATTTTTATTGATTAATTAATTTAAGAAAATGTTTGTATTAATTCTTTGAGAATTCCATACAGTATATTTTAATAATTTTATTCTCCAATAGTTCTAACTCCTCCCAGATCCATTCTGACAGCCTCAACTTCTTCCAACTTTGTGTTGATTATTGTTTTAATCATTGTTTTATTATCATGATTTATTAGTAGTAATAGCAGTATTTCTATTATCATTGCCTATTGAGTTCAATTTGTGCTGCCCAACTACTCATGGGTGTGGGGCCATCCACTGAAGTGTGATCAAACCACTAAGAGCCACACCCTTAAGGAAAACTGATCCTCTCTCCCCTAGAAGCCATCGACTGTCAGTCACTCCTAAGTGAGGAGTGGGGGCCTCATCCCGACACAGGGCTCTGGCGGAGTGTGGACTGGCCTGGTCATGTGCTGGCCTTGTGCAGACAGCCATAGCTCATGGATGCTGTGGTCCTGCCACGTCCAGGAGACACTCTTTCGCTCCAGTCCTCCCTGACCTTTGGCTCTTGTAAGCTTTCTGGTCCCTCTTCCATGATGGTCCCTGAGCCTTTGGAACCGGTGCCATTAGATGTCCCGTTGGGAGTGAGCCCTCCACAGACACTGATTCTCTAGACTTTGATCAGATGCCACCCCGTGTCCTACGTGAAACCCAAACAGGGAGACCACTAGTCAGGGATCCCAACCGCCGATGAAATTGGCCTGAAAGCTGACAGAACAGATCCCTCTCCTCAAGCAGCCTCTCATCTTATCTTCTCCCCTTCTAGCTCCAGAACGCTCAGCCTTGCTCTTGCCCTTATACCAATAATCGGAGAGAGGGAATTATGCAGAGAGCTCGTGTTCGACACCCCATCTGTTCGCTTCTGACAGCAATATATAACGTAAAGCTATAAAAACTTGAAAAATAATGCAACATAAAAAGGGATTGACTCAGCTCCAAGAGGCCATAAATGGGAACAAATACCACCGGATGATTTATTCCGTGCTGCAATCTTTACAGTAAGTCATCTTTCAGACATTTCCTTGTGACAGGATTTAATAATATTAATGCCCAGAGCAATCCAAATCATCGCCAATAGACATATTTATCAAGCTGCCAATCCGAGTAAATGAAATTCTATAAGCAATAATGTAACATGTTTAAAGGAAGCTAATAAAACAAGTCAGCAGAGAAATATTACTTCAAAGTCTTCTCTCCCTCTAATCCAGGGCTGCATGTTTTACAGCCAAAATGCAAATCTTTCTGTACTTGATTTATTGCTCCAAAAATACCAATGACCTTTCCCCAGGCTTCCGTATATTCACTTTTATGTGTTCACCAAGCCTGCATTGCATCCTGCCAGAGTCACTGAACACTGGTATGTGAGCATGCACCATTATGTTTGCCTTGCTTTTACACAAGTATCTGATTGGGGGCCACACTGAATAACATCTCATTTTCCAAGACACATTCAACTGCAACAAATATTTGGGGCATAAACCATCCTTTGCCATGCCCGCTCTACATGGGCCTTCCAAAAAACTGGAAAGAGTGGCTCGCAGAGAGAGAGCTTTGGTGATGAACCAATTGCCAGGTAAATTTCATCTGAGAGAAAGCCAATATGTGTTTTTCTTCCATCAGGCTTGCTTTATTTTCTGATTTTCCAAACGTAGCTCAAGCTCTGATGTGTGCAGAAAGCCTTCCTTGCTAATTTTGCCACCTTTGTGATCTCTATCACAACACCAGACTCAACCCTTTTCGAACTTCTAATTAACAAATCCATGCGAGTCCAATTGTGATCAAGGCTCTTCTCAAACATCACATGAATACATATCGTGTACTAATTTATTTGATCCATTCTACAATTAACTAATGACTCGTTCTTCCTGCATATCATATATAAGCCTCTTAAGCTTTATAACTGTTTCAAGGTCACCATGCTTGTGCCCTGGGTGCGTGCCCTGTAGCGTTGTGATATGTACACTTGTGTGTGTCTCCTAATTCACATGCTGATGGTTAAAGGCACTGTTTGTTCCAGTTATGGCCCTTGTATCTATGTCATAAATTCTTTGGGGCTGCCCACCAAGCCGGCAAAAGAACTTCTCACTTCTTTGCAAACTGCCAATCCCCTACTCAGTGGTCAAAGATGTTCCTGGCAACTCCACTTCCTGGAGACAACTGGATTGGGCAATTCGGGGAAATCTGATTCACACAAGAACCAATCAAACACGCCTTCCTTATAATGGGAAACTGGCATGTTGGGGGAGCTAGTCACACATGGTGAGCAAAGAATGATGCACAGAGGTAAAGCAACATTGGTGTAAAAAAAAAAATTAGACCCAACTTAAAGCTCCCTGGATCCTGGAGCAGTGGAGAGCTAAGAGAGCCACAGCCTCGCATACACAGATTCCAATGCCTGGTTCTGATGTCACCTGCAGGCCAGCATCACTTTCTCCCTTCCATATTTTCTGGCCCGTGATTTCTTATTACGGGTCTTTACAGTGGAAACTTTTTTCTTGTATGGAACTAGTTGAGTGTTAATAAGTTAAGTGTTTATATCCCATGACTAACCCAGTGCTTAAAAAAAGACCACAAGAAAGGTATAGCTTGTTATGGAGGAGTTAATGTTATATAATTGTTTCTGGGTGTTACTGAAAGACTCTTTTCTGAGATAGGATCTCACGTAGCTGCACAGACTCCTACCCCAGCCATTAGTAATTCACAGACCACTCTTGGCTCGCTGTTTTGCTGTTTTGTTTTAACCTGTGCTTTCTGTGTGTGTCTGAGTACAGTTAGTAGAGCTAGGCTGCTGTATTAGTCATGTTCCCTAGGAGAATAGAATTGATAAAGCAAATATAGATAGGTAGATAGATGCAGTAATTAAAAATGATCCATGAAATTGTCTTACACAATATGGCTGAAATAGTCCAGCAACAGCTGCCTCACACCTAAGAGACCGAGAACCCAGTAGCCGCTCAGTCCATCTAGCACCAAGACTCCTGTCCTCAGTCCATGTTGGAAGCCTAGAAAACCTGATTCTATGTTTTTGTTTTGTTTTGTTGTTTGTTTTTGTTTTTCAAGACTAGGTTTTTCTGGGTAGTCCTGCCTGTCCTGGCACTCACTCTGTAGACCAGGCTGGCCTCAGACTCACAGAAACCCACCTGCCTCTACCTCCCGAGAGCTGGGATAAAAGGTAGCAGCAACACGGTCATTACACACAGCAGTAAGAGGAAAGCTGAGGGTGAACAATATCCCTTCTTCCACATCCTTCAGCATCTACGCTGTTACCGGAAGATAACACCCACATTCGGGTCTTCCCACATCAACTAAGGGAACCAAGACAATTCCCCACAGATGGGCCACAGATGGGTCCAAATACCAACCTGATGTAAGTTCCCTGCTCAGGTGATTCTAAGCTGGCAAGCTGACATTGAAAAACCAACCATCGTAGGTGGATAGGAAAGTATTTCATTATTGTACCCCCTCTGGGGTACAGAAAGTCCTTACATAATGTTCCTATTTCTCCATTCCTTCCTCTCCTCACTTCTTACCACCTCACTGCCCCTGTCATCCACATCTAGCCTTGGTACTGTGACTCTCAGGGTGAAAGCCAGACAGCCAAGAGGTTTGTTAGATTGGGAGTTACAATACAATTTGAAGACCACCCTCTGTCTGTACATTTTTGAGACTCATACAAGTATACAATGAAATACAATCTGATCTATCCTTCAGTTCCCCCACATATCCCTCCGTCATACTCCTCTTCCAACTTCATGGTCATTTTCTTGGTTTTATAACCCACCAAGTCCAGTTAGTGGTGCCCATAGGTGACTGGATCTGAGATCATTCACTGAAACACGAGAAGCCTACCAATTGTCATATCCTCAATAAAGAATGATTGTCCCTCCCCTAGCAACTATTTACTGCTCAGTGTAGGATGGGTCTGGAGACCATCTACCACATCTATGCTGGAATATTGACTGGCTTGATCTCGTGACTGTCGTGCACAGGGAACCACGATTGTTATGAGTTCTTGAGTACAATAGCCTTGCCATGTCCAAAGCCAGCATTTCACAGTGTTCCTTCCCCTCCTCCAGCTCTTACATCCTTTCCATTTCCTCTGCACGATGTTCCCTGAGCCACAGAGGGGAGTAGGCGTTGACAAAGGTGGTGCCCGTGGGACTGAGCACTCAGCGTTCATCTTGGCGCTTTGACCTTATACGTCTCTCTGCTGACTGCTACCCACCTCAAAAGAAACCAAGGTTGACAGCAGCCTGATCTATGGCTATCAAAATAAATATTCAGAAGTCAGTTTGACAGCATGGCCATTTAGTAAAATAACAGTAGCAGGTTCTACTCTAGGGCCTCTGACCTCCCCAGCCATGTGATTTTGATCAAGATTACAGTACAAGGCTTGAAAGGCCCTCCCACGGAACAAGCTTAAACTTCATTCAGAAAGTGGTTAGTTAGCCCCCAAACAGCCAAGCCACTGTTGCACCAATGGGCATGTCTTGCCTAGAAGGTTGATAGTGAAACATCTGGGGTCCAGCCTTGGGTAAGACCACTGATGTCTTTTCTACCCCTGTAGCCTTCAAAGCACCTTCTTGTAGTCAGAGTTTTCTTTGGGCCAGAAGCTCACTCCCAAATAATGACATGGAGACTTCTTATCAGTTATGAAAGCTTGACCTCAGCTTAGACTTGTCCCTAACTAGCTCTTATAACGTAAGTCCACCCGTATATTTTAATCAGTGTTCTACCATATGGCTTTTTACCTTTCCTTTATTCTGTACCTCTGATTCTCTCCATGTCTGGCTGGTTACTCTGCCTTTCTTCTTCCCAGTGTTCTCTCTGTCCCTGGAAGTCCCACCTAATGTATTCCTGCCTAGCTATTGGCCATTCAGAACTTTATTAAACCAATCAGAAGGAATATTGGCCAAGACACAGCTTCACGGTGTAAATAAACATTCCCCGACATCTTCCGGCACTGTGAACACTAGCCCATAGGGAGAGAATTTCCCTATCAACTTGAGACTGATATCGCTCTGTCCTGAAGCCAAAGTATGTGTTGTCTTCACACTTTAATAGGGTCTTACCGTGTAGTTATGGAGGGTCACCAAGGGAAATGTCAACAGCTTGTGTTGTTCTCAAGCTGTGGGTCCCGGCCCCTTTGGCAAACCTTCGTCTCCAAAAATATTTAAATTATGATTCACAGTGGTAGTAAAATTACAGTTATGAAGTAGCCATGACAACAATTTTATGGTTGGGGGGAGGTCACCATAACATGAGTCACCGTATTAAAGGTTCTCAGCGTTAGAAAGGTCGAGAGCCATTGTTCCAGAACCTTCTGGGATGTCTCTGAACAAGAACTTATAGGAAGGTTTTTCTTGCCTTACACTGCAATTTTCATTTAATAATGCCTGTCTCCTGGGAGCGACATTTTTAACTCATGCAGAGTGTTTCAATTCAAACTCTAATTTTAATTCTTTAAAGTTGAACTTTGAAATTAGCTTACTAACTCGTAAGGTTCCATAAGGCTTTTCCATATCCTTAGTTTAACTCGGTCGCTAGCCATCCCTCTCTTCTATACCCCCATCCTCGTATGCATGTATGTATATATGTATGTATACATGTATACGTATGTATTATGTATGTATATTTGCTTTTACCTTCCTCAGATTTTGTCCTGGTGAGTTAGGGATGGGCAGTGTTATGGATTGAATTTAACAGCTCATGTATTGAAGGCGTGGTGCCCAGCTCATAACACTCTTTCTGGAGATTCTGGAAACTTGAACTGAAGGAACTAAGTCATGGGAAGCATGTCCTCAGAGGCTGCATTTCTTAACCCAATACCCTCTTTACCTTTCTGCCTCTGCTTCCTATCAACCACGAACTGAGTAACTCGCTGTAGACTTCCACTACTGTGGTCCTGCCTCTCAGTGAACCTAGAATTCGCAGAACCAAGGACCGTGGAACAAAGCTTCAGAACAAGCTAAAGTGAGGGTTCTCGTGCTAGCACGCTAGATATTTTAGTCCTAGGAGCTATCAACACCTCAACACAGGTAAGGTGAGGTGAAAACTACTTCTATGAAGACTAAGTTCCCAGGCCCGGCAGAAAGCATCTGACCTGGACCTGCAAAGACCTCCCATGTGTGTTTTACTTCAAACACACTCTCTCTCAGCCTCTAAAAAGTCGTTTTTAGCGGTGGTCCATAAAAGCATTTGTTACAGAGTAAAATAGAAGTCAAGTGAGAAAAAAATAAAATTTACCCATGGCCTTGGCAGCTACAAGCTAGGCTGTGGAGGGAGGGGAAAGTGGGGGGAACTGAAACTGTGGGTATTTAGGATTGTCACAGAGAATTCAGATTTATACCCAAACAGTGTGAAAACCCGGCAACAGACTCGCCTGGCTGTAAAATTAAACAGAATGTTTCCACCGAAGCAAAGCTGGCTAATGTGTATGAAAACACGCTTCATGAAACCCTTTCTTACCGAGCGGGATGTTACTTTCTTTCTGCAATTTCTGCCACGCTGGGGATGGGACCGAGGGCCTCCTAACTTCTAGGCAAGTGCGGCGGCACTGAAATTTCTCCTCTTTAAGAAAAGACTTGAAATTGCTTTCGATTACAAAGGCAGTCCTCTGAGCTAAGACGATTCCTGGAATCCATGTCTGGAAGATTTGTCTTTCCCCATTTTTGGTTCTCCTAGAATTTCTGTATGTAGTTATTATATGTAATATATTATATACTAGAATGTGTGAAGTATAAATCTATAAAGCAACACACACACACACATATATAAATATGTGATTTACCTTGCTCATTGCATCTTCTATGGAAATCGCACACTCTTCCTCCAAAGAAATGGATCTGTAGTCTATGCACTAGTGCTTCCTTTAAAAACGAAAAATACGTTAAGAATTCTCTTTATCTTAACTGAATATTCTAAGAGAAGTTTGGGATGGAAAATGACAGTTTCTGTCATTTTTATATGTTACTTCGTGATTTATTTTTCCCTTGCCTTCCCCCACTTGCTGGCACCTTAAACACAAATCAGGCATAACAATCGTACCTGTATTCTATTTTTTTAATTTAAAACTTTTTTAATTTTACATACTAGCCCCAGTTCCCCTCCCCTCCCTTCTCCTGCCTCTCCACCTTCCTCCCATTCCACCCCCTCCATTCACTCACCAGAGGAGGTAAGGGCTCCCTTGGAGAGTAAACAAAGACTGGGCATACCAAATTGAGATGGGACCAAGCCCCTCCCCTCCATCACCGCTGAACAAGGTATCCGCCCCCGCCCCCCCCCCCCCCCCCCGTAAGGAATGGGCTCCAAAAAGTCAGTTCATGCACCCAGGATAAATCCTGGTCCCACTGCCAGGTCCCTCCCCAACAGATCAAGCCACATAACTGTCACCCACATTCCCATGTATTCTTTAAGAGAGAGGCTGAAACACAGGCACGGGCTGGCTGCAGTAAGGGAAGAAGTCGGATTAGAGTCCCTCTCCAGCAGAGGGCAGCGCCTCACCAAACATCAAGGCCCCGAGGCACTTAGGGAGGGAAACCACCCAAAGACCCAAGGAGGAAATAGGGAGGTCTTGGCACCTGATACCCTATCTGAAAGTAGAGCTGTGTCCCACCTAAGGTCCTTGAAGTAGAAAAAGCTCCAGGTTTTAAAATGAAAATGAGGGGTTACCGCTCACTGTTGGGAAGGACCATCCCTGGAGGATTTCTCACACAAATCCACCCCCTCAAAACAAAAGACGAGACAGTGTTTACTTTTTAAAACTGGATCCTCGCGTCTGAAGGATTATTGACTGTTGCTTTAAAAGAAACGAGTTTGTAAATATGAAAAGATTTGCTTTTATCTGGGACTTGGAAGGGAACAAAGCAGGTTGCCAGGGAGCTAGGATTTTAGTTTACTTCTTACAGCTATCTGAAGCAGTATTTCATAGTAAAATAAGTTTAAAAAAAAAAAGTTCCTTTTCGTTGGCAGTGGCAAAGATCTGAAAAAATAAATAAATAAGAAATATGTAATCCCCATAGTGTAATCCTAGGGCATGAAATCTCCCTTCTCTTAAATACCTCCCTCTGGCCTAATTGACTTTTCATGTGCATTTTAATAATGGTTTTTCAGCAGGTTGAGAGAGACGCTTCTCTGTTGTTGTTGTTGTTGTTGTTGTTGTTGTTGTTGTTGTTGTTGTTGTTGTTGTTTTTGTAAATTATGGCTTAGAAAGGAAGTGTTATAAATCTAATTACATTTTCACTTATATTAACAAGTCAGCACAATCTTCCAACACGTTTACCAAGCAATTCCAATATTTACAGCTGACCTAATTGGCTGTGGGGTAGAAGCATGGAATAATATTTTATTGTCCCGATAACTCTGCATGTGTACTGGAGACAGCTGCTAGGCTGCGGGGCTGCTTCATTCTTGCCCATTAGCCAGTTCTGCAACAGGCTGGAGGCCCAGGGAGGGAAGGAGAATGGGAAATGGTTGTTAAGGGTTTCTTTTCATAGCCCTAGCCTGTTGTTCTGGAAACTTTTATATCTATTTGGCAGAAGCTAAAGTCATGTGAGAGGAAGGAACCTCAACTAAGAAAATACCTCCATAAGATCTGCTTGTAGGCAAGCCTGTAGAGCATTTGTTTTTAAATTAGTGATTAATGGGACAGGGATCAGACCATTGTGGACAGTGCCATGCCTGGACTAGTGGTCCTGAGTTTTATAAGAAAGCAAGCTGAGTAAGCCATGAGGAGCAAACCAGTAAGCCATACCCTTCCATGGCCTCTGCATCAGCTCCTGCCTCCAGATTACTGTCCTATTTGAGTCCCTGTCCTGACTTCCTTCAGTGACGGACTACAATGTGGAAGTGTAAGCCAAATAAGCCCTTTCCTCTCCAACTTGCTTTTCGATCATGGTATTTTTGCCATAGCAATAGTAATTCTAACTAAGACACCTATCAAGACATATTTTTCATCATTACCGTATCAGAATAAAACTCTAAACTCTCTGAAAGCCAATAACTTTGCCAGAATTTCAGCAACAGATGTTTGGCAGTGCCTGGACACAGTTTTGAATAATTACACCTGTGTTGCCTTGGACCAGACTCAGGGGGAGGGGGCCTGAGACAGAGCTTTCTGCTCCATTGGCTCTCTATTGGTGCCTCAAGGTTGAATGCCAGCGGCTGGGGTAATGCCCCCAACTTAATATTACAATGTATAATTAAGAAATACAGATTAATAGTCATCTATAATAGTCAAACTGTAATCATGTTAGTTGGGTTAGTTAGTTAGGTTTTCTAGATATAAAGAGATATATTTCAGATGTCTAGGTATTCTTCAAACCTTTCAAAAATGTACAGAATATGGCATTTAAAATTATATCTTTCTGGAGTCTTTGACAGAGTTGAAGAATAGATAATTATAATTATAGTTTTTCTTAGTTTTCTTAGTGATGATAAAAGATAAAATAGATATAAATATTGTAACTATAATTCTTGCTTAATACTTGTTTGTTATATGTAATTTTACTATGTTAAAGTTAAAGCCTTTCTTTTTATTTGGATGGAAAAGGGGAAATGGTGTGAGAAGTCCTTCTGTATATGTGTTTCTTTTATTGGTTAATGAATAAAGCTGCTTTGGTCTACAACAGGGCAGAATAGAGTAAGGCAGGAATTCCAAGCAGATAGAGGAGGAAAGAAGGCAGAGTTGGAGAGACATCATGTAGCTACCAAAGGAGACAGACACCTCAGAACCATACCAGAGACTCATGGTAAAATACAAAATAATAGGAATGGGTTAATTTAAAATGTAAGAATTAGTTAATAAGAATCCTGAAATAATAGAGCAAGCAGTGTCTATTAATTAATTAATATGGTTTCTGTGTGATTATTTCGGATCTGGGAAGCCAGGAAACAAATGAGCACCCAAGCCCATCGATTTATTTTGTGGGACAACCCTGTCTTCTGGACAGCCATCACTGGAACCATTGTGTGCTCACTGTCCACTAGGAAACCTCCTAGAAGCCTTGAAGTCCTGCTCAGCAACATCCCTGAGGTTAGTACTGTTTATGTCACAGGTGAGGGATCTGACTCACAGGACAGGAGACACTGCCTAATGTCCACACAACGTGGAAATCACACATGAACCCCATCTAGATAGCCCACTTTTAGAACCCCAGCAAAGCCATAGGACTTGGTTGGTTCATCCTTTTACACTGTCCAACCTGAGAACTAAGCTACAATGGTGCACAACTGACTCTCAGGGCTTATTTTAGGTAGTGGTTTAAAATGATCCTTCATCTCTTCCTTATCCCAGCCTGCTAAGTTGGATGGGTGATAAGAAAGGGGATGACATATGTTGAGAATTCTTCATGCAGCTCAACACCTTTACTGAATCTAAGATATGATTATATTATTTTATATATTATTACATTATTGTATAATTATTGTATATTATACGTTACAATTATATTATTACTGAATCTAAGATAGTATTGTTAACCTGAATAATTATCCTATCTTCTACATATTTAGTGAATTATTATTGTGAGTTTGGTATGTTTAGCTATGTTTGCATTTCACTTCTTAGAAATCTGATTTCTGTCTAGAGATACAAGGTATTTAGAGGATATTAAGGTATATATAGGTATTTAGAGGATATAGAGGTATTTAGAGGATATTAAGGTATATATAGGTATTTAGAGGATATAGAGGTATTTAGAAGATCTAAAACAAAACGTCCTCATCAGATGCTCCATGCCACATCTGTCTTTGGAACTCAGGCTTGCTGTCGTTGAACTATTACTATATATGCGTATGTCTATTTTCACCCATACACACACACACACACACACACACACACACATATCCATATATACCCTATCCATATAATAGCCTACCAAAGTTGGACTTGGTCTTGAATTTGGTGAAGACACTTGTTAAACATCATAGAAGATGCTCACACCCCTCATAGTGGCTCTAGTGGACCCCCCCTAACAACATTAATTCAAATGAGGAAAACATCACCATTGGGTTCTTTGAAACATCAGGTAGAAAACTAAGGACCAGAGTAGATTTGCTATTTTAACTCTTGGAAATGTCTTTGGAATATAAAATGCTAGATATCTTAGATTCAGTAATGATATTATCTTCATTTCACAGTTGAGGAAACTAAATCGTAAAGGTTAAAGAGCCCAGGGCTTTGGGACTCGTTATCCCTTTAGGACCTGTGGCTTGCACTCATGGGCCACATGGCCTTTGAGAGACTATGCCTAGGTTGGACACTGGAAAAGGGGACGGTGGAGAGAGAGAGGCATGAGTGGTCTGTAGACTCTAATGCACACAGAGAGTATGAAGATGAAGTCAGAATTAAACCTGTAATCTCATTCACTGGCAACAGTAAGACACGGTGGGAAGAGAAGCTATGTGAAAAGAGTGTGGATTCAACCTGGTCTACAAAAGCAACTTATACAGGAGCATGAGAATATTTCCTGAGAAAGACTGGTGATGCCCAAAGAAGGCGCAGATTCCTGCTTTTAAAGCTTGGTGGCCATAGGTGGCACACATCTGTAATTGCAGCCCTTGGGGACTGAGGCAGGAGGAATAAGAGTTTTGAAATCAGCCTAAAACATGTATGTAGCAAGATCCTGTTTTAACTCCATCTACACACACACAATGGCTTCGTCTCCAAGCCCATCTATTTAAAGATGCTGTTTAAATTTCCATCACTCCTTGTTTCACTAACTCAACAGCTTCAGTGTCTATTGAGTTTACAAACACCTACTTAAAAAAAAAAAAGCTAGATGCTTTAGTGTGGCTATGATGTCCCTCACCAGTCACAATATAGTATTAACTAGCTGCCTCTAAACATTTTCTTTACATTGTCTAATAAAATCATCTTTTACTAAGGAAGTGAAGCTGGTTAGCAAAGAGGTAGAGAACAACAAAGGCTTCACAAACAGATTTTAAAAAAATAGAATTCCCCCAAGCTCATTTAAGAAGACCACAATAAAGAAACTGAAGTAAGGAGTAGAGTCAGAAACACAGGAGATGCATCTTTATTTACTGTAATATTTTGGCATAAGACTAACTCTATCTCCCCAAAAAGAGAATATGTTTACCTTCTCTCTCCTATATCACGATCCCTTGATCTAATGATATCAACCTCAGTTGAACATAGCTTGTGTTTATTTATTTATATTTATGAATAAATAAATATATAAACAAATATATGTTTGACTAACGTCTATCAAGTCTGCACAGCTGAGAGCTAACTGCTATTTATAATGTTGCTTATGCAATGAGAAAAGAAAGACACCGGGACCCAATGAAGTGCTGAACTCCACCGTGTGTGAGCCAGGGCTGTCTGCAGAGCAGCAAGTGCTAAGAATAGTAGAAGGTAGATTCTGAGCTTGCTGGAAACTCCACCGGCTGCCTGAAGATCTTTAGTATGTCGAGGTCACTGTCAGCAAAAACTATTTAAAAAAAATCATGGTTGCTTTGGGTGTGTGAACATGAGACTCAGTGCAACACAGTTTTCACACTGTGCAGGGATTGAGGTTTCTGCTCTCTCCCACCTTCTCAGAAGTTCCGCCATGGAAGTTAAGGAAGGGCAGGATTTTACTTTCTTCTTAGCAGGCAGTACTTTTGTTACCTATGACACATGATGCTGGCCCCACCAAGATAAAAGGTAGAGTGATGCCTCCATTCGTAAGCCCCTAAATCCAAGATCTTCAGTTAAACTGTATGTTCCTTCTGGTAGTAAAAGAAATAGTGAAATCATACCAGAAACAGGATGAAGTAAAAGGTTTATCTCAGTATCATTGGAAGACTGTACATTTATTATGGATCTATCCTATAATTTTATAAATTTTCCCTGTGCATAAAATATGATTAGCCTCAAGCCTGGTCGTACAGTCCCATAATCCCAGGTATTTGGAAGGCTGGGGCAGAAGGATCAAAATTTGAAGGCCAATGTCTTAATTATTTTTCTACTGCTGTGACAAAACACAATGGCCAAGGCGACGTATAAGAGAAAGTGCTTCATTTGGCTTACAGTTTCAGAGAGTTAAAACATGACGGCAGAGCAAAGGAACAGATCTTCATCCCCAACCATGAGACAAAGAGAGAGCACTGGGACTTTTCTGATACCTCAAAAATCCAACCAATCCCAACCCCAGTGACTCCAAAAAGGTCATACCTCCTAATCCTTCCCAAACCATTCCCCCAGCTGGGGACCAAGTATTCAAACAGGAGTCTATGGGCCCATTCCCATTCTTACCTCCATAGCCAGCATGAGAAATTTAGTGACACCTTAACACAAAATAAAGCCTCCTGTTTTTAAGGAGAGAATTTTCCAGGCCATGGGAGCAGCTCAGTTGATAGGGTGTTTGCCTAGCCCACATGAAGCTCTGGGTTCAGTCCAAACTGGGTGTAGTAGTGCACATCTGTAATCCCAGCACTCTGGAGGAGGAAGCAGGGGAATCAGGAGTTAGGACAACTTGGATGACATGCGACCCTGTCCTCAAAAGAACAATAATTTAAATTTAATATTTAAAAGATTTAAAATGGTTAGAGATGTGGGTCTGTGGTAAGGCCTCTGTCTGGCATGTTTGAGGCTCTATGTTTTATCCCCAGTAAGTAAATAAGAAACAATTGTTATGATAATAAATTTAATGGATACTTAATCCTATGTATGTAAGAATCAAAGTGTTTGTTTATGTTTCTGTACCCTTTGACCAATATTCCCCCCCTTTCTGCCACAGTCCAGCCTCTTGCAAACACCCTTCCATGTGTTTCTGTGAGATCTGTTTTGGTTTCACATATATGTAGCATTTGCTTCTCTGTGCCTGGCTTCTTCATTTAGCATACGTCCTCCAGGTCCATTCTTTTGTCACAAATGGCAAGATTGCCTCCTTTTTAGCGAGTAAATTATGTTCTACTGCGTATATATTTAGATATACATTTTCTGCTCCTCATCTTTATTAGAAGAAATTGTTTTACTTGTGTGTATGTGTGAGTCACATCCCTTGGAACTGGAGTTACAGGCAGTAGGGAGCTGCCTGACCTCAGTGCTGGGAACCAAGTCAGGGCCTCTGGAAGAGCACCAGTGCTCTTAACCATTGAGCCATCTCGCCAGCTCCATCTTCTGACCAACAGTCCTGTTATCTAAATCTTGGCTATCAGTGGACAGGGAATTCAGAAATCTTTTTCGAGATGCTAATTTCATTGCTTTTGGATAAATATTCAAAAGTAGGATTACAAGATCATATGTGACTTATTTTTTTATTTTTTCCTTTTATATATTCTTCTCTCATACATTACGTCCCAACCACAGCCTCCACTCCCTCCACTTCTCCCAGTTCCCCACCATCTTTCCTCTCCCCAAGATTCACTATTCCTCCATTTCAGAAAAGAACGAGCCTCCCAGGAATATCAACTGACCATGACATAACAAATTACAATAAGACTAGGCACAAACCCTCATACCAAGGCTGTTTGTTGCAACCCATTAGGAGGAAAAGGGTCCCAAGAGCAGTCGAAAGAATCAATGATACCCCCTCCCAATGTTAGGAGTCCCACAAAAACCCCAAGCTAAACAATCACAGCGTACATGCAGGTTTTGTGATTGCTGCTTCAGTCTCTGTGCGCCCTTATGAGCCCTTCCGAGTTGATTCAACCTGTTCTCCTGGTGTCCTCAACTCCTCTGGCTCCCAGAGTCCTCACTCCCCCTCTTCTGCAGAGATTCCTCAAGCTCTGCCTAGTGTTTGACTGTGGGTCTTGCATCTTCCTCCATCAGCTGCCAGAGGAAGCCTCTCTGATTACAATTGGGCTAGGCACCAATGTAATCCATGTTTAGAAACTTTCAGACTGTGTTTGCATAATGGCTATACTAGCAAAGTGCTTTGAATATTTAATGCCATTGGATCATTTTTTTTAAATCTGCAAAGTATTCATTACATTGTATAATGTCAGCACAGTGGTTTATGTTCAATCACATCTCAATCATTCTTAGTATGTCATGCTTAGTACACTGAAATGTTACAATTTATTACAGAGTTGTTTTCATTAAAATGTAGGGTAATAAAATTTTTAGAATGGCCTGTTATTTAAAATCAACTAAGCAGGTCACCCTCCCCATTGACTTTCTGGTTAATATGCATTTTACTATACAGAAGAGCTATAGGGAAAAGAGAACAGGAGAGAAATAATTAATCAACTCCATTTTGCAGATGCAAAAATTTAGACAATAGCAAGACCAATATATTGAGAACAGAGAATAGGCTGGATAGCTAAAATATATCCCCAAGTTTCACCTCTAGAATGTATGTGTCTCGGTTTCTTTTTTTGTCGCAGTAGTAAACACTGACAAATGTGACTTAAGAGATGAGGGGTTTATGTTAACTCTCAGCTCAAGGATACAGTCCATCATGATGGGGAAGCCAAGGGCTCATTAGCTTGAAGCAGCTGGTTTCTTACATACAGCAGCAGGCTGCTGCTCTCCTCCCTTTTCCACTTGTACCAGTGGTTCTCAACCTTCCTAACACTGAGACCCTTTAATACAGTCCCTCATGTTGTAGTGGCCCCCAACCATAAAATTATTTTCATTGCTAGTTTATAACTGTAATTTTTGCTACTGTTACAAATCATAATATAAATATCTGATATACAGGATATCTGATATGCAGCCCCCAAAGGGGTCAGGAGCCACTGGTTGAAAGCCACTGGTCTATATAATCAAAGGGCAGGGGGGATGGTACCACCCACAGTGAGTGGACCTTCTCTCCTCAATTAATCTAATCAGGATAATCCCCACAGACATGCCCAGAAGCCCAACTGCTGGTGATTCTAAATTCTGGCAGTTGGAAATTATCACTAATTAATCACACATGAAAGGTGACCTGAAATAAAATCGTCATGGAGTAACTTTTGTATTAGTAGTATAAATGCTCTAAGCAATAGTGCAAAGAGGTATGGTTTCTTAGCTTGATGGTATGGGAAGAAAGATGTGATGAATTTGTTTTGTTGAAGAGCAAGTCCACTGATCTAAAGTAAATATTGTAGTAGAAATGTTGCTAAGTGATTCCCAGGGAACCATAGGGTTTTTATGGTTCTGAGGTCGAGACCTGATGATGGGTGAAGGGTCTTGCACACGCTCTTGAGAAGGAGTCCCATACTCCTAGACTGAAGGAGCACCCCTCAACTACTTTTCTCTTCCCTGACCACTGCCCTGCACAAGCATGGCAGCTTTGGTGGTTAGCACATTGTGTCTTCACAAGGGATTAGAACTGTTCCTATTATCTAAGTCATTTCCAGGCTCTTGTCTAGAGAGAAACTGGGGATCCTTGGCTATAAACTAGTTCTAAGAGGGTGAATGGTAGTAAATCCTTTGATTTCCTGCTGGAGAATTAAAATGCAAATGTCTCAGATCCATCTGGCATGTGACATGAACTATCTCTGAGTTACTTCTGCATCTTATAAATCCATCACCTTTCTCATCTCATCTAGAGGGCAATCTCTGAGAATTCTTCCTATTTTGGGTGAGACTTGGAGCAGCTTTGGATTTTAAGCATGACTGCACAATCCTAGAATCCCTCCTGCAAACACCGGTCACACTGAAATGTGGTATTCTCATCATTGGTGTATACTTTATCTCCTTTCCCAAGTTTCTTTCACGATTAATCTTGACTTGGATATTCTTGCTCTCACACAGGATGTGTCTTAAAAGCTTTGAAGTTTCCAAATACTGAAGAAACATAAACTAATTTGTTTTTCTTCTGCAAAATGGGGAGGATCACACCATGACTAAAGGATAATTATCAGGATAAGGCCAAATATGTTTAAAATTAGTAGGTTAAATGACCAGATGAAGCAGCTATAAGATGGACAAAAAAGACATTGTGAGCCATTACTTCTTCCTGTGCCATGTCCCCCTACCCAGTCACACCAATCTCCTCCTGAAACCCAGTTCAACCCAGGAATCCTGTTTCAACTCAGGAAGCCAGGCACTAGGTATTCTGATTTTTTAAAGTCACATTCTGGACAATGTTTTTGAAGTAACATGCTTTTTATCCATTTCAAAGACCTTCCTTGCATCATCTGCTTGCCTGAACCTGATTGCTGGATGATCAAAGATAGAGAGATCAGCTACACGAAAATTACCAAGAAAATGGAGGTCACTGCTACAGTTCTCCCTGTCTACTCAACTAGAGTGAGAGAGATGCATTTTTTCCTCCAAGCATTATTTATGTGCACAGACCATTTAGAATGGAGTGACGGGTTCGTGTGTGGTGAGCCTTTAAACCTACCTATTGCTGAATTGGAACAAAAGCATGCAGCAAGAGCTAACCCAACATCTTAGAAACTCATTCTTTTGATGTAATTCTTCCTGAGCCACTCTAATCCTTGAAAATCACCAACTGAGCCAACATTTCTGGAAGGGCATTCTTTGCGTAGGTGACTTACTTATTGGCTTATTCAGTGGCAATTTTATCAACAGGTGTTCTGAGAGGCATATTTGAAGGAAGATCACTCCCTGCCTATAATCCCCAGGAGGCTTTACCTGCATCCAGGTTTTTCAGATAACTGATGCTTCCTTATTTTACAGTTACCTCTTGCCCTGGGGGTGGAGATGGGGGTTCAGAAGGGATATCTGAAGTAAAATCTGAGAGCTGTCTATTAGTGTTACCAACTGTCAGTCTCTTTAAAGTCTAGCCAGTTTAGTGCATGTGATAAAAGCTGAGTTCTGGGATGTGAAATTGCATGCCAAACTGGCTTAGGGACAACAGAACTTTGGGAAGACTTTGCTCTTCTCAAAATCTAACACTCTGCCCAGCAACATTTACCAACTACTTAGAAAGAAAGAAGGACGGGGGAGGGAGGGAGGGAGAGAGGAAGGGAGGGAGGGAGGGAGGGAAGGAAGGAAGAAAAAAGGAAAGAAAGAAAGAAAGAAAGAAAGAAAGAAAGAAAGAAAGGAAGAAGGAAAGAAGGAAGGAAAGAAAGAGAAGAAAAAAGGAAGAAAGGAAAGGGCAGGCAGGGTTAGGGAGAATTTGCAGGCAAGGTAACTGCTGATGTGAATATTTGCTAAAATTCATGCCATATTTAATAAAACTTCTACTAAAAAATGATAGCTTCCATAATTCGGAAGCTGTCGTGTTACATGTATGATTGTGTGCACATAGGTGTAAGTGACTAAAAAGCAAAGGAAGAGTCTTCTCCTATGCCACTGTTCTGAACAGCTTGCTTTCCCTGTTAATAAATGCATTCTTTAGAAAGTAGCAAACAAACATTTAGTTTCTGGATACATGGCGGGATTGCATGTTAAGACATGTCTCGTGGATGAGTGCCACACTGCCAGAAATAAGTAGTTTTCTCTTTCTCGAGAAATCTTCTCAGTGGTCCAGGTGATCGGTATCCAGGCCTGAGTGTTCAGATAATCCTGATCTCTTCCACCCATCATTAGGAGCCACCTAAAAGTGGTTCACATATTATGGATAAGAACCACTACTTCTAGGAGCTGAAGACACAATAACACGAAAGACCAAAATGAAAACTAGAATCGACGCTGCCTAACCCAATTTTCATCAGAGAAGCTTCACCCAGCAGCTAATGGAAACAGATGCAGAGACCCACTGTCAAATATTAGGAACTTGGGGAATCCTGTGGAGGTGGGGGGAGGGGAAGGATTATGAAAGCCGGGAGTGGGTCAATGATACCATAAAAAAAAACACAGAATTAATTAAACTGGGCTCATAAGGCCTCACAGACTGAGCCACCAACCAGAGAGCTTACATGGGACTGACCTAGACATATATGTTACAGTTGTGTGGCTTAGTCTTCTTGTGGGACTCATAACGGTGGGAGCAGGGTCTAGCTCTGACTCTGTTGCCTGCTTTTGGATACCCTCTCCTCCTGCTGGGTTGCCTTGTCCGGCCTTGATAGGGAGAGGAGGTGCTTAGTCTTACTGCAACTTGATATGCCATGGCTGACTGAAATACACAAGAGGCCTGCCCTTTGCTGAAGAGAAAGGAGGAGGACTAGATGGGGAGATGGTAAGGAAGATTGGGGGGAAGGACTAGAAGGAAAGGAGGGAGAGAGGAGAAACTGTGTCGAGCTGAGGGAAATAATAATTAATGTTTTTAAAATCTTAAGTAGAGTCGATATTCATATTCACCTGCCTATTATATACATGTATAATCATGGACCACTACTCTAAAATCTTAGGCACTAAGATTTCAATGGTGAAAAGGCAGACAGTTGACTGCCGAATAATTTATCTAATTTCATCCAGAAGAAAGCCAGAAAGATAATTGTTCTTCCTACTTTGAATACTGGGACCCCCAAACCGTCAGCTGAGAGGAGTTAAGAGTAGTATAAACCTCTGGTATTTCTATTTCCATTTCTGTTTTATCTCTATTTCACTCATGAAAAAAAAACCGATGAGATTCTTTGTGTATTTATGTTTTAATGAGTAATATAATTAACACATATATAAATTACTATTATTGGCTGGAAAATGTATAATACTTTTTCCATTGTTATGATCTACTTGCATACTCTTTTGAATTAATATTTTCATTTAGCCTTTTTAGACACGCAATCATACCAGCATCCCAGAGAAATACGGACCGTGCTGAGAATTCAAGTTATTAGACTCAAGTCAGATATTTGAAGGGTCGGGCAGTGTGGACAGTGTTCACCATGTAAGCGTCCGTCCCTGTAAAATACACTGTGAACTTCGTAGAGTCATCAGGGTGGTGATATGTTAGTGAAAACAACCAAAGAATAGGATCAGGAATTGGCAAACTCCATGAAGCGATGGCTTCCTCTCTTGGAGACGGTTCCACTGCGACCTCACAGGTGACACCCATCTTTCTCAAGCCGTAGCTAACCACAACAGCAAGCACGTCTTCAAAATTCACACTGGGGCTGGAGAGATGGCTCAGCGGTTAAGAGCATTGCCTGCTCTTCCAAAGGTCCTGAGTTCAATTCCCAGCAACCACATGGTGGCTCATAACCATCTGTAATGAGGCTCTTCTGGCCTGCAGGCATACATGTAGAAAGAATATTGTATACATAATAAATAAATAAATATTTTTAAAAAAAAAACAAAATTCACACTGAGTGTATCAGGGAAGGAAACATTGGCATAAATGAGAAACTTAATGAGGTCAATAAAGAGATAATTATCTAAAGTGGGAATGGGCGGGGGGAGAATACTATTCATCTGGTTCCAAAACCACAGAATATTCTATCAGAAACGTTTGCCGACCCAAAGGCAGTGCGATCTTATTTTGCCGTTAGTTGAAGCAGTCCTGAACACATTCCTTTTAAATCTACAAAGCTAAGCAGTTCCTTTCAGAAAGATGTTTCTTTGGGTCATTAATAGGAAGTGACTAGCTCTCCAAAGTCAAGTTCACACACCTGTCTCCCTCCCTAGCCACAGGGAGGCTGGGAGCTGAGAGCGTCTCACGGCACTGTGCTGCCACCTTCTGGCGAGCTGGAACTGGCGCGCGCTGGCGCCTAGTAAGCTTTGATTAGCATTGAATTATGAATTACTTGATCAGGAAATAGTATCTATGCTGTTGACATTGGTAACTGTTTTTCTGAACTTTCATTTTTAGGAGGGTTAGTATTTTTTTGTTTTGTTTTGTTTTGTTTTTAGTTTTTATCAGTACACAAAGAATTGAGTTTCTTTGTGGAACTTTTTTATAAACCGAAGTTGTTTTTGTTGTTTCTATGCCCCGCAGCGCCCCCTCCTCAGTCACCTTGTGACCTTTCATCACAGTAGCCTGCCTTCCACCTCTCCGTTTTCTCAGCGTTCCGGTTCGCCTCTCATGTCCGCGTGCGTACCTTTATAGCCTACACACACCCACTCATTATATAAACTACTATACACCTACCTACTCACGCCCACTTGTGTGCATACAGACGAGCACTGAAAATGAGGATCTACATAGGGAGAAAATATGACACTTTTGTCTTTCTGAGTCTGTCACCTCACACTCGGGATAATGAAAATTTTCTAATAATTGGATAGACAATATATAAATAAATAATAAGTTATTTTACAAATTCACTCACCGTTCTCCAAATTTCATCATTTCCTTTTTCTTCACAGCTGAATAAAATTCCAGAGATAAGCCACTTTTCCATTAGCTGTTCTTCTGTTGGACAGCTATGCTGCCTCCACTTCCTTGTTCTAGTGAACAGAGCAGCAGTACCTATGGGTGTGCAAGGATCTCCGTGGTACCAGGAGTAGTACAGTAGGATCCCGTAGTTCTATTTATTTTACTTCTTGAAAATGTTTTAAACCGAATTCTATCATGACTGGATTTAGTTTACAGTCCGTCCAGCAGCGAATAAAAGCCCTCTGTCCTCCCGCCTTCCCCAGCATTGTACTTGTTTGTTTGTTTGATGATGGTCATTCTGACTGGGGTGAGTTGATCCTCAGCATGGTTTAAATTTGCATTTCCCTGATGGCTAAGGATGTTGGACCTTTCTTAATATGCACAGAAATTTATTTTAAGAAAATAATCAGATCAGAAACATCACTGAAGTTTCACATCCATTATTTATTATAGCATTTATTTTTTAAAAGATTTCTACATATAATAAGCAGTTTATATTAATTATATAAACTATGTACTTTTATTCAAGTGTAATAACCCTTCTTTTAGAATGAACCAGCTTTATCATGTTAAATTAAAATAATAATATTTAGTTGTAATACATCATTGTTATTTTTGCCAAAATGTAATTGCATGACAGTATGTTACATATATGCATATTTTCAAACAAAAAGTATGAAGAGGCCACAAGTTTATGATGGTTTGTAGTAATAAGGGTCCTTTGTAATACCCCTTAAAACATTTGTTCTGTTTTTATAAATTATTCAACATGTTTTTATCACTTTTATTATCTTCTGAAAATGGTCATAACATCAGAACTAGGTTTTTAAAAAATCATTACTATTATCATCTTCAATAATGTAAGCTTCAAATAGCCACCTAATTTTTTTCTAATTTAGTATCTAATAATAATAAGTAATAAGTCTGTTTCTTGCAAATTCTATAACTTTAAATCCTTTTTATTATAATTTTTATTAAATGTGTCCTTTGACAATTTTATTCACGTATATAATGCATTCCGTACTCTATATAGAACTCTCTCTTCCTTCCACCATTTTTCCTGGCCATTTGTGTTTCTTCTTTAAAAAACACTGTCCTATTCAGTAGGCTGCCTTTTTGTCTTATTGATTGTGTCCTTTGCTTTACAGAAGCCTAAGCTAATGGGAGCTCACCAACTCCAGCCGGACTGGTAAGGAACAAGCATAGGACCAAACTAGCTTCTCTGAATGTGGTTGACAGTTGTGTGGCTGGGGCAGACTGAGGGGCCACTGGCAATGGCACCAGGATTTATCCCTACTGCATGTACCGGCTTTTTGGGATCTTATTCTCTTTGGATGTATACCTTGTTCAACCTAGATATAGCAGGGAGGGCTTTGAACCTTCCACAAGGCAATATGCCTTACCCTATCTGAGGATTAGATAGTGGGGAGGTGTGTGGAGGGAATGGGAGAAGCCGAAATTGTCTGTTCCTACATTTTCACCCTCCAAATCCTCCCAAGCCCTTCCACCCAACCCTGTAGAAGAAACTGCCGGCAGGCCTGCTTTTCGTTCCGCCCGGCTCCCGCATGGCTAGCTTTACACCCAAAAATAACAACACACAAACTGTATTCATTTAAACACTGCCTGGCCCATTAGTTTCAGCCTCTTATTGGCTAATTCTCACATCTTGCTTAATCCATTTCTAACAATCTGTGTAGCACCACAAAGTGGTGGCTTACCAAGAAGATTCTAATATGCATCTATCTTGGGCCGGAGCTTCATCGCATCTCACTCACTTCCCTTCTTCCCAGCATTCTGTTCTGTCTACTCCACCTACCTATGTTCTGACCTATCAGGCCAAGCAGTTTTCTTTAGTAATTAACCAATGAAAGCAACAGATAGACAGATGACCCTCCTCCATCATTTCCCCTTTTTCTGTTTAAACAAAAAGGAAGGCTTTAACTTTAACATACCTTAATCAAGATCAGAAATATACATATAACAAGATTGACCTTAAATTAGTATCAGTAAACCAAGATTCATATCAATCCAAATTATTTATATAAATATAACAATCCCATGCCCTTTCTTTCTCTCTTTAAAAAATAAACAATTGCAATATTTTGAATTACTTAGAAACCATCAGTCCTCTTTTTTTTTAATATTTATTTAATTATTATGTATACAATGTTCTGTGGGTATGTCTGCAGGCCAGAAGAGGGCACCAGACCTCATTACAGATGGTTGTGAGCCACCATGTGGTTGCCGGGAATTGAACTCAGGACCTCTGGAAGAGCAGGCAATGCTCTTAACCACTGAGCCATCTCTCCAGCCCCCATCAGTCCTCTTAAGTGAAACCTTTCCTCACCTCTCCCTTTCATTATGGTACATGATCACCTGCACATGTAGACGAGCGGGAACTTTGCACATGACTGCGTACATGAAGCATGTGGAGTGCTGAAGGCTTTGATCTGAGGGGATAATAACTAGGTAACTTCAGCCTACCTTTTCCTGAGTATGTACAGGGGAGATGGCTGACATTTCAGAGTCTCCTAATAAATCATCAGGGGTATAACCAATGAAGAATTGTCAGGTCCAAATCTAGTAGAAATCAATATCTCAAGAGGCAAGTCAACTTTTCCCCTGAAGCCATTTAGTAACTCAAAAAGATAAAAATCACTTACACAGAGCCTAAATGTGAAGATCCCACACGGCAAGGGGGACTTAATAGTGCCGTTCTCTGTGAAGCCCACGAGGAAGGGGTGGGTAACTGCTGCAGACTATGAGCGAGTGTAACAAAGCTTTACAAGTGCAAAGAAGGATGAAATCAGATTGACTTTCATCTGTCACCCAGACTCATCGCCTGGTAGTGCAGAGAACTTCAAGCTTCAAACTGAAATAGAACGCTGTGCTGTATTAGTAAATACTTCACAGATACATGGAAACATGCAAGGTGAGACTATAGATGGAGGTAACATCTTTCTGGGCTACTAGTCAGTTCTACAAATAATTTATAATACAAGAATCAAAACAAAATCTAAGACAACAAGTCTCGAAGGAGAAATAAGACGTCATCTCCAGGAGGAGGGATGTATAATGAAAACTGGCGATGTGAGAGGCAAGGAGCTATAAAACACACAAGATGTGCCGGGCGGTGATGACGCACGCCTTTAATCCCAACACTCGGGAGGCAGAGGCAAGCAGCTCTCTGTGAGTTCGAGACCAGCCTGGTCTACAAGAACTAGTTCCAGGACAGGCTCCAAAGCTACAGATAAACCCTGTCTTGAAAAACCAAAAAAAAAAATCTCAATCTTGGGGGCTGGAGAGATGGCTCAGAGGTTAAGAGCACTGCCTGCTCTTCCAAAGGTCCTGAGTTCAATTCCCGGCAACCACATGGTGGCTCACAGCCATCTGTAAAGAGGTCTGGTGCCCTCTTCTGGCCAGCAGACATGCACACAGACAGAATATTGTATATATAATAAATAAGCAAATATTTAAAAAAAAACGAAACATGATTATACCCAACCCCTGTTTTCTCCCTCCAGCCTGTCCATATAGCACTCACCATGTCTCCTTCCCAACTTGACATCCCTTTCTTTCTTCTCTTAGAAATAATCTGTCAGGTACAATTAATACTGCCAATACGTGCACGGGCCATCCGCTGGAGCCTGGGAAACCTGCCACACCTTCAAGCCACGCCCTCAGAAAGGAGTGATTCTCCCTCCCCTAGCAGATAAACAAGAAGTGGTTCCAGAAGAGCGCCTACCCAGTCTGTGTGAGGATTTTGACTGGCTTGTTCTTACGTAGGTAACCACACCTGCTAGGCATTAGTGAGTGTAATGGCCTTGTCATGTCTGGGAGACTCCAGCTCTTCTCTCCTTTCCTCCTCCTCTCCCTTGATGTTCCCTGAGTCTTAGTTGGGAGCAGAAGGTGTTGATAAAGATGCCCATTTGGATCTGAGCATTCAATCTCTTATTAAGCACTTTGAACATTTATGCGGCTCTGCATTGACTGCTGCTCACTGTAAAAAGAAACATCCCAGGCCAAGGTTGAGAGTAGCCCAGATCCATGGCTACAACTACAAAGTTCAGAAGGCAATTGGAGGACATGATAAGTGAATAAATAACATTATCAAGCTCTACCTAGGCCTATGGCTTCCCAACAACGTGCTTTTGACCAGGATTACAGTCTCTCATGAGCTGCAGGCCTCAAATCCAATCAGAAATCAGTTAGCTGCTCCATAACAGTCATGCCACTATTGCACCAGTGGAAAACTTTTGCCTAGCAAGTCGGTATTGTAACACACGGTTCAGTGCTGGGTAAGAGCAGTGATGTCTGTTCTCCCTCAGCGGCCTGCATAGCACTTCCTGTGAAAACTAGCCATCAGGAAAGAGTTTTCATGGTTCGTTTGTCCTTGATTTCTTTTTAAAACAGCTCTTTAAGAAAATAATGCTGCTGCGTTCTTAATAGCAAAAAACAAAGTCAGAAAGGAACGGAGTAATTCATACCTTCCTGGCCCTTAGATACTACCGTCAGTCTATAGTGCTATACTCAGAGAATGTAAAAACCACATTAAATTACAATTAACAGTTTGCTTATTGGCAGATCTGCATTTAAAGAAAAGGTTTTACCCTTTTTTTTTGTACTCATTGGAAAGAACGATCAAAGGTGCAAGAAAAATAAATAAAGGATTAAATCAGTAGGTAAATTTAATGGAAACTAGCATGGAATTTTGAATTGATTTTTCTACATTAAACAATGGGGGCACTTACACAGCTGGCAGAGTTTCTTATTACATATTGCCTCCCATGAATAAGGAGAAGACAAACAATTCAGGGAAATAATGGACAAGATAACTTAATAACCATGTTGTATTGGGGAATCTAAATGGATTAAGAACATGAAAAGATGCCTAGTAGTAAGAATTAAAATTGTATTAAAACCGTAATAACATACCACTATTGCAGAAACTACTACCCATAAGAATAGCTAGAATTACAATGGCTTTGAAGTTGCATTACAAAGTGTTAGTAAAGACACAAAGTGTTAGTAAAGACACAAAGTGTTAGTAAAGACACAAAGTGCTAGTAAAGACACAAGCCAACAGCAGTTCTGTGTCTGGGGGAGAGGTAGACGGTAGAACCGTCTGGAACAATTGAAAGCTGTGCTTCAGAGAGATAACTAAGTCTTATTACCTTGAAATTGTCCTGCTGCATACTGAGATACATGTGCAAGCCTTTCTACAACACGTTTCTTTTTGAAATAGCTAAAATATAATGATAATTGATACCAGCATTAGAAGTATTAAAGAAATTGAGGTATATTCTTAGAATGGAATATTGAAGCATAGTGCAATGAAAGAAACTATGACCACATCCAAGGGCATGATCTTAAAACGTCATCTTGAAGAGTGTAAGCTTGTACTCTACTTATATTCTTAAAAGGTTTAAAAACAATAAAAACTAAGTTATTCTAAATTAGGGTGTCTTCGTTAGGGTTTCTATTGCCGTGAAAAGACCCCATGACCACAGCAATTCTTATAAAGGAAAACATTCTATCTCAGAGGTTCAGTCCATTATCATCATGGTGGGACACTGTGGCGTGCAAGCAGACATGGTGCTGGAGAAGGAGTTGAGAGTTCTACATATTGCAGCAGGCAACAGGAAGTGAGCTGAGACATTGGGTGTGTCTTGAGAATATATGAGACTCCAAAGCCCACCCCCACAGTGGCGCATTTCCTCCACCAAGGCCACACCTACTTCAGCAAAGTCACACCTCCAACAGTGCCTCTCCTTATGAGTTCATGGGGGTCATTTACAATCAACCTACTACATAGGGCAATCAAGTACTATAAAATACATTGTTAAAATTATACAAAATCAACTCTAGGCTATAAAGATGGAGCTGCAGTTGGGGAGTGTGTATTAGTCAGGGTTCTCTATAGTAACAGAAGGTATGAAATGAATATATATATATGTATGTATGTGTGTATGTATATATATATATAATTTATTAGAATGACTTCCAGGCTACAACTGGTAGATAGTTGCGAATGGGGAGTCCAAGAATCTATTAGTTGCCCAGTCCCATGAGGATGAGGCTGGGTATCTATGCTGGTCTCCTGTCTATGCTGGAATCCCATACAAGCAGACTCCAATGCCAGTGAAGGAGTGGCTGAGCTGACAAGGCAGGGGCAGGCAGGGGAAGAACAAACACCCCCATTCTTTCTTCCATTGTCCATATATAGGTGTCCAGCAGAAGGTGTGACCTTTTCCAAAAGTAGTGTAATCGAATGGGAGGATCCCTGGGCTGCCTCATAGGAAATCATAATTTTTAAAAGCTGAAAACAATTCTTACCAGGTTTACAGTTTTTGGAAACATGGAATTGTGAGCAAACCATGATGTTTTAAAACATAAAAACTTGCATCCTAATTCTTATATTCTTGAGTGATAAAAAAAATGTCATTTCTGAAAATGGGATAGCTGTAACAAGTGTGTTTTTCTTTTATTTATGTTTTCTTTTATTTTTTATTCTGGTAAGCAAGTTTCGGTGGAGTCACAATATTTGTCCCAGTGTAAAATCTTAGTGTGTCATGGATCAGAACTGTGTTCACATGTTCCACACATGTGAAGGTGGAGGTGGGATTGTGTAGTAGGATTCCAGCAAAAGCTTCCTCTTTTCTACAACTCCATAGAGCCCTGCGGATTCTGGAGTATTCCCGCTGCTAGCCAGCAGAGGGCAGCAGGAGACCATAAATGAAAACATCCATGGCTTGTCTGCTTTGCTGAGCCCAGTAGCTGTCATTCCTCCTTTGCCCAAATCCTAACACCTAGCACTTCCAAAACTGAGGATCAGGGCTAGCCCACTTAATCGTTCACTAATTGATACTCAGAAGTGGCAGGCAGTACAACAAAGAACAAGACAATCACCAAACATCATCGTAGTCAATGGTGCTGACCCCATTCAGGAGACAGACAGCAGAAAAATGTTTCAGGACACAGAAAAATGTTGCACTGAAATCAACATTCCTTCACTCTGGTTACATCTGGTTTTCCTTTTTAATTCTTTAAGTGACCATGTCTGTCCTCCTGGGCTCTTCCAGGCACCGGACTGTACTTAGTGGTGGACTGGTTAGTTTTCAAGCATCCCGAGGCTGACTATGTGAACCTGACAAGTTGTTTGGCTTCTGGAAGTCTTCCCTCCCTTCTCTCCAATAATGGGCTGCACCTGGACCTGATCGTGTGCCCACCCTCAATTCGCAGAAGCCCCAATCCCCCGCACTAACGGTGCCGTTTTAAGAAGGTGATTAAGTTAAAATGCCACCTGTGGTGTGGATTCTTATTCCGAATGGTCTGGTGTCCTTGCAAGAGGAAATTAGTCGCAGCGGAGACCACAAGGGGGCGCTGAAGTGACAATCAGCCGCTGCTCCTGGTCTTGTGATGCCCAGACCAAAGAAAAAATAAAGGCCTTTTTTCTAAATCCCAAACTTTTAACCTTTTTGGAACTTCAGGGCATCTCTTGTATAGTTTTTGCTCATGTTACTTGCAATACAAGTAACCAGAGAGAGAAAAAATAATGATGATTTTTGTATCAAGTATCTATTTTTGCATAAATTCTTCAAGATCTTTGTGGATAAAACAACAAGAAGTTATTGCTGTGGGCATTCTTTGGGCTGCTCTCTGAGCTACAGAGGAAGATTCCACAACTCCCTATCTTTCATTACTCTAAAGCCAGTACTCATATTCAATAGAAAATATTTCCAAATCAGGATAGACCCCGACCCCCTTAAACTACATCAGCTATGGTTGAAGTTGCCCTCCAGGAACATAAAAAAAGCAAACAAACAAATTTATATTCTTTCACAACTTGGAAGCTTATCTGGGTAGGGTCCTTTTTTTTTTTTTTTTTTTTTTTTTTTTTGATTTTTGAGACAGGGTTTCTCCATAGCTTTTTTTGGTTCCTGTCCTGGAACTAGCTCTTCTAGACCAGGCTGGCCTCGAACTCACAGAGATCTGCCTGCCTCTGCCTCCTGAGTGCTGGGATTAAAGGCATTCCGCCCGGCCTGGGTAGGGTCTTGGCCTGGGTAGGGTCTTGTCCTGAGTACCCCTTCCATTTGTTCCAACACAGATCTGGCCTCTCCCAAGTGGCTCTCTCCCAATACAAGCCTTCATACTAACATTAAGCTTGTTGGTGTCCTTTTTCTCCCAAAACTGTACATTTTGTATCTTTCACTCCACTTGGGCTTTTTCATTGTAAACCTGCTTAGTGGTTACTACTACTAACCACATGACAGAGTCATTATTAGGCTGTCTTAAAGTCTCCTCTGCCAAAGGGAAAAAAAATCCTTGACTTTAAAATATAGCCTCAGGAAACTTCTTAGGATGTGGTTAGCAAGCAACCACATTCTTTGCCAAAATATCACACAAATGGTCTCTAGTCCAGTGGCTAAGAGCTGAGCCTCCATAGCATGCCTAGCTCTCCACACTACTGTCTTACAAACTCACACTACAAACATTTCATTGGGGTGGACTCACTTACACTTCAGAACCTCAGTCCATCATCAACACAGCGAGACATGATGGCCCCCACAGTGACACACTTCCCCTAACAAGAAAGCCATGCTTCCTAATAGTGCCCCTCCTTATAGGCTTGTAGGACCCAGTTAGATTCTATCACGTTCCACTCCCTGGCCCCCATACACTTGTGAAAATATCATAATGCAAAATGTCCCCATAGTCTAGCACAGTCTCAACAACGTTTGAAAGTCTAAAGTTCCAAGTCTCTTCTTAGATTCATCATTTAACTATAATCTCCTGTAAAATTAAAATAAAAAAGCAGATCACACACTTCCAACATATAACGGCACAAGATACATATTACCATTCCAAAAGATAGGGAAGGGAGCATATTGGGGAAATACTGGACCAAAGCAAGACTGCAAATCCAAAATCTGCATTTCCATATCAGATGTCAAAACACTCTTCAGATCTCCAGCTTCTTTCAGCTTTGTTGACTGCAGCACACTCTTTTCCCCTGAGCTGGTTCCACTCCCTGTTATCGGCTCTTATGGGCAGATATTCCATGGCATCACCAACATCTTGGTGTCTCCAAGGCAACCCAGGATTCACCTTCACAGCTACACAGCCTGGTCTCTCTAGGTCTCCATTCATGGACACCCCTGACACATGCGTGACCTCAGCGGCTTTCCGTAGTCTTGGAGACAAATTCCCTAGCCCCTTTCTCGTATCCTTAATTCTAAAGCCAGAACCACACAGCTGAAGCTGCCATGTTCTGCTGCTTGCTTGACCGGAACACAGCTCCCTCGTTTAATCACATCTCCAACCTCCTGTTTTTGACAGCTTCCTTCACTGCCTAAGCTTGGCTGTCCTGAAACTGGATCTGTAGACCAGGCTGGCCTTGAACTCAGAGATCCACCAAACAACCTCTTCCTTCCCAGGGCTGGCATTAAAGTTGTGCACCACCACACCTGGCTCTGAGCTTTCCTTTAATTCCTTTTCACAAGTGGGAAAGTTAGCTGGGTGGGAACTTGCCTGGAGGTCACCACTTCCTTTAGTCCATTTCTTAGTCTGTTTATCTCCTTGAATACAGGACTTAGCTCCATTTCACTTCCCAGTGTTCCAGTTCTCTTCCAATTTTACACTGTGTGTTTTTCCTTACTCTGCTTGCTCCGTTTCATTTCAAATCTTCATTAGAGTTAACACTAATAACAACGTGCCAGAACCTATACTAGGCTGTTTGGAGATTTCCTCCGCTAACATAATTAGTCCAAAACTCTTCACTTTAGCCTCAGGTAGACTCTTCGGACAAGGGCAAAAGACAGCCACTCTCTTCACTAAAATATTACAGGAACAATTTCTAGGCAACATATTAAAATTCTCTGAAACCTCTCAAGCCACTTCCAGACATATCAAATCATTATCAGCACCATTGTCCAACAGAGTCCTACTAGTATACCCCACTAAGCACTGCTTAAAGCATTCCACTTTCCTAACCCAAAGTACCAAAGTCCATATTACTCCAAACAAAAGCATGGTCAGGCCTATCACAGCAATGCCCCAGCAGAACTTGGTACCAATTTCTTAGTTTGGGTTTTTATTGCTGTGAAGAGACACCAAGTCTATGGAAACTCTTATTTAAAAAAACAACAACAACAAAAACAAACAAACAACAACAAAAAAAAAAAACATTCACGGGCTGGAGGGATTGCTCAGTGGTTATGAGCACTGTCTGTTCAACTCCCACATGGTGGCTCACAACCATCCATAATGAGATCTGGCGCCCTCTTCTGGCCTGCAGGCACAATGCAGGCAGAACTCTGAATATATAAGAAATACATATTTTTTTTTTAAAAAAAAGAACATTGGGGGTGCTCACTTACAGTTCAGAGGTCCAGTCCATTATCACCATCGTAGGGAGCAGGCAGACATGGTGCTTGAGCGGAGAGTAGTTGCTGAGGGAGCACATTCTGCTCCTTCAGCCAATAGCCTTTAAGATACCAGCCCACTGGGCTGTGATCTCTTATACTTTAAAAAGCAGCGGGAACCGTGTGCGCTCTCTCTTGCTTCAGGCTCCCATTCAGGCTTAGCTAGACTCTGTTTCCTTTTTGCAAGGAGAGGACTGTTGTTTGGGACGGTGATCTGTAAGTTTTTCCCCTCAAATAAATAACCTTTTTTATTATCCATAATTCTTAACTGGTGTGGGATTGTTTTGCGGCTCCAAGTGGTACAGCTTGCAGGCAATGAGAAGTCAACTGACACTCTTGAGCAGACCTGAAAGCCCACCCCCACGGTGACACACTTCAGCAAGAGCATACCTCCTAATAGTGCGCCCCCTTTGGGGGCCCAATTTCTTTCACTCTCTTTGTTCTGTCGCTACAAAGTTCATGAAAATTGCTACTCGCTGTTACATGGTATTTGGAGAGATCTATGTTCCTGGGCCGCAGTCTCTCAAATTTAGCTTCTATTTATTTGTCCTAACAGTTGTTGCTGTTGTCTGCCACAAAGTTGAATTCCATGAGTGAAGACATCCCGTTCCTCAGTTGATTCTAAACAGAGTTCATATGCTATGTACATCCAGTCATTCTGCACCTTTAAACTACTGATTCACACGGAGCTTAGTGATATACACCTGTGACCCCAGCATTTGGGAAATTGAGACAGGATTGCTAATGAGTTGACGGCCCGGGGTACATAATTCAAAGGCAGCCAGAGACACAAAGCCAAACTGTGTCTCAAAAACAGAAAAACGAAAGGGCTTGGGACAGACACGGTGGCATAAAGAGAACGCCTCTAATCCCAGCACTTGGGAGGCAGATGTCTGCTGGTTTGCACAGTGAGGCCAGAAGAGAACATGAGACCACCAGAAAGCCAGAGTTACAGCAGGCTGTGGGCTGCCACGTGCCTGCTGGGAACCACGCTCAGAGCCGTCTCTCCAGTCATATAAAATACATCTTTAGAAAATTAATAATAGGGGGCCAGGCTTGGTGGTGCACATCTTAAATCCCAGAACTAGGGAAACAGAGGCAGCTTGCTCTCCATAAGTTCAAGGCCAGCCTGGTCTACATAATGAGTTCCAGGATAGGCAGAGCTACCTATTGAGACCCTGTCTCAAAAAAACTAATAATAATGATAGAGAATGGAGAGATAGGGATGGCTTGGAGGTAGGGTGTATGCTTGGCTTGCTCAAGGACGTGTTAAATCTTCAGCACCAAAAAAGAGACATTCATAAAATTATCAGATTTCCATGAATTAAAAGTGCTACCTTCGCTCAGCATGGCAGGAAGTCAGAAATAAGCAGATGCACAAGAGATACTCGAATAGCATATCTTTAATACTGTCTTCAAAGGTCTGCTCGCCAACTACAGTGTGCTCTGAAATATAAAATACGGTTCTCCTAAACCTAGAGAATTCTTCTGTATTTGTCTACTTAGAACATATTGTCATTTCAAACGTACGTAAGCTTTCTCACAGAGGCAGAACACAATCCACAGTGGGAACAGAAACTGCAAGAGTTAATTCTCAACACTTGAGGTCATAAACACAGTGCGTTACTGTTGAACATAAGCCACTTGAAGTAAATTAGATATAATTTCTAATTTAATGGGGAAAAAAATCACTTTTATGCAATGTCTTGACCAAAATCAAACAGTTAAGGGGAAAATTACCATATTCTGATACAAACCAAACTCCACTAAAACAATGATAGAGGTTTGAATGCAGATGAACTACAGCTCCAGAACGAAGATGCCTTTAGCTAGGGGATAATGAGAACGTATCAGGAACCAGGTCCCGAGTTTATGTTCTGAAAGTGTGCAGACACACCACAGTACACATGTGGAGGTCTGAAGACAACCTGTGGAGCTGGCGCTCTCCTTCCACCTTTACACGGGTCCCAGGGGTCACACTCGGGCTGCCGGGTGGCCAGGCTTGCGTGACAAGCACCTTCACCCAGGGACCACCTCGCTGGCCCAAGTTTCCCTTGCTGGTAACCAATACTTCACTTTGGGGCCTTCACTCCCCAAGACACACTTCCAATTTTATAAAGCTATGGAAGAAAAGGATCCACTTTTTTAAAAATCTACTTTATGAAGTTATTAATTAAATATGGAATGACTTTTCTCTTCTAAAGACAGCAAAATATTGTTTTCCTCAAATGTTGACTTGACAGTTTGACAAGTGATTGAGAAAAATAAATGAAGCTCTGACTATAAATACAAATGTGTATGTACATCTCTATATTCTGAGTGGCTGTCCTATGATCTCTTATGCTTCTGACTTAAATTAGAATAAGTTCTCTCAATAAAGGACATTAATTTTAACTTTTAAACTTAAATCATCTTCACTGCACCATTATCCTCTCTACTTTTCATTTGTACATTATTTCTATAAATACTCAAATGAAAAACAACCCACCATCTTGAAACCAATATACAACATTATATTGGTGGTCTAAGAATTTTTTTAAATATTTTGTTAAAATGTAAAAACTCTGAAATTACAAACAAAAAAATTTACAATTTTACAGTATATAACTAATTTATTTTAAAAAAATATTCTGATTTTTTTAAACAAGTAATCAAGTGCTATTTTTTCAAATGAACTCCTGTAAGTAGGCTAAAAGGGAGCACGTGGTCTTGTCCCACTAATACATCTCATCTTTTCATGCTGGTACTTCAACAATTTCAAAGTAGTCATGTGGGAGAATCACGTAGCCCCTTTCTGACGCGTCATCTTTCTCTCTCTGGAAGTGCACGACTTCCTTTAGCTTTTCCAGCTGTCTCTCCTGCCTTCGGCACCGCTGCTGAGCAGTCTTGAGTTTCTTCCTGAGCTTTTCAACCTGCTGCTCCAGCTGCTGAATCCTCTTCCTCTGGTGCATTGTATCCTCCACAGTGTAATTGTGGTCACAGAAAACCGAGAGATTATCAGGGGTCTGGAGAGGAGGCATCAGCAGCCCAATAGCAGCATCGACCTGGGAGGTGGGGGGTGAAGGAGGAGAGGGAAGCTGTTCTTGGGGGTCCAGATCTTCCTTCTAGAATAGCAATATACAAGCAGATGTGAGTTTAGTTACTAAATAATGGCCTCAAATTATCTGCAGAGTTTTAGCATTAGACTTTGTCACTCCGTGGTACAGAAAATTCCAAAATGAGAAAGCAGATTATCTTGGGGGTGGTTTTCACTGTACTGGCATGGATTCCCAGGTGCCAGGCCTCAAGGCAAAGCTTTTTACCACTAAAACTATGTCTTCCAGGATAAAAGTTTCAACATTAGGCTTTGGCTTGTTTGGGAATTTTTTTAAACAGGGTCTTGCTGTGTAGCTTAGGCTGCCTCACACTTGAGCCCCTACTGCCTTGGCCGCCCAAGTTCCAGGGTAAAGGTAATGTGTAACCCTACCTGGCACCAGTTTAGGGTGGGTTTTGTTTGTTTTGGGGCTTCCTTACTGTACAATCCAGGCTGGCCTGGAACTTACTAAATTTATACCAAGCTAGCTCCAAACTTGTGGCAATTATCTTGGTTTGTTCTCCCTGGTGCTCAGATTGCTGGTGTGTGCCACCATGGGGCATTTTCAGTGCTCATTCAACTTCTCTGTTTGAAGTTAAAGTGGGATGAGTCAAACAGACAAAGTGATTTAGTTAGATATCAGCAAATACTAAACACGTAAAATGGGAGAAAAATAATTTGAAAAGAAATGTCATCAATAATGAAAAACAAAACTTATCAACATGTACACTGAACTATTTTTAACTTACAAAACTTGACTGAGTTCTTCAGTGTGCAATATTTAATACATAAATTCTGTTTTTAAAAAGCTTATTATTCCAATTAAAAAATGGGGCACTGAACTGAACAGAGAATTCTCAACAGAAGAAGTTCAAATGGCCAAAAGACACTTAAGGTCGTGCTCAACTTCCTTAGCAATCAGGGAAATGCAAATCAAAACAACTTTGAGATACCATCTTACACCTGTCAGAATGGCTAAAGTCAAAAACACCAAGGATAGCCTTTGCTGGAGAGGCTGTGGAGGAAGGGGTACCCTCATCCATTGCTGGTGGGAATGCAATCTTGTGCAACCACTGTGGAAGTCAGTGTTTCGGTTTCTCAGGAAATTCGGGATCAACCTACCCCTGGACCCAGCAATACCACTCTTGGGAATTTACCCAAGAGATGCTCTATCACATGTCAAAAGCATTTGTTCAACTATGTTCATAGCAGTATTATTTGTAATAGCCAGAACCTGGAAACAACCTAGATGCCCTTCAATGGAAGAATGGATGAAGAAAGTATGGAATATATACACACTAGAGTACTACACTGCGGTAAAAAACAATGACTTCTCGAATTTTGCATGCAAATGGATGGAAATAGAAAACACTATCCTGAGTGAGGTATCCCAGACCCAAAAAGAAGAACATGGGATGTACTCACTCATAATTGGTTTCTAGCCATAAATAGGGGTCACAGAATCTACAATTGGCGAACCTAAAGAAGCTAAGTAAGAAGGTGAACACAAGGAAAAACATATCGTTATCCTCTTGGATAAGGGAAGTAGAATTGCCGGGGAGAAAAGTGGGATCTTGGGGGTGGGGTGGGAAGGGGGTAAGGGGAGATGGGGAGAGAAAAGGTAGAAGGGAAGGAGGGGGGACTTGGGGAAACAGGAGGATCGGGATAAAGGAAGGTTGGATAAGGGAGCACGGAACCACAATTCTTAGTTAAGGGACCCACTTTAGGGTGGGCAGGAGAATTGACCCTAGAGGGGCTCCCAGGTGCCCAAGCTGAGGTCCCCAGTTAGTTCCTTGGGCAGCTGAGGATAGGGAACCTGAAATGACCCCATCCTAGCGCAATACTGACGAATATCTTGCATATCATCTTAGAACTTTCATCTGGCGAGGGATGGAGATAGAGACAGAGACCCACACTGGAGCACTGGACTGAGCTCCCAAGGTCCCAATGAGGAGCAGAAGGAGCGAGAACATGAGCAAAGAAGTCGGGACCACGAGGGGTGCACCCACCCACTGAGACAGTGGAGCTGATCTACTGGGAGCTCACCAAGGCCAGCTGGACTATTACCAAAAAAACCATGGGATAAAACTGAACTCTCTGATCATGACGAACAATGAGGGCTGATGAGACGCCAAGGACAATGGCACGCAGTTTTGATCCTACGCAATCTGCTGGCTTGGTGGGAGCCTAGCCAGTTTGGATGTTCACCTTCCTAGATATGGACGGAGGGGGGAGGACCTAGGACTTACCACAGGGTAGGGAACCCTGACTGCTCTTTGGACTGGAGAGGGAGGGGGAGAGGAGTGGGGGGAAGGGGAGGGGTGGGAGGAGGGGGAGAAGAGTGGGAGGAGGGGGAGAAGAGTGGGAGGAGGGGGAGGGAAAGGGGAGGCTGGGAGGAGGTGGAAATTTGTTTTTTTATTCTTTATTCTTCTTTTATCAATAAAAAAAAACTGAAAAAAAAAAGAAAGAAAGAAAAAAAAAGAAAAAAAAAGCTTATTATTGTAACGTGGGGTTTTTTTTCTTTAAAAAGATTTCTTTTTAATCACGTGTATATGTGTGAGTGTATGGGTGTGTCATTGAATCCCCTGGAGCTGGCATTCTAAGAATTGTGAGCCACCTGTGATGTGGATGCTGGGACTTGAACTCAAGTCCTCTGGAGAGTAACTCTTGGCCACTGAGCCCCAACAGTGGTTGCTGTCCAATGATGGGTTTCAGATACGCTTGTTTTCTTAACCCTTCCCTGATTTCTACAAAATTTTCACCATGAACACATTAGTGTCATAAACTTTATGGTGATTTGGAAAGCAGAGGTAGGAAGACAGGGAGTTCCAACTCAGCCTCAGCTACACAAAGCTCAAAGCCAGCCTGGGCTATTTAAGCACCTGCCTCCCACAAGGGATGTGAGGGGAGGAGAAGAGAGGAGGAAAGAAAACAAAATGACCCCATGTTGAAAGCCCAGGTTACCTTGTCATGTGGCTCAACACAGAGGAATATCGTGGGGACAGCATTCTCCTTCAGCAGCTTGTTGTTGCACTCTCTCTTAAAGCAGTCCGGGGTGAAGTGCTCCGAACAGATACTGCTGTACTTCGTGGGTTTGAAGTTCTTCCTTCTGACGGCTGCCTCCCACTGTTTGCAGAGACTTGGCCGGGTCAGAGGGAACCTGAGAAGACACAGCTGGCTTTAATAAATGGAATCACCTGCTCCTCTCCTGCTGTGACCACACTCGGGAGGATCTGACTGAAGCCTGCTCCAGTTACTTAGCTCGCTGATTAGGGTTGACCTTTTCACAATGAGGCACCAGCAGGCCAAGCAAACAGCCAGTGTGCACTACAGTGGCACACAAGTCTGTGTTCTGAGACAGACTTCTAGCTCTTCCTGAATCAGCCCCAAAATATTAATCCTGACTGTCTGAATTACAGGCAAATGATTAAGAAATAAAGGAAACATTTTATCACTTAACTCGGCCTAGGTAATGTTTACTGTCATCATGCTTTCCCACGTCAAACGACTTGGTGCTGTGCTGGGCGAAAAAGATGAACAATGTTTCAATTTATGCCTCGTGATTACTCCGCCACATAGGTATGCCAGACCCTGACTACCCTTCTTTCATGCAGACCTAACCAATCTTCATGTTAGTGCTTGTTTCTTGCACAGCAGCTTTCTGCACTGCCAGTGCACACAAGCTAGAAAGGAGTACAAAGCAGTGGGACTACTTAGAAATCTTCGTCTCGAGTCTCCCAGCCTAAGAGCACAATTCTTGACTGCTCTGTTAGACAATGGGTAAGAGGTGTGTTGACCCTTCTTTTGTTTTATTTTTCAACATCCAGCCGCTGAAATGATATTTTTGATGTGTGTCATCTTTAACTGTTCTCCGTATCTTAAGAGTTCCCCCTGCCATCCTAACAGAAGCACAGGGAAGGGAGGTGACAAGCTGAATGCATATTCCTGTCACCATTTCCTGATTTCCTCATCTAGTCCTACAGTTTGAAGATGTGTAATATTTCAGAAGTTCCAGTCAACCAAGAAGCAGTATTAGGAAATATTCTATCCTCTTCCCAGAGGGAAAACACCAGCACACGAATCTCACTTTCTTTCTACTAAGCATTTTTCTTTCTAAACGCAAACAGTAGCCACCTCGCCAAAAAAAAAAAAAAATCCTGAAAGAACATTTTGAAATTTGCTTATGTAATTGTTTTGCTATGGATAACTTGTATAATTTATCAGTGAATCTGATCTCTTGGCTATCATCTGCACACAGGCAGGAATTCTTTCAGAAACTTAATGTAAAACATTAAAAAATTTTTTTGTGTTTTGTGGGCCATTACCCGTGTTATTAACTGTCGTTAGTAATGTTAAATTCTCCATCTTTCTTCTACTTTCAAGAAAGTATTTTCACCCCAGGATTCTTGGTTGTGGTACCTACCACATGAGCCAGCCCTGGCAGCGGTGAGAAAGGCTGGCATTAGCTCCTTTACAGCGGCAGCTGAATCAAGTGCGTTACCGTCCTCATTATCATCACCGTGTGTTGAAAGACTGGTGTTCATCTTGGCAATACCAAGAACTTCCTCTAAAACCCAGAGACCTAGTAGGGTGGTTCCCTTGAAACCGGGTCTAAAAGTCCTCCCTGACGTCAACACTTTACTGTCGTGGTTCCCTGCTACCAACAGCAGCGAGGTCGGAACCCCGCCTTCCTCTTTATCCACAGGGATCAAGCGCATCCTTGTGGACCATTTCCTCGGCGCGGCTGGTGACGAAATCGAGAAGGCTGCGAGAGACCTCTAGGCGTCGCTCGCGTCCCGGGAAGCCTCCGCGGCAGAGAAGTCGCGCCCGGAGCCTCAGCCCAGCCGAGCCCACGGCGGCGGCGGCGGCGGCGACGCGCACCGGGGAGCGCGCAGCCATGGGTCCCCGCCCCCGCCGACCAGCCCGCCGGCCGGGGGCCCCGCCTTCTGCAGGTCTCGCGCGGACACGCGCCGGGCTCCGCCTCCGCCCGGCCGCGCGCCCCTCGCCCCGGCCGCCCCAGCACGCCAGTTACCTACTTGTGGAAGGAGACGGGCTTGTCCTTATCGTAGCGGTTCTTGCAGCCGTAGGCGGAACAGGACTGCACCATCCTTCCGGGCCTCCACACTGCCCTTCTGCCCGGGAGGCAGGTGAAGGGGGCTCTCGGTGTCGCCGCGCTCGGCTTTGACACGCTCGCTGTTCTCGGTGGCTTTGGTCAGCAGTTATAGCGACGATCGCCTCACTGGGGGGCGGGGGACGGGGGGTGACTACTCTGGCCGTTGTGTTGTTTGCTTTAGCAGAAAGACCACAGCTCTCGCCCGTCTCCCATCTTCAAGATGGCGGAGACAGCTTCAACCTCACCTCTCGCGAGGAGTTCGCTCGTTGTCGCTGATTAGCCGAAGGTAACGTTCCCAGGGAAGCCGACCATTGGCTGAAGCCAGGCGAGGCTCTGGGGCGTGGTCACCAGTGCGGAAGTGGGTGGGCCCGCTGCACTCTGGCCGGAAGAAAGGGTGTTTGGGAGCCACGCTGAAAAAGCTGGTGGTGTAGTGGTCTGTGTGGTTGATTTGTTCGTCTTTTTCTGCTGTAGCCTGGTAAAGAGCGGCAGATTGGGTCCGGAAGCCTAAAGGAAACGTGAGAAAGCGCTAGTTCCTGGTAACACGTATCTTTTTTTTAAAGGGCTGCCGCGGAGGTGTAGTTTGTACAAACCTGGGGGCCGGTTCAGAATCCACGGGGCCGGTTTCTAGTAGGGAACCCGGACAAATGCGCATTCCGTCTCAATTGAGAAAGCAAAAGCACTTCTGAACGCTGTTACTGTCGTGTCGTGTGCTGTGCTGAAAATTGCGACCTGCTGCAGCGATTCTTCATGCTGGAGAGAGGTTTTACATCCTCCCCGCCCCCCCCCCCCCCCGTACTTTTGAAGCTGGAACACATTCTCCCTTATAGGCTGTTTTCCGGCCCTTTAAATATTGCTTCCCTCAGGGATCCATTTAATGCCCACCATTTCTGCAATACTTTGATTCTTGAACCCGCATACCATGATTTCCTAGCTTTTACTTCTACATACATGGGCTTGCCTTCCAAGTTACCAGGTATATGTATGGATTAATGTATTCAACAACGGCTTAAAGCCGAAACCCTGGTATCACTGAGATTTAGAAAAAAACAAAGGACTTAACTCAGTGGTTAGGACCACTTCTTAATTGATCTTGCAGTTCAATTCCCAGCACCCACATGGCAGCTCACAACCATCCCTAACTCCAGGGGATTAAGCACCAGGCACACACGTTATGAACATACATATACACACCTGTGTAGGTTAGAGAACAACTTGTGGGAGTTTGTTGGAGGTTGTGGCAGCTGCAGCAGGTGACAGCTAGTGTACAGATGTCAACTCACCAGAGGAGCGATTCTCTGATGGAGGAGAATCCTGTCTGGGAAAGGCCGGTGGGACCCCCGACTCTGGAAACTGTTGCTCCTGTCTGTAATTTCACACATGCAAAAGACAGTTATGGTGTCTCCCTGATACCTGCGTTGTAGTGTATAATCTCATGTGATGTGTAGTGGCGGTAGTTTAAGGGCTGAGACTGGTCTGGGGGAATGTGCGATATGAAGTGGGTGATCTAGGAAGGAATCATTCCTCTTTTTCATTTATTTTTACATATTGTGCACCTAAATGCAGCTGGCATGTTATGTCTAGAACACATAGTGTACCACCCATCTTCACAGAACTTATATTTTACAGAGGAGAAGATGGAATAAAGACATAAATTACACTAAGGTGCCCAAATAAGGGGGATTAAGAGAAAAGTCCAAAGGGCTGTAATGAGAGTAGGTATCCCATGCAAACAGCAAACATCTGGATTGGAAACCAGAGGATGGAATGTAATGAGCTGAGGAGGAGCATTCTAGGCACTGGGAGTGTGTGTTATAGCACCAGCTTGTGTTCTAAAGGATAGGCAGTAAAAAAGCCAGGCCGTGGTGATGGAGCCCAGCTAGGAGAATAGCGTGAAGTGAAGATGAAGGATTCAAATTGAGTATGAGGAAAAAAAAAATTGAGTATGAGTTTGGATGAAGCTCAGTGGGGGGCCACTGAGCCATTTCAAACATTAACCAATATTTTTAAAAGGTAATTCTACCTATTTTAAGAGCTGGAGAAGGCCACAATTCAAAAACACGAATTAAGAGGCTGTTGCTCATGAGTGAAGAGGCGGTAGCAGGGTGAAGGTGGTGGCACAGAAGCTGAGTGGTAGGATTCAAGATGTATGTTCGCAGTGCCAGCGCTATAGCTTAGTGAGAGTGGTGAGAACTGGGTGGGCACTGAGCGTGGTTTCTAAACTAAGCAACTGGCTTGAGCATTAGCTGTGTGTATTATGTAATGCGAAAGTGAGAGACCTGCCCACAGAAAGGAGAGACTGGTGGAGACTGGGAAGGGGTGAGAGCACCTTAAGCTGGGGACAGGTTTTAAGACTGAGGATGTAGGAAGAGAAGGTTAAAAGTGGTGTTAGTAAACAGGAAAGGCCCACTAAGAAAAAACTTTGTGGTCCAAAGAATAGTGTCTCCAGCCTTGATGAAAAGACCTAATCACCCAGTTGGGCCAGGTCAACCAATCACCTGACCAAGGGCTACCCCTAGAAAGGCAGTCACCTTAAGACATGATAAAGAGATAGGTGGGACAAGAGTCTGTACATAACCCTAAGTGCTGCAGAGTTCTTGTACAGCCGTGCAGTTCTATACATCTGCCTACTTTTCTTCTGTATCCTTCTCTAAAGCCTCTCTCCCCAGCGTGTGGCTCGCTTGCCCACCATGTGTCTGATTCCAAGGCACAGCTTTTCCTCTTCTCTGTTCTTCAGGCAGCTGCTGAGTTCAACAGCTTGTCTGCCTGGGTTTTTTTTTTTTTTTTCTTTTAACCTCTAGTAAAATCTTCCTTGAGCTTCATTTGAGTTCATTCTTTAATTCTTGTGTTAAGATCAAGAACCCCCAAGAGGGGACTCCTGCTTTCCTTTACACTGCTTCTGTGCTTACAATTGCAAGCTGCTAAGGAAGTGTATACAAGGATCTTTGTGGTCATTGAGTCCATGTAAAACCCATCAGGTTGTTATATGGCTGGGTTTTCCTCCCTTGTTCATAACTTCATCTTTTGTCTGTCTTCTTTTTGTTCATAACTTGAAAATGAAATATATACTTTTGTTGAGCATAATCCTTAATTGTCCCTATTTCAAAATAGTAAATTTATAGATATGGCAAATTGCATATAATTTTAAAAATAAACCTGTTGAATTAAACACATTATAGTTTTATTTATAAGATATCTTTCACCCTAAATTTTTATGATGTTATATGTAAATTTATTGGCTTAATAGAAAAATAACTTTGACCTTTTTAAACATACTCCTGACTGTTCTGTTTTTATTTGCCATTTCTTAACATTTCCTGGGGTTAGAGTTCTTACTTAGCAAAGGCGGGGAAGCATTTTCACTTTTCTTTTCCTTCCAGAGTCTCACTCTATGCTAGCCCCAAATTACTATCTTAGGATGACCGTGAACTCCTGATCTGCTTTCCTCTACTTCCTCTGTGCTGGAACCACACCTATAATCTCACCAGTTGTGCTAGGGGTTCAACCCAAGGATTCATGTGTTCTAGGGAAGCACTCTTCCAATTTAGCTACATCTCCAGCCCCATTTTGTACTTTTTAAGGTGACATTCCAGGGGGCTGGAGAGATGGCTCAGAGGTTAAGAACATTGGCTGCCTTCCCAGAGGTCCTGAGTTTAATTCCCAGCAAGCACATGGTGGCTCACAGCCATCTATAATGAGATCTGGTGCCCTCTTCTGGCGTGCAGGCATACATGCAGGCAGAACATTGTATACATAGTAATAAATTAATTTCTTTTAAAAAGATAACATTCCCCAAAGCCAGTATGTGCAGTAGGATCAAAAACCCACTGCGATTGTTCTTGTGTTCTCAGTAGTCCTCATTGTCCGCTATGTTCAGCTAGTCCTGTTTTATCCCATGCTTTTTCAGACCCAGGCCAGTTGGCCTGTGGGCTGACAAGGGAGGGGAACTTGATTGGGGGGGGGGGGAATGGGAGGCAGTGGCGGGGAGGAGGCAGAAATTCTTAATAAATAAATAAATTTTTAAAAAAAAGAGGAACATCAAACATCAAAAAAAAATAATAAAAAAAAGATAACATTCCAACTGGCTAATCTGGAATTTATCACCTCGATCAGCCTAGCCTTGAACTCAAGAGGGATCCACCAGTTGAAGGCCTGTGTCATCGCATCCAAGTCCCAACGCTTTGGAAGGGTTGGTGAAAATAAACCAAATGTCCACTAACAGTTTAACGAATAAATATGTGGCATAGCCCACAATCAGTAGCAATCAAAATAATGAAGCTATGGGCTGGCCATGTAGCTCAGTTGGTAGTGCTTATCTTGGCATGCACTTAAAATGGGCATGAGGACACACAGTGTAAGAGACAGGAGGATCAAAAGTTCAAGACCATCCTGAATTATGAGACCCTCAAATAAAAATGCCAGAACCCACAATGGATGATTTCTACACTCATAATGTTGAAGAAGTCAGACAAAAAAATAACATGTTTCAAAACTATGTAGATGAAACTATGGTCAGGAGTGGTTACTTCAGAGGAAAGATGCAGTTAGCAGGGTGGTGGCCAGTTTATTGATTGATGGTGCTGTATGGCTAATTAAATCAACCTGGCTCCAGGAACCTTACATCTTAAATGACTGTAGAGTACTTGGCTTTCTGGGGAAGAATAAAGATGTAACACTGCTGTCATGGAAGAGTTAAACCAGACGGGCCTGTCAACCACCTACACAAGACAAAGACCCTGTGAAAACTGTTCTGTTTAGAAATGGAAGAAATATAGATCAGTACAATGGGCCCTTTGGCCGTTGTGCACTCTTAACCTCTTGAGACTGTGCTCTACTTTACTCTGTGAAAAGTACTCTACAATAAAGCACCTGTCTTAATCTTCTCTGTGTGCGTCATCTCTGTTTTTTCCTTTTGGGGGGAGGGGAGGCAAAGATGAAAGGGATAGCTGAGGAGAGCCCAGATCAAGAAGACCCTAGTAATAACATAGTTTATACAATTTTTGGTGTTTATTAAAGACCTTAAAAAATAGGCGCTATATAAAAAGTGCAAGCCTGCTCTGCTCTTTTCTTAAAGGAACAATAAATGTTGTTCATATACTCATTTGGTCTATTCATTGATTTTTCAATAAATATCAAAGGTTAAACTGTGGCCATTTAAGGGAAAAAGAATAGAAATAAGTGTGCTAATTCTAACATCTTGAGAGGCCAAGAACTCCATTTACTGATAGAAGACCATATAAGGAAAAATGAAAAGCCAGCTCCAGACATGAAAAGGCTACGTTTTAGTTGGTGGTGGTTGTAATAGTGTAGCATCCCTATGAAGGAAGGGGACTGTGAAGCTGAGGCCAGTCTACATAGTGAGGCACTGTCTCAGAAGTGCTTTTACATGAGTGAAAATAGCTGGGTGTTGGTGGAGCACACCTTTCATCCAGCACTTAGAAGGCAGAGGCAGATGAATCTCTGAGTTTGAGGCCAACCTGCTCTACAGAGCACCGCTGTGGCTATACAGAGAAAAACCTTGTCTAAAGAAACAAATAACAAAAGACAAAGGCTGGGAGAAAGCAAATACACAAAGTATTGCAGTTGAAATGTACTTTAATACCATGTTTTGTCAGTTATTGACATACGAAGATGTCTATAATTTATAAGAAAAAATGAGCCATCTGGTTTTCTGTGAAAATGCTATGAACTGTGCCTCCCCGAGGTCCCCACACTGAAGCCTGTTGTGGCAGGTGGAGGTGGGATGGAAGATAAGACCTTGGGGAGAGTCCTCGTGAATGAGATTAGAGTGCTTGACCGAGACAGGCCATTATACCAGGACCCAGATGTGCTAGAACTTTCACCTTGGGCCAAAGTGCCCACGTGCGAGTATTCGTGAGTATGTGTACGTGCATCCTGGAGTCCAAGGACACCAGAAGAAGGCATCAGATCCTTGGAATGGGTGATTCCCATTGTAGAGGGTAGGAAGCTGCATGCTCTGCAAGAGCAGTAATCACTCTTGATGACTGAGCCATCTCTCCAGTCTGTATTTTAGATGAAACATTCGGGCTTTCTAGACTGTACTTTGAATGTGTGGGGGAAAAGGTATAGTACTATTTTTTTTTAAAAAAAAAAAAGCTTTAATGTGGGATTCACAAATAGGTTTTGAATCCCCAGAAACTGAGTGCTCAAACACTCAACACACAAATACACAAACACAGATGTCCAGTGTTATATTTTAAGGATCCAGCATGACTGACCATAGCCACTTTGGTTTTAACTGCCATTTTGTAGTTAGCAAATTACCCTGGCATTGATTCCAAACCATATAAACAAAAGTTGTTAGATGTCAGATGTTGGCCTGGGCTCCAAGGTAGAGTATTTGCCTAACTGCACAGGCCTCGGCCTTGGTCTCCAGCACTATACCACCAAAAATAAAAGGAAAAAGGTCAGCCCAGCATTTTATGCTGGCTTCTGATAAGATATCCAAACTCCTTTTTTTTTTTTTTTTTTGTTTTTGTTTTTTCAAGACAGGGTTTCTCTGTGGTTTTGGAGCCTGTCCTGGAACTAGCTCTTGTAGACCAGGCTGGTCTCGAACTCACAGAGATCCGCCTGCCTCTGCCTGCCGAGTGCTGGGATTAAAGGCGTGCACCACCACCGCCCTGCTGATATCCAAACTCTTCACTGGCAATTTAGTGTTAGTATTTTACAAGAAGGCCACATTTGTATAGTTTAGCATAAGCCCTATTCTTTCTGAGGTGCAGCTGCCTTAGGTTACTATTTTTCTGAATATTGGTTATTTTTTCCCCTTGGTGTATTAAAACTATCTGGGTTGGGAATGTAGTCCAAGCTTGCCTAGTGTAGACAAGACCATAGGTTTGATTCCAAGCACAATAAATAAGCTAATTAAAGTCCAAATTATTAGATGTCAGCGACCTTAAAACATCTGATGGAGCCAGCAAGACAGCTCAGCAAGTTCAAGACACTTGCCACCTAGCCTGATGACCTCAATTCAATCTCCAGATCCCACAGTGTAGGAGAGAGATGACCTGTAATTTGTCCTTGGATCCCAACGGCAGCGGCATGCGTGTCATAGCATAAACACATCTTTTTCTCCGTCTGTCCCATAATCCTTTACTACATCATGGTTTATGTCCTCTAACAGACTGTTGTGAGAAAGCCAAGCATGGTGGTTCAGACCTGAAATCCCACTCTTGGGAGCTGGAGACAAGTGAATCAGCAATCCCGTGCCACCTAGCGACGTGGTAAGCTTGAGGCCAGAAAGACTAAACAAGACCCTTTCTCAAAAAGGACGAGGAAGGACAATAGCCCCATATTCTCAAAGAATAAACCCTGCACTATATGGGACTTTGAGCAGATAGTTTGTGTTTTGAGGCCAAGTCTCACTCTGTAGCCCAGACTGGCCTCAAACTTGCAATGATCCTCCTGCCTCCTCCTCTGGAGTGATGGGATTATAAGCATGCACCACCAAACTTGAACTAGATGGCATGTTTCCTCACGGTGCACCCATCCTCTCATTTTGGGATATGGGATATATCAGAAGATGCAGACAGTGGCTGGTAAGACCCAAGTTTGCTTAAGGTCAAGGATTGAGTGCATACAGCCAATATTAATGCCATGAAATGGGTTAGGTCCCCGCTGGCAGGCCTCCAAGCTTATTGACCGGACACTGGAGATTTCTTAAGTCATAGTGTCTAAGAGCAGTGGTTCTCAACCTTCCTACCGCTGCAACCTTTTAACAAAATGTTGCTCATGTTGTATCCCACAGCCATAAAAATTATTTTGTAATTTTGCTACTGTTAAGAATTTTAATATAAATATTTGTGTTTTACGATGGCCTTAGGTAACCTGTGAAAGGGTTTAACACTCAGGTCTCAACCCACAGGTTGGGAACCACTGGTCTAAGAGCCTCTTAGACCTCTTGCTTCTCCACAGCTGAGTCCCAGGTTTATGGACTATTTATAGTTTAACAAAATGGAGGGGTATAGAGTATATTCATTGTACACTGGAACTGGGGGTAGGGCAAGGGATGCTACTGCAGACATGGGGATGCACAGTCAAAATGTGATATTCAATGTACAATGTAGACAAGGCAGAAAAGAAAGCCAGGAGAAGTAATAAAGTACAAGCTTGTTTAAATCTACATTCTACCTTGTTTTCTTTTTATCGTAACTTTAAGAATGTTGCCAAATGTAGCGATGCATGTCTTTAATCCCAGCACTCAGGAGGCAGAGAGAGGCGGGAAGATCTCTGAATTTGAGGCCTGCCTGGTACACACAGTGAGTTCCAGGCAGCTAAGGATACATAATGAGACGCTGTCTCAAGCAAAATGAACTGAATTAGTTGGGAATGTAGTCCAGTGCTTGCCTAACATAGACAAGGCTCTGGGTTTGATTCTAAGCACAATAAACAAGCCAATTAATATCCAAATTATTAGGTGCCAGTGACCTTTAAACTTCTGTTGGAGCCAGTAAGATGGCTCCTCAAGTTAAAAGCACTTGCCACCGAGCTGAAACAATCACATTACTTTAGTAGACTAATGGTTAAGTAACCATGGACTATCTATTCCACAAAATACTAAAAGAATGAAGTATTGGTACCCACACAACCTGGATAGTCGTCAAATCATGATGCAAGTTTAAAAAAAAGCACCAAAATACTCAAAGGGTTGCAAATTATATATTTTTGTAACAACTGCTCCCAGCCCCTAGACTATACCTTTGACTGTTCCAGAACACACTATATAGACCAAGTTGGTCTTGGAACTCAGAAATCCTTTTTGCATCTGCCTCCTGAATGCTGGGTTTAAGGTATGCACCACTATGCCAAACTATTATTCTTGAAAATGACAAACTTGTAGAAAGGAGAGATTAGTGATTCCCCGCAGTTAAGGTTATGGGGCTGGGTGGTGGTAGCCCACGCCTTTAACCTCAGCACTTGGGGGTCAGAGGCAGGTGAATCTCATTCGAGGCCAGCCTGGCCTACAAAATGAGTTCCAGGACAGCCAGGGGTACTCAGAGAAACCCTGTCTTAAGGGGGGGGGGTATGGGAGAGGGAAGAAAAATATCAGTAAAAAAGTATATGTGATGCTAAATTGTGGTGATAAAACTCTCCTATAAAAGTCTTGACTGTAACAGAATCAGTATCTTGGTTCTGATTCTAGTTGCTAATACCAATTACTGTACCGTATGTACTATAGTTTTATGAGATGCTACCATGGATGAAATGGTAAATTATACACAGAATCTTATATCTGATACTGCATATATATCAACAATTGTCTTAAAAGGCTTCATTTTGAAGATTAAACTGTTCTCAGGGTTAAGTTTGCCAAGAAAGAGGAGAGAAAGACTTTCTGAAAAAAAAGACAAACCGAAATTGGGTCAGCAAAACTTGAATGCAAGACGTGTGCTAGCCTAGGAATGAGTGGCCAGGGCCAATTCTAAAGAAATACTGTTTAAGAACTAGGTACAGTGGCTCACCCCTGCAATCCCAAAAAGGTCACCACGAGTTTGAGACCAACCTGGTTTACTTAAACTAACAGGGCTCCATGGTAAGACCCTGTCTGAACAAAGAGGCATTGAGGTAACTTCAACCTTTTGTATGCAGAATTAACACACTGCCAAATTAAATAATTTGTTTTCTTAAAGATAAAGCAAGTTGTGTTCAAATTTAAGAATACATAAACAGAGGCCAGGTGTTGTGACAAACACCTCTGGTTCCAGCACTCAGGAAGCAGGGGCAGGCATTTCTCTGTCAAATCAAAACCAGCCAGGGCTATGTATTGAGACCGTCTTAAAAAGGGGGGAAAAATCCAAACAGTGCTGGCAAGATGGCAGCAATCTTATATATATAGGCACTTGCTAGAACCCACACGGTAGAAAGACAGAACCAACTCCTGAAAAGCTGTCCTCTCAGACCTCCAGGTGCAGTGTGGTATTAAGAAAAACATACCTAAACAAGGCCTAGAGATAGAGCTCAGAAGTCAGTCTGTTTACCTAAAATGCAAGAAGGTCTGAGTTCAATCCCCAGCAAACCATAATCTATATATGGTGTACATCCCTGTAATTGCAGGAGACAGTAAAGGCGAGGAGAGGGTATTTAAGGTTATCTTTGTTCACATAGGAGTTCAAGACCAGCCTGTGATACATGAGACTGTGACTGAGAACAAAGGAGCCAGTGAGATGGTTCAGCAGCTGAGAATGCTTGCTGCCAAGCCCAACAACTTGACTTCAATCCCTGGGACATCCCTCATGAATAGGGAGAATTAACTCTCCCAAGCTGTCCTATGACCTCCACACACATGCCCCCACTACACATAAATGTTTAAAGAAACCAGACAAAAACTAAAATACCCAAACAAAATTAATTTGAAATGCGATGTGCTATTGGATGGCCACTTCTGATAAAGAAAACCCCCGGGAAGTGGTTACTAAATGCCAGAGGCTGAGGGTGACAAGGAAAGATTGTGTTTTACCAAATATCTAGAAAAAGATTTTGAGTGTTTTATCAAAAAGATGTTTCAAGCCAGGTGTGGTGGTATATGCTTTTAATTACCAGTGCTTGGGAGAGGAGGTAGAAGCAAAGTTACAGCCTTCCTGGTTTTGAGACAGACCTTGTGGCAAAAGAAAAAAAACAAAACAAAAAGATGTTTCAGATAATAACCTTTTTTTCCCATTCAAGAAAAAAATGTTCTTGAAAAACCAAAAAAAGGAAAAAAAAACATTATTTGATGCCTATGGATCAGCTATATGTTGGAAGGAAAACAGACACTACTGTTGTCTGCAAGCATTACAAGATGCTAACCTGTACCCCTTTCTCTCTCTAGGTGGCCCCTTGTGTTTTAAAACAAAATTAAATTTTTATTATATTCGTGTGTATAGGTGTTTTCCCTGAATTTCTGTCTGTGTACCCACAATAGGCTAGAAGAGGGCTTGAGATATCCTAGGGCTGGAGTTACCACGTGGATGCTGGGAACTGAACCTGGGTCCTCTAGAAGAGCAGCCAGTGCCCACTTCTTAACCACTGATCCAACCCTTCATCTCCAGGTCTCTCCTGTGCTCACAGTGGACCTGGACTTTTTGGATTCAGCTGATGGGCAATGTTCATATCCTAAATTTGTGATGTAAAAATATATAAAACCATCACATTCCACCCTATAAAAACAAGAAAAAATTCCCCTCCTGTAGTTCATTATCAATACTGAGTTGAGCTGCAACATAAATCAAAAAGTATATGGCCAGAATTAACACTGAGTATATAAATTATAATAAAGTTGATATTATTTTGGACATAGATCTATAAAGAAATGTATATGTACAAAAACAAATGTGTACAATGTATGGAATATAGTAAAGAGTAAAATATAAATATGCAAAATATTTTAAACAGTACTGTGACTGTAGTTTTTCAAGAGTTGTAAATTTTAAAGTAAACAAAGAAACAGAAGCATAACACCTTAAAATTTTTAGATATACTATTTTTATTCCAAAGAATAAATGCTGAACAAACTCTCCAAATCACAAAATTTGAAAGAAGCCTTTGATCTTCTGCATGGGCTGAGGTAGGCGTCTGCACAGCCGTGGGGCTCGGGAGCAGTCTGCTGTCCTCTAGAACACTGAGGATGGAGGTGCTAAGCCCCCATTCTAGCGAGCTGTTAACGGAAGTTTCCCTTCTCATTCCCCAGAGAGCTGCTCAAATTGTTTGTTCCTGGGCTTGCACCATCTCTTTTGTGACAGTTTTTGTTTTAAAAAAATCAAATTGTTGCTTTACATGACCTCTGAGTACAGAAGTAGTCCTGTGATGTTTAAAACACTGATTAATTGTACTTGCTTAAATACTTTCTCAAATTGATTTTGCATTTCTCACTAATGATCAGTAAAGATGTAAGATTCTGAGGTATCAGTATGTTCCCTTTTGGTTTAGTAAGACTTCAGTCACACAGTGGTTCTGTACAGTACAAACTTCTGTACAATACGCCTCTTCCCAGTATTCGCAGGAGCTTCAGATGTTACAGAACTGACGTCTGGAGCAGAACACCAGCACACAAAATAAAATCGCTTCAGGAAATCACAGTCTGTAGTCCGCACTGAATTTTGAAAGGTGGAAATGTTCTTCCAGTCTGGTGACAAGCTCCTACTACCAAAAGCAATCCACATCAGTGATGAGTAGCCATGTCTTCATGGTGCATACTACTCTGACTTGATTTGGAAGTATGCACTCAAGATTGATGAAGCCTTTTATGAATCACCCTTCTAGAGCTTTCTGCTCAGGAGCACCAGAACTGTTCCAGTGAAGGAATAATGTATTCTGAAAACCTGACTCCCAGAGAATTCCAGTTTCCCTCCTGCTGCTTCTCAGACTAGCTTTCATGTCTACTTAAATATCACTAGTTCCATTATATGTTGGGAAATACAACAAAAATTTTTCATCCACAGGATGAAGTTTCATCTCTGAAACAGGAAGCTAACGATACCCTACCTTGCTTATGAAATTTCCTAAGGATAAGAGGAAAAATTATGAGAAATTGCACTGATCATGTTATATCTAAGTGCTGTTTTTTGGTATTCTGTTTTTAATCGCAGATAACAGCTCTGTTAAGTCTAAACTAGGAAAAAAAATGACATTTCATTCAGAATCTCATTGTTTGGCAGCTAATCTGATTAATTTGGGAATGTGACAGAGGTTAGCTTTATGTCCTGTCCCTAAATACACAAACTGATGCTAAGACAACAATGGTAATTCCAGATGACAAAGCCTCTGGGCATCACCTCACATGCCCCTGTCCAGCTGCTCACCTGTAAGCAGTGCCACGCTTATGGTACTTGTTCTTCTCAGAGAACCACGGCCTTACATTCTGTGCCACGGCCATGAAGAAACAAGCGAACCTCACTGTACAACATCTCATACACATTTCCTCATTCTGCACAAGACATGATGCATCTGAGTCAAATATTGCTACCTACAAGATAGTATATGCATTTTCGGGGCAACAAACAACTAACTAATCAAATGTCTTAATTTTGCTGCAAGAGTTCACTCATACTTTGCAAAATATATACACTGTTCATAGTACCTTCCCGAAGCCCCGACTAACATCAATAGAAGTGAAGATCCTGTTTCCGCAAAAATGTGTCAAAATACTATGTGTTGCAATATTACTTATGTTCCTAAAACAAAATAATTTCCCTTTACAAGCTGCTTTTATGTTTTCTTTCTAATTGCATTTTGACCTTGCGTGTGTGCACGCACACATGGGCCACAGTGCATATGTGAAGGTCAGAAGACAACTTGAAGACTCTGTTCTCTTTCCACTATTTGAGACCCAGGGTTCAAACTTAAGTTGTCAGGCTTGACAGCAAGCATCTTTACCTACTACTCTGCTTTTGGTTTGAGCAAGACCTCACTCTGAAGCTCAAGCTGACCTGGAACTCATTATATGGCCTAGGCAGACCTTGAACTTGTGGCAATCTTCTACCTCAGCTTCCTGAATGCAGAAATTACAGATATAAAGCCACCACAACTGGCTACAAGTTACTTTAGTATTTGTTTCAGTAAAAAAATCAAACTCTTGGTTAAATGTCATAACTTAATGTCAAAAGTGCCTCCAGGAGATGTATGTTTTCACTTTGTTAATTCTCTTATTGATTAAAGTGTTCCATAGACTGAAAATACAGTCAAATAATGAAGTTCAAGTTTCTTTCATCTTCAGTTGATCACAAATTGGACAAAAATGAAAAAGCAGAACTTCTCCAAGTTCACAAAGCTTAGCTAACACGGAGACACTGGCTCTTCCCTAGTAGCATACAATATTTGACTTCAACAAAAATATTTAGATAAGTTTCAAAGTTCTCTATTATTGTATGGGTATCCACTGAGGATGATGATTTGTACATTTAGCAATACTGAACTATGTATCTAACTAAGCTAAGTCATTTGCAGAAAGGAAAAATAACAAAGTATCCCTTTCCAATTGGTTTCATACTTTACAGACACAGACTTGAGATACAACTGTAGATCACCGTAAATCTGATCTTATCATTAGAACCCGCGGGATGTAAAAATTCCAGTTGTATATTGTTAGGCATTTGTCAAATGATAACCAAATGTTTTAAGCTTGTAAAATAGTATTTGGATGATTGATACTGCCATGGATCTTTTTGTTTGATTTTTTTATGTAAGTGCAGATATTCTAGTAAACTAATTTTTTCATCTAGTCAGTCTTTGGGTTATCACTTCTCGATACATAATAGAGATGTAGATAAGCAACAAAAAGATAACAAAGAAGTCATCTAGAAAGCCCAGAATTCCAAACAAGGCTTCAGGTACAAAATCTAGAGGTGATATTAGATAGAAAAAAGCCCCCATTAAACAAAGCATTATCCTAATTCGGAACATCCAGAAGAGACCCCCAACTGAAAACACTTCCCTGAAGGCATGTCTCAGCAAGGTGGGAAGATCCATGATTCTTTCCATAATCTGAAGGAGGAAAAACAAGCACTATAATTTAACAAATTATATCAAATTAAAAAGTAATATAATTTTTGTACAATGTATAAATTCAGCTAAGATGAATTAAGGTGTTTAACACACATAATACTAGGTTTTCCAATTATGGATTATATCTAAAAATAGTTTAGTTAGTAGATGCTTATAAAACAAATTTTATTATAGATAACTAAAAAGTAATAAAATACCCAAATGCTTAAAATGTGGGATACAGATACACATTATCTGAATGTCTAATACTTCAAATGCTACAAAATTTTGAAGTGTTCTGAAAAATAAAAATCTCTAAAGTCTAAAACTCTGGGGCCAAAATGTTTTGGATTTCAGAACATGTCAAATTTATGATTTTAAGATCTTCAGATTTGGGGGGCACTATTTGTAAAAATCTATGCAAATACTTTGAAATGAGAAAACAGGTCTCAAGTATTTCAGTTAAGTGGTTTAAATCTAAAGTCATGCAAAATTCAAGTATCAATAATCTGATTTAACAAAATGAGTCAAGAAACCATAGGCCAGGAATGGTAACTCACATCCATAATTCCCAGCATCAGGAGGTTGGAAGGTAGGAGGATCAACAATAGCTCAAGGCCAGTCTAGGCTACAGAATGAGACCCTGTCTCAAAAAAAGTTATAATATAGGCTTCTATTCTGAGATTTGTTCCCAGGTGCCAGATATACTATCAAGATATATCTGGATTGGATTAAAAGTAATCAATTATCATAAGAGGTGACCTTGGGTTACAACTTTCTAACACACTAGAAATAATTTAACAAAAATTGGGTATTTAATTACCCAGGAGAATTACTAACAACTAAAAAGTTGTTGTATAGAAAATGCCTTCATAATAATAAATAAATAATAAAACACCAGACTATGTACAGTTTTATAACACTTGGAGACTGAACCCAGGGCCTTGGTGGGCAAGTGTTTCACTCGAGCTATATCCCTATTTCTCTTACTTTTTATTCAAAGAGCAACTCATCAAGTTACTAAGGTTCATCTTGAATTTGTGATCCTCCTGCCTCAGCTTCCCAAATACCTGGGATTACATGTCTGTTCCATCCGCCCTGGGTAAGTATTATACATTAAAACACACTCAGGGGGCTAAAGAGATGGTCCAGAGGTTAAGACACTGGCTGTTCTTCCAGAAGTTCTAGGTTCAATTCCCAGCAACCACATGGTGGCTTATATCCATCTATGGCGGGATCTGATGCCATCTTCTGGCATAAAGGAATACATGCAGATAGAGCACTCATATATAAAATAAATCTAAAAAAAGAAAATCCACACAAAGGTGTGTGTACACACATATGCAGGGCAGAGGGCTACCACATTCTATAGATATCTCTAGAGAATATGTGTAAAATAAATAAAATAACCCCGGGTCGGAGAGATGGCTCAGATGTTAGGAGCACTTACTATCATTGTGGAGGACCTAGGTTCAGTTTCCAGCACCCACACTGGTGGCTCACAATCACCATTCTAATTCCAGAGATACTCATATCCTCTTTATGCTGTCATGGATACCTACACGCATGTGGTGCACATACACACATGCAAGAACACACACACACATATATATACATACATACATAAATAAAACTTTTAATGCTAGGTCAAAAACTAGGTATGAGCATAGTGGCACATACCTTTAAGCCCAGAAGCAAGTAGACTTATGTGATTTCAAGGCCAGACTAGTTATATATCAAGTTCCAGACAAGCCAGGGCTACATAGTGAGACTCTGTCTCAAAAATAAAAAACTGTGAAGGCTGTAACTTATTGACTAGCAATGATGGTTAAAACTTGGCCCAAAACACTTGGTAACACTTTATATAGTCCAGGGTCTGACTATAAATCTGATTTTACAAATAAAAAAATATAAAGGTTCTTTCTGACTTTGCACCTGCTATAACAGTACTTACAGATCTAGGCTGCCCTGAGAATCTCCGGTTATAATCATTAACATCTTGATGCAATCTTACAACATCCTGAGACTGATCATCTTCACCAAAGACTGTGAGCAGCAGAGTTACCTGTGTATTACAGGAAGAAGCTGTTACACCTTCTGCACCATTATTATTACTTTCTCACTGTGTTGTTCAAAAGACTGATAAAAGCTTCTGAATGTGTATTTCATTCATTCCTTAGAGTAAATAATTACACTGCCGAACTGTAAAATGTCATACAAAATGTCAATTTTAATTCCTCCAAGATAAAATGGGTTCCACATCTAAACACTTACTCTAATATTTTCTTGCCTGTATCAGAGGCTAAAACTCAGTTCTCTGGGAAAACATACTTGGAGATAAAAGGATGATAAGAAAACCTTCACTAACAGTGTTAAAAATATTTTCAAAAACATTAAAAATATAAACCTTACGTTAGCCGGGTGTTGGTGACGCATGCCTTTAATCCCAGCACTCAGGAGGCAGAGGCAGGCAGATCTCTGTGAGTGTGAGGCCAGCCTGGTCTACAAGAGCTAGTTCCAGGACAGGCTCCAAAAGTTACAGAGAAACCCTGTATTGAAAAACAACAATAACAAAAAACAAAAACAAAAAAACCCTTAAGTTATCAAAGAAAAGATTGAGCATTTCTGAATGATTCATTTCTACTCAGATTCAACATCTTTGAGTGATATATATAATACAGAAATTACAGTACTGTATGGCCTGATGCTCTCAAACACCAATTCCTTTTGTAAAAAGCAGGTATAAGTCTTGGTACTGTTGTTACCAAAGATTGGTTTTGCTACTTTCATGGCCATGATAAAGACAGCACACAGTTGCCTCAGGACAATACAGAGACCTTGAAAAATTATAGCTAATAACATAACAGTATGTAAAGAATAATCACTGATAAATAGGAGATAAAATGGAAGGGACTCAAAACAGTTTTAGTGGGCCAGAGAGACAGCTCATTGAGGAAGAGCTCATTGCTATTCCAGAGGTCCTCAGTTCAACTTCCAGCAACTACATGGTGGCTCATGACCATCTGTAGTGGGGTCCAATGCCCTCTTCTCGCAGATGTACATGCAGACAGAGCGCTCATATGCATAGTCTATATCTATAAATCTTTAAAAAAGAACAGGTTTAATTTTGAAGCATTCTAGATTTTTTTTTTGATCCTTTCTTGGCTTAAGAAAACCACTGATCAGTGTCTCTCTTTCCTGCTACATTTGAATGTGGATGTAGACCTCTCAGCTCCTCCTCCAGCACCATGTCTGCCTGCATGCTACCATGCTTCTGGCCATGATGATAATGGACTAAATCTTCCAAACTGTAAGCAATCCCAGTTAAATGCTTTCCTTTAGAAGAGTTGCCATGGTCGTGGTGTCTCTTCACAGCAATAGAACACTGGTTAAGACATGGTGGAACTTATTTTTAGTTCAAGATATACTAACTGGGCTCCCTGTTTCTGGCAAAAGGTATGAGCTTTCTGGCAGTTTGCTTATGGCAATTCGATTGGCTATGTCACACATATTTTTCCAAAAGAGAACAGCACGCAGGGGATAACATGCTGCCACATGATTAACTAGTTCATTTATTCCTTTGCTGGTCTTAAAACAAAGGCTTAGGAATTGGGATAAACTTATTTATTACTTGCTTCTCACTACAACTGTGGGATTTCAAATACAATTCCCTTAGGATACCTGAGTGATTTTTTTTTTAATGTACCTTTAAAAAACTTAGTGAAGCCATAAAAATTGAGTTTGGCTTAAAAAGTAGCTCAATTTAAATTTTAACACTGTTAACCCTGGCAGGGGAGATGGCCCAATGGCTAAGAAAACTTAGCTCCTGCAGATGACTGGGTTCAGTTCTCAGCACCAATATGGTAGCTCACAGTCACTATAACTTCAGTTCGAGAGGATCCAGGTTCGAGAGGCCTTCTTCAGACCTCTGTGGGTTCTTGCACACACAGGCTGTACATACATACACTCAGGCACATACACATAAAATAAAACATTTTAAAACAAAAAACTGCTAATATTTATGAAATGAAATAACACTACCGTTTGTCTACAGATTGGACAACTGATCGCACCAAGCCAGGACCCATATCGCCAGTATGCAATTATGCAGGAACCTAGTGGAACAAAAAATATCAACAATGAAGCTTTAAAGTCTATATATACTGGTCAAGTTTCAACTATTTAATAGCATCACCTTTCTTTAAACACTGTTTTATTACATTGTTTATTGAATATTCCTTGGAAAAAATTTATTTCATTCAACCAAACCCTCAGGTAAATTAAAATCTAGCAATCATTTTCAACCATTAAAAAACATTTTTATTTCAGCTACTAATTAACAGACATTTTATACAATAAAAAACAATTATTAACCACCTCAGTTACTGAAGCCTCATAGAAAATAGTTTCCTATGTAAAATAAACATGGTGTTAAATATGATAAACTGTTAAATACTTTTTGTTCCAAATTTGGTATATTTGAAAAATACTTTTTTTTAGTTCACTGAGCCAGCAGGCTGTGTTGACACATAGCTATAGTCCCCAGTACTGGGAAACACAGAGCTGGGCCACCCAGTGAAACCCTGCTTCAACAATAACAATAGTTTAGAAAGTCAAATGAGGTGTGGTGGTTATAATCCCTTCACTTAGAAGATTTAGGTGAGAGGTCAGGAGTTTAAGATCAACTTCAACTACACAGCAAGTTCAAGACCAGCCTTTCCTCCCTGCATTCCAAAAACTGAAAACCAAATCACTGAAATACGAGGCCTCCTTGATAAAATGTCTATAGTAGTTTAATATTTGAAGAACGTACTCTCCTAGATGATATTCATGAGAAAGGGGAAGCTGGCTCAGTCAGTAAAGTCTCTGCTGTACAAATATGAGGACCTAAGTTAGTTCCCACAAACCTGGTGTAGGAGGTCCTTCTGACTTTGTGTTGCTTTCATTGGTTAATAAAGAAACTGCTTTGGGCCTGTTGATAGGACAGAACTTAGGTAGGCAAGAAAAACAGAACTGAATGCTGGGAGAAAGAAGGGCGGAGTCAGAGATATGCTGTGGATCCGCCAGAGACAGATGTTGGGAATTTTACCCAGTAAGTCACTGCCACATGGCGATACACAGATTAATAGAGATGGGTTAAATTAATTTAAGAGTTAGCCAATAAGAAGTCAGAGCTAATGGGCCAAGAGGCCAAGCAGTGTTTTAATGAATACAATGTCTGTGTGGTTATTTTGGGGCTAAGCTAACTGGGCGGCTGGGACAAACAAGCAGACCCTCCTTGCAACACAAACCAATGTAAAATAGTTGGACACTGTGGCACACACATGGGATCCCAGTACTGAGGAGGCAAAGACAGGCCAATCTCTGGGGCTCACTGGCAACCAGCCCAGCCTACCTAGCAAGCTCCATGACAGTAAGAAGCCCACCTCCCAATTCAGAAAAGAGAAAAGGTCAGGCCTGGGTTGTTGGCTGAATATGTAAAGTCAGAGTAAGTATAAGAACATTTATCATGGTACTCGTGTTCATTTTTTGCTATTGTTTAAATCCAGGTTCTGCAATTTGTGCCTGTGATGCCAAAGCAGAAAAGGTGGCAATATGAACATTCCTGGGCCTTGCTGGCCAGCCAGTCTAGCCAAATGAGCTCCAGGTTGAGTGAGTCTCTGTATCAGAAATATGGTAGAGTGACTGAGGAAGTCACCACCACATGCATGCACACCCATCCCACCCCCCAACACACACACAAATGAGAAACAAGAAAGAAGGTATTCTGAGGACCAACACCTGAGGTTGATATGGGCCTCCACAAGTACCCCCCCATACACACATGTATGCCACATAAACACACACTCACAACGAAGATATTCATGGACAACCAAACAACCAAAGATGACAACCCTGCCTGAAAGAAGACCTCAAAAGTGGGTAGGGGCACTTGGCAGATAAACACTTAGCTTCAATCCATTAACATGAAGGAACATTTTTACTGCCTGGTGATTTTAAAGGCCAAACAGAGAGCCTCATGTACACCAGGCAAGTACTCTACTAAGTAGCTACATTACCAGCACCCATGTTCCTTACTCTGACCTCTCTGAGCCAGAATTTGGAAGAAGCAATAACAAACCAATTGTGGAAAACAAAGTGACGTACTCAAATCAGCTAGAAGATAGCCAAGTCTTGAATTGTGCAATGTTAAACGAAAAGGAGTAGAGATATACAGACGGCAGCCTAAGTACAGAACTTGAACCGAACTTCGTAGGACAGCTAAGGGTCAGACAGGTAGAAAACAGGAGACAAGACACTTGTATTCTTTATGAACAAGAGTTCAAACAGAAAGGAATGGTTTGTGAGGATACCAGTGAGCAACCATTTGGATTAGCAGAAGCTGGCCAAGTTAGGGAACAGTCAATTCACCAACTTCAAGATGAGTTTAAAAGCAAAACTATTATTACTGTGTTAATTTCAAAGTTTATTAAGTACTTTGGGTATTCTAATTTCACACAAAATCTGTATGAAAGCAAAACTTGGGGCTGTAGAAATAGCTCAGCTGCTGAAGTGCTTGTCCCAGAGTCCATGTGAAACAAACAGAAGCCAGGAGGTTAGGGAGCTGCATTAGCACCGAGTTTGGCTCTGCAGCATTGATGTAAAAGCCAGGTACTGTGGCATGCATTTGTAACCGCAGCATGAGGGGTAAATCATTGGGGATTGCTGGCCAGCTAGTCTAACCTAACCACTGAGTGCCAGGTTGGGGGAGGGGATGTGACAAACTAAGATAAACCAGGTGTAGTGACATACACCTTTATTCTTAGCACTAGGGTGGTTGAGACAGGTGGATCTCTATGAATTTGAGGCCAGCCTGGTCTGAGGTGAGTTCTAGAAGCATGAGAGTTACATTAATAGAGAAACCCTGTTTCAAAAAAACAAACAAACAAACAAACAAACAAGAAAACAAAAAGCCACCACCACCACCACCACCACCACCAACAACAACAACAACAAAACACACTGGCAACAATACCAGCACCAATCTCTAACCTCAACATATACATATGTGAAAATGGGTATGCATACACACATGCACACATACATGCATGAGCCTGTACACATACAAATATATACACAGGTGCACACACACAAAGAAAACAGAAATTAATTTATTAGTGATATTTTTGCCTGATACCATGTCTTAGCTTTATGACCTTTTCACCCAAAAATTCAACCTACTTTGACAGACATCACACTCATTTAACCTCGAGTATCTTTTCCTCACACTAGGGTGTGGGTGTCCTTATTGTGCCAGTTATGTAACACCATTTGGTTTCACCGAAAAACTATGACTCAGCAGATTAAATGCTTCAATTCATCTGCTATTAGACACTTGACTTTTTTTATTCAGTTTTCTCACTCCATAGAAAAGATACTTAAGTATCATCTCGTACAAGAGATGACTGAACTTTCATCTGGGTCACAATCTCTCTGAATCTATTTAATTGCAAAATGAGAACAAAATTTCATAGGCCTGACAGTTAAATAATGCAGACCTTAGATGCAAATAAGATGGATGGTTCTCGTGCAATGAGTATTCTAATTTACCATGGTGGAGCAGAGGGGCTATGCTACATAAAAGAACTATTGTCCAGAGAATTTATTTGAGAAATTGCATAACAAGTTCTTTACTTTTGAATTTACTAAATAAATAAATGTATGTAGCATGGCTCAGTTGGTGGAGTGGTAGCTTAGCATACACAGGCCTTGGGTTATCAATCCCCCTCAGCACTTAAAAGAGGCATGGTAGTGCATGCCTAAATCTCAGCACCTGGGAGGTAATGTGGATTAGAAGTTCAAGGTCATCCTGGGCTACGTAGCACATTTGAAACCAATCTAGGATACACGAGACCTATCTTAAAAGAAAAACGTAGCTAACAAGTAGAGCAGGATATCAGAAGCAATCTATCCTATTACCTCAGACTCAGAGGTAACAGCAAGAACACAATACAGCCATCTTTCAACCCACAGGATTATCCAGCCAGTGAATCAGCTATGCCTGAGTTGGCAAACAAGTTCATTTTGTCTGCCAAGCCTCACAGACTGCTAACACCTGCCAGGAGGATGATCAAGACCCTGTCTAGATTCAGGAGGCAGGTCAGATGGATCAGGAGTACCTATCACAGGTCTGAGAGCAGCAAGATGTCTGTCTCTCCTGATGGGCATTAGCAGCCCTCCCCCACTTGATCCTTATTATCCTGCTATTCTTCAGCATTCCCGAAAGACAATTAAAAGACTGAAATGAGGCAGGCAGATGCATCAGTGAGCAAAGCACTTGCTATTCAAGCCTGAGGACCCGAGTTCAGATCCCTAGAACCCATGTGAGGCTGGATGCAATGGCACAGTCTGTAACCTCGGTGCTCTGGAGATGGGATGTGAAGACAGGAGGCCGTCAAGTGTGGCATATGCAGAAGTGAACAGGAAACCCCCTCTCAAGGTGGAAGCAAGGACTCACTCGGATTTGTCCTTTAATGTCTCTATACAACCATGGCACCTGGACTAAGGCATACAAACAGAGAGTCTTGAACCAAAACAAAAGCTGAAAGACCATCAGTAGAGCTCAGAGAAGGGCTGGACAGAGTTCCTGAGAGAAGAACCATCCTCCCTTGGCCAAGGTGAATAATAAATTCCATAGATAATCCAGTGTTCTATCATATGTTAGAGAACTGGGAAAAATACCTTAGTGAGGTTGGGCATGGTGGTACATGCCTGTATCCCAAAGTTTTGGAGGTGAGGTAGGAGAATTGCCAGTTAGTTCAGTGTCTGGCTGTTGTACAAAGCAATATATTGTCTCCAAAAAATAAAAAAAATCCAAACTAAAACCATAGCTGAGTCTGGTGGGATATGCTTTCAGTCTCAGCATTTGGAAGGCAGAAAATACTCCCTCGTTACGGCTGGTATGGGATCTAGGTGTCTCATTCTCTGTCTCCAACTCCTTAAGGTCACACAGAAAGAGTAAAGACAGATAGTAGAGGTTTGTGGCTTAGTTCTAGAGAGAACACTCTTGCTATAGAAAATCTGAAATAACAAATAAATTGACAAAAGTTGAAGAAGGACTCAGTGGACCCATAGTGTTACTAGTAAACTTGAACTCTTCCTCCAAGAAACACATTGCTAATGATTTAGAAGGTTAATGAGCTTTGGTTTTCTTTCTAAACCTTAGAACCCACAAATGCTACTACACTAAATAGAAAATAAATTGTTTAATACCTGTCCATCTGTATATGTATATACTATTACACAGGCAAAGGTATATGTATACATATACATTTTTTTTGAGACTGGCTCTCATGTAAACCAAGGTTGTCTTAAACTTTCTTTCTAGCTGAGGATGACTTTGAACTTCTGATCCTTCTGCCTCCACTGAGTACTAGGATTCAGGCATGCACTACCAAGCCTGATTATAGCCCTGGAGATCAAGTGCATGAAGGCAGGAATTCTACCAACTGATCTACATCCTCAGACATTACTATATTTACCATACAAATAATATACTACTGTTTGGATAGCAACTAGAACAGGACATCAGAAGCAACCTACTTTTCTCAAGAAATCGAAGATGTGATAAAAATAAAATTATCAATCCAACCTATATACACACATAGGTCCTGAGCTAGTCATTTTAACCAAGTATGATATTGTTTGCTTACCACAAAAAAGATGTCCACAGTTGGTTTCAACAGGAAGGGAGGCCTGATGTAAGCAGATTGGACAGTACATTTCAGTGTAGAACTGCTGTCGAGGAGGCGCAGGGACATCCTGGTGAGAGGACACAGACACACCTCTCAGAACAGAAATTACACATACACAATGGCTTAAGGTCTTACAAGACTGAGAAGCTTACAAAGTTATACAGTTTTATTTAAACTACTTGGCCTTTACCTTCCTTCCTAAACACAATTTGAAACCAAAATATAGATTAACTCAAGGTTTGTCTTTTACTTTATTATAGTGCATATGTTGAGTTCCACAAGCTAATATATAAACTAGAGAATAAGAAACACCAGGCTTTATAGCAGAATTATCATCAAGAGACCAGAGAGACTCATTCAGCAACTGATGGGAGTAGATGGAGAGTCCCACAGCCAAATATTAGATGGAGCTTGGGAAGTCCTGCAGAGGAGGGGGAGGGAAGATAAAAGGAACATGGCCCACAGAATCAACTGACTAGGACTCACGGGGATTCACAGAGATGAGGGAACCTGTAGAGCTCTGATGTAGGACCTCTGCATAAACGTTATGGCTGAGAATCTTGGTGTTCCTGTGGGATGCCTAACAGTGAGAGCAGGTGCTGTCTCTGTTATGCCATGTTTGGTTGATATCCCTGGGAGGCCTGCTCTTCTCTGAGGGGAGGTGGAGGAAGGGTGGGGATAGATCTGGGGGAGAGACTGGAGGGAGAGGACGGAGGGGAAATTGTGGTCGAGATGTAATATATGAGAGAAGAATAAAAGAGAAAAATAAATTTAAAAAAGAAAAAAGAAAGAAACACCAGGCTTCAGTGTAACTCCGTGGGAGAGCATCCGCTTAGCATGTAAGAAGCCCTGTGTTTGATCCTTAATACCATCAAAAGAGAAAAAGTAATATCAAACTATTATTCTTAGCATTCATTTAAAATTTTTTTAACATTTTCAATTTTGGGGGGGGCGTTGAGACAGGCTCTTGCTGTGTAGTCCTGGCAGACCTGGAATTTATAGCAGTTCTGCCCGTTTCTCAAATGCTAGAATTGCAGATTTGTGTCTGGCTTCGTTTCTTACAGCCTTTTATTTAACAGCTGTCCTCGGAAGAGTGTTGCATATCTTCCACAAGAACAGAACTAAACTTCAGCAAAGATTTGCTAATGCTAGAAGTAGAAAAATTGGACACTTTTGAACTTTAACGTTGGTCCTCACAAAGTCATGCGAATAAATGTTAATATGCTTTTCAGTGGACATGCTAGAATCCCAACAGCAAGGTTGTGGAGGCAGGAAGATAAGAAGTCCAACTTATCCTTGGCTACCTAATAAGTTCCAGGCTTGGGCTACATGAGACCTTGTCTCAGAACCCCAAACCAATCGAATGCATACATCTATGCATATTCCTTGGCCATATCACTGTTATGATTCAAGAGACATGCTGACTGAAATTACAGTACAAGACACACACATCAAATATCATTCTGAAATATAAGTGCCATGAGGCCAAAACTCCACTTGTAGAATTCACTGTAGTACCTAAGGACCTGGACAACTATCTAGCACTAACATAAAATGTACAGCTTCATCGGGGACTGGAAAGTTGGCTCAACAGTTTGTATGTTCAGTTCCCAGAACTCACATGATGGCTCACAACCATCTGTAATCAAGTTCCAGGGAGTCTAACATCCTCTTCTGAATTCCATGGCCCTGGGTACACACATGGTACACACACACACACACACACACACACACACACACACACACATATGAGGCAAAACATTCATATACATATAATAAATAGGTATTAAATTTTTTTAAAAAATAATCTTCACAAAAATCAAATTTAGTAAATACAAACAGAACTGTAAATTTAATTAAAGAACTTTGATGCAATGTCAAGAAATTAGAATTAGAATTATATTATTTTCTCTTTTTAAAGATTTTATTTATTATATATACAATATTCTGTCTACGTGTACACCTTCAGGCCAGAAGAGGACATCAGATATCATTATAGATGGTTTTGAGCCACCACATGATTGCTGGGAATTGAACTCAGGACCTCTGGAAAAGCAGTCAGTGTGGGCCATCTCTCCAGTCCCGAATTTTATATTTCTTAAGACAGCATCAAATTAACCCAAGGTAGTAAAGTCACAGCAGTCTTAATATTACAAAAAGAAAATAGTTAAATACTAAAATAAAAGAATTCCACCTTCATTTTTTTTTTTAAAGAATGTCCTACCCCTTTCTGAATGGAGGGGAGGCAAAGTGGAGGTTACAGGGAGGAGACGAGGGAGGGGAAACTGCAATCGGGATATAAAATAAATTTAAAAATTTAATTAATAAAATATTTTATCATAAAAAAACAAGAATATAACAACAAAAGTCTAACTGGTAGCTCACACCTGTAATCCCAGCATTAGGGAGGCAGAGGCAAGTATGTCTATGAGTTTGCAGCCAGCTTGGTCTATATAACAAGTTCTGGGCCAGCCAGGAATACATGATTCTGTCTCAAAAAAAAAAAAAGCAAACAAAAAGAAAGCAAAGCAAAACAAAACAAAGCAAGAAAGCAAACAAGCAAGAAAGAAAGAAAAAAAAAGTTTCTACAGCATTTTGGCCAAGGCCAATATTATTCCTATAAAAGTAACAAATACAAAAATTACTATTCTCTTTTTAGAGCAAGTTAATAAAAACCATGTATGTATCTGTATAATTAAGACTAGTCAATTTGCTGCTGAGTTTGGTGGCTCTTGCCAGTAGTGCAAGCACTTAGGAGGTTCTGGTGGTTTGAATGAGAATGGTTCCCATAGGCTCATATAAAATTCAAATGCTAGGTCTCTAGGTGGCGAACTATTCTGGGAAGGATTAGGAGGTTTGGTGTTAATGGAGACTGCTCGTTCATTTCCCAACTGTTCAGACCCAAATAATCACAAAGAAACTATATTAATTCAACTACTTGGTCAATAACTTAGGGATAATCCTAGCTACCTAAATTAACCCATTTCTATTATTCTGTGTATCGCCATAAGACTGTGTCATACTAAGTAAGGTTCCAGTGTCTGTCTCCTTCAGCAGCTACTTGGCATCTGTCTGACTCTGCCAACTCTTTCTCTCTACCTCTGTTTTGATTTCCTGCCTAGCTTTACTCTGCTAAGCCACTGGCCCAAACAATTTTATTCATCAACCAATAAAAGCAACACATATGCAGGACATCCCACATCAGTTTGGCCTTGTCAGATGAGGTATGTGACTGGCTTTGAGGTTTCAAAAGCCTACCCAGGCTTCTCTTATTCTGCCTCCAATTTATAGATAAGATGTAAGCTCTCAGCTACTGCTTCACAGATAAGCCTGTCTGCCACCGTGCTCCCCACCATGATGATAATGAAGTAATTAACCCTCTGAAACAGTAAGCAAATCCCCAATTGAATGCTTTTTTTTTGTAAGCTGCCTTACTCTCTACACAGCAGAAGAAAATAACTGAGACAGAGGTGGAGACAGGAAAATTAGGAGTTTAAGATCATCCTCAGCTACCCAGCAAGTTCCAGACCAGACAGGAACACATGAGACTGCCTTAATGTCCCTCCAACCCCCACAAATAAAGAAAATGTTAGCTGGGAAGTGGTAGTGCTCGCCTTTAACCCCCCCCAGCACTCGGAAGGCAGAGGCAGGCAGGTTTCTGTGAGTGTGAAGCCAGCCTGGTCTACAGAGTGAGTTCCAGGACAGCCAAAGCTACACAGAGAAACCCTGTCTCGAAAAACAAAAACAAAACAAAGTGCTTAATCTGAAAAACAATATCATGTAATATAAGGAGTAAAGTTGATGTTTCTCAAAAGTTATTTTCTAACATCCCATCACCACTGCATGTAAACGGAAGTTAAAACATCCCCTCACACAAATATACATACTACATAACCATACCTGCTCTGTTTGAAGTTGCTCTCGAAGCACCCTGACTAGTTCTTGGTTTTCTGGATGAATGCTCTGCTGTACATTTCTGTTGGAGAGAATGGAGTGAATTTTGAAAAGACTATCAGATTAACCCATCTGCATTATTAGACTAACTTTTGACCACAAGCTGATGAACTGGCTCAGTTGGATAGAGGCACTTGCTGTGTGGGCCTAATGGCCTGAGTTGGATCTCCAGAACCCATGTCGAGGGGAAAGCAGAGAACTAGCTCTACACAGTTGTCCTCAACCCCATTAATAATAACTAACAATTCAGAACTCATTTATTTCGTGTGCATCTACGACTTTGTGTCTGGGTATGTGTGCTGTGGTACACATGGGCAGGCCAGAGTATAACTTAAAGGAGTTGCTTCTCTTTTACTGTGTGTGTTCTGGGACTGAACTCAAGTCACCAGGCATGGCAAATGTATTTGCCCATTGATCCTAGTCCAATAAATAATTTTTTTTAACTTTAGAAAAAAAACTACATGGGGGTTGGAAAGATGGTTCAGTGGTTAAGAGCATTGGTTTTCTTCCAGAGGTCCTGAGTTCAGTTCCCAGCAATCACATGGTGGCTCACAAATATCTATAATGGATCTGATGCCCTCTTCTAGCATGCAGATTGAGCACTCATTTACATAAAATACACAAGTAATTTTTCTTAAAAATCTTTTTTTTTTTAAAAAAAAAAGAACTACCGGTAACTTAATATAACAAGTAACTGACGTTAGACAACTGCACTACAATTCCAGGACTGTGCATTTTAGTACTTCCTCACAAATCTAAGATCATCGCTGTTATCAGGTCTGAATGGTAAATGTTAAAATCCAGATGCCCAGTATCTTGGGAATTTATTACAACCTAATAATTAATGTATAGAACAATTAACACATTTCTTTTGTGAAGTTTCTTTAAAATAAGCAGTTAGATAGCTTTACATAATATACATCTAAATACTTTTCCATCTCCTAATTTTTCATGTTTAAGGAGAAGGGAAGACCGCAGAAATTAAAATTATATAATGCAAAATGCCAAAACTAACTGTGCCAGTTGTTTTTTTGTTAACTTGACATAAACCTAGATATACCTGGGAAGAGAGAACCTTAATTAACTGAGAAAATAAATGATTGATGTTCAACTCACTGAAGGTTGAGTCACCCCTGGGCAGGTGGTCCCCGGGGTGGTAAAGAAAGCCAGTAAGCAGTGCTCCTCCATGGTCTCTGCTTCAGTTCCTGCCATTCCTACCCTGATTTCTCTCAGTAATGGATGTGACCTGAGAGCTCCAAAAAGAGACCCTTTCTTCCCCTACCTGCTTTTGGTCATGGCCTTTATCACAGCAACTTGGTAATGATCTTTATCACTGCAAACTAAGGAACGAGCATACCACTAACATGGTAACAAGTACAATGGAAAATCAGAAGCAAGAAGTCAGCAGCTAATGTAATAGAATGGGATTAGGCCAGGTGAGCACTGGCATCAGTGATGAGTTTCTTGTTTGTTTGTTTGTTTTTGTCTTGTTTTGGTTCACTTTTTTTGACTATTTTGCATGAATTATCTGTGCCACCAACTAGCTGGTGGATTCAACTATAAAATTTTTTAAACTAGAATACTCTCATAGGAAATACTAATTTTTTTAATCAAAATGGAAACTATGAATTTAAATAACCCAGGCAAATCAGTAAAAAGTACAGTAGCATTCAAAGCTTAATAGCAAACAAAATGCTTTAGTCCCAATACGGAGTCACCAAGACCAGCAATTCTAGGCAGACTCCAAGAGTCACTGACCTCTAGAAAGACACAGGACCTCAGGTCCTGCACCCTTTAATCTCACCTGAAAAGAGCATAGAGGAGCGTAGCGACCAAAGCAAAGCTGACCACCACGGCCACAAGCACTTGGTCGCTCACTCCCTCTATAACCGAGTCATCCTGCCGCAGACTTGGGACTTCACTGTAGTGTTTGGCCATTACAGGTCTAAGATAGGAAGACAGAAGTGAAAATGAAATACATCAATAAAAGCAATATTAGTATGGCTTACTTCTAACATATCTAATACTTACAGCATGCTCTTTAACATGGGTACCATTAAGTACAACTCCAGTTAAGGTTCCCCTACTAATGAATTTTTTTTTCAATTTTCCAGAGTCATTATTTGGGGAAGAAAATGCTATTTTCTTTAAGGAAACTACTTTTTTAAACAATATATATATATATTAAAATAAAAGTTTTAAAAAATACTTTTCCTGGAGGGCTAGAGAGGTAGCTCAGTTGGTAGAATACTTGGCTATCACAAACAAAGTTCTGAGTTTGATCTCCAGGTCTTTATAAAATGGAGTGTAGGATCGCATGGAGGCCAAGGCAGGAGGATCACTTCGGGTTCAAAGACAGTTTGCATTACATGATGAATTCCAAGCCAGCCTGGGCTACAAGGTAAAACCCCAGTCTCAAAGGCAGAAAAAAAAATTGAAACAAAACCAAAAAGTAAAATAAAACATTTTCCCAGTTTAGGCTTAGTTCCTTTAAGGAAAAGATATTCTCCTACCCTAGTTGCTTTTTTCTAACTCCTGAATATCAAATAAAGTCTCTAAGTAGATGTCATCCCTCTGTCGTAGCACCTGAATAGGAAACACAGCCCTCCACAGCTTATTACCCAGCACATGCTCTACTCACAGAGCTTAGTAAAGGGACTTTCCGAGCGTACACGTACTAAAGAGGACAGAAAACTCCTCCCAAAATTCTAGAGAAAAACGATAGCACCCAACACTACAAGTATGATAGGAGACAACCCAACTACACTATGGGTCAATTGCAGGTAACTCTCCCCAATACCCCAGTAAACAGAACTGTAATGCTCAAAGTCTTATGTGATAACTAAAGGAAAATGATGGGCATATTCACTAAATAGAGTTCTGCACTTTATTTACTGTGTACAATATTGCACTGAAAAGTTTATCCAAGACTGAGGATGGACTGCCTAGCACCCATAAACCCGGCTTCAATTCCTACCACAAAATAAACTTGCCCCCACCAGGGGAGCAGCACATTTGAAATACTCTAAGGACAGGTCAGCTCGCCAGTTAAGACCTTGTCTTTAGTAGGTCTTCTCATTTTTAAGTTAGAAATGCTACGGCTGTGATTAAAGTCCGGAGGACAGGGCTGGGAATGCAGGCTGGCAGAGTGCTTGCTGCACACGCCTAAAGCTCTGGGCTCCATTACTAGCACCTTGTAAAATACTGGGGAGGGACAGACAAGAGGTTCAGGAGTTCAAGGCTATGCAGGAAGCTGGAGGCCAGCTTGAGCTGCATGAGAATTGTCTCAAGATGCTCAAGATGTATTTGTGGGTCAGGTGTGGTGGCACATGCCTTTAATCCCTGCACTCGGGAGGTAGAAGCAGGTGAATCTCTTTGGTTTGGGGGCCAGCTGGGTCTATAATAGCGAGTGCCAGGACAGCCATGGTTATGTAGAGAAACCCTGTTTAAGAAAGAACAATCAGAGAGAGCAGTGCTTGGCAAGCCAAGCACGTCAGCTGAGGCATCACAGCTATCACCATTATTCATATTTCTCCCATGCTATATCTTCAGCAGTGCATCTGAGAAAACTGGATAACTGAAGCCATTGGGGGAACCCAAAAACAGCACGTATCTGTCAGGTACCACCCACCCAGCACAGACTAGTAAATGGCTTATTCCTGGAAGAAGAGAGGGAGACATACTATTAGTGTATTGGAATAAAGTTAAAATGTAAGGGCACAAGGGCATATTAAAATCATACAAGGGAAACCAAGAACAAGGATTTATCCAACATGGCAGACCATGGAAAGTGTAACTCTCTCACCTGGATCCAATAAAAGTAATAGACTCCTTAGTTAGGGTTTCTATTGCCAAGACAAAAAAAAAAAATGACCGAAAAGCAATTTGGGCAGTTAAGGGTTTATTTGACTTACACTTCAACATTGGTGTTCACCACTGAAGGAAGTCAGGAACTCAAAGAGGGCAGAATCCCGGAGGGAGGAGCTGATGCAGAGGCTATGGAAGGAAAGCTGCTTTCTCCATGGCCTGCTCAGTCCACCTTTCTACAGCACACAGGACCACAGCCCAGGTATAACACCACCCATGATGGGCTGGGTCCTCCCACATTGAACACCAATAGAGAAAATGCCTCACAGCCGGATCTCATCGAGACGTTTCCTCAACTGAGGCTTCTTTTGCTCATGATTCTACTTTGTGCAAGGTTGATACACAAAATCAATCAGTACAACACTGACTGGGATGTACAGTACAACACTGACTGACTGGGATGTACAGTACAACACTGACTGACTGGGATCTACAGTACGACACTGACTGGGATGTACAGTACATCACTGACTGACTGGGATGTACAGTACATCACTGACTGACTGGGATGTACAGTACAACACTGACTGACTGGGATGTGCAGTACAGCACTGACTGACTGGGATGTACAGTACAACACTGACTGGGATGTACAGTACATCACTGACTGACTGGGATGTACAGTACAACACTGACTGACTGGGATGTACAGTACAACACTGACTGACTGGGATGTACAGTACAGCACTGACTGACTGGGATGTGCAGTACAACACTGACTGACTGGGATGTACAGTACAACACTGACTGGGATGTACAGTACAGCACTGACTGACTGGGATGTGCAGTACAACACTGACTGACTGGGATGTACAGTACAACACTGACTGGGATGTACAGTACAACACTGACTGACTGGGATGTGCAGTACAGCACTGACTGACTGGGATGTACAGTACAGCACTGACTGACTGGGATGTGCAGTACAGCACTGACTGACTGGGATGTACAGTACAACACTGACTGGGATGTACAGTACAACACTGACTGACTGGGATGTGCAGTACAACACTGACTGACTGGGATGTACAGTACAACACTGACTGACTGGGATGTACAGTACAACACTGACTGGGATGTACAGTACGACACTGACTGGGATGTACAGGACAACACTGACTGACTGGGATGTACAGTACAACACTGACTGACTGGGATGTACAGTACAACACTGACTGACTGGGATGTGCAGTACAACACTGACTGACTGGGATGTACAGGACAACACTGACTGACTGGGATGTGCAGTACAACACTGACTGACTGGGATGTACAGTACAACACTGACTGACTGGGATGTACAGTACAACACTGACTGACTGGGATGTGCAGTACAACACTGACTGACTGGGATGTACAGTACAACACTGACTGACTGGGATGTGCAGTACAGCACTGACTGACTGGGATGTGCAGTACAGCACTGACTGACTGGGATGTACAGTACAACACTGACTGACTGGGATGTGCAGTACAACACTGACTGACTGGGATGTACAGTACAACACTGACTGACTGGGATGTGCAGTACAACACTGACTGACTGGGATGTACAGTACAACACTGACTGACTGGGATGTGCAGTACGACACTGACTGACTGGGATGTGCAGTACAACACTGACTGGGATGTACAGTACAACACTGACTGACTGGGATGTGCAGGACAACACTGACTGACTGGGATGTACAGTACAGCACTGACTGACTGGGATGTACAGTACAACACTGACTGGGATGTGCAGGACAACACTGACTGACTGGGATGTGCAGGACAACACTGACTGACTGGGATGTACAGTACAACACTGACTGACTGGGATGTACAGTACGACACTGACTGACTGGGATGTGCAGTACAGCACTGACTGACTGGGATGTGCAGGACAACACTGACTGACTGGGATGTACAGTACATCACTGACTGACTGGGATGTACAGTACAGCACTGACTGACTGGGATGTACAGGACAACACTGACTGACTGGGATGTGCAGTACAACACTGACTGACTGGGATGTACAGTACAACACTGACTGACTGGGATGTACAGTACAACACTGACTGACTGGGATCTACAGTACAACACTGACTGACTGGGATGTACAGTACAACACTGACTGACTGGGATGTGCAGTACAACACTGACTGACTGGGATGTACAGTACAACACTGACTGGGATGTGCAGTACAACACTGACTGACTGGGATGTGCAGTACAACACTGACTGACTGGGATGTACAGTACAACACTGACTGACTGGGATGTGCAGGACAACACTGACTAACTGGGATGTGCAGTACAGCACTGACTGACTGGGATGTACAGTACGACACTGACTGGGATGTACAGTACAGCACTGACTGACTGGGATGTACAGTACAGCACTGACTGACTGGGATGTACAGTACGACACTGACTGGGATGTACAGTACAGCACTGACTGACTGGGATGTACAGTACAACACTGACTGACTGGGATGTACAGTACAGCACTGACTGACTGGGATGTACAGTACCACACTGACTGACTGGGATGTACAGTACAGCACTGACTGACTGGGATGTGCAGTACAGCACTGACTGACTGGGATGTACAGTACGACACTGACTGACTGGGATGTACAGTACAGCACTGACTGACTGGGATGTACAGTACAGCACTGACTGACTGGGATGTACAGTACGACACTGACTGGGATGTACAGTACAGCACTGACTGACTGGGATGTACAGGACAACACTGACTGACTGGGATGTACAGTACAACACTGACTGACTGGGATGTACAGGACAACACTGACTGACTGGGATGTACAGTACAACACTGACTGACTGGGATGTACAGTACAACACTGACTGACTGGGATGTGCAGTACAGCACTGACTGGGATGTGCAGTACAGCACTGACTGACTGGGATGTACAGTACAACACTGACTGGGATGTACAGTACAACACTGACTGACTGGGATGTACAGTACAACACTGACTGACTGGGATGTACAGTACAACACTGACTGACTGGGATGTGCAGTACAGCACTGACTGACTGGGATGTACAGTACAGCACTGACTGACTGGGATGTTCAGTACAACACTGACTGACTGGGATGTACAGTACGACACTGACTGGGATGTACAGTACAACACTGACTGGGATGTACAGTACAACACTGACTGACTGGGATGTACAGTACAACACTGACTGACTGGGATGTGCAGTACAACACTGACTGACTGGGATGTGCAGTACAACTAATCTGGGATGACGCGGCCCTACAACCACCTGTGGTCTGACACTTGATGTACGCATCAAAGACCAACAAGCAGAGGACTCCCTAATTGTCCCTGGGGTTTCAGCTTGGCTTGGTCCCGTTATCAGCACAGCCTTCTCAACTGCTGAGCCTGCTCACCCACCTGACCCTCAGTTTGGCTTTTTACCTTGTGGCTGGACGGACTCTGGCTTCACTCTCAAAGCCTGACTCCAGCAGCTCCTTCCTGGCACTGGTCTGGTACATTACCTATCAGTGCAATGTCTCTCAGCCCTGAAATCTTTTGAACTCTGCTGTAGCCTCTTTAACTGTAAAACATATATATACACATATAGATACTGTTACTGTTACTTGCGCCGCGTGGTATGTGATTTGAGAGTTAATGTTACTAATTGAGACTGGAATAAAAGCACCTACTATTGCCTCAGTCAGATTACCAAGGCACGTGGGATTATACGACAAACTGATGTCACTGCCCCTTGTGTATTTATTGCTATTCCACAGTCTAATTGTGGAAAGTCACAAACATGTTCATCTGTTTCTGACACGTGTGCTCACAGTCAAATCCAAACTTTGTCATATGGAATGAAACACCTTCTGCTGAGTTTGCGGACTGCTGTGGTTGAGAACGGGCCTCCACCTGAGGAAGGCCTTAGAAAGACCGCTCAGAAAAGCCCCCAACACGCCTATCTTGGGTCTTTTCCCAACGCTGTTAGGGAAGGGGTAGGAGTGATAGGTTAACAGAAAAAAAAAAAGACAAAAACAAAAAAGCCGGGAAAAGAAATTCTAGAATTTCTCATAACAAAGTAAATTTGATCATTCCCCAACCCCCAAGTTCATGTAGCAACGTGATGGCTTCTTAATGACTTTCAAGGAACTTTTAATGTAATTTCTGTCCTGAAAAGTAATTTGAAGCACAAAATAAACCAGGAACGATACATCAGGCATAAAAACACCTTGGACTCAACAGACTTGAAGAGACATACTTTAAATCAACTGTATCAAAGTTTTGACAATGCCACGTCAACCCAACATGTACTTACTATTCACTTACCCAACAAGATGTAGTCACTGAAAGGTGACACAGGTTTCTACAGAAACAGTTTGGTACGGAATGCGGGAACTCTAGTCTGACAAAGATCCGGGGGCACCCACACAGAAGTCATAAGCAGAGGAGATTCAAAGTTAGGATTGCTAAAGGTATTTCTGCACCTGTAAGAAGAATGTTTGCAAGAAGAACCTTTGAGACAGCTTCGGCTAAGATTTATTATGTGTTTATTTTTGGTACCAGGGATCGAACTGGAGCCCCGATGTTTGCTAGGGTAATGAACCAGCACAACATCCCCAGCCCACGATTTTTCCCATCTATAAAATGATCGATTGCATGTGATCATTAAGCGGCAGGGGATGAACGTAGCATTAAAAAACTCAATGCTGCTTGGAAGGGTCTAAGTACTCAGGGAGAAAACCAACTTCTAATGGACAAGAGGAAGGCTCCAGGAACTGCAAAACAAAGCGAAAGTGTGTCCTGGGAAGTTAACTTCTGAAGCATTCCAAATCGAAATTGACATGCCCCGGGAGGCAGGCGTACCTTTTGAATCCACAATTCTCCTAGGACTCCAAAGCATATATCTTGTTTCTTGGTGTCTTGAAAACGCCAACACCTTTGCATTAAGATCCAGGTAGAAGAACGTTTATCATAGCATTGTTCTGAGACGCCCTACACTGGAATAAAGTGCACGTCAACAGCAGAATGGATATAAGGCTGTAGCCACACAATGGAATACTAGACAATCATGGGAATTTGCAGATAATATAATAGTATTTAAAAGCCAAAACCCCACAATATGGGTCCATTCATAAAAGTTCAAACTCAAAGGAAAACTACACTACATGCATACTCATTCGGTAAAGCAATACAGTGGCTGTCACAAAAATCAGGCTAGAGATGGTAATGGGCAGAAGAACTCTTGAGAACCTGGCAATTCATTTTATTAAGATCCCTCAAACATGTACGTCCTACGCACTGTTCTGTACACGACCTAAAAACGTATATGAAACCCTACAATGCCTGCCTAAAAAAACAAAAGTCGGACAAGGATGCACCTCAGTGGAGTCAATTCCCAACACGACAAGGAAACAGGCCTTAGGAACTGTCGGGATCCTTACGCACTGGTGAACTGGCGTCCACCCTCTCTCACTTCAAGTAAAGTTTTTGGGGGAGAGGGGGCTCCGGGGAGGAACCGCCAGCTCTCCTCAGCCGGGCCAAACCCGCCCCCAGCCACCGAGGCGCGCCCACGTCAGCGGCTCCACCTTCTCCCTGCGACTCGGGGCCGGCTCGGGCGATTCAGGGCTGAGCGCAGGCTTCCGGGGGAAGGTGGCGCGCGGAGCCCACCCTCGCGCCGAGGCACGCGGCCCCGCAGCCCCACCGCGCCGAGTCCCCGCCGTGCGCGCCCCCGGCGGGTCTCTGCGGGGGCGTGGCCTCGGCACACGCTCGCGGCCGGGGGAGGACTGGGGGATGCGCGTACCTCTTCGCGGCGGAGGAACTACCGCGCCAGTCCGTGTGACCGAACAGAGTTCATTTCCGGGGACTGCCTAGCTACTCCTCTCGGGCAGCCACCAGGCCAGCCGCTCCTGAAGCCAGAGCGCCGGCGTCGGCGCACGCGCAGTGCAGAGCTCCCCGGAGAGCCGCCCCAGGCGGCTGGAGAGCAACGCCACCGGCCGCCGTCGCAGGGCCCGGCTGGGGCGCGCGCCCACGCGCAGGGGGAACGGGTGTCGGGAGCGCGCCCCACGGGGCGGGGCGGAGCGAGCGTGCGCAGTGGCGCTCGGGCTTCGGCTCGCGCGAGGCGGCGCTCGCGCAGGAGGGCGTGGGCGGGCGGCGCCGGGGGCGCGCAGGGCGCGCGCGCGTCCCCGAGCACGGGAAGGAGGGGCCGGTGACAGTGCGGAGCTCCTGCCAGCGTCCGCGCCTCGGGAGCGGCCGGACGGAAGAGAAGGTTCGCCAGACGCCGGTCGGCTGCCCGACCTTTCGGACTCAAAGCCGAGCTGAACGGCCGCGGCTTCTGGTTGGTCGGGGAGGCGCTGCGGCCACCTCAGGAAGATGTTTAACGTGGAGTCGGTGGAGCGGGTGGAGCTGTGCGAGAGCCTGCTCACTTGGGTACGTGCTGGGGCCAGCGGGCCGGTGGGAAAACTCCGCAACCTTTCCCCCCCACGGACACCGGTGCTCGTCCCGAGGGGCGAGCGCCCAGGGCGACCTGCCGTCACATCCGGGGCTTGGGACGGGCGGAGCTGAGGAGCCGGTGCGGGCCGCGTCTACAGCCGCGGCCGGGTCAGGGTCAGCAGGGAGCGGCCGGGCTCGGGCAAGCTGGGCCCAGGGTCCAGGAGGAACTTGTCCGGCCCGAGCTGTTGGCTGCTGTCCGAGAGGAAACCTGCCCGGTGGGGGCTAATGATGGGGTGCAGGCGACACTGTAATTAGGACTGTTTGCCGTGCTGAGACGCTGGCGCTTCGCTCTCGAGCTCCCAGTGATCCAAAGCGTCGGTTCTGCCTGGGCGCCCGGTAGAGGCACTCGGGACCCCTGGTTATGATGCTGCTCGCCTTTGTTGTAGCGTTCAGCCAGGATAGAGCGCAGCCCCTTGGGGATGAAGCCCTGCCCATTGGAAAATAGTACATTAGAGGGTGGGTAGACAGAACATGAAGAATCACCCAGAGGCAGAACATTTGGAATGCGAGATGCATTTTTGACTGTTAGAAAGTAAACGATGTGATGCTACTTATAAAAGGGATCGAGAATAAACAATTTTAAGCCCGGGGGGAGGAGATTTAGGGATTAGTAATGGGACTGAAACACATTTTTAAAAAGCAATGTGAGATTCTAATTTGGAATTGATAAGGGTTAAGGTTATCGAATCTTAAAGTAAATACTTTGGATTTTAATGTCAATAGTCAGTCATGGCTTAAGCGGCCCTTTTCAATAGCTGGGCGGTTAACCCGTGTTTGTTTCTGTTTTGCGTAAACTGGTTGGAAGTGGGTACGGGCATATGCAGAGCCATGGGATAAACCAAGTATCCCACTGAGAACATTTGTGTTACTTATGGCTAAACCAGATTAACTGTCCTTTTTAGAAGAACACAGATCTATTGACAGAGGTTACTATGGCGAGTGTTAATTTTGTTTGCTTATCGGGGGAGCTGGTGGTGATTGGCCCTCCTGCGTGCTAAGTGAAGGCTCTAGTACTGTGCTCTTCACCTCCGCATTTATTCATTTTAAAGGTAAAGTGCAAATATCGAAAGAAATTCTGTTGAACAGTGTCATGGGTTAGAGGGTCCGATCTCTGGAAGTCAGCTGTCCCATTTTGTGCAGGGACACTACTGAGGAGTTTGTGAACTGTTGACTTAGGTTGGTTGTCATAAATGTAATTAAGGGAGAGCCTAAAGATGTGCATGTGTTTGAGGTAGGATCTTGCTGTGTAGCCCGTTTTGGCCTTGAACTATATGATCTTGAATTTGCAGCAATCTTCCTGCCTCAGTCTCCTGAGTACTAGGATTATAAGCCTGCATCACTACACCCAGCTTGGAGTTTTTTATAGTCTGGGTATGTCATGAATCCAGTTTTGTCCTTTGGAACATAGACTATACAATGCAGAGTTCTACGATTTGGTTTGGTGTTAGAGCATTCTTGCAATTTCAGGATGTTTGTCATAGTGCATAGTTAACATGCTCTAAGTTCTAACTTCAAACAGGAAGATAAGTGTCACTGCTGTGCTCCAGGTACAGGATGGTGTTAGGTTGTACACTCACCTAAGCCTCAGCCAACTTTCAGGTTACTATTTAAACCAGGAAGAATCGAAAAGATGGAAAGTGTTTGGGTTTGGTTTGGTTTGGTTTGGTTTGGTGTAAGACAAGGTTTCATTTTGTAGCCCTGGCTATCCTAGAACTTGCTCTGTAGACCAGGCTGTCCTCAAACTCACAAAGATCTACCTGCCTCTGCCTCCCAAGTACTGGGATTAAAGGCCTGTGCCACCACCTCCTGGCATGAAAAAGATGGAAAATGTTTTATACGCAGTCAGTATATAATTTACCCCTTATCTCCTTTTCCTACTCCTTGAACCTGAAGCTATATTATCATGTGTGTGATTGTGATGTGTGAATATAGGCACAGTTGCCACCACATGCATATGGAGGTCAGGAGTCAACTTTTGGAGTTGGTCCCCTTCCATGTTTTTCCAAGCAACAAACTCAGGTTGCAAGTCAGAAGACTGCTGTGGTAAGCACCCTCACCCACTGAACCATTTCAGTAGCCTTTGCTTGTTTTTACCAGTAATAATTTTATGTTTTAAATTTTTAGTATTTCTGTGTGTGGGAGTGTGCACACAGATGTATCATATCCCTTTCGTGGAAGGCATTGAATAATTTAGAGGAGTCAGTTCTTATTATTTGGGTTTGATCGGATTTACTCCTCCCCCCAGCTCTGTATTGCACCACCACTTGTCCCTCCCAAGCTCATATACTGTTTTTTTTCTTTTTTAACCTATTGAATCCATTTAGTGTTATATATATAATGGATATAGGACCATCTACTGGAGCGTGACAACCTAGGCTCAGCACCCTGAGGGAACAGCTGACCCTTCCTCCTCCAGCAGCTATGCACTGCCAGTAGCTTCTCAGAAACATGACTTCTTCTCATTCATTTAGAATTTTGGCCAACTTGATCTTGTGCAGATCTTGGGCATACAGCCACAGCATAGCCATTGTAGAGTCTTAAGTGTGCCATCCCTGTCATATCCAGAAAGCCCTTTTTTATTTTTGCAGCAGTTCTCCACAAATTCTGATCTAGAGTCTTTGTGCCCTCTCCCCCCGCAATGATCTCTTGAGTCTTAGGAGAGGGACTGTGACACAGATGTGCCATTTAGGGTCGAACACTCCGGTTTCTATTCTCTGCACTCTTGATTAGTTGTGAGTCTCCACATTAATTGCCCCCTACTACAGAAGTAAGCTTCTCCGATTCGTGTTAAGAGCTACACTATTCAACGGGTATAAAGATAATTGTTTAGAAGGCAGATACAATGTCCGTTTGGCAAAATAATAGTAAGTTCTCTCCTAGAGTCTGTGACCTACACAACCACATGTTCTTGTCCCAGTTAACAGCACAAAGCATGAATTCTGGTTTGTGGAGTGACCCTTGTGTCCAACCAGTAAGCGATTGCTTAGTCCCTTAACACTGATGCCACTGTTGCACCAGTGGGCATATTTTTGCCAGTCTGTTTGTCATTATAACTTGCAGGGTTCACAGCTGGGTAAGACTGTTGATTGCATTTCTCTCCCAGCAGCCCATATAGCACCATCCAGCACTCTGAGAACTAGCCAGTAGGGAGTAAGCTTCAAGGTCAACACCAGTTTGATTTCTCCACAACCTGTGACTCAAGAATGTAGTGTCTCTAGCAATAGGGTCTTACTTCCAAGTTCTGGTGGGTAACCAAGGGCAGTAACAGTAACCTGTATTGTTTTATGGACCCATGGGATTCCCCGTGACTAGCAGCTTAAATTGGGGAACCAAATCTGGTACTGCCCAAGCCCAGCTTCTTGAACTCTGCATGAATCAGGATGAAAAGATTGCACTCTCCCTGGTCTTAATTAGTTTGTTTGTTTTATGGTGCTGAATTTTAAACCTGGGGCCTTGTGTGTGTACTGTACACCTGAGATATATAATTCCAGTCAGTTACCCAAGAAACCTGAACGCAAGAAAGAAACTAGAGGGATTGGAGAGAGAGCTCCACAGTTACAAGCATTTGTTGTGCTGGCAGAGGACCCTGATTTGTTTCCTAGAACCCACACAGTGGGTTCACAACCATCCACAGCCCTGGTTCAGGGGATCCGATAACCTCTTCTGACCTCCACAGGCACCAGGCATGCTTGTACACATACATACATTCAGGCAAAACAGTCGCAGACTTATACTTAGTCTTAAAACATATTTAAAGAGAAAGAATCTAAAATACAATCAGATAATGACATCAGACTAATGGGAAAAGAACCGTAGTTGTGGTTCACTTCTGTGACACGCCTCAGTCTTTAGATGTCCTTATCTTCACATTACTTTTTTGGGAGCCTATGAAATGCAACTAACATTTAGAATCCCTCCCATTCTGTTTTCCCACCTTTGTCTAACTCCATCCTACCAACAAATTTGATCCTCTAATGGGAGAATAAAGACATTTCTGGTGTACGAAAGTTTAAAGCCCTTGGGGGAAAAGTCTGAGTAGCATGTTGCTGGCTCCTGCATGGTTCTTCTACATTATCACTGATCAACATCACCTGGAACCTTTATCAAACCAGTTTATTAGGCCCTGGGGCCAGAGTTTCTAGGTCTGAGACAGGATCTGAAATTTGCATTTCTGTTACAGTCCCAGGTGATATGTAGTTAGGAACCCCAAGACAGCGTTTGAGAAACATTGTGCTAGAGCAGGTTTTAAGCTCACAGCTGTTTGATATTTTGGACTAATTGTTAGGGGCACTGTTGTGTGCATTTTAGGGTATTTAATAAGAGCCATTGCTGATTATGAAATAACAGTACTTACGTCACCATTCCAGACTCTCTTAGGGAGCAAAAAAATCCCTCCTGGAGAGAACCACTGCCTAAAGTTGCTGATTCCACATGATCTCATGCTTTACTCTTCCGATGCTTTTGAGGGAGGAGGGTGGAATGTGTTCTCAGAGCTTCTTGAAATTACAAGAAAGGTTGTGGCCCTTCAGATAGAATTTGTGATTTAACACAGTTCAGTGCAGTTATCTTTCAGTGTTACTATATTACTATCCTGAAATGTCTCAACTATAAGTTTATTTCTTAGTTGAGATCTCTGTCAGTTCTAAAAGCAGAGGGGAACATTCTCAAGCTCTCCTAAGTACCTATGTACCTGAAGGGCTAAAACAGAAAACAATTATTTAGAATCTTAAAAATCAAAGTGAAAATTTAGCTCTGAGTCCTGGGGTGGGTACACATAGTCTGTCAAATTACTCTTTCTTTATAATTCCTTCCTTTGGACTGAGCATGTAGCCCAGTTTGTGGAGTACTTGCACAAAGCTTGGGTTAGCAGTGTGTAACCAGATGTGGCAGTGGTGCACGCCCTTAATCTCAGCAGTCCACTTCTAATTCTCCCAATCAGGAAGCGGAGGCAGGAGGATTAGAGAGTCATCGTTGTCTTCAATAGTGAGTTCCAGGCCAGCCTCAGATACATGAAACTCTGTCTCAAATAAATAAAAAAAATAAAAATTAAAAAAGAAAAAAACCTATTTGTTTTATTGAATTGTTTCTTCTGATTGACCAGGAGCGATTTTGTAACCCTGAGTAGGAATGTTAACTCAGTACTAGAACACTTTCCTTGCATGGACAAGACTCTGAGTTCCATTCCCAGGCTGGGGTAGGATGGATAAGAGCTTACATTCATTCCTTAACCTTGGTAGTACTTCAGAGGGTTCCAGATGCTAAAACTAGTGCCTAGGTACATAAGGATTATTTGATGCATTTGTTAAAATCGATTAACAAAGATTAACTTGTTTGCACAGAGCTGTAATCTCAGCTACTCAGGAGGCTGAGGCAGGAGGATTACAAATTGACAGTTTGTAGAAACTACAGAGTTAGTTCAAGGCTATTGGCAAGATTCTGTTTCAGACATTTAAAAGAGGATAGGAGAGATGGTTCAGCAGTTAGGAGCACTGACTGTTCTCGTAGAGGACCTAGGTTCAATTTCCAGCACCTACATGGTGGTTTACAGTTGTCTATAATTCCAGTTCTAGGAGACATGATGGCCTCTGAGGGCACTGCATGCACACAGTACACATACAAGTGTGGAAAACACTCCTAGAGAGAGGTGGGGGTGGAGAAGGAAAGAGAGAAAGAGAAAGAAAGAGATAAAAAAAGAAAGAGAGAAATCTCAGAATTTGAAAAGATGTAGAGATATAGCTCAGTAGTAGAGCTATACCTAGCATGCAAGGTTCAATCCTCCAGCAACATTTGTGTGCACGTGCGCACACACACACACACACACACACACACACACACACACACACACAGAGAGGGGGAATGACAGAAAAAGAGAGAAGAAATTCTAGCTTTCTAAACACATCATACAGGATTCATTTGGTGGAGCTAAGAAATGTGTTTCCAAAATGAAAACTTCCCAGGTGTGTAGCATGGATTCTAGTTGATTTTAATAATAAAACACAGAGTAAGATATAGAAAAGATCAGAGAAGCAGAGAGGCCAGAACTAGAGAGTTCTTTTACCTCTACCAGTGCTCAGACCGAAGGAATGATCCTGTCCTCAGACTGCATCTCCAGACTCCATCTTTCTCCAGCAAACCTCAGACTGCACTAGCTCTTGTCTCCTGCCCCGCCCCCATTTTATATTCCTCTTTCAGCCCAGCCATATCACTCCTGTCTGGGATTAAAAGCATGGGATTCCCAAGTGCTGGGATCACTTTTGCATGAACTATGTTTTTCTTAAACAGATTGAATCTTTTGTAGCCCAGCATGGCCTTAAACTAAGAGAGATCCCAAGTCCTGGGATTAAATGTATGTGTACCCACTGTCTGCCTCTAGTGGCTTAGCTCTGCACTCTGATCATCAGGCAAGCTTTATTTGTTAAAACATAAAATATTACTACACAGATGACTATCATGTACACCTAGACTTGGAAACTGCTAATATAAATACCCCCCCCCCCCATAACATGAGGGCCTGCTTTTGGCCCTGGCCTCCTGGCTAGCTTAGCCCCGAAATAATCACACAGAAACTATTCATTAAAACACTGCTTGGCACGTTTGCTCAGGCTTTTTGTTAACTCTTATAACTTATATTAACCCATTATTCTTATCTATGTTAGCCACATGGCTCAGTACCTATTTCAGTAGGGCAGGTCACATACTGCTTCTTCAGTGTCTGGACAGGACTGTGGAGGAATGGGCTTCCTCCTTCCCAGAATACTCCTGTTCTCCTTGCCCTGCCTCTACTTCCTGTCTGGTTGTCCCGCCTGGCTACTGACCAATCAGCGTTTATTTAAAACATAATTGACAGAATACAGAATTGTCCCCCCCCATCTTTATATGGAAAAAAACTGATATTAAAAGAGATTAGGTAAAATATCCCAGGCTATATGATAAATTAGTAGTAAAATTAAGGATTGGAATTGATTCATGACATTCCAAGCAGTGTTCACTGAACTTAATCAGTAAGCCCCTTATTTTGAGATGTTGTACCAAGCGATTAAGATGTAATATGTGATTGTCACTGTTTCATCTCTTTTTTTCCATGTATAAACCTACAAAAAGAGATAGCTTTTAAATGGACCATTAATTTAGCACCTAGAAAATTAAAATGGGTACTACTTTTTTTTTTTAATGTACCAGCGTGGAGGCAGCTGCGGGTGGAATAAAGTTTAAAATCAGACCTGAGATGTTGGTTCATTTGTTCCTGTTACTCATTTTCATCATCATCCTCTCCCACGGATCCTCACTATATTTCAGGGCTGGCATTGAACTTAGAATCAATCCTCTTGCGTTACCCTCCTCAGTAACTGGAACTAAAAGTGTATGCTGCCATGCTTGGCTTATTTGCTAACTTTTTTAAAATCCAAACTCTGTATGTATTTAAGTTAGGACCTTCTTATCTCCCAAAATTATGTCTGACTAAAAACTGCTTCCTATAAGTAGTGACAAATCCCTCTGCTTCTGCTGCCATAACCATCTTCATCTGAACGATTCCTGCCCTATATAAAATAGGAAGTTATTACTGCACTGTTAATAGTTCTCCCAGCACTTGGGAGTAGAGGCAGGAGAATCAGGAGCTCAAGGTCACCATGACCTGATACGTAATGAATTGAAGGTTAGCCTGGGCTACACGAGACCCCGACATTATGGATAGTATGGTACAGAGAAGCAGATAGATATACCCATTTTTAGTCGCAGTTTACTGCTTCATGGCTTATATAGCAATGTGTATTTTAAAAAATTTAAAAATGAATATTTATTTAACTTGGCAATTTTTTTCCTAACCCAATAAATAAAAAGAAGGGTGCTCACCTGGGTGTTATCTCAGTATTTCTGTTGTTGCTCTCTAGTTTAGCCTCATCAGTGTTAAAGGAATGCCACAGCAGGCTTTCCTGCCTCTTTCCCTCCAGCATTTCCTTCATATTACATCAGTTTGGGTTGTACAGTTTGGGTCTCACTTTCTTGCTTCAAATCATTTTCTTACAAACTACCATTACTCTTAAGATAATTACAGATGTGGCTTATCGAGTCTTGCCTAAAGATCCTTCTTTCTTTAGTTCTTCACGTGTTTTATATACCCTTTTTTCCTTTCTTCCCATAATTTCCACCTATCTATACCAGGCTTCTTTTCATTCCTACAACATATCTTCTCAATGGAAATCTGTGTTCATACACCCCACAATATTTCCACCAAATTAAAAGATCTGTATCAGGATGTCCTTCATCTCTTTATCCTCATTGACTCACTTCCTTTTAAACCCGGGTTTGTCAGTGGCTGATAACTGTTGGCTGTATTTCTTTTTTTGGTCTCAGGTGGCCTTGATCCCCTGAATTTCTGCCTCTACTTTCCAAGTCCTAGAATTACAGGTGTGTGCCCTTAGGCCCTTCTTGGGTTCATTTCTTAAATTTCTCTTAATCAGTACAAAGTTAGTTGTGATTCAGTATATATTTGAAACTGGAATGAATTGAATATCCAACCTAATGATGATAAATATGAATTCTGTATCCATATAAAAATATTTTTGCCTTTGAGTATCAGAAATCTCAACCTTACTAGGCTTAAAAGATAAATTCTTTATAATAGGAGATCTCACATTTTTAAGTTCAGTGGTTAAAATTTATCAAAATTTATCTCAAATACTTAGTTCTTTGAATCCTTCCTCTCTGTCTTCTGTTGTCCATTACATAACCCTTAAGACTTATTTCTGGGTGATGAGATGGCTCAGTCAATAAAGGTGTCTGTTACCAAGCCTCATGATCTGCATTCAGTCTGTGGACCCACCTGGTAGAAGGAGAAAACCAGCTCCCACAAGTGTGCTCTGCCTGCCACATGTTCACTGTGACACACACCTGCCCTCACACATGCACATTGGTCCATACTGTTTTGGCCCTTATTAGGCTTGAGTCAGTCATCACTGTTAGAGGGGCTGAAGTCACCATCATCCTCTTGATCACATCTGTGAGTAGTGTGATGAGGGTTGGCCAGTATCTACTACAGTTTCTCTTTTGCTTATATGGGGGAAATTATGATTATTAAAATTTTTATCTCATTATGAAATAATCATACACACATGTGCATGCACAACACAGACACATACACACACAAACCCTAAGAAATCTTAATATAGTTAACCATTGGCTCTTTTCTTCCTTCAGATCCAGACCTTTAATGTGGATACACCATGTCAGACCGTGGAAGATTTAACAAATGGGGTGGTGATGTCCCAGGTTCTTCAAAAGATGTAAGAATAAATTGCTTGTCTTTTTTTATGGTCTTACATATAAGCCTTTCTTGAATTGAAAAGGATTAAAAAAGTTAAAGTGTGAGATTTGGTTTTCTGTCTGTCTTTCTTTCTTTTGGTTTTCTATCTTTGACAGAATATCTAAGATGATCTATTCATATGAAAGTTTTGTTTTTGGTTTATAGTTTTGGGTATTTCAGCCATTGCTCTTGGGCCTCTGACAAGGCAATACCATGTTGCGAGCATTGGCAGAAGAATCAGCTTCCCTCACAGAAGTCAAGAAGCAAATCGGGCTGGAGCGATGGTTTAGTGCTTAAAAGCACTTGTTTCTGCTGAGGACTCAGCTTTGGTTCCCAGCTCCCACGTGGTGACTCACAGCCATTGGTAACTCCAGGTCCAGGGGATTCAGTGCCCCTTCTGGCCTCCGGGCACCAGGCATGCATATAGTACACATACATAAATTCAAACAAAACGTATGATGATAAAGTACATTTTAAAAGAAGAAACAAGACAGGATGTCGTAGAGGCCCTATGAAGTTCCTTCAAGGGTGAGCCTTCAGTAATCTAGCTTCCTCTTACAGAGGCCTTACTTCATAAAACATCCACCATCTTAACAGTACAAGTCACAAGCCACCATGCACCTTTGGGGATCATTTCAATTCTGAACTATAACAAAAAGATTATATAAACTTGAGTTGCATGTGGAATGACAACTGTAAGCAACAATGAGAGGTTGATAACCAGATTTTGTCATTATAGGACAACTTGAGAATGCTGTCTCTGGTAGAATACCACTCTAATCTTAGCACTGAGCTCTTCCCTGACCAACAGTGTGATATAGCAATTGTCGTACATTTTTTTGTTCCCTATACTTTCTGTATTATTATACTCTGAACTATGTAGTACCTTATGTGTATTTGATTATGACCTCCTCTGTCCTGGAAACACACTATCTACATTTGTTAAAATCTATGAAGAGCCAGGAAGCTTATTTTCTTTCTTGCATCCTAGCAACTAAGATACATAATTTTTTATTGAATCGTATGAACTTTACCATTCTTTACAGTTTCCTTTTGTTTGTTTATTTTGTTTTGCTTTTTGAGACAAGATTTCTCTGTATAGCCCTGGCTATCCTGGAACTCGCTCTGTAGACCAGGCTGGCCTCGAACCCAGAGATCTGTCTGCCTCTGCCTCCCGATTGCTGGAATTAAAGGTGTGAACCATCACTGCCTGGCTCATTCTTATCAGTTTCAAAGAATCAGATATCAGTAACTTTCTCAGATTCAATCTGTTATTGTGGGTGCTTGTGACTGAAAGAATGAAATGTTTATTTGAGGTATGTGCAACTTTTATCTGGTTCTTTTTTGCTGCTTACTTTGAAAGCACAATGATAGAAAAATCACTATCAACTTTTTTGATCTAGGATTTTTTTTTTTTTAAAGACAAGTTTTGTTATGTAACCCTAGCTGACCTGGAACTTGCTATATAGACTAGGTTGCCTGGAATTCTGCTTCCTGAATGCTAGGAATAAAGATAGGCCCATCATGCCTGGTCCTGGGATTTTTTTTTTTATTTAGAATATTATGTGTGAATTGGGTTTGGCATAATTTTTAGATGATTTTATACTTTGAAGCTCTAAGTACCTGTCAGTTTATAACAAAAGATTTATGTATGACTATGTGGGATTTTTCTTTAGTTCTGTTGAAACTCAGTGTAATCTTTAAATACATGCTTGATATGTCTACCTTCCTGTAATTAAAATGATTTGTACATGTGAGAAGTAGCTAAAATGTTTCAGAAAACCTTCTTTGTGTGTTTAGAATGGGTACATATGTTTGAAAAATACAGTTTTTACTTTCCTCCATAATTTAGCATGCATACATCTTTTTTCATGCCATAGACAACACTTTTTTTTCTTTTCTTTTTTTAATGGAACTCAGAATGGTTCGTTTGAAACCTGGACAGCCCTGCTTCTAGTTATTACAAAAATATAGCAGTAAGAATTAGAATTGAGCTGGCGATGGTGGCACACACCTTTAATCCCAGCACTCGGGAGGCAGAGACATGTGGATCTCCGTGAGTTCTAAGCCAGCATAGTCTACAGAGCTAGTTCCAGGACAGGCTCCAGTGGCACAGAGAAACCCTGTCTTGAAAAACCAAAAATAATAAAAAAATAAAAAATTAGAATTTGATGGTTTCTTCTGTGAAACTTGTGATTTGTTTAGTCGTTTGTTTTGTTTGAAACAGGATATCTTTTCTTTACATAGCCCCAGCAGTCCTGGAATTTACAGGTCAGGCTGGCCTTGAACTCCAAATATCTGCCAGCCTCTCCTTCCTGGGTGCTGGAATTAAAAACCGTGCAACCATACCTGGCAAAACCTGTGGTTCTTGATGTGCCTGCATGCAAATGCTTAGGAACAGTTAATACTTTGCCCTGATCTGAATTTAAATTCCTTTTGCCTTTTATTTATATTTTATTTTCATTGCGCATATTCCTTCCTTGTGTAGTGCAGTGTTACATACATACTGAATGTGTTCCTGCCCTCATACCTTTTGTCCTGTTCTCAGTACTGCCCCCATTATTCCATAGACAGTTTTACTTGTACTTTCATACACCGTGTACATGATTTTATTATGTGTCAATGTAAAGTTTAGGAACTAAAGAAAAGAAATATATTTATTTGTCTTTCTGGTGTTGACTTAATTCATTTTCTCTAGTTGCATCCATTTGCTATAAAGGATATGACTCCGTTATCTTTATGCTGAAAAACAATTCCACTGTATAAATACACCACACTTTCTTTTTTTTTAGATATTGCAAGTTTAATTTTTTTCTTTTATTTTTTAGGTCATAATATAATGACATCCTTTTCTCTTTCAAATCCTACCTCCAAACCTTCCCATAAATGCCTCCTTATTCTTTTTCAAATAAATAGCCTTTTTCGTTAATGTTGTTACATTCACACACATACACACATATACACACATATCTATATTCATTTTGCTCGGTCTGTATAATGGTACTTGTGTATATGTTTTCAGGACTGTCCTTTTGTGATTGGGTAACCATTTTATGTATATCACATTTTTTTTTTTTACCAAGGTTGGTTCTATATAACTTAGTTATTTTAAGTAGTGTTGTAATAAGCATTGATATAAAATTATCTCTGTGATGTATTGATATGTGTTCTTTGGGTAAATCCCTAGGGTACTATGTCTGGTCATATGGGAGATCTATTTTTAGATTTTTGGGAAACCTGTGTGCTGATTTTAATAGTGACTATACTAGTTTACCCACCAGCAATGTGTAAAGGTTACCTTTTGTCCATATCTTTGCCAGCATTTGTTATTTTTCTTTTTATTTAAGGTTTATTTTCTTTATGCCCACCTGTGGGGGGGTGGCGGGGGGTGGATACGGATACCTAGAAGCAGGCATCAGGTCCTTTGAAGCTGGAGAAATAGGTTTAACTCCACATCTGCCTGATAGGGATGCTGGAATGCAAACCCTGATAAAGCAGTAAGTATTCTGAACTGCTGAATCATATCACTAGGTCAGTTTTCTTTTTAAATTTTTTTCAACAAAATTTTATCTTAATTTAAATTACAAAGTCTGCTAGATTTTTTAATAAATTCATTTTTCCTCATGAGAATTAAGATACTTCTATGACATTAATAAATTAACAACTGTATACTTCTCACGTTTTTAATAATTCATTTTGTGCGTGTGTATGTGTGTGTGCATATGCAGTGTGTCACATATATAGCATAGTGCACATGTAGAGGTCAGAGGGCAGCTTTGGGGAGTCTGTTCTCTCCTATCTTGAACTCTGGTTGTCAGACTTCTATACCAAACACTTTATTCACTGAGCCTGCTCATTGGCCCTCGCACATTTTTTACTTTTAAAGTGTTAAAAAAAAATCAGATAACTGTTTTAAGTAAAATTCAGCATTTATAAAACAAGAAGAAACTACTTCCAGCGTAACCATTTGAGTGTGTTAAATGATCATACTTAAAATGCAACTGTTGAACTTGGTGTTTACAGTGGCTTGTTTAAAGACAAACCAGAAGGTCTGACCTGCCTTCAGCTCTCATACGTTAGTAACATGCAGTGCTTTCTTTGGCACCCCACACGCCCACATCTTCCTGATGAACGCCTTTAATGCCACCCTACGATTGCCAAGCTGGAAGCTGTTTGTTGTCTGACATTCTAAGAACTGGCTTGGCAAGGAGACGTTCCTTCCATTTCGTTGTAATAACTGTTTTCACACTAAATCCAAACACACAGCACTAGACCACAAACTCCAGAATGCTTAGCTCTGTCTAGCCTACCTAAGGGATTATTTCAAGATCAGAGTAATTTTTCTATTTCTATTAGAATCATGAGTTGTTTTACACAGGTTCTAGTAAAGACAGCCTCACAAAAACTTTTAGGCTTCATTTAAAGTAAATAAAATGAAATATGTCTGTGTTTTCTAGAGTAGGTTTTCTGACTTGTGCTCCTTGAAGGGGTCCTCAAGTCTTGTTAAATCATCTGTTGGAAGGTTTGTTTTACTGGCCAATGAGTATTTAGTTAGATAATATAGCAAAAATAATTATATAGATGTCTTAATTGCTATGTTTAATTGACACTGGCATACTCTGAGTCATTACTTGTGATCTGCATGTCACCAAAATAGTCAGATATTATTCTAATAACTTTATATAGATACGTGTAACACAAATTCTAATTGTTCTTAATAATAAAAACCTGGAATCAGATATTAGGGGTGAAAACTGAGAGAACAGAGAAGCAATGCAGCCAGCCACTAGAGAGACCTTTTGGTCCTCAGACCAAAAGGGCTATCCTGTCCTTAGATTGCACTGAGCTCTTATCTTCTCCCACCTTATATTCCTCTCTCCGCCCAGCCATATCATGCCTGTCTCCACCTCCATAGTGCAGGGATTAAAGGCAGGGGATCCCAAGTGCTGGGATCACCTTTGTGTGAGCTCTGTTTCTCTTTTAGACTGGATCAAGTTTATGTAGCCCAGGGTATCCTTAAACTAATCCTGTCTTGAAAAAAAGTAAAATTAACAAATACCCTTCAACATATACAGTTTCACAGATCTCAAGAAAATCACATGTCAAAAAGTTCTAGAAAGCTGTGAAAAGCAAAAACATACTTTCTTTAGGACCTTGTGAAACCACATTGTGATGAAGTTGCTAAGTTTCAGTATCAAATTAATTTTCACATCGGTTTTATCTGCTTTGAAAGCTCACACCGTGGACAGAATTTCCCTCAGATCTCCAGCAGAGTTCCATACACACCATTTCCTTCAGCCAACTCAGGCACTATCCCTTTAAGATGTTAGGTGCATGCTGCATGCCATATCCTGTGGTGTCTTCCCCAAGGAGGGCCACGTGTATCTAGGTGTTGCCTGCTATGATCAATACCCTCTTCTGTACATTACTCTCATCCATCCCTTGGCCTTCAGGAACACAGTTACATTCAGAATTCTAAAGCTAGTAGAGTCTTTGGATTCTGAAATGATGCAAAGAACAGGGAAAGCCACAGCGAGGGCTCTAGTGTGCAGTCTGATCTGGCCTGGAAAACCACTGGCTCAGCAGCTCAGCAGATCATCAGTGATGTCCTTCAGGAAACAGAACGCCTGCTGTTAAATAACTATCCGTAAAGGCTGAGTTTGGATTGAGGCTTGTAGATGTTCATTGTATATGGGCATTTTGTTGCACTGGTCTCACCAATTCCTGATCCATTTAAGTAGATCTTTTTCTTCCACCCTGTAGAACTACTTGTCCATGGTCCTGTTCTGAAATTTACCAAAGAATTAGATGAGAGGTTTGGGTCTTAAGGATGTCCAAGATAGACTGCATCTTTTTGAGGTTGGCCATGAATACTTTGAAAATACAAAATGTCTCAAGCTAGATAGTATAACTTTTGTGTTATAGTGTTGTCATTGACTTGAGGTGCTCAGATTTATTACTAAATGTCATCTAATTACGAAGTTGTGTCTTATGTCCACCAAGAAGCTTCAGTGACTCTTGCTCTGTCACGTTTTATAAATGAAATAATTTCTCATAGTCACTGAAAACTCTTATCATAACACTGTCCCAGAACACTAAGAAATGTGTCTTAAGTAAATCTTCAAATGTAACAAATACATTCGAATTCATGTCAGATGTTGGCATTTCAGCATATCTGAAGAAATCAGAACTGTTCACACACACACACACTCACACACACACACACACACACACACACACACACACACACACACATATTTGCATTTTTCTTAACCCACAGTTTAGAGCTTTTGTGGAGATTATTCTTCCAGTACCATGAACAAAGTAGGATTTATTTTACCATTTTATCTTCTGAAAAAAATTGACCGTTGTCTTTCTGCCTGCTAAGTTCATGAGCTGTGGGTCAGCTGCCAGGCTGCTGAGCAGGCTGCTGCTCCATAGCTCCTAAGCAAGTTGAGCTGCTGCTGCTTCTGCTGTGGTTCTTACTGTTTCTTTCTTCCTCTGGAACAGAGCAAATGTGTATAACAACAAGCTAGAAAGACTCCCAAAGTGGGAGGAGTTTCCAGAGGGGTGCCCCTAAGTTTTTTGTTTTAAATACCATACGAAATTTCTTACATGGAAACTTATGTAGCCTTTTTTGTGTACCAGCCCCCAATGTCTCTTTTAAAACAACCTTGATTTCCTTCTAGCTTCTTGTCATATCTGTTGGAGATTTGTTTCTTTTTTCTCACCATGTTTGCTGTGTCTAATAGGAAGGCTACTGATTTTTGTGTTGATTTTATTGTCTACCACTTTGCTGAAAGTGTTTATTAGATCACTTTTCTCTTAGAATCTTTAGTGTATTGTGTGTAGAATCACATCATGTACAAAAAAAAAAGTCCAATCCCTAGACAAAGAACTACAGCCAACTAAAGAATGCTGAAAGCAGGAGAAATAGTCTTCCTAAGGATGAGTCCCGGACTGGTTATCTATTACCAAAGTGGTCAGTCCTGAAATCTTAGCCGTACTAGTACTCAAGGCCACCCTGGAACTCGCCCTAAACAAACAAACAAACCATCTTTTTAAAGAAGTAGAATCAAAATATGATTTCTGTTGGAGTCATATTAATGTGTATGGGTTTGTAAAGAATATTACATTATTTAAATATTTCTAGCAATAGAAATTAAATTAATTTTTTTTGTTGTTGTTGTTAATTGAAAGCATTTGGATATAAGAAGACAATATATTTTTAGAATTATGTTAAGAATTAAAACTAATGTTCCTTTCCTTCATCTGGCCTGTCACAAGAGTAAGTACAGGCAAATAAATCCACTGCTGGTTAAGGAGATGGTTTTAACAGTTGTCAAGGCATAGGTGCATAATTTGTTATTTGTGAAAAACATTCCCAGTGAGATTATTTAGTTATTTACATGCAATATAAACCCATAATCCTTAAAAGAGTTGTGAAAAAATTGCCTTTATGCTGTTTGTTCCTACCCAAGACCATTAATTAGGGAATACTTAGAAATTTTTTGGAATTACACACTGCTTAAGCAAAATTCACAGCTAGAGGTGTTAATCCTACCAATCGAAAATAAGACCACTACCACGGTTTAAAGCCAATTTGAAGTAGGGCTTAATTAAATACTGGCCAAGTAGCTGGGCTCTGGCCAGGTCTATACCCACATTCCCATTCCCTGGAAATGGCCCCGAATCAGTGTTTACAACAGCTTGAGTATTTCCCATAAGGCTCAGTTGCAAGAAAGCATGCATCCTGACGTACTTCCAGCCTACATCCAATTTGGGCAAGTGTACCTCCTGATGTATGTCCTGCCTGTGAACCTCCTGCCCACGTGTGATCAAGCACATCCAGTGCAGGTGGGTCAAGCAGGCTTGTTTAGGGGAGTGAAAGATATGTGGTCTGTTATCTTCCATAAACGATAGCATTTCCTTTAGCATTTCAGGAACTGTCTGTCCTTGGGCAAGGGGCTTGTAGATCAGAGGCATTTTTTAAATGGATCTCAATGACATAGAAATTAAAACTTAAAATAACTCTGGCGCTCAAAGAGGCCTGCATTTAGAGTCAAAGTTTATTGCTATTTATAAGTCCCATTGGGGTGAAAAACAGTAGTAAAGAAAGTTGCAGGTGAGTATTCTGTTTTGAGACAGGATCTTGCTGCATGACTCAGATTTACCTGGAATTTACTATGTAGCCCAGATTGGCCTCAAACTCACCTTCCTTCTGTCCCAGCCTCTGCCTCCTAAATGCTAGGATTATAGCTTTGTGCCACCATGCCTGGTGTTCAGACTACTATTCCTGGTTTGTTCTGCTGAGGTAGTAGATTAGAAGCTTACTACATATGTGCTAACTACTTTGCTAAAATGTATTGGGAAGTTCCTTATGGCAGATGTGCGTAAAGTATCGGGTGGAATAACAGTGAATAACAGGTGCCAGGATCTATTTAAATAGAGGGACCATGAATGATGTTTTTCTTTTTTTCCACTTCTAACAGTTTACTGAGATGATTAGCCACTGAACTTTATTTTTTTTTTTTTTTTGGTTTTTCGAGACAGGGTTTCTCTGTGGTTTTGGAGCCTGTCCTGGAACTAGCTCTTGTAGACCAGGCTGGTCTCGAACTCACAGAGATCCACCTGCCTCTGCCTCCCGAGTGCTGGGATTAAAGGCGTGCGCCACCACCGCCCTGCGCCACTGAACTTTAGTGTTTGCTAGAATCATTTGTGTTGAGCTCTGCTTATTTGCTTTAACAAAAAGTTTGTGTTTTAACTCTGCTACTTAACAGCTTCTGAACTTGGGGAAATTGTTTCTGGGTTCTTACCTGTAACACTTTCAAGTTAGGTTTCTGTTGGTTGCTGTGAGAAACAATTTTAATGGAGGAGGGGTTGATATATAATAGAGTTCAGTGGTAAAGTACTTGCCTAGCATGCACAAGGTCCTGGGTTTGACTTCCAGCATGGGTTGGGGGTTGGGCATTTAATTCCAGCACAGTTGCAGTATTTAGGAGGCAGAAATGGGAGGATCAGACATTCACGGCTGGGCTCGAGCTCCAAAATAAATGAGTTTGAAGCCATCCTGAGCTACATGAGACCTTGTCTCAAAAAGAAAACCTGAATCAATCAGTGAATGAATAAGTAAAATAAAAAGAAGACTTTATTAACTCACATTTTCAGAGGTTTTTAGTCATGGTCTGCTCATTCCTACTATAAACCTGCAGTAAGGAGAAATACTGTGGCTGCAGGAGGATATGGGTGATCTTATATTGATGTCACAGTGAGCATGCCAGGAAGCAGAAAGACCCAAAGAGGAAGTGTACTCTTCAAAAACGTGCCTCCAGTGATCTGCATTCTTTTATCAGTCCCTCCTCATACTCCATAATTCATTGATGAATTCAGCACCCTGATGATATAATTACCTATTTATAGTACCACAAACTGGGGGCCAAGCCATCTCACAAACCTTTTTGGAGACTACTTTAAACCAGACAGTGTTTTAAAGCATTTTAAAAGGGACTTTCTGGTTCGGTGCCTATGACTTTTAGCAGTCAACCACATAGCATCAGACTATGAAAGATTAATACTTTACTGCCAATAATCATAACTTTCAGGTGATTTAACTGTCAAAAATAATATTTAAATTTTTTCTAACATCTGAATTGATCTTTATAATAATTTTTTGCTCTTATACTAGAATCCCCGTTGTTTTCTTTGCATTGTCTGTTTTCTAAGAGATTTTAAGCAAAGAGAATGCTTGCAGCAGGGACATGTCTATCCAGTTCTTGGAGAATGCTTGCAGCAGGGACATGCCTACCCAGTTCTTGGAAGTTTACTTCTCTGAGAGCTCACTTCTCTCTGACAGGTGCTATGCTGCTTTCTCCAGTGATGTTTGTGTCCTACTTGCGGCCATTTCTCTTTTTAACCACATGTAAAAGGATCAAGGATGAAAATAGACTTTGGCTGCAGCTTGCTGGGCTTTTATGAGTTAGTAACAGCCAGTCTTAATTAGAAATTATAAAGACTTAAAACATATCTATAGTCATTTCCAGGTTTGTATTGGGAGAAACAGGAAGAGGCTGGTTCACAGAGATAAAATGGTGTAGATGGAAAAAAAAATGTAGAAGAAAACAGTCTAGATTGTTAGTCCAGTATTTGTGAGGCCCAGTCATCCTTTAAGTACTAATGCACACCTCTTTTTTTTTTTTTTGCATCAGATTACCTAAACTGTTTTCTCTTGATGTAGAAAACTTTGCCTAGAAACACTAACACTAACTTACACTTAAAGGAAGAACAGAGGAGTGTCAATGTCCACATTCCAGATAATGAAGTTAGCTCTCTTCTGCTTTATAGAAGTGGATCAGAGACCCGGGTACAAGAGGTAAAACTACAAAAAGGAATAAGTCTTTGTGACCTTGGCAGAAATGTCCTAGATAAAAAATGTCATAAGTACAAGCTAGATAAATTGAACTTCACCATTAGTCTTAACAACCTTTGTATATACAATATGCCATCAAGAAAGTGAAAAGAAAGGGCTGGAGAAGTGACATAAGGATTAAGAGCGTTCATTGCTCTTGCAGAGTACCTGGGGGGTCTCAGTTCCCAGAACCTACATGATGGCTCAAAGCCGTCTGTAACCCCAGATGCAGGGGATTTAATATCTTCTAGCTTCTCAGGACACCAGGTACCCTCATGGTACACTTACGTAATTGAGGCAAATGTTCATATCCATAAAATGCTGGAAGATTTCTGCTGACTAGTAGAGGTTGCAGTCTCCCCTTGGCCTGGCAGCTTATCTCAGTAGCTTGGCAGCATAGGGCTCCCTCTCTCCAGCAGAACTTCCTGCCTCTACCTGACCTTATCCAGAGACTGTCCCTGGACCTGAAGGACTGACCTTATCTAAACCAGATGCCTGTCTCTACACCAGATTCCTGACTTATCTTTAGCTTGAAACCTGACATAGATCTCTGCTAAAAGGCTCCCTTGGTGCACATATGATAACTAAGACTTTTGCTAGGAACCTTGTGATAGGAGCATGCCATTTAATGCAAATTTGTCCCCAGGCTCCCCAATCCTAGATATTCCTTATACTTTGGAATAAAGTTGAGCTGATTCACTGAATTCTGTCTCCTGGAGGCCTCTCTCTATTCATGCTCATGATGCTGAGAGGGAAAGAGGACACCCCCCCATAATAAAAAATAAATTTAAAAAGAAAATGAAATGGTGACTAGCGGGATGGCTCCTTGGTCAACAGTGCTTGCTGTGCTTGTGGAGGACCAGGGTTCAGTTCCTAAAGCTCATGTTTGCAGTGTAAAACTGTATCCAGCACCTGAGGATCCAGTTCCCTCCTCTGGTCTCCATGGACACCTGCATGTGCACACGTGCGCGCGCAGACACACACACACACACACACACAGTTTTTAAAGTGAAAAGAAGTCATGAATCATCACAGACAAACTTTATCAAATGAACCATGTCCGTAGGAAAGCTGGAACATGACTGGATCATTATTGATCATAGCTACGAGTAAACACAATCCAAATATTTGTCTTTTTTTAGTTTAAAAGAGTGGGTAACCACACTGTAGTAGTCACTTATCATAGAGATGGTTTGTAAGAAATGCATCTGTACAAACAAAGTAGGCCATACCAATATTGTAGTTGACTGTGGATGGACATATTATGTGGTGCTTAGCCATGTATGTATGTATGTATGTATGTATATCCATAAAGAAGTCAAATCCTGATACATGTTACATTACAGGAAAACCTTAGACTCATACTTGAGAGAAGTCGGACATATATGGTCATATGGTTTACTGTTTTGCTCATTAAAATGTTCAGGGCAAAGAAGAAAGAAATTAGTAATTCCAGAAGTAGAAAAATAAAAAAATGACAAAAACAGCTAATAGATAGAAGGTGTATCTTATTTTCTCCTTTTCGTTCTTTCTCTTAATGTACAGATAGATGTCATCTAAAGGTTGACATTGGATGTCAGACCTTGATAACTTTTATACCTTGGTTTTTGAGACAGGGAGTCTGATAATATTTTATTCTGAAGCTTACCGTTTCAATCAAGGGATTCACCTGTCTCCATCCTCCCACCACACCAAACCCCTTCCCCCATGGACCCTGCTCCCTAGATGCTTGGGTTAGACACATGCCTCTGCTCCTGGCTTTTATGTGGGAACTGGGGATCCAAACGCAGGCCATCACTGCTGTACAGCAGACACTTTTACCCACTGAGCCATCTCCATCACTAAGCTTCCTTTTCTATGACGACACTGAAGCTTTAACATATGGTGATGGTTGTGCAACTCTGTCGGTATTGCATTCTGAAGTGATTCATGTAATCTAAATGAATAAATATATAATATGTGAACTGTTTATTAACTAGTTTTTAAAAGTGGATAAATGGCCAGGTGTTGTGGTGCATGGTTTTAATCCCAGCACTCGAGAGGCAGAGGCAGGTGGATCTCTCTAAGTTAGAGGATAGCCTGGACTGCATTCAGAGTTCCAGGCTAGCCAAGGCTACAGTGAGACCCTGTTTAAAAAAGAAAAAGCAGATGAATTAGAAGCCTGGAGAGATGACTCAACTTCCTGCTCTTCCAGAGGACCAACTACAATTCCCAGCACCATATCAGATGGTTCACAGTTGCCTATAACTCTAGCTTGAAGTGATTTACTGCCCTTTCTTACCTCTTTGTGCACACTCATTCACATACACACACCCATTATCAAATAAGAAAAATAAATTTTAAAAAGATGAATAGACAAGTTAATTTAAATATAAGTTCAAAATGATTTTAATAGATCTAGTTTATAACTTTTTTTTTTTTTGATTTTTCGAGACAGGGTTTCTCTGTGGCTTTGGAGCCTTTCCTGGAACTAGCTCTGTAGACCAGGCTGGTCTCGAACTCACAGAGATCCGCCTGCCTCTGCCTCCCGAGTGCTGGGATTAAAGGCGTGCGCCACCATCGCCCGGCCTAGTTTATAACTTTTATATCCCTCTTTGGAGGGATTCCTTGTTCAGCCTAGATATGGAGGGTGGGGCCTTGGTCTTGCCTCAAAGTGAAGTGTCAGACTTTGTTGACTCCCCATAAGAAGTCTCACCCTTTCTGAGGAGTGGAGGGGGAGTGGGGTGGGGGAAGATTGAGGAGGGGAAGGAGTGGGAATGGGGATAGCTATGAAAAATGAGAAAAGATTGTATTTAAAAGATCCTTAATTAAAAAAGAAAAAAATGCACGTTATTGGTTTTGACTGGCTTTGGATAGTTTTATGCTATTAATAATTCTAGTTCTGTTTACGCAACTATAACTCACTTTTAGACTATATTAACTATATATTAACAATGTGTATTTTAGTTTTTTAATATCCATGTTGTAATATATCTTATATACCTAATTTATTATCAAAATTCTCAAAATGATTTTAGAAAATGTGTGTTACATCTGGTCTCATGGATTATTTAATGCTGGCATGTGGCATATACATATATACATATTTTATGGCTCACTTAAATGATGACATGAGATGGGATTGGGTGTTTCATAAGCGTGACAGCTACACTATCTTAATCCATCTTTTCTTTATTTGCAGAGATCCTGCATATTTCGATGATAATTGGCTAAACAGAATCAAAACTGAAGTAGGAGACAATTGGAGGTTAAAGGTATTTCTTTTTGTTGTTATCTTTAAATCTTTAAATATTGTGTTGGTGTTTACTATTGCTCACTTAGGTTTTCTATTGATGTAAAGAGACACCATGACCAGAGCAACTCTCATAAAGGAAAACATTCAGTTGGTGCTGGCTTTCAGTTTCAGAGGCATAGTCCATGTCGGAAAGCAGGACAGCATGCCGGTGGACATGGTGCTGGAGAGGTAGCTTCATCTTGATCAACAGGTAGCGAGAAGCAACTGTGTGCCACTCTAAGCATAGTTTGAGCAAAGGAGACCTCAGTATCCACCACCACAGTGACACATTTCCTCCAACAAGGCTACACCTCCTCATCGTGCCACTCCCTAGGGTCGTTTCTTTCAAACCACCACATTTATAATACTTGTTTTTTTGTCTAATATTTCCAGTAAGATTAGAAGGTTATTTAGGAAGCCTATAGCAAAATAATATGGAATTGAAGATTAGTAGTAACTTGACACACTGCCTGCCAGGATATGCCGTACTGTAAGTCAGTAAAGCCCTATTAGTGGCAGGATTTTGGAGTCAGGGAGCCTGTATTCACACTGCAGCTCTACCAGTTACTCTCTATGACAAGTGCAAGAACCTTTCTATGAATCACTTCTTCAACTGTATATGCCATTGGTTAAAATAAAATAATGTAACTTTTTGCCATGGGGAAAACCACTATCTTAAATGACTGTATCAGTTTTAAGGTGTTCCACTTTCAGGTGTTGGAAGTATGACAAATTAACAGCTTAGAAGAGCAAATAGGAAATAAATGATATATTTCCAAATATATTTTTTCAGAAATACAAAATGTTTATTTATGATACTGTCTTTTTTTGGCTTTGTTTTATTTTTGGATAGTTTGCTGTACAGCCTGAATCTGCCTTGAGTTCACAGTTTCCTGTCTTTACCTCTTGGATTAGCAGGCATATAAGCAAGCACACCATGCTTGTTTTATTGTTTTTAAAAAATAAGCAACTTTTCAGTTTATTTCTCTCTTAAAAAATAAGTGTTTTCAGGGGCCGCAGAGATTGCTCAGCAGTTAGTAGGGGAGCACTTGTTACACTTGTTACTCTTGCAAGGACCTAGGTTACAGAACCAGCAGTTCACATGTGGCTCAAAGCCATCTGTAACTCCCATTCTGAAGATCCCGTAACCTTTTTTGACTTTGGAGAACACCAGGCACACACATGGTGCTCATACATATTTACATGTAAGCAGAACACTCATACACATAAAATAAATCTTTGTAAAAATGTTTTAAACCAGAAGGTTGCAACTAAGTATTTTAGCTTCTTTCATTTGTTAGCCTCAAACTGTATTGTCTTTTTGTTCTAGGATGTATTGTTCTAGGGCGTACCCAGCTACAGGTTGAGCATCATCAATCCTAAATCCAAAACAGTTCATATAAGGAAGAGACGTAACTAATGTACTAAGTACTAACATTGAACAAATTCAACCAGATCACAAGGATGATTGACAGGATATGGCACATTTAATCCAATGCAAATTTAACTGTATGAGGAGGATCAAAAGCAGCTGAGAACTTAAGAGTTTTTAATCAAATAATGCAGTTAATCTGCCTGTCATTTTATTCAGATAAAAATAGCTTGTGAACTTAAGTTCTGGAGTGAGTTAATACCCTAAGACACCGTGAAATTCTTCCTCTTATCTTACCTGTGGTCCTCCTTAAAGCACTGGTGTGTTTTGCAATACTTAATATTAGTCTGTTTTAGTATTTCAGGATACAATAGTAATTTTTTGTGGGAGGGGGTTGAGACAGGGTTTCTATGTTTAACCCAGGCTGTCTTGGAACTCACTTTGTAGACCAGGCTGACCTTGAGCATCCCTGCCTGCCTCTGCCTCCAGAGTGCTGGGATTAAAGGCTTGTGCTGCCAGGGTCATAATTATTTACTTTGTTTGGTATTTAGCTCAAACAAACAAACAAAAAAACCCCCAGCCTTTTCTTGACGATGGAAGAATTTGGAGATTATTTCCTGGATTAAGACCCCAAGGGGCTAGAAAGATGGCGCAGCAGTTAAGAGCACTGCTGTTCTTCCAGAGGACTCAAGTTCAATTCCCCAGACTTCCACAGCAGATTACAACTCTGTGTAACTCCAGTTCCAGGGGAGCCAACATACATACAAGCAAAACACGCATATGTGTAAATTAATTTTTAATATTTTAAAAGGAATTCCAAGGATAATTTTGGCAGTAGTTTCTGTTTAATACTCCTAAGTTAGAGAAAATAGCACAAATTTAAGGTCGGGTCTTTAAGAATAATACATTTATTTCGTTTGTTTATCAATAGTCTGTATAATCTGTTAGGTTATTTATTTCCCCATAGTGTTATCACTAAGTAATAGTCTTTTTCTGATGTTGTTACTTCAAATATCCTATTAAGTTTTATTTTTCATACAGTTTAAATATCCATTATGGGAATTGAACCAGAAGTGTTTCAGATTTCAGAAGAAATTTTTTGGGGAAATTTAGAGTTTGTTTGTTTGTTTGTTTAGAGAAGTTGCATAAACTTGACCAGTTGAACATTCCTAATCTCAAGATCTGAAATCTGAAATGCTCCAAACTCCAAATGGTTTAAAGTACCAACATGCTGTTGAAAAGTTTTTGGAGTTTGGCCCACTTGAGACTTCAGAGTTGTGGTCTGGAATACTTAGCTTGCACTTGCTCTGTGATTCACTTGAGTTTTTATGTTACTCTGTACTCTGATCTGTGCTTGCCTTTCACCCACTTTTTCTCTCTCTAAACAGATAAGTAATTTAAAGAAAATTTTAAAAGGAATCTTGGATTACAATCATGAGGTAAGATCTTTTTTCTCATTCTACTTGGAAATACTTTTTTTTTATTTTTTTATTATGTATAGTGTTCTGCCTCCATGTATGCCTGCATGTCAGAAGAGGGCACCAGATCTCATTGTAGATGGTTGTGAGACATCATGTGGTTTCTGGGAATTGAACTCAGGACCTCTGGAAAAGCAGCCAGTGTTCTTAACCTCTGAGCCATCTCTCCAGCCCCTCTACTTGGAAATATTACAGTGGTTTAAATTTTTCATAGTTTCAAGCTTAAGAAAAAAACATGTCAACATTAATAGTTTCTCTCTCCCCTTTTGCAGCTTTGAGGATGCTGGTTCAAATAACCAGTTATCTCTTAGGTGGTAAACATATCAATAGTTTTCATTGCTAGGAGTAGCTTGTACGTGGTTAGTAAAATATGTTAAATTTTGTTTTATGCTGCACCATCTTTTCTTCCTGTACTTGTCAAGGTAGTTTAGAGCTCATTTGGAGCATTGTGATTGGCCCTGCTACTTGTCTTTTATTCAGCAGCTACCTCCTGAACTCTAGTTGATCTCACCTCATCCTTCAGATATATCAGAACATAGGCATTGCTGGGGAGATACTCACACAGCGGAACTAATTCATTTCATTATCACAGATGTCAATAGGACATAACATTCCCCAGAAATATGTATTATTTTCTTGGCATTTTTTTCCCTGCAAGCAAGATACCCATATTTATGTCTCTAGTATCTATCTTCTCCATCTTAGTGAGGGACTTTATCACAGTGGTTCTCAGCTTGTGAGTCTCGACTCCAGAGGAGTCACATATCAGATAATCCTGCATTACATTACATTACAGTTCATAACAAAATTACAGACAGATATGAAGTAGCAATTAAATAATTTTATGGTTGGGGGTCGTCACCACGATATGAGGAACTGTATGTAAGGGTCACAGCATCAAGAAGGCTGAGAATCACCATTCCATCACATCCAGCCTAGAATGCAAGTCTCAAACTTTGGTATCATTCTGTAGTCCTTTCCATGGGTTTTCAGAAAGGCTTACTCTGTAATACAGGTTGTCCAGAAACTCATTTATACCCCAGCGTTACTAAAATTCCTTCCAGGGAGAGACGTAAGCAACATCTACCCCTTTTCTTAAAGTCCCAATGACAAACGGAGACACAATTCCACCAAAGTTCACTCTTTAGAAACCAATGGGTTGCCGGGCGATGGTGGCGCACGCCTTTAATCCCAGCACTCGGGAGGCAGAGGCAGGTGGATCTCTGTGAGTTCGAGACCAGCCTGGTCTACAGAGCTAGTTCCAGGATTGGCTCCAAAGCCACAGAGAAACCCTGTCTCGAAAAACCAAAAAAAAAAAAAAAAAGAAAAAGAAAAGAAAAAAGAAACCAATGGGTTTATTGTGCTTCCTTACAGAGAACATAGGTAAAGGATTACTAAAGGGATGTGGGTGCTTCTCTTCCTGCTGCTAAAAAATGCCACACCTGAAAATCCTTTACCCAGCAGGGAGGGGGCTTTGCCATAGCCACATAGATAAATACAGTCTTCCTTGCCCTATATATACTACCCCTCTCTGACGTCATGTGCAGTTAAGGTAGAGTTGCATACAGTAGGTGGTAGGAAATAGCTGGCTACTCAGGTGAGACTCTTTTGCCTTCTCATGCCCTTATTCCGGGGTCTCAGTCATCAACAAGCTCAGCTGGATGATCTTTTCTGCATGAAGGTGCAGCTGGATGCTCTTGGCTCAGGGGACACTCCCTCACTTCACCCAGGCTAGCCTCCAACGCATGGACAGTTATCCTGCCCCCCTTCTCTTATGCTGGTATACTAGGTATGAGCCACCATGTCCTGCCTGATGACTTGTTTGTTTTCAAGACAGAGTTTCACATAGGCCAGGCTAGCCTCAAGCTCAATATGTAGCTGAGGTTGACCTTGAACTTCTGATATTTCTGCCTCCATCTTCCGAGTACTGGGATGTCCTTTAATATCATCATCAGCGAAATCAATTAGACCTTCAAAATGGAGCTTTCTTCAGCTCTTCTGCGACCACACAGAATTAAGTTGTCCTTAGTTTGTCCTTAGACTGCTAAAATCCTAACTGGTGAGCAATTTTACTTTTCACTGTTGTGTAGTTCTGTCAAGTCAGGACGATTGTAAAAGGAGAAAAGCAGAGATTGCATTAATTTCCATTTTAAGTCTTCCATGTTTCTTTGGGTTGTTTGTGCTGTTCTGCTAGGCAGATGTGCTCACACTGGGCTATACCCTCAGCCCTCTGGTTTTTTATTTTGTTTTGTTTTTTGGATAAGAGGGTTTCGTTAATTTGTCCTCGGTTGCCTTGACCTTTAGCCCAGGCAGGCTTTGAACTTGATATACTTCTGCACCAGTCTCTCAAGCAGCTGGCATTGAAGGCCTGTAGCACCAGACTCAACTTGTGTGGTTCACTCTTACAGGATCAGTCTATAGTCTTGTCTTACGCAGATTTATTTCGTTGCCCATCCCTTTATAGAATTAGTTATGAAACAAGGTTGGGGCCAGACCTGACGCAGTCATTGTTCAATTCCAACCCCCTGCAATGCTATATTGTAGTGGACAGTTAATTTTGCAATCATCTCAAATAATTTAAAAATCAGCATTAATTTTCAAGAAAATTGTGATGTTTAAAATATATAAATGAGCCCTTGAACATCTTGAACAAGTGAGCAAAACACCATAACTGTTTGGGACTTTCTTGTTCATTGGCCAGAAGTTACCTGTAAGGATACTAAGAAGTAATATTTACTAGATCTTTGGGGATTATGAGAAGTAATCATTTTGCCCTAAGCACCATATTTGCTTATTTTGAAAATTAAAAATTATAATTTTCTCAAAAAAATACCACAGTGGAAAGGAAATAGAAAATTTAAGTCAGAAAAGATGATGGTGATATTTTAGGAACTATTTCTCTACATGTCACTGTAGTTTGATGCTGCACTCTGACCAGATGGGTGCTGCCATCAGTACTTCACAGTGAGAAACCCAGGCTCTGATACCTCCTCACTTTCTCTGTTTTTCTCACCCTCTTACCCCACCGTACTCCACAAAACCTTCCTTGGCAATGCTTTGGACTTTGAGTCTGCAGCATCATTCTATGTCCCAGTTAGCATGACCCAGCTATGCTTATTGTGCCCAGAGAGGAGGTAAGTCTCGTGTCCCTGCAGGTGACAGGCACCTTTGGAGCTTTCTTGGTGTGCTCTTATATATACCAGGTTATCTACCAAGTGCTAATGAGAAGGGCTGAGGTGTTGAGCATTGATGTTTGCTTTGCAGCGTTACTTCATGAGTCTCTACTGCATGATTCACTGCCAAGCTCCCCTTTTAGCCTCATCATTCAGTGTTATTTGTAATCATGTATTTTTCTAAGTTACTTTGTTTTATATGTCTTTTCCTTGCTTCATATATTTCATGAAGGTAGAATCCTTGTTTATCTTGAAAGTTTTGTAAAATATACATCTTTTGAAACAGTATTAAAATAAAAAACAGAATCTCCTGTAGATAGACTGGCCTCTACCTCTGTATGTAGCCAAGGATGACATTGAACTTCTCATCTTCCTGATTCTACCTCCTGAGGCAGAGCCACTCCAACCCTGACACAGTAACTTTATTTTCAGAATTTTTCTAAACTGTGTAGCTTCTCAGGAGGGTAAAGTAAAAGAATTTCTTAATCCTAGGGATTTGAAGCCAACCTGGGCAACTTAGTGACCCATGTCTCAAAAAAAGCAGAATAAAATAAAACTACTGAAGAGTTGTCCACCTCCATGTTATTTATAGGATGCAAAACTGAAAATTAGCCACATGTCTTGGAACAAGGAAATTTTGAAATATTTATTAGGCAAATAGTATTCAACCATAAAAATGTTTTATTAGGGCTGTATATACAATATGGTAGCAATTTTGTAGACATCTACATAAATGTACCTACAGAAACATTTATGAAGGTTCATAGTCTGACTCAAATCCTTTAGATGTTGTCCATTTTAAAATTCAGGGGTTTTTTTTCAGGACTAGAAAAGTAAAGTGTTACCTATATCCTCTATTTTGTGAATGCTCCCAGAGGGAGTGGAATATTGAGATTCCTGCAATAAAGCATAAGCGTTTTCATTCTTAATTAGAATCAACGAGAAAGTAAATAAGCTATGTTCTGTCTTTACCTCTCGTATTCAGTCTGGGAACTCCTCTTCCTCTTTTCTCACATTTTCTCCACGGACTCGTATGTTGCAGGGAGAGGTTCGTGAAAATGTGCTTTGATGCAAAGTGCATTTTGAGCATGGATTTTGCTTTATTATGCTTGGCCAACATTTAGCAAATCCTTAAAAACCGAATAATAATAATAATAAGTTTTAGTCTTAGGAAATTTTTCTACTTCTTTTTTTATTATTTTTATTCCATAGAACTCTCAGTGAACCTTTAAACTTCCTGGGCTGACCCTTTAATTACTCAAATTTCTTTGATTACTCAATCAAATTTTCTTTTTACTGCTTGTGTGTTTTATCTACTCCTGAGATAACTGCATACCTTTCTTGCTTAGCCATTGCAACATCCTATTATATTTTTTATTCCCATGAGCACATCTTTATTTTATTCATTTTCCAACCCTTCTGTTCATTTTCTTCCCAGTAAACATTTCCATTATATTTAAAAGATGCATATCCTTTTGAAATGGAGAAAAGCAGGGGAGGGGAGACCCTTAAATATAAGAGGCCTTTCTCACTGAGGTGACATTACTTAGGGGACTAGGGTCCCTCACCACTAAAGCTACCCCAGGTTAGTGGCTTCTTTGTCCTTTGTGTTGTGAACTCAAATATTAATTTCACAAACAACAGAAGATGAAGTTTTAGAAAGGTGTTTTATTATAGAAGATAGCTTAAGAGAAAGGAAGCAAGAAAGGGTTGCCACTGACAGTCCCTGTTTAGGAGTTAATCAGGCCTCATTGGGTTGAGGCTTGGGAGGTAAGCTTGTCAGGCCAGTTGTCCACACACAAGGTATTCATTAACACCTTCGCATCCTAGTGGCTAGACTGGAATTTTGGCACAGCTTCAAGGATCAGAGAAGCACCTGATCATGCTTAGCTTCCAGGCAGTGTGCTCATTAGGTTGCTATGTAAACCTAGAAGAATGATAACCAGAAACCAGAACACAAACCAGTGCCTCTGAACCTTTTTGGTGTTTCAGGCCTCTATTGAGGACAGAATTGTGATGGAACCAAGTACATCTCTGACTCAAGGACAAGAAACTGAGCTGCTGTTTTTGAGGTCTCCAGAACAGTTCCTTTTTCCTGTTTTTAATTACTGCTGGAGAGTGATTTACCTACGCAAGGGAGGAATTAAATTTAATTGAGTTGATGGTATATTTCTTTATAACTAAGGGTAACCTTGAACTTCTGTTCCTCTGCCCTTCTGATTGCTGGGGTTATACCCATGGACCACCATACCTAGTTTATGTGGTGCTAAGGATGGAAGTGGCTGCTCAACCAACAACTGCTCTACCTCCCAGGGGCTTTCACTGACAGGTTACCCGACAGAGATTCCCATTTCTTTGCATATGTTATTTCATTTGGGACCATATTCTCCATTAAAGGGATCTGCCATTCTCATTCCTGTTAAGAGTATCTTACTACAAACATTTTTAGAGACAAAATGAAGGTAGCAAAGGGGAATCTCACTGTTGGTAGTGTGAATTTTTCTTTAATACCAATGTTTTGGTTGTTTTTTAGTTTAGCCCACTCTGGTTATAATTCATTATAGATCAAACATCCAAGCTTTCTTAGAACAGAAGGAGGATCAATAGTATATGGATTTTTGTTCAGTGTACATACCACGTACCAGATTAGGGACTAAGTTGCCAGGATGCGTGATAGTTGTAATTTAGGTGTAGGAAATAAGAAGAGAAATTGGGAGTGAGGTTGGCAGAACAACTCTGGCCTTGACAGTGAATTTCTAGTGATAACAAATCTATTTCTATTCAACATTTTATTTGGTGCTATAAATATGAGTGTAATTATAATCTCTTTGTCTCCATTCAGATTTTAGGACAGCAGATTAATGATTTTACCCTTCCTGATGTGAACCTTATTGGGGAGCATTCTGATGCAGCAGAGCTCGGAAGGATGCTCCAGCTCATTCTCGGCTGTGCTGTGAATTGTGAACAGAAGCAAGGTAACTAATGAAAGTAATATATATTGATACTTTGTATGGCAAGCACCAGGATAAATGGCATCTTTCTATGCCTACCCATCTTCTACAGCTTTGCCTTCATGTTTAAATGAGTTCCAAAAGGTAGTCAATAATTTTGATTATGGTCATATTCCATCCCTTTCTCTAAGACTATATAACTATATATAACTGAATAGTTTTTATATTGTTGCTCTTTTTTACGTTGGCTGTGGAACCCGGTGACTTTGTTCATACTAAGTATGTACTTCACTATTGAACTATATCCCCAACTTCAATACATTGTTTTTAATGCATTTTAGCTACAAATGGTGATATTTATTTTATTGATAAAATATTAATTCAGTTTGCAAAATGATAACTTAGGAAATATTTCTGTGCTTCAGAATAAGATATAGTTGCATACTTACAGTTATGGAGAGATAGTGTGCAAATCTAACCTTTATTTCATATTCTTAGTAAATGAACATTTAATACCTACCTCACAAGATTATTAGGGGGTCTAAGTAACAAGACATGTAAATAATTCCAATATCTGGTACATAATAATGTTTCAAACAATGTTAATTTCATGGAAATGTGACTTTAATATTTTTTTAAAATACATATGCAGATGTAGATAGTTTTGAGACAGTAATTCCTTTTTACTTATATATTACAAGTTCTTGGGTTTTTTTTTGGTTTTTTGGTTTTTTTTTTTTTTTTTTTTTTTTGGTTTTTTGAGACAGGGTTTCTCTGTAGCTTTGGAACCTAGTTCTTGTAGATCAGGTTGGCTTCGAGCTCACAGAGATCCGCCTGCCTCTGCCTCCCAAGTGCTGGGATTAAAGGCATGCGCCACCACCGCCCAGCTCATATTACAAGTTTTTATAGCCACAATTTTATTTTTTTGGGTGTCTCACTATGTAGCCCTGGCTGGCCTGGAACTGGCTCTGTAAGCCATGTTGGCGTCATATCCACAGAGATCTGCCTGCCTCTGTATCCTGGCATTGTAGACATCTGCCACCATACCTGCCACAGCCACAATTTATTTTATTGAAAACCTTTTTCATACAATATATTCTGATCATGATTTCCTCTCTGCCAACTCCTCTCATACCTTTCCCGTCTCTTCCTTTTTCTCTCTCCTTAAAAGAATAAAAACACAAGATGATCAACCATAATGTATAGTCAAAAGATGAGTGAGAAAAAGTATTTTGTCCAATCAAACAAAGCAATAGGAGTAAGAAATACTCAAGTTATCTTTCAGTGCCTTACAAATTACAAAAAGTCTACAACAATACGTTGAGTTCATTTTGTAGTGGCCATATGGTGCTTGGCATAGAACCTATCATTCAGTGTGGTTTAATATACCCAGAAAATAGAAAACTAATTTTCTATTGCTAGCAAATTTTAAAAATGTCACTTATTAGGTGGCATTTATGGGATAAGTCATACTCAAGTCATAATTTACCATATATGGATGGTAAATTAGTAAAGCCACTAATTAGACTTAGAGAAGTTAGTAAGTTCTTAGTAAGTTAAATTCAGATTGCAGATATTGGAAAAAGTGAAGTGTTTTTATGTGTATAGCAACTCCAATTTGTGGCATTGTTAAAATTACTTGAAGACCACCTTTGATACATGGGTAATAATGTATATTTTTATTTTTAGAGTTTTTTTTTAATCCCTTTGGAAAATGTGACTTAATTTGTATGGGGATCACTTATTTAAAATACATTCAAATTTACTATATGTAAAGTAAAAGCATTACTTTTGCCTTTTGGGAGGTGTGTTTCCGTCGATATATGTGTTCTGCTGCATGCTCATGGTAGGTCTCTCTCATGGGTTTGCATGCAGAGGCCAGAGAAGGACATTGGATTTCATCTTCTATCATTTTCCACTTTATTCTTTATGACAGGGTGTCCTACAAACTTGAAGTTCTCTGTTTTGGCCAGGCTGGCTGGCTAGAGTTGCTAAACCCTGCCTGTCTGCTCTCAACTTTGGGGTCACTGGCATGCACCGCTGTCCCCATCTTTTATTTGGGCACTAGAGATTTTAACTTGGGTCCTAATGCTGACACAACACTCCTACTCACTGGGCCATCTTCCTAATATAGGTTTGATTTATGTCACAAATGCTTCTTGAACTGATATTATGGAAGAGGGCTATAGTACCAACCAAAAGAGACACAAAGCCTCAAGCATAGAGCTTGAGTGGAGGAAAAATAAATCATAGCGCAAGTTTTTACAGAGTAGCCATAAATGCTGTGAAGGAAGGCTATAACGAGTCTAGAAATGGGTTAGCTGAAGGACAGCTGGTTAAGAATAGCTCAAAGTAAGAAATACTTAAGTTATCTTTCAGTGCCTTAAAAATCCCACAGAACTATATTTGTATAGTCAATAAAGAATTTCGAGAAGTATTGCTGGAGAACAGGAGGCTGGGAGCTATTCAAAATGATAAACAGTATTTTGTAATTGTATTAAGTTTTTGTTTTGATTTGATTTTTGTTTTTTAGTTCAGAGCTTCTCTTTCCCATTCACTCTTTTCTCCTTCACACTTGATAACGCAATAACAAGTTTCTATTTACTTGTTTTTTATAACTTTTTTCATATTCTAGTAGTGAATAAGTTTAATAGTCAAGTATAGGCTTTAGGGCTTTCCCTTCACCTCACTAACCGACTCCCATTTTTAGAATTGCTTTACTTAAACTGGATTTCTTTTACAAAAATATTTTTAAGCGATGGCACATTGATAGCCCCCATCTAATCCAGATAGCCACTATTGGTGTGGGTTCACCAGCTGTGTTGTGTCCAGAAGACAGCACCTCACAGCACTCTTTCCTGTCCTCTAGTGCTTACTGTTCCTGGAGCCCTAGAGGGATGATACAGAGGTCTCATTTTAGGACTGAGCACTCTCAGCCACTTACCCAGTTGCGAGTCTCTGTATTAATCACTGAAAACAGAAGCTTTTCTGACCAAGAGTGAGAACAGCACTAATGTAGATGTATAATCGTAAATATTCAGATGACTGTATGACATCATTTTCATATAACAAAGTAACAGTAGTGAGATCACCCCATCCAGGGACTATAGCCTCCCCAGCCATGGACTTTTAACCAGAATTACATTACCAAATATGATTTCCTACTGTGGAGCAGGGCTAAAATTCAGATAAAAAATGGTGATTACTCTCATAACACTCTGGCCACTATTGCTCTAGTGATCACATCTTGTCTGGCAAGGTGATATTATTAGCAGAGTTCACAGCTGTTTAAAACAGCTCTGTAAAGCACGTTCCAGTATTATAAAAGTTAGACAGGAAGGAAGAAAGAAGGTTCCAGTTGAACAGGATTCTTAATCTCTCACCCAGATTTGCAGTATTCTTTGGGGTCAGGAATACAGTGGATAGCTAAGAATCATGTAAGTGAGCCTCTTAATTGTTAATCATTAATTGTCATTGTGAATGCATTGTGTAGGTAGATAGAGTAGTGTAGTGGCGTAAATGAATGCGGACAGATTGTAATAATATATACAGCTTTAATGGGGAAATAGACTTACAGAACCACAGGTTCCTGCGGAGAACAGGAAAGCAGAAGGGGCAGCTGGGAGCACGCCCGCAATCTTTATAAGTAAAAAATATCCTCAGGGGATCCTGCCCCGTGCTAATAAGGTGATTGGCTGGATCTCCCCTGTAGAGTAGGGGCTCTCAGAAGTGTGATTCAGTAATCGACTACCTACCTGTGGATGAGATGGTCTCTGCCTTTGTCCTTATCTCCAAAATCTCTTAGTTATGAAGACTGAATGAAACTGTGTCCACATTTGCTTTGTATTTAGCCATTGTTTTCAATTGGAAAATTTTAAAACAGTAGATGAGAGCTTGACTATATGTATTTGTTTGTCTTTTTTGACCTCTAATTGGGGCAAATAAAATAGTGGTAAATTTTAAGACAGATTAGTGGTAGAAGGCACACCGCAGGGGAGCACTGGGCTGAGCTCCCGAAGTCCAGCTGAAGAGTGGGAGGAGTGAGAATATTAGCAAAGAGGTCAGATCCCTGATGGGGCTGGAGCTAATGGGAGTTGCAGCTCCAGCCAGACAGAGAAGGAACCAGCACAGGTCCAAACTAGAGTGTGAGTGACAGTTGTATGGCTGGGGCAGACTGCAGGGCCACTGGCAGTGGCACCAGGATTTATCCATACTGCATGTACTGGCTTTTTGGGAACCTATTCTCTTTGGATGATTCCTTGCTCGGCTTAGATATAGTAGGGAGGGCCTTGGACCTTCCCCACAGCAATGTGCCTTATACCATCTCTGAGGAGTGGATGGAGGCTGGGGTGGAGGTAGGCAGAGGGAATAGGAGGATGGGAGGGAGTGGAAACTGCGATTAGTATATAAAATGAAAAAAGATAGTTTGTTTTCTTTAAAAAATAAAAGAAGAAATTATTAAAAAATAGTAGAAGGCACACTGATAATAACATCAACTGTGTGTTTTGTGTTTGTTAGGGGTTGGTAGGATTTTTCTTTAACATTTTTTTCTTTTTGGTTTTCTGAGACAGGGTTTCTCTGTGAAGCATCAGCTTTGGCTGTCCTAGAACTTGCTCTGTAGACCAGGCTGGCCTTGAACTCACAGAGATCCATATGCCTCTGCCTTCTGAGTGCTGGATTAAAGGCATGCCTGAGTTGTTTTTTTTTTTTTTTTTTTAACATTTATTTATGGGAAGCACAACCTGTGCTACGGAGTGCATGTGGAAGTCAGTGGGCATTTTGTGAAAGTCAGCTCGTTCTTTCCACTCTGGATCCTGGGGTCAAAGTGCAGTCCCCCAACATGCTTGGCAAGCACCTTTACTTATTGAGCCATCTCACCAGCCATGGTGTCTACTACTCTACTAAACAATAGTAGACTAAACAGTCTGCTACTCTACTAAACAATAACAGAACAAAAAATGCCTTTTATAGATTAGAAGGTTAGGACTTATAAATATACAGAATTTGCCAAATTTCTTAATTGTAATGAATGGGCTAGATATAGGGTGGGAAAACATATTTCTTCAGCCTTTAAGCCTTCAATTCTTTGTATTAAATCATACTAAAAAATCTTGGAACAGATAAAATTGAGGGTAAGCCTCCTTACATTGTATGCCTCATTCTCTAGCAATGCCTCATGGGTATGTACCAAATAATCATACATAATTATATTTTTAACTTTAAGGTTTAAAGTAGTGCATATTAATTTAGCTGTCATCACCATCTTATCATTTAGTACTTTACGGTGTTCGCGGGGAAGGGCCTTGACGTGGCAACACCGCTTCTTAACTAACGCTTCCCCTCTCATACCTACTAATGTCCTGACCTCTTTTTACTGTTGCTCACCTCATTACCAGTAGTTGCCATTAAGCCTGCCTTCCCCATACCAGTGCCATGGTGTCTTCTCTTCCATGCTCATTCATAGTCTTTGATATTGAGGACCTGACAATCATCCTAGACTTGCTAGTTCTTGTGTTTGATGTCATGTATCACAGTGGTGTTGTTAAAATACTTAAAGCAAAAACCAGGTTATCTGCTGGGGAGAGGCTTATGTTCAGCATTCCAGTAGATAGGTCTAATGGTAATGTCGTACATTTCATACGTAAGAACCTCTGTACTATAACTTTAGGGTGCCTGTCATGTCCATTGATGTAATACTTCTGTCATCCATTTTTGGATCTGGAAATAATGAGAACTATTAACAGGGCTGTGTCAGAGGAAAAAGTTATTACTTCTAGAGTGACTTTACCGAGACCCTCCTGGTTTGGGCCTGGATGAAATTGAGAATAATGTGGTTCTTCTTTTCATATAAAGATGCAGGATAGTAGTTTAAAGCCCAGGAGCATATAGTAGCTCAATTACGGGTTCAGTGTCTGTCTTAAATTTGTTATAGTTATTTCTTTCTATAGTAAACAAACTTGAGAATTTATATAACTTAGTGCTTTGATGTCACAGAAGACCAGAGTATTTTTACATTGTCACAAAGGATAATCAAAACGTCAACCTTCAGAGTGTAGAAAAGGTGATGTGGTCCTTTTTTGCCCTGACTTTGGGCCTGACTTACTCTGATGTGTACTCATGCCGAAGCTCTGTTCCCCGACCTTTGCCTACAGCATCAGCTTTGCAGGAAAAGGTGAGAGGAGCCAAGTGAGACCATAGATCCCCATAATCCAAGTGCTCTGAGAGATAAGGCAGGAAGATCACAAGTTCAAAGCTAACCTAGGATTCAAAGTGAGTGGAGGGCAGCTACAAGACCCAGTCTCAACCAAATGAACACATGTGAAGCAAGAACAGAATGTCTTTTGGGAAACAGCTAGTGCTGTTCAGTGTTCAGACTTTGCTCACCTGTGGCACACATTTGGGGCAGAGTAGCCATGAACACGGGATTCTGAGGAAGAATCCAAACACAGAAAACTGCTTGCAAGGGTTTATAGAGTATTAAACTTCAAGTCTTGACCATCTTTTAACTTGAACAGTGACATTCCAGGTTATTCTTGTTTTCAGAGTACATTCAAGCCATTATGATGATGGAGGAGTCTGTTCAGCATGTTGTCATGACAGCCATTCAAGAGGTACGTTGATGAGAGCTCTGCACTCATTCGTGACGAATTAAAGGAGAAAAGAAGAGCTCAGGCAAGAGAGATAATGGTTTTAAAAAATAATTCTATTTTTGTTGGGCAGTGGTGGTGCACAACTTTAATCCCAGCACTTGGAAGGCAGAAGCAGATGGATCTCTGTGAGTTCGAGCCTAGCCTGGTCTACAGATTGAGTTCCAGAATAGACAGGATTGTTAAAAAGAGAAGCCCTGTTTTGAAAAAACAAAACAAATCTCTTTTTATTATGTATAACCTGTATTCTAATTAAGTTTTAAGTACATTGTGTCTTTTGTGTGGATATTGAATTTATTCATTTAGCAAACAGTTCAAACCTTATGTTCACTAGAGACTGAGGCAGCTACTAAGAATACTAAGATATGCTCTCTGATAGTGTGTCTCCCTCTCAGAGTCTCAGAGAGAAAACGGTCACAAAGAATTCATATTGTTTTAAAAGTACCGTGGAGTGGGGGAAGAATATAGAACAGGGAACAGCTTTGGGGGGACATTAAATAAGGCCACTCAGAGGAGTGAGACTGGACTTGGAAGGATGAGGTGCAGTAAGAAGAGAGATGAGTCCAACAAGCAAACGGAAAGCAAGACCTGCTGGCCGTGCTGGTCTGGTGAAAGTCTGTCATTTTAGCACTCAGGAGGGAGAAATCAAGGGCCTGCCAATTCAAGGTCAGCCTAAGTGAGACCCTGCAGAGAGGGGAGAAAGTCCAGGGAAAGGAAAAAGACCTACATGATGTAGCAGCAGCAGTGTGCTATATTTTCTGGAATCTAGCTACTTAGTCATAAAGGTTAGCAATATTCAAGAGAGTGGCATGTTGTGAATCTGTTTATCCAGTAGGTTAGATGTGTTCAATGCATTTTAACTTAGGAAACTAGGTATTGGGATCTGAAAGAGCCCATTGTGATCTGAAAGAGCCTCAGTATCCAGAAATGGAATTATGGGATTGCTTTCCTGGTAAGTATAAGTAGTACTTTGTATTTACTGTGTTTGTTTGCTTGTTTTATATTTCCATAGTGACTGGTAATAATGAGCATCCTTTTATGCCTTTGTTGGCCATTGCTGTTCTATGTTTTAGAGAAGTATCACTTGAAGTTTAGTAATTCGGGGGCCTGGGGTAGCAGATGGTACTAGAGATCAAACCCAGGTCCTCAAGTATGCTCTACTAGGGAGCTATGTCTCAGCCCAAGAATAGCTATTCAAGGAGTCTTTTTTACTAATTAGATGTTGATAGGAAGTGCACACAAGGAAAAGAGATCAAGGTTAAGGGTTTTGGGTTTTGTTTTTTGTTCTTTTATGAGACAGGGTTTCTTTGTGTAGCACTGGCTGTCCTAGAACTCACTCTGTAGACCAGGCTAGCCTCAAACTCAGAGATCTTCCTACCTCTTTCATGTGTTGGGATTAAAGGTGTGCACCATCACCACCTGACTGAAGATTTTATAAGCAAGAAGACTGGTAATACATTGAACAGGGCTTTGGGGGAGCTTGTAAGAGACTACATGAAGAGCCTAGGTAGCCATAGTGGCTTTGGATAGGAAGAATTTCCTATGGTGAAGACAAAGGGGAAGAAGTGCTACTGGTTTTGTAGATTGGGCCATAGAAAAAAATCTCACCTGGGAGTGGGATTTTATGGAATCAAGGAGTTAAGCAGGATGAGAATTAGAAAAGGATTGAAAGGGGGCTGAAGAGATGGCTACATGGTTAAGAGCACTGACTGCTCTTCTGCAAGACCTGGGTTTGATTCCTAGCAGTCCTGTGATGGCTCAAAACTGTCTGAAACTGTAGTCCTAGGGGGATCCAACTGCCTTCTTCTGGCCTCCATAAGTAACAGGAATGCATGTGATGCACAGACAAACACTCATGTATATCACGTAGTCTTTCATTTTTTAAATAAACAAAATAATTCTTTTAAAAAAAAAAAAAGAAGAAGAAGAAGCTCAAGTCATTCTCAGCTACATGGGGAATTCAAAGCCAGTCTGGTTCATAAGAAACCATGTCTTAATGTTTGGCTTATCAAACATAGAATAAACAGAATAAGATATATTTCATGTATTTATTAATACAAACCACCACATGGAAAATTCCAATTGGTAAGGCTTTTCTGAGTGTAGGCTCTACCTTAACAAAATAAATGAATAATGTTCATTAAAAAAAAAAAAAGAAAGAAACCATGTCTTAACAAGAAGAGGAGGAAACAAGCACATTCATAAAAGCTAGAGCTTTGGAGTCCTAATGTAAGGGGAGAAAGTCCCCAAAGAAGATGTTAGCAAAAGAAAGAGAATTAAACTGTAGACTATAAAGTCTAAGAATAATAAGCAAGAAAGCTGGCAATAGTAAAGCAAGATCGCACTGGGAGCTCAGTGAAACTGAGGAGTGGGTCTGCATAAAATCAGATAAAATGCCTCTGAGATGAGAGAAGGTGCATTTAGAACGGATGTCTAGCTTTTCCTAGAGCAGTAGCTGCTGTGTTGTGATAAGGATGAAGACAGGAGAAGAAGAAGAGAAAACTATATGTCTCCTTCTCCCCACCTTTGTGTTAGATATATTCTCTCTGAACACTGTACAGATTTTATATATTGCTATATAATTATCCTTTGATGGTTTTATACATGAATACATTTTGATCCTTTGACACCCCGTACCCCGATTACACTCTCTGATTCTTCTCTCACTGAACCCTTTCCCAGCAAATCCCTTTCCTGTTTTCATAACTTTGGGGGTTTTGTTGCTGCAGCTGTTTTGTGACCCACTGTTAATTAGGATTGCTTGCAGGAGTGCAGGTGGAGCATGGCCAGCGTAACAGTGGGCACACCACAGGAGAACATGACCCCCCCCCTTTCCACACTGATTATTTAGAATGAAAGAAGTACTTGGTGTCACTCTTATTATTGAAAAGTCCCTGTTTTTAAATGTCTAGCCATGCTCCTAACACAGAGTTAAGAATAAGTTATGCTTGATTCTTACAACTAGAGCTCCCAGAGAAAATGAGCACCAGATTTCACATGTTTAATTTTAAGTGTAGACATCACTTAGAGTGAAAAACAGAAAAATTAATTACAGAAAACAGTTGCTTGCTTATGTGCTTTAATTTTTTATTGCTTTAGTAGTTTCTGGGTGCTCATTTTGTTGTATTGCCAAGAATGTCTTTTGCCTCATAATGGTTTAAATCTTAATTTCAGCTAATGAGTAAAGAGTCTCCTGTCTCTGCTGGAAATGATGCCTATGCTGATCTGGATCGCCAGGTATATAATTGTCTTTATTTATGAAACAGTTGAGGCAGGTGAATTTCAAGTATTAGTGAGAAGAACGCAGCTGAAATTGCTTAGGGAATACATTGATAAAATACTTCATATTTTGCCTAAATTTAAGAACTTAAGCTAATTGATATTATGCATTATAATTAAGCTTAGACTTTGTAGTAAAAGTAGTACTGCATGAACCAGTGAGGTGGCTCAGCAGGGAAGGACACTTGCTGGCAAGTATGATGAACTAAGTTCTTTCCCCAGGAACCAGTTGGTAAAAGGAGAGGACACAATACGTTATTGTCCTGACTTTGGTATGCACACTCTGGTGAGCATGTGTGTACACACATGCACACACCCAGAGAAATGAATTAATGTGGTACAGAAAAAATATGGTGGTATTGCATAGCCCACTTTAAAACAAATTTAATTTGTGATAGTCCCTCTTTTCTAGTCATTATTTTCTTTTTATATTATTCTTATTCTTCCACATAGACCAGGCTGGCCTCAAACTCACAGAGATCAACCTGTCTCTGACTCCTAAGTGTTGGGATTAAAGGAGTGTGCTGCCACACTTGGCTAGGTACAACTGTATTTGAAAAGAACTTTGCTATGTATTTTTAAGCATGAAATGCTGTTATAGTCAATTTTTAGTTTACAGTATTCTGCATGAGCAGAACTTTGTATCTTTTACTTTCTCTTATTTTTGGCTCAGGGTTTCTCAGTGTTATATAAGAAAGTCTTTGGATATGATATAATTTTAACCTAAGTTAAAATTTGCCTTTCTATTTGTGGTATTGTTTCTTTGCTATTGTGGGTACATTTTTGGGTATCTTTATTAGACAGAGGTTTATATATATGAAATAAAGACACAAAATTTTATTTTAATCAGTGTTTTTATAATTTGCTAACTTAGAATTTATTATAATAAGGGAATATACGTGGAAATGTTTGATGTTAAGAATCAGAATAATCCAGGTGTAATGGCATACTTACCAATCCCTGCACTCATGAGGCCAAACTCTGAGTTTGAGGCCATTCTTTCTGTTATGTGTAGGGAATTTCAGGCAGTCTGAGCTATATAGTGAGATCTTGTCTTAGCAAAACCCAAAAACAAAAGAAAAATAAGTGACTTATTTTCCATCTTTACCAAGAGGTTCTTGATTTTCCTACACTACCTCCCAAGAAATAAAAATGTTTTAATTCTGTGTTACACCTATGTAACTTTACTTTAAAGTGAAATTTTGTTTGTTTCTAACTAGTTGAAGAAAACTACAGAGGAACTAAACGAAGCTTTGTCAGCAAAGGAAGAAATTGCTCAAAGGTGCCATGAATTGGATATGCAGGTGAGAAGTTCTGTGTGTGCACCACACATACTACCAAATGTGCTGGGGACTGTCACATGGTCAGCTTCACTGCAGTATAACCTATAAGACAAAAAAGAAAAACAAGCAAGTAGGGTTCTGATTTAGAAGAGTATGCTGTATAAAGATGTTACCGGTCTTTTCTGGAATTTAATTAAACTCATTATAACTGAATGTTAAATTCCAGAAGAAATAAAGAAAAGTGCTTGACTCTTCATATTGTGCCAGTGAACTCGCTTTCACACTTTCCGTATGGGTGGGAGTCTTTCTGTTTGTGTGTGTTGCAGGGCACTGGGGTATTTTACCTGTGCCTGAGAAGGTAGAGGGAAATGTTGAATGTCTTGCTGTTCTGCTGTCTTACTGCCCACCATATTCACTTGAGACAGGGTCTCTCCACAAACTTGACTCTCACAGTTTTGCTAGGCTGGCTGGGCAGCAAGCTCCAGGATCTACCTGTCACAGTCCCTCATGGGACTGTAAGCATGCGTGGCAGCATCTGGCTTTTCTGTGGGTCCAGAGGATCGATGTCGTCCAAAGTATTTGAAATGTTTGTATTCTTTGTGTAGCACTGGCTATCCTGGAACACACTCTGTAGACCAGGCTGGACTTGTAGTTTGTATTCTTACCACAAGTATCTGAGACTTTATTTTCATCTTTGCCAACAGTTGGTTCAGTCTTTTTTAAATTTTATCCATCGTCATGAGAGTTGAATTGATATTTTGTGACTTCAATTTGCATTTACTTGGCGACTATTGATGATTATCTTTCTGTGTGCTTATTTACCATCTGTATATCATTGGTGAAGTAAAGCCAGGTATGATGGCTTAGACCTGTAATCCCAGCCGCTTGGGAGGCTGATGCAGGGGGATCACTTGAGTCCAAGAATTGGAAGTACCTGAACAATGTAGCAAGATTCTATCTCAAAATAAATAGAAATTAACTTTGAAAAATTTTACTCTTATATATTACTTTGTATGAATAACATTCAAAATAATGTAGATGTTTACAATAGAGATTAATTGTCCAAGTGAGGTAGCACTCAGCAGACAGATCTACAACAGACAGAGGCCAGCCTGGTCTGCATAGTGAGTTCTAGATCCGTAAGGGCTATCTCAAAAATAAATAATCAGACAGATGCTTTAATTCATAATGGTAATTCACAAGAGTCTGAGTTGAATAACCATTGTTCTAATTCCAACAGGTTGCAGCACTGCAGGAGGAGAAAAGTAGTTTATTGGCAGAAAATCAGATATTAATGGAACGACTCAATCAATCAGATTCTATAGAAGATCCCAACAGTCCAGCAGGAAGAAGACATTTGCAACTTCAGACTCAGTTAGAGCAGCTGCAAGAGGAAACATTCCGGTAAAAGACCACTCATTACAACCTATTTTTTAAATTTTAAACAGTCTTTTAAAGCTAATAGAGGGAGCCAGGATATTTTGTTTGTACTCTAACAGATAAAATGTGTCTGAAGATCAGAGTGCTTAAGCCACTAGTTAGCCATAGAGGCCAGACAGCGGTCACACCTTTAATCCCAGCACAGAGACTGAGGCAAAGGACCTCAGTGAGTTCAAGGCCACCTTGGGCTACTCTAGATTGATCCAGTTGCAAAGAGAAACAGAACCAGGTGGTGGTTGCTTACACCTTTAATCCCAGTACATGTGAGTCACATGACAGATGTGACGTGGGTGGTCGTGACTGCAGAGGAGAAAGACGAGTCAAGAAGAGTGTCCACATGCTTTGTCTTCTTCTAAGTAGAATTACGAGGCACTGAATAGTGTTTATCTTGTTTTGGTTACAGACTAGAAGCAGCAAAAGATGATTACCGGATACGCTGTGAAGAGTTAGAAAAGGAAATCTCTGAGCTTCGGCAGCAGAATGATGAGCTAACCACCTTGGCAGATGAAGCTCAGTCTCTAAAGGATGAAATAGACGTTCTCAGGTAAACGGTTTCCCTTCAGGAATATCAGATCCACTGCCATCCAGAAGAGCTCCATTGCAGATGTTACCAACTCTGGCATCTGTGAGCACACATGTATTTAAAGTTTCGGTGAATAGCTAAGAGGCTCTATTAACACTTGAGTTGAGGACAAATATCAGGTAAATGCTATGTACTTGTGGCCATCACTTCACTTACCCAGCACTAACTTTTACTTCTTGCTACTCTTCTTTGATTCTGAGCCCTCCAGGCCCTTAGTCTTTGTCTTAAATACTGTCAAGTATTCTCTTGTCAAGTACCTCACTGTTCGCCATTCTATTTCTTTCACAGCCTCATCCTCTTTGGGATCCCTTTTTGTTTTTAGAATACTGACATGTACAGAGAAAATTACCTAGTGTAGTCCTATTACGTATTAGGGATCTTTTTCTCTTACCCCTGGTCCACCCCTCATAGTATATAGCCCTGTCTCCCTCTTCTCTCATAGTTGTTAAATGTTTTTATGACGCTTTCCCATTTGTCTGCTGCCCACCACACCCCATCGCTAGATGGCTTGAGTCCTGTCACCAAGAGGAAAGCACCTGCACATAGTTGACTCTCCGGGCCTCCTTGCAGTCACACCCAAAGACTACATATGTTAAATTTACAGTCTCCTCAAGCCCCTAAAATTTGCCATTCTCTATCTCCATTTCTCTACTGAAATCTTAACTGGGGTTCATTGGTAGTATAGTAATTGCCAAATCATTTGAACATTCCACAATTTATTTTACTTTTCTGCTAAGTGTGATTTTGCTGGTTACCCTCCTGATGACTTTATTTACATTTTAGACATTCTTAGTGACATATTTTTCATAATTTAGGTTATAATTGTTTTTCTTAAAATAAAAAAAAACCTAGATTCACTTTAGATTTTATGATTTAATACATGTTAAGTCCTGATATTGTCTCCTGTTTTAACTTTGTCTGAAACAGCTTTATAGCTGTGGACTATTTCTGACGAATTTCCCGTCTCCTTTCAGACACTCTTCTGATAAAGTATCCAAACTAGAAGGTCAAGTCGAATCTTATAAGAAGAAGCTGGAAGACCTTGGGGATTTGAGGCGGCAGGTTAAACTCTTAGAAGAAAAGAATACTATATACATGCAGAACACTGTCAGTCTGGAGGAAGAATTAAGAAAGGCTAATGCAGCCCGAGGTCAGCTTGAGACATACAAGAGGCAGGTAAGAGAACACAAGCGGAATTCTTCTGGGCCACTCCACAACACACAGCTTTTGAAAACTTTGTCACTTCTAGGGTTTTTGACCAAAATCAAGTGAAAGCCAAGTTTTATTTTTGTGATTTATCTTAGTCACTGTGAAGAGACACTATTACCAGGCAACTCCTCAAAAAAAAAAAGCATTTAATTAGGGGCTTGCAGTTCCTGAGGTTTAGCCCATTATCATCGTGGTGGGGAGCATGGTGGCACACAGGCAGACATGGTGCTGGAGAAGTAGCTGAGAGTTTTGCATCCTGATCTGCAGGCAGCGGGAACAGATAGGGAGCCACTGGGCCTGGCTTGAGCTTCTGAAACCCCACAGCCTACCCTACCCCACTCCCACCCCTGGTGACACACTTTCTCTAACAAGTCCACACCTACTCCTACAAGGCCACCTGCTAATTCCTTCTAATCTTTCAAGAATTCCACTCCTGGTGACTAAGCATTCAAATGTGTGAGCTGGTAGAGGTCATTCTTACTTAGCCACCGCATGATTCTTAACTGTTTTTATATTTATTTTCTTTTTATTACACTTTATTTATTTGATTGCCGAGGACATAGGTGTGACTTAACATACATATGGAGGTCCTAGGACAACCTGCAGGAATCTGCTCTCTCCTTTCACCATGTGGGTTCTGAGTAACGAACTCAGATCATCAGACTATTGAGCAAAAGCCTTAAACCCGTACATCATGAGTGGTTTCCAAATTTCCTTGGTTGATATATTTTCTTCTCAGTGCTCTATTATAAAAGTTTCAATTATATGGCAAACTTAAGGAACTTCCTGAAATACTGAATTTTAATATGGATTGAAATTACTCAAAAGTATAGCCAAAAAAATACTTGTTCTTAAAACATATCCAATATGAAATGAGCAGCAATATATCTAGAGGAGAAAGTAGAAAGAAATGTAGAATATTATTTGAAGGGAAAAACACTTAACATTTTTGGAACTAATAAAGCATATCTAATTTAGAATTAAGAGAAAATATATATCTAGAAATATTATAACAAACTGCATAGAATACCAATTCTCTGTGCCTATTCACAATCATATTATTAATACTTTTTTTAATGATATTTTTCTTTCTGCAAGTTCTCTGTGTGTGGTTGCTCTGGTCATGGTCTTGTTATGCCCAAATCTGTGGGTCCCCACAAAAGCAAACAAAGGAGACCAAGTCCCATATGTAAAAGCAAAGAGCCTTTATTTTAATCAAGTTTGCAAACTCGGTCTCTCCGCAAGACCAACATATTGGAATATCTGGAGAGCCCCGAGCTCAATTAGAATTGGGTTTTTATAGTAGTAAAGGTGGGGGTGAGGAGTCTCTGAGTTTCAGGACCCCTGATTGGCTGACATCTGTCTAGGGGTGTCCTGGTGAAGTGCTGGCAGGTGTTTCTATCTACAGTGCTTGGAATGCCAGGAATTTCCTTTGAATGGTCAGCTCTTAGGTGGATAATCTGGGCCTGCCAGGCATTGTCTCAGGGTAAACTATTGAGACTCCAAACTCTGTTTAAATTCATGGATGGCCAGAGTCCCAGGTGATGATGGTTGAAGGAAGTAAAGAACTTCCTTTCTGCCCAGACTTAGATTATCATGGCTGGTCCTCAGTCTCATGTTCATAAAATGTGTACTTCTTCCTCTGCGTCTCCTGTCTAAAGAAGAACCCCAGGACCATGTGTGTGCTGGGCAAGCGTTCTCCTACTGAACAATATCCTTCACCTCCCGTATTTTTGAGACAGGGTCTGCCTGTGTACCTTAACTAGACTTGCCCTGCCGCACAGCCTGTGCCAAGGCCTGATGAGTGCTGGGATCCCAGACATCCACTCTTGTGGATGTCTAGTGGATGTGTTATATTTGACAGTTTCAACCTGAAATCTTTGATGAACTTATAAAATTGTAATTGTTGGTAATAGACCTTGATTAATTGCAGCTTTTTCTCATTATCTGCATAATTTCAGTCTTGCTTTTTCATTAGTTCTTTGAGGAATTGTGATGGCTCTGAATTGCAGTTTTTCTCCAGTCAGTGTTTGTTTCCTCAAGCCATGTTTTCCAGCATTAGCATGCAGAACCACTTCTCTTGCCTGTGTTTGCATTCCCCAGACAAACAAGTAGTGAAAACACACATCTAAATATCAGCTGGCCAGGGTTACAATACCTTTTAACTCCAGAGCACTCATTTTTCTTGCCTGCTGATGGATCTTCCTTTCTTCTTCCCTCCATCTATCCCTCCCTAATCCCCTGAGACACACTTAGCCCTGGCGTGTCAGGAGTTTACAGAGATCTGCCTAACGCTGCCTCTTGAGTGCTGGGATTAAACGTATGCACCTCCATACCCAGACTGATCTTTTTTTCTCCTTACTCTTTACAGCCAGGACTATTTAATGACCACTTGATTCCTGTTATACTCAAAGCTCTAGGTTCCTGTTATTGACATTGGCACCTCTCATTATCCACATTATCTGCATGAACTTCCCACAGGGGTTTTAGCCTCTTATAATATTAGCTATGTAATTGAGCATTTCCTCCTATCTTTCCTTCCTGCTTCTTTGCTTCTCAGTGTTTTTGCTAGAAATGAAGGCCCTCTGATAATTGATACCTTTGTTCTAGATGACTCAAGTTTAGGAGCCTCTCTTACCTATGCAGATTTTAGTTCCTAGTTCTCTCCCTTCTATTAGACTGATGGATTGTATAACGTTTAGTCAAGTATGGTGGGAATAGAGTTTTCATAAACCTGTAGAAGAAAATAATGTTTTTTTTTTAATTTTGTTTAGTTGAGGGAGGGCATGCTGGGGATTGAATTTAAGGCTTTGTACACGCTAATAAGCATGTGTTCTACCATTGAACTATATTCTACCACCTTGTGATCATTTCTAATGTTTCAAATTATAAAAATTAACATTTTTATATAATTTATGTATTTTGTATCAGGTTGTAGAGCTGCAAAATAGATTATCCGATGAATCAAAGAAAGCAGATAAATTAGATTTTGAATATAAGCGGCTAAAAGAAAAAGTTGATGGTCTTCAGAAAGAAAAAGATGTGAGTATGTAATGGGCATTTTGTTTTTCAGAAGTGCTAACATTAAGACTGAAATTTAATTTTTGACTGTATTAATTCCTTCTTTTAATTGTTCTACTTTTAAGTCACAATTTTTCTCTTTTTCTCAGAAATAAATAAAAGCTAGGGCTAGTTTTACTCCAACTCTTATTTCTCTAATATACATATATTTGTATCATTGGTCTCTCTTTACTTCTTCTGTTGACTTCCTCTATGTATAGCCCTTCTGTTTGCTGTGTGACTAGTATGGAGGACACTGCTGCACTGTTGTTTAGCATTATTTCTGCTTTTCACAGTTTATGAGTATTTAGTCTTTATCCTGACTCTTTATTGAATGAAAAGAATGCTAAGAACATAGTTAAGGATGGACTAATTAGCTTTGTGTCTCATGCTTAACATGAATGTGTATTACCATGTAATAATAGATACTTGGTATTGTAAAGATAGAAGATAAAAAAGATAATCATTTTCATCTGTTTCTACTTCCATGATCTCCATAAAAGATCAAAACTAAAAATAAGTCCATGTCCACTGTTTATCTTCTTCCTGGATAAGGCCTCGATTACTGCTTGGTAATTCTGTAGAGCTGACCTTTGCTTTATGTTACTTTAGAGGCTAAGAACAGAAAGGGATTCTCTGAAGGAAACCATTGAAGAGCTCCGTTGTGTCCAGGCTCAGGAGGGGCAGCTCACCACTCAAGGTAAAAAAGCCCCTGTAACTCCAGGAGTCTGGCTCGGAAAGTCAGCAAAGGTGTTGGCTTCACTTTAAGATGATTGCACAGACAGATGGCCCAACAAAAGAAAAGGAATGAAATTTTTGAACTGTTAACCAAATCTTGGCAGGCTATGGTTGGGGCTTTGGGTTTACTTAGCAACTTTAAAGAAATTTTGTAATCTCTTGAGTTTACAAGTCACAATCATTTAACGTGACCCTCTTATTCTGAAAAATCTCTCATGACTGCTTTAGAAGTATATCAAACTTTCCAAGTTCGTGATTCCTGCAAAAAGTGGAATGGATTTTAAATCATTAAGAAATTTGTATCTAGCCAGATGATGGTGGTGGTGCACACCTTTAATCCCAGCTCTTGGGAGCCTTGGGAGGCAGAGGCAGGCAGATCTCTGAGTTTGAGGTCAGCCAGGTCTACAAGAACTAGTTCCAGGACAGGCTGCAAAGCTGCAGAGAGACCCTGTCTCGAAAAAACTAAAAATTAAATAAGTAAATCAATAACTTGTGTGTGGGCTGGAGAGCCTCCTCCAGAGCGCTGGCTGTTCTTGCAGAGGACCTGGGTTCAGCTCCCAGTACCCACATGGCAGACCATGTAACTCCAGTCCCAGGGAATCCATCATCCTCTTCTGTCTTCTGCAGCACTACAAACAAGCACATGGTACACTGAAAATATGTGAAAGCAAACCACTCATACACATAAAGTACAAAAATAAATCTTTAAAAAAAAGATTTAGGAATTCTTAAAAGAAAAGCTTTTAAGAAAAACAAAAGCCACATATATATCTTCTTTCTCAAACAAAGGGATTAATGCTTGGCTCAGGATTTGCCCTCCTCTGTGGAAGGACGCTTAAAAGAAATCCCACACTAGCTCAGAATTGAGAAATAGATTGTTATTTATTTAGGGGTAAACTCACAAATCAGAATCCTCTGCTTGAACAGAGAACAGAAACCGAATCCAGCAACCAGAAAGGGAGGACGCATGCTCTACATCAGTTCATGTCTTATAAGATGCCACGCCCAGTGGGCGGGGAACCACTGGCTGTAAGACTTCCTACAGCACTCTTCCCCTCTTTACTCACAGTAGGTGACTGGCAATTCCTGCTACAAGCTTCACTCTTAACCAAACCCTGACTTTTTAGTTACTTGAAACAGTTTTCCATGTCTACCCTTGGTTTTCCTCTCCTTGTTGCCACAAAGAACTTCTCTATCTACTTAATTTTATCTCACTCTTCAGTTGTCTGTCAGTCCCCTCTGCTCTGACTCCACTCATGTAAACATCAGCCACTGTGGCCTTGCTGTCATACCTCTCTCTTCTCTCTCCTCTTGGCCTGTTTCCAGACCCTAGTTCAGATAGCCATGGTCCTCTCAACATATAGTTCAGATGACCAGTGCTAGCTGAAGGAGAGAGGAAGAAATATATCCAGAAACATGTACGTACATGCATACATACATACATATATACATGCATACATTCCTGGTTATCCTCACCAAATGTACAGTATTTCTTAATATAATTGGTTCTTCTTTGTACCCCTGCAATAATTTAACTTTTTTTCTCATCAGCTCTCCATTAAGTTTTTTCAGAATTTTTAGAATCTAACTTGAACCTTATCCTCTTTACTCTCAGTTCCCATGTTGTCAAGAAAAAACAGCCTGTCTCTTTTAAGCTCAAGTTTATTATTTGCTATATAAAAATCTACATGGTTGAATGTTTTTGTGAGGTTTTTCCTCTAGAACTGTACCCAAATGATTAAAGAATAGTTTCTAAGAATAAAATTGCAGAACTACCTGAATGTTTAGCAATATAATTGTGACATTTTGATTCACCAGTAAACTAAGTTACTAAAGAGTAAGGGAGGAAGTGTAATATGCTGGGTGTAGTGGGCAGACCTTTTATCCCTGTAGTAATGAGGTACGGACTCCTTGTTCTGTTCCGCCTGGCTAGCGTACACCCAAAATAATTACACGGAAACTGTATTCATTTAGACACTGCCTGGCCCATTAGTTCCAGCCTCTTATTGGCTAATTCCCACATCTTGATTAACCCATTTCTAATAATCTGTGTAGCACCATGAGGTGGTGGCTTACCGGGAAGATTCTAACCTACGTCCATCTGGGGCGGGAGCTTCGTGGTGTCTGCCTGACTCTGCTTTCTTTCTCCCAGCATTCTGTTTGGTCTATTCCTCTTATCTAAGCTGCTGTCCTATCAAAAGGCCAAGATAGTTTCTTTATTAACCAATGAAAGTAACACATTAACAGATGACCCTCCTACACCAGCTGTGAGTGCAGCTACGTAGAGAAAACACTTCCAGCTCAGTTATAGCTTGATTGTTGTATGTTCTGCATCCAAAACATATGGTGTCTTCACCAAAAGGATCTTACCATTAATGGAGTTCTGGTGAGCAACCAATAAAAACATGTACTGTTTTAAGGGTCTTGGGTCTCGCTGACAAATACTTTATAGGTAAGGTTTTGTGGTGGAACTTTTTTTTAAGTTTCTTACATGTAAGATATACGTATTTATATATATGTTTGTAAGAATATGCATAATTATGGACACACGAAGGCCAAGAGAGGATACCAGATCCCTCAGAACTGCAGTTAGAGACATGCGTAGGACAACCACCTTGTTGTGTTGGTTCCAGCACTCAAACTTTGCAGTGGACCATCTCTCCATCCCTTGTTTTATTTATTTTTAATAAACTTACAAAGTAGCAGATTTCCTAGTGGCTTTTTCATGCAAACTTTGTTCTAGTCCCCCTCCCTCAGTCTCACTGCCTGCATCTCTTTCCTTTGCCCATCCCCAGCATTCATTTCATAAGTGTTCTATTACCCTCTCTCCCTTAAAGCCGCTCAGTTTTCTTAACAGCTGATTTAAAGTTCAAATGTATCATGTTCTCACGGTCCATCAGTTGAGATGCTATTGTCAACAGAGCAGCTCTAAACAGAGGTGTGCACGCATCTTTGTGGTAGCATAGAGACTTCCTTGCGTATATGCCCAGGAATAATAAAGCTGGACTCACATGTTACTTCTGATTTTAGTGTTTGAGGAACCTTCACACTGATTTCCATAGTGGCTATACCAGTGTGCACTTGCACCAACAGTGAATAAGGTTTCTATAGTAGCTGTACCAGTGTGCACTTGCTCCAACAGTGAATAAGGTTTCCCCTCTCCCATGTCCAACCTTTTTTTGTCATTTCTTTTTCTTTTATGGTTTTTTGAGACAGGGTTTCACTGTTTTAGCTCTGTCTGTCTTGAAACTCACTTTGTAGCTTAGGCTGGCCTTGAAATTACAGAGATCACCTGCCTCTGCCTCCTGAGTGCTGGATTAAAGGCGTGCACCACCACCCAACTGTCATTTATTTTCTTAATGATAGTCTGATTGGTGTGAGCTAGAATATCAAAGTAATTTTAATTTGAACTTATTCCCTTCCTATGTGTATCCCTTTTATTTCCTTCTTGAGTCTTACTGCACTGGCTAAGACCTGCTGTAGTGTGAACAGAGTAGTGAACAAGAGTAGGAAAGGTATACACCTTTCCTGTTGATAACTTTACTGTAGAACTCCTTCAGGGGCAGATAGAGAGCTCATTGTCAGCCACATGAACAAAATGAAGGGAAAAACAGCATCGTTTCAGTTTGTACAGAAAAGGGCATTTGACAAATTCCAACACCTACTCATAATTTTAAAAAACTCAGTATGCCAGGAATAGATTTCCTCAACATGATAAAGAAACATTTGGAAAAACCTCAGTGGTGAAAGAATGAAAGTTTTTCCTCTAAGACCAGGGAAAAAACAAAGATATTTGCTATCACCACTTTTCTTCAGGATAGTATTAAAATTTCTAGCCAGAGCAATTAGGGAAAGGGGAGTAGGGAGGAAGGTAAAAATGGATTGTATATTTTGCATCCAAATGCAGAAGAATGAAACTGACTCAAAGACCAAATATAAGAGCTATTGTAGGGGAATGTTTTTATGACATTGAATTTAAAAATAAGCCCCTGCAATTGGTGCCAAAGGCATAGGCAACAACCAAAAAAAAAATGAATGAAGAGGGCTCTATCAATACTGAAAATGTTAATGCACCAAAACACTAGAGTAGGGCAGAGGATCTACAGAGTGGAAGAAAGTATTTGCATTTGCAGATATCTGAGTGAATTAATATCCAGGGGCTGGGGAGGTGGCTCCGTGGGAAAGTGCTTGCTGTGGAGGTAGGAGTTCCTTGAGTTGACTTGCTACTCAGTGAGAAGCTCTGCCTCAAAATATAAACCAGTGGGTTGGAGAGATGGCTCAGTGGTTAAAAGCATAGGCTGCTCTTTAAGAGGACCTGGGTTCATTTTCCATCAACCACAAGGCTGTTCTTAACCATCTGAAACTCAGTTCCAGAGGATCCCATGCCCTCTTCTGGCTACTCCGGATGCTCAGGACACACATGGTACACAAATATAGAGTGCAGGGTGATTTTTCTGTCTTCTGCATATGATCTCATACATGTACATGAATGTATGATGTGCACAGAGAATATCCAGGCTATCTGAAGAATTTATAAAAATTGAACAATAATAAAAATAAAAACTATTGCACACATGAACAAAGGATTTGAATAGAAAGAACTATATATCTCTAAGGAAGATAAACAGATGGCCAGTAAACACATGAAATAGTGATATCATTCAGTTATCACTAGATAAAGGCAAAGCAATCAATGAGTGACCACAAACTAATTAGTGAGGCTAATGTTTTTCCCACTACCACCATGACCCCAAGGAAAGAAAAATAAATGTTGGTTAGAATTGGTTGGGAGTAATTGAGCCATTATGCATCACTGGTGGGATGGAGTAATGCTGTGGAAATAAAATTGATAGCTTTTAAAAATGTGTAAGCATAAAATAACATGTGATTCATCAGATCCATGTGTAAGTACATCACTAACGGAACTGAAGTGCATGAGGCCAGATAATTGTACACATACAGCATTACTGTGTATACACATATACAATTACATACACATAGCCTTATTCACAGTCACCTCAGACTAGAAATAATGCGCATCTGTCTGAGCTTAGATACAGTAAATGCACACAGTGGAGTATTATTGAACAGCAAAAGCAAGAGAGTTCTGCAAAGTGCTGTAATGTGGACAAGTCATCAAAGTATTGTGGTAACTGAATAAAAAAGATCAATACATGATCTGCTTACATGTCTAGGTAGGCAACACATTAACACAGACAGACTAAAAATAGAATTGAGGGGGGTTGGGGATTTAGCTCAGTGGTAGACTCCTCAGCTTCAGAAAAAAAAAGAAAGAGAGAGAGAGAGAGAGAGAGAGAGAGAGAGAGAGAGAGAGAAAGGAAAGAAAGGAAAGAAAGAAAGAAAGAAAGAAAAAATAGAATTGAGTTTACCAAGGAATTTCAGGCAGGACGATTGGAATAATTTAATTGTTATAGAGTTTCTGACTCAGTTATTAAATAGTTGGAAACAGATAATAGTAATGGCTAGACAACATTGAAATGTACTTAATGGTATGTAGTTGGACCGTTACAGTTGTTTTAATGATAAGTTAATTTTATAAGTCTACTTTAACTTTTACTTGAGAAAATTGGTGATTTTTGCCTCGCATCCACAGAGCCAGATTCAAGTATTAATACCATAAAACAACAACAATCTAAATAAAATTTTAAAAAACCTTTGAATTCTTTAGCTGTTAAAATTCAGAGTCAAGGTTGTGCTCTCCTGCAAAAACTGTATCTCTTAAGCAAAGGAGGTAGCCGTGCTTCCTTAACTGTATACTTCTCTGTGTATTTATAGGGTTAATGCCTCTGGGAAGCCAGGAATCTTCAGACAGCCTCGCAGCAGAGATTATTACACCCGAAATCAGGTAAAGAGGGTGACAGTGACAGTCAGTCCTTCCACACAGTGTCCTTGTAGAGAACTTACTCTCTGGTGGAAAAAGAACTAGCTCCTCTTTTTGATGGACATTTCAGTCTGAACTCAGTATTAAATTTCCATGTTTTCAGTACTTTAGAAGCTTTTTAAATTGTCAAGAGAACGAATTATTTTTACTTGAATGAGGCAGTCTTTCACATTACAAAAGCAAAACTCACGTATCCCATTTTGGAACCTCAGCAGACAGCATGAAAGTACTCAAGACAAAGGTTGTACTTAGCTATCCCCCTAATAAACAGTTAATTACTAAGATTTATCTATCAACCACAAGGTGCAGATAGAGGAGCTCTTCCCTCAGTGTTCCTCACCTGTCATCTAGACATAGCTCAGAGACTTCGTCTCCTTCAGTTTATTTCTCAGTATTATAAATATGACTGAAAAATTAGAGGAGGGGAACAAGTGTGCATAAGGTAATAATTAATTCTGAACACCACTTTACTTTTGAACCGGTTTGTCATTGTCTTTATCATATGTTGTCCATCAGGTCCCATCTTAATGCTGTGCGTTTTGTGTATTCTGTGTGTGTGCACGTGCGTGCTCACTCCAGCCATAGCTCATGTTTAGAGGCTAGAGGACATCTTGGGAGTTGGTTCTCTCTCTCCACCTTGGAATCCTGGAATCAGACTTGGCTGTCAGCCATATCCCCTGCCCCTTATGTACCTTTTACTTTTCATCATCTGGGAACAAATGAAATTAGTTGAATGAAGGCATACTTATTCTTTGTAAGTATTTATAAATGAATGGCCATATCCTTTACTCCAAAAGCAGTTAAGGAAGCCTGTTAGTAAAGGTTTGTTAAGCTAAAAAGGAGCAATGATAACTCACGGCTGTGGTTCTTCTGCATGTGATTGGGGATAACTTAAATCTGCTCTATATCCTAAAGAGCTAATAAGAAAATGATATCAACAGTGATGAAAACTTTATAACATATACCGTAGACAGTGAGTTAGTATTTAACATTTTTCACTCATGTTAGGGTTTTGGAGGAACTAGAAGTAGGGAAAAATGTCTTTAGAACAAATTGAAGAACGTGTCTTATAGTAGAAATGTCCCCATCTTTTAACTGAAAATTTGCTTTTCTGGTAAATAATCTTAAGGAAATAGTCAGCAATATACACAAAGGTATTTTATAAGGCCACTCATTATTAAAATACTAAAAGCATGAAATGTATCATCTAAATAAGTAATGGTTGATTTATATCTTTTAGTGCTGTGTTATTTAAATTTTCAAGATATAATATTAAAAGATTGTGGAATTCTAAGTGTAACTAGCAAGTGCCAGTACAAAATGTGTTTTTGAGAAATAAATACCTGTCTGTGTGTGTGTATATATATATACACACACAGAATTAGAAGGTTGAATTTCAGCAACAGTCATGTTTTGCACTATATAGTTAAAGAGTCATGTTCATAGTTTAAATATTTAAAGAAGAAGGGAAATAGGATTTGGAATTTTCTTTGTCCTTTGTCGTGAAACACAGAAACTGTTTCTTCAGGCTGTACATTCTAGAAGGAGTTTAGTTCATTAAAGGTGGTATTAGTTTTTCATTTGTATCCTGTGTATTGATACTCCAGCTTTATATATCCAGATCATGATTCACACAGCATCTTAATGAACTAGATAATCAGCTTTTGTTTTTCTCATTCAGGGAGAAACTTATTCGTCTACAGCATGAGAATAAGATGTTAAAAATCAATCAAGAGGGCTCAGACAATGAGAAAATTGCCTTATTGCAGAGCCTTCTAGATGATGCAAACCTACGCAAGAATGAGCTGGAGACAGAGAACAGGTAGAGTCAGTCACAGCTTCTCTCTCGGGGCCTTCATTTTGGGATTTCTAAAGAAAGGCTTATGATTCATTTGAAAAAATGATTATATGCTAGTATTTTTCTTGCTTTTGTTTTAATTATAATTAAACGTTTCTTCTTTTTCATCTCTCTAAATCCTCTCCTCCCCAAGCTCCTCTTCTCATGGCCTCTTCTTTCACTACTTGTTACTGCATGTGTGTATATATATGTTTGTACATATATATTCCTAAATATAAGCTGCTCAGCATGTATAATGTTACTTGTGTGTTGATTTTCAGGGCTGAACATTTGTCACTGTACAGCAGCCAGTCATATGCTCTTCCCTGAAGGGCCACCTCCCACTCCGAGCTTTACTTAGTTGCCTGCAGTATTTTGTGTAAAGTTGAGGCCCCCATGGGCTTTTCTTTTCACTTTGGCATGTCCATTGGTGTTGTCTTTGTTCAGCCATATTTCTTTTTAAGTTTATTTAATCTTTTTTATCATAGGGTCTCTGTAGCTGGTGACTTTTCTTTGTCCTGCCTGGTCCCCCGCAGCCACTTGTCAAACAATGTTGAGAGGCTTAATGTTAATTATAATTGTTTGGCCATTGGCTCAGGCTTCTTACTGACTAGTTCTACATATTAACCCATTTCTAATAATCAGTGTATTGCCACATGCCCTGCAGCTTACAGATACTGTTCTGGCATCTTACTCTTCCAGGTTGCTGCTAGCATCTCCCTGACTCCATCCTTTTGCTTCCTGTATCTTTTTTTGAATTTCCCACCTGACTATTCTGCCTGGCTATTGGCCAAATCAACTTTTTTATTAACCAGTGGTAATAAAAGATATTCACAGTATACAGAGAGATATCCCACATCAGGTCTCACTATGTAGTCCTGGCTGGCCTGGAACTCAGAGAGCTACCTGCCTGTACTAGTATTAAAGCCTGTGTTACCATCCCTGGTAACATATAGAGAGAGGATTAAGAAATATCTGATGCAGGCCTGGAGAGAGGGCTCAGTGGTTAAGAGCACTGACTGCTCTTCTGGAGGACCTGAGTTCAGTTCCCTTTCAGCCTTGGTGGCTCAAAGCTGTTTGTAGGTCCAGTTCCAGAGGATCCATAACAGTCACACAGACATACATGTAGGTCAAACACCAATGCACATTGAATAAAAATCAAATAATTTTTTAAAAAAAATATCTGATACATTTGCACTTTTTTACAGCAATTGTAGTTCATGAACTCTTTTTTGTTTTGTTTTGTTTTGTTTTCCAAGATAGAGTTTTTCTGTGTCACAGTCCTGGCTGTCCAGGAACTCAGTTTTTAGACGAGGCTGACCTCGAGCTCACAGAAGTTACAGAGCTGCCTCTGCCTCTCTAGTGCTGGGATTAAAAGTGTGCGCCCACTGCCCAGCTCAGTTCATGAACTCTTTACACAAACTAATGTTTGGAAGGATCTGCTGGTATGGAGTTCAGTTAATAAAGTATTTTTTCCCTCATTTATTTTTTGTCATGACCATAAAAGGAAATTTTTTTCTCCCAAGTGCAATTCATTTATTTTGAAAATTTAAACTATGTTAGATTAACAAAAAATTGCATTTCTGCTGTAAGTTTTCCATATCTCAGTGTTACACAGTGTTTCAGAGTCAGTTACTATAAAATTAGTATGTTGTTGTTGCTTTTTGTTTGGTTGGTTTTTCAAGACAGTATTTCTCTATGTAGCTCTGACTGTCCAGGAACTTGATCTGTAGACCAGGCTGACCTCAAACCCAGATATCCTCCTGCCTCTGTCTCCCAAGTGCTGGGATTAAAGGTACATGCCACCACACCCATCTTGGGAAATGTTTCTTAACTGACAAAAGTCTACAGTGGCATCATAGATAAAAAAAAAAAAAGCAGGAAAGAGGAAAGAGAAAGCGAAAGTGAGGTGGTGTTACTTTGCTTTGTTTTGTTTTCTGACACAGGCTCACAATGTATACCAGGCTGGCCTCAAGTTCACTGTGTGTCTATCTAACTCCTGACTTTCCTGCCTCTACCCCCAAGTGTTGGGAACCACAGGCATGTGCCACTATGCCTGGCTATACAGTACTGGGGATGGAGCCCAGGGCCTTATGCATCTAGGCAAGCGCTCTACCAACTGAGCTATATCTCCAGCCAAAAAGTGAAATTTTAAATATAAAAAATAATATGGAAAGTAATCTTTACTTATGAAACTGTGAGTGTCCTATTGCAGTTATGCAATGCTACTGCATCCTGAGTTCTGAGTTTGCCAGTGATGCTTTCAGTGAAATCATTATGACAGCCCAACGGGAAAAAGTATATGTAGAGGATTGATATGTGTTTGCTTTGCAGGCTGGTGAATCAGAGACTTCTAGAAGTACAGTCACAAGTAGAAGAACTGCAGAAATCTTTGCAGGATCAAGGTTCAAAAGCAGAAGATGTAAGTTTTGATATGTACCGACCATGCTTCAAAAGTTTCACAGCTAAGAAAACTTATAATTTTGATACTTTCTCAAACAAATTTATGGGTATGAGTTGTGGAGGCGTGTGCTTGTGTGGAGTCCCAGGAACGGGTCATTACACCTGCTGACAGTGGTCTTTACCATTGCACCATCTCTCAGGCTCACCTTCAGTGTTTTATTTGATATCTAATAATTTGGCATTATACTGGTTATGGGGAAGAAGTACTGTGTTCCTTTTCGCTGGCATTCCTTATTTAAAAGTCCTGTTTTAATTGACTGTGCTAAGTTTACTTGTGTTTATCAGGCAAGATAAACATTGAAGCTGTACATCTTAAATGTGCTCAATTCATAGTGAAATGAAAGGTTCCCCCCTCAGGCCAAAAACAAAAATTGTAAAGATATGCCCAAGAAGAAATTTTTAATATAAACTGATATTTAATCACCTCTGAGTTTCTGAATCCACTCTTTATGCATATATATATTGTTTTAGCATTTTCTGCATATCTCTGTCTTAGCTCTCCTGTGCTATTGGCACGTTCTCACTGGAATATGGTACCTGTGCTTACATCATCTCTGTCCACTAACCACCCTTCACAGTGCTAGGATGCCTAGTAGACATCTCTGACAACAGTAAACAAGTTGTAATTGGCAGATTCTTTATATTGAATAAAACATACACAATAAAAAATAAAGCACAAAAAAGAACAGTGTAAAATATAGGGAAATTAAATATTACTCAACCAGTCTTGTGTCTCTGTTGTCAGTACAGTTTCCTATGATCTCAGACATTGGATGTCATACTTTCTGGGTTGCTTCATTGATGCAGCCAGCTGGAGAAATCGCCAGCCTTATTAACATAGGAACAACTCAAAAGGAAAGGAAAGAGAGTTAAATGAATTACTTTTAAAGTTTGGGAATATTAAATATAAAAGCCCTTGAGGCCTCAAACTTAGTTTTCTAAGTTTCTCTACACATATATCTTATTTAGGTTGCCAGTGTGCCCTGTATTTTTGGGAGGTTTGGGTTTTTTGTTGTTGTTGTGTTGTTATTGTTGTTTTTTATTTGTTTGCTTTGGTTTTTCCACACAAGGTTTCTCTGAGCTTTGGAGCCTGTAGACCAGGCTGGCCTCGAACTCACAGAGATCCACCTGCCTCTGCCTCCTGAGTGCTGGGATTAAAGGTGTGTGCTACCACCACTTGGCAATTTAGTTTATTTTTTAATAAGTTGGTAATTGTTTTAGTTGCCTAGATCAGTTCACAACTGCTGTCATTTTTAACAACCATACACCTTTATGAAAATGGGACTAGATAAAAATGCCAAGTATTTCTTTTGTTCTTTATCCAAAGTGAGTTCCAGAACTATTTGACAGAGAAACCCTGTCTCGAAAAACAAACAAACAAACAAAGTGTGGGTCTGAGATTCAAACGGGTGTTCTACCCCTGAGCCATACCCCTGACCCAGTGTCATGATTTAAAAACAACCCATCAAACAAAACATGTTTAAATGATAAATCTCCAAGAACTGGAATTAGTGCACTGAAATAATAAAGCCTACTTAACTGTGTTTTAGAGGTAGCCAACCATAGGATGTAGTATTTCTTTCTTTCTATGGTTTCTGGATTCATTTAAACAAAATAAATAAAAGTTCATTTGGGTTTGGAAACTTTAAGGTTACTTTTGTGGATTTGTTTTGGTAGAAAGGGGAAGAGAGGGTGGCACACCGCGTGTAAGCACGGTGAGTGGCCTGACTGAATGTCATAGTGTAGTAAGGACCATGTGTGTGGTTCTTTTGCTTAAATTAAAACATTAAGGAGTTGTTTTTTAAGTGGCTTGGGGCAGCCTAGTTATTTATTACTGAGGTAAATCTACTTAAATATATTATGGGCAATTGCTGTAGGGGATTATATTTCAGTGGTAAGATGCCTTCCCTGTCAGATATTTGCATAAAGTGGTCAGCTTTTAACTACCTAAGTAGTAATGAGATGTCTCCCTCTAAGCTAAGAAAAATTCCTTTCCATGTTCTTCTCTGCCGACAAGATTCAGGTGGAAATTGTTCTGTTTTGAAGACTCCAGATTCCTTAGAGAAATAAATGGTTTAATTCAGGGCTTGTAGTTCTTTTGACCCCATCAGATTTTTTATGTTTTTCTCTTTATTTTTCTCCCCAATGATCCGTAGTGTTGTATCTCAGGAGTGTGATGCATAGAGCAGCCTCTAGACCGGATTCATCCCCTCTGAAGAAGAACACATAATTGCTGCTTTTTCTCTTATCAAAACAGTCTTTTCTTATAACCTTAGGTCAGAGCATGCTGGTTTGCACATTTTTATTATTATTTTATGTCATTTGTTTTTAGCATGGAAGCAGAAATGCATTGTTATATCCAGTCATATGGATAATTTGAGCTAGCCACAGTATATAAAACTTCAGAGAACAAGACAGGCTGAGGAGACCAGAGAAGAAAGAAAAATGTACAATTCTGAAAAAAATGCATATCTTTTACTTCTGTTCATGAATTACTAAATCGTTCCTTCTCTTGGCTGCTGTGTTTGCTTCATACTAATATGTGCTCTCTGTCTCTTGGCATGGTTTCTGCTCAAGGCTATTGTAAGTATGGCTTCCTATTCATTTCCATATACTTAGCAGTTTTTAGATTGTATACTTTTATCTGATATTATAGGTAATGATACTGAAATTTCAAAGTAGGATTCGTGAAAAATGAACATTCTAATACTTGCTTTCTAGGTATATGCTCCTTACAATTAAAATTCTGAAAGTACATCCAAACCTTAGTGGAGAAGTCCTCTCCCTTTGCTCACTTCTGCTCTGCCCCTTATAATTAGTTCATGGATAATAACTGACCTTAATACAAGCTTCCTTTTATAATCTAGTCTCCTCCAACCACACATGTTGATAGTTATAGTCTTCAATTTGGAGAGGCACTGCAACATAGAACACAAGGAAAGGGAGGCTATTCAGAGGGTTTGGGTCCCTGCTGTACTGGACTTTAGTTTTCAGTGTGTTACTTAAGGTACTAAATTGCTGGCCCTCAGCTTCCTCAGTTGTACAACAGGGTTAATATTACTATTGTGAGGTATCTGGCTTATTAACTTGTATTTAGTTGTTTTACTATATAATATGTAGTGAATTCAAAGTAATTTGTTAAGATCTAATCAAAACAAAATTAAGAACTTTGAGTATTTCCATTTCATCCTCTCAGCACAAAGAGAACAATTATTTTAAAACAAAGATTAGAAGATTATTATCTTTTAATAAGATATCTCCTTTTATAAACCTTTTAATAAGATATCTTATTAGAGGTATCATGTATCTATCTTATAAGAAGAACACATAATTGCTGCCTTTTCTGTTATCAAAGCAGTCTTTTCTTATAACCTTAAGTCAGAGCATGATAGTTTGCACATTTTTATTATTATTTTATGTCATTTGTTTTTAGCAAGGAAGCAGAAATGCATTGTTATATCCAGTCATATGGATGATTTGAGCTAGCCACAGTATATAAAACTTCAGAGAACAAGACAAGCTGAGAAGACCAGAGAAGAAAGAAAAATGTGTAATTCTGAAAAAAAAAAGCATATCTTTTACTTCTGTCATAAAATATAAATAATATCTTTTTTAGATAGTAAAGACATAATATCTCTGATAAGATATCGCAATAAAAGTAAGGATATTATCTTTCTGTACGTTTGTGAAAAATAGTGGAAGAGGATGTTGGTCTAATTACCATTACTGTAGAGAAAGATGTGAATTTGAAATTTTCCAAACCTGTTGTAGAATTGATTGAATAAACTCAAGCCTGATGATGCACACCTAAAATCCCAGGCCTCCTGCTTTTAGGAGGAAGGTCATGAGTTCAAGGGCAAACTGGGTTCTGCGTGTGGTGAGTCCCAGGCCATTTCTAAATGACAGGAAGTGGGTAGACGTGAATTAATATATATGGTGATCATCACTAAACAGGGTAGCTAAAAATTGAAGAGGTTTTCTCTCTCCTCATTGCTATTATTAAACAATCAAGCAATGTGTTTTATAAGCCTACATTAATTGATTTTGAGTGACATTTATCACATAATTCCAAACTCTCTATTAATATTTACCCTTGTAAGTGTTACACTGTGAAACTTGGTGGTCCTTTTTATTACTTATTTTATGTAAGTTTTAACTTCTTGCTTTTCAGGAAGTTAAAACTTTAAAAAAAAAAGTTACCCAGTCAAAACTTCAACCTCAGTATCCTAACATCTTACCTTTATATTTCCCGTGCCATGAACTACATTACTTGTCCGCAGTTAATTGTGGCAGTGAACCTGAGACTGCCGTAATGCCAAGAAAGCGACGTAAAAAGTGTGTTACATTAGGGGACTATTTGGATACTGAGTCCAGGAATATCTGGGTCTCTATATAAATTGGGAATTTATATCTGTGTGTTTCTTACTGTGGCTGCTCTCACTTCTGGGCTGCTCTCTTCTTGAAGAGGACTGTAAATTGAGGTACATTGGGTTTTGAGCTCTTTTACCAAAGAGATTACTGGTAGCTTACTCCAAGTTATTTACTGTATATACTTTGATTTTTACAAAGTAACTTGTTAGTTAAAATGTTAAATAATGAGCTAATTTTTTATTTTCCACTTTCAGTCAGTTCTTCTAAAAAAGAAGCTTGAAGAACATCTGTAAGTAGAAAATTTGTTGAGGTTCTTCACATTACAGAACAAAAGCTTTTTGTGTTGTGGGTACAGACTGTGTAGACAGTGGCATAAGATCCTTGAAGATACAGGGAAGTACCACTTGTTAGTGTCTACAGGACCATTTCCACCCAAATCCTGCACATCAATCCAGTGACTGTGAGCTGGGCATGGTGACTCATACCTGCAATGCAGAAACCAAGGCAGGAGAATTACTCCTGGTTTCAGGCCAACTTGGGCAACAGTGTGAGACTCCTTCTTAGAAAGGAGCCTTTATCTGTGACAGGCCAGATAGTAATTATTTGAGGCTGTATGAGTCCTGGCCTCTGTTACAGCCACTCAGCTCCAAAGCAGCTGTAGACAATATTAAAACTAGTTAGAACTGTGTTGCAGTAGAACTTCACATACGGAAACAGGCACCCCTCTAACTGCCCCGATAGACTGCAGCTTGCCAGGCATTGGTTCTTCTATAAGTAAACTTTTTTAAAAATATAATTTTACTAGTTCTTTGAGAATTTTATACAATGTTTTTTGATCATCTCCACGCCCCACACCTTCCCCTAACCCTTCTCCTACCCCACTCTACTTCATGTCTTTTTTGTTGGTTTTTAGTTTTTTGTTTGTTTGCTGGTTGGTTGGTTATCAGATGTCCTGGGCCTCTGGCTCTTACAGTTTTTTTTTTTTCATTTTATATTTCAACCAGTTTTCCTTCCCACCCCTCCTCCTGCCCACGTCCCCCATGGGGAGTCAACAAAGTCTAATGCACTAAATTAGAGCCGGACCAAGCCCCTCACCCCTGCATTAATGCTGAGCATGACATCATTCCAACAAACTAGCTCATGCACCAGGGAGAGATCCTGGTCCCACTGCCAGGGGGCCCCTCAAATAGGCCAAGCTTCACAACTGTCTCCCATATGGGGGCTCCACAGCTGTAGGTCTAGCGTTCGCTAGTTCCCACGAGCATGGTTCAGCTGTCCCTGTAGATGTCTCCATCATGATCTGACCTCCCTTGTCATATATTTCCTCCTTCCTCTCTTCACCTAGATTCCCGGAGCTTGGCCTGGTGCTGACTCTTACAATCTTTCCACCCCCATTTCTCCATGTTCCCTGAGCCTTCGGTATATGTATTATAGCTATATCAAGTTAACATTTTAAAGTAGATGAATCACAGTCATCTTAAGCACAGCTTTTTAACTTGAAAGATGAAATAAAAACTTCAAATACTAACTTTGATTTCTCCTGAAGAAATCTTCATCTTTAGCTGAAGTTAGCTGTGTTAGGGATATTTAATAATTTTTTTCATGCCCAGTAACAACCTTAATTTATCATTTTTCAGCAAAACTGCTTGCAGGCATTAAGTGTGGGGTGGCTATGAATTAGTAGCTGCAGGAAGATACTCATGTTTCTGAAAGTTTGATATGTGTTATCCAGTTTTTTTAATATGTTGGATGGGATAGACTCCTGGCCACTGAAATGTCTAGAAAATCTAATAATAGACAAACTCGTAGTGTTCTAGAACAGTGCTACTCTCCAGCCTTTGTAAGGCTACTTGGAATAAAAACTATTGTATTTTCCATTAATCTCTAACAAAAACAGATAGAATACTTCAGATCAGGGCTGGAGAGATGGCTCAGTGGTTAAGAGCACTAGCTGTTCTTCCAGAGGTCCTGAGTTCAATTCCCAGCAACCACATGATGGCTCACAGCCATCTGTAGTGAGATCTGGTGCCCTCTTCTGGCCTGCAGGTATACATGGAGGCAGAATGTTGTATACTAAATAAATAAATAAATAAATCTTTAAAAAAAAAAAAAGAATACTTCAGATCATAATTCTACTCTTTAACCATTGTTATGTGTTCAGTTGTTTACATGCTAAAAATCTTCATCAGATAGGGTCTTTAGTGAAGATGGCCCCTGTTCTTGTGTCTGTTGTAAAAAAAAAAAAAAACACAAAATAAAGGGGCTAAGAGAAGAGAGCAATTATTTTCTCACAGTTATAGAGTCAAAGAGTTTGAGGGTCAGTTGTCCACAGACTAGTCTCTTAGAGGATGAGCAGCAACGTATTCCACACATCTCCTAGTTGTGGTAGTCGTTGACAATCTTTGGTGTTCCTTTGGTAGCTTGTCTCCAGTTGACACTCTTTCTGTACAGTGCTTCCCTCGTGCTCAAGGGATTTCTTCCAGGATGCTCAATGAATGCCTGAAATCACTCATAGTTCTGAACTCCACATTTTCTAGGGTTTTTTTCTATAGATAAATTCCTCTGATAATAGTTTAATAATAAAATAGAGAAATTATAACACTATCTTAAAGCAGTTATTCTGGTAACCAACTGGTTACTAAGTGACAAGTGTAGATAACTACACAGTCTAGATATACAGAATGAGGGATCATTCACATGTCAGGCAGGACCCAACAAGACCACATGAAAGTTTATCACACAACTTGGTACATTGTATGTCTCAAAAGTTAGCTTCTTTTAGTGTTTTAATGTAATGGTTTGAGTCCAGTTGAGATGAGCAACTGGACCCATGGGAAACAAAGCCACCATAGGAGGAATGTGGGCCTCCCTTTGAAGACAGCAGTAGTGGGCTCAGCATGTACCCTGGTCCAGTAGTACAACCTCCTGCTGTGTCTACAAACATCCAGTTTCTAAATAGTGTCATCATCCCAGTACTAGAGATAAGACCTTTCCTTTTGGAAAACACTTCAGCTCACACAGGACCTCATCTCAGCCACACACAGATTTAAAAACATATCAAATTGGGTTTAAAAATTAAATCAGTAATGACAATTATTACTAAATTATTACTAAAGTTTTTAAGCAATAATAATTCTCATTGACTGCTGGTAGTATTTCTCAGTAACCTCTTCATATCGAAGAAAGTACATACTCTATAATATATTTGCTTTACTGTGTATACCTGAAATTTCCAGAGATAATAATGTCCATGTATAATAGGGAACCTTTAGAAGACCTATATTTAATGATTAATGTAATAAGTAAAATGCTAGACATAAATAATGTATTGCTTAGGAATAAGACAGAAGCAGCAACCATCATATAAATCAGAACACTTAAAAATTTGGACATTGATCACCCCTAGGAAGATGTGTGATTTCTAAGGTTTGGGGATGATTTTTGGTTTATTCATATATAAATAGATATTTTAGATATATATAACGTATATGATCTATATATGTATGATAGTTAGACCTTTAAAAATTATTTACTGAAAAAGGAAAGGATCCAGGAGTAGTAGCCTTTATTCCCAGCACTTGGGAGGCAAAGGTAGGTGAGTCTCTGGGTTCAAGGCCGGTTTAGTCTACAGAGTGAATTTCAGTTCAGTCAGAGTTGCACAGTAAGACCCTGTATCCAAAAAGGCAAGGAGAAATTTATTGCAGTATTTATGCTTTGAAAAAAAATCAAAAGTAGACATAACAAAATGCTGATATTATTGGTTATTGTTTTAGCCATCTGTCTTATACATATTACATAATGCCACACTGAATAATTTAATGGAAGAATTATACATCACATTATTATAACACTTTCACAAGAGAAAAAAATTCTATTTATTCTTTTTATATGGAATATAACTTTTATATAGCAATATACATATCCTAAGTTTCTAAACATAGGTTGTGAATATTTGCCTCCATATAGATATAACCCGAGTCAACATTTAATAGAATTCATCTTTCTTCTTCCCAGTTGATTGAGTACATCTCTATAATCTTCATCTTTTGTTAGTTTCAATGCTGTATTGATAAACTCCTGACTTCCTTTGTTTTGCATTAAACTTTAGTCTGTTTACCTTTGTTTCATAGTGCTTGTGTGCAATGCAAGTGTATTCGAAAGTAATGAATTTTTAGTTCCAATGAAAAAAGAATATAGAAACAAGGGTTGAGCATGTACTTAGAGGTGGAGAATTTGCATAGCATGTATGAGGCACTAAATTGGATCCCCAGCACAGGAAAGAAAAACAGAAGTGATGATATGATCATATATCTTGTTGCAGAGAGAAGCTGCATGAAGCCAACAATGAATTACAGAAAAAGAGAGCCATAATTGAAGATCTCGAGCCAAGATTTAACAACAGCTGTGAGTTTTTCCTAATAGCATTATTAGCCATGCAGCATTCTATAGAATGAATTTATGTAACTTGTTTCTTTTTTAAATACGCCTTTTAGTTATTCTAGCAATTAAGAATTTCCCCTATGGCTGGAGAAGATGATGTGTCTTTCTGGGTCTGGGTTACCTCACTCAGTATGATGTTTTCTAGCTCTATTCATTTTCCTGCAAAATTCAAGATGTCATTTTTTTCTGCTGTGTAGTTCTCCATTGTGTAAATGTACCACATTTTCCTTATCCATCCTTCGGTTGAGGGGCATTTAGGTTATTTCCAGGTTTGGGCTATGACAAACAAAGCTGCTATGAACACAGTTGAGCACATGTCCTTTGTGGCACTATTGAGCATCCTTTGGATATATACCCAAAAGTGGTATTGCTGGGTCTTGAGGAAGGTTGTTTCCTACTTTTCTGAGAAATCGCGACGCTGACATCCAAAGGGGCTGTACCAGCTTGCACTCACCAGCAATGGAGGAGTGTTCCCTTTTCCCCACAACCTCTCCAGCATAAGTTGTCACCACTGTTTTTGATCTTGGCCATTCTTACAGGTGTAAGATGGAATCTCAGAGTTGTTTGGATTTGCATTTCTCTGACGGCTAAGGATGTTGAGCATTTCCTTAAGTGTCTTTCATCCATTTTAGATTCCTGTGTTGAGAATTCTCTCTTTAGGTCTCTACTTTTTTATTGGATTATTTGTTCCTTTGATGACCAATTTCTTGAGTTCTTTATATATTTTGGAGATCAGACCTCTGTCTGATGTGGGGTTGGTGAAGATCTTTTCCCATTCTGTAGGTGCCATTTTGTTAATTAATAATTAAATATAATGTTACTAAAATCTAATTTTTTTACGGACATCTTTTTTCAGCCTTAAGAATTGAAGAATTGCAAGAAGCTTTACGGAAGAAAGAAGAAGAAATGAAGCAAATGGAAGAGCGCTATAAAAAGTACTTGGAGAAAGCCAAAAGTGTGAGTATGAACTTGTAACTATCTCACTGTACATTCCAGAGAGGGTTTTCTCTAGCCTGGAAGTGTAGTGTCCAATTAAAATCATGTTCTTACACAAAGAATAATCAAAGAAATCTAAGCAGAAAAAGATTCCAAGTAAGTAGTGATCAAAATAGATCGCTCCACAAATTGAATAGCAAGAGGACAATGCACCTATGTAAGAAATAGCTTACAGCCACAACTGTAGCCAGTACTTAGAGTTAACAACACATGAAAGAAGAAGAACAAAGCTGAATGAGATGTCTCTATGAGCAGACAGGAACCAATATGGACAAGGTACAAGAGTTGGTTCCTTTTTGTCGTTTGGGTTCCAGGAGTGGCACTCATCAGGCCTGGCATTTAGCATCTCCCTCCGCCAAGAGCAAAGGCTAATGAGTGACATAAATGTGTGAAGACGCCATAATAAAAAAGACCCTGTGAAGTTATAGTTGACTTTAAGAGTTAAGGTTAGAGAGATGGCTCAGCAATTGAGAGCATTTGCTACTTGTGCAGCCCCAGGTTCAGTTCCCAACACCCACAAAGCAGATTACAACTGTCAGTTACTCCAGTTCCAGGGGCTCCGATAGCTCCAGTGGACACCAGGCATGCAGGTGATACACATGCATACACGCTGGAGAGGCCCTCAAACTCATATAAATGAATAAATCTTTAGTTTTACTAAAAATTTAAAGGGCTAGAGAGATGGCTGAGTGGTTCAGAGAACTTGGTATTGCAGGGAGCCCAGGTTTAGTTTCCAGCACCCCCATGGTGGACTCACAGTTGTCTGTAACTCCAGATTCCAGACACCTTCTCTTCATCTCCATAGTCACATGGTACATATAGTCACATGATAGCCATGTATGCCTGCTGAGAATCAAGCCCCTCAAAATAAAGAAATTTGTTTTTGTTTTTAAAGACAGGGTTTCTCTGTGTTACAGCTCTGGCTGTCCTGGAACTCACTGTGGAGACCAGGTTAGCCTCAGCCTCACAGAGATCCACCTGCATCAGCTTCCCAAGTGCTGGGATAAAAGGCATACACTACCACACCTGGCTGTACAGTGCTACAGCCAAGATTTGGTGCTTCCTTATGGAATATCACTGTCATCAGTGATTAACCTGAATCAAAGTGTCTTTTAGACCTTTCTTCACACCATGAAGCTGTTTGAAAAAGTTAACTAGCACCTTTAGGTGGGACTGGAGGGATGGCTCAGCAGCAGCTGTCTATATCTGCAGTCCCATTGGCTCTGATTTCCTTTTCTGATATGTCTACCTACATGTAAACAAAACACCTATACACAGAAAATAATTCTTTTTAAAAGTAAATAAGTAACACCTTTAGGAAACTGTCAGATAATCCAAAATTAGGGTTAAAAGTCAGTATTATGAGAGCTAAGCAGATGGCTCAGTGGATCAGGTGCTCAGTGCACAAGCATGGAATGGAGATGTCATTTCAGATTCCAGGAGTCACATAAAGCTGGGCATGGGTGCACACATGGATAACCTCAGCTCTGAGAAGTGAGACCACAGGACCATCTCAGACTTAGCAGCCAGTCAGTCTAGCCAACGTGGTAAACTCCAGATTCAGTAAGAGGCACTCTCTCAAAAACTAAGGTGGAGCATGATCAAAGGCCCCCAACAGTGGCCCCTGACTGCCACATGTCATCCTGTGCTGAGGTCCTGGAACCCTGTCTAGGATTGACAAGAGAATCACAGACACACACACAGCAAAGTTGAGATCAGGTGGGAATTTCTAACTGCTGCAACCCAGAACCTCATTGTTTTTATTAAGCCCAGGAGAAGGGTTAGCTAGTCTTGGAAGGAGATCTCTATAGTTGTGCAGTCAAGCTGTAAGTATCTGGAAGGAGGAAGCCATAGTTGCTAGTCTTTGCACACACTGATCAATCATTTCTACACACTCATGCTTGGATATCCCCTGGGGAAACTCTTCTATTCCTCTTTCACGTGGTCCATATGGGCACTAGCTTTGGGCCAATTGGTCTCTGAGTTCTTAGGTCAGTATTATACTAAAAAAAAAAGCAGGGGAGTAGAATAAAGAAGTAAGTAGGAAGCTGTACTGCATTAAAAGGAATCCGGCTTGCCAGGTGGAATGCATAAGTCTTTGAGTCCTGAATTGAGGACAGAGAATCACTTTTAAGAGATGCTTTGGCCAAGTAATGTCAGCTACTTCTTAAGACCAAAGCAGGTGGGTTGAAAGTTCAAAACCATCCTGAACAATTTACTGAGACATTTGTCTCAGAATAAAAGGTATAATAAGATCTAGGGATACCTGCCTCATAGATAGAGTGCTTTCCTAGCATGCACAAAGCTAAGACCCCAATCCCTCCTGCTTGTAAAGGTGGGAGATGTAGACATAGACTAAATTCTGGCCATTTTACAGAATTATTATTTTCTTATAGGTGGTGGTAGCATTGTGATCATTAAGTTAAAAAAAAAAGCCTAGGGATAGGCACACTGAAGTACTTAAGGGTTGTATTCACTGGGACTGTGAATTATTTCTAGCACCTAAGAGTGTTAGGGGAGATCAGATATGACAGCGTAGCAACTGTTAAATCCAGGTTAAAAATAATAAATGGGTTTGAACTATTTGGAGGTCTATGTGTTTGAACATTTTGGTAGTAAAACTATTGGTGGAGAACAAAACTACCTCTTCCCCAGAAATCCTGTAATAAATCAGATAGAATTACATTCAGTGTTCATGCCTCCACCATATTACTGACAGAAGAGACGGGCCTGCTTAGGATTCACCCTTGTGTGTCTTTCTGTTTACATGTCCAGGACTAGCCAAAATAAAATAGAAAAGAGCTGTGGATAGCATCTCTCTAGCAGTGCTCAGTAATTCAGAATTGATTCTTCCATCTGTATCATTGAAAAGTTAGGCAATTTTATTTCATACACTTACCTTTTATAAGTGTCCTTAATAGCCTTTGAGTGTTATTTTCCTTTTCTGGTTTGTTTGATTGGGGTAGGGATAAGAATCAAACACAGAACTTCATGCATGCTAAGATAGTGATAGCTATAGCTCTAGATTAGATTAGAGCTATAGCTCTAGCCATTAGATTCCCTGACCCCTACCCACAGTACTGGGGACGGAACCTAGGGACCCATGCGTGTTAGGTATGTACTGTATCACCTGTATCACTGGGTTGTATCTTTTGCCTGATTTTCATTTTTAAGACTGCTTTCTTAGATGCTACATTCTGTAAGTTTGAGGAGTTGAAGTTTGAGTTTTGGGGGATTTGTTGTTTAGGTTATATATGTGAACTTATATGTGTACTTAAGTTTTTCTTTTATATTCGCAGGTTATTCGTACATTAGACCCTAAACAGAATCAAGGAGCAGCACCAGAAATACAAGCTCTTAAAAACCAACTGCAGGAACGGGATCGACTGTTCCACTCATTAGAGGTCAGTTAGTACACCATGCGATAAAATACTGAGGTTTTTAGCTTTTTCAGAGACCCTTGCTATATTATATATTGTAACCTTGGGTTAGGCGGTTAATTGTAAGTATCTTCCTTATGTTGAATTCATTTGTATCTTTACATGTGGTTGTGCTTCAGAAAGAATATGAGAAGACGAAGAGTCAAAGAGACATGGAGGAGAAATACATTGTTAGTGCCTGGTACAATATGGTAAGAGAAGAGTATTCCAGAATATTCAGAATGTAACACAAAGTTGTATGTCATTATATTGCCTTTACTGTAGAAGTAATTCTACCAAAAGAATCTGATAGTAATTTCTCTCCTAACATGTACTAACAAAGCCTTTATGTTGACCTTTAAACTGAGAAGTACCACACCTAAGGCTAAGGCGTTGTGAAACAATCATCCCCAGAGGATAGAAAAGACCAGTTTAGTCTTACTCTTTGGAGCCATTTGTTTTGGGGAAAGCAGACATGGTCATGCCTGAACAGATGCAGTAACTCTGGCTTCGTTGGCTTGTTTCAGTACATTTGCAAGATGAGATTTTCTTTACAGGTAGCGTAACTGTCTCATGGGATATGGAAATATTCAGTTTCAGACTTAGACCACTGAAGGTTTTGAAATGGAGTGTGCAAAGAAACTAAATATGTGTAAGGGAAGGAGATAACTGCTCATTGGCTCATGCCCAGTTGTGAATTTTACAGGATGGGGCGCCTTCTAGGACTTTTGTCTTCCTTTTCTTTGTGTTCTTTTTTAATGAAACCATTTCTGCCGCTTTGAAGTGTTAGGGTTTTCTACATTATTCATTGTGCATGAGGGGAGCTGGTGCTGTGGACACCTATGGCAGCCGAGGGTTCCAAGGGCTGGACAAAGTTGCTAGGCTTGCCTTACTCACAGAGCCGTCTCTCCAGCCAAATGCTAGTGTTTTGAAACAGGAAGTTGGGCTGTCCTTTCAGTTTTTCCCTTTTGTCCTATTGCTCTCCTGTTGGCATAAATATTGTTTTGTTTTAGTATTACTACTGTTGGTACCCGCTCTTAAAGGTTAGCTCTCCAACCTTAAAATGTGAAAAATGTAAAAATTTGCTTCATGACATGTGTCTACAGTACACCAGTGTGTTTAAGATCTTATTGTAATTTTTCTTTTAAAAGGGAAATAATTTTGAATGAAAATATTATTTTGGGTTTTTTTTGTTGTTGTTCTTGTTTTTGTTTTGTTTGTTTGGTTTTGGTTTTTCAAGACAGGGTTTCTCTGTAACTTTGAGCCTGTCCTGTAACTAGCTCTTGTAGACCAGGCTAGCCTCAAACTCACAGAGATCCACCTGCCTCTGCCTCCTGAGTGCTGGGATCAGAGGCATGCACTACCACTGCTCAGCTCGAGAATGTTATTAACAAATAAAATTTTCTTGAAAATTAAATTTAAAAATTAAATAAATTTTATTAAGGGATTTTCTGTGGACATTAACCCTAACCCTACTGTTCTATCTTCCTGGAAGCTGTGTTCCCAGTCTCACAGACCTGTACCTTAGTCCCTGTTAGCAATTTCACATATTGCTTCTTATGGAACTGGATTTATTTATTTTGTGACATGGAACTAAAGGATAGTGCTAATTTTTAACTTTTCAGAATGAAGGGGTAATTTCAAATAGACACATGCAGGTTACTCACAAAAAAAATCAATAGGAGCATCATGCTTATACTCAGAATGTTTTGCATCTCAGACAACTTAAATAGGAATCAAAACGGTGACTACTGGGGCAAGGTATAAGTTTCTCAACAAATAGCTTTGTATTGGCCTCTGACATCTTAGAAGGGTGTAAAAAGTGTAGCACAGTGGCTCTAGAATACAGAGCACAGTCAACTGCCTGAAAAATTAGAATTATAAATAAATGTAGTAAAACATTTCAGTAGATATTTGCTAGTGTTATTCAAACCTTCAAATATATTTTTTAAGTTAAAGCTGAGCTAAAAAGTATATTCTGGGGGTTGGCAGAATGACTTAGCAGGTAATTATGCTTGCTACTCAAACCTGGCACCCTGAATTCAATAACTAGAACCTGTGTAAAATGGAAGAGCACCAACTCCATAAAGTTGTCCTCTGACCTCCACATAAACTGTGATACAGGCATCCTATCTGTATACATCGTGTATGCACACATAATAACTGTACACATGCTACCACCCCACCCTCTAGGGACATACCCTAAGGCATAGTGAATTAAGACAGCAATCCCGGTTCAAGGTCTGCTGGTTTGACCTAGTCCTAGGCTAGCGGGGCTACATCATAAGACTCTGCCTTAAAATACGACAGAGGCAGAGGCAGGCAGATCTCTGTGAGTTCAAGTATGGTCTACAAAGAGAGTTCCAGGACAGCCAGGACTGTTACACAGAGAAACCTTGTCTAAAACATACAGAAAAGAAATGTCTTCTAAGATTTCCCATTGAATAAAATGGGTTGTGTTCTTAGGTGCATATGAATGGATGAAGTTATATTCAGAATGCAAAGCTATGGCCAGTGTTTTCCTAGAAGCTTATAAGAAATAGGAAGCTTGACTTTCCAGTCTCCTGTTTCCTGTGCTGTATTTCTCTTTGTCATCTTCCACTTCTCCACATCAGTTTACCTGTTCTGTGTTACTGGTGTGATTAACCAGAAGCCGTCTTATTAAAAGAACACTTAAGACTGGCCCATGCCCAGGCTCTTGGTTAGTCGTCTGACTTTAGCAAGGTGGTTTGCTGTTGCTGTCGCTCACTGTTTCTCCACATGCTGAAGTACCCCTGCTTCCTTCTCCTGTCTAGGGGTAGCTTGGTGACTTTTGCCCCTCTTCAAAGGTAGTAAGTGGTTTTTCTGCTTTCAAGGGGAGATCCCCCTTCTTGGTTGTATCTTCTGTTATGGGTTGTCAGAAACTTTTTTGAGTTTCTTTGAGAATACAAGTCATCCCTGAAGTGAAGAAAAACAGCACTGTGGTATGTATAGTACCTAGTATGACTTTCCATCATAAAAACCAAGTGCATCTGTGTTTCTCTTCCTGATTAGTTCTGTGATTTCCACAATCTGTGTGAATCTGCTGCTGCCAATCATTTGCACTTTTCTTGGAAAATCAGTTTGATTTGAAAGGACAAAATAGGTAGCATCTTCTAAAAATCGTCCTCCACTATCTCGTTTTGATTGTTGTAAATTCATAAAATTAAACCTTAATTTTTCCAAAGGAAGATTTGTACTTAATTATTGGAATGAAATGATTTCATAAAATTTTAAGTCATGAATGAGTAGAATAAATATTCCTAATTAATTGTACTTTGCTATTTGATATAGTAAATTCTGCATGATGATATTTATTTTTTAAGGATATCCCATGTTTTCACTGACTGCTTGTGTTTCTGTTTTAATGTTACAGGGAATGACTCTACATAAAAAGGCGGCTGAAGATAGACTAGCTAGCACAGGTTCAGGGCAGTCATTTCTAGCAAGGCAAAGGCAAGCAACCAACACAAGAAGATCCTATCCAGGCCATGTCCAGCCAGCCACAGCAAGGTAGAGAGGTCTCGCCATTAGGGATTTTTAAAAGGCATACTTCTGTTACATATAACATTTCAGGAAATCCAGCTGGCTTCGTTTGTTCTCTCCTGTGTTGATATTTAGTGTTTCTCACTTGAGAATCTCTCTTGCATCTTTTAGTTTCTTTGTCCTTTATGGTCTTTTCAGTTTCTTTTAATGTGCCAAAAATTTGTAAATGTACAATTAAAAACGTTGTATAATAGTGTAATACTTTTCTTTGTATGAAAATGTCTTCTTCCCCATTTGTGTGGGCTTTGTAAAGAATCAGATTTTCTGCCAATAATTGATACACAATTTATATTCTTTATCGTGCCTACTGTGTTACCATACTTTATAAGAATGTCTTTGTTTAAAGGGAATTAATCTTTTTATGGTGTATTAATCTGTGTTTTCAGTTGTTTTTCAAATGCACTTCAGATAACTTCAATACTTACTGTACTATCCAGAGTGGTGTCGAGAGCACTTGTGCAGAGGCCGTAGTCAGATTGTACGGCACCTGGCAGGGTCGCTGGGAGGGAAGAAAGAAGTTTTCATGTTGTTTTACTAGAAATTAAACTTACTCTAAGATTTGGAGTTTATTTTCAGAACATAACTATTTCCTGCTGTCATGTTTGCTGGCAGAAGTGGAATTGGTGAAGATGTTTGGGTAGACATTACAGAGGATTAAAAAAAAAATTGGCAGGCTTTTTTTTTCTTCTTTTGAAATATCTTAGTAGTTAAGAATCAGATTCTAGCCACACACTTTTAATTGCTTTCCACATGTAAAAGATTTATTTTTCATATAGGTAGCCTTCTCTTTGGGGCAGTTCTTTGACTTATGCCTTATATGTTTTATATATTCTGTAAGCCTTCCCTTTTCTCAATCTTATTAGCTAACATCTTAATACCATTAATTAAGATCAGTACATGCCTTTTGTGTGTAATATTATGATAGATCTCTTTACAGTGTTCTCTAACTCTACCTATGAGTCCAAGAGTTGGTAACTGGAGAGATTTTGGGGTATTTGGTTGTTGAAATTGCTTACATTATATGCCACATTTATTTACATAGATGAATGCCTGCTAAGCAGTCGCTGGTAAGCACTTTGTCTATATAAGGTATCATATAATTTTAAACTATCATTCACTTGAAAATGATACACCTTTTGTCTTTCTCCATATTGATTTATGTATTTGATCCCAGGTAGTATTTAAGGTTTCTTCCAGCCTTTTTCTTGTTCCAAACCACATTTTTCAAAAGAAAAAAGAAATCTGGAATCTGGTCAGAGGGTTATTTTGTTTGTGTTTAGGTAAGTCATCTAGTGGAGGATGTTATTTTATGTACTTGCTATTCAAAGTGCTGATGTTACTTAGGTCTGTATAAAAGACAAATAACTTTAATTCCAGTTTAATGTGATTAAGACTTTTCAGAAACTATATGCAAGTGCTTCATTTTAACTCCCTCCTCTTTTATAAGAAAATTGACCTAGAAATTTGTCCTGCATGTTTTGTTTTGTTTTTGTCAGACAGAGTCTTTGTGTAACCCAGGCTGTCGTGAACACATGATCCTCTGGATTATAGATGGGAACCTCCATACTCAGCTCTTAGAGAGAACCGTTCTTGAGGAAAGGTATTAGAACACAGAGAAACGACACCGCATCGTGCAGCATTTCTTTAAAGATATTCACTGCGAATGTCTGAGCACAGTATGAGGCATCCGCCTAGGCAGACCATAAAGCAGCGAGACTTGGAAATAGTGGAGAGAGCCGTGTGAGGACAGTGCACTGTGGGCGCAGGGCAAACAGACCTCATCTTTTAGGTCCGGTTTTGTTTATTTCAAGACAATCTAGCTGTATTATCCAGACTTGCCTCAGATCCTTTGACTGAAAGCCATCCTCCTGCCTGTGCCTTCCAAGAGGCTGAAATTAAGGTATGTGCTGTCATGCCTACATGATATGTCAGGCTTGAAAATAAAAGATTAAAATTGGGACCAGCAAAATGGCTCAGCTGGAAGAATACTTGCCGCCAAGCCTGACGACCTCAGCTCGTGAGATTCCTGGGGTCCAGGTGCTGAGGGAACAAGCTATTCCCAAGGATTGTCCTCTGACCTCCAGACTCACACAGGTTTAGGTACACACACATAAATATGTGTTAAAAGATTAAAACTAGTTTAAAATACTCTTACTTCATCTTTGGTTCATAGAATATCTAAAACTCAAGCACTTTTAAAGAAACAAATTAGTCTATGATCCATACTCTTAATAAAATACTGCTTTTTGAGAAGTTATGCTTGTAGAACAAAGAGGATGTGAAAGCGGGAGACTCTGGAAGCCACTTTTCAGCTAGGTTTACCTGTGAGGTAAAAACATCTCAATGTTTTGATTTTCTGTTTACCTGCCCTCTCTATGTGCACACCCACTTACCCAGATATTTTCTCTAGATGTTTTGGAAATGCCTCAAGCTTTCAGAAAGAAATTTAGCTTCTGATTTTCATCAGCATCTGCTGTGTGCTAATTTCAGTGTTTATAACCTTCGCTTTGTTTGTTGTCTGTATCTTTAATGTTTGGTGGATTTCACTCAGTAAATTGAAGAAATATCGTGTGATATTTCAGAATAAAATAAAGTATACTTTCATAAGAAACAGCATCCGAACATATACTTTAGGCATCATAAAGCCAAGAATAAACCTAAATAAAGCAGTGGCAGCTTTCCCATTGCATGGTTTAGGTCAGGACTTAGGGGATTACAGTTTCTCCGTCCGTGATCAGGAATGTTGTGGGTACTCTGATGATGATGTGTGGTCTCCCTAGAAGTTAAGAGGTCAGTGATGCTAGGCTGTGTCTCCACAGGCTGCTTTTACGGTACTTCCCTGAAGCCTCCTAGCTTCTTCCCTGAAGCCTCCTAGCTTGTCCTGGCAATACAAGAGAATGAGGACAGTGGGTCAGTGTCCTTGTATCAGGTTGAGAGAAGCTGTTGCCAGCATCTGAGTTCTTGTAACAAGCTTATTTTCTATGCCATCTATCCAGGGTTTAAAAAAAAAAAGCCAAAGAAAACTACTTAAAAAATGACCATTTATGTCCCACATTATACATTTAAGATTAGAACAGGAAAACAGTCCAGTAAATGTAATTTAGTTTCTTGCATCAGAAATAAAAATAACTAATATAGTTGCACATATTTTAATTTAATTTTAAAAACTGGGACTAGAGAGTTGTCTCAGTATTTAAGGGCATTTATGGTTCTTCCCAAGAACACAGGTTCAGTTCCCAGAACTGAAATGAAAGGTCATAATAACCAACCATCTGTAACTGCAGTTCTAAGGAATCTTATACCCTCTTCTGACCTCCACAATCACCAGGCACATGCATGTGTACATGCATGCATGCAGGCAAGCACTCATACACAAAATAAATCTATAAAAAGAAAATTTAAACTGGGTCATAGTTTTCTTTTGTCTGATTACTTAAAAACAAAAATAAGTCCCTAAATAATTGATTCATATTGAAACTTAATCCAGATTGAACTATTTCTGTCATCTTGGTAAAATTAGCTTAATGTGATGATTAAATTATATGGATGATATTGTCCAATTATTTTGAAGTTGTTTGGTTAATGTAATTTGAGCCCAGCTACAAAATCAAGGTAAATGGTTCTTTTATTTTGTTTTTCGAGACAGGGTTTCGCTGTGTAGCCTGGGCTGTCCTAGAACTCACTCTGTAGACCAGGCTGGCCTCGAACTCAAGAGATCCACATAACCTCTGGCTCCTGAGTGCTAAGATTAAAGGCATGTGCCACCACTGCCTGGCAAGTCAAGCTAAATGTTATCTGTCAGACCTTCCAGTCTAATTTCATTAATTGTTACAGATCCAGATAGAGGTTAATTCTAAAATAAGTCAGGTCTTAGTGGAAGGAAAGATACAGTCAATGAGCAGCGTTATCCTTCTTTTCAATAGCAGTTCTCTTAGTCTTGTCAGTAAGAGGGCTAGGGTGTGCTTAGTTGGTGTAGTGTTCGCTTAGGATACGTGAAGTACTGGGTTCAGTCCCTAGCATTTTAGGAGATGGTTGTACACCTGTAGAGAGTTTGAGGCCAGTTTGGGTCACGTGAGATTCTACCTTCAAAAAGAAAAAAATGTATATAGTTCTTTTGTAAAATCTTGCTCCCATATAAGCATTGATCTATTGCACTAACAATAACCATATTTTAAGCTTTGAAATAATTCATTATGAGTTATCATTAACCAAAAACATATATTTTAAAATACCTTCTTTACTCTCCAAATTTAATTTTCATTTGTTCAGATCTCTTAGTACACAAATGTTGTAACAGTTGGGAAATGTTGTGCCTGAACATCCACAGTCCATATCCTAAAGAAATCTAGCTAATTTCCATTTGCTCGAGTTAATAACATAATTCGGCCCCACAGTGAGAGGGACATGTGTGGTATCTTTTCTGCTAAGGTGGAATCACATGAGTACCACATGTCTTCGGTTTTCTGTTCATTAAACCATGGAAGAATAATTGGACCTTTGTTGTTTTAGATTAATATTTTTAATTGGGGGAGGGTGACTTGGGAAGGATGTGTGCAAGAGCCAGTGGAGGCCAGAAGAAAGCATCAGGTCCCCCGGGGATGGAGTTAGAGCTGCCCTGTGTGGAACTTGGGTTCTCTGCAAGAGTAGCCAGCTTTCCTCTCCAGCCCCAAGTATCTGGACTCATATTGTGAAGAGGTTTTTTTTTTTTTTAACCTTTAGATAGCAATCAACCTGATTCAGCTTTGTATTTAACAGTGAAACATATGTGATATCCCAGAACATGGGAACCTGAGGCTGGAAAAAAATATAAGTTGGAAGCTCTCCTGGGCTATACAATGCAATGCAACCTTGTTTCAAAAAACAAAACAAGCGTATGCCAAACAAAGTAGAATGGGAAGCCAGGCCTGTTATCTAGCATACTCAAGACTACATTCATTCCGTAGTATGGGTGAATGAATGAATGAATGAATACATAAATGCATAAATAAAGTGGGATATCTCAATCTATAAAAATTATTTTATTATGTTCTGTTTTCCTTTTTATAAATTAAGGGGTTTTCTATCCAATAAAATTAACTTTGTTAACTACAGTGCTGTCAGAATTAAAAGCAATCCAACCCTTTTTTTTGTTTTTTGGTTTTTTTTTTTTTTTGGTTTTTGAGACAGTGTCTTTCTCCATAGCACTGTGTGTCCTGGAACCCTGGAACTCACTATTGTAAACCAGGCTGTCCTTGAACTCACAGATATCTGCCTGCCTCCGCCTCCTGGGTGCTGGGATTAAAAGTATGCACCATTGTGCCTGGCGCCTTTTTTTTTTCTTTATTTATTTTTTTGGTCAACCCAATTTTATTATGTTTATTTAGAAAGAGGTTTCAAGAACTTACTCTTTTTTTAAAAATATTTATTGATTTATTATGTATACAATATTCTGTCGGTGTGTATGCTTGAAGGCCAGAAGAGTGCACCAGACCGCATCACAGATGGTTGTGAGCCACCATGTGGTTGCTGGGAATTGAACCTTTGGAAGAGCAGGCAATGCTCTTAACCTCTGAGCCATCTCTCCAGCCCCCCAGAACTTACTCTTTTAATCTGATTTGAATATCCTGTGATTCTTTTCCCCATTTTCTCTTTTGGTAGGAGGAAGGCTACTCTCAACACATCTCACATAATTTTTACTTTTGTAATATTTAAGTGATTGATGTATGCTTTTCATTGAATATTTGTCCAACTTTGACACAATAATGTTCTAAGTTTTTTAATACTGTACAGCTCTGAGAAACCTAGAAAACATGAAATAATTTGCTCATAACTAACTCACTTGCTGATAACACAACTAGCTTCTTACCCTTCCTGTCACTTAGAATTATCAGTCCTATGTTTAGTGTCCTGTTTATAAAACGAAAGAACCCAAACGTTCCAAACATCTTTCCTTTTAAGTCATTAGTTATGCCGTGGAAAGTATACTGGTTACTTTAAAACATCTTTTCAAGCCAGGTGTGGTGGTGCACACCTTTAATCCCCACACTTGGGAGGCAGAAGCAGGCAAATCTCTGAGTTCTGGGCCAGCCTGGTCTCCAGAGTGAGTTTCAGGACAGCGAGAATTACACAAAGAAACCCTGTCTTAAAAAAAAAAAAAAACAGGAAAAAGACAACTTTTCATCAGTCTGATTTATGTTACCATTTTGAGTAAAAAAAAAAAAAAAAAAAAAAACCAGAACCCTAAATTCTCTATTTAATGTTATAAAATATGAATATAGGTAGATTCTTCCAGTTACACTAAAGTAATAGAACAGGGACCTTGGTTTGAGAAATGAGAGTCCTGAACCTAATTATGGCTTGTATATGAAGTTTGATAACGGGGAGGGGGGGTCTGTAAAATGCTTATGACTTATATGTGTATATAAATTTAAATATGTATATGTGTATATTTCTCACTCCGTGTGTGTATATATAATATATATATACACATACTTAAAACTAGACATAGCAATATTTGCTTTACATGTCTCTTCAGTATTTTTCTAATTTTAGTAATGTACTGCAAGGTTAAGTCTGAATGTAGTATGTAAAAGAAAATAGAAATTGAAAAGGTAAATGGCAATTAAGACAAGTAAGCCCATTGTAAAGAGTAGAGTGAGAGTATTGGAGCACAAAGGAGCCTAATTAACACATATTTAGGCCGAGAGACATACTCAGAGAATATCTTATTAAATGTTATAGTCAACAAATACTCCGTCATTATTACACATTTATCTGATAAAAGAGTAGGCCAAAACTAATTTCTAATTGACTTTTGATGGGTATTAACTAAGCATATAATCTGTATGTTATTTGGAGGGAAAGCATTTCTTTTTATACTTATTAAGAAGTTATTACTAGGGGCTGGAGAGATGGCTCAGTGGTTAAGAGCATTGCCTGCTCTTCCAAAGGTCCTGAGTTCAATTCCCAGCAACCACATGGTGGCTCACAACCATCTGTAAAGAGGTCTGGCGCCCTCTTCTGGCCTGCAGGCATACACACAGAATATTGTATACATAATAAATAAATATTTAAAAAAAAAAAAGAAAAAAGAAGTTATTACTAAGTCTGACATGTGAATTTAGGATGTTAAACTTTGATTTGATGAGATGAGAAAAAAAAATTATGATGGCTAAAAATGATCACCAGCTTCCCAACAAGTATCTGTATCATACATTATATAGTTTACAAACCATTGTCTTAATGTCCCTCTGAATTATAATTGTACCACCACAAAAATGTCTGTATGAAGACAAAAGTGAACTTTTAAAACCATTCAAAGTACGCCTTTATGTATCTGAGGCTTTACCACAGGCTCACAGGCAGATGTTTAGGTCCGAAGATGAAATTGTAGGTGTCCATTGTCTCAAATATCTCACCTATAGGGCTATTAAAACCTGAATTGTATCTACTTGGAACTTAATTAAATATTGTGAGAACAAGCTAGTGAGTAAAAGACAACCTTAATACATGCTGAGGACATTGAGCACATGGACGTGATGTCTGCTCAGACTGTCACACAAGGCAACCCTATTACATGCTGAGGGCATGAGCACAGGGATGTCTGCTCAGACTGAACTGACAGTGGTGAGCTCAGCAGCTGTGTTGTCAAAGCAGTGGCGAGAAACCTACTTTTGTTCTTGTACTGTGTCTTCTGTCTGTAGTCTCTTCTACTAGAGACAGGCATCTTAATGTTGTCTGCCCTCCTCATCAGTCTAGGTTGTTTATATCCACTACAAAATTTCCAGCTTTTTACTGATATTAAATAACTCTTCCTTTCCTCTTCTGCTGCACTTGAGCATTTCCTGTTGGCATACCAGTGTCATGAGTCAAAATCTGGAAATAACTTATTCCTAGGTCAACCAACAACACTGAAGCTGGCTTTTGGTTTTTGTGCTGGGAATTGAGCTTAGGGCCTCATGCACTCCAGGGCAAGTGCTCTACCATTGAACTCCATGCCAGCAAATCAAGACCTCTTGAATACAAACATGTTTGAAACTACGTTCTCGTTAATAAAATTAAACACTTTCCTGTTTAACGAGATTGTCTTACCCTTTGAGGGGTTGTCTCTTAAAATAAAAACCTGTAGATTGCTCCTAGTTTTTCCCACCATTGCAAATACCCAAAAAGAAGAGAAGGGGGTGCTCTCTCTCTCCCCCTCCTTCCCTCTCCAGAAACTGAGAAGTCAGAGGCATCTAAAAGACAGTGGGGAAAGGTGATTTTTAGAAAAGGGAGGCTCTAGAGATGCTGGATGCTGCAGAAATATTAATTGTACTGTGAGATTTTTTTTTTTAATCTTGGCTTTTTTTTTTTTCTTAAATTTGTCTTGTAAAGGTTTCTTCTTGTGCTGGTGAATTTACACCCGGAACTCTCCCATCTGCAACATGAATTTAGTAATCATGTTGGAGACCAAAAGTGCTGAGGCTTGTTGACTGCTAACCCTGATTACTGCCAGAGAATTGGCTCATAAAAGCGTGTGCTGTTTTGGGTTTTGCCTTGTTTCAAAGGATATACATGTTTTAATAGTGTAAAAAGTTTGTGCATTTGGGGCCAGAGAACCTAGCTCCAGTAGCAGAACAGGTGACTAAATTACACAAGACTCTGCCTGTCTTAAGTTCAGGGTGAGTCAGTCTGCGTCTCTCGCTGTCTGTCTCTCTCTAACACACACACATGCGCGGATGGACAGATGCACACAAGTTTCTACTGATGACGTTTGCTTGCTTAAGTCAATCACTTAGAAGAAAGCAACACTGAAATAGAAAAGCCTGCATTCAACTGTAAGGAAATAGGTACCTTTTTTTTTCTTTACTGAGTAAAAAAATCAGAAAGCCAGGATAGTATCACACACCCATAATCCCAACACCAGGCTGAGACAGCAGGACTACAAGTTTTACATCAGATGAGGCAACATAGAAAATTCAAAGCCTGTCTGTTTCAAAAAAAAAAAAATTCATGAGTACAAAAAATATACAGTGTTTTAAATATGTTCTATGTAAGTGTTTAATGAGTGGATTTCTAAGTGTCCTAACATCTCCTAGCTTCTTGTAATTTGCATAAAGTAGATTATAGACCAAGTCAGTACCACCTGCCGTGTGTGGCAGTTTTAACCTGAAGGTAACTCACACCTGTAATTCTAACACGGGGAAGGCCGGGATAAGAGGACTTTGCGCAAGGATCAGACCATCCGTGGCTACACGGGGAGATTCTGTCGGGTGTTTCAGCGCTACAGTACTCACGTGCGGTGCACAGCACAGGTGTAGAAAATGCAGAAAACCGCCAGAAAACAGAGGCAGTCAGCTAAGGAGCAGCGGCTAAAGGGTTTAACAGGTGAAAAGTGTTTGTTAGAAAAGTTTTGTGTCATTATTTTTGGCCTTGGAAAAATCATAACTCCATATTGTGAGCTTTTAATATACTCTTCCCAACGCAAATGGTCAGTGCTTTGTCAACTGGTTAACTAAATCATTTTATAAATCATTTAATATCTTCAGGCATTTCTCCCTTTTATACTTTTTAAATTGATTATCATCAAACAGAAACTGATAATAAATGCTTAACTTATTCTCAAACAAAATTAGTAAACATCATAGCCTTATATTATTTAAATCTACTTATATCTCAGTATCTCATGAAGGTCACCTTTTGTTTCTGCCTTGTAGCTTTAAAGTCATATTTGACTGTCTTTCACTTCAAAGATAGAGTTAGGACCAAAGAATTTGGTTTTCTTCATGGTTCCCTGCTCTTAATTTGCTTGGAAGATGAATGTGACCAATTTTTTTCTTTCTGAAGCAAACATTTGCTTTTCCAGACTGTGACTAGGCGATGGAAACGTTGGGAGTGTACTGGTTCTCTTGCACTGTACTAAAGTACTTATCTAACTTAAAGAAAAGGATTATGCCGATTTATCGGAAATTTTCTAATCAAACTAAAGGACTTCTTTTAAATGTATGTGTCTGTGTTGGTTTGTTGTTACTATTTTTGATTTCTGGAGTTAGCGATAATGGAGATCCAACCTAAGACCTTGCAGATGAGATTTGAGACAGGTTCTCCCTTTTTTGCCTTGGCTGGCCTGGAACTCAACGGAGATCCACCTGCCTCGCCTCCTGAGTTGCTGGGATTAAAGGTGTGTGCTCCACAACCCCTGACATCAGTTGCAATTCTTCTGAGTCAGACTCACACTTAGTGACACCTTTCCTGCTAAAAGGTCACAGTGCTCTCCTCGTGTTTTAAAACTTTGATAACCAGGCAACAGAATCACAACAGTATTGCCAATTTCTAAACAAGTTATGAAATGATTACTGTGATCCAAGTACAGATGAGCATGTGATGTGTGTGTGTTGGTTTTGTTGAGTTCTACAAAGACTCATGGGTTACGGATAATTTTCAGTATGCTCTAAGTAATGGTTTAGTGCAAATATAGGAAATGACTGCACCCGGATGCTGAGCAGTGGTCTGGCACCTCATTTTCATTACTTTTTAAAATAGCTTTAGTTACTCACAATTCAAATCCACTAAAATACTGTCATCCCTAATGACATCCCTACTGTCATTTATAGATTCTGTAATTCGTACTATTTTGTACTCTGAAAAATAATTTCCAGATTTGTTGGAGTTCTCTTTGAGAGCTGCCTACCATTTTTTACTATTTTATTATGTCATGGGTAGCAAAATTCAAACATGCTTAATAATTTGCCTTATTTAGACTAAGAAATTGAAAATACCAAAAATATAAAGATAGAAAGATATTTGTTTCCCTATGTTTTTTTTTCTTTTTCGGATGAGCTGGAAAACACCTAAGTATATTGAAGCTGGAGTTGTGCCGACCATGGCCCCATGTCTAAGGCCTTGTTCTCAAGTCTCAAGTATTGCTGACTGCTCCTTACGTTGTTGCCAGCTTCATGTTTGACACAGTGGGTATTTCCCACCTTGCATCCTAACCATTCTAAAGGTATTATAAGTTATCTTCCCACTCTGGAAGACTATTGAATTTATGGTAGTTTTATTCTTTGAAACATAATCCAAAAATGATGTCCACTTTAAGCTCTGCATTTCTCACTTCAAGTCATTTCTAACAACATTATATTACGGTCTTCAAGCGTTTTTCCTCCTGTTTACCCAGTTTGCCAGTTTCGTACTTTGTCTTACAACTGGCACGTTTCCCCATTGTTGTAAATGACTTTTTAGAGCTGTCTCCTCCAGTTAGAAATTCTAACTAAAGTCACAACAACAAAGTTCTGAGAAACCATCAGAAGGAAGGGTTTTTAATCTTACATTTCCTTTTGGTTCGTTTTGATTTTAATGACTGCCAACTTGTTATATATGAGTGTTTATATATGCATATAGTATATGTATATGAAAAAGTTAAGATTTGGTCAAACTATATTTTCCCATTCAAGTACAAAAAAATGTTTTCAAGGCTGCAAAAAGTGTACAGTTGTTAAACAAGTTGTAAATAAAGACTTGTATAAAAATCCAGCTCAGATCTTGTTTTTTCTTCTCTGTTACAGACATTTAACAGCTGTCTGATTTTTACACTTGATTGTGCACTTGGTAGTGTTAGGGGGCAGCCGGACATTAAAGTCTTGGAAGCCATGGAGGATGAGTCCTTCCTCAAATCAGTCTTAGCCCACATTCCAGGCAACACTGAAGCAAAGGGAATTAACACCACAATTAACACCTTTCCTAAGATTTTACATGAAAGAGGAAAAGCGGAGGTATCAGGACTTAAGGGAAAACTATTTCCTCCTACTCAGAAGAATGGGAGCTGCCTTCTGCCCCGCCCCTAAAATTGCGATACCCCCCCCACACACACACACACATTTAAGGGTTAATCCAAGCCAGGCATGGTGGCACATAACTAATCTCAGCACTCTGATGCAGAAACAGGCAGATCTCTGTGAGATTAAGACCAGTGTGGTCTGCAGAGAGTTCCAGGACAACCAGATCTACATAGTAAGTCCCTGTCTCAAAAAGCAAACAAAAAGAGTTAATCCAAGTGGGCTCATCAATCATTTGGCCACGAGACCACCCAATATACACCTGAAAACATGTTAAAGCAATTGAAATTGCCTGGCACTAGTAAGAAGGAAACGGAACACGCAACAAACCCACTTAGGAGTTTATTAGAGGGGGTATATACAGACCTGGAAAGTCAGTGTGCAGGGAGAGAGACGAAGATGGTCCATCCAGCTTTTAAAAGCTGCCTAGCGCATGCGCGGAGGGGGTTGACGTGACTATATCATACACAGATGACAGGGCTCACGTATGTGCTCAAGGGCTTATCTGAGTCATACGTGGATGATATAATCCTCACCGCACGTAAGACATGCAGGGGCCCTTCAACATCCCCCAGGGGCCATTAGACACTTCTGCCTGAGGGCTTGCCTACACCTGTATGACCCCTAGACCCCGGAAGTATCAGCTTTATGTGGCTGCAATCTTTACAGCAATGGAAAGACTAATGTTTCCTTAATGAAAGGATATACTTAAATTTCACCCCAGAAGGCTGTCCCTCGAACATTTTTTTATTATTTTTATTTATTTATTATCATGTATACAATGTTCTGCCTGCATGCAGAAGAGGGCACTAGATCTCATTGCAGATGGTTGTTAGCCATCATGTGATTGCTGGGAATTGAACTCAGGACTTCTGGAAGAACAGTCAGTGCTTTTAACCTCTGAGCCATCTCTCCAGCCCGCCCCGCCCCTCCCCTCGAACATTTTCTTCCAGATCTTCACGCTAGGCCTGCTACCTATTCTGTTCTAACTCAGAAGTTTTCCTTTTCCTCTTTTTCCAGATACGGGCTAAGGTCCCCAGTACACTTGCCCTGACAGTAAACACTGTCACCTTCTCAGAAGACTCCTTTCAGTCCCACCCCTGTGTCCGATTGCAGATGTCCACTGCTGAGAGCCTGCTTGCCTTGGACCCAGCCCAGGAGGCATGACCTCCTTCCTCTCAACCATCCCCTTTCTCCCAGCAGCTGCTCACATTTATAGCTTGCCTGCCCTGTTGTTTTTCTCTCACACTTGCAAAATGCTCTCCAGCTTTCTGAATCTTAAAATTCTTTTATCAACAAAACTAAGAACTCACATGTTTCCTAGTAAAACTTAGCTTGGGCTGTGTCAAAAGGATGGAGAGTAAGTACTGGAGAGAGATGCTTTAGTGGTTAAGAGTTTAATTCCCAGCTATCACATGATGGCTCATAACCATCTGTAATGGAATCTGATGAACTCTTCTGACATGCAGACGTACATGCAAACAGAACACTCATACATTAAAAACTAACTTTAAAAAGTGCGGATGAGGGAGCTGGAGAAGTGGTCCAGGAGTGAAGAGCATGGAGTACTCTTGCAGAGGACGTGAGTTTGGTTCCCATCACCCATGTCAGATAGGTAATAACAACCACTTACAACTCCAGTAGCCAGGCAGGAAGTATAGGTGGGACAACCAGACAGGAAGTAGAGGCGGGAAAGGAGAACAGGAGAATTCTGGGAAGGAGGAAGCCCATTTCTCCCTAGTCCTGTCCAGACATCGAAGAAGGAAGATGTGACCTGCCCCGCTGAAAGAGATACCGAGCCATGTGGCTAACATATACTAGAATAACGGGCTAATATAAGTTATAAGAGTTTCTGTAGTGCCTCCTAGTTTTCAGTGTATAAAGGAATACAAGATGAAAATATTGGCAATCCATTGCTGCATCATAAGTTACCACCAAACTCGCCCACACACAACACAAACACATTTCTTAGCTCACAGTTCTCTGGTGTGTGGTGTTTCTCAAGGCTGCCTTTCAGAGCTGGACTGGAGATCTATTTCCAGGTCTGCTCACATGGCTTCGGGCCCTTAGTGTTACTGCATCCATCAAGTCCTTGCTGTGTAGCCTTTCCACAGTGCAACTCACAAAATGAGTTTATTTCCCTCATAATGAGGCTGTAAGAGATATGCTTGGTAGGGCACAAGGGAAAACATGATGAAACACAGGCTTGTCGACTTGGATGTGACATCCCATGCCTTGTGCTCTATCTGACTGGTCACAGGATCCAGCCCATACTCCAGTCACAGTGAGTACATGAGGATCTGAAGACCAAGAGGCAGGACTCTCAGGAGCACTCTTTAAGGCTGCCTGTTGCAGCTTCGAGAGCAAGCCTGCTGACGTCTTTATGTCTGCCCTGTGCCAGAGGTGCCATTCTATTCTCACTGATGATAGAGTTTCTCTTTATCACTGGTTTGTAGCTATTGATTTCCATTTAACATTTTTTATTATAGTTAAGTTCATTCAGATTCAAAGTGTAGGGGGCTGGAGAGATGGCTCAGTGGTTAAGAGCATTGCCTGCTCTTCCAAAGGTCCTGAGTTCAATTCCCAGCAACCACATGGTGGCTCACAACCATCTGTAATGACATCTGGTGCCCTCTTTGGACTAGCTGTATACAAAATAATAAATAAATAAATATTAAAAAAAAGATTCAAAGTATTGTTTTCCTCTAATTTGGAACAATGTAGTCATTTGTCGTAAGCCACATGTTGGGGTGACATCCAGATGTCCAGCCTTAATGAAATTCATACATTCCAGGGTAGGAGCATGAGGATCAGAAGTATTAAGTGAGATATGAGAGAAATAAAAGACAGAAACCCAGAACAGCACCAGGAGGGAAATTCAGTGAATACTGATCTCCCTGAATTTATTTTTCACATGCTTCTATACTTCACTCCAAAATGGGAAAGGGGAGGCAACAACTTCATCCTGCACATAGCTACTTCCTAGAACCCCCTGCCAATCTCCTTTGAAGAAGCAGGAATAGCAAGGTGGAGCAGATCCACCTCTATACTCAATGCCTAGAGTGAAGGCCTAATAATCCAAAAACCTCAGTTGGGCTGAGAAACTCAGGACAGGAAAGTTGATTTGACTAGTAATACCCATGGCTTCGATCACATACCAACTTCTATTGGGACCTACCACTTTTAGACCCACAGGGTGTGTGTGTGTATGTCTGTGTACAGACCCGCAGATGGAATCTTCCATTCCTAAAGTTCCCTTTTCTGCTCTATAAAACCTCCAAGGCCCCACTGCACCCCTTCATTTTTCTAGTTAGAGGACAATCTGCTTCTAAAGATGTTTTCTTTCTTTTGTTTCTGCTTTGCCTCCACCAATCCTGATTTAAGAACCCTCCCTGGACTAGACTGTGATCAGGCACTGGATTTTTGCATTGCTGCCAGTGAACCTTGTACCTAATTGGTAGTAAATATTTGTTACTGAATGTAACTATTCTCTATGGCATTTACAAAGGTGCTTCCCTTGCCCCGCACACGCTAAACATACATGAGTATTACTCGTACTGAACCCAAACTTAATTTCTAAAGACAAAACCCCTGGGTTAGTACAATTCCGCTTTCCCTCCTGAGCGCGAAGCCGGCTTTAGGGCTTGTTTCTCTGCAGCTGCCTCTGGCCATCAATGATAGTTCTCTCCCTTCTGGCGAGTGAGAGGGAAGGAACGCAGTCTGAGTGGAGAAATACAATAAAAATCTGCTTTATATAAACTCCTAGCATAGGAAAAGGTTTAATGTGTGAAAGAATATAAAGGTCCTTTCAAGGTTAAAGTGGAAGCCTGAAGGGAGGGGACGGGGCTGTCTGTGGACCGTTTGCAGGGTTAAAGAAGGGAGCCGCGGGGATTGGAGAAGTAGCTCGGTGGTAGAGCACATGCCTGGCATGTGCAAGTCTTTGGGTTCCATCCCGTGTGTTGCAAAGAAACAGAAGCGAAGAATTAAAGAAAAGTTACCCGAAGAAGGAAAGAAAAAAAGCAGCTAATTCTTAAAAGCCACCTAAAGGTCTCTGTGAAGACTTGCAGTCGGGAAGGGACCCTGGAACCCGGGCAGCGAGTACATTAGATAGACTGGCCAGGCCAGGCCTCCCGGCCGGGCCCTCTACCCCACGCCTCTATGGTAAGCCCCGAGGAACCGGAAGTAGGCCACGCCGGGGGCGGGGCGGGCACGGAGTGGGCGGGGCCTCCACCACCTCTGCTGCTGCGGACGGAGGCGAGATGGCGGCCACCGAGGGGGTCGGAGAATCCGGGCCGGGCGGCGAGACCGGGCAGTCAGAGCAGCCGCCGCCCCCGCCTCCTCCGCCGCCAGCGCAGCAGCCGCAGGAAGAGGAGATGGCGGCCGAGGCCGGGGAGGCGGCGGCGTCTCCTATGGACGACGGGTTTCTGAGCCTGGACTCGCCCACCTATGTCTTGTACAGGTAACGCCCTCCCGCGGGCCGCGGCGTTGGGGGCCCGGGCTCAGCTGCATCGCCGGGGCTGAGATGCGCGCGATGCTGCAGCCGGGCGGACGGGGGCGCCCTCCGGGTGCGGGCAGGCTGCGGCGTCGCTCCCCTGAAGCTCGGGTGCCGTGACCCTTCCGTGATCCCGCAGTGCCGTCCGGATGCCATAGGCGTCCCTCATCGGAAAGGTGCACTTCTGATCGCCGCTGCGGAATAATTTGAATGGAAAGGCTAGGTTGGCTCTTGAGAAACGCTGTCAGGGCTTCCCATGGCTTCTGCTGGCAGGAGAGAACTTTCTTGCCTTTCCCTCGTCTTTGCCACTGCCTGTGTCGATGTCTCCCGTTCTTTCCTGACTCTGTGCCCTAGATCCTTGTGAAAAAGTACTTACTGTCTTCTGTAGTTCTACCTCAGCCCTTTCGATGACTCATTGGCCACGCTTTTATGAATGAGTGAAAGGCATGATGCAGAGGTTTGTGCAGCTGAGCGACTTCAAACTGGTTGTGGGGTTCCATGGCTCTCGGAACTTTTCTCTGATTTGGGAATTATGTTCTTCAGGTGACTGTCTGGTATCCGAAGCACTAAACGGTGGTGTTTTCCATGCCCCTCTCCAGGCTATAGGTTTCATATAGCCGGTCACTCATTTTCCTGTATTCTTACATAAGAAATACGATTTCAAGGTTAACCGTGTGCCTCAAATCTCTTCTGTCAGTAGCTGTTTAGTACAGGGAAGCAGAAAAGAGTGTAAGTGTAAAAAAGGGGGGGGGTGAAGGTAAAGGATGGTCACACTGGGCAGTTCATGGACATCTCCGTGAGTGTCTGTTGTTGAATGCTCACAGCATGCTTTAGTCAGCCTCAAAATAACCTTCAGATATTGACTGGTACTTTCATTTTATATATTAAGAAACGGACATCCGGAGAGATGAAATAAGTCCTTAATGTCACACAGGAAGTTGTAAAGCTAATACTGGAACTTAGGCAGTTTTCAGATTCCAGAGCCTTCGCAGACCTCGCGTGCTAGGCAGCCACCTTCCCGTTACTCCGGGTCCTCGCTCTGCCAGTGTCCACTGGAGCCCCCCCTCTGGGATACAGATAACTAGTGGTACTTAGTTTGATATGTGTGTGTGTTGGGACATCACACCTAGGACTTTGCACATGAATTCTACCTCCTGAGATATATCCACAGCCCTACTTTGAGTTTAAAATGTCCTAGTCAAATTCGAATTTTTAAAAATACTAACTCCAGACTCTTACTAAATGAATGCGTGAGACTGGTTGTTAAGTTAAAACTTGGGGTACTTTTTAGAAGACAGCATTTTGCCACACCATACATTTGAAATTGTTGATTCGTTAATTCTTGTAAAAAGTACATATTTTGTTTTATCTGTATGCCTGGGTGTATGTCTGTGCTCCTGTGCCTGCAAGAGCCCTTGAAGGTCAAAGAAGGGCATCAGATTTCCTGGAACTAGAATTATAATTTCAAGTCTTCATGTGGGTGCTTCGAACCGAGCTCAGGCTCTCTGCAAAAGCAACAGGTGATTTTATCTGCTGAGCCATCTCTCCTGCCTCTTACCCCTTTTTTCCCCCTTAATTCGCAGATCGCTTCCATTTTGTATTTAAAAGTTTAAAATTTTGTAAAACAAAGTGGCAGAGGTGGGCCTGGAAGAATCCAGTCATTATAGTAAGTTACTAGCTTGAATGAGTGATTGTTGCCATTAAAAATACAAGACTAGAATTGCTTTTCTTCTAACACGTTTGAGTATAATTATGGGGAACATGTCTGTTTTCAGGGACAGGGCAGAATGGGCTGATATAGACCCAGTACCACAGAATGACGGCCCTAATCCAGTGGTCCAGATCATCTACAGTGAGAAATGTAAGTTTGTGTTTATTAGGAAAATCTCTGTAAATTAAACTTCTAACAAAGTTGAAATTTACAGCCATATAGCAAGAAAAGAGAGAGATTTTTATTTAATGAGAATCTGAATTACTTTTGGTGAGTTAATGTTATTTTCTGTCATTTGTCTTAATACTTTGTTGAAGGAATAGAAATATTCTAAGTAATGAATGTTACATTATAATACATAATAGCTATTGTATGGTTGTGCTTTTAATTTGCATTTAGAGCATAACAAATGAGTTACTGTTTTATTTAGAATAAGCTTTAGTTGTTCAAGTACCAGCATTTTACAATGTATTTTAGCTATGTAGTGTTGACCTCAGTTGACATGCATGTACTGACCTTTTCTTTGACAAAGTAGCCTTTTCTTACCACGAATATGACCTGTTTTGTAAGTGGGAGGTTATGCAAATGTTGATTGTTCTTCTAGGAAAGCGTAAATAGATGAAATGAAATGCTGTTTTTAGAATTTTATGTGTTTTTATGTTCAGATGTGTATGTATTTTTTCCTTCAGTTAATACTTTGTTTCCTAAGATCATTCCTTTTTGCAAAAAGCATGTATTTATTTACTTACTGATTATCAAGTTATGGTAAGAAATGTTTGAAAAGGAAGAACAATGTATGGGGGTTGCCGTATATCAAGTATGAAAATGTAGTACCAAACAGTTAACATGCCGTACTGGTATAGAAATCAGAAGTAAGTCATCAGTATATAGGAGGCCTTACTGTGTCATTGAGAAGCGTGTTTCATGCTTTCATCGATGGCTTGATCCTGTTGGCTATACATTAAGATAGAAGCATAATTATATCACTTCTCATATCTTAATGAACATGTAAATAAAGATGAATTAATGTTCTGAGACAAAAATAAGCTCTATGCAAATGTAAGAGAGTCAGCTTGGGTGAGAGTGTAGCTCTGTAGAGCATTGCCTGGTATATGCAGGGGCCTGGATTTGATCCCCAGAAGACAGCAGGAGACATTGTCAACCCTCTGTAAACAGGATAAGCAAAGAAAATGCTACATACATCTTATTGTGATGTAAGCATTATGAGATTATATATAAAATACTCGACATTAAGGAAAATTTCTGAGTATATAATTATATGCAAATGTTTTCTGAAATATCTCCCATATTTTTAGAAGAAATAGAAATACACAAAAATGTCTCCCTCACTAGTGATGAGAAATGTAAACCTCCAACCTTTTCAGATTTGTAAGGTTTCTTGGGGACAGGAGGGAGACCGAGTCTCACGTTAGCTCTGGCTGGCCTAGAACTCACTGTGAAGATCAGGCCTTGAATTCATAGAGATCCACCTTCCTCTGCCTCCTGAGTACTGGGCAGAGGTATTTTCTCAGTTGAAGTTCCTGCTTCCTAGATAACCCTAGGTGTGTCAAGTTGACAATAAATTAAACCTATCAAAAATTGGAGGGTAAATATGCCAAAGTGTAAAACTTCCAGAGTTGCAGAACCATGAGTTAAAAAGCAAGCAACATTATGGGAAAAGATACGTTATAGAAAGCAGGACTGCTAATCAGAATGGGTAAGGAACTCTTAGACAAGAATGAAGAGACAACATTAAAAAATATGAACTGAACAGTTACAGAAAATGAAAATCCATTAGCCATTAAATAAAATCTATTATTATTAAGGACAAAAGATATGAAAAATAAATAAGGGCCTATTAGACCTAGGAATAAAGTGGTGTCTAACGTTGAAGCTGTCTTAGCTCCATCCATTTTAAAGGCACATAGTAGTTCTCAGATGCTGACATGTTTGGAAAGCAGTGTGATAGAGCTGTAAAAATTAGAAAGTAGTCAAGTCTTATAACTGATACTAAAGCTGTTTTTCTTTTAAGATTTACTTTTATACAGATGACTATTTTGTCTGCATATGTGTCTGTGCACCATATGCATGCAAGTGTTCATGGAGGCCAGAAGATGGCATAGAAATCCCTGGAACTGGAATTGCAGGTTGTGAGCTATCATGTGGGTGCTGGGAGCCAAACCCAAGTCCTCTGTGGGAGCAGCAGGAACTCTTAACTGCTGAGCCGTGGCTTCAGCCTCCTGAGTGCCACTTTTAATATGTGTTCTGGCCTCGGTCTGGCATATGGCGTAAGGGAGGTGCTAAGGAGATGCCATGCAGACAAGAGCAAAGGAAGGGCCTGAGTTCTTCCTCAGCGCCCTCACGAAGCAGCTCATAACCACCTGTCGCTCCAGTTCCAGGGACTCTGGCACCTATGGATACCTGAGTACACAATCATACTAAATGAAAATAAAAATAAGTCTTTTTTTTTTTAAAAGTTATGTGCCAAGGATTAAGAGCAGAGACTTTGGAGTTCAACTACCTGGCTTAAATTCTGGTGTGTTCATTTTACTGGATCTCTGTCCATGAACACCATTTAACCTCTCTGTCGTCGACACCCATAGAGAAATGTAAATGAGAACAGTGAAAGCAAGTGATCCAGAGAGAGTGAATTTCTTACATACACACGACAGTGCTTGGCTCATAGTCAGCACCAAGAATATCAGTTGTTAAAATATGCACCCGTTTTGAATCATCAGGATCAAGGAAACCACCTGTGTATCCCAGAGATAAATAGATTAAAAAATAAAGCTTGAACCATATAACCATTAAGAAGACTTAGATCAGTTATAACATGAATTTTACATAAGGTATTTGAGAGATTTAGTTTGGCATTAGCCTATAATACATGTGGTAAGCATGATTAGTCTTCCGGAGCGCATGTGTTGTGTCTGTGACATTGAGTATTGTCTGAGTGGCACTCACGGTCATTTGCCTCTGCTGACATGGTACACAGCTGTAACCCTAGCTCCTGGGAAGCAGGAAGATTAGGAGTCAAAGCCGGCCTTAGTTATATAGCAAGTTTAATCTAGCCTGGTATACATGAGACACTATCTCAAAAAATTAATAATATAATAATAAAACAGCCCAGCCTCCCAACTGTTTGACTGTGTTTGCTTCCTGGAATAAATGATGCACATGCAGATAATACATGTGTGTAAGTACAGTGGTTTAAACCGTGGTCCTTGTGTGTCCTGTTTCCAGTTAGAGATGTTTACGATTACTTCCGAGCTGTTCTGCAGCGCGATGAGAGAAGCGAACGAGCCTTTAAGCTCACCCGGGATGCTATTGAGTTAAACGCAGCCAACTATACAGTGTGGTAAGTAATAGACGTCATTAATATTTATTGCTAGCAGGACTCAGGTTTGAGTCCATGACTCCATTTTTAACTGAATTTTAATTTTCATCAAAATAATAATTCACATATTTGTCTTAAAGTCTGTTGAATGAAAAATAGCAATCTGCCCCATTCTTTTGTGCCACCAGAATCCCTTTCCATTTTCTTGAATTAACTTCTGTGTACAATATAACACTGTGCTACTGTTTGGTTTTGCATTGTCAACATAATTCTTCCTCTAAAAGTTGCAGAGTTAGCTGTACTTCTTTCTACAACAAATGAGTTATACTTCGTGCTCTCCATGTTTTGTAGTACAATTACATGTCCTTTAATACGTTGCTGAAAGGGGTATTTTTAATTTTTTAACTTATATTTGTGTCTGTGTATACAGTGCACAGACACATCACAGCGCCCTTTGGGAGTCAGTTCTTTCCACTGTGTGGGTCTCAGGGATTGATCTCAGGTCGTCAGGCTTGGTGACACCAGCTGTTTTTGTTCTTTAAGACAAGGATCTAGTATAGTGCAGGTTGGCCATGAGCTCAGTAGGTAGCTGGGGATGATTTGTGATCTACTGTATCTACTCTCAGGTGCTGAAATTCCAGCTACATGCATCCATGCCCAGTTTCATGCATGGTAGGCAAATACGCTATATATTGAGCTGTAGAGCCAGAGGAGTAACCAGAATGAATGCTTGCTGTTTTGCTATAGGCATTTTCGGAGAGTTCTCTTGAGGTCACTTCAGAAGGATTTGCAAGAGGAAATGAACTACATCACTGCAATAATTGAGGAACAGCCCAAAAACTATCAAGTTTGGTAAGAGGAAAAGAGGAAGGATGTATGTCACTCTGCTAATGTTATTTGACACTGGGAGCTGAGATTTCTTTATTATCTTATCATTTACATTCATACTGTAACCTGCCTTGTAGGATTATAAGTTTCAACCTTAGGAGCAGCACTGCTAGAGTGGGAAAATTATGAAAATTGTTTTCTAGTCAGTATAAAATAACCTTTATATTTGACGCTTTATTCTTTTATCTAAAAATGTTTATTAGTTTTGTGGATACAGAGAAACTAGAAACAGTCTAAAAGTGAGAGCAAATAACAAAACCAGTTATTTTCAGGAGCATCGTGAAAAACACGATGGTAGGGGTTTTCATGGGTGCGTTCTGTAGCAGTCTATCCCATGTGAATTCTTGTGGGAGAGCAGAGAACAGCAGCAGAGAGGAGAGAGGATCTGCTGTGCAGACACCCCTGCAAGGGCACACTCCCAGAGACCTGACTTTCATCGGGGAGTAGGGGTGCTGATGGCAGAGAGAAAGGACTGGAGTTGGGAGAGTACTCGTCAGAGACTGTACCTGAGCAGCAGACTGCTGCTGCTCCGACTGTGTGCTGTGGTGCTGACTGAGTGGTGGGGCCAGGGGGAGAAAGAGCCGCTTGGGGAAGACTTCTGAGCAGAAGAATGAAAGAGCGCCATGCACTCTGGGATGTGCATATAATTCCATGTGACTAGAATACATTTCAGGAGTCCTCGAGATACAGGAAGAGTGTGATCTTAAAAGGCCTCATGAACACTAATACAGATTTGGGCTGACCATAGTGGAAATTTCCTTGTGGGGATAGGAGTTGTGGGGGTTGAGATAGGTCCTTGTTGTGTAACCATGGCTGACCTGAAACTGGGTAAGTGGACCAGGCCAGCCTTGAATTTGTGATGCTCATGAGATTATAGATAGGTATGTACCACTACACCTGGTGATGCATTTTAATTAAGGAAATGATGTGATCAAGTTTGTGCCTTGTAAGCTGTGTTAGTCAGCTTTCTATGCCTGTAACACTTAGGTAATCAGTTTGTAAGGAAAAAAAGCTTTCACTTGGCCCATGATTTCCAAACTGCGCTGCTGGCCCGTTGCTGTTGGGCTGATCTTAAGGCCTGCCTACATTATGGTGGGGGTGGGCATCTGTGGAGAAGGAAGCTGCTTGCTATCGCACCTGAAGCAGAGAGACAAAGGAGCCTGTGTCCAGACTTGCCCTGCAAGGACACACTCCCAGTGACCTCACTTCCTTTCACCAAGTCTTGCCTCCTAAAGGTGCCACCATCTCCCAGGAGCTCAACAGGCCGAGGCAAAGCCTTCCTCACACAGGCATTTGGGGAATATTCAAGATCCAAACTACCACAGGTTTATGGTGACAGCAGGGTGGAGGGTGGGCTGTACCAAGTTTACAGTCTTGGAGGCTCAGGCCAGGCCATCAGATGTGGTCCAGCTGTAGGGAGAAAGGATGATAAACTTGGGGAGAAAGTTAGAAAAGTAGCCTGTTTTAACATTTACGGGAGTGTGGTGGTTTGAATAAGAATGTCCCCTGTAGGCTCATGTGTTTGAACAGAGCACTTGTTCTCCATTTGGTGGCACTGTTTGGGAAGGTTTAGGAGAGGTGGTGTTGGAGGAAGGGTGTCTCTGGGTGGACTCTGAGAGGTAAAGATTCACGGCATTTCCAGCGTGCTCTGCTTTGTGCTCGAGCTCTTGGCTTACTGCTCTCGCCGCCAGGCCTGTTGCTGTGCTTCCCCACCGTGATGGTGGTGGGCTCTCATTTCTCTGCTGCCATAGGACCACGTAAACCGGTTTTCCCTTCTATAAGCTGCCTTGGTCATGGGTGTTCTGTCACAGCAACAGGAAAAACTAACGTAGCGAGTCACAGAAAGACTGTGTGTGTCTGCTGCTTGACTGCTGACTAACAAGTCACAGAAAGACTGTGTCTGCTGCTTGACTGCTGACTAACAAGTCACAGAAAGACTGTGTCTGCTGCTTGACAGCTGCGTGGTGAAAAGTGGCGCTGTCACGGGAGGTGAAGAAGGGCGGGGTCAGTGTTGGACAAGATGGGTTTGGTCAGCTTAAGGAAAACTAAAAGGAGGTAAAGGGTTTTTGGGTGGGGCCAGTATGAGTGACTGATAGATATGGGACACTGTCTGCTTCCTGGAAGTGAAGGCATGGCTGTGGATGAGGACCTTAGGGAGAATGAAAGGAGCGGATGGGCAGAGCACTGATGAGTCAAGATCAAGAGACGGCTAGAAGCTGACGGTGGAAGCCGGAGCTAGAGCATGTGCTTAGCATCCTAGCGCCCTGGGGTCAGGCTCCAGTACATGTTTATGGAGAGGGAAGGATTAGTACTAAGAAAGAAGCTGAGAGCTTGGATAAAAGTTGGGATAAAGTTTGGAATGGGGAGCAGTCTTGGGCACAGGTTAGCTGTAGGAGAACCACTTCATTGCAAATGTAGGAGGTAGCAAGCATGAGCTGCTATCTGGCTCAGCTGGGTAATTTTTTTTTTTTGTAATTCAATTTTATCATGAACTAATATGTAACTGGCATAAATGTAAAATTTTCAAAGAATTGAAACATAAACGATCTAACAGTAAATAATGCAACAAAGATTTTCCAAATCATGCAATGGGAGTTGCTATAGACATTTCCTTTTGTAGAAAAGCTGAGACAAGCGACTTCACCACTGTACCCTGTGAAACCAGACAGTTGCATGCCTTAGAAATCTGTGTTATAAAATAATTGTTAAGCCAGTCATGGTGATACATGATTGTAACCCCAGTGTTCTGGGGTCAAGCCAGGAGAGGTAGCTACAGGCCAGTGGGTACCGTGAGACTGTCTGAAAAAGCAAAACAAGAACAATCAGAAGGAGGAAGGAACAATTCAAAAGATTCTTTTAAGCCAGAAAAGAGATTAGCTAGAAATTTTAGACCTAGTGTCCACCCTTTCGACATTCCAGCATGGTGTGGTCATTACAGATATGTTGGGCTCCATTCGTAGCTATCATGGGAGGTTGGAGAGTTCTGCTTTAGACCTTGCTGTAAAGATACTCTGTTAAGATGCTTTTATATAAAAATCAAAAGTAATACAATACAAGTATTTCAGGTATTGTGTTAAGTACATTTAGTTTTCACTAAAGAGATGTAGGTTCTTGTCTGGATACTGCAGACGCTGTAACATCCGTCACCCAATGTTAGCAGAACCAGAGCACAGATCCAGCCAGCCGCTGCTGAGCACCCAGCAGTGTTGGGATACATTTGAAATTGTCCACATTGCTGGCTTTCATACTACATAAGATGAGAATGCAAGTCCTGTACCCTAACTAATTGGTGCTGTAGTTGGGGAATTTTTACTCTAACCCCACGTTGGAATGCCAAAATGTTGTTGGTTGTTTTACTCTTTTGGGGGTCTGCCACGCAGTTCCCAGATAAACACGCACAGGCTTTTTCTTACTTGTGAATGCCTGCCTTAGCTTGGCTTGTTTCTAGCCAGCTTTGCTTAAGTTATCCTGTCTACCTTTTGCCTCTGGGCTCTCTCCTCTTCTCACCTCTGTAATCTTACTTTCACTCTTACTCCGTGGCTGGCTGTGTGACTGGGTGGCTGGGCCCCTTCTTTTTTCACTCCTTGATCTCTCTTCTCTCTTCTTCTAGTCACACTCTGCCTGCCAGCCCTCACTATTGGCCATTCAGCTCTCTTTCAGACCATCAGGTGTTTCAGACAAGCAGAGTAACACAGCTTTACAGAGTTAAAACAACTGCAACATGAATGTTCCACAGCATAGACAAATGTAACACATCTTAAAATAATATTCTATAGCAGGTCCTGTTTTGTATTGTTTTTCTGTGTTTTTCTTTTGTTTTTTGGTTTTTCAAAGCAGGGTTTCTCTGTGTAACAGCTCTGGCTGTCCTGGAACTCACTTTGTAGACTAGGCTGGCCTTGAACGCAAAGGTCCACCTGCTTCTGCCTCCTGAGTGCTGAGATTAAAGGCCACCCTACTCAGTTTCTTCTTTTATTAAGTTCTTACTGTGAAACTCTGATGTAAACTATTCCTCTATGTTTAAGTCTTTAGATCACAGAATAGTAGGGAAATATTGTATTGTTTTGTTCTGAGAAGTTAGTTTTGTAAAACTTACAGAACCCTGGGATAAGAAACTGTTAGTAATAGTCAGTGACTGGGAGAGTTTTAATAAATCTAGAAGTCTTTCTGCCCAGGATGTTCTTTTTCTTTCCCTTTTTTTTTTAAATATTGATTTTATCAGCTCTACATTTTTCTCTGGTTCCCTCCCTGCCTCTCCCCTCCCCTTCAACGCTCTCCCAAGGTCCCCATGCTTCCAATTTACTCAGGAGATCTTGTCTTTTTCTACTTCCCATGTAGATTAGATCTATGTATGTCTCTCTTACGGTTCTCTTTATTGTCTAGGATTGTGATTTCTAGGCTGGTTTTCTTTGCTTTATGTTTAAAAACCATTTATGAGTGAGTACATATGATAATTAGCCTTTCTGGGTCTGGGTTACCTCGCTCAGTTTGATGTTTTCTAGCTCCATTTGTCTGCAAATTTCAAGATGTAATTATTTTTCTCTGTTGTATAGTACTCCGTTGTATAAATGTACCACATTTTCCGATCCGTTCTTTAGTTGAGGGCATTTAGGTTGTTCCCACTACCTAGGATTTTTTTTATTGATCGTATCTTCCCTTTTTCATATATGTGAGATGAATTTTTTAGGTTTTTCACCCATATAGTATAGGTTATTAATTGGGCATTGAACTTTCCTTTTTCATGGCACTCCTCATTAGTATAATAAATACTATAATGTTTTTTTAAAGATTGGTATTATTCCAGTACATGTCACACACATGCAATTTGTAGCGTATAAACCAGAGATCTTTCTAGACTATTCACAGGTATGTGTTTCCACCGTGATTCTGTTTTTTTCCTAGTCATGTGAGGATGAAACCCAGAGTCACACATAGGCAGATGCTCTAGTGTTGAGCCAGCTACCAAGCCTCCCAGTGCATCTTCGAGTCTTAGGTGTGTGTAACTTTAGAGCAAGCAAAACTGAAAATGGAACCCGGTATAAAACACAAGTATTTTTCTAACACAGAAACTGTCTTGTGACAAAGTTGTAACTTGTCCTAGTTATGTATTTTCTGGGGCAGAGGTAAGTAAGTTCTGCCAGACTGGTAGAGGGAAGTCTCCTGTAGGTGACATTTGAACATAGTGATAGCTGACTAGTTTGCAATAGAGTCATTAAACTGGGTGGACTAGTTTCACATCTCTCGTTATCTATGTGCAGTGCTTCAGAATCCTGCACAAAAGTCCTAGGCTTTGAAAGCTTACTGTCCTTGCAGGTCTGGTTGGAGAGAAGTCATACCTGCTTGTGCACATCTGTCACTGTGCCTCTCGGCTCCCAGTGTGCTGGCATTCTTTGTCACTTAATCTCTTTCTGGCAGTGTTGAGAATTTGTGCTTCTTGAACGCCCAGTGCACCACCTCATACAGCCTGTAGCTGATGTGTCATTGGGGCTAATCTAAGCTTTCCCACCTTCTTTCTCAGGCACCATCGGAGAGTCTTAGTGGAGTGGCTAAAAGACCCCTCTCAAGAGCTGGAGTTCATTGCCGATATTCTTAATCAGGATGCGAAGAATTATCATGCATGGCAGCATCGACAGTGGGTCATTCAGGTACTGCCTTCCTTAGGGTCTAAGTATGCGTCTGAATGGGGATCTTGACTTTTTGACCTTCCTACCTTTGCTTCCCAAGTGCTGGGATTCTACTACATTCAATTTTATGTGCTAGTGGGATTGAACCCAGTGCTTCATGCATGCTAGGCAGTCTATGAGCTTGGTATACCCCAAGCCCTAGTATTTTTTATTTTTATTGAAAACTGTAATCAGCTAAGTATGATGGTTTCATATTTATAATCCTAGCACTCAAGGAGCCAGAGGCAGGCAGATCTCTGAGTTTTAGGCCACCCTGGTCTACATAGCAAATTTTGTGCCACACTGGGAGACATAGTGTGACCCTGTGTCAAAAACCAAAGCAAATAGAAAAGAAAATTGTAATTACATAAAACTGTGTGTTACACACAAATACACACACACCCATGTCTCCTACCTACCACAACAACTTAAATACAGTATTACGAGTGTCTTTGAAAAGCTACCTCATGCTCTATGCTTTTTACTGACTTCTCAGAGGTTACGAATGACAGGAATACAAGAGACCCTTGAGTTACATTGTCGCTTTTAAGTTCCTATAACTATTATAAAGTTTCTTCTCTTTTTACATTCAATATGTGTGGTTTCATGTTTCTTCTATTTTTACATTCAATATGTGTGGTTTCATGTTTTCAACCCAATTTTTAGAAGGCAAGATTAGTTTCAACTATAATAAGAGACAAGTGAAGTCTGAGAACTGGAGAAAATCTGTACATTTTTCATGCTAAATAAAATGGAAAGAGGTATATCCTGTCAGGTGTGATGTCACATGCCTATACTCCCAGCACATGGGAAATGGGAGCAGGAGGATCAAGAACTCAAGGCCAGCCTGGGCTATGTAAGATCCTGTCTCAAAAAGAAAAAGAAGACCATGTCTTCAGTTTGAAAGTGAGACACACACATCCATGGAAGTCTGTGAGACGGTGGGCTGCAGAGAAGGCTCAGTGGTTTGGAGCTCTTGCAAAGACCTAAATTTGATTGCCAGCTTCAGTCCACAACTGGTCTGTAACTCCACTCCAGTCCCAGGAGATCTGATGCCCTTTTCTGGCCTCCATACACATGATATGCAGACATGGATGCAATAAAAACACTCATACACATAAGATTAAAAGTGAAGGAAAACCTATAAGCCAGTGTTTCTCAAGCAGTGATGCTTGGAGACAGTCGGCAGGACTTAGGCGTGTTCACTGTTTATGGCCCACACAAATAGTGCTTACTTCCATCGTTCATCAGCACAGAATTCGTCACCAAATGTTCCCTTAGTTTCTTATTTTCGGTGTGACTTTTAAAATCAGAAACCAGCTTACTGAAGTTTTTACTCTTGCTAGTGTCCAATAAGAAATAAAAATACATTAGCTTTTTCAAAATGCCCTAATCATAAAGTGAAACTTCCATACCATTCTGTGTATTTCTCTACATGTATTTTAAGGTAATTTTATCATGCATTTGCTTTTAAAAAATTTGCTTACATATTTTGTTTTTGAGACAAGGATTCAATCAATCTGTAGCCCAAGGTAGCCCCGAATTCTTGATCCTCCTGCCTGAGCCTCCTGAATGCTGGGATATCAGGTCTGTGCCCCCACCCCTGCTTACGTATGCATTTTATAATGCTGCTCTCTATTCAATGTTCTGTATTAATACCAAATTGCATTCATTTGTGTGCTCGTAAAGTTACTCAGTCTTTTACTAGTTTGGTTATTATTATTTTTTGCTTGTTTTCCCATCTAAATTTTGATGACTTCTGTTTATTTAGATTGTGACTTTGTGGGATCTGTGCTCAGTTTTTTTTCTTTTGTTTTCAAGACAGTGTCTTCCGCGTGGCCCGGGTGGCCTTGAACTTACATAGCTGAGAATGAGCTTGAATTTCTAATCCTCCTGCCTCCACTCTCTGAATGCTGGGGTCACAGGCTGCTCTACACATATGATAACCCCTGTCTTCAGGCTTAGCTTTTTAACTTTGCTGACGTGTTGCTTGTTTTTTGTTTGTTCATGTTGTTATAAATAATAGGACATTTATGAGTGGATTTTTTTTTTTTTTTGACTTTTAGGAATTTCGACTTTGGGATAATGAGCTACAGTATGTAGACCAGCTTCTCAAAGAGGATGTAAGAAATAACTCTGTCTGGAACCAAAGACATTTCGTCATTTCTAATACCACTGGCTACAGTGATCGTGCTGTGTTGGAAAGAGAAGTCCAGTTAGTATCCGTCTTCACTTATTCCTTCATTATTAAAAATGTGTGTGCCGGTCACGTCTCAGGCACTCAGATGCTGCAGAGTCAAGACTTGCCCAGTCCCGCCCTTATGGAGCTCAAATGGGGCAGATTTGGGAAGCAGCACTCAGGATAAATTTGCATGTAATGCAGTACATCTCTGTGTTGCAGCCCCTTCAATTTCTTGACTCGTTGGTTCTAGAGATTATGAAGTCCAGTTTCATAATGCCAGGAAATTTCATCTGGATCTATTTTCACTAAATTCTTGAATTTTAGTTAGTCGTTACTAACCAAATGCCGTGTTACTCCATGTTGTGTTTTTGGCTGGCCAAGTGTGGAGTAGCTCTGTCCATTGACTATAGGTGTTGAATGACGCTCCTAGCTTTAAACAAGGATCACTCCAGACATTGCCAAATGTAGCTTTTGTGGTAAAATCACACAGTCAGGCAAGCATATACAAGAGCTGCTGTATGCAAAGCTGTAAGAAGTAGACATGTGCAGCTGGGGAGAGTTTTATGTCGGGAAACAGTAGTAGTCTCTGCCCTCACACCCTTACTTATTCATTTTGTTTCAGTGTCTGTTTCACACTCTGAGCATGCATAGTTGGTGTTTGTTTTAGTTTTGGTTTTTAACATTTTTTTTAGATTTATTTATTTTATTGTATGTGTGTGAGTGTTTTGCCCAAATGTATGTCTCTGTATGATGGATACCTGGTGCCCATGGAGGTCAGAAAAAGGCAGCAGATCCCATGGAACCTGAGTCCTGGGAGGTTGTGAGGCACTGATCCTCTGCAAGAGTACCAAGTACTCTTCACCTCTGAGGCAATGCTCCCCAACTGCTTCTTAGAATGGGCCTTGTTTTGTAGCCCAGGCTGGTCTTGAACTTGAGAGTTTCCTGCCTCAGCTTCTTGAGTGCTGGGATTCTGGGTGAGCACCACCACACTCAAGAATCTGATCTTGGCCCAAATAAGTAGTGGGCTCAAGAGAAGATGTCAGGTCCACCCTGTGTTTCTAAAACCATGTCTGCTTGGTCTCTTCTTTTAAAATATTCTTTTCCTTACAGGTATACTCTGGAAATGATCAAATTAGTACCACACAATGAAAGTGCGTGGAACTACTTGAAAGGGTAAGAGGCTGTTTTTGCTGGGTTTTCGTAAGAGAACCACCAGGCTGCTATGAGCAACATCATGGAATGTCCTCCATAAGAATGCCAAGGAATTTCCTGGGTTGGTACATCTACTAGTAGGAGCAAAGCATGCTCACGGTCCCCTGGCATTGTGCCCTCTGCTTTCCCCTTTTCACCTCTGGGCACACATCAACAGTTTTTAGAGCAGTACCCAGCAATGCTGATGTGTTGTAATAGTATTTATAACTCTGCTAGTGTTTTGCTGAAGCCTCTAGAGTTTATGTCACAGGATGGAATACACACTCTTGTATATTCCTACAGGGCAGAATAAACTTGACAAGTTACTTACATGTGTGGCCAGTCTTTCTACTACCAGTGTTCAGTGACAAGTCTTACTCTTAAAATAAGGTTTCCCAGGCCTGGCCCTTCACATGGCCAGAGAGCATGGCACGGCGCCCAGGTACACTTGGAGATGCGCCAGGACTTGTGACCCCTAAATAGCCAAAGGTTTGAAGAACCATCTCAAAAAGAAGTAGGGACATCTCTCCTGCTCTTTCCTTTCTTTTTAACTTTACGAAAGAGTTCTTTTCTACTTTAATTTTGTGTGTCAAGTAGTTTAAGTTATAAATGATTGCTTTAAATCTTTTAAAAATGATCTCATTTCTACCAGGCTGTTCTCAGACTGAGACTATAAAGTGAAGGCGACCTTGAACTTCATGTTCTCTCCCTCCACTTTCCAAATGCTGAGATTGCAGGCATGTATCACCATGCCTCGATTATGTAGTGCTGGGATTGAGCTCAGGGCTGTGCATGCTAGGCAAGCCTCTGCCAACTGAACTCCCTCCCCAGTCCTGCTTCATTGGATTTTAAATTAATTTTACTCAACTTTAAATCGCCATTGATAAGGCCCACATAGCTCACAATTCTTTCTTTTTCCAGCCTCATTTGTTCCTGACAAGTCGTCTTCTTTTGTCTCAGGGCTTTCTTTCTTTTTTCCTATTTGTGTGTGCTCTCTCATCATGGAGTTTTGTTTTGTTTTAGGATTTTGCAGGATCGTGGTCTTTCCAGATACCCTAATCTTTTAAATCAATTGCTTGATTTACAACCAAGTCACAGTTCCCCCTACCTGATCGCCTTTCTTGTGGACATCTATGAAGACATGCTGGAAAACCAGTGTGACAACAAGGAGGACATTCTTAATAAAGCCTTAGAGGTGAGTGTACGCAACAGTGTCCTAGAATGGGCTTTGCCCATTGCCGCTGCTCTTGGTGCCAACTTTTTATATAGTTTCTTGGGTTGTTCTGTTTGGGGCAGTACCGCGTTGGTAATGTAACCCTTGTGCGGTTTTTGCATGTGACCTGAATACATTAAATTGCCATATGCCCTTGAGGTTGAGCTAAACATTTACTTGAATCATTTTTATTTTTCATTTTCAGTTATGTGAGATCCTAGCTAAAGAAAAGGACACTATAAGAAAGGAATATTGGAGATATATTGGAAGATCCCTTCAGAGTAAACACAGCCGAGAAAGTGACATGCCAACGAGTGTATAGCAGCGAGAGTGTTTGGACGGAGTGGACGCTGCTTTCTCTCTAAGGGCCTCTAGCGCAGGAGTGTAAACCTAGAGCGACCATCCCTTGCCTGTGCGCTAAAGTTGTTGCCCAGGTGCTGTTTTTAACAAGAACTAAGTATGATGCTCCTTGTGCTGATGCTGTTCAGACTAGCTCTAAGAAATCAGTTCTTCTAAAGCAAGGTCACTGGAGGGGAGGGTCAAGTCTTCCCGTAAAGGAACTGCTGCTTTTGTAGTCTGCCAACATTTAATCCAGCCCCGCAGAATCCGCTCCTCTGGACAGGTGTGCGCGAGGCTGTGCGTGGTGGTGGAGGTGAGCAGGGACTGGGGCTGCCGGGCAGAGCTGCGGGGCCACACTCGTCACTGTAACCAACTAATGCCAAAAGAAAGGTTTGTAATAAAATCACATGTATCTATAAACAATGCTGCAGTCTTTGGTTTTTGTTTTTGTTTTTTTTTGATTTTCGAGACAGGGTTTCATATCAGCTTAGAACCAACAAGGATCCTAGTGCTTTGGAGGCCGAAACAGGAGGATTGCTCTAAGTTTGAGGCCAGCCTGGGCTACATAGAGAGGTTCAGGCCAAATCAAAACATAAAGTGGCCCTCCCCCTTTTTTTTTGTTTTGTTTTGTTTTGTTTTTTCTTTTTCAAGATGGTTTCTCTGTGAAACAGTTCTGACTGTCCTGGAACTCACTTTGTAGACCAGGTTGGCCTCGAACTCACTGAGATCCGCCTGCCTCTTGCCTCTCCAGTGCTGGAATTAAAGGCATGTGCTACCATGCCTGGTATTGCCCTCAAAAAAGGAAGAAAAATAACAAAAAAAAAAAAAAAGAAAGAAAGAAAAATAACAAAAACAAGAAACTGAGAAAAAAATACTACTATAAAATTTGTGATTGTGAGGAGGGAAATGTGACCTTGTTAAAATGGAACTTGGTCCATTTTGCACTGTAAGCAATCTACTCAAGATAATTTAAACCATGGATTTATTCAGCATAGCCCACAGTCCCGGCCTCATCTAGAAGTGTATCCCAAACCCATGCTATACAATAGCCACAGTTGCTGCTGCCGGAACCGGAACTGGGAAACGGCTGTGGGAGGAATGAGAAACCACAGAGCTGTGTGCCATCCCCAGGACTGTGCCACCTTGTACGGCGCACACCTACTGTGTGACAGCAAACCAAAGGCTCAGTTAACACTTGAGTGGGAAGAACTTGCGTTCTAGGTAGAAATGAACTTTGAAGGCTCTGAAAACACGCTTCCTCGATTGTGTCTCTGCTCTTGGCTGCATCTGCTGCAACGGCGTTGGAGCGGCTTGACTACAGGTTGTAGCCATAGAGGGTGTTCAGGGCTAGAACACCAACCAAACCACAGCTCAGTTCAGTGCTGCAAAGAGCTTTCTCCACGTAAACTGGGAAATAATGTTCCATACAGAAAATACATTGACTTGGTATTAACGTATTTTCCTTACATTTTATACAGTATTTGTGATGTGTAGATCTTCCAAATCTCAAAATACATACTTTGCATTTTTCAGTAACATCATTGTAAAAACAACAAAACACAGCCTAGATGTCAGTTGTGGTGGCTCGTGCCTTTACTGCCAGTATTTAGGAGGCAGAGACAGGCAGATCTCTATGAGTTCAAGGCCAGCCTGGTCTCCATATTGAGTGCCAAGCCAACCAGGTCACATAGCAAGACTTTGTCCTCGCTCCCCCGACCCCCCCAAAAAAAAGCCAGCCTAGAGAAATTCTAAACTGTATAAGAGTTTTTATACAGTATAAGAAACTAGAACATAGCCGCGCGGTGGTGGCGCAGGCCTTTAATCCCAGCACTCAGGAGGCAGAGGCAGGCGGATCTCTGAGTTCGAGACCAGCCTGGTCTACAAGAGCTAGTTCCAGGACAGGCTCCAAAACCACAGAGAAACCCTGTCTCGAAACCCCGCCCCCCCAAAAAAAACTAGAACATATAAGAGCATTTATTCTCAGAAATTGCCATCAGTGGCCAACATTGTTTTGGGGCTGCTGGTCAGCAAAGCTATTTGGAACTGTGTAAAAGTCAGAATGGGCCAGGCAGCGGTCGGCGGTGGGGCTGAGAATTTCGGACATTTGCTCAGGCTGCTGTTCTGGAGCCCACCCTTTGGCAACTACCGCTTTGCAAAGAGTGTAGATCACGAAGCAACCCTCTGAGATTCCCAGCCCCAGGCTCAACCTTTTTGCTGAGTCCTGGCTCTCACCAGCAGAACCAGGGGCTGGGTGAGCGCCTGCGCTGCAGCGTGTGTCCGTGGTGTGGCGAGAGGCGGCCACCAGGGGGCCGCCTCGCTCTCGTCTCGGGCCGCTTCCGGCCGCGCAGGCGTTGTGGGCCGCGAGCTGGATTTGGTGCATATCAGGTAGGCTCCGGGGAATGGTGGAGCAGGCTGGGGCTCTGCGGGGCCTTTCCGAGCCTGGACCACCTCCCCAACCCAGCCCCAGGGTGGGATGACGCGGCTCTCCCGGGGCTCAGCTGGGCCTTTCCTTGGAGCAGTTGGTGCCCTCCAGATGCTTACCGTGCACCCTCCGTCCCTCCGGGTGCTCATCGCGTACCCCACCCCCGGTGATCACCGTGCACCCCCCCCCCCCCGGTTTTTCACCGTACAGCCCCTACGTGTGCTCTCCGCGCACCCCCCTGGGTCTCTCTGTGCACTGGGCGCTGCCACTCAACTGTGTGAACGGAGACTGTCCTCGGTGCTCTCTCTTTCTTACCCCCTCCCTACCCACTTCTCTCCCCACTATTCTCCTTCTCTATTAAAAAGCAATATATAGACGTTTAGGAATTTTGACGTCCCCACGCTTTGCCTGTACTAACGAAATAATATCCAGATTATTTAAAGTAATTATTGGAAAGTGAGGTGACACCAACATCTCGAATCAGGTAAAATAGTCGGCATATTGGCAGCTCATTTAGTTGCCTTATTTATTTTGTCTAAGCAGCCCCTTTCAGTGACCACACTGGGTTCAAGTCTGCCTAACCCCTGAGCTTTGGAAGACCCTGAGGAAGAACGTGGATTTGAGGCAGCCCTTCCAAGTACATGGTGTTGATCTTGGATGAGCGCCTTCACCTTTGAGTCCGTTCCCTTCTCTGGGAAATTACGTACCTCAGAATTGTTTTGAGTTTGATATTGTGTGATACTGTGTGAACAGTTGAGTTTAAGGATGATTACTGTTTTCCTAGGGAGAGTCAGAATGTGAGGATTATAGCTAAAAGGCACAAAATACAGTCCACAAATGCTGTAAGGGCTTGCCAACTAATGAGGGCCATATTTTCATTTGAAAATGTGAATTCCAAGGCCTGGAGAGATTGCTCAGTGGTTAAGAGCACTTGTTTTTGCAGAGGACCCAGGTTCAATTCCCTAATAGCTCACTGCTGCCCTGCCACAAGTCTCTTGTAAAACCCAGGAAAGGGGCTGACAATTTTATGTTCCAAAATCTGTGCACTGGAAAGGGTGTGTGCCTGTGTGTGTGTTTCACACGTGTCATGGCACGCATGCGGAGGACAGGGTACAACACGGATGCTGGTCTTGGCCCTCTCCCTTTTTGAGCCAGAATCACTCTGTGGTGTACCATGGGTCAGACTGGCTGGCTCAGCGGCTTCCACGGATTCTGTTCACCCATATCACCATAGGACCAATGGGATCACAGGTGTGTCTGGCTTCTCTTGGGTTCTGGGGATCTGCCCAGTCTGTGTGTGTTCTTTTCTTAGGGAGCCCCCTTTCCTTCCTAAAACTATAAGCTCTAGGTGCCATGAAACTTGCATTCACCCAATAGAAAGGTCGGATGAGGGGGAGGTTGGGGTGAAAAAGATTTAACACTTGGAAGATGTAATGGTGGTGCTGGTGAAAATAGATGAGAGAAGAAATGGCGGATGGGAGGCGCTAGAGGGCAGGACCCACGGAGAACTGAAGAACAGATTCCTGGGCTTGCGGAAACACAGGAAGACAGCAATGCCTGCCAGATGCCCATGAACACAGAGAAGTGCGGTGTGACTGTCCATTCAGTGTGCCTCAGTCCCTACTCTGTGCCAGGCGCTGCAGATGTTAGGGAACCAAACAGAACAGGTGACAAACATCTCAGAGCACAATCTAAGGGCTCACAGATCTCCTAAAGTGTTTCCTTGGGCACCAAGGAATGTTTGGGGGCTGGAGTATAGAACACTGGGAGACTCTGTAGTTTACTTTCCTGGGGTTTACCTTCCCCTTGGTGCAGGAGTCAGACCCAGGGCATTGTCTTGGCATGTGCTAAGTATTGACTCTCCCACCATCTACATCCCAGCCACTCAAGACTCATCTCAGAATTTAGCCGTGTTCCTCAAGGCATTGTGGGACTATTGAATGTTTGTATTATAGGCAGGATTTGATCTGTCATTTGGAAGGATCACCCTCTATGTCAAGCAGGAATTCTTCCACATACACATAGGGAAATATGTATAAATTTTGTTTCACACCAGGCTGGTTGTGAATGCCTATAATTCAGCCCATGGAAGACTTAGACAAGAAGATGGTCTGGTTGGTTTGTCTACACAATGAAACTGTCTGGAGTGGGGGGAATTATTTCACTGATGATGCTCTCATCAACTGAGAGTAGCAAAGTGGAGTGGATGAATCTCTAAAGCATACTGTGATGGGCTGGCGAGCTGGCTTCGTTGCGATGGGGGCTTGCTGAGTTCAACACTCAGGATCCATAGTGGAAGGAGAGACCTGATTCCTGTACGTTGTGCTCTGACCTCCTTCATGCATGCCTTGGCAGGTGTCCTCCCCTCATGGTCAAAGAGATAAAATGTAAGAAATTAAAACAACAAGATCAATCTGAACTTCAAAGCCGCTAGCTGCAGAGCGGCTCTCTAGTATACCAGAAGTGACACAGTGCCTGAGAAGCTGCTTATGGGCAGGGTCTTGTGATCACGGAGGACACGGTTTAACTGTGTCCACCAGAGGGCCTCGGATTTTAGCATTCATCCAGACCACCTGGAGAACTTTAAAAGTGGATTTTGTTTCTGATCAGTAGGTCTGAAGTGAGCGCCTAGGAAATGACTTTTCTTCCCAAGTCCCCAGGTCCCCAGCTGGAGAATCCCAGAGAATAACCGTGAGCCTAGTGGTGGCTGGGGATGGAGAGGGCATCAAAGGTACTCCAGTTCTATATGTAATATTTCATATCTTTCACAAAGGTCAGACTTGGTGGAGGATCACATGGTGTGCAAGACCCTGGGTGGGATCCCCAATATACCACCACTCCCCCCCAAAAAATGTTATTTTTTTTTAAAAAAATGGAATATATTAGGACAACTGTAAATTGACAAAACACTGAATAGATGGTCCTAATCTTACTTATGTTTTCTTTTGGAACATTTCGTTAAAGAAGGAAGATCCCATCTGCTGTGTGGAGAATGGATGGGAAGAGAGAAAGATCATGCAGGAATCAGCTGTAGGAGCGCAGGTAAGAGGCACTGGCGGCTTGTGCCAGGGCGGAGTCAGGAAAGGACGGTTCATAGGGCTTGGCTGATTCTGAGGTCAGGGGAGGGAGGAACTGAGTCACCCTGGTTTGTGATATGAGTGATGATAGGTTGTGTCTCCACGATAGAGTGGGAGCCCCGAAGAGGAGATGTGCTGGGGAAAAAGGGGGGGGGACAAAAAGGTCAGCGGTGGACACAGCCCACAGAGCGTTGGGAGACGGATCTAGGCTGCAGTGTAGATATAGGGATCGCAAGCAGCTTGAGAGCTACCAGAGATACTGCATGAGGGGAGATTAGCTCAGCCTGCAGCACCCTTAAAGGAATGGTATCATCTACTGCCAGGCTTGGCCAGCTACAATCCACTGCCTGAGCCCTGAGCTAAGCAAGCACTTTACCAGTGAGCTGTAGTCCCGGCCATTTTTATCCTGGTAAATGTTGGGTAAGAGATATTTGTTGAGAAAGCACAGGTTTGGTTTTTTTTGTTTTTTTGTTTTTTTGTTTTTTTTGTTTTGTTTTGTTTTTTTGGTTTTTCGAGACAGGGTTTCTCTGTGGCTTTGGAGCCTGTCCTGGAACTAGCTCTTGTAGACCAGGCTGGTCTCGAACTCCCAGAGATCCGCCTGCCTCTGCCTCCCGAGTGCTGGGATTAAAGGCGTGCGCCACCACCGCCCGGCTCACAGGTTTGTTTTTATACGCCTTAGGGGCTGCTCTATGTACTCTGGCAACAGGGGTGAATGGCACAGGCAGAGACGATGCACGACATCATTCCACCCCTCTGTGCCTCACATCCGTGATGCAGTTATCACTCGATTTTGACATTGACTCCTAGAGAAAAAGCAGTTGCAACCCTTTGTCCTAAAGTCTAAGCTGAGACACAGCTGGTCCCTCTAAAGATTATGAAGAAAGATGAGCTGGAGAGATAGCTCCGTGGGTAGAGGTGCTGGTCATGCAAGCCTGTTGCATCCCCAGGACCCACTTAAAGAGGGAAGAGAGAATCAGCCCCACTGAGTTGTCCCCTGACCTCCGCACACGGGCTGTGGCATGTGCTCGCCAATGCCCACACATCGTACACACAATGATAATTAACATAAAGTTTTTTTTAAAAAAGTATGATGAAAGAGATAATGCAACAGATGCAACAGCCTGGATAGAAACGGCCGCCGCAGCTCTGTTCAGTCTCTGAAGATGAGCCGAGGGAGAGGCCTGAGGTCGAGATGAGGAAAGACGAACAAATGAATCTGAACATTGCTGGAGCTGGCCGGGGAGACCCCAGAGTGTGGGGTGATGGCCTCCAGATGGCCTGTGAATGAAACCAGAGTGATTGCAGTCGGGGTTTCTTGAACACAACCCGGTGATAGCAGGAATGAATACCAGTGTTGAATTCTGTTGTCTAAGCGAAGCTACTGAACTGTCAGTTCTAACATTTCAGGGTTAGAAGTAGTCACGTTGCCGTGACAGCCCTTCACCCATGTCCTCATTGGCTTAGAAACAGGAAGGAGAAGTTCTATATTTGCTGGCAGGAACTGTGCAAAAGGAATAGATTTGGGGGACAAGTTTATTCTTTGAAGTTGAGATATATTTTTTATTTTGTCTGTGTGTGACTGCAGTATTCACATAGGCTAGAAGACACCGTCTGATCTCTTGGGATGGAGTTACGGAGGCTGTGAGCTGCCATGTGGTACCAAGCACAACTCTGAGCGACCCAGGCATGTGGATGGAGACCCAGCTGAGAGAAGGGAGAGACTCCTGAAGGTAGTCCTGTCAAGATTGACTCTGGGTCCCCATGTCTCGCAGTCTAATGGCTACTTTGGAACACTTCTGTCCAGCACTTTGAGGGACAAGCATCCTTTGCTCAAGGGTCCATCCCAGGTCTGTCCCCTGCCAGGTCCCTCCGCCATGGCCTTATAGTGGTCTCTGTTCTGGAATTTTTGGGTCCTTGCTACCTGTGTCTCCTAAGTCATCTCTTCAGAAAATCTTATAGACAGTTAGAATTAAACGATTATTCTCCAAGTTTGTCAACTCTTATCCCGGATTATCATCAGGTCCTAATTTCTGCACCTCCATCTCCCCACCCCAAAGCTACCTGTGCACCCACTGAAAAGTTAGCTTTGCTTCTTCACTGGGGTATCACTCAGGGATAGGGTGCTCAGCTGGCTTAACCGAGGCCCTGTGTTCAATCCCCCGGGCCACAGAAAAAGCCTAAATACTTTGTTGTTGCTGTGTTAGGGTTCAAGCCCAGGGTCTTGCACATGCTGGAAGCTCCCTGAGCTGTATCACCAGAACACCCTAACCTTGTCTGATTCCTACCCTAAGCCTCTTTGTCTGCCTTCTATCCCAGTCCCACAATGCACACCTACACTCAGGCCATCCACCTAGTGCAAGCTCCTGTGGGAGAAAAAGACCAGATGTGGTCTGGATGAACCCCCATTTTAGCTTGTAATGAAGACTAGTGCTTTTATCAGAGCAGCTCACGGTTCGTTTACGCCTTCAAGTGATGCTGATCCTGACCGAATCCACGAGTGACGGCGACCACCTTCACCCACTCGTGGCATCCAAACACTCCCATGAAAATCAGCATAGACTGTGACGCTACTTCCTGTCTCATGTTCTGTTGTAGGAACTGACATGGGACAGCAACATGGAAGCAGGAAAGGTCTCACCCACAGGGAAGTCCCCCGGGGCGTTGGGCTGTTGCTCTCCTTGGCCCTTATGAATGCCGTCCTTTACCTCTGTCTCGACTGGTTTTTCATTTCCCCTCGACCTCCGGAGGACCCGAATCGCTGTCCTCATGGTTACTTTAGGATGGGACGGATGAAAAACTGTTCGCGCTGGTTGTCCTGCGAGGAGCTGAGGACGGAAGTGAGGCAGCTGAGGCGCGTTGGGGAAGGAGCCGTGAAGAGAGTAAGTGTTCATATCCCTCTGTCCTCACTGTCAACTCTGGGAGAGCAATTGTTTGGCACCAGGTGCCGTGATGCTTGCTGTACCTGGGAGTCCAAGGCAAAAAGATTGCCTGGGGCTGGGCTGTGGTGGCACACGCCTCTGATCTCAGCACTCAGGAGGCAGAGGCAGGCAGATCTCTGAGCTTGCGGCCAGCCTGGTCTACAAGAGCTAGTTCCGGGACAGCCAGAGCTACACAAAGAAACCCTGTCTCGAAAAATCCAACCAAAAAATAAAAGATGCTTGGGGTGGGGACTTTGAGGCCAACCTGGGCAACGTCGTGGAATACTGTCTTATAAACAAACAAAGAAAAAAGACCCTTGACTGCCTTGTGTTTCTGTCCTTGAGCCCACGAGTCTCTGATCGGGAACTCGGGCGGGCATAGTGAAATCATCTGGAGAGAGGGAGGCAGGTGTGAAAGAGTGCTATAGGATGGGGGACAGGAACACTTTCAGGAGACGGGCTGGGGACGTAGCTCAGCTGGAGGAATGCTTGTTTCAAGGCCGAATTCAAGGCCAACCTGTGCTACCTGACACCTTGTCTCAGGGTGTCAGGTAGCACAGGTTGGCCTTGAATTCCCTCGAGAGACAGCTGTCTGGACTAACGTAGCAATGCTGAAGCTGAGGAAGTGTCTCTCTGTGTCTCTAGATGTCATCTATACTAGCCCTAATCTAATGCTGTTGCCTTTGCATATTTAATAAACTCCCAGATGGTTCTCTCGAGGCTTGTCTCTCCCCGACTCCCAGAACCATGCAGCCAACTGTGTATTTGTCAGCTCCACTTGGAGTTCTCCAAGCACATCAGAACATCCTGGGGGGACTCTTGTTTGTTTGTTTCTTCCTTCCGAATGGAGTCTTACTGTATAGCCTTCAAATTCATGATCCTCCTGCCTCAGCTTCTTGAGTTTAGGGATTACCAGTATGTGTCACTACAGCTGGCTTGGTGTGGAATGGTTGATCATCTCTTCTGTGGGGCCTGCTGTTCCCCCCTCTGTAGATGGCACCACTTTCCACCCAGGTCCTTGAGCCATACACCTGGGAATCATCTTGGGTCCTCCTGCCCCTTCTGTCAGCCAGGAGCAGGCTGTGCTCTTCCACACTGCGGTCCATGGCAACTCTCAGGTTCTGGGTAGCCTTTGGAAAAGTCCGTGGTCTCTGCCTTGGCCCCGCTCTTCCTTCTTCCTTCCTTCCCCACCCCAGTTACATGCTCACCCTGCTGAGTGCCGTGTGTCTGTCTTCACAGCTCTGGGATGGCAGAGACGGGACCGCGTCCTCTGCACCTCGCCTGCCTCCTAGGAGGTGTGTGTTCCTCGGCGTGCTTTGGTGGAAGCCTGGGTCTGACGTTCTCCTTGGCCCCGTTTCAGGTCTTTCTGTCCGAGTGGAATGAGCACAAAGTTGCTCTCTCTCGGCTCACCAGGCTGGAGATGAAGGACGACTTCCTCCACGGACTGCAGATGCTGAAGTCTCTGCAGAGCCAGCACGTGGTCACGCTGGTTGGCTACTGCGAGGAGGACGGCACTATTCTCACCGAGTATCACCCCTTGGGTTCCCTGAGCAACCTGGAAGAAACACTAAACCTTTCGAAGTACCAAGATGTGAACACCTGGCAGCACCGGCTGCAGCTGGCCGTGGAGTATGTCGCCATCATCAACTACCTGCACCAGAGTCCCCTGGGCGTGAGGGTCATGTGTGACTCTAACGACCTGCCCAAAACGCTGTCTCAGTACCTGCTGACAAGCAACTTCAGCATTGTGGCCAATGACCTGGATGCACTGCCCCTGGTGGACCACGCCTCCGGGGTCCGGGTGAAGTGTGGCCACAGGGAACTCCACGGGGATTTTGTGGCTCCGGAACAGCTGTGGCCTTATGGGGGAGACACACCCTTCCGAGATGACTTCATGCCCTCCTATGATGAGAAGATTGACATCTGGAAGATTCCGGATGTCTCCAGTTTCCTTCTGGGGCACGTGGAAGGCAGCGATATGGTTCGATTCCACTTGTTTGATATCCATAAGGCATGTAAGAGCCAGATCCCCGCAGAAAGACCCACGGCTCAGGATGTTCTGGACACTTATCAGAAGGTTTTACATTCGCTCAGAGACTCTGTGATGTCTCAGACAAAGGAGATGCTGTAAGGTCAGGCCATTAAGTGATGGACTTGACAGCTGAATGGCATCCAAGCTGTTCTACTCTTGGTGATGGAAGTGCTTTCGTGAACCTCGTGATTTGTGGATGCAGGGTCTCCTCCACATCTGCCTGCACATCTGAGTGTGCCCTGCTTTCCCGGCAACCCAGATGGAAGTAGCCAAGAGGGAAAACCTTTCTTTACTGTGCTTCCTGGTGAAGATGCAGAGAATTCATGGATCCACACAGTGTTTGAAGGAAGTGGTAAAACGGTAATCATGAAGACACATCGCCTACTCCGGTAACCATGTTTATAGATTGGTAGGAAATGGGAAGAAACATACACTAATTCTTCAGAGAACATTGCTCCTAATTTGAGCAGTCCTGTTGGAAGCTGGGGATATAGTGGCCAGTGGTCGGGTGCTTACCTGGTTCTTTGCAAAGCCTCGGATATGATCCGTAGCATACGCACACGCACACACACACACACACACACACACACTCACTCACTCACTCACTCAAAGACCGTTTTGGGTGTCCAAAGTGCAGCCCTCGTCAGTGAGGTCCTTGTCAGTGTTGGAGATGACCATCTGTGAAGGTTCCATGCAGTTTCCTCTCACTGAGCCAAGTACGCTGTGGCAGCATGCTCTAGAGAGAGACGGTGAATGGCTAGGACTGACTGCTGGGAACGGCAGGCTGCGGGGACTTCCTTACTTGCCTGGGATGGTGCTGACCTGCAGTTTCTGGGTGAACGTTTCATATCCAGTGTTCCTCTTTACTAGACAGTGTCGAGCCTCCCCGGGCTTGCACAACTGAACACCTTAAACAAAAACTGTGGCTCCAGGAACGGTGGCACACACCTGTAATCCTAGTGCCTGGGAAACAGATTGGAGAAACTAAGAGTCCAGGCCTGTCATGGGCTATATACCACGATCCCATCTGTCCACGTCCCCACCCCAATAAAAAAGTCTCTCCTGTGGTGCTGGCATCCTTATTTTGGGAGACATGAGAGAGTCGGTGTGTTTTCGTGGCCACTCACGAGGTGTCCCCTGAACCTGAGCAGGCGACAGAGCCACCTGGAGTCACAGATCGGGGCCCACCTCGGAGTCTCTAGCTTCACAGGGCTAGAGGGAAGTCCAAGGGTTTTCATTGTAACTGGTTCACCATGATGCTGCCCCTGGTGTTTCCCTCCTCCTACAGGGACCACCATTCAAGACTCATATCCCCCTGGAGTACCACAGGGCAAAGAAGTAGGCGGCATCGGATCTGATTGTCTTCTGTAGCCTGTGGCTGACAAGGGGTTGAGCTTGCCCAGGGTATCTGAACCATCTCTGTGAAGCACACAGGTGCTCCATTCACTTTGGGTTTGTTTTACAAAATCTCCACCAAGCCAGATGGTAGTAGTGCATGCCTTTAATCCCAGGACTTGGGAGGCAGAGGCAGGCGGATCTCTGTGAGTTCCAGGACAGACTCCAAAGCTGCAGAGAAACCCTGTCTCAAAAAACATAACAAACAAACAAAAAACTCCACCAAAACCCACTGGCTTAAAGATATTAACAAGTACTGGTCAGGATGTGGAGTGATTGGACCCCTTACTATCTTGCTAGTGGGAACGTAATGGTGCAAAAGCGCACTGGGGAAACAGTCAGGCAGTTAGTTCCCACTTTACTGTGCTCAGGGGCAGCTTATAGAGGGCTCTGGCCACGCCCCAGCTCGCGGGATCCTTCAGCTGCAGACTCATCAGAACCCACTCCCCTGCCATCAGGGTCTCATGCTCAGAACAGCTGCAGGCTGCTCAGAGCAGAGGAAAACAAGTTGTTTACAGGAAATTCAGGATCTGGCGGTCTGGAGTCCCCAACAACAGTCCTGGTGAAAAAGTACTACTACAGATGGTGCGCAATGTGGGTGTCGTATGAGGTGGGACTTTCCTTTGGACCGCCTAGCACAAATAATGAAATACAAACAAACACTTTTTTTTTTTTTTTGGTTTTTTGAGACAGCGTTTCTCTGTAGCTTTGGAGCCTGTCCTGGAACTAGCTCTTGTAGACCAGGCTGGCCTCGAACTCACAAAGATCCACCTGCCTCGGCCTCCCGAGTGCTGGGATTAAAGGTGTGTGCCACCACTGCCCAGCTCATGCTGTATATTTTTAAAAGGTTCTAAAACTCTGGGGTAGTGGATTAAGTAGCACAAATAATAAAAACCCAGAGGCAGATATTGGGCTTCAACCTGAAGATCAGAAGAACAAAGCAGCCAAGCCATTAGAGAGTTCTTACCGCTATGAAATCTTAATACCGAAAGAGAGTGAGTTCCTGTCTCATCCTGCCTCATATTCCTCTCTGTGGCTGCTGGGATTAAAGGTGCGTGCCACCACTGGCCTGTATGACTGACTAGTGTGGCTGCTTTGCATTCTGATCTTCAGGCAATTTATTAAAATACAATGAAATATCAAAATGAGTATACACACACACACACACACACAGCATGATTTTGTTTTAGAGACCTTACAAAGAAGGAAGGCTGGAGTCATTCTTTACTTCTATATAACAAGGCAAAAGTGTCAGCTTTGTGTGCACATACTTGAATGCAATTATGTTTTCTAAGGTAAGTTTTTATTTTCCTCTGTTACCTAATTTTTCCACGTAAGTTTTATTAAAGACATCTAGCCATTCCTACTCTATTGAGATAGTAATTATTAATTCAATGGATTTGTCAAGATTCTTTGGTGATTTGTTTGGGTTTTTTCTTTTCAATATTTTAATTTTTTGGATTTAAAAGTGCTTACCTGCAATTAAGTGTGTGCATGCACGCAGTGTCCAGAAAGATCAGAAAAGGGAATCTGATCCCTGGACCGGAGTTCCAGCCGCTATGAACGGCCATGTGAAGGCTTCCTACAGTCCCTAACTGGGGAACCACCTACTGAGCTCTGTTTAGCTCACCTCCCTTCCACACTAGAGGCTGAGGGTTCTGCTCTATCTGGGTAGAGCTTGTGGGTACACAGGGGGAGCTCTGCCAGGGCTGCTATCACCTCAGCTTTAATTTCCCCCAGCATTTGGCAGCGTCAAGGAGCAGCAGGGGACAGCCATAAGCAGTAGTGCCATCCTGTAATACAGCCTTGGGGTAACAGCACCCTTAACCCTACAACCAGTCCAGTCTTCTCCAGTAGCATGGGTTAGAGCTCTCAGCTTGGGGTCTGGAGCTCCTGGCCCTGCAAACCTGAATGCTCTCTATTTTTCCGGAGCTTCTCTGGCTCCTAAAAACTTTTTTTTATGTTTTGTTTTTTGTTGTTGTCATCGTTTGTTTGTATAACGGCCCTGACCATCCTGGAACTCACTCTGTAGACCAGGCTGGCCTCGAACTCACAGAGATCCTCCCACCTCTGCCTCCCAAACGCTGAGATTAACGGTGTGCGCCAACACGCCTGGCTAGAATGTGATTCTTTTAATGCAATTGCACGTTTAATGCAACTTTGCATAGCTGGATTTTTAAATGAGTCCATCTGAGAAATTAAATAAATGTAATTGCAAAGCTAAGCGCAGCCTGTTTCCCCTCATCTTATTTAAGACTCTCGCATGTGGCTGTGTGAAGAAGGGCTGAGCATTTCCTCTAGCTGCACAGTGTGATGGCCATTTGGATTGCTCATGCGATTTTGCTATTAGAAGCAATTGTGTTACAAATTGTGCCCGTCATTTTTCACCTGTGACGGTTTCCCTGGGAATACAGACAGCGGTGTGTATCTGTAGGGTCCTCATCCCTGCGCACCTTTAACGTCCACAGAAGACTGGCAGCAGCCTCTTCACCGTGCCAGAAACAGAAGACCGTTTAGGGGATGTATCCTTCCCTCTATGTAGTGAACGCCTAGAGTTTGTGCGTGTGAGAGGGAAGCTCTTCAGTCTCGTTCATTACGCAGGAATCTTCTACAAGGACAGGGGCACGTTAAAAGGCTAGGGTGTAAGAATTTAGAATGTCGGTCAGGAAAGTGGTGAGGGTGAATAACTGGGGAAGCAAAGACCACTCTTCTGGATGTTTCTCTCCACTGGAAAACACTGCGCAAAGGGTAGAAAACAATAAGGATGCACTCTGCTGTGCTAGGGATAGGCACACACTTTCCCACGGGGCGGGGCGGGGCTTAGGGAGGCAGGAGGCGGGGTCTGTGGCGGCGCAGCCCCGCCTTTCCGAGCGGGACAGCGGCGGTGACGCGATGGAGCGGGCGCTGACGGGCCGGTCGAGCTCGCGCAGGCGCCGGGCGAAGGAGCGCGGCTCGGCAGCGGTGACAGACGAGCGCAGCTCCCCGAGGGAGGCGGCAGGCGGCATGGGCTCGGGCCCGGCGCTGGTCGCGCTGCTGCTGGCCGGCTCGGTGCTGAGCGCCACGCTGCTCGCCCCCGGCCGCCGGGCGGAGCAAGGTGAGCGGCCGCGCGGGCTGGGGGCAGCGGGGACCGTGCGTGGGCCTGCCCGGGACGACCCCCGGGGCACAGGACCTGAGCGAGGCGCTGGCTCCTCTCTGGGGTGGGATGCAGTGGGAGCTGCAACCCGGGAGCCCGGCCCGGCCTGGCTTCCCAGGTTCGGTTCGCGGGCGCCCGGGTTGGGTGCTCAGTCTGGCTCCGAGTTCACCATGGGAAGGGGTGAGGGAGAAAAAGGAATTCTGGGAGTTCCCTCGACCCCAAGGTTCCAGGGTCCTGCAACACCGTTCCACAAACTCCTGTCGAAACTAGCTTGGCTCAGGGACTGAGGCAGGTGGACAAACCCCCTTTGCGCATTGTATAAGGTAGGGCCTATCATCCTGCACGGTGTGTCGCCTGCCTCTTCCCCACCGTCCACCCCCTTTTCCGGCTCAGAACTTGGATGTGGCTTCTGTGAGAAACACACCCCCCCCCCACCCACCTTCCAAACTTTAAAAATACATTGAAGTAATGCAAAGAAGTACAAAGAAAGGTGTAAGAATTCAGGGTTTTAGGCTTGTCGTTGGGAGGAGCGATTTTTAAAAATCATGCTGAATTTGGAGTCTGGTCAGGGTGTTTGAACTTGTTGCTGTTCTTTTTGAAGCTTCCCAGGCAGTTCTGATGTTCAGCTAGGCCTGAGGGATTCTGTATAGTCCTGACTACCATAGTAACAATGGCAAGAGCTTTGCGAGTCTAGAATCCACAAGGGAAATCGAAGCACCACTCAGGACGAAGAAAAAGAAGTATAGTCGTTCCAACCACCAAGGGATGCTGAAATGATAGAGAAAAGATGAACAGGTGCACAGGGGATTACACTAAACTCGAAAAGGAAGATCGTCAAATATGGTGTGGAGAGATGTCTCCAGGTGAACTAACTGGCAGTTCTTCTAAACGACCTAGGTTCGATTCCCAGTATCCATATGACAGCTCACAGCCATATATGACTCAAAGTTTTCAGGGTTCTGATGCTGTTTTCTGGCTTTTTGGGGGCACCAGGTACTCGTGTGGTATATATACATGCATGCAGGCAAGGCATCCAAACGCACTTCAAGAAGTTATCAGGAAAAAATGAAAAAAAATACGACAAAGATAAAACAAACAAGCAAACCCAAGGCTACCTGTGTTTAAGAGAGGGATTAAATAAGTATTCCAGCCAATCATAGGCTAGGAAAAGTCATGCAGCCAATCACAGGATAGGAACACAGTCATGCAGCCAATCACAGGATAGGAACACAGTCATGGCATGCATTTGGAGGATCTGTTCAAAGCTCTGTTTTCTGTTTATCAGCTGGAAAGTGAGAGAGAAATCCAAAGGCCGATGAAAAACAGAGATCCCCAAGCAGATACGCTTCCTCCCTGGAGTGTGGTAACCTAGGCCGTAGCTGACTGACCTCCACTTAGACCTGCCAGCTAGCAAGCAGCTTGTGACCTTCAGCCAGCTGGTTGATTTCCCTAGGTCTCACAGTGGTGCCTCCCTGGAGCCCCAGCTCTTTGGGAGACTGAAGCAGAAGGATCCCTGAAGCCCACAGTTCAAGGCCAATCACAGCAATGCAAAGAAACCCCAACTGGGAGGGGGAAGGAGGACACTAATATATAAGTCTTTTGGGATGTGGCACGTAGTGAGAAAGTCACTGCCAGCCCTACTAAATAGGACTGGAATTTCACAGTACTTTTGAGATTGTATTAAAACCTTTGAAAGACTATTTTGGAGGGGAAACCTCACTCATGAAAGTTCATTCTCTGGGTACTTTGTTTAAAGAATAACATACAAGGCTCAGAATGTCTCAGCACTGAAATGTGTTGTCAAACCCGACTGCTTGAGTGGGGTCCCTGAAGCCTACATGGTGAGGGGAGGAGCCACCCCAGTCCCTAAATGATTATCATCTTTGTGCAACCCTAATGATGTCATCTAGCAAGCCATGACCTGGACCCCTTATTGAATGCGAAAACGGAGTTTCCGCCCTTCAATCGTCTCCCACACTTGTGACTCCTTCAGATCTGGAGATTCAGAGTCCCCCACCAGAATGAGGAGATAGAAGAGGTCTAGAATATTAAGAGGCAGAACCTCCCAGGAGCCTTGCCCACCTGTTTATGTGAGCTGGGAGGGAGGGCTGCGGCTGCGTTTACCTGTTTCTTTTACTGCTCCTGTCAGTGTAAGTGGGACTTGGTTCCATTATTAGGGTCCCAAGAACCTAGGCCTGGCAGCTGCCCTTGGCTTTGCTTGGCCTTGGGTTGGAGGCTGAAGGAGTGGCAACAGCACACAGCTGGTAAGTGCAGGTAGGTGTAGCACTTGGGGCCGGTCTTCTCATCAGTTTTGCTGGATGAGAAGATCATCCTGGGAGAGCTGGATGATGCCTTTATGTAAGTGCAGCAGTTGGTGCAGGCTGGACTGTTTCTAGACTGCGTAGGCCAAGAGCGTGAGGTCACACTCTGGCTGCCATTGCTGTGTATCAAGACCTAGTGGTCAGGTTGGGCCCCATGGCTGGATCTTGGCCTTGATATTCTCAATGAAGTCATTGGGCTGGACATGGAGGGTGATAGTCTTGTCTGCCATTGTTTTCATACACATCTGTCTGTATCTTGGTGTCTCCTCATATAATGTTTATATGTATGGGTGTCTTGTCGGCATGGATGTCTCTGCACCATGTGCATGCCTGGTACTTGCAGAGGCCAGAAGAGGGTGTCAGATCTCCTGAAACTGCAATTACGGATGGTTGTGTATTGCCATACGGGTGCTGGGAGTCCAACTTGTGTCCTCTGGAAGAGCAGTTAGTGCTCTTAATGGCTGAGCCACCTCTCCAGCTTTTGATGTCTCTTGTTGCCTCCTTGGAGAGGTAGAACTGCAGTCTGTATTTGTAACAAGTTGCGGAGGCTGAGCTCATAACTAATGTGGTAAAATCTAGACATGGAAATAATAGACTCTTGGTTCAGATCAGTGATTTCATTGGAGAGCTGTGGCCCTGGGCAGGGGCAAAAGCCGTGGGCTTTGTTCTTCTGCAAAACAGAAAAGAGCCTAGCTCATGACCTCCGTATTATTCAGTGAGTGTTACCTCCTCAGACAGTCCTCACACCCTGGATGGGAATGGTGCTGACGGGACCTCAGTTGTAGCTGAACCATCTGTGCAAAGGGCCTCTGCGTGTGGCATTGCACACAGGTCGCGGGGCTGAAGACCGCACATGTTCCGGCCTGTAGTATTTGTGAAGTACTAATACTGTGTTTGTCTCCCTCTGGTGCTCTGGGTTTTTGGTTCTTTTGTTTTGTAACTTTTCTTTTCTATCCTTATCAGATGTAGATGAGAAGAGGCCTGTGGAGCTGAAGATGGATCAGGCTCTGCTTCTCATCCACAATGAACTATCGGGAACAAGCCTAACCGTCTACTGGAAATCTGAGTCCTGTTACCAAGTGCGTATCGTCTGCATCCTCTCCATTTGCTTCGGGTCTTGTTTGGTACTCCTTCCAGACACAGTTCTGATGTCTAAGCCCTATTCTTGTTCCCTTCAGATTTACAGGCAAGGAAACAAAAATAGTTTATAGTAAAGAACTAGATGGAATATGATCAAGGGAGAATGTTTGGCAGTGATTGGTGTGCTCTGCTGCCGACACCACCACTGGCTAAGACGATTCTTATCCAATAATTTCACTTTTGGAAATTTACATTAAGGAAAGAATTTAAAGGAGTAAGAACCTCATGGGTAGATATTTTAAAATAATAAATTTATATGACAAAAATGTAAAGCTACAGTAGAAAATCCTGGAAGACATAAATACCCACGGTGCTTATAGTTGGTGACATGTGTGTAGTAAATAGAAATATGTAAAATAGGATCCTGTAAATTGGTTAAATAATATTGAAACAATAGGATGCAAGATTTAAAGTAGGTTGTATTTATTAACTTGTGAAAAGTTTACCTATACATAAAGATGGTTCAATTCCATCATGGCAGTCATTATTTTAATATAAAATGGGCAAATTTTATCTGCATTACTGCAGTTTAAGTTTTTTAAAGTACAGGAAGAGTTAGGATTTTTTTTCTCTTGGATATCGTGTCCCCCAACCACCGACAGACTTTGAAGACCCCGAACAGGAGGAGAGGTGCAGTTTATGGGAAGGCTGCTGCCTAACAGCTCAGGGCCCTGCCAAATGACAGTGGCTCCTAGTCTGAGTGCCTGCTGACTTTGTCTCCACAGTGCACCTTCCAGCCTCTGGCGAACGTCTCTCACAGTGGCAAACCTGCGAAGCCAAGCGTTACGGCCGTCTCCGTGAGCACCCAGCACGGGTCCATCCTACAAGTCAATTACACCCAGGGAGAGACTGCAGCTTGCAGGTCCGTGCCTGCTCGTTGTGGTCTGACTTGAGTCTGCTTTTCCTTTTTTTTTTTTCTGCATGGTTTTGCTTTTCTTCTCTTTAAAATATTTTTTTTAATCTTCCTGAATTTATATTGTTCCTTGCTGATGGTATTAGCACAGCCTAGCTCAAGTGGTTCTCAACCTTCCTAACACAGTTCCTCATGTTGTGGTGACCCCCAACCATAAAACTATTTTGTTTCTACTTCATAACTGTAATTTTTCTGCTGTTATGAGTTGTTTATCAATGTCTGATATGCGGGATAACTGATATTCAACCCCACAGGGTCTTGACCCATGGGCTGAGAACCACTGGTCTAGCTCCTTGTTTCCACGTGTAACCATTGGCCTTCATTTTGCCTGCTCTTTTTAGGCTGGAATACAAATTTGGAGAATTTGGAAACTATTCCCTTTTGATCCAGCATGCTTCCCCTGGAGCCAGTGAAGTCACCTGTGACCTAGTTGTCAACGAGAATCCAGTCGACAGTAACCTTCGTACGTATATGCTTTGTTGTTTTCTTAAGTTTGTATTTTCAAAGTTTTCGGTCTCCTTGCATCTGACACTTCATGACGTGGTCATTCATTTAAAACATGGATTATGTATTACCACTACCATTCATTTGTGGCACAGTTGGAGTTGATTTTTGGTGCTGGGGATTAGAATCAGGACCTCACCCATGCTAAAGCATGTATTCTATACCTCCAGTCCCAGTTTGGTGGTTTTGCTATGTCATAGATACATACGAAGAAAATTATGTGATATAGCTCCGTATTTTGATATCGCTGGGTTTAAGCACACGTGGAAAGAAACTAGAAATAGGGCAGTTAACTTTCTCTTTGGGGGGTTAGGGCATACCTAGTGTTTCCTGGGAGCTTGACACTGACGGCTCCTAAGGTCCTCTCACAGGAAGGGACATCCTTTATTGTCTCACAGCTCCACGGCAGAGCATCTGTCCCCTGAGCCCTCTCTAGTATTACTGTGTGTGATACTCTTTAAAGAACAACCGGGGACCTTCATGTCATTAGTAAGTTCTGTTCACAGAGAGCTAAGAGTGACATTATCTCAAAAGAATGTAGAGCCCTTACCAGGGGAGCATTGTGGGCAGCCCACGGAGTTAAAAGAGTAATGAGGCCCAGCAAGATGGCTCAGCAGTTAAAGCCCTTGCCACCAAGCCTGAGGATCCAAGTTCAGTTCCCTGGAGCTCACATGGTAGGAGAAACCAGACTCCTGCAAGCTGGTCTCCTACCTCCGCACACGCACAGTGCAGCACACGTATGTACACACCAAAATTAAATGTAAACACAGTTAAAACGTAATAAGTGTTACTGATGAAAAACTAATGTGTAAAAAGTATAAAAACTGCAGGGTTATTATGAAACAAAGAAGAGGAAAATAAGAATAATGCTTAAGTTGCCTTTGGAGTAAGTAACAGGAGCCCTTAATATGGACAGTAACTTAAAGTTGTCTGCTGAGGGCCATTGAGATGGCTCAGCAGGCAACGGTGCTTGTTGCTGAGCCTGGACCTGGAAGCCACTGTGTGCTGTGACACCAGATAGACAGGCTCTTGCCAGCTTAGCGTGTCTCTGTCACACGGACAACTGCAGGTGCCTCTTCAGTGTGTATGTATGTCGCGTGGTCAGTTATAGGCGGTGCCTCCTCAGTATGAAAGAGTTGTTGGTAGCTTTGCATGAGACTGTTTGTGAAGAAGTTTTAGGTTTACAGATATGTTACAGAAAGTTTCTGAACACCCTTTATCTAGCTGTGTGTATGTCCTTAAACTGTATAATCATACTATAATTACCCTGTATATAATCATTGGGGCCAGGGACTTAACATTTACACAGCCCCGATCTATACACGTTTAAACGTCTCAAGTTGTCTTTTTTAACATACATTTGTTTATTTATTCTGTGGTTGGTTCCACGGTCCACATGTTGTGGAGTCAAATACAACTTTGGGGCTTTTGTTCTCTTCTTCTTGTTCCTGGGGTTGGAACTCAGGTTGCAGGCTTGGTGGCAAGAGCATTTATTGCTGAGCCATTTCCCCTGGTATCGCTGCTCTCACTCAGGAGCTGGTCTAGGATCCCACGTTGCATTTAATTGTCAAAACTGCCTTGTCAGTGTCCTCTTGGCCTTGCTTTGTCTTTCATGGCCTTGATGGTTTTGAGAACTGGTTGTTTGGTAGACTGACCCTGTTGTTGGTTGTTTAGTAGACTGACCCTGTTGTGTGGTACGACAGGAGACACACGAGGTCACCAGACCTTCTGCAGGACCCTTGTCTTAAGAACACAGTGAAGTACATAGGGATGAAATGAACAAGGAGAAGGGACTCAATAGATGAAACCTCGCAATACCGTTTTTGTTTTCCTGAAGATAGAACTCAAGTGCTTGAAAATGCAAGGTCAGTGCTCCACCACTGAGCTGCGTCCCCAGCTCCGAGGGAAAATTTGATGATAGTAATCAATCATCCAGGAACTGAGTGATGGATGCGTTGTGAGCGTGTCATGCAATGCTCCTGCATGCTTTGTTCTTAATTGTTTATACAGCGTTTAGCATAGGAATGTGAGCTTTGCTCATATTTGCTTCCAGCTGTCACTGACAGGGTAATGTGACGCCCCAGCAGCTTTGATACTTATGATGACATTTTAAGGATAATGTTTTCTTCTTTTATAGCTGTGAGCATTGCATTCCTTGTTGGTCTAGCCCTCATCATCGCGATATCTTTCCTGAGGTTCTTACTGAGGTAAGTTGTTGAGGAGAACATGACCGGGAAACAAAGCCCAGAAATAATATACCCAGAAAGGGTAATTTGGCCCTCCATTGGCTGCTCTTCCACCTCAGGACAGTCACCAAAAGCAGGCACACAGATGACTGTTAGTATTTGTTCAGCAAGCGTTTGTGCATCTGCCATGTCTGTTCCAGTCCTGGCATCCGAGCAGACTGTAATGTTGTCTCTGACTGTGGGGCATGTTCACAAGGGTGCAAACGGGTCTTTGTCTTTATTCTCCCAACATGGCTGAAGATGGAGATGTTTGAGAAATGTTTAGTTCCTAAAGAATCTCCTGGATTGAGTTTTAGAAAGTTGCCACACTGGTTTCTTCTCCACCCCTCCACTACATCTTCCTCTGCTTCCCATTAGCTCAGGAGTCTGGGGGCCAAAGTCCGCACAAGGGCACCATGTCACTTAGGACCTCAGTGTGGATTCCTTTTCCTATGGGCAGAAGCATCTGATTGGAGGAGAGGGCATTTGGCCTTCTCTGCCTGGTTAACCGTGATCCTGGCGAGTGAACCAGTAGACCAGACCAAAAAAAATAGAGCAAATTCAATAAACCGAACAGGCTGGTTTAATCAAGTTGAAGATTTAATTTACTTTTAAAAAGTAATCTGTATGCGTTTGTATGTGTCTGTCCATGTGTGTCTATTTTTGTCTCTCTCTCTGTGTCCGTGTGTGTGTGTGTGTGTGTGTGTGAGAGAGAGAGAGAGAGAGAGAGAGACACCACAGAGGCCAGGTGTGTGTATGTCCGTCCGTCCGTCTGTCCGTGTCCACAGAGACCAGAGGCATTGGATCCCCTGGAGCTGGAGTCAAGGTAGTTGTGAGCCACCCTCTGTAGGTGCTGGGACCCAAACCTAGGTCTTCTTTAAGAACAATATGCATTCTTTATTGCCAAGCCATCTCTCTGCCCTTTAATCAGCTGTAAAGGAAAGTTCTTTCATGTTTTTAAGGGAAGAAGAAGAATGATGGTCATGTGACACACACATGTAACCCCAGCAGTCGGAAGGTAAAGGGAGGGGGATTTGGAGTTTGGGTTCAGAGCCAGCCTTGACTCCATAGTGGAACTGGTCTAGGAAGGAAGGACAGACAGCAGGAATAGAGAGACTGTATTCTCAGATGTTCATCCCTTAGGTCTTGGGTCTCCTGAAGGATCACAGACTTCATTAGGAAGCTGTGTTCTGTAATGAGTCTTTCTCTGTCCTGCTAGCCAGCTCCCAAATAATGACACGGAGACTTCTTACTAATTATGAAAGCTTGGCCTGTAGCATGGGCTTGTTCCTAACTAGCTCTTAGAACTTAAATTAGGCCATTTGTATTCATCTATGTTCTATCTCCTGGTATTGTCTCTTTTTCATCTTGTACCTCCTGTTTCCCCTCTGTGTCTTCTGGTGTCTCCTGCCCCTGAATTCTTCCTCCTCTTCCTTTCTCTCCCTGAAACTCCCACCTATACCTCCTGCCTAGCTGTTGGCTGAACGCAGCTCAATTGGAAGTATTAAAATATAACCTTAGTTTGGCTGCCTTGAGGGAGCTTATATATTCTGACCTAACTTTGTGAGCTTTTGAAATCGTTTCATCCCATGTCTCGGAAACCTGACCTTATATTGGTAAGAGTCACTTGCTGCTTAGGCATGACGATTTGATGCAGCAGCTTCCCGGGAAGAAAACAGAAGCCTTGCGGTTTCATTTCTTTGGAGCCAGGTGTTGGCTTGTCAGTCTCTGCTGAGATGGACATGCTGTTCGACTGTTGCGGTGTGCTCTCTCTGGCGCTCTGCGTGTGCCTGGCTCTGTCCCTTTGCTCCATCGTAACAGAGCTGGAATGAGGTTTTTGCAGGGAGGAGCCATTCATCTTGCCATCTTGGCCCTGTGATATTGGACTAATCTTTACCTCTCCTGCAGAGGGGTGAGCTCAATACTCTGGCGGAGGGGAGCTAAAGGCCACCCCTTGCTCTGTAGTTTCCCAGCACACCTGTGTAAGTTAAGGACGTTTTACAGGCCAAGAATGATGTCCCCCTTCTCTTGGAGAAGAAACAAAGACAAGTGTCTATTTACTTTTAAGTGTTTCAGCCTCTCTTCTTTGGCGCTTCCTCGAATGTGTCTGTTTTAATGTTTCACACCACAGTAATGCAGGCAGGGCCATGTGGACCGGAAATGGTCCTGGTTTGTAAGAGGTGTTACAAGCAGAAGCACAGGCTATGTGAATTTTATGTGGACCTGGTTTGAACATTTGAAGTGTGAAGAACATCTACCAGCCAGCAGACTGAGCAGGCTGTGAAGATAGCAAGGAGCATTGCTGTCATTTGAATTGCAGTGATGGGAAACCTGCACGATGGCACTTGTCACTGCCTGACGACCTGACCCAACCCGGTTCCATGTGAAAGGAGAGAACCAACTCCGGCAAGCTGACCTCTGACCTCCACACATGGCCCATGCGCATCTCCCCCACATCATAAATAAACCCAAGAAAACAGATTAGACTATGATAATATTGTGATTGTGTTTAGAGACAGAACAGTGTTTCCCTTTTACAGAGACCTCAGTGTTTCTCGATCAGGTGGTTTCATGCCCGGGCTTTCTTTACAGTACGGAAAGGCAATGAGTCAGGAGGGGAAGTTAGGGGAAGTAAGATTGCCCACGTGTGGATATTTGAAGCTCAGTGACTCATTGTGTTTATCAAAGCATATGGGTGGCTTTGTTTGAAAGCAAGCTGAGATATAACTTTTGGGTTCTTTTGGGTTTCTTTGGTTTTTCAAGACAGAGTTTCTCAGTGTATCACTGGCTGTCCAGGACCTCTCTGTGTAGTTTGCCCTGGCCTTGAACTCAGAGATCCATCCTCCTCTGCCTCCCAAGTGCTGATATTAAAGGTGTGCAACACCATGCCTGGCAAGATATTCTGGTTTTTTTTGTTTTTTTTTTTAATGTGTGCTTATGTGTGTGTGGCGGGGCATACACATGTGTGGAGGTCAGAGGACGTCTTTTGGGAATCAGTTCTTTCCTACCTTATGGGTTCCTGAGATCAAGCTCAGGTTGTCAGCCTTGGTGGCAAACATCTTTACTTAGTGAGCTGTCTTGTGAGCTGGAGATCTTTGCAAAGATTTATACCCAAGTAGAGATCTCATCTTAAAGAAAATCAATGAATGTACTTACTCTTTTGTCAACCATGTAGATGAGTTTAATTTGTAAATTAGGTCAACCATACAAATAAAAGAATTGCCTATGGATGTTCTCTCCAGCTTACTCAGTGTGTGTGTGTGTGTGTGTGTGTGTGTGTGTGTGTGTGTAGTTACAATCACATTAAGGGTGCTTTTTGCTTTTTATATGTGCTCGCTATTTCTTATGTGTTCTTTTAAGTCATTCCTAATTGAGTGGTCATGGTTGTTGCCATGTGCTCTTCTGATTTTCATGGCAGTAAGAAGCCTGGTGTCATGGGATTTTCAGGGCTCTTTGAGTTGTCACCATTGTTCTTACTGACGAGGCGACCACAGACTCTACTCTGTTTTGCCATTTCTAAAAGAACTTTGATGATGCTTATGGAACTTAAATTTTATTCCAGTAGCTAGTCATTTTGAAAATATTACCATTCAAGAAAGAAAACTAATGGGGGCTTTTTTTTTAAATACAGTTTGGAAGACTTCAATAATTGCATTTCTAAGGCAATAACTTCTCGAGAAACTGACCGCCTCATCAATTCTGTGAGTTATTCGAGTCTGCATGTGTTGTCTGGGAGGTATTCTGGATTTTTATAATTTCCCTTTCAGTGAGCATCATTGTTCCGCTTAATGCATTTCAATTATCTTGTGGAAAGTCAGACTGTATGTTCTGAATGTTTTCTCTGTGTATATGCTACACAGACTCTACATGCTGCAACATTCCTGGCCAGGACCTGGATTCCTCCTGTCTGTTGGGATTATCAGTGCAGGCTGCATTCCCTGCATGCTTGCTTACATGCTTCCTTTTCTTTCCTTTCTCTCTCTCTCTCCTTCCTCTCTCTCTTTCTTGGAGACAGGCTCACATATAGCTTAAGCTGACCTCTAACTTACTGTGTAGGATATAGCTAAGGATAGCCTTGAACTCCTGATCCCCCCTCTTGGCCACCTCCTGAGGGCTGAGATTGCAGGCAGACGTCATCTTGTTGGTGATGGGGCAGATATGCTAGAGAAGCGTCTTTCCGGCTGGGACAGTCCTCTCACATCTGTTTTTGTATTTTGTTTTATTGCTTATTTGTTAACATATGTGTATGAGAGAGACACACGGGTGTGAGTGTGCGCATGCATTGTTGTGGCCTGCGTGTAGAGCTCAGAAGACAACCTGTGCGAGTAGATTGTCTTCTTCCGCTGTGGGCTCTGTTATGAGGCCTGTGCAGCCGGCACTTCAAGCACGGCCTTCTTGCTAGCCTCCAACTTGTCCTTAATAAAGAGCAGCCTTGTCCTCCTCTTCTGTGGAGGGCCTGTACCCTCTTCCCTCTCTTTCTCAGTAAGGGTAGAAATCTGGGCTGCCTTAAGATGTACAATTTTTCACTCAGCAGCCAGCCCTGTTTGAAAATAAATGAGCCAAATCATCAGAATTAAATGTGTAAATGTTGATGGCCATTGTAATGACCAAATATGCTATTATATTTGGACTAATGAATTCTCAGGAACGCCTTTGTTTTCATGTCGGTTCTGGACTAACTAAGAACCAGTTCACACCTTATTTTTTTTGGTGCTGGGGGCCTGAACACATGGCTCTCACATGGCAGGCGAGCGCTCTGACACTGACACCCTCAGCCCCAGACCCATTTCTTTGTGTCACTGTCAACACGACTACCAGCAAACTCCACAAAGTGGAGAATAAAACCTCGGAATGCGGTCTTTACAAAACCAAATTATTGTCCCAAAGTTATCCTTACGTTTCCACTCCGATTTCTGTGCTGGGATACCACATAATGAAGTCTATTCCTGAGCCTTGTTAAGTACCATGTCTTTCTCTGTTTGGAAGGAGCTAGGATCCCCAAGCAGAGCAGACTCCCTCAGTGATGACTGTCAACCAGAAACACGACGCATGCCTGCTTCGTCTTACCGTCTCCGATGCGTGGACACGTTTAGGGGGTAAGTGGGACTCATAACGTGGTGGATACGGATGGGTCTATTTCAGATTTTGTAGTTATACACAAGCCCATTTTTAGCTTAAGGTATTTTATGTGTTTACTGGTATGGTGTTGCATTCAGCACCCAGGAGGCTGAGGCAAAAGGACTGCTGAAAATTCAAAGCCAGCCTGGGATAGCTAATAAGACCTTTTATCAAAAAGACAAAAAAATAATATAATGTCTTCATCCTCTCTGTCATGACAAGGGCCGGAGTATGGGCAAACCACTGGCGTAACTTGTGCTTGGCTCAGAGGTCATTCCCAGTACCACAAAAAGCAAACAAGAAAAGTGAAACAAAAGTCAGGGTCACCGTGAGGTGGAGAGAGAAGAGAGGAGGAACACAGCCAGAACCAGTTTCTGCCAGTTTCTGCTAGTATGTTCAGTGGTCTGGGCAAGGGGCTTTGTTTAGGCCACACTGCCAGCTTGGAAGGCACGCCAGCCCATGGCTGCGTCTCACCCTTCGCGACTACTCTGCCAGCAGACAGAGTGAGAGGCCATTTACAGGAGTTAATCCTCCCCTTCTACCATGGGGGCTGTGGTCTTTAGGCCTCTAGTGTCTTTACCAGCTGGGCCATATGGTCAGCCCAAGTGTAAATTTCTCTTGAGATACTGTGTTGAAATGTTGGTGGCCGAGCATCCTTCTGTGGCCCCTCATAGTGAGCACCAGATAATTGTATCTTAACTTGTCTACTTGTGCCATCAGTTGCTCTGTAGAGTCACACTATCATGTGATACCCCTTGTGTGAAAGCGTCTGTCCTTCAGGGGTTGTGTCAACACTGCCCCCCTTTGTTTACCTTATAGGCTAGCCCTCATCCTCATGGTCTTTGTCAACTATGGCGGAGGAAAGTATTGGTACTTCAAGCATTCCAGCTGGAATGGTAAGTTATTGGTCCCCCAGCCTGACCCCCAGAGAGACTGGGGGATGACACAGCATTATCTGTGGGCCTCCCACCCTAGCTTACTCAGGGGCCCTTGAGTTTTGTTCTCCCATGGAGTTAGTGTGATTCTCTGTAAGGAAGCAGAAACTGGATTTTTCTGCTATAAGACGACAGGTCTCCACAGGAAGTGAGAAAGACTTGGTTTTACACGATCATTGTAAGGCTACTATGTTCTTGGGGACTCTGCCTTCTAAGACTTACATCTTTCTTGGGGTGAAACTTACAAAGACCAGTCTGAGTGGCCCTTGATAATAGCTATAAACCTGGGTTTGTAGTTGCTGGAACCAGGAGAATGATGGACTACCTCATCGTTACAGACATGGTTTTTGAGAACTTTTAGTTGCCTTTATTTTGGCCAGACAGAATATTTTTATTTTGTAAAAATAAATATTTTTGTAAAAATAAATATTTTTTACAATATAATTCTAAAATATAATTGCAAGAATATTTTTTAAATATTTATTTATTTATTATTTATACAATATTCTGTCTGTGTATATGCCTGCAGGCCAGAAGAGGGCACCAGACCTCATTACAGATGGTTGTGAGCCACCATGTGGTTGCTGGGAATTGAACTCAGGACCTTTGGAAGAGCAGGCAATGCTCTTAACCTCTGAGCCATCTCTCCTGGGGAAGCCTCTAGAAGAGAGTTCATTGTGTTTGACCACTGGCACCCATGTATGGATGGTAGAGTCTGCAGCTGATGCAGCTCCATACTCGGTCCTGCAGTGGCCTCTGGACTGTGCTGAAGTGTAAGACAAGATTCATGTGTTTGCAAAGCAGCTCAGCAGGTAAAGGTGCTGGCTGCCAACCTGCGCTCAATCCACAGTGTGGAAAGAGACTCCTGTACATTGTCTCTGACCTCTACACTTGACTCCCCATACATACATAATAAAGTTAACAGAGCAATGTAGAACAAGAGTCCCCTCTCCTGTTCATACCTAAGAGCAGCTTCTCTCTTGTGTGACTGAATGGTTTCACTATGTTCCCTGTTGGACATTCTGCTGGGAGACAGGGAGTGGACACTGTCTCCCAGTGGAGGCAGAGAATAGGTTTCGACCAGTACTACTGCACAGACTCATCCACAGACTCCTAGTGTGAGTGGTTTACAGGGAACCCTCCCAGCCCGGGTCCAGTGCCTCATGTGGCTCCTGGCTGTCTGTTGTACTTTCTGTGTAAAAATGCAGTGCATACAAGTTTTGGAACTGGGAGGTGTTTTATCCTAGCATCCTCCTTCTTACGTTTGTTCTCACGTCATTTTGCAGGACTGACTGTGGCCGACCTCGTCTTCCCCTGGTGAGCTGACAGTCTGTCGTGAGGGTTATGTACATTAGTGATTGACTCCAGTCACCCATGATGCCTTACTGATAACGACAGAAAGAGAGAACAGCACTTCCCCTTGGAGTCATTAACCACAACCTCTACCTCCCGTTCCATCGTCTCCCAGCTCCTTGTCTGTCTGTTGCTAGGCTGTGTCTGTCCTGTGCCTGTCTGTGGGTGTTGTGTGTGTCTCCCTAACATAGGGCTCTACTCTGCATTTGTCCAACAGCACAGAGAGCACCAATGGGGAGGGGAGGGGACACTTTACAGAACTCTTTAGTAGAGTTCTACAAGGGATGACGTCACTGGCTCCAGCTGATCCCAGCTGACCCAGACAGTAAGCACCATTGTCTGTCAGCCACTTTCAGCCTTTATGGCAGATTGTAGGAAGTTGCTCTCAACCTCTGTATTTGCTGCTTTTGGCTATGATACACACACTTTCTCTGGGCCAGAGGCGTGGTAGAGTTGACCATTTAAGATTACAGCCATGCATTGCCTTGGCTGTAAGGTTGATACCATGGGAGATCCAGAGCAAGTAAGGTTGGCTGTCACACTGTTCTCTTAAAGGTAGAGTAAGTGGACAGGCTGAGTACACAGTAGGATAGCAGTCATAAGTGACTTCAGGCTGTATAATAACCTGGCTGTGAGGGCCAGTGAAAGTTCTGGTCTCTTAGTATGTAAGAGATATTTTATAATATTGCATCACCACTGCCTGTCATCAACTCTTCCACAGATGGTCTCCTGCCCTTTGTCTTTGAAAGGCTGGAGCCCTGTCTGTGACCAGTTCTGGGTCATGAGCCTGCGCTTGTTGTGAAGCCCTAGCATAAGTTATGTTACTGTGCATTTCGCATACCTGACATCGTGTTTCTGCATGTGTACTTGAAAGGTGTTGACATTGTGTGTTCGCATGGGGCTGGAGATTTAAACTGAGACCTTGTGTGCGCTCGGTATACCACCGCACCGTAGTCTCAGCCCCAGAGATGAATGCTTTCATACGAAACACCTTGTTAGAACAGACATTTTCTACTTGATGCTGGACTCCTACCGTAAGTTCTGAATTTATAGGCAGGTTCTATATGTGTAAATCATAGTTCTTAAAAATAGGTGCGGTAAACCGGTGTCTGTGAATATGAATGAATAGATAGCAGGAAATGATAGTTGTGACTTAAAACCTAGTTTGATAGTAGAGTAGAAACGTTTGCCCCAGTGGATTCTGGTCTTGTCAAGGCGTATTTCCTGTATGATGTGTTTACCCCAGTGCTCTGAGGAACTCTAGTGTTCCGTCACTGGAGACAGTTCCGGGAGAACGGGTCACATGTTGGGACTCTGGCATTTTATGACTATCATAGACTCAAGGTTTGGGGAAAAATGTTCAGTGTTTTGAGAGGATTTGGATAGATCGAGTGTTGTTTGCCCCAGATGTGGTGATGACCTCAGCATACTGTCTGCACTGCTCCATTACTGCTCTGTGAGACAGCTACATCCTGGAAGGAAAGCCAGGGGCTCTGGGAGGCAGCCAGAGCAAGCCGCCTTTCCCTAGCCCTGAGCCAATAACTAAGAAGAGTATCCCGTCGTTTTGTATTGGCTGCTTTTCTCCTCCATGGGACAGAATACCTCACGGGAGCAGCTTAGAGGAAGAAGTTACCTTATCTCACAGTTGTGTGGCAATGGGAGTAGGAGGCAGCTTGCTCACACTTGGCAGCAAAACAGGAAGCAAAGTCTGGTGGCAGAAACAGGGGCTGCTCTAGTCCTCCAGCTCCACCCTGCAGCCTGTGCTGGCCAAGTAGGTCTGGTGTCCAGAGGTCCCGTGATCTCTAAAACACCACCAGATGGCGACCAGCTGAACACGTGAGCCTGTGGACATCTCAAATTCAATGTTTTTGGTTTTTTTTTTTAAAGAAGACTTTACGTGTTTAAAGAAAGAAACGGGAAATCTGTGTGACTTCTACCAAATGGATACAGAGAGAGGGAGAGGGAGAGGGAGAGGGAGAGGGAGAGGGAGAGGGAGAGGAGAGAGAGAGAGAGAGAGAGAGAGAGAGAGAGAGAGAGAGAGAGAGAGAGAGAGAGAGAATGAGAATTCTTTCAGGAGAAGGAATGAGTCTCTAAAAGACTCGAATGTTTTGTTTCTGAAGGACTTGGACCGTGTGTTAACGCAAGCCCCTTGGGTCAGTGTTGATAGCTTTCCTCTCTAATAAATGCTTGCAGGGTTGTCCATGGAAATCCCACTTACTATTAGCCAGCTTTCCTTGTGCAGCAGGACTGGAGATGTTCTGTCAAAAGTCCCTCCAGCAGGGATGTGCTCGCCCTTACCGTATGATGAGGCTGTTTCAGTCCCTGGCTGCTGCAGACGGTAGCATGTCACCTCTCCTATAAGAAATGAAGGATGCATGTATAAAAAGTGGAAATGACCACCTACCAACAGCCTTTTTTTCTTTGTAGGTTTGTATTTATTATGGGATCTTCAATTTTCTTGTCAATGACTTCTGTCCTACAACGAGGATGTTCCAAATTCAGACTGCTGGGGAAAATCGCATGGAGAAGCTTCCTGCTAATCTGTATAGGAATTATAGTTGTCAACCCCAACTATTGCCTTGGCCCATGTAAGTATCTCTGCCCCTTTGTTTATATAGACTCAAGTTGCACTACGGAAAAGATTCTCTCTCTCTCTCTCTCTCTCTCTCTCTCCAGCATTTGGGATCAAATCCAGGCCCTTTGCACAATGCTAGGCAAGCTTTTTGCCTCTGAGTCCCACGTGTTGTAATCTAATGCAATCCTTCCACCCGGATCCCTCCCGAAGGACTAATTTTTAGAAGAGTGTGTACCACTTGTATATGGCTGAGCACTGTTCCACTTAGCTTGGAAATTTAGTCATGGGCAGCAGCTCTGTGACTCTCCGGTTCCTGTGATATAAAGCAGAGTGGGCTGAGTGGGGCTGAAGTGTTGTTCTGGGTCAAGTATGCAGGGACAGAGGAACAAACGGCCAGTCACTTTGTTCCATGAACAGAGAGAATCTGTTCTTCCCTGTGTGCCAGCTGTGCTACTGGGAAAGGGAGTCTTTTTTTTTTTAATTTATTTACTTATTATGTATACAATATTATTCTGTCTGTGTGTATGTCTGGAGGCCAGAAGAGGGCCCCAGATGGTTGTGAGCCATGGTTGTGAGCCACCATGTGGTTGCCGGGAATTGAACTCAGGACCTTTGGAAGAGCAGGCAATGATCTTAACCACTGAGCCATCTCTCCAGCCCTGGGAAAGGGAGTCTTGTCATTGCTTCTGTGACACCAGATGGTGAAGACAGGATGTCAGCCCCTTGCTTTGTACCAGATGCACACGGGGAAGGCAGCAGTTACTGTCCCAGGGGTTCGCCTTGCCTCTGGCAAAGGGGAACAGATACTCACACATCAGCCAAATCCAGCCCCCAGGCAGTAAGGGCCTTTACTGGAAGCCTGGGAACTTAGAGCAATGATTCTCAATCTTCCCAATGCTGCGACCCCTTAATACAGTTCCTCAGGTTGTGGGGACCCCCAGCCATAGAATTATCTCATTGCTACTTCATAACTGTCATTTTGCTACTGTTGTGAATCATAATGTAAACATCTGTGCTTTCTGATGGTCTTAGTGACCCCTGTGAAAGGGTTGAGAACCGCTGGCTTAGAGAGAACTCATTTTGGTGGACTCCATGTGAGGGTCTTCCCAACTTCAGGGGACCCTGAGGGTTTGCTCTCGGTTCTTTCCCCGGAATGTAGCCCGTAACCTATAGGTTGTACCGGGGAAACAGTGGTTTGGGTTTGGTCTGTGTGTTTTTAGTGACATAAGTGTTATATCCATATTCCTGATAGGTAAGGGCTGGGAGCTGGATTCAGTGCCACAGGGAGTCCCTGCTTTATCCCCCTACCGAGGGAAGATGGCTGGCTGTGTGTTTACAGAGGGCACCGTGTCCTCAGTCCATGTGTATTTCCGAGCTATGATAATTCACTTACGAGTAATAGAGATATGTCTTCCCTGCTATCTTGGCGTAAGACGTGTTGTGCTAGCTTAGCCTTCGGTGGCTTGTGTCTTTGGCAGTGTCTTGGGATATGGTGCGGATCCCCGGTGTCCTGCAGCGGTTGGGAGTGACGTACTTTGTGGTCGCTGTGTTGGAGCTCATCTTCTCGAAGCCTGTCCCTGACAGTTGTACCTTGGTGAGAACCTTGTGTGTGTGTGGCGGGGGGGGGGAGCCTTGGAGGTCATTTATCAGGTGCTGTTCACCTTATTTGAGTCAGCGTCTCTTATTGGCCTGGAACTCCCTGGGTAGGCTTGGCTTCTTGGCCAGTGAGCCCTAGGCATCCCTCCTTTAAATGGGTTCCTGGGATAGAACCACGGTCCCCTACTGACTTACCCGCCTTCTCACCCACCAAAATCATTCTTTACACAAAGGGAGAATTCATGGAATGGTTTCCTGGATTTTCTTTCTTTTTTTTTTCTTTCCTGTATCTTTTTAAAATTGATTCTTTGGAAATTACATATCATGTACCCCAATCCCGCTCATTTGGTTTTTCTGGATTTTTATAATACATAGTGTACCATTGTACTTTTGCTAATGAAATGCTTTTTTCTGTTTCCATTAATTGTTTCTTTTTGTTTTACTCACATAGTAGTGAGACAACCTGGTCTACATAGTAGTGAGACAGGATCTCACTACTATGTAGACCAGGTTGGTTTAGAACTCACAGAGACCCACATGCCTCTGCCTCCTGAGTGCCGGGATTAAAGGTGTGCGTCACTGCACCGTACACTCTATTTTTTCTTATTCTCCTGCTGTAGTGCTAGGGATTAAACCCGGGGTCTCACGTGTGCTGGACAAGTGTTCCACCTGAACTAACCCTCCAGCCCACGGATGTCTAATGTCTTACTGCGATGCTTCAGAGTGCTAGAGCATCCAGCATCATCAAACATAGTAGATAATTTTGGGTTTGGTTTGGTTTTAGATAGGGCCTCCTGTAGCCTAGACTGGCCTCAGACTCGCTGTGCTGCTGAAGATCGACCTTCATCTCCAGATCCGTCTGCCTCCGCCTCTCGGGAGCCACTGTACCCTACATTACTAGATCAGTTTGTGTGTGCACGCATTCATACGTGTGCTTGCGTGTGCAGACCAGAGAACAACCCTGGGTGCCCGCATGTTCTCTTTTTGACATTGGGTCTCTCGCTGGCCTGGGCCTAACCCAGTAGGCGAGGCTTGCTAAACCAGTGAGCTCAGGGCTCTGCATTAGGATTGCAGGACCACGCCACACACCAGCCCTTGCTGGACCAGTGAGCTCAGGGCTCTGTGTTAGGATTACAGGACCACGCCACACACCAGCCCTTGCTGGACCAGTGAGCTCAGGGCTCTGTGTTAGGATTACAGGACCACGCCACACACCAGCCCTTGCTGGACCAGTGAGCTCAGGGCTCTGCGTTAGGATTACAGGGCCACGCCACACACCTTCCCTTTTGCATTTCTTCTGGGCTTGGATTGAGGTCCTCACACTCCAGCTCAACCATCTCCTCAGTCAGATCAGTTTTTAAATTCTACTATAAAGGTCGAAACCCAGTCACTAGCATTTCCCAGGTTCACTGTGGCCTCATGTGGGCTGTTCTTGCCTCACTCAGGAGAGAAGCTGCCTTTCTCTTCAGGACATCACTTCCAGCTGGCCCCAGTGGCTCGTCATTCTGATACTTGAAAGCATTTGGCTGGCTTTGACGTTCTTTTTACCTGTCCCTGGGTGCCCTACGTAAGTGACCCCTTGCCAGGTAGTCCCTTTGTGTCTGTGTTCTTGTTTGCGTGTGTACGTGTGTGTGCATGCACATCTGAAGGTTGGAGAACAGGTGTTATTCCACAGTCATCGATCCCCCCCCTTTCTTTTTGAGACATAAAGTTTGCCAAGTAGACTGGCCGATGAGCCCCAGGATCCACCTGTCTCCGCCTCTCCCCAGCCATCATGCATGGCTTTCTTTTTAATTAATTATTTTATGTGTATGAGTGTTTTGCCTGCATGTGTCTCTGCATGTCATGTGTGCACAGTGCCTGAGGAGGCCAGAAGGAGACATTATATCCCTGGAATTAGAACCTCCATGTGGGTTCTGGGAATTGAACCTGTGTCCTCTGGAAGAGCAACTTGTGCTCTCTTAACCACTGAGCCATCTCTCCAGCCCCAATGCATGGCTTGGCTGGCTGGCTTATGTTCTCTCTTCTTCTCTTTTCTTTTCTCTTTTCCTTTCCTTTTCTTTCCTCTCCCCTCCCCATTTGCTTTTTTCTTTTTTATCTTTCCATGGGTTCTGGGAATCAAACTCAGGCCCTCATGCTTGCAAGGCAAGCACTTTACTGACTGAGCATGGTAGTTCCTTTCTGTTGAATCAGAGGTAAGGTTCTATAGCATTGAAATTTCTCTGGTCAAACAAATTATCTCTCACGCTTTCTCCTCTTTGGGGCTCTCTTTCCATGGAGAGGAGGGTTGAGTTGTCTCAACATCGCCCTGAGTAGAAAATGCCTTCCAGTGATAGGAACCCCTGCTGTCTGCTCACTGGGGTTCAGGGGTCAGGGCTGTTGTGGTCCTGTTTGAGCCTGTCCTGCATGGCTAGCCACTGCTCAGTACTATCCCTTCTGTGTTCCTGTCAACTAAGTGTGCTTTTCACTTCCTTAGTGGCTACCTTGGCCCTGGCGGTATTGGGGACTTGGGGAAGTACCCTCGCTGTACTGGAGGAGCAGCAGGCTACATTGACCACCTACTTCTGGGAGACAATCATCTGTACCAGCACCCCTCTTCCACTGTGCGTGAGCCTTTCCTTTCCTTGGAACCAGAAATTAGGGAAGTAGGAAGAGAGAGCCAGTTTGACACAGATCATCTAAGGACAATGTGGTTATTGTTATTTGGAAAACCAGCTGGCTTCCTGTGGCAGATGTTCTCTGTCTGTTGGTAGGAAAAGGCACTTTGATTGTGGAGAGAGAAGGGGCCACATGAAACAAGTGACATTTTATTCAGCTCTCTAGGTTTCCAGCCCCGGACTCCGAAGGCAGGGACTAGAATACAGGATGTGCGCATACAGGAGGTGCATGGGGCATCCCTACTGGTTAGTCCCTGCGAGGGATGCAGCTGAGGGAGCTGCACTGTGCTGGGTCTCCTCAGGGCTCTGCTTAATCTTCGAGCATGCGCTGAAGTGACAATTGAGAGCTCTTCTGCGCGGGTGAGGGGTGGCCTCCATGTTCCTGGTCGGATGGATGTGGACCGTCCCCAGCACAGGAGCGGTTGGAAAGGCAGACAAGTTCCCACGCTTTCTCTTTTCTTGTTTAACGCTGCTGGAATCAAGCTCAGGACCCAGTGAGCTGTACCTTCACCCTGAGGCTCTGATTAGACAAGGACGAGGTTCCTTACTGAGACCTTTTGGCAATTACTATTTCTAGTAGCTGGGAATGAATCCTCCAGATCCTATGGTGGTGGAGGATACACTGTACATTTCCAAGTTCTAGAGTCTCATTTTATATTAAAAATACTAATGTTTTGTTTTAATGGACTTTAATTTTTTTGGAGTGCTAGACATTAAAACATGGGCCTTCTAAATGTTAAGAATACATTCACCCTGGTCCACTCCCCCTTTCCAAATGTGTTATTAAATGTTATTTGCCTGCAAAGAAGGTTGGGAGCTGTTGAAGCGACAGTGGGGTTGGCTGAGACAGAATGAGCATGTGATTCCTGTCCTTTTAGGCATTTGCATTTCGTTAAATGTGGTCCAGCATTCTGCCAGGCTTGCTAATGTGGCCGAGCAGGATCATGGCTTACTTTGCCTATACCTATAAATTGCCCATGAATTTCTGCTGTTAAAGCAAAAAGCAGAGCAACAAGGAAGGAAGGGCTGAAGGAAGGGCTGAAGGGAGGAAGGGAGGGAGGGAGCGAGGGAGGGAGGGAGCTCAAAGCTTCGGCGACTGAGATGTATTCAGGTTTGTGTTCTGAGAGTTCTGTTCATTTTTGTGGTCAGAGAGTAACTGCCACCCTCTTGATCTGTTTTGTTAAGGTCCTTTATCACACTGAGGTGGCCTATGACCCGGAAGGAATCTTAGGGACTATCAACTCCATTGTGATGGCATTTTTAGGAGTTCAGGTATTGTTTCTCTCATCGGGCTTCCCTTTGCTGACTGTGAGGACTGCTGGCAGCGTGACCAGAACCACTTCACTCTAGTGAGGCAGTTGAAGGAGGTCCCCTGCTGCCTTGGTAAATTCTGTTTAGGATCAAGATTGTGTAAACTAGGGTAGGGTAACAGCAATTCAGACAGCTGGCTGAATCCTTACGTTCTGGGAACTAAATTCTTACTGGTTGTGGTTTTATTTTAGCCCAGGAGTTTGTGGATAATGAGTTCCATTGACGGCCACATTCATTCATTCATTCAGTCATTCATTCGCTCGTTCGTTTGGTTTGGTTTCTCTGTGTAGCCCCGGCTGCCCTGGCAAACCTCTAACCTAACTCCTCAGGGATTAGTCTTCCAAGTGCTGGGATTAAAGTTGTGTGCCACCAATGCCCAACAATGGCCACATTTCTAATCCCTGCCCTTGGAAGGCTGAGGCAGGAGGACTCAAGTTTGAGAACAGACTGGGTTACCTAGTAAGACCCTGTCACAGATGAAAGCAGACACGTGAATGATTTCCACCTGGAGTTCTGAGTGTGTATGTATGGTCACATGGGGAGGTCTCCGTGTTACTTGTCCCGTTTGTCCTCACGTGTTTATGTTGTTGTAGCAAAACACCCGAGGCTGCTAACTCACAGACAGCAGACATTCGTTTCTCAGGCCCAGGTTCAGAGGGCTCACAGGTTTCCTCCTTTCCCGACAATGGCCTGTCTCTCCCAGAGTGCATCCTCTGGAGGGGATGGGCACAGTGTCCACACGTGGTACGCAGAAGGGTGCAGATGCTGGACTTGCCGTCTCAAGCCCTCTGTAATATCCTAACATACATTCCCAAGTGTAGAGCTCCATACTGGTCCAGAGGGACCACCTGCTGGTCCCTTCAGCTGGGGATGAGAAGTCCTGTATTCACATTGGAAAGACACGGGCTTCCATCCACAGCCAGCTGTGTGAGAGGCTTCAGAGCATGTGTGTCTGTGCCCAAGTCAAATCTAGTTCCTCTTGGCTTATCTCCCGTGCGCCTCTGTGATCATTCAGAGCAGTCTAGTGTCTCTACCCGAAGTTCTCTCTCCTGGCATTGGAGCCTTCTCTGAGGGGAGCAGCCTGGAGGGTGGAAAGGCTGGTGCAGCAGGCCCAGGAGAATGCCGAGTGACGGTAGCTCCAGGTGCCGCACAGCAGAGCTGATGGGTGAGAAAGAAACATGGCCGTACTGTTTTCTCCTCCAGGCAGGAAAAATACTCCTGTATTACAAGGACCAGACGAAAGCCATCCTGATGAGATTTGCTGCCTGGTGCTGCGTCCTTGTAAGTAACCAGCCCTCCTCACCCGGTTGTGTTCTTAAGACTGACATTTATGAAGAGGAAATAAAATGTCGGGCAGCTGCTGGCTCGGCGTGATGGAGAGCATTTCACTTGAAGGGCAGGATTCACAGAATAACGTCTTTAAAAAAATCAATCTAATTTTCTCCCTGAGTGTGGAACCCAGGGCCTGGTACATGGTCTACCACTAAGGTAAATAAATAAATAAATAAGAGCATTTGCTGTCACTCAAGTGAAGACTGCTGGAGGAAGCATGTAAGGGATGCTCTCCATGTAGGGATGCTCTCTGTGTAGAGATGGCCTATGTGTAGGGATGCTCTACATGGGAAACCTTACCAGAAAGAAGACTAGGCACAGGGTGAGTTGTAGCTCAGTAGAAGGTAGCATGCATGATGCCCCGAGTCCCATCCTCTATACCCCCTTAGACTGGGTGTGGTGGCATGTGTCTGTAATCCATCATGAGGAGGGAGAGGCTCCAAGACCACCTTGGCTACATAGTGAGTTTGAGGCCAGTCTGGGATATGTGAGACCCTGTCTCAGAAACAGAAGAGAAAATTTAAAAAGGGACTGGAGAGATGTCTCAGTGGTTAAGAATATTGGCTGCTTTTACAGAGGATGTAGGTTCCATTCCTGGCACCCACATGGCAGCTCATTACTGTCTATAATTCCAGTTCTAGAGGGTCCAGCCCCTTACACAGACATATATGCAGGCAAAACACCAATGCACATAGAATGAAAAAAGAAAGAAATGGATATTTAGCTGGCGGCAGAGGTGCACACCTCTAATCTGAGCACTTGGAAGGCAGAGACAGGAGGATATTTAAGTTCGAAGCCAGTCTGGTCTACAGAACAAGTTCCAGGACAACCAGGGCTGCACAGAGAAACCTTCTCTCAGAAAATTGAGAGAGAGAAAAAGAGAAAGAGAATAAAAGTGGAAACACCAGGCAAGCGATCGTTTTAAACACAGGAGCCTCCAGTTAAGACCATGATAAGCACCCGGCTGGACATTCTCCCCCTGCTGCCTGTGGAGTCACGTTGTCTTAGGAGTCGCTGTGGTTCCTCACTTACCTTCTCAGACTCTGAGAACACTGGAAGTGGGTTTTGGATAATTTATAAATTAGTCATTTGGATAATGTGTCAGATGTTCCTTACACATCTTACAATAGGTTTCCAGTTCAAAGGGCAGAGTAAAAGCTGTGACACCTTGGTCCTCACTGGCGGTTAAGTAGCTAGTGTTTGTCTCCAGTGCACTGTGACTTGAGACTGTAGTACAGATCTCTGACATCTTCTTCTCTTCACAGGGGCTTATTTCTATTGCTTTGACAAAATTGTCTGCAAACGAAGGCTTTATTCCAATAAACAAAAACCTCTGGTAAGCACGGTGGAGGGTGTCTCATTACTGTAAGTCCTCATGTTGACACCGGTGTTCCGGGGTGCGGGCGGCAGCCTTCCTTCACTCATCTCCCTGTAGGTCCATTTCGTACGTCACCACCCTGAGCTGCTTTGCCTTCTTCATCCTGCTCGTCCTGTACCCCGTCGTGGATGTGAAGAGGCTGTGGACAGGAGCCCCGTTCTTTTATCCAGGTGAGTCAGCTGTCTTCCCTCAGCAGACTGGCTTACAGGGGCACTGGGCTTGCTCAGAGCTGAAGCCTTTGTCCTGGGGACACATTTCCAGGAAGCAGGCTGTGCTGCCTCAGCTCACAGGAGGCCACTGGCCTGTTCTAGAGCTCCCCGCCTCGTTTTTACATGCATGGGTTTCGAGAGTCAGTGCATAAACTTTGGTTGTTTTCAGGCAGTATGAAATGGTGCAGGACTGGTTATGACCCAAGACTTACTGTTTTTAATAGGAAATAGGATTGTACTTCAAGCACACGCGCGGGCGCACAGGTGCCAGGTACAACTTGCAGGAGTTAGTCCTTCCCACCATAAGGCTCCTAGGATAGAACTGAGGTCAATCAGGCTTGGTGGCAGATGCCACCTGCTGAGCCAGCTCACTGCTCCTAATTCCTGAGAGTTTAGAAATACCCTTACTTCCCACTTCAGTATCTAAGCTCTGCATCGCTTATCCGGGCTAGGGTGATAATGTGAGTCTGTGCTTTATGTTTTCTATTGAATTCATTTCAAGAATTCTATGACTGATCTGGACATGTTCCAATCTCTCTAAGGGATGAATTCTATTCTGGTGTATGTTGGTCATGAGGTGTTTGAGAACTACTTTCCCTTTCGGTGGAAGCTGGAGGATGACCAGTCACACAAAGAGCATCTAATTCAGAACATGGCCGCCACCGCTGTCTGGGTGCTCATTGCCTACGTTCTCTATAAAAAGAAGATCTTCTGGAAAATCTGACAGCACTCCCTGATAGGCTTTGCTGGAGGGCCCAGCGGCCCTGGGAGAAGGACGGAACTGTCTTTATTAAAGGACTCCTCCCCACAAAAGGGACGTACTTACGGAAGCTGTGTCCTGTATCGAGCTGACTTGCTTAGCCATCAGAAAGCTGCCTGTATGTTTTTACTTATATATTTACATATTTGAAATGTTATGTTCGCCCTTTCCTTCATTTTCTATGAAATTGATATTTTTGGAACATGCGTGGAGGGGTTTACAATGGACATTTTGCTTCTGTAATGTGCTGGGTTTGACTCAGAGGTAGAATGTTTTCCTAACTTGGACAGTTTGATCTCTGCACCACAGACAAGCAAACCACAACAAGAACACAAGAAAACCCAAAGGACCACTTCTTATTTCCTGAAAACTGCCTTCCCCTGTGTATATGCATGCCAACAAAAATACCACGGTTTCTGTTGTGAGACTTATATAAAGCTTTTTGAATGGACTGTCTCATAATTTTGTCTAATTTTTTTTATGGCATGCACTTTAATGTTTCTAGGAAGCCAAAGTAATTTTCAAGGCTTTGGTGAGCCAACAAAATGCATTATCCAAAGTGACCGGCTTCTCCCCCTCCCCCGCCCGGAAAACACTGAAGCATAGGTAGGTTTATTATTGTTGGTTACTCTTGTTGCACTGTGCCCATCCACCCAGCCTACTATTTGCCGCTGTCTATATCTGTCTGCCTGTCTGCACTGGCATGTCTCTGGATGGTACTAGGCATCTCTAGGCACCAGAGATGTATCCGATGAAGGAAGAGCATCTGCTCTCACTGTGATCCTCTGAGCTGCCCGTGTAAGGTGCAGGGCAGCCGTCTGGCCTGTCAGAGCTTTGGTTCCTCATTCATGGAAGGAAAGGGATGGGCATGCTCCATCAGGTCTCCCCAGTGTTTAGATGTGATGAGCTGGGGTCCCTTGGCAGCTTCTCTGAAATCCTCACTGTAATCTTATAGGAAACCCTGGAAAAGGAATAATAGGAAAACCTATGACTCCATCGGAGTGAATCTTATCAAATGTCCATCCACAGTTTCCGGAGCAGAGGTGATATATGTGGAAGGACAGCCCTTGTGTGCTGTGCATGTCATTCCCTCGTGGGGATTTTTCATGGGTATTGCATAGTAAAGGAGAATCGTGACGGGGTTGTGCTTCAGGTCACTCTTCCGTGGTGGCCTGGGGACACGTGTGTGTGGCTTTTAAGTCCCCCCCCATTTACGTATGTTCCCAATTAAGAAATACACATTAATCATTGCTAAGTCTCAGTTCTTTCTCCATCTTCCATGTCTGCCTGCTTCATTCTCCCTATTGCGGCTGCTGTTCCAGTCTAGACGCTTGCCTCCTTATGGGACTCCCTATCCACTGCCACCAGATTCAACTTGAGAACGAAGGAGTTGGATCAGACCACCATCTTGTCCAATCAGTGGTGCCGGGGGCATCATCTCTGGCAGGTACAGTGGTCTTCATTTGATCCCACTCCTCCCATGTCTCCCCACCTCCTTCTCAGCCTTACTTGGCCCTCCCTCCCTCCTGACTGCCATCTTCAGTTCTCCCCACCTGGATTTGATCTGTCATTTCAAATGCCCCATTGTGGAAGCACCACCTCTCACCTCGTTCCCATCCAGAGCTGACACCTTTGGGGTTCTCAAATATTGACATTCATCTCGTGGCATTAGTAGCTTCTGCCTCATGTGATGGTTACTTTCTGGTTACTGTGATATCAGTGGCAAGAATTACATATTCTTCTACATCTGTGTGGTGCCAGATGTACTGCCTTGTGCTTAGCAAGTGCTGAATAAACAGTTACTAATGCTAAACAATGTGGTTTGGGTTTTTTAAGGACTTTACTTTTTAATTGTGTGTGTATGGGGTTGTGCACATGAGTGCTGTGCACAGGTGCTGTCTCTGCAGAGGCTACAAGAGGGTATGTGGTACCTATCCAGAAAATTGTCCATTCCTTTTAGATTTTCCAATTTTTTGAGTACAGGTTTTTGAAGTATGAACTAATGATTCTCTAGATTTCCTCAGTGTTTGTGATGTCCCCCTTTTCTTTTCAGACTTTGTTCATTCAGATGTTGTCTCTCTGCTTTTTGATTAGTTTAGATAAGGGTTTGTCTATCTTGTTGATTTCTCAAAGAACCAGCTCTTGGTTTCATTGATTCTTTGTATTGTTTTCTTTGTTTCTATTTTATTGATTTCTGCTTTCAATTTGATTATTTCCTATCATCTACTCCTCCTGGGTGAATCTACTTTTTGTTCTAGAGCCTTCAGGTGTGCTGCTAAGTTGCGAGTGTAAACTTTCTCCACTTTCTTTATGTAGGCCCTTAGTGTTATGAATGTTCCTCTTAGCACTGTTTCATAGTATCCCATAGATTTGGGTATGTTATGGATTCATTTTCATTGAATTCTAGGAAGTCTTTAATTTCTTTATTTCTTCCTTGACCCAGGGGTTATTCAAATGAGCATTGTTCTATTTCCAAGTTTGTAGTCTTCCTGCAATTAGTGTTGTTGTTGAATTCTAACTTTAAGATCCAACAGGATTCATTGGGTTATTCCAATTTTTTTTTTTTTTTTGGTTTTTCGAGACAGGGTTTCTCTGTGGCTTTGGAGCCTGTCCTGGAACTAGCTCTTGTAGACCAGGCTGGTCTCGAACTCACTCCAATTTTTTTTTGTAGGTGTTGAGGTTTGCTTTGTTACTGAGTATGTGATCAATTTTAGAAAAGGTTCCATTAGGTGCCGAGAAAAAGGTATATTCTTTTGTCTGGGTGAAATGTTCTGTAGGTATCTGTTAAGTGCCTTTGAGTCATGACATCTGTTAGTTCTCTTATTTCTCTGTCCCTTTTTTGTCTGACTGATCTCCCACTATTAGTGTGTGAGGTTTGATGTACGATTTAAGCTTCAGTAATGTTTCTTTTACATATGTGGGTGCTCTTGTATTTGGGGCATAGATGTTCAGGATTAAGACTTCATCTTGAAAGATTTTTTTCTGTGATGAGTATAAAGTGTTCTTCTCCATCTCTTTTGATTGACTTTACTTTGAAGTCTATTTTATTAGATATTAGGATAGCTACACCTGCTTGTTTCTTAGGAACCTTTTCCCAACCCTGTACTCTGAGGTAATGTTTGTCTTTGAGGTTGAGGTGTGTTTGTTGTAGGCAGAAGAAGGATCGATCCTGTTTTCATGTCCATTTTGTTAATTTGTGTCTTTTCCATAGGTTAATTGAGTCCGCTAAGAGATATTAGTTGCCACTGATTGTTAATTCCTGTTATTTTTCAGTGGTAGTGTTTGTGTTTACCTTCTTTGGTGTTTGCTGATACAAGATTATCTGTTGTCTGTGTTTTTGTGGGTACAGCTAACTTCCTTGAATTGGGGTTTTCCTTCTAGTGCTTTCTGTAAGGCTAGGTTTGTGGATAGGTATTGTTTAAATCTGGTTTTGTCAGGCCATGGTATCTCTTGACAGCAATAGAAACCCTGATTACGGTGCTGGAGAGATGGCTCAGTGACTTTAAGTACTGCCTGCTCTTCCAGAGGACCTGAATTCAATTCCCAGCACCCACATGGCAGCTCACAACTGTCTGCAACTCTAGTTCCAGAGGATCTGACATCCTCACACAGACTTATATGCAGGCAAAACACCAAAGCCATAATTTTTTTTTAAAAAAAAGAAATTCTAATTAAGACACTTACCCTAGAGCTCCCCTAAAGGGAAGGCAGGGAAGGCCAGACCAGGTTGAAGAGCTAGCTGTGGGACTCGGCTGAATCTGGTAGATTTTAGAAGATAGTTGGATGAAGAAATCAGGGGTGCTCCAGTGCTAACCCCAGGAGGAGGATGCAGGATTTCTAGTGGGTATGGGCTGGGGTGGGGATGACACAAAGAGTCCTGTGGGTGGATGCAGGTTTATCCTGGTGGAAGCCTAGATGTTGGGTACCTTGCAAGTGGAGGTGATGGAGCTAGGCTGGAGGACCAGATGTGGGACTCTGTGGAAGGCTAGAGGTCCCCTGATAGAAAGTGCTGGTGACCAGACTGTGCCAGGGCCCTGTCTGTGGGACCTGGGTTAGATCCTGCAGGCTGTAGAGAAACAAACGTTGGGGGTGGCGGTAGTCACTAGGCTAGACCTTAGACAAGGATATGGAAAGTCTGGGCATAGAGTGGGGTGGCAGCGATGGAATGAAGGGTCCTGTAAGTCGGGGAACATTTTAAAGCTGTGTGATCTTGATCTGATTTAGGGGTTGAAACATTGCCTACTTGAAGCTACTGAGCTTCACCCAGGAACATCGTGTCCTAGTTAGTGGTTGTGTTTTGTCAGTTTGATAAGAGCTAGAATGATCCGGAAGAGACAACCTCAATTGAGAATATGCTTCCATTATATTGGCCTGCAGGTAAGTCTATGAGGCATTTTCTTGACCAATTATTGGTGTGAGAAGGCAGAACTTAGAGGCACCAGTCACAGAGAGGAAAAAAGCATAAAAGCTATGTCATTAGAACAGGAAAACAGCTTCCATCAAGGGGGCTGGAGGTGAGAGTACACCTGGGCTCTGGAGAGGACTTTATTATTTAATTTTTTCATACAATATATTTTGATCATCAACTCCTCCTAGGTACTTCCCACCTCCTTACCCACCCATATTTATTTTCTTTATTTCTCTCTTTCAATAAAACGAAACACAAAAATGAAAATGAAAACAACCAACCCCTCCCCTCCAAAAAAATCCAGTAAGTCAGAAAATGCCAAAACAAAACAAGTGTCTTCCAGACACAACAGGACTGCTTGTCATGGGCTCACAGAGACTGTGGCAGCGCATACAAGGCCTGCACAGATTTATGTTAGATGGGGTCCCAGGACTAAGAGAGGGACATGGACATGGGCTCCCAACCCTAACAAAGAAGCTATCTGTAACTGATACCCACTGGCCAAGGGAAAAATCAATGAGACCCCAGTGGAGTCTCACTGGGTATAAGCACACTTCAGGGCAGGCCATACGCCCAGGAGTAGGTGGCCAACACGAAATGGAAGGGACTTTGTATAGTCTCCCAGTTTGAAAAGGTTACAATGCCCAGGAACCAGGAGTGGTCTTTCTGAAAGGAACCCATCCTTTCTACCCAGATCAGCACAAATTCTGCTGATTCTCTGCTTCAGCGTGATCCCAAAATATTCATAATACTCATTTTAATGAACATCTGCCTTGTCCCAGATCTTATTCATAGGCAAATTGGTTCCGGTTCCTATCAGCATCTATCCATGTGGAGGACTTCTTAATTCAGCTCCAGTGAACCCATTTATTGCTGGAGGGAAGGAGCGCAATGGACTTTGCTTTGATACCGTTTACCACGTGCATCTTTATTTATCTACCGTCTTATCCGGTGGGATAAGAGGGTCTGTTCCACCGCGGCGTGGGCTTGCCGACTTGGGAACTACTAACAATGGGAACAAAAATAGCACACATCTGTTCTTTTCATTGATCCAAAAAACTGGAAGTGAATAGGTCCAAAGGATAGACTTTGGTGTAGGAATGCTGAGATGATTTCTCTGCCTCTGGGCCGACTTTGGAAACATGCTCTATGCTCAGATGCTTCTCTGGGGCCAGTGACATTACATTTGTAATGTTCTCAAGAATCTGATTTGAAGAAACATTTTTTGTTTTGTAACAGGCAGTGCTAAACGGGATGGCACAAAACACGAGATCTGAGGGCAGCAGGCCGCAGTCATTAGCTGGCCTGGTAATTACAAACCTGTAAGGAGAGCCAAAGACAAATTCTGAGATCGCCATTTGAACAGTGATGCTACAAGCAATGCCCCAAGCAAAGGTGACAGTTCCCCCCTTTTGTCCTTGGCAGGCAGTAGCAGGAGGGTTCCTAGAGGTCTGTGTCCATCTCTCTACAACTCTCTGGGAACAGCTGCGCTCGTCATTTTAATGAGAGAGACAAGACCGTATCTGGGAGAGCTCACCTCTATTGGCTTATCTGACTTCAGGTTTATTTGCTTTCTCTACACACAGACTAACACATTCAGCTAGCACAATTCTGAGCACTGAAGCAAAACTGGGACATGAGATGGGAAAGACAGGACAATGTGCAAGAGCTCCCTCACAGGTGCAAGGCCCTGGGTTCCGCCCCTAGAACAGCAAACACACAAGCAAAAGCAGGGCAGTGCTTGACTGGGGAAAAGTTCCTTTGGCCAGAGAGACCACACAGTTTGCTTGCTACAACATACAGAATTTTTTCGTCTATCTTAATGTGTATGTCATCAAATTTTTTTGTTTGTTTGTTTTTCGAGTGGTTTCTCTGTGGTTTTGGAGCCTGTCCTGGAACTAGCTCTTGTAGACTGGGCTGGTCTCGAACTCACAGAGATCCGCCTGCCTCTGCCTCCCAAGTGCTGGGATTAAAGGCGTGCGCCACCACTGCCCGGCCTCATCAAATTTTATACAGAATGCAGCCTGACTAAAGAATACATGCATTTAAAACCTAAATTTCTATTCAGAATAAATCTGAAAGAACACTCACAGCCTGGGCCTCCATGCGAAGACTTTTAGGGAAGCAAGACACTTCACCAGATGTCAAGTTCAGAGCAAAGCTCAACAAGTGTGCTTTAATACCTCAGGATTCATGACCAAAATGTAGGCAAGCTGACCTTGTGTGCCTTTCATCTGCCCTCTTCACCACTGTCCCCAAAGGTCTCCCCTTCTTAAATATTCAGGCTTGACCTCCCTTCAGTGGATAATCTACCCATCATCGTTTCCCATGAGTCCTCTGGCCCCGATTTGTTCTAACTAACATTTAGCACAATCCCATATTCCTTTTAAAGGAAAAATACCGTTTCCTTCCTTGAGGATCTCTCAAATATAAGCTGTACAATCTTCCAAAAACCATATTCTACAGATTTTCCAGAGCTGGGGGAGACTGGGGCAGGGGACAGATCTTACAGAGGAACCATTTCTGCTTTCTGAAGCTGAACTCAGAGCATCGCTCCTCCCGCTGTCCTAGAGGTGTTTAAAAGCCACTTAGCCCTCCCTAGTAAGCTATCAGACCTCCATGCTTATCTAGGTCTTCGGCACATGGGCAGCGTTTCCTCCTAACTCTAGCTCCCTCAGCACTGTCTGTGCCTACAGTGTCTGTGTGGTCTACAGCTGTGTCACCCTGGCCCATTCTCTGATGCCTGCTACCCAAAGATTCCCCATCTCCAAACTGCTTTCCAGGCACATCCTGGATGCTACCACTTCCTATGTCCCACGTCAGAAATCTTAAATTTGGGAAATCAGTCTCCACCCACCATCCTTTCTCTCCTCTCTCCCTTCCTCTGACTACATCTCTCTATCAGGATTTCCAGTCCTCCATCGTTCCCTGTATCCATGACAACCCTGATTTAACACCACCCAGCCGTCAATCTGAATTTTACCTCTTCCCAACTCTGTATCACCCTCCCATCTCCTCTGTCTGCACTGGCTATGGATGCACTAAGAAATTTTCATGCTAAGAGAACACACACACACACACACACACAACTACTCCTACCTTAGATCATTCATTTATCCCTTCTCTTGTTAATATACTGTTCTTCCTTCTCTCACTTCTTCTGCCCCTTCCTCTCTTTCTCCTTCTCACTCGAGCCCACTATTTTGAGTAATTTTATTTGTCCTCTGCCTGGAATGGGTTTGACCAACCTATTTCTATGCTTCCATGTTTTCACTTCTCCCTGATTACTGTTTTCGTGCCCATGGTAACAGTGCAGGCTTGGAACTGCATGGTTGTGCTGTTGGAGATTTCCCTCCTTTCTTTCCCCTTTCCCCATTGATCCAGATAGATTTTCTCTCTTTCCCACAGCTAGCAGAATGACCTTTTTTTAATAAAATTGGAGTGTGGACACAGTACACAACCAGCTGGGCGGCTGGTGGCACACGCCTTTAATCCCAGCACTCTGGGCGCAGAGGCAGGCAGATCTCTGTGAGTTCAAGGTCAGCCTGATCTACAAGAGCTAGCACCAAAACAACACAGAGAAACCCTGTAGTGAAAAACTAAAAAAAAAATAAAAAGCCCACAAACCCCCGTGACTAGAAGGAAGCATTCATTAAACATTCCCCAGAGAATCCAGCAGGAAATCAGGGCATCTCTCTGACGTAGCAGCAGCTTCATGGATGGAGGTGGGCCATGAGAGAATTCTTATTTAAAGTCTATGTTTTACTTTTCAGTAGGGACAGAATCTGTAGTCTCCTTACAAGGTCAATGTTCATGGGATTCTGACCACAGTTTCCTGTTGTTTAGACCCAGTCTTCCATATTCTTACGCCATTATCTAGCCCCTACATCCTGCTCCTGGTTTGGAGCTCTGGACTTGGCCTTCATGAGACAAAGTGGCCTTGGTTCTCATACTTAAAAGGTATCTAGTACTTTTCAAATCAGCATACTCCCCTTTTGTGTTCCAGGTTCTGTTTCTTTTCATCTATCACACGGTATAAGCCGACACATAGGATCCCATAATTATCTAAGGAGCCACAGAACAGTTGTCCAAAGGTTTTCCTTGGCTGGGAAGAGAACAGAACAACAGGGGTTGCTAAGCACTTTAATCAAAGAGTTGTAAAAACTTGAGTTTTGTCTGCCCGCTCTTTGCTGCAGGCGCCTAGAGGCCCTAACCGTCATCCACCTGCTGTGACAGATCACACTCAGCGCTGTGATCTTAAGAGCATACTCCTTTGAAGGGGCCATGCTCATATCCACCGGCTTTACAAAAGATGTCTCCTTGTTCACTTGTGTCTTCACCATAACACTGAACAGGTAGCTGGATAGTGCCAATCAAAACGAAACATAAAGCAAACCCTGAGAAGTAGCTCACTTGTGATCAGGCTGCACGCTTACTCTGGTTCCCGAATGAAGAGATGCCCCTCTGGAAGCTGCCCATGGTGTTATCTTGTGATAGTCTGCCTTTTGTCTGCTCTCTGGTCAAGAAAGTGTCGGCATATTCCACGAACCGGCAACATCCTTAGACCCAGACCCAGAGTTCTGCTTGACTGCAGCTAGCCTGACCAGAATTCTTTAGCCATTGCAGGTTTTGAGACAATAGTAAGAACCTGGACCATACTCCTTAGCTGGAGCCCTGCTGTGATATGGTTGAAATTGCAGTGACCTCAGCTAAGCCTCAGTTTCTTGCTCTGCTAAATGGATTTAGTTACTTAACTCATGTCATCCCTGTATGACTAAACACAAAAGACTGGAAGAGACACAGAGTAGACCCTGGGCTTCAGGGAAAGCTGAGGTCAAGGGGACTGCAAATGACAACAGCCTTACTGCTGCATCGTCTCACGATAAGGTGAGGTGCAAGAGAGGCCACATGTAAGAGAGAAGGGAGGAGGCCAAGCCCATCCTTCTACTGATACCCAACCCCTGCTAGTGACATCTAGTCCATCATACCCCGTCAATCTTTTAATGGCTCCTCCTTCAACACCATTGCATTAGGGACTGAGTTTCCAATACAGGATCCACAGGGGACACCTTCAGACATAATGTTGGGCCTCTCTGATGTTGCTTGCACATTGAGCTGGAGGATGGAGAAAACCACTTTCTTCTCTACCTCTTGAGATTGTTGCAAAGAATAAACACAACAGTGTGCAGACACGTTAGCTGTAACACTGGATCTACTAGTTATTATTCCTGTGCTAAGTCATACATGAACTCAAGCAGCCTAGACCATTGAAACTCAGCGAGTTAATGAAGTAGGAAATACACTATGGTAACAGCAGTATACTCACCTCTATGTCTGATAGAATGGTGTTTTCTAAAGAAAGAAGCCCCAGCTTACACCGTGACCTTCTAGACATGATTGTGGCACTGTCTTCATGTATCCCGTAGTACTTGTCCTGAACCAAACACTGCTCCATCTGAGCGCTGTTGCCTCCTGTCACTAGCATCTGAAGTAATTCCAGGACATGATGGTTATAGAAGGCCTGGAAAACATAGGCAAGCTATGTGTGAAATCAGAAGGGCCAGCACATGAATGGCTGAGGTGTTGGGACATGGAGATTTAGTAGGTGTCACCATTTGAAATGGGCCTCGTGGCGCAGAACGCGTCTTTTCATTGTTGCTATCAAAATGGAGTGCATGTTGGCAGTTTGGGTAGAAAGCTGGTTTAGTCAAAGCAAGGAGAAAACAAGGCAAGTCTAGTTCCTAGGGAGCAGACACTGAAATGTGAGACATGGGGCTGATATCCCAGAGTCCTCTCCCTCCATAAGTGACCAGAGTAGTGTGTCAAGCCACAATAGTCAAAGGATCATCAATGTACCCAACCCCTACCCCAGGCATCTGGAATCTCTGCACCAGCACTGTAAGATCATAACCTTGAAACTGTGAAAAACTGAGAAGGTGAAATAATGCCTGTGAAGTTGCCTTTTTGGAAAATTTAAAAGAGGTCAGAAAGGTGAGCAGTGGCCTCCCACAGGGGGCCTTTTCCTTTTCCTGGGGACTTTGACTCATCTGTACCTACCGTGGCCAGAAGAGAATCCAAGAAGTTGTCTGAAAAGACAGTACCCCTGGCGAAGGAAGTGCTGAGATGCAGCTTAGCTCCTTTGAGTGTCCCGTTCATTCCACCCATTTGCTCAATCAAGTGGATGTTGGAGGGATTCTCTGTAAGACAAGATGAAAAGGCAGGGGGCTGGAGAGATGGCTCAGCGGTTAAGAGCATTGCCTGCTCTTCCAAAGGTCCTGAGTTCAATTCCCAGCAACCACATGGTGGCTCACAACCATCTGTAACGAGGTCTGGTGCCCTCTTCTGGCCTGCAGGCATACACACAGACAGAATATTGTATACATAATAAATTAATAAATATATATATATATATATATATATTTTAAAAAAGATGAAAAGGCAAGGCCAGCATACACAGAAAAATGAGAGCTTGATGCCTGTATTCCCAAGCTCAGTCCTCTCGGGCACAGCAAGCTCTACCCTTGGGCTTTTCTTCATGTCCCTCCCATGGTTGTTCAATCAATAAAGTGCATGCCACACACGCAGGGATTTATGTAAACAAACAAACAAACAAATAAAACAACAGGATGAAAAGATAACTCAGCAGGTCAGAGCACTGGCTGCTCTTCCAGAGGACCTGGGTTCGTTTTCCAGCACCCACATGGTGGCTCACAGTTGTCTGGAATTCCAGTTCCAGGGGATCCCATACCTTCTTTTGGCCTCTGTGAGTACCAGGCATGCATGTGATATGCAGACATGCAGGCAAAGAACACCCATAAACATAAATAAAAATAATAAATAAAACAATGAGAAGCTAAGCATGGACATTCATGCTTATGTCCCAGTACTGAAGGTATAGAGACAGATGGGCCCCTGGAGCTCTCTGGCTAGTTGCATTGGCTCATTTGGTGAGCTACAGGCCAATGAGAGACCCTGTCTCAAAAAACCAAAGTGTGATCCAAAGAGATGGCCCAGTGGGTAGAAGCACTTGTTGTCAACTTAATGACCCAATTTTGATTCCTGGGACCCATGTGGTGAAAGGTAAAAAACACCAATCTGATGGTATCCTCTAGTCTATACACAGATCATCTGTCTGATGGTGTTCTCTGGCCTATACATACACACAGGCTTAAGACTTTGTCTTAATTCTGCTGGGTCATTTAAACCAGAGACCTCAAAATTCCAACCCACTCTCTCTTAGGTTGTATATGCTCTACCAAAGCCAGACCCAAGGCTCCCATTTTAGCCTGACCCTTTCCAGCAAAGAAGAGCAAAGACTGAGGGTCTGGCAGGTGACTAGTTAATGTGACAGTCATTGTCTGTTTCCAGGTCTTTGGATGAACAAACCCCGTGGTCCCTGCCAAGTGACAGAACATACCTCATCTCCTCCCACCACTTTAATTTACCATTTCTTCTAATTATAGACTTAAAATTTTGAGAGTCAGAGATAGTTAAAAGGGAGAAAACAATTAAGCTATACATTGAACTGGCAGCCATCTAGACATCAAGGTTGTTACCAGTGACTGACAGGTGCTGGTTCAGTTTCTTCACACAGGCTTCGATGGATGATGTCACCAATGGATACCCAAATAGCACTGAAAGGTTTCTGGGGCCTATTCTGGTTTCTTAGTCCTCTGACTGTGAATTCTAGAACGACCGTGAGACATCGCCTATGCACCTTAAAAATCTCTCCCTTGAATATTCCACTTACAAGAAACTTACTCAGTTCAGTGAGAATGGGGATCTGCTGGTATCTTCTTTCCTGGTATTCACTGAAGCTGGATGCAGAATTGGCTCCTACAGACAATAAGAGATGATGACAAGAACAATAAACAGCTCGTAAAACTTGGCTGGACGCACAGTAACACTGTGTGACCCGATGCTTTAGCTCAGCAATCTTACTTTCTAGTCCATAGCTCAAATTCATTTCTGTATTTCGGAAAAAAGTCTACCATAATCGTCCCCTGGTATCTTCAGGAAGTGGAGTCCCTTAAGAACCAATCCTTGGAAGCTCAAGCCCTTTCTCAGAAAATGCCAGTTATTTGTGTATCACTGATGTACATTCTCACAAACACCTTACCTTACCTCAGATGCCTGATAATACCTAATACCATGAAATGGCTATAATAATGTTTACAGAGCAATGATGTAAAGTCTGTATGTTTTTAGATGTTTTATATAGATGCATTTTCCCTAGAATATCTTCTGTCTGTGGTTGGGGATGAAATGCAGAACCCACAGTAAAGAGGGTTGACTGTATTCAGTTGCTACTCCTTTGAAAGGGATGGTACATGGTGTATGTGTATGCACGTGTGTGTGTGTGTGTGTGTGTGTGTGTGTGTGTATGCATGTGACAAACGTGTCCAAGTAGTAAGGTGTTAGTGTTTAAGTAGCATTCCAGCCACATTAATATACTTATAGAACTTGGAGGAAACCAACTTCTAATGATTGGTGCCGCTGCTTCATGGGTGCTTCTGAAGACCCTGCAGTGGACTTCTGGCCCCTAATATGATCTGCCACCTCAAGATCCTCTAGAGGATATTGCTTGTATCTTTTTCCTGCTCCTCAGAATCGAGTGGTACCCCACTCTGAGAACCCTGCCTCCACCTGGGATACCTTGGGATTCTGTACACAAGAGTTTGATGTGGAGGGAGTGACATTCAGAATCCCGCACTGTCTAGGTTTGCCAACCTGTTCCCCTTGCAGTGTGGTTCAGAGCAAGACTGGAAACCCTCCAGGCTTCCCAAAGACATGTCCAGGAGGCCTGGTGCTCTTACGGACCCTCTGGAAAGTCCACACTTGTGTCCCCACCCCTCAGCCTCCCTGGATGAATCTCTAGGGAATGGGCTGGCTTGGCTTCCTATGTGAGTTCATCAGAATGTCAGGAAGATCTCCCGACCAGATATGAGGGGTAAACTTCCTCAATCTCGGCGCTGCTGGCCTTTGTGTGGGGCTGCCCCATGCACTGAAAGCTGTTTGCCAAACAGCATGTGTGACCTTACCAAGAGATGGCAGCATCTCTCCAGTTATGACAACCAAAACAGTCACCACTGACCTAGGGAAATACAAAGAAGACTGACTGTTCACCATCAATTAGTGCATCATGGGCCAACCTCCAGCCCCGATATAGAACTTAATACATCAGAGAAAATCAGCATCTTTTTGCTTAATTAATAAAAGATGGAAAAAATATTTGGCTCAGTGTGATGGGCACACTATTGACCTCAGCACTTGGGAGACAGTGGCAGATGGATTGCTGCGAGTTCAAGGCCATCCTGATCTACATACATTCTAGGACACATGAGACCCTGTCTCGAAAAAATAGAATTAATTTTTTAAATCTTTCTATCCTATAAAGAAAGTTAAGGCCGGGCGGTGGTGGCGCACGCCTTTAATCCCAGCACTCGGGAGGCAGAGGCAGGCGGATCTCTGTGAGTTCGAGGCCAGCCTGGTCTACAAGAGCTAGTTCCAGGACAGGAACCAAAAGCTACGGAGAAACCCTGTCTCGAAAAATAAAAAAAAAAAAAGAAAGAAAAGAAAGTTAAGTTTTAAACAATAACTGAAAAACACCCGTAAGAGTAAAAAAGAATTGATTAATACAACTTGTTATCATAACATAGTAGTTGCTACACTTTCCAATATTAGATTAACAGCAAAAATAATGCCTCTTACATTTCAGTGCCTTTTTCCTTAAAATTGGAAACCAGTGTACATGAATTCAACCTTGAAGATGGATATGGGTTTTCACATGACTTTGAACTCCAGAGGAAATAACTTGGTTATTCCTACCATAATATTGTCACAGTCAGAAAATCTGTGACATCTGTCCCAATCCGTCTTGCTCCTCACAACTCAAGTATTTGGGGAGGATTTAATTCTCTCTCCTTATCCCACCCTCCCTAGGCCCTTCCCCTCAGGAGTTGTTCTGACCTGGCACTGAAGGTATCGGGGTAGGGCAGCTGATCCGCAGGGCCTGGATGTTGAGGGTGGCCGTGATAGTCTCAGTGTCCACCAGAATCTGGCTGCTCAGTGGCTTGTACGGGGATGCTAAGATCGCACACATGGAACAGTGCTCTATGCTGACCTCATGAAGATCTCCAGTGTAGAGTGCAGATCCCTAGGGGGAGAGTTCCACGTTGTGAAGGGGTCGTCAGATGGACAGGTCTGAGATCATGGCTCATGGAGCCGGGTCTTTGTGGGTGATGCAGGTTTTGAGCTAAAGACTCTACTGGCTTGACTAACAATTATCAGTTGTCTGATACATTGTCCTGGACATTGTTAGTGTCTTATTGTGGATTGATGTGACAGATCCCTCTCAGAGAACAAGTTTGGATGAGACAAAGGAGAATGATGGGGAGCAAAAATCCATTTTGACAACTCAAGTAAGAGAAAAGAAAGCAAAAGGTGACCATGGCGATGAAAAAGTCAAAGAAAGGAGGCATCACAGAGCTATAGGTTAATTCTATATCTCTCAGCCTTGCTAGTAGGCCATCCCTCCTGTATTCTCATGTAGCTAGTAATGTAGCCCCATCTTTAGGATGCTTGGAGTTTGTCTTGGTCAACATTTCTACTGCCATGATGAAGCACCATGATCAAAAGCAACTTGGGGAGGAAAGGGTTTAATTCAGCTTATACTTACACCCTACAGTTCATCACAGGAGGAAGTCAACGTAGTAACTCAAACAGGTAGGAACCTAGAGACAGGAACTGATACAGAGGCCACAGAGGAGTGCTTCTTCTGGAAGTCCTGCACCACCCACAGTGACCTAGGCCCTCCCACATAAATTATCAATCAAGAAAATGTACCACAGGTGGGAGCATTTTCTCAATTGAGGTTCCCTCTTCCCAAATGACTCTAGATTGTGTCAAGTTGACATCAAACTAGTCAGCACAAATGATCTCTTGTCAGTTTGATACACAGACACATCATTTTAATCCATAACTTTTTCTTTCTTGTTTATCCCCACAATATCATATTAATGTTAATATCAGAACATAAATAATTTTTGAAGTTCCACAGCATTTAAAAATTCAGTCTTTTAAAAACATCTATAGTTTCTATCAATGTTCAAAGCCTCTTCAAAATATACAAATATCCAAAGTCTCTTAACCATAGGATCCTATAAAATAAAAATAATTTATCTAAGAAGAATCAGGACATAGAATCAAAGCAAAGTAAAACAAATTCAATAGCATATAATTCAGTCTCAGACTTTTGGGATTCAAACACAATTTTCTAGGCTCCAAAGGGCTTGCAATAGTACACATAACTCATCTCATAAGCTCAGGCCACTCCACTCCATAGCTGCTGCTGTCCTTGGTGGTTGTCCCAGGTAATGGAATTTCCACTCTGAGTCCTGCTGCAACTGGGCTGTATTTTCACCAAAAGACTCTCATAGACTTTCTTCAGGGACTCTACCGCGGCTACATGGAACAAAGCCTCAACTTTTTCTCTGACTAATTCAGTCCTGAGTCTTCTGTTTCAACTGAGGCTTCACCTTCACCATTGGCCTCTACTGGCCTCTCATAAAGTCAAGTCTCAGCTACTCTCCATGACTCCTTGATGCCTCCAAACCAGTGTCACAAGGGAGACTCTTACACTTTACAGAGTTCAGGTACTACCATAAGGTACAGACAGCCTTGGCTTCCTGTGCTGAGTCTGAGGAAATCCTCCCAGATTAATGATCCTGGATGATGCTGGTCTCTTCTCAATCACCACTTAATCTCACCTCCCTCAAATCAGCATCAATTGTCCTAATAAAGCAAAGGTTTCACCTAAGTGGTTCTAGTCTCTTCTTACTCACAGCCAGTTCTTCAGTCCTAACTGACCAGAACCACAGATTCTCAAAGCTCCAAACATCGAACAGCACCGACAGACTCTTTAACGAACTGTTAAATTCCTTCTGAAATTCCACAAGCCTCCATTATCTGAGCTGCTTTGAGCATTATTTTCAAAGTTCAAACAAAAGTTCATTCAGCCCAAAGTTCCAAGGTCCTTCTACAATCTTATCTAAAACATGGCCAGGTCTGTCACAGAAATACCCCCATGAAAGGGTCTAATATTGATCATTCGTGACACTGGCTAAGGCTGGAGAGTTCTAGGTATCTTCTCTCTTGTTGAGTAGAGCAAAGCAGGGAGGATGAGGGACAGGAACTTCATGATGGCTTTTTAAAAAAACAGCAAATCCAATTTGCTTTTTAGAAAATCAGTGTTTCTCACACACTGCCAGTGTTATTTTATTAGACATTCAAATGCTCTGGTGCATTTCCACAGTGCTTATAATGGAATTTTCATCCACGAATGTGGTGGCACAGCTAGGGGTACAAGCCTATCACAGTTCAATGTAAATAAAATGTCACCTAGAGTGGCACACAATCACACTGTAGTCTGTCTTAGCCCGTTCTTCCGCCTCTGTAACTGGGAAATTTATGAAGAAAAGAAATTCATTTCCCATAATTCCACAGTCTAGGAAATCCAAGAGAGAAGGGCCACATCTCATAAAGGCCTTCCTGCTGCATCTGAGTGGGGTTGGGGGGTGGGGACCCAGCAAGCGTGCACACAGGACAGAGCATGAGGCCACCTTCCCCTTTCATCAGGTCCCACTCCAGAGTGGCCAGCCCTTCTCACAGCTGCAGCATTAACACACTCACGGGAGCAGAGTCCTCATGCCTGGTCACTTCCTCTAGGTCCCACCTCTCAGCACAGTCACAGTGAGAAAGTGCCATTCCAACCACAGGTCCATTGCAATAGGGGAGACAGAGCCCCTCCTCTCCATCTCCTCCCTGGGATGGCCCTGTGTGGCTGTGCGTTCCATTACAATATGACCAGAAAAGATGAGTAAGTCAGAACCCAAAGGCCCAGCCAGAACCAGCTTAGGTTTAAGTAAGGAAGAAGCAGACTGTAAAACACAGAGAAATTCTCATTATACACAGTCTATAAAATATGCTAGTCTGAACACAAACTCAGGAGCCTTTGTAGGAGGAGGGCCCGCTTGTTTGTCCTGGCTGCCCAGAACTGAAATAACCACACAGAAACTCTATTAATTAAATCACTGCTTGGCCCATAAGCTCTAACTTCTTATTGGATAACTCTTACATCTTAATTTAACCCATTTCTGTATATCACCATGAGGTCATGGCCTACCAGCAAAGTTTGAGCACGACTATCTCTGGCAGCAGATCCATGGCATCTTTCTGACTCTTTCCTTCTCCCAGCATTCAGTTCTGTCTTCCCCGCCTACCTAAGTTCTGCCCTATCAACAGGCCAAGACAGTTTCTTTATTCATTAGCCAAGAAAAGCAACACACAGACAGAAGGACCTCCTACACAATTTCCCCTTTTCTGTTTAAACAAAAAGGAAAGCTTTAACTTTAACATAGTAAAATTACATATAACAAACAGTTATTATCAAGAAAGAATTACAGTTACAACATTTATGTTTACTTTATCTTTATCATAACTATAATAGGATAAGGAATATATAAAGAAAACTATAATAATAAATTCTTCAACTTCATCAAAGACTCCAGAAGGATATAATATTACCTAAGTAAACAGGAAGTGCATTGAAAGCAGCTTCCAAATCTCTAGAGTTGACAGAGACATCTCGCTGCCTCGACAGTTACCCAAAGTTCTTCTGTACTGTTGGGGCATCCATCTTCAGCCTACAGGCCCATAATATCCAGCAGATACTATGAAGTAGGAAATTTAAAAGACAGGTATGCCTATGTTGGCAGTTTGCCAGTCACTTTCTTCTGTATCCTGCAGAATGTCTTGAAGACTCTTTCATGAAGCAGGAACCCCAAAGGATCATCTCACCTTTAAGCAAGTTCAGCAGTCATTTCTCTGTGGATCCTGCATGTCCAGTTCATCTAACAAACTCCATAAGGAGCCTCTTTGATGCCCATCTTCCTCTTGAAGTAGATTGTTACTGCCAGGAGCAGATGTGTTTTATTGTCATGAAAAGTCCTAAATTTTTAAAACATTTAAATGCCATATTCTGAAGGTCTCTGAAAGATTTGAAGAATACTTTTCCATCTGAAATACATCTCTGTACATCTAGAAAATCTAACATGACTATAAGCTTGACTATTATAGATGAGTATCTATTAACTTATATTTCTTAATTATACACATTTTAAATGAGCAACTCAAACACAATACCTTAATCAAGATCAGAAATACATATAACATAATTGACCTTAAAATTGTATCAATAAACCAAGATCCATACCAATGCAAATCTCTATAGCATATCTATATCATATCCCCCCTTAAATGTAAACAAACAATTATGAACAATATTTGGGAATATGGGCATAGTTATTTCTCTCCAAACTGCTTCCTGCTGCTTATTGGGCAAAGTAATTTTCTTTGTATGGTGTTTACAGCAACCTTTCAGGGGGTCTTGTTCCATGAAACTACTATATTGGTCTGGAAGCAATCCAAAGGTTCTCATCTTCTGTGGAAACAAAAGAAGGACCTCTTTTCCAAAGCAACTTATCATTAGACTCAAGTTTGGAAGTCAAGATACCTTTATGTTGGTTTAACTTAGCAGTTCATACAATGAAATGTCTCTCTATACTTAGCTCATTCACAGTCAAAATATTCAAAGAAAACACAATAATATACATAATCCAGACTCTCTGTGAATTTTCCATCTTTACATGGCTTATTTTTACTCTATTGTTTTTAATATTTATTTTATTATCTTCACTCCTTTAATCTATGACTGTTTGTCTTTGTCAACGCTCTATATTCTTTTTCTTCTCTTTCCCAAGCCTACGTACATTTATCCAACACTGTGAGTCATCTGGATTTGTCTGTAATTATTTTCTGACCAGAAGTGCTTCTTAAAATGCTAAGTGCTTCTTAAAACTTAAGCCGTGCAATTATTATGGTATATACATACTTGTTGCTTGCTTGTTGGCCCAGTCTAAAACTTAAGCTGCACAATTACTATGATATATACGGCACTGCCTGCTAGCTCCACACAGTTCACCATGGCCTCCCATACCAAGCTTTAATGTCTGGATTTAAATCCTCCTCTTTCTACTCACCTGTTCTGTGATCTTGGAAACGCTACTTACTTGGAAACCTACTGTTTCCATACCTAAGGTTTGGCATTTTTATGTTCTACCCCATATGATTATTTAGAGGATTAAATGAAGTAATATAGGCAAACTGTGGCTGGTTTCTGGCACACAGTAGGTACCATGTAATTGCAAACTATAAATATCGTTACTATCATCATAAATACTAGTACTACATCATTATCCTCATGTATTGCTTACAGGAAAAATGTATATCTGGGGAAAGTTCCGGAGAAATCGCCATTCTCTCTGGAAGTATTCTAGAGCCCCGATAAACACAATGTCCTTCAGCTCTTGCCGGGTGTAGTTGCTGGCTCTCAGGGGCATCACAAAGTTCCGAAGCCCGATGAGGGCTGATTGGGCATCTCCAAACACACATGCTACAATGTGGTTCCGAAACACAGGTTTTGACTTGTCAGACCGTTTCTAAGGAGACACATGCCAGACTCAGGTCAGTTTCACAGACAGGTGAGAGTTCTGCAATGAGCCCCACCTCCTTCCCCTCCTGACTTTGTCTCCAGAGCAGTACTTTTATAGGCTAATAAAATCAACTGCTTACACAAAAATGGATCTTACAGGTGCAGCTACAGCATATATATAATGTATATATTTACACATGCACATATATAATACATATGAAGGAAGTTCACACATACACACACGTGGGGTATGCATCTGTGCACTCTTTGCTTTCTAAAGCTTTCTTTCAGTATGAACTGAATCAATTAAAAGTCAGGTCAGTATCATTATTCTGATGTGTCAAGTACGGTTGAATATGGCAGGTTCATATGATTACATCTAATAAGTGAACTGATTTGATAAATTCTTTATTAAGTTGAGGAAATTCATTGTGAAGTTAAAACCATGTACTGCTCCTCTGAGGATCAAGGCTCGGCTCCCAGCTCCCACCTTGAGTGGCTCACAGCTGCCTCCAACTCCATATCTGGGGGAGATCTGATGCCCTCTCCTGGCCCCCAGGAGAACCCATACATATGTGGTAGACACAAGAACACATGTACACAATCTTATTTTAAAACTCCTTTGATACAAACAGAGAACTTGGAGAGGAGGCACCAGAAGACTCAATTTTGAATTTTGCCTCTATCTTCGCTGTGTAAATAAACAAGCTGTTTAACTTTCAATTTTTCTGTTGAAATGTTTGAAATAGTAAATCTTTTGTGTGGAAATTGAGTAACACTGAAAGCGTGCTCTCCAACAGGTGTCAATCAACTTCGATTTTTGTTGAGCTCCTAAACTGGGTTTTTGTTTCTTTGTTCAGGGCTGATTTTTGTTGAGCTCCTAAACTGGGTTTTTGTTTCTTTGTTCAGGGGTGATTTTTGTTGAGCTCCTAAACTGGGTTTTTGTTTCTTTGTTCAGGGGTGATTTTTGTTGAGCTCCTAAACTGGGTTTTTGTTTGTTTCTTTGTTCAGGGGTGATTTCTTGTTTTGTTTTTTGCTTATTTTTAAAAATTATAAAATAATTTTATTATTTTGTGTGCATGGGGTGTATTGCCTCCATGCATGACTGTGCACTACATGTGTACGTTATGCACATAGAGGCCAGGAAAGGGGACTGGATCCCCTGAACTACAGCTACAGACAGTGGTGAGACACTATGTGGGGGTTAGGAACCGAACTTGGGTCCTTTGAGGAGCAGCCAGTGTCCTTAACTACTGAGCCATCTTTTCAGCCCTCAAGTGTGTGCATGTGTGTATGTGTGTGCATATAGGTGTGTGTGTGCATGTGTGCGTGAATTTCTGTGTGTGTTTTGAAATAGGATATCATGGTGTAGCCTTGGCTGACTTAGAACTCATTATATAGACCAAGCTGGCCCCCAATTCACAAAGACCCACCTGTCTTTGTCTCCTATGTGCTGGGGGCTAAAGGTGTGCACCACTACACCCCACCCAAAGTCTAAGGTTAGAGGTGTGCACCACTACACCCCACCCAGAGTCTAAGGTTAGAGGTGTGCACCACTACACCCCACCCAAAGTCTAAGGTTAGAGGAGTGCACCACTACACCCCACCCAAAGTCTAAGGTTAGAGGAGTGCACCACTACACCCCACCCAGAGTCTAAGGTTAGAGGTGTGCACCACTACACCCCACCCAAAGTCTAAGGTTAGAGGAGTGCACCACTACACCCCACCCAGAGTCTAAGGTTAGAGGAGTGCACCACTACACCCCAACCAAAGTCTAAGGTTAGAGGAGTGCACCACTACACCCCACCCAAAGTCTAAGGTTAGAGGAGTGCACCACTACACCCCACCCAGAGTCTAAGGTTAGAGGTGTGCACCACTACACCCCACCCAAAGTCTAAGGTTAGAGGAGTGCACCACTACACCCCACCCAGAGTCTAAGGTTAGAGGAGTGCACCACTACACCCCACCCAAAGTCTAAGGTTAGAGGAGTGCACCACTACACCCCACCCAAAGTCTAAGGTTAGAGGTGTGCACCACTACACCCCACCCAAAGTCTAAAGTTAGAGGTGTGCACCACTACACCCCACCCAAAGTTTTGAAAAGTTTAAAGGAAAACACTTGAATGTTGGTAAAGCTGTTACATGTATTTAAATTTCACATGAGTGAGTTCTATAGCCTATGTACATACAAATTAGAATATTTCAAATGGATATATATACTAATAAGAATTAACACCTGACACATCCACTTATTTGATGAAATCACTACGTACTGGGGAAGACTCTTTCTGCAGGGATTGCCTTCTGCAGGGATATAAAACTACTTTTCTCCAGAGCTGCCTAGAGACTGATATGAATACTAACTAAATTAAATGGTTGTCTGTTTAATCTGATCAGTTTTAACTTGAATAATGAAGCCACTAAGTAAATGTCATGCAATGTGCCTAAAGTCTAACAGTTGCTCTGCTGAGATGACCTGAGAAATTAGAAAAATATCCATGGCCGACCACATCTATAAACACAGCTATGGAAACCATTTCCTCCAACCAACTATGGCAAAACCTGTCTCACACTTAAGAGAAATGGTGGTTTGACAGATGCCATTGTTCAAAGTAACGCAAAATGAGTAACCAACTTGTCCCTTCTGCAAGCAGAACCAAGTTCAAAGGCTCTGAGTTTTTGAAATCTGGACTTTTCATTCCTGTGGACAAAAATTCAAAACCCGAGCATTATAAAAACCAGAGCACTTTCTAAACTCCATAAAGGACTGAGCACTCAGTCTGAGCCACACACATCCTACAACCAGTATTTTAGGAGAAGTCCAAAGACATGTTTGCATGCTTTACAAACCCTTCTCATCCACTGCCCTCCCTGCCTCTCTTCAGTGTGTCGATCTGGGTCCAGCTTTTAAGACCTGCTTCCACTGAAAAAGCTGAAAACACGCTTGACTTCCTACTCAGCAGACATTTACCTAGCATGGGTAGAATTGCCAAAATACTTGTTTGACAGCTAAGACATCTTCCAGCTGATATGACAGCTCTGAGAAATGAATGATTCTGATCAAGTGAGTGGTCGTGTTTTATAAATATTTGAACATATTCTGTCAGGATACTAGCATTAAACCACAAAGGCAGGGAATAGGAGGAGTGGCATGTATACTAAAATGCTTTTGAAAAAGCAAGAAAATGTTTATAACTATTAAATAGTCACAGATGGGGAAATTACCTGCTCGAGAGCAGGAGGAGGGACAGAACTATCATGTCTACAAGGCTTGCTTAACAGGTGCAGTTTTTAATTAAATATAAATATAGGGAAGTCAAATTTTGACCAATAAATTAGGGGCATTTTTTATTTTAAAACAAAAGAATGCAGAGTCCGCAGGGCGGTGGTGGCGCACGCCTTTAATCCCAGTACTCGGGAGGCAGAGGCAGGCGGATCTCTGTGAGTTCGAGGCCAGCCTGGTCTACGAGAGCTAGTTCCAGGACAGGCTCCAAAACCACAGAGAAACCCTGTCTCGAAAAACCAAAAAAAAAAAAAAAAAAAGAATGCAGAGTCCTTGTACGTATGTTTATCTAGGACCTTTAGATTTGTTACGTTTCAGGGAAAGCATTGTTGAAAACAATTATTTCAGAGAAGGGCCTCATAGGTGAAGTCACCTGCATTTTACACCGCAGCAGGTCTTTGTCACATGCCCACGGCTCATGGCCTGCAATGTGTGTGGCTAATATAGCTTTCCTTCCAGACTCACGGTTTACTGACAAGCTGCTGCTTCTTGTGACTAGTAGGTCATTCTTCGCCCTTTAAACTGCGTGTTGCGGTGTGGTCACCTACCAGAATGACCTTGTCCAAGGGTGTTGATTGGCACCAGTGAAACATCCCACTGCTGTCCAGCAGCTCGGTAGTGTCCTCCACGTTGTCATAGACCCCATTCCTGAGCAGAGAGGGTGGAGAGGCAGTCTGAGAAAGTCCAGGGAACTAGCATAGCAGCACTAGGGCCAAAGCCATAGCTTATTGGCCAGGCTCAGTCATGTGGCTCCTACTAACACTTAGGGAGCTGGGGAATACAGATGTATTTTCAATGAGATATAAGTTAACAACCAAAAAATAGAACTCTTAAAGTACAAAAGTCAATCTTTCCAACTCTGCAAGAGATCTTGGAGACCTTTTCCTTGTGTTTTATGGACGAAAGGCAATAGCTAACAAATTATAAGGCCTGCACTTAAGGCTTAGTTTGAGGGTCCTCTTGCTCAGAATACCCAACGCTCCTCTCCTCCATGTCTGGACCAGTGGGATACAGCAAATGAGCAAGGTTGAGGTAGAAGAGAGGCCCCTGCGGAACCTCTGGGCTGTGGACCCTATGCACCGTTGGACCGCCAATCAAGGCTGAATTCAGTGCCCAGAGAGGAGAGGAGAGCTTGATAAGCCATGATTGCAGCACCAGGAGCAGGGGCGGTGGGCGTGGGAAGTTGGAAACTGACAGGGGAGTAAAGCTCACCACTCCCATACCCCCCCTGCCACAACTCTGATGGCCAGGAGGATCATGGGAAGACCAAAGGCAAGTTGGGGAGAAAAGGGTTTACTTGGTTTATACTTTAACATTGGTGTTCATCACTGAAGGAAGTCAGGACAGGAACTCAAACAGGGCAGGATCCCAGAGGCAGGTGCTGCTACAGAGGCCATGTGGGGAGCTGCTTACTGGTTTGCTTCCCATGGTTTGCTCAGTCCACCTTTTTACAGAACCCAGGACCAGAAGCCCAGGGTTAGAACCACCCACCATGGGCTTAGACCTCGGCCATTGATCACTAAATGAGAAAATGCCTTACAGCTGGATCTCAAGGAGGCATTTCCTTAGTTGAGGCTCCTTCCTCTGATAACTCTAGTTTTTGTGAAATTGATACACAACACCACCAAGCACACAACACTAAGGAATATGTAGTGAGAATTGTACTCGTGTGTTGTTTTCTTGTTATTGTTATACACTTGACTAACACTCCTTTATTCTGCCATAGCCAATGACTGGCAAGTACCGTCTGGTTTTCTATGAGATCCTCTGTAGACTTGATGTATATGTGAGTATTCATTGCTCTGCCCTTGACTTCCTTCAAGAGCACTCCTTGAGGTTCATCCATTTCCCCCCAAAGGACAGGAATGCCTTCTTTATAAAATGGGAATCTCCAAAGTAAAGGCACACACATTTATTTTCAGCACTTGGGGGAAGAGGCAAGTGGATCTCTGTGAGTTCAGGGCCTACTTGGTCTATATACTGAGTACCAGGAAAGTCAAAGCTACATAGTGAGACCCTGTCTCAAAAAAACAAAAATCAAAACCAACCAACTGAATAAACAAACAACAACAGCAGCAAAAAAAAGTGTGCATGTGTTGCAGTGTGGATCTCGAGACACAGGTCCGTTTTCTTCATCCTTTTACTGTCACCACAGGCCACAGAGCTCGCCTGTTGTGATGAAAGCTGCAGCTGGAAGGAGCATTTTGCAATCATTTGATAGACGAATTTCATTCCCTTTAGCTAGGTATTCAGAAACTGGATCACCTGTTGTGGTGGCTTGAAAAAACTGCCCACAAAGTGTGACTGTAGGGTGGGCTTTAGGTCTCTTTTCTCAAGCTTCACTCAGTGTGACAGGCAGTCAACATCCTGGTAGGGATGTAGCCAGCACTACCTCTGCCTGCATTCCAACATGCTCCCGTCATGATAATGGAGGGAACCTCTGAAACTGTAAGCTGCCACCTCAAGGAAATGTTTCCTTTGTAAGAGTTACCATGGTTATGGTGTCTCTTCACAGCAATAAAAAAACCCTAACTAAGACACATGTATATTTTAATTTTTTTAAAGAAACTCTCATGCTGTTTTATATAAAAGTTATACTAGCAAAGTATTGGTGTAGTTAATACCATTCAATCATTTAAAAATATGCCACTTTGGTCATATTATATAATCTCTTCATAATAGTTTATGTTCCATTGATAATATATTTACTTTTAGGTGATCACAATTCTCAATCCTTAATGATCTTCCTATATTATTATTCTTACTAAACTAAAATATTGCCTACATATTACAGAGCTGTTTTTATTAAAATTAGGGATGATAAATATTTTAGATTGGTCTGATTTTTTTAGAATAAACTAAACAAATAATTCTCCACCTTGTTTTCTGGTTAGTAAATTTTTTTCTTTATTCTTGAGACAGAGTCTCATGTAGTCAGGTTAGCCTCACACTCACTGTGTAGACAACAATGACCTTGAACTCCCAACCTTCCCAAGCACTGGGATTACAAGAGAATGACAACACGTCTAGTTTTACGTCCCTAGCCCAGGTTTGTTTGTTTGTTGTTGGCTTGTTTTCCAGACAGGGTTTCTCTGTGTAACAGTCCTATCGGTCCCAAAACTAGCTCTTGTAGACCAGGCTGGCCTCAAACTCACAGAGATCCACCTGTCTCTGCCTTCCGAGTGCTGGGATTAAAGGTGTGTACCAGCACTGCCCAGCATGCCAAGTCCAGGTTTTTGCACATGCTAGAGCACTCTACCAACTCAGCCGCATCTTCATCTCCAGGTAGAAATCTTAATACACTGAAGAACTGGAGAGAAAAGAGAGTTGGGGAGGGAGAACTCTTTGGTCCCATTTTGCAGATTCAAAAACTTAGGCAATCTTAGCGAGGCATAGTGGTTTATGCCTTTAATCACAGCACTCAAGAGGCAGAGGCAGGTGGATTTCTAGAGTTTAAGGCCAGCCTGGTCTCCATAATGAGACCCTGTCTCAAAAAAACAAAAACAACAATAAGCAAACAAATAAACAAATAAAACCCTTAGGCAATCTCATTAGCAATTTGTTACAAGTATAAGGTTAATAACAAAAAGGCTATTTGGGGCTAGCTAAGAATTAGCTCTTTCATTTATAGAGTACTTGAAAGGTGACCTGAAAGAAATTGGGTGCACAAGGTTATTAGTGCCCCAAAGATCTGAGCAATGGTAGAAAAAAATATGTGATATGGGGCCAAAGTAGGGATGAATATATTTTGTAAACAGCAATTCCACTGGTCTACAGAGGTTCTGATAAAGCGAATGTTTTAATCTAAGTCAAATTTTTAATGCTGAGTGATGTAAGATGTTGTCGTTCTGTGGTTCTTACCTATTCTCAAGGATGGCAAGAAAGCTCTCCTGTTCTCTTGAAACCGAATCCTGATTTTCTAGATTGCAAGTGGGTTTCTTATTGTTGCCTTTCATCATCACGATGTCTGGCCCTGCAAGTGCACAGCAACCTCAATGAATCACGCATCATCTGTCACCTCCTTCCTAGGGACTTCCCAACCATTTCCACTGACCGAATCATTTCCAGGCTCCTGTCTAGGAAGAATCTGTGAATCCTTAGTGACTGCTAGGTTGAAAAGATGGATTATAGCCAAGTCTTTGGTTTCCATCTATACCAGTGGTTCTCAAACTTCCTGATGTTGCAACTTTTAACACAGTTCCTCATGTTGTAGTGACCCCCAACTATAAAACCATTTTTTGTTGCTACTTCATAACTAATTTTGCTGCTGTTACAAATCATAAATATCTGATAAGCAGGATATCTGGTATGCAACCCCCAACCCAAAGGTTGAGGACCACTGCCCTAAAGAATCAGACTGACTGCACAGGCTGCAAATCCACCTGGCATGTGAGAGTATCTCTTAGAGTTACTTCTGTGCTTTCTTCTGTCTTCCAAGGGGCAGAGACTGGAGTTACACGGGACTGGGAAGCCTAACTACAAACCCTACAAACCCCATCCTTCCTGTACATTTGGTCAGGTTCCAATTCACCGTTGTCAGGTGTAGTGAGTTTCTATTTGATCTTCCCTTTCAGGGTATTTTTACTAACAATTCAGACTTTTAAAGAATCTGATCTTCCGAGGGTATGTCTCAAACTGCTTGGGAATTTCCACATATAGGAATAACATAAAAACTAATAATTTCCTCTTCTGCAAAAATAAAAAGAAACACACTATTACTTTTAAGAATGTTCATGAGGATAAATGCAAGAATATTTGAAATAAGTAGATTAAATAAGCAATATTGAAATATAAGATGGAGAAAAGTCACACACGAGACATGACCCCTTGCACACATATACTCAATCACGTCAATCTCCTCCTAAAACACAGTTCAACTTTATTAATTTATGGTACTTATCTTTCTGTCCATTGATCTGTCTATCTGCCTTTCTGGGTTGATAGTGTACAAGTAATAATTTTCTCATATTTTAGGACATAAATGGTAGAAAGGCTTCATGCTCTCAAGGTAAATTGTTAATATCATGACACAGTTTACTAGGGTTTTCCAGTGGGTACCTTAAGGAAGATTGCTATAAAACAACTGTGGTGTTTTGAATAAGAATACCCCCCAAATTCATAGATTTGAACGCTTGGTCCCCAGGGAATGACATTATTAGGAGATGTGGCCTTGTTGGATTGGGTGTGATTTTGTTGGAGGAAGTGTGTCATTGGGGGTGGGCTTTGAGGTTTTAGAAGCTCAAGCCATGCCCAGTGTCACTCTTTCTTCCCACTGCCTGACAATGATGGGGGAGTGTCATATATCAATCTGTTGATTTCATTGGTTAAGCAATAAAGAAACTGCGAGGCCCATTTGATAGGCCCACCCTTAGGTGGGAGGAGTAAACAGAACAGAACACTGGGAGGAAGAGGAAGTGAGGTCAGACTCCGCAGCTCTCCTCTCCGGAGCAGACGCAGGAGAGACGCCATGCTACCTGCTCCAGGGAAGACGCACGCTATGAAGCTCTGACCCAGGATGGACTTAGGCTAGAATCTTCCCGGTAAGACCGGTGCTCACAGATTGTTAGAGATGGGTTGATAGGGATATCAGAATTAGCCAGTAAGGGCTAGAGCTAAGGGCCAAGCAGTGTTTAAAAGAATACAGTGTCTGTGTAATTATTTCGGGCATAAGCTAGCCGAGCCGGTGGCTGGGGTGTTGGGGGACGCAGCCCCGCCGCCCATATTACTACAAATGGCGCCCAACGTGGGGCTCAAACCCACGACCCTGAGATTAAGAGTCTCATGCTCTACCGACTGAGCTAGCCGGGCAGGCGGCTGGGGTGTTTGGGGACGCAGCCCCGCTGCCGCGCTCCTTATTACTACATGACAATCCAGGTGTAGAACTCTTAGGTACTTCTCCAGCACCATGTCTGCCTGCATGCCACCATGCTTCCCACCATGATGATAATAGACTAAGTCTCTGAACTGTAAGCCAGCCCCAGTTAAATGTTTTCTTTTATAAGAATAGAATGATGTTAAAGATGAGCATTTTGTCAAGAAAAAGAGCTCCAGAAAGTTTAAAGTTGAGCAGGGCATCTGCCAGAAAGGCTGTAATGGTTAGCAGCGAGAGACCTCCTGCTCTGCACTGAGACAATAGGGAAGCCTCAAAGATAAGACCCAGCCAACAAAGGCTCCAGCATATAAGAATGCTAATTCATTTGAAAGGCCAGAGGGTCTAAGCTGAGAATGCACCAAGGGATGCCCTGATCTTGGGAAACAACTAGGAACATGTTTCCTCTGGATCAGCATGTAGAAGCTGATGCAATTGTGGTCCTGCATACGGTACTGGTTTTGTAGGCAGGAAAGATGCCAAACTGAGGGAGTCATGAAACCCTGTACTGTGGTCGCAGAGAGTCACTGGGGCCAGGCAATATATAGTGGTCTTAGAGTCCCTGCAAGCATGCCCTGAAAGCCACTATGTGTTTGGGGGCTGCCCAAAATACCCACTTCTATAAGGACTGCTTGGGAATCTCACACGGAGACTTCCTTGAACCCTGTTACATGTTCTCTGAGGTTGTGGTTGTTGTTATTAAGTGCTTATAAATTATTTTTAGTGTAAGTATTTATAAGTTCTTTCAACTACTGACCAGCTGATAAATAATTGCTTTATGTGTTATTTTATGACCTAAGACAGATCTAAATAACAAAACTCATGACCCTTTCATTTATACATCTTCTAAGTTATTGATCACCATTGTTAACATATGCCTAATTTTAAGATATATGTATGTGTATGTGTAGACATGTATGTATATATAAACATTTTAAGATAAATTCTGACCACTAAAAACAAGTTTTGATTGCTAAATATGAGGGTTTTTAAAAGTCTTTATCTTTGCCAAGTTGAGAAAAGATACAATGCAAAAGCTGGGGAACAGGATGAGCATTGGAGAAAAAAAGAGATCAGGATGCTGGAGAGACAGATAGCTCAGTGGTTAAGAGCACACGCTGCTTTCTCTTCAGGGGATCTGAGTTTGGTTCCCAGCACCCACATTAGGTAGCTCACAATTACCTCTAATGCCAGCTCCCAGAGGATCTGACACTCTCTTCTGGCCTCCACAGGCCCCTGCACACACATGGCATATACTCATACAGACACAGACCCGCACACATAAATAAAAGTTAAAATACATCTAAAAATATTAACTTGTTTAAAGATATACAAAGACATCTTAAGATTTACAGATTTGTTTCATTACATTGATAAATACAATTTCTCTTGCATAATGTTTTTGGGACAATACCTTATTTTTATGTTTTCATGTTTAGCATGTTTAACTCATGACCGGGCACCACCTCCTGTGAGCTGGGTCCTCCCACACCAATCAGTAACTGAGACAATGCCCCACAGACCTGCCTATAGGCCGATCTCATGGAGATATTTCTCAGCTGCCATTCACTCCACTCAGATGATTCTAGTTTGGGTCAAGTTGACATAAATCAGTTAGCACATGGCGTTTCACTTCATATTTAGTTGTTTTGTTGGGAAAAAGGTGTCTCAAGAATTGTGTGAGTAAATATAGGGAAAGATCAGATTGAAAAGGAGATAAAAAGTTTAATCTATGAAATGTATTCCACCAGGAGAGTCACATTTGGAGGTGATAAAGTTTTTTTTTTTTTTGGTTTTTCGAGACAGGGTTTCTCTGTGGCTTTGGAGCCTGTCCTGGAACTAGCTCTGTAGACCAGGCTGGTCTCGAACTCGCAGAGATCCGCCTGCCTCTGCCTCCCGAGTGCTGGGATTAAAGGCGTGCACCACCATCGCCCGGCAAAGTTTTTGTTTTAAGATACTGGAATTTATCCAAGATTATGAAAGCTCCTGGAAAAGACTAACTTTTTTAGTAGAAGGGACAAACTTATCTGCACATTTAGGGTAGTCTTTCTTTTCTTGCATTAAAGTGGAAAGAGTTGCTAGTGAGCTATTGAGTTCAACTAGACAAAAGACAGAGTTACATTCTCACACCCGTGTCAGAATAAACCCGCCACTGTCTACCAGGGAAAAAGTGTTCAACGACTAGTCTGAAGGCAGTAATTTCATGAACAGTCTAGCCTGCAATGACGGGCTGGGTTTTCAGGCTGAAGTTGAGAAAATCACTGTGTTGTAGGGGAAGAGCAGCGGCCGGCAGTCGGCATAGCTGAGGTGCATTTTGATTATGCTGTTTGCTGGCCGTGGGGCCAATGACTAAGTCTCTCTGGAGTTCACTCTCCTGGCCGGTAAGGGAGTTGAACTGGGCAACCACAAAGGTGTATGTTGTTATTCTTGTCTTACAGCTTTAGAAGACCAGTAGTCAGGTCTTGGGTCCCCAGTGGGAAGCACAGGCCTTATCTTGGCCAAGTTCAAATGCTCCTTATCTTCTCAGTGATGGAAGCCTTTTTCCCCTCCTTCGCCAGACCCCCAGGAAATAGGCTAAGGACAGAGAAAATAAGAAATCACCTCGGGCTTGTTGCTGGTTGTTTTTGCAATCACATTGTCCAATTAGCTCAGGATTATACACATCCTTGTGACAGGTGGAACAGTAAAAGAAGGCCCTGGACAAAGAGAGGAAATCGAGAATGACCTCAGTGACAGCTAACACCAAGGAGACATGCTGCTGCTGCCATCTGTTTCCCATTAGCTTCTATTTGGCCTAGCGTGTCCTCTCCAGAAACGACTTGCAAAGTGCAGTACCTTTTGACAGCTTGAGGGGACTCAGCAATAAAGAACCCCAGGGTGTCCTTACTCAGCTTCACTTGTGCAGGGGGATTTAGTATGAGACCACTGGAAACAGAAGGAGAAAGACAGTAAGTTTCCGCTAATCTCTGTAGCAATATTTGATGTTTCATGCTGGCATTAACAAGGGACTCTCTAAGTTGACATATTAATCAAATTAAGTCTATTTTATTTACTGCCTATGCTTAATCTGTTGTGTGATTGCTACTACACAACGCTAAGAGAGGCAGAGAGTGCTTAACTATTGAGCAGAGGGGAAGTTCCTCCTTTTGGACAGTCATTAACCTGAGATGGATTGACCAATCCACGTGCTTGATGCCATATTGCCTTAGGCAACCACGACAAAGAGGGCATGACCATACAGTGGATAGCCTTATGGTAAGGCGATGGTGCCCATCCTGGACCACCTGTCTCTACAATGAGCTACATACAATTAGGTCCAGGAGGTAGATCAGTGGGGCAGCACTGGCCCTGCACACACTAGACCCAGGGTTGGGTCTTCAAAAGATAAAGATATTCTAGATAAACATTCTCTGATGGGAATGTAGCTCAGTGCCAGTCTGTCTGAGCAGTTGGGTCTCTGAAACCACAATAAAACAAAAAAGATGAAATTGTCACAGAGGTATAACTAGTTATCAAGGTGAATTCCAATGTTCTTTTCTTTTCTAATGGCTGATGTGCTCGAAAACTGTCCTAAATTTTTCCCATGGGGGCTGGAGAGATAGCTCAGAGGTTAAGAGCATTGCCTGCTCTTCCAAAGGTCCTGAGTTCAATTCCCAGCAACCACATGGTGGCTCACAACCATCTGTAATGGGGCCTGGTGCCCTCTCTGGCCTGCAGACATACACACAGACAGAATATTGTATACATAATAAATAAATAAAATATTACAAACAAAATTTCCCATGGTTTTCCTTGATGCAGCACTGTGCCGGTTACTCTGTCCCTCAGTTTCCCTCCTTGCTCCTGTTATCAGGATGGTGAAGCCCTTGCCTTTCTAATGCCCCTCAGTTCTTTCATTCCAGATAATGTGTTTCTTTCCTTCTTTACAGGCATGGTGGTGCTCACCTTTAATCCCAGTGCTTGGGAGGCAGAGGCAGGTGGATCTCTCTGAGCTCAAGGCCCGCCAGGCCAGGCAAGAAATAGTCTGTCTTATACAATGAAAACAAATAAATAAACAAACAAATTTACGTTTCTTCTGTTCACTTTGGAAAGAAGGTGAGTCCTGATTCTGACACATTCTGTTGTCAGTGTAGGTTAGAGTCCACTAGGAGTGTGAGAGAAGCTTTAGGAACAGCTTTTCATGTCTGTCAAGAGGGGCAGAGCGCTGTTTTGCTAGATCTTTACCTAAGACAATGTAGTGCATTTGGTGAATATTTAACTGAAAATATTAATGAGGAGTGTAATTGGTTTTGACTCTCAAAAGAAATAATATGGGTTTGTGGCCCTTAAATATCACCATTAGCAAGCATATGTCTCATGTGTCTAGGGACTGTTGAACAGCTCCTTTTGGGGGGAAGAAAGGCTCTCTGAGTTCATGTTAAACATCTACATATCTCTTCTTGACTTTTGTCAAAGGTCAAGTGTAAATATTTAATTATAAAGATACTGTCACAAAACATGTAGGTACTTGGTCTGAACCAAAAATTGAGAAGTAGCACAATAATAACAATAATATACCTGATCATATTTGTAAGAACTTAAAAACTTATTTTGTCTTTTATCTTTTGTTCTTTGTTTTGTTTTGATTGTTTTCTTTCTTTCTTTCTTTCTTTCTTTCTTTCTTTCTTTCTTTTTTTCTTTCTTTCTTTCTGAGTTGAGATCTTGCTATGCAGCTCAGCCTGGCCTCAAACTATCAGTGATCCTCCTGCCTCAACCTCTCAGGTACTGAGGTTACAACATCCAGTGATAGATAGATAGATAGATAGATAGATAGATAGATAGATAGATAGATAGATAGATAGATATAGGTAGATAGATAGATAGATATCAATGTTATAATATCTAGTTACAAATTCATGACTTACAAGTGCTTGAGAAATACCAATGGTCTGATAATATCCTCTCTCTCCTTCATCTATCAACAACAGTCAAACTCCCCTCAACCACAAAAAACAAAAACCCCTTGAGTGAATGAGCAGCTTTATCAGTACCAACAGCTGTAAAACTGGGCCTTGTGCTGGACGGCTATCAGCATGAGATGCATCTTCACAAAGCAAAGCCTAGAAGGAAAACAAAGGAGTGTTGAGGAGGGAGACAAGCGGGAGGCTGGTCTGCAGGAACATAACCAACCCTTTCTGCTACGCGCTGGGAAGAAAACCAACTACTCAACAGAGAAAGCAGCCCCTAAACATAGATTACACTTGAAATTGAATCCACCCAACATAAAATTTAGCAAGAATGCCAGCTGGGCCAGAGGTGAAACTGTAAAGTGCCAGAGCGGCGGTGCTCACCCTGTGGGTTGGGACCCCTTGGGGGGGGGTTGAACATCAAATACCCCACATATCAGCTATTTACATTATAATTCACAACAATAGCAAGTTACAGTTATGAAGTAGCAGCAGAAACAATTTTATGGTTTTGGCTCACCACAATGGGAACTGGACTAAAGAGTCACGGTGTTGGGAAGGTTGAGAACCACTGATCTCGAGGCTCTGAACTAACGGCTTGTACATCTCAAGAGTTAGTGCCGGAGCCTGCCTACAGTGAGCCCTCCATCAGCAGTGTACGATGAGCGCACTGCGTGGGAGAATGGGGAGGAGGCTTCACTTAACATACCGGGAAACCGCAGGAAATGTCATCCCAACAAAGTCGTTAGAGAGGCGCTGTGTTAGAATTTTGTTCTTCAAGCTGTTCAAGAAATATTTTTGCCAGGGATATTTAGGGAAAACCTAGAAAATACAATCATACCATATACAGAGTTACATATAGATACATGCATATACATACATTAACATGTACAGTACGTTAATAAGGAAAACTGACCCTATAACATGGTTGCATGGACTGCTAAGTGCCAAATCAGTTTCCACTGCCTGTATCCCAAAGAGAGGAGATACAGCCTAGCGTCCGTGTGGAGCAATGTTAAAGGAGGAGCCGAACTCATGTTTTCAGTGGAGTCCAAGATGATGTGCGCCCCTCACCACCCAGCTTCTTCCCAGAAGGCGTTGTGAAAGAGCGTTCCTGGAAAGAGCTGTGTCTGTCTGCAAAGGCTGGCTGACTAATTAAACTTCAGCGCCTGTGCAGAGTTGGTGAGACTGCAGCTCCAGAGCCCAATTACAAGTTTTCACAGTCCTCCTAAGGAGCCTTGCCTTACCTACCTCTCTCTGACCTAACTTCCTGATAAACAAAGAAGAGCCTTTGGACTACATTAACTTAACAAAGTCCTATTCTCCACCAATCAAAGGACTCAGAATGCAATCAGATAGTGGCAGAGGCCTGTAGCTGAGATTTCTCTGCCTGGCTGTAACTGCCGTTCAGATGTATCTACTGATGTGGTTTTTTTTTGTTTTTTGTTTTTTTTTTGTTGTTGTTTTTGGTTTTTGATTTGGTTTTTTGTTTTGTTTTTATGGGTTCTCTTTTTAAAATTTTATTTGTTTATTTATTTTTTAGGTATGAGTACTGTCTGCATATATCCTGCAGGCCAGAAGAGTGCATTAGATCCCATTATAGATGGCTGTGAGTCACCATGTAGTTGCTGGGAATTGAACTCAAGACCTCTGGAAGAGCAGTCAGTGCTCTTAACCACTGAGCCATCTCTCCAGCCCCCAATGTGTGTGTGTGTGTGTTTTTAAATGTCATGATTTATGGCTTTCCTTGTTCGATTACTATGAAAACTCCATAAAATCACTTCCATATAGAAACATGGGACTCAGGGTGACTTAAATGTGTGTTCCCAGGCCCTGGTCACTCAAATTTGGCTCCAGAATAAACTATTTTATTCCCTTTGAAGTAAGAGCTACATTTTTACGTTAACAACACCCAAGTTTCCTTGTCAGAATTAGAATTATTTTCTCTGGCCTACCGCTAACTTTGGCACAGCAGCCTTACTGTTGTTTGAGACACTAACAGTGATACGGGAGGGGACTATGTGGAATCTAAGTTGTCATTCTCTGGATACGAAGGCTTAGGATTGACTTTATCTTACTTCTGGCTGAAAAATCACATCCACAATGAAAAGAATATTGGTGGCTTCTCCTAAGGATGAGAACCCTTTACAGGGTCATAGAAATCCAAGTTGATGTTGATCGGGATTGATAAAAATGCAAAACCCAAGACTAGCAGTAGGTCTCTAGAGAAATGAGGAGCGAAAAATGGCCTTTCTCTGGTGCTGCAATGGAACCCAGGACCTTGCACATGCACCACCACCCTGCTCCTAAGCTACACTCCCAGCTCTAGAACGAGCATGCTTAACAAGGCTGAATGCCACCTAGGGGAGGTCGCTGGAAGCTTCTCTTGGGATTTTGTAGAAGGCGCTGCACAGGCGCTGAAGTTTAATTAGTCAGCCAGCCTTTGCAGACAGACACAGCTCTTTCCAGGAACGCTCTTTCACAACGCCTTCTGGGAAGAAGCTGGGTGGTGAGGGGCGCACATCATCTTCTCATCTCCTCACCTGCTGCCCTGTGAACCCTACAGTACCACCTCCACAGAGTAGGACATAAGCCAGAACCATAGATGAAGATGGAAATTTATAGATTCTCTAGAGCAACTCTTGATATGGAGATAAACTGTGACCTCAGACATTCTCCTCAAACAATTTCATGGTTTGAAAATTGCCCTGCTAAAATGGCCACCTATTTCTGATCATTTGGCACTCTTTCCTACTCCTTTCCTCCATACTGAGACCAAATGAATCTCTTGTTCATTCTCAATCTCTCAGATAGCACCCGTCACAAGGAGGGCATGCAGCCATGGATGACTCAAATATAATGGTCTGTCCTGTCCCTTTAAGAGACAAGCTCCGCCCACTCCCACCCCAGCCCAAGGTAAGTGGATCATTCTTCTGTTTGCAGCCTAGGCTCTCTCTGCCCTATCTCTGCTGCCTCCTCTCCTCCCCTTCTCTCCCTTTCTCTCTCCCCCTTCCCTTTCCTTCCATAACCCACTGAGCAAACTATACCCACTTTCTCTGCATGGCATCTATCCGTCTTTCACCCACCGTGGCTCCTCATGGGACCAGCTGCCCCATGAAGTCTCTCATCTGCCGCCTCCCACCAACCTGTGACCCACAGAGGCCTCGGGTAGTGGGTTCAGGCTGCCCATTGTGGCCCGCTGCCGCCCCTCAGGGAGGGACCTGCCCTGTTTTTATCTAAACCATTACATCAACTACTAAAGAAACTGACCAAGTGTTTCTAGCCTGAATTACTCAGGTTTTGAAAGGATACATATGTGATGGAGATGAGCTCCTTAAAGCTCAGAAAAGACAGCAAGAGGACAAAATGCATTTAGAGGAACAATCTGAGGATTCACACCATACAGGAATTCTGCTAGAATTTCAGATTTCATTTTTAAATTTTATTTATTTATTTATTTATTTATTTATTTATTTATTTATTTATTTATTTTTGGTTTTTTCGAGACAGGGTTTCTCTGTGGTTTTGGAGCCTGTGCTGGAACTAGCTCTTGTAGACCAGGCTGGTCTCGAACTCACAGAGATCCGCCTGCCTCTGCCTCCCAAGTGCTGGGATTAAAGGCGTACGCCACCACCGCCCGGCTAGACACAGTCAAAGAAGACACAAAATCTGTCACTTTCTCTGCAAAGTCTGAAGTCACAAGTCAACAAGGCCACACACAGTCACCACGACGTGACTGTAAGATCCTGGTCAGATTCAGGCTCATTCCCTACTGCCTGATGCTCACTTCTGTTTATCTCTATATTGCACCATCTTTTCCTCAGAAAGACTTACCGAAGAGTCGTGTTTCTGCGGGTGTTAGCGCTGTCAACCTGAGCACCTTTCTCTACTCTTGCCTTTCCTTACTAAGACCATGGAAGAAAGGATGTAAATGAAGCAAATGGGGTCCAAAGAGAGGCCAAGAGGAAAACCAGCATATGCAGTAGAAAAGTAGAATGAGAACAAAATCTGTCCCCCATCAAAGACCTGCGGTCTAAGCTGAGAAGTGGTGGGTAGACACCCAATATCAGAGACATGAAGACTGTGACCAGAGGGCTCTGGCTCCTGGTTCCTTAGCTTTTCCACCCCTGCTGGGTACTTCCTGGAAACACCACCGAGAGGCAGCATGGTACCACTATTCGATTGATGACCACTATTTCTGTTACTGAGTGGATCTGCCCTCAAGTAATCAACAAATTAATTAGATTTTAGTTATTATTCATAACATTTCTATTTGGTTAATATAATAATTGCTATACTAATTATTTTATATTTTATTTACATTTAAATATTACTTCTCTGTTAAAACTAAAGGTGTCTATATTTCTACTCTCAATGACTCAAAGTACTTCTGAATTTATGAAAACATTTACATTTACAGCATCCTGGGATGTAGGTAGGAAGCAGAGTTACTTCCTGTTTTGCAGATCAATGTTGCAAATGTTTTATTTTTATTTTTATTTTATTTTTTGATTTTTCAAGGCAGGGTTTCTCTGTAGCTTTGGAGCCTGTCCTGGAACTAGCTCTTGTAGACCAGACTGGCCTCGAACTCACAGAGATCCACCTGCCTCTGCCTCCTGAGTGCTGGGATTAAAGGCGTGCGCCACCACCGCCCGGCTTGCAAATGCTTTAAAAATGACTTCTTACCTCACTCAGGATAGTGTTTTCTATTTCCATCCATTTGTATGCAAAATTCATGAAGTCCTTGTTTTTTATTGCTGAGTAGTACTCTAATATGTATAAATTCCATACTTTCTTCATCCATTCTTCCATTGAAGGGCATCTAGGTTGTTTCCAGGTTCTGGCTATCACAAACAATGCTGCTATGAACATTGTAGAGCATATACTTTTGTTGTATGATAAGGCCTCTCTTGGGTATATTCCCAAGAGTGGTATTGCTGGGTCCAGGGGTAAGTTGATCCCGAATTTCCTGAGAAACCGCCATACTGCCTTCCAAAGTGGTTGCACAAGTTTGCATTCCCACCAGCAAGGGATGAGTGTACCCCTTTCTCCACAACCTCTCCAACAAAGGCTATCATTGGTGTTTTTGATTTTAGCCATTCTGACAGGTGTAAGATGGTATCTTAAAGTTGTCTTGATTTGCATTTCCCTGATTGCTAAGGAAGTTGAGCATGACCTTAAGTGTCTTTTGGCCATTTGAAGTTCTTCTGTTGAGAATTCTCTGTTCAGCTCAATGCCCCATTTTATAATTGGGTTGATTAGACCCAAAAAGAGGAACATGGGATGTACTCACTCATATTTGGTTTCTAGCCATAAACCAAGGACATTGAGCTTATAATTAGTGATCCTAGAGAAGCTAAATAAGGAGAACCCAAAGAAAAACATATAGGCATCCTCCTGAATATTAACCTTCATCAAGCGATGAAAGGAGACAGAGACAGAGACCCAAATTGGAGCACAGGACTGAAATCTCAAGGTCCAAATCAGGAGCAGAAGGAGAGAGAGCACGAGCATGGAACTCAGGACCGCGAGGGGTGCACCCACACACTGAGACAATGGGGATGTTCTATTGGGAACTCACCAAGGCCAGCTGGCCTGGGTCTGGAAAAGCCTGGGATAAAACCGGACTCTCTGAACATAGTGGACAATGAGGACTACTGAGAACTCAGGAACAATGGCAATGGGTTTCTGATCCTACTGCACGCACTGGCTTTGTGGGAGCGTAGGCAGTTTGGATGCTCAACTTACTAGACCTGGATGGAGGTGGGGGTTCCTTGGACTTCCCACAGGACAGGGAACCCTTATTGCTTTTCGGGCTGGGGAGAGACTTAATTGGGGGAGGGGGAGGGAAATAGGAGGCGGTTGGGGGGAAGAGACAGAAATCTTTAATAAATAAATAAATTAATAAAAAAAAGAAAATAAAAAAAAAAATGACTTCTTCAAGACCAGGGAAACAAAACTCGAAGCCAAATCTTCCGATACTTCCCTGCCCAAGAGGCACATCCCATTTCTTGGAGACTTCTTGCATTTATTGATTTCCCCCCCTACTTCAGATCCCACTGTGTGGGACGTGGAGTAAGAGCACCACTTTATAGAGTTACCTTTTGGTTCTGCTCAATAAACAGAGTGGTCAGAAAGGTGCACAGGCCTGGCACCAAGCAGCCTTGGGCTATAAATCCAAGCTTTAGCTCTGCAAAGCAGATGATATTGTCACCAGTACTCCAGTTCCAGGCGGGGATTTTTGACAGTAAACCCTATTTCATGGGAAATGAACAATGAAGGCATTAAGAATACTGATAGCACCAGAACCCTTTTCTGGGAGCATGTTCTCCTTATATAGTTGCCTCTTCACTCTTGAAAACAGAGGTGGTTTCAAGGTCAATGACAGAACACAGTCTGCCTTTGAAAGGGTCGGCTAGTGTGCGCTACCTCCACTGTTGCTACTTTCCAAACAAACAAACAAACAAAAAAGCTGAAGTTGTAAAAATGGTTCAGGTAAAATGGCTGAACTTACTAATTCTGCCCCTAGTTTGTGTCCCTAAGTGAGCCACCACTTAAAAAAGACTCCAAATTTCATCCAAATGCACTCAACTGCCACGATACCTTGTTGTGGGACTGAAGGAGCTCAATGATGACTCTGGTATGGGAAGAGTAGTTCTTAATAGAAAGCACCCTGGAAAAAAATCACAATGTGCTCAGTCATGTTGGCTTTGCAATATAATCCAGTTCAGAGTTAAATTTATTTGTGAATAAGTATGGGGGTGGACTCAGCACATTACAAAATTCATTGTTAGCTTGTTTCTTCATTCTATGTTAATAGAGTTATTTTTGAGGTTTATTTATTTTTATTTTATGTATACAAGTGTTCCACTCAGACATATGTATGTCTACCACAAAGCCAGAAGAAGGTGTGAGAGACCCTGGAACAGGAGTCCCGTGCAAGAGTGATAAGTGAGTGCTCCTCGCTGCCGAATACCTCTAGTGCCACTACATTGTTTTCTGAAAAGTACATGACCAATGAAGACACACTGCTCAAGTAACCAAGTAACCAAATCTACTGGAAGGTCAGGTTTTAGTACTCGGAAACAAATTCATTGACAAGGAAGAAAGAAATAGTTTCACATACCTTAGGCTTGCACCTGGTAGCCTGAAGTAGTTAACAGAATTGTCTCATTTTATAGGTTAAGAGCCTAAAATACATCTTCTGTTCAGTGTAACATACATGATGTAATTTCTTAACTATTCCTTGCTTTGTGTAGTCATCTTCAACCACACATATTTATTTTGCTCTAGAAAGAGAGCCACTAAAATCATACTTTGAGCTTCTATCAGCACAAGGAAACTTTCTGCTCACAGATACTGCATAGCTAAAGTTGGAAACACTAACTCTTTTCATGCTGAGAATATTTGCCAGAGTGCAAAGACACATCACACTCAGCCATGAGTACTCCTTTCCTAGAACTACCAAAGAGAAATTCCAATAAAAAATATAAATAGGATTTGTAAAATATTCTTTTATACTGTGTGAATATATGTCACTGTGATTGTGTTTATAAAGAAGTTGACTGGCCAACAGCTGGACAGATAGAGGTTAGGTGGGACTTGCAGACAAAAAGAGCATGAAATGGAAGAGGAGAAGTCTCAGAATCACAAGGAGACTCAGAAAGGAGATGAACTTGCCATACTGAGAAAAGGTACCAAGACACATGGTAAAGCATAGATAAGAAATATGAGTTAATTCAAAATGTAAGAGTTAGCTAGTTACAAGCCTGAGTTATCAGCCAATCATTTATAATTAAGTTTCTGTGTGCTTATTTGGGAACTGGTTGTCAAGAAAGAAAAGTCCAACTACAAGAATTTACAATTGGCATCTTTGTCTTTGAACTGAAAAGGATCTTAGTCATAAGGGCACTATCTAAAGGCCAAACTGGAGATACAGCTGGGAATGTAGCTCAGCTCGTAGCGTTAACACATCACGTCCTGGGTTTGGTCCTTACCACCATAAAAAGGGGGAGAAGGTGTTCATATGCTTTCTTTTAAAATGTATATAGCTCTTATCTAGAGGAAACGTCAGGGGAAAATATGGAGAAAGTCACACACAATTATGATGTCCTATTTTCACTTCCCTTTGCATTAATTATTGTGGAGTGCATGTGGGGAAAGAGCAAGCAGAACCCTGGCATGTGACGAACCTAGTGAATTTAAGATGATGTCTCCCCTCGTTTAGTCCTATATGATAAGCTTTGTTTCTGTGGATAAGAAGATTACCATCATTGAGGCATGCAAGAACAAAAGAGCAACACCAGCTTCTTACCTCATGATGTTTGAATTGTCTTCAGCCTGCAAGTCACTGCACAAGGGGTTGGCTAGAATCAGGCAAGCTTCTGCATACTCCATCTATTCATCAGATTAAACAGCAGCCATCAGGTTAATGACAAGGGAAATACTCTAGCATTCCCTATTTGAAGGTTTTTATAGTTTCATCAAACTATCACCAACAAGAACAGCACATATAGGAAGGAGCCTTGAACCAGACATCTTCATATCAAGACCACAGTCCTGAAAATTCTGCCAGGGAACTGAGGGCCTCTTATAGAAATTGAAAGTTGCTTTACATATGGGTACAGTTTCTACTGACGAGCAATAAGACCTTTTTCAGCAACTGCCAATACATTTATCCACCTTAAGGATATCAAACAATGGGAGAATTGGGGATATAGTTGTCTACAATGAAGAGTCACTCAACATTTGGGTTCCAAATTTTAAAGAGCCAAAAAAAAAACATTGAAATTACTCCTACAGTAACAAATTATAGGACAGAAAAAGGTTATGCTGAGCCTGTCATTTTCTGCTAAGGAGTCTTTTCTTTAGCTTCATAGACTAGTGGCTCCCAACCTTCCTAACGCTGTGACCCCTTAATACAGTTCCTCATGTTGTGGTGACCCTAATCATAAAATTATCTTCATTACTATTTCATAACTGTAATTTTACTACTATTATGAATAATAATGTAAATATCTGTTTTCTGATGATAGTAGGCAACCATTGTGTCATTGGACACCCCCGCCAAATGGGTCACAACTCACAAGTTGAGAACCATTGCTGTAAACTTTTTCTTTAAACTTAAATATTCAGGTTTGTTACGTAGATACCAAGAAGTCAGTTTTGATCTAACACCATACTTTACTATTCACTTGGCCATTATTCATTATTTTTATCCTTGATCTTACTGGGGTTTCTACTATTTTTCTTAATGTCTACCTCATCAAAGACATACCAATACTTAACAAGGGAAGTTGATGAGACCCAAGGAACCCATGGTTAAGACCATATTTGGCTATGTAGCCTGCTGGGGGAGAAAAGTCATCAACAGAAGTCTTACCTAGCTGTGAATACTGCAAGCTACAATAATAACTGGCCTAGCAAACTAGGCCTGTGGGTGTAATAGAGGCATGAATGCTGCAGGAGTGACCATCTTAATTAGATTTGGGGCCTGGGAGTAGAAAGAAACTCGGGCCTGGTACTGCTCAGAGGCACTAGGGAAGAATCTACTAATATTGCTTTGATAAATGGACATATTATCAAACCACTTTCTAAATATATTATCTCTATACCCATAGATAAGTGTAGTTTCTCATTAGAGAATCTTCTTTATGTAGTGGACAGCACTCAAAACAGAGACTAACAACAGGTCAGAGTGCAGAGACTAAGTGTCTGTTAAATGATTGGCTACAAAGTGGGCATCTGTATCACATCCCTTCCCTCCAAGGTTCAGAGAACATAGCCAAATTGGAAAGATTTTTTGAGCCAAAGGTTGAGAAGTTTGTAGACAAAACAGTATATTCTGGACATGACAGGACTGTTGCACCTACAAACTCACAATAGCTTTGCTTGTCTGCATAAAGCCAGTCAACATTCCTGCATGGACTCGGAGGGGCACACAAGTCAATAGTTGAAGAGCTATTGACAGTTAATGGCTACTAGCGGAGGGAGTCAGTGTTTCTTATGAGTGCAGTTCCTGGTAGGTTGACCATGCTCCCATAAAGAGTCTCACACCCATATGTATATGGGCAGCACTAACTGGGCTCGGTGGGTTATAAAAAATAAAACAAGAGCAAGAGAAGGACAGAGAAAGAGAGAGACAAAAGAGAGAGACAGTGAGAGAGAGATATCAAGTTGGGTGGGGGTTATGGGGGGATCCAGAAGGTGCTGGATGGGGAGAGGAGTGAATATAGCTAAAACAAGAGGTATGTATACAAAATTCTCAAGGAATAAATAGGGGCTGGAGAGATGGCTCAGCAGTTAAGAGCATTGTGTGCTCTTCTAAAGGACCTGAGTTCGATTCCCAGAAACCACATGGTGGCTCACAACCATCTGTAATGAGGTCTGGTGTCCTCTTCTAGCCTGCAGGCATATATGTAAACAGAATAGTGTATCCATAATAAATAAATATTAAAAAAGGAATAAATAAAATAAAGGGCTGGGGAAGACTGCAACATACACTATGCAAATAAATGTTTTGAACTAAATATTTTTAAAAATAAGACATAAAAGAACACACACTTTTATTATCTATCACTTACCAGACCTCTTAAGAAATATAATAAAATCTCATAGAGAATTTGATAGAAGAAAAATTTTAAAGTAGGATAGATTGACATCGAGGTGGATTTGCTATGACTCGAGGAGGATTTAGGAGTCAGTGTTTAAAACTGAGGAAGCTGTATATTCCTCCAGTCGAAGGACTTGGACTACTAGCTTCTGGTACAGCAACACAGCCCATCGTTTTCACTCCCACCTTAGGAAAGGGACAGAAAAAGTTAGATCTTACTGAAACTCGCTTCAGGTCCTCGAACGTCAGAGCGGAGCCACATACAAACGTCGTGTAGGACAAGGAGCACTTCAGTAAGGTCTCCAATTCCAAGGACGGAGGATCCCTAGACGAAAGAGTTCAGTGGCAAGGACAGAAACCCAGAGCTTGGCTCTGCTTGGTGGCTGTTAGCTGACTTAGTACATTTACTAAATCCCTAATGGCCAGAAGCCATCTGTATTGTTATACATCCACACGGCTAGAGGATGTCGGCACAACTAACCTAATCCACAAATGGGTCTGTAAGTCAGGCCTGAGCAATCCTAGTGACACAGAACCAAAACAATACAGACACCATGAATCAAATAATGCCCTGTAAAAATGAATCACAATGTGATGAGACAATTCCATCACTCAGGGAGATCCAGCACTTCAGGGCTGGAAAGACAGCACAATAGTTAGGAGCATTGACTGCGCTTGTGGAGGGCCAGATTTCACTTCCCAGGACCTATGTAAGGTAGCTCACAACCATCTGCAAATTCTAGCACCAGGGGAGTTAATGCCATCCTCTGGCCTCCACAGGCACTTACACTCAAGTGTACATATCCACAAACATGCACATAATTTAAAATAAAATCTTAAATAGAAAAAATAAAGCATTTGCAGACATGATTTAACAAAATGGCTTCGAGATATATGAAGTGAATACAGACAGAAAGTGAAACTTGACCCTGTCACTGGTATGAGTGATTTCAAGCACACCTGTAAATGCTAACCAGCAAGTATTTTAGTACTTATTAATTTTTTAGCCAACATTAAGAAAACCTCATTTCTTTGAAGATAGCAAAAATATTTAGTAAAAATAAATTTACCCTCCAAAAAACTCATATTGCAAAAAACAATTACAGTGTTGGGATTAAAAGTGTGTGCCACCATGCCTGGCTCAAGGCATTAATTTTAAGTCTTTTAGTAGAAAAAAAAGGGGGGGCAAGATTAATCTGATTTGGCCGCAAAACTCAACTACACTCTGAAAGAACTAACTGTAATCCTTCAAGAATTATTCAGACCAGGACAGGCTCCAAAGCCACAGAGAAACCCTGTCTCGAAAAACCAAAAAAAAAAAAAAAGAATTATTCAGAAAATACAAAATTGTTTTCCAAATTTATAGCAAAACCACATGAAGACACAACGAAATTATCTCCCTGGTGAAAAGAGAAACAATTCTCAATAAAACACCTGCAAACCTAATTCAAGAACACATTTAAAAAAACTTACTCACCATGATCAAGTTGACTTCATTGCAGGGATATAGGAATCATTCAACATATGTAAATCAATTTGCTTACTTCAGTATACCAATGGCTTCAATTGCAGAAATCATATACTTTGATAAAACCCAATATCTTTCATGATAGAAATCCCAGGGAGATTAGGGATTGGGTCAACATATCTCAACATAATAAAAGCTAGACACAACAAGCCTATAGCCAACATCATGCTAATACAAGAGACCTACAGCCAACATCATGATAATTACAGATATGCCCAGAGAAATCAGACAGTGATGCTCACTCTTTCCAGTCCTATCTAAAGACCAAGAAGACAGAAGAGGAACTAAAAGGGATACAATCAGGAAAAGAAGTCAAAGAATCCCAATTGCTGAAGATATTACGGTGTACGTAAGAAATCCTAAAGACCCCACCAGAAAATCCCCAGAAGTGATAAACTCTTTTAGCAACATGGCAGGGCACAAAATTCACACACACACACACACACACACACACACACACACACACACCCCATACCACCACCACCACCAACAACAACAACTGAAACAGTAGCCTTTCTATATGTCAATGACAAATATATTAAACAAGGAATCAGAGAAATAACCCCATTTCACAATATCCTCCAAAACAAACAAACAAAGCTGAAATACACCTGACCAAGACCAGGAAAGATTTCTACAAGGACAATTTTAAACCACTGAAGAAGATAATTGAGGAACAAATTAAACACAGAAAGAGCTCTCATGGTCATGGATTTGAAGAATGAAGATTTCAACCCTATTGCTGAAGATACCACATACCTGAGTCATGAGACATGGAGAAATCAAGCTGGTCTGACCTGTTAGCTTTCATTGTACTTAAGTGTCCAACTGAGCCACTTAAATATATAAGTAGATATCCAGAAAATATCTGGAAAGATAGACTCCAAACTTTTTGCACTGGTTAGGTCTGGACATGAAGCTACTTTTCTTTTTCTACATTTGACCTTAAAAGAAAGACTGAGAAGTAATTAGTTTTTCTATCTTGTTTTCTATTGTTTCCTAAAATTTCTATAAATGTTACAAGTGTAATTAATTTCCTTCCATTAAAAACTTACACAACTTGGTGGTGGTGGCACATGCCTTTAATCCCAGTGCTCGAGAGGCAGAGGAAGGAAGATTTCTGTGAGTTTGAGGCCAACCTTGATGTGGGATTCCCCTCAGTATGCTATGTATGTTTAGTTAATGAATAAAGAAGCTGCTTGGGCTTGTTCTGCTGCTGCTGCTTGTTCTGCAGGGCACACAGAGTAAGGAGAGAATTCCAAGCAAAGATAGAGGAGAAAGTAGGCAGAGTCAGAGAGATGCCATGTAGCTGCCAGAGGAAACTGATGCCCAGAATTTTACTGGGTAAGCTACAACATTGTGGCAATGCACAGATTAATAGAAATGGGTCAATTTAAGATGTTAGGGTTAGGGAAATATGTATAAACTATTGGCCAAGCAGTGATTTAATTAATATAGTTTCCGGGTAATTATTTCAGGTCTGGGTGGCTGAGAACAAATGAGCAGTCTCCTCCAACACAACCTGGTCTACAGAGCAAGTTCCAGGACAGGCTCCAAAATTATACAGAAAAATCCTGTCTCAAAATGCAAAAAACAAACAACAACAACAACAAAAAGTACTTACACATACTTCAACTATTAATTTAGAACACACTGTGCCAAATTGATGCACTTACTCTCCAAGGAACACAATATCCATGTTGATTTCTCCTGACTTATGGCGGAGAAAATTCCTAAGAAAGGCAGTCACACTGTCAACTGTGATGTTTCCACAGACCACGATGAACCTAGGCAGCAAGAAAGGGAAGAGGATCACCTGAGGAACAAAAGGATGGCTCTCTCATGGTATCTGAGGGAATGGACTCCAAGAACCGCGCCCCCTCCGTCAAAATCTATAGATGCTCATTTAAAATGTCATAAGCGATGCATGCAACCTACACACATACATCCCCTGACCTATTTTAAGTCATCTCTAGGTTACTTGTAAAATATAATGCGATGTAAATGTTATGTGAATAGTTGTCATGGTATGTTGTTCATGGAACAATGGCAAGGAAAACAGTCTATGTAAGCTCAGTAGCGATGACAAGTTTTTCCATATATTTTCTATCTGAGGCTTCTTGGACCCCCAGAATCCAGGAGATCTGACTGTATCTTCCCGTCAAGCTTATAGAACAGCAATTAGCTTAAACTTGTTCTCAATAAGTTTTGTCTATGGATCCTTTAGATTTTAGCAATACAAACATGAATGAATCCAAAGCACAAGGGAAACATCCAGTTCTATAGTCCTTTGCCTCATCTCAAAACGTGCATGTCTCCAAAAAAGCTGCATCATTCTAAGATTTCTGGTAAAGCTACCCTTATAGTTACAATTGTCACAGCTATGTATCTCATAGTAGACTTACTATGCTTGCAAAACTCTGCTCTTCACAAGTGTCATTGCTTTGGGCAACTCTCTTCTATTTAGGTTAATATAAATTGATTAAATACTCTTATGAATAGCTCTTATGGGAGTTTGCATCAAGCAGTGAACATCCTGTTGGTATAGCACTCATTCTATCGCTATTCTCTTCAGTGAATCCTCAGGTCTGTAACTAGGGCAGGCAGTGTGTGTCTACAACAAGATATGTGACCAACAGAATGAGTTTATTTTAAGTTTATTTGCACTGGTGTTCGCCTGTGTTGAGAGTGTAGATCTTGGGGTTATAGACAGGTTTGAGCTGCAATGTGGGTGCTAGGAATTGGACCCGGGTCCTCTGGAAGAGCAGCTAGTGCTCTTAACTACAGAGCCATCTCTCCAGCACCCTGAAATGTCTGAAATTGTAGGAATTATAATGAAGAGCTAATTACTTCTTTCCTTTGACTGCTTCATAGGGCTTGGTGTACTTCTTCCTGCTGGTAAAAAGCTCCACCATTTCTGGGACGCAGTTTGCAAACAGTATCTAAAATAGTAAGAAAAAAGGAAATTCCTCAGGGCTCATTTTTTGACAGGTATTTTCAAATTAGAAGGCTATAAAGAAAAAGACAAGTACACATAAATGTCTTTCATCTATCATAGTGGTTCTCGACATTCCTAATGCTGCAAGCCTTTAATTCAGTTCCTCATATGGTGGTGACCCCCAGCCATAAAAATATTTTGTTGCTACTTAACTGTAATTTTGCTAATGTTATGAATCATAATGTAAGTTTTTTTGGAGCTAGAGATTTGTCAAAGGTGTTATGACCTACAGGTTGAGAACCACTGACCTAGCACAAGGCTCAATCAGTGAGCTGCATTTTAAAAGAGAGACTATATTTTCCTGAGGTTTTTAACAGTTAGGATTTTGAATAAAATTAACAAATTGATGCCCAGCTTTCAAAATGATAAGCACAAATATTAGACAACTACTCTACAAATTTGTCCCTTGATAGCCTTTAACTTCTTTCTTATTATGACTTCGCACTGTTTAGATTATTAAAAAACAAAACAAGGGCTGGAGGAATGCCTCTGTGGTTAAGAGCACTGTCTGCTCTTCCAGAGGTCCTGAGTTCAATTCCTAGCAACCACATGGTGGCTCACAACCATCTGTAATGAGATCTGGTGCCCTCTTCTGGCATGTAAGTACACATGCAGGCAGACACTGTATACATAATAAACAAATCAATAAACAAAAACATTTCACATATGACATTGGAGGGCCTAGAGATGATGACTAAATGTGAGAAGGTGGCACTGGTCATGCCAGTATAAGAATGGTGGAGTGGACACACTGAGACAATGGGGATGTTCTACTGGGAACTCACCAAGGCCAGCTGGCCTGGGTCTGGAAAAGCCTGGGATAAAACCGGACTCTCTGAACATAGCAGACAATGAGGACTACTGAGAACTCAGGAACAATGGCAATGGGTTTCTGATCCTACTGCACGCACTGGCTTTGTGGGAGCCTAGGCAGTTTGGATGCTCAACTTACTAGACCTGGATGGAGGTGGGGGTTCCTTGGACTTCCCACAGGACAGGGAACCCTGATTGCTTTTCGGGCCGAGGGGGGGGTGACTTAATTGGGGGAGGGGGAGGGAAATGGGAGGCGGTTGGCGGGGAAGAGACAGAAATCTTTAATAAATAAATAAATTAAAAAAAAAAGAATGGTGGAGTGGAGCACACGGTTGTGGATTGTAAGAGATTAATAAAAGAAATGAGGGTTCCTTTGCCCTTGACACTTTCAAGTCAAATAGTCAAATTCTCTCTCTCTCTCTTTCTCTCTCTGTGTGTGTGTTTTTTGAGACAGGGTTTCTGTGTGTATCTTTAAAACCTGTCCTGGAACTCGCTCTGTAGACCAGGCTGGCCTCGAACTCACAGAGCTCCATCTGTCTCTGCCTCCTGAGTGCTGGGATTAAAGGTGTCCACCACCACTGCCAGGCACATAAATACTCTTATCTGGAGTTTACGTGGAACTAATTACTAGTAAAGTAAGTGATTGTCATTTGAGAGAGATGGCACAGAACCAAATCTCAAATGTTCTTCCTCTTCAGGAGAAGATTTTAGTCTGATGGGAAAAAATGGAGGAAGACAGACTTGCTTGATTCCATGTGGAATCTTCCTCCTTTCACCCCTGGAAACCAAGCAGTTGCATTCCAGGCACCATGGTAAATAGTTTGGAAAATGTGGGATCTGGGCATTTTCTCATTGCCACATACACTAACTAAAGCAACATTCACTTTCAACTGTATATTGTTCTCTCACCATTAACTGGATGCTTTATTTTTATACTCAAGAGATAGTAAAAGTATTCCTCACCAAACTTCCAAGGGTGAAGAAAACAATGAAAATCCGTCCTAGGGCTGTCTTGGCCACAATATCCCCAAAGCCAACAGTTGACATTGTTGCTGTTACCAGATAAATGGCCTCGAAATATGACATAGACTGTGAGTTCCTGCCATTGAGCCAGGGGTCACCAGAATTTTCCACCTGTCCAAAGAGAGATAGCAAAGGAAAGGTCTGTGAATAGAAGAGAAGGAGGAGAAGGCAAACACTGCATCAGTTTCCCCAATTCCATCCAAAGACAAGAGCAAACGATTGTAGCTGCTGAGAGGGCCCTGCCAATTGCAAGTGCCGATCAGCAAGCCTTGTTTCCACAACTAGGATTATCATTAACACCTGATGGGGGCATGTGGCAGGAACTCAGATTTGGAACGCCCTATGAGGGTTGCTGCCTGCTTCCCTTGAGGCCCAGAACTACATTCTGGAGCCAGGAGTCTCCAGCAATCAACATTCATTTTCATTTTCTAAGAAGATGGGGAAAATCAAGGAAGCTGAGCACAGGTTTTAGTGAGTTTAAGCACATGACCTTAACATCTAAGGAAAAGCAAACTTTTCCAAATAGATCCGAATGAGGTGGCACCAATTTGCTTTTAGTCATGGTGTTTCATCACAGCAATAGAAACCCTAAGACAAGATGGTACCAGGATAGCTGGGTGTTGCTGTGACAGACCTGACCATGTTGTTTTGGGGACGACTGTGGAAAGGCTTTGGAACTTTGGGTTGGAAAAACCATTGAGTGTTGAGAGCTCAGTGGGCTATTCTTTGGGAGTCTGGGAGATAAGAAGGTTGAGAGCAGTGCAGACAATGGAGGCCTGGCTTGTGAAGTTTCGGAGGGAAGCAGAGACTCTACCTGGCCTTTTGTGTGCTGAATCTGTGGTGTCTTGTCAGCTGGGACTGAAGAATTAGTAATGGTTAACAAGATTCCAGAGCCACTAAAGTAAACCCTAGGATGGTGGACGCTGGCTAGCTGGAGCTGAGAAATTAGAAGTGATTAAGAGTCCAACATCAGCCAGTCGCGGTGGCGGACAGAACCCGGTCGCAGCGGCGGACGGAGGTCGTCCGTGCGTCCCCCCGTCCCCCGTCTCCCCCGCCCCCCCCCCCCCCCCCCCCCGCAGCCGATACAAGCTGCAGGGACCGCACACCGAGACCAGATCACCCCACTACAATTAAATCAAAGAGGTAGGCCTTTGGGTGGCGAAGTCCCTGGCAAAGGAGGAACCAGGCGCTATTCCTGTAGACCCTTCTGAGGGGTGAGAGGGACCTTGCCCCGCCCCCCCGCCCCCCCTCCCCCGCGCCTCTCCCCCCCCCCCCCCCAGGAATCAGGAAACAGAAAAAAAGGGCATTTTGTAAGAGGAGCCCCTGGCCAGCAGGGAAACCTGAACCAGCTTTAAAAGACCCATTAGATAGCATCGATAGGAGGAGATGGGCAGGCGACAAGGCAAGAATTCACCCAATAATCCGAAAAACAACATGAAAACACCAGAACCCAACGATCTTACAACAGAAGGTCTTCAACACCCTAACACAGAAGAAGTGGAAAAAATTGACTTTATGAAAGCAATAGAGTCCCTTAAACAACATGTGAAAAATGCCCTTATAGAAATGGATGAGAAGTATAACCAAAAGTTTGAAGAAATGAGTAAATACGTACATAATACCCTGGGAAACCAAGAAAAAACGATCAAACAGGTAATGGAAACAGTTCAAGAATTGAAAACTGAAATGGAAGCAAGGAAGAAAACACAAACTGAGGACCAGCTGGATATGGAAAATCTAGGTCAACGAGCAGAGCTTACAGAAACAAGCACAATCAATAGAATACAAGAAATAGAAGAAAGAATCTCAGATTCTGAGGACACCATAGAGAAAATAAATGCACTGATCAAAGAAAACTGCAAAGCCAACAAATTCTCATCACAAAACATTCAGGAATTATGGGACACAATAAAAAGACCAAACCTAAGAATAATAGGAATAGAAGAAGGAGAGGAGTCACAGCTCAAAGGGCCAGAAAATATTTTTAACAAAATTATGGAAGAAAACTTTCCCAACATACAGAAAGATATTCCTTTGAATATTCAAGAAGCATACAGAACACCAAACAGACTGGATCAAAGGAAAACATCCCCTCGCCATATAATAATCAAAACACAAAATATACAGGTTAAAGAAAGAATACTAAGAGCTGCAAAGGAAAAAGGCCAAGTAACTTATAAAGGTAAACCAATCAGACTTACACCTGATTTCTCTATGGAAACAATGAAAGCCAGAAGGTCCTGGATAGAAGTACTGCAGAAGCTAAGAGACCATGGATGCAAGCCCAGACTACTATACCCAGCCAAGTTTTCGTTCACTATAAATGGAGAAAACAAGACATTCCAGGATAAGAACAAATTTAAACAATACGTAGCCACGAATCCAGCCCTACAGAAAATAATAGAAGGAAAATCGCAACCCAAGGAATCCAACATTGCCAACACTGCCTACAATAACTGAGGCATCTAGCGACCCTTCATTAGTACAACTCAAGGAAGGGAGACACACAAATTCTACTTTCAAAAACAATAAGAATATCCAGCGTAAACAACCACTGGTCATTAATATCACTTAATATCAATGGTCTCAATTCACCTATAAAAAGGCACAGGCTAAGAGATTGGATACGAAAACAGGATCCAACATTCTGCTGTTTGCAAGAAACACATCTCAACCACAAAGACAGGCATCTACTCAGAGTAAAGGGTTGGGAAAAGGTCTTTCAAGCAAATGGTCCTAAGAAAAAAGCAGGTGTGGCCATATTAATTTCTAACAAAACTGACTTCAAACTAAAATCAATCAGAAGAGATCGAGATGGACACTTTATACTCATAACAGGAACAATTTGTCAGGATGACATCTCAATCCTGAATATTTATGCCCCTAATATAAAAGCACCCACTTATGTAAAAGAAATATTACTAAAACTCAAGGCAGACATCAAACCACACACACTAGTAGTAGAAGACTTCAATACACCTCTCTCAGCAATGGACAGGTCAATCAGACAGAAACCTAATAGAGAAGTAAGAGAACTACTGGAGGTAATGAAGCAAATGGACTTAACAGACATCTATAGAACATTCCACCCAAATAGGAAAGAATATACCTTCTTCTCTGCAGCTCATGGAACCTTCTCAAAAATTGACCACATACTCGGAAACAAAGGAAACCTCCACAGATACAAAAAAATATGAGTGTCCACCTGTGTCTTATCAGATCACCACGGATTAAAGTTAGAAGGCAACAACCACGCTACCCCCAGAAAACTGACAAACTCATGGAAACTGAACAGTCAACTACTGAACCACACCTGGGTCAAGGAAGAAATCAAGAAAGAAATTAAAGTCTTCCTTGAATTTAATGAAAATAAAGGGACAACATACTCAAACCTATGGGACACTATGAAAGCAGTGCTAAGAGGAAAGTTCATAGCACTAAGTGCCCACTTAAAGAAAACGGAGAAAGCATACATCGGAGACTTAACAGCACACCTGAAAGCTTTAGAAAAAAAAGAAGCAGATGCGCCCAGGAGGAGTAGAAGACTGGAAATAATCAAACTGAGGGCAGAAATCAACAAAATAGAAACACAGAAAACAGTCCAAAGAATCAATGAAACAAAAAGTTGGTTCTTGGAGAAAATCAACAAGATCGACAAACCCCTATCCAAACTAATTAAACGACAGAGAGAGAACATGCAAATAAATAAGATCAGAAATGAAAAGGGGGACATAACCACAGACACAGAGGAAATTCAGAGACTCATTAGATCTTACTACAAAAGCCTGTATGCCACAAAACTAGAAAATGCAAACGAAATGGACATTTTTTGAGATAAGTACCAAATACCAAAGCTAAACCAAGACCAGGTGAACGATCTAAATAGACCTGTTAGTTGCGAAGAACTAGAACCTGTTATCAAAAATCTCCCTTCCAAAAAGAGCCCAGGACCAGATGGTTTCAATGCAGAATTCTACCAGAACTTCCAAGAAGAGCTAATACCTATATTCCTTAATGTATTTCACAATATAGAAACAGAAAAGGCATTGCCAAATTCCTTTTATGAACCTACAGTTACCCTGATACCAAAACCACACAAAGACCCAACCAAGAAAGAGAATTACAGGCCTATCTCACTCATGAATATCGACGCAAAAATTCTCAATAAAATACTGGCAAACCGAATCCAAGAACACATTAGAAAAATTATCCATCATGATCAAGTAGGCTTCATCCCAGAGATGCAGGGCTGGTTCAACATACGAAAATCTATTAATGTAATCCATCATATAAATAAACTGAAAGAAAAAAACCATATGATCATTTCATTAGATGCTGAAAAAGCATTTGACAAAATTCAACACCCCTTTATTTCTTTTAATATTTATTTATTTATTATGTATATAATATTCTGTCAGTGTGTATGCCTGCGAGCCAGAAGAGGGCACCAGACCTCATTACAGATGGTTGTGAGCCACCATGTGGTTGCTGGGAATTGAACTCAGGACCTTTGGAAGAGCAGGCAATGCTCCTAACCGCTGAGCCATCTCTCCAGCCCTCAACACCCCTTTATGATAAAAGTCTTGGAGAGATTAGGGATACAAGGGTCATACCTAAACATAATAAAAGCTATATACAGCAAGCCGACAGCTAACATTAAGTTAAACGGAGAAAAACTCAAAGCCATCCCACTAAACTCAGGAACACGACAAGGATGCCCACTCTCTCCATACCTCTTCAATATAGTGCTGGAAGTGCTAGCAATAGCAATAAGACAACATAAGGGGATCAAGGGGATTCATATCGGAAAAGAAGAAGTTAAGCTCTTGTTATTTGCAGATGATATGATAGTATACATAAGCGACCCAAAAAAACTCTACCAAAGAACTCCTACAGCTGATAAACACCTTTAGTATTGTGGCAGGATACAAGATCAACTCCAAAAAATCAATGGCCTTCCTATACACTAAGGATAAGGAAACAGAGAGGGAAATCAGAGAAGCATCACCTTTCACGATAGCCACAAATAACATAAAATATCTTGGGGTAACTCTGAACAAGGATGTGAAAGATCTATTTGACAAGAACTTTAAGTCTTTGAAGAAAGAAATTGAAGAGGACACCAGAAAATGGAAGGATCTCCCTTGCTCCTGGATTGGGAGGATCAACATAGTAAAAATGGCAATTTTACCAAAAGCAATCTATAGATTCAATGCAATCCCCATCAAAATCCCATCAAAATTCTTCTCAGATCTGGAGAAGACAATAATCAACTTTATATGGAAAAACAAAAAACCCAGGATAGCCAAAACAATCTTATACAACTAAGGATTGTCTGGAGGCATTACCATCCCTGACTTCAAACTCTACTACAGAGCTACAGTATTGAAAACAGCTTGGTATTGTCATAAAAACAGAGAAGTTGACCAATGGAATAGAATAGAAGACCCTGACATTAACCCACAAACCTATGAACACTTGATTTTCGATAAAGGAGCTAAAAGTATACAATGGAAAAAAGAGAGCATCTTCAACAAATGGTGCTGGCAAAACTGGATGTCAACTTGTAGAAGAATGAAAATAGATCCATATATATCACCATGCACAAAACTCAAGTCCAAATGGATTAAAGAACTCAATATCAGTCCGAACACACTGAACCTGATAGAAGAGAAAGTGGGAAGTACTCTACAACACATGGGCACAGGAGACCACTTCCTACGTATAACCCCAGCAGCACAGACATTAAGGACCTCATTGAATAAATGGGACCTCCTGAGACTGAGAAGCTTCTGTAAAGCAAAGGACACTGTCGCTAAGACACAAAGGCAACCCACTGACTGGGAGAAGATCTTCACCAACCCCGCAACTGACAAAGGTCTGATCTCCAAAATATATAAAGATCTCAAGAAACTAGACCGTAAAAGGCTAATCAATCCAATTATAAAATGGGGCACTGAGCTGAACAGAGAATTCTCAACAGAAGAAGTTCAAATGGCCAAAAGACACTTAAGGTCATGCTCAACTTCCTTAGCGATCAGGGAAATGCAAATCAAGACAACTTTAAGATACCATCTTACACCTGTCAGAATGGCTAAAATCAAAAACACCAATGATAGCCTTTGCTGGAGAGGTTGTGGAGAAAGGGGTACACTCATCCCTTGCTGGTGGGAATGCAAACTTGTGCAACCACTTTGGAAAGCAGTGTGGCAGTTTCTCAGGAAATTTGGGATCAACTTACCCCTGGACCCAGCAATACCACTCTTGGGAATATACCCAAGAGAGGCCTTATCATACAACAAAAGTATATGCTCAACTATGTTCATAGCAGCATTGTTTGTAATAGCCAGAACCTGGAAACAACCTAGATGCCCTTCAATGGAAGAATGGATGAAGAAAGTATGGAATATATACATATTAGAGTATTACTCAGCAGTAAAAAACAAGGACTTCTTGAATTTTGCATACAAATGGATGGAAATAGAAAACACTATCCTGAGTGAGGTAAGCTAGACCCAAAAAGAAGAACAGGGGATGTACTCACTCATATTTGGTTTCTAGCCATAAATAAAGGACATTGAGCTTATAATTCGCTATCCTAGAGAAGCTAAATAAGAAGGTGAATCCAAAGACAAACATATAGGCATCCTCCTGAATATTAACCTTCATCAAGAGATGAAAGGAGACAGAGACAGAGACCCACATTGGAGCACAGGACTGAAATCTCAAGGTCCAAATCAGGAGCAGAAGGAGAGAGAGCACGAGCAAGGAACTCAGGACCACGAGGGGTGCACCCACACACTGAGACAATGGGGATGTTCTATTGGGAACTCACCAAGGCCAGTTGGCCTGGGGCTGAAAAAGCCTGGGATAAAACCGGACTCTCTGAATATAGCGGACAATAAGGACTACTGAGAACTCAAGAACAATGGCAATGGGTTTCTGATCCTACTGCATGCACTGGCTTTGTGGGAGCCTAGGCAGTTTGGATGCTCAACTTACTAGACCTGGATGGAAGTGGGGGTTCCTTGGATTTCCCACAGGGCAGGGAACCCTGATTGCTCTTCAGGCTGATGAGGGGGGGGACCTAATTGGGGGAGGGAAATGGGAGGCGGTTGGGGGGAAGAGACAGAAATCTTTAATAAATAAATTAAAAAAACAAACAAAAAGAAGAGTCCAACATCATTAAGGTGAAATCTTCTGGGAAGTGTATTTTGAGAGTAAGCACACAGAAACTGTGTTCCAGAGGTGGCCAAGGCTGTACCTCGGACTGACAACCAAACTTGGCAGTGTAAGAGTCACCTAGGTAGTACTGATTTTGAAAGCCTGAAGGGGTCACAGAGAACAGCTTGGGTGTAGCATGATGAAGACAGCATAGGAGAGCTATTGGCGAAAGAGCAGTCCAATTGCAGCAGAAGACCTAGCATTTTCGAGATGCCAGTCCCATGCGATGACCACCAAGAACAGCAACAGTGGAGTGGAGTCAGAGGCAAAGCTGGAGCAGTGACCCAAGCTCTTTGGAAGAGTTCAGAAGATCATGAGTGAATCCCAGATAATTAGATGCTAGCTATTTATACTGTTGGAGTTTGGTTTTGCTTTGTTCAGATTGTGGTTGGGCCCTGGTTCTTCTCTGTCAAAGGAGAGAAGTATTTAACTTAATTTTGCTTTTTATAGGATCCCACAGCTGAAAGACTCTGAACTTTTAAAATAGATTTGGGATTTTGAGAGAGTGGATATTTTAAGGAGATTTAAGTTTTAATGTGGTTGAATTTGTGAGGACTATGGCACTTCTAAAGTTATTTACATTTATGTTATATTAACATGTCATCTTGGAGATACATGAGAAAGGAAAGGTTCTAATTGAAAAGTGGTGTGTTTGTGTGTCAGGTTAACAATGGATCAGTTGTTCTGGCTACTTTTATATCAACTTGACATAAACTAGAGTTATTTGAGAGGAGGAAACCTCAATTGAGAAAATGCCTCTGTATTACTGGGCTGTAGACAAGACTGTAGGGCATTTTTCTCAACTTGTGATCAATGTGGGAGGGCACACCATTATGCGTGGTGCCATTCCCTGGTCTGGTGGTCCTGGATTCTATAAGAAAGCAGACTGGCCAGGCAGTGGTGGTACACGCCTTCAATCCCAGCACTCGAGAGGCAGAGGCAGGCAGATCTCTCTGAGTTTGAGGCCAGCCTGGACTATAAGAGCTAGTTCTAAAATAGATAGATAGATAGATAGATAGATAGATAGATAGATAGATAGATAGATAGATAGATAGATAGATAGAACTAGTTCTAGGATAGGCTCCAAAGCTACAGAGAAATCCAGTCTCAAAAAAAAAAAACTTGAGAGAGAGAGGGAGAGAGAAAGAAAGAAAGAAAGAAAGAAAGAAAGAAAGAAAGAAAGAAAGAAAGACTGAGCAACTGATTGCAAGCCAGTAAGCAGTACCTCTCCATGGCCTCTGCATCAGCTCCTGCTCCAGGTTCCTGTCCTGTTTGAGTTCCTGTCCTGCCTTCCTTCAGTGGTGGACAGCAATGTGTAAGCTAAGCTGAACAAACCCTGTCCTCCCCAGCTTGCTTTGGTCCTGCTGTTTTGTCACAGCCATAGAACCCTAAGACAGTAGGTGCACATACCAGCACACAGCCATCATTTCTCTGGTTGTGACATTTGTTTTTCTTAATCACTCCATTTTCACCATGACTCTCCACTCCCAGCTGCTTAGTTTTCTCACTCCCTCTGTGGTTTGGTTTTTTAATCGGCACACATTTCTGACAGGGCTGCTGTTTTCTCTTGCAGGTTTATGATGAGAAGAGAAGTTACGTTCACTTTCACACAAGCCTCGCATCATCATCTGATATTGGGCAATGCTACCAAGCAATTTGATACTCCTTTCTTTTGCTTTCTTCTACCAGCCTTCCTTTCTTCAGTTTGTACTCTCTTCTTAGCCTTGAAGACCAGTGAGGGCTCCACACACAGCAGGGAAGGTAGATCCATCCCATCACTGACAGAGCTAGACCGAGAATCATGTGCCTACCAGGGAAGAAGCAAACATTACTACAGGACACATCATTAGGAACCTTTCCTGTAATTCCGGTGAGAAGTTCTCAGGTTCAATGCAACACACAGGCATGCTTTATCTGACCTAACGACTTTATTGACTAGGAGACATTTTCCCTCGTGCACAGTATTGCTTTCCATCCACAAATGCCAGACTTCATTTCAAGCATCTCTTTAGGAACACTTGTTATGTATCTAGTGCACGAAGTCTCTTTGATGCCTGTTCTTCACTGATTATATTTTCTCCTCAGGTGTGTCTGTCCATTCTTGAGCCAGTGTTTTCCCCACAGTGCTGTCCTCCATGCTTCTGGTTTGTTCTGTCACATTTTTCTTTTGCATCTGGTTCTCTTTTTTTTGCAATGGCTTCTCCTCCATAGGACAGCTTAATCTTCTGATATCTTTGAACCTACTCTTCAATTCTATTGTTTAATAATCTTGTCAGTCACATTTTTTTCATTCAAGATTTTTAGAAATTGTTTTATTTTTTGACAATGCTATACATGTATTTAATGTATTTTGTTCATTTTCACCTTTGCCCCATTATGCTTTCTCCCACTGAATCCCTTCTCTGTCCCAACAAGATCTGTTCCTGCTTTTATGCCTTTCGTTGTTGTTGTCGTTGTGTCAATCAGAAGTTTTGTGTATGACTTGCTGAGGTCAGTTAGGGCTGCTTTTATGAAGATGAGTGAGGAGTGTCTTCTGCCATGGCCAAGTTACCAGTGGCTATCCCACCGATAGTCAAAATATTTTATGACTTTGTGTAAGGGATTATGTTAGATTTTCATGGTCTCAATTGTACTTGTTTAAACAAGGAGGCCACTTGGCAAATTACATTTAGTAGTTTATCACTATTGTATTCTGTAACTACTTTTTATTATTTTATGGAATTTAAGCTTAGGAAACATAAAGATTTCTATTTAGTTAATACCCAAATTTGAATGGTATCAGATGGTGGTACATGCTTTTAATTCCAGTCCTTAGGAGGCAGAGTTAGGTGAACCTCTGAGTTTGAGACCAGCCTGGTATACAGTCTTGAACCCTAAAAATTTGAATGGTATCAATGCTTAGCTAGAGGACAATGTGAGTACAGAATGGTGAGGCAGTGGGACAACCAGAACTTGGATTTGGGGCTGTAGCTTCAACATCCTCTCAACAAAATCTATGATTATCTGCGCTCTTTTGTTGATGTTTACATTTTCAAAATCAGTCATGATTCAAAATGGAACCCTCTTGTTCCTCAATTCTCCTTATTTTTTCTGAATGAATCCCTGCTGGAGACGTCCTGCACTGAGGACCTGCATATCCAGCATGCTCCCATGCTTAGAGGACTGAAGCAGAGAGACTTCAAAGATTCAGAGTCCAGCAGCACCCACGCTACCTAGGCAGCAGCTATCCTGCTATGACCTCTTATGACCTTGAGAGAACTCTGGTATTCTCCAAAGAACCCAGAAAGCCGCATGTACATGAACGTTCCGTAAGAGTTAGCAACTAACAGAAAAAGAAAAAAAACGAAGGAAGGAAGAAAAAAGAAGAAAAGCAAGGGCAAGACAGAAATTAATGAAATAATTAGCCAAATAAAACATGCCTTTAGGTCACACTGAGCCCAAGAATGTCTCACTGGGAGTAAAGGTAAAGGATGTCTTAGTGGTGTCTCCTCTAGAACTCTGGGATAGCAATGGTTGGGTTGCTTCTGCCCTGGAAAGAACGAGACTCTTGTCCATTGTTATCAACATGAAGATCATTCTACCCTTTCTGCTGGGACATTGCAAGAAAACCTCCATCCCAGCTGAACTGTGCAGTGGTGTGGCTGATTTCAAATTTCTTTAAGGTTCTATCAGAGACTGTGGTGATGTTTGACTATTTTCTTAATAAGCCATGCTGTAGATCTTTTTATAGTCACTGTTTAATTTCAAGAGAGAACCTCAAGTCACAAAGACCTTGACTACTTTAGTTTTGTTTTTCGGAGAACATTCTGAAGGCTTCTAAGCACTGCACTTCAGCTCTCCCATCTTTTGATAATTCAGCTGTCCTGGAGCACTGAAGCCAGGAACCCAAACCAACAAAGGCTCATTCTGTGGGGGTAGAAACAAGCCTTTCCCTGTGGATATTTCCAGAAGAATGGGAATACCCTAAAGGGTAGCCCCAAAGCCCTTTTTTCAATAGCAACTCAACCCTCCCAGCAATTATCTAGGTTGTTTTTTTTTTTTCCGAGACAGGATTTCTCTGTAGCTTTGGTTCCTATCCTGGAACTAGCTCTTCTAGACCAGGCTGGCCTCGAACTCCCAGAGATCCACCTGCCTCTGCCTCCCGAGTGCTGGGATTAAAGGCATGCGCCACCGCCGTCCGGCTCAACTATATAGTTTTATAAGACTGGAATTCTTTCATTGGCTTTTTTTTTCTTCCAGTGCTGAAGATAAAAACCTAAGGCCTTGTACAGGCAAGTGCTCTGCCACTGAACTACACCCTGGCCCTAGCTTCATTCTTTCACTTTTATATATTTACTTAAAAATTAAGAATCCCCAAACTTCCATGAAGATTTATCAATAAACCTTATGTAAAAGCCAAAGGCAACCTGTAAGCCCCACCTGCAAAAAGCCCAGGCAGCTTCCTGGAACGTTGGGAATTGTAGTTCTTGGCAAATAACAAAGCCACATGGGAAATAAGGTGGCTGTGTGATTTTTGTCTTTAAAAAGGTCCTACAACACACATCTTGCATCTCATTGACACTCACTGGGAACCCAGGGGTGGTCCTGATCAGAGTCCATTTCTCTGGTCAGTACTTAATTAAAGCTTGCTTCAAATTTGGCTCAAAATTGTGGAACTGGTTTTTCTTTCATGACTCTCAGGATTAACACTTACCTATGTGTTAAAACTTTAGATCTAATGAAATTTTTCACTAGAGCCAGACTCTGAAGTATCGAAAGATGAAACAAAGCTATCTTGATGGTGTGAGATGCAAAGATTATGATAAATATGATGGTGGGGAATGAAAGTAAAACCGAAAAGGTGAAAGTAAAGAAATAAACATCTGGTCTGGTTCCTCTCCAGTTTCAAAGAAAGGATGCTCATAGAATACCATTTGGGACTGCAAGGATGCTCGCACTGGTGGATGCCAATGGGGACTGCAAGGATGCTCACACTGGTGGATGCCATTGGAGACTGCAAGGATGCTCACACTGGTGGATGCCATTGGAGACTGCCATGATCTGCTTACCAGGTGAAGGAATCCTGCAGCTGTGAACCAGGTACTGATAACGATTGACAAGAGTTTAGAAAGCTTCACTGAATTACTGAAAGGAGAAGGAGAAGTGTTAGGTTTCTGCAGGCAGGCTCCCAATAAATACAAACACATTGTCCACCAAGAGCCCAGCTTCTGCTCACAGTGTGGCCCACTTACTGGAAGGTACAGCATCACCTGGAGCTCTGCCCTCACCTATCAGTCTGCATGGTTACAGGGCCTCTTCTGTATCATTCGTGTATGCATTAAGAGACTGAGAAACACTGCTGGAGACTCACCCAGTGTCATGTGTTTCTTCCAGATTTGACTGCATCATCTACTAGCCTGGTGTATTAAAGGCATACATGTGAACCTTGTCTAAAGTAGTAGAACAAAGGGCAGGAGTGACTCGATGTGACTAGATTATAGGGACGTAGTATCACACTACATACCGGGATCAGAGAGGCTTATGTCCATCCATCAAGGAAAGCCTAGAGTTTAGCTGAAACAGCTGTGGCTTCTGAGCTGGCCATTTGTCAAGTAAAAACAGTGTTTCCAGCCTTGACTTCTTCACAATGCATACTTAACGTTGAGGTGCACTGAGACTGTAATATTGACACTTCTAATAAGAATGTAGCCGTGTGTTGAAAGAGACAGTTTGGACTTTTATTATTATCTTTTGGAGATATTTAAGTTGCACTATTTTTATTTACCTGTAATGCTGGAATTTGAACCCAGGACCTTGTATATGCTAGGTAAACACTCTCCTATTAAGCCACGCCCTAAGCTCATGGCTCTACTTCTCTAAGCAATAGTTCACTGCTGCTGATGGATAGCATTCATGCTCAGGGGAACTGTTACGTCTCTCACATGAAGAAACGTTTATTTTACTAGCCAACAAGAGGTGATTCTTTTTCAGTTGATTACTTTTGTTATTTCATAATTGTACACACGTATAAAATGCATTCTGAGTACTCTCTCTGGCAGCCCTCACTCATCATCCTGTTGATCCCCACCCTACCAGTCCCTTTCGCAGATTCACGACTCTTGCCCCTCACTCCATCCGTGCCTGACTGGCAGTGGGCGCATTCTTGTGCAGACCCAGGGCAAACATCCACCGCTACTGTGAGATCACAGTTGCAGTGGCTGTGTCTTGCGGAGATGGCATTTTACAGCCTTTCTCTCTATCTTCTGGCTCTTACATTCATTCTTTCTGCCTCCTCTTCAGCAACATTCCCTGAACCTTAGAGGGGATGGAATGTGGGTCTTGTTTAGAGCTGAATGTTCGTATCGTATATCACTTCCTATCAGCACTTTGTCCAGCCGTGATCTCTACACTCACCACTGGTCACTAGAAAAAAATGGTGTCTCTGATTAAGGCTGAGAGTAGCATTTGTCTATGGGTCTAAATGTACATATTTAGAAAGTAGTTTTACATTATGAAATATAGCTAAACAATAGTATTCCATCCATGTGTCCTTTGCCACCCCCCTTTAGTGCCTGTATCCCCTGGCATGGGTTTTTAACCAGGTTCACAGTGCAAGGCATGGATTCCCTTCCATGGAGCAGGTCTCAAATCCAAGCAATATCCCATGATAGTACCAGTGCCGCACCAGTGGGCACATCTTGTCTGGCAAGTTGGTCTTACAGCTGTAGGATCCACAACTAGGTAAGGCCATTGATGCCTTTTCTAGCAGCTTGCACAGCCTCTTCAGGGAAGGACTCTGAGAGCCAGCCGGCAGAGGGGAGGCTTTCAGCTTGGTTCCAGGCTGATTTCTGCCTTACACAACTGAGGGGTGTGTTGTCTTCAGCAACTGGATCTTATCATCTGCTCCTTATGGAACACCAGGAGAAATGACAAGAGGCTGTATTGTCTGGGCTTGTGACTATTTTTGTTTTGGGAAAAGAGATCTGGAATTAAAATCAAAGCAGGCTTACATACTACAATTTTTCAAAACAAGGGATAAGCATAATCCTTGTAAAAGGATAATCCTCCTTACAGGGATTGGCAAGGCTTCAGCCAGGGTGCTAAATGTTACCTGGTGGGAGCGACTGAGTGAGAGCATAGATGCTGAGGGATTTGCCAATTTTCACACTGGGATTCTGGTGGGACAGGGGGAACCTGAGGACCGGTTAATGTTTTCATTTCCCAATCTAAACTTCTGAGCTAGCACGCCAGGCAGTGCTGCAGTTACCTGGTCCTGATGATCTTGAGGATCTGTAGGATTTTAGGGAGTTCGAGCAACCGCAGAGCTCTCAGAAACCTTAAACCTACAAAGCAACCAGGAGAAAGCAGCCTGAAATAGAACATGATTGGGAAGCACGCATTTTACTTTCCAGAAACCCTTAAGTCTAATGATGTGATCAATGGTACAGGTTTAAGGACATGACCTTTGAAAGCTAACTACTGTTACCTAGGGTGCCCACTTCTCTAGTGCCTCACCCATAAAATGAGAATTATTATAGGACCCACCTTACAGCATTGTAGACCTGATTTCAAGCGTGTAGACGCCGGCCTTGCACAACAAGCACTATTCATTTCACTCTAACCCTACTGTGGAATTTATAGGAAACTTTACACGGGCCCCTTAAGCTTTTGATTATTCAGCTTTTCAGTACTCCTAGTTTTACTTTATATAGTTTGTTAACAATATCAAAAAATAGAATTGGTATGTATTTTATAAACAATAAAACAAAATTATATAAAAGCCGATTTTTTAAAGGCCCATGCATTGTCAATATACCCACCTTAAACACAAAACAACTACTGAAAAATTTTCAGACATGTTACAGCATATCTGAAAATTATGGTTGACCTTGAGAAAGCAGGGCAGGTCATTCTTTGAGTCTGTATGAGATCCCACACAAGGGTCCGTGGGTGCTGGAACCTTGCCCCTCTGGTTGTAGATATAGTTCTCCCATCAAAAACTACTGGACACCTGCTGGGATCGAGAAATGACTTCTGACCATTCTGGTGGTGACACATCCCAGCATTGGTGAGGCAGAGACAGGCGGGGCTCTGTGAGTCCGAGGCTAGCCAGAGCTACATAGTGACAGCCTATCTCAAAATAAAACAACAAAACAAAATATGTTTCTGCAAATATAGCACAAAGCTCTACAGTCAAGAGCTGGTTCTTTGAAATGGCAGTGAGGTATTTAAAAAGAAAAATAAATATTCTAAATGAATGTTGAGTGGTTTGGGGCTAAAACATCATGGATACTGATTACTGACTGCCACAGCACACTTACCTAGCCAATTAGTCTTCAAATAATAAGAAATAAAGGTTGGTGGGATAGTAAAAATGTCTACAATTGAATTCATCTCCATCCAGAACTTGACCTTGTCTTCAGCTGCCCAAAACTGAAATAGAAACAAAAAACCCAAATTATATTACCCTTGGGATTTAAAAAAAAAGATTTTAAGATTATTTTACATACATAAATGTGTTTGTCTGTATATAGGCCTGTGTGTTTGTATGTGCACCATGAGCAAGGCTGGTGCCACAGAGGCCAGAAGAGGGCGCCGTAGCCTTTGGAACTGAAATTACAGACAGCTGGGAACTGCCACGGAGGAACAGGGAACTGAATGCAGGTCCTTCTCAAAGTGTCACAGGCTCTTCGGAGCTATTTTTCCAAGCTCTACCTACCACTGAGAATTTTAAAGTGACTGTGGAGGACAACTATTTCCCAGATATATTTCACTCATTAACTGAAGTTTTATTAATCTCACGCTATTTAACACATATACAGATGCATACATTTACGTAAATACACAAATGCATACATGTTGCATAAAAAGATTGGACCTTGGTCTGAGCATGGTGATACATAACTTTAGTCCCAGCACTCAGGAGGCAGAGGTAGGTGGGTCTCCATGAGTTTGAGGCCAGCCTGGTCTACAATGAGAGTTCCTGGCCAGCTAGAGCTATACAGTGTGACCTGTCTCAAAAACAACCAACCAAAACAAAACAACAGTGAGAGGGAGAGAGGAATCATACTTCTAATGTGTGTTTTATTAATGAACATATATATAATTATTTTACTTAGCAGGCCCTAACTCTCACTCTTAAACACTTTGAGCTTTCAACTGCCCCTAGAGCTTTCTGATATGTCTATATATACAATATATGTGTGTGTGTGTTAGTATAAGATAAAATTCTATATATGTGCATATCTCATTTTACATATCTCTGTGTGTATGTCATATACATAGAGCTTATTTGTGATCAGTAATGATATATGGTTTAGGTCAGTTGCCAATGAAAAAGCTTGCCTGGTCATTGTGTTTTCTGACCTTCTGAATTTAGATTTAGAACATTAAATTCTGATCTGGAGATATGGCTCAGTGTTTCAAAGCACTTGTTGCTCTTGCAGAGGACCCAGGTTCAGTTCCTGACACCCACATGGTGACTCAGAACCACCCGTAACCAGTTCCACAGAATCGCATGCCCTCTTCTGGCCTCTGTGGGCACCATGGGCAAGTGGTGCACAGACAAACATGCAGACATAACATGCACACACATAAGATAAGTAGAACTTAAAAAAGAAAAACACTTGAAAAACAAATCAAAAATATACATATAAGAAGGTGCACATGCCACTAGTCTAACAAAGACATTCACGGTCTACTTGCTTCTGACTGTTAGAAAAGCTGCCCCATGGGAGGCAAGAAGCCAGTAAGGACTGCAGACATGCTGTTTAACAGCGGGGTCACGCTCAGTTGTGCTGGAACTCTGGACCTGGCTTACATGTTCAAGCCCAGAAGATGTAGGCTTTTGGTCTCATTAAGTATTTAGCAACTTAGGGTCTACCTTTAAAGCCTGAGAACTGAGATAGATTTAATAACCGAGGAACAAGCTGGTCTCTTTACATTGCTTCTATTTGTGTATGTGTCGGTGGGGGTGGGGGAGATAACTTATCATTTTATCTAGATACTTACCCTCAACCCAAAATGAAAAGTAAAGAAAACATTGAAACTCAAATCAACAGGGATGGTTTTGTCTTGATGTGAAGAACACTCTCGAACGGGGCTGGAAAGAAACGGGAACATTTTGCAAAGATGAACATTTTAAAACCTATGTCTACAGAGCAGAGATAAAGGCAGGGTAGGCAATGTACATATCCAGCGTGAGCTATCCATTCAAGATGCTTGTTCACATGTGAATGGAACTATTTCCCCTTTGAGAGTGGAACTATGGAATAAGTGAATCCACTAGACGATGCACAGTAGGAGCGTGGCCTATTACAGAGCTTATTGGTTCTGTTTCAATTTTGTAAGCAGGGATTCAGAGCCTGGGAAATTATGTGGTCCTTTGTGGTTGAAAAACCATCTCGTCAAAAGTTTTCAGCTTCTTTAGCTACCCCTTTGAGATAAGGCTACTCTAGATAAAATGAATGGATCTGAAACAAATTTAAAGATATATCCTAAAAGATGTGAGAGAAATTTACAAAGCAAAGACTACCATTTCCCTGAATTTTCTAAAGTAGGTTGGCTTTTGTAGCCTGTGATCCTTATTTTTACCCCAGCTGGATATTTGATATAAATCTCAGAGACTTGGCATGAAGTTTAAATTAGACTTGGTTTAGTTCTTTAAAAATATCATTCTAGCCTTGAGAGATATAAGAAGAGAGTGACTTCAAAGAATGGCTTCAGGGTTGAAGTCTCTGAAGCATGAGGGACTCTGAAATACCCCAGGACTTCTTTCTCAACTCCTGAGGAATTCAAAGTGACAGTTGCAAGTTCAGAGTCCCCAGAGCACAGCTGTCCATCCCACCTCAACACTAGCAATGGAGGTGGCAAAACTCAGGGCAAATTGCAAGCTCTTATCACAGATATGGAGTTAGTGCTCACTGGGGGGCAGCTACATGGCTGCCATTTTGATTAGCTTCTGCGGAGGGTGGGGGTGGGGAGGAGTTGTGGGGATGCACCCGTGCACGTGTAAGCAAAACTGACATCCCTGAAGAGAAATTCTAAGGCAATTAAGTTACTGATAAAGCGGACAAGAATGACTGTGGTTTCTACTCACTCTCTTGAATTGATGAAATAGATTATGAGAGAGCCGATGCTTAGTACAAAGACAAGGATTGCCTAAAAACAGAAAAGGACAGGGACAAAATACTATTTTATTGACATGGAAAAAATAAGCCCACACAATTGTGTTTTCTATTTGTTTTTCTAAAGGGATTTATTTATTTATTATGTATACAACATTCTGCCTCCATGTATGCCCGCACGCCAGAGGAGGGCACCAGATCTCATTACAGATGGTTGTGAGCCACTATGTGGTTGCTGGGAATTGAACTCAGGACCTCTGGAAGAGCAGCCAGTGCTCTTAAGCAATGAGCCATCTTTCCAGCCCCTGTGTTTTCTATTTTACGCGAAGTAAATATTGTGTATTTTTATTACTGTGTACAGGGAAGGGGAGGAGGAAATGGGTTTTCCCTTAGCTCATCCATGGATGTGTAGCACTACATTCAGCATCCATTTGTGCCACAGTTCACTCATTCAGTCATTCATTCACTGAAAAAAAGTGGATGGAGCTTTACACTAAGTCAGTGTACACCCATTTACATCACTTTACACTAAGTCAGTGTACACCCATTTACATCACTTTAACTCTCACATGCTTCAGAATAAGCAAGGTAAGCTTCCTGCTTCTCCTAGAGTTTAGCAAATGCTTACTGAGTATTAAGCATGGATCGCGTGCTCCATTTCATGATAGAAATGAGGGCTAATAAATAACAGTCTTGGACTTGACTGGCCCATGATGTGTCCATAGGGACATTTCCCTACCTGGGAAACTGTTCTGTGAGAAGACAGTGTTTTTACTATGCCAGTCTGTCTGGTACGTGAAGAACACCCATTCAGTGGCACACAGCCGGGAAGCTGCTTACTCAAAGCCTCTGTGGTCTTCCTCAGTTCAGCCTTAGATAATTACGAATCCGTCTGATAATTTCTAATTTCCGAACCACCAGGTTTGTGTCTGGTATGGTGGTTTACAAGTTTAATCCCAGGACTCAAAAGACAGTGGGAGGTGGATCTCTGTGAGTTTGAGGCCAGCCTGGTCTACTGAGAGGCTAGTCAGGAGTACTTGGTGAGACCCTGTCTTGAAAAACAGATTTTCAATGTTTAGTCAATGTAGTTTTAATGATCAAATTCAGAATTTTATTTACAATGAAATTTTCACTCCCTTCCAGCTCAGATATTGCTTGGGTAGGCCTCCTATGTTCTTTTCTCCTAACCGTTTGTGTCTGTATTAATGGGTAGTTTTACTTTATTGCTAGCTAGGCTCATTGTGGCTGCTCAGTAGGAGGCAGAGAGGTCTTTGGGCTCCTAGAGAAGCACCAGGGAACCTGGAATATTGAGACACTGCCCAGCTACAAAGAGTTGTCACATAGCCACTTCTGATCTGCATTTGACTGACATTGTGCCTCAAGGTAATTGATATCTATTTTTTTATTGCGTACATGGGATTCAGTTCATCATCACCAGAACAGTTTTCTCCAAACTGTGCTGTGCTTAAGTATGCCTAAAATAAACAACAATGGGTGTCGACATGTGTAAGTGAATACCTGAGAGCCCAAGATAAAGGGGGGTATCAAATATTTATTGGGGAACACTCACGAACAACAAGGTAGAGAACTGCTGTGGTCCTCTGCTCTGTGAGCCCTGGAAGCTACAATCAGATCTCCAGCCATGACACGAGAGAACGAGTGAGCTCCTCCTCTCTCTTAAAAGCCTTTACCTTCACAGACAGAAGATCACACCCCTAAGTCTAGTACACCCAAAAGCTATTGGCTGATCTACACAGGACAGTCGACTCTGTCTCAATTGTTCAAAGACAGACTGGTCTACATAGGGAGCTCCAGGACATACAATCCTGTCTTGTTTTGTTCTTGACTCTTTGAGACAGGGTGCCACTACATAGCCCTGGCTGTCCAGGAACTCACCATTCAGTTTAGAGAGATGGCTTGGCAGTTAAGAGTACTTGTTACTTTTTCACAGGACTCAAGTTGGATTTCCAGCACCATTCAGGCAGCTTACAGCCACTTGTAACTCCAGCTCCAGAGGCTCCAACCACCTCTTCTGGTATCTGTGGCCACCTCACATTTGTGACATATAAATAAAAATTGAAGAAGGGCTTGGTGGCACACATTTTTAATCACTTGGGAGGTAGAGGGGGGTAGATTGCTAAGAGTTCAAGTCTAGCTAAATCTATATACAGAGATCTAGGATAGCCCGGGACACACTGTAAAGATCTTGCCTCAACAATCTTACCAAAAACAATCTACAGATTCCACACAATGCCCATCAAAATCACAGCAAAATTCTTCAAAGACCTCAAAAGAACGGTACTCAACTTCATATGGAAAAGCAAAAAACCCAGGATAGCCAAAACAATCCTGTACAATAAAAGAACTTCTGGAGGCATCACAATCCCTGACTTCAAACTCTACTACAGAGCCAGAGTACTTAAAACAGCCTGGTATTGGAATAAGAACACACAGGAGAACCAATGGAACCGAATAGAAGACCCAGATATCAATCCATGCATCTTCAACACCTGATTTTTGAAAAAGAAGCAAAAAATATCTATGTACACGGCTCTGTACTAATAAAGCTTTCCTTCTAGTGGAGAAGCCAATAATAAACACAAAATCTAAGTAAGTTTGCTCACTTAGAGAAAAACGAAGCAGAACGATGGCTAGAGAGCCCTATACACATTGCCTGAATGTAGTGAAGATCACCATGGAAGATCACACCTATCTGTGTGATCAAAGCACAGAGGGGACTATGATCATGTTCACTACAATTCACTAGTACAAGAAGAGTGGAAGTGAACTCACCAACACTTGCCCCACGACGGTCTGGGCGGAAAGCAACAATTCTATACGATTATGAAATACTCTTTGAAAGTAAAGTCTTCTTAAAGGATTATGCTCAATCCTCCTGAGTGAGAATAATTCCTGTGAGCAAGAAAAAGGAATGGCCAATGAGCTGCAGTTCAAGAGGAAGGAGTCCTCTTTAGGTTGAGGTGGCTCTTCATGGTATTAGTCAGAAATCATTTTACCTTACCCAACCCAGGAAATGAACACAATGAAGACTAAACATTTCCTGGAGCAGTCAACTAAAGAGATGGCTAATGCTACACACACACACACACACAGAGACCATATTAACCATACCCATTAATCTACAGAATATCAGAATTCTTTCCCTGATAATTTTATAGCATTTTTTAAAGTCTTGTCTTCAAAGTTTCATTTATTTTTATTTATGTATATGGGTGGTTTGTCTGAATGTAATATCTGTGCACCATCTATGTCCCGGTGCCCAGAAAAACCAGATGAAGGCATCAGATTCCTTGGAACTGGAAATACAAATAGCTGTGAGTGATCTTGTGGGTGCTGGAAATTGAACCCAGGTCCTTTGGAAGAGTACTCAGTGCTCTTAACCCCTGAGCCAGCCTTCCAGCCCTGTTTAAAGACTATAAAGTAGAAACAATTGCAGAGTAAAATGGCTTATCAATAAAATCTTTAAACTTCAATACTAGATATTATCAAATACAAAAATATAAAATCCATATTACTAATAACTTTAACACATTACACTCATTTCAAACTATGTTACTTTATGCCACCTTAACATCAAGAGATATATTTAAGCAAAATTTGCATTTTAGTTATGATGCACACATAAAATGCATTGTATTACAAAAAGCTACTATAATCTATTCTAGGAAGAAACAAAGTTTAAGAATTAAAAATGAAAACAAACAACAGAGGGTTTGATAAAAGTCTTCCATTGAGCTGATTGTGATGGCACATGCCTTTAATCCCAGCATAAAGGAGGCAAAGGCAGATGAGTTAAAAGCCAGCCTGGCTTACATAGCAAGTTCTAGGCCACCCAGGGCTACAATGTTAGACTGTGTCTCAAAACAAACAAACAAAAAACCACAACAGTCATGTGGAATTGAAGAGAGGTATTTCAAACTATTAATATGTCATCTTTATAAAGCATCACTTGTTCCTACTATCATTTCCCAACATCGACATTTGCAAGCAAGTTAAGCTACAAAAATATCTAGGTGTTTGTGGCTGGCACACATAAACACATAAAGCAATTAAGTGTACACATACAGACACATATGAATCATGCATGAAGGATATTGAAAAAATAAGGTTGAGTTGATGTCTTGTGCCTCTGTAGCTCCCTTATAGTAGTTAACAAAAGTCTCTCTTTGAAACAGGGTCTCATGTAGCCTAGGCTGACCCCAAACTCACAGCAATGCTTCTGTCCAAGTGAGGGGATTAACCCATAAAGTACCACATTTGGCCTCAACTGTTAATGTTTACGCAAGTTATTTCAGAACAGAGACTCTAGTACATTCATCATCTTCCAGGCTCACCAAGCTTTCTATTGGTGGTCTTGGGCCCTGCTTCCGGCCCTTTATGTAACATCGGGCTCATTAGTCTGAAAAAAATTAAGGAAGGCCTGAACTGCTTGCTAAACAGAGACATATGCCAAACTTAGCTTCAATCTTTACACACAGATGTCCCAGCAAGGAAACTGACCAAGATTATTCCTGTACCCCTGAAGGTTTGACATTTTTTTGAGAAGTTCAAGATTAATCTGAAAGCGAGTAAAATTATAAGTCCCCCGACGAAAGTCATGAAGGAGGAGAGAATAAATGCTGCTTGGATTTCGGTTGTGCAGGCCATTTCCTCCAATCCTTTCTCATCTAAATCGCTTATGTGTGAAACATCTTGAGACCACAATGTTGGGCTATTCTATGATGTCACGGTCACCTGGCAACAGTTCCAGGAGGTACACTTCCTCGTATTGCATCATCTTAGGACTGGCTGGGAAAGTCAAAGAGAAGTTTGAGGGACCAGAAACCTATGTGAAGGATGTGTGTGGCCAAACTAAGGATGATGGGAAGGAGAAGGGTGGAGTTGAGAGTTGTCAAAAGAAAGAGTCCTCCAACCACTTTGGTGAAACCAAGACTGCACTTAACTGCTAAAACATGGTAGGGCCTACCAAGGGTAGTCAGTAGATGGGGATTCTAGACTCCATTATTTTATCTGTGAGTAGAATAGGAATTATATTCTCTAGAATTGTGAGTTGCTGTCTACCCATTTCAATTGACTTGTTTAGTCAAAGAACTTCAAATTTTGTTTTTGATGAGATTCATCCAATGATCTCAATACTAGTCCTGTATCTTATATATGGGTGGTTTGTCTGAATGTAATATCTGTGCACCATCTATGTCCTGGTGCCCAGAAAAACCAGATGGAGGCATCAGATTCATTGGAACTGGAAATACAGATAGCTGTGAGTGATCTTGTGGGTGCTGGAAATTGAACCCAGGTCCTTTGGAAGAGTACTCAGTGCTCTTAACCCCTGAGCCAGCCTTCCAGCCCTGTTTAAAGACTATAAAGTAGGAACAATTGCAGAGTAAAATGGCTTATCAATAAAATCTTTAAACTTCAATACTAGATATTATCAAATACAAAAATATAAAATCCATATTACTAATAACTTTAACACTTTACACTCATTTCAAACTATGTTACTTTATGCCACCTTAACATCAAGAGATATATTTAAGCAAAATTTGCATTTTAGTTATGATGCACACATAAAATGCATTGTATTACAAAAAGCTACTATAATCTATTCTAGGAAGAAACAAAGTTTAAGAATTAAAAATGAAGGGGGCTGGAGAGATGGCTCAGTGGTTAAGAGCATTGCCTGCTCTTCGAAAGGTCCTGAGTTCAATTCCCAGCAACCACATGGTGGCTCACAACCATCTGTAAAGAGGTCTGGTGCCCTCTTCTGGCCTTCAGGCATACAGACAGAATATTGTATACATAATAAATAAATAAATATTAAAAAAATAAAATAAAAGTACTTGCGTCTCTTGACTGGACTCTTAAAAAAAGAATTAAAAATGAAAACAAACAACAGAGGGTTTGATAAAAGTCTTCCATTGAGCTGATTGTGATGGCACATGCCTTTAATCCCAGCATAAAGGAGGCAAAGGCAGATGAGTTAAAAGCCAGCCTGGCTTACATAGCAAGTTCTAGGCCACCCAGGGCTACAATGTTAGACTGTGTCTCAAAACAAACAAACAAAAAACCACAACAGTCATGTGGAATTGAAGAGAGGTATTTCAAACTATTAATATGTCATCTTTATAAAGCATCACTTGTTCCTACTATCATTTCCCAACATCGACATTTGCAAGCAAGTTAAGCTACAAAAATATCTAGGTGTTTGTGGCTGGCACACATAAACACATAAAGCAATTAAGTGTACACATACAGACACATATGAATCATGCATGAAGGATATTGAAAAAATAAGGTTGAGTTGATGTCTTGTGCCTCTGTAGCTCCCTTATAGTAGTTAACAAAAGTCTCTCTTTGAAACAGGGTCTCATGTAGCCTAGGCTGACCCCAAACTCACAGCAATGCTTCTGTCCAAGTGAGGGGATTAACCCATAAAGTACCACATTTGGCCTCAACTGTTAATGTTTACGCAAGTTATTTCAGAACAGAGACTCTAGTACATTCATCATCTTCCAGGCTCACCAAGCTTTCTATTGGTGGTCTTGGGTCCTGCTTCCGGCCCTTTATGTAACATCGGGCTCATTAGTCTGAAAAAAATTAAGGAAGGCCTGAACTGCTTGCTAAACAGAGACATATGCCAAACTTAGCTTCAATCTTTACACACAGATGTCCCAGCAAGGAAACTGACCAAGATTATTCCTGTACCCCTGAAGGTTTGACATTTTTTTGAGAAGTTCAAGATTAATCTGAAAGCGAGTAAAATTATAAGTCCCCCGACGAAAGTCATGAAGGAGGAGAGAATAAATGCTGCTTGGATTTCGGTTGTGCAGGCCATTTCCTCCAATCCTTTCTCATCTAAATCGCTTATGTGTGAAACATCTTGAGACCACAATGTTGGGCTATTCTATGATGTCACGGTCACCTGGCAACAGTTCCAGGAGGTACACTTCCTCGTATTGCATCATCTTAGGACTGGCTGGGAAAGTCAAAGAGAAGTTTGAGGGACCAGAAACCTATGTGAAGGATGTGTGTGGCCAAACTAAGGATGATGGGAAGGAGAAGGGTGGAGTTGAGAGTTGTCAAAAGAAAGAGTCCTCCAACCACTTTGGTGAAACCAAGACTGCACTTAACTGCTAAAACATGGTAGGGCCTACCAAGGGTAGTCAGTAGATGGGGATTCTAGACTCCATTATTTTATCTGTGAGTAGAATAGGAATTATATTCTCTAGAATTGTGAGTTGCTGTCTACCCATTTCAATTGACTTGTTTAGTCAAAGAACTTCAAATTTTGTTTTTGATGAGATTCATCCAATGATCTCAATACTAGTCCTGTATCTTATATATGGGTGGTTTGTCTGAATGTAATATCTGTGCACCATCTATGTCCTGGTGCCCAGAAAAACCAGATGGAGGCATCAGATTCATTGGAACTGGAAATACAGATAGCTGTGAGTGATCTTGTGGGTGCTGGAAATTGAACCCAGGTCCTTTGGAAGAGTACTCAGTGCTCTTAACCCCTGAGCCAGCCTTCCAGCCCTGTTTAAAGACTATAAAGTAGGAACAATTGCAGAGTAAAATGGCTTATCAATAAAATCTTTAAACTTCAATACTAGATATTATCAAATACAAAAATATAAAATCCATATTACTAATAACTTTAACACTTTACACTCATTTCAAACTATGTTACTTTATGCCACCTTAACATCAAGAGATATATTTAAGCAAAATTTGCATTTTAGTTATGATGCACACATAAAATGCATTGTATTACAAAAAGCTACTATAATCTATTCTAGGAAGAAACAAAGTTTAAGAATTAAAAATGAAGGGGGCTGGAGAGATGGCTCAGTGGTTAAGAGCATTGCCTGCTCTTCGAAAGGTCCTGAGTTCAATTCCCAGCAACCACATGGTGGCTCACAACCATCTGTAAAGAGGTCTGGTGCCCTCTTCTGGCCTTCAGGCATACAGACAGAATATTGTATACATAATAAATAAATAAATATTAAAAAAATAAAATAAAAGTACTTGCGTCTCTTGACTGGACTCTTAAAAAAAGAATTAAAAATGAAAACAAACAACAGAGGGTTTGATAAAAGTCTTCCATTGAGCTGATTGTGATGGCACATGCCTTTAATCCCAGCATAAAGGAGGCAAAGGCAGATGAGTTAAAAGCCAGCCTGGCTTACATAGCAAGTTCTAGGCCACCCAGGGCTACAATGTTAGACTGTGTCTCAAAACAAACAAACAAAAAACCACAACAGTCATGTGGAATTGAAGAGAGGTATTTCAAACTATTAATATGTCATCTTTATAAAGCATCACTTGTTCCTACTATCATTTCCCAACATCGACATTTGCAAGCAAGTTAAGCTACAAAAATATCTAGGTGTTTGTGGCTGGCACACATAAACACATAAAGCAATTAAGTGTACACATACAGACACATATGAATCATGCATGAAGGATATTGAAAAAATAAGGTTGAGTTGATGTCTTGTGCCTCTGTAACTCCCTTATAGTAGTTAACAAAAGTCTCTCTTTGAAACAGGGTCTCATGTAGCCTAGGCTGACCCCAAACTCACAGCAATGCTTCTGTCCAAGTGAGGGGATTAACCCATAAAGTACCACATTTGGCCTCAACTGTTAATGTTTACGCAAGTTATTTCAGAACAGAGACTCTAGTACATTCATCATCTTCCAGGCTCACCAAGCTTTCTATTGGTGGTCTTGGGCCCTGCTTCCGGCCCTTTATGTAACATCGGGCTCATTAGTCTGAAAAAAATTAAGGAAGGCCTGAACTGCTTGCTAAACAGAGACATATGCCAAACTTAGCTTCAATCTTTACACACAGATGTCCCAGCAAGGAAACTGACCAAGATTATTCCTGTACCCCTGAAGGTTTGACTTTTTTTTGAGAAGTTCAAGATTAATCTGAAAGCGAGTAAAATTGTAAGTCCTCCGACGAAAGTCATGAAGGAGGAGAGAATAAATGCTGCTTGGATTTCGGTTGTGCAGGCCATTTCCTCCAATCCTTTCTCATCTAAATCGCTTATGTGTGAAACATCTTGAGACCACAATGTTGGGCTATTCTATGATGTCACGGTCACCTGGCAACAGTTCCAGGAGGTACACTTCCTTGTATTACATCATCTTAGGACTGGCTGGGAAAGTCAAAGAGAAATTTGAGGGACCAGAAACCTATGTGAAGGATGTGTGTGGCCAAACTAAGGATGATGGGAAGGAGAAGGGTGGAGTTGAGAGTTGTCAAAAGAAAGAGTCCTCCAACCACTTTGGTGAAACCAAGACTGCACTTAACTGCTAAAACATGGTAGGGCCTACCAAGGGTAGTCAGTAGATGGGGATTCTAGACTCCATTATTTTATCTGTGAGTAGAATAGGAATTATATTCTCTAGAATTGTGAGTTGCTGTCTACCCATTTCAATTGACTTGTTTAGTCAAAGAACTTCAAATTTTGTTTTTGATGAGATTCATCCAATGATCTCAATACTAGTCCTGTATCTTTCTGAGACCACAGCACAGTCTCTAGAACTTCAGAAAAAAAGAAATTCTTAAAGATTTGAATTTTATTTATGCTTTTAAAAAGTTGTAGGTAGCCGGGCGGTGGTGGCGCACGCCTTTAATCCCAGCATTTGGGAGGCAGAGGCAGGCGGATCTCTGTGAGTTCGAGACCAGCCTGGTCTACAAGAGCTAGTTCCAGGACAGGCTCCAAAACCACAGAGAAACCCTGTCTCGAAAAACCCAAAAAAAAAAAAAAAAGTTGTAGGTAAATAGTAAATATGTATATCTAAGCCACAGCATGAAGATTGTTATTAATGTTGAAATTTGTAAATGCTTGCTGAGAGAGTAGAAGAGTAGATTCTGGGTGTTCTGGACACACATCGACACACGCACACACATCCGCACAGGACAACTATAAAATGGTAGGTGAGTGTGATAATGAATCATTTAAATATGTATAAGTTGTTCTGTGATATTTTGATTGTGTTCTGACAAATAAATCTTGCTTGGAGTCGGGGTGACCAAAATTAACCACAGAGGTTTGGAGGACATAGACAGATAGGAGACAGGAAGTAGTAAGGTGGGGCTGAGACAATGAGTTCAATACCCAAGGACCCAAGTTAAGAGTCTCTGACCTCTACATTTCACCATTGCCCCCCCACCTCTCTCTCTCACACACACACACACACATACACACATACAGACACAATCACATAGTTAGATCATTTAAAATTTAATTTAATTTAAAAAAGAAAAGATGCCAGTACCATGGCAGTCCTTTTCTGAATGGAGAAGGAAAAGAGAGGAGAGAGGCGGTGAATTGTTTGCAGAGCTAGAGGGATTGCTCAGTGGTTAAGGACACTTGCTGCTCTTTTAGAGGACCTGAGATTGGTTCCCAGCAGTTACACTGGGTGACTCACTACCACCTGTAATTCCAGCGTCAGAGCACGCAACACCTACGGCCTCTGATTCATTTATTATAAACATATATGCTTCCATGATCAAGTATGTGTCCACATGTGAATGAATATATATATATATATATAATAAAGTAAATAAATAAATATTTATTTATTTTCTAAATAAGCCTTGTGTGTGTGTGTGTGAGAAAAATTTATTTGGAAAATAAAGTCACATATTTAGCCACATTATTTTGTCAGTCTGCTTCTGCTTAAGTTGTTGTAATTATATTATTTTCATTTCCTTAACTTTCACCATTTAATATTTTCAACAATATGTTGTCAGGCAACTAAACCATCTTTCTCCTTAGTATTCTGCCACCAGTACATACTGTATCACAGGGCTGGTTAGGAGGCCCAGTGCGTGGGTCTAAGGTACTGGCCACCAAGCCTAATGACTTGTAGACCCCGCACCCACGTGATGGAAGGAGAGAACTGATTCCCAAAATATGTCCTCTGACTTCCAAGTGTGCCCTGTGGCACACTAAATAAGTGTAACTTTAAAATGTGCAAGAGGAACTAGCGGTATGGCTCCATTGGTAGAGTGCTGGCCTAGCACGTACAATGCCCTGGCTTTGAACCCCAGCACCACACCAACCCGGCACGGTAGAATATGCTTGTAACTCTAACACTTGGGAGGTCATCTGAAGTGTTATCAAGGTCATCCCTGGCGAAGACCTTGTATCAAGAAAGAAAGAAGGAAGGAAGGAAGGAAGGAAGAATGAAGAAGGAAGGAAGGAAGGTAAAAAAGCAAGCCTGACATAGTGTTGCATACTTTTTATCCCAGTCCCTGAAAGACAGAAGGCTAGCCTGGTCTACATGATGAGTTCTAGACCAACCAGAGCTAAACAGTGAGACCTGTCTAAACAAATTAAAAAGGAAAGAAGAAAGGGATGGAGGAAGAAAGGAAGGAAAACAAACAATACAAAAACAGGCTAAGGAGACAGAACAGAGAGTTCTCAAAAGAAGATCCGTGATTGGATAATATGTTTAAGGAGGGCAACATCATTAGCCATGAAAGAGATGTAATTTAAAACTGCTATAATTAAACCTGCTGTGAGAGCCCATCTCCAGTGCAAACGGCTATCCTTAAGAAAACAACAACACATTCTGAATAGGGCATGGGCAAGGAGAAACATTAATTCATGGCTGGTATGAGTGTAACTGGTGCAGCCATTATGGAGATTAGTGTGGAGGATTATCAAAACCTAAATTACCATCTGTCTCAGCTATACTGTTTCTGGGCACAGACCCAAAAGCACTCAATCCTACAGCAGAATACCTGTGCGTTCATGTGCACTGCGGCTCTATTCATAAGAGCGGGGAAACAGAATCACCATAGATGCCCATCAGCGGTTGAATGAGAATAAAAATGTGGTGCATATACACAATGGAATTTTAATCACCCCTAAAGAAAGAATATGCAGTTAGCGGGAGAATATACGGGACTGTAGGTAGTCTATTAAGTAATGCAGTCTCAGAAAGACAAACATCATATACTGTCACACAAATGTGGATCTTGGCTTCTAAGGGTTTTTGTTTTACATTATTTTGTGTGCATGTGTATGTGTGTGGATACAAAGCGAACACCCTGTGCTTTAGTCCCTGCCCAACTGCTTATGTGTGACCTTGCTACATCCGTGAGAAACCCTCCATTGCTCAACAATGGGGGTGGGGTGGGGCTGTTTCCACCAAGGGTCTCCAGGAGTCCTGGTTTTTTTGAACTGAGATGTTTGGCTGAGTCGGCTAGCATCATTAAGAGCGAAGAAAAGTCAATGTCCCATCTCTTTGCTCAGAATCCCACAGCACTAAGGGGGAACATATTACTGTTATTTTGCTAAGTTAACATGTGCTCAAACTGCCTTCCTATCTGTTTAGAGCAGTAGACTCCACCACTCTCAGCCTTTGTCAGAGAAGCTTGCTTTCTGCAGGGCTTCATGTGGAAGCTCCAAGGACCAGTGCTAAGAAAAGGTAACTGCTAAGTACTCAGCCCGAATCCTAGAACCCCTGACACCCACATTCTTCTGCTCATGGAACGACCACGGCGCTCATAAAATCCCAGTAGCTTCACAAGGTAGGGCCCTGTCACGATTTCACTACGGGTAGGGAACGGCGCATGAGGCCCTACCCTTCCTTGAGGAAGGCGAATTGACAATTAACAGTTGCAGTGCTAAGGGCTGCAATTTTTTTTTTTCAGTGATGTAGCCACTGTTAAGTGGTCCATGCTCTGAACCCAGTCCTTTTTGTTGATTGGGTTCCCTCAATCTGGGTCCTATTGGCACTTTGAGGGCTATTGGCGATTTACCCTCACGGCTTCTGCACCCCACACTACATTCCATCTTTTAGAGAAAGTTTACTCCCCAAGAAGTATGACCTAGGATGGTTTGAACGAGACTTGTCCCCCATCATCTGAGGGGATCTGAACACTTGTTTTCCAGTTGGTGTGGTATTTGGGGAGGCCCAGGGGGGTAAGCTTTGCTGGAGGAAGTACGTCACTGGGGGCGGGCTTTATGTGTAAAAAGTAAAGCAGCTTTCTAGGAGTTCCCTCTGTGCTTGGCGATTCTGGTAAGGAATGTCAGCTCTCTGTCACGTGGTCTAGTCGCTATGCCTGCTGCTTGCTGCCATTTCTCTCCTCTGCCATCATGAACTCTTAACCCTGTGAAGCCCTCAGGCCAAAACAGGAGATTCGCCTTCTTCCTTAAAAGTAACTCATCAATGATCTATCCCAAATTTTTTTTTAAAGTACTATGTTCTATTGCAAATCATTTTTTTTAAAAGCAAATGTAGGGTCAGTGAAATGGCTCATGGGTAAAGACACTTGTTGCTAAGCCTGAGTTGGATGTATCCCTACAACCACAAAACGGAAGGAAAGAATCTTTCCCACAAGTTGTCTTGTCATCTCTCCAGTGCGCCATGGCACAAACATGCCCACGTAGACTCACACACGCGCATGCACGTGCGCGCGCGCGCGCACACACAGCGAGCGAGCGAGGAGGAGGGAGACTCTGTTACAGTCTATATCCTGGAGTTTGGAGACCCTACGCTTCCTTCCACTTACTCCAGGGTTTCAACTACCAGCTCCTATCCCTCGTTCTCCACTTTTTAGTGTCTGCTCTTCTACCTGTCTAAACTCAGTTCTCGGGCACCGACTCTGCCCGGGGGCTTCATTTTCCTTCTGGAAGAAGCCCCGCAGCTTCAGCAGCGCACGGTCCTCCTAGTCTCCTCCGGCCAGATGTTCAGTCTCGCCTCTCCCCCCTCTCCTACCCGGGCTCTGGAATCTCCTAAAGCCACCAGGGAGCGGGCTCGGAGTGGCGAACCACCAGGAGTGCAGCAGCATACAGCAGGCCTGAGCTAGCGAGGTGCTGTTTTTTTTCTGGAAGTTTCTTAGATCTTATGCACGTTCGCTCTGCACACACGGCTCAAAGGCAACGCTCTCAAATCCCCATATACGCGGTGGTTTCCACTCTTAGCCACGAAAATGAGCAGGTTTTCTGTTTGTTTGTTTTTGTTTTTAAGAAATAACGTAAATCTTTGAGGAAAGCAAATGACAGACCTAGTGCACGGCTTCCCTCAAACACTGGCTCTCGGCGTCGCGCTCTGCTTTTCTGGCCTTAAAGCGGGCGGGCTCCAAGGGCCTGATTCACAAGCAAGAGGTGGGCCCAACAAAAGGCCTTTACCACTTTAAGACTGCAGGGCCCGGGGGCATCTCCCTGAACAGATGCTATTCTCGCGAGAGCCGCCGAAGGGGTAGCAATGGCGGCCACTGGGGCAGGTCCTGGCCCTGGAGTGGGCTCCGGTCCTGGTCCTGGAACGGCTGCAAGCGCCACCACTGCAGAGGAGGGAGAGACGGAGCCGGTGGCTGCCGCGGCTGGAGAGGGGCCGCCTGCTGCTCCGGGAGCGGAGCCCAGCTCCGGAGAGGCTGAGAGTGGGTAAGGCATCTGCAGCCCGCGAGAGCGCGAGACGAAGGGCCTGCCCCTCGTGCCATCCCGGGGCTCGCGCCGCTCCTGTGCGGTCCTCCCGACCCAGGCCCTGCGGCCAACGGCTCGGCCTGCGCTGTGCCCTCTGCAGCCCCGCAGGCTGCTTGGCTCGGAACTGCGCCTCAGACCTCGTTTCCTTTAGCCCCCGTGTGAGCCAAGCAAGTTTCCCTCGCTCCCGCCCTTGCCATCCTCCTGCCTCTCCTAATCCTAGTTCCTGAAATAGCGCAGGAAGGGCATTTCCCGTTGGTGCCGGTGTGGAAGGAGTCACAATCCTGAAAGCCCTAAGAAACGCAGATCCCTGTGACTCTTCCCCCCCAGGACCATCTCTAAGCCGTGTAGATGGCTGTAACGACCCTTTAGGCTTCACTGTGTTTGTCTTGACTATATCCTTTCTAATGTTCGGATTGTTTCCCTGGGCATCCAGTCCAGGACAGGCTTAGACTGGGAAGTCCATCCGTATTTGCTTCCACGGTTTTTGTTTGTTGTTTGGTTTCGGAGTAGATATTTTGAAGTTTGTTTATCATGAAATCTCTTACTTTCTTGACAGGGATGCAAACTTGGTTGATGTAAGTGGTCTGGAGACAGAATCTTCTAATGGGAAAGATACTCTAGTAAGTATCATCTTACGCCTTTGAAAGGCAAACTAGATTTTGTTTTAAGATTTTTAATCTAATTTTTAAAAATGTAGTCAGCTTTGATTGTCTTCTTGCCGCGTGCCTCCAGGAAGGTGCTGGCGATACTTCAGAAGCGATGGATACCCAGGTGGGCTCTGTGGATGAAGAGAATGGCCGACAACTGGGAGAGGTGGAGTTGCAGTGTGGACTATGTACAAAATGGTTTACCGCTGACACCTTCGGAATAGACACATCGTGAGTACATTTCATGGTTTTTTTGGTTGTTTTTTTTTTTTTTTTTTAAGATTTATGTATACACTGTTCTTCTGCCTGCATGTATGGCAACAAGCCAGAAGAGGGCACCAGATCTCATTTTAGATGGTCGTGAGCCACCATCTGATTACTGGGAATTGAACTCAGGACCTCTGGAAGGGCACTGGCATCCATGTGGCAGCTCACAGTGGTCAGGGAACTCCAGCAATGGGGGATCCGCTACCCTCTCCTGACTTGTTTGGTTTTGTTTTGTTTTTTCGAGACAGGGTTTCTCTGTATTGCTTTGGAACCTGTCCTGGAACTCACTCTGTAGACCAGGCAAAATAATTTGAAGGGTTGGCATGGGAGTCTAGGAGGGAGGGAAGAAAGGGAAATTATGTAATCATATTATAATCTCAAAAAATCGAAAGACATTTTTAAAAAGACCAAAGGAAAAGAACTTTCTTTGGCATATTCAACAGTTGCTTCAGTTTGTAGATCGGTGGGTAGTCTATTGTGCTCACCCTAACCCCTGTTCAGTGACCTGATGCTGACTGAAGAGTTACTGCCATTTATTGTGTGTTTAAGTACTGAGAACAGCGCCCTATTAGGCATGCCCTTGCTTTTAAACTTAAAGTGATTGGGAAATAAGACTATATAACTAGAAGAGATTATATAATTAGATCTGGGACAAATTTTTAATTTATATTTATATTTTGGGTTTGATATTTACAGTGGTAAAGCCCGTTGTCACAAAAATCTGAAGGTGTAGCATACAGTCCAGTAGTAGTATACTCGGCCACTGTGTGCAGAACCCTGGATGGATCACCATCATCAGAAAGACTTTTTTTTTAATTTCTCAAGAACACTGAGCTAATCTTTGTGTTATTTTCATGCCTAAAGTATACTTTGTTTCCTTTCTAATTGCTTATAATCTATCCCTATATAAGTATCTTATGCTCTGTCAGGAAAAAAACAACAACTTGTGCCTAAACACGTATTTAGTCAAAGCATCTATTCTGGAGAAATAGAATCACATTATGACTCAGATTGAGTCTCCTCTTCTATGGACTAGCTCAGCAGCTAGAAGGTGAGCGTTTTTGATTCAGTGTGAGTAGCTCTTATGATGGCTCTCTAACTGGGTAGCCCTGGCTGGTCTGGAACACCCATTGTAGAAATCTGGGGCTGGAGAGATAGATAGCTCGATGGGTAAGCATTGTCTGCTCTTCCAGAAGACCTGGATTCAGTTCTCAGCACCCACGTGGCAGTTCACAACTGCCTGTAACTCCTGTAAAATCTCACCATCACACATACATGCAGCAAAACACCAGTGTATACAAAATAAAATAAACGGTTAAAAAATTGCAGAAATTATCCTGCCTTTCAATCAGTCTTTATGGTTAAATTTTGAGGCCAGGCTGGCTGGATATTGAACGTCAGGCTAGGCAGGGCAGTACCACAAGACCTTGAAAGGAAAAAAACATGTATATTGAGTTTAGCTAGTGGTGCATACCTGTAATTCAGGTACTTAGGAAGCTAAGGTAGGAGGATCACAAGTTCAGTCAGTACAGGCTAAAGCTAATTGTAAATCAGGACCCTGTCGCAGAAAAAGCCAGAGTGGGTTGGTGAGATAGCTCAGTGGGCAAGCCTGGCCACCTGAGTTTGATCCCTGCAACCTTTATGAAGTTGGAAGGAGAGAACTGAGCCACAGGTTGGCCTCCCACTTCCATGTATGTATCTTGGCAAGTGTGCCATACATGTATCATATATACACACAACAACAATAATAATAAATAAACTTTTTAAGGGAAGAAAACATGCTTAGGAATATGTTCAGGAGTTCGCTAATTTTGTATAATTTGGCTTATCCACAGATCATGTCTACCTTTCATGACCAACTACAGTTTCCATTGCAATGTGTGCCATCACAGTGGGAATACCTATTTTCTCCGGAAGCAAGCAAGTAAGAATAACTGGAGTATTTTTAAAAGATTGTCCTTTGGAAAACAAAAGGGATCTGGGTTAGCACACTTAGATTACCTTTGTTAAGAACTGACTAGAATTAGCTTGGTATTTCGCTCTGAATAATTGCAATTGCCCATTTCAAGCCAAATTATTACTTTTGACTGTTCCTGTTATTATTTTGTAGACCACTATCTTGGTTTCTCCACCTGGTAAGGGAAAAGGTTTCAGGGGTGGGGGGGTGGGGAGCGTCACAGTCCATGACTGAAGACACAGCAACAGACATTTGAGGGAGCTGACCAGTTTGACCCCATAATTAGAAACACAGAACAGCGTGTTTCAGCTCTGCTTGCTTTTTCTAGTATACAGTTCAGGATCCCCTGCCCAGGACATAGTACTGCCCATAGTGGGCAAGCCTTCTGAAGTCTCCAGAGTCAAGATAACCCCACAAGCAGCCTGATGTAGCTCATCCCTCAAGAGTCAAGTTGTGTCAAGTTGAAACTAACCATCACACCTACTGTGTTGAATATGCTCTTATTGATAGAAATCGAGTTTTACAGATATATCTCCCCCCCTCTTTTTTTTGATAGATTTAAAAGAAATGTGCCTTAGTGCTTTGGCGAACCTAACATGGCAGTCTCGAACCCAGGATGAACATCCAAAAACCATGTTCTCCAAAGATAAGGTAGAGTTAGAATTAATGTAATTGCAGTATGCTACAGAATCAAGTGAAGCGTCTAGATTTCTTCTTTAACAAGTATAGTAGCCTCCTCAGTTTTTATGAGTAAATCATCTAGTAGCTACCTTGTTTATTCCATATATGGAAATAATAATTTACCAGTTTCCTAGTTGGTGTCATTTGGCTTAGCTGTTAGTATTATAAATTCTTAAGTTGGCTTTTTGAAAGCAAGTAAGTCATCTATCCCATAATCAAGTCTGCTGTGAACCAGTCTCTATATAGGAACTCGGCGTCTTCAAACTCAGTCTTACTGTTTCTGCCTCCCTGCCTCTTTCCCTAGCAGGAGCACAGAACTGGCTGCCTAGTTTCTGACCTGCAGGGAAAAATTGCTAACCGGGTAGGTGAGGGCCATTATGGGCAGCAGGCCAAAAACTGCAGGCAAAGATGAGAAGGATGAGAGCCACCAAGATACACTGCTGTGCTATGATTTTATCATCGTTGTAGCGTGGGTCTCACGAGTGAAAAGTGCACTGTAAAACACATTGTATTATAGGACAGTGGTTCACAGCTTGTGCTTACCTTGTCTTTATTATTCTGTCTTGTGTTTGACTTAATCTCACATTTCTTTCATTTACCCTAGAAGCAATAATACAAACTATTATTGTTCACCAGATTTCTGACATTTGATTGTCAAACTTCTGACCAGGATAATTTTGTCACCTTGATAGCCCAAACCTTTGGCATGTCCCCATGAGCTTCTGAACTCCTTGTTTTCGGAATGACAGAGTAGTCTAAGCTTTCCCTACACTGTCCCCGATTTCCTTTTCTGTTTGGTGAATACTTAATTTTCATGGGATTGACTGTATGGTAGAGGGTTCTGCGAGATGTTCTAAAACGGTGATGCCAGAGAATCAAGGTCAGACATCGATTTTGTCCTGTGAGCAGCAGCTGGCAAGCCGGTCACCGCCAGAGTAGATGGAGAGGAGTCTGACAGGCGAAGTTTCTGACTTTCAAATTCGTGTAATGACTGTGATTATAAAGTAACAGATGCGTTAAGGGTATCTATAGTTTATGATTCTGAGTGGTCAGTAATTGTAAATAAGAGAAAAAATAGACCTCTACAAAGCAAGCTTAGAAGGTGCAGAACCCACGCGCTGCCTTTGAGCCCCCAGCGCTCCTCCTCATGGCGTCGGGGGTTAAGCTGCAGCGCCATAGCAGTTGCTAGCACATAACTGGGGTCTCCTGCCCATCGCGGATGGTCCTTTTAACTGCTAGCTACAGGCCCGGATGTGGGGGAAGAAGGTACAGAACTCTATCTTAATTATAAAAAAGACACGGTTTGCACAGTGTCAGGAAGAAAAGGGCCTCAGGACAGAAGTCACCTACCGTTCAGTTGACAACCAAGGGATGGGAGTATAACTTATCCTTAAGTGGACTGTCAGCCTGAGTAGCTAAAAATCTGTATAGACTTACTTGAAATGCTCCAAATCTATATATTTGGTTGGTGGTTTGTTGTTTGACCTGAGATTCACAGCCACCTCCTGCCTAAGCCAAGTGCTGAGACTGAGCCATGAACTTAAAAGCTACAAGTGGGTCTTTGTTTTGATTGTAATGACGGCTTTAAAAGGGGCTATGTGTATAACTTTGAAAACAATTATAATTCTTAATGTATTTTACTTCTTACAAATAGGATATTATACCATTTATTGATAAATACTGGGAGTGTATGACAACTAGACAGCGGCCTGGGAAAATGACTTGGCCTAATAACATTGTCAAAACAATGGTAAGTACATTAAAAACTGCTAAAGGATCAGTATTATTTCTAACAGTTAAATTCTATTTAGTTTGAAATAATGTGATAGCTGAGAAAAATGCAAACTATTTGATATTAATCATTGAATGAGATACAGGTCATTAAATTTTGATTTTTTCTGTACAAATTTAGTTAATAACATAATGCCTTATGTGAATAGTAGTCCCCAAAACTGCTTTGATGTGCTGAAACCCTTAACTGCTGTTGCTGGTTTGGGGGTTTTAGGTTTTGTTTTGTTTTGTTTTTGCTTGCTTGTTATTGGTTTTTGTTGTTGTTTTGTATGTACTTTATATGTATGTGTGTGTGTACCATGTGTATCCAGTGCCGATGAAGGCTAGTAAAGGGCCATTGGAATCCCCTGGAATTAAAGTTACAGGTGATTTTGAGCCACCTAATACTGACGGTGGAAAGTAACCTGGGTCCTTTGGAAAAGCAGCAAGTGCTTTTAAGTGCTGAGCTGAGCCCTCTTGCAATTTGATTTTATACTAAACTTGAAGACCAATTTTTTTTTCAAATTTTCATTTTTGATTATATAAAGTCTTGCTCTGGACATAGAAGTAATGAGATCACTTTGGGAGAGGTCAGCAGTAGGCCGCCAGCTCTCCTTAATTCCGTGAGAGGACAGCAGAGGGTCTGAAGCACTGCTCTTGTTTTTCTGTTTTTTTTATACTAGGTCTCTTGTAGCCCAGGCCTCGAACTGAGCATGTAGACAAAGGGGACTGAACTTCTGGCTTCCCCTCCGTCCAGAGTGCCAGTTACAGTTGTCTGCCTCCTCACCTCTGGCACTTTACCTCGTGTTCGTGCTAGGGATCTGCCAGGTCTTCATGCATTCTAGGCAAGAACTCTCAACAGAACTACTTCCAGCAGCCTAATGTGGGCACTTGAAAAGTACCTCTTCATCTGGGCGGTGGTGGCACACGCCTTTACTCGGGAGGCAGAGGCAGGCAGGTGGATATCTGTGAGTTCAAGGCCAGCCTGGTCAGCCAGGGCTGTTACACAGAGAAACCTGTCTTACAAACAAAAACAGACAGCAAAAAAGTACCTCTTCCATTTGAGTTTTTATGGTCTTATAGTAATTTTTTTTCTTTTTTCGGTTTGGTTGTTTTTTGTTTTTGAGAGAGGATTTCTCTTTGTAGTCTTGGGTGTCCTGAAACTCACTTTGTAGACCAAGGTGGCCTCAATTCACAGAGATCCTCCTGCCCCTGCCTCCTGAGGGCTGGGATTAGAGGTGTGGGCTGCCACCACCTGGCACAGTTTTTTTTTTCTGGCACAGTTTTATAATAAGAGGAACCGCAGGGTTTTGGAGAGCACAATTAGGAACTGACATTTGGAGTTGATGACTGAACATCCTCTGTACTTCTGAGGGGGAAAAATGTTCATTATTACTAAGATACTGTGTTGTTTTAGAGTAAGGAGAGAGATGTGTTCTTGGTAAAGGAGCACCCGGACCCAGGGAGCAAAGACCCAGAAGAAGATTATCCCAAATTTGGACTTTTGGATCAGGTACGTTAATCATACTTCCTTCATATTCTCTCTCTGTCTCTGTCTCTGTCTCTGTCTCTCTCATTCTCTCTTTATGTTCATGAGGTATGTGCACTATGTGTAGTACCTGCAGAGGCCAGAAGAGGGAGTTGGAGCAGCACCCCTGAAACTTGAGTTACAGACAGCTGTAAGCTGCCACGTGGGTATTGAGAACTGAACCTGGTCCGCTGGGAGAGTAGCAAATGCCCTTAACCACTAAGCCATCTATCTCTTCGGCCTTGTGTTCTTCTTCTGTCAGAAGCCATGTAGGGTAGTGAAGCAGGTTTGTTCACAGTGGGCTGGAGATGTGGCTGAGTTGATAGTGTTTGCCTAGCAGCACTGTATGACCTGGGGTCGTGATGTACTCATGACCGTGCAGTAAAGAGGAACAAACAGAGAATCATGAGTTTGAGGCCGTGTCCAAAAAAAACAACAACAAAAAAACAAAGGAGGAGTGTTGTATGAGGAGAGCGGGTCCTTTGTTGTCCCAGCCACCCGGCTAGCTTACAGCCGAAATAATCACACAGAAATTGTATTATTTAAATCACTGTCTGGCCCATAAGCTCTAGCCTCTTATTGGCTAACTCTCACATCTTGATTTAACCCATTTCTATTAACCTGTATGTCACCACGAGGTCGTAGATTACCAGGAAAGATTCAGCATGTCTGACCCGGCAGCTCCATGGCGGCTCTCTCTTACTCTGCTTCCTTCCTTCCAGAATTTAGTTCTGTCTTCTCCGCCTACCTAAGTTCTGCCCTATCAGGCCAAGCAGTTTCTTTATTGATTAACCAATGAAAGCAACACATAAACATAAGAGCCTCCTACACCAGAGGAGAGGCTGGGGAGATGACTCCATGCATACATTTTTGTTGTGCAAGCCTGAGAGCCTGAGCTCATATCCCCAGTTCCCTAGCACCCACATAGAAGCCAGGAGCCCAGCACTGTGGGGCAGGGACAGGCAGACCTGGAGCTTCCTGACCAGTCAGCCTAAATGGCAGGCTCCAGGTTCAGTGAGAGATAGTCTCAAAAAATAGGTAGAGCCAGTGAGATGACTAGGCTGGTAAAAATTGCTTGCTTATGCATGCCTGATGACCTGAGTTTGATCTCTGAGGCCCTGGTGGAAGGAGAGAGCCAGTGTGCAACGTTGTCCCTTTTTTTTTCTTTTTGTTTTTAAAGACAGAGGTTATCCCTGTCTGTTCTAGAACTCAATGGGCTGGCCTCAAATTCACCAATCCTCCTGCCTCTGCCTCCCTGTTGCTGGAATTAAAGGTGTGTATCACCACAGCCTGGCCCTGCAGAGTTGACCTTTAACCTCTACATCTTCACTTGTTCTCACCCACATACAAAAAGGCCGACTGATAGAGGAAGACACTATTTCTGAAGAGACTATTTCTGGTCTCTACAGAAGTGTGCTTGGTTATGTGCAAGCCCCTCCCTCTCAATACACATACATGTACACACACATGCACACAAGATTGTTTGCATCTGTCAGACACACTGCTATTCTGTAACAAGATCTCGCTGTAGCCCAGGTTAGCTTATACCCACGACAGTTGTTACTGCCTCAGCCTCCCACTTGCTAGGGCCACATTGATTCTAGTTGTTCCTTAGTGTTAGGGCTTAGTTTTTATAAGTTTTTTCTTTTCTTTTTCTTTTAATTAAACATTTTTAAATACAATCTTATTTTACATAGTTATCCCCATTCCACTCCCTCCCCTCCTCATGTTCCACTCTTCCTTCCACCTCACCCGCTGTCCACTCCTCAGAAAGAGTAAAATTTCCATGGGAATCAACAAAATCTGACCAAGGCCCTCCCCCTGTATTCTGTTATCTGAAATTTTGCTCCTATAAAAACATTCTTTGGGGCTGGAGAGATGGCTCAGAGGTTAAGAGCATTGCCTGCCCTTCCCAAAGGTCCTGAGTTCAATTCCCAGCAACCACATGGTGGCTCACAACCATCTGTAATGAAGTCTGGGGCCCTCTTCTGGCTTGCAGAATACACACAGAATATTGAATACATAATAAATAAATAAATATTTTTTAAAAAAACATTCTTTGTGGTGGAGGAAATTTTGAAGAATATGTGTTGCTAGAACCTTTTGGGAAAAAGAAATTTCCTTTTTTTTGTTGTTGTTGTTGTTGCATGTCAGAGGACACATTGGCAACTAAAAAGGCTTTCAGATTTGTCTTAAAATGCTTGATTTGCTAACTTTTTCTGAGATGAGATCTGTCAGTGTGGCATAGACTCAGATTCTGTCCTCAGCCTCCTCCTCCCAGCCACTGAGGCTGAAGCTGATTGCTGCCTGTGAAGATCTGAAGAGCTGGCCATCTCGGTGGCCACTGGAAATGAGATTTCTGTCTCATAAATAGAAAGATACAGCTTTGTGGGCCAGAATTCCTGGAGAGCAGAGTGAGGGTACCTAAGCATGCTGGCCTGCTGGGCGGGTCTCCCTCCTCCACCTGCGTGCTTGGCTGATTGCATCCTGGAGTCATCCTGACCCTAGTTCTTGACCTGCGGCACTCATGCTCCTTCATGAGTTCATGAAGTGTCCACCTGGGGACCTTTTCATTTTCTATGCTCTACTTTTGTCTGGTTTTTGTTTGCTTGTTTTTGAGCAATTATCAGAATAATTTGTTTCTGTGGCCTTTTTTTTACTAGGATGTTTCTTCTTCTAGGATCTCAGTAACATTGGCCCTGCTTATGACAACCAAAAACAAAGCAGTGCTGTGTCTGCTAGTGGGAACCTAAATGGTATGTGCTTAAATATCCTGTCCAAAGATTTGTGAATTCTGACATCCTTGCCTAGAATTGGTGTTATGTAGGATGGCCCAGCCCTGAGTGATTGCTAAGATGCTTTTACGTTGAGATTCCAGCAGCTAGCAGACACTGGGGTGACAGTGGGAGAGCGCTCTTGTCACTTCGCAGCAGTTTGGTGTCATTGGCAGTGCTGTTTGCTCATCAGTTAGACACATCAGTGGGATGTATTGGGACTCTTGAGTCTGCGAGCCTTAGTGATGTCCATCCACCCAGCTACACTTTCTGTGATGTTAGAGCCCACATCTGTATCATAATAAACACTTGTGGGGAATTGATTTGCTCTCAATCCTTTTCCATAGCTCAGCTGTCACTTGGTAAGCTGCTTTTCTCCGTGAATTTCAGCATAATTCTTATGATGGATTTCTGTCTGGATTACCTACTATGGCATCCCCCCATAATCCCTCTAATTAATAGAGAAAATTCTCTTTGCTCCTAATCTAATGAGAACTGGCAGGCGGGGGGGGGGGGGTGAGCGAGGAGGCAGTTTAGTGGCTATCCATCCCACACATGGCATTCATTAACTTGTCTGTTAGAATGGGAGCATTTTCAATACATAAATCTTGTCCAGTTAACATTCTAAGGTGTGTTGGAAATACGAGTGTATTTATTATCTTACACCTTGCTTTCCCATTGTAGCTGTTGATGTTTGACAAAACATAGTGCCGCTTCTGTTCTTACAGGTGGAGCCACTTTGGGAGGTGAATTCCTCTCTGTCTTCTTTCAGCCTCAGACTTAAGTATCTTGTGGTTTGAAGTGCTTTTTGCTGAGCTTTCGTAGAAGCTAAATAATTTTAAAGCATTGTGAAAGTGGTGTGACGGCACTTACTATGGAGCTATAGTTCCAGTTTAATGGTGGGAATAAAAGCTTGATGTTGTCATATTCTGCCTGACATAGCAGCCAGCAGTCCTCTTCGGTGTTGCTTACTCTGTTGAAGCAGCCCCTAAATGGTAGTAGAGGATTTGGCAGGTTTTTAATTGATAGTTATGTCATCACAACTGTTTAGCATTAAACCTTTTATGAGCTGAGTGGATAACAGCCAGGTTCATAAAAGGACATTCTGCATTAATCTGGTACTGTGTGTGCAGAATATGACCTGCCCTTCGTGTCTTTAGTCTTTTTATTGCAGCAGAAATGCTGATAATTTTCAAGCTTGTCCCAAATTTACATATAGTACTCTATGCAGTTGTTTACATAAAGGTGTTTTCCTGCAGTTGAGGAACATTTTCTGGAAAGAGAAAAACAAACTTGAGAAATGGACAAAAATTATAACAAAACACATAAGGTAATATAATATTGCTTGTGACCTGACTACATAGTAAGTTCTAATATAAAATATATAAATTGTTGTATTTGCTCTTAATTCTACAAAATGTAACATACTAAATTCATTGGCACAGTCTTAAGTGTATTGATGTGGAACCAAAAACTGCTTACTAAATTTAAAGCCTCCGTTCTTGAATCATATAACTATGATGAATTTTCAAACACTGGAGAGAAACACCTTTTTAGTATTTCTGTTTTTGTTTTTTGTTTGGTGTACTTTTGTCTTGTATATTCAAGCGCTTTAAGTAGATAATGCCTTTATATGTTTATGAAATATATTACGCAGTGTAAGCAAGTGGACATTGACCTATGATAAGGACATTTACATCAATGTTTGTATTAAGTGGTGAACACAATCCATGCAATTGTTTTCATTCTTTTTTAGCTGTGGGTGCTTGGAATCTGAATACAAATGCATTTGTGTTACAACCCCATGAAGTGCTGTTGTTTACAGTCCATTGAGAAAGGGCTGGGGAGATGACTTGGTCAATAAAGGTACTTGCTGCATAGCCTGGTGACTTTAGTTCAGTCCCTGGAGCCCATGTAAAGTTCAGATGCAACTCTACAAAGTTATCATCTGACCTCCACATACATACATTAATTAATTGACTGGTTATTTAATTTTTTTTTTTTTTTTAAGGAAAGGAAGGTTGAAGATGTAACACAGATAGATACTAGGTATTATAGATTCGTGTGACCTTTATTGTCAGAACTGGCCCAGGACATTGGCTGTGAGATACAGCTGATACTTATAGAACCAGGCTAAAAATCCAGTATACAGCAAGGAAAAAAAAACCCTCTGTGATGTTACACAAATGCACTTTGGGGGATGGTAGTCGCCATGGACTTTGAGTGCCTTTGTGCCTGCAATGTGGCTCTGTGAAAATGATCTGTCTTCTCTTCAAAGGGGGAATCGCAGCAGGAAGCAGTGGGAAAGGAAGGGGAGCCAAGCGTAAACAGCAAGACGGAGGGACAACAGGGACGACCAAGAAGGCCCGAAGGTGGGATCACCCCCACCCCACTTATCCTCGCCCTGTTTATGTGCTGTAGGCAAAATCCACTGAAAGGGAAAGAGCTGTGTTCTTAAGGCTTAAGAATATGGGGGTTTGTTCATTTGTGGTGAGTTCTGAACCCCTGGTAAGACAATAACTTTAAATGATGTCTTGTCTTTTTTATTTATTTATTTATTTTATGCACATTGGTGTTTTTGCCGTCATATATGTCTGTGTGAGGGTGTTGGATCCTGTGGAACTGGAGTCACAGACAGTTGTAAGCTGCCATGTGGGTGCTGGGAATCGAACCCTGGTCCTCTGGAAGAGCAGTCAGTGCTCTTATCCTCTGGACCATCTCCCCAGCCCTCAAGGTCTTGTCTTTTATGAACCCATTACTATAAAATAGGTGCTTGCATTGCACTGGTAATACAGGTCAGTATTAGAGGACCTGCATGACATGTGGGAGGCCCCAGGTTGAATTCCCAGCATTGAAACAACAAAAGGCCCAATAATAGTGTCTTCTGTTCTGGGGAATAAAGTCACTTAAGAGATCCTGGGATGGCTAGATAGGTTAGAGAATAAAGCTTACTCACTGTTAGTGCCTCAGCTTCCTTCCTCTCCTTTCCATGTCTCTTCTTTTTCCTGTTCAAAGCTGAGGCGATGAAATTCAGGTCACTTCTGATTTAGACTGGCAAATCTTCTGTCTCCGGGTTTCTGTCTCTTGATTTATGTACCAAATGAACTTTGGGGGCTGGAGATGCATATAGCTCAGTTGGTAGAGTTCTTCCTGACACATACAAAGGCCTGGGTTTGACCCCAGAATTGGATAAAACGACAGTACATGTGTAGAGTTAGGTGTCAGTCCCCTACAAACTACAAGTAATTTAAGGAAATCTTTACCGGGTGTTTGGTGATTTGATTGAGTTAAATAAAGCATTTGTTGTAAAGTTGAATGCTTTCCGCCAGAAGCAACAAATCAGAGACCTTTGTCTTCATTTGAGACAGTGTTTCTCTGTTTTGCCACAGCTGTCATGGAACTGGCTGTGTTGACCAGGCTGGCCTTGAATTTAGAGATGACCTGCCTCTGCCTCCCAAGTGCTGCGATTAAAGGTGTGCGCCACACCACTTGGTTTAGAGGCCTCTTACAGGCTAGAGCACAGGTGAACTAGAGAGAACTTAGTTTCTTCAATGAGTTTTTCTTTTTCTTTTCAGTGACCCTTTGTTTTCTGCTCAGCGTCTCCCCCCTCATGGCTACCCCTTGGAACACCCGTTTAACAAAGATGGCTATCGGTATATTCTAGCTGAGCCTGATCCTCATGCCCCTGACCCAGAGAAGCTAGAACTTGACTGCTGGGCAGGAAAACCTATTCCTGGAGACCTCTACAGAGCTTGCTTATATGAACGGGTTTTGTTAGCACTACATGATCGAGGTATGTATGGAAAACTGTGCTGGCTAGTTTTTTTTTGTTATTTGGGAAGAGAGAACCCTAATTGAGAAAATGCCTCCATCAGGTTGGCCTGTGGGCAATCAGTAGGGCACCTTCTTGATTGATAATTGGTATGGGAGGGCTCAGCCCACTGTAGTGATGCTACCCCTGGCAGGAGGTTCTTGGCTGCATAAAAGAAAATCTGGCGGGTGGTGGTGGCACACAACTTTACTCCCAGCACTTGGGAGGCAGATCAGGTGGATCTCTGAATTTGAGGATAGCCAGGGCTACAGAGAGAAAACCCTGTCTTGGGGGAAAAAGGAAAGAAAAAAAAAAAAGGAAAGAAAGAAACCGACCTGAACAAGCTGTGGGAAGCATGCCAGTAAAACACCGTTCCTCTGTTTCTGGTTCCGTTTGTGCGTTGACTCCCTCAGTGAGGGCAGTGTTGGATGGAATAAACTGTCCTCTCCCAAGTTGTTTTGGTTATGATGTTATCCCAGCAATAGAGATCTAACTAAGACGGAAGCCAGTGCAGGGCTGTGAGGCGTTGCTCTGATAGGCCTGACTGTTTGCTCTGGGGAAGAGTGTGGAGATATTTAGAGCCTGGACTGGAAAGGCTGCTAGATGCAAAGCTGAATGGGCTGTTCTGTGGGAAGCTGCATGAGCTCAGAGAGTCCCTCAAAAACTGGATGTTTGATATTTGTATTAAGAATCTGTGCTTTCTAGTCAGTTGAGGCAGAAGAATCAACTGTGACTAAGAAGACACCAGCCGCAACTTGGGTAAAATCTTCTAGGAAGTGTTTCCTCGGGGCCAGCACACAGAACTTTGTTCCAGAGTGGGCCAAGACTGCATCTTAAGCTTGTAGTGGGCTGAGGGCAGGCCTGTTTTGCGTCCTGCCCGGCTCCCGCATGGTTAGCTTTACACCTGAAATAACAACACACAAATTGTATTCATATAAACAATGCCTGGCCCATTATATCTAGCCTCTTCTTGGCTAACTCTCATATCTTGCTTAACCCATTTTTAATAATCTGTTTAGCACCGCGAGGTGGTGTCTTACCGGAAAGATTCAGCATGTCTGACATGGTGGCTGGCTCCATCGCGTCTGACCAACTCTGCTTCTTTCTCCCAGCATTCTGTTCTGTTTACTCCACCTGCCTAATTTTCTGTCCTATCAAAGGGCCGAGGCAGTTTCTTTATTAACCAGTGAAAGTAACACATCACAGAAGACTCTCCCACATCACAAGCTGGCAGCCTAACCTAGTAATGTGGAAGCCTCTTCCGCACCTTACATGGAGACAGGCTGGGAGAGGCCATTGATGAAGGTTCCATTCAGTTACAGTGGAAACCTTGAGGTGGGATTGAAGGGCTCCTAGAAGTGCCGTGTGGTAAGGTTGGAGTTCCTACAGAGGCCAGAAGAGGCTACTGGTGAAGGTGCAGCTCAGTTGTAGTAGTGACTACAACTTCAGGTTTGGAGGTGCCAGGACCATGGGGTGACTGCCAAGGATAGCATAGGTGTGGAGTGAAGCCTGTCTGATCCTAAGAGACATGGGACATACTGCAGGTGGCAGAACCGGAGAAGAGCAACTGCCAAACCCTTGGTATTTATCACAGCAATAGAAATTTAACTAGGTCAGCCAAAATTCCTTTATAATAACCTGTTCTCAAGAGCTCATCTCCTCCCACAAGACCGGCATTAAACTTCTTTCAGAGTAGTGCCCCATGACTAATCCAGTCACAGCATATATGCCCACATTAGTGGATGTCAGCACCTCCAGAGTGCTTCATGGGGTAGAGGTGGACATTTGTAAGCCAAACTGCACATAAACCTGTGGCCACAGTGAATTCATATCAACAGCTGGAATTCCAGCCGAGCACCATAGGATGTTTCCTTGTTGCCTCCCCGTTTTACCTAGTTCTGACTTATTTTTCCAACAGCAGAATACTTAAAAATTAAGCAAAAAGTCCTCACTGACTAGATAGTTACCTGTAGTATATTTACTTGCCCACTGATAATACCCATGTAGGATAATTTCAGAAATTACAGTATCAATAGCCAGGAACTTCTTGTAATGCAAAAATGTAAGAAAGTATTTTGAGTCGGGCAGTTGTGCAAGCTATTAATTCCAGCACTGGGGAGGCAGAGGCAGGTGGATCTGTAAGTTCGAGGCCAGCCTGGTCTACAAGAGGTAGTGCCAGGACAGGCTCCAAAGCTACAGAGAAATCCTGTCTCATAAACCAAACCAAACCAAACAAACAAAAAAACCCTTCAAGAAATTTTGGTGTGGTGGTGGCACACGCCTTTAATCCCAGCACTTGGTAAGCAGAGGCAGGTGGATCTCTGAGTTTGAGGCCAGCCATGAGCTGGTGCCACGACAGGCTCCAAAGCTACAGAGAAACTTTGTCTTGGCGGGAAAAGTACTGTTTTGTTTTAAAGGGGTGAGGGTAGCTTGATGTGGGAAGGTCATTTGTCTATGTGTTAATTTCATTGGTTAATAAAGAAACTGCCTTGGCTTTTGATAGAGCAGAAAATTAGGTGGGTGGAGTAGACAGAACAGAATGCTGGGAAGAAGGGAAGTGAGCTCAGACGCAATAGAGCCAGCCACCAGGTCAGACATGCTGAATCCTTCCCAGTAAGCCACCACTTCATGGTGCTACACAGATTATTAGAAATGGGTTAGTCAAGATGTGAGAGTTAGCCAAGAAGAGGATAGATGTAATCGGCTAGACAGTATTTAAATGAATACAGTTTGTGTGTTGTTATTTCAGGGCATAAGCTAGCCAGGAGGGCGGCAGGAACGCAGCCCGCTGCTCCTCACTACAGTAGCTCAGTAGTGTAGCACTTACATAAGGTACATGAGGCTTTGAGTTTGTTCCCCTCCACCACACACACAACACACATAGAATGAGACTTGTCAAAGAAGGATTCAGCCGCTGTGAGAATCACTAGATTGTAGTATTTGAGTGCAGCTGTTTGACTTTAGTGTCTATTCAGGACACTGTTAGCTTTGATGGTTGGTTTTTTTCCCCTAGTTTTCTCAGTGTGATGTTTAGCTAGGTTGGTTTGCTGGTGTGGCTTACCATTTTGCGTCTTCCTGTATCTAATGGGGGTGTGTATGTGTAGCTGTGTGTGCCATGGGCTACATGTGTAAGTCAGGGAAAACTCTGGAGTCAGTTCTCCTATATTTAGGTCGATTCAGCAGGTTTGTGCAGCAAATACCTTTACCCATTGGCCTAATTACGATGATATTGGGTAAGACTTTGTACTTAGCTGGGTGTTGGTGGCATATGCCTTTAATCCCCGTACTTGGGAGGTAGAAGCAGGCAGATCTCTTTGAGTTCGAGGCCAACCTGGTCTACAAGAGGAGGACAGGGGCAGTGATGGCACACCTTTAATCCCAGCACTTGGGAGGCAGAGGCAGGTGGATCTCTGTGAGTTTAAAGCCAGCTTGGTCTACAAGAGCTAGTTCCAGGACAGGTTCCAAAGCTACAGAGAAACCCTGTCTTGATAAACAACAACAACAACAAAATTTGTACTTAATGTCTTCATGACTATACCCTATTCTTATTCCCTTTGTTTTCTCACCCATCCCCTTGTTTCTAGTTTCTCTATTTCTTTTCCCGATTGGTTGTCTTTTGGGAGGCGGGCAGAGCCTCACTGCATAAATGTTATTCTTTTTATTTATTATGGATACAATATTCTGTTTGCATATAAGAAGAGGGCACCAGACCCTGGAGAGATGGCTCAGCGGTTAAGAGCATTGCGTGCTCTTCCACAGGACCTGAGTTCGATTCCCAGCAACCACATGGTGGCTCACAACCATCTGTTATTCTTTTTAAAAAAAATGCTGCAAGATCCCCACGGCAGTAGGCAGCAGAAATGCTGTAGGTCCCAAATGGTGGTGGCGAGCCATGTGGTGGCAGGCAGCAGACCCTGGGAGCAGCCAGTCCCAGGCAGAAATGGCTGCCAGTCCCAGAGTGGTGGCCCGAGCGGTGGCATGGCGGTGGGCCCTGGGAGCAGCCAGTCCCAGGCAGAGATGGCTGCTGGTCCCAGAGCAGTGGTGGCGGGCCATGTGGCAGCAGGCAGTGGGCCCCAGGCAGAGACGGCTGCTGGTCCCCGAGCAATGGCTGGTTCCAGGCAGGGAGACACATGGCGGGCAGACATAAGACAGAAACATGGATAGACACGACATGCAGGGTGAGGTTGAATGTTTATTCAGGGAGTTATGGAGGAGGAAGGGTGAAGGGGGGGACAGAGAGAGAGTGGGGGGGGAGAGAGAGAGAGAGAGAGAGAGAGAGAGAGAGAGAGAGAGAGAGAGAGAGACAGATGGGGGGGGAGAGAAGAGGAGAAAGAGACAGAGAAGGGGGGAAGCAAAGAAGTGGGGAGAGAGGCAGAAGCAAAGCTGCCTCTCCAAGAGGAAGATGGAAACGAGAAAGAGCTCAGGCCAAAAGCTGAAGATCAGCCTGCCTCAGCGGATGGGGAGGGGAATGGGTGTGGCTTGTCTCTTAAAGGGACCAAAACCATAACATTCCCAGGTCTTCCTTATAATAAAAAGCACGCACATCAAGGAAGCAGAAAAGGAAGGGCCCAAGATGGCAGCGGGCAGGTCAGAGATAATGGGAGTGGGCGTGGCTTATCCCTTAAAGCGACAGGAAATCACAACAATAAGTACTTCCCTACTTAGCTTCCCGAGTGCTGAGACTACAGACATGATTCGTCATGCCTGGCTGCTGGTATTTCTTCTTCACAGATAAATGTATTCTCCTATCCCTGTCATGCACAAAGTACAGAGCCCTATAAGCTTTTGCATTTTGTTATGTGCACTGGTGCAGTCAGTCACCCCTTACCAGTTCAAAAACTAGTTCTCGCTCTCTCGCTCTTGCTTTGGGAAACAGGGCTTTTCTATATAGCTTTGGCTGACCTAGATCTCACTATGTAGACCAGGCTTGCCTTGAATTCAGAGATTCACCTGCCTCTGCTTCCCAAGTGCTGGGATTAAAGGCATGGGCCAACACCTCCTGTCTATAATTTTTATTTTAATTTGGGTATACCCTGTCACATAAGTGGGCAGGTGCTCACAGAGGCTAGAAGATGGCATTGCATCCCCTAGAACTGGAGTTATAGGCAGTTGTGAGCTGCCGGACATGGGTGTAGGAATCAAAACTCAGTTCCTTTAGAAGATGCTCTTGATTACTGAGTCATTTTCTGCTCCTTGTTTTCTGGAGTGGTACTGCAGAATAATACCTAAAGCAAGTGTTTTGAGAGGGAAGAGAGTTTACTGTGATCTTGTCCGGCCCTAGTCTCTGAAGTTGGTTGGTCACTTTAGCTTTGATTGGTTGCTAGGGACATGTTCAACATACAGCTGACCATGAGCCTTCAACATTGTCAAAATGTGTTACTTCGGTTGGGCATGGTGGCACATACACATAATTCCAGCCCTCTGGAGGCTGAGTCAGGAATATTGCTACAAATCTGAGGCCACATAATGCATACCAGGCCCTCCCAGAGTTGTGTTGCAAGAGCCTGTCTAAAACAAAGTGAAGTGTCACTAAGTCCCTTCCATACTCAAGTGGAGCAGAATGAGCTCTATCTCATGAAAGAATTTGTGATACCTTTCAGGAAACACACATGATAAACAAATAAGTAAATCTTTAAAAGGTGTGTGTGCTAAGGTCTCTGAGTACCTCAAATAACACCTTGCTTTTGGTTCTTTCACTGTAGCTCCCCAGTTAAAGATCTCTGATGACCGGCTGACTGTGGTTGGAGAGAAGGGCTACTCCATGGTACGGGCCTCTCATGGGGTACGAAAAGGTGCCTGGTACTTTGAAATCACTGTGGATGAGATGCCACCAGATACTGCTGCCAGGCTGGGCTGGTCCCAGCCCTTGGGTAAGCAGAGGGCACTGTGTGGGCCTTACAGCAGGGGTAATCTGGCTCATTGTTTACCAGATTGTGGTCTTAAAGTTAAATTCCTGAGGGAGTAGCCAGTTTGGTATTCCCATAATTCTGTAGAGAGTTTGTGAGCACTTTACAGAGTTGACCAGAAAGATATGCGGTGGGAAGCAGAATGAGCCTTAACTGCGGCCCTCTAATCTCCACATGTCTTTTCATTGGGACAGGTAACCTTCAAGCTCCCTTAGGGTATGATAAATTTAGCTATTCTTGGAGGAGCAAAAAGGGAACCAAGTTCCACCAGTCTATTGGCAAACACTACTCGTCTGGCTATGGACAAGGAGATGTCCTAGGGTTTTATATCAATCTTCCCGAAGATACAGAGACAGCCAAGTCACTGCCGGATACTTACAAAGATAAGGTGAGATTGTCCTCCTTCCTCAGCTTCCTGGCTTTGACGACCTGTGGCAGTCAGCCCCTGTAGCTGTTGCTTAGGTTCTTTTGTGATGGTACTCCATGGTGTGTGTGTTTCCCATATCTTTTCAGACACAGCAATAAAATGGAAAGAATTAAGGCTTTAGTCCCTGAGTAGTCCACCTAAATTCTACCATTAACATGTTATCAATTTGTTCTTTTTCTATTATGTACTACTGGGAAATTGGTGGACATCATTGCAATTCCCCCAATAGGTACTTCGGGAAATGTATCATTAGTCATTGTTCAACTTTGGATTTACATATACATACACACACATACATATATAATATTCAAATTTTAAGTCTTTTTTTTTCCAGGTACAGAATTTTTATTTATTTATTTATTATTTTTTTAAGTATTTTAGTGTTTAAAAGTCAAGCCCAGGAATGGGAGAGATGGCTCAGGTTAAGAGCGCCGTCTGCTTTTCTGGAGGACTTGAGTTCAGTTCCCAGCAACTACATGGTGGCTCACAACCATCTATAAGTGGATCTGATGCCCTCTTCTGGTGTAAAGGTGTACATGCAGAGTGTGTGTGTGTGTGTGTGTGTGTGTGTGTGTGTGTGTGTGTAATTTAAAAGTTTTAAAAATAAATAAGTTTGGCCCAGGGCCTTCTACATGTCTGGCCAGCACCTTACCACCGAGCCACATCTTTTTTTGTTTTGTTTTTTGCTTTTGTTTGGTTGGTTTTAATTTTTCAAAACAGGATTTCTCTAGAGTGTAATAGTCATAGCTATCCTGGAACTCACTCTTGTAGACTCTTGTCTTGTTGGCCTGTATGTATGCGCACTATGTGGATCCCCTAGGCTAGACTTGCACTTTATTAGGAGCTACCGTGTAGGTACCGGGTCATCTGAAAAAGCAGCCAGTGCTCTTAACTGCTGAGCCGTCTCTCCAGCCCCTCTAGTCCGTATTGGGTTTTGTTTGTTAAGATTTATTTATTTTTATTGTTATGATTTAAAGATTTACTTAAATGTGTATATGGGTGTTTTGTCTGCATGTACATCTTCACACCAGAATCGGGCATCAGATCCCATGTAGTTGCTGGGAATAGAATTCAGGAGCTCTAAAGAGCAACCATCCAGTGCTTTTAACCACTAAGCCATCTCTCCAGCCCTAGCCCTCTGTTCAGTTTTAATGGTATCTTTTGTGTACCTCACACAAAGGTCAGGTTTGTCAGTTTGGTTTAACTAGAGTTGGAGTCACAGGTGGGAACCAAACTCAGGTCTTCTGCCAGAACAGTGTCTGCTCCTGACCACAGAGCCATCTCTCCAGCCCTAATGGATCTTTTCATGAACCAAAGTGTTAGTGTTTATGAAGCCTGTTTTTTTTATTTTTTATTTTTCTTCTGTGTCTGCTTCTGTGACTTAAATGTTGGTGTACCCGCCGGGCGATGGTGGCGCACGCCTTTAATCCCAGCACTCGGGAGGCAGAGGCAGGCGGATCTCTGTGAGTTCGAGACCAGCCTGGTCTACAAGAGCTAGTTCCAGGACAGGCTCCAAAGCCACAGAGAAACCCTGTCTCGAAAAAACTAAAAAAAAAAAAAAAAAAAATGTTGGTGTACCCACAAGTCATGAGAATGTTCTTCCATGTTTAACTTTGACCTTGCATTAGGTCACTGATGACTTTCTTTGAATTAATCTTTGTATACAGCAGGGAGGGTGAACATGTATTTCTTCCTTAGGAATATCAGAATATTCCAACATGATCTGTCTAACTTCTTGCATCTCCCCTGGAATTGTTTGGTGTGTTTAGTGAAAAATCAACCATACAACTACTCCAATGATCCCAAAAATGTTGTCATGAAACATTTCCCCATGAGTTTTCAATTGATTCACTTTCTTTTATAGGTACTTTGTGTTTCTTTTATAGGTACTTTGTGTTTTTTTAAGTGTGCATATATAATTCACTTACTAAGGTCTTTTTTGGGAAATGCATAACAAACATGGCCCACTAGTCTCTTTTATTTTATTTTATTTTATTTTTTTTTTGGTTTTTTTCGAGACAGGGTTTCTCTGTGGTTTTTGGAGCCTGTCCTGGAACTAGCTCTTGTAGACCAGGCTGGTCTCGAACTCACAGAGATCCACCTGCCTCTGCCTCCTGAGTGCTGGGATTAAAGGCGTGCGCCACCACCGCCCGGCTCACTAGTCTCTTTTAAAAACCTTGTCTCAGAAAACCAGATCATAAATAAGTACTTAAGAGCCGAGTGCTGGCGCACAGGCCTTTAATCCAACACTGGGGAGGGGAGGCAGAGGCATGCCAGCCTGGTCTACAAGAGCGAGTTCTGGTTCCAGCACAGCCAGGGCTACATAGTGAGACCCTGTCTTAACAAAACTTAGTGTTTAGGAACTGAAAAATTCACAAAACTCAGTGAAAAAGACTGACATGGCATTGTCTGTGTGAATCTGTCTTTGTTTTCTCTGTGATGATGCAGCTGACTCTTGAATATGACGTTTTCTTTTTTTCTTACTGGATTTTCAAGGCTTTGATAAAGTTCAAGAGTTATTTGTATTTTGAAGAAAAAGACTTTGTGGACAAAGCAGAAAAGAGCCTGAAACAGACTCCCCATAGCGAGGTGAGTCACAGTCATAAATATGTCAGAGTAATAATGCTTTGAAGATCTGGACTCCTTGAGGATAAAAGGCAGAGGTGGTGGCGCACACCTTCAATCCCAGCACTTGGGAGGCAGAGGCATGCCAGCCTGGTCTACAAGAGCGAGTTCCAGGATTGTCTTGAGTGGAAGCAGCTGAGGCCCCCGGGTACTGAGGGATGGTAGTCAACATGGCTGCCTGCAGCTGAGAACTTCCTCTACCTGTCGCTTGTGCTCCCTGTGTCCCTGTGTTGCATTGCAGTGTTCTTTCTGGGACGATAAAGGGCTACAAGGACAGTGACCTGATAAGGAGTCATGCAGGGGATTAAAGAAGCCTGAGCTAGACATTCTCCTAGGAGATGCCAAGTACAGAGGGAGACCAGAACTAGTGGAGACTGGCTGGTGTCACTCAGATCCCAGGGCCTGATAGTTCACTCTATCTAGAGTGCTCTAGAACTCTGCCTGCCTTCCCTCCCAGGCATATCCCCAAGGCCAAATAAGAAAAGAGGAGTGAGAGAGTTCTAAATGTTTTGGGAGGAGAAATTATATCAGTTTAAAGCTGAAATAAGCAAGAAAAAGCTCTTGCCATAAAATAAGTCTTTCTGATACTTGTTACAAACACGGTGCGGTGAAAGCCGAGTGTGTTGGCACATGCCTGTAAGCAAGGTGCTTATGAGGTATAAAGCAAGAGTGTAGGGCACCCTCAGCTGCAGAGTGAGCTGGAGGCCAGCCTAGACTACAAGGGACTGTCTCAGTCCCTCCTCCAAGTATAATGTACATGGAATAACTATTGAACTGTTCGGTATCTGAAGCATGGAAATTTAAAAAGAAATGACCTTAAAGTCAACGGAAACATTATTATTAATTTTACTTGAAAAGCCTGGCATATAAATTTAAGGTGCTATATAAAATGTATGTTATTAAAAGGAATATCATTATTGTCATTTGATCTGGTAACAGTATTCAGTGTTCCATAACTGAGGGTTTTTTTCATATTTTGTTCTTTTTTAAAAAAATCTGAAGTAAAACCTTGATCTTTGTTTCAGATAATATTTTATAAAAATGGTGTCAATCAGGGTGTGGCTTACAGAGATATTTTTGAGGGAGTTTACTTTCCGGCCATTTCACTGTACAAGAGCTGCACGGTATGTACCCTGTGTTTGGTGTGTGGAGGGGTTGTGATGAAAGAGCCGTTGATTGGAGAGGAGAGTGACTTGTAGAAAGAAATCTGAAAGCCTCTGGGAGGCTGGAAATGCACACATTTTGGATGGCTCAAGTATTTGCAGATGTCATTGTTTAACGCTAAACATACAAAGCACATGCATTCGGGAGTCATTGGCGTCATGGTTGATTATGTAATGTGTTTACTGCCATCAATAACTATAGAAAATATATATAGTCAGGCATGGTGGTGCACACCTTTAATCCCAGCATTTGGGGGGTAGAGGCAGGCTGAATTCTCTGAGGTCAAGGCCAACCTGGTCTACACAATGAATTCCAGGACAGCCAGAGCTTTGCAGTGAGACCCTGTCTCAAAAAAAGTCCTGCATGAAGGGATTATTGTTGCTGCTTGTTTTAAAAGGAAAAATTGGTACATGGAGATTTCCATGTATTAGTGTTGCTACCTCCCATAAACAAAGTAAGATTAGGGAATCTCTTGACTCCAAACAGAAATGAGTGAGAAATCTATTTCTACCTAGTGTTTAATAGCCATAAGGGTGTTGATCACTTTTAGCAATGTTAATATATATCTTGTTTGTTCCAATCTTAGTGACATTGTTTTTACTTTGAAACAGGGCCTGCTGTGTAGTTCAGCGTAGACTCTAACCCAGGATCCTCCTGTTTCAGCCTCTAGTGCTGGCATTACAGGCATGCACCACAGTTCCTACTTCTTGTAGTTTTCCTTTAAATATCCCCTGCCAAATAAACTGTTTTCTTTTTCCATTTTTTTTCCCGTGTCTGCATGAATTGAACTTACCCAGGTTTCCATTAACTTTGGGCCATCCTTCAAATATCCTCCAAAAGATCTCACTTATCACCCTGTGAGTACCATTAGAATGTCTGCATGCATCCTCGATGATTTATTTCTTGCTGCGGCTTTTGTAATCACTCATTTTCATGTTTGTTTTCTATTCCTCCTGCAGATGAGCGACATGGGCTGGGGCGCTGTGGTAGAACACACGCTGGCTGATGTTTTGTATCATGTGGAAACAGAAGTGGATGGAAGGCGCAGTCCACCCTGGGAGCCCTAACCAATCCTTGCTTCAGACAGCTTTCTGTGGAATAATATCTGTTTTTGCTTTTGTTTATGAAGTGTCAAATGTTGTCCCAAAGATGCTGCCACACACTTTGCTGAGGTAAAAGAGGCTGGCTGGGTGGGACTACAACAGATTCCCCTTCCTCAGCCTTCCCTCCCCACTTCCGCTCTTATTTTGTGAGTGCCATACATAAGTCAACAACCGCTGATTCGGAAGCGCCCACGGACTGCCTGTGAAGCTGGTGCTGTGCCGCACGCCTGCCAGCAGAATTTGTTACCTTCTGTATTCTCTAAAAGTGAGCAATCATGACCGTGCACTAGTGTGTTTATAGATCTTCTGAGAGTGGCAGTACATTCAACGCCGTCTAAAAGCTATCTTTTCTAGTGTGGAGCTTGGGGGGCTGTGAAGCCTAGTGGGCCTCTATGAACTGTAATTGTGAAAGGAGTTTGCGTGCAGGTTTAACAGATCTTTCCTCCAATAAAACTTGTTTGCAAGCTTGTGTGGCACTTGGCTTCGCTTGAGGTTGAGTTCCTCTTATGACAGTGTGAGAACGGGGTAGCACTGGAAGAATGGGACAGACTTCTGGCTTAGGCTTCAACCCCTCTCTTCCTCTGTGAGCAACCAGGTGTTTCCGCTGCCCTGTGGAAACTGGAATCTCAAAGAGAGCAAGAGTGTAAATGGCGGCCGGGTGGTGGTGGCGCACGCCTTTAATCCCAGCACTCGGGAGGCGGAGGCAGGCGGATCTCTGTGAGTTCGAGGCCAGCCTGGTCTACAAGAGTGTAAATGGCCTCCTAGCTCTTCTGTTTGAACCTGGTATTGGTGTGTGCAGGGGTTCTCTTGCCAGCCTTCCTTTAGGAGGACCCCCCTAATGGCCTCCCTTTTTAACTTATGTATCTGTAATGGCAAACCCCTAGAATGACCTAAAGACTGCCCTGTGTAGTTTTTTGTTTTGTTCATTTGTTTTTTTTACCTAAGTACTAGGTAAAGTGATTTGATTCCGCTGGAGCTAGGTGGTATGGACCGCTCCTACTGTTCTAATTATTTTATTTTGCTATTTAAGAAATTCCCCAAGGTTCAAGTGATTAGTAACACAAATGGCATTACTATTACACTTGTCTCCTACTGAATCACCCAGACTCCTCAGGTCATCCATTCATTATCTTTGTTGTTTGTTTTTGTATTTTGAAGCAGGGTCTATGTAACCTGGCTGTCTATGGGAGACTAGGCTGGCCTCAAACTGACAGAGATCTGCCTTCCTCTACCCCCCTTTGGGGCCTGGGATTAGGAGTGGACCACCACATTTGGCTTGTCCATTTACTACTGTCTTAACAAGAAACTCACTACAGAGTCGGTACTATTGTAAGCAGGGTCCCAGCCTATCACTAACACAAGGACTGGTCTGAAAAGGACAAGCCACTTACAAAGTGAGATTGTTGCAGTTTGAAGGACTCCCAAGAAAGAATAATGTTATTAGTAGAAACTAGAGGTAAAGTGTTGGCATATAAATGTATAAATCATATGCCCTACTAAAACTAGATGGCTTTCATATGTTGGAGGTTACCAAAGTGGTGCTTTACTTGACAGTACTTAGTGTCTGGAAGAAAAAGGGCAGGTGGTAGTGAGTCACCATTAATCACACCCGTCAAAGGCTGAGGCAGGAGGGTTGAAATGAGTTCCAAGCCAGCCTGGACTACAGAGTGAATGAAACCCGTTTCTAAAGAACAAATTTGAAAGGCAAAACCACAAAAAGTGTGTGTACAGCTGTGAACTTGAAATGTGTTAACAAGTTTCATTTGAAAGATTCAAAAATAACTACTCATCTAGAGGTGCCTATTGGTTGCCATTGACAACTAGTTTTATTCGAATGTAAAATTAAACAACGGGGTAAAGCATCTCAGACAGCACAGAGGCACAGTTACAGCATGGGAAGGGGCAAATGAGAGCTGAGTGTTAGTTCCGGCCCTTTTCTTCCTCAAGCCAGCATACTTGGTGCTGGGCTGAATCTTCCCTTAGCTGATGATGGTGACAGTTGTAGCAGAAAAGCCCTACAACTGCCCTTGCTCGCCCTGAAGCTCCTGGATGAGCAACAACCATCTGTGTCAAAAGTAGACCGGAAAGCAACCAGAATTAATATAATAAATATCAGTTGTTAAATCTTAAGACTTAATAAATACCAGTGTTCCTACAGCTTCTGCTTTACTCATAAATAAGCTAGAATTCTGTACAAAAGATGGAAATTACCAATGCTACTACGACTGTAAAGGACAGAAAAATGGGCTGGCAAGATAGCACTGCAGATAAAAGTGCTGCCTACCCTGACAGTGAAAAGCTTTAGTCATAATAGTTGAGGTTTTTTTGTTTTTTTTTTTCATCCTTAACACATTTCACAAAGGAATTCCAGTATATTCGTAGTTATGTGTAAAGTTTTCAGTGTGGATGTGAGTGCAAGTGAGTGGAGACCAGGAAGTTTGTGGGGTCAGTTTTTCAGCTCCCTCCTTCCACTTTATGTGGTTCCAGGAGTCCAGTGTGAGTTGTCAGACTTGGCAAACACTTCTACACACTGAGTCATTTTGCCAGCCCCCAACTTAAATCTTTAAAGCATAATTTCTCCAAATCCTGGAACATAAATTTGCTATCACTACATTGCCTTTTACCCATTTTCCCTTCAAAAATGGTAATATTTCAAGCTTTTCAAACAAGGAAGTTGCTAGCTCTGAGCCAAACTGACTAGCTTATCATCACCAACTAACCTCATAAACAACAGACATAGTCTCTTTATCTTAGCATTATTGGTCAGTATTTCTTATTTGGTATTTTCCTTTTAATTAGGTAATTGAAAATCCTGTTAAAATCTTCCTCATTTAGGGCTATTCACCTTAACTCTAAAGCGTTTGGTATTGTTTGTTGTGATGATCTCATGCTGGTTCAAGCTTGCCGGGAACTAAGGGCAGTTCACCTGTATCATCATTTGGAGTGCTGCGATTTCAGCTGTTGAGCCATGACGACTGACTAGACGGTTTTGTGTGTGTGTTTGTGTGTGTGTGTGTTTTGTTTTTAATGATTCTGGGTGTTCAGCCTGTATATTTGGATGTCTGTGCACCATGTGCATTCCTGATGTCCACATGAGAAAGCATCAGAGTTCCCGGGAGAGCAATTAATAGCTGTGAGCTGCAATGTGGGGTGCTAGGAATTGAACCTGGATCCCCCTAGAAGAGCAACCAGTGCTCCTATCTGTTGTCATCTCTCCAATCCATTTTTGTATTTTTGAGACAGGGTCTCACTGTGTAGCTCTGGCTATCCTATGTAGACCAGGCTGGCCTCAGTATTACAGAGATCTGTTTCTGACACCACACTGGCTTTTTTTTTTCTTTTTTTCTTTTTGGTTTTTTGAGACAGAGTTTCTCTATGTAACAGCCCTAGCTGTCCTAGAACTAGCTCTGTAGACCAGGCTGGCCTTGACCTTCACAATTGCTGGGGTTAAAGGCATGTATCACCACTACCCGGTTGGCTAGAATTTGGAGTCTAAACAATCGAATGATAAATCTCCAGGAGTTTTGTTCCCTCTAATTACTAGGAACTCCAAACTCTGATGAAGCTGTGACCCCCAGCACAGATGCTGTGGAGCAGGACTTGACAAGGGCAGGCTGAGATTTGCATGGATGGTGCTTTATTGTGACCAAATAAGTAGGGAAGCCAGCAGAATAACTAGTTTGTTACTTTTTAGACAAAACTTGGAATATGCTGGGGAAGGGTCCATTTGTGGGTAGTTTGTTGTTCTGGGCCTTTTATGGAGGAGCAGGTCACTGGAGTTTCCCTGCATAAAACTGCTCTGTGCACACTGCTTGAGGCCGTGGCTTTGAGCACCCCACCTTGTCACGTCAGCTACTGGAATGGTTTAACAAATGTCTATCCCTTAGCCTCCACTTCACAGCTAATCGGTGGGAGAGGTTAGAGGTCTTTTCTCAGCCTCATTTCTATTTTCCTGATGGCCAATTTTTACTAGCCAGTCCTAGATTCTGATGGCTACTCCTCCCGTTAAACCAGCTGAAGATTTTAACGGACTTGAAGGCTTCCTGCGGGAGTCTGCTGATGGTGTACAGGTTGATGTAGTGGGCACAGTTAACACCGGGCTTCAGAGGCAGGGCTGGACTCCAGGCGCTTGCGCAGATGGTTGGCAAAGTCCATCTGGGTTTGTGATAAGACCTGGTTGATGATGGTCTTCGGCAGCCACCCCTGTAGCAGAGACAGGAACATTGGTATCTTTGTTGGTTGGTTGCTTGCTTGTTGGTTTGGGGATGGGGAGGTTTAGAGACAGGATTTCTCTGTGTAACAGCACTGGCTGTCCTGGAACTCACTTTGAAGACCAGGCTGGCCTTAAACTCAATGGAGATCTGCCTACCTCTGCCCCAAGTGCTGGGATTAAAGGCGTGTACCACCATGCCCAGCAAGCATTGGTATCTTGTGGATGCTCTTCTCCTGTACCCTGACACAGGCAGGAAAACCAGACAGAGCTTGGCCTTCCTGTTTAGAGCTGCAGCCTTTGTTGCCCTATTGTTAGAGACAGGATTCCCAGCTGTGTGACCTCTAGAACTCTGTATTCCCCTTTCCTGTTACCTCCCTCTGGGCCCAAGATCACTTCTTTCTAAATAGACATATTTATACATAAAACTGATTTTCTTTTTAATCATTTCACTAGGTCCTGGAGTCTCTAACATGCGATCTTCCTACTTCTGCCTCTCAGTACTGAAATTGTAGATACTGCACCCAGCTTTTTAGATGAGGAGAGAGGAAGCCTTGGCAAGTCTTCTACAGTGGTAAAATGGCAGGCCATATTTAAGTCCATCACCTACCCAGCAGCCTGTGATTCTATCAAAATGCAAGAGGAAGGCTGGCAAGGTGGCTAGGTAGGTCAAAGCGCTTGTCTCCCAGACCTGACGTCTGAGTTAAATTGCTGGACCCCACATAAAGGAGGCAGGACCCCAAGTCAACAGTGTCCTCTGACCTCCAGGTTGCTGTGACATTTGAGCGCCTGCATTCACACATACACATCATGCACTCACAACAATAAGCACGTCAAGAAAAAATGCAAGAGGATTCACTCTCCTCTCCATTGGAGGACAAGACCATATTTCTATCACTACTCTCTACTCCCAGGCCATCTCCCATGCCCCTTACCTTGAGGTCAATACTGAGGAGCCAAGTGAATTTAGTCTTTGAGGGACTTCCAGCCACTGGGTGAAGCACCATGCAGGTGGGACCGTGTTCAGCTCTGGGAAATGAAGAGCAGCCAAGGTAGGAAGACAAGTGAGAGCTCCGCTGAGTGACACCAGCGCATTGTTAGAGTCCCTTGTAGTCTAAACTTCATCAGGAAGATCTTCACCAAAAGTACTGTTTAACAACTGGCCTGGCTACCCGCTCATCAGAACCACTGGTTCTGGAGGCCTCCTATTATGCCCCCTGGTGGTTAGAACACAGAGAAGCCTGCTCCTTGCTTTAGGAAATGATTAAGATTGTTAGAAGCTCCTTCGAGGGTCAGAACAAACCAATTGGCCACTGAAGTAGGGCCACACTGGGCCTTACTTCCTTGTTAAAGCAGAGAGTGGGGCTAAGGATTGGTTTCTTGGACACTGCAGTCTTGAGGTTGCTGCCAGTTTTACCTGATGACACCACTTTGTTCGGGCATCTCCCCAAAATGTGTGGCCACGCCTGCCAACACACAGGTGGAGCCTCTGCGCTTGGCACAGCGCACGCTCACAAAGTCACGGGGCCCCACCAGGTTTCCTGCTGCTGCTGCAGCCAGCTCATGGGTGATGATTGTGTTTTTCCCGATCTTTTGCAGGACCTAATACAAGGGAATCAGTCAGGACTCAGCCAGTAGTAGGCTAAGGTCCCATAGTCTGGGATGCCTTTGGCCTGTTAGACTGCATTCTTTCGGGTCCCTGCCACCCACAGCTGCGCTTTTCCTCACCTTGATCTCCTTGACGTTTGGGTTCCACTCTCCCATAGCCTCCATGCGGTCCACAAGTTCTTCATAGAGTCTGTCCATAGGCTGGTCTACCACTACCTCCAACCGAAACACCTTGCCCACATCCGGGACTACTTTACTTAGCACTTCATCACCATTTTCCTGTTAGGGACAAGAGCCACAGGGTTAAAGGTAGAGAAAGTCACTCCTAGCCTAGGCCTTAGACAGTACTGGGAAAGGGAGCAGCAAGTCTCAGGTGAGCATCAGGGACCTGGATCTCTACCTGACAAGGATCCCATCAGGAAGCATTGCTACCTACTTGTATAGCCACTCAAGACTGCCTTGTCTTGGTGATGAGTGTTGGCAGCATGGGCAGCCAACTGAAATGACCCAGATTCCAAAGCTCAGAGTCCAAAAGACAGACCTGGCATGTAAAACGCTTGGTCTGCAACTAGCCTATTATATAGAGGGAGCAATGGGGCTTTTGTTTGCTTGTTTTGATCATTCAGTATATGTCATTTCACTTCATAAGAATGTGGAGCCAGGGGCTGGAGAGATGGCTCAGAGGTTAGGAACACTGGCTGCTCTTCCAGAGGTCCTGAGTTCAATTCCCAGCAACCACATGGTGACATACAACTATGTAATGAGATCTGGTACCCACTTCTGGTGTGCAGGTATACATGCAGGCAGAACACTATAGGTAATAAATAAATCTTTTATTTATTTATTTTTTAAAAAAAAAAAGATTGTGGAGCCAGAAAATTTCAGTGATTTGTCCAGGGACCCTTAGCAAAGAGCAGTGCTGAACCTGGATCTCAGATTTTTTTACTCCTAAACTATTAGTCTATTATTTCCATTACTGTAAGAACTTGAGCAACAAGATGTTTCATCCAAACTTTAGGTGATGGATAGTGTGTAATCTTTTGCTGGAGATAAGGTAGATCTAATAGTAGAGCTACTGGTTTTAACCCAAGTCTTGTTACTGGCTGGGCAGGGCTTCAGACGATACTGGATACTTCAGATATACTCCAGCCTTACAGCAGGGTGAGCCCACATTCCTCACTGCAAGTCCATCCACAGGCTGGGCTGAACAGTACGAACATACTCTAGCATGGAAGGGTTTTCATACCGGGTAATCTGTGCCCCAGTGCACATGGAGTCTCCACAGTGGGTGGTTTCTATTGGATGAGTGTACGGCATTTGGAAGGTAGTTAAACAATAGGGACAGTGTTTCTCAACCAGGTCTTATGGCAGGAGGGTTATCTGAGAACATACTGTGTGTTGGTTTGTTTTGAGACAGGGTCTCACTATTCCCCTGGCTGGTCTCAAACTCCCAGAGATCCCCTTTCCTCTACCTCCTGAGTACTGAGATTAAAGGTGTGTGCCCTCACTCCAACTTGAGACTATATTCTTAGGAGAGTCCTCAAAGTTACTTGGCTGCTTATAAACCATGAATGAGGTAGGAATCCCAGCTGAGCACAGGCAGTGGGACAGTTAGTAGCTCCAGGTTTCTCTCAGCCACCCTTCCTTACCTGCTGGGTCTCCTTCTTCCAGCCTTCCTGGTTGCTGAGGATGCCCAAGGCCTTCTGCATAGCCACCTCTCCCTGCTGGATGTAGGACAGCTCCTGCTCACTATAGAGTGCCGCTTCCAGCTGAGAACCTGTATGCATAGCCATGGAAAGAAAGATCCTCAGCTCTCATCCCTTTGCCTTCTGAATATGCTCAGTCCTCAGAAGAGACAAGATCAAAGGGATCGGGTCCTGTCTGAAGGTCAAGGTAGATACAGGAGTTAGGTAGCCATGGGCAGGGGAACAGGTCTCATGAGCAACATTTACACCCTATAAGCCCCATCACTCCCTGAAGCCCAGAAGCCCCAATACTTACCAAGCAGTGAGCTCCGACGCCGAACCTGACTGATCCACCCAGGACTGGCATCTCCCAGTGTTCTCCGGTTCAGCTCCTGGCCAATGGCCAGCACAGCTTGGTGCCTCAGTCCTGCAGAGAGGAAAGTAAAACTTTTGCCAAGGACTAGAAAGTCCCTTAGTGAGGAGCCGTCCAGTCCACTCATCACAGAGGAGCAAACTAGCTCAGAAACAGGTATCAGCAGGGACCTGAGAGAGCCACGTCTTTAAATCCAAGTTCAGTGTTAAACTTCCTCCAGCACTTCGGGCCCAGGAATCTCTTTTTTTCATCTTGGGAAATAAGGGTAGGCTAGTCAAACCTACCTGGGCACAGAAGTTTACCTGAGCCTATTGTAAGCTAGAAAAGGGCTGTCCAGTGAGCTACAGGATATGGAATAGGATACATCTATCTCCCGAGGGTTACCCCACTCCCAAGATCTGCCTCGACTATACCATGATAAGAGCCCCCACTCCCCCACCCCTTTGCCTTGTACTTCTGCTGCCCAACTCTCCTGTCTTTTTCTTATGCTCTTCCCAGGCACTGCTTAAAAGCCAAGGCTGGCTTCCACATTTCTCTACCACAAAGATTTGCCCGGGACCCTTGGTATAGCCTGGTCCAATCCTGAAAGAAGGCAACATCAATACTAGAAAAACCAGAAAAACTAGGGTCCTAGAGCAGAGGCCAGAAATGATAGGGTTTGGGTGAGATGTGGCATCTTACTATCCAACCTCATTTTTTCAAGTGAAAAAACAGATCCAGAGGGGCAAAGATTTACCCAGGCTCACCCAGGAAGAGGCACTAGGGCCAACCAAAGCCTAGGTGGCCTGTTCCCCCTCCAGGATCTTTCCATAGTCTTGGCAAGCACTCACGTTCCCCCCTCCCCCCAGACTCACCTTTCATGTTCCGCATGTGTCTGTAGGAGCTCCCAGCACACAGCTTAAATGTGGCTAGCAACATAGTTTGCTGGCAGATGTGGCTGCACTCAAGGGTTTGCTCTCCCTGAGCCGTTCAAGGTCTGAACCAAGCGCTCTGCCTTAAATGCTTCCAGCGGAAGGCTGTGCATCATCGCTCGGAGATAAAAAAGCCATCAGTCACTGTGCAGAGGGTCAAGGATGGAATGATTGCCTCACACCGCAGTGATGGCCAAGGTGGGAGGGGGCAGAGTGCGTAGAAGGGAGCAGAGGACCGGGCTCAGTAGATGGAGGAAACAGGCCACTGGGATGGGGCAGTTGGACAGAGGGCATACAGCTTCTCAAAAGTTTTAAATGCAAACTTTCAGCCCCATCCTCAAGCTCTAGATTCAGCATCCACTGACCAAGGTGGGTCACCTCTATATAAGAATGCTGGTGGAGAGAGTGAGCCAGGATAAAAGAACCAAAGGAGTAAATTAACAGTACAAGACCAGAGCCAGGTATGGTGGCACATAGCTTTAATCACAGCATTCTGAGCCAGAGGCAAGTAAATTTCTGTCAGTTCAAGGCCAGCCTAGTCTACATTGTAAGTTTCAGGAAAGCCAAGGCCTATCTCAAAAAAAAATAAATAAATAAATAAAGCAAGACCATGAATCAGGCCTGGAGGGTGACAGTGACCAGTTAAAAAACAAACAGGACAGGATGTTAGCGGCATGGGTAGAGCAATAGCCTAAGTCCTTGGGTTGGCCTTGGTTCCTTCTACCAGTGTCCTCCCGAACACCGTGTTTTCAACGGATCATTTATTTGCTCACTCATTGATAGAAACCGTCTTTCCCGAAGCCCCATTCTAAGTCCTCATTTCAGGAGACTGTGGATAGGTTAGTCCATTCTGTAAGCTCCCTAGCTGAGAGTAATGCGGCCCAGGCTACATACTGCTGCTTCCTCGCCCTTTCCTCATGCAGCTGAGGCTGGGCCAGCCCTGCTCCAGGACTTGGCCTGTGCGGAAAGGTGGGAATAACAATTTACTTGGATTATCTACTATCGGTTTTTGCCAACAGGGGATCCTATGGTACTGGACACAGACCCATGGAGCCTTTGAAGTGCCTCTGTTATTCCCAGGCATGCCCGGCAGGGACAAAGCTCTAGGTCCCAGCACTGCTCTGCCAAGAGCTCTTCCTTTCGAAGGTGACTTGAGGCTGCTTCTAAGTCAAACTCCTGTGGCAAGAATGTTGCCAACAGTCTCATTAGATTTGCCCGTCCCCCAATCCTGCAGCTGGCATTTGACTTCTGTATCCATTCACTACTGTGCCGAGTCCGGACAAGATCCACCCCCACCCCTGTCAAGGATAAAAGGATATACATGGAACCATACAGGATAGCTGAGTCCTACAGCCCGCCTACATTTCCGTCCTGGTCCCACGATCTGGTCCCCGAGACCCACCCGCTGTAACTCCTCTTCTGCCAGTGTTCATCTTCATCCATCCTGGCTTTCTAGTAGCTCGTCCCTGATCACACCCTCCCAATCAGAGCCATGGAAAAGGTGTAGCCCGGTGCTTGATCTATGTGTGTGTGCCTGTCTCTTCTGTGGGGTTGTTTTAAGACAGTGTCTAACCTGGGCTGTCCTCAAACCTGCTAGTAGCTGAGGGGAGCCTTGAAATCCCAATTCTTCTGCCCCTGTCTCCCAAGTGCTGGACTTCCAGGCACGCGCCACCATCATCGTCTTCTATGGGATTACATCCCAGACACAGGTATTGCTTCCCTCTCCAACCCTGCTGCTGGCTCCAGCAGTCAGTTCTTATGGGGACAGAGTGGACTCTTACTCCTCCATAGAGGAATGGCTAAGGAAGCAGCAAAGGGAACAGGCACATCTTTGGCTCAGGAAGCCTGCCTGTATGTAAGTGCTGCTTCTGGCCCTCAGTGAGTCCCAGGGAAGACAGGCCTGCTGTTCCTCTGCAGCCTGTGCCTAGGCAGTGTGTTGGCTGCCCTAGCTTCTCCACACCCATTGCTTGGTACACGTGCAGCCTCAGACACACGTGGATCTGCCTTCCACTAAGGTGCTAGGGAGTTGGGAGGGGGTTCCGTGGGACAAGCCGCACAGATAATGTTCAAGGTCCTGCTATTGCTATTCTGTGGAGAATTATGGCATTCAGAGGAAGGAGGGGGGAGTGTGGGCAGACTGGAACACTGAGGCATACAGCTGTTGCTGATGTCAGAGGCAGCCACTGACTCAGGGAGGGGGTGTCGAATGACCTCCCCCAGGGCCAAGGCTTGCCTCTGTTCCTTTCCTGGCTGCATGACTATTTAACTCTTGCTGGTCTTCTGAGTGAAAAGGTCAAGAAAGGTCTGGGAATGTCCTCAGATCCTGGACATCTAAATCTGGTTTTCCCTTTTGATTAGAGCACAGCCTACATGGAAGGAGACCAGATGGACAGAGCAGGTAGGGAGAGGGGGCAAGGATTTGGAGGAGAAATGGGAACCCCATTAAATACTCAACCAGCCGATACTGAATGTCCCCTATGACTCTACAATTATGATCCTATGAGTATGACCATAGGATTCACAGGGACTCAAAGGGGAGGTATTTTAGCAGTATAGGAGGGACAAAGGAATGCCACACAGAAATGCCTCCCTAAATGCTGAGATTAATGGGTTCATCACCCCAGCCCAGTCTCCCTCCCTGCCTGCCCCTTGAGTTCTGGAATTAAAGGCCAGTGCTACCATGCCTGACTTTCTTAGGGGGTGGGGAGCATGCTATTTCTTTAAAATTTTACTTTGTATTTGCTTTCAATGTATTTCTATGTACCATCTGTGCCAGGTGCTCATGGAATCCCAAAGAGTGCATCAGGTCCACTGGAATTGAAGTTAACAGTTGTGAACTGTTAACCATGTAGGTGCTAGGAACCAAACTGGAAAAAAGTAGCCACAGCTCTTAACCACTGAACCTGCGCCATCTCTCTAGGCCTTCTTTAAGACTCCTGGGGAGTTCGCTATGTTGTGGAGGCTGGCACTGCCTCCACTTCCCTGGTAATTAGAAGCTCCAGGTGTACACCCACTTAGCTCAAAATATTCGTTGGATTCTAGGCCACTTGGTAAATGTTAAGACCTCCTGGACAGGAGTCTCTGGAGTGACGCCATGCAAGGTGAAGGGTGGACACTGCAGCTGCTCCCTGGAAGGCAGCTGCGAGCACAGGGCCCCATCTCCCTGGCTGACCCTTGCTTCTCCAGATGTGTCCTCAGATACTTTGACACAAATTCTTTACACCTGAGGCCTATGGCCTACAGCTAAGGCAGTCCTGGGGAACATCTTCTGTGTAATTCTCTAACCTCCTGACTGACCTCACCTTTTGGCTCACTACCGGTCTCTGAAATGTCTGAGTCAACTTGAAATGACAACTGTATTTTCACCCATTTACCTGTCTTTCGTTTTTCAAGACAGGGTTTCTGTTTAATAGCCCTGGCTGTCCTGAACTTGCTCTGTCAACCAGAGATCCTCCTGCACCCTGGTGTGCACTGCCATCGTCAGTCTGGCTTCAACAGCTTCCCAGTGAGACCTACTGTTCCAGGCGTCATGCAGATGCTGGGGCTACAAGACGGAGCAGACAGACAACTCCACTCTGTTACATGATTTGGCTGAGACAGGGTCTATGTAGTCCTGGGACTCACTATGTAATCAGGCTGGCCTCACACTCAGAGGTGCTCTTGTCTCCCAAGTGCTGAGATTACAGGCATGTGCCATCACCACCTGGCATCCACCCTGCACATTCTAAGCACTCTTACTGAGCTATATCCTCAGTCCAAGGACAACAATTTCTTCAAATGGTATCTACTGCAAAACCAACCAAAAAGGAAGAATTAACATCCAAATGGCCTACAGGTATCTGGGGCAGAATTTTTAAATACCTAAAACCATAAACTAAGTATATTTCATATTACAGTATAAAATAGTCCACAGAGATCTTATGGAAGACTCCATTGTCAAAAGATTATAGAAAGGAAGTACCTCAGATAATTAAATTACTGAGAGGCATTTCAATGTGCCAACAAAGCAGTTTTTATGCTGTTGCTTCATTGCTCATTCTGCCTGCTGTCTACTAATGACACTGCTTTTCAAGTGTCACCAGTTACACTTACTACACAATCATTCTCCAACAGGAAGCCCACACGGTGGTTCAGGATCTAAGCAAAAGATGACCAAAACTTAAATGTAAAGGATTTGGAAACCTAGCTAAATTAACAAGACTGAGAACAGAGCACATTATGAAAATATTCTTTCTTATGAGAAATAGTTTAGAATAGTTGTGGGTAAAGCATGATTTAAGTTTTTTTAAACAAGAGGTTTTTGTAACTAGTTCCTTGAAAAATCCCTTCTTGAAACTTGATCAGATATAAACATGAAAATGTGAACGAGGAACCAACAAGACAGTATGAAAATATGTCTTACAGCTGGGTGATGGTAGCACACACTTTTAATCCCAGCAATTGGGAGGTAGAGGCAGGCAGATCTCTGTGAGTTCCAGGCCAGCCTAGTCTACACGACCTAGTTCCAGGACAGATAAGACTGTTACAGAGAGAAACCCTGTCTTCAAAAACCAAAAAGAAAAGAAAGAAAGAAAAAAAAAGAAGAAAAGATGTCTTCCCGAGCAGACGGCTTGGAACAGTGATGGCAGGGGACCTCATACTTGGGACCTTCTGCAGCAGGGAACTGTCTTTTCACCAGAGGTAACTATTTTGTGAAATAATATGACACTAAGAGATTCATTCTTTATTTACAAGTAAAAGGGAAATATCTTTTGAAAAGAAATGTAAACTCTGAGATAAGAAAAGCAATACCGAGACATGATTCTCAGCTCCACAAAGCAGGGCAATGGTGGAGCACACCTGTGATCCCACAAGCTGAGGTCAGCCTGGTCTATGTAGTGAGTTCAAGGTCAGCCAGGGCTACAGAATGAACTGTTTGAAACAGAAAAGCAAAATGAAATATACAATTATTTTGTTAAAAAAACAAAATCACATGATTTCTTCATGTTGGCACACATGAAAGAATAAGATAGATCAGTTTTCATGTTGACAGTCTCTGTCTGGTCAAATGTGAACGGTGACCGGGTGAGAGCCCTTGCTCTCTAGAGCACAGGACTCAGTACTCATCCAGAGTATCTGCTCGAGGGATGGAGAGGCCCCGATCTTTAAGGGCCTGAACCTTCAGCTTCTCTGCCTCCAGTCTGGTCTGCTGTTCTACCCTCTGTTCTTCTAGGATCTCTTCAATAGACACTTGCTGGAGGGGTGTGTCACTCTCCTTTTCCAAGTCCTGCAAAATAGGCAGGTTTGAATTACTTCCCATGAAGGCCAGAATACAAAACCTTACAGACAGAGTCTAGTATGTAGTCCAAGCTTGGACTGCTTTTTTGTAACTGTGATAAGGCTGAAATAGCCTCCTGCAGACAGACAGGCAGTAACACTGCTGCACAACATATACCACTTAGAATGCACACACAGAGGTAGGCTTCAGCGTGCACAGCAAGTCCCTTGTTAGTCAGGTTAACACTCTTGGGTGATAACTCAATGGACAGAGTGTTTGCTGTGCACATGAGAAGACCAGGACTCACATAAAGCTGGACACAGTAGTACACTCCTATGATCCCAGTGCTCCTACAGGGAGCTGGGAAGATAGATGCACAGGAGAATCTCTGGAAACTGGAAGGCCAGTCAGCCTGGGGTACACAGTGGAAAGAGACCCTGTCTCAAATAAGGTACAAAATGAGCACTGATACCCAAGGTTATCTCCTCTGACCTACACGCACACCTCGTAAGTGTGCACACACACTCACACACCTCTATGGCTGTTTACAGAAGGTACCTTCTTATTATACGGGACCCAAAGAAAGTACTCAGGCTACAAGAGCTACAGAGAAATCTTGTATTTTACAGTTTTTTTCTTTCAAGAAAGGTTTCTCTGCTTAGCCCTGGCTGTCCTTGAACTCACAGAGTTAGAGTTCCCGGCCTCTGCCTCCCAAGTACTGGGATTAAAGGCATGTGCCACCATGCCCAGATAAATTCTTTTGTTTAATAAAAATATTACTTCATTTTCCTTACTTCAAAAAAAGCATACACACTGTAGGAAATTTATAATATTAGCAGGCAATCTGAAACATTAAAAATTATTCATAATTCTAGTATGGAACACCAATATTTGGTAAATGTCATCAATTTTCAAGTGTAGGCCAGTTAATTTATTATCCGAGACACTGAGTCTATGTTTATTTTGGAGGACTGTGTTTTTAAACTTGATGTCTCAGTGCACATGTGATGGTCTATAGACAGCTTTGTGGTGTTGGTCCTCTCCTTCCACACTCACTTGGATTCTAGGAATTGAACCGATTGTCAAGCTTGCACAGGCGCTTTAAACCAGTAAGTCAACTCACTGGCCTAGGAACTGTTTTGATCCATGGTGCTGGAGACCACCTAGAGCCCTGTGCTAGGCAAGCTCTCTCCTGTTAAGCTGCATCACCAGACTAGGTGTATCCAAGACTTAAAATAAAACAAACCCTTAATGCAAATACAAAATTTTATTTTCATTTAACACAGCATAATATACTTAATATTTGTCATAAACATTTAGCAACCAATTTTGTAAAGCAGAACTATAAATGAGCCTCACTTATCCACAGATTTTATCATTCTTACAATGTTTAAGTATTATTTGTGTTTTTGTACCATGGAAAGCCTACTTGGAAAAAGTAGCAATATATTTCTGGGCTCTCTCACCCCTCCTAAACCGGATTTGGTTACACAGCAAAAGCTGTCTGTTCTGGAACTCGTACCTCAGGCTGGGCTCTACTCACTATAGTGAATGCTGGGAATACAGACATGCCACTTGTCCTCTGTGTGACTTTTTTTATTTTTTTACGTCTAGCTGGGTGTGCTGTGTGCAGAAGTTTTGGAGCTGAAGTTATAGTCAGTTATGAGTTACTCTGTGGATGCAGGGAACTGAACTCAGGTTCTCAAGAGCTAGAAGAGCAGTAAGCACTCAATTATTGAGCCATCTTTCTAGTCCATTTTTATGACTTTTGCTGAGGTTTGGAAGTATGCTGATCAAAAACACTGAGGATGTTTCAGTCTGGACAACTGACACAAGTCCCCAAGGTCTCAGAGCTCATCAGCTGTGGTATCGGGAGGACTCTCACTAGGAGGTTATAAACCACACAAGTTGCATAAGTTACCTGGGTCAAAGGTTATCTGCTAAAAACTACATATAATCACCTAATCCCTCATAATCCTGGAATGAAAAAAGACAATGTTCTTAGCACTCTGTTTCCCGGTGTTTTGGATATCACTCACTGAATACTCGGGATGATCATGATGTGACAGTAAAGTTAAATTTTCTTAATCAAGCAGAATCCAGGCACCCGTGTTTTGTTTTTTTCTTTTTTTTGGGGGGGGGGGGAGAATAACGTCTTGCCCAAGGTAGCCATAAACTTGTGATGTTCCTGCCTATTTCCACACTTCTGAGGTTACAGGTAGGTGCCACCACGGGAATACCATTAGAGACTTCTTCAGTAATGCAATGTTTATAGATGGCTGTAAGCCATTATGTGGGTGGTGGGAACTGAACCCAGTTCTCTGCAAGAGCAACAAGTGTTCTTAACTGCTGAGCCATCTTCCTAGCCCCACCACAAAAACATTTTCAAACAATGAGGTACTAATGCATTTCACGGCAGTGTTCAGGAAACAGACGCATGTTTATGTGTGTATGTACATGTGGAGGCCATAGGCTAACACAGAGTGCTTTATCACATCCTTAGTTTTTGAGACATAGTCTCTCAGAGAACCTCTTGGTTTCAAGTTAGACTGGCTAGCCTCTGAGCTCCCATAATCTACCTGTCTCTACCTCCCAGTGCTGGAGCTATAGCCTTGTACCACCATGCCTGGCTTTTATGTAGGTGCCAGGCATCCAAACTCAGACTCGAGTTTTGCCTGTGTGGCAAACATTTCACCAGTGAAGCCAAGCCCAGGATGTTGGAGACAGTCTCATGCTGACCTCAAACTCACTACATGGCTGAGTTAAGCTGTTTCCTACATGAGGCCTATCCACCAAACTATCCCTGACCGAATTTTCTCATTTTCTTGAAATAGTAAGAGAAAAATAACTACATACTAAACTGTTCTACGCAAAAGACATCTGAACACTAAATTAAGACATTGCTAACTACTGAGAAACTCTAAAAACCAAGTAAGAAAATATCAAATGTGGGATTTTTTTTTAAAAACTGGTTTTCAGTCTTTAATTTCTCCCTCTCTTTCCCCCTCTTCTTTTGTGGTGTTATACATGCTACCAAAGCACCTATTTCTGAGCAACATCCCGGCCCTATTCTGAATTTCAAAGTTTCACAGGGACTTTGATTTTGCTAGCAAACATGATAGGATTTGAAGTTTAAGTAAAATACTAAAAAACAAAACTAAATGCTTCAAACATACATGTATATATAAACACATACAATTATAATCATCTAATGTGTATACACACAAACATTGCAAGCAATACTTCAGATGCAATTAACATTCCACTCACTACCTGGTCTTCCTGGCACAAATATTCAGGTCCCTCCTCCCTGGTCATGAGTTTCACTCTGAAACCTCAGAGTAAATGACTTTTCCTATACCTATTGTTTTCTTTTCCCCCTTTAAAAATCTATACAATACTTTCCTCAAATGTTGTCAATTAGCTTCGTGCCACAAAAAACTACTTGTAACCAATTATTTAATTTGTTTTTTATAATTATGTATGTGTTGGGGATGATATGTGCATATGAACAGAGGTATCCTGGGATCTCCTGGAGCTTGAGTTATATGCAGTTGTGATCTAGGAACCAAACTCAGGCCCTCAGTGAGAACAGTATGTGCTCTTAATCACTGAGCCATCTCTCCAACTCCTAACCAATTATTTAAATAATCAAAATATTCCAACATGTAAATCTTCTTGTTTTCAGAGGTAGACAAGGATTTTACCATTGTGATATACTCCCAGTTCTAAATTATACCTTTATAAATAGAACATATAATTTAAAGTCTGTAACTTCTTGTTATTAGATTATTTAAAAATTACATGAATGATCAATGTATTTGTTATTTTATTTTTCTTTTTTTGGTTTTTTTGAGACACTTTTTCTTTGTGTAGACCTGGCTGTCCTAGAACTCGCTCTGTAGACCAGGCTGAACTCGAACTCACAGAGATCCGCCTGCCTCTGCCTCCCAAATGCTAGGATTGAAGGTGTGCACCACCGTCCAGCTGTTTTGTTCTTTTGAAAGAGGGTATTTATTATATTGGTGCCCAGGCTGGCCTGGAACTCACTATGGAGCACAGCTTAGCTTCAGACTAGAGGAGTTCCACCTCCCCGAGCTTCCCAGCTGCTGGGATTATAGACACAACCACCACAACCAGCAACACTGTATCTTCCTTTCCAGATGAAAAACCAGGGACCACTTCACAGATGTGTGTGTCATGGGTGCACAGGGGCCACACTAATCTCTATTATCCCAATCTTAGTATATGTGCTACCAAAGTGAGAACCAACAACACTGTTTTCTATCAGATAAAGTCAACAATATTCTGCTAGTGAGATTAAATCTTTAAAATGCCAAAAGGCAATGGAATGATGTTAGTTACCTTTTGCAGTGTTGCTCTGGCAACTACAGCTTCCCTATCTGGTAGGTTCTTGTGTGAAGTTTGCTGAACTCAGGAAGAAGCCAGCTAGCATCAGTGCCCAGACCCACAGCAGCTCAACAGTTTTCACTTACTATTTCTCCGAGTAGGACCACATTTTCTCCTCTGACCACAAAAATCCCTCGAGGAATATCACCGTACTTTTTGCCCACATGAATGCGCTCTACGGTCTGATGCAGCACTAAGTTGGCTACAAGAACATAGAGAAGAAACAGATTCAATTATTTAGCTAATTTTTTTTTGTTTTTTTTTTTTTCGAGACAGGGTTTCTCTGTGGTTTTGGAGCCTGTCCTGGAACTAGCTCTTGTAGACCAGGCTGGTCTCGAACTCACAGAGATCCGCCTGCCTCTGCCTCCCGAGTGCTGGGATTAAAGGCGTGCGCCACCACCGCCCGGCTTATTTAGCTATTTTTAAATTTCACTGATTACAACAAACCATTTAGGAGAATTTGGGGTGGGGGCAGGGAAGGTAGGGTCTCATTCTAGTCTCACCTGGCCTAGAAATCACAATGTAATCCAGGCTGTTCCAGAATTTGAGATGATTCTCCTGCCTCAACCTCTTATACATGCTGTGATTATAGACAGGAGCCACCATATGTTCAAACAAGTAGAGAGTATTTCCCATTATGTTGGGGCTAATGAATGAATGATGGTAGAAATAAGTTACTTCTGTATTATTTAACTGCTAGTATCAACATGATCCCTAGAGAAATAGAAAGGAATGGAACTCTGGAAAACCTAAACTTAGACAATTGCCAAGATTAAAGTTCTGCTTTTTTGGAAAGAGAATTTTTCTTTGTTGTGTGAATATATGTATGTGGTGACTTCACTGAGGTTTAATTTTTGTTCAGTAATAATGATTCATGTAATCCAATGTTTCTTTTATAGATTATGACACAGCAAGAATTCTTTCTTCGCCGTTGTCAGATAATTGGACCTGGTAATCTCAATATTCATTATTTATCCCTTCGAAGCACTGATGATTTAATTTAAGATTTAGAACACCAACCTGTAGGGATATTTTTCTTCTTTCAATTAGTACTATTTGGCTTACTTGAAGTAAAACAGAAATTGATGTGTGTATCTTATTGTTTTGGCTTGAGATGGTTCTTGATCTGTTTCCAAGGTAATTGTTTTGCCTCAGCCTAACAAGCATGAGACTATAGGTGCATGGCTGGCTGTTTGTATCTTCTGAATTCTTGTGTTTTAGCTGCATTTTCCCTCACATTCAAATCCAGTGACCTAGCAGATCATGACCTACAAATGTGTGAACTGAGAAACATAGATCTCTTACTTCAGAAAATGCAGATTGCAAAATGAAGACTGGCTCCTAAATCTGGTATCCTAATATGTAAACTATTGAGTTACTCTCCTAAATCTGGTATCCTAATATGTAAACTATTGAGTTACTCTCCTAAATCTGGTATCCTAATATCTAAACTATTGAGTTACTCTACTAAATCTGGTACCCTAATATGTAAACTATTGAGTTACTCTTCCCCTTCTCTCAGCAAGTTTCAGGAAATGGCTTCTACTCTATTTTCTCTGGACAGGGAGGGATTACCCAGGAAATAATTGGAAGACTAACTTTATTTCTGTCATTTGGCGCCCTCTAATGGGGAAAATAAAAACACTAGTGACAATCGGTTTTAGAATACAAACTCATAAATATACAAGCTTCTGAAACACCTGATCATAATTTGAAAACAATTTACTCACCCCAAACAGTTCCATTTTTCTGACCCATGAGAAAAGTTAGAGATAAGTAAAACTGAATATAAAGTGATACCAAAAAAAAATTCAATAGAATTAAAGAGTAAGATTGTAAGAATACATACCAAACTGATCAATGCTTCTTAAAAAACCTATCAGTGTCCTTCCATCACGAAGTAGGACCAAGTGCTTTTCTGGGGAAAGGAGAAAAGATCTTTAAAACGAAAACTGTCAGATTCAGTGAGCTCATATAGTAACAATAAAAATTCAGTTAATAGCATTTAAACTGTATCAGATGCTCTTCTAATGTATTTAGGGTGGAGTTCATTGTAAGACATGGGAGGAAAGACTAGGCAGCCTGGGGTTTAAATGAGATCAGTCCTGGAAGACTCAGAGTAGTACTGTAGTTAGAAGAGGACACTAAGCAGTCTGGAAGGGCTCAAACAAGAACTAAAGAAATGCAGGCATATTAAGATTTGATAATGGCTTAGAACAGAAATTCAATTAAAAGCTTTAAAACAAAATATATGTATTGTGCTTGTGTCTGTGTACATGTATGTACAAACCAGAAGGCAGCATGAGATTCATTAGCACTGGAGTTACAGGCAGTTCCCAGTGAACCACTTTGTGGCTGCTGGCATCACTCTGGCCCCCCCTCTGAGAGGCGTATGCACACTTAATCACTGAGTCATCTATCTAAACCAGGGGTTCTCTACCTATGGGTCTCAACCTCTGGAGTTGAAAGGCCTTTTCATGGGAGTCACATATCAGATACTTACATTACAATTCATAATAGTAGCAAAACTGCAGTTATGAAGTAGCAACAAAAATAATAATTTTATGGTTGTGAGTCACCACAACATGAGGAATTGTATTAAAAGGCATTGGGAAGGTTGAGAACCACCGGTCTAAACTATTCTGAAGTCTGAAAGTCATCAACCTTATGAGTCTGTATTTATTGTAGCAGGAAAACAAGAAAACTACCTCATGTGATAATACAGCAGAATAATATACAAGACAACATGATAGCAGGATGAAGGACACACCAAAGTGGCTATAGAAAATGGGCGGGGGGGCGCTCTCTGAAGAGATAGATAACTTTAAGGATTCAAATAAATCAGCTATTAGAAAAGCATGCAAGATTTTAACCATTCGTTTCTTTAATTCTATGCAAAAAGCACTTTAGGATTTTTTGTTCTTTTTGTTTGTTTGTTTTTGAGATAGGGTTTCTCTGTGTAGTTCTGGGTATCTTGGAACTTATTCTGTAGACGGGGCCAGTCTTGAATTCACAGAGGTCCACCTGTGTCTGCCTCCCAAATGTTGGGATGAAAGGCATGTTTCACTATGTCTACCTCAAAATTAAAGTCCGTAGACCAGGTCAGATGTAGCAGTGAATGCCTCCCCACACCTACAGGGTTTCTCTGTGAAGCCCTGACTGTCCTGGAATGTGCTCTGTAGACTAGGCTGGCCTCAAACTTAGAGATTGGCTGCCTTTGCTGAGTGTTAGGATTAGAAGTGTGCATCACTACTGCCCAGCATAAAGTACTTTCTATATGAAGAGAAATGATTCTTCTCTAAAGGAATTTACAGTCATATTAGGCTACAATTAAGTATTATAAGAAGCAAATCCCGGGCAGTGGTGGTGTACGCCTTTAATCCCAGCACTAGGGAGGCAGAGGCAGGTGGATCTCTGTGAGTTCGAGGCCAGCGTGGGTTACAAAAGCTAGTTCCAGGACAGGCTCCAAAGCTACAAAAAGACCCTGTCTCAAAAAACAAAACAAAAAAAAAAAAAACAAAGGCAAGCAAATCTTAATTAAATAAGACTTAAGAAAGAAACTACACGTATCCCAGTTGGACCTTGAAGGATAAGTTTTGGATATAAGAAAGGGAAAGTGGAAATAAAAAGATTAGAGAAATCTAATAAATAAATTAAGCATAAAGGGGAAAAGTAGTATATTAACATTTGGGTCAAAGATAAAAGAAAGAACAGGAGTTAAAGTTAGAAGAAAAGTATTGGAGGCAAGCTTTAACTTCAAAAGGAATAAGAAAACACTGAAGACTGGTATATGGAAAATAGGAGTTAGGATGCTTAAGTATGTCTAGAATGTCTACAGATTTAGAGAAAACGGACCAAACAACTCAAACAACCTGTTTGAGAGAACAGTCATGTCCAGAGATAAGAAGATTAGCAAGAACTAGTGTTAGAGAAACCAAGAAAACAATAGAGGGTTGGTGAGATGGCTCAGTAGTCAAGAGCACTTACTGATCTTCTAGAGGACCCAGGTGCAGTTCCCAGCACACACATCAGGTAACTCACAATTTCTAAAACCTCAGTTACTGCATGAACATGATGCACATAAACTCGTACATAAAAACAAACACAAATTGGGTATAAAAAAGAACCCAATACAGAATACAATGAACAATGCTGCAGAGAGAACTTGGAAAGAATCAGTTGAGGACACTGCTACTCTTGCAGAAAACGAGGTTTGGCTCTCTAGTAACTCTAGTTCCAGGGCATCTTTTGGTATCCTGCACACATGCACTGCATAAAAATTCATCACTCGGGCTGGAGAGATGGCTCAGTGGTTAAAAGCACTAACTCTTCTTCTAGAGGTCCTGAGTTCAATCCCCAGCAACCACATGGTGGCTCACAACCATCTGTAATGAGATCTTGTGCCCTCTTCTGGGGTGCAGGTACACATGCAGGCAGAATACTGTATATGTAATAAATAAATAATCTTTAGAAAAAAAAGTTCATCACTCATGTAGGCACAAACATATATGCTGAAACAATAAGTAAATAAATCTTTAAAAAACTCAGAAAAAAATACACATAAGGATAAATAAACAAATCTTTTAAAAATAATACAACTTCAAGCCAGGCATGGTGGCCCATGTCTTATAATCTCAGAATTTTAGAGACACTGAGATAGAAGGAATGCAGTGACTACAGAGGCCAGGCTGGCCCACAGAGTGAGACACTGTCTCGAAAAAGAAACCAAACCAAATAAAAGTCAAATGAACGAAAAATTCAAGTTTTGGCAGCAAATATCAGACTACAGAGATAGTCAGAAGAGTCGAAACTGAAGTGAGTCAAGATACGCACAAAGGGACACAAGCCTGATGGTGACACATAACAGTATCAGGGCAGACATAAACACAGTTGAGCCAGGCATGGGCTCACATCTTAAATCAGAGTACTCAAGAGGCTGAGGCAGGCGAGTTCCAGGGCAGCCTGTCTCAAAACAAAAAAACCAGAAGGATTTGGAGGGAACAGTGCATGCTGTGATAGGGACTGAAGAGTAGCAAATGTTTAAAAATTTTCAGTAATGGAGAGAGGCTGGGTCCACAAACAAGTATGAGAAGGCTTGAGAAGTAAACAATTTTAGTAATCTGGCAGGATTGGTTGTTAGAGGCTTTAGGTAATTCAGATATGTAAGCAAAGGTGAAGGTAAAAGGCTTCACTAAAAGAATACCATTACACTTCAGGTAAGATTATAGCGTGGCGTGTGTGTATGTGTGTGTGCAGTTATATTTTGTTTGTGTTCTAACAAAGCTTGCCTGAATGAAGATCAGAGTGCTGAGCTAAGCCACTAGAGGCCAGGCAGTGTGGCATACACCTTTAGTCCTAGGACTTGGGAGAAAGAGACAAGATGGATCTCTTGTTAGTTCAAGACCACCTTGGGCCACCTGAAACTGATCCAGTCTCAAAGAGAAACAGCCAGGTGATGTTGGCCCACAGCTTTAATCCCAACACGAAGGAGACGGAGATAGGAAGGGACATGGCTGGGGGGTGGGGTGGGGAGAGGAATACAAGAGCTCAGTGCAGTCTGAGCACTGGGAGAGGTAAAAGAACTCTAGTGGCTGGCCTCTCTGCTTCTCTGATCTTCAGTATTAATCCCTATATCTGACTCTGGGGAATTAATGTTTTTGCTTTTACTTGTTTGAAGCTATATAAATTATCTTGCTTTTGAAAAGTCACAGGATTAAAATGATTTTAAAACGCCGCTTACAGACTAGAGCGATGGCTTAGCACTTAACGAGACTTGGCTCCTCTTTCAGAGGACCCAGATTCGAATCCCTGCACCCACAAGGTGGCTCACAACCACCTCTAACTCTAGTGTCAGAGGATGCTATGTTCTCTTCTGGTTTCCTCAGCACCAGACAAGCACACAGCGCACAGACATACACATCTTTTTTTTTTTAAATGCTGCTTAAAAATACTATTTGAAAAGCCAGACAGTGGTGGTGCACGCCTTTAATCCCAGCACTCAGGAGGCATAGGCAGGCGGATTCTGTGAGTTGGAGGCCAGCCTGGTCTACAAAGGGAGTTCCAGGACAGCCAGGGTTGTCACACAGAGAAATCCTGTCACAAACCACCACCATAATAGCAAAACACAACTTAAAAAAAAAAAGGCGGTTTAAGGAATCATACAAAGGTAAGAATTCAGGATGGGAGGAGAATTCAGGGGGAAAATTGAAAGTAGAGGCTCAGAACGGCATTTGTTGCTATTGTAGATGATGAGTTTGGTTCCCAGCACCCACTGTGGCTCACAACAGTCCATAACTCCAATTCCAGAGGATTTAGTGAAGATGAAATTGTGGTCAGGTGGTGGCAGCACACACTTTTAATCCCAGCACTCAGGAGGTAGAGGCACGCGGATCTCTGTGAGTTCGAGGCCAGCCTGGTCTACAAGGGCTAGTTCCAGGACAGGCTCCAAAGCTACGGAGAAACCCTGTCTCAAAAACAAAACAAAACAAAACAAAAAAAGATGAGGTTGCATCCTCTTGGTTTGTACAGTACTGACCTATTTTCAGTAAAAGCAAAACTGTCCAACAGAAAAAATGTAAGTTTGAAGGGCCTTAGCCTTTCTAGAAAAGTCAGCTATTACGTCCGACACCTGTCTCTACTACAGCTTTAATCTGAAAGAACTAACGACCCTCATAGAAAGAGCAGACCGCAAGTGGCTCCACAACAGAAAGCCTGCGCTGAGCTCCAATTAAATTCAACCGCTGCTGTCTTCACATTTTCGGGTCTTGGTGGGCCTTCTCAGGAGAAAGAGAACTTGGAAACACTGCAGCGAAAGACAGGGCACGCGGGGGAAGTCGCCTGGGCCACTTCACAGTTGGCACGTCGGATGCTGCGCCCCTCGGAAGTTCCACAGCTTGGGGGTCACCAGCCCAGGGCCAGAGGAGGCAGGTTAGGGATGGGCTCCGAGGCCGGGAAGGCAGACCACCCCGCGGGGGCCCGGGACCCACGGGGAGCCCACTCAAGAGAGGGTCCCACGCCAGGCTTCTGCCGGGGAGAGCTACTCACTGTCGATGTCCTCGATGAGGCTAGCGGTCCCGGGCATATAGTTCATTTTGAACTCAGGCAAAGCTGCACCGCTGGGCGAGGGCGTCCAGTCGCCCGTCGGCGGGCCGCGGACGGGAACCCGCCGCTCACCAACAACTCAATTGCCGCTAGTCGCCGGAAGAGTTTTCAGGTTACCCCACCCACTTCCGGTACCGCGTGTCCGTTCACAGAAAGAGGCGTTCCGGGCGTGCGATCGCGGGCAGCGTTTCTTCCTCCCTGAGCAGTGATGTGGAGTCCAGGTCCGGCGGACAGAGGGCGGAGGACACGCGTTTCCTCCCGCGTGACGAATGCGGCGCCTCTCTTCGCTTCCCTCCTCCGAGGCCCGGAGTGCGGGCTCCGGTCCATCTCCGGCCGGCGCTCGGCGGGCAGGGGGCGGGACTGGCTCGGGATTGGCTGCCGCCGTCCGACCCCTCTCGCTGCCCGCCAGTCGCTGTCCCCCGCAGGCGCCTGCGCAATGGGCCGGCCGTGGGGGGCGGGAAGCGCTTCGCGGCAGCGGAGCCCATGTCGGCCCTGAGGCGCTCGGGCTACGGCCCCAGTGACGGCCCTTCGTACGGCCGCTACTATGGGCCCGGCGGAGGCGATGTCCCGGTGCACGTCCCTCCGCCCTTGTACCCTCCGCTTCGGCCCGAGCCACCCCAGCCTCCAGTTTCCTGGCGAGGGCGCGGGGGCGCCCCGGCCGAGACCACCTGGCCCGGAGAAGGCGCAGGTGGCGATGCCTACTACCCCTCGGGAGGCGCCTGGGCAGAGCCGAGTAGAGCCGGTGGCGGACACCAGGTAAGCTTCGCAGTGTTTCCCGGGGATCCGGTAGGGAAGTCTTGGGCGGAGGTGAGGACCATTGGGGGTTCTCTACTTAGGGTTTGCTACAACTCAGGTTTCTGATTTGTTCTTCTTCTTCTGGGGAGACAGAGATCGGAGACGTTAAGTGAGGGGATACATGCTTGTGTTCCATTTGTCCCTTCGTTTTCACTTCGGCCATCGTCAAGTGTGCCTGTTACCACCAAGGAAACCAGAAAATTATTCGGCGATGACTTCTTAAGCTTGGTAGCAGGCTGCAGGATCTCTCTCCCGAGAGCGTAGGGTAGAGTGATCGGGCTGTAACAATTTATCCTGCGTGGCTAGGGAAGCTGCAGCTCCAGTCGTTACTCAGCAGCCCCTCCCGCGGGGAAGGGATCTGAACGGGGCGGGGTGGGGTGGGGAGGGGGAGGCCAATCATTTAGTCCCTTATCACCAAATCTTTGCCTGGGATGGAAGCACGAATATTCAATGTTGCAAAGTACCTTTATGTTCTGTCTAATCACAGGACTGAAGGACAGATGCCTCCCTATTTTTGAATGAAGGCTCTGAGAAATTAACTTGCTTCATCTAGTTGGACCTGTAACATTTAATTATCTGTATACATGCCAAAAATGTATTCCTGTTTTCTCCATGTACGGAGCTATCATTGGATGGTGGCACACATCTTTTGGCCTTCATAGCATCTTTAGTTGCTGAAAATGAATTATAAAATTCTCACACGTTAACGATGGGATTGCAGAATACTACAGTGCTTTGGGTAATAACTGGGTCGTTCCTAAAATTTGTGGCAGAGAATTAGCTTATGATCCAGCAGATCCACTTGTTAAGCATACTCAAGAAATGGAAAACAATTGGTGGCTCACGCCTTTATTCCTAGCACTCAGGAGGCAAAAGCAGGCTAGCCTGGTCTACATAGTTCCAGGACAGTCAGAGTACATGGTGAGACTCTGTCTCAAACAAAGAACAATAACGACGACAAAAAAGAAATGGAAAACATGTCCACATAAAAAATTTTTAGTATATCTTCATAAACATCATTAGTCATAATGGCTAAAAATTGGAAGTAATTTATATAGTTATCAGCTGATGGCTGGATTAACAAACGTGGCATATGTTTTAGAACATAATATCCAGAAAGTTTTGTTTCAACATGGATGAACCTTGACTAGATCATGGATGGTGAGTAAAGCGAGTCACAAGGGCTGGGTTTCATATTGTGTGACTCCATTTATGTGTCATGCCACAGCAACTGGTGGACTGCGGGGGCTGGGGACTGGAAGGAGGTGGTGCCAAAGTGATACAGTCTTCTGAAGTTAGTAGTGATAATGGCTTCACAGTTCTGAGCACCCTAACAACCACCGAATTGTATATTTTAAAAGGCTGGACTAATTATTTCTCTAAAAGTGAATTAAAAACACGAAGTATTAAGACGTTAACATAAAGAAGAATCCCTACTTTCTGTACTGATCAGTCAGTAGGCTGTTTGTTGGACTTTACTCCCATGGTCTAGTAAAGTACTCAGCCTTTTAAGTACCCAAACTAAAGATCAGTTGATGAGGCAAGGGAGTTGATCTTTAAACTGTCGACTGGCTTCTATTGAGTTTGCTGTATTATCAAACTAAAAGTCTGTTTTCTGGGGTTGAGATAGAAAGTTAGGGAAAGACTTGAAAAAGTAAAGTTTGATGTCATATAAGAAATTGTGAGGTTTGGTTGGTGTTAAGCTGTACATGTGCTAGAGTATTCTGAGATAAGACTGGAAATGTGTAATGGGCATTTGTGAGTCATTTAAACTTTACTTCTCAGGGTAATGATCCTGAAACTTGAGAAGTTAAGGGTAGTAATTTCATTTCTTTTTCGCCTTCCTTCTTCCTTTCTTTCTTTCTTTGATAGGGTTTCTCTGTGTAGCTCTGGCTGCCTTATAACTCGCTCTGTAGACCAGGCTGGCCTCGATCTCCAGAGATCCACCTGCCTCTGCCTCCAGAGTGCTGGGATTAAAGATGTGTGTCACCATGCCCAGCCCAAGGGTAGAATTTCTTATATAGCCATAAAAAAACAAATCAAAGATATGCATTTTTTTTCCAAATCCATTTTAACAATTTACTAAATTTCACAATGTATCTGTGAAATTAAAAACAAGTACCGGGCTAGAGAGGTGACTCTGTGGCTAAGGTGCTTGTCTTGCAGTGTAAGGACAGGACTTTGGATCCCGAGGGCCCATGTCAGTGCTGAGTGGGTTATCTATAATTCCAGCTTTAGAAGGTTGAGTTGGGATCCCCAGACTAGCTAGCTGGCAAGACTAGCTAGCAATGTGGGAGGACTCTGACTTTGATTGAGAGGCCATGCCTCATTGAGTGAGGTGGAAGAGCTATTGAGGGAATCAGTCTTGGGCCTCTATATGCATGTGCACCCTGCACATGAATGTCCTCACATATGCAAATAGGCGTACGCACACACATGAAAGAAAGGAGAGGATATAGGAATTTTTTTTCTCCCCCAACCCCAGTGCTGGGACTTGAGCCCAGGGCCTTGTGTATTATAAATATAATTCTACCTGTGACCTATCTATACCAGCAACTCTTCAGGAAACTACAAATCTACTCAAAGTATGATCTGTGGGCAGCAATTTTAATCTCTGCAAGACTGTTGAAATGCAGAATCTCTCCTCTTCCAGATCTTCAACTTCCTAAGATTCCCTAGCTGGTTCACATGCACAGCAATAGGACTAAGTGCATTAAGGGCTACTCTGAACTCAAAAAAGACTTGACCTATTCATTTTCCCAAGAGAGGGTCTCTTGTATCTTAGGCTGGCCCCAAACTTACTGTCTGGCCAAGGATGATCTTGAATTTCTGAGCTTTCTGCCTCTACCTCTCAAATGCTGATATTTTAGGTGAGTTCCACCCTGCATGGTTTCTTTGTTTGTTTGTTTGTTTTCTTTTGTTTTTTATTTAACGAATTTAAATACAGCAGAGGGGAAATTGGAAATCTACCACTTTCACCAGGTTTGTTTGTTTGGTTTTGGTTTTTTGAGACAGGGTTTCTCTATCTCTTGCTGTCTAGGAACTAGATACGTAGACCAGGTTGGCCTTGCACTCAGAGATCTGCCTCCTCCTGAGTGCTGGGATTGAAGACGTGCACCACTACTTTCAGGTTTCCACCAGTTTTTTGAGAGAACAACTTCTAGGGCTGGCGAGATGGCTCTGTGGTTAAGGCACTGGATATTCTTCCAGAAGACCTGGGTTCAATTCAGCGTGCACATGACTGCTCAACTTTCTGTAACTCTAGTTCCAGGTCGTCTGACGCCCCCTTCTGGCCTTTTAGGGCACAGGTACACACTTGATGCATAATCCATACATGTTGTTTGTAATGTTTCTAATCCTGTTGCCACTGCTCTTGTTTACCATCAGAACTAGATGGTAAAATCCTGTTGTTGAAGACACCACATACTTTGTTTGCGGAACAGAGAAACTGAAGTGAGACTGAGCCGGAAGCTTTCTCTCTGCTGGCTTACTTTTATAATGCCTTGAGTTGCTGTGCAGGCTGCCTGAGAAAAAAAATCATGTCTTAACCAGATATGGACCCAAGCTAAACCACTAACTTGCCTGGCAAAGTGTGCCCTCTTGTGATAGTGGCATGACTGTTGTGGGGTTGATGGCCAGTTTGTATTTGAGTCCCACTCTACAGGAGAGAATTCGTGTCTAGTACTGTAAGCTTGTTCAAAAGCCTGTGGCTGGGGAGGTCATAGACCCTGATGGGGAAACTGCTACTACTGTTGTTTTGCTAAACAGACAGATTGTGCCCACCAAAGATCTTCCTTCAGGTTATTTATGTTAATGCTCATAGCTCTGTGCTGTTCTCAGATTTGGTCAAAGGTTTGCTGTTGTTGGTAGTGGTGGTGGTGGTGAGATTTTGGTGTTGGTTTTCAAGACAGGGTTTCTCTCTCCTGGAACTTGTAGACCAGGCTGGCCTTGATCTCAGAGGTCCGCCTGCCTCTGCCTCCCAAGTGCTGGGATTAAAGGTGTGCGCCACCACTGGTGGGGGTGAGGTTTATGTGTATGTATTGTAGTGGGTGGTGATGAGTGCTGAGATTTATAACTGATTGATGTGCTGAGAAAACGTGACTGTGGAGTGCTCACCCTAAATGGGTCGTGCATTTTACCCCTTCCATGGCTCCGAGTACATTGTGGAAGTGGGCATGGAAAGATGGTGAGAGCAGAGGCAGAGAGGACTGTTAGGAACTCTGATTTAGGTGTGACGTGACCATTGAACTAAGACCTGCATAAGATGGGGCTTCGCAGCACTCCATCCTAGATGGAGGAGAGACTCCTGAGGATTTACAGGCCATAAACAGGTGCTAGTAAGAGCCCTGATGAAGCACCACCCCTTCCAAAGCCGCTATTGACAGTCAACAGTTGCTGGGGGTAGGGATGGGGGTGGTCTTCAGTGGTGTAGCCACTGCTAAGTTATCCATGCTCATGTGAGCAACCCCAATGTACTTAGAGAGAGAGGAAGTCATCCTGGAGAGTGAGAGAGTGAGCCTACTGAAGAGTCTTTAATTGTTAGCAGTGCTGAGTGCCTACAGTTTCCTATAACATGAAAACAAGCAGATTGCTTGGCACGGGCCTGCAAGCCCGTCTTTCCAGGTAGTTTAAGATGAAAGGATAGAAATTTTCAGACTAGCCTGACAACTCCATAGAACCCTGTCTCAGATTAAAAATAACAAATGGGGGGCTGGAGAGATGGCTCAGAGGTTAAGAGCATTGCCTGCTCTTCCAAAGGTCCTGAGTTCAATTCCCAGCAACCACATGGTGGTTCACAACCATCTGTAATGAGGTCTGGTGCCCTCTTCTGGTTTGCAGACATACACACAGACAGAATATTGTATACATAATAAATAAATAAATATTAAAAAAGAAAGAAGAAGAATCAGCTAGAAGGACAGACCCTAAGTGGAGCTCAGGAGTTCAGGCTTGGCATCACCACCTCTAGGGCAGTCAGTTTCAATCCTGTCTTCTTGTGTCTTTACTCATGATTTAAATTCATAGAAGAGAGTGTAGACCTACAATAACTCCAGGGTTAATCCAGCATAACCAACAAACCACAAAAACTAACAGATTAAAAACCCTCCTCTTTAAAGGAAATAAAAATGGTTTGTTATAAGCAGAGTACACTAGCTGTAAGTTCAAAGCAAAGAGACTTACTTGGTGAGTGATGAGCACGTCCTGGGCTAAAGTAGACAGTTAGTGTGTTGGAAGGTTTGAGCATTGGTCTGGAGGGTTCTTAGAAAAGTTTAGTGGCGCCGGGCGATGGTGGCGCACGCCTTTAATCCCAGCTCTCGGGAGGCAGAGGTAGGCGGATCTCTGTGAGTTCGAGACCAGCCTGGTCTACAGAACAGAGCTAGTTCCAGGACAGGCTCCAAAGCCACAGAGAAACCCTGTCTCGAAAAACCAAAAAAAAGAAAAGAAAAGAAAAAAGAAAAGTTTAGTGGCTTATTGTAACTTATTTGAAGACAGAGCCTGAAAAGATGATAACATCACAGATAGATGTACTCCTTCCAGTGGTGATAGTTCTACATGAGTTGATGGCACTGAAGTTATAGGTCATAAGCAGAAATCTTGGCCATAGGAAAAAGTACTAGAATACAAAAAAAAAACCCAAAAACCCAGATCTGTGTACTTGTAGTAAACTTGAGAAATAATAGTTTCGTGTTCCAATGTTGTTAAGTAAGTAAATAGGGACACATAGCTTTATGTTGTACTGGTTAACCAGGCTGAGTATCTCAGATCTGAAATGTTTGGATTTCAGGTTTCAGATTTTTGAAAGATAATATGTATAAACATAATGAGTTATTTTGAAGGCAAGACCTAAATCTAAACATAAAATTCATTTATGTACAACTTTTAAACATGACTTTGAAGGTAACTACACAGCATTTTAATGCCCCTGCATTTTGTTGTTTGTTTTGCTGTGCCTTGAATGAGCTCGGTAAGTGCTCTGCCACTCAGCCAGTTCCCCTACCCATTACATGCATTTTGACTGCATCAGGACATGAGGTCAAAATATCCAAAATTCAAGCAGTTTGGGTTTCAGGTTTTCAGATTGGGTATACTCAACATGTACTGGCAAGAGGTAGTAAAGGCAAACTACTGTATATAGTTTTCCTGGTCATCTTGACATAGATTCCTTTATTATCATTTCAGTGTGTGGTATATAATGCTTAAGACCAGTCTTTTACAGCTGTTCAATGGTTGTTCTGTTCTGGGGCATGTGATTTACTTTGTACTTTATCTTTTTAAGTGTAATAATGATTGTAGTGGCTTTATATCTCCTTTTTTTGTCTGTTTTTCTTTTTGGTTCCTATTATCTTGCCTCTTGTTAGAGGTATCTATTTTTGCTATCTAACCATTATTAAGAGTGAATTGGGCCAGGTGGTGGTGGTGCATGCTTTTAATCCCAGCATTCAGGAGGCAGAGGCAGGAGGATCTCTGTAAGTTCAAGGCCAACCTGGTCTATAGAATGAGTTCCAGGACAGCCAGAGCTGTTACACAGAGAAACTGTCTCGAAAAACAAAAACAAACAAAACAACAAAAAAAGTGAATCGGACATGGTAATGCACACCTGTAATTCTAGCTGGGAAGGCAGAGGCAGGAGGATTGCAAGTTTGAGGCCAGCTGGAGAAGGCATCAATTAAGGAAAGAATGCTTTTAAAATTAACTTGTTTTCCCTTTTTCCTTAGGAACAGTCACCATATCCTGGCTATAATTCTAACTACTGGAATTCTGTGCGACCGAGGGCCCCGTATCCAAGTGCATATCCAGTAAGACCAGAGTTACAAGGCCAGGTATGGTTGAAAATTGAGATTTTTCTGTCTTTTCTTCTTTTAAGACAGATTTATGTATCACAGGATGGCCTGAAATGGTATGTAGTTGAGGATGACCTTAGACTTCTTGATCCGAGTGGCTCTATCTCCTAAGAGCTAGGATAGGCCCTGCTACCACACCCAGTTTTATTCAGTATTAGGGATCAAACTCAGGGCTTCATGAACACTAGGTAAGTACTCTGGCAAACTTAAATTTAAAAATTAGCGTGTATTAAGTATATATAATAATGGGTTTAATTATGACATTTTCCTTTTTTTTTAATTTTACTAAATTTTTTTCATCGAATATATTTTGATCATATTCCTTTCTGTTGCCCAAATCTTCTCAGATCTCCCTACCTCCCTATGCATCCAACTTCTTGTTCTTTCTCTCAAAAACAAAAAATAAGCAAACAGAAAACCAAAAGGAAAATAAAAACATACCAATAAGACAAAAACAAAACAAAAACCCAAAATGAAAGTACACACACCAAAAACCAGGACTGTGTTGGCCAGTACTCCTGGACATTGGACCTGCCCTGGAGTGTGGTTGATGAACCGGTATCACTCCCTTGAAGAAGACTGATTTTCCCCTTTCCCAGCAGGTACCAACTGCAGATAGCTTCCTGGTAAAGGATGGGAGTTTGTGTCCACCCACCCTTGTCTCTTTTAGGGTTTTGTCTGGTGTGAACCGCTCTGATTTTACCATACCTTGGTGATAGCTAAATATGCAGGTGACTCTTTAGCATCTCTGCAGCCAAGGATCCTGGAGGTAGAGGGTCTCACTTAGTAATTGGAACCACGTGTGGTAAAGTGGTATAAGATCTCTGTAAAGTAGCTGGTATGGCAAAGCTCTGGTGGCTTAGCATCATGTATCCAAAGGCCTCCTTCCAGAGGAACGAACACCATTGATTTCAGAAACTCAGAAGAAGTTCAGTTACACAACATCTATGCTGAAGTGTCTGCATCTGCCTTATGAAATAACCTTTTGCCCAGGATAGCACCCAAACTTGACATTCCCCAATTTCTGACATTGAGATCAAGTCACACGACACATTCATGAGCACTATCTATGCAGGAAATGCTTTATAAACAGTGAAGTATAATGACAAAATGAAGATGTTTTCTTTTCAGGAAGCTTTTTTTTTTTTAGCTTTCTTATTGTGTTGGTGTTTTTTTTTTGTTGTTGTTTTGTTGTTTTTTTTTTTTTTTTTTTGAGACAGGGTTTTTCTGTGTAGCCCTGGTTCTTTCCTAAAACTCACTCTGTAGACCAGGCTGGCCTTGAACTCAGAAATCTGCCTGTGTTGGGATTAAAGGCATGCACCACCACCATCTGACTTTCAGGAAACAATTTTTGAGGCTGCAGCAACAGGTGGAGGTATTGCCGGTTCAGAAAAGGCACCAACTTCTTTGCCAGCCTGAATATGAGAGTGTCTAGACTAGAAATTGAGAAGTGATAAACTAGAACTAACTGGTGCCAAAGTGGTGGCATCTGGGGTCAGAGTTTTAAGTTGTTAGATGATTGGCAAAGCAGCTGCATAGTGCGGTTGGTATGCCCCATGCTGCTGTTGATGCAGGTTGGTCAGACAGGAATGATAGCAGCAGAACTGTATCCTGCCGTCAGGATGGCTGGAGCCATCTAGTGTTATTTAGCTGGGATAAAGAACAACGGGTAACAAAGACCCAGAAGACCCAATTTTCCAAATGGCAGATATGGAAAACTCACAAATTTATTTAAAATGGTTCCTAAGATGACTGAGATACTAAAGAAAAAATTAATCATGATCGTGCCTTAAGAAAACTGTACAGGTAGTGGTGGCTCATGCCTTTAATCCTAGCACTCTGGATGCAGAGACAGGCAGATCTCTGTGAGTTAGTTCTATCTAGGTCAACCTCCTGGTCTACAGAGCAAGTTCCAGGACAGCCAGGGCTGCACAGAGAAACCCTGTCTCAAAATAGGGGGGGATGCAGGACCAGAGATAAGGAGAGCCACAAGTTTAGCACCAACAGAGCCTTCACAGTGAATTCCAGGGTAAGACCCTTCTCGGACAGACAGACATAATAAGCAAAACTGAAAAATAAGGAAAGACGGCTTGTGCTGCCCTAATATAGGTATATTAAGAGAATCTATCTTCAACCTTTCCCTTGTCATCTATATACACCTGAAGCAGATATATATTACACTTACTTCATTTGGCTCTTTGCTCTTTGGCTTTTTGGGGGGCCTGCCACCCAGCTCCCAAATGAATCACACACAGAGGCTTATTCGTAGTTATAAATACCCAGCCTTAGCTTGACTTTTTCTTGCTGGCTTTTATTATCTTAAATTATCCTGACTACCTTTCGCCTCTGGTCGTTTTTCTTTCCCCACATCTGTATATCTTACTTTCACTCTCACTCCTTGGCTGGCTGGATGACTGGCCTCTCCTCCTTCTCCCTTTCCCAGATTTCTCCTCCTATTTATTCTCTCTGCCTGCCAGCCCCACCTATCTTTTCTCCCGACTCACTATTGGCCATTCAACTCTTTATTTAGATTATCAGGTGTTTTAGACAGGCAAAGAATCACAGCTCCACAAAGTTAAACAAATGCAGCAAAAATAAAAGCAACATATCTTTACATAGCTAAACAAATGTTCCAGAGCATAAACATATGTAACACACCTTAAAATAATATTCTACAACATTTAAATGTTTTATTCCAGTTTTTAGTATTCTGTGTGTGTGTGTTCTGTGTGGGTGGAGTGTGTCATAGTGCACTTGTGGAAGTCAGAAGACTCAGGAACTCTTTTCACTGGGATCTAGGGATTAAACTCACGTCATCAGGCTTGCGAAACAGGCACTTTACCCATTGTGCCATCTCTGCTGCCCTGTGGCACACTCTGTGCCTGCCTGTCGTGTGCAGCTTACAGACTCAGTGACAGGAACTTCCTTTTTTTCTGACTCTTGAGTGCAGAAATTATTTATGGGCCTATGACCACCAGTCCCAGCTTCTTCTTCCTACTCTTTCATAGTAAGGAAAATTTCAAACAAAAGTAGAAATAAATGTTCTCTCAGCATCCACAAGTCTCAACACTTGACCTTATCGCCTTTATCTTTGGAGTATTTTCTTACAGTATTTTGAAGCAAATACCAAATAGCATATTTTATTGCTTGTAAATAAACCTAAGTATGTGCATTTAAAAACAACAAAAATAGAAACAAAAACCTGCCATATTGTGGTGATTTAAATGAGACTCTCCCCCATAGCTCTGACCCTTGAACACTTGGTCCCCAGTTGGTGGCACTGTTTGGAGATTTATTAAGAGGTGTGCCTTGCTTATGGAGATTTATTAAGAGGTGTGCCTTGCTTAAGGAAGTATGCCACTGGGGAGGACTTTGAGGGTTTAAAGGTTTGAGCCACTCTGAGCTCACTCTTTCTGTTTTGTGTTATAGTTTAAGATTATAGCTCTCAGCTTACTGCTCCAGCTTCTGTGCCTCTGCTCCACCACAGTGTGGACTGTGGACTCACACACTGTGTGGACTCACACAGTGGAGTCACCCTCTGGAACCAAACACCCACATAAGCTCTCCTCTTCAGTGTCTTGGTAATAGTGTTTTATCACGGCAATAGAAAGGTGACTAATACACACATCGGGATTAAAACTTTACAAAGGAGTGCCAGCAAGATAACTCAGTGGGTAACCTTGTTACCCAGGTTCAGTTCCTGGAGCCCACATGGTGGAGGAGACAACTCTCACCAGGTGTCCTCTGGGTTCAGTGTGTGTGCCATAGTATATGTACACATAGCCCCCCCCCGCTCCCCTCCCCCGCTCCCCTCCCCCCGCTCCCCCCCCCCCCCCCCCCGCACTGTCATATAAGGTCGGGCAGTGGTGGCACACGCCTTTAATCTCGGGAGACAGGGGCAGATAGATCTCTGTAAGTTTGAGGTCAGCCTAGTCCACAGAGCATATTCCAGGACAGCCGGAGCTACACACAAAGAAACCTTATTTCAAAAAAAGGAAAATAATAAGACCAGGCATGGTGGCACACAGCTTTTTTTCTTCTTCTTTAAATTCTAGTAATATATTCCCTACATCCTAGCTAATAAAGGCCCATGTGCATTTTCAGTGTTAAATAATGACATATATCAAGTTTGGAAGATTTATTCATCAGTGTAATAAATTCTAAAAAACCAACATGATTTTCTGCATGCAGAGGAGTGTTTCCTGGATAAGTGGGAAATTGTGCAGATGGCTCCTGAAAGACCTTGATTATAAGCAGCTCTGTGGTGAACTCCATGGTTCTTTAGTTTCACTGAGTAGGATTTATACTGTTTATTAGGACCGAGTTTGTCCTGAGGTTCTGGGTAATTTTTCTTGCCCCAGCTGACATCTGGACTGTACAGTGCATACAGTGCTGCCCTACTTCCTCCTGCTTCAATGAATGTGAAGAGAGGAATCAAGCTGAGGTGCTTCTGGCTTGTCTGATGTACTGGTGGAGTGTGTCTGCCACGGAGGCCTGCCTCCACTGAGACAGGAGAACAAGACTAGGACACAGACCCTGAGCAGCTGCTGCAACCTGGCTGAGGGATGGCACACACCATTAGTCCCAGTAGCCAGGAGGCAGAGGCAGAAGGATCTCTGAGTTCAAAGCCAGCCCTGTCTACATAGCAAGTTCCAGGCCAGTCAAACTACATGAGACCTAGCTCAAAAAAAAATTCTTACAGGAAACAGTTCTAAAATTAAATCTACTTGTTTCTAACAATAAATTGAATAAAATTCCTTCAAATAATAATCCTTGGGGCTGGAGAAATGGCTCAGAGGACTGGGTGGGTGCTCTTGTACCTGATTTAGTTCCAGCACCAACATGGCAGCTCACAGCTGTCAGTAACTTAGTTCCAGGGGATCCAACACCCTCAGTACTGACATATATACAGGCAAAACATCAATGTGCATGAAATAAATATAAACAATTTTTTAAGAACTTTGTAAAAAAAAGAATTTTTTTATCTGTTTAGTTATTATCATATGGGATACATACACACGTGCACACACACATTAAAGTAATGGTTTAAGCTTTTGGCTTAGCTTTTCATTTTATTTGGAGTATTAAGCAGGATTCTATATATCAGCAATGTAATTGTCTTGCTAGGTGATTTAAAACTACAGGAAAGGGACTGACCATGTACCTTAGGGTAGCACACTTGTCTGGCCTGGGCGAGGGGTTAGTCCACAATCATACTAGTAAACAGTATACTGAGGAGTTTCTGATTTCTGTTGTTGGTGTTATCTGGGAAGCAGGGTAGTTTCATTGTTCAATATGGACTGTAGAATCAGACCTGGGTTGGTTTCTTAAACTCATCATAACACTTACAGCAATGTACTCACTGTTATTGAGCATATTGTGTGCCTACTGAGTCCTTTGTTTTTGTTATCTCACTTAGTTTTCTCCGTAATCCTGCAAGGTAAGTCTAGGCTCTTCATTTTCCTGTTAGAGAAACTAAAACTAAGTAATTAGAGAGTCTCTTTCTATCCTTTCTATTATATAGTGATATTTCCTTTTCCTCTAGCTAGTCCCCCAGTCTTCTTTGAATTGCCTTCTGTGGATACAGGTTCTCTGCTGGCAGATGTAACTGTGAATTAGAATTAAGGAAATGTTTGAGAAGGCCGCTGCTTTGCCACTCCATCTGTCCTCAATATATTCTTCTACTGATGCAGCCTAACTGAGAGTCACAGCCTGAGTTCAGTACATGGCTTGTGGTTACAACAGAGAGGAGAAGGAGTGCTTCATAGACTGCTGTGGTAGCTTAGATTCCCTCAGTTGCTGATAGCTTTACTTCCTAAAGTTTCAAGCCTGGACATTAAGTGCATTTCAGCCTTTAACTCATTCATCTTTCTTCCTCTCTGATTCTCCTGTTTTTCAGAGTTTGAATTCTTATACGAACGGAGCATATGGTTCACCATACCCTCCTGGTCCTGGACCAAATACTGCCTCATACTCTGGGGCTTATTATGTTCCTGGCTATACTCAAAGCAGTTACTCTACAGAAGTTCCAAGCACTTACCGATCCCCTGGTAACAGCCCAACCCCAGTCTCTCGTTGGATATATTCCCAGCAGGACTGTCAGACAGAAGCACCTCCACTCAGGGGTCAGGTTCCAGGATATCCTGCTTCACAGGTAAACAGTTTTCTGACAGGAAAAAATACCTGCTTCTGAATTGTAAACAGTGGAAAATTATTTATCTACATGAGTACCAGTTTAAGAAAACAGCTAGAGCCAGGCATGATGTGTATACCTTTAACTCCACTTCTCCGGAGGCAGAGTTCGAGATCACCCAAGGCCATGCGGCCTTGTCTCAAAAACAAAACAAAAAAGAAAAGACCGTAGATGTTCAGAAAATTTTCTATTTTTGACCAAAGATACCTTAAAAATGTCATAATTCTTTTAAATTCTAAGTTATATTTATTATGTGTGTGCATGGTGGGGGTTGGGGGATGAGACACGCACCACAGCCATGTGTGGAAGTCAGAAGACGGCTTGTGGGGTATTCTCTCTTTTTTCCTTCCTTCCTTCCTTCCTTCCTTCCTTCCTTCCTTCCTTCCTTCCTTCCTTCCTTCCTTTCTTTTTGAGACCAGGTCTCAGTATGTAGCCCTGGATGTCTGGAACTCCCTATATAGACCAAGCTGGCCTCAAACTCATAGCAGTCTGTCTGCGTCTACTTCCTGAGTACCGGGACTAAAGACATATGCCACCATACCTGGCTCCTCTTTTGTCCCACCCCATTTTCATTATTTTTAGTAACGTGTGTGTTTGTATATTTACATGTGAATGCAGGTACTCACAAAGGCCAGAGGTGTGAGAACCCTGGAACTGGACAGGTTTGGGAGCCATCTGACATGGTATCTAGGACTTGAACTCAGAGTCCTCTAGAAGAGCAGTATATGCTCTTAACCACTGATACATTTATGCAGTCCCTATATAACTTTTGTAATAAAATAAATCTTTAGTTATTGTTCTAAACTTTCCCTAACTTAATCTTTTCCAGTGCTGTTAGGTTTATATTATATGCTAATATACCATGTTGGGCTGGATGGTGGTAGTACACACCTTTAATCCCAGCACTCAGGAAACAGAAGCAGGTGAATCTTTGTGAGTTCAAGACCAGCCTGGTCTACAGAGCTAGTTCTAGGACAACCAGGACTACATAGATAAACTCTGTCTTAAAAACTTTTAAAAATTAAATAAATAAAAATAACATATCACGTTTATTTCTGGTTTGTTTGTTTGTTTTGGATTTTCGAGACAGGGTTTCTCCGTAGCCTTTTTTTTTTTTCAAAATATTTATTTATTTATTATGTATACAATATTCTGTCTGTGTGTATGTCTGCAGGCCAGAAGAGGGCCCCAGACCTCATTACAAATGGTTGTAAGCCACCATGTGGTTGCTGGGAATTAAACTCAGGACCTTTGGAAGAGCAGGCAATGCTCTTAACCACTGAGCCATCTCTCCAGCCCCTCTCCGTAGCTTTTGGTTCCTGTCCTGGAACTAGCTCTTGTAGACCAGGCTAGCCTCACAGAGATCCTCCTGCCTCTGCCTCCCTAGTGCTGGGATTAAAGGCGTGCACCACCACCGCCCGGCCTATTTCTGTTGTTTTGAGAAGTCAGCTGTCTTCGTGTTTATAACGTATTACCGTATGGATTTGTTTGTCTGTAGTGGTTTTGGAAAATACATGCTTCATCCAGTGAATTTTAAATCCTACTCTCGAGTCTTTACCAGCTCTTTCCTTTGTGGCTTTAGAGTTAGGGTTCTCAGGTGTGAAGAATGTTTGGTAACTGATTTATGAGTTACTATCAGCTCAAGATCTGTTGATGCTATTTTTATTACTTTAAGTTTTGCTTTGGTTTTCTAAGCAGCGACCAACCAGCATACCAGCATATTTGTTTTTCCCACTCTAGAACCCTGCAATGACCTTGCCCCATTATCCCTATGGGGATGGTAACCGCACTGTGCCACCGTCAGGAGCAACTGTAAGACCACAAGATGACGCATGGGCTTCTGGTGCTTATGGGATGGGGGCCCGTTATCCCTGGCCTTCAGCTGCACCCTCAGCCCCACCTGGGAATCTGTACATGACGGAAAGTGCTTCACCCTGGCCTGGCAACAGTTCTCCTCAGCCACCTCCTTCACCACCACCCCAACAACCGAAGGTAGGGTTCCTTCCAAATGCTGGTCCTTTGCTGTCTGGGTATTAAGAGAATACAAGATGACACATCTGTATTTGCCCATGGTAAATGGAAACTAAGTCAAAAAAAGCTGATTACTACCCTACAGCATTATTTCAGCTTAATTTATGTTTTGGGTTTTTTTCTCATAAGCATTATTGCTTGGGGATTTTTTTTTAAGGTTCTTTTTTATACTTTTCTATTTTTTTTATATGTCTAGATGTACTGGCTGCATATATGTCTGTGCACTATGAGTGTGCCAGGAGCCCTTGGAGGCCAGATTCCCTGGAAATGAAGTTACAGTTATGAGCTACTGTGTGGCAACTGATAATCAAATTTGGGTCCTCTGGAAGAACAGCCAGTACTTAACTGTAGTGATTGTTTGTGGTTTAACAAATAAAGCTTGCCTGAAGATGAGAGTGTAGAGCTATCCACTAGAGACCAGAGAATGGTGATACACACCTTTAATCCCAGGACTCGGGAGACAGAAGCAGATGGATCTCTGTTAGTTCAATGCCTCCCTGGGCTGCCAAGATTGTATCTGTCTAAAAGAAAAACAGAGCTCACACAAAGGTGATCCCAGCACTTGGGATCCCCTGCCTTTAATCCCAGCACTAAGGAGGTGGAGACAGGAGTGATATGGCTGGGCGGAGAGAGGAATATAAGGTGGGAGGAGACAGGAGCTCAGTGCAGTCTGAGGATCACCCTTGCAGTCACAGAAGACAGTCTTGAGGACAGGATCGCCTCTTAAGAACAATTAGTATTCATGCTATACTTCACTGCTTGCCATCTCTCCAGCACCATATCTTTTTTAAAAGACAAAAAATTATTTTGTACTGTGATACTATCTGAATATTAGATAGAATCAAAGGATGTATTTTTACAACCTCTCATGATATGTGGAGAGAAGATGAGAAGCAGTGTAAAGTACTACAGCACTCAGGGTTTACATAAGCCACAGGCAGAACACTGCTTTTGACTGTGTTCTGAGGCTTTTACTATTTGAGGAGGAATACTAACTATGAAGTCACTGGATGAATTGTGAGGTAATAAGATTAATTGTGCAGTGTTCACAAAAGTGGCTTGCATCAAGGGAGATTCCAATCATCATATTTAGGAATTCTGTGCCTTTTACTTGAAAGGGTTTCCCCTTTTTATCTTAACAGTGTTTTTCTCCAGTGATTAAGGTGGGAGTCAGTTTTATTGGTGGAAATCTTTTCAAGTACATTCTTGTTTGGGGAAGATGTGTACTAACATTTAATACTGATGGCTTCCCATTGAAACAGCTTTTGTTTCTCTTTTCTGTCTTCCCATTCCAAGGACTCCTCCTACTCCTATAACCAGTCGGGTCCAGGCATGAACCGGCACAGCTTTCCTTGCAGTGTCCATCAGTATGAATCTTCGGGAGTCATGAACAGTGATAATTCAGACCTTTTGGATTCTCAAGTCCAGTATAGTGCTGAACCTCAGTTGTACGGTAATGCCACCAGTGACCATCCCAGCAATCCTGTTCAGAGTAATAATCTCCCTGAAGAGTGTTTCTCTTCAGATGAAAGCACGCCTCCAAGTATTAAAAAAATCATACATGTGCTGGAGAAGGTCCAGTATCTTGAGCAAGAAGTAGAAGAGTTTGTGGGGAAAAAAACAGACAAAGCTTACTGGCTTCTGGAAGAAATGCTGACAAAGGAGCTTTTAGAACTGGATTCTGTCGAGACTGGGGGCCAGGACTCTGTCCGACAGGCCAGAAAAGAGGCTGTCTGTAAGATTCAGGCCATACTGGAGAAATTAGAGAAAAAGGGATTATGAAATAATTTGGAATGAAGGGTTAACCTGTTACTAATTTGGCCAAAGAACTCTTCAATTTGGTTAGTTACCATCTTTTAAATGCCTGTTGTGACAAGAAACAACACAGTCCAGCTTCTGACTTCAAACTGAAGGAAAAGAAATTGAAAAGCTGACAGAAGAATGGAAGAACACATTATGGGATTCTTTTTGGTTTTCAGATGACTGAACATAATACGAAACTGAAATTGTCAATGTTGCCAAGTAGACCTGCTCCTTAAAAAATCCATGGGCATCTCTAGGCTGCTTCTTATCAACAGGAGGGAAATAGACTTTATGTAACAGGTTATCAGTGCATAGTCTGAGACAAGCAGGCTGTTTTGTAAGCATCCAAACTGTCACATTTTTGTGCATTGTGACTGCATATACTTCATGTGTAAATTATAGCTTAGACTCTTGGACCTCTGTTTTATTATCTGCAGTTCGCAAATGTAATATTATTCTACTTGGTACATTTTGTAGTAATATGTTTAATAATCAAATACTGGCAGCCAGATAAATGGGCAGTTCTGATCAAATTCATATCCTTTCAGCCTTGAATATATTGCAGTGTGTAGTGGGCTCCTAAAGTCAACCACATCTCTCCTTGTGTAGCATGTTATGTTAGTGTTCTTCCACTTCTGCTTTTCACAGTAGTCAGGAAGATGATTTTGGAAATTACATTAACATAGAATCACTATGTTTGTGAATATTTTACTTCTTTGCTTTTTTGTTGTATTTGGATAAAGATCCAGTTTTGAAATTGTTTTTTTAAGAAAAATATCTTTGGCTATTGCTGCTTCAATAGAGAGCCTTATCATAGAAACATGAAACCTAAATGCTACAATTAGTATAAATAGCGACTGCAAAAAGCAACAAATATGATTATTTAATAATACTGTTCTCCGTTTTATAGTTTCTGTTAAACAGATTTGAGCTCAGTTTATAGCTGATAGAAGGAAAAGGAGATTCATGCTCAGGGAATGAGTCAGCCATAGCTAAAGTAGAAAACTCACTGTTTTCTTTAAATCTGGTCTTTATTTCATAGAATAAATTACATAGAATTACCTGTTTCATAAGAAAGATGTTATTATTAATAACAGTCTATTTGGAACCAAGTTTAAGAAAGGGGCCTTTCTTGTTTTTCCATATATGTTGTTATACAGAGACAGGTAAATAATTTACCTTTTAAATCTAAAGTGAGTCTAGCATTCAGTATCTGCTTTTGCAACAAAAGCAGTTTCTTAGTAAAATATCAAAGTGATACTTGTTTTCTAGACTAGCAAGCCTTTATATTAGTGATGCTAAACCTATAGCCATCCCTTCTACTCACAGGGAACCAAATCAATGCCAGTGTGTCATGAGTAGAAATGTAGTTGGAAATGTTGTATGGAGGCCGGGGACGTGGTTAAATTCGTAGAGTGTTTGCCTAACGTACATGAAGTCCAGCGTTAAATTCCCAGTATTGCATAAACCAGGCATAGTGGCACATACCTGTCTCAGCACTGGGAGGTGGAGGCAGGAAGATTACAAGCTTAAGATTATCCTCAGCTACATCATCAATTCAAGGCCACCCTGAGCCACATGAGATCATGTCTCAAAACTAAAAGGACAAGTGATTCAAGTATAATGATTTTATCCAGGAGTCTGTTTTTAAAACATTTTATTAGTGTATAAATTTGATTTGGTGGTATACATTTTTAATCAAGACAGAGGCAGGTAGATCTCTAGAGTTCAAGGTCAACCTGGTCTACAGAGAGTTCCTGACCAGTCAGGGCTCCATAGTGAGAGACATGTGCTACCTACCTATCTACCTATCCTACCTACCTATCTATCTACCTATCCTACCTACCTACCTACCCTTCCTTCCTATCCTACCTACCTATCTACCTATCCTACCTACCTATCTACCTATCCTACCTACCTACCTACCTACCTACCCTACCTATCTACCTACCTATCTACCTATCCTACCTACCTACCTATCCTACCTATCTACCTACCTATCTACCTATCCTACCTACCTATCTACCTATCCTACCTACCTACCTATCCTACCTATCCTACCTACCTATCTATCTACCTATCCTACCTACCTACCTACCCTTCCTTCCTATCCTACCTATCTACCTATCCTACCTACCTATCTACCTATCCTACCTACCTACCTATCCTACCTACCTACCTATCCTACCTATCTACCTATCCTACCTACCTACCTATCCTACCTATCTACCTACCTATCTACCTATCCTACCTACCTACCTATCTACCTATCCTACCTACCTATCTATCTACCTATCCTACCTACCTACCTACCCTTCCTTCCTATCCTACCTACCTATCTACCTATCTACCTATCCTACCTACCTATCTACCTATCCTACCTACCTACCTATCCTACCTATCTACCTATCCTACCTACCTACCTACCCTATCTACCTACCTATCCTACCTATCTACCTATCCTACCTACCTATCTACCTATCCTACCTACCTATCTACCTATCCTACCTACCTACCTACCCTACCTATCTACCTACCTATCCTACCTATCTACCTATCCTACCTACCTACCTATCCTACCTATCTACCTACCTATCTACCTATCCTACCTACCTACCTATCTACCTATCCTACCTACCTATCTATCTACCTATCCTACCTACCTACCTACCCTTCCTTCCTATCCTACCTACCTATCTACCTATCTACCTATCCTACCTACCTATCTACCTATCCTACCTACCTACCTATCCTACCTATCTACCTATCCTACCTACCTACCTACCCTACCTATCTACCTACCTATCCTACCTATCTACCTATCCTACCTACCTACCTATCTACCTACCTATCCTACCTATCTACCTATCCTACCTACCTACCTATCTACCTATCCTACCTACCTACCTATCCTACCTATCTACCTATCCTACCTACCTACCTATCTACCTATCCTACCTACCTACCTATCTACCTATCCTACCTACCTACCTATCTACCTATCCTACCTACCTACCTATCTACCTATCCTACCTACCTACCTATCTACCTATCCTACCTACCTATCTACCTATCCTACCTACCTATCTACCTATCCTACCTATCTACCTATCCTACCTATCCTACCTACCTACCTATCTACCTATCCTACCTACCTACCTATCTACCTATCCTACCTACCTATCCTACCTATCTACCTATCCTACCTACCTATCTACCTATCCTACCTATCTACCTATTCTACCTACCTACCTATCCTACCTATCTACCTATCCTACCTATCCTACCTATCTACCTATCCTACCTATCTACCTATCTACCTACCTACCTATCTACCTATCTTACCTATCTACCTATCCTACCTACCTATCCTACCTATCTACCTATCCTACCTATCTACCTATCCTACCTACCTATCCTACCTATCTACCTATCCTACCTACCTATCTACCTATCCTACCTATCTACCTATCCTACCTACCTACCTATCCTACCTATCCTACCTATCTACCTATCCTACCTATCCTACCTACCTATCTACCTATCCTACCTACCTATCCTACCTATCTACCTATCCTACCTATCTACCTATCCTACCTATCTACCTATCCTACCTACCTATCTACCTATCCTACCTATCCTACCTATCTACCTATCCTACCTATCTACCTATTCTACCTATCTACCTATCCTACCTACCTATCTACCTATCCTACCTACCTATCCTACCTACCTACCTATCTACCTATCCTACCTACCTACCTACCTATCTACCTATCCTACCTATCTACCTATCCTACCTATCTACCTATCCTACCTATCCTACCTACCTATCTATCCTACCTACCTATCTACCTATCCTACCTATCTACCTATCCTACCTATCCTACCTACCTACCTATCCTACCTACCTATCTACCTATCCTACCTATCTACCTATCCTACCTATCTACCTATCCTACCTACCTACCTACCTATCTACCTATCCTACCTATCTACCTATCCTACCTATCTACCTATCCTACCTATCCTACCTACCTATCTATCCTACCTACCTATCTACCTATCCTACCTATCCTACCTATCTACCTATCCTACCTATCCTACCTACCTACCTATCCTACCTATCTATCCTACCTACCTATCTACCTATCCTACCTATCTACCTATCCTACCTATCTACCTATCCTACCTACCTACCTACCTATCCTACCTATCCTACCTACCTACCTATCCTACCTATCTATCCTACCTACCTATCTACCTATCCTACCTATCTACCTATCCTACCTACCTACCTACCTATCTACCTATCCTACCTATCTACCTATCCTACCTATCTACCTATCCTACCTATCTACCTATCCTACCTATCTACCTATCCTATCTACCTATCATCCTACCTACCTATCTATCCTATCTACCTATCTATTTATCTATCTCTCTACCTACCTATCCTACCTATCTACCTATCCTACCTATCTATCCTACCTATCCTACCTATCTACCTATCCTACCTACCTACCTATCCTACCTACCTATCCTACCTATCTACCTATCTACCTATCCTACCTATCTACTTACCTATCCTACCTATCTACCTACCTATCTACCTATCCTACCTACCTACCTATCCTACCTATCCTACCTACCTACCTATCTACCTATCCTACCTATCTACCTATTCTACCTATCTACCTATCCTACCTACCTATCTACCTATCCTACCTATCTACCTATCCTACCTGCCTATCCTACCTATCCTACCTATCTATCCTACCAATCTACCTATTCTACCAATCTACCTATCCTACCTACCTATCTACCTATCCTACCTACCTACCTATCCTACCTATCTACCTATCCTATCTACCTATCTATCCTACCTACCTATCTATCCTATCTACCTATCTATTTATCTACCTATCTATCTCTCTACCTACCTATCCTACCTATCTACCTATCCTACCTGTCTACCTATCTACCTATCTATCGATCCTACCTATGTATCTATCCTACCTACCTACCTATCGATCCTACCTATCCTATCTACCTATCCTACCTACCTACTTATCTTACCTATCTATCCTACCTACCTATCCTATCTACCTAACTATCCTACATACCCACCTAACTATCTGTGGGATGTGTGTGCTCACATGTGTGTTTTATATCTACAAGTTTTGTTTTTGAACAATGTCATGCCGGTTGACCTTAAACTTTGTATGTAGCCTAGGACAACCTAGAAGTCCTGATGCTCCTGCCTCACCTTCCATTGCAGGTGTGGCCTGGTTTCTGTGGTGGTGAGGATCAAAGTCAGGGCTATATGTATGCTAGGCAAGCACTGTACTGATATTGAGCTATAGCCCTGATTCTCTTCCTTTTGGCCTAATACAGAAATGTTTTTAAAGGGCTTCTAAGCTGGACATGGTGGCACGTACCTGTAACCCTCGCATTCTGAGGCAAGTCTGTGGATCTCTGATTCTGAGACCATCTTGGTCTACACAGGCTAGCCAGTAGTGAGGCCTAGCCACCCCTCAAACGTTTTCTATAAAAATATGACAATTACATTTAAAAGTTTAAGAGGAGAAACCTTAAAGCTGTGTTGCCAACAAGACAGTGACTGATTCAGAACACATTACACTGCCCAACATGCCAATTTCTGCACATCCTTCATTTTTACATATTGTACACATTATACACAAATGTACATATATGTGTATATATCTTAAGTTATTTTTTGAACTAGTAACATGATTTTAAACTTACAGAAGAGTTGTAAACATAGCAGTGCTTCCGTGTGCCCTCCATCTACCTTTCCCTTGTTTTGACATCTTACCTAACGAAAGCATTTGTCAAAATTAAGAGTTCATCTTTTATAGTGCTATTAATATTAGCTACAATAGCAAGCTAAAAGTAGATATTTTATTAATCTTTTTATTAGCATCCTTTTAACCATTCTGGATCCCATCTCGCATCTAGTTGTCTCAGTTGTCTCCACTCCGTGGCGCTGTACCATAAGGATAGCTGGTGTCATCGTGTGTTTCCAGTGTGCTTCCCTTTGAGCACTCTGCTGAGGTGGTGTCTCTAGGATGCTCCACTGTAAGCTTACCCTGCTTTCCTTTGTAATTACTGAGTATTTGCTAGAGATACTTTGAGACTATGCAAATGTCCTGTTTTGCTTAGAGTTTGCCTCTCCTACTATCTCCTGGCAGATCTTGCTTGTGGCATTTACTACTGTGGCGTTCAAATGGTGATTTTTCTATTTGTTTCATTTCTTCTATATTTAATAATTGGAATTCTTCTGGAAGGAAGAACTGTGGATTCTGGATTTATATTTTTAATTATATCAAGATATTCAGGATAGGTACAAACTCAAAACTTAAAGATATAAATCGTGTTAATTGATTCCAAATGGCCAGTATCAAAGAAAAAAGCAATGTTGGTGACTTGTCTTTTGAAATATAATGAATTTAAGATGAAAATAGTATTTATGATTTGTAAAATTTATCTGACTTTTGACTTAAAATTGATTTGAAACTGAAACAATTTTCTTTTGAAATTTTACATCTAGACTTTTTTAAGGTGTCTAAATTTATATTACTTTGGGGGTCATTTTTGTCAAATCTTGAATAAAGTTACCTACACCTGGCATGATAAACACTGTTTTCTAACCCTTTGTTCAGGTAAAATCCCAATATAAACACTTAACCAGTCAGCTCTAAGGAAGTCTCTGAGCATCATTCTGTTTGTGCATGCTTGTTTAAAGTGCTTCTAAAAATAAGGTTTGTAGAAACAAAAACAACCAACAGTAAAGGAAAGGGGTTTGAAAACAATGCTTTAGTTAGTTGACATAAATAACCTTTAAGTTAATTGGATTTTTTTTAGGTTGAAGGGCATAGATTAAGTTGTCTATTAAAAAACCTTGTGAGGGTAGATAGTTGATAGAGCTTTCTTTGCTTTTTCTTTGTTTTTGTTTTGTTCCAAGACAGTCCTGGCTGTCCTGGAACTCTGTAGACCCGGCTGGCCTTGAACTCATTAAGGTCTGCCTCATGAGTTTAGGGCCACTGAAATGGCTCCGCAGGGAAAGTCACTTGCCACCAAACCTGAGGACCTGAGCTGAATGCCCAGGGTCCACACGGGGGAGAAACTAGTTTCCTTCTGACTTTATTTGTACATCATAGCATGCCCCTCCCACATTCAAAAGAAGTATTTTAAAAATCAAGTTATTTTATGTGTCTGAGAGTTTTGCCTGCATGTATATATGTTCCATGTTGTGTGCCTGTTGCCCTTGGAAGTCAGAAGGCATCAGATCCCGTGGAACTAGAGTTGCAGTTATTAGCCATCATGTGAGGGCTGGGAATTGAACCCAGGTCCTCTGTAAGAGCAGTAAGTGCAGGGGCTGGAGTACTGGCTGCTCTTGCAGAAGACCCAGGTTCTGTTCTCAGCACCCATATGACAACCTACAACTGCCTGTAATTCCAGTTCCCTGGAATCAGACACCTTCACACCAGTGCACATAAGACGAAGTTAAAATAAATAAATAAATAAGAGCAGTAACTGCTTAGCCAACTCTACTGCCCACAGCAACCACTTTCCAATATAAATACACTTGAAATGCATCGCTGATTTTGTTGCTGTTTTGTTTCCAAATTACACAGGGTCTCTGTGTAGCCCTGGCTGTCCTGGAACTCACTCTGTAGACCAGGCTGGCCCCTAACTCTCAGAGATCAGCCTGCCTCTGCCTTCTGAGTACTGGGTTTAAAGATGTGCACCACCATCCCATGTCAAATCGCTGATTTCTTTTGGGGGGGGGCACATTGAGACAGGGTAACAGCCATGACTGTTCTGGAACGCCCTTTGTAAACCAGGCTGACCTCGAACTCACAGAAATCCACCTGTCTCTGCCTCCCGAGTTTTGGGATTAAAGGCATGTGCCACCACCACCTGGCAAGACCCAGTTTTTATTTCCAGAAGCTTGTAACTTTAAAAAAATTTTTTTTTGTAATGAGATGTAGCAGTGTAGCTTTGGTGTGGGTCTATCTTTACTTATGGGGGGATATTCATTTTAGAAATCTACACTTTGGCCGGGCGCCTTTAATCCCAGCACTCGGGAGGCAGAGGCATGCGGATCTCTGTGAGTTCGAGACCAGCCTGGTCTACAGAGCTAGTTCCAGGACAGGCTCCAAAGCCACAGAGAAACCCTGTCTCGAAAAAAACCAAAAAAAAAAAAAATCTACACCTTTATATCATGTGATACTATCTTGATTTTTTTAAAGATTTTTTTTTTTTTTTTTTTTGGTTTTTCGAGGGTTTCTCTGTGGTTTTGGAGCCTGTCCTGGAACTAGCTCTTGTAGACCAGGCTGGTCTCGAACTCACAGAGATCCGCCTGCCTCTGCCTCCCGAGTGCTGGGATTAAAGGTGTGCGCCACCACCGCCCGGCCTTTTTTAAAGATTTTATTTATTTACTATGTATACAATCTTCTGCCTGGGCAGGCAAGAAGAGGGTACCAGATCTCATTATAGGTGGTTGTGAGCCACCATGTGGTTGTTGGGAATTGAACTCAGGACCTCTTGAAGAACAGTTAATTCTCTCCGCAGCCAGTGCTCTTAACTGCTGAGCTATCTCTTCAGCCCCAGTGTCTTTTTATTTGACTTGTAAAGTTGTCTACTACCCTACTCACCCCTTCTTTTATGGAACAAGGTAGGTAGCCCTTGATGTCCTGGAGCTCTCTGTATAGACCAGGCTGCCCACCATCTCACAGAGATCTTCCTGCCTCTGCCTTCTGAGTGCTGGGATTAGAAGCGTGAGCTACTATGCCCAGCTTGCACAACTTTTAATTTCTAATTTTTTCCCTTGAGAGATTCTTTGTGTAGTTATAACATGTCACATATCTACAGCTTTTAGTAATTTCTCCCTGAATTACTGGCTTCCTCCAAAGTTGCCTTTTAAAGTTTTCATTTTTATCATTAGAGGTACTTTTAAAAAAAATTTATGTATTTATTTATTATTTATACAATATTCTGTCTGTGCGTATGTCTGCAGGACAGAAGAGGGCACCAGACCTCATTACAGATGGTTGTGAGCCAGCATGTGGTTGCTGAGAATTGAACTCAGGACCTTTGGAAGAGCAGGCAATGCTCTTAACCACTGAGCCATCTCTCCGGCCCCAGAGGTACTTTTGTTGTCTTGTTTTTCTTCATGTTGGGAAGGGAGGGGCTCTCTTCTTTCACCAAGAAGGTTCCAAGAATTGAACTCGGGTTTTCAGCCATCTCACTAATCCCCACACATACACCTTTTCCCTTGAGATATTTTATTTTCCATGCACCTTTCTGCTTTCCTTACGAGTCTGCAGAAGAACAGCTTATAGCCATACAGTGGTGTCCATTCAGTGGCCCAAGCAGTAGGGACTACAGACCTGTCCACAGTGACCAGCTAGTAGTCCAGTTGGAAATGGTGAGGTAGCCTCACACACCTTGGGACCAGGCTAAGCATCGATGGACTCAGAAGCTGGCATAATCCCCTCACCCCAAACTTCTTCCTTGGTTGCAGCCTTTCCCATGGATGTTCCTGGGCCACCACCCACTGCATCAGACCTACTGAATGCACTTGTTTGCTTGGGATGGCAAAGTCCACATGTCACAGAGGGGGAATCTGTGCTACACAGAGATCAGTGGTAGAGGGGAACCTGTTACACAGAGATCAGTGGTAGGCATCGTCTGTGACTGGCTGGCCTTTGCCTTCAGTCTCTAACCAGAGGATATGGTTCCTAGCATGCTGCCTGGATCTGCTTACTCAAAGTCTTGGGAATGAAGCAGCCAGTAATTGGGCAACAAACTTGAGCACAGCCCACTGGCCAGTATCCCTGTTAGACATGCTGACATCAACAGGGTTTTCATTTTTACCTTTTTGGGAGGGAGAAAGGGGGAAGAGTAGGGGTTTCCAAACAGGGTTTTTCTATGTGGCCCTGGGTATCCTGGAACTTGCTCTGTAGACCAGACTGGACTCGAAATCACGGATATCCACCTGCCTCTGCTTCCTGAATGCTGGGGTTAAAGGTGTGCACTGCCGCCGCCCAGCCTCAACAGGGTTTTTATAGCAACAGTGGCACAAGCTGTCAGCAGCAGCTTTTCCAGGCCTGTGACGATGGAAAATACTTGAACTTTGGCTGAACCTCACAGCCAGATTTAATATAAGCTGCTATTCTACTGTGTACTCAGCCTATCTGTTTAATCTTCCTTCCCCCCCACCCCCAAGATAGGGTATCTCTGTAGCTTTGGAGCCTGTTCTGGAACTAGCTCTTGTAGACCAGGCTGGCCTCGAAATCACAGAGATCCGCCTGCCTCTGCCTCCCAAGTGCTGGGATTAAAGGCATACACTACCACTGCCCGGCATGTTTAATCTTCCTTTAAGAGAATTGTACAACAACCACCCTTACTTGCCTTGGGTTTCCCATGTAATCAGCTTTTACAACCTAAGCAAGTGCATAGCTTTTGTAATTTTAAGTTATGTATTCTTCCACGCCCCAACCCACACATATTTGTGTGTTATGGTCATCATTTGCTGCAAATAGCAAATAGGCTGAAAGTTCTTTATGAAATGAATATCTACCATAGTGCTGAGAGCAGCATTGAGATACTGTGCTTGTTATCTGGGTTAGTTGGGGTCAACTGGGAGTCAGTCTACAAAGTATCTTTTATTTCTTCCCTATGTGATGCTTTCTGTGTTGTGCAATGAGAGAACAAAGCCCTTTGTTACACACACACACACACACACACACACACACACACACACACACACACACACAGGGAAAGACAATATTCAGGCAGGCAGAAATTCAGAATCATACACAGACAGGAATAACAAGACAGAGCGAAGTAGAAAATTCAGATCTGGCTTGCTCTTGGTTAGATGACAAGCAAAGTGCTTCAATTTCTGTCTTTAATATGACACCAACACGTGATTGGTGGCTCTGAGTTTTATTATAGCATTCAAACTGCACAGGTCCTCTTCAAATTTATGATATAGACGGCCATCATTTATCCTTTTGTAGATGTACTGTTTCATCTCAAGGTTGGTGCCACTTAAATGGGTTCCTGTTGCAAGGAATTTGAGAAGCCTCCTCCTCCATTTGCAGGATATCAAGGGCTCCCACACATCGTGTGGAGGTTTCCATTTAAGATCTAACACGAGCCAGGTGGTGGTGGTACACACCTTTAATCCCAGCACTCGGGAGGCAGAGGCAGGTGGATCTCTGTACGTTTGAGGCCAGCCTGGTCTACAAGAGCTAGTTCCGGGACAGGCACCAAAGCTATGGAGAAACCCTGTCTCGAAAAAACAAAACAAAACAAGACATAAAGATACAACACGAATCAAGAACAAAGGTACTGCGTGGACCCCTCCCTGGGCAGTGCAGAAAACAAAAAATGTGTTTTTGTTGTTTTTATTTTGGTTTTTTTGTTGTTTTTTTTTTTCAAGACAGGGACAGGGTTTCTCTGTGTTTCCTTGCCTGTCCTGGAACATTGGAACATTCTCTGTAGACCATGCTGGGTTCAAACTCACAAAGATCCACCTGTCTCTGCCTCCCTCCTGAGTGCTGGAATTAAAGGCATGTGCTACCACAGCCCCAAATGTGTTTTGTTTTTGTTTAAAGACAGGTCTTGTTAGAATACTCCTGCTTCAGGCCCCTATAGAATTGCTGGGATTATAGGATTCTCCATCATGTGTGGGTTTTCCAGTATGATTTACAACGAAAACCCAAAACTGCTTGTAGAAAATTCTTGTGCCTAGGAAGATGGTTTGGCTGGTAAAGTTTACCATGCAAGAATTTGGCCTATATTCTGATCTCCAGTGTCTATGTAATGTGGCAGTGTGTACTTAGAACCTAGCAATGGGGAAGACCCATGGGACTCATTACCAAGCTCGTCCAGCCAAAAATCAGTAAGTTCCACGTTCAGCCAGAGAGGCAGAGGCAAGATCTATGAGTTCAAGGCCAGCCTGGACTACAAAAGCAGTTCCATGACAGCTGAAGCTACATAGATTCTTCTGCTGGGGAATATTATTTTTAGGTGTGTCACTTTTGTTTACGCTGCATTTGTTTTAACTCTGTGAAGCTGTGTTACCGTGCCTGTCTAAAACACCTGATAGTCCTAATAAAGAAATGAGCGGCCAGTAGCAAGGCAGGAGTCAAGATAGGCGGGGATAGCAGGCAGAGAATATAAATAGGAGAGAGAATGCGGAGCAAGAGAACAAGGAAAGGAGGACATCAGGGGCCAGCCACCCAGCCAGCCATGGAAAATGAAGGAAAGAAAGATACAGAAGAAAGAAAGGTAACAGCCCAGAGGGTAAAGGTAGTCAGGAAAATTTAAGATAAGAAAAACTGGCTAGAAACAAGCCAAGCTAAGGCTGGGCATTCATATCTAAGAATGAGCCTCTGTGATTTATTTGGGATCTGGGAGGCGGGCTCCCCAAAAAGCCAAAAGAGCAAAACCATCATACAACAGATACTAAATGGCCTTCGCGGGAACCTAAAATCTATTATGATGTAGTGTGTTTCTCAAAGTACAGATCCATCTAAATCATACGGAGCATTTATTTAAAATGCAGATCCTAAATACACATGCACATCAGATTCTTGGATACTGCCAAAGGTCTACTGAAGAGAGGACTTCTGGATGTATACCCAGGTATTTGATTACTACCAATGTATTTAGTGCCTGCATCTTTTATGGCATTCACTAAGAAAAAGTCATCTGTTTAACTGTTTTATCCTCCGATAGGACTATGAATTTTAAGGTAGACACTGTGCTAACCACTTTGTGTTCTGAGGTCAGAGTGGGCACATGAATGACTAGAGTTCACAAAGGGGGCTCCCGTGGAGACTTGCGATTTGGGAGAGGCTTCCAAGAGTAACAGAAGCAAAACTATTTTCGTGGAACCATGACAATCACAGCTAAGGTCGTGTTCATCTTTGGCTACATAGTGAGTTTGAGGCCTGGGATACCTAAAAGCTTATCTCAAAAGAAAATAATAAACTATTTTAAAACTCAAGCAACAACAAAGGAAACTCACAAATCCAAGATATATTGGATAAATTTTAATGGTATCAAGATATGAGAAATTTGTTAATATGTTTTCAGATTCCAAATCGCAACTTACTATTGATAAACATCACTTGTGGGGCTGGGTTGTACAGCTTAGGCAAGAGGAAGAGCTCTTGCCTAGGCCTGGAGACCTCGCTCGGCAGTTAAGAGCAACTGCTGCTCTTGCAGAGCTCCAAAGTTTACATTCACCTGCGATTCCAGTTCCAGGGGATCTGATGCCTCCTCTCCTCCACAGGCACTAGGTGCACACATGATGTACACACATACACGTAGACAAAACATAGACACAACGTAAAATAACCTTTAAAAAGTGGGGCTGGGGAGATGGCTCAGAGGTTAAGAGCACCTGAGTTCAATTCCCAGCAACGGCATGGTGGCTCACAAGCATATGTAATAAGACGCCCTCTTCTGGCCTGTAAGGATATATGCAGGCAGAATACTGCATATATAAGTAAATATTTTATTTTATTTTATTTATTTTTTTTTTGTTTTGTTTTTTTGTTTTTCGAGACAGGGTTTCTCTATGGTTTTGGAGCCTGTCCTGGAACTAGCTCTTGTAGACCAGGCTGGTCTCGAACTCACAGAGATCCACCTGCCTCTGCCTCCCGAGTGCTGGGATTAAAGGCGTGCGCCACCAACGCCCGGCATAAGTAAATATTTTAAAAGGCAGCGATTATTTTTTTTTAAAAAAGGAAATACCCCCCCCCCCGCCTCTCTCACACACACAAAGGAGATGGTGCTGGTGGAATGGCTAGAGCGACTGGACTGCCCAGCACGCACAATCTCTTGTGACCTGAGTTTGATCCCCAGGACCTGTATGGTGAGAGGAAAATAGACTCCTGCAAGATGTCCTCTGACCTCACACATGAAGCCACACACACATACACATACATACATGAATGTTAAGTCTACAGAGTGAGTTCCAGGACAGCCAGGGCTACACAGAGAAACCCTGTCTCGAAAACCCCAAACCAACCAACCAAACAACAACAAAAACAATTTAAAAAGTAAACTTGTGGATATTTGTGTGTAGCTGCTGATTTGTACGGTATTAACATATTAATGTGATAAAAAAATGTTCACGTTCGCTCAGTTTCTGAAAATGCTTCAAATCCTTGCCTTATAACCAAGTTAGAAAATACTAAAGCATTTTGCTTTTCTTTCCCGTGGCACCTGCCAGCCGGGCGCTTCAACAACAAGCCACAGCTGGGATTACGTGAACCTCCTCCACCAGGTTACACCACCTAGGACAAAAATACCTCTAGCTTCCACATCATGCCAGACGCACCTCTGTGCTTTCAGAGGTGCTCTTTGGGTAACCTCAATCTAGATTTCGGGGGAGCGGGAAGAGGGGGAGAGGAGACAGAGAAGAGAGGAGAAAGGAGAGAGGCAGGGAGAGAGGAGAGGAGAGAGAGTGGTGCTAGTTAAACCTTAGGAGAATGTCAGATACCAGCGCCCTGCTGCCTTCCAGCCTGCCTTCAACCCTTCCTGTCGAGTGATCCTTCATCCCTGTGTCCTCCATCCCCGGAGTCCGGCCCATTAGGTGTAGTCAGGACCCCCCAGAGGTCAGGATGCCCGAGCCCCTCCGGGAAGCGCCGAGCAGCCCCAGTGGGTCCAGAAGGGTCACGTCGGCGGCTCCTCCCTCAGCGCCGCAGCTCGCGGGCCGCCCCGCCCGTACCCCACACCGCCAGCGCGTGCCCGGCGCGTGCCCGGCGCCCGACGCCTGCCCGCAGGAGGCGCTACATCTCGCGCGAGCCCTGCACCTCTCGCGACACTTCGGCTGGTCCTCCGGTGCCTCAGGTCCTCACCCGGCGAGCCGCTTCCGTCAAGGCACGGCAGTCGCCGCTGCGGGAGCGCCTCGGCGGAGCGGAGCCCGCGCTGCGGGGTTGGGGCGCGGCCGCAGGCTCCGCCCGCTCGCTCCGCCCGGGTCGGGAGGTAGGCTGCTGCTGGGACATGCCCCGACTCCCTGGGCCAGGGCCGAGAGCGCGAGCGGCGGCGCTGCAAGCGAGTCCAGGTCGGCGCGGGGCACCCGGGCCGGAGCGGGCCGGGTGGGGGTGGGCTCCGGTGTCCTCTGGACCCCACGGCATCCGTGGGCGGCTCGGCTGCGCCCTGTCGGGGCGCGGGGCCTGGAGCTGGCGGCAGGAGTCGGTCAGGAGTGAGGGCAGGCCGAGGCTCTCGGGGATAACGGGGAGGCCCGGGGAGCGTTTGTCCCCGCTCTCGGTTTTGCGGTCCGACCGTGCCCCGCGGGGGCAGGGATGCTGCTCATGCATCTCCACGCAGGGCTTTGGGTTCAGCATTGATGTGATGTCTGCTGTGCTAGTTCACTTGGCGTTTGAGTCTTGCAGCGGTGCTAGTTCACTCGGCGTTTGAGTCTTGCAGCGGTGCAAACTCCTCTGTCATTCTCCGCGGAGGGGGTTGTTGAGGTCACCTGTTACTTTGCACCCGAAACTTGGGCTCCCAGTCTCCGTGGGCTGGTGAGCAACTGTGGCTGCAGGCAGAGTCCTGTTTGGGCGTTAAATGTACCACAGTCCCTATTGAAGAACACTGCTGATTCAGCCAAAATGATTCTTAAGTGACTACTTGTGTGTTTCATATTTTTAAGATTCGAATAGTTAAATAAATGTGTAATCGTAATGTGTCAGAGGTTTTAAGCTACCTGTTATAAGTATATGACACACTGTATGCTGCCATACTTGGAAGCAGTAGATTTTCAGCCTTTGGTGCTACGTTTAGGTTGAAGATTATGGTGAAATATCTTGTTACAATCAGTCTTGACCGTGTGTTTCTTGAAATTTCTGTGTTTGTTAAAGAGCTCATTATCTGACCATATGTGAAGCTGAACATTTTGTTTCCCTTCCCCCAAATAATTTTACATTTTTGTTTTAAGTTATGTAACTTTTATAATTTACAATTTGTTGTTTGTTTTCAAGATTGGCTTCCAAAAGATGATCATTTCGTCTGAGTGGTGGGGGTGAGAGGGCGGGGACACGTGTGAAAATTTACAGCAAAATAATTCTGATATTTTGTGTTCTAGAGCGAAATGTCATCAGTGGAATCGCACCAGGAGCAGCTGTCTCAGTCAGATCCATCCCCTTCATCAAATTCCTCTAGTTCCTTTGAGCTGATCGACATGGATGTTGGCAGCCTGTACGAACCTGTCTCTTCACATTGGTTTTATTGTAAGATAATAGATTCTAAGGAGCTATGGATCCCTTTCAACTCCGACGACTCCCAACAGCTCGAAGAGGCTCATGGCTCTGGTAAGAAGAAAATGGCCTCTAATCTCTCAAACTAAAAAGTAATGGTCCTTACTGCCATCGCTATTAAAGTTACATTTTAGGAGCTTTGCATTTTTTGTTCTTTGAAAACTACGCTAAATTTCTGCATATTATCCAGTATTTTCTGTATTCTAGCTTGTGTTTGAGTTTTGACCTGGAACGTGTGTGTCTGGAGTCAGGTGTCACACTGCAGAATGAACTAACATGCCATTTGTTCTCGTCTCATGAGACAGGAATAGTGTTGTTTATGGTATAGCATTATGGCTGTCATTAATTTACCCTTTTCTCTCTCAAGCAAAAACTCCAGAAAAATCTCTGTGTGTATGTGTGTACCTGTATGAGTGTGAGAGTGTGTGTGTGTTGTGTAGGTGAGTGTGTAAGAGGCATTAATTGTCTAAGAAAAAGAAAAGCTGTTCAGGTAGTATTTTTTCTTTAAAATATGATTGGGTTTTTTTATGATTGGTTTTTTGACATTTCTAAGAAAAGCAGTTCATGAGAAAGGTATGAACTAAATTCTGTTTGCTTTACTATGTCACCAAGTAGAAACTTCACATTTCACGTGAAAGTAAGAGTGTAACTTGGGGTTTTATTTTGGGAGAGTTACTGTGGCATACTGCACTTCATTTCTCTTTTGCAACTCTTGCTAGGGAAAGATTGTAATGAGAGAGTTGTTCCCACGGATGGGGGCAGATATGACGTTCACTTAGGGGAAAGGATGCGGTATGCTGTGTATTGGGACGAACCGCCATCAGAAGTGAGACGATGTACTTGGTTTTACAAGGGAGACAAAGACAATAAGTACGTTCCCTACTCAGAGAGCTTCAGCCAAGTTTTGGAGGTATTCATCTGCTTCTGGTTTACTTACCATTTTCTTCATGTTTTCTTCTGTCATTTACTTTTTGTTGTTGTTTTAATTCTTCTAACATATTTTGTGTACTTCCAGGAAAAATTCGCCTGCTTTTATATCATACTTTATGTAGTTTCTCTTTGCAAGTTAGTTTCACGGTAAAGTTTTAATTTTAGATTTTAAATTGTATAGAAATTGTATTATACCAGTTGGGTGCTGGTAGAGCATGCCTTTAATCCTAGCACTAAGGAGGCAGAGAGCAGCCGGATCTCTGTGAGTTCAAGGCCACACAGAAAAGCCAGGACTAAACAGAGAAATCCTGTCTTGAAAAACCAAAGGAAAAAAAAAAGAAAAAAAATGTATTATACTTCTTAAGTGAATATAAATGTTTCCCTAATGGTAATTATTGTTAACATTTACAATATGACTAAAAACAATCTTTTGATTTTTTGAGACAGGGTTTTTCTGTAGCTCTGGAACCTATCCTAGAACTTGCTCTGTAGTCCAGGCTGGCCTCGAACTCACAGAGATCCACCTGCCTCTGCCTCTCGTGTCATGGAATTTAAAGTTCTGTGCCACCACCGCCTGGTGCAATCTTTTTATCTTTATTTATTTATTTTTTTAAAAACTTTTATTTATTTATTTAACTTTATTATGTTTGTTGGTGTGAAGGTGTCAGATCTCATGGAACTGCATTTTCAGACAGTTGTGAGCTGCCATGTGGGTGCTGGGAATCGAACCCGGGTCCTCTGGAAGAGCAATCAGTGCTCTTAACCGCTGAGCCATCTCTCCAGCCCCCTTATCTTTATTTTTTTTAAATGATTTATTAGCTTTTTATTTTATGTGCATTGGTGTGAAGGTGTCAGATCTTGTGGAACTGCATTTTCAGACAGTTGTGAGCTGCCATATGGGTGCTGGGAATTGAACCCAGGTCCTCTGGAAGAGCATTCAGTGCTCTTAACCACTGAGCCATCTCTCCAGCCCCTTATCTTTATTTTTTAATTAATTAATTTTTTGAAACAAGATTTCTTTGTGTAGTTCTGGGTGTTCTAGAACTTGCTGTGTAGCCAAGATGGCCTCAAACTCAGATCTGTCTTCCTCTGCCTTCAAAGTGCTGGGACTAAAGGTGTGCACCATGACTCATAACCATTTTTAAAATTTTTTATTTTACTGAGTGTTTTGCCTGTGTGTAAGGGTACCATATGTGTCCAGTGCCCATAGAGGCCAGAAGAAGGAGTTGTGTCCTCTGGAACTAGAGTTCTAGATGGTTGTGAGCTGCCAGGTGGGGCTGGGAATTGACTGCAGGTCCTTTACAAGAGCAGCCAGTGCTCTTAACCACTGTGCTCTTTCTTTAGTGTGTTTTTCTTGCTCTGAGAAATAATGCTGGTCTTCTTGAACTCGAAACAGAATGTTATTGACCTGTGTGTCAATATGAATAGTGATAGAATTCAAATTAGTATTTTTTTTTTTAATCTGTTGTTATTTGTTTTTTGCTTGAGACAGGGGTGTTTTGTTTCTTGAGACAGAGTCTCACATACCCCAGACCGGCCCTAAACTTGATAGGTATTTGAAGATGGCTTCAATTTCTGATATTCCTGCTTCTACCCCCTTCGATTTTTTTGAATCCATCAATATGCTTGGTTTTATGCCTTGCTGCGGATAGAATATGGGCTTTTTATATGCTAGGCAAGCACTCTTACCTTTTTGAGACACTGCATCTTTGTGAGACAAGGTCTTATTGTGTTTCTCTGGCTGACCTCAGATTCACAGTAATCTTCATGTTTTAGCCTTCTAAATGCTGGGATTACAGGTATAGTGTCCACACTTGGCTGCTGGTCATTGTAAAAGAATGTCCAATGAGGGGGCTGGAGAGATGGCTCAGTGCTTAAGAGCACTAGCTGCTTTCAGAGGACCCAGGTTCAGTTCTCAGCACCCACATGGCAGCTCACAGCTGTTTGTGACTCTAGTTCTAGGGGACCTGATCTCTTCACACGGACAGACATGCAGGCACAACACCAACGCACATAAAATAAAAATAAATAAAAAATTGTTTAAAAAATTAAAAATGTTAATGAGCTGGGGAATATAGGTCAGTCAGTGGTAGAGTGCTTGTCTAATATATGCAAGGCCAGGATTACACTATCAAGAGTTTTTAAATGAATTGGTTAAGTTGTAGAATGATTTTCTTGTTGGAATTCATTAATAAGTTCAGGTTTAACAAAAAGTACTTAGAAAGTATAATATTTTATTTATATTATAAAATTTTATTTTAAGGAAACATACATGGTTGCTGTAACTTTGGATGAATGGAAAAAGAAACTAGAATCTCCAAACAGAGAAATTATTATATTACACAACCCAAAGGTAAAGTGAATGAAAGCATGTTACTGAGAATAAGATCAAAGGTTAAGATATTACTAAGCAAAACCATTATCTTTTGTTCTGTGGACGCCACATAGGATAACCTTTGGCTTAGTTGATATTAAATTCACTATTTCAAAAGTTATTAATACTTATAGTCATTATTTACTCCATTCAGGTTTTACATAAGAATTTTATACATGTATGGTATATCCATTAATATAATGTGTCTGTGTGTGTATGATTTGTGTACGATGTGTGTGTGAATGTGGGTGTGCACATACAGCAGTGTGCGTGTTGAAGTCAGAGGACAGATGTGAATGTCAGTCGTGTTCTGCTGGAGACAGAGTTCTTCATTGTTAGCTAGTCCACAAACCTTTAAGGCTGCTCTGTCTCTATTTTCCAGAACCTGTGCTCTGCCTCCCAATTCAAGAGCATTGGTATTAAGATGCTTGTGCTATTGTGTCCATCACTCACGGTCTCTAGGGTTTTAACTCCGGTCCTACACTATGATAACAGTGAGTGCTTTGCCCAATGAGCCATTTCCCCAACCCTAAATAATTTTTTTTTTTTAATTTTCGAGACAGGGTTTCTCCGTAGCTTTTGGTTCCTGTCCTGGAACTAGCTCTTGTAGACCAGGCTGGCCTCGAACTCGCAGAGATCCGCCTGCCTCTGCCTCCCGAGTGCTGGGATTAAAGGCGTGCGCCACCACTGCCCGGCGCTAAATAATTTTTTTAGGGAAAATTATGCCACTATAGATTAAGAAAACCATCTACATTATGTAAGCATGTCTTTCATGTATAGGGTTGTTTTTTTTAAGACAGTGTCTCAACTATGGAGCCTTGGTTGGCCTCAAACTCATTATATAGGTCATACTAGCTATGTAGACCAAGCTGACTCACAAACTCACAAAAATTCTTGCTTCTGCCTCCCTAATGCTGGAATTAAAAGCATGCACCACCACACCTGGCCCATGCACAGGATATTATTGAAATATCTGTTAGTCTAATGTATTTTCAGAGTTCTCATCTTAGTCTATAGGAGTTATATCTCAAAGTTCCAGTTGAAGTTTGGTATATGAAAGATGTGTTTCTGACTTCAAAATGTATGAAATCATAAGTTAATGTAGACTATGTTACTCTGATCTTTTCTGTTTAAGCTCATGGTGCATTACCAGCCAGTTGCAGGGGCTGATGAATGGGGTTCAACCTCCACAGAGCAAGGGCGACCAAGATCAGTAAAAAGAGGAGTTGAGAACATCCCTGTTGATATTCACTGTGGTAATGTTAATCATTATTTTCTCTTATGTTCTGATATGTTGGTTTATTGTTTAAATTGTGACCTTTTATTCTTTGGTGTTACATTACTTTGAACCTTAAAAATGGTCTTTAATTATATGGCCTTATTCTAAATTAAGAGCAATATCATTTCATCTAAGTTGTTTGGGTTTTAGTTGTTTGTTTTTAGCAAAGGGTCTCATGTAGGTTAGGGCTGGCCTCAAATTTGTTTTGTAGCTAGGATAACTTTAAAGTTTTGGTACTCCTGCATCCATCCCTCTCGTGCTGAGAGTGCAGGTGTGAGCCTCAGCTGTACCCAGTTTATGTTGTACTAGGGCTTTCCCGCACGTGGGAGTGCACATCACAGCTCCAGTAGAGGCTAGTGATCTCTGAGTTTGAGACTCGCCTGATCTGCATAGATCTCAAAACAAACAACCAGCCAACCCACCTAGGACTTGGTGTGTGCTAGGCAAGCATTCTGCCGATTGAAGTACTTCTAGGTAATGTGTGTGTACAAGCATGTGAATGTTCAGGTGCTTGTGTCCAGAAGCATAAATGGGGAGACCAATAGTATGTTCACTGAACCAGAAGCTCACTGTTTAGGCTGGCCTGGCCGACCAGTGAGCTCTGAGAACTGTTTGCACTCTCCAGTGGTGGGGATGCAAGCACAGGCAGCTGTGCACTGATTTTTATTTGGGTGCTGGAGACTGAAACTCCGGTCTCCGTGCTCTTGCACTCTTCCCAACCAAGCCACCTCCTCGGCTCTGGGTTTTGTCTGTTTTTCTTTTGGTCCCTAGTCTCTGAACCATTTATTTCTCAGAAATACAGAATGCTTCACAAATTTGTGGGTTATTCTTGTGGAATATTATTTTAAGGTGTGTTATATTTCTTCGTGCTGCTTTTTATAATGCAAAAACATGCATTTGTTTGATTAAATAGAATTTTTAAAATGCAAAAGACATTTGTTTTATTAAATGAAATTAACCTGGGAGGAAGCTGCATCAGCAACTAGCTGACAGGAAGTGGTAGGGAACAACCAGGTGTAGCAAGTGTTTTTAAGTGGGAGCTGAGAGAAGGTCTCATGGGTTTTTTGGGAGCAAAAGAACAAGGAGAAGAAGGTTTGCTAGTTGCGATTCAGTCTCTCTCAGCTAGCAGAATTCCACCTCAACCTTTGAATCCTGATTTCTACAGACGAGTAGGGATCTAGATAATGTTTCCCTCAATGGCGTTACGGAGTTGCAGTTGTGGATTAGGACAACACTTGCTTAAGGGGCAGCCACTGAGTTGGGGGAAAAACAGCCAGCAGGCTATCCTTACAAAGGGCCATGCTAATCTCTGTATTGATTCAGTTTCAGCATATGTGCTACTGAAGTGAATTCTGGCTTTTTATTCTTTCTGGGTTTGTTTGTTTTTCTTCTGTAGCTTTGGAACCTGTCCTGGTACTCTCTCGGGCTGGCCCTGAACTCACAGAGATTAGCCTTCCTCTGCCTCCAGTGTGCTGGGATTAAAGGCGTGCACCGCCATCACCTGAACACTTTTTTTTTTCTTTTTTGAGGTGTGGTCTCACTGTATAATTCAGGCTGGTCTACTCCAGTGTTTATTTCCCAAGTGCTGGAATCACGGGTGTATGTACATCATCCTCGCTGTGCATACTGTGACAGCAGAAGACTCATTGAAAGTCACTTCTCATCAAGAAGCCACTGTATAAAAGGAACTGATTTAGTTCAGTTTTATAAAGTTTGATTCCTCCTGATTAACTAGAAATTAGTTTTTGGTAATTTCTTTTTTTTTTTTTTTGGTTTTTCGAAACAGGGTTTCTCTGATTTTGGAGCCTGTCCTGGAACTAGCTCTTGTAGACCAGGCTGGTCTCGAACTCACAGAGATCCGCCTGCCTCTGCCTCCCGAGTGCTGGGATTAAAGGCGTGCGCCACCACCGCCCAGCTGTTTTTGGTAATTTCTGTCCTTGATTTTCAATTAAGGGAAACTTTTTCAGAGGAAACTTAATGGTTATTGCTAGCTACCTATGGTCACTTATGGTTAATTTTAAACATATTTAGCTAGATTACACAGTGCTTTTTCTTGTGCAGAAGAAATTATTTGTTTCTTGAACAAAATCTTAGAATTACTGTAATTTAAAAGACAAATTGAAGCCAGGCATAGTGGCACATACTGTAATCTCAGCACTCAGGAGGATCTCCGGTTTGACCCATTGTGGGCTTCGTAGTGAGTGCCAGGCTAGCTTGCAGTTTATAAAAGCAACTCTCTCATAACCAGCAAATTAGCTGGGCTGTGGTGGGGCACACCTTTAATTCCAGCACTTGGGAAGCAGAGGCAGGCAGATCCCTGTGAGTTCAAGGCCAGCCTGGCCCACAAAGCTAGTGCCAGGACAGCTAGGGCTGTTACACAGAGAAACTCTGTCTCGAATAACCAAGAGAGAGAAAGATAAAAGAAAATTAAAGTTATTTCTTTTTTAAGATTTATTTATTATGTATAAACATTCTGCCTTGATATATGCCCGCACGCCAGAGGGAGGGCACCAGATCTCAGTACAGATGGTTGTGAGCCACGATGTGGTTGCTGGGAATTGAACTCGGGACCTCTGGAAGAGCAGCCAGTGCTCTTAACCTCTGAGCCATCTCTCCAGCCCCCTTAAATTAAAGTTAAAAAGGATTCAGGGCACAATAACTCATGTCTTTAATCCCAACACTTAGGATGCAGAGCAGGAGGCAGATCTCTGAATTCAAAGCCAGCCTAGTCTACATAGTGAGTTCTAGGACAGCTACAGCTATGTAGAGAGATGCTGTCTCTACCCTCCCTCCCCAAAGAAGATAAACTTAAAATTTCAGCCTTTAAAACCATGACAGACATTATTGGAATGATTGGTAAGAGTAGAACAATTAGATAAGAAGAATGTATCAATACGTGGATTTGGTCACTGTACTGTTACACAGAGGTGCATTCTGAGGAAGCATGAAACCTAGTGATGAAGTCAGTTTACTTCCAGATAATTCAGAAAAATAAATACGTGTGTATCTATACACCCAAGAAGAAAGCAGAGTAAAATTAATGTGATTATGAATTTGTAACTGGAATTTGGTTTATGCCCGTGATCCTAGGATTTGGGAGGTGGAGGCAAGAGGTTCAGGTGAAGGTTAGTCTCAACTCCACGCCAAGTTCAGGGTCAGCTTGGGCCAGACCCAAGGTCAAACCAAAACACTAAAGCAAAGAAATTTGGGTTTTTTAAAAGTGCATGGGGGTTTCTTAGTATTTTTTTCTATAGCTTACAGTTACTTCAAAATAGTTTTAAAACCTGAAAAAAATCTTCAAGGACATTTTAAAGAATACTTACAGTCCCAGCATTCATGAGGCAGATAGGTGGATTTCTATGAGTTCAAGGCTAGCTTGAACTACATAGTGAGTTTCAGGCCAGCCAGAGCTATATAGTAAGATCCTCACCAAAAAAATAAAGAAAAAAATTAGAAAATTAATGTACTATTACTAGATAGTTAAATATGTGACTGTTTTGTGGTTTTTAAATTATCTCTTATTTTAAATTTTGATATAACCTATATCTAATTTTTCTTTTTAATTTTACTTCTAGGGGAACCTTTACAAATAGATCATTTAGTTTTTGTAGTCCATGGGATTGGACCAGCTTGTGATCTCCGTTTTCGAAGCATTGTTCAATGTGGTAGGTTTGCAGAGCGTACGATAGATCACTTAAGAATTGTTTCCTGTGAGCCAGGATCAAGCATTGTCTTTTGGTCGTTGTCTTAGCTCCATAAGAAGATTTGTAGAGTTAAAGATGACAAGGGAGTGAAGCGTCCCAGCTGAGACCTAAGTACTAGGAATTTCCAGAGACTTAATACTCTTAGCTAGTAATCCATGAGTGAACATGCCTCTAATCGCTGTGAGTTGTTTGTGATTTAACCAGCCTATTCATAGCCAAATTTAGAAAGAACAGTAAAAATGGGAGTTTAAGTAAATAGAAACTTATTGCTGCAATTAATACCATGGCAAACCTCAAGCTTTAAGCCATTTTGAAAGGTAGTGTCTTCAAAGCTTGATGTTATCTAAAGTCTGCCCCACTTGGGAGTTCCCTTCTACTTGGCAATGGTTCTGGATAAACTAGAATTATTATCTGCAAGGTTCAGGTTGATGTGATAAGAGTGTTGAACAGCAGTGTGTGTGTGTTTCCTTCTTTTTTTTTTAATCTAAAGTATTAGGGCTGAGGAGATGACTCAGCAGTTAAAAGTACTCAGTGGCTGGTCTTCCTGAGTTTCAAGCCTTGATTCCAACACCCATGAGGTAGCTCACACCTTATGACTGTCAGCTCCAGGGGATCTGATGCCAACTTCTAGCCTCTGCTGGCAATGCATGCATGTGGTACAGACACACACGCAGAAAAAGCACACATATGAGTAAAATAAAAATATTTTGGGGGCTGGAGAGATGGCTCAGCAGTTAAGAGCACTGGCTGCTCTTCCAGAGGTCCCGAGTTCAATTCCCAGCAACCACATGGTGGCTCACAACCATCTGTACTGAGATCTGGCACCCTCCTCTGGCATGTGGGCATACATGGAGGCAGAATGTTGTATATATAATAAATAAATAAATCTTTAAAAAAAATATTTTTGTTTTGAGACAGGGTCTCGCTATGTAGCTCTGGCTGTCCTGGAACTCTCTCTGTAGACCAGGCTGGTCTTGAACTCACCTCTGCCTCCCAAATGCTGGAACACCATTATGCCTAGCTAAAAATGTTCTTTTGAAAAAATATAAAGTACTGGCTAATGGATGCTTTTAAAAACCAGGAAATTTGACTTTTGAGTAGCTATCTTGCCAGTGTACTAGCCTATTATTTCTGTCTGTCTGTGATTTTTTGTTTTGTTTTGTTTTTGTTTTTTTAACAGTCTCTCCAGCCGGGAGTGGTAATGCATGCCTTTAGTACCAGCACTCAGGAGGCAGAGGCAGGCAGATCTCTGAGCTTGAGACTAGCCTGGTCTCCAGAGCAAGTTGTAGGATAGCTCAGGCTACACAGAGAAACCCTGTTTCAATAAACAAAAAAGAAAACCAGTCTCTCACTTATGTAGCTCTGGCAGGCTAGGAATTAATTATAAGAACCAGCTGTTGTCAACTTGAAGGGTTCCACCTGTCTTTGCCTCCTGAGTGCTGGCATTGAAGTTGTGAGCTATCACTCCCTATTGCCTTTTCCTTTTTTAGTGAACCTCGACTATTTCTCTTTCTTTTTTCTTTTTTGTGCATTGGTGTTTGCCGGCATGTAGGTCTTGTTGAGGGTGTCAGGTCCTCTGGAACTAGAGTTACAGACAGCTGTGATTTGCCATGTGGCTGCTGAGAATTGAACCCCGGCTTCTCTGGAGGGTGCTCTTAACCACTGAGACAGCCCTTCAACTACTTATTTTAAAAATAATTTTTAAACTTTTAAAGATTACATTTTTTTATTTGTGCTTGTGTATGGGCATATATGTGCCACAGCACATTTGTGGAAGTCAGGAGAAGTAAGTTCTCTCCTACCATGTGGGTGCACAGTCTTCAGGCCTGGTGGCAAGCACCATTACTTACTGGGCATTTTGCTAGACCAACTAGCTGATGCTGCTTCTATCAAACAGACACGCTAAAGCAAACAAACAGGAAAACAGTGTCACCTAGAGTAAATCACGATTTAAAGACTCTTGACATGGAGTCATGTGATTTTAAAAATGAAACCATTTTATTAATTTTGATGTCTTTTTTTTTTTTTTTTTTAAGCTTTGGAGCCTGTCCTGGAACTCTGTAAATCAGACTGGCCTCAACTCACAGAGATTGGCCTGCCTCTTCCTCCCTAGTGCTGGGATGAAAGGCGTGCACCACCACCATTCAGTAGTTTTTCTTTTGCTATAATATTTTGTATGGCAAACCCAAACTTTATATTAAATGAACATCTCCTCATTTTTTTAAATGTCTTAGTTTTCCTAAGCTAGTCTGCAGTCAGTGTGTGTTCCAAACAGCTCTCATTAGGCAGCAGCTGCTCCATGTTTTGTTGCATCCCGAGTCTGTGTATTAATTGCTTCACTGTTGATGCAGAAGTTACTTTTCTTTTCTAGTTAATGATTTCCGAAGTGTTTCCTTGAACCTGCTACAGACACATTTCAAGAAAGCCCAAGAAAACCAGCAGATTGGAAGAGTAGAATTTCTTCCAGTCAATTGGCACAGTCCTTTGCATTCTACTGGGGTAGATATGTGAGTATTTCCTTATACCCTTAAATTGTTAACTGTGATTGTAATATTTTCTGATCATCATTATGCTTAAGGACATTTATGCTATGGCTGATTATGTACTAAAAATAAAATTTTTAGCCTGGCAGTGCTGGCATATGCCTTTAATCCCAGCACTCAGGAAGCAGAGACAGGTGGAGGTAAGTGGGTCTCTGTGAGTTCAAGGCCAGCTTAGTATGCATAATGAATTCCAGGATAGTCAGGACTACATTAGAGAAACCCTGTCTCAAAACACCAAATAATAATAATAAGCTTCTCTTGAAAGCAGCATCTTTTTATAAATCAGCTTAGTATTCTTTCTTTCTTGCCCTTTCCTCCAACAGATCCACACCAGCCTCCTCTTAGTCCTGTAAAAAAAAAAGCCATGTCCTCAAGGGCCCCTCCCTCCCTCCCTCCCTCCCTCCCTCCCTCCCTCCCTCCCTCCCTCCCTCTCTCTCTCTCTCTCTCTCTCTCTCTTTCTCTCTCGTGCGTACTTTCTGTTTTGCAGTTTTCAAGAATCAACCCATAGGGTTTACCCATGCCAGGCAAGAATTCTGTTATTACAAAGCCACATTTCCAGCCCACCAGCATTGAGGGTCATTGATTCGTGAATGATGCAGGATTAGCTCCTTCTCCCAACACAGCCTTTCTTTTGGATAGGGTTTTCTATGTAGCCCATGCTGACTCTGAAGTCTTGATCCTCATTCCTTAGCGTCCCAGTACTGACATCAGACATGTGCTGTACTACCGTGTACAGCTTCAACGTGGAGCTTTTATATTTCTTTAATTATGTATGAGTGTTTTGCCTGCGTGCCTTCCCCCACTTACCAGTGTATAAAGGCCTGTGTGGCATACATCAGATCAAATTTGTGGTAAAAAAAAAACATTGAATGCTTCCTGAATTTGCATGTCATCTTCATACAGTGTGCATGCTAATCTTCTGCGTATCATTCTAATTTTAGTATATGTGCGGTAGAAGCAACCACTATATAATTTCTCAGAGATGTATCATTAAGTGATGGTCAGTTCTTTGTCTTTAGATTTCTCTAGTTAAAAGTAAAGAATTGTCCCTTATGTGATAACACGTGCCTTTAATTGTAGCACTCAGGAGGCTGAGGCAGGTAGACTGAGTGCAAGACCAGCATGGTCTACATAGTGAATTTCAGGCCATCCTGTAGAGAGACCTTTTTAAAAAACAAAAACAACAACAACAACAAAAAATCCAAAATGACCCCCCCCCAGAAATCCTTTATGTATAATGTGTGTGCACGAGCATGTACATGTTTGTATGCAGCCACATTCTCTGTAGTGTACATGTGTTAGTCCAAGGAGGACAAATGTTAGAAGGCATGGGGGCTGGAGAGATGGCTCAGAGGTTAAGAGCACTGGCTGCTCTTCCAGAGGTCCTGAGTTCAGTTCCCAGCAACCACATGGTGGCTCACAACCACCTGTACTGAGATCTGGCGCCCTCCTCTGGCGTGCGGGCATACATCGAGGCAGAATGTTGTATACATAATAAATAAATAAATCTTAAAAAAAAAAAATGTTAGAAGGCAGTTTCTCCTTCCACCGTGGGGTTTGTGTAGTTAAACACTTAACTACTAAGCCATCTCACCAGTCTAGCATTTTTCATATAAAAATAAATAAGCATGTCTATTATATTAGTATGCAAATTTGCTTTCATCTTTAATAAATGATAAAATTGGATGCTATCAAAGATTTATTTTAAAAGAATTTTATTTACTATCAGTGAACGTTTGATATATCTACATACCTAGGGTCTCTGAATATATGATATTTACTCATTTTATATATGTATATACCTAGAATCTCTGAGTGTATGATATATACTTTATACACCTACATACCTGGGGTCACTTAAGCATATTTTGGATGAAGAGGGATCACAAGTTCAAGAAACCCTGATATATATTATTTTTTAATATGTACAATTTATCCAATAAATCAGTACCATTCAAAATGTTCTACAAAATATACTACATTTATGCACAAAATTCTTCAAAAAGATTTAATTACCAAATAAATGTTCCTGAGACCTAGTTTGGTAGCAAATGCCAATAATCCTAGCCTGGTGGAAGTAGGAAGAGCAAGAGTTCAAAGTCGTCTTTAGCACATAGCAACTTTAAGGTCAGTCTAGTCTACATGAGATGCTAGCTCAAAAACTCTTGAATTCCTGATCCTCCTGCCCAGACTTCCAGTGCTAGGATTGCAGGCACGCCATACCTAGTCAGTTATGCAGTGCTTGGTGCATGCTACTAGGGAAGCATCCTGAGCTATGGTCTCGTCATCACACATTTGAAAAAATCTTTTTTCTATTCTTTGACTATTTTATATATGTATTCAGAGTATCTTGATGATATTTACTTGCAACATGTCCCTTCCACTGTCCTGTTAATCTCCAATAGGTCCCTTCCCACCTTCATGTCTTTTGTGTGTAACTCACTACATCCAGTTACTGCTGTTTGATGGAATGTTCTTTTTTTTTTTTTCTAAGAAGTCTGCTTATTCTTATTTACAGATTAGGAAATTTTGGCACAAGGAGGGTTAAGTGATTTACCCAAGGTCACATAGTAATCTGACTTCAGAGTGTAGCAAGCTTTCTTTTGGGCTACCAACCAGCTCCTAAATATTTATTTTATTTATTTATTATGTATACAATATTCTGTCTGTGTGTATGCCTGCAGGCCAGAAGAGGGCACCAGACCTCTTTACAGATGGTTGTGAGCCACCATGTGGTTGCCGGGAATTGAACTCAGGACCATTGGAAGAGCAGGCAATGCTCTTAACCACTGAGCCATCTCTCCAGCCCTGTTTGATGGAATGTTGACTGATATTGTTGGCTTGGCCTTGTGCGGATTTATTATTTTTACTTCTGTGTAACCATGACTGCAGTGAGTTCAGGAGGGCAGCAGCCATATCGTGTGCAGAAGACAGCATTTCCCAGCATCTCTCCCTTGCCTTTAGCTCTCGCATCTTCTGCCTTCTCTTCTGCATTGTTCCCAGAGCTTTGGAGGGGTTACTATAGAAGTCCCGTGTAGGGTTGAGCACCCAGCAGTCACCGGTTCTTTCATTTGGCCAGTTATAAATCTCTCTGAATGAACTGCTGCCCAGTGCAGAAGAGCACCTGTTACCAAGGATGAAGTCAGCATTAATCCATGTAGCAAAATAACATAGTCGGTTCCTTCCTATGTCTATGACTCCTGGGCCATGGACTTTTAACTAGGTTTCCAGTACCAGGCTTGCTTGATAATAAATGTGAAGAGAAATTCATGCCAGCAACATTTGTTTCTAGTGTTAAATCTGCCATGCCTAGCTTAAGCAGCAGTCTTTTTAAAAAAAATTTGAGACAGGGTCTCACTATGTAGCCTGGCTGGCTTAAACTTGATGTAGATCAAGCTGGCCTTGAATTTCCAGAGATCTGCTTCTGTCTGGAGTGCTGGGATTAAAGGTGTGTGTGCCAGCATGCCAGGTCTTATAATATTCTTAATGTTATTAAAACCAATGTTAATTGGAGTTGATTGTGGTTTTGGAAGCTAGTTATAATTTGCCAACACAAGCACATGCATTTAGTTTCAACTATAATGTTTCCATCCCATTGTTAAAATTAATGTCATGAATTGACTGCCTGAACCAGTGGCCACTGTGGGAACTTCATTCTGTAACTATATTTGAGCTTTCTTTCTTATTTTCTGTACATGAATGTTTGCCTTTCTGTCTATCAACCACTTGTATGTCTGGTACCCAAGAAGACCAGAAAGGGCATCAAATCCCCTGCACCTGGAATTATGGATGATTGTGAACCACCATGTGGGTTCTAAGAAGCAAATCCAAGTCCTCTGCAAAGAGCAGCCAGTTTTCTTAACTACTGAGTCATCTCTCCAGCCCTCTATAATTCTATAATTAACCCCCCCAAAACATTTTTTTTCCCGTTTTTTTGAGACAAGATCTCTCCATGTAGCCCTGGCTCTCCTGGAATTTCCTTTGTAGGACAAGGCTGGCCTTGAATTCACAGAGATCCACCTTCCTCTGCCTCCTGAGTTCTGGGATTAAAGGTGTATGCCACCATGCCCAGCCCCATTAGATAATTCTTAAAGCCAGTATATATAATCACAGTACAGCAGAACATTGAATAAGCACTGGCTGTTTAAAACTCAGCAGAGAATGGCTCAATAAGCTTCAAATTCAGAAACAGTTCAAGAGAATTATTTAAAAGGTAGCTAAGCATTTATATGAGTATAAAGGTTCATTAGGGGATCCAGCACCCTCACATAAAACAAAAAGAAATTATATAAAAAGAAGATAGCTATTTCTTTTCTCAGACTACAAGACTAAAATGCTTGTTTAATGATTTTCTTGAAATTATTTGAGGTATAAAGTACAGTTTTTCCTTTTTTTTTTTTTTTTTTACAGTTTCAGGTAAGAATGATGGTGAAACATAGTGGTACCTTGCTTTCTATTGGCCTTGTATTGATAATGAGCAGCCCCACTTTGCCTTTACACATGGTGGAGTCAGGATAGACCAGGCCGAGGTGGAGCATCTCTGTTTAGTCTGTTCAGTCCCACCTCTCACTGTCATACATTTTATCCTTTCTCTCTGGAGTTGAAACAGTCTCCTAGTTGGAAATTTAAGGTGCACATTTCTGCTCTGAGAACATTGTGATCACACTTCATTGTTTGTAGGATTTTCCTTAAGTTTCTTGTAGCCAGAGAAATTATTGATTTTTTTATATGTAGCATATTATAGAAGTATTATGATTTTTGTTGAACTAGGAAATAAAATGAAAAAACACAGGAAGGCTTAACATTCCTATTAGTAATGTATGGGTCTCTAAACTTTCATGTTTAGCAGTAAAAGTCTGCTTGGATTCATTTTACATCTCTATATAATTAAGGAGGGATTTTTTTTTTTTTTCCCACCATAGCTTTTTGTTTGTTTCTTGAGTCAGGGTTTCTCTGTGTAATAGCTCTGTCTGTCCTGGAACTAGCTTTTGTAGACCAGGCTGGCCTCAAACTCATAGAGATCCCCCTGCCTCTGCCTCCCAGTTTCCTGGGATTAAAGGTATATGCCACCACCATCAGGCCCACCACAGTTTGATTTCTTTCTTTTTAATTTATCTGTTTATTTTACATCCTGGCTGCAGCCTCTCCCCACTTCATCCTCCCCTCCCATTCCCTTTCCTTGTCTCCCTATCCCTTCCTCATCTCTATCCAGGAAAGGGCAGGTTTCCTATGAGTATCAGTAAAGCATGGCATATTAAATTGCAGTAAGACTAAGTACCTCCCCATGTGTTAAGGCTGGGCAGGATGACCTATTATGAAAAGTAGGGTCTCAAAAGCCAGTAAAAGAGTCAGAGACAGCCCTCGTTCCCACTGTTAGGAGCCCCATAAGAGGACCAAGCTACATAACTGTAACATATATGCAGAATGCCTAAGGTCGGTCTCATGCAAGCTTCCTGGTTGTCAGTTCAGTCTCTACAAGTCCCTGAGCCCAGGTTAGTTGATTTTGTGAGCCTTCCAGTATTTTAAGGTAGGATGTGCATTCTTTTTGTTTTTGTTTTTGTTTTTCGAGACAGGGTTTCTCTGTGGTTTTGGAGCCTGTCCTGGAACTAGCTCTTGTAGACCAGGCTGGTCTCGAACTCATGTTCTTAGCTGGGCATAGTGGTATTACCTGCCTTTAATCCAGCAGTCAGGAGACAGAGGCAGGTAGATCTCTGTACACAGAGAAACCCTGTCTTTGAATAAATAAGTAAGTAAATAAATAAATAGATGTGCATTATTTTTACCAAGTAATTAACCTTTCTATTTCACATTAGATGTTTAATTTTTTGAAACAAGGAAGAATCATAATTTGTTTTGACCTATAATTTTCTTTTTTAAAATGTTGCCTTTATTTTTGGTTTCTTATTCAAAGATGATAATTTAGTTGGTTAACTGATACACTGGCTACTCTTTGAAAAGGAGACTCAATTTTAAATCTGTAATAACCATAAGTAAATTGTATGATAAAGAAAATAGTATCTAATGGGGTTGCGGATTTAGTTCAAGACCTCATGTTCAGTTCTCAGTTCTGGGGGAAAAGTATCTGAATATATGGCTCTGTGGTTAAGAATACATGCTACTCTTGCAGAGGTCTCAAGTTCTGGTTCAAACACCTACATGGTAGGTAGCTCACAACTGCCTGTAACTCCAGTTCCAGGGACCTCACATTCTCTTCTGGCTGGGGTATTACATGCCTTTAATCTGAGCACTCAGGTGGCAGAGGCAGAAGGTCTGTGTGAGTTTAAGGCCAGTCTGATCTGCACAGCAAGTTCCAGGATGATCATGGCTACTAAGACCCTGTCTCAAAAAAAGAAAAAAGTATCATTTCTAGTTAGCATTCAGATTTCTAAATCCAGGGCAAGAGGGAAGTCTGATTCAGTCAACTTTCCTAATTTTTGCTCCCTGGGAGATCGGTACTGTGAATACATGTGAAATGGGACTCTTTCCCCAGTGCCCTTCCCCTTCCTGGGCATTTACCTTTTCCCAAGTCCCTAATCCACCTCCTCTTGAGAAAAACTGGATATCGGGGCACAGGGAGGGGAGCTGACCAGAGGACCCTTTTCTGTGGCAGTAGAAGGAGGAGGGACAGCTGGGGTTTCCCCACCTACTCCAAACTCCTGGCAACCCCCAATCAATGTTTGAGCCTCCTCATCCCCTGGGTACCCCTTGGTAAATCCTTGGTGATGTTTTTGGTAATTTCAGGAGTAAAAGGCCATTCTCATAGGGAAATAATTCCAATTTCCAGTGTCTGACTAATATTTTATATACGTATACAAACACAGATGTATATATACATTTAAAATTGAAATCCATGCTGAGGATGGCGGTGTTCACCTCTATCCCTTACTGGAGAGGCTGAAAAAGAAGAGTAACAAGTTCAAGGGCATCCTGGGCTACAAAGTGATGGGTTGTCATTTTTATTTTTTCTAAACTGAGATCCAAACAAAGTCAGTGCACTGAACTTAAATGACCTCTCTCTCTCTCGTTTTCTTTTGTTTTGTTTGTTCTTTGTTTTGTTTTCTTTAAGACAGGGTTTTTCTGCATAGCCTTGGCTGTCCTGGAACTTGCTCTATAGACCCTGATGGCCTCAAACTCACAGAGATCCATCAGCCTCAAATAGCATGTCTCTAGTCTCTATACCTTACCTCTGTATTTCTCTTCTTTTTCTTTTCTTTTTTTTCTCTCCCCAACCCCAATTTCTGTATTGAAGAACCTTGGTTGTCTACTTGATTTTTTTTCTTTTTTGTTTCACTAAACATATTTTTTCAAGCCCCTGTTTTTCTCCATCTGGTATCTCTTATAACATTGCATGTTTGACTCTAAACTTTAAGAGTAAGCTAAATAATAGCTTAGAAGTAGCAATGTACTAGATTTAGGTTTTCTGCTCAAAATAATCTTTTTTTTTTTTTCCCCTCTCAGAGATCTGCAACGAATAACCCTGCCCAGCATTAATCGCCTCAGACACTTCACTAATGATACAATCCTGGATGTCTTCTTTTACAATAGCCCCACCTACTGTCAGACCATCGTGGACACAGTAGCTTCTGAAATGAACCGAATATATACACTTTTTCTACAGAGGAACCCCGATTTCAAAGGGGGTGTATCCATTGCTGGTCATAGTTTAGGTAACAAATGAATTCCCTGTAGCCAGAGAGGATTTTCACATTTTGAAACACAGAGTCTTAATTAGTAACAGATTCGGAGAACCACAAGACATCTGTGGTGAAGAATTGGGAAGGGGCTGGAGGGTGGTGGTAAACTGGAAAGATTCTCTGTTGGTTTTCTTACATTTGTAATTGGCTTTTAACTTTTTTGTATAAAAGACAGCCAATGTCTTAGAAATTGTCCCTTCTTCTATTTTACTTATAGGTTCGCTTATATTGTTTGATATCCTAACAAATCAGAAAGATTCTTTTGGGGATATTGACAGTGAAAAGGTAATTTAGAAGTTTAGATAGGTTCTCTTGTAGTATTTCATACTAAGGACTTTTAGATTTTCAACCTTTGTGTTTAGCCGAGTTTAGTCTTATGCCATAATGTTAAATGTATATTTATTTTAACAACTTGGTAATTATCTATTGTGATTCTTGGTTGATAGAAGCAAGACAGTATTTTGCTTCTATAAATCACTGCCATATTGTGAAATAAGTATGGTGCCTTCTGTCTCTGTAAATATGCGCTACTAGTACATGGACAGAGTTGTAGCCATTGAGTTCATTGTAGATTGTGTGTAAGGATGTGGAGAGGACTTGGATGGCTTACAGAAGTCATGTTTGGAAGCCAACTGGAAACATGACGATGAAACCTGACTCTTCATCAGTCAAAGTCTCCCATGAACATTTTATCATGGTAGTAGTGATTTGGTATTCAATAGACACTGTCTTCTATTTTTCTTTTTGTGTATGTATACTGTGAACCCTTGGGCTCTGTCTTAGGCTATTTTATATCTTTTTGTCTTTTAGATTTATTTTTATATGTGTGGCTTTTTTAATTTTCATTTTTATATATGAGTATTTTGCCTGCATGTTTGTATGTGCATCAGAAGGTGCAGGGTCCCCTGGAACTGATGGTTGTGAGCCACCATGTAGGTGACAGGAACTGAACTAAGGTCCTCTGGAAGAACAAGTACTCTTAACAACTGAGTTAATAGTCATCTCTCCAGCCCCTAGTAGCTGTTTCGCCTGCATGTATGTATTTATATCATATATGTGCCTGTTGCCCCTGAATGTCAAAAGAGGGCATCAGATCCCATGGAACTGTAATTACAGATGGTTGTAAGCAACCGTGTGTGTGCTAGGACCCAAACCAGGTCCTCTTACAAGAGAGCAAGTGTTAACTGTTGAGTCATGTTTCTAGCTTCACCATCCCCATTTTAAAATTCTATGTGTATGAGGGTATGGCCCACAAGTATGTCTGTGCACCACACTTGTGGTGTCCTCCAAGGCCAGAAGAAGGTATCAGATCCCCTGGAACTGGAGCTACAGATGATGGCTATGAGCTGCCTTGTGACTGCTAGGTATTGAAACCAGGTTCTCTGGAAGAACAGCTAATGCTCCTGACCACTGAGCTTTCTCTCTAACCCTGACTGTTTCATTTCTTCTTCTTTCTTTTTCCCTCCTCCTCCTCCTCCTCCTCCTCCTCCCTCTTCTTCTTCTTCTTCTTCTTTTTTTTTTTTGACATAGGGTCTGTGTAGCCCCTGCTGTCTTAGAACTAGCTCTGTAGACCAGGCTGACCTCAAACTCACAGAGGTTCACTTGCCTCTGCATTCTGAATGCTGGGATTAAAGGTGTATACTACCACTGCCTGTTCTGTTTTATTTCTTAAATAATGTTTTCTTAATAAGAGATCAGTAAGGGTTTGCTAATGATGAAGGAGATTATTCTGATATTAATTTAAAAATACATTTTTGCTTGGCATGGTGGTACACACCTTTAATCCTAGCACCTGGGAGGGAGAGGCAGGTGGGTCTCTGTGAGTTTGTGGCCAGCCTGGTCTACATAATGAATTTCAGGACAGCCAAGGCTACACAGATAAACCCTGTCAAATAAATAAATAAATAAATACATACATACATACATAAATATCATCTTTATTTACCTAGTAAGTTTGAGACCATCCTGGACCTCGTGAGACCTTGTCTTAAGAACAAAACCAAATAGTTAATGTTAAGATTTATTATTGTGAATATCTTACATAATACATTTCAAATTATAAAATAGTATTAATAAAGAAAACTAAATGAATTTTGTGAATAATAAGCTATATGATACAATTTTTAGGGTTCATTTAGAACTGTTGAGGATCAAGGACCAACGTTAGAAGAAGAACTGAAGAAACTTCAACTCTCTGAGTTCCTCACTGTCTTTGAAAAAGAGAAAGTTGATAAAGAAGCTCTGGTAAGCAAAGGCCTTTAAATTTTATATCAAGTCATTTTCAGTGTTTTTATCTTCATCATCTTTCCCAAGAACATGCCTTTTGGAAGCTTTTTACTTAGAAATATTTCACCACTAATGATGATCTTTAGCATTGCTCAAGGCTCAGATGAGCCATATTGATATGCACATGCAGTAGAGTGTATTCTAAAGCAGGCTAAGCTTAGAGAAAGTGTGAGTCAAGCGCTAACCCTGGCGTGAATAGTAACTGCCCCAACTCTTATTTTCTATTGCGGATAAAGATCTCTACCATGGTGTTTTCTTTTCCTCAGTTTTCTTGTGTTTCTTCTGGTTTGTAATACATTTGTTCACTCAGCTGATACTTAGTAACTGCCTACTCTGATCAGGCATGGGCAGCAGGGTGCTAGTAAGATGGACCTGGTCACTGAGTTGAGTGTTGGTTGTTTTTTAGGAAAGGTACATTACTTATGTTAATGACTGATAAGGAAAAATACACAGTGGTGTAAGAATGCAAAGAAGGAAGTCCCTCCCCGCTAAAATGAGTGGCACTTACATTGAGATTTTGATGTTAGTTGTGTTACACTTCTTTGTTGGCCACATGTTCTCACAGGTTGTGTTCATCAGGAGTATAATCCTGAGAAAGTGACTTCTAAGTGACATCATGAAGTCGTTAGATACTAACTTTCCTAGTTCTTCTTTACATAGTATTAATTACTATCATATTGACAGTGTAGTTTTTACTAATACTTCTATTCTTAGGTTATTTTATGACTAAGACAAGACTTTCTTTCTCAGTTACTTGTGTGGTATGCCTTTAGGGAGCAAGATCAGTGTGAACCAAGAACAAGAGTGGAGTCTACCACATTCAATTGATTTTATTTTGCCTAGAAATTAAAAAAAAAAAACTGTTTTGTGTTCTATGCCTAGGCCTTATGTACAGAAAAAGATCTTCAGGAAATGGGAATTCCCTTAGGACCAAGAAAGAAGATTCTAAACCATTTCAGAACCAGAAAAAACTCAATGGTATGTTTCTAATGTAGCCTAGTGGGGTGAGACAGTTCTTTGACAGTGACAGTAAATCCTTATGCTTTGTGATATATACACTCTGCTAACTAATCAGCTGCTTTTGCTTTCCATACTGGGGATTAAATTAGGACTTCACACACACTAGGCAAGTACTTTAAAACTAAGCAGAATCTCAATAAGTTTCCCTGGCTGGTTTTGAACTCACTCTGTAGGCTAAGGGCACGTCAATTTGAACTTGAGATCCTCCTGCCTCAAGTCTCCCAAGTAACTGGGACTGTAGATTTGCACCACCAAGCCCAGATGTGGTTTAATTTTTGCTTTATGTGTTGTTGAAATAAGGTTTCCCCGTGTTATTCAATCTATTTTCAAACTCTTGGGCTTAATTGGTCCTCTTTCCTGCTCCAATTTCCCCCACCTTTGAGATGTCTCACTATGTATGTTTGACTGTCCTCAAACTCACTCTGTCACCAGGCTGATCTCAAACTCCCGAGTGCTGGGATCAAAGGTGTGCGCTGCCATATCTGATAAGACCCAAGTCTTGATCCAGTATTGGTATTGTATTCAGCACCCAGAGAGACATTGGATTTGCCTTGGTTGGTATAGAATTTAGCAACAATACTCTACTGTCAGATGGCTGCCTGAAGTTTCAGCTGCTACCAAAATGGCTGTGTATAGCCTCCATCGTTTATTCGTTTATTTTTATATTTTTTTGAGGCATGGTCTCAATGTGTAGTTCTAACTGGCCTAGAACTCGATATATAGATCAAGCTAGCCTTAAACTCAAAGGTAGGCCTGCCTCTAACTCCTCCCAAGTGTTGTAGTTAAAGATGTCCTCCGGCCGGGCGGTGGTGGCACATGCCTTTAATCACAGCACTCGGGAGGCAGGCGGACCTCTGTGAGTTTGAGGCCAGCCTGGTCTACAAGAGCTAGTTCTAGGACAGACTCCAAAGCTACAGAGAAACCCTGTCTCGAAAAACCAAAAAAAGAAAAAAAAAAAAGTGTCCTCCACCATACCCAGACATTAACAGCTAGTTCCAGTGGATACTATCTCCATATATATAGCTTTTCTTCTTTTTCTTTTCAGGGTGTTAATAGATCAGCCACATCAGCTTCAGAGGTAAACATCCCCAAGGAAAATGGTGACTATCTAGATGTTGGCATTGGGCAGGTAAAAATACTCTGTTTTTGTTTTAACTATTACTAGTCATATGGTAGGAACAGATAAGACTCACTATTAATGAGAAATGCCCTTTTTCCTCCTTCCAGGTGTCTGTAAAATACCCCCGGCTCAACTACAAACCAGAAATATTCTTTGCCTTTGGATCTCCCATTGGAATGTTTCTTACTGTTAGAGGATTAAGAAGAATTGATCCTAATTATCAATTTCCCACATGCAAAGGTTTCTTCAATATTTACCATCCCGTAAGCACTGAATAGCTGCTATATGGTTTTACCTAAATACTAGGATTTCTTAACAAACAACATATAATTTTGTGTGTATTGATTGGCTTTTTCTATATTATTCTTTAGTAACTGAATAGATGGTAGTATTGATTAGGAAGAAGTAATCAGGAGCTGGCAGTGGTACATGCTGTTAATCCCAGCACTCGGGAGGCAGAGGCAGAGGCAGGGGGTTGGGTCTCTGAGTCTGAGGACAGCATGGTCTACACAAAGAAATCCTGTCTCGAACCAAAACAACAAACAAGGCAGTAATTAGAAGAACTGCATGTTCATGAGGCCAGAGTACCTTCGTGTACCTTGGGTACCATTTGTCGGATGCTGTCTGCTTCTTTTTTAATGAGGCAGGGTCCCCCACTAGCCTGGCCTGGATCTTGCCAGTAAACCCTAGGGATCCTCCTGTCTTAGCTTCTCCAGTGTTGGGATTTACAAGTATTTGTTATTATGCTCAGCTTTTTGGGTTTTTTGTTTTTGTTTTGTTAAATATAGGTTCTAGGAGTCAGGGCCCTTTGCTTTCAGGTCAAATACTGTGTTGACTAAGCCATCTCCCATCCCTCCATAGCTGTACCTTTTTATAAAATAAACATAAATATTTTTACCTAAGATATGTAGTTTCTCAGACTGTCTTCTTTATTAGGGATAAATACGTAGCTGTTATTTTTTCTATGTAGTTTGATCCTGTAGCATATAGGATTGAACCAATGGTGGTCCCGGAAGTAGAATTTGAGCCAATGCTGATCCCACATCATAAAGGCAGGAAGCGGATGCACTTAGGTGAGTCTGTATAGAACTTGATTCTGGATATTCTGATGAGTATACACTAAATGGAGTTGATTCTTTTCTTTGCTGAGCCTTAAATGCGACATCACGTAGCATCGTTTATTCACTGTTTCAGAACTGAGAGAGGGCTTTACCAGGATGAGTATGGACCTGAAGAATAACTTGCTGGGTTCACTGCGGATGGCCTGGAAGTCTTTCACCAGAGCTCCGTACCCTGCCTTACAAGCTTCAGAAACAGCAGAAGAAACCGAGGCAGAATCTGAATCAAGTTCAGAAAAGTCCAGTGGTCAGTGACTGTAGAGATTACCTGAGGAGGGGTGCATGGGGAGTTCCAATCAGAGCCTTCTTTCTTTTCCCCTTTAATTATGTAGGATCTATTCTGTGAGTCATAGCTGTTCTTGAACTATGCTAATGTTTCCTGTCATTTTAATAGCTAAAAATTAGGGGGAAATACTATGTGAGAAAAAATGTCAAGAGAAACCGTTAACTACCCTTGAGAACATTTCCCACTTTGGATTTGGGAATGATGTTAAATGCCTACTCTCTGCTGGGCATGGTGACACACACCTATAGTCCCAGCACTCAGGAGACAGAGGCAGGTGATCTCTGAATTTAAGGCCAGCCTGGTCTACAGAGTGAGTTCTAGGACAGCCAAGGCCACAAGCCTACTCTGTGAAGTACCTACTTAAAAAAATGATGTGTGTGTGTTTGTGAATGTAGGGCTTGTGTATAGCTGCCAGTGTGCGCCAGAATAGAGGGTATTTGATCCTCTGGAACATCAGCAAGTGCACTTAACTGCCTAGCCAACCCTCCAACCCTCTTACTTTTTTCTCTTATGTATGTGTATATGCATAAGAGAATTGAGTGTGTACCAAATGCATACCTGATGCCTTCAGAGGCCAGAGTTATTGGATCTGCTGGTATTGGTGTTACAGGGAGTTGTAACCTACCTGGTACTGGTGCTGAGAATTAGACCTGGGTCATTTGCAAGAGCAGCAAGTGCTCTTAATTGCTGAGACACTTCTCCAGCCCCAGTAGCTAGCTTTATTAGATGAACGTGTGTTTGTATATCAGTTTTATTTCCATTGCTGAAGACTAGCTTGGATTCTCAGTTCCCTATAGAGTCTATGCTATGTCTGTTTGCATTAGTTTATAAAATTCAAGACACATGACTTACAGGTGATGAGATGTGTTGATCAAAAGAAGAAATTGAACAAAATTAGTATGTTTCGAGGAGCTTTAAAGAAATTGAGAGGAAGAAGACAGAGAGGAAGAGCTCTCTGAGCAGAGTGTCTCATCATAAGGTAAACGTGAATCCAGGAGAGCTGAATCTTCTAGGTGTATGTATATGTATCTTCTTGTGTACATGTATGTGTGTTGGTATACATGTATGTGGAAGCCAGAGTGTCTTTCTCCATCTTTTTCCACCATAGTTTCTTTAGACAGGATCTCTCACTGAACCTAGAGCTCTCTAATTGACTATGAAGCCCCAGGGATCCTCCTGTCTGTCTCCCCAGTGTTGGAATTACAGGCGTGTGCTGCATTGGCCAGCTTTTTAGGAGGGTGCCTGGGTATTGGTGATACAAACTCAGTTCCTCATGCTTGCAGGCAAGCACTTAGCCATCTCCACGGAGTATTCCCTAGTCCTGTGCTTAGGTTCTTATGATGGCGCTTCTTATTCAGAAGTCAACACAGAAGAGACACCCGCGGAAGTTAAAGAAGAGCTTCCAATCAATGTGGGAATGCTGAATGGTGGCCAGCGCATTGACTATGTGTTGCAGGAGAAGCCCATTGAGAGTTTTAATGAATATTTATTTGCTTTACAAAGTCATCTATGCTACTGGTAAGTGTTTTGTGTTTGTGTGTGTTCATGTTCTTCTGTATCCTTATCTAGTCTTCCTTTTCAGCTCTGCCAGAGTTGAGTGCCAGTTCTCAGAAGTTCTGGCACCCAGCTTCACCCTAACTGGCTCTGATATTTAAGATGTATTTTTTTTTTTTTTTTTGGTTTTTCGAGACAGGGTTTCTCTGTGGCTTTGGAGCCTGTCCTGGAACTAGCTCTTGTAGACCAGGCTGGTCTCGAACTCACAGAGATCCACCTGCCTCTGCCTCCCGAGTGCTGGGATTAAAGGCGTGCGCCACCATAGCCTGGCTTAAGATGTATTTTTTGAGATGAGTGTGATTGCTCATGCCTATAACTCCAGCATCTAATACTGGAGTCTGGAGGATTTTGAGTGTAGGCAGCTACCTACTGAAATCCTGCTCTCATACCCCATCATGGGGGGGGGGGGGAAGATAGAGAAGAAAATAAAGCATTTGTAATAGCAAAAGCACAGGTATATTATTAAATATAATTGCCTGATGGAGCGTAGATCCGAGTAGTGGTGATTACTAGATTTTATATAACAATTTCACTGCCAATCATAACAGAAATAAAGCTGGAAGGGGGCTGGAAAGGTGGCTCAGCAACGGTTAAGAGCACTGCCTGCTCTTCCAAAGGTCCTGAGTTCAATTCCCAGCAACCACATGGTGGCTCACAACCATCTGTAATGAGGTCCGGTGCCCTCTTCTGGCCTGCAGGCATACACGTAGAAAGAATATTGTATATATAATAAATAAATAAATATTTAAAGAAAGAATAAGATGGGGCAGAGAAGTGTTTTTGAAAGATGCTCACCTGAAATCCCAGTATTCTAGGAGGATTGCTGTGTCCTTGGTTTTATTTTCAGTGTTCTGAGGAATTTCTCCATGGAACTCTGATAAAGGGATAATTATCTGGCATACTCACTGTCATCCCTATATGGTAAAACTAAAACTCAACAAAAGCTGTCATTGTAAGGAGCTAAAATAATGCTCTTTCAATGTGTTCTCTTTAAAATGTTCTGCTTGTTTACCTTAAAAACATTCAGTGTTATAATTTCTCTCGCTCAGTCCTGGTGGCATGTCCCCTTACAGTGAGCCATCTCACTGGCCCTGCTCGTTTGCTTATTACAAAATTAAACTTCATTTAAAAACTTTCTTAGCTGGGCAGTGGTGGAGCACGCCTTCAATCCCAGGACTCAGGCAGGCTGATCTCTGTGAGTCTGAGGCCAGCCTGGTCTACAGGGAGCTAGGACTGTTACACAGAGAAACCCTTTCTCAAAAAAAAACAAACGAACAACAACAACAAATACTTCCTTTAGAGCTAGAAATGTTAGTACACGCCTGTGTCCCAGAACTTGAGAGACAGAGGAAAGAGGCCATATGTTGCTGTATTTTGAGTTTGAGGCCAGCCTGGGCTACATGGGACCCTGTTTTCAAGGTCGAAAAAGCTAGACCAAAAAGAACGGCCCCTCCTAATAAGGATTAAAAATTTTCTGATTGGGTTGAAATTCAAAGGAAGATGAATAATTTTTTGAGTTTTTCTTTCATTTCATGCCCTGCTAGTGAGTTTCCCAACATGTAGCTATCATATTTCTTCTAGCAAAGAAAATGAAAGATTTCTTTACATACGATAGACACTTCTTTCGCCTTATCTACCAGTACTTCTGAGTTTCCTCATTCCTTTTATGTCTCTAAAGGTCGTTCTTTTTGGTCTAGCTTTTTCCGTGGTGTATACCTTTAATCTCAGCACCCGGGAGGTAGAGGTAGGTGGATTTCTGTAAGTTTGAGGCCAACCTGGTCTATAAGAGCTGGTTCCAGGATAGCCAGGATTACACTAAGAAACCCTATCTTGAAACCGCCCCCCCAAAAAAAATGTTCAAAAAAGATTGTCCTTTACAAAAACATTTGTCACATTTATTTGTGTTTGTGTGGTGGGATCCAGTGATCTGCTTTACTCACTGTGTCATCTCGCTGGTTTTCATTGTCCATTTCTACACCTTCATAATGTACATATTGGAGTGTTTCCCCATAGCTTTTTGTAAATAGTTTTTTTAAAAATCGATTTTTGTGTACATTTGTGTGAAGTATGTACGTGTTTGTGTGCACGTGTGCATGCAGGGACATGAATACAATGCACAGATGCATATGGAGACTGGAGGTCAATGTCAGTGTCCTTCTCTGATGTCTACACTTGATCTTTTGAGACAGGGTCTTGTCACTGAGCTCTAGGGATAGGCCTATCTCTATAGGTCCTCCCTCCCCAAGAACTGAGATCATAGGTTTGGACATCCAAACCCAGGTCCTCAGACTAGTGTAGCAAGCACTTCACAAACTGATCCTCCCCAGACCCTTTCCAACAGTTTTTTTTAAAAATATTTATTTATTATATATACAATATTCTGTATGTATGCCTTCAGACCAGAAGAGGGCACCAGACCTCATTACAGATGGCTGAATGCCACCATGTGGTTGCTGGGAATTGAACTCAGGACCTTTAGAAAAGCAGGCAATGCTCTTAACCACTGAGCCATCTCTCCAGCCCCCCTTTCCAACAGTTTTATCAACTTCAATTTTATGACAATTTGTTGGGATTTATTGTTTGTTTTTGAGACAGCGTTTCTCTGTGACTTTGGTGCTTGTCCTGACACTCATTCTATAGACCAGGTTGGATTTGAACTCACAGAGATCTGCCTTTCGCTGCCTCCTGAGGCGCCACCCCACAACAGTTTGTTGGCTTTAAAATGTGTAAACCACAGATATTTCAAGTTTAGCCCTGGCTGTCCTGGAACTCCTTCTGTAGACCAAGCTGGCCTCAAACTCAAGAGATCCCCCTGCCTCTCAAATGCTATCAGCTTTCTTTTACCACTCAGAACTACCTGCCTAGGAGTGGCACTACCCCTACTAATTTAGGCCCTCCCATATCAATCATCAAGCAAGAGAATGCATCACAGTCTTGCCCACAGGCCAGTCTGGTGGGGCATTTTCTCAGTGGAGGCTCCCTTTCTCAAATGAATCCAACCTGTGTCATGGTGACAGATCAGTAGCCTGCAAGGTGGGAGAAAGAGCCAGGTCATGTTTGTTTTTTCTTAATGTGTTATTTAATTGTCTCATCAATACTAGAATGTGAGATTCTGACTTCATTAAATTCTTTTGTTTGGAGACAGTGTCACTATGTAGCTGTAATTCTCTATTGTGTTCCTTTGAGACAGTCTCTCAGTGCATCTAGTCTAGTGGCCAGGAAGTCTCAGCACCCACACTGTGCTGGGGTTAAGCAGCCTGGCTGTTTATGTGAGTGTTGGGTTCCAAATTCAGATTCCCATTCTTGCTCAACCATCTAGCCATGAGCCATATTTCTTTTTTTTTTTTTTTTTTTTTTTTTTTTTTAATATTTATTTATTTATTATGTATACAATATTCTGTCTGTGTGTATGCCTGCAGGCCAGAAGAGGGCGCCAGACCTCTTTACAGATGGTTGTGAGCCACCATGTGGTTGCTGGGAATTGAACTCAGGACCTTTGGAAGAGCAGGCAATGCTCTTAACCACTGAGCCATCTCTCCAGCCCCGATGAGCCATATTTCTAAGCCCCATTTCATACATTTAGAATTTTGAGTCATATCTTTTATTGCCTTTTCCAAAAAGCAAGTAAAAGTTTTAAAATGAAGGTGACCAACTAAATGCCTCCTCACTATTATCTCAAGAGCGCCTCTGTGGAGCTGAGCATGGTGCTTTGTGCTTGTAATCCTGGCAGTCAAGAGGTTGAGGTAGGAGGATTTCTGTGAACTCAGGACTAGCCTGAGCTGTAGAGTAAGTTCCAGGGAGAGTGTGGGCTAGAGAGAGACTCCGCCTCAGGCAAGCAAGCAAGGCTCTGTGGACTCTTCTTGTCACTTACTCCCTTCCCTTCTCCTGCTTCCAGACATAATGCTAACTACCACCTAGTAGAGCTCAAAGGCATATATTTCTGCAGCAGTCAAATATAAACAGATCCAAGGTATCTGTATAGATAAATGAAAAGCATACTGCACCAGACTGTTTCATCTTTTCTCAATTTTTTTTTCCTACACAGGGAATCCGAAGATACAGTATTGCTGGTTCTGAAAGAGATCTACCAAACCCAGGGCATCTCCCTTGATCAGCCTTTACAGTAAAAATGGCCCGTCTGGCTGCCTAATGTAAGTTTTCAGTGCAGTGTAATGTTTGCATGTGACCCTTGGAGCCTCAAGCTCTTATCCAGATGTATATACAGCCCCACCATCTAGGGTGTACTCACTTGGAGGGATGGTTAAACTCACAGGAAGCATCCAGTCGCCCCTTAGGGATTAGTGTATGTTTTATCTTGTGCTTGGGATCCTGAAGAGCCTGTATTAGACAGTGGATTCTCTGCGCGCTGGTTACCTTCAGGTTGAACTACATGGTGACCTCTTCTCCCACTCTCTCCTGTAGATGGACACGGAAGGAGCCTTTGCTGAAAGTCCACGTGCTTTTTGCTGCAGGTTTCTTTGCAGCTACGCCATCAAGTTCTGCATGTTGCCTGCCTCTTACTCCACAGGACCTTTAGAAGATAATCCTTTTCGGAAATCAGTGGAGAGCAAAAGGAAGACTCATTGCTTTGTAAAAACGCTCACTAGTTTTTGTAGCTAAGGCATTCACACCCTTTAATGCTTTAACATTAAGCAGCATTTCCCTATTTATTACATGGAAAGAAACAGAGTCTGTTTAGGGGGCTTAGAAAAATTTGAGAGGTTTACTCTTTAGAAAATGGACCAGTTTGGGAGCGTATTCTTAAGACTTAAAGGTACTTGGGGTCCAGTCATTTTGTGTGTGTGTGTGTGTGTGTGTTCTTTGCACTGGAAGGAAGGCTAAGCATAAATGGATATGGAAATAATAACTATTTTTTTAAGCCAGCATTTCTTTCCTGTGTGTATTATATGAAGATATAACTATAGCTTACTAAAAATATAGTTTGCTCTGAACCCTGTCAGCTAAGCTTACTGTAGGACTCACTGGTGTTGTTCTGTTTTTACAACTGCTTCAGCTTCTGTAAATGTGAAGGTGGTGTGGATTGTGTGCCTGCCCTTTTACACCATATTCTAAACGGGGTGCGCTTTGAGCAAGTTCTTTGATAATACTTACCTTACAGGTGAAGTTGTAAGACTTGGTCAATTACATGGCCCATCCCAACTGTTCATTTGTAGATGTGATCTTGTTGTAGCACCAACTTAAGTCACCTGCTACTTCCAGTTGAGTAAAGGAAATATTGTGATGGAAACATCCTTGCCTTTCAAGGTCTCGTCAAAATGTTTATTTAGAGTTGGCAGTCAGTATTAGTTGAGCATGCAGGTTAGCAAGGGGAAAGACCATATTCTGAAAGAAAACCTATTGTACAGGGTCTGAGGAGCAGCTGTGTGCACCTGTAGCTGAATCTGGAGAAACTGAGGTAGCGTTATCTTGAGGAACAAGAATGATTGCATGCTAAGCTTTCTCCAAGGTATCTGCTCGGCTTTAGGCTTCCCTCCCTCTTCAGCATGTGCGTGCTCTTCTTCTCTGATAGTCCTCTGTGCTCCTCAGATCTCCACAGGTTTCTTAGAGAGTGGCAGGGGAGGTAAGCTATGTTTTGATTTTTGTTTTTTTGTTTTTGTTTTCCTGTAGCCCTATCATGGCATCCAGAATCTTCTGTATTTAATACTCACAGAAGCTGCCCCTTAGCAGCAGTCTGTACCCTTTTTGGTACAGAACAGAAAGGAGGGTAATCACTGTGCCCTGGAGGTTACAGAGGCAAGCATGGATACAGTCAAGCTAGCCTTCTGCTTATGGATAATGCTGGATAAGCAAACTACTGAGAAGTGCCAGATGTGACGGGGTTTCTCTGTGAAATAGTCCTGGCTGTTCTGGAACTCACTTTGTAGGCCAGGCTGGCCTTGAACCCGCAGAGATCCACTTGCCTCGGCCTCTTTAGTGCTAGGATTAAAGGCTGCACCACCATTTTCCTGGCTTACATTTTTTTTTACAGTATCTCTTGGATAGGAATTATTGAGAATTAAGTAGTATTAATTAAATACTAAAGGGTGTTTGTCAAATCGCCATCTTCAGATTTGTTTACTCTTGTTAGCAGAATTGTTACTACTTAAGAGTAAACCAAAGTACAACCAAGAATGACTTCTTGTAACCAAAGACGGGCAGCATGGCCCCGGAGAGCTAGATAAACCACTGTGCTACGCCATGCTTCTCCCTGGCAGTCCGGGCGTACAGTAACTAAAGAGCTTGACCCTCACCATCCTCTTGTGTATTACCCTGTGTGCTATACAAGTGAGGAAAGAGGCAAGGAGCCTGAGTTTAGTTACACGGCATTTGCCCTGCATCGTTTGTATCATGTACAATCTGCTGACCAAGCCTGTTTTTAAACGCTAGTGTAACAGCATTTTGTCCAGATTCCTGACTGCAGAGTTAGTGAGACCATTTCAAGGGAAGATGACGAATAGCACTGATTACCTTTCTGATATTTTGCACTTTTGAAATGTTTGTTTTATATGTGATTATATTTAAGACTTTAGTAAATGCTGAAATAAAACTAATTGACCAGTTACTTACTTTCATGTGGCCTTATCTATCAAGAAAAAAACAATAAAGTAGCCATTTTCTCTTTTTTATTACTTTTGGTTTTTTGAGACAGGGTTACTCTGTAACAGCCCTGGCTGTCCTTGAACTAGACCAGGCTGGCCTCAAACTCACTGAGATCTGCCTAGCTCTGCCTCCAAGTGTGGAATTAAAGGCATGCACCACCACCACCCATTATTTTCTCTTTTCTTATGTTGAATTCCAAACAAAAATTTTAGGCAAGTAGTTAATATGTAAGTTATTTTCCCTTGACTAATGTTTTCATTGTCATGGAGAGATACAGCTCCGAATTTAAGGTGTAGCAAATCTAAGTATGTCTGTAAATACAGAAAACAGCCTGTCCTTTAGGATCTATACAGACTCGCTTGAAAACAGACACTACAGTTACTCACAGGGATCAGATCAAGAGTCCAGTGTTGATCTCCTAGATCCTGAATAGTCCTTAGGTACGAAAACCAAGCACACTTCTATTTCACTGTCAGATTTCCTGAGGGGGAAAATGCACTGAAAATATATTTAAGAGTATGTTAACAGCTGGCTGCGTTGACACATTCCTTTAGGTCAGCACTCAGGAGTCGGGGAGGCAAATCTCTGAGTTCAAAATGAGCCTGATCTACAGAGTGAGTTCCAGGACAGCCAGAGCTACAAAGAGAAACCCTGTCTCAAAAAACAAACAAGAAAATGCTGTAGGAAGATATACATAAGACAAAATTTTATTTAAAATATAACAAAAAAGGTAGCTATTAGGTGGTCCTCAGTAGCAAGTTCTGATGTATTTCTTTGTGAACAAAATGCAGAGAAAGATGCATTTATCTTCCAGATAACACCTGTAAAGTTTCTTTCCTGATGAAGTAAAAACTAGCTAAAATTGGCAGTTTTATTATTTAAGGCTTAATGGAATGTGACCACAAAAAAGTAAACAATGTTTTGCTGGCACTGCCCTTATTTATAAGGGACAGAGAAATTTGGCAATAAAGTCTTCAGGATAAAGTCCCTTTTGTGAAAAGCTTTCTTGAGTGACATATATGTAAAGATCCTAGGTCTTGGAACACCAGTCTTATGGCCCAGCTTCATTAACCCAGAGAGAGAACTCCTGGAAGAGCCCCTTGCCAGAACAGGCGCCAGACAGGGAATCCTTATGGTCTAGCCTTGGAAGTGGGGCAAAGTGCACAGTCCTGTGGAAACAGGTGTACAGTGTGGCCATGCCCTCACTTTTACCTTGGAAGAGGTAAGAGCCAGAAATTCTTGGCTTGGTAGGAGAACTGATTTGTTTGTTCTCCGCTGAGGTAGTAGGTTCAGCTAGATATCCAGGCGGTGAGAGTCACTGGGCTTCTTGTGTGAAGAGGGGAGTTTGTGCTTGTCCTGAAATGGTTTGTGGCATTCTACATCAGTCAGAGGAGGATAGTACTGTCTGTAGCAGAGGTAGGCAAATGTTATTCCAATCATGGACCCAACTAGTACATCTGAAGAGAGAGAAATAGGTCTTTTTAGAAACCATGTTAGACACTACACAGCTCTGGAGTGACCTTGGCACTCCAGGTTACTCTGCCTGTAGAGGCTAACAAAGCCATCAACCCATGTTATAGTTATAAGACTATTAGATTGTTCCTACACACCAAATCAGAACAGGGACTGAGTTTGAATTTTTTTCCTCCTGAGATGGTTTCTCTGTGTAACTGCTTGAGCTGTCCTGGAACTTGCTTTGTAGGTCAGGCTGGCCTTAAACTCACAGAGGTCTTCCTGCTTCTGCCTCTTAAGTGCTGGGATTAACTGCCCAGCAAGTTAGAATTTTTTTTATTAATGTTCACTGGTGTTTTGCCTGTATTTATTCTGTGTGAGCGTGTCAGAGCCCCTGGAACTGGAGTTACAGACAGTTGTGAGTTGCCATGTGGGTGCTGGGAATTGAACCCAGGTTCCTCTGAAAGAGCAGTCAGTGATCTTAACTACTGAGCCATCTCTCTAGCCCAAGTTAGAATTTTTATTTATTTTTTTTACAACAGAAGAGTAACAAATATTCATGGGAGTCTAATTATTGGTTGGTTTTCATTGTTTCGAGATTCTGGTCAGGAATGGTGGCACACAATTATGATTCCAACACTCGGGAGACTGAGGCTTGAGCTAAAGGGGGAGACCCTAAAGATTAAGGAGGCTGGCCACCCTGACACACTTTTTAGCCCAACAGACAAAGGCAGCTGTATCTCTTGAGTTTGAGGCCACCCAGGGCTACATTGTTTCACAGGAACTGGGATTGGGGGTGGGGCGTTAATGTTTGGGAGCTGGCTCAGCAGGTAAGAGCATTTTCTTCCATAAACAAAAGGACTTGAGTTCAAATCCCCAGTGCCCACATGAAAAGCTAAGAGTGGCCATTCATGCACTTGTAAGGGCAGAGAGGATTACTGGTGCTTGCTGGTCATCGGCTCCCCACATGACTGGGGTACATGAACCTGCACATACACCATACACAAGTTAATTGCAAAGGATTTTGTGTGTGCGTGTGCATGGGGATTCGTGTGGAGTTAGGAGGATAACTCTGGAATCCTTTCCTTCCTTCCATCCACCTTTTCATGTGTCCAGGGACCAAGCATAGGTTGCCAGGCTTGTACAAGTCTCTTTACCTCTCTCTGAGCCATCCTGCTGGCCCCAAAGTTACAGAGCCCAGCCTGGCTATCCTGAGGCATATGACCGCTTACCTTGCCAGTGGTGCTTGTAGTCACACGTACGGGACAGAGCAATGACAGCTGCGAGGAGTAGCGGCGACAGGAAGGCGCAGAGCCTCCAGGATTTCCCTCGGCCTTCTGGTGTAAAGCAGTGTAGCTTCCCTGCCAGGTAGAAGGAAGCAAAGGCCAGACCAGCAAATGCAACTAGAACAGGAAAGACCTCTGAGTCACCACCCATGTCCAGAGCAGGCTTTACCTCTTGATGTCTCAATGTTTTCGGAACAGCTTCCATAGTACAGTTACTACTGTGGACAGTGTCGTATGTAGACTCCTCAACTAAGTGGGAATCCAAAAAAGGAATAATACCTTACTGGGTTCTTGGGAGCTATGCAGGTGAGAACCTAAAATGCTCAGCAACCTCCTGACACGCAGTAACTCTTGGATAAAGACAGAGTTTCTCTGTGTAGCATTAATAGCCTGTCCTGGAACTTGCTCTATAGACCAGGCTGGTCTCAACTTGCAGAGATCTGCCTGCCTCGGCCTCCCAAATGCACCACCACCTCCTGCCCTGAATAAAGATGTTTTATGACTATTAAGAGACAGCTCATTCCAGCAAGGCTTCATTGGTTAAATGTAATAATTTTTAGAAGTACATATTGGAGTTGGAGTGGCCTCAGCAGCAATTAAGAGCACTTGGCTGCTTTTGAGAGGACCTAAGTTCGGTTCCCAGCACTCACATGGCAACTGTCACTCCATTTCCAGGGGATCTAACACCTTCTGGCCTCTATAGTATGTACACACACATATAAGCAAAACACGTATATACATAAATAAAAAGTATTGCCATAGTTCATGTGAGGGTCATACAGGAAGAGTGTCCACTGGGGAAGCTCTTCCGGCCCTCATTCACCACATCCTCGTCCCCCGTGCAGGCCAGGTCAGAATGGGCCAGCCCATCGGGGAAGCACCGGTAGAAGAAATCTGGGCGTGGTCTGGAAGAAAGAAGCATAGCATAAGCACGTATAATTTACTCTTCCAGAAAGCATGCTTCTGTTATAGTAAATGCCAATAATTCTCTTAACTACTAGTCATGTCCTGGCAAAATAATATAACTGGATTAGGACAGTCCTTATACTGAGAAAAAAAGCTTCAGTCACGTGGGCAACGTTTAAGGGGAAAGTCTAGGATGATTACATCTCAGCACAGGAGTAGCTAACTCAGGGATGGAGAGAGGGCTCAGAGGTTAAGAGCACTGGCTACTCTTCCAGTACCAAGCAACCACAAAGTGGCTCACAACCATCTGTAAGTTGATCAGGTTCCCTCTTCTGGCATGCAGACAGAATACTGTATACATAATACGTTTAAAAAAGAAAAGAGTAGCTAACTCTGAAGTACTTCTGGAGGCTGGAGGCTGCCCTAGGAAAGTTAGGACAGGACACAGGCCAGGCATCACAGGTAGGGGGCAGGGGGAGAGTTCTGGGTGAGAAAAGAAAGATTGGTCTGAGGATAAGGGGGAAAGATGCTTGAGATGATGGAGGCTGCGGGAAGGTTCTCACTTACCTCCCCACTATCAGTTTTATTGTGTTGGTAAAGACACCATTCAGAGCTAGGGCAAGGCTAGCAGCTGGAAGGGAAAGAAATGGTTAGTGCTGTCTGCCTGGGGACGAGCAACTGCGCCACATTAAAAGAACCCCCGTTGTTCCCAGGTTGAATCCAACCAGAACCAAGCACAAAAACAGCTGTGGCCCTCGTGCCTAGAAAACTTCCATAAATGGTCCCAGGGCACCGAGAAGCCAGCGGTGGTGCCTGTATTAACCGAGTTCTCACAGGTAACAAGTCGGGTAAGAGGACATACTTTAGGGGGTACACAGTTTTCGTGCCGGTCACACAAGGCTCCAGTGACTGCACCCCACAGCTACTTGCCAGCACTAGAACAACCGGAAGGGCTACTTACCGAGGCAGGCTTGCTTGCTGTCGGTGGTGTCAGCTTTCTTCAGAAACTTGGCCAGGAAGATCAGGGACAGTGGAGTGAGAAATGCAATGGTCTGAACGAGAACACAAGGCAGGGAAAACCACGGTTGGCTCGCACTAAGGAAGGGGGAAAAAAAGAGAGCCCACCCAGACGCCAAGCTCTAGACCTGGATCTCCGGAACCAAGAGCACAAGGCCGGGAGGGGTCCCCGCAGGGCGGGAGGGCTGCTCACGCACAAACATGGGGCCTGTGGGGAAGTATTCCGTCTCCACATACGGGTTCCGGTAGAGCCACAACTCCTCGGGCTGGATCTGCCGGTGGAAGGGAGGGAGCAGCTCGGTCACCCTGGGAAAGAAAAAGGCGAAGATTGATAGGCTCCTTCGGTGGCGGAAGAACCTGCCGCCCGCCCGCCCGCCCGGGGCAGCGTCTCAAGAGCGAGCACCCTGGGACACCTGGGAGTGCTGTGACAAATCCTTACAGGAAGGCCACAAAGAGCAGGACCCGCAAGGCCAGCTCAGCTCCCACCTCTGCTCCCAAGGCCACCACCGACCCCATCCCGCCACCAGCCTGGCGGGGACCCGGTGCTGACGTGGCTCTGTCCCCACAGTGGTTCAGTCTGGGGCTCAGCGCCACCTGGCGAGCTCCGAGGGGACATTACCAGCGGGGCCTCCGACCTGCCTGAGCGGCTGCAACAAACCAGGAGCTTCCGGAAGCAGGCCTTTCAGGGTTCATTTGTTTTGTTCCGAGAACCACCTAGCAAAAGCAACAACGGCACTGTCCTCCGGCTGATCGGCATGGCCTGGCTATTGTCCAAACAGAGGGCCACCTCTGGGTCTCAAAGCAATGGGATGAAAGTGCCGTTCACCAAGCAACTGGTGCCCAGATCACCGTACAGGACACTGAAAGGAACGCCATCCATCCTCAAGACAAAAGCAAAAAGAAAGCTCACTTTGAAGAAACCATTTCTTAGCAGCATTTTAAGGGGGAAAACCGGGCTGAGATTGGGTGGATTTTTTCTTTTTGGTGTGTTTCATTTCCCAGTAAATTGTACCAAGAAATTACAGGCAAAGAACAAGCCCATATACTTAATTAGAACATACAGGACAGTTTATTCAAGTCAACCTCGAGCAAGACCTGAAACCAATGGAATGCCATTAAAAACGTTTCCACATTCTTACAGAAGCAGAAAACACATTTGAATTCTAAAGTATCTGTAAAATTAAAAAGGCAAAATTTCAGTAAATACAATGTACCAAAACTGTCCCACCAGCACGTAGCAGAAAGAGTTTAAATATTACAGGCAATCCTACATACATGCCAACTAGTTAGCAGTAAGCTGTCAATACACAGGTCAACCAAGGTTGGTAGGCTCATACTTTGCAATAAGACATTGGTCAATCAACAAAATCCTTAAACTATGTTTCAAAGTCATTATACGGTAATGCCCTAGAAGGATACCCCCAGGGAAAATTAGCACTAATCCCTTAGTGTTAGGAGCTCTTGGCCAAGTCACAGAAACTGAGACTGACCAGTGAAGGTCGATGCTTGGATATTAAGGACTCAAGTGGTTTAAGCAAAATAATATTTCACAGGATCTACAAAGTTCATTACAGTAAATACAGGTGTAAACAATCTGTAAAGAACACTATTCAAAGAACACAGAATGAAGACAAAATCTGCAGGTAATTGTTTATTGTATAATATTCAAATCGACACAAATGAATGCCATATCAATTCAAAATATACACAAATCTTTGTATATAAAAAGATCTTTTTAGCCAGTTGTAATCAGTTAGCATCTTGGTTATTATTGGCAGTAAAGTTACCATAGGGCACAGAACAAAAAATGAGATGTTAATTGACAATAAAAGTAAGTGTAAAATTTCCCCGTTCTTTTAGCTGACAGGAATCCCTATCTAGGCAAACTGGATTTGCACACACTGAGGCTCTGTCAGCAGGCAGGGGAAAGACAGAGGAAGCTGGAAGTGCTTCTCATCCCTCAGCAGACTAGCGAAGTCACAAGAAAACCAAGGACTGAATACTGACTTTGGCAATTTCTATTTTCCCTTTAACATAGACGGTAATGACTTTCAGAGCCTACTAAAGGACAAGCAATACTTTTCTCCCCCCTCCCCCACACAGGTACAAGTGCTCACATTTGCCATTTTTGCAATGGCTAGACAAAAGCCAAACAACGTAATTTTTTTCTTTTTTTTTTTTTCTTTTTGAGACAGGGTCTCTACATAGTCCTAGCTGTCCCGGAATTCACTATGTAATTCTTGAACTCACAGGCACACGCCTGCCTCTGCTTCTGGAGTGCTGGGATTAAAGGTATGCGCAACCATGCCTGGCAGAAATGGTTTTTGAAACAAGGGTCACACATAGCATTTTCAGCATAAATGCAAACGCCCCCCACACCCAGGCATATATTAAAACAAGTGACACTTGGGGGTGAGGCAAACAAACAAAAAGACAAAACAAAAATAGGAACTAATTTCTAAAGACGCTGCTGCTATCTCATGCAGTAGTCTCTCCCTCAATGGTGCCAGTAAATCTAAGATACCTGTGATCTCATGGGAAGAACTTTACTTTGACAGAATAGAGTGATGGTTTCCACGCCATGATTGTAAAAAGGAATTGTAGTGAGACTCTAAAGAGCCAAGTGCATGAAGAGCCTGAATCAATGAGGCAGAGGTGCCAGTGTCATGGGAACCGCACTGTGCTAGTGATGAACTCCATCTCCTCCCTGCCCCCGTACACCCTTTCTCCCAGACCCCCAGCACCCCACCCAAGGCAGAACTTGGTGATGTTTTGTCAGTATTTGCTAATCCACCTGAAAATGGACCAAGGTCTTCTTTTTGTTTACAAGCAACCAGAGGCCAAGGGTGGGTGGTCCTTCGTGGAGAAACTTTCCATTTGGTCACTTCCTGTGCTGTCCACAGTAACTCAGCAGAAGAGGAGGAGGAGGTCAGGTGCAAAGCTATGTGGAAATAATTCAGGTCAAGTAAGAAAGCAACTGCTCGGCGCCTGTGGACGCATGAGGGGCATGAGAACCACACATTTCCCGAGCTGTGACACTCAAAGGCCATGTGCTTTCCTCCCCCATTAGGACGTGATATGCGGCTGGAAGCAGCTCAGCTTTGCGTGAATGGATGCCGCAAGAGGAGCGTGCGATTTAAAAACAAAAGGACAGAGAAGCAGCTGGCCCCGGGGAACCTGGCTCTCCATTCTGAATAGATGACAGATGAGACAGCCTGTGGGTCTAACAGAACTTATCACTAAGAAAGAACTCAGGAAAGCTGTCACCAGGCCAGCCCGTCTGTGTGTTTGCATGACCACAGACACTCAGTGTCTCTAGTCCACATCACTTACAGCAAACACAGCTGGCTGTGGTCCCCCCTCCACAATCATCTTTTTAGTTTCAAATAGCTTCCTAACTCATTGATATATGTATATGTATTTATATTATATTAATATTATTATAATTATTATTATTATTTATACAACACACAGAAATCTCCAAGTTCCCATGGTTCCCAAACTCAGTCTATTCTACAGCTTAGGGAAGATAATTTTTGAGAATGAAAATGGATAGGGCTTGAAGAGCAGAGGTAAAGATAAAACCCACTCCATTCTGATCTCCAACACTGATGAGATTAAAGAAGTGGATGACTGCTTCACACACTGGCCCCTTCCTCCTAAGCCATGCACAGGCAGCCATCCTGGTAGCCCAGAGTGGCCTCCACAGCACGGGGCCTGTGGTGGCTTCGTGACATCATCTCTAGCTATTACAATCCAGTTTCTCTTCTTCTTCCAAAGATTCAGAACGAGATTTGAAACACCACCAATGTTAGCCCACGCTGCTTCAAGGGCTTTCATTTCTGGACTGAATAAAACCAACTCCAAATACTGCATTTCACATACAGATTTCAAGACTGATGAATACCAGCTCCGGACTGTGAGTAGGCACGGTGCCCTCTGGAATGTGCTCTGACGTAGGACAGGAAAGCACGGTGTATGTATACTTACAGTCCGCGAGCCTTCTGCTTTCTTCGCCCTCAACTCTAAGACAGACCTGTGCCACAATAGCACAGGAAGGTGCCAAGTTGGGAGCATTGAAAGCCTCTGGGCCATGCTCAACTATTTTGAACCACACTTGTGAAACAGCAGAACAATCCTATTAGTCATCAAAGAAGAAAAGAGTTGAGAAATCTTTGTGAAGCTCATTAAAGACAGAAAAACAAACATGCTACCCCAAAGGAGCGGAACAGAGACAGGTCAACCTAAGGTGTTTAGAAATACATGATGCACCCTAGGCCTTGCTATATAAAAGTGATCCTATACTAAAAAAGCATAAAGTCAAAAAAGAAAGAAGATACAATTTCATACTGGACACTGTTCTCAAGAGTTACATTTGGAATATCAAAGAAAATCCCTTATCAGTGTGTTTTAAAATGTTTATCATGTTTGTATAAAATAATATTTTAGTATGATAACCCCAGATATTCATATTGTTTCAAAGGACATCAATTTCATAATGGTTGGAGAGTAGTGTTTGCATGGCTGTGCTTCACGTCAGTTGTCTGACTGGGGTGCAGCATCCTGCCCTCCTCTCAGGAGCTCGTCTCACCGCAGATGACTAGGGTTGCTCCTCCAGGAGAGGCAGTTAGGAGCTTAGAGAGGGAAACTGTAGTGTCTGTCTGCTGTCTAGAAATTGCACATTTATATATAAAAAAGAGGCACAGAATTGCTCTTTCATCCAGAGAAAGAGATCTGAATTGATCTGTAAAAAATTAAAAAAGGAGCAAACACACTTGATACAATTCCAGGGTGCCGGAGAGCATCTCCACCCTGTTAAAGAAGTACTAAGTTCTTGAGGAGGCTAAGCCATGAAAACTCACTGAGGAAGTTCATGTTTGATAGTAACACTAGACGTCTTCTTAGTCCAGTGTTCCCGTGTCTCACAGGATTTCATACAGGTAATACTGGAATAGTATTAATACTTGGAATATTCCTAAGTGCTAGATGCAAGGGAATTCTGTGGGCAGACACCTTGGTATGCTCAGGTCTGTACTAATCAAACATCACAGCCATGTCTGTGAACACTGGCTTTCTTGGGAGTGAGCATTCTCAAGTGCTTTTTAAGATGAAGTGCGTCCTTGTGGTTCTTACATACCCTGTAAAAGTTCTCCCCCTTCCTCGATGGGGACAATTTTAAGCTCTGCATAATACTAAGAAGACACTGTTCACATATAACGTGAGGATGTCTCTGTCTGCTTTCACCATCCCCAAGTTAGGATATCAACTGAAAAAAAAAAACTCTTAAAAAATAATTCAGGTTCAATTACATAGCTCTACCAGGAAACATGACTGAGTCATCAGCTGGCAAAGCAAACATGATTGGCAGAAGGAAAGACAGAAAATAAAATGCCCATAAATTCTAAGTAAGACTGGAGTCTACACTAAGTGGTCAGAAAATGGTGCCTATATGCCCCAACTTTTAGTCTGTGCCTTCCTCGGTCTTTATCTGCTTGCCAGTGTCAGGGTGACAGCAAAGAGCGCTCATGTCCTCACACATGCACAGCACAGGAGAATCTGTAAACGGTGACACTCATAATCAGGGGTGCATTCAGTCCCTCCTCCCTCCTGGACAGAGCCCTACACACCTCTACCTAACTTCTAGGTAGTTACTGCACCACGAAGCCCACCTAGTTGAAGACCACAGAGGTAAAAGCTGTCAAGGCGTTTGTTTCCACGAGGCCAGACTGAATACTGGCCAGAGCCTTCTCTGGGACTAGAGAAGGCAAGGGAAGAAGGAAAGAGAAGTTAGCCTATCTACGGCTCAGTAAAGAGGTATATAAAGGTAGACACACACACGCATACACACACGGAGGTTAGATTGTTTGAGCTACACTTCTCACAATTCCTAAAAATGAAAATAAATAAAGGAATGGCTAATTTTGCTTTATACGACCAAGGATTGCATCTTGGGCTTGACACCGATCTTACTAACAGAACTTCCTTTTCTCTCTCTCTCCCTTTCTCTCAACTTTGAAAATGAAGACACCTCTTCCAGTAGTTGCCAAGACACTGAAGCACAATAAAAGGCAGAAAAGACCAAGGGAATTTCACTGTCCACAAAATTATCCCCAAAGCAACAAAACAAACTGGAGAGACCAGGCAGCACCTGCTTAGCCGTGTGAACGGGTTTCAGCTTCCCTGTCTAAGGCAGTCCGAGGGCAGAGGCAGCATCACTTGGTTTTAGATGCATCATCTCTTTGCTTCTTCAGTTTAGAACAGCAGGCGAGGGAATCACCACCGCTCATTCTTTCACTTCCTCTCCATGATCTTGTGATTCCCATTTACTTTTGATCTTGTTCCAATATTCTGGTGACACAGGAGATGCCGGGTTGTGGTCGGAGCAGCAGAGACGACCTTCAAATGCAGAGGGCACCAGCGCCCCCTTTCCATGAGCTTTGCAGAATGAGTGTGGACAGAATTCACAGAAGGAGACGGCTGCCTTGCCACACTCATTACACTGGTGCCACGGACACTCCCACTTTCCTAAGGCAGGGTTGGAGAGGGAGAGCACCTGTTAGCCTGCTTCTTGATTACCCAGGAAAACCCCGAGTCCCCTCACCTTCGGAGACAGGGTCCCACTGTGCAGCTTGGCTGCCTGGGCTACCTCTGCTCCCTATGCACTAGGCTTAAAGGCATAGGCCACCACCACCAAACTTTTCTTTTCGCGACAACGTCTATCTATAGATCCCAGGCTGGCCGCGAACGCCCAGAGATCAATCTGCTTATGCCTCTCAAGTGCTGGGATTAAAGACAGGCCCCATTGCACCTGGCTCATACCCTACCTGCTTTGCTTAGAGGCTAATTCCAAACGAATCCAATTCCAGACTCCAGTCAAACAAACATCTAGTCATGTTACACATGTTACAGAAATGAGCTACTGGCCAAGCCCAATGCCACAGGTGCCAACTACCCACCTACAGTAATCATAAGAAAGAGACCTTGCAGCCACATGAGGTGTGCCCAGTTTGCATAGAAACAAATCTCTGACCAGAGAAATTGTTTGTTCTGTTAAATGTTTCTTATTTCACGGTTCCATTAAAGACAACAGAATGTATCCCAAGTTATACATAAATGGCAAAAATTGAAGGGCTTGAAGCTCTATGGGCTGAGTCAGGTTAAGGCAGAGGAGGTGGGATACTTTGGGCTTACCGTATGGAGGCTGAGTCAGGTTAAGGCAGAGGAGGTGGTATGCTTTGGGACAGTCCTTTTTGTCACACATGACCAACTCGCCCCCATCTCCACACTGAAAACAGTAATCCTCGTGGATCTGCTTCGGCTCTGTTTTGAGTTTCCGTCTTTTCTTTAACTTGGCATTTTTTGTCTTCTCATCAGCTGCGGATGCGAATGCAGACTGGGAAGGAAGACAGAGCACAGTTTCAACATCAGATAATGATGACACTTTACACAGAAGCAGTAAATGCACACCCACAACCTTAACTGCATCTCTGCACGTGTCCTACAAACGTCAGAAGGACTTTTCTCGCAATACTACACTGGAGCAAGGCTTGTCATTGTCCACTGGGGTTGTCTGCTTTCTCTGAAGCAGTTTATTGTGTGCATTAAAGGTGGCAGTGGGCCGGGCAATAACTATAATACTGTCTGTCATTTCCGTGATTTCTTTAAAAACTGATTTTTATTTTATGTGCATTGGTGTTTTCCTGCATGTATGTCTGTATGAGGGTGTTGGAGCCCCTGGAACTGCAGTAACAGATATGAGCTGCCATGTGGTTGCTGGGAACTGAACTCGGTCCTCTAGAAGAACAAGTATTCTTACGTTCTGGGCCATCCTTCCGGCCAAAGTGAGATGATCTTAACAAAGTAGCTGAACTTCTTCCCTGGGCATGATGGCAGTGCACTGACTGGCCAGTCACTGCTGAGCAGTGTTCAAAGACAACGTCACTTTAATAGAGTCCTGACCGCTGGGTTGTTGTTTCTTTTGTTTGAATTGTCTGGGTGGTTCAAACTACAAACTGCTTTACTTCATTACTGTTCGGACTTCAGCCTGCCTTTCCGCAATGACCTATAACTACTTGCTATAATATAGACCTTTGTATTTATGTAAGGTTTTTGTTTTGTTTGTTTGTTTCCTTTTTAGGCTAGCCTGGAATTAATAGCAATTCTCCTGCCTCTGCCTCCCAAGTGCTAGGATTACATGCTTGAGTCACCACACCCAGGTAACACCCACCAGTTTAGAAGCACATAATTCAGTGGGTTTAGCACATTTCAGAACCTCCCAGACCTCACTAAAACAAGCTTCATTAGAAAGCGAAAAACCAAAGGAAAAAAAAAAAAGAAAGTGAAAATAGCAAGCAGGGTCCAGTCGTGGAAGCCTGTGACCCCAACATTTGGGAGGTGAAGGCAGAAGAATCAAGAATTCAAGGTCACCCTCATTGACACAAGAGTTCAATGCCAGTCTGCACTCCATGAGATCTGTGTCAAAACAACCATCACCACCACCCCCAGAGAGGCACTGATAGACCTGACAGAGCGGCCAGACTCTGTAGCCAGCACTTGCAAAGACAAGCAGGTCCTTCGGCATGCATCCCTTCCCTGCCCTTGGCTGGGGCACACCCTGCACCACTGACCTTCGGTCGCACTCCTAGAAAGCCACTGCAGTTATCTGACCCACAGTGGCACACTGTCCTGCCATTGCCCAGACAGTCCAGGTTGTAATTAAATGTCAACTCCATTCCTAAAACACAAGAGAAATGATTATCCACGGTGACACCATGAGGAAGCACTGCTACACACTGTCCCGCTGACACATGGTTCTAACACAAAGACTGTCCCAGGCTGGCAAGATGGCTCGGGGGTGAAAGCGTTGGTATTTAAGTCTGACAACGTGAGTTTGATTTGGAGGAAGAGCACAGCCTAAGCCTAGAAGTTGTCATTTGTCCCCAGGAGCACTTACATATGCACACATCATATAGAATACCAAAAATAACATAACTGTAGAGACCTTTCCTCCTTCCACACCCATCTTACTGAAAACAAAGACAGAAGAGTGGGGACAAGTGGCTAACATTGCTGCCCACCAAAATGTACGCCAAAGCTAAACAGTCTGAAAGGACGACACAGACTTTGACAAGGGGTGGAGACAATGAAAACGTGATCTATGATCAAGAAGGGCTTCTAGCTGAGCCCTCTTTACAAAGCTAAACTCTAGTTTCTTTTTTTGTTTTGTTTTGTTCTGTTTGTTGAGACACGGTTTCTCTGTGTAGCCTTGGCCGTTCTGGAACTCACTTTGTAGACCAGGCTGGCCTCGAGCTCAGAGATCCGCCTGCCTTTGCCTCCTGAGTGCTGGGATCAAAGGCGTGCGCCACCACAGCCCAGCTAAACTCTAGTTTCTAAACGAACAACATGGCATGGCATGGTGACAGTGTTAGGAGCGCCTTCCACTATGAACCAATACACACTCACAACGCAAGTTCACCAGAAATGTGAACGCTCTTAGGGATCCAAACTAAAGGCCCCTGAACACTGTTTCAGGCAGGGGTGACTAACCCAGAGTCTAGAAAGGACTTCAGCTGGCCTCATGACTGAATTGCTCCATCAGTTCCCGACAGGATTGCTAAGGCATTTGAGACCTGAGCAGGGAGGGAGAAAGAAAGCAGCGAGGCTGCCGAGGCTCAGTGTCCACTCTCAGAGTGGTCTTTCAGGGCCGGAAACAGTTGGTACAAGATCTACTTTTATTATTTTTAATATGTGTATATGTGAGTGTGGGAGGGTACCTGTGGAAGCTAGAGGTGTGTCTGGAGTACAGGTGGTTGTGAGCCACCTTACACAGATACTGGGAAGTGAACTCGGGTCCTCTGCAAAAGTATACACTCTTAACTGATGAGCCAACTCTCCAGTTGCCACGGGCTAGTTACCTTTGTATGTTGAAAGAACAATACAGAGCTAGGCCGTCCAGTCACACTATTCAGACGGAGTGCTTTGGGGAAGCCGTGCATCTGCCCTGCAGTGGTAACACGCTGGCATGCACAGACACAGGCTCTACGGGTCCTCTTTTGCACAGAGGCCACTCAGTGTTCTCTTCAGATGCAGTTTTACTGCGCTGGCAGAAACGCCCAGTTCCAAACAGAGCATGTTGTCTTCCCTGAGTCAATACTCGGGTGCCAAGTCTTAAAGGATAATGTCCTCCCTGACAAGAGAGATGTCCCCACAGAGGGACCCAGGACAGCGTGGCCCTTTACCTGCAGGGATATCACAAAGAGCAAACAGCCCAACTCGAACATCCCCGTTTACTGTCCACTTCTGGGTCTCACAGTTTGGATTACAACTGTGGTTCATGAAACGAGAGTAATTTCCTTTTGGTCCAGCATCAATTATCCGGTCCTTCAGAAAGGGGAGACAAAGCGGGGGATACTTTTGACATAAACTACAGACAAGCCATTTAGAAACACAGTTAGGAAACACAAGGCTGCAGCATTTATTATCAGCTGGTGTGTGTCTGCTAGCAGCGCCGAGGACACTGCAGCCACCCTCTGAAGTTCCCCTACTTGATGACCTGAGACTTTCACAGCTTCTAACCGGACACTGCCGAAAATGGTGAGGACGGTGCCGTGGAGAAACATAAGGTCAGCAGGTCATTTGTTTAGGTCTTTTTGATAAGAGCTATACTATTCAGACACCCAACTACTCAATTAATTTGCTCTCAGTTTCTCTTTCCTGCTCTAAGCCTGAAGAGAAATTGTCGTGGAGAGACGAGTTTACCCCATGCAGATGGAGAAGGGGAAACGGGACTCCCCCAGTGAGGATGTGGAGCCGCAATCTCTCTCTGCTCTCACAGGGAAAGGTGTGCTTCCCAGTAGTTACCCACTCTGCTTGCACTCACACCGCAGTTCAACAGAGAAAACACTGGAGTTGGGTCCCCTCGGTCTGGACTCCTAACTGCGGATAAGCTTTAAGCTCTGGAAATCACTGGCTGATCTGAGCTCAGCGAGACTAGGATTCAACGGGGCAGACTGCAGCATGCACTGGAGCTGGAAAATTTTCAAATAATGATACAACTACATATAGTTAAAATACTTTCAGAATAATCTTTTTTTTCTTTTGAGATAGGGTCTCACAATGTAGGTCTGGCTGTACTGGAACTCACTGCCTCGACCTCAAAAGTACCAGAATTAAAGACATCCACCATCATACCCAACAATCTCTTCTACTGTGCTTTGCTCTTTTCCTGTTACATTTTTGCTTGTGATGAGACTCAAATCCAAAGCCTCACATACGTGCAGTATGTGCTTTACCATGAAGCCATGACCACAACCTCACATAAGTGCAGAATATGCTTTACCATGGAGCCATGACCACAGCCTCACATACGTGTAGTATGTGCTTTACCATGGAGTCATGACCACAGTCTCATATAACATAAATGCAGAATGTGCTTTACCATGGAGCCATGACCACAGCCTCACATATGTGTAGTATGTGCTTTACTATGGAGCCATGACCACAGTCTCATATAACATACGTGTAGTATGTGCTTTACCATGGAGCCATGACCACAGTCTCATATAACATATGTGTAGTATGTGCTTTACCATGGGGCCATGACCACAGTCTCATATAACATATGTGTAGTATGTGCTTTACCATGGAGCCATGACCACAGTCTCATATAACATACGTGTAGTATATTTTTTACCATGGAGCCATGACCACAATCTCATATAACATACGTGTAGTATGTGCTTTACCATGGAGCCATGACCATAGTCTCATATAACATATGTGTAGTATGTGCTTTACCATGGAGCCATGACCACAGTCTCATATAACATATGTGTAGTATGTGCTTTACCATGGAGCCATGACCACAGTCTCATATAACATACGTGTAGTATATGTTTTACCATGGAGCCATGACCACAATCTCATATAACATACATGTAGTATGTGCTTTACCATGGAGCCATGACCACAGTCTCATATAACATATGTGTAGTATGTGCTTTACCATGGAGTCATGACTTCAGCCTCACGTATGTTCAGCATATGCTTTACCGTGGAGTTATGACCTCACCCTGAATGATATTCTGAATCTTTTAGAAACATTCCCGGACAAGGAAACATGGGTACCAGTCTTGGTTCTTGAAGGGCGACAGAACACTAAACAATTGACTGAGCTGTACCTCGACCTGGGTTTCCCGTCCTCTATCAGGACGATGATAATAATTGCTCTCATTTCCTTTTTAAAAGCTTAATAAATACACAGAAATTTTATGAGTTTCTGGTTAATCAGAAATTTCAAGGTATTTTATAATTCAGAATCCGAGAGCTGATTCTTCCAACAGTGATAAAGAAACCAGGTCTCTCACTGATGCAGATCTAGGATTAGAACCCAACAACTCCAACCTAGACACGGCTAGAGTTCATTTCTGATTAGGCCTTGGCTGGAGTCTCATGACTATGAAGGGTTCCTTCTGTACTCCTGAGATAATTACAGTATTGACTACTGAAAATCATATTATACTTAGAGAAAATGAAACTAAGAGAAACTGAGTCCAACATAAAATTATGAACAAAACATAAAATGTCCCTTTTTCTTATCAAAAAATAAAAGCAATTTTACCTTGGTAACAGTTAACATATAAAAATTAGTTACACTGTTCTCGTGTGCTCGCTTGATTCGAAGTCTGCATTCTTCTTCATCAATTACTTCACCAACATATTCATTTACAAATTCACCCTGCAGAGAAGCATTTAATATGTCACTGTAAAATCTGTGCACTATACTGTAATGTATTTTTTAACACCACATGTATGAATCAAGAAAATTAACCAAAGCACAAAGAGTAGCAAGTGCTCTTATGGTGCAAAGGCATGTGTGTGTCTGTGTCAAAACAGAAGGAAGAAGGCTGAGGGCTGGGAGTGCAATGCAGTTAGTAGAGCCCTTGCCTAGTTTGTACAAGGCCATGGGTTCAATCCCCAATAGCACACAGACTGGGTGTGGTGGCACATGCCTATAATCTTAGCACTTGGGAGGTATGGAAAGGACATGTTGATTCCTAGGTCAGCCTGAAGCACATGAGAACTTGCTTTAACAACAAAACCCTAGGGCTGGGGGTCAGAATGGCTTGGTGTGTAACCTGAGTTTGACAGACTAAGAGATGTTCCAACTCCCACCAGACACTACGGTGTGCAAGTGGAAGTGTACGTGGTGTCGAGCTGGGCAGTGGTGGCGCACGCCTTTAATCTCAGCACTCGGAGGCAGAGGCAGGAGGATCTTTGTGAGTTTGAGGCCAGCCTGGTCTACAAGAGCTAGTTCCAGGACAGGCTCCAAAGCTACAGTGAAACCCTGTCTCGAAAAACTATAGATAGATAGATAGATAGATAGATAGATAGATAGATAGATAGATAGATAGATAGATAGATAGATAGATAGAGAGAGAGAGATAGATAGATAGATAGATGATAGATAGACAGACAGACAGAGAAATGAAGTGCATGTGTCATCCCTGTCAACTCAGGCAAGCTCTGTGGAAATGTAAAAACAGCAGAGCTATAAACTGGCTCAGTTGGGATTCCCCACAAATGTGGAGATCCGAGCTCAGATCTCCATAACTAAGGGCCCAAGCACAATGGCAGATCCTGAAATCCTAGTGATGGGAGCTGAGGACCAGACACATGGCTGGGTTTCAATGCCAGTTACATGGCCAATGAGAAACTCTATCTCAAACAGCAGTTATGACCTAGTGGCCTTTGGGCAACTCAACAGGACCTTGAGTTATTTGGGAAGAGGAACCCCAAAAGAGAAAAATGCTTCCATCATATCACGTGTTGGTGAGTCCTGGCAAATGGCTGGTGTGGTGGTCCTGTGGTGTAAGAAAGCAGGCTGCCCAGGCTATGGTACTGCACACCATTAACACTAGTGCCCTAGAGGCAGAAGCAACTCAGTCTACATAGTGAGTCTCAGGACAGCCAGAGCTTTGGAGAAAAGAAAAAAACAAAGACCTGCAAACTGACTGAGCCGTGGGGAGCGGCATAAGCAGCTGTCAGCAACGCTCCCACACGGCCTCGGCTTCGGGTCCTACCTTGAGTTCTTGCCCTGACTACAACTGCAAGCTAAAGTAACCTTTTCCTCCCCAAGTTGCTAAGACATGTTTAAAGGCATGAAAGCACCTCAGAAACAACACCCGGCTTGTCACCGACTTTCACACATATAGGTACACATGATCTTACACACACACACTACTTCACCCCTGGAAGTGAACGGCTGTTACTTACTCACGGGCATTTGGGCGGCATTATTCCTGTGCAGGTGCTTGTCTTTTCTTGCGGATAGCATTATTATTTCTATAGTTCCAAGTGGCACCTGTGGCATGTCACTAGCTCTTAGAATAAGGCCAACCCCAACTTCTGAAGCCATTATCATCACTATTATTGCAATCTTTTAATAGTTTATAGCTGTGGAGGTGGTGGCTATTAGGGGTGAGAAACGGAAGAAGTCTGAACCTGAAGCAGATAGGGCAGGTGTCTGCTCTTCAATCGTTAGATTTTGAATAAGTATATTTACAGAAAGCTAAAAATACAAACTCTACACTGTTCGGTCGGATTCCTCCAATAGTGACGTTTTATGAATTCGAACACAGCAGTAACTAGAAAACCGTGGTGTCACACACACCGCACTCAGACATGGAATCCTGCCACCATACAATCGTGCTGAAGACTGTACCTGCACCACAGGATGTCTAGAGGTTTTCTTTAATGGCCACACACATCCTCCATCACCCCAGCACCCTGGTTTCCTAACTCCTGTCCAACACCAATCCATCAGTATAATTCTGTCATTTAAGGATGCTCTATAAATGCATTTATATAATATGTAACCTTTTGAGACTTTTTTTAAAATTTATTTATTATGTATATAGTGTTCTGGACACTAGATCTCATTATAGATGGTTATGAGCCATCATGTGGTTGCTGGGAATTGAACTCAGGACCTCGGGAACAGCAGTCAGTTCTCTTAACCTCTGAGCCATCTCTCCAGCCTGAAACTTTTTTTTTTTTGAGACAGGTTTCTTTGTGTAATAGTCCTGGCTGTCCTGAAACTTGCTTTGTAAACCAGGCTGGCCTTGAACTCACAGAGATCCACTTGCCTCTGCCTCCCAAGTGCTGGGATTAATGGTGTGCGCCACCACTGCCGGTGAGAATTACTTTTTAAGATTTGGTTTTTAAAATTATTTATTTAAGTGTATGGACGTTTTCCTGCATATATGTCTGTGCACCACTTGCATGCCCGGTGTCCTGTGAGGCCAGAAGAGATATCAGATCCCCTGGATCTGGAGGTACAGATGGCTGTGAGCTGCCATGTGGCTGTGAGAATCCAACCATGGTACTCTGGGAGATCAGTCAACATTCTTAACTGACAAGCTATCTTTCTAGCTCCTAAAGATGTGTTATAAGATCCAGGAGATCTAATGCCCTCTTTTTGACCTATGCAGGCACCAAGCAGGCACACAACACAAACACATACATATACAAAACACTCACATATAAAATAGTTAAAGATTTGTCTTAGTTTATGTGTATGAATGTTTTGCCCAAAGATATATGTGTATAGGTGTGCACGTGTGTGCACGCAAACAGTTTATGAGTGCACCATGTGTGTGCAGTGTCCAGAGAGGCTGTAAGAAGGTATGAGACACCCAGGAACTGGAGCTCAGTGTGGGTGCTGGGACTCACACCTGGGTCCTCTGCAAGTGCTCCTAACCACTAAACCATCTCTAGAGCCATGGGACTAGCAGTAGTAGTAGTAGTAGTAGTAGTAGCAGTAGCAGTAGCAGTAGCAGTAGCAGTAGCAGTAGTAGTAGAAGTCATTCAAGCCAGTCCTCCAGAGATTACTCAAGTTGTGTTTCAGTTGTCTTTACTGTCTTGGTAGGACCCCTCAATGTGGCCGTACCGCCACCTGTTTATATATGTTATACACATACATCACTGAAGAAGACTGGCTAGTCTTCCCAGATTTTTGCTATTATAAAAATGCACTTGCTGTGAACATTTAGGAAGAGTTTCCGTGTAATTACAGATTTTCATTTTCCTGGCTTAAATAGCCTGGAGGGAAATTTGTTGTATAATACAGTAAATGTACACGCATATTTAAAGAGAACTGGCAAACTACTGCTGACACTGGCTGTTCCGCTCACACCCCCACCAAGACGGAGATTCAGAACCTTTAGATCCTTAAGAATTTGCTGCTGTTGCCGTCATTCTCGCTGTTTTACATGATAAGCTCACAAGGGACTACAAGGTGCTCATATAACCGCCGGCCTTCTCATCCCAAAAGCCATGCTGACTCCACCTGTCGTCTGCAGGACTCACATGCATTTCAAACTCGTCAGAGGAGAATCAAGTGTGTGTTTACTGTTCGAACACACGTCCACCCCACACACAAGCTCTCCTCAGTTCCTACAGGATGGCCGAGAGTAGACAGCACTAATGCAGGCCTACACCCTTGTGCCCAGGGTCGCTTCCCTGGCACACTCCAGCCAAAGTTATTCTCTTCAGCTCCAAATGCGGCAGATTGTCAAGGTCACCCCAGATCCCACTTGTGATCCTGCCCTCCGAGGAAGCAGTGATGGTAACAACATGCACAGGCAAACAAGACTGTGGAGTCTATGACCTCAGCGTCTGCCAGGTCTGCCTACATTGGGACCCTCAGGTAGCAAGGAACTGGGGAAGCCACTAAAGGTTAAGAGTCATTCCTGGCCAACAGCAGCAGTGGGGGATAGGGGGAGAATCTCAGAATAAAAGCATTCAGACCACAGAAACAAAAAATGGAGTTGTATAGCTACAAGGAAGCTGGGTCCCTCCCTGGGTGAGCTGAGGACCCGAGTTTCATTTCTTGTGATCCTAAGTGAATGCAGCTGAGCACTGCCTGAACCCCTGACACGTATCAACTATGGGAATAAAACACATATCACATTTACTCCTGTGCGGTCCGTGTACTGTATGCATGTCTGGTGCCATGGAGGCCAGAAGAGGGACTAGAGTCACAGATGGTTGTGAGGGGCCGTGTGGATGCTAGGTGCTGAGAATTGAACCTGGGTCCTGTCCAACAGTGGCCAGTGCTCTTATTGCTCTCGATAGTCACTTAAGTTGCTAACTTGTTTTGTTTTTGAGACAGGGTTTTGCTCTTAAGGCTAAGCCAAAATTCACAAGTTTATATAGTCCAGGTCAGTATCAAATTCTTGGCGATTCTCCTGCTTTAGTCTCTCAAGTGACAGACACAACTGTGAGGTACCACACCCAGGTTTAAGTTGCTAACCTTGTGGAAATACTTTTATACAGTAGCAGAAAACTAATTTGCCCTATCAATCAAGTCACCCTACTAAACAGTCCAGTAGTTTCTTGACTGAGGTGCTCACTGAGACCGAGCCCTGGACTACCTATCTCACCTCGTGTCTGGCCCACTCTCCAGGCCCACTAGTTGCTCCGTCCCTTGGTCCTCTGTGAGAGCAGGAAGCACTCAACCACCGTCACAACTCTCCAGCCTCCCTCACTTCTTAGACGTTTTCACTGTATGTGTGTCACTGCTTTGCCTGCATGTATGTATGTATGTCACATGTGCCTGTGCCCAGAGGTCAGGAGAAGGCATCCGATCCCCTAGAACTGGAGTTATGGATGGTTGGGAGCCACCACGTGGGTGCTGGCAAACTCAGGCCCTCTGCAAGAGCAACAAGTGCTTTTAACTGTTGAGGTCTCCAGCCCCTGGTTAGTTCCTTTTTCTGAGACAGGGTCTCACAATGTAGCCCTGGCTGCCTTGGAACTCACTCTGTAGACCAGGCTGGCCTTGAACTCAGAGATCCTTGTTCCTCTGCTGGAATTAACAGTGTGCGCCATCCTCCCCACAGCTGATTTCTGACAAGAGCCTCAGGTGCTCTAACATCACAGACCACTACTTCAGTAGAGTCTACTAGAGAGTTTTGTCTTTCTTTTAAGCTATTTGGCTTTAAGATACTTCTCCAATTGTTATCTATTTCTTGTGCCAGGAGACTCTTGTAAAAAAAAAAACTGTCTCAAGGTATGAAAATAAAAATAAGTTATATATGTTAAAGACCCCAACTGCTTCTACTGTTTTACAGATAAGCCGGGGCCTCTAAGAAGCCTTGGCTATGTGGATGCGGACAGCGGACTATTGTCACCGTGTATGTTAATGACACAGCGACTCAGTCACACTTATGGCTCACGAGTTCTAAGTTTGCTAGTTTCTGCCCGGTGTATAGTCAACATAATTTATTATGTTACTTCTCTAACGTGTCCATCCACCATGAAAACCAACAAGAAGTATATTCAAATTCTTAACTCCAGGAGAAGGCTCAGGTTTCGTCATAAATGCTATGCTTCCATCCCAGTGTCGGGACACAAACCAAGAGTCCTAAAAGACAGAGGCCCTGGCCCATCCTGCTCTGAGCTGGGTCTCCACACTTTACCTTCTTAATGCTCCTCATGGTCCTGAGGCCCCAGCCTCTCCGCTCCGTTCTGATGACCTCTGCTTCGGGGTACAGTCTCTTGGTGAAGCACTGGTTCTGACAGCGAACCCCGGCAGGGCACACCTGCGGGTGACACTCATACTGCGACATCCTGTTCAGACACTCCGACTCCAAGCCACAAGGGTTTTCATCCGCAGGCTTGCAGTTACAGCGGGGAATCTCTGACAGGTCGGCTACCTGGACTGGGACCTTTCCTACTACTTTGTTAGCCTAGAGACAGAAGCGCAAGGAAAGGAAAGGAAAGAGCAGGTGAGCAAGCTGTGGGAGACTGGCACTCCTGCATCAAAGTTCTTTATCTTAACGTCTTCTGAATAAACGAGAAGGAATAACCACATCTATTTACTAGACCAAAGTGTTAAATGTGATGTTAATTCTCACTTGTTTATTTCACTTGCCACAGGCTGACAGAAATTTAATACCTGAAATTAAGAGAAAATAAGCCATCTACGAAGTCTCTGGAATAGAGAGGCTAAAGATCTATCTCCTCATTTGGTTGCAAGATAATCTGCTAGGAACAGAATGGAATTTCATATAAGTCATGGTTCTTGGGTGTAGAAAAGAATGCCAAAGACCCACGTCCTAGTACCACGGGCAGGGCCTACTCCTTAGCACCACAGATAGGGCTCCCACCCTCAGCACCGCGGGCAGGGCTCCCATCCTCAGCACCGCGGGCAGGGCTCCCACCCTCAGTACCCCCAGCATTGCGGGCAGGGCTCCCACCCTCAGCACCCTGGGCAGGGCTCCCACTGCTGCAGCCACAGGAACTACCAGTCCCCAAAGAGACACTGACTGTCAGAGAACATTTCTGCAGGTCGGGGAGGGACTGCTCACCTTGATGTGTTTGTAGGGAGGGGGTTTCCTTGAGGTCTTCTCCATCTCCAGAGCTTCCTTACTTTCTCGCTGTGCTTTCAGCTCCAGGAAACGCTTTGCAGCTTCTTCCAGTGCTGACAAGAGGCGAGCAGGCCGTTACCCAAATGCAAACACACCGTAGGGCAGGACGTTAAATCCTACCACCTTAGAGATGATCTGTATCTTGCCTGGTGGTTACTTTTTAAAATTACATCCTGAAAATCACCAGTCACCACCATTATAGACTTAATAATAAATTAGGATACTATACTGTGTCCATTCCTCAGAGCAAAGGTCCTACCTACATCAATGACAAAGGTCTCTTAGTGACTCTACTTGAGAACACTATCCTAGATGTTCTATCTAAAATAACGTCTATCCTTCCTCAGAAAGGCAGACTTCTGTCATGTTGCAGAGGCCCCAGGCTCTCCCTGGGAAGACTTTTCCACTCCTGCCTCACCTGGTTAAAGACACTTCAAACACAGCAGTGTTCCGTGCTTTATGCGTCTCAAACCCAGGCCTGATGCCATGGGAAGTTTATGGATGTAAAATTGTGATGCCTGGAGAATATTCTCAAGGGGCAGAAACTTCAAGTGCAAAGAAGGGGATTCAAGAACCATGCACTGGAGTGCTAGTTATGAGTCACCGAAAGCATGGGGCACGGTCAACTTACCTTTCTTGAAGGTCTTATTAATGCTAGTCTGTCCCTCAGCAAAGCTTTTGTCTCCTTCCACATAAGGGAACACTCTGCCTTGGTGAACCCAGTAGTAGTCATGAGAACCAAAGAAGAACACGGGAAAGTCCCCCAGGTCATGCCTAAGGCCCTGGATGTTCAAGGGCACAGACCTGGGGCTGCAGATCTCTGCAGGCCACCATCTGAAAACAGAAGTGAGAAAGGGAAAAAAATCACTCTTCTTAACAGATTGGAAGGAAAGAAAGAGGTTTATATTTTCAAGATTTATTCAGACTCAGATTGTAAAACCACACAATACTTGTTTTTTGTTTTTGTTTTTGTTTTTTTTCGAGACAGGGTTTCTCTGTGTAACAACAGCCCTGACTGTCTTGGAACTCACTCTGTAAACCAGACTGGCTTCAAACTCACAGAGATCCCTCTGCCTCCCAAGTGCTGGGATTAAAAGCAGAGGCCGCCACCACCACCTGCAGACCCTATCTCAAAGAACTCCCCAAAAACCACCACACACAACTCTATTGATGGGGGCTGGAGAGATGGCTCAGAGGTTAAGAACACTGACTGTTCTTCCAGAGGTCCTGAGAGTTCAATTCTCAGCAACCACATGGTGGCTCACAGCCATCTATACTGAGATCTGGTGCTCTCTTCTGGCCTGTAGGCAGACATGGAAACTAACACTGTATACATAATAAATAAATAAATAAACAAATAAATAAATATTTAAAAAAAAACTATTAATGGTTAATAAAGTAGTGAACACAGGCTAAGCAAAGTAGGTCCAAGCTGCCTTATTTGGTTTCTTTCCTTAAAAGATTAACATATAAAATATTTATCACAAACGTATCAATTATAATGTCTACTAAGAAAAGGACGATGGGCCCATTTTCCAGCTCTGGAACATGGATGTTAATTAATATGGTCCCAGTCCATTTTAACTGTAGAGACTTTACTTTCCCACACTTGACTTAATATCTTCCCAGGTAGAGAAAATCATCTCTCAAGGGATGAAGGATGGTTTCTGAGAGCAGACCACTGCCGGGGAAAGAATAAGCATGACATACAAACCAGCACTTCCTGACGCGTCAGGTGGGGAAACCTCTTGATCTGATGCGCCAGGTCTTGCGTCAGTTAGCATGTCAGAATCAATTTGTCTTAATAAGCACAGAGTAGGTAGAAAAAATACCCTCCCTTATGATGTTGTCCTGGAGACTAGTGACATTAGATGTGTGTTTCCCCAGATATTAAGAACACAGTATAGGGCAGGGTAGGGTGAGCCATGCATGTGATCTCAGTACTCTAAAAGCACGAGTTACAGGCTAACCTATGGAGAGAATGTACCCATACAACCAAACTGGAAAAAAAAGACCTACATTATATCCAGATCTATCCTTAAACACACACACACACACACACACACACACACACACACACACACACACACCACCAAGCCTGACGACCTTGGTCTGACCCCCGGGGCCCAGAGGACGGAAGGAGACTGACTCCTGAAGCTGTCCTCTGACCTTCACCTGCGCACTGTGGCACATGCACACACACTTGCATTTGTAAACATGTAATGATGTTCTCTAAGATTTACTTTTTATATGAATTGAAGGCGCGATCTACCACTGTCTAGCGTATGTTTTTATTTTTATGTGTGTACATACATGTGAGGCCAGAAGAGAATGTCTGAACCCCTAGAGTTGGGGTTACAGGAGGTTGTGAGCCACCTGACGTGGGTGCTAGGAACTGAACTCAGATTTTCTAAAGAGCGGCAAGTGCTCTTAACTATCTCTGCAGCCCCTGTTCTCATCCCTTTAAGAACTAACGCTTGGGTTGGCGAGGTAGCTCAGCAGGTATATGGGTGCTGCTGCCAACGCTGACCTCCTGGGTGTATCTGGGGACACATATGTTAGAAGGAGAGACCTGGTTCCTGAGAGCTGTTTTTGAACTTTATAATTGTACTGTGATACATACATGCCCCATTTAATAAATAAGTAAGTACAAATGACTCTTACTGGAATAATCTCCCTCTTTAGAGGACATGCTTTGTTTTTGTTTTTTTTTTTTTGTTGTTTGTTTGTTTTTCGAGACAGGGTTTCTCTGTGGTTTTGGAGCCTGTCCTGGAACTAGCTCTTGTAGACCAGGCTGGTCTAGAACTCACAGAGATCCGCCTGCCTCTGCCTCCCGAGTGCTGGGATTAAAGGCGTGCACCACCACCGCCAGGCTTGTTTTGTTTTTTTAAAGCACTCTCTTTCCACAAAGCTTACGGCAATTTGAACACATGGGCCTGGTTTAGAATTCAACTAACCTAGCTGTGCCCTGGTGGCGTACACTTTCCTTTAATCCCAGCATTAGGGAGGCAGAAGCAGGCAGATCTCTGTAAGAAAGATGCCAGCCAGGTCAAATCAGGGCTGTTAAAGAGATAAACCCTGTCTTGAGAAACATTTAAAGAGACAGAGAATCAAATGGCTCTGTCTCGACAAGGCTATAAACTCTTGCTCTCAGTAGAAATTAGAAGACTGGGGAGATGGCTCAGTGATTAAGAGCACTGACTGCTCTTCCAGAGGCCTGCGTCAATTTCTGGTACTCAGTGGCAGCTCATGCTGTCTGAGACTCAGTCTCAGGGCATCTGATACCCTCTTCTGGCTTCCACAGGCAAGCACACACATGATATATAGACATATAGGCCAATAAGACATCCATACACATAATTCAATACACAAATGTTTAGAAAAAGAAGTTAAAAATAAATATTAAACTAAAATACAAAGAAAACATAATCTCTACTCTCCATGTAAATTCTTTCATTTCAAAATTTAGTAGTACATAATTCATTAGTATAAAATAATTCTCAGAACCTAAAAACAAAGTAAAAAACCCCACTCTTAAAGAAAAAGGCAAACAAACAAAAACAAAAATCCAAGCGCAATGTAACCATTCCAATCCCCTAAGAACAAATACCTAAGTCCAATTTTCCTTCAGCCCCTTTTGTTCAGGGAACCGCGCCTGTCTCTGCCTGTGCGTCACCCGCACTGCATGCAGATTACAAACCCGCTCGGAACAGTATTACTTCCTACTGGTAAGGTTTTCCTTAGAAAACTTGCCTGTAGTTTCCCAATTTGACCCAAACAATCTGCTTGTAGTGCAGCTTCTTTCCGGCTTTGCAGTCGTTGCAGTTCCAGCAGCCTTGCGGCATGTCTATGCTCAGGCATTCTGGGTGGAAGGCAGCAGGGCACGACTCGCAGCAGAGAAGCTTCCCGCCTGGAAACAAACAGAGTCTTAGAACTGAAAAAGAAGGAAAGGAGGAAGGGATCTTTTAAGTACATGCGATTTTTTTCAAATGGGGAAGACAAAGGGGTTGATTGAGTCATATCCAGACTGATGCATTACAATAAGAAACAAATGAAACAGCCCGTTTCTAGGACTCCAGCGGCTAGAAATATGGAGCCTTAAGTAGGACCAAAAAAACTGCTGCACCCTTTAGAATATGAGCAACTGGGGAATCAGGCTTAAGCTAGCTAAAACGTCATAAAAGACACAGAAACTCTTTAACCCAAGTAGATTTGAAAGCAAGTTTTCAAACAAATAGCTTTCTTTCGTTCTTCCAAGCAAAGAAGAAAAGCAATAATCACGTTTGTATCTTAATCCACTGCCACAATGAACTAAATCCCTTTATAATAAAATCAGTCTTAGCCAGTAAGGGCTAGAGCTAAGGGCCAAGCAGTGTTTAAATGAAAAAAAAAATCAGTCAAGAATGAAAATAATAAGTTGATCAATCAGTACTTTTCTTCTTCTTAGAACACGAAGGTGGAACCCAGATCCCCAAACTGATGATTACACCTGCTCAGTGAAAACAGTCACGCAGGGGCTCGCAACGGCTCCATCACCAAGGGTTCCCTGCCTCCTAGTTATGACCCATATTTTCAAAATCACACCAACCAAAAACAAACTTGCATTTCAACTTTAACGATTTTCTGCCACCTTTATTTGGAGATAGCCTCATTATGTAGCTCACACTCCCCCCTGGTGGTCCTGCTGCCTGTCCCCCAGTGCTGGGACTGCAGGCATGCACCATCATGCCCAGCTCTCCTATTTGTATTGACCAAAGAAATCATAGCTGCTGGAGACTATGATCCAAAAGCAAAGCAAGTATTACAGTATTGTTATGTTGAACGGTTAAAGTCATAACCAAATAAATCTCATGTAACTCTATATTGTATAAATAAGTAATTTTCTTAATTTTCCAAAAATATTTGAAAATGTTCTTTTATATCTAGATTTATGACTTAAGTGTGAGAACCACTGTTTCATAGCACAAAACTAAGTAATTCTCGGTGCAGAATGAAGTAGAATGTGCAGACATATCATTTCAGGTTCCTACTAAGCCCTCTCTTTCTAGACTAAAATGTTCCCTGGTTGACACATAAACAGGTGTGACAAACAGAATAATACTTTTAATGCAAACAAATAAAAATGGGATGATTAGGTATTTCTAGTACGAACATCAAGGGACCGGAAGGGTTGAACACTGAAGACAAAGAGCAACACTTTTGCAGCTTACAAGGTAGAGAGACGCGAAGTCTCACAGGCAGGGACTCAGAGCCCTCTCTATAACTTGATCAGATTACACGATCCAGCCTCTTACAGAGCTCCAGAAATCTTGTCTTCCTGGACTTTCAACCTCTAACTGTGGCATGAAAACAGAAGGAGAACTACGCACTCGGCCAGTGACAGCCCAAGAACCGTATTTCCTCCGCCATCTTTACTGCGGTCATTGCACTGTTCCCCTTTGACTGCAGGCACAATTTTCCATCCTGGGCATTAGTCGCTTGAATGGTTTAAGTCCATCAGAAAGGAACAATCAGGAGGGAGTGCTGTCTTATAGACAGCCTTAAAGGACACGTGATTATTAGCACCACTGTGGAAGTCGAGCTGAAAATGCTCACTGTCAATGTAAATGGTCCTAAATTTTCAGTCTTAATTCAGAGGAAATACAGAGCCAGAGCCAGTGAAAACTATCATGATAGAGATGTTCAAAATATATAAGAATAAAGAAAAAATATGAATGGTCTTGCTTTGTGCTATGCAAAACAAACAAACCAACCAAAACAACAATGACAACAAAACCAAGAACAACAACAAAAAACTGCTTTTGAGATCCAAGAGAGGAAATATATCAATCACTCAAGAGAAGTAGAGGGCTCAAAATCATTTAAATTGATGTCAATACTGAATGCTGGAAACCAAACAACAACTGAGTTCATCTCATTTTGTAAGTGCGGACAAAGTAACTCTACTTTATTGAGGAGGAAGGCAGCCCCTGCTCACCTCCTGGGAAGAAGCATAAGCATCACTAGAAGGCGATGTAGTCTGACCTCAGCAGAAAGAAAACAGCCCAGCCACAGGCCAATCCTCTCTCCAATACTCCCAGGGGGCTCTCATCACCTCGCCCAGACATCTTTCAGTTATCAGTTGCCACTTGGGCCAACAAAGGAGCAAGGAGACATCAAATAGGCAACACAAATAGTAAACACTAATAAAAACCTATGCTTAGCCTGATACATGGTTTATTAGGCATGAATGATGAATTTTTCTTTATCAATTCTGAATTTGAACCCCAGATCAAGATGAAAATATATTAAGCAAAAGCCTTATTCATACCTTCCAAACTCAGGTGTTTCTTCTGGGATAACAACCTCCCAAACAGATACGAACTCACTTTCCCCTCTATCATAAGCAGGCTATGGCAAGTTAAGCACAGATAAAATTTTCTTGCATACAGAACACTTGATTGAGAGAATACGAACAGACATTTAGCTCATGGTTCTTTATGAATAAACAACCCATCAGTAATTTGTTTGGGCTAACGTTCAACATCTAGCATCTGAGGTCTGCCTTTAACCCCAGTTTCTCTCCTAAGGGAAGGACACTTGTTTTCAGAGCATCTTAAAATTTAAGAAATAAAACAACAGAATATGTTATAGAAACAATCTTTTCTAGTATCTGTTACCCTGGATTTCTTTTCTAAATAGTTTTCCTTGTTAGTTAGCGTATAGGTAATGACAAACTACACCATGACTACCCTAAGATAACATGAATGACAGTTCTAGGTCAGGCAAATGAGAACTGCCTATAAAATAAACAGTCTGTTATGTTAAGTAAAATTCTGGATTTTAATAACCTATGTTTCTGCAATGTGGAAAAACTGACTCAGGGAGAAAGGTAAAATTCTGTGACGACAGAATTATTTTAAGCCCTTTTTAACAATTTTGTTACCATAAGAAGACACAGTCACAACCACCAAGGCAGAATCTACCAAAAGCAACAGGCAGTGCTTGACAGGCATACAATCCCCCCTTCATTTAAACACATACACAGAGAAAGGAAAATGCAAAAGAATAAAAACAAGAAATAAACTATTTTAGTGATTACCTTTCTCACATTTCTTTTTGGAAGCTGACGAAGAAGGAATCATAGGTGATTTCATCAACTCAGCACGGTTTGATTCGTTCAGTAGGTAGTGGGACTTATAGGCATAGGAACTGAACATGGGGTCTGAATGGTCCTGAACTACCAGCCCTATATGAGACAAACAGAAAGAGATGAGCTGTGATGAAACTACCCATGATTCCAGGAGGGAAAAATAGCACCTAGGACGCGCCCAAGCCTTACAGCGAGGGATAAGAGCGTGTGAAAATGGAGCCCTATTTCCCTGGACAGGAGTGCAAGCCATCTTAGATTTTATTTTATTTTTGCCATCACAGAGAGCGATCACCACCCTAGACAGTTACAGAAAGTTACTCTGATCTATGTATACACCTATCCTATTGGAAGAAAACACAGATCACTGTAACACACTGGCCTCCAATGCCTCCAGCTAAACTTATAGTGCAGCTGTACACCATTGTCTACACAGGGCACTGCAATGCTAATGATAATTACTCTGTTCTTATTAGTTTATAATGATCTAGGACTTTGTGGTATATATCGGAAGGGCGTCACTTAGGGACCATTATGAGGAGAATTCTGTTTCAGAAGGGTCACACTGACTTTCCTATGGTGTGATCTTCATTTGATGCTCCCTCCACTGAGATGGACTCTAGAAATGTCTGAACTAGGTGAAAGCGGAACTCGACAGCGCTACCACAGCAGCAGTTTTGTAAAAGCTGTATCAATAACTTTTTATCCAGTTAGTGCAGAGGTGGTATTAAAAAAGAAAGAAAGAGCCTGGCAGTGATGGGGCACGCCTTTAAATCAGGAGGCAGAGAAACCCTGTCTCAAAAAAGCCAAAAAAGAAAGAAAGAAGAGGAAGGAGACTTTTAAAGTGAGGAGGGTCAAACAGAGCCTCTCTCCTTACCAGCTAAGCCTAGACTTCAGGGTTCTGACCACAAATGACAGGAAATGCTTCCCAAGGCAACTGTGGCAACTGTTTCAAACTGTGACTATTAGAGTGTGATTTACATATGCAAAACAAACGGCTGTTATTACATTAAAATAAAATAAAAGCCCGAACCTATCAGCTCTATTACAAACAAAGGCATAGAATGTGAAGTAATTTTTTTTTTATATGGTACTCAAGATGCACGAAGATACAACTATTATAAGCTGCCCTGAAAGCTGTCTTGGTGTCCCCACTTCACGCTGGGGTGAGCCCTCTACAAATACTCCTAGACCTTTCAGTCCTTAAGAATTTGCTTCGTGGCTTTATGCTTAATTAATTAATTAATTAATTGGTGTGTACTTGCAAGCGCGTGTATACAAGCATGTAAGTAGAGGCCAGAGGGCAACTTGCAAGAGTCTGTTCTCTCCTTCCATCCCGGATTAAATAGTAGGCTGTCAAACTTGGCAGCAAGAGCCTTTACCCACTGAGCCATCTCAATGGCCCCAGCTTAATGATTTTAAACATCCAGTAACTAAGAATTAAGAAAAAATATTTTATGGGGATGGAAAATTTCTTAATGAGACTAGAAAGAGAAAATAAGCTCCATTTTCTAATACTAGAACATAAATTATTAAAGTGTTTTCTTTGGCATATGGATCTACTATAGTTAGTTCCTTAAAAATAGGTGTCCTAAAGTTTAAAATATTTCATATTTGTACTTTTGTTCTTTTTCGCTTTTTGAGAGAGGGTCTCATTATGTAGCTTTGGCTGTCCTATAAATCACTATGCAGGCCAGGCTGGCCTCAAACTCACAGAGATCTTCCTGCCTCGGCTTCCCAAGTGCTGGGATTAAAGGCATGCACCACCACCCCTGACTATATACTGGTACTTTAAAAGACTTTAATTTAAACCTTCTTAAATCTCAAATATCTGATATATTTATAATAAGTTTTTACAAAAGGCTGTGAGAGAAAATGAAGCTTTCTTCTTATTATGCAAAGTTAATTTACTATACATTTAAAATACGAGGGTATTCATTGCATGGGCTTTTAAATAAAGTATAAACAGATAGAAACAGATTTTGGTTTTGAATTACAGGATTCTGCCCATGTACACTGTCTTCAAGCTTTTAGTTAACGGGCATTAGTTTAATTTCACAGAATGGCAAGAGTCTCTATAAGTGTATCATTTTCTACCTGTCCTAAATTGAAGATCGTTTTAAAGAGCAATCAGTTTAAAAAAAATAAAAAATAGATTGCTGAGCTGGGCAGTGGTGGTGCAAGCCTTTAATCCCAGCACTGGGAAGGCAGAGGCAGGCGGATCTCTGTGAGTACGAGGCCAGCCTGGTCTACAGAGCTAGTTTCAGGACAGGCTTCAAAGCCACAGAGAAACCCTGTCTCAAAAAACCAAAAAAAAAAAAAAGAAAAGAAAAGAAAAGAAAAGAAAAGAAAAAAAAAGAAAAACCTAAAAAAAAAAAAAGAAGAGGAAAAAAGGAAAAAAAAAGAAGACCGCTGTAATAATGCATATGATGCATGCCTTTAATTCCAGCATGTGGGAGCCAGAGGCTAGTCTGGTCTACATAGTGAGTTCTAGGATAGCACTAAATAGTAAGACGAGGTCTCAGAAAACAAAGCAACCAATTGTTAAATGAAACGCAGCACAAAAAATATTGGTCAAAATACTGACTGAACTGAACTTAGAATATACTCCAAAGCAAGCTATCATACTAGTTATAAACTGACATTTTTTGTACACTATTAAGAAGGGGCTAGAAGAGGCAGAATAGAAAGGGCTGGCAAAGAAACAGGGCTTCAGGCCATCTCTGACACTAAAGTCCCCAACACTATGTATCCCATTAATAATTCAGTAGTTTGGGGTTAGAGACGGCTCACAGACTAAGATCGCTGGCCCTTCTTACAGAGGACCCAGGTCTGATTCTCAGCATCCACATGGCTGCTCACAATCACTTTTAGCTCCAGTTCCAGGGTATCTGATGACCTCTTTCAGCCATATGGGCACGTATACACATGGTTCACATACATACATTCAGGTACATAAACGAACAGTCCTTCCCAATTACCGCTGTATTCAGTAACAGAAGATGGGGATAATTTTTATCTATTATGTGCCTATCTGAATCCTTTCCGTCACCAATAACAATATGGCAATGAGTGTCTTGGTAGAACTCCTGGCTTTGAAGCAGGAAACTGTAGCCACTGTACTTCAGGCTGGGATAAAGGCCAGCGGTAGGACACTGGTCTACTATGAGTCTCTGGGTTTATCCCCAGTCCCCAAACCAGCAAACCAGCAAAAGTCTCAGTGTTACTTTGATGGCAAACAGCATATATGCTTCGGAAACTGAGGCAGGTAGAAAGTCTCAGTGTCAGGAATCAGATGGCTGAAGAACGGGTCGTACAAGTTGCTAATACAGATGTTTATTTAATCATCAACTACCTATCTCCTCTGATGCAAAAGCAAAGCCAACCAAAATAATCTTTCATCATACTTAAAGGCTATTATATCTTTAAAAATTGGTATGGTAAATAAAATACCTATAGTCCCAGGTACTTGGGAAGCTGAGGCAGACGGATCATGAGTTTTTAAGTTTAAGACCAGCCTCCAGACAGAGCTCATCTTAAAACAGAAAACAGAAAGGAAATCTTTTAAGAAAGAAAGAAAGAAAGAAAGAAAGAAAGAAAGAAAGAAAGAAAGAAAGAAAGAAAGAAAGAAAGAAAGAGAAAGGAAGAAAAGAAAAGAGCAATGTCTAGTACTTCCAACAAATTAACTAAGCAAAAACAAACAAGAAAGGTTTTGACTTTCAGTAAAGTCTAAATACAGCATAGCACATTAGATACATCTAGTAACTCCTTTAAATATTACATAGAGGGAAATGCAAAAAATGAAAATTTTATTAAAAACAAAGTGACACTTCTATTAAACAAAACAATAATGATTACCATTGCCAAAAAAGAAAAAAAATTAATTATAATGCAGCCAAGATAAAGATGAACAGCATGAGCCAGGCAGTTGTGGTGCAAGCCTTTTAGTCAACACTCAGAAGACAGAGGTAGGCAGACCTCTGTGAGTTCAAGGCCAGACTGGTCTACAGAGTGAATTCCAGGACAGCCAGGGCAACACAGAGGAATGCCTGTCTCAAAAGACTGAAAACAAGACGGACAGTGTGTATCGGAGTGTGTGCCATGTAGTGCTTTGATCAGAACGGCCCCCATAGGCTCATGTTTGGTCCCCGGTTGGTGGGGACCTATCTGGGAATGGTTTGAGATGTGGCCTTGTTGGAGGAGGAGGTGTCACAGGGGCGGGTTTTGAGATTTCAAGAGCCCCTGCCATTCCAAGTTTGCTTTCTCTCTGCCTCGTGGTGACTGACTCACAGGGAAGCTCTCCACTACTGCTCCAGCACCATGTCTGCCTGCTGCCATGCTCCCTGACATGATGGGGAGCATCTGGAACTGCAAGCATGTGCCCAACTACATGCTTTCTCTTATAAACCGCCTTGGTCATGGTGTTTCTTCGCAGCAAAAGAACAATAACTAAGACAGAATGTGGCAGTGGAAGACTTTGGGGAAGGAAAGCAGGGGTGAGTGCAGCGAGTGGGACTCAATGGACCACCCTAGCAGGAGTCTGGAGGACAGAGGACTCAATGGGCCACCCTAGCAGGAGTCTGGAGGACAGAGGACTCAATGGGCCACCCTAGCAGGAGTCTGGAGGACAGAGGACTCAATGGGCCACCCTAGTAGGAGTCTGGAGGACAGAGGACTCAATGGGCCACCCTAGTAGGAGTCTGGAGGACAGAGGACTCAATGGGCCACCCTAGTAGGAGTCTGGAGGACAGAGGACTCAATGGGCCACCCTAGTAGGAGTCTGGAGGACAGAGGAGGTAAAAACAACACAGACTATGGACTTTCAGCTCAAGATGTTTCAGGGGGAAAGAATATTAAGCATGTGGCTTAGAGACTATTCTTGGATAGTTTGGTAGAAAATATGGCTTTTTTTTTTTGCCCTCATCTTTAGAATCTGCTGGAGGCTAAATTGAAGCGTTTTGGACTAATGTCATTGGCAGAAATTTCAAGAAAACCTAGTGTTGACTGTGTTATGTGATTATCAGTGATCACCATTATGCAGATCTATAATAAAAACAAGCAAACGGGGGAAACAAGAAACACAAAATGTACCATTTGAGGAGAAAAAGAGCATGAGGAAATTTAACATTAGAGGCAAGACTTATGCTCAAGATGAGAAGTTTAAAGGCATAATTCACAATGGCAAGACCCCCACTCAGGTAAGCTTCTATCTTGTAAAAACAGAAATGCCTAAGCAGTCTTTTGCTTCTAAAGCAAAGAAAGCTAATCAACAAAGGAGAACATCGACAAATCAAAGCTTATGTAAATGTAGTTCAAGAAGGGGGCCAGGCCCCCTCCAAAGCAGAGCAGCAGAACTTGGTAGCTGCCAGGGCTCCAGCTTTAGAGGCAGGAAGGATACAGACAGGAGTAAAGGGGTTGTGGAATCTTCCTCCTCAGTTAGGGAAGGATGCTTCTAAGAGGCCAACTGTGTGAAGCTGTGAAATGAAGCCTGGATTGCAAAGGCGATCCCACAGTGCTGGGGTGTCTGCCAAAGTGAACTGCAAGCAGAGTGTGGACCCAGTCCCAGAGACAAGTGTGAAGTGTGCTGCAGCCAACAAAACTGGAAGGAGTGGTGATCTGAAGAGCATGGAATGCAGAATTTGGAGTTTGCCCTGCTGAGTTTTGGTAATTGCTTTGGTCCATGTTTTCTCATTAGGCTCTCTTTCCCCTTTTTGGAACTGTAATGCAAATTTTGTGCCAATGTATGTTGGAAGTATGTAATTTGTTTTTTTTGTTGTTGTTGTTTTTTGTTTGTTTGTTTTTTGTCAGGGTTTCTCTGTGTAACAGCCCTGGCTGTCCTGGTACTCACTTTGTAGACCAGGCTGGCCTTGAACTCAGAAATCCACCAGACTCTGCCTCCCAAGTGCTGGGATTAAAGTAATTTGCTTTTTAATTTTACAGAGGGTTACAAATAAGAGATTGCCTTGAGTCTCAGAAGAGACTTTGGACTTTAAATAAAACAGTCTTGAGACTGAAAGACTAAGTGGACTTTTGAAATTGGACTAAATGCATTTTATATAGTGACATGGCCACAAGCCTAGGTGTCCAGGGAGAGAAATGTAATGGTTTGAACTGAAAATGACCCCACAGGCTCATATGTTTGAATGCTTGGTCTCCAGTTGGTAGAACTATTTGGGAAGGATTAGGAGGTGTTGCCTTCTTGGAGAAGGCATGTCACTAGGGGGTGGATTTTGAGGTTTGAAAAGTTCAAGCCACACTGCCTTGTGGCTTTGTGTCAACATGTGAGCTCCCAGCTACTGCCCAGCACCGTGCCTGCCTGCTGCCATGCTCCCCAACATGGTGGCCATGAACTCACCCTCTGAAACTGCAAGTTCCCAATTAACTGCTTCCTCTCTCTCTCTCTCTCTTTTTTTTTTTTTTTTTTTTTTGATTTTCGAGACAGGGTTTCTCCGTAGCTTTTGGTTCCTGTCCTGGAACTAGCTCTTGTAGACCAGGCTGGCCTCTGCCTCCTGCGTGCTGGGATTAAAGGCATGCACCACCACCGCCCGGCTAACTGCTTTCTCTTATTTACTGTTTTGGTCATGGTGCTTGGTCAGACAATAGAAAATTAAGACATATCATGAACTTAGGTTTTCAGTCTGCCAATCTCACACATAGGGAAAACCCTGCACGGCTGCACTAAACTAAACCAGGACATGTGTTTCTCTGACTGTATCTTATCAGGTCCTCAATGACAGATCAAAACATACAACAACCGAAAACTGGTAGTCACTCCACATGACACGCCCCTTCAGCTGACGATATCAATGGGGGGGGGGGGCTCTGCTCTAAGTAGAAGACTGAAAAAGGGAACACTCTGTTGATCAGTGAAAGTATTAAACAGGAAAACTAAGAACTTACTTGTAATTCTAAGTTTGTTTTTTTCTTTTTGAGACAGAGTCTCTCTCTATATAGCCTTAGCTGGCCTAGAACTTGCTATATAGACCAGTCTGTCTAAACTCACAGAGATTCTCCTGCCTCTGCCTCTCCAGTGCTGGGAATAAAGGTGTGAGTCACCACACCCAGCTTAAGGTCCTTTGTAAAAGCAGATGTTAGCTTACTGAAGAACTAGTAGTCTCACGATCTGAACGTCTGCCTGAAATGTTCTCTTTAGCAGTGACAGGACAGATTCAGCACTCCTAGGACGTAGCACTATGGGACACCTGGGGCCCTCGCCAATGCAGGGACATTTAAATGGAGAATCATGCCGATGAAATCAGATCAAAAAATTAAAATGGTTGACACTCACCTCTGGCACAAACGAAACAAAAGCCTACGTTTACAGCAGAAGAATGGCTACTCCGTTTGGAATGGTTACTACAGATGAGAATGTGAGAGGACACGGAGACGCTTCCAGCAGCGACACACGCATCCCCAACGTGATAGGCGACTGGACATCTCAAGCACTTCATCATCCGTCCTGTGAAGAAGGTCAAGAGGGTCTACAGCAAGCGGCTACGACACTCTGGGAGGAGGGCTGCCCTGCCTGTGACACTGGCTACAGTCAGTACCAATCGTCCGTAACTAGGCTGATAATCATGGAGGAACCCTCCCAGGAGTCAAACACTGTGTCTATACATGAGGAAGACTTCGGTGCAGACTGAACTGCCTCACAGGTCAGCCGCTGTGGCCCAACTTTTAAGCGGGGGGATAAACAGAGAGGGTGCCTGATCTGTTGACAAGGACGTGCGGCACTGCGCTTGCTCACACATTTTGTCCCGTCTTAGCTCTGGTTACCTTTACAGGCTTTGTAGATGTCTCTCTCCATACAGCAGGAAGAGCAGCAGTGCTGGGGACAGCGGAATCCCTTTGACTCGAAGATGGCAGTGGGGAATTTTCGGACACAGGCTTCATGATAAAACTTTCCGCAAACACTGACAGAACAGCGCTTCACATCCTTACCAGACACTTTACATGAGAAACATGGGTGCTGCCCTATAAGATTGATGAAAAACACAGGTTAATAAGATCTGACCAAAGCATATTCCATTCCATTCATTTCACCATTCAAAGGTTTGGGATTAAGTCCAGGGCCTTGGACATGTAGACAATTACTCTTTTTTTAAATATTTATTTATTATGTATACAATATTTTGTCTTTGTGTATGCCTGCAGGCCAGAAGAGGGCACCAGACCCCATTACAGATGGCTGTGAGCTGGGAATTGAACTCAGGACCTTTGGAAGAGCAGTCAGTGCTCTTAACCTCTGACCCATCTCTCCAGCCCGACAATTACCATCCTCCTGCTTCAGTCTCCTCAGTGCTCATGTGGTGCTTATGTGGTGTGCCTCCACATAAGCTAAATATTCCTTAGTATAGAAGTAGCTACAGATATCAAAGAACTGCTCTTGAGAGAAATTCTGCTATGACATTTCAGAATTTAGCACACTGAGAAAATGGGCCTGGAGAGCTGGCTCAGGGGTCACAAGCACTTGCTGCTTTTCCAGAGGACCTGGGTTTGATTCTCAGCACCCGCTTGGCAGCGCAAACCCATCTATTATTTCAGTTCCAGGGCATCCAACACCCTCTTTTGGTCTCCTTTGGTACCACGCATGCTTACAAACACACTTGCAGACAAAACACCCATACACATAAAATACATTTTAAAAAGTGCAAGAGCACAGCTAAATTAAGATTATAAAACTAGAATGCTAAGAACGTCTACGCTGTTATGATAGGTGTTGCAGCACACATAGTGGGGGAAGAAATAATAACAAATACCAAGCTTTAAAAAATTTAATAACCTTGCACTGGGAAGGCAGAGGCAGGTGGATTTCTGTGAGTTCAATGCTAGTCTGGTCTACATACTGAGCTCAAGGTCAGTTAGGTCTACATAGTGAAACCTTGTCTTAAAAAAAAAAATCAATAGCATTATTTTCTACTAAATACATAATCATATTTAGTTTTATTATAACCATATTTATATTTACTCTATTTGAATATTTACTATAACTATAGTTAGAATTTCAATAAATACTTGCTGAAGCCCATTGAAGGCTTTAAAAATATTTATTAAGCAGGTACACACATCATAGACTCTGCTGCAGAACAGCCTGATTCACACACTCAACAAACAAAACAATTTAGCTTTTTTGTTTTGTTTTGTTTTTGTTATGGGTACATCACAAGAGAAAATCTGGATTTTTTTTTTTTTTTTGACCTTGGGAAGCTTAATTCTGTACGACGCCTTACCTCTCTGAAATACCTGCGGAAGGGGAGGAGAGCTGGCTTAACCAGGAAAGAGTAAGAGTCCCGGGAGACATGGCTGCAGCCCAGCCTCCTTACCCAGCCTCCACAGCACAGCTCACCTGTTTCACACTCCTCACAGATGAACCTTCCCTCAGGGGCTGCAGACAGCCCCAGGCACTCCACGTGAAAGTGTCTGCAGCACTCCCCTTCACAAGAGACCAGGGAGTCGCCAGTGCTTTCACAGACCTGCAGGAGCAAAAAAGCAGCAGTTCTCAAACTGGAGTGTCAGCATTGGCCAGGAACTCACTGAAGTGCAGGCCACTGGGTTTTTCTCCCAATATTCTGAGGCAGACGGTCTAAAAAAGGGACCCAAGAATTCAAATTTCTCTTTTCTTTTTTGTTTCTTCTTGAGACAGGGTTTCCCTGAGGAGCTCTAGGTTTGGTTACTAGCACCTACATGGAGCTTACACACCACACCCATCTGTAACTCCAGTTCCCTCTTCTGACCTTTTCAGGTACCATATCCTCACACAGGTAAAACACAAAATTAAATAACTCAAAAAATTTAAAAAGGAATAGGTAGCTGGACCTGATGGCACACAATGAGTTCAAAACCAGTCTGGTCTAAACAGCAAATTTCAGATCAGACAAGGTCACAAAGTGAGACCCTGTCTCAAAAACAAAACAAACAACAAAACCCCAATGAAGATTGCCACTTGCGTAGTAGTGGCAAATATTCCAATGCGGGAGAGGAAGAATCACAGATAGCCTTAGAACCTTCGACTCTAAAGCAATAATAAAAGCAGACTAGAATAATATTACAGGAGATGAAGACACTGCTGGCAGAACTGGATCACGTTTATAGGTAGCCACCTGCCTACCTGACACACACTGTCCTTCTTACTCGTGCCAACGCCTCTCCGAGACAGGCTGGAGTCCACTGACTGCGAGTCAGAAGCGTCTGCATCCGCAGCAGCGGAAGGGCTGTCTTCTTTCTCAAAGCCTCCCTATTTGGAAAAGGGCACATGATAAAGAAAACACAATTCCTGTAGACACAATGCAAACTAGTGAAACTGGCTCAAATCTATCCCAGCACAGCCTGCCTGCCTACCTTCCTGCCTGTCTTCCCTTCTCTTCATTTCCCTCCTTCCTTTTAACCCAGGGATGCTATGTGTCTGTCACTTGGGCGAAACTACAGCTAATATTTAAAAAGCAGCAAAACTCGTCTGGTTCTTAAGAAATCTATAAAATAGCTGGGTGGTGATGGCGGCACACACCTTTAATCCCAGAGGCAGGGGCAGGCGGATCTCTGTGAGTTCGAGGACAGCCTGGTCTACAAGAGCAAGATCCAGGAAAGGTTGCAAAGATACCGAGAAACCTTGTCTTGAAAAAACCAAAAAAAGAAAAAAAAGAAAAAAGAAATCTACAAAATAAGTCACAAATAACCAAATGAATTTTATTTTTCTTTTCTGTTTTAGCCAAGCTATGCCTTTAGCCCCGCGGAGGCGGAGATAGGTAGGTGTCTGTTTTTCAGGCCAGCCTGATCAACATGGAAAGTTCCAGGCCACCCAGGACTATATAATGAGGTCCTGTCTCAAAAACATACTTTAACTCTAGAAGTTTTGATTTTTGTTATTATTATCGCTATTAGTCAGGGACTCTCAATGTAGCTCTGCAGACCAGGCTGGCCTGTAATGCAAAGATCTGTCTTCTGAGCACTGGGATTAAAGGTGTGTGCTATCATGCCTGGGCCTTACTTAACTTTTTTTTTTTTTTAAAACAAAGCTGACCACCACCACATGAAGCACCTCTCGTGGATGGGTATAGTTTTTGAGGCCCAAGTACTCTACACTCTCCTACAGTGGAAGTTTGTGTGGAGGTTCGAGTACTAGAATGCAGCTATGCATATATCCTTGGCCAAGAAAGGCCATTCTCTTCCATTTTTTGGAGAGTTGCAGGAGGAGCAATGAAGAAGAGGCATCACCCTATCCAGACAGGTAAACTGGCAATCCAGAGTTAGGGACAACAAAGTCACTTCAGCCCCGCATCCTCCCACGAGTGTTTACGTTCCTCTGATTTCTCCCAGGGAGGCATGCTGCTGAGGCAAGGAGGAGCAGTCTGCCCAGAACCCTGCACGAACTTACTTGCAGATCACTCAATCCTCGGGAATCGGAGTCAGAAGTGTCTCTGTATGTGGAGTTAGCCGTGTCTACGTCAGTCGAGGCGCGACTCCTTTTCTTTAGAGGCTTACAGGAATCTGAAATCTCGCTGGCACCTTAACACAACACACTGAAATTAATCCTAAAATCGTATTTGGGGTTCCTGCTTTCATTTATCTGAAGGAGAGTGTTTTCTTTCCCCAAGCTCATCTTAAGTGTGTCGGGGGAAATTCGCAGCTCTCTGTAGCACTGAAGCTGCCAGTGGACACTTCAGCAGCTTCCGGCCTTCGTGGCAGAGGCGGCTCACTGACAGCTGCTTAAAGACATAAGTTCAGCTCTGCTCTACGGCTACTTTCACCAGCGGAGCCCACGTTCCAGTCTAGACAGCAACACTAGCAAAACTGAAGGACAGCCAATCGGGAGCAGTGCAGAGAACCATTCGATTTCGTAAGGGGAAGACAGGAAACCCAACACAGTGCAGTTTACAGATACGGTTGCAGAGACATCTCCATCTTGTTTTATTAGGGATGTGACAAATCTTTGATTTGTATTCGATTCGTACACGGATAGTGCCATTTCAACCCCCCCAATTTTGCAATTCAGTTGATTATTATCCCCCAAATAAATTTTGGATGTTCATAATTGCTCTTTCTTGGTAAAGTGGTATTTATTGTGACCATACACAAGTGTTGCAGCACATCTACACATGTCATGCCGTGTGGGAGGCACACTACTGAGGCTGTAATGGACAATCAGTGGTCAAGTGTAGCAAATCACGAAGAACTAGATGAGAGGCCTCTGGACTTTGTGAGGGAAGGAATAAATATATATTTGAAAAAAAAGGCAGAGAATAGTGTGGAATTTTTTTAAAAACTGCGTGTAATACAAATCCAGCCAAAACAATAGTGCAAAAAGTTACAAAGCAACAAATCTCTTGGGCTAATGCAGTAGGCTATGCCGAGACAGCCACGGTGAAATGTGCAGGTCAGGCACGGTGAATACCAAGGAACCAAGGAGACGGTTAATATTTGCACCCACAGTTTGTGTTTTAGATTCCCCCAACCTTTCCAGACCACACACATCTACAGCAGCGCAGCAAGCTATGGGGGAAGTGCAGTCCAGAAGAGACTAAGGAGAAAGGAGTCTCCTGAGGCCGTGAAGATCCGCAACGGGCTGGGTGGGAGCGGCGCTTGGTGTGCAGCCATATTCTGTGGTGGAGGATGTGGGCCTCGGGAGACTGCTCGGGCTATCACATCCCATCCTACAAGTTTGCACTGAGAGCTTCCTGACAGCTACCAAGGAGGGGGCCTGCCCATGTGAACGCTGATTAAAAACACAAGAACACAAATCTATCTCTGTCATTGCTGGTGTGTGGAACCAGAACACCACCACAAAGTACTTCCTTGGCCTAAAAGGTCATTGAATTAACAAGGAGTTTTAACAGAGGAACGGGAGTGCTGTACTGAGAGGCTTTCGAAGGGAAACACAGGTACCGCCAATTCCGATGAGTTTCTGAAAACACTAGAAAAATGACAGACCGCTGAAGACAGCTGTCAAGCTGTTCTCCATGATAACGGCACTAATATTAAAAAAAAATAATAAGAGCTTTTAATGATTGCAATGTATACAGTTTGGGCCGTTTGGCAAAACCCTGCAGATGTGTATTAATGATGCTTTATTCAAAAACAAAAACAAAACAGTCCATGTTGGAATTGATCAGGGTAAGTTAATGGTGGTTTTTAGGCTGGACCCATGATTTAAGCTGTACCCATCCAGCTTAGACAAAAAAATAAAAATAAAAAGAGAGAGAAATCATCTGAATGTTAAAGCAATTGTTCAGAGTCTTGAGGAAGAAACCAGGCCAGAGAATGCCAATAATGATGATTGGCAAAATCAAAATCAAAACAAAAGAAACTTTATCGAGCCGCCGACAAAGAAATCTTGCACGGAGACTACAAGTCTGGAGTTTCTGGGATGAAATTGTACAGGAATCTCAGTCCACAGTTTCCTCATTCGCTGCGGAGACGGAGCTGTCACTGAATCTGACAGAGCCCTGCACTCCTCGGTCCGCCGACCCTGTGGAATGGTGGAAACACAACGCAATCAGGCCTCCTAATCTCGCAGCGATCGCGATGCCTTTTCTTGGAGCTCCGCCAAGCAGTGTTCCCTCCGAGAGGCGTTCAGTTCTGCTGAGGATCTCCACGGAGACCATCGCTGCAGACTTCTCCCCGAGAATGCAGAGAGGCTGGTGTTTTATTTTATTTATTTTAAAATAATGCAATTTGCCCAGAGTAAACTACAGGTATTAAATACAGTTAGTTTGAGCTCACCAAAATCGCATGAGTCATGCTATGGAGTTTGTACTATACTCAAATTGCACACAGAAAACACATAGAAAGTTTAAGGCTCCTTAAACTTTGTGCACATCTCCACTAGAGTCATATATGGTCATCAAATAGTGGTCATATCTATGCTATGGGTAACTTACAAAAGGATTGTACAGCACTGTAAAAAGGAAGTGTGGCAACACTTTTTGCAGTAAAGCTGTCCTGTCTGATTTGCCATAGTCCATTTTTGACAAACATTAATAGCTACTATTCGGTATTCAGTCGAATACCAAAAAAGTGGATTCGTCACATCCCTAGTTTATAAGCCAGTGAAATCCCAAAATCTTACAAAGAAAAGTGGGAAACAATATCAAGTCTACATGGTGTTCTCCAATTTACCAAAACAAGAAAGACTTTTATGTGGGAGGACAGAGTAGGATCAAGTCTGAAAGTCACTCTCTCTCTCTCTCTCTCTCTCTCTTTCTCTCTCTCTCTCTCTCTCTCACCACACACACACACACACACACGTGCACGCACACCACAAGGGGGATGAAACTTCACACCAAAGAGCAACAATGATTTACAGAGACAGACAAAGATCCATGAAGTGCAGATAAGTTCTTCTCAACAACTGGTTAAATCAAGGAAGTGCCAAGCAGCACTCCAGCGCTAACTCACCTTTCTGTAATCCAGTCTTCTGGGAAGCCTGCGGCGCTGTGTCAACCTGTTAGGACAGAGCAACACAGCATTAACAGGAAGGCTTTCACTTTTAAAAATAGAGGGAAGAATAACATGTTCATCAATCTAAGTAGTGATGAGTGACCAATGTTACCAAAAATCTGAATCTGACCCATCTTTGGGGTCAAGTGCTCTGTCTCGGAGTCAGGGAGGTTAAATCCTAGCTGCCTGTGCTGATACCAAGTGACACCACACAGCCACATGCTCGTTCGCAGACTTCCCACCACTCCCTTGCTACATGACGAGAACAAGATTATTTTCCTCAGTGTCTGGGAGGCAGGAGCGGGGCTGTTTCTTTGACCAGCCCCAACACTGCTAGGAACCCCTCCCGCCCCAAAGACATTAGGATAAATTTTTACTTACTATGAAACTCAGGTTAATGTAACTCACGCCACTTTAAGACCCTCCGCGCCTGCACTCACAGCTAAGGTGCTGAGAATCGGGACCCTCTCTGTAGAGAGTGCTACATGGCTCCATACAGCTGGAAGCTCAATACTTGTGCTGCTAGAACAAACTTAGTAAGTCTGTGATATTGCAATAGCACTTTCTTGAGTGTCTTATGAACAGGGTCTTGATCCTACATCAGGAGAGCGAGATCAGAAGTTATTCTGCCAATGTATATGTAAAACACGTGGTACTGGGAGACTGAACCATTAGAATAGGGAAAAGATGCTGTCTGGAGTCCTGTTTAGGCTATGATTGAATTTTATGTTTCTTTAAGGTGTGAAATATGCATGTTGAAACACATTTTGTAAATATTTAAGGATTGTTCTAAGCTTTTTAAAAATTTTTTTATTTTTTTTACAACAGGTAAAAAAACATACAACAGGAATGCTTTTGTACGATACAATTAGTTGTACAAATATAAAGTCTTCTAAACAATCACTGTCATTATTCTACTACTAACTATATATAACACAGTGGCAGTAACAATTTGTCCCATGATTTTTACTCATTCTGGTTATAAATGCTAAACTGAATGGTCACAGACTGAATTTGGAAACCAGGTGGCAAAGTCACAACTTCATTTTGGTAACAAATACTATAGGATTTGTCAGACTTGGAAATTTTTGGAATTTCGTAGATATGTAAATTATATGATAAATGATGAATATTAGCTAAATTTTAGCTAAATATTCTCAAAAATGTTTTATATGCTTGTGATACCATAGAGCACCCACAAAGTTAGCTTTTAAATTTGGAAATTTAAAATTGTGAAGATGTTAAAAAAAAAAAAGTATATACTCTTCCATGGTAAATGGCTTTAAAATATTACACTTACTGGAACTAATTCTGGATTGAATACAAGGTGGTTGGGCTATAAAAAATAAATATTCTAAAGCTGGTTGAGGTGTGAGACACCTTTAATCCCAGCACTGGTGAGGCTGAGGCAGGAGGATCTCTGTGCATGCCTGGCCAACCTGATCTATACATCGAGTTCCAGGCCAGTCAGGGCTATATAGTGAGACCATCTCAAAAAAATGAAGAAAGGAAAGAGAAGAAAAGAATATTTTGGGGACACAGCTCCGTGGCAAAGTGCTTATCATTCACTTTCTTTTTTAAAAAAAAAATCTGTGAGTTCATAATTTATAGAACCATTTCTAAGAGTTATTTGAAAGGTAATTTAACATGTATATTACTACATTGATTACACCAGTTGTACACATTCGATCAAAATGTACTTCCCTCCCCACACACTTTTTCCTTGAATATTATTTATCTAACAGTCTGATTTCAGATGAGTGCCATTCCACTGAAAAAAATAACATTTCAAAAGATCTGTGATACCAACAGAAAGACCAGATCATATATGATTACCTGCTTCTTAAATATAAGAATATAAATTAAATTAATTTGATTTGTTTAAAAAATAAAAACAATATATATCAGCAGCTTAAACCAAAAATCAAAGTTTTAAAAAGGGAACTCCACGATGGTTCCAAGTAAAACTCATGAAAACATGAACTCATTGTGCTTATAACAGAAATTTCAAAATGAATGCCAGGGTCTTGCACCGCTGGCTTCCCATCTCCAGACCTGTTCTCTGTGACCATGCCTGAAGCAGCATCACAGCACAGCTGTCTGAGAAGTCGCCACCGCGACCCACCACAACAGATGAAAACAAGTTCAGGAATGAGGCCCAGGTGGGGAGGATCTTTCTTTGGTGACAGGAAAGAAGCCACCAAATTACAGATACACTCTAACTCTCTACATGTAGGAAGCCAACCTGCTCCTTTTTGATCTTCTTCTTTGGCACAACCTCGGTGGATTTCTCTGATTCAGATCGGGTCCTGATTGATCTTCTTTGCTGTTTCTTTTCTACTGGGCCTATGACATGATTTAAACACACATAAAGAAAAACATGTTAAGGACTGTTTGACTCATTGGTTAAGATCTGACCAGATTTTTGACTTTTTTTTATCCATTACTGACAGAATTTTAATTAAGTCATTAAAAACACCTGGGAACACATAATTAGCTAGTAGCTCAAATAACTGAGAATGGGCTCTGTACAAGATCCTGTTACACAAATAAGTGAGGTTGTTTTAGTTTAGGCAGAGGCACAGTTTACTCCCGAAGGCCAGTAACGCACTTAAGAAAGTGTGAGTTCGAGACCAGCCTGGTCTACAAGAGCTAGTTCCAGGACAGGCTCCAAAACCACAGAGAAACCCTGTCTTGAAAAACCAAAAACCAAAAAAAAAAAAAAAAAAAAAAAAGTGTGACTGGGGTGAAGGACTGAATGGGTCAGCACAAAGCACTCTGCTAGCCCATACGCACAAAGGGACTGAGTTCAGATCCCCAGCAACCACTTTAGAACAAACACAGAAAAGGGCAGAGCAGCACACACCTGTTATCTACTGCTGAGGCGCGAAGAAGGGTCTCCAGGGCTTGCTGCCAGTCTCTTTCCTTTCTCATATATGTGCATGGGGTACACCGTGTGCATACACATTCACATGCATGGGTATATATATAAACAGGTGTGTGCGCAAGTTTGTGCACATGCAGGTGAAGGCGCTATCAGGAATCAGTCAAACCCAGGGCTCAAGGCTGGAATTATAGGCGGCTACCATGCTCATCTGGCACTTATGTGGGTTCCTGTCCTCTCGCTTGCTTGCAAGTGTTTTAGTTGCAGGGCTAGCTCCACAGTGTAGCAACAGTATATTTCAGAGGTATAATTAATCTGCTTCTAGCACTGAAGTCACAATCTAGTCAATGAAGGTTCTGGAACTATTCTTTACTCTCAAGTTTTCTCTTTAAACTGATAACAGGCGGTGGTGGTGCACGCCTAATCCCAGTGTGCGGATCTCTGTGAGTTCGAGGCCAACCTGGTCTACAAGAGCTAGTTCCAGGACAGGCTCCAAAAGCTTAAAAAAAAAAGTTTACTAAAACAAGAGCACCTGCCCTTGTAGACCAGTTGAGGATACTTTAGCGCAATCATCAATACTCAAGTACCACCTACGAAGACAAAAATGAAAACAGCTTGGAAGCAACAGCGAGCAAGCAAATCCGTACTTGTTTCCAGGGTGGGGTGGGGGTTAGCAAGCAGTCCTAACTTCTTGCCACCTTATGATGTGCTGACCAGATTAAGCTTTTTGTTTTTTTGGAGACAGGCTCTCATGTAGACCGATAGTGAATTTCCGATCGCCCTGCTTCCATCTCTCTGTGCTGGGATGATAGGCACGCGCTCACATGCCAGTTTATGTGGGACTGGCGTTGAACCCAGGGCTTTAAGCATGCTAGGCAAGCTCTCTACCAACTAAACTACAACCCCAACCCTGACCTACTTACTGTCTTACAAAAGGAAAGCAACATGATTTCTTACGACTATTCTGAAAGCTACCTAAAGAACAGACACATTTAAAACCACTAACACTTTTTGTACTTATTTTCTAAGAGGGAGCAGGAACTTGGAAAATAATTTAGTGGCCTCGTATGAATGAATAAACATCACTCTTCAAACCACAGAGATATGTCAGGGGCACACAGTTTATGTACTTAAGTTAGAAAAAGAAAAAGCTCAAGAACTCTCAGCTTGCAGCTGAGATGATACAATGGATCCTAAGTGGAAACAAGCCTCTTTTCTGACCTTTTGTTGTATGGAGCGGCGGGCCGCTTCTCGCCTCCCAGCTCCCCAGCTCCTGGCCACTGGCTAGCTTTACACCAAAATAATTACACGGAAACTGTATTCTTTTAAACACTGCTTGGCCCATTAGCTCTAGCTTCTTACTGGCTAATTCTCACATCCTGATTAACCCATTTCTAATAATCTGTGTAGCACCACGTGGCTTACCAGGAAGGATCTTAACCTGCGTCCATCTTGGAGAAGAGAGGCATGGCATCTGCCTGACTCGGTTTTCTTTCTCCCAGAATTCTGTTCTGTCTACTCCACCCACCTAAGGGGTGGCCTATCAAAGGCCAAGCAGTTTCTTTATTAATTAACCAATGAAAGCAACAGATAGATAGATGATACTCCCACATCATTCTTTGGACTACTAAAAGTTATTTTTATAAAATAGTGAGATAATTATTTAAAAAGACAAAAGTATGTTTATCAACAATCACTGGCAACTAAACTAAAACCGACATCAAAGCTGTAGCACCCGTCCCTGAAGGGAGGGTCTAGTCCAAACTCAGAGCCTAACCTCGAGTTGTCTAAGGAAGAAATCTGGATTGCCTTTTTCTATGTACAAACAATGAGAACATTCTGTTTAACAAAAAAACAAAGGTGAAAGCTCACAGCAGAACTTGAATTTCATAATGAAGGAATTACACAAAGACATAGTCAGTAGCTGAGGAAAAGGGAAGAAAATCACGACTCTTTAATAAAAGCAGTGACACTTAAGAACTGTCCAGTAACAGTAAAGCCAGGCAGTGATGGCACATGCCTTTAATCCCTGCACTCAGGAGACAGGGGCAGGCGGATCTCTGTTCGAGGCCAGCCTGGTCTACAGAGCAAGCTCCAGGACAGGCAGAGATACACAGAGAAACCTTGTCTCAAAAATAAAAAACAAAAATAAAAATAAGAAGAAATGTCCAGTATGAAACTAAGATTTTCTATTTTTTTCCTTCTGGGGAAGACTATAGGTGTGTAAATAAAGATCTAGACATCTCACTTAAAGCAGGACAAATGAACAAAGCTGCTATAAAAACTGATATGCCTACTAGAATAGCCCAGGCCAAAGGGCTTTGTTTGATGAACAGTCAAAAGAAAATAAATATTACATCGTAGCCTAAGTCACTTGCTCATCTTCAACCACTTTATTAAACGGTGGCTGACATAATGCAAGCAGCAGACCTCCCTTGGTTCTTCAGTTCCGCTTCCTTCCCTAACTCCATACTGGATGAAGATACTACTGTGCCCCATTCAACAGTGCCCAGTACCCTTGAGAATGACCTTGTCCTGTCTCGCATTCCTCTAGAAAGCTAGCCCAGGTGTTGTTTGTTTTGTTTTGTTTGTTTGTTTGTTTTTTTGAGCCAGGATTTCTCTGTGAAGCCCTGGCTGTCCTAGAACTCACTCTGTAGACCAGGCTGGCCTGCAACTCACAGAGATCCCCCTGCCTCAGCCTCATGAGTGCTGGGATTAAAGGTGTGCACCTCCAAGTCTTTTCCTATATGGTGCTTGTACAGTTTTTGTAATAATTCAGATTTTACTTAGATTCAGATTAAAAAAAAATAACCCTCTGTACCCTCCACTACAGATTTGCCTGGACTGCTACTGATTCAAGATCTCTATTTCTTCTTCCCAGAAGCTGACTCTTCCAGAAGACAGTTCGATCAGTATATTACCACAACGCACTAAGAGGTATACAGGGTCAGTGAGACATCGGGTAAAGGCCCTTGGCAACATGGCTGAGCTCAACCCTGGGACCCACACTGTGGCAGGAAAGAACCCATTTCTGCAGCTGTTCCCTGACCTCGCTGTATATATTCATAGTGGCATACATGCACCACACATACAAATAAATAAATGGCATCTTTTTAAAAAGGAGAAGTGTATATTTGATCTCTGCCCTTTATTCCTAAGTCCTTTCTAATTCTCTGAGTGGTATGAATGCATATTTGTCCTGTTTGGTCTTTGACCTAGTTCCTGGCACAAAGCTTGCAAGTGGATCTGTCTTTTACTGTAGTGAGACAACTGCTGATGGCTGCTAGGCAGAACTTAGTCACTAGAAGGACAAAGCTGTACTAAGTTTTTAGTTCCAAGCCCAAATTCCTGCCCAAGAAGGCAAGACAGGCTGGAGCCTACATTAACAACAGGCCGTACCTATGTGATGAAGCCTCCTTGATGTCCTCTGAACTACGATACCAGAAGGTTCAGATGGGAGAACGGAGACACTACACAGCCTTTTGCACCTTCATCTGCCTGCACATCTGTAGCCTCTGTGGCATCTTTAATACTAAATGGTAAGCGTCAATGAAGTGCCCTGCCTGGGTTCTGTGAGCCACTCTAGCAAATGACTCTATCAGAGGAGGGAACAGTAGCAACCCAACGTGCAGGCTACCAACCAGAAACTCTGGAGATAGGGTCAGGCCTGGTGGGTGAGGCCAAAGATCTGGAATGCAAAACCAGCCTGGGCTACAAGGGCTATAAGGAGAATCCTATCTTTACAAAACCCACATCCTGGAGACTTCTGGAATCTAACTAAGCCTAAGGGTGTGGGAGCTGATGTTGGTCAGGATAGCAATTGGGAGGTGGGAGCAGGAGGTAGTGAGTTTAGAACGAGTCTGGGTTTCACACCAGAAGTAGGTAAGTTTCACCCTCAAGGGTCTGAGAGGTGAGAAGTGAATCCAAAGAGGAGGTGGCACATGCTTTAACCCCAAACTAAGGAGGCAGAAGCAAGAGGCATCTCAGTTTGGGGCCAGCCTAGTCGACAAAGTGAGTTCCAGAGCAGTCAGAGCCACACAGTAAGACCTTGTCTCACAAACAAAATGGCTGCTTAGCAAGTGTCTAAGAAATGGTGAGTGTGGGGAAAAATAATCCACTCACCCAGGTTACAGGAGTATGCAAAATGGCCAAAGTGAGACAGAAAAGAAACGGGGTTTTTCCCCCATATTACGAAATCATTTCTTAGAATTCAAAATCTTTTTAAAAACAAAATAAAATAAGTTCTTATTTCTAAGATAAGATTCTAGATGCCCAGGCTAATTAAAATTTCTTTTTCAGTTAAGTACTGAACTTAGGCCTGTTGCATGCGTGCCATGCCATGTCATGTGTACACGTGCGCGTACACACACACACACAACACACACACACACAACACACACACATACACAACACACAACACACACACATACACACACACAACACACACACACAACACACACACACAACACACACACACGTGCACACACACAACACACACACACATACAACACACACACACGTGCACACACACAACACGCACACACACACACACACATACACACACACAACACACACACAAGTAAATAAGTGGAATTAAAATTTTAAACCAAAACATAGCCTTAAATCTTCCAAAGGCACAACCTAAATACAGGAGCTTTTCTTTCTCTGTGTTTTGTTGTTATTTTCTTTCATTTGTTTGTATGGTCCTGGCAGGCCTGGGACTGGCCTCAAACTCACAGAGCTCCACCTGCCTCTGCTGCCCACTCCCTGCTTCAGGTGTTTCTCTTTCAAGGAAGAGTGACCGTGCTCAGTTCTCAGTTCAGGGGTCTGTCACATCAGAGTAGCCAGGTCCTGGGCCCAGAGCTACAGACACTGCGCACAGAGGATAAAGGGGCAAATGGTGAGGGTGTCTGTGATGCTGGACGAGCAAGCTCTGCTCTATGGAGAAAAAGGACTCAGACAAGCTTACAGTGCATAGCCTTGCTCTCTCTCCTCTATGTATGCATGTATGTATTTATTTATTTAGAGCTGGGTGTTGCTGCTTTCTTCTGGCTGGGATTACATGCATACTACATACTCAGCATAGAAATTACAGCTATACTCTTAATTATGGAACTACTCTAGTATTTAAATTCCTGTAGAAAAAGAACTATGAATAAAGCGCTCTAGTTCTGACCCATTTTTTTCAACTAAAATATTTGCTTTAACAATCAAAATCCCTAAATTTAATTTTATGTGGATGCGTAATATGTCTACATGTATGTCTGTGTGTGCACCATGTGTGTACCAGGTGCCTGTGGAGGCCAGGAGAAGGAGTTAGATCCTCTGGGACTGGGGTTACAGAATTAGCATACAAAGAAATGATTCTCACTATGAAATATTTATGCATATGTGACATTATGAACTGTTTCCGCCCATCATAGTTCACCTTCAATAAAGACAGTTGCTTAGGAACCTCTCGGTCATACCCACCTGCAGAACCAGACGTTGCCTCAGGAGATGACACATTCTGGGTTGACTTCTCATTTCTCTGACTTGGTGAAGAGATTATAAGCCTGTCTTGCCCCCTGACACTTATTTCTGTTTTGTTACCAATTCCCTTTAAAATGAGGCAGAATAAAAAAAAAAAAAAACAAACGATTAGCAGGCACATAGTATCATGAGCTTATAAAGATGGATTAATTAACATGATCATAATTTTCTCAAACTTGTATTGTCAATTATGATTAGTTGTTATCAGAAACATTTTTATTAAGTCATCAGATGTATTTTAAAATATGCAGTGAGATCACTTGAGAGAAAAATGAAAACTGTTTGCTTTAAGTGCAGGTGATAAATACCCTTAATAAATGAACCTGCATCACCCCATTTTCTGTCAAAAACAAAGCAATCCTTCGTCTGAACAGTTCCCTAGCCTGAACAGTTTCTTTCATTACACCACTGTCATTTGAAGTCTGTTACAAAGGTACAAAGGCCAATGTGTTTTAAGATGAGACTATCTTTAAAGAAATATGCCATTTATTTTTATAAAATGTCATCAAGTAGGTCACACGGAGTAGACACAGGTGCAGTCAACTCATATTAGAAAAGAATTTAGGTTTTTTTAAAGGTATTGAAATAAGAGCCATTTTAAGTGTTATAAGACAGTTTGTTTTTAAAGATTATTTATTTTCATTTTATGTATTTGAGTGTTGCGCCGCATGTATGTGCACCACATGCATGCCTGCAGACAGCAGAATGTGGCGTTGGATCCTTTGGAACTGAACCCAGATCTACAAGAGCAGCGAATGTTCTTAAGGGCTGAGTCATCTCTCTAGCCCCAAAAGATCAATTTTATCTTGAATTTCCTTTAATAGTTTTAGGGTGTGTTTTGTGGGGGTTGGATTTTTTCATTCAGAAACAAAACTAGCTCTAAGAATAAAGGCAATTCGCATTCAAACAATATGCAAATGTTGCTATCAAAAGAATCACACTGGGGCTGGGGAGATGGCTCAGAGGTTAAAAGCACTTGCTGCTCCCCTCAGGGACTGAATTCTGCCCAGGACCCAACACCAATGCTTTAGAGCTCAGAGATCTGACACTCTCTTCTGGGAAGGAAAGGAAATGAGAAAGGCGGAAGAGAGGACGGAAGGGAAAGGAGAAAGTAAAGGAAAAAGAAAATGGAGAAGTCAAGTGGAAACTAGACTAAGCTTTTCTGGAGAACTGAGCCCTACTGAAACCAATTAAACCCACAGGCAGAAACAGATGTGGAGAGTGCCCCTAGCATTTCTAAGAATGTTTCTGAGGATGAAGCATCGTTATAATTTCAATCAACTATTTATATGTGCGTATGTTGATGGAAAAAGAAACACAGAATTTCTTTATATGCACATGCATGAGATGCACCTAAATCAAAATCACAAATCTCTAACTATGGAGTGGGTTGTGAGGTACATACCTATTCCAATGTTACAAAAAAAATTTGACACCTTCAAGTCAAAGACTAACTGCCTTAAGTGGAACCCAGAGTCGGCCGAAAGAGGTTTTAGAAGCTGGTCCATACCATTTAGTTACCCTTTCCTCACCACGCGTCATTACAGGACCAACAGAGTAGTGGAATGTCTCTAAATCTAACAGGAATCTAACAAAACGGCTGGCTCAGCAAGGCCAAGCTGAATGTGGTCTTTACTCAAACAGCTTCAAGCTAGATTTAGAGAAGCCCCAAGCAAGGTATTGATACCACTGTTAGGAGGAGTCCTGGCCAGGAGGCATAACCAGCCCAGATTTTTATTTTCTGAAATAAGGTTCTGCTGTGTAGCTCAAGCTGGCCTTGTGCCTCTGCCTTCTGAGTGCTAGAACGACAGGCACATGCTACCAAGCCCACTCTATCAGGGGAGCACATTCTTTAACAGGAACTCACAATGTGCAGATTTAATGCAAGAAATCCTCACTAAATTTCCATAATCCAACACAGTAGCCACATGTGGCTCACCTGACATGTGGTTAGACTCCATCAAGATGTAAAAACACGGCTGGTGGACACAGCTCAGTTGGTATGAAGCTTGTCTAATGTGTATGACTCCTACACCAGCTGCATGTGGCAATTCCAGCACTTAGGAGGTAGGGGCAAGAGAATCAGAGCTGCAGGCTCGTATTCAACCACATAGTTTAAGGCTAACCTGGGCTACATAAGACACTAGAGAGGTGGGTGGAAGAGGCTATATGTTGAATTCCAAAGACTCAGATGAGAGAGAAAAGCAGGAAGCAGCTCTCCAAGCACTTTGTACCGACTACATACTGAAATAATGCTTAGGTACATTGAGTTAAGTGAACTGTGTAGTTAAAATTAAGACAAAACAAAAAAGCTACTGCCAGTACAACCGAACAGACCAGCAAGTACAATTATTCCAGTAGGTTTTTTTTTTTTAACAATTCAGATAAAAGAAAAGTTTTAATAAAAATCATACTTTACAACAAAGAAAAACTAACTCTACAAATGAGAAACAGGCAAACTGCCGGTTTTTCCATGACTTTCAGGAGCTAAGCTCAATCCTGACTGCATTGTTCAAGATTAATTGACTACAGATGGGAGTATTGCAAGAGGAAAGCGGGAAGAACACAGCTTTTTGCCCAGAGTAAACGAGACGGTATGCTTCAAATGCAGTGGATCCAAAGGGCATTTAAATTACATTCTTAAGTGGTTTCTTTAGTCCCATTCCCCAAACCCCTATAGAACAAGAGATACCTTCGTTGAATAAACAAACTGATCAATAAACTTCCCATCTCCTGTCGCATTCTGAAGAGCAAACACTTGTTCAATTTTCACAACTGGAGACATATTACACTTCTGCAAGTCTAGGCTCCCTTTGTGCACTGTGATGGAAGCAGGTAAGGACTTCCTGGCGGCGGCAGTTTTCCAGGGTATTTTAGCAGGAGGTGGCTCTTCCTCTTCCACGCTGGCATGCCGCCTCTGGCTCTGCCTCCGAAGGTCAGTACTTGATTGTGGGGAGGCTACCTCCCCAGCATTGGTCTGTTCTGGCTGACTATTCAGCACAGATCTTGGTCTTCGGGGTTTCTTAACTTCGGTCTTGGAGGTAACATTCTTCTTTGCTTGGGATGAAGCCTCTTCTGGCTGCTTGTCAATATAGATGAAAGTGTACTGCTCTACTCTTTCTTCTCGAGTCATTTTCAATGCTTTCTCTGCATGAGCAATGCCAATATCCCACTGGGCACGTTCTCTCTGAGGTCGGGGTTTCCGAATCTTTATAAAAAAAGATACAGGCATTATGTGAAATTTTATATATCTTCTTTAGTCCAATAGGCACATTAAAACTAACGTGTATTTTCTAGGCAGCCTGCAATTTTTTAAAGTACACATAAATATCTTCAGATTCTCAAGACAAATAAATGGAATGTGCTGACGCGTGCATGCCATTAATAAGCTAGTACTACTCTATTAAATGGCATGAGATCTGTTTTTATTTACATTTTTTTTTGTTGACTACTCTGCTGAAGAACACCCCAAAGAGGAGTTGTCTTTCCACATCATACTACTCAACAGTAATAAGGGAAAGAAGACAGACTACAGAAATGACTTGTTTTCAGGGCTGATAAACCTGAACACTAACCATATCACTGCAAAGCTGCTATTTCCTCCAGAAGTAGGCAAGCAAGTCAGGTACTGTGGGGACCTGGAGATGTGTGGCCAGTCTATGCCAATACACAAACACTGATAGAATAAAAAGAAAGAAGACCCAAGGAAACAACACAACAAGAAAAGCATGCCTGTTGAGGGGATGGGGTGGTGACAACAAACCCTAAATCCCTGTCCACGGCAGCTGAGCACAAGAGTCTGGGCGGGCAGGAGGTCAAAAAGCTCTGGATGAAAGTGTGTGAGATGACCAGAGAAGCTAACTGACAGTGACGAGCACAGCGACTGAGAACTGTCTGTTTTAGGTAGAGGCCAGTGAGGTGGCTCAGCAGGTAAAGGCACTGGCCTTCGTAGACATCCCTGGGACCCACATGGCAAAAGGAAGAAACAAAAACAACTTCCCCAAGTTGTCCTCTGACCTCCACATACACACTGTGGCGTGTGATTGCTACACACACACACACACACACACACACACAAAATAAATATAACAATAGGGCCGGGCATGATGGCACACACCTTTAATCTCAGGACTCAGGAAGCACAGAAAGGCAGATCTGTGGGAGTTTAAGGTCAGTCTGGTGTACAATACAAATTCTAGGTCAGACTGAGTTAATTAGTGAAACCCTATCTCAAAAAATAACAACAACAAAAATACAAAATTTCTTTTTAGGAGTCAGACTATGAGATGGTAGAGTATATGCTAAATGTTGATGACTAAATCCTTAAAATATAAGTCTGAAAAAATTAATTAAAATCCCCTTTATGTATTGAATTTTGTTTAGTCCTAGTACTTGGGAGACGGAGACAGAGGCAGGCAGATTTCAGTGAGTTTGAGGCCAGCCTGACAGTTTAAGGACATAGTGAGTTTCAGAATAGCCAAAGGGAGAGACCGTGTCTCACTCAAAAAGGGATTGGGGGTAGAAGCATGTACTGCTCCCCCAGAAAACCAGAGTTTGATTCTCAGTACCCACAGCAGGCAGCTCACAACTGCCTGTCACTCCAGTTCCAAAGGATCCAATGCTTCTGAACTCTGTTTTTTGTTTTAGCAAAAAGAAGAAAAGAAGGACAACAAGAAGGAGGAAGAGGAGAAGAGCTTTTTAAAAGCTTGTGATCAAAGTTGGTGTTTTTCTTGGTAGTGGTTAGAACTCACTGGATTTGAACTCAGAGACTTGCTTATTTTTGCCTCCTTTATGCTGGGATTAAAGGCACATGACATCACTCCTAGCCACAATGTAGCTTTTAAAAGTATAAAAATTAGAAATTTCTGAATTATAAAAGACGTACATTAATTTCATAATATACTTGGAAAAATCTCCAGGCGGTGGTGGCACACACCTTTAATCCCAGTACTCGGGAGGCAGAGACAGGTGGATCTCTGTGAATTCGAGGCCAGCCTAGTCTACAAAGCAAGTTCTAGGACAGCCAGAACTGTTACACAGAGAAACCCTGTCTCAAAATGCCAAAAAGAAAAAAAAATTATGGAACCTAGTACTAGGTACAATAAATATATGCAAATAACATAAAATAAATAAAACATAACCAAACTAAAAAGATAAATAAGAACTCAACAAGACATACTGAGAATCCATTTCAAGTTGAAATATCCACCACCACTTCAAATGCATTGAAGTTCTATGACTTCTGTTCTATTCCCTGGTTCTATAACTCTAATGGCCTAAAATGAACCAGTAAGTGAAGCTTTCTGTACCTCAGTTTCTTGATATGAAAAAAAGAAAAATATGTACCTTATAGGGATTTTTACGAAGATTAAATAAGCACACCAATATTTTCAACAACACTTATTTCACAGAAGGTATTAGACTTATTATTATTTATTTGGTTTGGTTTTGAGATAGTTTCACTGTGTAGCCTAGGGCGACTGTAATCTGGTACTCCTCTGTCAGACTCCCAAATGCTGGCATTACAGAAGCTCATGCTCCTGGCTCTTCTCAATAACTTTAAAATCTTTGATAAAGTAGCTTTGTTAACAGAATAAAGAAGAATTAAGGGACGACACTAATACAGAAAAATTACTTAAAATCCTTAGCAAAGTAAGCATCATGATCTAACCCCTACTGGACATGTGCACATCAGTTCACCACAGACCCTAAAGTTGGTCTCTGTTTTTTGAGAGAGGATCCCAGGCAACCCAGGCTAGCCCTTAAACTCTACAAGGCAAAACTTGACGTTCTGATCCTGCCACCTCTACTGGATATGTAGCCATGCCCCGTTTATGTGGTGCCAGTGACCTAAGCCAGGCCTTTAAGTACGCTAGCAAGTGCTCTACCAAATGAGCTGCAACCTCAGCTGACAGTTTTCAACAGTACTATAATGTTACATGATATATACAACTATGTATTTATTACATTTTTTGAGACACGGTCTCATTATGTACCTCTGAATGGCCTGGAACTTGCTATATGCTGGCCTCAAACTTTGAAGTGATGCTTCTGCTTCATGAATGAGTGCTTGGATTATGGACATGTGTTTCTCTGCCCAGTTATAAAATGTGTCAATGGACAGTGGGGGTATAGTTGAACAGTAGATTGCTTGTCTGTCATGGGGAGGACCCTGGGTTCCAATGTAATGAACTAAACAAACCACACCCTCTAGGCTGTCAGTTACCTTCTGTTTTTCCGAGTGGTTGCTGGCTTGTTTGGTTGCCTCGGCTAGTAACTCTTCATACTGTTCGTGACCTTTATACTCCCGTACCCGTTTCTCATGAACCCATGCCCTCTCTGGCTGGTTGCTAAAAAATTGTACATGATATTCCCGGGCACCTGTAAGTAAAAGTTCATACTATGTTAGTACATAAAAATCCACATATAATTTGCCAAAGGAATCTTAAAACACAGTTTTTTTAAAGTTTCTCATTTTTTACATACTAATCCCAGTTCCCCTTCCTTCTCTCCCCCCACACCACAAAACACAGTTTTCTCAGCATTTTTTCCTATCAAAAGCTGGACATTTTAAGTTACCCAAAGATACACTACAATACTCAGTAACCTCAAAACTAATGGCTACTATCAAATCATTCCACATGATTAAAATCAGGGCAGCAAGTTTTAAGAGAAAGAAATGTGAAATTCTGCTAATCACCCCACTTATTACTTTGAGTACATAATTTTTACTTGTCTCTAATATTTTTACAAATTGGAATATAAATACACAATGTTTCCTTCCAAAACTACACGTCTCCTTGTAATTTTAAGAGCCAAGCACTGATCAGATCATCTTTCTAGCTATATAAACATAAGACTGTTTCAGGGGTCCTGTGACCCCTATAGTACTGTGATAACAATATCACTGCTTTCGTTTTTACACTTCAGACACAAAAGCAACGGCAGATAAAACTTTAGCATTACAATACGAACTGCGCAGAACCATACCCCGCGATTGGGTGCTTCTCCACTATACACTGGCACTTTTTAAAAACGATAGTTTTATGTGATGTCCTCGATAAATCAGAAAAATGATTAATTTTCCTACATTTCAGCCTTGAATCTATGCCTCTTAAATACTCTGTGTAATTAGCTAACAAAAGCAATGAATGAGACACTCCTGCACCCTGGACAGTGAAGGCTGCCTTGAGAGAAGCACTAATTATGGTCATTTGGTGGAAGACGGAAGTCACAGTCACTAGAAAAAGTGCCTTTCGGCCGCTATTTAAAAGTGGGCAGGTGTCTCTCAAGAATGAGCTCCTGTATCAAGGAAAACAACACTTTGTTATCAAGAATACGGTTTGACCTTTCAGGTAATTATCAGAATGCTGGGAAACCTGCCTTCGCCTCTTGGAGAGAACTCCTGAGAAAAGCAGTGGTAATTTAGAAGAACAGATACTCTGCTAGGCACAGTGGCACACACTTTTAATCCTAGCACTCAGAAGGCAGGCGGAAGTGAAACTCTTACTTTAAGGCCAGCCTGGTCTACATAGAGAGTTCCAGGACAGCCAAGGCTACATAGAATCTGCCTCAAAAAGAAAGGAGGGGAAAAGATACAAAGGAATGCGTCAACATACAAAAGATCTACATGACTCACTAAAACAAGAGTTAATTTTGTATGTTTTTTTGAGACAGGGTTTCTCTCTTTAACCCTAGCTGGCCTGGAACTCACTGTAGACCAAGCTGGCCTCAAACTCACAGATCCATCGGCCTCTGCAAAGACTAAGGGTGTAGCTCAATGTCAGAGCACTTATAGGGGCCCCAGTTCTTCTCACCCACAAATCTAAAAAAGTTAAAGCAAAAATAAGATAAATCCTGAAGACATGAAAACTCAAAAAGCAAACACACATCTCTGAATAACTGACAAAATTTTCTAAACTTTGTGTCAAAGGTTGTATCTGTAGAAGAAGTATTTTCATATATGAGAAATAATGCAGGGACTGAGTGCTGGCTCAGTGAAGAGCACTTACTGCTCTTTCAGAGGACTGGAGTCTGTTCCCAGAACCCATGTCAGGCGGCTCATAACTACCTGTAACTCCAGCTCCAAGGGGAAATCTCATACCTCTAACCTTGTGCCACCTGTACTCAGGTACACATACCCACACCCCGAATTTTAAAATAATTAATTTTAATTTTAATTAAAATAATTAAAAATTTGATTTTAAAGTAGAAGCTGGAAAGATGGCAGAGCAGCTAAGAGCATGCAGTTCTCAGCAGCACCTGGCAGGTGGCAACCGTCTGTAACTCCATGGACACAATCCTCTTTTCTGGCACCAGACACACACATGGTTCTTAGACATACAAGCAGGCAAAACATTCACACACGTAAATATTTTTAAGTAAAATAATGCAAAGATAAAACTATGTACTTTTATAACTTTAAAAATATTGCTAACCCAGGCACACACCTTTGATTACAGTTCTCAGGAGGCTGAGGTAAGTAGATCTCCATGAGTCTGAGGCCATCCTGGTCTACATAGTAAGTTCCAGGACAGCCATGCTATACAGAGAAACCCTGCCTATGAAACAAATTTAAAAATAATAAATAGGGGCTAGAGAGATGGCTCAGAGGGTAAAAGCACTGATTGCCCTTCCAGAAGTCCTGAGTTGAAGTCCCAGCAACCACATGGTGGCTCACAACCATCTCTGAGATCTGGTGCCCTCTTCTGGTCCACAGGTATACATGCAGGCAGAACACTGTATACATAATAAATAAAATATTTAAAAATAATAATAATAGTAAATAGATAATAAAAGTATTGCCAGTGTTAGTAAACATGGGAAGGCTGGTGGGAGATATGCGCCTTTAGTCCCTGTACTCAGGAAGCAGAGAATGTCTCTGTGAATTCCAGGCTAGCCTGGTCTACAGAACGAATTCCAGGTCAGTAAAGGCTGCATAATGAGACCCTGTCACAGAAGGAAAGAGGGACAAGGGAGGGAGAGAGGATGGAGAGTGGAAGGGAAGAGGAAGCATGCAGAGGAATGAGGCTGAGAAAAGGGAAGATGGCTCAGCAGATAAACACACTTGCTGCAAGCACAAGCATGAGGATCTGAGTCATATCCTCACCCCCTGGTAAAAACACAGGCATGGCCTCCTGTGCCTGTAACCCAGGGCTGTAGGAAGTGGAGACAGGACTGCTGGAGCTTTCTGGCTATCAGATAAGCTCCAGCTTCACTGAGAGAGCCTGACTCTTAGGAGTAAGGTGGAAAGTGATGGACAGCGAGATAGCCCACGTCCTCCTCCAGCTTGGTGTGTGCACAGGCAAACACATCTCCATACATATAGAGGAAAAGTAGGTGCCATAGGATACAGTACTCTGAAAGCATAAAGACCTCAAGTTCCAAGCCAGCCTAGGCAACATAGTGAGATACTACAAAAACAAAATCAACTGCCTCCCCAGGAGAAACCCTTATATCAAAGAACTTCATTTCCATGTCTGTTAATTCCAAACATGCAGAGAGAAAAAGAATTACCTCCAATTTTTCAAAATTGACTTTTATTTTATAAATATGGGTGTTTTGTCTGCATGTATGTTTGTGCACCACCAGTGCCTGGTACTCAAGAAGGCCCGCACAGGACATCAGATCCCCTGGTACTGGAATTAAAGATGGTATGTTAGTGTTAGGAATTGACCCTGGGTCCTCCAGAAAAGCAGTCAGTGCTCTTAACTGTTGAGTCATTTTTCCAGCCCCTCTCAATTGTTTTTTTTTTTGTTGTTGTTGTTGTTTTCTGTTTTTCGAGACAGCGTTTCTCTGTAGCTTTGGAGCCTGTTCTAGAACTGGCTCTTGTAAACTGGCCTCGAACTCACAGAGATCCTCCTGCCTCGGCCTCCCAAGTATTGGGATTAAAGGCATGCACCACCACTGCCTGGCTTGCCCCTCTCAAATTTTAATAGAATTTACATAGATGTAAGAAGATATGATGGATACCTGTTGGTTTCTGTCATAGATACTCAAGAGTTTTGGCCTTCCTAATCAATATACAATACTTTTAAAATATAAAAAGCATTTAATTTCAACAAAAAGAACTAAATGAAGAAATATAATTTAAAATAAAAATGTAGCCTAAACATCGTTCAAGACACTCTTGCAAGGAGTTATTATCTATTTTTGTTTATTTATTGGTTTTTCTTCTTGTTAAATATTTATTTATTTATTATGTGCACAGTGTTCTGCCTGTATATATACCTGCATGAAAGAAGAGGGCACCAGATCTCTTTACACACTTGGGAGACAAAGGCAGGCAATTCTAGAATAGCCTGGTCTACACAGGGAGTTCCAGGCCAGACAGAACTACATAATGAGATCCTGCCTCAAATAAATAAATATAAATAAATAAATGATTAAATTGTATATTATATGAATATTTCAATAAAGCAATTAGGCTTTAAATATTAAAGACAAAAAAATTCATGCTTTTAATCAAAGCATGAAAGATTTTTAAATTTTATATTTTCAAATTACTAAGAGTAATATAAACAAATTTTCTAGCGCTGAAGTAGAAAGTTGCCCGGGGAGCATCTGACTAGTAGATGAATGAATGAATTAAATGTGAAAGCTCCTGGGGCTGCAGAGGTGACTCAGTAGTGACGAATGCAGCTGCCTTTACAGATTTTACAGATGGCCCAAGCTCCGTTCCCAAGACTCTTCAGGTAGCTTTAGCTCCAGGGGACAGGAGCGGCCAAGGGCACCTGTATACATGTATTTCATCTCTTGGATAATCCTGCCCTGTTCTTCTTCTCTATTCACAGAGTTATAAGAGTTCCAAAGTAGGCCAGGTGGTAGTGGCACATGCCTTTAGTCCCAGCACTTGGGAGGTAGAGGCAGGCAGATCTCTGTGAGTTCAAGGCCAGCCTGGTCTACAGAACTAGTTCCAGGACTGCAAGAACTGTTTGTTACACAGACAAACCCTGTCTCGAAAAACCAGAAAAAGGGGGAAAAAAAAAAAAGTAAGGAAGGAAAGAAGGAAGGAAGAAGGTTAGTTCCAAAGTACTTCCCGTAGTCTGACCTAACAGTCTTCTCTGTAAATGCCCCCTTAGGCCCAACCACCTCTGAGTTATGACTGCATGGACTCAGCTGCTAAGAGCTGTAGAGTAAGGGTTATAAAGTAAGATGTTTTTGAGCCTACTTTTCTGAGACACAGGACATACCTCCCTGCAGCTGCTGTGAGCATCACAGAAGAAAATGCTCACTAGGTAGGTAAGAGATGTAGTTCAGCTGGTAAAGTGTCTGCTAGCATGCAAAGAACCCCGAGTCCATTCCCAGGGCCCACTAAAGCAGGTGCGGTGGCAAATGACTTTAATTCCAGCAGAAGGTACAGGCAAAAGAATCAGAAGTTTTATATCATCCTCAGCTACATAGCAAGTTTGAGGCCAACCTAGGCTACATGAGATCATGCCTCCAAAACAGACAGACAAACAAAAATTCTTAAGAAAATACACCGCAGAACCACCTAATACAGTACCTCGCGCACAACTAGACAAACAACAATGCTGATTTTTTTTCATTCCTGCCCCACTTCTATTCTCCTAGACTTTAATCGGCACAAACTGCCAAAATGAAAGACGGTAAGCCACACTACCTACTATACTTAGGCAGAGTCTTGCTCAGTGTCACCAATACGGGAAAACCCACAAGTCTGATTCGCTAGGTTTAAGCAGACACTTTTTTCTTCTCATTGATAATGAACAAAATCAAGAAGGAAGTCTAATGTCAAAAGAATAAGATGCAAAATTGTCACAAATAATGAAGAATTCAACACATGGCAAAGCAGAGTTATAAAGCAAGTACCCTGAAATTAAGTTACAAGCCGAAGTTTCTTTGAACTAAGAACTTCCAGGTGGGAGAATCTTAGAAATCTATTAAACATCATGTTTGGATAAAATACACCCAGAATATAACTTTTATTAATCTGAACATTGTAAACTAAGATTATGTGTTGTAAGTAGGCACAGTTACAGTCCTATGTCCTAGCAAATACACTGGCCTTCCCAGTGTATTCAGAGCAATCAGTAAAACAGAAGAGGGTAAAGCACCAAGTGAAATTCAATATGAAAAGTGCTTGTTTGGGTGGCAATGATTCCCAAAGGAATCCATAGTGAGCTAATGATCAACCACGTTAGGCATGCTGAGAGAAATCTGTAATCCCTGAACTCAGAATTAGGAGGAGAAGGATAATAAGCTTGGGAACTGCCTGAACTCTACAGAATGAGACCCTGTATCAAAACAAAATAAAACACAGCATAGTTCAAAAAAAAAAAAGGCTTAGCCTATACATTAAACTCATATAAAATATCCAATCACTTGTTAATATGCTTTCATTTTTAAATGAAATAGGAAAGCCAGTAAGACTGGAGTCTTTAAAACAAGTAAACAAGAAAGAAATTACAAACAAACCCAAGAGCTAGGGATGATGTCTCAGACCTGTAATCCTAGCTACTGAGAAGGCTGAGGTGAAAAGACCACAAATCCAAAAGCCTGCCTAGACTGCACAGTGAGTCCAAGACCAGCCTGGACTACACAGTGAGTCCAAGGCCAGCCTGGACAATTTAATGAGGGCTATTTTGGCTCCCAATTGCTGGTTACAGCCCAGCAGAGCAGGGAAGTCAGAGCAGCGGACTTTGGAGAACTGCTCACACTGCAGTCACAACCAAGAACAGAAAGCGGGAGCTAATGCATGCTAGTGCTTGGTTCACATTCTCTATTTCTGTTTTTGGTTTATTTATTTACTTATTTTTGAGGCAGAGTCTTGCTATGTAGCTCTGTAAACTGGAAGTCACTAGAGAGATCTGCCTACATCTGTTTCCATACTGCGGGGATTAAAAGATGTACCACACCATGCTCCACTTTGACTTTTTTTTAAAGAAACTAAACAAAACATTCATTCATTTATTCATCACTGGGTAGTGGGTAGCACAGAGGTCAGAGGACATCTTTTCAGTTTTCTCCTTCCAGAAAGCTGATTCTGTCCTTCCGCCATATGGGTTCTAAAGATCTAACTCACGTTCGTAGGCTTGGCAGGAAAGGCCCTTACCCACTGAAAAACACCACTGGCTGGTTTTCTACACTTTTTTCATGTATCATGGAAACCATGCTCAGGGAACTGACACTATACATAGATCTTCTTACATCAGCTAACGCAATTAAGATAACCCATCAGGTAGGTTCACCTCTCTGTTGACCAAAAAAAAAAATTTTTTTAAATAAAAAGTCTGGAGGGGGAGAAGGGTGGGAGGAGGGGGAGGGAAATGGGAGGCTGGGAGGAGGTGGAAACTTGTTTTTTTTTTCTCATTTTCTCAATAAAAAAAAGATTTAAAAAAAAAAAAGTCTGTGGCTGAGGAGGCTGAAGAGATGGCTAAAGGTACATGATGCTCTTACAGAGGACCCAGGTTTGCTTCCCTGCACCTGCACCAGGCAGCTCTCAACTGCCTATAACACCTCCTGGCCTCTGTGGGTACAGGGGGCACAGGTCCCAATACACACGCATTATTGAAAACAAAAGGAAATCTACAACAACAAAACAAGGGGTATTAAAACTCGGTAGCAGAATGCTCACCTAATGTGTGCAAAGCCCTCGCTTTAATCCCTAGTCCTGGGGATCTGATGCCTTCCTCTGGTCTCTGTGGCACCAACACATACAAACATAAACATACACACATGCATATGTAAAAACATTTTTAACAGTTATTATAAGGGCTGGGTATGATGACATATGGCTTTCCTAGCACTCAGAAGGTGTAAGCATCTTTCTCTCTCTCTCTGAGTTGCAGGATCAGCCTGAACTACATAGCCAGTTCCTGACTAGCCAGGGCTACATAGTAAGAAAATAAAGACATCAGTTACAGAAGTTCTCTGCCAGTATAAAACAACCATAATTATTTCATTTGTCATTAAAAAATGAGAAAACCCTAAGGAGCAGAGACAGGAGGATTGTTAGATGGTCAAAGCCAGCCTTGGCTACAGTATAAGACCTGTATCAAAAACATATAACAATAATACACAAAAATCCGATAAAGATACATATTTTATGTCAGATAATCGCATATTCTTACATTCACATACAACACTGAAGTCACTTTTCTTTATTGCGAACAGTTATCTATTTATTACTTTTCTTACCTCTTGTATTAATTTTGGTATGGACTTCAAGCTGGGGGTCACTTGAAACCATACAAGGCCACCAAGGATAGGTTCCCACCTTGGACCAAACAAGATCACCAACCTGGAACTTAACACCAGTGGACACTTCTGTTTTTGGAACAGAAGGCAGTATTGGCTGAACCTACAGGAAAAGGTCACAAAACTCCATCAGAAGAGAAAGAGGAAGGGAGGGAGGGAGGGAGGGAACTATGTATAAAGTATATTCCAAGTGCTTACAGGAGCTGGGGAGATGGCTCGGTGGGTAAAGTGCTTGTCACTTTAGCATGAGGAGCAGAACCCACACAAAGCAGGTGTGCTAGCATTCATCCTCATCCCAGGAATCCTAAGGGGGATGAAAAGGGCTCATGGGCCAGACAGCCTGGCAAACACAGGGACAAACAACAAAGAAGCCCTATCTGCAACAAGGTGGAAGGATACACACAACTGTCTTCTGACCTCCAAGCTGCAAACTGTGGCAGACAACCATGCTCACACACATGAACACACACAAAGTGCCTACAGTGTAAAAACTACCTTCAATTATATTCTTCTCTGAGGTCAGTTATCTACAACTAGTAAAAAAAAAAAAAGAATAAATGAATAAAAAATAGTAAGTACATTCCAAATACTGGCAACAGGTTTCTGTTGCCAGATTAACGATGAAGCATCCTGAGAGTCCAATGAAAACAAAATGATCATGGCTTTTATTAGGAAAATAATTCGTGGAAATTTAGAAACTACCTATTCCTTAAAAGCTCACGGCTTTCCCAGTGCAGTCTCTGACACAAAGATGGGCATGGAGCTGTAATGGCACACTGAGAAGAAACGTCACTATGCTGTCACCTCGTCTGCTGTTGTGTTAAGTTTAGTTTACTTCATGTGCATGAATATTTTGCCTGCATATGAGTAACATATGCATATGTGTAACATGTGTGCTTAATGCCTCCGGAGGTCAGAGGAGAGTGTTGAATCCTCTGGAACTGAAGCCATCATGTGGGTGCTGGGAACTGAACCTGGGTCCTGTGAAAGAGCAACCAGAGCTCATAATTGCTAAGCCATCTCTCCAGCCCTGACATCGTACCTGGTCACTGTATTCAACAAGCCACTCACCGGGACGGCCTCTTTGAGCACTGGCTCTTCTCTTGGCTTTTCTGGTGCAGTATCCACTCTCTCATTTGGTCTCTAGGCAGAAAAATGTAGGGGACAGAATAAAGAGGCAGTAAACAAGGACCTGTGATGAATGAGAAGAATCAAAGAAAACTGAACGGTAATGAGCATAGGAAGTGCACTACGGACGGTGAGGAGTGGGATCATTTTTGCAGTACATGACGTGGGGGGCTAACATTCACTTTCCATTCTAAACCACAGTTAGAACTCTTATCTCTTACTTAATCATCTAAACAGCACTGCTCTAAGCAAACAGGCTTTTTCCTTTTTTAAAATTTGATTTCTTCTCCTACCTACTCCCAACCCAGTGACTCCATCTGACGTGTGTACAGAGGTAAGAAGACAACCTGGGATCCATTCTCTCCTTCCACCTTTATGTAGGTTCCAGGGACTAGACACAGACCACCAGGCTTACTGGAAAGGGACCTTTACCCAATCAGAACTCACCAGTCTGCTTTTCTTTTTTAAATGTAACAGACTGAAGGAAAAGGGAGCACTGAAACTACTCACAAAGTCTAACCTGGAATTTTTCTATAAAGTACTTTGGTAAAATGGAGGGAAAGCCTTACATTTTCAGACTCTTGTCCAGAATATTTTCTAGAATTGTTTCTGAAAAGGCACTGAGGAAAAACACTGCTAAGCATGAAGATCTGCAAAGCATCCTGCTTATAAAAACAACACGAGACAGCCTAGATGGGGCTGGAGGCACTTCAGCAGTTAGGAGCACCTGCAGTTCCCAGCACCACATCTGGAGACTCACAGCTGCCCATAACTCCAGCTCTAGGGGAGCCACGGCCTCTGACCTCTGAAGGCACTTATGTGCATAAGCATAATCCAATACACGAATAAGTGTTTTTTAAAATGTACTTATATAAAGAAAAAATTGGTTAAATTATAACATAAAGGTAACATACACATCATCTACCTATCTATATATACAACATTATATATACACACACACTTGTATATGCACACATATGCATGTAACATGAAAGCAGAAGACAGGCATTTGTGGGGAGAAAGGAGACTAGCAAGACAGGGGTGGGGTATCACGGAAGGGTGGTACTTGAGCAAGTATGAGTGAGGAACAACATGAAAATGTCATAATGCAACCTATTATTTTGTATATTAACTAAAATATTAATTTAAAATAAACCTAAAAGTTCAATGTATAAACTTTTATATTACTTTTTAAATCAGGAGCCCTATAAGTACATTCTTTTTAAAGTGAACTTTGGAAGACTAGAAACATGGTTCTTTGGCTAAAAGCACTGGCTGCTCTTGCAAAGGACCTGGGCTGGGTTTCTAGCACCCATATGGAGGCTCACAGCAGCCACAACTCCAGTTCCTGGGGATCCAATGCCTTTTTCTGACCTCTAGAACCACCAAGAATGCACATGGTACACAGACATACATGCAGGCAAAACACTGATGAACATAAAAAATAAATATAATTTTTTTTTTGGAATAGTGAACTTTTGGTTAGCAAGACTGTAAAGGTACTTGCCACCATACCTGACAACCTGAGTTCAATACCTGGGACCCATATGGTAGGAGAGCCTTGACTCCTTCTGACTGTTCACTGCCCTCTGCTTGTGCACCATGGTACACACACACACACAACAACACAAACAAACAAACAAACAGGGAACTTCTAAAGTAAATGTCTAAGCTGGGTCCAGTGTTGTGCACTTCTAACACAGATACTTGGGAGCTGAGGCAGGAGGACAGCTTGAGCTGAGGCCAGCAGAGTAACAGAAATTTTGTCTTTAAAAAACAAGGGGTGGGGAGATAGTATAGAACTGACTACCAAAAGCTGTACTCTGACCCCCTACATATACATACATAAAACATGTTACACGCAGGTTAGGGGGTGTAGTCCTAGAGCAGAGTTCTTGCCAGGGCATGTGTGAGGAACTGGGCTCATTCCCTACAGGCTCAAAGAAAACAATTTCTACAAGGCAATTTGAAACTAGCTACCAACGTCTAAAATATGTTTACTCTTCAATTCAGAAATTACATTTCAGGAACGAATCCTATAGAAACACAAAAAAAGAAGAAATTTAACCAGAGGAACGATAATTATAGTATTAATTCACGCAGCAATCCACACATCTGTCAACATCTCCAAATTTTTTTCCTAAAAATAAAAAATCAGTATGCACCTTGAAAAGATCTGACACAACATAAGACAAACATGTAACAGTAATTATCTGTTTTGACAACGAGATTAGGGAAGTGCTAAAAGAAAATCTATACTTTTGTATTGTTTGCTTTTTCTGGAAAAAGTAAATTTTCTCAGGAGACAGAGGTAGGCCACCCTGGGCTAATGAGACTATGACCTAAAGATAGACAGACAGACAGACAGACAAATAGATTCTGTAAAGTAAAAGGTTTATTCTTATTTGTCCGTCTGTTTTAGTCTCTCTGTGTAGCCCTGGCTGTCCTGGAACGTACTATGTAGACCAAGATAGCCTTAAATTCAGAGAACCAACTGCCTCTGCCTCCCAAGTGCTATAGTTAAAGATGTGCAATACCATGCCTGGCAAAAGATTTTCTTTTTCTTTTTTTAATTTCTTTTCAGAGGATAGAATTCATATAGCTTAAACGAGGATATACGCTTATAAACAGACATGGCTCTGACCTCAAGGCCTCTCTGAGAAAGTTATAATCTGAGAATCAAAGGAAGAGGAGCTGGCTTAGTAAAAGGAAGAGAAAGAAAACAACAGGAAGAAGCAAGCAGGCGCAGGGGTTGGAAAAGAAGCAGCTCCCATAGGCTCATGTTTGAATGAGCAGTTTCCAGTTGGTGAACCTTTTGAGAAAGATTAGAGGAGTGGCCTTGTTGGAGTGGGTGTGGCCTTGTTGGAGTAAGTAGGTGGGGCCTTGTTGGAGGAAGTGTGTCACTAGGGGTGGGCTGTGAGATTTCAAAAGCCCACACTAGGTCTAGCGCCTCTCTCTGCCTGCTGATCAGGATACAAAATTCTCAGCTATTTCCCCAGCGTCATCCTGTCTGCTCTCCACCACGATAATCACGGACTCACCCTCTGAAACTGTAAGCAAGCCCCCAATTAAATGCTTTCTTTTATGAGCTGCTTGGTCCTGGTGTCTCTTCACAGCAGAACAGTATCCAAGGCAGCACGTATGATGTGCTCAAAGTTAAAAGGCAGACTTTTTTGGTGGGGAAGCGGTGGTTACAAGACAGGGTTTCTCTGTGTTAATAGACCAGGCTGGCCTCAAACTCATAAAGATCCACCTGCCTCTGCCCCCTGGCACTGGGATTAAAGGTGTGTGGCACTACCCTGGCTCTGTAAGGGGCTGGACAGATGGCTCAGTGGTCAAGAGCACTGGATACTCTTCTGGAGTTTGATGTAACACCAACTTGACAGTTTATAAATGTCTGTAATTTCAATTCCAGGGGATCGAACACCCTTCTCTGATCTCTGCAAGCACCAGGCACAGACCATAGTGCAGACATGCATGAGGCAAACACCTATATACACTAACATAATTAATTAGTTAGGTAATTTCTTTTTATTTTTTATTTTTATTTATTTATTATGTATACAATATTCTTTCTGTGTGTATGCCTGCAGGCCAGAAGAGGGCACCAGACCTCATTACAGATGGTTGTGAGCCACCATGTGGTTGCCGGGAATTGAACTCAGGGCCTTTGGAAGAGCAGGCAATGCTCTTAACCTCTGAGCCATCTCTCCAGCCCCCGTAATTTCTTTTTTTTAAAAAAAAAAAAGTCATACCTACTGACCCACTGACCCAAAGAAGAGAGAAGCTAAGAGATGAGAGAGCAAGAGCCTTGTGAACCATAACAAAGTATTTATATTTTAACTCAAGGGCAATGAAGAGCCACTGAAGAGGCTGAGGGAGACATGCAGTAAGTCGTTTTTTGTTTAGAAGATGCTGTTGGCTGCCGTGCAGAGAGCATTCTGGAAGAAAGCAGGAGGGAAGCAGATGTTTAGGAGAACACTACAGTAATCCAGGTCCAAGTCTCTGTTAGATGCTTCTGTGGTACTGCCAGAAGCACAGGCAAAGAGGAAAAAGAGGACAGGTGGCATGTGCCCTTATTCCCAGCACTCAGGAGGCAGAGCAGGCAGATCTCTGAGTTCAAGGCCAGTCTGGTCTACAGAGTGAGTTCAAGGACAGCCAGAAAAACCTTGTCTTGAAAAAGCAAACAGGAAAACAAAACAAAAAAACCCCACAGAATTCCTCCCTGATCTAGGAATTCCACTTACAGAAAGCAGAATCTTTGGAGAGCTGCATCTACAGCTATGCTCATATCACTATTATTCCAAATAGCTAAAACATGCAATTGAGACACAAGCACGTTTGTGCACACACACAAAACATATAAGTAAATAAATAAAATATGCAAATTTCCCGAGCGGTGGTGGCGCATGCCTTTCATCTCAGCACTCGGGAGGCAGAGACAGGCAGATCTCTGTGAGTTCCAGGCCGTCCTGGTCTACAGAGTGAGTTCCAGGACAGGCTCCAAAGCTACAGAGAAACCCTGTCTCAAGAAACCAAAAAAACCCACAAAAAAACAAAAGCAAATTCTGGTAGAATTTAAGCTCTAATAATATTAGCTAAATAAACTTCAAAGATATAAGCAAAATCATATTCTCCAAAAGAACAAAAAACAAATGTTCACATTAATGATGAGAAAAAAGGGGGCTGGATATGGGGCTTAGTAGACACGATAACTTCCTGTGCAAATGCAAGAACTTTAGTTCAGATCCCAGCATTTACATAAAAAACAGTCAAGCATGACACACCTGTAACCTCAACACTGTGAGCAACAGAGTCAGGAGAATTGCTGAGCCTTGCTGCCTAAACAGCTCCAGGACCAGTGAGACCCTACCCAAGGGAACAGGTAGAGTGATGAGGTGGGGCACCCAACATTCTCCTTGAGCCTCCTATTGCCCCTACATGCATCACACAGACATATGCATTTGCACATACATATGTACATATACCACACACACAGACCACACACACACACACATATAAACAAAGAAAAAATTTACAGGGGATAGAGTGAGCCTTTTTCTTTCACTGTCTGAGTAACACAGTTTATGCTGTTGTTTTCTAAGTGTGTACAAGAACGTTTCTCAAGAGCAAAAGGGCATTTATTAATGGCCTGCACCCCACTCTCTTCCATCACCACAATTCCCCAGGCTGTCTTGAACTTGCTCTGCAAACATTCCTGCCTGAAGGTAAGTGCTGTGATTTTAGACATGCCTTACCATATATGGCTCCTAAATGCAAGTTCAAGAACTAAAAGGGTTGGGCGGTGGTGGCGCACACCTTTAATCCTGCATGGGCAGGCGGATCTCTGTGAGTTTGAGGCCAGTCTGACAGGCTCAAAAGCTATAGTGAAACCCTGTCTTGAAAAACCAGAAGAAGGAAAAAAACAAAACAAAACCCACAACTAAATAGACTGTTTAATCTTGCTTCTAATGGCTCCCAGCTCTTTTCTATTAGGGGTTTTCATGTACTTTTTGTTTTTTGTTGGGTTTTTGTTGTTCTGTTAGTTTTTTGAGACAGGATTGCATATAGCCCAGGCTAACCTCATACCCATTATAGCCAAGGATAACTCTGAACTTGTGATCCTCCTGCTTCTACTTCCCAAGTGCTGGGATTACAAGCATGCACCATTTGGATATGTTTCTAATAAACTTTATCAAAAAGTGTAGCCTAATAAATGCAGTTGAATATTACCATCCTTGCCAGATTCTTTATAGCAAAAGTAAGACAGGCCAGCACAGCAGTTCTCAGAAACTAGGAAATTAATGGCCAAATCCAGCCAGGTAGTGGCGGCACACACCTTTATTTCCAGCACTTGGGAGGCAGAGACACTTGGATCTCTGAGTTCAAGGCCAACCTGGTCTACAAAGTGAGTTGCGGGGCAGCCAGAACTGTTACACAGCAAAACCCTGTCTCCAAAAATGCAAAAAAAAAAAAAAAGCCAAATTCAGATCTCAATTTTTGTGACTCTCTTCTCTTCATTAAAGGTCGAGGCAAGAAATGTTATAATGGGGTTGGGAATGTTGCTTAGTTACTCACGTGCCCACCCTGTGCAAAGCTGGAGTAGAGAGAAAGGCTGTGAGCGCCTGGAGTGCACAGCCCTATTTATTCACTCGCTTAACAGAAAGCAAATCAGACATAAGGAAGGTAGTTATGTGGGGTATTTGTTAAATAACATCAAGAACTCATGGAGGGGCTCATGAGATGGCTCAGTGGTTAAGAACATTTGCTGTTCTCCCAGAGGACACAAGTTCAATTATCAACAACCACAGTAAGTAGATCACACCAGCTTGTAAGTCTTTTTTTTTTTTCTTTCTTTTTTCTTTTTTGAGACAGGGTTTCAAATAGTCCTGGCTGTCCTGGAACTCGCTTTGTAGACCAGGCTGGCCTCGAACTCACAGAGATCTGTCTGCTTCTGCCTCCTGAATGCTGGGATTAAAGGCGTGCGCCACCACCGCCCCTTTGGCTCAAGCTTAACTCCAGGAGAGGCCCTCTTCTGGCCTCCACGGGTACCTGTATGCACACGCGTGCACACACAAATGAACAAATGAGGGAAGCAGTGACACAGCTCTGAAGACAAAGGCACTTTGCCAAGCCCGACAACCTGAGTTCAGTTCTCAGGACCAACATGTGAAAGAAAACCTTCTCTCCCAAGTTCTTCTCTGACCTCCATACATGGAGTATGGCATGCATGAGCACATGTGCATGCACACAGACACAAGTAATACGTGCTTTAAAAACTGAACATTTTAGAGAGCATCTCATAGTATGCTAAATTTAAAAACCAATGAAAGAGAAAGAAAGGGCTGGGGGTGGCTGGAGAGATGGCTCAGCAGTTAAGAGCACTGGCTGCTCTTCCAGGGAACCTGGGTTCGATTCCCACCACCCGCATGGTTGCTCATTACTGTAACTTCAGTTCCAGGAATCCAATGTCCTGCCTGTCTCCACAGGCACTGCATTCATGTGGTACACAGACATACATGCATGCATACACCCATACACTTTTTTTTTTTCAAAAAGAAAGCATTTCATTCTAAAGCCTTCGTTCTTACAGATGTGAAACTGACACCAGAATAGCTGAGTATCTCTGACTCCTCTTAATTACTCAATTTATTTCTTTCACAGCACGTGATATCCTTTAAGCTTCTGTGCGTATGGTATGTACATACATATACATATATGCATATGAATGAACTGAGATGTAAGCACCTGTGAGCAGATATCATTGCTTTGTGTTCAGCTACACTTTCAATTCTTAGAACAGTGCCAGACACATGATATTCAATCAACATTAATGTGATAAATGAGTAAGAAAATGACAGAAAAATAGGAAAATAAGTGAAATACCTACTGTGATCTTTACCCCAGGGGGTGGGGGGAGGGAATCAATCACATTTGAGTCATATGAAATAACAGGATCCAGCTACCCAAGAAATGTTCAATTAACAAGAAGTAATCTTTCTTTAAACCAAAGAATTAGCTTATTCAGCCATATGAACTATGAATGCAAATAACTGTCACAACATAAGCATTTATTAGTTTCTTCCTAAATGCTTATCTAGGAAACATCTGTAGCTTATATCACAAACTCTTCATTCATGTTAGACCTGATCTATTACATACTTACTATTATTATCTTATTACCATGAAACTTCACAATCAAATCTGACAGTAAAATAATCTAGAGAGCTGGGCATAGTGGCTCATGCCTTCAGAGTAAAAACCTAATTAATTAATTAACAAACAAATAAACAACAAAAATCCACCAGTACACATGGGCTTTTATAAAAACTCCACCTAAATGTATAGCTCAATAAAATCAATAAAAATATAAAATTAAAAAAAAACCTTCACCTAAAGTCCTAATCAGCATGTTTAAATAATCTAACTTTATTTTTTTATTTTTGAGACAGAGTCTCACTATATCATCCTGGCTGGCCTAGAACTGGCTATGTAGACCAGGCTAGCCTCAAATTCACAGAGATCTACCTGTTGTACATCTGTCTCCACTTCCCAGCCACAGCCCCAGGGGAGCTGTGAAGAGCTCTCCGACTTCAGCTTAGTTAGCAGCAAACAAGTGGACATCAGTGTTAAATCTAAACTACCTGCAAATCTGGCCTCAAATAAACAAAATCCCATTTCTCTTCGCCCTTTTTCTCCATCTTCCAAAACCAAGAGTTTGATATAAGAAAGTAAAGATATTTGAGCCTCTCAAGATAAGAAAAATAAACCAGTCGGAGGTGGAGCAGGCAGGTCTGTGTCTAAGGCTAGCCTTGTCTACAGAGAGGGTGCCAGGATAGCCAGGGCTACACAGAGCAACTCTGTCCAAAACAAAACAAAAAGAAAAAAAAGAAGAAAAAGAAACAAGATTCTTCATGTCAAACATGTTTAAAATCTCTTTGCTAATAATGTACATTATACTCACCAAATATTTATTCATTAATTATAATATTTCCAAGCACCTTGCTAATGATTACAGGAAAGAACTCACCAGAAATATACTTGAAGAGAAAAACAAACATAAAAAGATTTCCAGTTTCCAGTAAACATGAAAGATTACAAAACTTCTCACAAAATGTCTCAACTTACATTCTGTCCCTCTGGTTCTAATTTGGGGGTTTTGTGTGACTTGCGCTCTTCGGATCTGGACGCCTCATGTTTGTTGCTTTTTTTCCTCTTTTCCTTTCTGCTTTCGTGCTTTGACTTCATGTGCTCACTTGCCTGTACTTCATTTAAAAGGTCTCCACAAAGGGAGGACTCAAACAATTCCCTGCCATTCTGGATAGTTTTGGTTATTTTTAGTTTAATCTCAGGTGAGCCTGTCTTCTTTGGAATTACAGTTTGTGGTACCGAAGGAGGGGGTGGCGGCTGTGGAGGAGAAGGTTTTTCCAGAATTTCGTGTGGTCGTGTGTTTGGAATTTCTGAATGGTAATAGTCAGTGGGGCTAAAGTTTCTAACTGCACCAAAACCGTTGGCTGACCCATTGGGATACTGATTATATGGCGGGTATTTGGTCTGTGTTTCATACAAGCTGATCGACGGTGGGTAGCCATTTGTGAGTGGAGGAAGGTCTTCTGCTGTAGGTGGATACTGAAAACCTTGCTGCAAAGTAGCTTCGAAGGGTGTGTGGCCACCATCTTCAACAATGTCACTGCTGTTATCAAAGGCATCCTCCTGGCGGATGTTGGCGGAGTCAATGAGTTGAGGTGGTTGCTGAATTGTGTTTCCCATGATCCCTTGCATGAAAGAGAAAGAGAAATCCATTGTTCTGCTCCAGCATCCTTAACTTTCCCTTTCTCTCATCGAGCCTAAAATAAAAAGAGGAGGATTAAAAAGTATTAAAATTCTAATAGGCAAGAAGTCAACCAACTGATAAGAATTCCACAATAAAATAATTTTTCACATTCAGATATGCAGACATTAAACCTACATAATCTGACATAGACAAATACAATCTACCATGGAGCCCAGGCTGTCCTTAACCTGGGGAGCCTCCTCACTCCTCCTCCCAGTACTAGGATTATAGGAACACACCATACGTCCAACAAAATCCTGCATACTTTCATAACAACTTCAGCATGCATAAGTAATTTTCATATATACATACTTCATACTTTTTGTTTGTTTGTTTTTTGAGATAGGGTTTCTCTGAGCAACAGTACTGGCTGTCCTGGAACTCGTTCTGTAGTCCAGGCTGGCTTTGATCTCAGAGATCCACCTGCCTCTGCCCCCTAGTGCTGGTATTAAAGGCATGCACCGCTACCGTCACCACCACCCAGTATTATACTTCATTCTTTAAATGGTTGTTTAGTAAACTGTAGTATTACTTTCATAGGTTCAACTGTATATGCACTATAAATCAATCAGCTGCTTACAAGTTTTTAGTATATAAACATGTCTACAGAAAACTTTTGGAGGCAGAGTCTCACTATGTGGCCTAAGATGTCATCAAATTCATGGTCCTCCTATTTCTGCCCCTAAGTACTGGGATTATAGGCATGTACTACCATATACAGCTCTTGAATGTCTCTTTCAGCAGGTTCACTATGATACGACTGTCATCCCAAGTTTAAAGTAAAGATAGAAGAATTTTGAGTTGAAAGCCAAACTTAGCTATATATAAAGAGACTCAGTCTTACACAGGGAAAAACAAAACAAAAAACTTCAGATTATAAATCTATTATAAATTTATTCATATAGGCAGATTTAAAAACTTTATGTCTAACTGCAAAATTGTTCTACTGACTGTACTATTGTCAATTTATAATCATATTAAGAGTGTGTAAACATGTCTGATTCTCTACACACTTGGCCATTATCTAGTTGCTTTAAAAGTGGTGTTGTATACAGGAGACTCATTATGAAATGCACATGTCAGTGTTTTAATTCTTGAAGAGTCCAGTTTAATAAAGTCTCTCTCTCTGTGTGGGATGGGGACCATGATATAGATATGAATAATTTGCATTAGTATAGATTTTGCTTTATTGATAGCGATTTAAGGTCAATTTTGTTATATGTATATGTATTTCTGATATTGATTAAGGTATTGTGATTGTGTAGTTCATTTAAAAATGTAATGTATATAGGTAGTTAATAGATAATCATAATAGTCAAGTTTGTAGTCATATTAGTTAAGATTTTCTAGATGTGCATAGATATATTTTAGATAGGCATTCTTCATATTTTTCAAAGATTATAGAACATGGCATTTTAAATGTTTTAATAACTTAGGACTTTTCATGACAATGAGACACTCTGCTCCTGGCAGCACCAATCTACTTCAAGAGGAAGATGGGCATCGAAGAGGCTCGTTATGGAGTTTGATAGCCATTTGGGCAAGAAACTGCTCTTGCCTGGACTATTGCATAAACTGGACACAGAGAACCCGCAGAGAGAGGACTACTGAACTTGCCTAAAGGTGAGATGATCTTTCGGGGTTCCTGATTCATTGAAGAGTCTGCAAGACATTCTGCTGGACACAACAGATAGTGACTGAACTGACTTTGAATTTTCCTGCTTTATGGAAATGTCTGCTGGATACCATGGGCCTGAAGGCTGAAGATGGATGCCCCAATGGTACAGAGGAACTTTGGGTGACTGTCCAGGCAGCGAGATGTCTCTGTCATTTCTAGAGTTTTAAAAATTGCTTTTTTTCTTGTTTGCTTAGGTAGTATTGTATCTTTCTGGAGTCTTTGATGGAGTTAAGAATAGTTAGTTATAGTTATAGTTTTCCTTAGTTATGATAAAGATTATTGTAACTTTTACTTGATAACTGTTTTGTTATATGTAATTTTGCTATGTTAAAGTTAAAGCCTTTTTTTTTTTGTTTAAACCGAAAAAGGGGAAATGATGGAGGAAGGTCATTGGTTAAATAAAAAGAAACTGCTTGGTCCTCATTGGTTAGAAGATAGGTGGGAGGAGTAAACAGAACAGAACGCTGGGAGGAAGAGGAAGTGAGCTCAGACTCCACAGCTCTGCTCTCCGGAGCAGACGCCTCAGAGAGACGCCATGCCCCAGCTCCGACCCAGGATGGACTTAGGCTAGAATCTTCCCGGTAAGACCGGTGCTCACAGATTATTAGAGATGGGTTGATCGGGATATCAGAATTAGCCAGTAAGGGCTAGAGCTAAAAGGGCCAAGCAGTGATTAAAAGATTACACAGTGTCCGTGTAATTATTTCGGGTAAAGCTAGCCGTGCAGGCGGCTGGGGTGTTGGGGATGCAGCCCCGCCGCTCGTATTACTACAGGACCAGAGCGTAAGTTTTTTAACAGCACATCCCAGCTGATTCTTGAGGCAGTCCTTTATTAGATCACAGCAGTTCATCACTATATTTATTATATAATTATGTAAAGTATCTACAATGTATTTGAACATACCCACTGGGTAATGATGCTATAATGTAGACAAGCATCTGCAACAAGACCACCTTGTCTTGTCAGAAGTTTAACAAGACCACAGCCAAGAGAAACGATTAATGAATAGTCTATATATTACTTATACATTTTCATCTACAGAGCAAACAGGTTTCTATTACTATGTTAACTCTGATGAGCTGATTTTAGCTGTCTAGAATATTGTGCAGGCTTCTGAGGCATATGGACCAGTTCAATTCTGTAACTAATCAACAGTGTCTATCACCTTAGTTCCAATAGTGTCTAGCACTTACCAAACTCAGAAGAGCCAATCCAAGAGGGAAACAAAACCTAACAATGTGCCTTTTGAGCCATGCCCATCACTCATACAGCTGCTATTTGTTCCTCTATAAGCAAATGAATAACTGGAGACATTTTAAAATTACAAACAAATTAATAACAAGGCAAATGATGGCCAGATGTGGTGTCATACACCTTTAATCCCAGCACTTGGCAAAGCAGAGGCAGGCAGATCTCTGTAAATTCAAGGCCAGCCTGGTCTACACAGTGAGTTCCAGGACAGCCAGGGCTATTAATGGAGATCATGTAAAAAGAAAAAGAAAGAAAGAAAGGAAGGAAGGAAGGAAGGAAGGAAGGAAGGAAGGAAGGAAGGAAGGAAGGAAGGAAGGAAGGGGGAGTGAGGGAGAAAGGGAGTGAGGTAGAAAGGGAGGGAGGGAGGGAGGGAGGGAGGGAGGGAGGGAGGGAAGGAAGGAAGGAAGGAAGGAAGGAAGGAAGGAAGGAAGGAAGGAAGGAAGGAAGGAAACTCTGTAACAGACGTCAACTCAGCCAGCTCTAGATCTGTACCCCAGCTAGCACACTCCAGTCACAGACAGTGCTTAGAAGTGTGAGGAATGATGTTTTAGGATACAGAGCAAGGATAGAGACATTTTTGCAATTTGATCCTTGACAAAAACACATAGCTCACAGCAACAGACATAAGAAGATTCTCCTAGTTGGGTGCAGCTGTCAACTTGGACATAGCCCAAAGTCATGAGTATCTCCTTGGGGACCTGCCTCCTTTGGACTAGCCTATGGGTATTTCCTTGATGGCTAACTGATAAAGGAAGACCCAGCCCACTTTGAGCAGTACCATCGCTAGGCAGCTGTGAAGCAGAAAAGAGGAGCAAATCAGTAAGCAGCATTCCTCAGGGTTCCCGCCTAACTTCCCTCACAGAGGGATGGTGATCTGGAAGTATCAGATGAAACAGACCCTCCCCTCCAGAACCAAGTTGCTTTTGGTCATGGCTTTCATTACAGTAACAGAGAAGCGACCTAGAAGGGTGACTTCTGAGTCTGTCACCACACACAGAGCAATGCACAGATGGAAACAGAGACTTTCCATTGAGACTTTACTTAAAGACATGTTAAATATTCACATCAACTGTATCTTTAGTTGTGATCACTGTCTTGGATGACGTAAGCTTCCAAATGAGTCCCAAATCAGTCTACAGTTTTCAGATACATGTATCAGGCTCAAGTTTCTATACTTTTCATTAATACCAAACAGAATTTTGACATTTGGGGGCTGGAGAGATGGCTCAGTGGTTAAGAGCACTGGCTGCTCTTCCAGAGGTCCTGAGTTCAATTCCCAGTGACCACGTGGTGGAATCACAACCATCTGTAATGAGATCTGGCGCCCTCTTCTGGCATGTGGGCATACATGGAGGCAGAATGTTGTATACATAATAAATAAACAAACTCTTAAAAAAAAAGAATTTCGACATTTTTCTTATTTTCCCTTCTCTAGCCCTACTTATAATTTGAACTGAGAAGTTGCAATGACAAGAGGGTTTTTAATGAGTACTGAGAGTGCTAGGGAGTCACACCCAAAGCCTTGTGTACCCCAGCACTTGCTCTACTGAGCTACATTTCTAGTACTATAAGCATGTTTTTAAAGTCTGTACGTGCATGCGTGTGTATATGTATGTATGCATGCGTGTGCCTCGTGTGCATACGTAAGATTCAAGTGCCCACAGAAGCTTCCAGATACCCGGGAGCTGAAATTACAGGGGGCTGTGAGCTGTCCGATGGGTGCTGGGAACCAAGCTTGGATCCTCCACAAGAGCAGTATGTGCTCTTAACCTCTCAGTCATCTCTCCAGCCCCCAAGTACATTCTTATTTCATCTGCAAAACAACCCTGGAAGGCTGCCAAGGCAGGTGTGCATTAGCTTCACTTGCAAGATAACTATACTCAATACCGGAGATGTACATTTTCCCAGGGCCACAAAGCTAATTAGTGACTTGGCTTGAGGACCAAATTTCCTGCTTTCTAATCTTGTGTTCTTTTTCACAGTATCTTTGCCAGAAACTGATGACATAAGGTCAACCATACCTTGACCTCAGGAGTCACATTCAGGACTGGAAGCAGGCCTATCCCCACTCACCTTTGCTTCCTGATCACTCTGTTATGGCTTCTGCTCTTTTATAGTGTCCCATGTTACAAATTACAAGTGACTTATTCTTCCTTCCCTGTTAAATTAACTAGTTTGAACAAATCCTATAGCTTCTTATTTAAGTTTTGTTTTCTGAGACAGGATCTCCCTATGTTGCCCTGGATAGCTTGGAACTTGCTGTGTAGACCAGGCTGGCCTTGAACTCAGGTATCCACCTGCCTCTGCCTCCTGAGTGCTAAAATTAAAGGTGTGCATCACCACGCCTAGAAGTTTTTTCTTTTAAAATCTGACTTATTTTTTGACTTCTAATTTCAAAACACAAACCAGCCCTCAGCACCTTATGCTAGACTATGATCACTGATTTTATAGATATTTCTTATTTCATTTTTAATGTAGTCCAGGATGACCTGGAGTGAACTCGTGGCAATCTTTCTGCCTCAGCTTCCTAAATGCCGTGACTAAAGGTAACAGTCACCTCTAACTTTTCTTCACAGCAGTTAGAAGATAGTTTTTGAAATTAGACTTCTAGAAGTCTAGTTCCAAGCTCCGAAAGACTACACCTTCATAATAGCAAATCTGCTCCGTGCCTGTCAAGGGCTTCTATAACCTGTTTCCATCAATTCAGATAGCTTGTGCATGAACCAACTTCCTGAGCATCCATGAGCCAAACAGCTTCAGATTGTGGACTCACTCACATTATACTTCTTAACTCTATGAAGCAAATAATATTTCCATTTCACACGAGAAGATTTAAAAAGGAACCAAATGATCTGCTCTCAGTCGGTGCAGTCAACAGAAGCAGGATGAAATGGTGAGGCTGAGATCCCAACAGTACCTTCCCTGCAAGAGCCTTCTCACTTCCCCCAAACGGCATACTGTGATCCAAATGTCTGTGGGAGGCACTCCTCATATCTGAAACTCGGTTTTTACTCTAAATGTGTCCACAGTTCCATTATGTTGCCCTGGTCGGCCTGTAATGAGTCTTGAACTCAGAGATCCACTTGCTTCTGGTTCCAGAGTGCTGGGATTAAAGGCTGAAGCCACCATACACAACCCTCCTTTCTAAAGGTTTTAAACTTTTTAAAGTAAAAGTTGAAAAAGGTTGGATTTGTACATTTTTATTTTGTATGCTCATATGCACATGTGGGCATGTGTCAGAGGACAACTTTCAGGAGTTGGCTCCCTACTTCCACTATGTGGGTCCCACAGATCAAACTTAATTTGGTAGCAAGTGCCTTCACCTGCTGAGCCATCTTGGCCAGTCCATGAAACAGTTTTTGTTTCATCTTGTTTAGACAGAGTATCACTAGCTCTGGCTGGCCTAAAACTCACAGAAATCCACTTGTCTCTGCCTCCCTAGTGTTGGAATAGCAAAGTCAGGTTTTTTGATAATTCTGTTTTTCACGGTATTTTGAAACTACACGTGTCATTCTATAGTGGTTTTTATACACAGGAAAGCCAGGAAGAACCTGTAAACAGAGGGCACATAGATTGATGCCAGGATTAGAACCTCACAAAAGAGGACCATTCTATGTTGACTAACACACAGTGCTGGGCCCAATGCCCAACTCTAACACATGTGGACCTATGATTTTAGGCAGTGTTTTCTGGATCCCTTAACCTTCTTTAGTTGTCTCTTCTAGAGCCTGTGTCTACCTTGTACAGGGTTGTAGGGAGAAGTAACAGTCCACAAAAGGACTTGGGATAGTGCCTGCTTGGTTCACCCTCACTCCTCTTCCCTGTTACTTGGCACAATACTGGATACAAAAGAGCTAGTTAAGAAGAAAAGACCTGACCTAAAGCATTTACAATGTATTTTTTATTTTTAATCTTATGTGCATGAGTATTTGCCTACATGTATGCACATGCACCACATGCACGCCTGATGACCATGGAAGTCGAAAGAGGATGTAAGATCCCTGAGAACCCAGTTACAGACTGTTGGGAGTCACCATGCTCTTAATCACTGAGCCGTCTCTCCAGCCCTTACAATGTCTTTAGTAAGACTCAATGAGTAAGGCTCCTAAATAGAAGTAAGCAGTGTGAAACATAAAAGTGACCAGGAGTCAAACTGCATGGCCACTGCTAATGAAAAGACATTTGAGGAAGAAAAGTAACGTGAGGCGAGGCGAGGAGGCCAAGGCCACGAAAAGCAGGCTGGGGAACTTAGGGAGTTTTTCACCACTGCATTAAAACCGCTCTATACAAGTATTTGAAAATTCTGACATCTTTGCATCCTAAATAAACCCAGGCAAGGGTAGTAGACCTATGGTGGTGGTGTATCCTGGTGATATAAAGTCATGGGTTTGATCCCAGTACTGTAAATGAATGAATGAATGAATGAGAAAACAAATGAATGGATCCCAATTTTTCTACTAAACATTGATAACATATTGATATAAAGTGATAATATATTGATATAAAGAGTTAATAATATCAGGGTTAGAGAGATGGTTCAGAGGTTTAGAGCACTGTTGCTCCTGCAGGGACTCCACTTTGATTCCCAGGACCCTCTACAACTATCTGTAATTCTAGTTCTAGGGGATCTGATGCTCTCTTCTTACCAGACACCAGATACACAGCTATTCTACATACATATACGTATGCAAAACATTCATACATATAAAGTAAACGTTTTAAAATTCTTTAAATAGTTAATATTACAAATAGTTAACCTTTAGCAGTTTACTATGTATCAGTATGCTCCAAATGTTTCATATTTATTACATTATTCAAGTATCCTCCAAATACTTCTCTAAAATTACTATTATTATCCACACTGTTCAAATGAAAAGCCAAGACCATAGTCCCACATACATTAACAACAGGTTTCAAATATACACTTTGCTCAAAAACATCAGCTCTTGCCGGGCGATGGTGGCGCACGCCTTTAATCCCAGCACTTGGGAGGCAGAGACAGGCGGATCTCTGTGAGTTCGAGACCAGCTTGGTCTACAGAGCTAGTTCCAGGACAGGCTCCAAAGCCACAGAGAAACCCTGTCTCGAAAAACAAAAAAAAAAAACAACAAAAAAAAAAAATCAGCTCTTAAAGACTAATTTTTCCCAATTCCTAAATATGTGAAGTAAATAGTAACAAAAAAAATCAAGCTCTTCACATGCTGCACACTCCCCACCCCTTCCCAAGGCTAACCATTTGGTGGAGACTCAATAACTGCACAGATCTTCTCTTCATCATAACCTGTACTTCAGAGACAGGGTCTCAGATAGCCCAGGCAGGCCTCAAACATGCTTGGTATCAAGGCAACCTTAAACTTCCAATCCCTCTGCCTCCGTCTCCTCAGTGACAGTATTACACATGGACCACCATTGCTGTTTCTATGCTGAGCTGGGGATCAAACCTTGTGTTCTGTTTGTGTATGCTAGACAAATATTCTCCTAAATGATCCATAACCCTAATCCTGTAGTCTGCACTTTTAAGTAAATAAAATTGCTACACAATTTCTGATAAACTCTTTTATCAAAGTTTAAAAAAAAAAGGCTGGTGCGACAGTAAAGCCTGAGGACACCACTTCCAATCCCTGGGAACATGGAGGATGAAGAAAGCTGACAATTACAAGTTGCCATTTGGCCCTAGACTCCACATGCACACCATAACACGCTCATGCACATACACATGCTAAATAAATGCAGTATTTTTTTTTTTGGAGGAAGGTAAAGTGCTAGTAAGATAGCTCAGTCAGAAAAGGGCTTGCTGAGCAAACACGAGGACCTGAGTTTGAGCCCCAAGACCCATGTGAAAAGCACAGCTGATGTGGGATTTCCCTCTGTATGCTGTGAATGTTTTATTACCATTGGTTAATAAAAAAGCTGCTTTAGGCCTATGGCAGCACGGAATAGAGCAAGGTGGGAATTCCAAGCAGAGATAGAGGAGAAAAGAAGGCAGAGTCAGAAAGATGCCATGTAGCCACCGAAGGAGAAAGATGCCCATGCACCAGAACCTTACCGGTAAACCACAAGCCTCATGGTAAAATATAAAATAATAGAAATGGGTTAATTTAAGATGTAAGAGTTAGTTCATAAGAAGCCTAAGCTATTGGCCAAGCAATGTTTTAATTAATATAGTTTCTATGTTATTATTTGGGTCTGGGAGGCTGGGAAATGAACAAGTCTCCTTCTACACAAAGCACAATAGTGTACTAGGGAGGAGACAGGCAGACAGCTACGGCCTGCTGGCCTGCAAACCTAACCACACTGACAAACTCCAAGCTCAGTGAAAGACCTGTTTAATGAAAGAGAGCCATTAAGGAGGACATTGATGCTGACTTTTGGCTTCCACATGCACACACACACACACACACACACACACACACACACACACACACAAGATAAACTTCTCTTTTTTTTAAATTTATTTTATATACATTGGTGCCTCATCTGTCTATGTGTCTAGGCTGTGTCAGGGTGTTGGATCCCCTGAAAGTGGAGTTACAGACAGGTGTGAACTACCATATGGGTGCTGGGAATTGAACCCAGGTCCTCTGGAAGAGCAGCTAGTGTTTGTTTTTGTTTTGTTTTATTTTGTTTTGAGATAGGGTTTCTCTGTGTAACAACAGCTCTGGCTGTCCTGGAACTCTGTAGATTAGGCTGGCCTCGAATACCTCTGCCTCCTAAATGTTGGGATTAAAGGTGTGAGCCACCACTGCCGCTTGGCTGGAGCCAGTGCTCTTAACCACTGAGCCATCTCTCTAGTCCCTTAATGAATGCTTTTAAATATTCAGTTGTAGCTGTCCATACAGTTTCAAAGCAGAAAGAAAAAAGAGGAAAAAAATAAAACAAAGGAAGAGAAGGGGAAAAAGTTGAAAATTATCAACTAAAGTTGTGGACTCTTATTTTTCTTCCAATTTATTCATGGGAACAGTGATAATTTCACAAAGTATATCAACCTAGGCATGGTAGGTCACATCTTTAATCTCAGCACTCAGGGTAAAGAGGCAGATGAATCCCTCTGAGTTCCAGACGAGTCTAACCTACATAGCAAGTTCCAGGCCAGCCATGGCTACATAGAGAGACCTTGTCTCAAAAAAAGGAAAGGAAAGGAAAGGAAAAGGGAAAGGGAAAGGGAAAGGGAAAGGGAAAGGGAAAGGAAGGAAGGAAGGAAGGAAGGAAGGAAGGAAGGAAGGAAGGAAGGAAGGAAGGGGGATTAGATTCTTATGTCAAACCGGAGACAGAAAAAAGAAAGTAACCATATTAAATATTTTAAATGAACAACTTTAAGATAAAAATTAACGACATGCTAAATGTATAGATTAATACATTTAATAAATCAACAAAATGAACAATTTTCTTTGGTAGAACATACATTTGCTGGATTCTACTTTATTGAATTACATGCTAGGCCATAAACATACTCATTTATATGAGTTTGTATAAATGTAAGAACTTTGTATTTGTTGTATTCAAAATTCCTTCTACTGAACACCGCTTAAGGCCTTTCAGAATCAGAAGTGTCTCTAAGATGCCCATTGTGATAGACTACCTAACCCTAAATACTCCAGTGTCAATCTGTAAATTTAAATGCATTGCTTTCAAGACAAACTCCTTTAGAGGCTTCCCACTACCTAGAAAAAGTCTAAATACCTTGATGGACAGAGCAAATGTTACCACCCTCCAGGCAAGGGCTACCCCTCAGTTACTCTAAAGGCATTCTGATCCAGCATGCTGAATGCTAGGATCCTTACTAATGTCCTTCTACATGTAATGTGCCCCTTAAACCCCTTTTTCCTCTTGACTCTGTCCACCTCTTGAGGTCAGAGTGATCCCACAGAAACGGTCATTGAAGTCTAGCTGTCTGAGGAAGTTCCCGGCATCCCTGTGTGTGCCTCTTAGAATGAACACTGGACTATCTGCCTATGTGAATTGTGTTTTCTTAAGATTTGTGTATTTGGGAGGCTAGAGAAATGACTAGTAGTTAAGAGCAATGGCTGCTCTTCCAGAGGACCCTGATTGGATTCCTAGCACCAGACATACACGTGGTGTGGCGCATATGTGTATGGTGTGAACCCATACACATAACAGAACATTTAATACTTATTAGATAATAGTTTTAATGATTAATCGTGTGTGTATCTGTATGCCATGTGTGTAGTAGTAGATTAGAGACCAGAGGATCCCCTGGAGCTGGAGTTCCAGGCAATTGTGAGCTGCCTAATGTAGTGCTGGAAATTGAACTCCGGACCTCTATAAGAGTAACACACACTCTTAGACACTGACCCTTCTCCCCAGCCCTATTGATTTTTATCTCATATGTATACGTGTTTTGCTCACATGGGTGCCTGTGTGCCCTATGCACGCAGTGCTCAAAGAGGCCAGAAGAGGGCCTCAGACCTCTGGAACTAGAGTAAAAGACCGCTGTGGAGCAGCTGTGTGGATGCTGGGAAATGAATAGGGACCTCTGCAAGAGTAACAAGTGCTCTTAATCACTGAACCATCTCGCCAGCTGCTGTTTATCTTAATTTTTTTTAAATATTTATTTACTTATTATGTATACAATATTCTGTCTGCAGGCCAGAAGAGGGCACCAGACCTCATTACAGATGGTTGTGAGCCACCATGTGGTTGCTGGGATTTGAACTCAGGACCTTTGGAAGAACAAGCAATGCTCTTAACCACTGAGCCATCTCTCCAGCCCGTTTATCTTAATTTTTAAGAGGCAATTTGTCATGCTACATGTACATGCTCCTAGAACCCAAATAGAAGGCTCAGAGGGGCTTCAATATTTTTAACCTAACCAGGTCATCTTAAAAGACAACTAAGACATACAACCTTGAAAGAGTGGAGAATCGCCTTTTTAAAAAAAAACAAAAGTGTGGAGTCTTTGAAATATACAGAGGTGCTATACTATTTTGGTTCTGTGACCAATTATATTTAATGATGTGTTCAACTATATTTAATTCCTGCTGCCTTTGGATCCAGATGTAGAACTCGCAGTTCCTTCTCCAGTACCAGCCGGGCGGTGGTGGCGCACGCCTTTAATCCCAGCACTCGGGAGAAGCAGGTGAATCTCTAAGTTCGAGGCCAGCCTGGTCTACAGAGTGAATTCCAGGACAGTTACACAGAGAAACCCTGTTTCAAAAAAAAAGAAAAGAAAAAAAGAAAGAGAGAAGGAAAGAAAGAAAATAATGGACTACACCCCTGAACTGTAAGCCATCCCCAGTGAAATGTTTTCCTTTATAAGAGCTGCTGTGGTCATGATGTCTCTTCACAGTAGTAGAAACTCTAAGACACTCTGCCTAAATAAATGAATGAATGAATGAATGAATGAATGAATGCGTAAAATCATCCCGGGGCAGTGGTGGAGCAAGCCTTTACTCCCAGCACTCAGGAGGTGGAGGCAGGCGGATCTCTGAATCAAAGGCCAGCCTGGTTTACCCTGCCTTGCAAAACCAATAATAATAATAATAATAATAATATTTTTTGGATTGCTCATTTTGAGTTCATAATATAAAATTAACTTTTTAAATTTAAAATTTTAGTAATGTAACAAGTATGCACTTAGAATAATCGAAGTGTGTTATCTTGCTTTATACCTATGTTAAACTATAAGTCATTCAGCAGCTCTTAAGAACAGAAGGAAAAGTCTAGTTCTGTACTCTACACAGGGTCCCAATTACACTAAAAACTAACATTCTTTCTCTAACTCATATGGGGTTTTGTGGGGTTTTTGTTGTTGCTTTTTAGTTTTGTTTCAAATTGAGACAGGTTCTCACTGTGAAGCCCTGGCTATCCTGAAACTTACTACGGCCTCAAACACAAAGATCCATCTGCCTCAGCCTCCCTAGTAAGAGGTTCTCATGGGTTGTTTCTACTCAAAATTTAAAGTTACCATTAAGTTATAAATGCGATAGAGTTTTTGGGAAAAAAATAACGAAACTTACAGGGTTCTAAGAACCTGACCACACCTCTGAAGCACCAAAAAGGAAATGAATAACAGTGTTTACTTTCACAAACCACAACTAGACTTGATAAGCATCTCATCCATTTCCCAGAGATGAAAGGCAATACCGGAATTTGGCACAGTGACCTCAATAGAAGGCTAATCTTTAAAACAAAATGGATCCTGCCTGAAAATGTTTTGTGGGGAACTACAAACAAGCTTTTAAGTGGAGGAGTTGCTCCGTTTGTCTTCAGATTGTCCTGCCCTCTGAGAGAACATCAGATTACAAGACTTACTATTTGCCAACAAACAAACATGAACTGCTTTCAATGACATTTTATATATACATATACAAAAATCGGGGTAGAGATATCTAATTTCTAACTAAAATTCGGGCATTTTCTCTCAGTTTGTAAAACTCATAGTAATGCAAACATAGATTTTTTCAGGCCATTATATAATGATATTATCTCTACAGGTTCTTTATAATTTTTTTTTGGTTTTCCTGTGGCTTTTTAAAAGACAATTTGACAATATCAAAATTTTAAGGTTTGAAAGAACTTTTACCAGACTGGGAGTAGTGGCACATGCCTTTAACCCTAGCACTTGAAGTTCCAGGTCAGCCTGGTCTACATAGTGAGTTCCAGGACAGCCAGAGCTATCTTGTCTCAATAAAAATAAAATATATAAAGAAGAAAAAGAAAGAAGGAACTAAGTGCCGCCATTCTGGCTGGGCTAGCTCTGAAAGTTTCAGGCTATGACTTACAAGGAAGTGTGTCCCCCAGTGACTGCTCAGCGTCACACTAATAACACATTATCCCACCAAGGCAGCAGCCTTTCTTACGAGAATTAGCATTCTGTTTTAGCAACCTTATCTGTGGATCTTCACTAAAGGTACTTTCCAAGGCAGTCTTTCTAATAGAAATTGAACCTGATAACTAATTGCTAAGTATAAGTGGAAAACCTACTTGCTTAAAAGAACAGATAACTGAAAAAAGTAGTAAAAAGAACGATTGGCTGGCAAAGGTGCCTGCTTCCAAGCCTGACCACCGGAGCTCAGTCCAGGCAGGGAGAATCGACTCCTACAAGTTACCCAGACCACCACTTGTGTCCATACGTTGCACACACACAAACAAATGGGCTTTACATCTTTTTTTTTTTAATCTTATGGAGATTGGTGTTTTTCCTGCATGTATGTCCGTGTGAGGGTGTCAGATCCTCTGGAACTGGAGTTACAGACAGCTGTGAGCTACCATGTGGTGCTGAGCATTGAACCTGGGTGCTCTAGAGAAGCAGTCAGTGAGTCATCTCTCTAGCCCTGGAATTGAATTCTTAAATAAAAATAAATACTAAGGAGAGACTACATTAACTTTATATTTTCATGTGCCTTCACTCACTTTCCACCAAAGGAAGAAGCAAGTCCTATCTAATTACTGTTTTTCAGGCTTTCCTCTCAGTTCAGCCCCAGGTAACTGGACTACACACAGCACTAGGCTCAGATTCTGAGGGAGATTTTTTAAGTGGTTATTTTATGTGTAATAGGAATTGGGGCCTCTTCCCAGGTAATGCTCTGGATACAGAAATGATGGTTGGATAACCTGCAAGGACACTAAAAGCCACACCATTTTTGTACACTTTAAAAGAGTGAGCTTTAGCAAGGCATGACGGCTAGCTTTAGATTCCATCACTGGGGATGCAGAGATGGGGAGTTCAAAGCCAGCCTGGTCTACATAGCAAGTTCCAGGCTAACTAGAGCTACATACTGAGACCCTGTCTAAAATAAAATCTTTTAAAAAGTGAGCTTTAATAAGCATAAATAATGTCTCAAAAAAAAAAACTCCCACAAACAATGTTTTTCTTTTCTTTCTTTTTTTTTCTTTTTGGTTTCGTTTGAGACAGGGTTTCTCTGTGTAGCTCTGGATGTCCTGGAACTCAGTTATAGACCAGGCTAGCCTTGAATCAAACAGATCTGTCTGCCTCTGCTTCCCAAGTTCTGGAAGATCATTTTTTTTCCTTTAAAAAAAACATGAAGAAAGTATGTACATTGCACAACAATAAAACTTATATTATCCATTCAAAGAATTATGATTTCACTGTACATGGTAATCAAGCTTAAAATAAAATGTTAGCACCACTGAGGTACAGCAATTCATGTTATTGAGGTACAGTAATTAAAAGGTGAAGTAGTAGAAAGGAACAGGCCTAACTCTGCATACAAGTGACACGACATGATGTGGGATTTCCCTCTGTGTGCTGTGATCACCATTAATGAATAAAGGAACTGCTTTGGACCTCTCACAGGACAGAACTTAGCTAGGCGGGGAAAACTAAACTGAATGCTGGTAGAAAGGAGGTGGGGTCAGAGAGAAGCCATGGAGTCACCACTGGAGACAGATGTGCTGAAACTTTGCTGGTAGGCCATGACCTCATGGTGATGCACAGATTAATGGAGATGGGTTAAATTAAGATGTAAGAGTTAGCCAATAAGAAGCTAGAGCTAATGGGCCAGGTAGTGATTTAAATAATACCATTTCTGTTTAATTATTTCAGGGCTGAACAGTTGGGAACAAACATGTAGCCCCCTCCTTACTACAAACTGGCACCAGCGTGGTTGACTAAAACCTCCTTGAAATCTAAGAGGGCTTGGAAAGGAATTCTAGACACAAAAATACAGAGTTTAACACAGCTTCTGGCTGTTTGCTGGCAGCTTGCCACAGCTCCTTTAGGAGAAGTTTCCCTGACTCAGTGGTAGCAGAAGAAAAAAGCCACAGTTTTGAAATGCAGACTTTCTGGGCCGTCCTGCCAGTGTAACCACTGGCTCTTTCAGGAGACCGAGCATTTGGATGGGGTTTGTGAGAAGCGTGATGTGGCTTGCTTGATGGCAATGTGGACTGGCTGTGTGCCTGGAAGTGGGGTGGTGTGCATGGCTCTCAGAAGCGGCCAGCAGCTCCACCATGCTGGACTGGGCAAGGCAAGCAGGCAATAAGTTTTAAAGAAGTGCTTAGCATTTTAAGAAATGCTCCTGGACAGTAAAGAATTACAGATACACAATAGGACAGATTCAGACATAAAAGATCTCTAAATGGGTCACAGTGTTGGATAAATGTATGTAGGCTTGGGAGAGAGAAGAAAAAGAGTACAGAGAGTTATAAAAAGAAGTAAATGGGGAGGAGGCAGAAATTTTTTCAATAAAAAATAAAAATAAAAAAAGCAAAGGGACTGGAGAGATGGCTCAGAGGTTAAGAGCACTGACTGCTCTTCCAGAGGTCCTAAGTTCAATTCCCAGCAACCACATGATGGCTCACAACCATCTGTACTGAGATCTGGCGCCCTCTTCTGGTGTGTGGGAAGCAGAATGTTGTGCACATAATAAATAAATTAATTTTTAAAAAAAAAGCAAAAAAAAATAGAAATTTCTTTAGAAACAAAAAAAATAAAAAGTAAATGGTTTTTTAAAAAAATAAAACAGTCTTTAAAGAGACAAAGTACAGACACTCATAGATTAAAAAAGTAAAGATAATAAAATAAATATCAAACTTGTACAAAAATAGAATAAAAACAAGCCGTAAAGATGGAAAATTCAGAGAGTTTAGATTATGTACATTATTGTGTTATCTTTGAATTTTTTGACTGCAGAGAGACATTTGATTCTGGGACTGCTAAGCTAAGCCAATATATATGTTTCAAAGGTATTTTGAATTCAAAATTTGAGTCTAAGGATGTTGCTTTAAAAAAAAAAAAGGTTCTTCTTTTGTTTCCACAGAGGATGAGAACCTGTGGATTGCTTCCAGACTAATAAAGTTTGATGGACCAAGACCCCCTGAAAGATTACCCTGAACACCCTTCAAAAAAATTACTTGGCCCAGCAAACAGTAGGAAGCAGTTTGGAGAATAACTACACCCATATTTCCAAATATTGTTTATAAAAATTTTTTTTACATTTAAAGGGGGATATGCTATAGAGATTTGCATTGGTATAGATCTTGGTTTATTGATACAAATTTAAGGTCAATTTTGTTATACTGTGTACATGTATTTCTGATCTTGACTAAGGTATTGTATTGTGCAGCTCATTTAAAAATGTAATGTATAATTATGAAATATAGGTTAGTAGATAATCATCTATGATAGTCAAGCTTGTACTCATGTTAGTTAGGGTTTCGAGATATATTTCAGTTAGATAGGTATTCTTCAAATCTTTCAGAGACCTTCAGAATATGGCATTTAAATATTTTAATAACTTAGGACTTTTCATGATAATGAGACACATCTGCTCCTGGCAGTTCCAATTACTTCAAGAGGAAGATGGGCATCAAAGAGGCTCCTTATGGGGTTTGCTAGCCATTTGGGCAAGAAACTGCTCTTGCCTGGACTGCTTGACAAACTGGACATGCAGGACCCACCGAGAGATGACTGCTGAACTTGCCTATAGGTAAGATGATCCTTCAGGGTTCCTGCTTCATGAAAGAGTCTGCCATATACTATGGGCCTATAGGCTGAAGATGGATGCCCCAACAGTACAGAAGAACTCTGGGTGACTGTCCAGGCAGTGAGATGTCTCTGTCAATTCTAGAGTTTCAAGAAGTATCTTACAATGCACTTCCTGTTTGCTTAGGTAATATTATATCCTTCTGGAGTTTTTGATGGAGTTGAAGAATTTATAGATATAGTTTTCCTTAGTTATGATAAAAGATAAAGTAGATATAAATATTGTAACTGTAATTCTTGCTTGATAACTATTTTTGTTACATGTAATTTTACTATGTTAAAGTTAAAACTTTCCTTTTTATTTAAACAGAAAAGGGGAGGTGATGTGGGAGTCCCTTCTGTATGCTGTGATCACCATTAATGAATAAAGAAACTGCTTTGGACCTATAGCAGGGCAGAACTTAGCTAGGCAGGGAAAACTGAACTGAATGCCTTGAGAAAGGAGGAAGAGTCAGAGAGAAGCCATGGAGCCACCTCTGGGGACAGACACACTGAAACTTTGCTGGTAGGCCATGACCTCATGGTGATGCACAGATTAATGGAGATGGGTTAAATTAAGATATAAAAGTTAGCCAATAAGAAGCTAGAGCTAATGGGCCAAGCAGCGATTTAAATAATACAGTTTCTGTGTGGTTATTTCAGGGCTGAACAGTTGGGAACAAACAAGCGGCCCCCACCTCCTTACTACAACAACAGAAGTGGCACAGTACAGCAAGAGACAAACTATTTAAAAATGGCTCAGAAATAAATGTTTAACCATAAAAATTTAAATTAAAAAAGAAAAGGAATCATCAAGCAGGCATGGTGATGCACACCGTTATTCCGGAGAACCCTGTGAGTGCCAGGCCCTCTAAAGCCAGATCCTGTGTCTCCTCCACTAGCAGAGCACTCTACTTCCTCCCCCACAACACTGAATACCTGATTTAGGACAATCTTGTCATAAAGGGAAGGTGTGTATGCGTGTGAAGTAAGCACGATCCTAAAACATCCATACAAGAAAGAACAGTAAAGAAAGAACTCCGCTATACTAATTCTGGACACCAGCTGCTGTCAATCACCCTCTGTAGGCTGAGACAAGGTTCAGTGAAGACTTATGCCAGCTCCTTCTTTCCCATTCTGCTGCTGCTATAATGGGAAAGAAACCAAATGTTACAGCCCCAACTCATTCAGAATTCTCTAACAAAACAAACATTTATTGGGCAGACATTGTGCTAAGAGCCAAAGTTACAGGGCTGAAGACTCAGTCAAGGTCCCTATAATCCTACAGCTTACAAAAGCATTAGAGAGGAAGGCAATAAAGGGAAATGCTGGGGGTGGCTTGGAGGCCATTCCTGATAAGAGTGCTCACTTCACACTGAGCGCCTGCCTAATAATGTCAAGCACTAAGCACCAGAGATAAAAGATAAATGAGACAGAGTCAGTCCAGTCCCTCCTGGCAGACAATATCCAGGACTAAGAAGGTGAAATTCGAGATATCAGAGTTTTCCAGGCTGAGAAACACTGACCTGAGTTCTCTGGACCGACAGTAGATAGCACCTCAATCTCAGTTAAGAACTTTCTGGGCTCCTCAGTAATATAAATACTAAGTGAGTTAGATTTTTGAAATGTTTTCTTGAAATTCTGTGAAATCAAATTAGAGACATTAAATGAAAACACAGCATATAACTGGAGTTGAGGAGCAGATACAGAAACTAAGGTGAGAATGAAGTGTGTGTTAAGAACATTGGAATAAATCATCTTTGAACACCCACAGCTAACTGCAATATCTGGCGCATTATCAATAAATCAATTCTCATAAGAAAAAGAATATCAGGGAACACAGAACTGAGTTAACCACCGAAATATTTTATTACCATTAAGTATAAGTGTTACTGAGATGCCACCGGCTGTTAGCATGAATCAAAGCTGTCTACAGACTTCGTGTGCACCTGTGTGGTAATACACATGTGTTTGTGCACATACCTGCAGGACTAGGTTTTTCCATATCATTCTCCATTTTATCTTTTGAGACAGGTGGCCAAGAGCTCCCAGAAATTCTACCTGTCTACACCCCAGTTTTAGGATCACAGGCGAACTACTATACCTGTTTTTGTGTGTGCTGTGGGGGGGGGGGGGGCTGGTAACTGGGGATCCAAATTCAAGGTTTCATGCTTTAACAACTGGGCCAGTACCATATTTGTTTTTTTGGTTTTTTTTTGTTTTGTTTTGTTGTTTGTTTGACACAGAGTCTCACTATGTAGCTCTGGCTGTCCTCTAGGACATTATGTAAACTCATTATGTAGAACAGACTAGCCTTGAACTCAAGAGACCTACCTTCCTCTGCCTCCTGAGTGTGGAAGGTGTGCCTCACCATGCCCAGGGAGACTGGCTCTTTCTTTCTAAAAGAACTTGTGAAGAAAGCTCAGAAAGCACCTGCAACATTACTTCTACACCCAGCACAAAGCCAATCACTAAATAATCAGTTCACTATGAGAAAAACAACAAAATAAAATGAACCCCAATTATTTTTCAACCTTTTCAATAGTTATAATATGTAACTATATTTTAGCTGGTAGTACTTTCATTAAAAAATAAAATTAGAAAGCATTTTATTAAATGCCAAAAACAGGGACAGTAAGATGATTCAATGGGGTAAAGGAACTTGCCAGCAATCCTGATGACCTGAGTTAAAACCCTGGAACCAACAAGAGATAATCAACTACCAAAGTTATCTTCTAAGCTTTACTCATGCATCATGGTATGCACACACAAATAAATAAATGTAAAAAAAATTAATGCTGCAAATACATACTATAAAGAACATATCATCTAAGAGTCAATAATTAAAACATATATTTTAAGAAATATTATTTACATAACTTTATATAATATGATATTCTCTACCATAAATCTAATAACTTTAAAAGCACATAAAACTACCAACAGTGTGCTATAATTCATATTGGGCACATTATGAAATACTGTCTTTTGTACCAGTATATAAAAATTTGAGTTACTGTTAATGGGATTACAAGAAACAGTCATGTTACACTTATGAGAATATTAGAATCCTGACCGCTATAAAAATGACTCCAAGAAAAATGACTTTTTGATATTAATTATAGATTAATACCAACTCTGTCCTGAACACTAAAATCATACACATTTGAAGTGTCTTTTTGCACAGCTTCACTACTGACATAGTAGCCAGTTCAGGTATCTAAAATTCATGTTTGTTTGTCTTTTTGAGACAGTGTCTCAGAGATCTGCCTGTCTCTACTCACCCCTTCCAAGAACTATGATTAAAGGTGTATGACACCATGATCAGCAAATTTAGATGTCTTTAAAATCCAAAGCAAAGCATGGCAGTACTTCTCCTGTTATGGAAGAGTGCAACTCTTAACAGAAATTCTTGGTAATAGCTACACAAGGTGAAATATACTTTTAATCCCAGTACTGAGGAGGGGAGTCAGAGACAAGTAGATCTCTGTTGAGTTCAAGGTGAGCTAGGGCTGCATAGTAAAACCCTATCTCAAAAAACAAAAACAATCTTGGTAAAACCGAAGCTCTCAAAGTTCAACTGCTCCTTGCCTCATCTTCCAAGTACAAGAAATGGGGATTATAAGAGTGCACTAGTCCAAAATATATGGACATAAATTCTACATTTAAGACATTTTATTACCAGATCTCTGAGTTCAAGGTCAGCCTGGTCTACAGAACAAATTCCAGGACAGCCCGGTCTATTCAGAGAAGCCATATTTTTAAAAAACAAAAAAAGCGCTTTTCTGTTCCGCCTTGCACGTAGTGGGGTCATGGTCAGTGAGACCCAGAAGGGGTTTTGTGCACCTGGGAGGTTGCAGATGGCTGTTTCATGGCTGTCATCATGCCACAAAATGAACATATTGAACATATTGAATTACACCCTAAACGCTATGGATATCATTTGGATTACCATGAGAAAAAGAGAAAGAAAGTTGGGAGGACCATGAACGTTCAAAGAAGGCAAAAAAAAAAAGAAAAAAGAAAAAAGATTGTCCTGAAGGCTAAGCTCCACCATAAGCAGCGCCATGCTGAGAAAATACAAATGAAAAAGACTATAAAGATGCATGAAAATAAAACCAAATAAAAGAATGATGAAAAGACTCCACAAGCAGTACCTGCCGACCTGCTGGACAGAGAGGGGCAATCTAGAGCAAAGGAGCTTTCCAGCATGATTAAGCAGAAGCAAAAAGAGAAGGCGGGAAAATGGGAAGTCCCTCTACCCAAAGGAAAAACAGAAGTATCGAAAGTTATTTGAACAGGAAAAAGAAAAAAGAAGGCATGGAAGAAGATGGTTACTAAAGTCTTTGCTGGTGATGGTTTTACAAGAAAACCACCTAAATATGAAAGGCTTATCAGGCCAATGGGTCTGTGTTTCAAAAAAGCCCATGTCACACATCCTGAGCTGAAAGCTACCTTTCGCCTGCCAATACTTGGTGTGAAAAGATCCACAGTCCCCATTATACGCACCTCTCGGTGTAATCACCAAAGTAGTTATTGAAGCGAATGTGAGCGAACTGGGCCTTGTGACACGGGAGGCTAGGTTATCTGGGGAAAGTATGCCCAAGTTACCAACAATCCTAAAAATGACGGGTACATAAATGCAGCCTTGCTGGTTTGATAGTGACTTCTCCTGAAAACCACACACCCTTAGGAAAACACCATCACTGTGATCTTTCTGAATACTACCAAGCTGCTTACCCATGAGCAGTTATGGAGGAGTATTTATTAAATTGCAAAAAAATAAAAACTTGCCGGGCAGTGGTGGCACACGCCTTTAATCCCAGCACTCGGGAGGCAGAGGCAGGCGGATCTCTGTGAGTTCTAGGCCAGCCTGGTCTACAAGAGCTAGTGCCAGGACAGGCTACAAAGCTACAGAGAAATCCTGTCTCGAAAAACTAAAAATTAATTAATTAATTTAAAAGAAAATTAAAAAATAAAAATTGCAGTTTTAAAAGTCATGATATGGAGTTGTAAAAAAAACCAAAAAACAAAAAAAGCAAAAAAGAAAAAGCCAAAAACATTTTATTGCTCAGAAGTCTATACTCTGTTGTTAATTCCACTGACTAAAAGAATTTTAAGATTGTATACATAATAAATAAATAAATATAAAAAAAAGAATTTTAAGAAACCTGGTAAGTTGGTTCAGTGACTAAAGGGTGGGCATTGGTTGCTCTTGCAGAGGACCAAGGTTCAATTCTCAGCACCTACATGGTGGCTCATAGCCTTCTGCTGACCTCTGCTCTGCAGCACCAGGCATGCGTGGTACACAGACACACATGTAGGTAGGGGACCTGTAAAAAAGTGAAAGGCCCGTAGCTGAGCAGCAGAAGCTAAATTCCAGGTCCCATCCCACACCAGAAAACAAAAATGAAGAACTTCAAAACCTTCCATTTTTCAACTCTTTTTGCCCCCAACTTTTCTATTTTAAAACTGGGGGTGGGCATACATGAGTACCAACTTGTGCATGTGGAGATTGGAGGGCTACATGCAGGAGGTGGCGCTGACCCTCCACCATATGGGTTTCCGGTTAAGGGATCAAACTCAGGTCTTCTCAGGTTTAGCAGCAAACATCTTTATCCAGTGAGACCTCTCACCAGCCTGAATTCTGGGTTTTAAACAATTACTATTAACTAGCTATTTTCTGTGACAGGGTTTATTAAGTTCAAAAATAGTAAATATTCTGGGGGTAAGACATTTATAGCAAAGATCCTCAGGGTGGAAAGACATTTAAAAATCAAATCCCAAGAGATGGCTCAGTGGTTAAGAGCTCATTGCCCTGTTGACCAGGTGGTGGCGGCACATGCCTTTAATCCCAGCGCTCGAGAGGCAGAGGCAGGTGGATCTGTGTAAATTCGAGGCCAACCTGATCTACAAGAGCTAGTTCCAGGACAGGCTCCAAAGCTACAGAGAAACCCTGTTTCGAAAAAATAAATAAATAAATAAGTAAGTAAGTAAGTAAGTAAGTAAGTAAGTAAGTAAGTAAGTAAATGAGAGCTTATTGCCCTGTTGAAGAGCAGAGTTCAGATTCCAGTACCCACATCAGGTGACTCACAACTGCCTGTAACTCTAGCTCCAGATGCCCTCTTCTGGCTGATTCGGGTGTCTTTATGCACATATATATTCACACAGACACAGACATTTCTAAAAATCTAGTTTTGGGGGCAGGGTCCAATCCCTAGCTGCTGCCCGTGGTGGTGATACACGCCTGTAGTCAGAAGTTCAAGGTCAGACATAGCAAGTTTGGGGCTGCTTGGACTGGAAACTGTATCTCAAAAGGAAACTCAGTTCTTCCCACCATCTTACAGTTCTACCACTCAGCACTGACTGCTCAGCGCTCACCTAGTAAAACACTGTCCTTCAAGCAACCTCAGGGAACGTTCTCACATGCTCACGGAAATCAAGTTAGTCATGATCTGTGAAGAAATGGGCAAATGTGATGCAACAAAGAAATTGGCCTGGCACGGTGGCACATGTTTAATCCCAGCACTCAAGACTCAGAGGCAGAGGCAGGTGAATCTCTATGAGCTCAAAGCCAGCATGGTCTACAGGGAGACACCCTGTCTCAAAAAAAGAAAAACGAAAGAAAAGGAGAGAGATCACATACATAGACATTTAAGCAATCATACCACATGCTAGAATAAAGCTTCAGGTAAACCCAGGGACAAGCAGAATGTCTACTGAATAAAAGCATGTACTATTAATACTGGTCTTAAAGTCATGTCACCACAGCCAGTTGGTTCTTAGATTTTCTAAATGCTCATATTTTACTTTCTTTTATACCTTAGATTCTATATGATCCTCAAGTCAAAAAACAATTATGAAGCCAGGTGGTGGTGGCAAACACCTTTAATCCTAGCATTGGGGGTGGGGGGGAGAGGTAGGAGGGTCTCTCTGAGTTCAAGGTCAGCCTGGTCTACAGAGTGAGTCCAAGTCAGTCAGGGGTGTTACCCAGAGAAAGTCTGTCTTGAAAAACAAAAACAAACAAAAAAATTATGACAAAAATAATACATTTTAAAGTACTAAGCAATATATAAAACTAATAAATTTTTAATTTCCCATAAAGATGTTTGGGTGTTTTCTCTTGTTTTGTTTTGTTTCACCAGTTTTATCACTTCAGGATTTTAGGTTCAACTATATTCAAATTTCACATCACTTACTTGTTTCATTAGAAAACTAAACATTATTCAGTTATAGATGCATCATGTTACAATAACAATAGTGGAAGTAAACTTGGACTGGAAAGTTAACTTCTTGCTCATACTTGTACCAACATGAGTTCTCTTGCAGAGCACATCCACCACCCACGCAACCTATGCAGAGATGCTGCTCCAACATATTTTAACTTCTTCTAAGGCAACCAAGTGAGTTCACCTCTTCATCCACTAAACATGTGACTAAAGACAGCCTCATCTGTAAGCAGCATTTTTTCTTCCTTCTTTCCTTTCCTTTTTAATGCTGAAAATCAAACCCAAGGCCTCTTTACGTATAGAAAAATACTACTAAGCCATACCCTCAGCCTCTAATACTTTCTTTTTTGGTTTTTCCACATAGGATTTCTCTGTAGCTTTGGAGCCTGTCCTAGCTCTTGTAGACCAGGCTGGTCTTGAACTCACAGAGATCCACCTGCCTCTGCCTCCCAAGTGCTGGGATTAAAGGCATGGGCCACCACTGCCCGGCCCAGTACTTTATTTCTGTTTTTAAGAAGTATGTATTATCAACTGCATGCCTACTATAGTCTAGGTGCTTTAGCACTTCCAATTTGAAACCTTACAATTTTAAGAAGTAGTCATATCTATTCAATGACAAGAACATTAACCCTCAGTGGTAAGATAAAATGGTGATAGGAACTCAGATTTCAACTTTGGCCCACCTCCACTGCCCACCCAATTTAGGAGAGGAGGAAGTTGGAGGGGTGGCTCTGTGGTTGAGAGCACATGCTGCATAGCCATGAGGATCTGAGTTTAGATCACAGCACCCACATAATAAGCTAGGCATGATCTCACAAATGCACACTTATAACCCCAGTACTGTGGGGGCAGATGCAGGAAGATGTTGGAGACTTGCTAGCAGCCTAGCAGAAATAGAACATAAGTTCCAGGTACAGGGAGCCCCTGCTTCAGAGGAAACGGTAAGGAGTGGGAGAGAAGGCCACCCAAGAGCTCTGTGCTTGTGCACACAGGTGCACAGCCACATGTGCACAGACCACGCCCCCAACACGCACAGTTCTGCTAAACCGGCTTAAAGCAAACACAACTGCAGAACAACTAATGGAATAAAGGTCAGTTAGATCAAAGCAAATCTTTTACAGTAAGACAGATAGGTAGAACACACTGTCCATGGACATCCTCCTCCACTCAGCTCTGAACAGGGTTTCTCTGTGTAGTCTTTGCTGTCCTGGAACTGGCTTTGTAGACCAGGCTGGCTTCGAACTCATAGAGATTCACATGCCTCTGCCCTCCCAAGTGATGAGATTAAAGGAGTATGCCACCTCCACCCAACCCGTGTACGTTTTAAAAATAAGGTGTTATAAATCAAACCCGATTCAAAACATTTCACTTTATTCATTTAATTACATTTATTTACATGTGTGTTGGAGGCTGTAACATGTATGTACCTCAGCACTTATGTAGAAGTCACATGACAACTTGGTGGGAAATACCTTTACCCAACGAGCCATCTGCTTAAGCTTTTCACTGTATAGTCCTTGCTGGCCAGAGCTCATTGTGTAGACCAAACTGCTGGCCTCCAACTCACAGAGCTCTGTCTGCCTCTGCCGCCCAAGTGCTGGAACTAAAAGTGTGCACCACTCTGCCCTGCCAGCATTCCATTTGTTGGCTCATTTGTGTTTATGATGTGCTCTTCCTAAGATGCCCAAGCTGGTCTGACACACTACTGTAGTCAAGTGATCCTCCTGTTTCTGACTTCTAAGTGTCTAGAACTCTGGCACCACTTCACTTGGGAGCAGACAGAGCTCCAGGACAGCCAGGGATACACAAAGAAACCCTGTCATCATCAATCAATCTATCAACCAACCAATCAAAAAAAAAAAAAAGCTGGGTGGTGGCAGCTCACGCCTTTAATTCCAGAGGCAGGTGGATCTCTGTGAGTTCGAGACCAGCCTGGTCTACAGAGCTAGTTCCAGGACAGGCTCCAAAGCCACAGAGAAACCCTGTCTCGAAAAAAAAAAAAAGACTTCAAATTAAAAGTTCACTAGTTCTAAGATCTGCATCTTGAAAAAGTAAATCGAATGTCATCCTCTTTGAAGAGCTACAGCAAGCACAGTATCAGGCCAAGTAAGTTAAATAACATCCTAAATGCAAGAAATGAATAAATAAAATTTGGTTTACTAAAAACTAATTTGGGAGAGGCAGGCGGATCTCTGTGAGTTCGAGACCAGCCTGGTCTACAAGAGCTAGTTCCAGGACAGGCTCCAAAGCCACAGAGAAACCCTGTCTCAAAAAACCAAAAAAAAAAAAAAAAAAAAAAAAACTAATTTGGGGGGACAGGAGAGATGGCTCAGTCACTCTTACAAAGGACTGGGGTTCAAGACCCAGCAACCATATGGCAGCTCACAATTGTATCACTCCAGTTCTAGGGGACCCAACATCCTCACACAGACATATATGCAGGCAAAACATTAATGCACATAAAAGAAAAATAAATAAATTTTGAAAAAATAATGGTTTTCGAAGTGGACTGAAATCTAAAAATTTATTCTATATTAAATTAAAGTATTTTTGGTCTGAGGCATCTAGGAAATTTCAAATTCTCCCATTCCTGAGTTAAATAAATATTGTGCTTTCAAGTTCATTTTTTTAAAAACTGGAGTTATTGCATGAGTATTTATAAAACAACCTAAGAGGGCACATAAAATGAAAACTATAATGTATATAATTCTTTTTCATTTTCCCATTTGCTTTCGCCTCCATGTAAGTCTTAACTAGGATCAGGTCCATATCAACCCCAGCTTGGTGATACATGCTCATAAACCCCAGCACTTGGAAGATGAAGGTAGTATAAACAGGAGTTCAAGGCTAGCCTCCTCCAGGTTGAGGCCAGCCTGTCTCAAAGAGAAAAAACAATCTGGTTCAGTGTAGTAGAGAATGCCCATGCTTAGCAGAGTCAAAAGGATCACTTGTTCAAGGCCTCCCAGTTACATAGGGAGTTCAGTAGAGGCCAGACAGTCTGGGCTACTGGAGACCCCATCTTAAAACAAAACAAACAAAATAAGCCATACCTCTAATTTTTAAATAAGCTAAGAATCCTCTTTAGGGAGTCTTTTCAAATTCGAAATCTTGTTCAGATGTACTACAGGAGTAACAACACACATTCAGTAAAAACAGTGCTTTCTAATTCACAAAATTCAAAATACATCTTTTACTTTTTCATGTTACACTAATAGGTATTATACATGCTACAGTGGTGTTTTAAAGAACTTACTACATATTTCCTAAGGTTACTAGTAAAAATGAAAATGAAATTGTAAGCTTTTTTTTTTTTTCAAGAGGGTTTCTCTAACAGCCCTGGCTGCCCTGGAACTTACTTTGTAGACCGGGCTGGCCTTGAACTCACAAAGACGCCTTTACCTCCCGAGTACTGGGGATTAAAGGCCTGCACCACCATGGCCTGGAGACCCTGTAAGCTTTTACAAAGTACAAGGTAGGAAGGACTGTCCAGGCAGTTTAGGGGTCAGAGACATGCCTGGACAGCTGACTTCCTGAGTTTGATCCCTGGAACTCAGAGTGAAAGGAAATACACCTGCACACACACACACACACACACACACACACACACACACACACACACACACAGAGTAAAATAAGGTGACTCTAACACATCTAGTTGATAAGTTACTCTTTATAATGTTTAAGATTAAACTAATCTGTGCGGGTGTCTATGTAGGTTGGGTGATTTTCAGGAGTTAGTTCTCTGTTTCCACCATTAAGGTCCCAGTGATCTAACTCAGGCTGCCATGTGTGGCAGCAATGCCTTTACCTGCTGAGCTAACTCACCCACAGGCCCCATCCTATTAATAATTTATGAAAAGATTAGTCTAAAGAAATAAAGCTCATTAATTATTTAAAAAAATCAAGTGTCAGATATGTTGTTTATTAATCAAAAAATCACTTTAATTGCTTCTTTAAAAGTAATAATACTGTTTTTTTTCTCTAAAGTAAAACTAAAAACAGCATTGCATTAAAAAACAGATTTTTATGAATACCAACTCCTAAATCTTTTTAAAGCTTTAAGAATTTTAATGTCTTGGGACTGATTTGCTTGTCACTGTGGAGCAGTGTGCATATATATGACTTTTGTTTGGAATCATAGAATATGTTTCCTTTTTGGTCTCGCTTCACTTAAGAGAATTAACTCAAGATCCATCCATGCTGTGTTTATCATTTCTTCCTTTTTATAATGAACAGTACGGATGTTATAACTCTGTGTGTGTGTGTGTGTGTGTGTGTGTGTGTGTGTGTGTGTGTGTGTGTGTGTGTGTTTGAGATAAAGTCTCACTGTTTAGACCAGATTGGCCTCAACTTGAGATCCTCCTGAGTGCTGGGATCCTAAATGTTTCTCTTGGACTCATATTTGACAACTCTTCTTCTCTTTTGTGTGTGTGTTTCAACACAGGGTTTCTCTCTGTAGCCCCAGCTGGCCTCGAACTCACAGAGATCCACCTGCCTCTGCTTCCCAAGTGCTGGTATTAAAGGCGTGCATCACCATGTCCAGCCTGACATCCTTTTAAAACTATTGCCTTTAATTAGGAATTTCCAGCTCATTAAAAACAAAAACAAAGAAAACTTGTTCAGTGTCTCAATTTTACTTTAAGACCAAGACTAGGCTTCTAATTTTCCCCCGTCATTGCTAACTATTTCATTGACAATTTCATTACAAGAAAAATTCTGCCAAAACCTATTATATTGAAGAAAACACAAACTTCAAAATAGCCTGGATATAGTTCATTTGCACATAAAAACATTTTACCCATATGCTGCCTGTCAAAGTGTGAAAAAAACACAAGCATGAACCCTTGCCTCACTGCAACTCCCTGGAATTCATTACACTAACGCTGGCTGACCTCAGCTCATTCCCTCTCACCTGGAACTTACAGAACAGCTCAAAAACTTTCATAGTAAGGAAGTAATGTGTTCTTGAGTCACTGGTTTGTCACCAAAGCTTGGGACTTAACTTCTATAGGCCTCAGTTTTTTCTCACGTAAAATAAGCTAGGTTGCACCATTTATCTTCCATTAAAGCAGACTGTTACAAATGTAATCACAAGCAACTATATTCTTAAAATAGCAAAAGAATGGTAAATTTAGCTGGAAATAATGGGGGATGCCTTTAATCCCAGCACTCAGGCAGAGGCAGAGGCAGATGAATCTCTGTAAGTCAGAGGCCAGCCTGGTCTACATAGGGAGTTCCAGGACAGCCAGAGTTACGTAGTGACACCCTGACTCAAAGTTGTAGGTCCATATGCCTGCTGAGTAAAGCAAATCGGCAGTCAGAGCTGTGGTACACATAATGTCAGATACATGGAAGAACTGACGCAAGAGGATATCAAGTTTGAGGCCAGTCTGAGCAACTCACAATAAAATAAGAAAAGGCCACCTTTAATCCCAGCACTCGGGAGGCAGAGACAGGCGGATCTCTGTGAGTTTGAGGCCAACCTGGCCTACAGAGCAAGTTCCAGGACAAGCCCCAAAAAGAAAAGAAACAAAAGGCCAAGGTGTAGTTGAGAGGCCTGGGTTCTAGAATTATGAGTGTGAGCCCGATATATATATGTGAGGAAATCCACCGAAACTGTCTAGGACACTCAAGACACCTCCAAGTAGTTAAAGTGACAATGGGGGCACTATTCTTTTGAAATATCTTAAATAACAAGTATGTGTTATTCTTATGACTTTAAAGAAGAAATGAGCAGAAACAGTTTGCTGTCTGGGTTCTATAATTCAAAAGACCTATACTCAAATACCAGCTTGGTTATTTAGATATTGAAATATTGTAATGTTGTTATCTAACCTCTTTCTCCATTTGCAAAAAGCAGTTAGACGTAGTGTCTCAGAAAACCATAGTGAAGATAGGGGAAAGCATACACGCAGGACACTAAGCATAGCACACTGCAAGAGGACAACTATTACTATAGCTATTACTGTTGATTATGATTATTTTAAAATTCCAGAAACTATTGTCTTTAGAGTTACTTTGGACAGCTGGACCAAAACTAACCAGTTTTGTGGGCAATTAGCTTCCTTCATTCAAAGTTTCTTTAATCTAACCATTATAAAACCATTCATTAATTTGCCACTCAGAAAAAAGGGAAGAGAGATGTAGTTTAGTTGGTGAAACGCCTGCTTAGCAAACATTAGAGCCCTAGGAGGGACCCCTAGCACTCTGACGTAAATGAGGCGTGCTAGCTCTATACTATACTATCAGCAGTTCAAGATCAGAAGTTCAAGGTCAGCCTCAGCTACATGGAAAGTTTGAGGCCAGCCTGGAATATATGAGAGAGTGTGTCTCACTACATAAATAAAAAGATATACCAGGGTCAAAGAGATGGCTCTGTGGTTAAAAACAGTAGCTGTTCTTCCAGAGGACCCAGGTTCAATTCCCAGCACCCACATGGCAGCTCACAACCATCCATAATTCCAATTCCAAGGGACCTGACACCCTCTTCTGGCCTCCACGAACACACACACACATACAGGTAAAAACACTCGTACACAAAAAAATAAAATAATTTTTAAAAATTTAGTAATCAGCACAGATTGCTATTTCAGGTGTTTAATAACTATGATAGACTTCTTCACTGAATGGATACCCATCCAAGGAACCCAGAACAGAGCACTCTAAGATGGCTCATTTGCGTTTCCAAATAGATGTTTTCTATTGTAATACACAATTGCTCAGTTTCCTAAAAATGCCGGCATTAATAGTTCATGCACGTAAATTTACTTAATTACAAATAAAATGCAAACCAAGAAAGAAATACAAACAAAATACCTGCATCAAAATAAATTTCAAGAACATGCTGAATGGCCTTTTTGAACTGAATTTGTCTCCAGAATTAAAAAAAATAAATTCATACCATATATTGTCAAATCAAAATACCCTGCCATAAACCCAACATTTATGCCAAGTCTAATCTCAGAAAGCACCACTTCAACAACATTACATTTAAGTTTCCCACCAGACTCCATAAAAACCGAGAGAACATTACTATTAAGATTTGTTGCATCAGCCCGCAGTACAAATGGGCTGAGCCCATTACATAGGTATTAGAAAACAGTTTCACTACTCAGTCATGGGCTAAACTTTGGATTTATCACAATTATGGTTATTTTTTAAGTAGGACACATATTGAATTCTTTTCAGTATGAAAAGAGATTTCACCCAATACTAATTGATCTACTTTGTCAAGATTCAGACCCTTAGTAACTATTCAGAATCATACAAGTAGTGACATTAAAGATTCACCGTAGCTTTCCTGAGAGTGACAGAACTTCCTACCCACCCACCCCCTAAACCCTGGCAACTCAATGAGGATCTAAGGATTATAAGTCACTTCACAGATCACAGTGCTGTGCTGAACTGGCATTTGGAGACTGTATTGAGCTAGCTACACGAAAGCAAAGGGAAGAGGTGATAGAAAGCTGATTTGAAAAAAAGCATTACCCATAACAACATGCATTATTACCTAGCACCAGGAACATTTCTAATTTTCCAATATTCAAAATTAGGCAAGCAGATACAGGCTGATCTTCCCCACCCCTTCTGAAGAGCGCCCCAAGTAAAATAACCAATTCAATTTCCTTGTTTACTTAAAGAATTGAAAAAAAATGTTGGCTTGCTTCTGAGGTGTCTGAAACCAATCAATATTTAAGACTTTTCACAATCATGTTTGAAATAGGTTAGTAATGATTTCTTCAGTTAGTTAAAAAAAAACCGTAATTTTAAATTTATAAAAAAGGGTTAAATTTTACACTGCAATTTATCGGTATGCTTCTTCTGCAACCAGAAGGAAGAAGGGGAAAAAAGGGAGAAGCAGCAAAACACACAAGATGGAAAACATCACTACCTTCTTTGGTGGTTATGAGCAATCGTAAATGACCCAAGAGCTAAGAGAAGTTCATGAATAGAAGGGAGGGGGGTGTAACAATGTGAACTGGTCGGCTCCAGATTCACGCAGAAGTCGGGAGAGGAAAAGGAATTTATTTACACTGCAGTGCCTGGTAGCAAACATGGCTGCCCCTGCCCCCTTTAAATCTGAATAGTCTTCACTCCCTCACCAAAACCATCAAATTATGGCCATGTCTCTCCCTGTCTCCCTACCATAACACAAACACATCTCCTCTTCGCTCAGAACAGTAACACCCACACCGCCCTCATTTCACAACAATCACAACCCCATAACCACTAGCTTCTCTATTTCTCTAGCCTTGAAATACAAGACAGAATACACACAAATATAGGAACAAAAGGCTTTCCTTTCTAACACTTCAATAATCTCCATCCTTCTTTTCCTCACACTCCGGTGACGCCTGGTCGATAATTCTCATCCCTTCCAACACTCAGCTAGTGTCCTTTCCCTAGCCCAGTCGTACGTCTTTCAGTTTCCTGCGTCTATTTCCTATCCTCCTATTGCATCCTGACACAATCATTTTTCATCCCTATTTCCTAATCTTATCTTTTCCTCCACTTTGATTCACTAGTTTCTCCCTTGATTCCCAGGCGATGCCTCGTTCTCCATCAATCCCATCCCTTTCCCCCAAGTCTTCTAGTTTCCACATTCCATTCCAGACCTCCCTAATTTGCAGTCTACCGAGGTCTCTAATGTCCAAATCTAACTCTTCTTTCCCTCCCCCTCCCCCGTTTCCATCCTTATCCCCCGCCCCCATCCCACCTCTACTCCCAATTCCCAGCTCAGCACCACTACATCATATCCCAAGCCTACCTGCCCCACCTCCCGATTCCTTCCACACCCACCTTACCATCTGCTCTTCCTTCCTCGAACCCTTCCAGGCCACCCCGCGGCACCTCCCCTTCCAGGGTCTCACTCCGTACCGGTGTCTGGGTCTTAAGGTCGCCCCCACCCCAGGGAGCCTCCTCAGCCCTGACGCGCAACACACACACACACACACACACACACACACACACACACACACACGCACAAGCACACACACGCGGCACACACACGCAGGCACCCACAAGCACTTTACCTTCAGTTTGTTCCATTCTAACCCCCTGGCCGTGTCAGTACGATCACAGGAGAGACACGGAGGCCCGAAGTGGGGCTGGGTTGCCGGCAGCTGCCGGGACCGCGGGCGCAGGAGACGGAACCGAGCTAGGCCGCATGAAATCCTCGGACTAGATTTCCCCCGCGCCAAGCACCCTTGCCATGGCGGCCGGCACTGAGGAGGGCCACGGCCCGGCCGGCTGGGCTCGTTTGCGGGCAGACGGAAGGCTGCGGGCGACGCGGAGCGAAGGGGAGGCGGCCGGACGGGGGTCGCCGAGTAGCTGCTGGTGCCGGAGAGGAGCCGGAGGCTGGCGGCCCCGAAGGGCAGCGGGGACCCGGGGCTTCAATCGAAAGCTGCACACCTCTCCTAGGCGCCCGGCACACAGCCCCGGCCTCGGCCTCCGTCCGGATCTCCGTGCCGCCAGCTCCCGCCGCCGCCGCCGTCGCCGCCGCCGCCGCCGCCTCCGCGCACAAAGCCCCCCCGCCCCGTTCGGCGGCGCCGCCGCCAAATCCTAGGTCCCTCATTGGCCACAGGCCGCGACGCCTGCCGGGAAATGCAGTCCTGAGCCCGGGCGCTGGGAGCGAAGGAGGAAGAGGCTCGTCAGCCGCCGAGAGGAGGGGCGCGCGAGAGTCTGGAGCCGACGCGAGACCGCAGGCGATGAGGCAGAGGGACAGGAAGGGCTGGTGCGGAGGGGCGGCCAGGTCGGGCCTGCGGGGCTAATACTTACTAAACGGCAGCACGTACTAGACGCCATATGGTACTCGAGTGGCCCTGCTCTACAATTCCTAGACGTTAGGAAGACCCTAAGGTGCCGGACGAGGTTACGCAGAGCAGGGAGTGCTCGGGTTCGGGAGTCGCTGTCACTCTGACAGCTGTCAGCAGAGCGCCCCGGCCCCCGGAGTCCCGACAAGGGGCTGCACTTTAGGACGAGAGTCTGAGCCAGGGCTGGCAGTCTCCCCTGCTGCCCCGCGGAGAGACGGAAGGCTGCCAGGCTGCAAGCACTGGGGGCTTAGGGGGTACCGAGCAGCGTCCGCGTCCGGCTCAGAAGGCACCCCGACCTCCTGGGCAGGCGCTGGACCCGGCTGCCCTCTTCCTGCCCGCACCGGGGCACAGAGGCTTGTGGGTAACCAGGAGGACGTCAGCGCGACTGCATCCCGGGCCGCCGGCCACCGCCAAGACTGCGGGCGGGTCACGTGCCCGGGCCCTGCGCTGCTCGGGGCCAGACCTCGGCACCGAGTGACGTGAGGGTATTTGTCCCTGAGCGATCACCCGAGAGAGAGGAAGGAGGCCGTGCTCTGCAAACCTCCAGCCCTCCCCGTTCTAGGAAATAGGAATGAAACAATGACAGGGCCGGGTAAACAGTCTCGAAGGGAGTGCAGAGGTAGTTTCCTGGGGCCTAGTGGTGATTACTTAGAACCATCAACCCAGAGACGTGAACTTACAAAAGGAACAGACGTAGCGATCAGATGAGGAAACCGATACACGCCCTTGCTTTCTGTTCCGAGAAGTCCAGAACCCTATCACTACCAAGTGTCATACTCTCTTGCCAGAGATACTACAGTGCTCGTGCTATTTGCTACCATGACGGGAGATTTCTGATGTATTTCTTTCCAAATACCATCTTGGAAAATTTTTTGGAAGATTTTATAATTTTATGTTTTTCAGTGCGTGGTTCACGTGTATATCTCCGCGTCTTGTGCATGCCAGGGGAGGTCAGAAGAGGTGTCAGATCTGCTGGAACTGGTGTCATGGGTAAAGGTTGTGAGCAACCGCGTGGGGTGCCGAACTCAGGTCTTCTGCAAGAGCCATCTCTCCAGCCCACCACCTCAAAATTTTACAAAATTTCTACATTTCAGTAATTTGACTTTTTTTGTTGTTTATTTTTATTTTGGTTTTTTTTTTTTTCCAAGACAGGCTTCTCTGTAGTTTTGGAGCCTGTTCTGGAACTAGCTCTTGTAAACCAGGATGGCCTTAAACTCACAGGGATCCACCTGTCTCTGCCTTCCAAGTGCTGGAACTAAAGGTGTGCTCCACCACCACCCAGCTTGGGGGGTGGGGAGATTGTTGCTTTTCTGAGGTGTGTAACAGCCATGGCTTTCCTAAAACTCTGTCTGTAGACCAGGCTGGGCTCAAATTCAGAGATCCTCCTGCCTCTGCCTCCAAGGTGCTGGGATTAAAGTGGTGCATCACCACCTCCGGGCCAGTTCAGAGATTTTAATGGGCACTAAATGTGTATGTGTTTGTTAACGTGACTGCTATACTAAGGGTAACACTGAAAGCAATCCAATTGATTTTATTTATTTAGTGAAATTTTTGAGACAGGGTCCCTGGCCATCCCAAAACTATGTAGCCCAGGACAGCCTCAAACTCATAGTTCTCCTGCCTGCTTCCCGAGTGCTGGAATTAAGCCATGTTGCCACCACTGGGGCTGGGGGGCATTACTATTAATTTTCTACATTATTTTAATTATTATTATGCCTGGCATGGAGCACATGCCTTAAATCCCAGCACTTGGGAGGCAGAAGCAGGTGGATCTCTGAGTTCCAGGTCAGCCTGGTCTACAAAGCAAGTTCTAGACAGCCAGAGCTGTTATACAGAGAAAACCTGTCTAGGAAAAAGACCAAAACATTTTAATTTTTGTGTGTTAACATCAGAGGACGCTTGTAGGAGTTGATTCCAGGCTTTCACCATGTAAGCCACATTGCTGAACCACCTCCCTAGCCTACTTTACAGTTAATCTGTAAAGTTTTGTTAACCAAAGATGGCCTTGAACTCCTGCCAATGTTCCAGCCTCAGCCTCCAGAGTACTGGGATTATAAACACAACCCACCATTCCCAGCTAATCTGTAACCATTTTCTATTTATTCTTACTCATTTATTTTGAGATGGGGCTTGCTATGTGGCCCCGGCTCGTTTCCAACTGGACTCAGGAACTCTTTCCTCAGCCTACCCAGTGGCTGGGATCACAGTCTAGGAGTCCCAGGCCAGGCTTTTCACTATTTTAACCTATCCTTCAGTATTACTACAACTTAAAGAAGCCACAACTGCACTTACGAATAGGCAAATGTGTAAAATAAGGGTGAGCCAGGGAAGTGATGTGGACCTGGCCTGATCCTCTCCCAGCCCTCTCCACTTCCCTCCTCCTGTAACACTCTCGCTTTTCAATCAGGCATTTGGATTTCCCATCTGAGGAGCTCATAAATGCCCCTTAGAGATTTTATTGAGGGAAGTAGGCACACATAATGCCTATGTTTTCAACATATAGCATATTCTGAGGTTCAAGAACATGCTTACTCTTTTCGTAGTAAATGAGCAAACAGGTCATTAAGACAGAAGCATAATAGGTTTCTCGGAGTTATGGCAGTAAAAACTTTTGGGGGCTTCTCTTCTGAAAATTTTTTTAGATAAGTAGATAAATTTACATTTATCCTAAAATCCAAATGTCAAGCCCGATAAAATATACAAACCTGGAGTATTCACTGCTTTAAAGAAATGGACTTCATAAAAAGCGTTTTTACCCCCTCCCGATTTTTAAGAATTGGATTGCTTGCTGACTTGTGACCATGCTAGAAAATCTACTTTGTGTTTCAAATATTGGGTATGGGCTAGTTCAGCTGGCTTACAAATACTTAATAAATCTTGCTGTGCTTGTTTGTAAGTGAATATAATACATGGATAAGAAATTTTCCAGTATTAAATATCTCACTGTGAGACGACAGGAATGTTTTTGCATCCTTTATTAATCTTTTCTGTAAGAGTACATGTTTATGATAATGCAATGGTTCTTATTAAATCAATATTAAAATTATTATCGTAGAGCTTATAATTTTACCATTAGAATTTTCAGGGGGAGAAAAGAAAGCTTTAGCCTGGTATGGTGATCAGGAGGATCTCAGTGAGTTTGAGGATAGCCAGGTTCACATAGGGAATTCCAGGCCAGCCCGGGCTACACAGTGAGACCCTGTCTGAAGGCAGAGAAGAAGAGGGTAAATTTTAATTCTTGAAGATCAACTGTGAAACTAAACCCCTATGTGGAAAGTTGTCGGACATGCACAAAGGGACCCCTAGCGGCCAAACTGAAACGTTTGCTTATTTTAAATAGTCCATTCGGTTCAGTTGAAATATACTTTTGTGGATAAAAAGCGGCCTGCATTTCTTTTTTCTTTTCCCTTTTTTGGTTCTTTTGAAACAGGATCCTGCTGTGTAGCCCTAGCTGCCTTGGAACTCACTTTGTAGATCATGCTGACCTCGAACTCACAGAGATCCGCCTGTCTGCCTCTCATGTACTGGGATAAAAGGCTGTGCTACCGCGCCTGGCCCTCAGAAACTATTCTATTTTGTTCAGCCCATAATTTGACCAGATTTGTCAGAGAGAGAAAGGTTGAGAAAAATTTGAGCCAGGCATAGTGGTACACATCTTTAAATGCAAGCAGTCGGGAGGTAAATATACACAACATGTTCCGTTCCGCCAGAACTACATAGTGAAGTCCTGTCTCAAAAACCTTAAATTTTACCATTAGAATTTTCAGGGGGAGAAAAGAAAGCTTTAGCCTGGTGGTGGTGGCGCATGCCCAGCACTCAGGAGGCAGAAACAGGCGGATCCCTGTGAGTTTGAGGCTAGCCTGTCCACAGAATTCCAGGACAGGCTTCAAAGCTACAGAGAAACCCTGTCTCAAAAACACACACACACAAAAAAAAAATTAAAAACAAATTTAAAAGCCCAAGTCGGTCGTAGTGGTGCACAATTGTAATCCAAGCACTCAGAAGGTAGGCAGACATTTCAGGGGCTCAAGACCATTTTCTGCTATCTATTATGTTCCAGACTGGCCTCTGCTACATAAGATTCGGAAAAATAAATAAATAAATATGAAAAAAATAAAAGCTGAACAAATGGGAACACGCAAACTTTCAGAACGTTCACTTTCCAAAGGTGGCTTAGTCACCACCCCCTCCCCCCCAGGAACTAAAGTCTCCCCAAACCTGCAATGCTTACCTTATTTAACAGCTACTTTAAAATATATTTTAAATGTTGAGATTTCTACACAAACCAGTAATAAGCGACAACATTAAGAAACCAATTTCTTTAGTGAAATTCAAATTCCATATGACGATTCCAGCAGCCTTCCAATCTTCTACCCTGCAGAAGAAAGATGTTTCCCTTCCCAAGGCTGTCCCTTCTGCTACCCGGACCTCACAATCTCCTCCGCCAACCAGAGACCTCTAGGCAGTTTCAGAGTTTGAGTGGACATAGGGACAGAGGAAAAACCATCGAAGCGATGTCACTAGTGACTCTGAGATGGGTTATCAAGTCGACTATCATACGTTACTAACGCAGTTTTGGCCCCTGTAGTACAGACGCCCCCTAAACGAAGTCCAACCTACAAGTCACTTCACGGGCTCTCACAGGGACCCAGCTGCCTTCCGCGCTGCTACCGTGAAGGACGCGAGCCGTTCCCAGAATTTGAGAGCTCATTGGATGGTTGTAGCGTCATTCGGAGTGACGTCACAGGGCGAGGCGCAGGAGGCGGGACCATGAAGGCTTCCGGCCCCTCTAGCTTGGGGGCGGGGAGGAATTGGGAAGGTAGGGTTTGGGGCCCCCCCCCCATCATCTCGCAGGCAGCTCGCGCTCCCTCCCGCATCATCCCTCAGCCCCCCACCCGGCCCGTCAGATTTGGCGCCCAGCTGACATTCGCCCCTTCCGTGTACCTAACCCCACTCCAGCAATCCCCAAACCCACAACAGTCCGCCCCACATCCTCTGAGGCCACCGGCCGAGAGCCGAGGGCGCCTTTAGCACCGGTGTGGCGAGCGCGGGGTGCAGAGATCCCCGTAGCGCTGGGCTTGGGGCTCCCCGAAACGCCGGGCCGACTGCCTGGGAGTGGCCCGTAGCCAGCGATCCAGGGCTGGGAAGCCTCCGCAGCGGGCCCGGCCCCCCTCCGGAGGAGCGCTAACCGCGGTGGGGCTGGTTTCCGAGGTGCTGAGCCGGGTTCGCGATGGTAGCCTTGGGGTTGAGGTTTCCACGGGATCGGGGGCGGGGTGCGGGAGAGTTATAGGGGGAACCTCCTCTCGGCGAGATTGCGAGAGAGCAGAGTTGCTGCCAGTAGCTGAAAAGCGGCTCAGGATGGAGAACGGTTTTAGTTACAGGTACTGAATCCCGAGATTCAGTAACACTTGGATGGGATCCGTTTTCATCTGCATTTGAACCATTAGAGGTACCATGTGCAATGGTACCTATCTCTAATGATGTGTAACCTCGCATGACATGGGTGAATACTTTTTAGACTTTAGGGTTGACTGTAGCTTGGCCAAACAGTGTGGGAAACGGGCCGAAAATGAATGCAGGATGTTTACTCTCTGCTTGTATTTTCTGGTTACAGATAAAGATGTCTTTCTCCTTTTAACCGTCGCAGCAGATTACTAGACACTATTGACCAGAAATAAAAAAGCCTTTGGAGGCCATGTCGTCTTCGCGAGCACCTTCTTAGAACCAACCCTTTTCTGTGTTTTGGGATCGCAAATGTACCGTTTTCACATGCAGAGCTACTACCGTGACTGTTTCCATGAGCTTGAAGGAACTTTTGCACTTTGAATGCTCAAATTTCCACTTGCATTAGTTTAACAAAACTGAATTCTGCTTTTTAATTGATGCCTTTTTAAAATACTAAATTATTCACTTCTTTTGCCTAGGCCTCTTTATTGGCTAGTTAAAACAAAAAATAAATATGGCCATCTACAGTTATAATTCATTCTTAGCTATGTTGTGGACAAGGTAAGGTTCAGAATTTCCCACAGATATGTATATGAATTCATGCATCTCTATGGAAAATAATGTGTGTAAAAGGATTGGCTTCTGGCCAGATGTGGTGGTACACACCTTTAATCCCAGCACTCAGGAGGCAGAGGCAGGTTGATCTCTGTGAGTTTGAGGGCAGCCAGGACTATCTATGGAGACCCTGTCTCAAAAAAAGAGAAAAGAAACCAGCAAAAGGTTTGGCAGAGTTCACAAAACCTCGCTGAATTTTAAATACATTCTTAGGGAGCTCATAGTTAGATTTAAACTGCTTTAAAGCAATCCTGTAGATGTGTTCTAGAAGGAAAATCGATGCACTAGTTTAGAGTGGCATTTCTGTTATGGAATATCACATGAGGACCTCAGTTATAGGAGGAGAACGGCTCATGAAGAAGCTCAGGCCAGGGCTCTTGTCTCTTGTCACATATGTGTTCAGAACACTACTGAAAACTCCCCATGTGCTGCATTCATTGTGTATTTTCCCTTTGGGCCATTTAAAGAGTATATTTATTGTTATGTTTCAAAACATTTGATTAAAGAATGGGAAAAAGACATCTTTTAGCCAAAAACAAAAACCAACCAACTCTTTGTCAATAGCTTTTTTTTTCCTTTTTTTTTTTTTCTGTTGTTGTTTTGCAAGACAGGATCTCACTTTGTAGCTCTGGCTGTCCTGGAACTCACTCTGTAGACCAGGGTGGCCTCGAACTCACAGAGATCCACCTGCTTCTGCCTCTCCAGTGCTGGGATTAAAGGGACGCGGCACTCTATGACTGGCTAGATGCCTGTAGCTTTATTTGGATGTGTTTTGTTCTTAAGATCTTATGTTCCGGTTTAACTTCAGTATTGGTTAGGGTGCTCAATTTTAATTCCTACTTTTATGTGCTCTTGAGGGATTTTAGGGAAATTATGTTTCATCACTTTGAGGGAGTCCACAGACACATGGACAAAGCAATGTTACATAATTGGCTAGTCCTCACAGGGGCTATGAAGTTACTTCATTAAAACATTCTTTGTTATCACTAAAGTAGCTAATAGCAAAGTCAAATCATCTGCTTTATGAGAGTAGAGACAGTACTATCAAACATCATCCCTGGCATAAATATGTTTTCGAATAGATTTTCTTTTCAAATAAGATGTCTTAAGTTTTTTGTTATTTAATTCCTGGGGAGAACATACCCCTGGAACCCTTTTGGTAATCACAGGACAACTTGTAGAAGTCAGTTCTATTCTTCCAGCTAACCAGGGTTCGACACCCTTGGGCTATCTCACTGGCCCCTAGATATTTAAAATAATAGTTACAGAATTTCTAACTTGCTGTAGCAAATTACCATTCTATTAATATTTTTTCTAAGGATATGTTTAATAATTGAGCACAGTTCAGCTGTTTAAGAAGTTCTATGGGTTGAGGTACAGCTCAGTGGTTGAACACTTGGCCTAGTATAGGTGAAATACTTTTGGTTGCTAGCACTGTCTTCTTAGTGACACACACCTTTAATCCAGCACTTAGAAGGCAGAGGCAGGCAGATCTCTATGAGCTCAGGACCAGCCTGGTCTACAGAGCAAGTTCGAGGACAGGCTCAAAAGCTACACAGAGAAACCCTGTCTCGAAAAAACTGAAAACAAGCAAACAAAAAAGAACCAAAGTTGTATCTCTGGCTGAGGAGTAGGGGTTGGAGCTCAATGATACAGTACATTCTTAGGAAGTTTAAGGTCCTAGGTTAATGCCCAGGAATACGCAAGTATACACACACATACAATTATATTCTGATCATTAATAAACATCAGTTGGGTACAGGCTTATTGTTTTTTGTTTGTAATGATACATCTCACTGAAAGAATACTGTTCTCTTTTCCAGATTGCCCAGCCATTTTCTCTATCCTTCCTGCTCCCATTCCCTATCACTTGCGTTTCTCCACTTGCCAGATTCTCATTTTCGGACTACCTATGGAAGCAGGAAGTACTCCTGTCCCAGTCTACCAAGCACTCAAGTCCACCCTTTACGAGCTAGACTCACACAAAAACTACACACAACGTGTTGGCTACAGAATATCCCTGGTAAACCTCAGCCGGAGCAAACCCCAGTAAAACCTAAGCCAGCGAGCCCTCAGCCTCCCAGAGAAGTGGAGACAGAGACTACAGAAGAAAGGCAAAAAAATTTGTCCTTTAGACAAAAAATCATGCACGAACTCAAACATTATTACAATGGATTCTACTTACTTTGGATCGACACCAAAGTTGCTGCCAGAATAGTTTGGAGGCTACTGCATGGACAGGCACTATCGAGACGAGAGAGGCGAAGGGTAGGCAAGAACCCTATTTGAAATGGAAAACGCAAAATTAAAACAAAGTGAAACTTCACCGTAAAAATCCTTATGATTTTTTATCCTTCCTGATGATACTTGAAGCCCTGGGTTTGATGCAGAGTGCTCCCCACCCTAAGGTGGAAATTATAGCTACTGATCAGAAACCAAAGCTTCGTGCCATGCCAGGGTTCCTCCTTGAGAATCTGAGCAAGCACTCCCAGCCCAGAGAGCTTGTTTCATTCTCATCTTACCTTGTCTTCAACTGGCTAGAATATCTGCCTACAGAGTTGTGAGGTTTTAGGATTCCATTTTTATTATTTTAAGGTGTGTAAAAGTGTGTGTCTGCTTGTGGGCATGTGCACGCAAGCACAGGTGTTTGCAGAAGCCACAGGCATCTGCTCCCCTGGAGCAATGGTGAGCCACCTGACGTGGTTGCTGAGAACCGAACTCATGTCCTCTGGAAGAACAGCAAGTGCTCTTACCTGCTGAGCCATCTCTCCAGCTAATTCTGTGTGGGTTGTTTTTTTTTTTTTTTTTTAACTCTTCAAGGATTTGAGAGGCTTGAAATTTTTGTATATTAGAAATATAAGCCAGGCTGTGGTGGTGCACACCTTTAATCCCAGCACATTGGAGGCAGAGGCAGGAGGATGAGTTCCAGGACAGGGCTACATAGAGAAACCCTGTCTCGAAAGACAACCTAATCCTAACCTAATATTAATGTTGTTAATGTATTAAATATATATATATACATATATATAAATTTTAAAAACCAATTTTAAAGCCAAGTGCATTGGAACATACTATTAATCTTGGGTACTGGGAACACTAAGGGGGGAGGATCAGTTAAGTCCAGGAGTCTAAGATTGGTCTGGGCAGCATAGTAAACCCCTCCTCTCAAAAAGGAAAAATTAATTTTAACTAATACTGTGTTATCAAAATGTGGACCCTTAAGAGATGCCACTAATGCATATTGATTGTCATAGGTTTCTCCGAGGGTAGCCCATTAACGCTACTTCAGAGCTTCATTGAAGGAAAGACTTGACCTTTCCAGCTGTAGAAAACCTTAGTTTTTTACGCGCTTTGAATACCAAGGCAGGCTGTGTTCTGCTGGACGTTCTTGCTTGGTTTGGGCATGTCCTGGATGTGTAATATTGCTTCATGCATTTGTCTCTTTAGCTTTTGAGAACTTGCGCTGATGTCTTCCGCTTGGTTCCATTTATGGTGTTCATAATTGTACCTTTTATGGAATTCTTGATACCAATGTTTCTGAAGTTCTTCCCAGACATATTGCCATCAACTTTTGAAAGTGAATCCAAAAAGGTATACAGGATTTTATTTTTTTTAATCTTATTTATTTATTTATTTATTTTAAATTTATTTATTTATTAAGGATTTCTGCCTCCTCCCCGCCACCGCCTCCCATTTCCCTCCCCCTCCCCCAAGGTATACAGGATTTTAAAACCTTTTTTAAAAAATGAATAGACTTTAGTTTTTAGAGCAGTTTTGTAGGTTTTCAGGAAAACGGGCAGAAAGTGCAGACTTGCCATGGACCACACTCGTTTCCCGCGAGCTGTGTCTGTGTGGCGCACGTTGTAACTGAGGAACTGATGTTAATACATCATACGCTGTTATTAATGAAAGCCCATGCTTGACACTGGGGCTCCCGCGTTGTGGTATGCAGCTCTGTCAGCTCCGTAGCACTGGCCTGCCCACCGTCACAGTGTCGTGAGGAGTAGCCTCGCCATCTGAAACTCAGAGTCCCCTACCTGTTTGTACCTACTGTGTTTCTCTGAGTCTGGCAACTGCAGATGTTTTCACTCTGCAGTTTTGCCTTTTCCAGAATCACACACTGTGAAGCCTTTCCAGACTGGATTCTTCCACTTGGCAGTATGCATTTACAGTTCTTGCACAAGGGACTAGACATGGCTCAGTGGTTAAGAGCACTCTCTGCTCTTGGCAGAGGAACCTGTTTCAGTTCTCAGCACCATGTAGCATCTCACAATTTTCTATAACTCCATATTTGAAAATCCAATGCAGAAAAAGTTAATAATGAAGTTCTATGAAAATATTTTAATTCTATTTATGAATGTGCAAGTGCTTTTTAAATCCATTCATCTTTTGGAAATTGATTGGTTCTAATTTGGGCAGGTATAAGTAAAAATGCTATGAATATTTGTGTAAAGGGTTTTTTTTAACTTGAGCAAGAGTGATTGCACACAGTAACACTGTATCTAGAGTTGTAAAAATTTGCTGAACGGTTTTCCAGAGCAGCCCTGCATTCTGCCTTTTACCCAAGCATGCCGTTTCCTGTCTTCCCCAGCGTTTGACACTGTACTTTGGATATTAACCATTCTAATAGGTGTGTAGCGGATAGCTGCTTTGGCATTGCTAAAACTTCTTTGAGGTGATGTATGGTTTTTTTTTGTTGTTGTTGTTTGGTTTGGTTTGGTTTGGCCTTTTGAGACAGGGTTTCTCTGTATATCTCAGGTCGGCCTCCTCGAACTCACAGAGATCCACCTGTCTCTGCCTTCCTGAATGCGCCACTACCACCTGGTTGAGGGAATGTATGTTTATTTTGCCCACCATTTGTGTGTCTGTGTGTGTGTGTGTGTGTGTGTGTGTGTGTGTGTGGTGTGTGGATAGGCACTTTAAAGAGAGTTCTGATATCTATAGATTAGACAGACAGACAGACAGACACATAGATAATCAGCTCTGAGACTTTGTGTCTCTCACTTAAAGCCCACAGCTCACTGATTTGGCTAGTATAGCTGGCCAGTTTGCTACTGTGTCCCATAGAGCAGGACTACAGGCAGGTGGAACTCTGGTCCCCATGCTTGAGTGAGCAAGCACTTTACCCACTGAGCCATCTCCAAAGCTCCTTTTCGCCCACTTTGTAATTGGGTATTTTGTTTCTATTGTTTTGAGTTCTCTGTGTATTATATAAAAGTCCTTTATCAAATATATACTTTGTAAATATTTTCTCCTAGTCTGTGCCTTATCCCCCCCCCCCACCCCCGATTCCTGGAAATGGCTCTAGCATTTTTTTCCCCTTTCCATTGCTGTGAATGGATCCCAGGTCTTTGCCAGTGATAGGGAAATGTGGTTCACTCTAAATGACCATGCCTTTGGAGCTACAGCTGGCAGCTGGTTCACAAACCCAAGGTCGCTTAGATTGTATAGGTGTTTGGAATGCATGTATGTCTGTGCATCGTGTGCTTGACTGGTACCTGAGGAGGCTAGAAGAGGGCATTGGACCTCCTGGAACTGGAGTTACAGAGGGTAATGTAGGTGCTAGGAACTGAACCCGGGTCCTCTGGAAATCAGTGCTTTTAACTCCTGAGGCATTTCATCAGCCCCAAGTTAAACTTTTCTACTACTTTTTTTCTAGGATTGTTATAGTTTTGTATTTTGTCTTTGTACAATCCAGTCTGTTTTATTATGAAAATTTGATATTATGAAAGTGTGTAATATCGGTATCAGGATTTTTATATGTAAATATTTAATTTTCTTATTACTGTTTATTGAATGTTCTATCTCTACTATATTTTATTAATTTGTTTATTTTGGTTATTTTTGAGACAGGGTTTCACTATGTAGCTCTGACTGTCCTGGAACTCACTCTGTAGACCAGGCTGTCCTGTAAATTCACAAAGATCCTCCTGCCTCTGCCTCCCAAGTGCTGGGATTAAAGGTGTGCATCATTACATTCTGTTTTTATTTTATTTTAAAATATTTATTTATTTATTATGTATACAATGTTCTGTCTGTGTGTATGTCTGCAGGCCAGAAGAGGGCACCAGACCTTATTACAGATGGTTGTGAGCCACCATGTGGTTGCTGGGAATTGAACTCAGGACCTTTGGAAGAGCAGCCAGTGCTCTTAACCACTGAGCCATCTCTCCAGCCCCCTGTTTTTATTTTAACTGCTAGAAAGAGAGAGAAAGGAGAAAGAGATGGAGACAGAAAGGAAGGAAGGGAGCTGTAAGTTCAGTGTCAACCTGGTTTACATATTGAGTTCCAAAAAATAAAAAATAATAAAGGAGCTGAAGAGATAGCTCAGAGTTTAAGAGCACTGGCTGCTCTTGCAGAGGCCCAGGTTCAATTCCCAGCACTCACATGGTGGCTCACAACCATCCGTAACTCCAGTTCCAGGGGATCCAATGCCTTCTGCCTCTGTGGACAGACATACATACATGCAGGCAAAATAACCATAAAATAATAATAAATACCTTTAAAGGTTTATTTTAAAGAATAAAGACAAACATCTATTGTTATTTATTTAATGAGCCTAGGAGTGGTTTATCCTCAGTACTTGTGAGATGTAAACTAGGGAAGGTGTCTTAGTGACTGCAAAGGGGTTGGGCTAGAAAAGAAGTCCATCTGTCCGTCCATCCTTTCCCCCCACCCCGCCACTGTGTCTCTACTAGACAGTGTTATAAAGCACTCCTAGGGGACAATAAATCTGCCCATCTGTAAGACTGGAAAATGCTGTGTAAAAAACAAGAAAATGTTTCATGGAAGGAATTTTGGAGCTGAGGTTCAGAGAAAGGGTGAAAGTTTACCACCATCTGTAGGTCTGGGAGAAGGCTGGACAAGGATTCAGTAGCGGGAGACAGACAAAAGGAATGTCAGGCTGGAAAGCATCGCCCACGCTCAGGAATTTGAACTTTGCCTTTGACTGCGGTGAAGAGAAGCTAGAACTTGAAGTAGTAATGGGCGACATGATTAGCTCTGTATTTTAGGAAAGTAATTTTGCCGGCAGAAGGACTGAACGGGACAGAGCCAGGAGAAGGAAACAGGCAGAACTGAAATCATGAGGCTGACAATAAGAATAGAGACTGGAAGAGAGATCTGAGATAAAGTTCGTTTTTCGTGCTTGTGTTTTGTTTTGTTTTGTTTTGTTTGAGACAGGGTCATCTCCATGCAGCCCTGGCTGGCCTAGAACTCCTTATATAGAACAAACTGACCTTCAACTCACAGAGATCCGCCTGCCTCTGGCTCCTGAGTGCTGGGATCAAAGGTGTGCACCACCACATCTGGCTCCTTTGTTTTTTTTCTTTTAGTGATATTAGGAATAGACTTCAGGGCCTCGTGCGTGCTTGGCAAGCATTCTACCACTGGGCTATGCCCCTAGACTTTAATTTGCAATTAAAATGGAAAATCAAACTATAATGTTTAACTGCCTGAAGATGGTTTAATTTACTTAAACTCTAGCTGGATGCCCTTTGCAAGCTGCGAGAACTGCAGGCCTTAATTTACTTACATTTAAAATAATCAGGATCTAGAAACAACCCCCAGCATTCTAATGATAATGTTCTTGAATAAGTGACTTAACTATATCCGCTTCTGTCTCCCCTGTGCCCAGCATTTTGACCATGGTTATTTCAAAAATAACCACTGTATTTCTGATGACGAATGAGGATTTGCAGCTACTAGGCAACAGTGTCTTAAGAATGTACATTAAGGAGCTGGAGAGGTGGCTCAGCAGTTAGCGAGCACTGGCTGCTCTTCCAGAGATCCTGAGTTCAATTTCCAGCAACCATATGGTGGCTCACAACCATCTGTAATGAGGTCTGGCCTGCAGGCAGACATACAGGCAGAACACTATATACATAATAAATAAATAAATCTTTTTTAAAAATGTACGTTAAATCAGGCATGGTGGTGCACACCTTTAATTTCAGCACTCAGGTAGCAGAGGCAGGTGGATTTTTATGTGTTTGAGGCCAGCCTGGTCTACATAGTGAGTTCTGGGACAGTCAGGGATCTATAGAGACCCGGTCTCAAACAAAACAAAACAAACAAACAACAACAAAAAGAATGTATATTTAATTCTCTTCTGTATGGTGCTTTTTTTCCCAAATCTATTACAGCACACAGTGCACTGTATTATAATTGCATATTTTCTATTTAAACTGTAAAGATGATTAGCATTGAGTTAGTTTCCTTGTAGAGCAAAATCTGGAGCTATCTACCAAAGTCTGGCTTAAGTAGCAACCTAGGTGAGGTTAGGAGGTGTGACTTATCTAATAAGAGAGCCTTTCATTGGAACTTATTATCATTGTTTTAATGAGAATTAAATGCAAGATTAAGGAGACAGGTTAAGTGGAAGCCCCTTTACAGTGGTTGGGTTCTTACAAACTTAACCGGGCCTGCTAAGAGTGTTACTGTGATGTGTGTGGTGGGGGTGCCCAGTAGCAGGGAGGAGGTTATTTCTCTCGTCACTGCCAACCTGCACTTGTGATAAACTTTTTCCTCTTCTCTTAAGGAAGAAAAACAAAGAAAAAAGATGGCTGCAAAATTGGAAATGGCAAAATTCCTTCAAGAGACCATGACAGAAATGGCAAAGAGAAACCGAGCCAAGTTGGGAGACGCCTCTTCCCAGCTTTTCTCCTATGTAAAACAGGTGTCAGGGGCTCGCAGTAGGCCAGCGACTTCTGGGCTGGAGTTACAGAAGAAGTGTGTCCTCATGGATCATCAAGAGTGTTCAGAGTCTCTGAAATGCCACATATCGAAATTATAAATTTTAAACACTTAGAGTAGTTTGCAAAACAGCAGCAGCAAAGGCCACCTTAAAGTGATCATCATAGAAAGAAAGATCAGTATAAACTTTAGAAATACTTAAGATTTTTTTAGTCACTGAGTTTGATGCTAAGAAGAGCTTTGTTGGGGGGTGGGGTTAGGCTGGCATTGAGCCTGGCACGCATGCCAGGTGCCCGGTTCCCACTGAGCCACAGTTCCTCACTAGACATTTTTTTTTATTCCCAATGAACCCATACAATACATAAAGTCTCTAACTGCTTTGCCATCTCCCTCAAACAGTCTACTAGGAGGTTTATGTAAAATAGGAAACACCTATTAATTGCCCTTTGTCCCATTGCCCAGGTCCAGACAGGCCACAAGCCCAGCACTAAGGAGATAGTTCGCTTCTCTAAACTCTTTGAGGATCAGTTAGCCCTGGAACACTTGGATCGACCCCAGCTGGTTGCCCTGTGCAAGCTGCTGGAGCTGCAGGCCTTCGGAACGAACAACTTGCTCCGCTTCCAGCTCCTGAGGACACTGAAATCTATAAAAGCAGATGACGAAGTAAGAGCCTCAGCCCAGCAATGGGGGTCCGGAGGCATCTGGGGGTACCTTTGTGAAATGCGCTGTTTTCTGTTGGGTCTGTCATAGAAGCATTCTGGCAGAATGAATGTTTTAAAAAGGCCATCGCTATGACAAGTTCCAGTTTCACTACTCATTTCAGTGTTTGTTTGTTGTATCAGGATCTGTCTTCCATAAAAGGCTGTCGTAGGCAGCCAGTAATCTGGATGTATTAGCTGGGACTAATCTAAAGTAGTTAGCACCTGCTGGGAAGGAAATACCAGCTCTGGTTTCTTGGCAGCATTCTGCCCTCTCTCACACACACACACACACACACACACACACACACACACACACACACCCCTCTATTCTCCTGCACAGGAACTGGTGCCAAAGTTAATATTCTGCTGGGTGAGTTAGTCTGGTTAAAACAACAAGGTGGCAGAGCACGACGGTAGGAGGAAAACCAAGGCAAGCCAGCTTTCAGCAGGCACCATTTGGGGTATAACTCCTAATTAGGCTCCTTTAAAACGTGGAAAGAATGTTTGTGGAATCAAAATCAGCCGCTGTATTAGTCTGCTGGGAGCAGGTTTCCCAAAACAGAGACGACACGAGCACGTTGCCCTATTAGACTTAGGGTGTTGCTCTCAGAACTCTGGTGTAAACAGTACTGGTCCCAGAAGAACTGTAGTTTTGGGTCACATGTGGGCCAGAGGACTTAGCTCATCCTGGGTTGGTGACAGGGAGACAGCACTGAGACTTGTGGCAAATGGTGTGTGAAAGCTTTTCACGGCAGAATAGAGCCGGGCCGTGGTGGTACACTCCTTTAATCCCAGCACTCAGGAGGCAGAGGCAGGCGATTTCTGTGAGTTCGAGGCCAGCCTGGTCTACAGAATGAGTTCCAGGACAGCCAAGGGCTACACAGAGAAACCCAGTCTTAAAAAGCCTAAATAAATAAATAAATAAATAAAATGGCTGGAGCAAGATAGCAAGGGCTGCTCTTCAATTCCCAGCAACCACACTGTGGCTCACAACCATCTGTAATGAGATCTGGTGCCCTCTTCTGGCCTGTAGGCATACATACAGGCAGAATATTGTATACATAATCAATCTTTAAAAAGAAAAAAAAAGGAAAAGTAGATGTTACAACCAGGCAAAATCCAAACCAAGACAGGAAGTACTCTACTGATAAAATGTTGGGGGCGGATAGATAAGTATCTTATTGCTGCCTATCAGCACCACCCTTGCCTCTCAACCGCTACCTTTCTGGTCTGCAGCAGTCAGTGTTGGGGGCAAAGGGCCAAAGCATCAGATTTGGGGGTTCTGTCCATTTTTTTTGAAGTACAGGCATTGAGTAAAACTGAAAGCCAAATATCTAACACTGTTCTCCACATCTTGCAGATAATCGCCACAGAAGGGGTGAAGGCTCTGAGTGTGTCAGAGCTCCAGTCCGCCTGCCGGGCCCGAGGGATGCTATCGCTGGGCCTCACGGAGGAGCAACTGCGGCAGCAACTCACAGAGGCAAGCAGCATGGCAGCCCTCCCCACTTCACGTGCTGATTTCTGCTTTGCAGGCTGGATTAGCCAGCGGTCCATTGCCTTGACAACATGCATCCAAAGGCACAAGATTTGTGTTGGCTCCCGGCTTCCAAGCTTTCAGCCAGCGGTTGCTTGGTCCCATTTCTCTGGTTCTTTGCCAGCAGTTTACCTTACAAAACTGCACAGCAGAGACGTCCTGTTCATTTTACAGTGGTCAAGAAGCAGAGAAAGACAAGCACGCCTCTAATCCCAGCTCTTCGGAGACAGCAGCAGGCAGGTCTCTGTGAGTTAGAGGCTATGAAATGAAACCCTGTTTTGTTATTGTTGTTTGGTTTTTTAAAAAAGGCGAAGGAAAAGGAGACAAAGTCCTCTAGTTCCCTTCAGAACCCTTCAGTTCCCTTCAGGCCGTGAGGCCTCACCCCTTAAAAGCAGCACCATAGTTTGGTGAGCAGGCTTTGAGCACATGGAACTTGGAGAACCATTTCAGGTCCAAACATTTAAGCCACCATACCTAACTGGCTTTATGTCACCAAGCAGTTAAACATGCCCTAAAGAGGTTTGTTTGTTTCCCCCTTGGACAGGGACAGGGAACCACACAGTTTTCTACAATGCTATTACAAACTCCATGGTTAGAAATGATCACAGAGCAACCCAAGGGTCACAAGTGCAGGCTGTATTGCCTTCTGGAGTCTCTGGGGAATAATCCATTCCCACATGCCTTCAGTTTGTTGGCTGAGCCATGTTCCCTGCAGCTGTAGGCAGGAAGAAGTTCTTGTTTCCTCCCTGGCTGCCAGCCCACCGACTCTCGGCGCCAAGAGGCCACCTGTAGCATTCACCTCTTGGTTCCCTCTTCCATCGGCCAAACCTGCCATGTGCCGGACCGCTCATGCTTCAAATCTTGCACTCATTTTGGGCCTCCAGGTCTAGCCCCTCTGGATCTTATCTAAGAGTAGACTGACTTGGGACCTCAATTCCACCTGTAAAAATCCCTTCATAAAGCATCTAGGGGCTGGAGAGATGGCTCAGAGGATAAGAGCACTGGCTGCTCTTCCAGAGGTCCTGAGTTCAATTCCCAGCAACCACATGGTGGCTCACAACCATCTGTACTGAGATCTGGCACCCTCCTCTGGCGTGCGGGCAGAATGTTGTATACATAATCAATAAATAAATCTTTAAAAAAATAAAAATAAAAAAAAGAAAAAAGAAAAAAGCATCTAGACCAGTGGTTTTCAACCTTTCTAAGGCTGCTCTCCTTTGCTACAGTTCCTCCGGTTGTGGTGAGCCCCGCCCCCACCCCCAATATAACATTCTTTGGTTGCCACTTCATAACTAATTTTGCTACTGTTATGAATTTTAATGTAGATATGTGTCTGTCTTCCCACAGCCTTAGGTGACCCCTGTGAAAGAGTTATTCAATCCCCAAGGGGGTCATGACCCACAGGTTGGGAACCACTGGTCTAGACTGATGTTTGAATAACTGGAGGTGTGTATATCTGGGAGATGTTGGTGCCGACTGGGAATTGGCCTCCACCAAATTTCTTGCCAGAAATTCCCCTACAAAGGGTCATCATTATCAGCCTGTGCAGGGTCCAGACCTTGTCCAGGAGCCCACTTTGACTGCTTTTTCCTCTTGTGCTCCAAATCAGTACACAGTGTTGGCTTTGGTAGTAGATGTCTGTACCACCCATCAGAGAGCACACTTGGGTTCTGACAGCAGCAACACACTTGAAAACCAAGGAACAGCTCCTGTGGGGTCCTCAGTGTTACCATTGTAAAAACCACCATGACATGTGAAGATTATTTGGGGACAGGAGCCATGTCAGGTAGCTATTCTCCTCTTACACTAGCTATAGCTGGAAGATGAACATTTGTAGAGGGTGATCCCAGTGCACGGGAGGCTGAGGCAGAAGGAGTGCCATTAGTTGAGACAAGCTTGGGCTGTGCATTAAGTTTTAGGACAGCCTGAGCTTCAGAGTAAGACTTTGTCTCAAGAAAACAAAAGATATTTAAAATGATAAACATGTGAACGATCTTGTAACAAAGACACAGTCAGTTCACATCAGTGAAGTCCAGACTTTGTTAGAGCTTGGATAGAAGGGCACTTCTGCACTGCTAGTTGGAAAATAAAAACTCCATGAAGACAAACTGCATCATCTTTCAAAATTTAAAAACACATACACTGCCTAGCTTGGTAGATGATACCTGTAATGCTAGCATTCAGGAAGCTGAAGTATGGGCATCACCAAGAGTTCAAGGCTAGCCTGAGCCATAGAGGGCAGGAGACCCTGTCCTGAGAACAACAGACACATGGAGGCCAGAAGCATCTGATGATCTCCTGGAGCTGCATGCAGTTAGAGACAGCTGTGAGCCGCCTGGTGTGGGTGCTGAGGACTGAACCTAGGTTCTCTGTAGGAGCAGTTCACACTCTGCAGGAGTAGTGCGCACTCTGCGGGAGCAGTTGGCACTCTGCGGGAGCAGTAAGCACTCTATTTTATTCTGTTTGTCTAGAGACAGGATCTCACTATGTAACACTTGCTAGAACAATGTAGACCAGGTTGCCCTTGAGCTCAGAGATCTACCTGCCTCTACTTCCTGAGTGCTGGGATTAAAGGCATTTACTACCATCATCCTTGCAGTACCATTTTTAATTAATAGAATTATCCCAAAGGTAAATAGGATTATCAAGTAAAACATGACATTTACATACAACGGAAACCTGTCCAAATATTTCAGGGGGCATTACTGCATCAACTGACAAGAATCAAGGTATTTCCTAAGGCATTTATTTCTTAAGGAATAAGAAGCAAAGGATGGAAAAGGCTGACAAGATGGCTCATCTGGCAGAAGCCTGGCACCTGAGTTCAGGTTTCAGAACCAACAGCAGAAGGACACAATGCCTTCCAAAAGTTGTCCTCTGACCTTCATACTCGGACCCACACTTAAACATCTCCTACACACACACACACACACACACACACACACACACACACACACAAGCAAAGTACAAAACAGTATGTGTGTCACTGTTGTGTGTTGATTTTACAAAACAGTTGCACCCCAGTGGCCCATGCCTGAACCCCAACACTTAGGAGTCTTGTGCCAAGAGCATCCCAAGTGAGAGGCCTGGGCTGCAAAAATAAAATAAAGAACAACGGCAAACAAAAAACTTGGCCAATTTGATGCTTCAAAACCTTCATTCTAATGTTGAGTTCTTTGGTTAACAGGTTGTTCATCACTTTGAGATAGGCTCTTACCAGGTAACTCAGGCTGGCCTTGAACTCAGCTTCCTGCCTCAGCCTCCCAAGTCTAGATTACAGGATTCCCTGGCTTCTGGTGTCTTCTTTGATACCATCTTTCTCTTTAGAGAAGATCTGTAGTGATTTGGATTGGGAATTGGCTGGAGAGTTTAAGTGACCAGCAGTTGCTAGGTACTTGCCCAGGGACAGAAGCCAGGAGGCTGGTGTTTTCATCCTTGGGCCACAGGTTACCAATATGCTTGGGAAGAGGTCCGGTGAGGGAAGCAGATGACCATAGGTCCACTCTGGCTACTACAGTCTCTGACTCTGTGTCTTGTTATCGTCCACTCTAGTGGCTGGACCTCCACCTGAAGGAGAACGTCCCCCCTTCTCTTTTGCTCCTGTCACGCACCTTCTACCTGATAGATGTGAAGCCAAAGCCTATTGAACTGCCACCAGATATAGAGGTCAGTGAACTCACGCTGAACCTGGATTGCCATCCCACAGGCCTCTCCAGAGACCAGTGTCTTCAAGTCAGAGCAGGCAGGACTTTAGGAACATTAGTATTCTTCATTAACAACCCTGTATTCTTCTCCTTTTAAACTAATGGTTCCTTTTCTTTCCTATTTATTTCATTTGTTCAACTGTCTATACATTTTCAAGTCAACATGAGTTTAGAATGTTAACTTTTTGTCTCTTCATTCAGCTCATTAGTCATTTTTTTTTTACTTGTAGTTTTCTCATTTGTTTTGTTTTTTTGAGACAGGGTTTCGTGTGTAGCCCTGGCTGTCCTTGAACTGACTCTGAAGACCAGGCTGGCCTTGACTCAGAGATCTCCGCTTGCCTCCCTGGTGCTGGAATTAAAGGAATGCGCCACCACCACTTTTTTTTTGTTTTGTTTTTTTGTTCTGTAGCTTTGGAGCCTATCCTGGAACTAAACTTGTAGACCAGACTGACCTCGAACTCACAGAGATCCGCCTGCCTCTGCCTCCCTCCCGAGTGCTGGAACTAAAGGCATGTGCCACCAGTGCCCAGCTTACTTTTTTTTTTTTAAGACAGGGTCTAACTATGTAGCCCTGGCTGGCCTAGAACTAAGTATTTTAAATCCTAGAATCTAAATAGTGTGCAAGTTTTGTGTATAGGATGCTCAAAATTCAAATACTAACTTACTGTTGCGGGAATATATTCCATGTAAGTCAAGAAAGGCTTAGTCTAGTAAAGGGAAATGAGCTTGAATTGAAAAAAGAAGAAAAGAAAAAGAAAGGCTTGGTCTACCAGGCATGGTAGCGCATGCCTTTAACCCCAGCACTTGGGAGAGGAATCTCTGAGTTCAAGACCAGCCTGGTTTATATAGTAAGTTCCAAGTTAATCTTCACAGTGAGATGCATCTCAAAACAACAAAATAGAGAAAGCTGTAGTCAGTCACATACCTTGAACCACAGCAGGGTGAGTTCTTAGTAGACAGATCTACACAGTGAGACCCTGTCTGCCTCTGTCTCTGACATACTCACGTATGTGCACACACACGCATACACACACACGCACACACACACACACACACACCCCACACATTCACACAGAGGAAGGCAAATGGCTCAAGGCACATATTGCTTTAGAAGAGCTTCTGGGCAGGACAGTTTACACTGACGTAATGTTTCCCCAGGCCCCAAAGTCAAACCTTGTCGTGGCGTCATCTACTTCCCCTGAGTCACAAGAGAATGTTGTAGATCCTGCGCCTCAACTAAAGGGAACTAAGGTTAGCTACTTTCTTTCTACTTGATTAAGCTGAAAAACAACTTTTTTCAATGTTAATTTTCTTTTCCTTCAAACAAGATCTGACTGAGTCAGACTCCCGATCCTTTGCTTCAGCCTCCCCGGGGCTGAGATGACAGACATGCCCACCCAGCCAATTCTCTGCGTTTTTAATCCTCCTAATGAAACAGAAACCATCATATTCAATACAGTACTACTTGGTAATAAAGAACATCTATTATGCTGTTTAATCTGTTTCTAAAAATAATTCCTACGGGACTAGGAGTGGAGCTCATTGGTAAAGGCTTGTGGGAAACGTGAAACCACGACCCCATCCCCAGCGCTGCCAAAAGTACTTTTTTAAATCAACATTTTAATTACATATAAATTTTAGACTTTTTGCCTTTCAAAAGCTACATAATATAAAGTAGTTAAGAGTTCCTGCTATTCACGGTGGATGCTCGTGTGTGCTGTAATAAACCACTGATCTCCCATTTCTGATGTTTAAGGATGAAGAATTTGCGCAACTGCCCCCAGAAGCATCCCCACACATAACACCACCAGCAGCAGCCATTTCCAAAGAAGCGGTAAGTAATCCAGAGAAACCTCTCCCCTAGTTATCTGTAAGAGCACGGAGACGCCAGAACCATAAGTACCATAAAACATCGCACGTTCTTTCTGTCATTCAAATAGGAAGCTGTAGGCTAGACTCTAGTCATCTCATAATTGCTACCTTTTACCTCAGTTGTCCAAAAGAAGAGGAAAAAAAACCCCAAACAAACAACCCCCACCAATGCAACGGTGGAGCAGGGCCTAAGCATGTGAAGTCTAGAAGCTAATTACAATATAGGCAGACCCTTTTTATTGTTTTTTGTTTTTTAATGTGCTAAATAAAATAGTCATCACATGTCATAGAGTTGCCACAGGCTTCTGATGTCAGGAAATACTAGCAAGAAAGCAATTAAAGTTTCAGCAAAATGCATGTAAGTAAGAAATTTCTGTGCCCCCTTCTCCCGTTTGGGGGAAGGAATTTGGGGGAACAGCGGGAAGCTCACCTAGTGGAGGGGAGACTGTGACAGTCCCCTGTAGGACAGTATGACCTGCAGCTGGGTCCCAAGACCCATGCTGTGCGTCTTCACCTTTATGACCAAACAACCGACACGTGACTTTGTGGCCACTGTCTAATTGCGGTTCTCTGGGGGAGGGGGTGAAGGAATCTCACTCTAGAGTTCAGGCTTTCGTGGAATTCGGGTCAGTTCTCCTACCTTGCCCGCCTTGAGGCAGGGATTATAGGCATGATCCATACACTGAGCCTGGTTTGTGGCCATTAGTTTGGTTAAGAAGGTGAAAGGGGATGGGATACTGATGAATTTACAGTGGTTAAAGTCCTGTTTTGTACCTAGATCCTCCAGGACAAAGCCCAGAAGACCTCACAGAACAGCAAGGCTGATTCAAAAGGAGCCTAAGGACCCCTTGGAGCTGGGACTCACTCTATCCAGCCACTGTTCCCTCAGCAGCGAGGTCCTTCCGTGAAGGAATTCTAGCTAAGCCTGTCTGGCGTGAGATAAAGGATCAGCCATTAAGTCGTTGGAGGCCCCGTGACCATTCCAGATGTGCGAGCAGTGACACCAGGCCATTTAGAGAAGCTATTTCTGTTGTATAATTGTCATCCTACCAGACTTTGCATAAAACCCACTCCCACGTGTTTTTGAATGGCTTCCTGTTTGTGTGCACTCAGAGGGGGGCAGTGCTAGGGAGTAACTCAGGGCCCTGTGGTTTCTAGGTAACCACTTACTGGACTGTATCCCTTGCCCCGCCCTTTTCCTTTTTAGATTTTGAGGTAAGGTCTAAATTGCTCAGGCCAGCCTTGAATTTTAAGCCCCCCAACCCCCACCCCTATTTCCCAAGTAACTGGATTACAGCCCAGTTGGTTCAGAGCTTTTAAGAGGAAATGTATTCCATAATGGAGCTTGGCAACTTGGATTCCTCTGCCTCCTGGGGGTGGAATCCCTAGTCAGAACATGGAGATTGCCAAAACCACTTTTTAGAGCACCTGGCCAACCTTTGCAGAGGGACTCCCCAGTGGAACCGTGCGCAAGCACCCAGGGTCCAGGTGGGGTATACTTCCCAGGAAGGTGAAACAGAATAGTGACGCTGGAGCCATGGCTCCGTGGCGAAGACCAGTTGATCCATTCCCATCACCCTCATGATGGCTTACGGCCATTTCTAACTCCAGTTCCACAGGATCCAGTACCCTCTTCTGAATTCCACAGGTACCAGTCATGCATGTGATGCACACACATAAATATACAAGCAAAACACTCATACGCATAAAAATAAATCTGAAGGAAAAAGATGAGCTAGCGGGGCAGTGGTGCCACACACCTTTAATCCCAGCACTGGGGAAGCAGAGGCAGGTGGATCTCTGTGAGTAAGTCCATCCAGCCTGGTCTACAAGAGCTAGTTCCAGGACAGCCAGAGCTACATAGGAAGACCCTATCTCGAAAAAAAAAAAAACCAAAAAACCAAACCAACCAAACAACAAACAAGACAGACACCCAGACATCCCATCCTGTGTCCGCAGAGGCTGCAGGAATCTGGGAGGTGGACACTATTCTAACACATAATTAATCTTAACCATTTGTGCTGGGTGTTTTTTCCTGGTCAGCCTGTCAGAGGCTGGTAGTAAGCTCTGATACGGTCCCTTTGCTACTCAGTAACAAGCAGTAAGTCAGGTATTTAGGCTTAGGGTTTTTGATTGATAGGCAGCCAGCCAAGAGCATCTTCCTTTGGTTGTGGAGAGGTGAAAAGGGAAAGGCCTCTCAGCTCTTGCACAGCAAAGCTAGGGTTGCTTACTATGGAATTGAAACTTAGAGGGGAGCACAGCCTGGCATCAAGTAAATAAGAAATGCCAATTCATGTGTAGTTGCCTCTCAGCAGGCAAAATGGGAACAGTTACACCTAGTCACGGTGGGTTCCAGGTGTGTTTCCCCCTCCCCCGTTTTGCTTTTTGTTTTTGGTCTCACTTTGGCCTAGAACTCGCTATATAGAGTAGGCTGGCCTTGAACTTAAGAGATCCATAGCCTCTGCCCTTGAGTTCTGATATTAAAGGCATGCACTACCAGATCTGCTCTCTTGTCATTTTGCTGTTTCATTTGTGGGGTTTTTTGTTTTGGTTTTCAAGACAAGTTTTCTCGGGCTGGAGAGATGGCTCAGAGGTTAAGAGCACTGACTGCTCTTCCAGAGGTCCTGAGTTCAATTCCCAGCAACCACATGGTGGCTCACAACCATCTGTAATGAGATCTGGTGTCTTCTTCTTGTGCAAGTATACATGCAAGCAGAACACTGAATATATAATAAATAAATAAATCTTTAAAAAAAAAAAAGACAAGTTTTCTCTGTGTGACCCTGGCTGCCTGAAACTCTCTCTGTAGACCAGGCTGACCTAGATCTCAGCGATTCACATGCCTCTACCTCCCAAGTGATGGGATTAAAGGCTTGTGCCACCTGGGCATTTTTTGTTTGTTTTGAGACAGTTTCATGTAGCCCAAACTGGCCTGGAATTTACTATGTAGCTTTACCTGTTTTTGCTACCTTCTAGGCTAGTAATATACTCGACACATCTCTCTACCCATTTTCACAGATGATACAGTGTTTTTGTTTATAGCATTTGGGGTATGTGGCCACCTCAGGCTGAAACCTCACTGGTGGTGCTCTGGCCACTCACTGATTAGTAACCACAGTTGCAGATCCCAAGGATCCCCATAGAGAGTTCCAATGCTAGGAAGCACATAACCAGTCTCTGAGGACCAGCTCCAGCACATCACTGGTTCGCAGTACAGCCTTTAAATCCATCTGGGGAGCAGTATGGTGAAGACGATTCTGAACACTGTCACATGTCCAATGAGGAAACTGGTTCCAGAGCCCTTCATAACTTCAGTGTTCTTGTTTAATTTTCTTTTAGACAGGGTCTCACTGTGCATTCTTAGCAGGACTTGAACTCACAATGTAGACCAGGCTGGCCTATGAACTCAGATTTGCTTGCTTCTGCCCTCTTGAGTGCTGGGATTAAAGGTGTGTGCCACCAGGACCAGCCAACCTCAGGGCTCTGGCCGGTTGTCTTGGTTTCTACCAGCTGAGTGGCTGGAAGGCCAGGCCATATTGCTTCAAAGACTTTTTTCTCCCTCACTGTTCTCTGTCCTCCTGCAGATGTGGGTTGCCTGGCTCCACCAGCGGTTAGTAATCTCACTGGGTATAATTTTAGGCCCTCTCTAACACGCACCTGGAGTGACATTAGCCACGGCTCACATCAACACAGAATTCTGCCATAATAGTTGTTGGTGGCATTTAATAGTATCACCCTGCACTTGTATCAAGTCTAATTCTGCACACGCCATATTGGTCATGTCCAGAGCTTTAGAATGCTAACTAAACCCAGGTCAAAGGTTCCCAGAGCAAACTGGCCTATGACCTAATACTGTGGGGGGGGGGGGGGGGGAAGGAGGATTATAGCTTGCTGGCTCCACCCAGTGGCAGCTGATAAACAGAGACTTCATTACTATTAAGGCAGATTTCCTACTTCATCTGTGTTCAATCTTACTTACCTGAAATCAATATATTACATTAGCAGAGCCAAGGGACTGATGATCTCTAGCCTGTGGCAATTAGAAAAGATGGAAAGGGAGTATTGATTGACGCCGTGGCCATATTTTAACCCTCGGGAAACCAGACAGATGCAATACTTTGACGGCACATCTTCATTATACAAGCTGGGTTCCCTTTCCCAGGAGACTCAATCTGGTCATCGAAGTAAAATAGCCATTTCATTTTCTCTCAGGTCAATTTCACTATCTTTTATTGGATAGCCATCCCTGCCTCGGGGGATATTTGTGGGCAATTTGAATAGTAACAGCAAGGACCTCAGTGCTTATAGCTCCTAGCACCTTTCCTTGAGTCATCCAAAAGCCCTTTGTAGAATCTCCCTCCCAGTCACAGAATACTGAGTCAAATAGAGCCGAGGCAGAAATTATGCTCACTGTTTTAACAAGAAAAATGAGTTTGAGCTGAAATTTATCCCCTGGCCCTCTTCGCCGAATTACACCTTCTTTCTGCAATACACCCCCCCTCCGTCCCCCAAAAAACACTTGTAATATTCTGACAGTTACATGTTTACAGAGAGAAACAATGATAAGAACTCTACAACGACGACCAAAACCACAGCTACCAAACTGCCCCGCTCAGAATGTATTTAAAGAAGCAGCCCTACTGCAGGATGAAAGCATACTGAACGGGTTTGTATTCAGCAGTGATCCAGCAACGATCACTGCATACCGCCAGTCTGAATAAGGTGCCAAGGAACCACTTGAAGAGGACAAAAGCCACCAGCAGGTGGCAGGAGTAAGTCGCCAAGCTGACCCAAACCAAAGAGACTGTGTTTCCCTTTCCTGAGGGATGGGTGGGGTTTGTACAGGAAAAAAAAAAAAACTATAAGGAAGCCAAGATCAGGAACAGTCCCAACAAACACAACCTAGTAACAAGGACCCAGGGACAGGAGGATTGTATGGGAGAGAAAAATAGAGAGTAGACTGGGAAGGACAAGATTAGCTTCGGGTGACAATTTTTCTACCCACACAGGGTTTGGGGTGAGTTTCTGTACCGTTAGTTGGTTCGCTCTACCGTTGGCTGGTCTCATCCCCCTCTTAGGAAATAAGCTCGTAGTCTCGGTTCTCTGCCCTCAGTACTTTGGTCTTCTTACCCCCGCCTTTCCCAAAGCATCTGAGATAGATGGGTTGGCTGGGAGGTCACAGGAAATAGGGAAGCACACAGTGCCAACAGTTCATGGCCCCTTAGTCCCTGTCTCCCTCCTTTTCAGGGGGCATCTGCTCCCTTTTCACACGCCCAGGATAAAAATGAAGCAGCAGCAATTTTTATTGAGGGACCTAAACTGAAAATAGGTTTAAAACATAATTTAAAAAAATAAAACAGCAAAAGTAGCAAAAAATATATGACCTTTTAAAAAACATTTTCCTTTTTTTGTTGTTTTTTTGTTTTTAATATATAGCAACGGATGCCTCCCAGCCACCAGGAGCATCTCACCCAATGGGTAAATCTCTAGTAACGACCCTTTTAAAAAGACATGTAAATATATACTCAGATTTATACACTTTGTGTTTTCTTCATAGCTATGTACAAAGCCCCGAGTCTAGGGCTCAGCCCCAGGGCCACATCACTGCTCCCAATCTCTGCCTCACCGTCTTCCGGTACCAGGTATTTGGTCAGCAAAGCAAATTAGTATTGGAATTAAGAAGCCACTGGTACCACCCATCTGGGGCAGAGGTTGCTCTCAGTGAAGGCCACAACAGAAACAAACCCCACTGCTTCAGAAGCCCCAAGGCTGCTGCCACCAGAACACAGGAGGCTGTAGTGGGTCAACCAGAAGACTCAGTGAGCTCTTGCTCGCAGGCCGGTTCCACTTGCTTCCGCTTCCCAGGCCTCCAAGAAGCGCCAAGCAGCAGGGTGGGTCTTGGTCCAACACCTAGGAAGGAGGAAGCGACTACCAGCCGGTACCTGCCTCTTGGCTGCTCTCCCACACAGCAGGTTGAGAAGAGGAAGAGAGAGCTCTTGGGGGGTGATGATGGGATAGGCCACCCGGGAAGGCCTCAGTTACACACTGGCTCTTGCCAGCAGCAAGGGAGAAGGGAAAGGCAGTGTGTCCAGCAGGGGATTACAGATGAGGGACACAGGTCACGACGGAACTGGGGAAAGGCCGGGGAGGGTTGGCAGTCAGCGCCGTTTGAGTCCACCATTGGCAAGCTGGGTCGGGTGTCGGGGCAGACAGGGTTCTTCAGGTAACGGCTCATGAGAGAAGACAGAGTCCTCCCCCGAAGAGCAGGTAGAACTCCGTGTGTCGGGAAAGCTGGGAGAGTACTGGTCCAGCGGCATTGACAGGTCCAGATACTCCTAGGATGGGAGGAAAGGATTGGTGGCACACAGACCTTCCCATGGCCGTGTCCCCTTAGGTGCCTAGGCACACCATGATGCCACAAGGTCCAGCTCTACCTGGTTGGAGGTCAAGGCCACAATGCGGTCCAGGTCTTCCACCAGCTGTTTGAAAGTGGGCCTCTGAGAGGGCACTGCGTGCCAGCAATCCCGCATCATCATGTACCTGACACAGGATGGGGAGGTCAGAGAGGGAGGACAACAGCATAGAGGGTCAGGGGGGCTACTCCCTCATAACGACAACTTCCACCACCTGCCCGCCATGCTCCCACTTCCTTCAGAGTCTGAGGACCTCAGGAACCTCCCATGAGCCGCGACCTAAGGAACCTTATCCTCTCCAACATCCGACTAAGCTTGCCAAGGGTGGACTCAAACAGCACTGACTACCAGACTACCAACAGCCCCTCCCCCAGCCTTCCCCCAATTCCTGCTTACAGCTCATTGGTACAGTTAGTAGGCTTGTCCATCCGATGACCCTCCTTCAGCAGCTTGAAAAGTTCTTCCACAGGCACACCAGGGTATGGGGAGCCGCCCAGAGTGAAGATTTCCCACAAGAGTACCCCAAAAGACCACCTACAGGAGAGCATGGTGCTACTGTGACTCACAGCACTGGGCTAGGATGACCTAGGGGTCCCTTCCCATGTCTTCCTGAGAAATCAGTATAGCAGGTGCTCATCTTGAACCTCTCCTGCCCCAACACAGGCCTTGAGTTCAGGGGGCAGGGCACAGGAGACAAGGGGGGCAGTAAGGGCAATGCAAAGAAAGCTGGAAAACGTTCACGGGACAAGACAATGCCCCTCCCCCCTCCCCCCAACTCTCAATGATGGAGAGTCTCATCAGTCTAGAGACGCAGGACGGCTAGTATGCTTTCCCCAACACAGCCCACGTAATTGTGTATTTCAAACTTACACGTCACTCTGGTGGGTATAGATCCGGTCAAACAATGCCTCAGGTGCCATCCACTTCACAGGCAGCCGGCCCTGCAGGCAGCGGTGTGTGCGTGGGGGAGGGGAATGACACACAGAGGACTCACGGGATGCATTGACAATGATGGGTGTGGGGGGGGAGGTGGCGGGCCGGCAGGGGAAGCAGGGCATGGACAGGTGGGGCCCAGGGCATGGAGGGCACATCTTCAGCCCACTCTACAGCCCCTTTTCTTAGATCACACACTCCCACGAGAGCACAGCAGAGGGTACAGCAAAACCCTGGCGGCGTGGGGCCCAGGCGATGCCAAGCCAGAAACTTACATTGGTGGTTTTTTTATAGTAGTCGATATGGTGAATGTCTCGGGCTAGGCCAAAGTCTGCGATCTTCATTACATTGTCCTCTGTCACCAGGACATTTCTAGCAGCCAGGTCTCGGTGTATGCACTAAACAGAGGGAAGGAGTGACAGAGAGGGGTGACAACCTTGAACCATGCTTCGCCACAGTCACCTAGCCCCCTCTACTCTGGCGATTACTGTGCAGTAGGCAGCAGACCACTTTACCTCACAGGTCTGCCCACACCCCCATACTCTCTAGACAACCTCCCTAAACAGTCTTTAATTCCAGACACCTTCAGCTGTAGTCTTCTCAACACCTTAGCAAGTTCTCCTTTATGCCCTTCTCTCTTGATCTCAACCTCTAGCTTTTGGAAATGTACCCCCAAAACAATGTGTAGGCCCACGCTCAGTCTGTGGAGGTGTGTGTGTGTGTAAGGCTTTCCCATTTCAGGTTCTCTGAGAACCTAATGAAACACAAGGGGTCAGGCTTTGTGAACCCAACTCTAACGGATGAACAGTCGCAAGCTGGAGCCAGGTACAGTAGTGCACGTTAGCAACCCAGCACCAGAGGGACTGACACAGGCCAGCATGGACTGTGCAGTCACAGACCAGAGCACTAGGCGGCTTCAGTCCCGCCCTGCTTTTTTGGGGAAGGCCTCCTACCTTCTTAGAGGCAAGATATTCCATGCCCCGGGCCACCTGATAGGCACAGGATACCAGATCTTTGGAGGACAGCTGTTCCTCGGGATTATGACTGGGGTTGTAGCAATATTCCAGCCCAGGAGGCCTCCGGGCCTGCAGATACTCCCGAAGGTTGCCTTTGGAGGCGTATTCCACGATGACATACAGAGGCCCTGAGCGCGCAAAGACAGAGGCCACAGGTCAGGCAAGAGGTCAGGAAGTGCAGCTACACCTCATGGAGGCCCCTCCTTCTAGTATTACAGCCTGCTTGTGTCCCACGCCTCATCTACCCCCCCTTTCCTGCCTCCTCCAGTTGGGGGCGCAGGGAAAGCCATTCTCCACATAGAAAGTCTGAGAAAGAATTCTTCCTAGTGGAGTCCAGAAAGTTCCCAAGCAAAGCTGAGGGCAAGAACCCCATTATCGACGCCAATAACACCCTTGTTCCTATTCACACACCAAATCTAGGTGTCAGTAAGAGTTCCTGGATGGATGCCAGTCGGGCCAGCCCAGCCCCTGAGAAACACATTAAATTCCCTGCCAAGCCAGTTTCTCAGCTGATGCCGGAGCCCAGAGCTGCCCCAGGCACTGCCTACCGTCCTGTGTGCACGCCCCCAGCAGATTGATGATATTCTTGTGTTTCCCGATCATTTTCATCATCTCCATCTCCGAGATCAGATCTGATAGGTCCTTCTCTGTTGCGTCGGCTTCACATACAAACCAGAGAGTGGTGTGAGGGAGGTGGGAAGAACAGCTAAGGGCTGGGGGGTGGGGGAGCAGATCCTGGAGAGACCCCTTTCCTCTAGGACTTGCTTCTCACCTCCCATTTCCCATCCAGGAGTTGCCACTACCATGTGGCATTGAATGTGGCTGGAGAGGCCACGAAAAAAAAAAAAAGCCAGTTATAGGACTAAGATGAGCACCTGAACCCAGGTCGACATTAAGAAGCAAGATAAGATTTAAAGACTTGGGGTGTGTTATCCCCCTCTAGTCCCAGATTAGCCCCCCAGGCAGTGTAGCGGGTATGAGCAATGACAGCATCGTAAGGTGTATTCTATTTGGTCCAGACCTGGTTTGCTGAGAAAGGAAAGAGACTACCGTGGCAGGAGGAAACAGGAACATCACTCACACTTCAACATCTTCACAGCCACTTTGGTCACGCGGTTGGGTTTGTCCTTATCCAGCCCGATGGCCTCGGCCAATACCACTTGCCCAAAGCAGCCCTCTCCAAGAGGTTTGCCTAAGACCAATCTTGAGGCAGAAACAGAGAGTGACAGTCAGGGCTGGACAGGCAGTGAGTGACGGACAGTCAGTCAGGGCTGGTAAAGGTCAGACTTGCATAGGGCAGCTCTGCCCCCTTTATCCTGGCATTTCACCCAGCCAAGAGCGGGGAACGGCTATTTCTAGAGGCATCTCGTGTACTTTTGTACGTTTGCTACCTACAAGGCCTCAGCATACACAGAGGGCAAGCGTGGGGTCCTCGGTCGAAAGCCACAACCCCTTACCTATCTCTTGGCAGCTCCCAGCGGGGGTCTTCAGGAAGCTCATACTCAGAGACTCCAGCTAACATAGGGGTCCCACTGGAGGAGAGTCGTGAAGGCCGAACCAGGAGAACCCCAGAGTTCATGGAGGCACTGGAGTCTGCTGACACCTGTAAGAAAGAGTGGGGTCACCCTTCTAGCCAGGCAAGCAAAGACTCCTTCCAAACCCCCAGTTTTTTTTTTTTTTTTTTGGCTGTAGCACAGATTTGCTCCTATATGACTGAGTAATTTCTACCATCAAAAAGTCTTTCCGAATCCCAGCACTCGGGCAGTGTGGCACACACCTGTAACCCCAGGGAGGCAGAGGCAAGCAGGTCTCTGAGTTCGAGGCCAGCCTGGTCTACAGGCTAATCAGGGCTATACAGGTGACCATTTTCCTCATCTATTCAACGAGTACACCAAATATAGCTCTTCCAACTTGGGGTTTTATAATATCACAACAGTTCTTATGTTTTTTTAAGATTTATTTATTTACTATGCATCGTGTTCTGCCTGCATGTATGCCTGCATGACAGAAGAGGGCGCCAGATCATGATGGTTGTGAACCACCATGCGGGTGCTGGAAACTGAGCTCAGGACCTCTGAAAGAACAACCAGTGCTCTTAACCTCTGTCCAACGGGTGTTTTCTTGTCCCTTGGCAAAAACTCTTCCTCAGACTATGGAGAGGTGCCCTAAGGCACCTTTCTGGAATAGCAGTGTTCTGAGGTGTAGTTACTCGTCCACACGCCTGCAGTTTTTGACCCATTTCCTCCCTCCATGTGATAGAGGGGTACAGGGTAGGCAGGCATGGAGTCAGAGATGGTTTAGAATGTCCCAATGTGACTGGTTCAGAAGTCGGAACAAAGCCCAACAAGGTGGGTGAGGAACAGCAGGGGCCTGGGGAAAGGGAGCAGGCCCTGGAGGCCCAGAAAGAGGCGACGACAGGCAGTGGTGGGCGTGCAAATCCCCCATCTACTTTCTGTTACCTGTCTGCGCAGAGGGATGCTCTTGGCCAGCTTGTGCACGGCCATCTGGCTGTGGAAGTCACTCTTCTTGGTGCCGCTCTTCATCTTGTAGATGATGACGGAGCCCACCATACAGGAGATAAGGAAGGCCCCGGTGCAATAGATGATGATCTCCAGGTAGAGTGGCGAAGTCATCACGGCTGGCCTCTCTTCCAGGGCTGAGTCAGTGTGGAGAGGGTGTCAGCAGATCAAGGGTGCTTTGCCCAGGAGAGGTATGTCCCATGAGAAACCTAACACCTACTCCTTTCCCCCTGGGAACTTGTAGGGAATGGGGGAGAATCCAGGCAAATCCCAACAAAGGCTGGGATGCTGGTATCAAAATGACCAGACACCTTGGGACCTCTGAGGCATCCTTAAACATCCTTAAACTCAGAACCATAGAGGATAAAGCCTAGACTATGCTGTCATGCAAGTCCAACACCCCTTGACTCCAGAGTCACTTTGCAGCTCCCTACTGGGCCAGATGGGCACCCAGAGTCCCCTGCAGAACCCCAATGCTGTACACATGTATCTATCATATAGAGACAGGCTGCTATGCCCAAGGGGTCAGAGAGTCCTCAAAGTACAAGGCCCAGAGTGGCACTCAGAGTGAGGACTAATGAATGCCCATGGTAGCCATCCTGTGTCTCTAAATACCTTTTACCTCTGTTCGTTCAGACCTGCAAATGGCTAAAACACAGGCAAAAAATAAAATAAAATAAAATAACGTGTAAATATGTCTCCAGATGAAAAAACATGTATTTGGCAGTTCTTAAGAAATCTACTCATAGGCTGGGTGGTGCTGGTGTACGCCTTTAATCCCAGCACAGGAGGCAAAGATAGGTAGGTGGATCTCTGGGAGTTTGAGGCCAGCCTGGGCTATAGAGTGAGCTCCAGGACAGCCAGGACTACCCAGTAAAACTCTGTCTCGAAAAATAAAAAAAATAAATTTAAAAAAAAGGAAAAAAAGAATAGAATTCATACTGTCCTGGCTAGCTTTATGTCAACTTGACACAAGCTAAAGTCATCTGAAAGGAGGGAAGCTCAACTGAGAAAAATGCCTCCATAAAAGCGGGCTGAGGGCAAGCCTGCATGGCACTTTTTTTTATTAGTGATTAATGGGGGGAGGGCCCAGTTCAGTGTGGGCGGGGCCACCTTTGAGCTGGTGGTTCTGGGTTCAATAAGAAAGCAGGCTGAGCAAGCCATGAAGAGCAAGCCAGTAAACAGCACCCTCCATGGCCTCTGCATTGGCTCCTGCCTCCAGGTTCCTGCCCTGTTTAAGCTTCTGCCCTGACGGCCTTTGATGAGGAAGTGTGATATGGAAGTATAAGCTGAATAAACCCTTTCCTTTTCCCAAGCTGCTTTTGGTCATGGTGTTTCGAGGCAGCAGTAGTAACCCTGACTAAGACTCATACTCATCCCCACTTGCTGTTGCAGAAATAGTGTCTGTCTGCTGGAACCTCTTCCCTGCATGTATACAGCCCTCCCCTTTCAAACCTTAGCCATCCGATGAGGACACCCTGGGAGTCCTCCCAGCCCAACAAGGAAACGGAGTCGATGACAGGGAAAGAGCTGTTTGTCTCTTCCCTCGGTGTCAGAAAATGAGGACTCACAGGAAGCACTGACTCAACAGAGACAGGGGCGAGAACACTACTAACGAGATGCTTCTCTGCAAGCAGTGGCGCAGTGGGGCTACTGGGCAAGCAAGGTGGAAGGGAGGAGTAGAGAAGGAACGCAAGGTAGCAGCCGCAGAGCAGCAGCAGGCAGGCCACATGCACGCAAAACCATACTGGTCCTGTGTCACCAGCCCACCACCCAGCAAGGCTGCAGGCTCCTTCCTTCCTGGCTGCTACATGGGACACAGATCTCCCCACTTGGGAAGGGATGAGTCAGAGAGGTCAAATGAGTACCGTGGGGCTAAGACACATCTTTCTCGAGGTAGCTCAAGTTTGCTGCTATCCAGGCATGCCAGTCAAAGAGCAGCAAAATGGAGAGTGGACCAGCAGCACCCAATAGAAGTGGTAAGCTTCAGTTGGCTGAGAGAACCTGTGTTCATGGAGAAGAGGTCCAGGGCTTTTCTTGCTGACACTCTTGGGACCGGCTAAAGAAGTCCCAGTAATTCAAAACCTCAGTACCAAGCGGCCGAAGGAAGATGCTATCCGCAAGGATGGAAGGAGCCTGTGCTGGAAAGCACTGTCACAAGGTAAACCCAGAGCTCAAGCATGCATTACAGTGACCAGGGAGAAAGCCGGATATAGATGGGCGGGGGAGGCTACCCGATGGCTTCCTGAAAAAAATCCAGGAACCCCCTGCATGTGCCTCAGAGCTGGAGCAGAAAAGGGCACACAGCAGACGGGAGTCATCCCTTCCTGCCTCTCCCTGGTCCTATAATGGATGCGCTGCTCCCACTGCAAAAGCAGGACATGGAAAGGATCAGTGCAGTGTATACCTTCCAGAACGGTCAACCATGCAGAGTGATGGGAGAGTCCGATAGAGTTACCCGCCAAGCACGTATACTCCCCCGCATCCTCAAAGGAGACATTTCGTAAATGAAGCACCTCCATTTCCTTGTCGGTGGTATTAACTCCAGCAGTCTAGAAGAGACAACGGAAGCAAAATGGACAAGCATAGGACATGAGACCTCAGAGAGACAGAGACACCGAGGGGACAGAGAAGGGGACCAAAACCAGAGGAAGAGAACGCTCCCCAGCATCTCCTTTGCAACAAGGCAGCAGAAACCACCAGGCAGCGAGACCTGTTAGAGGAAAAGAGTGAGGCCCTGAGGGAGGCGCTCCTGCAGACCTGAGGAGAAGACGGCTGGTTATGACCCTTCACCAGACGCTGGCAGTCACTGGCCCAGCCAAGCATGCGGGCGGTGGGCAGCATGGAGAAATGGGGCCTGGCAGGTGGGGGGCTGTTTGGTTTTAGGTAAGGAGAGTCAGTGGGTACAGACAGACAGATGGCAGGGAAAGAAAGGCAGTCTCCTCTGCCACACACACATATACACACACACGCACGCACACGACCTGAAGATACAGGTCTTTGAAAGAGACTTCCTGGTCCCTTCTCTTTGCCACCATTTAAAACTTCAGTCTAAAGACTATCCCATAAGTGCATGGATGGGCATAAGTACACACACACACACACACACACACACACACACACACACGAGAGAGAGAGAGAGAGAGAGAGAGAGAGAATGAGAACACAACACATGAGGCACAAAGGGAGCCACAGATAACCAACACAGTACCAAACCAAACCAACCTCCCAAGCCAGGGATTTTTCCATGGCTCTGGGCATTAGAACATAGTAGGAGAAAGGCGGAGTTGGTGCTGACTTCCCAACCTGCCCCAGCAGTGTGGGGCCTAAATCAAGTACCCGGTATAGGGTCCCGTCCATCTCCACATTACCTTTTGCCACAGGTCTGGTGACAGTGAGCCACGCAGACTGGTTAGCTTCACCAATATAATTGGAAACCTTACACACATATTCCCCGCTCTGGGCCTCTGTCACATTGAACAGGGTCAGCACCTCCGCATCCGAGCTATTAATCCCCGAATGCTGGAACAAACCAACGACACACGAGTCAGTTGGGTAAACACTGAGATGTGGCCACACTGCGCTCCTGGGGTAACTTCCAGTCAGGCCCAAGGAGCCAAGGTAAGGGAGACACTGGGACCTCCCATCTTCCTTCTCCTCTGAGTGGGACAAAATGAAACCACTGGTAAGAATGGATGGAAAGGGAAGGGAGAGGGGGAAGGGAAACAAAGAAGAAAAAGGGGGAAAGGGGAAACAAGAGGAAGGAAGGGGAGGGGAAGGGTCACGGTCCAAAGCAAATATTCTGTCTGTGTAAAACTTCCTCTACCAGGCCAGGGTGGGGACTTGTAATCAGAGACGGATCTCCAAGGCCCAAAGCTAGAGCTGGCCCCCTGTCTTCCAGAATAGTCTCAGCATCAGGGGCAAAGAAAAGGGACAGCCAGTAAATCTCTAGGACAACCAAGGCAGGGGAGGAAAGATGAAATCTAACTTCTGGTTATTCCTGCCGCAAGATCCGCTGGAGACTTAGCCAATTACCTCCCTGGATTAATGGAGCATTCGGGGACAATGACAGTCTGGGAGTGAGAGGAAAAAGGAAGAAAATGCCATTATTCCTCAAACGCCTCAGAATTTATACAGGGCACTGACTTTTCCAGATGTTCGAGCAACACCCTTATCGTTTACCTTGGCGCCAAACGACTGTAACTTAGGAAGTAAGCAGGGCCAATACTGGGAAACACTTGTTGTTGGAAGGCTGTGGTGTTAAGGCCACAAGCAAGCAAGAGTCTCAATGCCTTCCTGAGGTAATTGATCCAAGACCCTGGCTCACTCTCAAGGCTCTTTAGAAAGCAGCAACTATTATCACTCACCCCGCCCTCTGTCCCCAAATCCTCCCCACCTTCTGCTGTCACCAGCCTGTGGCTAGATCCCTACTAAGATGGTGTATGCACCTTGTGGGTCACGCTGAGCCCCAGGGGACACCTGGTCACCTTCCCAGCATACTGGCCAAGAATGAGGCTAAGATTACCTTCAGGATCTGGACGTACGGCAGGTTGTCCGGGCCAATCTTACTTCCGTTCACCTCGATGTGCTTCAGCCACTGGATGTGAGGCTGTGGGTCGCTGTACACCTTACACATGAATTCCACGTTGCTGCCCAGGGCCACTGTCTTGTTGGCAGGTAACCCTGCCTGAAGGATGGGCCGGTGAGGGGATCGCTCTGCGGGGCAAGGGAGAGGATGGACATGTTAGACCCGTCAATGGCCTGGTCCTGGGTGGGATGCTGGCAGAGACAGGGTCTACCTTGGTTCTTCAATACCCGTCCCGGTGGCTCTGCTAAACTCCAGCCCCTTGAGCCTGATTTGAGGGAAGGGATGCCATTTCCTCTAGTCCTGCACCCACATTTTCAGGCACAACCAAATCTCTTGTCTAAATAGAGATGCACCCCAGATTTCAGTATCTTAGGCCCGCCCCAGATCTTCCAGACCACAATCTTCTTCCTGAACTACCTCAATGCCGAGGCAGGTGTTGGTTGTGAGGCTCTGGCCCACACAGTCCCCGGAACAGAAGACCCACAACCTCTACAATCACAGCCCTGAGACAAACAACATATTGTTCTTGTCTTCCGAAATGCCAACGAGGAGACATGCTTGGGATTCACTTGGCCTCTGCACCTCTGTGTGGCCTATAGCTACTCAGAGGAACCTCCGTGGGTGCACCTGGCCTATAGCTAGCTACTCAGATTGTGTCTCTACTGTAAGGACACAAAGAGCAAAGTTCAGGGCATGAATGAATGAAGGACTCTGGTATGTTAGTGGTGTTCATTAAGCAAAAACTACTCCTATGCCACAGTTCCCAGCACTGCATCAAGCTATGTCAGGAATGGTAGTGCCTTTAATCCCAGCACTCAAGAGGCAGGGCAGGTAGAGAGATCTCAGGTGAGTTCAAGGTCAGTCTGGTCTACTTGACAAGTTCCAGGACAGCCAGGGATACATAAAGAGACCCTGTCCCAAATAAATGAGTGAATGAATAAAATAAAAGAAAGATGAAAAGAAAAGTGAGGCTTAAGGCAGGCCCATGCCTGTAATCCTAGCACTTGAGGTTGGAACAGGAGGATTACCATGAGTTCAAGGTCAGGCTGTACAACAGAGTGAGCTGAAGTCCAATTTGTATCTCAAATTGGAAGGAAGGAAGAGAGGACAGGAAGGAGGAGAAGGAATGAGGGAGGGAAAAGTGAGGTTTAAGGAGGGAAGTACCATGCCAAATGTCCAGATTCCATCCCTAGGGCTTCAGATTCCAAGGTTGCCTTTCCCACCCTGCCCTTCCCTCCAGCTGACTCTTGCCACCTTAGCCTTGGCCTTCTTACCCACAACATCAAGCTGGTAGGTGTGGTTGATGCTGCCGTACTCGTTCTCCACGATGCAGGTGTAGTTGCCCTTGTCAGAGGGCACCACAGAGTCCATTATGATGCTCCAGGTGGCATAACGAACCTGTAGGACAGACACAAGCCAGGGGCTTTATTGAGCATCCGGGGTAAGGCGCAGATGGGAACAGGCAGCATGGGGCTGGTGCCGCATCGTTAGCCAAAACAAAGCCTAGAGGAGCTAGTTCTTGGCCTATTCACACTTCGTACACACCACGCCATCTAAACTAACACTGGACACCTTCACGGCAGCACTCAGGAGCAGCCATGATCTAGACGAACGTGCCTTTGGCAAATTCTCCTAAATTCACTGGGAATCTTCTCTGTGCCCATCAGTCTCCTTCTGAGGCCTGATGTGGCCCTCCTGCTACTCTGGACACTGAGTTTCCAAAGCTATCTCCTCAGGGTTAGCAGGATGGAGCAGGGGACAAAGGCACTCACTCGCCACCAAGCCTGACAAGTTTAATTCACAGGACCTACAGGGTAGAAAGAGACAACCAGTTCCTGCACGTTGTCCTGTGATCTATCTCCATATGCACAGCACCGCTTGCACACAAACCAAATGAAAATGCAATTCAAACAAAACAGAACAGCCGGGTGGTGGTGGCGCACGCCTTTAATCCCAGCACTCGGGAGGCAGAGGCAGGCGGATCTCTGTGAGTTCGAGACCAGCCTGGTCTACAGAGCTAGTTCCAGGCCAGGCTCCAAAGCCACAGGGAAACCCTGTCTCGAAAAACTAAAAAAAAAAAAAAAAAAAAAAAAAAACCAAACAGAACAAAAAACCCTATCTCTTCTTCCAGTTGACTCTGGTCAGATCTGCGTTCAACCTTCCTTCTGCCCGTCTACCAATACACTGACTGAACAGCTGTTCATCCCAGCTGCCCTCTGCCATTTGCCTTCTTATTGGGCTACAAAATCTTCACAGGCCAGAATGCTGTCTTGTCCTAGCTGAAGCATAGTAACTTGTAAACAGTAAGTACTTGGTAAGTTAAGGTAAAGCTTTCCCATAGCCTTTCTCTAAAAAAAAAAAAAAAAAAAAAGAATAAGAAGGAGGAGAGGAGGAGAACTAGAAGTGGTGGTGCACAGCTTTAATCCTAGCATTCTGGAGCAGAACAGGGTGATCTCTGAGTTCCAGGCTGATCTACACAGAGCAAGTTCCAGAACAGCCAAGGCTACACAGGAAAACCCTGGCTCAAAACAAGCAATCAAACAAACAACCCACAAATAAATAATAATAAAAAATACAAAGAAAGAAAAAGATCTATCACTACTTTTAAATGTGTGTATGTATACGTGCATATGCACACGTGAGTGTAGGTGCCACAGAAGCCCTGGAGCTGGAGTTAGAAGTGGTTGTGAGTTGCCTGATGTGGGTGCTGGGACCCAGACTCTGGTCCTCTGGAAGAGTGGTATATGCTTAACCACTAAGCTGTCTCTCCAGCCAGCCCCTCCCTCTGCCTTTTTTTTCTTATACAAGAGCAATGAGAAATCATACATGGTGGCACTTAGGATGCTAAGACAAGGGGAATGGGCGTTCCAGGCAAGTTTGGGATATATGGGGAAGAAACAGTCTCCAAAGAGTCAAGAAGAAACGAGAAGAGAGTCTAGAGGAGATGAGACCTATTCGGGAACCTTGTGGAGATTCAGATCTCTCAGGGAGAGATTCTCATTGAACTGTTCTTCCTATAGATAAGGACTTGACCTGGAAGGACAGGAAGAAGCTGATAAGCATAGGAAGTGCCTAATGGTGTCAATAAGCCACACAACAATTTCACACGCTGTATTTCTTGGCAGAAGCCTAGCGAGCTTATTCTAATGTTCTCTTGTGGGGAGGTGACTGGTTTTTCCTTTTAGGGCTTGGGGGCTGAAGATGTGACTCAATGCTTGGTGTGCAGAAGGACAAGGAAAGGGAAGGGAGGCGTGGATTATAGGCACTGACAATTTAGAAGATACCTACACACTTTTATCTGATAATTTCATTTCCAGTAATCTGTCCTGAGAAAGGTCCTTTAAGACAGCCAGGTAGGGCGGCACATATATTTCTTTAATCCTAACACTCAGGAGGCAGAGGCAGACAGATCTCTGTGAGTCTGGGGGCAGCCCACAGAGTGGGTTCCAGGTCAAGGAGAGAGACCCTGCCTCAAAAACCAAAGGAAGAAAGGAGGGAGGGAGAGAGGAGCTAATGACGGCTGGTGAGGTGGCTCAATGGGTAAAGGACTTGCAACCAAGCCTGACTCCTGAGTCTGTTCTTCAAGACCCACATAGTTGAAGGAGAAAACTGACTCCTCCAAGTTTTCCTCTTTTTAAAATAATAATAATAAATCATCAAAACACTGTACTGGGCATACATCTGGTGCACATATATATATGCAGATGAAACAACCATAGATACATATGAAATAAACTTTAATTTAAAAAAATCCCACCTTTAAAAAGGGAAGTCAGGCAGTGGTGGCAGGCCTTTAATCTTAGGGCTCAGGAGGCAGAGGCAGGCGGGGGGGGGGGATCTCTGAGTTCAAGGCCAATCTGGTCAACAGAGTGACTTCTAAGACAGTCAGGGCTACACAGAGAAACCCTGTCTAGAATGCACCCCCCCGCCACACACACACAAAGGCAACTAAAACAAACTCATAAAGGTATTTAATATGGGTTTCCTATCCCAGCCCTCCGTCCAATGTCTTCTTCTGAAATTTTTTTGGTTATGAACACACATGTACGTACCTTATAGCCTCCAATCCGGTGGTCAGGTTTGAACTCTTTGCCGTTTTTCAACCAACGCAAAGTGGGATTGGGTGTTCCGCTGGATGGGCATTTGAACTTCACCGTCTTGGCAGCTGGCACCGCATGCAGCTTCTTTTCCATCTTTTCTGGGGATGTCCAGTATGGAGCTACAGCTGTCCAGGAAAAGCCAAGGTGGACAGATGAGGGTGGCGGGAGTGGTCAGGCTCAGAAGCCAGGGCCCAAGCAGGATCGCACGCACCTCATCTATCTGCTCAATGCCTGGGGCCGTCTAGACGGGCAGGAGTCAGGCACCATGGCCCACAGGCCCTCTGAGCCTCTCTCCTCCCAGTTAGGCAGGCCTTTCCCCTAAGTCTCAAATCCCATGTCTCAAAGGCAGTAAATAGGTAGAAAACAGTGTCTCACGCCTACGGTTTGGTTTGGTGTTGTCTGTTTCTTTCTCCTCTGAGGAGGAGTCATCGTCGTCGTCGTCATCCTCCGAGGAGGGAAGCGCATCTGTGAGAAGAAAGGGGAGGTGGGTCCTGAGGTACTTCTGAGCATCTCTCATCAAACCGAAGTTGCCTCATCAGGACCAGCTCAGTGAAATCACAGACAACACACCCACCCATCCCATAAGGACTCCCAATGTCCCCAAATTTATTCTCAGTGACAGTCTCTGTTTAAGAACCGCAGGTTCCAGTACTCATCTTGGCCCAATGCACTGCCTTCTGTCTAGAGTCTAAACAGCTCCAGCAAGGCCAGCACATTCCCCCCCAAAATTTATTTAATTGTAGCCTATACACCAAGGCCTTTCAGCTAACAGTACCACCTGGGTACCCACAATAGCAGCTGAGGAATCGGTATTTTTTGAACATCAACCGCTGAGAAACCCATAGAGGTCTAGACACTCTGGGCCTTGAAGCTACTTCTAAAACCCTAAGATGAACAGCCTGCTGTCAGGAGCCTCTAGTACAGAACTGCTGAGGGCTGGGAGCTGCCTGCTTTTTCTTTCTCTTTCTCTTCTTTCCCGCAAAGATTTCATTGTAATTTATGTGTATGTTTGTGAGTCTGCATGCACCATGTGCGTGTAGGAGCCTAAGGGGGCTGGATGGTATGGGATCCCCAGGAACTGAAGCCATAAGCAATTGTGAGCACACTGTGTGTGCTAGGAACCAAAGCCAGGTCCCCTGCAAGAATATCAAGGCTCTTAACAGCTGAGCCATCTCTCCAGTCCCAGAGCTGCCTTTTAAAATCGTTGATAAAGACAAGCTCTCACATGTAGAGATGCAGACTGAGTTGGCTTCAACGTCACAGAGATCCTCTGGAGTGCTGGGATTAAAGGTGTGCACCACCATTGCCTGCTATAACTGCCTTTGCTCCCCATTTAAAAACAGACCGGGTATGGTGGAGCACACTTTTAATCCCAGCACTTGGGAGGTAGAAGCAGGCAGATCTCTGAGTTTGTAGCTGGTCTGGTCTATATAGTGAGTTCCAGGATTCCAGGACAGCCAGGGCTGTGTAGAGAGACCCTGTCTCAAAATAAGAGGGGGCTTGCTACCAGGCCTCTCTACTCCTCCTGCCACTCTTGGGGTTTAGGGAACCAAGTTCCCCAATTGGGGACGCGTTCTAAATGATGCCTGGGAGAAGGTACCGAGCCATCTCTTGACATCAGAAGTGCCACCTTTTCTTTCTCAGATCCTGGTTTTGTCAAAATCACATTCTAGAGGAAGCATAGTCCCAACCACAGAGCTCTAGGCTTGCCTGGTCACACTCATAATGTTCCGTGAGATAGACAACAGGTGCGTTATTTCCCACACAGTCAGGACACGGCAGGGTACCCGAGTCCTTCCCAGCACAGCAGGGACCTCACAGCGTATGCTGTTCCTAGGCTCCAATTGCTAACTCTAGGCCTTGACAAGATGAAGCTGGCTGAGGCCCCACTTAGCATGACTGGGGCATGCTGTGGTGGGGAAAATCACAGGGTCTTAACAGCCCAAAGCATCAAGGTAGGATCTTAGCAGCCCCAGGTCACTGGTCCGGCATCTGCCCTATCTGGTCAACCTCTTGAGAGCTAAGCCACGCAGCGGGCAGGGAGCGGTGTTAGTGGGCAGCAGCTCTGAAGCAGAGTAGGGGGCAGATCACGGAAGGGAAGGAAATTGGCCTCCCTTTTAAAACCAGCAAATAAAGTGGGGAGGAGTGGACACGGTGAGGGCTTTGCTACCAACCTGAGACATTGACGGAGAAGTAGGTGGTGTCGCTGCCAGAGGGGCTGCTGGTCACGCAAGCGTAGAGGCCAGAGTCAGCGGGGGTGGAATCCCGCACCTCCACCTCCTCCCCCGTGATGCGGGTACGGTTGCTCTCCGCCAGCTGCACCCCGTCCCGCAGCCAGTTGATGCTCTGCACATCATCTCGCAGCCGGCAGCGAAGCTGTAGCAGGTCACCAGGGTGGACCAGGAGAGACTCCACTTCCACTGGGGCTCCCCAGGGCTGAGCTGCAGCCACCCACAGGGGCCAGGAAGAAGAGCCAAGTGGGGAAAGGAGGAGGAGAGAGAAAGGGAGTTAGGTGAGCCACAGGGCACTGCACTGTCCGGGCCTCAGTGGAGGCCACAGAGCTGGGGACTGGACTGTGTACCCGTTGGAAATGATGGACGACCTGAGACCCCCAGCTCTTCTCCTCCACCCCACTTCTCCATAAGTCAAAGAAGAAAGAGGTCGAAGTTAGGAAGCAGCTGCAGCAGCATTAAGCAGTGTTTCAACTTCCTCCATCCTAAGGGGAAAGGTCTTCCTCTATCTAGAATGCCCCCTTCCCCAAATGCCGCTCAGTTCTTTGCCAAGAACAGCCACTTCCCACCAGAACACCCCATTCCTTTTCAGCCCTGTCAGCTTCAACTCTTCCCTTAGTGGATAAACCCAACCCGTCACACGCCCGGCAGCCCCCACGCCCAAGATGAGAGCAGGCATTTGCTCGACCAGGACTCTGGGTACACATGACTCAGCGAGGGTGGGGGCCTGGCCCTCTAGCAACACAGATGCTCATGTGGGAGGGAGGGACAGCCAAGGAGAGGTCAGCTCAGGGGAGCCTCCAGAGAACAGGTGTTAGGCCCAAGGCCTGCAGCTGCCACAACTGCGCATTTGCTCTGGCAGCAGACACGGCACACATAAACCCTTTCTCATCCACTGCCTGGACGCACACTCTCCTGCACCCCGCTTTCCTCCTCGAGAGACACAGGGTCACACTGTGGTGGTGTGAATGAGAATGACACCCCCCCCCAAAAAAAAGCGTATATATTTGAATGTTTGACCCCTAGTTGGCAGAACTGTTCTGGGAAGGATTTGGAGGCATGACCTTGGGCGGGGGGGGGGGGGTGTCACTGGTAGTGGGCTTTGAGGTTTCCAAAGCCCAAGTCAGGCCCAGTCTCTCCCAGTCAGTCTGTCTCTCCCTCCAACTTGTGTTTAAGATGTAAGCTCTCGGCTACTGATCTGGTGCTGTGCCTGCCTGTCAAGCTCCCCACCTAGATGGTCATTGACTCACCTGAAACTGTAAGCAAGTCCCAAACTAAATGCTTTCCTTTCTATGAACAACTGCCTTGGTTCTGGTGTCCCTTCACAGTAACAGAAAAGTAGCTAAGACACACGCACGCCCCCCCCCCAGGCATCCCAGGGAGAAGTGCCTGCCACCTGCCTAGGCTCAAGTGGAATTGGGCGTAGGTCCCTGGGACTCTGAAACAGCTCAGCCCCTGCTCTGACCCATCCTTTACCTCTCTCTAGGTTCTCACCAGTGTTCAGACTGGCAGGTGATGGATCACCACTAAGAGCTGCCCTATTAAATACTTATGGATCCAACGACTGGGCAGTCTCCCTACTGTCTTTCTTCCTGAATCCCCTCTGTCCTTTAAACTCCATCCTCAACTAACTACAAACTCGAGATCTCCCTGTTTCTGCCTCTGTCACTTGGGGATTCTGAGTACCTGCTACTATATCCAGGCTTTTTTTTTGAAGGCAGGGTCTTACTTTGTAGCCCTGGCTGGCCTGGAACTCAGAGATTCACCTGCTGCTTCTTCACCCCGAGTGCTGGGGTTCAAGGTGTGTATCGGCACACCTGGCTTACACCCAGGCTTTTATTTTCTGAGACAGAGTCTCAGGGAGTCTCGAACTCGCTGTGGAGTGACTTCCTCAACCACACTTTTTGGCAGTGCTAGGGGTGGTACCCAGTGCTCTGCGTGGGCCACCGAGCTCCAGCACTGTTTCTCATCTTGATGAGTATATGGCTGTGTCCGTCTGCGGGCGTATGCACGTGAGTGTGGGTCCCTATGAGGATGGGAGGCATCAGATTACCAAAAGCTGGAGTCATGCAGGGTTGTGAGTCACCTGACGGGGTGGTGGGAACCAGCTGGGATGGCTCCTCTGAGCCACCGGTCCAGCTTCTCCCTTCTCATCTGAATGGCTCTCTCTGAAGTGCTCCATTGATTTGTACTAGAAATCGTAGGTACATGGGGGCTACACACGGTTTTTTTTTTCTCCCAAAGAGCTCAAACACTGTCATCGATGAGCCTGAGGACTCTCTCCTAAATACTGGGCCACGGAGAAAGTCAGACTCCTTTAAAAGGGCCTGGGTACCAGAAAGGCTGGACACGTGTTTATTTCTGTGTATCTGGTTGAGGAACACACCACAGGAGAGCAGAGCACACGGCTGATTAAAAATAGCTGTGTCAAACTGTTCCTTCCATTTTTAATGGTTTACGGGGTTGCCAAAAGAAGACAAACAGCTCGGAATTGACCCTGAAGGAAGACAGCAAACGCTCCTCCTATCGATCCCATCTCATTTCCCTCGAGCGGCCACAGTGATGAAATATTCTGATGCTCAGAAGCTGCACCAGCCATTGGTCAACAGTGAACTCAAAAACTCTCAGGCTCAGCCATCAAACAGCCTTCTCACACAGGTCCCGGAGACAAAATGTAGTTCCCAAAGAAACTTGGCAAAAGGAAAAAAAAGACAACAGGCATTGCTCCTAAAGGAAGGAGCCAGAGAATCTGCCCGTTTGCAGGGCCAAAACTTCAGCCAGTGCTGATCAGCGTGGAAAAGACACGCATCTCTGTGCTCCACAGAACTTTCAGGAACCAGCTTTCTCGTTTGCAGGATGCCTCCTCCCACTCGTAGAGCCATCTTGGGATAGCCTCTTACGTCGGGTTCATACTCCCCGATCCCCACACTCCGGTTTACATAGTCTCGTATAGCTGTCCTCATAAAAGTCTTGCCCTTGATATAAAGTAAGACCCTTTTGGTCTCCATGGTCCCTATCAACCTATCTTCCCACTCTACCCAACTATGTCCCTGCCTTGGACCCAAACCTGGCTGTGCCTTGGTACGGCTGCATCTTCCCTGCACAGGAACCGGACTTCTGCCGACAGCAAACAAAACCTCTTGTGTTCTCCTGACTCAGATTAGACAAAGTCTACTCACCAGGAACATCCCAGCAGCGTTTAGTCTACGATAGTGCTTAAGTTTTCATGCTTAATTCAGTAAAGACAAAAAAAAAAAAAACAACAAAAAAAAACCCCTTTGTCCAAAGGTTCTCCATTCACAGTTACTGAATCAGCAAACACAGAACCCACAGACATAGAGGACTGACTGTATATTCAGAGTTAGGAAACCATCCCCAAATTGCAATGCTAGATGATTTTATCTCCATGCTGCAAGAAAATTCATAGCCATAGACTCCTGCCTGGCCTTTTTATAGCCCTAGCTGTCCTGAAATACATTCTCTACGGAGACCAAGCTGGGCCTCCTATGTCATAGTATTTGTCTCAGTCTCTCTCTTCCTTCTTCCTTCTTCCCTTCCTCCATGCCTTTCATTTAGTTTGTTTTGTTTTCCAGGACAGGGTTTCTCTGTATAGCCCTGGCTATCCTGGAACTTCATATGTAGACCAGGCACGCCTCTGTCTCCTGAGTGATGGGATTAATGGCGTGTGCTACCACCGCCCTGGCCTACTTCTTTCTTTGTGATGGTGGAATAGTGTTTTGGCGTATAATCCGTCACATCCCAGGGACAGCTGGAAGACAGCGGGAAGGACCGCCTCTGGTGATGACAAGTGCCCACACCATCTCCTAAGAACGAGCAAGTAACCCGGAACAGAAGTGACTCATGCAATGTTTTCATATCACTTAACGGCAGGACACAGAAATGGGTCTTTTAGAGGACTCACAAATCAGCCAAGAGGCTGTAGGGCATTGGAGGCCTTTTAAGTTGACAGCTGAGCCCTTATGTGTTAAGCTCTCACAAAACAGAGACAAAGTCATTTATCATAGGAGGTGACAGAAAGGTGACCAACTTGATACTTACCTGTGTTACTGTCCTGTAGAGGGGTCCTGATCTTGAACCTTGACCCTGTTCACTAACCCAGTTGTTAAAAATTGTGTGGCCCTTACTCTGACAAACAACACTTGGCATTCTTTAGCTTCTGTGAGCTGGATTTTTCAGTCAGGACCAATAGGCTAAAGTTACAGGAAGCAGGTTCATCAGCCAATGAGAGAACAGCTAACTGCTACTTGGAGAGGGTTTATCAGCCAATGAGAGAGCAGCTAGCTGCTACTTGGAGCAGGTATATCAGCCAATGAGAGAGCAGCTAACCGCTACTTTTATTGTGAAGGCTCAGCCACTAGAAATCAGCATTTCAATTCCTGAAGAATGTGACTTAGATTAAGTACAGGACTAACCAACCAGCCAGATGGTTCCGGGTAAAGGCACTTACTTCCTGCCAAACCTAATGACCCATGTTTGACCCTTAGAATCCACCAGAAGAGAACCAATTCCTGAAAGTTGTCCTCTGATCTAAGGTCTTCTAAAGCCAGGTGGTGGTGGTGTAAGCTGTTAATCCCAGCACTTGGGAGGCAGAGGCAGGCGGATCTCTGTGAGTTTGAGGCTAGTTTAGTCTACAGAGTGAGTTCCAGGACAGCCAGAGATACACAGGCTTGATGCAGATGAAAAAGCCCACGAAAACAGGCTGGGCCAGTATTCCCTAAGACAGAGGGAAAGGATGTGCTAGCCCTATCCTGCTTCTCAGACCCGAGCAGAAGGGAGGACCACGCTTCAGTAATCTTTGGCCACAAAGGGCACCGGAAGGAGATCTTTTTCATAGGGCTTTTACATCGATGAATGTGAATGAAACCCTATTGCCCCCTTCCTATTTGTCCCCCAAATATTTTGGCTACGCACAGGAAGATCTTTTTCATAGGGCTTTTACATCAATGAATGTGAATGAAACCCGATTGCCCCCTTCCTATTTGTCCCCCAAATATTTTGGCTACGTAACTTCCCAACAAGCCAAGGAAAGAGGGGTGGCATTTTTGCTTATGGCTGAGCTGACCAGAAATGTTCCAGTCATGTAGCAGGTAATTCTGGCCTAAGTATGTTGATCAGATCTCTTGACTCTAAATCTGCTTTCTGACATGAGCCCTATCTAGGCCCAAATCCATACAAATCTTATTACACTTCAGCTTGTACAGCGGTCAATAGAAGACAGCCATTAAAGACATCCCTGGGGACATACCTGGCTGTGGAGACCATAAATGCAGTAACTCGCGCCACATGAATAAACAGAGCTGGAAAGCATTCTGTGTTAAAATATCACCTCCTGGCCGGCAGGATGCTCGCTTGGTCAAAGCCTGACTTGCGCTCCCCCTCCAGGACTTGAGTGGTGGAGAGAACCGACCCCTACAAGCTGCCTTCTGACCGCCACGCATGCACCGTGGCAAACATGTACAAGCGCACACAGACCCCATTAAAAATCAGTAAATGCAATTTTAGAAACTTATAAAAACATATCACGTCCTTCCCCAACCTTGGTTCTATAAAATCCAACTTGGGCTAAAGGCAATGCATGCCCAAAGCCTGCGTCTTCGTGTGACTCCACGAAGTTGGACAACACACATCGCCGTTCACCCTGTGTGAAGCCTCCCCTCTCGGGATACTTAAACAACTGTGCAAACAAGATGCCCCCACACAACAGAGCCACGCTTTTCTCCAGGCCCTCATTTTATCTGCAAGCAGCCTTATGGAGTTCACGGTGTATAGCTGGACTTCCTTTTGTAGGACTACCAGCTTCCTGATAACAACATGGAGACTTAATTATGAAAGCCAGGCCTTAGCTTAGGCCTTTCCCCAACTAGCTCTTACAGCTCAATTTAACCTGTCCTTATTAACCTACATTTTGTCAGGTGGCCTGGTGGCCTCTGTCCCATACCGTTCCGACTTCGAAGCCTCTAGCGACATCCACACTCCCAGATTCTTTCTCTTCCCCTTTCTCCCTGAAGTCCCACCTACACCTCCCGCCTCGTTATTGGCCATTCGGCTCTTTATTGCACCAATCACAGTACTACATCTCCACACGGTGTACAAACATCCCACTACAGTTGTGCTCGGTCTATTGTATGGCTGTGGAGTGTATCATATGCCACGTACCGTTGTCATCGTGTGCTGCCTCATCAAGCCCCCACAGCAACCCTGTGAAAGAGGTACTGTTAGTATATCCTTATTGCAGTCAGGGAGAATGGAGGTGCGGGAAACACGGGGTTCATTTAGACAATCCTCCCGGGCAGTAAGCGGGAGAACTGGGACTCAAACCCAAGTGCCCTGGACCTTCAGAACACACATCTATCCAGGATCCAGCTCACCTTTTGTTTACCTTGGGTTTTTGTTGTTGCTGAGACAGAACAGGCTGGTCTTACATTTACCATGAAGCTCATAGTGCCCTTAATTTATGGCAAGCCTCCTGCCTTGGCCTCTGGAGCGATGGGATAGCATGAGTTACCACACACAACTTAGTTTCACCATGTCTTTCTAGTCTTTGACTGTTAGAGAATGGTAAAGCCATTACAGTTCCAAAACAGCGATGCCATCTAAGGTCCCCGGTGTCCCCTAACCTTCTTGTAAGAGATTCTAAATTGGCCGCTCTGGGCTTACTCTCCTTCCCTCCCCCATTTCCTCATAGGCATGGCCTGGTGGTGGTGGAACAGGAGGATCTGAGTTGGAGGCCAGCCTGGTCTACAGAACAAGGTCCAGGACAGCCTGGTCTGCACAGAGAAACCCTGTCTTGCAACAAGACAAAAAAGGATGTTTTCACCTTGCTGAGTGTAGACATATACAACCACAGCTCAAGTCCCAACACTCAGGAGGCAGAGTCAAGCAGATCTCTGTGTATTTAAGGGCAGCCAGGGCCACACACTGAGACCCCCATCTCAAAATAAACAAAGCAAAACCAAACAAGCAAAAGACCCCAGTGCTTTTAACTTGAAGGACCCCCTGCGACTGACCAGTTCTGGGGATGCGAGGTACCCTCCACATGGCACACTCCTGATATGATGCCCCTTTGGGGCATTGCACGGGATACTCTACAACTATGTCTGTTTGTGATCATGCTATTGGTGCTGCTGCTCCCCACTTGAAAGATGTGGAGGCTGTGAGCCTTCCTGCAAAGTCACATAACGAAAAGGCTTGAGACGTCTGGTCAACTGTGTCCCAGGCCCCTCCCCTACACTTATCATCCCAAGCGTGTTCTAGGCAGTGTGGGATGATCCACTGGTGGTGTGCACAGCAAAGTCCTGGTCACAGGGAGACACTCCCAGTTCTCACGCTGTATTCCCTGGCTCAGCAGACACCTGTCTCCTCACCCTTCACTGGCAGTTTGGAGCTGATAACCTCCGATGTCACCACCACACCACCCCGTCCTCACCCTTCCATCACCCCTCCCCCAGGCCACTGCAGAAGAAGAACATTAGGCAAACGGGCCAGTGAGCCTTCTCCTTGGCCCAGGTCCAAGATGAGAGTCGTCAGAGAGGCCCAGGCTCCAGAACACACATGACATGCTGGCTCCTGTCCTCTTACATGCTGAGATCCCCAGGTTCTTTCCTCCTCAGGAATCCAGAGTTGCTGGGCATGGTGTCGCATGCCATAGTCCCTAGCACTTGGGAGACAGGGGCAAGCGGATCTCTGTGAGTTCGAGGCCAGCCTGGTCTGCGGAGAGGGTTCCAGGACAGCCAGGGCTATACAGGGAAACCCGACCTCAAAAAACAAAACAAAATCCAGTGTCATTCCTGTTATCTCCTCTCCCCTGCCTCAGTGGTCCGGTCTCCTCACTTCCTCATTATACCTTATATTTAGCTTTTTGCCTTTCTAGAGACTTTGCATCTCTTAAATGTCTTTCTCTAACAACAGCAGCAGCAACAACAACAACAAATTGCCTCCTTACTTCAAATTACTCCTCGCTCCTTCCTTGAACACTGAGGAGGAAGGCTGGCATTCCAGCTGCTTACCACCATGCCCACTTGACCTGGCGCGAAGGACTGAACACGGGACCTCCCAAAGTCTAGGTGAGCAGTCTATTACCAGCTGAGTGTGGTCCTTTTTTTGGTCTCTAAGAATCTCACTACATATCCCTGGCTGGCCTGAAACTCACCCACACAGACAACCACCTGCCTCTGCCTCCTCAGTGCTGGGATTAAAGGTGTGTTCATTTAGAGATGGTTTCCCCTGCCCTGCTCTGCACACCCCTCCCCATGAGGCACGAGGTGATCCAAAGTAAGATCCTCCTGCCTCAGCCTGGCCTTTATTTTGTTTTTAAATGTACCCCCGCCATGAACTTGAAAGTGTTCGTGGCTTCATTTGTTTATCAGCCCCGTTGCCTGACTGCTAAAACGATTGATCTACATAGTGCCGCATCCCCTCTCAAAGGTCAGGAATGGTAATGACATCTTAGGCACCATAGGACTCCCTCCACAAAATCCAGACACAGGTCCTTTGAAAGATATCTCAGGGTCATCCCTGTTAATTGCTTTTGGTTGGGACTTTGGGGTTAAGAAAATGAAGGAAGGGCTGAAGCGATGTCTCAATGGTTAAGAGCACTGGCTGTTCTTCCAGAGGACCCAGGTTCAATTCCCAGCACCTACATGGCAGCTCACAACAGTTCCTGGAGATCCAACATCATCACACAAGCAAAACATCAATGCATATAGACTAAAGATAAGTAAATAGCTTAGAAAGAAAGAAAAAAGGAAAGAAAGAAAGGAAGGAAGGAAGGAAGAAAGAAAGAAAGAGAGAAAGAAAATGAAGGGAGAGCCGGGTAGTGGAGTTGCATGCCTTTAATCCCAGAATTCGGGAGGCAGTGAGTTCGAGGCCAACCTGGTCTACAAGAGCTAGTTCCAGGACAGCTAGGACTGTCACACTGAGAAACCCTGTCTCAAAAAACTAACAAACAAAAAATTTAAAAAAAAAAGAAGGGAGAAAGGCACCTGGGTAGCAGGCGGGGATGGTGATCTAGCCGTGTTCACCTGGGTAACACGCGCGGGGGGGGGGGGGGGTGGGGTGGTGGTGGTGGTATAGCAGTGTTCACCTGGGTAACATGCGGGGATGGTGGTTTAGCCGTGTTCACCTGGGTAACATGCGGGGATGGTGGTCTAGCCGTGTTCACCTGGGTAACATGCGGGGATGGTGGTCTAGCCGTGTTCACCTGGGTAACATGCGGGGACGGTGGTCTAGCTGTGTTCACCTGGGTAACATGCGGGGACGGTGGTCTAGCTGTGTTCACCTGGGTAACATGCGGGGACGGTGGTCTAGCTGTGTTCACCTGGGTAACATGCGGGGATGGTGGTCTAGCTGTGTTCACCTGGGTAACATGCGGGGATGGTGGTCTAGCCGTGTTCACCTGGGTAACACGCGCGGGGGGGGGGTGATCTAGTCGTGTTCACCTGGGTAACATGCGGGGATGGTGGTTTAGCCGTGTTCACCTGGGTAACATGCGGGGACGGTGGTCTAGCTGTGTTCACCTGGGTAACATGCGGGGATGGTGGTCTAGCTGTGTTCACCTGGGTAACATGCGGGGATGGTGGTCTAGCCGTGTTCACCTGGGTAACACGCGCGGGGGGGGGGGTGATCTAGTCGTGTTCACCTGGGTAACATGCGGGGATGGTGGTCTAGCCGTGTTCACCTGGGTAACATGCGGGTTACGGTGGTCTAGCCGTGTTCACCTGGGTAACATGCGGGGATGGTGGTCTAGCCGTGTTCACCTGGGTAACATGCGGGGATGGTGGTCTAGCCGTGTTCACCTGGGTAACATGCGGGGATGGTGGTCTAGCCGTGTTCACCTGGGTAACATGCGGGGATGGTGGTCTAGCCGTGTTCACCTGGGTAACACGCGCGGGGGGGGGGGTCTAGCCGTGTTCACCTGGGTAACATGCGGGGATGGTGGTCTAGCCGTGTTCACCTGGGTAACACACGCGGGGGGAGGGGGTGGTCTAGCAGTGTTCACCTGGGTAACACACGCGGGGGGAGGGGGTGGTCTAGCCGTGTTCACCTGGGTAACATGCGGGGATGGTGGTCTAGCCGTGTTCACCTGGGTAACATGCGGGGATGGTGGTCTAGCCGTGTTCACCTGGGTAACACGCGCGGGGGGGGGGGGTCTAGCCGTGTTCACCTGGGTAACATGCGGGGACGGTGGTCTAGCCGTGTTCACCTGGGTAACATGCGGGGATGGTGGTCTAGCCGTGTTCACCTGGGTAACACGCGCGGGGGGGGGGTCTAGCCGTGTTCACCTGGGTAACATGCGGGGATGGTGGTCTAGCCGTGTTCACCTGGGTAACACGCGCGGGGGGGGGGGTCTAGCAGTGTTCACCTGGGTAGCACGCGGGGATGGTGGTCTAGCCGTGTTCACCTGGGTAGCATGCAGGGATGTTGGTCTAGCTGTGTTCACCTGGGTAACACGCGCGGGGGGGGGGTGATCTAGCCGTGTTCCCCTGGGTAGCACGCGGGGATGGTGGTCTAGCTGTGTTCACCTGGGTAGCAGGCAGGGATGGTGGTCTAGCCGTGTTCATCTGGGTAACACGCGGGGGGGGGGGGGTCTAGCCGTGTTCACCTGGGTAGCACGCAGGGGATGGTGGTCTAACAGTGTTTACGGTCTTGGCATAAGCCCCCAGAGATAAATGAGGGAGGAATTCGGGGTGGCTTTGAAAGCAACTTAAAAGGGACCAAGAACAGCACTGCGGGACTCCAGGGGCCCTCAGCAGAGGCTTTTTATTACGTTATTTTGACTTTGAAATGGAACCGAAAACTTACTTTAGTAAGACCAAGACAGACCAAGTAGGCAAAGTGGAATCCCAGATGAGAACTATTAGTCTACGAGGGACGGGGCTTAGAGAAGGAGCCTTGAGAGATCTGACTCCTAAAATCCCCTCCATGAAGGGACGCTGCAAAAATGGGGGCGCATAGGTGTGCGGCAGGGGAAACAGGAGCGCCAATCAATTACCAGGGCCTGTCTCCCTGTCAGCAGCATCCAGGGCCCTGACCTGAGGGTTTGGACAGGTTTTGTTTTGTTTTGTTTCTGTGTTTTTAATAGAAAAGGGAAAGGAGCAAGGAGGAACATTTTGCATGCAAATGGGGCCCGCTGCCAGAACAGCCCGTTAAAATGTAAAACTCCACTTTCGGCTTGACAAAAATGGCGCAAACCATGGGGCTTGCCATAGGGGCTGCAATAAAGCCGACAACAAAGGGGCCGAGGAACAAGGAGGGCTGAATGGCCTCTGTCAGCAGGTCCCCTCTCTCGTTGCCATGGGGACTCCACCGGGGCTTACTAAAGGTATTTCCTGAGGAGAAAGGCAGCACACACATGCCCAGGCAGCCGAGCTAATCCTGACAGGAAGCCATCGCCATTCAGGAGCCCAGGGGCTTGGGGCCGAAGTTTTGTTTTGTTTTTATTAAGAAAAGATTTCAGCCTTTTGTGTGTCCCACCTCATCACTGTAATTTGGTGCAGGGCTGCCCATGATGGCCAAAGCCACAGATAGGGTCTCTGCCTCCACCACATGACCCCCCAAAATCAGCTCCCCAGGAGCTGGGCAGGAGGAGGTAACAGGCAGAACCTTACTTGGGAGTCCTAGGCCAAGAGTTTCAACCTTAAGACAAAGGCGGGCATCACAAGTGTGTTCAGTCGGGGCTCCAACTTTACCTCGCAGTATCATTCATTACCTGTACTTTTTCCCCACTGGGAATATGGTACCTGGGCCCTGGTGGCCCCCATTCCCACTGCAGCCCGGTCCAGCTGGAAGGATTGCAATTAAGAGATTAACAAAGGAATCAAGTCTTTCCTCTTCTCCCAGAAAAACTTCTGGCTCTGCTGAAAAAAACCCTGAATCAAGCAGGGGGAAAAAAAATCTTCCTGTACCCTTTCCCCCAGCTGGTTCCTTAATACATTTTGCTCCTCTCTCTCTCTCCTAGCTCACTGGCCAGAAAGAACCAAAGAGGGGAGGTGAGGATTGCCCTGCAGCTCAAGGAAGGGCGGGCTGTGCTCAGGGCTCCCAGAAGTTTGAGTCACCGTGTCTCAGTTGGCACCAGAAGAATGCAGCCATGGCAGATTCAGGGAAGAGAGCCAACAGCACAGCTGGCAGCGGAGACAAACTCCTCCGTGACAACTGCGTCCTAGGGCCGTGGAGGGTCCACTAACATTTCCTGAGCAAGTCTAAATGGGAAGAGCCGTCCCCGGCGGAGAGTTAAAAAAAAAAAACCTAAGCGGCTTCAGATCACAAACCTGGGCCTGGGTGCTTGCAAAACCCATGCTTCCGGGGCGCTATCCTCCACTCCACATACACATACGTGCACCGACATACAACATGGCCTGAATCCTGACCAAATCAGAAAGGAAAAGGGTTTGTGGACACATCGAGACGGCCTATTGACACCCTCCCCCAACACACACGTGCACGTTCGAACACACCCATTAGGTAGCTTCAGTTTTGGGTTAAAATAGATGGAGACTGTGAACCGACGTGGGGGTGGTAAGCAGGTGAACCCAGCCAGGTTCTCCTTCACCGGAAGTCACTTCCTAAATACCCATCAAAACGACTATTGGTCACTAACCAACCGACAGAGCGCCCAAGAACATCTCTGCCAAGTTGTTGGCCCGGGGTGGGGGTGGGGGTGTGTTACAGGGTGGTGGTCCTGTTGCTAGGGAGGTAGCTTGGACCCTCCCACTACTGGCAGGGAGCCCAGGCCTCCCAGCCATGTGTCTGCAGCTGCGACCTGTCATGCACTTCCTGGTCTGGGTTCTGTAATGGAAAGATCATTAAGAGTGGGGGAGGGAAAGGGAGCAAGAGAACTCCGCGGGGTAGAGGTAACTCAGCAGTCCCGTTCTTCCCTGGGCCCTGACCTTAAAGTCTGGTCAGGTTCCTTAAAGAAAGGAATGCACTTGCCCTGCCCCCAAGCGCCCCGAGCCTCCTAGGGGCCGCCCCTCCCCCAGGCTCGGAAGCTCCAGTTTGGAGAAGGAAAAGCCCAGCAGCTGGGCAGGAAAGTTGCAGTCCCCCAAAATTTGCTGATCCATTCAGCGGGAGAGTCAGCTGTTTCGGAATGTGCCTTCTGCCCCCCCCCACAAGCCCCCACAGATGGCGCTGGAGTGACCAGTTTGCTATATGCTCTCCGTCCATCTGCACTGTGCCGATGAGTCTGGGGGTGTTTGGGTCAGAGAGCCCCTGCTGTCGACCACCCACCCCAGGGTGGGGAAAGAGCCTTCTCACGAAGCGGCATGTCATTTTTCCCACAGAGAAATGCCCACAGCTGGGCACTTCCTTGGCATCCTTGAGGCTCCAGTTCAAGCCCCACTTTCACAGTCATTTATACATACCAAAAAAGGGGGGTGGTCGCGGCGGCCATTGGTGGCACACACACCTTAAATCCCAGCCTCGTGCATGAGTGTGCACCCAGAGGCACAGGCAGGCAGATAACCGAATCTGCACAGCAATTTTGCAGGCCAGCCAGACTGCACAACAGCCTGCCTGGCATTAAAATAATAATGGTAAGAATGCTTATTTTTAACATTATGAAAATAAACACTATACCATTTCTTAAAATGAAATAATATGTAGAAAGCTGGTTAATTGGTGAATAAGCAGAGTGTCAGTTACGGAAGGTGAAAGTTCTAGAAGCTGCTGAGCAGTGGATGTGGCGGCTGCAAGCATTTATGACACTGAAGGTTACATATATTTGGGTCTAACAACAAAAACAAAATGAAATGGTCCTAAGATCCTAAAGACCCGGAAGCCACAGATGGTCAGAAAGGAGAATGAGTATCATTTATAGTCCACCTGTCCACAAAACATTCCTCCTTCAGCCTCTATTTCTTGCACACACAGCACCAAAGACAAGCAGTCTCCTGCTTCAGTACTCAGCAGAGCATGGTATGTGTATGTGTGTGTGTGGGGGGAGGGGTTGGGGTGGGTTCTGGCTTGGGAGGGGGCCTCTCCATAGAGCAGGGTCTCTGTACTTTTCTATAAGGTAAGCCAGAGCCATGGGACTCTTGGGGGTATAGATTCCTTCCCCCAGGAAAACAATCTTAATTAATGTCATCTGGAAAGAGAGGTCTAAGATTCCAGGACCCAGTGGCTCAGCACAGCAGAGACGGCCTGAGCAAAAAGACCCCACCTCTATATACTGTGATTCTGGGCAGGCTATCTCCTGCTATGCCTCAGTCTCCTTGTGGAATATGAAGGCGAACCTCCAGCCTAGGCCCCTTCTAGCCTATACTTCACCTGAGTTCTGAGATTACAGATTCGCCATGTTGAAGGCAGGTGTGATGGCAGTTGCCTTTAACCCCAGCACTTAGGAACCAGAGACAGAGGAGGGAGGTTGATCTCTGTGAGTTTGGGGCCAGCCTGGTCTACATGGTAAGTTCCAAGATAGCCTAGGCTACACAGTGAGACCCTGTCTCAAAAACAAACAGAAATCAAAAGAACAACAACAACAACAAGAAGACCCTTGCAATTATAATATGGTAGGAAAGCAAAAACACATGCAGGCTACTCATTTGCCATACAGCTTTCTTGCCACGCTGGGCATTAGCTATGGCTCCCAAGCAGCCCAGGATCACCAGGGCAAACAACTGATTTCTCATAAAACAGGCTTGGGAGAAGAGGTACTGGAAACTGAACCCAGGACCCTCATGCATGGTAAGCAACCCAGCCACTAAGTTACATCCTCTACCTTAAATAGCCTCAAACTTCAATCCCCCTGCCTCACCCACCCAAATAGATAGATTACAGGTAACTACAAAGATAAGTTCCACCGTGGCTAAACTCAGGCTTGAGTTAGATGATTTTGTCCATCTTCGGGCTAGGGTAAGCATGCTGATCACACTTACGATGGGCCAAACTATGACAGAGTAGGTTTGATGTACTAAAGCAGCTTTTAAAATATTTATTATCATTATGTATGTGTACGGTGCTCCCCTGTGCCTGTGGAGGCCAAAGGACAACTTTGTGGAGTGGGCTCTCTCTTTCCACTTTTACCTAAATTCTGGGGATTGAACTGAGACAGCAAGTGATTCCCCCAGACTTCCGCAGCCAGCGTTTCTTCCTGATGGACCATCTCCTCAGCTCTGAATCTGCTACACTTTTAATCATTAATTTAGAGCGTTACCCGTTACAGATAAAATGTTTTTATGTAACGTGAATTTTAATTGGCCTTAATAATTAAAACCCTAAACCAAATAATAGGGGGTGAAAACTGAAAGATGAGAGGAGCAGAGTGGCCAGCCACCGGTTCTCACCTCTAAGACATCCTCAGACCGAAACTAAGGCCTGACTACTTGAGTTCAGTCCCCGGGACTCAAATGGTAGAAGAAGAACACCAGCTCCAGCCAGTTTTCTGTTGACCTAGGAGTGTGGTGGTCTATACTATGTAAGTCTGTAAGAACACGCTCCATACAAAATCTCTTTATGATACATTTCCCAGAACATCATTAAGACAACCAATAAATATCAATCTCTCTATATAGTCAACTAAAATACGCACTAATAGATATAACCTACAGATAAGCAATTTACCCCTTCACGTTGAGCAAAAGGCCGTCTTATGCAGTGTGAGGTGTCCTCAAATAACCTGGTTCAATGTCTTTATTTGATGTGGGCTTCAAATATCATTCCCCAAATGAGTTTTGTATTGTATCTGCAAATCTATTCAAAGTTAATACTGCTAGGTGTGGTGGTGTGTTCTTTTAACCCCAGCATTCCAGGGACAGAGGCAGGAGGATCTCTATGAGTTTGAGGCCAGCCTGGTCTACACTGCAAGTTCCAGGAAAGCTAGGACTGCATTGAGAGACCTTGTCTCAAAAACCCCAAACTAAACAAAGCAACAACAAAAAAGTTAATGCTGGCCAAAACTAAGCCTGACTCCTGGTGAGGGCAGAAGGGATCCACTCAAGCATTCAAGAGGGAACCCTAAGACTATTCATGTTTCCTTTGAAAAGGTTACACAGCCCAAGTGGCAAAAGTGGGAAAGACAGTTACTAAATTGCAATACACTGTATTCTCTTTCTAGGGCACTACTGTGGAGTAAGGACCTGTCTGTCCACCAAGACACAGAAGTAGATGGCAGAGGTTCTCTACTTCCATTGCTTGAGTCCTGGGGACTGAATTCAGGCAACCAGGCTTAATTAATTACAAGTGTATTTACCCGGTGAGCCATGTTACGGCTCCTTGCACTATTGTTGTTGTTTTTATTTAATTTTATGTGTATATGTGTGTGCTTGAGAGTATGTATGTATGTACACCACATGTGTACAGAGCTCTAGGAGCTGAGAAGAGGCATCAGGTCTCCTGGAACTGGAGTTATTACTTACTGTTGGTAAGAGCTACCAGTACTTTTCAATTTAATCTCTAAGCTCTCTTTCCAGCCCTGGTCCTTGGTTGTTTTTTTGTTTGTTGTTTGTTTTTTTGTTTGAGACAAGGTTTCTTTGTAGCTTTGGAGCCTGCCCTGGAATTCGCTCTGTAGACCAGGCTGGCCTTGAACTCACAGAGATCTGCCTCCCTCTGCAACCCAAAATAAAGGAAATAAAGGCGTGGGCCACTGCTTTGGTTCTTGGTTTTTAAAGACAGGGTCTCACTATTTAGCCCTGGCTGACCTGCACATCACAATGTAGACCAGGTTGGCCTAGAACTCTGCATGCCTCTGCTGGGGTTAGGCGATGCCAGGGCTGGTTTTGATTTGATCCCATTCCTGGCCTTTTTTTTTTTTTTTTGACAAAGGCATGCCCCACCATGCCCAACCTCAACTGTTTTTTTTTTTGAGACAAGGTCTTGATATATGGCCCTAGCCAGTCTGAAACTTAATATGTAACTCTCTGCCCACCCCCCTCCAAACACAGTTTGTACACTGGTTAGCGGCTGGAGAGAGAAGGCTCAGCAGTTAAGAGTACTTGCTACTCTTGCAAAAGACCTGGGTTCTGTTCCCAGAAATCACATGGGAACTGTCTGTAATTCCAGTTTCAGCGATCCATTGACGTCTGGTCTCTAGGGGCACCAGGCATGCATGTGGTACACTTACATACACACAGGCAAAAATACTAATGCACATAAAATAAAAATTTAAAAAAATCTTTAATAAAGCATGACCTATGAAACAACACTAGTGTGCTAATTGGCTCTGCCTTCCCCAAGTTTGAAGTCCCTACATTAGTATGCAAAAGGCAAGTTTTGTTCTACGGATGACCCATGACCGTAGGCTTGGGAACTACACTTTCTTTATGGCACCTCACGGACCTGTGATTGATGAAAAACCTTACAGAAAGGAATGAAATGAACTGTCCCACTGGACTAGTAGGGGTATCCGTTATCCTAGTATTGGGGGGAGGCTGAGGCAGTGGGATTACTAGTTTCATGTCAGTCTGAATAACCTCAGAATGTCCCAAGAAAACCAGCATAAGGCAGGGGATCTCAAAGAAGTCAGACTTCCGAGGACTCACGTTTCCTGTTCCTGAATTTCAGTTTGCTAGGAGGATACAACAAAATACAATGCTGAAATAAATAAAAGCAAGATTGTAGTAAGGCCTGCCTTTGAATCCTAATTCTCCCCTTCACCAAATGTCTAACTTTAGGCAAGTTACTGGACTTCCCAAACCTCAATACACCCCTGTAATTATGGGGCTAAAAATTGTCAACGGGATCATAAAGATGCAAAAATGGAAAGATGCATGCACAGTGCAAAGATGCCACATAGCAGCATTTAATATTATTTTCAAGGAAGTTTGCAGGTATGACTTCTGAGGAGTGTTTTCATATAGTAATGCAATCGAAATTTTTAATAACGAAGGTTGGGGAGACACTCAAGTTCAAGTGCTTGCCATGTACACCCTGATCCCCAACATTCATATATACACAGCTGGGTGTAACCCCCCCCCCCAGCTCCCCGCACTGAGAAGGTGGACAGGAAGACCCCTGGGGCTTGCTGGCTGGCCAGTTTAGTTGAACTAGCCTGAAGTTTCAGGTTCAATGGAGAGATTCTGTCTCGAAATGAGGGAAACACCCAGAGAAGACTCTGGCCTCTGCCCCCCTATGCATGCACCCAGAAGCATATGCACACAGTGTCCACCGCACTCTCCCTCAGCCCTACTCACTCCCCCCCCCAAAAAATATTTTTTTTTTTTTTGCTTCTCTGTGCAGTCCTGGCTGTCCTGGAGCTTGCTGTGTAGACCAGTCTGGCCTTGAACTCACAGAGATCTGCCTGCCTCTGCCCCCCAAGTGCTGGGATTAAAGGCGTACACCTCTACAGCCCAAATACAGCTTTTTATTTTTTTATTTCATTTTTTTTTTGTTTTGTTTTTTGAAGCAGGGTTTCTCTATGTAGTCCTGGCTGTCCTGGAGCTTGCTATGTAGACCAGGCCGGCCTCGAACTCACAGAAATACACCTGTCTCTGCCTTTCTGAATTAAAGGAGTGTTACACCCCATGAAAACAATGCTCTTAGTCAGGCATAGTGGTGCATGCCTTTAATCCCAGCACCTGGGAGGCAGAGGTAGGTGGATCTCTATGAGCATAGAGTCAGCCTCTGATCTACAGAGTTCAGGACAGCCAGGGCTGCTACACAGAGAAACCCTGGCTTGAAAAACCAAGCCAAACGAAAACAGGTTCTTAAAGACTGATGGTGGCACACATCTGTAATCACAGCCGTCAGGAGGTGAAAGCAGGATCAGCCTTTTCCTATATACTCAGTTCAAGATCTGTCTGGGTTATGTGAGCCCCCCCCTCCTTAAAAAACAAACAGTACAGACATTCTTCTCAACTGCGTAGACCTTTGTTCTCGTGGAATAAATAGGATCATTTGCTTACCTAGTATTACACGAAGCCCTGGGCACTAGGGTGGGGTGGCAATGACATACCAAAAAGACAAAACAGACAACACTGTGCAGCAGCATAAAGTAAGTGTTCGGCTACTGAAAAAAGGAGGGCCTCGGATTCAGTAATAATGTGGAGGCACGGGGCTGGAGAGATGCTCAATCAGTAAGCACACTTGTTGCTTTTGCAGAGGACCCCGGTTCAATTTCCCAGCGCTGACACGGTGGCGTGCAACCACCTCTAACTTCCGTTCCAGGGGATGACAGCCTTTTCTGGCCTGCAGAGGCACTGCATGCACATGGTAAAAATCCATACGCATAAAATAAAATAAGATGTGGAAACAAAAGAAACCTCAAGAAAGAGGTGGCCTTTTAAATAAAACCCTAGTGCAAACCCAAACTAAATCTTAAGATAAGAATTAAGTATACACCATTAAGTATTATAAAAAGTGGGGGACATGGGAGCATTTCATGTTAAGGGAGCTGGATAAGCAATGGTCATATAGGAGCTGCATGTTACATTCAAGGAAGAAAAAAGGACCTATCTGGACTGATGGATGGGAAGCAGGGAAGGAATGGGCCGGTCACAGCCAGAATGCAGCAGTCACTGTAGAGAACGTTGAGGAAATGGTTAGCTCTGTATTCGATTTTCTTTGCTAATTAACCATTTGAAATCTCAGTACTGATGTTTTCTACCCGGGCTCCGGACAGCGAGTCTACACTTTGCTGGACGGCCAGGCCCTCTCACCCACTTCACCTACACATTCAGAGTCTGGGAAAGAGTTACATTCGGGCTAACCAAGGGGGTCACTGCCCCTGAATCACCTCTCTTACACAAGCCATCCCAGGAGGCACAGCAGCACAGCAACTCGGGGGTTAAGGACCCTCTCTGCAGCCTTGCTCAGTGCGAAGATGGCAGGGACCATGTGCTAAGGGGAAAGGGGGCACTGGTATGGGGCAATGGGAGGGCAGATGCCCAAGCTCAGGGCTCTGCTGGCAGCACAGCCACAAACAGGGTCCAGGGGACCACGTCTCCCCACTAGTCACAACACGGGTGGGCCGCAAAATGAAAGTCAGAGGCAGCACAGACTCCAAAGGGCTTCTCCTAAGTCAGGTTCTCAACCTTCCTAATGCTGTGACCCTTTAATACAGTTCCTCATGCTGTGGTGACCCCCAACCATAAGATTATTTTTGTTGCTACTTCATAACTGTAATTTTATGAATTACATACTACTGTTACGAATCTTAATGTAAACATCTGATAGGAAAACCCTGTAGGGGTTGCGACCCATGGGTTGAAAATCTAAGGGAATTACTTGGAGTTTGCCCCTGGGGCCCTTAGGGCAGTTAACTTTCAGGTAATTTACTTGAAACCCCGAGAAGGGGGTTAGGGTAGGGGAGGCAGACACAAAGCAGTTGGAGAGGAGTCTGGGTATGGCCTTCTTCTAGAGGCAGAAAACCCAGGCAGCTGAACAAAAACCCAGGAAGAGAGAGCAGAGCAGCTGGGTCTCTCCCTGCGAGGGGAAAAACAGTTGTCTCATGTCCAGGTTCCCTGGAAGAGGGAAGCAAAGGTGTTGTCCAGGGAGAGGAAGCCAGACTTTCCAATAACCTAGAGGAATGAGGCCCTGTAAAACCAGGGCATCGCTGCTGGTCAGGCGTTCTGACCCAGGCCTCACCTCCGGGATAATGATTCCCCAGCACTCTCGTCTCCAAGGCCACCCATAACAGCCCAGAGTCATCCTGCTTCTGGTTGACAGGCCTGACCACTTGCTGAGACCCTGCTGACCCACGGTGACCCACTTTGTGCAGCAGAGGCATGCTCCTGCAGAATCCAGCTCCCTCCAGTTCTGCCCTCCCTACAGGTAGCCCCGGACACCAGGTGACAGGACCCTGGCTTGATTCTTTATCCGGGCTCCCTCCCCGCCCCCACACACAGCAAGTCCTCTGGACAACCATTTGTTCTTTCTTCCCTGAGAAATTCCTCCTCCCTGACTTTGGGGAGCGGCTGGCAAAGCCAGAGTGGAAAATCAGTGAGGCTAATGGCGCAGCAATGCAGAAGCTGGAGCCAAGAACACAGCCTTGAGCGGCTCCGCTGCCCCGGCCTTGCTGCTGAGCGGGACACGTGAGAGCTCTCACATTCTCTCACAGGCTGAGCACTGCCCTTCCGCTGCCCACCCGCCTCCACCAGCAAGTACCTTCCAGAGGTATTGGCAAGGTAGGCCCTTCAGGGAAACCTCACAGCGCAGGACACACCTCGGATTTCACGGACCTAAACCTTCCACTCTCCACTGAGCGGGTGTTGTGTGTGTGTGTGTGTGTTGTGTGTCTGTGTGTGTGTGCGTGTGTGTGTGGTATCACTCAGCACTTTTTGCTTCATGTAATTCCCCTCGCCCTTCGGGATCCTCTACCATCCAGTGTTAGTTAGAAACAAACAGGGTCTTTTCCCAAGCAAGTTTACTGTGGGGAGAGAATGGGGGTGTGTGGATTCCCCCCCACGTGCTTTCCGGGCCAGCTATGTGACACTGTCCCTCGGGTCACTCGGGTCACACCAACAGGCTAAAGCAGCGGGACTCCAGCATGGCTATTAGTGACATCTCGCTCGGCTCCCAGGCAGCTCGGCTGAAAAGTGCACCAAAGGTAGCTCAGGACCCCTGGCGGGGTGGGCGGTGGGAGGGCTACCAGGGAAGTAGGACTGGAGCCAGGGCCAGATTCGGGCAGCCTCTGCCTCTCCCCATAGGCCCAGGTTTCTGCAGAACAAGGACAAAGCCCCGCTTTGTGGTCCACAGGCGGCCTGCAGCCAGCAACAGAGACGTGCAGCTTTTCCTTTAAAACGTAACCTCTCCTCCCTTCCACCAACTCCCTCAAATCTGAGAGGGTGGGAGGAGCTGAAAAACCTCAGCCATTAAAGCGCTTATGAGTTGCAGGTTTCTGTGGATGCAGGAAAGTGTTTCAAGACTACAAGTTTCACACTCTCTGCTCCATCGAGGGTGCCCAGGAAAAAGGGAAGGAAAGGCCGCCACTCCCAACCACCACAAGTGGCCTTGCAAAATTTTGGACGTGGCCACTTACTGGTTCCTCAAGTCCTGTTCTCCGAGAAAAATACATGGAAACAGCCTTCCTCAAGCTCAGATCTCCTACACTGGTTCTTATCTTTAGAAAGAGGGGTCTTCTGCCCCTGGGCCAGTCTCCCAGTTTCATTTTACCCATAGACCTCAAGGCCTGGTCTGAAACAAACTTAGACTCGGTAATATGGCAAACAGGAGAAGGAAGGAGAGGGAGAGGAGGGGGACTGGCTTTCCTGGAACCCTTATTAAATCAACTTTGTAAGGACAGCCAGAAACTGCAGGCCTTCCAGGTCCCCCAGGGGCGTTTGCAGAGACTGCCAGGATTGCATTCGGTCAGGGGAGGGGCTGCCATCTCCTCCCGCCTGCCCCCCCCTCTCTGCACCCGCCCCCCCAAGCCTTTCCAAAGCTCTCAGTGTGAGCAAGGTTTGGGATGGTTTGTTTTCAACTTCTGAACCAATCTTTTTCACATGGACTACAATTGTTTTTAAAGACAATAGCAGCATTACTTAATAATCAGCGTGCCAAGACTACAATATGCCGCATGTCTCTGAGGTTCCAAGAGTTTACACAGCACGCAGAAAGACTATTCCTATGACATCAACAGTTACAGCGGCTCCCATGTTCTCTCAAAAAGCCCCTCCCCGCGCCCCCCAGGAGTGGGTTGTGGTAGCATAAACCTTCAATCCCAGCAATTGGAGGCTGAGGCAGGTGGATCTCTGTGAGTTCCTGGCCAGCCTGGTGTATGTAGAAAGTTCCAGGGCACCGTAGCTACACAGTGAGACTCTGTCACCAAAAAAATAAGAAAAGAATAGAAAGAATACAATGACCCCTGTGGGCATTGCAGGTGGATAGAGTGAGTCACAGTCGCTATAAAATTTCATTCATTACATGAAATCCCAGAAGAAACAAAACTAAGACGTGATGATAGGAAGCAGGTCCGAGCCTGCAAGGAGCATGGGACGAGCTTTTGGAATGACAGACTGACCTCTTAGCACTTAGGGAAACACAAAGCTACCTGTCTAAAAATTGGCACATTGTATACCATATAAGTTATATTCCAATTGACTGACTTCAGCCTTGACTACAGTACAGCCTGGTAGCCCTCCCCCACCTTTCCTACTCCTTCTATTCTGAGAACCATTTCTGTGCCAGGCGGTACTGGTGCATGCCTTTAATCCCAGGAGGCAGGCGAAATCTCTTGAGGCCAGCCTGGTCTACACAGAGTGAGTTCCAGAATAGCCAGGGCAACATAGAGAAACCCTGTCTTAGAAAAAAAAAAAAAGCAGGCTGGAGAGATGGGTCAGTAGTTGAGAGCGCCGACTGCTCTTCCAGAGGTCCTGAGTTCAATTCCTAGTAACCACATGGTGGCTCACAAACATCTGTAATGAGATCTGGTGCCCTCTTCTGTCATGCAGGTATATATAAAAAATAAATATAAAAAAAGAAAAACTGACCAAGTAAACAACGATCTTCTGTCCCCTAGTTCCAACCTCCTTTATGGCGTTGCCTCTGCGTCCTTTTCTATGCTGGGTAAACAAAATTCCTTATGTGAGGGCCTTCCAGAAAGCTAACTGCCTACCTGCCTGCCTGCCTGCCTGCCTGCCTGCCTGCCTGCAAGTGCCTGGGACAAGATCTGAACTACCTGCTTTCCTTTCCTAGGCTGCAAAGAGTTTATTAGAAAAAGAGGGCTAAAGAAGTGGAGGCTGAAGAGGAATATGAAAAGGAGAAGAGCAGAGAAAAGGGAAGGAGGGGGAGGAAGAGGAGTTGGCATCCAACCACTTAAGCCCATGGCTTCTATTTCTAGAATGCCATTACTATCCCTGGTTCCCGGTCTCATTCCCCCTGACTGACATTCAACACCACCTTCTATCTTGTCTTTGTGACAACAGTGGCAGATGCAATAATAGCTCCTCACACTTTACATAGAAGTGTTTTACCTGAATTACGACAGACATTTAATCCTTTATTATTGTTGCCTCCATTTTAATAACCTGTCACACAATGCAAGCCAGTTTTCTGAAAACTGGACCACGTCTGTAAACTTCCAATTTCTCAGCAAGAACCACTCAGATATACTGAGTTCCTTAGCAAGACGTAAGCCTTCCAAATGCCGGCTGAATCCAATTCTTCCAGGTGTTACTTTCCACAGTTATTTACTCAGTGAGCAACACTGCTTGCTGTCCATACTTCTTAAGCCTCCTGACCTCGTGGCTCGCTCCTTCGGCTCCACCTTGAATGTCCTTTATTAACCCCGTTGGAGACCTGCACCTTGGTACCCTAAAGTAAGATTGCAGGGTAAACACCTGTAATCCCAGCATGCAGAAGGCAGTGGCAGGAGGGTCACAAGACCAGCCAGGGTTACACAGCAAGATCCTATGTCAAAAACAAAAAGATAATAGACCTCTATTTTCTCCTTTCTTTTGAGAGAGAATCGGAGTAGCACCAACTGGCTCTACAAGCCAAACTGGCCTCAGACTCACAGACATCTGCCTCCAAGTCCTGGGATTAAAGGCATGTATCACACTGGGCGGGAGGACCCCAACTTCCTAACTGGACCTCAGTTTTGTGCACGACAGTCCCACATTCTCTTACAGCTCCACTGCATGGCTGAACTATGGGTCTGTTAGGGGCTGCAGAGATGGCTCAGCAGTGGAGAGCACTTGCTGTTCTTGCAGAGGGAAGTGGTTTCCCAGCACCCACATGGTGGCTCACAATCATTCTTAACTCCGGTTCCTGAGACCCACAAATCCTCTTCTGGTCTCTGCAGGAACCAAGGACACATGCAGCACACTTACATACACACAGGCAAAACACTCAAGTACATAAAATGAGAATAAATAAAATCTTCAGTAGATAAATATAGTGCACGTCATATTTATTGCCTCTCCACTGCCTGGTGACAACCTCCCTAGAGGTCAGGAGGTCCTCTCTTGCCTTGAGTGTCCGGCACGTCTCAACTCATTAGGATGGCTTTGGTTCTGCTACTGACTGCGACACAGAACATTCTCATTTCCGCCTCTGCACCAGCTAGAAAATCTCCCTCTTCCCTACCCCTTTCTCACTGCCATCTGCACACACAGGTTCACCCACTGGTCACCAAACAGGTCCCTGACAACTTAGAATGACAGTCCTGTAAACACAGACACCGCTGCCACGTGCATGCCTGAGCCTTCTCTGTGACCAGCCATGGACTCTTGGGCCACACTGCCTTTTGACAGCAGGGCTAACCCAACACTTATCCTCCAAGTCCCTCAGAAGCCATCAGCTATCTTAGGAGCAGGAGCAACCAACCTCTGGGGACTTATTAACAACACACCACAGGCCAGAGGGCCTTATGATGCTCCCGCGCCCCATCATGCCTCCAGGTTCTCAGTCTCCCCCAAGTCCCTCAGACAGGCCACCTCCAAAGCAAACTGCCCATAAAACCCCCAAATGAGAAATGGAAGACAAAGTCCAAAAGGGCATGTGTTTGTGACTGTTCATCCTATAGAAGACATGTCTCTGGAACAGCTTTCTGGAGGCCAGAGGCCAACTATCAAGTTCTTCTTGTTCTAGAATGTCTCCTCTAAATCTGTATTCATGGCATTCTTTCCTACGCCACACCCACCCCTTTTTGTGGTCGCCTGAATTAAACACCCAATCACATTGTTTCCCCAGAAGAAAAGCAAAAACTCATCCCAAGTACCTCACCTCCCACCAGTGGATGTCACCAACCGGAAAGGAACCTTTTGCTCCTCCCAGGAAGCCTTCCCAGCAGCGCCCCCCCCCACATACATACATACACTCTGTCTCCTCAGTTCTGGGGTCCGGCTGACCCTCAGCCTGCTATCTTACCTTGTTCAGGCAAGGTTGGGGCTGGCCTGGCCCTGCAGAGTGCGGCTGTGACCAGCACAGCCCAGAAGAGGAGGCACCTCCAGCTCCACATCCCAGTTCTGCACTTAGAGGTTGGTGACAAGCCTCCACGCCTCCATGGATACTCCACCTTGAGCTCGATCTGCCTTCTCAAGCTGACTCTAGGGAAAGAAACAATATCTATCATAGAAGTTGGGGGCAGGGGGCAAGGAAAAGAAGAAAGGGCATTGTGTCCACGGTCAACCTGTCTAGAAGGATGCTTGAAATAACTGAATGCTTTTGAAGGTGCAAAAATTGAGCCTATCCCAACCCCGAAACAGAGGTAAAAGGCTGAAGTTCATAATATGGCTTGTCTCCTAATGGGGCACTTTGGGGGAGGTGATGAGCCCTTTAAGAGATAGACCCTCATGGGAGGTTTTAAACCAGTTGGGGGTATACCCTTGAAGAAGATTACAGAAACCTACTCTCCCACCCTTTCTCACCCTTTCTGTTCCTGGCCATGAGTAAATGGATAGCCCCGCGCATGCTCCAAAGACTCCATCTTCATTCCGCCATGAGGTGTGCTCAAAAGTAGAGGCCAACCATAGACTGACACCCACAAAACCTTTTCTCTTCTTAACTTGATGACCTCAGACATTCTGTCACAGTGGTGGGAAACTGGATTCCACCCTTCAATTACACAGCTATGTTTCTGAGTACAGACTAAGTGGCCACGATGGCTGGGACTGTCGTCAGGAGGTTCTTCAAGATAAAAATCTCATGCACTTATGGGAAGAAGCTAAGGAGGTCATGAAAGTCCCCAAGAGCCATACTGGGAACAAGCACATTCAGTGGTGTGGGCTGTTGTAGACACGGCCAAGCCCAAGAACCGTGCCACATTCAAGCAGTACCCCAAATGGCACAGGAACGGCATCAAGAAACCCCAGTCATAAACAAAGCTGGGTGTGGGGGAGCATCCCTAGCACTTGAGACTGAGGTGGGCGGGTCTCTGAGTTCAAGGCCAGTCTACCTCAAAAGTTCCAGGACAGACAGGGACAGAAGCCCTGTCTTGACACCCGCCCCAAAAGAAACTCCAGTCACAAAGCTATGAATCCCTTAAGATGCAGGCCAATAATACCAAAGCAAGGCAAGAGCGTGCTAAGGAGACAAAGGCCCTTCTGAAGCCTGAGGTAAAGCAGAAGATGCCAAAGAATCCCAGCCACAAGGTAGGCAGGCTTGCTACTGCCTACCTCAAGCTTGGGAACTCAATCTGTGGCTACATGGCCAAGGGTTGCCAGCTGTGCCAACCAATGGCTAAGACCCAACCATAGCTGAGGATGCAGCTGTAGCTTAGAATCACCCAAGCCCAGGCTTCAGTTCCAGCTCAGGATCCCAAAGGTGTCTAGGCCCCTGAGAAGGCCCCAGAGTAAAGGCCTTTATCTCTCAATGTGAAAGCAGATGGACCAGTGTGACCCCCGCCCCCACCTCAATCCCAGCCACACTTGCCCTGCGCTATTTGTAGATGGTTGCTGTCTGGTGCAAATTTAAAAAACAAAACAAAAAGTCGATCCTGCCTCCAGTTTAAGTATTGTGCAATCATTTCAAGGACAGCAATCTGATGACGCCCAGACTCAAGGCTTCATTCTATCTGGGACTAACCAATTCGTCTGGGGAGGAACAGAGAGGTAAAGAGTTGGGGAACAAGTCAAGAAACAGAAGGCACCTGCGGTGGTGACGGCACACTTCAATCCCAGTATTCAGGAGACAGATCTCTGTGAGTTCAAGGCCAGCCTGGTCTACACAGTGAGTTCCAGAACAGTCAGGGCTATGTATAAGAAAAGAAAGAAGAAAGAAAAAGAGACAGGAGGCAAAAAGGTCACAAGGAATACGGCAGCCCTGATAAATCTCCCTGGACGTATGCAAGAAGATGCCACAAGACTTTTCCCCTTTTCCCCACCAGAGTTGGAATCCAAGGTCATCTTTCACAGCGCTCTACCCCAGAGATCCACACCCAGCCCTCCAGGTCTTTCTTTGTGCCTCTAAAATGTTAAGGATCCCAGGCACCTCGGGATCTACCAGCCTCCCTCCCAGAGAACACAACAAGCTTCACTGCTGCTTAGGGTGAAGACAGAACAGGACACTGGGAAGCGGATCTGGCGACCTCTGAGGCTGGATGGTGACAGCTGATGTCTGACAGCCTTGAGTGGAGGAGTGAGGGGAGGTGGGAGACCAGGGCCCTGCACACAGTCAGGCACAGTTAAAGGCTTGAAGAGGCCATGGATTCTGTAGCCCTTGACCCTTCTTGTGTTTATGGTGGATATTTTTTTTTAAATATTTTAAATGGTGGGTTTTTGTTTTTGGAGACAGGGTTTCTCTGTAACTTTGGAGCCTATCCTAGAACTCACTATGTAGACCTGGCTGGCCTTGAACTTATAGAGATCCGCTTGCCTCTGCTCCTGAGTGCTGGGATTGAAAGCGTGCGCCATCACTGCCCGGCTGAATGTTTTCTTTTCTTTACTAAGGCCGCATGTGTGTATGTGGGGGCATGACTGTGTCGGTCACAGCGCACACGCAGAAGCCAGAGGGCAACTCCACGGAGTCCGCTCTCTTCTACCTTTCCATGAGTTGTGGGGACTGAACTCAGGTTGGCAGGCAGGCAGGCATGGTTCCCCAGTGAGCCCTCTCACTAGCTCTGTGGTGGCAGAATTTAAAACAACTTCCTAGGGCCCTAAAGAATAGATAATCAATGACAAAACATCGGCCAAGCGACACATGACCGGGCACCACGTGTGGGGGCGGCCATCTCTGTCCTCTGGTGCTGCAGGAGACCGTCTACACTGTCCAGGAAGTCGGTCTCCGGAACATGCCCTAAAGTGGTGGTTCAGCCCTCTCCGGTGAGTCAGTCCTGGCTGGCAGAAAACCCCCGAATTCTTGGCCAGCAGAATAGGCATTCACTACTATTAACTGTCTCCAAAGGCTTAATAAAAAAAATAATAATAATTTCAAACCAAAAGCGAAGTACATCTTTCTTTCTTTCTTTCTTTCTTTCTTTCTTTCTTTCTTTCTTTCTTTCTTTCTTTCTTTCTTTCTTTCCTGAATTTAGGAAAAGGATTTGCTGAAAAAGAAATGAAAAGCATATTTACTGAATACTCTGTGGACTCTATACAAGTAAAAATGCATTTATAACTGTAAAACTTACTTTATTCCTCCCTCTCTGCTTCTAAGGAATAGGACTAGTTTCTGCTAAGAAATGCAGAAACTGAGGGTCCAGGAATTTAAGTACAAAGCTAGGCCATGGTGGTGCACACCTTTAATCCCAGCAGAGGAAGGCGGATCTCTGTGAGTTCTAGGCCAACATAATCTACAAAGCAAATTCCAGGACAGCCAGGGCTGTTACACAGAGGAAACCCTGTCTTGGGGGAGAAAGGTTAAAATAAAAAAAGAACTTAAGTCCTTTGCCCAAGTAAGTGGAGCTGTTAGTAACACTAGGAGTTGATGTCCAGGTTTGGGGGATATTAATTCAAGATGGGAGAATGCAAATAATTTGGCCACACCTAACTGAGATACAGCTCAGAGGAAGAATGACTGACTGCCTAGCATATGGTATGCCCTAAGTTCATCCCTAACACAGAAAGTTTAAAAAAAAAAACTAGACCTTCATCTGATACAGACAGAGGTGGATTCCTATACACTAGAGAAACCAAGGGGTTAAGGACAAATCCAAGTTAACACTGGAAACTGTAAGTTCCTGTTTCTGTTTCTTTGGTAGGCAAAGCCCTTTAGAAACAAATCATTCAGGGCCCTCCAGGACCCAGGGTCAGGCACAATCTCAGGCCAACTGCAGAAGTCACCCTCACCGGAAGAGAGGCCTCTAAACCCACATCTCACATTCCAAAGATACAGCTAATCAGTATGGGCCTGTTCTCCAGAAAGGCACACTCCTGCGTCCCACAGTAACCCTGACTACCAACTCTGTGTATCAACAAAGGGTGGACGGTGGAGGTGGTGTCATCGTGCGACGATTGATTAGGTGCAGCGGACAGCAGCTTCCACCTGTCACCCTGTCCCCTGAGATGTCCGCCCACCTACTTTCTCTTAGGTATCTAACCTATCTCCTTTCATTCCCCATAATGAACGCACTTCAGGTACTTCAGAGTTCAGGCACCTTCTCTCTGACTCATTTCCCTCTCCTACCCTCTTGGCCTCAAACTGCACAACAAAAGGATGCTACAGACCCTTGGCCTCCTGGTACCAACTGCAGGAATGAAAAGGTTGCTGGGTACAAGCGCCACTCTGCACATCTGCAGAGCACTCAGCAGCACAAGCCATGAACCCAGATGCTGCTTGGAGTCCTGGAGACTGGCATCTTAGCCCTTAGGAATCACCTCCTCCCCTCCCTGATTGACAGATGGAACCTGTAGCCTTGCGGGCGTGCATGACAGTTTCCCCACCAGTTTCTCCACTATCAGCTGAGGTTCACAGAATTCAAAGCCCAATTTGCCTAGACAAAGAGGTCTTCAATGGAGGGCAAGGAAGAGACCACACAACCTCAGTTTTCATACTTGTGGGAAGGCTAAAATATGTGTCCTGACTACATCCGGGTGGTTAAACGGTTAAAGTACTTACACAACAGAAATTTCAATACATCTAGTGGGAAGTCGGGGCCTGGAACACTTGCCCTCGGCACTTCAAATTCTAAAGGTATAAAGAGTCTATTAACATCAAATCTCTCTGTCTAGTAAACTAGCTGGTGCATTCAGGGCCAAGTATTTGTCGTTGTCTTCCTCCTCCTCATCTTCCTCTTAAGGATTTTATCTGCACACACGTGTGCACATGTGTATGGGTGTCCAATGAGTCCAGACGAGAGGATGTCATTTCCCCTGTTGTTATAGTAACACGAGGTTATAAACCACCTGATGTTGGTCCCGGGAAAGGAACTCTGGTTCTCCTGAAGAACGGCAAGAGCTCTTAACAGCTGAGCCATGTCTTTAGCCTCGAGGTCTTCGTCTCCCCGTGTTCTAGAGAAGACAGTCAATGGCAATGGACGGTTCCATTTGACACTGCCATCCTGGGGACAGTTATTTACCCTGGGCTTCAGCTTCCCCGACCTGATGGAGTCCAGAACATTTGTCTTCCTACATCAAGGTGGTTATGAGGGGAAAGCGAGCACCGCGAAGAGGATGCTCTTTACAGGACTAGGGCTGACAGAAGAAACAATAGTGGGCTTGCATTTAAAAAAGAAATTGTTTTCAGAATTATTAATCTTATGTGTACGTTCTGCATGCTTGTATGTCTGTGTACCATGTGTGTGCCTGCAGAGGCCAGAAGAGAGCATCGGAGCCCCCTGAAACTGGATTGTGAGCCACCACGTGGGGGTGCTGGGAACCAAGGCCAGATTCTCTAAAAGAGAGTCACTGAATGCTGTTAACCGCTGAGCCACCTCTCCAGACCCCTCCTTGACGACACTCTCCTAGAGTACTCAAACCTCAAACGTCCCCCTTTCCACAGGTACTTTGCCCATCCCATCTTCACACCCTTAGCACTCTCAGCTCAGCTGGCAAATCTGGTGACTCCTGGCCACATGCAGCTGTTGTGCTACTGAAATATGGCTCCTGCCAACTGGGGTATGCTGGAAGTGAGAACAGAAACTGTGAACGTTTAGCAGGGAAAAAGAAAATGTAAAATATCTCACCAATTTTATATATTTTGGCCAGGCACAGTGTGTACTTTAACATGCTTCAAGCACCAGGTTCAACTGCCAGCACTCTCAAATTATTTATATTGATGACGTGCTAAGGGTGGTATTTTAGAAATACCAATAATATTATCAATAATAATATCAATAGAAAGACTAAGACATAATATGAATACAATGTATTCTTAAAACCAAATATGTTTAAAGTGGGTTTTGGCTGTTTTTTTTTTCTCACATACTTTCAAATGAGAACACTATCACCCCAAAACTTAAGGAGGCTCCTGTTGTATTTGCAGGTCTGTGCGAGTGTCCCTCTTCCATGATAAGGCCAGGAATGACCTAATCCGTGAACCCCATCTCACAAAGTTCTGCTTCTGCACACCACCAGGCTCCTCAGCCCTGTCCCTCTGATTTCCCAATAAACTACCAGCCCTTTCCCCATGGTGTTTACATCACCTTACTGAACTCATGTTCCCCACCCTCTTCTCTCCCCAACTGTGCCGGCGAGTTTTAGATCAACTTGACACAAGATATAGTCATTTTGGAAGAAGAGGGACCCTCAACTGAGAAAATGCCCACCAGGGTGGCCTGTCGGCAAGCCTGTGGTGTATTTTCTTGACTGATGACTGATGGAGGGCCCAGCTCACTGTGGGCAGTGCCAGCCCCGGGCTGGCGATCCCGTGGGCTCTAAGAAAGCAGGCTGAGCAAGCTCGGGGAGCAAGCCAATAAGCGGCACTCCTGATTGCAGCAAGTTCTTTCCCCGACTTCTCTCAGTGAGGGACAGCTTCCTGGAGGTGTAAACTGAAATAAATAAACCCTCTCCTCCCCAAGTTAACTTTTGGTCACGGTGTTTCAGAAACCCTGACTGGACACCGAGAAACAGCAGGCTTCCGTGGAGCAAGATCGGTGCCTAGCTGCGTCTCCCAATACCCTCAGTCCTCGGCATGAACATAGGAAATGCGGGCACATATGTTAAATGGAATGAAAGAAGGCACATGAGACCAGAAAGAGACAAACCCAGGCCTGGGATCCTCTTTGTGAGCGGATGCAACCACGCACGTTTCAGATTTAGAAGTTGGTCAGATTCTAATATTTGGATATTTAGAGTGGCTTTGCCAGAAAAGATCCAAATGTTTAACAGCCTGAAACTCTTTGATTGCCAACATGACATGAGCATCTAGGAGTTCAGGTTTCTCAACCTGTAGATATTCTTCAAGAAAAAAGATTAGATTATCGGGGGCGCGGTGGGGGGGGGATGCCACAGCCGGTTCCCCGTGCTAACCAGCCACGATACCAACAGAGAAATGTTCTAAGCATACCGAGGCCCCAGAATTAAGGACTATGATACAGAAGTATGAATCCCTTCAGACTGGGATCTGACTTACTAAACAACAGAGCTAACTTATCCCGCACATCACTTTAATAAACGTTTTTTAAAACGCTAGGGTAGTCTTGTTTACAAAATTGTAACTGGTACAAAAGAAATGCTGCTTGCGGGGCTGGAGATAACTCAGCTTGCGGCTGTGTTTGAGGACAGTCCTTCATTCTAGTGAGTTAGGCTAAAGCCCTGTGACATGTGTGTATACTCAAACACATGGACACACACTTATACACAGAGATAAAAAGAAAAAAATGCTAATTGTGTATTTTATGATGAAGTTTGGTTTATTAAAAAACATTTTAAGCATGGGGATTAAGAGAAGGAAGCCTGCTTTCAGAAAGACACGCCCAAGAGGGTAGTCTAAAACCAAGAGGCTGAGATTGCACCTCTGTTAAAAAATATCCAAACAACTGTCAACAAAGCTGGAGGGGTTAGCTCAGTAGTGAAACTGCTTGCCAGCAGGAAAAAGGCCCTGGGTACAATTCCTAACACTGCTGAAACAAAGTAAACTCCTGTGTGTGTGTGTGTGTGTGTGTGTGTGTGTGTTTTCACACATATGGAAAGTATCTAAAATATTTTATATTGAATAGTAATAGCTGTATGGGGGTATGGTGTGTGTATCATCTCACTCACACTCAAGAGGTCGAGATAGGAGTATCTCAAGTTTGAGGCCAGCCTGGGCCTAGATGAGAACCAGACTGGAAAACCAAACAAACAGCCTGGAGGGGTCGCTTAAGAGTCTTGAGGAGTGGAGGGCTGCCGTCTTAGTGCGATCCCTTACCTGGGTGAACACTACTTATTTCCAGGCTTGGTTGGGGGGGCGGGTGGAGGAGTGCCCACAAATAAAGTGTCTTCCTCCAGGGTGGTAGTAAGTAGAGTTCCTATTTAAAGGCAACGCAGCCGTGAGAGGGAAAAGACAGTCTATCCCATAGGAGGTATTTGACCTCTGCAAACATCAGCACCATCTCTAAAGCCCACATCTGGACTCCTGGGTGCAAACACCAGCATCGTCTCTAGAGACCCACATCTGGACTCCTGGGTGCAAACACCAGCATCATCTCTAGAGACCCACATCTGGACTCCTGGGTGCAAACACCAGCATCGTCTCTAGAGACCCACATCTGGACTCCTGGGTGCAAACACCAGCATCATCTCTAGAGACCCACATCTGGACTCCTGGGTGCAAACACCAGCATCGTCTCTAGAGACCCACATCTGGACTCCTGGGTGCAAACACCAGCATCGTCTCTAGAGACCCACATCTGGACTCCTGGGTGCAAACACCAGCATCGTCTCTAGAGACCCACATCTGGACTCCTGGGTGCAAACACCAGCATCATCTCTAGAGACCCACATCTGGACTCCTGGGTGCAAACACCAGCATCGTCTCTAGAGACCCACATCTGGACTCCTGGGTACATTTCATTAGCCCTCTTCCAGAGCCCTGGGAAAGGAAAATGCAAGCCAAATTTCCCAGGAGGAAATTAAAGTGCTCCTAAGTGATGAAAGTGAGGCCCTTTTCAGAGCAAGACCTCGGAGTCAAGGCTCACTCCTTTCCCTCCTGCGGCAGAGCCCCAGACTTTCCAGGGAGGAAATGGGGTCCCCACAAGGTGCACACTGGCTTCAAACTCAGCATGTAGGATGGCCTTGAACTCCTGACCTTTATGCATCCCTCCAGAATGCAGGGATGATGAGCGATCGGCATTTCTTCTGAAGCTCAACAGCCATTTGGATGAAAGAGATTACAAAACTTGGGGGCAAGGAAAGGGCCGTTGGGGTCAGCAATATAGCTCAGCAGGTAAGAGAGGAAGCCCTTGAACCCACATGGGAGAAGAGAACTAAGTAATTTTTCTTTTTTTTTTAAGATTTTATTTTCAATCACACATACGTGTGTGGATATGTGCATGCCGGTGCAAGTATCTGCGGAGACACAGAGTTCCTGTGAACTGTCTGATGTGCATGCTGGGAACGGAACCCAAATCCTCTGGAATCGCAGCCAGTGTCCTTTTTAAACAAGACAGGGTTCCTCTGTGTAGCCTTGGCTGGCCTGGAACTCAGGGGAGATTCGCCTGCCTCTGCTTCCTGAGTGCTGGGATTAAAGGTGTGCACCACCACTGCCCGGCTTCAGCCAGGGCTCTTAACTGCTGAGCCATCTCTCCAGGCTGAAAACCACATCTTGCAACCTATTCTCTGATCTCCACTGGAGCACTGTGGCACCCTTGTGCACACACATGAATAAATGAGTAAATAAATGTAATTTTAAGAATAAAAAAATGAAAGAAAAGGGCCTTTGGAGACACTCGCTGCTAAACCCCAAGTTCACATGAACAAAGAACTTTTAAGAGTCTTGCATCAGGTCACTATCACTGATAAGCAAAAGGCAGATCACTAACAGCAAGGTCTAAAGATTGTCTTTGGTCTCCAAGGTTGGCGTCTGCCTACCCAACATCCCATTCAATTTTCTCATCTGAAGTCCACCCTGGATAAAGGCAGTTCTGGTGTAGGGTGCATATATATATATATATATATATATATATATATATATATATATATAATCTCATCTTCTCTTGTAAGGGTGCCGACATTTGTCACGTCCCTCTGTTCCTTCTGTCCCTTTGCTTTGCTTGCTATTCACAGGGTACCAAAGGGGACTGAACCTTCCAACAAGCTTCATGGCCTGAGGCCAAGGAAAACACCACTCTAAGGCTATACCCTGGAACCAAAGGAAGTAATGTCCACGTTTGTCCATCCTCCCATCGTGAAAACACTTTTGAAATTGGCAATGGGAGTACACGTGACTCTCAATCCATGGCCCATCACTGAAAAGCTGACACTCAGCTATGACTAAGAGGAAAAGCAACATATTTCAAGTAACTTGTCACTGATGAAATATATAACTGTCCCAGCTGGAGCCAAGCCCCAGAAAGCGTCTCGGTCCCCAAACACTCAGCACTAAGGGGTCAACAGGGTCTCAGAAGTGTGTCCCAAGTGGGGAAATATGTAAACAAGCCATTAGGGAGGAAGGCCAGCCACCAGGACAGTTGGCGGGTATTAGTTGAGATTGCCGGCCTTAGGTCACTGAAAGGAAGGGACATCACCCCAGCGTGGGGGTAATTGGCCAGACCATGGCCAGTGAGTCCCAGGGGCCCTGCTACTTAGCTTTAAAACAAGTCTCAGAGAAACCCGGAACCTGGCCAAGGAAGGAAAACAGCCACTTTCTGCTCAACCATCTCAGGGCGATGGTTCTACAATTTAGGTACTATTCCAAAAAAAGCACTGGTCCGGAGGTGCAAAGACCAGGGTACATCTGCGAAGGAAACAGTCACCTTAATTACCATGTCTAGAGAAAGTGCGATTTCATTATAGCCTCCAAAACTGCCGCCCCAAGGAGGAAACCAGAGAAGTGTTTTCAATTTAAAAGACTGGAGAGGGCGAAAGGCACCAATTCTCCCCACCCTGACGCCAACTTTGGACCCTTTGGATGCTTTGCTTGTCCACCCGCAGTCCACCCGCCCCCGACGAAAGAGCATTGCAAAAAAAAAAAAGTGTACATTCCTTCCCTAGTCCTGTAGTCATTGTTTAAACGGCCAAACACTCCATTTTCAGTTTCCAAGTGCTGCAACCCAAGGTGCCTCTGGCTCCAACAGCATCAGCCGCTGCACCCCGCTTGCTCCCGCATCAAGGACGGAACCCCGCGATAGGTGGGCTTGCAGTGTCCACACCGGACAGACTCTCCAACTATAATTAAAGGGCGAGGCGAGGCGAGGCGAGGCGAGGCGAGGCGATGCTTTGGTTCCAGTACACGTCAAGGCCTATCTTGGCCCAGACCCACCGACAAGGGCCACCTCTAGTGAGCAAGCCGCTCCCAAGAAGGTCCAGGGAATTATGGCTGCATCTCCCAAGCTGATTCTCCCGCACAACCCCGGCCACCCATCGCTCGCCACCAGCAGGAGAGTCTAGTGTGGAGGAATCCAAAATCACTTGCGATCCACAACTTTCTTTTCTCTTCTAACCCAAAGCCTCCTCTCCACGTCTCAAGAAATATTAAGGGGTGGTGGTAGGAAGGACTAGTGGAAGAATCTCAGTTTTAATTTAGGAGGGGGAGGGGAGGAAGAGGGATGTTTAATAATGTGGCTGCGGTGTACCCGTGTAGGGTGAAACGGAACCAGATGCGGCAGCTACATCTGGGAAATGGGGGGTTGGGTAGGGGAGAAAAACGCCGTCGAAATGCTTTGCAAATGAGTTAATAGCTTCTAGGCCCAGAAAAAGGGAACTCCTCCTGCACTCCCAAGGTGTCCAGTTGCTTCACTAGGGGGTAAATGCAAACCCCACCATAAAAAAGTCAGTAAATTCCTCCAAAAAAATATGGGTACTCGCCTGTCTCATCCCGCCAGCGACACCACTAGAGGAGACGCGGGAAGCGCGGAGAGGGGGTCTGGGACAGAGAAGCAACAAGCGGGCAACGGAGGACTCCGCACCGGACCAGCCCTCACCCCTTCCCCCACTTCCCAGAACGATCCAGACCCCGCGGCCCCCCTCCCCTTCCCCAGACCCCTTCAGAAACCCTCTAGGTCTAAGACTTAAACAGAACATCACCACCACCACCCCTCGGAAAGGGGGAATCTTTTGCTCGCTCTCCGCTAAAGCCAATTCAGCCATTTGGTGACGACACCTCCTTCAAACCTATTCCAAGACAAGCTAGCCTTCCCCGCCACTTCCTTTCCTTCTCAAGCCCCCAACCCGGACCCCAGACTTGCCCGGACGTGGAAAAACACTTGAAAAGATCCCAGATGTGGGGTGTTGCGCCCAAAGCCACCGGCTGAATGGGGGGGGGGGGGATGTGAATCCTCACAAGAGGACCAAAGGACCAAAAGAGATGGAGTGTATAACACACACACTCACCTCGCAGCCCACTCCCGCCCCCCTCCCCGCGGGAACCCGAGGCCTCCGCCGCCTTCTCTCCCGGGAGAGTCGGGGTCTGGACTCGGAGCGCTGCAGCTGCCTCGCCAGCTCCAGAGCGCGAGTTGGCGGAAAAGTTGGGCAGCGGGCAGCAGCAGCGGGCCCCGCGAGGGGAGGGGGCGCGGGCGGCGACGTTGGCCGAGGGAGGAGGGACAGGGGCGCCAGGGAGGGAGTGGAGCCGGGGGTGGAGTGGGGGGGGTCGGAAGAGGGAGGCGCGGGCTGCAGCGGGAGAAGCGCGGGGGCCGCTCTGGACGCCCAGCCAGCCGGCTCTGCGGACGCCGACGACTCTTACCTCACTTGGCGCTGCGGTCCCGCCTCTGGAGAGCTCGCCGTGGCGCGGCGGGTGTCTGTGTCTTGCGCTCGGGTCGGTCGTCTCCGGGCTCCGTTCAGGTCCTGGCCGGGTCGCGAGAGCTCGGCGGCCAAGGCACGACTCCCGGCGGCACTCGGAACCCGGCGCCTCCAGCCCGGGCGGGAACAATGGAGCCGAAGCTGGTGCCCCGGAGGCGGGGCGGGGGGGAGGGCTTGGGTCCGCCGCCGGGGGTCCCCAGGTCGTGCGCCCCCCCGCTCTCCAGAACGCGGCAGCGGCTCCTCAAGCTTCTGGCAACCCGGGTTCCATCGCCCCTCCGGGGGCCACGACGTGCACTGACTGCTGCACTGGTGTGGTGCGCCCCTGGGAACGGAGAAAAGTCTTCGGGCTCCGCTGCTTTTCCAGCTGCGGCGCGCGCTCGCGGCCGGGAAAGGCGAGGTCGCCGCAATGCGCTAAGCACAGTGTCCGTCCAGTCGGGACGTTGCGGCCCAGCTCCCTGTGCAGCCCGGGTCCTCGGCAAACGGCGGCTGCACCGGCGTCCCGGCTCCGGCTCGGCGCCACCCGCTGCCGAGGGCCCCGCAACGGTACCCGCAGGAGCGCTCCGAGCGCTGTGCGCCGGCGAGGCGCGAGGGCTCGCTCTCTCACTCCCACTCGGCGCTAGTCCCACCTCCTCCTCCTCCCCCTACAGATGCCTGCTGGGCCTTGTAGTTCCAAAGCCGCAGCCCGGGAGAAGCCCGGAGTGGAGCAGACACTTTACAGTCTGGTCTGGCTTGAGCATCGCCTGAAGGGCGCCCGAATTTCAGGCCATGAATAGATCAGAAATTTGGGGACGGAAGCAGGGGTTTGGGGAGGGGCGAGGGACTGGCACTATAGTTTTGGGGCTGTACTTGGCAGCTCAGTCTTTGGTTATCTGTGTGTCTTGGGGAATGATTTCGGTGCCCTAAATCTCAGTTTTCCATCTGTAAACGGGAGATAACAACACACATAAAATGGAGAAATAAATAGGACCCTCACATGATTCACAATAAATACAAGCTGTTTTTATTGATGGACGAGTCGATCTCCCCTTCCCCCCACGCGCCTGCCCCAGACTCTTTCCTTGGATCTCAACTTTCCCCAGCCACATAATTTAGGTTTTGTGGTTCACTCTGGAATGGACCCTGCAAATTCTACAGTGCCGTTCTTGGTAGCCTCAGGAATCACCAGTTTTCAATGAACATTCAGGAAGCAAGCAAGAAGTGAGTGGTGTAGAGAGGAGCATTCCCCTCCCCACTTAGGAATTAACCAGAACCAACCCAGACAACCCACAGTATGCTACTATGGCACTCAATGAAAATGGCTGAAATGCCCTTCCTGCCAGATCCATCCACGGAGTGGTTAATCTCTAGTTCTTTAATCCAACGGGCATGAGTCCAGTGGGCATGAATCCTGTTGAGAATGTTGAACAATACAATACTCGGTTCTGCTTGGACATGAGGAATCACGGCACCCTAATGAAGCATGCTAAGCATTGTAAGAGGTTGGGGCTTTGCTGAAGCTGGCGGGAACTCAGTTTCCAGCACTGGATTAGACACTGAACGTGGAGGAGAACCAGAGGCTCGAGGTCGTCATTGGCTACATAGGGACTGGGAAGACAGCTTGTGCTAGAGAACCTGTCTCAAACAATAGGGAAAAATGGCCTGAGGCAGACAGAGCTTTGATTCCAGGGCACCCTAAACCTGAGTGGGTGGTAGAAGCCTGTAGACTTGTTACATACCAATGAGGGGCGGGGAGAGGAGGGGTCTCTGCAAATTTTCCTAAGAGTTCCTGGTGACCCTGAGGTGTTGTCTCATTGGGGGACCACCGGAAGGGTGGGAAGTCCGCTGCCATACTAGGTGTGAAGAATCTTCCCACCTTTTCCACCACTCAAAGACTTACTTTGGATGCTTCATGCATCTGATAAAATCAAGTCAGAGATGTCCATAGCTATGGGTCTCTCCCATGAGAATCAGACCAAATAATGAGGGTCAGTGTACCAAAAAAGGGGGGGCTACTACACAAGCAAAGAGCCACAGTGAGAAGAACTGTTTCCTCAGGAACCCGTCAACAGAGCAAGCTGTGATAGCTTGCATACCAGACTATCTGAGACTCCCTCCGCACCGGACAGTTTTCTCTGTGACCACCAGGTGACAAAAATAGTAAGCTATGCGATGCTATCACATCTGTTTACCTCCAGCGAAGGGTGGAGGAGGAGAAGCACTAGAGTTTATTGATTTATAAACTTTCTGGTGGTTTGTTTGAGTAGTCTTTTTTATTTCTCTTTTTAAAATAATTTATTTAACTTTATTTTATGTGCACTGGAGTGAAGGTGTCAGAGCCCCTGGAACTGGGGTTACACACAGTTGTGAGCTGCCATGTAGGTGCTGGGAATTGAACCCGAGTCTTCTGGAAGGGCAGCCAGTGCTCTTAACCACTAAACCATCATCTCTCCAGCCCCGAGAGAAATAGTCTAATGCTGTACCCCAGGGTAGCCTGTAGCTCATGATGGAGCCTCAAACTCCAGGCAGTCCTCCCACCTTTGTCTCTCCAGTGCTAAGCCACCAGCTAGCCTGACAAAGCTGAATGTTCAGCTCAGTAGTAGATCCCGGGCTTCGCTTGTACAACAATGAGTTCAAACTGGGGGAGAGGGAGGTACCGGGAGATACGTCAACTGAGCGCCTAAAAAGTAAAGAATCAGTGAGTACGTCCTGAACAAATGAATCATCAAAAACTACATAAAAAGCAGAAACGACAGCCAATATTTAAGGGTTATTACTCCTATAAGCGTATCCCTGCACTCTTCAACCCCTCAGCTCCTAGTCAGGCGCCCCATTTATCCTCTCATAGAAGCTGCCAAACAGCCTTCTCCGCCACCCCCGGGGACCGGAGATGCTGCAGCCTCCTGCTATAGCCGCTGATTTAATATTGAACATGGTTTTGCTGGTTATTTCCTCCCAGCAAGATTCTCAACTGTTCTAGGGCAGATGTCCCATCAGAGCTTCCCACCTAGCTCAAACCGTTTTCCTTGAGATGTATACATCTGTTGTTTGGGGCCTGGCTGCATGTGAGAAACCAGGGTTAACGGGGAAAGCTACCTACCACTTGAGGTAATGATGGGGAAGATGAGTCATGGAAAATGCAGACCTGACTACTGAGAGCCAACCGCACTTGCGCTGCTCCTCAGGACACTTCATTTCTGTCCTTCTTCTTTATTGATTTAGAGATAAGATCTTACTATGACTTCTACGCTAACCTCCCCCAATGCAGAGATTCAGGACTGTGTCACCAGGCCCTTCTAAAACGAGAGGTTTCTAATACAGCACTGGGCTGAGGATTTGGCTCAGTGACATGCTTGCCTAGGGAGAGTTCAGGCTCATGCTCTCTCCTCCTCCTTCTCCTCCCCCTCCTCCCCCTTCTCCTCTCTCTCTCTGTTTCATATAATTAAATTTATTAAATAAATATTGCAATCATTTTATTGCCCAGTCCTTTCCATTTTGATTTCTTTTGGACCATCCGAAGAGCACATAGAAGCTAGAAGTTGAAAAATACGCCTTTTTAACCAGGGGGAAAAAAACCCACATGCTTGTTTGGTGTTGAGGTGTGGAGTATATCCGCACCTTTATTAGATTTAGGTGTATAGATTTAGGGGAATAGGGAAAAACGACTAGTGAACTTGATAGCTGTCCGTCGGCCCACCTGCTCTCTCAGAAACATCTAGAATGGCTGGACTGGAGAAGGTGGCAGGCCCAGAGGAGGCAGTGGTGTCCCCAGATCCTGCCTGGGCGCCTGCTCCCCCCTCCTCCCCATGCAGCTCGCGACACTCCCGCCCTGCTCTAGCAGAGCCGCAGACCCGGCGCTCCCGGGGCAGCTCTGGGACGCCGCAGGCCACAGGGTGGAGCGACCGCGGCCGGCTCCGGGCCTGCACGGAGGGCGAGGGCGCCTGGCAGTTGTCTCTTTACCGGGAAACGTAATCTTCCCTCTGAGATAACAAAGAGCTGGGAGGGTCAGGAAGGGTTTGGAGGCCCCTCGCCTGGCCGGTGGGTCGGCAGAGGGGGAGACAAAGGCCCTGGCGCTCCAGGACCAGAGATAACCAGGGGGCCTGCTGCCTCGGGAATCTGTGGGAGGAGGGGGGAGTGGTGCTGAATATAAGTGGGGAAACCGAGCTCTCCCCAAAGCCCCGGCTGCCTTCTTTGTTTCTGAAGACGGCTTCAGAGCCTTCCCTCTGCCTCGGCGGTTCTAGCAGGAAAGCAGGAATTCTATAGCAGTGCTCTCTCAGAGCTGTTAACTCGGAAATCCACCGTGCCTACCGGGACGAGCACCCCCTCTTGCTCCGGCTTCAGGCCCCCGTGACAACCCCCCCCCCCCAACAGCCCAGCCGGCTGGAGTCCCTTGGAAGGCTGGGAACCGGCCAGGCTAGCTGGGATAGCCGTCGCAGGAGGTGATGCTAGAGCAGGGAACTGCCCTGGCCTTCCGTGAAAGTGGTTGGTTCACAAGCCCTGGGTAGCCCCTGGCCTTCTGTAAAGTGGCTGGTTCACAGGCCCTAGATAGCAGGTGGCCGCTTGTGCCTTTTGCCCCAGGCTCCTGGAGTTAGGGACAGCAGCCAGTTGCCATCTGGCCGCCATTTGGTGACCCCTGGCTGTTCCTAGCGCAGCATCAGTGAGTGAATGAAGGGGAGGGTGTGTGTCTTGTTTGGCATGATGTTCTTGGAAATAACTTCGGGTTCGTTTTATATGCTGGGAGAGGGGAAAGGCGCTGCCACATTCAATCTCTGAGATCCGTGTCTGATCAAGGAGGGACTTTGGTGTGTCAGGCTCGGCTGGGCATAGCCTCCAAGAGAACACATTAGGAAAGGAGATGCCTGAACCATGAAAGATAATAGACGCCACCGAGCGGGCACCTAGACTCGCCTGGAATGGTTGAGGATAGCAGGCCCCGAGATACATAGAAGGACTGGTTAGGGTGACATTGGATCAGTTTTGAGTGTGGGTTCTGAGTCTGCCCAGGTGATTGTGGCCAATTCCCTTTTCCCCTTTCTTTCTACAATGGTACCTTGCAGATTCCAAGAGCAATTCTTAAGATTGTTGAAAGATTTAAGTGAGATACTGCCACAATGCCCCTGGAATGGGGCCCAGCACACTGTAGGTGCAGCATTAATACCTGCCACTGTTGTCACCATAGACCAGGAACTTTCTTTTGGCCCAGGCCATCTCTTTTGCAGCCTGGTTTTCTAGGTTTCTTGTGGCTTTTCTATCCACCTACCTCTACCCCTGCTTGAAATTCCTTTCTCCAGCACCAGCTTCAGAAAAGGGTATTTTGCACACTTACCTCCCCTTCCTTTTGGCGCCCCCAAGACAAGCAGCTTCCCTTTTGTTGGACGTCTTGCTGTGCAAGCGAATCTGTACAACCTTGGTCTCTGGTCTAACTCCCGGCACCCTTCAGAATGAAGACAAGTTGACCTTTTGATCTCTGTTTTTCTTCAGGACACTCCAAAGTGTCTCTTCCTCCACTGACAAACCTTTCCCAGCTAAAGCCAACAACTCATCCAAGGCCAGGAGGCTAGAGAGGTGGCAGAGCAAATACTTTGCACTTCTGAGAAGGCCCACGGTGGGGGTGGGGGTGGAGGGGTTGGGGAGTGTGTTTCTAAGGCTTCTTCTCTTCCTAGGGACAAAGATCAAAGATTCAGAGTTAGACAGAGACACTTGGGGATTGAACTTTGAAGTGGATTCCATCCAGTTGCAAACAATTTCTGTTGGGTGGTTAAGAACTTTTGGTGATATCGTGAGGGGTGGAGCTAAAGAGGAGAAGAATCTAAAAATAGGCAATGGAGCTGAAGCTAACAGTAGAATGACTACCTAGCATGCACCAACCCTGAGTTCGATCCCCTGCATGACACAAGCCAGGATTTCCCCAACACCAAGTAAATGGAGCGTGTTGGCATATGCTTGTAATTCAACACTTAGGACACACAGTAGAGAAAATCAGTAGTCCTGGGTCATCCTTCTGCCTGTGTGAGTTTGAAACCAACATGAAGCCTTGTCTTTAAGTGGGGGAGAAAACAAAATATTTGGCTTCAATAATTCATATAATAATAAAGGCCAGGAGAGGGTGTTGGATCCTTTGGATCTGGACTTCCAGGCGGCTGGGAGCTGCCAGACAGGGGTGCTGGCAACAGAACTTGGATTCTCCAGAGGAGGGTGCCCAGTTCTGAAATAATGGGATTTATTTTTTATCATGTGGACTAGTTAGACGATGCGTGTGTGACTGTGTTCAGTGTTTTTCACTCACAAATGATGCGGTGACAGTTGGTACTATATACATATAAGACAAATTGTCATGGGTGTCTAAGGGAATTCGGTTTTACCTTCTCATGAACACCAACAGCTGTCCATATCAAAAATCCAAGGATGCTGGGGTGCCTTACATAAAATGGATACCATTTGCACTTAACAGTACACTTCTTCCCATATACTTCAAGTCATCTCTAGATTACTGATATTTTTTTTTTTTGAGACAGGATTTCTCAGTGTAGTCCTGGCTGTCCTGGAATTCTCTCTGTAGACCAGGCTGGGCTCAAACTCATAGAGATCTGCTACCTGCCTCTGGCTTCCAAGTGCTGGGATTAAAGGCATGCGTCACCACTACCTGGCTACTGATACTTCTTAATATAATACAAATGTGGTGTGAATGTTGCTATACGATATTATTTAGGAAATAATGAAGAGAAAAAAGTTTGTGAATGCTTAGTAGACACTATTTTAAAAAAATATTTTTCATTCTAGGCTGAATCCAAGGATGCTGAACCCTTAGATATGGAAAACGAACACATTGGTTCACCGAGACTATCTGGAAAGAAACTCGGAAAATTGATGGACGAAGCGACGAGTGAGAACAAAGAGGTTTTTAGATTATGTCCTTTAGATTATGTCTACACGATAGAAGCAACTAACTCCCTATGATGTCCTAGCCTGTATAAGTATGGTGTGCGCACTGGCTAGTTTTGTGTCAGCTTGACCCAAGCTATTCATTTTGGAAGAGGGAACCTCAGCTGGGCAAATCCTCCACCAGAGTGGCCTGTAGGCAAGCCTGTGTCCTTTAGACATTTTACCCTGGGAGCTAATGATACCGCTTAGTAGGTAAAGATACCAGCTGCTATGCTTGCTGACTCAAGTCCAACCCCCAGGACCCACACGATAGAAGCAACTAACTCCCCATGATGTCCTAGCCTGTATAAGTATGGTGTGCGCACTGGCTAGTTTTGTGTCAGCTTGACCCAAGCTATTCATTTTGGAAGAGGGAACCTCAGCTGGGCAAATCCTCCACCAGAGTGGCCTGTAGGCAAGCCTGTCGTGTGTTTTCTTGATTGATGGTTGGAGGGCCTAGCAGACAGTGTGCACTGCTTCTCCTGGTCTGGTAGTCCTGGATTCTAGAAAGCAGACTGGGCAAGCCACTGGAGCAAGCCTGCCCTGACTTCCCTCACTGCTGGATTCCTGTTACCTGGAAGTATAAGCTAAACTAGACCCTTTTCTACCCACGTTACTTACAATCATGCTTTTTTATTATAGCAATAGAAATTCTACCTACAATGCTGTGGTACATATGTGCCCGTATGCCACATAGGCATATATATAACATGTGTGCGTGCACACACACACACACACACACACATGCCCGTATGCCGCATAGGCATATATACAATGCACGCATGCACGTGTGCGCACACACACACACACACACACACACACACACACACCACACAATTTTAAGAGCTTGAGAGATGGCTCAGTGGTTAAGTGCATTTGTTGCTCTTGGAGGGGATCTGGGTTCAATTCCCACTACCCACATGATCGCCTACAACCATCCATAACTCTAGATCCAGGGGACCTAGATGACTTCTGACCTCCAAGGTCACCAGGTACATACCCAGTACACATACATACATGAAAGCAAAACTCACACATAAAATAAAGCTAAAAAGAATTTAATTTTAAACTTAAATAAATTTTTACTATATACCTGTAATTTCTCTTGAACCAATTATTATTTTTCCTATTCTATTGAAATAAAAGGATGGTGGTCTGTTAACTAAACTACTTGGACCACCAACCAGCTCCCAAATCCAGACACAGAGATTTATTATTAGTTATGAAGGCTCTGCCTTTTCTTATGCTTCTCTCACTCACTCTTATAACTTAATTTAACCTGTATCTCTTTATCTACCTATGCCTCAGGGCTTTTTACCTTTCTTTCATTCTGTATGTTCTACTCTGTGTCTGGCTGACTGACAGCTGCCTGGCTGGCTGGCCTCAGGCGACTCCCTCCCTCCCTCCCTCCCTCCCTCTCTCCCTCCCTCCCTCCCTCCCTCTTTTCTGTCAAGCCTAGATTCCTTCTCCTACTTTTTCTCTCTGCCGGCCAACCCTGCCTATCTGTCTACTATCTAGCTACTGGCCAGCCATTCAGCTTTTATTAGACCAATCAGGCAGGCAAAACAACACATCTTTACATCGTTAAAACACCTGCAGCACAAATAAATGTAACACATCTTCACATAGTTAAAGTCATATTTCACAACAACTGCTAGTAATGGTTATCTTTGGGGATGTGACGTCTTTTTTTAATCTATTGGATTTATTTATTTTGGATTTTCGAGACAGATTTTCCCTGCGTATCCCTATCCTGGAACTCTGCAAACCAGGCTGGCCTTAAGTTCAGAGATTCAGCTTCCTCTGCCAGAGTGCTGGGATTAAAGGTGTGCACAACCACTGCCTGGCCTCTTCATTATTTTTATTTATTTATTTATCTTTTTATTTTTTTGGTTTTTCGAGACAGGGTTTCTCTGTAGCTTTGGTGCCTGTCCCGGAACTAGCTCTTGTAGACCGGACTGACCTCGAACTCCCAGAGATCCGCCTGCCTCTGCCTCCCGAGTGCTGGGATTAAAGGCATGCACCACCACCGCCCGGCTTTTTTTTTTTTAATTATTTTTATTTTTAATTTAATTTAATTTTTTAAAAGGCAGAATCTCACTGTGCAGCCCTGGATGACCTGGAATTCACAGCCACATAAAAAAGCCAGGCTCAGAAAGCTGTCTTACAATCCTCGTGTTGGGAAGGCAGAAAATGGGAGGGTTCCTGGGGCAAAAGGGCCTTGAACGCCAGCTTCAGCGAGAAGCCTTTCCATAAAAAATATGGGGAGAGTTAGTGAGGAGTACACTTGACATTAACCTCTGGCCTCTGAACACGCACATATACCCATGATGCACAACTGCAAGAGTCGTGCTCAAATACACAAATACATACATACACACACACATTTACACAACAAACAAAGCAAAATCCCTCAGTCTACACTAACTGGAGTCCTGGCTAGTTTTATGTCAACTTGATATAAGCTAGAGCCATCTGAAAGGAGGAAAAAAAAATCAAAAAAACCTCTCCATAACATCCAGTTGTAGGACATTTTTCTTAATTAGTGATTGTTGGGGGAGAGGCAAGCCCTTGTGGGTGGTGCCATTCCTAGGCTGGTAGTCCTGTGTTCTATAAGAAAGAAGCTGAGCAAACCTCAGTGAGTGAGCCAGTGAACAGCACCCCTCCATGGCACCTGCATCAGCTTCTGCCTCCAGGTTCCTGTCCTGTTGACTTCCTTCCATGATGGACTATGATGTGGAAGCCAAACAAACCCTTTCCTCTAATGTAAGAGTTAGCCAATAAGAAGTTAGAGCTAATGGGTCAAGCAGTGATTTAATTAATACAGTTTCTGTCATGGAAAAGTCTGCTGGATACTATGGGCCTGTAGGCTGAAGATGAATGCCCCAACGGTACAGAAGAACTTTGGGTGACTGTCCAGGCAGCAAGATGTCTCTGTCAATTCTAGAGTTTTGGAAGTTGTTTACAATGCACTTCCTGTTTACTTAAGTAATATTATATCCTTCTGGAGTCTTTGATGGAGTTGAAGAATAGATAGTAATAATATAGATTTCCTTAGTTATGATAAAAGATAAAGTAGATATAAATATATTAACTGTAATTCTCATTTGATACCTGTTTTGTTATATGTAATTTTACTATGTTAAAGTTAAAGCCTTCCTTTTTGTTTAAACAGAAAGGTGAATTGGTGTACGAGTTCCTTCTGTTTGTGTGTTGCTTTCATTGGTTAATGAATAAAGAAATTGCCTTGGCCTAGTTGATAGGGTAAAACTTAGGTAGGCGGGGAAGACAGAACTGAATGCTGGGAGGAAGAAAGGCATCTTTCCCTGAAAACCACTGCCACATGGCGATATACAGATTAATAGAAATGGGTTAGACTGAGATGTAAGAGTTAGCCATTAAGAAGTTAGAGCTAATGGGTGGCCGGGATGAACAAGTGGGCCCTCCTCCTGTTACATTCCTCCCCAATTTGCTTCTGGTCCTGGTGTTTCATTACAGCGATAAAAACCCTAAGATAAATGGTATGGTCTCTAGGCAAGAAGGAAAATCATGAAAAATGGCCTGCTAGATGGGTGTCAATTTGGATAAGAACAATCCTAAATAGCCCCTTCCCTGACAGTTGCTGGGACAGAACTCAGTTGGTTCCTCTGCAAGAGTAGCAGACACTCAACTGTTGAGCCATCTCTTCAGCCCTGGATGTGGCTTACATCTTCAAAATCTGTGCCGTTGACTCCTGTCAAGTAATCCAGTCATTCTTTATCTTCCTTCCTCCTTACATGGTACAGATTTCTTGTGGATAGCAGAAAAATATTATCTAAAAATTTGGCATTTGAGTGGTCAGTTTCTAACCTCTTTTGAATGTATGACTGGTGGAGTGTCTTCTTATTTCTCTTCTGCTTTCAAATGGTCCTCACTGGCTTGTTCCTTTAAGTCCATTTGATTTCATGCTTCGCCAGTATCTTCAGTGGCTGCTTACTGTTCTTTCTCTCAGGTCTGGCTACCTGCTGTGGTTGGAGTGAAGTTTCTCTTCAATGACTTGGGCTCAGACTCTGCAATGATGCCTTAGAGGTTGGGAGGAGAAAGGAAGGAAGTGAAAGGGGTCCGGCAGGCCCTGGTTTCTTTCTGCACCTCCCTCCTATGCCGGAGCCTGTGTGGGGTTTGTGTGTTTGTTTCTGAGGCTAATATTTGACAACGTTCACTATGTGCCGGCCACACACTAAAACACCCTTCCGCCACTTAATTTAAAGCCCCACGATCTCATTTAAACCCCACGATGATGAGCTGGTTGCTGTTAGCAACTCCTAGTTCACAGGTCAGAAGACTGAGACTTGCAGAGGCTAAACAATACAAAGGAAGGCCCACGAACAAGCCTGCGCATCCAGTTTGACTGCAAAGCCTTCCCCACAGGAAAAGAGGCTGCTCTCCTAATGGGGCATTAAAACTACTCTCTTTAAAATGTCTGTAGTGATGTTTTGTTTATGTTTTAACAAATAAAGCTTTCCTGAAGATCAGGGTGCAGAGCTAAACCACCAGAGGCCAGGCGGTGGTGGCACACACCTTAAACCCCAGGACTTGCGAGATGGATCTCTGTTAGTTCAAGGCCACCCTGGGCTACATGAAATTGAACCAGTCTTTAAGAGAAACGGAGCTCACACAAAGGCGATCCCAGCACTTGGGATCCCAGGCCTTTAATTCCAGCATGGTTGGGTGGAGAGAGGGATAGAACACAGGAGGAGACAGGAGCTCAGTGCACTTTGAGGATCACCCACACAGTCAGAGGACAGGACCACCATTTTGGTCTTGGGATTCAGGAGAGGTAAAAGGTCTCTCTAGTGGTCAGTTGCTCTGCTTCTCTGATCTCTCAGCTTTTGCCCCATTATCTGATTCCAGGTTTTTATTATTAAGAAGAATTAGAATTTGTGCTACAAACTTCAATTACAAAAAAAAAATAGTTTCGACAAGGGCAAAGAATTGTGAATGGCTTGAGCAGGTGTTAAAGAGGAGTTGGTACTAACCAACCTGAATCCATTGCAGCTCAGTCCTGTCAGATCAGTGAGATAGGGTATGTTTGTTGGGGACTACACATTTGTGCAACAGAACTCATGAGTGTTGAGGAGGGGACTAGTGGGGTAATAGAAAAAAAATGTTGGGGCCGGAGAGGTTAAAAGCACTAGCTGCTCTTCCAGAAGACCCAGGTTCAATTCCCAACACCCACATGGCAGCTCACACCCGTCTGTAATGCCAGTTCCAGGGGATTTGACATCCTCACACAGACATGCATGCAGGCAAAACACCAGTGCACATTAACTAAATCAATTTAAAAAAATGTTGAGGAGCTGAGAAGATGGCTCAGTGGATAGAGTGTTCAGATTCCTAGTATCCACATATACACTGAGCAGGCCTGATGGCCCACCTGTAATCCCTGTGGGAACAACAGAGAGAGGAGATCCCAGGAGTCCCTCAGACTTGAGTCTGGGTTCAGTTAAGACCCTGCATCAGAATAAGGTGGAGAACAATTGAGGAATGCTAGCAACGCCAGACTTTGAGCCTGCTTCAGATCTACACACACACACACACACACACACACTGTGTGTAAGCACCTCCACACACATTCATACATGCATACAGATCATAGACATATGCAAAAAAAAAAAGCCCACTGGTATCTGACACCTTTGGGTTGGCATGAATGCCCTTAGCCAGGTTTCAGGGTCACCCCGGCTGCTCAAATTCAGCTGGTCTCACGGAAGGTGCCGGTCAGGAATTATGAGTTCACTGAGGCAGGGCCAGGGAAAGTATGGCAGGCATTTTTAAGGAGACTCACCCAGCCAGTGCAGAAAATGTATTTTAAGAAACCGTATCTCTGTTATGAATAGGCCCCGGGGAGAATTGAGATGGAAAAATTCTTCCAAATCAAGTATGCTTTCTGCTATGTATGTTTCAAGTTTATTTTTGTCTCTCCCCCCACCCCCACCCCCTTCACCTGCATTTAATTCCATCTACTTTGGTCTTCTAAAGTTTTGAGTCCAGGGGTAAGAGGCAGTATCCGAGCTCAATAAAGAGCCTTGCAGAACATTGTGGCGCCAGTACTCAGGAGGCAGGCAGACCTCTGTGAGTTTGAGGCCAGCTTGGTCTATGTAGTGGGCTCCCACCAGCCCAGCTACACAAGGAGACTCTGTCTCAACAAACAACAAAAAAATGATTCTGTCTTTTATTGCATTGTCAGTTTCGCGTTATCAGAAGCTGTGTTGGCCTCTGTTTCCTTCTCTCTGTAAGGCACCAAGAAGCTAAGGCAGTTGGGACTCCTTGCCCGGTAGCACCCTCTTTGCTTCCTAAGAGCAGACTGTGAGTCACTGCTGACCATTAGAGTTGAACCATGACCAAGGTTGTTTTTTTCTTTTTCTTTTTTTTGACTGAACATGAGTCTTTATTGGCCACAGCTACTTGAGGGGGATGAAGCGGGAGGAGTGGGTGGCACCGATGCCAGGCTGGCCGTGCTTCACAGGCTTGTAGGTTATGGAGGAGAACTCGCCCAGGTAGTGGCCAATCATCTCCGGCTTGATCTCCACCTGGTTGAAGGTCTTGCCGTCGTACACGCCCACCATGCTCCCCACCATCTCGGGCAGGATGATCATGTCCCACAGGTGGGTCTTCACCACCTCGGGCTTCTCCATGGGCGGTGCCTTCTTCTTGGCCTTTCTCAGGCGCTTGAGCGGCAAGTGCTGCTTGCGCCGCAGGCTGCGGTTGAGGCGTCGCCTCTGCCGGGCGCAGTAGAGCTGCATCAGCTGCTCATAGAACATGTCCAGCCGCTGGTCCAGGTCCACCCCGCGGTAGGTGAACTTGCGGAAGGTCCGCTTCTTCTTCTGCTCCACTTCGGCCATCTTGGCGGCGACTCGGAAAAGGAGCCAAGGTTGTTTTGTTTGTTTGTTTATTTTGACCCAAAATCTCGCTTGACTGACCTAGAACTCACTATGTAGACCAGGCCAGCCTCAAACTCATAGAGATCCTCCTGCCTCTGCCTCCTGAGTGCTGGGATTGAAGGTACGCACCACCACATCCAGTAAAGTTTTCTTTTGAAATTTTAAATTATGTGTTTGTGTGTGTGTATGTGTGCACGCACACACATGAATGCAGGTGCTCTTGAAAACCAGATCCCCCTGGAACTGGAGTTACAGGTGCTTGTGAGCCCCCTGATGTGGGTCCTGGGAACCAGTGAGCCCTCTACAAGAGCAAACATTATGTAGTTTCAACCGCTGAGCCATCTCTCCAGCTCTTCAGTGCAGTAAATGTCATTAAAACAGTAAGTGAGTTAGCTAGTGCAGAACATTAAATGTGGAAGTAAAGAAAGAATTCATACACTCCAGGAAGACAAGTGCCCAATAACGTCCTTCTCTCTGTATCTGACACTGAGCCCAGCCCGCGTTTCCACCAGGAGGGCTGCCACCTCTCCAGCAGCAGGCTGGAGATCAGCAAGCAAATCCAGTCTTCACAGCTTGACGAAGACTAGCTGAGGCAGCTAGCTCTGCAGTTCCTTCTCTCCAGCATTTTTATTGAAGCCCCGGGAAGGGAGCCAGGACATTTGATGATGTTTGTTTCTATAGATACCTTGCTCATTCTTTTCTTTCAGATCAGATTATCATGTGTTGGTGGCAGCAAGGAAGAGTATTGATGACAGGCAGAGAACCGGTATGGAACACACTGTAAAGTAAATGCTCACCCCGTCTCATCCAGGCAGCAAGCAGCACTGTCCCTGCCCCAGACCCTGGGAGTTTCTGCTTCAGGTAGCCATTTGTGTTTGACTTTCAAGTACCTTGGAAAAATCCAAATGAGATTTTCACTGGCCTTAATCAAAACACGGAATAACCCAAGACTAGCCTTTGTTTCACAGGCCTTCCAGTGTTCCCCTGGAGACTGGAAAAGCATTGTTCGACCTAACACTCAGAGTGCTTTTGTGTCTTCCTCCTCCTGTCACTTTGGCAGGTTGAACAGTGAGCCCTCATGGGTCACACTTCCTCAGCTGTAAGACAGGGAGTCCCCGACCCTCCGGGGTTTGATTTAGTGAGTTCTCAGCTCTGCAGTAGTGCAAACGCCAGATGTGTTAAGTAGCAATCATATATTGAATTTTGAATTTTGAGGCAGGGTTTCACTATGTAACCTTGGTTGGCCTGGAACTCAAAGAGATCTGCCTCCTCTGCCTCCAGAATGCTGGGATTAGAGGTGTGTACCACTGGGCGGGGCTTCTGATTATTTTACTCAGGTTAGTGACGTGCAGTGTGGGCGGCCACGGCCACTGACGTTACTAGTCACCCCGTACTGTACTCTACTGTGTAATGTGTATAAGACGGACATTTGGTAGATAAGATACCTTTGATGCATTTTCAGCTTATGGTATCTTCACCCTAGAAGATACCTCATAGAAAGCTGTGGAGCAGCTAGCTAGGGTTGCAAGGATATACAAAACTACGGTCTATAATCCTTTGCGTGGTGCCCAATACATGACAGGGTTCTGCAGCCACAGGCAGCCTTTCCAGAGTTACTGCACAATGTTCTAGAAACTGAGATGGGAAAGAAAATGAGCAATCAAGGGGAAGAAGCAGACCACTGGTCTCAATTTATTTTTCTCAACAGCCTTCTTGGTAATCTCTCTCTCTGTCTATCTCTGTCCTCACATTTTGGGGTTTCTTTGGGGGAGATTGAGTCCAATGCTTCAAGCAAGCTAAGTAAGTACCCTACCACCTCTAACCCTAGCATACGCCTGGTGATGTAGGGACTGGACTGGACATCTCAGTGGGCACATACATGATGTGGTTCAACATCTGGAGCCTCAACAATAAATGGTGCAAAGCTGAAGTAACGGAATATCCCCAGTGTTCCCAATCTCGGTTTCTATCCCCAGTCCTGCCTCTCCCTTGTAGGGTAGGCAATGCTGCCAATACCCTTGTCTTCTCTAGAGAATCTGTCAGAGAGCCAAGCTCAGTACTTCTGCATTACATTTATAAAGCACAGGGCTCCTTAATCCCCACTCATCCCCAGTGAGTCCTACAGGATGGAGGTGGGACCTGCGGGTTGAGGGGTGATGGAATGAAGAAAAGCTGACTCTGCCCAACAGTCGAACTTCCTACAGCTAATCTAGGTATGGGATGTCGTGGTTGGGTACTGCCACTGCAAAGCTAGTGGGATCCAGAAGACCAGTGACCTTTGCCCTAAGAATCTTCTGAAGTAGACCTCTGCAATCCATCCTCACGACAGGTGGGAAAAAAAAAGCAATGCTTTGCCCATTTCAAGGGAAATTTCACAGTAAATTGGGGGGAACGGCAACATATACAGTCAACTTACCCCGTGTGGGCTTTTATTTTCCACCCATAAGACTTCCTCACTGCACCAGACTCCAGCAGCAGAGACAGCTGGGGAGGGAGAGACAGTCGGTCCGTGATGGAAGGAGTACTCGCTGAGATACGAGCTGCAGGCATGGGCTAAAGGCATAATAAAAGAAAAGGGCAATTCTGTGTGGAAGGAAGAAAAGATGGGGGCGTGGAGAAGGAAGAGGTCAAAGGGGGACGAGAGAATGCAAGGTGTCTAGAATTGTGTCAGAGGAGGTGGCTGCAAGGCTCTGTTGCTATTGGAAGAAAGATACTTACTCAGGGAGCCTCTGAGATGGGTTGTTGTGGGATTCCAGAGGAGACTGGATAGAGCCTGTTACATAGGCTGCGTTGTCTCCAGACGACACTCTGGGCAGCTTCTGTAGCCAGGTCTCCTAGTGCTACATGGAGAGCTGTGCCCCACGTTATTATATGAGCCAATGACAGGTCCGAGGACGAATGTCCACTACCTCCTAGCTGCTCTGTTGCTACACAGTCCAGAGCCTAGAATTTAATAGATCTTCTTGACATGGGGCCTAGTAAAACTGCAAATCCACAGGGTGATGGTGGTGCATGCCTTTAATCCCAGCTGGGTGGTGGTAGCACACATCTTTAATCTCAGCACTTGGAAGGCAAAGGCAGGCAGGTCTCTGAGTTCAGGGCCAGTCTAACTACAGAGCAAGTTACAGGACTAAAAAAAAACCGTGTCTCAAATAAACAAAGCAAACAAAAAGTGAGTTCTGGTTAGGGATGTGGCTCAAGTCTGTAATCTCAGGATTCCAGTGGGCGAGAGCCTGTTTGAAAAGCCTGTGTGCTTTTGAAGGCATGCAACAGGGCAGGTTAAGCAGTCTGTCTGTTTCCACAGAGTTCTGTATGCTGGGGATTTGTGCGATGGATCTGTGGGCTGTGTGAGCAATGACATCTCTGGTAGTGAAACGGCCTCTCACGTTTTCTCTCCTCTATGCTAAATTCTTCTGTCTCTTTATCTTTGCATTTAGTTTATCAAAACTTAATTTATTTATTTAATTTGATTTTTTTAAAGACAAGGTTTCTTCATGTAACAACTTTGGCTGTCCTAGAGCTCGATTTGTAGATCAGGATGGCCTGGAACTCACAGAGCTCTGCCTGCCTTTGCCTCCTGAGTGCTGAGATTAAAGGCGTATGCCACCATTGCCCAGCTTTACTCTGTGTGTGTGTGTGTGTGTGTGTGTGTGTGTGTGTGTGTGTGCATGCGTGCGTGTACAGATGCCCAGAGAGACCAGAGAAGGGTATCAGTTCCCGGGGAACTAGAGCTACAGTCAGTTATCAACTGTCTGACCTTGGTCCTGAGAACCAAACTCTGGCCCCCTGTATGTGCAGTATGTGCTCTTAACTCATGAGCCATCTCCTCCCACCCTCTTTTTTTCTGAGACAGGGTCTCACTATGTAGCGCTGGCTAGCCTGGAACTCAGTATAAGTAGATCAGACTGGACTTAAACTCACAAAGATGCCCATAACTCTGCCTCCTGACTGCTGTCACATGGAATCAGTGCTATATAGCCCGTCTCCAACTACATACTCACACTTTCTCTTGTTCCTCTTTAGATGCCAGTACCTTCTGCAAGTTCATCTCTCAAAGGTGGGCTGGGTTCAGACTCAGCAGGTCTTACCTTTAGATGTTTTTTGTGTCTCATATTGAATCATACATTTTGTATTTACCTGATTTACATAAATCTCATCTGATCTAAATTAAGCTTCTGGAGGAGGGGATAACAGTTTCTTCTCTGTGTCTTAATTTTTTTTTTTTTAACAATACAGTTGAGTTTCTACTTGTTCCACAAAAGGTCAGGTAGACTGAAGTGTGTGGCTTGCTGGCTGCTGCTGGGAGGTGGCCACAGAGGATAGGAGTTTAGATGACAGATGGGCGACACTTGAGGCTGTGTTTGAGAGATGGCAGAGGGAAGCCCGGCCCTCACAAACCCCCAAGCTCGGTTCTTGGACATGACCCAATGGGGAAGGACCTTGGCTCTAACTTTCCTGGATAAGGGAGAAGGTGTTTGAAGACCCTGAAGTGAAGAAGAGCTGGTGAGAAAGATTACATTTCCTTCTCATTCCGGAATCTTCACAGCTTCCTCTCAGACGGGTTACTGAACTGGAAAGTAGATTCACCTAGCCTTCCAGACCCTAAGTGAAAGCAGAGACCATGTTTCCCCCCTCCCCCACATTCTCACTGTCGGGAGGAAATGCCAGCTTGGCGTTTACTGTCCCAGCCTGAAGGTATGGTCAAACTAAACCAGGGGCTTTCCTTTTCCTTTACCTTTTGCATGTGTGCGCATACACACACACACAGTTGTCTCCTTTCACCTTTACAAGGGTTTTGCAAAATGCCTTTATCAGGTGAACCATCCTGCTGGCCCTATTTATTTAATTCTTATATTCAGATACCTCATAAACAACAAGACATGAATGGATTTTGGCATCTGGCAGTTTTTTATTCACAAACTGAAATTAAAGAATTTAATCACAATCCTTTTTAGATCGTGCATTTATATAGATGCATGAAATTATATATATGTATATATGTATGTATTTCATGTTCTATATAAAATATAAATATGTCTGTGTCTCCATGTTTGATTCCAATAGATAGTTATTTTCTCACTGCAATGAGCATAATGCATTGTGCTGCGTCTCTCAGGTTCACGGTGAAGGGCGAGAACCACAGGATTGGGATGTATAGGGAGAAACACCAGGAAGAGACATTTCACCTGAAGAGAAAGGGAAACACTGTCATGGTGAAGACTGTCTAAAGCCACCGAGCAAGATGTCTGGGAAGTTGCTCCCATAGAAGGGAGGGATTGCCGCTGCAGGGGTGAGAGTCATGCTTGCGGTCTATGGTCGCCCTGGAGACTTGACGCTGGAGCTCTTCTTTACCCCAGGGGTCAAGGATGCACTAGGAAGTGCAAGCGGAGGCAGCCTCTTGCATTCCTCCCATGCCAGGCTGCCAGAGTTTGGTGCAGGAGGGAGTGGCTGGATGAGTGAAAGCTAATGACAGGAGCCTGGTGACAGGGAGTTCAGGGAACCTCTGAAACAAGAGAAGAAAAATACTCACTTTCCCTTTCTGGCAGTCTGATGTCCCTGTCAGTACAGATGCAAGGCAGGAAGCAAGAAGGGACAATTCTGAGAAGCTGCTCTGAGATGAAACTGTACAGGCTTTATTCTTACTTGGTTTGAAATTTCACTTTATGTGTCCAATCATTCTTTTTTATCTGTAAGATTATTGTTTGTTGCCATTTGAGAAACTTCTGTACGGGTTTCCATAGTGACTGGAGTAACACCAATTCCCACCAGCAGTAGATTAAAGTTCTCCTTCCCATATATCTCATCAATATTTGTTATTATCTATTTTCTTAATGACAGCCATTCTGAGAACAGTTATATATATATTTTTTTCTTTGAGACAGGGTCTCAAAGAAATGTGTAAATGGAAGTTTCTGTCCTGCTGCCATTCAGTTCCAAATAAACACACAGAGGCTTATATTAATTATAAGCTGTTTGGCCTATTAGCTCAGGCTTATTATTAACCAGCTCTCACAATCAAATTAACCCATGATTCTTATCTATGTTTAGCCACGTGGCTTGATACCTGTTCTCAGTGTGGCGTTCTCATCTTGCTTCCTCTGTATCTGATTTGCAACTGTGTCTCTGCCTTTCCTCTTTCCAGCATTCTCCTAGTCTGGTCACTCTGCCTATACTTCTTGCTTGGCTACTGGCCAATCTGTATCTTATTAAACCAATATGAGTGACAAATCTTTATAGTATACAAGAGCACTACCTCACAGCAGTCTTGGTATGTAGCACAGGCTAGCTTCAAATTCTCTGTGCAGTCCAGGTTTGCCTCTAAGTCACAACTTCTGCCTCTATTTCCCAAAAGATGGAATTCTAGACATGAGCCACCATGCCTAACTAAACACTGGTTAGTTGGGGTGTAAAGGGAAATAGCTTTTCATGCCGCTGGTAGGAATTGGCACAACTGTATCAGAAACTGTTTGGCAAATGACCTAAAAGCCAGAAGTTTGTGGTTATTCTCCCATGGGAGCAAATCCTGAAGAATTCTTGGACCTGTGTGTATGGTAGCCAGGGCAGGGAGCACAAAGAAGGCCTTAGAGCAGCCACAACAGGAAATAATCCAATGCTCATTGCCAAGAAAATGGACCAACAAAGCAGTTCCGTTCACTCATGAGATACTGCTCAACAATGAAAAAAAATTGAAATTATCAGCATAGATCTTAAAAGTATAGGGAGAGAAACCAGCTAGCCACAAAAAAAAAATACAGAGTGATACTATTCCTTAAAGCAAGTACAATGAAGTAACATGTTGGTCAAGGAAATATACATTGTAATAAACTCTACACCCCAGCCCAGGACAACATGACTTAAGCCAGGCCAGTGGGTCCCTCTGTAGTGTTAAAGAAGAGCTACAGCGACATTCAGCACCATAGGGGATGCTCCATTTCTGAAGACGGGTGATGTGTTAACTCTGTTCATTTCGGGTTGAATTTAACTGCGGGTACAGTCCCTGAAAGAAGCGGTTTAAGGAAAGAGTTAGTTGGGCTCAGGGTTTCAGAGGGTTTTGGTCCATCTGGGTCAAGGGGCAGAGCAGCTCAGTTAAGGGTGGATGGAGAGGTGATAGACACCCTTTAGATCAAAGCCAGGGAATGGAGAGCAAAGGTAAAATCAGGGTCCAGTTACCTTCAAAGGCCTTCCCCTGAGGACCCATCTTCTTCCTTCCTTTCTTTTCTTTTTTTTAAAATTACTTTTATTTTATGTGCATTGATGTTTTGTCTACAGGTAAATCTGTGTAAGAGCATCAGATCTTGGAGTTACAGACAGACGTGAGCTGTCATGTGGGTGCTGGGATTTGAACCAGGTCTTTTGGGAAAAGAGTCAGTGCCCTTAACTGCTGAGTCAGCTTTCCAGCCCCAAGACTCACTTTCTATAGCTAGTTCCCAAAATAGTGCCGCCAGTTTGTTAGCTTTGTAACATGAGCCTGTGGGATACATTTCAGGTTCAAACACCCACAATGGATAACTATTTCCAAGAGGCAGAAATAATTCTTATTGGGCTGGCTCAGCATGTAAAAGCGCTTGGTACCAAACCTGATAACCTGAGTTTGATTCCCAGAACCCGCAGATGGGGACCAACTTCAGAGTTCTCTGTTGACCAGACTTGCACACCTTGGCATGAGCCAACACATCTCTCACACACACCCCTGGGAATTTTAAAAATTAAAAAAGAAAGATTTATCATATTTAAATACATATTTTTATTTAGATAGTCTTTCTATCTATCAGATAATTCATTGTAAAAAGGTTAGATTTGTTTTTGGTTTTAGGTATTTTTATTGAAATTAGATTTTTTCATACAACTTATTCTGATTATCCGATTCCTCCCAGATCTTCTTCACTTCCCCACCCACCCAAATCCACACACTTTCTTTTCTCTCTTCTATTAGAAAACCATCAGGCATCTAAAAAAATAAATGAAAATGAACAAACAGAAAAAAAAGAGTCAAAGACAAAGCACAAGAAACACACACAAGCGTGGAGACACATACCTTCTGATACACACACAAGAAACACACACAAGCGTGGAGACACATACCTTCTGATACACAAAATTCCCATAAAAACAAAATTGGGAGTGGTAGTACAATTAATAAAAATCCAGAGACAGAAATTGGGGTTCAACCTGAAGACCAGGAAAGCAAAACAGCCAGCCACTGGCTCTTACCTCTACCTCAGTCCGAAATGGTGATCCTGCCTCCAGGAATCTCAGAATGATACTGTCTGAGAGCTGTCTCCTCCTGTTTTATAATCCTCTCTAAGGCTTGGATTAAAGGCATGTACTGCTCAGTTTCTATGGCAAACTAGTGTGGCTACTGGGATTAAAGGTGTGTGCCACCACTGCCTGGTCTGTAAGACTAACCAGGGCAGCTGTTTTACTCTCTGATCTTCAGGCAAGCTTCATTTATTAAAATACAAATGAAATATCACTATAGGAAACAATAATATATAAGCAAAAGACCCGTAGTGTTAAAGATGAAAAAAAATCTCAGACAAAGCATTAGTAGACAAAAATAATAAACAAACAAACAAACAAAAAACAAATAAACCTACCAAAATACCATTGAATCATTGTGTGTTGGCCATCTACTGCTGGGCGTGGGGCCTGCCCATAGAGTGGTTTGTATACTCAATGGGACTTCATTGGAGAAAATTAATTTTTCCTTTGCAAGTGAAAAAATTGGAGGTAGCTTCTGGATTAGGGAGTGGGGCTTGTGTCTACTTCCCCTCTCAGCACTGGTACCCCACCTGGTTTAGAGCAGGCTCTGTGCATGCTGCTGCAGTCTCTGTGGGTTCATGTGTGTCTAGAAGGCCCCCTCTAGTATCATGCAGTGTTTCCTTGGCGTCCTATATCCCCACTGGCCCTTATAATCCTTCCACCTCCTTTTCTTCAGAGCTCCCTGATGTGTGATGTCCTTCTGTATCTGTGTTGCTTTTATTAGTTAATGAATAAATCTGCTTTGGCCTATGGCAGGGCAGAATATAGACAGGTTAGAAGAGATATAGAGAGTAGGCAAAGTCAAGGAAACACCACATAGCTGCAGAGGAGACAGACACCAGAAGCATACTGGTAGGCCATAGCCTCGTGGTGATACACAGATTAATAGAAATGGATTAATTCAAGATATAAGAGATAGCTAAAAATATGCCTGAGTCATTGGTCAAGTAGTATTGTAATTGATATAGTTTCTGTGTGATTATTCGGGTCTGAGCAGCAGGGAAAGAAAGAGCAGTCTCTGACTACAGTTCTCTCAGCCTTGAGAGAAGGGATTTGATGGGGACATTCCACTTAGGACTGAGCGTTCCAAGGTCTCCCATTCTTTTACACGTTGTCCAGTTGTAAGTCTCTGTATTTGTTCCCATCCACAGCAGGAGGATGCGTCTCTGATGGCTGAGTCAGACACTGATCTATGGATACAGAAGAACATCGTTAGGAGCTTTATAGCTGTGGTCCTTTAGCAGACACTCGGTTTTGGTTTTCCCCTCAGTCCGTGGCCACTGGAGCAGTGTTGGGCACGGGTTCCATCTCACAGAGTAAGCCTTAAATTCAATTATCTTTGTGCCACTATGGCACCAGCATGTCTTGCGGGCAGGTCCCTTTGTAGAGTGAAGGGTTTGTAGCTGGGTTGATGTCTATTCTCCTCTGGTATCATGTAGAGTGCCCTCGAGTATCATGGGGGTGAAGCCTCTTTACCAACTTGGCTTCTCTGTGTTCAATGAGTTATCTAGGCGCTGTCTTCAGGAATAGGGACAAACCATCAGTTCGTAGAGAGCAACCAACAGCCTACGTGATTGCTTAGAGGTTTTCATGTCGCCCCTTTGGCCAACGGTTTGAGTAGATGTAACCCATTCCCAGCACTGGAGGTTTTATTTAGTGGCGAGAGATGTCTGGTTGGGGTTTTGTCTCAACCCATCATTTGGTGATTCTGTTTAGATTTCTTTCATATATGTAGATATTTTAACAAGCCTCTACTGTATAATGTATTCATGACTCCCCAAATGGCCCTTAGTTTTAGCTGTGCCTTCCCCTATTTCCTTCCTTCCCCTCCTCCTCCCTCCATGCTCCTCCTATTTCAACCTCCATCCCCCTACCCCACTCCCTGCGTCCACGCTTAACAACCTATTCTATTTTCCCTTCCTAGAGCTCCTTTCCTCCCCTCTGGTCCCTTACTCTATAACTAACTTCTGTGATTATACGGAATGTAGCCTGCTTATTGAAGACTCAATGGCTAACTTCTATGTGTAAGCAAATGCACGCCATGTTTATCTCTCTGGGTCTGGGTTACCTCACTCGGGATGATTTTTTTCCAGGTTCCATCTGTTTGCCTGCAAATTTCATGATTCTTTTTCTTTTTTCTTTTTGGTTTTTTGAGACAGGGTTTCTCTGTGTAGCAGTCCTACATGCCCTGGAACTAGCTCTTGCAGACCAGGCTGGCCTCAAACTCACAGCGATCCATCTGCCTCTGCCTCCTGAGTGCTGGTTACCACCACTCGGGATGATTTTTTTCTTTTTTAAACAGCTGAGAATATTTTAGATTTTTTAAATTTTCATTCTTTATGTGTATGAGTGTTTTGCCTGTTTGTATGTATGTATACTACCTGCATGCCTGGTGCCCTCAGAGGTCAGAGCCTCTGGGATTGTAGTTAAGGATGGTTGTGAGACACCATGTATATGCTGGGAACTGAACCCAGGTTCTCTGAAAGAGCAACAAGTACTCTTAAACACCCGAGGCTTCTCTCCAGTCCCATAATTTGTTTGCTTTTGGAACAAGGGCTCCTGTATCATAGGTTGGTTTGGAACTTGCTGTGTAGCTGAGGATAACCTTGAACTTGCAATATTCCTGGCTCTACCTCGAGACTGCTGGATTACAGGCATGATCCACTACATCTGTATTATGCAGATTGAACCCAGGGCTTTCTGCAAGCTAGGCCAGCACCTTACCAACTCAGCTATATCTTTAGCTCTGACAGTATTTTAAAAGTTGAAAAGGTACATAAATTGCTCTCCAAAGGTAAATGACATTTTTCAGATTTTTGTGTGTGTTAGTTCGGGGATTGTGTATATTACAGAACAATTTATATTTATATCTGTTAGAGGTACATTATTTTGAATTACATTTATTTATTTGTGTGTGTGTGTGTACGTGTGTGTGTACATGTGTATGCATGCATGCTTGAGGTCAGAGAACAAACTTGCAGGAGCTGATTCTTCTGTTCCACTGTATGAGTTTCAGGGATGGAACTTAGGTTATCAGGCTTGGTGGCAGGGACATTTACTATCTTGCTAACCTTAGAGATGGACTGTTCTTGAGAGGAGGAATAAATGTATTTGTATCTATTCTGCTTTTTCTGTGAACCTTTTTTTTTTTTGAGACAGGGTCTCACTAAGTAGCCCAGGCTGACCTTGAACTCACAAAGATGTACCCTGCCTCTGCCTTTGCAGTGCTGGGATTAAGGGCATTCGCTAATGCACCTAGCTCTGTGGATTGTTTTGTTTTGTTTTGCTTTTCGTTTTTTGTTTTTTTGAGACAGAGTTTCTCTGTGTAGCTGTGCCTGTCCCAGAACTCACTCTGTTCGAGGCTGGCCTCAAACTCAGAGATCCACCCGCCTCTGCCTCCCGTCACCTCCCAGCTCTGTTGGCTGTTTTTAAACAACACTGTCATCAGGAAGTCAAGACAGAGCCAGCAGTAAGTCTCAGAAAATGGATTTGTCTGTCTGTACAGAAGTTTGAAGAAACAAACCAAAACAATAATGAAAACAACCTAAAGCAGAATATAACAGTGCTTGCCGTTATCCCAACACCCAGGCGGCTGAGGCAGGAGGATCATGTGCTTACAGCCAGCCTAGACTACTGGACTACATAGTAAGTTTAAAGTCAGCTGGGGCTACATAGCAATATCCTCTTCTCTTTTGTTATCTTTTTAAATAAAAAGACCATTTTTTTGGAGGAGACAAAGAAACAAAAACAAACAAAACCCCAAAACCTCAGAAGTGGATTCAGTTGGAGAGCCAAAGATGGTGAGACGTGGAATTTGGACCTATTTAATGTTCTAAGGACAGGAGTCCAGTCACATCCCACTGAGTCAACGGAAGGGCAGAGGCAGACGATTCTTTTTTGACCTGAGCTGTAAATGTCTCAGACAAACTGTGAAGCTGTGGAAAAGAGGTCACACTCAAAGCCAAACGAGAGCAGGAAGCAAATCCATCAAATGACAAGTAGGTATTCACATCAAATGTATGTCAAGTGCACGATGGGATCAGGACAGCGTGGCGTACCAGCGAGGTAGGGAAAGGTGTGCTGGTACCTGTGCCAGGAGAGGCTCCGCAGCTGAAACCACTGATCTTTAGGTAGAAGGGAGGTGAGCAGCATCCAGGAAAAGGGTGTGGTTCAGATGCAGCCTAAGGAGCTGCCAGGGGCTTAGCTGATCCGGGAAGGCTTCCTGGAGGAGATGGCTTTCAGAGCCACTTAAATGAGGGAGAGAATCAGACTGCTGAATGGACTATAAGCAGGTGTTTTAGGCAAGTAACAACCCACGATGTCAGATCTGACGGTGTGCTGGGGTCTCATCCTCCTGTTGTGTCTTTTTTTTTTTTTTATCTCCTTCAAGATCTCAAATCTGGGGGTGGGGAGCAGACACCAGAATGCCAGTGAAGAATTCAGCACCCTTGGTGTCAGGTGAGACCAAAAGACTGGAACCCAATGAAGTGGTCCTGGCCGAAACAGAAGCAGATCAGGAGGCACAGAGCTGTGTGTGGGGACCAGAGGCCTGGATCTACTGCTGTGCTAGGTAGAGAAAGACCGTGTTGGAGAGGGTGGGGCAGGGGAGCTCTTCCTAGTCTAAGCAGTTCAGTCACTGATTGCCAAAAGAAACAAGTCTTCCAGGCCATAGAACCAAGCAGCCTCAGAGCTGCACTGTGTAAACATTATTTATAGTCACACCTGCCTGACTGTGTCTCATTGTAACCCATGGGGCAGGTAGGGCAGGTGTGTATTAAACCATCTTACGAAGGTGGAAGCTAAGAAACTGACTCAAAGGCTCCACTCTCTCTACTCCCAGTTGGATGTTGAGTGTTATTGTGAGCATGCCCAGTACTGGTTCGGGTTCTGAAGCCCTGATACTAATTGTTTCTTGTGGGGTTTTTGTCTCTTTGTTTTTTTTGGGGGGGGGGGGCGAGGGTAGACGGGGATCTCTTTATGTAGCCCTCAGGATGGTCTGGAACTCAGTACGCAGATTAGGCTGGCATTGAATTCAAAGAGATCTACCAATCTCTGTCTCCCAAGCGCTTGAATTAAAGTCAGGCACCCACCAGCAACAAGGTTTGTTTGTTTGTTTCTTGTTTCCACCAGGGCTAGTTTTATTCTCCTAGCCTTAAGGTCGTTCTGGGCCACTCTAACCTAATCCTACAACTGGTGGTGGTTTGTCTGCCACACCGTGCACGCTCCCACTTGCACTCAGGCCAGTGAGGGTACACCCTCTAATCCCGTGAAAATATGCTATAAACTGGCACTCGTAACGCCAAGGACCCATCCTCTGGGCTCTTGGGGCAGTGGTATAGGCGGTTTGGGCTCTAGTGTGTGTTGAGGGGAGTGTCTTTGCTTTTCTCCCAGCCTGGCTTCCTGTCTAGACATCTTGAATGGTCCACTGCATTTAGCATGCTGAGTATGCCTGCCAGCTCTGTCAAGCCCACACAGTTCAGTCTCCAGTGCTGCCTCCCCCGCATCAGGCCCGAGTTCTGGAAGGAGAGATTGGTCACTGAGAATCAAGCCTAGGAAATTGTATAACGAGAGGGTACAGAGGACCGTAAAGATGCCAATATGCCTAGAGGCAGCTCGGCATCCCAGAATCCTGTCCTCCTGCAGGTGCCCTCCCTTTCCTCCCACACCTGAGAGAATAGGTTGTCAAGGCAACTTCTCGAAGGCCCCAGCATCCACAGTCTCATTGGTCCCCATGGGCCACTGAACTTGTGTGAGAAGGAAGGACCCGGTTCTTGGATTGGCTCTAGTAGATGTGAGCAGAGAATTAGCATCTGGAATATCTACTCTCCAGCCAGTGCTCTCCCCTTCTTCAGCTCTGCTTCCCTGGAGGGTGACCCTGCAGGACAAGGCAGAGCTAGGAGAAGCATCATCCCAGCCAGGCAGAGCCAGGATGCTAGGGCTTGTTTTCTGAACACATGACACACTCACTCCAAGCTCAGCTTTTCCTACACTGGCCCCTCAGCTGTTCCTGACACAGGACTTTTTATGGCAGAGGGGAGGTGGTGGCCCATTCTCCCTAGCCCAGACGACAGAGTAGTCTCAGATCTATGGGCTCCATGGTTCCAGAACAGCCAAGGCTACACAGAGGGACCCTGTCTTGAAAAACAAAAAACAAAACAAACAAAAAGAATATAAGAAGGTATGAGTGTGGACAGTTTTTATGGAAATATAACTAAATACACAAAACCTTCAGGTCTTGCCATTCTGAAAGTAATCCCCTGTGAATGCCACAGGAGGGTCAAACCTGACCCCAGTTCTTTTTAAATCAACACCAAGTGGAGGTTGATGGTGCACACCTGAAATTCCAGCAATCAGGAGGTAGAACAGGAGAGTTAGGAGTTCAAGGCCAGCCTGGAGAACAAGAGATCCAGTCTCAAAAAAAAAAAAAAAACAAATCCAAACTGCCAACAGTAGTCAACAGTAAGAAATGCTGGCTAAACTGTTAGAACCAAGAAAAGCACAGACATCTTTCATGGAGTAGCCACATGCAAGACAGGATGACCACTGGGCGGGGAGTCTGCTATTAACGTCAACAACAAGCAGTTTTGCCAGAGTGGTTTTCTGTTTTGAAACCCATGGAGTTAAAAAAAAAAAGCGTATTTAGCTCTGTGTGTGTGTGCGCGCACGCACGCGCGTGTGCGAGAGAGAGAAAGAGAGAGGGAGAGAGGGAGGGAGGGAGGAAGGGAGAGAGAGAGAGAGAACTAACTCTGGGAGGTCAGAAGAGGGTGTTGAATCTCTGGGAACTGGAGTTACAGGTGTATTGGGGACACCTGGCTTGTTAAGTAGATGCTGGGATCTAAACCACAGCTCTCATTGTTCTACAACAAGCCCTGCTACCACTGAGCCATTTCTCCAGTCCTCACACAACACTTTTTCTCAAACATTTTTTTGTTTGTTTGTTTCCCATGTCCTGGAGAAATGGTTCAGGAGAAAAGTGCTTGCTGAGCAAGCTTGTAGACCTGAGTTCGGAAACACTGCACCTCTAGAAAGCAGAATGTGGCCTTCTGTCTGAAACCCCATCCGATGCTGGGGTGTGATGCTGGAGACAGGCAGTTCCAGGGGGTCATTGACTAGTCTAAACAACTGGTGGACCCAAGTTCAGTGAGCACCCTGTGTGAAAGACACAAAGGAACTGGAGAGATGGCGCTGCAGTAAGGAACACTGGCTGCTCTTGCAGAGGACCGGGGTTCCCAGCACCCACATGGTACCTCACAACCATCCGTAACTCCCGCTCCTGGGCATCCATCACTCTCTTCTGGCCTTCACGGGCCCCATGCACACACATGGTACACATACATACATGCAGGCAAAACACTCGTGCACATAAAAATAAAACTGAAAAATAAAACAAAAGCCACAAGAATGAAAAAAAAACCAAGATGGAGAAAATGATTGGGGTAAATGCCCAGCATCTACCTCTAGCTTCTACATGCATTTGTTTGCATGTGCACACACACACACACACACACACACACACACACACACACACACACTAATTTTTTGAGGCTGGGAATCTAACTGAATTCTTAGACTGCTTACCTTGCATGCATGAAGCCCTGAGTTTGATCCCTAGCAACACATAAAACATCAGTGATAGCACACACTGTCTTTGTCTAAGCAGCAGGTTTGAAGCCAGTCTGAGTTACATGAGACCCTGTACACACACACACATGCACACACACAAAGTATTTGTTTATATGTTTAGAAATAGCCAGGCATAGTGGCACATATCTGTAATCCTAGCACTTGGGAAGCTGAGGCAGAAAGATTGCCATGAGTTCAAGACTAGCCTGGGTTGCATAGTGAGTTCCATGCCAACTGAGGGCAAAAATGAGACCTTGTCTAAAAAAAGGGGCGGGGGAGGAAGAAAAGTGAGGCCCCAGCATCAGCGAGACTTGTCATGTTGGTGTTCACCTGGGTCACATGGCTGATGAACTGCAGCACGGGTTAGGGTTACCCACTACCAGGCCATGCAGAAGACAAAAACAAAACAAAGCAAACAACTTGCCCTTTGGGTTTTGCTGGGGGGTGGTGTTCTGAGGCAGGGTCCCATCGTGTAGCTCAAGCTGGGCTTGAGTTGAAGGTTTACCATCTCCGCCTTCTGAGTGGGCCACGGCAAACAGAAAGAACGCTTCTAATTCATTCTCCCTGGGTCATCGTTAGGACTTTCCCTCGCCATTTACTATCTCTAGCTCCCTGGGTATGAGAGGGGGACACCGAGTCACATCTCAGAGGCCCTGGTTCTACAGTTCAGATGCATTTTGTTACTGCACTCTGGCCAATGGAGTACAGCAGTCAAAGGGCTACTGGGGAGTCCTTCCAACCTTCCCTGAAAATGACAGGAGCTCGGGGTTCGGAGTGGGCTGGATATAGACCTATAGACCCCTCTTTTCCCAGGGGAGGCTTTTAGACGCATCATCAATGAACACAGAAGAAAACAAGTGGACAGGCTGCGTGAATGGACAAGATAACAGATAAGAGGGAAACGAAGGCCTCGGTCTACACCCAGCATGGCAAGGAATAAAGACGTCTGGGAAGTGACCCCTATTCCCCAGCACCATTCACATCCTATTTCGTCCCTGAAGCTGTTGCTAGGTATCTGGTCAGTCCCCCGGGAACCCTTTCGACCCTCTGTGTCACGGCATGCCGTTCACTCCACATGGCTTGCTAGTAATGCTAAGCATACGTGACTTGCTCTGGTGTACAGGGATGCTACTCTTGGTCGACGAGTTCTTCTGAAAACACCCGCTGCTGTTTTTAAAAGTCTGGGGTCACAAACTCAAGGTCTTGGACTGGAGAGATGGTTCAGTGGTTAAGGAGCACTGGCCACTCTCACAGAGGTCCTGAGTTCAGTTCCCGGCACCTACATAGCGGCTTCCAACCCTCTCTAACTATAGTTCCCTAGGAGTTGATGCTCTGTTCTGGTGTGTAGACATCCATGGAGACAAAACGCCTATAAAAAGGAACGGATAAACCTTCAAAAGGTAACAAACAGGCTGGGCTCTAAGGAGGGGACATCATGGGTGAATTCCTGGAAGAAATGAACCTACATGAGTCTCTGAATGATAACCACAGATCTTTTTCCCCTTCAGAGGAGGCAAGTATGAGCTGCAAAACAGGCTCCTCATTCACTGAAGCTCAGGGATCAGGCCCTCAACACGCAGGTCTTGAAGCTGGGCTCTTCTTGCCTTACTGTTTGATCTCAGCTCTGTCCGTCTGCTTGCTCCTCCTTTCTGGGAACCTGGTCCCTGCAGCCTTGGTAGCTTTGCCGTTTTGGCTGCCAGACTGGTGAGTTAGTTTAAAAGCCTTGTCTGGTAGGCTGTACTCTGCCCCGGACTGTAAGTTATATTTTGTGAATTGGCTTGGGATTTTTCCAGGGCAAGCAAGCCTGGATCTCCTTCCCCTCAGCTCGATCCTAGCTTTAGTGTATGTCTGTCCAGTCCACAGGGGTGAGCATATGGGCTCCTCGGTCTTCAAAGGCTGGAGCCTTCCATCTTTGCCTGGCAGGTTTCATATCTCCGACTCCTGACTGAGTCTTCTCTCGTCCTTTCTTGCCCAGCCCCCTTTCCATTGATGGAAAGATTCTTTAGAAGGGAACACAGCTCCCACCTCTTCAATCACTGCTGCTCCCACAGAGCTTGGGAACTTGTCTATCACAGATCCGAAACGCCTACACAGTCTGTATCCTAGCGACTCTGGGAGCTTACAGCCCCAGTCTGTCTGTGGCCTGTGAGGTAATATTGGGACGTGAATCTTTCTGAATGTGTGTGGGTGTGATATGGCGTTGTATATTGTGTGAAGATGATAACGGATGTCAGTGTGTATGTATGTGAGTTCTATATACACCCACGTGTCTTGTGTGTTGTAGTGTTACGTGTATGTATGCGTGTGTGTGTGTGAGTGTAGGTGTATGGTTTGTGTATGTGAGTAAAAGCTGAGTCTGTGCAGAGGAATAGAGTCATGGCTGCTCGTGTATGTGTGGGTGTGCCAGGGTATGAGTGTGTGCAAGTGTCTATACAGGAGATAAGAAAGATGGCCGGATAATGGTGGCACATACCTTTAATCCCAGCACTCAGGAGAAAGAGGCAGGGCATCTCTGAATTGGAGGCCAGCCTGGTCTACAGAGCAGGTTCCAGGACAGTCAGGGCTACACAGAGAAACCCTATCTTGAAAACCAAACCAAACCAAAAGTTCTCCAGCCTAATTCTGGGTGGAGAGTCAGGACTGGATCCTGGGGTGGGGAGAACTTTCTCTCCTCTCTCCCGTCTAAAGTTATCCCTTTAAACACCAATGAGTCCTTTGCAGTCCAGTGGGCACTTGGACATATGGCCAAGAGGTCATGGCACTTCAGCTCCTACCGAAGACAGCTCCATGAGGAAGGTCACTCCCTGCCCTCTTCATCATTGTCCAGTCTTCTAATACCAGGGGCAGGGCCAACCATGCTCAAAACGTTTGGTGTCTCCTAGACCCCACGGCCCAAGGAGATGAATTTGGCAGCAGACACCAAATGGCAAGAAACTGCTGACACAGGCCTGAGGTGGCGCAGGCTCTGCCGAGGTGATGGATGATGAGCTCTCAAGTGAATCGAATAGAGAGTCCATGCATTATACATCTTTATGGAAGCGGATCCCAATTTGCATTCCATTAAATGGCTGAGGTCTCAGAGGCCCCGAAGTACAACTCAAGCCTCTGTCAGAGAAGGAGAGGTGCCTGGGCTCATGAGGCAAGTTTAGGGCACAGGGCTGTCCCTTCATGTCCTCTCAGAAGCTCCAGTGACTTTAGTGACTTTAAGCATGTTTGGTGTCCCCAGGCTTGTTATAGACAAGACCAGATTTCCAAGGCTGCTGTCATGAACATCCATGGTCCTGTTGTAAGTCAAGAATAGGGAGAATAGTGTGTGCCTCAGTTTCCAAAGATGTAAATGGCACCTGAAAAGGACACAGGCTTCTCCTGACAACTGGGGACCGTGGAGAGATACACGGTCGATAGGTCCAGTTATGTTGTAGAGTTCTCCTCTCAGAGCTGGGACATGTGACCAGGATCACTGTGGCTCGGCTTTTCCCTAAGACAGCCACTGTCTAGCTTATGTACCTAATCATTCTGCACCTCCGTTTTCTGACCAGGAAAGGAAATACTGTCTGCCCCGCAGAGCCTTTAGGAGCTTGGAGTTGTAGCCTGGAGCCCTCACAGTGCTGTAAACCAAGGAGGGTCTCTTGGAGCCCCTGAGGCAATGCTAAGTTAGGAGGTGGGACTGGCTCTGGACTGTAGTTAGAGATGTTTAGGGGAGGGGCAAGACAAGAAGGAGCCCTTCTCCTCCCTCCACACCCCAGACTTCCCCTGCAGTCAAGTTGGTGGCAATAGCAGTTGGGGCAGCCAACTGGGGCCTCAGCTGGGTGTCCTTTGGTTTCCTTTCTGGACAGAGAAGTCTAGGTGGGGAGGAGCCTAGGCAGTGGTCAGTACAGCTAAATTGGAGCTCTTGGTATTTTAAGAGCAGAAAAGAATTCTGGAAAAACTGGAAGATGAGCCAGGCATGGGGGAGGTGGAATGAAATCCCCTGGAGGAGGGTCTGGCTCCGACCTGAGGCTTAGGCCACAGTCCACACCCAGGTCATTCCCAGCTTTTTGTTTTTTTTCTACTTTGCAGCGCTGGAGATGGAACCCAGGGCCTTGCACTTGTTAGGCAGCCATGCTAGACAGCTGCACCCCAACCTGTCCCTGGGTCTTAGCTGAAGATGTTCTTGTGGGGGGCCTTCTGTCTCTTCTCTAGGATCAAGCTCCTTTGTGGGCTCTACCCAAGTCCCACAAGCTCTGTTTTGCTGGCCACTGGCCTCTCTCCTGTGTTCTGTTTTCCCCACAGCCCTGACTCAGGTCCCACACAAACGTCACGGTTCTATGAGGCCATCCTGTAGCCAGGTCAGCTGGTGCTCCCAGACATCCCTAACTCCCTGCCGTTTGTGGAGAGGTCAGAGGCTGTGGTCAGGTGAGTCAGCCCGAGGCCCAGCTGCTTGTGGGGGGGGCGGAATGAGCATGGCCTCGGTGGTATGGCACGGTAGGGCTTGGGGCAGGGTTAGTTTCTCAACTCTCAGATTCATCCTGTTGCCTGATACTGTGCAACTCAGGCTGGCCTTAGTCTCTCAGTAATTCTCCTGCCTCAGCCTCTCGAGTGCTAGGATTACAGGCATTTGACAGTACGCCCGTTCCAGACTGCACATGTCATATGATATTAACAGAAGTGAACTGTCTAGCACACTAGCACCCTAAATGTTCTCCAGTTTTCCTCTCAACCATGAGGGAAGCAGTGCAGCAAGCTGGGACAGGCAGGGAGGACATCATTTGGTAATATGTCTTAATCTGGAGGGGATGGATGTCCCGGTATGGCTACAGCTGTTGGTGAGACAGGCGCTGCCACAGAGCCGACACTGCCAAACCACCTCAGGTAGAAGACCGTGTGGCTATACTTCAGTTTTCTTTGTTTTTTGTTTTGTGTTGTGTTTCTCTGTGTAGCCCTGGCTATTTTGGAACTGACTTTGTAGACCAGGCTGGCACTCAGAAGTTCCCCTGCCTCTACCACCCGAGTGCTGGAATTAAAGGCATGCACTGCCACTGCCTATATATTTCTCGAAGTCCCATCATTTTCGGAGGGGGGGGGCAGGGCAAAATGGGAGGCATGTAAGTTCAATAAAAGGTGCAAACAGGCAGGGATGGCACACACCTTTAATCTTAGCACTTGGGAGGCAGAGGCAGGTGGATCTCTGAGTTGAGGCTATCCTTGTCTACAAAGTGAGTTCCAGGAGAGCCAGGGCTGCGCAGAGAAACCCTGTCTTGAAAAACAAAATAAAACAAACAAATATAAAAGGTGCAAATGCATTTTTTTAAAAAAACTTTCTGTCTTGTTCTTGGGGAGGTGTTGGGGGCTGAGTCTGCATACCGAGCAGATGGTCTGTGAATGAAGGTATACCACGCGTTCCTGGAGTGTTTTGCAAGTCCTAAGTGCCGGTGAAGGTCTAAGAGGTTATTGAACGTGCATAGCTTACTGTAATTGTCCTGTAGCTGGGCAATAATGTGCCTTTGGGTCAGGATGTCACACTGATAGGGCAAATAGATGTCCACATCTAGACAATTTTGAATTTTGAACATCTAGTCTTTTGAATTGATGCCAAATCATACTAGGTCCCCAAGCCTGAGCAATATATCTTGAGATGCTGGAGAGGGACAGGGGCTTTCAACCCAGGTCTTCTTCAGGTTTCACGGTTGTTCTAGCATTATCCTGCCAGGGCTGTATTGTGTCAGACATTTTTTGGGCGGGGGGGGGGGGGGTTGCTATTATTGCTATTTTGAGATAGTCTCTTGACCCCCAGGATGACCTTGAGTTTCTGATCTTCCTGCTTCCCACCATCACCCAAGATTATCACACCTGGTTTCATTCAGTGTTAACCCTCCTACAGGCTAGGCAAGCACTCAACTAGTTGAACCACAACCCAGCCAGGTGTATTTGTGCCTTGAGGCAGGGTCTTACTATATAGCTCAGGCTGGCCTTGAGCTCACAGCGATCCTCCTGCCTCAGCCTTCTGAGTGCTGGATTATAGGTGTGCTCTCCCACACCCGACTATTTTGTAAGCAGGTGGGCTGCTGTCTGTGACTCGGTCAATAACCTCAACGGAAATCATTCTTTCCGGACAGACGATTTGCTCGGTTAGACAGGATGGGTTGATCTGCGGCCACAGCTCAGTCCCAGGACATTCTGGGGTGGCTGTTTCCCAAAGTGTTCTTCAGTTTGTCCTATCCTATTACACCAGATGTGGCCTGACTACCGCTGTGTAGTCTGGTATGGTCTGCAGCTGACAGGGCGGCCTGGCCTCTGATTACAACTTCCGTTCTGTGGTTAATTGTGCAAGTTTTCATCTCTCAGGAGTTAAAATGTGGAGTAGTGAGCAGATGATTCCAAGGCAACCAAAGGAATGTTCAGTCTTGACCAGGCACTTCACATTCTTAGATCACAGGCTAGCAATTCCTTCCTTCCTTCTTTCCTTCCTTCCTTCTTTCCTTCCTTCCTTCCTTCCTTCCTTCCTTTTTGTTTTTTTTTGAAACAGGGTTTTCCTGTAGTTTTAGAGCCTGTCCTGGAACTAGCTCTTGTAGACCAGGCTGGCCTTGAACTCACAGAGACCCACCTGCCTCTGCCTCCCGAGTGCTGGGATTAAAGGCATGTGCCACCACCTCCTGGCACTAGCAATTTCTTTAGTCATGATTCTATCTAAGATGCTTTAGGTATTTTAAAGTTTTATTATTATTGTGTATATGGTGTGTGTGTGTGTGTGTGTGTGTGTGTGTGTGCGTGCGTGCGTGCATGCCCACATGCCATGGTGCCCATGTAGAGGTCAGAGGACAACTTTGCAGAGTCAATTCCCTCCCTCCATCTTTGTGCAGGTCCTAGGTATTGAACTCAGGTGAGAAAAGAGCTTTAATCCACCGAGCCATCTCTCTGACTCCAGGGTCAGGAGGGTTCATCCACTCTGTTTGCGTTTGCTATTGGCTCCCCTCCGCATACTTTTACTTACAGATCTGGCTGGTCAATTTTCAGGTCACTGTAATTTCTACAGACCAACTAGGTTGCTAGGATATTCACTCACCACTCACATAGACCCGCCTCATTGCGCAGTCACAGACCACTCTGTTGTCAGTGTGACTTATTTCCTTTCTACCCGGGGAGGCTTTCAGAGGAGCAGTGTGTAGATCATTGTTCCTTAGCCCTCTGACGTTTTGTGCATTGTCACTGTGTTAGGATATCATGACAAATGGTGACCATTACCTAACATCCTTGCCCTCCCCTCCCCTCTCCTCCCCTCCGTCTCCCTTCCTCCTCTCCCCTCTTCCCTCCTCCTCTCCTCCCCTTTCCCTCCTCCTCTCCCCTCTCCTCTTTCCTCCCCTCCCCTCTTCCCTCCCCTTCCCACCCCTCCTCTTTCTCTTGTCCTCCCCTCTCCTTTCCCCCCTCCTCCTTTCCCTTCTCCTCTTCCCTCCCCTCCCTTCCCCTCTCCCCTCTCCTTTTCTTCTCCCCTCTCCTCTACTCTCTTCTCCTTTCCTCCTCTCCCCTCCTCTCTCCCTCCTCCCTCTCCCCTCTCCCTGAGACTCAGTCTTGTGTTGCTCACAGGCTAACCTTGCTTCTTGATTCTCCTGCCTCAGCCTTTTGAGAGCTGGATTACAGGTGCACACCATCATGCCTGGCTTCACTTCTTAATCTTGCCTATGGTGTTTGCTGTTCTCCCTGCTCCTCCTTATTCTCCTACTCATCTCAAGGTGCAGGGCCATGAGAGGGGTAGGGTAAACAGAGGCCCAGACACTCTCTTTGCCCCTGCTGAGATGTGTGTGTGTGTGTGTGTGTGTGTGTATGTGTGTGGGGGGGGTGTTGGGGGAAGGATAGAGCACTGGAAGGGTTTCATCTCACTCAGCTTTAGAAACCTAGCTCCAAAACAAAACAAACAACAAAAGAGCCTGAAAGACCCAGAAAAGATTCCTTTGAAGAGAAAGGACTGTTGGGGAATTGTGACTCTCCTGGGGCAGCCTATAAGGTTGAAAGCCTTTTGAGGGCAGGGACTAAATCTTCACACACACACACACACACACACACACACACACACACACACACACAGAGAGAGAGAGAGAGAGAGAGAGAGAGAGAGAGAGAGAGAGAGAGAGAGAAGAGGAGAGATTGGTTAAACCTTCCAGTTTTTTAACAATTATTGTCTCAGCTTCTCTTTATATCGAAGCGTTTTCAGTTCCGGAAATAAATGATTCTCTTCAGAGTGGGGTAGGGAGAGTGTGTCAAACTGGGGCTCCGCCGTTTGAAAAGATTTTTCTATTTTATACTATAATCTGCTATTTACAAAACCAAAAGGAAAAGGACCTAATACTTTTAAGTGCAGATCAGAGCGTGAACCCCTCCTGGGAGGTTGGGAGATGTTGACTCTGTATCGGTTTTCCCAGGGGTGAGGGAGGAGCCAACAGGCTTTATCGCAGGTTGTTCTCGCACAGTTTGGTTCAGTTCACATTTCTTTTTGGCAAGGCCCATCTTGCCGGGGAGCGCAGAGACCTGGCTGGCCTGTCAGGTCTACCTAATGGATTTGGAAGTGAACCGTTTTCTGGCAGACGAGGGAGCAGGCTGGTGCGGGTCTCTGCTTCGTTCCCTGACTTCGCAAAAAAACAAAACAAAACAAAAAACAAAAACAAAAAAAAACCCCAAACAGCCTTTCATCACGTGGTGTGCAATGGCTGGGAGAAGCCGCATAGATGGGCGCCGAGACCCATGGGCTTCACAGCAGGGATGACTGGATTTGCCGGCTAGATGCGCGGGCAGAGAGACCAGAAAAGGAGAAGGGGAAGGGAAAGGAGGAGGACGGGAGGAAGAAGAGGAAGAGGAGCAGAAGGAGAGGAGGAAGGGGAGGAAGAGGAGGCTCAAAAACAAAACAAAGCAAAAACTAATCAAACAAAACCCCTGCATACCGACAGGATTCCATTGGAAAGGAGAGGCCAGTGGGGAGCTGCAACCTTAACCCCCTGGGACTGCAGCTCAGAGACACAGCTGGGCAGTTCAGTGAACCTGTTCGTAACATGAACTTGGTTGCTGTATTTCTCAGCTTTGGCTCATGCATTATTTACCTGGCATAAGTAAACCTGCTTCTCCTGCTGTTGCTGGGGAAACCACTTTGATTTATCGAGTTCTCTTATAGTACCCAATGAAAACGCTCCAGAGCGGGAGGGAAGGATAGGGCGATCCCAGGTCCCTGGGGCTCAGAGTATGGAGCAATAAGGGGAGTCCCTATCTTCTCTGGGGAGAACTCATCAGGAGCCCCAAGGCTGTCATTCCCTGGTGTGTGGGAGTGTCCCCTGCGAGCTACTTATGAGAAAATCCCAAGGAGAGGAGAGGTGGGCCTTTTTCAAGGCTCTGTGGAGGCCACAGCAACTGGGCAGAGATAGGCATCAGTCTGCACTGGGCCAGGAGAGAAGGGAGTCAAGTTTCCCCAGGGGCTGTTTCCCAGGTAAGTCAGCCTTGGGGAACCAGTTTCAGGAGCACAGGTAGAGTGGTCCTCCTTGCTCCAAAGCCCACTCAGCTCACATTCAGGGAGCACCCTTTGGGATTACGCAGCTGGGGGGTGGGGGCTCAGGAAGGGATCAGGACTCTGGGTTTAAATCTCCATGTTTTTATTTATATATAATGTGCTTGCGTGCAAGTTATGTAATCTCTCCCGACCCTCCGTTCCCCACAAGCGGAAGGTGGATCCTAGGACCTGCCTGAAAGTGTTTTGGGAGAGTACTGTTCATTTAACCCAATCTATGCTAGGAGCAAGGCCTGGGATATAAGGGCCCGGCCACTTCAGCCTCATGTTGCCTTGGCTGAACAAGATTCTGATGTCAACCACCGCAAAGCTCTTTCTCTTTATTGCTATTGATTTTTCTTTTCCTCCCTTTGTTCTATTTATGGCTTCTTGGCCCTTCACAATTGCATTATTCCCTTAGAAGTGGTCTGGAGGTAGAGGACCCAGCCAGCTCAGGACCCACCCAGCCCGGGGCTGCTCTGCTGGTTTTGTGACCTTGTGTGAAACACACCTGTGGAGCTTTACCCTTTCCTGGAAAGAAGCGACTGTTTGTCAACATGAGTGGAGGTGTCTGCCTGGAGGTGCAGACTCTAAGAATGTGTTTACAATGAATGATCTATGCACCAGCAAACAACAGCCATCAATGGGAGGACTTCGATATTTTTTATAAAATATAGTGAGATAGCTTAAAAAGGGAACTCCCAGCTGGGCCTGGTGGCTCATGCCCGGATGGAAGGTTCAAAGCTTGCCTCGGCTACTTAACAAGACCCTGTTCCAAAGGGTAAAAAGCAAAAGAGCTGGAGACAAAACTCGGAGCTAGAGTACTTGCCTCGCACAGGTTAGGCCCCCGTCAAGTCTCAGTTCTACAAGACACACAGATGCAGGCAAAACTCCAAGTGTCTCAGGTATATCTCTCTAGATTTTCTTTTGTTCTATCTCCTGGGACTATTTTGCTTATAATCAAGCTTATTATTTAAATCTGTATTTAACTACTATTGAGATTACCGTGCAAGCGTTCTGGCATTTTTAGCATTTCTACTCTTCAAGTAGGTGCTAGATGTCCCCCAAGTGAGTTACTTTATCTCCACTTTCAAGGCCTCTGGCATCCCTGGTTTCTGTTTCTGAAATGGCTTCCAGGCCCTAGATCTGACTCCATCTAGAACATGTTCCTGTAGGGTGGCTGTTTCAAACTGGCCTCGTAAAGGTACAAATTCTTTATTTCTAACAAAATAACACAGAGAAAGCACAGCTGGTCACAAATTGAGATTCTCCTGCAAGGTAGGAGAATGTATTCCTCCCAGAGGGAAGAGCCACCCAAAGAAACAAGGTTGGGGGAGGTGTCTAGCCTGGTAGCCCTGTTCCAGGAGCTTCCGCAGGGAGACACTTGTACCTCTAGTCAGTTCTTACAACATGCTCAGGCTGGGCTTGGAAAGAACCCACTTGCCTGAGCAGAAAGGACAGAAAAGACGAGAGGGGAACAGCTAGGAGGGTTCAAGGCCATAAAAGCAAGTCTGGAGAGTGTAGCCGAGTGGTAGACGGGTGTCGGGGGGATGAGGGGGGTGACTCCAGTAAATGATAAAGAGCAGAAGACGGGACAGGTGGCAGGGCACGAGAAACAGCGGGAGGACCGACATATACTCACGGGTGTGGTTGAAGTTTGGGGGGGGTTAGTTTTTTGCTAGTGTCATTTCATGGGGTTCTTTTCAGCCTTATCAACACTGTAAGCTCTTTTGTTGTTTGAGACAGGATCTCACTATGTAGCCTTGTTTCCCGCGTAGACCAGGCTGGCATTGATTGTCTCTGCCACTTGAGACAGAGCCGGGGTTGAAAGTGTGCACTACCATACAGACAGGGTCTGGTTATGCTACCCAGGCTGATCTCAAATGTCTTTTCTTTTCCTCTGTGTAGCTAGCTCTAGCTGTCCTGGAGCTCAGTGTAGACCTGGCTGCCCTCGAACTCAGGAGTCTGCCTTGCTCTGCCTCCTGAGTGCTGGGATCAAAGGTGTGCACCACCACCATTTGGCTTGATCTCAAACGTTAGGATCCATATCATCTTCCTGCCTCAGCTTCCAGAGAGTGGGGATTCCAGGAGCCACTGCACCTGCCTCTCTATCTCTTCTTCCGTGGAGGAGGGGTCGGCTGAAATTCATTACACGCCAGTTCTGCACTGTGACTTTAAAATATTATTTTATTTACTCCTCCTACCGGTCCCTGAAATAGGAGCTGTTCCAGTCTAATGCTGGTAAGGAGAACAGAGCAGAGAAGTCATGGTCATATTTTTCCGTAAGGAAGTAGGCCTAAGGAGCAGAGCGCCCAGCTTCAACCACACCCACATTCTGCTCCTCCTCACCACCTTAGGCCTGGGGAACAACCCTGAGGTTGCACGACTATTACTGTTTAATTATCTGCTTTTTGTTGTTGTTTTGATTCAATTTGATTTTCAGTGCGGAGATAAAACTTGGGGCCTTGATATCAACCCCAGAGCCCCACCCCAGGTCCCCAGTGCTATCTGCTCATTGCAAATTTCTCAGAAAGCTGTGCTGTGAACAGCCAGGAGCCTGACAGGAGGGTCTCTCGCGCTTGCCTGGAGCTGAACTAGGTGGACAAAGATGCTAGCTCTATAGAGAAGGCCCCACCTGGCAGGTGTGAGGGCCGGGCTGCTGACCTTCAAAGATAGGCAGATAGTTTTGTTCTCAGGAAGGGCCTCCTGTCCTGCAGCCTCGCTCCTTTCAGGCTGGGCTGGGGCAGCAGCTGGGTTCCTGGGCCTCGAGGTGCCAACAGGGCCAGTTGTTCACAAAGACACACAGCCACAGAGATACAGCCTTCCCCTAGGGAGGGAAAGCTGATACTGTAAACACTTAGGGCTTTATCTTTGATCTGCTGGGTCATCAGAGTGCCTCTCTTGCCCAGGTAGAGTTCCCAAGGGAGGGCTGACCCCAACCTTTGGGAAATGCTGCCTGCTGAACAGATGGTAGGGGCTGAGAGGGGTACAACAATTATCCCCCAAACCTGCATCCCAGACACTGAAATTCCAGTATCAAAAAAAAAAAAAAAAAAAAAAAGAAGAAGAAGACGATTCTTGGGAGTGATTGTGTTTTAAATAATTTGCTTTTGTTTTTGAGACAGGGTTTCTCTGTGTAGCCCAGGCTGTCCTGGAACTTGTTCTGTAGACCAGGATGGCCTCAAACTCAGAGATCCACAGGCCTCTGCTTCCCGAGTGCTCTTATTAAAGGCGTGGGCCACAATGTCCGGCTCCTAAATTTTTTTTACCCCCTGAGACAGGGTTTCTCTACGTAGTTTTGGATGTCCTTGAACTGGCTCTGGAGCTCAGAGCGTTCTGCTTGCCTCTGCCTCCTGATTTGTGCTGGGATTAAAGGCATGTGCCACCATGCTGGGCTTAATTTTTAAATTCTTGATGCAGATCAAAATGTGATAATAATAAAAGAAAAAAGAGTTTGGTGTGGGCTGTGGTGTCTTTGAAGGAGCCCCCAGACTCTGTAGGTCTCAGTGGCTTTGGGTCTCATTTTCCTTGAGATACAGGACAGACTCGGTGTCCCCCAGCCTCTGCTGGTTAGAAAATGGCAGAACTTCTCAGAATGGCGCCTTCTAGGTCTGGCTTTTCTAATGGGCTGAATACATACATCTACAGCTATATTTATGTCTCCAAAGTTAATGGGAAGGGTGTTGGCATTTCTGTGTGTCAGTATGGTAGCTCTCTGTAAAGCTGAAAATGACTCCCTGTTTGTTAAGTAAAATTTGTCATAGTACACCAATGCGTACTTTTGCTTTAATTTTTTAAGATTTGTTTTTTGATCTGTGCAAACGTTTTGCCCACATACATGTCTGTATACCACATGCATGTCCAGCATCTGTGGAGGTCACTAGAGGGCACTGGATTCCCCGAAGTCGAGTATGGACAGTTGTAAGCTACCACATGGGTGCTAGGAAGCTAACCCAAGTCCTCTGTAAGAGCAACAAGTCCCTCAAACCACTGAGCCATCTTTCAGTCCTTCCCCCACTAGGTACCTTGAATGGCCAGTTATGGTAGCTGTGGCTGTGCCCAGCACAGACTTTCCTAAGCACCATCTGCAGTGGCCAGTGCTGAGGACACTCCTGTGTTCCCAGTCTCACTCTCCCTGGCTCCCTGTGGCTAAGACACAGAAGACCCTGGAAGTGTATACATCAGGTTCAAAGTGTGGAGGAGAAGGAAGCTGGTCTCTAAGAGTTCGGGGGGGGGGGGGGAGGTTAGCCTGTATGTATGTCTGTGCATCACACGTGTGCCTGGAGCCCATGGAAGTCATAAGAGGGCATCAGATCCCCTGGAACCTGAGTTACATAAAGATGGGTGCAAGCTGCCTTGTGGGTGCTGGGAATCAAATCTAGGTCCTCTGGAAGAGCTGCCAGGGCGTTTAACCACTGTACCATCTCTCTCCAGGCATGGCAAATACTTTTTAAAAATTAAAGTTCAAAAATATCACAGACAGGGTTGGTATTCCCTTTCTCGGGTTACTAGCCCACCAAGGTATAAGCAGTCCCAACCACGTGCTCCTGCCGCTATGAACCATGCCTTCTCTACCATGAGGAACTGGATCCTTTCAAACTGTGAGCCAAAACATTTGACCCGGTATGCCTTTAAATTACTCTTTGTGGGGTATTTGGTGACAGCCATGAGAAATGTAACTATTAATAATAATAATATAAAAAAAACCTGGGACTGAGAGTGGCCATAGTGGCTCCTACTGTTTTTGGACCTGAGTATGGGAGTTGTAGAGGAGTTTGGAGCTGTAGGCTAGAGAATCCCTGTAGTGCCGTAAGTACAGCTTAGTGGGCCATCCTGGTGGGGACATGGAAGACCAAAATGTCAACAGAAGTGTGGTGACTCCCAAGGTTTCAGAGTAGAAAAAGGACTCTCCTAGGAACGGCCCCGGAGGCCTTTTGTGTTCCATATGAAAACAACTAGAGCAACAACAACAATGACAAAACCCCAAATGCAGAAAACCTAAGAAACAAGCTACTTTCTGCCATGTGATTCATTTGAGTATGGCAAATTCAAAGGGCCGTGGTGGTTTGAGTAAGGATGGCCCCCCGTAGGGTCATGTGTTTGAATGCTTAGTCATAAAGGAGCACTACTCCTTGAGAAGGAGCAGGAAGTGTGACATTGGAGGACCCGTGTCACTGGGGGTGGGCTTTGAAATTTCCAGAAGCCCCAGTCAGGCCCAGTCTCTCACTGTCTGTCTCTGCTGCCTGTGGATCTGGGTATTGAACTCTCTACTAATTCTCCAGTTGGACATGCATGTTGTCATGCTCCCCACCATGGTAATGGTCTAACCTCTGAAACTGCAGCCAAGCTTCCCATTAAATGCTTTCTTTTATAAGTTGCCTTGGTCATGGCGTCTCTTCACAGGAATAGAAGAGTAGACAGAAGTAGGTACAAGGGGCTGCTGTGACAGGCCAGACCAGAAGACCCTTGCAATGACAGCATCAGATCTCAGAGAGAGAGAGAGACAGGAAATGAAGGTCTTGGGCTCCACGGCTTTGGAGGGCAGGATGCCATAGCCTTAGGCTATGGAGTTTGCTTCTGAGCTGAGACTTGGCTCACACGCCCCTTAGGCCCCTGCCAGGCTTCTGTTATTGTACATGTCACCCTCATTTTTATTCTAGCCTTCATTTCCAACAATGTCCTTGGTAACTAATTTTTTTCCCTTGTTCAGAATGCACTGCCAGGATCACACACTACATATAATCTTCATTGTCTCTCTTCTGTCATAATTTTTATTTATTTATTTATTAAAGTTTTCTGTCTCTTCCCCGCCACCGCCTCCCATTTCCCTCCTCCTCCCCCAGTCAAGTCCCCCTCCCTCATCAGCTCAAAGAGCAATCAGGGTTCCCTGCTGTAGTAATATGGGGCGGCGGCAGGGCTGCGTCCCCAAATCCCCAGCCGCCTGCCCGGCTCGGCTAGCTTATGCCCGAAATAATTACACAGACACTGTATTCTTTTAAACACTGCTTGACCCATTTCTACCTAGCATCTTCTAGGCTAACTCTCCCACCTGGACTAGCCCATTTCTTATCATCTGTGTAGCACCGGTCTTACCGGGAAGATTCTAGCCTAAGTCCATCCTGGGTTGGAGCTTCAGAGCTTCATCGCGTGTGTCTGCCCAGGAGCCGGGAGCATGGCGGACGTCTGCTCCCAAGAGGAGAGCTGTGGAGTCTGACCTCACTTCCTCTTCCTCCCGGCATTCTGTTCTGTTTACTCCTCCCACCTATCTCCTAACCAATGAGAGCCAAGCAGTTTCTTTTATTTTAACCAATGACCTTCCTCCATCACCCTGCCCTGTGGAAAGTCCAAGGACCACCCACCTCCATCCAGGTCTAGTAAGGTGAGCATCCAAACTGCCTAGGCTCCCACAAAGCCAGTGCGTGCAGTAGGATCAAAACCCATTGCCATTGTTCTTGGGTTCTCAGTAGTCCTCATTGTCCACTATGTTCAGCGAGTCTGGTTTTATCCCAGGCTTTTTCAGACCCAGGCCAGCTGGCCTTGGTGAGTTCCCGATAGAACATCCCCATTGTCTCAGTGTGTGGGTGCACCCCTCGCGGTCCTGAGTTCCTTGCTCGTGCTCCCTCTCCTTCTGCTCCTGATTTGAACCTTGAGATTTCTGTCCGGTGCTCCAATGTGGGTCTCTGTCTCTGTCTCCTTTCATCGCCTGATGAAGGTTAATATTCAGGAGGATGCCTATATGTTTTTCTTTGGGTTCTTCTTCTTATTTAGCTTCTCTAGGATCTCTAATTATAGGCTCAATGTCCTTTATTTATGGCTAGAAACCAAATATGAGTGAGTACATCCCATGTTCCTCTTTTTTGGTCTGGCTTACCTCACTCAGGATAGTGTTTTCTATTTCCATCCTCCATTTGTATGCAAAATTCAAGAAGTCCTTGTTTTTTACTGCTGAGTAGTACTCTAATATGTATATATTCCATACTTCCTTCATCCATTCTTCCATTGAAGGGCATCTAGGTTGTTTCCAGGTTCTGGCTATTACAAACAATGCTGCTATGAACATAGTAGAGCATATACTTTTGTTGTATGATAAGGCCTCTCTTGGGTATATTCCCAAGAGTGGTATTGCTGGGTCCAGGGGTAGGTTGATCCCGAATTTCCTGAGAAACCGCCACACTGCTTTCCAAAGTGGTTGCACAAGTTTGCATTCCCACCAGCAATGGATGAGTGTACCCCTTTCTCCACAACCTCTCCAGCAAAGGCTATCATTGGTGTTTTTTATTTTAGCCATTCTGACAGGTGTAAGATGGTATCTTAAAGTTGTCTTTATTTGCATTTCCCTGATCGCTAAGGAAGTTGAGCATGACCTTAAGTGTCTTTTGGCCATTTGAACTTCTGTTGAAAATTCTCTGTTCAGCTCAGTGCCCCATTTTATAAATGGGTTGATTAGCCTTTTATGATCTAGTTTCTTGAGTTCTTTATATATTTTGGAGATCAGACCTTTGTCAGTTGCGGGGTTGATGAAGATCTTCTCCCAGTCAGTGGGTTGCCTTTTTGTCTTAGTGACAGTGTCCTTTGCTTTACAGAAGCTTCTCAGTCTCAGGAGGTCCCATTTATTCAATGAGGCCCTTAATGTCTGTGCTGCTGGGGTTATACGTAGGAAGTGGTCTCCTGTGCCCATGTGTTGTAGAGTACTTCCCACTTTCTCTTCTATCAGGTTCAGTGTATTTGGACTGATATTGAGGTCTTTAACCCATTTGGACTTGAGTTTTGTGCATGGTGATAGATATGGATCTATTTTCATTCTTCTACAGATTGACATCCAGTTTTGCCAGCACAATTTGTTGAAGATGCTCTCTTTTTTCCATTGTATACTTTTAGCTCCTTTATCGAAAATCAGATGTTCATAGGGTTGTGGGTTAAAGTCAGGGTCTTCTATTTGATTCCATTGGTCGACTTCTCTGTTTTTATGCCATGTCATAATTTTTAATTTTTGCAGGGTTGATGATAGAACTCAGGGCCTTGAGCATCCTTGTCAAGCCCTCTGCTGTTGAGCCACACTCCAGGTCTCTTTACTCTGCTTTAGACTGACTGCTTCCTAGCTCTCCTCTGTGTTTCACGTGCCCCTAACTCTTATTTAGGGTTTTATTGCTGTGAAGAGATATCATGACCATGGCAACTCTTATAACAGAAAACATTTAATTGGGGTGGCTTACAGTTCAGAGGTTTAGTCCATCATCATCATGGTGGGAAACATAGCAGCATGAAGCAGACATGGGGCTGGAGAGGTAGCTACAAGTTCTATATCTAGATCCATAGCAGCAGGAAGTGGCAGTGACACAATGGCCAGGCTTGAGCTTCTGAGACAACACAGCCCACTCCCTAGTGACACACCTCCTCCAACAAGGCCACACTTCCTAACAATGCCAATCCCTATGGGCCTATGGGGGCCATCTTCTTTCAAATCACTACAACTTATCTTTCTTTTTACTTTATTTTGTTTTTTTGAGACCAAGTTTTTCTGTGTAGCCCTGGCTGTCCTGGAACTTTGTAGACCAGATTGGCCTCGAACTCAGAGATACACCTGCCTCTGCTTCCTAAGAGTTGAGAATGAAGTCATGTGCTACCATGCCCATCATGGCAACTTGTTACTACAGCAACAGAAAAGTTCCTAAGACGGAAGTTGGTACCAGGGACTGGGACATGGCTGTGACGGCCTGGCCATGCTGCCTTTTGGAATAATGTGGAAGATTTTGTGACTTTGGACTAGGAAAGTAGTTATTTCTGTAGTCAGGGCTTAGTGGGCCATCCTAGCAGAGCTTGGAAGACAGCAGTGTTGGGAGCAGTAGAAACGGTGGAGGCCCAGCTCAAAAAGCTTCAGGGTGGAACAATATTACCAACTGGGCTCGAGACCACTCTTGCGATATTTTTAAAGATTATGGCTGCTTTTTGCCTTTGTCCTGCCTTTATCTGAAGCTAAATTAAAAAGTATTGCATTAATTTCCTTGGTTGAAAAGCTGTCAAGGCCTTGCCTTGGCTTGCCTAGGCCTACATAAGGTCAAGCCAGATGTCTCCAATTGACATATGTTTGAAGAAAATATTAGTTTTCTCCAAGGTTGTTTTGCTGGGTATGCAAAACAAACTTAAGGGTAGGCCTCATGGCCAGTGGTAGATGACCAACACAAAATGAACTCAATGTTATTTTGATAGATTTTGTCTCATATTGCTTTGTTTGGGCATTTTTTTTTGTCTTATGGGTCTTTTGCTAGTGTATTATAGTTTCTGTTTTTATAGGTATTGGTTTTTGTGTGTATTTGTGTGTTTCATTGTTTTTTTTTTCTTTTCAAATTCTTGTCTTTTTTTTTTTTTTTTTGCCTGTTTGTTTTCTAGAGAGAGGAGGGCATGGATGGAACAGTAGGGAGTTGGGGAGGATCTGGGAAGAATTGGGGGAGTAGAAACTGATCAGGATATATTTTGGGGGGGGCTTGGTATTCTTCAAGATGGGTTTTCTGGGTAACTCTGGCTGTCCTGGAACTTGCTTTTGAAACTTGGAAGCTGGCCTTGAACTCAGATCTCCACTTGCCTCTGCCTCCTTTGTGCTGGAATTAGAGGCGTGCATCACAATGCCCAGCAGAAAAAAAATATTTTCAACAACTAACATATTTTTTAAAAAAGTTGTTCTCTGCCCTCCAACTGTATACTTCTGTGGCATACGTGTTCATCATGCCTGTGCTCAAACACAAAATAAATGAATGTAAAAATATTATTTGAAAAATCAAGACAGCCTAATAATGACTGTTTCATGTAGTTATTAGTAGTAACTCTTACTCAGGTCTACCGTGTGAAAGAACAAGTAGGTTAAAAAAGATACAAAATGATCACTAGGAAATTAAATGTTTGAGCCAAGGCTTTTTTTTTTTTGTTGTTTTTTTTTTTGTTTTTTGAGATAGGGTTTCTCTGTGGCTTTGGAGGCTTTTGTTAAAAGAAATAAGGAGAGGCATGATTTGAAAGGAATAAGGCAAGACCCCACCCAGCTTAGCCTCTAACTTGCAACGAATGAAATGACTAAGGAATTTTCGGCTCCTAAAAAATCTTCAACAAAGGAAAGCCTAGACAAATATAACTCAAGGAGGAGGCCACGTCCCATCCCAAGATGGCGGATAGTCTGTTTCAGCCACATGGTTCTGGCTTTGGAATCATATAGGACACAGGAGCATCCTGTTTGGGCTAGAGGGGCTGTGGAATTTTCCTCCATGATTAAAGAGAGCTGCTGAGGCCAGGCAGTGTGTGGCAGGTCTTCATGTATGGAGACCCAGAGATCATTTAGTGAAGCTGTGAAGGTGGAGCCTGGTGGTGTTGGGGACCCCAGAATGTTGGAGATGCGGGAGCCGGGGATGTCTGCATATAGGGAGTGGAACCAGCTTAAGAGAGAGAAATGTGTTACAGCTGACAAATCTGACACGGAGCGATAGGATTTGGAGTTTCCCTTGTTGGGTTTTGATCTTGTTTCTGACCAGTATTTCCTCTTTATGCTCGCATTCCTCACTTTTGGAATGGTAGCGCATATCCCGTGACACCGCATGTTGGAAGTATGTAACGTGCCTTTTACAGGGGGTTCTGTTAAGAGACTGCTTTGGGTGTCAGAAGAGACTTTGGATTAAATGGATTTTGCAGTGTGCTTTAGCCAAAAGCCCAGGGACCTCAGGAAGTGGAATGTGGCTGTTTGAATGAGAATGGCCCCCACAGGCTCAGATATTTGAATCCTTCAGCCCCAGTTTGTGAAAGGTTCTGCGAAGGATTAGGAGGTGTGGCCTTGTGGGATTAATTGTGCCACTGTGTGTGTGGGTTTGGAGGCTTCAAAAGCCAATGCAATTCCCAGTTGGCTCTCTCTGTCTTGTGATTATATACCTAGATGTGAGCCCTCAGCTACTGCTCCAATGCCACACTTGCTGGCCTGCAGCCATGCTCCCTGCCGCGATGGTCATAGATGCTAACCCTCTGGAATTCTAAGCCCCAAATAATATGCTTTATTTATTTTTTAAAAATTATTTTTTTCTTTTCTTTTTTGAGATTATAGCATATCATTTCCCCTCCCTTTTCCTCCAAATGCTCTTTGGAATAAGTAGCTTTGGCCATGGTGTCATAGCACAACAGGAAACTAGCAAAGGCATTTACTTTAAAATTTTTCATTGTTATCATTAGTGTGTCTGTATTAGTTAGGATTATCTAGAGTAACAGAATTTATAGGATGAGTCTCTCTATATACATTAAAAAGGCCTTTACTAGAATGGCTTACAGGCTGTGGTCCTGCTAATCTGACTATGGTTGGCTGTGAACAAAATGTCCAAGAATCCAGTAGCTGTTCAGGTCATGAGACTGGATGTCTCAGCTGGTCTTCTGTGTATGCTGGAATCCCAAAGAAGTAGTTTCTAAAGTCGGTGAAGGAAACCCATTACTATTATCCTTTATTTCTTAAAATATCACAGATTTGGCTGCTAGCTGTGTTGTTATTCTTTAGCTTGCTATTTATCCATCTGTTCATTTATTTTAATGAATAAAGAAAGGTGAGAGTTATTCAACCAAGACAATTTTTTTTTTTTTTTTGGTACTGAAGGATCTTCCCAAGGATTTTCCAAGCATGATGGTACATGCCTTAATCTCCTTAATCTCAAACTCAAAACTCAGGAGGCAGGAAGATTTCTGTGAATTTGAGGGCAACCAGGTCTACAGAATGCTTTCCAGGACAGTCTGGATGCAGAGAAAGACCTGTCTCAACCCTGCCCTCCCCCCCCACCCCAAAAAAGGCTTTTCCAGCTGTCCGTCAAGGCCCTGCTGTCATCACAGTACTTTAGGCAGCTGGTACTTCTCAAAGTTTATGCAGGAATCAGGAATGGATGCTTGGATGTTACCTGCTGTTCACTGACAGAATTCTCAGAGAGTTCTTACACGTCTCCCTTCGGGTCTTGCCTTCAACAATGGGAGAAAAGGTCCCTAGGATTCTTTAGAACTTCTATCACTGTGGCACAATTTCCAAGGACTCGTGGTTGCTCCACAGTGACAGTTCTGTGATCTGTTTCTCATTGTGTACAGTTAGTTGGTTGGTTTCTATGTCTCTCTGTAGTGTTGTGATAGGTGTCTGTCATCTACTTACTCAGCAACCTTCCCTAACCCTAACCCTAGACCCCTAACCCTAGACCCTAACCTTCTTCCTTTGGTACTTTTCTTCCAAGTTTGGAAGAGGTGTCCACCCCCATTTCTAGCTCATTCTCTAACGTTTGAATGTCATGTGCCCTCGAGGGCCGTGTGTGTGTGTGTGTGTGTGTGTGTGTGTGTGTGTGTGTGTAGGTTTAAGTCCCAGGTGGAACCTTGGAGAGGTGGGCCCGCTAGGAGCCCTTAGGTCACTTGGATAGGGTGGATGCCGCTGAAGAGGATTGTGGAGCCCCAGTCCGCTCAGCTCCCTCTGTGCGCTAACCGATGGTTATGTGCCACTGCGCCCCCCCCCGCCCCCCAGCTTCTTGTCCTCTGGCGCCTCACTCCCAGATGCTAATCTTGGGATGGAACCTCCGAAATGGAGCCAGAATGAATCTTTCTTCCTTATTAGGTGATCACCTCAGGTGTTTTGTAGAGGTATGGAAAACTGACTAGTGTCGCGCATGATCTGGAAGGGACCGGCCCAATCTGACCACAGAGATTGCAAGGATAGTTCAAAAATAAGCACCTGACCTGAGTCAGGCTCCTGAAACTCAATACAATGTTGAAACTTTCGGGAAAAGTGTTTTCCTGCACTGAAGGTATAGCTCGCTTGGTAGACTACTGGCCCAGCTTGCCCGGAGACCTGGGCTTGATCCCTAGTTCTTCAAAAGCCATGTGTGGTGCATTTGCCTGTGGCCTCAGCACTGGAGAGGTGAGAATAGTGGGGGGAAAAGGAAAAAAATGAATAATGCATAATTTTCTTCTCACTGGACTGGCGAGTTCTGGGGAATCCTGTGACGTGGGATTTCTGGGGAGTTTTGCTGCCCTGCTCAGTGATCCTGTCAGAAGAAGGGAAGACAGGGGGCAGAGTCTTGGCTGACGTCAGTTTAGCCTTTATCTCCCTGAGCCAGAACACATCTACTCCCGAACGTTTTAGTTTTGAGAACTAAAGAAGTCATTTTTCTTCTTGCCGGTTTGATTCAGGGTTTGTTCAGTCATCGCAATGACGGGTCCTAATTAAACTGGCTTCTTTCCCGTCTTAGCCCTCACTTCCCAGAGCTTCAGAGCCTCAGTGCATCCAGGCAGGGGCCTTAGCAGCCAGCCTCGTGGGCAAATGTGTAAAGAGACTGTGATGTGGCTACTCTGGTTGCTAAGAGCCCTGGCTGTTTATCTTCTGGGCTTTAACTAGTCTACCAAAGCTTGCCTGGTTACGTTTGTCTTGTTTTGTGTATGTGTGTGTATGTGTGTGTGCCTGTGCATATGTGTGTACAAGTGTGTGCATGCATGTATGTGCACATATGTGTGCATGTGTGTGTGTACATGAGCTTGTGTGTTCTTCTTTTTCTTAGCTTTAAGGTTAGTGTAGGCACTTACCCTGTGCAGCTTGGCCCCACGTGTTTTTTCCCTTCCCTGACTCTGTGTGACTTAAGGATCTTTGAACTTCCAGCATCCTAGAGAAATAACAGAGGGCAGAGTTGCCAGAAATTTGCCCTAGCTTTAATTGACTTCATCTGCTAGAGTGAGATATCTCACTCACTGAATAACTTTATGTCACATGTTTATGCAAATCAGTATTTGTCTTTGCGCTGACAGCCCTAGTCCTTGTTTTGTTCCGGATGCTGCAGCAGAGGCCAAATGTGCCATGTTCTCTCTGGTGATGGCTGCCAACTCTTCAAATGTCATAACAGGCGTTTCGCATGGGAGCAAGTGCCTGTACTGACGGCGGCCAGGAAGCATCTATGAGCTTGTTTTTTGTTTCTTCCTTTTTATTTCTGCAATACATTTTAACTTTATTGAATTTGTAGAAAATCGTTCTGATCGGTCAATATAGATGAATAAAAAATTGTTTTTTTCCTACTCCAGCCTGCTTTTTTCAATAAGCAATGTAACTAAATTTGTGTATTTTTCTATACTTTTTCATGTACACATTATCCAAGATTTTAAAATATAGGCTACCCCTTTTAATTTTTAATACAAAAATACTATTTTTTTTTTTTGAGGAAGAGAATTAGCCCAGACCAGCCTGGAACTCACAGAGATCTGTTTGTCACTGCCTTCTGAGCACTGTGGAATGCCACCACACCCAGCTTGTACATTTTTAAAGCTAATAATTACCATTTTGGAGTCACTGTTCATTGATACCATCTTCTATTTGTGGGCATACCTTTTTTCTCTAATTAATCAATGAGTTTTTCCAGGTGGTTTATAGCTTTTTTTGATGCTTATTACATGTAATACTAAAATAAATAACTATAAATGTATCCGTTTATGTTCAGGGAAATATTTGGTAGTTCAACTCTTGTGGTTCATATACTGCACCCAAAGGACCAATTCCTGTCAACATCTCCTGTGTCGGTCTTCCAGCTACACAAGACATCTTCCTGACCCCTTTCTAGGGCTTGTTTTTGTTTGTTTTGTTTTGAGACAGAGTTTCTCTGTGTAGCCATGGCTGTTCTGGAACTTTCTCTGTAGACCAGGCTAGCCTGGAACTCACAGTGATCAGCCTGCCTCTGCCACCTGAATGAAGGTGTGCAAGGCACCCACTCTAAGGCATGTTTCTGACAGCTCTACTGAACACAGAATAGACAGAAAGGAGCCTAGCTCCAGATCCGGATCCTTTGCTCTGCCCTTCCTCTTTCCTCTGCCTTGATGCCCTGAGCATCTCAGCAGCCTCCTTCATCAGTGACAAGGTGTTACTGGGGTGAAGAGCCTTTGAAGTCTCTAGATAAGTGAGATAATAAATCTCTGCTCTCCAGGGATGCGGGAAAGGGTGTGAGACTATTGAATGACCTCAGCAGGGCTGTGTGGGTAGTAACTGCTTAGTTAATATGAAATAAAAATAATCAATACTGTGCCAGAAGCCTCTCTGAAGTGTGGGTCAGCTCTGAGCCATGTGAGGATGAATGGACCAGGCAACCGAAACCGGTACACAATCTCAAATCTGATCCTAAGAATTAATAGGTCCAGGCGCTTTACCTCCCCCCCTTTTTTTCCTGGAACTGTTAAAGTCACCCCCCTTTTTTTATTGGTTTCATTTTCATGGAAATTGAGCTGTGAAGTGGCCACCAAGACGGGTGGCTGAGGGACGCATCAGCAATCCCTTGAGATCAGACGTCTGCGATGTCTCAGAAGCAGCATCTGAATCACTCAGGTCAGCGCTGCCAAAGGGCTGGGCCGATGCGGCCAGAGACTTCTGAGCTGGATGGAGCAAGAGCAGGGATCTAGGGAAAGACGTTAAATGAGTCGTAGTCTAGGGCTGCCTGACGCGGGTCTGCCTTCTAGGTTATTCATCCATTCTAGCGTTTAAGACAGGACTTTCGTGCGTGGGGCTGATCTGAGTACATTTTAGAAGGGACGTCATCACGTCCCTGCTGGGAGAGAAAGGACCCGCTGTATGCTCAGACATCTTCAGCTACCCTTCGCTCTCCTAGACCACGGCCGGCCGTGGCTTTTGCTAGGGTTCCTTTTGCAGAAGGCAGGGACTGGATTGTAGGATTCCAGGAGTCATCTCCTGCTGCCTGAAGAAATTCAGCACTGCTGCTCCACAGTCGGGGGAGGGGGAGTGTTCAGCAGGAAGAAGGGACAGATGGCTTCTGCTGGACTGTGTTCAGAAATGTGGCGCGCGATATACAGCGTGAACGAAGTGTGGTGCCCTTTAAACACAGCCTCCCCGTGTGCTCCGCTCTGCCCGGCTCGCTGGCTCTCAGTCACTCTCCCACAGGCAAACCTTAGACACTTTTGCGCCGGAGCCTCCACGGGCACCGGCAGACTCTGACATACGCTCTGTGACTCACTGCTGATCCATCAGCGCACACACACAGGGTGACTCAGCAGGGACCCTCACAGGCCGGCTCACACTCACTGCCGGAGGGGGGGTTGCGCACACACTGCCTGTGCAGCGGCGGCAGGCCCTCCCACCTCCCACACGGGGTCCATGGTTGAGCATCTCACAGAGGCCTGCAGATGATTTGCATTCTTGGCTCCTTGGAACTGCCTGTTCTTTGTCTCGTGTTTATGGCTCAACCCTTTCCTTACCTCGTTCCCCTTCCTGGCTGGGTTTGGAACTTAGCAGGCAATCCCATAGCCGCGGACCAGCCAAAGCGGCTTTTGTTTCTAAGAAACTTCTTAGCATTGTATGAGGGGTCCTTTCCCCCGCAGGGTCTCAGCTCTCCTTGACCTGGAGACCTCTGCGTGGCTTCCCAGAGCCCTTGCTGGGAAAGTCTGCACCCAGAATCCATGCCGTTTGAGTGGTTCCTTTCAAAAGGGGCGGGGCACTGAGGGTGAGTTGGTCACACCGATGATAGAGAGCTTAGGTATTTCGACGGAGGGTGGTCAGCAGGTCTGAGGGCCTCCGAGGGCCTCCTCTCTTCCCAGAGGTCCAGACTGAGCAATACCAGATTTTTATGAAGGTCAGAGAGAGGAGCGCATATGATGGACAGGCTAGGGGCCTCAGCTCCTGCATGGCCCTACCCTTGAGGAGGCTCCAGTTGAAGGTCAAAGTCCTGATGCTGTGGGTGTTCTGTTTTTCTTCTCTCCCACGGGGTGTCACAAAAGAAAAGTGACCTCAGAGAGGAGTGAGGGAATAGGCCAGTTGTGGCCAGGTGCTTTGGCCTTGGTCTGTTTCTCCCATATTTTCCTGCCCCTGCTCCTCCCCCCCCCCATTCGGTACTAGAGCATGCTGGGTTACTACCAGTGCTAATCCTGGATTACTACTGTACCGCCAAACTACATTCTTCACTCATCTCAACCTAAAAACCCTGTAGCCCCTGTAGTTGAGCGGTTACGCAACTGAGCCTGTCCCTTTGGTTATCGAATGCCCATGGATCTCTTTCTGTCCTTTCTTAAGGACGTGATTATGGGAGCAGATAAGACCTGTGTTGTGGGACACAGAGTAATACACAGGAGAAAGTATGGAAAGATGCTAAGGACATGTGCTTGCCTACGAGTCCCAAAGTCCTGCCGATACCTTCCCCTAGCCCAGACGGCGCTAGGCTGTGATGTCCTGGGAGCAGGAGTGGGCTGGCCACACAGGAATCCTGGCCAGGAAGTGGTGCATGGCAGGAGTCTGGTTCGTCTGCCCCATGGATGCTCTATGCCTAGAAACACGGGCATGCTCATGCTAGCTGCTTATTGAAATGCCCCTTTCAACTCGAAAGTTTTGAGCCTGGGAGGTCTCCGTCACACTCTCTTCCTTCCTTCCGCTCATTTGGAGAATATTATCTTTGATTACCTTTGAGCCGCACTGCGGAGCTAGAATCAAAAAGGAGCCATCTTGCCTTTGCGGAGCTCCCTTTCCCTGTCAGCAGCCAACACAGTGGGGGCGGATTTCCAGTCAAGGCTTCCTGCAGCTGATCTGCTGTTGACTTAGGTTCAAGATCGCTTTGTCTAGAATAGCACAGAGCACCTTGGACATTGCCTGGCAGACTCAGCAAGACGCATCCTGCTTCCATCAAGACCCTGGGGCTTCCAATCCCGGAGGTAGAGAGGCTCCTTGTCTGGGGGACATTGACAGACGAGGCTGATCCAGATGAATAAAGATGCGCTCTCTGGAAGCATGCGGCAGTTTCTCCACAAGCTCCTCCATGCTGAGTCTCCTTGTAGAAGTGATACAGCAATGAGAAAAGCTACGTACTCTATTTAAATATGCGCGGATGTGGAGGAAGGCCAGCTTACATCTCAGACATACCAGGTATAAAGAACTGGCAAAGTTCCACAACTCTAGGATGGCTTTTCTGCTGTTGCTTCCTGCAGTACTGGGCCTGGAACCCCCGGTACTGCCCCTTATCCTTGTAAAATGGGACTGGCACCTCTGGTCCAGATAAACTTGACACATGGAAATCTAACACGGCGTTTATTTAACTCGCTTCTCTGCTAACTTACTATCTAAGCACTTTCCTACAATATTGCTGTACTTAGTTTTCATAAAACCCTTATGAAGTAGGCACTCTTTGTGTGTGCATGTGTATTTCAAGACAGGGTTTCTCCGTGGTGGAGCCCTGACTGTCCTGGAACTCACTCTGTAGATCAGGCTGGCCTCCAACTCAGAGATCCTCTGGCCTCTATCTCTCTGGGTTTAAAGGTGTCTGCCTTGCTGTGGAGGATACTGAGGAATACGGTCAGATGACCCAGTGCAGCCCCAGAGGCGAGTGTGGAGCCCCTGCATGCCATCTCTCCAGCCCCCCTGGTGGTTAGTCTTGGCCCAGCCTGGCCCCACTGGTAAGTGCCCACAGAGCCCTTTTCTCCGGTTGTCAGCCTCCCAGCCTCCTAGACTATCAGGAAGTGGTCACCCATGACCTACAGAGCCATGAAATGGGCCACAGGTCTGCGTGACACCTCTGTCCCGTCCCAGGTCTTCTACTAACAAGTAGCCTTTGTCCCCACCTCAGCTAGGCCTCTTCCTTGGCCCTTCCAGGGGCAGTGACCACTGGAAGCAAAGCCTACCCTGGCTGCCATTCCCTCTCATTGCCTGACACCCTCTCTAGGGGTCCTGCAGAGCCATTGTTCTCCAAGCTCAGCTATTGGGCCTCTTTTGGCAAGGCCTTAGTGGCTTCTTATTTACCCATTAAACAATTAAGCTCTAGGCATTTAACATATAAACATAGAAGACATCAGCATAATTACAGCAGGGATTTCAAAAGCTTTTGGCAAGGAAGGGCCTGAATATTTACTTAACAAAAGAATTCCTTACTCCAGTCTTAAGAAATAAGACACAATAGGATCTAAACAAGCTAGCTTCTCTAGTAAATTAAAAACATTCTTTTACTCATTCAAAATATGATTTGTGTTTTTCAAAGCGCCTCAAGCACAACTTTTTCTGAGAACACTCACTGCCTTTCCTCAGAGCTCTAGCCTTGCCGCAGCCTTTACCCTGTGTGTGTCTGTGTGTGTCTGTATGTGTGTGTGTGTGTGTGTAATCTGCCATTAGATGATCCTATTGTAAGCTTGTCTCCTAAGATGAGCATCTTCTATTGCCAAAGAATAATATTTGTTCTGAGTCTTTGCTCTGTCTTGCGTTTCATCTGTGGTTAGAAGAACATAGGGCAATCTGTAGGGTCCAGGGTCCAGGGGAGGGAGACACAATAAGAGAAATCACCACCCCCCCCCGGTTTACTGGTACAAAGGGGTTGTCCATTTCTTCATTCTCTTGTTTGATCTTTGACTATCTATACTGATTCTGACATTCTATAATTGTTAGTCATTTGGGATAGAAAAATAAGTAAGAAAACAGGAGAGTTGGGACGAACAGGTCAGCTACACAGTTAAGTGGGGTTAAAAAGCCAGGATGCATGCCTGTTCTCCCTGCCTGGGCCTGGTGGATGGATGAGACTTGGAGCAATTTGAAGAGGACATTGTAGAGACCACAACTGAGTTTTAGAAGATAAGGAACAATAACAATAAACTAATATACACCGACATGGGGGCACAGCCTTTAATCCCAGCACTCCAGAAGCAGAGGCAAATGGATCGCAGTGAGTTCAAGGCCAGGCTGGTCTACAGAGTGAGTTCCAGGACAGTCAAAGATACATAGAGAAACCCTGTCTCAAGAAACCTAAATAAATAAATAAATGAACAAATGAATGAATGAATGAATGAATAAATAAATAAATAAATAAATATAACCATAAGGAATTTTGTTATGGTTTGGATGTTGAGTGGTATTCCAAGGGCCATCCTTCAAAGGCTTGATCCCCACACTGGTACTAGAGGAATAGAGAATGATGAGGAGGTGGGACCTAATAGCAGGTCCTCAGGTCACTGAGGATGTGATCATGAAGAGGGAGTACAGGACCCTCATCCCCTCCTTGTCTTTGCTTCCTGGCTCATCATGGGTCAGCTTGCTCTGCCATACACTTCCTCTGTGATGGGATCCTGGCACAATGCCTCTCCTGCTACCATAAGTACCAACCAATGGGGTCACCAGAACGTGTACCAGAACCTTCAGAACTCTGAACAAAATGACATGGCCTTCAAGGCCATGTATGCTTATATATGCACATATCCACATATAGACACAAAGACATTAATGAAAATAAATCTTTAAAAAGTGTAAGTGTGTGTGTTGTACATACACAGTGTACATGTGTATGCACAAGTGTACATGCTTGTGCGTGTAAGTACATGGAGGCCAGAGGCTGATGTCAGGGTATCCTCCTTGATCACATTCCACTGTAGTTTTGAGATGGGCCTCTCACTGGTTAGTCTGGAGCTGCTTGTCTCAGCTAGACTGAATGGTGGATGAGCCCCCAGGACTTCCCTGTCTCCGCTCCCCAATGCTGCACACAGTTTTAGGCACTCTGGGAACTGCTTGGTTTTTATGTGAGTGTTGTGGATCAGAACTCAGGCTGTGTAGTTGTCAAGCAGATCTTTACTCACTAAGACATCCCCCTCACTGATTTAGTTTTTTTAAAAAATAGAAAAAAAAAAAGAGAAGCTGGGTGTGGTGGAACCATACCTTTAATCCTAACTCTAGGGAGGCAGAGGCAGGCAGAACTCTGTAAGTTCAAGGCCCACCTACTCTATATTTCTAGTCCCAGGCCAGCCAGGGATGCACAATAACACCCTGTGTCAAATAAACAAGCAAATAAATAATAAATAAATGTAGATAGAAGTTTCTGTCCTGCCTGGTCCTGTAGCCATTCAGTCCCAAATAAACATACAGAGGTTTATATTAATTTTAAACTGTCTGGCCTATTGCTCAGGCTTATTACTAACTAGCTCTTATAACTTAAATTAACCCATAATTCTTATCTATATTTAACCATGTGGCTTGGTACCTTTCCTCAGTGAGGCATTCTTATCTTGCCTCCTCTGTGTCTGACTTGCAACTGCGTCTCTGCCTTTCCTCTTCCCAGAACTCTCCTAGTCTTGTCACTCCACCTATACTTCCTGCCTGGCTACTGGCCAATCAGCATTTTATCAAACCAATATGAATGACAATGAATCTTTACAGTGTATAAGAGCATTATCCCACAGCAAATCAATGTTTAAAAATAAATAAACGAAGGGAAGGAAGAAGGAAGTGAAGGAGAAGGCAAAGCAGTTGGGCATGGAGGCACACATCTTTAATCCCAGAACTGGGGAGGCTGAGGCAAGAGGATCATCATGAGTTCAAGGTCCATGTGGGTCGTATATCAGATTTAAGGCCAATCTGGTCTGCATAGAAAGAGTACTATGCAAAACAAAGCAAGAGGTGAAAGAGGGAGGGAGGGAGGAGGAGAGGAAAAAAAGGAATTACAGATACAACTGGAGACCCTCTGTGTACTACATCCCGAATGGCCCTTCTTCCTCAGAATGGTTTGTACAGTATCTGTGATAGTTAATATTGATTGTCTTCTTGACTGGATTAAGAAACACCCATGGTATTATTGAGGTACACCTTTAAGCATGACTGTTGACAGGATCAGCATGGTCAGAGCACACAAGACCAAGTTCTCAACACAAAGGAGATTTATTTGCCCCAGAGGGACAAAGATAGGGGATAGGAGACAAAGGAGAATGGAGAAGAGGGGCAAGGGAGAGGGGAAAGGGATATTTGCCCCGAGGGACAAAGGGCCTGTGGATAGAGAGGGGACAGAGTGGCCCACAGGCGAATGGCAGTTTATAAAGGGAAAAGGGAAAACCCTGTGTTAGGATAGTTGGTTAATTTTGATTGGGCATGTTAATTAGGGTAGCCAAAGAGGGCTTTTGATTGCTGGGCTTCAATACTTTGATAGCTTGATCTTGGTAGTCAGCCTCAGGAGGAGGAAGTAGCTAAATAAGGGACTACACCTTGGTGACCAGCTTTAGGAATGTTTAGCAAGGCAGAGGGAATGAGGAAGGGCAAGACCTGCCAGGGCCATATTTGCCATGGTCAGGACTGTGTCTGCCACACTCAGGTCTGTAAGGGCCCTTCATTTGTGAGGGCATTTCCAGAGAGGATTGACACTAAGGGGAGCGGGCAGGGGAAGGTGGCTGGTCCCTCAGCCACCTGAGAGCCAGCATTCTCCCTTCTCAGCCTCTCTTTCCTCTCAGATGCGTGTCCCCACTGTTGAGGAGCTACCTGCTGTTGTTTCTCCACCATGACGGACAATGTCCCCTTAAGTATGAGCCAAAGCTCTTCTTCCTTGATGGCCGCCTGCAGACTACGCAAGCACCTTTCATGGAGCTACACTCCCTGCCCAGAGGCGCTTCTTATCAGGTTCTTGGTCACATTAACAAGAAGAGCAAACGGATACAGACAACTGCGCTGGGAAGCAGCATTGTTGTGACACATCTTTCTGTGTGGTCCTCGGGCCTTTGGAATTGGTTCATGTGGAGGAGACTATGGAAGACTTTGGAGTGGTGGGCTAGAGATATCCTAGCATCCTGAAAGCTGAGCTTCATGAGGCATTCTGGTCAGAGCTAGATGACCATGAGGGATGCCTTCAGTAATGTGTGTTGCATGACTTTGCTCATGAGATGTCAAATGAGACTAAAGACTCGATCAGGAAATGAGCTAGAAGCTCTTTGGTTTAAATTCTTGTAAAGGAGCTGTGTGTTGCTCATTTTTATGTCAACTTGACACAGCTAGAGTCCTTTGAGAAGAGGCCCCCTCCATTGAGTAAATGCCTCCAGGAACTAGAGTGGTTTAGAGCACTTATCAGGTTAATCCCACCAGCTGAGAATAAGATCACTACCACAATTTAAAGCCAATTAGAAGCAAGTTTTAATTAACTACCAGTTAGGTGGATGGGCTCTGACCAGGTCCATCTCTGGGTTTCCAGGAAATGGCCCTGAGTCACGATTTACAGCAGCTAAAGTATTTGCTATCAGGTCCAGTTAGGGGCAAGCATACGTCACAGCGAATCTCCAGCCTACACCCAATCAAGGGCAAGAGTAGTCCTGATGTATTTCCTGCCCGTGAACCTCCTGCCCACAGTGATCAAGCACTTCTGGTGCAGATGGGTCAAACAAGCTTGCTTTAGGGGAGAGAAAACACAAGGGCATTTTCTTAATTAGTTATTGGTTGGGGAGGGGCAAGCCCATTGTAGGTGGTGCCATCCCTTGGCTGGAGGTTCTTTTTCTCTAAGAAAGCAGGCTGAGCAAGCTAGGAGGAGCAAGCCATTAAGCAGCACCCCACCATGGTCTCTGCATCAGTTCCCGCCTCCAGGTCTCTGCCCTGCTTGAGTTCCTGCCCTGACTTCCTTCAGTGTTGGACTACAGTGTGGAAGTGAAGCCAAATCAGCCCTTTCCTCCCCAGGTTGCTTTGGTCGTGGTGTTTCATCACAGCAATAGTTACCCTAACAAGTCGGTACTGGAATAATGGGGTGTTGCTGTGGCAGACCTGACCGTGTTGGTTTTGGGGTGGATTGTGGAAGGACTTTGGAACTTTGGACTATAAAAGCCCTTGAGTGTTGAGAGCTCAGTGAGCTGTTCTGTTGGAGCCTGGGAGGTAAGAGTGTTGCAGAATGCAGACAACGGAGGCCTGGCTTGTGAAGTTTCAGAGGGAAGCAGAGACTCCCCCAGGGTATTTGAGTGAATCTGTAGTTCTGGTTAGCTGGGGAGTGAAGAATCAGCCGTGATGAACAAGATACTACAACCACTAAGGTGAAATCTTTGACTTTCCTGGGATAATGCAAGCTGGTCAGCTGGGGCTTTCGAAGAAACAGTTGTGATTAAGGAGGGACCAACATCGCTGAGGTGAAATTTCTGGAAAGTGTTTCTTCAGGGCCTGCACACAGAAGCTGTGTCCCAGAAGCAGCCAAGGTTGTACCTCCTTTGGGAGCTGAACTTGGTAGTGTGTGAGTCTCCCAGGTGGTACTGGTTTTGAAGGCGTGAAAGGGTCGTGGAAAGGCACTGAGGCTTGGCACTGTGTGGCAGGGCCGGAGTCCCTGAAGAGAGCCTGGGGAGGCTGTTGGTGACCGTGCAGATCAGTTAGAGACCCACAGCAGCAGGTGTGGCATGGAGCTGACCTGAGCCTGGGAGACCGTCTCTGTGTGCTGCAGAGGGCAGAGTCAGGGAGAAGCCCAGAAAATCGTGAGTGAATCCCAGATAATTGGATATTGAATTATTTACACTTCTGGAATTTTTGTGCTCTGGTTCTTCCCTCTTGAAGTAAGAAAGTATTTTTGATTTTACAGGAGCCCACAGTTGAGAGACTAAATTTAAAAAATTATTTATTTTATGTGCAGTAGTGTTTAGGCTGCATGTATGTTTGTGTGAAGCTGTCAGACCCCCTGGAACTGGAGTCAGACAGTTGTGAGCTGCCATTGTGTAGGTACTGGGAATTGAACCCCGGGTCCTCTAGAAGAGCAGCCAGCGCTCTTAACCACTGCATCATCTATCCAGCCCGAAAGGCTGACGTTTTAAAAGATTTTTAGGTTTCAAAGAGACTTTGGACTTTTAAAGTATTTGAATTTGTAAAGACTGTGGGTCTTTTTAAGTTTGTAAAGTGTTTTATAGTGTGATGTTGATATTAATGTGTGATCTTGGGGATGAACAAGAAAGGGAAGGTTATGGTTTAACAGTGATATGTCTGTGTGTCCAGTTGACATGAGGTCAATTGTCCTGGCTAGTTTTATGTTGAAGTCCTCTGAAAGAAGGGAGCCTCAATTGAAAGCAAGGCCTCCATATGACCCAGCTGTAGAGCATTTTCGTAATTAGTAACTGATGGGGAGGGCCCTGTGCATTGTGGGTGGTGCTACTCCTGGGTTGGTGGTCCCAGAGACTATAAGAAAGCAGGCTGAGCAAGGCAGTAAACAGCATTTCTCTATTGACTCTGCGTCAGCTCCTGCCTCCAGGTTCCTGTCCTGACTTCTTTGATGATGAACATGATGTTGTATAAGCTAAGTAAACCTTTTCCTTCCCAAGTAGCTTTGGTCATGGTGTTTCATCACAGCAATAGGAACCCCAACTAAGATGGTGTTTTTGAGACAGGGTCTCACTTTGTAGCCTGGGCTGGCCTGGAACTCATTCTGGAGACCCGGCTGGCCATGAAGCCACAGATCTGCCTGCCTCTATTGTCAACTGGGCACAAAGTCCAGTGACTGGGAAGAAGGAACGTCACGTGAAGAATTGCTTTGATAAGAGTGGCCTATGACTGTGGCTGTGAGAGAGGTCTTCACAGATGATTGATGTGGGAGGGCCCCGCCCACTGCGGGTGGCAGCGTCTCTGGGCGAGTTCATATAAGCCGTCTGGCGAGGTCCTGAGCCATAAACGCTTTCCTCCATGGTTTTGCTTCATTCAGTTCCTGTTCTGACTTCTCGTGGCGATGCACTGTGACTGGAAACTAAATAAGCCCTTTCCTCCCTTGGGTGGCTTTTGGTCAGAGTGTTTCATCGTAGTGACAGAGAAGGAAACTAGTGCTGAACATGAAGGCACACACGTCTAATTCCAGTACTCTGAGGCAAAGGCAAGGGGATCTCTTGAGTTTGAGGTGAGCCTGGTCTACACAGCAAGCTCCAGGACTGCCAAGGCTTACATAGTGAGACCCTATCTTAAAACAAACAAAGTAACACAAAACAGAAAAGAGGCAACATTTCAATATTCCCTTTCTTCCTCCCTCTTTCCCTCCCTCCATTTCTTCCTTTTTATCTTGTTTTTTGATACATTGTCTCACATAACCAGGCTAGCCTCAAATTGGCTATGTAGCCAAGGATGACGCTGAATTTCTTGACCGTCCTTCTCGGCCTCCCCAGTGCTGAGAGAACAGGTACCCATCACTCCCCGCAGCAGACTGAGCCATGAGTTCTTGAGAAAGATGCAAATATTCAAAAGTGGGGCAAGGTAAAGACTAAGCCCTGATGACTGCAAGAAGGTGAAAGAAAAGGTGCAAATACAGTTGATGAGACAAGACAGAGGTGTGTTTGCCGCTCAGTTCCAATAGTCTAGGCTAGTGGGCTGGTTCTGCTTTGTGGAGTTCCTTGGAGGCCCAGGGACTTTCGGTTATTTCTCTGCTACCTCTAAAGCATTTAACGCTACCTCTTAAAGCATTCATGTCGCCAAAGCTGTTCAGTGCCATGTTGGTAGAGCCCATGAGACAGGGAAAAATGGGCAAGCAATTTCCTTTTAAGTCAATTTATTTATTTTTTACATTTAAAAATTGTGTGAACATGAGCCAGGCATAGTGGTGCACGACTTTAATTCCATCACTCAGGAGGTGGAGGCAAGCTGAACTCTGTGAGTTCAAGGCCAGCCTGGTCTACGCAGAAAGACCCTGTCTCAAAATAACAAAAATTAAAAAACAATTGTGTTTGTGTGCATGTGTGCATGAGCCCACACTACAGTATACATGTGGAGATCAGAGGACAACCTGTAGGGTTTGATTCTCTCCTTCCACCACGTGGGTTCTGGGAACCCAAGGAGTCTTATGCCCACCTCCCTTCGTATGCTCAAGTCCAAACTCGACAGTATTTCATAATGTGACCTGTTTGAGACCAGGTTTGGATGTAATGAATTAGATGAAGAGATGCTAGAGCAGCTTAGCCTCTGATGCATTTTACCTAATAATGCTGGGCATCTGGGGGCTGGGGAGATAGCTCTGCACTTGCCGCATAAAAATAGGAGTCTGTCTCCCTAGGTTCTTAAAATTCTAGCCTTGGGGCTGGAGAGATGGCTCAGCAGTTAAGAGCACTGGCTGCTCTTCTAGAGGACCTGGGTTCAATTCCCAGCACCCACATGACAGCTCACAGCTGTCAATAGCTCCCAAGATCTGACATCCTCACACAGACATACATGCAGGCAAAACACCAATGCACATAAAACTAAAATTAAAAAATTATTTAAAAATATCCCCCGATATGGCACAAGACGAGTCATGTCTGAGAACAATGGGAAGAGCATAGAACTCTGGGTTTGGTTGAGAGACCCTGACACAATGAATAAAGTGGAAGAGCAATCAAGAGGACTCATGACACTAACCGTAGGCCTCTATGTATGCCTGTGTGTGTGTGTGTGTGTGTGTGCGTGTGTGTGTGTGCAAGTATGTGTACACAAGTGCATGCTCACCTATACATACTGGGATGAGGGAGAGTTTGGGGCTTATGTGGTTCACACACATGCAAACATGCATATACATGTGCACTATACATACATGCACACACACACAAAGGGAAAAGAACAAAAAGGGTAGGGAAATCTGGACTTGGGCGCATCTTCAATGGATGCCATAGGGTCCAAGCAGTGGCTGTGGTAAAGCCAGCCAGCTGGATCCCCCACAGCTTTTAGGAGGATCCAGTTCTAAACCACCTTCGCCTGGACATCTGGCCTCCAGAAAGGTGAGAACAAACTTCCCTTGTTTTAGCCTAGGGCTGGGAAAGGGTAAGTGATGGAGACAGGGAACACAGCTTCCGCTCACAGCCAGCAAGAGACAAAACGTCTCTCTGAGGCTGGGTGTGTAGTGCAGGGCTGGAAAACTGGCCCTGCCCTGCCACTTTCAAAGCCACAGGGCAGATTCTCTCACTGGGGGAAGGGGGGTCGAGGGGAGTTTTGTCATAGCTGGAAAATGTAGGGTGTGCCTGGGCCTTCCTGTGTCTCACAGAAAATCTTACCAGAAAAAGGATTTAGGAGCACATCCAACACAGGAACTGAAAACATTGGTTTAAGACCATGTTTATTTATACTTTGAAAGTTTAAGAAAAAGCTTTATAAAACCACCTGGAACAGAAACTCGATTAGCAATGCAGAATTTTAGTAGCTGCCGGTTTAGCTTGACTATTTGTGTGTCAATATTGGTAGTTTATGGCTATCTAGAGATACGTTTCAGCTGAATATTTTTTTTTTTCGAGACAGGGTTTCTCTGTGTATCTCTGGCTGTCCTGCAGCTTGCTCTGTAGACCAGGCTGGCCTCGAACTCACAGAGATCCGCCTGCCTCTGCCTCCAGAGTGCTGGGATTAAAGGGGTGCGCCACTGCCGGCTTCAGCTGAACTTTTGAGTGTACTTTGAAACTCTTAGGGGGTAAATACAGGCTGCAGATTTGCCCTGTAATGCTGTTCGAATTCTCTTTTTTATTGGTCAGTCACTTGCAGGATACTTGTCTGGGTTATTAGTTTCCTCTTTGAAATGACCAGCATTTTTCTGGCATTTATGTATATGTATGTATGTATGTATGTATGTATGCATGCATGTATGTTTGAGACAAGGTCTCATTACGTAGCCTTGACTGTCCTGGATGGAACTACTTTACTGGTTCTCAGTCTTCCTAACGCTGTGACCCTCCAATACAGTTAATTCCTCATGTTGTGGTGACCCCCAGGCATGAAATAATTCTCGTCGCTACTTTGCTAGCTGTAATTTTGCTACTCATGAATCGTAATGCACTGTGTTTTTTGATGGTCTTAGGCAACCCCCAAAAGGGTCATGACCCGCAGCTTGAGAACCTAGTAGTAGACTAGCTCAGCTGTGAGCGCACAGAGATCCGCCCACGTCTGCCTCCTAACTCCCGAGAATAAAGACATATGCCACCTGCCACCACACCCTGCAATCTATTTATGTAGGGTGTAACACACTCGCGTGTGTATACTCGTGTGTAGCTACAGTGTTTTTTTTTTGTTTTTTTGTTTTTTGTTTTTTGTTTTTTGTTTTTTCGAGACAGGGTTTCTCTGTAGCTTTGGAGCCTGTCCTGGAACTCCCTTTGTAGACCAGGCTGGCCTCGAACTCACAGAGATCCTCCTGCCTCTGCCTCCCAAGTGCTGGGATTAAAGGCGTGCGCCACCACCGCCCGGCTAGCTACAGTGTTTGAAAGTCAGTTCTCTCTTTGTACTATGTAGATTCTGAGGTCATACAGCTCTGTGGGATTACCTGCCATTTGGTTTTGTTGTTGCTGTTGTCTAGACCAGACTGACCTTGATCTCAATCTGCCTCTGCCTCCCTGAGTGTTGAGAATAAAGGTCACCACTGCCTGGCTTTCTATTTTGTTTTTGTTTGAGACAGAGTTTTGCTGGTAGACCAGGTTATCTTCAAACTTTTAAACTTCCTACCTTCAACTCATGAGTACTGAAATTAGGAATGTATAGGACAATGCCTGCCTGGTTTAAGTTTTATCTTTCTTTCCAATTCACACAAAATAATTAAAATGATTAAATTGTGCAAGACTTCCCAAATACAACAAGACTGATTGACCTGTTCTCATTTCTCTTTTCAGAAGCAACTTTTCAACCTTTTCCAACTCTCTCAACTGGCTCTTGGGTGTTCTCCTTCATACCCCATTTTCATAATGCCTGTGTATTCATAGCTCATATTCATAGCCTGTGTATTGAGTTCCTGCCCGAGCTGTCACTTGGACACCTTTTGTTGGACATTTTTCTTATCTGAGCCTCAAACTTAAGGCTTATTTTATTATTTTATTCTTGTTATTGAAACAGGGTCTCAGTTTGTAGCTTGGGCTGACTCTGTAGACCAGGCTAGCCATGGTCTATGTGTGTGACTTTCATAGCCTTCCCTTCCCTTCCCTTCCCTTCCCTTCCCTTCCCTTCCCTTCCCTTCCCTTCCCTTCCCTTCCCTTCCCTTCCCTTCCCTTCCCTTCCTTTCCCTTCCCTCCCCTCCCCTCCCCTCCCCTCCCCTCCCCTCCCCTCCCCTCCCCTCCCCTTCCCTTCCCTTGCTTTCCTCGCATGCACCTGTTTTATCTTCCGGAAGCCATCCTTCCATCCTTCCTGGAGCTTTCTGATCCGGTGATCCAGTGCCTTCTGCTCTGTGCAGCCCTTGTCTTGGTATCTCCTCTTTTCCGCTTTAACTTAATGTATCTTATGGCTTCCTCTTCCTAGGTTAGCTTCCTGATTCTTGAGTGCCACACCTTCCAGCAGCTTCCCTAAAGATAATACTTAGATAAAACATTTTGTATTGGGGGGGGGAGTCTCTCTATCCTTACAGATGATTACCATTTTATCAAATGTAAATTTGTTAATTTTTTCCTTACAGTTTTAGGGGCCTTGTCTCACTATTTCTAGATAACGTTTTTTTTTTTAATTTTATTTTTGTTGTTTTTTGTTTTCCTCCTCCACACAGGGTCTAGACAATTTTTTTGAATGGCTTAGTTGCTGAGGATGACCTTGAACTTCTGATCCTCCTGCCTCTACCTCCAGAGTCAGAAAGCTTTGGTTCCTCATACTGTAGGAGGAATGTATGTATATTTTTACATGCGAAATACATATATTTTCCTGTTCTAGAAACTTGTAGTGCCATTTTATCTTTTTTTCTTCCCCTTATCCCCCGCCCCACCTAGGTTTTCTCTGTGTAGCCCTTGCTGTCCGGGAGCTCACTCTGTAGACCAGACTGGCCTTAAACTCAGAGAGATCCGCCTGCCTCAGTCTGAGTGCTGGGATTAAAGGCTTGCATTTTTTCTTAATCTTCAATGTTTTGATATTTCATTCATAGTGACAAAATACCAGATTAAGAAAGGTTTATTTTTTTAAAGTATAGTTAGTATTTTTTGTTTTTAGAAAGGCTTTGTAGTTCAGGCTACCTCAAACTCAAAAATAGCCCTCTGACTCAGCCTCCCAAGTGCTCTGTTACAGATATGTGCTACCAGGTTCAATACGCAGCTCCCCTCGCCCCCTTTTTAAAAATTGTTGCAGGTGGCAGGGAACCAAACTGTAGTGTCCCAAGAGTGCAGGAAATGCTCTTAACCATGGAGACATCAAGCTTGGTGGCAGGTGTGTCTACCTACTGAGCCATGTCACCTGACCTTACTGTGCTTTCTCTTGCTATTACAAAACATATCATATGAGATAATTTAGAAAGAATGAAGAAGGGCTGGAGAGATGGCTCAGTGGTTGAGAGCGCTGACTGTTCTTCCAGATTACCTGGGTTTAACTCCCAGCAACCACATGGCAGCTCATATCTCTCTGTAATTCCAAGATCTGACACCTTCACACAGATACACATGCAGGCAAAACACCAATGCACATTAAATGAAAATAAAATATGAAAAACGAATAAAGCTCTGTTTAGTTCATAGTTCTTGGAGCATGCGACTAGCTCCTCTTCCCTCTCACGATGATGGGTATAGAACCAGGGACTTGACCACGCTAGCCAAGTGCCCAAGTGGTGAGACACACTCCTCCTTCTTCCCTTCTTTTCTTTGGATGGGGTCTTGCTCCATTTCCTAGACTGTCTTGAAACTTGCAAGTCTCCCTGTCTTAGTCTTTCCAGCGTAAGTGGAGATGGAAGGAAGGGTGACAATGTGACCTCGCTGGGCTTTCTTTGCCTTCGTGATCTCATTTTGTTCTCATTAGCTCTCACAGGCCTCCAGATAGCTTCCAGATTCGGCTTTGGGGTTAAGTTTTCAATACAGGAGTTCTTGGGAGACACATTTTTAAAAAGTCTTTGTGTGTGTGTGTGTGTGTATGGTATGTTAGTGCCAGCGTGAGCGTGCCGTGGTGCTCATGTTGAGGTCAAAGGACAGGCCTCGGGTGGTGGTCCTTGCCTTTCGACCTCGAGACAGGTCTCTTACTGTTTACTGCCTTACTGCCGCGTATGCCAGGCTTGCACACTTTTGGAGATGCTCCTGTCCCTGCCTCCCGACACCACTGCTGTAAGTACAGCCGCTCACGAAAGAGGCCAGCTCCAAGCGAGTTCTGGTACTGTTAGCCTAGGTCCTCCCACTGTGCAGTAAGCGGTTTATCCACTGAGTCATCTTCCCAGCTCTAACAGCAGTCAAGACACTGACAAACTGCTGGGAGGGGAATGGGGAGGAGAACCAAACTTCCAGATTATCTTTGTGGCCCACGGAATCAGGAAGTCGTTGTTATCATCAAGCTACCAGCGAAACACTGGACGTCTCTGCAGATATCTCACTTCTGGGGTAGCCCTGGGGTGGAGGACTGGAGACAGAAGTACAATCCAGCCAGCCTCCTCCTAATCATGCCGGACCAGGGTACACGCTGCTTGCTCTAGGGGACAGTGACTCTGGACTCCTGTTCACCACTTAAATCTGAGCACACAAGGAAGAGTTTGGAAGTTAAAAGTAAGCGGATCGGTTACTGTTAACAAAACAAACTTATCTAAAGACAACCTTATGGCCATTTTCACCCTTCTCTTGATCTAGATTCTCTCTGGACTTGAGTCTTTTAATCCACTTCATGTCGTGATTTATCTTTCCCACTCTCTTCTCTTAGTTTCTTTGCCTCTATTACTGTCTTTTGGATGATTTTTTCCTTGCTGTCTTCCAGTACAGAGCTCATCATTTTCCTCTTTATGACATACAGTCTAGAGTTTAACCCGAACGTTGACTTTTAAGAAAAATCACCAATTATTTTTACAATTCAATTTCCTTTTTGTTTTTTTGTTTGTTTGTTTGTTTTTTCTTTTTTGAGACAGTGTTTCTCTGTGGCTTTGGAGTCTGTCCTGGAACTAGCTCTTGTAGACCAGGCTGGCCTCGAACTCACAGAGATTCGCTTGCCTCTGCCTTCCAAGTGCTGGGATTAGAGGCGTGCGCCATCACTACCCAGCTCCTGAATTCAGATTTTTGTCCTTTAGGCAATACACACTGAGTATAAAATTGCATGTAGGCGAGTGAGACAACTTTGGACAGCTGCCCTCTAAAAACAGTGCTCTGGCTAGACCAGAGAGGGAGGCCTGGAAGAGCCATTCAAGGCTAGCAGCTGGCGAGAAGTCCAGGCGAGAAGCTGGTGAGGCCCGTCCAGGACCCATAACACAGCAAAGGCGATGGGAAGACTAGAGGGGCAAACCCAGGAGATAGGCGGTGACTTGTTAGATACATGGAGGGACAATTTTTAGTGTCTGCAAATCTGATGGAAGGTAATACAATCCACAGAGTTTAAAGAAATAAAGGAGAGCTGGGTGGTGGTAGTGGCGCACGCCTTTAACCCCAGCATTTGGGAGGCAGAGGCAGGAGGATTTCAACGAGTTCGAGGCCAGCCTGGTCTACAAAGTGAGTTCCAGGACAGACAGCACTGTTTCACAGAGAAACCCTGTCTCAAAAAACCAATAAATAAATAAATAAAGGAGAAAGTTTGTGAGGATTTGTCTTTTAAAATAAAGTTTATCCATTTGTTTGTTATGTTCATTGGTGTTTTGCATACATATGTATGTCTGTGTAAGGGAGTTAGGAACTGGGGTTACAGACAGTGTGAGCCATTATGTGGGTGCTAGGAATTGAACCCAGGTCTTCTGGAAGAGCAATCAGTGCTCTTAACTCCTGAACCATCTCTCTAGCCCTGAGGATTTGTCTTATTTAGAAGTTTTGTCAGTGGTTAGCTCTACAGGTCCTCTCTCAAGGTAAAGGTTCCAGTCCCATAACTGATTAAAAAAACGAGTGCTTGTGAGTCCCTGCTGGTGGGAACTGGAGTCTGGGCCCTGTAGAGCGGGAACTTAGCACTGGTGGGAACTGGAGCCTGGGCTCTGTAGAGTGAAGACTCAGCACTGGTGGGAACTGGAGCCTGGGCTCTGTAGAGTGAAGACTCAGCACTGGTGGGAACTGGAGCTTGGGTTCTGTAGAGCGAGAACTCAGTGCTGATGGGAACAGGAGCCTGGGCTCTGTAGAGCGAGGACTCAGGAGCATACAATAAGACAGGCAGATTTCCTCAGGTGGATGTTTTCTGCCTGTTAAGAGGGAGGTACCAGATTCTGAAGTGTGGGCTTACTGGGGGACATTCAAGGAAAGGGGAGAGCCCAGAGCCATGGAGATGCAATAGGGGACACAGTCTTTCTTTTGGTTGGTCAAAATCCAGCATATGACTTCTGTTTCTAATGGAGACACAATCTCCCCCAACCACCTATGTCTTCAGCATAGCAGTGTTCAGGAGGCCGAAGAGGTTTCTTTTAGCTCTTCACCCTTTTATCTACTCATCAGCTTTTCCCTGCTACAGAACCCCTCAGCTTTCCAGGCTGGGTGTGGCTGTCCCTCAGAACGACTGTTACCTTAGACGTGATCTGAGAAGGTTCTAGAAGCACAGCCCTGGAGTTGGAGGTTTCTGGCTTAGATTCTAGAAGTCTGATCTGTGAAGGGCCCAGACACAGCAAGCGGAGGGCGGGGAGCAAGCTGAAGCAGACGAGTCTGTTTTTCTAGGACCCCACTACACAGATGGGCATTACTGGTGTGACTGCTAACTTTAGGCTGAAAGAGAACAGGCTGCTATGACCTATGAAATCATAATCCCTCCCTACATCCCATAGATGGGGTCCAGAGAGGCTGTTACTTGTTCAGGGTCAAATCAAGAACAGTTTATTCTTCCTCCGTACTCCCAAAGGGTTTTAGAGCCACCTTAATGACCTTTGGGTGCTATGGCCAACCAGATATTGACACGTTTTTTGGGAAGGGGCTTGCACACCTCTTGGTCCCATGGGCGTTGTAGAATCTGAGCTCGGGGTCTTAAAGTCCTACATTCGTCTGCGTTCTCCCTGCAGGCTCTGCACCTGGGATCCGAAGAATGAAAAGAAAGCTTGTTTAGTAGGAATTTCTTCCCTCCACTGTTTGCTTTGGGTTTTTTTTTCCCATCTCCGTTCCTGGCTTCTAACTCAATATTTGGCTTTCTGTAAGCACTAAATATATATTTTTTTCATTTAACCTCCAGAAACATGGCTTCCTACCTGCTTCCCACCACCGGATCCCCAGCCTGGAATGAAAACACTACCCAGAGGGCACGGCAGCACGGCTAAGCGGGGGCAGTTCCGGGGAGGGGGGAGGCGCAGCGCCAGGAAAGGGGAGCACTCACCCACGCGGGACATCTCTCGGTCCCAGGCAAGGGAGCATGCGAGGGAAGGAGGGAGGGTGAGAGGTGGGCAGCCACGAAGTGGCTTTCTTTTTCTTTTCTTTTTTTTTTTTTTTTGGTTTTCTGTACCCTTTACTGCACCCAGGGCCCTGCTCCTGTCCAGGCACAGCACTACTTCAGGTGCAGATTTTAGGGCCAGGGCACACGAGATCTCCCGTTACCCACTCTCGCGTCCCACCGAGGCTGCACCCGGGGGTGGCTGCACCTTTCTGCTAGCAGTAAACAGTCAGGCGTGAGCTGAATGGAACCTGGCAGTGGAAAATTCCCTTTGCGCAGCCTCGCCGGCAGGGGCTGAAACTGAAGCCACAGCTATTGACCAGCCTGGCCGCGGAGATCACTAAAGATCCTGCTGGGAGGGGGTGGCTGCTTCTCCATCAGAGGTGGGCCAGGAGAGTGGGACCCCAGCTCAGCACCACCCTAGCCCCTGCCTTGAAAGAATCCATCCACAGTCGCACTTGGTTTTCCAAGTCTACGGACCTGGCAGTGCGTGTGTCTGACCAGGCAGGAAAAACGCGAGACAGCTCCTTCCTACCCCCTGATTTACAACCTTGCTGTGTTTCTGAGAGAGGCCGACTGGCCCTGCAGTTCGGTGGGGGCAGGCTTGCTTCCTGCCTGGGTTGGAGGCTACTCAGGAACAGAAGTGGTTTTTGAGTGGCATCCTTCCTGCCTGAATTGCTTCCCTCTGCCGGCCCCAGATATGCTGGTACCCCAGCGGGCCAGCTTGCCTCTGTGTGTGTTTGTGTGTGTGTGTGTGTTGTTCAGAAGTCTTGGTGGCCAGCAGGGCCTTTCTGACCTTCCTCTGTGCTCTTGTTTCCTCTCTCATTTCTTCAAGTGTCTGTCAACTGCTCCCTAGACACCAAGCATAGTAGAAACTGCCTAGAAACCAGTGAAATCCCTGGCCCTGCATTCGCTAAGAGAATCAAATTGGAATGCTAACCTCTGCAACCGCGAAGTTGAATGCTGCTAATGAAAACACAAAATCTGTTTTATTTCCTACTCAGTCCCTAATCAAACCCTGCTTGGATTCTGCCCCTCAGATCAGCCAAGTCCAAGCCCTGTATGATCCATTGTCAGGCGCGATGGTTGTCGGTGAGGCAGGTGATCTACTCTTACTGCCAACTCTGGGTTAACTCTCCCCAGGAAGTGAGCTGTTGTTGCATAGGTCACAAGTGCTGGTCTTAACCTCCCAGGAGAGGGATCCAAGGTTCTTTTCTCTAATGGTAATGGATTTGACCTATCAAGCTAAGCTTGGAGGTCCCTTGTCTGGTTCCTGTCCCCAGAATGTGTGCTCAGCCACATTGCTGTTTGCTTCCCTGTACCCAAGCTTTCCTCCCAACCAGCTGGACCACCAGAAACTCTCCCTAGGCGCTTCTTCCTTCTCCAACATCCAGGGAGAGCCCGTTATTTGCAGGGCACTGATGTGGGTGTAGGAGACCCAGTCCTGTCGCCTGGAGCTCACAGCTCCTTGACACTTGGAGGTCACACTCCCTTCTCACAGTCCTGTGGGTGAAAGGGGACCTGGAGCTACACAATCAAACTCAGAACCTTAATTGTTTGCCCACATTCAACTGGTGGTAGCTCCTGGGGTTCAAGTTTCTCTCTCCCTTGCTACTGTGGCCTTTGACAGTTTTTTTTTCCTCTTTCACAAATGGCCAGCATCAGGTTGCAAAGATCACACATACAGAGAAGGCGCTAGAGAAGATTCCCTTTCTCACTGGCATGGGGTGTGTCCTGTGTGAAGCTCCCCAGTGTTGATTGGGATGGGAAGTCCTACTTCTATTCCCTCCTGCCTGCTTGGTTCCTTTTCAGAGTGAGGTGTGTGGGGGCAGGGCTGGGAGCAAGGGGAGGATGCAGACCACAAGAGTGGGAGAGCCACCCAAGACTCCCGTCTGTAGCGTCTCAGTGGGCAAGGCTGGGCTTGTCATCTCGCCCCAGCCGCTGGTGGAGGCAGCACAGACTTGGTGACAGCTTCCTCCGAAGAGATGAATGAAGCAATTGTGTACTTGGTGCAGAGAAGATTCCAGATGGAGGAGATGTTTTCAATGACAATAACCCCCGAGATGGAATATTTTCAATGAGTCAACAAACAGAGATATTGGCACTGGCTTCCCTTTGGTCTTGTGAGCACTTGCGAACCTCCGGAGGTATTCTTGGCACGAAAGGCCCTTGTCTAAAAGCTTTTATTTTCTTCTTCATCTTGGCTGCTCCTCCCATCTCCTGCAGGGATTCCAAACTCAGATTCTTAGACAACAAAGGCAGTCATCAGAACCCCAGTGGGTGAGTTCTCAAGCGGGCAGGAGAGGTTTCTCATTGACTCTATAGCCCCCCCCCATTTTTGCCTTTTTTCCCCCCAGAAGCATCAGATGACTCCTTTAAGAGGACCCTTGGAAGTTGCACCACACCAGCTAATAGTTTAAGAGGATAGCTAAGGGTGTGTTAGTCCTACTAGATGTCTGACCGGTGGCTTTGTAGTTTTTACAGCTTCTGGAAACTGGGGGTGGGAGAGTGGGCAAGCATGCTAGAGAGGGGCGTGCAACCTAGGAAGTTTGTGTTGTTTAGTCCACAGCGAAGGACAGGTCACTGCGAGGGGCCTGTGTGACACCGTTGGGATGGGAGGTGAAGAAGGAATGAGGATGAGACAGACTGGGCGGACATCCGCAACGCAGCAGGAATATGGCGGGAGGTTGGCGGAGGTGAGATCTGGAAACTGTTGGTTCTGGCTTGGCAACCATCGGGGAGAGAGACCTCTCCCATCTCTGAAAGGTTTACAAGCATTTTCCATTTTCCACCTTGCCTAAACAAGATAGCCCAAGATGGGTGTTCCTGGTTTTACCGGCACCCAGGGACTGCCCTGAGATTGACGAGATTGACTGAGTCGGGAAGTGGGGACCACTCTCCAGTTCCAGGAGTGTCTTCTGCTTGACCTGTGGTTGCGGCCAGACCCGTGCCCTCTCGTTGACACCAGAGATGGTGCTCCTGGGGGTGGAGGATCAAGGTCAGAAACAGAAACTGTAATTAAATCTTTTTTGGGCCTCCCTCGTCCCCAGCAGAAGGTTATTCTTAGTGCTCAGTGAGGGGGAGGAGAGGACAGAGGCAGCTTTTGACCTTGTGGCCTCCTGGTGATTGATAGAGGTTAGGGACAGAGCTATCCTGAGCATTTTCTGAGTCCAGAAGCTGCAGAACGTGCCGCTTCCATGGCAGAGAGCAAGGCCAAAGCGCCGAACATCAGTGTTTGCCCAGGCTCTAGACCGCTGACTTTGGACCTCGGGGTTGAATGTGGGCGGTCCCCTGGAGAAGTTCTGCTTGTGTAGGATGAGGCAGGTGTGCCCTGTATTCTCCAAACCGGTGTCCCTTGTCTTTCTTTCTTTTTCTTTCCCTGAGCCGGTCTGAAAAACCTGCTGCTTCCTAAACCTCTTCTAACTCTGGACTGGAATCAGGCCAGAGCCCACATTCCTGGCCAGAGAACCAGGGGTAAGATAGCAAAGGCGGTGGTTTAGCTGCTAGGCCATGCCCTTTCTGTAGCGTTTTTCCAGGTGCATTAGAAAGAGTTGTGTTTTCTTCCAGCCCCTTCCCCAGGTGAGCTCTCTTCTCTGGCAATCTCTTAGCCCATTCTTCTTCACCCCACAAGTGGATCCACCAAGGAAGCCAGCCAAGAGTACAACTTGGTCTGGCCTCCTGCAGAAAGGGTTCCAGCGCCTCCCATTCAGCCCAAGCCAAGGCCTAGAAGCGATGGGACTTGGGGTTCAAGTTCTTGGAGCTTACACTACAGACACTTCATGTTCAAGAAGAAAAATTACTATCCACTGTGGATTTGCCTCCAAAATGAAGACCATGGATCCTGTTCCTCTTGGCTACTCCTCCGGGTTGTGTTCTCGTCCACGTGGGTTTTTATAAACAGCAGAGCTCCATGTCATTGGGGGCATCCCTCCCCTTTAGTTCCTTCCTCTTTGAGCTCCCCTCTCCCCACCTGCAGAACCAGCTGGAGCCTCCAGTATTTCCCACACATGTATATACAATTTCCTTCCACAATTAATGGCTAGCTGTCTTGACTGGGACAGCCCTGTGAGGTCTCCCTATGTCAGATGGGAGGCTAGTTCTTGAAAATCTTCCCTCTTGATAGCTACGGAGGGTATCCAGCCTGACTTCATGTCTACAGGGCCTCTTGCTGTATCCCCTACATCACCCATGTCTGGCCCTGCTGTCTCCTCATCTTTCCTCTTTAATATCTTGCTCTAGCCTTTCTACCCCATCTCTGGCCATTTCTAGCTCTGCAGAGACAGACCACCTACACATGGGTTTCCTTATCTTTTTTCCCTCCTTTGACAGGAGGATCTTACTATGTAGTTCCTGGTCTGGGGCTCACTATGTAGATCAGGTTGGCCTGGAACTCGCAGAGATCCACCTGCCTCAGTCTCCCAAGTGCTGAAGTTCAAGGTGTGCACCATTTCACCCGATCTTTTCCTCTTCACTCTTGTTCTCTCATTATTAAGAGCTGTATTGAGAGCTGGTGATTTTTCTAAATTTCTAAGTGGCTCTGTCATCACAGGCTTGGAGACCCCAGCAGTTCTCCCATCTTGACCCGGATGTGGCACACACCTGTAATCCCAGCTCTCTGGAGGCAGAGGTGGGTCATCTCTCTGAGTTCATGCCCATCTTGGTCTTCATAGAGAGTGCTAGGCAGGATTACTTTGTCTCAAAACCAAACCAAACCAAACCAAACAAGACACGACCTAACTGGGCTGCATAGTTTTTTTATGGAGAGATGCAGCTTAGCAGTTAAGAGCATTTGCAGCTCCTTCACAGGACCTGAGTGTTCCCAGCACCCTCATGGTAGCTCACAACTGTTAGTAACTCCAGTCTGTGTGACCCTGATGCCCTTTCCTGGCCTCCGTAGGCACCAGGTGTGCCTACATGTGATGCCCAGACATGCGTGCATATAGGCAAACACTCACACACATGATATAAAAATAAACCTTAGTTTATGCAAGGCTCAGCTACCCTCTAGGGATTATGATTTCCAGGAAGAATTTCCTAATGAAACCCCAACACCTACATCTCAAACACAACTTCTGAGTGTCCTTTGGCCTCTAGTTTGGGCAGCCTTCTGCCATCTTGAACACACATTTCTTTGGGATGCCGACTGTGATCGCCGCCTCGATGCACGGTCTGTCTTTTGATAGTAGGGGAACTACCCTGTTTTTCAGATCAGGATTCTCCTCTTCTGCTTGTGTGCTTTGTGGAAAATCAGCCCTCAGCCGAGCTCTGTGTCTGGGGAAGTAGCTTTGGCCTAAGCTAAGCAGAGCAGAGTCACCGAAAGTGGTTCCAGGGAGGGGGTGGAATCAAACGCAAGCCTCTGGCTGAGGGAAGCGTTCCTTGGTCATTTCTGGGTAAGAGGTTTTCTTTGCCTCTGGGAAATCTCCGAGTAGGACGGCTTTCCTCTGGATCTGGAGGGGAAGTAGCGACGAGCTTGGCAACCAGCTTCAGGATGAAGTTGTTCCTGGAGAAGTTAGAGCCAAAGCTCAGGAAGAAGAGACTGGGTCCTGATGTCGCTAGCAGAACAGATGAATGGAACTGAACCTGAAACCAACTCTGACCTGTCTCTCCAGTCACGTGTGTCTTTAAGTAACTGATTTTATTGAGACAACTCTTAACGATGTAGGCCTAGCTGGCCTGGGGCTTCCTCGGGCTGACCCCAGACGTGTGGCAGCCCTTTCTGCCTCTCCCTCCCAAGGTGCTTGGGTTGCAGTGGAGCCATGACATCATTTTCAGCTCTCCTCCGTGATTTCTGTTTCTGTTATCATTGACAAACTGGATTGCCTCATCTATCACTTCATTTTGCTATTCCATTTAAACCTGCCACCTCCAAGATCTAGGCAGGAATCCCAAATCCACTTGTCCCTCAAACTCAGCAAATCCAAAGTTGATCTTAGTCTTGTTCGTTGGACCTGGGACCTTACGTAGCCCAGGTTGCTCTCAAACTTGCTCTGTAGCAGTGAACAACCTTGAGTCCCCCATCTTCCTGGTTTCAATTTCCCAGGTGTGGGGATTGCAGGCATGCGCCACCACGCACAACTCCAACATCACAGATCACTGCTGCTGTTTGCAGTGCTGGAGCCTGAAGCCAGGGTGCTAATCAAGTGCTTTCCCACAGGGCTGCATCCTCATCCCTAAGCTGACCTTTTAAGTCACGCCCCACCCACCTGCTTCTGGTTCCATACTCCCGACTTTTGCTCATGGCTCCTCAGTCCTTCCTGCTGTCCTTGTTAGGAGCTGGGTGTCGTCAGACTCCTTGCATATCCCACACCCAGTAAGACACCTCATCCTGTTGATTCTCCTCCTTCATCCCATCTGATCTGCCCCCATGTCTTGGCCTACTTCTGCATATTGAGTCACTTGTCCATCATCCCTTATGCCTTCCAATGCAGGCTCCTCCCTGAGGCCAGTCTTGTAGGTTACAACAGGGACCACTTATGGCCTCTGTCCTGGTGATTCCACTCTGTCTTCTAGATTATGTCTGTTCAGGCCTTCTGCTCTTCTGGAAGGTTCTACGTCTCTCAGGCCTTTGTGTCTTCTGTTTCCTTGGTGCTTGCCTGTTTCTTTCTCCAGGGACACTCCTGTCCTGGGGCAGGGTTGGCTGCCCACTCCTATACCCACAGGTCCATCTAGCTGGCTACCTGTCAGTCCTATCATGTTGTGTTGTTTTTGCAAGGTGAGCAAGGACACCATGCCCCGTGTTCCTGTTAATCTCGATCTTCAGCATAGTCCTTGGCTTGTAAGAATTACTCAGTGGGTGTTCATTGGGATGAGTGAGTAAAATGGACCCTCATCCTCACAGCCCAGTCTCTGTAGCCTTTTCTCCTTCTGGCTCTCAGATATACTTCCTCTGTTTGGGGGACATTGGGACGTGTCTAAGGGACTCCCGAGCTGTTTATCTGTGCTCACAGTTGTTGCCAAAGGCAGTCTTTAGGAAGTAGCCCTCCTTTGGGTCGAGGCAGATGAAACGGGCCATGGAGGACCCCAAGGGTCAACTTCTGGCAGCAGCATCAGGTGTGAGAAGGAACTGGGATGTTTCTTCAGGAATTCTTGGGTCCTTGAGACCACTTTGGTCCCTAGAATTCCTAGCAAAATGCTGCTGTGTTTCACTTTGGGGCAAATGTACTAAAACTTCTAAGCTGTCAGGGACCCGGCAGGGAGATACTGAGGAAGATTAGGTCTAGTTATCCTCTCTCTGCCCCTCTTCTTTTTTTTTTTTTTTTTTGGTTTTTCGAGACAGGGTTTCTCTGTGGTTTTGGAGCCTGTCCTGGAACTAGCTCTTGTAGACCAGGCTGGTCTCGAACTCACAGAGATCCGCCTGCCTCTGCCTCCCAAGTGCTGGGATTAAAGGCGTGCGCCACCACCGCCCGGCCTCTGCCCCTCTTCTTACATACCTACTCCATCCACCGTGAGTTGCCTCCCTCAGAAACCTATAAACATCATTTCACTGTGGAGGCAGGAGGGCTGTATCACTCTTAGGCAGGCTTGGGGACCCTCACACTGCATGTATCCACGAGGCTATAGAAACGAAGTGGGAACAGAGGGAGGAGGAGCCTGGGGCTGTGGGGGGGACCTGGACAGCTGAAGCTGATGAGTGGGAAATGCATTGAGTTGTAAATTCTGAATTATGACGGAAACCGCTGACCGTAAGCACATGATGGGCAACTCCCCATGATGTCGAATCCACCTACCTCCTAGTGGCCCGAACTCACTGTGCTGTGTAACCTTTCTCTAGTGGCCCCTTTAATGAGGTCCTGTTCAGGCCATAGAGGCTGCCTTTCCATTCAGTGCCCAAGGGGCCCCACCTGCAGCAATTCCTCTTCCCCTCCTACAGCTCAGAGTGTCTCGGCTCAGGTACAGAGCCTTGGCAGGGCTGACATCAGCAGGGGTAGAGAGCTGGACAGCTGGGCCCTGGCCGTGCAGCGGGAATGTTGCGTGCTCCCCACAGATGATATGCCTCATAATCCTCCTCCAGGTGGGGACGCGATGCTCTCTATGTGGGAAATGAGAAGGATGCAGGCCCCAAAGGACGAGGAGCAGAGATGGGGAAGAGAAGAGAAGAAGCAGGACTCAATCACTGCAGCTCAGAACCACTCTGAGTGCTTGCTGGCTGCTCTATAGCCCCCAGTTAGCTGCTGCGACTGCCTGGGCCTCTGCCTGCCTGCCTGCCTGCTCCTGTGTCGGGGACCACTGTGATTCCCTGTCATTCCCTTCTATCCTGCCTGCTCCTCCCTGCCGCCCTCCCACCTTCCCTTATTCAAGTACCTACCCCTTTGAAGTTTGTAGAATTGCCATTCCTAGGGATAGCTGAACTTGGCTAACACTTCTCAAAGCCTAAAGGCCCTTGGGGAATTCATTATTGGTGGGTCTGACAGGCTGTGTCCTGAAAGGAGGGTTCTCTGGGGGCCATACTGAATGGTTGTGTTTGAGCTTCTCTCTCCTCCTGCCTGGCTTACCTTAGATTAGGCTTGGCACTGGGATGCAGAAGGGCTGAGACCCTGGTCCTGTCTGGAGGAAGGCCTTGTTTCACACCATCTCTGCACAAGGACCGGTGTTTCCTCAAGAGGAGGAAGCAGGTCTCAGGTGCGAATGAAGATGCCAGGGAGTTCTCTGCTCTTTCTGGTCTCTCTGGTGAACACTCTTTGAAGGGTGTGTCACCGTTGCCCAGGCTTCAGCAACTGTGGAAAGATTTGGAGTCAGGGGCCAAGGCCAGGGCACGTGGTGGGGGTGGGGTGGGTGAGGGGGCTGGTGGGAGCCGTGTGGATGAACGAGTCTCCGTGGGACATGTGGGCCTGAAAGTTCTCAGGTCTATGTTTTCCCCAAGTTAACGTGGAAAAGGCTGACGAGGGAAGAGCTGGATGCAGTCTGGCGCAGCCTCAGGTGGTTCCCCGAGCTGCCGCTGGCTTTGGCCTCCTCTGTGCATGGGCTTGTGTCCTTGGGCAACCCTAGCAGCCCTTAACCTGCCCACTCTGCCCCTTATCCCCACTGGAAATCCTGTTTTCATCCGTACCCCCACAAACCTGGCTGTGTGTGACACATGGGACCAATATTGTAATTGACACTGGCCAAACAGAAACGTGCAACTTCTTGTGAAGAAATTAATAAAACGGTAATGGGAGAACATTAATCCATGAAGGAAGGGGTCCATTGTACACACCCCAAACTAGCCCTGTCCCCCTGATATTTGTTTCACTAAGGAAGGTTCTCCAGCTTGAAAACAACTCAAAGCGAGAGTTTTTAGGCCAAGCATCTTCCCCACTGAGGGCTGGGAAGATAAACACTGAAGCCCGGGAGGGAGCTGAGCTGAAAGAGGTGGGCTTAATAGATTTTTGTTTCACTTGAGAAAAATGGACTTTATTTGGGGAATAGAAAGGCCTAAAAAATTTTTTTTTGACCTTCAAGCATTTTTTTTAAAGACAGTATCTCTCTATGTAGCCCTAGAACTCACTCACTATGTAGAGTCAAACTCAGAGATCCTTCGGCCTCTCCATCCTGAGTGCCAGAATTGAAATCATACACCACCATGTACAGCCAACCATCTGATTTTACAGAGTATTTATCTTTATTTGTGTGTGTGTGTGTGTGTAGCCCAAAAGGAGGCAGGCACTGGGTTCCCTGGGGCTGGCATTTGAGGTGGCTGTGAGCCACCTGACAGGTGTGTTTGCTCTTTTGCTAGAGCAGCAAGTGTTGCATCGACTCTCCAGTCCCCACCATCTTATTTTTTTATTTTTTATTTATTTTATTTTATTTTTTTTTTACTATTTAAGAAAACTTTCTTAAGTGTGTTCCACGTGTTTTGGTCACATTCACCATCCCGCATCCAGATCCACTCCTACCCATTTCCCCCTTTCGAGATTTATGCCTTTTCTGTCACCCACTGAGTTCAGTTTGTACCACCCATGTATGCATGGGTGGTAGGGCCACCCACTGGAGTGTGGACCTACCAGGAACCACCTCCAAAAACGTTTTCCATTGTATACTGTATGTGTGTGTGCGTGTGTTGGTACACATCTGTAATGCTAGCGCCGGGGAAGCTGAGGCAGGAGGATTGAGAGTTCAAGGCCAGTTTAGGCAATGGGACTCTGGTTCAAAACTAAAACTAAAGGCTGCCAAAGCAAGATTACCTCGGAGGTGAGGTTTGGAGGTGGTGCTTCGTGAGAGAGGAGGTAAGCGCAGGACTCTTGGGGACCGTAAGATCTTGGGGAGTGACTCATTCTGTGCTGTTTCTGTCCAGTCAGTCCTCAAACCTGGATTTTCGTTGTTATTGTCTCCAGGGCTGGGCACTGAAAACAGGACCTTGCTTATGCTAGGGGAACATTCTGCCTCCGAGCAGCAGCCCTGGCTCATTGTTTTCACACTAGAACTGAAATGTAATATTTTTATGCCTACCTGTGTTGTGGTAGTTTGAATGTAACTGGACCCCATAATCTCACAGGGATTGGCACTAGTAGAAGGTGTGGCTTCGTTGGAGAGGGTGTGGCCTTGTTGGAGGAAGTGTCACTGTGGGGTGGGCTTTGAGATTTCCTATGCTCAGGATACCACCCAGTGTCTTAGTTGACTTCCTGTGGCCTGAAAGATGTAGAACTCTCAGCTACTATTCCAGCATCACAGCTGCCCGCACACCACTGTGCTCCCTGCCATGATGATAATGGACGGAACCTCTGGAACTATAAGTGAGTTGCCCCAATTAAATGTTTTCTTTATGGGCTGGAGAGATGGCTCCACAGTTAAGAGCACTGACTGTTCTTCCAGAGGATCTAGTTCGATTCCCAGCACCCACATGACAACTCACAACTGTCTGTAATTCCAGTACTAGGGGACCCAGCACCCATGGCAAAACACCAATGCACTATATATATATATATATATATATATATAGTTTTCTTTGTAAAAGTTGCCATGGTTATACTGTATCTTTACAGCAATGGAAGCCCCAGCTAAGACATATGCCATGTACTGTCTTCTGTGTGTACGTGCAAATGTGTATGTGTGTGTTCATGCGTGTGCCTATGTGGGGAGCTAGCAGTCACCTCCAGTGTTGTCCGTCACGCATCGTCCACCTTGTGTTTCTGAGGTGGTCTTTGGTTGGTGTGGGACTTGTCGATTAGGCCAGACTGGGCGTGCAGTGATCTGCAGGGGTGTGCCTACACGTGCAGTGATCTGCAGGGGTGTGTCCATTTTTGCCTCTCCAGAGCTAAGATTACAAAAGAGTGACATCATACCCCGCTCTTGTTAGTGGACACTGGGGATGAAACTCGGGTCCCCGTGTTTACACGGTTAGCATGACCTAAACGTCTCTCCAGGCCTGTTCTGCACGTCCCCCTCTACTTTTAGATGTCGTTTAAGTTTGGAGATAGCCAAGAAGCCTTTTAGATTGTACTAGCAAGGTTAGTTGTTAGAAATCAAAAGGACAAAACCCTGGAATTTAAGAAAAAAAAAAGTCGTAATGCAAGAAATTGCCTGGGCTTTGGCTGGTGTAAGTCCCAAATGTGAGACGTGCTGGTCTATGGGTAGCATGTGCAGAGGCAGGGAGACCTTGTGCTATGACCTTGCTCCTGTTGCCCAGGATGCTGGGAAAGAAACCTCTTTACGTGGGACACAACCGACCTCCTTTCTAGAAGGGGACCTCCATATGGACCTTGATATGTAAAATAGGCCATTTTTTTTTAACCTGGCTTTCCATGGTTGGGTGATAATCAGACAAGAAAACAGCTTATGAATCTACTGGCGACAGTGGTTTTAAAATGGAACACTAAGAGGTTATTAAGAACTGCGGCCACACCTGTATGCGTGGCTGCTGCTGCGTGCTCTCTGTATGCTAAAGGGGAAAGCGAGATGACCATGTTCGCGTTGATTATACTCATATTCATATGGACTCTAAACCTCAGAGGGGACCCACCCTCCGCAGAAGAAATCATGAGCAGATGTTAGTGTTTAATAGTTTTACATCTTATGGATTTTGAACAATGTATCGCTTACCCTGGGAAAGCTGTGTTTTAGAAAGAAGTCTTGGGTTTCTTCTTGATCTCGGAGTTTGAGAGGAAGCCTAGTCAGCAAATGGCCTGAAAAGCAGCTGCCTTAAAAGTAAATAATGTGATAAAGAACCCCATAGAAGACATGGCCTGATGGTGGCACAACTGAGATCAATATCAATTGTTAAAAAATGATTGTATCCATTGCGAATCACTCTAGGGCGGTTTCTGTCAAGGCCCTCACTTGTGATTAAAGCCAAGTACGTAAAATTCACACAGCCATTGGGAGGGGGGTTTATATTTGCTCCAACTTAGCTCCCTCTGGCTGCCCTGTGTGTGCGTGTGCTTGCTCTTTCTTTTCAAAGCTGGTGTTGAACAGGAAGAATCAAGGAAGAGTTTGGTGACTACATCTGTCAGGAGCATACTTCAGGGGGGCAGCGCCTCACAGTGACCTGGGGTCTGCTGCATCATGCGGTGTGCAACTCTCCCGTCTTCGTTAGGTCCTTGTCTGGGAACAGCTTCAGAGGCCTTCACCCCACCTACTAACAAGCAAATGTTTAACTGGGGACCTGGTACGTGTCTCACAGAGCTGAGGACATTGCGTGAGAGAAAGAGAAGGCAGTTGCTATCATCAGACACTGTATAACCACCCTTTTAGGGCTCGGGCAGCCACTGGCAGTTCCCACAGAAGGCCAATAACCAACCCACCCATTACGAAAGCAAGAGTGAAGATGGGGTGGCCGTGGTTAAAACGGGAGGTGTCTCACTCATGGTGTGAGGAGTTGGGGCTGTGCTGTCTGAGGCGAGGATGTGGTGCCTGAGAGACCTGGAATGTGCGAGGTCAGTGGGAAACAGTATTCTGTGGTAACTGAGAGAGAGCAGCGAGGTAAGGTTTGGGTCTGCATCCCTGCTCTGTTGACTGGCTGTGCGGCTTTGGGCAGGTTACTTAATCCTGAAGCTCTAATTTCTTCTTTCAATGGGAAAACAAACAAAAAAGCAAGAGGAATAATTGCAGCAGATGATCCTGTAAGTGAGGCACCTTGCACAAACCTTGCCCACTTAACAATGTTCCAGTCAGAGTTATCATGTCTGCTACAGAAAGAAAGCTGAGACTCAGGGTAAGGGCCAAGGGCTTCCTTCAGAAATAGCCGCTCTCCCAGCCATGTCCTGAGGGCTGCCCCTCGCATGCCCCCTTTGACCCTGGATATTCTAGGACTCTCTGGTCTCTTCAACTGTCATCCACACTGCGAAAGACAAGACGGACATCCTGTGTTCTTAGCTAGGGTTTTGTTATAGGACTAGAGGGTCGCAGAGTTGGGAGTCAGAGGGTGATGTTGGCAGAGATGACTTGACAGCGGTGCTCCTAAAAAGTAGAGCATTTGGGGTTGGACAAATGAGGACCAAGTTCATGGTTTGTGAAGGTGACCGAGCCTGGAGGACTCCCTGCTGGCTCAGCATGGGAGGAGAATGGATGGGTGGACCAGAAGTGGAGAAAAGGATGTAGGTACCCTGTAGACACACATGGTTGAGGCCTCACTGAGAAGATGTATAGGCAACAGGGCCTTTGGACATTAGAGACACGAAAGTAAGGGACAAAGCTGAAGACATTAAGTTCCTTCATTGGAAGACCCCCAAGTCCTAGGGTTTCTTGAGTATTGTGTGTCAAATAGGCTCAATAGGAGTTTATTTCTGCATTTTTATGATTTAGAAGGGTTTTATACAGATTTTCTTTTATATGTAAATTTATTATGTGTATGGGTGTCATGCCTCCATTGTCTGTGTGCCACACATGTAGTGCCTGTGGAGTCCAGAAGACAGCATCAGATCCTCCAGGACTGGAGCTAACAGACAGTGTGAACCACCATGTGGGTGCCGGGAATCGAACCCAGGTCCTCTGGAAAAGTAGCCAGCGCTCTTAACCATTGAGCCATCTTTCCAGCTCCCTTTCACACAAATTTTCGTCTGTCCTATGTTCTGTAAGTGAGATCTCTTTATGGGGAGAACACAGACATCGCTGCCTGTTCCTATTCTGAGACCATCCGTGTATAAACCTTTTTTTTTCTTATTTCCCCCCTTTTTAATTTGGCAACTCCCCAGTGAAAGAGCAGCAGCAAAGGAGGGCTAGAGAAAAGGTGGAGGGAGGGCCCAGGTGCATACATGTAGGCGGATGAGCCTGTGGGCTTCATGCCATTTAATGTGACAATCAACATCACACCCTCTCACCCTCTTACTGTGCTGGTGTGTGGACCTCAGTTTCTGCCTTAAACAGAGACAACAGGTACACACAGCCTCTGGGGAAGCGTGGCTGGGTCGGGCTATCTCTGCTCATCTTGAACACGTGTCTGAGCGGTGCACTGGGTGGCAAGGCGCCTGCTCCCAGCACGCCTGGGAGCCACCAGAGTCCGCCTCTGCCAAGTCGTGTTTGCTGGCAAGGCCTACCTGGCTGACGTCTGTCCAGGCAGGTGAGATGGCAGGCAGCAGATGGGTAAGTTATTTTTAGCCACCCAGAGGGTGACGTATGTGACTTCCAAGGCCACATGCCCAGATCTGTGTTTATCAGACATATGTGCACAGACCCCGAGGAGGACAAAGAAGATATTTCGTTAGATGATGACAGGAAAAAGGCCTCCTCCTGGCCCAGGTGGAGCACAGGTGCTAATGACTCAGGCTTAGGAAATCGATTCTTGAAGGTGTCCCCTCACTCGTGTTTTGAAATATTGTCTGTTTTGTTATGACTTGACTGTGGTTTGTCCCCATTAAAGTCATGTGGGTTTTGTTGTTGTTGTTTTAACATGGGATTTTGCTATATAGTCTAAGTTGGCCTGGAACTTACTTTGTGGCCAGGCTGGTCTGGAACTTAGTACACTCCTGCTTCAGCTTCTTCTCAAGGGATTCTGCTATGGCAACAGAAAATGGCCAAGACACGGCCTTACTTATTGTCCCTAGACTTGATGACTTCTGGCTATTCTTCTTAAACCTTTCCTGACATCTTTAGGCAATATCAGTGCCCCAGGTGGCCTGCCTTGTAGCCCGCCACCGCTGTTAACACACACTATTGCAATCATCTGCTTCTTCAATGACACCAAGACCCCGGAGAAGTACAGGTCCCGTCTTACTCCGAGTGTGATTGCTGCACACACTTGGCAGGTGGTGGGTGTTCATAATGAATACATTATACAGATTTGTCAATTTTGTGACATCGTTCCTTCCTCTTGGCCCTCACAAAATAAATTTGCATTAATTTCTTTTTAAACGACAATGAATCAAATTGCTTTTGTCTCAAGAGTTTTAGTCACCCACCGAGGCCATTCCAGGTCCAGGGAATTGGGAAAGACAGGGATGGGAATCCCTTGGATTAGAAGCTGCCCTTTCAGAGTTATCTGTTATTACTGGTAGTGTGTGTGTGAGGAGGTGACCAATAGCACGGCAAATGCAGAACTGGTGTTGCCTAGGGATGACCTGCACTTGGCAGAAATGTTTGCCCAAGATAGCTTTGTGGCTGGGCCCCACCTTTCCCCAAAGTCACGCCCATGTGTTACAGCAGCTAAAGACCAGGGACAAGCTGGGATCACCTGGGGATGGGGAGGTGGCTTAGCATATCCCGTCTCTTCCTTCCTGGGCTTGGTGCAGTCTGCTTAGGTTTGAAAGTCCATACTGGTTTGTATGTATTGATTTGAGTGCTCTTACTCTGATATACACAAATTTATATACATATCCATGCTGGTGAGTACTTCTTACATATATACACACACTTGTGCATACATCTTATATATACATACAGACTAGTGTGTGCTTCTTATATACACACATATTGGTATATGTCTCTTTTCTTCTAGGGACCTCATGGGGATGTTCTACTGATGTCCAAAGGGTTAGGGCAGAGGGAGTGTCTCAGGGAAAGGTGTCTGCTACCCTTGGCCTGCACCCAGGGCTTGTACGACAGTTCTATTCTTGGTGCTGAGATAGAAGGCCATCCAATAGACTCAGAGATAAGCTGACTTGGACCTGGTACCCCTGGGAGACAGTGGAACCTTTTAGGTGGTTGGACCTAGTGGACGCTCTTCAGTTATTGGGTGTCTGCATCTGCTCTTTGTTGCTGTTTTGTGTGTTTGTAACAGGGTCTCTTATACCCGAGACTGGCCCCAAACTTACTACTTCGTTGAGGTTGGCCTTGGGGCCTGTCCTGGAACTCACTCTGTAGAACAGGCTGGCCTCGATCTCACAGAGATCCACTTGCCTCTGCATCCTGAGTGCTGTGATTAAAGACATGCACCACCACTACCCGGCTTCCATCCTCTTAAGTGCTGGGATAACGGGTATGCACCGCCATGCTGACTGGGAAGGGTGTGTGTGTGGCCTTTGAAGTCTGAAGACAACAAGGCTACAATTCTGAATCCTTTTCTAATCCGATCCACCAACTGGGGACTAGGCATTCACATATATGAGCCCATGAGAACCATCCTTATTCTCACCACCACACAGGGCTATTGAGATCCTAGCCCGCTCTCTCCTTGTGCTGCAGCTCTGGGAACAAACCCCACACTCCCTACCCTCAAACACTGACTCCTCAAAGCAGGAGGGCCGACCTGCCACAGCCTGGAGCTTCTAAAACTGTGAGCCAAAATAAGGTTTAATTTTTTTTTTTAAAAAAATGAAATATTTCAAGCAGTTTGCCATTGGAATGGAAAGCTGAGTAACAGGGCAGGCTTCCCCGAGGGCCGAGTTTCAAAAGTCCTCCTGGGGAAGCTGTCTGGAGAGAGCAGCATCTTCAGAAGTAAGGATACAAGTGACAAGCTGAGAAAAGGCGTCAGAGCCTGACTTAGACAAAGTCAAAAGTCTGGAGCTTGATTTTGAGCTCTCTAGGCCACCAGCCCCTTGAGGGCGGGGAGGGAGACCCTGCCTGGATTTTTCCTCGTTGCATCAACAGAATGAGATAGAAGGAGCTCTGAGAACATGTTCCTTCAGAGGCAGAAATTACACACTTGTAGCAGCCAGGATGGCTATTTGCAGTAATAACTATCCTAGCCTGGTTAGAAAAGCCTAGTAAATGTTGCCCTCGTTTGAAATTCTCCCCTGATCCCCACCCCACCATCTTCCCAGTGCTGAAGAGGCCGAGAGGCAGAGTGACTATTTTCTGTTTGTTTGTGTCTCCAGAGCCAAGCTGTCTGGAAGCCCTGTCTGGAAGGCTGCTTCCCCATCCCGGGCAACCGTACCCAGCAATCAGGGGGCCCTGCGCAAACATCTAGAAGACCCAGAGGGGTCATTAGCGGAGGGTAGGAAATGTCTTTGTTTGAACCTCTGATCGTCACTAGGCATCCAAAACCAAAGGACAGCTTTGCCCTTTGTCTCCCTGGGAGTGCAAAGGATGCAGGGGAGGATGGAGCCCAGCCGGTTGCACTGTGCATCTCGGAGGTTTTAACACTGTAGACATCCAGGCTGTCCTGTAGAGATTTGCTTGGCTCTTGAGAAGAACAAGGGGTCCTGGGGGCTTCACATCATACTGGGATCGATTCCCTTGTGCAGCCAAGAGTGAGAACCACTGGCTTAAGTGAGGGACTTTCTGCTGGTCCTTTGGCCCATGCTGGCCGCTCGGGGAGGAGGAGAAACAGTGGGTGACTTCCATTCCTTTAGGGCTGTCCTGATCCTTGATTGTTTCCAGTGTGTATCTTTCCATGACACATATGTTTGGAGGGGGTTCACATATAATATCACCCTAGAATTTTATGTGCTTCAGTCCAAGCCAGTGATTTCTCCTGCACTTTGTGGGTAACTTAAGGGATCAAAATATTTTTATTAGGGGCTGGAGAGATGGCTCAGTGGTTAAGAGCGTTGCCTGCTCTTCCAAAGGTCCTGAGTTCAATTCCCGGCAACCACATGGTGGCTCACAACCATCTGGAATGAGGTCTGGTGCCCTCTTCTGGCCTGCAGGCTACACACAGACAGAATATTGTATACATAATAAATAAATATTAAAAAAATATTTTTATTATTTTATGCATATGGATGTTTTACCGGCCTGTATGTCTGTGTAGTACATGTACACCTGGTGCCCTCAGAGGCCAGAAGAGGGCATCAGCTCCCCTGGAACTGGAGTTACAGATGGCTATGAGCTACCACGTAGGTGCTGGGAATTGAATCTGGGACCATCTGCCTCTGGCTTAAGAGGTTTTTGAGTGCACTGCTAACCTGTGGGAGTTTACTTTCACTCAAATTTTCACATCTGAGAGTCACATGACGGCTAAGTACACCTTTTCCTGGCACGTGGTTTTCAGCCCTGGTCCTCCCTGAGCATCTCTGTGCCTTCACACTCCCTCAGCTCTTGCTAAGTCTCAAAGGCATGGCTTCCTACTTTTTCCCTGTGCTTTCTGCCTGGGTTTGGGTCGATTCATCTGAAACCTCTTGCCCCTACTTCCCATGGCTCCCTGCCTTGAGACTCCACTTGCCTGTATTCACAGTGGTGAATTCCCACAACAAACTACCCCATTGTCTGTCTTTTTTTCTCTCATAATTTTATTGTGTGTGTGTGCATGCATGCATGGCTATATGTGAGAGAGACTCTGTGTGTGAATGCATGACAGTGTGTCTAAGAAGCTGTGTGCATGCATGCATGGCTATATGTGAGAGAGACTGTGTGCGTGTGTACGCACACATGACTGTGTATCTGAGAGGCTGTGTGTGTGCATGCATGACTGTGTGTGTACGTGTGACTGTGTGTGTGTGTGCATGCATGACTGTGTGTGTACGTGTGACTGTGTGTGTGTATGCATGACTGTGTATCTGAGAGGCTGTGTGTGTGTGCATGCATGACTGTGTGTGTACGTGTGACTGTGTGTGTGTGTGTGCATGCATGACTGTGTGTGTACGTGTGACTGTGTGTGTGTGTGCGCCACAGTATGTACAGAGGTTAAAGAACACCTTGTGAGACTCAGTTCTCTCCTCTCACTGTGTGGGGTGGGGCCAGGGATCACACAAATCATGGAACTTGCTGGCAGGTGCATGCTCCTGCTAAACTATCTCACTGGCCCAGCAGGTTTTTTTTCTTTTGTTGTTGTTGTTTTTTATAGAGTCTCACCATGTGCCTTCTGTTGTTCCAAACTTATTATTGGCCCCGGGTTTTCCATCTTCCTGCCTCAGACTCCTAAATATTGGGGTTATGGGTGCTCCCCACCACACCTGGCAGTCCCTCATTGCGTCCCTGATCTGGTTTAAATGTCCCCACATGACCTCTAGGATGGATTGCCAAACACCTGAGCAGCTTCTTGTGCTACCATGTCACCCTTGTCTTCTTTGTCTTCTCTCTGGCCCCCCACCCTATGGGGTAGCATCTGCAGTGTGGGTAGGTATTTCCTCTTTCACTAATTCTCTTGTAGCTGCCGGGAAGTGTACTACGCTAAAGTTCTAAGTGCTTCTCGGTGTGATCAGATATGATCGAATGGACAGTCGGCTTTAATCCTCATAAGGAGACTAAGCCACAGCCCAGCAGGGTGGTGGTCTGGTGTATCTTTTCCTTACACATTGCTAGGCTCCTGAAATCCTTACTAGAATTTCACCTGTCACCCTAAGTCCTCCCCAGTCACTTAGTGTTGTGTGCACACACCAGAGGCTAATGGGCAGGGTTTCCTCAGAGAGCAGCCTAGGGGAGAGGAACACGGAACAGAACGAAGGGGCAGCAGACACCTGTGGGAAAGTGTGCACATCATGAAGACCCGGGACACCTACCTTCCAGTTGGTTTCCACCTACAGTCATCCTGATTCCCCGCCTGCTGGGAGACTTGGGTGGATAAACCTTTTTGAACCAATTCCGAATGGAAGGGGAGATTTTTAAATGAGCTGGACACAAAAATGTAATTTTGAAGACATTTGGTTGCGTTATGGAGTCAATATAAAAGGAGACTCTTCCAGAATACCCAGGTTGCTTAGTGGCCATTGTTGTGCCAATGGGAGGTGGCGGATCCTGTTGGTAGGGACCTGTGTAAAGATCTGTGTACTTAGCCCCTTATCCATGAACATCTGGAGGAGGGGGTTGGATGTCCCTGTCCGTTGTTCCTGTCCTGTGTTCCTGTCTAGTCTGAGTCACCTCCGTACCTGCCACAGCCAACAGGAGCCCTTCAGACCCAAGAACCCAGCAGAAGGTGTGCGAATCCAGGAACAGATCACTGACCTCTTTTGGTTACAGCTCACGAGCTTTGTTTTTGTTTTTGTGTTTTGTTTCTGTGGAGAGAAGAGGAAGGGATGGTAAAAATGACCAGATGGGTTAAGAAGCTGGGAAAACCTAAATGGATTGGGAACGCTTTAAGCTAAGTCCCTCCAAGAAGTTTGGAGGGCTATAAAGAGCCTGAGATGTGTCTAAAGGGTGTTTTTGCATTTCTTAGGGGAGAAGGTAAGGGTTCTCTGGAGGCCCAGATGAATCAATCTCTCTCTCTCTCTCTCTCTCTCTCTCTCTCTCTCTCTCTCTCTCTCTCTCTCTCTCCTCTACACACAGCACCAAATCTGCTACCACACAGAGGATCCAGGCTTGCCTGGAGCGCCAGGTTCATGCTTGTTGGCGGGACCAGAGCCCGCTCATTTCCCATCTCTCTCCCCCGTGGTGCCAGATGGGCTGTGTACATTTGCAGCAGGTGTTCCGCACACTTGGCCATCGCCATGTTAGAGGCTGTGACGCTGAGGCCAGGCAGCGCCTTTCTTTCCGTGGAATGATCTCAGCTCTCTTCAGGGAAGGGCGGCGGTGGTGGTGATTGGCAGGGCTGTGTCTGTGTGTGACCTTGATAGAGGCAAGCGTTCTTACCTTGGTTCCCAGCCATCTCCCTTCCCGAGTTTCTGGCTCCTGCTGCAAACACAGACTCTCCCATCTGTGCACAAATGCTCCCATTTCTGGGACGACGCTTGGTCTGCCCAGGTGCAGACGATTGCTGTTTTACTATTGTGGACATCCTCCTTTCCCTTCTGTCTTTGAAATTAGATTAAAAGAGGGATATTCGCACAGAGATTTTTCCCAGGGCCACTTTAAATCCACCTGGCAGTCAGCACCGACTTTCTCATTTGACTAGAATGTTCCTGTGAATGCTTCTGACAGTTGTTATTATTAGTATTAAAAATGTAGAGACTGGGAATAGGGCTCAGTCGGTGAAGGGATGGAGCTGAGTTTGTATTCTCAGAACAGAAATGCTGGGGACACGGCAGCAATAACCCCAGCGCTTGGGGCTAGGTGACAGAGACAGGCAGATCCTCGCTGGCCAGCCAGTCTAGCCAATTAGTGATCGTCAGGCTTAGTGAGGAACCATTTCAAAACTAGGGGAGAGGGCTTGGCAGGTAAGGTGCTGGCTGCCAAGCCCAACAGCTTGAGTTTGATCCCCAGAACCCACTTAATAGGAGACAACTGGCCCCTGGGAGGCCTCGCTAATGTTCTTCACTTGCAGTTCGGGGCCTGTCACACCTCAGTCCCAAACACATAAATAAACGTGTGGAGAGCACCAGAGGAAGACAGCTTATGCTGACCCCTAGTCTACACATGTGCACAGACAGAAATGTGTTTAATGAGGCTCTTTCTCCCTTCCCATCATAAGCCAGGACTTCCTCTTCGTTAACTATTGATGGCACCCCACCTTTATTATTATTATTTAGTTTCTTAGATGGTTTCTGTGTGTATCCAGGAGGCATTTTATTTTTTCTTCTAGGCAAGTAGAGATGTGTGGGGTGAGAGGGCGTTGCCTCTGGCCAGCTTCTCTAACCACAGCCCTGGGCTGGGTCAAGGCCTAGGTCTCCTAACTCTCACTCAGCATTTAGGAAAGCGTCTCTGGAAAAGCTATGATTTGGGGGCTGTGGAGGAATCAAGACACGTGGTAGGAGGTTCTCAGAGAACTAACAGAAAAGGGAAAGGTGATGACAGCCAGAGAGCTGCGTCTACCACCCTCATCCTGTTTCCCACGCTCCTCTCCCGCTCAGCATCATCTGCCGAAAGGGCAGTTGGTGGCTTTGGTAGACCTTGTTAACCATAGACTGCGGTCTGAGTTTCAGCTCTCTCTCTAGAGCGATCCTATTTCATATACATAGGATTACATATAACATATTATATGTAATAATTATGATTATATATTATATAATAATATGTTATTATATATAAAATATATGTTTTGTTGAGGCAGAATCTTTCTGTGTAGCCCTGGCTATGCTGTGACTCTCTAAGTAGACCAGGCTGGCCTCGAACTCAGAGCTCCACTTGCCTCTGCCTCTCATGGTCATGCCCAGCTCAGTTATGATTCTTAACCAGACGTCTGTCAACCCCTAGTCATGGAAGAGGCCCTAAGAAGCTAGGCCAGTTGGATACTTGTATTTGTGGACAACTCTTATTTGTCTTATTTGACGTAGCGATACCCAAATCAGCAAATATTCAGCCCTCTGGGGTCTGGGAAGACGGCTCCGTCAGTAAAGCTCTTGCAGTTCCAGCATGAGGAACTGAGTCTGATCTTCAGAACCCAGGTCAAAAACAAACACAAAACCCAGCTGAGGGTGGTGGCGCAAACCTTTAATCACAGCGCTTAAGAGGCAGAAGTAGGAAGATTTCTGAGTTCTAGGATAGTCGGGATTACACAGAGAAACACTGTCATTTTTTTCTTTTGGTTTTTCGAGAGAGTGTTTCTCTGTGTAGCCTTGGCTGTCTTGGAACTTACTCTGTAGACCAGGCTGGCCTCAAAGTCACAGAGATCCACCTGTCTCTGCCTCCTGAGTGCTGGGATTAAAGACGTGTGCCACCACCCAGCAAGAAACACTGTCGGGAAAGCGAAACAAATCAGGTGTAACACCATGCACCTAGAGATCTCAATGCTAGGGAGGGAAGCTGCTCTTGTAGACAGCCCAAATTTGGTTCCCAAAACCCATGTCAGATGACTTACAGCTGCTTGTAACTCCAGCTCCAGGGGGATGGATGGATGTCTGTGTATACATATCTATATAATTATAATTATATAATATATATAAATTAATATATAATAAAATTTTAAAAATGAAAGTGGAGAATGATTAAGGAAGGTCTGATATTGACCTCTGTCCTCCACACTGACAGACAGACATGCATTCATGTGCACCCCCATGCACCTGTGCACAAGCATACATGACCATACACACATGCAAAGATTACAGCATTCCAAATTGAATTTGAATTTTCAGGTCAACTACTTAATTAAAAACTCTTGGACTAGGGACCAGCAATAGTGGCTTGGGAAGTCTTCTAGGTGACTCTGACCCTCCCCGAGGTTTTGAAGCCTCCCTGGCCGATTGGATTAGCGAAGCCAAGGTTCAAATAACGGAGGTGACGACAGAGCCAGAAGCCAGGAGGAAGGAACCGGAGCCAAAGCAGAAGACGAAGATTCTAGGGAATTGCTGTCAACACCATTGCTGCTTTCAGCTCGACTTTATCTCCTGCAGGTGCAGCCTGCGCAGAAGGCCGGGCCAGCTTAATGGGCCAGAAGCAAAGCAGACAGGTTGAGAAGTATTGCAGATGTTGCTTGGAGGTCATCCTGATCCCTTTGGAAGGACAACTCGTGGTCTGTCACCTCTTCCGCCATCCAAAAGGATTAATGCTTTTGTGCCTCTCCAAGAGAGCTCGGCTGGCTCCGACGTGATAGCACAGAACCAGAACTTTCCCTAGGATAACTCAGTCTCCTCACTAACAAGTCTATTTTGCTATGTTTGCGACAGGAGTTCAGGGACGCATTAACACTATAGTTAGACTGGGTGCATTCGCTCTGCTGGCCAGACCTTTCTGAGATGGCCGGAAACAGCTCTTTATTATGAAAAGCACAGTGACTTCTCTGTTGAACAGACATCCACATCTTTCCACCCTCTTGTCTTAATTAGACCTGTTGCCGTGATCCAAAAACAACTTGGGAGGGGAAAGGGTCTATTCCATCTTACAACTTCAGGTCTCATCCTTCAGTAAGGGAAGTCGGGGTAGGAACTGAGACAGAGACCACGAGAGAGAATGACTGGCTTGCTCAGCTTGCTGTTTTCTTTCAAAAAAACTTTTTTTCTTTTTTGTATATGGTGTTTTGCACAGATATATGCCTGTGAACCAACCACTTGTGGTCTAGTACCCACAGAGACCAGAGAAGTCAGATGCCCTAGAACTAGAACTAGAATTACAGATGGTTGTGAACTGCCGTGTGGGTGCTGGGAATCAAACTCAGGTCCCCTGGATCCATCCACATCAATCATTAATTAAGAAAATGCCTCCATGGAATTGCCTACAGAGCCGTCTGATGGAAGCATCTTCTCACTGAGATTTCCTGTTTGCAAATGACTGTAGTTGGTGTCAAGTTGTTAACTGACATAGCCCTGGTCCTAGTCAGGATCACTGTGGCTGTGAGGAAACACCAGGACCACAGCAATTTAGGAAGGAAAAAGGTTTATTTGGCTTACACTTCCTCGTCACTGTCCACCATTGGAAGTTATCAGGACAGGAACTCAACCAGGGCAGGAACCCGGAGGCTGGAGCTGATGAAGAGGCCATGGAAGGGTGCCGCTTACTGGCTTGTTTCTTGAAGCTTGCTTGGCCTGCTTTCTTATAGAATCCAGGACCACCTGCCCAAGGAAAGCACCACACATAATAGGCTGGGCCCTTCCCCATCAATCACTGATTAAGAAAATACCCTGCAGCCAGATCTTATGGAGGCATCTTCTCAATTGAGGTTCCCTCCTTTCAGATGACTCTAGCTTGTGTCAAGTTGACATAGAATGAGCTACCACACCCCTCTGGCTCTAACATATTTGCAGGAGCAAGACAGGGTCTTCTCTTCCTTCTTTCATTTGAAGACACTCTCCTGGTTCCCACAGTCTTCTTTCCAGGAGCCTCCATCCTTGCAAATTTCCTAGCATGCATTGGTTTTTAGAGAGGCAGAAGTTGCAGGTAAAATGGCCCCAAGCGCTGAGATGTGAGAAGGGTCTAGAATGGGCTAGCATTTGTGATGAAGGAAGGCCTGACAATCTGGGTTCAGTCCCTCAAACCCATAAAAGGCCAGAATCAGCAGCTTGGGTCTGTAATCCCTGTACCCTTAAAGAAAGGCGGAAGATTAGGTCAGCTGGGTTGGAGTATGGAGAGAAACGTAAATGAGAAAGACCCTGCCTCAAAAACGTGGAGGGAGAGCACTGACTTCTGAAAAGTGCCATGTTACCTCCGCAGTGTGCATGACACATCCATGACCACACAAATATACACGCAGACACACACACACAGGCACACACAGGCAGAGTACCACATAGGCTGAGATACGCACGCACACACAGGCAGAGAGATACACACTATGCACAGGTAGAGACAACGCACACATGCACAGGCAGAGATACACATGCACAGGCACAGACACACAGACACATATACATGTAGAAACACATACACACAGACAGATACAGACAACAGACAAACACAGAGCCTGGTCTACATAGTAAGCTCCAGCTCAGCCAGGCAGCATAGATCAGCATAGAGTTCTCTTCTTCTTCTTCTTCTTCTTCTTCTTCTTCTTCTTCTTCTTCTTCTTCTTCTTCCTTCTCTCTCTCTCTCTCTCTCTCTCTCTCTCTCTCTCTCTCTCTCTCTCTCTCTCCACACACACACACACAGTACAAAGAAAAGAGTAAAAGGAAGCCAAGTCATGACTGAAACAGTGAGACTAAACTGAAGCAGGGAAGAGGAACAGCGCTCAGAAGGAGACAGCGACACAGCAAGGTCTTTAAGGCTCTGAGCCCATGGGCGATGTGTGGTCATTGGGGAATTCTTTCTGGAGGGACTTAGGAGGAGCAGGGGTAGTCAGGACCACGTTAAGTTATGATATTACCCTCCGCGGCTCAGGTCCTTTGTCTGTGACTCACTCCCAAGCCTGGGTCTGGCCATCTTGTACTTTACAAATGGTGTTTCTGGACCTAACTACAGGGCTTTGCCTAATCCCGATTAAATTTAATCTTATTTATGCTAATTAGCCGAAACCATTTGAGCCTCATTTCTGGAATGTGTTCTCTGTCCCTTTCAGCTTTGTGCCAGGCATCAAGTTGGTGACCTCCCTTTGATCTCGATGTCTAAACGGTTGACAAAAATGTTGGCCAGTAGCTCATTAGAACTGCCTGTCAAAATGAACCCTGCATCAGCCCTCACAGCTGGCCCCTGGGCTGTCCAGCTAGCTGCTTGCTCTTTTCCGCAGTAGTAGCTCTTTCATTCAGGATGGGCTCTTGTTCCAACAGTGCCGGGCGAAGGCAGTGCCGGCAATGCATCTGCCAGCACCCTCTTTGTCAACTAGACCTTCCGAGGAAGCAGCCCGCTTTCATCCTACCACCGTGGCAAAATGCCCAAGAAGCCTGATTTCCGAAGAGAAGAGGTGTATTGGGGTCCAGTTCTGCAGGCTCCAGGCAATGGTCAACTGGTCTCACAACTTTGGCGGTGGGCCACTTTTGGATCACTCACAATGAGCACATTGTGGAGGTGGGTCTCCACCTCTGTGAAGATACAGCCTTCTTTGGGCTCAAGGGTTGGAAGTCAGGCTTTTGTATGAAGCTAGGATTATATCTGGACTATATGTTTAGTTAAATAATGAAATATCTGCAGAAGGAGCCAGCAGAGAAGCTTGTCTGTTTTGATTTGGGTCTGGATGGTGAAAATAGCCCTGGGAATTTGTAGCCTATATGTTGGTGTGGTTCTAATTTGTATGTCCTAAGGACTCGAGGTTCCCCAAACTAAGATGTTGTCAATAAAGGGGAGCATGGCTGGTGATCTTATAACCTGGGGAGACTGGTGGAAGCCGAAAGCCCCTTGGAAGGCCAGACCTTCTTGATCCCAGCTTTAAAGATGGAGTCCACTCAACATGAGCTCAAATTTAGAAAATTACCAGGAAACAATCCTTCATACATATGTTTCAGAGAACATGATTGAACTTCAACAAGTTCTTTCTCTCTCCCTCCCTCCCTTTCTTTCTTTTCCTTTTCTTCTTCTTCTTCTTCTTCTTCTTCTTCTTCTTCTTCTTCTTCTTCTTCTTCTTCTTCTTCTTCTTCTTCTTCTTCTTTGTGATGGTGTTTTATTTTTTTGAGACAGGGTTTCTCTTTGAAGCCTGTCCAGGAACTCATCTGGCCTGGAACTCACAGGGATCCCCCTGCCTCTGCCTCTCAAGTGCTGGGATTAAAGGCATGTGTCAACACCATCCAGCGCAAGGGGGATTCTTAAGAATGTGCTCAGGATCAGAAAGATGGCCCAGCAGGTACGGGTACTTGCTGCTAGCCTGGTGAACTGAGTTCCAATCTTTGGAACCCATGTAAAGGTGGAAGGGAGAACCCACTCTTCAAAGTTGGCTTCTGACCTACAATGTGCACCCATGCACAGTTCTCTACCCCAACACTAATCATAAAGTTTAAAAAGGGTGGCAGCCAAATGACATAATATATATAGACACTGAAATTAAAATAGTTCCATGCAACAATGTATTTATACAGAACATCGGATAATAAGCTGAAGGGTGAAGCCAAAAACTTCCAGATTCCAAAGATATATAAAGTAGACACAGAGTAGAATAAAAAGACTAAAAAAGATTATATATAATATATATAATCTTTTATATATAATATGTATTATATATAATCTTTTAAGTAAAAGATTATATAATCTTTTATATGTTATATATAACCTTATATATAATATATATTATATAATCTTTCAAGAGTTAAGGTGCCACACAGGCAGAATAGAATAAATCTTTAACCAGCTACATTGTAGTAAAGTGTGGGGCCTCAGAACACAAAGGAAGTACATCTTCCAGGCGGTGGAAGCAGTCTACAGGAACAGTGGATCGTTAGCAGACTTCTTACTCCTTAGCAGTAATCAAAAGCCTGGCAATCACATAATAAAACGTTTAGAATGCTGGTTAAACTTTATTTTATATCTTGCTAAACTCTCATCAACTGTGAAGTCAAAATCTGAACATTTTCTGAACAAAGGTTGAGAGACATTAATCCTAACCCGAGGCTTGGGAGAAGGGTTTCATTGACAACTGTCTTTGAGAGTACAAATCAGTGGTTCTCAACCTGTGGGTCATATATCTTTTAATCCTGCCTATCAGATATTTACATTACAATTCATAACAATAGCAAAATTATAGTTATGAAGTAGCAACAAGAGAATTTTATGGTTGGGGGTCACCACAACATGAGGAGCTGTATTAAGGGTTGAAGCATGTGGAAGGTTGAAAACCGCTAGTTTAAAGAGTTACCATTTAGGGAGCTGGAGAGATGGCTCAGAGGTCCCTAAATTTCCAACAGCTACATGGTGGATCACAGCCACCTCTTCCAGCATGCAGGTGTACAGAGAGTACTCAATACCTAAAATACCCAAAAGTTACCACTTAGAATTTGCTATTCCTGTTTTGCGCTTGTGGTTCAAGAAGCAAGCCGTCAGCTTTTTCTCCAGCTACTATGCCTTCACTCTGTCATCAAGGACTCCCGCCCTCTGGAGCTGGAAGCCCAGATAAATTCTATCTTCTGTGAATCACATTGGTATGATGTTTGGTCACAACAATAGTTATTAACTAATCCAGCTCCCAGTATGGCCCTGTCTAGTAACATAGGAATCTCTTCTCAGAAACAGCAGGTAAGAAACTACCTTGTGAATGGTGGTTGTCTCCTGATCCATTTGTCTTCCCATGTCTGAATAAAATAATCTTAGATGGGCTTGGTAGCCTATGCCTGTAAACAAAAGGATAGAGAATTAAGACTAGCCTGAGCTGCAGAGTGAGATGCTATATCCAAACAAAAATTGAACATGCCAAGGATGTAACTCAGTTGGTAGCATGCTTGCTTGGCTTGTGAGAGGCCCTGGGTTTGACCCCTAGTGCATCCAAGAATAAACATCTCAGATATGTGTTATGGACCTCCCCTGCTTATCTTCACATTCCAAATCATGCCGAGTTCTGTGCCTTAAATGCACTGGGGTCTCAGTACCTACTTGGTGTGCACTGGTTGAATCATTTGACTCTGTATTCCACCAAGCTGCACTTTGTGATTGTTGACTCTCAGCAAAGCACAGCTTCTTCTAGTCTTTCTTCCTAGCCATTTCCATGGCTCAGGTCCTCTCAGAATGCACTCAATATGCTTTACTCTAGAGCCATGGTAAGCTCAGAAGCCCCGAGTGCAGAATGCTGTTTAATCTTGGTCATCACCCTAGAAAGCTTGGTCCTGGGAAACGCTTGCTTGGGCCGACTTCTGCCTAGCCCTACCTTCACGGCCTTGGAGAAATTTCATTGATCTTTGACACTTACACTCTGAAGGTGAGGGATATTGATCTTCTGAAGATGGACGCTGACAAGAGCTCCTTGTACCGCTGCCAGCGTCATTCAGTCAGTACGTGGCTTTGGCGTGATGAGGGCTGGAACCTGTTCTCACCCGGGCACATCTCGGCTGTCTAAGCCGAGCTCCCAAGCCCACGATGATGGGAACTGTCTGTTTGGAGACAGTGGCCTGCATGTGAGGCATTTACAAATCAGGCTCAGAGATGGAGTCGCAGCTGGTAGGAGTGTGATCGTGAACTTTTCCTCCCCAATGGAGCTATCATTTACCCAGCATGGCCTCTCTCTGTCCTGCTGGTTTAGCTCAGTCCGTAATGACTCTCCCTACCCCGCACAGATGCTGATTCTTCCTGCAGCTTTAAGTCACTTGTATAGTCTCAACCCATCCCTTAAGACTCATTCCTCACTTCGTTGTTGCTGTTTTGTTTCTTTGACCCAGGGTTTTTCTGTTTAGCTCTGGCTGTCCTGGAACTCATGTAGAGTGGGCTGGCCTTCAACTCACAGAGATCCACCTGTATCTGTCTCCTTAGTGCTGGGATTAAAGGTGTGTGTCACCTGGCATCAGTTCTGCTCACATTTTAAAACTTCAACCCTAAATTTGAGTGAGAGGCTTGTTTCCTTACACCTACAGGACCTGTGGGTCTCAGCGAATCTCAACCTGTGGGTCGCGACCCCCTTAGGACTGCATAGCCAATATTTACATTACAATTCATAACAGTAGCAAAATTACAGTTATGAAGTATAGCAACAAAATAATTTTAAGGTAGGGGCTCACCACAACATGAAGAACTGTATTAAAGGGTCACAGTATTAGGAAGGTTGAGAGCCACTGTGTTAGAAGACGCTAGCAGGCAGCAAAGAGACAAAGCAGTAATGGCTCCTCAAGTGACCAGCCTCTGTGTGGAAAAGGTTCCTAGGCTTCTTGGGAAAAGGACCCAGCTGTTCCTTGGTTCCCTTCAGGTGTGTCTGGCTGTCTGCATGAGCCTGCTTGCCTGTTATGGTTTGGTTATGGTGTGCTTCCTGTGCAAAGGGTAGCTCAGCACGGTGCCCTGAGCAAATTTGGTGAGTAGAGAGAGCTATTTAACATGACAAGTCCTGAGCACCCTCCAAAGGTTTGCCAGCTCCCCCCCCCGCCCCCCCCCCCCCCGCCAGCCCTCTGGTGACAGCAGGGATAACCTGTCTCAGTGTAGATCCCCCTGCTGCTAGAGAAGTGATGGGAAGCTCACGGGTGATGCTGGAAGCTGGGGGGCCTCTAAAAGGGGGCACCACTCAGTTTAGCTTGTTTATTTCTGTATTTAAAACCTGTATTTTACGGTAGACAGATGTTGTGTCTCATCTACAATTGACGGTCTGGATTTCTGAAAGTAGGGATTTAATTTTTTTTTAAATGAGAGCTTGTTTGTCTTAGTTTCTTTTCCTGTGACAAATACTTTAACAAAAGCCACCTGGGGAAGAAAGGGTGCATTGAGGACCACAGGCCAGAGTTAGTTCATCATGACAGTGTCGTCATGACAGCGGGAGCGTGAAGCAGCGGATCATAGCACATCTTCAAGGAACGGAGACAAACAGATGCTGGCTCCGCTGAACTCTTTTCTCCACTAACACAGTCCGAGGCACCAGCCAGGGAACGGTGCTACCCTCAATGGGTGAGCCTTCTCTCCTCAACTAACCTAATCAAGGTCATCCCCCAGGCATGCCCAGAGGCCCAGATCCCCGGTGATCCTAGAGTCTGCCAAGGTGGCAACCATTATCCAACTCTTCATTAACACTAGGTGCCCCCCAAAAGCTTTATTTATTTTTTGAAGTGTGTGCGCGCACAGGTGCCAGAATAGGCAAGACGCCTCAAAAACTCCCCTGAAGCTGGAGTTACAGGAGGTTGTGAGCTGACGAATGTGGGTGCTGGGAACCCAACTCTGGTCCTCTGCAGGAGGAATCGGTGCTGTTAATGGCTGAGCTATCTCTTGTCCCCTCATTGGGTATTCTGGGAGCTACACAGGGATATGATAGACAGCCTTGCTTGTACCCTTGGCCTGGACAGCTTATTGAGCCCGAAATCATCAGTCAGCACAGCTGGGACTCCTGCTTCTTTCCTGCAACTGAAAGACCCCCGGAATAGGGAGACTCTCACTCAAGTCTCAGGATAACACGACCCCCCAAGAACTCACGAGAGACCGTCCTTGCTGCAATCACACGAGGTTTATTGACAGGAGCCAGCCATCTGGGGCCGAGACTCATTTCCCACACAGGGGTAGAGGAGTTCGACCTCGAGTAGCTGGGAGAAGGGGTATTTAGGGGAAGAAACCACAACCCAAAGGGGGTAGGAAGGGCGTCATTGGAAAATTCCGAAAATACCAGCGATAATCACAAGGGGGTAACTCCCCATTTCTCAAGATTATAATCTAACTTTATGGTCAGCTAGTTCCTGGAACAGAGTCACTGAACCGGCTAACCTAGATTTTTGGCTCTTCTCTTCCTGCTAGATTTTTGGCTATATTCTTCCTGCTAGAGGGGTCTGGATTTATCCGGGTCTTTCACAACTTTCCAGAGTGCCCAAGGGTGTGCTCAGCACTCTACTGGGTAACACAGGGGAGTGCACCACAGACACTTTGGATTCGTTATGCATATGATCTTGAATTAGTTTTTGATTCTGTTTGCAGGTTCGGACACCTTCTACTGTTGACAATCCCTGCCCCCCTGCAGATTCCATATTCTCATAAGGATGTGACCCATGGTTTAAGAACCCGGGGCCTAGCTTAACCCAAGCATGGAGGTGCTGGCCTGATTCTATAGCTGGAGGCTCAAGGGAGAAATAAAATCTATCCCCAAGAATCTGAAGGTATAATCAAAATCTCACTCATTTCTGAAGTACCGAATACTGCAGGCAGGGTAACGAGCCCTGATTGCTTCTGTGTGACCCGGCTGTGGCAGCACAGGTTAAGGGAGGGGCTGAGGGCTTTCTGAAGCCAGTGGGCCATTCCCACCAGGCATCCCCAAGGGAAAGGGTTGCTGTCACCAACACAAACCTTTTTAAAATTTTGAATTGTTCCCATCTCTTTTGGAGATTCTGGTGGTTCCTGGCAGAGGGATGGGCAATGCCATTTGCAAAATTTCTCCAGAAATTCTTCTCTTCCAAACAGATATAGTAGTTGTTAATTTTTCTTAAAGCCAAACACTCCATGCATACACTTATTTTTGCGGCAGGCCTTTCTTTGTAGCCCAAGCTAGCCTTGCTATGTAGCCCAAGCTAGACTCAAGCTTTTGATCCTCCTGCCTCTGTGTTCTGAGTGCTGGGACACAAGTGTGCACCACCAGTCCTGGCTACATTTTTAAAAAGTTATATGTCCTTAATATTTTGGCATTCATCTAAAAATAACAACCCATGTATTCCTGTATCCACTTATTAGTTATTGTTAAGGTAACGGTGCTTGCCGATAGGCCTATGTTCAATCCCTGGGAGAGAAGATTCCTGAAAGTTGTTCTCTGACTGCTACACAGGTGCTGTGGTATGTGCGTGCCTGTGCACGTGGGTACACACACACACACACACAAACACACACACACTCCTAATAAAAAAATATTTCAAAGGAATAAAAGTGCATTTTTTTTTTACTGTAACAAATCATCTGCTGCCTCTTCCCAGGGTGTACCCCTCTGCAGACTGCGACCCCCTTCCCAGGGTGTACCCCTCTGCAGACCGAGACCCTCTTCCCAGGGTGTAGCCCTCTGCAGACCGTGACCCCCTCCCAGGTGCACCCCTCTGCAGACCGTGACCCTCTTCCCAGGGTGTACCCATCTGCAGACTGTATCTTGAAGGACAGTCTGAAACTGTGTTGGGGAGCAGGCACCAACAGAGAGCCTCCTCATCTGGTGACAGGCTGACCTCTGCCAATAGCAGCATCAAAGCTAGGCCTGGTTGGCAGGGTAAACGCTGAGGGATGGCGGACTGTTGTAGTTAAATGGAATGTGTTTATTTATCACCCGCCCCATTAGCATAGAGGCCCCTATTCCTGCCTGCGAACAGTTTGACCCTTTCCTGGCTAGGCCAGCCAGTCCTGTGAAAGTCTGTCAGTGAGGAGGGAGGAAAGCCCTCAGGAGAAGGGATCCAGAGAAGAGCTTCCCAGGAGATACAGGCCCACCGTCCTGACTCCTAGTTAATCAGGACCTCACACAGCAAGCCTGAAGGAAGAATGAGAGGGATGAGGACCTACTTGTGGTGCTTGAGAACTGATTTATTAGCGGGGGTCTCCTCATTTACATGAGAAACAGAAAGCCGGGTGATCATGCATAGTGACTTTCTGCAGGGCGAGAGCAGTGGAGGGCTCCACGGACTTGCAAACTCCAGGAGCCGAAAAGGTACCAAAAAGGTACCACTTGGCTTCAAGGAGGAGGTATCTCTGAAAAGAGGCTCCCCAGGAAGTCTGCACTTGGGGCAGCAGAACAGTGAGGGTGCGTCTCCCCCGATACTATAGACTGTACCTCTAACACCACAGAGTTCCTCAAGGTGCGCTGGTGTCTAGGCTAGCTGACACAGTTCTCGTGAGGGTCTCGGAGGCATGCTCAGAATTTCCACGCAGCAGTTAAATAAATTAAGCTAGTAGCTACCAAGGGACAGCTGTAGGATATAGAGCCTGGCAACATGGCCCCAGCAACCTGCCTTAGAACTGCTTTTGGCTTAATGACTGTTTGCGTTTGGTTAGCTGGGAGCTTAGTTTCTTCACCTCTAGCACCTTCTTTTGCCCTCGGAATCCTGGTATCCTAAACTCCTATCTCCCAAGTGTCTAAATTAATCTGCCTTTACATCCTTTGTTCATGCTAAAGCGTAAATAAATGCTAACTCCTTAAAAGCTAGTCTCACTGGGAAAGCATATTAGCAGCATACAATACAGAATATTAAACTGTCCTGGTGTAGTGGCATATGCCTTTAGTCCCAGAACTTGGGAGGCGGAGGCAGGTGGATCTCTGTGAGTTCAAGGCTAGCCTGGTCTACATAGTGAGCTCCAGGACAGCAAAAGCTAGTAAGACCCTGTTTTGAAAACAAAACAAAAACAAGCGAATAAACCCAGAATATTGAACTGAAGGAAGAGGCAGAGTCTAGGAAAATTCTAGTTATCTATGGAAGAATATTTGGTGTTTTCAGATTCACACTGCCGATCACCAAGCAGGGAAGTGCTTTTTCATGTGGGGCACAGCCTATGATGTCCAAGCTGGTGACCCTTCAGGTTCCCTTGCTCTCTGCCGGAGCCTGCAGGGAAATGTCATGGAGCATGGCAGCTGCTTGGCACTGCCAACTCCATCGCTATACATCCGGAATGCTGTTTACAGTTTTAAAAATCCCAACTATGGGCCTTTCAGGTTGGTTCTTCTGCCAACCCCACAGTTACCAATGGGCATGTGGATGTTTGAATGGTGGTCCTATAGCTGGGATCAAAGGTGGGAAGGAGGGCCTGGGGAAAGAAGAGAGAGCCTACCCATGGACATGGTGTCCTCGAACCTCATCAGGTGCCACATGTAGCCTTTAGAGAGAGGCTTTTGGTGGCATCTTGGGGTGTCCAGGGCTGCAGATGGGGACCACAGAGGCTCCTACTATAGGAAAGCGAGTGCCGCCGTCTGCGCTGTGACTCGTGTGTGGCCTTTATGGGCCATGACCAATGGCTCAAGGCCTGGGCTGGCAGCCGCAAACTTTCATCCTAGGCAGGAATTCTAATTAAATGTGAACTCCTGGGTCTCACTTACCAGCTGTTCCTGCGTTCCGAGGCCCCACCCGGCTATCCGTACCCTTTAACGACACCCGCAGCTTTTCTCCCCAGGGGCCTATGGAGGTCTGGTCCCACTCCTGGTCCTTAGGATGTGTCGGCTTTGATCCAGCTGTTGGAGAAATGCTTCTGATGGTCTCGGAGCCCACAGGAAATCTGTGGGATCATCCATCCTCTTATATCCTTATACGCCTTTCGCCCCCTCACAACACCTCAAATTGCTTCAGGTGTATCACATCCAGCAAACTTGGGGGGGGGGTTAGAATCCCCTCATCCATCAATCTCTGAAGCATCACAGTCCGGGTTCAGCCAGTGGTTCCCACCCGTCATGTGTGGCAAACTACAGGATCCCTGTTTCTATTGCATGGATGAGGATGGAACACTTTCCAAACAGATAACGCCTGAGGGATGAGTACCATGTATGTGGGCAAAGAGGAAGCCCAAGGGAGGAGATGTAACTGTCTGGTCCATACTACAGGAACGGGAAGGGGCACGGTAGACATTGTTGACTCCCAGACTCATGTTTGTCTGAATAACCACTCACTCCACCTTCTTCATGTGGGCTCTCCTGAGGGTGGTACTTACTGTCCTCTTTATTTATTGTTTTGTTTTTTGAGATCGGGTCTCATGTATCCCACGCTAGCCTTGAACTCTCTATGAAGCTAAAGATAACTTTAGACTTCTGTTGCTTCTGTGTTCACCTGCTGATAGAGGCACAAACCATAGTGCCTGGTTTATACGGTCCTGGAGATCAACGCTGGGGCTTTGATCACACTCAGCAAGCATGCCGACAGCGGAGCTAGTAGCCTTGGCCCATTTTTAGTGTCTTTAAAACAGTGTCCACTTGAATCTGGTCTCAGCAGCCTGTTGACAATGTGTGTGCGGCCGTCGAGGGTGGTAGTGGTGGGGGTGGTTCTGTCAACAAATGGGCTGCTGTCACACAGATTCCCCGTTCTCCTGTCGTTATCAAAGCCCCGCCCCTCCCCATTCAGTCAGGCCCAGATCCCCCATTGTTGTTCCCTAAGTCCTGCTCAGCTGCAAAGTGCTCAGTGGAGAGACCCGGTTTGTGGGAAGGGGAGGTCCAAGGGTGCTGCCTCCCCAATGCTTCCTTGGGAACGGAGACTGCCCGGCTCCGGTGGCTCTGCATAAGTTTATGCTTGGGTTGCTGCTGGATTATCCTGCGTCCAGAAGACACCCACATATCCTGACCACTGGGAACACGGCTTGGGCCTCGGCAGGAAGGAGGGCTGAGTTGCCTTTTTGTGTAACGCAAATGGCCCATGCAACTGCCTCGGTCCTGCCTGTTTCTTGTCAGGTTGAAGAAGGAAAAAGACCTGTTTGCTGGCAGCTCCCCTCAACCACGCACAATGAAGCTCAGAGCCCAGGAAACCTGGGCCCTGCTCAAGGCAGTAAGTAGGGGTCGGGGGGCTCTTCTACTCCAGAACTGACCACCAATGAGGGGAAAGACTGACAGGAATGATAGTGAGAAGCGCTAAGGAGCTGCTCGCTCTGTCTGAAAAAATCAAATTCTGCTGCTAACAAGGGCTCTCGGGAAGCCAGCTGGTAACTCTGGAGGCTCCGGCCCTGTGCACACAGGCCATGGCGTCTAGTGGGAGAAGGGCAGGACAGAATGGAGCATCTCCCCCTAGCAAAGAAATTGCACTGCCAGGTTGCATCTCTCATCCTCTGCGTGAGTGCTGGCCTCCCACCACTGTCCCAGCCCTGTCCTTGGATTAATAGGATTTACTCCTTAGATCACAGTGTGCTATTATCATCCCTATACCTTGTCATTAACCCACAATGTCCTCCTCCTTCCCCTCTGCTTGTCTAGGGCCTACACATCCTTCTAGACATGACTTCAATCCCACACTTCCTTTTCAATTTCTCCCACTCGCTCTAGTTTGGTTCTTCTAGCAACTCTTGTCACCTTGGAGCGCATCCCACACACACTGTTAGCACTTCATCTTCCTCTGATGTTGTATGAAAAGTCAGCCTGAACTACCAGCCGTGACATCGCTTGACACGCATGGCCTGGCTGCGCATTGGGTGAACTCGGGATGGCAGGTCAAAGATGGGTCTCTGCAAACGTGACACCCGAGGACCGGTCACCATGCCTACCCTCCAGGGTCTACCAGACAAGTGGGCTCATTGATCCCGCTGCTTGGAGGTGAGACCTAGCAGGAAGGAGAGCTGGGGTGATGTGTGCTTTCCTCAGGGAGTCTGGTCCTAATGTGTGATTGGTAGCTGGTTAGGGTGGCACATGCCTTTAATCCCAGGACTCAGGAGGCAGAGGCAGCTAGATCTCTGAGTTTGAGGTCAGCCTTGGCTACAGAATAACTTCCAGGGCAGCCATGGCTCCATAGAGAAACTATTTATCAAACAACACACAAGCTGACAAATATAGGTAAAAGGTATAAGTGTCTAACTTAGGAATTTAGTTGACCTCAGGTTTACCAAAAGTCTCGAGTGTCTTGTGGCTGCTTAGGTGAATGGCAAGCCACAGAGGCAGATCAGCCTGCTGGGTAGATGGTCTAAGAACACAGCATGAAGCCAACTCAGGAGGCCCCTGTCGTGGTGACTTAGAGGACAAGGTCTTATGGAGAAGCAGAGGGAACTGGCAATGCTGAAAGTTAAAAAGATTCATATGGGGCTGGAGACATGGCTCAGAGGTTAAGAGCACTGGCTGCTCTTCCAGAGGTCCTGAGTTCAATTCCCAGCAACCACTTGGTGGCTCGCAACCATCTGTAGTGAGATCTGGTGCCCTCTGATCTGCAGGCATACATGCAGACAGAACACTGTATACATAATAAATAAATCTTTGAAAAAATAAATAAATAGAAAGATTCATATGCCTATTAGCCAGCTAAGAACTTCTCCTCTGGAGCTGCTGGCTGCAGGATGACATGCAATGGTGGTGATTCAAAGCTCAGTAAGTCAGGGCTAACACTAGGACAGAAGCCACATGGGTATGTTTGACAACCAGGCTTTTCCCGAGGATTCTTGAGGGATGGGGAGACCGGCACAGCCAAACATGTCCATCCTTTTGACACCATGACCCAGTTTGTCACCTACAATGTTCATGCTCAAGACTTCTGTGACAGAGTTACAAAAATAAAACAAAAAACAAAACTGTTCATGCTTTGAAAAATAGGTTTAAGATTTCTGTGCTGGGCCACTTTCATAGTCATCCATAAGCCTCAGGCTGTGGGCTGGACGCTTCTAGCAGAGGGAAAGTCACAGATCAGTCGGTCACACATTAAACAGGATGCTACACTTGGGACCCCAAATCACTCGAAGACCCTTGTGTTAAAGGCGCCGTCTGCAGGCAGGTGCTACTTAGTTGACAGGAACTATGAGACCTGGGCCTGGGGGAATCATGCCCTCAGAAGGGCTTGTTTGTGGGAACTGATCTCTCCTGGGCTTCCCGGCCACGAAGTGAACAGCTCTGCTCTGCCATGGTGGACTTGTCACAGTCCACTGAGGGTCCTAACGTATGCAACGTGTCCTCCCAGTTATGGAGCCTGCGTTGCCGTGAGTCAAATAAGCCCTTTCTCTCAGTAACTTGATTTGTCCCAGGCGTTTGCTACAGTCACAGAAAGCTAACCTCCACACACGCTATGGAAGAGATAACCTGCGCCAGGGGAGGAAGGAGTTGGAGGCTTCTGGATTATTCTGATCTGAGAGGTCAATTGTGCTGTCTAAACCAGCCCAGCTCAGCCCACCCAGTTACTGCTCTTTTCTATGACAAGTATAGAAAACACTTGCCCTCTCCAAAAGCAGGGTCCGGGTCCAGAGCAGTTGATGGCTTGAGAGCCAAAGACCCTAAGTTCCAAGAGGCAGTTCACAACCCAGGGCGTAGAAGAATGTTTATTTATTTATTTATTTATTTATTTATTTATTTATATTTTAAAGACTTATTTACTTATTATGTACATGACATTTCTGCCTCTATGTCTGCCTATAGGCCAGAAGAAGGCACAAGATCTCATTACAGATGGCTCTGAGCCACCATGTGGTCACTGGGAATTGAACTCAGGACCTCTGCAAGAGCAGCCAGTGCTCTTAACTTTTGAGCCATCTCTCCAGCCCCCGTAGAAGAACATTTATAATGTTAAATTCCATTTGACAATGGGAGGGTCGTCCCACCAAAGCATTAGTTTCCATAGGAACAGGCAGGCATCCAGTGCATGGAGATGTACTTCCAGCACTAAGGGGGTAGGATGAGACTATAGCTCAGGCATATTTATGCTCCATAGCTTTCCCACATCCGCCCACCAGCCTCTGATGGCCAAAGGTGACCCCCTGTTATTCCCCAGTATGGAGACAGGAGTGCCATGTAGAATCCAAGTCTGGTGAGATTCTCCTGTTTCCCATGGAAGCTGTTCCCACTTGTTTCTTGAGCAGGGGAAGTGGTTTGTGTTAAGACCTGACTCTTTCATCATGGAAGCTTCACATGTCCTGGCAAAGGGCTGGGAAAATGGCGGCTAATGCACGTATGGGGGGCTTTGTAGCCGGTGCAGAGCTGAGACCTGCTAAATAGAGTGTTGGGAGCAGTGAGACCCCAGATCCTGAATTTCTTGTAATCCCCTGATCTGAGTGCCTACAGCTGCTCTGAGCACGAGACCTTCAAGAGTTCCTGCTGGCAGGAGAGTGGTTTCTGGTGGGTTTGGCTGGAGCGTGGCTATCTCTATATAATCTGCCCCTGAACACAATAAAGGGGGCATTCTTGGGGAATTCAAGGATGACCCGTGTCGCTGTCTCTCTGTCTGTGTGTGTCTGTGTATTTTAATCTCCAGCCCCCTTGCCCGAAGCTCGGTAACTGGGTGCCAGTGCACAGAGCACAGACATGGGGGGGGCGTGGTGCGCGGCAATAGAGACCCTTCCCAAGAGTCTAAGGACTCTTGCCCCTCCCGGGCTATGCCTCTCTTATGTCTCCATAAGCTGCTTCCTGATCCTCCATGGAGCCTCATGGTGTATATGCTAGTGGGCATCTTATGTAGCCTCGGAGTTCTAGTATTTCTGATCCAGAAGGTTTTTTTATAGAATCTATAGCTCAGTGTTTACACAAGTGTCAGTCTTTCACATGCCATAGTCACAGCTTTTTCCATCCACATATGCCAACTGTTCTATTATTTACCCATAGTTCTATTTCTATCCCCCCTGCTTGAAATGCTGCCTGTTTTTCTCTTATACTACACAGACAGAAAACTGGCCTCACTTGTACACTTGAGACCATCGTAACCACCAGTAACATTAGCATTTAAACGCTCGCCTCTACACCCGTGTGGAATCACCGCCAGTATCTTATGGAGCAGACATTCCTCGCTTTTGAAACTTTGGGATTTTTTTTTCTTTTTTTCTTTGGATTTTTCAAGACAGGGTTTCTCCATAGGTTTTGGTTCCTGTCCTGGAACTAGCTCTTGTAGACCAGGCTGGCCTCGAACTCACAGAGATCCGCCTGGGATTAAAGGTGTACCACCACCACCCAGTGAAACTTTGGGATTTACGATAACTTTGGGGTTGAGCAACAGACCTAGTTGAGACAGCTTCCTCAGGCTGGCCTTGAACTCACGACCTTCCTGTTTCATCCTCTCGAGAACTGGAATTACAGGTGTGTACCATTTGCACCCGTCTCTGGACTAGACTCTTGTGGTGGCTTGAATGAGAATGTGCCCTGAAGGGACGGTGGCCCCCTTGAGCACGTGGCTCTGGCAGGCCTTGCCCTTCTCCCCCATTGCCTCGGTTTTGTCTCTTATTTCCTGCCCTCTGTCTTTCTGGGGCAAATAAATCTTCTTTGTACTGAGAACTTGTTCTTGGGTGTCTTAAGCAGATACTGGTCCCTTTGCATAGCATCTTGGTGTCTTCACCTCAGAGCTCTGGAGTAAACAGGGTGAATTGTTGCAGTCCCTGGAGGGCATGGTAGATAGTGAAGGAAAGAGGATCATGGGAGGAACCCAAGGATGTCTGTCTTGCCTGTGTTACAGGGTTTGGGGCAAACTGGAGTAACCTCTTTTTCCACTCCCTGAGTAAGATGCCAAGACCCTGGAAATGACCACTGGTCACACACCTGTACCCGATTGCGTGTGTGTGTGTGTGTGTGTGTGTGTGTGTGTGTGTGTGTGTGTGTGCCTGTGGGTATATGTATCACATATCTCATTCCAGCTTTCTGGGAACTCTTAACTAGTGCAAATGCCTGCTGTTTCCTGCTTAGGGGCTTAACGGAAGAGCACAGTGAGACAATGATAAGATAATTATAGGATGGACGCACGGGAGTGATGCAATACATCCTTAAAGAGATTGTCCCGCAACTCACATGACCGAGCGGGGAGGGGGACCCCTCCTGAAAGCTGTCCTTTGGCCTCCACACATGGACCATGGCATGCGTGTACCCCCCTCGCGTCTTCAACCCCCCTAAAATAAATAATTAAAAAATTTAAACAGCCGGGCAGTGGTGGTGCACGCCTTTAATCCCAGCACTTGGAAGGCAGAGGCAGGCGGATCTCTGTGAGTCTCTGTGAGTTCGAGACCAGCCTGGTCTACAGAGCTAGTTCCAGGACAGGAACCAAAACCACAGAGAAACCCTGTCTCAAAAAAGCAAAAATAAATAAATAAATAAAAAATTAAAACAGTTTGTCCCAAGGCTTCTGCTTCCGGTAAGGACAGAGAGAGGTCTTACCAGACAAAAGACCCCTATAGAAATCCACACGAGCCTGGGGAAGTTACTGAAAGCACAGGAGAGGGGATGATATAGACAAGGGAGGAAGGTCCCAAATGAGGGGAGCTGTACCCAGTGTGCTTTCCCTTTTGTGGCCTCTTTCCTGGTGCCAGGCACAAGTGACATGCTGCTGGGGGTGGTAAGGGAACCGATGGAAACTAGGAATGAGGAAGCTGAAGCCAACTATCTCGTGGCTGCAGGAGACAGTGGAGGATCTCAAGGGGAAAGACCCAGAGAGCACATCCCTGGTGGGGAGCACATCCCCGGTGGGGAACACATCCCCGGTGGGGAGTACATCCCCGGTGGGGAGCACATCCCCGGTGGGGAGCACATCCCCGGTGGGGAGCACATTCCTAGTGGGGAGCATGTTTACCTTTCCTCTCAGTACAGAGCACATCCCTGGTGGGGAGCACCTCTCAGTAGCTCCCGATCGGCATGTACATGGAAGAGAGCAATAACAATTTTGACTCAAGAGAAAGCATCCAGGCTGCCATGTGCCATTCAGAGAAAAGCAATAGAACCAAGATTTGTATCAATATAGCATCTTCAACGGTCAGGCTCTACTTCAAATGTGCCTGTCATTCAAGGAGTTCTGAGAAGACATACTTCCTCAAGGAAAAGGAAAAGTCTACTGAAAATGACCTAAAATGAGTCAGATACTTGGGAAAAAAATGATTGCATGATAGTTCTGGCCATCCTTAGTGAAATATCAATAATAATAATAATAATAAACCACTCTCCTATGAATGAAAATATGATAAATCTAAGCAGAGAAAGAATTAAATAGATTTTTAAATTATTTTTATTTTTTTATTTATTCATTTATTATGTATACAATATTCTGTCTGTATGTATGCCTGCAGGCCAGAAGAGGGCACCAGACCTCATTACAGATGGTTGTGAGCCACCATGTAATTGCTGGGAATTGAACTCAGGACCTTTGGAAGAGCAGGCAATGCTCTTAACCTCTGAGCCATCTCTCCAGCCCCCATTATTTTTATTTATTTATTTTTTTTTGGTTTTTTTTTTTTTTTTTTTTTGGTTTTTTCGAGACAGGGTTTCTCTGCGGTTTTGGAGCCTGTCCTGGAACTAGCTCTTGTAGACCAGGCTGGTCTCGAACTCACAGAGATCCGCCTGCCTCTGCCTCCCGAGTGCTGGGATTAAAGGCGTGCGCCACCACCGCCCGGCCCTTTATTTTTTAAATAAATATTTTAAATTGGAAAAATGCAATGTGAGAAAGAAAATTTTATTGGCTGAACTCAACAGCCGATAGAAATGAGCCTGTCTTGAAAATCAAAAACAATACCAACAACAAAAAAGCCAATATTTGCAAACCATTCTCCAGATAAAAGCTTCATATCCAAGACATATAAGGAACTCAACTTGACAAGAAAACAACCCAATTAAGTAAGAGTTGGGTCTGATGCGTCAGGCATGTAATCCTCAGTTACTCTGAGACTTAATGCAGGAGAATCACAAACTCAAGGCCTGTCTGGGCTACAGAGTGAGTTCAAGATCAGCCTAAGTAAGGTAACAAGTCTCAACAAACAAACTGAGATGAGGGAGACAAAGATCAGAGGATTAAGAGTTCCAGGCCAGTCAGATCTACATGACTAAGGCCCTGTCTCAAAAAAAAAAAAAAAATAAGCAAAACAAAGCAGAAAAACTGCAGAACAACAATTAGACACATAAAAGCCAGGTACTGGTGAGACCGGAGCAAAGAGAGCTCCCCCTGCACAAAACACACCTCGGTCACTTTGGATAAGTCGGGTGGTCTCACAGAAGTAGACATATCCCACTCGTAATGTTCAGCTTCTTGAAATGAGAATAGATGTCTACCTGAAGACACAATGTTCATGAGAGCTGGATGCAAAATATCTCAAAATTAGGAGGAGTCCATCATGAGTGTGGTAAACTGCTGAGCAGATAGATGGATGGGCTGAGCCAGGCGCTGCTCAGCAACCCAAAGGAAGGAGGGATGGCAGAACAGCCTGTGAAAGAAAAAGATTCCATGCTGCCTGTTTCCATTTATATGAAGAAGTCTTACAGAAAATGGTGTCCTCCTGGGGCAGACTGGTGTGTGTGTGTGTGTGTGTGTGTGTGTGTGGAGTGCTGTCTGCAGTGGTGCTTGTATGAAAAAGTTTATGGTGATGGGGAGATGTCTGTGTCTTCGTAGTGGTCCTGTTTACAGGAACCTGTATGTGAGCTAAAATTTCATCAAGAAAATGGGTGAATTCGGGGCACAAAGCAACATTTAGTTGCAGTGATACTTAGTTGCAGCAAGTTACCTAGTTGGGCAGCGATTGCCAAGGATGCTGGAGGTCCAGGAGGAGGCTACAGTTTCCTCCCACTGTGCCTCATAATAAGGTATTGCCTTGCACTTTGCACTGCAGCTGGAAAGTCACAGCACTGAACTGGGGGAACCTGGTCCTTTTCCAAGTACCTATAGCACAAAGGGCCCAATCCCCACTGCTGCTGTCACCATCTCTGTCTCCTGGCTGCCTCCCAAGGATGTTATTAGGTTAACTGCGATCTTGTCTACAAAGCAATCCCAGTTCCATGGAGACAAATAGCCACTAAGCCAGGGAGGCTAAGCAGCTTAGCCATTGCAACTTTATTTCTTTAGGGCCCCTGTGTTGTCGGCAAAGGGAAGAGCTGAGCCACTCAGTCCCCAGCACCCCCTGAGTCCTAAGTGAAGCAATATGAAACATGATGCAGATTTGAGTTTTGTTTTGTTTATGTTTGCCTATGCGGGCTCCTTTACAGATACACCCTGCTTCTTCCGCAGTACCTGACTGCATCACACTCAGCTTTCCAAGGTCCACAGAAGTGCCCTTCCCGCTCCATGGTGCCCTTCACACTGAAGTGGACAGTTTTACCTTGACTACTGTAGTGCATTTGAGCAGTGTGGTGTAGACTGTTTGGGCTGCTATTTTATAGATAATGTTGGTCTGTTCAACTAGCATCTTTTCTGTTTCTTTGTGACAAAAGGTCTCACTATGTAGCCTTGACTATTTGGGAACTCACTCCGTAGACCAGGCTGGCTCTGATTCACAGAGATCCACCTACCTCTGTCTCCCAAGTGCTGTGGTTAAAGGTGTGCACCACCGTGTTTGATGCATCTAGTCTTGATATCCTCAATATTCCTGCCTCAACACACACACACACACACACACACAGAGAGAGAGAGAGAGAGAGAGAGAGAGAGAGAGAGAGAGAGAGAGGGAGGGAGGGAGAGAGAGAGAGAGAGAGAGAGAGAGAGAGAGAGAGAGAGTGCTATGATTAGGTAGAGTGTCCCTAAAGGGCTCATAACTGGTCATAAAGCTTGGTCTTTAGTATGGTGAAGCTGGGTAGTGATTGGAACCTTTAAGGGGCAGGACATGGTAGGAGGCAATGAGATTCCTAGGGGTGTGGAACTCCAGTTCTTGTAGAACTCCAGTTACTTCCTACAAGAGTGAGTTGCTACAAAGAGCAAGCCTGTGCCCCAATCTCTGGCTTCCTGTCTCACCCGTGACCTCACCCTTTAACAATTGTTCCCACCAGTATGCCATCTTTTGTAATATGTCCAGAGGTCCATCATCAAGCCTGCAGACTTCTGAAACTGGGAGCTAACTTCTTTTCTTTATAATGTATTCAGTTTCTAGTATTTGGTTATAGCAACTAATTCGTTCGCATTCCCTTTCCTCGCTCTTCCTCTCTTTCCATCCCCCACGGTGAGCTTTAAGCTTTTAAGCACTAAGTTCATACTCAGTTTAGTCTTGTTAGATTTGTCTTATTTAGTCTACTTTTATAAACCTCCCCCCACTCTTTTTTTTTCCAAGACAGGGTTTCCCTGTGTAGCCCTGGCTGTCCTGAACACTCTCTGTGGTGCAGGCTGGCCTTGAACTCACAGAGATCACTGCCTCTGTCTCCGAGAGTTGGAGTGCTGGGATTTAAGGCGCATGCTGCCACCACCCGCCTGGATTTGCCTCTCTTTAATCCTGATTAATGCTCACCGTCTGGGTTGAGCACTATGGGTGTTCTTGTGCAGCCACGAAGCAAGAGACTGCCACCAGTTCTGAGAAACCATTAGCGAGCAAAAGTCGTCCCTGGGAGCTGCCAAGCCACCCACTGTCCTTCTTCATTTAGTAGACGTTGACAGAGCTTATGTTCAAAATCTTCCCTCCAAACAGCTGTGCGCGAGACGCAGTGAGAACTCCCAGCGCTCATTCGCCCGGTAGCGTGATTTATTTTAGGCACGGACTGGTTTCTGCTCCTCCCTAAGCACATGGGTCCCACACACATGTAGATCAAGGCTTCTCCCAAACTTCAACAGCAATCGAGCCAGTGTACCACATGTTGAAATGGGTGGTCTTGGAAGTCCACGAGACCTACACTGGCGGCCTGGATCTGTCAGCCGCGGGGAGCTTGCTTTAACGGTAGAATGCCTCCGTTTCTAGATCTTTAAAACAAGGTTTGTGAGGCAAATGAAGGAGATTCTTTATGCACAGTACTTAGCCCAGAGTCTGAGGTAGCATTAACAGCTCAACAAATGGGACTTTCTAAGCTCTTCCCATCGTGTACAAACTGTTGAGGACCAAGCTAAACTACTGTTTTCCAGCAGTGGCCCAGGGTGGATGAGCAGTGGAGGAGGGGCTGCTTCTGTCCTTTGATCCACCTGGGACGTACTAGGATTCCCAGCCCGATGAATTCGGAGAGCCCTGCTGGGAAGTGCTGCTGGCTGGAGGTGGTGGGATCTTGTGGTATTCTGGGTGAGTCTGTGCAGGCTTCAAAGACAGCCCGGCCTTTTGAAGGGCATATTCGCAGCTCATTAGCTCTGGGGCAGAGATCACCAACCAAGGCTAATCCGGGTCTGCCAAAGACCTCTGCATGGGGTTAGAGAAGATATACTTGCTTCTGTCCTCTGTCGACTAGGGCAGTCAGTGAAGAGAGGCTGGTGGATCCTAACTGGAGGAATATCTAAGGGCATGAGAATGAAGGCTCCCATGCAAACATAGAATGACCCAGCTTAACCTGCCTAGCCTAGAGACACACGTGTCCAAAATTATCACAGGATGGTGGTGGCACTGATAAAGGCAGATGCACATCAAAGCCCAAAGCCTCCTGCCAGGCCAACCACACGCCAGCTGTGCTGTGGGTTTGATCCTGTGAAGGGGCGGGGCTCCTCCCCCCCCCCCCCAAGAGCAGAAATCTCATGATGCCCCACCCTCCAGAGAGAATTCACAACCAAAGGGCCAGGACACCTGCCCAGGGTGTCCAGGCAGGAATGTTTCCAGGTCAATCTACTTGGAACAAGCGCTCTCACACTGACTTGAGGAAGATAACAACAACAAAAAAAACCCTCTTGTTTGCTAACAGGCTTGGAAGATAAAAGTCTCTCCCCCCCTCACCCCCCAATTCCCCAGCAGTTTTTCTTTTTCTTTTCTGTGTAACCCTGGCTGTCCTGGAACTTGCTTTATTGATTGGGCTGGTCTTGAACTTAGGGATCCACCAGTCTCTCTCTGCCTCCCAAGTGCTGGGACTAAAGGTATGTGCCACCACACCAGGTTTGAAGACAAAAGCCTTAAAAAATATTTATTGTTGTTATCCTTAATTGTGTGTGTGTGTGGTGTGTGTGTGTGTGTGTGGTGTGTGTGTGAAGTGTGGGCATATAAGTGCAAGTGCCCACGGAGGCCAGAGGCATTGGATTCTCCTGGAACTGGAGCTCAACTCAGTTGATCTGGAAGAGCAATGTGACCTTAACCACTGAACTGTCTCTCTAGCCCCCACCATAGAAGCTCCCTCTCCTCCTCCCCAAATGGGGTTTCTCTGTGCAGTCCTGACTGTCCTGGAACTTGCTCTGAAGACTAGGCTGGCCACCACTGCCCAGTTTTTGTTTTTTTAAGCGGTTTCTTGAATGGAGTCCAGGATGCCCCCTAAGGGTAGAAGCCCATTAGTGTAAGCTGCCTATAAAGTTTCCACAGGGTGAAGTGGGGTGGAGGTGTTGACATAAGTGTGTGGACATTGTGAGCCTTCCTCCTAGATGGCATTGGCCCAGGAGATGTTAACCCCTCAATCCTGCTATGAAGGAAGATGGAAAGGTAGTTAGCTCTGCAGGTTCCCCAAAACACCTGTTCCTAAGGACGTGTTTTGCTAACACAGGTAGCACAATAAGGTCAAGGTACTTGGTTTGCATAGGGTTGCTTTGTAGGAACCAAAAGGGGGCTCATTAGAAAGTTATGCCATTTCCTCCCCCATCTGTCTCTACTTTTAGATCAGGTTTCCCTGTGTAGCTCAAGCTGACTGGAACTCATATGATCCTCCTACTTTCTTCAGCCTTTGGAGTGTTGCTATTCCACTCCAAATCACCTGAGCCCATACAGCCATCCTGTTTTGGAAATCACTGCTAGGAGCCTAAGCTAGCCACGTGGGTACAGAGTACAGAGTTCTGGTCAGTCCTGTCCTTGGTGAGGGTAGCACTCTGATGAGCTTTAAAGATAGACTTCTGTCCAGTTGAGCATCCTGGATGCCCCCAAGCACGAGCACGCTGGCTTTCCAAGTGGCAGAGCAGAGGAAGCAGCCTGAGAGGGTCCGAGAGGTGACTCATATTCCTGTACCGGCATGGCAGCAGGAGCCTATGGTGGGTCTCAGCCAGGCAGCAAATTGAGGCAAAGAGGGTAGCAAGCGGAAGATGGCTAGAAAGCCAAAGAGCAGTGGTCTGGCTTTTTGTTCCCTCTTAAGCTTATTTCTGTACAGTTTAGATGGAAACAAGTGCACACAGACAGGGAAAATACACAAATTTCCAACACTTGAAAATGGGCCTTTAGTTCCCCTTACTCTCCCCTGCGGCCAGCAATCAAAATATTTTTTTTTTTTTTTGAGAACAAGCTTCCTTGTACAGTTGTTCCAGGCTGAGCCCACGTGTTGCTCCCATATCCTGGTCCTTTTACAGAGAGAGTGATTTGTGTACGTGGGGGGGGGGGGGGAGGAGGCTGGGAGGGAGAGGGGAGCTTGCTGTATCCTTTCCATGGCCAGCCAGCAAATAACCAACATTGTGTTGCTTTCAGTCCCCCTCCTCTTTCCCGGGTACCCTTTGACCACTCTCCTCTGGCAAGCTGGGTCTCCAGGCCTGTACTCAGCTGCCCACAGCATTGGCAGAAGCACTGGGGAGAGCTTGGCCAAATGGAACTTTAATGAATTCAAGACCTGTTGGGCTGGCCAGGAGAAGGAGCTGGGCTCAGGCTATGAAGGGAGGGGAAAAAAAAGCAGAAAACTGGCCCCTTCGTCATGGAGACTTATGCAGGGCCAATTGCGTCAGACAAGCAGGTACTTGGAGAACTATGTTGAGTTGAAACAAAGAGCATACAGAATCCTAGCAGGCTCCTGGCTGCAGCTGGTTCCCCCCAAACAGCTGTATCTGGGGAGTCCTGCAGGTCTTATGGCCTGGGAATGTCAGGGAGCCATGGGAGCCTTGGGGAGTCACTGGGAGTCTCAGGGTCCTCTGGCAAGACACTGGGAGTCTCCAGGGTCCTTGTGGAGCCACTAAGGTCCTGTGGGGGGGGGGAGTCTTCAGGGAGCCTCATAAATGCCCTCCCATGCCTGGGGCCCTCACTGAGGCTGGCCTGGCTGGCACATCCCTAGCAGCCCAGGGCAGCTGCCAACTGTGCCCCCACCCCTTCCCAAAGGCAGCCACAAGTCTATAGAGAGCTCTCTGTGGGACTTGATTACTGTTTTCAAATACTTAAAAGGCTGTCATTTGGAAAAGCGGTAGATTTATTCGGTATGGAGCCAGAGGATAAAATTAAGACTGAAGGCGGAAGCTGTAAGGAAACAGACTCTGCTTCAGAAAAAGAATTCGGCCATTGGAGTCTTTGGCGGGATAATGGGGATAACCGGTGGCTTTGAGAAGTACTGAGCTGCCCAGCACTGGAGATGTTTAAAGGAAGGTTGGGAGGGACAAGCAGTTGCTGTCTGTCTCCCTCCCTCGAGTGCCCTAGGAATAGGCGCTCTGCTCTTCCTGTCTGTGCACTGGGCCTGGTGCTGTACAGCAGGGGCTCAGGGTTGCACAATTTAAAGAATGGAAACCACAGAGCACAGCGTGTGTGCCCGCTGCCGACCTCAGGTCTTCGGCAAGAGTGGCTCTTGGGGAGCCTGAATGGTCTCTTTGGAGCCTTCGAATGGGACAGGGCTGGTTTAACACATGCCTTGCCCACGCCTTCGTGGTAGGGATGGGGTAGAGTCGCTAGTGCCTTTCCGTGCTCAAAGTACCAGGGTGGTTTCCTGTGGGATCCCAAGCACACACAAGGAGCTCTTCCCCCTCATCTTAGCCAGAACTCCCACAATACTCAGGGAGTCCTCTCACAAAGAGGGTAAGAAGGCAATCCAACAAGACTTTGCAGTCTTATTTGGAGTTCTAACAGCCACTTTACTATCTGCCCTGTATTTGGTCCCCGGACTCGCACAGAGAGAGAGAGAGAGAGAGAGAGAGAGAGAGAGAGAGAGAGAGAGAGAGAGAGAGAATCGCTGGCTTATAGGATTCATTGAGCATCTATAATATGTCAGGCATTGTTCTAGGCACTAAGGGGAAACAATTTGATGAAAACCTCCCCCTGAGCTTGTATTTTAATGGAAGAGACATACAAACAATGGGGCATGCATTAGAAAGCGATTGTGTTTTTGGGAAAAAGAGAAAAGGACTCAGGGAAGGAGAGAAAAGGACGCAGGAGTACTGGGATTTTAAATAAAGTAATCAGAGAAAATCCTCACCCAAAGGGGTCATGTGAGCAAAAGTTAAAAGGAAGTGAACAAGCCATTTGGGGGTACTGTTCCAGACTGAGGGCCCTGCTGTAGTAGTTAAGGCCTTGAGGCAGATAGAGTATGGTAGGCAAAAAACCCAACAGTCCTGTGCACTTGAGTAAGTAGGTGTGGTGGGCAAGCTCAATGTGGCTCCTATGGTCCCCGTTTCCTTACGGCCCATGCTTCTGTCTTCTCTGGCTTCAAGCATGGTGTGCTTTCAACTAATAGAACATGGCTGATATTATAGGCATTACTTCCCAAAGCCTATAGCTTCCATCTTTCTAACTGGCCCTTTCTCTTATTCACCCACTCAAAGGGAAGCCACCTATCATGTGACATACCACCCAATGGAGAGACCCATAGGACAAGAAAGCTAGGGAGCTCTGGTGTCACTTGCTGGTGAACAACTGAGGCCCTCAGTCTGCAAGCTCACAGAGAGCCGAGTCCTGTCAGCTGCTCTGTTAAATGAAAGGAAATTCACTGCTCGGTGAGCTATCTGAGATGACCATAGTTGCTGCCCTCACCTTGATTATAGCCTGTGAGTGACCGAGCCAGAGAACCCAGAAGGCCACTCCCACCTCCTACCTGGACCCCGTGGAAGAATTAACATTTGTTATTTTAAGTACCAAGTTTTGGAATAATTGTTAGGTGGTCACAGATACCCCGTACACAGGAGGACACGTTAGCGATGAGATCATGTTGCTGGTGGGAGCCAGACCTTATAGAGTTTGTTGCTTTTTATACTTCTGTGGCATTTCTCTGGCAGGAGGGGGAGGGCCCCAGTGGAGGGACTGAAGGAGAGGAAGGACACTGAGTTAACAACCTTTGAGAGAAGTTTTGGCAACAGCCTGGAAGGGTCAGAAGGATGGAAGGGGCAAGCTCAGGGTCTGATGGCTGTTGCAGTGATCCCTGTGAGAGTCAGACGGACCGCCACAGTGGTCAGAAGAGGAGCGTATTTGTGGCAGAACCAATAGGACTTCTGACAGGCTGGATTGAAGTATGAGAGACTGGAAGATGGCTCCAGTATCTCTGTGGAGCAGGATGGGGCTGGGTGGGGAGGGCAGGGAGAGAGGGTCAAGTTCGGGGCGGAAGTTGCAATTCAGTTTGAGAAATATCAAGATGTAGATGATTACTGGTGGCCCAAGAGGATATATGAGTAGACAGGAATTCAAGTGGCAGGCCTGGACTGGAGATGCAAATTTAGAAGTCACCAGTGACATGTCTGAAGACATGGCACTCGGTGAGGCCCAGTGATGTGGAGATCCACGGTAAAGTCTACCACAGGGTTTATAAACGTCACTCCTGGGCACAGACTTGTCAGAATACTAGAACCTCATTACAAAGACTTGTTTGCATGCCCTTAATCATAGCTGTGCTATTCGCTGTAGCTGAGACAGAACCCCAACATATGTGATATGGACATAGAGTGTCACATGCTACTGCATGGATGAACCCAGGGGTCGTTATGCTAAGTGAAGGCTTCCAGACAAAAAAGACAGACTCTGGTCCATGTATGTGAGATAACTAATACGGTGACATTTATAGACACAGGAAGTAGAAAGGTGACTGACGGGCATAGCGAGAAGAGAAATGAGATCAGGGGCTTCTGCTTTGTAAAAAAGGAAAAGCTCTGGAGATCCATTCCAAAATAACAATTCCTGGGCATGGTGGAACCAGCCTACGATCCCAGACCTTGGGAGGCCAAGGCCTGTTCACAGACAGGCCTCTGCAGTGTCTCCTTCTCCAACACTTCCCTTTTCCAAGACATTCTTGTCAGTACACACGTAGGATATTATCTAGAGCTATCTGCAGACATGGCATTCTAGAGCCCTGCTCGCCTTGGAAACATAGTCTGCACCTGGATTTAGAGATGCTCATGTCTGCATGAATCACCGACTTTCTGTGTTTAGACCTTTGCTTACTCCTAGACCAGGAAGGTCCTCCTTCACTGAGGCACATTTAACTCCTATGCACAAATGCTCTGCTACATCCCCTATTCTCGCCCAGCCCTGGAGGGCTTTGTGGGTGCCTTCCCCATCCTCTCACCGTGAACTGCAGCTTATTTCTCCTCCCGACTAAAAGCTGCCAGAGGAATCACGCTTGCTACTTCCTCCCCTTCCTCTCCCTCCTCCTCTTTATCATCATCACCACAGGTGCTGAGAGTTTACCACATGCCACACTTGGGCTAAGTGTGCAAAGTCTCTTCAGGAGATTGCAGGTTGATCTTACAAAGGAGCTGCAGGCTGGAGTCACAGAGGAAGACGGCGGCTCACAAGGAAGGAAGCCCGTGTGACTGTGACTCCATCCTGTCCCGCTCATGATGCTGAGGCCTGCTGCTAAGGGGCCATCTCAACAGACAGGTGTAGAGAGAGAAAAGCTGCCCAGGATGAACAGTTCTACATATGAAGCTATCTTCCCCTGTAACCTGAACTCCCTCTTCCTCTTTGTTTGGAGACAAGTTTTCATGGAGTCCAGCTGACCTCAGACTGGCTCTGTGACCAGGCTGGCTTTGAACTCACAGAGATCCACCTGCCTCTGCTCCCGAGTGCTGAGATTAAAGGTGTGCTCCACCACGGCCCAGCTGGTCTTTGTTAGGTAGACAGGATTAAGTGAGGTCATGAGGGTATCCACCGTAATGGCAGCGGTTCTTACCTGAGAGGGAGATGGCACGCGTGTGCTTGCTCGGTCTCGCTGTGCGATGCCTGCACTCATGTTCTGGTGACAGAGCAGTAATGTCTGGGATTTCCCAGATCCCATAAGTAGCTGCTGAATAAACCTCCATTAAAAATAAATAATCCAGTCTGTGGTGCTCAGTAATAGTAACAGAAAATGGACTGAGACGACAGCAGGAGAGGCTTGTGGGTACTTCCCTGGTGCAGCGCTGTGTTCTGCTCCTGGGTTCTACTCCCAGCATCATAAAATAAGTAAAGAAGGGAAAGAAGATAGTTTCTTGAGCCTTTTGAAGGTGGGCCATGGGATGGAATGGGGTTCTGTTGTGGTCTTCGAGTCTGTGGCTGTCTTCATCCAAAGGGCAGAGGCATGATGACCTTCTCTGAAAGGGAGTTTCTCCATCTTGTGCACTCTGACCCCTTCTGTACAGATTGGCAAGGTAGGAGGAGCCATATGGGGTACAGCCTGGGCCTCTGAAAGTGGTGATCCAGTTCCAAATCGGAAGCCAGATTGGGCAAACGTTTCTCTGCCTCCCACAATTCTGCCCTCACACTCCTTATCCAGGATATGTTCCGTGTAGTCATAACAACCGCACGTCAGAGTGGTCACCTGGGACAATTGTAAAAAGATGCCGTTGTGTAGAACGTGAGGATGTGGGTGATTGCTTTTTTGCTCACTCTACCAAGTCACGTTTCTTTCAAGAAAAACACTTTACTCTTTTCTTCCCTGGTAGAACCACTGTTAGTTGCCCATGTTCCTCACCCCACTGCCCCCAGAAACAATACTAATTATACTCACTGGTTGGCAAAATAAAGACATGAAAACAGACGGAGGCCTAGTTGGGAAAAGGAAGGATCAATAGGAGAAGAAAGGCAGGGGGATAATTGGGGCAAAATATCATAATAAAATCCCTTATTATGTATGATCAGCAGATGCTAATAAAAATCTTTTTAAAAAAAATGTTCAAGGACGTGGGCTTCCCAGATCCTCTCCCTTGAGCAGCTTGTGGCTGGGGAAAGGGTCACCATGACATTAACCTGGAGGGACAGAGAGACCAGAGCAAACTATGGTACCCAGAAGACCCGAGCTGAATCAGTTCTCTCGCTCGGCTCCAGAGCACTGGTTCCCAACCTTCCTGACACTGTGACCCTTTAGTAGGGGTCCTCATGTTGTGGTGACACCAGCCATAACATTATTTTTGCTGGTACTTCATAACTGTAATTTTGCTCCTGTTATGAACTGTAATGTAAATATCTGATATACAGGATAGCTGATATGCTACCCCCGGACTGAAAACCACTGCTCTAGAATGTGCCCATCTTGGAGGCCTCAGAGGCCCGGAGGCCCAGAGGCCAAGTCCTGGGCACTCTAGAGGCAGGAGTAATCAGTACACTCCAGGCCCAGGTGACAGGCTGTGGCTTTTGGTTTAGTCCAGTGGTGTCACATCTGGGGCTTCCTAGATGGGAAGATAGGAGGGGCCCTAAGCTCTCCTTACAACTCTGTTTTCTTTTCTTTTATTGATTTTTATTGAGCTCTACATTTTTCTCTGCTCCCCTCCCTGTCTTTCGCCTCCCCTTCAACCCTTTCCCAAGGTCCCCATGCTCCCAATTTACTCAGGAGATCTTGTCTTTTCCTACTTCCCACATTTCTGTTTTCTAGGCCCTCAGGGATGATGTAGCCCTGGCTTCTCTGAGTTAGACACGTTCTGACCTTGGGCCCAGGGCTTGAGGCAGTGGCAGGGGTACAAGAGCCCTCAGGCAGAGAGCCATTGCCTTTTGATGGAGGATTTGATTTCAGGCCATGGCTATAAAAGCAAGTTTGGCAGATATTAATGATCTAAAATAATTGCCCAACCATGCCAACAGCTCATTAGCTCAAACCGGATGCTTCTGTGCAGACAGACGGCCTAGCACCCTGGGCAAGGGGTGCCCACGTTCTGCTGCCAACTGGGAAGGGGTGCCTCCAGACCAGCTTGCTTGGCAGCTGGCTGCTTGTCCAGCCTCAGAAACAAGGATGTAGTCATTCATGGGAGACAACAGGCACCTAGACGGCTTAGAAATGCTTCCAGTTTTCACACTTTGAGCTTCCAGCTACCCAACACAGAGCAGGAATAGAGGAAGGGCGGAGCCCGGGCAGGAAGCCCTGAGTCTGTCTTCTTGGACAAAATCAAGAGCCTCAGAAAAGGATTCTTCACAGCAGAAGGGCGGTCTTCAGGCAGTATGGGGACGTCTTGCCATTGCAAACATGTCCGTCTGGTTCATCTTCCTACCAACCCACCAATTCCACCTCCCCCTGCTAAAGAACCATTGACGTATAGGACTAGAAGACTTCTCAGCTTGAATTCCAGTCTTGCCTTTGCCTTTAGAAAAGGCAGTCGGCCGTTCTGAGCTTTGGTTTCCTTATCTCTATTGGTATATAATTATTCTTGGGTTTGTAGTGATTTCATGAGCTTCTGTGTGTGAGGTGTCTTCTATGTAGGGATTCATGCACGCCGCATCGAGAGCTCAAAAGTAGGGAGGGGTCTCATAAAGCCATGCTACTCCGGTCCTTGTGACAGAAGTGAAGACACTTGCAGGATTGTATAGGGCAGCTGGCCTGTGCCATCCCAACCTCTAAAGTTGGTGAGTCTCAGATGTCAGGTGGTCCACCCAGGATAGGCAGAAGGATGGTCTTGAGGAAACTTTGTTTCAGGGACCTCCAGAATTTCTCGGATGGATTTTGCTCACCGATCATGGGAGGACGGCTCTGCATAAGCTAGCCTGAGCCCTGGTCTCCAGATCTCCCCTCAAGAGGCAGAGTTTCAAAAATGTATGTGCCTGAGCACTTTCAAATGCTTCTGAAAGCTAATGCCTCACCAAGTTCCAAGACCTTGCTGAACTGCGTGGAATAGCTTAGTATCTACAGCTTCCTTTTCCTTCAAAGACAAATTGGAAAATATTTTTTTTGGATGGCCTGTACATTTCCTGAGAAGCAAAGCCGCACAAAAGTGTAGCCTGGCTTTGAGCACAGAAGTCCTGATGTTTGTGTAAATGAAAAGTCACTAAATAAACAATAGGCTTTCATGTTGGCTTCTCTTTTGGGATAGGATCTCATGTATCCCAGGCTGGCCTCAAACTCACGACGTAGTTGAAGATGACTTTGCTCTTCTTACTTCTTTTGAGGGCCAGGTGATGAGGATCTGCTGCCATGCCCAGTTTATGTGGTGCTGGAGTTGAAATCGAGGTTTTGTCCCTGTGACCAAGGGCTCTGTACCTGTGAGGCAAGGGCTATACCAACAGAGCTACATTCTCAACCTCCTGCCTCTGCTTTTGATCTCTGCTTTGTGTTCTTTTCCTCTTATTTTATTTCAGTCCATCTCATACATATGTACTGAATTTTTTTTGGTCCAGGGATAAATCATTTATATGTTCATTTATTTAAAAACTCAACAAAGCTGGAACTATGCATAAACATGCATTTGACAGGCAATTATTTTAATTGTCCATTTCAAAGGATACTAAGAGATATAAAAGATAAAAGAATTATAGAAGAAGAAATGAAACTTTATTCATAGGGGTTACTAGTAGTCATATGGAAATCTGAGAGATGCCTCAGACAAACTCAGAATTAATATGAGGGTGTGACAAGGCCACTAAATATCAGAGCATTATGCACAAATCAGATATGTTTCCATTTTCTATCAAAAACTCAGCAAACTTGTACATGGGGCTGAAGCTGTAGCTCAGTGGCAGAGTTCTTAACCAGCATGCACGAGGCTCTGGATTTGAGCACTCTCATTCGGAAAAAGCAATTGTACCATCAATGACAGCACAAGGGAGGAAAATTAAATTTCAAGGGCTAGGGATGTAGCTCACTGTTAGAGGGCTTGTCTCATGTATGCAAGGCTCTGGATTAGATCCTATTCTCTCTCTCTCTCTCTCTCTCTCTCTCTCTCTCTCTCTCTCTCTCTTTTCTCTCTCTCTTTCACATACACACACACAAAGCATATATTTAGGAAAAAACTCTAACAAAGTGTGTTAGCTATTTTTATGTCATCTTGACACAAGCTAGAACCATTAGAGAGGAGGGAGCCTCAGCTGTGGCCTCCTTAAGACCAGACTGTATGTAGGCAAGCCTGTAGGACATTTTCTTAGTGATTGATGGGAGAGGGCTCAGTCCCTTGTAAGCTGGTGCCCCTGGGTTCTATGAGAAAGCAGACTGAGCAAGCCATGAGGAGCAAGCCAGTAAGCAGCACCCCTCCATGCCCTCTGCATCAGCTCCTACCTCCAGGTTGCTGGCGTGCTTTAGTTCCTGTTGATGATGAACGTGTTGTAGAAGTATAAGCCTAATAAACCCTTTCCTCCCCAAGTTGCTTTTTGGTCATGGTGTTTCATTACAGCAATGGTAACCCTGACTAAGATACAAAGATTTATTCTAGGCAGGAATAAACCTCACAAAAGCTTGTTCAGCAGGTTAGGACACCTACTGCCAAGCCTGATAACCTGAGTTAAATTCCTAGAACCCATATGGTAAAGGGAAAGAGCCGACTCCTACGAATTGTTATCTGACTTCCATGTGCCCTCCCATTAAATAAATAAAATTATAAAGTATTACTGAGAGAAACAAAAGAGGTAAACATAGCCATGTCCAGGGACCACTCCTTGGCCTCAGAAATAGGGGGGATGGGATAGTGAATCCAGTCTGTCTGTCCCCGCGCTTTGGGTCCTCAAAGGTGCCCACGGCTGAGGTGTTCACCACATCTACCTTCGAAGTGTACCCAACCCATCTCCAACGCTGTACCTGACACATCACAGCCTCCCTGACGGCCCCCCCACCCCAAATGTCAAATTCCTTTTCTCTTGAGAGTGCTGCACAATTTCAGGGTCTTTTAGGGGACACGAGGAAATGTAAGTTACCACCTCCTCCTTTAAAGTTGCTTAGCGACTTTGCAGAAGCCGCGTCTGAACCCAGCCCACCAGGAGGAAGGAAAAAGCACCAAGGTACAGGCCCCCTGGAAGGAAAAGCAGAGGCCACCGTCACAGCCTGCTAAGTTGTCCTCGGCGTCATCCCCCACCCCCTCTTCCTCCTCCCGGCTTTAATCTGTTTAATTATTTCTTCATGTGAGCTCCAGAGCCTGTTATTTTTATGGGCTGGTTCTATTAATTTTTTTCTTTCCCAGTCTTCCTTCTCTCAGTACCACCACGCCAGTGCAGACGGGATGGAGTCAGGCCCTGCGAGCAGAGATCGCGTAGATATATAGAGGGCTGGGAGGAAGCAAGCAAGCAAGCGAAGTGCGGTTAGCTCTGAGGCTGCAGCGGAGCTGTTAAGTGCCGGAGATTTAAAGCTTCATTCGCCTCACTTCTAACTTCAAGCTGTTCTAAGCCCCGTCTCCCAGACGACGAAACTCAGACCAGCTGCGAGGGAAAGGATATTGCTCCCTCTGGAGCCCCGGGCCTGATTTAGAGGGTGCTTAGTGGAGACAAGGGGAAGGATGGAGGCGAAGAACAACCAGAGTTCTATTTCTGGGGGAAACTTTCTCCTGAAGACAAGGCTAAGAAGAAAAAAAGAAAACACGCCTAGGTCATTTGTCATCCATACAAAGGATAGGTTAAAGCCGAAAAAGGAGGGCAGGGGAGAAAGAATCAGGATTAATCTAAGGAAGATTCATCACCTGAAGGGGTGATCATGTATCAGGATTATCAGATCGGGCACAGTATGTGTCTCAGCAGGATTCTGAGATCAGCTGACCTCAGGAGGTGGCATTAAAGCTAGGTCAAGAGAGTCCTGAGCAAGGGGAATATGGTTTCCAAGCGCTACAGACTGGCGGAGGTTCTGATGCCTATCTTACCTAGTTTTACTATGGGAACAGATGTGATGCTACAGAGTTGGACATAGACAAAACCTGTACGTGGGGGGAAGCTGCGTCAGAGTAAGCGCCTAGTGGCGCTCTGGAGGGAACATAGAAACTGAGAGGAACAAGGAACAATTGCTGCGAGGTGACATAGTTCAGATCCTAAGTGTCCCTCCAAGGCTCATATATTAGAGGATTCGTCCCCAGGGTGATGATAGGAGGATGTGGTGGAACCTGTAAAAGGTGGGCCTTAGGTGGAGGTCTTCAGGTCAATGAGGGCATTTCCTTAAAGATGATTATGGGATTCCGGCCCCTTCCTTTTTCTCTCTTTTGCTTCCAGGCCACCATGTGAGTGGAAATTGCCCTGCCCCTGAGTGATATTTTCATTGGGGGCACTCCCATCTCACAAAGTGAAAGAGTACATACTGCATTTCCCTTTCCAAAGCATCTGCCCTCCATTCTAAGGCGGGGCTTTCCTCCTGGGAAGAGTGGCTCCCTAGAGCTACTGAGCCGGTGTCCCACAGCCTCTGGAACCACAGTGACGCAGTCCATCCTGAGTCGGACTGCTGGCCTGTGTACACTGTGGGAACATCTTTAAAAGACTTGGGCTTAGCCATAGAGTCAAGGCAGTGAGGCATGAAGCCTCATTAGGTTAGGTTTCTCTCTGTAGGAGGGAGGCCACCAGGTTGTTCCCAGCCACTTCGCCCTGAAATAATCACACAGAAACTGTATTAATTAAATCACTGCTTGGCCCATTAGCTCTAGCTTCTTATTGGCTAACTCGTACATATCAATTTAACCCATCTCTATTAATCTGTGTATCGCCACGTGGCAGTGGCTTACTGGCAAAGTTTTGGCGTGTCTGATTCTGGTGGTGGTTCTCAACACCCACCCCAGCGACATACTCCCTCCACCCCTCCTTCGCCTTCCCAAACAGCATTCCCAGCTGGGATCAGATATTCAAATGCCCAAGAATATAGTGGACATCTCATTCAAGCCACAACACCATCAAAATAAGTACATAAACACTCAAGAACAATGGCAATGGTTTTTTTCCCCAATATTTATTTATTTAAATATTCTGTCTGCGTGTATTCCTACAGGCCAGAAGAGGGCACCAGACCTCATTACAGATGGTTGTGAGCCACCATGTGGTTGCTGGGAATTGAACTCAGGACCTATGGAAGAGCAGGCAATGCTCTTAACCACTGAGCCATCTCTCCAGCCCCCTGGCAATGAGTTTTTGATCCTACTGCACGTACTGGCTTTGTGGGAGCGTAGGCAGTTTGGACGCTCACCTTACTAGACCTGGATGGAGGTGGGCGGTCCTTGGACTTCCCACAGGTCAGGGAACCCTGATTGCTCTTCGAGCTGATGAGGGAGGGGGACTTGATCGGGGGGAGGGGGTGGGAAATGGGAGGCGGTGGCGGGGAGAAGGCAGAAATCCTTAATAAATAAATAAATTTAAAAAAAAGAAAAAAAATAAGTACATAAACAAAGGCCAATTTTGTTACTAACTTATCAAAAGAAGAGCATTCTTGGTACTTAGGTCACCCACTGGTTTCTTCTGATTCCTTCAGATGGATTGCCTTTAAATGGGTGGATTCTGAACTGTGTCAACTATGTTGTATGTCTGTATATGTGTTCATATGTATGTGTTTACCTTCATGTGCATGTGTGTATGTGCATGCATGTGAAGGTCAGAGGTCAACCTTTCTTCAGGTGCTGTCCACATTGCATTTTAAGAAAAAGGTTCTTCATTGGTCTGAAGTTCACTGATTAGGTGAGGTTGCCTTAGGGTTTCAACTGCTGTGAAGAGATACCACGACCACACAACTCTTAGAGAGGAAAACGTTTTATCAGGTGGCTTACAGTTTCAGAGGTGTACTCCATTGACATCACGGTGGGACATGGTGGCATGCAGGCAGACATGGTGCTGGAGAAGTTGCTGAGAGGGGAGGAAGAGCTACATCTTGATTCCACAGGCAACAGGAAGTGGTCTGAAACACTAGATGTGACTTGAGCATATATGAGACCTCAAAACCCACCTCCAAGGTGATACACTTCCTCCAATATGGCCGTACCCACTCCAACTAAGCTACATCTCCTGATAGTGCTGCTCCTTATGAGCTTATGGGGCCATTACATTCAAATTATCACAGACACTGGTTGGTCTGTGAGTCCCAGGGATCTGCCTGTCTTTGTTGTTCCTGTGTTAGACTTACAAGTGCAAGACTCCACACTCAGCTCTCTCACATGGGTTCTGGGGACAAACTCAGGTCCCCAAGCTTTAGCAAATGGGTCACTTCCCTAGCACCTCTCTTTTAGCCTTATTTTTTAATTGATAGGTTCATACTTTTATACAATGAACTTAAGTCATTTCACCCCATTTCCTACTCCATCCTCTTCCCTGTCCAGCTGGCTCACTCCTCAGTGAGTCCTCCCCATCCTCATGCTCTCGTTCTGTGTGTGGCCACTGAGTACTTGCCCAAGTGTGTGGGTAGAAGGTTATTCAGTGGAACCAGGGCAGCTTATCTGTGGCTACACCACCAAAGAAAATGACACTTCCTTCCCTAACAATTATTAATTGCCAATAGCACTGCTGGGAGAAGTGGGGCCTTACAGGCCCCTCCCTCATTCATGTTGCAATGTTGAGGGCCCAATCTTGTACAGGTCATGTACAGATAACCACAGCTGCAATTAGTTTGTCATGCAACAGCTAGGTCGTGTCCAGAGGACATATTTTTGCTGTATATCTCACCATCTTCTGGCTCGCTTGCTCTCTCTCTCTCTCTCTTTCTCCAATACTTTCTAAGCCATATGTGTAATAGTCTTTTGTTATTTAAAATTTTCATGCATGTATATAAATACGTTTTGATCAAACCCGCTTCTCTTTCCACTGAGTCCACTTGGTGTACTTGGGTGTGTGTGGAACGAGCTATGGGAGCTTTCAAGGGCTGCATCACTGAAAAAAGGAAAGAAAAACAAACAACAACCAACTTTCCCTCTCTCAGCATCCATCAATGACCAATAGCACCTGAGCTGGGGAGGGGATCTTCATTAGACTTGCCCCCGTCCATGCTGGGATTGACGGTTTGCTCTTGTGTGGATCTTATGCACGCAGTCACAACCACTGGGAGACTGTGTGAACAATGGTGCTGTCACACCTGGCGCATCCTGTTCCTCCGGTTCTTACGATCTTTCCAGAAGCCTCTGCGACAATGATTCCTGAGCCTCGCAGGTAGAGAGTGTGGTTTAACGGCACCAGTAAAGCAGAATACTCCACAGTCTTTCACTCTGTGCATTGACTAGTTGTGTGTCTCTGGGTTAATCACCCTCTTCGGGAAACAGCAGTTCCTCTGATGAAGGCTGAGAAATGCATTCATCTGTGGGTACAAGGAAAAGAACTGAGGGGGCAGTGTATTCCTGTGCTCCTTTAGTGGAATAATAGCTTTAGATCCTCCTCTAGGATCTGGGCTTTTGGCACAGTTAATAGTACCAGGTGTGAACTCCATATTGCACCAGTAGGCATATCTTGCTAGGCTAGTTGTTATTATAGCTCCCATGATTCACAGCTGGGTCAGACTGTTGATTACTTTTGTCTTTCTGTAGCATGCTGAGCACCTTCTGGCACTATGAAAGAGCTACGGGAGCTTTCAAAGCCAGTAGGGATGATGCTTCTAAGTAGGTCTAGGTTGATTTTCCCAAGTCCTATGACTCAAGGAGGTGATGTCTTAAGCAATGGGGTCTTACCATCAATTTCTGGAAGATCACTAAGAGCAACTGCAATATGGGAACCCACTGATCAATAACTCAAAAAGAGTTAACCCATACCCTGATATTGAGCTTTTTATTTGCTAGCCCATGGTGTCTGGAGAAGGCATTGTCCTCCTGTGTTGGGACAGCTCCGTTTAAACTATGTATTTTCATATATGGAGACGGGATCAGCTGTACAGCTCAGGCAGGCCTTGAACTCACCGTGTAGCTCAGGCTGGTCTCAGAGTACTAATACTCCTGCTTCACCTTCCCATGTGTTACACTGTGGGTCTGTACAATCATGCCATCAACCGTACCTTTCCTTGGAAGGACCCTGAGTCTTAATGAAAACAAGGTGAACAAGAGATTAAATCCGTTGTATATTAGTCCTCAAACTCTAGATCGGCGGTTTTCAACCTTCCTAGTGCTGTGACCCTTTAATATAGCTCCTCAGGCCGGGGTGACTGCCCAACCAGAAAATTATTTTCATTACTACTTCATAACTGTAATTTTGCTACTGTAACGGATTTTAATGTAAATGTCTGTGTTTTCTGATGATCTTAGGCAACTTCTGTGAAGGAAGGGTCTTTTGACCCCCAGAGGGGTTGAGAGTCACAGGTTGAGGATGTTCTATACAAGTGGGTGAGGAACTTGTCCGTTTGCCGTCCTCTGGATCTCTGCATGTAGAGATGGGAGAGGCACACAAAGCTCCGAACACTGCATCTTAGGTAATTTACACTTTATAATATGGTCTAAGCTGTTCTGTTCCTCCAGCGAGATTGTCCTTGGTTTTCAACAGATTTCCCTAGTCTAAGATGGACTTCTCTTAGGTACCACTTAGCTGGGCTGTGGAGCACAGATGCGATTTTCCCAAGCTCACAAAACAAGGCTGTGGATTAAAAAAAAAAAAAAGTGTCCAATAAAGCAAGCTAAACACTCTGGCTTGAAAGAGGAAGAGCTGGTTTGTGTGGTGCAAGGGGCGGGGCTACACATAGTCCTTTCCCAGGGTCTGAAAAGAGAACTGTTGAACAATGGAAAACTTTAGTCTTCAAGAAAAGGAGCAACAAAATTGAAAAGAAGGGTGACATTTTGAGCAAAGATGGCCCCTTCTGGGGACCTCTCCAAGTGCCTGGCGGTGGGGAGGGCTGACTTGAGGACCCACGCTGCAGTCCTGAGCCCTTTATTGATTGCAAGAACACAAGCACGTGATGTGGCACCGTGGGCCCCGAAAGAGATGAGCTGGGAATGGGGCGTCTTTATGAAGAAAGCAAGGGGTATACTTGAGGCAGAATGGCCCAGGGAGAGAAGAAAAGGGCACGATGCTTGAATACCCACGTCCTGTGAACAGGAGCCAAGACACATGAACTTTTCCTTCCATGTGTCTCTGGGTGAGAACTGGACAGCCAAGACAACGGTTACATAACCTCTCATTTCCAGCCAACTAATGGGACGCAATAATAGCTTTTTTTATTGGCTTTTTGTGAAAAAAATGATATAATTCTGGCTCTTAAGTAGTTAGTCAAATTGTCAAGTTGATCATAAACCATAACAAGTTAGAAATGGCCGTCCCTTCCCTTTAAGGGGTCTGGCGTGGCTGGTGATGACGTTTTGAAGGTATTCCAGCAGGAAGGAGGCCGCGGAGATGAGCAGGTATTCCCAGGAGCTCAGAGATTCTGAATTCAACAGTCCCAGAGGCAGAACTAATTCAGTCTGGACTCAGTACTGAGGGGCCAGAAACAAAAGCCAGGAGTTATGATTTAATAGAGCTTAATTAAGTCTCATTTCCATTTGAGAAGAGTTTTCTAGGTCATTAATCTGCCGCCTTCCTATTGTAATTTCCTTTCCTTTTTAGGAGGAGAGGAAGCAGCTTCTCCCCTCTGAGGCTACAGCATGGAGGGGTCTCAGGACTTGAGGAATGTAATGCCTGGTGTTCTCTTTTTGTGATGGGATCTCAGAGTCCAGTGAGCTTAGCGGGACTCGGGTGGGATTTGGAATCTAATCAGAAATGACTTGCTGATTTGTTCAAAGGTGGTCTCTATATGAATTATATCATCATGTAAACGCTTGTAGACCATAAGGATCATTTGATTTTATAGATGCTGTCCCAGGGGAGAAGCAGAGCCCCTCACCCAAGGACCCTGAGTGCCCACCCCACCTTGTTCCTTGCACACACCCGCTGGCTGGGTAGCCACAACAGGGAGCGTTTCGGGCTTGCTGTTAGTCCCCACCCTCTCTCTGTTCTCTCTCCTTTATTTCCGGATGCTACTTTTCTTACATTCTTGCCTATCCATACAGCAAGATGAGAGCAGGGTACTACACATCCTTACCAATGTACAAAGGAGGGGAAACCCTGAGTGATCAGATGCCAATGTTCGCTGTCGTGGCTTGTCCTCATTTTGAGAATGCTGGGCAAACGCTAGAACAAATCCACTACCTACACTTGCTCCTTTCTTTTTTCTTTCTTTTCTTCTTTTTCTTTCCTTTTTGTTTCTCTTTTTTCGATAGGGTTTCTCTGTGTAACAGCCCTGGCTCTATAGACCATGCTGGCCTCAAACTGAGAACTCAGAGATCCACCTGCCTCTAACTCCCCGGAGTCCTGGGATCAAAGGCGTGCGCCACCACACCCGGCTGCTTGCTCTTTTCTTACTCTAACCATCTTCAGAGCCATTTATGGCTCTGTGCTGCTTTGGCGCCGAGTAGGCAGAGCACTGACGGAGACGGCTGCCTACTAAGCCCAGAAGCTTGTCTGATGGGAACCCGCCTCTTCTCACCAAATTATCCAGATGCTCATCATCACACAGGGCTTGTTATGGTTTGGACCATAGACATCCCACAGAGCTGTGTGCTCGGCCTTTGGGTTATTGGTGGATAGGAGGACTTACAGGCGATGAGGCCCAGTGGAACGAAATGAGGTCATTGGAGATACGCTGTTCAAGGGGATATGGGGACCAGACCCCTTTCCTTCTTTTGATTCTGGATATAATGACGTGAACAGTCTCACTGTGTCTTATACATGCCTACCATCATGATGTACTTCGCCGTTTACTTCATGTCCAAGTCCTTACTGAGTACAATCACCATGTCCTTACAAGCGCAAAGCAACTTGTGGGCCAAGTGACAATGGCCCAAAACTATGATCCCAAGTAGATCTGTCCTTGCTCAGATTCTGTCACAGCGACTGTCAGAGGAGCGAGCACAAGGCCTTTGGCGATAGGGAGGTTGGAGGCACAGAGAAGGTTGTCTACTAAGCAACTTAGGAGTGCTCTTGAGGGGAGATTCGGCTCCTGTGACTTGTAACCTTGTTCTTCTCCAACTACACCTCAATTTAATTATTTTAAGTGATTTTGTCTTCACTCTTCCACAGCTTCCTACATGCGTATAATGCATTTTGGCCATATTCGCCCCTCCCCCTCCCTCTTCCCCACTCCCACTCCCTCAGGAACCTTCTTTCCAACATGCCCACCCTGCCCTATTTTCGTGTCTCACTGAGTTTAGTTAAGGTTAGTTGCATGTGCTTGCATGTGCATGGATGTGGTGCTATTTATTGGTTTGTGGACAACTTACTAGCGGGTACAGCCCGGAAGACAAAATCTAAGCGGATAGACGACTTTTTATCCCCAGCAGCCATTCATGGCCAACAGGTTCTTAGCTAGGGGGTGAACCTCATGGACTCCTTCCTTCCTTCTCCCTGCTGAACTGCTGATGGCTTTTTATTGTGCAAATATGTATAGGAAACCTCAGTGACCTTACAAATCTATTATTGCGGGGGCTAGAGACGTGGCTCAGTGGTTAAGAACACTTGATGCTCTTACAGAAGACAAGGATTCTGTTCCTTGCACCCACGTCATGCTTTGAACTGTCTGTAACTTCAGCTCCGGGGGAGCCGGCCCCCTCTTCTGACCATTGCAGGCAGTAGGCGTGCAGGCAGTGCGCTTACATATGTGCAAACAAAATAATCACACACATTCAAAATAAACACTTTTGAAACAAATCTTATGACAGGAACAGAGAGATGGCGCAGTCGGTAAAGGCGCTTGCTGCCTAGCCGGACAGCCTGAGTTTGATCCCTGAGACACACACAGTGGAAGGAGAGAACCAATTCCTGCCAGTTGTCCTCCAGCCTCTATATGCTGTGCTGTGCCTGCCCGTATGCCCCATAAATAAATGTAATATGGTTTTAAAATTTATATATTTTATGTGTATGGGAGTTTTGCCTACATGTATGTCTGTACACTAGGCGCGTGTCTGGTGCCTGCAGAAGTCAGGAGAACTGGAACTGACCTTACAGATGGTTGTGAACTACCAGACCGGTGCTGGAAACAGAACCGAGGTCCTCTGCAAGAGCAGCAAGCACTCTAAGCAAATAGGCCCTCTCCTAGCTCCAATGTAGTATTTTTAATTAAAAAAAGTGAATACACGCCGGGCAGTGGTGGCGCACGCCTTTAATCCCAGCACTCGGGAGGCAGAGGCAGGTGGATCTCTGTGAGTTCGAGACCAGCCTGGTCTACAAAGGGAGTTCCAGGACAGGCTCCAAAACCACAGAGAAACCCTGTCTCAAAAAACAAAAAAAAAAAAAGTGAATACACTATAATGGGAAGAACTTAAAACTAGTAGACTCCCCAGTTGATAGGACCCTTGAGGCATTGCTATTTTTAGTGTACTAGGTGGTTTGAAGCTATATTTCCAAATGCTGATGACACATTCTGTATGCAGACACAGTGAATCTGGTCACAAAAGGGAAAGCAGATAACAAGAAAATCGCACGGGAAGGAGAAATGATTAAAAAAAAAAAACAGTCATTCCTGCTTGCATTCACCACAGGCTTGAGGAGAGCTCACTCCAGTGTATGATGCTGGCTGCTAGAGGAGATAGGCAAAGCTGAATAGTCTTTCCTCTCCATTAACTTATGCTTCATTAGGGAAGCACACACAAGAACGAGCTGCAGAGGCCAGTGAGGCCAGGAGGGGCTTCATGGATGAAAATTAGCTGGAGGTGACCGTGGAGGGACAAAAAGATCTGGATTGACCCGAAGGGAATAGGAAAAGTTGGGAATCATAGTAAGAATTAGCATGATTTATTTTTGTCCTCATAAAGACTAATATCTGCCTTAGGAAAGAAATGCAGGATAAAAATTAATATATAGGGCAGGACTACAGAGTTGAATACTATGAAAAAAGGACAGGGTAGAAGCGGAAGTGGGCGGGGAGGGTGCTAAGTAGTGTTTAATTTAAAACTCTTAGCAAATTGAGATCAAAAGGGAAGCAAGAAAAGGCCTACCCAGGGTTTATGAAATATTCTGACGTTTGCTTGGTGTCAACGACGACCTTGGGTGAGGGCATCAGTGGAGGAGACTTGTGGGCCAGGCTCTCGGTACCCACCAGTATCCCAAGAACAGGAAGGAGGAGGGCGCCATAACATGGCGGCCATTCTCCTCCATGTGTTTGAAATCTGGACCTGACAAGACGAGCTGGATAATTTTGCTCAGTTACGTATTGAATTCTCTTCTCTGTGGTACAAGATCCCCTTGAAGCGTGACAGCTGCAATGACTTCCAGATGTTTGCCTCCTGTCTTCTGGCAGACTGGGGTGGATGTGGTAAACTCCACGATGGAAACCAAAAACCCAGCCAGATGTACCATGTCAATGTCAGCAAGGCACACATCTGGCTTCAATACCGGCAGCGATAACCAGAACAAATGGCTGTTATTCCCGCTGCATTCAACTTGTCAGCGGTCCTGTTAAAGGGCAGTGGGGGCAGGGGAATGACCAGTGTGGATGTAGGCTGGGGAGGGATGCCGGCCAGCGCCTCTAGGGGGCTCAAGCAGGCCCAGCCCTGGCAGGAAAGTTGTGGGCGAGCCAAGCTCTCCCTTACAGCCCCCAGAGACCTCTGGAGGCCTCCAGGAAGCTGATTGTGCTGCATCGACTCTTGCTGTCTTGTGGGAGCTACCTGGCATAAGACCCTCCTACTGCTCCCAGCGTTGGCTAAGGAGACCCTGGCTCTGGTCTTCTGTAGAGACCCTCCCCTGAAAAATTCCCTCCCATGGAGAGACCCCTCCCCTAGAGAGACTTCTCCCTTGGGGAGACCTTCTCCTCATAGAAACACCCATCCCCTCCCTGCAACAACTTCCCTGTGGAGGCCTTTCCCAAGAGGAGACCCTCTTCTGAGGTAACCTCTTCCCAGAAAATACCCTTTCTCTAAAGGAGCTCTCCCCCCCCCCCCCAGAAGGCCGCTTCCCTCAGAAGACCAGAGTGGGGCTGGCAATCCTGAGCAGCCTCTGTTGATTCCACCTCCTGAGCAGCATAAGGCAGCAATGGCTCTTTCCCAGGCTTGGAGTGGACGGGAGAAATGGAGGCACCAGAAGGAAGCGTCTGGAAGACAGCCGTGCTGTTTAAGAACATCCAGTATAGGTACAGCTTAGGCTTCAGTCAGGCCTCAGTGACTCACCCAAGAGGAAGGGCCACATGGAGGGGATGTAAAAATTGCCTGGAGCTGCTGGGGGGTGGTAGGCAGGGGAGGGGAGGAACGACTGGCCAAGCACATGACTTGAAGTCTGCCAACCGCCTTGGAGGCCCTTCTGTCTTGGCATAGGCTCACTTACCTGAGTCCCCCTGCCCTTCATCTGTTCGTTTTATTTATCTCTTTGGCTCGGTTGAGGAATTCAACCCATGGCCTTCCACATGTTGGGCACCCAGCCTTCCCCCTTCATGAGTTCATAAAGCAGAAGTTCTATTAGTGACAGCTATTATTCCTACTTTGGTATTTCCTAAGTAGAACAATCAGACAAGTAAGTGTCTTGAAAACAAGAGGACAATGAACTTGGACTCCCTAAGAAGGGTGGCCACTGTTCTGGTGTCTTAGTCAGGGTCACTATCGCTGTGACGAAACGCCATGACCAAAGGCAAGTAGGGGAGGAAAGGGTTTATTCGGTTTATGCTTCCAGGTCACACTCTGTCACTGAGGGAAGTCAGGGCAGGCACTCAAATAGGGCAGGAACCCAGAGGCAGGAACTGATGCAGAGGCCATGGAGAGGTGCCGCTTAGCTTGCTCCTCATGCCTTACTCAGGCTGCTTTTTTTTTTAAATTTTTATTGAGAAAAGGAAAAAAAAGTTTCAGCCTCCCATTTCCCTCCCCCTCCTCCCACCCTTCTCCCCCTCCCCCCACTCCTCTCCCCCTCCCTCTCCAGTCCAAAGAGCAGTCAGGGTTCCCTGCCCTGTGGAAAGTCCAAGGTCCTCCCCCCTCCGTCCATGTCTAGGAAGGTGAACATCCAAACTGGCTAGGCTCCCACAAAGCCAGAACATGAAGTAGGATCAAAACCCCGTGCCATTGTCCTTGGCTTCTCAGCAGCCCTCATTGTTCGCCGTGTTCAGAGAGTCCGGTTTTATCCCATGCTTTTTCAGTCATAGTCCAGCTGGCCTTGGTGAGCTTCCAATAGATCAGCCCCACTGCCTCAGTGGGTGGGTGCACCCCTCGTGGTCCTGACTTCCTTGCTCATCTTCTCCCTCCTTCCGCTCCTCATTGGGACCTTGGGAGCTCAGTCCAGTGCTCCAGTGTGGGTCTCTGTCTCTATCTCCATCCATCACCAGATGAATGGTGATATGCAAGCTGCTTTCTTATAGAAGCCAGAACTTGGCACCACCCACAACCAATCATTAATTAAGAAAATGTCCTACAGGCTTGGCCAAAGCCTGATGTTACAAAGCCATTGTCTCAATTGAGCCCCCCCCCCCAGATGATTCTTGCTGGTGCCAAGTTGACAAAAACCACCCAGCACACCTGGTTAGGTTTTATCGTCAACTTGACACAACATAGTGTCCCTTGGGAAGGGAACCTCAACTCAACTGACGCATTGCTTCCCTCTGATTGATCTGTGGCTGTGAGAGATTGCCTTGATTGGTGACAGATGTGGGTGATCCCCAGCCCACTGTAGCAGCACTCTCTCTAGGCAGAGGGGTCTGGGGTATATAAGAAAGCTAGCATGCCTTTAATCCCAGCACTCGGGAGGCAGAGGCAGGCGGATCTCTGTGAGTTCGAGGCCAGGACTCTGTGAGAGGCCAGGACTCTGTGAGAGGGAGTTCCAGGACAGGCTCCAAAGCTACAGAGAAACCCTGTCTCGAAAAACAAAAACAAAAAAAAAAACAAAAAAAGAAAGAAAGAAAGAAAGAAAGCTAGCTGAGTATGAACCAGAGAGAGAAAGTAGCCTTCCTTCATGGTTCCTGCCTTGAGTTCTCGCCCCGATTTCCCTCAGTGATAGACTGATCAGAAAGTGGAAGCCAAATTAACCCTCTCTCCCACAAGCTGCTTCTGGTCGCGGTGTTCATTATAGCAACGGAGATCAAGCTAGGGTAGTAATCATACCCTCCGCCTGCTTGTCCACAGCAGCGAGAGAGGAACTGACACTGTATTATTATAGCTGCTCCGCTCTGCCTATGTCGCCTAATGTAATCACGGCAGACGCTGTACGTTTGGAATAACCTCTAATTTAGATCCTCCCCCACTTGGATTTGGGTCTTGGCTCCACTAAGGAGCCCGGAGGTGTGGGGTGTTTCTTGGTTTCCACCACTGTATATTGGAGGAATATTTTTTACTTCGCAGGGCTCTCTAACGAGCAGCGGAGAGAATATTTACTAAGATAATATGAAGTGGAGCAGAGGAGGAGAATCTGGGTCTTGCCATAGACGGACTGCGTGGTTCTGCTATGTGTTTCATTTATGAAAAACTAACTCGAGAAAATGGAAAACGAAAAGCAGCTCTGAAGAGTAGGTATGGGTTGTTAGGTTGTCTGCAAAAGAGAAACCAAGGCTCCAGAAAGCAGCAAGCGCCTTGCCCAGGGCCACGTCATAGACTAATACCAGTACTTAAAGCGCCTTGCCCTACAAGCAAACCAGCCACTTCAGTAAGACTTGCCTCTTTCTTCTACCTTTTGTTGTTGCTATTGTTCTGTTGTTTCTTTTCGGGAAGTCTCTTTCTGGAGCCCCGACTGGGCTAGATCTTGATTTCTATCTTTGGTGGTAAAATCAGAGCTTCTTAGATCTGTCTTAGTCACTGAGGAGGGAGTCTCATCTTAGAAATCCAAATCAAGGGGGCTGGAGAGATTGCTCAGTGGTTAAGCACACTGGCTGCTCTTCCAGAGGGCCTGGGTTCAATTCCTAGCAATTACATGGTGGTTCACAACCACCTATAATAGGATCCAATGCCCTCTTCTGTCATGCAGGCATACATGCAAGTAGAATACTAATATACATAAAATACATCAATAAATCTCAAAAAAAGAAACCCAGATCAAAATCACTCTGCAAGGCCGACATAGCGGTATACATCCATAATCCTGGCACTTGGGAGGTTAAAGCAGGAGGATTAAGGAGTTTAAAACAAGACAGGGCAGAGAGAGAGACAGAAAGAGACAGAGACAGAGACAGAGAGCTACTTGGGTGTTAACTCAGTAGCTGCCCTGGATTGTGTAATTACTCTCTTCCTAGGTCTGAAGTCCAGGACTAGTGTTCAAGAGAAGGGTCTCTGTATTTTCCCTCCCTGCTCTCTTTCTTTCTGCTTCTCACTTCTTCAAGAATATTTGTTTCCATTTCTTTGTGAAAATTTGCTAGATTGTTGCTAGCCAGTCAGCCTAGTCTACTTGATGAGTCTAGTGTGAGGCCCTCTTAAAAAACGTTGATAACTGGATAGTGGTGGTGTACACCTTTAATCCTGGCGCTCGGAAGGCAGAGTCAGGCTGATCTCTGTGAGTTCAAGGCCAACCTGGTCTGCAAATTCAGTTCAGTACAGTCAGGGCTGTTACATAGAGAAATCCTATCTCAAACAACAATAACAAACAAGCAAAAACAAAAATGTAGACGCCTTAGGTTGTCCCCTGGCCTTCAATGCGCACACGCAGGTACACATGGAGCCACACACAGAAAGTCAAATATACGATGATCTTAGATATGACCGACAGGCAGCCAGCTACAAAGACACTGTGTATTGTAATCATTAAGCTAGCCTGTATGCGCTTTCAGCAGACTCATATTCCCCAAATAGTTACAGAGCCATTTTTGGTTCAATCAATATTAAATGTTTACATCACGACTATATAAATATTATTGCCAGGTTAGCCACATAGAAACCTATAATTATGTCTCCTTTCCCATTCAATGTCTTGTTGTCCCTGGAATTCATACCGTCCTGGTTTTGTATTTTGTTTACCTGTCATTACCCACAAGATCTGGCCACGCATTCAAATACAGGTACTCTTTTGGCTTTGTTTTTCTCCTTGGCAACTATTCCTGGACCTTTCCAGCTCCTCTGTTTGCAGCTGGAGTGGTTGTTCTGTGGCCGAATGAACAGGACAGTCTATGACTAGGACATCCTGTCAACATCAGCTACAGATTTATCTTACTTATTCTGTCTTGGAGTCCCTGGTGCCTAGATTATATATGTGGTAGAAACGGCTAGTTATGATCCTAAATATATTGTTCCTCTTTTTCTTTATAAGATCATGATAGTTAACATGTAGCTACCCAACTAAAGACTGTGTCTCCTAACTCACTCTTGAAACTGGGTTACCATGTGAGCGGGTCTCGCCAAGTGGATGCAAGTGGAAGTCACGGGTGCTATTTCCTGACCTGGTCCATAAAAACCTCCCCGTTTTTTCCCTCTGGTGAGCTGGAACGTGAAAGTATCTTCGGTCCCACTTTGATCGTTCAGAATACGATCTGCCCTAAGACAGACTTTGCAAACACTAGCACACATCGCAGTGACAGAGAAGGTCTTGTGGAAACTGATCTGGGCTCACCTGACGCTGTGCTCAAGGTTCTGATTCACCAGGTCTGCTGCGGAGACCTGAAAATTTGCCAAGTGACACTAAAGGCACGGCTCTGGGGATAACATTTTAAGGACTACTGCTCTAAAAAGTGGCAGAAATGAAAGGAAAAGGTCCCACGAGATTCCTGAATTAAAAATAAATGGAATGGAGTTTGTCCTGACTTCTGGAATATATATTTGGGGTAGTGACATGGAGAAATAAAAAGTATATATCTTCATCAGCCACTAAATTATTTGGAAGTTTCTAAATTACAGAAGTTAACTTTTCCACTTTCTTTTTTCACTCCTTTTTAAAATTATTTTTTAAACTAAGTACATCTGCCTCTAACTTCCTGAGAAAAGAAACAGAATCTAAAATTAGATAAGTTTTCTAAAACTCTAAAACTGCTTAGGACTACCCTTGGGTGATAATTGGGCTGGGTATGAAACTCTATGGTGCAACAGTTTTCCTTAGATTTTTCCATTATCTTTGTCATCATAATTCTTGATATTTTACAAGATTCTTGATATGAGAATGTCTTATTTTTAAATTTCTACTTACGAGCTCTTGGGTGTGTCCAATCCTTTGTCATTATGATGGAATATTATCAACTACAAAGTTCACACTCAAGAGCCATTGAGTTGAGTTGTAGAATAATTGCCAAAAATTCGTAATATTTTAATAAATGTGATCATTTGGATGAAAAATGTCCCTCATAGGCTTATGTACTTCAGCATGTTGTCCCCAGCTGGTGGCACCATTTCGAATCTTTAAGAGGTAAAGCCACACTGGAGGAAGTGCATCACTCAGGGGCAAACTTTGAGGGACTATGAGGATTAAATCTTCTATTTTTCTAAGTAGACCTTTAGTTTTATTTTCTGGGAAAGTTTATCATCTATTTTTAGAAAATAAAAGTTATTGCTTTTTTGTTCTTGTATATTTAACCTCTCATAGTAATTTTCACTTAAATTTTTACATGTCTCTTCTTTTTTTCCCTCCCTTCTCATTTTGCCTACAGCCTTCTGTCTTTCACGCATGGATTTTGCAGTCTATAACTTTGGATTTATTTTATATAGTTTTGTACCTATTTCATTCTATATAGTTACTGGCTTCTATTGCTCATATAAAACATCATGATCTAAAGCAACTTGGGAGTGGTGGTGTTTCTTTTAGCTTACACCTCTCAGGTCACACCCCATCACTGAGGGAAGTCGAGGCAGGATCCCAGAGGCGGGCACTGAAGTGGAAGCCATGGAGGAACACTGCCTACTGACCTCTTTTCTTACATAACTCAGGACCGTCTGCCTAGGGCTGCCATCACTGTAGTGAGCTGTGCCCTCCCATGCCAGTCTTTACCAAGTAATGTTGTCCTATTGCTTTGCCTGCAGGTCAGTATTATGAAGACATTTTCTCAGCTGAGGTTTCCTCTTCTTTGGTGGCCCTAGCTTGTGTCAAGCTGACAAAGACAAACAAGCAAACAAACACTAGCCAGAACATCTATTCTTGTTTCGTGTAGGCGGTATTTTCCTTTCTCAGAGATTTTTTTTCCCTTTGCCATTTGCCTGGTTGTTTTGAGTACTTTCTGATTCGATTGACTGGATCCCGGTGGTAGTTTCAGGTGAGGTCTTACTCCACAGCCCTGCTTGGCCTGGAATTAGCTCTGTAGGATGCAGGCTGGATGCAAACTCACAGAGATTCCCCTGCCTCTGCCTCCAGGTACTGGGTGTGCACCACCATGCCCGGCCTTTGATGTGTTCACAGGGTGATGTGACCTTTTCCTGCATGGAGGGGAGATAACCTGTCAGTTACTGAATGACCTCATAGTTTCTGTGGGGATGTTTTCCTGCGGGTCCATTTCCTAATTAGCTCCTTTGGACTCATCAACTTCTCGAATAAGGGCCACCCAAATTCTTGTCTAGGAGCAAGGACAGGAGTGGCTGAGAGAGGGTGCGTGAACCTGGAGGCCAGCATCCTAAGAGCAGAGCTGAGACCTCCACCTTCCGCTGGATGTGTCCCTTGTCACCTAAATGGGCTCTCTGCAAGATTCCTCGTTTGACCCCTCCAAGCCCCTCCTGCTCCTGGTTTCCTTGCTGCTATTCAGCCTCTCAGGGCCATTGTCCTCTTTCAGAGAGGGGTCTGTAGACTCAAGCTGTTGTCAAACTCAGTGAAGATTCTCAAGCCACGGTGTGGATCTCGCTGCCTCCGGTCCACTCGGTTGTCACCCATCTGCCTTGCATCTTCTGGCTGCTGCCATCTCCTATTCTATTCTCATTAACACTGTGAGTTTAGGTCCCTTTAGTTCTCTATTGTCGTTTTAGTGGGCTTCAGAAGGGAGAAGAAATAAGAAACACATGTGCGTCTTTTCCTTGAGGTTGCTATCTCTTCTCCGCCACAGTGGGAACACGGGAATGTCTAAATCACTCAAATTGCGTTAGCTCTGCTAGTGTGGTAGAATTGTATTTGCTTCTTTCCCCCATTCTCTGTAAATGCATTTGTCCTTTTTATAATATTTTAATTGCATTTCTTTTGATTCGGTTGTTCTAGTCCTGGGAATTCTAATAAGGCAAAAACCAATTATTTGTGCAGGAAGCTTCCACAAGGCAGTAGTACCTCACAGGGCGCTTATGCTATCAAGTACCGAAAACAACTGAATTGTCTGACAATGGGAGGATGGTTAAATATATTAGGGTCCATTCATGCAATGACATTCTCTGCTGTTCTGGAACTGGCGTTTTGATTAATGATGTGTAAAATGTTCGTAAGACATTGCAAGTTTAAAGAAGATTATTAAAACCATATGCAAAACATGGTGGGGTCCTTCTGTGTTTTGTTGTTTTGAGGTATTTATTATATACTCCTTGATGACCTGGAACTGCCTGTGTAGATCAAGTTGGCCTCAGACTCCTAGAGGTCTGCCTGCGGCTGCCTCCTGAGTGTTGAGATGAAAGACACGTGCCTCCACACCCAGTCAATACAACCCTTTTTAAAAAGGGGGTGTATGTGCATATATGCGCATGCAAATAATATGGAGATCATTTATGAATATATTTCAGGGCTCAACCAATAACACGACTGAGTGCTCACTGTCTATTTGGTGATCTTCTGAGCCCCTTTGGCGAGTTATGAATTTATTCACAAAATTCACAGATTAGAAAACTGTGGTCTAAATAATTAGCATATTTGCCCTAAGAAAATATAGAGCCACGATTCCCGCCTGAGCCTGTTGATCACAGAGTCCTTCAGTTCAGCCATAATTCTTTTCCTTTTTAAAAAAAAAATTTCCACATAGGGTTTCTCTGTAGCTTTGGAGCCTGTTCTGGTAGACCAGGCTGGCCTCGAACTCACTGAGACCCACTTGCCTCTGCCTCCCAAGTGTTGGGATTAAAGGCGTGCACCACTACCACTCAGTTTATATATATTTTAATATGTATAAATATCATCTAATATACACATACAGTTACACACACATGTTTGTTTTTTTGAGACAGGGTTTCTCTGTGCAGTCCTAGCTATCCTGGAACTCACTCCGTAGCCCGGGCTGGTCTCAAACTCAGAAATCCACCTGCTTCTGCCTCCTGAGTTGCCAGGACTGAAGGCGTGCGCCACCACCATGCAGCTTATAAACCAAAATATTAAAAGGTTGGTGGTTCTCAGGCGACCTTCGCCCTTCATGTGGTTGGGAAATGAAGAGAGAGAAAGGGTAGGAAGACACTGACCTTTGCCCTCTTTGCAATTCATGGGTGGAATGCTGCCATTCTCCCCTCTGGGGAAGTCTGGGATAGAAAGACTGTCTCTAATATATGTTCAGGGACAGTATGCCTTGAGCTTGTCACAGATTGTTAGATGATAAAACATTGGAGGGTGTAAGGTCTCTACTTTTAAACCAAATTTTATTAGAAACCAAATTCTGTAATGAGAAATCAAAGCGCCAAAAGGCCAAGAGATGGCTGGCAGGGTGGCTTAACGGCTAGATAGAACGTTTGCCGCACAAGCCCCAACAGCTTGAGTTCCTATCCTCAGAACTCAAACCAGTGGCACAAGCAGGCATCGATAATCTCAGTGCAACCCAGCAGATATGGGAGGCAAAGACAGGAGAACCACCAGATGCTCACAGGCCGTCTAGCCTGATGTGCAGAGCACTGAACAAGACACAGCAGGCGTTTCCAGCAAGGTGGATGAAGACCAAGACCGCAGGTCAAAGCCTCCACGAGGGCACAGTGACACACGCCCGCTTATAGCCCCCTCACACGCACTCATGTGTACAGAACAAGCAGGCTTAGCATCCTTTGAACAAAATTCTGCCAACTAAGTTTTCAGAATGTCGAGTTCAGCATAGTATAAGTTGTCCCTCGTCCCTCCTTTCTCTTTTGTGTTTTTTCTTTTCGCTGAGTACCAGAGTGGTTTATGGGCTCCCCAGAAAGCCTCCTGCCCTGAGGACTAGCTGTCCCCATCAACAGTCTTAGCTGCTTTCTTGCAGTCTGTGCCGAGAGCCCCGAGGGGCAGACTGCGGTGCCTCTTGTGCTATGGTCAAGAGCAGGTGCCACGACTCAGGGTATTTGTGAAGTGTCCCTACCCTGCAGCCTCACTACAACTGCTGGGGTCTCTTGCAGTTATTCCTGTAGATGGAGTATACTCCACCTCCACCCCATCCTTACCCTGTGCTGTCTGAGCCTAGATCATTAAGATGCGGCAGGTGTTCAATATTGTTTTGCTATAAAACTAAATGGGCTTAAAGCCGTCGGAGATAATATATTCCTGTATCAGAGTATTTATGAACGAGTCAAGATATTCTGGTTTGGCCCGAGTCCCATATCTCCAAGCTCCACACATTAAAACCATGTTTTTTATTTCTTTACTTTTCCTAATATTCGTCCTGTAATGGTCGCCTCTGATTAATGTCCTTGTGTTCTCCGAGCCCCAGAAAGTGGTTTAGTTTTCCTAGGACATTTTAACAATAGTGTGATTTACAGAGCGGCTCACTGGAGCCAGGGGGCAATGCAATATAACAAAGCATCTTTCACCGGCACCCTGGAGGCCCCATAGCTGCCACAAACACAGAGCCATAGATGGGAAAAGCAGAGGAGCATGCAACACAGGAACCAAGGTCAACTCACTGAGAAAAACAAAAGGCACAGGCTTCTGAAGGTCATTCTGCATCATCAGGTGTCTAACAGAGACCTATAAACCCAGGGAAACCCAAAACACTAGAAAAGCTGGCAAAGGGGTGGGGGTGCGGGGCTCCCCTTCCTAGGGATTCCAATCTAAGAGAGTGGTGTGAATTTTTTTGGTTGCATCAACTACACAGAACAATTGATTGTCACCACTGGGTTTCCCCCTGCATTGGCTGAATATGGTGTTCCAAATCACCGACTTTTTTGTGATCTAGCCCTGAAGAGTCAGAATCAAAATTAATTCTATGTGACCCACTCACTAGTGTGTGCTGGTGATATTTGGGCAAAGCAAAGTGGCCTTCTTTTCTTTTCTTTTTTTTTTTTTTTTTAACAGAGCAGACTGGCTTTCCATCCTTTTAGAGCCAGTTTTCAGATCCTGGAGAGCTTTACAGGAAGTTCTGCTTGTTAGGAACCATTTCCTCTTTAGTGCCTGCCTGGCCCACTGCACATTATGAACCCAGGGTGCCGAGGAACACAGCTTCCTGCAGCCTCAGGAGTTATTGGGCACCTCCGTGCCAGAGAGACTTGATCATTAGCCCAGCCAGGAGCAGGAGGCGGCTTCCTAACTTCCACCTAAAAGCCAGCCTTCTCCATGCGATAAACGGCCACCTATGGATTTTGTTCTCAACTTGACTGATCATATGTCTGACGAAGGTTTTGTTTATTTTTTATTTTTTTTTTCCTTACTGACAACTCAGATTCCCAGACTGTAAAAAGCAAGATTTGGGGCTGGAGAGATGACTCAGTGGTTAAGAGTACTGGCTACTGTTCCAGAGGATTTGGGTTCAATTCCCAGCACCCACATGGCAGCTCACACACTGTCTATAACTCCAATTCCAGGGGATCAAACACCTCACACAGACATACATTCAGGTAAAGCAACAATGCACAGAAAAAAAAATCTTTTTTTTTTAAAGAGCAGGATTACCTGGGCAGTGGTGTATACGCCTTTAATCCCTGCTCTCGGGAGGCAGAGACAGTCAGATCATCATGAGTTCGAGGCCACCCTGATGATCTACGGAGCAAGTTCCAAGGCAGCCAGGGCTACACAAAGAAACCCTGTCTCCCCCCCCCCACACACACACAAAAGAACAGGATTTGAGGAGGGCTGTAAGTCAGTCAGTGAGAAGCTCTTGATTAAACAACCACCGTGTGTCTAGAATTCTCCTGGCCTGTCCCTTGTCACATACCTAGCTGAGGAAGCCACACAAGTATATGTGACATTTTTAGGAAAGGGTAGGCTGAACTGGGAAGCATCGCCCATCAGTGCAGTTGGCATGGCTGCGTCCTCTAGAGGTCAAAATACAAAACTGTGCATTTACTGTTTCCTATATTGTGGTAAGTTTGGAAATGGTTGCGAGGTCCGCACGGTGAGTTGTCTTTCCTTCTATTTAACAGGTATATGCGGGGTGGTGTGCCCCCCCCCCGAACTTTCATGGTGAGGCAGCCATCCCTCAAGATAGAGCAATGACTCCTGCTTTCTGCTACTCACACTCTTGTGTGGCTCTCGTGTCATGCAAGACCTGGGTGGTATGTGACCAAAAATAGAGCAGAAGTCATGGCGTTTCCATGTCCAAGGTCACATCATTCATAAAGGACACCATTGCTCCTGTCTGGGACTCTCTGTCTCTCTTCCCAGTCCTCTCGGGAGCACTCAGCTGAACCAGCTACCATGCCAGTCTTCCATGGCAGCCACAGGCAGAGGCCCACAAGGAAAGGAACTAAGACTTCCTACCACTGAGTGGCCTTGTGGGAAGTTTGGATGTGGACCCTCCCATACAGCCAAACCCTCAGCTGACTGAGCCCCTTGTTAAGAGCTTGCCTGCAACTTCACTTACGGACCTTGAGCCAGAACCACCTGGCAAAACTGCTCCTGCATTTCAGACCCTCCGAAGCCACGCGAAGTGATTCATGTTAGTGGTTTTAAGCCACAGCCACTGAGGTCGCTGCTCCCCTCTGCCCCAGCCCTACCTCGGTTCCTGGCGTTAGCTCCAGCTGCAGTCTGTCCTCTTCAGGCTCAACAGAGCCAAAACATCTGGTTTGGGAGCTCTTTCATCCGGGATTAAATTCCTGCCAGCTCCTTCAAATTCAGCCTTGTCAGAGCTCAGTGACCAAGTCAGCTTGGGTTGCTGGTCTGGGTTTTTCAAAGCCTGAGATCTTCCTGAACGGGTGTACCAAATAATGCCACTGTGTGTGAACCAGCTTGGACTTTCGGCTTGCTGGCTCAACATGACCCATGGTCTCCTGTGTGGTTCGTGACAGCCCCCAGCAAGAAAAAGAAAATATGCAAAGCAAACACTCCCATCTTCCTCTCCTATAGTGGCCATGGGAGCACAGAATGTTCATCTATAGGACCTTCCATGGCATTTGAAGTTGAGATAATGGTCTGAATTGGAGTCATGAAGCTGTCCAGATATGTTATAGGGGGACATTCGGCTGTTAGCAAAGCTAAGAACCAATGATATTATCAGAGGGGTGGACTGGGTCAGGGCTTGTCAGACGTTAGGAAGGCTGCAAAGCCTGTAGCGAAACCCAGTGGCCCGCAGTGGAGAGAGAAGAACAGTGGCTCCATATCACAGATGCTCTGCCCCATGACAACTGCAAAGTTACTGCTGCCCCAGGATCCTCTGCTCCAGGAAAAGGTTAAACGTCACTTAGTCTTCTATGGCCATGGGGGTTGCTTGTTTGGAACTCCATAAAGGCTCCACCAGTAGAGTTATCATGCCTGGAGTGAACTCTTTTTCCAACTCTTGGTCTAGCCTCTAGTTTCACTTGCCTTTGGATCTTGGTCTAGCCTCTACTCTCACTTGCCTTTGGATCTTGGTCTAGCCTCTAGTCTTGCTTGTCTTTGGATCCTTGTCTTAGTTTGCCTGGAATATAGCACTTGCCTTATACCTGGCAATCTGAATTATTTTTCCAAGATAAAGATTTGATCACAAATAACCTTTGCTCAAAAATATTACCTCCTGGATCTAGTATAAGTTCCTGAACATTGTAGGCAGAGTTTTCTTAGCTCCATTATTGGAAAATCAAAATAAGCTTTGTATTCTCTGGGTAAAGGCATGGATTGAAGAAATCTGCCACATAAACTTATGTTTTCTCCTCTGTAGGATGAGATAATAAGGCCGGCCTCTTGCAGAGTCTGGCATGTAGTAGGCACACTGCAAATAATTGTTGAATAGCATATGTGTTATAAATAAAGATATGGTTCTATTTTATATGCGGTAGTATTATAGAGTTTAGGTATTATTGTCCTTTATTATTGCTATTATTGTGAAGCCTCATGCAATCTAGGCAACTTGAGCCCATGCTCATTCCAGCAATTTCCCCAACTGGCTCTCTTTTCCTTAGGTTAGCTGCAATTGGTTTTTATTGTTGGTTTGTGTTTTCTGACTGCGCGCTAAAGAGTGGTATTTTGTTTTGTTTATGTATTCTGATTCAGAGTGATACACCCAACCTTCAGAGTTCTAGCATAGAGAAATCTTGGCATTGTTGGCATGGTCTGGTCTGTGTCTAACATTTAAGGTGCTAGTAATGTCTAGTGGATGCTAACCAATCAGAGAATAAGCCACCTTCCGCTCCAATGACATGCATAGGCCTTTTGACTGACCCCAGTCTATGTGTCCTCCAGCCTCACAGCAGCCTTTAAGCCACTTAAAAACATTTTAACGATTTATTTATTCTTTTTTTTAAGATTTATTTATTTATTATATATACTGTATTCTGCACCAGATCTCATTACAGATGGTTGTAAACCACCATGTGGTTTCTGGGAATTGAACTCAGGACTTTTGGAAGAACAGGCAGTGCTCCTAACCTCTGAGCCATCTCTTTAGCCCCGATTTATTTATTCTTATCTTATGTGCATTGATGTTTGCCTGCACGTATGTCTGTATAAGGGTGTCAGATGCCCTGGAACTGAAGTTACAGACAGTTGTGAGCCACCATGTGCGTGCTGGGAATTGAATTGGAGTCCTCTGGAAAGAGCAATCAGTGCTCTTAACGGTTGAGTCATCTACCCCGCCCCCCAGTCATTTTATTTTTAGACCCTGGGGATTTAGTTAATCTATCCCTTCTGTTTGATAATTCCTGCTTATCCCTCCCCATAGTAGCCCTGTTCATCCTTCTAAGCTCAGTTGTCATCCCAAAGAATAATAGTAGACATTAGCCAATACACTGGGCTAAGAGCTCAATGCACAGCTCTTTAGGGAAATGCAAATCAAAGGCCCGGGGATATAACACCTCACTCCCATTATGGTGGTTGCTATCAAAACAGACAAAACTACAAATAACAAGAACCAGCCAAAAATAATAACAACAGGAAATAACAAGTTGGCAAGGAAGGATATGAATCTCTCACGTTCCATTGGTGGGAATGTAAAATAATGCAGGTGGTTGCTATGGAGAGAGAGAGAGAGAGAGAGAGAGAGTGAGAGAGAGAGAGCGAAAGGGGAGAGAGAGAGTGTGTGAGAGAGAGAGAGAGAGAGAGAGCGTAAAGAGAGAGAGAGAATTACTTTATGATTCTTCTTCTGGATATGCACATCCAAAATAACTGAGGTCGGTGTTTGAAGATGTATCCGTGCACCTGTGTTCTCAGCAGCAATAGTAAAAAAAAAAAAAAAAAAGATGAAATAACTCAGTATTTGCTAAAGGTGAATGAATAAGCAATGGCAAACACAAATGCTAAAGTGTAGCATGACTCTGGCCTGAAAGAGGAAGGTCGTTCTGACCTACGCTATCACATGGATGGACCCAGAGGGCATTATGCTAAGCGAAACAAGTCCATCCCAGAAAGACAAATACTCTAGGAGTCCGTCTGCTTGTGGTACCCGAAGCAGCAGAATCTGCGGAGACACAAAGTACAAGGGTGGTTGCTAAGGGACAGGCAGGAGCGAGTCAGGGAGTTATTGTTTAATGGGCATAGAGTTTCAATTCTGCAAGATGTAAGAGTTGTGCAGATGGATGGCGGTGATGGTTTCTCAACACTATGGACTTGATGCCACTTAACTGTGTAATTAAATGGTTAAGGTGGACTATTTTATATCGCATCTATTTTACCACCATAAAAATATATATACCTCCTCCCAAGGTCACTCAACATTTGTAAGCTACCACTCCAGGAAACCAGGACTCTGAACTTGTAATGTAAACAATAAAATACCCCATAGCAATTCCTTCCGAGGAAAATCAAGTTTTCCATAAGTCTATTTAAATAATTACAGCCCTGTCTGAATCCCAGCGCTCAGGAGGCTGAAACAGGAGGAATGAGTGTGAGGGCAGCTTGGACTAGATAGGGAACTGGAGGCAAGCTTGGGGTGCAAAACCAAACCAAAACAAACAAGCAAAATAAACCACCCTGGACAGGACCCTGGCATATCATCATTCTGTGTGCTGTTTGCCAGGATTGTGGTTCTCAAAATTTGATATTGGCAAATTCTCATCCGAGAAACTGTCAGTACATCTTCCAGAGCCTTGCTCTCTGAGAGTCTGACTCCACAGTCCGAGCGGAAGCCTGGGGAATCTTTATTTTTGATAAGTTTATATGATTCCTGAAGATCAGGATTATCTTTCTGGGGTGTGACTGTGCAATGGTTCTCAACCTTCCTAGCACTGTGGCCCTTTAATGCCTCACGTTGTGGTGACCCCCCCAACCATAAAATGATTTCGTTGCTCCTTCATAACTGTAATTTTGCTATTGTTATGAATCGTAAATACTTGATATGCAGGATATCTGATATGTGGCCCCCAATGTGGTTACGACCCACAGGCTGAGAACCACTGGAGGCATCGACCCTGAAACGGGCTATTTGGCCCCCACCACTATCCTCTGCTTCTCCTCCTGTGTCTGGCTCTGCACTGGGAAAGGGTTGTACCCTGGGTATCTGTATCCTACACAGGAAGCGCTTCATGTGCTTACTCAGTGACTTGTTTGTGCAGTAGACCACTTCAAAACGAGGGACATAGCTAGGTATCCCCACTCCTGGTTTGGGTGCGCTTCGAGGTTGCTGGAGACCCTAGGAACCTGCAGAGTTTGCGTGGGCGGAGACTGGGAATTCATCCACAGCAATAACTCTAGTCCCGAAATACCGAGAGAGGGAAAAGGAAGACAGCCATAAAAGCCAGGAAGGTCCCAACTTCTCTGAGTGCTTTAAAGTGGCTCCGTAGAAGCCCCTGCCAGAGACGCAGCACGGCCAGTCTGGGGGTCTGCCAGCCTCTCAGTCACACACAGGGTCTTTCTGTGAGGAAACAAGAGCAGGGAATAATCCTGGTTGGCAGGGCTGTGCCGAGGAAGTCCAGAAGCCTGGCTCTTAGTCACCCCTACTCCCCATATGCTGTGTTTGCTGGCACCACACGGGCGTTAGTGAGAGGAAGTGTGTGTGCGTGCACTGTGGGGCTCTGGGACCCTGGCCTCAGACATCATTCTTTCCAGGGGTCTCCTCCACAGTGCAGCCGCTAGCAGAATCAATTAGGCTCCTTCCCAAAAGTCAATCTGCTCCTCCAAGCCAAAAGGCAAAGCAAATCCCCCACTGCTGCCGCCTGGGACTCACAAGGCCATCTTCCCTTCACCCTGATACCAGGGCTGGGAGTGCCAAGGATTGTCTTAGAGACAGTCTGCAGAAGTGAAAAGAAAGTTATAGGTGAGGTGACCCAGGAGCCAAAGATGCACAGAATCTTCTTATTAACAGTCCATCAGCTCGATTGTAGTGTTTGTACTTTATTTGGGCCTTATCGTATAAAGATTTTATTGGAAGCCAGAAGTCAGGTTCCCCAAGCTGAGGTCGGCAAGCTTCCTTCTCTCAGAGTCAATAAAAGTTAGTTCTACTTGAGGTACAACAGTCTTCATTCAAACCACCAGGAGCTGGGTGTTCTGATGTTCTCTGGTAGGAGGGAGGCTGTGCAGAGTCATGAATGCAAGGCCAGCCTGAGCTACGTAGCAAGATCCTGTCACCAACCGACCACCATCAGAGAGCCTCCGCATTCATAGCTGGTTCCCCAAGAGCCCAGGCAGAAGAATGGGCTGTTTGTCCCATAGGAGGAACCAGAACCCCGGGCTGTGGCCGACCAGCTCTGGAGCTCCTGAAAAGGCCTGCACATTTCAACGCTTAATTGTAGCATGATAGTGAGTACCCAGACAGACGTCCCAAGTTACAGAGGAAGAAACTGAGGCATAGGGAAGTGGCAAAGCTGGAACTCAATCCCTGTTCTTTGGTCTCCATTCCAGAATGCTTTCTGTTGAACCCATTGTCTTCCGGTTTGTTTGACTCTAATCAAACTTCTTTACCTCACTTTTTGGGACTTTAATAGACAACCATCTCTCTTCCCCCACCCTGAAAATCATGGTGCAGGTAGAATCACTAACAGCTATAGAATACCAGTATTCCTGGGGGGTCACGGTGGAAGGTCAACCCAAAAATTAAGCAATAACCAAGTTGCTCCAACCCCGGAAAGAGAAAAGGCAATGTGGAAAACCCATCAACCTGAGGCTGCCTTTGGCGCCTGTGACCCTCCATATCCATGGCAAGTTTTAACCCTTCCTTTTTGGCAGGCTTCTGAGTCCCGGTGCAAAAAAATAATCTGCTTAAGAATTAAATAAATAAGAACGTGGATGCATGGAAGAAGATATGATTTCAGGGGATGCTTGCCCAATAACCCGTTGTCAAGGAAATATCGGAACCAACGGTGGGGTCTAAAGACACAGCCTAGACATTTTTCCCAGTGGTTCCACATCTGGGAAGCGTCTGTGGGTGAGCAGATGATGAAGCTCCCCACCAAGCTGGATGGGATTCCTGGAAACAAGGTTAGACCACAGATTGCTGAAGCAATAGGGCCGGCCAGGACCATCCGCTCCCAGCCAGCATGACAAGGGCTGTAGGAAAATATTGTGCGGTACATCCTGACAGAAGCCTTTCTGTTCCTGACGTCTTTTCTGGGGCTACATTCTGGTTAGCAAGCGAGCATGGACAGTAGCCCTCTGCTGTGAGGCTTGCTCCTGTGCAAGGAGGCTGGGTGGAGCAACCCTTGACGCTGGGGGAAATGGGTCTTGGAAACCGCAGGCTTGTTTGCCAATCCTGCCTCAAACGCAGCCATTGTGCTGAGAATGGAGGTGGGGCCCCGCTAGAGCCGGGGTGGAGAAGCACAAGAGCCAAGCTGGCACTGCCCTGCCTCGGCCCTGTAGAAGCCTGAGAAAAGTGGAAAGGCCTTTCTTCAATGAGTTCCTAGCCTGGATTTAAAATCTTAGACCTTGGATGGAGAAGCAGAGAGGAACTGAAAACAAATTCAATTTGAGATGTCAAGAGGCACCGTGGCAAGGTCAGGAGAAGAGCTCCCAACCAGTCTGCTGCGTGCGGTTCAGAGCCGCAGGGATTAAATTTCCCGTTGAATATACATCAGTTTGAAAATTAAAGGGAAAAGTGCCTGGGACAAGACATGTTTGGGTTTCTGTCAAACACGGAACCTTTGGAAAGCAGTTTAGAAGACAGGATATGGCTTCCTGGTACTTCTCTCTTGTCCTGCGCTTTGGTGTACGAATGTGCGATGCTCAGGCCCATTCTGCATTCTGGTAACGTCAGACACACATTTCTCTCTCTTTCTAGAAACTTCAGCTCATGGGCTAAATCATCTTTCGGGAGTTTGGATGTCCCCACACGTTTAGTCCCGTTTCTCTCAAAGCTCTGGTCTCTCATCTGATCCTGGAGAATTGGCCCCAGGAAAAGACATTAGAAATCACTAAATCTAGCTCTGTACAACTATGATATTCAAGGCCCTGAATGTTGGCCAGTGTCTTAAAGACCCATGAAAGGGAAACCATAGGTCCCGTCATCAGAATTCTTACCAGTTCCTCAAAGTTCCTTTGCTCAGTGTCCGTCTCTCATCCTTACTCAGGGTCCTCTACAGAAACGACGAAGCCCCCAGCAATGTAAGCCCCTGTCTCTTGGTTCCACAGGCCCACACCATTTCTGTTCTTCCTAGTCCTTCCCTCCTCCACTCTTCTCCCGCCCTACCATACCCAGAGCCTCCTCTTCTCTCACGGCTGCCCTTCGGCTGCCTTCTCTCTTTTCTTCAGTGTTTGGAGGTGCTAAGGATTGCATCCATGACCTTACACCCACTAAGTGTGTGCCCTACTGTTGACTGTATCCGCAGTCTCCAGTGTCTGCAGGCATACCGTCCAGTGGTTCTTCAGGTAAGGGTTTGTCAGTGGTAAACACATCTTTGACTTCGGAAAACACCTGTTTTACTCTCAGAGGTAAACAGTAGTTTCTCGGAATTGGAGGTTGTTAGTTATTGTCCCTTAGGGCCTTGAAGACATTCCATCTTCTCAGCTACCCTCATTTGGGGTTGCTGCGAGGGTCCTAGCCTTAAGCTCAATTATCCTGCCTTTGTAGGCAATCTGCCTCACTTTTCTGATTGCTTTAAAGAATTTTGGCTTTGGTTTCAATGTTTTGCATTTTCCTGTGTGTCATAGGTTTAGTTATGGGTTGGATTTTTATTGATCTTGCAGGGGACCCATTGTGATTCTTTGAATAGCAGTTTTATTCTTATTAATATACAGTCATTCTCATTAATAATGACAGTCACATGCATTGCCTTTGTGATGTCATTTGTTCCTCATGAGAGTCCTAGGCCCATTTTTGCTACTAAGAGAACTGGGTCATAAGGAAATGATTCTTTGCTCAAGGAATACAGCGATTGGCTAGGCCAGTTTTAGAATCCAGATATTAGGGGTTTTGTTTTTTTTTTGTTGTTGTTGAGGGTTTTTTTTCCTCCTGTTTTGTTTTTGCTTTTTATTTTTCAAGACAGGCTTTCTCTGTGTGACAGCCTTAGCTGTCCTGGAACTTGCTTTGTAGACCAAGCTGGCCTCAAACTCACAGACATCTGCCTGCCTCTGCCTCCCTGAGTGCTGGGGTTAGTGCACCACCACCCCTAACCAGATATTAGATTTTTAAAATAATGTTTCTTCTTTTTTCTACTTTTCTCTTTCTGGCACTCCTGTAAAACATATATATCGTTTTTTCATTGTATTTTCTTTTTATAAACTGTTTTTATATATTAAATCTCCTTGTTCCTAAATAGAACATTCAAGATATTTCTTCAGTGGTCTCCCATTTCACTGACTCTCTCACTCGTGTCTAATCTGCCATTTAACCCACTGAACTTCTGACATCAGAAAGATGTTATTTTATTTCTAGAAGTTCGTCTTGGCTCATTTTAGCTATTCCTGTTCTTTTAAAAAGTAGACTGTCAGCCAGGCAGTGATGGCACACACCTTTAATCCCAGCACTTAGGGAAGCAGAGGCAGGCATATCTCTGTGAGTTTGAGGCCAGCCTGGTCTACAAAGCAAATTCCAGAACAGCCAGGACTGTTATACAGAGAAACCCTGTCTTAAAAAAAAAAAAGTAGAGGGGCTGGAGAGATGGCTCAGTGGTTAAGAGCATTGCCTGCTCTTCCAAAGGTCCTGAGTTCAATTCCCAGCAACCATATGGTGGCTCACAACCATCTGTAATGAGGTCTGGTGCCATCTTCTGACCTGCAGACATACGCACAGACAGAATATTGTATACATAATAAATAAATATTTTTTTTAAAAAGTAGAATGTCTCTCCATGCTTTTTAAAATTATTTGAAAACATGAACTTGATTGCTTCCAACAGTTCCGCTCTAGGAGGTTGAGGCAAGCTCTGTCTGGCTGTTTGTTTTGAATGCAGACTATTGGAGATGGTGGCTTAGAGTGCTTTGTGTCTATAGTCTTTGTAGTTTTTCCCTCCCATAAGCCAGGCTTTATTTCCTTTCCTGTGGGAATCCTCTGTGGCTAGTAGTGCTGACGCTTAAATGAAGGGTGGTTTTCTGTTTGCTCCCCCCAGCATCCTCAGGAATGACTAAGGACCACTTTATGCTGTTTTCCTGGCTTGGGTTTCCTTCTGATGAAGGAATGGGCATTTGAACTCTGTATCTGAGTCAGGCCCATAGTGAGGTTTTATTTTTAAGGAAGCCTGGTTTTGCCCTTTTTGAGATGAGCAGATCATCCTCTTTGATGTTATCCTGGGCTATTGTCTGAGCTGTGTAGAGGGGACTTAGTTCCAGCCTCTCATTTTACCTAGGCCAGGAGCTCTTCCCGTGCGCTCACATGGTCATTACTGGATCTTCTTGTCTCTCTGGAGCCACATCAGCATGAACCCCAGAGCCTGCTTCTCCAGTTAGTTTACATCTCAGTACTTAGGGATGCCCTTCTGTACACGCTAAGCTCATCCATGGAGTGACAAGACACCATGGCCAAGGCAACTTATAAAGGAAAATGTCTAATTGAACTTCTCCTTTCAGAGGACTGGAGGACATGATGGCGGGGCCAAGACATGGCAGTAGGAATGGCTGGGAGCTCACATCTTAATCTGCAAGTAGAAGGCAGAGAGAGGGCCTACTAGGAGCCCACCCCCAAGTGACACATCTCCTCCCACAAGGTCACACCTTCTAACCCTTCCCAAACAGTTCACCAACTGGGAGCCAAGTATTCAAGCATATGAGCCTATGTGGCCAATCTCATCCAAATTATCGCCTTCTGCTCCTGGTCCCCCAAAGGTTTGTGGCCACATCATCATGCAAAATGCATTCAGTACAGTTTCAAAAGTTCACAAGGGTTTTCAGTCTCAAGACTGTTTAAAGTCCAGAGTCTCTTCTGAGACTCAAGACAGTGTCCTCAGTGCTACTCCCTGTAAAATCAGAATGTGAATTCCATACTTCCAACATACAGTGCCCAGAATATGCATGACCGTTCCAAAATATGGATCATGCTGAGGAAATACTGGACCAAAGTTAAACTGAAAACCAGCAGAGCACACTCTAAATCTTGCCTCTCCATTTCCAGCCTCAACAAGCTCTTCCCTTCTGGCTTACCTCTCTGTGGCATTCTTCCCTTTCTCTTGAGTTGGTTCTACTCCCCATATGCAGCTCTCCTCAGCAGTTACCCGGTAGCTCCTGACCTCTGCTCACAGAGCTCAGCCACTTTTCTAGTCCAATGTCTCAAAAGCTTCCATATTCCTCAAAAAAACAACACGGTCAGGCTTGTCAGAGGAGTGCCCCACTCCTGGTAACAACTTCTGTATGAGTCACTTTTTATCACTGTGACAAGACATCATGACAAAAGCAACATTTTAAAAGCATTTAATTAATTGGGGTTATGGTTTTGGAGGGTTGGAGTTCATGATGAAGGAGCGAAGGAATGGCCACAGGAATGGCTGAGAGCTCACATCTAGATTGAAAGGCAAATAGGAGGAGGAAGAGAGGGCAAAGTTCTGCTGGGATTGGTGCAAGTCTTTTGCGATCTCAGTCCTACTCTTAGTGACACACCTCCCCCAACAAGGCCACACCTCTTAATCCGACCCAAACAGTTCTGTCAACTGGAGATCAACTATTCAAATGTATGGGGCAATGGGGCTCATTCTCATTCAAACAACCATAGTTACTTATTTTAAATTATTTTTAAGTTGCTAGGAAATCCACATAACATAAACATATAACATCTTAGCTTTTTAAAACTCAGTGACATTAATTACATTCAGGCAATGGAATAAACATCATCACCCCATTCATAGAACTCCTCTTATCTTGCAGAACGGAAACTCCTTGCTCTTAAAGCAATAAGTCATCTTTTCCTCCTCACCAGACCCAGGCAATCATCCATTAACTGTCCATCTCTGTAGACCTAGCTAGTCTGGGCACTACAGGGACCATACGGTGCGTTTCCTTTAATGACAATATTTCACTTAACAAAGTATCTTCAGGGTCCATCAATGAATTAGAATTTCCTTCCTTTTTAAGACTGAATAAGAGTGGTCAATGTGTGTGTGTGTGTGTGTATGTGTGTATGTGCTTGTGAGTGTGTGTTTATGTGTTTGTGTGTGTGTTTGTATTTTATCCATCAATTGGATAATTCCTGTGACTATTTTGGAAAACACTGTCTGCAGCATGGTCTACAAGCATCTCTTTGCATCTCTGAGTTTAATCCTTTGGACTATATATACCCAGAAGTAGAATTTCTAGATCACACAGTAATTCACTTTAATTTTTTGAAGAGCTGTCATCCAGTTTTCCATAACAGCCCTATTATTTTCTATCCCTACCAGCACTGTATACGTTTCAATTCCTCTCCGTCCTTGCCAGTAGTTGGTACTGCCTAAGGGTATTTGTTTTCATTTTCTTCTGTTTTGTTCATGGTTGTTGTAATGAAAATGAAGTAGTATCTGGTGTGGTTTGGGTTTGCATTTCTCTAATGACTAGTTTCTTGTTACATTCTGCCAGCTGGTGGTAGATCTTTGGAGTAATATTTTTTCAATTCTTCTGTCTATTTTTAAGATTAGGTTATTTTGCATGAGTGTATGTGTGTTCTTAGTTGTTATTTGTTGTTGCCCATGCTCCTAAAATGTTTTTCTATATTTTAGAAGGTTTCTAGGCCCTCAAACATCAATTATTAATCAAGAAAATGCCATACAGACTTGCCTACAGGCCAATCTTACGGAGTTCCCTCTTCTCCAAAGACTCTAGCTTGTATCAAGTTGACGAAATACATCAATCAGCACCCCCCAATAGTCTCCCCACACTCTTTATACACTATTCTCACATATGATTACAGAAAACCCTCGTTTTCTTTCTAACTCTTCCTGGTCAATCAGCAAGTGAAGGACAGGAACTGTGGCTCATCCACCTCAGCATCCTGCAGAAGATTTGGCACATGGGAAGTACACAATAAATGTTAATGGAATGGAATGGCATTGCCCAAGGTCACTTAACCAACGAGTAGAAAGCAAAGTCGCCATTAAAACTTAGGCCCCTTGATTAGCACTCCAGTGTCCTCTACATTATACCAATGTGCATGCATGACTTGGGTGACTGTGATTGCCCAGCTGGGAGCTACTTCAGCAAGGCAGCATGTGTGTAGGAAGGAACACTCTCCCACTGTTAGATGGGAGAGTTTTGGTGTTATCTACTCAGCCATTATGAGGACCTGATGGGACAATGCTTGCCCATGCCCTGGTGAAATGAGAAGCACAGAGAAGGGTTAGTGTTGGCACATGAGCCACTACCTACTTTTCACCTTTAGCAAGGAGATTGTATATTAGAGCATGTGTTTCTGCTGTAATTTCAAAACCACCAATAGAAGACTCATCCTTGCTTTCATCCATGGCCCCGGGGACCACCAGTTAAAAGTGGAAGCAGACTCCTACATAGCTGGAGAAGATAGCATCCTCCTGGGATAATGCACTCTTTGCCCACACACTATGCCAGGGAGACCCTCTCATCTTGTAGAGAGGAATCTCTAGCTAGTCATTTCCCCAACTATGTGTGAACCCCAGAAATAGACTACACTAAACACCAGGAGCCATGAAGAGCCTTATATGGTGGGAGTTTTCCAAAGACCCCGTGAGATAAGATATGGCCCCATTAAAAACCTCAGAAAGGGGCTGAAGAGATGGCTGAGTAGTTGACAGCACTGGCTGCTCTTCTAGAGGACCTGGGTTTGATTCTCAGCACCCACATGGCAGCTCCCAATGATTTGCAACTACAGTTCCAGGGGATTCAGTGACTTCCTCTGACCTCTGAGGGTACCAGGCACATACATGGTACACAGACATACATGCAGGCAAAACACCTATATACAAAACTTAATATATGTATGTATGTATATATATGTATGTATATATAAATATATACATTTTAAATATATATATTTAAAAATCCTTAGAAAATTCTATGCTGGAGACTGTTGTGGGATATTTGCACACTGGGTGAAAGTGTTTTGCATGGCTGGTGTAATAAAAAAGCTGAATGGCCAATAGCTAGGCAGAAGGTAGAGGCGGGACTTCTGTGCAGAAAGAGAACTCTGGGAAGAAGAAGGCAGAATCACCTTCCAGACATGGAGGAGTCAGGATGGGCAGTATGGAGAAATGAGGTAATGAGTCACATGACAGAATGTAGATTTGAAAATATGGGTTAATTTAGGGGCTGGAGATATAGCCCAGGGGTTAAGAGCACTGACTGCTCTTCCAGAGAACCTGTGTTCAATTCCCAGCACCCGCATGGCAGCTCACAACTGTCTGTAACTCCAGTTCCAGGGAACCTGAAACCCATGACAAAACACTAATGCACATAAAAAATATGGACTAATTTAAGTTATAATAACTGGTTAGGAGGTGCATAAACTAAGACCGAGCTTTCATAATTGATAAGTCTCTGTGTCATTATTTGTGAACTAGCAGTCCGGACGAGGAAGTCCTACTACAGCAGACATACTAAGGACAGAAAGAGATCTTAGAAAAGTGAAAAACAGTATAGCAGAGATGACACATAAATAGGGAAGTTGAACATTTTCTATAAAGAATAAAAATCACCTATAAAGAAAACAAAAAGAGGCGGTGGTGGCACAGCCTGGTCTACAGAGTGGGTTCCAGGACAGCCAGAGTTACATATTGTGACCCTGTCTCAAAAAACCAAAAATATCCGGGTGCTGGTGGCACATACCTTTAATCCCAGCACTTGGGAGGCAGAGGCAGGCGGATCTTTGTGAGTTCGAGGCCAGCCTGGTCTACAAGAGCTAGTTCCAGAGGACAGGCACCAAAAAACTATAGAGAACCCTGTCTTGAAAATCAGAGAGAGAGAGAGAGAGAGAGAGAGAGAGAGAGAGAGAGAGAGAGAGAGAGAGATTCAATTATTCAGCAAGAATGATAAAAGAAAGAAAGTTAGGGGATAAATCCTATGGATTCGATATCCAAACAATATGAAGTCCAAAAGGAAGGGAATCCTGCACAAACTCAAATCCCAGGGCTTGTGTCCAGGTGACGATGGTTCACTGAACACCTAGTGTGGCGGATGAAAGCAGTTATCACGGATCTGCAGAAGACTGGGGTCAGGGAAGGAACCACCAAGGAGAAAAGGGGGTCAGAGAGAGAGAGAGAGAGAGAGAGAGAGAGAGAGAACTAGCTCCACTGTCCAAACGGCTGTGGATTTTAGATTAGACCACAATGAAGCAATGACTTCAAAATTCCGAGGGAAATTACGCCCAGCCTGAAACTGTGTATCTAAACATAGTCTTCCTAGGACAGAATAACAGTTTTCAAGATCTCACAAACCTCACTGTTGGGGTACACTTTCTTCAGAAATCACTGGGGGATCAACTCCATAAAACAAGGAAGAAAATAATAACTGTGTACACTTTTCCCACAAGCAACACTAGGAAGAAGGGGTTCCATCATAGGGAGGGGAGAGTTGTCCTGATTGTAACCTGAGGAGGTTGTCCGGCAGTGAGGGCCATTTCCTTAAGAGAATTCAGCCTGCTGTGAAGGAGATGACTGGGACCTGATTTGAGGGTTGAAATCAGATACATGCATAGAAAACTAAGCAAACAGAAAGAAGTCAGTTGGGGCTGGAGCTATACCTCCATGGTAGAACACATATCTAAAACACCTGAGGCCCTGAGGTGTGTAGTCCCCCTAATAAGAATAATAGGCAAAAGAAGACAGTTGTGTGGTTTTTCCTTTTCTGTCTTCATATGTGAATGCATGTGTGTGCATGTATGTGTTGTGGGGAATACACATGGGTGTGAGTGTTGTGCACATTCCTATGGTGGCCAGAAGATAGATAACCTCATTCATAGAGATGCTGTTCTACCTCTATTTGACACAAGGTCTCTCACTGGCCTGAAGCTCACCAGTTAGGCTAGACAGGCAAATGAGCCTGAGAGATCTTCCTGTTCCTGCCTCACCAGAACCGGCATGCCACTAAGCCCCAACACTTCATATGGGTTCTGGGCAACATACTTGGGCCAAGGCAGTTTCTTTGTTCAGTAACCAATAAAAGCAATACACAGACAGAAGGACCTCCCACATTAGCCCAGGCTATCCTCAAACTTAATATGTATCTGGAGATAGCCTTAGTCCCTAATCCTCTTGCTTCTGCTTCTCATGTCTGGGGGTTGTATAACACATACACCATCATGGCAGCAGAATATGAATATTCAGGCGACAGATTCTACCCATGTTGGGAAGATGTGTGGTGGGGTCGGGGTGTGTGAGTCACAGACCTGGGTGATGGAGTTCTAAAATCTGAGCCTTACTGTCTGCCCTGTGAAACTGGTAGGAAACTCAAGCCCTTGAATCAAGAAGTAGCAAGATGAACAGATAACTGAGAAATATGACAAAGGCCACATGAATCAGCTCTCAGACTCGAATCTGTTGTTTCTGAAGTGGGAAGTAAAAAGCCAAGGCTAACCGTTACTTTACCTGGCTTTAAAAATGACTCGTAGGGACTGTGGGACCAGTCAGCCAAAGGGCGTGTGCTTAGCCTGCTCGAGGCCCTGGGTTCCCTCCTTAGCACTGCAATAAATAACAAGATACTCTGTGGAATCAGCGTCTTCAGGCCTCTCCTCTGTACCTGAGAATCACCTAGTGACTAGCACCTGGACCACACCTCCAGCACCTGGGCCACACCTCCAGCAGGGCCTTACCCAGTGGGTCTGCAGTGAAATCTAAACTTGGGGAATTTTAAAAGTCTTTTCCCCACATCCGGGTGAGCCATGTTTGAAAACGTCTCGGAGAGGAACAATTTTACAAGTATCTTTAAAAGAGTTTCATAAACCAGGTGTGGTGGTGCCGTGCCTTTAATCCCAGCACTCAGGAGGCAGAGGCAGGTTGATCTCTGAGAGTTCAAGGCCAGCCTCGTCTGTATCGGAAGCTCCAGGACAGCCAAGACTTCATAAAGAGGTTCTGTTTCAAATACTCCCACCCCCCAAATAAAAAGAAATTCATTTATAAATAAGGAATCTTGTTAGGTATTAATAGTCCAGTGGAGGTTGAAAAGAGTAGCCTAGCATGCTGAGGGCACACCTCCCTCAAAACCTCCAGGATTTTACTCACAAACCCACCCTGTCCCCCCCAAAAAAAACAAAAACAAAATCCTACATATCAAACTTGCCAGTGATGCCTACTTGTAATCCCACCACTCAGGAGGAGCAGGAAGTTTAAGGTGATCGATCCCTTGGCACTACAGCAAGTTCCAGGCTAGCCTGGGCTTCGTGAGACCCCATCGCTACAAACAAACAAATAAAGCAAAAGCGACCCAAACAAAAATCTCACGGTCAGCCTGAAATTCCTTGGTTAGAGAAACGCTATCACAGCAGCTCTTAGAGGACCAAGTTTAAGCTCCACTGCTTCCTAAGAAGGGCCGGACAGCTGTGTGTCACATCCCCAAGAACAGTACTGGCTGCCTGCCTCTCCAGTCACCGTAGAGGAGCCTTCGCTCCCACCCTTCTTGCTGTCTACCCCGACACTTTCCCCAATGTGTCCTCTTGCTGTACCCCACAAAGGTTGTTTCCTTCTGCCATTGGCCTCCCCTGGATACAGGAGCCTTCTGTTACTCATCGGATGGTGTATTGTTACCCACTTTGATTTGCTGCTGTTTGAACCGGACACTGCCTGTCTTGTAGCGTTTAATCCTCCGAAAGATTGAAGGACGCAATTTGCGTGAATGATGGCTCTTTCCAATAGGCAGAATCACTAGGAACGTCATGCCCATTTTGAGCTGATTCCCCTGTCTCCACTCCCGACCTGACTCAGAGATTAATGAATTGAGAAGTATGTTCTGGTGGCTTTAAGCTGACTGCCTCCTGAGAAATGCTAGCGCGTTCCTGCAATCTGTGGGAGTCTACGGGCTCAACGGCTTGCCACTGCTTTCTGCACTGACACCACCGGTCTTTCCTGCATCATAAATCTCAGAAGCCTGAATCCTCTGCTCACGAATGTGGCCCCTTTCCTTGTGGCATGTGAAGTCTGAAAAGGGAGAGGTACTCTTCTGAGAGGAGGACTTTGAGAATAAGATTAAAAGCAAACCATTTGTTTACCTGGAATAATTTCATTCCGCCAATGGCATTTATACTCTCGTACAATGAAAGTGACTTTTCGAGGAATTTGATTTTTTGAAAAGTTCAGCACAAAAACAAACTATCTTAAATAAGCCTCCTTTGAATATGTGTGTGCACATAATGTGTGCTTATGTATGTATACAACCAGGGAATGCGTGTGGAGATCAGAGGACAGCCTTGGGGGCAGGTGCTCGCTTTCCAATCTTATTTATTTGTGGCACAAACCTCTTTTTGCTTTGTCTATACCTCCATATGCCAAGCTAGACGCCCCCCCCCCCAGCTTCCAAAGTGGTCTCCCCCCATTTCCCTGCGGGAGTGCTGGAACTGTACAGTCTACTACTGAGCCAGGCTTCATGCAGGTTCTGAGCTCCTACCACCGAGCCATGTCCCCAGCACCCATCACGTGTTTATGGCATAATATTCTTAGTGTGCAGCCAGCCTCGTGGGGACGAAGACATGACTGGGAGCAAGAAAGAGCCATCTGGTTTTAGGGGGAGAGGCTGATCTCTTCCTGAAAGAAGCAGCCTTCACTGGAAGGCCCTGGACTGACAGCCCCAAGGGTAGGGCTTTTCCCGAAAGAGATGAGAGTATAGCTTGCATATGCACGAAGCAAGGGCAAGGGCAGCTGGCGAGGCTATGCAAGGGATGAGGGACTGAGAGGAAGCTGACAGAGGAGTGGGAATCTGAAAGAAGAGACTCCTGCGCAAGCGCGCGTTCTACTCGAGGGTGTTTGGACTTCCTGGGCGGAGCCTCGGAGGTGGTTTTCAACAGAAGGGTGTGTTGAGATATGTTTAGCGCGTGGGCTGTGTGAAGTGAACAGAGGCATTGCGACTATCTGAAGGTTGGGAGGCCGTTCCAGAAAGGATGAGAGAATGGATGCTGGCGCTGGTTGGATAACAGAACCCTGGTCCAAAAGAACCAACCATGTAGGGACTAGGCAGGTAGCAGAGATAAAGAGGTTAAGGAAGAGTAGAGCCATGGAAACGGCTGTACGCCACTCACTTCCTTGATCAGTGGACAGAGCCTGAGAAAGGCTCACACAGCCAGCTGTGCCTGTGATCCTTATGCACACTAACTACGGGGGCTAGGGCTCTGCTCACTTGTGTTTGGGGCCCACGGGGAGGGGGTGGCAGGGATGAGGTAAAGCCCGTCACAAAAGCACTATGCAGCAGTGACTAAGAGGCAGATGGGGATTCTGGTGCCTGGAGCCTGTCTCATTGGATTGGACATAGGTGTCCAGGGAGCACCTGCCCCTTTGGCTGGTGACTGCATCCTGCTTGTCCTTACTCAAGCAGGTAGCTCTGTGCCCTCCTTGTTATAGCTGTGAATCTGAGCCCAGAAGCACACACTGAGATTCCAGAGTGTCCGGGAAGAAAGAATTGGACCAGAGACACTTGGATAATGATAGAAATAGTGACTGTTTATTAAAGAGACAAAGGCACTCCCAGGAATATCACGGGTTCAAAGCCTGGACAGGTCCCAGGTTTCAAGGGTCCTAAGTCCTCAGCCTCACGCCCCTTGGGTTATTTACACAGCACCGCCCTCCCCCAGCATTTTGCCATCAGAGCGGCTCTTCCTGCGCCAGGGCTTGTTACAGTGCAGCCCCAGTGGGTTGGGTTTTCCGCTTTTTCTGCCAACTGGCTTTTTTCATATGTTAATCAAGGTGTCGGTCTCCAGCTCTGCCAGCTCTGCTCTGGACACATCCTGAAAACTGTCGTGTTTGTGTTGCTAGTAAAATAGTGAAGGGAAGACGGGTGAGGACAAGCCCAGAAGAGCAGGATTGCAGAAGCCTGCGGTCCATTCCTTTCTGCTGTGTGGCCAGGGGCTGCTTGAACCCTCTGATCTTTCAGTGAATGACTTTTATTTATGTGTTTGTTGTTTGGTTTTTTTTTTTTTTTTTTGAGACAGGGTTTCTCTGTGAATCTTTGATGTCCTGGAACTCACTCTGTAGACCAGGCTGGCCTTGAACTCACAGAGATCTGCCTGCCTCTGCCTCCCCAAGTGCTAGGATTAAAGGCATGTGCCACCACCGCCTGGTGTTTATTTTATTTTTTTAAGATTTATTTATTTTGGGGCTGGAGAGATGGCTCAGAGGTTAAGAGCATTGCCTGCTCTTCCAAAGGTCCTGAGTTCAATTCCCAGCAACCACATGGTGGCTCACAACCATCTGTAATGGGGTTTGGTCCCCTCTTCTGGCCTGTAGGCATACAGACAGAATATTGTATACATAATAAATAAATAAATATTTTTTAAAAAAAGATTTATTTATTTGTATGTGCACTGGTGTTTGTCTGCATGCATGTCTGTGTGAAAGTGCCAGATCCTTGGAACTGGAGTCACAGACAGTTGTGAGCTGCCGTGTGGGCATTAGGAATTGAACCCAGGTCCTACAGTAGAGCAGCCAGTGCTCTTAAACATGGAGCCATTTCTCCAGCTCTTTAAATTAATAACTTTTAAAAGAAAGCCTCCATCCCTACCCAGATGGCGAGGGCCCACAGGGACAAGAACAGCAAGTTGAGTGGGCCAGGCATCCAGACTAACAGAGAGAATAAGAAGTCTCAAGCCTGGGCCTGTGAGGTAGCTGAGGGTAAAGTTGCCATCAAGTCTTAGGTCTTGGTCTCCACCCCTCAGAGGCACTGACAGGAGAGGCTCAAGTCCCCACAAGCGGCCATTTGCCTGCCCTGGCGTGTCTGCCCTGGTGTGTGCTCTTTATCCCCCCCCCCAAAAAAATTAATGAATAAATAAATGTAATTAAAACTTTTAGAAAAAAAAAGTTTCAAGTTTAGGGGAAAACTCAGTGCTCACAGAGTTCTTTAAACTCTGGACAGTAGATAGGCAAGGGGGTTCCAGGGCCGTGGGAAGAATCCAGAGCTCTGTTTGGACAGTGAAGAACTGAGCATATGTTTGCCAAAATTCCTTGAGCTGTATGTCGAAGATTTGTACATTTTACTTTCTGTAAATTATCTTTATATAAAGGAGATTAGAAACACCCAAGCGGAAAGCGGCTGCCTGTAATTTCAGGTATAGGGAATTTCAGGTGTGCACAGTAGAGGAGGCAGCTGAGAAAACCGCTGAGCCTGGCCAAGCCTGTGGTCCTTGCTGTCCTCTTCCATTGCTCAGCTGAAGCCAACAGTCACAGCCTCTCTCTCTCTCTCTCTCTCTCTCTCTCTCTCTCTCTCTCTCTCTCTTTCTCTCTCTCTCTCTTTCTCTGTTCTCTCTTCTCTCTCTCTTCTCTCTCTCTTTCCTTTCTGGGCTTATTTTTACTATTATCCTTCTTTCTCCTCAAGCATTGACGTTTTTATTTGTTTATCTACTCTTCAAAAAATAATAGCTTCCATTTCGACGTCTTCACAAAGCATATTGTACCCCTTGCTTGTTCACTGGCCTTCCATCACCCTCCCGATCCCCCTCCTCCCAGTTTCCCTTCCACTCTCAGAAGTATTTTAAATCGAGATTCCGCATATCGATGTCGTCCTTTCTAGTCCCTCAGAACCTGCTGGTTGCAACACACTTGGGGAATGTTTTTGGCTATTAGAAACAAACAGGAAGATCCAACTGAGCCCAAGAGCGGAGGAGACTCAGAACCACAGCTGAAGAAATAATGGGAAACACAGCCCCAGGCAGAAGGGCAGACACATTCCCCAGGAACTCAGCAGCAGGGCCTGGGAATCTGGAAGGCATCACGCTGGAACTCAGCTCACTGACCGGGACCTTCTCCGAGCCGTTTCTACGGTCGGGTCCATGCGCTATTGCTACAGAAGTCAAGGTGCTCATGGGCTCTTTGAGCCACACTGTTGGGCTCTGGCGGCTCCCTGAACACTATCATCATGCCCTCAGCTGCCTACAGCAAAACGCATCTCTTACCTGCTCCACGTACCATTTTCCAGTGGAATGAACACTGGTCACGTGAGTGTTCACAGGATGTGGAACTACACTTGCTGCAGCCCAAGCGGGAAGCCACACTTCCTGCAGAGAACCCTGGGGCTCAGTCCTTTCTCCAAAGGGGGAAGGAAATGCTAGGGGATCCAACTCCTTCCCGGGAGCCAGAACGGGTCCCCAAAGCTATTTCTCCCCAAAGCTACTGGAGAGCCAGCCATCTTTAGATTCCCTCTTATGGCCACTGTAATTAAGCAGATAACTCAAAAGCTTTATAAAAAAGGCCAACATGACAAGTTAAAGACCTCAGCCATCTAAGGGTTCACGATTCTGTTCGTGTGTTCTGAAAAAGGGGTCCTTTCAGATAAAGCAACAGGAGAGACACGGCTTGCCAAAGGAAGAAGAGGGAGTAATGAGCCTGGATTCAGCGGTGGCTGACAGCCAGCCGGGTCCCAGCAGGACCGTCACTCGGTGTTCCAATCCTTGTCCTCCGAGTATTCCAGCAAATAGCACAGCAGCTCCCTTTCACATTAGCTCAGAAATATTGACTCCCTCTCTATCCTTCTGGGAGCGCTCAGTGTCTGGGGGGCGTCTTCTGGGTCACAGGCCGTCTCTGCCTTTTCTCTGGCAGGTGAAAGGGCTTAGCTCCCCTTTTATTACTAGAATGTGAATCCTATAATCATTTCACTCCCACTGTTTGAGTTAGCTGACCTCATGAAGCAATGGTTTTCATCAGAGAAATACCGTGAGCTACAATGGTATTCAGAATGACGCAAGGCCAAACTGAGAGAAAAGATTGTTCACCAACAGTTACTGATAGAAAGTCTCCTGGGCCTTTGGGGAATAGCAGATGAGTTCATAGGCTCCCCCATCCACGGACCTCCCCACTAGCATAGACTACAAGCTCAGCCCCGTGTAATTGTAGCGGCCTTGCCTGCCCCCTCCTGCCTATAGCTTCAACCGATTCCAGTTCTCGGCCTTGGCTTACGCTTCAGTTGGTTGGCACACATGCCCATGCAAAAATACACACCCAGATACTCATCCACACCCACTCGTGAACAGCAATTAAAGACTGCACCCAGTGTGATTAATGTGACCACATGGATTTTACAAAGATTAACCTCAAATTGACAGTTCGATTCCTGGGATCCTGACCTACTATGTGATCTTGACCTACTGTGTGTTCGTGCAAACCCTCAGTTCCCTTTGCTCTGCTAATGGCAGATGAATGGGCCCAAACAGTTCTGTTTCTTGCCCAGTCCAGTGATCCGGTTTGAGTTTTAAAGTCGCTGTGACAGATAGCACAGATGCCAAAGTGCCCAGTTTCCCGCTCCTCACCCACTGTTAGCTGCCTGAAAAACACGTCTAAAAGTATCCTGAGGTCTAAGTTCTCTCTATACAATCAACCTCTCCAATACAATAATTTTAAAACCTTTTCTTGATTTCTGCTTTTAATAAAGTACATTTAGAGAGGATATGAATTCCAGATTTGATTTCAGACTCTGGGGATGTATATTCCTCTTCTGGAACGTGTATATCCGGTCCTGGAGTGAAGGGGGGGGGGGGGAGAGAGAGAGAGAGAGAGAGAGAGAGAGAGAGAGAGAACGCATGTCCACAGCATAGCAAACATTCCTTGTGTTGCTTGTGCCGTTTACACACTCAGTATGTAGAGAGAGGCTAAGAAGCCTAGGATATTGTTAAAGACAGGTAAGAAACACACTGGAGTGAGGGATGCCTGAAGTTGGTTGTCAACTTCTTTTTCTTGCTAGTGTGGCTTTTTTTTTTTTATGGATGACAGCTATGGCCAATAAAAGTTTCAGTTTTAGGTGAATCTTGGAAGGAAAGAGGAAAAGGAAGGAAGGAGGAGAGAGAGAGAGAGAGAGAGAGAGAGAGAGAGAGAGAGAGAGAGAGAGAGACTTTGCTGAACTATCAACTCCTGCTCCTGAGCACACTTGGCCACCAACAGGACCGTGGAGTCTCCCACAGGTATGACCTTGCCAGAGGCACAGCTCCGGCCCTGGGATTCTCCTGCACAGGGGCTGGAAGAAATGATCTCAGTGGTTGAATGCAGGAAACAGAAGGTGTGCTTCTGAGTCATAACACCCTCTCTGTGTGTCCTGGGGCATCTCCCATGGAGTTGGAGAGATGCAGCCAGCAGGAGTGTGAAGCTGGGACGGGAAGCTTCGTCCCGTGTCGTGGGCTTGCTATCCTGGTGCCTTTGAGTCATCTCATTGCTCAGTGTTGGCTTCTGCTTGTGAAAAACAGGGCTAGGAGCCTAAATCTGCCGCATTCGTCTGCTCTGCTGCCTCCTGGTTCAAATGAGCCCATTCTTGTGCTTGAAAAGGAGGTTCGGTGATGGCACAGAGACACCTCATTATAGGAGGACCTTTGGAGACATTCTAATTTATCTTGAGACCCCATGTTCTGTGACATGGAAGATAAACTTAGTCTTCTAGTCTCAATCCCTTCCCATGTTTTAGAACAGATTTCTTTGGATAATTTTATCTTTTTTGGAAAAATGCTGGAATTTCCAATGTCTTTGTTTCCCTTCTCTTACCATGGTGGCCCCTGGGCATAAAACAGAGAGAGGGGCAGGCTTAACGCCATACAGTATTTTCTGAATACCCGCTATGTCTGATGGGATGTGGCTGGTCGGGGCTCCCTGGACCAGCCACTCCGGATGTACAGTCCCATCCCTTGGCATCCCACCAGTGTTTGTACTGAAGACTAGTTGTTGGATAACTTGTGGTTCTGAGTCAGAGCCCAGGCTCCTCTTTTCCCCCTCCTTCTCCAAGTTCCAGCCTTGGAAGCTGCAGCCTGCTGGGTTTGCTGTGACTCTAGAGAGGTCAGGACCGTAGCAGTTGGTCTTGTAGCTCTTGGCCCCAGTGCCATCTTGCTGCCACCACAGACATCCTCTCTGGTAAGCTCTGCAGTCAAACTCCACCAGAATCTGCACCCCACCCCTCCGGGAGCACAGAGGAGACCTGAGTTCTTTCCACACCGCACAGGAACTGGGGGTAGCCTGGGAAAGCTGAACCGCAGCCCTCCCATTGCCTAACCACAGTGTGCTGCTGAGTTTATTCTGATGTGGCCACTCTGAGATGGATGTGGGAACCCTGTTTCTATGCTGAACCCCAACTATGAAAGGAGGAGAAAGGACAGCAGGCATCGTGGCTAATTTATCTAATATACTGTCCCCACCAGGGACATCCAGGGTAGAAAATCAAGATCCATGTGTCTCTTCAGTTGTCATGGCCCTTCCCTACCAAAAGGGGCCAGCATCCTGCCTCTACAATGCACGCTTCTTCACTTCTCCTGGAGCACCCAGCCTTGTTGCCTAGTTGCACAGACAGAAACAGGACTTGTGGGCATGGACATAACTCTGTGGCCGGAGTTATGCCTACAGGCTTGTTTCTGGTTATACAACAGAGGAGCTAAAGAAAATTTGAAAACCCTGTTTGTCCCTCAACAAAGCCTAGTTGTTACAACTGTTATGTCTATAAACCCGTTTGTAGTTGGGAGTCTCAATATTAATGTTTCGACACTCAACGCTGAAGAAATCTAAAGGTTAGCCCACGGTTCTGGCAAAATTCGGAAGGTGAGGACGAAGGTCAGTTAGAAAAACACAATAGAGTGTATTAACGCTCAGAAAATATTATCCCCATCAGCCAGATAGTCTGCAGACAGTCTTCCGTCTGAAAGAACCGGATTCCTGAAACGGCACTGGATAATGCACTTTGGGAAATCTGGCGCACTCTCTAGCACGTAAGTAGACGCTCACCTTATTATTATCATTAGAATGTTTCCAAGGTACTCATCTCTCAGGAACGGGCCTAGGGCAACTTTTGATGAGTGGTTAGTTAGCATACCAACTCAGAAGGACACTTTGAAGCTCCCAGCAGCCCCTCTTCCATGAGTATCTGTTGTGGATCACGTTCCAACTCCAGTGGGTGGCTTCAGCAATTATTACCAGATTCTATGTGGTCCTTTTTATGGATGGTTCCCTTTCTCCCCACCTCTACCTCCTTTGCCATCATGCCTCCCAAGAAAACCAGCTGCCATTACTTGGGAAAGGAATCAGAGAAATGGGCTCCTGGACTGCTCAAGAAAAATGGGCTGATGAACATCCCACCTCTACTACAGAAAGTTGAATTAACCTTTTTAGTGGATATGGTAGGAATAATATTGAGACTATTAGAAAATAAAAATTAAACCAAGCTCTTGGCACCTACTATAGGAACAATAAGAATTCAAGAAGGGACTGGAGCTGAGTGGTAATGGCACACACCTTTAATCCTAGCACTCAGGCAAAGAGGCACGTGGATCGCTGTGAGTTCGAGGCCAACCTGGCCTACAGAGCAAGTTCCAGGACAGCTAGGGCTACCCAGAGAAACCTATCTCAGAAAGAGAGATCAAGGGGTTAGAGAGATGGCTCAGTGCACATTCTGCTCTTCCTGAGGACTGGATTGCTAGCACCTGCTTCAGGAGGTCCACAGTATCCTGTAAGTCCAGCTCCAGGAAGATCTGATATCCCTGGCCTCTGTGAGAGTCTGCACTCATGTGCATATACTCCAGCACAGATACACACATACTTTGAAATGATACAAAAACAAAAACAAACAAACAAAAAACCTTAAACAAAAAGAAAAAAGAATCCACAAAGGAAGAAGATGCTGTTTGGATCCAAAATGGCCCCTTGAGGCCCACGTTCCAGACCAGCCTTCCACATTGCTGCCTGTCTGTAGGGAGGAAGTGCAGGGACGGTCAGAATTCAGCCCAGCTGCCAGGAGGTGGGAAGAGCCCCCATGTCACGTGTTTCTGCCAAGATGTGCTGGGTTGCCACACACCAAAAAGGCCAACTGTCTGTGGATCCAAACCTCTGAAACCCTACCCAAAATAAAGCTTTGCTTGTTCAAGTTGTTTGTCTTAGGTGCTCTGTCACGGCGACACAGCAAGGACCAGCATGGGGGAGTCGCTGAGATGAAATTTCATAGGAGGCAGGAGGATATCTAGATCGGAATAAGCCGAGGAGAATCAGCACAATGGGCTGGAGCAAAGTGTGTGAAAATGGGAGGGATGAGTTGAGATGCGAGGAAGAGGAGAGCACTAGGTACAGGAGACGCATGGCGTGTGTGCAGTCTGGGGGGGACCTCAGGGCTTTAGGAGGACATAGGCTCATGGCGTGTGTGCAGTCTGGGGGGGACCTCAGAGCTTTAGGAGGACATAGGCTCATGGCGTGTGTGCAGTCTGTGGAGGACTTCCCTGCTAAAAGAAAAGTGATTCATTTCCTTTGGTTATTTGGAACTTAGTGGCACAACCAACATGGACCCCAAAATGCTACCCCCTCCACATGACATATAGTCACACGAGCATAGCAAATTTTTTAAATCTTAAGACAAAAATAGTCATGCAGTTGTCTACTCCATTGGATAGCGGTAAGAAGGGGAGGCTAAATATGGATTTAATTAATAAAATAAAAACTAAAAAAAATGGGAGATTGCACAACTCTGGAGTCAAGCTGATTGATTTCAAATCTCTACCTTCTAGCTGTGTGTTTAAGGGAAGTTATGAAACCTCTTTGTGCCCGGTTTTTTTTTTTTTCATCCCTATAAATGGCAATGGTGTACCTACCTCATAAACAAAAAAAAAAAATTATATGGATTGGTTTGTAGTCAACATAGTGATCCAGCTCAGGAACAAGTCAGCCAATGTCAGTGGCTCACTGCTTTCATCAAATAACGTACCAAACACTGAACCCATTTACAGATTTTCCACAATAGGAACTTAAAGAGACAGAGTGGTCGTGTTGGGGAAGCGCTGGCTGTGGAGTCTGGTCTTGGGATACGCTTCCTACTTAACGTCAATCATTATATGGTTATATGTGTTTGTGTGTGCCACTGCGCACTCATGCTGGAGATCATATGACGGGGGGGGAGGGGCACCCTGCTCGTGGAAAGTGACTCTCAGAGCCAGGTCTCCCTCTCTGTCCTCCTTTTTGTGCATTCTTGGCCTTGAACTCAGGACTTGCGTGACAAGCACCTTTACCCAGTAAACTTTCCTGCTGGACTTAGAACAAGTTCCTTTCTGTTTAAATGTATATATACACATTTTAGATTCATTTATTGTATGTGTGTGAGTGTTTTGCCTGCCTATCTGTTTGCACAGCTGGTATGTACACCTGGTGCCCACAGAGGTCAAAAGAAGGCATCAGATCCTGGAGCTAGAGTACTAGATGGCTGTGAACCTCTATGGGGGTGTTATGGACTGCATCCAGGTCCTGCAAGAGCAAGTGACCACTGAGCCGTCTTTACTACTGGACATCTCTCCAGTCCCTAGGCCATCTTTCTTTATTTCCTCTTCTTCCTTCTCCTCCTCTTCTTTGTTCTTCTTCTTCTCTTTCTCTCCCTCCCTCCCTCCCTCCTTTCTTCCTTCCTTCCTTTATTGATTCTTTTGGGAAATTCACATCACACACCCCAATTCCAACTCACTTCCCAGTTCCTCCATATCCACCCCTCAACCCTGCAACTTTCCACCAAGAGAGAATTTTTAAAAATTAGATTAACTAATTAAAAAAATTCAAACCAAACCAAATCCAGCAAGCAAGCAAGCAAACCTCTTCACACCCCTGTCTTTCCCACCTCTCCAACACCTCTTCATTCATCCTGGTGGCATTGGGAGTCTCAGTGTAGAGCACATTTCTTAACCTATAATAAGTCTCACCGTCCCTCATGCGAAAAATATACATACACATGCACATACATGCACATGTACATACATGCTCACACTTCCCACCCAGTGCAGAACCACTGAGATCCAAAAGTTAAAGGAGACTCATCTGAGTCTATTTTGTAAACTAATAATTTCAAAGTTAAGGTATTAGCTGTTACCATTGTTTTTCTAAAGATCTATCTATCTCTATCTATTTATTTATTAACATTTTTTTAAGACAGGGTTTCCCTGTTTCACAGTCCTCTGCTGTCCTGGTACTTGCTTTGTAGACTAGGCTGGCCTCGAACTCACAGAGATCCACCTGCCTCTGCCTTCTGAGTGCTGGGATTAAGGGCATACACCACCACCACCTGGCTGAGAAGTACATATGCTTAGCCACTGAGCCACCATCGTTCCATTCATTATTATTATTATTATTATTATCATCATCATCATCATCATCACTATCATATTTTAAAAACAAACTTTAATTGATGTGCCAGCATGAATATACAATTCATTGGAAATGCTTTCAATACATCTCAAATTATTCCATGTTAATCTTTTTTGCACAGGGTTGTACCGGGATGATAAGTGTCCTCTGGAGGCCTATGTCTTAATGTCATGGTCCCCAGGATGCCTGGAGAGGTGATGGAACCTTAGGCAGTAGGGTGTCAGAGATCCTGATGGCAGTTGGGATATGTTCTAGGGGGACCAAGGAATTCCAGCTCCTTCCTCTGACTTTTGCTTCTTGGCCACGGCAGGGAGAAATCTTATTCCCATACACTCCCTCCCACTGCCATCTGGAACAACCACCAAAGATCCAAAATTAATGCAGCCACCTGATCATGAACTGGGACCTCCGAGCCAAAGTAAACCTTCCCCCTTATAAGATAATTATTTCGGGTATTTTGCCGCAGTGACAGAAACCGGCTCGCGCACACAGGTTCCGTGGTTTAATCGCCAAAGGGAAACTCGGTCCCCTGGAGAGAAGTAAAATCTTGAGTTACTTTACATTGGCCTGGGCTTTGGAAATGGGCGGCGGTGACTTGAATAGACTCTCTGTGGAGCTTTGCACTTTTTGGTGTTTATTTGGGTTGGGTCAGCCAATACAGGGGGAGTAGGATTTGGTGAGGGTGGAGGTAAGGAACCTACTCATCTGTAAAATCATGCATTTCCAGCTCTAATTAGTCCCTTTCGGAAAAGGCCCAGCTTTCCTCATTTCTAAGGAATGCCCATCCCAGCCAAGGCGAGCACCCTCCCCACCCCTACCCCCACTCTCTCCCCACCCCGGTTCTCCCTCCCCCACTTAGCAACGCTTAGTTATTAGTATGGACGGTTCCCGAGAAAACAGAGCTTTGAAAAGCAGGACAGAAACAAATTCTAAGGTGACCTGAGATTGCTCCTGAAGTCCTGGGTTCGCTTTCCCACCCACGTCAATCTCAGCCCCCCAGAGCGGGATAGTTGGGTGAGAGCAGAGTTTACAGAGTCTGTCAATCAGGTGTGATGCTTCAGGCAGCAGGGACGAGCGTCTGTGGCGCAGAGGGCTGGTGCAGAGGGCGTTTAGTTAGCCCCGTTTCTCTACAGGTCTCTAGGAGGCTTTAGCTTAGACTGGAACAAAGATTTAACCAGGCAGAGGACCATGGCCCCTGAGCCGCAAATCGGTATGTGTGTGTGTGTGTGTATATGTGTGTGTATGTGTGTGTGTATGTGTATGTGTGTGTATGTGTGTGTATGTGTGTGTATATGTGTGTGTGTATGTGTGTGTATGTGTGTGTGTATGTGTGTGTATATGTGTGTATGTGTATGTATGTGTGTGTATGTGTGTGTGTGTATGTGTGTGTGTGTGCATGCAGTGTCACTCTTTGTTGTTTGTTTTGGAACATTATATTCATTTCCTGATAAACGCAGTTTAGGAATTAAATGCTACCGCTGTTGCAGAAAGTAGACCGAGCTCATTGCTTCTGCTTCGTCTGTTTGGGGGCACTGTGCTATCTCTCAGTGTGCGACCAATCTTGAGTCAGAAGTATGTTATCTAGCTACTGGACACAACTTTACTCTACAAACCAAGACCCATTCTTGGTCACATAACTCCTGGCCTGTGGCAAGACTAGCAGAGGGAATGGGTGCTGACTCTGGCTCAACCTTGCAGCTAACTACTAGCCACACTTGGTCTGACCCTTAGGTTTTAGTAACACTTGTTGGAGCAGCCTTTGGGGATAAGGTATGTTAAAAAAAAAAAAAAGTACAGTACTCTCATGGATGAGTGAGTGATTAGAGTAGTATTTGGAAATTATAATTAAAATATACTTTTAGTGCAATAAATGTGGATTTATGAGATGTGGAGCCTATAGTTCTTTCTTGTCGTAAAGTTTCAACTGGCTACAATACTTGCCTACACAAAATTTTTCGTTTAATGAGAGTGGACAGAGATGGGTTGGAAACCAGTCTTCTGCTCTAAAAATGGAAAAAGACAGGGTTTTCTTTTTTAAAGCATGTTACAATTAAATATGGACGTTTATAGATATTCATTTATATATTTACATATATGTGTGTGTATTTATAGATATATTCTTTATATGTAAATATATAAAAGTTAATCCCCTTGCCTCTTGGTTTAATTATTTTTATCTCTGTACCTAGGAATAGAACTATGGCTGTCAATCACCCAGCTTGCCCCTGGCTTGGCATCAGTTTGGGTAGAGAAAGAAGGACAACTTAAGTGATTTGTGACAGGATTCCACTTCTGGGTTTTCCTTGGGGAAAGGGCACATTTTTTACATTGAAAAGTAATTTATAAAAAAGGAAGAAAAGAAAAAGAAAGAAAGGAAGAGAGAAAGAAAGAAAAGAAGTAATTTACCTTGTAAATATTGAACATCCTGCCAGACTTAAGCCTAGACATTCATAAAATAATAAAGTTAATTTGGTCCCAGTGATCCTGTGTATGAACATTGCCTCATCCTGGGCTCTGTATTCCCAACGAGTTTAGAGAAGCAGGTGTCTGTTTATGACCGTAGCTCCCAGAACACACTCCATCTCATTCTCAGAAGCTGAGCAGTGTCGGGCCTGGTTAGTACTTCCGCGAGAGAATAGATTTCTGTGAAAGGTTTAATAGATATTCAAATCCTTCAGCAAGTCAGCCCAGGAGCCACTTCTCATGGTTTATTTTTATTTACATATTATTTATTTATTTATTTTGGTTTTTTTGAGACAGGGTCATAGCATGTAGCTTTGGCAGTCCTGGAACCCTCTCTGTAGACCAGGTTGTCCTCGAACTCACAAAGGTCATGGTGCCTCTGCCTCCTGAGTGCTGGAATTAAAAACATGCATCTCTATGGACCAGTCAAGCACTGTAGTCCGAAATCCTGAAGTTGTTGGTTTGGGCTTTTCCTCCTTCCAAAAATGAGTGCCCCTTGCATTTCCTCTCCTTTACCAGACAACTGGTCTATTTCCAGCGACCATTCTACAGGTGACGAGTATCAATATCGCCAATGTTCGTAAGAAACTTGTGTTAGGAAAGTCAAGGCTGTCCTGTGAGATCAAATTAACCCCAGGTCCCAAAGCTGAACACAAAAAGACTTCATAATCATACTTTGTGCCTGTTGTAAATCCAGGGTGACCATGTGTGTTAAGGGAATTCTGCTCCATCCTTCGCGTAGGGATGCAGGTTGATGGAGGCTCTTCCATCTAGACCAGGGTCATCTAGAACACGTGGATCCTCAGTCTCCTCTGCCGAGAAGAGAGAGCCCAGACCTCATATCTCTCCTGAGTGTTTTAAGGCTTCAGTCTAAAAGTGAGAAGCAACATCTGTGCCCATGTCCCATTGACTCAGAGCCGCAGGGTCCCACCTAACTGTAAGAGGACTGGGGTAGGCTAGATCCTCAGTCCTGTTTTGCTTGTGTTGCCATGTCTGTCAGAGACTGGTATTATTGTTATTTTTTTAAACAGCAACAAAGTTCATTTGGTTCATGATTATAGTGGCTTGTAAATCCAAACGGCATGGGCGTGTTCCAACATGGGAGAAAAGCAGAGGAGAGACGAAATTATGTGGGGTAGCCTCGCTTTCTAACAGCCTGTTCTGGAGATGGCTCTGGTCCCGTGAGACAGTGCGGTTCCACAAGATGGGTTGTACCCACTTCTGAGAACAGTGTCCCCATAACCTAGTTACTTTCACTGGGCCCCATCCCTTAAAGGGTCCATGCCTTCAGCTCACGAACCTTTTGGAAATAAACCATATATAAAGCATAGGAGCAGTTGTTCATTTTGCCTGAAAGGGGAGGAAAACAAGATTTTGGTGAGCACCGGCAATACCCGCTGCGATGCCTGCTCTTGTGTTTCAGTCATGACTTATTAATAGAATCAACAGCAGGGCCCAGCCTACTCAAGAGCAGTGGAGAAGTTCGTGGCCCCTCCCAAGCTTGCCTCTCTTGTCCACAGCAGGACCATGCTCAGAGACCTTCTCCTTTCCTTTTCTACTTTTCTTTTTCTCCTTTGAAAAAGTCCAAGATGAGAAATGTTAGAAGGCACCGTTTTAGAGAACAGAGCCGCATGGCGGCAGCTAGCAAATCTCGAACAGTGGGATCAGGCCACAGTTAACCCTGTGGCAGTTTGCGGTCCCATCTGCCCGCAGGCACGCAGACTCAGCCTTCATCTGCTCTCAGAATTCATCTTCAGCCTGGCGGCCTGGGCCTGTTCTGAGATGCCAGAGTTTAACTTACTGGAACAGAAAACCACATCAGAGACTCCGTCACATGACTGTGTCAAGGAACCCAAACCCCACATCAGAACGCTCTGCCTGGTGTGGAAGTCCCGAAATGTAATGCGTGTTCTTCACTGGGAATTAAGAACATATGAGCCCACTTCTAATTATAGCCCACCCTCAAGACACGTTTTTAATTAGGAATTGAGAGACTTGGGCTTCAGGGGTCAGAACTGACCTGGCTGTGGCATTCACCTTCCAGAGAACTTAAATGACCCCCACGCCCTAGGTATTCGGTAGGGTTTTCCTTGGGATGGTGGTGTGGGGTGTGATTTGTGGTGATGAAGGTATAACTTGGCTGAATTTAGGTATTGGTTCCTTGGAAGGTGCCCTCTGCACCTCTTGGAAGTGATGGTCACTCGCTTTAGTTCTTGATAATAACAACAACCTTTATTATTGATTCCATGCCTGGTCCACTTTTCTCCTCTCCACCGTGTCATGGGATGAAACCCAGGGCCTCACACACGCTAAACAAAGGACCTGTAACTAAATTACATGCCTGCCTGTGTCTACTCAGTTTTAAGGCACTGGTCAAAGAATCCTGTATAGTGGTGTATTATTTGTGTTTTAATAAATAAAGTTTGCCTGTAGATCAGAGGGCAAAGCATCAGCCTCGTCATCCATACAGGCCAGGGAGTGGTGGCACACACCTTCAATCCCAGGACTCTAGAGACAGAGGCGGTTGGATCTTTGCAAATTCAAGGCTACCCTAGAAACAGATCCAGGTGGTGATGGCTCACACCTTTAATCCCAGCACTAGTGAGGTGGAGACAGGAGTGGGCAGAGAGAGGAATATAAAGGGGAAGAGACAGGAACTCAGTGGAGTGTGGAGTCTGAGAATTCATGGAGATAGGAGATCACCCATTCAGTCTGAAATTTTGGTAGAGGTAAAAGGTCTCCTTAATGGTTGCCTTCTTTGCTTTTCTGATCTTCAATTTGAACCCCAATATCTGTCTTTGGGTTTTTATTATTTGTGCAATAATCCTGCACATGTTATTTCATTTAATCTCTGCAAACACCTATAAATTAGGCTATTATCCCTTTATCCCTTACATATACAGACATCAAAAGTTCTATGGTATCCCATTAATCTGTACAATGTTTATGTTTATGCTTTATCTATAAGTTGAAAACATAATTTTTGTTATTTATTTGTTTATATTTTTGAGGCAAGGTTTCTCTATGTAGTCCTGGCTGTCCTGGAACTCACACTGTAGACCAGACTGGCCTCGAACTCATAGAGATCCATCTGTCTCTGCCTCTGCCTCTGCCTCCTGAGTGTTGGAATGAATGTATGTGCCACCACATTAGGCTGATATATACATTTTTAGAAAAGATTTTATTGATTGGCTGGAAAGCTGGCTCAGTGGTTAGGAATACTTATTGCTCTTGCAGAGGACCAGGACTCAGTTCTCAGCACCCACATGGTAGCTCACAACCATCTGTGACTCCAGTTCCAGGAGATCTGACACTCTCTTCTTACTTTTGAGGGTGCTGGACATGCATGTGGCGCATGGACATACATGCAGATAAATCACTTATACACATAAAATAAAATAAACAAATATAAAAAAACTAACTTCTCGTTTTATGTATTTGTTTGTCTGCTTGTGTGTATGTACACCACATGCATCAAATGCCCTCAGAGGCCAGAGGAGGGCGCCAGATGCCTTGGAACTGGAGATACAGACTGTTGTGAGCTGCCATGTGACTGCTGGGAATTGAACTCAGAGCCTCTGCAGTAGCAGCAAGAGCTCTTAACCACTTAGCCATCTCTCCAGTCCTGAAAAACAAGCATTAAAACATATTTCAGGAAACTTGTCCCAAGTTAGATACACTTAATAGTAGAGAGAGTTCTAACCTCAGCCTAATCCAATCACAAAAATGATAATATGCTTCAAATCATTTCCTTTCAACAACAACAACTAGAAGGGGAACAAAAGGAAGTGCAAAAACAGCCAGGCCTGGCAGTTCACAGCGGGAGGATGATAGGTCCCAGGTCAGTTGAGACTACAGAGTAAGACCCTGTCTCAAAAAAATAAAAACAAGTTTTTCATCATGAACAAAACGAAGAAGGAATAAAATAAGACCCATTTGTCAGCCGCTCTCCAGAGCTCTTGGCTCTCACAGCTGGGCATTTTCCATTCAGGTGTTAGCCCCCTGTGACTGGACTTGCCTCCTCATAGCCTCTTCTCTCCCCTCAGCACACATCAGCACTCCTCAGAATCGTCCTTGAAAGAACACAGTCCACCAGAAAAGAACCGCCAAAGGATGCGGTTTACTGACAGGTTTGTGGCCAATCAGAGGAATCACCTGTAGCCTCCAAGCGGCATGGCTCCTACCCCCACACCCCTTAAAACATGCATCTTCTGTCCCTTGTCTCCTTCAGCCATCCCCTTTTCTGGTAAAAGGCTATTTTCTACCCTTACACTTTCTCGAATTAGCCTCTTTCCCGTCTCTCCGCTCTGGGAAACGACAGGTTTCCAACATCTTCTTCTCTACTGTTGCAGCAGCCAGGATCATGAATAATGAATAAATCCACCTGCCATGCTCCTGCACACACATCCTTACAAAAACAAGTTCATTCTGTGTGGTAGGCACCTGTGAGAGATGGCTCAGCAGTTAAGAGCACTGCCTGCTCTTCCAAAGGTCCTGAGTCAGTTCCCAGCAACCACATGGTGGCTCACAGCCATCTGTCGTGAGATCTGGTGCCCTCTTTAGGAAGAGACCTGGTCAGTCGTCCTTACCAACTTAGACCATGAAACCCAATATGGACAATAAGTTCAACAGAATCATGGCATACAAACTGCCCATGCATGCTTCAGCATTGCCAGGGCATAGAAAGAAGAATGGAGATAGATTCTACGACTGCGGGGACACATCTTAAAGTTCTATCTGTGGTTATTTTATTTTATTGGTGAGAAGAGCAGGTGTCCCTCTGCGGTGGAAGACGGAAGGTGGGACACTGCTCCTGAGTCACAGAAGTCACTGTGACTGTATTTAGTTAGGTTAGTATGCACTCTGTTTTCATTTAAAGTACACTGTGTAAAAGAGAAAACTTCAAACAGGTCATCAAGACCTGACTGGTTCCATGTTTTATTACTATTAGCCAAACTCAATTTTATTAAGTGAGATACAGCCAATTCTAGTCAGACCACGTCACACCTTCGTGTGTTCTTCTGACAATATAGTCAGCAAGCCGTTTCTGATGAAACATCTTTGGGAACCTTATCACTCTTGAGCTGAATCCCAGTCCCAGGAGCTGGTTCTGCTATCCTAATGGCCACATTTGCTTTGTCTAAATTGGCGACTGTTTTGACTTCTTTGGTCACATGTTATATAGTAGATTAAAGACGGCACAGATTCTTTGACAGACTGCTAACTGAGATAAAGGGGCATGCTCCTCTGTTCCTGGAATCCATTAGAGATGAGCTCTTGGAATGCTTTGACTGTCAACTATGATGGTCTTGGTGGTGGCGTTTTCCTGTTCTGGCTCAAAGATTCTGCTACTGTCTTACTTCCTGTCTTTCGGAATGGCCCCTCCTGCAGCAAACCTCTGTTCTGTGAGGGAGTCCAAGAGAACTAAAGGACAGACCATAGAACAGTGGTTTACAACCCGTGGGTCCCGACCCCTTCGGAGTTTGAACCATCCTTTCATGGGGGTCACCTATCAGATGTCCTGCATATTGGATATTTATATTACGATTCATAACAGTAGCAGAATTGCAGTTATTATGAAGCAATGAAAGCAACTGTAGGGTTGGGGGGATCACCACCCATGAGGAACTGTAGTAAAGGGTCACAGCATTAGGAAGGTCAGGAACCACTGCTACAGAAGAGGCACACCCTCGCTTTGGTCCTTTACAAATGGGATGATCTACATGACTGTGGACAGAATAAAATGGAATTCTGAGTCACTAAGTTTTCAGTTTGCTTGGTGCATAGCTACAGAAAATCAGAATGCACATCCATCACCAGAAACACTGGGCAGTCACTGCAAGGATGTGAGCTGGTGCGTATCACCCCCTTATGTACATTATACAACACAGGAAAGTGGAGACGGGCTGCCTATAAACAGAAACCAGAAGATGGTTATTTGAGTGAATTTTCTATGGCTGTGAAGAGACACCATGACTAAAACAACTTATAAAAGAAAGCATTTGGAGACTAGAGAGATGCTCAACAATTAAAAACATGGGTTGCTCTTCCAGAGGACCTGGGTTCAATTCCCAATACCCACATGGCAGCTCACAAGCGTCTGTAACTCCAGTTTCAGGGAATCCAATATGGAACATGTGGTGTACAGACATACACACACAGAGGCAAAGTACCCATAAAATAAAAATAAACACACATAAAATAAAAATAATTTTTGAAAAAAAGAAAGTCTTTAATTGAGGAAGAGCTTACATCTGATTCATAATCAGGAGGCAGAGAGAGCAAGACAGGGCCTGGCCTGGGCTTTTGAAATCTCAAAGCCCACCCCCAGTGAGCACCACTTCCAACAAGGCCACACCTATAACCCTTTCTAAATAGTTCCACCAACTGGGCAGCAAACTCTCAAATCTAAGAGTCTTTGGGGGAGGGGCGCTCTCATTCAAATCACCACATTCCACTCCCTGCCCCCCCACAGACGTGTGACCATATCGTCATGCAAAATGCATTCAGTTCAAGTTCAAACTTCTCCATAGTCCTTTTCAGTCTCAAGACTTTTAAAAGTCAAAAGCTCTTCTGCAACTCAAGGCGATCTCTTACTTGTGATTCACTGTAAAATCAAAAAGCAAATTACACACTTTCTACATACAGCGGCACGGAATATACATTGCCATTCCCAAGGGTAGGAAGGGGAGCATAGCGAGAAAATGCTGAGGCAAAGCAGGACAAACTCCAAATCCTGCAGCTCCCTGTCTGATGTCAAAGGGCTTTTCAGATCTCCCACTCCTTCCAGCTCTGCTGATTGCAGCTCCCTTCCCTCTCTTGGTCTCGTTCCACTCCCTCCATGAAGCTCTGCTCCACAGACATCCCATGGCTTTGGCATCTCCAATATCTTGGAGTCTCCAACAAAATCCAGGCTCCCCTTTCTCAGCGTCATGAAATGGCCTCTTCAGGCCTCCATACAGGGACTCCTCTGCCCCATGCCTGACATCATTGGCTTTCCTTAACCTTGGAGAGAGATTCCTCAACTCCTTTACTCCTGTATCCTTGACTATAAAGCCAGAACCACGTGATGGATGTAGCTAAGTCCTTCTTCCTGCTTCTGCTGAAACATGGTCCCCTCCTTGAATCACATTTGCATAAGCTTTGATTTATGGACATTTTCCTTTGTTGCAAAAGGTTATGCAACAAGTTGCAGGATTAGGGGGTGAGGGTTGCCCTGGGGGGCGGAGGGGGAGAGTGTGTTGCCCTAAGGGATTTCTTTAAACTCCTGGAGCTGAGGACTTGGCTCCAACATTAAATTCCCTGGTGCTCTTTTTCTCCTCGAACTGTTCATTGTGTGTTTCTTTTTGCCCTCCTTGCTCCTTTACATTGTAGATTTGCATAAGACTGATCACTAATAATCACACGATGCCGTCCATACCTGCTCGCCGTGTAATCTCCTCTGCCAGGACATCCAAGCTTGACTCCTAAAAGTAGAGAGGTGATTTTTTTTTTGCCACTTCTACATCTTCTCTTTTTAAATTATATCCAGGAAATTATGTTTTCATTGCTGTTGTTTGTTTTTTTTTTAAGAGCATGGGCTTAAGAGTAATTAATTTATTTGTATATCACTGAAGCATAGGAAGAATTTAAACATACTAGCCCCAGCCCATTCTACAATACAGGAGAATGTGAGTAAAGTGGTCCTACACTAGCTCAGAATTGAGAGTAAAAAGCATTCTTTATTTAGGGGGACTCACAGATCACAGTGACTGTCGAGGTTTCAGATCAGGAGGTTCTAGCGGGGAATAACATTAGCAGTTGGACTGGAGACCATTCTTGTGATATCTTGGCAAAGAATGTAGCTGCTTTCTGCCTTTGCCCTAAGAATTTGCCTGCGACTGAGTTTAAAGTAAGGGACGGTTTCTTTGGCAGAGAAGACTTCAAGACAGCCCAATATTGACCCTGGAGAGTGGTGATCGGTGATCCCTCTTAGGCAGGTCTATAATGAAAAACAGCAAATGGGGCAAAAAGTAATACAAAATGTTCAGTGTATAGGGGGAAGACACCAGCAAGGCCAACTCTTCCAACGATTATGCTAGAAAGGAGGCTGTAATGGGTATGGAGAAAGTGCCATTAAGGAGGAGTCAAATCTGCATTGGAACAAAGGGAGGGAAGCATTCGCATATGGGAGGATTTGGGGGCAGGAAAGGGAAGGGAGAAACATAATGAATCATAGACTCAAAATAAACAAATAAGCAAGCAACAGTGAAAGAAAGCTGCTGTAAGTGATTCAAGAGGGGAGTAGGTCTTGACAGTGTCACCTACATGGCTTTCAAGTGTCTTAGTCAATGTTCTAGGGTGGCTGTAAGCAGACACCATGACCAAGGCAATTTTTACAAAATGAAGCAATTGACTGGGAGCTGGCTTACAGCTTCCAAAGTTTAGTCCATGATGATCATGGTGGGAAGCACGGAGCAGGCATGGCAGGTGTGGTGCTGAAGAAACAGGCAAGAACTACATTCTGATCCACGGGCAGAGAGGGAGACACTGGGCTTTTGAAACCTCAAAGCCCACCCTCAGTGACACACCTCCTAATCATTCCAAGTAGTGCCGCTCCTGGTGGCTCAGCATTGGAATCTTTGAGCCTGTGGGGGCCACTCTTCCACTCTTCCTCAAACCACCACATGAAGGACAGGTGAGCAAGGGGGTTGTGGATCTTCCTCTACAGTTAAGGAGAGCTGCCAAGGCCAGGGGATGTGGGACAGGACAGTCTCTGCATGAAGGTCCTCAGAGGGCAAGGGGCCCTCAAAGGAGCTATAAAAGTAAGGCCTGAATTGTGTTGGAGACCCCAAGATGATGGACATGCTTTGGGATGTCTCCTAAGGGGAACTGTAGACAAGGAGAGGAACCAAGAGACTTCAGGAATATGTCACAGGCAGTAAAGCTGGAAGGGTAGAGACATATAAGCCCTTTGACATCAGATGCATAGCCACAAGATTTGGAGTTTGCACTGCCCAGTTTTGGCTTTACTTTGGTCTAGTATTTCTTCACTATGCCTGATTCTTCCCCTTTGGGAATGTTAATGCGTAGTCTGTGTCTTGTATGTTAGAAGTATGTAATTTGCCTTTTGATTTGACAACAGGTTACAGTTAAAAGATTACCTTGAGAAGAGACTTTGAACTTTGGTCTGTAACACAGTGTTGAGATGGAAAGACGGGGTGTGGGGGGACTTTTGAAGTTGGACTAAATGCATTTTGCATGATGATGTATGATCGGTCACAAGCCTGTGAGGGTCAGGGAATGGAGTGCAGTGGTTTGAATGAGAATGGCCCACACTGGTTTATGTTTGAATACTTGGCTTCTGGTTGGTGGAACTGTTTGGGAAGGATTAGAAGGTGTGGCCTTATTAAAGGATGTGTCCCATGGGGGTGGGCTTTGAGATTTCCAACATGCTCTCCACTTCTTGTGTGTGGTTTGAGATGTGAGCTCTCAGTTGTTGCTGCCACCGTGCCTACCTCTGCCATCATGAACTCTAACCTTCTAGAATTGTAAGCCCAATTAAAGGCTTTCTTTTATAATTTGTCTTGGTCATGGTTTTTTATTATAGCAATAGAAGACTAACTAATACAATAGCCATATTATTTCAGGCAAATAAATAAAACTTTATATTATATTATCTTTTTTTATTTTTGCTATTTATTTATTTATTGTGTATTTTGAGACAGGGTTTCTCTGTGTAGCCCTGGCTGTCCTGAACTCACTTTTTAGACTAGGCTGGCCTCAAACTCAAAGAGATCCACCTGCCTCTGCCTCTCGAGTGCTGGAATTAAAGGCATGTGTACTACCGCCTCCCAGCTCATATTATCATTTTAACAAATTACGTTTTTGTTATAATGGGAAGGCATCATATTTTACTCCTCTAACTTATCTTTCACTGTTCAGGCTGTATTCCAGCCTGGGGTTATACAAATCATTCTTATTACATGTAATTATTTCCTTCAGATGCATTCCTTAGAGTAGCATGGTTGGTTACAGCCGCAGAATATGAATCAGCACTGTCACGCTTCTCCCCAGAAGAGCACACAATTCGTAATTTCTCTAACCATCTATTTCCCAGCACCCTCAGCAATGCTGCTTTTGCCAGTTCTATAAAAAGCTTTGCTGCACATGTACATCTGATATGCATTTCGTGTGTGAAAACTTACCCTTTGATTTTTGGCCTTTTGCTTTGTCTTATTTATTTTTGTAAGCGACCCCTTTCATGTGGGAAGGAATAAAGCATTCTGCAAATGAGCAGTTTTAGGAGGTATTTCCTAATTCTGGGAGAGAGAGAAATGGCAGTTTTATTAGCCATTAACTTCTTTCATTTTCAAGTATAAACACAACTGCAATAGTTTTGACAGAGAGAGAGAAAGAGAGGGAGAGAGAGAGAGAGAGAGAGCTTCTATTGGTTCACTTAAGAGCTTTAGGCATAGACTCCGTGAGTGAAATCACAACTTCAGAGTTCTCCCCATCTCTTGGCACTGGTTTCCTCTATTCACCTTCATTCCGAGGAAGAGTTCTGCAAGAACTATTGGAAAGAGAGTACATCTTTGCAAGGCCTGTATCAAAAAGCCTGAAAAAGACAATGATTGGTATCTTAAGTCATGTGCCCATGTGTGAACCGATCACTATGACCAAGATAATGGAATGTTCCGATTGGCTAGGCCTGGGTTCCTTGCCTTCAGTTAGGAACACAGTGGGTTTTTACCACAGCCAATCTGAATAAGCCCTATATTACTGAAAATTGTACAATTACAGGATCAGGGCTGGATGGTTCTCAAGGAAAGGTTGCTGGGTAGACTACATGGATAGTCTAAAGCAGATCTGATAGGTTTTGACCAACACTCTGGGTTTTTTGTTTGATTGTTTGGTTTGGTTTTTCTGAGACAGGATTTCTCTGTATAGCCCTGACTATCTTGGAACTCGCTCTGTAGACTAGGCTGGCCTCAAACTCTGAGGTCCTCCTGCCTCTGTCTCCCAAGTGCTGGAACTAAAGGTGTGCACCACCACCACCACCACCACCCGGCAACCCTCTGGGTTTTTTTTTTTTTTTTTTTTTTTTTTTTTTTGGTTTTTCGAGACAGGGTTTCTCTGTGGCTTTGGAGCCTGTCCTGGAACTAGCTCTGTAGACCAGGCTGGTCTCGAACTCACAGAGATCCACCTGCCTCTGCCTCCCGAGTGCTGGGATTAAAGGCGTGCGCCACCATCGCCCGGCCCCTCTGGGTTTTTAACGGAAGGTATTTGATGCAATGGAAACAGAACCGAGACCTCTGTTACTCTAGTGACTTTATACTTGCACTAACTCATCAAAAAGTCTACTTCAAATGGTCCTGGTAAGCCATCAACAAAATTATGCATAGGTTAAAAAAAATGACAAAGTACTTGCTAAATTAAAGTATCACAAAAAATGTTCACTGCGTACATATTAAAAACAAAACTAGAAGCAGGCAAGAATAGCGCCTGTAATCACTACTAAAAGTGAAAAGCTCATATACCATGCTAGCTTCTTTCTAGGGAGTTGTAGCCTTTCTGCCTTAGCTTTCTGGATAATTAACAAGCTTATGATCTCCCTTAACTAAATAGTGGCCCACCATCCATTTGCACCAACACACTACGGGCAGCCACAGAATTGCAATCCTGCCGATCCCAGTTCAGGGATGGGCAAAGGGAAGAAGACAGGCAGTGGGGACTGTCTGAGCTCTTCTGGTTGGGAAGTTTATTTGGAAATAGCCCCATGTAGCCAGGCACCAAGCACGGTGTCTGCTTTTCATCCAGTTACCCAAAGAAAGCATGAATTAATTGTTCTTAGGCAATAATACAGAAGATGACCGGCTCTGTACTGAATGGGAAAGCAAGGCCCTTGCCCAGGTGCCTGCTCACACCTGCTGGGATATGGCAGCAGATGAGAGGCCTGGAAGGCAGGTCCCAGCAGCTAGCCTCAAAGCCGGAGCTGCTTCTGTGTCTGAAGAATGGGGATTTGGGAGGTGCCAGCTCCCCAAATGCTCCACCTCCCCAACTTGTTTGGCAGGCTGCTGCCTCCGCCGACTCTCACTTTCTGTGCGTTATTGTCGGGAAGCTCTGCTGGCCTGCAAAGGGAGACGGGGCCAGTCATGGGAGAAGGCTAGCAGGACCATTAAATCATTATCTCCTGCTGGATTGTTACCCCCATTTGTTGGAAGTGTGTATGGGGATGGAGAATCTTAGACGATAAATTCCGCCTGTCGGGGTCCCCGAGAGTGGCCTTCCCGCGTGAAAACTTATTTAAGATGCATCGCCACAGCCTTCCACGCACTTGGTTGCAACTGACCTCCGCCTCTTGATTTAAATGAGGAGGACAACATGCTTCTCCTGTCACTCGGCGGCAGATTTGTCAGATTGTTTTTTTTTTATCAGTGCCCTATTGGCGACTTCTGACATTCAAGGCTGCCTGTCTGGAACTTGTTTTCCTTGCCGATTTGTTAAAAACAAAATCTTGAGTTTTCTTGACATCCAGATGGTGTTTGTTAATGATAATAGTGTTGCTTCGGGACCACATGCAAACTCATTTTCCCTCTGAAACAAAGCAGTTCCCAACGGGAGGAGGGCGGCTTCCTCTGGTTTAGGCTGCCCCGACTCTTAGCTGTCCCGTCTTTTTGTTCTTTCCTAGAAATCTTTTGCCTGGAATTGGTGACTGGGATGGTGTTTGCTACAGAGCCGTTGCTTCCGTTAGCCGTGGCACCTCCATACAGAGACAGTATTGCCTCACGACATAAGGCACCGTGCATGGTTTTGAAAGCAAGGAACTGGAAAGTTTCTCTTCTGGCACTGTCCCGCTGCCCCCCCACTCAGTCCGCCAGTTTCCATACGCCACAGTTTCCATGCTGTTTGAGCTTGCTTTGGAGAGTCTCAAACATTAGCCCTTTTCAAACAGCCCTCTCCATCAGATGCCAAACCAACAGGTCGCTTCTAACCGTCTCGGCTGGCACTTCAGAAAGCCGAGGAGCCCTGGGGCATTGTGTCTTATTTCGTGGGCAGCCTCTATGCTAGACTTTTTTTTTTTTTCTTGGAGCGTTGCTTTGCTCAGTCAGACGATGGAGTGATGGGATGGCCGGCTTTGTCAAGGCCCGGTAGGGCTTCTGCCGCTGGAGTGAAGCCAGCCAGTTCCGTAGGAGGATGAGGGTTATGCAGATAAAAAGCTGAGCTGTGGAGTGGAGTCTGCCCTAGGACCTCACCTCAGGCAGGCAGTCTTCGATGACAGAGGAGCCACTGCAATGACAAGTCAGCTTATTTGGGAGTGAGCTGAGGTCTGGTCAAGCAAAGAGAGTTTGGGTCAGATATAGAACAGCATCTACCTCTTCTAAGAACGCCTTTAGGTAAGTAGTCACCTACAGACACGGGAAAGTGCGTGTGAGGCCCACTCACTTCTCCTAGGCTCTCTTTTCTTCCTCAGTCTCTGGCAGAGATGAAATGGGACTTTTAGGGTGAGAACCAGGAGGAAGACAGCCAGGAGGTGGGCGCCATTACCCACCAGAGACTGAATTCTACCAAAGCTGTTGAACTATGGAAGCTTCCATAGTTCATAATCCTAGCATTCAGGAAGCTTAGTAAGTCAGGAGGGTCACCTTGAGTTTGAGGCTATCCTGGCTCCATAAGTGAAATCCTATTCCTAAAATAAATCGAGGGCTAGAAAGATGTTCAGGGCTTAAGATCACTGTCCTCCTTTGACCAGAGTTTGGTTGCCAGCACCTATGTCAAATAGCTCACTACCATCTGTAACTCCAGTTCTAGGAGATCACACACGCTGCTCCAGCCTCCGTGGGTACCCACGCACACATGGCAGACATGTGCATGGGTATATGCCCATAAATAAAAATTTAAAACAAATCTTTAGAAATAAAGGCCTTTAAGCTAGTTAGACAGTTGGTCATTTTCCCCTTCTGACCCGTGAGTGAATCAACAATGCACGAGCTAAGCAAACTGCCTCTTCTACATCCCACTGGTAGCTGGGGATAAAGGGGCCATTTTGGCCCCTTTGCTAGAGATATCGCAGAACCTACGCCTGCTTCTTGGCTCACATTCTTCTAACAAGAACTGGGAAGTAGCTGGAACTCTCTAGGGCTAGGCTTTTGTTCCTGCCCAGACCCTCCGCTGATGGAGTCTACTCCTGCACGCTCAGGCTGCTTGGCTCCTCTGCCACGCTCGCCTCTGCCGCCTCTGACTTCCGCATTTGGTATTTTCTTCTGTCTCTTTCGTTCTTTCCCAATCTTGAACCCCTGGGAATTCTCCTGTGTTTTTTCCTGTGGCGGGGCTGGGGGATGGACCTAAAACGCAGGCTGACTCAAAGCCATGAGTGAGAACGCACAGCAAAACCCGTGAGAAGAGGAGCAGAGGAACGGCAGGCCCTGGTGGTACATCTCCTGCAAGAGCGGAATGCCCGGACCTAGAATTCAGTCCAGGAAAGATGAAATGGCCTATTGTGCTTCTAGGTCCCTGCTGACCACAGACCCCTGGCTTCTTTCTTCCCGCTCTCACCGTATCCAGTCATGTTTGTGTGTTTTGTATGTATCCTCTTGTTTGTACGTTTTGCCCCTAAGAACTATCCATTCATCAAATAACCGTACAGACACTAGCCAGTACTTAACTGAGAACTTACTATGTGCCAGGCTGTGTGATCAGTTCATGGTCTGTGAAGTTACATAATAGCCTCCGAAGCGTACAAAAAAATTATTTGGGATTAAAAAAATAAACTGAGGAACTGTGGTCAGGGTTGTGGGGAGGCAGATGGGAGCTGCTGGGTGGACAATGGACAATGTCCTGCTCGTCTCCTAGGTAGCGTCTCTTCCTTTGTTGCCAAAACTCCTCGGTGTTGTGGTGGGCACTCTTGATGCCTTCTGTCCCGGATTCCTAAACCACTGACTTCCACCCCACAATTCTGTCAAAAGGTTCTCCACCGGGTCACCACGGCTTTCCTGTGGTCAAAGACAAGGTTTTGAGTTTTTTTCTTTCCATTCTTACCTCCTCTGACCTCACGGCAGTATTGGACCTTGTTAAATGCACAGCCTTCTGGACTCACTCCCCCAGTCTTACCTCTCCAGGTTACCCTTTGCCAAGCTCTCCAGGGTGCATTCGGAATGCAAGAGCCCCGCAGGGTGGTGAAAGCCATAGTTCCCCTCTGCAGGAGGACGTCCCTGTGCCCCAAATCTACCTGTACTGCCTGCCTCTGCCTCTTCAGTCCTGGGCTTTAGAGGCTTCTCATGGACTGAGGCCTCAAACAAAGGCGTCTTCTTTCTCCGACGAGTTTATTCTTCAAAGCCGTCTTCTTTCAAGTGTCTCCAAGGGGAATGGAAACCCAAGAGACAGCCCATTTGGGTTTTGGACTTGCCTTGCGTGCCTGAGGGTCAGTCTTCTACCTAGTACCTACAATAAAAAGGCCTCCTCTGACATCTGTATGAGAATCAGGAGTTACTTTCTTAAAAAATATCCTGCAGCTAAGGGTATGTCCCAGGGACAGAGTTAGCATCAGTGAGGAGCTAGATTCAGCCCCTAACACTGAGACAGACAGGCAGGCAGACAGACAGACCAACTGACGGCTCCTTTAACACATACCTATATATAGTGTTCTTTCTCTTCACCCATCTAGCCCTGTTCATTCTTTAGGTCTCAGCGCTGACATCACTCTCTTAGAGAGGCCATCTCAGATCCCCAAGTCCTCCACGATTCCTCTCTGACAGAACTATGCCCCCACAGTATATAGTATATGGATTATAATGTCTGTTCTGTGTGCTTCTGGGAGTCAAACTGCCTGCTATTGAAGGTTTCTTCTTTGTATTTTTCTTCCTTCCTAGATTTTTAAAAATAATTTATTTTTATTTTATGTGCATTGGTGTATATGTCTGTGTGAGGGTGTCAGGCCCCCTGAAACTGCAATTACAGACAGTTGTGAGCTGCCGTGTGGGCACTGGGAATTGAACCAGGATCCTTCAGAAGAGCAGTCGGTACTCTTAACTGCTGAGTCATGTAGTAGGAGGAAGCAGCGGCTCGCCGTCTGGCTAGCTTAGCCCCGAAATAATTACACAGAAACTGTATTCATTTAAACACTGCCTGGCCCATTAGCTCTAGCCTCTTATTGGCTAACTCTCACATCTTGATTAACCCATTTCTAGTAATCTGTGTTCACCACGAAGTCGTGGCTTACCGGCATGAGTCTAAACAACATCTGTCTTGGGCAGGAGAAGCATGGCGTCTGCCTCATTGCCTTCTTCCTCCCAGCATTCTGTTCTGTCTACTCCACCCACCTAAGGGCTACCCTATCAGAAGGCCAAGGCAACTTCTTTATTCAACCAATGAAAGCAACACATAGAAAGAAGAACCTCCTATACCAGAGTCATCTCTCCAGCCCCCTTTACTAGATGTTTTAAAGCAGGGTCTTGTTGTATAGCCCAAGCTGGCTTCAGGTTCAGGCTACTTCCGTCTCTCTTACAAGCGGTGGCATTACAGGCCCTCGCCACCATACTCTGCTTATGATATTCTTTATTATGTACGTTTTCCATAAGGAATGAGTATACTCATAATGCTGAAGATGGTATCTTTAATCATTGCTGTCAAAAAGAATAGAGGAAGAAAGAATCGCAGTATTCTCATTGTGAATTTCCTCTTGCATCTCCATGCAAGCCTCCCTCCCCCAAGACTCTGACCCACGCAGAGTGCTCCCAACACAAACTATTGCGAATGGCAGTTATACTCACTTCAATACAATCATCCTGACTGCAGCATTCGGTAACAGGGTAACGAGTGTGTGTGTGAGTGTGTGTGTGTGTGTGTGTGTGTGTGTGTGTGTGTGTTACAGTGCGCACTCAAAAGGAGTTTATGGTCTAGTGTATAACAGATGACTAAAAGGCAGAAGCAGGGTGTGTGACTCAGATAGAAACTGGTAATAACATATAAGGTGATGGGTTCAATCCTCAGCAACAAACAAACAAACAGGAGTCACGTAACAACAATATGAGATGCTATCAGACCAAGTGCCGGAACTTTATACAGACACTCGGGCTTGAGCTCCCCGGGTCCGGGATGGCTTTGTACCCTCTATTGTGATATGAGGCTCTCCTGTTTCTACATTTTGTGAGTTAGGCTACAACAGTGTAGCTACACAGAAGGGACCATCCTGCCTTGGCTGCCTTAATGTGGCGCGTGTCAGTCGGCAGCCTAGACAGATGGCAAAAGTTCCCCGTGATGGGGTCACTTACCATCCAAATCAATGGGCTGGGTCCACTGGGAAGCACTCAGTTTATCCGGGATCGGGAGTTTGCCTGGGACGCTCTCCCACCTTAGCAGGATGTGTCTGTTCCTGGTATGTAAGATTTGCCAGACTTCTGGGAGATGAAGCAGCTACTCAGAGGCCGAATAAAGGATGCCTGTGTCAATTCGAGGGCTCTTTGGCAACTGGAAAAGAGCAATGGCTCCTTCCTGCAAGGCGTGTTGTTATGGGAACCCAGAGCATAGCCAGCCAGAGTGCTTTTAGAAGGTGGGTCTTGGCTTAAATAGCAGCCTCAAGCCAGTTGCCTAGTCAACACCTCTGACTCTGCTCAGGTCACAGCAGTGCCCCCTGCTGGGAACCTTGGCTTCTGCAGCGGCTTTCTGTAGCGTCTATAGCTACACTCCTCTGTTGCTTTATGCCCCTGGGCACGGGTGCCCTCTCCCACACCGTCCTGAGAAGGCTGCCATTGTGCACGGCTGAGAACGGCTGCCCAGGAGACATTACTCAGCCATTTCTAAGTATAGGTTGGCGTGGCAGGTGAACCTGTCCCCAAATCAAGTGGCCCAGAGGAATCCGGCTGGGAGAGGGAGCCGTGACAAATCACAGTACTCTGTGTGTTGCATCTGCAGGTGACCCCAGAAACTGTTCGGAACACATCTTTCTGTTCTTCATATTGAAACTGTTTCCGCGATTACCCTGCATCCTTTTGTTGTTTTGCTTTTGGAAAACTCCTGGCCAATCTGAGTTTCCTTGGGAAATGAGACTCCAATAGACCTCTTTCTTGGGCACATGCCCTATCTCTACCCTCTCCCTACGATGCCAAAGAACCATCCTGACGATGAGCTGCACCCCCAAGCCCCTGCCCCCTTAGTTTTCTGTAAATGCTAACTCCAGAAAGATTCCTGGGCAGGATGGACCAGAGTCTAAACCTGTGTGCCTCCTTTTCCGGGGGACCCAACCCCTGGCTGGCGACTGAGGATGTAAAAGTTTCTCAGACACTGGTATGGAGACCTAGTGGGAGTCTCGGTGCCACACTGTGACGGTGACAGCCCCGAATACAACAGGAGCAGCCAAGTGTAGGGCTGGAATGCCAGGCAACTGAGCTCTCGGCTCCCAGAGAGGCCTCTCAGCCCACTCTAGGACAATGTAAGAGATTGTCATGTGTTCTTTGCAACTTGGCTGTGATGGTTTTCACGAAGGCCTGGGGGCCATATTGTTCTTCCCCTCTTGGCAGATCTTTGGCACCCTCTCTCCTCTCCGGCTGCCCACAGGCATCCCTGCAGTTCCACCTTGGCCTGATTCATGCAGTCTAGCTTTCCCCAAGGGTCCCGGGGAGTGGGGGTTAAGTCATGCTAGAAGCCTAATTTGACTGATCACTTTTTTGGAGGGAGGGGAATAGACTTCCTGTTTACTGTTCCTTCCTATACAAAGCCAAGCAGACACACGATGTTTTAAGATTTTCTTCATTCAAGGATAGCCAAGAAACAAAATCAGAGTCTGCTAAGAAAACAAAAGAAGCCGTGGCTCCGGAGCATTTGGGCTCTGGGAAACGGCTGGGTCCCCGTTGCGGGGGCGGCTGCCACCACTAGGCTCTCTACGTGATGGCTGCCAGTTTTTAAGCCTGTCTGGCTGAGGGGGGAAGCCAACGAAGAACACAACAAGAAAAGGGAGACAAATGGTTCCTGAGGAATAACAACTGCGCAGACCAGGAAAAATAAAAAAACAAAAACCTGCGCTTGATTAGAGTTCATAGCCAGGAGGATAAACACCACTTCATTCACAAACGATTACCATTTGGAGATGATAAGTAAATAAATAAATAAATAAACAAACAAACAAACAAATAAATGTCCTTGGAAGAAAAGTTTGCAGGACAGAAATCGCGAGATTCTCTGCAGAACATTTATGAATTCTGTTTGGGGTCTGGAGCGCGCTCAGAAATGGCCTCCTGGCTTGGCTTCCGAGGTGCTGCAAGGGTCTCATCGTTACAGCCCTGGGGCGCCGAGTCCCCACACACCCCAGTACTAAAGAGGAGGGGTTGTCCTGGCACAACCTTGTAAGTGTCAAGGGCGAGGCTGTAGTGAGCTGGACAGCCTGCCCTCTTCATCTTACTGGTCCAAAACGCCCACCATGCCGAAGCTGAAAAGGTCTCAGTCTTCTCGGCGCTACAACTTCCTGAAAGAAGTCAAGCAAAAGGTTCCCGATTTTACCAGAAACATGGGGCTCATGGGATCTATGGAACTGGTATTCTGATCTTGATGTGGCTGGAACGTCCCCAGTGCTTCTGAAACCTGGACTTAGGCACGGGGTCACTCGCTTCCCCTGGATCCAATTGCCAAACGCTCAGACGCAGGCAGCCGGCGCCCTCTAGAGGAAGAAATGCGTGCCTGCTGGTCCAGGCGGTCCCTAGGTCCTCTGGGCCTGCCTCTTCCGCACCCTAGTGTGGCTAGGGAAAAACCCAGGCTTTACTTTATTAAGAGTCTGGTTTCGGTTCCAGCTGGTCCACTGGCTCCCAGTGACTCATGAGCTACCTCTCATATCCGTGCTCCGCAGAAGTTCTCAGGGGAGTAGGCAGTGAACAAGCACAAAGGCATGGTTCAGTTGTAGCCCTGAAATTTTACCGTCACAAGTGTCTGATCATGGCCAAAATGGTTAGGCAAATACGGCAGAACGCGTGGTGAGTAAAGGGGCGGGGGGTGGAAACAGAACAGAACATATGATGTCATTTCTACAGTAGCTCCAGCCTGTGGTCCCAGCACTCTAGAGGCTGAGCCAGGAGGATCCCTGGTTTGAGACCCTGTTTCTGAACAAACACCAAATGAGATCTAATGTAATTTCAGGTAGGGTTCACAGCTTTTAACAATGATAACTGAGGGACGGGAGGTGGATATCACTTTCTGGTGTTTAGAGTAGACAAGGAAGGTCTTTCTGTGAAGAAGTCCTAAGAGAGGGCATGAAGGCGCACACTTGGGAGGGAGGCAGAGGCAGGGTTTCTGTGAGTTCAAGGCCAGCCTGGTCTACAGAGTGAGTTCTAGGACAGCCAAGGTTACACAAAGAAACCCGTCTTGAAGGGAAAAAAGAAGACAGGTGTGACCTTACGAACTGAGTTACCTTTGACCAAGGCAGTAGAGACTGCACCCTGGGCCCTGGGATTTAGAGGTTCCCAGGCATCCGTGTTGAGACGCTTCTCCACTATAGCCTCATCCACATGCGTCATTGTTGTGGGCTGCGGTCTGCCAGGGTTGAGACAAACACAGGCCACGTGGCTGAAGAGCTTAGATAGAGGGGGAACGAACCACCGGGGCTCCTTCTCAGATAACATCTGTGGAGTGGGCCGGACAGAGGATCATGTCCTGGAGTTCTGCACATTCTCCCCTCGTCTTCCTGCTCTGCAGATGTTCGCGGATTGCAGCAATATCTGCAGCTCGTGCACATAGAATGGGGAACGTTTTGTAGTGTTCACGTGAAACAATTAGTAAGATATGCCAATTCTTAACCCTTACAGCCAGATGGGGACTGAACGCTGAGGCAGAGACTGCTGGAGGGGCTGAGGATGTAGCTTATTGTGGAACGAGGCTCAGGTTCAATTCCTAGAAAAAAATCCAAACCAAACCAAAACAAATGTAAGGACTATTTTACATAATTTAGTTGAATTCCAAATAGGTGTTTTTCAACAACTACTTAAATAATTATTGTAAAATTTCAAACAACGCATTTGAATATGCATTGATGTCATTATAAATAATTTTGAATACTTGAATACGTTTCAAAAAAGTAACTTTTTTGAAAGCACACGTAAAAAATCATTTTAACTTCGAACTTGCGTTCATCATGTTTTCAGTGACAGTGTAGAGACAAGAACATTTTAAAAACTTCTTTAATAACCCACCTTAGGAGACCATGAATGATTTGATGGTGCCCGTATTCGGGATTTCCCTTAAATAAAAGTCCCTCTGCACAATGAACTTATGCTATGGTATAAATAATGCATGCCCCCATTTTATTATTCATTCGGGTTTCACTGACAAAAACCCAGAGCGCCCAGACATACGCAGTAATAATTGGATTCAGTTGTTCTATTTTACCAACATACGTTTAGCACAGACTTTTCCACTTTGTCATTAGGAAGGATTTGCCATGGTAGGAACAAAGAGCATATTTTATGTAACAGCTCTCAGTGGGGGTTTTTTGCTTGTTTTTGTTTGTGTAAGTTCTTGGAGACAAGGTATACACGACCGGTTTGCGCGATCGGTCAAGGTCCCTGTTAGGTGGAGATCTGTGAGAAGAAGCAATAACATATTTGAACACACAGAAGTAGGAAGGTGCTGGGTGCGTTTGAGGGTCAGAAAGGGACCTGACTGGTGACGCTGAAGGAGGCCAAGCCATCACGGGGAGTTTGAGCGATCCCACGCTAACACTGGGGAGCCACTGGGGTTTAAAGTAAAAGAGGGTGGTTCTGGCTACTGCGTGGAGGACAAGAGCAGAGGCGAGCCCATTGGGAGCCTCTTTTGGCCCTGACGAAAGACAGGCACAGTGAGTTCCCTTTGAGTTTCGTCAGCCGAGGTGATGAGGAATGCGCGGATTGGGACTACATCTGAAGAAAGAGTGGACAGGACTTCCGGATGGATTGGGTGTTCGTGACGGGGAAAGGAGAAACTGGTGTCTATGTTGTTGGTTTGTGTGGCCGGGTTTACAGCCATCCCCAGCATCTGTGCTATTGTCTCCAGGACTGCCCCCCTCTCCGGCAGATGTTCCAGCTGCAGATGTGCGGACTGGGTTTACATTTAGCCTCCGCTTCTCCTCCCGTGTGCTTCTTAACGTCTCCACTTAAGACTCCTAATACGGTGCAAATGCTGTGTCTGATTGTTCGGCTGCATGGGTCAGGAAACTATGACACACGGGGACCGCATGCGATCCGCAGACTGCGTGGTCTCTTCTGTTAGCGTTTGTCTGGACCCGTATACATGGAACCCATAGACGTGAGGGCCAGCTAGATAGGGAAAGAAAAAGTCTGCTTTGAGGAAGTGCGTGAGCTTCTGATAATGGTCAGGGAAGAATCTAACAAGGCGGGAGACATTTTCCTATGGTGCCTGCTCCTAGCCTTATCAAGTTTGTGGGTCTCGCTGGGGCTTGATACCCGTGTTCCATCACGCAGTCTGTCCGCTGCTGCTACAGGGTTCTCACAAAATAGTTTCATGAACCTCCTATTTGATTTTGAAATCCCAGTCATAAGGTAACATAGTGGGGTAATGAGGATCTGAATTTTCTAAATGAATCCTCCCCCCTCCTTCTCTCCTCCCTTCTTTCCCTCCTTCTCTCCCTCCCTCTCTCCCTTCCACACGATCAACGCTGGCAATCAAACTCAGGGTCTCTTTATCCACTGAGCTACATGCCTAGTGTTTCCAGAAGGACTTGCTGAAGGCTGAAAAGGTATTGGTCAGTAGAAATGGTCTCTCTGACCATCCTCCAGCTGCCAAATCGCACTGCTGTGTCCTTATGTCATCCCATGGTCCCTGTCTCTCTGTAGGTCTTGTTTCAGAAATGAGCAAGGTTGTGGAGATGTCACTGTGTGTTCCATGGACTCGGCTCCGAGTACTCAAATCCATAGGATATCAGAACAGTGAGTTTCAGGGCTGGGGCTATGGCTCAGTGGTAGAGCACTAACCCAACACACACAAGGTCATAAGTTCCATCCCCAGCACTGGGAAAAGAAAAAAAGAAGAGAAAGAAAGAAAAAAGGAACTCAAGAATCCAGCTGCTTGGCTTCTTAGCTGCCCTAATGAAGTAGGGATTTAGACTTCATTGTGACATTGGATGGCCACACAGCTGGCTGTTGACAGACATGAGCTGGCCTCTAGGCTGAGACTTCAAGTGTGCTTCCCAGAAGTACAGCCTCTGGCCCCAGGGTAAAGAAACGGGTCAGCCGGGCGAGCACATGACAGTGGGGAGGTTTAAATGTCTTCAGAGGCAGGGGTAGACTTAGGTCATTTCCTAATGGGCAGAGCCTTCTCCAGCCTCCCAGAGGTCAGAGTTCTTCCTCAGTGTAGTCATATTGATCTGCCCTCTACCAATCATCCAGCCCACCAGATTTGATGAGAACCTCGTAGTGGCCTGGGTAGCTAAGGCTGTGCCAGTGAAAGCTGCGGTGTGGATGCGGTGGGAGTGGGATGAAAAAAACTGACGTGACAGTTCCCACCCCGAGCTTGTTGCTGTGACAGACATGTTCACAGGGTCACCTGGGATGACTCAACAGAGACAGAAATGTCTGGGGAGGGCAGACGTCAAGCGCCAATCAGCCCTGGGCTGTGCAGAGGGACTGATGGGAACTAACCAGGCCAGAAGGAAGCCAGAGGCAATGGCGGCCCCAGGAACCGCATGTGCAAAGACAAAGAAGCAAGCAGTAGAATCTGGGGCTTTTGAAATGTCACAAGACCTTGGTTCTGACGCTGGCAAGGATTGGGAGGGAGCCAGGAGGCTGAGGTGGGTGGGGCCAAGGACCGTCTCCTGTCCTCTACTGAAGCAGACACCAGATGGGTCTCAGAGCCCCAGGGCCTCCTGTTATTTATTCCAGAGGGTCAAGCCCGAATGAGGGCTGCATCCGAATCATAACTATTCCCTGCCTCCCAGAGAGCCATCCTGAACAAAAGTTTCAAATAAGGGATCCATCCGGAGTGAGAATCAAAGATCATATTAGAACTTTAGGAACGAGTGGGGAAGCCACGGCTTGGGCTGTGTGGGAGCCAGGCCTTCCTATTTCCTTTCTGCAAGGCCTTCTACAGCTGCTTCTGGAGCTTTCTTTTGCTTCACCTGGTACATCGCCGGCCCCCTACCAGCCTGAGCAATAAAACCCCCCTAGTTTCTCCTATAAGTGTGCAATCGGCTCTGCAGAAGGTTCTAAAGTCATTAGCCTCGATGTACCTGGGACATACGAGGTGATTTCTATAATTGGAGACTTGAGTGTCTTGTGAATGTGTCCACAGGGACTCTGCTTTGTGTCCTTTTCTGGGGTTTTCCTCTAACTTTGCAGGTTCCCACTACTGTGGATTGGGGCCAGAAGAGCCATAGAAGGCCAGCATTGTGTTCAGCCCTTCGGGCGAGCACCCTCCTCATCCTTTAAAGCCCCCTTCATGCCATCTCCACCCAGCAGCTCTTACCCAGTGGCAAGATGTGCTCAGATTTTGAAAAGAAGGCACACAATACATATACTTTTTGAGAGGCTGAACTTCTGCTGGAATAGGAAAGCCCCTGTGGTCAAATGGACAGAGCCTTTTTGCTGTGCCATGTAGGGAAATTAGCACTCAGTAGCCCCTTGTAGAACTTAGGTAGGGCAAGGCCTATCCAACTGACCGTGTGTCTATGCATGTGTGCATGCATGTGTGTGTCTGCGTGTGTGTGCACATGTGGTGTTACAGGTCTCATGCACTAGCTCAAGCGGGTGTTAAATGGAATGTCTCCAAGGCTGGCCTTAAATCCTGGATCCTCTTGCCTTTGTCTCACAAATGCTGGGATTACAGGTCTGCTCCACTTAGCAGAATCAACGTGTTCAGAACTCATAGAGTCCTCAGATTTTGGACCCTGTCGATGAGGGGTCTAGTGAGATGAAGTTAGGAGCCTAAGGTTATTTTTCTCAGGGGAGATGCCTGGCTAAGTCAGAGGCCCGTGTTTCGACAGCATTATTCTGGCCGACATGTCTGGCGCCTGAAGTCGAAGACATGGCCGGTGGCTGTGGTCCTCAGTGGCAAAGGAAAGTAAGAAAGCTGGAAGTTTCTTCTGAAATGACAATGCCGCCATCTACTGGACAACTTGAGAATTACATCTGTCCATCCGGGAATGCACTGTCCTACGGAAGGGCTCAAAAAGAAGGACAGCTGAATTATTTATTGTTCCTTTCTGTACAACTGATATTTCAAGGCCAGGATGGATCTGTGCCGTGAGATGTTAATAATCGAATCAACTATAACATCAACACTAGTAACGAAACCCCCTGGCCATATACTCTATAAAGTGCCAGTTTCACCATTTCCCAGTTAGCCGAGCAGGCACAAGAGAGGGATTGAGAGAAGGGGAGGGGGGGACACAAATAGCAAACTTAGAGGCCAAAGGGTATCATTACAACGGACTCCGATGAAATACAGAACATAGGAGAATTTCTAAATGTGTATTGTTCACCAAAATGAAACCCAGACTCATTACGATGCAATGAATCTTTTTACAAGGACTTATTTACAATGCATGATGACTCTATCTATGTACATACTCTTATGCCAGAAGAGGGCATCAGATGGTTGTGAGCCACCATGTGGCTGCTGGGAATTGAACTTAGGACCTCTGGAAGACCAGCCAGTGCTCTTAACCACTGAGCCATCTCTCCCGCCCATGATACACTGAAATAAGCAGATTCATGATGCATAAAGAGTTGGGCTCTGCAGCCAAAGCCTCCTTCAAAGAAAAGCCCAGACCCATCAGATTCATGGCTCAATCCTGTCGCACCTCCACAGAAAACCTGAGACCAGTTCTTCATAACCTGTTCCACAGACTAGAAAGTGAAGGAACCCTGTCAAAATCACTCTGCGAAGTCAGAATTTTTATGCTACCCAAACTGTGTAAAGACAGAAAAAAAAAGAAAAACAGAAAAGATAACAGAAAACTATAGAGCGATTTGTTAGATGAACACAGTTGCAAAAATTCTCAACAAATTGCTTGTAAACTGAGCTCAGGAACACATTAAGGCCACACAGTATGATCAAGTGGGCTTCATCACAGAAAAGCAAGTTTGGTTCAACATATGTAAATCAACAAGTTCACCATATAATTAAACTGAAAGACAGAAACTACACAGTCGTTTCAATTGATGCTGTAAAAGGCATTTGACAAAGTTCAACATGCCCTCAGGATAAACATTCTAGAGAGTTTAGGAAGAGATGTAACACGCCTCAAAATCATAAAGGAGATATATAACAAATCTATAGCCAACACTGAATTAAATGGAGGCAGACAGCATTTTCTATACACATCAAGAATGAGGCATGGGGGCTGGAGAAATGGCTAAGAGGTTAAGAGCACTGGCTGCTCTTCTGGAGGTCCTGAGTTCAATTCCCAGGAACTACATGGTGACTCACAGCCATCTATAATGAGATCTGATGCCCTCTTCTGGCCTTCAGGCATACATGCAAATAGAATACTATATACATAAATGAATGATTGTAAAAAAAAAAAAAAAGAATGAGGGATGAATGCCCACTGCCACCTCTCTACTTTACATAGTGCCTGAAGTCTTAGCAAGTGTCGATTAGGCGAGAGAAAGGCAGACTCATAACAATAAGAAGGGATGAAAACGATCTCGAGTGCTGGGGTGACAATGCGCACCACCACACCTGGTTGTGTGTTTTCTTAGGGAGCAGAATGAAGTGAGCTTGGGAATCTCATTTCCTCGGACAGGAAAGCCCTTCCAGGAATGAGAACACAGCCCACAGAGGAGCTCTTCTACGAGCAGCTTCTTCCCATGAATCTCCCGTGAATCTTCTGTTTTCTCAGACAACATCTTGAATGTCTCAAAATGCACCTCAGGATGAATCAGCTAAGAAAATAAGAAAGTACACATGAAAACAGCACCTTGGGAGTCGGGGTGAGTCACGGGATGGGTAGGTACTGTTCTTTTTTCAGGTGTGGAGGGTGTTGGTCCGTTCGTTTCTTTGTTTAAGACAGGATCTTGCTATTCTCTATCTCCATCTTTCTGCCTCACCTCCAAGTCCTGGGTTGCAGGTGTAAACCACCAGGCCTGCTCAAATTTTGTTTCTGCAATGGCTTTTCTTTCATGTAGCTCACAGAACATAAATTCACCCTTTGTGATTATATAGTTGAATGGTTATTAGTATATTCAGGAAGTTATGCCATAAAAAGAAAGGAAGTAGCCATGAATGGTAGCGTGCGCCTCTGATCACAGCACTCTGGAGGTAGAGGCAGGCTGAATCATTGAGTTCGAGGCCAGCCTGCCTACAGAGCGAACTCCAGGACGACCAGGGCTACAAAAGAAATGAAGTATTGGGCTGGAGAGATGGCTCAGTGGTTAAGAGCATTGCTTGCTCTTCCAAAGGTCATGAGTTCAATTCCCGGCAACCACATGGTGGCTCACAACCATCTGTAATGAGGTCTGCTGCCCTCTTCTGGTCTGCAAACACAGACAGAATATTGAATACATAATAAATAAATATTTAAAAGAAAAGAAATGAAGTATTGTTATATGTTTAATCGTAGATGACCTCTGAGCTTGCAATGAATTCTTGCAAAATGAAGAAAGTCAGTCACAAAAGAACACTTGATATTGTTAATATGAACTGTCCACAATAGGCAAAACTGTAGAGACAGGAAGTACCTTGGTGGTTGCTGGATCTCTCTCTCTCTTTCTCTGTGTGTGTGTGTCTTGAAGTTGGGGCTTTGGGAATTGATAAAAGATTTCTTTCAGAGAGATAAAAATGTTTCAGAATTGCTTGTGATAATGATGGCTGACAATTGTTCTCTCTCAGCTCTGTATACCTAGGGGTGTAGCAGTTGGTTGAACGATACAAGTGTGTTTATTTCTCTGCCGACTAGATTACAGACATCCCTTGGGCATTCCTTCATCTTCTGGCCCAGTGGGAGGCACGCTGACACTCATGAATATTTATTAGCTGGAATGAATGGATGGATGATATTTGTAATCCTCACACAGAACAACAGAGCAAGTTGCTGGACTAAACAGGTATCATGAATAACATGAATTTTAAAAAAGAAATGCCTCAGCCGGACCCAATGGGACAGATGCTCATATGAACTCACGGAGACTGTGGCAGCAGGCACAGGGCCTGCACAGACTCAAGCCAGATGGGGTCCTGGGGCTGAGAAGGAGAAGTGGGCACATGTCCTCATCCCTAAGCAGGAAGCTATCTGCCACTGAAACCTATTGACACAGGGAAAATGAGTCTTCTTCAATAGAGTCCCTCACTGGGTATATTAGCCATTCTCCAAGGTAAGCCGCATGCCCGGGAGTAGTTGGCTAACACAAAACGATCTCGCTGATATTTCTGCAGATTTTTGTCTCTTTTTGCTTTGCCTGGGTGTCTTAGTTAAGGTTTTTATTGCTGTGAAGAGACACCAAGACCATGGCAACTCTTACAAAAGAAAACATTTAATTGGGGGCTGGAGAGATGGCTCAGTGGTTAAGAGCACTGACTGCTCCTCCAGAGGACCCAGGTTCAATTCCCAGCACCCACATGGCAGCTCGCAGCTGTCTGTAGCTCCAGTTCAAGAGAATCTGACATTGTTATACCAAAGTGCATGAAATAAAGTTAAATAAAGTTTTAAAAAAAAAACATTTGATTGAGGTGGCAGCTCACAGTTTCAGAGGTTCGAGCCATTATCATCAGGGCGGGGAGCATGGCAGCGTGCAGGCAGATGTGGTGCTGGAGGAACAGATGAGAGTCCTACATCTTGCAGGCAACAGGAAGTCAACTGAGATACTGTATTAGACACAGTATCCTGAGCATAGCAAACCTCAAAGTCTACCGGGTATTTTTGTCTTATTGGTCTTTTGCTTGTATATTTTAGTTTTGTTTTTGTGCTTTTTGGGGAGGAACTTTGTATGTGTTTCTTGTGTTTTGTTTGTTTATTTTTGTGTTTATTTTTTTATTTTTTAAATTTTTATTATTTATTTATTTATTTGGTTTTTCGAGACAGGGTTTCTCTGTAGCTTTGGAGCCTGTCCTGGAACTAGCTCTTGTAGACCAGGCTGACCTCGAACTCACAGAGATCCTCCTGTCTCTGCCTTCTGAGTGCTGGGATTAAAGGCGTGCGTCACCACCATCCAACCTTATTTTTGTTTGTTTTTTTAAAGAGACAAAAATGAATATAGAGCTGGGTGGGGGGCATTTGGAGAAACTGGGGGAAAGGAAAGATATGATCAGAATACATCGGTTGAAAAAAAATTTTTTTTCACAGGCTCTGATTCCCAATAGTCTTAACACCAACAAGTATCATTGCAAGATATTCAGCCACAGCTCATCTTCTGTAGACGGAGAGCATTCTGCTTGGGGTTGGAGAGATGGCTCAGGGAATTGGGAGTGTGTCCTGCTCAAGATATTCCGTTTCCTGACTGCATGTGCACCCCTAGTCAACACTGTGGGAGTCGTAGGGTTTCCTTGTAGGGTCAAGTGTTCTAACGGTTCCCAGTTTGTGGTTGAGTGTGACCATTCACAGAAAGGCTAAATAAGGTTACCAACACCCAAATCTTCTGACGGACACCTCATCCCAGGGCACTGCTGGTCCCATCCCTGGGGACCAGCGGAGACTGTAAGTTGGGAAGGGTAACAGGTTCTGCCCCTGAAGACCCTCCTTAGGTACCCCATCTTTTATTGCTCTCCACACAGGCACCAATAGGAGCCGGCTCAGCTGGAGGCTCAGAGTTAAAGGGCTGTCCCCTGCCAACTGTTGTTTTTCCACCGGAAAGAAATAAGGGGACTGGGACCAGTAAGAGGGATGTGGGCGTGCATTTTCTTGGAATCCAATGGGTCAGGGAAGAAATATATATATATATATATATATATATATATATATATATATAAATGTTCCCAGTACAAAGTTCAGAAGGGGAAAAAAAAAAACCTCTGGGTGTTTTCTTTTGTTTAACTAAATTTTGTAACATGAGAGAGTGTTCTGGAGCCAAGTGTACCCAGAGGAAAAAGTTTTCAGAACATAACGGAGTAGAGAGGGCCAAGGAGAAGGCGGGCGGGGTGGAGGGAGGAGGGGAGTTAGCAGGGAGGGAAAGAGTAGAGAGGTTGACGGGGAGGGGAGGGGAGGGGAGGGAAGTAGCGAATTTGCGATAGTTTCCAGGAAGACCTACTTGATTACTCCTTGAGCTCCGTGTCCCTGAGGACGTCTTCTGTTCAGCCCCTGGAAGTTCCAGCCAAGAGTTACAAAACATCCTCTTCCCTGTGCCCGAGGGCTGGTGGAGGAGGGAGGCGCTGGCAGCTGCCAGTCCTCGCAGCAGGTGGGATGAGGCGGGCGCCACGGACAGGTAGGATGGCTGCTTTTCAATCCTCCTTTGCCAAACCAGGGGTGGGTCCTCCAGCTTTGCTCGGGGATGTTTCCGTGAAGAGGGTGGCTAGAAGGCCACCTGGGGGAGATGGCGACGTTTCAAAATGCTTGAATGGATAGTATGAATGGCCGAATTCTAGGAAGAAAGTTCTGTAAACTGAAGTTTTCTCTTCTGACTCCCTGCCCCCTACCCCAACTTGGCAAAGAACGTCGGTAAATAGGGTCAGCTGGGAGTAGATTCAGAGAAGTGATTGGTTAGAAAGGGCCCTAATGAACCAGGGCCTGGACCTTGTGTGTTTCTGGCTCATTTTCCTCCCTCGCATGGTCCTGGCTCAGCGCGCCCTGATGGAATGGTCCCTCCAGGTACCGGGGTGTAGCGCCAGGGCTGTGTCTGTGGACAGGTGCGATGTGAAGGGTCTGTGGTCCAATCAGATGCCTGCGTGTAGCCTTGGCCCTTGGTGGTGACATTCAGCAGACCGTGGCTCTATAGTCTTGGCCATTGCTACTGACGCTGAACTGGCCTAGCGTACTCAGTGTGCCCCCCCACCCCGAAGCTGAGGAAGATAGAGAGTTGATGGAGAAGTCGTTGTGATGGAGCCCTTCTCTGGAGTCCTACGGCTTTCTGCTCTTAATGACACATTTTGCCCCTTAGCCGCACATTGCCTTGCCTTATTCTCTGACAGGCTCACTACATGAGGAATGGAACGGGACTAAATTGTCAGAACTTACCAGTTGGCTATGAAGAAGTACCAGCTGACTCTTGTTGGGCATCTGCCATATGCCGGGAGACAGGCAAAAGGTGGCAGACCCTGTCACCATCCTTTCTGTTCTACAGATGACAATCAGGCTCGTGGCTCAGTAAATGACAGAGGAGGGATGCGAGCCACCTAGGCCTCACGGCTGTGCTGCTGAGTTCAGAAGGCAGGGGCTTCAAATCCGGGTTCCAGCCAGGTTTTACTATAAAGGAGGTGAACAATGCAGATGTGTTCTTCCTGGGTGCTGCAGTATGCGGGGTTCCTGTGCATGGGTTCCTGTGCAGGGTTCCTGTGCAACCACACACACACACTCCACCCCTGCAGAGGCCTGAGCTCTGTAGGGAGTGTCCCGAGTGCCCTGACCCTAGTTCACTAGCCTGCAGAGTGTGACTAGAGCTAGCCATTTACCCCAGCTTCCCACCTCATACGCAATTGCATCTCCTGGATGATGCAGGGACATTGTTCTTTGTAATGTTGGGGTCCCCTTTGGGGAGGAGGAGATCAACATGGAGGCCGAGGCGTCTGGGATTGCGATGACCTCATCTTCTAAGTCCCAGCCCAGAAGCTGCGTCTTTATCTGGCTGGAAGGTAAGGGTCTAGTTTGAAAGGACGTTTTAACGGTTTGCAGAACCGCTGACCGGGGGCGCATGGTACTCTGCCTGGACTGCAATTGTTTGCTCTGGAAACCCCGGTTCACAGAGTTTAGTCCCGCAGTTCATGTGGTCCTCACTGAAGCCCTGAGAGGCATCTACAGGGAAGGACAGATCTCATATATCTGGTCCAAGCACACTCAGCCTGTGTGTAGAACTGGAGCCCCATCCTGCTGAGTCTGGGTGTCCAGGCACTGAATGCTTTTGAAGGTTCCTTTGACAGCGGTAAGAGACTGAAGTACCAGAGGCTCTTTGTGTTTTTGTAATTGGTGATTCTGATAGGAGTCTGAGCTGAGCAGGTCACAGGGCCAAGACAGAATGTTCTATGGAAGGAAGCATGCTCTGTGCATGCATGGAGTTGGGGGTCTTTGTTTTGTTTTGTTTGTTTGTTTTTTCATTACAGTCCTGTATGGTAGTCTTTGGAGTGCTAGGATTGCAGGGGCCAGCAATGCTGCATCCTGGTAAATATGTATCACAAAATGGTACAGAGGGTCCCCCGTCCGTCTGTCCATCTGTCCGTGTGTGTGTGTGTGTGTGTGTGTGAGCACACGCTGAGGATGGAACACAGGGCCCCATCCATGCAATAACTTAACCTCTGAGCTCCATGCCCAGCCCTAGACACAACTGTTTGATGATAGAGAGCTGAGCCTTGCAGTTGGCCTGCTGGTCCACGTCTCTTCTCTGCTACACAGTACACCACAGTGTGCCATCCAAATGTGTGGGGTTTGGTTGTTGTTTGTTTTGTGTGCTTGGTTTGTTTTCTTTCCGTGTTTGTTCCCCACTGAGGAAATGCCATTAGCAAACCCATTAGTATTCTAGGAGAATGACTTTAGGATTTCGAGTTGAGATAGCAAATATCAAGTGCTGTATGTAACTTATTTTAAAGAAGTAAGGCAGCTCATAATTTACAGAAGGGCTTTTGTTGCTGTTGCTGTTTTCCAAAACCCAAGTTGATCAGCATCTCCTAGTTCTGGATTAAGTTTAGAATGTTCTTGAAACTAGTATGCCTCGACTTACCAACTTCCTGGGAAATAGAAGTCAGTGAAGAAGAAATTGACAGCCAGTGTTTGCCGGGTACTTTGTGTGAGCCCGGCCTGTGTGAGGCACCTCTGTGCACTCTCCCAGGGGATGGGTGGATGGGCGTGTGTTTCCTCAGTTTGCAAAGTTCTGAGAAAGAAATGAGGTGCACAGTGACACATAGCATGTAGGTGCTGGAGCTGGGGTTCGAACTCCGTCCTAACACACGGATGCTTCTGTTAGACATCAGAGCTCTGCTAAATTCCACTTGATAACCTGCTTGAATCCATTTTCATCCATCTGAGGCACAGTGAACACGAAAGCTGAGGGCACACTACTTCCAAAGTGCCAGGGGCTAAAGGGCGCCAAGGGGGACCTCACAGGAGACTCATAGAGTCATGGCATCTGAACAAGAAAACTACCCAGAGCAGCTGGTCTGGGCATAACTGTGAGACCCATGGCCTCCTTCTCCTTCCTTCTCTTCCTCCTTTCTCCTTTCTTCTTCTTCTTCTTCTTCTTCTTCTTCTTCTTCTTCTTCTTCTTCTTCTTCTTCTTCTTCTTCTTCTTCTTCTTCTTCTTCTTCTCCCTCCTCCTCCTCCTCCTCCTCCTCCTCCTCCTCCTCCTCCTCCTCCTCCTCCTCCTCCTCCTCCTCCTCCTCCTCCTCCTCCTCCTCCTCCTCCTCCTCCTCCTCCTCCTCCTCCTCCTCCTTCTTCTTCTAAGACAGGGCTTCTCTGAGTAGCCTCGGCTGTCCTGGAAATAATTCTGAAGGCCAAGCTGGCCTTGAACTCATAGAGAGCCGACCTGCCTCTGCCTCCTGAGTTCTGGGATTAAAGGTGTGTGCCACCGCCACATGTGGCCTTCTTAATTGTACCTGTGAACCCCCCAAGGGTTCTGTACGTCCATGGTCTCCCTGCCACACACACACACCAGGATCCTGGTTAACATAATGCTGTGATTTGAATATCTCCCATAGGCTCAGGCGTTTGAATGGGTGATCTCCAGTTGGTGGCGCTGTTTGGAGCAGTGATGGGAGGAAGTTTGTTGCTAAGGGTGGACTTTCAGGGTTTAAAGCCTTGCCCCGCCCACTTTTGGTTTGCTCTCTGCCTCCCTTATGGTTGAAGATGTTAGCTCCCAGCTTCCTACTCCTGTCACTCCTGCTGCCATGCCTCCCACCATGATGGGCTTTTGTCCTTGTGGAGACATGACCCAAAACAAACTCTTTCTTCTAGGAGCTGCCCTGGTGGGGCTGTTTTATCCTAGCAGCAGAACAGTCACTAATACACCATGCCACAAAATACAGACGGTTCCACTGAGCCCTGCCCTATGTCTTACACCTTCAGAACCCCCAATCCCAAGCTAGTCCTCTTTCAGAACCCCCCCTTCTCTTTCGTTCCCTCCCTCCCAACCTCCCTTCCTCCTAAGCCAGGGTGTGTTTATACCAATAATCAATTTTTTTTTTTTGCTGGAAACATGATGACAATAGACTTGAGAAATCAGCAATATGGAAAGAGCTGTCTTTCTTTCTTTAAAAAATCATTTTATTTTGTTTCTGTTGTCATCATTTTAATTTTGTTTGTTTGTTTTTATGTGTACTGGTGATTTGCCTGCACGTAATTCTGTGTACCACAGTCAAGCGTGCCAGATCCCCTGACCTGCAGTCACAGATGGCTGTGAGCCACCATTGTGGGTACCCAGAACAGGCGGTGCTCTTAACCACCGAGCCACCTCTCCAGGCTGGAAAGAGTTCTTAAGGACCTGGGAATACACGTCTCCTTGGCTTCCCTCCCTCCTCTCATCACACGCGACAGTAGTGCACATTTGGGACTCATCAGTAACTGGGGGAGGTCCTGGTTTCATGACCGAGAGTGGGTGGATGAAAGAGAGGAACGCTATTTAGTCTGCTCCAGTCTACCCGAAACACATGAGATGGGCACTGGGGGGGGGGGGGGGGAGGCACCACCTTTATGTTTCTTTACCCTCAGTCCTGGAAATACCAAAGAAGAGACTTTCTCCCTTAGCCTGGTCCTCCAGTCTTGGAGGCCCCCAGGGAAACCAAAGCAGACAGAAGCAGCTGAAAACCAGTGCAGAAGAGAGTGTCGCAAGGCAGGAAGGGAAGACTCGGTGTGTTTGTTGGTCAGCTTAGGGCCCTCGGAACTTTCCATAGTTTGTCTTTCTGGCTAATCATTACCATCTCCATAATTGCTGGCAACTGACCCTTTGCTGCTGGGCTTGCCAGCCACCTGCCCATCAGCCTGAGGGTTCCACCAGCTGCTGCCAGCTGCTGCCAGCTGCTGAGGTTCTTCTCAGGCTTCTTCAGGAACAAGGGAGTGTGCTGGTTGCCTGCCCACCCAGATGCCGGATGGATGATTGTCTCATTCTGTTTCCTGGGCTCTTAGAAATGAGCTCTCCAGAGTCTATAACACACATGAGCACAGCCTGCTCATCCCTGGAAAGGCTCAGGAGCCAGCCACCACTGCCCATGCAAGCGCAGATGCTAGTCATGTAAGGGAGAAAGGCCTGGATATATTTAGCAAGCGAGCAGCTGTCAGCTCTCAAGGCTCACACCAGCCTAGTCTGCAAAGGCCTTTAGTCACTTCTGGAATCCCATGGACCAGAGCTGGACTCTGCATGGCCGTCTTAAATTCTCAACTTCTGATGAGAGCTGGGAACTGAGCGGGATGGCTGGAGGGGAAATTGACTGTTTAAGACCACAGAGCAGGGTCCAGAGCCCCTCTGTGTCAACAAGCCAAGGGGATACACGTGGACTATCCTGGGAAGGACTTGACGCTCCAGCCTTCCTTGTGTCTTCATCTTCCGTGCTCCCCCACTGTTCAGCCTCCCCCATGGTGCCCTGGACCCATGCTGGCCTCCATGGCTGCCTTGGAGCCATGCGTTCACCTCACTGATGAAAGCAGCTGTAGGAAGTCAGAGAGAGGGAAGGGTGGAGAAGGGACATAGTCCCCTGGCTCTTCTCCTGCTGAGATGTCCCGGGATGGTCATGTTACCTGACTGACAGCTGAGTAAGGCTGGGCCTCTGTCTTTGTTAGGGTTCCTATTGCTGTGAAGAGACACCCTGACCATGGAAGCGTTTAACCAGGGCATGTTACAATTTCAGAAGTTTGTTCCATTGTCATTCTGGCAGATGCATGGCAGCCCTCAGGCAGACACGGCGCTGGAGAAGGAGATAAGCTTTCTACATCCAGGGGACCAGAGTGTGGCTTCCAGCACCCATGTCAGATGGCTCACAACCACCGATAACTCCGGTTCCAGGAGACCCAGAACCCTCTTTTTCTCGTCCATGGGTTCTCACATGCACGTTTGTATACATACACACAGTGACACACACATAAGTAAATAAAATATGAAATAAAATGAAAAACCCCATAGGCTGGGAGTTTTAAAGCATGACAGCTTGACAGGGCATTAAAGAAGGCAGATGAAGTCGGTAGTCGTATACGATGGTCCTGCCTTGGGAGCCTCGGTGTTTGCCACCGTCAGTTCTTGGAATAATCAGCTTTAATACAGCTGACAATCTTATTTTAAATCTCACATGGAAAGACCAAGTGATTTAAATAGACAAATTGTTTTTGAAGAGGATGGTGATATTGGAGCCCTTACCACACACTGCTTGATCTCAAGGATAGTCTGTGAATCTAAAAATATGAAGCAATTTGATCCTTCATAAATTAACATACGAAGGACTGGAGACACAGCTCAGCAGTTCAGAGCACTAGCTGCCCTTCCACAGGGTGTGGCCTTGATTCCCAGCACCTACACGGCAGCTCATAGCCAACTGTGACTTCAGTTCCAGGGATCTGATGCCCTTTTCTGGCCTCCTCTGGCACCAGGCATGCATATGAAAAGGTCCACACACAGGCAAAATACTCACACACATAAAATAAAATAATAAAATTTTAAATATTTTTTTTAAAAAATCTACATAGAAATGATATCCAAACCAGGTGAAATGGTGCCTCTCTGAGATCACCACATACTTCTCAAGGGGACTTCCTCTGCTACTGGATACTCATGTGATGTCCGGAGGGGGGGGGTGTCATGTTGAAGGTAAGCTTTGTTAGAGAGACAGAGTTGGGCTTGCACACTGTGTCTAAGTGGGGGCTGCTGCTGTTTCTTAGGTTTGTCTTTAACGGGAGCATCAGAAGGAGAGGACTCTCAACAAAGGCGCATGAGTAGAGACATTGCAGATAATTCCACAGTGTGCTTCTGATCTGGCAATCCACAATGATGTCTGGAGTAGAAAAACAGGCTTTGTTTCTGCATCGTGAGAACACAGATTGTACCTTGAGGGCTGAGGGGCATCGGGGATCTTAATCTGTCTTGGGCCTGCTTTCTGAAGAGCTCTCGGATAAGTTTCTTTCCCAAGGACGAGGTGAGGACAAGATGTCCCCTTCACTGTAGTCATTCCCATGACCCTGAAGATCCAACTCCCTATAAGCCCTTCCTATAGCTGCCAGGGCAGCCAAAGAAACAAAGCAACATTATAGCCACCGAGCACCACGAGAGAGGCTGGGTAAGCCTCAGACTTTCCTTTGTTTTTTAGAACCTGTGTCTCAATGTCTCTGCAACACAGCAGGGTCCCTCTTGCTATTTATTGTTCATCGTTATCGTCATCCTCCCCTTCAGTGCTGGGAACCAGGGATAGCTTCACACCGACTAGTCAAGTCTTCTAATACTGAGCTCCGCCTTTAGCCCCATCTTTTCCTTTCAAACCATTTTAGTGACACTGCCCCGCTGTCTTTCGGCACTAAACAAGAACGAAATGTCCCACAGCCCACAGTCCCACAGTCTTATCTACCCAGAGAAGGAAACTTTCTGGTTCCTGACCTCTGCGGTCCTACCCCTCCCATTTCCTTAGGACCTTCCCAGGAGGAGGGGCCAAGCACTCCTCCGGAAGAACTGGTAGCTGGGCCAGCAGGCGTTATCAGTGTTGCTCCGGGGTCACCCCACTGCTCCAGACAACCTGTGAAGAATCTGAACTTTTTATAAGATAGGTCTCTGGCTGCATTCTGCTTCTCTAGATACTTGAAGTCTTTCCTGCAAAAAATCCCAGTTCCAGCTCCGCTATGCTTTCCTTACTTAATCCTTATTTTCCCAATCTTCATACTCAGGGCGTCAGTGTGTCAGCACTGTGGACCTTAGGGACACTGCCCAAACAGTGTAGCGAACCAACAGATAGGCAAGATGTTGACACACAACAGAACACAAGCCCTAGGCTAGGAGACAGGGGTCCGAGAATCTTCTAGCCATTACAAAAGTTACATTCTAACAGGGGCAGGGGCTGCTGAAAATCTGAAGCCACAGTTCTACATTTCAAGGCTAGCCTTTGTAACCTTTGCGAGAGTTTTTCCTTAAAAAAAGAAAAAAACGTGTGTGTGTGTGTGTGTGTGTGTGTGTGTGTAGCAAATAGCTGGACTTGCTGGCACATACCCATAAAATACCTGTACTTGGGATGTGGAGTAAAAAGATTAGGAATTCAAGATCATTCTGGGCCAGCAGGCCTTACAAGAAACAAACAGAGTCTCAGTGTGTAACTCTGGCTGTCCTGGAACTCACTGTGTAGACCAAGCTGGCCTCCAACTCACAGAGATGCACCTGCTTCTGTCTCCTGAGCGCTGGGATTTAAAGGGGTGTGCCACTATGCCTGTCTGTTTTCTTTTCTTTCTTTTTTTATTCTTATGAATTTGGAAAAGACTTCATTCTTTGGTTGTCAAAGGCAACGTGCACATTTCGCAGTGAACACGTTCCCTTATTCTACAGATGAAGAAAGCAGGACTCGGAAAGGGTGCAGTAACTTGTCCCAAGTCACCCAGCTAGTTGGGGAGTTCTGAAAGCGGATGGCAGGAGTGGGATTCGCCCGCCCGGCTTCACTAGCAGCCAGGGAGGGCGGGAGGTGACTACGGCCCCGCCCCTCCCCGCGTCAGGCCCTCCCTCCCGCCGCCTCCCGCCGAGGTCACCCGTGGGCTGGCAGTGATGGGCGGCTCGCACTCCCAGGATCGCGGCCCGGGGCCCGAGTGGGAGACGCCCCCGACAGTCGTGGACGCCGCCGCGTGAGTCAGCGCAGGGCGTGGGACGGGGGACCCGGGGCAGGGACGGACACCGGGCAGGGTGGGGGTGCTCGACGAGACCCGCGCGGGCCTGCGGGGTCCAGGGGTTGGGGATGTGGCGCTTGTGGCTCCCAAGAATTCCCTCTTGTTTCTGGCGAGTTTCACGATGACCTCAGAGAAGGGCAGCATTGTAGCTGCAGTAAGCGAGCTTTGTTCCGGGACAGCAACAGCTGGGGACACCAAGTACCGTAAGGGGCGGCGAAGGGAACTCAATGCTGGGAAAGTTGGGGAGAAGGCGAGCGCTGATGAAGGCTTGAGAGATGGTCAGAACCGTACAAACTGTGTTATAGAGTTGTGTGTGCTGGAGGCGACTCTTCAGGGAGATAGACGGTGTGGCATGGCATGCCGTTTTCCTTCTTTCCTTCTTTCCTTCCTTTCTTTTTTAAAATAATCTTTTCAAGGCAGAACAGCCTCTTTGTATCCAAATACTAAATATGCTATTTTACCTCCTATTATTTAAAACATTATTGTTGTTATTATTATTATTAGTGGTGGTGGTGGTGTCAGGGCACATGTGGAGGGCAGCTCTCTTTACTATTACGTGGGTCCCAGGAATTGATCTCAGGTTGTCAGGCTTGGTAACAAATACCATTCTGGACCTGTTGAATCACGTGTCACGAGCTCTGTGCCTCCTGATATTTACAATATGATTACAAATCTAAACGAAGTCTGAACAACTTGTTAATAAAAGGGTAGCTGAGATTCACTGAGCCTGTGAGAATTATTTTTTTTAAAAAAAAGAAACCTTAATAATCGCTTTGTCCAATTTAATCTCCAAGAACACTGAATTAGTTTCTTGAATTATCATCCTATGGGTAAATAAACTCAAGCATAGAGAAATCAAGGAAGTTGTCCAAGGTCCCCCAGCTAAAAAGTAGTGGGCTCCAGGGTGTCTGACGTCAGAGCTCAGGTTGCAGCTGCCTCCCACTCAGACAAGTGGGAAGAAACTGTCAGATTTTTAGTTCACGTAACAGAACACATACCCCCCTTCTTTCATTTCCCTGCATAAGGAAATCTGAATTGGCACTGCTTAATACAAGAATATAAAATGCTAGAGCTAAGCCGGGCGGTGGTGGCGCACGCCTTTAATCCCAGCACTCGGGAGGCAGAGGCAGGCGGATCTCTGTGAGTTCGAGACCAGCCTGGTCTACAGAGCTAGTTCCAGGACAGGCTCCAAAACCACAGAGAAACCCTGTCTCGAAAAAAACAAAACAAAACAAAAAAAAAAAAACAAAAAAAATGCTAGAGCTGACTTAACTTTTATTAAACACACAGAAGGGACTGCGCGGTGGCTCAGCGGCTAAGCGCACTTGCTCTTACTGAGGACCTGGGTTCAGTTCCCAGCACCCACATGGTAGCTCAGAACCATCCATAACTCCAGTTCCAGGGGATCTGACCTCCTCTTCCTTGGGCGCCAGGCACAAATGTGGTGCGCACACACACATGCATGCTGGCAAAAAACTCGTACACAGAGAATAAAAATAATTAGCCAGATGGTGGCAGCAGCACACACCTTTAATCCCAGCACTCCCAAGGCAGAGACAGGTGGATCTCTGAGTTGGGGCCAGCCTGGTCTACAGAGCAAGTTTTAAGATAGCCAGAGCTACACAGAGAAACTCTGTCTTGAAGAAACAAAAAATAAAATAAAATGAAAAAGTTCGGGTAGCCTGGAGGTCTTTTATTTATTTCTTAACTTCTCTATTTCTCTGCCTCATCATTCGGTAACTGAATGGCAGAAACGGTTTCACGGGCTGTTCTGAGGTTGATAGAAGGTTGGGTGTACGTGAATCACAACCATTTTATCTGTGGACCATTTTATCTGTGAACTCACACCGTCTATTCTGTCAGCCAAGGATGAAAACTGAGTGATCTTTGTGGATTGTGACTGTAAAGGTTTACTGTGTAGATCTTGAGATTATTTGCTGGCAGCTTTTGGAAAAAAACGAAGGTGCGTGTGATGTCAGCGGCTGGATATTAAGTCGTCAGTTGTTTGGTGTCTAGTGTCTTGGTGTTCTCTCTCTCTCTCTCCCCAAGATCCCCTCCCCTGGAGGTTCTTCTGTGTTTGGCAAAGTTTGCCTAAAAATCAACCAATACACATGGCCATCCTTGGTCTTCGCTTAGGGTAAGCACACGGTAGTTATTCAGTGGTGGAGTGCCTGCCTAGGCTCTGGGCTTCGTTCTCAGGACTGCGATTTTTGGTCTCCCCAGAGTACACAGTCCCTCTGCTCAGTGGTCAGGCTCCGCTCAGTGACACATGGGACACCAGTTAAAGACCCTTCAGAAGCTGGGTGTGGTGGTCCATGCTCTCAGTATCAGCATTCAGAGGCAGGCAGATCTCTGAGCTGGAGGCTAGCCTGGTCTACAGAGCAAGTTCCAGGGTAACACAGAAACCCTATCTCCGGGGATGGGGGGAGGAAAAAAGAAAAAAGATCCCTTTAGAAAGATGAAATTCCATTCCTGTCAAAGCTGTTCCCCAAGTGCTGCTAATCGGAGGCACATGCCACAAGTCTCTCCAGGGCTCAAGAGAGCAAGGACGCATTGTCCACGCGGTACCCGCAGACTTCCTGTCGGACGTGTGACTGCTCAGGATAACGTTGACCTCGAGGAAGCCCCCCCCACCCCCGGACAGTGGCGCTTTGGAAGCTTATTGTTCCCTTAAAAAAATTATATGAAAGTCACATGACTAATGCACCCACAGGCATTTTCTTTTGAGGGAGAAATTGTCTTTGAGAGAGGTCCCGGTCTGTGTTTCAGAAGGACTGGATACTAAAAGGCGCCAGATAAGGCCTTTACAAAAACTCCACTGAGAAACACAAAGGCCCGCACAAGCGCACGGAAGCAGTGCCTGAGTCAAGGTCAAATTCATCAGTCTTTGAAAGTTTAACCTTTTCTGAGCTCAAGGAAACAAATGGCTGTCTTGGGCAAAAGGCTGGAGTAGTTTGGTTCATTTGTTCGTTCGTTCATTCATTCATTCATTCATTCCAGGAGGCTTTGAGAATTGAGAGAGCACAGCTGTGGGATCAGGCAGACCTGGATTAGAATTCCTCTTCGGCTGCCCCCTCCCCTGCCCCCGTTTAGTTTAGGGCGAGTGGGAAATGCCCGCCCTACAGACCCACCATATTACAGACGTTCACTGCCCTGCCTGGTTTTACACAGTGCTGGGTATTGAACACAGGGCCTCACATTTGCCGCTCAGGCGCTCTGTCAACTGAACATTCAGCAACCTCTTAACTCTTTCTTCAGCTAATTTCCAGGTTTTTTTAGGAAGGAGCGCTACCAAGAAGATAGGCACATCTTGGGTTTGGTGCACTGTTTGAAACTCGCTTCCCTGGTGGACTGTTTCTGGCAATACAACTGACACCGTGGTAGCTTTTCTAAGAACATTGTGTAATGGGGGGGGTGTTCAAAGAATAACATAAAGCAGAGCCCATGATTTATAAATAATCACCTCATTCTTATTTAGCTTGTCTGAAATGTATGATATACACAGGTTAAATTTATGGACCATTCTGGATTTAGTGAATAATGGACTGGCTGGACCAGTGGTCGTGTGTGTGTGTGTGTGTGTGTGTGTGTGTGTGTGTGTGTGTGCGCGCGCGCGTGTGCGCGTGTATAGGCAGTGCTCTGAGGTCTTCAGTGATTTTGCCTGTGTCTTTCTGATCATGTCAACAAGATGCAGCAGGTTCAATCTTCTCTTGACAGTAAAGCCTCCAACATTTAAGCTGAAGGGAGCATTCCTCTCCTTCTCCCTCCTCTTCTTCCCTCCTCCCTTTCCCCTCCTTCTCCTCCTCTTTTTTTTTTTTGTGTGTGTGTGTTGAGGGGGGGAGGGTGGTTCCAGGATTAAGTTTAGAGCCCCGTGCTTGACAGGCAAGCACTCTGACTGAGCCACATCTCCAGCCCATCCCCCCACTTTTTACCCCCACTTTGGTACAAGGTCTTACACTGCGGACTAGGTTGGCCTTGGATATGCAATCTTTCTGCTCCAGCCTTCCAAGTAACTGGGATTTTAGGAACAGCGTTTAAAGTGTCTCTTGATGGAAAAGCCGTGATGGAGCAGATGGACGTTCCTGACAGGAAGGGGGCTGTCGGCCTTGAACTTTTGAACTCAGAAACTTGGTTCATAATACGCACACTTATTCTGAATCCCACTGGCTTCAAATTCATAGTATTCTTCATCATCTTCTCACTAGATAGTTGTAGTAACAATAAAAACATTCTAGTCCAGCCAGGCGTGGTGGTGCCATCTTTAATCCCAACACTCAGGAGGTAGAGGCAGGAGGATCTCTGTGAGTTCTAGGCCAGTCTGTCTGGCTTACTTATCAACTTCTAGGCCAGCCAGAGCTATGTGATGGGGTCCTGTCTCAAAAACAAACAAACAAACAAAACTGTAATTAAAAACATGTTAATCCCAAGCCTGGCATGGTATGTACACTATAATCCTGACACTGGGGAGGAAAGTTGGGACACATAGTGAGACCTTGCCTCAAAATAAATAAATAAGCAAATAAATGAAAACATGAAAGCCTCATTGGTTTTCATTTACTTCAGGGGTTTTAAAAATGCCTATGTAAAAGGTTTTAGTGTAGAAGAAAAGAAAGATTTCAGAGAAAGTTTTGGAAAAGACACAGAAAAAAAATTAGCTATGTGAAGACAAGTTAAAGGAATTATGGTATCTAACTTGGAGAACTGGCCTGAGAGATGCAGAAATATAAGATGTGAGGAGATGTTGGCTTGTTCTCTCCCTAGCAAAGCTCACCCAAAAGGAAATGACCTGTGTGTGCGTGAATGCGCATGTGTGTGCGCATGCATGTGCTTCTGTAAGTGTGCTTGTGTGCGTGCGTGCATGTGTGAGTGTGCATGCGTGTGTGTGAGTGTGCATGCGTGTGTGTGAGAGTGTGCATGTGTGCGTGTGTGTGCAGTGGGGATATCTCCTCTGTGTGTGAGGGGCTGGAAATAGCCATATCCAGTAAGGAAGAAGGCACTGTCTCTAGTCTTACAAGACACATACTCCGTCAAAATAGCTACCGAGTAGGAATGCAGGAGAAGCTTAGTTCCACTAACTCTTCCCCTTTGGGGCTAGCACACAGCAGCACCCCGTCTTCTTCCCCTCCTCCACAAGCTTTTCTAGCTGGCACATGTTTCAGGATTAAACACCCAGAAACACAAGGAAGAAAAAAAAAGGGCACAGCTGCTGGATTGTGTAGGTCTGAGCTGGTGAGGTGCCAAAGTGCCTGTAGTGTACAGAACGCCATCAGCCTGAGGCTGGGCATGTCCTGGCACCATCCGTGCGGGTCCGATTGTGAGGATGCTTGCTCTGACTGTGGAGGCGAGGCATGCTCTTTTTATTTTTTTACTTTCCCCACTGCGGGACCGATACCAGAATTTACGATTTTAACCACTCGGGTATATGTGTGTGGGTGTGTGGTGGACGTATGTGCTCATGCTGGTTTGTACACATGTCCACTTTTACCATCTTTCAGTATATGATTCAGTAACACTGATAACATGTACAACCATCTCTGCTGCTTAGATGCTTTCACCACTGCGAACTGGACTCATGGAATGATGGGAAGTTCCCCATTGCTGCTCCCCTGGCTCCTGGTATTTTTTGTTTTGGTTTGGTTCTTTTTTTTTTTTTTTTTTGGTTTATAGCTACCTATCCTAGGTCCATCATACAAACAGAATTATGTAATATTATTCTATGTCTGGATATTTCACTTAGCATAATATTTTCAGATCTGTTCATGTTGTAGTATGTATCAGAATTGATGTGGGAGTGTCATATATCAATCTGTTGATTTCATTGTTTAAGCAATAAAGAAACTGCTAGGCCCTTTTGATAGGCCCACCCTTAGGTGGGTGGAGTAAACAGAAGGGAAGGCTGGGAGGAAGAGGAAGTGAGGTCAGACTCCGCAGCTCTCCTCTCCAGAGCAGACGCAGGAGAGACGCCATGCTACCCGCTCCAGGGAAGACGCACGCCATGCCCCAGCTCCGACCCAGGATGGACTTAGGCTAGAATATTCCCGGTAAGCGCACCTAGGGGCGCTACACAGATGATTAGAAATGGGCCAGAGCAGTGTTTAAAAGAATACAGTGTCCGTGTAATTATTTGGGGCATAAGCTAGCCGAGCCGGGCAGGAGCAGGCGGTTGGGGGTTTTGGGGACGCAGCCCTGCCGCCGCTCCCATATTACTACAAATGGCGCCCACGTGATGGACTAAACCCACTTAAAAAACCTGAGAACGCTTAAAAATAAGGGAGAGAGAGTTTAACACAGATTTTTGCTGTTTGTTGGTGGTGTGCTGTAGAGAGATTTCCTGATTCGGCAACAGCAGCAGAAAAAACGCTGTGTCATTTCAAAGCGTGGCTTCCTGGGGCTGTGCTGCCAGTGCAAACTCTTGCTTTATGTTTGTGTTCCCGCTTGGGATCGGAAGGAGAGTGCTCTGAGACCGTGCGATGACTCAGAGCTCCCCGCCTGCTCCTGGGCAGAAGGCAGAATCAGGCTTAGGCAGGCGGAAGAGCATGGCGGATTCCTGCCGCCATACAGAGACGTGTTTTTAGACTGCGCAGTGCTCTGCCTGTCAGATTTGGATGTTACTTGGATGAAAAGAATTTCTGTGCTGCACGCTCAGTCTCAGAATTAAAGTGCTGAGTGCCGCTCCTACCTGGTAGCCCCAAGAGGCTTCCTGACTCAGCTTCAGCTGCAAAGCCTGCAGCTCATTAAGAGGTCCTGCCACGAAACAGTTAAACGGTGTTGACGAAAAGCCGAACGCATGCTTTTCAGTTTTCAGCCGTAGCAGGAAAAAAGCTGCGCTGTTTAAAAATGCCGGCTTTCTGGGCCATCCTGCCAGGGCAAACTCTGACTGTTTGAGGCAGGAGGGCCAGCTACCAAGAGAGGACTGGAGTGTTGTCTGTTGTAGCTCGCTGGCTGGCAGGGACCCTACAGCCAGTACCTCAGCCAAGAGGCTGAAAAGCTAAGGAATGGACTGGATCTAGCTGGCAAAGCCACGCCTTTAGTCCTACTGATATTGCTTGGTAAATTAAAGACTCATGTGGTCAGAAAAAGAGAGATATACAGTAAAGAGAGATTCAAAGACAAAGAAAATTTCTAAATGGTTTACTGTGTGTTGAAAATATATGCAAGCTGAAAGTTAAAGTTCTTAAAGCAAAAAACAAAAAGAGGAAGAGAGTTGTTGTGTGTCTTAGTACACACCTTTAATCCCAACACTTGGGAGGCAGAGGGAGATAGACCTCTGTGACTTCAAGGTGTGGTAGCACACGCCTTTAATCCCAGTGCCTAGAAGGCAGAGACGAACAGATCTCTGTGAGTTCAAGGTGTAGTTGCAAACACCTTTAATCCCAATGCCTGGGAGGCAGAGACGGGCGGATCTCTGAGAGTTCAAAGACAGCCTGGTCAAAGATATACGCTCAAAAAGCAAAAAGTTAACCTAGAAATGTCGCAGCTTAGATTCTTAAGCGCCTAGTGATTTAAAGGCGCAAATCAAAAGTGCTCCTGGATAGTAAAAAATTGCAGATTCACAAATAGGACAGATTCAGACCACTAAATGAGTCACACTGTTGGATGAATGTACGTAGGCTTGGGAGAGAGAAGAAAAGGAATATAGAGAATAAGGTTAATGGTTTAAAAAGAAAAAAGTAAAAGTAAAGTCTTTAAAGAGACAGAGTACAGATAGTTATAGATATAAATAAAAATAAGCCGCGTAAAGATGGAAAATTCACAGAAAGTCTGGATTATGTACATTGTGTTTTCTTTAAAATTTTTGACTGTGAAGGAGCTAAGTACAGAGAGACATTTCATTATATGGGCTGCCAAGTGGAACCAGAACGGATATCATGAGGGTATGATTTCAGAATTTGGATCTAAGGATATGATACTTTGGAAAAGAGATTCTTCTTTTGTTTTCACAGAGGATGAGACTCTATGGATTTCTTCTATTCCGATTTGGTATGATGGACCACGTCCTCCTGAAGGGTTGCTGTGAACATCTTCAGAAAATTGCCTTGCTCAACTGCCAACTGAGATAAACCTGGCACACAGGTTACACCCTAAATAATCTGATTAACGACGCCCCCATTCAGCAGGAAGCAGTTTGGAGAGAAAAAACTGCGCCCATGTTCCCAAATATAGTTTATAAATGTTCTTTTACATTTAAAGGGGGATATGATATAGACATGAATAATTTGCATTAGTATAGATTTTGCTTTATTGATAGAGATTTACGGTCAATTTTGTTATATGTATAAATGTTTCTGATGTAACTTTTACTTGATAACTGTTTTGTTATATGTAATTTTGCTATGTTAAGGTTAAAGCCTTCCTTTTTTTGTTTAAACAGAAAAAGGGGAAGTGATGTGGGAGTGTCATATATCAATCTGTTGATTTCATTGTTTAAGCAATAAAGAAACTGCTAGGCCCATTTGATAGGCCCACCCTTAGGTGGGTGGAGTAAACAGAAGGGAAGGCTGGGAGGAAGAGGAAGTGAGGTCAGACTCCGCAGCTCTCCTCTCCAGAGCAGACGCAGGAGAGACGCCATGCTACCCGCTCCAGGGAAGACGCACGCCATGCCCCAGCTCCGACCCAGGATGGACTTAGGCTAGAATATTCCCGGTAAGCGCACCTAGGGGCGCTACACAGATGATTAGAAATGGGCCAGAGCAGTGTTTAAAAGAATACAGTGTCCGTGTAATTATTTGGGGCATAAGCTAGCCGAGCCGGGCAGGAGCAGGCGGTTGGGGGTTTTGGGGACGCAGCCCTGCCGCCGCTCCCATATTACTACAAGAATGAATAAGATGTGGCTTGAGTGTGTACTCATGTGTGTGTGTGTCTGTGTGACATGTTATTTCTTCATTCATCTCTGGGCAGACATGTGAATTGACTCATTTTAACTACTGCTTTGAACAAGGGAGACCCTGCTTTAGATTGTTTGGGCTATACACATAGGAGTAGCATTATTGAGTGATTTTGCTTAATTTTTTTTGAAGTCTCCCTAAGCGACCCCCTCTTTTTAAAGATTATTTTTATCTCATGTATATGAGTGTTTACCTACATGTCTATAGGTACCCCTTGTGCATGCCTGGTGCCGGAAGAGGCCAGAGGATGGTGTGAGTTCCTCTGGAACTGGAGTTACAGTGGTTGTGAGTTGGGTGGGTGCTAGAAGTTGAGCCTGGGCCCTCTGGAAGGACAGCAAAGGCTCTCAACTACTGAGACGTTTGTAATAGCCCTCCTGAGAGGTGTGAAGTAGTATCGAGTTTGATTTCTGTGGCTATTCATTGTATCAGTTACCATAGTAACCTGACAAAAAGCAACCTAGAGAAGGCAGGTTTATTTTGGCTCACAGGTTGCTGGTACAGTCCATCTCACAGGGAAGGTTGGGTACTAGTGGTGTGAAGCAGCTGGTCCTGCTGCGTCTGCAATTAGGAAGACAGAGGAGCGAGTCCTTCTGTTTAACTTAGTTTCTCCTTTCTCTTCAATCCAGAACCGCACCCATGGGTAGGTCATCCCACTCAACCTAATCCAGATAATGTCTCAGAGACATGCCTAGAGATGTGTTCCCCTGGCGCTTCTAAATGCCACCAAATTAATAATCAAGGTTACCCCTCACAGGGGCTGGAGAGCATGTATTGTTCTTCCAGAGGACCTGGGTTCAGTTCCCAGCCCTCATATGATGGCTCACAGCTGCCTGTAATTCCAGTTCCAGGTAATCTGACAGACTCACACGCTCTCCTACCCCTGTGGGCTCCAGATGTCATACATGCAAACATACGCATACAAAATAATTAAAATAAAAATAGAAAAATATTACCCGCTATAGTATTGGTCCAAAAACTCGTGTACTTAGTTAACGTATCCTGTTAGGGAAGTCTGTAAACTCTTTCTTTAAGTAAACAAATCTTTTCTTTTACATTTTATTTATATTTTATGTATGAATGTTCTGCATTGCCAACCCGTGCCAGAAGAGGGCGCCAGATCCTATTACAGATGGTTGTGAGCCACCATGTGGTTGTTGGGACCTGAACTTGGGTTCTCTGGAAGAGCAGCCAGTGCTCTTAACCATTGAGTCATCTCTCCAGCTCAGCTATGATTATTTTTTTAAATATGAATCAACCCATGATGTTATCTTTTGTAATTCTTTCTTCAGCTTTTATGTTGCATTATAGGATGAGATGGGTTGTTTTTCTTCTTGTTGCCTATGACTTCTTCCTCATAATAACCGTTTATTCTAGTTGAGATTCCGAGGTCACCAATGGGAAATAAGCTTTTAACAGATCCCTTCCCCCACTAAAATAGCTAATCAGGTCCAGTGTGGTGACTGTGATCCCAGCGCCTGAAAAATGGAGTCAGACACTGGGTGTTGTCACACATGCCTTAATATCAGTACTGGGAAGGCAGAGGCAGGCGGATCTCTGTGAGTTCCAGGACAGTTAGAGCTACATAGTGAGACCCTATGCTGGAAAAAAAAAAAAACCCACTTCCTCCCCAAAGAAAAGGGAAAAAAAATGGAGATAAGAGGAGGATGAGGAATTCAAGGTCATCTTCAGGTACACATCAAGTGGCTAGCCTGGGCTTCATGAAATCATTCTATATATACAAAACGGAAAACAAGTCAGTTGCTCTAATATAATACTGAGGTGATCTGAAAGAAACTGGCCCACATAGGCCCAGAGGGAGTGGTACTATTAGGAGGTGTATTCTTGTGGAGTAGGTGTGGCCCCACTAGAGGAAGTGTGTCACTGGGGTGGGCTTTGAGGTTTCAAATGCTCAAGCCAGGCCCAGTGTCTCTCTCTCTCTCTTCCTGCTGCCTGAGGATTTGGATGTAGAACTCTCAGCTAGCCACCTCTCCAGCACCATGTCTGCCACCCTGCCACCATGCTTCCTGCCTTTATAATGAATTAAACCTCTGAACTGTAGGTCAGCCCAATCAATTGAATGTTTTCCTTTATAAGAGTTTCCACGGTCATGGTGTCTCTTCACAGCAACAGAAAAATAGAAACACTAAGACAATAAATTGTCGAATAACCCTTTCTCCTCCCACTTTCCACTCTCCCTCCACACCTTTTTTTTTTTTCTTTTAAGGCGGCATCTTGCTACACAGTCTGGGTTAGTTTTGAACTCCGATCCTCTTGTGTCTGTCTCCCATGTGCTGGTGATCACAGGTGTGTGCCACCATGCCCAGCCTACCGTGCCACTTAAAGTTCATTAACGTAGCCTGTCTTTGCTTTTGTTTTTCCTATCGGTGGCTTTTTCTCCCTTTCTTCTACTGCGGAGGAGAGGACATTCGTTGTTTTGTCTTCGGTCAGCAAATGTTAATTGGCCCCTCTCTTATGGCTGAGCACTGTGAACATTCTGTTTCTCGTGTGGGAATTCCCACACACCTCGGGAGGCCTTTCTAAATATATGCAGTCTGCATATTCCACTACACTACTGAGGTAAGAGTGAGAACGGAGGAGGTGACCTTGAGGATGGGGGAGAACACGGCACCTAAAAGAGATGGACGTTCACAGTCAGACCTTTCTTGTGGTTACTACACCAATCTTACTCATCTTAAGTGATGCAGCTTTCTCTTCGACGCAGCAACGGCATGAAGCCTGCCACTGTCTGCTCCCCCAGGGCTTTATCAACCCGTGGCTTTTCCATAGACAAGACTTGCTTTTTTACATTCAAGGTGCTAGCAGGTTCCTGTGAGGAAAGGCAGGCAATAAATCACCCTGCTCTGTCCCTTCATCTTCTGCTCTTTTGCACATGAAGACTTGGTAACTATGGAGATTTCTGCCAGTGGGAGTCCTGCCCTTTGACATTTACTCAGAAGTCTTGCTGGGGAGGGTACCGTGGATATAACTTTTAAGAGTGTTTTGGTGTATAGATAGTATGCTTTCCCCTTCATCATTCTGATGGGAGATTGGCTGCAAGTGCTGTCGGTAACAACTGTAGACAAAGAGATTAGCTTCCTTAAACTTGGGGATTGTCTTAGTCTCTTTTCTGTTGCCATAACACAGTATTTGAGACTGGCTAATTCCCGGGGGTGGGGCAGGACTTACTCAGCTCACCGTTCTAAAGAGTGGGAAGTTCAAGAGTAAGCTGTGTCCGGTCAGGTCTGTCACAGGCACTCAGCAGAGCCCCCAGTGTGTAAGCTGACATCACGGGGCACAAGAAGTGAGAACTAGAGATTGACCCAAACCAGCTCTAGCACTCAGCTCACTCCCAAGAAGACTCAGTAGCCCAGGGATCCAGGAATGGCTCTGTCCTCACGACCCAGTCACACAGGCCATCACCTGCACCACGTAGGGCTTCACAGTGGAGATGAAATGTCAACAGTGTTCTGCTGGGAACAGTCAAACCACAGTAGGAGTGTTTTGGAGAAACCATAGAATTGTCCTGTTTCTGAGAAGACTCATCCATCCATCTTCTGGGGCACATCCTGGGAAAATTCTGACGGTGCCCAGCACCGGTCAGGGTGAGCGCTCCCAGAACTCTGGCAAAGGTACTGTCATTTACAGCAATAGCTCTTAAAAGATTTATTTGGGTTAAACATTCCTTTCTTTCTTAAAAGATTTATTTATTTATTTACTATGTATACAGTGTTCTGTCTGCGTGTATGCCTGCAGGCCAGAAGAGGGCACCAAATCTCATTATAGATGGCTGTGAGCCACCAGGACCGCTAAAAGAGCAGTATTCCCAACCCCTGAGCCATCTCTCCAGTCCCTAAACATTTCTTGATACTCCAGCAATATCCTTATAGACATTTCTGTGTGAAAATGTATACACACAATATATAAAGGGGGTGTCAGAGACAGAGATATCATCTCATGTAATTCTTTTGCAGTCTTGTGAAGCAAGTACAATTTCCCTTCACACATAAAGAGACTAAGGCTTGAGGCTGGAGAGATGGCTCAGTGGTCAAGAGCCCTGACTGGTCTTCCAGAGGACCTGGGTTCAATTCCCAGCACCCACATGGTGGCTCGCAACTGTCTGTAACTCCAGTTGCAGGGAAGGGAACCCAACACCCTCACACAGACATACATGCAGACAAAACAACAATGCTCATAAAATAAAAATAAATAAATAAAATAAGGCTTGAGAAAAGTTCATGAACTGGGTCACAGAGTCATCAACGGGAACCTGGGCCTCAGGTGTGGAGAGCCTGGCTGAACTAGAGACAAATGACCAGGTGTCTGTAGTGGTGGCTCATTAGCCAGCTGAGGGCCTGTGTATCTGCTCGGAAGATGTGTTCATGGCCTTTCCCCTACTGCTGAGGGAGTATCAGGAAAGGAGATGCTGAGAAAACGTCATCTAGCCTGGTCTATAGATAGGTCCCATACTGCATCACATTCACAGAGCAGAAAGAATGTGTCTTGTGGGCTTCTTGGCCAAAAAAAAATTTTTTTTATTTGTAAGTCTTACTTTTCTAACAAGTGCAAAATGTTATGTTTCTAAGACTACACCAAAACTGCTCTTAAGTAGAAGTTTGAGGAAGCCAAGTGAGAGAGGTTTGGGCAAGATAGGAAGGCGAGAAGACAATTAAAGTTGTCTTTTTAAGTGTAGACACCCTAGCCACTGCAGTTCCTCCCACCGCATTTATTTTGAGACAGAGTCTGACTACATAGCCCTTGCTGTCCTGGAACTCACTCTGTAGACCAGGCTGGCCTCGAACTCACGGAGATCAGCCTACCTGTGCCTCAAGTGCTGGGACTAAAGGCGTGTGCCACCATGACTGATAGTGAGCCCTTCTTTTGATCAAATTCAAGAGTCTTCTAAACTGGTTGTGATGGTACACTCCTTGAATCCCAGCACCTGGGAAATACACACACACACACACACACACACACACACACACACACACACACACACGAGAGAGAGAGAGAGAGAGAGAGAGAGAGAGAGAGAGAGAGAGAGAGAGAGAGAGAGAGAATCTCTGAATAACAGCAATAAAATAGTCTACTTAGCCTGCACAGGCTTCAGAGTAGATCCCCAACAACACACCATCACCCCCCCCTGCCAAAAAAAACATATTTTTCTCAAGTTTTGGTACTTCATGTATGCAAAGCCATGTATGTATGTTAGCCTCTGTTACTATAACAAAAACATTCAAAATAATCAATTTTTATAAAAAAAAGGCTTATTCTCAGAGTTTGGGAGTTTCTAGCCCATGACTTTGGGCAGATAGAGAGGCATTGCATGGTTGTGCCAGTGTGTAGCAGAACAGGAGAGGAACAGGCTGGTATGAACAAATCCCCTCCCTTGAAGGGCATTCCACAACCTCCCACCAAGCCCCACCCAATAAAGATGGCAGAACTTTCCAGGGATGTCTTCTTGTTGGTCAAACCTGTAGCCCACGGACGTTTTAGAACTTAGTACTATAGAACCTAATGAACTTCCAGAGGCCCTGAGCGGACACAGTTCTAATTATCAGGGGCTCACATGAACAAGTTGATACCCAAAATGGAGGCTGATATGTTCTCTTGAGGACAAGATTAGAACTAGAAGATGTGACTAATTTTGGGAACATATAGCTGTAATTGGGAAGGGAGTCAGTGTGAGCATGTCTCAGTGTGGGCTGTAAGACCGTATGCAGTCTGGAGTGGGTCCCTCATCCTGTCTAAGGCTTTCCTTACCTCTTGCTAGAGAAGGCACTGTTCTCCAGTCCTGCCACCAGGGGGCACAAGCCACCAGCCACTTAGTTTCCCCCATGGGTCGACTGTCTCTGCATTACTGGGTGGGATAAAAAGAAAACACCACTCAGACACTGAGATTTAGTACATGTAAGTCAAAAGAAAATAGAACGAGGAACTGAAGGTTTTGACGCTTCGTTCCCTTCTGACCAGGATCCTACATCTTTTTTGTTTAGCCTCCAATCTCCAGGTTCAGAGATATTTTTGTTGTTGTTGCTTTTGGGAGTTAGAAATCTTGGTGTTCCTCGTGATTTGTTCATTGGTACTCGTTCATGAAGTACGACATAAACACCTTCGTTAGAGGCAGAAGGGATTCACGGAGGCTTGCTTGTATTCATAGCAAGGCAAGTTTAAAGGCATTCTCTTGAAAATCGTATTGTTTGCATGACAACAGTTTTGGGTGCCCACTGTTATCAGAGACACTGTTTGGCCTATGAAGATTTTAGTCACAGAAGCGGGGAGAGTGTCACTTCCCTACCCAGGAGGATGCCAATTCTTCACCAAGAATGATGCGTGTGTTCTAAGAATCCCAGGGACCCTGAAGTTGAAAAGGGGGGATTGCTTGAGTCTAGGATTTCAAAATTAGCATGGGCAATATACTAAGACTTCACCTAAAAGAAAGAAATTTTTTCTTTCCTTTGATTGATTTTTTAGGTCTATATCATCCACTTGGTTGGGTCTTCTACCCTTTTTTGTTTGTTTGTTTGTTTGGTTGGTTGGTTGGTTTTTGGTTTTTTGAGTCAGGGTTTCTCTGTTTAGCCCTGGCTGTTCTGGATCTCTCTCTGCAGACAGAGAACTGCCTCCTGAGTGCTAGGATTAAAGGTATTTCACCTCCTCCACCCAGCTCCTTGTGGTTTTCTTTTGGATTAGTTTATAGTTGTTTGTTTTTTCTTTTAAGTAAATGTTATTTTCTTGCCCTTTGAGTCCATACTCCTACCCCAGGTTCAGTGTGCTTGAGGGGTGTGTTTACGGTGTGGATGAGTGGTGCTTGGGGTGTTGGGGAGTGACCTGTGTGTGACTTTGTGTTCATTCATGTGAGAGATTGGAAAATGCATGACTCTATTGTCACAGACCAGCTTCAACAAAACTCGTACGCCGCAGAATAGGAGCGTGAGGATTAGAATTATGAAGTAAAAGGAACAGAGGTATAAGAGAAATAAGAGACAGAAACACAGAACAGCATGGGAGGACATTCAGTGAATACTGAACTCATTTATTCATATATTCCATTCCTAAAGGGGAGGGGGGAACAGGCTTCACTAACAGGATATAAGGGATAGACGTGAATTCTTTGACCTTTGCTCCAAGTGGAGCTCCGGGTGGATCCATCTCTAAACCCAAAATACTAACTAACCACACCCTAGGTCAGGATCTCCTGTTTGTAGCCACACCAGTTGTCAACAACTTTGAGAGAACAAAAGTAAGCTCAAACTCTCTGACCTCCAGTCAAGGTGGGACAGGCTCACGTCTGTGGGAATCTCATATACATATGAGACTGAGTGACAGAGGTGTGTGTGCTGTGACTGCCTGTAACTGTGGTGTGTGTAACTGTTGTGTATGCGTGACTGTGTGTAACTGTGGTGTGTGTCTGTGTGACTGTGTGTAGCTGTGGTGTACGTGTGACTTGTGTAACTGTGGTGTATGTATCTGTGACTGTGTAACTGGTGTATGTGTGATTGTGTGTAACTGTGGTGTGTGTATCTGTGACGGTGTGTAGCTGTGGTGTACGTGTGACTTGTGTAACTGTGGTGTATGTATCTGTGATTGTGTAGCTGTGGTGTATGTGTGACTGTCTGTAGCTGTGGTGTGTGTGTGTGACTGTCTGTAGCTGTGGTGTGTGTGTGACTGTCTGTAGCTGTGGTGTGTGTGTGTGACTGTCTGTAGCTGTGGTGTGTGTGTGTGACTGTGTAACTGTGATGTGTGACTGTGTAACTGTGGTGTATGTGTGACTATCTGTAGTTGTGGTGTGTGTGTGTGACTGTGTATAGTGTGGTGTGTGTGTGACTGTGTAACTGTGATGTGTGTATCTGTGACTGCATAACTGTGGTGTATGTGTGGCTGTAACTGTGGGGTGTGTGTGTGTGACTGTGTGTGACTGTGTGTGACTGTGATGTGTATATCTGTTACTGTGTGTGTACATGAGACTGTTCATGGAATTGTATGTAGTGTGTATAAGGTCTGTTGTGTATGTTGTTGTGTTGTGTTGTGTATCTGTGATTCTATGATACTATGTGAGGAGTGTATGTATATGAGTGTGTGTGTGGTGTATACATGCCCTGTACTGCCTGTTCTGACTTTCTCATAAAGCCTCCAAAAAGCAGTGACAATTTCACACATAGAGATGTCAGAGAACTTTGTACCCCTGTCAAGCCACAGAGCCTGGCTGGCTGGGCTGTCATGTTGCTGTAGGAATACTCTAGGTGACAGTATCCAAGTCCGGTCCATTACTATCCAAGAGGGAGTTTTTAGAAGTTCCTCCCCAAGGGCAATGGCTTCCCTGCTTCTGAACATTTGAAGGATTTCAGCTCCCATTTTCCTTTGCTGGCCACGGTAGGATCATCCCTCCCTCCTTCCTCTCAGCTAGTCCGTTCCCCCTCGAATGTTGCCCCCCCTCCCACCGTGGATGCTGAATCAACGTGCTTCCTTTTTTGGTCATAGTTGAGTTTCTTCCACTTTTGGAGCCTTGAGTTATGTGAAATGAATCAGTCCTTCCCCGACTGAATGCCTGCTTCCCTGTCAGCTTCAGAACAAACAAGCAGCTCCCTGGGGTGCCCTGTTCACAACCGAAAGCCACTTGATGGGAGATTTTGAATGGCTGACTTTTAATTAAAGTGTTAGTATAAATGATAAAAATTATTCTAAATATCTTGCTTGGGGGACAAAAATCAGCGTTTTCTCAAGAGCAGAGAAGAACTCCAGCAAATAAGGAAGGAATAGGAGAATTCTTTACATTTAGTCCCTTGTATTGGTAGGGAGCTAATTCTGGGGAACAGTGAGGCAGCATTTGGTCACACAGATGTACCAGGAGCTGTGGGATGAGGCTGAGGAATGGCTCACACCATCTGCGTATGTATTCCTGGCACCCGCCAACCTGGGAAATGTCTCTACCAGTGGTTATTGTAGAGGTTGAATCAACATCTGAAATAAAGGGATTAAATAAATTCAGAGGCCAGGGGCTGTTGGAAATCCCACTTTGTTGGCTAATTCAGCGCTGAGTCAAGTTTCTCCATATAAGCCCCAGAGACTCAGCCCTTTCTGTGGGATCCCTGCTGGGTAGGTACCTTGCCTCCATCTCAAGGAGGTAATTCCCCCCTCCTCCCCCGGGAGGGTACAGGTAGGCGGCTCTTTAGCGTGTTTCCCACGCTGGGGATGCTGTCTTTGTTCTGGAATCCTGCCGCAGGGCCCTAGATTTAATCTACTAAACATAGTTGAAGTGTGGTAAAGGCTGTTGAGGGACAGTCGTTGGTAAGTTTGGGTCCTGCATCCTTGCTGGGGCAAGTCTTGGGGTCCGGTGCTAGCCCAGACCATTAATTATTCTCTCGACCAGACCCCAATATAAACTATCTCTCTCTGGACTGGCGGGGAGGCATGGAAATAAAGACACAACTCACATGGTTTTATCGGGAGGAGGATTCTCAGTGATCCCTTATGAAGTCCTGAGTTCACATCCTGAAAATTTTCTCCGTTTATTCTCTGAACAGTCTTTATACCAGAACTTGATTTAGGGGAAACCATTAACATTCTGTCTCCTAGGTAACCAGGTGAATGGCTTTTTGTCATGTCCACATCTACCTGTCTGGTGTGTATGCTAGCTGTCCCTTAGGTTTGAATTAGCATCTCTATCAGGCATTCTCCAAATTACAAAGAAAGGAGCAAAACAACATCCTGACCCTTTGTTAGGGCAGTGACAGCCTGCCTGGCAGGACACGTGACCACCTCAGGTGTGGCCTATGGCTTGACAGCTTGGCTGCTATGCCATATAGAAATATGGGCCTCCAGGCAAGGGACTAAAGAAATAGGAGCGGGAAAGAATTGTGAGTCAGGTCTGAATCCCGTCCACACCTTGCAGTTGAGCTGGAACTGCACCCGGGACAGGCAAGCCTTGGAGCTCCGGAGGAAGTGTGGATGGTGGATGTCATGAAATATGGAAAGGTGTCATTAAGACAGAATCAGAGATGCCTGTCATGGCTGTACTCTGTCAGCTGAGCCTTTGGGCTCTGTGAGGCTGTGGGCCTGGGAGTTTCGCTGAGGAGAGAATGCTGAGGGCGAGAGGAAGTCGCCAGTAATGTGCAGTCTGGAAACACCAGGCTGAGCGCGAGGCGTTGAACCTGGAGTGGGAAAAGCTTTTAGGCTCAGTTTAGTGCTGGAGACGAGTGTCCTGGGGAGAGAGCACAGCTTGACGGACGCTGCTGGGCACAGGACAGCCACGTGTAAAAGGGCGAAAGTCTGTCTAGATCTCTCATCCCCAACAAAAATAAACTCCTTCGTGTGTGCAAAAGGCTAAAACTCCTGGGGGAAATTCGAAACTCTTCAGGATAGAGGTCTCAGCAAGGACTTCCTGAAAAGGAGACTCCAGCCCCACGGGAAAAGATCCCAGGAATTAACAAATGGAACCCGTGAGTGCGGAGGCTTCTGCACAGCAAATGGATCATTAAACAGATGACAAAGTGGAAGAGAGATCTTTGCAAATTTAGGTCAGATAGGAGATTAGTATGTAAAATCAATGGAGAGCACCCTCCCCAAATTAAATACAAATCATCTAACCAATAAGTAGCCAGTGAGTTAAAGGCAGTTCTCAAAGGAAGGGAATACGAAAGACCGATAAATATTTGAAAAGCCGTTCAACATCCTTAGCTTGTTGGGGGGCTGCGCATTAGACTACATTGAGATTCTATCCCATTAAAGTCAGAATGGCCGTCACTGAGAAAGCAAGTGTCATCAGTGCTGGTGAGGACGGTGGGGGAGAAAAGATCTCACCCGCTGCTGGAGCTGACTTGGGCAGCCACTGTGGAAATTAGTCGGTCCTCAAGGAAAGGACAACAGAAGGACCATATAATGCTGCTGGGTATGAACCAGAAGGAGTCTGAGTCAGCATTCTACAGAGATGCTTGCACACCAGTGTGTGTTGCTGTGCATCACAACAGCCAAGAGGCGGAGCCAGAGATGAAGCCTATGCATCCACAGACGAATGGGGGGGGGGGGAAGCGCAGAGTGTGCATGTAAAGAGGAATGGAATTATGAAAGGCAGGAAAGGGCTTGTTAGTATGGTAAGTGAACTAAGCCACACTCTGACAAGGATGGCCTTTTCTGATGTGTGGAATCTAAACATTTTATATATGTAATATTTAATATTTTAACTAAATATTAAATATTTAAATCTTTTTATCTATCTATATAGATTAAAAGATTTAAAAGATTAATGGATCTCAGTATTAGCTAAAGTCTGAGGGAAAGACTATCTCATATACTGTCATTTAAAAACGTGGGTTAGTATTGTTACTGGAACCCTTGACCACACAGCACCTCTCTTTAGAGAGTGCCAATAGTTGGATTCAGCCATTTACCCGGAAATGGAAAAAGTAATGCCGAAAGACGGGAGAACAGTTTAATCAGTGTGGCTGTGTCTTAGTTGCTTTCCTATTGCTGTGATAAGACACCATGCCCAAGACAGCTTATAGCAGAGAGTTTATCAGGGCCGTCTTAGTCAATGGTCTATTGCTGTGAAGAGACACTGTGACCACAGCAGTTCTTTTTTTAAAAAAAGCATTTAATTGAGCCTTGCTTACAGTTTCAGAGGTTTAGTTCAGTGATATCATGGTAGGAAGCATGGTGCCGTACAGGTAGACGTGGTGCTGGTGAAGTAGCTTAGAGTTTTATATCTGGGTTGGAGGGAGGGAGGGAGAGAGAGAGGGGGAAAGAGCGAGAGAGAGAGAGAGAGAGAGAGAGAGAGAGAGAGAGAGAGAGACTAGGCTTGGCTCAAAGCCCACCCCCAGTGACACACTTCCTCCAATAAGGCCACATATATTTTCAACAAGGTCACATTGTAACTGAATTTTCTTTGGACCTCCAGCTCCCAAATAATGACACAAAGACTTCTTATTAACTGTGAAGCTTGGCCTTAGTTTAGGCCTGCTCCCAGCTAGCTCTTAAAACTTAATCTAACTGCTTATATTAATCTACATTTTGCTACCGTACATCTGACTTGCTCCAGGTCTTGCTGGTGATTCTTCCCCAGAGTTCCTCTCTCTCCCCAGAAGTCCAACCTAATATTGTTCATTCAGCTCTCCATTAAACCAATCAGCAGAAGGTGCCTTAGGCAGGTGAGGTAAAACAGACATCTTCACACAGTGTGGTCAAATAACCTGTCACACACACACACACACACACATACACACACACATACACACACACATACACACACACATACACACACACACATACACACACACATACACACACACATACACACACACACACATACACACACACACATACACACACATACACACACACACACATACACACACACATACACACACACATACACACACACACACACATACACACACACATACACACACACATACACACACACACACACATACACACACACACACACACACATACACACACACATACACACACACACATACACACACACATACACACACACACATACACACACACACACATACACACACACACCACACACATACACACACACATACACACACACATACACACACACATACACACACACACACACACACACACACACACACACACACACCCTAATCCTTCTCAAGTAGAGCCATTCCCTGGTGACTAAGCATTGAAATATATGAGCCTATGGGGCCCACTTTTCGTCAGACCACCACAGGGGGTTACAGTTTCAGACGGTGAGTTCATGGCCATCATGACAGTGAGTGTGGGAACGGGAAGGGAGGCGTGGCGCTGGGGTGAGAGTACACATCTATAAGTAGGAAGCAGAGAGGGACATTGGAACTGGCTTGAGTCTTTTGAAACCTCAAAGCCTGCCCTCAGTGACACATCTTCTTCAACAAGACCACACCTCCTGACCCTTCCCAAATGGTTCCATCAGCTGGGGACCAAATATTCAACTATATGAGCCTATGGGGGCCGTTCTCACTTAAACACCAGAGGCTATATTAGCAAGGTGAGGGGGGGATTTGGCATCTTAGCCTTGTCTTGGGGTAGGTCATAAGCCTCAGGTGCAAGAGGAGGAGCTGGGGCGGGACCTAGAGTGTGCACCCTTTAACAGTCTTGGTCAAACAGTGATCTGGCTGAGTTATCTTGTTCTGAGTCAGCTTGTTGCCTCGAGGGAAGAGGGCAATCTAGTTCCCACGGTGAGATGATTGCTTCCACTTGGGCGAGCAGCCTCAGTTCCCACCCTGAAATAATTGCTCCCCGCTGGGTTTGGGGGTCATCTCATCATAGGATGATCTGCCTACAAGGCTTTGCTGTTCCTGGGAGGTTACAACAATAACTGGGGACATCTAGGCACCACTTCACAGGTCTGGCATGAGATGTAAGTACTGGCAGTTGACAGTATCTCAGAAATATGTTAGCTATTCTTTTGACTTTGAAGGGAGATGAGATAGGGCAGGTAAGTGTAGGGTTACTTAACCTTGTGTTACCAGCTTGGAGACTGATACTCCTTAAGTGGTTAGCATACCTGTGTGTGGTGATGAGCAAGAATCTGACCCAAAGTTTAAGGTAGTAAAGAAGACAGACACTAAATGGAGCAGAGAAGCCAAGCTTTGCCCTGCCTTTAAATACCCACCGGGCAACTGTAGACCCAAATGAAGAGTCAATACTTTTAAATAAACCTGGCTCTTAGTCCTTGTTACAGTACACCCTTTCTCAAGGGCAATCTACTATATGTATCAATGTAAAAATGTGTATGATTTTTTAAAATAGTTTTTATGGTTTATTTAACTTTTATTTTATGTGCATTGGTGTGAAGTGTCAGATCCCCTGGAACTGGATCTTTCAGACAGTTGTGAGCTGCCATGTGGGTGCTTGGAATTGAACCCGGGTCCTCTGGAAGAGCAATCAGTGCTCTTAACCACTGAGCCATCTCTCCAGCCCAAAATGTGTATGATTTCATATTCTGGTCCCACTTCTGGCAGCTTGTGCTAAGAAATCATTTATTTTTTTTAAAAAGATGTATGTGTAAAAAGATATATTTGCATAAGTTTTGTTCATTAGGGTTCATTGATCACAGAGAATCCGTTAATACATCCTGCCCCACCATGAGGAGTGAGTTGGTCACACAGGAATGTCACACAGAAGTAGGAAGAACATTTGGCTCTGTAGGGAGGCACATAACATCCTGGCTCCCTCTTCCGCATCTGGGGAGCAGAACACTATGAAAAGACAAGGTGTCGAGAATAGTTGCTGTCTTGCCGGAGACAATGTTTATATTTCAATCCTATTTCAGGGGTATTGGAGAGATGGCTCAGTGGTTAGGAGCACTGGCTGCTCTTCCAAAGGACTTGGGTTCAATGCCCAGCACCCACATAGCAGCTCACAACTGTCTGTATCTCCAGTTCCAGGGGATCTGACACCCTCATGCAGACATACATGAAGGCAAAACACCAGTGCACATTAAATAAATAAACTCTTTAAATCCTATTTCTGTAAAAGTTTGTCTGTGCGTGTGCACACATGCATGCTCATGCATGTGTGTATGTATGGTCTATCCTTCCACGTAAACACATGCTGTGTTTAAGGATTTGTACACTCTTGTTTTTGCATTCAAATGTCAATATGGTTAGGCAGAGGGCCACGACTGATGAGATCCTTTGTGGTCAGAGTGGACTTCTGTTGGGAAGCACAGGTTACATGTAAACAGCAACAGCAATCTCCGGATAAGTTGATTCCAGATGTGAAAGTATTTTGCAAAAGAGAGGAACAGAGCCTGTCACTGTCACTTTAGAGAAGCTGTTTGAAGATGCTCCATTGCTTTCCGCTCTTCCTTTCTACTTCCCCAGCCAGCTCTGAGGTTTTCTTTCTTTGACAAAGACAATGCCCCTTGCTACGTGTGCAGGTCAGTTTCTTCTGCCTGTGACAAAATACCTCAGAAGAACATTTTGTTTTCCTTTTGCATTGTGTTTTGAGACAGGGTCTCATTTTTGTAGCCCGTGCTGTCCTGGAACTCATTGTGTAGCCCAGGTTGCTCTTGCACTTGTAACAATCCCCCTGTCTCAGACAGATAAACAAGTTTAAAGTGGAAAGGCTACTAGGTTTGGCTTGTGCTTTCAGAAGCTGTGGTCCACGTTAGTCCCGTTGTGGCATCTGGCAGAATACCTGGGGAAAGTGGCCTGATTGCCTCAGGGCAACTGGGGAGCAAAGATAAGCAAGAGGACCAAGCTCCCATTGTCCCCTCCAAAGCATCCTCCCAATATCCCAATTTCTTTCCCCTAGGCTCACCTCCTAAGGTTCCTGTCACTGTTCACTAGTGCCAGAGGCTGGGGACCAAACCTTCAACACATGGGCCTTTGGAGGACACTCAGCTGGGCTGTGACTTGTGTCTTCTCCCCTTGACTACACTAAATGCTTCAGTCCACCCTCTCCTGAATTTGCCTCACTGTGCTCAGATGAGAGCAGGGACTTCCTTTTGTCCACTTGGCATCTTGGGGCACATTGTTCTGTTACCCTCAGACTTCATGTATTTCATACGTGACAATTCATAAATTACATCCTGTGTATTTGTTTACTGATAGAATTGGGGTCTGAGTCAGGAGTACATAGCATAGGCCGGCAGAATCCTGTCGTTTGTAATATTTGTGAAATAAATGAATGTATGTATATGTATGTGTTTTGACTTATGCAATTAAGTTATTTAAAGATACCATAAAGCCCCATGTGGTGGTGCATGCCCATCATCCCACCACTCAGGAGCTGGTGGCAGAAAGAGTGTGAATTGAAGGCAAATCTGAGCTATGTAGTCTCAGAAAAGGAAGGGCTGGGAATGTAGCTAAGAGTGCTTGCCTGGTCTGCACAAGGTCCTGGGTGTGCCCTACACCACTGGGGGGCGGGGACGACAGAGGGAGGGCATTAACTTTGGAACAAAGAACACTTTCCTATGCACGCACCCTTAATCACAGCACTCTGGTAGAGGCAGACAGATCCTTGAGTTCAAGGCCAACCTGGTCTACAGAGCAAGTTCCAGGACAGCCGGAGCTACACAGAGAAACCCTGTCTTGGGGGTGGGGGACGACGACTGTTTCTAAGGAAACCATTGAAAAGAGTCCTTAAAAACTGTGACAAAGATGCTGGAGGGTAGCTCTTCACAGCTGGCCACTTCTGGTGGGGGTGCGGTGGGGAGGGGGAGGCCATTGGGAGCTTGACCATGCTACAGTGAGTGTCTGGGGGAGGACACAAGGATGGGAGGGTGGACCCTGGAGGAAAGAGAAACAAGTGTGATTGTTTCTCTTTCCTCCAGGAAATACTTTGGAAGTGGGGACTTGGAGCAGAGGCCGGAAAGCTTGCCTCCTGGCGTGCTCGGCTGCTCAGTCCTTGGTACCACAAAAAAGAACAAAATGTTTTCGATACTAAGTGCTGGAAATTGTTGGGAGTAGCCAGTATTAAAATCAAACTATGAGGCAGAGGCAGGCTGATCTCTGTGAGTTCGAGACCAGCCTGGTCTACAAGAGCTAGTTCCAGGACAGGCTCCAAAACCACAAAGAAACCCTGTCTCAAAAAACCAATAAATAAATAAATAAATAAAATAAAATTACGGCAACTGTCTTATAGATTGTGGGTTGGTTATTCTTTTATCTGTGGGATCAAGCAAATACTCCTATTTATTATTTAGTATTTTTTAGACTTATAAAGCCATATTGTTTCAAGGGCATCCCTCCAAAGACATTAATATTGATTAATCAGGATCCAAATCCATTCTATCTATAAGTCTTGGCCTTTGATGGAACCTAAATATTGACTCCTTGCCCTTTAGATCCGCACCTGGCACCCAAAAGTGGTCCTTACCCCGGCTGACGAAAGAACAGCTCTCACCTCAAAGGAATAAAAGACAAGGTTTATTCTGGAGTATTTATGAGTGACTGTGGCCATGGGACCCCAATTTAGGCTGCCCCAAGTTTCGTGTTCTCACGTGGAAACAGTCCCGTGAAATTTTACAGTGCTATAGAACAAAGAAAGTAGTAATTCTAAGCAAGGTGAAAATACATCAGAGAGGCAGACGCAGCAGCGAGTGCTTTCCTACAGGGCCGAGATGCTATCTGATGACATTATTAGCTTTGGGGTTGGCGGAAGCTAGTGGCCTGCTAAATTAATAGATTCCAAAAGTTGTTGTTTTTTTTTAAATCTCTTTGTCACAAGATGTTAGTTCTGACACAGGAGGGCAAGGAATTTAGCCCATGATAAGGCAATTAGGCCCTGGACCTCAACATTCCAATCTCTCTGCAGTATTGAAGTTCTTCTGGGTCCATCAGTCTTTGTAGACACAGCCCCTTTGTATAAGCCAAGCTCTCTCTGCCCACGTTCCTTCCTTCTTGGAATTTTCCTCTACGCAGGAGAGTCATAGGGGTATCGCAGTCTTGTTTTGGGATAGCCAGGATCCAGGCGGCAGACTTGAGGGCTGGAAATGGAAGCTTGGGCACTGGCATGTCTTGAAGGAAGGGGGCTGTGCTGCTGGGGGAGACAAAGCGATAGGAAGGAGAAGCATCTCACAGAGCAGTCCCCCAGAGAACTCAGAGATCCGCCTGCCTCTGCCTCCCAAATGCGCCACCACCGCCTGGCAGAGAGGTTTTCTGTTTTAAAGGCTCTATGTGTTAGGTTTCTGCTGCTGTGATAAAAGACTCACCAAAACCAACTTGGAGAGTAATGGGTTTATTTGGCTTACAGGTCACACCTCCTCCTCCTCCTTTTCCTCCTTCCCCTCCTCCTTCCCTCTTCCTCTTCTTTTTCTTCTTTGTGTTAAACCTCAGGTATGCTTGGCATGCGCTCTTCTGTTGAATGCCCCTTCTTTCGGATTTGAAAACGAAATTCTTTTTTTTTTAAGATTTATTTATTATGTATACAGCATTCTGCCTGCATGTATGTCTGCACACCAGAAAAGAGCACCAGATTTTATCATAGATGGTTGTGAGCCACCATGTAGTTGCTGGGAACTGAACTCAGGACCTCTGGAAAAGCAGTCAGTGCTCTTAACCTCTGAGCCATCTCTCCAACCCCCGAAAACGAAATTCTTAAATGTTTACTTATTTGCCAGGTTTCACACTGTATGTAACTTAAGCTTTCTTGGAATTCACTGGGGAGCCCAGGCGAACCCAAGCTCATAGGAATCCTCCTGCTTCAGCCTTCCAAGTACTAGGATTACAGTTAGAGACCACCAGGCTTGGTTGAAAAATTAGACTCTAAAAAAAAAGAAAGAAAGAAAGAAAAGAAAAATTAGACTTTAATCAGCCTAATATACTATTCCTGGATTGGAGCTTGGCCACATGTGGAGACGAGGAGGAGAGAGGCTGATGCAAATCTATATTTAACTTCAGGTTCTTTTGAAGTTCCCTGCTCTGGAGATTGAAAATGTAGCTGATTTAACTTGTCTCTCTGTTCATTACCTTTTCTTAGTCAAAAGCCATAATAATGCTTAGATATAACTGGAATATTGGAGCTCATTGCAGAGATGCCAGTGAGCAGAGATAGGAACTGACTTTTCAAAGATTTATTTTATGTGCACAAATGATTTGCTTGTATGTGCATTGTGTGTGTGCCTGGTTCTTGTAGAACTCAGAAGAATGGACCCTAAGAGAGACATGCGTAGATCTAATCTACATGGGTAGTAGAAAAAGACCAGATCTCCTGAGTAAACTGGGAGCATGAGGACCTTGGGAGAGGGTTGAAGGGGAGGGGAAAGGCAGGGAGGGGAGCAGAGAAAAATGTAGAGCTCAATGAAAATAAAAATAAAAAAACTCAGAAGAATATGCCAGATCCCCTAGAAACTGGAGTTATAGATGGTTGTGGGCTGCCACGTGGGTGCTGGGACCAAAACCCAGATTAAAGTGCCTTTAATCACTGAGCTATCTCCAGCCGCAGAATTGGTTTTTTTAAAAACTGCTCTTTATTCAGCAAACCTGTATCTGAGAAGACAGTGGATTGACCTCCTAAAGACCTGTCTTCCTTCAACTCCAGGCAGAGATCCTGTAAGGGGAAGTGAGTGGGGACAAAGGCAGTCAGTCATTCTGGGACTGAGGCTCGCTCCTCGGGTCCAGCTCTCAATGACTTTGCCCCCAGTTTGTCTGCTTCCTGTCATCATCCCTTGCACCTTTCCCGGTTCTGAGGATGCTTGCATGGTCAGGTCAGCCTGTGCGGGTACCAACCTTGTATTCTTGCAGGGACATCCAGGCTGGGGTTTAACTCAGACAGATGTGTGTACAAAGTGAGACATGACATGTACATTCTGATTCCTTTTTCCAGTATGGAGTACAAGTATGTCTGCAATACAGAATATGAACGTTCCCCCATCATAAGGTTCTAGGTTATATTCACTCTGTAGCACTAACCAGCCAGCCAACCAAAAAGATCCATATTAAGACTCCCTTCAATCCCCACCCCCAGACTGTGGGTTTCAAGGTAGGGACTATGTCTGCTTATAGTTCAGGTCAAGTGCTTGGCAGTTGTATGGCACCCGGAAAGCAGTTACAATTGTTCAATTTATTGTAACCGCTAGGTCCCAGGTGTAACTCCCAGGTTTTCACAAGTGTATAAGGTAACAAGAATTAGCCTTTGTTTTCCCCTAGCTTGTCGTTTGCCTTTTAATTTGAAGACATTTACAAGCCTGACTTTCCATGTGTAGCCCAATAAATCTGGGATTTGATTTTGTGTGTGGTTTCATTAATTACTTCTGAGTTGGACTGACATCCTTCTCACAGAGCGCTGACAGATTCTGTTTCTTCTAGACTGCTTTCTCCCCATGGCTTGATTTTTAGTATTTAGCCATCGGATCCATCTGGAATGTCTTTTTGTATATACTCTGAGGTAAGAGTTTATGCCAATCAGTTTTTCCATTGCTAACCAATATTCTCCATGCTTCTACTAAGCAACCATCCCTTTCTATGTCTTAACAGCTTTATTATACAGCAAATGCTTACATCTGGAAGTCTCCTTTCCTGGGCTTTCTGCTGGTTTAAAGAATAAAGATATTATTTTTGCATAAATGTGTTGTGCTGGCTAGTTTTATGTCACCTTGACACAAGCTAGAGTCATCAGAGAGGAGGAACCTCAACTGAGAAAATGCCTCCATAAAGTCTGAATGTAGGCAAGCCTGTAGGGCATTTGCTTAATTAGTGATTGATGGAGGAGGACCCAGACCATTGTGGGTGGTGCCATCCCTGGGCTGGTAGTTCGAGGTTTTATAAGTAAGCAGGCTAAGCAAGCCAAGAGGAACAAGCTAGTAAGCTACACTCCTCCAAGGCCTCTGTATCAGCTCCTGCCTCCAGGTTCTTGCCCTGACTTTCTCTGATGATGAACAGTGATATGGAAATGTAAGACTAATAAATATTTTCCTCCCCAAGTTGCTTTGGTCATGTTATTTCATCACAGCTATAGTAACCCTAACTGTGTATCATTATCCCTCTCTGGAACATGTTTGTGTGGGTGTATGTGGTGTGTGTAGTGCACCTGCATATGATTGCACATCTGTGTGGAGGCCAGAGGCCCAGAATAAATCTCTTCCTCTATCACTCTTTCTTCCTTTTTGTGTCAGTCTAACTGCATCTGAATCTCATTGATTTGGCTAGGCTTGCTGCTCAGTGAGCTCTGGGGATCCACTCGGCAGTATGCCCAGGTCTTGGGGTTACAGACTGTGTCTTCCATGTCTACCTTTCTATTCCTGGTTGCTGGGGAATCTGCACTCAGGGGTTCATGCTTGTGTATCAGGCCCTCTGCCTGCGGAGCCATCTCTCTAGCTCCTGTCATAATATCTGTGTGTGTGTATGTATGTGATGTGTATGTGATATGATGTGTGTATGTGTATGAGTATGTGATGTGATATGTTTGTACGTGTGAGTATGTGATGTGATGTGTATGTCTGTATGTACTGTGTGTGCATATGTGAGTATGTGATGTATGCATTGATGTGATGTGTTTGTGAGTATGTGATATGATGTGTGTATGTGATGTGATGTGTGTGATGTGTGTATGTGATGTGTATGTTATGTGATGCATATGTGTGTGAGGGCATATGATGTTTGTGTATGTGTGGGTATATGGTGTTTGTGTATGTGAGTGTGTGATGTGTGTGTCTGTGTGTGGTGTATGCTCATGTGTGTATGTGTATGGGATGCATGTGCCCTCGGGCCCAAGGAGGACATCAAGGGTCTTGCTCTAGTACCTCTGCTTCATTCCTTTAAGATAGTCTCTCACGGAATCTGGACCTGGCATTTAAAACATGAAGCTGGAGAGACAGCCCACTTTCTTAGTGTGTACTTTATTCAAGAGGAAGCTGAGTTCTGGCTGGGGATATAGCTCTGTGGTAGAGGGCTTGCCTAGCATGTTAGAAGCCCCATCACTGGAGGGAAGAATGGAGGGAGATATGGGGGAGAGAGGGGAGAGAGAGAACAGAGAATATTCGGAGAGAAGAGAGAGGGGGAGGGACAGGAGACAGGGGAAAAAGGGGGGAGAGAGAGAGGCGGAGGAAGAGAGAGAGAATGGAGGGAGGGAAGAAGAAGGAGAGAGAGATCTAATAAACCCAAGGGGACAAGGTGCTACCCCGGTAAGGATAATTCTGATTAGTCTTGTGGGATTATGCTCTGTCTAGGAGTACTGCAGCAGTGTCTGCAGGACAGACACAGCCTATCTATTGGACTAGGAGCTGTTTCTAAGTCTGATGGTCATTTTCTATAATAAATAGATCTTTGTGTTTCTTTTTTTTTTTTGCCTCTTTTAAACTTAGGGTTTGTGGAAGGCTTAAGGCTACTGTTTGGGTTATTTTCCTCACTTGGAATAAACAGACTGACCTAGTTATGTTTATGTCTTTGCTATTTAAGGGCTGCTTCTTGTATCCCATGGTAGTAAACTAAAGTGAGCTCTCTTCTTTTTTTTTAAATAATTTATTTTTATTTTACGTACTTTGATGTTTTGCCTGCATGTATGTCTGTGTGAGGGTGTCAGAAACCGTAGGAACTGGAGTTACAAACAGGTGTGTGCTGCCACGTGAGTGCTGGGAATTAAACCTAGGTCCCCTGGAAGAGCAGACAGTGCTCTCAACCGCTGAGCCATCTCTCCAGCCCCTAAAGGGAACTTTTTATGGGGTCTCTAAACAGAGCCGGGAAGTGTGACAGCAATGAGTGGGAACATCATAGACCCCCAACATGGCTGGTTCTTTAATGACACTAGTTGTTGCAAACATCATAAAATAGGTGTCGTCTTCTCCAGATTCTCTGAAAACTAACAAGCACACAGAGATAGTTCCAGTACTCGGAAGACAGAGGCAAGAGAATAAGTTCATACCAACCAGGGCCAGCCACATAGCGAGACTGTCTGAAAAACAAACACATTTAAGAAGGAATTTCTCTGATGTAATTTTAAGTGTGAATAGGCAGCACACATTCCTTGACTTGGGTGTGGCTGGACGGCGAGAAGAAGATTGCAGGGACAACAGGTCACAGGTGATAGGATAGCGTCGACCTCCCAAGACTAAGATGCTAACCTAAGTCGGGACCCTCGAGATAAGACTACGATGATAATAAAGTTACAAGCTGTCCAGTGCTCTTATGGTCAATGCTGTACAGGCATTGGCAGAAACTCTGTGCGGGGACTGTGGGAGGACAGCAAAGTACGGGGGTTGGCCACTGGCTTCCTGCTAGCAATGGCACTCAATTGTTCTGTAGACCAGGCTGGCCTCGAACCCAGAGATCCGCCTGCCTCTGCCTTCCTCTGAGTGCTGGGATTAAAGGTGCGAGCCACCACCGCCTGGCACGATGATAGTTCTTCATAATAGCCACATCTTCCCAGCTATGACTTTGTAAGCTGTCCTGGTAAGGAGGGAGCAGGCAGAACCCTTGCTGAGGTGGAACAGTGGCCAGTGGGCACCCCACATACTTTTCTATAGTACGGTTGGGAGGCCAGTCTGCTTCCTCCCAGCATAGAGAACAAGGACGACCAAGTTCTGAGAGTGGAGTTGCATACTGGTACCTGCCTGCCCCGCCTGTGACTTCTGGCTGGCAGTTGGCCTTCTTGCCTTCAGTTACCCTGTCCCCAAAGAGAATAACTCTCATCCCATATACCTGACAGGAGGGATTGTGAGGACTGATGAAATCGCTTGATTAGAAGAGCCGCATTGATAGATGGCACTGTCATTACCCTAGGGACATTCTGTGCTTGAGTGTGCAAGGGGGAAAAAGCCGACAGCTGAGGGTGTTGAGCTTGTCCAATGTGGGGAGAGAGTTGTCAGCAGTCAGGTTGTAGAATCCGCCAAGGAAATTCCTCCATCTCTTGAAAGCTTATCCAGTGGAGATAGGAGATACTCTACCTAGGCCCTGCTGAGGCCCTAAGCATCGTTGCCAGATGCTGTTTTAGTTTGTAGCATCCTGAACCTTTCCTAAGGGATTTTGAGAAGTCTAGCAATTTAGCTTGCATCATCAATCTGGAGGTTAATTTATTTCATTTTATTTTTTTGAACTTTTTACAGTGCTGGGTATTGAACTCAGGGCTTTGAGCATCCTGGGCAAGTGCCCTACCATTGAGCTACATTCTCAGCTCTCATTCTGGCATTTAATCTTGGTTGAGTTAGGCACATATTTTGCTCATCAAAAAAAAATTTTAAGATATTTTTACATATGTGTATGACCATGTATCTGTGTGAAAGGGCCTGGAGAGGCCCAGAGAGGGCATCAGATCCCCGGAGCTAGAGTTATAAGAGGCTGCAGCTAGGGTTTCTATTGCTGCGATGAAACACTATACCTGAAAAGCAAGTTGGGGAGGAAAAAGTTTATTTGGCTTACACTCCATATCACTGGTCACCAGTGAAGGAAGTCAGGACAGGAACTCAAGCAGATTGGAGTCTGGAGGCAGGAGCCATGGAGGGGTGCTGCTTACTGGCTTGTCCCCACGGCTTACTCAGCTTGCTTTCTTACAGAACCCAGGGCCAGCAGTGTTGGGGTCTGGTGCTAGCCCAAACTATCAATTATTTCTCTTGACCAGACCTCAACATAAACTCTCTCTCTGGACTGGCATGGAGGTGCGGAAATAAAGACACAACTCACATGGCTTTATTGGGAGAGAGATTCTCAGTGATCCCTCATGAAGTCCTGAGTTCACATCCTGAAGAATTTCTTTTGTTTTATTCTTCAAACAGCCTTTATACCAAAACTTAACTTAGGGGAAATGCATTAGCATTCTGTCTCCTAGGTAACCAGGTGAATGGCTTTTTGTCCCGTCCACATCAACCTGTCTGCTGTGTATGTTAGCTGTCACTTAGGTTTGAATTAACATCTCTATCAGGCATCCTCCAAATTACAAAGGAGCAAAACAACATCCTGACCCTTTGTTAGGGCAGTGACAGCCTGTCTGCAGGGCTATGGGACCACCGCAGGTGGGACCTATGGCTTCAGAGCCTGGCTGCCACACCATATAGAAATATGGACCCACACAGCAGCCCAGGGATGGCGCCTCCCACCATGAGCTGAGCTCTCCCCCATCAATCACTAATTAAGAAAACTTACAGGCTTGTCTACAGCCAGATCTTATGGGGGTTCCCTCCTCTCAGATGACTATAGGTACCTATAGTATGTCAAGTTGACGTAAAACTAGTCAGCACGACTCCCTACATGGGTGCTAGAAACCAAATTTGCATCTTCTGGAAGAACAGAAAGTGCTCTTAACTGCCGAGCCATCTTGGCAACCACTAAATTCTTAAACTAGTGAGATGTGGTGTATTCCTACCACCCTAGCACTCTGAAGGCTGAGGCAGGAGGACTGCCTTGAGTTCAGGCCAGCCTGAGGTACAGTGTGAGATTGTCTCATTCCCCTTACCAAATAAAAATTACGTGGATGTTGTACAATAGACATAAAGCTGGGGGCGGAGGTGGTCCACGCCTTTAATCCTAGCACTCAATTGACAGAGGCAGGAGGAGCTCTGTGAGTTCGAGGCCAGCCTGGTCTACATAGCAAGCTCCAGGCTGGTCAGGGTTATGTAGTATCTTTAATTAAGGTTTTTATTGCTGTGCAGAGACACCATGACCACAGCAACTCTTATAAAGAAACCATTTAATTGGGGTGGCTGGCTTACAGTTTCTGAGGTTCAGTCCATTATCATCATGGTGGGGAGCATGGCAGCGTGCAGGAAGATGCTGGAGCTGAGAGTCCTGCATCTTAACTCAGAGACAGCGGGAGATGGGCTGTCACACTGAGTGAAGCTTGAGAAGATCACAAGGTCCGCCCCCTTGGTGATGCACTTCCTCCAACAAGGCCACACCCCCTCACAGTGCCACTCCGTGTGAGGGCCATTTTCTTTCAAGCCACCACACAAAGGGAGGCCTGGAGTTCTCCAGTGTCACCCTGTCCTGCTCTCTCCTTGTCTCTCTCTCTCTCTCTCTCTCTCTCTCTCTCTCTCTCTCTCTCTCTTTTTTGGTTTTTCGAGACAGGGTTTCTCTGTGGAGCCTGTCCTGGAACTAGCTCTTGTAGACCAGGCTGGTCTCGAACTCACAGAGATCCGCCTGCCTCTGCCTCCCGAGTGCTGGGATTAAAGGCATGCGCCACCACTGCCTGGCATCTCCTTGTCTCTTTGGTGTTCGCTTTGCCTCATGGAAATGCCTTCTTGTGTCCATGGGTGGTCAAAATTTGTTTGTTTTTGGTTTTGATTTTAAAGCAGTCTGGACATTCTGTTCCTTCAGTGTAGTTATGTTTCCCAAGTGCCAGGGTTATTCACATCCTCGTGACTTACTGATCAAGTGGACTGAAAGAACCAAGTGAGCACTGATTTGAATCTTGCTTCTGTGAGAGGAGCTATTATCTTTTCTAGGCAGTTCCGTGGCAGAGAATAGACAATTTCTTGGGTCTCTTCAGTCTCGAGTCCTTTAATCCAGGCCTCCCAAGTTGCTTCCGAATGATCTGTGGTCTTTCTAAATGGAGTCATGACTACTGTGTTCCAAAGCATGGGTACTCCTCTTTGCCTGTTCAGGTTCTATGGAACAAGAGAATGCACACATGGCTTTGGTCAGTCCTTCAGCTGCACCCGATCTCAACAGTTTACGTGAGAGAGAACAGTCATGATATTGAAAGATATCTTTTAGAATCCGATATTTGGGTGTTACATGGAAGATGGGCAACGGGGCTGGAGCTCCCAGCTATGCCCTTTGATAAGCTGGGTGGGCTCTTGTGTTCGCCACCATCGCCCGGCTGTGACTCTTGTTAAATATGGAAGACTTCATTTAAGGGGCGACTCTGCTAGGATCTTGAAAAGTAGAGATCTGGTTTAAGCCCAAACACAAAGACAAGTATTTATAGGCAGGATCTGCATTGAGGTGGAGCGGGGTGGTGGTGTCACTGACTTGAAAAAGTACTAAATTAGTCGGGCGGTGGTGGCACACGCCTTTAATCCCAGCACTCGGGAGGCAGAGGCAGGCGGATCTCTGTGAGTTCAAGACCAGCCTGGTCTATAAGAGCTAGTTCCAGGACAGGCTCCAAAACCACAGAGAAACCCTGTCTCGAAAAAAACCAAAAAAAAAAAAAAAAAAAGAAAAAAGAAAAAAAGAAAAATTACTAAATTACTAAGAGGAAGTTCTGGGGGCGCGTGATGGTTCTGGCTAAACCGACTTGACAAGATTCTTAAGAAAGGCACGCCAGTGTGAGAGGGTGGAGAGACTCACTAAACTGAACCTGCAGGATTCCAGATAAAACTTGATTCTAGGAGAACAAAGGCGGCTTAAGGTGGAGGCTACCTGGGGCTTAGCGGAGGCTAACGAGAATTAGGGCCAGCAGAGTCTTAGGCATCGGAATTTGTTTACTCGGTTCATTTTCAGATGGATTTGTTTACGTGTATGTGTGCTTTGCCTGCGTGCATGCATGTATACCACTTGTGCCCTTGTGGGCCAGAAGAGGGTGTCAGGTATCTAGAACTGGAATGAAGGGTGGATGGATGTAGCCTTGTGGGTGGTGGGAACTGAACCTGGGTCCCCTGCAACAGCAATTAGTTCTTTGAACCGCCAAGCTCTCTCTCCAGCCCCTACTCAGTTCGTTTAACTTTTACTAAGGAGACCCACACTGCAGACCCCTCTGTAGCCTGGCTTGCTCTGTCATGCTTGGTCTGGCCTTCATTTGTGGGATGCTTTGAAGGAGTTATTTTTGTCAGCAGGAATTGAATCCAGAGCCCCATTAACGCTACGCGCTATTCCACAGAGCTACGTCTCCAGCTCCAAGGGATTATGTTTTAGATTTTCATGTTATCCTGGCCCATAGCTTCTGGGAAAGGTACGAAGCTGTGGAAAAGAATAAAGAGCCCTTTCTCAGCTGAAGGTCATTTCCAAAACAAATAGGTTTCTTGACTACTCAGTTATATATTTGCGGACATTCTGCTCAGGGCGGCGGCGGAGGGCAGCTACCATGGTCTGCCTTTTCTAGAATTTTGGGGAAATGGACATATCAAACTTATTCAGCTTCTGTGATATATAATCCCTAAAGACTATGGAGCAAGTTACTTTGTTGTTGTTTACTCTGACTGACTTGAATAAGATGGGCATTTTGGAAACTTGGGTGTGTGCTCCTCTTTTCTCAAGCTGTGGCTGCACAGCCACCCTTTCTCACTCTGGGCCACCCCTGGAGCTGGTTCTGTTCTTTGCTCCTTCAAGACATAGCTTCCCTAGGAGCTTAGTCAAACTGGGAAAGACAAATGAAAACTAGTATGTTTATTTATATAATTTATTGACCATTGTTGTGTGTGTTCACTTGTCTTAAGTTTCTGGAAAGACAAAAATATTATCATAAATATGACATGGTCTCTGACCTTTGGAATTTTATAGCTCAAATATAGGATGCATGGGTGTAAATAAACGTGTTGCACGTGCTGTGCTAAGTGTAGGGTGACCTTACACCCTTTACACCCTGAGACAGGCTTGGCTTATGCCTGTCGTCCTGGTGTCCTCCTGAGAATGCTCCTTTTCACTTTTACAACTAAGGCCACAGCCATGATCTCAGGTACACAAGGGTAGGGAGCACAGAGGTACTTTCCCACGGGGTGCCACTGAGCTGACTGAGGAGAGGTTTGGCTAGCCAAGGTCAGGGATCTTGGGGGAACTTGGGATTCAGGCAGGAGAAGAGGTGTAGTTCAGGAACGCAGAAAGCTCTGCAGACAGAGAGAAACCGGTTGTTCTGGGAGCAAGAGCAGTGGTTGGCCTGAGTTAGATGTCGTTTGCCAAGTTTACAGTCTTGAAAGTTCCTCAAGGACAGTATAAACACATACAACTGTCTAGACACCACTGAACCCCTCCTCCTTGCTTCAGGATAGGGATGGAATTCAGGATCTTGTGTGGGCCAGGTCTTGTGCGCTCCCTCTGAGCTAGCTAGATCCCCAGAGTGAATTTTTGTTTTTACAATCTCCTAGGTGTTCTTGGGCATATAAAAGTTAGATCTAGGTCCCTGCTGATGGTGCCTAGGGAAGCAGGATCTTTTAAAATGTATTTTTATTTTATGTGCATTAATTACTGTTTTGCCTGCCTGTATGTCTGTATGTCAGGTCTTAAGAGTTAAGAATTGTTAGTAGCCATGCGGGTGTTGGGGCTTGAACCCAGGTCCTCGAGAAGAGCAGTCAGAGCTCTTAACCTCTGAGCCATCTCTTCAGCCTGGAAACTGAGGTTCTAAGATGTTAGGGAGTGCAGGAACTATGCACATCACATATGGAGAGAAGGGAAGAAGATTCTAGCACTATTGAAGAAGAATGATCAAAACCAAGTGCTGACTCACATGGGGATTATATTCAGGCCACGGGATACGTGTATCAAACCGAGAAATCTAAGGGATTTCTAACCTGGAGATTTATTTGGTGATCATAAACCCAAGACACCAACCGCTGGATAGTGTTGGCATAGTTCTTGTAGACCTGAAACAAAATGACTTCTGCCCCTATTTTTTTTTTTTTTTAAGTCTTACGCCACTCTTTCTTGACAGTCCTGTTTATCTCTGGCAAGAAGCAGTAACAGATTCCAAAGCATCCTCCTGCCTTTTCATTACGGTGGGATACCTGCCAAGCCTTATCTTACATGTTTGCTTTGTTATGGAGTATGTAAGACCTTTCTGATTCATCAGCAGTATACTTGGTGCCAACTCCGTTCAGGAGATCATCGGTGTCCTACAAGTGTTAGCGTGACCCTGTCCTGAATTTTGGAGGCGCACTCTCTGTGGGAATTGTAGCCACATCACAGATTCCCCGAGACTCAGAAATGACAGCAGCACAAGAAACACATTATTGACGCATCAAGAGACTCAAGCTTTGGCGTTAGAGGCAACGGGTTCACTAAGAGAGAGGGCCTGGGGCAGTCCCTTCGTTGAATCTTTCAAAGATGAAGGAAAAAAACTCTTCTTTTCGCCTACAAAGATAAAAAGATTTTATCCTGAAGGCTGCGGTCACCAGGCCTGCTGGCTTCGTACCGGAGCGGGAAATGACATCAGTAACCGAAGACCTAGATTATATGAAGAAACCCTTAAAGTTCTGAAAAGGATGGACAACGGGAAACCGCTCAGGCTGTCTTGTCAGGGGGTAATTTTATGTCCTCTATCCCAGGCTTGGCCACTCCAGAGCCTCCGTGAGTGTGGTTTGGTGCTGGCAAGGCATCTTCAATTCTTATGTTGGCTAGGGGAGCCTCCCAAATCCTGGGAGTAACGGGGATGGAGATGAGTAGTGTCAGGGAGCGGGCACAACACAGGTTCCGAGTTTTTTTTTTCTTTTTGTTTTTAAATGAAGGGCTTAACTTCTGTACGGTCCAGCGTCAGCCACGCCATTAAGTCGTAGCGGCAGGAAGAACAGATAAAAGGGGGAAGAGGAAAGGCGCAGCAGCGCGCACACGCTCGGAAACGGACGTCGGCGGCGCGCGGCGCGGCGAGCTGCAGGCGCCGGTCCCCGCGGGGGGAAGAGGGCGAGCGGGCGCGATCGGCCGGGCGGTCGGGCAGCCCCTGCCGGAGGGAGGCCGGGCGCGACCAGCGCGGCGGGGGGAGCGCGCCCCAAAGCCTTCCCAGCCGTCGCCCCCGCGCGCCGCGCCAGTAGTTCGGTCCGAGGGGGCGGCTCCAGGGGCGCGGCTCCGCGGTGGCCCAGGCTGCTCTAGGCGGGAGCCGACCCCAGAGCCAAGCCGCGGGGGGAGGGAGGGAGGGAGAGAGGGAGGAGACTGGCGGGCGCGCGGGGGCGCGCGGGGGCGCGCGGGGGCGAGCGTGTGGCGCGGCGGCTCCGAGGAGCGGGGGCGAGCGGCGCTGCGGGCCGTGGGAGGAAGCGCTGCGCCCGGCCCGACGGCGCTCGCTCGTTGAGCCACATCCGCGGGTCGCCGGCGCCTGTCACAGCCCCTCCATTTTGAAGGAAGAAGGCCGCCGTTCCCACCGCCGGGGCGGCAGCTGAGCTCATGGCGTTCAGTCCCTGGCAGATCCTGTCGCCCGTGCAGTGGGCCAAGTGGACGTGGTCCGCGGTCCGCGGTGCGGGCGCGGGCGAGGAAGAAGCCGGAGGTCCCGAGGGTGACCCCGAGGAGGAGGAGGACTCGCAAGCCGAGACCAAATCTCTGAGTTTCAGGCAAGTACACCGCATCCCAGCCGGGATGCAGGCGCTCGCCATCCTCCCACCGCGGTCATGCTGTGTGCGCGCAACCGTGATGCCGGCTCTGGCTGCGTCTTGCCCGCAGCCGGGTCCCCGCTGTGCACCCGAAAGTTCGGGACGTTCTGTCTGCCCGTGTGCTTTTCGTCCCCTGTCTTCGCTGTGAGCTTTCTGAACCCGGCCCCGAATCGGCGGTCTCCCCATCCCGGTTTGCCTGGCTCGTTTTCTCCTAAGCGTCGACACCCCGGCTCCGACACAGCCACACCGGGTAGTGTCAGTTGATGAGGCCAGGTGGGATGTGTAGCTTTTATCCTGTGGACAGGAAATCGTCCTCCCCCTCCCCCGCATCCATCTGGGTCCCGCAGTGTCCGAAAATGCTGCCGTGGTAAGAGAGGATCGCGTGATGACAGGCCCCTGGCAGCTGGTGAGAAATGGTGGTCTCTGCTGAGCTGTCACACGTGTGATTGTCGAAGGCAGGTGACGGCATTTTCAGCCGCGAGTGACTTTGAGACAGGTAGAGGCCTACCAAGGAACAAGGAAGGCATGGTTAAGAATTGGCTTAGTTTGGACGCGGGGAGGAGGCGATATTCAATTTTAAGCCTCTGGAAAGGGGGTCAAGTACGAGGAGTTGATTTGAAGCTCCCCGTTTCGGGTGTGAAAGGCAAAGATGACCTCAAAAATAAGTGGTCCTGGTGAGGCGTTCCAGAGGACAGAAGAGATTTCGGGGAGCTAGGATGTTGGGCATCGCTGAAAAACTGCCGCAGCCTCTCCCTCAGCCGGGTTGAGGATTGATTGGTTGATTGTAAAGTTAGACGGAGGTGCTGGACTTGCACCGTTGTAAGTGCAGTTTAAAGGCAGTTGGAAATACCGTTGACCGTGGTAATGCCTCGTTTTTCCCCCCTGGCAGCTCGGATTCTGAAGGTAATTTTGAGACTCCTGAAGCGGAAACCCCAATCAGATCGCCTTCTTGTGGCTCACCTCTAGGATTGGCAGAACCTGAGGCCAAACCCCAAGGTAATAGCAACTTTAATTTTCTACTTCTTTGGTTTTAACTTTTAAAAGGGGGGGCATAAAAAGGGGTGCCTGTGCATCTCGAGGACCACTTGAGAGAAGTTAGGTTGTCTCCTTGCTCCAGAAGAGGCTGATTTGGAAGGCTTGTCCTTTTGTTTTGTAAAATAAACGTTTTGATGATTTGGTGATCCCAAGCTTCCTTCGTTCTCTGAAGAGAGATTATGCTTTTATCGACATTCCCAGCCATTCCTGCTCTCAACCGGGAATAAGTAAAAATCCGGTGAGTGATGGGTTGGGTTATGTTTAGATCTGGCTTCCCAGATTCCACAGTCTAGTTGTTTCTACAAGGGTGTGGCTAGACACAAAATTATAGGTAAGAGTTGATTTTTGAGTCAGGAATCTTAAGCAATTTCAAAATTGCTTGCCTTTCCTTCCCACCAAGGGCTGGTTGGGAGCCCTTCAGTGTGAACAACACATACCCTCCCCTGTCCCCCTAAAGCCCCATCTCATACACGCCCTTTAATTCTAGATGCCTCTGGCCCACTAAATTAATTGCAAAAAAAAAATTTTTTTTTTGAGACAGGATCTTAGATAGATAGCCCAGGCTAGCCTTGAAACTCACTAAGCTGAATATAACCTTGAACTGATTCTGGAATGATAGGCCCGTGTCGCCATGCTTGGTTTATTGTTACATAGTTTTGAATAAAATTTCATTTGCTCTAATCGGAATTAATTTGTTCCTTCAGTCAATAGAGGCCCTGTGATACAGAAGTTGAATCCCTGATTTCACTGAGCAACATTTTGGAGGGAGGAGAACCTTTTAAGCCATAAAAGCAAAATCTGTTGAGTTATGTTAAGTTCTGTGGAGAACGGCGGGGGTGGGGGTGGGGGTGGGGGTGGGGGCTGACCTATGGGTCTGGTTTAGGAGAACCTGATAGAGATGGTACCGTGAACAGACTCCTAAGGGGAGAGTCGAGGAAACAAGAGTTGTGTGTGTTTTGGGGAGAAGAACCTTTTCTGCAAAGGGAACGGTGTTTGCAGAGAAGCAGCCCCTAAGCATGGAGCCCTAGGGCCTAGAAAATCACGCATCCTGGAGGAGCAGGCCCAGAAGCCAGTGCTGCCCACGTGGAATGACTGGGATGCTAAGTAATAAGAGCTGAAGTCAGCAAGGCGAGAGGCAGGCCAGGCAATTATAATGATAGGTTTTCAGAGTGAGGTAGGAAGCGGCTGTAGGGTTTCTGAACAAAATACCATAAACTGAGGAGCTCAAAACCAGTTTACTCTCATAGTTGCCGAGAGCTGATCAGAATCGGAAGTCTGAAAGCCGAGTGTTGGCAGAGTCCTGCTCTTGAAGACTCAAGGAAAACTTTGTCTGTTCTAACTTCTGCCGCTTGTCAGTAGCCCTTGGGGTTTGGCTTGAGGCAATGTAATTCTTTGCTTTATCACACGGTGGGTTTCCCCTGAAAGTCTGTGTCTTCCTGTGGCCCTGCTATGAGGACTCAGGTCATTCAATTTATTACTCTCTCCAGACTAGTATGACCTCATTTTAACTTCATTGCACCTCTAAAGATACTATTTCCAAATAAGGGCACATTTCTGGTAAATTATATCTTTTAACATATCTTCTTGGGGACAGTTTAATTCATTGTTGCAAGGCTTTAACTCCTTGAGACAGGGCCTCAACTGTGTAGCTATGACTAGCCTGGAACTTGCTGTGTAGACCAAGTTGGCTTTGAGCTTGTTATGCCCAAATCCGTGGGTCCCCACAAAACCAACAAAGGAGACCGAGTCCCATATGTAAAAGCAAAGAGTCTTTATTTTAATCAAGTTTGCAAACTCGGTCTCTTTGCACGTCCAATATATTGGAATAAACGGAGAGCCCTAAGCTCAATTGGAATTGGGTTTTTCTAGTAGTAAAGGTAGGGGTGAGGGGGTTTCTGAAGTTCAGGACCTCTGATTGGCTGACATCTGTCTAGGGGTGTCCTGTTGAGGTGCCCTGGCAGGTGATCCCATCTACAGCATTTGGAATGCCAGGCATTTCCTTTGAATGTTCTGCTCTTGGGTGGGGGTCTCAGCCTGTGGTTCCTCTTGCTGCCTGGCTTTGTCTCAGGGTAAATTACTGAGACTCCAGACTCCCTTTTAATTCATCGATGGCCAAAGTCCCAGATGATAATGGTGGAAAGTAAAGAACTTCCTTTGGGTGACCTGCCCGGACTTAACTCATCATGGCTGGCCCCCCCATAAACTTAAGGGAGATTCATTTACCTCTGCATTCCAGGTATTGGGATTAAAGGTGTCAGCCACCACTTCAGGCATAGTTTTAATTTAAAAAAATTATTTTTTTTTCGCATTTATTATTTGGTGGTGGTAGGAGCATGTGCCACTGCCCGTGTGTAGAGTTTGGAGGGCAGCTATCAGGAATTGGTTCTGTCCTTCCACCATGCTGGTTGTAGGGACTGAATTTAGGTCTTCAAGTATAGCAGTAAATACTTCTATTCCCTGAGCCATCTTGCTGGCCCAGGTCTTTTGTTGTATATGAGATAAATAATAGTCTCCCTGTGTAGCCTAGGCTGGCCTTGAACTCATGAACTCTCAAGAGCTGGGTCTGACTTCCTTTTGACAAGGTTGTTTGCTTTATAGAGGAAGGGCTCTGGGGTGGATGTCCTTTGCATGTGGCTTCTCATCCCACTGCCTTTAACACCATCACCATATAGTGCCAGATGGAGGGGCTTTCAGTTTCCCGGTCTTGGAATGGGTTCTGACTCACTTAGGTCTATCCACAGTTTATGTAGCTTAGTGCGTGCTTCGTCACAAGTTGCCTGAGGAAGTCGAGTCTCTGGACTTGGTAGAGGGGTTAGATTTATTGCTATACCATCACTCTTTTTTTGCAGTTTGATTTTTTACTAGAAATTGTCATCTGCATGCTAGGTGTACAGTGCTGAGACTCAAAACAGCACCTTCGGCCTGCTCCGTGCTGTTACCAGGTCAGGACTCCTGGTTGGCATGGACTAGCGCGTGGCAGGGGGTGTGTGGCAGAGCTACACAGTTCCTGTGATGAAGGTACTGCCTGCCCCTATAGCTTCCTTGCAGATCGGGAGGGAGGACTAGAAGCTAGAAAGAACTATTTCTTCGACCTTATCAAATTTAAATAAAGCTCATAGGACAGACGTTAAGTAGCTGTTTGAAAGCCCCTTTGAATTGTCCTCAGCTCGGGCAGCCTTTCCTCAGCGTTCTACCAGTCTGCTCTTCTGATTCCTCTGCCAGATTCTCCGGTAAATGAATAGAGGCTGGGATTGGCTCTGCTCCCCGCTCCCAGCCACAGCCACTCAATTGTTTGGTCCTTCCCGGTCCAGTGACTCTCACACTCTTTCCTTCTGTATAAACGTTTTCTTCTTAGAGAGCCTGACATCAGCAGAGCTCGCCCGGGTAGTTCATGCTGCAGAGTGTGACTCTGGGGGAGGGAGGTGGCGTATAGGGTGGGAACCAACCCTACATATTGGGGACCCCCCCCAGTGTAAGGTCTTTAGAGAGTGGGTGACTCCTAAGACTGGTTGGTTAGTGTCTGGCCTTTTAAGGACCTCCTGGAGTTAGCTCAGCCTGTGGATCACCTTGTCAGGCATACAAAGTAGTTGTGAGAACACAGCAGAAGCACAGGTCTCGCTAAAGATGGTTTCACTGAGCAAAAGCTCTTTTTTTTTTAATGATTTATTTATTTTTGTGTGTGTATGTCTATGTGAGGGTGTTGGGTCCCCTGGGACTAGAGTAACAGACAGTTGTAACCTGCCATGTGGGTGCTGGGAATTGAACTCGGGTCCTCTGGAAGAGCAGCCTCCTGCTCCATCACCTGCCTCCTCGTTCTTTACATTTGAAGGGAAGTAGTACAGTTTTGCTTTTTATTGGAACTGTTTTAAGAATGTATGTAATTTTTTTAATGAGTCCTCTTAAGATGGTTTTATGCTAACAATTAACTAGTAGGTCAGGTTGTGGGTTTTTTCTTTTGTTTTGTTTTGTTTGTTTGTTTTTTAGGCACAGAAAAAAGTTGGCTTCTGAATATGTAATAAACTAACTGAAAGTTTTCTTGGAAATACCAAACTGGCAACTGTAAAATTTCCACTGGTAGTTCTGCATTTGCAGTCCGCTTTTCCCAAAGAAGGATGCTTAAGCTGGGTTTGCTTATTTTGTTTTGAATTAAATTGTTTATTTCTGAGACAGTGTTTCTCTGTGTAGCCCTGTCTGTAGACCTCTCTGGCCTTGAACTCACAGAGGTCCACTTGCCTCCGCAACCCCCTCCCCCCAGTGCTAGGATTAAAGGCACGCAGGTAGAACTTTGGTATTTAGATTAGAAACACCAAGCCATGCTCCAGGCTAAATTTGGTCACCTACCTTTTTTTTTTTTTTTTTTTTTTTTTTTTTTGACTCTCCAGGGACGGAAAGGTTTTAAAATTTTTAAGTAATTGAGCCACTTTTAATCTCAGCACTGGGGAGGCAGAGGCAGGCAGGTGTCTTAGTTCAAGGCTACAAGCTAGCCTGGTTTCCATAGTGAGTTCCAGGACAGTCAAAAACCAAAAAAAAAAAAAGAAAAAAAAATCCCCTCAAAAGTTAAATGGTTGAAAAAAAATTGTGGTGATGCTGTTTGGGAATATAACCATGCTCAGGTTTTCTATGTGACTGGTTTTGTATCTTGGTAGTCAAGTACTTGGGGCTGGAGAGGTTTGGTAACCTCTATCCATACTTCTGCCAGTTTCAGAGAAATCACTAGGATTGTAAAATAAAGAAGGTGGCCGTACTCAAATAACAGTTGAACAGTGTGTACCAATTTCCAACTTTGTGGGCCTATGTGGTTGGGAAGGGCTTCCTTACGGGAGAAGGGTTGTCTGACTTTTTGTCTCCTTTGGAGACAGTATTGCTTGAATTTTAAATGTAATGGTAAAAATTAAAATGGTGCCGGGCCACAAGGGGCAGTGGGCCTCAGGCAGGGAGCTGCTTGGCAGCTCAGCTAGTCCTGTGCAGAGCCGCAGCAGGTGAGAGACAGAGACAGATAGGCAGAGAAAGTGGGTATTTATTTAGTGGGCTATGGAAGGGATAGGGAAACGGGAGAGGAAGGGAGAAGGGGGATGAGGAGGGGGGGAGGAAGGAGAGAGGAGCCATGACAGTAGCCACCTCTTCTGAAGAGAGATGGGGGTAGAGAGAGCAGTGCAGGCTGGAAGGGAGGGGGAGTTGGTGGGCTTGTCTCTTAAAGGGACAGGACAGACCATTACAACTAAAGGATTCAGTGTGTGTGTGTGTTTGTGTGTGTGTGTGTGTGTGTATGGAAAAGAAACTAAATTATGTAAGAAATCATTTTGGAATCATTGAATACAAGTACTAAAATAGACTTTTAAAATCAGATCTTAGTTTTTGATTATATGTCTGTGTGTGGGTTGCGCCTGGACTGTAGTGATCCTCAGAGCTGGAGTTACATGTGGTTGTGAGCCACACTTGGCTCTCTGCGGGAACATTATCAATTGTTAACCACTGACGCATCTGTCGGTCCTCACCAACACAGACTTTTACCTATTCAGTAATTCTGATGTAGTGTTGGGTGCTGTGTATGAGTGTATGGATAAGTGGTAGATTTATGGAAAGCTGTAGACTATATGTTTAAGACCTAGAATGCAGATCTTGCTAAAATCTGAGCCCTAGACCTTTTATTCTAAAGCTTTGAGCATATTTACAAGCAAATATTATGCAAATATCTTTTATTAGTTACATATTGAAGTGGTACATTCAAATCCAGAAGTATGTTTTCCTCAGGATTTTGTTGACTGTTTCCTTGCCCGCATCAAGAGATGCTTTATTAGAATTTCCTAGAAATGATGATTGTCTAGGTGAACAGTTTGACATGTCTACCATGCCGCAGGTTGATGCTTTTAGTTTTTGGTGTGATTGGCTTCAACAGCCTTGTTTAGTTTTTGATGTGATCCTAGCACAGGATGTCTGAGTCCTGAAGACCTCAGCAGCCTGCTGCATTCCCGTTTCTTTCCCAATGGAATGGGGAACGTTGGTTTGTTAGAATGTAGGGAGGTGTGGAGGAAGCGCCTCCCCTCCATAAGGCCTCTGCCCAAGACACTGTTGTGTGTGAGCAAAGCTGCTTTCTTAGAACTTAGAACAGTGTTGGGTAAAGAACCCCCCGGGCAGAGCTATCCTCGAAAACTTTCGAATTGTGTAGAATATGCAAAGTCAAGGCCTTTCTTTGTTTGTGTATTTGTTTGTTTGCTTTTGAATTTTCAAGACAGGGTTTCTCTGTGTAGCCCTGGCTGTCCTGAAACTCACAGCGTAGACTGGGCTGCCTCTAACTCATAGAGATCCTCCTGCCTCTGCCTCTCAAGTACTGGGACTAAAGGTGTGCGCCTTCTTAAGTATTCTAAGGATTAAACTCACTCTTGTTATGTTAAGTTCCTCCTTATCACAGGGTGTAAACTAAAACTAGTTCATTTACCCCGGTAATTTCTATGGACAGGCATTTTCTACCTATGGGGTGGGGGTAGAACAGTCGGTGTGGTTTAAAGGCGTGCTCTGAGAGAGTAGCTGCAGAGAAGCCAAGAAGAGCAGTTCCAGAACTCTGGGGGTGGAGGCTTGAGAGGTGGGAATTCAAGGTCATCTGTTTAAGACCAAACTGGGTTACACCTTTAATCCCAGCAGTCAGGAGGCAGAAAGCAGGAATATCTCTTGAGTTTGAGGCCAGCCTAGTCTATAGATATAGAGCGAGTTCCAAGTCAGCCAGAGCTCTTACAAAAGACGAGGGGGGAGGGGACGGGACGGACATTGTAATCACTCTGAAGCAGCAGTCTTATCTATAGGCAGCCTTGGGGGTGTAGCTAATCTCCAAAATCCACAGTAGTGTTGGGAGTCCATCAGTTATCCACTGAACAGCCATCTTCCTCGTGCTTTGATAACCAAGATTGCCTGTGACTGTAACGGTTGGCTGTGGAATGGCCTTGCTGCTTTTGAGTTTAAGATCTCAGCCTCCTTTGGAAGCACCAGCCTAGTCCCAATCATAATTAGGGTTTGCTTGTGCTGGTAAACTCACAATACGGTCTCTCGCTGCTTCACCAGGGCGAGTGTGTCCGCTGGCTGCTCTGCTGGGCAGGCTGCCTCTGCCAGCTCTCCCACTGAACTACATCCTTAGCCCCTTCGTTCCCCCCCCCCCTTCTTCCATTTGCCTTTGAGGCCGAGTCACCATGGAGCCCGGGAAGCCTCTAGTTCCTGGTCCTCCTGCCCCAGCCTCCCCCAAGCTGCAGTTGAAGGTGTGCACCGCAGTATCTGGCCCAGTAGCCTCTTGTAAGCACCGCTGGGAAGGAATAGCGCATGTGTCCCAGTTCCCACTACAGAATGCTCACCTTGCCAGCTTTCTATTCCCCCCGTATTTGTTTACTGGGTGATTAGATGCAAATAGTTTATAGTGTTTCCATTATAGCAGTGATGCTGAGAAAGGATATAGTTTCTATTTCAAAAAGTGAGACATCAGGACCAGAGCCTTGATTGCCAGCAGCGCACTCGGTCTTAATTTCAGCTTTTAAGATGGAAAATCTGTGTCTGCAAGGGTGAGGTGGCCAGTGGGTAGAAGGACTTGCCATCAAGGCTCATGGCTTGAATGATCCTTAGAACCCACGTGACAGAGGGAGAGAACCATCTGACGTGCCCCCCCCCCCCCAGTCAATCAGTGTGAAGTTTTTGTTTTTTGTTTTAGAAATATGTAAACTCCGCTAACAGTTTAACTGTTGGGAGGCTGAGACAGGAGGGTCAGCACACATTTGAGACCACCCTGACCTCCATAGTGCTGGAGCCTGAGTTCACTCTCCGTTCCTACAGGGGAGGGAGGAGGGGTTGCTCATCAGAGCTCTGGGAAATGTGTTTCACAGCTTTTCCTCTCTAGGGAATTTGTGAATCCCCCTGTTCAGTGTTCGAGGAGGCTAAGGAAATGAAAGGCCTTAAAACGAGGCCAGAACAGGGCGTGAGCTCCAGAACAGGGCGCGAGCTGGGGAAAGCACCCTCCCTCCTCAGTGACAGCTAAAAAGTCACTGGAAGAAGAAGTTTCCTATGCCTGTGGACTTGGCACGAAGGGACGTCTATGTGCATATGCATGTGTCTGACTTGCACATTGTATTTGGGGTTTTGAACAGCAGAAGTTCGCTGCACAGTTTAGATACAAACCAACAGAAGCAAAAGTCATCTTGGGTAAGTGGTACAGCGGCACTGGAAATGGTTTATTTTCTTGATAATTAGCCTGAGCTCCTGTGTGGTGGCGCACGCCTTTGATTCCAGTACTTGGGAGGCAGAGGCAGGTGGATCTCGGAGTTCAAAGACACCGTGGTCTACTGAGCTCACAGTTCTAGGACCGCCAGGGCTACACAGAGAGACCTTGTCTCTAAATAAAAGTAAAAACCGTGTCAGCACTTCAATGAGGAAAACACAGGAAGGAATTGGTTTCTTCTCTCCGAGTCTTGTCTGGGTGAGGAAAGGGGATTGTGTGAAGATGGCATTCAGCATCCTGGGACTTGGCACCTATTTTTAGGTCAAGAGAGGAGTGAAGGGTTGTTTAGTTTTGTTTTGGGGATTGCACCAAGGTCTCACCTGAGGTGGACAAGTGCTTTTCTCTGAGCCCTGTCCATGGTCCCCATAGGAGTTCTGTATTGTTGGTGGTAGCCCATTGCTTCATAGCAAATTATTTCAAAACTTAGCTTGAAACAGTTTTTGAAAGTGGGGCAGCTTAGCTGGCACTTGTGAATCCAAGACCCCTGGGCGACTTGATCTCAAGGCTACGGTCTTTTCATCTGGCACCCAATTCTCTCCGGGTATTGCTGGCTGATGGAATGTGGCTCAGGTCCTGGGGGGGAGCCCTGCCCAGTGTCGTAGGTCCTGGGGGGGAGCCCTGCCCAGTGTCGTTCACAGTCCTTACAGAATGGCAGGTGGCTTCACCTCCCCAGGCCGCTGGACCATTAACAAACAAGTCAGAATCCTCAGAAGTCACACTGTTACTTCCACAGAACCCTTTCCATGACACAGGGTAGCCCAGTGGTGGGAATGCCAGCAGGTGAAGGCTCATTGGGAACTCCATGCTGGCGCTGGTTACCACAAGCTTCTTACATTGCCAAAGGGTGTAACTTCCAGATCCACAAACTTCTCTCCACTCCCGCTCCCTTCCCTTAAGGTCTCTTGTGTGCACAGCATTCCTGGGTACGGAATGACCGTCCTGCTTTGGGGTGTCTGAGCTCTTCTTGCTAAGCATTCCTAGCTCTTTTTATCCCGAGCCTCGGCTTCCCAGCTGTGTGGGTGGTTACTGCTTTATGAGAGAAGCAGTTGGTATTTTGAATTCTGCAGTAATTATTTCTGAAGAGATTGCACGTTATGGCTGTTTGGCAGCAGTGGATTGAAGTCCCACAATTTCAGGTCCCTGCACCACAAGCACGTGTCTCCTGCCTTCGCTCTTCCGGCTGGGGCAGTGCGGCCCTGTGCCAAGCGAGGGCTTTCTAACATCTGTCTGTGGGAGATTTTTGCGCCACGTGAAATGTGGCCTGAGATAGATCCAGATGGCTCCAGAACCGGTGGCCACGGCATTATTGAGAGGACCAAACATAGTCAATTGTTGGTCTTGGCTTCTCTGGAGAAGGCCTTGGCTGCTGGTAGGCAGACGCGTCCTGGTTAGCCTAATTAACTCTTCTCCGTTAGAGTATGTTTTTCAGAGGGTAGAGTTTGGATCTCTTGATTTGAGTGGATTGTGCTTGGAATGAACCCAGGGACTCGGTGCATACTAAGTGACCTTCCTCTGACTCCCCCACCCCTTCTCTTGGATCTCTTTTTCAATGAAATAGCATAAAATGCTGTTTTGGAAATTTGAAGTGCTCTCTTTGACCTTGGCACCAGTTTTGTCTTTTTATCAAGTGGGTTTACCGATTTTTACATGTAGAGCTTTAGGCTGTGTGTGTGTGTGTGTGTGTGTGTGTGTGTATTTTGAAATAGGGTCTTTCTGTGTTGCCCAGCCTGTTCTCATCCTACCTGAACCTCCTGAGTGCTAGGGTTCTAGGCAGGTGTCACCATGCCTTCTGCTCTGTTAGAATTTTAAAGTTATCTCAGAAGAATGGCGTGGCAATTGGTACCCTGTCTTCAAACATAAAGAAAACACAAAATAGCTAAACTTGCCCTTCCTTAGCTCCTGGGTAACGAGTATTTTTGTAGTCTCAGAGGTGAGAAGGAACAGACAGGACAGTTGATTTGTTCTCTGGGTGGGTGAGGGAGTTAGTGTTGGTGTTCCACCTTAGATACCCAAATGAATGGTGGATGGTGGTGGGAAGGAGACCTTCTGCCTTGATTTACCAACATCCCCACCCCCTGCGTGGTTAACTTCCTGGACCTTCAAAGTCATTCAGTCTCTGGGCAGTATGAAATCTCTAATTCTCCATTTTAAGTCCCTTGCCTTGGCTTTTGGAATTTTTGTTTGTTTGGTTTGGTTTTTTTGAGATAGGGTTTCCCTGTGTAGTCTTGACCACCCTAGAACTAAATCTGTGTCCAGGCTGGCCTTGAACTCACAGAGATCCACCTGCCTCTGCCTCCTGGGTGTTGGTGTGGCGGGGTAAAAGAATGCAGACAGAAAAAAATATGTACAGCTTTAATGGGGGAAATAGACTCACAGTACAATGGTTCCTGGAGAACAGGAAGCAGAAGGGGCTGCTGGGCGCGTACCCAGCAGATTTATAGGTAAACATTAGCCCGAGGCAAACACGCCCCCTAAGGCTGGGCTTAACCCTAGCGTTGGGATTAAAGGCGTGTGCCACCACTGCCTGGCATTTGTTCCCGTTATCTAGGAAGAGGGAATGTTGATTGAGAACATACATAGAATAAATTGCAATAAATCAGAGGCACTAGGAACACTGTCGCAGGTGCTGATGTGTGCCTCAGTACCATTCTCAGGTTTTTCCACTTGAGCAGAAAGGGGTGCTGCCTGCTTGAGGCAGTTTTTCTCCGGACACCCTTGATTTCTGCACAGGAGAGGAGGACACAAGGCCAGTGCAGAGTGGGGTCCTACGGGGCTTCCAGAAGGAAGGGCCTCAAGTGAAGAGCAAATGTTAGTCCTGAAATAGCTGTCAGTATGCAGCCTGAGCAGTCTCACTGGTGTGTAAATATACCTTTCTCTGGATGAAAGAGAGAACCCGGGTGTGCAGTGGACACTGAACGTCAGCTCTGTTGGAGCTTTGGGGTCTTTGATGGGTAGGATAAGGGGGTCTAGGGGGTGAGACGGCCCCTGTGGAGCGCTGTTGGCTCATTTCCCGACCTCTGGGGCCTTGGCTTCTGTGTTAGTTGAGTTTGTCAGCTTGTCATAAGTCAATTGTCTAGGAACAGAGGCCGTGAATTGAGGGAATGCCCATCCATCAGACCAGCCTGGAGATAGGCATTGTCTTGATTGATGATTGACGTAGAAGGACCCAGCTCACTGTGGGTGGGTGCCATCCCTGGGCAGGTGGTTCTGCTTTAGCATAAGAAAAGCAGGCTGAGCAAGCCCTGAATTGCAAACCAGAAAGCCTCGCTCCTCTGCTCCCCCGTTGGCCTCTGCTGCTTCAGTTCCTGCCCTCAGTTCTGCCTCAACCTTCTTCCATGATGAACTATGAACTTTAAGCTTAAGTAATCCCTTTCTGCCCTGGTTGCTTTGGTCGTGTTTTAGCACAGGGGCAGCATGCAAAGAAACACAGCTTCTCAGGGTTTGTTTTTCTTAGAGAAAGAGTCTTACACTATAGCCCAGGCTGTTTTAAAATCCTGGCCCCCTTCTTCCTCTGCCTCTGAGTGTTCGGCTTATACACGTGAGCCGCTTCTCTTGGCTTCTCAAGAAGTTTTAGTGCCAAACGCAGGGGATGTGAGGATGTGGAGAAAGTGGAGTCAGAATCCAGAATGGCAGTGACTTTCTTGGGTGACTCATTCTTTCTCCAGCACCCCTCTTTCTTACCGTCTGTGTTTACCTTTTAATAAACTCCAGTGCTCAGAGAAGCCGATGTCCATGCCCCGTAGAGCGCATCTTAATTCTGCAGCACCCTTGCTCTTACCCTTGTGATTAAACGTATACCGACATATCTTTACTAAACACCTATTCAGCTTTTAAAAATCAAATTAAAAATAGTATACAAAGTTAGGCAAAGATAGAGGCAGGAGGATTATGAGTTTGAGGTCAGTGTGGCCTGTGTAGTATATATATTGTACATTATATTGTCTAGTCCCCAGAAAGCAAAATAAAGCCTGCTCCCCTCAGAAAAAAAAAAAACACCAACAACGACAAAAGACACAAAGCCTCTGGACTCGGCAGCTGCCATGTTTCCAGGCGGTTTCATATGTATGGTTATTCCTGTCTAGGAGGAAGGAATGACATCATTTTCACTTCTCTGTAAATAGAACTTAACTAGCACATGTGGGCTTCCTCAAGAAGGATTTACAATCTCAGAGTGGCAGTGCGATCCGCCCCCTCAAGTGTGGGTCCCTGTGAGTGACACACGAGCAGTCATTTAGAACATTTTCTTAACGGTGAATCTGCGGTACACCCGTCCCTGTTTCTTGTAGGACAGGTGTGAATCTGCGGTACAGCCCTCCCCGTTTCCTCTAGGACAGGTGTGAATCTGCAGTACGCCCTCTCCATCTTCGGTAGACAGGACGGGTGTGAATCTGCGATACAGCCCTCCCCATTTCCTTTAGGACAGGTGTGAATCTACAGTACAGCCCTCCCCATTTCCTCTAGGACAGGTGTGAATCTACAGTACAGCCCTCCCCGTTTCCTCTAGGACAGGTGTGAATCTACAGTACAGCCCTCTCCATTTCCTCTAGGACAGGTGTGAATCTACAGTACAGCCCTCCCCATTTACTGTAGGATGAGCACACTTTGTTCCTGTCCAGTGGTTTTTGATGGACCACTTGGAGGATGGCACAGTCAGCAAAGCACTCGCCCTGAAGGTCTGGGTTCGATTCCCAGACCATACTGGGCATAGCAGCACATGCTTCAGGGAGGAATTCAAACACCAAAGGGCTCCTCTATGGCCATCTAGCCTGACATGAGCTCCATGCCAACTGTTATAGAAATACCAATGCTTCACTCCCTTTTATTTACCCATTCATCGGCTGCTTGAAATGTAGGTTATTCCCATTTTGCGGACTGTTACGAATAGTGTTGCTTTTTCTATTAGTAGATATGTATTTTCATTTCTCCATGTGCAGACTGAGAAGTAGAATTGCTGGGTTCTGTGGTAACTCTGTGGCTAACATTTTGAAGAACTGCCAGACCAGTTTTCCAAGTGGCTGCATGGTTTTACTTTCATGTTACCAGGTACAGGGTCTCACTATCTAGCCCAGGCTGGCCTTGGATTCACAGAGATCTCCACGTGCTGGGATTACAGACATACAACATTTGTTATCCCTCTGTCCTGGCAGAGGTAAGGTGGCTCCCATAGCATGGTTTGTATTCTTGAGTGGGTCATTGTCTCTGGCATCTTTTCATGTAGTTATTGGATATTCTGCATTTATGTGTTTATGGAGTTCAAAACGTCAAACTAGGGCTTCCATGGAGCAGGGTGTGTCCCTGGTGTGAACATTTTCTTTTCAAATTTTATGAACTTATATTAAAAAAAAACTTGTCAATTAAAAACACCCCTTCCCTCAGAAACAAAACAACATACCAAAATTCACCAGACTCAAAGTCTCTACATCTCAATGTACTTCTGGCGTTTGGATATTGTTATAAGTTCTTTAGGGAAATGTCAGCTCATACTTTCTTCACCCTGCCTCCCTATCTCTTTTTCCCTCTTTATTGCTTTTTGTTGAGCCATCTTTCCAGCCCCCCTCTTGGTTATTTGAGATGAGGTCTCACTCTTAGAGACCAAGTTGGCCTCTTGAACCCTCCGTCCTCCTGTCTCAGACTCCCACATTGCTGGACCTGTAGGTACACAATGTCATGCCTCGCTATGTGTGTGTGTGTGTGTACGCACACGTGTGTGCGTGTATTGGAAGTTTTTTTTCCCTTTGAGATAGTCTCCCTATAGTGCAGGCTTGCTTTGAATTCACTATGTAGGGGAGGCTAGCCTTGAACTCCTGATTTTCCTGCCTCTGTCTCCCAAGTGCTGGTGTTATCTGTATGAGCCACTGTACCGGCTTTGTTTCTGCTTTCTTTGGACAGTTTTGTAGTTTGCGCTCATTTGTTTAGTTAGGTCTGTGGTCTATTTTCAGCTAATTTTTGTGTTTGGATAAGGAAGTGGTCTGGCTTCATTCTTTCACACAGAGCTCTCCAGTTGTTCTAGCCGTGGTTTCTTGAGGCTGCCTTTGCCCCTTTGCAGACACAGATGCTGCACCCTCACGTCCAGTGCCTCACCGGGAGGTCTTTTCAGCCTGTAACTCTGTTTCTAGTTGCAGAGGACTGTGACTTCCTTCATCTCTGAAATACTGAGCTTGGTCCAGGCTGGGGAAAGTCTGTTGTCTCGGAGGCCACACCCCCTAAAGGAACACCCACCTTTGCCCAGGTTGCTCCTCCTCTACTTCTGTTTTTACTGGTGTACTGATTGGAGCAAGCCATAGGCCAGTGCTTGACCACTGAACTACCCTGTGTCAGGTTGGCAGGATGGCTCAGTATGTAGTGACCAGAGTCCCAGCCTTGGAATCCACTGATGAGCAGCGGTGTGTGCCTCCCCTCAGATAACTAACTACATCCATAAATATGTGGGTTTGTGTGTGTGTTTAAAGAAATGCTGTTTGAACACAGATTTTATATAATGCTTGTAGATGTGTCTTTGTTTTTGTTGGATATGAAATTAAAAAAGGAAGTAGTTTATTCAGAAAAGGAAGTTGGTGCTTCAGGAAGCCTTGCAATCCAGCAGGGGTTGTGATTTCTGTGTAAAGACAGGAGTGGCAGAAAAGGTGGTTGACAGTTCCTTGCAGTGCAGGAGGCAGGAGAGCTAACTGGGCCACACCTCCTAACCCCTCCCGAATAGCCCCATGAACTGGAGACCTAGCATCCAAATATATTCTCATTCAGACCACCACACACTACCCTTGGGTGTGGTGTGACCTGTGGGGTCCTTGTGTGAGTAAGGGCTACTTTACTACAAGAACCATGGTACCACAAAGTGGCCTGTTAATGGAGATGGCTAGAGAGAGCATGTAGCTTTTGTTAAGGGTTGTCCTTCAGTGCCAGTACCACGGGCGCTCACTCCTTTATATGAAGTGCAGTGCTGCCTATGCCAGCCTCCCCTGTGCTTGCAAACCACCCTTGATACCCAGATAACCATGCGGTGGGAGCGCCATGTCGGCAGTAGTCACTGCTCGGGATCATCTCCAGACACAAAGTCTGCGCGTCTTCAGTGCAGCTGTAATCTTTTTCCAAATATTTTTGCTCTGCAGTTTGTTGAATCCACAGTTGTGGAACTCACAAGTGTTTCTGACTAGTTTATTGATGTTATTCTCTTAGCATGATAAAGTTAGGCTTTATCAGAGCTATTGATGTGAAGACGTCATCTTTACAAAGTTAGTTACTTCCCTGAGTCAGGAATCAGCCTGGAGCTGTGGAGGAGAAAGGTGGGGCAGGTGGTTCAGGTTTTATCATTGCCATGGTGAACTCTCACAAATGCAACCTAGGGAGGAAGGGCTCCTTCTGGCTCACAGTTTTGGGGGATGTAGCCTGTGGGGGCAGGAAGGTCGGGTGGCAGAACAGGACTGTGGCTGGTCACATTGCACCCCAGGAAGCAGAGACAGCCGGTGAGGAGAGAGAGAACAGGAAGTCGGCCTTGGGTGGGGGTTTTCTCCACCCTCCCACTTCCTCAGCAAGGCTTCAGCTCCTCAAGGCAAGGCTTGGAAGCCTGAGCCTGTGGGGGCCCCTCACATTCAGACCACACCAGCAGCTATAGAATATGGGGGATAATTTAACTCTTATCTAGGGTTTAATGCATAGGAGTTATTGTACAATAAAAGACCCGAGAGTAACTTGTTCTAGAAGAAAGCACAGAGTGGCCTCAGTGTTCTGCAGACATTGGCTTTTCCAACAGTAAACAGATGTCTTGCATGCCAGCAAAAACTTCAACAGTTTGGGTGTGCAGGGGTTTGAGACAGGGTTTCTCTGTAGCTTTGGAGCCTGTCCTGGAACTCGCTCTTGTAGACCAGGCTGATCTTGAACTCACAGAGATTCATCTGCCTCTGCCTCTCGAGTGCTGGGATGAAATGCGTGCACCACCACCCTGGCTTGTAGGTATGTTTTTTGAGACAAGGTAGCTCATCAGGCCTCAGACTTGGAATCCCTTTGCCTCTGCCTTCTATGTGCTGGGATTACAGACCCTGCCACCCCGCTGGCCTCTGGCTTGGGATTTGATTCACTGAGCTGTGTTTTGAGGAGGGAGGGACGAAGCCTACCGAAATAGCCTCCTGTTGGGTAAGTGTCAAAAGCATCTAATGCTGAAAAGCAGAGGGCTAGCACCGGACCATAAATTATTTCTCTGGACCAGACCCCAGCATAAACTATCTCTCTCTGGACTGGCGTGGAGGCATGGGAATAAAGACACAACTCACATGGCTTTATCGGGAGGGAAATTCTCAGTGGTCCCTCATGAAGTCCTGAGTTCACATCCTGAAGAATTCCTCTCATTTATTTTCCAAACAGCTTTTATACCAACACATAAACCGAGTGGGAAATACACCAGCATTCTGTCTCCTAGGTGACCAGGCTTTTAGTCACGTCCACGTCTACCTGTCTGGTGTGTATGTTAGCTGTCACATAGGCTTGAATCAGCATCTCTATCAGGCATCCTCCAAATTACAAAGAAAGGAGCAAAACAACATCCTGACCCTTTGTTAGGGCAGTGACAGCCTGTCTGCAGGGCTATGTGACCACCTCAGGTGGGGCCTATGGCTTCAGAGCCTGGCTGCCACACCATATAGAAATATGGGCCTACAGGGGTTCACAGTTCTTCCGTTTTGAAGGAGTTTTGTTAGCAGCAATGTGCAGCACAGGCCTTCGTTCTGGATTCCTCTGTGCTTGCTTTGAATTTATCCCTGATCCATTCCTAGCGACTGCATTCCCCCAGCCTCTGGCAGAGCCCAGTTTGTCCGAATCAAGCTCAGCACTCACACTGGCTGTGGGGAAGGAGCTCCTGCACTGGCAAGGAATGCCAGGGGTTCTGTGTGAGCGGAAGGCAGCTGTTATATAAGGGAGCTTTCAGAGGAGAAGCAAGGCTGAATCTGTGGCTAAAACTGGCCTGAGATGGGGTAGCAGATGTTTTGTTCGTCTCTGAGAGGGAGGTGGCGTTAGACTTGAAGTGTCTGTCCTAGGGCAGAGGTAGTTATACTGGGCAGCTGCTCTTGGGACTCTCGCCAGTTGGTGGTAGGTACGAATGAAACTTCAACAAATACGCCTTTTCAAAGAGAGGGATTTTTTGTTTTGTTTGTTTTTGAGACAGGTTTCTCTGTGTAGCCCTGGCTGCCCTGGAGCTAACCTGGAACTTAGATCCAGAGCCTGCTTCTTCCTCTGAGTGCTGGGTTTAAAGGCATGGCCTAGCTGACAATTTTTTAATGTTTGTTTTTATGTTTGTACAGCTTCACAAGCTGGTTAATTGACAATTAATACTCTCACTACCCAGTGAAGATGTTTTACTGGCGCTGAGATGTGCTGTTAGAAGTGGGGTCCGCAGTGCCTAGATGAAGGAAGGGGTGGCACATGCCCAGAGATGGCAGAGGAATGACCAGGGAGGAGAATGTCCCTTGGCAAGGCTCCTTCAGTTGTCTGGAAGCTGGAGGCCGAGGCTGGGTGAGGGTGCCCCTTACTGTGTTTTCCTTCCCTCGTCCACTGCTCCTGTGATACCCAAACACTGCTTAAAGTTTTTTGTCCCTAGCCAGCACGACTGCTGATCTGGTCGTGGGTGACAGGAAAACGCAGCATGTGGCAGGCAGCCGTTCCACAGCAAGCCCATGGTCTGTTTCCATGAGTAGATAAAGTTTAGGTCTTACATTGGGTTAACCTTTTAAAGTAAACCTAAGAACTGACATCTGTTTTAACAATTTGGGTTTAAACATGTTAGAACTCGAGGTGAAAGTGCGGGGTAGCAATGGCTTGGTCTTGAATAGCAGTCAGTGTGTTTGGTTTTTGTTTTTTAAGGATATCTGTAGCCATGGCATCAATGAGAAAAATATTTCCAGCCCCTTTTATATTTATTTACATATTTATGTATTTATTTTTGGTTTTTCGAGATAGGGTTTCTCTGTGTAGCCCTAGCTGTCCTGGAACTCACTCTGTAGACCAAGCTGGCCTCAAACTCAGAGATCCGCCTGTTCTGCCTCCCAAGTGCTGGGATTAAAGGTGTGTGCCACCATTACCCAACAGCTGAGTTTTGTTTTTTTTAAACAATACTTTTAAATATTTCAATGTACTTTTCGCCAAAAAGATTTAAACTTGTGTGGAATCACCTCATTGTTAGGTATATTTCTTAAGACAAGCCTCTCCGCCGACGCAAATAATTCCAGTCAGACCAAATTAGATCGAATAAAGATGCCCACATTTAATGCAGCGCTCCCAGGTGGCCTGGGTAAGCATGGTGAAGGGAAGAGAGCTGGGGAGACCACGTATTCCCTTTCTGGGTAGCAGCCTAAATAGCCTGTGGGAGTGGTCAGTGCTTGGCGGGGGAGGGGCTTGAAATAGAGATTTCCTACTCCATTCCTGCTCCATTGGCCAGGGACTGGGGTGACACTTTCATCCAAACATCCCGGACTTCTTAGATATAGGGGTGTTGGGGCTGGGGTCTCACTTTCAACCACTCAGTGATGATTTTTGAAAATTTATATTTATAAATTGAAAATTTATAAAATTATATCAAAATAAAAAAAAGTTAGATGAGGGACTGGAGTGAAGGCTCAGTGGTTAGGAGCAAAACTTAGGCAAAACTCACTGGTGTTAGTAGGCAACCTCTTCAACATTTCCCAAACTCACTGGAGCATCCTACCTAACTTCAGTTTGATAAGCTAATGACAGCCGGCCTGTGATACGCCCACCCCAGCCCATATCCGGTCTGTCACCAGGCCTCACCAATCTCACCTCCTTGTTTTCTCCCAAATGTTACATAACTTTCTGTTAATGAGGAACATGCTCCTGGAAACCCCAGAAAATTACAGCTTTGTTCATTTTCAGCTCCTTCCAGTACATTCCATCCATTCCCACACTGCAGCTGGGTAAGCTATTTAATCACAACCTAACTGTGTCTCAAGGTAAAGCCGACTTTGACAAGGTTCGCAGGGCTCTGCAGGAAGCTCCTTTTCTGTCCTCCCAGCTGCTTTTCTCTCCCCACTCATTGTCCCTCCGTCTGCCTCATGGGAAGGACACCTCCTCCAGAAGTCTGAAAGGATAGGGGGAAATGTGTTGTAAAGTCGAATTGCTAAAAGTCCCGAGCGGTTCTACTTTGAAAAAAAATAATTTTTTACTTTGTGTGTATAGTGTTTTGGCTGCATATGTCTCTCCGAGTGTGTCAATCCTCTGGCACTGGTCACGGTTGTGAGCTGCCATGTGGGTGCTGGGGATTGAACCCCGGTCCTCTGGAAGAGTAATCCCTGCTCTTATCTACTGGGCCTTTGCTCCAGTCCCTCATCTCATTTTGTTTAATTTTGAAAATGTAAATTTTCAAAAATGGTCATGAAGTGATTCCACACGAGTTTAAATCTTTTTGGTGAAAAGTACATTGAAATACTTAAAAGTATTGTTTAAAAATATCTCAGCTGGGGCTGGAGAGATGGCTCAGAGGTTAAGAGCATTGCCTGTTCTTCCAAAGGTCCTGAGTTCAATTCCCAGCAACCACATGGTGGCTCACAACCATCTGTAATGGGATCTGGTGCCGCCTTCTGGCCTGCAGGCATACACACAGAACATTGTATACATAATAAATAAATATTTTTAAAAATATATAAAAATAAAAATATCTTCTGAGAAATCCATGTATAATACAGTTCTTCCTCCGCCCCCTCTTCTTCAAATGGAAAGCTAATTGTTTTCTTTGTTACAGATTTTTTTTTTTGCTTTTGGTGACGGATAAACGTATAAAATCTATTTGATAGTGGATGTATGAAACGTAACATGAAGCTCCAGCTTCCAGTTCTGAGTGGCTGTGCTGACTGCATTGGCTCATTGAGATGTGCAGACATAGGAACTAGTTAATTTGGGGGGTTTGATGGGTTTTATTTGCAAGCTTTATTAATAATAAAGTTTATGAAAAAAAGCTTAAGACCATGAGATAACAGTACGGTAAATTCCTTTCCACACATCCCTGGGTGGACTTACCAGATTTGGCCACATTTGGTTTCTTTTTACAAAAATTCTTTGGGAATAAAGAAAATGTTTGATGACTAGTATCAACAGCTTCTCTATAGTGTTTATAGCTAAACACAGCCTTCATGCCACTTGCAGAATATTTGAAGCATGTTTGGAGGACAGTTGAGAAGTCCCTGTGTGGTTACAGTCAGAGAAAGTGAGGGAGAGCAGGGCTCTCCTGTGTACCTGTGATTCTAGCTCTGGGGAGGCTGAGGCAGGAGGATCATCAGTTTCTGTTGATAAACTATTGTTTCATGTTAGAGTCAGGGAAGCACTTAGCTTGTATTTGAAATCCCCCCACTAATGCCCTTGTAGTAATTTTGCATATTTCTGTAAAACCAAAATTAAGAAATTATTTTGTTTACAAGTGGTTGAAGGGATTGTTGTTTTAGCCTAGAGATAAATGTTACAAGGGGAAAAAAATGACAATTCTTAATGGCTTAGTCAAGGGATATTTGGGATTTTTTTTTTGTTGTTGTTTTTGTTTTTTTTTAAACAGGGTTTCTCTATGTAGCCCTGGCTATCCTGGAACCCACTCTGTAGACCAGGCTGGCCTTGAACTCATAGAAATCCACCTGCCTCTGCCTCCCAAGTGCTGAGATTAAAGGCATTTGTTAAAGGTGAAACTGCCATCACGTCTGAGCTAAGAGTAGGAGTCCTTGCTTGTTATGATAAAGTCACACCATACAAACTCTGTACCAGGGGTGGAAAGAATTCTTTAATAGCTTTTTTTCTTCCTCTCCTTTTCTAGACTCACAAGAAACCGCTGAACAGTCCATAGCAGAAGTAATCGAAAAGTGTTCACCTGATCCATGTTCTAGATCTTCAGAAAATGCACCACAGATGACCGCTGATGCTCACTCAGTCGGGGATGCCAAAGGAGAAACCAAACATGATGTTAGTAAGGTTTCAGTAGTGAGGCCATTTTCAGTAGAAACCAGGAGTCCCACAGACGACCCAGCGGCTCTAGGAACAAAAGCTGCCTATGGCTGTGCACCTACGCTCTCAGGCAGGGCTTTGCCCTCCACTGCATCAGAAGCCACTCAGGACAAGCCAGTGACAGAAGGAGGCATGGGGGCTACATTTGAGGCTTTTACAGAAGGCGGGCTGAAGACTGGAGAACCGGTGGCCAGCAGAAGCAAGCTGAGAAAGCCTAAACCTGTCTCTTTGAGGAAGAAGACAGCCGGAGGCGATGCCTCTGAAACTGAAATGATCCTGGAGGGGTCGCCTCTCCCTAAGGCTTCTCCCCTGTCGGCTCCCGATGAATTGGATAAGAACACACATCCTACTGTGCTGAGAGGTGCCAGGGCCCTGAAATCTTCCCTTAACCTTAAAGAAGCTGCGGATGCTCTCAGTAATGGCTCCAGCGGCTCAGGGCTTGAGCTGCAGGAGGGGTCCAGGAACTTGCCTCCCAAGCTTGAGTATGATTTTACAGAAGGAAGGGAAAATGTTGAGACCAAGAATGCCCTTCCAAGGAAGCCTATTAACAAACTGACACCCAACATACGGAAAGATGGCCTCAGCCAAGCAATAGATGTTGAACAGCCTGCAGACCCAAGAGTCCAAGATGCCTCCCTCTCCCAAACGTCTCCTAAGCTAGATCCTAGTAAATGGGGCCACCCCAACGTTAATTCTTCTGGGAGCTGCCCCGTTCTGCAGAGCTCGCCTCCCTTCTCCTCCAAAGGCTCCTACCACTTTGACGAATCCGCGGACCCCTTTAAGCCAGCCTCAGCTTTGACAAGCAGCGCCTTTTGTTCCCCCACTGGTAATCATGTTAATGAAATCTTAGACTCACCCAAGAAGGCAAAGTCGCGTTTAATAACGTGAGTGACAGCGGGTGCTGGGCGTGGTGCTCTGGTGTGTTCTCTGGGAGTCTGGCAGCTCTTTTTGGTTTCTGTGAATCGCACTCATAAATGTGAGGTCCAAGGGGGGCACATCACTCTGTAGTCTTTGCCTACCTCTCCTGTGCCTTTGGAAGCGCCAGAACTTTCCTGGTCGATTTCCGCCTCATCTCTGGATCCTTGACTTGTTCAGGTCATCCCCCTCCCCCTACCCGGGATACTTTTTAAAAAAATTATTTGAAAGAAATCAAGATTTGAAGTTTCCAGGAATCACACTGTGCCTGGAATTCGAGTGTCGGTATCAGCCACCATCTTTACATCCCTTAGTTACCTGTCTAAGGTCAGCACTGTCAGAAATGGCCCAGAACAGTCCTTTAGAGCCGAAAGGCGTGACTTTTGGTGGTGGTGGTGATGAGAATTCGTGCTTCCTTGTGTGATTCTAGTTCATTAGCGGATTTCCGTGATGAGAATTGAGAGTATTCTAAATGGCCAGAAAATCTGGGTAAATGTGTTGTGACATCTTGTGAAGTGCGTTTGTGGTTGTCATTAGATTGGCTAGGGAAATTTGGGGGTGTTGCCTGCGTGTATGTCTATGTACAACTTTCATGCCTGGTGCCTGCGGAGGGCAGATGGGGACATCAGATCCCCTGGAGCTGGAGTTAGAGACCATTGTAAGTCTCCATGGTGCTGGGAACCAAACCTGGGTCCTTTGGAAAAGCAGCCAGTGCTCTTAATGTCTGAGGCTTCTCTCCAGCCCCAGGAAATACTCTTCAACAATTACTGTGTCTTAAAACCACCTGATTATGAATTGAATGGGAAAGAAAAATATCCAGAGGGTTAAAGAGTAGAAATACTAATTTCAAGAAAGTTAAGCCATCCAGCAGTCAGTCGTGAGTGTTGCTGGTCTTTTCGGGGGAAATAAATCTGCTCGTGGGCTACACAGGAGCAGTTAAATGGCCTTTGAACACTGTCACTGATTGTTCGTGCAGACCTCTCTTGACTTTCATGTCTGGGCAGCACTTGGGGTTCATCTTGGGGGTGTTGCTCCCTTGGTGCTTTGCTCCTAGATGCCTGCCCAAGCCGTAGTCTTTAAGTGCCTTCTTTCCAGCTGCAGGCTGAAGGGGAGTCTTGCTCTAAGATGAGATCTTGGCTCAGGAAGGAGACACTGACTCTGCCCTAGTGTTTAGAACCAAGAAATGCCAACTCTTGAGTCCTGCCATCCTCACCTGGTGGCGCTTTCTACTGTTCCATTTTTGTGGAGTAAGTTTATTGGTCCAATAGATTACACAAATTTAATTTAAAAAAATTGTACCCATGCAGAATTCTTTTCTTGTACGAAGAGTGCTTGAGCTCTTGGGCAGTGTTAGGACCCGAAGAGTAGAGGCCTCCACTTTTTAAAAGACTGAAGCATAGTTAACATCCACAGTGGCTGGTTAGTTTCTTGGAACATTCAAGAAGGTGTGTTTAAATAGAGACAGTACAGTATGGTTAGGATTCTGCAGAGCAAATTATACAAATGATGGGAAAGCAGAGTCTCACAGTATAAAATTCAGGCTAACCTGTAACTGTGCACCCTCCTGCCTTAGCCAGCATAGCGCTGAGTTACAGACATACTGCACTATGCTTGGCTCACCTAAGTTGCTTAGTGACCCCGCTGGTGGGGTCGGTCAGGTGTCTTTCCACCTGTACTTTTGTTCAGGCATTGCCGTTTACCTGGTCTTGCACAATCAGGGTGAGTGTGCCCAGTAGTGAAGTGCTGTTTCTGTGTGCTGCACACTTCCGTGCACGAGGGCCTCACTTATCATCTCTGAGACTGAACCCAGAGCATTTCTCAGTGTTTGCATCTCTCTCTACTCCGTGAAAACTGAGGTCTTGTCGTCATTCATTCGCCAGGGCTAACATTCACGAATATAACTTGTTATAAAAATTTTAATATTTTGTTTTTGGTGTTTTGTTTGTTTTAAAGCAAGGCCTCACTGTGCAGCCCTGGCTGGCTGGGAACTGACTTTGTAGGTCAGCTTGGCCTTGAACTCCCAGAGATCTGCCTGCAGGCACCACAGTGCCGGGCTTGAATATGATGTTTTTAATTTGTGTGTCAGATGATATCAAGGATATGCAACTTTAACGTCTACCAGACAAAGGATAAATGTTCCGGTTTTCACATGACTCTTTTCCGTCTGTGTGTCTCTCTCTGTCTGACTTTGTTGATGCATCAGGACTACTGAGCAAGTGAAATTTCTCTGTTTTCTGTTGTAAGTACTTCTGCTGTAGGTCCTGTTTGTCCCTGGGACTCTTGGTCCCCTCCCTCCTCTGTCCCCGCATGTTAGCTTCTGTCTGACGTTGTCAAATTGCCTTTCATTTGCCACATCTTAGTCAGCTTAGCCTTGCGATTGTCTGGACCTAAAGGACTGGATACTGCTTTTTCCACCTTGGGTGCAAAAAGCGTGTGCCCCGGCTTACTCAGCATGTGTCTTGTGGCACTGTGAACCAAAGCTGGCCTGGTCCTGGCCATTCAGCAGTGATTTGATGGCCTGCCCTGCTGCTCCCTGTTGTTCGAATAATTAGATTGTTTTTTTTTTTGGTAGGATAAGGCTGCTGTCTTAGAGCAGGTAATAACTTTTACCAAGTAGACTTAATTTTGGTGACACTTAGAACAGTGGGTGAAGAAGACCACGAATTAGTGACCTTGTACACTCTGGTAATTTATATACTTTTCTGTGTTTTCTCTTTTCTTCCATGAAGGGAAAACAAATTGGAAATGCTTGTTTTTCTTTGCTGGTCACAATGGTGTGGGTTTTTTTTTCTGAATATTTTAAGTTCCTTAAAACATAGAAGAATCTGTAATAGTCCTGTGATTACAAATTATGTACTAGTCTAAAAATAACAGATGGCCAAGTTTTCCTCACTTCTGGGCATTGTACAGTACGTGATACTTGGTTTCCCGCCTTCCCACTTGCCTACTTCGGAATGGTAACAGTTTGTTTCTTTTTACTTTCTCTTGGCCATGGCTCCTTTCTGTAAGTGCCCAGGCCTAGAATGGAGCTGTCTTTGGAGAGTTCTGTGGTTTTTAGTGCAATAAAGATTTTTTCAAAGACTCTGGTCTAGCGTGGTGATTCTTCTGATGAACGTCAAAGCCAAGCGAGTAAAGGTCATAACCGCTGTCTCTAGCTGCCCAGGCTGTTCTTAGCAGTACTTGAATCTCAGAAAGGTGCCTTTTTGTTTGTTTGTGATGTGTAATTAAACATGCGGGATATCTGGCAATCCATAGACTCGAGTGAGGTGGTCTTGCGGGAGAATGAGCCAGGCCGTGGGTCTCTAGGGTCTGCATCGTCTCCACAGCTCTCCCATGCAAATGTCTGATCGCGGTGCTATGCGCTTTGGCTTCCGCCCTCCACCCTGTGCTCTGCTCCATCTCATGCCTGGAAAATTGTCGCTGGGATTCCAACCTGGCTTGTCTGTTCCTCTCATTTCTAGGAGTGGCTGCAAGGTGAAGAAATACGAAACTCAGGCTCTTGATTTGGATTCGTGTTCTCAGGTAAGTTTGTACTGGTCGCCAGGGTGGGTTTTGTCCTGTGGGGGTGTCTGAGGAGTCAGATTTAAGGAAAACAATTTTTAGATCCTCAGTGTCCTGAACTTATTCAGGAAGGCTTGGGGCCTGGAGAGCTGGCTCAGTGGTTAAGAGCACAGTTTGCTCTTCAAGAGGACCCAGCACCCACATGGTGGCTTACAGCCATCTTTAACTCTAGTTCCAGGGCCTGTGACACCCTCACACAGACATGCGTGCAGGCAAAACACCAGCGCATTTGAAACACAAGGAAATCATTAAGAAAAAGAAAGACAACTCTCTTAGTGAGGGGGCAGCATATTCTGCTGTTGTCAGCCCAGTACGCGGGTCACCAGAGATGCTGTGACATTTTGGTGGCAATTCTATAAAGGGTGCTGACTCTGATAACGGACGGGATAGCCTTTTATTTTATCCTTACTATCCTAGTGGTTTATGATATACATACAGGAATATATGGAGTAATTAAGAAACAAATAAAAACCCCCAAACTAGAGCACACAGGTCTGTGATGCCATCTTTTTATTGTTTGAGGCCTTATTTCAGCATAACTGTGATTATAGAAACACATGCGGGTTAATAGGATGCAGTTAAGTGTATCTTGTGCTGTTTGTACCAACAACTATAGTGTAAGACGCTTTAAAAGGAGTGGTAGAGTCTGCGATTGGAATTCTTTTTTGATAATACAAATTCTTCTTTACAAATACGTGAAAAAAAGTTTTGCCAAAGCAGGCAACATAATGAGACCCCGTCTGAAAACAAAACAGAAGCCTTAAGTGTTAGGCTGTAAAAGCTTTAGAGTAATTAGTTCAACAAAATCTGCTTTTGTGAATAATTTTCAAAACCATTTTAATTCACTTATTTACTTATTTTGTGTGTGCGCTCTCACAAGTGCGTGAGTAGACCCTATGTGGAGGTCAGCGAGCAGCTTGCCCAAGGAGGTTCTCTTCCTCCGCCGTGTGAGTTCTGGGAATTGAACTCAGATCAGCCTCGGCAGAAGCTCCGTTACCTGCTGAGTCATCTCACTGCCTCCTGCCTTTGACATTATTGTAAATCTCACAATATTTTAAGGATAATTTGTACATTAGTGATTATAGCAATAACCTGACAGAATAAAAACAATTTAACACTCAGAGACTTATAATGAAAGAGGATGTGGTATTTTTAAGCAGAGAAATTAAAGACCTTAAAAAAAAAAAAAAAGACTTTAGGGCTGGAGCTCAGTTGGTATATTGTTGCTATGCAAGCATGAGGACCTGAGTTCAATTCCCAGCACCTCTGAAAAAACCAGGAGTGGCAGTGATGCCTGCCATCCTCAGGCTGGGGAGGCGGGGCGTCCTGGGGCCTGCTGGCCAGTCAGCCTTGCTGGATGGATGAGCTCCAGCGAATATTTTATCTGTTCTTGACAGTTTCTACACATCCACGGTGTATTTTGATCTTGTCCATCCCCCGCCCCCACTCCTTCCTCCATGAGATAAGTTCTCGGTGGAAGTGGAGTGCAAACAGATTCGGAGGGAGAAAATGCCGTCCAGTTATGGCTGAAGGACTCGTCTGAGGAGTTTTGGAATGGGTGGTAGAATATCAAATCAGCAGAGTAACTTGAGTTACAATAAGTCAGGTTAGTATTCAGAATATGCAGGTGTTGAGGATGCCATTTGCGGTTATTCCAATATGCTCCCTGAGAGATAGTTGGTCATTATTAAAAATACTTGTTCTGAAAGTTCTTGACTGTGACTAAGAACTTCGTACTGCACGGTGAGGTGAGTGTACTTGAACCGAGGAGGGGGATTATATGCAAGAAAAATGGATCTCCTACCTCAGAGCTCTTGAAGTGCTTAAACTTTCATGCTTAGGTTAGAAAAGCATAACTTTTAAAATTGCAGGCCCAGGCCACAGAAGTGAAGTTCTAGAAACAACATTTCGCATTTGAAAGACTGAAGCTTTCTCCTAGTTTTGTAGGTTTTGGACCTGTGTTGAGACCTGAACGTCCTCCCTCAGTCACAGCTCCATGCTCCGCTCTAGAAATGTCACTGGTCTTCATGACTGCCCTTCTGAAGGACAATATCTTCTCTGTTGCCCTCCCCAGGATGAAGGGGCTGTGATCTCGCAGATCTCAGACATTTCTAATAGGGACGGCCACGCTACCGATGAGGAGAAACTGGCGTCCACATCCTGCGGTCAGAAACCAGCCGGGGCAGAGGTGAAAGGTGAGCCAGGGGAAGGCCCGGAGTCCTGGGGATGCTCCATGCTCCCGTGTCTCCCATAAGCTTGGCATCTTCATCCTCAGAAGCGGGCACAGAAGCAAAGGCATGCCGGAAGGTCCATGGCAATCACCCGAGGGACAGTTCGGGTGCAGATCTGTATTTGTTCTTTACTGGAGGAGACACAGACATATTAACACAGTCCTGGGTGGACATAGGGAGGAGTGGGAGGGTGCCCAGGAGATGCCGTTGAAGTTTTCTCTTGTTTTGTATCGGCACGGTCATCCTCGAGTGGCTGTAAATATGTCCTGCATGTGGCGTTTTGGAGCTGTCATGCTCACTGAGCTTCCAGACGTTCAAGGAGGAGGCAGGGTGCTTGCCTGTGGCGGCCTTTAGTGCTCTGTTGGCGTTTTCTCCGCAGCTTACTTTCTACCCATTGCTAAGCCCGCTGGCCAGGCCACCTGACTGGTCCAGGAAAGCATCTGTGTCCTCTTCTGTAAGATTCATAGCTAACGCCTGTGCAGCAAAAATGAGACCAAGAGAAAAATCACACACTTATATTATGAGGCTCTTTTTGTCGGATTGTTTCTGTCTCTGCGGTGCTGGGTATTGAACCCAGGGCCCTGTGTATGCCAGGCAAGCCCTCTGCCACCGAGCTATCTCCCCAGCCCTTGGTTTTGTTGTGTCAGACTTGCTGTGTAGCCCAGGCTGGCCTTAAATTCAGTTTCCTCTGCTTCTATCAGTTGAGTGTTGGAGTTATAGATATATATCATCATGCCCATATTAAAGTAAGTTTTACAAAGTACAAAAACCTAAAATGAAGGCCAAACAAACAGAAAAGTATAGGGTTTGGTCTTGATTTTTCTCTTCTTTCTTGTAAACCGCTTTGGGGTGGGTTACTTAGTCTAGGGGTTGTAACCCACCCTGCAGTCAGTTATTCCAGGGTCCCGGAGAGGCATTACCTGTAAGATATGGGCTGAGAGAGAGGAAGGAGGCCATGCTAAGTTTGTCAGAGCCTCCGTTTATTAGAGCCGGGGTACAGCTTATAAAGGGTAAGGAGTTGGGGGATGGGCACAGGGGCCTGGGCTCTTGCCCCGTGGTTCACGTTGGTCACATGGTCCGAGTTGGTCACGTAGGCAGGAGGTTACCTTCGGTCAGGTCACCTAGGCCAGGAAGTCACAACTAGGAGATGACACACCTAGTTCTCGAGAGATAGTTTGGAATGTGGGGTGGGTTCCGCTAACAGATAGCTCTCATTAACAGCCAATTTGGGTGTGGGGTAGGCTCTGTCAATAGAACGATTCTTAACACAATTAGGGGTGTGGGGTTCTCTGCAGACTCCCCAGCGTGATGGTTCCTGCAATAATCCTAGGAGGTAATTGGCTCCTGACACTTTCTCTTTTCTTTTTTTCCCACACTAACTGAAACTAATTATTTATTTTTCTTTCTTTTGAGACAGGGCCCAGTTCCATAGCCTCCTCACTGGCCTAGAGCACTCACACAGATCAGACCGGCCTCTACTGGGTAGTATTTCTCTGACCTGGTCTCCCAAGTACTGAGATTGCAGGTTTATGTCACCATGTACAGTGTCTTAGGCGCTCTCCTATTGCTATGAGAAAATAGCACAACTGAGGCCACCTGTAAAAGAAAGCATTTAATTTTGGGGCTCATGCTTCCAGAGGGTTGGAGTCCATGACCATTATGGCAGCAGGCAGCAGGGCACTGGAGAAGCAGCTGAGACAACAACTGCAAGGCAGGGAGAGGAGGGACTAAGTAGGAATGGCGCAGTGACACACTTCCTCCAACAAGGACACACCCCTAATCCTTCCCATGCAAACAGTTCCACCAATGGGGAACCACGTATTCAATAGATGAGCTTACGAGAGCCATTCCTTTGACCTTCCACTTCCACTCTGGCCCCCATAGGCTTGTAGCTATATCATTGTGCGAAAGTGTATTTAGTTCAGCTTCAAAAGTGTCCCCTTACTCTCTGAGTCTCAAGACTTTAAAATCAAAAAGCAGATTACATATTTCTAATATACAGTGCACAGAATATGCATTACCATTCCCAAAGGGAGGCGTTGGGAACAGTGAGGAAACAGCAAACTGGAAATCCTGTAATTCTGTCCGAGGCTAGAGGGTTTGGCTGGCTCTTCTCTCACAACACACTTGTAGGCTGCAGCCTGAGGCATCTCCAGCATCCTGAAGTCTCCGCTGCACTCTGTAGCCACCTCTCGGAGCTTCCCTGCAGGGTTTCCCTGCTCTACAGCTGACCTCTGACTCTCCTTAACCTCGCAAGGAGAGTGAACAACCCCTCTACTCCTGTATCTTTCCTGATGCTAGGACAGTGTGCCTATTGATGCCAGATTCTGCTGCTTGCTTAGAAAGGCACCTGTCTTCTCTGTGAATTACATCAGCATCAGCTTTGTTTGTTGGTGCCTTTCAGGAACGCATAATTCCTTGGCTTTTTCTTCTCACAGATTGCAGGATTAGCTGGCTAGGGTCTCACACTTTAATTCATTTCTCCTTCTCTGTTTCAGCACCAGCCATGGCCCTAGCACTACATTTCCTGGTGTTCTTTTTTTTCCCCAGTCCGTACATTTTGCATTTCTTTTTGCCCCATTTCTCTTTTTTCATTGTAGATCTGCATAAGAGGGGTCGCTAATAACCACATGGTGTAATCAGTATTAGACTGTCTTGAAATTTTCTCTGCCAGTAAAATTAATCCAAAACACTTAGTTTATAACAAAGACAAAAACAGCCATATTCTTTGCCTAAATATCAGAAGAATGGTATTGAGGCCAGCTGCTAATATTGTTCCCTCTAAAACCTCCTGAGCTGGGCCTCCATAGTCCACACGGCATTGTTCTTTTCCAAGCTCCTACTAGATGGCCAAGCCCCCTTTACAGTGTTCAACCGCTTTCCTCTGCCATAGCAAGAGACCATGCCCTCATACTGCTTCTTCTTAGTTATTTTTCTATTTTTGTGACAAGACACCATAACAGAAAACATAATTTAGGGGCTCAAGTTTCCAGAGAGTTGAAGTCCATGACCTCACAGCAGCGAGTGTGGCAGCAGGCAGACATGGCTCTCCTGAAGCAGAGAGCTTCTATGTTGAGACAGTAACGGCAAGGCAGAGAGAGAGAGAGAGAGAGAGAGAGAGATAGGGAGGTGGGGGCGCTCACTGGGAATGGCATAGGCTTTTTGAAACCTCAAAGTTTGCCACTAGTGACACACCTCCTAATCCTTCCCAAATAACAGTTCCGCCCACTGGGGACCAAACTCACAAATATTTGGGGGAGCCATTCTCATCAGACCCCTGCACCCAGCTTAAAAATGGTTGTCTGTATGGTATAGGTATGTGCATGTGAAAACAGGTGCCTGTGGAGGCCAGAAGCCTTGGGTCCCTGGAGCTGGAGTTCCGGGCTGGTGTGAGCCTCCTGACATGGTGTAGGTGCTAGGAACGTGCGCTAGCAGTGTGTTCTCTTAACCACTGAGCCGTCTCTCCAGCTCCTGCTGAAATTCTTGTGGATAGTCATACATTTAGAGAAGGGGAACGATGGAGGTCATGACCTGTCACTGACCCCGGAAAGCAGGTAGAAAGTCCAAACCAAGCAAGTTACCCTGACCCCACCCTCCACCCCACCGCCTCAGCTTCTGTTTGTGGTCATTTCTGCACTGTATCTGATGCCTGAGATGGTCAGCTTGCGGACAGGAGAGGTTTACATTAGACTATTCAGATGTTGCAACAAGGAGATTTTTAGCTTTATTTTTTGTGTACTTTTCTAAATTTTAAACTTCCTTCAGAGATATAGTCATTGTCTGACCGCCCCCCCCACCCCCCATGTCACCTGATACCAGAAAGGTAGGCCCAATAGGAGGGAACCCAGCTAGATGACAATGAGCTTGGACTTAAGGCAGTTTTATCTGCTGCATGGGTTATAGTGAGAGTGTCCTCCCGAGCCAGAATTTAAATGTGCTCAGATTTAGAAATAGAGAAGGATTCAGTGTTCGCTGAATTTCCAGTGGACCACAAGGGGGCAGACCTGCCATTCCTTCAGCTGGAGGGTTGACATCTGTGGCTAACTCTGCAAGCCTGTGGGCTTTTAACATAAGAGTTCAAGAAAGCCAGCGCACCTTTTAGGAATCTTTACGTTCTGTGTTCTGTTGTTCTAAGCGGGCACTGGAGTTGCCTGGTCTTCACCAGGAACAAAGGAACCCATTCCTTGCAGTTCGTATGAAAATGGCTTTCTCTCTTTCAGGTTTAGAGAAGGAGACATGCCAGAAGACGGAGAAAGAGGAGTCCGCCGTGCATGTAAGTTCCCAGCTTGGAGGGGTGGGGCAGCTTAGTTTCTTTCGCTTTGTTTAGAGCCCAGAACTAGTTTGATTCAGTAAATTCTCGTTAACATTAGGTGATGGGGGAGGAAGAAATGTGTGACTGGCTAAGATGGCCCAGCAGGTAACAGTGACCACCCACACAGCGGTGGAAGGAGAGAATGGATTCCAGAGCTGTCCTTTGACCTCTGTGTGCACGCTGTGCTACACAAGCTCACACTCGTGCTCACAAGCTCACACTCATGCTCACATACATATTCTATACAGTTTCCTCATCTGCAGATCTGACCGTTTGTGCATAACGTTCTTTACACAAGCACTAGCCCCATCTGACTGGGCAAGTTGAACTGTTAGTCTGAATTGAGATGCCCTATAAAATATGAAATACAATCAGCCTTTGAAGACTTGAGTACATGAAAAGAGAACAGTTAGTAAATGTCTCAAGTGGGATACAGTCTGTGATGATGGAGCAGAGGCAGTGGGATACAGTCTGTGATGATGGAGCAGAGGAAATGGGATACAGTCTGTGATGATGGAGCAGAGGCAGTGGGATACAGTCTGTGATGATGGAGCACAGGCAGTGGGATACAGTCTGTGATGATGGAGCAGAGGCAGTGGGATACAGTCCGTGATGATGGAGCAGAGGAAATGGGATACAGTCTGTGATGATGGAGCAGAGGAAATGGGATACAGTCTGTGATGATGGAGCAGAGGCAGTGGGATACAGTCCGTGATGATGGAGCAGAGGCAGTGGGATACAGTTCGTGATGATGGAGCAGAGGCAGTGGGATACAGTCCGTGATGATGGAGCAGAGGCATTGGGATACAGTCTGTGATGATGGAGCAGAGGCAGTGGGATACAGTCTGTGATGATGGAGCAGAGGCAGTGGGATACAGTCTGTGATGATGGAGCAGAGGCAGTGGGATACAGTCTGTGATGATGGAGCATACGGGGAGCTATCCCCTATGTAGATGGATGGAATGTGCTCATTGCCTAAATGCTTGCTAACACCATGGTTGAAGAAGACACAAAGGCAGATGCCTAGAGTTGACTGAGGATTCTGACATACAGATAATAAAAACTCACAAAAACTGACCATAAAATGTGTATCAGTTTAGCGTCAGAAAAATAAAGTCAGTTTGATCCAGTAAGTTATCTGCCTACGTGGGTTGTAGCAAAAACTATAAGGTGAGAAAGTTTTATGGGGCCAGCTGCAACCCAGAGCCTTGAGCTAGTTAGGCAGCGTTCTCTACCCAGGAGCCCCAGCCCAGGAGTTTTCTTTTTTTTTTTTTTTTGGTTTTTCGAGACAGGGTTTCTCTGTGGTTTTGGAGCCTGTCCTGGAACTAGCTCTGTAAACCAGGCTGGTCTTGAACTCACAGAGATCCACCTGCCTCTGCCTCCCGAGTGCTGGGATTAAAGGCGTGCGCCACCACCGCCTGGCAGCCCAGGAGTTTCTTGATGGTGGTTCTAGTATCCAGGGATAGATTGGCATTCTACCGCTAAGGAACAGATTGCTCCAAAATTTAGTGGCTAAAATAAGAAACATTTATTAACTTCATTGTTCCTATGAGTTAGGAATCTTTGGGGGATTTGCCAGGTTCCCTGATTGAAGGTGTTTCTTGACTAAGTTATTGATCAGAGGTGATCTTTGTGCTTGACTTAAGGTGGATTTGCTTCCAATCTTACATGGTTATTGGCAGACACATCAATTCTTTGCCACGTGGGTCTTTCCACAGAGTATCCCAGTAAGTAGAAAGCAGAGACTTTGTGGCCATCTTGCCTTAGTAAGGGTTTCTGTTGCTGTAAAGAGACACCATGAGAATGGGAACTCTTACAGAGGACAACATTTAGCTGTGGTGGCTCACTTACAGTTTCAGAGGTTCAGTCCAGTATCATGGGACATGGTGACATGCAGGCAGACATGGTGCTGGAAAAGTAGCTGAGAGTCCCACATCTTGTAGGCAACAGGAAGTAGACTTGAGCATATATAAAGCTTAAAGCCCACCTCTTTGTGACATACTTCCTTCCACAAGACCACGCCTACTCCAACAAGGCCACACCTCTCAGTAGTGCCACTCCCTATGAGTTTATAGGGGCCAGTGCATTAAAACCACCACAGTGACCTTTGCCATCTCTGAGTGGTCCCTGAGAGTGGCCTTCATCTAGAATGAATGAAATCACACAAGAGAATGGGTACTAGGAGATGCGGCAATTTGGGGGGTTCTGTTAGAGGTTGCCCAAGTGTCCTCTGGTTGGACTCCCCTCCTAAGTGGTTCTGGAGAATGCACGCTGCCAGGTGGCAGCATTGGAATGCCTCTTTTCTGTAGCCAAAGATAAGTTTCTAAATTGAACCTAGGGCTAAAGTCTATAAAGACGCCTGCTAAAATTACATGTGTCTTTTGAGCATTTGGAGAGAGGCGGAGGCCAGGATGGCCCAGAAAGTTTTAAAGCCGCTGGTCGAAGTTGTCATCAGATTTTCTGTTTAGTCTCCATTTAAACAAGACTGTAGGAAACAGACTAATTGGCAGACAGTAACTCCTCAGTTGTACTCACTCACACTTGGAGGATGAGATTGTTTCCAGGGTCACTGTGGCTGGCATTTTGGTTGTTAGGTTACACATATGCAAAAAAAACTCATTTTCCTAGGTTTGATTTGGGAACAACGAAATGCCAACCAAATATGGCTCTTTAGAACTGCAGCTGTCCTGGATGTAAACCGGTCACCAGAAGACCAGAGGCCACCAGGAAGGAGCTACAGATGTAGTTGCAAAACTGAACTGCTCATTAACCCCTCTGCTCCCAAAGACTTGACTTAAGCACAGGTTTATGTTGAATTCAGCCTCTTTGTTTAAGGGTTAATATGGGTGTGTACTTGAGGTCATCACAGCAGCTGGAGTCCTTGGTGAGCCTGAGTCACTGAGGTGGAAAGATGAAGGTCGAAGGTCAGATAGATTGGCCATGTCTGCCTGCTTAGGCATGATAGGTAATACATGTTAGAATTGTTGCCATGGCGGTTAAACAGAGATACAAGCATCCGTATGTGGATGGAAGGGTTCTCGCTCTTCTTGAAAAATTATTTGCATAAGACACATCCCCAGAAAATACCAGAAAAATGAAGTATTGGGACGTGTTTCTTTTCTGCCTGGGACTCTATGGTAACCAACCTCTTGACAATTATACTCTTCTGCTCTTAAGAAGAAAGCTTTCTTGGGTTATCTGTTCCTCCAGCACACACCGACCTGAGTAGTCACTAGCACCCCTTCCTTTAGTTAGTCCTGGAACGAGATTGCTGGCTTAAAGCTGCCTTTCTCCTGCTTCTGCAAGCACAGTCATAAAGGGTAGGATCTGTGGTGAGGAGGTTGCTGAGGTATATTCAGGGTTAAGCTGGAAACCAACCATGTTAAATATAACCCTGTCCCCCAGGGACTGCTGGAGTCCTCATCGGAAAAGGCCCCCGTGTCTGTGGCCTGTGGAGGGGAGAGCCCCCTGGATGGCATCTGCCTCAGTGAAGCAGACAAGACTGCCGTGCTCACATTGATCAGGGAAGAGGTAACGTTCTCTTTTGTCTGCAGAGGTCCCCTCTCTGCTAACTTGCTTCACCACAACCTGCAGCTTCCTACTCTCTGTAGCTTGTGTGGTTCCTGTAGACGCTGGCCTTGGTGCTGGTGTTCAGCGAGCTGATGGCACTGATGTATTGTTAAGACTTTGTACCCTGAGGTGACCACGTAGTAGACAGAAGGAAATCTGTATCTATTCAGTTGACGTGCACAGGGTCGCCCATGGGTTCTTTTATTTTATGTGTATGCCAGAGGAGCACCTGATCCCTCAAGGAGTTATAAGCAGTTAGGAGCTCACATGTGGGTGCTGGGAACTGAACTCAGGCCCTTTGTAAGAGCAGCCAGTGCTCTTAACCTGAGTCATCCAGTCCCGTCTCTGTATTCTTCTTCTTTTAAATGTACATTGATTGTGTTTTGCCTGCATGTATGTCTGTGTGAGGTGTCAGATCCCTTGGAACTGGAGTTGTGAGCTGCCATGTGGGTGCTGGGAATTGAACCTGGGTCTGCTGGAAGAGCAGCCTAACCACTGAGCTATCTCATCTCTCCAGCCCCTATCTCTATATTCCTGAGACCCTTTATATAAGCACAGAAACAGAAGATTAGGAAGAAGGGAGAACCTGAGGAGGATAAGTGGAAGGGGGGCGCTGGATGCCTGTTTGAGCCTTGTGTAGGACAAACAGGTCTGAGACAAGGAGTGGAAAATACTTCTAATTATCGAGAATGTCTCAGATGTGAAGCTGGGTTCTGGTCATTCACAGTGGGCTGCACCCTGAGCCTCCTCGTTCTGACTCAGTTCTTATCAACTGCTGAGACATCACTACAGAAAGGAGTGTGATGAGTGTGGTGGTGCGTTAGTCTCGGCACATGGGTGGCTGAGGCAGAAGGATCATCAGTTCAGAAATGAGACAAGATCGAGAGGAGTTGAGAGTACCCCTTATATGTGAGGGAGCTGTGCTGTTCACCTCTCGCGGTGGCTGGACACTGTGCCAGGTGGTGGCTGTATTACAGCACCCTGTGTAGCTGGGAATGTACTTTCCCAGATGTTTCTTATGTACAAACACTGAGACGTACTGTATTTCTAAGTGTTAATTGAATATCTTGTGTCAGACTTGGCCGTGTGTTATTTTTCAGTTTGCAGTAGACTGATGAAGTAAAACAAAGCTTTATTATAATCTAGATAATCACTAAAGAGATCGAAGCAAATGAGTGGAAGAAAAAATACGAAGAGACCCGAGAAGAAGTCTTGGAGATGAGGTCAGCCTGGTGCTGGGGTGGGTGTGGGTCCTTTGTGCGTTGTGGCTGTCATCAGCAGTGTTCTCTTGTCACAGAATCCACGGCTGGCAGGGGGAGGGCTTCTGCTGGAGATTAAGAATGTCCGTGCAGTCTGGGCGTGGTGGCACACACCCTTAATCCCAGCACTCTAGAGGCTAAGGCAGAAGCCAGTGATCTCTGCGTTTGAGCCCAGCCTACTTTACTTACCAAGTACTACGATAGCTAGGCTACAAAGAAAGGCCCCGTCTCAAAAAAGGAAAGGAAAAAGTCAGAGCTAGTATTGATTATTTTCTTCAAATACCATAGCTTCAAGGTCTTTATAGCATCATACGTGAATAGAACTTATATAATTCTTGCCTTTTTAAAAGAAGAACAGAAGTCTATTTTAAAAATATCCATTTACAATAAAGAGTAATAAAATTACTGATACAGTCAATGATGGAGGTATTGAAATCAGTAAAAGGCAAAATTAATGGGCTTTAAATAAAAATCTTTTGGCCATGGTGATGGGAGCTTTCAAATTTCTGGAACCCCAGCACTCTGGAGACTGGGGCAAGAGGACTACCCCAAGTTTAAGGCCAGCCTGAGCCCCACAACAAATTTTAGACCAGTTGGGTACACATTTGTCTCAGAGATTCATGCTTCCCCAAAGAAAAGGAAATATTTTTTTTTCTTTTCCTGTCCAGTTTAAAAATTTAAGAGTCATTACGTTACTAAAGATAACCTCAAAGAGGAGAAAGCATAAACCTAACCAGCGGGCCCTGGAGTGCTGACAAGACATTTTAAACATTACTGCTGTAATTTGTGGCTCATGTATTATTTGGTTTGGGAGGACTTCCTGGTTGGAGGCCCAGTGCTGGGCCTGGAACAGCCCCACCTTTAGTGAGCTTACAGTGGCCACCATAAGGACCCTTGTATGCAAAGTCCAGCTTGGCGGACTCACCACTAAGGGGCAGCTGCAGGGAGATTGCCCGGCACCGGGTCTTCAGAAGAACCAGGCTTCACTGAGTGAAAGGCCATCGCAAGGGCATGGTCTTCATTCTCGGAATAAGTGAAATATTTGTGCAGTCAGATAAGATAAAACATGAAACTGAATCCGAGGAGAATAGTGCTTAAAAGGTAATGGGCCAGGAAAGATGGAGTCAGGTGGATCTCATGGGAGCAGCTCTGAGGAGCGGCTTTAATTCGGAAAGATCATCTTACAGTATTTAAATAGAAAAACATGATCTTTAGTAAAAGACTAAAAGAGCCAGGCGCACACACCTTTAATCCTAGCACTCGGGAGGCTCGAGGCCAGCCTGGTCTACAGAGCTGTTACACAGAGAGACCTGTCCCGAAAAAAGCAAAACAAAACAAAAACAAGAAGACTAAAAGGCTTCTGTCTTAGCTGGCTTTCATTTGCTGTGAAAAACACCATGGCCAAAAGCAACTTGGGGGCGTGAAGGGTTTCAGCTTATACTTTCAGGTCATGGCCGTCATCAAGGGGAGCCAGCAGGAACCGAGGCAGGAATGTTTCTTCTGGCTTGCTCAGCTAGCTTTCTTATAGAACCAAACCACCTGCTGAGGGATGGCGGGGTGCCTGCAGGGGGCTGGGCCCTCCCACCTCCATCAGAACTACAGGGGGGTCAAAGGTCAGTATGACCAAGATAATTCTTCAGTTGAGATTCTCTCTTGTCAGGTTACAATAAAAAATAACCAGGACAGTTTATTAAACACGAAGTGTCAAAAGCTTTTGGAGTTCAGGATGTGGTCCAGCTGTAGAGCACGTACCTAGCTTGTGCGAGACTAGGGCTCCGCTCCTACACCCAAGACACAAGCTGTTTTCTTTCCATTTCTCTTCTTCCTTTTTATCTTGTGCAGAGAACATTTAACCTTTCAGAACTTTAGTGAACCTAGTGTATGTAAGAAAAACCAAAGAGGGGAGACAGAGAAAAGGTGTGGTTTTATATGTGTTATTAGATGTTTGTGAATTTGTTTCAGACAGAATGTCTCTGACTTCCATTGCCCCTCTTCTGATAACAAGTTTTATGTTATGATTATAATTTTTTACTTTTTTTTTCTTTTTAGAAAAATTGTGGCTGAATATGAAAAGACCATAGCCCAAATGATTGGTAAGGAGAAAGGGCTTTTGTGTGTTGGTTTTGTTTTCTGAGCATGGGCCCTAGAAGCTCCCTGAGCCTGTCAGGTGCCACAGCAATAGACAAACGTGTTTTTACAGTTTTGGAATCTGTGGAGTCCCCTTCCCCTCGGTGCCTTCCCACACGGTCATTTGGTCATCCTGGAGGGGACAGCTAGCTTTCCGAAGTCTTCTTTTCTTTCTTCCTTTTTTTATTTGTGTGCACGCGCACACACACACACCTGCCTGAGTTTATGTGTACCAGGTGCCCATGGAAACCACAAGAGGAACTGGAGTTTCAGGGGGTTGTGAGCTGCCTAAAATGGGTGCTAGGAACTGAATCCAGATATTCCACAAAAGCCATGCATGCTCTTAACTGCTCAGCCATCTCTCCAGACTCTCTTTGGCTTTTTCCTGCCTGGCTATTGGCCAATCAGTGTTTATTTAAAATATAATTGACAGGTTACAGACCATGGCCCCACAGCACCATGTCATAGTGGTACATATTTTGGGGAACAGTGTGGTATTTTGTACATGAATTCAGTGTCCAGTAATTAAACTATTAATAGCTAGCATTTCCATTTCCTTAAACATTTATTATTTCAAGGCAGGTGCATCGCATCCCCACACTCAGGAGGCAGAGGCAGGCAGATCTCTGTGAGTTCATAGCTGGTCTGGTCTTTAGAGCGAGTTCCAGGCCTAGCAGTACTACACAGAGAGACCTGTCTCTTTTTTTTTTTTTTTAAAGATGTTTGTCATTTCTTTGGGAACATTCAGATTCCTATGTACTTTCTAATTCTCTATAAATTAAATACCAAGTTCTTGCATGTGGACGCCATCCTACTTTGTCATAGAACACTCAGACGTACTCTTCTGGTGCTCATTGCCCAGCCTTCATCTCCCAGCCCACCTTTCCCATCCCTCTACTGACCGCTATTCTGACCGCTACACCTATAGGATCAGCTCATTTAGCCTCCGCATATGCTGAGAACATTGAGTGTTTTGCTTCCTGTGCCTGGCTTATTTAATACGATATTCTCTGGGCTGGGCTCTCTTTTCTATGGGTACTGAGCTGGTCTGTTCTCATGACTTGTTTCTGTGTTTTTTCACCACTGTGACCAAATCATGATTATAAACAGAAGAGAAAGGACTTATTTTGGCTCATGGTTTCAGAGTTTAGTCTGCAGTCACTGGGTCCCATATGGTTGTACGGAACACATGTGTTGGTGTGAGTATGTGGCCAAGCAGAGAGAAACAGGAGGTCTGGCAAAGACACACACCCTAGGGCAGCCTTGAACTCACTGTGTAGCCCAGCTGGCTTTGAACTCAGTGTTTCTAGGTCAGATTCCCAAGTACTGGCATGGCAAGTATGTGCCTTTGCCCTTAGTGAGTGTTTGTTTAGTCTGCAGGTTCTGATTTCCCTCCATCAGACCCTGCACAGAGAGCGTATGAAGAGAAACTGACTTAATTGTCTGTATTGAACTTCCAGCCTCATTTAGTTGCCTTCCTAAAGCTTGACTCTCACATGAATCTATTCTGACCTTCTAGCATTAAGTACCGAAAAGATTTCCCCACTGTCCACACCAGCAGCTGCCTTCCCAGCCTAACCTTGGCCCTGGCTGTCAGCTCTGTGTGGCTCCTATCCCCAGTCCCTTCTGGGTACCTGCTCCAGTCTGTGCCCTGAGAGGCCACTCTGTGGACACCAGCTCTGTCCCCACGTGGCACATCCTGCTTGCCTCCCCGTCACTTGGTCACTTGTCACTGTGTCCTCCCTCTAGAACAGGAGTTCTGGAGCATGGGGACACCTAGGCCACGCCCCCTTTTCCAAGTGCATTGCTTGGCTCGCCCAGAGTCGGTGTTCACTTTGTCCCCTTTGACTTGTGGTTCTCAGAAGACGAGCAGAGGACAAACATGACCTCTCAGAAGAGTTTCCAGCAGCTGACGATGGAGAAGGAGCAGGCCCTGGCTGACCTGAACTCTGTGGAAAGGTCCCTTTCTGATCTCTTCAGGAGATACGAGAACCTGAAAGGCGTGCTAGAAGGGTTCAAGAAGGTGGGTGTCCTTCCACCTTGTCTCCTGGGTGGTCGTGTGGTGTCTTAGTAACAGGCAGTCTCTGCTATCAGAGTGGTGGGCAAGCTGAGGCTTGGTGGGCTCCTTCTTGATCATTCGCCTTGATAGTGCTAAAATTAGAAGAGATTTACAAAGCAATGTAAATTAGGACATGGAGAAGTCTATAGGCTTTCTTTAGTGGAGATTGCCCAAGCCTGTTGAAGTTGCCATGGACTATGAATTAAACACATCTCAATTAAGCAGACTTTCCTATAAAACAAAACAAAAAAACCCCAACCCTTGTGATACACTGTGCAAGAGAAACAAAGAGATATTCATGTTTGTTTTGAATTTTCCCGTTGGAACAGAATGAAGAAGCCTTGAAAAAATGTGCTCAGGATTACCTGGCTAGGGTTAAGCAGGAAGAGCAGCGATACCAGGCCCTGAAGATTCACGCAGAGGAAAAGCTGGACAGGTAAGAGCTTGTGATGTGCGCTGCGCCTGTTGACTGCTGCAGGTGGAGGCAGGCACTGTTTGTCTACAGAGTAACAAAGTTGTACCTTTTACTATCTGTGTTCTTGCTTGCCACTTCAGGTGTGTGTGAGAGATTTTATTCCTCTGGTTAGAGTATAGACAGACGTGTGCACACACAGCATCCCCTCTGTTTCTCACCGCTTAACCTTTAGCCCATTAGTGCTGGCATTTTGTGTTTTTCCTCAGACGTACATGCTAAGCCCCTTAGTTTATCTTTCTGTGCTCACAAGGACCTTCTCCCTGGCATTTCATTGTTGGAAGGTCTCCGTTTAGGCGGCCACTCCTGCTGAACATCATGGTCATTAAACTCGTCCGGATGTGGAAGTGCTGTAGCGAGCAACGCTATAGACTGTTCCTTCGTGATAAAAGATGAGGAACTGGGGACCAGCAAGCGTGGAGTTATAATAGTTGTAAAGACTGACCAGTTGGCCTCATTAGACATACGTTGAATGACACCCAACATTGTATGATCAGGTGCAGAGTAATCCAGGCCACCATTGACTGGATCGTTAAAAAATTAGGATTGTTATGAAAAATTAAATAATGTCATTTTCTCATGAGATCTAACTTTGGAAGTATATTGCGGTCCTTCAGTATATTGAAGTATATTGATTGTGCTGTCAGGGTGTGCCATGGGAATGTGCTTAGCAGTTTTATATAAAGCGCATTTTGTAAGTCATTGTTTCTGGGTTTTCCTCTCAGTTCTTTGGAATCTGGGTTTTGTGAAAGTCAGTAGTCAGTACCCTGAGTCTGTTCCTCGTGGCTAACCATGCTCTTCTAATTTCATCCGCAAACAAACCCAACTCTCCGTCACAGAGCCAACGAAGAGATCGCTCAGGTTCGCTCAAAGGCAAAGGCTGAGAGCGCAGCGCTCCATGCTGGACTCCGGAAAGAGCAGATGAAGGTGGAGTCCTTGGAAAGGGCCCTTCAACAGAAGGTACGCGCGGGCTCTGTCACAGGGTTCTTCTAGTGGATACAGGCATTGGCTGCTCTCCTGTGGTGTATGTCAGTCCTTGGTGTACATAGCTTGGCATGGATCTGGAGGAAGGTGGCTTTGCTCTTGTTACACAGACACTCCAGGCCAGCTCCTTTATGAACAAATTTGGGGGACACACATTATTAACCAAGGCTACGGGGAGCCATCAGACATAGGCAGGGTTCAGGGTGCGGGGGGGTTGTGTTTTAAGTGAAGTTCAGGGGCTGTAGCTCAGCAGTTTTCAGAGCAGATGTGCCCTGCAGGGACACGAGGCCTTGTCTGGAGGCTGGGAGATGCTAGTAGCCCCAGAGTGGGTGAGAGGCCAGCAGTGCTGCCGAGCGTCCTATAGTGGACAGGGTGGCCCCCATCAAATCTCAGGCAACATAATGGATTCTGAGAAACTGTCATGGAGAAATTGAAAGCAGAAATAATGTTGCCAGGCTCAAGACTGTCTGCTTGCCTTTGGACATGCCAGTGAAGCAGAGAGACATGAGAAGGTGGAGGGCTCTTGCCTAAGCTGAGTTGGGTGTGCTTTATAGAGATAGGAGTTGGGGGTTCCAGTCTGACTCCTGCCTCTCTCAAGCCTGCCTGCCTCCCTCACACCTGCCTTTCACGCCTGCCTCCCTCACGCCTGCCTGACTGGGCTTGGTGGTGCATCCTTGATCCTAACCTCCCTCTCAGGATGCTTTTCCGTTCTACACATCACCTCCTCGGAGTATCTGTGTCAACACTTGCCCCCTTGGAGTTGTATATACACCCTGGGTGAGTTTGGAAGGGGAACTGCTCCAGGCCCCCTTGCTGATCCCTCTCGCTATCCTGGGAGGAGACCTCGATGCTCAGTCTCTGTGGCACCAGTTGTATTTCTCATGCTCGGCGGGTTTTGGCCTTTCTCTTTCTTCTTCGCTGTTGAACTCGGTGCATCGCCATGTGTGCATTCGTGTAGTGGTGTGAACTCGCTGCATCGCCATGTGTGCATTTGTGTGAACTTGCTGCATCGCCACGTGTGCATTCGTGTAGTGGTGTGAACTCGCTGCATCGCCACGTGTGCATTCGTGTAGTGGTGTGAACTCGCTGCATCGCCACGTGTGCATTTGTGTGAACTCGCTGCATCGCCACGTGTGCATTCGTGTAATGGTGTGAACTCGCTGCATCGCCATGTGTGCATTTGTGTGAACTTGCTGCATCGCCACGTGTGCATTTGTGTAGTGGTGCGAACTCGCTGCATCGCCACGTGTGCATTCGTGTAGTGGTGTGAACTCGCTGCATCGCCATGTGTGCATTTGTGTGAACTCGCTGCATCGCCACGTGTGCATTCGTGTAGTGGTGTGAACTCGCTGCATCGCCACGTGTGCATTCGTGTAGTGGTGTGAACTCGCTGCATCGCCACGTGTGCTTTCATGCAGTGATGCGAACTCGCTGCATTGCCATATATGCATTTGTGCAGTGGTGCGAACTCGCTGCATCGCCACGTGTGCATTCGTGTAGTGGTGTGAACTCGCTGCATCGCCACGTGTGCATTCGTGTAGTGGTGTGAACTCGCTGCATTGCCATATATGCATTTGTGCAGTGGTGCGAACTCGCTGCATCACCACGTGTGCATTTGTGCAGTTGTGCCCTTTGACCTAGAGCTTGTGTCTGGCCACCCTGACTCAGACTCTGGAATCCCAGTCCCTGAAGCTCTTGGTGGGTGAAGCAAAATCCACATCCTTGTGTTTTAGCCTGCGAGCCACTCAACAAGAGAATTGGAAGCTAAGGTTTATGGACTGGCTTCAGGAGGGTTGATGGCTCTCCCCACCCTTAGCGCAGCTGGCGCAGCACTGGGAGCACACTTTGATGGATGGAAGGCATTTGGTCCTCGACCTCAGAGGACTGGTGCAGGGGTGGAGAGGCACTAGGATGTCTGGGGCTGGTCTAGCCACCAGCTCTTCTCTCAGAACACAAAGCAGCCTGCAAATCATATCCTCTGTCTTTCAGAATCAAGAAATTGAAGAACTGACGAAAATCTGTGATGAGCTCATCGCGAAGCTGGGAAAGACGGACTGAGATTCCTCCCGTGAGCTGTGCAGATCTGAGTCTGGCTGCTTGTGTCGTGACCACAAATTATCTTGCCTTATCCAAAAGTAATCCCTCCTTTGCAGAGAAAAATAACTTTTTAAAAAGCACATGCCTGCTGCTGTCTGTCCCGCTGCACCCCACTGCTGCAGCCGGAGCCTGGCTGGTGGTGGGGAAGGAGCTGACGTGTCAGCGGGGGCCTGCGCACCCAGGCTGCCGCTTCCCCTAGTTGGGCTGCTGGGTCCAGCGTGTGCTTCTCCATCTGCAGTTCATCTTTACTTTTCCCGAGTGTGTGAAATTTCTAATTTTGTGGCAACCGTGTGGGGTTATCTTCCCAGCACATATTTGATATTTTTATGACTTGGTTAACCGTTTAAATTTCAGTATCGGCCGTTTTTTTGAAGGAGACAGTTTGGCCCTATTGCCACTAACAGTTTCTCAGTGAGACTTGAGTTCCCTTTTATTTCCAGGGATTTTAATTTCACTCGTGCATGCATATGTGTACATGCTGCCACTGTCCCCTGAGGCATATTCAGATATGGATGTTTAGGGAGGAGCAAAGTTACATAAATCAACATAGATCAGATTCTTCTTTGGAAGCAGAGCCGAGGTCTCAAAGCCAGCTTCAGACTTCGTAGGACTGACAACACTGCACCGTTGCTCGAGTGTTTCCTATACACAGAGCCCTGGGTTCGATCCCCAGAACTACAGAAACTGGATGCTGTAGTGCATGCCTGTAATTCCAACACTCCAGAAGCAGGGGCAGGAGAATCAGAAGTTCAAGGTCATCCTCAACTACATAGCTACTTGGAGGCCAGCCTGGGCTGTATGAGACCATGTTTCAAAAAAAGGGGTGAGCGGAAGCATGGTGACATCGTAGCCGTTGGGAGGGTAGGGCAGGAAAGCCGTTGGGACCTGGAATGTAAGGGCAGCAGAGCATGAGGCGGAATAGACCTTTTCTCACAAATCAGAGGCCCGCCAAACCAAAATTTGAGTCAGGGTGGGGAGATGAGGGATGTAGGTTTCATGTCCAAGGAAGACTTTGCTGTGCTGTTTGTTGCCCTGGTGCTTGGACCCTTGGGTCCCAGCATGGCCCCTTGTGCTCAGACTGAATGAGCAACAGAGTGGGCCTCCCTCAGGTCTCGCATCTGATGGATGTGTCCACCTGGGGGCAGTTGGTCTCTAAAACAAAACCAGCTGTTGTTATCTATTTGAAATATACACAAAAAGGGCTTGGGAAAGGGTCAGCTGGTTTTGTTAAAAGAGAGGGCAGCCTAGGGACCAGTTTGGGGTGGAGGGCTGTGGTTTTCTGTGTTTACAAGCACGGCACTTCAGAGACTTTAAAACAACAACACACGTTTTCATGCTGGAGGTGGACTTTAAAGCCAAACAGGCAGTAAAAAGTCATCCCCCAAGTCGGCTTGAATGCGGGGGAGGGCAGTGCAGGGAGGAGGTCCACACAGACAAAATGAAATCCTGTGAACACAGACTGGGGGGACGTTAACCCCCAAAGAGAAATTTCCCACCCTGCTGTCAGTGAGTTCCTTTCCACTTGACAGGCAAAACCAGATCCATTCCAGCTTTAATGCGTTTTTTGGCCTTCATCATCTACCCTGAGTCATCGTGAATATGCACTATTCAGTACACACACGTTTTCCTCCTTGTCAAACTATTGCAGGAGCCAGCTCCAGAAATGAATTATGCCTCATGGAGAAACTGTAGGTCTCAAACAATGTCCCTCTAGTGGTGTGTCACCATGCAGGTGCAGGCTTCAGCCCCAGGGAGCGAGCAGTGTCTTTTCAAGCTAGAGGTCACATTTTGTCAATGTGTGCTTGTTATAATTGTGCTTAGGTTAGGCTGTATTTTAAAGGCCTACTGTCTTACCATTTTGTACAAAACCACGAACAAGTAGAAGCTACCTGTGGTTGGAGGAATGGCTTGACAATCATTTAGTCACAGTGGCTTAATGTGACGGCTGTAGCCATAGACATTATTGTCGGGTTCAAGTGTCTTCAGGGGACATAGCCGACGTCAGCTTAACTCTCTTCCACAAGGGAAGTTAACTTTGCATTTCAGGAAACACTGCAGAAGTTTCTGCACAGTGTAATGGTGGTGTCCGTGTGTGATTGGTATTGATTTTTTTTTCCAGTATGAGTGGTGTCCATCAAAAATCTCTCATCCTTGTTTCCTGAATTTTTTTTTGGTAGTGCTGGGACTTGAACCCAGGTCTTGAACATGCTAGCTAGGCAAGTACTCTACTGTGGAGCTGCATCTCTGGCCCCAGTCATCTTTCTAAGCCTGTGCAATTTTAAAGCATCCTATGCTGTATGTTACAAAGCATAGAAGAGGCGTGGTGCCTGTCCTTCCCTGCCACACTGGCGGAAGAGACCCCTTGAAAAACAGGCCCCGCTAAATGAGGTTGCTGTGCAGGGGACATGAAATAGCTCTGTAAGCAATGTCTGCCAGTGGCCTCTTAGTCATCACCATTGCCAGGAAATTTCTGCAGCATCTAGTTTGTGGATACTCTCCAACAAGAATAAAAAATGTAGCTTGCACAGCTGGAAAATTAAGAAAATATACTAGGCAGAGGAAAGAATATTTATTTTTCTTTTAATTAAATGAGCCCTAAAAAGCTCTTAGTACTCTAGAGAGTAAAAATACAAAGTTTCCTTCCACACATGCTGGGGGGCCAAAATACTTATTTGTTAGGCAATTAAAAGGGGGACCAGGCCTGGTGGTACATGCCTATAATTTTGGCTTTCTGGAGGCAGAGGCAGGGACCAAGAGTTCGGGCCTGCCTGGGCTATACAATGAGATCCTATCTTCAAAGATTTAAGAGCTACTCGGTAGTAGCATTTTTTTTTTTTTTTTTTACTTACCACACACAAGGCATTGGTGTGCAACCCCAGCATTGTAAAAATAAATAACAAAACCCCTAAAACACAAAGGAAATAGAAGCTACTGACTCAGAAAGTGGTTTGGGAGCGTTAGGTGAACCTGTTGAGACTCAGCATAGACCCATTTCTCTAGTTCCTCTTTGCCAAAGTGTCGACAGCTTCTACCTGTCAGTATCCCAGACCCGGTTACCGTGTGCTTACGCTGTGTGGAGACTGGTAACTTTCTTAAATTTTGTATTCTCTGCTTGGTGCTCTAGTGTGGAGCCTATAGCATCTTCAGAAGCAGACCAAATTAGAAAGCGCTCAGTGCAGGGCTCTCTCGGGAGGGTGGTCCCTATGACTTAGTGTTAGAGTTCAGGCTCAGCTTCCTTCCCAGCCAGAGCCCACTTTCTCCCTGTGCAGACTTGGCACTGTCCGTGCACAGATCATTCACCAGGCAGCCCTGGATTGACCACAGTAGACCGAAGCCCTCACCTGCAACAGAGATAGCTCAGGCTAGACAGGGCCCCTCTGCAGCTCACCGGCATCGGGAGCCATGACAGAGTTCAGGGCGCACCAAACTGAAAGTGGTGCGGACCGTCTGTAGTTCCTTTCCTTGGTCTCTATTTCATTCTGTGGTCTTTAAACTTGGTCGTTCCTGCTGTCTCTGTAGGTCTGTGACCCTCTGCGTTCCTGCTGTCTCTCTGTAGGTCTGTGACCCTCTGAGCCTGCTCTCAGGTTGCTTTTCTTGAGACAAGAGAATGTAGGTGTTGAAAGAGTCTGATTCAAGCAAGGAATTTGAAAATGTATATATTATGAAGATTTTTAAGGGTGGGAGGTTATTATGTACTTACTAAAGAACAGATAAAGTCTGGGAATCCCCGGGTACCAAGCCAAAGGTCTGGGATATCATCTTTCAAAAAGTTTTAATAACAAAGTTATTTAAAGGAAACTAATGTTCAGAAAGGTTTGACTGGTTTGTAGATTCCAGTTATTATTTTTTTTTAAAGCGATTTACTAGGGCTGGGGGTGTAGCTCAGTTGGTGACACACTTGCTCAGCATGCTCAAGTCCTTGGATTTCATCCCTAGTGCTGGGGAAAAAGCATTTACTACTAAATTCTTCAGGGTCCCATATGGATAAGAAAGGGAAACAAATGTCTAGAAACAGCGTGTCTCCCTCTTGGTTCTCTCCCGAACCAGTGCAGAGCACAGGCAAGTCACTTGCAGAGACTACAGATTGCACTTCTGGTAGTTTCCGTCCAAATGCAGCCCCCTCTGTGCCTGTCAGCCTGCAGTCAGATGTGGACAAATAAGATTCCTGAGGAATGACTTTCTTAACTGTACTGTGGTTTCAGCTTTATGTAAACACATAGATTCCCGTATAGTTCCAGTATGGAGATGCTGCTGCAATGCTGGCCTTAGGTAGTCTGTATGATGCTTTCACTGCTCAGAGGAGACCAAGCATGGGGCTGAGGTATGGCCTTCCCTGTATGGAGTTGTGTATGTCAAGATGCCGCTTTGCCTTTTTGTGGTATCTGAATATGCCCAACAAAAGTGCTTCCTCTTACACAACTGACTCTATATTTGTGAATAATTTTCAAATGGACACAGAAATTTGAACTCTGAAACCACATCTGATACAGGGCAGTGTCTAGGTTAATCCTGCAGCCTCAGCTTCGTCCTTTGCAACCCCTGGGACAGGATTCAGTCATTCTGAAGTCCCAAGGCAATAGTCAGCTTTCCAGTATCGCTGTTAGCGAGTCTGTATTTGCCAGTAGATGCCCACTGTACTAACGTGCCAAGTGTTTATTGCACATCTGCTCCCATCGTGTCCCCGGTGCCCTAAAGTGTGTGAGGAGCCCCTCACTGGGTGGGGGGGCACCTGCCGCGCTGGCTCCTGTTGTCAGGACTGTTGTATGGAATAATCATCCCCATAGATTTTATACACATAGTAATTTCCCTTTTTATATGTCAGGTAAATATTTGTAAAGGTTATACTCACACAAAAGAATTATTATGATAATTACTAATATATTTTTTCCATGTTTCATTGCCTGAATAAAAACTGTTTACCACTGTTAAGTCTGAGGTCTGTCTTCCTGGTTGTCAGTTGATTTATTCTTGAGTATTTATGGTAGCCTCTCATGGGTTCCATATTTCCGTCTGAAAATAGATGACATTTTCCTCTGCTCATTTCCTGGGGCTTCATGCATTTCACTGGGCATGTAATTGAAAACAAAACAAGCTCCGGAATTCTGACCCCGCCATAGAAACCACCATGACGGCGTCTGTGCAAACAGATTTTTGCTGAGTGCTCCTCGGTGTCACTAGTCCATCCTGGCATTTCAAGTCCCCCAGAAGCCAAGTTACTCTGAGCTTTCCGCCTTGCTGAAGGCCCCGGGGTGAGCTGGAGTTGTGGAGAACACAGCTGGTGCGCTGTGTGTTTTCTAGGCTAGTACAGGAAAAATGTGAATGGTTGGACCAGCTCCCTGGCTAGGGTGGGCCAGGGTAGAACTGGAAGAGTTCTACCTTCCACATATTGCCATTGCAGTGGATAGTCAAGACTTGTTTTTACAATTTAGCTGAGGATGAGGAAGTCGGGATGCTTTATTTGCTTATTGTGAATCTCTGCAGCCCTTAATGGTCCTGGTTTGGGAGACAGGGTACCAATGTGTTCTGACTGCAGAGGGCATCCTATAACAGATCTCATTTTCTTAGCATTGTTGGCGAAGTAAGATGAAAATTGACCTTAGATAAGACTGTCCAAGATAAGACCATCTTGATTTCAGTCAACAACAGGAGCCAGGCAGTGGTGGTACATGCCTTTAATCCCAGCACTCAGGAGTCAGGCAGGTGGATCCCTGTGAGTTCAAAGGCCAGACTGGCGGTCTACATACAAAGTTCCAGGACAGCCAGAGCTACACAGAGAAACTCTCAAGACAGCTTCGCCTAGGGTAAAGCTTTGGCATGGAAGGTTGAAGTAAAGATTCTAGCTTTGCTTGGGGCAATAGTGAGGCCCCTAATGCCCTCATTTAGATGGAGAATGCTAGAAGTGAGTTGAGGTCTGGCTTTACAAATTTCCCTTATAGAAGTGCTGCCTATGAGGTTTGAGATGTATGTACTAAAGCAGATGTTCTGGAAGCCAGTGAGTCCACATATTGCCATTGATTTACATTATTTAGAAATGAAATTGCTAGCCCATGTCACAGCGAAGGAAGAATCGGGCCTTAGGTCCCAAACCCACATCCAAGTCTAGGCTAGATAGCTTGCTCTACATATTTGAATGCTTAGTCACCAGAGGGGGTGCTATTTGAAAGGATTAGAAGGACTAAGAGACGTGGCCTTGTTGGAGGAAGTTTGTCACTGGGGGTGGACTTTGAGGTTTCAAATGCCTCTGCCAAGACCAGAGTGTCTGTCTCTGCCTGCAGATGAGGATGTAGCTCTCAGTTCCTGCTCTAGCTACTGCCAGGCTTGATGCTAATGGACTAAACCTCTGAACCTGTAAGCCGGTCTCCCATTAGATGCCTTCTCTTCTAAGTTACCTTGGTCGTGGTGTCAGCAATAGAACAGTGGCTAAGAGGTGTGTTGTCTTTGTGTCTGTGATGCATATTGCTGTGGGAGCACCTCAGACTGGAGTTACAAGTGGCTATGGCTCACTGTGTAGGTGCTGGGAATTGAACCTGGGTCCTCTGGAAGAGCAGTCAGTAGTCTTTACCATTGCACATTCTCTCCAGCCCAAGACTGCTTTACTTTGGACCTTCCTTGGTTCCGTACCCAAGTGATGAAGAAACTAGGGTCATATTCTCCTCAGTTCTTTTCCCAAGTAGCGAATGCCATTCCAACCGCCTGTAACCAACACTGCTGTGATTCTAATGGGCACTGACTGTCTCCCTGAGAGATGCCCCTGAGGGCCAAGCTGCATTTCCTACATTTCAGATGTACAGAGTTCTTAAGACAGAAACACAGCACATGTATTCAGCAGTAAGACTTTGGAGTTAGGCATTTTTGTTCTAGACATGGGAAATGACAGGTAAGTTGGTTCTTGTAAATGCAGTTAGCTGGTGGGATGCACACAGGAAGAGGCGTGAGATGAAGAGTTAACTTCCAGACAGCCTCCTGCTGCGGCATCCAGCCTGAAATGCACCTCTCGGAAAGGGCCGCCACTTCCATCGTCTTGCATGAAATTTAGACTTTTCCCAGGCACTTTGTTTTTTGTTTTACTTTGTGTGAATGATGCAGGTGACAATGTTGTGCATGTTTGGAAGTTAAAGGACACCTTCAGGAGTCTTCCATCATGTGTGTCCTGGGGACCAAGCTAAAAATCCTTAGTCTTGGGAGAAAACACTATCACCTACTGAGCCAGCTTCCCAGTTAATTTTTCTAAGGTAACCAATCTTTCTTCCTCCCTCCCTCCCCCCTTTCTTTTTTTTTTTCATGACAGGGTTTCTCTGTTTAACAGCCCTGGCTGCCCTCTAACTCGGTTTGTATACCAGGCTGGCATACAGGCTTACAGAGTGAAGTCGTGTGCCACCATACCCAGCCTTAACATTGCCTATTTTCAACCAAAGCTCTGTAGAATGTTTCCCATACAGCATCTGCTTCAGTGCAGATATGATGATGGCCACTGGGTGGCTTCACGCCCAAAGTTTCAAACTGCAGCACAAAACCTGTGTTTGAAGCCACAAATAAAAGAGCAAGCAGAAGAGCCGCAGCAAATACTTTGTGGGCAAGCAAATAGGGAGGGTACGTGCCATCCACAACTTGTATTGCATTACGTCTGTTGGGCTGCAATTGAAAAGGATTTTTAGATCCTTTTACTTTATGCATGTGAGTGTTTTATCTGTCCCCCCCCACCAGTGTGTGTGTGTGTGTGTGTGTGTGTGTGTGTGTGTGTGTGTGTGTGTGTGTGTATCGTGTTTATGCCTGGTGCCCGTGGAGGTCAGAAGAGGGCATTGGATCCTTGGAACTAGAGTTACGGAAGGTTGTGAACCACCATGTTGGAACCGGGAGCCAACACAGGTCTTCTAAAAGAGTAAAATTGCCCTTAACCACTGAGCCAACTCTCCAGCCTGCAGTCTTTAATGTCCTGATTGGGAGGCCTGGGAAGCTTAAACCATTTTTAAAACGTTAAAAGCCCACGGGAAAGCAAAGCAAAAAATCTTTCCAGCCTCAGCCAAGCAGTCCAGCCTCTTCCCTCCCGTGGCAGCAGAGGGCGGCATGCTGAGGCTCAGGATCCCATTTCTGTTCAGGGGCCATGGCTAAGAGAAACCTGACCCATGGCTGAAAGAACACAGGCTCTGAGCTGGAGTTCAGAATAGAGTCCGTGACTCGCAAGGGCCAGGCCTGGGGTCCATACACAGTGCTACAATGAATTAAAAATGAAACCTTTCTTCTTGTTCTTGTTTTTGAGACAGGGTTTCTCTGTGTAACAGCCCTAGCTGTCTTGGAACTTGCTCTATAGACCAGGTTGGCCTTGAACTCACAGAGATCGCTGCCCAGTGAAACCTTTCTTAGAAGAATTTACCTCAATAGAACTTCTCACAACTACTTCCTCCACACAGTTCAATTCTAAATTACAAGTATCTATATAAGCAATAAGACATCTTTTATTTAAATCTTAACTTGATCTGGGAAATTTTTCTGCCTGCCAACGCCACTCTTCACAGGCAATATGTTAGTTAAATGACTAAGTGGCCGAGTCATGAGTTTGCCCCATAATTACAGAAGTGTGAGAAAATTAAAAGTTGAGTCCTAGGAGGAAGCAAACTCAGGACACGGCAGGTCCATGCAACACCGTCACACGCAGGTTGAAAACAGAGGTTGGGGAGAGCATGGGTCCTTTGAAACATTTGTTGAAATAGCCGATAGCTTCTCTGGACACCTTAAACCTGGGACCATTTTATACGTAGAGAAGAGTTGTCTCTTCTGTAATCAACTCTGGACTTTGACCTCCTTCTGGTCCCCTGCTGGTGTGGGGCCTTGCACCCTTGTCTCTGTTGCACAGCCTCCTGGGCCAGCAATCCCATGGAGGTGCTGACTTTCTCTTGCCTTTCTCTGTTGCACAGCCTCCTGGGCCAGCAATCCCGTGGAGGTGCTGACTTTCTCTTGCCTTTCTCTGTTGCACAGCCTCCTGGGCCAGCAATCCTGTGGAGGTGCTGACTTTCTCTTGCCTTTTTTCCTCCCCGCTTTCCTGCATTTGCCTCTTCTCTCCCCGCTTCTTCCTACTTCTCCTCCCTCCTCCCCACTACTCATCTTTCCCTTCCCTTTTTCTTTTGCCACAGTAAGTCTGGCTCTGAACCTAGAAGCCTCTCTCTCTCACTCCTCTGCCGCCCTAACCCCACCCCCACCCCCGCATCTTTTCTCAGACAATTGTTCTGATATGGTCCAAGGACCGTGAATCCTTTGCTCTATTTTAGCAACAGGAATTAACTGCAGTTAGAGCAAAGGGGGGGGGGTATCATGAGCATCTCTTTCCTGATATTTACATCTAATGACTTCATAGAAATTAGACAGGTACAGATCAATATGCAGTAGTTTGCATCAGATGGAAGAAAGGTCTCTGTTCCATCTCTGCACGCCACTCCTGTGCCGGCTTGAGCCTGGTTCAGAGGACAGCTAGGGTGAAGGCTTGCCTCACATCCTGTCAGTCTCCGTCCCTCTCCTCGCCTTGACACCGAGAGACACCAGAAATGAGTCTAGTTCCAGAATCTTGTTCTCTGTGAAACTACGTATGTTAGAATCTGAATGTGTGGAACCAAGTATTTCAGAATCTGTATGTGTGAAACTAATGTGTTAGGATCTATATGTTTGGAACTATGTACGTTAGAATCTATGTGTGTGCAGCTTTGCGTGTTAGAATCTATGTGTGTGCACTATGCATGTTAAAATCTACGTGTGTGCACTATGCATGTTAAAATCTATGTGTGTGGAACTCCATATGGTAGAATCAATGGGTGTGCAACTATGTGTGTTAGAATCGCCTTTAAAATCTGAGCTCTTTTCCAGGTTGTTGGCACTAGCTCTCTCCTGTATAGAACAATCAGATTCCTCCACTTTCAGCCCTAGATTTCCCCTGGGGGAAAAAAAATCTATTTTTATTTTATATTGTTTCTCACATTTTAAAAAGTTAATATCATCATTCCCTTCTCTCCCTTCCCTGTAGCCCCTCCCATGTCACAACCCTTCCAAACGTGTGCCTTCAATTTCTACTGGTACATAGATTCAAATAAATGCATAAATGAGATCAGCCGAGTCTGGTTAGTGTTGCTAGTACATTTTTTAGGGCTGACCGTTTGGGCTTGGATAACCACAAGGGGGTTCATCTCCGTGAAAGACTAATTCTCCCTCTTTCGGCAGCTTTTCATTGCATCGAAGAGTGTGGCCCTGTCTTGTTACAGTTTCTGTTGCTGTGAAGAAACGCCATGACCAAAAACCAGGTGGGGGACGACAGGCGCTATTTTGCTCACACTTCCACATTGTAGCCGGTCACTGGAGGAAGTCAGGACAGGAGCTCAAACAGGGCAGGAACCTGGAAGTAGTAGCTGATACAGAGGCCATGAAGGGGAGGTGCTTGTGCTTCCTGACTTGCTCAGCCTGCAAGTCCTTGCTCAGAATGCAGGACCACCAGCCCGGGGTTGGCACTGCACACAGCGGGCTGGGCCCTCTTCCATCAATCACTAATTAAGAAAATGCCCTACAGGCTTGACTACAGCCTGATCTTATGGAGGCATTTTCTTTCTTTCTCTCTCTCTCTCTCTCTCTCTCTCTCTCTCTCTCTCTCTCTCTCTCTCTCTCTTTCTCTCTCTCTCCCTCCCTACCTCCCTCCCTCCCTCCCTCCCTCCCTCCCTCCCTCCCTCCCTTCCTTCCATATTTCAAAAGAAATGGGGTTTCTCTGTGTAGCCTTGGTTGTCTTTATCTTGTGTCAAGTTGATATAAAACTATCCAACACAGGCCTCATGAGATTGTCCCCCATCCGTGTTGGCATGATATTGGTGGCATCTTTCAGGTCTCGTTTAAGCAGCTATATTGTTGAGATTTTTATGGATATAACTTCCCTCTTGTATCTAGAAGATACAATCTTACAGAGGGCTTCTTGGCCCTCTGGCTTCTATAGTCTTTTGTCCCTAAAACAATTCTTGGACTGGGGAGATGGCTCAGCAGGTAAAGGCAATTGGCTCCATAAACCCAATGCGGAGTCTGACAGGGAAGTTCAGTCCCAAGAACCCACGTAAAAAGCTGATGTATCTGCATGAATGGATACAGGGGTAGTCCTTTCACTTCTATTGCAAGATGGGATGTATAGATAGAATCTGCCAGAAGCTTGCTGCCAGCTCACCTAGAGCATACCATGTGGAAGCACAAAGAGACTGCCTCAACAAAGGGAAGATGAGAACCAGCTCCTGAGACCTGTCCTTCTACTTTGTTTGCTCAGAGTGGCCTTGAACCTGAAGACCTCTGCCTCTTGTCTCTCAGGTGCTGGGATTATAGGCGTGGTGTGTTTCGTACCCAGTGGACATATTTTTTTTTAAGATTTGCTTATTTATTATAGTATGTAGTGCTTTGTCTACATGTATGCTTGCAAGGCAGAAGAGAACACTATGGTTGTGAGCCAACATGTGGTTGCTAGGATTTGAACTCAGGACCTCTGGAAGAGCAGTCAGTGCTCTTAATTGCTGAGCCATCTCTCCAGAGGACTTCCAGAAAGATTTTTGATACTCAACAGTGACTTTGAGTCTGCTGTAATTTACAGTTCAGTGTAACTGTTTCAAACACTGGCCACCTAAATATTCTTAGAAAAGCAGGGGCGACAGTCCAGTGAGAAGGCTGGGGCCTTCTGGTGTGTACAGGTGTTAAATTGTTAAGTTTGTCTCAATGCCCAAGAGAATTGTCTCTGCCCTTATCACCGGAGCAGGACAAAGGCTTTTTAAAGTACTAGGCTCACTCTGCACCTTTCTGGGACTTGGAATCTGATGAAAGGAGAGATTAGATCCCTTCCCCACCACCGCCCAGGGCATCGGTTAACGACCTCTGCCAGAAGATCTGAGCCAAGTTCTGCTTTGCCACAGAACGAAACCCTGAGGAGCCATCTTTGGACCCTACATGTGACAGCCTAGAGTGGAATTCTCCACTCCCTCAATTTCTGCAGTCTTTTGGTCACTCTTCATGCATCTTTTGCTTTATTTACCAAAGTGAGATTCTGGACTGCAAGTTGGCTCAGCAGGGGCTTGCCACCAAGCCTGACAACCCGAGCTCAATCCCAAGGATGCCTATGGAAGGAGTAATCTGCTTCCCTCCTATCGATTGTCCTCTGACCTCCATAAACACACCCTGTGGGTGGGCACATATTCACAATAAATGCCATGATAGAGTCTAGGAAGGTACTCAGCACCTAAGCACCTGTTAGCATCTGTTAGTATCCAAGCACACTTGGCCCCGCCCCTTGTGTGTGTGGGAACCTTGCAGAGTGTGTCATGCCTACATCTGCCAGTACCCTGTCCCTTTAAAAGGTTAAACTCTGCCTACTTCTACCTCTTCTTCCCTCTCTTCCTCTCTCCCCCTTTCCTCCCTCCTTCTCCCTCCCTCTCTGTCTCTCTCTCTTTACCCTCTCTCTTCCCACAGGGTCGCTTTGCACTCCCTTTGTCTCTCTCCCCTCTCCCTTTCCTTCCCCCAATAAAACTCCCCGGGTAAATTCTGTCTGCATGGGGTGTCTGTCTCTCACACACAGAGGTCCAGTCTCACACCATATCCTAACACTGGGAATTGATTCCCTGCACCCACATCCTGGTTCACAATCATCCACACTCCAGTTCCAGAGGATTCAACACCCTCTTCAACACAGGAAGCACTGTGGATTCCTGGCACACATGTGATAACCTAGATCATGTAAGCAAAACACTCATACACATAAAAATGTAAATTAAAAAACATTGAGACAGGGTCTAGCTGGCCTGGTCCTGACTATGTAGATCAGGTTGGCCTCAGCATCACAGAGATCCACCTTTCTAAGTGCTGGGATTAAAGATGTGTACCACCACAACCAGCCCCAAAATGTTTTCATGTAATTAAAAGAAAATTAAGAGCCAGCGACGACTCAGTGGGTAAAAGGTGCTTGCCACCAAGACTGATAATCTGAGTTCAAACCCCAGGACCCACCCGATAGGAAGTTGGGGCCAGCTGTCAAAGGTTGCCCTGCCTTCCACACGCACAATGTGGCATATACACAGACACACAATAATTTGAAAACATAAAATTCTAAGCGGGGTGGTGGTGGCTCATGCCTTTAATCCCAGCACTTGGGAGGCAGAGGCAGGTGGATTTCTGTGAGTTCGAGAACAGCCTGGTCTACAAAGCATGTTCCAGGACAGCCAAAACTGTTACACAGAGAAACCCTGTCTCAAAAAAAAATTAATTTTTTAAAAAAGTGACCCCTAAATTGTCCCAGCTGCCTGACTCCGAATGACCGCCATCGTCAACTCCAATCAGTGTTGCAGAAATACCCAAGCTTGGCTTGGAAACTGGAGGGAGAGACTTTGGGGATTCATGTCTGAGTAGGCAGTGGCAGGTTTGTGGTCATGACCTGGATCTCCTGACAAGGGTAACTGACCTAAGGGTTATTTTATTGAAGTTGTATTTTCTAGCTTCCCACGAGACTGTCAGGACACAGCAGAGGGCAGCTGAGTATGGCCCAGGGAAGGTCAAGAAGCCCAAAAGAAGGTAGAAGAGAACACAATAGCCTCAGTGCCTGGGCTTGTCTCTTAGAGACGCTAGTTCAGTAGTTCTCAACCTGTGGGTCTTGACCCTTTTGGGGATCTCAGATCAGAAATTTACATTACAATTCCTAACAGCAGCCAATTATAGTTGTGAAGTAGCAATGAAATAATGTGATGGTTGGGGGTCACCACAGCCTGAGAAACTGACTTAGAGGGTCGCAGCCTCAGGAGGTTGAGAACCACAGCTCTAGTTAGCAATGTTGCTTTTTCTAGGTTCAGTCACACTGTATGGTTTGCAGTAAATCATGTTTTTATAACCCTAACTTGCAAATGCTATCTTTTTAAAATTTCTTTATGAAAAGTGACTAACGCATGCTATGGAAAAACCATGGTAGAAGCAACTTTTGTTTAAAAAAAAAAAACAAAATGTGTTGTGGGTGAGATGACTTGGTGATTGAAGCACCTGCCACTAAGCTTGGTGACCCGAGGGTGACCCTAAAATCCATAGGTGGAAGGAGAGAACCAACCCCCAAAGCTGTCTTCTGACTTTCATACATACCCTCCTAGACAATAAGTAAATAAAAATACAATAAAAACATTTAAGGGAAGGGAAGGTTTATTTTGGTCATGGTTTTAGTGGATCCATTCTGACAGAAGCAGAGGCATGGTGGGCAGCTTGACTCGCACACCTTGGCCCACCAGCAAGAAGAGAGTTGTGGGAGTTTGAATGTAATTGCCTCCTGTAAGCTCATAGGGAGTGGCACTATTGGGAGGTGTGGTCTTGTTGGAGGAAGTGTGTCACTGTGGGGATGGGTTTTGAGGTCTCTTTTGCTCAAGCTTCTCTCAGTGTGACAGTTCACTTCCTGTAGCTTTCTGATCAGGATGTCGCCAGCACCAAGTCTGCCTACGTGCATGAGGATAGTGGGCTGAGCCTTTGAAACCATGAGCCGCCATGTCAATGAAATGTTTCCTTTATAAGGGTTGCCATGGTCACGGTCTCTTCACAGCGATAGAAACCCCACACAGGGTGTTGATGCTATCGATAGACTAAGTCTTCTTTTCCTTGATTCCCTTCTGCTCTCCCAGTCCTTTGGACGGCACCACACTTATTCAAGGTAAGGTAGAGGTGTGCCTCACCCATGTCCTAGGTGAGTCTGGATCTAGTCTGGTTGATAGCGGTGGTTTCACTGACACAAACATCATGACAAGCAGAATTCTATGAGTCTCCTGCTGCCAGGGTCTCACTTCTGTCAGATTCTGGAAACTACCCTGAACACAGCCTGATAATTTTTATAGCAACTGATGGGAACCGTGAAGCCCACTGCAGTGGTAGGAACCCAGGCAGGAACATCATACACTAACTAGGTTGAGGTCACTCTAATGTCACTCGGCTTCAGTTTGTAAAAGAGGAATACAGGGGTAATTAAAGTCAAAATGTCAAACATGGGTCTGTTATGAGCTGAATTGTTGTATTTGAGAGTAACGCACTAATAGTTTCAATGATTGACTAGAGGGTTGGTGTAATCTCTATTCCTTGAGCTTCACAATCTGTTGTGTGAGATTGGGGGGTGTAGTTATGGCCTCGTATTCGTGAGAGCATGCAAAAGAATCTGTTTTCTGTCTCCAAGACTGTAAAGAAATAAAAAATAAGCTGGGTGGTGGTAGTGTACACTTTAATTACAGCACTCAGGAGGCAGAGGCAGGCAGATCACTGTGATTCTTTGCCAGCTTGGTCTACAAGAGCCAGTTCCAGAACAGCTTTCAAAACGACAGAGAAGCCGGGCGATGGTGGCGCATGCCTTTAATCCCAGCACTCAGGAGGCAGAGGCAGGCGGATCTCTGTGAGTTCGAGACCAGCCTGGTCTACAGAGCAAGTTCCAGGACAGGCTCCAAAGCCACAAAGAAACCCTGTCTCGAAAAACCAAAAATAGGGCTGGAGAGATGGCTCAGAGGTTAAGAGCATTGCCTGCTCTTCCAAAGGTCCTGAGTTCAGTTCCCAGCAACCACATGGTGGCTCACAACCATCTGTAAAGAGGTCTGGTGCCCTCTTCTGGCCTGCAGGCATACACACAGACAGAATATTGTATACATAATAAATAAATAAATATTAAAAAAAAAGAAAAACCAAAAATAAATAAATAAACTGTATTAAATAAATTTATGTATGCTGTCCTGGTTAGATTTTTGTCAACAAGCTAGGGTCATCTGGGAAAAGGGAACTTCAGCTGAGAAAATGCCTCTATCAGATTGGCCTGTAAGCAAGTCTGTGGGGGCTTTTTCTTGATTAATGATTGATGCAGGAGGTTCCAGCCCACTGTGGGTGGTACCATCCCCTAGGCTGGTGGTCCTGGGAGATATGAGAAATGAGAGCCTGGAGAGCAATCTGGTAGGCTGCTTCCCTGTAGTCTCTACCTCAGTTCCTGCCTTGATTTGAGATTGATTGCATGTTGAACATGGAAGTATAAGCCAAATCAACCCCTTTCTCCCCTGACATGGTAAGTTGTTTTTGGTCAGTATTTTTATTACAGCAACAGAATGCAAACGAAGACAGGTGTATTTGTTTATTTGGAGCCAAGGTTTTACTATGTCATCCCCCGGTTGGCCTCATACCTGTGATTCTCTTGCCTCTGTTTTCAGTCTTTTCTTTTAATACTAAAAGCAAGCCCAGAGGGCCAGAGAGATGGTTCAGTGGGTCAAGCATGTGCCACGTAAGCCTTGTAGAATCCTGGGAACCCGCATAAAGGTGGAAGGAGAGAACCGATTCCATAAAGTTGTCCTCCGGCTGCCACACACGCCACAGCACGTCCATCCGCACTCATAGCAATGACAAACAGTGCCTGAGTTCTGGGATTCTAGGCATGTGCCATATGTCCATAAAGAAAATTTTAAACTAGCACATAAAAACAAAACCCCCAATATGGTGGTGTATGCCTAGAATTCCAGTATTTGGGATGTATAAGCAGGGACTGCCTTGAGATTAGTCAAGACTATAGAGAAAGAGTCTGTCTAAAAAATTTAACGGAAAAAGAGAAGTGGGCTGGGGTGAGGGGATGGAGACCGGCAACAAGATGGCTCAGCCACACACTCTCTAAGTCAATAAAGAGAAGAGATTTCACATATTAACAGAGTAATTTGATGTTCTGAGCCATATAGGCATTGTGCAACTCCTAAACCAGGTTAAACATATCTGCTGTCCCTCAGATACTCATTCCTCATGTTAAAACACCCAACACTATCAATAGAAGAAACGACCAATCCACTCCCCCATTGTGTAATGTATCGATCAAAGAATGCATCTTTCTCCTGGGCATAAAACATTACTACTGAAGACAGACAGGGAGAGACCAGATCCTGGGAGAATAGACCATGAAGGGGAGAGACCCGGAGAGGACAGAACCAGGAGGACAGACCCGGAGAGGACAGAACCAGGAGGACAGACCCGGAGAGGAGAGAACCAGGAGGACAGACCCGGAGAGGAGAGAACCAGGAGGACAGACCCGGAGAGGAGAGAACCAGGAGGACAGACCCGGAGAGGAGAGAACCAGGAGGACAGACCCGGAGAGGACAGAACCAGGAGGACAGACCCGGAGAGGACAGAACCAGGAGGACAGACCCGGAGAGGACAGAACCAGGAGGACAGACCCGGAGAGGACAGAACCAGGAGGACAGACCCGGAGAGGACAGAACCAGGAGGACAGACCCGGAGAGGAGAGAACCAGGAGGACAGACCCGGAGAGGAGAGAACCAGGAGGACAGACCCGGAGAGGAGAGAACCAGGAGGACAGACCCGGAGAGGACAGAGCCAGGAGGACAGACCCGGAGAGGACAGAACCAGGAGGACAGACCCGGAGAGGAGAGACCATTAGTTAGAGACCTCTAAACCTCACACTTTTATTTTACAGGTTTACGTGAATAACACAGACTCTGCCTGAGCTCACATATTTACCGTGGCAGAAATAGAGTGATTACTCTGGCCCGCTTTCCGCGGATCCACTTTCAGTTTCTGAGTGCTCGGAGGGAACCTAAAGGTGTCTTTGAACTATAAAAGTGAGCAGCAGCTGTAACTGAGATGTAGGGTATTTGTCTGAGACCCAGTCCCTATAGCACTGAGGTGAAGAGGAGGAGGAGGAGGAGAAGGAGGAGGAGAGGAAGAGGAAGAGGAAGAGGAAGAAGAAGAAGAAGAGGTAGTGTTTGTGTGAATGGCGTTCCTTGGAGTCTTAGCCCGGATGACTAGCTGTTTTAAAACTGAACAGCAGACTGTTAAAGGAAACTCAGGCAGGGTCTCTGCAGCAAGTTCCCTGGGCCGCTGCTTTCAGACTCATGGGAGAACAGCTTCTTCTACTTACTCTTGACCTCCACTTCCTGAATGTGTGTGCCTTTCCTGGCCTCTTGCTGGGCCCTTCTCCATCTTTAGGAGGCCTGGCTTTGTATGTAGCACAGAGAAGGTAACCTCAAGAAGAGGGGATTTCAGAAATTAGGGGTACAATATTTGCCTAGCGTGAGCAAGGCCTGGGTTTCAGTCCAGGGTTCGGCTCCGCATGGAATCACAACAAACAAGAGTCACACTTTGCCTTGAGTTGCCTAGAAATGGGGAAGCGGGTGTGAGCAGGGATGCAGCAGGGATTTTTAGCGACGGGAACAGAGGAAGAATCAGTGTGACATCCCCTTAGAATGTGAGAAGAATTTTGCAGGGGGATGTTTATATAAAAACAAAATCTAAAGCAAAAGCTAACTTAGACTCAGGAATGGTAATGTCACTGGGTTCCCAGCAGGAATGAGCTCATGAGCTAAAGGGGGCAGGGTGCCGTCCAACTCTTCAGTGTATTTTTAAAGGCCTCTTTGGGCTTCCGTTGGCTCTGGGGGGGGCGGGGGGGAGTGCCAATGCAATTGTGGATAGAGTGCCTCGGAGCGCTCTGAATCCAGCATTGGGAGCAGGTGTGGAGGGCAAGGGGCCTACCCGTCTCAGTGGCAGGGGCAGTCTCAGTGACAACTTCTGCCAACTTTTGAGATCAAATGTTTGGAATTTGAGGAACTCCCTGTAGGCCTTTCTTTGTCCTGTTTTCCCAGACTCTGATGTCACCAGCTGTGCTCACAAAGCATGCCCACATGTTTTTTTGACTGGCAGCCTTGGGAGCCCAAACCAGCGTGGTGTGTGGGTTGAGCCACAGAAAGCAGTTGAAGACATTGCCCACTGCAAGTAGCAGGCAGGGTTATTCAGGGGAAGGGGACCAGCTTCCTGAGACCCAGTATGGTCTTTTTTGTTTGTTTGTTTGTTTGTTTTTATAATAAAATCAAATCATAAGTCATCTTGTAAGTATAAAAATATCTTCAAAAATAGATTTGGGCCAGATATGGTGGCCCATGCCTACGGACCCAGGACTCTGGAGGTGGAAAAGGAGGACAGTGAGTTTGAGGCTAGCCTGGAATACATGATGATGTATACACGGAATATATGAGGTTATCCTGGATTACATGGTATGACTCTGTCTCAAGAGAAAAAAAAGAAAAAAAGAAAGACAACCAAGGATGGTAGAACATTTGATTAGCATTCATGAGGCTCTAATTTTGGGGTTCACCCCAGCATTGTGATGTGTGTGTGTGTGTGTGTGTGTGTGTGTGTGTGTGATACTGAGCACAGGAAGACAACTTCCCCAGGTACCACCCAAGCTCTGAGCCTCAGAACAGTCCGTCACCTGTCAAGACTATTAAATGCAAAGAGACCCTGAAAGACGTTGCCTGCCTGTCCCAGCCAGGACAGCAAGGGCCTTGGGTGCCTGGACACTGGAGTCCAGGGACTGATAGGAAGCATTCTCACAGGTGTTGTAATTTCAGGGAACTCTTACTTCCCTCCTGCAGAACCCACAGCTTCCTCTCCCTTGCAAGTCTGTTCCTGAAAGCTTCTATTTGCTCTGGGCCACCTTTGTCCTTGAGCATTAGAACAGCTGGGTGCGGTGATGTACCTTGGGAGGGAGATGGAAAAATCAGGAATTCAAGGGCATCCTCAGCTATGTAAGTTTTGGAAGAGCTTAATCCACGTGAGATTTCACACACACTCCCCCATCAAAGTATAGAGCATTTATGGCAAGCACACGGTCAAGTTCAGCTCGTCCATATGGCCTCTGCTTGAGTCTTCAGCAGCTTCCTGTTATCCAGCCTTCAGGGTCCTTTTGCCCTCCCATTCCTGGGGTGGCAAGCCTTGCTCCCTCGCGAGCTGCTGGGCAGTCAGAGTCAAGCCACTCAGGACCACAGGTCTGGGAATTGGAGCAGAAAGCCTGTGAAGGACCCTGAATGAAGGCTGCCCTTTCTTTCTTTCTTTCTTTCTTTCTTTCTTTCTTTCTTTCTTTCTTTCTTTCTTTCGATTTATTTATTTATTATGTATACAATGTGTCCCTGGGAATTGAACTCAGGACCTCTGGACGAGCAGTGAATGCTCTTAACCACTGAGCCATCTCTCCAGCCCCAAGCTGCCCTTTCTTTAGAGGTCTCTTGGAATAGGTTTGTACTAGAGTGCACATGAGAGGGTGTCGAGGCAGGGTACCCTAAAGCCAGGGGATAGTGTAGATGAGCAAGTGTAAGGAGTTAGGGGGAAGCATCAGACTTAGCCTGGAACTGACGATGTAGACTAGGCTAGCCTTGAACTCACAGGGATCTCTGCCTGTCTCTGCTGGCATTCAGGGCATGTGCCATCATGGCCAGCCACGGGTCTGTTTTGGAAAACTTGTATTCCCGTCCACATAAAGTACCAGGTAAGGGGAACTGAGACTCGTTCTCATTCACCTTCCCTTCCTCCCTCCCTCCCTTCCTCCCTCCCTCTCTCCTTCCCCCCTCCCTCATCAATACAGTTTAACTTTCCATATTTCCTACTCTTCTAAATATCATGGAGAAAAATAACATTTTCAGGTGTGAAACATCAGAGTCCCTCAGGGCTTCTTCACAGGAACGCTGTCTGTTGCTGAGATCAACAAAAAAGCGCTGGACCCTTCTAACCCACTGTGCAGTTGTGGTTCTCAAGATGCACCCAGACTGGCAGAGGCAGCTGCCTAGAAACTTCAGAAACACCAACTGGATTTCTACCTATTTCATGGTGTCTTCAGGCAGTTACTTCATTGGCATATCTGTAGATGAAAATGGGTTTCACTGTGGCATTCCCAGAGATCACATGACATGAACTCCTGGTGTCCAGGGCTCCCTTGTTCTCCTTTCCTCCCGTCCCTAGAAACATACACTCTTGAAACCCAGTCTTGTGGGCTGGGTCAGAACCTGGTGTCTGAACAAACTGGGTACAGTTCCGATATAAGTGGTTTAAGAGCCACTTCCCTGTGGTGTCACATGTTCCAAGAAGCTACATGTGGAATGAATGGGTCACTGGGTTCAAGATTGGGGACATTTTTGTTTGTTTGTTTGTTTCTTTCTCTCTCTTTTTGCTGTTTGGTGTTCTGAGACAAGAAACCTGGCCTGATCTTGGAGCCCTGTTTCTCCTGTTTTCAGCCCCCAAGTGCTGGGATTGCAGGGAGGTACCACCACAGCCTTCCTTGTTTTTGCTTGCGGGCAGGGGCTAGTCAATGTTGCCACCAAGCACTTAGACTTGAAACTACTATCATTTGAAAAATAAAAACACAGCCAGTGTTTTCAGTGATGGAGCGTGCACCCTGTGCATCCCCTGAGCAGGGAGAGGGGATGAACAGCAGCCTGTGGTGGGTGTTACTGCCGAGTCATCACAACCGACTGTCACCATGAAAGGCCGTTGTAATAATAGTTGCCTGTAAGGATCTGTGACCTCACAAATACATGCAGTTACTACGTGTCCATCGAAGACAAAAATGACAGTGGTACATGACAATAATCCTAGTAACTGAGGAGCCTAAGGCAGGAGGATAAAGTGCTAGAGGCTAGAACACATGACCTATCTCATAACACCACCTTCAGAAAAGCAGACAGGATCGGTGCTCACACAGAGAACCCATGGGGCCCACTGGAGAACTCATTTTGTATGTCGTAAAGCTTCTGACCACAAAGGACTTGCTGTCAGGTTTAGCCAAGACTTGAACAGAGGACAATCCCGGTCACCCCCCAGTGCGACAGAACCAGAGGCGACATCTTGATCAGGTTAAGTGGGCCTTGTAGAGTCTAGAGTTTTTCTTCAGGACCAGGTATAGCAGGAGAGACAGAGACAAGGTTTGCATGTGTGTGTGTGTGTGTGTGTGTGTGTGTGTGTGTGTGTGTGTGTGTAAGAGAGACAGAGACAAAGACAGACAGAGAGATGAGAGTCAGACAGACAGACCCTGGGTCTCCCCAGACTTGGGTCTCCCTCATTCAGGCCCCACATCTTCCTTCTATTAAACAGCATTCAAGGCTGGTCGATATATAAGGTCCCATTTCCCTTCTCTCCTACCCTAATACTTTCCCAGTCTGTTTCTCAGAGACCCCCCAAAGGAATGATCCAGTCTATCAGACCCCAATAAATTCAACGATTCCCAGGAGAGACTCCCATGGCTGATATGCCTCACCTCCATTGGGTTGCATGTCACCAGGAAGGCACGTATGACTTCCCTCTGTGGTCACTGAGAATGTCATACCATAGAGAGATCAATACTCAGAACGTGGGTCTCCCGGGGTTGTCCCGTGCGGCTGGGAATCCAGAGAGTCAAGCCCCTCATCTCTCTCGTAACTGCTGTGTGAGCAGATGACACTAGAGAAAGAGAAGCCCTGTGCTATAAATACAGCCACCGCCCTACTCACTCCCCAGTCGCCCAGACCATCGATGCCAGCAGCCTCCGGCCAAGGGTGAGCACAATTACAAGGTCAGTCATAGACACTGTCCTGGCTGCACATACTCCAGGAGAGCTTTAGTCATAGACCAAGGAAGAGGGAGGAGACAGAAGCAGAAAAGAAAGAGGGGGTGGGGTGGGGAGAAAGCTGGAAGCCTGCGAGGGTTCAAGCATCTACCATGGAATATTTTACTTTTTTTTTTCTTTAATCTAATTTCCTCTAGAAACTAAAACCCATGGAAGGGATGAAGAAAGGAGGGCATAAGGACAACTCTTTCTCTCTTACACACAAACAAACAAAAGCCACATCACCCTTTTTTAAAGGAGGAGGTGGTACTTAGTCTGATGCTCAGAACATAGACCGTTCTCAGGTTCTCAGCTAAACAAGACTAGAGCTGGTAGCCCCGCCCTCTCTTTTGAATCTGTCATCTTAGACACCTGCCATATCAGGTCAAGCGGAAATGACGGGAGGGCTCTTCCATCTACGTTGCCAGGAAATGGCCTTGTCACTGACGTCCTTGCAAATGTGGACCCATAAAGCCATGGGGCGATTTGTTGGAAAGGCCAGGACTGTGGGGTGAGGGGGTCTTGGGGAGCCCTCCTGTTGGGCTTGTACACTTTGGGTGCTACAGGCTGCTGCAAACAAAGGGAGCTAGGATGGAGACATGAAAAGCTCCCGCGTGGGAGCAGGCTGCCTAACAGCGCTGTACCTAAATAAAGAAGGCCACCGTGTGCCGATGACTGTGGCACAGAGCTGGTAGTCGGTTTTCACCAGACGGAGGGAGGACAGGGGTGGATAGACTCTACTGTCACACCAGGGACAAGTTCCAGAAGTGCTCAGATGAATCACCGGGTACACATGCACACTGGAAACAACTTAAATATAGGTGCTGGGAGTGGTCGGATGTCAGCGCACAAAAGCTGGAATGGCAGGCACAGAGTTGTTGAACCTGTGCATCTAATCCTGTCCTCTACTGTGGATTTTAAAAATATTTATTTTTGCTTATATAGGCGTATATGGTATATGGTGTGTGTGTGTGTGTGTGTGTGTGTGTGTCTGTCTGTCTGTCTGTCAGGTGACAGCCTTGGGTATCAGTCCTTGTCTTCCGTTTTGTTTTGAGGTAGGTCTCTCTTGTTCTTCTCCACTGTGCTGTGTCCTGCAGGCTAGCTGGCTTATGAGCATCCTGAGGATGTTCCTATCCTCACCTCCCATCTTGCCTCAGGAATGCCGGGACAGACACATGCCACCGCATCCACTCTGGGTTCCAGGCATCAGAACTCAGGTCTGCAGGTTTGCCGGAGAAGTGTTTGCCCTGGTAAACTATCTTCTCAGCTCCTTGATGCAGGTTCTTTTGGTCCTTGCTGTGTGAGACTCCCAGTGACTTACCTAAAGATGAGCTATTGCTAATCACAAAAGAAAGCAACAAAACAACAACAAAAATAAACAAAAAAATCCACACTACTTTGGGGTACAGTAATGGAAAAAGCATCACCTAATTGTATATGGCCACAAATGTAATTAACATCAGACCTTCCATAGTTTGGCATTTGAATGTCCTCCAAATGCCCATATATTGAATGCTTGGTTCAGCTGTAGCACTAGTTGGAGAGAGTAGAACCTTGAAGAGGTGGAGCCTCGTGGAAGGTAGTTAGGTCGTTGGGGTGTGCCTTTGAAGGCAACACTGGGACTAGCCCCTTCCTGTTTCCCTCTTTGATCCCTGACGGCCATGGGATGTCACACACCCCAGCAGTGCCACAACAGGTCCCAGAGCCATGGGGCCACGTGACTACAGACTGGAAGCCCAGAAGCTGCGAGCAGATAGACCTTTCTTCTTAAATTGGTTAGCTCAGGTATTCTGCAAGAGTAACGGCAATCCAACGAACAACATCTTATTGACAACGGTTTTACTTTTTAAAACCAAGCTGTTGGGCTGGAGAGACGGCTCAGCGATTAAAAGCACCGGCTGCTCTTCCAGGGGACCTGGGTTCAATTCCCACGCACCCATATGGCGGCTCACAACTGTGTGTAACTCCAGTTCTGGGGGGTCCCGACACTCATGAAAAAACCACCAAAGCCCATGAAATAAAGTTAAATCATAAAATTAAAAAACCAAACAAAGCACAGAGCCGTTTGGCTCTGGTTGAGGAATTTGTTGAGCTGATGTTCAGAGCAAAGAACTCTCTTGTACGCCACCAAAATTCCATCAGTTAATCAAGCCACAGATATTTTGTACAGTTTTGCCTGGACAAAATGCCCTGTTCTGAAGACATTGTCTTTTTGTGTCAAGTTGGGTTAGTGATCAGTTAAAAAATTAATGTATAGACGGGTTCTGAGTAGGTCAGACCTATAATCTTGCCTGCTGGGGAGGCTAAGACAGGAGGATTGCAAACTCAAGGCTAACATGGATGCCACAAAGGGCCAAAGGTACAGCTCAGTGAGGAAGAGGCCCTGCTTAGCTTGTGTGATAGACAACCAGGGACCGCCCCCGCCCGCCCAGCAGCCCTGCAGAAAAACACAGCAGCGCCGCTCCCTGCCTAGCACCTCTCTGCTTCTCCAGGCCCGATTCCTCCCATGCATTTCGGAACAGCCTCTGACCAGGCAGAGTGAGCCAGCACCCCATGTTCACCTCAGAGAGAGAACTCCTGGAAATCGTTTTCAGACTAAGCTCATCTTCCCTTGTGGCCCCCACCTGTGATAAGCAGTCACAACACTGACCTTCGGTATCCACACTGAAAGACTTTGGGAGTCCACAGTGTGTTTGCTGTCCGCTGCTTAACAGCCAGGGCCTGATTACAGATGCTTGGCTGACCCTCTTACCATGTCTTACATATGCTAGCTCATCAATTAATTTCGTCTATGAGCCCTTTCTCAGATATTAGGAACATACAATTCTCTTCCTTCTACAAAGTCACCATAGTCCACCACTATTGAGCACCACGTATTTTTTTAATTGATATAATAATTTTACATAGCTATGCGGGTCTAATGATCAAGTTGGAGTAATCGGAGTTTATACTACAACTTAATTTTTTTTTATTTTGTTTTTTCAAGGCGGTGTTTCTCTGTGTAGCCCTGGCTGTTCCGGAACTAGCTCTGTAGAGCAGGCTGGCCTTGAACTCGGAGATCTGCCTGCCTCCGCCTCCCGAGTGCTGGGACTAAAGGCACGCGCCACCATCGCCCGACAGTGCTTTAAACACCGATCATTTCTTTATGTGCGGCGTCTCTGGACTCCAAATGCTTGTGCACCTCAGCCTCCCTCTGTGCCACGGAACAGTTACTTCCCCGTTTCCCTCACCTTTGTTCCACAGCACTGAGCACTGAGGGGAGGCTGTGATGGGCCGTGGGCAGACTCCAGCAGTCCTGCAAGAGGCAGTTGGTGGAGCCTCTTGCACCGCCAGTCACTGGGTGAGCTCCCTGCCCCCGGGGACGTAGGGTGGTGGGGACATTTCAGGGCCCTGAGAGATGACAGAAAAGTGACAGCTCCTGCCCCATATACCCTGCCACCCACTTAAGTCCTTTGCCAGTTCCATCTGTGACTGTGGGGGAGACCAGTGATGGCGGTGCCAGCAGCCCGAGGGCAGGTAGGGCGGCTCTGTGTATCACCTGACAGCTATTAATATCTTCGTGGTAAGCATCAGACCCCTGCTCCTCTGCAAAAGCCGCCCCACTCAGTGGTCTAAACATGCGAAGAGGGGGAGACATCTCTCTGCTGCAAAGTGTCCTGATGGCCGTGCCAAGTGGAAGGGAGTACGTCTAAGGGGGGGGGGGGTCACGTGTCCACGGCCAAGCGGCTGTCTGGGGATAAAGGGCAATTGGGAGGTCTGCCCGGTGTACAGGGTACAGCGGAGATGCCAGGAGGGGATGATCCTCTTGGGTGGCAGAAAAGATACTGTGCATGAGCCGGAATTTGACCTTTGTTTTGGAAGAGGAAAGGCTTGGGTTTGGTGACCAGGAAGAACGCCTACGCTTAGCTGTACCACTAGAGAAGCCTTGGCGGAACTTGCGGGGTTACCTGGAAGCTCCACGGAGAAAACAATGAAAGCATGGGGGTGAGGATCTTTGGATCAGGCAAGGTAACCCCACGGTTTCTGTAGGTAAATGACTGCAGCTGAAAGCTTTTAAACCCCAGAGACACGGCCTTAGGTTGTTGCCGTAGGAAAATCAGGCTCCAGGAGGATTGCAGGGGCAGGAAAAAGTCCAGGAGACTCATCGTTCTCCTTAAAACCTTCCAAGAGCTTAAAGGAGAACTCAGAGGGCGGAGCTGTAGCCCAGTGGTGCAGGCCTTGCCTAGTGTGCCTCAGTTCCTGGTTTTGATCCTTAACGCCACAGAACCAGGAAGCAAATAAAGAGAAAACTCAGATGTCTCCTCGTTTCTCAGCGATGCTTTCTCTACGCTGTCGCTGTCATGTGTCACCTCTTGGGGGCGGTGCTTTAGCCCTGGGACCCTTGTCATTCGCTCAAAGGCAGCTAGCCTCAGGACCTTTGCACTGGCTGCTGCTCTTGGTTGCCGCTTACCCTTGGGTTTTTGCTATGGCTTTTCTTCTCAAGTAGTGATCCCAGTCTCAGTTCTAAGTTCACTGTCTCTGGATGACAGTCAACTCCTTCATGTCACCTCCTGACACTGTAACTGTGAGAGCCTTCCATGTGGTCATTATCCCCCAAGTGTGATTCATAGATGGGAGGTCATCTGTTATCTTCTTCCCCAGTATGTCCCCAAGCCCTAGAGGTGGGGATAAAGGGATAATAAAAGCCTGAAATACGAGCGCTAGGTGGGAGGAGGGGAGAGATGCGCAGCAGAGAGAATCTGTGGTGCGTGGTGCCTTGCAGGGTGTGGGTGGTGAGAGAGGAGGAGGCAGGGACACATTTGGGCCTCTTGCTTGGGCAGCTGGCTGTGTCTGTAGAGAACAAGGAACACAGGAGAGCTGCGCAGACAGGGTCTAGCCAGGGATGTCAATATCGGGTATCTTAAGTTGGGAATATTCCAAAGTGGTGGACATGAGGCAGTATGTTGATGGTTTTATGTCAACTTGACACAAGCTAAAGTCATCCGAGAGGAGGGAAACCTTAATTAAGAAAATGCCTCCTTAAATTAAAATAAAAAAAATTAATATAAAAACGGCAAAACATTAAAAAAAAAAAAAAAAGAAAATGCCTCCGTAAGATTCAGCCTTTGGGTGTCTTTAAAATTAGTGATTGAAGTGGGAAGGGTCCAGCTCCATTGTGGGTGGTGCCATCCCTGAGCAGGTGGTCCTGGGTTCTCTAAGAAAGCAAGCTGAGCAAACCATGGGGAGCAAGCCAGTAAGCAGCATCCCTCCATGGCCTCTGCATCAGCTGCTGCCTCCAGGTCTCTGCCCTCCTTGAGTTCCTGCCCTGACTTCCTTCAGTGATGGACTACTGTGTGGAAGTGTGAGCTAAATAAACCCTTTCCTCTCCCAAGCTGCTTTGGCCATGGTATTTCTCCACAGCACTAGGAACCCTAAGACAAGTTGGTAGTAGGATAGTGGGGTGTTGCCGTGGCAGACCTGACCATGGTGTTTTGGGGAGGACTGTGGAAGGACTTTGGAACTATGGACGAGAAAAGCCATTGAGTGTTGAGAGCTCAGTGGGCTGTTGTGTGGGAGCCTGGAAGACAAAAGTGTAGAGAGCCGAGCCAACCACGAAGGCTTGTGAATTCTAGAGGGACAGTTCTAGAGTCGCCAAAAGACTTAGCTGGACTATTTGCTATTTTGATTTGAGAATCTGTGATGTATTGCTAGCTGGGGCCAAAGAGTCAACTGTGCTTAACAAGAGACCAGAACCACCGATGTAAAGACTGCTTTACCAGGACCATGGATGCTGGTCCACTGGAGCTGAGAAACTAGTGGCCATTAAGAAGAGAACAGCGTCACTGCGGTGAGATCTTCCCGGAAGTGTTTCCTGAGAGTCAGCACGTGGAAGCTCTGCTCCGGAGGCAGCTAAGGTTGTGCCTTGCATTTGCATCTGAACTTGGCCTCCTAAAAGTCACCCAGGTGGTGCTGGTTCTAAAGACATGAAGGGGACATGGAGAGCGGCTGAGGCTTGGCACTGTGTGGCAGGACTGGAGTCCCTAAAGAGAGCCCAGGAGAGGTTTTTGGTGAAAGCACATTTCTGTTGCACAAGAGAACTCAGCATTTTGGAGATCCCAGGACCATAGGACGACCACCAAGAAGAGCAGCCGAGGTGGAGTGGAGCCTGCCAGAGTTCGGAAGACAAGCTATGTGTGTTGCAGAGGGTGGAGCTGGAGAAATGACCTAAGCCCTTTGGAGGAGCCCAGGAGACAGTGAGTGAACCCCAGATAATGGGCATTGGATTGTTTACACAGTTGGAGTTCGGTTTTGCTTTGCTCTGATTGTGACTGCTCAAGGAAGTAGTCTGCTTATTTTTTTATTTTACAAGAGCCCACAGTTAAGACTAAATTTTATAAGAGGTTTTAAATTTTAAGAGAGACTTTAGGTTTTTTTTTTTAAAAGAGGTTGAATTTTGAAGTATTTGTGTAAAGACTGTGGCTTTTTTTAAGTTTATAGAATGTTTTATATTGTGGTGTTGATGTTAATGTGAGATCGTGGGGATGAAACGAGAAAGGAAAGGTTGTGGTTTAGCAGTGATGTGTCTGTGTGTCAAGTTGACAAGGGGTCAGTTGTGCCTGATAGTTTTATGTCAGCTTGACACAGGAGAAAGCCATCTATGAGAAGGGGGTAAGATCAGGCTATAGATAACCTGTGGGGCGTTTCCTTAGTGATAAGGGAGAGCCCAGCCCACTGTGAGTGGTCCATCCCTGGGCTGGTGGCCCTGGTTCTATGAGAAAGCAGGCTGACCTAGCCATGAAGAGCAAGCCAGGAAGCAGCACCTCTCCATGGCCTCTGCATCAGCTCCTCCTCCAGGTTCCTGCCCTGCTTGAGTTCCTGTCCTGACTTCTTTCAGTGATAGATGATAGTGTGGCCAAGGACACCAAACCCTTTCCTCCCCAGGTTGCTTTGGTCGTGGTGTTTCATCACAGCCATAGAAGCCCTATGATAGACAGTGAGGTGTGGTATCTAGAGTACAGGAAGAGGCCCAGGCTCAGCAGACATCTGAGAGTGGTCAGCAAGGGGCCACAGGGAAGAAGAGGGAAGTGATGTTCCTCCGTGCCAGTGACTGGGCCTGGACCTCTGGAATAGTCTGTCTGGTTTTTGTTTCAGGTATTTTTGCTTTTTGTTTTGTTTTGATAGCTTTCCCAGCCATGGCCTGTGCAGGGGCCCCAAGAGCAGTAACTCCCAGCAGAGTATGCACGGAGACCTGAAGATACTTCCCCTTGCCTGGCCTCTGGCAGGAAAACAAGAGGCCCAGCCTTGGGGCCAATCAAGGGAGTATATGCCTGAGAGCTGCTCACCCTAGGCTTGAGGATCCCCTCAATACAGTGTGTGCCGGAGAGTCAGGAGCCAAGCCTCTCCCGACACACAGGGTTCACTCAGAAGACAGCTCCCCACCAAAGGACAGCCCTCTCGAATGCTAGGCAGAGATGGCCCCGTACAGGCTCGTGGCACAAAGGATGTGTCTTCAATACCAATAGATTAAATTCATCAATGACGAAAGGAGAAATTATTTCCATAGCAATAATAGTAATAAGCTCTAAAAATACTGAAATTGGCATTTTTTTTTCCCTTCAGGGTTCCCTTTCCTTCCATGGGCCTCATAAAATATATTACAAATCATGCCCACCTCAGCATTCTCGTTACAGGTTAAGGAACTTACCTTTAACTTAACATAAACATCTATCTTTAGGTTGACTATTTATCTTTAACTTCACTGAACATTTCAAGTTAAGGTCTTTTCTCCAAATACAGGTAATATTTTGAGGTTCTGGCTATGAGCTTCCAGGTGGCAAACACAAGGTAGCCTAGAATGCATATGCGTAATTTTTTTCTCACCTGAGTTTCCTACCCTAATGTTTGGAAAGAGTTTGAGAGTGGGAGCCAGAGAGTCAAAACCACAAACATGTCCACAGTGTCTTAAAAATTGCTTTCTCCAAAGAATTTGATAACTGGCGTTGCAAGGGCTAGCTTAAACGCTAACTCATATTTATTTCTAATTGTGTGTGTAGCTGTGCATTTGGGTATGTGGAGAAGCCAAAGGTTGGGTTTCTCAAGAGTCGGGGTTCCAGGTGGTTTTGAGCTGCCTGACGGAGGGGTTTGGGTACTAAACAGAGGTCCTCTAGAAGACCCGCACATGTTTCAATCCATGGAGCCAGCACTCCAGCCCCCTTACACTTAAAAAACAAACAAACCAAAATCAGTGAATGAACCAACTGAAGGCTCCATTCAGCTAACCGACAGGCTCATCCCCCAGTGACTGAGCTCCAAAGGGTTTCCTTCAGACAGTGGCTTTGAGTGAGGCCTGTATGACAGCCCCAAACAGATTTGATGCTCTGTAGAGTGGTATTGGAGGCCCTTTGGGTAACAGTATTTCATCCAGGCCTTGTACTTGTTCTGCTTTTGTGTGTCAAACCCCAGACGACCCCATTACTGCCCCTTCTGGGTTTGATTCAAATGTCACCTTCTTAATGAGACTTTTCTCTTTTATTCCTGTGACCCTCCTGTTTGAGCTTCCTCAGTGCAGGAACTGGCTACCCTTTCTAAAGCTCCACTTCCGCTCCCTCTTTCCTGCTGTAGTTTTCTATCTTAGCTCTGGCTGTTTTCTGATATTCCGTAGACATTTAGTCATCTCTCCGTCACTATAACGAATACCAGAGACAATGAACTTATGAAGAGCGAATGTTCCTTTTCCCTCACCATTTGGGAGATGTCTTAGCATGGTTTGTTTCTTTCCCTGGTGCTTTCAGGCACATCATGGCAGAGGGTGTGGTAGGACAAAGACCTCCAAAGAGAGGAGGAGGAAGAGCCCAGGGTCCCAGCGTGCTCTTCAAAAGCATGGCCCTGGTGGCTTAAAACCCCCTCTCCTTGGATTCTCATTCAAGTGTGCACCACCACCGCCACCCGGTCCTATCCGGTTATTTCTTTAGTTCATTTCTCTGTGTGGTGAGTAGTGTTTCTCTTTCTGTCTCTCTCTTTCTGTGTGTGTGTGTGTCTCTCTCTCTCTCTGTTTTTGTGTGTCTCTGTCTCTTTTTCTGTGTCTCTCTGTGTCTGTGTGTCTCTGTCTCACTCTGTGTCTGTGTGTTTCTGTCTCTCTTTCTGTGTCTGTGTGTCTCTGTCTCTGTTTCTCTCTCTGTGTCTCTGTCTCTCTGTTTCTATCTTTCTCTCACTGTCTCTCCCACCTTTAAGAAAGACTGAGTCCAGCCAGGCTGTGGTGGCACACGTCTTTAATCCCTGCACTTGGGAGGGAAAGGCAGATGGATCTCACTGAGTTTGAGGTCAACTTGGTCTACAAAGTTCCAGGACAGCCAGGACTGTTACACAGAGAAACCCTGTCTTAAAAACAAAAACAAAAACAAAACAACAACAACAACAACAACAAATCCAGAACAAACAAATAAAAAGAAAGGAAAAAAGACTAAGTCCAAACCAACTTCCTATCCTTTTTCTTCTCTTCTTCCTTTCCTCTTCCAGATTGTCAGTCACATGGCTCACCCAATATCCTCTGGAAAACTAGTGGTGCTGGCTGAGGACTTGAAGCCTGTTTCCTGCATGGTCGGCCAGTGCTGCCACCATTCCTAAGCGACAGTGTTGCTGTCCCTTAAGAATCAGCCCAGTGGCTCATAGACACAGCCTGCTGGTGGAGTGTGGGTTAATGAAGCTTTGAAGCAGGATGCTCAGGAGGCCACGCAGCCAAGCAGAGCCTTTCCAAATCCCTTTCCAAGATTGCCAGGGAGGGAGAAAACTCGAGCATGTGTTTGTTCTTCTGTCATTTTTTCAATTCCTCACTAATCCTGAGCCCGGCTTCCTCAGATTGCCTTAAAAGGCAATGGTTTGTGTATACAGGATGTTTGAAAGTTATTTCAGTCGTATGAATTTGGAGGTAAGAGTGTGATGACTTTATATATCCGCAGAGTTTATAATGATCAAACAGGGTGGCTCACGTGCAGTAATTGGACAGGTGATATCTCCTTTTGCAGAGTGTACTGGCCATGTCATTAACATTCCGTTTCTCTATCTATGGTTTACTTTGGAAGCCCTGAAGGATTTCTCTTCCAGTTATTCATAAAATATGTAATAGGTGATTGTGAACTGTAGTCGCCCACTGTTTCAGAATATAACATGCCTACACTGGGGTGAAACGGGAGGTCTGAATATCAAGAGCATCCTCAGGAAGTCTCTCAGGACACACGAGAAGACTGTGGCCGAGAATGAGGGGGAAGTGGAGGGCTGCAGTCCCGTGCAAGCTCACCAGTTGTCTTGAGACTGCTGTACTTTTGAATGTGGTTATACAAGGACCCAAGAAACTAACTTGAAATAGCTTCAAACTCATGATCCTCCTGCCTCAGCTTCCTGAGTGCTGGGATTATGGGTGTTCATGACCACTCCTGGCAAGAACCAAACTCCTGATGCTGCTGTGTGGTCCCAGTTGCGAAAGACTTGCCATGTCCCATGGGAAATGCTAAGACCATGTCTTGCAGTGCTCTCTATGTGGGGCTGGTTCATCTCTCACCTCATCTCCTGCACATTTTCCCCTGTATGCCATGCTCCAACAAGGCCTTTGTGCTGCAGCCAGGCTGGTGAACTTGGCACTGAGTAGGCCTCCAGTTGGTCTCCCTTCCTTAGGACCGTCTTCCCCGAGATCCTGTGTGGCTCACTGCATCCTGCATGTGGGCCTCAGCGTGACTGTTGCCTCCTGTACTGAGCTCTTTCCTCAGGACATCTTGTCTTTTCTCCATTGATTGACTGATTTGCAGCACTGGGGATTGAACCTGGGTCCTTGCCCCTGTACTAGGTGTGTAATCTACTGCAAATCTAGATCTTTAGCCTTCTTTTTACATTTCGTTTTGACACCAGGTCCCATTAGGTTGCCCAGGCTGGCTTGTGCTTGTTGTAGGCCTTGTAGAGTTCATTGTTCAATCCCCTTAGCCTCTAAGCAGCTGGGCTTACAAGCACACACTACAATGCCTAATCGCGCTGCAAATTTTATTTTATTAAAGATATTCTTACAGGTGTGTATAGTATCCTGAGCACATTCTCCACCCTCCCTTTCTTCCTCCTATTTCTAAAAACCATGGTTTTGTTTTTATGTGTCATGAGTGTTTGCCAGCACGCATGTGTGTACACCATGTGTGTGCCTGGTGCCAGGAGGCCAGGAGAGCGCATCAGATTCCCTGAAACCACAGTGACAGATGGCTGGGAACTGGCAAGCAGGTTCTGGGAACCGAACCCAGGTTCTCTGTGGGAGCAGCAAGTGCTCTTAACCACTCAGCCATAGTGCCAGCCCCCATCTTTCCTTCCCTTAATCCCTCGGCTCCCCTAGATAATTCTGCTTCTACTTTTATTTAATGTATACGCACTTGATTTTATGAGACTCTATAAAGGCTAGGAACTGTAAATGACAGATAACATGCCCAGTGTTTTTTAAATTTTGTCGCTCTCTCTTCTTGCTCTATTTTAATTCACGTTGCTACACCAATGCTGCTTACTAGTTTCCTTGTCTGTGTCAGCCCCAGGAACAGAGCAGGGACTGCCGTCCTCCGTGTTCGCCCTGAACACCTGCAGCAAGTCTTGCCAAGGAAGGCACTCGGCAAATATTGTCTGAGCTGATGAAGAAACACACTAAGAGGCTGAACTGAACCCTTCTGGCTCAGGAAGGGCAAGCAGGCTCAGCGTAAGGGCAGTGTCAAGATGTGGTTGAGGAATGTTGGGGGTGGGGGAGCTGTTCCAGGACAAGAACCCTAGGGTTAGTGAGCAAAGCACACACAGGAGGGCAGCAGTGTTGTGCATATCACAGAATTGCCACCCTGGGATGTCTGCTGGGTGGCTACAGGAGAAGCAGTCAACCATTAGCACGGGAGCCAAACGCTCAGTCTGAACAGTGACCTTGAAAAACCAGACGCTGTCAAACAGCAAGCCTGCCCTTTCCCCTCACACTTCATCCTTTTGCCTGCCTGCACGAACTCATCACCAAGAGGGTCATTATTTAATGGTTAGAGAGATGGCCACAAAACATCAAACGTCTGTTTATTTAGAAGGAAATGTAAGAGCATATTTGTTTTCTTTGTGGTGGTGGGGATGGAACTTGGGGCCCCTTACATGCCAGTCAAGTGTGCTGCTTGAGTCTCAGGGAGAGGGAGGGAGAGGGGGAGGGGGATTTTACTTTCTCCATAATCAGCTGTTCAAGGCCACAGGGCTCAGCACTCAGAAGCACCTGGAGTCTGCCTAGCATCCTCATCCTCACACAGCACAGGTCCCCACCAGTCAGAGGAGCCTCGTGTTTGGCTTGAACGCACACAAGATCTTGGGCTTGCTTTGTTTGATTTCTTTTGTTGTTCCCAACTCCCAGCAAAAGTCCCCTCCAAGGAGGGCTGAAAAGATGGCTCTATGGTTAAGAGCACTGGCTGCTCTTCCAGAGGACCTGGGTTCCATTCCCAGAGTTTACAGGGCGGCTCACAACTTCGGTTTCAGGGGATCCTATGCTCTCTCCTGGCCTCTTAGGCATTGCACGCGTGTGGTATACAGACATAGCATATAGGCAAAACCACATATACACATAAAATAAATAATAAATTTAAAGAATAAAAAATAAAAACCTTCCTAGGAAAGTTGACTTCCTGGTCACAAGCGGAAGCAAGCAGGTTGGACACGGTGGTTGGTCTACACCAGAATCGCCTTCTGCTTAAAGGTTAATCTGTCTTGAGCTAAAGAAGAGTTCAGAGTAAGAGACGTGGAGGATGAAGGGGTGTGTCTCGGGAGCTGGAGATGGGACAGACTGGCTTGGGGTCAGCTCACTGGGGCTGGTGATTGTGTGTGTGTGTGTGTGTGTGTGTGTGTGTGTGTAGGGATGTGCGTATAGTGTGGGTGCTTCTTGTCTCCCTCCTTGAGAGAGTATTGTCATGTAGCCCAGACTGGCCCAGAGCTTGTCTCAGTCTCCTGAGTAGCTGGCATTACAGGCTTTCCCCACTAGGCCCAGCCGGGCTGGTGATGGGACAACTTCTTCTTTCCAGCCCTCCCTTCCTCTGTCTCATCCAACCCTAAGTTTCAGGCCAAAAGCTCCTTGGCTGTGCCTCCATACTTACTGTAAGTTCTCAAAGTCAGCCCTCTGGTGAAAGGGGCAACATGGCTATGGCTTTCTGAGACCCGTGAGCTTCCCAGAGAGCAGATCCTCTGAGTGGGCGGGGCTGCTCTTTGTCAACGATAAGCTTCAGTTCATCCATATTTTATTTCCCTTTGCACATCTGCTGACTGGCCCCACCCTTTACTACCTGGTGCTGCTATTCCTCCCTGGCTGATTAGCATCCGGGGAGGCACACATCTCCACAGTCCTGTCAGCTGTCAGCGTGTCTACCTTCTGGGAACAGACTCCTGACGCTCAGCAATGGGTGCTAGCCTGGGAGGGGCCTGTGGCAGTCAGCTGGCCCGTCCCATTTATTTGTCAGGGAGACAACTAGGTCACCTAATATACCAGGGCATGTTTTATGATTCCTCATTCAGTGACATTTCCAGGACCTCAACACAGCCACACGTAAAACCTCTAAGTGGAGTGGCAGGTGCAAGTTTAGCACGCCGTGGGCCTCAGCTTCAGACAGACAAAAGGAGAAGGAAGAAGGAAAAAGGTACAGAGAGTCTTTTGAGCAATTCCTTTGGCCTGTTGATCGAAACCCCAGCCCCTTTTATTCCTTATGAAAATAAAGTGTGCTTCTGTGCCCACACCTTGCCGGGCCCCCAGCAGCAAGGGCTTCCCTTTGCCTGCTCTCCAGGCCTTGGGTCATTTCAGTTGCTGTGACAAAACACTGGGTAACTCAGGGACAAGGGGCGTTTACAGCTTCTGGTTCTGAAAGCTGGGAAAGTCTAAGATGGAACAAAACCATGTTTGCTATCTGGCGAGAGCTTGATCTGTTTCATAGATGACACCCAGATATGTCTCCACAAAGCTGAAGAGGCAAACCTGAAGGTGCTGTAGCCATCCTGTGGGGAGTCTGTACCCATCCTCTGTAGATGCTGTAGTTAGTCATCCACCCTCTGCAGAGAGACGGCGGCCTTCCTCCGTAAATGCTTTGGCCATCTTCTGGTGCTGTAATCAACCACAGACAACGTGTCTATCAGTGGATATTGTAGCCAGTCTCTGTAGATGCTTTAGCCTTCCCTAAATGCTGCGGCCATCCTCAGCAGACAAAACAGCCGTCTTCCATGGACACAGATCATTTGTCTCTCTGGGCTCCTAGGTGAGGCAGTAGCCTGGTTGTGTTTTAGTTTTTCTTCTCTGGACGGTCCTGGGTTTATCAGAATTTACCCTCTTGTAAGAAATGAGGATATGGAATTGATGCTCGATCTTGCCTTTTATGTATGCATTTGGAGGTGGATGAGGAGGCAGGGTCTCACTGTGTAGCCCAGGCTCACCTGGACTCTCCCTCTGCCTCTCAAGTACTGGGAAGACAGGCGTGTGTCAATAAGTCCAGCTCAACTCTGGTGGTTCTGCAATGAGTAATACCAACTGATGGATACTGAAAGTTTTTGCATACATGTGTGCATGTGGGCTTAAATACTTGTATCTAAAACATCTTCTTAGGGGGCTAATAATTTCCAATACTGTTTTACCATTTCACATGTAATAATCAACAAATATATATCAGCTCAGTGGAGAGGGCACCTAGGAGGAATAAAGTCTGGGTTTGATTCCCTGCATGGTGACCGATCAATTAATTAGTCAATCAACAATCATAATTGTAATAATGAGTTCATCTCAAAAATGTTGCACCGCTGAGAGCCTTATGGACACAGGATATTTTTAAACATTTTAGTAAATCCAGTTTACATATGCATTTTTTTGCTTCAGAAAATATGATAAGGCAATCAATAATTGAGTTCAAACACAAAAATACCTGACATTTGGATAAGCTATTTCAGGCAAGTGGGCTGACAGGGTAGTGCTGCTGGGAAGGGAATGTGATTTAACATTCGTGACTGTCAAAGAACTGCTTGCTCATGTTTGAAAAACCAATGACGGTGTTAAATTGCCACAGTGCTCCAAAGCTAATGGGTTCGCTTCGCTCAGTCTTAGGACACAGCCTTTAGTAGGCAACTAAGTGCTCCATTTCAATGGAGAGGCCACTGGAAGAGGTGTGAGGGGACATGTGGTGTGCTGGCATTTTGGGGGGCTGAAATGTTTTGATCTGGTCCCCTCTGGTACCCCTGCTTACAGCGCAGCCTCTCTCCTAGCCTTGACAACCTTGAGTATGAGCAGTGATGGGCATCAATGCACTGGTGGTTTGGGGAAGTTCCGAGCTCTCCTCATGAAGCTTGCCCACTCTAAGCTGGTTGGCAGTTTTGCGGAGTCATGGAAGCAACATGCCGGAGGAACCAGAACTCAAGTCAGACCCAAGATACTCCTCACCCTCCCTTAACCCCCTAACCCCTAACCCTAATTCTAACCTGCCTCCCAAGTGCTGGGCTTAAAGCTGTGTACCACGACTGCCCAGCTATTTAATTTTTAATAGTGGAAAACAGAAAAAAAAAGATTATTCAAGGCATTAGGAAGAGGGAGAGAGAGCCTGCAGACCCCTCACCCTACTAGTTTTCTGGCCCTGAATTGTCATTAAAGATCAAACAGGATCCAGGTGTGGTTCCACCCACCATTGACTCATCAGTGTCTGGGCTTCCATCTCCTCCTGGAAATGGCCTGACAAATTATTAGACCTTTAGATCTCTTTCTAGGAGACAAGTTCCTCCTTTGGCTGGAGCTTTTTCCTTCTTGGTGCATGATATTCTTGGAAAAATTCCCATTTCTTTGGGTTCATTGGGTCCTTAGTCTGGTAGACAGAGAGACTGAAAAATATCTCGAGACTATCTGCATGCCTGCCAGGCCCAGTTACAACTCCCCATCTTATTTCTTTAAAATTATTTAAAGAGACACTTTCTTCTTCCCTCCATAATACTCCTCCCTCCCTCCCTTCTACCCTCCCTTCCTTTCTCCCTCCCTCTCTTCTTTCCTTACATATATAAGTGTTTTGTCTGCATGTACATATATATGTACTCCGTGCATGCAGTGCTCGAGAAGGCCAACATAGGGCATCAAATTCCTGAAACTGGAGTCACACGTAGTTGTCAAGCCTTATGTGGGTTCTGGAACCAAACCTACGCAAGAGCAGTCTGTGCTCATAACTGCTAAGCCATCTCTCAACCCCCACCCTCCACCCCCACTTCCATTTTAAGGCAGAGTTTGTCTGTATCTGTTACAAATATAACAAATAGAATGAGTGCAAGTAGGAGCCAAGGCTAGAGTATCCATAGTGCCATAGAACCCTTTTCTGCACCTCTTGGCTCTTTGTTACTTTCAGAAGGGTGGCCGCAAATGACGCCATCTTGTTTGTTTGAGCCAAATCTAGACATGAAGCTTTTAGGTTGTCCTCAGACTTGCCATCTTCTTGTTCCTGTTTCCCAATTGCTGTAATTACAGGCAACGGCCACTGTGCTCAGCATGTGCCAAACTGTTTCCTAGAAGTGTGTGTGTGCGTGTGTGTGCACGTATGTGTGTGTGTGTGTGTGTGCATGCATGTGTGTGGGGGGGCATCTATAGTCCCACTAGCAGTACACCCTGTACTTCTCTGCACACTCATCAGCATGTGGTGTGGCTGTCATTTGTCATTTCAGTCATTTTATACATGTGACATCTAGGTCCTTTTCCTTTACACAGCATTTTTGCCTATCTCTTCTTTGTAAACATGAACCTATTTTATTAAGGTAAGAGATTGTGGGTACATACTAAATAGTAAAAATAATAAATGAAGGTATATAATTGTACATGACATAATGTTTAAAAGATATAAATAAATGGCGTGAGTGAATTGCGAGGTCTGCTTTCATCACCTTAGGGGCGAGCCTGCCACCCAGAGGGCCCCTCTCCCACCTGGAAAATGACATAAAGCTTTGAGTTGAAAACAGAGGCATGGTCACACGGTCCATCCAGCGTCCTCCCCAGGAGTGCAGGCGATTGTCTGAGGCACATACATTTCCCTTCTAACCGTCAAAGAAGATGTGTGGGGCTACAGAGATGGCTCAGCAGCTAAGAGCGTTGACTCCTCCTGCAGAGGACCAGCTCCCAGCACCCACACGGAGGCTCACAACCATCACTAACTTCAGTTCCCAGGGATGGGATGCCGACATGTGTTCTCTTAGGCCCTGTCATGCACATGGCACACTTACATGCATATAGGCAAAACACCCATACACATAAACATCCAAATAAATAAATAAATAAAAAATCTCACCGAAGAAAAGAATGTATGCTTACTAAGGAAAACTTAGAAAGGACCCCCAAATAAAGACTTTTTTCAATAACCGGTCATTCAAACCATCGACCAGTTAATGGATGTTAATAACAGTTTTAGATAATTCCTTGCAAATTGAGTGTTATAAGTGTCTCTTTCCTCCTGTACCCAAAGGCTTAGATGAGACCAGACACCTGGGCAAGAGGGAAGATTCATTGCTTTACACTGTTAGTGCATTGCATTTTGTTTTTATTATTTATTTCTTTTGAACCGGGTCTTGCTATGTAGACCAGGCTGGCCTGGAGCTCCCAGAGATTCACCTGCCTCTGCCTTCTGAGTGCTGAGAAGACAGGCGTGTGCCTGGTGGCCTTTGCACTTTTAATCTCTGTGTTATGTTGCTTTAATCTGTTTCCTGTTGCTATCACGGATACTCAAGGCTGAGTAATCCATGTGTAAAGGTTGATTCTGCTGCTGGTTCTTTTATCTGGTGAAGGCCTTTGTGTTCAACTCAGTGCCGGGCTTGCAGGGTCAAGAGGACTTGATGTAAGATGTAAGAAGCTTCCAGACTCCCTAAACAACCCATGCCCACTGCTCCTAGGATGGAGTCATTCCAGGCCTGAGGTTAGATTGCTCAGCCCTGTCATCTCTTCGGTTTTTCGAGGCAGGGTTTCTCTGTTAATCTCCCTAGCTGTCCTGGAACTAGCTCTTGTAGACCAGGCTGGCCTCGAACTCACAGAGATCTGCCTGCCTCTGCCTCCCAAATGCTGGGATTAAAGGCGTGAACCACCACTGCCCAGCTTCCCTGTCAGCTCTTTACTTATTACCTGGGGAGCAGACACATACCATGGTGTGGATGTGGAAGTCTGAGGACATCTTGTGGGAATTGGTTCTCTCTTTCCATCATGGGTTCTGGGTCTCAACCCTGGGTTGTGATGCTAAGTGGTCAGTGTCTTTACTAGCTGAACCACCTTGCTGCCCCTGCCCCCAGTCAGATCTTAAAGATCCATTTGGTACCACCTCTTAACACCTCATAACAAGAATAAAATATCACAGGAATTTCTTTGGGGTGTAGAAAAGCTGTTTTCTTCATTAAACGATGTAAGGATAAATATCCCCATACGCAAATACCCTTTTGATTTTCTTACTGTGTTGTGCTGACAATCGTTGATGTCAGTCACCTGCCTTGTTGATGACTTGGCATCTCCTGGAATAAGTCGGCCCAAGTTCATTCTCACTAATGGTGTGGACTGCGTTATCCACATGGATTTACTTAGAACAGCCCTTCCCCTTGTGATCTCAGTACTGCACGTAGAACAAGCCACAGATAAAGGGGTTGAAGCTGAAGATCAGAGAAGCAGAACAGAAAACCATCAGAGAGACCTTTTACCTCTACCAGTGCTCAGACTGAATGGGTAATCTCCTGTCTCCATGAAGCCTCAGACTCCACACTCCAGTGAGTTCCTGTCTCTTCCCCTTTATATTTCTCTCTTTGCCCAGCCATATCGCTCCTGTCTCCACCTCCCAAGTTCTGGGATTAAAGGTGTGTGACTCCCAAATACTGAAGTTAAAGGTGTCAGCCACTACCACCTGAATCTGTTTCTGGATTGATTGTGTAGCCCAGGCTAGCCTTGAATTTACAGAGGTCCATCAGCCTCAGTCTGGGAGAGTGTGCCACCACTCCCAGGCCTCTAGGGGCTTAGCTTTGAACTCTGATCCTTAGGCAAGCTTCATTTATCAAAATACAAATAAAATAACACTACAACTGAGGGCCGGGCGAAGGTGGTGCACCCCTTTAATCCCAGCACTCGGGAGGCAGAGGCAGGCGGATCTCTGTGAGTTTGAGACCAGCCTGGTCTACAAGAGCTAGTGCCAGGACAGGCTCCAAAGCCACAGAGAAACCCTGTCTCGAAAAACAAAAAACAAAACAACAACAAAAAAAAAGCACTACAACTGAGGATGTGGAATATAACCGAGTCTGAAGAGTAAAGTCAAATACAGTGCTAAACCATGGTCGTGGATCTGAAAGAAGAGGCCTGGCTCCTTCCTGAAGCACCATCTGGGTCACATGGGATTCTTGCATCATGCGGCAGGCACCAAGCTGTCTGCAAGGCCATGCCACAGGCAGGAATCAATAGGAATGACTGGTTTATTTCTGGGAACAGAATGAACACTCCGTTTTAGATTCTGACTTGAGTCAGGTTTACCAGTATAGCCGTGCCTTCCAGACTTTGTTACTAGGAAATGATTTTGATGTATGTGTGTGTATCTATGCATGTATGTGGGTGTGTATATAGACACATCTCCTGTTTACATTTTACATTTGATATTATGCATAAACTTCCAGGAGTTCACAAAAGTTTTATCTTCCTGCATCTGACTTTATCCCTGTTCCTTACTGTGGCTTCCCTTGTGTTATAAACAGAAATTTCCGATGTTTCTCCCATTTCCCATTTCTTTTTTTTTTTTTTTCCGTACTCTCAAGTCCCTGAGGATCTGAGCTAAGAGATAGTCCTGGACTTTGAGCTGGGGCTGCTGACCTGTGATTCAGAACTGAGGGCTCTCAGATCGTGACTGGTTGGGTGAGGCTGAGATCCAAACCACATTCCTAGCAGACAAAAATCCCAGCGTGGAGAAGGGGAAGCGGACACAAAGTCTGACCCTTTCCTGAAAAGGGATTGCAGTCGATACTTGCTGGAAAGGGAAATCTCAGTTTTCTTCAATAAATAAATAAATAAATAAATAAATAAATAAATAAATAAATGTGACATTGGATGCATCCACCACTCTAGGGCAGGAGGACTTGGGCAACACAAAACACACTCCATGGTTTTATTATTCAGCACGTGCTTTTTTTGTTATTGTTTTTGTTTTTAATTTCAGTTTTTGCCTTTCACTTGAGAGAGGGAGAGGGAGAAAGAACTTGAAGCTGGGTGGTAGGGATGTGGAAGTTTGGAAGAGTTGGGGGAGGGGAAAGAATATGATCAGAGCATAGAACACGGAAAATAATTTAAAGAGCAAATATATACATAAGAATTGAGCCTACATACAAGTTCATCTTTAGGAAAACGGACACATAATGTGTGGACAAGTGTAAAATGAGAAGCGAAACATATGCCCAGAAGAATAAAGTTTCTTTTGAAGAATGTAAAAACAACAACCCATATTCTTCCATCTGTCAAATGAGACTAACAGTCTATTAACTCCTAACTGTTTGCAAACAGCTGGCTCTTTGTAGAAAAAAAAATTCAGAATGAAATGAAAAGATTTTAATGCAAAGTCACAACACTTATTTTCATTTAGTTTTGTGGGCCTGGGAGGATGGAACTCGGGGACTGGAGCATGCTGGGTAAGTACTTTTCTGCGCACACAGGCCCCACCCACTACAGCCAGAGCCTCTCTGTGGTAGGAGATGGCGGCAGCTCCTCTGTAGAGACCCGGGGAAGGAAAGTAATGGGCTTCTTGGCTGTTCCTTTAGTTAATGACAGACATGTTGGGGCCATTCTCCAGCTGCTCCTGAAGAGTCCGAGTCTGGCTCTACAGCTGCTGTACCTCCTTCCATGGTCCTGGTAGCTGGCCTGCATTCGTGCCTGCACCGCTGCGATTCCTGCTCCCGAGCTACCAGCTGCTTCTTCACCTTGGCCTCCCCAGCTGCAGCTATGGCCGTCTCTGCAGCCACCTCCTTGTTGAGTTCCCTTAGTTCCCACCAAACTCCTCCTTGCACCTGAGTGATGACCAACCGTTGTCAACAAGATGGGATTTTTGAGTCACCATGGAAACAAAGGTCTGGGCATGTGGGTGAAGGACTTTCTAGATTGGGCCGGTTGAGTGGCACCATTCCATGGGCTGTGCACCATTCCATGGGTGTGGTCCCCAGCTGACTAGAAAGGAGCCTGTGAGCTGAGCGCAAACATTCACCCCTCTGCTTTGACTGCGGGTGCAGCGTGACAGGCCTCTAGTTCCAGCTTCCGGGACTTCCCTCCCAACCTCTCTCCTTTGCTTCCTTCATGTGCTTTTGGTAGGCATTTTCTCACAGCCTCCAAAAGGGTAATTCCTGTGTTTCCTTCAAACTGTTCAGTGCACTCCCCACTGGAGTCTGGGCACCAATATTTTCGTCTTTGCTCATTCTCTCTGTGTGTATGGGCATTAAATTAATATGTGCATGTGTGTTCATGAATATATGAGCACGTGGCAGCCACAGGCTGATGTCAAGTGTCTTCGTCAATCAGTTTTCACCTCCCCCACTGCCCTTAAAGGCTTTCTTATAGAACATGGGGTTTCCTGATTCAGGTAGACTGTGGGCCAGAGAGCCTCAGGGCTCCTCCTGTCTCCAAATCCCCAGGGCTGGGATCATAGGCACATACTGTTCTGTTCAGTTTTACTAACTTGGATCCTCATACTTGCAAGCACATCACTAACTGAGCTATCTTCTCAGCCTGTGTTTGATCATTTTCGATCCCAAATTCTCTTCTCTCTCTCAATAGCTTTTCATCACCTTTGTACGTGCCATCCTTCAAGGACTTCTTAGGGTCCTGTTTCCTTAGTATCCCCATCCATACATGGCTCTTCATCCCCTCAAATCCCTCCCCCACCCTGCATGCCTCGGCCCATTACTCTGTGTGCGTCTGGCTGTTCTCTGTGTGCCTCTGTCTGTTACTCTGTGTGCCTCTGGCTGTTACCCTAATTCCTTTCCCATCCTATTAGTCCCTCCCTACTCAAGGGGGTGCCTCTGAGGACTGCAGTGTGTTTTCCATCTCATAGAACTTTTAAACTCTTTTAAAACTTATTTATTTGTAAAATGTATGCGCATTAGTCTTTTGCCTGCCTGGATGTCTGTGTGAGGGTGCCAGATCCCCTGGAACTGGAGGTAACAGACAGTTATGTGTGAGCCGCCATGTGAGTGCTGAGAATTGAACCCAGGAAATAGCCAGTGCTCTTAACCACAGAGCCACGTCTCCAGTCCCAACTTTTATTAAAACTTAACTATTGCTCTTTTGATAACTAGATACACACATGTATTTCTGCAAAAAAATAAATAAAATAAAATAAGCATGCGCTAGAGAGTGAGCTCAGTGAAGGCAAGCATTCGCTGCCCAAGCGTGAGGACTGGAGTTTGGATCTCCAGGACCCGCAGAAGAGCTGGGTAGACACCGTGGCCTAATAATGAACCACCACTTGGGAGCAGAGATGAGGGATTCCTGGGGCAAGCTTCTTTATTTAGACTAGCTGAATCGGCACACTCAGGATTCCGTGAGACACGGTGGTGCCTGAGGAAATGAAAAATAGAGAATGATCAAGAGATGTGTAATTTCTGGTTTCCACACACAAGCACACGTATGCATGTGCACACACATGCACACACACATACACACCAACACACAGGTGAATGCACACAACCCTAAAAACACTGCAGAATATATATCTTAGAAGTGAAATCCACAGTTATAGCCCCTCGCTTTGCTCAAAGAGAACCGTGATTAAGAATTCAGAATAAGGGCTGGAGAGATGGTTCAGTGGTTAAGAGCACTAACTACTCTTCCAGAGGATCCAGGTTCAATTCCCAGCAACCACATGGCAGTGAGCAACTGTCTGTAACTTTAAGATCTGACACCCTCACACAGGCGTACACGCAGACAAAATACCAATGCACATAAAATAAAAATGAATTATTTTAAAAATTCAGAATAAATCATTCACATATATATTTTGTATTGCATATACAGCTTTGTAATGTTTTTTTTTTTTTTTTTTGGTTTTTCGAGACAGGGTTTCTCTGTGGTTTTGGAGCCTGTCCTGGAACTAGCTCTTGTAGACCAGGCTGGTCTCGAACTCACAGAGATCCGCCTGCCTCTGCCTCCCGAGTGCTGGGATTAAAGGCGTGCGCCACCACCGCCCGGCGCTTTGTAATGTTTTAAAATAGGATTTTCCCTTCCCTCTCTCCTCCCACTCGCTCTAGCTCTTCCTTTGCTCCTCTCAGCTGAACCCTGGGGCTTCCTGTACTTTCTTAGTAGGTGCTGTACCACTGAATCATGTTCTCAACCTGTAGGCATAGGCTGCTCATTCATTCCTGGCTGCCCAGACCCAAAATAATAACACAGAAGCTATATTAATTAAAAAACTGCTTGGCCAATCACTTTGGCGTATTGTTAGCTAGCTCTTAAATCTTAAATTAACCCATTTATTTCCATTATATATTTTACCACAAGACTCGTGGTTTATTGGTAAGGTTCCAGTGTCTCCTTCAGCAGCTACATGGCATCTCTCTGACTCCGCCTTCTTTTTCCCTCTATCTCTGCTTGGAATTCTCACCTTGCTGTATTCTGCACTGCAATAGGCCCAAAGCATCTTCTTTATTAACCAATGGTAACAAAGCACATTCACAGCATACAGAGGGGAATCCCACATCACCAACTGAACTGTATTCTTTCTTGGTCAGGGCACAGTATAGGAATGTACTCATACACATAGAATAAAAATAATTAGCTTGGTGGTGGTGGTGCACGGCTTTAATCCCAGTACTCAGGAGGCAGAGGCAGGTGTATCTCTGTGAGTTCAAGGACAGCCTGGTCTACAAGAGCTAGTTCCAGGACAGGCTTCAAAACTACAGAGAAATCCTGTCTTGAAAAACAAAACAAAACAAATGTACACAGGCACCAGTGTTGACGTGTCCTAGCCCTTAAATGATTTCCAGTTTTTCCCATGGTGAGCAATGCTGCAGTGGGAATATGCCCATAGACACGTCTGCATTATGGAAATCTTTGTCTTTATGATGCCATCACTTCCTTTAGGACATGCATGCCCTTCAATATATTATTGTACATGAGATGGAAATATGATGACTAGAACTGAGGGGAGGAGTTTTGGGTTCTGTCCTGAGGCCTTTATAAGGCCCATCACAAATCAGTGGAGCTCAGGGGAAAGAGGGCAGACATTGGCATCAGGCTGCTGGGCTCCATACCCAGGCTTCATCTTTGTATTGTAGTAGTCAGTTTTCCAACCCCAAATAGGAAAATAATGGTTTCTGGCACTCAGCATCATTGTAAGACCTGAATTGGGGAATATGTGCCAAGCATTTAACAGCGTATCCCTAAAAAGGAGAAAATAGAATGAATATAGGAAGCAAAATAACTGGCTCGAAACCTGAGCAGAATAATAATAGTTTAAGTAATCTTAGAATTGTATGGTGAAATTACTTTATGGCACTTTACTAATAAAATAATAGTTACCTAGAAAAATGGTGTCTGAATCTTGGAGGTACACTATGTGGTCTGGGAGCAGTTTATCTCTGGACAAAACAGTTTTGAAGAAGACCAAGGGAACTGACTTTGGTCTCATCAAGTGGCCCCAGCTGCAGCTCAGAACCTTAATAATAGGGACCTCTGAGGGCAAAGACTAATACAGCTCCCTGGAGGTAAGGCTGGCTCACCACTTGATGTCATTAGCTTCCCCAGTTCACCAGCTTTGAAAGTAGAAAGCACATGATGAAATTGCCATGTTAGACATGGGGCTGCTTTGACTCTTAGGTCCTGACTAGACATCCCCATTTTCAGGGCAAGTTTCTCTGTTGGAAGATCTAGCAGAAGTTAAGCCCTGAAACCGCTAACTAGCTGCAAAACCTTAAACACATTTTGGAAATTTATGTTGTTCTGATCCAGTGAGGGTACCAAAATAGTTTACGTAAAAGATCGTCTTTGATGTCCTCTTCCCTATAGGTAAGACTCACGTTGGTGGGTTATTGCAGAGAACCAAAGTTAATGCATCAGGTCAGACTATGAAAGATTTCAATAAGAGTTTATCAAGGAAGGCCAAGCATGTGAGGAGCTGCACACAAAAGCCTCTGCCATGTGGCTTCCCTCGTGCGAAATGTCCCATAGATGTAGACTTGATAAAAAAGACTTGATGGAAAGCAAACTAGTGACTACTCAAGGCTGGGAGAAGGGAGGAGAGGATGCGCCGAGGTCACCTTTAGAGGTGATGAAAAGTGTCTGGAACTGTACCGTGGTGACAAGTGTGCAATATGCCACTGAATGTCACCACGTGTGCACTTCAAATTGATTACAACGGTGTAATTCCCAGTATATGTATTTTATGAAAGACAGAGACGTACTCTAGCGGGTTTAGTTTTGTTCGGTGGTACTTGTTAGAGCAGGCAGAAGGGACCATCTGAGACGCCTAGGAAACCCAGGATGATGGAACTGGATTCAGCGCAGAAAGTATCTAACCCCTGCCAGGGACAGAGGCGGCACTAATGGGGCTGCCAGTGAACTAACCCTGCTTCAGTTCCCAGTTTTGCCCTCCCTCGGAGAGTAAAGCTGACCTAAACTGCTTCTTGGGTTCACTCAAAGCTCAGCCAGTGAGAATCCCTGCCTGTCAGAGAGGCTCTTCTGACTCTCCGAAACCTCGCGCCATTTCGAAGGGTACAGGCTCCCACCTTGTCTGTGGAGGAAACTGAGGCCTTCGGCTTCCTCCCTCCCAGGCAGTCAATACAGTGGTGCTCAGAAGATATCTGTGGGTCTGTGACGGTGAGGCGGTCCCCACAGGAGCAGTTTAATGGGTTTTAATAGGAACCATACCATGAAATCTGACCCTTGTGCTGCGCCGCTGCTAAGCCATCGTTCCTGTGGGATTTTTCGGGCAGCAGCACTCATTCAGCAAATCCGACCCAAGCTGATGACTTCTAGTACGAATTCACCCCCAACCCCCAAAGAGCTATGCTCCTTTTACGGTAAAAATGACCATCTCGTTATAAAAAACAAAACCACACACACACACACACACACACACACACACACACACACACACACACACACCACAACGCACCTTTGTGTTAGAAAGAAACACTTTGCAAGAATTGACTCACTAACCCAAACGTAGAAACTGAGGTACCGAGCGAGTCACAGATCACAAACTGCCTAGGGGATGGGAGCCTGCTGGGATTTACCCAGCTTGAGGGTAAGGTTGCCTGAAGCCCATGTGCAGGGCACCAGACCTCTACGAATGCGCAAAATTGACGTTGATGTTTATTTCAAGGGAAATGGCTCCCCCCTCAACCTTGTGTCTTTTCCTTCCTCATTCAGAGCAGAATGTTCTAAAGCAAACGTCTTTTTTCACACCTGAGCGAACTGGGCGGCTTATTTTCGCTTTGGCAATCAAAATAGAAGAGGAAGCGCCTGCGGTTTCATCACTGGAGCTTTCGGGGCGTGTGCTGCGGGCTGTCCCGCCTTCCTGCCGGCTCACCTGGCTGTGGCCCTCGCCCCCCAGGTTTTGGTCCTGGCTGCCTTGCTCTACAGCAGCTCTGCTGTGGGCTGGCCTTTCCTCCCGACCCGCGAATCCAGGCCTGGTCCTGCATACCCTCCCGGAGCGAATTTCACCCTGTTCCCTCCCAGAACTCTTTGGACCCGTAGGGCTGACATCAGCATCCCCCAGAAGCCGCATCCCTCCGTGCCCAGTCCCTGGGCGAATCCACTATATTTAGGTTTCGGATGTTGTCCGCTTGGCTTTACTTATATTTAAATGTCTATGTCCCCACGAGGAAGGCCTGTGTCAGACCGGACAGACCTGCCCTCTACTGACTGGGGACCCAGAGCATGTTACCTAACATCTCGGAGTCTCGGTTTCCTCATCTGGCATGGGACTGATACCTATGGGTTGCTGTGTGGCGGCAGGGTGAGGGAGCAGGAGTTCTGTCCTGTCACCCTAGGCCGAACCTATCGAATCCGGGCTTCTGTTTCCCACTGAGCTCCATACTCCGAGAAGGGCCAGGCAAGCCGGGTCAGAGCGCCCGCCCGTAGCCCGCTGGGATTCCCGGGCGCACTGAAGATCTCAGGGCTAAGCGCTCTTCTCTCCACCCCTAAACCCAACGCCCCCTCGCACTCTGGGGCCACCACCGGCTGGGCGGGTTGCGCCCTGCGGAGTAGGCTCGGGAAGTGCCTGTCCTGCACCCCAGCGCGGACACCTGCTGCGACAGGGCCACAAATCCCCCCTCCTTGCCACCCCCTTTGCTGTCCCCGCGAGCGGTCCCCGCACCCCTCTCCTCCCCCAGAGGCCCGCGGAGCATTGTACTCACATCCGGGGCTGGGTTTTGCTTTAATGCGAAACGTAATTAACCCGGAAAAAAGATTCGAGACGGCGTGGAGGACAGCAGAGGGTGGGGGGGAGAAGAGAACGGCGGGACGGGCGGGGAGCCGCAGCCCCGAGGCGCAGAGCCCTGGGACCCGCTGCGACCCTTGCTGCGCACAGCGCGGTGAGTCGGGTGGAGAGGCGCAAGGGCCGGGGTACTGGCCGAGAGGAGTGGGGCGCGCGGGCTTGGTGGCGCCAGTCCGGGTGGTGCACGGCGACCGGAGGTGGCCCGAAGCTGGCGACCTCTCTAGCTCCCAGGAAAACCCCGAGGGCAGCCCCTCCTCCGAGCGCTGCTCCTCCAGGGTGACCAAGGTCGCCACCGCCAGGGGTCGGGCTGTGGGGTGGGGCGTGTGGGGGCGGTGTCCTGCAGAGCTGCATTTTCTCACGTTTGCAGCGGCGAAACTTCTCCTTGGTTCTAGCGCCCGGGTAGTAGCCCCGCAAGAACTGCCCAGGCAGCGGGTAGGGGAGGAGCACAGAGAACATCCCAGGCAAGTCTCTCTGGCACGAGTTGGGTGCTAGAGTCTCTCCCTTCTCCTTCTCCCTCATTTTTAATTTGGCGGGCCTAGAATGTTCCCCCCGGGGAAACTCCTCCTTTCGTTTGGTCCTGCCACGGGCTTCTGGCATTCCTGGCAATGGAGGTGACTTGGTGGAAAACGCAGGTCGGTGCCAGGTTAGGTAACCTTTTCGAGGGGAAGCTTGCTTTTTCTGTCTTCTTAGCGTCCTCGCATGCCTGTTCTGCTCAGTCTCAGAGACTATGTTGTTAAAATTTAAAAGGAAAAAGAAAAAGAAAGGAGGGACGAGGCTAGGTCTTATGGGAAGAAAAAAGTAACAGGGCATTTCCCAGGGCACCTTGTTCGCTTCTGCCCCAGGCAGTCGTGCCCCGAGTCTTTCACCTTAAAAGCTTCCTTCCTTCTTGAGCATCTTCCCATTGTAACTCCTGTCCTGGTTAGGACTCAAGAGTTTTTCAGGGGAGTATAAACACTAGAGGAGGACGGGGGGGGGGGGGCGTCCTCTGAACCAGCAGTGGCTCCTGGGGGGCACTTTGCTTTGCAGTTGGGACTGAAGTTCCAAGTCGTCCCTCCTCCCCCGTTCTTTGTTGTCTACCTCCCTCCGAGGGGAAGGACAGAGTTTGCAGCAGCAGCTAAGCAAGAGACGCTGGAAAGGGCAGAAGTTTTATCTTCATCCCAGTCGCATCCACTGACTTGTTTGGGTACTAAGACTGAAGTGAGGAGCGGTGAGCGAGAAGCTCAACCCCGTTTTTTAGGGAGTGGGCTGGAGACTAGTGGAGATCCCTGGCTGTGCAGAGCCCCTAAACTACCAAGCTGGAGAGCCCTGGTGTTTGGAGAGGCCAGAGGACGGTTTGTGTGCAGCGCAATCGTCATGGCAGATCTTAGCTTCCCTTAGGTGCTGCCTGAGTCAGGGTTCTAGCGAGAGTAACGTTTGTTGAGCAAATGAATGAAAGCTATAGCCGAGAGCAAACGGAGGAATGGTAGGACGTCAAACCGAGTCATGGGGCTTTCCTCTAGCTGATGTCTTTCTTTTGACCGCGAGTCCTTTGGCTGTATTTGCAAACTTCTTTTAGAGAGTGTGGTATTCCTAGTGGAGTTTTAGCTGCCTGACGGTGGATCCTTACCCACCTCTTAGCTCGCCCGAACGGCCTGCTGTTTGGTGAAGGGTGACTGCAAACCCTTCTCTTCCCTTACATTGGCGCTTGCTGCTTCCCTCTTCTGCGTAAGGAAGTAGGGCCTGCAATCTTCCTCACGTCATCATGGTGAGCTGAACGCGTTCTCTTCAGCTTGGTATTTTCCTGGGGGGGGGGGCAGAATCAATCCGGAGCACACACGGGGCTACTGAAGAGCTGAACCTGCAATAGTGGGAAAGGGGTGGTAGGATGGACCTCAGTGACAGAGAGCTTGCCTTGTGACCCCCTCTTCCCAGCCCCAGAGAGGGTGGGCGAGGAAGACCAGTGTTAGCTGCTCAGTCAAGCCCCGGGAGAGCATCACTGCCTTCCTTCCAGGTGTGTGCTGAAAGTGCTGGGACACTAGATAGACAAAACAGCAGGAGTGATACCTCTTTGATTTCCTGTCATGTTGTCATGCAGGTGCACAGCTGGGCAATGCCCCTGCTGTAGGCTCGAATGGCTCAGATTTAACTTGACATAGACCACAGCTTTGGGGTCTTGGAAAGCAACAAGGCTTTCTTTATGCTGCCCTCTCTAAGGGCTTGGTTGCTAGGACTTGGGGCTGGCTGCTGTGCTGCTCTTGGTGAGCTCTCTCCACCCTACTTTCACTTTCTTGTCTGTCTTGGTAAGCTGGACGGCACTCAGCAATCTAATCTGCTAGACTTTGGAAAGGAAGGAAGCAGAACAAACATTACAGGGTGACAGCCTGTGGGGGGAGAGAAACCCCAGCCTCGCCCAGCACAAGACCATTACCCAGAGAGAACTGGACGGACTGGGAAGATGGGACAACTAAGGAAGAAGGACACTGTCCCTTGGGGGATTGTATTTGGAAGACCTTTGATCCAATTTTGCCTCCCAGAATCGCTCGAGTTCGAAACATGCGTTCCCACTTAACACACAGGATTAAACAACAGCACTTGCCTGGTTATTTACTGGTTAAGAATTTGCAATGCACTATTTAATTCTCAGGACGATTGTCTCTATTTCAAATGAGGAAACCGGTCTAGAAGAGTTTAGTGGTTTGTCCATGTTTGGACCCAGATTCTCCTGACTCTAAACCCTTCTAAAACTTCCTTTGACTTGTGGATGGGTAACTGAAGTCAGCCCTATTCTTTTTTTTTTTTTTTGCAAAAGTTTAAGAAGACGCGTGTCGATCATTGTCACGTGCTTATCTGCCTTGCCACACCCAGCCCTTCTTCCTTCCCTAAATCTAAAGACAAGGTTTAAACAGACACACCTAGGCCCTAGTATACACTTTGCAGAAGGGCAAGAGAGGAAACAGAATGACGCTTCCTTCTCATTTGCAGTCCCTAAGAAGCTGCAGAGGGGGAAGCCCCCACAGGCGGCCTGTTTCTTGGTGTCTCCGGAGTTGGGGGCTTTCAGATCCTGAGCACTGTGGAGCTCAGTTTCTCTGGGCTATTTATATCCCAGGTGTGGCTGCCTGCCTGCTCCGTGACCTTCCCGGAAGGTGACCTGATGTGTCTTCCTTTCTTGCCTACTGCATTTTCTCCCAACAGCGAGAAAAGAGAGGTCATGAAGGTTTAAAGTAGCCCATTGGTTCTGCCTCCTTTTGTCTTCCTTCCAAAACGCTTTTCCTTTAAAATTTGCTTCTTGACTCTGTCTTCCTCCTCCTCCAAATCCTGGGATCTAGTGGAGTTTGGGCTGCCTCAGGGTCAGGGGGGCGGCACCCTTTTTGAACCTCCCCATTCCTGAAGATGTTTGCATTCCTCACCCTGGCTTCCGCTGGGGACCCTCTGGGGACGCGGGACTCGGTACATTCCCTTCTCTCCGGGGTCATTCCTCCTCTATCCTCAGTAGTTTTGCGGTGGCCACAGGAGCAAATTCCAAAGGCGAGGATAGTGAAGCCGGATTCTGGAAACTCGTGCCCCCACACTTCCCAGGCTCTGCTCTTTGGCCGGGCTCAGGGGCGAGCTCTGGAGTACTGTGTGCTCTCGTTTTTCACAGGGCAGTTAATGTGGTCGAGGCTTTGCAGATACGTGGGCACACTGCATGCGGAGCAGGCTTGAACTCTGCGGTTGAAGAGACTGCTCTTACCTCCACACCAAGGTCGCGTCTGAGACCTCTGAGGTCATTTCCTATGCACTTTCTTCTCTTGCGAGGTTAGCAGATTCACGTCAATGTCACCCTCTGATGCTGTGGCTGTCCCTCCATCTTCTGCTCTTGGGGGGGGGGAGGGCAACAAGGGAGGACAAATCAAGAAGCACCATCTTGCCTCTTACTAGGTCATAATTCTAGAAAGTTCCTGCCTTATCAACATGGGCTAATGTGAAAGAAAATCTCTAAATATGAACAAAAAAATCTTTAAAAAATTCTTACAAAGAAAAAAATTCTTACAAAAATCCTTTTCAGTTTACACGTGTGTGTATTTATGCATCCATGTGTGTACATGCTCAAAGAGGGCAGGAGAGGCTGTTGATCCCTGTAGCTGGAGCTGCAGATGGTTGTGAGCTACCCAATGTGGGTGCTGAGAATCAAACTCCCCTCTTCCGCCAGAGCAGCAAGTACTCTTAACTGATGATCCATCTCTCTAGCTCCAAACGAATTGTTTTTGAACTGGGATTATAATATATTATTGTGTAGGTTTATAGGGATTATAGTATATAGTATATTATAGTATATATATAGTAGATTATAGTATTTTTTTTTTTCGAGGCAGGGTTTCTCTGTAGCTTTGGAGCCTGTCCCGGAACTAGCTCTGGTAGACCAGGCTGGCCTTGAACTCCCAGAGATCCATCTTCCTCTGCCTCCCGAGTGCTGGGATTAAAGGCGTGCACCACCACCGCTCGGCTTAGATTATAGTATATAGTAGATTATAGTATATTATTGTGTAGATTTATAGGGTTTATAGTATATAGTATATTACAGTATATATAGTAGATTATAGTATATTATTGTGTAGGTTTATATGGGATTATAGTATATAGTATATTATTGTGTAGGTTTATTTTGTAAGGTGGGCAACACCGTTTAAGGCATGATTTCTGTTACTATTTTATCTATTCCCACACATACCAGACTAGTCTAGCAAATAAATTCCCTCATATTGCAAACCATATTAACTACTTCAAGAATCAAAGAGCTGATACAGGCAGATGCCAACATTTTCTGCCTTTTTAATGGGGGGCAATGTATATGTTAGGCAAGTATTTTATAACTTAGCTACACCCTGACCCAAACTACAACATTCTTTTTTTTCTTTTTGAGAATTTCATTTATGATATATTTTCATCAAATCCAGTCTCTATTCCCTTCTCTTCGGTACCTCTCCATGTCCCCCAACTTCATTACAACCCCCCCCATCTACACTGCCTGCACACACACCCCCATCTACACTGCCTGCACACACACGAGCATAGAGTCATGCACTGGAGCATGGGTTAATCATCTGTCGTGGCTCAGCTAGGGGTGGGACGTCATAAACCCTTCTCTGTCAATGCTGGGGTTTTAGCTGGCTTGATTTCAGGCAGGTCTTCGGCATGTAGTCACGGCCACCGTGAGTTCACGTGTATAGTGGGTACAGCGATGCCCAACAGATGTTTCAAGGCAAATGTCTATTACCTCTGGCTCTGACAGTCCTTTATTCCCCACCCTGCCATGACAATCTCTGTGCCTTTGGGAGAGGGGGTAGAATATAGACACCCCATTTAGAACTGAGCTAGGTCCTTTTTCCTTTTAGAAATTTATTTTTATTTTATGTGCATTGGTGTTTTGCCTCCATGTATGTCTTTGTTGAGTGTTGAATCCCTGGAACTGGAGTTACAGACAGTTGCGAGCTGCTGTGTGGGTGCTGGGAATCGAACTTGGGTCCTCTGGAAGAACAGTCAGTGCTCTTAACTGCTGAGTCATCTCTCCAGCCCCAAGCATTCTAGGTTTTTATCTGATGAGAGTTAAGAGGCATTAACCTATGGGTATAAAAACAAGAACTTGGACGCCAAGGACAATGGCACGGGGTTTGGATCCTACTTAATGTGCTGGCTTTGTGGGAGCCTAGCCAGTTTGGATGTTCACCTTCCTAGATATGGACTGAGGGGGGAGGACCTAGGACTTACCACAGGGCAGGGAACCCTGACTGCTCTTTGGACTGGAGAGGGAGGGGGAAAGGAGTGGGGGGAGGGGGAGAAGGGTGGGAGGAGGGGGAGGGAAATGGAAATTTAATTATTAAAAGAATAAAAAAAAACCAAGAACTTGGAAGGGGAGCAGTTTAATACTGTGTCCATTTAACAGAATACTATTAGGTTCTCCCCTAGGGCCTAGGACCTAACCAGTCATGAGTCTTTTGGTCAAGTTAACAGTGTCCGGCTTGAGTTCTGTCTTGTGAAGCAGACTTTAAATCTAACCAAAAAGTGATAATTACTCCCATAACAGTTGTGCCAGTGTTGCCTGAGTGGGCACATCTTGCCAGGCCAGACATTGCTATAGCTAGTAGGGTTCATAGCTAAATAAGGTCGCTGAACACATTTCCCTTCCTCTAGCACACATAGAACCTTTTGGCACTATGAAATTTAGCCAGTGAGGGACGAAGCTTCCAGGTCAGTACAAGCCTGATTTCTCCACATTCTATGACTCATAGCCACAGGGTTGAACTATCAAGTTCTGGAAGATAGCACAAAGCATTGGCCATGACCTGTAGTGTTTAAGGGCCTATGGGACCTCATTGACCAACAACTCAAAAAGAGGTAACCCACACCTGTTTTTTTTATTTGCTCCATTATGGTGTTTGAGAGAGGTGTTATCTGTCTTCCTGTTATAGGGATGTTCCATTTGTGTGTGTGTGTGTGTGTGTTTTAGGAAACTTCTTTAGTTCTGACCAAGCCGCACCTTGCATTATCTAATAGCTCTGTAGTTTGTTTCTTTTGAGACAATGTCTCATGTAGCCCAGGCTTTGCCTCAAAGTCAAGATATAGACGAGGATGAATTTCTGATCTTCTTGCCTCCACTTCCTGAGTGCTGGGATGACAAGGATGACCTGCCATGCCCGGTTCCTGCTAGGCAAGCCCTCTACCAACTGAGCAACCTCCCCAGCTCTCTAGATTTTTATTTAAAATATTGAATTGTCTGTCCATCTTTTCTTTTACTTATCCAGCCAAATATCTAATTGAAGATTTTTAGATTTATTTCTGTATATGAATGTTTTGCTTATGTGCATGTATGTGCCCCGTGTATGTGCCTGTGGATTTCACTGGAACGAGGATTATGGATGGTTGTGAGTGGCCATGTCAGTACTGACAATTGAAACTAGATCCCCAGCAAGAGCAACACGTTTTCTTAACCACTGAATGATCTCTCTGTCTCCTTTTTATTTTATTTTAAAATTTACTTATTCCCCAACTAACTTTTGACCTGTGTGTTTTAGCAAATGACTCTTGGGAGGATACTGAGCAAACCCCTGGAAACTTTTATCCTGTATGCAAATATTCTGAATGATATATTTGTCTGGGGGAAAAGCAAACTCTGCAGTATGGGGGGCCTAAAGTATTTTATTGTGCTCCTTGAGGATGTAAAACCAATGTCAATGTCTCCTGGTTGAGGGTTAACAAAAAGGACTTAGTCTCTTTCACCCGTTAAAAAAAAAATTACTTATTTATTAGCCAGCTTGGCTCCAAACTCCTGCATTTCAGGCCTCAGTCTCCAGAGTAGATATGATCACAGGTGACATCATGTCTGGTTAGATTTTTATTTCATTATATTTTTGGCTTTTTGAGGCAAGGTCTCATGTAGCCCAGGCTGCCTTCAAACTTGTAGCTGAGGATGACCTTGGTTTTCCAGCCTCTACCTCCAAGTACTGGGATGATAGGCATGTATCACTATATCCGGGGTAGTCATTTATTTGTTATTATTCTATTATTATTATTGTAATGTGTGTGTATGCATGTGTGCAAGTGTATGTTTGGAGGTTAGAGGACAATCTCAGACATCGACATTCTTCAGGTGCCCTCCATCTCGTGTTTGAGGCAGAGTCTCTCACTGGCCTAGAACTTGCTAAGTACCCTAGGCTAGCCTGCCAGTGAGAGCCTAGGCGTCCTCCTGTGTCCACTCACCAGAGCTGTAATTCCAAGTGAGCACCACCACACCCGGGTGTTATCTGGTTCTCCTAACCACAGGCCACTCTCTTTCCTGTTAAAACTTTGGAAAGGGCTGGGGAGAGTTCTGTGTGGAGAATGAGCTCAAGTGCTCACCACTTGTGAGAGAAACACTCTTGCACACTAAGGCATTCCCTCTATTGTTCCCCATGTCCCGTGTGTGTGTGTGTGTGTGTGTGTGTGTGTGCCCCCTTGCACAGTCCAAAGGTCAACATGAATGCCGTTTCTCAGGAACCGGCCATCTTGGATTTATTTGTATTATTTGTAATGTGTATTCATTTTCATGTCTCATTTGCATATTTGTCTGGTTGCCAGAAGTCCACAATGGGTTTCTTCCTCTCCTGTTCTCCACCTTATTATTTTAGCTCTGGAGCCTGGAGCTTACTGTTTCAATTAAACTGCCTGGCCAGCGAATCACTACTTACTATATAAGCAAGTTTGCCTTCAATCCCAGTGCTTGGGTTACAGATGTGTGTAATCCTGCACATCTGTAATTTGTGCAGAAGTGCACATCTGTAACCCTGTAACAGTTAGAGTTACAGATGTACACCTCTGTACAAGCTCTACATGGGTGCTGGGGACCCCAGGTCCTCGTGTTTCCCCAGCAAATTGCTTTACCTACTGAGAGATCTTTGCAGCTCTGCCTTTTTTTGGGAGAGTGGGTCTCTCACTGGGACCTGGAACTCACTCATTAGGTTAGGTTGGCTGGCCAGGGAGCCTGGGGATCTGCCTGCCCCTCTTTGCTATTGCTGGCAGTAGAGGTTCACAGCTCTGCACCCAGCACTTCAGGTTTAGGTGATTGAACACGCTTGCTCCATAAGGACTTTACTGTCTGAGCCATCTCCCCAGCTCTCTCCCAGGTTTGAACAAGGAAACGTCATCATGTTTCTGGTGGCTTTTCGGTGATGTTGCTGTTTTGAGTCAAGCCCAGTTTGGCAGGGACCTCATGACAATTCTCCTGTTTTAGCCTCCCAAGTGCTGGGATTGCAGTCATGAGCCACCATGCCTGACTTCCCTAGGGGCTTTTATGAGGATTTCCAGTTCCTTTCTTCAGAATAGTGGGCACCTATGGATCAGATATTGCAACAAAGACACAGGCTGTAGTGTTTGGTTAGACCCCAGGACATGGGCCCTCTTAAGATGAATCTCTAAGAGTCTTTGGCAGCAGGAAGCAAGAAACCCCCAAAGGATGGAGGGAGGGTACCCGTACAGCAGGTGTCAGTCTTTGAACCATCAAGATGCTGATTTCTTAGACTGGGGTCCATGAAGCACCAAAAAGTTGCAAGAGATTACAACTTTTCGTTGAGTTGTGTTTTAGTTGAGGTTGTGTTTATGCACAACAACTGCAGTGGACTGAGAAACTCGGCTGCTGACGGGTGTGTCTGTGCTGGCTAATTATCTAACTTTCTCCTCTGTGAATAAGTTAGCACATATTTACGACAGAAAGGAAAGAAAACTGTATGCAAGAGTCCCCTGTATCGTGGTTTATAATTGTTAATATTTTGGTGACTATAAGCCTAGTCTTTAAAAAATCTACATATAGGAATAAGAATGGCCACACAATTGATGCAACATTTTATTTCTTTGAAAAACTCGCTATGATGGGCTTCTAAAGTCCCTCAACTATATATTGACTTAGAGTGCTCTCCCTCTCTCTTTCCTCTCTCTCTCTCTCTCTCTCTCTCTCTCTCTCTCTCTCTCTCTCTCTCTCTCTCACACACACACACACACACACACACGTACACACACAAGCATACCCCAGAAGAAATTACTTATAGTCAATGATTTTTTAAACAATTGTACAATATTTAATATACTTGAGTGTCTCTGAATTGAATTATGACTTGATCATTGAGTTATTTGGAACATTTTCAAGTTTTTGTTGTAAATTTGATTGCAGTTTTCATCTTTCTACTTCAAATAATAAATAATTTGGATGGCATCCTGAAACTAGAATGATTTGGTCAAAGGGCAGGAACATTTTTAGCTGTCTTATTGGCATACTGACAAACTACTTTTCAGGAAGGTCATTCTCTTGTCCCAGGTGTCTAAGGATCCTAGGACCCCCACCCCAACCTGCCCAAGGAAATGAAACCTGCTTTGAGCAGAGGCTTTAGCCTCGTGGTGCCTCTGTCACCCACCCAGTGCGTGGTCTACTCTACTCTTGTAAGGCTCAGTTCCCCGTCTCCATCAGGATGTAGGCCTATTAAAGTTTAGTTTCTGGGTTTGCGCATTCAGTGGTTGAAGAAAATATATTTTGGGGTAGGAGCCTCCAAGGGCCTCTCATTGCAGCGTAGAATGGGAAAGTGGGCAGCCTTGGACACTAACAAGTGTTTCTCATTGCCTAGTAAATCCTGGTCAGGAATTCCAGCTGAATGACTGGTTAGCCTACTCCCTGCTACCGGTTATTAGGTAATTTCAGACAACTAACTTTTTCTAAGTTTAACTTCTTTTTCTTTTGTAAATTTAGGGTTTCACTACATAGTCCTGGCTGGCCTGGAACTACATAGACCAGGCTGGCCTTGTACTCACAGAGATTGTCCTGCCTCTGCCTGCCAACTCCTTGGATTACCCTAAGGATGTAATTTATTTTCATTTATAGCAATGCTTAGAACTTAAATTCTACCTAGGACATCTGAATCATCATGAAACTTCCTGCTCAGGAAGCCTGATGCCCTGGAGGCTGAGATGTGTCTGTGTGTGTGTGTGTGTGTCTGTGTGTGTGTGAAAGTTTAAAATACATGAAATAAGAAACAAATTTGAACACTCACTCTTCACCAGTCATCCTTGTACGTGTCAAACTAGGAACAGTTGCATGTAAGAGTATGGCCAGGCATGGGCTTGTAGGCCTTCGATCCCAGCAGAGGCCCGGGAGATCTCAGTGAATTTGGTACCAGTATGGTTTTCATAGTGAGTTCCAGCCCTTGTCTAGAAAAAAAAGCAAGTGAGTGAATGATTCATTACAACAAATATTTTTAGAAAGTAGTTTTATAGTAGGTCTCAGTGATGACAACAGAGCATACAGCTAGGTTCTAACCACATACCTTAAAAAAATTTGTTTGGTTTTACTTTATGTGTATTGAAACGTGTTTCACCTGTATGTATGCACAGTGTGGTGCCTGATGTCCAGACAGTTGCGAGCTGCCGTAGTTGTGTTGGGAACTGAACCCAGGCCCTCGGCAAGAGCGGAAGTGCTCTTAACCATAGACCATCTCTCCATTCCCATGTCATCATCTTTAACAGATGCTCTTCTCCGTGCCAAAGGAAAAAAATGCACAAAATAGGAAGTTTTGGTATTATTTATAATATCAAAAAGCTGGCTCCTGGACTTAGTTGTTTAGTACTAGAGCTATGATTAAGTAAGTCATACGCAGTCGATGCATTAATGTTCTGGGACCATTACAACCAGTGTTGGTGAACAAATCGCGTAGTCATAACGTTTCCATATTGTGCCCGTTCTCCTGTGGATCTGCTGCCTCCCTCCCACAGACTTGAGCTGTGTGACTGAGCTGTGTTAGGTCCTCTGAGGACTGCGCCCCCCATACACATATATAAACACACACACACACACACACACACACACACACACACACACACACACAGAGTTCAGTCTGGATGCTGGAGTTCTGCTTCAGATCTTTCCTTTTGGTTCATGACAGTTCCACACTGTCATACATGCACCCGGGAAGTCCCTCAATAGAAGGAAGGTTCTGGACAAAGAGCCCCTTCTCCCAGCCGCTGTCTTGAGGAGGAAGCAGACTCTGGCCAATCCTGTAGGCTGGAAAGGGGAACTTCGAAAGCCAGCGTTCGTGGACACTGGGCTGCCCAGCTGGCCCGGGGCCAGTCAGCTTTGTTCTCCCGGACAGCCGGATATGTTCTCTTTGTCATTACACTGGGCACGGTGGCGCAGGCGTGCCATCTGAGGACTAGGGAGACTGAGGCAGGAGTACCACCATGAGTTAGAGGCCAGCCTGGGCTACATGAAGTGAGCCAGGGCTGCACAGGGAGACCCTGTTTCAGATGGAAGTGGTGAGAGATTTCCCTGGAGTAGCCAGAGTCCTGTGACCTCTGGAATTTCTGCTTCTGGAACTGGGTTGGCGTCCAGGGAATTTGCCTAGATTTTTTGGGGGGTTGGGGGTTGGGGAGATGGTTTGGTGTCTCCCCTCCTTCCCTGAAAGTTCTGTCCCTTTCCATGCACAGTGCCTCTGTCTTTCTCCTCAAGGCCCCTGCTCCTTGAACAGCCATTTATTCTCCCAGGCATTCACAGCCTCTGTCCTTCTGCCCATCACCCAGCGTGTGCTAGATAAGTCCTCAAAGCATCTCCTAACCCTTGGCTTTTTCCATTTCTCCAAACTCAAAACTTGCTCCACTTTGAGACAGGAGCTGGGTAACACCTCTAAGCAGGTGACACGGCTTTGCTCAGGGTGTCCCTCCTTCATCCCTCGGTGACCTTCTCTTCTGCTACACAGTTAGCTTCCTTTTCAGAACCCCTCCTTCCTACATCTTTTCCTTCTTCTCACCTCCTCTTCCAGTTCCCTTTTAGCTTCGCTGCGCTGTTCTATCTTGACTGTTTCTGCTGTCTCTTTTATTCTCTGACCCTGCACTCCTTAAGAGTCGCCGTGAGCTCTCTAGGTGGCTGCAGCTTCTGTCCCTGTTCAGAATCCCACCAGCACATGCCCAAACCATGGGGTTCACTGGTGTCTGTGCGTGTGCATGTGAACATACGTGACACTCGTTTATTGGGGGGACCCTCTCGATACCACAGGCTCATTGGAATGGGAGAGACTACACCACCCCACTTGTCGAGCAAGCCTGGCCTGGAAATGTGTCCCATTGCTTCATGGGACTTGTCCCCTCTGGGCTTGGAAAGCTAGGGTAATAGATTCTCTGAGTCAGTGTTGGCTCATAGGGTCCCTTCATCGGCCATGTCACACTTTTGCTTGGCTGCAGGGCCTCCGGCCCGGGCCATGGTGAATCTTGCTCTGTTGATGTAGTCAGGGCTCAGTGGTTGGATGTTATCTGGCTTTGGGGATCTGAGGGCGATATGGAGCTTTGTAGCCCTGTAGGGCTTCCGTCCTTAGTACTTCCTCCCAGTGCATGAATGCAGGCCAGGTGTCTTGGCTGTTTCTCTCCTGGGGGTGTGTGTGTGTGTGTGTCTTGGGGACTCTCCCTTTCCTGTAGGCTCCTAGAGTGCATTCTGGAGAGATGAAGTGGCCAGGACAAGTGACTATTTTTTTCTTTTTTTTTTTTTTGGTGCCGTGACTCGGATTACAAGTGACTATTGTCATGTTGCCAGAGGCCTTGCTCTGACTCAGGGAAGGTGCTCAGGTTTTGGGACTTGTTTTTATTGCTTTCTGTTTATTCCCGGCACAGAAGTGAGATGACTCCAGCCAGGTGAGGCTTATCTAGGTCCTGAGATCAAGTGGCTTCACCCTCTTCCTCACTAGCCCTCTTCCACCTCCCATGCAGGGTGATGTGGGCACAGCCCAGGAATGCGTCCCGCTGATCTGCAAAATCAAATCTGTAGGCATTTGGTAGCTGTGGGAGTCTCAGCTCAGGTTGTCATGGCAAAGCCCACAGCCTGAGGGCTTAAACAATGGAAATTTATTTTCTCACTGTCTGGAGGCCAGAAGTGGAAGATCAAGGGATGTTTCAGGCCTTTCTCTTTCGCTTGATGGCTGTCTTCTCATTTCTGGGACCATTGGGTTTCCAAATGTCATCTTCAAAGATGTGGTATCAGTGGGCCAGGGCTAAATACTTGCTAAATATGTGTTAAATATGTGCTAACTACTTCTTTAAAGACCCTGTCTGTGGCTGGGTGTGGTTGTGCATACCTTTAATTTCAGCAATTTAGCAGGCTGAGGCATCGGGATTAAGAGTTTGAGGATAGCCTGGGGTAGCCTGGACTATACAGAGTGAGACCCCGTTTCAAAACAGAAAATAAACAAAAAGCCAAAACCCTGTTTCCAAATTCAGTCATATTTTGAGATATGGAGGTTAGGACTTGGGCACGGTTGAGTCACTACGGCAGAGGGGCAGCAGCAACCAGGACGACTAAGGGGCGTGGCTTTGCCAAGAGGCTCCAGAAGCCCCTTATAGGGGCATTGTGTAATGACTGATGGCCAGGCTTCTTGAATACCTCATGATTATTATATAATCACATGATATATGTTCATATATGATATACTTATAACTTGACTCATGATTATCCCCGCTTCACAGGTGTGGAAACCGAGGTACAGGATGACTAGGAAGTCATTAGTGATGACCCAGAAAGAATCCTGACTAAATTGAGGCTCTGGATGCACGCATACACACAGTAGAGCCTCAGGAAAATGTGCTGGGCCAGTTCTAATGGGTTTCATTAACAGTCATCAAAAATGACAGCTCAGAGTTGGTAGACGATTCCAGGGCCCAGTAGGGCAGACTTTGGTGCCTAGGGAAGGAAGGTGGTAGCAAGGGGCCCAGTGTGTCACAGAGATGAGTCAAACCAGGGACAGGTGAGGCTCATCCAACCCCTCAGAGCCTGCCTTAGCCCGCTTCTCACCAGCATCTCTCTCGTGTTGTGCAGGGTAATGTGAGCAGAGCCCAGGAATGCCTTATGTGGATCGGCAGAACCGAATCTGTGGGTTTCTGGATATCGAGGACAATGAGAACAGTGGCAAGTTCCTGCGGAGGTACTTTATCCTGGACACCCAGGCCAACTGCCTCCTCTGGTACATGGACAATCCCCAGGTGAGAAGCCAGGCAGGAAGGGGTCAGGATGGCTGCCTCACCTTCTGCCACGTCTGGGAGGAGCACTGGGGGGTCGGGGAGAGGTTGGGTTTCTTTCTAAGACTTTGTGTCTGGAGCTGTTTAAACACAGCGAGAGATGAGCGAGAGACCACTCAACACATACCTACATGCACACCCCAAGAGAACTCTCTCTAGAGCTGGCCATATTGCTCAGTGGTGTGTGCACTCTTAGCATGAACCGGAATCTTGATTTAATCCCGAGTAAGGGGCATTAGGTGGGGGAATGAAGAGAGAGGGAGAGGAGAGCTGAGGAGCAGACCTGTGGGTGGGGCAGAGTCTCTTAGCCCTAGATCTGTGCCTTTCTCACCTACAAGAATTTAACACTCGGCACAAGTCGGGCAGAGCCTCCCAGTGCCCAGACGTGAGTGGCTTCCTCACCTCTCGGGGCTGTGGCTTGGTGACTGCTCCTGCTCTTCCAGTTTGGGGCTCCTCCCCAGCAGAGAATGTGATCTGGCTCCCTGAGTCGGACAATGCCAGACTTCTTTGGTCTCCTGAATCAGGAAGTCATGGAATCTTGGATTGGCAGTAGTGACCATCTAGGTCACCTGGTGTCTTTCTCATGCTACCAAGGAGAAAACTTGAGTCCTGGACATTGCAATCTACTCTGGGCAAGAGGAAATGATCCATTTAACATAGTGTGGAGGCCAGGCACAGAGCTGGGGAACCAAGGTTTTGTTTTTGTTTTTGAGACAGGGATGTACATGTAGCCCTTCCTGGCCAGGAATTCACAGTGGCCTCAAACTTGGAGATCCACCTGCCTTTGCCTCTGAGCGCTGGGATTAAAGACGTGTACCACCATGCCTGTCCTGACCACCTAAGCTGTATTGCTCTGTCTTGGCAGGGGTGGGGGCTGGGTGACTGGAAGCAGTCATTGAGAACCTGGAGCTTTTTCTTTTTCCACGGAGTGCTGCCAAGTCCTTCCTTCCCACTGGTCCATAGCACTATGGTGGAAGTGAGGCATAGTCCCTGGGCAGCGCCATGACAGGGCGTGGCTGTGTATAGATGGGCATGAACGCCAAGGGTGGGATTTGGGTCTGTTCGAGGGCTGAAGAGGATAGTGTTAATGTTGGGGATTAGATGTGTGCTTTCAGATGGGAGATGGACAGTCGATAAGATGTCTCAGTGGGTAAAGGTGCTTGTTGCTAAGCCTGTGACATCTGAGTTCAACTCCTCAAGATCCACATGGTGGAAAGAGAGAAGCAAGTCCTTGCAAGCTGGGCTCTGACTGCCATGTGTTTGGTACACCTGTGCACCAATGTGAACAAAACCAATGCTTTAAAAAAAGACGTGAGGTGGGAAAAGTCATGTGACTCTCAAGGTCATTATCCACACACTAACCTTCTGGAGGTCTTCACTGTTTGTGTTGCGGATTTGAGAGTTGAGTAAAAACCATAATAGATACAGAAAACACTCAGAGAGTCACATGCTGTGGACTGCCTACTCCAGGAAGAAATGAACCCTCCCAACAACTGAACCCATGCCTTTCATCCCAAACCCCTGATAAGGCATTGCTTACTTTCTCTTACTGCTGAACATCTGAACTTGAGCCCTTGAACAGAGGCTGCAGCATCAACGTCTCGCCTCCCACCATCCTCCGGTCTTGGTCTACCCTCCAGCTTGCTCGCCATTTTCCTCAGGATTTTTGTCCCGATTTACCTGCTTCCCACTGTTCTGTGTTTGCATTGTCTTGAAACAAGATTCAGTTTCGTAGGGAGTCTTGCCCAGCTGCTGCTGGGTCCTGGCTTGTACCTGTCAACCAACCTATTTTTCTTCCTTTTGTGTGTGTGTGTGTGTGTGTGTGGTGCATGTTTATATGTGTGTTCATGTGTGTGTGGCACATGAGTTTGGAGGCTAGAGTTCGATGTCACTGTTTTTCTTGATTTCTCTCCACCTTGCAAACTGAGGCAGAGTCTCTTGCTCGAATCCAGAGCTCACTTATTTTGCTATATTGACTAGTCTACTTCTTTTGGAGAACCCCTAGAGTTCTGCCTCCAGGGTACTTGGGTCATAAGCAACCACTATGCATGCCAGACTTTACTGGGCATTCGAATTTAGGTCCTCAGGCTTGTGTGGCAAGCACTTAACCCACTGAGCCATCTACCCAGCTGAGAACTGAACCTTCACTCATACCCTGGGCTACAAGAGAGTCTTGCTGTCAACCCACCAGGTCACCCATGACCATGGTGTCCTCATCTTGGGTCATGGATATTGCTAGCCTTTAGGATTCGCCACAATGAAACCCACTCTCTGACTTGATTGTCTCATGGACCTGGGACCTGGGCTCACCAGCAATGCTCTGCCTGACTACTTTCTTGGCTCTTGGGACTACCTCTTCACTAGTGTCTACCCATTCCAGGGTAGCCTCCCTTCCTTTCTGCTCTGGAGGTCTCAGGTTGTAATCTTCCTATCTGAGTTACCAATGTAAACTTATGACCCAAACCTGGGGAACTGATGTCTTCCCATGGAGAAGAAGAGATCAGCATGGAGGGTCTTAGCTGTGAGAGTCAGTTCAGAATATTTTCCTTCTTCAGTCCTTGTGTTAGTTGTCAGTCACGTTCATGACCAAGCAGTCTCTCCAGATTTGAGAATGGTGTTTTCGTAAAGTGTGGAAGGAAATGACATTCATGAACATTTATTACCATGCTAAGCACAATTCACTGGGATGTTTTGTTTTTGTTTTTTGAGACAGGGTTTCTCTGTGTAGTTCTCCGGCTGTTCTGGAACTCACTTTGTAGACCAGACTGGCCTTGAGCTCACAGAAATCTACCTGCTTCTGCCTTCTGGGTGTTAGGATTAAAGCCACGTGCCACCATGCCCTACTTTTGCTGGGTTTTTGTTTCACTCTGGTGGGAATGGATAGGTGCAGACAGTGTTGCTGCTAAGGCGAGGGAGGTGGTGTGGAGCAGAAGTCTGCCCAGGGTTGAATAAAAAGACAGTGGCAGAACTGGGGCTATAAACCTGTCAGTCTGATTCCCAGACCCCTGCCATTGCTGCTCACAATAAGACAGTAACCTTGGGGTGGCTTTGAGAGGAAGAAAAACGTGTAAATGAAGTTTCTCGTTAAGAAAGAGAGTGGAGGATACAGCCTGTGAGGTGGCAGAGGGCAGAGCTTGTTGCTCAAGCTGATCTACAATGTGTGGGGTTGGATGAATGTATACTTCCTGCATAAAGGAACGAATAGAAGCTGGAAGAGGAGCGGTGATGAGGCTGTCAGAGGAAGTCAGAGGGGGGCGGTTAATGTTGTTCTCCTGGGAGTAGGAACAGAACCCAAATCTAGTACCACCTACAACCCGGGGCTCCCTGAGAATATTGGCCTGTTCTTGTGAAGGGCTACTTTGAGAACTGTGCTTGGGTAATTGGATATCTTTCTTTTTATAAGGAAAGGGGATTATGATATGGTATGATAATGTTTAACAAGCATTAATGAACAAGTTTTCGGACTCCAGGTGTCTCTGATCATTGCCTGTTTGAACCTTCACGTAGCTGGCATTGATCAGCCTTTCTCTGCCGCTGTTGCCTCGCTTGCTGTTGCCACTATTCTCACCATACACCAGCCGTCATGAGTGGTCTTCTGTGTATCTCATTAAATCTCCTGACTATTCCTGAGCCCTTGGAACTGAAATCCATACCTGTTGACCAGGCTGGAAATATAGAGCTGTTGGGGGTGGGGGGGGAGTGTGTGAGGCTGGATCCATCCTATCAATCACTTCTGTCCCCCCTCTCTCTCCTGATAGTTTCCTAGCTCCTGTAGATGGTGGGGAAGGTGAACTCAACATCTCTGCCTCTAGGGAGCTTCAAGCTGAGGAAATAGAAATGACATGTGGAATACCCCACAGCTAGAATGATCTTGGCCCTCAGGACATTGCTGGTTGCCAGTACCTGGATGCTGGCCAGGGTTTGGGTTGGAGGAAAGGGGCCTTAGTTTTCCATTTCTGCTGTCTGTCAAGGAAGACAGAGCTCTCGTTAGAAGGCAGAACTTCATGTGGAAAGTTCCCGGGTCTGGCTGACGAGAGGTCAGGGCCGCAACCTTGGCTCCTCTAGTTAGCTGGTTGGTGTCTTAAGTCCTTTCTGTTCTGAAGCTTAGTGACTTTACCCAACACGTGTTTACTAAACTTACCCAGTGTGTTAGATGCCTACCTAGGTGCTGAGGCACCATCGTGAGCAAGACAGACGGGGCATCATAGACCACCCCCCTCTGCAGGTAGAGAGGTAGGGAACCACATAGAACGGGGTAGAGAGAGTTGTGAACCATCTCCTCATGGGGGATGTGGCACTAGATTAATATCTTTTAATTTTCTTAGGAGTTTTTTTTTTTTGACAGTACCTCATACTATGTATCCTAGACTGGACTTGAACTGACAACCCCCTTGTTTCCATGTCCTGAGTTTGAGGATTGTGAGCATATACTATCACACCCGATTGTGCTGGGCCATGTTAGAATGGTTGTTACTATATGTCATTCAGACTTGCGGAGCATTTGTGGGTTCTGACATGTTTTGTTTTTTTTTTTTTTTTTTTTTTTTTTTTTTTTTTTTTTTTTTTTTTTTGGTTTTTTGAGACAGGGTTTCTCTGTGGCTTTGGAGCCTGTCCTGGAACTAGCTCTTGTAGACCAGGCTGGTCTCGAACTCACAGAGATCCACCTGCCTCTGCCTCCCGAGTGCTGGGATTAAAGGCGTGCGCCACCATCGCCCGGCTCTGACATGTTTTTATGTACAAAGTCTCTTTTAATGGTTGTGCCATTTTGACCCAATCAGAGCTGAGGAGGAAGGGGAGGACACAGTAGTCATCATGGAGGCACAGGAGGTCACCTAGCTAGAGGGATGCTTGAGGATAGGGTCTTGAGAAGAAGCCCTTAGTATGAGTAGCCAGGTGCCCAGACAAAGATTTGGAAGCGAGTTCTTCACTTTAAGGAAATGCTTTCTCAGGACCGAGGAGTGAGGGGGAAGCCTGACTGGGAAAGAAGGAAGGCCACACACTGCCGCCGTGTGCTCAGATGGAAGTCAGAAGGCAAAGCTTAGCCTGGCCTCCTGGGAACTCTGGGTGAACTTTAGAGTTGTCCTGGAAGAGCCGGGCTCCTGTATGCCTGTGCTGACTACCGAGGACCACAGCTCCGCAAATGTAGTCAGAATGGCTTCTAGAGACCCATGGCCAGTCCCCTAAGACAGAATAGAGAAACCTGGGAGGCCAGCCACGGCGTCTGCTAGCGGAACGCGCAGGCAGACAGGGGGAGAGGAATCTGAACACAGCATGACCGAGCACAACTTTAAATGGCAGTATTCTGAGGCAGTCTGAGGGAAGGAATTGAGGTTTTCAGTCACAGATATGATACTAAACCAGGGATGAAACCCCATAGCTAAAATGGCCTCGCTTAGTGGAAAGTACCAATGTTATCCATTAGGCCACCAAATCGGCTAATGTGTTTAAAAATAAATATGCTGGCAACACCAAGCAAATAAATAATTCTTTTGTTATCACAGTCATCGTCTTTAGCAGGAAGTTTATCCTTTCGGCAGGTTTCTAAACTCATAATACCAGACTGCCGGCTATAGGCACAGAATAACAGTGTAAGCGCACAGTACAGCACATTTCTCTAAAACCTAGCCATCCTGCATGCAAGCAAGACTTTTGTTGTTTTTCACGTTTTCGGTGTTAGGGGTTGAACCTTGGGTCTCATTCAAGATGGGCAAATGCTCTCCACTGGCCACATTTTATTTATTTTGAGACAAGGGCTGGCTAAATTAATTAATTAATTAATCCAGGCAGGACCAAATTTGGGATTCTCTTGCCTCCGTCTCTTGAGGAGAGTTGCTGGATTATAGGCATGTGTCTGTCCCCAGGGTTGGCAACAACTCTTGAAACACTGTCGAAACTTCCTTCAAGTTACAATACTAGCAGGTGTGGGTGTGGGTGTGTGCCTGCTTGCACGCCTATTGTTAATGCCGGAGATCAAACCCAGGACCTCGCATGTGTTGGTAAACGCTGTGCCTCTGAGCTATGTTCTCAGGCCTTGGCAGTTTTACTTTTAATTGTATGTCGGTCGCTATCACGATCGAGAAGAGGAAATTCTTAATTGGGCCTCCTCTCCTCTGCAGTGACCTTTGAATGATGACCTAGGTTCCAGCTGCTCAGCCACACTGGTGTTCAGCCCTGCCAGGGCCCGCCCACGCGGCTAATTGCAAGGCTAAATTATACAGTCGTGAATAAGAGCAAACCGAAGCGTGGAAATGATATGACATTTGATGGTGGTCCGTGTTGGAATTACTCAGTAGAGTGTATTTTTTCTCCTTGCTAAAAATATTACATTGGTAACACTTCTTTCACACGGGCCATCATGTGAATTGTGGATCATCGTGGTATTCCCGAAGATTGCAGGTCTCCTAGCAAATCAGGGACCCCAGTAAAAGACCTTTGCTCTGTTTAAAACAGACAGACAGACAAACAAACCAGCAAACCAGACTGAAAACAGGCCTTTCCACTGGCTGGACACAAAGCACAATGTTCACAGCGAGATGGATATTGGGCTCATACGTACCTTATAACACTATGATGTATAACTATATTGTCACCTTAAAGGCCGGGTGACAACAGTGTTTTGAGAGTGATGTTTTTGTGTCAGAAGCCTCCTTTGCAAAGATTTGGGGTCTGTCCGTACTTTAAAGGCTTCTTCCTGCATTGCCAGCTTCAGCCAAGACCCAGGGAATAACTTCATTGGAAACTGGGCAACATATATACCCGGTACAAATTTAGTGTAGGAAAGTGGATATGGCGGCCACGTCTCTGTGTCCTGCCCCTGTTCCCCGGCTGCAGCCCCTCTGCGGACAGCAACGCGACAGGCCTCTTCAGTGTCCCTCTGCCCATGTGACCCCCACTTGGACAGGCATCTTGTGACCTTCATCTCTTTTGTAGTTGGTTTGGGAAAGTTTTTTCTTTTTAATATTCTACAATTTTTGTCATTTAAAAAGTTTGTGTGTGTATGTGGCTTTTTTTTTTTAAGATGGACTTTCTGCAGTTGATATATTAAGTCTACATGTGTCTTAGTTCTTTCCTATCTCTCTGACAAAACACCACGGTTCAGGCAACTTACAGAAGAAGATGCTGATTGGGACTCAGAGTTCTAGAGGGCGAGGGTTCATGACCATTATGGCCAGGAGTATGGGGAATAGCAGCAGGCACAGTGTTGGGGGACTCTCTGCACGTTTAAATGTTGAACCAACAACAGAGAGAGAGAGAGAGAGAGAGAGAGAGAGAGAGAGAGAGAGAGAGAGAGAGAGAGAGAGAGAATGAGAAAATGAATTGGGCATGGGGGCAGAGGTGGGTTTTTGAAACCTTAAAGCCCATCCTCAGTGACACTCCTTCTCCAATAAGGTGACACCTCCTAATCCTTCCCAAACAGCTCCCCCAATCGGGACCAAGCGTTCAAATATATGCACCTATAGGGGTCATTCCCATGGAAACTACCACATTCTACTAACTGACCCTCATGGGCTTGTAGCCACATCATATGCAAAACGCTTTTAGTTCAATTTCAAAAGTCTCTATGGTCTTTCAGTCTCATGACAATTTAAAGTCCAAAGTCTCTTCTGAGACTCAAGGCAACCTCTTCTTTGTAACCCCCTGTAAAGTCAAAAAGCAAACCACTTACTTCTAACATACCAAGGTACGGAATATACATTACCGTTCCAAAATGCAGGGACATGGTCACAGTGAGGAAATACTGGACCAAAAACAAAATTAAAGACCCAGCAGGACCAGCTCCAGACCCAATAGTTCTGTGGCTGATGTCAGAGGCCTTAGATGGTTCTTTCGATCCTTGTGCTCTGTCTTTCCAGCTCTGTTGCATACCTCCCACTTCTCTTTCCTGGGCTGGCTCCGCTCCCTCTCTCTAAGTCTCCCTGGCAGACCTGCCACAGCTCTGCCATCTCCAGCAACTTGAGGTCCCCAGTGCAGCCCAGGCTTCACTTTCACAGCTGTGCCTGGGGCTGTAAGTGGTGGGAACTGAGGGCCCTTCTTACAGGATGTCTGAGGGACGAGAATGGTAGGCTTGGTGGCTGGCTGCAGGGGTGAAGGAGAAGCCTCAAGAGTTCAGTGCCTGCTTTTGTATAGCTAACCATTAACAATATTCATGGGCTGGAGAGATGGCTCAGAGGTTAAGAGCACTGACTGCTCTTCTTGAGGTCCCGAGTTCAATTCCCAGCAACCACGTGGTGGCTTACAACCATCTGTAATGAGATCTGGTGCCCTCTTTGGCGAGTAGGCATATATGCAGACAGAACATTGTATACATAATAAAAAATAAAAATCTTAAAAAAAAACAATATTCACCCATGGGCTTCTTAAAATTCTGAGTTTATAAAATTATATTCTTTTGTGGTTCTGGGAGCTTGAACCTAGTGCTTTGTGCATATTAGATAGATATTCTACCCTGAGTTTTTTCTCTTGCTTACTAGAAAATTATATTTATAAGTCAAAAATTATTATGAGTTGAATTATAAGTCTGTATATTTTAGAAGCCATAGGAGGCTTTTATATGTTATGTGTTTCACACATGACATTCACAAGTCACTGTGTGTGTGGGGGGGATCAGAAGGCAATTTGTGAGATTTGGTTTTTTATTTCCCCTATGTGGGTTCAAGGGATGGAACTCAGGTTGTTAAACTTAGCTGCAAACCAAACTTTATGTGCTTAGCCCCAAACCAAGTATATGCTTATGCCTTTTTTAAATCTCAAATTAATCAAGTAGTTCTTAGTGTTATATACCATATATAATTGGGATTGATAACCAAGGGATTATAGATAAATGATTAGATCCTAGGGAGACAGAAGTATTGTTCTCTTATGAAAGAGGAGTCATACTGATGTAGATGAATATGCTATTGATATCAGACAAATTTAAGAAATGTGGAAACAAAGACTAGGCTATGCCAGGTGGTGGTGGCACACGCCTTTAATCCCAACACTAGGGAGGTAGAGGCAGGAGGATCTCTGTAAAGGCCAGTCTGGTCTACAGCATGAGCTCCAGGATGATCAGGGCCACACAGAGGAACCCTGTCTCACAAACAGCCAGAAGACCCTGTTAAGGACACAGGTGTGAGTAGATGCCTCCTGACGCTGGCTGTGAGTTTTGTTCAGCATGTTACTCTTGGCACTGAGCAAGCCCAGGCTGTTGGCCTGATGCAGTGTTCTCTTCTGTTAAATAAAAACAAAATAAGAAGTGAAAACAAAACAAAAACTTTGTTGTATAGCATCTCCAAAGATGGCTTGAGACTTCTGTAATGTTGGGGGGCCTGGGAAGTAGGGGGTGCTTAGTTAGTCTTAGTTAACTGTGAGCAGCCTGTGATCTGCCAACTGTTTCATGGGTATCTGGTGATTGCTCTCAGCGTCACTCTGGGTTAGGAAGATTCTTTGGTGTGTTGGATAGTTATAAGCCAATAGAGCCATCCCTGTTATGAGACTGGGGGTAAAACATTTACCCTCAAGCATTCCCATCCTTAAACAACAGATAAATGTGACCAAAAGTCACGAGAGGATAATACTGCGTCGCTTCAGCTCAACTTTTGTTTTGTTTTGTTTTGCTTTTGTTTTTGTTTTTCGAGACAGGGTTTCTCTGTGTAGCCTTAGAGCCTATCCTGGAACTAGTTCTTGTAGACCAGGCTGGCCTTGAACTTATAGAGATCCGGTGCCTCTGCCTCCTGAGTGCTGGGAGTGTGCCACCACTGCCCGGCCAACTTCAGCTCAACTTTTAAATGGTGTATATCATAGCTATTTTCTCTTCGTTTAAAGTCAAATATTTTCTTTTCAGTGATAATTTATGTCCCCAACTGCATTAAAAAACAATAAATTTTGTGTATTTATAATAGAAAGTTTCATATCTATTTGATTGGAGAGAGGATGTAGAACCCTTGATAGAGATGTGGAAGTTGGGAGGAGAGACCAATGAGAAGATGGGGAGGAAATGCCATTGTGTTGAGGCAAACTTGGAGGACGCTGGGTTGAAGAAAGGGATGAAGGAGCTTATGAACCATTCAGGTTATTGACAATGACAGACCCACCTCTATCTGAGCATCTATGAAGCCCGGGCTGGGGACCAGGTTGGAAGAGGGATGCAAGGGATATGAAGGTCATTTGACTACATACAAGCACTTCCTCCTGTCTAAGGTGCATAGTCAGCCAAGACTAGAGACCCACGACCAGAGGGTTCAACCAGCACCGCATCTTATGACATGGACTGCTCCCAGAGCAAGGTTAAATGAAACACGTGTTGGGAACCAGAGAATGGGGAAAGTGGCCATGGGCACATGGTGGTCAACAAGTTTTCAATAGAAGTAACTTTACAGGGTGGAGATAAAGACCTGCCCAGGGTAGCTGATGCCTGGGAGAGCTCTTGTTTTTATTTAGCTGCTCTCTCGTGCCAGAAGAGCTGTGGAATGCAGGTCTGGGCTGCTTGCTCTTTTGCCATCTTGCCACAGGTGTTTCTTTGTGAGCCTGGATGGCCTTGGCTTTGGTGTGGAAAACTGTTGTTTTAGCTCACGCCCTAGGCATGACGAGATTGCTCCCCATGTTCTCCTCTAGTCTTTTCTTCTCCTGGCAGCCAGCAGCCATATCTGATGCCTGCTGGGCTCCTTGCTGTTGGCTGGGCACCCTTCCTTCTCCCTTCCCACCCTTCAACCCCTGCTCTTGTGGAGCTTGGCACCTAAGAGCCAGTTGGACTAGTTCCTTCCTAGCCCCAGCTTGGGCAACTAAGTATCTAAGGCCTTGCTCGGCGGAACCCTTCTTCTCCTGCTCTGATATTTACCTTTCATTGATAATCAACTCTTAGATATTGTTAAGGGGGAGTTGGCCTGGCAGGAAGGAAAGTACCATGGAGGATTGGGAACCCAGAAGGGCTGGGTTTGAATTCTCGCCTGACTTGCTCTCTGTATGATCTTGCTCCAGGGGCCTCACCTGCTGGCCCTCAGCTTCTGTGTCTGTGAAAGAGGATTGTGGGGATTCAGCAGCATTCTGAAGCACTGTGCAGCATGCTCTTCCTTGTCTCCCATGCTGAGCTCTCCGGAGTGTCAGGTTGCAGCTGGAGTGAGGAGCTCTCTTTTTCCTGGTCTCCCCGCATAAGCCACACAAAGAGTTATGGTAGGCAAGGAGGTGTCACTGGCCCTTGCAGGGCTGATGCCTGTGGATTTATGAGTCCTCAGTTGAGTCTTCTGGCGATGGCTAGGCTCTTTGTTACTCTTGCTAGGACCTGGGAAATGGAGTCAAGTTTCTATTTTAGCCACTGATCCTGACAATTTGAGTTGAATCTCTGGGACCAACATGGAAGGATGAGAAAAGCAACTCCTGCTACTCCTGAAAGTCGTTCTCTGGCCATAACACACACACTATGGCTGTATACACATGGACACACAGACAGTCAAACAGACACATTAAATGTAATTAAAAAAAATCACCCCTAATAAGTCAGCTTGGGTGATACAGTGAGACCTATGAAACGAAGGAAGGAAGAAAAAGAAAGAAGTTCTTCAACAAGTTCTCTAGTCTATTAGGGCAAGTATGGAAACTAGTTGTATATTTCAAAATAACGGGTAGGGAGAATTTTGAATGTTTGCATCACAGGGGAATGAAAAATGTCCAAAGGGACAGATATGGCAATGGCTTACTTTTCAGTTACTGTGACAAGTGACCAAGGCAACTAAGAAAAGGAAGCATTTGATTGGATTCTGGTTTCAGAGGGGTAGAGAGTCATGATGGAGGATCAAAGGCTTGGCAACAGGAACAACGGCGAGCTCACAAAATCTTGATCTGAAAGTGGAGGCATAGAGAAACCACTGAAACTAGTGTGGGCTTTTGAGACTTCGAAGCCCCCCACCCCCCCAGTGACACACCTCCAACCGGGCCAATCTGGTTGAATCTTCCCCAGAGAGTTGCACCAACTGGGGACAGAGCATTCACACTTATGAGTCTATGGCCGACATTGCCATTCAAACTGCCACAAATAAGACATCTTGATCTGATCATTATAATTGTATATATGTCTTGAATGGTCTTGCTGTACCCCAAGATATAGGATTATGTGTCAGCTTAAAAAAACATCCCAGGTGATTTCACATATACCTGCCTTCTAGAAGTTTAACTCCTCCATTTAAAAGTGAGGGAGTAGCTGTATATTTCAGGGCTGAAGTGTGTGCCAGACATTTATGAAGGAACTGGGTTCAATCCCTAGCCAAATAATAATAAAGTGCATTTACAAACCTTCCTGTGTGGGGGCCCCATCTGTTCAGATGCTATGGTGTTATCCTGCCTCTGCCTCACCTCCTGCATGCTGGGATTACAGATACCCAGAGTTACAAGACGCCTTCATCTCGATGTTCCCAGCAAGTTGCTGCTATTAAGCTTTTAGATTCAGTTAATTGGAGTGGACACTGAGTCTCACTTTGGATGAAGTTGTCTCAGGAATCCTAGGGATGTTTTCCCCCCTGGGTGGGTAGGAGGAGGTGGGCAAACAGCTTTACAGACATTTGTCATGTTTTCCTGGCTCCTTGGGGTGGAGAGAGCTTTTATCTGTGCCTCCCCCACCCTCACCCCCAGGGTAACTGCGCAGCACATCTCGGTGAGGAGGAGGCGTGAGAGGCCAGAGCAGAGAGCTGACATCCTCGAAATCTGATCTACCCCTGTCATTACGTGTGGCTTTAGAGGCCAAGCTGTTCCCCCATCCCACTTCACTCAGGATTCAGGATGGGGCTCCAGAGGCTTGGAGATGTGGTTTGGGGTGAGGAGAGCAGTTATTTAAGAGTAGCCCAGACCCTGGTGTTTGTATCTTGTAATTAGCTTGGTTAAGGGGCCCATGGCCGCCCCATGCAATGTTCACCCTATTTTCATGTAATTCTCCCGGCCACCGCCTGGCACGGTTTATCATCTGTATTTTATAGGGACAGTTTTGTCTGCAGGCAGAGTGTGAATACTACAGTTAGGATGTGGTGGCTTCTAGGAGGCCTGGGAGCCTTTGGCTCCACGTGTCCCTGGAGCTCTTGGCCCCAGTGAGGCTGCGGAGACTCAGGCTTGCTTCTGCCATCCAGCAGAGCTGAGTCTCTGCCCAGAGTAGTTCAGAGCCCTAGAGGCCATCTCTCCTTACTCTTGGACAGAGGTGGCTGTCTTTGGATTTTGATTTGAGAATAACAGAGCCTTTCTTATCACAAAGAAGATTTCCTTTAAAAATGATTTAAACATCATTATGAAATTTAACAATGCATAAATAAAAGGGATGCTAACCCGAGCACCCCAGGGCAGCTTTCACTTACTTATCTTTTACAGAACTTGGGGCGATACCTAAGGCCTCAGACGCGCTTGGAAAGTGCTCTACCACTGACCCATCTTCTCCCCCCCCCCAAAGAAATTCTTCTAACTCAATGTTTCATCTGTAAAAGGTGGAAATGGGGTCTTTTTTTTTTTTTTTTTTTTTTTTTTGGTTTTTCAAGGCAGGGTTTCTATGTGGTTTTGGAGCCTGTCCTGGAACTAGCTCTTGTAGACCAGGCTGGTCTCGAACTCACTATTTTTTTGACTTTTCGAGGCAGGGTTTCCCTATAGCTTTGGTGCCTGTTCTGGAACTGGCTTTTGTAGACCAGGCTGGGCTTGAACTCACAGAGATCTGCCTGCCTCTGCCTCCCGAGTGCTGGGATTAAAGGCGTGCGCCACCATCACCCGGCCCCCTATCCATTTTCTTATGAACAAGAAATTCGACACTGAATTTACTCAGAGATATATGTTAATTTTAGACAATGGACTAGAAGGCTTTTCCAAAAACTAAGATATTCCTTTATAAATTTCTTTTAATTAAAAAATGTATTTTTATTTTATGTATGTGGTATTTTGTCTGCATATATATCTGTGCACCATATGTATTTGGTGCCTGTGAAGCCATAAGGGGCCATTGGATCCCCTGGAACTGGCGTTATAGGCAGCTGTGAGCTACCTTGTAGGTGCCAGGAATTGAACTGGGTCCTCTGTAAGAGAAGCAATGATCTTAACGGTCTGAGCCGTCTCTCCAGCCAAGACATTTCTTAAGGCAGTCTTCTAGAATGGTGGACCATTTCACTGTTAATCCTTAGGTAAATTTACCAACTTTTCTTATCTAGAATTTTGTTCCTTTCATTGCTTTGAGATAGCCCCATTTAGTGAGGGTTTCTGTTGTCTTCCTGGAGGATAAAGGTGTTCATTGGAGCCGCAGGTTCAGGTTGTGAGCGTGGCTTCTCAATGGACTCTGATTATGGGGGTGGGGTGGGGTCTCCGACTCAGGTTAAAAGGGAAAGAATTTTCATTCAGTCTTATCTATCGGCAACTCCACTGGTACGATTTCTAATATTGGTCAACAGAAATCAGGGAGCCAGGAAGGGTCCGTCACGGTAGAACATTGCTGACCCAGTATTTGGAGCTCCCTGGTATTGTTTGCTTTTTGCTCCTTGCTTTGTTTTTGTTTTTAATTTGTTTCCACCTTGTGTGTTGCAGCCCTGGGACAGAACCTAGACTGTTGTGCTTGCTAGGCAAGCATTCCCATTGCCCTGCCCCCTCAGCCATTCTTGCTGCATTCGTAGTATGTTTCCTTAGTGGTTTTCATCTTTTGTGTTCAGACATCAGTTTCATTTGGCATGTATTATAGTAAGTAAATAAACTCACAGGCAAGTTAAAAAAATTTGTATCATATGAGTTTGTATACTATATGTTATGAAATGAATGTTGAAATGATATGAATAAGATGGAACAATCATTCAGAAAAGATGCTGTAGGCCACACTTGCAGGGCATCCCTGTGTACCAGGGAAGTGCCACACTGAAACACTCCCCTGTGCTGACCCCCCTCATCGCTGTGTTACAAGGGTGGGGCTGGAGGGGGAACGTTCCGAATCTAAAATTTGGAAATCTGAAATGAACCCAGATCTGCAAGTTTCTGAATGTCAGTGTGATAACAAGTAGAAATTCTACACCTAACCTCAGGTGGCACGTTGCCATCAAAACACAAGGCACCTAAACCCTTGTACAAAATTTCAGCCTTCAGGAAATCTGTGTAATGGGTATATGAGCCATAAATAGAATTTTTTGCTTAGACTTGGGTCTAGTTCTCAGGACTTCTCATTTTTTAATGTAAACTTTGTTTGTTTGTTGTTTGTTCTTTCAAGATAGGGTTTCTCTATGTAACAGTCCTGACTGTCCTGGAACTCACCCTGGAGACCAAGCTGGGATTTAAGCGTGCGCCACTACCGCCGGGTGTAAATGTTTTTAAAGCACCAGGATGTGGTGACATACACCTATTAATCTCATCCTCCAGGAAGTGGGGCAGGAGGACACTATCACCTCCCAAAAAAGGAAAATTAGAAGAAAAAAGAAACTCTGAAATCTTTGGCATTTTGGTTTGGATAAAGGCAACTCAGACTGCCTTTTTTAAAAATTCAAATCAATCTACTTTTATTTTTTATTTTATTATTATTTTTAAATTTTTAAAAATTCATCTATTTATTTTACATCCCAGCTGAAGCCTCCCTCCACCACATCCTCCCCTCCCAGTCCCTCTCCCCTATTCCCTATCCTCCCACCTCCTATCCCCTCCTCTTCTATCTCCATCCAGAAAAGGGCAGGTTTCCTATGAGTATCAATAAAACATGCAGTAAGATTGAGCCTCCACATGTGTTAAGGCTGGACGAGGTGACCCAGTATGAAAAGTCGGGTCCCAAAAGCCAGTAAAAGAGTCAGAGACAGCCCTCATTCCCACTGTTAGGAGCCCCATAAGAGATTGCCTCTGTTTTTACAGCAGGGCACCTGAGGCTAGTTAAGAGACAGTCACATGGCGAAGCACCCCGTCTAACTGTTGTCCTAGACTAACTTGCATGGGATGGGGGTACTGTTAATGCTACCGTTTTCCTCCAGAAAATCTGTTATTCAGGGATTGTCGCCAGTGCCTTGCAGGTGGGACAGTGCCTAACCAGAGGCTGAGTGGCGTAGACTGAACCAGACACTGGTCTGTCTTGTACTGCTGCTTTGGGGGCCCTCACATCTTAAGCAAACACCTTTGTCTTTCAGAACCTGGCGGTTGGGGCAGGAGCTGTTGGATCTCTGCAGCTGACTTATATCTCGAAGGTAAGGTTGGTTTGGTGTGCTGGAGTCTAAGCGAGAGGGGAGTTCCACGTCCTGGAGGTGTGGGCCTTTGGGGGCGTTCATGTCCGTTACCGTGTTTCTCTTTCCCAGGCATTGCCTGTGGAAGGTCTGCTGACTTCCATGGTGCTTGGCTGGCAGTGGGGAGGGTGACCCGTTCTTTGGATGTGCCTGTTTGTCATCTCTCCAGACCTATAGGACATCTCTCCTGTCCTATATATCCAGGAATATTTGACATGATCTAGAAAGAGAAAAGTTTACTTTGAGCCACTGGGTTTGAGGACTTAGTCATGATTGTGGGGTTCATGTGAGGCAGTACCTTATGGCAGAATGGGGCCCTACTTCTGACCTCATGGCTAGGAAGCAAATTATAGAGGGACTGGGCACCTATCATGTCTCTTGAGGGTATCCCTAATCACTTAAGGACCTTCCATATGCCCTACCTTCTAAAAGTTCCAGGTGTTACCACTGGCCTTTTGGAGGCATTTCACATCCAAAATAAAGCACTAAGTACGGTGTCACCTTTTTTGTAACTGGGACAAAAGGACACCAGGACAATGACCTTGATCCTGTAAAAGATTCCCTCCAAGTGTGCAGTTAGTGAGCAGGGGATTGGAAATGGCTCAGGCCCCCTGGAATTTTACCAGTTCTCCAGACAGAATGCTTGTGGAGGGAGGGTTGAGAACCCCCGTCCCTTCCCAGAAGGCCCTAAGATATGCCAGGACCACTTTCAGCATCTGGGTACCTTCTAGAGAGTATGGCAGGCAGCTGGTAGTCTGAGCCTTCATTCAACATGCCCTTAGGGGTAAGAACAACACCTGTTGGCCTCTGAGACCGGGGTAGGGCCAGTTCATGGTGCCCACAAAGAACTGCTGAATTCAGCTGGCTTTAGCAGCTCCTCCCTGGGGCAGCCACTGCCGCTGACCCATGATGTGGCCCTGATTTAAAAAAAAAAATAGAAAAATAGAAAGAAAGAAAGAAAGGAAGGAAGAAAGAAAGAAAGAAAGAAAGAAAGAAAGAAAGAAAGAAAGAAAGAAGCCAGGGGAATTAGATTCTCTCCTGAAAACAGGAGGAAAGAGCCAGGTGGCATCCAGCCAGCTCCAAAGCTGCCAAAGTCCCGTCCCCCACTAGAGTTCTCAGAGGGGCTGCTGCTTTCTTCCCTGGCTTCTCCCACCCTAGGGACTTTGAGGACTTAGGGGCTGGGGGTTGAGCTAAGCAGCTCCCAGCTCCAGCTGGTAACAGATTCAAGGAGCTCTGTGGGAAGCTCCCAAGGGAGATGCTTAAAAAGAGATGGACCCAGAGATTCCTGAGAGGAATGGCCATCTTCTGCTGGACCGGCAGGCAGGCTTGTCCCATGCCTGCCAGCTGCAGACAGAACCCGGCAGAGACGCCTCAGCGAAGCAGAAGCTGCTGGGCAGGGGCTGAGCTGATTAGGGAGGAGGATAATGGCCTCAGGGGATGAGCCACGGTTAAAGTGCAGCTTCCCTAGCACAGCTGCAGGCAATTTGTGCATGCCTTTTGAGAAGAAATGTGGCGGCCTCCCCAGGCCAGGGCAGCACAGCCCTCCCTCCCTCCCTCTCCCCTCCCCCTTCCCCCTTCCCCCAGGGGCCCTTTCTTCTCTTCTGCCGTGAGCGCATTAGGTCATTTCTCCAGAAAGAGAATTGAGATGGGGGAGCAAAGAACCCTGTCAAAAATGAACTCTTCTGCCGTGAGCGCATTAGGTCATTTCTCCAGAAAGAGAATTGAGATGGGGGAGCAAAGAACTCTGTCAAAAATGAACACTGAAACCATCTCTCCTGGGTGAGGGTTTGGGAAGAGTTCTTTTTTTTTTCTTGGCCAGGGAAGAGAGGATACAATCTCCTGCTGAATCATGATTTATGAGCGCAGCCCAGAGGAGGCTTTCTGTGTTCTCGGCCGGCCGTGTTGGCTGTCTCCTTCAGAAGGGGTGACCTGACTTTTTGCCCTTCCAGAGACAGCCAAGCATGCTAGAGGTCTTTGAAAAACCCACAATGGCCACTGGGTTAGGTTACAGATCGCTGAGTGCCTTAGCTCCAGCTGATTGCCAGAACACATACCCAGGTCCTGGTGCTACTGGGTGCTGGCATGCGGGTGTGGGGATGGGTAGGGGATAGGGTGGGGGGAGTTGGCGGGTGTTCTGTCCTCCAGAGAGGCAATCTAGAGATGGAACCAGTCTTTGGCCCATGATGTTACTTCTGCATTGTAACCCTTCTCTCCTGGTACAGATATCCACACTGCCAGTCCTAGTACTGCTCAGGCTGGACTTTTGTCAGGGCTTCTGATAGATGACAGGCCTTCCTAAAATGTGGGTTATTAACTATTCGTGTGTGGATACGCTAGAGCAGTGCTTCTCAACCTGTGGGTCGCGACCCCTTTGAGAGTCAAATGACCCTTTCACAGAGGTCACTTAAGACCAATGGAAAACACATATATTTACATTATGATTCATAACGGTAGCAAAATTACAGTTATGAAGTGGCAACGAAAATAATTTTATGGTTGGGGGGGTCACCACACTATTAAAAGGTCACAGAGTTAGGAAGGGCACGGTACTAGAGAGTTAAGTGAAGAGTATTATTCATATTCCAGATAAACGTGCCTATGTTCGTAACAACTTGAAAATCCTCTGACTTTGTCAGTGACTTCTTGCTTAACTGCTCTTAGTGCCCCCTTGAGGGACAAGGCTCCCCAGACACCACCGGAGGAACGCTTGAGTTCTCCAAGGCTTCGTCCTGCTCTGGTCTCTTCTGTCGGAGGGGCCCCAGTTCCACTTCCTGTCAATGGCAGACAGGGTGTGGCTGGCCCTCACAGCGTCCCTCTGAGGTCTCTCTTTGATCTGATAAGCGAAAGCTCCAGGGATTGTCCAGCGTCCAGGCAGCTCTTCTGCGTCACTCCGTGGTGGGGGGGCAGGGGTACTCTTTCCTCCACATCCCAACCTGCTCTGGCCGTTGGCATGCTCGCAGGACCTGGCAGTAAACCACTGTTGGGCAGTGACTCAGTTGTGGCCACCGTGTGGTGTGGGGATGTTTGTGCCTGGCTGGGTGCTCTCGCCTGAGTCAGACTGCTGCATGGCCTCACCCACCTGTGGCCACACTGCTTCCTGCGGGTCCTCTGTTCTTCTCTTCCTGTGTTTGAAGATGGCTGCTGCTGCCTGGCACAGTCGCCAACAGGTGGCAGGTCGATGGGGGCCATTCAGACCTCGGGGGACAGGCTGTTGGGGAGAGAGGCAGAAGCCAGAGTTCCAAGCAGCCCTTCTCTGTGGACACAGCCACAGGTGGGCAAACTCACTTCCTGTTCTGTGAGAAGAGCGGTACTGTCCTTACTAAGCTGGTCTGGGGAGGCTCTCAACCCTGTCCCTGTCCCATAGCCACTCAGGACAGAACGGGGACCAATCCCATGAGTCTGTCAATGAGTTACTTTACCCAACAATACTTCCATGCTAAACCATGGGCCTGAGGCACGCTGTGAATGTTCGTGCATGCAGCCTTCCTCTCAAGTGCATTCAATGAGAAGAACAAGCAGAAAGCCATGTATTTCTTTGGAAGCTTCGGGTCTCACGGTAACTGCATGGGCAGCATTTTCCCGGGCTGACTAATCAGTGCCAGGAGCAGGCTCATTGGTAATCCATGTAGGGTCAGCCCGTGGTGCTCTGTCCAGTCGGTGGTAAATACAGGGAGAGAGGATCTCTGGGACAAGCTTTTCCATGCAACCTAAATTGCCAGCTGGATGAGAAGGGAGCCGAGGGGACAGAACACAAGTCTGTGCCACCGGGGGGGGGGGGGGGGGTTAAGGCAGGAACCCGGCGCAGCACAGGCAGATGGCAGGAGGCTGCCTGGGGAACACAGACACTGAAGGCCACAACCAGGAAGCGAGTGGCTTGTAGCTCAGCAACTGGCTTGGGCTAAACCTCAGGAAAATGAGGTGGCTCAGGAACAGGACTGACAACCGCCTGAGCACTACCTGTGAAGTATGCAGCCATGACTGCCTCTGGTAGTCAGTCTGTCTGAGCTCAGATTTGTGGGCTCCCCTTCATGTTCTTCAGGACTTTCTTAGGCCATAGGGCCTCCACCTCAGAGTTCCCTCATCAGCATGGGGGTTGACATACACACATGGGCACACTCTCTGACTCTCCCTGCTGGTGCCCTGTGAAGCCTTGGCATTCTGCTAGGAGGAAGCTCACTGACAGAAGCAGTCCTTTATCCTTGCGCCTTCAGAAACAGGGGTCATGTGACTTCTCGTGTGCTTTAAATACCTGCCATTGAGGATGATGTAATGTTATGTAGGCATTTGATTATTGACTTTGAAAATGCCATGCTTTTTTTTTAAATGTCGGAGGCTAAGCAGTTTTTTCAGGCCCCATTTTAAATTATTATTCTTATTGCTGTTATTATTCTCATTGTGTGTATGCATGTGCACATGTGCGTGCATTGGTGTATGATTTGTTTTAAGATGTCCATTCATGTACACGTGGTCCACTCATGTAGCCCAGGCTAGCCTGAAACTTTCTATGTAGCCTAGGCTGGCCTGAAAGCCAAGATCTTTTTGTCTCAGCCTTGTGAGTGCTGGGATGACAGACGTGTGCTGCCTTGCCCGGAATAACAGTCCCTCTTTGATGAGGAGAGTCTATATGGTAGTGCATATAGTCCCTTGCTTGTACTGCCACATGCAAGGCTCACGTTAACTCCATGGGGGCACGACTTTGACTCTTCTCTTGACAGACCATGTCACGGAGGTCACACGCTTGTGATCTGAGTCTGACTCCAATGCCAGCCTCTGCTTTTGATATTTTGGAGGGTGACACCTCAGCTCCTGGTTGAGCCTTTGGAGCAATGTTAATTTTGGCTAAGGAAGCAAGGCAGGTGTCTAGGAAGTCTTTACGGTCAAGAGCAGCAATAGCCTAGACACCGGTGTGGCAGGCAACGTGAGATCTTTAGCAGGTGCGAGCCACAAGGAGACATCACTTTCTCCTCAAGACTTTAATTCCTGCTTCCAATTCCAAGTCCCAGAGTCCTGAGTGGAGACCAAGAAGACCTAGGACAGCTAGAAAGGGGACTCAGAACAGTGTCTAAGGCAAGATGGTGGCTCTCTGTGGATAGGATCCACGGTAGGTGCTGCCTCACCAGGCAGATGTGTGGAGTGCTCCAGTGTGGCTGGACCAGCATGTAGGATAGTCATCAAATCATTGTAGGCTGTGATGGAACATGAGCCCGAGGGATGTGGGCTCCTGTGCAGATACACAGCAAAAGCTAGATGAAGCACACCAGTGTCCCCATCTCCCAGGCCCTGCTCTTGAATACACCCAGGTGAGCATACTCATCTGGCAGCCGCTCTCTCGGTTGTTGGAGAGTTGCCCATGTTCATGGCCAGCATAGATAACCAGGCCTTTGGACAGCATATCTAAGTGCTTGCCACAGTCTCACCCCCATTTCTGCTTTGACCTGAGTTTGTATGGCCGAAGAAATACCACTTTCAGTTGGGAGACTGTTTAGGGAAAGGGGATTAGTTCTTGAAAGCACAGCAGAGGCCTGCTGGTATGAACGGGGCTCTGCTAGATCTTTTGGCTCAGAGAGAGATTCTTGTCCCGACCCGGTGGCTTTTAAAGTGTTTTTGCAGAGACAAAACTTAACCCAGGCATCAAGATAGCAGTTATGTGAGCGTGGGCGGTAGAGATTCCGTCATGGAAGGGGAATGATGAATTTGAAAGGCAATCGTGGTCCCTGGTACTCAACACTTCGGGCATCAGATATTTACATTACAATTCATAACAGTAGCAAATTTACAGTTATGTAGTAGCAATGAAATAGTTTTATGGCCAAGGGGGGGGGGGCGTCACCACAACATGAGGCACTGTATTCAAGGGTCTCAGCATCAGGAAGGTCGAACCATTGCTTGAAGAAGTAGGACTGATAAAGCCAGTTTCTTAAGGAATTGAGGTTAAAACTCTCAAATTTTGGTCTTCCAAATGTACCCTTGTTGTGTTCTTTTTGTGTGTGAATATTTTCAAAGTCAACATTTTTTTTCATGCTGTTGGAAACCCATTCATGTCTCTTTTGTCTTTATTTGATATAGGTGAGCATAGCTACCCCAAAGCAGAAACCGAAAACTCCATTCTGCTTTGGTAAGTATTGAGCCACGGTGGGTTTTCTCCACAGATGTGTGACAACTTCTTTTCCATGAAAGAGAGCCCTGTGGTACCATGGGAACTGTATCCTGGGTGTAGGAGCGGCTTAGATAATAGTGATGTTCTGGATGCCAAGTAATACCACTGCAAAATTATTAATAACTGTGGCCAGGCACACAGGGGCCAGCCACGTTTTAGCTAGGCTGGCCTCTGCTCACTGTCTGCCTCCCGCCCCACCTCCACCCCCTGCTCCATGACCAAGCTGGCCTGGAACTTCATTTCTGCAGCACCCAGACTCCTAAGTGCTGGGATTACCGGCTAAGCTATCAGTTGTGTTTCACTATTTGTGATGCCACGAGGTGGAGAGAAAACATCTCATGGAAGCTTCTGGGAAGCCGCCGCTGTAGAGCTGAGCGGTGCTGTAGGAAATGAGCAGATCTGAGAGAGGGGAGAAGAGGAGGAAAGAGTGAGAATGAAGGAAGGAATGTCGAGGGTCTCAAGGTTGCCAGATGAGTGGCAGGCAGCTGGGGGAGGGGCGTTAGTGGCACAGGAAGCAGAGCCACCATCAGTGCCGCAGGTTTCTCTACCTTCGGTGAGTTCGGTGACTCGGTCGCTGAATTGTTAACTAGCCCTCGTCATGAGCAGATGCTGAGGCATTTCTGTGTCCAGGGAGGCTCTGGACATAAGCTTCAGGGGGGTGAAGCCCCATCTTTCTCTGTCCCTGCATGTTCTCAGCACATAGAATGGCTGCAGGCATGTAGAGGACACTCAATAAATATTTGTTATATGAATGAAGCAGAGGATCCTTTGTCTCCTCTGCAATGGCTTCTTGACTTCATACTCATGGTAGAGGGATGAAGTAACCCCCTTCTCCTGACTCCACATTGGTGCTCTCTTTCTCCTATTTCTTTCAAATATCATTGCTAGGTTCAGAAATCATTCTTAGATTTTGTAATATGCTCATCTAATAATACATTAATAATAGTAATAATAATAATAATAATAATAATAAATTCAGAGGTAAGCTGTTGACTAAGGAAATGCTCAGAGGGAAGAACAGGTTGAAAACAAGGCCAAGCTCACAGACCCCATCTCCAGCAAGCCTTCCTCCGTTTCCCAGGCATAGACAATGTTCTAGCAGAAGCAAGCTCTAGGCTCCCAGCTTAGCCCGCCAGCAGGCCTGTAGTCTGCGTCATGGATGTGTAGAGCTTCATGAGTGTCTTACTGGAGGCAGACGAGTAGCCTGTGGCTACCAATAACAGGAGGCTACTCTAAATGCCAGTGTTGTTCTGGTGGCTGATGGGAGATGATGATGATGAGTTGCTGCGATCAGCTGTCTCTGAAAACACGGTGGGCAGTTTCTGGATCTGCTGAATGACCCTTATGGCTCTTGCCACCTCAGACACCCTAACTTCCTGGGCCCTGTGGTCTGTGAACTCTGACCCTAAACCCTTTCTCTCCTTCCCCATTACTCTTACAGTTATCAATGCCCTGTCTCAGAGATACTTTCTTCAAGCCAATGACCAGAAAGATCTGAAGGACTGGGTTGAAGCTTTGAACCAAGCCAGCAAGATCACTGTATGTATGCTTTTTGTTCTTTCTGGTAGTGAAAGTGACGTGTCCCAGTGTTTGGCCTCAGTGGGGTAGGGACAGGACTTAGAAGGCAGCAGGGACTTGCCCCCGAGACTGGGCAGACCCGGCTCTCTCGGCTCTCTCTAACCTCCTCTTGCCCGTTGGCTGACAACTACAGGTTAACTTGAGTGTGTGAGTTTGCATCAAGTTCAAGGGGAAGTTTATGGAATGTCCCGTCCCCTTTGTGCTTCCTGGGAGGGGCTCCTATCAGTCATGTTCTGGGTAATTATGGGATGCTGACTCAGTGCTGTGCTGGAGAAGGGTTGCTGACTATGGGAAGTCGAGGAACAGGGACAGCGTATGAGAAGGAACTTCCATCTGTTTGTTTGTTTTTTCTAGTTTGGGGGATATTCTTCTTTGTTGGATCTGGACAAGTCTTCCATTTAAAAGCTTTGCTAACTTTGAAGCTTGTTCATGGGCTGTATTAAGTACTCTTGTCTTGGCTAATAAAGAAATTATTTCCTAGTCCTTAGAAATCTCTTTAAAAAATGAAACAGAGAAGTGTTAGAGGGAAGGAGAGAAAGGGAGAGATATGTTAGTTTCCCAGCATGCTGACAACATGCTTGAGATAATCTGGTGCTAAGGCGAGGTGAACTACATGATCTACAATCATGGTGCTTGCTCTTGCAGATCATGGGGCTTTTCCTGCCGGTCTGGGCCTGTGATCAGGCAAGCTACCGAGGCATGTGACATAGGAGAGTGTTCATCTCCTAGAAGTTGGGAAGCAGAGAACAAAGCAAGAAGGAGCTGGGGTCCCACTATCCCCATGAAGGGCATATGCCCAATGACCTAACTTTTCCCACTCTGTCCCATCTCTGGAAAGTTCCACTGCTTCCCAGTAGTGCCACGGGCTGGGAACCCAACATCTAACTGGGGGAATATTTAGTGACCTTAGCAAAAACTTCTCTGAGGAAAGAAAGAACGACCAGCAAAATGCAATGCAGCCAGTCAGGCAGAGCCCAGTCGTTCATAGTTTGCTGAAAACTTAGAAAGTCTGCACTGTACCCTGTCTTAGGGTTTTTTTATTGCTGTGATGAAACATCGTGATCAAAAACAATTTGGGGAGGAAAGGTTTCATTGGACTTACACTTCCACATCAAGGTTCATCACTGAGGGAAGTCAGGAGAGGAACTCAAATTGAGCTGGAGCCTGGAGGCAGGAGCTGATGCAGAGGCCGTGGAAGGGTGTTGCTTCCTGGCTTGTTCCTCATGGCTTGTTTAGCCTGCTTTCTTATAGAATCCAGGACTACTATCCCAGGGATGGTCTCATCCTCAATGGGCTGGACCCTTCCCCATCAATCACCAAGAAAATGTTTTACATCTGGATCTTCTGGAGGCATTTTCTTCATCGAGGTTCCCTCCTCTCTGATGACTTTAGCTTGTGTCAAGTTCAAATAAGAGTAGCCGGTACAGGCAGTCAGAAATATTGGTCTTCCAATGATTTCAAATAAAAATGCCCATTGCTGGGGCCAAATTTTTCTTCCAGATACCTTAGAGTTTCCATGGGTATTAGTGGATGAAATCTCTATGTCTGTCCAGCATTTGAGTCGCTGGACCCAAGCGGGGTAAAATTTAGCCATGTAAGCAGCCTGGCGGCTGTTTACTATTCTGGTAAACCTTGATGAACCTGCATCAAGGGAGCGCGAGGCCAGGCTAGCAGAGGAAGGGTCTTGCTGTGTGCTGTCTCTGAGCTGCGGGCATGGGATGCTACCTCGGTCACTTGCAGGACATTAACGAGGGTGGCTTGAGGGGACAGTGATAGTTAAGATCCTAGAAGTAAAGGGCACAGCTCTGACGATCTGAGCTTCCCTTGTGGATAAAACTGAGACAATCATGGTCCTGGGCTAAGAGGGGGCAGCTGGACGCTGGGCACTTCCCTTGGCACTGGTTGGGCCATGATGTAAGGACTGCTACATGGCAGGCCACCTGAGGGAAGGAGAAGGGTGGATGCTGGATTGTTTTGGAGAGGTGGTGGCAGAAGGTGTGTGTGTGTGTGTGTGTGTGTTTGTATGGATGGATGTATTCGTATACATATTCTTCCATGTCCTGCTCATTTATAGTATTCTGACTCTTGTTTTGCTGGGACTTTTTATTCACTCTTAACTACTAGCATTTCAGTGCCAAGAGGATAGAGCTTATGTCTCTACTATCTGGCGTTTGATCTTTGCTTTTTAATCAGGGTTAGCTCATCCTATAGGTATGGCGTAAGTTTTCTCTGTGTGTGTATCTATGTGTGTAAAGGGCTGGCTGAGTTCCTCATATTTGGATATGAATGTCCATGGAAGAACTGGAAGGGAAGAGGAGAGTGTTCTCACCATCATTTAGTAAATTAGCTTTTCCTTTCCCCCACATCCTGTTTGTGGTCCTGCCCTTTTCCTAAGCTCCCCATTTCTTGCTGACCTTATCACTGTTCTCCCCAGGTACCCAAGGCTGGGACCCTACCCTTGGCCACTGAAGTTCTGAGAAGCCTCACAGCTCCTCCCACCCTAGACAAGAAGCCGCAGGTGGCCTACAAGACTGAGATCATCGGAGGAGTAGTGGTCCAAACACCCATCAGCCAGGTGCCGTGGCTTGGGGCGGCTGGGGGAGGTAGAGAAATGTCCATCATGTCCAGCACTTAGCAACAGGATGCGGGGAAGCTAGTGGAGAGGGGGTGACCATGAAAATACAGTGCAGGGTGGGTGTGGCCAGTGCCAATGTAGAAGTTGAGGCTATGACATCATGATATCTTGAGGGTGTGCGGTCTGTGTAGTTCTCCTTAAGACCCAGGCAACAAACACTTGTAAAACTTGGTGAGGCGGGGAGTGAGACCAGACCCTGGGGGCTTGTGCCCTCTTCTGTTCTTCACTGTCTGTCTTCCTCTTCTGGGTCTCTAGCCAGGGTCTTGCTTTATGAAAACATTCAGTGGCTCATCTGATGGGGAGCAAAGTCAGCCTTTATTTCTTTGACTGACATACTATCAGAAAGGCTAGAGGTGTGGTGGGAAGACTGGGAGGAGCTGGGGCTGCCCAGAGGAGCAACCGGGCATTAACAGTGACGCTGTTTCCTTGTAGAATGGTGGGGATGGGCAGGAAGGGAGTGAGCCAGGGTCTCATGCCTTCCTGCGGAGGTCTCAGAGCTACATCCCCACATCAGGCTGCCGTCCTCCCACTGGGCCTCCCCTCATTAAGAGTGGCTACTGTGTGAAGCAAGGAAACGTGGTGAGTGCCAACACAGGGGCTACCCTGGGGCCAGCAGTGGACAGTGAGAGGAGGAACTGTACCCCTCTGTGCTAACCACCGTTGGGAACTAGCCATTAGCCCCGCCCAGAAAGCTCAAGGCCTTCAGACTGATAGGCAAATTTCCCTCCTCCCATTTCCCTGCTCCTTCTCCTCAGAGAATGAGTCCCCATAGTTGTCTTGGTCTCGGTTTGTATTGCTGAGCTGAAACACCGTGACCAAAAGGCAAGCTGGGAAGGAAAGGGTTTATCTGGCTTATTCTTTCCCAGCACTGTTCATCTCTGAAGGAAGTCAGGACAGGAACTCAAGCAGGGCAGGAACCTGGAGGCAGGAACTGGAGCAGAGGCCATGGAGGAACACCACTTACTGCTTGCTTTCCCATGGCTTGCTCAGTTTGCTCCTTACAGAAACCAGGACCACCTGCCCAGGGATAAGCCCACCAACAATGGGCTGGACCCTCCCCCATTGATCTCTAATTAAAAAAATGCCCTAGAGCCGGATCTGATGAAGGCATTTTCTCAGCTGTGGCTTGCCACAGCCCACTTTTATGAAGGCATTTTCTTAATTGAGGTTCCCTCCTCTCCGATGACTCTGGCTTGTTTCGAGTTGATGGGAAACTAGCCAGCACAGGGATAGCTTCTGGTGGCAGCAGAGAATGACAGTCGTGTCCTCCTCCGGCATTAAAGTTAGGTGCTTGGTCTTGGGAAGGCGGGGTCCCGATGGACGCCAGGGCTTTTCACCGCCCTTACACTTCCCATTATTCCTGGTGCCTGTTCTGATGGAGATGAGAGCCTGGCTTCCACGCTGCCGGATCCCTGGGCATTTATTGTGACTGTGGCCAGTCCTGGTGCCAGAGACCTGTCCTTAATGTTTGGCTCCTTCTTTTGCTTTTCAGCGGAAGAGTTGGAAACGACGCTTCTTTGCCCTCGATGACTTTACCATCTGCTACTTCAAGTGTGAGCAGGTGGGTGGTAGGTTCCGGTTCCTCCCGAGAGATCGCAGAAGCAGACAGTGTGCCTGAGCGGAGACCAGGCCCACATAGACTTCCAATGCACCTCTTTGTCTTATCTCTGTCCAACCTGTGTCTCTTTATGGTGCTATTAAAAGGACCTGGGCTGCTGCCAGCCCCTGCGCAGTGGGCTGCTGTGGGGGCGGGGCCACACACACAGAGCAGCTACTGCTTAGACTTCTCCCCCTTAATGATTATTTTGAAACCCAGGTTGGTTTTAGCCAAGACTCTGAGAAAGGGACATTGGTGAGCTGGTGTGGCTCACTGGGCCGTGTACATAGCCTCACTTGTCTCCCTTCCATTCTTCCAACCAGGACAGAGAGCCCCTGCGTACTATACTGCTCAAGGACGTTCTCAAGACTCACGAGTGTCTCGTCAAGTCTGGGTAACTGCTTCTTCTTCATTAAATCTCTCTCTCTCTCTCTCTCTCTCTCTCTCTCTCTCTCTCTCTCTCTCTCTCTCTCTCTCTCTCTCTTATGGTATTTTACCTGCATGCTTGTCTGTGTGAGGAAGTTGGATCATCTGGAATTGGAGTTAATGGACAGGTGTGAGCCGCTGGGAATTGAACCTGGGTCCTCTGGAAGAGCGGCCAGTAGTCTTAACCACTGAGCCATCTCTCCAGCCCCTTCTTATTCATTCTGAGCAAAGCCTCTGTCTTTTCTAAATCTCCATTTATTACCCCTTTCAGGCTCTGTTTAAGAGTCGTACCCTTGTGGTTGCCTGGGCTCATCAGAACTGACGCAGGGTTGAGATTACCCTGGGCCAAGTGCCCTCTTCCCTTCCCCTACTCTTGCTCCCAAGATGAGCCTACGTGGGTACTTCTTGTGGCAGCAGAGAGTGGACACTTAGACGTTTCTCAGGCGTCAGTCAGATTTCAGGTCCTTGGTCTCAGGGTCTGGGGGGCTCAGCTGGGGGCCTGGCACACTCGCCCTTGTCTGAAGTTCTCAGGCCTTTCCTCCCTTGTTCTTGCTTTCTTAAGTCAGGGTTTCTCTGTGTAGTCCGGGCTGTCCCGGAACTCCTCTGTAGAATAGACAGGCCTCAAACTCAGAGAACCGCCTGCCTCTGCCTCCCGAGTGCTAGGGTTAAAGGCTTACGCCGCCACCACCACCTGGCGTTTGTCCTTTGTTCTTGAGGCTCCATGGGGCAGTTCACAACACCCTTAAGTTACTACCATTGGCGGAACAGGTATTTTTATTTGTTCTTCTTTCTTCTAGGAAACTCCCTTCTGAGTTCATGGTGCGTGAGGTGATTCAGGACTTGACAAGACAGTGTCCCATACCCAGCCCCAAATACTCGTGGACAAGTGAACCTTAATAGAGCCCAATCCCATCATTTTGGCCATGAGTCTGTAGTCTGTCCAGACTGTGCTTGAATCTCTCCCCCCTGTAGGCCCTGAGGCCTACAGCGGTAAGCATCCTGCTGTCCTGTGAAAGCACGGCACCATCCTACATAAACACACATGCTGTATGATCCAAAGAAGCAGACGCAGAAATGCTGTACTAAGTTTTTCCAATAGCAGCTGTAGGCTACAGAAGACCAGGGAGGCACCCAGGGAGAATTTGCAATTCGCGGAAGTAGCTATAGTTAGACATTGCCCCGAGTGTGGCTCCAGAGGGCAGAAGTCAGCATGACTGGGTCATGAGAGATCATTGATTGCTCCTGACCCTGGAGGGCCTGGGTAGATCTATGAGCAGCCTATGGGGTGACTAGGACATGCTTGCCCAGCTTAGAGAGCTAGGCTAGGGTTCAGCCTGAGAGTCTTGAAAACACCCTACCTCTAAGTCTGCCTGAGTCATACTGAGTCAGGGAGGTGAAGTCCACAGGGAAGGCTGTGGCTTCGTGGCCTCAACTCTGTCAGATGGTGGAGCCTCTCTGGGACCATTGGGGGAATTCGGGACAGCTGTAATCAATGGTTGCTGTCGAAATGAATCGAACTGAACTGAAAGCAGCATGTAGCCTGGGCAGTGGGTGTGAAAGGGGCGGAGCTCCCATCCTGCTTCTCATCTCAGTGGGCTACAGGACTTAACCACATCTGCGTGAAGAAGCTAGAAGGTTAAACATTTAACCCCATCTGAGTTAGGCTTTCTGTTGCTGCTTCAAAGCATTAAAAAGCAAGCTGGGGAGGAAAGGGTTTATTTGGCTTACACTTCCACGTCACTGGTCATCATCAAAGGGCATCAGAGGGCAGGTACATGGAGTCAAGACCTGATGCAGAGGCCGTGGAGGGTGCTGTTTACTGGCTTGCTCACATGGCTTGCTCAGTCTGCTGTCTTACAGACCTAGGACTGCCTGCCCAGCGATGGAACCACCCACAGTGGGCTGGGCCCTTCCACATCAGTCACTAAGTAAGAAAATGCACGTACAGGCTTTCCTATAGCCTGGTCGTACGGAGGCATCTTAGAGAGCTGTCCCTATGCAGCAGTTCAGGAAGTAGGAGTGCTAGTTGGTGGGATGCATTTCAAGTGGTCCGTGCAGTTCGAGCTGTGCCTTTGATGATGATCATTAAGCATCTTTTTGTTTTCACTTCTCACGGAAGGTCTGACAACATTTATAGTCCATGTCCGCAAGACTTTCTCTCACAGGTCCATGCGCCCTACCTCGTCTTAAGTCATGTCCCCCGCTCTGCCTGGGAGACTTGTCACTGGCTGTGTCACTTGTGTGTTTTCATTCTGGAAGACGTTTTCTGCCTGTGAGGCTCTTTGCTAATCTGGAATGCAGTCTTACCTGCATCTGGCCTTGCCTCCTCAGGTGCTTTTGCTGGTAGCAATTACGTCTCTGCTCCTCATCCGGTCCCCATAGCAACTGGATGCACACGGCAGGCGGTGAACATAGACAGCAACTCCAGCCAGTTCGGGGTTGTGTCGTCGCCGCTTGCCCTCTGCTTGGCAGGAGTCCGACTCCTCTGCCAAAACCCGCGTCCCGTTTGAAGCTTGTTGTTCCTTTCTTTTCGAGACTGCAATTTGATCCCAATAATTCTTCCTTCCCTTTTATTCTCCCAAACCCTTCCACATTTCCCTCCCTGATCTCCGTCAAGTTCATGCCCTCTCTCTGTGTCTCTCTCTGAAGCTTATTATTATTATTTGTTTGTCTGGTACCAGGTGTACCCCCACTAAATTACACCCTATCTGCAGGTTTTTGTTTTTTTTTTCCAATGAAGGAAACTAATTTTTAAATTTATTTTATACAAGCGTACAAAGGAATAGGTTGCAACATGTCATTTTCATAATGCTTTGTTTTGGTTGTTCCTTGTCCACCATCCTCCTCTTCTCCCACTCTCCACGTTGGTTCTTTGACCCCCGGTCATCCCTATTCTGCTCCACCTCTCACAACCTCTTTGTTTCTCCCTTCATGGTTCCCTGTCTTAAAAAAAAAGTTGTTTCACACATTGTTTGCCCGTTGAATCATGTATGGATGCATGCACACACATGTGCATGCAGAGGCCCAAAGGCAACGTGTAGGAGTTGCTTCTCTCCTTCTGCCTTCTTAGACTTGGTAGGTGGCAAGTTCCTTCCCCCCTTGAGCCATCTTGGCAACTTCTGTGGAGTTTCACAGCGTGGTACTTGCCCTCACATGTAAATTTACACATGTGCAAAAACGAAAGTCTAGGATCCAGCTGTGAGAGAAAACACGGCACAGCCTTTCTCAGTCTGAATTACTTTGCTTAATATAATAATTTCCAGTTCCATCTGCTTCTCCGCAAATTCCATGACCATCTCCCTCTTTTTAAAATTATTTTTGCCTTTTATTATTCATGCGGAGCTAGGCTATCTGTGTGAGTGTGTGCCACCTATGTGCAGGCACCTGGGGAGGCCAGAAGAGAATGTCAGATCCCCTGGAATGGGAGGTACAGGAGGTGGTTGTGAGCCTCCTGATGTGGATGCTATGAGCTGAGCTCAGTTCCTCCGGTAGAGCAGGGAGTGCTCTTCACTGCTGAGCCATCTATCCATCCCCATTCTTTTGCTTTACAGCCAAACACACTCTGTTGTGTCTGGGAACCGTCCATCAGCTGATGGACGGCAAGGTTGATACCATTTCCGTGCTCCATGCTATCGTTAGTGATGCGGTGATGGCCGGGGGTGTGCAAGTCTCTCCTCGGTAGGACTCAGGCTATCGTTAGTGATGCGGTGATGGCCGGGGGTGTGCAAGTCTCTCCTCGGTAGGACTCAGGCTATCGTTAGTGATGCGGTGATGGCCGGGGGGGGGGGGGGTGTGCAAGTCTCTCCTCGGTAGGACTCAGGCTATCGTTAGTGATGCGGTGATGGCCGGGGGTGTGCAAGTCTCTCCTCGGTAGGACTCAGGCTATCGTTAGTGATGCGGTGATGGCCGGGGGTGTGCAAGTCTCTCCTCGGTAGGACTCAGGCTATCGTTAGTGATGCGGTGATGGCCGGGGTGTGCAAGTCTCTCCTCGGTAGGACTCAGGCTATCGTTAGTGATGCGGTGATGGCCGGGGGTGTGCAAGTCTCTCCTCGGTAGGACTCAGGCTATCGTTAGTGATGCGGTGATGGCCGGGGGTGTGCAAGTCTCTCCTCGGTAGGACTCAGGCTATCGCTAGTGATGCGGCGATGGCCGGGGTGTGCAAGTCTCTCCTCGGTAGGACTCAGGCTATCGTTAGTGATGCGGTGATGGCCGGGGGGGGGGGGGGTGTGCAAGTCTCTCCTCGGTAGGACTCAGGCTATCGTTAGTGATGCGGTGATGGCCGGGGGTGTGCAAGTCTCTCCTCGGTAGGACTCAGGCTATCGTTAGTGATGCGGTGATGGCCGGGGTGTGCAAGTCTCTCCTCGGTAGGACTCAGGCTATCGTTAGTGATGCGGTGATGGCCGGGGGGGGGGGTGTGCAAGTCTCTCCTCGGTAGGACTCAGGCTATCGTTAGTGATGCGGTGATGGCCGGGGTGTGCAAGTCTCTCCTCGGTAGGACTCAGAGTCTGCCCGGCACACGTCAGGGGTAGGTTAGAGGGGTCATAGGGTCGTTTTATTTCTACTTTCTTGAGGAACCTCCAAACTGATTTCCACAGTGGCTGTACAAGTCTACACTTACCCCATTAGTAAGTAGGGGTTCACCTTTCCCCATTTGCCAGCATTTTTTATCTTCTTGCTTGTGGGTCATTCTGGGGTGAGGTGAAATCTCAAAATAATTTGAATTTGCATTTCTCTGAGGGCCAAGGATGCCGAACAGCTTCCTGGGAAGCAAATATTAAAGTCGTTTTACTCTTAATTTCTGTTTCTGCCTTTAGCTCCTTGTCCCCTGGGAGGGTGTATTGAGGCCAAGAGCAGGAATTCAGAGCTGTGGGTGGAGCCCAGGGGGAAGGAAGGGTTTAGAAATGGCATTGGCTCCCTTAGAAGAGGCGTATTTGGACTCAATGGGTGGTGATCTCTAGTACTTTGAACGGACATAGCATTTAAAGTCTTTGAGCCTGGACTTCCTTACCCACAGAGAGGAGAAAGTCTTGAGTTGCATTAGTGGGTGATTGTGAAAACTTTAGGGAATGACGTACAAAAGAAAGTACTCACAATGCCTCATATAATGTTCTTTCTCTTTCCCTGCCTAGCGATCTCTTAATGAGGGACAACCTGTTTGAAATCATAACCACCTCCAGGACATTCTACGTACAGGTAAATGCTCATCCCAAGACCAGCATCCCTTCTCCGCGAATGTGCGTGAATGCCACCCCCACCCACCCCTGTCCCTGTTTTCTCTTCATTTAGCTTGTAGTTTCTCAGTGATCAGTTCAGTCCCTTAGTCAGTCTATGTCCCTCTTCATTCTGAGGAGGAGTTTCCCTACGCTAGGATACTACAGACAGGCCAATCAACCGTGCCAGGGTATGTGTGCCTGCCGCAGCTGCTCTCGGCTGCGGAGCTCCAGCTAAGCAGAGAAAAGGGGAACTGGTGGGTAGTTTCACTTCTGCTATGGAGGGTATTTATAAGTCCTGCCTGTGTATGAACATTACTGTGTGCAGAAAGACAGAAGCACAGAGGGCCCTGTGGCGGGCACAGGTGCATAGCCAGCTGCACAGAGAAAGCCATTGTTTAGGGCTCTGACGGGGTTCACTTACCAGCAGCTCCCCCACCCCCAGATCTGGAGTGCTCCCAATCCAGTATGAACTCACAGCAGCTAACAAGGCAGATTGCTAAGCAGGGCAAAGACATCCAGGGCCAAGTAGTCAGTCTAGGCTACCCAGGAGCCCACAAAATGTGCTGATATCTAGTGTGAGGCCGATGTGGGATTCTGAGCAGTGAAGTAGGCAGCCTTCCCAAGTGGAGTTTTGGAGGCTTCCCACTTCCTTTCTTTTCTTTTGCCCGCAGAAGCACTCCCGTAAAAGGATGAGGCCTAACCCCCGCTTGAGTGTGTATGTGAGTGTGAGTGTGTGTGTGTACGCTTTTTTCACTTTAGGCCAGCAGCCATGCTGTCTGATTTAAGCATCTTCAGGCCGTCCTCAATGGGACAAGCACCCTGTCCAGGGAGAGACGGCAGCAGGGAGGCTGGGGAACAGACTAGACCATGGAGGGGGTCACTTTGCTCTTGAATCTAGCTGTTCTCCAGAACCTCTACCATTCAGACACCAGGACTAGCCTGGACTTTAACACGAGTTTCTAGTGCTAGAGTTCATATTTGTAGAGTAAGGCCAAGGCTCTGGGCATGGTCTGAGGTGCTGGGGTCATGAATTAGACCAAGCTGATCTTTAAGCTAAGTAATCAAGCAACTGAAATCACATGTTTGGTAGATTATACAGAGGGAAATCTGCTGGACAGGGACCAGCATATCCCAATGTTCTCAGCATTTCTCTACTCCTTCCCTTTTGCTCTCTAAACTTCTAAGAATGAAGGACACTGGCATCTCTCTGAATACATAAACGAGTGAAGGTCAAACTCATATGTAGCACTTGACTTACAGAGAATGGCGTGTTAGAGAAGGATGGATGAAAACCAACAAACATGTTTGTTGATTCACTTAGAAGTTACAACTATAAACTCATGATAAATTAAAAAGATACCTGTGAAAAGAACTGTTCTAAAAATAGCAAGGCTAGGATGATTTCCTACACATCTTCTCTGCATCTCTTTCATGGGTGACTCATGGCAGACAATAGGAACTTCACTCTTAGCTCAGAATCCCTACTTCACCGCTCAGAAGCCCACTGCTGTCCGTGACCTTGTATTACTTTGAAGAATTTGAAGATCTGGCCTTAAGCAAATTAAGTATTTAGACAAAGGGATTATTTCAATGTATCCTTTTAGATAATTTCAGGTATCTTGTTTGTCTGTTTCTTACCAGAATTTGAAAGATAGTGATTTCTTAATATTTAGGTGCAATGTAGTCTGGAACCTTATCAATACATTTGCGTAGGCATCGCTAAGATCACTGGTCACCATTCAAGGAGATGCTTCTTACCCAGAGTTTGTACATCACTTGGAAAATACTGCTCTGATCAAACAGTGCAGATCCTCAAAGTGTTGACATATGTTACTATGTAACATTCTAAGAGTCACATTTATTGGTAGCATTAGTGAAGTCTTTGAACACGGGAGGATACTGAGCTCCTGCTGTTAGAGGGGAGTTTTCTGGAATTCTGTTTTGCTTTTAAGAGCTCAATATTGGTTGTTGGCAAAAAGAAATAATATTTCCTTGTCTCCCTGACTCATTTGATATGAAGTCTGCAGAATACCTGCCTCTGGATAAATTGGACTTGTAGTTTCTATGTTGGCCTCTTGTTTTATAAAAATCACTGCAGTTCTTGCGAACTGTGGGAGAACTCTGTCACTTGTACAGTTTGTTCTGCGGGGCCAGAGGGCTGGTGTACTGCACTCAAGTCACTTTCTGGCTTGATCCCTCAGTCGTGAGGAGTATGTTTGCATGAACCTTCTGTCCATCTGTCCGGTCTGGGGGTGTGACCAGCAAGCAGGGTGAGGCCAAGGAGAGTGCTCTGGGCAGGGAAGGACCGAGGCTGGGTTCTCATCATTCGGATGCTAGGGGTTTGGGCTTAGCTACACCACCCGCGCTCCCTCTGTCCTCTCACGCTGTAGCGCTCTGTGCAACTCATGAGAAGCAGCTGCTGTGGCTTAGATGTTTCGGGGGACACTGCTGAGTAGGCGCTGGCTGGAAGTGTATATCACATAATTCTCCACAATCTCTCTGGGTCTCATCTCCCATCTGTCCATGAGGAGACAGGAGCTTCAAAGGTAAATGATCCATTTAGGATCAGAAACTCAGGGAATTATGGAACTGATTGAGAGTACTTGGTACTCAGGACTTGCTTGTGTCTGAAATTTTTGCTGTAGGGCAGTGGTTCTCAACATCCCTAATGCTGAGGCTCTTGAATAGAATTTTCATGTTGTGGTGACCCCCAACCATAAAATTAATTTATTGCTACGTCTTAACTATAATTTTGCTACAGTTATTAATTGTAATGTAAATATCTGATATACAGGATATCTGATATTCGACCCCCAAGGGGGTCACAACCCACAGGTTGAGAACCACTGTGTAAAGGCTGTAGCCACAACCAGAAAAATACTCTACCTCTGACCAACCTGGGGTGACTGGGAATGTTGGAAGCTGGATGATGTTGAACAGATCCAGGTAGCAATCAGGCTTCAAGATGGACGGAAATGGCCCCGGACCGGTCTTGTTAGTAGGCAGACATTTCTCAGCTCTGGCCAGGGTCCAGGATGAGATTTTCAAGCTGGGCTGCTGCTCAGTGGTTTAGTGCTTGCCTGGAATGCAGAAAGTCCCAGTGTCAATCTCCAACAACTCTCCAAACAGAATCCAACTGCCAGTCCTTGCAATACAGAGCAGGGGTCTCCATGTCTGCATTTCCCATTCATAGAGGGCCTGGGGGTCCTGTAGTTTATCAACAGGAGTGTTTGTTGCTAGAATGAAAACTCTGAAATCGTCTTTAGCTCACCTGTCGGAATTTGGTTGCTGTGCCAGGACAACTGAGAAGAGTGACAAGGGACTCATAGGGTGTGGAGCCAGAACTCTTGGGTGGTTACTTTATAACTTAGACTCTAAGGCGAAGGGTACCGCCCACAACAGTGGTTCTCAACCTGTGGGTCCTTACATCTATTGGGATAGGAGGAAGTTAGGAATCAAGGGAAGAGGGACCAGCTGGAGATTTAGGGTGATGGCAGTAACCAGAGGCGAATGTTGCATGTCCGTTATTGATGTCTGCCATCGCTCACTGCATCCGTTAGTGCTGACCTCATAACTGATGCACAGAGGCTCCCTGGACCGCAGTAAAACCACGGGTTTTGTGAAGGATTTCATTTTGGGAGTTTGTGCCTCTCTTCTTATAAACTGCCATCGAGGCTGGAGACCATAATGCATACAAGAGCAGGACAGGGAGAGAGGAAGGTACATGTGGCATCTCCCTTTCTTATCGTCCCAGTGTCGGGCACTTTTTGGTTTCCTAGTAGGTCACCTGGGCTGAATGGACTTAATGATATTTCTTTCTTGAATGGAATCAAGTGCAATACTTGATTTTTTTTAAATAAAAATCTATTTATTTATTATGTATACAGTATTCTCGGTATTCTGTCTGCATGTATGCCTGCAGGCCAGAAGAGGACACCAGATCTCATTATAGATGGTTGTGAGCCACCATGTGGTTGCTGGGAACTGAACTCAGGACCTTTGGAAGAGCAGGCAGTGCTCTTAACCACTGAGCCCTCTCTCCAACCCTGATTGTTTTATTTGTATAATATTTTAAAATGGCGGTATATTGTGTTGTGTGCAGTCATGTATATGTGGGGCACATGCCTGGGCCTTTGTGTGCAGAAGCCAGAGGAGGACGTCAATGTCTTTCTCTATGATTTCTACTTTATTTTTGAATCATTTTCTTTGTGGTGTATGTTTTTTTTTGCATACACGTACACCTGTGTGCCATGTTCGTGTCTGGTGCCCACGGTGGCTAGACGAGGGCGTTGGATCAAGCAGAACGGGAGTGACAGACGGTTGTGAGCCCCCTGAGGGGGTGCTGAGAATCAAATCTGGGTCCTCTGACTGAACAGCCAGTGCTTTTAACTGCCGAGCTGTCTGTCAAGGTCCTCAACTTCGAGTTTCTCACTGAACCTGGAACTTGGTGTTTCACCTAGGCTGACTGGCCAGTGAGGCCCTGGAATCCACTCGTCTGTCCCCCAACACTAGCATTCGGGGCATATGCAGATGCTCAGCTTTTCTATGGGCCCTGAGGATTCAAACCCAGGTCCTCTTGCTTGCACAACAGTGCTCTTGCCCACTGAGCTATCTCCTCAACCCTCCCATCAGAAGAACTGGGGGATAAAAGTATAAAATAGTGGTTAAATCTACTGAAGGCATTTTATAAAATATATTTTCAGTTTTTACAGTATTATTTGCAATATCTGCTTTGGTGGGGGTAAATGCATAATAACCTTTTCTCCACCAAATGTTATCCTGTTTGATCCTTTTTGAAAGTTGGCTCATTACTGGTTCTAGGACCTAGAGTTTTGCATGTGCCAGGCAAGGGCTCTGCCTCCGAGACCCAGCCCAGCCTTTGATCCTTTGGGGGTGGATTTACATGTAATTCGAAGATAAGTATCTCAGGATGAGGGCATTGAATAAATTTATACTGGTAAAATACATTTTTTTGTTGTTGTTGGTTGGAGATAATGGTCTCATGGCCGTATCCCTGGCTAGCCTGGAAATCCCTATGTAGATGAGGCTGGTCTAGAACTAGAAGATATCTACCTGTCTCTGCTTCCTGAGTGCTGAGATTAAAGGTGTCACCGTGCTAGGCCATGATGGTAGAATTTCAGGTTTATTTGCTCTCCTCTTACATAGAATAGTAAAAATAGCAACCATCACTAATCCATAGAGGGCCCCGCGGCCTGGGTGCTATTCAAACAGTAGAACCTCACAGCTTACTTAGTTCTTCCTTGTAGGTCTAGGGACCGGGTGCTCTCTCATCCTGATCTTAGGAAAAGTTTGTATACCTAATTCAGGCTACTCTCTTTGGACCAGAGATGTGTTTTCCTTTTTCTTGGAGAGCTACTACATTGATTGCCAAGTTGCCCGACCGAATCATGGGGAGGAGCAAGTATAAATAAATTAGCAGGTGGCAGGTGTCAGAGCAGCACACAGCGGGCCTTTGTCTTTCTTGTTGACCTGGTGCCTTTGTTGGCATGTGCTGCAGGTGGCGGCAGCGAACCAAGGGGCTCTGTTTGGGGGTGATGGGGAGGGATGGTAAGGCAAATGTGAGAGAAAATATGAAATGCAAAACCCCGTGAAGAGCAAGGTGGTCCGTTTTATCCCGGTAGGATTCAAAGAGTGGTTTGGGGTATGGAAAAGCAAGAGGAGCAAGTGGAGCCTGTGGGGACTGGGTGCTTGCGTGTGTGTGTGTGTGTGTGTGTGTGTGTGTGTGTGCGCGCGCGCGCACTCTGTGTTTGGGTGGATGGTTAGGGGAAGGTGCTAGGAGAGCGGAACCTAAGTCTTGTTTCCAGCTCTTGGGTAGCTACTACATAGGGCCCTCTGCGACTCTTCATCCCTACTGCTGGGAGGCGCCCAGCAGCTCGGCCTGCAGGGGCCAGGCCTCCTCTGTCTTCCTCTTTCCATAGAGAGACTGCTGCCCCCTTCTGGGGTGAGGAGGCTATTGAAAAGAAATGCTTCACTCGGTTCTGCTCTTGTGATCTTCGACTTAGCTCACTCCAAGGCTGGGGTGAATTTTTGGGACAGATTCTTGTGCTTTGAGGAAGGCGCTGTTTCTGTTGACAACACACACGGTCGTGTATACCTTGGAGGGTTTGCAGAGGGAGTTTGCTTTGGTGGATTTGAAGTGGGGGGAGGTGAGGGGGGTCTCCTGTTCAGAATTATGAGACATGAGAGTGGGGTCTAGACCAGCCTCAGACCTGGGGCTGTGGCATTCTGAACCCCATTTTCCTTTGGGGGTAAAAACTAGGAGTCTGGAGTGGCTCAGCTGTTTTTCAGATGGGGTAAAAGTGGGGTGATGGGTTTAGGCAGAAGATGGGGTACTAGGTGTTCCCTACCCTAACCCCTCCTCCTCTTCAGGGCAACTTCACTTTGAGCAGTTTTAATTACGGTATGGAGAGAGAGATTGCAGCCGGGACAATGTCCTCAAAAGTCTGCAAGCCACAGGGCTACATGGTTTCCAAGGTCCCTCTGACCTGGGGATGATGTGATTTTAGGAACTTGAGCCAGAGACTTAGAAACTGAAGTCACACCCCAAAAATGTGTGTAAGTGTTGCGGATGTTTTGCAGGCAGACAGCCCCGAAGACATGCGCAGCTGGATTCAGGAGATTGGAGCAGCTGTCCAGGCCCTCAAGTGCCACCCCAGAGTAAGTCACTTCCTTTCTGTGCCACAGTGTCCACTTCAAGATGAATTAGCTTTGAATGGGCATGTTTCATTTGGTTATGTAGGCAGGCGGCCCAGCCGTGAATGCAGCTGAGCCATAGGCTGGCTCACTTGTTTTTCTCTTTCAGTTAACTTGGGGACATTCCCCCCCCCCCTTTTGGTTTGTTGGTGGACATGAGGTTGGGCTGGACAGAGAGATGAAGTTTCTAATGTGTCCTGCAAGTCCGGTGTCAAGCAGATCTCCAAATATATGTAGTGAATTCTGCTTAGTATCTGCATTTATTTATATACTTATTTACTTTTGAAATGCATTTATATTATTTTTGAATTTGCTGTGTGGCCCCGACTAGCCCTGAGCTTCATAGTCATCCTCCTGCCTTAACCTCCTAGGGAGCAGGGACTGCAGGTACCCCTGACTCTGATACACTTATTTGAGTTGTGTAGCCAAGCGTCCCTGTTTGAGGTGGTGATCCTGGGTGGGTACTTTTCTTGAGACTTTGGGATTAACACTGTGAGGAAAATCCCTATGTTGTCTTTTTCTTCTCTTTCTGTTTGTTTCCAGGAACCATCTTTTTCTAGATCCGTTTCTTTGACTCGACCTGGAAGCTCAAGCCTTGCAAGCGGGCCTAACTTCATCTTGAGGAGGAGACCGGCAGTAGAAGAAAAAAGGGCTCTCTGTAAGGCTCCTTCTGTGGCCTCCTCCTGGCAACCCTGGACACCTGTCCCCCAGGCTGGGGAAAAGCCATTGTCAGCTGAGAACGCTCCGGAGGACTCTTTATTCCTGCCTCACCCTGGGGAGAGCAATGCTACCGGGGTGCTGGCGAGTTCACGGGTCAGGCATAGGTCGGAGCCCCAGCACCCCAAGGAGAAGCCATTTGTGTTCAACCTGGATGATGAAAACATAAGGACCTCTGATGTGTGATGTGCAGTACTGGGTGTGCCAGAGAGATGGCGCTGTGACTCAGTGTCTCTGCCGTGGTGGAGGACAGAGGCTAATGGCACTCACAGTGGAGGGACCCATCCAGCTGGCTTTTGTTTTTGTTATTATTTAATTGGGGGGAATCATTAGGATAGACCCACAGGCACACTCTGTTGCCTCTTGAATGCCCCTCATTCCCCAGGTTTCATAGTGAGGGGTTAGTTTTAACTGTTAAAACCGGGGGAGGGGTGGTTAGAGTCTAGTTTTACCCCTAACCAGTACCCTCCCCACCATTTGTAGTTCTTTCATTTTCTTGGTTTTGTTTCCAGTTTATATACAGGATATCAGGCTAAGAGCTGCTTTCACCTACCCCTGTTTATTGGCTGATGTGTGGAAATCAGGCAAAGGGTTGCCATAGGGACTGAAAGGCCTCGGGTTCGGGAGACTCAGGTTGCAGCATGATTGATTGGGCCTCATCTGAGAGGTGGCCTTAGAATCTGGGGAGTGAAGGGCAAACTTCATAAAGTCTTTCCGGGCAGTTCCCTCAGGACGCCTCCCAGGGGAAGAGAGAGGACCTCTTATGAGTCATGAGGGCTGATTAAACTGCCATAGCCACTTGTGGGAATTATACTCTTCTCTTGCTCCCCTGTGACCCCCAGTGTTCTCAACGTGGGTGACAGAGCCACAGCTCTGTTTGCTGTGTATCGGGTCCTGAGGATGGCAAGGATGGCGTTATCAGTGTTAAAACGCCAGGACTGTGGAGATCAGAATGGACGTTTCCCTTTGACACCATGTTATTTGAGTATATGTGTGGTGGTTAAGTGTAGAATGATTTCCTGTGTGTGTGCGCGTGCGCATGTGTGTGTGTGTGTGTGTGTGTGTGTGTATTCACTCTCTATCTCAGAGCCTTAAGGTGAAGCTGCTCCTGAGAGGAGTTGGATGATTATTTATGTCAGGCACCATCTTTGACTCATGCTTTCCAGACAGGAGAATGGTGCCGCTTTGGCACAGCCGGTCTTGAACCCCTGTCTCTCAGTTCTTTAAGAAAGGGGCGGTGTCTATCTAACGTTAAGTGCTTGTATATTGCACCCTGCTGATGGACTTGCTTTTTATACTTTAAGTTGTCCGGTAAATGAAGCCATGCATATAGTAGGTAGAACCCTAGCATCTGATAAGATCCTATACACTCCCCAGTGGAGAGACAAAAGATGTTTTTTTTTTTCCTAATGGTTATATTTTTCATGGAAGAGAAACTGGGAATAAAGAAGCTGAATCAGGAAAAATCATTGGCTAGGAATTTCCTGGGTTCTAGAAGAGTTCAGAAGATTAGATTTCTAGGGTGTGGCTTTTCCATTTGGCAATATACTATTTCCACTGCCTTTGGAGGCATTTGTCTATCAACCTTGAGTAAACTGAGTTACCAGAGACTATGGCTGTCCCTCCAAGGAGAGAGGATGTGGCTCATTGTGTAACTTTTACCAGCTAGATAAGTTAGTTGTGTATTTTAGTTAGAAATTTGTAGCTCAAAGAAGAGACTTGGAGACTTTTTTTTTTAATTATTTAAGCCAATCACCACTCTTGTGTCTATAGTTAATGCAAAAGAAAAACAGGCACAAATATCTGTAAGTGTGAGAGGAAGTGTGTAAGTGTGAGAAAAGTGTGTTCTTTCTAATGTGGCTGAAACCCTGAAGCCGGTGCCACACTGAAGACTCCTGAGCTCAACGTGTGGGAGCTGTCCCCCACTATAAGTTTGGCCTTGTGTTCCTGGTCTAAAAACAAAACCCACTGGATCTCCATCTCTTTTTCTGTTCTCCATCTTTCCCCCTCCCCCTTTATTATTGTTTTTTTTAAATAATTTTTGTGTGTTTTGGTTTTCATAAACTCTTGGTTTGGGGATTATTTATTTATGAGTGACCAAGGTTACAGCTTACTTCAAAAGCCAAATTCTAAAAGCCCTTTGTCTCTGGTTTCAACTTAAAATCTTTCTCTAGAAAATTCTTTGGCTGCTCAACAGAATTGCTCAATGTAAGATGAGGAAGTAATGAAAATAAGTCAGGAGCTCGGGAGTGAGCTTTCCGCATCCCCTGACTCATGCAGATGATGTCATGTTCTGGTGTTTAAATTGCAAAATCTGTCTGTCTCGCTGCAACACACCGCTAGCTAGGCTATTACTGCTGCATTAACTGGTCATTACAGAAAGCTGATAGTCTCATTAAGTATTTCGAGATTGTCGTTAGATTAAACCCAGTGCCGTTTACACTATATAAAGAAAGGGAAAGATCAGTTTCAATGACTTTACCTGGCCAATACACGGGAATTCCTAGTTAGAACGTTGTTAATATAGCTTCAGTGTTAAGAAAGCATAATTATCTTTGTGAAGTTCAGAAACATTCCAATTCTCAATTCTTATTTCAGAATTCCCTTTCTGTCTGGATTTCTGACCAGTTGTATACTCATCTCCCCGTTTAAAATCCATTTGCTTTTGCTGGAGTCTTGCTACATAGTTCAGGCTGACTTTGAACTGATAATCCTCCTGCCTCTGCCTCCCGAGTTCTTGGATTATGAGCATGTACTACCATATCTGGCCTCTCACAGTGTTTTAATGTGAGTCAAAGATTAGTGCATGAACCTTCAGTGTTCGATGAATAAACTAGAACCTGGGGTGGGGGAAAATAGGGTATGATACAGTGTGGATTCGTGGATAAACGTATGCTGTGGCTAAATCAGAAGGGATTTCTGAATTATAAAAGGTACTGCTTTTTAAATGTATTTGTATTGTTTTTTTTTTTTTTTTGTGTGTGTGTGTGTGTGGAATAAAAGCAGTCTCTGAGGTCGGGTTCTTCTACAAGGCTCCTAAGGCAGTGTTCTCTGCAATTTAAGGGCTCACCATCCTTTAGCCTTGAAAGATTTGATGGGCTTGCTTACCAAGATCAGGTGAGAATTAGCAAAAATATTGTGCCTTTCTCATTCTGTGGACCCTGATGAGGGTATGGAAGACCACGGCCTAGGGAGGGACCTCAGGTCAAAGCGGTAGAATGATGCCTCTTCTCCAGGTACAATGCTGAGCTCCTGGGGAAAGATTTAAGGCCCAGCATCTTAGTTTACTGGAAGCAAACTGGTTTTGCTTCAGGACTAAAATGACTCTCCGAATAAATAGCAGATCAGCCGTTGAACAGGGGATTTGACATCTTCAGTATTAACCAAATAAACAGCCATCTGGTAGGCAATGGCAGCATTTTGGAAATTAAGTTTCCCATGTCACTTCTAACTTGGATTTTTTTTCTCTCTAAAATCTGTTTTTCTCAGTGCTCCCCTTCCCTCCCTTCTCTCTGGGTGTTATTGCCTGCTCGAGTCAATTACAGTCACTCATACTAGGTAGGCTTTGAATAAAGTGAATGTCTGGCAAAAACACACAGCGTGACCCCTTGGTCCTCTGTTTATGAAGGTGTGGCATGTCCCGTTTGAGCCTGTGTTTGAGCTGTGAAACACACCTCCAAAGGCACTGAGCTAAGTGCATGGAAACTCCAGCTTCTTATGTTGTGTGATTTCCTAATTGGTATGTAGCAAAACGTCATTTTCTAAAACTGTTTGGTTGCTTGTTTTTGTAATAAAAACATGTGAAATATTGAAATCTGGTCGGTTATTTTCTTGGTCGGATCTCGTGGCCGTGGGCGGGTGGTCACGTTTGTCACTTGACCCATGACTAGAATCCCTCCCTTCGTGGCTTATAGGTGGGTGGCTCTGGTTCTGGGGTGGCACGGGGTGGTGGGTGATATATGGGTGTGTGTGCCCAGACGTGAGCCAGACGCTGTCCTTTAAAAAGTCTGGAGGCTGGCAGAGGCGGCACCAAAGCCAGGAAAACGTGTTGCTTATTTTAGGCCAGTTGTGAATCCTGAGAGGAGTAACTGGAAAAGTGAAATCCAAGAGGGCAAGGAACAGGATGAGCTCCCAGGCGCTCTGGACTGTGTGGGCACAGTTTCTCCTGCTGTGCCTGCTGCTGCCTGTTCCTTGGGTGGAGGCCAGAAGGTCCAGAGTCTCGATGCCCTGTCCTGAGATCTGCGATGTCACACGTTGCCCGCCACTGCCCACCTGCTCGACTGGCACCGCGCCGGTGCCCGACCGCTGCGGCTGCTGCCGTGTGTGCGCGGCGGGAGAGGGTCAGGAGTGTGGCGGGACCCGGGGCAGGCCGTGCGTCTCGGGGCTGCGCTGTGGTGCCCCGTTTTTCCGGGAACCTATCGGGGGCGCATGGCTGGGCACCTGCGGCTGCGTGGAGGGCGAGGAGGTGTGCGGCAGCGATGGGCGCACCTACCCCAGCTTGTGCGCGCTGCGTAAGGAGAACAGAGCCGCGCGACTACGGGGCTCGCCCCCGGCAGTGCCCGTGCAGAAAGGAGGCTGCGGGGACTCAGGTGAGAGAGGCGAGAAACATCCCAGCCCCCCCTCCCCATACTTCTGAGTTTTCCTAAGTAGATAAAGTGGGTGCTCTTGAGTTTGCGCGCTGGCTCGCGGAGTCTGCCCTCCTTCGCCAGTTCCAGAGATTCAACCTGTTGTGGTTATTATTTCTGGTGTTCTTGCCTGGATAATGTGGTCTCTACTCGTTTTCACCGGGATTTTTCTATCGCTTTTTCTTCCCTTTGGTATGACAGCCTGGGTCCTTCCTTCTGCTAGTCTAGAGAACCTGCGTAGGCAGCGGGACGGAGAGATGCTGAAGGATTTTGAGATGTGACATCTGCTTCCAGAGAACAATGCCTGCCCTCACCATGGACCATTTATTCACAGGGACCAGGAGTGCAGGGCGGCTCAGGAGGAAGTTTAACTTTATCGCAGCGGTGGTGGAGAAAGTGGCGCCATCTGTGGTTCACTTGCAGTTATTCCGCAGGTAAAGGTCACACGGAGGGTCAGCTACCCCACCCGATGGCTGCGCATTATCTGATCATTAAACAAATCTGTTGTGAGAAAACCCAGGTTCAAAGAGTTGGCTGGGATGTAGCTGGGCCGTGGAGCTCGTGCGAAGCAGGCGGGGAACCCTCAGGTTCCTGCCCAGTACCCGAAGAAAAATTATTATAAGAGTTACTTCGCTAAAGCGCAAAAGGCCAAGCGTGAGGATTCTGGCTTCTAAATCCAAGTTTCACCCGTGCACGTTGGTGGCTGATGTTTCTTTTCCCCCCATACTCCACAAGCAAAGCTTAAGGCTGACTGTCGGAGCTAGTCAACATTTGCTGCTCTCTGTTTAGCTTTAGCCACCGCTTGTGCGCAAGGAAACCCGGATCCACAGAAACTTAATTTGTTCTGTTTCACGATGCCAGTTGACAGCGGAAACCAAGAGCTAGATTTTGACATTGTGACAGCGGTGTGAGCCTTTACAGTGTTAGCACCAGGTTTGGTCTCTTCTCAGCAGATGCCACAGGTTGTCACTCTGGCTCGATTTGAAGTAAGCAGGGTCTTGGGACCCGGTTCTGATTTGTGCTCAGAAGAGATGGCCAGGCCATGCTACATGTGGCTCAGGATGGAAATACACAGGGGAAGGAATAATGCTTGAGAAAACTCCTGGGACTCTGGTTGATAAATGCGATGTTTCCTGGGTCTAACAAACCATGTCTGGATTCCCCAGTCCCTGCCCTTAGTTCATCTATTGCCTTGTTCCGGTGCAGGTCACCTCTCACCAACCAGGAAATCCCTGCCTCCAGTGGCTCTGGGTTCATAGTGTCTGAGGATGGGCTCATCGTCACCAATGCTCACGTCCTCACCAACCATCAGAAGATCCAGGTAGAACTCCAGAGTGGGGCCCGCTATGAAGCCACTGTCAAAGACATCGACCATAAGCTGGACCTCGCGCTGATTAAGATTGAGCCGAAAGTGAGTAGTCGGGAGCTAAGTTGGAGTCTTCACCTGTGCGGATTTCACAGTATTTGCTGATATTTATTTTCTTTTAAGTTCCTTCACTATGCCTATTCTCTGTATGTACGGTACGTGTGTCCCCCCCCCCCGCCCTTTTCTAAACCCTGGTGTCCCAGGCTTCTTCTTTTTTAAGAACAAAGTAAGTCATGAGTGATGTAGAGATTAAAATCTAGAGCTTCAGCGGGCAGTGGTGGCGCACGCCTTTAATCCCAGCACTGGGAGGCAGAGGCTGGCGGATCTCTGTGAGTTCGAGGCCAGCCTGGTCTACAAGAGCTAGTTCCAGGACAGGCTCCAAAGCTACAGAGAAACCCTGTCTTAAAAATCCGGGGGGCGGGGGGGGGGGAGAAATAGAAAAGGAAAACCTAGAGCTTCACTGAAACCTCACATTCCCTCAATGCCCCTCCCTTACACTCCTGCCCCCTTCCCCCTACCTGCTGTGTTTCCAGTCTCTCCTCAGTAAGTGAAGAACCTAATCCTCAAAGTTGCTGTGGTACAGACTCCAGGTCCCTTTGGCGTACCTCCTTTGCTCCACCCCCATTCCTGGGCAGGGCAGGAGAACCCAGAGTGGGCGCAGGGGTGGGAGGAAAGGGTCAGGGAAAGGGATGGCAGAGTAGAACAGGGTGAAGTGTGGACTCCTACCCCTGGGGTACCAACTGGACTGGGTACAGAGGAAAGGGCACAGCTCGCCCTATCCCCCAGGAAAGGGACCCTGCAGCTTCATGCTCCTTCCTTTGGGAACAATGCTAGACTGTTTGCCCTTCTGGCAAGGGCTACAGAGCCAGGCTAGACTGCATCCCCCTGCAGCCAAGGCTGCTCTTGCAAGGTAGATTTTCCAACTGCAGTGGCAAACTCTCCAGGTTCCGGCTACTCAATTCTTGATATTCATTTCCTTTCTCATGTGGGCCTGTACCCCTGTACCAGGGTCTCTGCTTCACCTCCCTCTTGAGGCTCTTATTTTATCAGTTTCCTCTGCCCACTCTGCAGCAGGGGCTGCAGCTCACACACCTCTGAGACTGAATTGCAGAGCTTCAAAGCAACAGATGATTGTCTGGCTGAACCTTTTCAAAGAGAATGCCTGGGTGTACCCCAGTATTAGCTACCTCGGCTTCAGCAGCTTGGCTTGGCAGGTTGCCCCAGTTTCTCTCTGCAGAGCTTCCAGGTTCTGGGATTCTTGGGGGATTTGGTTGCAGCTTTACCTTCTTAACCTTCAAGGCACCTGGGTGGCCAGCACAAAGCCCAGGGGAGATGCCCTCTGTGTTGCTTTCCACTTGGGCTCCTACCTGACTCTCAGGCTTCAAGGTCTTCAGGCCAGCTTGGGCTAATAGGCCTACTCTAACCTGAGGTCTAGAGTAGTTAGCCCTCTGCGGAACTCATGCTGGTGGGAACGGGGAGATCTCGCATACCGTCCGTCAAGTTTGCCCAACCCCTGACTTGATTCCCGGTCCAGCCATAGGGCTTTATAAGCTTAGTCAAGTCCAAGGGTCAGCCCACCCAGACTGGCTCCAGTCTTTTTGATCTGTCACTGCCATCAGACAAGAGGGATGAGAAGGCCAAGTCCAAAGTCAGGTGTTCAGTCATGGGGAACAGGAAACTCAAGCTGGGGGCCTCGTGAAAGGAGGCCTAGCCAAGGGCTTCACTCTCTGTGTATGTTTTTTCTGGTGTCACCTGCCAGCAGGTACTGGCTGACCGTGCTCTTCTTCTCCATCTTTCCTTTCTTTGTCCCTTGCTCCCATGTGCAGACTGACCTTCCTGTGTTGCTGCTGGGGAGATCATCCGATCTCCGGGCTGGAGAGTTCGTGGTGGCTTTGGGCAGCCCGTTTTCTCTGCAGGACACGGTGACTGCCGGGATTGTCAGCACCACACAGAGAGGTGGCAAAGAGCTGGGACTGAAGGATTCAGACATAGACTATATCCAGACAGATGCCATCATTAATGTAAGTCACCGGGAATCTGTTCTCAGCCCAGAAGGTATTGCTGGAATAGAGTCAGAAGAAAACTTTAGGGTGATCTTGTTTCCCTTTGGTCTTTTGAGCATTCTCAGAGGACATCCCTAAGGGAGGGCTGGAATGCCCTGTTGCTAGAGCCCAATGTTTGATATAACTGGCACCCACCCTTGGGACTTGTCGCAGAGCTCACTTCTGTGATACCGTGTGGGGTCCTTTTGCTTTGCTCTGTACCCACACTGACTTTAGGATTGGGAGGGTGACAGGCATGATTTTGGCTGCCTTGGGAAGCAGACAGCTCGGGTAAAACTCATTAGGAACTCTGTATAAATGATGAGGAGAAATGTATGTTTGCTAACTGGTGGCTTTCTCGACTTGTCTTCAGCACGGGAATTCCGGGGGCCCACTGGTGAACTTGGTAAGTGGCCACTTTCCTTGCTTATTTTTCCTCTTTAAACGTCTTTCAAAATCCGTGATATGGACTTGGGTACCACTCTCATGGAGAGATTAAGCAATGATGCTTTTTATTCTTGGGTCTTAAGGAAATGGTTAGTTAGGGAAAACTTTGGAGCCTGTGAGGGATTTATCCTCCTGGCATGTGCTCTCATCTCACCAAAAGCACCACCAGGGCCCTGGCTACAGCTTATTTCAGAGTTTTCCTCTTTTACATGCTTTCTGTTGCCATTGGATAGTTACCAAAAAGCCCAGGAGATTAAGCTCCGACTTCTATCAGAAGACCAACTGTGCTATGTCTTGTACACCCTTGAGATCACAGTTCTTTTACATATGAATGATCCCTCATCTGATAACGCTGACTGAAGGGCACAGTCTATCCAGGTTTTTAATCTTCTGCCTGCTCACAGACGACAGAAAAGCCATACCCAGAATCCGTTGTTCTTCTGTATGTTTTAATCTGTGACGTATGCTTGTTTTTCATGACAGGGTTTCTCTGTGTACCCCTGGCTGTCCTGGAACTTGGTCTTGAGACCAGGCTGGCCTCGAACTCACAGAGACCCACTTTCCTCCCGAGCGCTGGGATTAAAGGCATGCACCACCACTGCCTGGCCTGTGGTTTATTCCTAATTGAACCAGTGCCTCTACTGGTGATGCTGAAGCTTCTGCTTGCTCACCTGCACGAGTACAGTACTCCTAGGCTCAGGCTTCTCCTCCAGCTGCTACTTCCTTTTCAAGCACACGCTGGGCAAGCACTCTGCCATTTGGCTACAGTGTTGGCCAACACAGCGATTCCTTCTCGTAGCACTGTGCCCATTTTCCAATTATACAGCGTCTGCGTAGAGCAGGGATGGAATATAGAATTGCAGGCCATACTCCAGAATTGTTGAGTTCCCATTTATATTTTAATACAAATACCTTTCTGCTGCTTTTGTTGCCTAGCAATGGCTAAGAATGGCGAAGGGCGCGGGCAGGAGAGTGTTTTCTGCTTCCCAGTGCCAGCTTTAGCTGACCCTGCTTCAGGGAGGGCAACTGGTTTCTGATGAACAGGTCTACTGAAGTATTGCTAATTTGTAGCAATTCAACATCTTTTGGCTTTTCTTGTTTATTTTTTAGCTTCCTTTAAGTAATTAAGGGGCAAATGCATCTTGTGGGTTTTGTTGTTGTTTTGTTTGTTTGTTTTGTTTGAGACAGGGTCTCCTGTAGCCCCAGTTGGCCTGGAACTCAATAGGTAGCTGTGGATGATCTTGAACTCCTAATCTTCCTGCTTCCACCTTGCAGGTGCTAGGATTTGGGAGGTTCATGCTATTTTAGTATCTTGTGTTCTTATTCGTATCAAAATGTAAACTGTAGCCCATCTTTAAAAATGAGTGCCATTTACTAACAGGAGAATGAGCTAGGGAATGATACATATTCCACAGCAGCCTTGGCTTTTTGAAGTGACAAAATGTAACTTGTATATGTGAAGTGCCACTTCCTTCCCTGGGCATGCTAATTGCCCAGGAAGATGACATCTGTTCTCTGCAGTGAAGAAGTGGATTCTCCCTCACCCCCTTGTTTTGACCCTGTGAGATTAGTTTTACTCTCCTCTGCTGGTCCTGATGTTACATGGTTCGGTGTGCAGAGCATCCTGATTTAACTTCAAGTTTCCCCTTCCTGGCCAGGATGGCGATGTGATTGGTATAAACACCCTGAAGGTGACGGCAGGAATCTCCTTTGCGATTCCCTCGGATCGGATCAGACAGTTCCTGGCTGACTATCACGAGCGCCAGTTGAAAGGTGAAGGAAGTTGGGGGGATTTAGCCCCTCTGTTTTCATACACACTCCCACTTTTGGAGGCCTGACTTCTTTATGGGGTTGAGGTAGCGGGTGTCGGGTAATCATATCGGGGTGCTAAGCACAAAGCTAATGTGAGACATCACGGAAACGCTGGTATTGTACAGTTTATAGACGAAGCCACTGAGTGGAGATGCGTCTGTGTTGACCACAGCTGCTCTCTGAAGCAGAGGCTGTACAAGGCTAGACGGTCTAACAGCGAGTCTGGGATCTAGGTGTCTCTTAAACTGTGCCAAATGGAAATAAGCCGAGTTGTGCGTCATACGTCATGACCTTCCTTTCCAGGAAAGGCCCCTTCACAGAAGAAATACCTGGGTCTTCGAATGTTGCCCCTCACTCTGAAGTAAGCCCTGGGTAACTATGGTAACACGTCATCACTTGGCAATCTTACCAAGAAAACAAAAGCATTTGGACAGCAGTAAAGGGACCCTTGTGACCACAGGCTCTATTGTAGGGCTGTGTCTCCCTCTGCCAGCCCCACTGTCTTTCACTCTGCCTGGGTTACATCATGTCCAGAGATGCAAAGCCTTGGCCTGGGGGAGGGGCCAGCACACAGCATGGGTGGCTTGTGATTGGCTGGGTGGGATTTGCCTAGGTGCCTGCCGGTCTCCAGCTGAAGAGATGGGGAAAGACATAGGCTGTGTGCCTTCTGATCACGCAAGTCTTTTCCTAGGCCCCAGGGGCTCCTTGTGTTTGCTAACCATTGTACTGTTCTCAGCCTCCTACAAGAAATGAAGAGGCAAGATCCGGATTTCCCTGATGTGAGCTCTGGAGTTTTTGTCTATGAAGTGATTCAAGGAACGGCTGCTGCAAGGTAGGTGAGAGGCCTTTGCCCAGCCTCCTGTGTTGTTTCTAGGCAGGCACCAGGCTGAGCTTGGAGCACCAGCATCCTCGTCATGGCCTATACACACTGCACACTGAGCTCCTGAGAGCTGCCCAGTGTGACTCCGTAACACAATTTAAAATTCTATTTTTAGTTGATGTAAAGGAAAAAAACAAAACACCAGAAACAAGGCAAACGATTTTATTTTCTTTTTCGTTTTCAGAAGGACTGTATTTTGTGTTATTTATGGCTTTGGATGAGCTATCAGAGCATAGGGGAAGACTGGGTGTGTACTATTTTATGTGGATGGCAAAGGCATATAGAAAAGTGCAAAATATTTGTCAAAACTTCACAATTTTTATTTTGTGTTAGAATGACAAAATTTTAGATTGATGGCATTAATAAGATGTGCTATTGAAGGCAGCTTTATCTGACTTTTTAAAAAGGTGACTATAAAATTTAAAGCACGGCTTGCAATACATTTATATTGAGCAGTGCTGATAGGGGTTGCAGTCTAGGTTAAGATTTAATTTTTAAAGAAATTACCAAATTTGCCCGGTGGTGGTGGTGGCACAAGCCTTTAATCCCAGTACTTCAGAGGCAGAGACAGGTGGATCTCCGTGAGTTTTAGGCCAGCTTGTTCTACAGAGCGACTTCCAGGATAGGCTCTAAAAAAAGCTATAGAGAAACCCTGTCTCAAAAACAAAAAAACCCAAAAAAGCAAAAAAAAAAAAAAAAAACCCACAAAAAATAAAACAAAACAACAACAAAAAGCAATTACCAAATTAAACCCCTCTCCTTTTTTTTCCAGGTAAGATAAGCTGTATACTAGCTCCTAAACATATTCTTTCAATATTACAGGTTATTACTGAATAACTAAGTTTTATGTTAAGTTATTAATGACTTCTATACTAATTTTAGAATTCGGTGTTTGTTTTCATGTGTATGTGCACATTGCGTGTGTGGAAGGCAGAGGTAGATGCTGAGTGTTTTCTTCAGCCACTCCCATCTAATGCTTGGAAGCAGGGTTTCTCTGTGAACCTGGAACCCCCCAGTCTGGCTGTGCTGGTTGTCCCCAGAGTTCTAGGGATCCGCCTGACTCTCCCTCCTCAGTGTTGGGATCTCAGGCATGTGCCACTGTGTCCAGCAGTTTTTAAAAATACGTGTGCTGGGGGTCCAAACCTTCCTCATGTGGTGTGGCAAGTACTTTACTCTGAGTCTTTCCAAGCTCTTTACTTATTGAATTTTTGAGACATGGCTTCACCTGTGTAGTCCAGGCTAGCCTGAAATTTGTAATCCTCCTGCTTCTGCCTCCTGAATGCTAGGATTATAGGCATGGGCTATGATGTCCCAGTTATTCAGTTATTAATAACCACAAACTAAGGATAAACAAATGATTTCAACACTTCAGTAATTAGTAGTTAATGAGAATGGGAAGGATTAACCAGCTCAGCAGGGCTCAGGGGCTCACGGAGACTGAAGGGGTCTGAGCTGGGTCCTCTGCATCTCGGGGATGGTTGTGTAGCTGGGTGTTCTTGTGGAACTGCTGACAGTGGGGGTGGGGGGTGAAAAGGGAAGAGAAAAGAACAGGAAGGATTCAGGGTTCTCTGAGGACCGAATGGCAGTGCAAACGGCTGGGGCTGACACCTGTGCTGCTAGATCAAACAGCCCTGTGGAAGGTTTAGCTGTTTCCACCTCTGCTCTGCTTTAGCATATTTAGTATCAGGGAGAGGCAGCTTCTTTTGCAAATGTTGCTCTCCTGGGCCCCGCCCTTCCTTTAGTACCACTCACTGTTTGCTTTTCAAGGGCTCAGCAGTCTGTTTAGATGTTGGCAACACTGTTAGACCTGGAAGAACTCAAGGTACCAGCAGTTTGGCATGGCCAAGTGTCAGGTCTCACACTACTAGATTTGGCATGTCCTAAGCTTTTCTAGACTCTCCGGGTCCCCACCCTGCCGTGCCCTTGCTCTCCTTATTTTAACTTCTGATCCAAAGCCAGAGAACTACTCTCAGCTCTTTAAGTTGTGCCTGAGCCCCCCATCCCTGAATCAGACTCCCCCTCCCCCTGCCATCCCATCTCCGTGCTAGTCTTGAACTCCCAATTCTCTTGTCCTGACTTCCCAAGTGTTGGAGTTAGCTGTGCACACTGTGTAAGATGAACCTTTCTCTGTCCCTCTTCCTTCCTCTCTCTCAAACTCTTATTATTATTTCTTGTTTTCTGGAATTCACACCCAGGGTCTTGTGTGGGCTAACCACCTGCTCTCCCATTAGCCTCCCTCCCCTGGAGAGTATTCATTTTAAACAGGATTCCCAGGTGGGTAGTACACGCATGTCAAAGTGAGAATCACTGCTGTCAGTCTCTCGACAGCCCAGCATCCATCCTTGCTGGCTTTCAACTGCTTATATTTAATAACTACTAATAATTACAAACAGCAGCTGGCACTTAGGAGGCATTTATTACATCCGAGGAACCAAAGTGTTCTTACACAGTTGTTGGAGCCTTATGACATAGTCCTTGTTTTTAAGAGGAAGCAGCTGTGTTGAGTTACACAGAGGCCAGAGAGGAGGTGTGCACCCTGGCTTCGTTCCTCTACAGTCCTGACTTTGTAGTTACTCTCCTTTCTAAGAGGCAGAGTTGACTTAGTGGCCAGAAGATGGATTTTCAAGTCTGAAAGACACAGGAGCAAATCTCACTTTAATCTCTCGGAGGTTGAGACACGGGAAGAGGCCACTTATCCTTTGTGGGCTAAGTTCCTCGTATTCAGTGGACAGCCACAGCACTGCTTCCTCCCTGTCCCGTGTCCCTGCTCATGACTGCTGAGTCAGCTGCTGTCCTTGTTCCTACGGATTCCTTGCCTGGAGCTTTGCCCTTCCTTCTCTTCATACCCCAGTGCCCCTCTGCACCTCGCCCCCTTGATGCGGGCCAATGAACTAAGGGCCAAGTACATGCTAAACATAGCCTGTACCCTAAGCTATACCCTAAGCTCCTTATAGCTTTCAAACTCCACATATCTTGGTAATCTGCTCACACTGTCATTTTTTCTTTTTGGTTTTTGGAGACAGAGTTTCTCTGCAGCTTTGGAGCCTGTCCTGGAACTAGCTCTTGTAGACTAGGCTGGCCTCGAACTCACAGAGATCTGCCTGCCACTACCTCCCAAGTGCTGGGATTAAAGGCGTGTGCCCAGCGTCATTTTTTTCTTGAGTCTTGTTTTATTTTTTTTTAAACAGCATCTTCTGGAGTCATTTGATGCCCCCTCACCCCATTCTTACCTTTACACACCCAACCAGCCTGTCCACGTTTTTTGCACTTTGCTTTTGGAACTGGAGTCTGTATCCAAAATATATATTCCATGTGAGGTCAGTGTGATGACTGAATAAAACGACAGCTCCGAGTCAGAGCTGTAAACATCTGGACTTGGAAGCTTGAGTGGTGATTGGTGTACTGGAAGCAGAACATCTGGGACACACAACAGCTCATCGTGCTCCAGTTCCAGAAACCATGGGATGGGCTGTCCAGTCAGGCTCATCAGAGCACAGCTTCCCGGGGGAAAAACACTGGGCTTTGGCAGTCTTGCTAGTGGATTCGGTAATGTTTGCAGTGAACATAGGGCAGAGGCGAAGAGAAATCAGAAGCTGAACTGTCCATTCCAAGGGAGATCCGAAGGATGAGAGGACTCAGCTTCTCCCAGAATTCTCACAGGGTCTTAATATAGGAAACACAGAGGCTCATCGTGCTCATCGTCCTCTAGTTGGCTTCATGACACACAGGCCAGCAGCCCTCACAGCTGGAGGGATTCAGGCTAGTCCTACCCTCTTGGTTTATGTCTAAAGATCAGCAAAATAGTGGGGCAGTGTGTGTGTGTGGGAGTAGGGGAGGGAATCAGACAGACAGACAGACAGACAGACTACACCCCCCAAATGGGAATGAGTAGAACTCTTCTTCTGCCTTCATCAATCTCTATTTTTGTTTTTCGAGACAGAGTTTCTCTGTGCAGCCCTGGCTGTTCTGGAACTAGCTCTGTAGACCAGGCTGGCCTCGAACTCAGAGATCTGCCTGCCCCTGCCTCCTGAGGGCTGGGATTAAGGGCGTGCACCACAACTGCCTGGTTTTATCATCTTTCCTCTTTCTTTCTCAGCTCAGGGTTGAGAGACCATGACGTAATTGTCAGCATAAATGGGCAACCTGTCACCACCACAACTGATGTCATCGAAGCTGTTAAGGACAATGACTTTCTCTCCATCACTGTGCGCCGAGGAAGTCAGACCTTGTTTCTGACAGTCACACCTGAAATAATCAATTAAGTATCTTACTTCGAAAAACCGGCAAGCAAAATCAGTTATATAGTACATGGTTAGTATTGAAGAAGTGACAAAGGTGGCAGGGGCTTTGGGATATCAAGAAAAATGGATGCTTTGAATGCATGAATGCACATTTGTACACACACACACACGGATCTTGAGGTTGGGGATGTTCCTCTGTTGCAAAAAACTTTGAAGCCAAGTGGAAGCAGCATGATGGTCTGGTAAAATTGGAAGACAGAAAACAACTGGAAAACGGGCAGTTCCCAAGTGAATCGTGACAGGAGACTTTGGTAACCTCCTATATAGCCATAGCCTGCTATGTCAAACATACGTACAAACCATCTACCTACCAAATAGTAAGAGTCTGAATCTGGAGTAAAAAGGCAATCACATTTTAAGTAATCCTCCTTCGTATACTTCAGTTTCCTAAGTTATATCACATTCTTGGCCAGGGATTGGGGGTAGAAAAGTTATCAATTACAAGACAGACTGAAACTGATGATATCAGGTTATAACACAGGAATATTAGTCTCAAAATGACCATTTTAGCAGTAGAAACAATTTTGGTCCTCTAGTGTTTCGAGAAAACTTCTTCCATTAAAATAGTTTTGAATCATTTGTAGACTTATATGTAGGTTCTTCCTTTTAACGGAGCTTACAAACACTCAGACATTTTACATAGTGAGCTGTGGTAGGGCCGACTCAGGGCTTAAATAGTTTATTCTGAGCAACCTATTTTTAGTTACTGTTTCCCAGACTTGGGAGGGTGCAGGGTCAAACCCAGGGAGCACTCACCATTGAGCCTTCCAGAATTAAAAAAAAAAAATCTATATATCACACCCCTGGATCTCCTTAAAGTCTATGGGAAGCTTCATTTGTGTATTTTTAAGGTCTAGTTTCTTCACAATGAACCGAAAAATACAACCGTAGTGTGTAGAGACTATGAATTGACTCTTCCAATTGCTATTGTTGTAAGCAGGGTGAAGGTCAGTGTGATGTTTCCAAAGTTTTTACAGTTGCCATCTTTAATAACGTGAGAACAGTGACATTAATCAAGGATGCTGAGGCAGAAACTTCTAAGAATTCTACAAAATGATGCTGTTTCCAGGACCAATTTCACCTGAACTCTGCTGGTCTTTATGTCAGTTATTATGGGAATGAAGGTGGAGTAGCTCTGCTCTTTCTAGAACCCATGGCTATTTGAGGAGCAGGCTCTTGGTCTGACCTGCCAGTTACGTTATATTTAACGTCTCTTTTCAACTTAGAGTTTGAAAGCTGCCTATCATTCAGAACGCTTTTCTTCCCAGTGACTTCGTATACTTCAAGTATACGAAGTATACTTGGGACTGCAGAGGCTTGGCTGGCTCTAACACTGTGGTACCCTGAAAACTTTTACTGTCACGCTTGTGTGGGCAAGAGCGTTTCCTCCTCTCTCCCCTCAGACATCCGGACTTGTCCCCAGCAGTCAGTATCCTCTAAGCAGGCATACCCTTTTCTTTCTAAGGGTATGCGTTCCTCATTTTTTCTCACCTGATCATGCAGGAAAGTGTTAGTTACTCATATAGAATCCTTTTCTTTTTAAAGACATGGTCTCACTGTGTCGACCAGGCTGTCCTCTAACTCTCAGGTCTGCCTGCCTCTATCTCCCAAGTGACACAAATGAAATGTACTCTAGCCTACGCAGTCTTTTTAAATCACTTTAAATATATGGGGCCCATATTTTCAAGGCTGATTAAAATGGGAAAATACTAATCTGTTAACTCATACATGTCTGCCATTGTTGGATTTCAGAACATAATTGGAATGAAGAAATTACTGTCTCTAGAACACTCCAGCAGCCCAGAGTCAGGGCAGTGGCACTTGCGCTGTGATGAGCACGGAGAACTAGAGCAGGCAGGCTGCAGGAAGACCCTGCACACTCAGATCACAGCTTTCATTTCTAATGTTCACCCTTCAGCAAAAGGCAGGTTTTGAGCTTCATTCTCCATTGGAAAACACAGCAGATGAGGCTTTAACACTTTATTCTGTAATTTAAATTCACAGAGTCAGAATTTCGGTGTGTATTAAATCCACAGTCTTTTCTATGTCATCTGGAGATTTCTCATTGGCACAGTTTCTGACCTGTGGTTAGAAGTTCAGGGTCACGAAAGACTGTGCACGGATAAACATGCACTTCGTTTATCCTGTTGGGTCCCCCTCATGATCCAGCCACACAGAAATGGAGCACTTAAGAGGATCTGTGGGGAGAAGTCACTAGTTTGCTAGTTTGTACATGAAGAAAGGGACGACTGGACTCCCACGACACTGCTAGCCATTTCTGGTCTGCAAGGTAAGGTTTGGATTGAAAAATTCAGTCCGAACTTCTAAAGAGGACAGTGTTGCCCTGAGGAGGATTTGGAGTTTGTAATAAGTAGGCGGGCAGCCAAGCACTTTTATCCTTGCCAGCATGGGACAGCAGCAGCTTTAGTATACAGTACACCAGTTGCTGCCATCACTGGGCATCAGGCCTCCAGTGATGAGCAAAATCAAGTCGACAAACCACCAGATCCCGAGTCCTCCCAGGGTCAGCAGCTTCCCGACGGCTGTTCCAGTGTGCCCCAAACAGAACCGGTCGACGCCAAAACATCCCAGGAAGAAGGAGTAGAGCAGCGTGGTTATAAAGTAGTGTCCGGTATACCTGCGTGGAGGGAGGAGATGTCTGCCTCATGACAACTGATGGGACCATAAGAAAGCACAGCAGCTTTTGGCTGTGCTGCAGGGGCCTCTCACCCTGCTTTGGTTCTCTCTTGACACATTCAGTAAAGTGTGGCTATTGGGGGGGGGGACGGGGACGGAGACAAGCCTCGGGGGGGAAAAAGCCAAACAGATAGCTTATTACATTCATGGGTCCTAGAGAGGAGGCAGGGCTACCACCCTACTGGGCCACACGGGAAGGAGAATGTGGTGGTCAGGATAGGAGGAAGGGGTAGGTCCAGGTTGCAATCTTTGTTGGGGGTGTTGCAGAAAAGCCAAGGCAGGACAGATCAGCAACTTAGGATCGGCTACTTGAATAACCAGCAGCTTTAAGCTACATTCAGTGTGGGCCCTAGTGGCTTGACACATGACCTGGGATGATGAAGGCAAAGAAGTAGTCTCCTGGGTAAGACAAGCACTAGATGGCTCAGGGCATGAGTTGGCATATTTAGGACATGATGACTAGATCCTTTGCTAATACTGAATTTTCCAGTCTTGGAATGGATAGTCTCTCCAGAGACATAAAAAAAGTAACAGACTCTTGTGAGTGCTTCCCTATCTCTAGTTGCTCTAGGATCTCCAAAAAAGCACTTGCTAAGATAGGAAGGGACTTTAAGAACAGAAAGGGGCCTGGAGAGATGGCTCAGTGGTTAAGAACACTTTTGCTGCTCTCTCGAAGAGGAGCCAGGTTTGGCTTCCATCAGTGACATCAGGTGGCTCACAAGCACCTGGACCAGATGCCCTCTGTTGGTCTTCACAGGCCCTGCAGTCAACAAGTGCAAACCTAGCCACCACCCCCACGAACACACACACACACACACACACACACACACACACACACACACACACACACACACACACACACACACGGAGTTGGACTATCCTAGTGCATCACAGACTGTGGTAGCTGAGGGTCTGGGGGCCTGTGGCTCTGCTGGCTTCCTGAATTCTTTTCTAAAGGAAGCACTCTTTCCTTGAGCTCCTTTTATCTGACCAATCTTTACGTGTCAGTGAGAACACAGGGTTGCAGGTGCTAATGTCACTAAGGCTTCTTGCATGAGCTAACAGTCTAAGCAGGGTCTGTATCTCTTCGGAGAATTTACTCCAGATTTCTTTAGTATCAGGTGATTTCAGCTGAGGAACCCCCAAATTTCTTTGCAAAACCTTGTTCCAGAAGTCTTAAAGCAGATTTCACGGGCTGGTTGCCGGTTAGGAGTTCTGAAGCTACACTGTCTGGCCCAGGGCCTGCAACCTGGGATGAGGGGGCAGACGGGAAGACTCAACCCACAACTTCTGCTCCTAGCTGTTGCAATCACACTGCCTCAGTCAGCAGGCAGCATACAGGAGGAAGCACGGGCATTCTTTAAAACTTCAAAGAAAAAGTCCCATCAGCTGGCACCTCCATTACCCCTTTCAAGGTAACAGTTGGAGCTAGGGGTGTAGTTCATTAGCGGAACACTTGCTTAGAAGGTGTACTGGGTTCAAATCCCAGCACCACACACGCAGTACAACAATGAAAGTAGAACTTACTTTATACAAGGCTTATTCTCTCGTAGAAAGGTCCGGGAGCCGGCACACTCAATTCCATCCAGGGCTCTGCACTGGACTGCAGTGTGTTCCACATCACTGTAGGCCTGACCCCCAAACTGTGGAGAAAGGAATACAAACACACGTGCATATTCACTAGGAAAAGCTGCTTCAGTACTGCTAATAATTCTAGCACGACTCAGCAAAACTCTCAAAAGCACGGAATGCGATGAGGACCTCAAGAGACTTAGTCCAGTCTAAGTGTGCAGTGAGGACCTCAAGTGACTTAGTCCAGTCTAAGTGTGCAGTGAGGACCGCAAGTGACTTAGTCCAGTCTAAGTCTGCAGTGAGGACCTCAAGTGACTTAGTCCAGTCTAAACTGTATACTGCTTTAAATAAACCTTGCTCTTCCACGACTGGCTTCTTCAGGATAAAAACAAACAACAAACCTTAACAGCAGAGATGTACACAATGGTTTGGTTATCTTGTATTTATAGGAACACAGTGAAGCATTTTTAGAATGGGAATTGAGATGTCAATGCATACCAAGACAGCTGTTGTAGATTTACTGTAAACGAACAGTATTAGAAATAATATAGACTGTCACCTGAGGACTTCACTTGGGCTGCGCATAATTATAGGTTTCTGAGTCTATCCCTACCAGTATAAGTTTAAGTTTGAGCCCAAGCGGTCAGAACCCGGGTATTTCCCTGTGCTCAATTCAGCTCGGATGGAGAGAGCAGAGTCACACAGTCTTATCCGTGCCCTATTATTGCTTTCCCATCCTTCCCCTGTGTTCCTCAAAGTGAGGCTGGAGACAAGGATGCTCACTTCTCAGCCTCCTGAGTCCTGCCTATCCTTAAGGGCTGCTGGCTGGGGGAGAGTTTCAATCTTGTGACAGGATACATTCAGCTTTTAATTAAAATAATCAAAATTAAGTTATCTCTATGCAATGTTAGTCAGGCTTTTACCAATTACCAATAAAGCGAAATTTCAATGTCTTTAAAATATTTCTCTATATACAGTTCAATTAGGATTTGTCCCTTGGTTATGGTTTTATAGCGTTTATTCCTTTGGGTCTGAGGTAGTAAGACAATGCTTTCCTCATAAGTCAACACCAGGTTGAACCCTGCATTATAACAGTGTTGAGTCGGTAGTGCAAGGTACACGGACCTCTTAGGTGCGGGCTGAGCACGGTGATGTGTACCTGTATCCTAGCACTAGGAGGCTCAAGCAGTGGGATCATGAATTTAGGGCTAGCTTGGGCTAGAGAGTGAGACTGTCTCTCCAAAACAAAACAGACAAACCAAAACCACAACAAAACTAAAATCAAACCAAACCAAAATTCAATGGGTTTTGAGAGACCAAGTAGGTACATCCACTTTAAGGATACTGATGTCTTTTTTACGGGCAAGTTCAACAGAACCGCTATATACCGGCTGCCCATGCGTACTTCAGCATGGCCAGGGCATAAATTTCATTCATTCATTTTTCACTGTCTTCTCTCCAGGCTGAGAGGCCACTGCTACCAAAGTCTTCTCTGGAATGCTTTATCCTCACACAAAAACCTTACTGTCAGACGCCAGCCACTTCCTAAGGGCGGGGCTACCCGCCTGTCATCACCTTCACGAGCAACTTGTTCCAAGTGCACGTGTAACCAAGAAAACCCAGTTCGGCATCACCGTTCCAAGGTGCACGGCCCCTTTCCTTCGTTCTTTTAAAGGGAAGGCATGCTTTGAAAGGTCAGGTGACATTTTAGCTTCAATTTGTTCATTTCAGTGGCGAAAGGCACCAATACAGGTTGGGTTTTGCATCTGGGCGGATTGGGCACAGTCATTGTTAGTTCCCGACAAAAGCAAATGTGCATTTCAGCCACTAAACCTTGGTCACGCTGGACATCTCTAGCAATAATTATACGGATGGAGTACTTAAAAATAAAAAAAGTCTCTTTGTATGCCCTGATGGTCTTCTGTAATAGCACTCAGCCATGCTTCCCGCGAAGAGCGAACGTACAACAAACAAAAACCTCACCTTGAGACAACCATAACCAAGCTCTTGGGACGCAGTTGCATTTCCAACGTGATCCACTGGGGCATCACAATCTACAAACTCGTCGGGTCTGCAAATCATTAAGACCATCGTCAGCCCCCTTTACCAAATGCTATGCGAACGCACGTAATCCTAATTATTTTCCTTCCTTCTGCACTGCCCCCTTCCTGCACTGGGACTTACACACGCTAGACATGCTATTTACCATAGCGCTACATCTCCAGCCCTTTACATTTCTTTTTTAAATTTTGAGCCAAATTATCCAGGCTTGCTGGCTGGCTGGCCTTGAACTCATCTTGTAACCAAGGCAGGAGAAAGGGTGAAGGAAGTGGAAGCCTACACCAATCTTTCCCAGGCTTTTCGCGGCAGGGGAGTCGAGAGGCAGGGTACCCCAGAATCACCTCCCCCAGGTGGAAGCAGCCTTCCCACCCAGCCGGGTCCGATCTCCGCTAGGAATGCCCGTACGACCCCGTAAGCTTACAGGTAAGAGCAAAGGATGACCGGAGACTGGGGGTCGCTGTATTCCCAGCTAGGGGCTGCGGGACCCTCCGGGTGAGCGGAACCTGAGGGTGTGAGCTCCACTTCGGCCGTGGCATTAAACGAGTGGCTCCGAGAGACACAGTGCAGCAGCAGCAGGTTCCCCAACAGCAAGGCCGCCTGGCCGCACAGCAGTAGGTAACTCACAGGGCAACCCCCCAGCACCATCTTCCCGGGCCGGTCCTAGAGACCTGGCCTAAAAACAAAGCCAGGCCGCCACGACCGACCCAAGACCCGCGCTGGCAGGCCTCTGCGTCGGCGCGGAGTTCGCCGACACACAGCCAACCGGTGCGCAGCTCGGTGTCCCGCCCCGCCGCTGCGGCCAATCAGAGACCTCCAGAGGAGGGGGGGGGGGAAGGCGTGAGACCTCGCCCCGCCTTCTAGCCGACGCTCCGCTCTTCCCTGTACGGGGGGCGGGGCTCCTTCTAACCCCGCCCTCCAGCCTCCCCTACGCTCTCCCGGACCGGCTGCGCGGGCGGAGGGGCGGGACAGACAGGCACAATCGGGAGCCGCCGGCGTGGAGCAGGCCACCGTCTCACCGCAGACTGTATTTTCCTGACGTCCGGAGCGAGCGTGGTTGAGAGGGGAGGGAGGAGTGCCGGAGCGGGCGGGAGAAGGGGGGGGCTGCGTCAGTGCCGCGCGCGTGCTCGCCGTGGGCGCGCGCCCCGCCAGCCCCTGGGGGCCCCCGCGAGGTTGCAAGGATGACCGAAGGGGCGGAGGCGGTGGCCGCGCGTTGAGCTGAACCTGCAGAAGCCCTCGCTATGGGGCCGCGCGCGCTCTCGCCCCCTGCCTCTCTGCGACTAAGGTGGCTGCTGGCGTGTGGCCTGCTGGGCCCGGTCCTCGATGCCGGGCGGCCAGGTGGGTGTCGCGGGGGACGGTGTTCCGGGAGCAAGCGCGTCCCGGGCTGGGCGCTCCCGAGTGGCCGGTGGTGCGGACTGAGAGGTGGGTGGACCGACCCCAGGCTCCCGGCGACCCTGACAGTGCTGACCCGGAGCCCGGCGGCCGGCTGCCCCGTGGCCGTGCGCTCGCCGCTCCCCGGGCTACGGCTAGCGCTTGCGGGTGGAGTGGTTGTCACTGGCCCTGGGCTGGGAATTGGAACTTTAGCTTCAGTCCTATCAGAATTTGAGATTTGACGGTCGTGGTCTTAGCGGACTCACCAGTAGTAGGTCCGCCGAGATTCTGATGGAGAAGAAGGCGGGTTTTCCTTGGGCCGTTTTTTGTTGAGTAAGAATACTTTTTATAAAAAAGGATAAACGAAAAGCTACATTTCTAGAGCCCGTTGTTAGTCTTTCTAAATCTGGACAAAGAATCACTGCTCTGTTTAACCCAGGCGATTATCGGAAAGAAATGCCTGTCGAACAATACGTTTGAATTGTGAAACTTCCCGTAAATATGTAAGATATTTATACTGGAGATGATGAAATGGGGGTAGAAACACACCATCAACACACTAGTTTCTTTCTGGAAATAAGTTATTTATTTTATATTTTGTATTAGATTATTGTATGCATGGCTGAGTTATTTCTACTAGCGCGGGGAATACGCTGGACAACGGAAGGCTTTTCCAAATTCTTGCCTTCAAAGGTGATGAGTGAAGATTGGAGTGCAGGAGCGCTGACCTTCATTAAACTAATTACATTGTTTCTTCTCTTTGGCTTTCTCTTTTAAATTAAGTTTGCTTTCTGCTGCGTTTAAAATACTGAAAATATCTGACTCGGACGCTGGGCCAGATCGGTTCTGATGATTCACACTATCGATAGGGAAGGGTCTGAATGCTTAGTAATCTCTAACTTCTTGTGTTTGTCAGTATAAATCAGACTATATTTTCAGTTCGGGTGTATGTTTATTATTACACATGTGTGTAAAAATGAATGGAATATCCTTATGTTCTTCAATTGTGGCTGCAGTGGACCGGCTGCTCACTTATACAACATTTATCAGACTCCGAGTAAACATCATTTCTGGTGCTTTTGGAGGACCAAATATATATATATATTAAGGTATAAGAGAGATGTTGAATTTTTTTTCTTTCTTTTTTCTTTTTAGAAAGTGATTTTTGAACTGAGCTAAACTGGTGAGCAAATGTCAAGTTAGAGGGGAGGGATCCATTATAAATGTAGGATTTATTTTCTTTCCCCAAGGGTAAGTGGATGTGAAAGAGAATACCCTATGAGGAGACAAGGGAAGTGTGAGTGTGTGAAAGTGAGCTAGGGAAGGGAAAGTGGAGGGAGGCAGACGCCAAGCTAAGGAGTCACACCCACCCTGCACACTGGTCTGGGAAGTGACGGATTTTAAGGCACGTGGCAGTCAGATTTCAGCTAAAACATTGAGAACACAATGGAGGATGGATTCTAGGAGGGAGAGGCCAGAGAGCTGGAGCCAAGATTTGAGGTGCTGGCACTGAGCACAGTGAGTCAACTCGAGTTTCCTGAAGTGAAGATCTCCCAAATCAGCTGAGTTTTTGGAATACAGGATGTTTAAAACATGAACCAAACTGAAACATCCACACACTAGTTATATTGGGAGCTAAGCTTGTTTGGTAGGATTTCTAACTGGTTTTGGCAACATTGTGCCCATGAGGATTTAAACAGTGGATTCAAATAATTAAGAAAAAAAAACCAACAAAAAACTTGGGGCCAACAAATATAAGGAAATCAGATGTGTATGAAGCTTCTCAGTTTCTTTTTTATGTCTTTCTTTTCCCCTGAGACAGGGATTCTCTGTGTAACATCTCTGTGACAGGGTTTCTCTGTGTAGCTCTGGCTGTTCTGGAACTCACTCTGTAGATCAGGCTGGCCTCAAACAGAGATCCTCCTGCCTCTGCCTCCCAAATGCTGGGATTGAAGGCATTGCACTGCCACCACCACCCAGCATTTTTTTTTAATGTAATGTACTGAATACAACATGTAGACTAACCCCGATTTCTTATAGAAACTCTGGTGTCCTGAAGAAGCTGTTTGAAAGCTTGCTCACGACAAATAATTGGAAAGTGAAGTAGATGTAATAGTTGGAACTGAAGTTCATGCCAAGCTCATTTTCAGATGTCAAGCAGATTTTTAAAAATAATTCTTAAAATTAGTATATAAAGCAATGGGTTTCATCATGACAGTTCATGCATGCTTATCATTGTATGTTTTTTCATTTTATCTTCTGACTCCTTGTCCATGGTCTCCCTCCCATAGTTTCCTTCAACTTTCATGTCACAGATGTGTAATATGTCTATATATGTATGTACATAGATGTATTAACTTAGATTTCACATAGGGGAGAAATATGTGGGACATTGTACTGTCTTTAATTTTCGAGAATTTCTTTCAGTGTTTTGAATATACTCAGCCCCATTTCGCCCTCTAGCCCCTCCCAGACTCACCTCCTGTTTCCCTGTCCTCTCCTAATTTCCTGTCCCATGGCATATCTTTCAGGAGTGAGTAAGGCGGAGGAGAATGGATGAGAACAAACTGTAATGACATTACGAGGATGCCAAGATGAAACTTGCTTCTTTGTGTGCCAACTCCCAAGATTAATATTATTAAAAAAAGACCAAAAAAGGGAGCTAGCCTGAGAAATTCATGTTCAGTCTTCACACCTGTCTCTTTCCTTTCCCCTTCCTCCCTCCCTTTGTTTTTTGAGGCAGGATTTCTTTTTGTACCCCTGGCTGGCTCCCGACTCATAGAGATCTCCCTGTCTCTGTCCCCTGAAGAGCTAGTTGTCCGTTTTGGACTATGCTGGCCTGGATTGGGTTTTCCTTCACCTTAACTTACTGCTAGATCTTATGAAAATTTAAAAACAAAGCTTCTCTACAAAACTTGTTGTATTGTAGGACAGTCCTACAAACTCCACCTCCAAATGTTTTGTTTCCTTCGATACATTGTTCTTGGAATGAGATTTTTTTTCCTGGTTTATCTCGCCTCAGCATGACTACCCTTTACTTTCAGTAGCACCCCAGGCAGGCAGAGCCCACTCCCTCCTTATGAACCTCTGTGGCACAGTCAGAGACTGTCACAATCACATTCTTGACCTAAAATTTCCAACCCTAGTTTGAAGAGGGGATTTGGTGTTGCTGGTAAGTATGTTTGAGGGCCCTGCCTGCACAGTTGCGGAAAAGATGTTAGTTGTCAAAGGGGGCAGGTTTGCTTTAAGGAAGTGTGTGTGTGTGTGTGTGTGTGTGTGTGTGTGTGTGTGTGTGAAGGATCACAGGAGGCTGTTGACTGAGGGTACATTTTATTGAGTACTTGCAATATCTGGATAGGAAGTAGCTGCTTTGGTTTCAGCAATTTAAATTCCTATTTGAGGGCCTTAAATTCTTAGCAGCATTACATTTTCTAAATGATTGGAGTTTTTCCCAGTGGGGTACTTCAAGACAAAAATAGCATTTTGTTTTCTTATTTGGGGATAGGATCTTTGAGATAAAACCCAGAATGAGCATTCTCATTTTGAATAGGGACCTATCTCTCTTTAAAGACAGGCAGATAAAGAAGCACACGTCTTAAGACAGGTACCGGTGTAGAACACAGCAGCAGAAACGCAGTGGAATGTCCTTTGAAGGACGTAGTAGCCGAAACACATGGATTTGGGCTAGGCTTGTGACTAGCAGGTAGGGTTTAATTACAGTCATTTCCCTTCAGGAGTACTTGAGACAACAGATTATCTCACTCAGCCTGAATGTGGAAGTTCATCTTTTACAGAGGGAGCACATAAAGGTGGCTATTTGTTTAGGTAATAAGCAGGAAGGTGAGAAGAAAAAGGCTCTCGGTGGTTTGGCAGACCCGTTTGTTTGTCTTGCAATTAGGTAGAATTCTTTGGAAGATTTTTTTTTTTCTACCACAGTTGCTTCTACTTCCTCAGAAATGCACGAGAATCCTGAGTCAGAGGCGGCAAGATCTCACACCCTTTCATTTACTAAGTCTCCAGCCTTTACGTTTCTCATTCAACTTTTTCTTCAGTTCATGTCCCCTAGTGTCCTTATTTTTCAATAGTATGCTTATTCTGTAGATTCTAATATCAAAGTTTGTATACCCCAGAGTATATTAAGATTTTTACTTTTATTATTTATTTATTTGGCTTACCTGTCACTAGTTAGGGGCGGGACTGATAAGCCTACTAAAATTTCTTGCCTAGCCATTCTTTTTTTTAAAAAATTTTATTTTATTGATATTTATTGAGCTCTGCATTTTTCTCCGCTCCCCTCCCTGCCTTTCCCCTTCTCCCTTCAACCCTCCCCCAAGGTCCCCATGCTCCCAGTTTACTCAGGAGATCTTGTCTTTTTCTACTTTCTATTTCCCATGTAGATTAGATCTATGTATCTCTTAGTGTCCTCATTGTTGTCTAAGCTCTCTGGGATTGTGGTTTGTAGGCTGGCTTTCTTTGCTTTATGTTTAAAAACTAACTATGAGTGAGTATATGTGATAATTGTCTTTCTGTGTCTGGGTTACCTCACTCAAAATGATGTTTTCTAGCTCCATCCATTTTCCTGCAAAATTCAAGCTGTCGTTATTTTTTTCTGCTGTGTAATACTCCATTGTGTAAATGTACCACATTTTTCTTATCCATTTTTTGGTCGAGGGGCATTTAGGTTGTTTCCAGGTTCTGGCTATGACAAACAAAGCTGCCATGAACATAGTTGAGCACATGTCCTCGTGGCACAATTGAGCATCCCTTGGATATATACCCAAAAGTGGTATTACTGGGTCTTGAGGAAGGTTATTTCCTAATTTTCTGAGAAATAGCCACACTGACATCCAAAGGGGTTGTACCAGCTTGCATTCCCACCAGCAGTGCAGAAGTGTTCCCTTTTCCCCACAACCTCTTCAGCATAAGTTGTCATCAGTGTTTTTGATTTTGGCCATTCTTACAGGTATAAGATAGAATCTCAGAGTTGTTTTGATTTGCATTTCTCTGATGACTAAGGATGTTGAACATTTCCTTAAGTGTCTTTCAGACATTTTAGATTCTTCTGTTGAGAGTTCTCTGTTTAGGTCTGTACTCCATTTTTTTTATTGGATTATGTGATCTTTTGATGACCAATTTCTTGAGTTCTTTGTATATTTTAGAGATCAGACCTCTGATGTGGGGTTAGTGAAAATCTTTTTCCATTCTGTAGGCTGTCGTTTTGTCTTGATTACTGTGTCCTTTGCTTTATAGAAGCTTTTCAGTTTCAGGAGGTCCCATTTATTAATTGTTTCTCCCAGTGGCTGTGCTGCTGGGGTTATGTTTAGGGAGTGGTTCCCTGTGACAATGCGTTCAAGTGTGCTTCCCACTTTCTCTTCTATAAGGTTCAGTGTGGCTGGCTTTATGTTGAGGTCTTTGATCCACTTGGACTTGAGTTTTGTGCATAGTGATAGATATGTGTCTATTTTCATTTTTCTACATGTTGATATCCAGTTATGCCAGCACCACTTGTTAAATATGCTTTCTTTTTTTATTTGATATTTTTTGCTTCTTTATCAAAGATCAGGTGTTCAAAGATGTGTGGATTGATATCTGGGTCTTCTATTCGGTTCCATTGGTCCTCCTGTCTGTTCTTATGCCAATACCAGGCTGTTTTCAGTACTGTAGCTCTGTAGTAGAGTTTGAAGTCAGGGATTGTGATGCCTCCAGAAGTTCTTTTATTGCACAGGATTGGTTTGGGTATCCTGGGTTTTTTGCTTTTCCAAATGAAGTTGAGTATCGTTCTTTCGAGGTCTTTGAAGAATTTTGCTGGGCATTGCATTGAAGATTTTTACTTTTATTGTGAACTGTATCCCGCTGTTTAGCGTTTTAATTTTAATTTGTAAAAAAACTTTTGAGACAGGTTCTGACTGTGTAGCTTTGGCTGTCCTGGAACTCTCTCTGTAGACCAGGCTGGCCTCAGACTCACAGAGATCTACCTGCCCCTGCCTTCTGAGTGCTGGGATTAAAGACTTTAACCACCACACCTGGCATTCCTGGTGGTTTTTAATTGGAGGCAATGTTATCTCCTATATCTCCAGGAACATGGACACTTGAGCGGTCAGAGCTAACATTTCTGGCGTCTGGAGAGTGAAGGCCAGGGGTGCCGCTGGTCACGCCTACACTGCACAGGATGACCCACAGCCAAGGATTTTCCAGCCCACAGTGCCAGTGTTAGGAAGGTTAAATGTGTTTCCTTTATAGTGAAATGAAAGAAATGGCCTTTCGGTTCCCACAGGAAGCATAGATTAGAGGAATTAGGGAAATGCATGTCGGGAATGAACAGGAGATAAGGAAAAAGAAACCAGGCTGGAATTTTGGCAAAAAAAAAAAAACAAACAAACAAACAAGGATTCCCTTGTAGTTTATGTATATTAGTGTATACTCTTTTTGAAATAATACTCTCTCAGAAGCTTTGTACCTGGGTCTCTGCATGGGTTTGCTATAGAAGGTGGATCCTTGGGGCTTTGAAAGAAGTTGGTGTCAGAGTAAGAACTCCTAAATACAGAAGTGCTATAATTTTGAAACCTTAAAAAACCACAAACTATTATGACATTTGCTTTACAAAACATAAAAATTATTTTAAAATGGAAACCAGCGAACGAAGATTCTAGAATATTTACATGTTTCCAGAATATATATATATATATTCAATAATATATGGTTCTCAATTTGGCAAAAATATAGAATTATATGTACTACATATATTTGTTATTGTTGTTGTTTTGTCTTTTTGAGATAGGGACTCACTGCCTATCTCTGGCTGTTTCGGAACTATGTAGACCTCAAACTCACAGAGCCCTGCCTGCCTCTTTCTCCCAAACGCTGAGATTAAAGGCATGCACCACCATGACTGGCCTACTTTCTGTTCTTGTATCTAGCTTTATTATGCCCGTAGCCATCCAGGTAAAAGATTCCTTAGAAGACAGAACACCTGCCTTCTCCTGTAAAGTAGGCGGTGACCTTAGGAAGTCACGGAACCTGTTTTAGATAGAGAACTCTTGAAACATCATCTTCTTGCCCATTAGAGCTTCAAATTTTACCTTTTGGAAGTGTTTCATATTTTTCTTTCTGTGGAGTTCTCTTCTGAATCATAGTGAAAATGTTAGTTTGGCTGCCAGTGGCTCAGCCTCTCCTACTGCAGCAGTGATCCGTGCCTCTCAGTGTCTGTGCTCTGGTCTCTAGTGAATTTCTGAAACTTTCTTGGAAGTAACAAGTCACGACAGGAAGGCAGAGGAAAATATGCCATTTTTGCTCTTTTTTAGTTAGGCCTCTAGCTCAGGCTGGCTTCAAACTTGTTTTGTGGCTGAAGCTGACCTTGAACTTGTGCTCTTGCTGTACCCACTTCCCATGAGTGCTGGGATTATAGACTTGGCCTACCCATCCGGCTTCAGGCTAGTTTACTTAAAAAAAATTTTGAAAATTTTATACAGTGTATTTTGATCATATTTTCTCCTGATCCCTCCCATATCCACCCCACCTTACCTCTTCTCCCCCACACTTTTTATCATCTTTTCCTGGAATACAGTTTACTCCTGATCACACAGAATTTTTTGCCTACTGCAGTATTCGTTTATCTTGCTGCACGCTCAGACTGACAGTTCCAGCAGTAGGGTTGGTGGTTGGTTGGCTGATGCGAAGGAGGTTTTTAAGGATGTATTTAAACCTATGTTTTAGGAATTTGAGAAGACTGGAGGTCATTGAAAGACTCATTTTTAGGTAAAGAAATAGCCTCCAACTCCAGTTAATTTAGGAGTATGGGTATCAGCCTACAAGATAGTGTATTATAAGGTTTTAGTTTTTTGTTTTTCCCAATTGACAAAACATCTGTGTAAATGGAGACTAGAGACTGCATGTTTGTTCCCCGGCCGTCCAGACCCGAATAATGACACAGAAACTATATTAATTACAACACTATTTGGCCAATAGTTCAGGCATTTTCCTAGCTAGTTCTTATATCTTAAATTAACCCATTTCTATTCATTTATGTACTGCCATGAGGCTGTGGCTTACCAGTAAGGTTTTCCAGTGTCTTTTTCCTTCAGCAGCTACATGGCGTCTCTTTGACTCCTCCTCCTCTCTCTCTGTTCTGATTTACTACCTGGCTTTACTCTGCTAAGCCATTGGCCCAAACAGCTTTATTCATTAATCAACAAAAGCAACATGCATACAGAAGGACATCCCACATCATATCTGGATGATAGTCATGGTATGAGTTAAGATGCCTGCGAGACCGATGGAGAAGAGTTGGAAAACTCTTAGTATGCTGTGTATTGGACCTGACATAGCTTATGTTTTCCTGTCGATGTCTTTGAAGTCCTGAACTATAAACAGGTTTTATACTGTGCCAACTTGGAAAATGTTAGATGCCATACTTCATCCAAATCTGTTTGTGAGAAGGCTGAAGGACGTGGGCAGTTAATATGAATGAGATGCCATGACACTGGAGGAGGGGGTGTGGGGCCGAGTGAAAAGGTCAACCCATTCTTCAGGTGTGAGGTAGAGAAGGCTGCTTATTGGTAGAGCCTTTCCTTGGTGTGCGACTCACCAGTAGATCTCTAGCACCTGAAAAAGACATTAGAAATGAGGCAGGCAGAGCTGCTAGGTAGTCAGGGTCAGCACTTGAGCAGGTGCGCCTTAGTTTTTGCAAAGGAACGACAGTGGAAGCAGCATACACGTCGTTGTAAACCGGCTCGGGCAATGGAGACGCACACTGTAGGAAATAGACTTCTTACTGCTTCCTGACCTTGCCTCACATGGAAAAGACACCCAACAGATTAGTTCATTGATTTATGCTATTTGAGTGTTTATGACAGTTTAGAGTCACAATTTGCAACATATAAATTCAGTATTACATCTTAAAATTGCATGTATTTGTGTGTGGTCCGGGAGGTCAGAGTATAACTCTTAGGAGTCAGTTCTCTCCTTGCTCCACATGGGTCCCAGGAATCAACTCAGGGTTGTCAGGCTGGGCAGCAAGCCTTTTACCAGCTGAACCATCTTGCCAGCCCAAGTATATTATTTTGTAATTATGATTGCAGCAAAAGTATTAGTCTTTTTTCATTCATGCTTGTAGGTAAACAATTATTATAGAAGGTTTTGTTTTTTTCTTCTTCGAGACAGGGTTTCTTTGTGTATCTCTGGCTGTTCTAGAACTCGCTCTGTAGACCAGCCTAGCCTCAAACTCACAGAGATGCATCAGCCTCTGCTTCCCTGAGTGCTGGGATTAAAGGCGTGTACCACCACTGCCGGGCATTATAGAAGTTTTTAAACATACATAAGAGCAGAAAAAGAGGAGCGAACTCCTGTGTGTGCATTATTCAGGTTTAATCTTGGTTTTGATTTTCCTTCAAGTCCACTGTACTTATTGTAATATATTTTATCATTGAATATTCAGCATGAATCGCTAAATCACAAAGTTCCCTAAGATCATCAAACGTTTCCTATGTCTAAATTTCCCAGACGTTCTTAGAGTTTTCTCAGTTGGTTCATTTTAACAAGGATCCAGACAGGCCTATAGACTGCATTTGGTTATAAGGCTTTTTCAATCTATGAAATTCCCCACTTCCCTTCTTGTGGCTCAGGGAGATGCAGCTGTCCTCCTTCCTCAGCATTCAGTTCTGAAGCTCCTGAGCCAGTGACTAGTGACCATCCCCCTCACAGTGACAATCCCCTCACAGTGACCATCCCCTCACAGTGACTGTCCCCATCCCCTCACAGTGACCATCCCCTCACAGTGACCGTCCCCTCACAGTGACCGTCCCCTCACAGTGACCATCCCCTCACAGTGACCGTCCCCTCACAGTGACCATCCCCACACAGTGACCATCCCCTCACAGTGACCGTCCCCTCACAGTGACCATCCCCTCACAGTGACCATCCCCTCACAGTGACCGTCCCCTCACAGTGACCGTCCCCTCACAGTGACCATCCCCTCACAGTGACCGTCCCCTCACAGTGACCGTCCCCTCACAGTGACCGTCCCCTCACAGTGACCGTCCCCTCACAGTGACCGTCCCCTCACAGTGACCGTCCCCTCACAGTGACCGTCCCCTCACAGTGACCATCCCCTCACAGTGACCGTCCCCTCACAGTGACCGTCCCCTCACAGTGACCGTCCCCTCACAGTGACCGTCCCCTCACAGTGACCGTCCCCCTCACAGTGACTGTCCCCATCCCCCTCACAGTGACTGTCCCCTCACAGTGACTGTCCCCATCCCCTCACAGTGACCATCCCCTCACAGTGACCGTCCCCTCACAGTGACCGTCCCCTCACAGTGACCATCCCCCTCACAGTGACCGTCCCCTCACAGTGACCATCCCCTCACAGTGACCGTCCCCTCACAGTGACCATCCCCTCACAGTGACCGTCCCCCTCACAGTGACTGTCCCCTCACAGTGACCATCCCCCTCACAGTGACCGTCCCCTCACAGTGACCGTCCCCCTCACAGTGACTGTCCCCCTCACAGTGACTGTCCCCATCCCCTCACAGTGACCGTCCCCTCACAGTGACCGTCCCCTCACAGTGACCGTCCCCCTCACAGTGACTGTCCCCATCCCCCTCACAGTGACTGTCCCCTCACAGTGACTGTCCCCATCCCCTCACAGTGACCATCCCCTCACAGTGACCGTCCCCTCACAGTGACCATCCCCTCACAGTGACCGTCCCCTCACAGTGACCATCCCCTCACAGTGACCATCCCCTCACAGTGACCATCCCCTCACAGTGACCGTCCCCTCACAGTGACCATCCCCCTCACAGTGACTGTCCCCATCCCCTCACAGTGACCATCCCCCTCACAGTGACTGTCCCCATCCCCTCACAGTGACCATCCCCCTCACAGTGACCGTCCCCTCACAGTGACCATCCCCTCACAGTGACCATCCCCCTCACAGTGACTGTCCCCCTCACAGTGACCATCCCCCTCACAGTGACCGTCCCCTCACAGTGACCATCCCCCTCACAGTGACCATCCCTTCACAGTGACCATCCCCCTCACAGTGACCATCCCCTCACAGTGACCATCCCCTCACAATGACTGTCCCCTCACAGTGACCATCCCCCTCACAGTGACCATCCCCTCACAGTGACTGTCCCCTCACAGTGACCGTCCCCTCACAGTGACCATCCCCCTCACAGTGACCATCCCCTCACAGTGACTGTCCCCTCACAGTGACCGTCCCCTCACAGTGACTGTCCCCTCACAGTGACCATCCCCTCACAGTGACCATCCCCTCACAGTGACCATCCCCCTCACAGTGAATGTCCCCATCCCCTCACAGTGACCGTCCCCTCACAGTGACCATCCCCCTCACAGTGACCATCCCCTCACAGTGACCATCCCCTCACAGTGACTGTCCCCTCACAGTGACCATCCCCTCACAGTGACCATCCCCTCACAGTGACCATCCCCCTCACAGTGAATGTCCCCATCCCCTCACAGTGACCGTCCCCTCACAGTGACCATCCCCCTCACAGTGACCATCCCCTCACAGTGACCATCCCCCTCACAGTGAATGTCCCCATCCCCTCACAGTGACCGTCCCCTCACAGTGACCATCCCCCTCACAGTGACCATCCCCTCACAGTGACCATCCCCCTCACAGTGAATGTCCCCATCCCCTCACAGTGACCGTCCCCTCACAGTGACCATCCCCCTCACAGTGACCATCCCCTCACAGTGACCATCCCCCTCACAGTGAATGTCCCCATCCCCTCACAGTGACCGTCCCCTCACAGTGACCATCCCCTCACAGTGACCATCCCCCTCACAGTGAATGTCCCCATCCCCTCACAGTGACCATCCCCTCACAGTGACCATCCCCTCACAGTGACCATCCCCTCACAGTGACCGTCCCCCTCACAGTGACCATCCCCCTCACAGTGACCATCCCCTCACATGACCGTCCCCTCACAGTGACCATCCCCCTCACAGTGACCGTCCCCCTCACAGTGACCGTCCCCTCACAGTGACCGTCCCCTCACAGTGACCATCCCCCTCACGGTGACCGTCTCCATCACGGTGACCGTCCCCTCACCGGTGACCGTCTCCATCACGGTGACCGTCCCCCTTACGGTGACCGTCTCCATCACGGTGACCGTCCCCTCACCGGTGACCGTCTCCATCACGGTGACCGTCCCCTCACGGTGACCATCTCCATCACGGTGACCATCCCCTCACGGTGACCGTCCCCTCACCGGTGACCGTCTCTATCACGGTGACCGTCCCCTCACGGTGACCATCTCCATCACGGTGACCGTCCCCTCACAATCACCGTCTCCCTCACCAGACTTCCCTGAAAGAACTTTTACTTTGGCTGTTGGGTGCATGGTGAGCTTCTGTCATCTCAACCCTGGGAAGACAGGGCAGGAAGGTCATGAGTTCAAGGTCATCTTGAATGACCAGTGGGAGCTTGTCTCAAAAACAACAAACAACAGTGAGAACAGTGAAAAAGAATTGTTACGCCCTTAGTAATGATACTGGAAGGGAAAAAACTGTATCCAACCTCTACATGATTTATTGTTCAGTTTGTGGTGGTATTTTTTTTTTCTTTTGAGATACATGTCTTACTATGTATCCGTGGCTGGCCTTGAACTCACAGAGATCTGATTTTTGTCTCTGCCTCTCAAGTACTGGGAGCAGTGGTTCTCAACCTACCTAATACTGCGACCCTTTAATACAGCTCCTCATGTTGTGGTGACCCCAACCATAAAACTATTTTGTTGCTACTTCATAACTGTACTTTTGCTACTGTTATGAATCATAATATAAATAAATGATCTGCAGGATGGTCTTAGATGACCCCTGTGAAATGGTCATTCAGTTCCTAAAGGGGTCATGACCCACAGGTTGAGAACCAGTAGATTGAAGAGCGCACTACCATGTCTGGTCCTATCTTTCAGTTCTGGTTGTACTTGGTGTAGTGTTTTGAAAGAAAATGGACCAAAGAGAGTGGCACTATTAGGATTTATGGCTTTGTTGTAGTGGATGTGGCCTTGTTGGAGGAAGTGTGTCACTGCAGAGGCAGGCTTTGAGGTTTTATAGATGCTCAAGCTGTTGCCTGTGAGTCAAGATGTAAGAACTCTCAGCTCCTTCTCCAGCACCATGTCTGCCTGCACTCTGCCTTGTTCCAGCCATGACACTAATGGACTAAACCTCTGAACTGTTAGCTGCCACCACAATTAAATGTTTCCCTTATGAGTTGCCGTGGTCATGGTGTCCCTTCAAGGCAATAGAAACCCTAACTAAGACACTCGGTTTTACTGATAACTTTAGAATGTAAGTGCGCATGACCAGAGTTCTGAACTGCTAATGTTTTTGTGTAACATTTTCTTCTGGTGGATCCATGCTGTAGTCAGTCCATATGAGGCAGCTGGTCCACTTTTAGTACATATTAGTGTTGACCCATTGATAGTGAAAGGATCTTCCCCTTCTTAGCATCTTTCTCCAGTGTTCAGCTACTCTCCTAGGATGCCGTCACTCAAGAGGCATAGGAGGGAGTGAGGGACGAGTGCATGCTCTGAGCTCCAGCGTGGCACTCTGCCATATTAAATCTCATGCTCTTTTCTTCTGTTTATGCCCCAAGATTGTAAAACAAGACTTATGTTGAGGAAAAGGGCTGGAGTATACAGATGCAAAGTGTTTGAAAATGATTGTTTTAACATCATAAACACACACACACATTTGGATATAGACTGGCATCTTTTCCTTAGGAAATATTTTCACTCTCATCCTTGTCGAGGATTGTATATAAAAAAGTCACAGGAGGGTCTGGAGAGACGGCTCATCAGTTAAGAGCACTGACCGCCCTTCTGCAGGACCCATATTCGATTTCCAGTACCCACATGGTGGTTCACAGCTCTCTGTAGCTCCGCTTCTAGTGGGTCTGACATCCTCACCTGACCTTTGCAGGCACCATTTACACCCATGGTACACAGATAAACATGCAGGCAAAACACTGGTAAATAGAATAATAGCAAAAAAATACAAATTAAAAAAAAATCACTTGGCTATCAGGTGTTCCCCCCAATAATTTGAACACTTAGTTTTTTTTTCAAGACTTAGTTTTTTTATTTTCAAGATGGGGGTCTCAGTATGTAGCTCTCGCTGTCCTGGAAGTCACTGTGTAGCCCAGGCTGGCCTCAATCTCATAGAGATCCTCCTGCCTCTGCCTCCAAGTGCTGGGATTAAAAACATGTAGCATTATATCCAGCTGAACACATGCTTTTTTATTTCCGGTATTTAGGTACCACATAGGTTTTTCGGGCTCACGTTGTTATATTTTTTTCTTTTTGCTGCAGACATTCAGCAGACCAAACATCTTTCTTCTTATGAGATTATAACGCCTTGGAGACTAACTAGAGAAAGAAGGGAAGCCCCGAGGTCCAGTTCCAAGCAGGTGAGTTCTCTCTTGAGAACTGTGACTATAAGGAAATTACAGTTTCTTCTTTTCTTAATGAAGGGTGATATTTGCAGCAGTGGTTGTTTCAGGGGTTGAGTATGAGTTTTAATATCAAATACTTTATGTGCTGATTTAAAAAATAGCAAAACTGCTTATAAGGAAATGGAGTGTTGTTTTTCCACTGGAGAAGATTTTTTTCTGTTTGTTGATGGGGTAGCCATGTACATGTAGATCCCTTACACCTCCCAGTAGTGCTGTCCTTGGGATCTAGCCTTGTTCATGACCTTACGATCAATAGTTTGTCCTGTAGTTAGAATAGGGAAATTGTTTGGGGTAGAGAAAAGGGCCTCCTGAACTTGAAGATGACAAAGTCAGAGTTATCTAAATAACGAACTAACTCCAAGATGACACTGTTTATCACTGTTGAAGAAACTCAAGTGCTGCTAGTGAGGTTGCCACGTCTGTGTGTGATGTGTTCCTGCTCCACGGGGCTGCTGGCAGCAGGAGAAAGTGTGGGTTAGAGTTGATGAGATAAGCTGTAAAGGTCACAAGAGAACAGGAATTTCTTGTCCACTTTTGTAGGACTAAGTAATCTCTCAAAACTCGAAACTCACTTAAACAGAAGGAAGAGCTTTTTCTGCAAAGGAAGCACCATGTGGGTGCCCTGGAAACTACTTCCTGAAGTTACAGCTGATTCATGAACACGTTTAGAAAGAGCAGACAGCTGGGGCTGGAGAGAGGGCTCATTGGTTAAGGTCAATTGTTGCTCTTGCTGAGGACTGGGAGTCACTTCCCAGCACCCACAGGTTAGCTCCTAACCATCCACAATTCCAGTTCCAGGAGCCGTGGCACTCTCTTCTGAACTCAGGGGTACCAGGCACACACATAGTACACATACATCCACACAATTAAAGCATGGTATGTGTAAAATCATGTAGGAGGCCAGGAAGTTCTGGTGCTCATCGATAAGCGCTAGGGAAACCAGGCTTGTTAAACATCTTAGGCGGAGACACCTGTTCCCTGCCCAGGAGGCTGGGAGTGGAGGTGGTTAATAGCTTGGTGACTTTCACACTATCTGTATGACCGAGACCACACCTGAACCCTAAAATGTCACATGTAGTCAATCTTTAGAACATGTATTTATGGAAGAGGTCACATGTTCTTTAAAAAGTGTCTATGGAATCATGTCTTAAGCTTTGTTGTGAACATGGGACTGAACTAATTATTACCAGGAAACTTTTTCCAAATTGTGCTGTGCTTAAATTTGCCTAAAATAAACTACCTGGTGCCAGACTCTCAAAGTTTGAACTAACAGCAGTTAATGAGTTAAACTGAACCAGACTTCCTTCTTGCTTCTTGTAGATTGACACTCTACTGGCTGTGGTGTTCACAGAGACCCCCACAAAAACAAACAAGCAAACAGACAAATCTAAAACAAATTAAAAAGAGTAGCTAGAAGTGTAGGCTATTTTTCATGATCCAGGTTTAAAGGGAGACAGAGATAAATAGAATATATATTACTTAAGAATACTTTCCATTAGCCAGGCGGTAGTGGCACATGCCTTTAATCCAAGCACTTGGGAGGCAGAAACAGGCAGAAATTTGTGAATTTGAGGCCAGCCTGGTCTACAAGAGCAAATTCCAGAACAGGGTCCAAAGGTACAGAGAAACCCTGTCTCAAAACAAAAAACCAACCAACCAACCAAACAAACAAAAAAAACCCAAAAAACTTTCCATTAACTGTTGCAGGCATTGCCAAGTTACTTTAATTTGGAATGAACTTTTCTGCCTCTTGTGATAGGTTGAAAAGTAATTTACAAGACGGTGTTTTATTATTGCCTTTTTCCTTTTCTGTGCATTTAGGTGTCTTATGTCATCCAGGCGCAAGGAAAACAGCATGTTATTCACTTGGAAAGAAACACGTAAGAAATTTCATTTATTTTGCCTTTTTAATTATGTTTTCCCTCAGCAGTATAGTGATTTCTTTTCTAGATGGATATAGCTTAGTGGAGTCTGAATCCTGGAATCAGCAGATTTAGTTATTGCTGACCCTGCTGCACAGGGGTAGACCTGCATCTGAAGTCCACAGGAATTCATGCTATGATTGGACAGGCTGCACTTCCAGGAGGCAGTGCAGAGGGAAGCCAGGCATGCATAGTTTAATTCTTTTCAAATTTACCTTTAGGGAGAGTGAAGGGTGTGTATGTGTGTGTGTGTAGGATGTGGTGTGTGTATGTGTGTGCGTGCGTGCACGTGTGTGTGAGTGGTATGGTGTGTGTGTGTGTGTGTGTGTGTGTGTGTGTGAAGGATGTGTGGGGTGTGTGTGAGTGGTATGGTATGTGTCTGGTGCGTGTATGTGTGTATGTGCATGTGTGTGTATATGTGAAGGATGTGTGTGTGTGTGTGTGTGTGTGTATGCGAAGGATGTATGGGGTGTACGTGTGTGAGTGGTACGGTGTGTATCTGGTGTGTGTGGTGCATGTGTGTATATAGATTCCAATGCCCAATGAGATCAGCTTATGAAAAGACTCAGCCCCGTAGGCTCCTTTGAATACTGCCCACAGAGCAACAGAGCGGACTTCGCAAAGACACATGGGACAAAGATTACTCTGGAGTCTCAGAGCTTCAAGTGCTCTAGGCTCTTAGTCACAGGGATGGCTTTGCCTCCAGATTTGCTGCCATGGGGCTTCCTGTATTCAAGGAGGCAGAGGCACAGTTTCACCAAGGGTTTTCAGTGTCACAGTGGTCGTGTAGCTGAAGTCACTCAGGGCAAGCAGGGCAAACCATCAGTTTGTCCATCTCTGGACAGGAGGGTCAGTTGGTCTTTGAACTTGAACCACACAGTGCATCCTGCTTCCCTGATTTTCCACAAGGCCTGGAGGTCAGTGTGAGAGAAGATTGCTTCCCCATGGTTCACACAGCTGTTCCTCAGTGAGGGGGAGGCATTTCCTTTAACAGCTGACAGCAGACACTTGTCTTCATACCTAGGTTAAGGCAGTGATGTTTCTTGTTTACATAGGACTTTGTAGAAAGGAATATAAAATTCTTACTTGTCTTGTACAAACATGAGTGCGTCAGCAGCCTCACTTGTTCTTCCCTTGTGCACGTGGTGCCAGGAGAGCAAATCGTATCTTCGTATCGCTCAGCTAATGTCTGGAACCCAAGTCTGTTAGTTAGCTTTTGGTTTCGCAGTAGCACTTTCTTTACAATAGTGGATCAGGTAAAATGTTTTTAAAAGCTAATTTCTGCCTCTCTCCCGAGAACAATCTCCTATGAGTTGTGCCTTCAGCTCTTGGTACTTGACACATCTCTTTTCTTCCTCTTCCAGAGACCTTTTACCTACTGACTTTGTAGTTTATACCTACAACGAGGAAGGCTCTCTGCTGTCTGACCATCCCAGTATGCAGGTACTTTATCTTCCCCTTGAAACTTTACATAGTTTCAGTGTGTTCTTGTCAGGGTCCCTGGACTGCGCGGTTGCCGTCCCGAGGACACCTTCCCCATCCATGTATGATGGCCCTGGAGGAGACTGGTTCACACCATACCACTCTCCTCCACTCATTAGTTACGATTTGTCTTTAAAGCCAGGAGGTGGTGGTGCACACCTTTAATCCCAGCCCTCGGGATGCAGAGGCAGGTGGATCTCTGTGAGTTCGAGGCCAGCCTGGTCTATAGAGCAAGTTCCAGGACAGCCAGGACTGTTACACAGAGAAACCCTGTCTTAAAAACCAAAAAAAAAAAAAAAAAAAAAAAAGATTTGCGTTTATAAGATGGGAAAGTAACTAACTGTTCTTTAATGACAATGCTGACTGGTCGTGAAGGGTTTACTGTTTTGGTAAACTATTACCTTTCTTTTGTTATTTATGTCCAGTAAAGCCACATTTGTTTGTTGGTACGTATTCTGATGTTCCGATTTTTTTGCTGACATTTCATTCCTCAAGAGGTGTGGTCCTCTCTGCATCAGGCAACAGAACCCTCTCGGGGACAGAGCTGGCCTGGAATCCTCCAAGTAATTGGCAGATGCCGAGCCTCGCCTGGTGGTATCTCTTCCTGGCTCATGCGCAGGTCTAGCTTTGCTCAGGAGGAGGAGTGTCACAGTTCCCTAGGCACTTAGGCGGTACACACTTCTTCCGCAGTAGTGCTCATGAGAAGTCGTAACTCCTGCCGACTGTGTTCTTGCTTCATTTGAACTTTGTACCGCCCTGTTATGTTAGATGGATCACGTATGGTATTGAGGACCTTTGTAGCATTCTTCAAAAGAACCGGAAGCAAATGCTTTAGTCTGCACTACCCAAAACCACAAGGAAATGCTGACTTTGCCTTGTCTATTTCTAGTCCACTCATTCCCTTTTTATTTTTATTTTTTATTTTTTCTCCAGATAGGGTTTCTCCATGTAGCTTGACTGTCCTGGAACCAGGCTGGCCTCAAACTCACAGAGATTTCCCTGCCTCTGGCTCCCAAGTGCTGGGACTAAAGGCGTGCACCATCATAGCCTGGCCTGATTCTTTTATCTTAACTTTGTATTGTTTTAATAGGAAGCTAGTAAGGAGATTAAATTTACATTGTAGCATATTCCAGATAAAAGATAATTTGCCCATATTTTCATCTGTTCAGCGATGGACAGTAAGAAGCCAAAGACCACAGTTGATGCCCTTGAGCCCTTACTGTTCGTTGTGGAGCCTCCTCCCCATCCGACACAGTTAAAGCTTGAATTCTGGCTCCGTGTTTATTGTCTGGTGAGGGTTTTGTGCCAACTTTTTGTGTTTGGTGCCTTCACTTTAACATGGGTATAGTAGTTATGACTTTATGGAGTTACTGGGGACTTTAATGAGGTAATACCTGAGGGGTGTTTACAAGAGATAGTCTGGCAATTTATAAATAAATATAACAATTATTCATTATTGAAAGACTGTCTACTAAAATTTCAAAACTAGATTTTAATTGTATAGAAACTTCAATAATTTAGTTTTATAGAATGCTATATGTTTGAAAAATATCAGGTATCAACATGGAGTATTTCCATTATTTCTTGGTTGTTTAATATTATTCAGACAAATGAAAGTGTGCCAATAGATTTGAAATAAAAAGTAAAACTTAGCTACTCTCATTTCTTTGCACGTGGCTAGATTGTCCCTTATAGTACACGGTATTGTCTATAATACACAATTAATTTACATGTATATTTTTAAACTTTAAATGTTTTCCTTTGGGATTCTCCTCCTTAAGATTGAAGTAATTTATAAAGCTCTTTTCTGGCTCTCACAAGGCCAGAAAAATAAGTGCCTGAGTTGCTGTGATTCCGATGTCTGAGGACTTTGGGGTTATCTTGGGACTCGGTAGACTTGCTCCCAGCTCTGCCCCCTCGTCACTGTTGCACTTCTGTCTCTCTGAGAATGGATGGCAAGGCTCCCTGGGCCCTGGGCTAGCGGGCTCTTCTGTGGTGGCTCTGCTCTGCTCTGAAGGGTCAGGGTTTCCCTGAGTCTGTGCTTCAGCATGGCGCACACCGGGCGTGTCCTTACTGAGGTGCACACCAGGCGTGTCCTTACTGTGGTGCACACCAGGCGTGTCCTTACTGTGGTGCACACCGGGCATTTCTTCACTGCAGCCATGCAGTGTGAGTATCAGTTTTGTTAACCTATAAATACGATATGTTTTGTTTTTGAGAATTATGCTGGGAAGGAGAAAATTTCTCCCCATTCTTTGAAAGTTTGCTAGAATGAGCTGACAGAGATTAAATAGGAGAAAACAAATACAGATTTGTTAGCACATAAAAGGGAAAGGCTACAGTATGTAAGAAATCAGTGTGGTTACAGCTAGCCTAGTATACTCCAGAAACTCGCATACTGTTTCCTCTAGGAGTGGGGGAGTTGGGGACGATCCGGAGCAGTAAATAACATTTAGGAGAACACGCAGTGACCTGGGGACAAAGTCCTTTTGGCCTTGGAACAGGTGGTGGTTTGTTAATGTTCATCTGCGGGCTGAATAGAAAGCAAGGGTTTGTAACAAAGTCGGCCTGAGTGTTGACAGACCGCAGGCTTTCATCCGTTAATGAGGTTTTAGTAAAATTGGAGGTATTGGGTCTTTCTTGGCAGATCTGGTCACACAGATAAGGCACCTGCAGCAGAACTAGATAGAATGCTGTGGAAATACTTCGTAAAGGCAAGTTATTAAACAAACGTCGTCAGGCTGCTGGCTTCAGGGTCACCTGTTGGCACTGGCCAGCTTTCTTGTTTCCCAGTGTGTCTTACTAGCGACACATCCTGCGCAGGTCCCGCTGGTTAACAGTTCTGTATATGTGAGTGCATTTGTAAGTTCTGTCCTCTGTCCAGTTTCCTAGTAGGTATTTAAGACAGTGCTTCTCAACTCTCCTAATGCTGCAGCCCTGTGACACAGTTCTCTTCAGTGCCCCCATCCTTAAAATCATTGTGTGGCTACTTCATAACTGTAATTTTGCTGTCATGAATCATAATGTAAAAATCTGACATGCAGAATATCTAATATGGGGCCCCTGTAAAAGGATGTTTTTCAGCCTCCAAAGGGGTCAAGACCCCAGGCTGAGAACCTCCAGTTTAAGAGATGTTTATATTTGGGGATAGGAACCCTTTATTATGTAATTTGCAAATATTTCCTTCTGGTTTTTGCTTTTGAGGGTTTTATGCCTTTCTTTTAGTGTAGAAGCTTAAATTATTTTTTTAATGTAGTAAAGTCTTTCCTCTTTCCTTTCATTGCACCTAGATAATCCTACTATCATTACTTTGAGCAGAGTCTTACCTGTAGCCCAGGCTGGCCCGGAACTCCAGCTCTTCCCGCTCAGCCTCAAGGATTACAGTGATTTGCCACCATCCAGTGCATCTAGGTTTTGAGTGACAGGCTGGAGGTTTTCATCCATTCTCCTGGGTTAAAGGGCCTTATTCACGTTTTCTCTAACATTTTATACTCTTTCAGTTTTTACATTTTGATTTTTGATCTATTTGGAGTTTGTTCTCCTGTGATATGAAGTTTACTCTTTTCCATGTGTCTGTTCAGAAGATAGCAGCATTCATTATTAAAGGTGCACCTTTGCCCAGGGTGCTAAAATGTGCCTGTAGGAAGTCCTACATGCAATCCCGTTTGTTGAAAGACTTGCTTGTGGTCCAGATGTCAGTGGCCGGTGTGTCCTGTTACTCACTGGCCTGGTGTGCACCTTCCTGTCTGGTAGGGTAGGAGTCCCTAACTGTGGCTTTTCTAATACGGTGCTTTGGGGCTGTCTTGCAGGTGACAAAATCTCCTGGTGCACTCAAGTTTGCTGTTGGCAAGTGATGCTGACTTTGGTATTTTTGGCTGATTAATTTCTTGCCCCAAATTTAGGATAAAGGCATTTAAGCTTTCTAAGATGGCTATAAATAGGTTAGTGTAGCTAGTGTGCCCTGGGGCTGGAGAGATGGCTCAGTGGTTAAGAGCTTTTCACTGCCTCTCTTCTAATGGTCCTAAGTTCAATTCCCAGCAACCACATGGTCACTCACAACCATCTGTAATGAGATCCGGTGCCCTTTTGAGGAAGAGACCTGGTCAGTCATCCTCATCAACTTAGACCATGAAACCCAATATGGACAAGTTCAACAGAACCGCCATATACGGCTGCCCATGCCTGCTTCAGCATTGCCAGGACATACATTTCATTCAATTTCTAATGTGCCCAGGGGAAAAGGGGAACTCACCCAATGCTGACAGCCACCCCCTATGCAGAATGGCCTCCTTCCTGGGGGGCATTCTCAGCCCTCAACCAGGTCCTTACACATTAGTTCTCCCCTGGAGTTGTCTGGGCCAACTGTAACTTAAAATGTTAAATGCAGTGTAACTCCAACCTGCTGTTTCTGGACTGGAAGGTCACGGGGCAGGACTGTTGGTAGCTGGTGTCCTCGGGGATCCTGCCTGGACATTTGTGTGTTGTTGGGTGACAGCAGATCGTCTTCAGGTAGCCTGGAGCCCGCGCGTGGTATTTCTTAGGTTGTTTCTTAGGTTAGCCTCAGGAATTCGGTTGGCTTTGTAGCATCTTGATGGTTTTGAGCAGCACAGCAGTGTCTGAAGAGTGTGTTTTTTTCATTTAGAAACATTGCCATTACCGGGGCTACGTGGAGGGCATGCACAATTCAGCCGTTGCTGTGAGCGTCTGCTCCGGACTCAGGTGAGGAATCCCCTGCTGTCTCCCTGCTCCGCCCTTATCTCTCCTCCTGGTTCCAGACTGGGTCCTTTGGTGTCTAATGAAGTTGGGTCTTACTTTGAGGTTACTAAAAACCTTTCCAGGCATGCTTCAGATATTTTTGGAATATTTGTTTAGAAAAGCCTAGTAATTTCTCAGTTGTAATGTCCAATGGGAGAATTTCATTTTTTCAGACTACAAAAAGTTTGCTATTTGTAACAAAATACATTTTAAGTTCCTATAGCACCTTGTAAAATTTTTTCCTGTATTATTTCATGCAAGTGTCACATTGATAGTAAAAGGGCTTATTATGATCATATTCAGATAAGCAAATTATGGTCATATTCAGATAAGTAAACAAGGCCTGGAGAAATCCTGTCGCACGCCAGTTAGAGTAGCACTGCTGTTACAGACCGTGGAGGCCTGAGTGTGTGGAGCTGTCCTGATTGGCTGAACTAACAGATACTACTTTCCATTCTCAGGTCAGCTAGAAATGATGGCTGTCATCAGCGTCACTTAAGAAAGAACACTTACTAATGCTTTCTGTCTGCCAGGAAATAGTCTAAGTATTTTGTGCATATTAAATAATTTAATGGGAACCATTCTGTGTAGATTCTATACTAAGGTCAAGGATAAATGACCTGCTGGGAGTCCCTGAGCTCGCAGAAAACATATCTGGGGTCAAACTCTGGCGCCAGCTCCACCTTTTCTCCCAGCTGCTCTGCAGGCTTCATGTTGGGAGCTGAGTAAGTGGAGGACCAAAAGATGACGTTTATGTCTGCCGGACTCTCCACCCCTCCCTTCTGCGTGTTCGAGACTGTACTGTAAAGTCAGCTTCTGATTCGTCCTGTGTGTTTCTTTTCCTTCTACACTGGTCTGTGTCCCGCACCACGCAGAGGACTGCTGCACTTTGAGAACGCCAGCTTTGGCATCGAACCTCTGCACAACAGCTCGCACTTCGAGCACATATTCTACCCCATGGACGGTGTCCACCAGGAGCCTCTGAGATGTGGCGTTTCTAACGGGGACACAGAGAAGAAGGCCACAAAGAACGATGAGGAGGAGCATCCAAGCCTGACTCAGCTGCTGCGTGTAAGGAGCAATGGTTCTCTTCGCCTCAGACTGTTAAGAAATCGTTCCTTTTCGCACTGAAACGGTGATTGTTGTCTTTCCCCAGCTCCACACCAGGTCTTGGGACAAGAAACAGTGTATGGGAAGATGAGCAATAGGTAGTTCTGGCGACCGAGAGGAGGCAGTCGACATTTTCAAGGAGGGCTTAAGTCTTAAGCAGCGATCTCTTGGGCACTGCTGTGTAATCATTGCTCTCTGGCCAAGAGAGCAGCGGAGGTTTTACTTAGATACCGCCAGCTTTAGGTGGGGGAGATAAAGAAAAGAGGAAAGGAGACAGAGAGAGAGATAGATTTATAGTAATTATTGCTTCAGATACTTCTCAGGGACACTCAGGTCCTGCTTCTGAGGCTTCTTGAGGATGCCCTGGATTGCCAGCTGGCCTCAGCTGTAGGGTGCCTCCCCACGGGTGGATGGCACACATGCTGGGTGAGGCGTGCAGTTTTGTTCTGTGAGATTAAGAGTATTTACCACAATGCTGACATAAGGCTTATTTCAGATAACCTGACCATGCCATTGCTATCATCGCCTTCTCTGCCCTGTACTCACTAGCCACTGGAGAGCTGTTAAGCATTTGCTTATTCTCTGTGGCATGAATTTCTGTTAGAGGACGTAACTAAGCCGTGTGTTTGCACTGGCGACCCTGCTCATCTTTTTCTCAGCTCTCAGCCGGTGTTTTTCTTTCTGTCTTAGCATGGTAATCAGGTTTCCCTTTACAAGGTCTATGTATATGTGCTTCAATTAAGAAAACAGTGATTCTGCTCTCTTTAAAGACATAGAAAACCCATTTTATCCTTAGAGTTTCTCTCTTATCAGTACAAATAGCAGCTACTTCTATGATGTTGACATGGGTGTGCTAAGTAAACCAACTGATGATACTGCTTTTAGCAGAATGAAGTCACATGACTAGATCTTGGTCTGGTTGTTGCTCTTGCGGACTGTATCTGGTTTCCTAATAAACCTGTTCTATGGTGCTTGTCTTTAACAGAGGCGAAGAGCTGTTCTTCCGCAGACCCGCTACGTGGAGCTGTTCATTGTTGTAGACAAGGAAAGGGTAGGAATTGCTGATGTTTTCCCCCTTTTTATAAAAAAGCAGTTGAGAAGTGAGTAACTTATGAAGAAAATATAAAACATGATAAATAGTTGGCTTAAGTGGTCATCTCAAGATTAAAATAGCTTATTTATTGACTCATTTATTTATTTGGAGGCAGGGATTTGCTATGTCCTGAGCTCCTAACCTTCCTGCCTGAGTCTCTCGAGTGCAGAATTTATAGGTGTGTACTCATCCCCGCCTGACTTAGCTTTATCCACAGACCTAAATGGGACAGTGTGACCCCAGTCTTCGTAGGGATTGTCTCATACTGTATCTGTCACCCTTTTCAGATTACTTGACAGGCTGTGGCTATATGCCAGGACAGTTGGGTGCCACCCCGTGAGGCTGACTTGCTTTATGCTGTTTCAGAGGATGTCTTCCTCAGTCTAAGAGACCAGCCCAGGGCTGGGCCTGCTGTAGAATCACTGAGCATTTTCAGGCTACAGGGTAACAGCGGACGCTTTCCATAGTTGTTCTGAAGACTAAACTGCTTGTTTTGCTTACAAGAGGTACTGCGTCCTTTTCAGCTACTACAATATCATTGGTTTCTCACATTGCGCCTAAATAATTTAAATATAATATAAATATAAATCATATAGATGATTGGTAATGTTCCAGGTGACTTTTACCTCTTTGGCTTGTATGAAAAATTATTCATAAACATGATTTGATCGGCAGGTCTTTTCTGGCAAGTCACAGAGAACATGTTGAAGATCCCTTTTCCTGGTTTTTAGAAGTCCCTTCTTGTGTGTAGGTTGGTAAAAGCCCTGGTTAGTCAGAGCTGCACATACGTGTACTTGATGTGCTTATGAGCCCCTGGTGGCAGAAGGAAGCAAGGGAAGGGGCCAGCGTGAACCCAGCCCCCGCAGAGGCCGAAAGGTTCTGTTGACTGTTTGGATAAGTGGCAGAAATAGAGATTGAAAGTATTTTTCCCCATGGTTTTCCCCAGAGAGACTGACTACACTCATATAGAAAATAGTTCAGAGTAACAGTGCTTCCATTTCCATCAGGTTCTGTGAAATGCAAGCTCTGACTGAACAGATACAACTACAGGTTCTGTTGTTAGGACCTTTGTCACGGAGTGAGGTCACAAACTCCTTAAGCTTTTCTTTCTGTTAGCAGTAGGTTGTTTAAAAATAACAATAAAATAATATGTGCAAATTTAGCCGGATACAAACAAAGCATCAATAAAGCACTTGGTCTAATATGGTAGAATTTCTGTATCTCTAGTTTTCTAGCCACATAACAGTTTTGAACTCATGATGCTGGACTAACCTCTCATTATTAGTTCAGCTTTGAGTCTAGAAATAGTTTATTGTTGACGGCATTAGCCTAAGACATAAAAGATTAGGAAATCTATTACATAGTTTTTCATGCTATTATCTAAGCTTTTAAAGATTGTACCTTTGTTAAATCTTGATAATAATTTGTATTAAAGTCAGTAAGAATAGCTGAAAGGCGGTGGCTCACACCTTTAATCCCAGCACTCGGGAGGCAGAGGTAGGCGGATCTCTGTGAGTTCAAGGCCAACCTGTACAAGAGCTAGTTCCAAGACAGGCTCCAAAGCTACAGAGAAACCCTGTCTTGAAAACAAACAAACAAACAAACAAGTAAAAATCAGTGTGAGTAATATTAAGAAGAAAATGTATTCTAAAATTAGATGCATTTGAAGAAAACTTAAGACTTCCATGTATCTCTAATAATTGTGCCTTACTATTCTTCTCTTATTTATCACTAAAATATGTCCCTTAGTGTCTTAGTTTTCTGTTGCTGTGGGAGCGCTCCATGACCACGACCACCCACAGAAGAAGTTTATTGTGGTTTATGGTTCCCGAGGGCTAGATCCCTAATGGTGGGGACACATGGCAGCAGGTGGCAGACATGGTGGCTGGAGCTAAGAGCTGAGAGGGTAAACTGGAAATGGCGGGACGATTTTACTTACAAAGCCCGCTCCAGTGGCATACTTCCTCCAGCAAATCCCCACCTCCTAAGCTTCCCAAATGGCAGTATTGACTGGGGATCAGGTGTTCAGACTCCAGAGACTATCCCATAGTCTCCCAGACGGTTCTCATTCCAGCCACCACAAGGAAGTTGGTTCATTTGAAATGCTGCAAAATGCCTAGATGCTTCCATTTTTGGTTCTGAGGAAATCCTTGGCGTTTTCTCTCCAGTGTAGGGGAGTGCAGCTATCTAGACTGCTTGGCCGCTTTGTGATTGTGGTTTTCCTCCTTTGCTCTTCCAGTATGACATGATGGGAAAAAACCAGACTGCTGTGCGAGAAGAGATGATCCGCCTAGCAAACTACCTGGATAGCGTAAGTTGTATTTCTCTGTGTGCTGCCCCACGCGCACAGTCTAGGGCAGAATTTAAAACTCTGACCGCCAGATGTATACATGTTTGTTCTGTAATCTTTAGAATAACATTGAAAAGGGAAATAGAAATGTAAAAAGACTCAGAAGAGCAAGAGGTTTTGTATCAGCATCTGCCTCATCTTGGAACAGATCGGGCATGGTGCTCTGATGTTCATGGAAGGCTCTTTGCTTTTCTTTACTGAAAGAATAGTATTTTTTAATAATGCTGCTGCTCTGTGTGTGTGTGAGAAAGAGAGAGAGACAGAGACAGAGGCACAGAGAGAGACAGGTACAGAGACAGAGACAGAGAGACAGGCACAGAGAGACAGAGACACACAGAAAGAGACAGAGACAAGCACAGAGAGACACACACAAATACATACACACACAGAGACAGAGAGAGACAGACAGACAGAGAGGTACAGAGAGAGACAGGTACAGAGACAGACAGAGACACAGAGACAGAGAGAGACAGAGACAAGCACAGGGAGACAGAGACAGAGAGAAAGAGAGATGCTGGAGTTCGTCCAGTGGGAGACTGCTGGGATGTGAACTCAGGTGTAGTGATGGTCTTGACATCATTCTTTTGAAGACTCCTAGTGGTCTAGAAGTAGAGCCTATCAACCCACTCCTCACGATACCTCTGTGAAATAGACAGGAATTCTATTGCGCTTTTATGGAAAGCTTTGGTGTCTCCGTGGTTAGGATTTTAGGTACGAGGTTAGAAATGTTTATGGTTTACTGATTGAGTGAATTGACATTTCTGCCATAAAATGTCTGAACATGCATGCTCTCTGTATTCTAGTAAGCTTTCCACTGCTATAGCAAACTGCTCGAGGTAGTCACCTTATAGAGGTGCATAGTGCGGGAGGTTGATTGGCTCTCCTGCCTGCTGGCCCTGTGCTGAGGCAGCATTCATGGAGGGATGGAGTGAAGTGCGTGGTGGGATTCATGCATGGTGGGATTCATGCGTGGTGGGATTCATGTGTGGTGGGATTCATGTGTGGTGGGATTCATGCGGAGTGGGGTGCGATCACTCACCTCAAGGCTCGGATATCTAGAGAGAGGGAAAGGACAAGGCCGTGCTTCCTTAGTGTTCTGCAAGTAAGCCTTCAGTGGCCTGGCGTTTTCTACTGGGCCCCATTTTCTAAAGGCGCCATCACCTTCTGTACTGTCTCTATGGAACGGAGAAAAGCTTTTATCAATGGACCATTAGCAATGTTCAAGGTCCAAACCACATAATGAGGAAGGTTTTGTAACGAAATTTACTCAAAACTGTGAACTTCCTGTGTTTGTCACATTTTACAGTGGGAATAAAAAGGAGTTTGACTCCTAGTTCTCTATCCTTGATGGGTGAAGGGTGGATTTTCATTTTGGGGCAGATAATCCTGTTTTTAACTTTATGGTCATATTTCTTCATGAATGTTGTCAAGTATTTTTCTTCACTGGGTGTGATGGCACACATCTGTAACCCCAGGACTCGGGTGACTGAAGCAGAAGGGTCAGGAGTCCAAGGTCACCCTCAGCAACACAGAAAACTCCAGGCCAGCTGGACCTGCCTGTCCCCTCAGGCCCCCACTTCTTCTCATGTTCTTACTGTGTTTTGCTTGTCCCATTTCTGTTTTCTCCCCAGATGTATATCATGTTAAACATTCGAATTGTTCTAGTGGGCCTGGAAATCTGGACAGATAGAAACCTGATCAACACAGTCGGAGGTGCTGGCGATGTGCTGGGCAACTTCGTACAGTGGCGGGAGAAGTTTCTCATAACGCGCCGGAGGCACGACAGTGCGCAGCTGGTCTTGTGAGTGCCTTTAACAAATGCTGTGGGTGGCATGACGAGAAAAAGGACTTTCCCTGTGGCAGAGACGTTCTGTTCTCTCGCAACTCCTTTGTGTGTGACTCATCTTTCCTTTACCCCGTGTCTTCTTTCCTCACCTTGTGACAGCATATCTTGCAGTTACTATTATTATATATATATTTTTTTAAAACTTTGATCTTTTATTTATTTATTTATTATGTATACAATATTCTGTCTGTGTGTATGCCTGAAGGCCAGAAGAGGGCGCCAGACCTCTTTACAGATGGTTGTGAGCCACCATGTGGTTGCTGGGAATTGAACTCAGGACCTTTGGAAGAGCAGGCAATGCTCTTAACCACTGAGCCACCTCTCCAGCCCTATTATTATATTTTTTGTGTGTGAAAGATTCTATGGGAAGGAAGAAAATTGATTTCTGGCTAAAAACATTTCCATTTAATAAGGATAGATTTAAAGATCATCTCAGTTTGAGCTCTGATTATCCTAACTCATACTTACTCAGTGGTTTTTTTAAACTATTTTTTCTTATAATGTTTTGTAACTGTCTTTGAATGTTTGGCTAGGTATAAAATTCTGGCAGTGGAAGTTGTTCCCCTTTACAGATTTGAAGGCAATCCCTTGTGAATGTATTTACTGTGTTACTGTCTCTCCTCAGTAACATTTATTGAATGAATAAATATGATACATTTTTAGAAATATTTTTAGCCCAGAGCATAGCTATGACCAAGGAAAAACCCCAAACTTGGCTTGGTACATAAAGGCATCATCATTGTATGAAAAAATTTAAAAATTATGTTTGTAATACTAACATCATATTCTCATTTTTCTTCCAGTTTCTATAGGTTTTTGTCAGTGTGGTTAAGATTACCTATAGAAACAAGACTAATGTGTTTCTTTTTCCTCCAAGTACATTTTATAACTTTATATTTTCATTTAGGAAGAAAGGCTTTGGTGGGACTGCAGGAATGGCATTTGTAGGAACAGTATGTTCAAGGAGCCACGCAGGTGGGATTAATGTGGTACGTTGTTCTTTAAGTACAGTTTGGGATATAGGCATTAGGGCGGTCTCCAGCATTGGTTGACTCTATGCTTCCTCCCTCAGTTTTTTACGGCAGTAGTTTGGACATTATGAAGGACATGGTGGGAGTAGCAGACGTGTTCTTTCCCTAGAGAAGACTGAATCATGTTTTTAATATTTAATATGTGTTATTAGCTGTGCTAGCTTGCTGTTCTGTTGCTGTGATAAACACCATGACCAGAAGCACCATAGAGGAGGAGAGGGTTATTTACTTAAACTTCAGGCCATAGTCCATCCCTTAGGGAGCACAGGCCAAGAACTCAGAGTGGGAGCTTGAAGAAGAAACTACACAGGAGTGATGTGTCCTGGCTCTCTCTCTGGCTCATGCTCAGAGAACTTTCTTATAGCCCAGTACCACCTGCCGAGGGGATGGAACTGCCCACAGTGGTCAGGCCCCTCCAGACCCACTGACAAACAAGAAGATGTCTCATAGGCATGTCTGATCCAGGCAGTTCTTCAGTTGGAAAGTCCCTCCTCCCAAGTGTGTCCAAATGACAACAAAATTTACCAGGATGTTATCTTTTTATGAATGAGGAAACAGGCTCCATTTCAAAGAAGTCAACACGTTTCTTATAAACTTCAGGGAATGATCTACCAATACTTGTTTATCAGTGTATGAGTCACCCCGCTCCAGTCTCTTATCAGTGTGTGCACATAAAGGCTGGTGCTCTACGCTTGGGCTGACTAGAGTCAGCGTTATAGTAGATACATTGCTTCTGGATAGAAATAATCTGATGGAGAAAACACTTTTTAATTGCACCTTCCCGTGTTTGCACAGTTTGGGCAAATCACCGTGGAGACGTTTGCGTCCATCGTCGCCCATGAGTTGGGTCATAACCTTGGGATGAATCATGATGATGGGAGAGAGTGCTTCTGCGGAGCCAAGAGCTGCATCATGAATTCAGGGGCATCGTGAGTAACGGAGCCTTTTCTTCTCTTAGTACAATTGTCTAGAGCAGTGGGTTTTCTCCCCTAGTTTTTATGATGTGTACCTGTGTCTGTGTGTCTAAGAATATATTACATGTATGCAGGTACCTCAGGAGGCCAGAAGAGGGCAGCAGATCCCCCAGAGCTGGAGTTACAGGGCAGTTGTGAGCTGCTTAAAATGTGGCTGTTGAACATCCTGACTGCTCGTTGGACTGGAGAGGGAGGGGGAGAGGAGTAGGGGGAAGGGGAGAAGGGTGGGAGGAGGGGGAGGGAAATGGGAGGCTGGGAGGAGGGGGAAACTTTTTTTTTTCCTTTTCTCAATAAAAAAAAAATAAAATAAAATAAATAAAAAAAAAGGAGAAAAAAAATGTGGCTGTTGATGAAGCTGAGGAGGACAGGGATTTAGGGAAATGAGAAGTGAATTACAGCCTGAGATAAGAGATTCAAGGGGAAAGGTGTTCAGAGGTGAGGATAGGTGCCAGGCTACAGTGCTGTCCCACAGTTCTGGGTCACTTCTGCTTTCTGTAACTCTTACAGAAATAGAGCAGCAATGTAAGCAGTAAGTTATGGTGTGATATTTTGTCATATCCTGGCAAATCATTTCCTTCATTGCCAATTTCAGTTTGAAGTAATTTTTCAAAACTCAGTGAAAAGTTGGGGGGGGGGATGTTTTAAGTCATTCTTTTTTTTTGTTGTTGTTGTCTTTTTTTGTTTTTTTGAGACAGGGTTTCTCTGTAGCTTTGGAGCCAGTCCTGGAGCTAACTCTTATAGACCAGGCTGGCCTCAAACTCACAGAGATCCACCTGCTTCTGCCTCCTGAGTGCTGGGATTAAAGGTGTGCACCACCACTGCCCAGTTTAAGTCATTATTCTTGTATCATTTAGAGTAACAGGCAGAGGGCTTGGTGCCATCCTGTGATGGTTGGTGCAGGATTAGCTTTTCTGTTGTCTTAGTCTTTCTAGGGCATTGCTGAGGCCAATGTCTGGTCATGCCCCTAAAATCCCAGCTCCCATCAGCTATAAATAGATGCAAATGCTTATGATTTTGTTAGGGTTTTCCGTATTATAGTAACTCCATTCTAGTTGAAATAGATTTTTTTTTGTATCTTGCTCTAGGCTCCCACCTTCAAACATTGTTTATGAGAAAATGGGGTTCAACTGCTGAAGAAGCCTCTTTAAATAGCCTTTGTTAAAGGTGGAGGCTCTGTGCGGGTGGTACTTAGGGGCTGGTGTGTAGGCGAGACATACGCTGGCACGGTTGCTATGGCTGTCCGATCAATACATTCTTACAGCCAGCATTATCATGAGACCTGTGTGGAAGGCACAATCAACGAGAGGAACTCAACAATTAAAAACTTGTTCCAATCATTTCCCACATTCCTCCCTGTAGGCTCTGATCTGCCCACAGACTTCCCGCATTCAGTACTGCTAACTTTCCTCTGTCACTCAGCCCTGTCTTCCCATATTTTCCCATGCTGTTCCTTGAAATAATCGTCCTCTTCTCCTGATTCCCAGGACCTCATTCTGATTCATCATTGTCTGTGGAGTGGGTTCTGGGAGGAACCTCTTCCAGTCTTCCTGTTTAACGTAGTGGCAGTGACCGTACTGACATGAGTCAGAGTGTGTCTCTTTCATTTGGTCTCATGCTCACGCACAGTGGCCATACTTCCCTTACAGCAAGAAGCCATGTTTGCACTGTGACCTCCTCCTGCCTTTGCTCACAGTCTCCCTTACCTATTTCCTTATTTACTACTTCCCTTGCAGGGCCTCGCCCCTCCTTCTTTCTAGAACATGCTGCAGCCTCTGCCTTAGGGTTTCTGTTCATGATATCCTTTCTCTCTGTGATATCCTTTGTTCAGATATCCAGTTTTGATTGAAGTATCATGCTATCAAGTGCTTGGACTGGCTGTCCTTTTGAATGCCAAGCACTCCAGCCTCCCCACAGTTCATCGCCTCCTTTTCTCCGTAGCGATACTATCACCTTTTATCCTTCCAGGAAAACTGCGCACTAGGTCTGCAGTCTGCTGCTCTCTCTAGAGTGTGGGCCTCACAGAAAGGGTTTCTGCCCTGCTTACGGTGTTATTCCTTTAGCTGAGAAGATCACCTTATCCGAGCAGATGCACAACACGTCTGTGTTGGATGCACAGGTGTTTGCTAGGACACCAAGGGGTGCCCCTAATAGCCTCAAGAGTAGTGAGAAAAAAGTGCAAAATGGGTTGTCATTATCACAGACCTTGTGGGAGAGTTTTCCTTCCCACAAGTCAGCTTTGCTTTTAAATTATTCTTTTACTATAAACAATTGTAGTCTTTTTCCTTTCTTTTTTTCCTGCCATCCATTAACACCTTCCAGTGTCTCACATCCAGACTGTGTCTAGTAGTTAACAGCATTGGAATGTTCTAGGCACAGGAGCAGGCTCATTGCTTCCTTGTTAGCAAACAAAAGTGCTGACAGGCAACTTGGGGCAGAAAGTGTCATGAAAGGATCTGTGGGTTTGAGTTCTTTGTATTTCCAAAAGCTCCGTCCGGTTGCAGGCAGGGCTGCTCCTGCTGCTGCTCGTCCATCTTGCTCTGGTGACGGCAAAGGATTGATTACATATGTGTATATACATGCCTATCATGCATACACTATATTATCAGTTATAGATATGTTTGCATAGTGTACAAATGATACATAGTATATGCACACATATTGTATACACCATAGGCATATATGTGTATATTATAGATAACACATGTATGTTATATATATTATATATCACACTGCATATATCCTTACATGTTACATGCCTATTGCATTATAGACATTACATATGTTGCTTTTACTGTTGATGTTTGAAATCTGTAACATGGTTGGGTGAGGTTGGCATACGGCTTTAATCCCAGCAATAAGGAGTTAGAGGTAGGTGAATCTCTGTGAGTTTGAGGCCAACCAGGGATACATAGTGAGACTCTGTATTTAAAAAAAAAAAAAAAAGAAAGGAAAATTTGTATTTTTTGTTTTTGAGACAGTCTTACTTTGTAGCCCAGTCTAGCCTTAAATTCTCTATCTTCTTGATCAGTTTCCTGAGTGCTGGGATGACACACGCTATCCATAGGTGGTGAAATGGTAACTGTTGTCAGGCAGACTAACAAATCCATCGCCCTACATAGCTACCCGGGTTTCCTTCTGCAGCAGAAGAACCTAAACCCTGCTCCTGTAGTGACATGTCCAGAGACTATGTAGTAGTAGTGGCAGCGCTCGTGTTGTACGTGACTTCCATACTTGCCAGTCCTGCATGTCACCTCCACTCCCCATTCGCTCCCATCCGTCTTATTTTCTACTGTTTTAATTTTTTTTTTTTTACAATTTTACATATGATTGAGATCATGTGATATTTTTCTTTTCTGTGTCTGGCTTATTTTTCTTAGCACAGAATCCTCTAAGTTCATTATATTGTAGCCAATATTGTGGGTCTCCTTTTCTGAGGTTAAATAATATTATATATTTACATACATGTGTATACATACACAAACACACATACAGTATACCTACTTACACATGTAATGGAATGTATACATATGTTCTATAGCATATTTATCCATTTGCTCACTGATGAGCTCTTAGGTTGTTTCCAGTTCTTGGCTTCAGTGACTAATGCGGAACGAGAGTCCAGGTGTCTGGATGATGGAGCTCTTGTTCTCATGAGCACAGAACAGATTTCTAGGGCATTTGGCCTCTCTTGTTTTTCCTTAGGAATACCATGTTGTTCTTTGCTGGGTTTGATTTTTTTTATGGTCTTGCTTGGGATTTCTCTTTAGGGCTTATAACAGCCACCCTGACAGGCATACGGATGCTTTGTGGTTCCGGTTTGCAAACCTTGGTGATTAGTGACTCTGAGCCCCTTTTCATGCAGCTCTTGGGTATTTATTGTCTCTATCTGAAAATGTATATTCAAGACAACTTTCTTATTTTTAAGTTGAGATGTTTTTCTACCATTGAGTTTTCTTTATACATTTAAGTATTAACCCTTTTTCAGATATATGGTTTACAAATATCTTCTGTGAAGGAGCTTTTTCCACATACCAAAAACCAAAATTAGATCCCTACCTTTTATATGCATGATGTCAAATGGATAAAAGACCTAGGCACCTAAAACCATAGCAGAAAACATCCAGGGAAAATTCCTTGATATTGGCCTTAGTAGTGGTATAATAACCAAGGTTCAGGTTACCACATAGACAGATTTGTAGGTAGGTAGATAGACAACTATGAAAAAATTTTAACAAAATGTGGGTTTGTCAGATTTGTGGCATATAGGTATATTTCCTACTAATTTTCAAAAGTAAAAATAATCAGCAGGACTACATGGTGACATCATGTTATGATGGCTGTGTGGGTTAAATGGCTAAAGATTCCCTGGTGATCTCAGATGTTCTCAGATGTTACATTTTTCTCCATTGTTCCTCATGTGTTCTTTACACAGTCTCACACAGGGCAACAGAATGTGGTTGGTTTGAATGCATTGAATCAGCATCATAGCAAGAAAAGAAGTCAAAACTCTTCCCTTTAATATCATTTTACTAAGAGTGAGCCCAGATTTGAATTCTGTACTTCACTGTGACTTCGGTCATCCCTGTCTGTTATATGAATCTAAATCTGTGTCTGCCTGAATGCGTGTGTGTGTGTGTGTGTCTGTCTGTCTGCCTCTGTCTGTCTGTCTGTCTATCTATCCCTATCAAAGGGCTTTGCTCTATTTATTGAACAGCACAGAAAGCATTATATAGAAAAGGAATACACATGGGATACTTTATAGAAATCTGTAACAGTTTTACAAGGGGTAAAGTCGCTGACTATGACTGATCCCAACTGAACCAGATAGCAAATAGTATTGCAAACATTACTGTTTATCAAGCAGTTCTGTATGCTCCATTCAGTGTTTATGGTGGATTTTCACTTGTAAGATTGCTGTTAGCCTATTTGCTATGTGCTGCAAATGATTCTCATGACACATGCATTACTATGGGCTAGGTACATGGAAGAGTACATATTTAACATTATAGTTTAGATTATAAAAATTGATAGCATGGAAACCCAAGGCAAGCAAAGCTGGTTATTACAGTGTTCTCTTAGGTTGTTACATTGTTCGCTTAGGTTGTTACATTGTTCTCTTAGGTTGTTACATTGTTCTCTTAGGTTGTTACACTGTTCTCTTAGCTTGCTACATTGTTCTCTTAGGTTGTTAGATTGTTCTCTTAGGTTGTTACATTGTTCTCTTAGGTTGTTACATTGTTCTCTTAGGTTGCTACATTGTTCGCTTAGGTTGTTACATTGTTCTCTTAGGTTGTTACATTGTTCTCTTAGGTTGTTACATTGTTCTCTTAGGTTGTTACATTGTTCTCTTAGGTTGTTACACTGTTCTCTTAGGTTGCTACATTGTTCTCTTGGGTTGTTACATTGTTCTCTTAGGTTGCTACATTGTTCGCTTAGGTTGTTACACTGTTCTCTTAGGTTGCTACATTGTTCACTTAGGTTGTTACATTGTTCTCTTAGAGGTGAGTTAAGCAAGCAGGCTGAGTCCACCGTAGGACAGCAGTCTTAAGTCCTAAATGACTCAAGGTGTTACTCTGGCTGTGAGGTCCAACAAAGACTCCAGTTTCTTATAACTTAAGAGATATTTTTATAATGTATTGCCACAATTGGGAAAGCCAGTAACTAAGAAAAGGGGAAAAAAGTCAGGCCTAGCATATCAAAGTTGAATTTTTATAACTCTTGTGTGCACAGCCCATCTAACCTTCAGAGTGACAGTCATTATTAGCAGGTGCAAACTGAAACTTTGTCATTAGAGCAGCTGACCGCACAATGCCAGCTGCCTCTAGGTGACTGTCCTCTTACTTTATTATCCCTGTGCTAAAACACCACAACCTGTAGTAATAAGGGGCGGCGGGGCTGTGTCCCCAGCACCCCGCCCACACGGCTAGCTTTACCCGAAATAATTACACGGAAACTGTATTCTTTTAAACACTGCTTGGCCCTTAGCTCTAGCCCTTACTGGCTAATTCTGATATCCCTATCAACCCATCTCTAACAATCTGTGAGCACCGGTCTTACCGGGAAGATTCTAGCCTAAGTCCATCCTGGGTCGGAGCTTCATAGCGTGCGTCTTCCCTGGAGCAGGTAGCATGGCGTCTCTCCTACGTCTGCTCCGGAGAGGAGAGCTGTCGAGTCTCACCTCACTTCCTCTTCCTCCCGGCATTCTGTTCTGTTTACTCCTCCCACCTATCTCCTAACCAATGAGAGCCAAGCAGCTTCTTTTATTTTAACCAATGACCTTCCTCCATCAACAACCGAGGCAGCTTACTTAAGAGCTGACTCGAGGCTTCCAGTTCATAGGTCTAGGGTCCATTGCTGTCATGTTGGGGAGCATGTCAGCCTAGGCAAGCAGGCAGGTAGCTGAGGGCTTTCATCGTGATCTACAACCATGAGCCGAGAGAGAGAGAGAGAGAGAGAGAGAGAGAGAGAGAGAGAGAGAGAGAGAGATAGACACACACATAGAGATAGAGACACAGACACAGAGAGGGACACAGAGAGAGAGAGAGAGATTGAAAGAGAAAGAGACAACAGAGAGATACACAAGAAAGAGACAGACACACAGGGAGACAGACAGACACAGAGGGACTGAGACAATACCCAAATCTATGAACCTAGGGAAGGTGGCATTCTCATTCAAACTGCCACAGTGAAGCCTGTGTGCTGGAATTGCCCATTTGTGTTTTTTTCTCTTGGCTCTTAGAGAGAGTGGGGGAGGGGAGTCATACCTCCGGTAACAGGATTGGGAAGCACACAGGTAGCTTCCAGTATTCGAGATGTAGCATTTTAGGAACATAAAGCTCAATTCTGACTGAGACTAGGTAAGTTTTTAAGGTTTCTGTAGATGGAAAGAAATTTTGATTTGTATTTCAATGTTTTAACACGTAATATGCTTGGAAGATATTTCCACGGAGGCCGGTACAGTGTGACTTTAAATGGTGAACCCTGTACTAACTAAAGCGATTCCTGTATTTATTAGAGATAGATAGCCTCATTTTTGCCCACTTTTGTGTATTCTCTGCTTTTCATTTCACAGTATTTACTTCTTACTGTTTAATGATCTGACTAAGAACAACAAAATAAACTCTGACAATGATGTGTGATCGTTTTCCTGGTGTTTATTGTAGAGGTTCGAGAAACTTCAGCAGCTGCAGTGCGGAGGACTTTGAGAAGTTGACTTTGAACAAGGGAGGAAGTTGCCTTCTTAATGTCCCGAAGCCTGACGAAGCTTACAGTGCCCCCTTCTGTGGTAACAAGCTGGTGGACCCTGGGGAAGAGTGCGACTGTGGCACCCCGCAGGTCAGCTGACCTTCAGCTTGACTCTGGGCACCTCTGGTGGAGGAGAGGCTGTGGGCTTTTGTGGTGAAGTGAGGATTGCTACGGTGTTGTGTGGCTGTCTCTGGGTCTGGTCAGCCCCCGGGGATCCTACCTCATGAAGCCACGGCTTCCGGCAAGCGCTGTGATACCATTCTTTTTAAATGTTACCCATCTGTCTCTTATGTTTATTGTAGCTATTCAGTTGCTACTGGTGTTACATATCTGGTTAGTTCTTTAAGTGTTCGCCATGCTGGTCATGCCATTCAAGAAGCTGGACCCATTTATTTAGTGAATTGCAGCTGATTCATCCTCCAGCGACCCTCAGAATAAAAATTCTTCCTCTTGGCAGACCAGTGTCTTCTTGTTAATCTTTCCTTTACCTGTGGGTCCCCGGCTCCGTCTGTTAATCGTTCCTTTACCCTCAGATCCCTGGCTGCAGGGCCCTCAGCTCTGTGCACCTTTCATTGTTACTGTACCCCAGATACATTCCTCCCAGAATACCCACTGAACCCTTTCCCTTTGGGCTGCCGTTAGATTCAGAACACACTTGTTCAGTCTGTATTATTCTCAGCCATTTTCCTTGCCCAACCATATTTGGTCTGGAAAGCCTTCCCATATCCTAAGAGACAATTGTTTTCTAGTTTATGTGGTTGGATTATGTGGTTGAGGACTTCTCTTAAACCCTTTGGATTCTCCTGACCTCCAGAGAAGCTGTCTTTGGCAATGGGGTCTCTGAGGAAATGCTTAAGATTAGCGCTGCAGGGTGGATCCCTGATTCACTAGGGTCAGTGTCGTTAGACGAAGCAGTAGCTGTTTGTTTCCCTAGCTCAGCTTTCTCTCCAGGGTAAGCATTGCAGACACTGTGTATGCCAGCCTGCAAGAGAGGGTTCCCAGAAGCTCTCCGTGAGAGCCTTGTCCCTGCATTTCTAGCTTTCAGAACTGTGAGAAAAATACATTTCCATTCTTTTTTTCCGATTAATTATGCATGCACACATCACTCACACAGCACACAGCACAGACACAGAGACATTCATACACAGAGACACAGATATATTCACACAGTACAGACTTACTTACCTGGGACTCAAACCGGTGACCTCGGGCTCTGCAGGCTGCGCTCCAACCCTCTCAGCCAGCTCTCCGTCCATTGCATTTCCATTCTTTAAGTCCCTCCGTGTTTGGTTTTTATTATGGAATTACCAGCTGTCTTTTGAAATGTGTTCAGACTTAAATACTTGGAGCTAACGAGGCCGATGTGCCTTGAAGCACAGCTATGGGGAGAAACAGCGCTGGCTAGGTTAGAATGAAATTACAGGTCAGGAAAAGAACTTTACCAGTGGCTGTGCTGCCAATGACTCCTTATTTATTGGTGATCGTTTTCTGTTTGCAGGAATGTGAGTCGGACCCATGCTGTGAAGGAAGCTCTTGTAAGCTCAAGTCATTTGCCGAGTGTGCATATGGCGACTGTTGCAAAGATTGCCAGGCAAGGAACTCTCCCTGTCAGGGGCAAATCAGAGAAGGAAAACTGATAATGGAAATGCATCCTCCGAGGTCGCCACACACCACTTTTGTTATCTGTTCTCTTTATATGCACCCCACTTCTGTGCATGTGTTTTTCTGTAAGGGGTCTATTGAGTTAGTTTGTGTGTTTGGTGGACTGGGGATTAAATACAAGGCATTGTGTTTGCTGGGTAAACACTCTACTGATAAGTTATGACCCTGTCTTTTATTTTCTTGATTTTCTTTTTAAAGTAACATATATCTGTTAGAGAAAATGCACAAATACTGTAGTAAATTAAGTTGATTAAGAGGATCTGAATTTGATCCCCAGAACCCTTTAGAAACAGAACCCTATGGTGACATGCCTTGTGATCCCATGATCCCAGCCAGGAATGTGGAGCTCTTTCCAGACAGACTGGTGGGCCGAGCTGCAGTGGTTTCTGGTCCTCATCTCCCACGCCAGCCACACTGCCACTCTAGCTGAGCTCCCATGCCAGCAAGCTCCCTACCTAGTGCATCATCTCCCCAGCCCCAAACTCACCTTTCCGTGCTGCTGTTGGTTTCGAGGGAGATTGTCATCGTAGTTAGCACATTGCTTCTGCAGTGTTTGTTTTGGTTTTACTTAATTTGCATTTTTCTTTACTTTTTCCATTTTATAGTATTTATTAATTGCCTGTTATGGGGTTTGTTTACTTTTGTGTTGGGTGGTTTAACTTTATTGTTAGAACCTTTATATATTCACTGTGGTTTTAAATTTGATGGATTTGTGGAGAGTGCCCTGATATTCCTGTTTAATTTGGATCCCATGACCTTAGTTCCTTCCAGGAGGCTCTATGTGCAGAGGAAAAACCAGTGAGTGTGATGTCCCCGAGTACTGCAATGGCTCCTCCCAGTTCTGTCCGCCAGACGTCTTCATTCAGAACGGCTATCCCTGCCAGAATAACAAAGCCTACTGTTACAATGGCATGTGCCAGTATTACGACGCGCAGTGTCAGGTCATCTTCGGTTCAAGTAAGATACTTTATAATTGATTGATTTGATGTTACCGTCTCTTCTCATTAGGTTCTTTACTGATGAGGCTCTCAGGTCTTCACCCTTCTTCCTCTGGTGGTGGTCATGCTTAGGAATTCATGTCTGCTTTGGTGATCAGTTGATGCTGTGTGCTCCACTCCCTCTTCTCACTTTGGATAACACACAGTATATATTTATACACACACACACACACACACACACACACACACACACACACACACTCAGGTTTTTTTGAGCGGAGGGGTAATGAAGACTGTACCCAGAGCCTCACATATACTAGGCAATGCGGAGGCCCCAAAAATGAGAGCCTGTTTCAACAATGAGCAAAGGTCAGAGAGTTGGAACTTCCCTCTAGTCCTTGAAACAAAAGTCCCACCTAGATCAGAGTTAGACAGTTCTACTATCCTTGACCAGAATGACTCCATCAGCTCTACCAATAGCAGAACTGCGTGAGTCAGTCCATCCTCTTTGTGTGTATGTGTGTGTGTGTATACATATGTATCCCGTTAGCTCTGTTTCCCTAGAGAGCCTGAACAATACAAAAAACAAGCCAAAACGGAACACAAACAGCAACATCCTGTTTAGATTTCTTTATACAGACTGACATCAGTAAAAGAGCCTGTACCACTGCAAGACAATATGAGAATAGTGGTTAACCATTTGCAGTTCAACTAATGGTAAATATTTAGCAAACTCACTCAAAGGAGAGACAGCTCTAGAGGCAGAAAGGCAGACAAGATGGGACAAACGGAGAGAGGGAAGAAAGAGGGAGAAACTTTAATTTTCATAGTTAAATTATATGATTTCACTTTTTAATCTACAGTATACGTTTCATACAGATGAAACTTTAAACAAAAAAACCCCTAAAAACATATACTACACACCCATCAATATACAGATTGAAAACAAGGAGCTGGGAAGATGGCTTAAGGGGTGCAGAGCTTTGCCATGCGAGTGTCAGAACCGGAGTTCAAATCCCCAGAACCCACATGAAGGAGTTCACACCTAAAACTCTATGCCCCTGTGGAGAAGAGGGAGCTGAAGAGCCGACCAGCCTGCATTCATACTCACACACACTCATACTTATGCACCCATGCACAAAGACACACTTAATACACACACGCATGAGAAACTAAATCAGGGTCCACTTAATAAGACTACTCTAGGGGGCTGGAGAGGTGGCTCAGAGGTTAAGAGCATTGCCTGCTCTTCCAAAGGTCCTGAGTTCAATTCCCAGCAACCACATGGTGGCTTACAACCATCTGTAATGAGGTCTGGTGCCCTCCTCTGGCCTGCAGGCAGACACACAGATAGAATATTGTATATATAATAAATAAATATTAAAAAAAAGACTACTCTAATACACTGTGATATAAATGTATCAACAAAGATGAATCACATGCACATTTTAAATGATGAATGCAAACATAAAGACTATATAATATTGAAACTAGAAAACTGGAGGCAGAGGACATAGAGCAATAGCATGCTTGCCTTGTATTCTGATGCTAAAACAAAACAAATCACACTCACACCCTAGACCAAACATTCTGTAGGCAAACCACTCCCTGGGGGGAATTCAAAGTTATCTCCATAAGGGAACTGGAGCTTAACTGGATCCAAAGATTTCTGTTTGAGGTAGAAACACAACGACTTCACTGTTCTTGAAATACAAGGTCTGGCTATCCACAGTGCTAGTGGCGTCCTGTTCCGCGGACTGCACTCTGCTGCACCCTTGTAGTTTTAATCAGCAGAGCACGATTGGGTCCCCTTGGGAGAAATGTCGCTTTTCAGCACGTTTCCCCAGATTGCAGTGACTGATTTTTGATGCTAGTGGTTTGTGCAAAGAGCCTTCCTTAAATTCTGTCTCCCCATCACTTGCTCCTCTCTCCTTGAGTTGGCAGGAGCAGCAAACAGATTTGACTCAATCCCTTCCTGTATATGATCTGGAAAATCTGTAACTTTCCCTGTCCTCTGAGGACTTGGATGGGAACACTGTGTGACATTTCTCCCGGGCAGCCTTCTGGATATTTCTTGCCCCCTTACGCTGAGGCTCTGCCTCCTTTCACCCACACCCATCTTCTTTAAAACTAACTTAGCCTTACACCAGGCATGTGGGAGATGCAAGGGGATTTCATTTAGGAGGGAGAAGGACTTAAGAAAATGAGGGTGGGCGAATCCTTTGTCATATGGTGTAGGTCTCACTCTATCTAATGGAAGCATCGTGTACAGTAATAAAAAGGCAGCCTCAGTATCTGATGCAGCGGCAGCAGTGATGGGAATGTGAGCGCTGAGCGTGAGTGCCCCTCCAGCTGTATCTTACTGCATGCCCTGGCTACTGCTGCAGAGCCGTGACCAGTCACCCACGGGAAGAATTTAAGGAAGACACATTTTGGCTCCTGATTTCTGAGAGGTTCAGTCCATGTTTGCTTGGCCCCGTGGACATCTGAAGAACATCACAGTGATGGCACCACGTGGCAGAGAAGCTTCTCTACCCCATGGTGGATAGAGACAAGAAGGGAAGGATTCAGGGGAGGGGCCACAGTAAGATATGACTTTAAGGGCACATACCCCCTCTCCTCCCACCCAATGACCTGCCCTTCAACTAGACTCTGCCCCTTGATTTTCCCTGTTTCCCAATAATCCCGTCATATTATGAACCCATCAATGGATGGTGGGTCTGGAAGATCAGAGGTCTGGACACACCTCAGACACTCCCAGGCAGGCTTTATAATCTATGTCTTTCCCAGTCCAATCACGTTGACAATGCTAAGCTTCACACTGTGCGTGTGTCTTAATTGTAACATTCATTTAATGGTATTTGTTGTAGAATTTGAGTACTTGAGTCCAGACTTTATGTACAAGCCAAGCCGTGATTTTGCGTATCTTTGTTGTGTATGAAGTGTGGGACAAAAGCGCTGTGTGTGGAAGGCTGAAGCTTGCAGTGTGCAGGTAGTCCCTCCAGATGTGAGACGAGTCTCAGAGAATGCTTCCAGCTCTGAGTCAACTTGCCTCAACTCCTTCCTTTTTTAAAATGTTTAACATTGCAGAAGCCAAGGCTGCCCCCAAAGACTGCTTCATCGAAGTGAATTCTAAAGGTGACAGATTTGGCAACTGTGGCTTCTCCGGCAGTGAGTACAAGAAGTGTGCCACGGGGTAAGTGGAGGCAGGGGTGTGGAGGACTGTGAGCAAGGGCCCGGTCATCTCCGGAGTCTTGTCCCGTCGAGTCTAGTGGGTTTAGACCCTTTGTTCATCCATAACCTCCAGTAAGATTCCTGACTGAATACCCTCCTGCTTCCTGCAGGAAAGTTTCCAATCAATTGGTCTTTTAGTATTTCTTTTCCAGCCTTCCATGCATTTAAACTTCCTTGTTACTTTTGTAGGCTAGTGAGAAGGCTTAGCAGGCTAAAGTGCTTACCACCAAGCTTGACAATCTGAGTTGGTCTCCTGAACCTGTACTGTAGGTGGAGAGCACCAATTCTAGCAAGCTTTCCTTTGACCTAGACATGTGCCTGTGCAGGGGCAGCTGTGTGCAAGGGAATACATGCACAGAAACACAAAATCAATACATAAATGTAAAAAGCTTGATTTTTATAATTAATGTTTACTTATAAAACTTAGTATTATAAGCAAGAAGGCATCATCCCAGTGCGTTTCCCCCTGTTCTGTGTTTGCGCTCTGCACACACCCACACTGGCATTTTACTTGGCGAGGATGATTCTGCAGTGCAGTGTGCTGCCTCTGGGGGGCGCAGCAGCGCATGGAAGGTGGTGCTGACTGAGCAGCAGCAGCAGCGGCAGCAGCAACAACATGATTACTGTGGTTTATGTGGTCCTCTTGCTCCTTAACTCTGCAGGAGTGTTCAGTCATGCCAACTGTCCTAGTAACTGTTCTGTTGGTTACCACGGCAGCTTATAAAAGAAGGTGTTAAAGCCGGGCAGTGGTGGCACACGCCTTTTAATCCCAGCACTCAGGATGCAGAGACAGGTGAATCTCTGAGTTCGAGGCCAGCCTGGTCTACAGAGCGAGTTCTAGGACAGTCAAGACTCTTGGACAGAGAAACCCTGTCTTGGAAAAACAAAAAACAAAGCAAAACAAAACAAAGAAAAAAAGAGTGTGCCTTTGTGGTTGGAGTCTGTAGTCTGCAAATCTGAATCCTGGTTTAGCTTCCTCAAGGCTCTCGCTTTAGGCTGAGTCCTTCACCTCTGCCCTTCTTCTCTATCCTGTGACGTGGGATAGTTGAGGCACCTCTTCCCAAGTGTTGCTGTGAGATCAAGAACCCCGGGGCGGAGGGTGTCGTGCTAGCCATTAGGTTATAACACTTGTGCTGTGTGCCTTTCTCTCCTACCATTCCCTCACCCAGAGATCCTTCTTTAGTCTTGCCTTCCTGTGTGGGCCTGCACATGTGTGTATATGTAGATATGTGCACATTCACAAACATGAGCCATATGTTTCTCTCTCATTGCATAGACTGTAGTCCTCTAAGGTTTTTGTTTATCTATGTGGCATTTGTTTGCTTATATGTTATTTGTTTATTTATTTGGTGTTTGTTTGCTTATTTGACACTTCTGTCTCATTTCCTGTGCAGACCCATTTATAAACACTGTATTTGTCACCGACTTGATTAGTTAAACTCTGCTGAGCCAGTCGACAGGCAGTGGAGAGGGGGCGGAGTGGGAGAAGGAAACACCTTGCTTGCTGCTCTACCTGGTGACTGTGTTTTAGCCATGGCTCCCCTCTTCCCTGCTGCTTCAGGAGAACTGTGTTGACTTTCTGTGGAGATTTCCTTCAGCCAAGAAACAGCCAGCATGTCTTCACATGAACACAAAAGCTCCTTTTGTGTGCCCACAGAATGCGTTTCATGTCTCCGTTCTTCTCCCTGGCTCGGCAGGAATGCTCTGTGTGGGAAGCTCCAGTGTGAGAATGTGCAGGACATGCCGGTGTTTGGAATAGTGCCGGCGATCATCCAGACACCTAGTCGAGGCACCAAATGTTGGGGCGTGGACTTCCAGCTTGGCTCAGATGTCCCAGACCCAGGGATGGTGAATGAAGGCACAAAATGTGATGCCGGAAAGGTAACCTATGCTTTCTATTTACAAACAAAAACCACTTTAAAATTCATTATGAAGTTGGTGGCTGGCCTCTTCCTTCTGGAAAAAAAAAGCCAGTATCATGCATTTTTAGAAACTCCCAAGCCACTGGGAAGAAACCTGGGGACAACTCGAATTGTGCCACCTGTATTTGTTCAGAGGAGTCCTCTGATGTCCAGGATTCCATGCTGGAACACACTGTACACGTCTTTGTCTATGAGTGTGCTGTCCTTGCTTAGCCAGATTGCTTTTACTGGGAAACATAGGTGATTTCCACAATGGGAGCTCGACTTCCTGGATTTGTGTGTGTGTGTCTGTGCTTCTGGGTCAATAATGTCATGGTGCCTGTCCTGCCCATGTGCCTTGTATCTCCTGTGAGCCCAGGGTTTGCCAACCTTGGCTTACAAACAGTGTTTCCATGTGTGGATGAGTGGATGATCAGGGGCTTTTATTTCCAGCAGAAAGAGGTGCTGGCTGTCTAGTTTCAAAACCGTCATCAACAAAACATGTCCCTCTTCTCTCTCAAGGTTTAGCAAAAGAGATGGCTCTGTGTGTGTGTGTGTGTGTGATAATTTCTGCTTGATTGGGTTGTTAAGTATTTCTTTGGAATGCAACAGCCATGGTTAGTGAGCTGAATATGTGTCACTTCTAGATGTATATTCTGAGTGAGTCTGCAAGGAGTATCCTCTTACAACATGTAGTATCTGGTAATTATGCATCTAGGTCTTTCACATTCTTAATGTGTTAAAGCTTTAGAGAAATAAATAGTTAAATCCTTAGTACCATCCTATTTTCATTTCTCCTGTAAATTTCTTTTGAACTAAGAGTGCTACATCTGTGTCAATTTCTTGGCAATTATATTTTAATTGTAGGTTTTATCTTTTATTAATTTAAATGCCCCTTTGCTCAATTTTAATATTTTTATGCTAAATTTTCCTTTAATTGATATTACTGCTTACTTAGTTCATGATTAAATTGTATCATAAAGTTAAAATATTTTTTTTTTGATTTTTTGAGACAGGGTTTCTCCCTAGCTTTTTGGTTCCTGTGCTGGAACTAGCTCTTGTAGACCAGGCTGGCCTCAAACTCACAGAGATCCGCCTGCCTCTGCCTCCCAAGTGCTGGGATTAAAGGCGTGTGCCACCACCGCCTGGCAAGGTTAAAATTTTTTAAACTAAACTTTAAAATGAAATTTGTTTTTAGTGTGTGCCTTGAATAATTAGATGTTATTTCCTCCCTAAGTTTTTTTGGGGGGGAGAGTTTTTTATATAAAATTATTACATTTCAATATTAAAAAAAAGAACATAGCGAACAATGAGGACTACTGAGAACTCAAGAACAATGGCAATGGGTTTTTGATCCTACTGCACATACTGGCTTTGTGGGAGCCTAGGTAGTTTGGATGCTCACCTTACTAGGCCTGGATGGAGGTGGGTGGTCCTTGGACTTCCCACAGGGCAGGGAACCCTGATTGCTCTTTGGGCTGATGAGGGAGGGGGACTTGATTGGGGGAGGGGGAGGGAAATGAGAGGCGGTGGCGGGGAAGAGACAGAAATCTTAAATAAATAAATAAACGGGAAAAAAATAGGTGTTCCCCTTTCCTACATCCATGCCAGTATTTGCTGTCATTATTTAATCTTAGCCATGTTGACTGGGGTAAGATGAAATCTCAACATAGTCTATGCCCCATTTTCGATCTGGTTATTCTCCTTAATTTTTTGAGTATTTTATATATTCTAGATTCTTAACCCTCTGTTGGATATGTAGCGTTCTGTAGGCTGCCTCTTCTGTTCAGTGATGGCATCCTTTGCTGTACAGAATCTGTTAAGTTTCTTGGGGTCCACTTGTTAGTTGGTGGTCTTAATGCCTGTGCTTCTGGGGTCTGTTCAGAAAGTCATTTCTTTGCCTATGAATTGCAGTGCTTTCAAGAAATTCCCATTTCATCATCTTCAGAGTATCGGGTCCTACACTGATGTTGTTGATTCATTTGGAATTGAGTAGAGCGATTTCTTTCTCTTTTTTTTTCTCTTGGGGGTGGGGTTTTGAGACAGGGTTTCTCTGTGTAGCTTTGGAGCCTGTCCTGGAACTCACTCTGTAGACCAGGCTGGCCTCGAACTCACAGAGATCCGCCTGCCTCTGCCTCTCTAGTGCTGGGTTTAAAGGTGTGCGCCACCACTGCCTGGCACAGGGTAGTTTCTTAAGGTAGGCACTTAGAGCCATGAGCTTGCGTTTTAGGATTGCTTTCATTTGTTGATGCTGTCGCTTGCATTTGACCCAGTTTTTACAATTTCCTCTTGGTTTGTTCAAAGACCCATTCGTTGTTCAATAATGTTTTCTTTAAACTCTCCTAGTCCGTGTGTGTTCTGGGATCTCTCTTGCTGTCTTACTCCATTGTGGTTAGATGGGATATGAAGAATTATGTCAGTTTTCCTCTTTGTTCAGGCTTTGTTTGTGTCCTAATGCATGATACATTGGAGAAAAAGTCATACATTAAAAATATATAATATTGGGATTAACCATGCCTTGAAAGTTTGATGATTTCCCCAATGATGGGTCGAGCAAGCAAGGTGACTCACGGGGTAAAGATACCTGCTGTCAGCCTTGATAACCTTGGTACACACACACACACACACACACACACACACACACACACACACACACACTATAGCATGCACTCATATGCATATTCACATGTGTTTGCACATACCTGTATGTGTGTTGACATTCACACTCACATGTGCATACACACACATGCACGCACTCCAAATCAAGAGGTAATAAGAAATTAAAAATAAGAATCTTTCAATGAAATAATCATGGTGCTAATCTTTTTTCTCCTGATATTTTGTTTTGTTTTTTGAGATAGGGTTTCTCTTTATAGCCTGGGCTGTCCTAGAACTTTCTCTGTTGACCAGGCTGGCCTTGAACTCACAGAGATCCTCTTGCCTTTGCCTTCTGAGTGCTGGCCTTAAAGGCGTGCGCCACCAGTGCCTGACCCTGATATTCTTTTTAATGTGTCTAGTTTTTGTATATCAGTTAATTCTTTGTTTTTTCAGATTTGTAGGAATTTCCAATGTGTAAATGCTTCTGTCCTGAATTATGACTGTGACATTCAGGAAAAATGTCACGGACATGGGGTAAGCTGTGTTCCCTTTGGTTTGTTCATGATGGTAGAGCTGAGGCCATGATCCCAGTGAGGGTTAGAGAGAGTTCCCAAGGTTTCTAGGCTGGGAGAATTTGTTCATGTTGGTAAATGTTTCGTTTAACACACACGCACGCACGCACGCTTGCACACACACATACTTCATACACATGCACACACATACACACAGACACACACGCACGCATGTATGCACACACACACACTGAGTGTGGCAGTGTATGTCCATAGAGTGAATTTCAATCCATTCAGGGCTGCACAGTAAGATCCTGTCTGGGGTGGGTGTGCGTTTGTATGAATTTTGTTCTTAGTTCCCATTCCATAGTTGATTCAGAGCATACACACAATTAATAAGTGGTATTTTGTTTGTTTTAAAGGTGTGTAATAGCAATAAGAATTGTCACTGTGAAAATGGCTGGGCTCCCCCAAATTGTGAGACTAAAGGATATGGAGGAAGTGTGGACAGCGGGCCGACGTACAATGGTAAGTAGCACCGACGGGATTGGTGTGGCCTCCAGCTGCTTTGGTTATAAACTGGTGTCCTTATCCCTTTCTTCACTTGCTGCATCAGCCGTGCCTTGGAACTGTGTTCATTCTGTTTCCTGTATTGCTCACAGATATTTCTGGGGTTTTATTTTAGTTCAGTTTCTTTCAGGGTTTTGCCTGTCCTTAGAGATTAGCCCTTCTTTCGGTCTTTGACCACCTTGCTTCCTGCTGTGCACGTCCAAATCACACTGAAGGTCTCTGGTGTCCTTGCAGCTCTTGCTGCTCTCAGCTCAGTACAAAACCGTGGCCATTAGGATGAGCCCAAGGTCTTTAGCATGACATAGATATGCCCAACATGAATTCCCTCAGTTTAGCTCCCAGCACACTGCTGTGTGCCTCCAGCAAGAAGTAATTCCTTCATTCCCTCTGGGCCATTGTTAGCCACTGTAGTGTCTTCCTTATCTCTGTAGCGGTGTCCCTGCCGCCTGGATCTCAGAGTCTGCTCCTACTCTCTGCTCTCCTGGAGCTGCTACACAACCGCATGCTACTGTAATTTGCTTTTTATTTTCCTGGGGAGAAGATAGGCTTTCTTTTCTCAAGTGGACACTTGGGGGAGTAACTGGCTCATAGGTGATGCCGAGTATTGCCAGAATTGCCAGATCCTCCCCAAGTGGCTGCAGTAGGCCAACACTCTCTGCCCCTGTGGTTTCATTTGCTCGTGATCAAAGGCTGTTTGGAAAATCTCTGTGGTTCATTGATCCAGGGTCACCCACAGTAGTTGATCCTGTTCTGCCTCATTGTCAGGTAATATGCTAATCTCACCTTCTCAGCAAAGAAGCGTCTTGGGGGCAGAGGATAACTAAACAGGAAAAGCCCTGTGTTCCTATTAATCATCATTTATGCCTAGGGAGAGGCGGAATCTTAGGGGAGTTTTGATTTGTATTTCCCCAGTGACTCTTGAAAAAGTACTTAGTTCACTTGCCCATTTATGGGTGGGATTGCTGTTTTTGTTTAAATACTTGAGTTCTTTATATGTTCTGGATGTCAGCCCCCTGTCGTGAATTCTGCGGTTTGCCTATTTACTGTGCTATGTAAAGGCTTTCTAGGTTGATGCAACCCTACTGATTAGTTCATACTTTTAGTTCCTGAGTTATGGATTCCTAGTCAGGACACCCCATGCTAGTAGTGCTTTCTGTGTTTCTCCCCAGGAACTTCACAGAGTTGGGTCTTACGCTGAGGTCTGTGATCCTCTGTGAGTTGGCTGGTGGAGTCGAGGCACAGGGATGCATGCAGACATCCACTTTCCCACAGTTAGCCGGAGTGGCTGTCTTTTCTAACACAAGTGCCTGTCTCCTCCATCAAGATTCAGTTAGCTCTCTGTGTGGGTTTATTTTTGAACCCCTGTTAGTTGATGTGCCCACTGTGATGCCAACATTATGGAGTTTTTGTTGCTGTGGGTATTTTGAGATGGCTTGTTTGGTTTAAGGACTATGCTGTCACTTGTTTTGCTTAGAATGGTTTTGTCTGTTCGAGGCCTCTTGTGTTTACATACGAGTCTTCAGATGCCTTTTCCGTTTCTGTGAAGGGTGGCTCTGTGATTGAGCCTCCAGGTGGCTTTGGTCCTAGGTTATTTTAGCAGCATCTGAGCAGGTGGGGTCTCATTTTCAGTTTCTTCAGTTTTGTCATTTTACCTTCTTGCTTAGTTTTTTTTTTAATCTTGCCTTATTTTTTGTTGTTGTATATAATGGCCCAGCTAAAACTTAGAAATCAATTCTGAGAGTATATAGTGGCACCTTTGGGAGTTTGCAGTAGATAGTCATACCTGCAAAGAGGAATAGCAAACTCCTTCCATTCCTCTTGGTGTTTTTTGTTTGTTTGTTTGTTTGTTTCTTGACTGCCTTCTCTGGCAAGTTTCCAGTACTATAATGAATAAGAAGGCTGAAGGCTGAGTGGGCACCTCTGCCATGTTGCTCATTTTGGAGGAGATGCTTGCTGTTCTTCCCCTTTACTGATTTTGGCTATGGTCAATACATCGTGTATTATGCCGAGGTCCGTCCACCCACTAGTTTATCCAGTGTTTCTCATGAGGGGATGTGGAGTTTTCACCCTATCTTGAGATGACCCCATGGTTTCTGTTGTGTGCTGACATTTTCTTGCTATTTGTACCATACATTGAGTCACCTCACAGCCCAGCACGAAACCATCTTAATCATAGTGTATACTCTTCTAAGGTATGTTTTAAAATTTGATTTTCAAGTATTTTAGTGAGGATTTTGTATCTTTTCTATGAAGGATATTCATCTCCCTCATTTTCTTTTTTTGATGCATCTTTATCATATTCTGAGTAAGGGAGCATGCCCTCCCATCTGAGGCAGGGAGCAAGGTGAGGGGAGCCAATGTCAGTTTGTCTGAGAAGTGAGCCGAGAGTCTGCTGGTGCCTGGTCATGTCACTGCTGGGAGACTTTCTATTACAGCTGCAGGCTCAGTGTTCGTGTTGACTTATTAGATCTTAGAGTCCTTTTGGTTTAATTGGGAGAGGTGAAAATGTCTAAATACTTAACAATATCTTGTAGATTCCCCTGTTTATTGGACTTGTGAAGACTTCTCTAATAGTCTCCTGGACTTCACTGGTATCTGTGTAATATTCTCCTTTGAACTCAAATTTTGTTGATTTCTCTCTCCTTTGGTTTGTCTAAGAATTTGTCAATTTTGTCATTTGCCTGTGGAGTGATCTGTAATGCCACAGGCAAACGGCAAAAGTGGGCAGCACGTTTCCATGTCTTTGTAGATGAAGGTAAATCTGTGCTGGATAGTGAGCTTGACGAACCATGCAAAAATGCTTACTTCAGTATGAAAACGTAATTTTAAAATCACATACGGTACTTTTTTTTTCTTGTCTGCCATATTGGGGGAAAAAAAGCCAGAATTATAACCTTGTATGTATAACCCCAGCAGCACAAACATTAAGGGCCTCATTGAATAAATGGGACCTCCTGAGACTGAGAAGCTTCTGTAAAGCAAAGGACACTGTCACTAAGACACAAAGGCAACCTACTGACTGGGAGAAGATCTTCACCAACCCCACAACTGACAAAGGTCTGATCTCCAAAATATATTAAGAACTCAAGAAACTAGACCGTAAAAGGCTAATCAACCCAACTATAAAATGGGGCACTGAGCTGAACAGAGAATTCTCAACAGATGAAGTTCAAATGGCCAAAAGACACTTAAGGTCATGTTCAACTTCCTTAGTGATCAGGGAAATGCAAATCAAGACAACTTTAAGATACCATCTTACACCTGTCAGAATGGCTAAAATAAAAAACACCAATGATAGCCTTTGCTGGAGAGGTTGTGGAGAAAGGGGTACACTCATCCATTGCTGGTGGGAATGCAAACTTGTGCAACTACTTTGGAAAGCAGTATGGTGGTTTCTCAGGAAATTCGGGATCAACCTACCCCTGGACCCAGCAATACCACTCTTGGGAATATACCCAAGAGATGCCCTATCATACAACAAAAGTATATGTTCAACTATGTTCATAGCAGCATTGTTTGTAATAGCCAGAACCTGGAAACAACCTAGATGCCCTTCAATGGAAGAATGGATGAAGAAAGTATGGAATATATACATATTAGAGTACTACTCAGCAGTAAAAAACAAGGACTTCTTGAATTTTGCATGCAAATGGATGGAAATAGAAAACACTATCCTGAGTGTGGTAAGCCAGACCCAAAAAGAAGAACAGGGGATGTACTCACTCATATTTGGTTTCTGGCCATAAATAAAGGACATTGAGCCTATAATTAGTGATCCTAGAGAAGCTAAATAAGAAGGAGAACCCAAAGAAAAACATATAGGCATCCTCCTGAATATTAATCTTCATCAGGCGATGAAAGGAGACAGAGACAGAGACCCACATTGGAGCACCGGACAGAAATCTCAAAGTCCAAATCAGGAGCAGAAGGAGAGAGAGCATGAGCAAGGAACTCAGGACCGCGAGGGGTGCACCCGCACACTGAGGCAATGGGGATGTTTTACTGGGAACTCACCAAGGCCAGCTGGCCTGGGTCTGAAAAGGCCTGGGATAAAACCGGACTCTCTGAACATAGCGGACAATAAGGACTACTGAGAACTCAAGAACAATGGCAATGGGTTTTTGATCCTACTGCACATACTGGCTTTGTGGGAGCCTAGGCAGTTTGGATGCTCACCTTACTAGACCTGAATGGAGGTGGGTGGTCCTTGAACTTCCACAGGGCAGGGAACTCTGATTGCTCTTTGGGCTGATGAGAGAGGGGGACTTGATTGGGGAAGGGGGAGGGAAATGGGAGGCGGTGGTGGGGAAGAGACAGAAATCTTTAATAAATAAATAAATTAATTAATTAAAAAAATAAAAGAAAATGTAATTTTAAAATCACATATGATACTTTTTTTTGTCTACCATATGGGAGGGGGAAAGCCAGAATTATAACCTTGTAGGCAATTTTCCGTTTTGGCAATGGAAAATTTTTATATATCTCTTGGGAGTGTACCAAATTCTAACCATCCCTGTGGAGGACAGCTTTATAGCCCTTCTAAGAGAGGATGAATGCATTTCCTTGACATGAAACAGTCTCTGGGGAAAACTATTCTGCAGTCACACCAGAGTGCATACTCTGGCCTAAGAACAGAGTCACACGTGGTAACATTTCTCCAGTGCTGAAATGTCGGACGAATCGCAGCACACATCAGACCCCCTCACTCTGCGTAGCTGCACTGAGAGCAGGAAGGCTCCGTGTGTGGTGCAGGACAGGAGCAGGCGAACAAGCCATGTGCAGTAGTGTCTGTTGGTAGGATGCTGCCTTGTGGGTGACGGAGGACTTCCGGGAGACGTGTGTTGTCCTTCTTACATCTGCACGAGGAAGCACTAGGAGATTAAATAAGACAGATGCCAATGTGAACCACACACAGTAACTAACGCACAGTGACGCTCCGTTCTGGGTGGAGAGCCTTGCTGTCCAGTGTAACTGACCGACAGTGTACCGTTTTCTTTCTAGCAAGGAGCACAGCACTGAGGGATGGACTGCTGGTGTTCTTCTTCTTAGTCGTCCCCCTGGTTGCGGTTGCCATTTTCCTCTTTATCAAAAGAAATGAGCTACGGAGAACCTTCTTCAGGAAGAAGAGATCACAGGCGTATGAGTACCCAGCCTTTTCTTTGTAATGTGTATTAAGTAACTTAAAGTAATTATTAACGATCTGTCGGAAACCCCTTAGAAATAGGGTTCTGTGATATCTTGCTGTTCCTTTGATGTGATAAGCACAGGGTGAAGCTGGTGGTGAACCAGCCATGGCGGCTTAGGCTTGTGCTGTAAGTGCTTGGGAGACTAGGGCAGGAAGGCTGGGAGTTCAAGACTGGTCTACACACACACTGTCTCTCTTTTACATGCACAAGCATGCACACATGCACACAAATTAAAGAAAAGGAAAGACTAAAAAAAGACTGGTGGCTAAGCTACCTTTTAGACAAGGGAAATGAGGAAATCCCAGAAAGCCCAGTGCAGGCAGGCATGTGGTTCTCGTGTGGCTCTGATAATGACTCCAGATGTCCATGCTGACTTTAGGACCCTGGTTGTCACGCCGTGTCACACTTTCCTGCTGTGTGCTGATAGGAGCTTCAATGTTGAGTATTCTGCCCCGCCCCTTTGCTGGCCATTATGGTTCTGATTGGCCAGTCCCTGCAGACTTCTGCAGTTGTCCTGACATAGTGAGAGCAGTCCCCAAGCACCCGTGCCTGGCAGACTTGCTGCCCCCTCAGGAGGGGCTGATGCTTAGCTGGTGTGGTTTCAGCCACCAAATTTACTGCTTCAAATGTAGATGTAGCCTCGAAATTTGCTTCTGATTTTATCTGATTTAAAAAAAAAAGTGAGGAGAAAAGTTAGAGAACACTGATCCAATTTATTGAATTTCATAGATTCTTAGGTTTTCAGGTTATTGAATTCTGAATTGAAATGGGGTTTGAAATCCTTTCTTTCCCACAAGGATAAGATTTGTGTGAACACCACTGAAAATACCATGGAGGCCTCAGTTTCCCTCTGTTGTCACTGCTACCGTCACCGGCAGTTTTATTTTGCATTAAGGAAAATTGAAGCTATGTATCGTGTGTCCTATACAAATGTTTTCTCATGAATTAACTCAAAGTAATCAATCATGTCTTTCAGATCAGATGGTAGAAACCAAGCAAGTGTGTCTCGGCAGCCCGGGGGCCCAGGCGTCTCGCGACAGCCAGGGGGCCCAGGAGTCTCGCGACAGCCAGGGGGTCCTCAGCATGTTTCTCCACTCGCCCCATCTAGGGAAGCTGTGAGTTTCGTACAGCTGTTTCCTACTGTGTTCAAGTGTTCACATTTAAGGACACGAAAGGAAGCTAGGAATGTGTGTTGGTGCCCTTGTCTAGCATGTGTAAGACTGTAGGTTTGATCTTGAATCCCAAAGACACAAGGAGAGATCAAAAAGTAGTTCCATAGGCTTAAATGTGGATAGCTTTACTAAGAATTGGGAACTAATGTAGGTAGTCCTCAGATTAAAGGGGCCAACAGAGTCCTGGCTTAGAGGACATAGGAAAAGGCATTGGGTTATTCAGAATGTTCTGTCTTAAAATGAGGATTGTGAACCTGGGTCCAGTGTTTTTCTTTCTGCCAGTTCTTTCTGGTTTCAGCACTCGGCTTCCCTAGGACATACTGCCAAAGGGTTGGAGCTGAGCGCATGGATGGACCTTTATCATTTTGGCAAGAGGAGCCCTTATCACCATTTCTGCCAGTGTGTTACAGAATGCTGGGAAAGCGTAGACTTGTATTGATAAGCAATACATAATACAGGTTCTGTCTTCCTTTGGACTTTCAAGCATGCTTGGGTAGCTACAGGCAAACCTGCTGTACTGTACTTTACCTTGGTCTTCATCCCAGTTGCTGTACTTGGGCCATCTAGTCTGGTGAACCTAGCACGAACAACAGAGACTTTGTTTCAAAAAGAGAAATGCAGGAACAGGTACCCCAGGATGCCCTCTGCCTTCCACACATGCGCCATGGTGTGCACACCTGCACACATCACCCACACAGTTGGCTTCAGGTGTGTGTGTTTACTGACTCTACCTCACTGGAACTCTGACAGGGACTGCATTGCCTTAGGTTGCCTTGGCTTGTGTGAGCAGTCAACTGTGTGTGTGTTCTTGCTTATCCAAATCTCCTTACTTGTGAATCATCCGTGTAGAGTTTTTATTTCTTCACAGTCACTAGGTTAGGTTGTGCTTCCAGACACGCCTTCTTTTTTCTAGTTTGCTCAGTTGCAGCGCAGCTTACGGACAGTCTGTGTTGCTGCAGTCTGAGTTGGAATGCCTCCTCTTGCGGTCCTGAGTTTGTCATCCTTTCTCTTTCTGATAGTCTTGTGTACTAGTTACTTTTCTTTCTCCCTAATAAAATGTCCCAACAAAGCAGCTTGCGGACAGGAGGGCTCAATTAGGGTCAAGGGTGCAGTCCTTTGTGTTAGGAGAGCAAAGGCAGCTGGATCTTTAGACAGCTGTTTCCATCCTACCCAGTCTGGAAGAAGAGAGCAGTGTGAGCTCTTCCTCCTATTAAAGGTGCCCACAACCCAAACCTAAAGGATGGTGCCACCGTCCGCCTTCCAACTCCAGTTACTTAAGATAATCCCTCGGAGGCATGCCAGAGGCTTGTCTCTTAGATCATATGAAGTCAGTGTTGACTGGCAGTCTAGATAATAGTATTTTGATTTTGTTTATCTTTTCAAAACCTTAGTCCTTATTTCTATAGATTTCCTGACTGTTTCATTATGTCTGCTCTCATCTTTATTTTTCTTCCTTCTACTCCCTTTGTCATTATATAATTTCCTTCTTACAGCTTTCATGATTAGTTTATTGTTATTTTTCTCCATTTTATAACATAACATTAGGTTGTTATTTGATAGTTTTCTCCTTTTGAAATGACATGTCCTCCTTTTGATACAGGTATTTATTGATGTAAGTTTGCTGTCAACTATCGTTAGCTGTCTCTCAGATGGATTTTACAAGCGTTGTAAATTTTGTGTTTACATTTTTGTCTCGAGGTGTTTTTGTATCTTTTGATTTCTTGATCTAATGATTGTTCAGAAACATAATGTTTAATTTCTATGTAATTAGAATTTTCTAAAATTCCTCATGTTTATTTTAGCCGTACCATTGTGGTTGGGGCACTCGATATGATTCTTCAGACTTGTTTTGTGGTCAAGCAAATGCTCTCATGCAGATACTCAGTGCACTAGAGAACAATGAGTATTTGCCTGTTGACAGAGGCTTCTGTTCCACCTGGTCCCACAGAAACACACAGAGGCCTACAGTAATCATAAACTGGTTGACCTATTAGCTCAGGCTTCTTATTAGCTCTTACATCCTACATTAACCTATAATGCTTGTCTATGTCAGCCATGCGGCTTGATACCTTTCATCAGCGAGGCATTCTCATCTTCCTCTGTGTCTGGATGACAACTTCAGACTGCATCTTTCCTCTTCCCAGAATTCTCCTGTTCTCATTGCCCCACCTATACTTCCTGCCTGGCTACTGGCCAATCAGTGTTTTATTGAAGCAATACAACTGACAAATCCTTACTGGATATAAGATCATTGTCCCACACCATTTGCCTCTGAAGAACAGAATGTTATTTGCGTGTCTTTTAGGTCTATAGTTCATGTCTGATGTTTCCTTATTGCTGTTCACAGTGCCAGTTAGGTAACTTATATGTTTGCTAATAAAATTTCATAATATATTTTCTTTTCTTTTCAGCCTGTGAATGCAAACAGATTTCCAGTACCGACCTATGCAGCCAAGCAGCCTCCGCAGTTTCCATCAAGGTTGGAAGGAAATGAATGGGTGTAGATGACTTGACCACACATTAAAATTCAGGAGCCATTACCTAGAAATTTCCCATTAAAGTTGACTTAGGGCAAGGTAGTTAGGTAATTTAACTTGGAACAAGTTTGGATAGAACATGGTTTGTGGGAAAGTTTTCTAAGAACTTTTATATAAATATTGTTACGTAAGTACATCAGATGTACATTAGTACAACATCAGATATGAGTACTGTTACATTAGTACAATGTTAGATATGAGTATTTTTATATTAGTGCAATGTCAGAAAGAAGTCTTAACTGAGTTAGACTGCCACTCTCTATATCTTTCGGTGTGTATAAGATTCAGAACCAAGGACCTTTAAAATAATCAGCAGTAGAAGACTCGGTAGGTGTGCCTGCTTTCTCACAGACTAACTGGAGAAGTGAGATAGCAGGAGGATGCCGTCATTTGGAAAGGAAAGGACCAAGGATGTAGGGGATTCTGGGGCCAGGGCCAGAGCAGGACACTGAGAATGTAGTTAGGGACTATGCTAGTGTAGAGAAGTGGGAAAAGAACTTAAGAGCCACTCAACAAGAAGGAAGTTATGCCCAGTACTAGAAACCTAGCCAGCTACCCAGGGCTGGTGAAGTCATGGATCTTAGAGAAGAAATCTGTTTATTTTTAAAGATTGAAGCTAAGCCTTTGTCTCAAGTCAACTACAGAAACCCTGGAGACCAGTGCGTTTTTTTTCACTGCATGTAGTTGATTTTAATTGTTTACTAGAGAATTCTATATATCTGTACAGTGTATTTTGATCATGCCTACTCCCTCCCCACTCCAACTCCTCCTAGACCCCCTCACCATGACCTCCTTGAAGCTTCTCTTCATCGTCCTCTAGTTCAGTCTGTGCCTTCAGTGTACACAGGCCATCCCTTATAGCATGGGTGGCCATAAATTGTCACCACACAACCAGAGTGTTTCATCCACATACTGTCCACGTTTGCCTTTTACAATTTGATTTGATAGTTTCATAGGCTTTCTGTTTAAAAACGTAAACTGGAACCTCCACACCTCGTTGATTATGGAGTAACATCAATATAAGTAGTGACAAACGCTGGGGAGATAGTTTAGGTGGTAATGTGCTTGCCAGGCAAGCATGAGGGACCTATGTTCATGTCCCCAGCACTCACTTAGATGTCTGCCAAGGTATATGGTCTGCAACCCCAGCAGTGAGAAAGGGAGTGGGCAGAGACGGGAGATGCTCTGAGCTCACTGCCTACTGCCTAGCCAGTTGTGAGCCGCAGAGTCAAAAATAAGGGTGAGAGCAGCTAAAGAAAACACTTGACCTTGACTTCTGGTCTTTCAGGACACACACACACACAACATAGTGAGTGATTCCCCATTTTAGACTAGTTAGACTAGTTTAGACTGGACTAAAACTGGGTCCCAGTTTTAAATGGGTCTCAGAGCACAGAGTAGAAAGTACCCTCGCCTGTGCTCAGAGAGGCTGAGGGTGGTGTTGTGAGCTTGTCCTGAATCCAGCATTGTTTCATCCAGTTCATGCACTCTGCTAACTTATTTTTCCTCCCCACAGGCCACCTCCACCACAGCCAAAAATATCATCTCAAGGAAATTTGGTTCCTGCTCGGCCAGCTCCTGCACCTCCGTTATACAGCTCCCTCACCTGATGTTAGTCTTATTCTTCAACCGTCTTCAGGGAACTGAGCAAATGCTTTTTTTTTTCTCCTGATGTTTTCTTGAAAAGCCTTTCTCTTCCAAGAGTGAATGAAAACACGCTTCATTAACACAGAAACAGAGAGGAGAGTTGAGAAGTGCAGGATTGCGCGGGCACTCCAGGAGACTTCAGAGTTAGCATCGCCGTCTTTAGGACATCCTCTTGTCATCTGCGACTTTAATGCCCCTAGTGTGGATTAAGTTATTTTGAACATGTTATTGTAATGATTTTCCAAATAACTGTACTGGTGTACTTTGTCATCATGTGCTTAAATGTAATCCTGACTTTTTGATGTCAGTTCTCCTTAATAATTTCTGGTTGAACATTTGAACATGTATTAACTTAGGAAAGCTGACCAGCTGCAATAATGTCTATGTTTTCATCTTGCATGGACTAACAGCCATTTATCCAGACTCCTGTCTCTTACTCCACAAATAAACGGCTGTCCCGAAGAAGAATACACAGGAATCACAGTTACTAGGTCGTGAAGTGACTTGAAAGTATGAAATATGGTGTGTATTCAGTTACTGGCTTCCATATTTTATGATCTTTGAAGTATAATAGCTATGATAGAAATTGATTTAACACTAAATCAGTTACTGGCTTCCATTTTTTATGATCTTTCAACTATAATGACTATGGTAGAAATTGATTTAACACTAAACTCTCTTTCCACATCATGATGAAGCATTCAGTAGTGTTGCTTTAACTGAAGTGTACACTTTATGGTACGAGGTGTGTAGTAGACCTATGCCGCTGGATGTCGATCGGACAGAAGCACGGAGAATGAATGCCTTTCGCCAGCTGAGCTGTTGTTTCAAAACCACTTGAGAATCCACGAGCACTTTAATTCTCAAATCTGAACTTCAAAGCTTGATACTGAGTCACTTAGAATGTTTACATTTCCTAAGGTGTGCTGGATCTTGTCTCTTTTGAATAATGTTTTCATAAAAATTAGGGTGGAGAGAGGAAGAATTGGTTTCCTTAGATAACTACAGAAGTTATCTTGACATCTGAGTTACTATCTCAGCTGTATTAAAATGAATTTGTACTTTGAAAGGAATGATATTGACACTAAAATTTTAAATACTTAAATTTTTTCATGATTTTTTCATAAAGAAGTTTAATAATAGGTATATTAACTGAATTTCATTAGTTTTCTAAAATATTTTGGTTTGTGTATATATACATATTAAAATAAAAACATTTACAACAAATAAAATACTTGAAATTCCTTTTTGGTCTTCCCGTTACTGTCTAAGCACACAGCCACTTGGGGTCTTATCAGTGTAAGTGTTGTGGTTTTTGCCAAGTGTGCACAAAGGCCGTGTTTAAGGAAAACACAGTAGAAGATAAAGGTTCCTTTTCCAGGATATGGATTTTAGCAGTTGGGTATGTACAAACACTGATGAGCCAGCCCTACTGAGAAATAAGGCAGAACCCCTGAAGACAGAGTGAGTAGCTGACTGACAGGAGTCTGACTTGAGAAGCAATTGGCTATAGCTCCGAGGTTTCCGGTAGGACGTGGGCTGAAATGCAGGCGCTGTAGGAGATCAGGGATCTGCCATTGCCACATTAACTGCACTGGTAAGTTTCTATAAAGGACGAAGTCGCATGAATTTTAGCCAAAGTGCAGTGGAGAGCCAGGTTGGAAGGAAGCCTGGTAGCGGGTCCACGGAGCAGTGTGCTCGTGGAAATATAGACCCAGAATAAGGAAATCATTTTACTCTTTCTTGAAAAATTTCTCCACACATCTTAAAAATAAATCTTAGTTTTAACTTCAGAAAGAATACACACATGCTGTGTTTATTGGTCCGTGCGCCATCACAAGCTCCACATGTGCAGGGTTGGCAGCTGAAGGGACCAGCGTGAGAGCTGAGGCGAGTATTGGCAGACGGAGGCGGGGTGGGGAGGCTACGCTCCAAGGACGTGGCTCAAGGAGGCCCCAGGCACGCGCCCCACGGACCCGGACCCTTGCAACGGCTTCGCAACCGCCTGGATGCTCCAGGAGGCGCCATGCTGGGCGCCACGCTGTGCCCACAGCTGCTTCTGTTGGCCATGCTCGGGAGCGTGCTGGCATCAGGACCCGGTGAGCGCTCCGCGGGTTGGCACTCTGGGTTTGGGGGACACTAGTAGGTTTTACACGCAGCACGTCATAAAGCTCAAAAAGTGTATCCCCCAAAGCACCCCCAACAGCTTCTGGAACCCCACTTAAACTCTAAAACCCACCTTCCATAGACGATGTGCTTGCCATAATAATCCATCCGGAAAGACGACCGAAAAGCCAGTAAGCCCCCAAACTGCAAGCTCAGAGGGAATCTGTAGTGGTAGCTACGGGGGCTGGGCAGGAACATAATTCTAGCTGAGTTTTTGGATCAAGGAGAGTGGTTTAGATACTCAGAGCAGCTTGACAGGTTGTGAAGTTCAAGGGTGAATCCAGCGCTTGTCTCTAGCTCTGAGACCCGGCCAGTTTTCCTGCAGACTCTGTGGAGGGCATCGTCTGCTTCCAGGTCATGTATTCCTCACAGTTCGGGAGAGTAGAAAAGTGAGGGCAGGGTACCCTCACGCACGGTTCAGTTCTGATGAGTGTCCTCTTCCTGTTTATTAGAAATTAAAATAGTAATTTAAGTATGTATAGTAGCATTTAAGACAACAGGGCCGTACCTTTTACATGCTAACACACTACAAAACCAAGAACCGTCTGGAAAACCCCAAATCAAATTAAGAACTGTTCTCCTGGGGGAGGAAAGAAAATTGGCATAACTTTGCTTTTCTACCTGCTTCGACAGAAGGCACCTAGGTTGTATGCCTGCTGCTTCCAGTCTCCTGCTGCATGTTTAACCTGAATTATAAAAGGAAGACCTTTGTAGGCCTTTCAGATACTCAGAAGCTCGGGCCAAGGGAAAAAGAATAGTCGCAATACAGAATCGAAAAACATACCAGCAAGCTTTACTGTTCTTCCTTTTTTTTTAATTAAAATATACCATCAACTCCTTTCCCTTTCCTCCCTCTAGTTTACCCAACCCCCAAACTCTCATCTCTTTATTTAATTGATATATATGTGTGTATACATACATACATATCTATCTATCTATCTATCTATCTATCTATCTATCTATCTATCTATCTATCTATCTATCTAATATTTATATGGACTTATATTAGCAAGCTTTTCTTCATGAAATTCAATGGAATATAAATATTGAAGTTTGATTTTTAAAACTGGGAAGTACAAAAATTTATCAAGAGCTTTTAAAAGATTTTTTAAAAATAAATTTGAACTTCATATGTATGGGTATTTTGCCTGCATGTAAGTCTGTGTATCTGTTGTGGGGCCTGGTGCCCTTGGAGGTCAGGAAAGGTTGAGTCAGAGAGGATTCCATAGGACAGGAGTTACAGGCAGTTGTGCGCCGCCATGTGGGTGCTGGGAATCCAACCCAGGTCTTCAGTGCTCTTAACCTCTGAGCCACCTCTCTGGCTCCTCAGGGTTTTTTGTTTGTTTGTTTGTTTTTAAAGGAAAATGTTAAACTTCACTGTTTAGGGCACTTTGAGATTCATAGCAAAACTGAGCAGAAAATAGTGTTTGGATGTAGCGCCTGCTCTACGTGCTCCCACAGAGGTCAGCATGTGGTCTTACAAGGATGCATTTGTGCAAGCCGATGATCCTGCTTGCACTCGGGTTCTGTATGTTCTGTGGTTTGCACATGGATGCCCATCACTGCAGGATCAGCTTCACTGACTCAGCAATCCTCCATGCTCCTATTCCTCCTTCTTCCCACTATCCCTCAGCAACCACCTTTCTCTGTCTGCCTTCTCCAGGAGGTTGTATACTTGGAACCAATCATACACGATGTAGCCTTGCAGACAGGTTTCTTTCCACCCAAAGCCTGTAATTTAGATTCCTTGATGCCTCTTTGTGGCTCGATAGCTTATTTCTTTGAAGTGTCAAAAAATACCCATTCCGTTGTCAGTATCAACCACAGTTTATCCATTTACCTACTGAAAAGACAGCTCAGGGGCTTCCCAGTTTTAACAGTGGTGAAGACAGCTACTGTCCATACGCCTGTTAGGTTTTATGTGAATGTAAATTTCCTTTCCTTTGGACGGTTACCTGGTGTCATTGCGATGCTAAGAGGATATAGTGGTGTCTCATTGTTCTAACTTTCAATTTCCTGTTGGCACATGCTGTCTTGACATTTGGCTTTGAGCCTCGCCTTTAAGAGCTGAGCCGTCTCTTTGGCCCTGCTGTTGCTATCTCCTCATAGGCTCCCTCGCTCTTTCTTCTCTTTTGAGAGGGGTCCTTCCACGTCACTTGCCCATTTTTAAATTTGGGTTGTGTGCTGCTATTACCTTTAAAAATTCTTTGTATGTTTTGGTTAATAATCTTTTATCAGATGCGCTTTATTTTTAACCTTTTTTATATGTGTGTATGTCATGTGTATGTCTCTCTGTGTGTGTTGTACATGATACAGAGCTCAGAGGACAACAACCTCAGATGTTAGTTCTCTTCTTGCACTTTACTTAAAGATTCTTGCTTTTCACTCTGAACAGGTGACCCTTGCACTCCTGTGGATTCTCTCTCTACATCCCCCCCCCCCACATAAATAGAATTTAAACAAAAATAGAAAATGATCAAAGTATGTCATGCATATGTAAAACATTATAATGAAATCCATTATTTTGTACAGTTCACTAAAAACACAGAAAGCAGCATTGGTCCGAAGCTTTTTCAAGCCCCTCTCTCATGAGCTTCCTCTAGCACTGTGTGTGAATGCAGTTACACCGGACCATTTTGACTATTGCGGTCGTTGCTGCAACAGTGTCCAGAAACACCTTAAGGGAGGAAGAAATTAATTTTGCCCTCAGTTTTGAGTTTAGTCCTGTAATTTTTTGTAACCTTTCTAGTCCGACATTCTGGCTGAGTTCCTAAGTGTGTGGGTCGTTTGGAGACTTTCCCTCCTCGCTTATTTTTGTGGCCACAATTGTTTGCACATTCTTTCTATTCTTTCCATAGAACAGCTCTGTACTGTGGGTTCTCGTGTGTACCCCAAGAATTGTGCAATATCCGATGGCTTTCTCCCGTCGTATGTTCATGGAGATTCTTTCCCAAGTGTTTTCATGAATTTGAAAGGAATGATGAAAACTGCCCTTATCTTTATGAGGTGTTTATACCACTATGTTTATGAGAGCCCATGAGAAGCAGATGTCCCCATCCTGTTCATATTTATAAGGTTTCTCTCTGTGTGAGATTAAAGGAGAGCTCTCGCCTATATTCCTTAAATTGGCATAGCCCATCTTTAGTGTGTATTATCATCTCTTCAAAACTTCTTGGGCGTAAACGCATGCTTTCCACTTTCCATACATCCCTCAATGGGACTTTCTTCATGTCAAAGAGCAGATTGTTGATAATGCAAACATCCCTAAACGCCCTTCATCTCTAAGGATTTTGCTGTGTTGGTGGCTTCACTGGAGTTTTTGAAGTCAAGATAAATAAAGGCTTTCCCACAACCCCCGTGTTTGTATGCCTTCTCTCTGCATCTCTGATGTTCATTGTTTGTGCCCTGGGTGTAACTTGATGGGTTAGTTGAGAGGATTGGCAGATGAAGGCTTTTTCCACATATACTGCATTTCCTTGTCTTTACCCCAGATGTCATCTTTTTGCTTTCGTTGGGATATGGAACCTTGTTGAAGGTTTCTTTCCATTGACTGTTCTCTTTGTTTTTACTAGGTCTCTCTACCACGTGACTTCTCAGATTTGCCCCTGATTTTTGGACTGATTTCAGTGTTATGGGCTTTGTACTTCTTTAGTTAGTGTTACCCCAAGGTATTTTATCATATTTGTGGTTACTGTGAAGAGTGATGTTTCTCTGATTTCTTTCTCAGCTTCTTTATCATTTGTATAAAGGAGGATTACTTATTTTTTTTGAGTTGATCTTGTATCCTATCACATTACTGAAGGCATTTATCAGCTGTAGGAGTTCCCTGGTAGGGTTTTTGGGGTCACTTATATACACTATCATATCATCTGCAAATAGCAAAGGTTTGACTTATTCCTTCCCAATTTGAATCCCCTTGATCTCCTTTTGTTGTCTATTGCTGTAGCCAGAACTTTAAGAACTATGTCAAATTGATATGGAGAGAGTGCACAGCCTTGTCTTGTTCCTGATTTTAGTGGGGTCACTTTGAGTTTCTCTCCATTTAATTTGATGTTAGTTTCAGCTTGCTGTATATTGCCTTTATTATGTTTAGGTGTGTTCCTTGTATCCTTGATCTCTCCAAGACCTTTATAATGAAGGGGTGTTGGATTTTTGTCAAAAGCTGTTTCAGCATCTAATGAGATAATCATATGGTTTTTCTCTTTCAATTTATTTATATGGTGGAGTACATGAACAGATTTTCGTATGTTGAACCATCCTCACATCTCTGGGATGAAGCCGACTTGATCATGGTGGATGATTTTCTGATGTGTTCTTGGATTCGGATTGCCAGCGTTTTATTGAATATTTTTGCATCCATGTTCATGAGTAAGATTTGTCTGTTAATTTTTTTATTGGTTGAGTCTTTGTGTGATTTTGGTATCAGGGTAACTGTAGCCTAATAAAAAGAGTTTAACAATGTTCCTTCTGTTTCTATTATGTGAACGCTTAAAGGAGTATAAATATTAGCTCTTCTTTGAAGTTCTGGTAGAATTCTGCACTGAAACCATCCAGCCCTGGGCTTTTTTTTGGTTGGGAGGCTTTTGATGACAGCTTCCATTTCCTTTCAGGTTAAAGATATGTTTAAATTGTTCACCTGGTCTTGATTTAATTTTGGTATGTGGTACCTATCCAGAAAATTGTCCGTTTTTCTTTTACATTTTCCAAATTAGTGAAGAAAAGATTTTGTAGTATGACCTAATGATTCTCTGATTGCCTTGGTATCTGTTACTAAGTCCCCCTTTTCATTTCTGATTTTGTTAATTTGGATGTTCTCTCTCTGCCTTTTGATTAGTTTGGATAAGGGTTTGTCAATCTTGTTGATATTTTCAAAGAACCAGCTCTTTGTTTCATTGATTCTTTATATTGTTTTCTTTGTTTCTATTTTATTGATTTCAGCCCTCAATTTGATTATTTCCTGTTGTCTACTCCTCATGGGTGAGTCTGCTTCTTTTTGTTCTAGAGCTTTCAGGTGTGTTGTTAAGTCATTAATGTGAGCTTTCTCCACTTTCTTTATGTAGGCATTTAGCACTATGAACTTTCCTCTTAGCACTGCTTAGGTTTGGGTACATTGTGCCTTCATTTTCATTGAATTTATTTATTTCAATAATTCTTTAATTTATTTTTTTTATTTCTTCTTTGACCCAGGCATATGGACTGCTGTTGTTCTTTTTCTGATATGGACAGAATACAGGATGTGCAGGCCAGGTTGTCCCTAAGTGCTGGAAATGGCGAAGGCTGGAATAAATCAGGCAGACACAGGGTGCTGGGTTGTCAGGCAGGATGTGCGCTCTGACCTGAGCCTGGAGTCTGCAGGTAGGTCTGGAGACTGCGGGAGGAGTGTAGAGTGGAGGATCAGACAAGACTCGCTGGGCTAGATCATGATACAGGATGTGCAGGATCTGACGAGCAGAGAAGTTGTTATATGGCACAAGGGACCCGTAGGTTGAGGGTTGGCAGAGCGTATCTTGGATGAGCCTGGGCACTGGGGGACCATGCTAATAGGAGTGGCCACATGAGGCCGGGCCACAGAATGTGGAATCCCACCTTTATCTGGGTGATTGAGGAGGGTATGTGGAGGAGAGGATTAGGTGTTTACCCTGGTGGAGAACATGCAAGATCTGGCTGGGTGGGGAGTGGTGTCATTTTAACTTCAGCTTTTCTGTACCCCTAAACTCACATGTTTGACCATTATCTACAGTAGATTTAAGGAAATGAGGATGCTTACATATTCTTCTTTCTACGCCACACTTCCTGGTGGTGCATGCTATTATATGTCTGTCCACTATCGCATAACTTAATATTGCATCCATCATGTCCCTGTGGCTTCCACAGTTGTGGTGTGGCCTTTACTCTCTATTTGAGTTGATTTGGCCTGTACTTCTAGACTTTGTAGTACAACATAGATATAGTTATTGGGAGAAATTTGTCTTTTGTGACGGGTGCATGAGGATTCTTTTCTTGGGGAATTTATTTATAAATATCTGTCTTTCTTTGGTAGTTGAGTGACAGTGTTATTCAGTATCAATTTCCTGAGCTTCCGATTCATTAATTTCAATGGAGTGTTGTAATACTGGATACCTGAGCCAGGTTGTGCTTCTCCCCTTATGCCCGACATAGTTTGTTTCCCAGTGCTGTGATGGGAAAAGATGGACTGTGTCTTATGATTTCACGTCACAGTCCATCACAGTGGACGCTGTGGTAGGAACCCAGAGCTGGAACTGAAGCAGAGGCCCTGGAGGAAAGATGTTTACTGTTTGCTGTCATAGCTCATTCAGCTTGCTTATGATGCAACTCAGTACCAGTTCCCCAGAAGTGGCACTTCTCAAGGTGGGTTTGGCCCGCTGACATCAATTGTTAATCAAGAAAAAGGTCCACAGACTTTCCTATGGGTCCACCTTAAGAGCTCGTTTTCTCATTGGAGCTTTCTCTTCCTGGATGACCAAGCTTGTGCAGAGTTGACGATAACCTAACCAGAGCAATGATGTGTGGTTCCTTTCTTCTTACACTCCTGCTTGATCCGTGATTTCAAAAGCTCAGCAATGTCATCAGACCATGGCTCCCCTTTGTTCATACCTATGTATTATTCCCAACAGGCTATGCACAGTCTATAGGGTTTTTTTTCCAACAAAGTTTTCTTGAATTATCTCTTTGATTGTTCTATTTTTTGTCTATATGTCTTGTCATGAACATGTTCTGAGTAAGTTGAATGCCTTCTTTTTGTCTTTCATGACCATTTTGTCTGTTTTCCAAATTAAATGTTTTTAGCATTTTACATGTGATTCACTTCATGAGTTAGTCTATCAAGTTTGCACAGAGGCTAATTCCAGTTTCAGGGGCTGTGCTCATGAGGTTAGCACTAGAATTTTCGAAGTAGCACAACCGATGAGCCACTCACGTTGGCTAAGTAAACCTTATGAAAGAAACTGAACACCTAGTCAAATTAAAGGCAAGGTTACTAACTATGTCTTTCTCTCTTCAGATTCTCAAAGTTCATTTCTACAAATCATATTTCCAGAGAAAATTGAAGATAGTACAAGCTCAGAAGTAAGAAGCATCAATTCACTACATAAATTGCTATATAGAATTTTATTTGTATAACATAGCTATGGAACACATAACTGTATGATAATATTATGTATGTATCTAATATGACTACTGATAAAGGACACAAAGTTCTTATGGTAGAAGCAAACATAAAAATTAGAATGGTCTACTAAAAGTTTGTCAATTCGTCTTAGTATTTTTAGCAGTTCACATATACAAAATAACAGAGAAAGGTGTTTCATTTGCTATTAACGAGATGTCTGGAGATCCAGGAGGAGAATAATATTCTCTAAAGTAGCTGATTTTGTTGATACTTTTTAATAAAACATCTTTATGCTTCATCTCTGTACCCATAGTCCTCAAGTAAGAGAATTTTTATGCTAATGTTTTAGAAAGCAAAATAATTAATTTTATTCACTGATTTTTGGAGTTGGTATTTTGCTATGTTAAGTGTTTTAGGAGTTTTAAGAATTTAAAGGTACCTGCCTTATAGGTAATAAATCTCTGAGTATCTGAGTGTGGGCATGTGTGTGTGTGTGTATGCATGAACATGTGTGTGCTTGGAGTTGATTTCTGGCATGGTTCCTTGGGAGCTGTCCAGCTTTTGTGAGACAGGATGCCCCTCTGACCTGGAGCTGGCTGGTAAGCCCCAGGGAATCTGTCTTCACTTTCCCAGCACTGGGAATGTAAGCATGTGCCAAACACAACTGCCTTTTTAAAAATGTGTGCTCTGGGGACCAAACTCAAGTCTTCATGCTTGCAAGGCAGGCGTCTTACCGGCTGAGGCATCTCTCCAGTAGGTGATCAATCCTTTAAAACCTTTTAATCATCATACAGTAGTTAGCATGTATTAATTAGCATAAATTGATTGTACAAGGCTATCCATTTCTGCTCGATGAGGGAGTCAGATGCCCTGGGGCTTGAGTTACAGAGGGTTGTGAATGATTTTTATGTATTAATTGTATTAAATAATGGGTTTGCTTGTGATATTTTCTTTCTTTCTTTCTTTTTTTTTTTTGACTTTTGAGACAGGATTTTTTCATAGCTTTTGGTTCCTGTCCTGGAACTAGCTCTTGTAGACCAGGCTGGCCTCAAACTCACAGAGACCCGCCTGCCTCTGCCTCCCGAGTGCTGGGATTAAAGGCGCGCACTTGTGGCATTTTCACGCTGGTAGCACTAAGGTCGTGCCCTCGTGCTCAGCCCACTGATCTCTCGCCCTTCCTAACCCCAGTAGTTCCGCTTTTACTTTGCCTTTCTGCCATCTAGGTTCTGTGTGCGAAAGAAACACGGGCTTCTTGTCTTTCTGCTTCCAGCTCATTCAACCCAACACAATGGACTTCCTTCATCCATTTTCCTAGAAAAATATAATTCCATTCTTCTCGATGGCTGAGCAATACTCTGCTGTGTGTAGCACACTTTCTCAGCCCACTCCTCCACCGAAGGGCACTCGGCCGACACTCCGGTGTTGTTACTGCTAGCACTTTGATAAATGTGTGACTGCTGACTTAGCATTATAGCTGGCTGGACCATTTGGTAGTTTATCTTCTGAGGAGCATTCCTACCAGTTTCCTTAGTGGATGCGCTGTGCCAATTTCCATCAAATTCACAGCGTACAGGGGCTGGCTCCTTTCCCACATTCTCACCAGCATTTACTGTGCGCGTTTTTGGTGACTGTCGTTCTGCCTGGGGTGAGAGGGACTCTTCAATCTGCAGTCTCTTTACCTTCTGTACACAAGTCCTTATATTGCACTTAATGCCACTCGTCAATCCTTGCTATTATTTCCTGAGCTGCTGAGGTCTCACTCAGGAATCCTTGCTAATGCCTTTATCTTGAAGTGTTTTTCCCACACCAGTTTTAAGTTTCAAGTCTTACCTGAAGCTCTTTGGTGCATTTTGGGAGAATTTTGAAAAGACTGAGACAGTTTCTCTTCTACATGTGGATGGACACAGATGCTGCTTTTCCCCCCAATGCATGTCTTTCCAAGGCCACCAGTGTTGAGAATCAGATGCCGTAGAATTATGGGTTTACTTCTGTGCACTCTGCACTGTCCCACTGGTTGATGTGTTTGTGTTTGTGCCTTATCACTATGGCAACACAGGACACTTGGAGTTTGCTCTTCTATTTCGTGAAGCATGTCTCTGGAGGTTTAGTGGGGTTTATATTAACTGTAGAACATTTTCAGCAATATGGCCAGTTTAACAGTACTAATTCTGCCAGGTCAGAAACATGGTGGGTAGGGTGGGGAGTGTGTCTTTTTTCCTTCTGCTGTCTTCATTTTTTTCCTTCAATGTTTGGAAACTCATTAATAAGTTCTCTCACATCCTCCCTTAATTTATTTAATGATGCTTTTGGAATTTTGTGAGTGAAATTGCATTAGTGGTTTTGTTCTCAATGATTGCACCATTTGAATTTTTTTTAAACTCTTTGGTACTTTTTTACACTCAGTCCCCAAATAAATACACAGAAACTTATTAGCTTAGCTTGTTTCTAGCCAGCTTTTCTAACTTAAATTAGCCCATTTCTCTTTTTCTACATTTTGCATCTGGGCTTTTTACCTTTTTAAAATCTGTATGTCTTTCTTCCCTTTTTACTCCATGGCTGGCTGTGTGACGGGGTGGCTGGCCCCTGGCATCCCCCTCTCCTTTTCTCACTCCTAACTCCTCTCTCTGGAGTGCTGTCAATTCTCTTTGCATGGCAGCCCCGCCTATCCCTCTCCTGCCTAACTATTGGCAGTTCAGCCCTTTATTAAACCAATCAGGTGTTTTAGACAGGCAAAGTAGCACAGCTTCACAGAGTTAAACAAATGCCACCTTATGGCTCTGCTGTAACTGTTCATCAGACTGGGGTACTTCTTGTGGAGTCTTTGGGGTCCTTTCAGTGAAGGATCATGCCATCTACACATGGGGATAATTAACTTCTTCTTTTGTTTATAAACTTTTTTTCCTTTTCTCTTATTGTTCTGCATAAGATTTTAAGTACAATATTGAGTAAGAAAGGAGAGAATGGACAGGACCTATCCATTTTGTATCCTGTTTGTAGAGGAAACTCTTGGTTTTTCCCCCCCTCAATCAGTATAACGCTGGCTGTTGCTTTGTTGTGTACAGTGCTCATTACGTTGCAATATGAACTTCCTATTCCTAGTTTCCTTAGGGATTTTGTTGTGCAGTGATGTTGAGTTCTGTCAAGGACTTTTCTGCATGTATTGAAATAATCGCATGATTTGCTTTTCAAGATTTATCTTTTTTTAAAATATATATACATATATATATATATATATATATATATGTATGCATGCTGACTAATATCAACTTGACACAGGATAAAGTCAGCTGAGAGGAGGGAACCCCAATTGAGAAAAGGCCCCCATAAGACCAGACTGTATGTAGGCCAGTCCATAGAGCATCTTCTTAGTGATTGTTGGTAGAGGACATAGTCCAAGGTGGGTGGGGTCATCCCTGGGCTGGTAGTTCTGGTTCTATAAGAAACTAGGCAGAGAAAGCCATGGGAGCAAGCCAGTAAGCAGCATCCCTCCATGGCCTCTGCACCAGCTCCTGCCTCCAGGTTCCTGGCTCCCTTCAGTGATGGACTATGGTGTGAAGGTATAAACCAAATAAACCCTTCCTCCCCAAGTTGCTTTTGGTCATGGTGTTTCATCACAGCAATAGTGACTCTGATTAATACAAAAATTGGTACCAGTATCATGGGGTTATTGCTGGGCCAGACTTGACTGTATTTTGGGGAGGATTGGGGAAGGATTTTGGAACTTTGGGCTAGAAAAGTCATTGAACATTCAAACCTTGGTGACCTGTTCTGTGGGAGCTTGGAAGATAGTGTTGAGAGAACAGCAGGTGATGGAGGCTGGTTTGTGAAGTTCCAGAAGGAAGTTTGAGAGTCCCTAAAAGACATTATCAGGGAGTTAAGAATCTCTGGTTCTCGTTAGTTGGGGCTGAAGAAGTAGCTGTGTTCAGCAAGAGACCAGAACTAGTAAAGTAAAACCCTTGCTTTGCTAGGACCCTCAATGCTGCTCAGCTGGAGCTGAGAAATTAGTGGCAATCCAGAAGAGACCAGCATTGTTAAGGCTAGGTGTTGTGAGAGTCAGCACACAGAAGTGTGCTCCAGAAGCAGCAAGGCTGCAGCTCCTCCCGGCAGCAGAACTTGGTGGTCTAAGAGTCTCCCAGGTGGTACTGGTTTTGAAGGCATGAAGTGGGGTCCTGGAGATCAGCTCAGGCGTGGCACTGGGTGCCAGGGACGGAGTTGCTGAAGAGAGTCCGGGAGAGGCTATTGGTGGAAGTGCAGCCTAGTCTCAGTAAGGGACCCCAGCGGTTTTGGGGATGCCAGTCTCATGGGATGACCACCCAGAACAGCAGCAGTGGTGGAGTGGAGCCAGCCAGAGCTAGAAGACAGAGTGTGTGTGCTGCGGAGGGTCGGGCCAGAGGAATGACCCAAGCCCCTTGCAGGAGCCCAGAAGATTGTGAGTTAATCCTGGACATTGGACACTGGGTTATTTACACTTTGGAGTGTGGTTTTACTTTGTTCAGGTTGTGAATGTGCCCTGGCTCTTCCTTCTTGAGGTAGAAAAGTATTTAACATAATTTTGGGTTTTTTTTGGGAGCCCATAATTGAGAAACTTTGAATTTTTAAAAGAGGTTTTGGATTTGAAGAGACTTTGGAGTTTTACAGAGACAGAACATTGAAAGTGTTTGAGTTAAGGACTGCTGAACTTTAAAGTTCGCATTGTGCCCTGTATTTGTGATGCTTGTTAATCTGAGCTCTTGGGGGTGAACCAAAACAACACAACAACAAAGGAAAGGTTGTGCCTGAAAATGTTCTGTGTGTCAAGGTGAGAAGGGGTCAACTGTGCAGGTTCCTTTATGTTCATGTGACACAATCTAGAGTCTCCTGAGGGGAGAGAACCCCAACTGAAAAGGCTTCCATTAGATCAAGCTGTTGGCAAGCCTGTAGAGCATTTTCTTAATTAATGATGGATTAATTACTGATGGGCTAGGAGGATACAGATCATTGCGGTGGTCCCTGGGCAGGTGGTCCTGGGTTCTATAAGAAAATGGGCTGAGCAAGCCAGGGGGAGCAAGCCAATAAGCAGCACCCCTTCATGGCGTCTGCATCAGCTTCTGCCTCCAGGTTCCAGCCCTGCTTGGGTTCCTGTCCTGGCTTTCTGCAGTGAAGAACTACAATGTGGAGAGGGAAGCCTTTCCTCCCGCAACTTGCTTCTGGTCATGGTGTTTCATCACAGCAATAGTTACCCTAACTAAAACCAATTGTGTTTGTGGGTGTATGCACATATGTACGGGGGGCTTGTGGAAGCCAGAGATGTTGGATTTCTATGGAGCTGATATTACAGGGAACTGTGAGTCTCTTGACATGAGTGCTGGGAGCAGAACTCAAGTCCTCTGCAAGAGCAGTACATGCTTTGAACTCTTGAGCCATCTCTTCAGCCCTGGTCATTTTTTTTTTGGCCTGTGAATCTGCCTAAGTGTATACTATATTTATTGACTAATGTCTGTCGAACCACCTTTATATTCCTAGACTGAGACTAACCTGCTCACGATATATGATCTTTTAAAATGTGATGCTGGATTCTATTTCCAAGTATTTTATTGAGGATCTTTGCATTTATAGTCATCAACCAGATCGGTACATGGTTTTCTTTTCTAGCATATTCTTATCTGGTTTTGGCGTCAGGGTGATGTTGGCTTCTTGAATGAGGCTCAAAGCATTCCTCCCTTCTCTGTTGTATTGACTAGTTTGAGGAGGATGGTTGCTCCTTTTGGAGTGTCTGGTGGAGTTCAGCAGTGCCTGCGTCTAGTTTTGGTTTTATTGTTCATACACCAGCATGGCCTCCAGCAGCATCACAGACCATGGTGGTCCTTCGAGGAGGTTCAATTCAGAAAGCGAACTGTTTCTTGACTCCTCCACTCAAGCCTCCACTGTTGCCCAGATCTAGGGCGATCCCGTGGCAGTGTCTACTACTAAGGAGGCTGTGTCTGTGTCTACTTAAGTTCCAAGCTGCCACACGCCACCCTGCTGACCCTACTGGATGACACTATATTCCACTGTTGATGCCTGCCCTCTCTTATACCTGCTTCCACTGTCATGTCTCCAGTCCCACCTCTCTTCACAGCACATGGGCTACTCCGTTTTTCTCTTTCCCGCCTCTTCAGCTCATATTTGTTCATTGTACCGGTGCCTGGCTGTCTTTTGCTGTGCCCTGGCTCATAGTGTTTTAACAAAATATTCACATAAATTATTAGGTTAAATAACAAGATCTTTCTGATTTTTTCTTTAAATCAACAGATATTTCTCAAAGAAGCTTTTTTATATTTCTCTCTCTCTCTCTCTCTCTCTCTCTCTCTCTCTCTGTCTCTCTCTCTCTGTCTCTCTCTCTCTGTCTCTCTCATGTGTGTGCACGTGTTCACGGAGGTCAGAAGAGGGTGTCAGGTCTCCTGGAGCTGGAGTCAAGGGCCACCCAGTGTGGGTGGTTGGAACTGAACTCTGAAGTTCCTTATTCAGCTACTTTGCTCTCTTCCCAGGAGAGGAGTTTCTTAGTCATCAAAAGTAGGCATTTGTCTGCTGCTAGAAACTTAAACATAAATTTAACATAGTGTTCAGCAGATGGCCTGTGGCTCCCGTAGATGAACCCTGATGCTTGCTCTGGGGCATGACTCCATCTCCCCATTTATTCTGCCAGTGACAGGAGTGTGTGCTCAGGCGTGCCCTGAGACTGCAGGTGAAGAGAGCTGCTGCTGGCAACCAGAATCCCCACATTATTCTGCTTCTGTGTGTGAAATAATTTATCCCACAACTATGGAGGGAACAGATGGGGCGCTTCCGTCTTCATGGTGCAAGGAAGAGACTGTGGACCGTGTGGGCTCTTCTTTCATAGGTGTTTAGGATTTAGCGATGTGACACTCTAATCCCGCATAAGTCCAGAGCGACTTGTTTGTGTGTCAGTGAATGGGTTACATGAAAAGGTAAATACTTACAATATCTCATTGCCAATTTTTAACACAGGCAGTGTGTGATGATTTTACGAATTGTTCGAAACATTCTTGGGGAAGGGTTGGTTGATTCCGAGTTGCTGTTTGCTTCTCATTGAAATTTGTCCTCACCCTGTTCTTCTGGTCTCTCTAGGAAAAGATATCCTACGTTATTCCAATAAACCAGAAGCCGTACACTGTGCACCTCCAGAAAAGGTGACTTTTCTTTTATTCTTTAGCTTGGCATTTCATTTTACGTCATTGAAATGGTTTCCTTGTCACAGCAGTGGCGTATAAGAGCAGTGAGAGAGCTCTCGTTGGAATTGTCACTTGTCTCTAATGTGCTTTGTAGTCATTAAATTGTTGTCCCCAATCACCCAAGTTATCTTGGTGAATGAGGCGTAGGAGCCAAGAACAATAGAGACTTTGCCTATGGAAGACCAGTCTACCAGATTTAGATTGGTAGAACTAGAAGGACCAATCAGAGCAGAGGGCAGGGGCAGGCTGACCTTGGCCAGAAGCACGGGTTCCAGCAGTGAGGCTGGCTGCGAACTGCTTATGGAACAGCCCAGGGGAAATGCTCCGTTGGCAGCTAATTCAACAGTAGAATATGGGAGAAAGCAATTGAATTTTGATATCATTTGTTTTAAAATACTTTCAACAAATTAAGTATAGAAGGGATGTACCTCAACACAATAAAGTCTATAGATAACAAACCCAAGGCCAACAGCATACTTGATGGTGAAAGTTAAAAGGGTTTCGCCTAAGATCAAGAATATGGCCACCATACCACCTCTGTTCAGCATCGCGCTGAAAGGGTCAGCCAGAAGAGTCTAGCAAAAGAAAGAAGAACACTTGAACTGGGAAGATGATATCACATTATTCCTGTAGGTAAAGGACATTATCCTTTCTCTCTCTCTCTCTCTCTCTCTCTCTCTCTCTCTCTCTCTCTCTCCCTCCCTCCCTCCCTCCCTCCCTCCCTCCCTCCCTCCCTCTCTCTCTCTCTCTCTCTCTCTCTCTCTCTCTCTCTCTCTCTCTCTGTCTCTCCCCCCCTCTCTCTTTATCTCTTCCTCTCTCTGTATCATTTTTATCTCTATCTCCTTTATCTCTCTCTATCTTCTCTCTCTCTATCCCCCTCTCTAGGATCTCTTCCCTTCCCCATTCCCCTCCCTCTCTATCTCTATATCTATCCATAAAGGATCCATAAAACAACAACAAAAACACCCCCTGTCATTACCAATAAATAAATTCACCAAGTGGCAGGATACAATAATAATTATCTACACGCCAATAATGGGCTATCTGAAAAGAAATAAGAAGGTCCTATTTATGAGATCAGAACTCTGACCAGCTGTGGCCATGTACACCTGTCATCCTGCTTGGGGGACAGAGGCAGGTTCAGGGTCACCAGGTAGATGAGAAGGCAAAGGAGGAATTCAAAGTCGCCATCAGCTACTCAGTGAGTTCATAGCTAAAACAACAATAACAAACTCACAGATCAAAGCAAACTGCACCACTAAACCAAAATAATGACAGACAAAACAAAATAAAAACAAACCCCCAAAATGACAACAACAAAGTCAAAACAACATAAATTACAAGTTGTATTTTCTGTAAGAATTTTTTTTCTAGGATATATGCAACTCTAAAATAACCAGGGCAATTTGGAATAAAAAGAACAAAGCTAAAGGAACCATTCTACTAGACATCATATACTGAAACTGTAGTACTCAAAATTTAGTTATTTTTAAAGATTTATTTTTTATTCTATGTATATGAATATTTTGCCTGTATGTATGTATATATACCACGTATGTACCTGGTTATGGTGGAGGCCAGAAAAGGATGTCTGGTCCCTTGAAACTGGAGTTACAGATGGTTGTGAGCTGCCATGTGGGGTCTGGGAACTGAACCTGGGGGCTCTGGAAGTGTTCTTAACCTCCGATCCATCGTAATAGTAAGGACGTAAGGAAGATGGGCAATATTGAGAGTGCGAACAGACACAGAGACAGGAAGAGAGCAGGGACACCAACGGAGAGATGGTGTCCAGCAAGTATCAAGGGTGAAGTGGTTGGAGCATGGCAGAGTGGTTTTCAAGCCTCCCCCTGCCACTCAGAGGTGTGTGGGAGGGCACCACTCAGAACTGGCAGCCAGGGTGTGTGGGAGGGCACCACTCAGAACTGGCAGCCAGGGCAGCCATTGGTAGCCTCCAGGTCCAGTGGAGAACTGGAAGCAGCAGACTGGGTGCTTACTGAAGTCAGAGGGAGGCTGAGGGGAAGGAGGGAAACCGAAATGATGCAGTATGTACAGAGCATGGTACCAGAAGAAGAATGGGCTTAGACCTGAGGTTCAACGCACATGCTAAGGATAATAGGACTTCATTTTCTTCAACCACATTATCAAAGACATACATACACAAATATATATATATATATACACACAAAGATATATATAATAATAGTACCTATCATATAATATGTACTATGTGTTATATTTTGTTATGTGTTATATATAATATGATCTGTTATATAATAAATCATTAATATATTATTAAAATATATAATTATATAACTTATGTAATTATATGACTTATAACTACATAAAATCAAAAATGCAATATAACATATAATAAATAAAATATAAGATATAATTATATTAATACATAGCCACCATATTATGTATCATTAATATTGCATATATAAACCTGTAATATTACTATATTATATATAATTGACATGCAATATTAATCTAGAATATGTCATACTATACATATTAGAATAAAGAAGCAGAAAATTCTCACAACCCTCCATCCAGTTTATATCTCTGTAAATAAAAAAATGGCTTTATCCCTCTTGCAGCTCTTCCCTTTATTGAAAGGAGCCTGGTGAGCTGGAGAGATGGTTCAGTGGTTAAGACTGCTAACTGCTCGTGTAAAGGACCTGGGTTTGGTTCCCAGCACTCCAATGGCTCATAAGCACCTGTAACTCCAGCTCTAGGAGACAGGATACCCTCTGACTTCTATAAGCACCTACACATACTGTGAAGCATAAATCCATGCAGGCACATACATCTACATAAAGTAAATCTTTTTGAAAACTAAAAGAAATTTATTTTGAGTAAATGTATATTACTTTGCATGAAATGTATGACAAAGGAAATGCAACTATCATACCAAAAGGTGTCTTTTCCTTGGAAGCTCCCGAGAGTAAGCCTTTTAGTTTTTAAGGCCATCTCATTTCTGCCCAAACTTCTTACCTCTGCTTTTGTAGCTGGGATGTCCCCCGAGCATGCGCAGATTAATGGACGTGGCTGTGTTCCAATAAAGCTTTATTTGCACCAACATGGGGTGGGGCAGAGTTTACTGATGCCTGCTCTGTTGTTTCTAAAAGAGTAACTGGAATTCTCTTTTCTGTACATAGTTATTTTTTGGCAGATCGTTTTATGGTTTATTCATATAAAAAAGGATCTGTGAGTTCGCGCTTTACAGACATCCCGGTAAGACTTAAGTTATTTTATGAATTTTCAGAAAACTTGAAAATAATTGAGTGAATGCTTTCCCAGTGCAAAGACTGTGAGGACCTGTAGGTGACATACGTAAGGTATTTACCGCCTAGTCACTCAGTGACCCCGATGTCTTGGCGGAGTGAAATTAGTTGACTGAGGGCCTGCCTGCCTTGCATGGGCACTGCCTATGGACTATGGCTTTACCTATACTTCCTGAGAAAGTGAATAAAACTAAGAGAAAAATAAGCAGATTAAGAACAGGAGAGCACAGAAGCACAGACCAAGACCTTTTGTATCCATTGTCCCCGCTGCATACATACAGACATCATCATACACACATCATCATACATGTACTGTGTTCTACAGTGTCCCTCCCCTAACCTTGTTCAGACCTGAGGAGTTTGAATGCTTGCCGTATTTGATCTATGATCGAGTAAAACAATGCTCTAATTTTATTTTAATACGTTTGTGTGTGTTCTGTTTTTTTATGTCTCTTCACTTGGGCTTTCTGCTTCTGGAAGCGCATTGTCTGGTGAATGTGTGTGAAGGGAGCACTGCATCTTTTTGTCCTCACCTCACCCCTTCTCTGGCACCGCCTCTGTCCTTGCAGGTGACAGACATGCTCTGGTTAGCGCGGCTTCAGAGTCCTCCTCCTCTGCTGGCACACCCGGCCCTTGGAGCTCCCAGACTCTTAGGCTCCAAGGACCTTCTTTAGTCAACACATTACAGTTTTACAGATTCTCAGGGCTTTTAACTGAAGTCTTAAAGTCTGTACATTAGGAAAAAATTATGGAGACCTTTTGAGTATCATTTTATACAACCCATTGTAAATCATGTATTTACGAACAGTCTCCACACGCTTCTGTCTGTTTTCAAAGCAGGAAATTATTTGAAAGGTTTGTCAGTTCTCCGGTAACTCGTGTCCTTTTTCTCATCCCTAGATGCAATGCTACTATCAAGGCTACATCAAAGGCTACCCGAACTCTGTTGTCACACTCAGCACGTGCTCCGGACTGAGGTCATTAACGTTCCCCCACTCTGGCTGTGATATCTGGCTGCGGGAATGCATTCCGTTTCTGTGGGCGCCCAGTGGGGGCGCTTGTTGGCGGTGTCCTTCTCCAGATGTGGTCCCACTGGTCTGGGATCTTTCTCCCTTGCTTTGCAGACCAGAGATTATTCTAACTTCTGGAGGGCTTAGACAACAGAAATGGCAAATGAATGTTCTAAGCTGGAAGAGCAAGGTTTAGGATGGTTTATTCATTTTTTTTCAGCTTACTTCAGTTTATGAATTTTATAATACCTACCATGTATTTTAGTGTTTGGAGATAAAAGTAAGATAAATGAACAAAAGTGAATTTTTCTTTTCCTCATGAAAATTATCTTTACAGCAAGGAGGCAAGTCATATCTTTGTAATTATTAATTCAATACTCCCCCTTTTAAAAAGCGATTACCAGTACTTTCTCTAACTCTTGAAAAAAATCATTTGGTTTTTCCTTTCCTGCTTTGGAGAAGTTTTCCTCTTGTCAGAATTCTCCACCTTTGCTTTTAGTTAGCATCTTTGTCTTCCCAAATGCACTCTAAGCTTCCTGTATGGAACCCTGAAATTTAAACCTGAAACCAGTTTCTCACGCAGAAGTGACACACTGAATAAGCTCATTTCCGGGAAGCCAAGTTCTGTAAACAGATGATCTCTTCAGAATCAGGCTTTTGAGTTCTTATCCAAACCATATACTCAACCAAAATTAGCACCATTTTATAGTCACGGCTAGATTAATTGTCATTAGTAAAATTGCAGGTGTATATTCTCATTAAAAAAGTTTGTTTATCAGGTTTTCAGAGTCCTGCAGGCCAGAGAGACTTTTACTAATGTTTCCATTGACCAAGCTGCGCAGGAGCCACCGCCGGAAGCACAGGAAAGTTATTAGATTACTGTCAGACTGTGCTCCTAGAAATTTTAAAGCTGATTTCTATTAGTCTTGTAACTAACAAAAATTTAAATAAAAAAAAGAAAGAAAAAAAGAAAAGAAATGTGGATTTTTGAGCTAGAGAAATATTTTTCTCCTCAAAGTCATCTGCGAGACAGTGTTTGGAGCAAAATGCTGCAGGGCTGAAAACATTCTACGTCTTTTATTGTTTCGTTGGATGCGAATGGAATTTCACAATGTATATTTTATTAAAAGCGCTTTACAATTTCATCCCTACTGTTGCAGAGGAATCCTGCAGTTTGAAAACGTGTCTTACGGAATCGAGCCCCTGGAATCTACGGTTGCTTTACAGCACATTATTTATAAACTAGGGAATGAGGAAGATAAGTTGACAATTTTTAACAAAAACAGCAGAAACATAGAGATGCCAGCGAACTACGGCATTTTTATCAATGAAAAGGTGAGTTCTGTCTACTTTAATCATTTTCAAAGCCCCTATTAGTTCTAATTCATTACAAAAAAGTGTGTGAGACTGTTGTAGGGTTGCAGTAAGGCCGTTCCTTGTGGCCCTGAAGCCAGGCAGGATCTTTTCTTTCTGGCCATATCCTGTCGTTTATTTTGCATTGCTCATTTAATTTTAGCTTTGTTTATGTTTTTTTTGTTTTGTTTTGTTTTGGATTCTTATTGGTGTGAACAAAACCACCTGAGAAGAAGCGATGTCAGCAGAGAATGATTGGATGATTAGAAGAATTTCAACACCATGGAGAGATTGGGATGTTGTGGATCCAAAGTTACCTTTTCCTAGGCTTTGTCCACCCCTGCCTGTGCCAGAATTAACATCTTGTGACTTAGTAGATAAAAAGCGTTTAGAATCTATTAAGTTAGCAGACCTCTGGCTTCCGTCAATGCAAAAGCTGAGAATGTCATCCCATAGCACCTTGGGCTTATGGGAAAGCTTCTCCCATCTTTCTCTACCCACCTTTCTTATGGACCCACTAATACATTTCAAAGTTGCCTTGGTTTATGATTTTCTTTGTTCTGCGAAACTATAAACTCCATGAAACTGATTTCACGTTGGAACACGGGATTTTTTTTTTTGGGGGGGGGGTCACCTAAATCTGTGTCCCAGGGCCATAGTCACTCAAAATAATTCTATAATAAACCACCTCTTATTCCGTTTGAGATGAGAGTGGTTTTGCACCAACATTAGCATAGTTAAATATGTATACAACTGAAATGGCCCTAACAGAGCTGCTGGGCATACCCAGATCGTCCAGGGCACACCCTGGACAAGGACATGGCAGTTCTTCATACATGTAGCTCTGAAAAAGGAGCAGAATTGTCACCCAGGTCTCGCTGACATAAATAACTGTGTTTGGCCAGTGTTCCTGGGTGTCCTCTCTGTCTGTGCTCATTTAACAAAGCCCCAGAATTTAGCTGGCTATTAAAAAGAAACAGCAGTGTATTTATCAGCCTCCCCAGTATCTGGATAGGATCCCAGTGGGAAAAATACGGCTCCTAACATGAGCAGGCATAACGTGTCCCCCTAGATTGGATGCGGAAAGGAAGGGACCCCTTAACATTTCATCGTTTCCATTTCCTGCCATGTGGCATGTGGACGTCCTGATAGACCATGGCTCACAAGGATAAGATGGTGCACCATGGGTATCTGAGCAAGAGAAAACAAGGGAGGTGGCCCAGTTGTAACAGTGCCTTCTATACAAGCACGAGAGGTGCACAGAATTATTTCAGTTTCTCTAAATTCCTTCAGATTTGTTTTGTGTCTCAGCATATGGTCTAAAAGCTTCCATGTTCTGCTATGCAGAATGTCTATTCTTTTGTGTTTGGGTGGAATATTCTCTAGATCTTGTTAATTCTGATGTTTCTCTGTTTTTGCCTGGAAGATCTGTATATCGGAAGGATTGGCATACATAGTAAAATCACGACTATTAACTAGCTCAAGGTAGTTTATGTCTTTATAGCTTAAGATAATTTATGTCTTTAAATCCAGCACTACACTTTTTAGGAAATGTGTGCACTAGAGTTGAACACACATGAGTTTAGGATTATCTTGTCTTCTTGCTTAATTGCTATTTAAGTCTGAATGAATGTCCTTCTTCAGTTTAAAGTCTGTTTTCTTGTCAGATACTAAGACAGTGACATCTGCCCTCTTCCTGGTATTTTGTTCTTTTAAATTCTTTGAGATTCCTTCCAGCTCATTTCCACTAGGTGCCATTACTATGGGATTTAATATTTTTTGGAAGAAACATGTTAATTTTTGTATTGTTTTCATCTGCATTGGTATTTGGGCATCTGCAGTTAGTTTGGCTGGTTCAGTTTTTTTTCTGTTGTTGTTCAAAGGTTAAGTGTTTTCATAATGTCCTAACTCTTCCACATTTCATGCATATATATTAAAACATTTAATTTTTGTTCAACACACATTTATTCTTTTAGTAAAGGCATTTTCAGTGCTTAGGAGGAGGCTAACTTATGCAGGTTTGGGATGGTCATTTCCTGTTTGCCTGGAATTTAGGGATAAAGTTGTATCCACTTATTCAGCTACATCCTGGTTCTTGCAGTGACCTGGTTTAGGAGCGTGTGATAAGTTTCCCTGGCAGTGTGGGTAGGTTTGGATCTCAAAGCTGTATGAAGTAACTGGAAGATTCCAGTCAGACAACTAACAGTGCACTAGGGAATGTCTAAGGGAAGGAACGAGGCTGGAAGAATGAGATACTCCCTGGCTGGCTAGCAGCCTCAGGGCTTTGGAGCGACCCAAATCGAGGGATGCTAGAAGCCTACATCAATCTAGGGCCCATGTGGGACAGCCAGTGGGTCCCTGGGTACAAAGAGGCTGAGATGTGGGCAGTCCAAAAGGAAGGAAAAGAGGCCAGGAGCTCTTGGGGTTCTGTGAGCCGGGACTGGGTGTGTCAGCAATGTTATTCAAGTTATTTGTGACTAGCTTCTTGGATCTCACCCTTGTTTGCATAGTGGCTCCAGGTTTGCCAGGACAGAAAGCTTATTATCATTTCAAGGTCTTTTGCAGTTTGTGTCTAGTCTTGGACACAGGTGTGACCTTCTGTATTTTTTAGTGTGTATGCCTGAGACTTTTCAAAGCCTTTCCTTCCTCACTCAACCTATGCCTTCCTTTGCAATGTCTTTACCACTATGTCGTCCCATTGACTTCCCTTTGTCTGTTGTTCTAAACAGCAGCTAACTTACTGTGAACTTTTTCCTATACAAATACTTCCCACAAGTCCACCCAATTCTGTGAAAGTTCCAAGGTGGAGGCATCAAAAAGCTCTGTGTGCAAACTCTTTAGGAAGGCAATGGATACCTGAAACATATAGTTGTTGTAGGGGGTTGCTTGTTTGTTCCTGGTTGCTCAGCCCTGAAGCAATCACACAGAAACCATATAATTTGCAATACTGTTTGGCCAATAGCTTAAGCATATTTCTGGCTAACTCATATCTTAAATTAATCCAGCTCTGTTAATCTGTGTATCACTACAAGGCTATGGCTTACCAGGTAAAGTTCTGGCATCTGTCTCTGCTGGGGCTACATAACTTCTCCATGACTCTGCCTTCTTTCTCCCAGCATTCAGTTTAGTTTTCCTTGCCTATCTATATTCTGCCCTGCACAGGCCTAAGACTGTTTCTTTATTAACCAATGGTATTCACAGCATATATCACATAGCCACAATTCTTTGAGAACAACTTGGCTTTGCCATCTCTGGTACCATTAAGACACACAGAGAACACTGACCACCAGTCTCACGAATACCAACTAGCTGGGTTTCCATGATGGGGTTTCACTGAAAGTTAGTAGTTGTTTTTGTTCTTTTGTTTGTTTGTTTTGCTTTTTTTTTCCACTAAAGCAATGCCCTACTCCCTTCCTTAGGAGTATTTCCCCATGTTTCTTGCTGTATGGGGGCTGGCAGGATGTGCACAAGCTGGTGCTCTAAGGGCACACATGGCAGTCAGAGGAGACCCAGGCTGAACTGGCACTGCAGCATTTGCCCTGCAGTACTTGACGGGCAGCTTTGACGAGGAGCCAGGGGAAGCAGATTCAGGTCTTGAGAGACATTGCAGTCACATTGCAAAGCCTGTGGCTACGGGAAGAAATGGGACACAGTCATAAGTTCTTAGCCTTCAACATCTTTGTTTGTTTGTTTGTTTTTTGTTTTTGTTTTTTTGAGACAGGCTTTTTCTGTATCTTTGGAGCCTGTCCTGGAACTAGCTCCTGTAGACTAGGCTGGCCTCGAACTCACAGAGATCCGCCTGTCTCTGCCTCCCGAGTGCTGCGATTAAAGGCATGCGCCACCACCACCTGGCTTAGCCTTCAACATATGTACAACCTCTCCAGCAAAATTTTAATCCACTTCTGACATTCAGGTCAAACCAGTGGTTAAAAATGCATGGCGTTTCATTCCAGTTTTAGTATGTGAGCAGTCCACGGGTTGGAAGCTGTGGATTCATTGGCTGACTTCATAACCAGTGTTCTAATCACTGGGTTCCATGCTATAACCCCCAAGCACTCCATGTTAGCTCTCCTACCTAGTGCTGACTGTGAGTTCTGCCCTAGTAGCTTTAATAAGGAGCTCCAAGTAAATACATTGTGAAAATTTAAACTTTTGTGTGCTTTTGCTTCTTTCTAGGCAGAAGCACCGGTAAAACAGTCATCTCCTCTCTATCTCGAGATGAATATCGTGGTGGACAAAGCCTTGGTATGTACTTTGATTTTCCTTTTATGTGTTTGGTGTGGGACTAGAGAGTTGATTTAACTGTTAAGAGCACCTGTGCCTCTTCCAGAGGACCCAGGTTTGAATCCCAGCACCCACATGATGATTTACAACTATCTATAATTCTTAATCCCAGTGGATCCAATGCCCTATTTTGACCCAAGGGTACAAGGCACGCATGCGGTGTACTTATACACATAAATAATAAAATACACAAACCTAAAAAGCACTTTTAAAAAAGAGTTGCAAACTGTTGACTCCTTTGGCATCAATCCTTAAATATTTGTGTAAATGTGTGACACCCCGGGCTAGAGGCGACTAGAATATCCCAGTCTTCTCGCTTTCCATCGCAGACAGCACAGGGTAACAATTTGCTGACTGAAAACCAGGCAGTTGCAATGACCCAATAGGAGACAGTTCTGGCAAGAGGATGAAGCCAGAGAGAGTCCAGTCCTATAATGTTTTGCTGGCAGCAGAGGCGAGTGTACCCATACATGCTGTAAGACACAGACAGGTGTTTGGTGCTGCACCTGTCCCATGTCATTGTTTCCTGGCAGGAAAATGTCTCTAGGTCCTTGACTCCTGTCAACAAGAAGTCATATGGTTGTTAGAGATCTAGGTCTTTCCCATGTTTTAGTGTGATGACCCAGATTTGATTATCACGCTGGTGAACTATCACAGTGAACAGAAATACACATTAGCAGTTCTGTTCTTAACATTGTAGAGCTTGCCAGGAATCCAGAGCTGAGGTCAGAGGTAATATCTGAGGAAGAATAGGCCAATGCTTGATGATTGCACTTCTAGGGAAGGCCTACCGAATGTCATCGAGGGTCAATCCATATTTCAACATTTACATATATACCTGCTTGCACTGACTGTGTATGTATGTATATGTGTATGATGTATACATGTGTGTTCTGTCTCATTGGAGATTGTGTATCTTATTTGAAGCAGTGAATTCTTTATCAGCCACAAACTTCTAATAGTAGATGCAAATATCAAAACATCGTACAAAAATAGTATTTTAACTATGAAATCATTTTTGTCTTTTAGTATGATTACCTGGGCTCTGACAGCATGACTGTAACAAACAAAATTATTGAAATTATCAGTCTTATAAATTCAGTAAGTATTTTCCTTTTTATGTTTTTATATTAAAATTTTTTACTTTTGAAATTATCATTGATGTGACATTTCTGAATAAATAGGTCATTCATATAAAAAGAATGTGGATTTGCGAACCTTTAAAAATATTTTCTAGGGTAGGGCATTTATAAAATAAGACAGGTTAATTCGTTTTTTTCTGTTTTTAGGTGTTTTCCCAACTCCAGGTTACTATTGTGTTGTCCTCATTGGAGTTATGGTCAGATAAAAATAGGATTCCTACCGTTGGTGAAGCAGATGAATTGCTGCGTCAATTTTTAGAATGGAAGCAATCCTATCTTACCCTAAGACCTCACGATGTTGCGTATTTATTCATGTAAGCATGCTCGGTCCTCTATAAAGAAAACAAAAGGCTTGCCATATAGCTGAATTCATTTCTGATTACCCAGACACTTCATTCAAGGTTGATGCTTTTTGATTGCCAGGCAATGCAAAAAGATGAATAGCATTTGTTTCTAAGCTTATTAATCGTTTCTAAAACATCAGAGTGAAATTTACAGAGCTTCACCCATTTTATGATGTAAAATCAGTCGTTGAATAAGAGCCTGCATGCGGTCATAGCAGAGCTGGCCCTTAAACCCTAAGAAAGATCCACGACTCATCTAGTGAAGATCATATGTTGATTACACAGCTGGCAAAGCCTGGGTGTGAAGTTGTTTATATGTACTTACGTGAATGGACTGTCTGCATTATTTTAAAATTTAAAAATATTTAAAGACACGGCTTTGCATTTGTAGTTGCGTTCATAATAGAATTGCAACATACAAGAGGTGTCTTTGTATGTATTTATCTCTTAATATATGCAACACAATTCATCTTGGTATAGTATAAAGAGGGATAACATTTGGTTTTCTGTCACATGGGTAGACCAGCACTCTGTCACACATTTCCCCTGTGAACACCTTTTAGAGTTTTTACAGGGCTTCGAGCAATCTGATTGAGCCATTAGGGAATGACTAATGTTTTTAGTGTTGTGCTTATCTTTATTATTTGGAGCGTTCCAGTCAATGTGTATGAATCCATCGCCCCAGTTTTTGAATTATTCTTCAAATAGTCTTCAAATATTTGAAATATTTCTCCAGGAAAACTTTTGCAGTTTTTGTTAGAACTCTTCTAGATAACACTGGTACTTATTTCTAGGTCTTTTATTTATTTACTATTTATTTATTTTATTTATTTATTTGCCAATGTTAGTTTTTTAATGCTTTGTTATATTTTATAAGTAAACAGAAATGTAGCTAATTTCTGTAAGTACTGTCTCAGTCACTTTCTGTGAAGAATCAATACCGCCAAGGCAACTTGTATGAAAGAAAGCATTTAATTGGGGGCTGGTTTACAGTTTCAGAGGGTTAGTCCATTATCATCATTCATGGGGAATATGGCAACATGCAAGACAGACATGGTGCTGGAGAAATAGCTGAGAGTTACATCCTGATCTGGAGGCAACAGGGAGAGAGAGAGAGAGGGAGAAAGAGAGAACAAGAAAGGAGCTAGCAGTTTAACAGTCTTGTCCATGGGCTTCTGAAACCCAGACCCTCCTCCAGTGGCGCACTTCCTCCAATAAGGCCACATCAACTCCAACAAGGCCCCACCTCCTAATCCTTATAATCTTTGCAAATGGTTCGACTCCCTGCTGACTAAGCATTTAAACACAGGAGTCTATGAAGGCCATTCTTACTCAAACCACAAGTACCAATTATTTTTTCCACTTTTTAGAAGAATTTTTTGAAATTATAAATGCCATTACCTAAAATCATTTTTTTCCCCATGTACAGACAGTTTCACAGGTTTTCTTTTCACAGATGCAGGCCCAAAGGGAGGTCTCCAGGCACTCCCTCATCACACCTTGTCAGATCCATTATTATTGTTAATGTTTTGCATCAGGGGTGCTTTTACAACTGATGAAGCAATATTGATACACTGCTACTAACTGAAGTGCATGGCTTATATTAGAATTTCTTTTCTGTGTTGTATGAACTCTTTAATATTTAGTAAATTTATAATGATGTTAAGATGCTCTAATAATTTTTCCACACTTTATATTGGCTTTGTGTGCATGTGTGCTCACGCATGTGCATACATGTGTGCGTGTGTGTGCATTTGTATGTTTGCACATGTACGTCACAGGGTGCATGAGGAGGTCGGAGGATAACTAAAGTTAGTTCTTTCCTTCTCTCATGTGGATTCCAGGATAAATCTCAGGTGGTCAGGCTGTGAGGTCAGTGCCTTTATCCACTGAGCCATCTCCCAGCCCCAGTGCTTTCTCATTTTACGTGTAAAATCATGTCATCTGAAAGTCACGAGTTTTATTTCTTTGGCTGTCTGGCTGTGTTCCTAAGGCTACACGTGAGCAGGAGTGATGATAATATTTTCATGTCATATTTTTCTTAGGAATAATATTCCCAATGCAGTTGGTGTAAAAGCCATTTAGTAAATTTAGAAATCAGTCTCACCTTTTAAAGTAGGACTATAAAATCACGGGTACATGCTAACTTTTCCCAAAGCGACTTTACCTTGAATTCTGTCTTCTGGAACTAGAGAGACAGGCCATCCGCCATGCCCTCTGGCATTTATATGAGGTCTGCAGATCAATTCTGTGCTGTAGGTTGAGAGCCTTTGCCCCTTCCCTTCTTCTGGAACCTTGTCCGTCTCAGCCGCTGCTCAGGTGTCTTCTGAGGTTTAGTACTGTGTGGTGACCTCTGAATTCTACAGTACTGTAGTCTTGTGTTTTCCTGCTCTTCTCAGCTGCAATGCCAGTCCTTTTGGTTCCATCCATTTGTGCCGTGTTCTGACTTCTTTATTTCCTTTAGTTCTGCTGGTTTTTAATTATCTCCTTCCTTCTACTAAGTCTGGGTTTTGCTTGTTGTTGTTTTTCTAGTTCATTGAAATACAATGTTAGGTTGTTGATTGGAGATTTCTAAATTTTACATATGACTGTCCCTGCTTTTTATCTGTTTACTTAGAGTATCTTATTGCAATCCTTTAGCCTCAGCCCCTGTATTCCCAGAGGTGAAATGAGTTTCTTGTGAGTACCATATAGTTGTGTGTTATATTTTAATTCATTCCATTGCTGCATATCTTTTAAGCTTGAGAATTTAAGTCATTTACATTTAAGGCAATTCTCAAGGACTAAAGCCTAACTTTGTGGGTAAGCCATTTTTTCCCTCTAATCATGTCTATTACACATTTTTTGTTGTTTTGTGGTTACCATAAAGCTTTTAAAATCCATTTTTTAATTATAGCAAGCAGTTCTGAAATAGCAGCTGTTTAGTATCAAAAGAAAAGAACAGACAAATAAAATAAAAGGAGAGAAAACTCCGTGGCCCTTCTACCATTCTCCTCATTTCTAAATTTTGAACTCACCCTTTACTCTGTCTGCTAGCTCTTGATATGTTATTATTATAATACTCTTTATTTTTGCTTTATTTTAGCCTTCAAGTTCTATATGATAGGTTTCTGTCCCATGTCTGCAATATATTGCAGAACTTTGTGTGAACTGGATACTTTGTTTTATCTGTGAGTCCTATACAGGTTGGTGTTTCCTTCTTATTCACTTAGCATCTGCTTAATTTTAATTTGAAAAATTTCCTCAAGCATTTCTTGCAAGGGTGTGTTTGTTGTTGGTAAACCCTCCCAGTTTTTGTTTACCTGGGGATGCCTTTATTTCTTATCTCTAAAGCATAGCTTTGCTAGGTATAGTGTTTTTGATTCACAATTTTTCCTCCAGCACCATGGCTTAGAAGTTACCTGTGAGCAAGAAGGAGACATCCTCAATTGTTGTTAATTTTATCCTGCTGCTTTAAGAATCATCTTAATTTTTAACTTTTGACAGCTACTGATCTGTATCTTAAGAGAGAACCCTTGTGTGAATCTGACTGATGAGATATCATCATTACCTCTTTTGAATAAGCTTGGAATTCTCAAGGTTTTTTTCAGTCCAATTGTAGTAATAAGGGCGGCGGGGCTGCGTCCCCAACACCCCAGCCGCCTGCTCGGCTAGCTTATGCCCCGAAATAATTACATGGACACTGTATTCTTTTAAGCACTGCTTGGCCCTTTAGCTCTAGCCCTTGCTGGCTAATTCTGATATCCCGATCAACCAATCTCTAATAATCTTTGAGCACCGGTCTTACCGGGAAGATTCTAGCCTAAGTCCATCCTGGGTTGGAGCTGGGGCATGGCGTCTCTCTGAGGCGTCTGCTCCAGAGAGGAGAGCTGTCGAGTCTGAGCTCACTTCCTCTTCCTCCCAGCGTTCTGTTCTGTTTACTCCACCCACCTATGATCTAAGCTATGAGCCCAAGCAGTTTGTTTATTACTTAGCCAATGAAATCAACAGATTGATATATGACACTCCTACATCATCCAATTAATCATAATATTTATTCTTTCAATGCTGTCCAAAATTTCCCAAAATTTTCTTCCTTCTCTTCTCTTTGTTCTTGTCAGCGTATTTTAGAATAGTTTAGCATTGAGACCACTTCTGTTTAAAGAGAATTTCCATAAGTTTCCTTCATTGCTTTTTGTTTGTTCTCCTCACTGTAGTTTTAAGCATCTTGGCTTTGAGTTTATTTCTTCTTTTTGATCTATTCTGCAATCAATATATCCCCTAGTGCTTTGATTTATTAACATTTATACTTTCAAAGATTTCCATTTGATTTTAGAAAATGAAATGTCTCTGTTAAGATTCTCTGGGAGAATACTGGCTTGTTTTTTTAAATTATTTTATGGGATCTCCTTAAGACAGCTATTTAAGATTATTTGGGGTCTGTCCAATTAGTCATCATGGTCTGTTTTAGATACCTTCTTCTGTCCCTTAGGTGAGACTATGGCTCCTTGAAAGGTCTCCATACTTGTTGATATCAGATGATACACTTTGAACACTTGTTTCTTTCCATCTTTCTGACCTGGGTTATTGATGCCTGCCCTTCCAGCAAGCAGTTATATGCAGGTTGCCTGCTATTCTTGCTGAATCTATGTCCACAGCTGCCATCTCCTCACTAGGTGGTGCTTTATATTCAGGGTTTTTCTGGTCTGCAATTGGTGCATTGTTGCTGCTTCCTTATTTGTATTCACTGAAACTGTTTATTACTGCTTTGGAGGGAGGGAGCAGGAGTTTGCTCTGACTGGGACTCCGTGGATATCATCCTTCTGAGGAGTAGTGATAGGTCGCTAGTAGTTGATCCCTAGGCGCTGCCCCATGAAAAGTGTTCCTGCTTCTTACTATTGGTCAGAATTGAGAGTCAAGGCACTGCACTGTGGTTTCCTGCTGGTGATGTGAACAGACAATGAAATGTCACTTGGGAAAGCAGGAAGTCCCAATATCAAATGTCTCAGCTAACATAAGGGAAGAACCTATGGATTACCCAGCGGCGCTCTGACTGCTCCCTCTGTGTGATGCACCTGAGAAGAAGACGACAGTGGCTAAAGTAACATTAAAGATGAATAACACAAGACTTAAGGTCACTGTGGAGAGATGATGGAGGCGCTAAGCCAAGAAAAGCCGCAGAGACACACTCGATCCAAGTGTGAAGTAATAGAACCAGACGGCAGATTTAACCCCACTGTCAGCAGTCAGACTCAACAGATTTGGTGTAAACAGGAAATCTGAAGACAGACACTGCAGTGTATTAGTTACTTTTCTATCGCTGTGATAAAGTGCCATGGCCAAGGCAACTTGTAAGCACTGACTTGGGTTTATAGTTTTAGGGGGCCAGAGTCGGTGATGAGAAAGGGAAGGCCTGGTGGGAGGAACAGCACACATCTCACACTGCAAGCAGGAGGCAGAGGGCACTCTGGGGAACGCAGGAGTCTCCTGAAACCTCAGCACACTTCCCCCAGTGACATGCTTCCTCCAGCAAGGTCACACACCTTCTCACTGTAATCCTCCTCAAATGGCCACCAACTAAGGACCCAGTGTTTGAGGGCCCAGATTTTGGGGAGTATCTCATGTAAGCCATCACATGTGGCATCAAGTTGAAAAAGTCAGAGCTCGTTATAGCTCATGTGTATGAAACCAGGTTTTTAAGAAAGCAAAATGATAGAGATCACAGTCTTTACTAATAATAAGATGCTGGGCCCGCTATGCCACCAGGTGAAGACCCCAGGGGAAAGAATCTGACTAAGGCCCATGCCAAATAGTAAGGAAAGGTGAATGCCTTAAGAGGGCAGGTGTGCACAGGTCTTTACGACACCAATTACAGAGCCTTACAGCACACAGAGATAAAACTAACAAGAAAAAAAGAGAAAGTGATTAGTGGTTTGCTGCATATTTTAAGGTCTTCCTTGGATAGACATAATTAGCATATAAACTAGAACATGGCTATCCATTGACTTCAGCTCATCGACCTTTATAGACCTTTGCACCTACTTGGGCCAAGTACATGTGCAGAGTGAACATTTTAGATAGAAAACAAATGGCCGTGGATTGAAAAGGACTCGAGTTATTGATGTATATTCTCTAACCACAGAATTAGTTTAAAAGCAGTGATTTTTTTAAAAAAATTTCTTCTTTGAAATGAAAACATACACTGTATATGACCCGTGACTCAAAGAACATAATAAAATATTGGAAAGTGTTTCAAGACAAACAATACATCAAACACATATATGAAAGTCTGTAGACCTAACTAGATGACTCACGGTTGGGAGCACGTACTGTTCTTGCTGAGGACTCAGGGTTGGGAGCACGTACTGTTCTTGCAGAGATCTCAGTTTGTTTTTCTGCTTTTCTGTTGGGTGGCTCACAACTGCCTGTGACTCCAGTTTCTTGGGATCTGATGCCCTCTTCTGGTCTCCATCAATACCTGAACTCATTGGACACAACATGTAGATAAAGAAACATAATTGAAAGTGGAAAAAAAAAGTGTAAAAAATGTGAGATGCAGATAAAACAGTGGTTTCAGGAAATTTTATAGTAATAAATTCCTATATTAGAAAGAAGGAAACATTGCATCTTTTTGCATGCTGGGGTTTGGTTGATATTCCTGGGTGGGGGCTGCTCTTTTATGAAGGGAAACAAAGGTGATAAATCTAGGGGAGACAAGAGATGGAAGAGTTCAGTCAGGGAATATTGTATGAGAGAAGAATAAACAACAGAAAGAAAATAAAGAAAAGAATAAACATGCCCATATTGACTTTTTCATTAAAAAAAATGAAAAGATACCTCAGCAAGTTAAGCATAAACAATGAAGATAAAAGCAGAAGTTAGCAAAAAAAGGGGTAAGAAAAATACAGAAAATTTATAAAATAAAAGCAGATTATTTGTGACAAATAAAACTGTCAGGTCTTTACCTAGATATAGTATGAAGAAAGAGAACCTGTAACTCACTCATAACAGAAACGAGGAACTCTTTAGATCTTGAAACAGGAATGAGCGAGTATAAACAATGACTGTGGGCCTTTACTTGAAATGAACACATTTCCCTTGAGATGTGTGCTACTTGGCTGAAGGGTGGACAGCTAACTGAGTCATGTGTCTAGGGAAAATAGGACAAGAATCATCAATGCGAGTACAGAACTCTTAACCTCAAAGGCAACAAGAGATTGTTTATTCTGGAGCCAAGGATGAGTGGCCATGGCCTGGAAACAAAGATTCAGTCCCGTGTTCTAGTAACAACTTCGTGAAGTTTTACAGCAGAAAGTCATGAGCCAAGGACCCTTTCAAAGAGATGGGTGGGTATATTGAGTGGGCAGACTACAGCCAAGGGGAAAATCTTCCTCATTGGTCTTCAGTACTAACTGAGTTTATTCTTCTTTCTGGTAGGTGGAAGCCAGGGATCTGTTTATACAGTTCATGGTATTTGCCATTTAACAGTCACAGAGACATTAGGCTACACCCAGAGCTAGGTCATAAATGTCTCTGAACTTGCGCCATTCTGGTCTCTGTACTTCCATGATCTCGACAGTCAGTTTTGTAGTCATAGCTTCTGTTCAGGGCCATCACAGTGTTCACATGTGGGAGCCATATATTGTTTATTAACTGTCATCTAAAGTCCCTTGTAGCTAGGAAGACTCTTTCCCAGACTCTGGCGTAGTTGAGGCTGGGAAGTGGGCAGGACTGCAGTCCCAAGGGGAAGAGACTAGCTGGAGGACCTGAGTCTGAGCCCGTGTGAAAAGCCAAGCGTGGTGGCTCTTGTAACCTCAGTGACAGAAAGGCAGGGACAGTATTGAAGGGCTTTCTGGTCAGCATGCTGAGCCTAATCAGTCAGGCAGCCTCAGGGCTTTGTCCCCCAACTCCAAAATAAAAAAAAAAAAGCTCCTGAAGGTTAACTGTTGACCTCTGGCCTCCACAGACACCTACTTGTGTGTACACACTTTCATGTATGTTCATCCACTGCCTTAATCTTCCTGCCCAAATTTTATGTTTTAAGCAAGTTTTTTTTTTTGGTGTGTGTGTGTGTGTGTGTGTGTGTGTGTCCTGGGACACTTGCTTCGATCAGTTGAACAAAGCCCTTCGTGGCTCACAGCTGATCTCGATTGGAGAGGCGTGAGGATACAGGCTTTCATCAAGCCATTGTGTGTCTCTGTTCCACAAAATCTCTGCTATGTCTTCACAGCATTCTTAGCCATAGGCACGTTAGCAGGATAGCTGCTGGTTCTCCCCAGCCCCCTTTCTTTTCCTTTCTTTTTGTGGCGTCAGATGCTCTAAGCACCTCACCTCAGCCATCTTGCAGATGTCACTGTGCCCATGAACTTTGGTGAGATAGGAGAGTGGGTTCACTGATGTCACGCTCCTTCTTTCTCAAAGCTGGGTGAGAAGGGTGAGCTCAGAAATAGAACGTCGCTCTCCTAAGGCACTGTCACATTCTCTACGAAAAAGTGGCACTTTTTTTCCCCTATGCAACAAGTTTTGTTGTTGCCACTGGAGAAAAAGTGCTTGTTGCAAAACTCGGAGCAGAGGCTTGGCTCACCTCAAACCAAAGGGGAGGAGAGTGGCAAGGCCAGCCGAGATCGAGAGCATTTAGTCCAGTTTAGTTGAGAATCTTCCAAATTTCCAACAATAAGGACATTTTTAACCATTGAGCCTCAACTGGCTTCAGAGTAGGATTTTCCTAAACTAGGGCCTTAAATTTTCCTAAAATTCTCACAGCTAGGTTGTTCCCTGGGATTAATTAATGACAAATGTGTGTTTATGTATTTAGCTACAACGAGTACCCAAATTACGTGGGAGCGACGTATCCTGGGAAGATGTGTGTGACCCGCTACTCTGCAGGAATCACAATGGTATGTTCTTATTCGTTCCTTGAGAAGGATGTGAGGGGTGGTTTCTGAAGTGATGGAGGAGTAGCCATTGTTGCAAAGCCTGTAGGCGAGGCCTAAATGAGAACCTAGGACTGGAGAGCTGAGGGAGGGCATTGGGGGAGGTGGGAATCACTGGGGAGACATACTCAAAGAAGAAGGCATTATAAAAATTATAATCTCTTTGTAGTTAAGACGGAGATAAATATAGAAATAGACAAAACAGTGCAAGAGAATTGAGTTGAAAACTGGAAAACGAACAGAGCTCCATACTGCCGGGCTGCTTGTATCTTGCCTAAGAGGAACTCGGGGGTTTCACCCATCCGTGAATCACGTTCATTACTCTGAAGCGTTTGATACAAAATCCAAGGGTTCCCACCTGGAAAAGAGCCTTCCCCATTCAACAGTGTCCTCTCTTTTGGAACCCCTTTGTTGCTTTAGTACCCCAAGAACATGACTTTGGAGGCCTTTTCGGTCGTCGTCACCCAGATGCTGGGTCTCAGTCTGGGAATATCATACGATGATCCAGCGAAATGCCCCTGCCCAGAAGCCATCTGCGTCATGAACCCAAGAGCTATGTAAGCTTTCTGAAAACGCTTATTGGTTGGTTGTGTTTATTTTGCGTTAAGTACAGCGTTGACTTGTAGTCTGAATGAACTGGAAGAGGATCGAGCTCATGGCAGAACATGTGCCTGTGGCTTGACTAGAAGAGCAGCGGAGTGTGAGGGATATTACTGAAAATTCTAGTCAAGGCAGACAGTTCGTATGTAATCTACAGGTGTAAAGAGTTCCTTAGATATGTATTTTGTGTAAACCCCCAGTAAGGACCCTTTAAAATTTGAAAACTATGTGCTAATAACCATTCTGGGTTTTTATGCATATTATTAACCTCTCAGATTCTCACAGTGTGTCTGGAGGGCGAGTCCTATTATGATTATTCTCATTTTTACAGGAGAGAAATTGAGGTATGAAAGAATCACCCATGATCAGCAAGTTAGTTAGTTAGTGGTCAACTGGGCATTGTCCCTGTCACATTTCGTACAATGGCCACCTTCGGAACACAGCCATCCATTTCTCTCAGTCCGTTTCCACTGTGTGCAAGAGAAGGAACTGCCGATTTAAAAGTCTGACAATTTCACACAGGTTCAGCTCGAACAATTGCACAGTGTGTTTCATGAATCATTCATTCTGTGTTAGTCCCCAAAGAAGGCATGTAAATCCAGCAAATGTCATTTCCATTTTTTGTTTTGTTTATCAGTACTGGGGCTGAACTGGGACACTCTACTTCTGAGCTCTACATCTCCAGCCCAGTGTTAGTTTTTTATTTTGATACAGAGTCCCAATAAGTTTCCAAACAGGCCATGACTACTCAATCCCCCTGCCTCAACCTCTTGAGTATCTGAGATAATGGCTTCTGCCTGAGATTATGGCTTGAGTATCTAAGATTTTGGTGTTGTATTAAGAATTTAATTAATATTTTTGATAAGTCCCCAGAGTTCACAAAGCCTAAGTGATTGTACATAATATCAATGACCTAAGCCAAAGAGTCAAATTAGACATTTCCCTTGTTATTTCATTTGCATAATGATCCTGTAACAGTTAACTTATTAGACAGATAATATATCGGAATTAGTTGATATCAAGTTCAAGAGAACTTCAGTATTTATACTAGCTTCATCCTTATGCTCCAGTGATTCTCCCAAAAGAGTATTTGCTATCATCTATTAAATAATATCACAAAGCTAGCATAGGATATGGAGTTATGCTTTGCGATGTATTCTGCTAATGACAGTGTATGAATTCACTTTTAGGCAATCTGCAGGTGTGAAGGTGTTTAGCAACTGCAGTTTGAGTGACTTTGAGCGCTTTAAGTCTAATGTGGGTGCCAAATGTCTTCAGAATAAGCCGCAAATGCAACTTAATCCAAGACCAGTCTGTGGAGACCGCAGAGTGGAGGGTAATGAGATCTGTGACTGTGGTACCCCACAAGTGAGTATGCCATCTAGGGGGTTGTAGAGCAAGCCCATTGTTTTAGCTTTTCTTTGTCAGAAATATTATATTGCTAAATTACACCACACACCATGCACTGCTGCAAGCAAATTTCATAACTGTATGTTCAAGTTTAATCTGTCATCAGTCCAACACAAAATTTTAGGACATAGGTTTCCTGTGGGAACCTGTCATATACTGTAGACTGCACTTCAGGTAGTTTTGATCTTTTGCATGGCAGGAAAGTCCTGAAAATATAGTGAATGCAGACGGTCCCGGGAACAGTGCTTCTGGGTATTAGAGCATCTATAGTGATAACAGAAATCACCTTGAATATAACATAAACACAGTAGCACTGTTCATATACATGGGCATGAGTTACTGCTTTGCACAGCCGATCAACAAAAGAGTTTGCTACTAACTTGTAGATCAAGTCCTCTTCTTTTACTCTTAAATTACTCTTAAAATTTATCTTTTTTAAAATACATTTTGCTGGGGCCATGCTCGCCACAAAATAAAAGGACCAGTTACAAAGACGGGATGATGAGCTTGGCCGACATGAGCGACTATGGCGGCCGTCAGATAACAGATGCTGATCATCATTGCTGAGACTTCTCATGCCTCTCTTGTGTTCCCCCACTTGTGTTCATCTCCAGGCCATCCGAGACAAGTCCTGTTAGATCCCCTCATCTGAGCTGGTCGATGTGGAGTGTCTGTGCCTTCTTTCCCTCCTGTTCATCCCCTCCTTTCCTCCCACCCACTCTCCTTCCCTCTCTCCCCTCCTTCCCTGTCTCCATTTCCTCTCTCTCTCTCTCTCTCTGCCCCCCCCCATGTGTAGGATTTCTGCTCCTCTCCTTCCTCACTTCCTCCCTCCCTCCCTCTCTCCCTCCCTTCTCCCTCCCTTCCACCCTACCCCTCATTGTAGAGGTCTTCCATCTTCTTGGTTAGGTGTATTTTAGGATCTTTTATGTGGGAGTGTACGCATGATCTCTTTTTGAGGAGGTTTGTTGCTGATGTATAAAAAGGCTGCTGAGTTTTGTAAGTTTGATACTGTAGAGTCCTTTGTGTATACACCCAAGAGTGGGATAGCTGGATCTTATATCTTCTTTAAAGTTTTTCAGCTCCATGAAGTTCCATTTATTAACCATTGGTCACAATGCCTTTGCTATCAGTGTTCTGGTCAGAAAATCCTTTCTTGTGCCAGTGTGTTCAAATCTATTCCTCATTTTCTGTTCTAGCAGATTCAGGATGTCTAGTCTTATGTTAAGGTCATTGACCCATTTGGAGTTGAGTTTTGAGTAGAACAGATAGATATAAATCTGTGAATGACATGGACAATTCTTTTCAATGCAGCTCTCTAGTTTGACCAGCCCCATTTACTGAAGATGTTGTCTTTTCTACACTGTGTATTTTTTTTGTTTACTTCTTTGTCAAAACTTGAATATCTAGGTGTTTGGTCATGTATCTGGATCTTCAGTAGATTCCACTAATCAACATGTCTGTTTTTATCCTAATACCATGGTGTTTTTATCACTGTATGTAGGTAATACAACTTGAAATCTGGGATGGTTATACCTCCAAAAGTTCTTTTATTATTCAGGTTTATTTAGGTTTCCTATTATTTTCTTTTTTGTGCATATGAAGCATAATTAATAAAAACTCAGAGACACATATTGGGGTTCAACCTGAAGACCAGGAAAGCAAACCCAACCTCAGTTTGAAAATGGTAATTCTGCTTTCAGGAAACCTCAGAATGAGACTGAGAGCTGTCTCTTCCCATTTTATAATCCTCTCTAGTTCTGAGGTTAAGGGCATGAACCACTACTGCCTGGTTTCTATGGCAAGCTAGTATAGCTACGGGGTTTAAAGGTGTGTGTCATTGCTGCCTGGTCTGTAAAGCTGATCAGTTTTACTAAAAGGCTGGCTGTTTTATGTTTCTGGTCCTCAAGCAAGTTTTATTAATTAAAATACAAATGAAATGCCACAACATGTGTATTTATGTGTGTGTGTGTGTGCAAGTTTAAGATTTTTTTCAACTTCTGTGAAGAATTTTTGGGTATTGCATTAAATCTATAGACTGCTTTTGTAGGGTGGCAATCTAAACAACATTAATCCTGCAGATACACAAAGCAAGAGTTGTCTTTTATCTTCTCATCTCTTTTTCAATTTTTTTCTTCAGTGTCGTATCGTTTTTTATTATATAAGTCATTCATCTACTTGGTGAATTTTTTCCAAGATGCTTTTAGGTTAATGTGAAAGGCACAGTTTCCCTGATTTCTTTCTTTGTATGTGTGTCATTTGTATAGAAGGAAGCTACTGATTTTTGTGTGTTATTTTTTAATTTTATTTTTGATTGAAAAGAAAGTTATCTTCATGCAATATATTCTGATCACAGTTTCCCCTCTCTTCCCCTCTCTCATGTAGATCCTCCTCACCCTTCTAAATCAATGCCCCTTTTCTCTCTCTCTTAAGAAAACAGACAAATAAATAGACACTGTTAAAACAAAATGAACAGACAAGAAGACACTAAAAAGAGCACGAGAAACACACACACACACACACACACACACACACACACACACACACACACACACACACCTCAAATTTGGAAACCGTAATACATAAGCAAAACCCAGTAAAGTTAAAAAAAAAAGAAGAAGAAAAGGCCCAGAGAAAGCAAAAATGAGACAAAAAAACAAAACCTTTCCAAAAATACCTTTAAGTACAGGTACGGGTTCACGTCACCCAGTGTTTCTTTTTCTTTCTTTTTTTCTTTTTCTTTTTTCTTTTTGATTTTTTGAGACAGGGTTTCTCCGTAGCTTTTGGTTCCTGTCCTGGAACTAGCTCTTGTAGACCAGGCTGGCCTCGAACTCACAGAGATCCGCCTGCCTCTGCCTCCCGAGTGCTGGGATTAAAGGCGTGTACCACTGCTGCCCGGCTGGTTCTTAAATCCAGTCAGTGGCTATTTCCTCCCACAACACATATGTCCTGATTGCACCAGTGCGCCATGCAGGCAGGTCACTATTCAGGCAGGTCACTATTGTAGATGCAAGGGTTTGTAGCAGGGTTATTATAGTTTACGGTTCTCTGGTAGTTTGCAGAGTACCTTCCAGTACCATGAACACCAGTCAGTAGGAGGAAAGGTTCTAAAGGGGCATCAGTTCACCTTCTCTGTGTTCACTGAGCTATTTGGGTGTTGTCTTCAACAATAGGATATTATCATCAAGTTTGTGGAGAGCAATCAATAAAATACCCTTGTCAAAAGCCAAAGTTGTCTGGGGCCTTCCATGGGGTCCCTTTGGCCAACAGCTTGGATAAGATGTAACCGGTCCCTGGGACTGGAGGTTTCACGTGGTGGCAGCAGATGTCTTGTTAGGGCTTGGTCTCCTCCATTATTTGGTGATTCTGTTCAGATGTATTTCATATATGTCATATTGAAGAAACTTCTATTGTTGTAGGTTTCCACATGACCCCCTCAAACGGCCCTCAGTGTTAGTCCTCCTTCCCCATATTACCTCACTGTACACTTGTAACCCTTCTCCTATCTAATCCTTGTCTTAGTTAGGGTTTCTACTGCTGTGGAAGAGACACCACGACCACAGCAGCTCTTGCAAAGGAAAATGTTTAATTGGGGCTGGCTTAAGGTTTCAGAGGTTGAGTCCATTATCCTCCTTATGGGAAACATAGTGGCATGCAGGCATATATGGTGCTGGAGAGGGAGCTGAGAGTTCTATACCCTGATCCACAGGCAGCAGAAAGTGAACTGACTTGAGCTTCAGAGACCTCAAAGCCCACCCCCTAGTACCACACCTCCTCTAACAAAGCCACACCTACTCCAACAAGGCCACACCTCCTAATAGTACCACTCCCTCTGTGCCTATTGGGAACCCCTTTCTTTAAAATCACCACACACAATCCTCCTGTTCCAGTCTTCTCTCTCTAACTATATATTCTTTCCCCCTTTTCTTCAGAGATCATTCCCTCCCTGCACTGTTCCTTACTTCTGTGGTTATTCTGATACTAGCATGATGGAGGAAGGTCATTGGTTAAATAAAAAGAAACTGCTTGGTCCTCATTGGTTAGAAGATAGGTGGGAGGAGTAAACAGAACAGAATGCTAGGAGGAAGAGGAAGTGAGCTCAGACTCCACAGCTCTCCTCTTGGGAGCAGACGCCTCAGAGAGACGCCATGCCCCTCGCTCCCGGGAAGACACAAGCTATGAAGCTCTGACCCAGGATGGACATAGGCTAGAATCTTCCCAGTAAGCGCACCTAGGGGCGCTACACAGATGATTAGAAATGGGCTAAATTAATATGTGAGAATTAGCCTAGAAGAGGCTAGATAGAAATGGGCCAAGCAGAGATTAAATGACTACAGTTTGTGTGTTGTTATTTCGGGCATAAGCTAGCCGAGCAGGCGGCTGGGGTGTTGGGGACACAGCCCCGCCGCCCTTATTACTACACTAGCATGCTTATTGAATGCTTAGAAGACAATGTCTGCATATGGGAGAAGACATATATTTGTCATTTTGAGTCTAGGTTACCTCATTCAGGATGTTTTTTCTAGTTCCACCCACTTAGCTGCACTTTCCACTGTGTCAATGTGCCATATTTCTCTGATATATTTATTTGTTGATGGACAGAGAGGCTGTTTATATTTTCTAGCTATTAGGAATAGAGCAGCAATGAACATCCCTGAGCAAATGCTCCTTAGCGTGATGTAGAGTCCTTTATATATGTGCCCAAGAGTGAGAAAGCTGAATCTTTAAGTAAATACATTCCCTACTTCCCGAGGAACTGCAACACTTATGTCTGCAGCAGCTGTACAAATTTGCACTCCCACCAGCAATGGATGAGTGTGCCCCTTAGCCAAATCCTTGCTGGTAAGAGCTGTCATTTGTTTGGGTTTTGGCTGTTCTGACTGGAGTAAGATGAAATCTCAACGTAGTTTTGATTTTCTTTTCTCTGATGGCTAAGGGTGTTGAACATTTCTTTTAAGTGCTTCTCAGTCCTTCGTATTTCATCCTTTGAGAACCCTGTTTAGATCTATGCCCTATACTTAAATTGGGTTATGTGTTTTCTGAATGTTTAGTTTTTTCGAGTTCTTTATATGTTTTAGATGTAAGCTCTCTATTGGATGTGTTGTTGTTAATTTTTTTTTTCAGTTTCATGAGGGCCTAGTTATCAGTTGTTGTCCTTGGCACCCATCCTATCCGGGTCCTATTCAGAAAGCCTTCTTCTTTGCCAATGAGTTCAAGACTATTCCCTTTTCCCTCTTCTGTTAGATTCAGGGTATCTGGCCTTATGTTGAGGTCTTTGGTCTGTTGAGAGTTGAGTTTTGTGCAGATTTTCTGCTTGTGTTCTTGTACATACAGTCATCCAGTCTGACCATGTGTTGAAGATGTTGTCCGTTTCCCAGTTTTATCCCAAGTATCTCCAGGTTTTTTGTCATGAAGGGATATTGATTTTTGTCAAAGGCCTTTCTGTATCTAATGAGATGATCATGTGGTTTTTGTCTTTCAGTTTGTCTGTGTGGTGGATTAAGTTTATTGATTTATGTATGTTGAACAATTCCCGCATCTCTGGAATGAAGCCAACTTGATCATGGTAAATAATATTTTTGATGTGTTCTTGAATTCTGCTTATAAGTATTTTATTGGAAAATTTTGCATCTATGTTAATATGAGGTATTGGTATAAAATTTTCTTTTCTGTTGAGTCTGTGTGGCTAAGGTATGAGGGTAATAGTAGCTTCATAAAAATTAGGAGATGTTCCTTCAGTTTCTATTTTGTAGGATACTTTGAGGAGTATTGGCATTAGCTCTTCTTTGAAGGTCTGATATAATTCTGTGCTGAATCCATCTGGTCTAGTAATTTTTTGGTTAGGAGATTTTAAATTACTGATTCTATTTTACTAGGGGTTTGTGGTTTGCCTACATTGCTTATTTCATCTTGATCTGACCTTGGTAGATTGTATAAATCAAAGAATGCATTAATTTCTTTTAGGTTTTCTGGTTTGATGAAATATGTATCTTTAAAGTGTATCTTCCTTTTGATACTCTGAATTTCCTTGGCATCTATTGTAATGTTTCCATTTTCATCTTCAATTTTATTAATTTGGTGTTGGAGGAGGCTGCTTGTTTGTTTCCTGGAAATAATCACCCAGAAACTATATTATTTAAATCACTGTTTGACCCATTAGCTCTAGGTTCTATTTGCTAACTTTTACATCTTAATTTAACCCATCTCCATTAATCTGTTCATCGCCACAAGGTCGTGGACTACCAGCAAAGTTTCAGCACATCTGTCTCCAGTGGGGATGCCATGGCTTCTCCTTGACTCCACCTCCTTTCTCCCAGCATTCCGTTTAGTTTTCTCCGTCTAGCTCTGTTTCCCTATATCTCCGCTATAGGCCCAAAGCAATTCCTTTATTAACCAATGATATTCACAGCATGCAAAGGGGACTCCCACATCACCTCCTCTTTCTGTTTTTTTTAAAGGTATATTTATTTATTATGTATACAACTTTCTGCCTCCATGTATACCCAAACGCCAGAGAAGGGCGCCAGATCTCATTATAGATGGTTTGGAGCCACCATGTGGTTGCTGGGAATTGAACTCAGGACCTCTGGAAGAGCAGACGGTGCTCTTAACCACTGAGCCATCTCTCCAGCCCCCCTTTCTGTTTAAATAAAAAGGAAGGTTTCAACTTTAACATAGTAAAATGACATAAAACAGTTATCAAGCAAGAATTACAGTTACAGTATTTATATCTATCTTATATTTTTATCATAACTAAGGAAAACTGTATTATTACTATCCATTCTTCAACTCCAGCAAGACTCCTATTACCTAAGAAAACAGGAAGCGTATTGAAAGCTACTTCCAGAACTCTAGAATTGACAGAGACACCTTGCTGCCTGGACAGTTACCCAAAGTTCTTCTGTACTGTTGGGCCATACAGTCTTTAGCCCACAGGCCCATAGTATCCAGCAGACTTTTCCACGAAGCAGGAAATGTCAAAGATAGTTCCACCTATATTGGCAGCTTATCTATCACATTTTTCTGTGTCCTTTAGAATGTTTGGTAGACTCTTTCATGAAGCAGGAACCTTTAAGCAATTTTATCAATCATTTCTCTTTGGGTCCTGCATGTCCAGTTCATCAAACAGTCCAGGCAAGAGTAGTTTCTTGCCCAAATGACTAATCAACTCCTTAAGAAGCCTCTTCAATGCCCATCTTTCTCTTGAAGTAGATTGAAACTGCCAGGAGCAGATGTGTCTCATTGTCATGAAAAGTCCTAAATTTTTAAACATTTTAAATGCCATATTCTATAGTCTTTGAAAGGTTTGAAGAATCCCTATCCATCTGAAATACATCTCTGTACATCTAGAAAATCTAACTAACATGACTACAAGCTTGATTATTATAGATGATTATCTACTAGCCTATATTTTTAAATTATACATTGTATTTTTAAATGAGCTACACAAACACAATACCTTAATCAAGAGCAGAAACATATGCACAGTATAACAAAATTGTCCTTAAATTTGTATCAATAAACCAATATTCACATCAATACAAATCTCTATAGAATATCCCCCTTTAAATGTAAATAAACATTTATAAACAATATTTGGGAATATGGGCATAGTTTTCTTCAAAGTGCTTCCTGTTGTTTATTGGGCAAAGTAATTTTTTGAGGGGTGTTCAAGGCAACCTTTCAGGGAGCCTTGGCCTATCAAACCACATTAGTCTAGAAGTATTCCACAGATTCTCATCTTCTGTGGAAACAAAAGCAGAACCTCTTTTCCAAAGAAACATATACTTAGACCCACATTTTGAATTCAATACCTTTAAAATATGCATTTTGGTTTAGCTTAGAAATCCCCAAAATCAAATGTCTCTCTGCAGTCAAGAAATTCAAAGAAAACACAATAATATTCATAATCCAGACTCTCTGTGTATAGTTCATCTTTATGTGGCTTGTTATTTTTTTATTCCCTTTAATCTATGATTGTTTATATTCTGTCTCTTTAAAGACTTTGTTTTAATTTTTTAATGATTTACTTCTTTTTCAACTCTCTATACTCTGTTTCTTCTCTCTCCCAAGCCAATGTATGTTTATCCAACACTGTGACCAATTTAGAGGTCTTTTCCATCTGAATTTGTCTTTATTGTGTATTTATAATTATTTTCTGACCAGGACTGATTCTTAAAATGTTAAGCACTTCTTATAAATTTAAGTGGCGCCATTGTTAGGAGAAACTCAGCACTGCCTGCTTGCTCTGCACAGTCCACCATGGTGGAAGTCCATTCCCTGCCTCTGCAAGTCTTGCACATTGCCCAGTCTGCTATCACTGAATCAGGAAGACCTCTCTTAAAGGAGCCATGCCTCTGCTTGCTTCTAGCAAACAGAGCCCACCCAAGAAAATGCCGATACCAAACCATGCTTAACTCTGTTCTTTTGTTTAGGATTCCTTTTTAAGCTTTCTCAGGTTTTACGTGGATTTAGTTGGCCATTTCTTTGTTTCCTGGCTGCCCAGAAACTGAAATATCCACACAGAACTGTATTAATTAAATCACTGCTTGGCCTATTAGCTCTAGCTTCTTCTTGTCTAACTCTTACATATTAATTTAATCCATTTCTATTAATCTGTGTATTGACACATGGCTGTGGCTTACTGGTTAAAGTTCCAACATCTGTCTCCAGCGGGTCTACATGGCTTCTCCCTGACTCTGCCTCTTATCTCCCAGCATTTGGTTTAGTTTCCCCCGCCTACCTCTGTTCCCCTATAGCTCTGCTATAAGCCCAAAGGAGTTCCTTTATTAACCAATGATATTCACAGCATACAAAGGGGAATTCTACATCAATTTGGATCATCTCTCTCCATGTTTTTGTTAATTTATTTAAAGGTTTGTCCATTTTGTTGATTTCCACAAAGAACCAACATTTGGTTTCCTTATTCTTTATGTTGGTTTTTGATTTCTATTTCACTGATTCAACCTGAGTTTATTTCTTCCTATCTACTCTTATTCTTGCTTTTTCTAGAACTTCCAATTATATTGTCATTATTTATATGAGTTCTCTTCAGTTATTTTTGGTGTAGGCAGTTATCACTATTAACTTACCTCTTAGTACGGCCTTCATTATATCCCAAGGTTGGGGAATGTTGCATTTTCATTTTATTTTATTTTCCTTCTTGGTATCTGTCTTGATGTAATTTCATTCAGTAGTGAGTTTTTTCAACCTCTATGAATTTGTATATTTTTTGCTATTTTACTTGTTCTTGATACACAACTTTAATTCTCGGCTGTTAGATAAGATACGGGCCGTTATTTAATTCTATCTCGTTTGTTTTGTTTTTCTTTTTTTTTTTGAATTTAAACCAGTATATTATTTTACACATCATTGCATCCTTTATAGTTTACTAATTTTCCATAAATTTATAGTGGGTATGTGAACTGGGCCAGTGTTGGGCAGCAGTTATTCCTTGTTGGAGGGAAGCTTGTTAAGACGAAGGATGTTTTAAGGGGAAGGTGAAACACCCCATCCTGCAGGGCAGCTGCTTAAGACATTGGATATTCCATGTGGAGGAGGGGAGGTGGAACATTCCATCCCGCAGGGAAGCCTATTAAGTCCATAGGCATAACATACATAACTCAGAGGCTTTAGAAATCCCTGAAACTGACCAGATTCCTTTAGCCCTACCCCCACGCCAGGCATATATAAACAGTAAGAATTATTGAGAAATACTCCCAGATTATTCGAGCTACCTAGAAGAAACTCAAGCTGCGAAAGAGGCTCAAACCAACTGAATTACTTAGAAAAGTTACTCTCCAGCTTGTTCAGATGCCTCAGGTTGCAGTGTGCTTCCTGCTTCTAGCTCTTATGAGCTGTCACCCAAGCTAGGGTCACCCAGCTATCTCTGTGTTATCTCTGTTGTTTCTGTAAGTAACCCTTCACCTATACTCAGATAACCCAATAAAACGTATTGGTTCACTAAACTAGACAGTAGCAGTATCTTTACTTTGGTCTGTTCGTTCCCTCTCTGGGGCGAGTAGATATTTCTTCATGTTGTCCCAGGAGTTGAGTTGAGTTGCACAACAGCCGGGCACTGGGTTACAGTTTAAAATGCAAAGTTAACAGAGCAGCAGTCTTCTACATGGGTACAAGGATCAAACTTGGGTCTTTGTTCTTGTTTTGTTTTTCAAGACAGGGCTTCTCTGTGTAACAGTCCTGGCTGTCCTGGAACTAGCTCTTGTAGACCAAACTGGCCTTGAACTCACAGAGATCTACCTTTCTCTGCCTTCCAAATGCTGGCATTAAAGGTGTGCACCACCACTGCCTGGTGTTATATTTTCTGACTTAATATGTAGTCAGTTTTGGAGAATGTTCCATGGGCTGCTGAGAAGCAAGTACATTCTATTAGTGTTTACATAGATTTGTATTCTTGTTGTTAGGTCCCTTTGATTCGGCCATCATTTAATTCCAGTCTCTCTCTCTCTCTCTCTCTCTCTCTCTCTCTCTCTCTCTCTCTCTCTCTCTCTCTCTCTCTCTCTCTCTCTCTCTCTGGTTTTTTGAGACAATGTTTCTCTGTAACTTTGGAGCCTGTCCTGGAACTAGCTTTTGTAGATCAGGCTAGCCTCAAACTCACAGATCTGCCTGCTTCTGCCTCCCTAGTGCTGGCATTAAAGGCATTTGCCACCACCCACTGATTTCAGGATTTCTCTCTTAATTTGTTGTCTCAATGATCTTTCTCTTGGTGGGACAGGGATACTGATGACTCCTGCTTTCAATATTCAACATGTGATCTTAGCTGATAGTGGTGTTGACGCTCTGCTGTTTGGACAATAAATGATTAGAATTGCAATATCTTCTTGGGATCTTTCCTTTAACAAGCATATAGTGTCCTTTCCTAACTCTTCTGATTAATTTTGGCTTGAAGTCTATTCTGTCAGATATTAAAATAGCTATGAATGTTTGTCCCTTGTTTCCATTTACATGGAGAATTTTTCCATACCTCTGGCACCTATTTCTAAAGCTAGGATGACTTTCTTATAGACAAGAGATAGATGGGTTTTGTTTCTTAATCCATTTCTGTGACTTTTTGGTTAGAGATTTGAAGCCATTAATATTGACAGCGAATATTGAAATGGGTTTATAGATTGCAGTATTTATTTTTTGAAGATTTGTGTTCTTAGTTGTGCTTTGTATATCATTAAATTATAGCTTTGTTTTCTTACTAGAGTCTCTTGGGTGTTTCTTTATTCATCTCTTCATGTATGATGCTCAGTGCTCTGTTCTTTGTGATGAATTTTAAAGCTCTTTTGTATTGTTAAAGTTCTTTTTCCTCCTTTAACTATTGCAGATAGTTTTTCTGGGTACAGTAGTCTAGGTTGTCAGTCATGGTCTTTTAGAACTTGGAATGCATTGCTCCAGACTCTTCTGGCTTTCAGTTTTTATTGAGAAATATTCGGATAGGTTTTTCTTTATATGTGACTTTGGTTTTTTTCTCTTGAAATTTTTAGTAGTTTTTCTTTGTTCTATATATTTAGTGTTTAGTTATGCTATGCTGTGGGGTGTTTTTTTTCTGGTCTTGTCTAGTTGGGGTTCTGTGTGCTTCATATGTGTGTGTGTGTGTGTGTGTGTCCTTCCTTAGTTTGGGGAATTTTTCTTCTGTGATCTTGTACATGATCTCATCCTTGCCTCTGGCCATTCTTCTCCATTACCCAAGCCTATAATTTGAAGGTTTCGTCTTTACATAGGGTCTGAGAGTTACTTCATGTTCTTTTCCTGTGTTTGTTTAATCTTTTCACACTCTCTTTTTTGTCTAGATCCTTTACTTTGAGTCCTGATACTCTGTCTTCTGCTTGATTTGTTCTACACGAAAGACTGTTCCTGAATTTTCCAAGTGGTATATCAAGTTTTTCAATTCTTCTTCATTTCAATAAAGAGATATTTATATTGAATTCAATGTTCAAATTCAGAGTTACCTTAATGTCATTCAGCTATGTGTTTGTACATTGGTGGGCACTTTCAAGGGTTTCTTGATATTGGAGTTCAGTGAAGTGATTGCTCATGCCTAGCTTTCATCCTTGCATTATTTTATAAAGTAGACGATTGTCCTTTTCATTTCTGTGTTCCGTGGTTCATCTTGGTGGTTCTAATAGATACCATGTCAAAGGACTACTGGGTATGATATAAGCTGCCTTGGCTGTTTGACTTGGGCATGTGAGCTTTTTTGTTTGGTTGCTTTTCTGATGTGATAGTCAAACTTTCCTTAGACTGGCCCAGTACAGGAGCTGCATGACCTGAGCGAGCCCAGATAAACCCGGTGGACAAGCTGTTCAACTGGACCAGGTTCTGAAACCACAGGTCCAGAAATTGACCTGTGAGAGCTGGATGAGCATGAGAGAGGGAAGAAGTATCTGAACAAAGGTGGCATTTGGACAAAGCAGGCTAAAAGGCCACCTAACTGGACCTAGGCCTGTGGGTGTGGAAATGGCCATGTGGAAGGGGGAAATAGAGAAGACAGAGGTGGAATGGGAAAGGAAAGAAGCCTGGCAAAGGGGAGGTCACATACAAAGAGGGTTTGCATCCTGTGGGTCCAGAACTAGCTTGCAGAGTTGCAGATGGCAGTGGGTTGGGGGAACAATCTTGTCTATTTAAGTCATCAAGATTATCATGGTCTTCTCGGAAAAATACCTACCAAACTGTACAGTCATTTATTTGGTTTTCGTCTATAGTGATTCATGGTTCTTCTTTCTCTGTTGTATCCAACTGTTGGAAAAAGGTATCTCGTGTATTTTTCTATGGCTTCTAATTGGATTGGGAGGAAAAGTAGGCTATCAGTTACTCTATTAAGACCCCATTAATCATGATGATTACCCATGGGTGCTAATATCAGTACATGCCACTATTGTTAATGTCTTCCTAGACTACATAGCTCTATCAAGTTTTGCCACTGACACATGTCTTCCTTTGCAGCAATGTGGGCCCGACAGCTGTTGTGAACCTACAACTTGTGTTCTGAAACCAGGAAGCAAATGCGACAGCATGTCTCCCTCACAAACCTGCTGCCAATCTTGTCAAGTAAGATTTAAGTTTAGTGACGTTGTGTAAGCACCTATGAATTATACAGGGGATGTGTTGACTTATGACTACAGTTTTATGTGAAAGCAAATTACCTTTTAAGTGAAGAAAACGATAATGAATTAAGGATTCAGTTTCTTATTTTGTGACATTTTCTTCATTGTTGCAGTCTTTGCCCAATATCGTATTTCTATTGACTTGGCGCTGCCCCCGACCCTTTTTTCTGTGTGTGGCAGAGTTTCTCTGTTTGACCCATGCTGTGCCTGAGCTCACTCTGTAACCCTGGATGTCCTTGAATTTATAATCCCCCTGCCTCAGTATCCCAAAAACTTGGAATTGCAAGACTGTACCACCAGGTCCAGCTAACCATTTTCCTTTTCGTTTTAACTTATAACAGAATTGATAAGTCTTCCACAATTGCAAACTATGGTGTAAACATTTCTATTTTCTTTTGAAATTGACTTAATTAAAATATTTTCACTCTACATGCCTATTTTCCAAAGCTAACAGTTGTTTTTGCTTCCTTGAATGAAAGGCCAATGGCGTGTGTGCCTGTGTGTGCATGTGCACATGCATGTGCCAGTGGCCTGTATGGGTGTTGTGGGAGCTGCGGGTTGCATTCCTGCCATCCCAGCTCCTGGTTGCCTGGCTAGCTTATGCCCCAAAATAACAACACACAAATTGTATTCTTTTAAACACTGCTTGACCCATTATATCTAGCCTCTTCTCAGCTAACTCTCGCACCTGGACTAGCCCATTTCTAATAATGTGTGTAGCACTGCAAGGTGCGCTTACCGGGAAGATTCTAGCCTACGTCCATCCTGGGTCAGAGCTTCATCATGACTGCCCGGGAGAGGGGAGAGCTATCGAGTCTGAGCTCACTTCCTCTTCCTCCCAGCGTTCTGTTCTGTTTACTCCACCCACCTATGTTTTAACCTATGAGGGCCAAGTAGTTTCTTTATTTTTTAACCAATGACTTTCCTCCATCATATGGGTAACATGGCCCATATGGGAGCCAGGTGTTGACACCGGGATGGCTTTCCTCTATTCCTTCTCTACTTTGTTTCTTTGATCTATGTTTCTTTCTCAGCTGGAAGCCTATTGCTTCAGTTACCCTGACTGGTGCATGAACCTTGGAATCTGCTTGTCTGGCCCTCCCACCCCCACCCCTGCACTAGTCCTGGGCTTGCTGATGCACACCGCCACACCCAGCTTTTATGTGTGCTCTGGGAATACACACTCAGTTCCTCATGTTCTGCAGCAAACCCATTGAGTCAGTCCCTGATCCCATAGCATAATTTTTCTTATACCAATCCTTATATTTCTATGCCCTATCTCTTGCTTTCATATAAGCATTCAGCTTATTTTTAAGTGAATAGCACAGCAACGTACACTAAGAGATTGAAAAACACTAAGGAATCAAAGGAACACACGATCAATATTGTTTCAAAATACTTGGGAACACAGTATTGTTATTTATAATTTTTTCCCGTCAGTTTTTACCACAAAACCATGTATGCAGGCCCCCAAAGCATCCGAAATGTGATATTCCTGAAGTCTGCAATGGGAGCTCAGGACTCTGTCCAGCTGATGTAACCATACGCAATGGGCACACCTGCCGGGATGGCGGGTCTATCTGTTACAGCGGAGACTGTCCAGACCTGAATAAACGCTGCGAGGAGATGTATGGAAAAGGTAAAATTTTTGTTACATCTAAGTCAGTGACTCACGCTTTCTTTTCACATTGCTCGAACAATAGAAACCACCATGTAGATTTCAATTTTTATTTAATATTTACATTGTTTTAAAAGTATTTTTTTATTGAAGTGTCAAATACAAAATGGCTTTGGGTATAGGACTTGATAGTTGATATCTGCACATATACTTAGGTATTTGTCATGGTCAAGCTAATTAAAATAAATACATATAAAACTTCCCTTAGGTACTGCTTTCTCTTTTAGCTTTAAATAAAATCTTTTTTTTCTTTTTTTCTTTTTTATTTATTTTTTATTAAAGATTTCTGTCTCTTCCCCACAACTGCCTCCCATATCCCTCCCCCAATCAACTCCCCCTTTCTCATCAGCCCAAAGAGCAGACCGGGTTCCCTGCCCTGTGGGGAGTCCAAGGACCTCCCACCTCCTTCCAGGTCTAGTAAGGTGAACATCCAAACAGCCTAGGCTCCCACAAAGCCAGTACGTGCAGTAAATAAAATCTTAAGATCTAAGCTCTCAGCAAATTTCAAATATATAAGAGAGTATTGTTTCCTATTTTCATGAGGTTGTCTTTTAGCTCCTTTAAGCTGAACCACTTTACATAAATCAGACTTTGAGCCTCTTGACTGTTATCTCTTTTCCTTTTCCCCAGGTCCCATACTGTGTTTCTGTGAATTTGACAATTTTAGATATCACGTATAAGTGAGATAACATAGTTTTCACCTCTGTACCTGACTCATTTCACTTAGCACAATGTCTTGGAGAGATTCATTCTTGTGACAAAAAGCATGAAATCTATGTCTAAATAGCACTTGATATTTAAATATCCTATCTATCATCTACCTATCTGTCTGTCTATTTATCTAGCCATCTATCTACCTACCTACTATCTATTTGTCTGTCTGTCTATGTATTATCCATCTCTCTCTCTCTCTCTCTCTCTCTCTCTCTCTCTCTCTCTCTCTCTCTCTCTCTCTCATCTATCTACTTATCAATCATCTATCTATCCATATATCTATCTCTTACAGATTATTTTTTAAATTATGCTTAATGTGTTCATTATTTTTAATTTAAAGGTCAATGCACTTTTAGCTTGTTTCAAAATGTTGGCAGTTGTGAAGCCTGTAATCCCGAGCCTGGAACTGTGCATATCTCCTTGAGAAAATGCTTTCATTCCCCCTTAAATACAGCAAGGTGGAATTCTGAATCATGAGATAACTCTGTATTGAGTCCTTTTTAAAAAAATATTAATTTTTAAAAACAATCTTTTCTCATTTTACACACAAATCTCAGTTCTCACTCCCCCCCTTTCTCCTACTCCTCCCTCTCTGCCTTCCCTCCCACCCCACCTCCCATCCACTCCTCAGAGAGGGTCAGACTTCCCAGTTCTTAAAGAAGTTCCTTCCCAACTGTTTTCAATAGTTTCTATAACCAGCTTATACTTATGACACCAATGGCTGAGTGCCCCATCCCCGTCACCAATGGCTGAGCACTTCCACCCACCATGCTCACCAATGCTGGTTAGTTTTTGTCTTTTTTGACACTCACTTGAACATCTGTGAGATAATATTTCACTCTGGTTACTCTTTGCTATTTGCTTGATGATTAGTGATGTTGAACAATATTAAAAATACTTGTGACTTCCATTGGTTTGCTCTGTGGAAGCTGGTGGGACCTCTTGCCAGTTTGGCCACCAACAGCCATCGTTTCCAAACCTTTCCGAAAAAGGAAATGCCATAGTGTTTCCACATTGCCAAGAAGTAGCTCCTGTCACACAGCTTCTAGAATGGAGGAGTAGCCACTTCCAGACCCCATGGAACCCCGCCCTGGTCCTGGTCTACGCTATGGGTAACAGCTGTGTAGCCATTGCACACATACGCCACCCATGGTGGGCTCGGTCTTCCCACATCAAACCTCACACAGACAGGCCAGCCCTAGTCAAACCTCACACAGACAGGCCAGCCCTAGTCAAACCTCACACAGACAGGCCAGCCCGATCTAGACACTCCTTCACTGAGACACCGGTCCCATGCTATTCTATATCGTCACGCTGACATTAAAACCAACCAGCTTATGGCCTACATTTCAGAACCTAAGCATCTCAGATTCCTGGCACTTCCCATTAACACCCCTAAGTTATGAATCTGTTAGTGGATGAACTCCCTGATTAGAGCAGATACTCACGATGCAGTTTTACCCTTCCCTGATTTCATGCAGTGCGCAGGACGGACCCGTCAGCAGTAAGCCATTTGGGAAGACTTGCCTCCTACTGAGCAATGGTGCCTTCTGCTGCTCTGTTGCTGTCTGTGACAAGACCCACCCTGTATGCACATCTCTAACTCTTCCTTCTCTTGTATCCTCTCTGGGAATGAATACAGTTATAGTCACGGACACAACCTTTCTCATAGAACTTTCTCTGTTCTTATGACTTATTAAGAAACCGTTTGAGTTAGGTAATAATGGAGACAGAGGTAAAGGAAATACAGTGTACGAGGACATGGAGGGATATAAACATATATTTTAATCTAAATATATTTCAAATTTTGATAGGTTCACGGAACGCTCCATTTGCCTGCTATGAAGAGATCCAGGGTCAAACTGATAGGTTTGGCAACTGTGGTAAAGACCGGCAAAACAGATACGTCTTCTGTGGATGGAGGTATGCCACACAGGACAACAGTACTCTCTGTGTTATATGCTTTTTTTTTAATTTAGCTTTTGTCCTTAGTATATACCACAAATTCCAGTTGTTTCATGTGCCCTATGGGCATGGCAGTGAATATGAAGCCCGAATGAAGGTCCCGGCCTGGACATTGTTCTGCTATGAGATAACATACAAAGCATTTATTTGTAGGTGATCATTTGGTCCCTAACTCCAAATTTAAAACTGATGTTCACAGTGCCCACAGAGTCTTTCCTTCCAAAGTTACTGCCTTTTGCTTCTAAAAATATTTATTAACATCCTGCTATGAACTAAACACTGGGTTAAATAATAGTTGGCACACACACACACATAAACACACACACACACTGACACACACATACATACACAGATACACAGACATATGTATGCACACACATACACAAACACACATATGCACACACACAGACACACATACACACAGACCAGACACACACACACACACACACACACACACACACACACACACACATGCTCAAACCATTGGTAGTTTATCAAATGCACCATGGCCTTTGAAACTTCCTTGAATTGTTTATGCTTCCTGATTAAAACTGACTTATAAGCTTTGGGTCTGTAATGTCGGCAGAACTTTCTGGAACTGTTAAGCTAGAATACCACCTTGTTTTAAATTTCTATAAGGACTTATTTTATTTATGGAATTATGGTGGGATTTTTTATCATGTTTAATATTAATTACAAAGGTCCTTGAGGATACATGTAACAAATTTATTCATTTGCGATTATTTTTTCATCATTGCAATTATTCATCGCTGCCTCTAATTGATTACTTCACAGTAACTATATAATCTACAGAATAAACAAGAGACTGAGTAATAATGAATATTTTATATCAGTGTGTTTCAGCTTTCTACCTTAAATATTTATATAAACATATCATATCTTCTCTGTGTTGGCATAAATGCTGAGTCACAGTTTTTAATCAAATAATGACAAAGTATTTCTAATAACCACCTAACGCATACTAATCATTTTTATGTTCTCAGGAATCTCATTTGTGGGAGATTAATTTGTACTTACCCCAGCCGAACCCCATACATCCCGCCTAGTAACAGCACCGCTTCTGTGATCTATGCTTTTGTTCGGGACCAAGTATGTATTGCTGTGGACTTTGGATCGAGTGTCCAAGAAGATCCTCTCAAGGTCTTTAATGGTACTTTGTGTGACCAGGATAGGGTGAGTCACTTGTAAGCAGTTTCTTAAAAATCTTGTTTTATTTGGGCTGGGTGGTGGTGGCACACGCCTTTAATCCCAGCACTCGGGAGGCAGAGGTAGGTGGATCTCTGTGAGTTCGAGGCCAGCCTGATCTACAAGAGCTAGTTCCAGGACAGGCTCCAAAGCTACAGAGAAACCCTGTCTCAAAAAACAAAACAAAACAAAACAAAACTAAACAAAACAACAAAATCTTGTTTCATCTATTATTTTGGTCAGCATTTTCATATTAAAGTATCCAACCTTGACTTGCACTGTCTAACCCTAAATATTTGGAGGGAGAAATGAGTACCTTTTACTGATGTTTAGCTGGTGATAGAAAAATAGAAACGTTGCATTTCTTTATCACTTCAGCATAACGAGGGAGGGCTTGAGTGTGGAGAAAAGAACTCTCTGGAATAGACTGTGCTCGAGTACTTCACATCTGAGAGGAAATCCACTTAGCTTTCGAGGCTCAGTGGATTAGGCCACCCTTGAAGTCAGGATACCTAGACATTTTACCAGCCACCTGAATAATGTGTGATGTTTCTAGAATAAGTAATTTTGGAGATAACAGCATTTCTTCTAGAGGGCTTTTGTGGAGACTAAAGTCGATTACATAAAACGGATATAACAATGCTTAGCAATAGTTTGAGCTAAGTGTAATCTGACTGATTATTATAATTTTACTTTGCATCCAACTCAAACCTCTAGAAAACACAAAGGGAATGAATTTTCCTCAGAATCTCATTTAATTTCTGACCGTATCTGCGTTTGTGCGGAAACACGTCATATCATGTTTTATTAAAGCTACCTACTTCCCAGACCACATGAGAGCTGTTTCAAATGCCAGCCCTTATGTTTTCGGTGTAGATTCATAGGAAAATTTCAGTTTCTCTGTTTCTTCCCGTGTCCTAACTCTCTACTTCTCATATCACAGCGGTGCGTGTGTTACGATCATTATCGCCCCGTCCTTAGAGCACTTGGGTGTACCCGAATAATCTCCAAACCCTCAGTGATTAACACATGTAGTCCTAAATATCACACTGTTCAAAAATCAAAGCTCAATAGAATTAAAAAAAAATATCTTATGGGCGGTGGTTGTGTACACCTTTTATCCCAGCACTCGTGAGGCAGAGGTTGGCGGATCTCTGTGGGTTTGAGGCCAGCCTGGTCTACAAGAGCTAGTTCCAGGACAGCAAGAGCTGTTATACAGGGAACCCTATTACAGAGACTATATATATATATGTGTGTGTGTGTGTGTATGTATATATATATATATATATATATATACACACACATATATTACTACTTTTTTAAACTAGTAAGAGTAGACATCAACATTTGAGGAATGCTGCAAAAAAATGACTAGCCTTAAATTTATAGCAGTGAATGGTTATGGTTTTGATATGAAATTTCTAATTACAGTGTTAAGATGGTCGGAGCCCTCTGACTTGGAGACTTCTTTCTGCTCTCTTTAGATTTGTTTAAATGGCGAATGTGTAGAAACAAGGTTCCTTAAGGCCGAGTCACAGATTTGTGCAAGCAAGTGCAATGGAAACGGAGTAAGTAGCCCCCGGTTCCTTGGGTATCCACAGCATCAGGAATGTACTGGTCTCATTTGGGGTTCACAAGGCACCAAGGCCTGTTGACCCCTGGGAACTGAAGTGCACACTCAAACTCAGCAGCTAAAATTAATGTTAGAAAATGTTTTTGGTTAAGTCCAATTGATAATGACTTTAATAAATCCTGTTACAACGGGGCACTTTTCCAAAGGAATTAAGAACCTAAGTAGTTATAGGTGGTGGCGCATGCCTTTAATCCTAGCACTTGGGAGGCAGAGGCAGGCGGATCACTGGGAGTTGGAGGCCAGCCTGATTTACAAGAGCTAGTTCCAGGACAGCTAGGGCTGTGTTACACAGAGAAACCCTGTTTCAACGCACCCCCCACAAAAAAAGAAAAGATAAAGGAACCAAAGCAGTCTGTTCACCACAAGGAGATAACTCTCCTGTTTGCGAGTCTGTGGGTTCATAAAAATGTCAGCTTCATCTCTTTCTTGAAAATACATCTTTGTATTTACAGTATAGTACATCTCTATGCTTACAGAAATCTGAGTGGCAAGTACAAGCCCCTCCCCCTCACGACAGTGTGAGGCAGCACGGTGTTATATCCATTATAACTGGTGACAGACTTCAGCCGGTTATTGTCACCCAAAGTCTGGTGTTTAACAATGCGATCTTAGAATCACTCGGTGGGCATTGGCTATCTCTGCACCGGGCAGTGTCCTCCGTACTTGGCTTATCTACCCTTCTTTCCCTCTCCCCACCAGCAGCCCCTGATGATTGTACTGACTTCACAGTGTTTCTGAATATAGACTTCTCCAAAGAAGCAGTACAAGTAGCCAACAGATGTCTGGAAAACCACATACTCGCTACCGTTAGCTATCGAGGACATGCAAATCTAGACAACAATGTGCAATCTCACCTCAATCAGAATAACTGTCCTTAGGAAGGCAAACAGTAACCAATGTTGTCACCAATGCTAAGAAAAGGGAACCTGGGATGGTTCCTCTTCGATCACCAAGAGACACCACCAGCGGTCTACTGGTGAAGGTGTCAGAAGGAAGTTTTGACTAAGGCAGGCAGACCTGCCCTGAGTGTGGGTGGCACTGTGCCATAGGCTGTGGTCTCGCACTGGCTACATGTGAGAAAGCAGCTGGACCTTATCACGCAGCTCTTGCTGCAATGGGCACATCTCTCAGAGCCTGGCTCAGAAAGTTTCCTACAGTGACACCCATTTTGTACAAATGATGCCATTTTATTCTTCTTTATGACTAAGTGAGATTCCTCGTCAGTGTATTTCTTTATTCGTCCAGTGGTTGGTTTTTCTGTTTGAACTAGTCTGTTGATGGCTCCTTCCACTGCAATTTTTATTTGATCTTTTTTTTTCTTTCATTGTCAAGATTTTCAATTGGCTCTCTGCCCCAAATCTCAATTTCTTTGCATTTAGAAAAATTATTATCATGGAAATTTCTCATTTTTTAAATCAAGATTTTTTTCTCTCTCTCTCTTTCTTTTTTTTTAAATTTTTAATTTTTTCTTTTGTTTATTTGTTTGTTTGTTTTTGGCTTGGTTTGGTTTGATCTTTTGGTTTTTTTTAAATATTTATTTATTATGTATACAATATTCTGTCTGTGTGTATGCCTGCAGGCCAGAAGAGGGCACCAGACCTCATTACAGATGGTTGTGAGCCACCATGTGGTTGCTGGGAATTGAACTCAGGACCTTTGGAAGAGCAGGCAATGCTCTTACCCTCTGAGCCATCTCTCCAGCCCCCTCTTTCTTTCTTTCTTTCTTTCTTTCTTTCTTTCTTTCTTTCTTTCTTTCTTTCTTTCTTTCTTTCTTTTCTTTTTTTCAAGAAAGGGTTTCATGGTAGCTCTGGAGCCTGTCCTGACACTTGGTCTGTAGACCAGGCTGGCCTCGAACTCACAGAGACTCGCCTACCTCTGCC